>NC_088245.1:182254569-187193319 GCF_036013445.1 Caloenas nicobarica
GGTAAGCCAGCAAGTGGCAGATGACTTCTGGTAAATGTTTACACACTTTTATTTACTCTTCAGTTATAAAAATAAGACAGCAGAGTAATATTTCTTTCACATGACCATGAAAGTAAAGCAAACAGGCACTAACCCTGGATGATGTGGCTGTACTTCCAAAGCCAGATCCATCAACATTCTCAATACCACCTCAGTAAAAACAGCATTAACATGCATACAATCAAAGCTAGTCTAGATTTTCAGAGGCATGAATTTAGGCAGGTATATCCTGTTCATTTCCCACTCTAAAAGCCTACCTGCACTTTGACCAGAGCAAATCCGCATCCTAAACACTAAGTGTTTAAGTCTAGTCAGTCTCACAAACTGAAAAAACAGCTCTGAGACCAGGAGTGAAAAACTCCTGAACACAAACAAGACACAAACAAGAAATAATGCCATCAAGAAAACCAAGCTTAACTAACTGATTTGTTTCATTTTCCACCAAGAGCCACCGGTCTTCAGCCACCAGGAAAACAGATTTCAGATTGATCGGAAGAGAGATGGTATGAGTTTGACCTTCTAATACATCCAGTACAATAAGGCGGTTTCTGTAAAATTGGAAGCCAAGAAAAGAATAATCAGACAGGGATGTACATGAGAAGATCTGTTATAAATCAGTATAACACAAGGATATAATTTACTCTCACCCTGCTTCTTTGTAGAACACCAGCCAGTTTTTGTGTGAAAACTCTCGGCACATTTTGTAGTTGCTCTGTATAAAAATACATCATACAACAATTATTGGTTGTTACATTCATCCCAGTGAGCTTCCCTGACTCCCCTGAAAGTGGACTACATTTTCCCTTTATTTAGAATAATCCATGGCATTACTTACCTCTCAAAATGCTATCTAGACTGCCTTGTCCCAAGTCATATAACTGCATCATAACTGAGTTCATAATTTTGGACATAATACCTTGTAACAAAATGTTCAATTATTCATAGTTCCAGCTCCAAAAAGGGATTTTTTAAAGATACATATCATCAGACAATAAAACTTATTTATATTTTACATATCACTGCTCCATAACCATGCTATTTCATGTGTAAGGCATTTAAACACACATGAGAGTAGACAATTAAGTCCTTGGGCCATAAAAACAGAAACATAAATGATCCTGGGGCAGTATTTCCAACACTGATCTTTGATTTTAAAAAAAAGCCAACAAACAAACCAAACAAATAAAAACCGCCACAAACAAATAAAACCAAAACAAAACTAAAAACAACTTAGTATAATAGAGGCAGGTGCTGTTCCTCACCACCTCTTCTTTGCTGCTCCACCAAGACATTCTCTTAGGAGACTCTTGAGCATCTGGTAAGAGCACAAGTCGGCGAAGGGCACCGCTGTTTGTATCCAGCAACAACACGACATTGCCCTGTAAACGAAAAGCAGACCCGGGTACATCTCAAGCCCATTTAAGAGACTACAACAAAACTATCTGAAGCAACTCTAGCAACTTAGGACATTTTGAAAAGATGATGTAAATTTTGTTGGAAAAAGTAGGTTGAATCTTCTTGGTTCATTTCAAAGCTCATGGAGAAATTTAATTGCAGAGGTTAAGTACATGCAAAACGTGCTGGAATGTTATTCCGTTTTTTCCATAGTGTTCTATCTATACATCTAACATTCACTTCTGCATAAGCTCTAGGAACTAGACTAGTACGGCTTACATGTTCAAGCTGTGGTCAGCTACAGGTGAGAGACACACCACTTTTGTTTTGTCCCGTCACTAAAACATTTCATTTCAGTTTTTACATTTCTCAGCATTCCTCTAAAATACCCACTACTTAAGTCACACTGAAGATGAAAAACTGGTGAGAGAAGAAATGGCTTAGTACATCCTCTCCAAGTTCATACTTCTGATACTGTGGAGCCTACTGAACATCCCAGTGCATGACAATCCTCCTGTGACCTGCGTTGTCAGACAGCTTGCGGTGTCAGAGGTGGGACAGCTGTTGGAGGACACCAGGCTGACTCGAGGATGGAGATGAGAAGTGGACGGGACACTGGACAGAGTGTCCAAGTATCCTCCACAGAGCACATGTGAAAATATTGTATGCTACATTTTGGATTTCAGATTTCTCCATTTGTTAGTCAATGTCCATGGGTCCGCGCATGACGTCAAATGATGGGGACATTTTAAACAATTATTTTTACAAAGTACTGTAGCTGTTCCTAATGTGTTTAACTAAGAATTCAAGAGAACAATCACTCAGGGCTAACCTTAACTGCATCGAATGACATTTAAAAGTTACAAAAGAACAAGTTAATTAAGCTTTGGGTTGAATTTTTTGATTGCCATTCAAGGAAATATCACATTCTGCAAGGACATTAACTTCTGCAAGGACTTGCTAAAAGTAAACTGTCTACGTACAACATCTGCAATAGTGCAAGATAGACGTTAAGGGAGTAAAGCATAAATTCCCACAAATTGTCCTAAATAAAACAAATACAAACAATCTCAGTCACAGCAGTTTTGTTCTTTTTGGGTACACTTCATACTTTCACTAGGACCTTTTGGGAGGATTAACGTTATTTAATAATGACAGTCATTTGAAGCTAAATATGGTAAAGCATTTAAAATATTACCATGTTATTTGGAGCATTTGGGAATTTCAGCTGGAGTTCAATACCTCTAAAAAAAGAAGTTTGCTTATGTATTACAAACCAAAATTATAGAAATGTGGTTCAGGAAAAAGGAAAAAAAAATCACAAACAAAAACCCAGGGCATTTGCTTTGGATTTTGGTTTTCTGCCATATTTTATTTATATAATTCTGCCACTGCTGAAGCAAAGCAATGCATCAGCCTTCCACGTGAGATAAAGAACACATATGAATCAATTACGTGCTACCACTTAGCGTTAAATTTATGAGAGCAGTTGGTAATATAAAAAGCCTCTCTACTCCACCCCTTTTGATGTTAATGGTTTCCTTCTGTGCTAAGTGATTGATGTATATTCTGGGTTTAAGAATAGATTTTTGCGTCACTTGCAAACACATCCAAGAGCAGCTTTGGCAACTCGTCAAGTGGGCTGGGAAAAGACACTGGTGTGCAATTCCGCTGTGTTTGTTCTTGACTGGGAGAAAAGTAACCTTTGGGCGACCTCCTGACCCCCATGTCTGGAATTCCAAACTCTGGACAGATGCAATAACCAATCTTGTGAAGTGGTGTGCCTTTATTTTTAGTTACTGCAAAGTTTCCCTTTCCTTACTGCTGTTTTTATTTTAGCTAGCATTTTCCTCTTAAAAGTCCTTAAACCCAACAGGGATGTGATTTCACTTTGCTGGTATGGGAAGCTGTTCCTTATGGTCTCGCAGACAGAGAGGAGAGTTAGGGGAAGGAATACACTCCAATTTCTGAGCCGGACAGCACAAACAATACAGTTTAACCCTGTTGTATTCTTACGGAATCACAGAATGTTCTGAGTTGGAAGGGACCCACAAGGATCATTCAGTCCAACTCCTGTCCCTGCACAGGACAACCCCGCAGTTCACACCATGTGTCTGAGGGTGTTGTCCAGTCTCTTCTTGAACACTGTCAGGCTTGGGGCTGTGACACCTCCCTGGGGAGCCTGTTCCAGTGTCCACCACCCTCTGGGGGAAGAACCTTTTCCTGATGTCCAACCTGAACCTCCCCTGGCACATCTTCCTGCCATTCCCTTGGGTTCTGTCATTGATCACTTCTCCCTGTACTCACTCTCAGTTCCATTCTCTGCTGCCCTCAATGCTTGTAGCCCGAGCAAGCAAGCTCGCAAACACAAGACTCTTCTTAGCTGTCAGCTTCAGATGAAGTTGATTCTTAGCCTGGTACGCTAACCCCTCTGTACACTCCTCATCTTGCCTCCTGTCCCACAAGCACCTGTTCTATTAGTGCCACCCAATGACCCCTTGAGTGATGCACATGTAAGAGTCCTGACACTAACTGTTAGGCACAGATACAGACACAGCACATTGTTCATTAGGTTCAAGTGAAAAAAGTCTGTGCAAGAACTATATGGTTTGGCGCTCAAACCTCTGTGCCTTCAGAAGCAGGGACACTTTGTAAGTAGATGACTGGTGTTCCAATCAATGTAAGTGGTGTCTTTCAGACAATTTGGGAGACTTGACTGTATTAATACTAGAGATTTCAGCAAACTGAGAGCAGTGAACAGAGATATAAGGTTTGGACTTCTAGAAAAGGACAGTCTTCACCTTTTCTATAGAAGGTGTACACCTTTCTATATAAGCACAGCTTCCCTTTTCTATAAGGTGTGCTTATCACAGAATCACAGAATGGTTGGGGTTGGAAGGGACCTCTGGACATCACCTAGTCCAACCCACCTGCTAAAGCAGGTTCACCAGAGCAGATCACACAGGAATGTGTCCAGGCAGGTTTTGAATGTCTCCAGAGAAGGAGACTCCACAACGTCTCTGGGCAGCCTGTTCCAGTGCTCTGGCACCCTCAAAGTAAAGATGTTCCTCCTCATATTCAGATGGAACCTCCTGTGCTTCAGTCTGTGCCTGTTGCCCCTTATCCTGTCATTGGGAATGACTGATTTCAGTGAACTGAGAACAGTAAATAGAGATATAAGGTTTGTGCTTATAGAAAAGGAAAGTCTTACATAATATCCAAAAGAGAAGATAATTTAATAACATGAACTAGTTTTTGAGGAAAATACAACCTTCCTCCTGGACGCATATATCAGAATATTATGGGGACTAGAGGTTTCAGACATTACTACTAGTACGTTGCAGCTCCTTCCATACGCAGGTCCCTACTTGTGCTTCAGGCCAGATCTCAAAGTGTTAAAAAAATGTCTTATTTCAAAGGATGTTTGCTATCTCCCACATGGAGCGAGTGAGGTGGATCTCTGCGTCACCTTCTGTGCCACAGAGTCCCTCTCTCCCTTGCTATGGGAGAGCTTTGACAGGGAGCTCCAGCTGCAGGTGGGACAGGGTCCAGCAGTTCCCTCCCTTCCCACGCCACCTCCTGATCGAGACAGACAAACGTTGAGTTAAAGGATGCTGGGGGGACACTGCCTGGGCAAACCTCACCGAGCTCCCTCCCTCAGGCAGACTGTAGGTTATTCTGTCCATCCAGCCTTTTCAACAGAGCAAAGCGCTTGTAAGAAAAAAAACAGATGCATGCAGTTAATTAATATGCAAATCAATTCACCATGTGCGTTTTCCTCCTATAATCCTATATTTACTCATGCATAAAGTTATCAAAATTCTTTACAGTCTGTATTTGCTTTTCTGAGCTGTAAAAGCAGTAGGTGCAAAAAGAAAAAGAAAAGCGATATAGGCAGGCACGAAGCTTTATAGGAAACAGGGGTACGCCCTGAAGTACTGGTAGGGAGGAGAGGGCAGAGGTACCGCTGCTTTGAAAAGATGAATGCAACTCGCAACTCCCATCTTACGAGAAAAAGGCTTCAGATTTCTGAAGAGTCTTTCCAAAGTCTGAACAAAAAGATTCTGGCCACTGCGAGGAACAGAATCATCTACCCTTTCTTCCAAGAAGATGTAAAGGTGGCTTAAAAGTAGATGAATCTCTGATTTGTCCTATTAAGTTAAATCCCCAAGGAGTTTCGTTTTAGTAAAATTTTACTTTGAAGGACGGGAATGAATGGTGATTTTTCGTTTTATTTCACTGGAGGGCTCTGATGAAACCAGATAGATGTTGTCTGGGAAATAAATCATGCAACCTTATTTGAAGAGCCACAATATCATCACCTCATCCTTTCCAGTAAGGTTATCATCTGTTTAAAATGTTTCTTTTTTATAATTTAGTCAGAAACATGCATCTTCAAAGACCTTTATTAAAACAAAAAACTGAGAAAAATCTTTAGGTTTTGGCATTATTTATGAAATATCAGCTGTCAAGTGGACTTTTTTATTTAATAAATGCAACTTAATTCTACAAATATTGGTCTTTTGCAAGTACATGTAGATGAAACTCTAAAGCATCACATACATCATTCACATTACTTGTTTTCCTTCAAGATCTGTTTGATGCACCCTTAGCACAAGTAGCTAACCCTTGGAACCTTGCCCAAAATACAGATGTGCCACTAATCTACTTATCTTAACATAAGAATGCTGCAAATTCTGAGCTTACAGCTGCCAGTGACCTTAGTAGTCCTGAAGGTAGGCATCTTCCCTATATGTCAAGGCTCCTTCTGTTGCCAGTGGAAAGAGAGAGGCACCCCCAGAGAGGGCGATTGACCATGCTCTGCCTTAGCTGGGATGAGTTGCTCTTGCACATCACCTTTATCCTCCCAACAGATACAGAAGGTACTTGGATGATTAGCTTAGACTATATGCGTACCTGCTAACATCAGTAATTATGCATTTAATATCATACACAGCAATATCTACCTCATTTCACAGGTGCACAAAGAGAGCACCTGATTTTTCCATGGCTCCACCGCAGCAAGAGTTGGGAATAAAACCTAAGCTCTATATGGAAAAATTGAACCACTGAGAATCCTTCTTTTGATTCAGTGGCAAGCATAAATGTAGAGATCCTAAGACATAAGCCATAACGTAAGGAAGGAAAGCAGTGGCTGTGAAGATTGCAACAGCAGCATTTGTCTGCCCTGTGCTTCGGTGCCTCATTTAAAAACTAATCCCAAATAAATTACTAATGTAGTCCATGGATACAAACATGCAATACAACAGAGAACCCTTTTTAATATTTTTTTCTGTGCAAGATGCTTACTTAAGTTCCCCAAGAAGTCTAAAATTACTTTTGAATGGAGTCCTAAGTATACAATGATTTTTTGCAACTGAGTTTGTAGTTTAATGAAACATATTTTCGCACTCAACGAGTAAGATCTGTCTTAATGTTAACAGTATGTAAAAAGTCCTAAGACAATGCAAAGCATTCAGAATGTTGTAATTCTGTATTATTTTCCAGCAGCGTAAAACAGGCTTATTTTCAGAAAGGATTTGTTCACCTGTAGCACTTGCTAAGAAAGGCAAGACTGAAACTGTCAAATAGCTCAGCTTTGTCGGGGAAAAACATGAGGTTGCAGCTCAACTGAAGTCATCTGGAAACAGGCACTGAGCTACCACAGTCCCTCCACAGAAAAAACTTTACTTCAGAGTTTAATTCATACTGTGACTGAAAAACATATTCCACAAGGACAGGCAAAACCAGTCACAGAGTTAACTACCTAAAGCTTCACAGATGAACCTTTGATAAAAACTTCATTGCTGACACCAAATGCTGTTGTGATTTGGTTAAAAGCAAAATTAGCAGGATAACTATAAATAGTTTCATGGTTGGAAATTCAGAGACTTAGCAAAGAATACTGCTGGGCTTTATGTTAAAAGGTGTGAGACAGTCTAAACATTCTTAGACATGAGATAGGTTGCCATCTGTTTTAGTTTCCTGCACTGACTTCACCAAAAAAGGCCAAGGATTGTTTAGAAATGAACAAGTGTGTTATGTGCATCTAAAAATACCCCGAATGGTACCTTCTGTAGCTGTTTAAGACAACTACACAGGCAACCACCATAGGCAGGTAACTTCAGAATCATATTTTCTCTAGTTGGCATTGGAAAGTGTCCAAGGCAAAGCTAAAGAAAGCACAGGTGGTTCCACCAAAAGTGGAAGAATTGTGTTTCTCATAAGGTATCAAGCTTAACTGTAGTGTTTGAGACCGGAAAGTGGTGTCAACGCTTGACGAACATTCCTGGAGCAGCACTAACACAGAGACACTAGTAATGAAATGACTGAAAACTACTGAATGCCCTAACTCAATGTAGGAAAGGTTCTTCTAGATCAGAGTCTCTCAGCTATCAAAAAATGGGCAGAAGAAACATCGAACAACAAAAGGAAAAGGAAAAACCAACCAAACATACTGACAAGATTAAATGCCCATGCCAACCATTATGACTGGTAGGTAACATAATAAACTATTATTAATATTGAAAAATGAACAGAAGCAGCACTGTATCAACTGCTATCTCCTATCACTGCTGGGTAAAGAAGTTTTGAATTGGAAATGTTCCAATCAGTTCACTGACAGTAATAGAAAGCTGAATGTATGTGGAAGGTATGCAATACTTGACTTTAAAAAAAGGATTGGAGGCAAACCAACGTGGAAGTCGTCAGCGGTTCTAAATTTGCATTGCTGACACAGTAGATGTCAAGGCTCACAGTCCTCTTTCTAGTCTTGGTACTTTAGATGTTACAGAATGAGGAATATCAGGATTCACAAAACAAACAATAGTGGCATGAAGCAAATACAAGCAACATTTTACTTTGTGACTCAGAAATGGTCTCTTTCATATACTATTTGAAAAGTAAAAAGGGGACAAGCTCAGAATAGAACTTAAGTTCACAGCATAAAAGAGCTTCCTTAGTACTTTGCAAACATTTGCTGCTTGACTGCAACTCCTGAACTCAACTCATTGTCTCCCTTTCTCCCATGTAGGTTAATCTCCTCCTATCAGTAAGAGAAATAAGATAAGCAGGTAGAACTCAGCTTCAATAACGCAAAAGGACATTGTCCAGCTAAAAAGTGCAAGTGGAAAATCTCCACCTAAACACTAAAGCTGAAGACAACTCCCAAGCTTCAAGTATAGTGAAAAAGAGAATATCCAGCAGGGTGTAGGTTTATCCAGGCTATTTCAGTCTAAAGAGGTAGACTCCTCAGAGATTCTACCCTTACGATGTTACTTTGCTCATCACTAAACATTTAGTTGTATTCAATTTTTTTTTTACCTCCTCTTCGTGTAGAACCACTTGACCTTTGAGTGGATTTCCCAGTGGTGCCACAGTCACAAAAGGTTGCCAGACGTTTCCAACTGTTCTTGGGAAGAGGTCATAAAGATCCACAAAGTATCCACTTTTACTGGAAATGTTCATGAAGTACAAGGAAACGGGATTGCACGTAGTAACATAAAGAACATTTTCAGCCTCCTCTTCTGAAATAAGAAAATCAAGTAAATGAAAGGCTACTGACATCAGGCATTACTCTTTTGGAATTATATATGTCATAAACTCAGCAGATGATATAGCAAAATGTACAGAAAAACTATCACTGTTGACAGAGGGAGATGAGAGAAATGGCCTCTTGATACTAACTAAATGTTAACAGGCAGAATCTTACCACAACACTATTAACTCTTTAAACAAGTAGTCCAAGGCACATTTGTGTAGACACGAGTGCAGCACCTGCCAGCTGCTAGTATACACAAAATCTGTCCAGATGGTTTTGTTTGTTTATAATCTTGCTTCTCTCTCCTTCTCTCTCCCATTCTCCTTTTCAATTCACATATTTAATTAAACACAGGATGAATGCAAACTTCGTATGGAACCTTTCACATATAGCATCTTCCTGACTGATTTCAGACGACTCTTGAAATCGATACAAAGCCATCTAATTTCTGTTTTGCTGCCATAAAAGTCTGTTAATGTATTTGAAACTAAGGCTACAAGCAGAAAAAGCAGCATTCCAGTATTGATCATCAGCGATCAGTTTATAATACACAATAAAGTTTAGACATGTTTAATGATGAACCCTAAAAAAGTTTATGAACATTCCCACTGATGCAATTCACTTTGGGACATAAATAGTATAGGTAACTAAGGCAGCCTTGATCCAGTGAGAAAGAATTTTTATCAGTATAAGCACATGGGAAAAAAGCACAGCACTCTGCAAGTTAAAAGATTTGTATTAAAACTGAATTGAGAGAGGAAAAGTCAAAGCATTGTTTTTGTGAAGTACTACAGTGTTGAACATACAAACTAAACAGACTTGCAAATTGTGGCTGTGTTCTACTTTAACTACATATCCTTCTCTTAGTTTGAGAAAGATGCATACCCTTACAAAGACCACAATGACTCAGTGAGATTATGCTCCAACTTCAGTGGCTGATTATTTTTGTATTTCGACTACTGTTCAAAAAAAAAAAAACTGGAAAAAGATTAATTATTATTCCTATACTCCATTCCCATACTCCATATGCTCCATTTCCATATTCCAATTCCTGGTATTATTCCTGTATTCCATTGCAAACACACCTAGAAAGAAGCACTACTGTAAATGCACTGAAGTGTTACTAATAATCCCTTATATTGCCCTTTTACATTCTACCACTGGCTATGGACAAGCACTTGTGAAGTCAACAGCCCAGTCCTTCCTCATCTCCAGGATATTTCACATGTTCATAATATTTGGGATAATTATAGAAGTTAGTACCTTTTGTTACTGTGACATCACAAACGAAGTTAACTTCACCCAAAGGCAGTGTCCAAAAAGCGAGTTCTTCTGTGAAACTGAGGGACCTGGCTTCCTGTCGTTCCAGTGGAAATCCTTGAATATTTAAGTACACAGGGCCCTAAAACAAATGATATCAATGAGGGTTTGCTAAAATATTCCATTCACCATTCTTTATGAAAATCTACAAGTCTTCAAGACTTAACACTATTACTAATAGAAATACAGATCAATTACTAAACAGACAAAAGGGAAAAGGAAATGGTTTCCTGCAAGCTCTCTGAATGTCCATCCTGCCATTTTCTTTATAAAAAACATCGTGCCCTTCCTCTTTAGTCTTTTATTGGTTTGGAACCATTATTGCTTAGTGGCACGAAGAAGGTATCATGTACTGATAAAACACAATCCTTATAAGGAAAACATCAGAATATTTTTGTTTCAAAGATGTTGAATGGCAATTTCTTATTACATGAAGTTTAAATCTCACCCGTACATCACATTAGTAGTTCAGCTCTTTCCTTATTCACTGTAGTAATAATTACTGAAATTAAGCCAAGAACTCAAAGCTAAGAAGGACTTAGAAGCTTTGGCTGCAGGTCAAATTGTACCAAAGGTTCAGATTCAAACTTGGCAGTGCCAAAGACCCATAAGAATACAGCTGCAGGTAAAACAGAAACAGACACTAGCTTTCTTTTTGCTCTCTGACCTCAGCCAAAAATTGAGATCTGGGTCCTGAAACCAGCCACCTACAAGCATCCAAAACAGTTACAAAGTTCTTTCAAATATGATATTTTCCATATCCTCATAAAAACCTGTTTTCAAGAACTTCTGGCCAAACTTACTGATTTTAAAATGCACCGTATGTTGTGAGCGGTAGGTATACAAAAATGTTCATTTTTCTAGTCAGTATAAAACACCTGAGAACAGGTAACGAGGAGCAAGCTTTGTATATATTCTTTTTCCTGAAGAAATTAATCACATTTTAGATTCTTTGCATCCCAATACAAGAAACCAGTACTATATGAATTTTAACTAAATTAAAGGACAAACCTTTACATTTATTTTTTTAGTTTCTGTTGGACACAGCAGTTTCTGTTGTGCATTCCCCGGCTGATTGACCTTCCAGTAGCCCATAAATTTACGATCTGGTAATGGCAGTCTGTCAAACAATTCAGAAACAATTTACATTCGTTAACCAGCAAATGATATGGAATAAATCATTTAAACAACTGCATTTTTCCAAAAATACGTCTGAAGATTCTCTTGTAGAAAATGCTTCCTCGCTAAAATATTTCATTTCTTACACGTTTTAAATCACAAAAATTGTAGCCTTCTGGAATACTAACACAATCACAAGCTAAACAGCATAATAAAAGAAGTAATTCATGTAATATGGCATCTGAAGTAAAACTTTAACAGTCTGAATTATTTGAGACATGTAATAAAGTATATCCAAACCGTCTCTTGCTTTGCTTTATTCAGATCAGGCAGGGTGTGATAGTATCACTTAAAGTAACTCCTGTCAGTGACATACTCATCTAAAAAAGCAGCAGAATAAGCACAATAAACACTGTGGCAAATTAACCAGGCAATTACAGTTCAACCAACTATTTACTAATTATTATATTTTGCCACTGCTCACATGAACCAAGGCAAAGGGATACAGACATGAAAATATCCCACTGCCTTTGAAAGCCACAGCTGCTTGCCTTGGTCTGATCTCTTCATTTCTGTACCTTTTATTTAGGGAAGAAATCTATGGGTCAAAGCAAAGCTCATTTATATAGAAAAGAAAACGCTGGTATATGACAAAGTAGCTTGACAGCAAAATAAGGACAACACGATTTTTATTTCTTTCCTCGGAAGCGATTTGCAAGCACTGAAAGCACTCTGACTTTGTTAATTGGCAAGAATACCTTCAAGCTAACAAACTCACCACTTTTAGTTTCCTTTATTTGGGATCAGTTGCTGCTAAAGAGACCTCCTATCAGAACTACATTCTGTGTTACACGTTGCTGCACATTATTGTACAGCTACAGGACTTGGCAAGAGAACAGAAGACATTCCTTCTCCCAGTTTCTATAAATATTTCCAAAGTCTATTTTAAGGAAGTTCTCTTAGACTGTTTGTCTGTGCTTGGCCTCTTCTGTCCTGTCTGATGATGCTCGTTCCTACTGTTACAATCATTTCCCCTCTCCCCACCAACCAACCTGGCCCTTCTAGATATTTGAGGTTTGTTTAATTTCTTCTTGCTATTTTTTTCAGAATAAGAAGTGATCCCAAATCAAAAAAACCCTCAGTGGGACTATATATGAATCTTAGGGAATTTTAATTTTATTTTTTCCACTGAGAACTCCAAGGAAAAGTCAGGGAATGAACACTAACATCCTGTAATCTTTGCAGCTCATGCAGGAAAGCTGCATTAACAATTCTGACTGGTATATTGACACCAAACCTCAAGCAACCAGGAGAAGCCAGGACTCGCAGGCAGAGCGTCACTCAGCCTCCATCGCCATTCTGCGTTGGGACCATCTCTCAAGGCAGTCAGGTGGTCAAAACCACTTTTTGCAAATAGAAAATGGTTTGGATGCTATAGATCATTGCTGCTCACAATTGCTGGATATACAAATATCCAGCTGCCTGCAATATGCCATTGGCGCATGGAATGAAGAAAGTGCATCTCATTAAGTGCCTCTCTTATTCAAATAACCAGTAGACTCTTCATTGCCTGTTTGTTGCCTAGTTAAGAATATCGATAGATACCAGTGTTTGGAAAGTGATTTCTTTTGAATTCTGCCTCACTTCAGTTTGCATTTTTCCTTTCTTTGCATCTAGCTAGTCTAGGCAGATTCTTCCCAAATTAAGAAGAGAAATTAAGCCACACTCAAAAACTAACCAACCAACCAAACTACAAAAAAGCAAATATAATATATTGTAGATTACAACATACAACATCATTAGGAAAAGACATTCAGGATGTACCGTTTCAACATATACACAATTCTTAGATGAATTTATTCATGCAGCCAGAAAATGGGCAAACAGTCAAGTCATTAGACTAAACATCAGTTTATCCACGAACTGGAATTTTACTTCAGACTTCCATTTGGGTTTCAAAATGATTTATTGGCAAAATGTTGGCTATGTCCTGAGCCAAATCTGTCTTGTGTGCAAAAAGAAACTGAAGACTTTTTTTTTTTGCTATGTGACTCCAAGTAGCATAATCTCTGATATGCCTATAATCAACAACAATCGTTCCCATTAGCTCAATGGAACATCAACTTCCACAAGGATTTGGACTCCGGTTTTAATTCCTTACACATTACTCCCATGGACAACATCCTAGAAATCAATGGGTTCACTAATAATCATGAATACTCATTAAATTTTAAAACAAAACATATGTTAACAACCAGCTCTAACCAAATACCCTGCTTTATATAGCGATAGAATTACAGATTGCATTCCCAAAGAAACAAAACATTTCCACCCTGGTTCAGCTTTCTGGAGATTTGCTTTGCTAATAGTTCCTCCCGTCCCTCAGGAAAACTGATTTCTCCTTCCTCCTAGATTCTTGAGGTTTTGTTCTCTTCCCTGTTTCTGAATTTTTCAGTTTCTCTGTGGCAGCAGACCAAGCCATCGTGAACAGCAAAGAGGAGAGAAAGGTAGAGCAGAATTTAAGAATAAAACAAAGCAGAATTCCTAACGTGGAGTTATTTGTCAAGACTAATGGGGATTTTATACTTCCAGGGCCCGACAATTCTTTTTTATACCATTTCATTGCTCTCTCATACAAATCTGGTCTAAGAAAGACTAAGAGTATTGAAGAAATGTGTCTCCTAGAAGATTTTCAGGAGAAAGTGAGGGTGCAGATGGACTGGAACAACATGACCACACCGAAAATGTGTATACATCTTAATAGTTTTCCCCTATAGTGAATATATGTGGTACGCAATGAAGGAGGGAAATGATTTGATTTTCCCAGGACTTCTAAGTAACAAGCAAATTTTGAAAATAACTTGAAGTGACAGTTCTAGTAAAAAGCTTCACCAGGCTCTCCTGCCACAGTGCTGTATTTCAAATTAATTAACCAAATACTGTTTACATAAAGGGCAGACAGACTACTATAGAAATGCTACCACTGGTAAAAATCTGTGAAGTGAAGAGATCTGATGGGTGTAAAAAGTGCAGTGGCTAGGTAAGAACGGTTCTGAAATTCCACTGCTCTCTCTGGATGGAGTGTACAGTGTGATGCATGATTTTTGCTTTCCTCAAAAGCTGGAAAGAGTTTCTAGAACAGAAACACTACATGACAGGCTGCAGTAATCTTGTAAGAAAGCCAAGACTTAAAAGTCAGTTCTAAGGAATTGTTCCTGATCAGTTCTTTGACTATGGATCTGTCAAAACCTGTTGCTTAAGGAAAATTTAGATTTTTTTTTTAATGTTTATTTGCTCTTAATCTCACATCCTGATTTTCTACAAGATCAGTGCTGCCCATAAAATGGTTATAAAAGTAGGTATTTTGTTCAGAAAAGGTGATTGCACACGACCTACAGTTGATGGGGCAATTCTACAAAAAAAAATACTATTTAGCCTGATTTCCTTCATGCTCAGCGGTCTAATTGTCAAAAGACAATTCTGTAGTGGCTGCTGCTGCTGGAAAACTTTCCAAACTGACACCTACAGAAGACAATTTCTTTTCATTTGTATCTTTTTGATTTTAGAAATTAAATTCATTTTAGGCTAATTTAAAACAGAAACAAAAACAAAAAACCACCACCAAACAACCATGTTCAAAAAGTCTCTGTAGAACCCACTTTACAAAATTATTACTTTAGCTTTCAGAGAAGACAGTGGAAAGTGGCTACGAATCTTGTACGACTGAAGTTCCACTTAACACACATTCTCCACAGCTGGCTATTGTGTAAGTACAGCTGTGGACATGAACTACGACAAGCAGCAAAGCTGCTTGATACACGACCTTGTCAGCCAGCTCAGCGCCAGCGCAGAACGTATTATCCAAGGGCTTAAATCACAGCCTGTGCTCTAGCCAGGTGAGGAGACTTCTGTCTCACCTAACTTGTTGGTACTTAAGTAAGACATAGTTTGGAACCAGAAACTTCTCCTACCAACCAGATCTTCGTACTTTATTCAAATACTTTTTGATTAAAAATAAAAGCAGTGGACATATACGGTCTTATGTGAGGCCTCCCGTTCCCTGACAGGTAAGTAGAGAGCCCTCCCTCTGCTCCCTGTGCAATGCACAGGATGGACAAGAGACACGTGTGGTATGAGACAGGTCCAATAATTAACTACAGACTACCTAGGGGCAAAAAACCCCCCATCTCAAGCGAAAATTAAAGCTGTTAAAGTATACATATTTACATTATATATTAAAAAATCAGTTCATATAAAATGAATATTCAAGTTATAGCAAGTACCTGGAAGTGGATAGTGACAGGAGGCAAAATATAGAAAGGCAACTTCATCAAGGATAAATGCCAGAATTAGAGCTGAATGCTGTTTTACTTAGGAATTGCAAATGGTCTGAACTGTGCGCTAAAATGGCAGATTGACTGGAGTTCAGACGAATCTGACATAACAGATGTCAACAGGAAAAACAAAGTGTAATTGCACATGAAGAAAGATAATGAATTAATACAATGAGTAATCTATCTTACCCACTGTCTTGGCAAAGCATCGTAGACAAGCCATCTGCTTTACACACAATACTGATAAAAATTACACACTATTGAACAGGTGATGCTAGGAGATACAGACAATATCATGATGTTATAACCTGACAGTACCGAACATGTCAGTGCCTTGAAGAATTGTCATCCTACGTGCAAAAAAAAAACCAATCCAAAAAACGAGCCCAAGTAAAGTGTTATTTCACGGGTCTAATATATGATACTAATTTTGAAAATAAATGAGTTAGCATCTACAAATTAATTTCTATCTTGAAAAAAAACAACTACTTTTAATTTAATTTTATTAATTTAATTTTAATTTAATTTTAATTTAATTATTTTCTAAATGGTCATTAGACACCACTTAATCTTTCCTTCCAAGATAAGGTATATTACAGAGCCCAAGCAAAAAAATCCCATAATGGGCACTGGTATCATGTGTTAAATTTCCCCTGTAATTTCAGCTGGATACAGCCCCCAAAGTTCTTATGTTGAGACCCCATATTGTAGTGTGTTGCTCATGTCTCTCACATTTTTGTTCCTATTTTTATAGCAGTTATGTTTCAGTAGAGATTTAAATAATTCTGATTTAAGTTTTCTTTTTGATTAAGTAACAGGTGAGACGGACTTCTTCAAAACTTATTAAAATTAAACAAAGATTCACAAATTGTTTGATCCAGAAGATGCCAGAGAGTACCTGTATAAAGGAGTCCACACTTTAGTATAATGATTTTCCTGTCCTAGAATCTCCTGGAAATCCTTCTGTATCACAAATCTTCTTAATTGTATAGGATTTGTATTCTTACCAATACCAATGGTTTTGCTGCAGGTATGACTAACATGGTCAGGCAGAATAGGTTTGGATTATTATCCTAGTTTTCACGTTACTTAACAGAACCACTGAGCAATTTATTATGATAGCCAGTAAGTCTTCAAAGTCTTGCAAATTAAGACTGAAGCACAGAAGTGAACCTCTGTGGGGATATGCTGGTGTCACTAGGACACTGTAGAAATCACATCTAGTAAACCTTCAGATTCCCAACTTGCGAGAGACTATAGGCAAGTAGGAAAACAAGCTTAAAATTGAAAGCAATCATGACAAATTAGAGAACTAATCTGAAAAAATACAACACGGTAAGAAAAGTGTCGTCATGAAGAAAGTTGACTACCTAAAGTGAAGATGGAGTAAGTGATATGCAGAGTCACAGAATCATGGAATGGTTCGGGTTGGAAGGGACCTCTGGACATCATCTAGTCCAACCCACCTGCTAAAGCAGGTTCACCCAGAGCTGATCACACAGGAATGTGTCCCAGTGGGTTTTGAATGTCTCTAGAGAAGGAGACTCCACAACCTCTCTGGGCAGCCCGTTCCAGTGCTCTGGCACCCTTAAAGTAAAGGAGTTTCACCTCATGTTTAGATGGAACCTCCTGTGCTTCAGTCTGTGCCTGTTGCCCCTCAGTCCTGCACAAAGGATCTGGAGGTTCATGTTTAGAAAACCAGACATGAGTTAAACATTGCAAAAAATGCAAACATACTTGCATTTTCAAAAAGGACTGCTGCATGAAATACACCTGTGTCCTATACCCTCATACTACTCTATTCAGCCCTAGCAGTAGCTAACTTGTCCAGTTTCATGCACAATGATTAAAGATTGACATGAATCAAGTGGAGAGGGGGAGCATAAAAGAAAAATAAAAACAATGAAAGGCCTTAAAAAAGGGGGAAGATTGAGAGAACCGGATGTGTTAAGTCTGGAGATAACTTTCTAATGGCAAGGTTATTTAGAAACAAGGCTGACTTGCTTTGGGAGGTTATAGAACTCCATCTCTGAAGGTCTTCAGGCATGAATCATAATAAAAATCAGATTATAGGTTTTGGATTAACTTGCATCTTTTCTGAAGGAGATGGGATGGACTAGATTAGGGTCATTATCCCACTCTCTGGAAAACAACATAGAGAAGGTCAGATTCTAAACGTGTAGCAGCTTCAGGAAGTACCTTTTCTGCAGTGGTCCAAACACCATACCCAATTACCTCAGTGTGTCCATCATGGGAGCTTGTAATATGGGCTGGAACAGATTTGGAGAGATTATCTAGATGTTCTTTTACCCCAAGGCAGAATCAACTATGCAGAAACCATTCCTGAAAGATGTGTCTATAATGCAAGGTGATCATCTGTGGCTTACAAGCTCCATAGGGTTAAATCTCAAAAACCAACAGCAAGGCTGTCTTGGAATGGAGCAGCAGGATAACCTGAAATGCCAGCCATGGTGGATGCAAGTGAGACATTGAGACCAAGATTTCTGGATCATCAGAGCCAGATGGTCAGCCTAGTCCCAATCTTGAATGGTGAAATCTAAGAAAAAGTTGCTTTTATCAGCTGCGTGTGAACTGCTCCTGTAGTTTCTCCTCCTCTTGGCCTTCTGTGTACTGAGTATGTGCCCACAGCTGCCAGTCAAGATAAGTTTCTGACGAGCATCTTGTGGGGGTCTTGTAAGTCTGTCATCCCTAGTGTAACCTGTCCTATAAAACCGCAGTGATGGATTCAAAATGATCAGGTGATTATCTCTAATTCAAAATGATCAGATCTTCCTTCTATCTTCTCACTTCTGGACTGAACAGTCCCCAATTACAGCAGCCTTCCTCTTATGTTTCCTAAGCCTCTGATGATCTCATTACTAAAGAGCCTTCTCCAATCTACCCATGTAAACCCACATTTAATACTTCTAAAAATTATATAAAGTGCAAATTTCTCAAAAAACTATGACAAACGTTATAATTCTTTAAAACAGAAATTACCAAGTGATTTTTAGCAAAGAAACTACAGCAAGAGTTTCAAGCATATATTGTCAATTTGACAGAAACTGCAGTTGCTCAAATATTGGTTCTCTAGGCATTGTGATTCTTCTGCCATCAAAATGAAAAGGTTCACCACAGTCACTACACTGCCAGTCTTCTTTTAATTGATAACTGCAGTGCTCCAGCAGGAGAAAGCTACACATGGACACCTAATATCAAGACATCATGTCATAAGAATCAGTCCCTCTTTAGCAAATATAAAAACTCGATTTCCATATATCCATAAAGTGTTCTTCATGAAAGGGAAATATTTGTTTCTCCATAAATAAACGGAGTATTAGAGTTGAAGCCAAAGCAGGTTTTCTAATGGTTTTCAAAAGCCTGTTGTCTGTGAATAGCAGAAGAATGAGTCAAATCTGTTTCAAAATTCAGTTTAGTCTTAAAAAAAGCTATTTTGATTCTAAACTCTGAAAAAGTATATGGTGTAATATGTCAACCGTTAACATAATTAAAGAATAATACTGACATACAGACACATACAAAAATGGCTCTCAGCGACTACATGCACTGCCCTATTCTGCAGGAGTGTTTTTGCAGAGCCTTTTGTGAGTATCAAAGTCAAAATCCCACTATGACCGATTTAGGTGATAAATAACAGGACAGAAACGTGTTGCAAGGCAATTAAAAACACAGAAGAAGAAACAAGTATTTCCCTTTATTAATACATATTTGTTTATCATACAAACTATCAATATGTACATGGACATTAAAAATTAGATATTAGTAATAAGCAAATACTCTATCGTAAAAGTAATTTATACTGATGTTACTTATTTGGAGGAATATAAATTTGAACCAGAGGAGGATTGACTTCAAGTATTCCAGGCTGGTTTTAGATCAGTTAGCAGCAAGATAACACACTATAATAAAGTGATCAGAAGAGACCCATCTTCTTAAAATATATGTTAAGTTATTCTTACTCCTTGGCCAGCTGTACATTGGTCGGTTTTGCTCCAATAGGTATCCCATGTTTGTGCAAAGTGCTGATTAAAATTTCACGCATTTCATTGTTGTAGGAATCAAAGTCAAATACATTTCGAACGACATTTGCCAGTCCTTCAGTTGGAAATTTCTGTGAAGAAACAAAGACCCGCAAATTTATTTTACTGAATACCTGTTAAGTTACAGCATATAATTAAATACTTCTGAAATAAATAATTATAACAGTAACTTTGCTCAACTTAGACAAGTGCTCAAGTCATCTTTTTTTAGTTTCCAGAATAAAGGAGGAACATTGCTTCAAGTCAGAATGAAGTTACTGACACAAAACCTGAATTAAACAAACAAGCAGGAGATAATTACAGAATCACAGAAGAGATGGGGCTGGAAGCGACCTCGAAAGATCATCTAGTCCAACCCACCTGCTAAAGCAGGTTCACCAGAGCAGATCACACAGGAATGTGTCCAGGTGGGTTCTGAATGTCTCTAGAGAAGGAGACTCCACAACCTCTCTGGGCAGCCTGTTCCAGGGCTCTGGCACCCTCAAAGTAAAGAAGTTCCTCCTCATATTCAGATGGAACCTCCTGTGCTTCAGTCTGTGCCTGTTGCCCCTCATCCTATCGTTGGGCACCACTGAAAAGAGTCTGGTCCCATCCTCTTGACACCCAACCTTGAGATTATTTAAATACACAACATCATTCATGTTTTAAAGAATTATTTTCATGATACACGTAACAAGATAGCGTAATCACTGGAACATATAACAGTGTACTTTTAAAATTTGGAACTGTTTTCTGCTAACCTTGAAGACCTGACACAAATACACATATTCTTAAATTCAACTATACAATTCATTTAAGAATTCTGATTCTTGACATTGAATATAGAAAAGCAGAAGATACACTGCTTATTACTAAAAATTACTTAAGGTCAGGATGGATTTTAGAAGAAACAGAAATTCACTTAAGATGCACAAACACTTGTTTTCTTAGTGAAAAACACTACCTGAAATGTGCTGTGCCCATAAAGAAAAAACAGATTTTAGATTTGCCCCAAAACTCCAATAGCAAACATGTACCTGTCCCCATTTAAATTAAGGCAGATTCCAGTAAACATAGACCTTAATGTATGTAGCCATAATTGCAGACTCCAATAAGCTTATATTTTAAAGGTACATTTAGATAATTTGAACAGAATATGCATTGTGCAAAATTTAGATTCTGACATTGATAAAAACAGCTGTTTTAGTTGAATATGTTAACACATCTAAGTCACTGAGTCTTCACAGATAGTCTTCAATAAAAATCTAAAGAAAATAATGTAAAAGATGTAAAGGGAGCAAAATACAAAGAATTTTTTAAAAATCACCGAATTACTATATATCCTAGAATTTTACCATCTAACTGCTTTATTTAACCTTTTTTTTGACAAAAAACAGGAATAAGCATATTTTTATTTTAAACTTCTCACTTTTTCTTCATACGTTTTTGTTCAAATATTAGATCTTTGAGAGCAGGACATAGATCCCCCCCAACTCAGAATGACACATTGATGATGATGAACAGGTAAAGAAGTATTTTAGGGAGCTGAAGTCTTAACTTCAACTGTTTTTCACCCATTAGTGAGCAAGGCTGGTACAAATAACTTCAAACCCAGACTTAATGGAAGTCAGAGAAATGTATAAAAGCATTTAAAATAAACATATTTGAGCCTCAAAATAAAAACTTAACCAGAAGAAAACATAACATTTTCATAAATGTTTTGTAATGTACTCTTAATCAAATATCAGCCTTAGTCAGGAGTTTAATATTTTCCCAATTTAATAAATATCTAATCTCTGAAATAAAATATCCGTGACACAAGTAATGCTAAAATTTGCTGGTTACTGTTCTAGAACAGAATACCACTGCTAGAAATAGGCTTGTACAAACCTTTTTGTAATCTGTAGTGTACATATTTCAGTACTAGTGTATGAAAAGCAAGCTAAATTATGTCCTGCATTTCAAACCTGTCCATGAGGAACCTACTAGAAGTTCTGTGTTACTACATCTTAGCAAAATACAAGTTAGTATGAGATAATATGAAGTCGTCCTAAAGCTTGTGGTACCCTGGTTACAACGTCCATTCCCTACCAAATGAAACAGGTTACTAAAAATAAGGTTTCTCCCAAAAGCTATTATCACAGAATCACAGAATGTCAGGGATTGGAAGGGACCTCAAAAGATCATCCAGTCCAATCCTCCTGCTGGAGCAGGAACACCCGGATGAGGTTACACAGAAGGCGTCCAGGCGGGTTTTGAATGTCTCCAGAGAAGGAGACTCCACAACCTCCCTGGGCAGCCTGTTCCAGTGCTCTGGCACCCTCACTGAGAAGAAGTTTCTCCTCAAAGTTAAATGGAACCTCCTGTGTTCTAGTTTATACCCATTGCCCCTTGTCTTATCATTGGCTGTCACCAAGAAGAGCCTAGCTCCATCCTCGTGACACTCACCCTTTATATATTTATAAACATTAATGAGGTCACCCCTCAGTCTCCTCTGCTCCAAGCTAAAGAGCCCCAGCTCCCTCAGCCTTTCCTCATAAGGGAGATGCTCCACTCCCTTCATCATCTTCGTTGCCCTGTGCTGGACTCTCTCCAGCAGTTCTCTGTCCTTCTTGAACTGAGGGGCCCAGAACTGGACACAATATTCTGGATGCGGTCTCACCAGGGCAGAGTAGAGGGGGAGGAGAACCTCTCTCGACCTACTAACCACCCCCCTTCTAATACACCCCAGGATGCCATTGGCCTTGTTGGCCACAAGGGCCCAGTTCTGGCTCATGGTCATCCTGCTGTCCACCAGGACCCCCAGGGCCCTTTCCCCTACACTGCTCTCTAATAGGTCATTCCCCAACTTATACTGGAACCTGGGGTTGTTCCTGCCCAGATGCAAGACACTTGCCCTCGTTCTATTTCATTAAATTTTTCTCTGCCCAACTCTCTGGCCTGTCCAGGTCTCGCTGGATGGCAGCACAGCCCTCTGGCGTGTCAGCCACCTCTCCCAGCTTGGTGTCATCAGCAAACTTGCTGACAGTGCACTCTAGTTCCTCATCCAAGTCACTGATTAATATATTGAATAGTACCGGTCCCAGTACTGACCCTTGAGGCACTCCACTAGATACAGGCCTCCAACTAGACACTGCCTCATTGACCACAACTTATATCTAAATAGGATAAACATTTCACTGTTCACATGTAATGTAAATGCAAAATTGAGACAAAGTAAACATCATATTGGAAAAAAAAAAAAAGGCCACAGACCTATAAAAATGTATATCACAGTTAAGTTTAAAAACCTGTAAAGCTACACAGTACTCAGTGTGCAGGGCCTCATCTCAGTCCATTTTCTAGTGTGTTTTCTTTTTGATAACAAGAGGAAAACATGTCCAGATTTGTGTGTGCACTACATAATGAAAACCTTACCTAAGTAGTTATTTTAGAACATTTATGATGATGAATAATGCATTTTCTGTGTTCTTCCCTTCTCACTGCACAGCACAACCAACAAACTGGCACCAAGCGATCTTGTTCACTCATGACCTGCTCTTTTACCTGCCCTACGCTAGATACTGCAGAAACCTTGGTCAAGTGTTTCAAATATTATCTGGTTTTCACCAGTAGCTTTCAAGAATATCTACATTTTTCTGAATCAATGGGTGACTTCTGACATCTATACCCTTCTCTTCAATGAATTGCCTCAACAGTTCCATGCTTCTTGTATCAGTAGGACATCATAAAAAATTTATTTCCTCAGGTACAACTGATGGCTGCTGTCAATAAAACCTGTTGTGAACACAAGCCACTTGTCAAAAAGCTGTCTACTTCAGTTATTAAAAAAATGGCAACTCGCTTGTTCAATCAGAACAAATCCAACCACTTTTTAATAACTGCCTAAACAACTGCTTACTGCAGAACAGCAATGACAATTCACTTGAAGCAAAAAACCAAACCAAAACCAAAACAAACAACAACAAAAATCTCACAACAACAAAAATGTTGAGTTGAACATTCAAAAAAAAGAATCATTTGGTTTCTATTGATTTTTAAAACCAGATTACTGGAGAAAATATTGATCTCTCATCAGTCTGTCTGTTTCTCATTCACTGATTCTTCCCCTTACAAGTAACAACTCTGTGTGCACCTCAGAGTATTTCTGCAGATTAGATTCTTAGCTATTCCTTAAAATAGTAAATAACATAGGTTTTGCTTTTAACAAATTTGTATTTTTATATACATATTTTATGCTTTATTTGACGCAGAGATGTGACAGAATTTGGCTTGTTGAAAAAGCCGTATTTTTCTGAATCTAACTTTTCATGAGTACATGTATTGCTATAGTCTGCTTAAAAGCAGAGTCCAGATTTTTGTTCATAGAATCATAGAATGTCCTGAGTTGGAAGGGACCCACAAGGATCATTCAGTCCAACTCCTGTCCCTGCACAGGACAACCCCACAGCTCACACCATGTGTCTGAGGGTGTTGTCCAGTCTCTTCTTGAACACTGTCAGGCTTGGGGCCGTGACACCTCCCTGGGGAGCCTGTTCCAGTGTCCACCACCCTCTGGGGGAAGAACCTTTTCCTGATGTCCAACCTGAACCTCCCCTGGCACAGCTTCCTGCCATTCCCTTGGGTTCTGTCGTTGGTCACTAAAGAGAAGAGTTTGGTGCCTGCCCCTCCTTCTCCCCTTGTGAGGAAGCTGTAACCACCATGAGGTCTCCCCTTAGCCTTGTTCTTCTCCAGGCTGAACAAACCAAGTGACTTTAGCAGCTCCTCATATGGCTTCCCCTCCAAACCCTTCACCAACTTCGTAGCCCTCTTCTGGACACTCTCCAGTAGCTTTATATCCTTTTTATCCTGTGTTGCCCAGAACTGCACCCAGTGCTCCAGATGAGGCCGCACCAGTGCAGAGCAGAGCGGGACAATCACCTCCCTGCCCGGCCAGCAATGCTGGGCTTGGTGCACCCCAGGACGCGGGTGGCCCTCTTGGCTGCCAGGGACACTGTTGGCTCATGTTTTAGACTTTTAACTTGTGTTCTCACTACTACTCACTTCCCTACATAGCCCAGTGACCTCAGATGCCCACGCATTTCCCGTCCTGCCAGCACCATCCGAAAGGCTCATCATGCCCCCGGGGCACTAACAGGTCTCTCCCTCCCTGCTCATCCCTCCGCGCCCTTGCTTCACCCTGTATCCCCGATGCCTTTCCACTGAATGTTGCCAGCTCTGAGTCTCCTCAGTTGTCCTGTCAGCAGGGCAAGAAGCACCATGTCTGCGGCTCATCCTGAGCGACACATGCACTAATTGATTAACCAGTGCTTGTGTCTTTAGTGGCCACCGTCTACTGCCAAGAGAAACAGCTGAATCCTCCCCTGCCTTTTCATTCACAGGGAGACTCATTTTAATCAGTTCCTCTCTGTCACATAGCCACTGGTTTTGATTAAATCAGCAGAAATCTAATTATCTTTGAAAACTGGTAACTGAGATTCAGCATGGCTGGCCAAAAGGGTAAAAGTTTATTATTGATGTGTGTTTGGCAGCAAGGTGAGAAAGGGATACAAACTGTGATTTGATAAGCCTACTTTCCTTTCAAGATTAGGCTGAACAGAAAAAAGTACTCTCTTAGCACAAAAGCTTACTGAACAGGCCTAAGAGCCTGATGATTAGTAGATGTCAGGGCCAGAAGCTACCTCAGATATTTAAAGCCTCAAAATTCATAGTATCATAGAATAGTTTGGGTTGGAAGGGACCTTTAAAGGTCAGCTAGTCCAACCCCCTGCAATGAGCAGGGACATCTTCAACTAGATCAGGTTGCTCAGAGCCCCGTCCAGCCTGGACTTAGATGTCTCCAGGGATGGGGCATCTACCACCTCTCTGGGCAACCCGGGCCAGTGTTTCACCACCCTCATAAAAAATTTCTTCCTCATGTCTAGTCTGAATCTCCTCTCTTTTACTTTAAAACCATTACCCTTTGTCCTGTCATAACGTGCCCTTCTAAAAAGTCTGTCCCCATTGTTACACTAGTGCCTACTATTAGAAAGCAGTCTCAGACACAAACAAGAAAGAAGGCCTATCAGAAAAATCTCAGGTTTCCCAATGTCAATAGAGTTAGTAGAAAAGCTATTTCCATTTTATCTGGAATAACAGGGCTTGCCTGATTAACATTTCTCAGGGACACTGGGTAAATCTGGACTCTGCAAAACAACACACAAAAGGTCTCATGAAAACGAGTATGTTAGACTGAGGAGCAGACTGTTCAGAGGAGCAGTCATAGCATACACAGGGAGTTACGGACAGCACAGGGTAACCCAATGGAGCAAGAGCAGAGCTTCTCAGCTTGCCCATAAGCCACTCATTGCATCACTACTTCTGGCATTTGACAGTTTGAAAACTGCAGGCAAGCAAGACAAAAAAAAGCTTCAGGTTACCTGCAATCTAGAGCTCCAAGACTCAAATTCCTTTTACAATCAGTGGGGAGAAACAGTTGCAGCACCCAAATTCGGCACCTGCAGTAGACAACTTTCCCTGTGCCTTCAGTTCCAGGTCTTCAAACTAGTCTGGTATCTCATGCTTCACCAAAAGAAACTTTCCTTAAGGAAGATTTAGTATAGAGGCAACCTAACTGTGAACACAGTGTCTAAGCTACAACGAAATTGTTACAGGTTCCCTATTCGCATAATGTTTATAGGAAGACACCCTTGTAACTACACTGTAGATGCAGCCCTATATGTTGAAGACCACAATTAATCAGATTGCAGATATTAGCTTAATAATATGTTGATGCCAAAGTAACCACAATATTCTTTTAACTGACTGGCCTTGATGCTCAGATGCTCAGATAACAGTAATCAACAGCAATTTTTTCATCCAAAACATCTAACCCATTTTTGCAGTAGAAGAAAAATTCCAAAATTATGTGAAAGAAATCAACACAATAGTACAAAGAGAGTGGGGCTGTGGAACTGCTGTAAGGGAAATTGTTTAACAACATGACTAACTTCCCTCCTTCCTTCCTAAGGACCAGCAATTTTCTTGACTCATTTCCCTCCTTCCTCTTTCTTCTCTACCTGAAGACCTAAAAAGCTTCTTACTTTGGAATAACCATTATGTTTATACTCATTGTTTACATTTGGCTACTCCCAGCCTTTTTATTATTCAGATTGAAAAACAAGTTACAGTAAACAAAATGTTGTATCCTTTCAAAGAAGCCAGGATCTTGAAAACAAATGCTACAGAAGAAATCAAAGCTGCATGTTGGAGATTTATTTGGACTTGACTTTGAAAGAGGTGAAAACCGGCAGACAGGAAACTTCCCCGCTGATCTGTGCCCAACACCCAGGTAGCAGTGACCACACTCATCTGGTTAAGGGAAGGAGACACAAGCAGAGTAAGTGCCTTTAAAACCATGAGCAATGTAACTCTTCCAATCTTCAATTAGATGCTGTTTACACTCAAAAAAAAAAGAGTCCGCATGTTTCTGCACCAGTGCATGACAGAAAACAGGGCAACTTCAGACTACTTGGAGGCAGATGATGAAGGAAAGAACCTCCACAGGAAGGTAGGAACAGCCAGAGAGTATGAAGACGGGGAGGAATTCATTCAACGAGAGCCCTAAACCACCAGCTTTTCAGCAGCATAGCAGCTGTTCCTCAGGTCTGTAATTCTTCCACTTGCATTTCAAATGTAACTCTGTGTTTAAAGACATCGGTGACATAATCAACATGGTCTATGTTCTATCAGTTTGGTAAGCAAATACCTATTAACTGGTAATGGATCCTAATAAACTACTCTGCTTACATGTTTGTTTGGATGGACTCCTCAGCTTTCAGGTCTTGATTCTGTTAACCCTTAGTACAAACTTATAAAGATATCATTATTTTTTCTTTATATTATTATCATAGCACAAATTTACTTTGCCTCAGGACCTCATTGCACCCCAGAGACCACAGAGGACAAAAATCTATTCTCCCCAGAAATCTAGATGAAGATTTTTAAAAGCAGTAATTCTAAGGTGCAGGATCTAAATGTCTGTGTATATGGATGAATGTACGTGAGCATGTTTATGAGCACAAACACAAAACCATCATGCAATACTGTTATACCAGGCAGAGTTAAACATGGGAATAGTAGGCCAAAGAATTTGAGAAATTATATTGTGATAATTACAGTAATATTTACACTAATCTTTTTTCTCAATCTAGGATTCAGTAATTCAAGAAATAGCCTATAAATTGAACAAATTACTGATTTCATTATTATAAACAGAACAAAATAAAAGTACTGCCATTCAAAGAGTATTAAGATACTTTAAATTTCAAATACTTCAGACAAAAAGTATCCTCAATTTATAAAGACAGAAGTCAGGCTCTACTGTTGTCTTAAAAAAAAAATCATAATTAAATCAGAATTCATGACTTGACAGTTAAAATGTGTGTAGGAAGCAATCATGGATCCTAGGTACCTGCTTGGTAAGTTGTTCTCCATCTAACATTTTCACCCGAAAAATTCCACCTGTGATGTATTACCATTTTGCAGCAGGGACTTGTTTTGCCCCGGTAAATGATTAAAGCTAAAAATTTTATAGCAACGTAAAGCAAACAGTTGCATTGTCCTGGAAGTATTGTATGCTGAATATACAATTTTGTAATGTAGGCTAGTATGAACATTGCATACTGTATTCACAGTATGAATGTGGTATTTTCTCTCATAATAGAAAAACAGACACTCGAGGTATTTTTATATCTATAAATAAACACAGAGAAAATATATCTGCCTCTGTACATCTGCAATCCTTACCCTCAGACTATCTGAATATGATGATTCCTTCAAAATGTAAAACTTTTCATAAGAATGAAATAAAAATGCACAAACAATGGCAGCACCTTTTTCTAAAAGCTTCACACATTAAAAAATTAGTAGTGATGAACTCAAGTTTTCAATGAAATCTGATGTGCTGTACCTGTAAATGTTTTACAATGTTCACAACTTCTCTGGTTGAATAGGGGTAGTTAATAATTCCTTGGTCAGCTAAGCTCCTGAGTTCTCCAAAAGCAGCCACCAGTTTCTGAAGAATCGGCTCAGGAACATCAGGACCATATTGTCTAAGCATAGCCAATTCAGACTGTGGTTTGGGATTGTCAACAGCGTGGCAACTAAAAATGTCCCCTAAAAAGAAAAAAAAGTATACGGTTAAGTAATTCATAAAGAGAGAGCATCACAACAGTCCCTTTAAGTTTCATAAAGCACCTTAAATGGAAAAGCAATAGCTCAAGAGGATGCTGCGTACCTGCTTGTTAAAACAAACAAGGCAAAGACTACTTTGAAAAATGTGAAGGAAAAGCTTGCTATGAAGAACATTAAGGTTCCCAGAAACATGGAGATCTCTCATGTCATTTTAATGAAGGTGATCACAAGGGAGAAATTAATTTTAAGAAGAAACACAAGTCAACTGAAGCAGAAAAAAAAAAAAGAAAAAGAAAAGAAACAAAGAAAGAATAACAGGTTTGAATGGGACCAATTTGTGAACACCTTCAACACACCACTGGATGCAGGGAAATTTTGATATGCAGGAATGCCCTAATGCAAACCCGGTTGAGAAGTCTACAGGAAATACTGCATTTATCTTTTCTCTCTGCCCATCTTGAAGTACAGTAAGAAATGTGGCAAGATATTCTTTCCATATATTTGTATTATATTGGTCCCAATCATAACCTATAAAATTGAGTTTATTCATAAAGAGTCCTTTAAGAGTTGTACAAAACTTTGCAGAAGCATCATCAGATCCTACTGAAAAAGGACTTGGATTAAAAGCAGAAGAGCCCCTATGCTTGAAAAACAAAACCAACGAAGAACTTCAAAGCCTCAACCAAGCCTCTGCCACGTGGGCCACAAGCAATAATGCTTGGATGATTGACTTTGTTAAAAGGTCCATGTGAGGAGGGAAATGAGGTCATGAAAAAGAAACAGGCTATACTAAAACATTTTGGGGCAACATAGCTGGGTGAAATTCAGACCAATGGGTCTCTGACATGGAATGCCCATTCCATGGGAACTACATCTTAAAAATAAAAGGTTACCATGCAGTATGGAATTGGGTTTGCTCTTGTTTTTCAAGTACATTATTATTTCTTGTAAAATAAGCATTACAGCCAAAGCCAACAGATAAAGACACACAAATTAGGGCACCAGCATAAGTGGCTATGCTAATGTAGACAACACAGTCGGTGGAGTCTGGAGGGCCCTTCAGCTGGTACCGCAGGTGTAACACTGCCAAAGCCTTGCCCGAGGCCCACTGGACTATGCATGTCGATGCACACTTCATCACTCGCCCTTATGCAACACAAATTCTTTCTTCTGTTGTGAGATGAAGCTGTGGGAAATCTTTGCTGACACACAGGATTTTTAAGACCTACCAGGAGCTTTTTGAAATGAGGCTGCTGTTGATGCGAAAAACTTTGACGCAAAAAACTTTGATGCAAAATTTGGACAGCCTTACGTGAAACCGGGACAAATTCAGTATCTTGTCAAATACCTATATTTTAATAAGGTCTATCACACACAGCCATGTGCATGGAGAGGCTAATGAGGATTTAAAAGCAGGTAGCACCAAAGACGACATTAGCCTCCTCTGCTGAGAGGAGAGAAAAGAACCACCCATGAAGCCCCCATTGTTTGATATGGAGAATAAAAATGGTGAACAATTGTGTTAACCATTCATGTCAAGAATCAAGTTGCTTACAGCTGGTTTTGCTATATTTGTACACAATATACGCTCATTAATAACGATTTATTGTATCCTTGTCTATCTGCTGTCTTTGGACAGATCCCATAAAATAAATTAGTTGTGACACAGATGACCACATACAGCTGTTCTCTTCAGGGCAAGTTCAGGCACTTTTAGTAAGACACCTAAATTTACACGTTGGTCTTCAAGCTGAATCTCACCGTGAGTGTCTTATGTGAAACCAAATATCAATATGTAGAAGGATCTCTTTTTCCCATGAAATATAATGAATAAAGACAGTCATTCTATTAATCAATTCTATTCAAGATCACCACTTAATATAAATCACTTACCTAATGTGCCAAAAAAGTCATTACCCAAGAAAGGAAATCCAGGTCTATTCGCTAGAACTATCATCCTAAAATCAGGATGAATAACTATTGTATTTTCCCTTCCTTCTACATGAGCATCATCTGGAAAAGAAATAAGATTTACATTACATATTTAAGCTTTGCAATTGTGAATGAATTAAACAAACATAATTAGATTAGAAGAATTCTTAGAATTAGAAGAACAGTTACAAAAGAAGGCTCAATAGCTTCTTAGCATGTCATTCCACTATAGTGTTCTAGGTTTCATTTTACAGTTGCGTAATTTTTTTTCCTGAAAATTTAACCAAAGTGTTTCATCTAAAAAATAAAAATGCATCCACTGTTCTTGCGGTGGGGACTAACTTTCCTGTTTATACTTAATTTCAGCAAAATGCCGAAGCCAATGGCGAATAACATGTGTTTTTATACAGGTCTGATATTATCTGCTTTGGGAACAGAGGACTGAAATTCCTCCTGGTTATTACAAAAATCCATGAGAAGTCAGAGAGGCATGATTTCACACGTGTGAAGGCCCTGTTTCTCTAAAATGAGTCACACTGACCCCACTTGCTCCTTTGCAGCATGTTTCCAGTGGCACATGGTGTTTGGGAATCCTGTTATCTCCTCTAAGAAACTACAGTAAGAATTGAGACTGGTTAGTAAGATATTTAAAAAAATGCCCACCTACACTTTATAATGACAAGCAAAAGATAAGTGTTGTGCCATGCAGGTGAATAATTGCTCCACTCATACTTACATGTTGTTCCCAATACAGTTAAAAAGCAACTAATTATGTAAAATACAGTGTCTACTAACATTAAGAGGGCATTTCAAACATGGTTTTCCTTTGAAAAATAATTAAAAATATTTAGTTCCTGCAATTCACATGAATTAAATTCCATTAAATCACAAAATACTCTCATCCTGCAGGATATATTTAAATAATACAAGCATATGAAATATTTGGTTAGATGAAAACCTTAACAATTCAACCTTAGATATACTCCTATCTTCAGTTACAGATCTGATCAAATTCTGCCCCAGCTATCCAGATGGGCAAAACGAAGATCATAATTTGGTGAACTAGAACTTTGTTTCTTATGGTGAATGACAAGCAGAAAGGTCAACTTACAATTTTTTAAATTTAATATATTTTTTTTCAGCAAAATTATTGAGAACGCTCATTTAGGAAAACTTTGGAAAAGTAGCAAAGAAAATTACTGTTAATTCTTTAAATGCTAACATTTTAGCATAACGTATGTTTTCCATTCAGAGTCTTTTGGGTCTCTACTTAGTAATGTAATTGCTGAAAACCAGCAACATGTTACATCTTACTGCAAATGAGCGAATTGCTTTCATCTACTTACTGGCAACAATTCGCCTTCCATCTGACAAAACCATTTCCCCACTTTCTACTAATGTTTTTAAGATGCAGGTGACATTTGTTGGTGCTTTGTCTGCCTCATCAATTACCAAAATATGGCCAAGCTTCACCGCTTTTACCTAAAAGAGAAAAGAATCAAATCATCACAACCCCCTCAAAAATAACTGCAAGAAACTGCATTACTGATGTCTCAGTAGTGGTGACACCTCAGTGGCACTGAAACAAGAACAGGGATAAGCTATAACCAAAGTGTAGCAGAGAAGAGGAAGAAGGGAGATGATAAAGGTGGGTGTTTCTGGTTTTTTGGGATAGAGACGGAAAGGACTGTGCTAGAGAGGGAGCTGAGGAGCCCGACAGAGCGAAGCGGAGTGCTGACAGAGACATGCAAAAGCAGTTTCCATCTACACTGTCAACGTGAAGCTGAAAGAACTAAAAAACGGCTGGAAGAGCTGTTTGCAGTTCAACTTAGCACGTAGGTTTGAGATACCACTCGAAATACCACTGTATTGGTTAGAATATGTCAGGTATACACAAACTAAATTATTTTCCATGCTCATTTTATGCATTTAGATTCCCCACACTACCACCTTATTCGGCATTTAGCACAGCAAACATGACAAATGTGACCAAAGTAAAAGTTAATGAAATGTTACCACACTCAATGACCATCCCACGAAAGTAATCAAATCACAAAAAAATTTCTCATAGCATGTTTAACTGCTTGTTTCAAATGAAAATCATTTTCAGAGATACAATCCAAATGTTACTACTGACCAGTGGTGAATCTTCATATATGATAAGACCGTCTTTAACAGAAGGCTGCAGGGTAAGGCTTTGTACAGTGGTATCCCTGAAACATGGAAAACCAGACAGTATTAATTAAAAATACACAGGAATTTTAGTTACAATAAAATGCAAACAAATAAACGAAAAGCTGAAGACTCTTTTTCTAAAAGGAAAAAATATCTATTATTTTTATAATTCTTGAAGAATTTGAACTGAGAAATACACTGTGCCAGCTTGGCAGTCAAAGGTGAGTATCCCTGTCTCTGTCAGGGCTTTCACAGTAGTTCTGAATTTCTCATAAACCCTGGAAATGAAATCACGGAAAAGCAAATCTGTATCTTTTGCATGTAGGCATACAACTACCGTTACTACTATTTCTAGACAAGCATGCTTGAACTGTCATTTACATGACAAACATGGAAATTTCCCCAGAACCAAACAGGAATTTGCAATATCATAGTCAAATCATCAATGTTTTAATTGCTCTTCTGCACGTATCACCAAGAAAAACTAAAAAGACTAAAAATACTCCTGTGGAATTCTAAAAATCAATTATTTTTAGTTCTATCTAAATGATACCAGATGGCATAATTTTCACTAGTACTTGCTACATTTTATATCATGAATCGTGTAAGCTCTTAGATGGGACAGAGGCTTTTAATAGCATAGTTTTTCTTTTTGAAATTCTGTGTGTTTTAATTGCTCAAATGATTTTTTCATTCAAATTTAAAATAGTGCAATTAAAATCAGTAATGAGAATATTCCTTAATCTTTATCAGTATCATCTACATCATCACCACCAAATGTAGATAAATGAAAAGCAGCAGCAAATTCAGACAGGTTGAGCAACAGACATCAGCACAGTGGATGTACCTATATACATCATGTCCTTAACCTAGAGAATATCCCTCCTGATTCTATGACGTACCTGTCATAACCTTTGTCCAGGTCTGTAAAACCAACCCCATTTACCTTGGGGTTCAGAGGGATCAGTGAGCTAAGGAATAATTCAGAGGTGGGTGATGACAGAAGGTCCCACAATTCCCAGAGTTTCATGGGCACTAATATGCAATTCAACCTCTGGGCAAGCAGGCCATGTCATCCCTTTCCTCCCATATTTCTGAATTTGGATTAGTCTGCGTCAACAGAACGATGGACTTATCCACGTGACAAAACCCATCAAGAGAGTCCCGTTACGCTGCTTGAGATCCACGTGCTGGTCGATGGGGCAGGCAGGAAACCTTTGCGCTGCATGGGAGATGTGAGGCAACAAAAACCTCTTACCTTTCACAGCTGCACCGTATAACAAAACTGTTTGCTTAAGCTAAGCTGACTCACTGTTCCAAATATCCACCTGAGTTCTATTTTTAATTTTGTAACCTCTTATAAAAAAACCCAATAATATTCTGATAAGCTCCATGGGTACAGGAAAGCAAACACAGTCCTGTTTGCAGCAAGCGATTAAACGGCTGGCTTCTCATTGCAGTTTAAACTGAGGGCACAACATGCACTCTGCCTTTATCTGCAACTACTGTCGGCAGGATTTCTGTCCCTAATAACTAATAATTTATTGTTTAACTTTAAACTCGCGATTGATTTATTCCAGCATTTCCCATGCACGGGAATAAAGCACAGGGTGGGAAGGGAGATTTTTAATGTTTAGCTAATTCTTCTGAGCTTTAATCCAGGAGGGGAGAGGTAACAAAGCTGGGGCCACCTTCACTTCATTTAACCCCATCAAATACAGCCTGTCACAAGCAGCAACGTTCCCCAAAATAGTTATATTCATATTGCATTCACTCGCAACATATGCTTTCTAAACCACTAAAATAAGCAGTAGCATTAATCCATTATCTTAGAGATCCCACCATTGCCATAAAAACAATGCTTGTCTTGTCACCCTGCTTGCCCACCCATCTCTGGGGAAAGAAATCAACAACGGATCCAAAAATAACAATAAAAGAATGACTTTTATTTCTTCAACACAGATTATTTAGGGACTAAATTTTCAGAGTGTATGTATCAGCCTACCTCCATCACCTGTTATTTCTGCCTCAAGCCTATACAGTCGCAGATGCAGAAGAATTTTAAAATGTGTAAACCAACCCCTAGGGTATGAGAAGGCACAGTCGCAGGTTACTAATTAGCCAGAAATAATTCATGAAAAATGTTCTAAGGAATTAATCCAAGGAGAAGAAGGGAAGAATTTGTCAAACCTAAACTGTAATCGCTTTAAAGTAACAGAAACGTGAGAGAATGGGAGGTTCTAAGGAAAGTGTAAGCCAATAATAAGGTGAAGGAAGCTGAAGCACTACAGAATGCTTTGCAGATCATAAATTTGCACTCAGCAGCCAATGCATGAAAAAATAAAGTGAAGAGAGCATGGCAGGAAAGGAAGGTCTCTAGCGGTGGTGTGGATGGGCACAGGTGGCAATGGAAGGAAAGACATGAATGTCAAATGTCATTTTACTGTAACATAAAATTGTTTATTTTATTTTTGTTGAGCTAATTAGCCCTCTGGCTCTGCAGAGATCACTCACAAGCCTCTGATATGGAATACTAACTTGTGCTTAGTGACACCAGCAGCCCACAGAAATCCTGGATTGTTCTTATTCTTCAGGGAAGACAGAAGTGACAGTATCTTTGCGAGAAGTAAACACTGGGAGAGTTTACGGTTTACTTCACTGAGGAGTTTATAGTTTACTTAAGCGCTAGTACGAAAGTTGCATGAATAAAAAAAAAGTAGAAGAAATCAAAATGAAAGAATAATTGACATCCTAAATCTAGCTTCTGATTTTTTTCTTGTTTTATCTGTGGCTCCCTCTTTTCTTCTACCTTGCTGTTATTGAGCCTTAATATTTTAAGGAAATATTTCAGGGGATTTGCAATGTATTATAGAAGCTAAATATACAGTCAAATATTAATTCCATTGGCTCGATAATGTAAGTGAATGCAAAACTCCTGTAATTGCTTAGGCTATTACATTCAGCCATGTATATAAAAATGATCTTGCCAGGGTAAGTAAAGATAAATGTTATTTTCCTTTCAGAATCATAAGCTATGCAATTAGATGTCATTAATTTCTGTTCTTCAGAAACCTAACATGAGTATAATAAAAATACGCTAAGTCTGAAATATTTCTGAACAATACAGTATGCAGATTTTCCTAAGTGTAAAATATGTCTGGCACTCAAAACATTAGACTGTAGAATTTCACTCCCACAGGAAAGGAACTAAAAATTGTAATTCGAGTTCACTTATTAATATTAGCATCTCAATATCAACTAGGCTCTATCAAAGACAGGAATATCAAAATCTCCTAATTTCAGTACATTTGGCGCCCAAGATGAAAATAGTTCTGACATAAAGAAGCAAGACTATGGGAATGTAGAAGCAAGTGAGAAAAATCGTCTGACATACTGTCATCCTACTCAACTGAACTGATTCATCTTCTCCTGATCACAAAAGAAAAATATGAAAAGCTCGCTAATATCTTTCCTAAGAATGTATTTTTATTTTTATTGAGTAAGCTGTCCTCACAAGCTCTCTATTAAAAAAAAAAAAAAAATCTGCTACTGAAACTCAGCAACTCTTCTGACAGTACCACTCAATTCTTAGTAGGACTTCTGAGAATTATTTTGATGGTTTTCGTTTATTAGCTCACATCACTGCCTTTTATTTATTTTTTGCTACTGGTGCATTATTTACCCTGAAGGCAGCATTTTCTGAGGTCTAAAGACTTACTTGAACATAGAAGTCGGTGACAGTTGCTATTTCTTTGACAGTAATGCCTTCTTTCCAGGGAAGAACCATCAGATGCGTGGGAAGAAACTTCCATCAACCACAGAGACTGTTCAGTCCATTCTGCCTCTGCCAATTTTCAAGATTTATCCGAATTCTATTAAACAATTGAATTTTAAAAATTACTCCAAAAATAAAGGAGAAGAAATGCACCCAATAGCTATTTTACTGTTTAGAGTAGAATTCTCCTTTATACAAATCCAGTGAGTTCAGCATTTCTTACTCCATTAATTGGAGACACAAACTTTCTCCCAGGCTCTTTTCAAATGAAAATTTGGAGTTGTTTGGAAGAGCTGAATACCTCTATTGACAGACTTTGAAACAGGGCAGGATGGGAGGCAAAGATGGAAAGAAAGTAAATCTCCAAGCACTCTGGATTATCCCATGTTGAGACACAGAGGCTGAAACTTGCCAGAAGGAAAAATTAAGGAACGAAGGAGAAAGATGTTCTTCTCCTGAAATTTGTGTTAGTTCACTTGGAGGACTATCTGGCTGCAAGATGCTTTTTTAGAGAAATGAAATCAATGTATGAAAGCCTTCATTACAAATGTTAATGCCGTCTACATGACACATCAGCAAATATTCCTTGTATGTTTTGAAACTTTCTTCCCCAGAACATTGAAATGTAAACACCAAACCAGAATTTGATTCACTTTATAATTTACTCATTGTCATCTGACTCAAGAAAACGAAAAGGTATTCCACTGCTGTACTTTAAGGCTTGAGTCCTCAGGAAAGCTTTTGTTGAAACACAGGACATGGTGTCAGGACCTCAGTTAACATTACAAACATCCATATTCACTGGAATTACTCCAGCTTGACAAGTGCTAAAGAATATTGTCCTGGCTTTTCTATGCACTTACACTAAGGCTGAAAGCATGAGAGAGTATCTATGGAAGGTAACCTTGTGTTTTAAGGGTTGGTACTCACGGTAACAAGCTTAGATAAACCAGATTTATGATTGGCTTTCCTTGTATTCTCCAAATGGAACTTTACGGTACTTGAAAAGACAAACCACACACAGAATATACGCTCTAATAGTCGTTCTTCGTTTCTGTGAGATATCTATCTAAACACCTACATCTTGTCAATTACATTTCAATCAGACATGAAATACCCATCTGCTGTGACCTAATTTTAAGAGCATTTGAAAAATAATCAGGCCGAGGGCCATCTGAAACTGTTAATTGTTTAGCTAATCCCCTCACGGATTATCCTGATGAAGAGTAGGCGATCTTAACACAAGGAAAGAATCTGCATGACTTTGACATTTACAAATTAATTTCTTTAGCCAACCTACCATACAGCCATTGCACTACATGAGCTGACCACTATGTTTAGGAAATTCTGAAATATCTGAAAAGCCAACCAGCTGCCTCACTTCTCTGTTAAAATGACACTGAAAAGCCTTTTTGACTTATCGATATGCACTGATCATTAAATTCCCATTTTTTTTCAGCTAGGCCATTATAGCTACTCAGCAGGACACATATTTGTTTAAAATCCAAGAAATTATTTGGAGTATAAAGGTATTCATTACTCAGTATGACTGCAGGTTGCAGAACAAAAGCCAAAGGGAATTACATGTTTGATTCAGGTTGTATGCTTAAATCAAGTTACAGAATTACTTATGCGTGATCCATCTTTCATGAAAAATCTATAAATGAAGAAACATGACACCTCCCAGCTCCCCTTATTGTGTATAATAATACATTTCACTGAGTAAACAGTGAGAAGCTGCTACTACAGCCTTAAAGGAAAATGAAACATGAGGGTCTTCCAACCTGAGCTATTTCTCCATAACAGCTGGACAGCAGGACATTCGAGCTGAATTCAATTCCTACAAAAGGACAACTGAAATACGTCTCTAACAGCTGGAATCTGACAATAGCAGAGCCAGTCAGCCAGCTTATGAAAAGCCAGCGTTGGAAACAGAGACCATCAGCTTGCATGAACTCTCAGAAGCTTTGCAGGGTAGCTCTGTATTGACCGAAAATGTATTTAAGAAAAGGGGAAAAAAATAACAGCGAGAGTAAAAAACCATAAAGATACCTATTATACGCTAGCAAATACATTCAGTGCTTCACAGCGTAAGTCTTCGTAACAAAAATATGTCGTCTTATTATTTATTCCCAAACCTGAGCTGCAGAAGAATAAAGTCCACACTATAAGGTTACAGTTTACAACATTAAAAGAAAATGCTCTAGATTTAGACATTCATGACTCAGAAATCATGAGGAAAAATTATCTAGCCTTTTTTGGGGCCTGCTGACATACAAATATACACAGATGTCTTCACTGTGGTCAGTGGATTTCTCTAATAAACTGGTGCAGCTGAAGAGCACTGGCTTCAAAACCAGTCCGCTACGGACGCAGCTTTTCTGGGTTGTTAATTTTTAAAAGAGATCTGCAGAGCTGTATCAGCATTTAAATTGCTTTACACAGTCCTATCTTCTTTCAAGAGAAGATAACCAAAAGCAATTCCGAGAACAAGGACACTATAATTCTACAGTATCGGGTGTCCATCTGTGTCTTGGGCGAAGAAGTTATTCCTTCTGAAACAAGTTTTTTAATTGGAGTTTAAAAAAAATTGGAAGTCAATGAAGCTGAAAGGTTAGTTTTAAATGATCTCAATAGGTGAAACGGATAATTAGATTTTATAGCGATTACCTGTGCTAAAAGAGGGAAAGAAAATTAACATCTAAAGATTAATGGACAGTTTGTAGTAGGTATTGCTTGTAGGAACACCATAAGCTCATTTTCCTACCCCAACCCTCTCCATTAATTTGATTGTTAAAGATCGCAGCAAAATTACATTTATTCTGAAAAGGATAACATATGTAAACTCGGTTAATTTTTGGAAGAAAAGATCATCAGATTACTGTAATTTATTAGGGAACTAGAAAAGGCACAACACAAAATGTAGTAGATTTTTAAAATGAACCCTGTATCACATAAACATAGTAACTTCGACAGGAAGATGCAATATCATAAGTAAATTCTTTGTAAGGAAATGTCACATTAGGAAAACCAGAATAAGGTAGCGTAATATCTTCTAAAATGACAATAAGATTATCAGATAATAAAAATACTTTCTATATCAGTTAATATTTTGCTGACACTGGTAAAACATCAAATGTACAACAAAACCAAATTGCTTTAGCATACATGTTAACACCCAGAAAAGCAGAAAACAAGTTATCAACTTGTAAGAAAAGATATCACACAGAGAACTAAGGCTTAATACGGCTAATTTAAAGTCACAAACCCTCAGGTAAGAACTACATTTTCTAATAGATTAATTTAAAAGCAAAAGAAAAAGTAAACTTCCTACATTCTGTATTTTTCTGAAAAAGCGTTAAACCACATTTATAAACAGCTTCAACTTTTTAGACATTACAGAGATCACTACTCATACACCACAAAAACATGCCCTCTTGTTTGGCACATGACTTTATGAAGACTTGTATTCTTTTTTTGGACAATAAACTTTCTAATTTCCCAGAAGAATGTTTTCTTGATACACAGAAAGAGAACACTTGAACAGAACTAATTGTTTCACATCTTCTGCAGATTCACTGAAGCTCCGAGCAGCAGAAAATCCATTCATAAGCCACCAATAAATTATTGATGTAGCTTACACTGCAGTCTGCTCATCAAAAGCTTCTATTTCTATAAGCAATGGTGATGTTCTTACACAACTAAATAATCACAGATGTACATAATGAAGACGCCAGAGTTGAGCTTGACTAGTTTTACTTATCGTGGCTTCAGTGGCCACCGGAGTGGGGTGAGATATTCTTCTATAAAAGGCACATACATCAATTACATTGCATAACAAAATGTACTACACTACACTGTGGTGTATTTCCCCCTTATCTACCTCCCAAGCTGTTGGAAGTAAACATTTCTGGAATATCTTAATAATTCTGGCACTTTAATATCGTTAAAAAAATGTTGAAAAATGGCAAGTAGATTCATAAATCAGAATACTTCAGAAATTCGGTCTAATTATTTTTGTCTATTACTTATTCACTACTTTTATTTATTACACGACACTACATTTCAATAAATATCTTCATTATATTAATTTTAAAGCTCTACAGTTTTATAATTTTAAAGCTTTACAGTTTTCTCCACTCTAGCAGTGTCTCCTCTGGCTACATCTTAATTATAGCCACCAACAAGGACACTTTATAGCTAAGGACATATCTTTCTACTCCAGAAGAGATACTATTCAGTTGCAACACCCATTCAGTATTGGCATTATTATACATACATACATATTACCTCTTTTATAGCTAATTATATGAAGTAACAGTCACTATGGGCAAAATCAAGAACTCTACAGAATCATAGAATAGTTTGAGTTGGAAGGGACCTTCAAAGCTCATCTAGTCTAACCCCCTGCAATGAGCAGGGACATCTTCACCTAGATCAGGTTGCTCAGAGCCCCGTCCAGCCCGGCCTGGAATGTCTCCAGGGATGGGGCATCCACCACCTCTCTGGGCAACCTGGGCCAGTGTTTTATCACCCTCATTGTAAAAAGTTTCTCCCTCATGTCCAGCCTGAACCTCCCCTCCTTTAGTTTAAAACCCCTTGTCCTGTTTTAACAAGCCCTGCTAAAAAGTCTGTCCCCAAAACATCTTCCTACAGATTGGCCACCTCACTAGAAACTCAGCGCCTCAGGACATGCAGCTGACAAGTGCACACTCATTTTCAGAGACACTAGTTGAAGCGGAACTACAGTGTCTGCAACCTGAATTCCAAGGACTAATGAGGTTCCATCTGTCAGACATGTTTCTGAAAGGGCAGGGAACGTCCACCTTCATCTGACACTGAATCGCCTCCACATGTTCCATGAAGAAAGCAGTAGAATTATTTCTTCCCCTTACAAAGTAGTCAACTAAAACGCATGCTTTGAGTATTCAGTGCTCTAGATTCATAATCCAGGTCTATAAGCACCATTAAAAGTATGATATCTAGAATTCTCTCCTGGGAGCATGGTTAACGCTGTTGACAGTAGCTAGCTTCAAAATATGCAGAAACACCCAGGGCTATTGAGAATGAAGTGCACATTCTAGCATATTTTCCAATAAAATACTTTTACACTATAAGCCACTGACTGCATTTCTCCCCACAAAATATATAAAGCTTAGTAGTGAACTGGTTTCTTGTAAACTTACTCTTATTTTGTTTTGCAATCCAAAAGCGTGCACTAACAACATTGTAATCCTTGTTTAAAACACCCTACAAATTTTATCGACATGTTATATAGACTGGGCTCTTCACACCTCATTTCAAAATGCCATCCAGGATTTAGAAATTTCTTCATTTTCTATATTCAGGAATTGTTTTTGTAGAACTTCATAGGACTACTCAGCATTTTCTACTCAAATCTTTCTCTAGAAGCATGTAACTATGAACAGTACTTTACAGAGCCTATAGAAGTTTTTGACTAGGCAAAAAAGGCACTTTTTTTTTTCTTAGAGATGCAACAACTAGCATGTACATTCTACATATTGATCATCAACCCAAACATCTTGTGTACACAATGTTCTCCTGAGCTACCTGAATTTATGTTAAAGTACTGTTCTGTCTGACCACACCTCATTAAAGAACAATTTTTCAATAAAACACACACTCTGAATGACAGAAACACTGGAGTATTTTGTGAAATAATTGGGATTTGTAAAAATGATAGTGTGTGTTATCCAGAAGGAGAGGGTGGCTGCTCCAAGCAGAGAAGACAGCAGGAAAGTTAACACAAAGCTGAAACTAGCAGGTCACAAAAGTGTTCTTTAGGGAAGATGTGATGGAAGTATAGGAGAGGAAAAGTTCAAAAGAAAACAGCAACAGAAAAGTGATGAGCTAGAGCTGTCCAAGTATCAGGAATAAAAGGACAAGACATTTGAAGACAAAAAGCTGGGAAAGTATTACAGAGACTGTGCTGTTAAAGGGAAAAATGTCAAAGTGTACATTTTTATTAGCACTATTTAAAAAACAGTGATTATGGAAAGAGATAGGATAATGAAGCTGGGAAGCTGAAGGCAGAGAGGTTAGGAATGAAGCTGAAAAAGGATGAGGTTTAATTGAAACTGATGTTTCTAGACATTTTCAGTCTTTATTTCAATTTATTGATTTAAAGTTCATGTCATAAAGAACCAGGCAGACAATTCTATATTACTTCAGCTTTTGAATTGTTTTCAATTGGTATGTTGTCTTGAAGTCCATTTCTTAGCTTGCACATCAAAAAGATTCTAATTTCTAACAGAATTTTGTTTATGGGGAAGAAATACATGTGCTTAGCAGAAGTGCCAAAGAAAAAAACAACAAAAAAAAAGCCAAAATAACCCCAAAACAACACTAACAAAACACCAAAATCTAAACAAAGAAGCAAACCCCAGAAGCCTTTACTACGTAAAATGTTTCTTTTCTAATAGTGATATACTTAAATAAGTACCTTAGAACTTTTTCCCTCACATGGTACCTCATGATTAGGGAAATCTCTCCAGAAATTACGCCAAAACATTACTCTCTTCCTGAGCGTGGTTTAATATCAGTATGGTTTGACTTCTGCTTCCTCTTATGTTAAGCAATGTGGTTGCATTAGACTCTTGTGCTACCTCCTCAACCTGTCAGCTTATTGCCTCTGCCTATAGAATGGATACATTCCTGTGGTCTGTGTGCCACCTATCATGATAGGGTATTGATTCAAACAATAAGTACAAATTAAACTTCAGAAACATGAGTTTTAAAACATGGGAAATCAGATTATAAACACAAAATATAGAAATGTTACACATTCTTACCTATGCAGCTGTAAATACTCTCTGGGCCTGTTTAAAAGGTGAAGGAATCTGTCAACAATCTTGTTTTTCCCAACACCCTGCAGTAAATAAATATAATATTAAGACATAATATAGATGTACATATTTAAGAGTTACAAACAAAGAAATGACGACTTTCCAAAACTGTTAAAATACTCTCCATACTCCTTTATAGGCAAATACAATTTCAATCCACATTCAAGGAATTCCGAACACAATTTCATGTTATATACTTCATTGTACATATATATGTATATTTACAAAATACTTATCTGTCTTACTAGGAATAAACAGAAATAGGATTGCAGCCCTACAGTTACATCACGCATGCCAACACATCCTTTTAACTAACATGATTTTTTTCCAGCCCTTTTATTTCACAAAGGTGTTGTGAGGCTGTGCATGTTAGGAGGTTGGCTTGCACTTAATAGGAAAAGATAATTCTTGGTGGTCATAGGAAACATCCTGTAACTATCACGTGGAATTGGAGCATTGTCTTGGTAATATGTGCTAATCCCATTCCACTGGAGTTACCAAAAAAGGCCCGGATGGAATCAGAATTGGGTTGTAGATCAAAGTGACCTATCGCTCTCCTATTGCAAGATGTCTGCATTAATCAGTAGAGCTGTGCAGAATTATAACAGTGGATTTATGGAGTGAATCGGGTGTTGTTAACACCCCAGTTGGTCCTGTCCAAGCGGTACAGGAGTTCGTACCTCAGCCCAGGCCTAGACTGGTTCCACGAAAGGAATTAGCAGAGGGCATGAATTAGCTGTGCTGCTGGAGAACACCCTCCACTTCAGTCTCATCCTAAGAGAATCCAGGTCATGCGTCCCTTGACACGTATCAAACTCCAGTAAGGAGATACCCTTCAAAAGTGCGGTCCTGATCAGGTCTAAAATGCTAACATAGATGCAGACCAAGGTGACAGTTCAGATGCAGAAATTCATATCCCTCCTGCAAGGACACGGCTGCAGGCTTAGGAGCTCAGAATGACAGTGAGTTTGCGAAGGGTTGCAGAGGAAAAAGAATTAGTAGAAAGAAAAGTTAATTGTAACCCAGCCAAAAGCTGTTTGACATGACACCGTCCCTCTGCTGAGATTCTCACTGTCTGCAACAGCACATCTAGTAGTCCACATCAATGTAAAGTAAAGCAGATAAATATAACCACAGAAAGATTAAAGAGATTAGAGTAAACCAACTTGAGACTCGCTCATCTCTTTCACTTGGTGTTGAAACAGAATAGGAGCATTGAGAGCTGCAAGTTGTGACATTTACGACTGCAAGTTCTAGCTGAAAGATGGGAACTGCCAGCTGCAGAACTGCAAACTGTTTAAGCTTCTCAAAATGGAACCACATGCTCTCATCTGACTACATTTATGAGAACGGAGAATCGTACGCATATGGGTAGCAGTGGAAATCACGGAAGGAGAGTTCTCACCACGAGAGCAGAGGAAAAAATACCACAGAGCTGACAAAAATAGAACTACCTAGATTCTACTGCAGACTCAACTCCAACACAGGAAAGCCAACTCAAGTTAGTGCTCAGCCACACGCCTCCTCACGAACATTCTTCCATCTGCTTCTTCAAAAGAATCTACAGCTTTACACATAGATGTAGTAAGAAGCTGCAACACTCTTAATATCTATCACCAGTCATTTCTGAAAACTGTCACTGGAAACACAGTTCTCCATGGCTTTGAAACAGGAGATAAATTGTGCTAACAGATTCTTCTTAGAGAACATACCCATTTGGGAGGAAAGACGCAACTTCAGGAATTGCATCAGAAACATCAAAAGCAACCAGAAACAGGGTAAGAGTCCTCTAGTAGGACACACACACGGTTTTATTTCCATATATTTCCTAACCCTTGCAGTCAGATACTTGAAGTCATAAATTGGTGAATAAACAGGAATAGTCCTAAAGTCCAGCACAAAACACTCATGCTGAAAGCAGCTTCCTTTACTTTTCCTAAGAGAGCTAAAGATGACGGGGCCAATGTCAGCACGCAGTTTTCTGTGACAATCCTGAGGGGACTGCAGAGCCCTTTGTCTGCGGAGTGGGACTCCAGCCAGCTGTGGCAAGTACAAAGATGAAGAAACAGACCAACAGATTGAATCAATGTAAGACATACTTAATATCAAACACAATGGTTACTGTAATTAAAAAGGCTTTCATGTGCATTAACGGAAAGCCTGTGTAGGTTTTATGTTTATGATAGATGCTTAAAATTATGCCTGAAAAGAATATTTTACCAACTACAAAGTAACAGTGCTAGATGTCTTTTGCCCTCTCTCATTCCAATAGAAATATGACCAAACAGCTGGTTTTGCATATTTCTATCCATGCTGTTATCACCAAGGGTATTAAGAGGAGCACCTCTCACTTTTGAGAGAACGCTCAGAGGACACAAGCATGGTGGGGGACCACCATGGAGGAAGGGAGGCAGCACAGGTACCAAAGTCACGCACTGAAGTCACTGGAAGCTGTGCCACGGCCACCTCTCACCCTTTCTTCATTTGTATTCGTGCATCTCGCCAGGCTGTCCACCCATCTCTTTTTATTTCATTTTAAGCATACCTTGATTTCAGAACGTGATATGTTTTTTTAAAAGGTGCATGCAGTATTTAAAAGCCAAAAGGCATTCCCACCAGGTTTTAGCTATTATAAACACGTGAGCATTGCCCAACTTCTAGACTGAACTGCTTCAGAGAGTACATTATGTGCCTTCAGAGAGGCTGTGGTGTACCACATAAAATCCTTGGCTGGCAGCAGTAGCTGAAGCAAAGTTCAAGTCAAAGCTTTTTTATTCCATCCCTTCACATTCCTGCTTCGTGACAAGTTACCACTTCTCTTTGTCTCAGTTACTCCACTGAGAAGGAACGCTATAATAGAAAGGAAGAAACCAAAGCTATTCAGAAGGCTCTTTAGCACCATTAAAAAACTGAAAAAAAAAAGAGCTGGGATGAGTTCATTCCTTAAGTACTATTCATTCATGTAAGGCCAAAAAAAGTAGGTTTATCCCAAATTCACTTGACCTTCATGGGATAAAGAATATGCCTGCTAGTTATCTGCACATCGACAAGAAATGTCAAAAAAGCTGAAATGAGTTACTGGCACCTAAAAACCAAGAAATGACAAAAATGGCAACAAAGTCACCCTCCTTTCCCCTGAGTCTATACCCAGTGCCAAGGACCAAGCTGGATCTTCTGGACACCCACAGAACTAGCAGTCAGCTACTGAACCAGAAAGAACCAGAACTACCTTTCATATGTACATACTAAAAGACTGAGTTGAACTTGAACTGGACTCAGAATGTAATCTCATGTAATTTGAAATTATTGCAGCCTAAGGTACCATTCAGAGGACAAACCAGTTTGCCATTAACACTTGCTGAATGTTATTTATATCCTCACTATTGCAGTTACTTAATTTAACAGAAATATAAACATACGCTAATTAGAGAGAAAAGAACATCTGTGTTGATGTTTCAGCTGAACCGAATAAAAATATTTCAGACAGCAAGTATTAGACAATTTTTATCTCATCAGACATATGGGACAACTGAAATAGAAAAATGGGAAGTAAATATCTGCACTAATGAATACCAAAAAGGAAATTATGCAATTAGAAAGCAAAATAATCCCTTGGTTAAAAATTCTCCTAACTGACATTGTAAACACTTGTTACCAAGGATAAAATGACTTAATCTTCTAGCAGTAACTGCAATTTCAAATACAAACAAGGTTGCTGTAGGTCCCAGGAGGCGTTTTGCAATTCAGGATGCAGCTATTACAGTAGTGGACAGATTTCTCCCCTGCACAGCCCAGCTAAAGTCAGTAAAGTTATAGTCTAAAAGAACCGGACCCAAATTTTGAACTTGAGTTTGCCTCTTCTTAAAAAAAAAAAACCAAACAACACTATTGGGGAAAAAAAAAAAAAGTCTAAGCCATGCTGCTTCACTTTTATTTTCTTTTAAATGATTTGCAGGTCATACTGAAGCAGTTAAAGAAGTTGCCATGTTTTACTCTTCAGCTGAGCCACAGCAATCACGCCTTTTCCATTTCAGCACCCAGCCATCCGCATAGCAGAGCACCTGTGTCATTACAAAAGAATGAAACAAATTTTGAAACTGGTGAAAAAAGCAGTTTATCACTTTTTCACCTTAGGAAATTTTATTTTAGAATTAATTTTAAAATTGTATTACTAGGGAATAAAAGACGATCTTGACTTTTCATTAAATTTTAGCACATGCTTATAAATATCTCGAGGATGGGTGTCAAGAGGATGTGACCAGACTCCTTTCAGTGGTGCCCAGCGATAGGATGAGGGGCAGTGGGCACAGACTGAAGCACAGGAGGTTCCATCTGAATATGAGGAGAAACTTCTTTACTTTGAGGGTGCCAGAGCCCTGCCCAGAGAGGTTGTGGAGTCTCCTTCTCTGGAGACATTCAAAACCCGCCTGGACACATTCCTGTGACTACATACATTTTGACTGAGGTTGCTATTTTTACTCCAGAGGATGTATTTTTGATTTTTAGAAAAAATGTACTGTCATAACCAGAGCAACAAGCAGCACCTAGCCAGAACTCTCTCAAATGCTCCAGGTGTTATTAAGCTCATCAGTCCCTGCCTGGAACGAATGTGAATAACGCAGAGTGGTAATTGCAGGAGGAGTCCCCGGCAGACACCAGAGGTTGCTACCAGAGGATCCCTGCAACAGCCCCTGTTGTTGCTGCCTCACCTGGACGCCAGCAACAAGGGAAAATAGTGGCACAAAGCAGTGATTTAAGCCTTGCTCCAGCTGCAATCTACGTATTTATTGGTCACAACAGTGAATGCTCTGTGGTTTAGGATCTCATTATTTTATTTGGAGTTTATCATCTGGGGCATGCAAAAGTTATGGTGTGGTAAAATAATAACATTTAACCATAATAACAAATAAACTTTTTCCCTAATAGAAGTAATGAATCAAATGCTTTGGATACATCTCTGACTACAGATCTAGATAAGCTTATAGAGTTGATGCCTTTTTCTGAATTTAAGTACAACCCTCAACCCAGAGCCCTGTCAGGCTAAATGCAATCCTGACATTTCCAGCGAGGTAAGACAAATGTGATTCAACGGAGAGGAGCATATGAAAAATTTACAATAGAAGGAACCTGTGGGAAGGAACATCCGAAAGAGAAATCAATTCATTGATTCTTTTTTTATTCTGGGTCTTCAGTATAACTTGTAAAGGCAGAAAGCAACAATGTAAGCAGAGACACATTTAAAGAACACACCTATTCTCATATGTGCACACACCGTTAGGACGGTAGCAAGTAAAAGTGAAATATTTTCAAAGTTTTCCATGACGGTCACACAGAAATTCTTAGGTTAAAAAAAAAAAAAAATCACAGTACTTGGCCCAATTTAGCTCATTTGAAACTCAGTTTCTTCATGTTCATAATAATAATAAAAATTTGGTTTAGGATATTATCTTCTTGCCTTGCAGAGGAAGCTGTCCACTTTTACACCCGTTGAAGGAAAACAAAGCCCTTTATTACTAAAAAAGTTAAAATGCCAAGCATTTGCTATTTCAAGTTTTCTGGTGACTGATATTATTACACTTTCAGTATCTACTTAATTCAATTTCACAGTGAGATAAGAAGAATAATATTACTTCAGAAGGATAAATCTATTCAACCATGTCCCTTTAAATACCTTTAAGAAAGACTCAGTAATTTGTCCTACTAAATTCTTTAAGAATAAAATAAATTCCTAATGGGAGCCCGAAAGTTCATTTAGGTAGTTCTCTCAATTAAGGAAAGGCAGTGGAAAGAATGAAATTAAATTTTGCTATCAAGAAATAAATTACCAAGTGTGCCAAAAGGCCACTACATTAATGTATTAGTGATAGTCTGCTCACTGTGGGCTCATATCAACATTTTTACCAAGTGCTGCCAGATATTTTGTCCTCATCTTCTTTCAAGTTATTTACCACAATATTTAGCACCTTCATAGAATTCTTCATTCTTATTCTACTTCACATTTCTTTCTGATTTTCCCTTCTCTGTACATTGTCTAATTAGACTGCAAGCTATCTGGGAACAGGCGTGTTTGTTTACCTTGCAAAGTACTTTGCCTGTACATGGGGACGTAGAGGAGGAGTGATTTTTACAGTCTGAAATTCCACACCATCAAATGAAGGACAAAATTTACATGCTTTCTGTACTCAACAGTAATTTGGCAGAATGGCATTTCTGATTGTTCTTCTTGATTATCAACTTTGTCTTTCTTGTTGAAAAGAGAACATAAGCAATAGGAAAGCCAGAAAAAATGTGTAACTCCAGCATTCATTAAGCCTTAATAATAATTGTTGAATAGAAGAAATATATAATTTGAGGTTTGTTTGGTTTTGTTTTTTTTTTTCCTAAGTAGTTCTTCCTTATTAAGTAATCTACCATAAAAGCAGGAGGGATACTGGTAACACAGATATTTCACTGGGTAGATCAGCCAGTACCAAATACCTAGAAATAACCATAAGGGTTGCCAATTAAGATAACTATGTCGTGGTTTAACCCAAGCTAGCAATACAACCATGACAGCCGCTCACCCACCCCCCTTTTCACCCCCCAAATAGGGGAGAGAATTGAAAGGGAAGGGAGAAACTTGGACTGAGATAAACACAGTTTAATAAAATAACAAAATACTAATACGCTATTAGTAAATATATGTATATATATAATAGAAATATAATATAAAAGATACTCAACGCAATTCCTCACAAACTCCATCCATACTGAGCAGCCAGGCCCAGGAAGCAGCACCTGGTCCCGAACGGCTGATCCCGAAGAGAGAAAAAAGGCAGAAAGGCCCAGAGGCCTCTGCAAAATGATAAAAGGCCAAACTAAACGTCCCGAACAGAACTCCCCTGGCCTTAACAAAAAGAGCGAAGAAGGTGAAGGAACGACAGAGAACCCAGAAGATCCCAACTCTCCTTAAACATGAAGCATGACGCTAATGGGATGGAACACTTATTGATCAGTCTGGCTATCGGTCAAGCTCTGCCCATCCATGCCCCCCTTCCTCGATGCCTCACACCTGTGGGCAGAGCGCTCAGAACATCCTTGGCTCTCAGATCAGGGCAATTAAAAACATTAACTCTGTCCCAGGGTGTTATCTCTTGTTCTCAAACTAAGTCCAAATAGTGATCGTGCTAGCTATGAAAAAGAAAGGTTTCTAACTTAATAAAGAAAATTAACTCATTTTCAGTCAAGCCAGGACAAACTACAAGACGAAAGAGAAACTGAGAATTCTGGAAATATAAGAACAAGCAAAAGATGACAAATAGGGAACGGTCCTGATGATCATGAGGTGTTCCAACGTGTGTTGCATTTCCTCTGTCCACTCTGCAGGAAGATTAACAAAGAGAATGTTCCTCATAATTTTGGTAACGCTTACAGTATATGGGCTGTTAATGTCCACCCAGCCACTTTTCATTGCTGTATTCTACACTTTGGAAATGGTATAAAGGCTGTAAAAGATCATCTAAGTGTAGAAGGTCAAGCACTGTGTGCCAAAGCTGACAGGGTACAGTCAAGCAGAGAGGCACACACTGACCAAAATGCACCTAAGAATATTGGCAGTACATATTGAAACGTGAAAATAAAATATATGTATTCTTTCAAAAGACACATATGGAATGGATAAGGGCTAGTGAAGCATTAATGAAGACACGGCCAGAGATCACATACCGTTCTCAAGGCATCACACAACTCCTGGACCTGGTACAAGCTGCATGTGTCCTGCTGTTATAAACAGAATCGCAACTGTGCTGTTTAGGTAACTCATGACAGATCATGGTAGAAGTGTATTTTAAAGCTATATACATACTATATCCATATTTACAATATTTATAGTCATGCCATACTTAAACAGTGGATGAAAATAGATTAACTTCAAAAGCCAAAATGAACACTACTTGTTATTAAACACTTCCTGTATGCCAACTCTGTCCTAAAACCAGAAACATTCAGGATTCATTGCTAAGACAGAACCTCTTAAATTTACAACATCAGCTATCTGAACAGCTCATACTATAAATTATGGCAACAGAATAATGCCAAATAAAATACCTGAACTTTGTTTAACAAGTGGTTAGGTTTTTTAGAACTTCAGGGCTATAAAATAATTCAGAAGTGACAAGGCTGTGAGCCCTCCATCTCTGCAGAAATCCACAAACCCCTTATAACTATGAATATTTTGTTTGGTATCTTCAGAGCCAGCTGATGTTTGCCAAGACTTCACCTATGGCCAATAAAGGTGTAAGCATCCAACAGCTGTCTTTACACAACTTCCAAACGCAACAACTTGGGAAATGTTTTATGTAAAAATTAAAATTGTGAGAAAAAATAAGAGTGTTTTAGCCACTTCTATTTTTCACGGTTTCCCACATTAATAAATTGAGTTTATTATCATAGTTTCTCTCCTATTTGCCAAAGACAGGAATTCAAGGAAACAGTAAAAGATAACAAATAGTGGCCAATCCAGAACCTGCACAATGTCCATCAGGAAAATTCTTACAAAAACACAGTCTAAAAATTTTCCTCGGTAGTAAGAATAAATACTCCAGTCTGCCTCATGAAACTCGGGAGTAGCTGTAAGAGCTATATGTAATGACTAAATAGTCACTGAAAAGTACGGAATAAGTAACCTTCGCTAACCAGGACTCTTGGTGATGTTTGCCTGTTGCTTTGCGAGTCATAAACAGCTGCTCACGCTCAGCCAAGGAAGAAGCTGCTTTAGAGCTGCTTCGAGAAAATATGGATGGTCTCATTCATGCTCAGACTACAGGTTCATCAATGAAGCGATACCAGAAGCCACCTTTAAAATACCAGCATTTCCTTTAATTGGAAGCTATTTCATAGCTGAAAATTCATATCTATCCACTGCCTTTCCCAAGGACCCGAAGAAACTTGTTTGCTTACATATGAAATGAAAACACATTCCAGTTAGCATCCAAAATAAATCAACAACCAATGTAAGCAAATAGTTAGACGAAGCCATATTTCATGTAATACAATTATGCTGTGAAATCCTGGGCCTTACAAGCATCAGAGAACACAAATGAATTAACTGGGTTATAAAGTAGTTTGGTTCAGAAGCTGAACACTCCTAAAATATGTGTTAGTATCTAACAGTTGTCTTCAACACCTCCTCGGTTTCATTAAGAAAGCAGGTCCCTAACATCCAACAAGATAATTTAATTTCGATTTACTGAATTTCAAATACTGATCGTCAAAGTTCAAATGTTGAAATCAGTCTTGGTAAAAGGACTCTCATCAGACAGCTCTAATTAAAAAGAACACACAGAAGAGACGAAATTTGCAGACTTTGAAATAATGAGAACGGACTTAAGCCAACAGAAAATTTGTGTGCATACATATGTTATGAAAACCAAAGATCGAAAATAGGAAAACTGAATCCAGGCAACCCAGCAAACCCAAATCTAGTCTCTAAAAGAAAGAGTATAGGTCAAGCCTTGCACATTCAAGCACAGTTGAAAGGAGACACTAACTTACATAGTCATCATTTTGATGGACCACATTATATTCTAAAGTATATGCCAACTCATTTAAATATCTAGGAAACGACACTGGCATCCAAAGGGATGTTAATCATACATTTTGACATACCCAGGTTCAGAAAAATTGAATTGTCAGTTATTTACATGGAATTTCAATGATTCACTCATTCACCAACAAGAAATACAACAGAAAGGAACTCAAAATAGCACTTCATATGTCCACACAAAAACATTATCTATTTCTTCCAAATGCAAAACACAGGTATACACTGATACATGTATCAAGCAATCATAAAACTCTACCTTCTTATTACAAACTGGACTGTTAAAGTAGCTGAACAGTGAAAGATTATATTTTAATCACTTGCTTAAAAAAAAAAGGAGGCTTTAAACACTAATATCTTCAATGGGAAGGTATCTGCATGTATGGTATAAAGCATATTGAGGTAATATGGTTGCTTTAAAATACTGAAACAGGATTCATCACACGTTGTAGTAATTTACAGTCATATATTCAAGGAATAAGCCAAGTAATTTCTAAATGGTTAGTTACTATACCTGAAAAATGAAGGATGATTGGTGTGGTCCTAAAAGACTGCAGAACGGCAAATACAGTGCTCAAACTTAAAAAATAGTATTTCAAAAAGAATGGGCCAGTTGGCCTTTTCTTAGTCACACATAAAAACAGTGGAACAAATTAGTAAAGAATAAATCTGGAAGCACTCAGAAAGTATGTTAGCACTTAAAAAACAAAACCTGTATTACTGATTTGCCAAAGACAAATCACAGCAAATCAAATGATTTTCCAACTTAACGGTACAGCTGAGCTGATGTCTAGAATCAAAGCAGTACGTTCCAATACTTCAACCCAGTTACATCTTTTAAAACTGTCTCCAATTAGAGTTTCATAAGCTTAGAGAAAATGTGGCACACATTAAATTATTAAAGATGACTATACCACTGCTGGGAAAGTACCTTACACCCTAGAAATTGTGATCACATAGTCTTCAAAATTTTTTTGCCGAATTGGTAGAACATACGAAGTACATGTCAGGGCCTCGAGTGTAGCACCGGGCTCTGCAAGCTCTTCCCCCCCACCTTGGTTTTTACTTGCCTGTGCTGAAGGTCAGCTCTGAGGTGGTGGAGCTGCCTCCTGGAGGTCCCCTTTGCCCCCCACTGCTTGGGAGCTGCATTGACACTCGGGCTCTTTCCTGGGCTCCTTCCCAACCTCCCCTGCAGCGGTGCTGTGCCTGGCCCTGTACCTTGTTGAGCCCAGCTTGGACCTGCTGACTTGACTTCCCAGCTTGACCTCAGACCGGTCTCGTCACCACGGACCCGTCTGGCAGCCACTGGGCACTTGGCTGAGCATGGCTCTTGTACCCAGATCTTCCTTGGACACTGTAGGACTGTGGACCTCATCATTCAGGACACTGTCCCTGCCTCCGTTCCCCTATGGAGCAGCCCACTCTTGCTGATCCCTGACAGCAGGTCCTGCAGGCAACCTGTACTACATAACATTTGCAATACCAACTCAGAAGATGACACAGAGAGCGCTACTTATGAAATAGAATAAATAGATCTTATTTAATTTCTAAAATAGATTAATTTCTATTTATCAACAGACGAAGCCTTTTGGGAGGAGCTGGCATCATCTGGCGAAAGTCTACAAAGGTTTCAAGGACAGGATCTTCATAAATTCAAGCTGTTAACAGGGACTCTAAATTGATGAGACTGTATAAAACTGTACACTGTCATTTTAACACAGGCACATTAATAACAATTAGCATTTTATATTTCTTGTCACATAGGTTAAACCCTTAGTGTTTTGTGTTAGACTTTTTCCAAAGGCTATTGCAAAACATAAGGAGAAACATCTGCTAGAAAATGATTGTATCCTTGCTAAGGGAAAGCCAAACTAAAGGGAGATTTACTTTATGAGGGAAAAAATAACCTGGTAGCTTGGGAAGTATGACAGAAATAATAACAAAAGCTCTCTTTTTTTTCAGAGCTAACTAGCAAAGTATATAATTCTGTTCAAGTCAGCTAGCAGTTCCAGTAATAGTTTAAGGTGGTTCTGAAGAACAAAGACTTTCAAACATACCCAGTTGGAAAACATTTGCCCGTATCTCATCTTGGGGAGCTTATAAACTATTAGACAGAGTCATGAAACAGCAAAGACCAACTAAAAGAACGTAACAACCCCAATGATCTCACTAACGAAAGTCTCCATCAACAAAGATATTAACCAAAGAATAAAGCAAATATATCTCTTCTAGACAAAACTGGTATTTTGCTATCAATAAATAAGATTTAGATAATACTTATATGCACACCTCTTATGTACCACTGGCCATTTTAAATGAAGGGTTTGATATATAGCCACAAAGAATATCCAAAACTATTAACTGAAGATTTTAATCATAATGATGTTACATATAACTTTTAATGTTTTGACTTTTTACTCTGATAGTATTGTAAAAAAACATTTAAGGCATTTACATTTTTCACACGTTCCCATAAAACCCACGGACACTACTAGATAAAGAATCAAAAAATTGGCCAAATAGCTCAGTAGTACAAATGAATGCAATTTCAATGAAGCAAAAAAGAGATTTAATTTCATTATTCATTAATGCATTTGTTCCAAGCACTTTAAGAGATGTTTAACTCACCTGATTGCCAACTAAAAGAAGATGTTCTCCCAGCAGAAAGTCCTTGAGCATATCTTCCATTACCATCATGTGCTACAGAAACAAAAGCACAATTTTCACCATTGTTTTTATACTCTCAAATTTATACATTCACTAATGACAGCAGTACAACTGGAACTTTCAGGATTTGGGGCCAAAATTTTTTGAATTTTATGCTTCCAGCTATTAATTTCATAGCATGAGTCTCTCAGCCAATAATAGCAGAGGCAATCTATCCAGAGACTAAAACAATGAAACAAAAATATTGATTCTCCTTATGTATTTCCTCTGCTGCAACCGACTGTGGGTGTCTGATTTCCCTAAATATACAGAATTCTCTGTAGTCACTTCTAATGCATTTAATTTTAGCCTGGTTGAACGCTTGTCACCCCAAGTGCAAGAACTTTGATTAATAAGTGTATGACAATTTTCCAGCAATTGTACTGGGAGGAAGCAGGTAGGACTTTACAGAAACCAAACCGAGGCAATAAAAGGCAGCTGACATGAATATGTAAATTATACGTATTTATTTTATTAAACACCAGGTCTAACTTAATGACAAATACATTTTTCTATTCTAATCAAGCTCTTTTTCAAGGAAAACAAAATCAGGAAAACACAAGCTCAAGTCTAAAAGTGTTTATTATGTGTCTTCTAAATTAGACTGCCTAATGGAAGCCAAAGTGCTTGAGGTGTATTTTACACATATACAATATGATAAAAAGTAACACACACTGTACATCATTTAACCTTATCTTGCTCCTCACAAATAATTTGTTTAAAAGGATTAAAGGATTAAAGGATAATGTGGCAATGCAGACTACTTTACCCACAATAGCCGTGCATATTTCTCCACTGTATCTGGTAAAAACAGGTCATCTGTAAGTAGGTCAGACAACCTACTTAGAGAAATGAATGCTTGCGTTTAGATAAACATTTTTTTTTCACTTTATCGTCTCATCTCTAGTACTTGATCTTGAAAAAAAAAAAAAAAAAAAAGAAACAAACAGTAGCTTCCCTGTAATTTCTGAGAATAGAAACGCTCAGTTTCTAACTGTGTGAAAGATGTTTTAGGTTTTCAAATCTCTCCAGAACAGAGGCTGGAGGTGGGGAACGAAACTCTTGCAAACACAGCTTAATACCACAAAATCCTAACCAGGCACATCAAAAGACTACTGAATAGTCAATACGCAATTTAAGGAGAGAACTTCAAGGCAAATTACTGTATTTTCTGGCAGGTATATATACAGGAACTTTATAACTGATGATAATAACTTTGACCAGATACAGCATAAATCCTAGGAAGCCAGTTTTACCACAAACACTCACTACATTTTTTATTTTATTGCTAAGGCACGAATGCTTCCTTCTGATGACTACTTCTTTTATCCTAATGTACACAAATATGTGTACATTACAGTTTCCCTGCAGAACAGCTTTCCCACAAGAGATACTCTGTATTGATACTTTTTTAAAATTTGCATCAGGCCCTAAATTAGCATTGTATTAAGATGCATGCAGACATTTTAGATTAACTGTTTACCAAAGGACTTGTATCTAGACACATCAATATTGCATCGACTTGAATAGTCCATGCTCCCTAAAGCCTGGCAAAAGCTGGCAATCGGCATAACACCTAAAATTGTTTCCATCTCTGTGCCACTTGTAGACCAACAGCAATGTTCCACAGCAATGCCAAATTCCACTGGAACATAAAATGTTTAAAGACCAAACACACAGAAGCAAAAACTATGTATTTAATTACACTGTGCAGCACTGCAAAGAGCTGAGGATATATTTTTTTTCTCTGTTTTGGTTTATTTCTGTAGTTTTTAGATAGCAGAGAGGAAGTATTGCACTAGACTCATAAATCAAATGTGTCCTCCAGCAGGTTTTGCTAAATGATGATTACATCACTTGAATGGCCAAACTACAAACTAGCAACACAGAAAACAAGAGTAGAATACATTTAGAAATGGGAGCAACTATCCTGACTGGTATTTGGTGGTTGTTTCCTTCAGCATTCAGAGTGCACAGCTACCAGGGACAGATACAGAACAGTTCATTCTCTGAAGCATTTTTAACAGATGTTGCCTAAATAAAAAAGATGCATAATATCTGAACACAGGTTGCATAGAGTCTTCTGAAGCTCTAAGCAAGAAGGTGGAAAAAACAATGCAGATGTAAGTCCTAGCAAGACTCAGGCTTTCGTTTCCAACAGACCCAACTTAAATACTTCACCAAAATGGCAACGCAGAACAAAACCTCACATGAAATGTTAGTGGGGAAGATGCAGAAGACTGTCATCTGTTCCCCTTGACCGGCCTGTCATCACCTTCAGCAAGTGATACCCATGTAGCATAAGCCCTTCTTTGGAGAAATTGCAAGTGAGAGAGGAAAAAAGAATAAGAAAGGAAAAGCAAGTAAACCCACACCAGGTCCCTGAAAGAAAAACATGTCTCAAGATCACGTTATTAGTGTTGCACTTCAATGGCAAAATATTCTAGAGGCAACTCAGAGGGTAATTCTCTTGCCGAGGATACCCTTGTCTGACAGTTTTGAGGCTTCCAGGCTAGATGGAGAAGGAAGTTGCAGTACACCTGCATCTGCAAAAGGGTGGGAGGAAACAAAACCCAAAACAACCAGAGTCACCAAGCCCTTCCCTTTTTTTGTGTTCACTAATTACTCCTACTCTTCACTACTATGAATTAATTAACACGATTCACACTAATGACTAAGTAATAAGCTAAACTAGTTTTAAGAAATAATTAATAAGCAATTAACTAATAACTAGTTACTCTTCGCCTTGCTTTTCAAACATGCAGTGTTAACTCTAATAAAAGGCAGGTACAACTTCATGTGACAAGCCTGTAAAACAGGGTCTCAGGATGGAATCGATAATCCAGCCCTAAGAGTGGATCAATCCAGCGGCAGTTAAAAAAAAAAAAAAGCACAAATAAAAAAAACCAAACTCAACACCACATGTGATCAAAGCATTCTAAATAAAATTCAGTTTCAGTTGTTATTACTTCATATTTTATGAATGTTCAACAGGATTGTTACAATCTATTCACAAAGGGATGGTGAAGACACATTTGAAACAAGCATTGAATCCTGTGAAATGAATTTTAACCTCAAGAAACTACTTCAGAAATATACCCTTAAAATTTAGTTGGTAAATTATTTAATATATATGAGCATGCACATTATTACACATGTAACAAACCTTTTCTACCTTGGAAGCCAAAGGTTCGTACTTACTTGTGCATTTTCATAAAACAAAACATCAGGCACTTTCATTTTCTCGGTTGAGTCATAAATTGGCATCGTCACAGACCCGATCTTCAGAATCCCATCCTTTATTTCACCTAGACATTTTTCAGGAAACAAGGAAATGCATCACTAACAGCATCCTCTGGACAGACAAGCGATCAATCCCCAACACCTGAGTGACAATTTACAAATTTTAACAAGGCTGTGGGTTGCAGTAAATGATTTCTATCTAAAGAATGAGAATGCTTGGAAGAATCTGCGTTAACAAGAGGTTGCATTATTATGAATTTAAATTCACTTTAAAATTGCAAAGAAGGCTGTTACAATAAATGATGAATAGGGGAATGGGAAAAGTACCATAAGAAACACTAGAAGATGTGGCCGCTGTTTTGGTTTAATTTCATACTCACATTATTGGAATATCACTAATATCGTTTGGTTACATTTCCTCAACCCACAAGTTTCCTCACTCTCATCCTCCCTGTTGTTTCTCCCTGTCCCATTGGGGAGTGAGAGAGCAGCTGTGTGGGTCCTCAGCTGAGAACCAGGGACGACCCACAACAGCAGAGTCACTGTTGATTCTCCCTTCCAGTATTACTTTTTTTTCAAATGGGTTAATGCCAGAATGTGGACACATGTAACATTTTGGTGAAAACTGGCTAAATTTGTGTTCATTGAAACAACCTTCAAATACAGCTCTGAAAGAAAAAGTACATTAGAAAAATATCTTAGATCAAAAGAACCATAAATTCTGTCCTTAGGAAAACAAAAACTAAGTGTAAATAATAATATTGTGCAATAAAAATAGTAATATTTTTTGCCACTAATTTCTTAATCTGCTAAGGTGTAAAACTGAAAAAAAGCCTGACTTCAAGACAAATGTTTTCAGTTGTTCATCTATTATTTATATGATTCTACCTTTATGCCACAAAACAGAGAAACGTAAAGAAAATTCAAGGGATGTGTCCAGATTAAAAAAAGAATGGTAAGTAAGTAGCAACACACGACTGGCCAGAGTTCAAATTATTTTATATATATAGTTTTTATACATACAAAAAAGCAAATACAGATATAATAATACATGGATGGCTGCATATGTACATATGCATGTATACATATATAGACAATATATTAAAGTATCTATTACATACAATATAATATATCTGTATCTACATATATATTTTGATATATATACACATATAAATAAAATCTCTAAAACCAGAATTCATTAATTAAAACCAAAAATGTATTTAATACTGCAAAGATCTAGCAGTAAAATACATCACAGAACTGAGAATAAATATACAGAAGAATGACAGCAGAGATAACACTGGCGAAGCAGAATAAAGAAAATCTTAGCGAATGAAAAATGGCAAATTGCTCAAAGTGTGCTGCCTGACAAAAGATATGAAAAGACAGACAGCATGAAGACTAGGGGTCACGCCAGAATGAGAAAGCAGAAGTGAGAAAAATGGCAGAAGCAGAAATATATGCGTAGCACTGGAGGCTACTGCAAACAAGTGCAACTTAAATGAGGTAAAGAAACAAAGACCTGCTTGGTAAAGGCGACATGTAACAACCACAGCAATTTAAAGAGAATAAAAAGAAGGGAAACTAACAAAGAAGTGTGTGCCACAATGAAAGCAAAACATAACCCAAGACTTTTGCAAGAGTCTCAATGAGAAAAAGGCTGATTTTAACAGTGGACGGAAAGAAGCAATGGTAAAAATCAGAGCAGAGAAATATTAAGATCAAAACAAGGCTGTAACTGTCGAGAAGAGTAGTTAACAGTGATGAGGAAAATAAATAAATAAAAAAGGCAGTCCAAGAATGCCTAAGGCCATGGATCTTATAGACTGGGAAACACTTAAACACGATGGAGAACAGAAGCCCATGATCTGGGAATATAGCAGATAATGCAAAAGTATCAACATACTGAGAGCAGCACCTGCACTCTGGTAGAATAAAGTCAAAGGGATCAAACTATATTTAATTTTGAGGATATTTAATACACCTTTATATGCTCAAGCAACACCCATGAAGAGCAGCACAAAGATGACAGAAGCTTACATGTGTAATCCTTTTCCTCTCGTTTCTTTATGTCATCTGGTCTTCTTTCAACACCAGAATCCTGCAGATTTTTATGTAAAGCTGATCTGGCAAGGTTTGGTAAAAATCTAAATGAAGAAAAATAATAGGGAAGTTGTAATATAAGGATTTTTTTTTTTCAAGATTTCAGTATTTTCTGTGATCTAAAATCAGTACGAAGCTTTACTTGGACTCTAAACCCTGAATGCCTATTCCTTTCACACTCAAATAGTCTTCAACATTTCACCTACCCTTACGGAGAGAAACTGAGCTTCTTCCATAGGCAAGGAACTACATTTGTGGCTGCATGCTCATTTTAAAAGTCTTCAGTGCTTTCTAACATTGCAACAGGGTTGTGAAGTAGAATGGATCAGGACTGGAAGTATGTAATGTCCTCATTTCACTGCCAGTAAGAACTACAATAGAAAGAATGGGTTTTTTTGGAAATACCTTTTCTCTTCACTCAGTTCACTTGGGCCCCAGGTTACGAAGAGAAAGAGTGAGCTCTGAGGTGCCCAGACCTCAGCCCATTCAGTTTTCCAAACCTTTTGATAACTGATTGCTTTCTTTTGAAAAAACAAAATTAAACTAAACTAAACAAAAGAAACCCCACCGACCTCTAGATGCTCACAACTTCTCTAGATACAGCTTTTAGAACTGAAACCAAGCCTTCACCAAACATCTAGTCATCCTACACATTAATATAACTCTGCTTTGCATGTTTTGAGACAGTGAAGTAATGCCGATAATGGTGGCCTAATCTATATAATGTCACGAAACATCTTCATAAAGATAAGAAAAGAGTACAAAGTCATTTCTACTTATCTCCTAAGTTTGAGGATACCACAGAACTACTACTAAAGAAATGACAGACTCTAAGGAGCAAGGCAGCAGTTGTATCATCTACTAAAACGCATTTAAAGCTTTCTTGCATGTTAGCAACTGACCAAGCAGCTCTTGAACGTCCACCAAGACTATTATTTCTACCTGGAAAGGCAAGCTTTATTAACAGCATAGTAAAGGCTTTCATCTGGATGTTGTGACAGTCGGCGACAAATTCGCAATAGTTGTCGAGTAGATAAAGATGAAGCCAGTGACTGTGCCTGTAAAGAAATACAAGGTAGTTTAATTATTTGATCTCTGGGACTGGATTTCAGGGATTAAAACTGAACAAGTCGTGAGAGAAAAGTAATCCAAAAGGAATTATTTCAACTTTTCTCCTAAATCCTGGGTGCTTTCTGCCTCCTACAGCAGCCTGTGATTTTTAATCCACAAGCTTGTAATTCTGTATTTGTTGCAGCAATTCACTGCCATGGAAATCATTATGTCATCAAAAGATTAGCCTTATGATTTCACTTGATAAGCAACAGGAAGAAAAATGTGCTGCTAACTGAATTTTATTAGCTGTATAAAACCTAACACTAAGCACTATTAACAAGAAGGAGGTCAGCTGCTGTAAATGGATCAATGTCCTGAAAACTCATCTGCTCTTCGCAAACTTAATACGAGCTGCACATGTCATGCTCTGGCAGGAGGGTCTGGCAGGATTCTTGGCCGTACAAACAAGACAACCCTGGGCAGCAGTAGGGAGATTGTATCACCTCCGCACATGCCGTTGGGGGCGGGCCGGGACTGGAACACCGCGTCCTTTTCTGTTGTCCACATGTTAAAATAAATGCTAAAAACTGGACGCGGTTCAGCAAAGAGTTACAAAAACGGTTCAACGCCTGGGAAGGCAGACCTCAAACAAATACAGCAACGTTTAAAAAAACAAACAAACAAGAACCCAAAATAAGTGACCATGTATATAAAGAGAGCTATAAGGACTGAGAACGAAATCATTCTATAATTATATCTACCGGATGAAGGGATCTAATACAAATAGGTTCCTTATTTTAGCAGGAAACACACAACAATGTGTGTGATCTGATAAGTCACGCCATGCTTTGCCCGGGTCAAGTGAAATATTTTAATTAGGTAATTTAAAAACATTTTGGTTTGGTTCATATAAATGATTTCTAACTGCATTATAATTATCTTAATATATTATGCTGTTTCGATAGGAAAAAATCCTGAAATTTGCCATCCAGGGGAAAAAAAAATAGAGAAAAGCAACACTTCATTAATTTCAGAGTCTTTTTTCCCCCTCTTAATAATTCTTAAGCATGAGAAATGTCTTAACACCAATTCTTTCCACCGGAAAACTGCAGTTTTGACGAACAAGCATTAATTTTTTTTAAGTCTGTTAAATTATACAAAGCTTTTCTCAAATGCTGAGAAAGCAAAGGATAATACTTCTTAGCATAGCTCTGAGCAATCAGCAAGAATGATTTATATTGGGGTAATGGCAAAGGTTACTACTCCTACACCTCCTGCTTTCACTAACAGAAGACGGTGAAGCATCTCCTGACCCATCAGAGTTCACCACCCAGCATTACGGACAATGTCAACGATGGCATTTCAAGTGTTATTGATATTTCAAGACTTACTCAGCCATATGTGAGGCATGGGCAAGGGAAAGGACTGAGCACTGTGTCCTCCTTATCCCCGCTCACCAGCCAGAACCCTCGCTGTGTGTTTCATACACCGCACCACCTTGGCAAGTCCAATCTCTCAGGCCATGGGGATTTTAAAGTCTAAATTATACACAGCATCAGATCCTGCACTGAAGTAAATAAGCATAGAGGACAGGACCACAGATGAAAAGCTGTATCACGGCTTCTGAATATTTGCAACTGGCAACTAAAGTTTTGGGAACGAAATTTCCTCATTTATTTTATCTGCTTGCTGTGTTTTTTTGTTTTGCTTTGGTTTTTTTAAATATATTCTATATTGAACACTGTAAACTCAAAATTGGGTTACTGACAGTCTTTGTAATACATATCTATAAGGCATCTAATTCAACAGGATCTTGATTGTGGTCTCTAGATTATATTGTAAGTCAAGCAAACAATCACAATGACGCAGACAACGCCCACAGGCTGAGTAGTCTACAGGTATTCTTCTATTGTTAAAAAAAATCACTTCAAACAATGGTTAATATTTCAGGATAATCTCTGGCAGAGGCTCACTTACTTAGGCAATTCTATAAATAGCCTGACATACCTAAGGCACACACTTCCGCCCACAGGCGTGCTGTGCTATTCCCAACATGTCTCATGTCACTGCTGATCTACAAGAATTCTCCCTCGATCCATACCGTGACTCACTTCTCATCCAACATCATATACTTCATTTAGATATTTCACAATGCTATAGACATCAACATATTTGGAAAGGATTTTTGTAATGCTCTGCTCAGGCATGGTATGTCTCCAAGTATATCAAGGCCAAAACATTTACACATTAGGTGTAGGAAGCTAAACAGATAATAACGACACTGTTCCAAAGGTGTACCTAAAAGTCAACATTTTTATTTAGTTTTTTTTTAAGCTCAGAAGAGCATAACAGTCTCTCCTCGGGTTCTTAAATAGTAATACTGCAAAAACTATTACCCATCATGAAAACTAAGGAGAATAGATTACATTTGCATACCAGTTAAACTGCTGGATTCCACTAAAAATGTTTTACGTTTTATTTACATTAAAAACATCCAGTACTTCAGTTGCCATAGTAAGAATTTCTTTTTCTTTCCACCATGATTTGACCGTTTCTTTTTAAAGAATTTTGTGGTTACTATGTCAGCAGAACCTATTTTTCTTGACAAGACTGCTTTAACAGAATAGCCTGTAGCAGTAAAGCAGTCAGGAGTTCTGGAGCTTTCTCTTTTCATAGTCTTTGTTGTTGCCCATTGGCATTTTATAATGGCTACGTAGTTCTCATTGCCCAAAAAGCCCCAATAATTTCAGTTATCAAAGTTCCAACGACTAAAGCAAAGTAATCAAAAAATATTTGGACACACATGATTATATCCATGCCTACTTAAAAGGCACCTCAAACACGTTTCACTGTGAGCCATGTATCTACACTCACCGACAACATGTGTACTGTTCTGCCTGACTTCTCTTGGATTTGGACAATTTCCTAAAAGCTTTATTTATGCAGATTCTAAAAATGTACACCATAAATCAAAAAAGTTTACAGTATGTTGTGCAGTAATTGCCAGCAATAATTTTCTGAGGCTGGTTTTCTAATCAGACAGCCTTTGAAATAACACTACAGCTTAGCGTGCTTCACCCAGCCTTTGTTAAAACAGTCACAACAGGAGAAAGTAAATTTTAAAAAAAAACCAAACCAGCTCACCGTGGCATCATTTGTCTCCCGAAGCCTGTGTGTTAATGACAACAACTGCTCCACAGCAACACTGGGTACATTTGGAATCTGTTTGAAAGAAAAACAGTATTAATCTTACTGCTAGATATGAGAGTTCCACATACAGCCACACCCAGATGCAACGAGCATACAGCTGCTGAAGTTGCTTTGTGTTAACCAAAAAGGAATACAGTTCTGACAAAGAGCATTTTTCTATTACAGCATCATTTAACATCAATATAAGAATGCCAATTTATAACAATACCATTAAAAGATAAGCATACATGCTGCTCTGATAAGCTTTGAATATGAACTCATTTATGCTACACTGAAATAGCAAAACATTTTTAATGTAGTAAATAATCATGTTCGGTAAGCAATAGTCAGTAAGTGCCTAAAATACTGAACGTACTTACCGTTTCTTTAATAACCTGAATTTCTTCACTCTTGCTTAAAGAGCGGACATGATGAAAAAGAAACAGTGTCAGAAACTCTGGACCCAGCCATTGTTGGGTACTACTTCCAATGACAGGAGGTTCTGCTAAGACCACTATTCTGAAAGAAGGATGGATAGGAAAGATAGACCTGCAAAAAGAGAGTGTAAAAACACATTATCTGGCTTAAGCAGTGACTATCAAATTTAATTTTTAAAATAGATTTTTAAAAAAATAATTAAATTATTGTAATGAATCATACCACAGGCTATTCTGATCACTCACAATGCAACTTTATTAAAAAAAAAAAGGCAAAGACTTCATAGTGTGACTTGCAATTTTATAAATCTATGATTTTTTTATGCTCAGAAGGGGACCCAAGTCTCCTCATCTGCAACAAGACCTCCATGCCTCAAGATGAAGAAATACCAGCAACTAACCTACAGTCTGCTGCACTGTATGTCTGAAATGGACACAGCTCACTCATCTGATAGACTTTTACAAGTGTTTTACCTAAAGCAGGTAAAATCAGAAAGAGAACAACATCTACCAGAGCTGCAGGGATGAGTAACTTCTTTTACTCAACTAGACTGACAGAAAGGATGACACTGTAGAGATTGGCCTAGATACTATGAAGATCTGGATTTAGTAACATTTTAGGAACGTTCCCCTTACTGATGATCTTTGTGGCCCTATGAAAATCACCTAGGCTCTTAGGGTGGGATTAATATGCCTAAATTCATAATATTCCTGAAAGTTATACTTCAAAGACCAAACCAGTCACCTCACCCTTGGCTCAGCATGGGGAGACAGGTCCCTCCAAGGGCAGATTGGAGATTTACAAGAATTTAAGAAACGACCTATTCGCGTTAATGTCTGTTTACCCACAAATTCGTCTAATCCCTTTCTGAACTTCTTCATCCTGTCTGCACAACTGCCTGTGCCAACACATTCACCATTCATGGCTGTAAAAGATACTTTTATTGTTATTATTTTTTAAATCTTTACAGAACTGATCTTCAGTGTCCCCTAGTTCACATCACAGGATTTGGTGGCAGTTTCTTACAGACCTGCCTATTTGCTTCCATTGAAGATAATGGGAGCTTACTGTGACCAATACAAACTAAAAGATACACTTTTAAATGCATGTGTTAGAGCAGTAGAAGACCAACACACTGGTTTTCGGTACCTCTGCCTTCTTCACATCTTTTGTCTCCCTTATCTGTGTAATGTTATCAGCTCTTTGGACTGGGAATTCATTGGTACTCATGAATCACCATAATTGCATGATCTCTAGAAGCAGCAGAAATAATAGGCAGTAGAAGTCAGATATGAAAGCACATCAAATTGTGCAAGGAGGGCTTGTTTTCAACAATTAATTTCACAGTATTCTTATTAAAATAGGAAACATTAATTTGGAAAAAGCAAGTGAAATTTAATTAGACAGCTTATAGTACTAGATATGCCTGTTATCATGTCATTTTCTATATAAATTACTACATTTGAAACCAGAACGCTTGGAGGTAAGTATTCTTCCTGGGTAGACTGAGGAGGGAAACGATGGCATAAGCAAGAAAATCTGAAGACACAATATGACCATTAAAGACAAATGAACAAATCTACTGCATAGCTGGCTCATCTGTTCATCACAACAAACCTGTGATACAACAGAGAGATGATAGCAAACAGTCTCTTGTATCAAAGCAAACACAGGGGGTGGCATGAGTTATTCTCAGCTGAAAGTCATAAGCCTAGAAGCCACTCCCTGACTAATAGAAATAGAAATAGATGTCTGAAAACATCCCATGAAAGAGGAACCAATGGGAATGTCACTGTCAGCATGAAAGGAGGACGGGGAACATTAGCCAACCTTATTATAAAAGAAAGTGTTTCCTACATAGGATAAATATATATACTTCCAGCTCTCCCTCCCCACCATTACTGCGAAGAAAAACAGCTCTCCTCTGGAAATCCACCCAATTCGAAGGACCAGTTCTGATCCTTCTGCAATACCATAAGAAAACACAAGAAGCAGTCAGCTTTCCCTAGGCTAAGGAACACGTTTCTCTTGTACCACCGCCATGTCACCACCAAACTTGAAGGGCACATTGGAGACAGCCAGGGAGGGCATGGGGAGAAGCAGGAGGAGAGATGCCAAGTCCGGGCAAGCAAACTTGGTGATATCAGTTCAAGTCACTGACATACTCTCTGGACTTGGAAACACCGTAACACCACTGCTGTAGGTTTCCAGTTTGTAAACAAGAATAAAACTATTTGGCTACTTCAAAAGCCTATTGTTTGGACTGATGTTTGCGATGTTGAAAATCTCAGGCTAAATGCATTACGACAACAAATGACTCAATCCTGCAGTGTGCTCAAAGCTTCCACCAGCAGAACTGAAGAGTTTCAAAGTTGTTTCATCGTGTTACAGATGAAGTCTCCAAAGGGATATAATATGGAGCTCCTATATGGAGCTATATTTTATAAAAAAATAAGTCATTGACATCCTGTGTTCGTTGCAGATCAAGGCCCAGCAAGTGTATCTTGTTAAAAACTTGACACCTTTTAAATTAATGAGCCTCAAACACAGTAGGAAGATTTGGTGTTGGCTGATTCATACAAAGAATCTCTCTCCTCCTCTCTGCTAAATGTTTACTGACAACACAGATAGCAGAACACTCTCCTAATAATATGTGTGTCCTTCTTTTGTCACCAGTGTTTAATTCCAACCAAGGATTACTGCCACACTCTCAAGAGGAAGATCAGAACACAGTCTGTTCAGGGTGAATTTAGGATAAGATCATCTTGTTATTGACACATGGTGCTGAGTAATTGAAGCTTCTCCTATTAAAAAAAAAAAATGTGCAGAATGGCATTCCCAATGCCACCTTGCAAAACCAAACTACCTGTGGTTGTCTCTTCTTGTAACATGACTTAATAAATCTCATTTTCTATCAATTTTTTTGAGTTGGGAATCATTATAATACTAGGACCACAATGACCTATTGTTTTCTTCCTGTTTTTATTATATTTCACCACTGTCTAAAATTAACAGATTACTTTATCCGAAAATTCACTAAACTGGAAAAAAAACCCTGCAAACAACAAAATATTAAGTAAAAGTTCGAAAATGTAAGCAATTAAAAACTCTTATTGCTTGCTAAATTCACTCCTTGCCACATTTTGTATTTGTCTCATCTACTCCGTGTTCCCTTTCAACCTAATCTCATGGAAAATAACCCATCGTCTACAGGGCATTAAAACAACCCATGCATTATGAGTGACTTCTTTTAGCTTTTGAACAATCCTATTATATACCTGCTTCTAGATGTTCTTGTAATAGCTACCTTTCTGCTCACCACACCAAGGTCTTATCACCTGCATGCGTGTGTGTGTGCTGTGGGGGGGATATCCACACAAACAGGTTAAAAAATGGCATAATAAGATAAACCAAGACTCTGCTCATCTTGTAAGGGCTATGTGCTACCTTTACGGTATCTGTCACAGTGAAGTAATGGATGATTACAAGCGAAATTCTATGCAGAAGTCTTGGATATGCACAGTACTTACATGTGCTTTCTCAACCTCTGAACCTGCTCAGGAAAATGAATCATACAATCATGACATGAATAAGGAATCAGCAGCTATAATTTCCTTCTACGAAAAAGATCTTTCAGGACCATCTGTCATTTTCTCAGAGGCAGGGTTTTTTTGTTTGGTTGGTTGGCTTTTTGTTTGTTTTTGTTTGGTTGGTTGTTGTTGTTTTTCTTCTCAAACTCACAAACAGAATCACTTAGTTTTCTCAAATGAGTGAATGTCATCTTAGGGTGACTGTTTGCAACTTAACTCCGCAGCCAAACTGGCACAGGAGAGAATAGAGGAGAAAGTAATTTGTGCCCACCGCTAGTTACCCTGTTGATTACGGGCTTTCAGCAGGCCAAGGAGTATCCCAAAATCTCACAAAGGCAAACGTGCTGTTTGCACTTGTCAGTCCTGACAGAGCTATCACACCCACCAGGCTGAAGCCCTTCTCAGAAAAATGCTAGTAGACATGACAGATGTAGAAATGTACTGAAATAACAGTGAACATATAACTCGATGACAATAATCAACATAATTTAAAAGAAGAATATATTTTATTAGCTCTTACAAAGGTAATAAAACTTTTAAATTAAGTTGTCCAATTTATGAATAATAGCATTCTAACCTGCAAAACTTGAAAACTATCTGAAAACCAAACAATACTTTCCTCTTTGTCCAGCACTGCTAATAACACTGCCATGGTTTAAGCATATTCACATTCTCTACTGTAATACTGTTTACATTCATATACAGAGGCATGTGATTTCTTTAGACCACAGTGTGATCTGAAATACCATCCCTTTATTCAAAAACCTCCCACATTTGACTTATCAGGGTTTGAAATTAAGTGATGGATTTTGTGTACTTTCCTTCTATTCTACTATGCATATTGTTATTGTTGGAGTACTAAAAATTCAAGGCCCTAAAACTGTGAAAAAAAGACTTTTTTTTTTTTTTACTATCAAGTATTTTCATATAGGAGCATGAAAACTTAGTACAATATGCGTCTGTCTTGTCCGAAGAGATCCTCTAAAACTTTTCCATTGATATCTCAGTTTTTTCCCTTCTTAGAAATGAGAATAATCTTTAGGTGTCTCAAATCCTCTTACAAACACAGTCTAAAAAACAATGTTTACAGAAGTTTTGGCTCATTGCTTAGGAATAGTATTCCTTTTCCCTAAAATAGATTTAAATGGAAATTATGTTTTAAAATTCCAGTCACGAGTCCAACTAGTCTACTGAAAAACATTATCAGTTGTTCTTTTCCATTATGAAAGACATATTTCTACTTATGTAACTTACAACAACATCTGGCCACCTCATTAGTGAGTCTTAAATTAAGAGAACAGAGAGCAACAGTGAGTTATTTTGTATTTATGAATGATTAGAAGTAGCACAGAAGACAGAAACTGCAAACTATACTACTTACAGTTGCTACAGTCAAGAACACTTACGCACAGCAAAACTGACCTGAATAGTGGGGGGAGGGAAGTAAAAAAATTTTTAAAAAGTATGTATGCCATGTTCTCAGTTTGTCTTATATATGGCAGTAAGGTGTCAGTTCTTCTCCATCACAGCTGCCTTCCAGTCTCCAGCTATTGCTTTTTCTGAAATCTTGGGGATGGGCCTGCCCTCTCCTAATCTAATGGTTTCCCAATAAGGCTTTGGCTTCTTTCTTTCAAGTTCTCGTCCTTCAGAAATACTCCTTTTTCTCTTGATCTTGTATCGCCTCTGTTTATGACTATTTTCAGCTACTTCATTTAGGCCCTGTCTGACTGCTTAGACATTTAAAACTCTGCCATGCACTTTCAGCGAATCACTGTTGTGTCCATTATGTATCCAAGATGGTGCTAAATGGTCACATTGAGCTTCCAGATGCAAAAATACCGATATAGTGGCGTTTCTGCTCGTTTGTTTGTTTGTTTTTAAGATCACGTACTTGTCAGAAATGTATTCCGAAGGCAACAGACACCCTGCATTTATGGATCAGAGAGGGAAAGCTGTCAGTCAAGTAGATCAATTAGGGCTTAACAATTCACAGTAAGTTCTCTTTCAAAATATTAAGGTGGCTAGATAAAAGCAGTACGTTGTGATCTGAGGGAAAGGGGCACCTTTCTGAGGAAAGTCAAAGACTTCCAGGGCCTCCAAAGCAGTCTAAAGCAATGCACAATTAGCACTGAACAGCGGAACCAACAGGGGAGCGAATGACACCAAAGAGAAGGACAGTGTGTACGGAGGTGGCCCAAGGAGAAGGTGAGTCTGCACAACAGCCATTAAAGACAGTGTGGCCAGTTCTAGTGGTCTAACAGATAATGAAGGTTGTAAGGGAGTCCAGTGCCAAAACAGCCACAATTAGGAGAGACAGGGAGACATGGAATCCAGATGTGAAGCTCTAATCTTGTGAGAAAGATGTGCTGCAGGAAGAGGGGCAGTACTGAAGATGAACGCGTGATGAATGGCCTCAAGCTGCGCCAGGGAGGTTTAGACTGGATATTAGGAAAAAATTCTTCACGGAAAGGGTTGTGAGGCATTGGAACAGGCTGCCCAGGGAAGTGGTGGAGTCACCATCCCTGGAGGTGTTTAAAAGACACATAGATGAGGTTCTTAGAAACATGGTTTAGAACTAGAGTTAGGTTATGCTTGGACTTGATGATCCTGATGGTCTCTTCCAACTGAAATGATTCTACGATCTTATGAATTCTCCAGGTTTTTGGAGTATATTGGCATGAACCAAAGGGTACCACGCAATCAGCAAAACAGCACAGCCACTGCCATTCTGCTCAAAACAAAGCACCTTTGACGAGAACATGGACACGGAGCTGGGATGAGGAGACACACAATGACTACACCTGTTTTGAAAGACAAAGTCCAAGGCAAAGTTGGAATTCCATCCAAGATGGACTCGTGGACCTTTTTTACTTCTCTTTTCCAAGTTAAGGCTTAAAATCCTGATAAACAGAACACTTCCCTGATACGTACTTCTTCAGTCAAATAAAACAAATGCAGGAAATGCCCACCTAGCTGGGTGTATGGCCTGAGCAGCATGAACGCAATTTGCAGTAAGTAGGCTTAGATTAAAATATACCTACAAAAAATAAAAATAAATGCTGTGGAAGACTTGAAGTTTAATTTGTTCTGTTTTGTTGGTGGTGGTGGGTTTTGGTTTGTTTGGTTTTGGTTTGTTTGGGTTTTTTTTAAAGAACAATATTTTGGATCAAAAGGGAGCCAGAAATAACAATCGGGCAGTAAAACAGCTTTTCTAAAGGGTAGACTATGAATGTCAACGAACAAAATGGTATTAAGTGAGACAACTGAGAGAAATGAGGTGACACATCATGAACACATCCCTACTACAACTGATAAGGTCTCTTCAGAGTTTCGGCACATGCACACCCTGCAGCGTTAAGCCTGAGCACGGATATTTGCCGTAAGACTTCAACTGCTTTTTCAGAGATTACAGCCTTAAAATATCTTAAGTAATCACAGTATGTTTAGATCCTTATATATTACTGAATATTAGGTTGCATTCGTTTTGACATACAGTCAACAATCCCCTCCTATTAACTAAAATTGCTCAGCAGTGTTTGACCGTGTATCAAGTACGGCCATCAGAGGACTCAAAAATGCTTCTATCTGTGGAATGTTTCTAGCGGACAGGTGGAAGTGAACAAACAAAAAGAATCAGCATAATGGGTCCCAGCCCATCCTTAGGATTTCCTGCCCCATATTAATTGTAAATTAAATACCAGCTTTCTAGCTAATGAGCCAAAAGAAATTAACAAGTTGTATTTAAATTCAATGTAGATTTATTTCCCAACACTCTTAATAAACCATTCCAAAATTAAATATTATATACATTTAGATCTATGTTTTTATGTACTTACAATTCCTCTTCAATTTCTAATCCCTTATGTTAAAGGATATGGAATGTCTTCCTTTTAGATTGAGCGCTCTAAACAGGATATAATTTTCTCATGCCACAAAAAGAAAAAAGTTCATGAGGAAACTGATGTTTAAAATATGTTTCTCTTGGTGATTAGAAGGTATCAATTTAAGAGAGAAGCATTTTGCATGATGTTTTTGCAAAACAGAAAAAAAAGGAGTTTAAGCTCTTTAGAAGATGAAATACTGTATACATTCTATAGTTACAGCTGACACTTTACCTTTCCTGTAGTTTCTCATCAGAGATCTGTAATTCTTCTTTTAAGTTTTGATATCTGTCTTCCCTTAATAATCTGGTGCCATCATAGAGAGTGAGTTCTCTGTCATGTATTAGTCTGTTTGAAAATAAAGAATAAGCTTTATCTAACCTTTGATTACTTTTAAAACCACTTATTTCAACTAGTACTTTTTTTAAAAGCTACCTCAGTCGACGCGCGGCATAGTAAAGAGAAAAAGGTATACCAATTTAAGATGCATCCAGTCGTGGAGGTGAAATAATTAGCATAAGTAAACAGTTTCAGCACAAAGTCAGTTAGTCAACATAGTTCAAACAGATATGGTAACAAAAAAAATTCCAAAACCAATTCTGTTCTGTTTTTTGAAGTAACATTCAGTTGGATTTAACAATGAATATACACACAGACCCAGCTTCTATTTTTTTATGTCGAAATTGATTATATAATACATGCCCATGTCAGAAGAAAAAGGTAAAAAGATAAAAAACAGGCAAGCATAATTATCTCTTCTGTCCTCTGTGTGTGTACATATATAGTAAAAGAAGGCACAAAATGTTTTTGCTACAATCCGCTTTTAAAGCTGGTGATGTCCTTTAAGTTTATGAAAGGCAGTGTACGATGCAGGCACATGAAACAGCAGAAAAATTTGACCTGACACTAGAGATTATTAGTAAAATATTATCTGCTACTACAACGTCTACTTTGGAAAGTTTAATTTCTTTTTCGTGACTTATGGAATAATGTTTAGAGAGAGTTCTTTGCAATTACCAGAAAGTATGCTTTTACATAAAAATGTAATGATCACATTTTATTTAGAGGCAGACTGCATTAAAAGTATTTCAATCATTTTCTCACATCTTGCCTTTTCTAATCATGGTGCAAATATTACTAATTTTTAGATTTCATAAGTTTACGGTAAAAGCTAGCTCATTCTTCAATTCAGACTTAAATGCCATATGTACAAAGAGCTGAAGTTTCCTGTATTATCATAGACATAAAAAACATTAAAGAATTGCTTCAGCTTTTAAGTATGTAAAGACTGAACATTACACATTCTCTGAAACGCCAATGCTGTTCGATTTTTACAGTATTCTTAAAGTTATAACCTCACATTCACAAGAAGAAACTTAATTTATCAGTATTCATGCACTCAATGAACAGATCATGCGCACCCAAGTTATCCGTGCTCACAACCTGACCTTTGAAGCACAGCCAGGGTGCCGGGGTTAATTCGATGAATGCCATCGAGAATAGCAAGCTTTCCTTCCAGGGCGGCAGTAACAAGTGGCGATGGTCTCCAGGCAGTGTCTCCGTTAGGAAGAGTGTACCTTTGCTGTAGCAAATCTCTCGCCGTCATATCCTGTGAGCATCAATTCATCAAAAGAATATATTTATGCTGTATTTTATTCATCTACAAGTGCTTTCTCATTTTAAAACTGCGTTCTGTTTTTGCTGAGGATATACCCGAAGATTAGCACGAAGTCTTCAATTACTTTTCCAAACAGTATTAGAAATGCACATACACACAAATCTACACACAATGTTAAATAGTCTTTGGAAGTTCTAGACTTGCCAATATCACCACTTTGAAACTAGAACAAAAGCCCTTTTTTCCCCCCCTCTTAAATGTAATGCAAACACATGACGACTTATACACAGCTTTGTGTACAGAAGGGGGCAGCAATTTACACCTGGAACAAACACGAGTCATTCATTTCATATAGAAGAAGTCACCTGAAAGAGCAGAGATTTGACCATAAGTCTTAAACACAAACCAGCAGGACATTCTGCCTCTCAGCAGGAAAACACAGTGGGAGAGTCAGAGGAGAAAGGACAGAATAAGGAAGAAGCCAGTAACGCACAAAATATCAAAAGTATATAGCATGTCACAAGATAATACTTAAAGAGAAATCCAAAGCAAAGACAAAACTCTAGGACACATATTTTAGATGCTCCACTATAGCAGGTAAGCTCTAGAGCAACAAAGACATTACGGCCATTTTGTGACTTGGAAGACAAAATTCCTTCCTCAGGCTGTGCCGTGAACACAACCTAAAATCAGACGAGAAAAATATTTTCTATTGTAGCTGTGGCTTTTGCATATGTCCTTTTCACAACTATAAACCCTTTGAACTTTAAAGAATAAAAATAGAACACATTACCTCATACGGCCTGAATCATTTCCTCTTTCAACGTTTCCTTAAAAGCCTTAAAATAACAAGACAAAGTCTGGTTCCTTCGGTGCTTCCACATTTGTATAATTTAAAGTCTTGCACCAAAATCCACAAAGCCAGACTGTATTTTTATTGTTGTATTTCTGCTTGCTTTGTTGTTGTTGTGGGTTATTTTGGTTGTGTGTGTGTCTTTTGTTGTTGTCTTTTTTTTTTTTTTTACTGCTGTGTTTGGTCTTTTCTATTTTATTAATGAATTAGACTAAAACCAGAATGGGAAACATTTTTATCAAAGCCAGAGAAAAATGTAAGTGTTTTTAGGGCTTGCATCAGAAGTGTGCATTCGGCAGCTGGTGCAAATGCTGTATAACTGAATATTCAACTAACACACCTCTGACAATTCACCTCTAGAAAAATGAAATAAGATAGAGTATGAATTGATTGGGAACCTAGTATGCTATACAGAATGTCCATCTGTAATTCCAACAATGACTCGAGAACCATGCATTAATTTTCTGGAGATAAACTCAGAAGAGTATTTCGCTGCAAGATATTTTCTGAAATATACAATTAATATTTATAACGTAATTTAAATGGTTGAATCAGATACAATTTAGTGGTGCATCAAAAAGAAGTATCATTTGCTAACCATCACAGTTTCTCTAAGGGATTTGTTTTATGGCCAAGTACCTGCCCAGTGATTCATTGTTTCTATTTATTTAGTCTAAACTAATTTTTACTACATATTAAAAATATAACTTCATGAGCTATAGTATTATAACACACTAAAAATCCTTCCTTTTGGAGGGGATATGATAGAGGTATATGGTTTAATTGTTTTTCCCCTTGTTTTGGGCAAATCAATGGCTACATTGTATTGCCTTATGAAACAAAATGCTTATTTTAATTTGTAACAGTAATCGTAACTTACGTGTTTTACATCGCAGTTTATCTTCTAAAATATCTCGTATGCAGGAAAAAAAGACATTCAGGAGAGAAAACAAGTAGGATAACTTGTATTTCACTCCCTTTAGCAGCTATAGCAATACAAGCCTCCAAACTTGCCATTTTTCATGGCTAACAGTGCTAATCATGTTCTTGGCAATTATGAAGTGAAAAAATCTATGTTTCCTGCTTTTCATGCCAATTTGGACTCACATTTTGTTAGTGTTTCTCAAATAAAAAATTGGAAGGAATTTGTAAAGAAAAATTATGAGGTCATGCAAAAAAAAAAAAAAAAAAAGAAAAAAAAAGAAATCCTAGAAACAAAACCATCATAGTACACAAACACTAGTGATGTGCTTAAAAAACTGGGTTTGCTGAGGAAGAAAAGGAACAAGTTGCTGGAAAACTGTTATAACATCACTTTGAATATTGATTTTTTTGGTCCCCTGAAACTCTGAGGGGAGAAAATGTTTTATTTTAAACAATTTAAACCATAAGTTCCCTAACTACAGCCCACAAAGAACCACCTGGCTGCTGCTTCTCATTTGCTGTTGCTTAACAGCATTAAGAGACAACTTAAAAACAAGCCTTTCCTAATGAGGATTATTTTCCTTTGTCAGCAATTTGCCTACATGGAATTATGTGCAATGAGAAATCCATATAATGCCGTCAGATATCACAAACGAGACAGAAACTGTTCTCTGAGCCAGCTGTTACTGTCAGAGATGATCTATGTGCTCAAAGGTTTGGGAACCCTTGGTTTAGGTAGATTTTATTTTCATCTCACAACATAAAAGCTTTTAGAGTTTTTTTCCTGTGAAGCCAATATAAAGAACTACGTCTTTTCACACTATTCAAGCCCTTAAATCAAGTTCAGATGGAAGGAATGATGAAGCAAATATTAAAAATAGAAGTAAACATTATATTTATATAAAAATCTAATAATTCATTTCTTCACAGACCCTGAAGAAAAACAGTGCTATTGCTTCAGACCAAGCATAAGTGCCCCATTACTTATTTTTATGCCTGCAGAAATTATTGGAAAATAAAAATGAATCATAGGACAAACAAAAGCCTCCTTAATTTTAGAAATGGATTTAGGACAATATGGTGTGTCTCTCAAAAAAAATCAAAAAGCTACTTTTTTGAACCAAAGTAGAAATATCTGCTGAATTTACAGCATTATCAAACTTCTCATAACCTTCATTGCTGAATTACTGTATGAATTAAAACATGTAACATTTGTTCTCTTATTAAATTATCTTATTGCTTTGCTATGCAAAGCCTCTGATATGTTATCGCATATTTTAAGAAAAACAAATGCGATCTTAAAATTTATCAGATGTATAGCTCAGCGACATTCAGTCATTGCTTCCTGTAAAAACTTTTAAGATTATGTAAGATGTACGTAGAAAATATCTATATGTATAGATAAACATGTGGATTTTACATAGACTTGTCTACATAGGAATTCATAGCTCAGAGTCATTTATTTGCCTTAGCAATACTGTTTGATATTACCAAAAAGCCTCTCTATAAAAACCCTCTGCTCCTTGAACTTGGAACAAACCCTGGTGATGCCAAAGGAAACGTTCACTTCAGTGGGAAATGTCAAACCCTCGGCCGAGATTTTATTTCTGTAGGAATCACAGATCCCTCTGAAAGAAAGATGTTTACTGAATAACTACTTTCATTGTCAGCTTTTTTTTCTGCTCCTATTCAGCAAAGCTAATTAAAGGTAGAATGTTGAAAAACAGTGGTCATGTTTTTAACCAAATAATTGTCTAATTTTGCTGGTGAGTGCCCAATACCATATTGTGCACAGCAAAACAAGGGTTAGGGTGTGCCTGTCCTTAAGCAGGTTTGGCAAGTTGCAAAAGTTATTTTCCTGGGATGATTTTAAAATACGTTTAGAGTGACAAGTGCAGAGAGAAGTATGCAGGCTAGCTGGACACAGTTCTGGTTCAGAAACTACATGCCTATATTATATATACCGCTGTACAGAAGGCAATAGGTGCTGCTGGGAATACAGGTATATTAGTATGAACATAACATTGCGTTGATGAAGCTATGTAGCTTTGGAACCCAAATCTGCTCATATCTGGCCACATTTAAGTGTAAGAAAAGGGCACAAGTGATCTCTCTGACTCCATCTATGCAGGCACGGTTTCAGAGTCTGTGCCTTTATCAGCTGGAGCCACACAGGGGAAGGAAAAGTAGTGGGATCCTGTCTGGGAGGTTCTCAATAGCACAGGAAAACAGAAAATGGACTGTCTTTCTTTTGTCGTCATCAGTAATATTCATCTTTTCTATTTTCTCTCACTTTTTGTGTGTTTCAACCCTCCAACCTCACCACCCATTTCTGTCAGGGTCTCTCTCCCCGCATGTCATTGCACTTCCAAATCAGCTGCCACTGCCATTTCTTCCTTTGGAGGTCTCCATGCTGCCTGGGAAAAATTTAAATAAGCAAAAGGATAGAAGAAAGAGACCAATGTATTGCATTAAATCTGATGCTAATGTTCCCCCGCAGCACTGCCAATTATCACTTACAACTGTAAATCCTGTGATACTTGGTGTGTTTTGACTCACAAGGTCATGGGAGACTCCTGACTTCATATTTTATTTGAGAGTGTTTTCATTCCTCAAGGTTATGGAGAAAAACTTACATGTGTGAACCCTACTGTGAAAAGCTAGCAAATTAATTAATTCTACTTTTTAGTCTTGTAATTTTTCAGTTTATGTCATGAGGTTAGAGTGTATTGAGACCTAAGACTGATAATTCTTTCCAAACATGTCCTGAGTGATCACTGGCTATGGGAGATCACTACTAAGCATGACAGAACCTGGGGTCTTCAAAAAAATCTCTAGTGCTGTGAGAAAGCCTGAAGCACTGTCTGGATGAATTCAAAGGGAAAACCCCTAAATGTACAGCAGCCTCACTGTGCCATGTTCACCATATTCCTGAGACAACTGACAGCTCCTAAACCTCAACTCTCTTATTATTCAACATGTCCTTCCTTCCTGGAACCATTACTACTACTTCTATGTTAACCTTTTTAAATACAAAAATTTACATTTTATTCAGTAAAACCATTCACTCTGCCCTGAATTTTTCAATTACTGTAAATGTCTTCCTGTAGCTCATCAAAAATGCAGCTTGCCACCACCTTCAAAGCCCATGGACACCCTTATGATTTCTCCAGTTCCTTCTTCTTGTCATTTTACCCCACGACTGCCATTCTAAGGCAACCATGTCAACAGCCCGTGCATCTCAGTGTTAATGCACACTTTGTCCCAAATTTATCTTTAAAGCCACATCTGTACTAAGATACAACATAAATAAATTACCTACAATTAGGCTAAGGGCAAAAGATTACTATCTGCTTGTTATAGCACCTACGAATAATGAAGTTAATATTCCTTGAATGTAATATGCATATATTACATTTAAACACCAGGCCTCATTTTATATTTCTAGCATGCAATATTTTTGAACATGGAACCTTATCTTCTAATCTCTACTGCAATAGTCCCACCACAACTGTAATCATTACGCTAAACAGATATGTAAAAAAAGGCAGAGAATTTATAATATTGTCTAAGATTCCACGCATCAGGCATCAGGAAAAATAAACATGTAAGAGAATATTAGGTGAACTTGACAGAAGAAACACAGCAAAACAACAAAAGAAAAAGATTAATCCAACAGAACATGAGACACAACTTTACAAAAATTCCCCAGAAACATAAACCGCATTATGTATTCTCCATACAATAAAGAAACTGTCTTCCATAATAACAAAAAAAAATAGTGTTGATAATGGAGAATTCCATTATGACATTAAATAGCATATAGACAAACAAAAAAAAAGGCAAGACAAAAGGTCTTCCGGAGGCATTCAACATCCATGAATTACAAGGGGTCACACTGACCTAAAGGCAGGAAACATCCTTCCAAAAGGAAAAAAAAAACCAAACACAAGACAAAAAAGACCAACTTTTCTTTATGACACTCCGTTATGCCAAATCACAGAATGAGTTGTCAATTCTCTGCAGCTAGGAGAAAGACGAGTGTGTTAAATGATTCTCCTTACATTTTATTGAGATCACTTCTCTTTTACATTCAAAATGAAGTCAATAAAATCAAAGCAAAGCAGGATCAGGGCTAGTTTATATGTAGTAACATCGTACTTTCTATACTGCTGCACGGTATTCCATTTGTTTAGATCATCAATAAGAAGATATTTCAGATGAGCGTTCTAACAGAGAGAGTAAAAAATGCTCTAAAATGACCAGAAAACTTCGCTATCCTTTATTCTCTTAACCCATATAGATGATAGGCAGTGATTTCAAAACCTGCAGCTGTATGCGAACACATCTGCAGCTTTAAAATCACTTAGAGAAAATTGTTACACAAAGAATTGACCTCTGTATATTATATTTTGGATTATATTTAAAGTGCTATCATCAGCAGATAGTTTACTTACCTGGTACAGCATGATAGGTTCTATGCTGTATCCCAGCATATCAGCAAACTCTTTAGCAATAACTGTTTTGCCACAGCCCTAATGAGTAAAAAAAAAATAAGAACTAGATAACATGCTAAGGAACATGGGTAAGGAGGGAGAAAAAGAAATTTAAAATCTTACTTTTCCTCCAATCAAACACATATCTTTAACCATATGGGATTGCATAATTTCTGCCAACAGCTGATTATGGCTGGAAGTCCTTATGAAAGTATCCGATCGAGGATGCTTTTTTAACAGCCCAGTCCCAGCTGGAACCTATACGAAAAAGAAGAAAAAAATTTTAAAAAATCAAGATGCTAAATACGCTATACTGTGATAACTCAAGGCTTTCTGTGGACTGGGTTACACTTCTCCAAAACTATGGTAATATTTTACTGATGATTGTCATCCATCAAACCTAAATCTTTCACTTAAAAAACATTAATCATGTAACTTCTAATAGACAACCTCCTTCACACCTCCTTTGCCCACTCTTCATGAAAAAAAGGTGAATCAATTCAATTACAGCACTGGTGTCTGCAAAGAACTTGAGGCTGTTCATGCTAGAGACAAAATAAAAAATCACCAATATTTATCAGTCCACAGAGAAACATGGAAGAGAAGAGCAATCTGTACTGCGAAAATCTGAAGGAGCTACTTTGACCAGAAGTTTGGAGAGTTTCAATCATTCCCCACTTCCCGTTCTAGTCTGGGAACTGTTTCATCTGCAGACTCCTTATGCCCTCCTGTTCCCAAAGAGACATTCCGCAGATGTATATTCAGATGACATCACCTATAATATACGTCACACAAAAGCAAAAATGTTCCCCTCAAAAAAGAGCTGAATCAAGTCCCTACAGACTCAGCCTTTTCTGATAAATTCCCATTTGCTGCTGTTCCACTTTTCACTTTGTCAACTCTCTGAGGATATGTCTCATCAATGTCAATACCATCTCTCTCTGACTCCCACTAATTCACATTCTTTACAGACCCTCTAGACTCTCCAAATTCAACATTAACTTCAAATTCTCAGGTCAGCGTCTGCTTCTTGAATAAGACCTTATTTCACCACCTAGCAGGTCATAGACTTAATTGGAAGAAAATCAAACTAATCATATTTGATGTGACTACTTTTCTTCCATTTTCCCAACATCCTGTGTCAGAACTTTACCAAGGACTCATTAGATTTTATTTGAAGTGTAGACAAAGACAGACTATTTTTTTAATTAAGAGAAAAAGGAAATCTAACACCAAGAGCATCATAAGTCCTCTCTGCTACTCTAATCCAATAAAAAAATATGAAATTTAGAGGCTTTTCTTTTAACACAAGAAACTTAAATGAATCACATGTAGGAAAGTATGAGTTTATCTAGAAATAAAATCTTGTGTAACCATAATCTAATATTCCAATATCTAAAGGTTTTTCTAATAAATATCATGTGTTCCACTACCAAAAAATATTCAATGCTAGTGAGTTTTAGTATCAAGAGTAAGTGTCAAATTCTCAAAGAGATGAAAACAAGTTATGATATCTAAAACCACATATAGTTTGATGAATACATAAATTCATACCTGGAATGTCACTTCTTTATCACCAATCTGAACAGTTACATCAGCCTGGAAGGGTTTGTTCCCATGTGCACTTTCTACTTTCGTAACCCTTCTAGGATGCAAGTGGCTTTTTGAATCTTGAAGCTCAAAACGCTGCAGAATTAGAGGGTGGGAGAAATTAATTATTAAACACAGCTTTCTGTTTTTTTAAACTGTTCATTCTGAAAACAGGGCCAGAAGCACACTAAAGATAAATGGACTTAGGATTTCACAAGCAATTAACTTCAAATGCCTCTGTTCACATTCTCAATGGCCTATATATTTTACATTCAAAATCAAAGTGAAAAGATCATATATTATCTACTTATTCTGACTGTAAAGACAGATGTAAAGTGAAAATGTCATGTGGTGACTTTGCCAAGTCTTATCCTGACAGACTGAAATAATAAGAGAAATGGATGATAGCCTTTAGCATGTGTAATAATAGATCACCTGTCTCTGCAGGTCATTATAACCAACTGCAGATTTAAACATCTGGCTACCAATAAAAATAAACATCAAACATTATGTTTACTTAGCTCCACAGCCTTATCGTACAATGAAAATTGAGGACAACCTGTACAAATAAAACCTTCAGCATGTTCTGGGTATATCGAGGACAAAAACCAGGACATTTGTCTTCTCAATTATCTTTTAAGAATTATATTCTCTATTTTATGCTGCATTTAGAAAGCATGAAAATAATTTTTAAAATCCCATTAAAAGTCTGTTTTGTTGGGGAAGGGGAAGTTATATCAGGGGGGTTTATACAGAAAAAAGCCACTAACTGAAATTACTGAACTCATAGAGACATTTTATTTAACAGAGTGAAAGCTGAGTAAACAAGAGAAAAAGGAGTATTATCTGACTCTTTAGAATTCTTAGCAAAAATATTTTTTATACAGAAGTCACTAATGCAAAATAATTCTTAAAAAGCATGTAGTTTTATTACTACTAGGATTCACAGCAACAACGATTTAAGTTTAGAAAGAAAACTGAGATGCATTCATACAAACACTTCGGCTATTCATTACTTTACAAATTCCCATTCTGGAACAAGAGCCTACAAAAATTTCACATTTAAACATGAATGTAAGATACATGTGCTTAAGGAAAGGTCTGCACCAAACTATATTCTTGTTGTAACAGCTGAGTCTACTTCAGATACCATTAAATGTTGAAATAACAACAGTGGGCAGGAATGCCAAGTGAGTAGTATCTCAAACTATAATTCTAAGAAATGTGCCAGTCATGGTTCTGTGAAACAAACTACAAGTGTTCTCACTCTAATGTTCATTGGTAAACTGTAATATTCTTATGAAGTTAACAGCACTTTTGGATTGGGCCAAAGCTGCTCATACACAAAACTGCAAACTGCTTGTATACTAAAATCCCTTAATCAGATACCAAGAAAAGAAAGTAACTGTGAGCAAACAAGGTCATCTGCACCAGCAGCCTCCGTATCAAACAAGGAAGATTTGGAAAACAGCAGTAGCAGATCTTGTACACAAAGGTCTTGGGAATCTAAAGATTCTAAGGTGGTTTTTTATTTGGATTTTTTGAGGGTTTTAGTGCTGGTGGTGGGTTTTTTCTTTCTATTTTTTTTTTTTTTTCCCAGTCCCTAAAATGTTGTTGAGGGTTCTGCAGCTGGCCTTTTAGACCCCAAACTAGGACAGCAAAAGAGGATCATCTATCTCTGTGCAGATCCTTCCTGAATTTAAAAATTTGAATTCATTTAACTGAATCTGTACAGTTTAAATTCATCACATGTAACCACAGAGATGCTGCTGAACTGGAACTTTAATTTAGTAATTAAACTATACCTGGACAGAAGCAACAAACACGAAAACCATTTGAGGCTTTTAGAGTAAGACCGATCTCTTTGATGCAGTTCTTCATTTAGAATTATGATAGCTGGATATGGAATCTGAGCGGCGTGACATGGATGTACAACACACTAAACATACTGCTGCCCAGGGAAGCGGTTGGGTCACCATCCCTGGAGGTGTTCAAAAGATGTGGAGATGTGGCACTTAGGGACAGGGTTTACTGGTGGACTTGGCAGTTAATGGTTGGACTTAATCACTTAAAGGTCTTTTCCAACCTAAATAATTCTGTGATTCTGCTGGAGCCAGAAGCAACTTCCTCTACGCAAAGTCCAAGTTGGTAGCTGCAAATAAAAAAAATATTTGTGGCTTGGAAGGACAACCGTTGAGAAGATACAGTATCAGAAAGTTTGTGAGATACTTAGCACGTCAGTAGGCAGTCTTGTTGCCTCAGACTCAAGCTGAAAGAAAAAAGAAAAGACTAGCCACCAAAAACAAGTGAAGAGGTTTGGCAGTCCGTAATCATCAGGCCACATTCTGCATGCTTAGAAACATGTGAGAAAAGGCAAACTTTAAAAATTAGAAAAAAGGAAGAAGAGGAATTCTGACTACTCGGAAGTATCTAATGATGAGTAATGTCTCAGTATGGAAACTGCAAAGAATACACTGGTGATCCAGCCGGTCAAAGAAACAGAGAGCTTGAATGACATGCATTTGCAGAAAACCACTATTCTGAACCCACACGGCAGCAAAGCTATCCAAAAAAGTCATCCAAAGGCAACTGATCTTGAAGATTCCCAGCATGGGAAGGAAAAAGAATTTTTTAAGGAAAAAGAGGATGTAACCGTTTCACAAGAAGCAAAATATGAACTGCAAGTGCAAGATGGGATAGACAGATGAAGTCTGAACGACAGATTCCACTACAATGGCATGTATTGGCACTGAAAGTATTCATTCACGCAAAACCTCAAAGATTAAAGACTACTTTGGGGGCAATAAAAGAGAAACAAATCCTTCCTCAGACCAAAACATGCAATAGAAATACCTTAGATGTAAACAGAATTCTCTAGACAAGAAAGAAGACTCCAGTTTTCTGAACTATTAGCCCACTCTCTATAAGAGAGAGCCTCTGTAGTCTGAAAATTCCCTACTGTGAGGCAGGGAAATGGTTTTCGAGGAAGAAGTCAGGTAAGATTAAAGTGGGTGTGCAAGTAACACAAAAAATAAGTCAAAGGGAACAAAAAAAAGCTTTTATTTGATATTAGATCAAGACAGTAAACACAGAACTAATCAAGGCATAAAAAAAAATTCTAGAAGGGTCTTAGAGCAAAGTTAGACACTTGGATAGTAGGCTAAAACAGACCTGCTCTGATGTGAAGATTAAAATTAAAAAAAAAAAAGCAAAAAACCCCCAAAACCACCACAACAACAAAAAACAGTGGGTGTTTCTAACACTGAGAAAAAAAAACAAACACACACCACCAAAAACCAAAACATGCAAAAGGCATGTGAGAAGTAAAATTGCAAACCCTAAATCTCTGATGAATCTGAAGTAAAACACTAAAAACTTATGGAACAATGAAGAAATAAGTATAGAACAGTTGGAGTCTCTTATGAGTGACCAAACTCAGCCTAAATGAAGATAATCAATAAGTACAGAACAGTTGGAGTCATCTCCCACAGTATTGCCTATCAATAGTATACAGGAAAGAAAACTTCAATACCTTGGGAGACACATGTGCTTAAGCTTCTTATTTGTGAATGTTTAACAGGTTTCCTTGAAACCAGCGATATCTCTATATCCAAATCTTCTACAGAAAAAACTTAGATAAATTTTTACTTAATTTTTGCAATCATTTTTGAAATGTTCCTCTATCAGTCAAAATAATTCGTCATGGCAACATTTCACGCAAATACAGAACAATTTTAAAGGCCAGAATTCAAACCAAAGCATATTTTGCTTCACAAGATCTTCCAAGTTTAAGAACTTTAAGAAACAGAATAGAAATTGATACAGTTTATAAAGTGCAGAAACTTCAAATAAGGTACACAAAGGCACACCGTTCTCAAGTTTATTTTGGTACTTCTGTCCTCTCTGTGCAAGCTAACAAACCAACCAATGCTGCGAACTGTGGGCCTTGTACAAATGTTCTGTGTGATAAGCAAATCTCAAGATCATTGCTGATGCTGGACCAGTGTGCAATCCATAAACACTTTTTTGATACAAACTAGTTTGACACAAGGAGCACACTTGTATCAAATGAAAAAATTGGTTGATAGAGTCAAGCCTCAAACAGGTTTTAACTCCAACTAGATCTACTCAGCAAAAGATTTGCATTTCAAAGCATTTTTACACACCCAGGACTAACACTATTGAAAACTACTTTCACTCACAGGGAAGGTATAAGTCAATATTTCACATTAATTAATCATCAAGAATAAGAATTATGAGGAATATCTAGGTCTTGGTGGAGTCTCGGTGAGCAAAGAGCTGAATATAATGTTTGGGAAGACAGTGCTTGGAGAATATGAACTCTTTGAGAAATATGTGCAGGGTCTAACAGCTGCCAAAACAAGGTGTTTAGCCTCACCACTGGCTACGTCACTTCTCAGCTCCGACAGCTGACTGGAAGGGAAGACATCCTGAAATTAAGGTATGTTATGGCTAGATCACTACTTTCACATACCTGTCTCCAAGTGTGATGCCTAAAATTTACATTTTGTTAGATGAAATTTGGTTTTATTTTCTTTAAAGGTTAGCTGATGTTAAGAAGTGATTCAATTCAAACAAATTAACCCACCGATTGCAAATACACTTTAAGCATTTATTTTTTCAACTCTCAATACCTCCCTGTTAAGATTAGTATTTCCTAACTGTGTTCTGTGACACAGAGAGAAGTATTCAGTGGCAAATATCAGCTGGACATTCTTTGGAAATCTGTAGGAAGGTGGAGTAAGAAATCACCTGGCTTCTTCCAGACTCCTCTACCTCACATTTTTTGTGGAATGGAAAAAAATAATTTATCAATAATTAATATAGTTCTGGTGCTGTCATTACTAAAATACCATTATAAATAGAAGTTCCTCAGTACAACCAGTTATTTTCTGTATTTCTTAAGGTTCACTGCTTAACAAGATTTGTAGTGTGCAAATAGAATACAGTTCCAAAAGAGATTATATGTAGTTGTTGACATTTGAGACAAGTTCGATAAGTAATGATGAGGAAGAGTATCAAAAAAAGCCCAAGGGAAAATTAAGACAGAAAAATGTAAACGATAAGGAGGTTTTTAAAAGCAGGCGATCATTGAGAAAGTTGATCTTACTAGTCAAATCAACCTGTCTTGCACAGGAAGCAAATGCACGCACAACACACAAAATTAAATAAAAGCAATGGAAAATGGAGGAAGCTGATGGTTCTGAACATAAAGACATTCACTATCTATAACTGACAGAGGAAACAAAATGGCACAAAGGATTTAAAATAAAGGAATACTAAGGACAGAAGTGACTGTTACTGCTCTGCTAACAGATGTAAGTCTGTATTTCCACCCAGACCACGATTCTTATGGGCAACTTCAATCCCCCTGACATGTGGTGGAAGGGCAACCCAGCATGGCACAGCCAGTCTCGATTTCGGAGGCTGCCTGGAATAACGCCTCAACGCCAGCGCTGCATCGGCTGGGCTGGGGCGATGCCCAGACGGCTCCTGCTTTTCACAAGGCAGGAGCAAGTGGTTGTGGATGTGGCGATCGATGGCAGCCTTGGCTGTAGCTACCATCAAATAATGGAGTTCAACTTCCTGAGGGGGAGTGATGCAGGCAAGGAACAGCCTGCAGACCCTGGATTTCAGGCCTGACTGGCTCATTCAGAGAAGTGGTAGGTAGGAACCCACAGGCGGTTGCTTTGAAGGTTCCTGAAAGCGAGCAAGTCATTCAGGACAACCTCCTTCCAATGAAGGACTGTCCATCCCCAAACTCAGGAAGACGAGTAGGAGACCAGCCCAGTTAAACAGGGAATACAGGACTGAGCTCCAATGCAAAAAGGCTGTAGATGGGAGGTGTTGGCAGGGATGGGCTACAAACATTTCCCCTTGGCTTTAGGAAAAACAAAAATTCACTAGTGACAAAGCTGGTTATTTCTAAATACGCACATACAAATAACTTCTAATTCTCAAGACTGAAAGAGCTGGGTGAGATGCTCTAGATCACAAACACTAATTTTCAGCAACATACATAACTCCTACAACATATTCAATAATGAAAGAAAGTCGTCACCATGATGAAGTTCTAAAAGGATGAACGGAATAACCCAGCATAATTATAGGCTTTATAAGCTATTATTGAGCACGGACAAAACAACAAAACAGATCTGACGAACAAAAAGCAACAAAAAGCTAACACAGACCAAAACCAGAGACTAGTACAATCTATAATCATACTATAGTGAACGTATTTTGTGCATGTGATCTCTCTTGTCGTTTTAGTATGTCCTTTTAAAAGCCAAACGCCAGAAGTATTTTTTAAGCATTTGACAACCTTAACCATGTAAGTAGCTACTTTCAAATTAATTAACTGCTTACATCATGAGGGTTTTTCTGTAGTCTTGAACGGAGGTCCACCTGTTCTACAGAACTGAAGAGATTTCACCTTTCACTATAACGAAAACTACTTGCTTATGAAGTTTGAGGTTTTTTAAATGCTGTTTTAGCATCGGCAATAATGTAGCCATTTAGTTTACTTAAGATTTCTTTTTTTTACAGAAGTAGTGAAGTAACATCAGTCAGGAGAACTACTGTCGTAATCTATTGCTCCCTGGAATTATAATATATATGTGCAATACTTACTTTTAACGCATCTTTGACTGCAGTCCTGCCTTCTTTTCCAAGGAAAACATTATAGGGATAAAGCCGGTCAACAACATGCTGGACAGACATCATAGGAAAGGAATCCTAATTCGAATTTCAAAATACAAATTAAAAAGAATGATTGGCTCATTTTATCATCAGCTATTAACCTGAAAATCCTGTATAGCACTGAACTTAAAATAAAACTGTAAGGGCAATATACAAATGACCACTGCATGTAGTATTTAATCAAATGTCAAAATAGGCATTTCTCAGGTGCAACTCTTTATAATATAAATGTCTAAAAGTAGATTGGAAGAACTATGTCCTCAAAATTACTTTCTTTCCTGTGCATATATGGAAGCTACTGGCTCAGATACCTAAAGACATTTAAGGTTAGGAGAGACAAACCCCATCCCAGGTAACTGAGTTTCGTAATACCATTAGAAAAGAATCACTGTGACAAGAAATCTGTATTACAATAACGATCTACTCATTCACAGCAACTTCTAGCATTTCATTTTGATTCTATTACATTGTATAGACTCTACTTAAATCAATTCCTAGAAATTTCTGAACAGTTTGATCAAAACCATTTTGGTTTGAAATGAGTTACTAAGTATGCTTGCACTTCCTACACAAAATGGAAGACAGCTTTTTTTTACTACCTCCTTGCTAGTTGTAAGTACTAACGCTTTTGTCAGTTGCCGCCTGAACTAGATAAAGATTGAATTATTTTGACACAGTAATAGAGAAACAAATGGAAGTGCATTTATGAATACTCAAGAAACATATGCCTTCCACGGTGGAAAAAAGTGTTTCAAAACCCCTAAAGATCGTTTGTTTTAAAAAAGACTTGCAAATTTTTAAGGACTACTTGTGTGTAACACTAATGAAAAACAATGGACTGGCACTACTTTTTTAAGCCTTCATCAAAGTAAGTAAAAAGTAAATAATATAACTCAAATAAAATCAACTAATTTTCAGTTATACACTTGGATTTACATAGGCACTCAACTGAAAGAAGAGTTGCTTAGAAATGAAATCACAAAACGCATATTTTTTGAAATGCATAATTAAATTCTAACTTACAATCATTAATACTATTTATAATGTTCCATATTAAAAAAGATCAGTAAAAATAAACCATTTAAGGCACTGTAGTAAATGTACTGCTTAAAGGGTCAGAGAGCCCTTTATTGCATTTTAAAAGCCCTCTGTCTATAGATAAAGACATAACATATAATTTGTCCAGATTATCTCAAATTAATAATAATTACAATGACGTGTATGAAATTAGCCTCTTCAGAATAGCCCTCTATAAAAAATTCTCCCTTTCAGCAGGCATGAGTTTTCAGCATAAAAAGTATATTTTGGGACTGCATGAATCCATGATAGAAGACAAGCAACTAGTCATTACAATGCATTCCCTCCACACTTCTAAATGGTTAAATAAACCAAGCTAGAAGTAGAGGATGGCAGTGACCCTGTACGTGAAGGAAAAATGCTGTAGCTAGAATCACTGAGAAGGGTCAGCTTAGAAAACCAAGCGATTAAAACTAATTCTAAAAGAAACAGTTCTCGTCTACCTAAAAAAGCCACTGTCATACAGTGCTAACACTTCACATTCACTGATGTAAAATAAAATGCTTCCTTCATTCCATAGTTTAGATAATAGCTTAGAGCTCATTTTCTTTCCATTACTCTGAAAGCCATCTGGTATTAATTTAAAAATAATTTTTCACTACAGGGCTCAAAGAATACAAAGTTGCAATTTATTTTAAAATCCAACATGTATTTCTTTCCTAAAGCCCTCCAAATACTGTTTCATTTCTCTGAACTTCAATTTTAATCACTCCTTAACATCTGATGTAGTATCACTAACTCAGAAAAAAATTCTGTGTGTAGGCATGCAGCACAACTGAGGGGACAGTAACACAAGTAATTGGTATGTTTTAATGTATATAATAAAAAAATAGGTAGAAGTAACCTGCCACTGTGCAGTAACATAGGGAAAATGACTGCACAGGAGACATAACAGAGAATTCTCCTAAGAGTCCTTTCTACAGACACCTGTGCCTTGGAGAGAGGTTTTGAGAAGCTGTCCTGGTATTTTCCCTTCCTGGGCTGACTGTACCTTCCTGCATGCAAAGGGCACCAACCACCTCCCTTTATACAGATCTCATCTCCCCGGCTTCCTTCAGGAGGCACTTTCTGGTTTTATTTTGACTTTTTACCATGTCGTTATGAAGTCCAGGGGACAAAAACCTGTCATGGAAAGCAGAAAAGCTGCCACAGCTACAGTCCCAACCTGCCTGATCTGCCACTGTGAACTCCGCAAGTGCACATTTGTTTTATTTCCCGACGGACCGCAGCTGTCAGGAAGCGTCGCATCTTCACGTGTGCACAACCTGCACCTTCAGGTGACCCTCTGGGTCTGTGTTAATTCTAAATCCACCAGCCACCCCGGTGACCTAACGTAGGCTTCATCTCGTACAACTTAACTGCCTCCTATACCCATATTTGAGTAGTTGTTTTGGATCCTTTCAGGTGTCAATGGAGAGTAATAGGTGTCTCTGTAATGCAATCAGTCTGATTTTTGTGCATACCATTAAATCAGAAGCACTTTTTATTTCTCTCCACTGACTACCTCAGTGTCATCAAGTAAACTGCAGATGCCCTTGAAGTCAGGTGAGATGATTTAGGAGCATAAAAACCATTATTTTGAGCACTATGATACATTCAATCACATCACAAATCTTGTTTTGTGCCATGCTTTGTCCTTCAGTGTTATGCGATATACTTTGCTGAAGTTTTATCCAGAGACATCTGACTGGGGCTTTTCTCCCTCAAACCATCCTTAGCTTTTTCAGAGTTATTTTTTAAATGTTCGTGTTAATCTTCTAACAACATGAATAATCCAGATCTAATTTTGAGACATTTTAAACCCATGCAGTTTCACAGCACATGTTTATGCACATACCAAAATCTGAACTGCAGCCGATAAGCTGTCTAAAGGAAAATCTGGAAGTCCCAATGTAGAAGATTCTTGAGAGCAGAGAGTTGTAGCAAAAGACAGGAGCTGAGAAACTCTGCATAGAAAAAAAAAGTAATTACAGAGTTTTATACATTCTATCTATATTTAAAACACTAAAGCCCAAAAAGTTAAATAAGTATGAGATGCTGAAACTATTTCTGAGCACAAATAAGTAACATGTGATTGAAGTTCTAAAGCATTAAGTATTCATTATAGGGAGGCTGCATAGGAAAAGCTGCGTGAGCATACGCCCACATGTATTAAAAAACTTCTTCAGTCCTGGTCTCTATGCAGTGATAGAAGATACAAAAATAGCAAGGAATCCTGAAAGGACATTGCTTTTCTTCATTCAATTTTTTTTTTTTTTAATTATGAAAAATTACCTCTCTGTGGAAATGTTTGATCCAATTGAATACAATAGCTGAAGATGGTCCTGAAAATAGAACATAAAATCACAGAGGAAATTAATTTGGGGATCATACTGTGGGTCACAGCTCACAATGTATGAGGTATTTTTCTGTTTTCCCTCTAATTCGGACATGAGGAGTCTACTCTTTGACACAGAATTTATTTTATTTAAATTAAAAAAAAAATTAGAAATTTTTTTTTTTACGGTTATACTGTTTTACAGAAGTTCTTTTTCTGCTGTAGCATTCCTTGGCAACTACAAGCATGCTTTTCAGGAATTTATTAGGCCCCACTATGAAAAAAACCCTTTAAGATAAATTTATTACTCAAGGCTTCTTTTCAGAGGCGAGGTAAGTAAAACATAACATCAAAACTTTAGCTCTACTCAGTACAGATAATCCAACCCTTCTGCTACGACACTTACCTTAAAGGGCAGATGATAAACATCTCTAGCTTGAAACCGAGAGCGAAGAGGGGGATCCAAAGGGTTACCAGCGTACTTAGGTACTGGCAGGCCCAATGCTATCACTCTAAAATCCTCACTGACCCGAACAATCTTCCATGCATCCAACTCTGATTTTGTATGATCCTAAATTAATTAAAATCAAGCAAGAAGAAGAAAAAAAATACTTCTTTAAAAACTTATGATGACTAAGGTACAGACTGACTAATGGCCCTGGTCCTTCAACCTAAATGTGGTGATGTTCTCATCTTTCATTCAGAGGGGCTAGAAAGCATTGCACTAGTCAAATTTGTGGATGGTAAAAGCAAGTTTTTCCACAATGAATGCACTTAGAAAGCTTCATTAGGTGCAGCTTTCAGGTCTGTAGCAATTTGACCAAAGACCCCTTAGACAGTCAAAGTTGAAAAGGTGTCATTACAGCATTGTTTTCATAAAGAAGACAAAATAAACAGACCACGAAATGTATTTTATTCTAAAACCTTAGAAGTGGGCTACCATAAGCAAGTTTTTTCCTTCTTTTTTCCCCTCTTATAACTGTAAAGGAAACTAAAATGTGCATTTTCAGAGTTTCATTTACAAATTATGCTTTATTCTAAGCAATAATACAGAACTAGACCCCTTCATGAGGACATTAAATGTTGTATTTCACTTGTCATATAAGGGATTCATTGCATACAAAAATTGGACTCTTAAGTCTTTCCTACATCACAGTTAAGTTTTCCTTGAAACCAAACATGAGGACATTTCCCGCAGACCTAGATACACAGTAATTATTCACACAGGAGAAGAGAAAATGAACATTAGCTTCTATAATACAATGTTCCCCAAACAACGAAACAACAATATTAGATTCAGTAGCGTGCAAGAGATTAATTTAATTCATATACTATTAGCAGTGTGCCTAAGGCACTCATTTTGAAACATTTTATCATTAGAAAAGTGTTAGAAAGGAAAAAGAAAGGAACATGCTTTGCATAATTGTAACTAAACACTGTCTAAGTTTGAATTCTCATTTTCAGTCTCTTTTTAAAACATTTTAAAAACTTACTTCTAAAATATAATAATAATAACACTTCCAACAACTGCATCTACTAATTAAATATCATCAAAATGTTTTCTGAGAAGGCATGGATCAGAAGAATTGTAACCACAGATGAGAGGCCTAAGAAATAATGATATATTTTCAGAAATCCAGCATAGTTGGCAACTTCATACAATCGGGATCAATGACAGAAGGCTTATTTCAAATTTCCTTCCTGTGCCACATGGGTCTGAGTCATACACCTAACCACAGCTAGGTACAACAGATAAAACATGAGCAAGCAGGGGTCAGACTGACAAGTGTGTGATCAGAAACCTACAGAAGTTATGGGAGACTGACAGGTATGTGATCAGAAACTACAGTACATGAAAGTAAGATGCGCAGGACTACTGGAAACTGCCTGACGGAATTTAGTGAGGTGCCCAAAAGCCTGAAAAGTATCTGCTCAAATTTAAGCAGTAGGACTCAAAGCCCAGAAAAAAGGAAAATGCCTGAAGTAGCAACGGCAGCAGACACTAAAATCCCATTTCCTATTAAAAGAAAATTCTCTAACCATTTCCTATAATTTAGATTGGCTGTTTACATAGATTTTTGTAAACTAAAGGCCAAACAGCACTGATGAACAGTGTTGCTCATCTTGACCTCGTTTTTTTGGTATCCTAACATTTTAAAAGCTTAGCAACAAGTCTATTGCAATGTTGAAGCATTATCTGAACTTCACGAGAACAATTTCAACTTAAATCTCTCTTCACAAGTGTATTTGGTTATTCTCATGTTGTGGCTTTCACATTTTAGAAACATCCAGGCTTCATACAAGGTTAACGCAGAACTACCCTTTTTCATGTGGACAGACAAGACAACAAGGAAAACATTTTTTTGCTGTTGCAAGCAGTAGTTTGACTTCTTGCACAGAAACAGAAAAATCTGTTTCACCCTGCCTGTTTCATCCTATGTAACACCCCAGAAAAAACATAGAAACCTTGGTGAGATTTCCCCCATTTGGCTTGTAAGTATTCTCCTCTTCATAACCGTGTCCCAGCACTACCAAGAATAGGGATAAAAAGAAGTGGAAAATCCAAACGGTGTTTCCATACCTGCAGAAGTTTGTCATAGCGCTCTGCAGACATGAGAAAACGACCGTCTTCAAGCTGCATTTCCCTGTTCTCCAGCAGATTGTTTAGCACCGGCAGGACGTTCCGCTCGGCCTTCTCCAAACCTTCCAGCACGAGGATTCTGCCTTCGGTAGCTGCACGAACTGCACACTTTTCAAAAATCAAAAAAACCCCACAACAATATTATAATAGAAATAACCATTACATATCTCATGAAATCCTGCTGAAAAAGAACCTCCAGGTGCTTCCCAAAACAGTATTTATTTCTGTAAGCTGGACTTTTATCTCCTAACTATTAGACGGATTGGCAGAAATAAGTTCCAATATTTTGTACCAAAAGAATGAAACGCAAAACCTTGCGGACATTTTAGTGTATACCCAGTGTATATTAATATGTGGCACCTTTTCTTTTTGATGTTGCATAACACCTTGTATTTTCAGGTATTTTAAAACCACCTAGCAATTCTGGGACAGCTATTTATACAGAAAACATACAACCAAGGTGGTTTTACACGTTTACGATTATATTAAAATATTTAGAAAAAATGCCAAGTATTCCTTTGGATTGCTCTGGTTATGCGCCATTGTAATTCATCCTTGGCACATTGCTCTAGTCTGACTAAAATATCAGTCTATTGAAATAAAACATGGATGACAAAAACAAAACAGTGCCATAAATAATCAGATGTCAAAAAATGTCATAAAACTAAAAAGATTTAGAATTATATTCCTTGACTGAATGTGGTTTTCTACAAAATCAGGATCAAAATGGAGCCATTAACTTGATAATCCTCTGGGGCCTTTGGGATAGAAAGTTATACTTTTCTCTGTTTCACTTTATTAGTTGTTTATATGTAGCTGTTTACTTAAGTGCATAATGCGGAGCCAAAATGTAAAACTGAATGCTGGTGCTGGTAATTTTGTGCAGCTTTCATGCAGTCAATGACATTCACTCAGATAAATTAACTACACTTCATATCTAATATTCACAATTACTGTCCAGTAAAAGACCCTGAAATTCAATGCATTCTTGCCTACTTCCAATTTGCAGAAGTTTAATCAGATAATAATGGGGCAGGTTTAGGCACAGGCAACATTTAGAGGCACCAAAGAGTCTTCCTTTGCATTCCTATTACATTTTAACACAATTTTAGACACAAGCATAGTTGCACAGGGAGAACAAATGAAATCTCTTCCCGGTATGTCTCCTATTAACTCCTACAGAAGGACGTGTCATATGATGCTAGATGGAAATCTCTGATGAATACAATAGATGTCAAAAACTGGGACAGAGAGAAAGAAGGAAGATATGAGAAAGAATAACGAAGAAACACCAGAAAAAAAACTAAACGGAAAAAAAAAAACCAACACACACATATGAAAGCAGATGTATCAAGGATGAAAGCATAACCATAAACTAGAAACAAAGAACAGTTCAGCACAACAAATTAATTGCCACACGGTACTAAGCATACAGCAGAACCAGAGATCCATTTGGGAAGATAAAGACGACACTAAATGATAAGACTAAGTAATTTAGATGCTTCTTAGGTACAGCATAGAAGCAGAAATAACTACCGGCAAATTAGCCATGATGTAAGCTTTTCACATCATTATTAAAATGAAAATAATTCCTGAATCTAACCCGGAATCAAGCAAATATTACTAAAAAAAGACACTCATCAATCCTGGTACACATCTTGAGATGCAAGTTGCATTCTCTGAAAGATATTTTGTATAACATTTCAATATCTAGCCTCATAATCAGTAGGAACCTGTGAAGAACCTGGAATAATCCCATTGAACAAGTATATAGTCCTCAGATGATTTCTTTTCCACTGAATCACTGATTCTTTCTAAAAGTAATCAGTACATGAATTGATTTTTTTTTAATTCAGGACCTCATACTCTACTAACAAGCAATATAAAATTCCTCTCTCCTCGTCCCATAAAATTTATACAAAGGACAAATTTTGTCCTAACATTCTTCTCTAGAAAGGTCATTGTACAAGTCAAAAATCTGTTCCAACCTGCTTGAATAGAAAACCTGAGTCTCCAGTGGCCAGTCCAATACCTGGCATGAAAAAAATGCTATTTTGTCTAAACACAGTTTGGAGATACATGCAAAATATGCTTTAACAAACAATTTATTTGCCAAGTTGGTTGGATTCTGCATATTATAAGTCTATGAAGACTTTATGACTGAGATTTACTAACCAGAGGAAAATACACGTTCTGTTCATATGGTTTCAAAATATTTTGAGTATCCATAGAATCTTGTTGACTCATGATGAGACAAGCACTCTATGGATGAAGGCTTGTTGAAATAACAGGCTTCCAGTACCTCCTGAGCTTGTACATGATGACGATCTACTGCAGGAGTAGACTGTGAATGTGCAGAAGTATATACCAATCATTAACTTTAACAAAGAAGATGCTCTCCATTAGCAGCACAATCTTGAAAAGCACGTTGCCTGCTGATCATCAGCTTATAGGATCAAATTTTTTAAAAAGTAAAGAGTTTCCTGAACTTGGAAACTGTTTGAAGTTTTTACTTAAAAAATCTATTGCTCAGTGCAATAACATTTCAAAAGGTATGCTACAGATCAGCTTTGCCTACCTCTATGGACCTTTTATAACCAGCTTCAAGAAAGGCTGAATGAAGAACCATGGTTTTTCACTTCTTAATGAAAAGACACCCCATAACAACAATAAAATCACGACCATGGGGTTTCTCACTTACTCTGATTGGCTTTCCTCCAAATTGTGCTCCTCATATATCTTCAAAGTATATCTGAAATACTGGAAATCGTTCTCCAAAATACAATGAAATAAATGCACGATTCATCTACCTCTAAAATTTCATGATAAATACCATAAAGTGCATTCTGGTTGGTAATGAGTAACAAGTTTTTGCAATAAGCTGGGCATACTACAAGGCATTCTCTGAATCATTATTTCAGTTTTCTCTGTGTATTGATGGATTGGTATGAAAACTAAAATGCACGAAAAAAATCAGAGGAGGGAAAGTAAGCCTGCAACCTGTCACTGAAAATCATTTTTAAAAAATGCTTCCAATAAACAAATCTTCATAATTCTATAATGAAAACCCAGAAATAGCTGCGCTGCCTCCCTCTCTCACTAGTCTCATTTATTCTAAACGTTTAACACAAAACACAATTTGACAGGGGAGGCTTATATTGTACCACCTTGACGACAAACCTGAGATTAAAAGTATTAATTCTTGTTAAAAGGCCAAGAGGGATTTTTTAAATGTTTACTTTCAGACTTATTGTAACTGGAGCAGGGAACTATTTTGCTCATCAGAGGAGGCTGCTGCCTCCCACCTGTGCTCTGAGGGTGCGGGGAGGATGAGAACCTGGGTACCTGCTCCAGGGAATAGGCTAGGAGCAGAAGCTCTTCACACAGACCTAGTCCCATAATAATGGCTTTATGGAACAAAGATATAACACAGATTGGAACAAAGATATAACCCTGATTTCACACTGCACCTACAAAAGTATATTTTTATATTTAAAGGCAAAAACACCTTAGGAACAAGACAACCCTAAGTGGACTTTCATTATCTTTCCTCTAGCTGAACCATGGTGAGCTCCTCCACTTGAGCAGTGCAAAATAAAGCTGTAAACCCCAATTTTGACATAAATCACAATGTATAAGCAAGAACATGGATGAAGTTATACAGTGTCAGCAAGGGAAGAAGGACAGAAAAAAGCTCACAACAAAGCACGTACTGAAATGCACGAACGCCATAGAAAGGAGCACATTTTTTTAAAGCTAACCAAAACAGTTTGTAAAGGCATAAGGAATTTTAACAGTATAGTTGAAAATACCAGAACTGAAATGGTAGTTGTCTTCTCTTCGGAAAATGCTTATTGTGAACCAGAAAACCCTGGTTGCCTTGAAATCTGTGAAGAAGGTTCTCAGGGAACTCTAAAGGGCTTTAATTTTTCAAATCTGGGCATCATTCGGAGTATGATGTACAAGCTACGCTTCAGAACAGTGTAAAAAAAAATGCTGCTAGAAATTGCCCAACAGTAATCAGTAATTGTCTCTTCTTCAGGAGATGAAAGTTTAAACTCAAGATGAGTTTGGGGTTTTTTTTAGAAGATGACTTGTCACTGCTCTGAAAACCGGATCCCTGTAATGACATCTCAAGCACAACAAGCGTAACTATTAATACAACGTGGAAAAACAAGACAACAAGTAGCTCGGTGACCATGAGAGCTAATGAGGTCAGGTTTCCCTCCATCTGCAGACTGCATTTCAGATGTCCCTTCCAATGTAATATCTTGCTCCCACCACCCGCACAATATCCCACACAAACCCATCCATTCAAGTTTTTCCATTCACTCCTGTATCTCATAAACATCTCAACGATGTAATGTCCAGATGTCTCTTATGGTGAAAAGAGATCCTTGACAACCATCTGGCAAAGATAACACAAAACTTTGGCTGGTTTTGACCTAACACGATGGTGACTGGCTGCAGCAGGCCAACAGAACTTGGACTATTAAATCCACGGTAGAATAGAATCACAGAATCATTTTGCTTGGAAGAGATCCTCAGGATCATCAATTCCAACCATAACCTAACTCTAGCACTAAACCATATCCCTAAGAACCGCATCTAAACGCCTTTTAAATACCTTCAGGGGTGGTGACTCCACCACTGTCCTGGGCAGCCTGTTCCACTGCTTCACAACCCTTTCTGTGAAGAATTTTTTCCTAATTTCCAATTCAAACCTCCACTGGCACAACCTGAGGCCATTTCCTCCTGTCCTGTGACTTGCTACTTGGGAGGAGAGACCAACACCCTCCATGCTCCAACCTCCTTTCAGGTAGTTGTAGACAGCAATCAGGTCTCCCCTCAGCCTCCTTTTCTCCAGGATAAACAGCCCCAGCTCCCTCAGCTGCTCCTCCTCAGACTCGTGCTCCAGGCCCCTCGCCAGCTTCGTCGCCCTCTGCACTCTCTCTAACAGCAGGTGCGGTCTGTCTTCCAGGCATGGGAGGTGGCCATTAAATTGAGCCCCTGTAACCTACTGAGCATCACAAAACTCAGAGGAAATTGACGTATTCTAAATCTTTTTCCACAGGTCAAATAGAATTAATCTGGGTTTTTTTTTTTCAAATTTAAATCATTAAAACTAACCAACAAGTAAAAAATACCAGGAAAAGAAATGACAGAGATGCAGAATGGAACATGCTATGAGCTTTTGCTCCTAATCTTACCATGGAAAGAAGAGGACATTGACCCAGACTTGTAATTTACTGTAAGCGCCTCAGGTTATTCTTTTAAGAAGATGCAACAGAACTAACAGGGGTTTTTTTTTTAATAATACTTACATGGTAGAGCAAATTATTCTAGAAATTTAGAGACAGTCTAAAGATGTTGAGGGCAGTGATGCATATAAGGATGTTTCCTGTTGGGGAATCTACTTTGCTAGATTTTAAAATATCTGTAGAGTGAACAGCATGTCTAATGGTATGCCTCTGCCAAAGAAAATCTTTCAGTTTTTAGGCCTCTTAATTCCTTAGTCATTGTTTTCCCTCACGAGTTAAGCAAACGGGAAAGCTGTCGAGCAAAGCTGAAATGGATGACTATTTAATGGACTAAAGTGATAACACACTTCCAAAAAGAAGTATAATCAAAAATTAAGTAGTAAAATAAAGGGCTATTATAAGCCACGTTCAACCAGTCTCAAAGCAACAATGTCAACTTCTATTAAAAACTTACTGTTATCTTTTTCCTTAAATATTTGTAAAATCTTCTTAGTTGCTTAAAATAACATGTATTTAATAAAAAAGTTCTGAATGTATAGTGCCAGTCAAAGATGAGATTAAAAACAGACCTACTATTCACCTAAATGTGTATTCTATTTTTTGTTAAAAAATGTTTCACTTCGTAGTGGATGATGAACTATAGTTTCACATTTTACAACTTAGGCCACAATACTGAGCTACATATATTCCAGGTGTGATGTTCAGGTTTTATTAAAATCAACATAATGGTAACTAATACAATCATAAAATCATTTAAAGCTAAACTAGTGTGGTTAGTCAAATTTAAAAAGTAACTTACGAACTAAATAATTCGACCTTTTCCACCCTCTGTAATGGAGGAGGGGGCTACATCTTCACTATTCAGATGACCTCTCTGCTGAGTTAATCAAGTGTTTTCTGGGTGGGTTTTATAGCTAATTTTCCCTTGTGAGGTTAGGAAAATTACAGGGCAGGTTTCATTTAACACTGTTATTCACTCCTTTTTTATTACATTTTTTAAAAAAAAGAAAGAGAAATTGCAGTGTACCAGAGCAGTGGTACCCAAAGAGAGACTCCAGCTGTCAGCTGGAGTTCATGTTTCCATGAGGAAGAACGGCCTGAACTGATGAGCACCTAATTCATGATATAACACCACAGCACAGAACAAAAAGCAACTAAAAAAGAAACACCCTGAATTTACTGGAGGTTCAAATCAGAAAACTAGCCTAGAAAAGTTTACCCTGGGAAGTGAATTGACACACTGTAAGACAAGAGCTGGAACAGCCTTTCATTTCGTAGTATTGATTTTAGCTTCGCTGGTCATCGATTTCAGCTTCCTTCACATGATTTTTTTTTTCTTTTTTTTGAACTACCACATGGCTGAATTATTTGTTTTATTTCCATCACCCCTTCCACTAACATGAGAGGGTGTTTTTGCAACAGTGCCTGCAATCTGTATTTACAAGAGCTTATGTCCTCACCTCGGCAGGGTCAATTGGGCCTTTTTAGCTGCTTTACATCAGTATATTAGTACAGCCGTACATTTACATCCGGTATGTGACACATTTTGCATCTTGGGCAGAGAGCAGGCACCCAGGAGCAGGAAATCTAAGCTCCTGAACAGATTTATCAGTGCAAATATCTACAAACAACGAAACCTAGGAGTTTTCGTCTTCATTCTATACAACTCTTGTGTAAGGCAGATGGGTTATTTAAATTTTTCTTTCTGATAAGTAGCAGAATAAAAAGGAAATTAAGACGGATATCTAAAAATTACGTAGTTACTTATCTCTTGTAAAACCCTTTGATTCAGAGCACTATGCATCAAGTCCACGTTGCCTATGAGTGTTATGACCCTACATATTACAAAGTATTATACTTTCCTGCATTGTAGGAAATACTAGCTGAAAAGAAAGTGGAACATGTATGGAACAGTCACAAACAGAAGAAAAAAGAACCCCACACCTTCCATTTTAATCTGTAAGGAATTAAACACACATATTAACTTCATCCAAATGTTTGTTTCTATGTAATATTTCCCTCTTTCTGTGCAACATTGGACACAAGAAAATTACTAGTAATAATCATACTTCTGGAGTACTGTATGGCTTGCATCTTGTTTCTATGGACTTTTCTAGCTCCCTGTACCAGTCAGACAGATACTGCAGTGACTGCCAGCCAACTAAATTAAGCTTTCTGACAATGCCTTTGCTGCAGCTAGCTTAGCAGCTCAGCAAAAATCCACTGTCACGTCCAAGGTAGTAAGATAATAAGTCACAGAATTACACAATTTGCACTTGCTGATTGATTTTTTTTTTTTAAAAAAAAGCTGAATTATTCTTACCCATCGCATGTCTTATTTTATAATTCTCTTTTCTAACCCTTTTTCATTAAAAGAAACCAAACTCAAGTCTGTGTAGTGCTACTCCAGGGGGTTTCATGTCATGTTCATTTTACAAGCAGGATGATTTAAGCTGTCATTTCCATCACTCCAAGTCTTTAATTGATTAGTACATCGTGGTCTTTCAAGCCACAGTAGAAGATAATTTTTCTGGTATCTTGACAATCAGTTTTAAATTTTATCATTGTATAACTTATGATGCTGGTGCAGTAAGGGATGCAAAAGTGTTCTATTAAAATGCGTATGTTCACATAGTTCAAAGATACACCAAAACTTAGTCTGATTCTGTATATACGTACTTATCTACTCAGTGGATACAGCTTAAACAGCAAATCTTCAAAAACATGACATTTTATTTGTAATTTTTCAGAACGTAACCATATTTTTCTACTTATTCCAACCTCAGTTAGTTTGACTGTCCCAAACAAAAATGACCGTACACTTAATAAAGCGGCCTGTGTTTGGGAAGCTTGTTTCATTTAATGCAAAAGCTGGAAGATACAGAGTAAGCAAAACTGGGCATTCCAGGCAACACAGTTTGTGGCACAATCCTGGAGCGCTGAACCTCTCGAGCACCAACAAAATGGCTTGGCTGCTCTCCCAATCGCATCAACTACATTATTTTCATGTAGGATTTCCTTAGGTGTAATAATTTAAAATGTAGGAGGCTGTAGAAATAAGAATTTAAACCAGAGGTATGCCGTTTATAGTTGTATACACATGATAAAGAGCAAAACTGCATCAGAAATGGGGAAAAAACAAACAAAGAAACAAACAAACAAACAAACAAACACAAAAAACTCCCAAACATAAAAATATCAAATCTAATTCATTCATTTTTGAAAGTACAATAGGCTGATATTAGGATCTCCATACTGGTTCAATTAAGTTGGTGTCTCAACTACAAAGAGTTACAGAATGAGAAAAACTCTCTGCAAGACAAGGTCTTCTATCAAGAAATGCAAAATTTGAAGCTGCCATTTAAGTATTTAAGTAATATAAAGTAATTCTAACTAATTACTTGATACATAACAAAATTAGCTCACGCAATAAATTACAGAATAAAAGCAAGAGGTTACTTAATTGTCTGAATAATGGCAATAATGACATTTCTGAGGCTTTTAACAGTGAATTAATAGCTGAAAACCAAAATTAATGGCCTAAGGTAAATACAAGAAAACAGAATTTTCTGCTGTCAGTACTTGAATGAAAAAAGTAATTCACAATTAACCCATTATAAGCCCTTTATTTTACATTCTTTTCATTAGGAATGAACCTGATAATTCAGTGTTTACCTTTATTTTAGTAGTCCCCTATTTCTGAGGTAAACAAAACCCTTTCCCCGTGCCTCTTCTAACTTCATAACTCCAAATCTTATGCCATTTGATTCACTCTAGTACTAAGAAATGCTAATATGCAAGGATATGTGATACACCAACACTTCAATACACATTTCAATATGGAATTTCAATCACTGCTTCCAAATCACCATCTTCCAAATCTATCTTAAATAACTATCTGCAGCCATATTCAGTAACTTCATGTTAAAACATATCAGATGTTTTGAAACCTCCAAGATATCAATTTAATATGCCATTATTAAATGTAAAGCTATAAACAACCACAATATCTTAACAATCACTCACAGACAACTTTGCAAACGTTTGTGGGTCTGCAAATCTGATGATCCACTATGTTAAAGTTATTTCTGGTAACAAGATGCCAGCTTTCGATATAGTATATTATTATTCAAAGTGTAAGATAACTACACTACTATATTGACTTGCACGCAAAGAGCCTCAACTATCTTAACGCACAGCTAAGTTTTATTTGAGCCACAGAATTCATAGGGTGGATGCTCTGGAAACCAGACTTTGAAGCTTTGCTGTCTTCCCTGGGGGTGTCATGAGATTCCACAGGAAGGGAACTGGTATGTAAATCTGAAAAGCAGAGCTTTTTCTTCAGTCCTTCATATGAGTTCACCTTCTCTTTAGCTCACCTATGGCGATGGGAGCAATCCGAGCTTTTCTGGGAATATTTTGTTAAGGCTACCTACTGATGATAGCCTTCTCTGTCTTGAAACAATTTGCGGTCTGGGGTTAAAGACAAGTAGTGTCCAGTTTCTGTAATGTTTTGAATTGGCACAGCCATCTGCAAACCTCAAAATCATTAACTGAACTAACTAAAATTCAAACCCCAGTGTAACCTGTAAAACTTTCTTCCTTTTTATTACTGAGCTATAATTAGATCTGTGACAGTTCTAAACATAACTATGTAGCATATTTTATGCGTCTTTAACTGAAACACGGGGTTAGCAAATTTAAGCTGGAACATCCCTATCTATGAGATTAACATGCCATGTTTCCAATATTCTAAAAATGTTAATCTAATACAAATGATTGATTTTCCCCTCATAGCTTAAATATACCTTGGTTACATATGTGATGAGTAACACATGAGCTGAGGAAAGACATGACAATTCCAATTGACTTTAGAACTTTGGTATCTTACTAAATGAGAGTCTTGGTCTGAAGTACTGCTGTGCTGGATTGTTGTAAAAACCTTTAAATAGATAATTTCCAACAAACTAGGGAATGAAGGTAATCTTACACCTTTACCTTGGAAAGCTAACTTTCGTAGAGTGTTCTTAGCGGAGTGAGATCAGCTTGTACAAAGTGAAGCAAGCTGCCTCATACTTACATGGGGATCAAAGTCTTCAGACAAATACAGGGTTAACAGACCACTTCACATCTCAGTGAGCTTCTTACAGTCCCTGACACAGTGGTTCTTACAAATGTTAGTTAACTAATGCACTTACACCAGCGTCAGATTACTTCAACTGTCCTGTAGAAAGTGTGAGGATGAGGCTGTCCATAAGAGCAGTTAGGCATGGAGCTAATATAAGTTAATGAGTTAACCCAACAGCCTGCACAAATGCTCCCGTCCTCTGGTAAATGAGAAGCCATTTACAGCCCTAATCCACAGTACAGTACTTTAAATTATATTGTGCAACCCTCATATTTCCAGATAAGCATGAGATAATTTGAAGTCCTAAAAGTAACTAAAAAAAACATATTTAGATTAGTTGTTATCCTTCATTCTGAGGATCTTCAATGGTTTCAAGAAAATCTGTTTAAAGGTTTCTTTAAAGTTTGAAGGCTGCAATTAAAAAAAAAGAAAAATAAAGAAAAATTAAAAAAAAAAGAAAAATTTAAAAAAAAGAAAAAAAGTGTTTCTTTAAAAGAGAGAACAAATCTAGATTCTCTTTCCTCTCCTGTTCCCATCTCCCTTTCCACTCACAAATCACTCAGATGATGATGATGATTTAACCTCTATAGCATCACCAACTGAAAACTGGTTTAGGTAACAAATTTAACTTCACATTACATCAGAGGAACCGACCCACTCTATTTAATTAGAAACCCAACTTGTATACAAAATTTAGGTATCTAGGAGAATGGATATTTTAAATAAAGTGTATATTTTGCCTGTATAATTGAAAGGGAGGCGCACTGTTGATAACTTACAAAGAGAAATCTTACCTAATCTAAATCACTCTGTGGTTGTACTAGACCAGCTAAGGGGCTGGGGAAATACTGATGGCAGAAGTGTTTAAATCATTATTTTAATCCAGATCAACAGTGTGCTTTTGAATCAGATCTCCCAATTGTCTCCATTTACTGTGCTTGTGTTTCACAACACAGAGCAGTCTTAAAATACGCGAACTAGACTCTTTGTCAACGAAACTAGATATATTCCTAAAATGAATCTCCTGATCTAACGTTCTACAAGTGTTAGGTAAGAGACACACCAAGAGAAGTGCTTGTGAAACTATAGTCTAACTTGCACGGAATGGATCTCACTCCTCATTACAGAAACACATCAAAACCAGTCTGCCTAAATCAACCCTGTGGTACTCTTAAGAGACAGAGTCATCTTGGATTTGGGTAAAGATAACGCTTTCAGTATTAACAAGATCCAGAGTGTTGTATAAGACTTTCTAACTTTATCAGAAACATGTCGGTTAGTCTGTAATACACATACTAATTTTTCATCGTATAAACCATGACTTCCTCCAAACTACTTGTAAACAATGATTAGGTGGCGTGTGACTGCAACTTGCCTGATCGAGATAAAAAGCGCTACCATCTCGGATCTCTCGTCGCTGTTTGAGGTCAGTTTCTGTGGTGTCCCTTGATAGTGCAATATATTCAACCTCCCGCTTTGTTAGCTCCTGTGGACAAGAGTCTGAAGTTACTACAAAAATAAGATTATAACCCCAGAAAGTGAACTTTAACAATAGGCCTAGTGATATAATTGTACAAGAAGTTCTAGGCAGCAGCACAATGAATGGAAATAACTCTAAACAAAATCTAATCTGTTGTATTTTTAAAATGTTCACAATGTGTTCTGCCTCAAACAAAATGGTTTGAATTTCTGTTCAATAAACTTTTATTTTCCCCAAACCTCTTCTAAAAACGTAATAACCAGCTATATATTCTTTCCATTGAACATCTGTAACATCATGTAAGTTAATCTTCTGGTTCTGGACTCTGAAAAACAATCAGCATCTGCAAATCATGAATGAAAATCAAGTTTTCTGTAAAAGATAGAAAAGCTTCAACTCTCACTCAGTAATACTTATACTGTGACGCAGTTGTGATATTACCAGTATATGCTTGTCAGTACACTGATGAACTATATTGTTCTTATCTTCTCTCCCTTTAATGTCATGAGATGCAGTTTGTATCTGTAAAATTATAGACTGTTTAAAAAAATCAGAACCCTTGGCTTATTGTTTTGTTTATTTTGATTCAATATGAGATATGCTTAGAATTTTCTATCTTAAAGGAAAAAAAAAAAATCCCCCCCGGTGTTTCTGCCACTTCCAACCTGGGCTATCATGCATTCTGCTAGGAAACAGATTAATGACAAAATGCTCTTAGCCCTTACGCCTCAACAAAAGGTGTGATATAGTTAATCGATCTCTCTTAAGAGGCAACTTCTAACTACAGTTGTATGAAGAAATAGAGCAAAGATATAAAAAGAAAATGAAAATAATTTCCTTTCCATTTTCTCAGTGCCTACTGGTTACAAAGCCACTCAGGTGCATAAAAACAGCGATACAAATACTGACACACATTCTATGTCCCATGCCTGGATATCAGGTGTTTCCTAAGTCCTCTTTTTAGGTTATACCAAACTCTTCTCGCTTATTTTAAGGAGCGTGTCTAGCTATCAAGTAGCATATCTGGTTTGCTGAAGAGATCTTTGCTCCCCTTTCCAAAGTTCAAAATCTTGCAGCTTTCTCCTGGATGTTTTATCTCTGAGAACTAGCCTTTGAATTAGCATCTTTTGATTTTTTAAATGAATAACTGATCTTTATGACAATTCTTTACACACCTCCATTTGTGATCCTTCTGCCCAACCAGACTCTATATAGAGCTCATAGCAGACAAAGTCCTACCCACGTCACCTTTTGGGGCAGACAACCCCCTTTTCCTGATAATTTAAAGGCACGGACAATCGAAAAGTGAAATTTTGCATACGTTGCTGCCATGGTTCATGCAGATGGATGTAGACAAGTCCTTCCCACATTCCAAGGGAGGATCATACATGCTTCTACTCTTTCTAATCACTTATGATAACTGTTCCCAAATGTTACTCAGAACACTCCTCTCCCAAATCCTTTCCTTCATTTCTTTTTTTATATAATGAAGCAAAACCAATTTGTTGTCTGTAACAGTAGGCAGATATCTTAATCTTCTAACATACATAATGCCTAGAACAAACTGTTTCTCCATTTGTGATAGCATATGGTAACACAGCTTTCCAACTTTTTCCCTCCCTGGAGTTTAAGCAGAAAAACATGTATTGAAATGTCTGTACTTTCTATCTGTTTGTAACAAAAATTGAACTTTGGAAAGCACATTTATGGAAAAACTTATTTACCTCCTAAGTAGCTTGCTGTAAGATTTTCTAGGACTACTTTTTACAATTTGGTTAGTAGTAGAATGACTAACTGACATTAGCTACTACATCTCCATGAATTTAAACCAACATACTTACCAGATACTGCATGGCAATAGATCGCCGGAGAGGCCCAGGAGGACCAATAAGAAAGACATCTTGGCCAAGAAGATCTTTCTGCATTATCCATCTCAAATGGTGGACTACAGACTGGGCCAAAGAATCTGTCACTTTGAAACACAAAGACAGAACATGTTATTTAATGTTGAAAAGTGTTAGATACCTGGCCATTCGGACTTTTTTTTGTTCTTATTTGCAAAAATAAAACAATGACACAAAGATGTGCTGCCCTAAAGTTGGACAGCTGAAAAGCAGGGAATTCCACACACCGTATATATTAGACTGCTTAATGTACATATAAGTTTACATACCTATCTTACCTGTTGCCTTTTCATCTGCTCAACTTCACCCTTCAAAAAAAACCCCAACAAAAACCAGAAAATAATGTTGTTGATTCTCATTTCATATTAAACTGATCAACACAAAGACTGGGTTTTATTACCAAATGTTGACTGGACTTCTCAGCATCACTTAATGTAATACAGATATGTTATTAATAATCTGTAAAAGATTGATCCAGCCTATATCCCAATGCTTCTTTGAATCATGAACATAAAAAAAAATACTGTGCTTGCATCACAATAAGATTAATGTTTGGGGATATATTTGATTTGCTATTTACTTAAAAGACAACTGCATTCCTCTTTAGATTTTGACAAAATAAAACACAGAATTAAATTATCAGGGAAATTAAAACCTTGCAATATCACTACATCAATATCACACAGCTTCCAAAATCATAATAAACAACAACTCAAAGCAGATCCACTTATTTCTATTAAGAATACAACCCCCATATTATTTTAAAAAGCAATAGCCTGATTATCACAGGATCACAGAATGGTTGGGGTTGGAAGGGACCTCTGGACATCATCTAGTCCAACCCACCTGCTAAAGCAGGTTCACCAGAGCAGATCGCACAGGAATGTGTCCAGGCGGGTTTTGAATGTCTCCAGAGAAGGAGATTCCACAACCTCTCTGGGCAGCCTGTTCCAGTGCTCTGGCACCCTCAAAGTAAAGAAGTTTCTCCTCATATTCAGACGGAACCTTCAGTCTGTGCCCGTTGCCCCTCATCCCATTGTTGGGCATCACCAAAAGGAGTCTGGTCCCATCCTCTTGACATCCACCCTTAAATATAATTAATATTATAATATTATATATATTATATATAATATTATAATCATATAATATAATTAAACTAAAACCTTTACCATGTGTATACAAATGTTGGCAGTACTGTACAGAAAGAGCACACGGAACAGGGGGCACCATTCCCGCTGCCATACGTCACTCTCCCCCCACAATATTCCTTCCTGCACCCCCTAGCAAAGCCTGGCCCTTTCTCAGACCCAAGCAAAAAGCACTAGCGCAGGAGGAAAAGGAGAACACAAGCAAGCCAGAAGGGAGATTTACATATGCATGGACATATATGGTAGCTTTCAGCACAACCTGATGAGACTGATGATGGGGTTTTAAGCCAGAGCCTCAAGGGTGGTGTCTTGGATGCTAAAGTGCAGTAAGAAAGCAGGAAAGGTGATGGAATTTTCAAATTAATACTTGGTTATTTACCTTTTTTTCAGTGTGGCTACCGGTTGCAATCAGAAGACAAAATTTTAAAACCCGAGCCTCAGTTTTACATCAGCTTTCCCGAGGCAGCACGTGTGGGGCAGAGTTCAGGACCGCAGCAATAGTGCCCCTCAGCTCTCAGGAGTTTCAGTTCACCCTCAAATCTTTGTACACCAGAATTTAAATCCTTTTTTGTAAGATCATAGAAACAGTACTAAATGACTGTATGAGATACAAGAAAGGTTTTTCAAGCATAAAGGTGGCTAAGGAAAACTTTATAAAAAATTTTAACTGAATGTTTTGATGTGGCACTCAGGAAAATCACTTGCAATCTTCTTCCACTTGCAGGGAAATCCATATCCTTAAAAACAATATGAACAGGAAAAATATACACACATAGGCAATAAATCTATGTGTTAGGATTAGCAGAATAATTGTAAATAAACATTTCGAGCTTGGTCTGGTTTGTTTTTAAATAACTTCCACTGACATGCCCAGGATTAGTTCTCACATATGGTATGGTAAGATCATATGAATATAAGAATATTTTCTTCTTCTTCACTGCAGTACTGTTTTCCGAAAGTTATACACCTAACACATACCACACACGAGAAGCCAAATATAAATAAATTCCTCACAGAGAATAACATGCTCTTTTCTACAAGATTTTCAAGAAAACTAAGAAAGCTCCTACTACATCTATTCTTTGGGAAATAAAGGGTAATACATGATACCAGAAGAACTGCTCTGTCAAAACTTCGCTACTGGACAGGTATGGTAATTTGAAAAGCCCCACAGAAATAAAAAGTATTATATTAAAGGTACCATTAAAATTGCAAGACAGAGATCTCACTGAGAAGCTTGTTCATTATTAGTCCTACCTGTTGTATGGATATGTCAATGTGCCTCTAGTGTATTTTTATAATAGCTGTTCTCAAAAATAAAATTTTTAAAAAAACAATTTAAAAAAAGTTACTTTACTTAAAGAGGACAAATAAGCTTGGAAATCTTGCTGAAACACCAAATTATTTCATATCAAAAGTCATGCATTAGAAGCACAGCAAAACCAGCTTTGACAGCATGACTGTACAAACGCCTCTGGTGTAATTCACATAAATATGTGTAGCCATCTTTTGTTCTTTTTAGGATGGCCTCAAGAAAAAACTTGGGTCAGATTTAAAAGCAGTACTATAAATAGAAACAAGATTTAAGAGTATTCAGCAGCATCTGCAAGACAAACTGTCATGCAAAAGAGAACATAAGTGTATAGCATCCAAAAAAAAAAATCTAAAACCTTAGGAACATGATCCCCCTGCAGACCTGAATACATAAGGCACTCATATTCTTGTCATTGTGTTTAAACAGTCCAAATTTTCTCCAAAATATTAATACGCAAAATGTAACTTTAAAAAATGTCCTGTAAGTTCCTAACTTTGGGGGTTTTTTTGAGAAAAGGACATGATACATGACACATTTCCTAGAAAATGGTTTCATTGGTTCATCTTTCACATGATTCTCCTCACATACAGATTACAGCTGCATCGATTATAATACATGTTTTGAATCACAGCCAGCACACTGACCATCTGCAAACTCACTCCAAGGAAGCCCATTACAAATAACGTGGAAAATTCAAAGCAAGTATTCCCTAAGGTGAACTGTCACGACAGCAGCTTCCACTTTTCAGTTCCTTCTATTCTAACACGTGTTTGGGAATACTGGCACATGTCATATCTGTACATCGCTCCAGATATTAAGCCATCTTTTCCTTCCCAGTTATGTCCTTCTAAAATCAGAAGAGTATAAGATTCTCTCTGTACATGCAGTCTATGCTGCATAAACTGCTTCCAAAGCACAGTATGCTTTTCAAAACGAACTTGAGATGCACATACACATATATTGAGTATTATTTCTATATATTTAGACTACTTTTACTGTGGCTTCTACATTGAAAAGCTTTTACGTTTTCTCTAACACGACTTGAAAAACATTTTTGTTCAAGTACCATATATTAACTTCACCACGAGCAGCATATAATCATATTCTATGACATTTAGAAGACAGGGCATATTAGCTGAAAGAAGCATCAGTATGTATATTACAGGATTTTTTATTAATTATCCCATGAGTCAGATAGCATCTAACGCAAACTGGGTTTGCACAATCTGTTTAGTGGCACTCTGCTGATTTGCACCAGTTGAGTAGCTGGCCCTATATTCTTAATCTGCAGGATGGTGCGTAGGAAGCCTCTAGTGTATTCTCAAAGACACCATCTGGCACATGCAGGAGAGTAGTCAGTGCTACAATTTGCTATTCCTGTGTATCAAGGATGGCCAGAGAAAGAAATTGCATGATATTGCTTTGTAATATGTGATAAGTAGGACAACACCTAGCAGAATCTGCACAAACAATTTGTGAAGTGAGCAGCTGAAGCTGAATGGAGAAATCCCCAAATAAGAACAGAAGAAAATGTTGTAGATGGATTTTGAAGCAAATGCAGCAGCTGCTGTTGTTTGATCCACAAATCAGCTTTTGATAAAACCAAGACTGAAATGGCTATGCTGGCCTCGGAAACATTCCAGTTCACTCATACTCGAATTCTTGGCACACGTTACACTCACTGAAGCCGTAAGATGCACTGGAGATAACAGGCAGCATCTGCTGGCAAGTCCTTGTGTCCCACCTACAGAAGAAATCCCATAAATGAAGGAGACACCTACCTCTTCCCACTGTTCAGAGGCAGACAGTTACATGAACTGATTCCTGAGAATATCTATTCCAGATGTGGTACAAAATACATTAGAGCTCATGTCCCTGTATGACTCTAGTTTGGTCAATCACTTAATAACCAACAGGCACTTAGAAGACACCAATATATATAATTTTCAACAGAATAAAAAAAGATCTCAGCATACCCTAAACATTTGCTAAAGTACATATTCAGAGCCTGAGAATGGTTCCTTTTATCAGGGGAGGCAAAAATTCATGAGGGGGAAAAAGATCTCCTCCCCCTCCAATTACCAAGGGGGTCTTTTAGCTTTTCCCGGCAGGTTGCAGTACATTCCACACAGACGGTGGCCACAGTAAAATACACTTGAGGAAGAAGGGAACAGGGAGAGAGGCCTTTGCCTAAAAACATAAACACACTCCGAAAAGGTAAAATGCTCACTGAGACTATTTCACTGCTTGTTGAGGCTGGGGGACCATGAAGGAAGAGCGCAGGTTGCCCAAGACACGGTGAAGGAGGCGGCATGGCCAAGGTGAGGAGGGAGGCACTCCGGTGTGTCCTGCTGTCAGCTGCTCTCATTTGCCACTTCACACGTAAAACGCTGATGCTCTTCCAATTTCATGCTGATGCCCAGAGCCCGAGGAGTTTACAAAGTCTCATAGTGCGGTTGCTTTGCAGACAGTTTTCATTGGAATACTATTTTTGCTCATAAATTTTTCACGGAAACGGTCTTCATTCCAAAAATTTTTGTTCTTGCGATGGTGAGGAAACAAGTTGCGAGCCTTTGCAGGGGCTTAGAAAAGGGGAAGTTATTCCTTGGATGAGACCATAAAACTCATTTATCATTTATTCCTCCGAGTCAACAGCTTCACAGGAAGGTATAAGACGTACACAGGTAAATCGTATTTCTCCATGTGAGTATAAACAAAAAGAGAACATAAAGGAATCATGTAAAACCAAATAGCTTCCTGGAAGGAACATGGAATGGGATTCAGAAGACTAAATTTCTCTTAGTTATATATAAACATAGAATAAACGAAACTATTCTGAGCTGGATGTAAAACTCGTAGGTAAATACACAGCCAGAGCAGTTATCTGCAGCTCAGACTCCAACTGGAGGGACATATTGTGTCTGGTTTTGAGCACAACAGCTCAGTCCAGCCCTGAAAAGTTCAAGAGATTCTAGAAAAGAGCAAGAAGAATTACCAAAAGTCTGGAAGAGTTAAATAATTCAGTCTAAAGAAGAAGTGACTGAAAATTATAACAACTGTTTTCCAATATGCAAGACAGAATCAGAGTGAAAAAAAAGGATTCTGTACATCACGATTATGCTATATAGAACAAGCCCCAGGGAACTGAAGTATGTCCAAAAAGATCTAAATGAGGCATCGGAAAAAGCTTTTTTCACAAAAGAATGGTTAATTACTGCACTAAAGTGTGCAGAGAAGTTCTAGAACCTACATTGTTGGCACATTTTAAGAAAAGGAGAACAAATATCTCTCAGGAACAGTTCAGATTCAGCTGACCTTGCTTTGAGGCACAAGGAATGGTGAAGAAGCCTCCCTGAGCCTCATCCGGACCTCCACTGAAGGTTTCCATGTCCATCTGTGCCTCACTCTTGGTAGAGAAAAAAACATGGATAATGGTGTAGAAAAAAAACTCTCTTTCAGATTCTGGATTAGGTGGTGACAGCCAAGTAGCAGATCAGTTGCCAGCCTACATGAAAACTCCAACTGCTGAAATAATCCCCATCTCTGACAACAGGCATCCTTCCTTACGCTAGGAAGGAAGAAATGCAACGACAAAAATCTTCATCAGTGCAAAATTCTGGTCATCCCGCAATACAACCAGTCTCTGTAATGTGTTGCACTTGAACATTCAGATTTAAAGTAAGCAGAAAGAAGAATGAACACACATTCCAGTGCAAATCTGAACCTACTCCGAGCAATACCTGAACATACGCGCTTGTCCCTGCTCCAGGACACCGCTCTGGGAGAAGGACACTGAGGTGTTTCACTGTTAAGACAATACTGATCTTTCAGGTGAAGAATTAATAACAGGAACTGCTGGCATCACTGAGCCTACTACAGAGAAATAACCTCAATTTCTTCAACATTAAAATAATTCCCTTTCAAGCACAGAAATCCAGGTAGTGCTACCTTTTTGTGTTCATTATTACACACACAAACTTTCTGTTTAAATTCCTCACAATAATTAGTCTTCCATACATCTCAAGTGACAAAACTAACAGGAATTATCGCCTAACCACTTGTATACATGCGTGTTACGTTTGATCACACACTGGGGAGCATGCTCAGACTCAGGACACCTGGCACAAAAACACATCGTTGGAAATTAATCTTCCACAATTCAATGCAGTTGCATGTAACATGACTACAGCCAAACTCTCAAGTGCACTTGCACCTTCACAGAGCAGCAGAGCTGATGTGGTGTTGGACAAGAACAACCCTTTTCCTGCCTTAATAAGGATTTGCCTTCATTGAACAAAGTGTCCTGGAAGAGCTATGTTAGGAATTGTTTTGTCAAGATTTGTAAATACTCCTGCACCTGGGGAGGAATAACCCCAGGCACAAGTACAGCTTAGGGGTGGAACTGCTAGAAAGCAGCACTGCAGAGAAGGACTTGGGAGTTCTCATTGACAACAGGTTGACCATGAGTCAACGATGTGCCCTTGTAGCCAAGAAGGCCAATGGTATCCTGGGGTGCAGTAAGAAGAGTGTGACCAGCAGGTCCATGGAGGTTCTCCTCCCCCTCTACTCTGCCCTGGTGAGGCCACATCTGGAGTACTGCGTCCAGTTCTGGGCTCCCCAGTTTAACAAGGACAAGGAATTACTGGAGGGAGTCCAGTGGTGGGCTATGAAGGGGACTGGAGCATCTTTCTTATGAGGAGAGACTGAGAGCGCTGGGTCTGTTCAGCCTGGAGAAGAGAAGGCTGAGAGGGGATCCCATCAGTGTTTATAAATATCTCAAGGGTGGGTGTCAAGAGGACGGGACCAGAGTCTTTTCAGTGGTGCCCAACAATAGGATGAGGGGCAATGGTCACAGACTGAAGCACGGGAGGTTCCATCTTAATATGAGGAGAAACTTCTTTACTTTGAGGGTGCCAGAGCCCTGGAACAGGCTGCCCAGAGACATTGTGGAATCTCCTTCTCTGGAGACATTCAAGACCTGCCTGGACACATTCCTGTGTGATCTGCTCTGGTGAACCTGCTTTAGCAGGTGGGTTGGACTAGATGATGTCCAGAGGTCCCTTCCAACCCCAACCATTCTGTGATTCTGTGAAATATCAAGTAGATTGTAATTTTCATAAAATTTCCAGAAACCATTAACAAAAGCAGTGCACTGACATGAAGTCAATGATAAAAGGAAAAAAAAAAAGTGCATTCTCACAACTCAATTTTAGATGTAAACTATTACGGAAAGCCACATAAAGTTTCTTCAAAGTACAATTAAAGAAGCAGCTGTGCTTTTCAGGCATGGCGATATTTTTAAAATTTAGGTTTTATTTTCACTGATAAAAGAACAAGCAGTGAAAAAATAAATGCCCTCTTTCTAGAACATGTCAGACAGAGCTATGACAGAAATCCCATTAGCAAAACCCCCTTGTGTATGACTCATTTTTACTTATCACTTATTAAAAAAAAATAAGACAAATTTATATTTTATGCACCTTTAAATATCATCTTGCAATAAAAAGCCATTTGCCAACAACAGTAAAACAAATTAATATTTTACATTAACATACAAAATGGAGTACTTCATACAGAATTTGCTAGGCACCGAGCATAAAACCTCAAAAAGCAAAGACACGAAAACATAAGGTAACCAGCAGTACTTATCTATCTCTGAAAAATGTAACAAGGCTCAATAAAGGAATTAAAAATCAGTTTAACTTGGTAACACAAAAGATTAAATATTTTGGTATAAATTACATGACAAAATGACAAATTTAAAGTTTTGTAGGTATTTAACATAATTACGTTCCTTACTGTATGACTTTTTTTCAGACTTTTAAGGCTATTTTTAAGCCTAGAGTAATGATGCTGTGTTTAGAATAAGTTGTAATGTCCCTAAAATTTGCTGTAAATTATAGAAATTTTTATGTGGCTTTTATGTGGCAGAATAACAAAAGAAGAATCATGCTATTCTACACAAATAATGAGCTAGAAAACAGTATCATATGCAGCACAAGTAAATGAACTGCGACCACTATAATTCCCTCCTTTTAGTTCTTAACCCACTGCAAACATTACAATGTCTGAGACCTTTTTGGGGATATGTGGATGACCAAATTATTTCCAGTCTTAGTTCAAAAGAAATCAGGTAAGTACCTTGGTCATTTAAATATTAGTTACTATAATAAAATTTCAAAATATGTAATATTTCAGTTTACAGATCAGTATAAATATGCAAGTATGTTCAACCACTTCACACCAAAACATCATGTATCTACAGAAGTCATTCATATAGGAAAATAAAAAATGCTCTTAAAACAATCAAAAAATTTGTTAAGTAATGCAGATACTCCCTAAATGCCTAACAAAGAGGAGATAATTGACATGAAGCCAATACAATGTACTCAGCTTCACTAAACAAATATAACTTTGTTCTCCATAGTAACATAACCATAGAACTTAAGCATTAAGGCATAAAAAAATTTCTAAATTTAAATATACAAAGAAATTGTACTCAAGTATTTGAAAACAATTTTCTGCTACTAAATACATTAGTATTCTACCTTACTTAATTTTAATTAATTTATTATTTAGGTTTATAAGCAAAATTTTGTACTTTAAGTAATCCTACTGTAAGTACACAAATACTGATCAACAACAGTATCCCAAGCCTGACATAGACTCCTTTCAGTCACGATCATTTAAAAAAAAAAAAAAAAGAAAAAAAGAAAAAAAAGAAAAAACTAATAATACACCTAATATGTGCTAAAAAACATCACTTTTGGCTATAGTACCAGATTTTAGCTAAGATCCGATCATTTTGTACAGTTCCAAGTTTAAAAATCTTTATGCTATCAGATTAGTTTTCAACCACTTTTTCCTCCTTATAATCATTAACTAGAAAAATCTCTGATTCCTTGACTCTACCAACTCTCTTATCTCCGCAGTCCAAAGAACTGAAAGAAATTATGTTACAGCAACTCAGATCTAACATTTATCTTGCTGAAAAGTGCAGACTGACCAAAACATGTAACAGTGACTGGCATGGTGTGGAGGAGTGGAAAGCAGGAAACATTCATAAAATTAACACATTTGGTACAGCACAGAAAACAAGAAAGCAGAACAGCCTACAAGAAATGTAACTACGTGAACCAAATCACATTAGTCATTGGCATACACAACCAATGTCCTTACTTCCTTATTAAAATGAGAAAACAGGCATCCAAAATAAATGATGAAAGGCAAGAATCTATAATTTAAGAAGCTATAAAAAGTAGTAATACAGAGCAGCACTTCTCAACTGTTTGGCTGCACTCCCAGGGAACTCACGACAGTCTAAACCAGAAACCCTTTCCTCATGAGCTACTCCGTAACAGCAAGGACTGACACATGGCATCGGATACCTTTGGTACCGTAGATCACCTGTCAGGAAAGTATCAGTGTGTAATGCCTACTGGAGGATGGGAGTTACGCAGCCCAGAAGCCAGATGCAGACCAGCAATGTGACCTTCTAGAATACTGGCAAACTTCACACTAATCACTGACAGCAAACACCACCTCCCTCTCTGTGCTCCTGCTACACCTCTCAAAGGACAAACATTTCAGAAGAAATGTTGCATGTCAGAAGAGAGTTAAGAAACAGTAATCTAAAAACGTCAATAGTAACACAGATCTACTATCCCAGTTACTAGAAAGTACAGAATGGCTGAGGCTGGAGGAGACCTCTGGATGTCACCTTGTCCAACCCCCCTGCTCACAACAGGGCCATTGAAAGCCTGTCTGACGAACTGAAGCACTGTTGCCACAGAACACAACAATATAAGCCTTTGCACAGCAGCTCCTGCCCTTTCTGATACTGTACCAGCAGCAATCCCTGTAGACCTGTAACATCCCTCTTGCCCTCAGCATCTCTCTCCCAGTAGTTATCAACCATCCTGCTGACTGTGCAGAGGCAAGTGTACTGCTGATATCATCAATGCCATCCTTCTAAAAGAATAAACAAAACCAAAAAAACCCAGCGCCCCAGCAGTTTTCATGGTGACTGCTTAAAAATGTCACAGAATGAATTTAAACACTTTGGGAGGCAAATCCACTTGAAGTGAATGGCTATGCTCAGATTCCAGCTGTAGGACCTCACAAGCCCAGCGATGACAGTCACTGGGGGTTCTCGATGCTTGGCCACATCTAAGCATAGTATAAGACTTACATATCCCTTTAGAATGCCATGTGGGCTTGGTTTTAGTCTGAAAATTTATCTGGGTGGAAAAATCAGCTGTTGGTGGATTTTTTTTAATTTACATTTCAGGTGCCCAGCAGCCTACATGGGGAAGTGCGGAACGAATGGCAACTGATCATTTTGGATCCTCAGGAAATAGGTGACCTGTACTGTCCTAGGAAATGCCACAGGGAAAACACAATTCACTTGCTGATCCACAGTGCAAATGGAAAAGCTCAAGAAGCATGTGTTCTCAATAAACAAACAGGAAATATGGATGCAAATCCATGGCATTTTGAATAAGGTATCAAAGAGTAATGTGAATTAATTGTAAGTATATGTATTCACTTTGTTAATGTGCATAATTTGCTGTGACTTTTGTAAGCATTTGATAACATTTTTTTTCACTATGCAACTGACTTCCCATTAACTTGATGGATTGCAAAGATCTGTATGTTTGTTGACAACAATAACATGACAATCTGGGAATACTAAATATCACAGTAGAAAAACACCACACATCTGCCATACAGCAGAAAACTCCTAGGACATATAATCATATTGCAACTGAATGATAATTTAAAACTGTCACAGCTTTATCACCAAACGATTTAAGATTATGGTATTATTTTTAGAAATAATTGTTGGATCAGACCCCTTTTGAACAAAATATTTAAATATACACAAATGGTCATTTTACTGTCCCACTGACCAAGGGCACAAGCTACATTCAAAGTTAAGAGATTCCTGTATAACAGGTGGAACCAGAGATACAGTAAAGAACTCAGCAAAGACAGCCTTCGCCAAATCACATGCTTTTTCAAAATGATGTTTCTTAGACAGTTTCAATAAAGTCAGTGAGGTGACTTGACTGAGTAAAAGTTTTTAGAACCAAGCCCTGAAATCCATTAAAAGGAAAGCAGAATCTTACTGTAGTTCTGTGGAACAAGTTCTGGGTTCTTCGGCGTTTTGAGTTTAAAAGATACATCTCCAATAGTGACAGTATCACCTAAAAAAGAGAAAAGAAGTCTTTCAGTTCCCAGATACTAAAGTGTATAATGTCCTTATATTAAAGTTTAAATCATAGGCTTGCTGTGCTAAGGCTGATTGTGTTCACAAAGCAGCCTCTAATGTATTTGAGATGTTTACTAATTAGGCTCTCCTGCTTTTCAATAGATCAGGTACCCAAACAATCTACATTTAATTAATATTCCTCAACTTTTTTCTTTTTCTGTTGTTATAATCATAACTTACTTTGTCAGGACCTATGGAATTCAAGCTTGCCATAAAACCATGTTCCAGCTACCATCATTGCTTTCTTGCAATGAAATCCTTAGCCTCTTTGTCTGCAGAAACAGCGAGAAACACTTGTAGGAGTGATAATTTTCCCGAGTTTTCAAGCAGCCTGAAACAGCATCTCTTGGAAGTACAAAACTATATGTTCATGTCAGTGGGCCCTTCCTGCACTCCATGACTGTAGGGCTGCAAAACCTGACACCTTTCCAAGGTTTGAGAGGTCTCAAGCATTTCTTGCTCTGGATTTCACCAAAACTAAAGCGCCTGCCATTCTATTTAATGGTCTCCCACTATGACATGCCTGTCTTATCTCCTTGTGTAACAGCAGGCTTGAATTAAATTGTAGGGCATGGCCTGTGTACTTTGTCATGGAAATCAGAAGTGAAATCTAGTTTGCAGCCAGGAAATGGGCGAGCACCAAGACAGCAGCAGTCACACAGAAAAACAGCACAACGCTCAAAACCCATGAAACCAAGAAAATGAGCTGCAGATTGGTAACAAACCCAAAGTTTATTTTTCTGAAGAGCCCATCTGGGCCATGCAAATGAGCTCACAAGTATTAAGACCATGAAACTAAGATGACTATAGCAAAATGACATTTTTTCCATTCCTGTTGCTGAAGATATCATCACCTTTGCTGCCCAACAGGCACTGCAGTGCATGTGTGAGGATGGAGAGGATCACTGGAGTGAGACGGCTGCGCGGGGTGCAGTTCTGCCACAGCACTCTGATTACACTGCCTTTCCATGAACCAAGGCCAAGTTTTGCAACAGTTTCTTATGCTTTTCTCAGAAACGAGACGTAGAAAGTACATAGCCCACGAACAAGATCCAACTCTAAAAATCATAGACTCATAGAATGTCCTGAGTTGGAAGGGACCCACAAGGATCACCGAGTCCAACTCCTGTCCCTGCACAGGACAACCCCACAGTTCACACCATGTGTCTGAGGGTGTTGTCCAGTCTCTTCTTGAACACTGTCAGGCTTGGGGCCGCGACACCTCCCTGGGGAGACTGTTCCAGTGTCCACCACCCTCTGGGGGAAGAACCTTTTCCTAATGTCCAACCTAAACCTTCCCTGGCACATCTTCCTGCCATTCCCTTGGGTTCTGTCCTTGGTCCCCAGAGAGAAGAGATCAGTGCCTGCTCCTCCTCCTCCCCTTGTGAGGAAGCTGTAGCTACCATGAGGTCTCACCTCAGTCTCCTCTTCTCCAGGCTGAAGAATCCTTTCATAGGTCTGCACCTTGTCCTGTTCCATCCAAGAGGACTGAGCCTACAACCACCTATTTCCAGCAATGTGTAAGGAGTCAAAGAGTTCAGAAGGCCAATGCTGGAACCAGACAAGGAGATGCTGAAGAGGAAGCCTGTCCAAATTAACACAGGCAACTAAAACTCCTCTCATACATACAGCAGCTCTCCTTTCAGTCAGCAGTGACTCTGGTTTTGCACTCAAATGCCGGTCTCTTCCAGCACACCCAGATGTTACTGCAGATCCCACAGGGCCGAGAATCCCCAGGTTCTGACATGACTCACACAATCCATGGGAAAGGTCACACATTTAGAACTAGATTTTTACCACCCAGAGAAGAATCACCTACAGTAGGAAGCATCCAAGAAAGGATTAGAGCTGATTTCCTCCCAGATTTAAGGTCTTAACAATGACGCTGAGAATGGGATTCATGGCCTGACATACATGCCTGCACGTGGCTCTTTATGTTGTTCCTGAAGTCCAAATAATCAGCTCCCCATTTTTCCCTTAAAATATTGACAGAAGGTGGTAAGGTGGTGGTTGTTCCGACATTTAATGTGACAATACAGTGCTTCAATGGCTTGTCAGAAAGCGTGAGACTTAGACAATAGCACCACTGCTAAATAAAACGTGGCCAAGGGTTCATTCTTGGTCCTAAGGACAAGCAGCACCAAGCAGTTCCCAGCCTCCCTGCTAGAGCTCAGCACCCTTCTTTGGCAGATCTGTGTCAGACAAGCAGTGGAATGGTCCAAACAGAGCTGGGGCCCAGCTAATGATTCAGGGTTTCAGCTCATTTCCTGGAGCTCGCTAAATTTGCAGTTCAAAAGCACCCAAAAGGAACGTGCCCTCTTCAGCCCGAAGCATTCAAACTCACTCCCAAAAGAAAGTCCAGCAACGGCTTAGGGGTCTGGTCCCTATTCTGGGAACTGTTATATATCTTAAATTAAAGAGTCACTAGACAACAGATGCAGTCACTGAAGGGAATAAAATCCAGGCTCCAGATCCCCTAGGATTCTGTCCATTTCTCTAAGTGTTAAAGCAAGAAAAACTATTTTACTGCCTAAGCATCACCTCCTGTTCTTCTTCTTCTGCTGCAGCTCAAATCACTCTTTCCCACTGGGGAACAGCTAAAGGATTGACCAAAATGCCTCCAAGGTGATGAAAACATCCTATGAGCCCACTGCTTCTTGCAAAAGTTGACACGTCTCTCATTAGCTCAGCTAAGAAGAATTTTAACATTCTAAAAAGAGCAAGTTGCCTGATATATTCTTAGGAAATTAGTGCCAGTTTATTTTCTCACCATTCCCCAGCCAACACGCAATGAGACAGGAGTATATGACTAATTAGCTCCTACCTTAAATCACCTCAGCTTCAAGTTGTAAATACTCTTCCACGCATGCACAGTCTCCCAAAACACAGCAGGGATAAGACACCAAAACAAAAAGGTGTCAGACTTTTTCAATACATTGGAATGATGATATCATCTACAGGAGAGAATTTTAATTACCTATTTCATTGGCACAGTATTGAAAAGCCTCAGTTGATTTCCTGTACTTCCCCCCACCCCCTAAAAAAGAAAGCACACCACAACTGAGTTTTATCTAGGTGAAAAATAGAAAATGCATCTCTTCTGGTGGTATTTATGTCAGCCCATAACATGCTACCCTTGATCAAGACATCTAATCCTGCCCAAAAACTCCACAAACCTTCCAGTCATAAATGGACTCTATAAATTTTCATGAAAATTGGGCTGAGAAGGGAACAAGTTCTGGAGAAAGCTGAGCACACAAAATCCCTAGCATACAGTCAGGACATTCAGCTTTTAACAGGTTTGTTGCTGCCTGGAGACAAATGTTGCTTCCAACTAGCATCTGTCCACAAAGCAAAAATATTAGCAGTGTTTAATAGAACTTTAAGCAACAATAAACCAAGACAGCACAGTTTATTTTCCTAGCTAAATGAGCACAAGGGGAATTAGCCCACTAATCTTATCACACACTTCCACCTGAGCTGTATTTTCTTGTCTAATTTGTTTCTTCCATACTTATTTAAAATCTCATGTTTGGTTACCCCTTTTCCACTGAATTTCCAAACTCTTTGAACAGAGATGTCATCCCAGACAAGCTTTTTCCAACATTTCACCAGCTGGCAAGGAACTAACAACAGACTGCTTGGTGAAACAGTGGTGTTAAATCAGCAAGATTCATAATCTGAGAACATGTATCCCAAAGGACTTGTCTTCACTGAAAATTATGGAATAGTCCATAAAAACGCCAAACCAGCTCACAAGCTACTACCCCAGTATTGTGGACAAACGCTGTACACGGGGTTTTGCAATGGAGGCTTTGTAGCCTATATCAGGCTTGCTCAGGCAAGCAGTGAAGCTGTGCCCCTGCCTGCTTATTTCCCACACAAATATCAGTAATCTTAGTTATGATAGTCTTTGGGAAGAAAGTGGGATACAAGCAGAATCCTGATCTACACAAAGACCTATGGCTGCCGAAACAAAGCAAGTGCCAAATAAACCAGAATCCAAAGGATAAGGGAAGGGGGCCATCCCATTCAGGGGGTGGTCAACAATGAGACAAAGCAGGTCATCCAAGAGCACATGCAATATGGACTAGAAATTGGGTGGACACATAAAGATCATGACTCAATAACAAGACCCTGAAGAGATTCTCTGAAACGAGGAAGGTATGAACACAGCCTGAATACATGCAATGAGCTCTTTCTCCTGCACCTGGAATAGACAGGTGTGAATTGCACCTCTGGCAAAATGGCACTTCAGCCATGCACGTACAGCTGGCCAGTCACTGCAACACTCTGAACCTGGTGCACGTTCTCCTTTAGAGGCATGTTTTAGACAGACCACAATAATTAACACCTACATCTGCTTGTTACTATTACTGACAAGGGTTCTTCAAGTGAGCCGGCCTATTTCTTCCACTCAGTCCACTGAGGGCTACTGAATAGAAAGGCACTATCACCTTCAGCTCCAAGCCCCTGAGCTACAGAGGTGGCAGACAGGGGCTGGGGGAGCACTTTGGCAGAGCACCCCTGCATGAACACCCCATGCTTTTATCCTCCCCCTAGCATCTCACAGAATCACAGAATGGCTGGGGTTGGACGGGGCCTCTGGACAATATCTAGTCCAACCCACCTGCTAAAGCAGGTTCACCTACAGCAGGCTGCAAAGGACCACATCCAAGTGGGTTTTGAATGTCTCCAGAGAAGGAGACTCCACAACCTCTCTGGGCAGCCTGTTCCAGGGCTCTGGCACCCTCAAAGTAAAGAAGTTTCTCCTCATATTCAGATGGAACCTCCCATGCTTCAGTCTGTGCCTGTTGCACCTCATCATATCGCTGGGCACCACTGAAAGGAGTCTGGTCACATCCTCTTGACATCCACCCTTGAGATATTTATAAGCACTGATAGGATCCCCTCTCAGCCTTCTCTTCTCCAGGCTGAACAGACCCAGCTCTCTCAGTCATCATAAGAAAGATGCTCCAGGCCCCTCATCATCTTCATGGCCCACCACTGGACTCCCTCCAGTAATTCCTTGTCCTTCTTAAACTGGGGAGCCCAGAACTGGACACAGTACTCCAGACGTGGCCTCACCAGGGCAGAGTACGTTGTACTCACCATTCTCCAATATGGAACAGTACGACTCAATGGACCTTTGTTCTGACCCACTACAGATGCTTTTCTGTTATGATCTCAGCAAGAAGGCTTCTTGAAGATGCAGCTTTATTGTGCACTTGGCACCTTTGATCTGTCTTCTATTTAGAAGCTGGTATCACACCAACTATCCCTCTTCTCCTCTCCCACTCCCAGGAAGAGACTATTCCCTAACCCTGCTATTTTTTCCTATATGTTGAGAAGCAAAAGCTGCTGCTGCTTAAATTATTCACTGCAACACTGGTCATATATGAAGATAAACAGATTGCACCTCGACTACAATTTAAGAACTTGAGAAGGAGAAAGAAGTTTTATTTCTTCTACTCACCATTTTTCTGGTGAAATAACATATTAAGAAAAAAGTAGGAAATTAACAAATTTGAAAAGGTTATTTTTAAATCAAGAAATCCTACAGGGAAAAAAAAAACAACCACCCTGCACAGATCTACATGTGTGTTTAGTTTCTTAAGTGCACAACAGAAACAGTTCCGATCTTGTCTGTAAATCTTTATATTATATGGGGGTTTGTGAGACACTGCAATGAAGCTTCAGGAATGCTGAGTTTTTAGGCGGCTGAAATTATTGTCTTTTGGCCTCTTTAGTCCTGAATTTATGTGAGATTAACACATTCCAACAGTCATCTTAGTATATTACACATTCACTTGTACACAGACCATCCATCTGGTCTCAAAAGCCAGTAACAGCAAGAGCATATTAAAACTGTGAAGGTGCTAAGCTCTGCTAACATTAATTTCTGTGTGATAAGATCGCACTTGTCAGAGGAAAGCTAAAAATCTCTATTATATTCAAATGTGTATTTCCAGGTCTTAATTTCATTCTAATGTGAAGGAAAATTAAAAAAGATGCTTTTAACTGATATTTATCCAGTACATTTCCATGAGGGCACAGGAAAGAGTGTCAGCCCTCACCCTTGAAGAGCCAACTTATTTTGAAGAAACAGAAATGACACTTTCCAGGATTTTTTAAATCTTTTTCTTCAGCTTTTCTGAATATATAACTCAGAGGAAAAGAGGAAAAAAAGAAGAAGAAAAAAAAAAAGGCAGCCCTATCTATACAACTTATATTTCTCTCCTTTCAAACCAGCTCTTACTGGCCACCTTCATGGCTGCAAACATTACACACAGTCACCAGGTAGTACTGTAACCCATTCTGCATCTTATGTTAGTACTGGCAGCCCCCCAAACCCATGAGTACGAGGGACAGAAACCCATTCCCCACATTCACTGGGTTTGTAAGCAAATAAATCTTCATTAAAGTCACCCTTCTTTTTCTGAGAGAGTTTTTCCCTCTAAGAAACCAAAATAATAACTTCAAATATAAAAGTTGAGTATTACCCGATTTCTACTCAATGTTACTGTTAGACCCTCTCAGTTTTTAATTTATAGTTCTGAAGCTAATGTTTGATTTTTAAATTATCTGCTTTAGGCTAATGATTCTCTTTAAAGTCCAAAGTGTCATTAAAATAAAATCCTGGTCTTTACTCTAGGAAGTGATCCTTTTCCTCCATTTTTCTTCATTAGCTGAGGATCAACAACATAAATGTGGATTCTTTTCTGACATCCAATCATGTAGGAAGCTTACAATAATTTCTGTTTTTCATTAGGGCCAATAGCATACCCTAAGGGTACAGAGCGTGATGATGCTCAATTACAAAAGTGTCAGGATGTGAAAAGTCAGATTTAAATACGTTTAATACCATGATGACCTCAAATAGGCTTGATATATACATTTCGGAATATGTCTTAGTAATACACTTACCATGTCAAAGAAGTGCTAAGTCGCCCATTTCATCAACTACCAAAACACCTTAGAAATAACTGGTTGGAGTGACTCTGAAGCACCTTCTCCAACTTCCTGCTTACCATCAGCTTACCACCAAGACCAGATCTGGTGAACCGTGGCTCTGGCTCACTGAGTCTCAAAAACCTTCAAGGATGGATGTTCCACAGCCTTTCTAGCCAACTTTTGCTGCTGCACTACTCTCATAGTAAAAAGGTTTGTCCTATTGTCCAGTCAGAGTCTCCCAAGCCCCGATTTGTGATGACTCTCTCTTGATATAATATATTATTTGCCACTATTAAGTAAAGTTAGGCTTCATCATCTTTGTAATTATAATTCTAAGTTGCTAACAGATTTCTCCTACTTGGCCTCTCCTTGCAAGACTAACAAGCCCAGATGCCTCAGTTTCTCCTCACCATAAGGTGCTCTAAGCCTCTAACAATTTTGGTAGTCCTCAAGTGGACTTCCTCAGTTTCTCAATATCTCCCTAGAACTAGGGAACCCAAAAGCAGACACAGCATTCCAGGTGGAGCCTCACCAGTGCTTTCTAGAGATGAATCATCCCTTTGCCATTGCTCACCTTCCCCCTAAGGTCGCCCAGTCTGTGGTTCACCTTATTTGCTATGAGGTGTTGGCTCATATTCAACCAGACAACTACTGCAACTTCACAGCCTTTTCAACAAAGCTGCTACTCAGTCCCTCCCCAATCCGTAGTGACACACAGAAACACTTAAGTCCAGTAGCAGAACTTCATACTTCTCAAACTTTTTGAGGTTTCTGTTGGCCCAGTTCTCAAGTTTATCAAGGCCCTTCTGGACTAAAGATCAGCAGTTTGTCAGATGGTAGGGATTTTGTCCCTACATACCAAATAGCACTTTTACACTCCTGTTGTCTGTCCTTATGTCCACTTTTGTATGCCCCTTTTTTGTGTTTTAGTTGACTGAGAAGTTTCCTGCTTGGTCAAGCAGGCCTCCTGCTGAAATACCAGATCTTCCTGCACTGTGGAAAGGTGCATTCCTTGAGCTGTCATTAAATTTTCTTTAAAAATCTACACAATCTCCTGGGCACCCTTCTTCATGGTTATTATCCAAGGAATTCTACCTACCAGTCTGCCGAATAAGTGAAAGCCTGCAGTCCTTAAGCCCAGGATCCTAATTCTGCTGCTCACCTTCCCAGCCTTTCTCTATATCCACAGCTCAATCATGTTACAGTCACCACAATCCAGGCTGCCACCTGTGACCGAAACAGCCAGTTCTTCCCTACCTGTGAGCAGCAAATGAAGTGAAGTTACCTCGACCCGGCTCTCTGCCATCTGCATTACAAAATTCTTACCCACACAGTCTAGAAACCACCAAGAGCACACGCACGACGCCAGACTGCTCTCCTAGCAGATGTCTGGCTGGTTGAAATCCCCCATGAACACGAGGCCGCATGAGAGGGAGGTTTCTGCCAGCTATCTGTGGAAAGCGATATCCACCACCTCCTCTTAGTCATATAGTAACAGATGCCCACCACGTCCCCAGCGTTCCCTTTCAAATCTCCTGTGGCCAATGCTACCTCTGGGAAAATTAGCTTACAGTGTTTTAAAACTATATGAAGATTCCTAAAGCAGTTTGCTCAGTGCAAAAAAAGCCAAATTATCAGTTTCTTCTAAACTGAGCTTAGGTATCAAATGCATTAGTAAAATTTCAATAACATATTTCAACTACAATGGAAAACCAACAAGTTTTTTAAAAAAACCTTCTCATCTATTGAAAAGATACCAAAATAGACAAAACAGCTTTAAAATTCACTATGGCATCTCCTACGCAACTATCCCAACTCCCTGAGTTTGCCAAGCAGGTAACTTCAGTCTTATATATTAAAATGGGCAGGACTTGCACAGCACACCAACACGTAGCAGGACTGCAACAGTTGCTAAACAGGAAAATTTAAATTTTGAACAACCACTAAACATTAAAACTCAGATGCTATTTACTAACAACCGCTCATGGGAACAACAGTGAAACCCTACCGAAGAGCGTACAGAAACTTATCTGCCTGACAGCTCATCCCTTTTTTTCTGGCTATATCAGCATGTCTAATAAAAGACACTGTTTTTTTGCCACAAACCTTTTGTCTCTTAAATGTTAGAATAATTAGAAATAACTCAAGCATAACTCCACAAACTTCCACAGACAACTGGCTTTGAAATTCCCGTCTCCATTTGCTGCCTCCTCTGTGCTGACGTAACAACAGTTTGTAAGGCCTTGCCATAAATCAAACCACTGGAATCGTTTCAGTCACCACAATACAGCCCTGTAAGTACAACCACGGAGGCAATGAACAATAACAGGAATGTTAAGATAAAGATGAAAGAACCAAGTCTCTTAAAAAGGTTTTGCCAGTGAAAAAAATTTGTCAGAACCACACTCCCAGCTGTCAACACATGAACTTCAACAAAACAATGACACCGGTGAAGCTGGAAAAGGGAATGTGCTGGAAAGCATTTAAATCATCAACCATTTCTTTAGTGTTTGGACAGCGATAGACCCTGAAAAAAAAAAAAACCAACACAAAACCGCAAAATACAAAACCAAAAAAAAAGGCATGAAAAAAAACAAACCAAAAAAAACCCACAACACCCCAAAACCCTGCTAAACACATGGTCCCATTTATAGTCATCTTTCAGATTATAATTTTTTACCACAATCACTTAGATCCTGTATACTGATGATTAACATTACAAGATTCTGAAGTCTGATACAGTTTTCACAACTGACTGTGTTATGCTCAGCAGATATTGTTGTATGTACTACTGAGGCCTTTTAGGCTTTAAACATGGGCTTGATCAGAAATTGAGACTGAGCAGGGTTTAGAAAGCATAAGAAGCAAACCTGGATGGGCAGAGCTGCAGAAAACAGCTAATGAAACTAGTACATATTTTGGTCTACACAAGTGACAAAGTCTAAGTTGTTTTACGTACCTTGAGCAGCAAAGCACACGAGAAATATTACTTTGCCTGTACTGTCTGACAGGCAATGATTTTTGATTTTCAGCTCTTCAATTTTCACTAAATTCAGCATTTGTTCCCACCAACCCCTTAAAGCTTCTCTGATATTGTGTATTCTGTCAGATTTTTTTGAAAGTTTCACATTACATACAGATAGATGCAAATAATTAAATGCCAGTGAATCAAGTTACAGAGAACTTCACTCTGTTCAGCTCAAACTGTGTTTAAAATAATAATTCATCACAAATAACTCTGCAATCTACAAAAACTTGACCGTTCTTTAGTCTTTTGGAAGGAAACATAAAACCTGCACTAAAAAAATGAATCTCATATTCATCCTTGCATTTATTACTATAAATGACATTTCCCTCAATAAATGAGTTCAGCAAATCCAAACCTTTCCTAGCTATTCCCATTACCCTTTAGTCACCGTGTGCCTCTGCCTTTGAGATTTCTCTTAAGCTTTACCACTAGAAAGCTCTGGCAGTTCCTCCACAGCCCCCAGTGCACCAGCAGGTCATATTTGCATTACAAGGACAAAGCTAAAAAGCTGAGCATGACTCCTTCACATATAACAGGACAAAAACTGACAACAATTTCTCCCTTACACTTAAAAGGTACCATCACAGAGAGTAAATCCGATCTGGCAGGGATGTCAGATCCAAATTACTGGGTAGACAACAATTTGCTATTTACTTGACTGTTAACAGCTCCCAGGCCTTTCAGAAATATTTTCTTTATCACTAGGGAAGAGACACGAAACCTGGAAACTGCTTACGAGACTTATAATTACAGAACCTGCATAGAAATAGCAAAAACACTTAATGTGCGCAAAATTTCAGACCATCTCATTGTAACTTCAGTAACCTCCAAGGAGTGATAGGGCCAGCAAGAAGATATGCAATCATGTTTAAAATAAAATTAATTTTTAAAACCCCCAACCAAATAATAAACAGGATTCCTAATAGCAAGGTCCCAAATACACAGGAACACAGGAAGCACTATAATGACTGAGATGTCTCAGATGCTGGGAGGGCAAATATCCCTAATATTATATCGTAGCCTGCCTTTAATAAACTACAAGATTGTCTAGAGCTTTGAGAGTTAAGTCTTTCTACCACAACTATTACCATCATCGATTGTAACTGGGAATACTTCTATTGTTCATATACATATACAGTGTATTCATGAATATTGCTAAGTTACACTCGGTTACATTCCACAGCACATGAAAATTATGAAGTATTTTTAGTAACACTGCATTTGCTACCATTTCATTTTGCTGAATTTCTTCTTGCTCTTAAGGTTATTCATCCCAACAAGGGGCTGAAAAGTCTGGAGCTACCCTCTTCAGATGCTTGTTTGCTAATTTGTTCCCTTAATTCCTATTTAAGATAAATAATCCTAGCTTTTCTAGTACTTTTCACAAATAAAATATTTTCTATTCAAAAATTCTTGAGGGAATTTTATGATTATCAATTCCTCAAAAGCTTCCTTCTTGAGGAACCTTTGAGAAACCAAACACATATTCAAAGAAATGAACTGGTCAACTAATAAACAGATTAAAATAAAATTAAAATGGGGATAAATGGTATTAAAGGGGAGCAATTAAGAGCCTTAGAGAGTACCCCATCCTCAGAATCACTTGCTGTCATTCTGCCACCCTCGCTCTGTATTTAGTAGCTTTGTTGCTTTTGGCATTCATCCAGAAAAGCGCCAGCTACCACAGGCATATGTCACCATTTCCAAACGCCACTTCTGCTCTGCACGGGCCCCTCATCTGTTCTCCAGGGTCACCACAGGACACTCCGGGACAGTTCGGCTCATCCCTCCTACCACACGCAAGCTCATTACTGTGGGCTGCAGGTAGAACCAAGCGCACATCAGCCTTGGCAACCCCTGACACGGATGTGTCTTGTCCAGCAGAGGAAGGACGAAGCCAGGCAGTGCGGAACCTGGAGCATGGCGAGGCGCTGGATGGAGAAGAGCGGTCCGCACAGGCCCAGGCTGCGGGGCTCTCCTTGCTTCGCTGCGGGTCAAAGGCTCTGGAGGAGACGCCGTGGAAAGCCGCACTAAGCGGCCCTGCCAGCCTGTGACTGAACTCTGCCCTCTCCTCTCACACAATACTCATTAAAAAAGAAAACGGGGAGGGCAGCGCCAACGGGACAAGCCGGCAGCCCGTGAGGTGCAAACCTGCCCCCGGGCCTCCCCCGGGCCACCCGGCTGAGGGCAGAGCGAGGCTGCCCACACGCTGTGCCCGCCGTCAGGGCCTGCGGATCGGCCTGGGCGAAGGAGGCCAGTGGGGAGCCGTAGGGATCCCGGGCCGGGCCACCCCGCGGGGGCGGGGGTCGTTACCTGAGCCGTGCAGCGCCCGGACCTCCCGGCGGCCGCGCCGCGCCAAGGCCGCGCCGCCGCCCAGCACCTGCCCCAGGAGCAGGCGGACCCTGCGCGCAGCGGGAGCCCCGGGCCCGCCGCCCAGGCACAGCACCCGGGACTGCATGGGGCTGCGGGGAGGCCGCCGGGCCGGGCCGCGCCGAGCCGAGGCGGGGAAGGGAAACGCCGAGGCACAAAGTCCCACCGGAAACCAGCGCCGGGCCGACCGGCGGCCGGGGCGGGGACGGGCCGGCGGGGGCGGCCGCGGGCTGAGGCTGCCTGTGCCGCCGGGGTGCCTGGGGACGGCGGGCAGGGCTCGTTTCGTCCCCAGCTGTGCCGGAGGGGGTAGGGAGGACCTGGGCGGAGGGGGAGGCAATGACATGGGCAGCCCTGGGCCCCCTCAGGCCGGGCAGGCGCGGCCGGAGCGGGAGGCGATGGCGGGCGGCGCCCCGAGCCCCTCACTGTCCCCTCAGCGTCCCCTCACTGTCTCCTCAGCGTCCCCTCACTGTCCCCTCAGCGTCCCCTCACTGTCCCCTCAGCGCTGGCCGCTGTTCCGGGGCTGATACCCCGGTATGTTCTGTAAGAAGAATTGGGGTGCCAGCTCTGAGGACGACGTGTTCTCCTTTTGTTTTTTGCTTATTTGGAGTGTTTTTTGTATGGAAGAGGCCGAAGTCCATACCTGGACGCGTTTAAAACACCCTGGAACGCAGGGTGCGGGCAGCGGTGGCTGAGGTAAAATCCTTGTGCCAAAGGTGTTTCCTACCTCTGACTTCTTAAATCCTCCTGAATTCACGGAACCTTCAGTCCCAGTGCCACCCCTCACCTGTGTTCGTGATTACGTTACTTTTATACCTTAAGAATTTGAACCAAGTTATTCAGGAGTGAAGTTTTGCACATGCGTGGCTTGGATGTGAGATTTTTGTAAAATGTTATTTATTGAAGTGGATTTCAAAACTGGCTCGTTCAGTTAAAGTTACTGTGCCTGAATGTGTGTAAAAGCTTGGGAGTAAATTTTAGAAAAATTTGTGAAAGGCTGAAGCTTTCACGATAACAAACTAAGCCTAGTTTCAAGGAAAATCCAGTTGAGGCTTGGATCTCAGCACCTGTAAAAAGACCGTGAGGGAGCTTAGCAGAACGTAGAAGCCACAGTCAAATCACCATAGTTATAACCTGTACTTCAGGTTTTAGGTATCTCAGTGTCCCTGGGGCTGGGAGAATTTCTCTCCAGTACATCTCCTAATTCCTGCATGTTTTCAGCATTCCAGAGGACAGACACTAACGAGCAAGCTAAGCGTCTGTTCTAGCATACACAACTTTGGCTTCTAAGCCCCCAAATTATATTATGAGTTATGAATGTTGCTGTAGTCCTAGATGCATTCGTGCAGCTCGGTATTAGGTGCTTTAAACAATTAAGAGAGGTGAAATTTCATGACCTTCAGCGTTTCCCATTGGCTAGCTTGTTGGCTGGGTATAAATTCTATTCTTAGTACTTAATATAGGTCTATGGATCTGCTTTCTGGGTCTAAGGCAGGGTAAACTAAATTGAAACATCCTTTTATGGATATTGCCCTAATTTCTTGTAAGCTGAAGATTGCGAATGATGTAGGCTAAAGATAGGCTAAGTAACAAGGTCTGGCAGAACAGAGTAAAGGCCAATGAGGAAAAATAACAATGGAGTCCTTTATGAATATATGTTACCAATCTGGGATATTAAATTAGAATATTACATTGATCCTCTTGTCATAGCTATAGAAAAAAATAATAAATAGTAATAAATTGCAACAGATATGCAAGCAGTTAAATGCGTAACCTGAATACTGAATAGATTTTATGCTATGCTGGTAACAATGAGACATTTCAAAATTTTGTACAGACTCACAGTAATTTCACACTGTGAATATACAAAGCTTCCTTTTACCTCTATGTGTGTATATACGTACAACTATAAAGCTAAATTCTTGAAGTTTAGCCCTTTATGAGTCATGTATCTATGAAATGGTTTGCTTTTTAGAGCATCTTAAAATTCTGAATTAGTCAACTTCTCCAAAACTTCAAATTCAGCCTTGAGTTCAGCCTCCAACTTTGCAGCAAAACTATATTTACTTATTTTCAAACCATTGCTGGGAACTTATAATGGAAACGTTGTTGTCTCTGTGCATAATTATGTAGAGGGAAATTTTGATGAATGTATACATGTTTACACATATACAAAAATAATTAGATGTGCAACTTGAATGTGGCATTGTTTTTATGCTATACCATCAGTCATGACAGCACTCAAAATTTAGTATAATTTAATAATGTGAATGTATAGAACCTACTTTTTTTTTGTGTATGCATGTGTATACCCATATGTGAATTTTTATCTGGCTATACAGTATTACAATATTTCTTGAATATGGCATCTGCTTCACTTGCTAATCATAACTGATGCATATATGCCTTACATATCTGGTACTTGCTCACTGCTCTCTATGGAAAGCACGATTCTGTCAGTGCTTCAGTGCTGTCAAGAAGTGGAAGGATTTAGCAGTTTGCATCTGGTGTGTTTGTGAAGGCTTTCACAGATGATTTACAGCACGGGTAACAAACAGCTATTTCATATTTTCATTCCCTGGCTTAACAGCATTCTTATTTGGAACGTGAAGTTTCTTAACAAAAATACTTTTCCTTTGATTAAACAGAAAAGAACTTATTCCAAAGAACGAGAGCTAAAAAAGCATCTCTGTGAGTTGACAGTTTCCAGACTCTTCTCTCTAGTAGCTGTCAACTACTTTGCTGTGTAGCTCTAGCTGCAAGACTAAATTAGACACAGGTGCAGACTGTAAAGAACAATGGATCATCTCTGCCGAGTTGTACGCAGTTCTCCTACACAAGAACAGAGAAGACAGCTGACATTAAATCCTGGCTTCATCTGAAGTTAGTAGGAAATCTCATACTGAATGTAGCAAGACCTGAGTTTTACCCAAACATTCTGGCTGAACTGCAGTAATAGGAGCAAGTCAGTCTTCATTTACTGTTAAATCTTTGTCTCGAGCATAGGTCTAACATTGAACTTCTTTTAAACTATGTCCAGAAAGTGTGAAGAGGCAAAAAAGGAAGCCTATTTGAATTTATACAATTCCCTGGTGGTGTGGGTTCCTTCTGGCGATACTAACAGAGAAAGTCAAGCCATAGCGGCTGGCTGTGCTTACCAATAATTTTCATTCCTGACATCAAGAGGTTACTTTTGTATCCTTTTTCAGTTAGGCAAAATTACTTTCTTTGGTTTAAAATTTATAGTTGTTTTCTCAAATTATCTGTAGCCAGTGATGGCTTGCTTTCAAAACTAGATGTAGAGAGTGTCTGGCTTGTTTTCTTCTGCTGTGGATCAATTTTGAACAAACATAAGTACTGATTTCCATGGAGCCAATCTAACTCATTATAATGAGTCTTTGTAATACCAGAAGGTGTTTCTCTTGTATGGAATCGATTGGGAACAATATAAATCAAATAAAAATCGAAATGCACATCTGGTCCTTTGTTGACACAAACCCTAAATTTATCCCCTATTTTAATCTGAGTTGATTTAAAAAGTGGATCCACCAATAAGATACCAAGGTTCTTTGGTAAACTGTATTATCTCCTGGTTCTTGCTAAACTGGCTTTCATTCATAATTTCTTTGCATCTAATGATTATTTAAATATCCATCTCTTCCTTCTGCACTATTATAAAATAGGCAAGAGTCAAAGCTAGGTTTTGTTCTACAAATTGTGTTTATGATAGATTTACCACCCTAGAAGAACTGATTACTGCCTTTTTAATTAAGGGCTTAAAGGTTTTTGTTCTCTGTTTGTATTACAACTTCTTTCAAGACATTGACATGGACTCCATTAGCTTCCTTAGTATCTGTTCAAACTCCTCTGTGTTATTCTGTGCTGTTTGCACTGTTACACTGAACTAAAACAGCAAGTAAGGATACAGTCATTATTGATTTTTGTAAGAAATAATGACATCGAGGTAAGGAAGTTCTTGCCGTCTGATTGCTCACTGGAAGGTTGACCTAGCAGTCTCTAGCTACTTGGAAGTACATTTCTCGGAGATCATTATTGTAGCCATAAAAACTTGTACTTTTTTTTTTTCAAGGGAACATAGAGAGTTTTAAAAAAAAAAAAGTACACTGCTGAATGGTACTGCATATTCACATTCATATATGTGTTACAATATAAATGCTCGGAGAGTATGAAGGCCATAAGTTGTGGCATCTGCAATTTCTTATGCCAAACTCCATCTGTTTTCAGTAGTTCATAACTTCACCATTCTTTAGTAATTTGGGCAGAAATTTCGCATGCTGAATTTCTGCCTCAGGCCGAAGTCTTCTTTTGAAAACTTGAACAAAAATAGCTTAGCCACTTTTCAGAAAAGAAAAAAGAGTGCTTTACTCAGGAGCAGCTATAACCCTTATGTGACTGGGAAGACTACACAACGGAGCAGCCGTATCACATGAGGGAAATGCTTACTACCTTCCTTGGTGCTACTGGAGAGCCAAGGAGAGACTGAAGAAGATTTAAACCTCTGTCGTGCCTGATAAATCTGCATCTGGTTTTACCCATATGAAAACAATTCTTAAACTAGGAGCTTCGCTGTTCCTGAGCTTTAGAACCAGGGCTAGAATTCTGCTAAGAGAGTCTTTCTTGCTTTTTGATGACCCTGATTTTTTGCTTAATCACAAACTTCTGAAAACTGGGGAAATGTATTATAGTTTACTAGCTAACTTATATTCTGTTTGTATGAAGTATGACCTAGGATAAGACCGCATTGGCTGAGCCAGACTACCCTCACTTATTAATATTTCTCCTTCAAGGCCAGGGAGCGCTGCAAAGACAGTCTCTGATGTGCCTTCAGTGCTGCTCCTATCCCCAGGCTGAGGAAGCAGAGGGATGAAGAGCCAACCCCAAAGGGACAGTTAGAAAACAGTGAATCGAGCACAAAGAACCCAAAGGGGAAGTGGAGGAGAGGGAAAAGCCACTAGATAGATGTAGCCTGACAGTACAAAGCTGCATGAACTAAAGTAATGAAGGATGAGGTTCAGACAGGGGCTGAGAGCACCATGACCACTATGTTTTGTGAGTCCTGGACAACACTGGAACCCCCAGTATTCTGCTGCCGACAGAAATAGTTGTGAAACCCACCAAAAATATACTGACCTGGTTCATTCATGCTGTTGGTCTGTGTGGTGGGGGGATCTCTGATGTCCTGCTGATGTGTAATTTTGCCTCCGGGGCAAGAGGGTTGTTTCTGTTTGATTTTCATAATTGCTATTTCTTTTAACTCTAGAAAAATATAAAATATTCCAGTAAACTAATATAGCAGTTTAGTGATTTCAGAACGGCACAAACTCAAATGTTCAGGAATTAAATGCAAAAATGGTATTGTTAGGTTATTGAAATTAAACTGCTGTTGATATAGAAATTTTTATACAAAATTAGTGAGATGATCATAAACGGTGATTTCATTGGCTTCACAGATATTCATAGCCTGATAAAGCCTAGCATGTATTAACAATGTGTATGCAGGAGCAAATGGAGTCAGGAAATACATAGTGTAGTGTTAACACTAGAAAAGACAATGACCCTTTCAAGAAGAGAGAGACAGAAAATCCATGTGAGATCCTGTCCCTGCTGCTGAAGAGGACAGCACCTGGGCAGGAACTACTTCAATTTGAGGAACTCGGGAATGTGTCTTTTCAAATCATAGAATTGTTTAAGTTGGAAAAGACCTTTAAGATCATCATGTCCATCTGTTAACCCGGCACTGCCAAGTCCACCACTAAACCATGTCCCTAGGCACCACATCTACATGTCCTGTAAATGCCTCCAGGGGTGGTGACTCCATCACTTTCAGTGAAGAAATTCTTCCCAACATCCAGTCTAAACCTCCCCTGGTGCAACTTGAGGCTATTTCCTCTCGTCCTATCACTTGTTACTTGGGAGAAGAGACCAACACCCTCCACGCTACAACCTCCTTTCAGGTAGCTGTAGACAGCGATCAGGTCTCCCCTCAGCCTTCTTTTCTCCAGGCTAAACAGCCTCAGTTCCCTCAGCCGCTCCTCATCAGACTTGTGCTCCAGAGCCCTCACCACCTCATTGCCCTTCTCTGAATTCTCTCCAACACCCCAATGTCTTTCCTGTAGTGAGGGGCCCAAAACTGAACACAGGATTCGAGGTGGGGCCTCCCCAGTGCTGAGTACAGGGGGACGATCACTGCCCTAGTTCTGCTGGCCATGCTAGTTCTGATACAGATTAATCACCAGTGTAGGTTATCAGCTCACTTGTGTCTTATTTGATTTAGCTGTACTTGCATCAAACCTATGCTCATTGGCAAAGATTTCTGGTGTCCTTTCCTGTGTTCTTTATGGTTGTCATGATCCTCTAAAACAACTCTTGTATGCTCTTTACTCACCCCAACACTGATGTAAAATATCTACTAAATAAACTTCAGTGGTTTGTATTTAGTGTTTTACTTTATAACTGGGGTGGGCTACAACTGTACGCAAAGCTGGTTAGTAGAGTGAGTGGGTAGTATTTGGGTAAAACATGGTAGTTCCATCCCAATCCCATGTGCCCATACCCTAAAGCTTTTCCAGACCCAGCCCACAACTCAAAGGCAGCCACAAAATGTTGGTAGAGCTGTTACATTAAGAGCTAAGCAAAAATACCCGATCAAAGATCACCTGAAATCTCTATCTGTTTTCATGTTTAAATGGTAGGTTTCCTTTATTCTCAGGTTATAAACACTTGGGTTTTGCTATCTGTCTACAGAGTATTGCGCAGAATAATCTGTAAAGGGTCACAGGCAGCATGTGCTGGTAACACAACATCATCAGTAAAATGCCCAAGTTCCTGAAGAGAGGATTAATCTTACCCCCTTAGAATTCAGTGTCGTCATGGTTAAGCACAGGGTAATTCCACATATCACCGACGTTTTTTAAATTTCAATAAATTGTGAGGCAATCTCACAAGCTCGGGTTTGCTGTTAACGAACAAAACTTTTACTTACCCTAGCTGCGGAACTTGCAACATTAGTTCAGTAGGGCCTGAGGCCGTTTGTGCAGCTTACACAATCCCCAAAGATGAAAATACTTATTGCCTCATTCCTGAACCTTTGAACTCTCTTAGGGCATTATTTTCATGAAAAATCATCAACCTGCCTGGCTGGCCACGGGGTAGAGCTGTGGGTGACGCACAGTGAAAGATTTAGCCCAGAACGAAGGCTGAGGTGAGCACCCAACTGTTCCGTTTAGACACTAATATCCTAAATCCTTGCTCGAGGGAGCTGCCAGTGACTCCCCTGCTGGCATATGGTCTGGGTCTGCCTAACAGCAGAGTTCAGCTGCAGCAGCCTGACCCCTCGACCTTGTCAATGTAAATAAAATACAGAAAACTGGCCCTTCTGTGCTGTCATCTGTGCGAAGAGGCGTTACGGCCTGCCCATCACGAACACCGAATGAAAATCTTCATGGGCTACACATGCACGAAAAGTACAGATTTAAAATAGCTCTAAATGACCTGGTCTGAGATTTGAAATCCCACACAGGGTTGCATTGATATAATCTCTTGTGTTTAATATAAATTAGAATGAATGAGATTGTTTTTTTCCAGGAATTTTAAACTGAAAATTGATTAAATCTGTATTTAAAGAATGACCTAAAAAATCTTTAAGAAACAAAACAAAATCCAAAACAAACAAAAAAGCCCAGCTGTCATGAAGACATAATGGGCTTTTCTTTCTAAGAGAAAAGACCTTGAAAATGTTTGATATTCATCTCACCTAAAGTCCACATCTGAAGTGAAGTACAATCTTTACTTTCTCAGGACAAGACTATTTAACACAAGTTCTCCAGGGAAACGATGACTTCATTAGGATTCTCTTAATGTTTTCAGTAGAGCAGCATTGCCTTTTACGAACTAGGCAAAGACAAACCTTATACAATCTCATTTTTTCAGCTGCTTCTTTTGCCTCTCCCTAATGTTCAGATGAAACAGTTCAAATTGAAAATAAGAAACATTAACTGCATTAAGTGAGGATAGATTGCAAAACAATAGGCAGGAGGTACGAAAACCTCTTTCTTTTTAGGTCAACCAGAACTTCAGTGTGTGTGAATATGCAACTTACTTTCACCTGCTGTCTTTGATGTACTGTAGTTAACCATATAATTTTATCAGACAGTCTGTCTGGGAAGATTCAACTTTATGACAAGTGAAAGAAATGTGAAAATTATAATTATGAGGAGATTAAAGTACTGTGGTACATTTAGCTTATACATTAGGGCATGAATTTTTTTTTCTTTCTTTTACAAGTGGCTGTCAGGTTTTTGCTTTTTAAAACAAACAATGGAGTCTCTTAAATAGTGAAACGTCTCAAATTCCTCTGAATATCTTCTAAGAATTGAAATATGGTATCTCTCCATGTTGGAAGGAGTAACCCAGCCCATCTCGACTTTCACTTGCTGTCCCGAACAATGGTCCCTTACTGTCCCGAACAACGGTCTCTTGCTGTCCCAAACAATGGTCCCTTGCTGTCCCAATATCTTAAATGGATTAATGTTCTAAGAATGCTTAAATGGGATTGTGGAGCTTTCGTTTACACTTGGGACCCTGCTCTTCTTCATTCACAGTTCCTTTCTCAGTGTTCAGCATTGGTTTTGTCTGAGGGTCAGGTTAAGGACATCTTGAAAGCTTTGCCTTCGTTTCTACTTTTATTTTCTCACTTCATAGTACGCTGAAGTAGTTCAAGAGCACTGCAAAGCACGTCAGATGCAGTTTTGTCTTCAAAAAGCTCAGAATTTAAGGGCTTAACCCAGTTTGCATGCAACTGGTCAGTCATACTTTGATTTCCAGGAACGAGTACAGTTATTCAAGTGGGTAGACATTAGCAGAATTGGTCCATGCAGAACAATAAATGAGTTCATGGGAGGGAGGAATTTTTTTGTAAGACTTGAGTGTGCTTGGACTTAATTTAGGTTGCACAAAAAGTGGCTGCCAGCCCAGCCACTGTTATATTGTGTGGTATGGAAGCAGACAGTACAATAGGTAATGAGGGGTAGGTACTAGTGCCCTCTTACACTATTTGTAACGCTAAATCAACACCTGAAATCCCTTCCTAGATAGAAGTACGAAGAGGAGTGGGGTGAGGTATGAGCTCCTCTCTCCACTCCCTGCACTGATACAAGATGAATCAGTTCACCCAAGTAAAAGTGTGCTGGATCAGTAACTCCGTATGCAGGAACTTAACAGTGAGTTTTATTGTTATTGTTCTTAATTACTAGTACCAGAAGGGATTTGAAGAAGAGAAGAAAGTGAGAATCCAGTGAACAGGGAACAAACGACCTGGGTGTCACTTCACAAGGAGTGTGGCTCACAGCATTTATCTAACTTCAGATTTAATTGTGCAGCTAATTGCTTAACTACAACAGAATCTATTTAATGTCCTGCTTGAGCAGCAGTGCCATCTGGAATGAGCACAAAAGGCAAGAAAATCAACAGTACAATTTGAATGTATTCAGAGGAAAAAACCTGTGCTCTGGAAGAGGTTTTCCCCTTCAGACATAGCAGTACCAGGGGTCACGAGCTTTTTCTTCTTCAGATCCACATTTGTAAACCTGAAACCTTTCCTCTGCCTATAAAATACTGCAGTCACAAACACGTTTGGCAGCCCGTGCTAATAGTAATAATATTCAGCAGCCGCTGTCAGTTCTTATTACCGCCTTCCATTCCCATCTTCTGCTTGCTGAGTCCACTCCTTTGGCTGCCCTGCCTTTGTAGCTTAAGGTCTTTGGGGCAGGAAACAGCCTTTTTGTGGTGGTTTGTAGGTGTTAAACACAGAAGGGCTCTGATCCACCACAGAATCTCCAAGATCATAATACAGCTAATACAAATAAGCCCAAGACAGATTCTATGTTTGTTATAATTAAATATATTTTTTTGCCCAAATTACAGATGGCTCCTTTGAAAAACAGAGCAGACCATATTATCTTCTATCCATCAAGCACTAGAATATATCTATGTTGCTGAAAGATTATACTTGCTGGAGGCTTTAGAAAAGGCATTCCATATTTGAGACGTGATTTAACTGCGCTTAGCTTTACTTCATTTCACCAGGTCCTAATTTATACAACTGAAAAGGCTGCTTTACACAGACCTCCATTCTGAGCCAGTCCCTGGACTGATTTGGGAGACAGAAGAATGACAGAAAACCAATATGGTATAATTATATTTCTTTAAATGGAGAAGAGGATTGAGAATATTTTGCATGAATTTTAGCCCAGACAGCTGATACCTGGGGCAATAGGAACAAATACAAGCTTGAAAGATGCAGTCATCAGGGATGGAATAGAGGCATTGCTGCGTATAGATTTGTCAATTATAATAATAAAATTGTAGCCACACAGTACAAGTGAAGAAAAAAGAAAAATTCAAGATTAAAAAATCTGCTGACACACAGAAGGGGTAATCCACTAGAGGGAGACAAATGGAAGAAACCATTGCACTGAAATCACCAAAAAAATGAAGTGGAAAAATAGGAAGAGTTTATACAATTAAGCACAGTAATCCCTATATTTTTTTTAATAAGTAATTCACTCACCATTCTTACTCTTCTTACTTCCTCATCAGTATCAGGAAATCTGGATTTTAATTTGAATTTATTGCTAAGTGTGTTAGCTCAGGCAAAATGTTGCTGCTAAAAATATGAATACCTATATTTCACAAACCATATTTCTTGCTACTGGAAACATTTCTCATTATTAACAAGTCCATGTGAAAGAGCCATCATTTAGATTCCTACTGTTTCTTGAATATGCAAAGTATGTTTAATGATAGGTGTATTTCAGGTTGCTTTTATAGTTTCAGGGGTTTGTAAACAATTATTTAGCAATCTTTTAATTCAACAAGATTGACCAACATATAATGTCTTCCTGACAAATAGTCAAAATAAAGGATTTTAGTACAAGACTGACTAGCACATAAAGTTGTGGTGCATTGACCCCAACCAACAGCCAGCACCCACACAGATGGTTGCTCATTCTCTGCCTTTGGGGAGCGGGCTGAGTGAGTGGCTGTGTGGGCATTTGCCTGTTGGCCAGGGTCAACCCACCACAGTCACAGAATCACAGAATCACAGAATCACAGAATGTTAGGGATTGGAAGGGACCTCAAAAGATCATCTAGTCCAATCCCCCTGCCAGAGCAGGAAAACTTAGGTGAGGTTACACAGGAAGGCGTCCAGGCGGGTTTTGAATGTCTCCAGAGAAGGAGAATCCACAACCCCCCTGGGCAGCCCGTTCCAGTGCTCTGTCACCCTCACTGAGAAGAAGTTTCTTCTCACATTTAAGCGGAACCTCTTGTGTTCCAGCTTGAACCCATTACCCCTTGTCTTACTGTTGGTTGTCACCGAGAAGAGCCTGGCTCCATCCTCGTGACACCCACCCTTTACATATTTATAAACATTGATGAGGTCACCCCTCAGTCTCCTCTTCTCCAAGCTAAAGAGCCCCAGCTCCCTCAGCCTTTCCTCATAAGGGAGATGCTCCACTCCCTTAATCATCTTTGTGGCCCTGCGCTGGACTCTCTCCAGCAGTTCCCTGTCCTTCCTGAACTGAGGGGCCCAGAACTGGACACAATATTCCAGATGAGGTCTCACCAGGGCAGAGTAGAGGGGAAGGAGAACCTCTCTGGACCTACTAACCACCCCCCTTCTAATACACCCCAGGATGCCATTGGCCTTCTTGGCCACAAGGGCACAGTGCTGGCTCATGGTCATCCTGCTGTCCACCAGGACCCCCAGGTCCCTTTCCCCTACACTGCTCTCTAATAGGTCATTCCCCAACCTGTACTGGAACCTGGAGTCCTTCCAAACCCAGTACAAAAGTCTTCCTCTTCTCAACAAAGTTCTTGGTGCTTTATTTAGTGACGGTTTATATCCTGGGTTGCTTTGAATTGCTCTAACCTGAGCAAATAGAAATTAGTCATCTCAGTTTGATCATAGAATCATAGAATCATTTCGGTTGGAAGAGACCCTCAGGATGATTGAGTCCAACCATAGCCTAACCTAACTCTAGCGCTAAACCATGTCCCTAAGAACCTCGTCTAAACACCTTTTAAACACCTCCAGGGATGGTGACTCCACCACTTCCCTGGGCAGCCTATTCCAATGCCTGACAACCCTTTCCGTGAAGAAATCTTTCCTAATATCCGATCTAAACCTCTCTTGGAGCAACTTGAGGCTATTTCCTCTCGTCCTATCACTTGTTACTTGGGAGAAGAGACCAACACCCTCCACACTACAACCTCCTTTCAGGTAGTTGTAGACAGCGATCAGGTCTCCCCTCAGCCTCCTTTTCTCCAGGCTGAACAGCCCCAGTTCCCTCAGCTGCTCCTCATCAGACTTGTGCTCCAGACCCCTCACCAGCTTCGTCGCCTTCTGCACTCAAGTTACTCAACGTCAGTCAACAGAAGGTCTATGTTATAGTCAGAGAAAAAAGACACCCTGAAAAGGCAATTCATCTTGACCGAAAGCAAGTATTTGTGTTCAGATGAATTGTTCTCTTGAAACATCTATTTCTTTCTAATGGGAACTTTGCCTCACTAGCTCAGGTCTGAATGGGTTACTTCACACACCCAAAGGCAGGTGAGACAAAGCCAACTAACTGCTTGTGTCTCTATCTGATTTGAATTGCTCCTTTTTGTGTGCCTTTTGAAACCCAGAATTAAAGATTATCCCCTACTTTTGCTTTTATATTCTCAGTATTTTTTCTGTGTTCTGACACTATTTTTAAAAATATGTGCCCTTTTCTTCAGCAACAGCTATTAATTATATTAGTTAGAGCCTGCTGTACTGATTAAGCCGTAGGCTGAGCGGGCCTAGCAAAAAAAGGAAAAGCTAAAACTTCATCTGTGACCTGAACTAAATTTTCTCATGCTTCATATGCTTACTTCCCCATTTCATAGCTGATCACCATATGTATCCCAAAGTATTTGCACTCCTTCCTCTTTGCTGATCAAAATGATAGTTTTTGTTGAGGAATGGAAAAAGAAAACTTTTCCTTACTTTATTGTCGGCACAAGATACAGACATTATCCCATTTCTACCGAAAGAGATCTAATAAAAATCTATTTCGTCATTTGTAACTCTTTTACAGCATTTATTTTCATTGGGGTCTTTCGTCACAATGGGAAGCCCTAAAGTTTTGAAGAATTGGAGCTGTGCTTGGGAGGAGTTCAGCAAAACCAGTGCGTGACTAAATATGCCCTCCTATGTTTTATATCCTTCCCTCCTTCCTTCCTTCTTTCCCTCCTTCCTCCCTTCCTTCCTTCCCTCCCTCCCTCCCTCCTTCCTTCCTTCTTTCCTTCCTTCCTTCTCTCCTTCCCTCCTTCTCTCCTTCCTTCCCTCCTTCTTTCTTTCTTCTTTCCTCCTTTGTCCCATCCCCTTCCCTGCTTCCCTCCTTCATTCTTCCTTTCCTCTCTCCCTTCTCTCCCAAGCCTTTTAATCTGCCAGCTGTTTTTTAGCAGATGTTTCTCACATAACCACCCAACTTCTCATTCTTTACTTTTCTTTATACTACCTCAGTGTCTCCTGCTGGACTGTATTATCAGCACGGCTCATACTTTGCACATTAGAAATCCCACATCCAAATCTAGTCAACAGAGGTTGGATTCAAATTTTTGGCTGAGGGCAGGTCTCAACCCCAGCTCACTGAAGGCAACAGCAGATTTTTCCCTGCCTAAGCCAACCGTTCTATCCTAACTTGCTTTTGAGACTCCCATTAGAGAATTGCAGTAGCTTCTGAAACGTTTAACCTGAAAGGCAGGAAGTTATTGGAAAACAAGCTCTTATTTTGCAGTCCCTCGTGGATAACACCCACTTGGATGAAGTCGCCATCTGTTATTTTCGTGGATCGTGTCAGAATATGTGAAATAAACTGGAAGAGAGAAAGAGACAAAACGACAGACAGATGCAAGTGGGAAATAATGTTTGGAAATTTACTGTTGAGGTTCTAGAAAGCAAGAGAAGGACATGAAATGTTATATGCTAGGTCTGGAAAAGACCTGCTGGGACAATAAAGGTAATTGCACCAGTCTCCAAGAAGTGGCTAGAGCATAAAGAAAGCCCACTGGCTGCCATAGATTTAGCATTGTTGTTCTTTATTTCTTCTTCTCATATTTTTCTAGGTGTAAATGGACTGGAAGCTGGCAGTGGGAAGTGGGACCAGAATCATCCTCTAGACCATGGCAGGAAGGACAAAGTAGAAGAGCAGTTAGAGCAAATAACTTGTGGGCTTAATGATGGGAACTAAAGGTGTGACGTTCCCATTAACCTCTTCCCTTCAGCAAAGCTGAGTTGTAATGAGGAATCCAGCCTGTATCTTATAACCAGGCTCCAGTTACAAGACAGGAAAAGAGAGGAAAAGTTGAGGTACAGAGTTATGATCAGAAGTTTCATCAGTTTAGTGATATCACATATATTTTCACTGAAATCTAAATAAATTTACATTTAAAATAAAGTGGTTTCGGATTCAAAACCAAATAGCATCAATTCTGTTGGTGAAAATGAAAGTGTTGTTTATCCCTGATAAAAAAGGACAGTTTTGTCGGTTTTCCTCCCTTCATCTATCAATGAATGCATACCTGTAATATATTAAGAAGACAGATATCTTCTGTGCAGTATTGCGCAAGACCCAAAATTGGTGTATCGTAGAGAAAGTACACTTCCTGAAAATATTTTCAGAAATGTTTTAATAGCAAATGCTTCATCAAGCTGTTTTATCATGTTACATACAGGAAGAGGAAAAACTAACACAGAAGTAGTTCATCTGTTAGCTTCTGAATTTAAGCAAACACTTAATATACCAGTAATGTTTATTGCTGTTATAAGATGTTAGGCATGTCTGTAACTAGCATTTAAATCTGATTCTCTTAAGCTGAAACAGTTTTACTGACTCAATGGTACAAGCATTTCCTGAAAAAGAAGGACATATTTCCTGTATTTTGTTAATATTTGACAGCACTGATCTTAAACCAGTAGCAACATGACACTGATTTGTAAGGCAGGTTTTAAAGTCAGGTTGAAATTCTGTAGTATTATATGCCACTTAAATTCATTTACCGAGCAACAAATACACAATAAATTACATTTAAAACCAAAAATAGACCCTGTTGTCCTTATTTCATGCAGAGAATTAAGCAGAGTTAAAAACGAGAGAGGATCCTGCAGATGAGCTCTCAACTGACGATGCCTTGTGTCCATGCCCTGAAGTTTCCTCAGCTTCAGAGCAGGAGATCAGCAGAAATCAACTCCATGCTTTGGGTTCCTCGAAGGAGTGAGTTTTGCCCTCAGTGCTTAGTTAAAAAAACAAACCGAAACAAAACACAAAAACCCCAAACAAACAAAAAGCCATAACCAAAACAAAAAACGAACAAAGCCACACACATAAAAAACACAAACCAAGAAAAACTTCCTAACTAATCTTTGCAGAAGGGACAAAATTCACTTTGAGACCTTGTGAGCTTTTTAAAGTTGATACCAGTATTTGCAATTGCATTCTCGTTTCTGCAGAGAGACAATGGGAAGTTTGGGCTCAAAGAACAACATTTACTTGGTGTTACTCAGCAGAAACATCTTGTCTCTGAACTTGCAGTTCATGAAGTCGAATTTGTGCGTAAACCTTAATTTGAGGTCAGATGTCTGACCACATCTGAGAGCACACTGACTGAAATAATGGGATTAATAAGACTGGAAAGAAACATATAAGCATTATTTTCAGCAACAGGCCCCACCTTTTTGTCACAGTTTTCCTCCTTGCTCAGGACACAAAAAGATCCTTTTGCATCAGCTGTAGCCAAAAATATATCAGAAAAGAGCCCCTCAACCCTTCTACCTCCCACAGAAACTAAGAGCATACAGAAAGCACCTGGATTGATCAAGAGATTAAAAAATAGGCATTGCAGTAAAATAAAACTGTGGGCTCAATCTTCTTAGCTAAGCAAAAGTTTGATTTAGCTTGATCACAATTTCTAATTCCTATTATATGGAACAGCGATTTAGCTACAGAGGAGTCTTTCTTCCAACAGACAAAGGTGCAAGAAATTCCAGTGATCAGAAATAAAGGCTAACTTGGTTAGATGGTGGAACAATTTATTAAGATTGGTTTGTAAGCTTTGTAACCTTTTGATCCTTTTTTTTTTTGTTGTGACTCTAGTGGACGCTTACAGTGTCAGGGCTGGCCACTGTATTATAGTGACAGTTGCAGCAATGTCAGGGATAATACAGTTTCCTATTATACAGTAAAGATTGTGCCCACCCTTACTAAGAGGATCAGGCTCAGAGCATATGTTCAGCCCCAAGCTTCCATGACCTCGGATGCTTTGCTACGTTCTTCAAAGTACTGTTTTGTACATTGCTGCCCTAAAACTTTCCTAGGAAAATACAGCAAATCCAGACTTTGTGGACTGGAGAGAAAATACAACAAGAAATTGAAATAGAATTGTGTCCCTCATCTATATAATTTTGACAATATTCAAGTTAAATATATCATGTATGTGTATCCAGTCCCTTTGAATCATACAGCCACTATTATAAGGTGGAAAAAACAGGCTGTAGTCCAATGCTATCAAGTAGTTTTCAAATAAATACTATCTATTTTCACAATAGTAAGGTGTGCGCCAGAGAAGCAACATCGACCTTCTGAATTTCCAGGTTTCCTTACTGCCAGAAGAGCATAATATGTATGTGTTTTATTTTGTACTTGTACAAAGTATTCCCTTCATTCTTCATCCTCTATGTAACTAGAATCTGGCATTTTCTTTAAGACTCGATGGGTAAGGGCTCTGAAACTGTCTTGGCACCTCTTCTTTAAATGACACCTAACAATTTACTGTCATGTTGTAAGAATTGGGTGATTTTCTTGTACTTTAGAACAACTAAAACAACTTCCCTGCTCATGATCCTAGGCATTTTTTTTTTCTATTTAAATAAGCTCCCTCTTTGCGTTTCCTTTTCTTAATCTCTTTCCAGCATTGCATTTACAGCCAGTTGCCCAAGTAACCAAAGCCCATATTGCTACATGGGTCATGGAAAGGCAGAGTGCCATAAAACCTTTTTGCCTAGTACTTTCCTTTACTATTGTAAAATAGTCAATTCTGCTAATAATCTAATTTAAACCTCAGAATTCAGTTCCATAATACTGCATGGGTTTGCTTTAAATCCTCATTGCAAAGACTTGCAAAGTAATTATTTTGGTTAATAAACTATAAAATAGAAACCTCTCTTTCTGTAAAGTCCTACAAAATAAAAACTTGGAAATCATATTTCATATGTATATTTATATACAGGTATGTAAATTTTAGTGGAGGATAGTCCTATTCTGAGCTGCTTCTGGTATTTTGAAATCAGGGGGGTTTTTTGCAGCAAGGCAAAAAAGTGCAATGGCTTTCTGTGTAGACACTATTCCAATGACAGAGATAGTTTTAAAAAGTGTGGTGACGAGTAGCAATGCACATTAATGTCAAATTATACCACCTACGTTGCACCACTTGACACATGAAAGATATTTTTGTAACACCCAGGTGAATAATAGGTTGCAGTCTCTTCTCTTCTCCTTTCCCTTGAGATCCACAGTTTCTCATGAGAAATATGCCAGACCTAGCCAAAAAAAAGTGAACAAAGAGACAAAACTTCAGTCATGCAGAACAAATGTATCTAGGTTGCTTCTGATTGAGAAAAGCACTTCTTCTCTTAAAAACATTCTCTCTTCCAAAGGGTTTTAATTCTACTTCTGTGCCGAACAACCTGATATAAAACGTAAGTTATGGATGTGTAATGGTTTTAAACTGAAAGAGGGTAGATTTAGATTAGATATTAGGAAGAAATTCTTTATTGTGAGGGTGGTGAGACATTGGAACAGGCTGCCCAGAGAAGCTGTGGCTGCCCCATCCCTGGAAGTGTTCAAGGTCGGGCTGGATGGGGCTTTGAGCAACCTGGTCTAGTGGAAGGTGCCCCTGCCCATGGCGGGGGGGTTGGAACTGGATGATCTTCAAAGCTCCTCCCCACCCAAACCATTCTGTGATTCATCAGTTCAGGAGTGGAGTTGTGTAGGTACCTTAGCAATGGCGTTATTCAAAAAAAACAAGTTACGTCCACATGAACCGATGAAAAGCAACCATAGTATTTGTGGAAGCAATATCCAAAGAATGCTATTTCTCTCTAGTTTTAGTCATTAATAAGATGGGGCAATATTTATCGACAGCTGGTTGGCTTGCATTTCTCCCAAAATTGGAACAACTTTCAAGCGTTTCTGAAAAAAAGAGAAAATATGCTTTGGGTCAAAAGAAAGATGTAGACGGGGAATGATAAAAAACAATGTAGTGTGTTAAGGCTGGTTTGATGCGAGAGGTTTATTCAGACTTTTTCCAAACAAGATGTTAATTAACATCTCACAGGATTATTTTCTAAAGGGAAAGCTTGCTTAGGCAAATCAACAGATGGTACAAAATACTTTATGTGGAATTTTCCTTCTAGGCAAGGTAGGTAACATAGTGCTGTGTTGCATTAAGGAACGTTTTATTGCGTAGCATGAGGATGACGAGTTTTGATGAGTTAACATATTGCCATTGAATAAAGGTGTTATATTCATTGAGCAGAAGGAGATATATGTTATTCTCCACACTCCCTTCATTCTGCAGAGACAGTACCAAGAACACTGAGAGAGGGTTTTACAAAAAGAAATTAAAATAGACTGCACTTGTTGGAATTAGCTGGTGTTTTTACTTGCTGTTTGTCACGTATCTTAGCATCACACTTGGCAACCTATTATGGCAAGGGACGCACCTTAGGACCATTGCTATTTGTGCTCCCCTTTTCTCCTGTAGCTGGGGAGACTGCAATATGCATACTTAAATTAATAGCTTAAATTCAATGATCTGAATGTGTCATGCAGACCATTTAATTATATCAGGCTGGTCAATGAACATGGCTTGGAGGGGATGTAAATGCATTCTACATGCATGAAAGGCAGCGGATGGATTTATTGACTTCAGATGCACTCAGGGGACACAACGTGACATTTATTCCTTAAGAACCATGAACAACAGAATTCACTAGTCTGTATATCTGTGCTCTAGTACAACAGGTTGTGACTGAAAGGTTTAGCCTCCTTATGTACTTGCGTTTAATTTACACCAGTTATTATTTTGTTCAATGTTTATGTTTCTGTCCTACTAATCTGATTTTTTACATTTTTTTTTATTATTGATTACTTTTTATGAAACAACCTGAATTTGTAGTCTGTTCTATGTTAAAGGTTACTGACTTCTAATTCTCTCCACCTCGATGAACTTTTTATTCCTTCAGGAACAAAATGTGAGAACTGAGTCCATCTGAGATTGTGTTCAAGATGTGGATGTGATGTGCAGCCAAACTTAACAGGTGGATGCTAGGCATAGGTAAAGAAAGAACACAAAATAACAAGATTGGATCGACCATTATCCATCAGAAAGTTGTCTGGTATGATCCCTCTGCTGCCTTTCATGTCTCTCTAATTTTCTTCTGTCTTGAACAAATAAAAATGGGTATAATAACTTTGCTGGGTTTTTTTTTCCTGTAGTTTCTGGGCTTACACACCTCTACTGTATTTTTCTAAACTATTTTTTCCAGCTTTCTTCAAATGGAGGTACTTTTTGGCTTTCATTTTATGACACTGCAGCTCTTTTCCACCCTTTTTCCAAAATAACTCCCTCATTTGTACTAAAATTTTCAATCAGATATTGCCTAGAGCTTGCAAAATAACCATGGTATAACAGAAGTAAACAAATGAAACATCTCACCCTTAGGACTGAGCACAAACTATTTATACTGCATTTAATGGATGCCTAAAAATCATTATGCAATACTGTAATCCATGCACGAAGAACTAATTTCATTTTCATTGCCTCACATGGAGCTGCAGAAATGATACATTCAGTCTGATGATTGTAAGAGTGTGAAAGAGTGTGTCTTTCTTACATTCTCATTTATTTCTGTCTTCTTGTATCCACTTGCTTACTTGAGGTGGAAAGGAATATGTAATCGGTATGGCTGAGTGAATTAGAAAGCTGTACTTGAAAAAGAAACCTGTACAGTCTTTTCAGTCCTTTGCTGGTGGGAAGGCAATGCAGAGGCACACAGAGCATTACATGTATGTATAGACGGCATGATGACTGTTGGATATGTACACTCCTCCTCTGTTCCCTTCCCTAGAACTGGCCTTTACTAGATTCCCATTTGCATTTTCCCTCCTTTGAAATGTCATTTCCTTCCTGCTGCTCAGTTCCACCAACACACCTCTCCTTATTACTTCCACTTCCCTTCTCATAAGGGATAAATATAGCTGAACAAGTGTGCGCCTTGGCCACTTTTACGCTGTAGTCCCAGTCCCCTGTGATAACTCCCACTGGCTCAGGCACAGACTTTGCCCCGGAGACCTCAGAACCGCTGACGATGTGGAAGCAGGAGGAAGTACAAGAGGAGATGCCACTCTGCCCAAGGACAGAATGTGAGAGCGCTGAAGTCTGCCTTCCCACGGCAAACCAGGGGCTGGCCAGTCTCTGTAACTCTTGGCGTGACGGGACTGATCTCCTCATGCACAGCTATGGTGTGAACCATCTTTGAACAGATGACAGAGGTCTTGGACTTCTCCCTTTGACACTCAACAGGAGAGCAAACTGAAAAAAAAAAAAGGAAGCTCGATCACCCTTGAGGTGAGCTGATAAAATCAGTAATGAAGTTCCTCTCTTTTGCTGTTTGTCTTCATTTCATTTGCTAAACAAGAATTTTCCTGGGTCCATGTGGTGCCATAATATTTTTTTGGCGGCTGCAGCTTCCTCAGCTGCAACAGTTTGACATGTAAAATTGATATCAGTACTAGGCAGGCTCTGCATGCTTTTAGCCCATGATCTCAGAGGGAGCTGATCTTATCCCCGTAAATGAGGATTACTGAGGCTCCCCAAGAAAGTGGAGGCTACGGACACATGTGGATAACCTTTTTAGACAGGTCCACTTCAAAGGAGTCTTATCTGAGGCGATAGTAAGATGCAAGCAAGCAGCATGTTTGATCTCACGGTAAACAATCAACTTATGAAAATAGCGGAAAAAGAAAAAATCATCTCACAGCTTCCGCACAGCCCTGTTTGAAGCCCCATTCAGTAACATTAAATAGAAAACATTAGCTCAAGGCAAAGCGGGCAGCTCTCCTTCCCTGCTCCCGGGAGCCTCCCTTCTCTCGCAGGCACTGGACTTCCAGAAGGGGCTCGTCGCCTTCACTCCCCCCTAGAAGATGTGATTAAGGGCTCCTGCGCCCTTCCAGCAGCCAAACAGGAAGATTTCCACAACCAGAGCAGAGCACCTGAGGGCTGCTGGGAGCTATGGTGCTGGGTTTTTTCCCATTAGCCTAGAGTTTGGTGGGGTTTCTTTGCCTGTTTTGATGGTAAGGGAGGTTCTGCAAAGTTCTGCATGTCAGTGTTATATTTGTCCCTGAATCTGCTGTTGTAACCCAATGCAAAATAGGCTGTGTGTAGCTTTTAGGAAGAAGTCAAATCCTACAAGTTCTATTTATACACCTAGATGAGTGGATGAAAAGGGTTAGCTGTATCCCAGATATTTGCAATAATTAATCATCGCATCGTTAATAGCAGCAGCAATGATCTGCACCCCTTAAGACATCTGGTTTTCCAACAATCTCTCAAACAGAATATATTGCCTTCCCTGTTCAAAGGGTTTGAATGATGGGATGTTTCTCTGCAGCCTGGTACTGACAGGTGCCTGCTCATGGAAAAAAATGCAGACCTGGCATTGGGGTGAAAGTCTGCCTCTTCCTGGGACCAACGCTATAGGATTTGGTTCTCGGAAACCAAAAAGGATGAAGAAAGGAGGGATACTCACTGAAGAGCTTGGGTGCATCAGGAAGCAGGATTTTGTACTCCACCCAGTAGTTCAAAGGTGTATGGCTCATGAACAGACACTATTGATGTATGGAACGAGTTTTCCTTCCTATGGCAGTCATGAGGGTGCAGCTATGAGAGGCAGAAACAGAGCTGGTAGCATCTCTAGGCTTGGCTTGCATAATGCTTCCTGCTGTTAGGGATACCAGGGCCTTGTTGTTTGAAAGGAGGTGTTTGGAAACACAGCAGGGAAATTCCTTAAAATACAGATCAATTATTTTGTGTGTCCCATGAAGATCTGAATACAGCTTTTTCACACCAGAGAGGGAAAGCATGTGCAGAGGAACAAAGGAACAGAACCAACATGGTTCATGAACTAAGTCACATTCACGCCAACTGCCTTACCTACTTTGAGTTCATCTGAGTGGGAAGTAAAAGGTAATACGTCAAGCCACTAAGCAGGTTTACTAGGAATGAAGAAGAAAAAAAAAAAAGAAATATCAATTAGCTTCCCATCTGGTGAATAACAGGTATGTTGTAGTTGGAATGAATCACAAGGAAAAAATAGGCCGTAATGAGAGACCGGCTCAGACTGGGCATTTGCACAACAGGACCGTACTGAGTTTGCACAAACTACCTTCATTTTTGCATTTCTTACCTCTATGACTGCTTCCTTTTGCAGCCTCAACATTATTTTAAGGCAATTATTCCACCACATGCAATGCAGAGCTCACATAAGGAACTTATGCAACTTATTTATGGAGGCACAGTCTGTCATTGGAAACACTGAATACCATGTGGGTTAAGGAATGTTAAAGAAGAGTCTCTTGAAGGACACATGGCTGGTATTCCCTAGAAAGCATCCTGAAGTATTTTTAGCTATGTATCTTTCAGCTATGTATTTGCTCAATGCGGGGTGAAAATAAGCCAAAGGGAAAAAAAATAGGCAAGATGTATAATATGAAGTGTATGACTGTATGAGAGACTCTGAATTCTGAAAGTACACGAGGATGGGAGCCCTCAGACCTCACAGTAGCAGAAGAAAAAGACCGTGAGACTTACTGCATATTTTCAGGGGTCTTCAAAACGATACTCCAAAAACTGCCCTGTAACGTTGTGAATTTTGTGCTTTGAGGGCCTGGCGCACAACTGTTCTAGCTACACGGAGGTTAATGCTTCTTCACAAAGGCTTGAGTCTTTGTGGATTCAACAGATCGGAAGGTGGTACTCTCCTCTCTGGGAGGACTGGCTGACTCATGCCCTGAAGCATGTTTTTAAAATTAATTCTACATTTTCAAAAGGTAGAGTAATGAGGAGGAGCTTTCACAGGGGCAAGTTCATCTACTGCCATGAAGATTGGTGCTGTCATTCCAGTTTTTCACCACAAAGACTGTGCTCACTACCTGTCCAGACTTCTTGAAGTCCTTGTTTCTCATGCTACCTACATTGTGAATTCTGATGTTGCAATTCCAGACTGTCCAAGGCATTCATCCTTAAAAATCAGTCCACCAGAATTCATCCATATACTGACGACTATATTGCTGGGTTTTATGGAATAGTCCCTCCCAAGCTAATTTCAAAGTGCCTCTTTGTCACCATTCCTCCTTTCAGCTTTGAAAAATAATATGACGATTGTGGCCCAGCCTCCAGCCAACTCACCTTTATGGTTTCTAAAATTGTTCAGCCAGTTGACGAAGAAGTTATTCATTCTTGCAGATCATTCATTTACCACAACTACTACCATCTTTAAAATTAATTGGCATGCCCCGCTCACACAGCACCTTCCCAAATCTCAGAACTCAATGTAGGTCAAACGTGAGGGAGTTTAACCTCTTCCAAATAATGGTCTACATCTAAAGAGACACAACTTGACTTTGAAACAGGAAGTTCAAAGTAAACCATCCTTACCTCCGGCTATTTTCCTGAAAGTGTTCCTGTTTTGACTGGAGCTTTTCGTTTGCTTGTTTTTTTCTTTTCAGGAATCACTGGCAATTTCAAAGGTCTCACAGGGCTTGGCAATACTACCATGTGTGGCTGGAGGGCGGGCAGAATGAGATTACTCTTCAGTGTTTCTGTTTTAACTCTCAGTTCAGCTTAGCTCTCAAGCTGTAGTTTGACAAGACAGTAAATCTGTTTTTTGGGGCACTTAGTGTTAGATCCCAAAGCCACTGTAATCATAAGAATGCAATATACTGCTACAGAGTCTCTCCACTGATTCAAATTTGTTAACACTATGTTGAAGAAAGGATTTCTCTTCAAGCAGATTTAATGTAGAGCAAGCACTCTCTGTCTAGGCAACTCTAACTTCATGCTGTCCTACAGCCAGAATAAATTCAACGTAAAATTATGAAGTGAACAGAAACACTGTGCTGTGTGCTCTGGCTAAACCAACCAAAATGGAATCATATGCTCTTGCTTGAGTTTTATCAAATTTGTACTGCCACACAATGTACAACCACATAGAGCTGGTATTAAATGATCACAGAACTGCTGTCTCAGTAGTCTACCAAAGCAACAACTCTGTGGTTAGAAAATGAAAGACATTTCATCCTAGCATCTGCTCTTCGCTTAGAATTACAAACACCCTCGTCAGTGGAAGCTGTCATATCTAATAGAAAGACAGTTTCAATCATCACCATGTAGGAAGTCATCAGGAGGACAAGATGGAAGATGGAGAAAAATGTGCCTCAGCTGCAGGATTCTTAATGCTCTGTTTTTTATAGTGACCCAGATCTCCTCTAACGACAAAAAATATTGCTTTTGTGGCAGGCCGAGGATACTTGTATGCCCCTACTTGCTGTAATAAAATAGATCTTTTTCTAATCTACAGAAGATGTATCATATTTCCATGATTATAAACTCAGAAGATTCCCTGGTGATTATCTAGTCAGTAGAGATTATACACTACATACACTATAGAAGATTTTACATGCATAGAATAGTTGTGGTTGATTATTTTGTTCTCCATAGAGCGAGCCGTAAGATACACCTGAGTTTGAATGAGTACTTCTTTTAAGACAACACTCAGTCTTTTGTCTAAAAATTTTGAACCACAAACCACGGTATGTTATTCCAATGATTAATTAATCCTTATCTTAAAATCTACCCTTTTTTTCTAGCCCCAATTTAGACTTATAGTAGGGAGAGTTTCTGATAGCTCATATGTAGAGCTGAGGAACCCCTTGACCTCTTTCCTATTCTGGGACTTAGAAGCTTTAACTTGTTTCTCAGCTTGTCTTGTTAATCAAAACAAACTCCTGGAGTCTTAACTATATAGAATGTTTTCTGGTCTTTCAGGTGCTTTGCGGGCTCATCCTTGCACCTTTCCTAAACAATAATCATCTGTTTCGGAGTGTGGACAACAGCACCAGATATTGTACTGCAACTGCATGTACCTCAGTACCAAGCACAGAAGCGATATCACTCATTTACAAGTACCAGAAATTCTTCCATTCATCGATCCAATTCTACTCATAAATCCAATTTACCATTCAGTTCTGGCTGTAGATCATACGCAGCTAGTTAATCACCATAACCCCTAAGAACTTTTTTAAATCAAGGCATCCCCTAAAGCATCCTTCATGGAGGTGTTTCCCACAGACTTTGTTTTTAAGTGCGCAGCTTTGCATTTGGCTTTTTAGAAATATATTTGCGTACGTTCATCTCACCAGCCAAGCCAAATAATTTATTTCAATGATCTACCCTTTTCATGATTTACCATTCCCTTGGTCTTCATGACATCTGCAAATATTATCACTCAAAGGCTGACTGTCTCTGATTCCTTCTCGGTTTGTTTCTATGGGATTCAGATGCTTTCATCTTAGAAACCGGTGCCTAATAAATCTGGTTGACCAGGAACTGCTCAGTCTCTCTAAGGTTCACCAGGTTTGTACTTTTCCATTCAAACCACAAACCTTTCCTCCTGGCACAGCTTCACCCACAGGTCACAAACATGAAACCCCTTTTAAGTTTCACAAACCTTACGCAGGAAAAAAGGTTGGTTGTAAATCATATCCCTGTTCTTACACTGTATGAGTGCAAACAAAACATAAAGCAAAAGGCATCTTCAAACTTTGTCCTTAGTTTACCCTTTTGCTATTCATCTAGTCAAAAATGTGTTCGCTGGTCACTGTTGCCTTGCTTCACCCTTCCTGGCGAGGGAAGAATCAGCTCCTCAGGCATTTCACAGCCCGGCGGAGCCGTTCACGGCGACACAAGCAGACAGACCTGTCTCTCAGCTCCACGGCATCCCAGCTGTACCACGCTCCCAGCAAACAGGGAGCCCAAACGCCTTCCCCGCCGCCCCACAGCCCCGTGCACGGGGCGGGCAGGACCCCCCAGCATGCACAGGGCTTCTTCCATCCCGCAACGAGAGATTTCCATTATTAGCAGAAAAAATCTGACACATCTTACTTCAACTCCCTGCGAAGTAAGATTTTAGGACTAAATTTCTTAGAATGTTGTTGGTCCTAAAATACCAACGAAGAGGGAGATGTATACATGCCTGGATATGCTTTCATTTGGCAGTAGTAATGCAGATTGGTAAATTATGTTAATAAACTACTTACACCTGTAATCCCTTCTAGCAATACACACTTGTTCATTACAACTTGTTGTAGAACTAACAACATCAAAATGTTAACTGTGCAAATCTTCAGTAAGACAATACAATTTTTTTTTCTAAAAACAAAGAGAAACATTATTCACATGTGACTCCTGTGGTAAATGACAAGATGACGGCCAACTTAAGAACATTTTTTATAATATGAGCCTTCCCTATATATTTCAGCTTTATTAATCTAAAACGCACAGAAACATCCCTTTTATTTACTTTCATATTTATCTGAACTAGGCTTGGCTATATCTAGCCAAGATAGAGCCAAGAGCTCTCCCATACACTATGGCTGTTTCATGGATTAAGACTCTTTCTTTAAATTAGAAACGCAACTTAAATGAGGTTAAAGGAGCAAAAATGTGTTTTCTTTTCTGGTAAGTCATGTGGCATCCTCTCTTCATTAAAAAATAAAAATAGCTATGCAAACCATCTGATGGGATCCCTCTAAAGTAACATGGGAACCCTATTAAAGCAATGCCAGAATTTCAACTCCACATTAAGTTAATAGACTCTATGAAAAACTTTGCAGAGCAATTTGTCCCTGAGATAACTAAATTTACATCACAGGAATTATAGTATTATAAGAATTAATTTAATCTTGTTATACTTGGCTCAATTACTAAAAGCATCAGTTTTCTTTAATATCGGTATTTGTGGATTTACTGACTTATTTGCTACTATCAGAAAAATGTATCATCTTAGAAAAGTGAACAGACACATAATTCTCTGCTATGTTTCTCATAGCCGTCTCTCTTCCTCCCATGCTTTCTTTATAGATCAAATATTTCTCTTCTCAAATCTGTCAATTTGCAAGGTTCCCTACTGAGAGTATGTGCTTTCAGCATGTGCTGGAAGTGAAATAAATGGGAGAAACTGTGTACTTAAAAGTAAGCGTGGACCTCACTGTCTTGGCCACAAAAATGCTCTGTGATTTTCAGCACTACACCCACGCACTCTGGTGAAAATGGATTTTTTTTCTTTTTGCTATGACAACAATATTTGTCTCAGTATTCTTTAGCTCATCTTCAAAGTAGATCAGGACCATGGTGACAAGTCCATCTTACTTATTCACAATGACCACAGGGCTGCATTTATATTCCCCCACCACTACACACACATCTTGTTGCTTCTTCCTTTCACTTGTACAAGCAACTAAAAGTTCACTGGGATAAGTCTGTCTCTCTTTCCTCTAGTAAGGAGGGGGTTTTTTTGGTAAAAATATATGTTTTAATATTTCGTCGAACATGCACCATGATAGACTACAAGAAGAAACCTGGTCAAAATAGGAATTTTAGATATTTATCTGCTGTAATTGGAAAGCTCCTAAAGATTGTGCTTAGTAGAACACATAAAAAGGAAAAAGGAATGGCTCCATCTCAGTGCCAAGTTGTTGGGTGGGCTAAATTCTTTCAATTTTCCACACAAATAATTTTGCCATCTCTTTTCTCCTTTTTAAGAGTCAGGAAAAAGGTGAATCTCTTTCCCCCTCACACCGATTTTAGTATTATAAACCTTTAGTCACTTAGAGATTCTTTAAATAAAATGTTTACTCTTGTTCTGAGCATTTCAGAAATAATATATTTATTAATTTGTGTATGATTTTAAAGTATGACATTAGTAACCCTTATGTTTTACTATTTGTTTCTCTTTCTCTTTTAGAATAAATGTTTGTCCAAAAAAGTTGCCTCTGCAAGGTCTGAAGGAATTCAAAGAAGCAGATCCTTAAGTCCATGCTAGGCTTCCCAAAGTCTATAACCACAAATGCAAAACTCCACCAGAGGTATTTGGCTCGTAAGTAAAAATGAGGTGAACATACATCTTGTGTTTAATTGGTTCAGTTCTTGTATTATGAAGTGAAAGTTTTGAAAAGGAGGAACTCGGGAATTACTGATCCATCACACAAACTTAAATTCTCCCCCAAATAATAATAAACCCTTTGTAAGTACTTAGAAGAAAATACGGTAGGGGTGTAAAAACCACAAGTTTTTCAAGAGCAAATAATGTCAAACAAATCAGGCCTGTGGATAGGATAGACACCATGTACTTTGTGCCTTACGTGACTTATGTCACTTGTGTGACATTTTCCTAGGAAACCATGTTTCAGGGGAAAGATTCCCTGGTGCTCACAGATCCAATGACACGCCATCAGGAGGAAGCCCTGCTTCATGTACAAGCTGGAAGGATGTTTCAATATCCTTGTTAATGGTCAGGATGATCAACCAAGGAGCGCGTTCATCATGCCTGGACAAACCCAGGCTGATGTTATTTAAGGCGACCCCTCAGCTGGAGCCTGGTGCCCGATGTCAAGCGAGGCACAGGCAACACCTTTGGAAGTGTGCACTGAGAAGTCAATGATGAGAATGAAATCAGGCTAGTTTAGGGTAGAAATGGGTGACAAAAGCCCCCAAATGCACCGAAGGTTATCACTGAAGAAGCATGGGATGGGTTCTCTGTATTCATGAGGGATGAGACAAAGATTGTAGCACAGCAGATTTATGTCGTTCACTAACTACATCCTCTAGGAAGGATATAAAGCCCTGGTCATCAGGGTTTGAACAGGCAATGCCTGTTGAGGATGGTTTCGATACAGTTGGTGTTGCCTTGGGCCAAGTGGTTGGAGTGAATGACTCTTTCCAAAGGTATTTTGTCTAAAACCATCCATGGGAAGATAGAATGCCTTAAATCTGGTTCAGCAGTATCCTTAAGCAAAAGTATTAGTACATGCCCTCAGCCAGGGGCACTGGTGGAGGTCTTTAGTGACGTTTCGCAGCAGTTTAAGAAATTGCCACCTGCAGCCATCTGCGCTTTCACGTCATCTTTCTGCTGACTTTCAGGGTACCCGTTGTAACTACAGCAGCAGGTCATGGTGGCCGAAGGGGTGGGATGACAAACACACCCCACCCAGATGTCTCTGAATTAAGTCCGTAAGGGAAAACACACTTTGGCCCCACTAGCCCCTGATGGTGCCACCCAGGAGGAGGCACTGAGGTGGTCACCCGTGCCAGCAGAAGCAGCAGGAGATGCTGACACTAGGTGGGGGGAAAACTGGGAAGGGGAAATAAAACTGGTGAGAGGGCAGTGCAGGGGCTGGGGGATTGTCCCTCCACAGCTCTGCTGCTGCTGCAGTAAAACACTTTTTCCCAAAGCTTTCTTCTCACTGCGATTTCTTTTTTCCTAAAGCTCTTTGTTTAGAAAATAGACAAACGTCTGCTAGGTGCATAAATAATTTCCCCCTTGTGAAATCCAGAGCTCCAGGGAACTGTTTAAAAGCATCATGTCTCTTAGAGGTATGTGCAGAAGCAGCTATTAGACTAACAAGAGGACTAATAATGGTGAAGAGAGAAAGCACATGGTAGAGAAAGTCTATGAACAAAAACTGTAAGCTAAAAACATTTCTCAGGTGCCACGTGTGAGACAGTCCCAAGCAACAGACACTGTAAAGTGAGAGAAATGCAGAATTTCTACAATAGTTTGGAAGCTCTCACAAACGGAAAATAGTCAGTTTCAAGGCAGCTATCAGGATTTTGCATATGAATCTTACTGAAAAAACATACCTTTATTTTTTAAATGTTTTTCTTAGCTCATTCTATTACTTCAGTTCTATCTGAAGGGTTACCAGATTGAGGAGTGTGTGTGTTTTGCTCTACTTTTAATACATTTGTAATTTTGATGACCTACTGTGGGTTGCAACTGCCTGTCTGCCTGGCAGGAACTACACAACCACCATGTTGAGGAAATCCTACCTTCACATGTTATGCAAAATTATTTAACAGGAAAAACAAAAAAAGGCCAACTAGCATGTTTACAATGAAGAGAATGAAGAATGACATTTCCTTGAAGAATTTACTCAAATTAGGCTTGTATACTAGGTGCCAAGAAAAGGAGGAAGTTTCATGTTTGCATAAATTGATGAAAATTAGTGTATACTCTTTATGTGATATATGCTAAAGGCAATGCTGGTGGAAAATAGAGACAACTGTAAAAATCTCATCCTTTTAATGTCTTTCTCCTTCAAATAAAGGAAAAAAACCAAAAGTTCCTTCTCCTTCCCCCGAGGAAGGGAAATACTTATGGAGGTAGGGGCTTTTTTGTGAATGTCTGAATTTGTATGTTTCAGTGTGTCAAATATACCCAAAATATTTTCCTTAGAAAAGGCAGGCATGTGTTACTATTTTCAATGTGCTTCATGTAAAAAAAATGTCAATAATGAAACATTTGCTTTGTTGATCCAGTTTTCACTGAGGCATTAAGGGCAGGGAACACAAGAGGCAGAGGGAGATAAGGCATCTTTGAACACAGCAGATAGAGCAGACTACTGAGAAATTAAACCCCAAACGTCTAGACGAAGTGGAAAAACTTGAAAAGAAAACAAACAAACAAACAAACAAACAACAACAACAAACAAAAAAATCAAAACCAAACCAAACCACCAAATAACCAACCTGACTTGGAACAAAATAAAAAAATCCGAACGAAATGAAACCAACCCCCGGGCTGTGTTGGAGATGTTTTGATGCAGTTTGAGAGACCAGCTAGAAGAATCACTGTCTGTTCCCAAGCCAGTTGCTAGGACCTGCCTCCAGTGAGCTCTTCTCCCAGCCCAACGTCCCCATCTTCTCAAGGGGACAGTTGGTCACTCCTTGTTTTAGCAGGCAGCTCCTCTACCCCTTCGCTAATGAAGCTTATCCCTGCCTTGGGCCTGACTTCAGTTCCCTTTGACCCTCTGTAAACGTGGCAGCAAGCTCCTGAATAATAATAATTTTTAAAAATGCTGTGATTCTGACATCTATCCTCAAATTCCATGTCAGCTTTGATAGATTTATACAGGTTTCGTTTAGACCTGGCGGTGTCGGAGCAGCGGCTGATGTCTGTCCTGCTTATCCAACAAGCCCTTGAAATGTACCTTCAGCCTAAGTAGGCTGTTGTAATCTTCTGGGGCCTATAGTAGCTTTCCACTTATGGAAATCAAGCTTTGAACTCCAGGGGATGAAATGAGGTGAATGTAATTGCGTGTCTAGTCACAGGTATAAGATTCAGGGCACAAGAAACAGCAAATGGGGCTGCGGACACGGGAAGCATCTCTCCGAATTTCAGGGCAAAAGATTACGTATAGTGCTTGAGCTGAAGAAGTAATTTCAAGTTGCTTAAAGCTCTTGTCTATGAGTTTTCAGTTTTTGTGGCTCAGCAAGCAAGGAAATGCAGGGCGCTAGCATGGCATATATTTAATGGCAGGCCATTTTTGCCACAAAGTCCCAGCATGGCCAAGGCTAAAGGGGCCAAATGTCGAGAGGTATAAAAAACCATCATGTGAGATCCTCCGACGCATCATGAGGAAAGGAGAGGAGCTGACTAATAGTACTCTGACACTCGTTCTTAGTGTAAAGCCCTTTATAGTGTGACATTCCTCAGCAGTATCTCACACTCAGGAGACAAAGGGAAGGAGACCAGACATCCTTGGACAACTCTTGCTCATCATTGGCTTGTGAAAGCCGTCTTCCAAAAAGCAAAACGCATCTTGTTTGCTTCCTTCTGAGGTTACACTCTTACCATCAAAGCAGTCCATCAACAGACCGCTGATGAACTTATTATCAACAAAAATAGTTCCTTTTTCTACTGCTGAAAGAACTGCAGCAATTTCAGTTCCTCAAATGAGCTGTGCCGCTGTGGTGCTTCTTTGGGCCTGGCTTGCAGGTACACCATCTTAACTTAACGGCATTTTTCTATAGGCTTAGTTAAATGCATAGATAAGACTTCACCTTTTTTTGGCAATAGTGCTACTTTTTGTAAATTGCTGATGTATTTTGTGAAAGCTAGAGCTTAGATATGAAAAGCTCTAAAACACAAAGAAAATGAATATATAATTAAAACCTATTATAAATACAAACAAATTTCCTATTTCTTCTGAAATCCAACTCCTTTTCTCATGTTCACACTTATCACGTAGGTGACCCAGAGGTTACTTTCTGTGATCAGGCATGACAGCTGCAAATTCAAAAGAGCAAACTGGAATGAAAAGGCATACAGAAGAACCGAAGTGAAGAACACCATTATTTTGGACAGTGACTGAGCTGCATTTTCTCACTCTCTCCTCTAGTCCTGCTCTTTCACATATCCCGCTATTCTGCAACAACGGGGAGGAACGAATGAGTGAAAATGTTGAGTTTGTACGAGATAAAACATTCACTTGAAGAGACGTAATACAGGGGATACATGTTCAAGGGTATGCTGGTTAACCAGTAAACTGAGAAGACTGAACTATACACACTGTGTATTAATAAAAGGTGTGATGGAGGGCAGAGAAATCCTGCTACTCCCTATGGCAGCTGTGGTGGCCCTGGAAATGAAAGGCACCCCGTATCAGATGTGGCCTATACGTCCACGCCGTCTTCTCCGTAACAGCCACGCCGTGTCCCAGCACCTACTTGTACGTGTGGTACGTGTGGGACCACCCATCACCTCTGTGGGGGAAAGAGGCTGCCCAAAGGGGCTTAAAATGTGCGGTACCGCACTCTCACAGCCTTGGTGCAGGGTCAGAGGGCAGCCCCAGCACCAGGACCTTGGCCTGGACGCCTCCTGCCCGCTGACAGGGCTCAGCTCGGAGCAGAGCGGTGCGAGGAGCAGCGCTGCGCGCTCCCGCCGGGGCGCCCCGGGACACCCAGCCGGGCCCGTCGGGGCCGCAGACCCCGCTCTCCGCCCCCGCACCGCGGGCCGGGCCGGGGGAGAGGCCTGGGGGCATCGCCCCGGCGGGGCAGGAGCGGCTCCCGGCGCACCGAGGGGGGCTTCCCCGCATAGCGCCGCGGGGAGCATCCTCGCCCGCCGGCCTCGCCGCGCCGCCGACAGCCGAAGCGGCTGTAAACCGGCTTACGGCCAAGGCGATTTGCCCGTAATCCGTTGGGTTTCCCGGGGCCGGGAGCGGGGAAGGCGGGTGTGCACGTCGCCCGGGGAGCCCCCGGGGCGGTGCCGCGGGCGGGCAGGGGGCGGCGGGGTTGGGCTCGGCGCCGTGCACCGGAGGACACGGCGGCGGTGATGATGTGAGCGGCGCGGCAGCTGCAGGCCGGCTCCCCCGGGAGCCGGGGGCTGAGCACGGTGGCTGTGGGAGGGAGGAGAGCGGGGCGAGGAGGGAGGAGGGGGCCTGGACGGGGCCGGGGGAGAAAAAGGGAGGAGCGGGGCCGGAGGTGAGGGGGGAGGACGAGCGGCGCTGGGGAAGCGCTGTCAGCCGGAGCAGCGGCAGGAGGGAGGCGCAGCCCGGCGGGACCGCTCCGCTGCCCGTGGGCGCTCTCCCCGCGGGGGCAGGGGACCTGCTGCGGGGGGATGGAAGAGCATGGGTACCCTTGCTATAGCGCCCGCAGCCCCGCCTGGGAGGAACTGGTAGGTACATGCGTGCCTTGCAGTTGCACAGGCATTTCCTACCCTTTTTCCTGCCTGTATTGTTCAGCCGGGGGGGTCGGGCTGTCATCCTTATCGGTGCCCCTCTCCCCCGCTTCCCTTCTCCCGACCCCGCTCCGCACCGGAGCCCGCCCGCCGGCTCTCGTCCTCTCCCCGCGGGGAGCGGGGGGGGGTGGGAGCCTTTCGCCCCCACCGTGTCTGGCCATTTGCTGGCGGGCTCGTCCCTCTGGGGAAGAGGGAGTTCATTGCCCTTTCTGAGTTTCACTGCCCGGGTGGAAAGCCTAGGATTAGCACCGAGAGCCTTGCCTTCAACTTTGCCGGGGAGGGGGGCTGGATGTTGATACCGTTAAACGCTCTTAGCAGAGCAAAAGCAACGTGTCCAGTGTTGGGAGGCGGTTTCCAGAAAGAGACGCTTTTTTTGCCCTTCTTGTGTAGCCAGGCTGGGAATCACCCCCATCACGGCGCAGTGGCAAAGCGGGCCAGGGCTGGGGTACCCCGCTGCTTTGTGGGGTGCGGGGAAGGTGGGTGCCTTTCAGCAGCTAGGAAGGGAGGGGGTTGTTTAAACTGGCCGGGAGGAAAGCTGCGGTTCGGTGGCTTTGCTATTTGTTTAAGCAGCTCGGAGACCCTCCTTCCAAGCAGAGGAAATAGTGTCACCAGCATGCCCAGCAGGTGATAAAATCAGATTTCCCTTTTCAGGGCTGTCTGGTGCTGCCGTTAGGCTTTCCTCCATTGTGCAAACACACACACATCAGGCAGGGCTAAAAATAGACTTTTGGTAGCTGCTTGGGAGATTTCACGCTATGTGAGAGGTCAAGGCTAGGCTGTCTCTGGCCCTGAACTTGGTGAGGCGATGCGAAGCACGGAGCCACGCCATTGCCAACCTCCCCTTTAGATGGCCGTGCCATGTTTTGCTAACTCCTTGTGTTGATCCAGGGCCCCTGGGTTTTACTTGTAAAGCCAGTTTTAAAGAGCAGCTGGGAGAGAGCTCTGCTTTGGGTGGCTGGGTCTCCCTGTTCCCAGGACAGCGGCAGCCCAGCCCTGGAGATACCCACAGTGAACTAAGTTCACCTTCCCTGTTAAGATTTGTAGCCCTCCCAAATACATTTTTATTAGCCCCATTTTTGTTGTGAAGTTGAACATCCCCTTCCGTGCCCTCTGCAGTCCTCAAGCCCTGAAGCTGCTGCTGGAGATGCAGCTGTGATAGGGAAAACAGCTGTATGCGTGTTCCAGTGACATGGAGCTGACACCGAAAGATCAGGCAAGGGAAACCCGAGATCTTTGCCTGGAGAGATGAAGACATCATGAGAGGAAGGCGGGGAAGCTGATTCCCGCGAACACGTTATCCTGTTAAAACAGTGCCATTTAAATTGGCTGCCGTCATCCAAAACTCAGCTGAAACTCGGGAGGCAGATGGATTGCAGCCCCTCTGCTTGGAAATGTGGAGTCCTGGCTGAAGCATCCAAACCCATTTCCTTCTGTGCGCAGGGCTCAGATAAACAAGGAGCACATCTCTTTTTTTTCTTTTTTTTTTTTCTTCCCCTCCATCTCCCCATTAAGGGACGGGATTTGGGTCATGTCTATCATTTCATTGCTGCATTTGTTGAAGAGTACAGACATGAATGCAGTTTTAAGGTTAACCCCTGCACTGATTTCCTTTGCAAGACTCTCATTTCAGCAAAACCACTCAATCCTTTACCTGGTAACCTGCTTGTAAAATAGTCTTTGTGGCAGAAGCCACACTGTTTTTCTTTGTATCTGCTCATAACCAGGCTTTTTATTATAATGGGGGCAAAGGGAGATTCAAGTGAAGAACTGCATGATGAGGGGGAAAAAAAAAGCACCCAGACCTCTCCCTCTCTCTTCAAACACTGAAAAAGAGCAGCAGGATAGGGGAAAGAAACTATTTCTTGCAGGTTTTGAATCTGTACAAGTTAATTATCTATGCAAATTGTCAGAAGTCATCGGGAAGTGCTGTTCCGATGGCTGTTTGGAGAAATAACTGATAACTGACATCAAACGAAGCCACAACTTCTTTAACTTTCAGGGTTGGACTTGTCTGTGTGCAACTTTAAATTTCTATAAAATCCTTTCCTTAATTCACACCTCACTTTTGAACGGAAAACCTTTTCCTCACTCCAGTAAGATCTGCATTAGGCCCTCTGTGATGGAGCTAAATAAAAGCAACAGAAAATGTAAGGCTCATCCTGCATTCTTCCAAGAGAGATTTGGTGGCTTTGTACTCAAAATATACATAATATATGCCTTGCAAAGTTCTAGACCTGACTTTCATATTTTGTATGAGACTTGTGTCTTTACCTTTCCCTTCAAATGCATAGATGGGTCCTAACACATTTGCAAAGTGACTCATTATTTTGGTGACCTAAACAGTTTTACACCTTTTCACTCTGAAGCATTCAACACATTTTTTGTGACCTACAGGTTACAGGATTGCCTCGGCTACACCCAAAACAGCCACAAGCAATGTAGTTACTCTTTTTAACAGTGGTATGCATACATTTTGTTATATCTTGGCTTCCACTTTGGTAAGTAAGGAAGGCAAGAAGTGTTACCATCACTAACTTGATCTGCAGAGGGAGTTCAGACAGGCAGACCTGAAATTAATTTCCTCAGTCTGGAGAGCCCAGCTAAAAACTATAGTTATCATTAACCACCAAAATTAGGAAAGATTCAGTAAAGTCTTTTAAACATGATGAATAATGTATTGTTAACCTGACACACATATCACTATTCATCCAGATCCCTTCAGAACAACTTTTTGAAGTGGAGGAAGAAAAAGTGTTACCCTTCAGTTTATAAATGCCAAAGTGACCTAGAGAAAAAGAGGTAAATATGCTTGTTACAAAGGGAATCAATATTAGAGCTGGAATCATTTATGTTCCTGGAATCAAATGGTGTGTTCATCTGCATTATAAACTATAATCTCCAGCTCAGCTAGAGTGTTTGTGTATTTGGAGTTTTTTCTACATCGCATATGCATTTTGGTGACACATATTCTATTATTGAGACTGGATGTGGTCGAGTTAAAACGTCCTCACAGTGCATATATTTACCCAGCACTTCGAGCTTCTTTGAATATAAAGGGCAGATCATCAGCTGATATCAATTGCCATAGCGCAAATGATGTCAGCAGAGCTGTTTTTGTATCAGTTGAGCACCTCCCTTTAAATGGAACATTTCTTTACGCTTTTCACTGAGCGTCCCTTGTTTCAGTTAGGAAACTTAAGGCAATTACTAAGAAGCGTGAAACTGAGTATGTTAAATGAAAGACACAGCACATGCAAATACTTTACTTGGGTTTTTTTAATGGCTGCATATAGCCCCAAATTCTTCAAGACCCTGACTTGCAGCAGTCTAGTGGTACCCATTCGTACCACAGTATCCATGGCCTTATTCACTGAGCTGAAATGTGCTATTCAATATTTCTCATGCTGAGTCTGACATCGACCACCTGGGAGAATTTCAGCTGTGAGATGAAGGGATGGAAGTCAAGCTGGCAGTCCTTAACTGAGGCAAAGTTTCATCATTGTTTCAGGCAGCTTTACCTTGGTAAAGGCTGGAACTGGACCCTGATTATCTATTAACGCTTTTAGAAAGCAGAACATGTGGAAATGGTCGTATCTTTAAAGCTGTCTTCATGCATGGACTACGTATACATTTGTAGAAACAAATTTCTATGCTAACATGAATGAATAACTTGGGTACTGTCAGCAATGCTTAACACTTGCTTTGTTTCTCCATTTTGAAGAACTCTGTACATATTAGCTGATTACAGATTTTAGAGCCTGTAATTTTGCAGATTCCACTACATACTTTGCAGAAACCATATTCTCATTGAACCATACTTGTGGGACATTTCCTATCATCTGCAGATTTAGGTCATTACTACAAAAACCTTCACATTCAGTGATCTGAGAGAACATAACTAGTACTTTATTTTTTTTTTTTCATATTGCTCTGATGTTTATCAAGATATGATGAAAGAGACTCACTTGGAAGTGAAAGGCTGTTGTGTTCCCTCCTTGTAACCCAATTTTTTTGGGGCAGTCAGGAGAGAGGAAGATCACAATGGGGTAGCCCACACGAGGACACACGATGCCCTCTGCATGGTGCAGGAAGTGCGCAGAAGCTGGGGCTGATAGTTAAACTCTGGATGAACTCAAGCTGAAGAGTTGTATTTCTTCCCCATTTCACCTACAGATAGACTTTTGCCAGTTTTTATGTATTTGAGATGAAATCTAGTGAAGGAAATCTGACCTGTCTGTGCAGGTACCTAAAGAGATCTCCAGCTCCTCTGCTGGCATTGTAATAGCCACTGGACGTCATGGGAGCTGTTCTATTTAAAACCAAAATTATTAACTTGTTTCTGTTTTTCCATGTAATATATGATGAAACAATGCATTTACCTCCATTGCTAAATGGTCCAATGTTTTATAAAATTCAAGACAAGTTTTTAAATGAGCTTGCAGTGTAACCAGTCGTGAAAGCTGTTTGAAAACAAACCAGATTAGTGTCTCAGTCTGGAAGATACTGGTGCTGTGTGTTTGTTGTTCCAAATCTTCAATGGAAGGCTGTTTTTGGAAATACACTTGAACCACCTAGTGCTTTTAGGATTGAGGTCTAAATATTTAAGAAACAAGCAACCAGATGATGTTTTATTAAAAACAAACAAACACCCAAAGGTGTACATTTGGGGTCACCAATAGAATCAACTTCATTATCTCCCCGAGTTCAAATGTACCAATCCCAAATTATACACTTGAGTAATATCCTGTCTTTGTGTGCCTTTTTCCCTCACTGTCTCATCTCTCCTTTTCAACTGAATTTGGAAAGGTATCCTCTGTGGTTGAAAGGTCTGCTTGTAAACAGTTTTGCACTTAACTTCACACAGGATCCTGCTCCTGTGATAGGAATACATGGCAGTCACATGCACTCATCTTTTGAATGCTTTTTTAGTACGGGAACAAATCTAACAGTAACTAGTGTTGCTCAGCTAGCGCTGTTTAAATCAGTTGAATTAAATGGAGTTAGTCTTGCTGGCATTCTGTTAGCACTAAGTGTTCCTCAAAGCACAGTCACAATTACATATAACATGTTAGCGTTAATTGGCAAACTCTGTCTCGTCATCCTCTTGCAATGTTCGCTTGTCATTCAGCTTCAAAAGACTCAAGGAACTGCAGTGAGACATGTTCTGGTGTAATTTGCTATTCCTGAAATTAAAGTGGAGAAGGGGAGAAAAGGAGGATGGAAAGAACAAGTGTCCATAAACTTTGCTCTTAACCTATCTTTCTTCCTAGCCGTGCCCTATATTAATTCACTGAGAGCAGCACATACTTGCGCTTGCCCAAATTTGATCCCATGTTTTTGAAAAAGGAAAACTCCCACGGGTGAGGAGTGAGACAAGACAGAGTCATCCCTTAGTTTCACAATTAGCCTGTAATGAAAAGGGACTATATGAGAACTTCATCTATTTTGAGATGTGGTATTAATGGCAGGATTTAGGTCCTATTATTGTTCTAATAGGGAATGTAGGTAATATGATCAAAATTCCTTTAAAATATAACATAATAGAAATTTTGGCAATTTAAACAATGTAACTTAATCGAAGCTATCCTACGTGGAGGAAGGTAGTAGAATCACACTTGGAGTACCTGGTGCAGTAGCACAGAATTAAGCCACAAGAGCTGCAAGGCTTCATGGAAATGTTTAATTTCCCCTACTGTGAATAAAAGCCCCAATAAAATAAATGGGATACTCCAGAACATAGGAAATTAAGATCATGGCAAGGTGTCTCTGGTGTAGGATAGGTTGTACACTATGGGTTTGTTTTTGTTTCTCATGAACTGCTTTGTATTTAGGTACTGCAGCATTATGTTAACATATTAAGAGATGTCAGTTCCCTTTCTAGAAATATAAATAGAATTGTGGGGATATAGAAGCCACAAGTATTGATTGCTTTCTTATGTTTAATCCGGTCTATGCAGCTAGAAGCTGTGTGTTTTATTTAGTATTGCTGTGATTTAAATGCTTATTTTGAACACTGACTACATACAAACCACAGCAATTTCGAAGTCCCACAATTCAGAACACGTGGTGACATTTCGAGATGGTGTGAGCTGCCAGATCTGAGATTAAAAGGGAAAACTGACCCTTTCTTTCCCCGAAAGGAAAAGCCTCTCTTTTTACAAAGGCAGAAACAAATAGAGTAATAAGAAAATTAAACAAAGAGGAGAAAACAATTGGAAAGCAATGTATGCATTTGCCAAAATTGTCCAACGCTGGAGGATACCGCGGGATTGCCGCGTTGGAGGTGTGGATGAGGAACCCATGGCTTTAGGTGCCGGCCACCCAGTCCCCAAAAGACAGCCTGAGCTCCCGAGGGCGGGCGACACCGTCCTCAGCCGCGACCGGGCAACGCGTGGCCAGCCCACTCGTGTTCGGAGCCGGACGGTTTGCGCTGTGCTTGTGTGAAACATTCACAACTTGGCTTTCCGCCGTCACCTGGTTCCGCAAGCCAGCCGGTGGGGTTCGCCAGAGGCGCGGTCGGGAGATGCCGGGCTGCCAGCGGGCCGCGTCCCGTCCCCCGAAACACGCGGGGGCGCACCGGGGACCCTCCCCACCCGCCTTCGCCACTTTGGCCTCTCGGACTCACCCCCCCCCCGCCCCGGCACCGCCGCTCACCTTTGGCGGGTCCCCCCGCCCCGAGCCGGCGCGGCCAGCGGGGCGGCACCGGCACCCGCCGCCGCTCGGCGCCCCGGCCGCGGGGGTGCGGGGGCCGGGCCCGGCCGCCCCGGCTCCGCCCGCCGGCGGGTGGCGGCGCCCCAGCGCCCTGCGAGAGGGCAGCGGCGGCCGCCGCGGCCGAGGCGGGAGCGCGGCCCTGCCCCGTCAGAGGGGGCGGCGGAAGATGGCGGCCGGGCGGTCCGCTCCGCTCCCCCAGCGCCCGGCTCCGTCCCCGCCGCCTCCGTCTCCGTCTCCTCCCCCCCGCGCCGCCTCTTTCCCCACCCTCCCGCACCGCCTCCTCCTCCCCGCGGAGGGGAGCGGCAGCGGCTGCCCTGGCTGAGCCGGACTCGTGTGCTTTCTCTCGGCAGGAGTCCGGGAAGATGGCCGGGGCCGAGGCCGGGATGAGCGGCGCCGGGATCCCGCAGCAGCCCCAGCCCCAACCCCCGGCGGCGGCGGGACCGGCGGACGAGTCGTCGGACAGCGAAGGGGAGCACGAGGGCCCCCAGAAACTCATCCGGAAAGTGTCCACCTCGGGCCAGATCCGCAGCAAGGTAAGGGGGGCGGGAGCCGGCGAGCCCCGCTGCCTCCGGGGCAAGTTTCTCCATCCCCATCCGAGAGCGGGGGCAGCCCGGAGCCGGGGGCGGCCGCTGCATCCCGCCCGCATCCCCGGGAGCGGCGGCGGCGGGAGCGGGGGGGGAGCGGTGAGGCGGCCGTGCCTCTTCCTTCCTTCCCTCTCCCCTCCTCCCCGTCCAGCTGTTGCGTGCACATCTGTCCCCGTCTGGCAGGAAGAGCCCCCCGGGGCGACGCAGCTCCGCGGGGCCGGAGGGGAAGCCGCCTGCCCCGGCAGCCGCCCAGCCCTGCCCGGCGTCCTGGGTGTGGGGGGAAGCGGCGGGGCTGCCTCCCCTCCGGCTCCTCTTCCTCGGCGGCGGGCACCGCTACCGCGGGGATCCCGCCCTGCCTCACAGCGCGGGGCGGGGGGGCTGCTTCAGCCGGCCCTTTCTCACCAACTTTCCTCCCCCGCCCCGTCTCCCCTGCCCCCTCATCTTGCTCCCCCGGCCCCGGGGGGAGGCCGCCGTGCGCTCCGCGGTGCCACACCGGGTTCCATCCCGCTCCGCAGCGGGAGCGCCGCGGGGGAGGGAACGCGGTTTCCAGTTTGAAAGGCACCTGTATCGGCGGGACGGGAGCGAACTTCTCTGCATCCTCCAGGCTGGCGGGGCTGGAGAGGTAAAGCAGCTGTCAAAACGTCAGGTTAATGCAGTTCGTTTGGTTTTTTCTTTTTTTTGGCTGGCTCGGGCTGCTGAAGTCGTCCTGGTTGAGCTGACTTTTTGATGGATGATGTATTTACATCACGGTTTTTTTTCCTGTAAAATGCGCTTCAACAAGCACGCATTTAAAAGCATAAAAAATAACGAGACCTGACTTACTCTCTGTGCAGAAGGATCCCGCGACTTTCTGCAAAGCGTGGTCCACGTTCCGTGACGGGGTCTGCACAAAGCCCCATTGGGCGCAGTGACGTCAAGATCAGTTTTTTTGCTGTTTGACTCCGTGCAAGCCCAGACAGATCACACTTACATTTTGGTTTCTACACAATAGGTCATGTGGTGGTGTTTCCTTTACAGAGCACCCATTAAAGTTATTAAGGGGCTGTTTCTGGAGTCCCGTCAGATTGAGGCCATTCTTCCTTTGAGCTTTCTCCTCACACACTACATACATCCAAGAGGCAGCCACCTTGAAACAGAAAGCATTGGTTGTTAAACAGTAGAATTATCGCATTATACAAGGTGAAAAGCCATTTTTTCCTGGAACCTCCTAAATGTGACGTGTCATTCCGTTTTATTGCTAAATGTTAATTTTGCATTTGCAGCTATTAGGCCTGGCTGAAGGGTTATTATAGTAAATAATATACCACTATTGCGTCATGTTGAAAACATAGTCCTGCACAAACTTTCAGCTTTAACACCACTTCAAAATGTTTTAAAAGTGACAGAATATGGTGCTTTATTAGCTGTAGTGGTGTTAAGTGTATTCAAGGGTTTGCTCTCTTGGAGATTGATACTTGCGTAAGGAAAACGCGGATTATGAAGGTTATCGAAGCAGGTTTGTGAGCACGAGATCCCAGCCAATTCTTACCGACCGTTACAGGTTGGTGGCATATTCTGCGAAGTTGGGATCGCCTAAAGTTCTGAGGCAGCTCTACAAGTGATGCTTTTGCTTATCTTAGTTTGTGTCTCAGTTCTATTTCTGTGAATCAGATGTATATAGGAAAAACTGACTGCTGACATAACTGGAGTCATAAAATGCTGCTTTACTGGTTGCAACTTACAATAATATGCAACCCTGAATATAAATATCTTTCTTTCCATTTAATTAAAAGTGATGTATCTTTGTTAAAGATGAGACCCATAATAAATAATTCAGTAGCACTTTATTTTATAACTCGCAATGCATTATTTAGAAGTGGCTATATTTAGACAGACAACTCCCATTTAGTTCAGGGTGTTGTATGTTTGCTGTTGTAGTAGTTGGTGATCAGTGGTTACATGAAACCACTAGAGCAAGGAACATCAGGGAGCTGCTCTTTTACGCAGCTAGTCCCTTTCATTCAAATTAGATTTGTTAAGCTTCACTTACTCTGTGAATGTGTTTGTAAGCTAAGGTTTTAATTAAATGGATTTGGTTTGTCTTACATAGGAATAGACTTTTGGAAGAACCCAAAACATGTATATTGCATTTATCATTGATGCCTGTGGGCCGCTGAATGCTCTATTTTTCTCTAGGGTTTGCCCATATACTTACTTGAAGCATTTCAGCAACATGGTATTGATTCCTTAGCCCAGAACTGTACCCAAAAGTCTCTGCTGGTAATTGTTTTTATTTTACTTAAGGAAGATGTTATTTTTAGATGTTTTGGTACAGTTGATCATTTGTGAAAGCCACCATATGGTGATACTTTGCTGACAGAATCATTCAGGAGTGGATTTTTTTTTAACGTGTGTATAATAAGATTTAGCAAATGTATGTATGAAAGCAAACCCCTTTCGCTAGCTCAAATATAAGTTTAAAGATTTCTAACACCTGTAGTGCTCAAAGGGAGTTTTTAGGCTTTGCCTTCTTCCTAAACAAAACCAATTTAATTATTTGACTGAGGCCAGGGGGTGAATAACGGAATGGGAAAATGAAAGAATACTATATTGGCAGATATAATTACACTGAGTTCGTTGTTTGTTTGTGATAAGCTGATCATATGCTCACAGTTCTACTTAGAAGTCTGTTGTCCAGTTTTGCTGTAACTTGCCCATGTTGGAGAGCAACTTCCTCTGCAAACTGCTAACTTGATTTCAGCAAAACTACTTTTACCCTAAGTTGCTATGAGAAACAGCTGATAGAGCCGGACATGTATGTAACTTCTGTTCTGGGTGTATTTTTGGTTTATGCATATGTATTTCTCACATTTTTAGAGTACTCTAAAGGCATGTCTATCTCAAAATATGGCCATTATTAATTGCCTCAAACAGAAAACTTGGAGATCAGCATGTTTTGGTGTCTGCAAACCTGAGAAGGAATTGTGGTGCGGAGGACTAAACTATTCTTTGGGCCGACACCTTGTTTGTACCTATGACCTGTTTGCTCAAGCTCTGTACGTGGTTATGAGCAACACTGTAGCAGAAGGTGTCTTTAGGGGAGTCAGGACCAAAATTAATTAGCACTTTTGTGAGGTTAAACCCATCATGTTCAAACCTCACCCTGGAAGCTGTTGCATCTGTGGAGTTCCTATGTGTTCCCTGAGGAAACGCAAGGGAATAAAACAGGTGGCAGGTACCTTGTGAAATTCGAGCAGTTGAGCTGAAATCCCCAAGGGAGAGCATTGGAACAATTATTGACTTCATGATGTCTACCCACAATTTCCCTCCCTCTGGGAGACCTGAATATTTAGTGCATAAAATTTTTACTATTGGTAAAAAAAGATTTTTTGGAATATATATTTTGTTTTTATGAGGACTTTGGAAAACTAGTCAGTTTTGCAGTAGTATATATGATGCTGTACAATGTTGTATTAGGGATTTAAGTTGTGCGAAGTTCTTCATGTGTCTACGTTAAATTTGTCGTCTTAACTTTTAAAGATACTGGTTAAGACAAGCAGCGTTGATGCCTTTCTTAAATGAAACAGATGACTTTGGTTCTCTGGGGTTGCAGCCTGAAAGCTCTGCCTGTCATGAGTGGGGTTGTAGTTTCGTTAAAATTAATTGCTGTAGCACAAAGTATGTTCCTTACAAAGATGGTCTTGCTTCAGTTCTTTATAGCTGGGGCCTGTTGAAAAGGGAAGGTTCAAATTAGAGTTGACACTTTTAAAATTCTGCTCATCTTAGGGGCAAGCCCAACATTAATAAATCAAACGGTCCCTGGATACTTGGAAGTAGAGTTGTCAGATGTGCACAGTTGTAGTTGCTACTCTGGTCTTGAATATTCTCTGCTAAAAAGTGGATATGAAGAATAGCACTTGCATCGCTGACCTGGCTTCCTGCTTTAATGGGTCCATGTGCAGTTAATGGGAAAGCTCTGCTGGATACGTGTTTTTCTCTCAAATCTGTGATTGGGTATCTGACCCGTGTTTATTTTTGGATGAAGCAGACATTCTGGAGCAGAAAATATAAATCAGGAAATGCAAGAAAATAGGGTGTATTAAATGAGATAAATACACTTGTAATGTATCTGGGAGAATAGTTTCTTCCTCTCCTTCACCCCCAGTGGTTTTTGTTAATAATGAAGTTGCTGTGATGTGGGAGATGTTCAGAAACACGGATGTGTTATAGTTAATGGAGATGACGCAGTGTTGTTTAGTTAAATGGAAAGAGTTGTTACTAGAATTATCTTAATATATTTTTTTAGGTATCCTAAATAATTGTGGAGTAATAAAACAAAATTAATTAAATTCCCCACTGTGTTTTTATTTGCCTTAGTGGATAACACCAGCCATTTAAGAACAGCCTTCAAAAAGTTTCTAACCTTTTCCATATGGTGACATTTGATGGTGCCAAGTCCCAGTAGTCACTTCCTGTTTGTTTTTGGTGCACATTTCTGTGCGATTGCTATAGCTTGTTAATTCACCTAAATGTAAAGTGCTGTGGTTGATACCAGCCTTGGACTTCACAAACACCATTCTCTGCAGTGTAATCTGCTTTTTGTAGCTTTTATTATTTGCTAATTCTTGATTTACTCAGCTAAATAGTGGTTGATTCCTTTCTGGTTAAGGAAACCTGATTTTTATGTACCAGAAGTTCCCAGGAAAATGCCACAGTAACAAATTTATCCCTAGTGGGGAACCTGTGTGTGCATTAGGATTGTCTGAATCTGCATGACTTCAACATGCATTGTAATTTGCAGCTTATTTCGCAATTGCAGTAATACATGTAGTGTCACCAAACGTTACCATTGTGTTTACACAGAACAGAAGCAACCAAATGCACAGCGCTCATCCTCAAGTTCTTGGCACCTGGTCGTGCCTACAGAAAAGATGGAAGGGTATCTGCCTGCAGTGTTTCTATTTTCCGTAATTTTTACTTTGCAGTTCAATTAGTGGATGAGCGCATGCACTGTATATCCATCGTTAGTGAAATGTTTCACCAACTCTTTTTCACAACTGTTGTAAAAGCTCTGGCAAATTTGATTCCCTCTTCAGAGTCAGTTCATCAGTATATGCTACTGATACATGTAGACACGTACTCATGCACAGAGTAATATGTTTAAGGTTTCATATACATATATATATATATAGTCCAGTTCTAGAGTATGCCTGGAAGAAGCAAACCAGGTTTTAGCATGAAATGGTGTGCAATATTTGTTGCTTCTCATACTTGCTGTGTCTCTACATAAGCTTTCAAAAAAGGGTCCATTAATGGAAAATTTTAGCCAAAGACATGGGAGTTTTGGGAAGTTAAAAATGACTGAACGCACTATGTAGAAGCGAGCAGACTGAGAATGGAAAGAGTTACACTATTTAAAGCACAGTGGTCATTACCACTCCAAATTCTGACACATGTTTGTATAAAACTGAAATGAAATCTGCTAAGGCATTTTAGTGATGCATGTATTGGCAAAGCTTAAATTGCTAGCGAAGTACCAGAAAGGAGGGGCTTGTAACGTTTTTTAGTAGGTATTTGGAAGTACATCTTTGAAGAAAATGTTACTTTTGGTAGAGTTTTTTGTTTGTTTGTTTGGGTTTTGTTTTTTGGGGTTTTTTGGTGTGTTGGTTTTTTTTTTTTTTCCCCTTTCCCTTTCTAGAATCTTTGAAGGATTAATGCTACTTTGTATTGAAAGATAAGTGAATTATACTTCCCCTCACCCCCACCCTGCCCCAGCCAGCTGGTCAGCTGTGAATATGGAAAAAGACAAGATAATCACACTCTCCATCCTTTAATGTAAGAGATTTTGATTGTTTTGTGTTTTCTTTTCCCAAAGGAGCTGAGGAATGCTTTTCTGCCAAAAAGATCAGGTGAAACACATTGAGTTTGTTGTGTAGCTTAGAGAAAAACCCTCGTTTTAAGAATCACAAGAAGAGACTAATTGAAGAATGAGTGACAACTGGGAATCCCTTTCCGAGATGCCTTATCTTGTGAACTTCATGCGCGCAGTCCTGAAGACACGTAACAGCCACGGCAGAGCTCACTCAAGAAAGGACTGTTCTGTAGCTGGGTCTTTATCCGTGTGAAGCTATATAGATAATTTGCGGACATTTTGAATTGTTTCCAGCAGTTACATCAGAATCCAAGATGTATGACTGCTGTATGACTACTGTATGACTAGCTGGACTAGCCAAGCTAGTCTGGGTATCTGTAGCTGAATATGTAGAATTACAGTGATTTTGTAATTGAAGCAATGATCAAAAGAATAGTCTGTCTGGCCATCACAAAGTCTTTATCTGAAGGGAAGCATTGAGTCCTCTTGACTGGCTGAAGATGATAAAAGGCAGTTTAGACCAGTATTCTTGCTCTGGAATGCTCCAAAAGGTTAACTTTCTTTAAAAAAACCAACCCTAACATTAACTGTCATTTTCTTTGAACTCTGACCAACCACGCTTCTGGTAAGGGATCTATAGAACAAGAAGTCCGGAGACCTCAAAATCTAAGTTCAGGAAGAAGATAATGTAAAGTGTTGCATGTTTGCGTGTGTTCATTGAAGCTCAGAATATGGAGTTTTGGCTACAAAATAATGTTTCTGTAGTCGTTCTGCTGTTTTGGATGTTTTCCTGTGATAGGGATAATTAAGACGTAGTTTGGTGTCTTGTGAAGGTAGTTCAGTAGCTCACTGGCAGAGGACCCACAAGACCAATATTTTGTTCTGGTTGGCCATTAAGTTTTTGAGGTTCTACATAGTTACTTGTAACGTAGGTGGATGTGATGCTATAAAGTTACTGACAGTGTGGCTAGCTTTGTTCATTTTTTTCAGTTTGATACTTTGGTACCTGGACTTTGTCTTTTATGCAAAGAGATAACTCTTTCTTTCACTTTTGTATTTGCCACCTTCTTACATTACTGTTTTATCCTTTCCTCTCATGCCTCCAAAAAGTAAGTCGCATTGTCCAAAATCTTCCTCTAGAAACCTAAGAACAAGCTACTAAATAGCAGTGCAGTAACCGTAGCTCCGCTATCCTAAGTTCAAGCCACAACTCTCAGTTTTCTAGCAATGGCAAAAAAAGCCTGGCTTGGAGACATCCAGAACTTACATCTTCTACATAATGATAAAAAGAAACTTCCTTTTTTCTTAATGTAAACATTGCATTTATCATAGCAAACGAGCTTAATGCTGACTGAAAAGAAATATTATTTAATTCGTGTGCTAAAAAATAAGACTACTGCATTGGATGCTATTGAAAATAAAATAAGAAATTTATTCTAGTAAAACATATAAGCACATGCTGAAACACTTCAGTCCTATACACTTTTATATGATTAATTACTTCTTAAAATTAAGCCGGCCCTTAAGTGCTCATTGGATGTGGGCCATAAAAATTTCGTATGTGAAGTCAGAATGTAGTTGATTTATAAAACTTTTACTGTGTAGGAATTATCCTGATACATTGCACAATTATGAAGAAAGAGCAAATCATTTTTTTTTCCAGCTAAGTTTTTTGTTTGACTAATGTTCCTGTTTAGGAATATTTCACCGCTTAGATACTGAAAGCACAATAAGAAAAACCTGAGCTGCACTCTTGGGAGAGTTAACGTTATTGTAATGAATTCAGCAAGGTTTTTACACTTAATGAGAATTTATTTGTTTATTCGATGGGCAGCGTGATATTTATGATGATCTGAACTGTTCATTTCCTCGCCTTTAAACATTTGGGGTTTGCAAATGGTGTGAGATCGCGCTACATTGTTGTCACTTAGCAACCTTAATAGGGTTTTGAAGCTGAATAGTGCTTGTGGGTGGTGAGTCTCCCCGGGTACTTGCCGAGTCGGCAGCCGCCGGGAGGATGCGTGTCCAGCCATGCCAAGGTCTTTCTAGGAGAGCTGGCCGTGCCCTCGGTGTCGTTTTGCACTTCTGGCATAGATTCGTGCTGGGAAGATCTGCCGAGGTCTTTCATGCCTGTGGAGATTTAAGTGGATCTAAAGGGCTGTCACGCTGCTCTGGTCAGTTATGTCCTGTTGTGCGGTCGCTTAAATTTAGCAACCGAGTTTGGCCGGCTTCAGCTTGACAGCTGGTTGTCCTTGTAGCCGCTGCGATGCTCCGGAGCGAGAGGGAGGTCGACGTCTCCCCAGCTCTTGGTGAGCAGGGTGGCTTGTTCTGGTTCAGCTAAGGGTGTTGGGAAGGACCAGTGTGGATAACCAGCAGTGCCGGCCGCCCGTCGCGCAGAGGCTTCTTCCCTCCGTGGGCACGCTCTCTGTTGATGATGAGGACGGGCACATACTTCTGTGTTTGTTTTAATGCTCCCATAGAGACATCTTGCTTCTCATTCTCTCCCTCCTTTCCCGCCTGCCGCTGTCACGGTTTCTTCAGGAGTTTGAACAGAGAAAGGGCGACATCGCTTTTCCTTTCAGCCTGTGCCTCTGCCAGGTTTCTCCCAATAATCCCCATAAAGAGGGGAGCTGACCATGACCAAAAAGTTTGGGCATGGAGTGTTAGAGAGGGTGCAGATGTACGAGGTTGCTCCTCTGGATAGTGTCACTCTGCGCTGCCTCCTCCTCTTGTGGCACCGATCCGTCTTGGGAGAAGATGGTTTACTGGGCAGCTATTGACCTGAAAACTAATGCACCCTTTTTGGTGACTTTTCCAGCTATTATTGTCATTTTTTGCCTAGTATCTTCACACGAGTTACTCTGTAGACAAACATTGATTGGCCTCGGGCTCAGAGGTCTGTTAAAGTGAAAAAAGAGCGAGCGAGAAGGGTAAATGGGGGTTTGGTGAGTCAAGGATCCCATCACTGAAATAATATGGTCGTGTTCATGGTGGAAACAGTAATCCTTACTATTGTATATTAACTTGATATATTTATAATATGTGGATTCTGCCTGGGAAAAATGCTGGGAGGATGCAGATCTGCCACAGGGAGCTGGTGTTAAGTGAGTTACCTGGGTGTGAAATGAAGAGCCAATATTTGTGATTAAACCTGGTCTTTTAAGGAAATAATAAAAAAATGATATTTACGCAGCTTCTCATTACAGACAAACAGGAATAACCTTCAGAGCCATCTATCTGATGTTGTCAAACTTGATTTTCTTTCTTCTGAGTGAGTGAACTTGTTTAAGCAAACTTTGCATATAACCTAGAAGTCTTCACTGTCATGTTTTTGTAGGGGGAAAAAAACTTCTTCATGTAGCTCAGTTGACTGCATCTTGGTTTGTTTGGTTTTTATTTGTTTGTTGTGGGGTTTGTGGGGTGGGTTTTTTTTTTTGGTTGTTAATGAATGCTGGGCTAATACACATATCTGTATGCTGCTTCTTGCCTGCTCCTGGAAGCACAGAGAGGACTTTTACCTGTATTGAGTCCACTAGTTAATATTTTTAAGAGATAACATTTTCGTCAGTGTACCTCAAAACTCCGTGCAGGCAAGTTACCCTTTATACTTGAGACACTTTACTGCTTAGTCCCGTGGTCTCCAGTCTTCCCTGATCCACCGGCAACTAAGCTTTCAAACATTCAAAGGCAACTACAAAACTTAGGAGCTGTGATTGCATCCTGTCTACTAGGTGACAAGCTTTTTCCCTTGCTATGCTTGGTAATTTTATAAAATACATTAAAAAAATACTCTGGGCTTCAGAGTGTTGTCAGATTTCTACCTATGCCCCTGACGCTGCATTGCAAAACTGTGTTCTGCTGCTTCTTCAGCATTTCTAGGGAAAAGAAGATCCTAAAACGTACAGAACTTCTGAGGAGCTGTTGTCAAATGCAAACTATTAAATGTCCTGGCAATGTCAAGCTGTATGCTTAAAAACCCATCATTGCTTTTATGTATTATCTCGTGTTACCTGGTGTTGCCAGCTAAATGCAACAGCAGTGAATATCTTTTTTTTTCCTTGTTTTTTTAAAGAATACATAATCTTTATTCCAGTTTCTTTAAGCTTTGCATTTTTTCCATAGTTCTGATTACATATACACTTTTCTTACTTCTTGCATAAAGAGACCAGTAGTTCTGTGCACGTGTGTGTGCATGCGAACCAAGACTCTTTTTTTTTTTTTTTTGCTTACTCGCTTAAAGTAAAAAAAAAACCCCACAAAACCAAAAACCAACCAAAAACCAAAACAAAATCAGTTTTTCACTTGGTCACTGTGTGCACCACTGAGGAGGAGATAAAAGGAGCTAAAATCACAGGTTCTACTCCTTCCCCACCCTTCGTCAGCCAGGGATCTGCTGCCAACAGTTTTACAAAGGGCTCCTATTTCAAATTACCCTTTGAGCCCGCGATAAACCTGTGACCCTGGGAGGTAGTTTTACAGCGAGGAATTGGAAATTACTGGGAAATCTGATATTTTTCTATTAGAGTTAAAAAAAAAATAAAACAAGTCACAGCCACAGCAAGAGGCAAGTGAGCTTCTGCTGAATTTTATGCCAAGGGTGGTTATACCTTTTCTTTGAAATATACACCAAGGTTATTTATAGCTAATCCACAGTTTAAATTACTGCATGTAGGTGTGAGAGGTTATAGAGAGGGACTTTTTTCTAGGAAAAAATATTTATGAATCATAATTGTAGTTTGGGTTGGAAGACACTTTGGGAGGTCATGTGGTCCCAGCTCCATGCTCAGAGGAGGGACATTTTCGAAGCAACACTGGGTTGCTTGGAACTGTCTCTCTCTGAATATCTTACAGATTGCTAGAATATGTTTCCTGATTTATTTCTAATTAAGTATTCTCTCTCTTCCTTTTACACAAGTGTTGAGGACAGCCTATGTCTGCTGAGGTTTAATAACCTTCAGAAGAAAAAAAATAACTTATTTTCAATGGTCCAACTTTAAGAAAGGTCTTAAAAAAAGGAAAGTTCTGTTCTTCTCCCTCCCTCTTCCATACCTTATAAAATGGAGCAGAGGAAAGATGGTGCAGTTGCTGTCTATTTATAGATTCAGTAGTGTGCCAGTGTGCACTTATTACACCTAATTAGGAGTATTCTAAATAACTTTTTGTTTGCATTACAGATAAAGCTGTGTGATTGCAGATCAATGACATGGAATCATGTCATGCCTTATCAAGGTCTAAAGTCTTCTCTCTTTAAATGAAAACTCCCTGGACAGATTGCTATTTTCAAATGTTCTCCTTACTACTCTACCTGTGATTTATTTGCTGTAAGACTGTTCGTATGCTGCTTCAGTTAAAATTTGAAAGCTAGAATTTTGAGAGGTGCTCAGGGGAATAGGGAACTAAACTAAACAAAAATTTCCTACAAAAGCAAATTGCAAGAACTGAAGTTATTTCCACATTTTCTTTTGTTGCGGGTGTCATTCTGCATCACGTTTGATCGAGCGAGACACGGTTGGTCACGATGCGGTCGAGGGTGCCTGGGTGGTGCTGCTCCATCCTCACCGTTCTTCCCGTATCACCGGGGCCGATTCTGCACCTCTTGCAGGTGGCGACAGGTAACTCGCAGGTCGTGAGTATGGTACAGAAAAAGACCCACTGAAATGCAGCAAGGAAATGCTCGGCACAGGGACTTGATAAAATGGAGACTTCTTGGCTGTTCGTGTCCTGGGCATCCTTTTAATGCTTTTCCTCTGGTAAATTGTTTGTCATGGACGTGATTATAAAACTTCTCCAACTGTGCAGTGTAGTCGAAAGACTGTATGTGTCCTGTTTGAGCCCAAGCTTGGTCTTCCATTTTACTTGACCTTAGACCACTTAAACTTTGTCAGTTGTTGCTAGTACCACTAATCCATTTTACCGCAGCATATGGTGATAGAGAAATACTGATGTCAACTCCTCTCTCCAAAGTGTTAAGCAATACTAAACCTCTTCATTCTTGATGTGTGCAGAATTTTGTCAGGTATAGAAAAGCATTTCTGTGTTTTTTCCTTTATTAGGGAGATGTGTAATGTAACTTAAACAAAAAGAAATTAATACTCAGCTTTATGACAAAAATAATATGCAGTATCCACAGAAAAAAATAGTTGATAGTGCTGAATTTTGCTTGAAAAAATTGATCAATGATTAAAGCCTACGAATATGTACAAGACTGTATTAGAAGCGTATGTGATAGAACTTTTGTTCTCTAGGTAGCTACACAGTGTATAAAATTATTAGTCATCTTTACAGGTTTAAATTGGAAAAATGTTCTGACACCTAAGGTTTAGTGGTGGCTTTTAATTGCAAAATTACCTTATTTTTAGATTGAAAGGCTGAAAATCAATAGCAGTATCTTGTTAAATGGTATAATAGGCTGAGTTTTTCTGTTCTTTGGAGCCTCCCAAATTTGACTGAATCTGCACTTAATTTTTACCCTAGGGAATGGACCTTACAGGGAGAATTTCTATACACACTATCTGAAAACTGCTTATTCTCGGATTTTTTTTTTTCTTCACCATTTTGTATAGCTTCGTTATTCTCATCTTTGCAGATGTTTCTTCCAGGTTTAAAATTCAGGAAAAGCAGTGCCAGGCATGAAGCCTGAAGTTCAGGCAGTTCCCTGATAAAGTTCAGAGTAGCGCCTATTATAGAAGCACTGTTTATATAGTTCCAGCTAAGAACATCATAGCATGTCTATTACAACTACCTCCTTTTATACATCGGCTGTAAAAACTAATTCTAAACTGAAACAAGAATGTGGTCTTGATGTTTTATGGCTTAGAAATAACATATAGTGAAAGCCCATTTGAGAGCATTCAGGAATAAATGCTGCTCATCATTGCAGTCTCTTGGCAACCTGTGCCGGGCTCATTGCATACAGGCAAGCAGCTGCCGGAGCATTGTTATTTTCATGAGTTGCGTAGAGGAGAGTGTGATTTGAAATGTCAGCATCCTGGGCTTTGGACAGCGGGGATGGATATGCTTAGTGTTCCTAAAGGCTTCTGTGTGAGGGAGCGGAGGATGGAGAGGGCAGCCAGCGCGTTTCGTCAGTGCAGTTTAAATGGTGTAATGTGTGGGACAGATTCCTTCTGAAGCTGGATCAAGGCAGAGGCAGAGGATCATTTGCAAACAGCAAAGTAACATGGCAGCAGCTTTTTGGGCAATGTCTTGGAGACCTGGGACTACACATCCCAGTAGATGCTTAAGTTGACTGTCTCTTTCAGTGGCCTCTAAGTCTGTTGTTTTGGCCTGGACACGGGCATAATGTTGTCAATGAATAGGACTGTTGTAGCTTCTAAAGGTGTCTTCATAGAATCATAGAATGTCCTGAGTTGGAAGGGACCCACAAGGATCACCGAGTCCAACTCCTGTCCCTGCACAGGACAACCCCACAGTTCACACCACGTGTCTGAGGGCCTTGTCCAGTCTCTTCTTGAAAATGGACAGGCCTGGGGCCGTGACACCTCCCTGGGGAGCCTGTTCCAGTGCTCCACCACCCTCTGCGTGAAGAACCTCTTCCTAATATCCAACTTAAACTTATTCCCTTCACGTGTTGTCACAGCCAACAGAGGCTTAAATGAAGACTCAGTGGAGGAGAGGGTGTTCAATGCGTTGGCAAGGAAGGACATAGTACCTGATCGGTGTTCAATGCGTTGGCAAGGAAGGACATAGTACCTGATCCTGGAACACCTCTCCTATGAGGACAGGCTGAAAGAGTTGGGGTTGTTCAGCCTGGAGAAGAGGAGGCTCCGGGGAGACCTTATTGTGGCCTTTCAGTACTTAAAAGTGGCCTACAAGAAAGATGGAGACAGACTTTTTAGAAGGGCCTGTTACGATAGGACAAGGGCTAATGGTTTTAAACTAAAAGAGGGGAGATTCAGGCTAGATGTGAGGAAGAAATTTTTTACAATGGTGGTGATAAAACACTGGCCCAGGTTGCCCAGAGAGGTGGTAGATGCCCCATCCCTGGAGACATTCCAGGCCAGGCTGGAGGGGGCTCTGAGCGACCTGATCTAGGTGAAGATGTTCCTGCTCATTGCAGGGGGTTGGACTAGATGAGCTTTGAAGGTCCCTTCCAACCCAAACTGCTCTATGATTCTGTGATTCTGTGATCCACTTGTGTGTGAGCTCCTGCTCCAGACAGGTAACCAGACAGAAATAAGGAATATCTCTGGAGTGGGAGTGAGAGTGTGTGTGATTTTAATGCATTGTGCAGTGGGCTTAGTATGCACCTGACCTGCTTTCATAGTAAGCAGATAACACTGAGGACGTTTATAGCAAACAAGAAACAGGATTTAAGTGCCTGTAGGTTGCGCTGGCTGCTGCACATGTGTGCCTAGAAATATTGTGGGGCAGCTTGGTCAGGAAGGTGACGTGTGGGTGTTCCACCTCTAGCGCTGTATCAGGTATTGCTTGTTGTAATGGCTTCGTAACAGCTTTTCTCCTGGAAGGCAGTGATGCTTATGGGACATGCTTAGTTCTTCTTAAAAGGGAGGACGTTGCCTGGTGGGCAGCATTCAGCCTATGAAATTTTTCATTTTTCTATAATCTGTAGCTCCTGAGGCAATCCATTTTTTGTTTTCCTTATTTCTCCTCAGGTGGGTCCCTACCCATGAATTCATGATGTCATTTCAGTTAAGAGTATATTTTTAATTGCTGCTATTGGAGTCTAAATAGTAAAACAAGACTGCCTGCCTCCTCAAAAATCCAGCTAAACCTTTCCATCTTTCAGGAGTGAAATGATGATGTTCTAAGCCTTGTATGTATTCTGAGGATAAGAAATTATTTTAATATAAAAACATTTATTTCCCTAATTGCTACACAAGCGTGGGAAGTGTAGTAGGCTAGTGGGATCAAACGACTGGGATGTGAGTGCAAGTACTGGAAGTCCTTCTGTAACTATTAAGACATTTTCATTTTACAAGGCATGTGCATTCTGAAATGTGTATTCTCATGCCATAATTATCTGTACTTGTGACGTGAACTTATATTTTAAAGCCTATCTGTCAAACAAGAAAGGCCAGTTTTTTTGTTTTTTTTTTTTTCTTTTATGTTTGTTTGCTTGTTTGTTTCTCCTCTCAAATGAGCTTGGAGGTTCTTCAGAAAACATGTTAATTCCTGAAAGGGAGGTTACAACTCCTAAGCTGAGATGACTAGTATAGAATCTATGGAACACTTGTTTAAAACGCCTTTAAATTTTTTCTTCAGTTGAATTGTGCAGCACTTAGCCATTATGCTGAATGCCTGTGAGGTCTGTTGGTTGCAGTGGTGGGAAGGGGGATGACTGCCATGAGTGACCTGTTTCAAGTTGTTTTCTGTTCTTGTGGCTTTTCTTTTCTAAAACAACTGGATAGCTTCAAAGGACTTTTTGTGTTGCAGTGGACACCAGGGTAAGGTGCTGGGCCATAGCGATGATCAGATATGGCAGAACGCCGATCAACAGCTATTTTCTTGGCTGGGATAAGCATCATGACCCGTTCTGAATGCAGCAGTGTAGGAATCTGTGCTAAGGCAGGATCCGTGCTCTGCCAGCTCCTCGAACAGAGGAGCTCCCTTCCAGCTTTGGTGAAACAACTGATGTTTTGGAGTGTAGTTGGATGTTCTCACCTCTTTTTTACCGCATGTACTTCACAACTACTTTTCCAATGAAACTGTGCCTCTTCCTGTGGTGATGACGATGACAGTGATGATGATTATTATTTTTATTGTATCATGCTTTACAATTTCAGCTGGTACATCATGGAGGTGTCTACCTGGAAGACAGTCATGCAGTACTGAGGTGCCCTAGCTAGTCCTAAATGGACTTGCTTGTCTTCTGGATGCAGTACAGCCCTCTCAGGCTGTGTTCCCAACAGAGCTAATTAGCTGGGGTGTTACATCATGCTCAAGCGGTTATCTTGCTTCCAGTTCCAACGTGCTTCACTTAGCGATAGCTCACATATCTCTGCAAAACACGGCATTGTATTGTTTAGGCCTGTCCCAAAGTACTTACGAGGAGAGATTTATAACAGGGTGCTCAGTTCTGCTTCCTTATTTCTTTGGTCTTTGCACAGCGGTGAATTAGCTCCTCAGTTTGGGATGGTTTCTTCCATGCTCCTGCAGGCCTCTTTTTGCGGGTGGGGAGCCAGTCTTTTTGTGTTTGTCTCTGTGTGCCTCACCACCAAAGTCACCTTTCCACATCCTGAGCAGCCGTCATGCTTTGCCTGCTCACGGTAACGATTGCCCTGGAGCCGCCTGCCTTCCCTTCCCTCTGGGCTTGTTTAGCAGCTGATATCTGAAGGGTTATGGTGAGGAGGGAGAGGGAGTTGTGTCCTTCCACTCGACCAGGGGAGGAGAATCCAAAACCTTGCCCGCTCTCCCTGAGGGCAGTATTTGCTTTTTCCCACCCGCTTGGTGCAATGAAATACCACTGAGCGATGTGCAGCAAAACTCCTGGAACATCCTGGTAATTGCCTCACTTCATTTAAGCACCTGTCCCAGCAGTGGATATGGAAAATGGTACGAGGAAGAGCAGTCTCATGTTTTCAAACTCTTCATTTTTTGTGATCTGTGTCCCCAGTAAATAGTTAATGTACAGCTGAAGCAGAAAGAGATTTGGAGTGTCTTAGTCCAAGTAAAAATGCCGACACTATGAGGTGGTCTAATCAGGATCAGAGCTTCCCTGGTTCAGAATTTTCCAATGTGTGTTTGTTGCTTTTTTTTTTTTTTTAAAAAAATTGTTTGGTTTCTTTAATTGTCCACTGACCTAAGAAATACAGTTATTGTAGTTAACAATACTGTTATAACACACACTGACAAAATCCAGATAACTCTAAGTTGGGCTGACACTTGATCCTTTACTCATGCTATTGTTCCATAATATTTTTTCCTCCATGACATCATGAACTATGAAAGTGCCAACATTTTTTTTTTAACTGCCTAGCCTTTTCTTCCTTCATGCCATAACCTTTATATTTAAAAATAACTTCGTATTGTTTTTTTCTTTTTGTATGTAGTGTACATTTCAAGAGGAACCTGATGGTTATGTGAGAATGTTTAACATCTGCGGTGGTTTTACCGCGGTGTATTCCAAGCAGTTGGCACATGCGTTTATCTGCAGGGGTACAATGACATTTTTCTCGGCAGCTGTATCCATGACAACAACTGGGAATGTCCATGCCTCCTCTTCAGTTTTCAGAAGAATATGAATTCTTACCTTCCTAATGAAAGGCCTGGAAGCAAAAGCTGTGCAGTTTTAATCATGGCATATTCCCTTCAGCCATTCAATAATGGCCTCTCCCAAGTGTTTTAGTATCAAGAAAGTTTCAAAAGAGCAAAATTAAAATGCACGTATGCATGTGCACTGAGAGAAGTCTCTGTTTTGTGATCACTTGCTACAACCTAGGATGAATTGTGCAACTGTTTGAAAAATGAGGGTACTTGGGAAGTTCATTTTATTTTCAGTGTTGACATCCGTACAAAGTATGCAATTTAAACACTTGGGTTCGGAGATATGAGGAAGAGTGTATTGTTTTGAAATGCGTTTCTGCAACACGACAGAACTGTTCTCCCTGTGCGCGTAATGATCAAAGTTACTCCTGGGTAGTGCACTGTCTGTCTGTCACTGTTGTCTTTAAATCCAGTGAGTAGTATGTAAAGTGGTACAGAAGTAGTAGATGGGGCAGCTCTTCAAGAGCACTCAGCATCCAGCAAATCCAAAGTGACTTATTTACATGCCTGAATGGGAGTTGTTGATGCTGAATGCTCTTGAAAATCTGATGGTGTTTAAAGCAGTCTCTTATTGTGAACAGAGCAGAAGTTGGAGAATAAAACAAAGGGCCTGGCTAACTTTATTTTCTCGTAAACAGAAATGTGAATTCAAGGACGAGGCCAATATACACATCCTGCTAATATATAGGCTGCCAAAAAGCAGCGATTTCTTAGGAGCTGAGATTTTGATTGCTGTGAAAATGGAGGTGCAAGACTTACTGCTTTAGGAGACTTACCATCCGTCATAACATCTCTTTTGCAGAATCTCTGCTCTGTTCTCACAAGTAGTTTCTGGACCTCCAAGAAGAGCCAACTATACCTCGCACCAGGTTTTCGGATCATTCATTGCTTTAGGAAACAAGAAACACTACGACAGACGGTAGAAGTATTTAAATTGATTTATTCATAGTTACCTGTACGAATGTTGTCTATTTTTCTTCAGATGAACGGAAGTGTAGGAAACAGTGTAGAAGACAGCTTGCTTACCATTTTCTACCTCTTGCAAGGAGAGAAGAGGGCAGGGGAGTTGGTACTTTTAGCTTTTGGGAATTTGCAGGATGGGGACCCATAGCAGTGATGGAAGGAGAGGCTTCTTAGAAGCCCAGAGGGGCTTCTGAAGAACATGTTCAGTTGAGGAAAAGACTGAGAACTGCTGGTCTACAAAGCAGAGACTTGGCCTCTAATGCTGTAGGTAGTTAGGGAGAGGTTCGTATGCAAAGCTTTTAAATGTTTCACTTGGCAGTTCTGAATTTTCACTATTCATAGGTATATTAGAGTTTTATAATAAAGTATTGGGTTCAGAGTTTGGTGCCTTTTGCTATGCCCACCAAAACAGAAAGAATGTAGAGGCCAGATGGCTAATGGCTCCAAACCTCAGTTTATTACTGCTTAGGCTAAGATCAAAAGCTTTTCCATTCCTAGGCAAGAGGAAGCAGCTATGACAGATTCGGGAGTCCCTAAGGACCACCTGGATCCCCTTCTAGAGAGATACTGTTCTCCAAAAGAGAGAACAGCATGTCTGGAGAGGCTGTTAGGAAGCCACTACATGGAACACTTGTCTGTTTTCCCATCGGCGCATGGACAAGCCTGGCTTATCTGATGATTTGTGAGAGAAACTGGAGGCAGGATGGAAGCCCTTGGAAGGGGGAGAAGTAGCCAAATGTATGTGGGTTTTGGCGTGGAATAAAGAGAGGTCTTCTCTGCCTCATTGCTGCAGCTTCTGAACTGCATGGGAGGATGATCAAAAGACTTCTTGCTGGGAAGGGTGTTGGGGCAGTTTCTGTTTTGTTTTGAGCTCTCAGACTCCCAGCAAAAGACCTCGGTAGATCTGCCCTGGTGATTCAAACCCCGAAGCTTTAATCCTTGCTCAAGAACAGCTTCTCATGAGTTTAGTGAATGAAGTAAATGGAAGTTCCTATTCTGAGCAAAATCTTGGATATGACAGAGAATATGGCCGTTTTATCCTTGCGGGAAATTACGAAAGCCTTGCAAACCGATTAATTGAAAAACCAATTAAAACGCTTCTGTTACATGAGCATAGTTGTCTCTAAGAGAACTTTGATTTTGCAAACAAAGGCAGCAGAATTAAATGTGCTATTGTACCAGAGTAAGAACTGTCTCTCCTTTTTGAAAGCTCAGTTGCTGAAGTAGTTTTTTTACCGTGGGGCTTGTGAAATGTCTGCAGTCCTGTTATGCATCCACAGACACCTTTTCTTACTGCACGTCTTTAACCAGAACAAAAGGACGCACAGAAGCTGTCGGTGAGTTTTCAAGAAGGTGGCCCCGGAGAATGACCTTTGGCTGCAGCACGTTCGCTGGGCACCCACCGGGCACTTGGGGTTTCTCTCTGTTTCTCAGCTACGGGAGGCACGGCTGGAGAGGGGTCACCTTCCCTTTTCTGGGGGGGAATTGATGGGCAGCACCTGCCGCAGTGAGTCAGCCGGGCCAGCCTGGCATCAGCCGCGGCCTTCCCGCACCTGTCGGGAGCGGGTGCCAGCCAACATCTGACAATGTCAAGAAAAATAACGCTTCAAGAAACAGCGGTGGGCTTCACGTTCGTTATTTTATTGCTGCTCCCAGGGTTAGTGCCCTAATTACCTCCTTCCACCCCCGCGCTGCTGGGACTGCTGCGCTTGCTCCTCTTTTGCAGCTTCATTTTCTTTTCGCTTTTACATTCGTTACATCATCTCGTTGCGAGTGATATTTGGTTTATGCTGAATGCATACCTGATGGAACTACTCATTTGAGCTCTTGGTCTCTATGCCAATAAACAATATACCTTGGCAGTGCCCAGCATTTTTTCCCAGTGAATGTGTCAATGGTTGCAGGGACTGGATGGCAATAAAAACCCATGGATGATCTTGAAATAAGATGCATCACACCACCTTATTTTTTTTTTTTACACTTTGTAGCTATTGTGTCCAGCAATTTTATCGAAGCCAGTACTGTAAGTTTTCTCAGAAAAAGCTATGCAGCCATAATTCAACAGTTCAATGAACTTCTTTGTTTTAAACCTCAGTGTTAGCTTGGGGAATCGATTTATCAATAGAACAGGCTATTTCACTAGAAAGATCTAAAAGAGGGATAATTAGCTCTGTAGCTGATTCTGTCTGTCTGTCTTTTGTCCAATGGAGTCTGGAAGGAACTTAATAGAATATAAAGTATTTTAAATTTCATTATCTAAAATTGCTTTCCTTAATTCCATTCACTTTGCATGTTGCAACACCGAATTAGTGTGTATTCTGTTCAGAGCTGCTAATGAACTACGTTCCGTTTACCTGGTTACTCCTAGGCTTCTCTAATAAAGTAATGAACTAATAAACTTCAGAGTTGAGGTACAGCAGATGTATCTGGAAAAGTGTCTGGTAATAATGGATTGATCTTCATCTGTTTTGTTACAGATGACATAGAAAAAGAGTCTAAATTATGTGTTTTTTTGAGGGAAAGTGATCTTTAGTTTTTGATATGGATATAATTTTCTAGGTAGATCTTTTTGCCACTTCGGTTCCCATTGTCCACGTATCATGTCCATGCAGCGTTTCTCAAGTAATCTTTGAATAATTACTTTTAAATACTTACAATTTCATAAGTACAAATGTTAATGTCTTTTTCATTAGGGAATTCATACTCCTTTTATCATGCTTTGCCTTCAAGAAACTGCTTTATGATGCAAATAAATATAGATTATATTTGTCATCCGAAATGCTTTTAGCCATTAGACTGAATATAAAACCGTAGTGCTTTTTGAGGTGAAAGTAGATTGTCAGAAAAGCCATATGAAAAATTAATTAAAGAACCACTTTGCTGAACCGAAGCATTTTACATAAAAATTATGCAATCCTAACAGTGTAACAGAGGGAAATTTAGCTTTCGTATTGTGAATACAATAATTTTTTTTTATAACCTCTGAAAGGAGTAGGTAAGGTGGGATTCATGTCACTTCATTTCACTGATGCCAAGGTTAATCATCTACCTTGTCATCTGAACTCCCTCCATAGCCAGTGGAAAGAAAAACGTGTCTCTCCAAAGCGATTTGTCCCATTTCCCACCATGTCTTTTGGGCATCCCTTTTTTATCACTTTCGTCTGGTCAGATTTTACTTTACCCACATGACAATCAGTCGTCAGCGAGACTTGCTGACATGAAGGCTGATGGGTGCCAGGCGTTTCTGTAGGATATTGCTGCTTCCCTTCTCCTCCTTCTTCCCAGAAATTTAGTTTTCAGGTGTGCATTAGCCATTTTGGGGTGCATTCATTCATTCTCTTCTGCTGTAATATAGAAGATAATTTCTCCAGACACTTGGAGGTGATCTGCTCTGCTCCCAAAAAGGTGGCTGTGTTGGCGCTCAGTAGGGAGTTATCACGTCTTACCTTGCATTTAGGTCACCTGGGGAAATGCTGTATTAATTACCTTAGAAGAGCGGGTTCAATAAGAACCCAAACAAGATAGCCGTGTATTTGGATGCCAGGAACAATTCACTCACAAATAATGTCCTGAATGCTCACGGTCATGGTTTCACTCACTGCTCAATGCAAATCTCCCAGATCTAATCTTTCCCGTGCCCTTTTCCACTACATGAAAACGACTTTTGGTAGGGCAGTTCTACCAGTTTAAGACTGCTGCGTTGAAGTACAAAGTGTCAAGCGTTTCATGATTGATTTCGTTAATATCTTCATGGAAAGTATGAATCAAAATAGCATGGGAAAGAGAATTGTATTTTCATTCACTAAGTATATTGGTGGACTGAATCTACACAAGGCTTAGGAGCTCGGCTGACTTTTGCAGGAGTGCACAGACTGTATGACAGGCGTTAAAAAAGGATGCTTGCAAAACAGGGAAAATGGACCTTGTAATGAACACATAAGCCATTTCACTTCCCTTATAGATAAGTAAATAGGTAATATGTGTAGATGAGAACAAAGGCAAGTGCAGCTCCTTGATGCTGGAGTATTCTTTATTAGAAGACTGCTTTAATCAACTGCTGGTTTAGACAAGGAAAAATTATTTTTTAAATATAGGTGTTAGTCAAAAGATGTTAGTGGAAGTTTCTAGGATGTATAGACGACTCAAGGTCTCAGATGTCAACTGGTTGAGGTCACCTTGGGAGGCAGGGGGCTTTAGTAAAAGTTCCAGTATTTCCACTTCTCCGTGTTTTTTCTCCCTCATCCCTCATTCCAGTGCTTTTGCATTTCATTCACCTGTGCCATTGCATCCGTCCTCCCTGTGTGTATTTTGGGTTCCCACCTGTACCACGTGTGCCTTTCGTATTTCAGTCCTTAAATTGCCCATAGGATAGAGGCCATCCATTGCAAGAAGGCTGCTGTGTGGATGTGAAGGGTGCTGGGAGATGAGCAGGAGTGCTTTGTTTTTTGTGTTTCCTTTCTGATCTTCGTAGCCCCCATTTCTTACCTGACCCTGAGCTGGCAACAAGGAGGAGCAGACAGACTGGCTGCTCCCTTCTCCGAGCTCCTGGCTGCTTCCACCTCATGCTTCTGAGCAGTTGAGGGAACTGGGGCTGTTCAGCCTGGAGAAAAGGAGGCTGAGGGGAGACCTGATCGCTGTCTGCAACCACCTGAAAGGAGGTTGTAGCGTGGAGGGTGTTGGTCTCTTCTCCCAAGTAACAAGTGATAGGACAAGAGGAAATGGCCTCAAGTTGCACCAGGGGAGGTTTCAGTTGGATATTAGGAAAGATTTCTTCACGGAAAGGGTTGTCAGGCATTGGAACAGGCTGCCCAGGGAAGTGGTGGAGTCACCATCCCTGGAGCTGTTTAAAAGGCATTTAGACAAGGTGCTTAGGGACATGGTTTAGTGCTACAGTTAGGTTATGGTTGGACTCGATGATCCTGAGGGTCTCTTCCAACCGAAATGATTCTATGATTCTATTCTATGATTCTCTCCAGTTTGAACCGCATAGATACTGATAAGAAATGCAGATGTTTAAAAATATCTCAAATAGCTGAAAATGTTTGGAGTGTAGCTTTCTATTTACTCGTAGATGGAAATTTTCTTTTCCTTCAAAGTGTCATGCTCATGGAACATCCCAACCGGGAAGCTCAAAATATTGCTTTATATAGAAACATTTCGCTGTGCAGTTTAGCCAATCGGGTGAATTCTTTCTATATTAGATTATGGGGGGAGTAATAAATCTGACGGAGGGCAGTGGCATATAAAAACCTTGAGACACAGAATAGGCACGGTACATACTCGAAATCTTGTATTTAGCTGATTTGTGAGGAAACTCCTGGGAAATAAGAGTTAGACTAGACTCTGGGTTTTGTCGAAGACATAGTTCTAGAGAATCAGTGAAGCAGTAAGTATTGTAAGGAAATTAAGCCTGCGAGCTATAAGTGTGCATCTGTAAGACTGGATTTGTGTGTAAAGGCAAGTGTGTCTGCGAATGATGGATTTTAACTGAGCTAATTTCAGCAGTAGCATTTAAGTTTAGTAAACTTGTGCAGTGAGCATAATTTCTTCTAAAATAGGTTTGTTTTATAATCTTGAGTATATTGGAGGAAATTGTGTTGGTCTTAGTATTTCTCAGTGCCTTCTGGTCTTGTGTCTATTTATGCTTTATTTTTTTTTCATTTTCATTTTTTATTATAATTTTTAAATTAATCTACAGCTATATCTCTCTTTGTAATATATTCTCTTACCTGTAGCTGGTTTATTTTAATAATACGCAGTAGATACCTGGTCTAGATACCCGTCTTTTAAAATTTAGTTTAATTTGACTTATATAAATATCACTTACTTGAAACCGCCATAGTCTTTTCTTCTCAAACTTTTCACATGCACTGACAATAGCAAAGATTCAGAATATTGATGTGCAGGAATTAAATTTAGGATTTTGTGTTGCTGCTGGAGGTACAAAAATATTATCCTAGTTTTATTTTGGTCCCCATTACTGTGAAAATGAAAATGATTGGTTATGAACACTTAGTGTAAAACATTGTATAATGAGTTATTACAAGGAAAACGCTCTGTGATTTGTGACTGCTTTCGTGCTAATTTTGTTAATTATAATGTCAATTTAAAAAAAATACATTTTGGCAACAGCTAGATCATCAACTTCCTCTTGAAGCTTTTAACTCAAAAGACAGATGCTTGGGAATCATACTTTACTAAAATAACTATGTACTTGACATTGCAGGAACAGGAATTTAGAACCTATCAAGGAGGGCATTATACTGTGTTGCTGAACACTTACTGATATGTACTAGTAGGTAAACTGATAGTTTAAAATACCTTATTTTCAAAGCACAAAGAAGCAAGGTAACAGTTGCTTGTTGAACACACAGCTGCTTTCTTCTTTTACTTAAATACTTAAGCATGTGACTATTAAATGGCAAATTTTAGCATTGTATAGTATTAAACACTTTAATATGTTTGGTTTATTCATGTTTCTATTATAATCCATATTGCACTGTCTGCATTGCTGTGAAACAGAAGGGTGCTCTGGATATCACCATCATCAAAAACATCTTCTTTAAATAGTTCATTTCATTAAATGGTTCTAGTAAGAAGCTGTATATATAAAATATAAAATTAAGTCAAATAAAAAATATTCCAGTCTCGGTCTTGACTAATGAAGTTTCCCACTTAAGTGCTATAAAAGGTACTGTAGAAATGGGAAGCCCATTTGGAGTCAGCGAGGATGTTCTGCAAGTTATTGGCAGCACAGAAGTATCCCCACAGGAGAAGGGGGTTATTTTATATGATCATATCTTGTATGTTATCATATAGAAGATAGGACTGATTTCTCAAAGATTAAGGTAGGTTAATGCAAGATTTGTCACTGAGGTGCTTAGGTGGATATGGAAGATGACCTTACCGGGATGTAGAGTGAAAATACAGATAAGGAAGAGACTTGAAAAACTTGAAATGAACCAAACAAAAAAGTGCACGGGTAAATGCATTGCATTGTTTGTGGAAGGGGCTTTCGGTGAATTCAAACTTGTATCAAAGCTACAAAAACCAGCAAGCTCCGTTATGTGCAGGAGCTCCTCCTGGTCCTGTGTTTGATGGTTTTGCCTTGCAAGAGAAGGTAACTCCTGTGTTGTTAACTAATGTGGTTACGTGACTTGTGAACACATTTGAAAATACCGTCTGATTTTCTTTCATCTCAGCTTCACTGAACAAGAGACTTCAATCAGAAAGCTTACCATTTTTCCCTAAATTGAGCAGAGCTTTGCAAAACCATGAGGAGTTGCACTTTCCTCTGATCTGAAGTGAGGTTTTACAAGGTTTTTTTTTCTTTTGTGACTTCATTGCAGTGTTTTGTACTCAAACTACCACCAGTATGGTGAAGCCAGACTGATTCTATTCACTGTTGGTATCACCATTCAGAGATGAAATTTAAGAAATTTATGCTTCCCACAGTGGTCTCCTTTCGTGGGCTTTTTTTTTTTTTTTTTGTGGTGTTGCCATTTGCTTCTGTTCATTAATGCTGGTGCAGTTTTTTGGTTCGCTCTGTAAATGAGATTTTTGACATGATCTTCTTTTAAAAAGAATTTTTTATTTTATTTTATTTTATTTTATTTTATTTTATTTATTTTTTCTTTTTTTACCTCAGTCATTTCATTGATCCGGGTTCCCTCAACATCGTTGACAGGGGGGTGAAATGCAGGTCAGTATGTGGGTGATGGGGAACGGGAAGGAGAGAATGAGCATCTTCAGGCTGAGTTTGCATGTGGGAGCCAACCTGTTGTGCAACCAAGTGAAGTTTCCTACCTTGGCAGGAGAGGGAGGAAGATGCCTCTGAAGGCCTCCAGAGGGAGATCCTGTCCACCTCTGTTGAGGTGCCTCAACTTTATAGGGGATTCAGAGTAAAGCTTATAGTATAATTAAGATTACCAGTAAATTCTGTAGCAGCTGCTGCTGCTCCATTGTTTAAAAAAAAAGAAAAATCTAAAATTAAGTGGATTGATTTCCCATGAAAAAAATCTGTGTAAGTTAGCAGGTCATAATAATCAAATTTTTAGTTTAACCTTACGATGCTAAATTTCAGTCCTTCTCAGTTCAGATATTGCTATTTATAAGCTTAAAATTCCATGGCCCTAAATGTATGTGAAACAGGGAATATGTTTTATTTTTCATCTGCGTAGCTCTGTGTCGATATCCAGATTGCTATTTAAGGAAATAAACTGTAAAGTAAGGCAAAACAGCTAAAAATAGGACCCACTAACTAATACACGCTCATCCAAGTAGAGCATGTGGAAAACTTCCGTTGAGTGTGCTGGATATTAATTTTGCCAAAAAAAAAAAAAAAGAAGTTAAACTGGGGATAAACAGTGTTTTAACAGAGGAGACGAGCTACATCAGTCTGTTAGTTTAAAAGTAGAGAGGAAATGGGGAAAGGAAGAGGGAGGTTTGTGCAGCGCGTTCTGGCTCAGAAGTGATTGGGAAAAAATTGAGAAGCAGAACTGAGTGAGGAAAAAAAAGCTGGGATGTTTGCTCAGGGACTCTGGGCTGCGTCTGTGGATCTATCGTTTTCATGCCGGCTCAGCTTGAAACAGCCTGTGTCCAGTTGAGTGAGTGGAATTTGGTTAAATGGGAAATTAATTGGAGATTTCATGACGCCTGTACAACTGCATCACCAGAGCAAACACTTTAATTCTGTTTCTTATGCTTTTTGCATGCCTTTTTGTAATACATTATTTTTTTTTTCTGTCCAAGCAAATGTTTTCTTCTAGATATAACATTTTCTCCCCACTTGTGCTAAGAAGTATTTTCTTGGATTATTAAACCTAATTAAAAAGGGTCAGATAGAAAAGAAACAATCTGTTTTGAAATGAGATTGAGGGGGCAAAAAAAAGAGTAGACACATTTCGTTGAAAGGGCAGAAGATTAGATGGAATGAGTAAGAGGGAAAGGCGTGATCTGCCCTGCCAGTGTTGGTTATTGTAACTGAGCAAGTTGGGACAGAACTGCCGTGCACCAGGAAGTGAAAAACAACTATTTGTAGAGCATGAGTTGTGTGGGAAGGGGAATAAAGTCCAATCTTTCCACTTTGTTTATCCCAAGCCTGGTTTAACTGCCACCCTGCTCATCTCACAAGCAAGTATGAGGTTAGAATTTCCATCCAAATAATGTAGTATTTTGGCAAGGGAGTAGATTCCAGTATCTTGAATTCTGTTGTTAATTTAATTCACAGCTTAATAACAGTAAGCACACCTTATTTTGGGGGTCTTGGTAGCATAATCAGTGTTCACCACTAGGTTCAGTTCTGCTTGTGTAAATGCAAAAAGTTTTTGACTTACAAAAAAAAAAAAGGAAGAATTTTTGCCAACAGTTTTAATATCTCCAGTTCTTTCAGAAAACTACTTTTGTAGAAGGTTTCATTTATCCATTTTTATAGGATATTGTCATACTGTTCAGGAGAACAATTGTCAAACTAAACTAACTGAGAAAAAAATACAGATTGGATGACTGTTACATATTAAGCAGATGATGTTTGGGAACTGGAATATTTTATTTCTCATGAGATGTTTTTTTTTTAAATTCAAAACTTGTCCTAACCAGATTACCAAGGAGTGTTTGCTTATGGATCCAGAAGGAGAACACCTGTATGCATGAGACCGTATATACGGTAACTGTACCTAGAATGCATACTGTACTGAGGCATTTTACAGTATATAAAAATTCTGACGCACAGAACTGAGCCAGTTGACAGTGCTGATCAATAAAAACAAGAAACACGGATTGCCTGAGATATAATTGAGAGTGTTTACAATCTGTAAAAAAAAAAAAAAGTAATAAATGGATGCAAGCAAATAGGGTCAGTCACTCTGGAGACAGGGAGCTCTTGCTATTTGTTGTGATTACTCTGCTTTAATAATTATAACTCCTTCCATGTTAATTCAGAAACCAGATGTTAAGTTGATGAGAACAAACCCATTGTTACATTTTGCTAGTTCTGTTATGAATTTTTTGTTCAACTTCAGTAAATAACGTCCCCGTGCAGTCAGTGGAAACCTTGGGGAAGGATTCAGATGAAGCCCCCAGACTCTGCTCGGCTTCCCTTGGTGCGTTACACAGCTGGATGAAACTCCACATCTGTGCAATGGCGATGATAACCCTTCCATCTCCCCGCAGGGTGGGAACGCTTTGGAAATGCATCGGATGGGATGGTCTAGTGAATTGGAAATAACCTGATACTGCACCCTTTCCCCAAATCCACTGCTTATTCTCCCTTTTTTTTTTTTTTAATAGTTTATTTATGCTCTTCTTTACCTACCACTTGTTTGTGATGAAAAGTAGGGGGTCAGCACTTGACATGTGGAATAAGAAATCCATGGTTTCAAGAAATGGGTGATTGTAAAGGATGCGGTGGGGAGTGTGATGTAGGAGTAGAATCTGAAAGCTTAATTTCCTCTGACTATAAGTAATACTTAAAGCTGATGTTCCTTGTCTTGTAAGCACTTTTCGTTTTTGACATTTTTTCTCATATGGTTTGATAGCTTTAAATAAATTTAACCGTTGAATAAAGTAGTATAATATAGAAGTTAGCTTAGAAATGTGGAGAGGTCAGTGTGTGATTCCTACAAGTCGAAAAAGGAAGAGTTTTTCCTTTGCTTCAATTAAGTGTCAGATACTCACTTTCATAAATTTCTAAGCTATGGCCTATGAATTAATTAGTGCCTTTGGGGACAGGAATACAGTGTAGTAGCTCTCCTATTTTCCAGACTTGTCAGTACATGTAGAGCAGCAAGGCAAAAAAGAGGACTGCAAGTAAGAGTGGTTAATGCACTCTCCTGTGGAAACAGGTAACAGTCCAAGTTATATTAATGATATGTTAATAAAGAATATATTATTTATTATCTAGATATTAATAAATAATAAATTATTTATTATCTAGTTCCCTTGAAGCAAACTTAATCTTATTCTTGGGATGCAAATTTTGAGAAAGAGACGTGGCTGAGATTTTGTGTGTGTGTGTGCACATATATAAATATATGTATGTATATGCATATTAACAAATACACAAATATATACACAAATATACATAGTTTATATATATTTGCATATTTTAAAGATTTTGTTTATATACATAGTTATTTTTGTGCATACACTGTACACAGACATGTACATACATACCTGTGTGTGTATAAATATACCTGTGCACACTATATCTATATTAGACGCACATGGAAATTTTTAGGGAGTTTAGGGGGTTGGGATATGTTTTCCTGGCAGAGGAGCATGTGTTTCTTTTTGTTTCATGTTTTCTCCAGGCTTTTTCACCCCAAAAACCACTGAGGCGAATCAACATGTAGTGACATCCCTGCTTTATCTCAAAGAGAAGAAAATTGTTTGGACATTAACATTGGTTTGAAAGGCTGTATCTTCATTGCAGTTTTAAAACAGATGTGTAATTGGTGGATAGGGTTAGCTGCTTTCTGTCAATATTCTGTTAGTCACTACAGCTGCAAGCTGGCAGGATCTTCTGGATCATGGTTGTTTTCTAATTATCCATTTCCAGCGTCTTCTCTTTTATTTAATTTAATTTGCCTTTTTTTTTTTTTTTTTAGTGTGGTTAGGACTGAGTTACTAGCAGTGTAACTGTCCCCAAAGATGATTCATTTTGCTTGTAGATGTGTATATTTTGTACCTAAGTATCTGCTTAGATACTACTCAGTAATAACCCATTTTCCATCTTTTTTTGGGGTTGCATGGCTAGTTACTATGTTAATATGAGAACCAAGGACTATTCCTTTCGAGTCTGGTAGAGAAAGAATCAACAGAATCATGGCTTTAAATGGTCTTACTGTATTAACAGGGATGCTGTGAGTTCATTGTAAGAAAATATTAAAACCATTTAAAAGGGTCTGAGAGCAAATGCCTTTTCTTAAACAAACTGCTGATGAAAACCTATATGGGATCCAGAGAAGAAGTTAGTGAGGCAGGACAATCAGACTGATAAAAGGATGTTTCCTTTTCATTTATTTACCTGATTAGGTGTCTCAAATAATTTTAAAACACATGATTTTAAAAACTGTAAGCCTTTTATGTAGTATTTTTCCCAGGTTGTTAGTACAATGTTCTGCCATAATCCATCCAGTTTACCTATTCTTTATATTTTTGCATTGTGCCTGCTTTCCGTCTGAAATGCCTTTACCTCCAGCCCACTGGTTGTGTGCTATGTTACAGGGTATGCAAACCTTGGTCTGATCTGTAGCTCGGATTTAAACTTAAATTTGTTGTGCAGTATATTCTGGATGGTGCAAGAAGATAATTTGTCTGGTATGTTTTTGATCATAAAATTTAATTTTATTTTGCTTACAATCTACGAACAACGTTGCTTATAATTTACCTTGATTTTGCTAATTTATTTTGCTCATAATCTACCTTGATAATTTTTAGGGAAAAAAGCCTTTAAAAACTTGGGTTTATCAGCGCCTGTTTTTGTTTGCTTTTTGTAGTGCTGTATTGAGAACTGTAAGGCAGTATATACACTTTTAACATTAGTTGGAGATGGTTCACCTAGTTTTTGCAATTTTGCCTCTGAAGTTCCGTATTTAATCTCAACTTCTCCTGAAAAGCTAATGGAGTTTTATAATTCTCTGACTTGCTAGGGAGTTTTTATGCACCGAGACTGCAATCAAGGCATGTTTGTCTTAGGTAGAAAAAACCAGAGATGTACCTTAAATAACCATGAATTTTGGAGTTATGTATTCTCAGATCATTTTGCAGTTTCCTCAAACTGAAATGCATTGCTGAAATATAGTTGAAAACTTTCAGTGATTAAAAAAAAAACCAACCCTTTAAAATTTCCTCCCTCTAGTAGCTTGCACATCTTAAAGTGAAAGTAAGTTGCTCTCCCTCCTCTTCATTCTCCAGCCTCAGAGATTTTTTTAAAAGTAGGGCTGTATTGCTGGTTACCCGTTGTCTTTCTGAATGAAACGAGTTAATAAGCGGCACAGTTATTTGTTACTTGGAGTTAACGTTTTCAGTAATAACTTGGTTTTTTATATCTCCCATTTTCCCTAGAAGTGCTGGAACCCACTACCTCAGTTTTTAATTCGTAGGACTTGTAGATATTTAACATCTCTACTAAAAGTGAAATTAGACAAGTTAATTAGAAAGTGAAATGGACAGGAAAGTGTTAGCCATAAATCTCTTAATATGTGAATTTTTGGCTGGTCACTAGACTGCATTAGAACAACTCTGTGAAGTTTGAAAACGGCCTTATGTATGTACAACAGCTTAATAAATTACCTGTGTCTCAGTTATTTCTGTGTTAGTTTTGTATCTTCTGTGTTGTGTTCATATACGTACAGCAACAGATACTTTTACCTAACAAGTGGTAGCATCTGGAGGAAAGTGATCCATGTGCTATTAATGTTACTTTTTTCCTAAGAAAAAGTACATGTTTAAATTGCTAGAATAATCTATTCAAACAGGCTTATTTTTAAAATTAGTTTCTGCTTACTGATGCTCAGTGATTATTCTGCATATCATTCCTTTGATATGTGTGGGGTTTTTTAATGTCAAATTGATGTTTGGGTAGAGAAGCTGCTTGTAAATACAGAGTGACATAAAAATGTAAATTCTCAAATGATAGAAAAAACTATTTTTAAAACTCTGCTTTAATGTTTCGGTGATTTACTTTGAGGAACAAACGCTTCATTTTTAAACATCCTGCTGGATGCAACTTGGTTACCAAGTGAGCTGGACTGAGATTCTTTACGTGCGTCTCCTCATCGCTCTCGTATGCTGAATGTCCAGATTCCTTCTCTTTAGGGCATATGACCGTATTTCCACCTTGTGTGGGTATGTGAAGGCCGACAGATTTCCTAAATTTGCCTGCAGTGATCTGAAGCGTGAAATTAAAGGCTGAGTGTCCCCAACAGAAGGAGTATTTGACATTCTTGATTTCATTAGACATATGCCTGTATGCTTTGTAAAGAGTTTAAAATCACATTGCTTTAAATAGTCAACCCATCAGCTTATTTGTTTGGTTTATGATATATTTCTAATGAAGATAAAGCGCAAAAAATCAGAGTATTTTTTTTTTTTTCATTGACCAAGTTAATCTGAGATTTCTAGCTCTTCAGAATTATTGGTCTTAATATATTTATAGAGGATAATTTTTTCTTCTTAAAAATAATTCGGAAAGATTTGATTTAAGCACTGAAGCATATGTAGAACTGCATAAAATACTCTTCAGAACCGTCTAATTTAGCCCTGTTAATTCTATGTATGTGTTTTTGTGGGTGATCATGATATTTGCCTCTTCCTGTTCTCTCTGTCTTTACCATTAACCATCACATGTGTGAATTGACATTGTCCCTCCCTTCTGAACCTGTAAATACCTCAGATAAAACAGCGACTTACAGTTGTTGTTAGCAATCTGCTTCGGCCCGACTGCTGAGATACATATAAAGACTCTTTCAGCTGCTTGAGTCTTAATGCACTTTATTCAAGAAGCATGATGTGAAAAATAAGTGGTTTGAGCCTGATCTTCCCTATGGAGCATTTTCCTTATTCCTCTCCGAAGGGAGGAACTATCTAGGCAAGCTGGCAGCAAAAGAGGGATGAACATGGTGATACACATGTGTAATTTACATGCAAAAATCCCAGGAGTATGAAAGATGATAATAAAAACCTACAGTGGGTAGTAATAAGTAAAGTGTAGACCTTTATCTGTTTATCACCCTTTTGCAGTGACTGTAATCCCTGCACTGGGTGCATCATCAAACTTTCACAATTTGTATGCAGACAGGATTCTGCAAAAACAAGTCATCTGTTTGGGTTTTCACTGTCAGGTTTGGCTTTCATCTGCCTTGATCAAAGCAAATCCTGAAGTTTTCCTGCAGCCAAAACCTTGGATCCAAATATCACTTTTATAATTAGCTTTTTTGTTCATTAGCTGGGTTGGGGGGGTGGTGGTTTGTGTTTCGGTTGTTTTTTGGTTTTTGGGTTTTTTTAAGCTAAGATACAGTATTTTTCACGAAGAGAATGCAACTGACATTTGTTAAGAACACATCTGTGGTGGTGGAAAATAGAGATGGGAGTTTGTAACTCAGAGAGACAACTGGCAAAGAAGAGCAAACACAAGTTAGAAGTGTACAGGTTATGCTATTTAGTAACAGGCAATAAAAAAGGCAAAGCAGAAATGAGTCTAGACTAGGAAAAATGACAGAGCTAATATTCATCTTACCTAATATTGAGCCAGTCACTTCCACTTTATAATCAGTGGAGGGAAGTGGGCATGTTTAGGTTGATGTCTGGCCTGGTTTAGGTGCCTTCTTCAGAATAAAGCACATCAAATGGTACAAAAACCTTTTCTCCACTGTCTGCCTGGGCAGGCTGGGGGCACTGGCTGGGATGGATCCCACAGGACTGCCTGCTACTTGCATCAGCTTTTGAAAGGATAACAAAAGGGTATCGAAAAAGATGTTTCTCTCACAGAGGATTTTTACCATGTTGCTCGAAGTCAAGCTTGTGGTATAATCACAGGTAGGATTCTGACATACGAAGGAAGCAGCCTAATGACCCACAAAATGAAACTCATTAGAGGAAAAAGCCTTATAGCCTCCAACAATAGGGAGAAACCTAATGAAGTGATGACAGAGGGTGAAGTAACATTTTCCAACTTTGTCTTGTTAGTAGAGTTCATCCCATCCTTCCAAAAGGGGATCCAATGTGTTTACCAAGACCATGCTGAAAGCATGTTAAACATCACCCAGTTTTTTTCTTGAGTGTTTTAGACTAGAGAAAGAACCTTTTTTTTTGTGACTGAATAATCTATTGACTAAATTATTCCTGTCCTTGATTTGAAGGATGGGAGGTAGTTTTCTCTTGCATAGTGTTGAGGAGCTTTTCTTTCCTCTACAGCTGCTTGGGAAGATTTATGAGGAGGACAATGGACATACTAGTCCCCTTTTTTGCCACCATTAGCACGTGGGCCACTGATTGACATAGGGAGAACAGCTAGATAGCAGTTCTCGATGTCCACGTTGTGTCTGCATCCAGCTGTGTCACATCTGTGCTCTGCAATTCCTATTACATCCCCAGCTGGTTTTTAGGCAGAGCTGAGAACTTGATTGAAGTTCTCAAAGAGGTTAATGGACCAAGTCGTGGCTGTATCAGAGACTGCCTGCTGTCTGTGCTTAGCAAAATAAATTTCATTCTAGTAGCTAATTGGACATTGCGGGGAAAGTGCTTGAATTTCAAGAAGGAGTTTCTAGGGATTTTGTCCTCGTATCGAGAGAAGACTGGATGTGCAGAGGAAGGCAGTTGTAATTTCCCTGTTGAGTCATTAGCAACACGGTGCTGGCTGGTTTAGGGCAATCTAATGGTATATTGATGTTTCAGAGCAATGAATCTCCTACAATTCAGAGCTAAATCAAACCCATTGAATACACTTAAATAATGAGAATTTTGAAGAAAGATGCCTCTGTGTGGCTGTTTTGCGAATGACAAGAGGATGATTTGACAGGATCACTGAAAACTAAGTCACTCACACAGCTTTGAAACAGTCATCATCCTGTATACTCCACATTTTTAGACTTTTACAACACTCCTTGATGTAGTTCTGCTGAAGAAGGGGGGCTGCTTTTTCACTGGGTTTAATATTTGAGCACCAGAACAAGGAGATGTCAGTGTTGTATGTTACACAGAGTCTGGGGACTCTGTTTCCGCTCCCCCTCTCCAGCTGTTTGAAGCTGCATCGTAGAATATTTTCCATAGAAACGTCCATGGAGATTTCTTTGTACAGTTTACTTTGTCGTTCAACACTTAAGGATTAAACTTGTGCTGGTTTACTGTGGCAGGGGCTGCACTTTTGGTAGCTACTGATTCAGAGATTGTCTCTCTCTTCTCTTCTGAATTTGAGCTCCCAGCCAGTTCTCTGTTGTTTCCCTACCTTGTCTTTGGAAAAAAACAAACCTATGGAAGAAGTGATACGGCCTCAGGCGACGCTGTTTTAATTGCACATAGCTGGTAGACCAGTAAGAGTGTGGAATGGGAAAGGGAGAAACGAGGTCAGTGTTGCATGGAGCGTATCATTTCACTGAGGTGAATTTGGGATTTGCGCATTATCTAGCCCGTGGCTACTGCTGCTGTGTGAGGAACTGCACTTTTAATTATTTTTTAAGGGCACCAAGAGTCTGTGGTTGATGTCCTTTTGTTCTAGGCTAGGTTGCCTAACGCTTTTCATTATAAAAGATTTTTGTACCTCTCTTATTTTTTAAAAGGCATTCTATTAAGTCTCTTATTTACTGCAGGTCTTTGGAATTCAGCAGAGATAACCACAAAGCCAAAAAAAAAAAGTGCTTTTTCTTTGTTGCTTGAAATCCTGGAGTGTTTTTTAGCTCAGTTACAAAAGATGGAAAACAGATATTCTTTTTCTGTTGTTGCTTTTGTTGTCTGCAGAATTTTGGCAGCTTGTCAAAACACTGCCTGAGCACAAATACTCTTATCAAAATGTGGTCCCACAGTGCTGGCAGCAGCGCACGGTGCTTTACTGGGAAGGAGCGAGGGAATGGTAACACCGGGAAGAAGAAGCTGCGAGAAGGGCAGGTTTTTTATTTAATAGTACATGGTTAACAGATGGGCAGGGCTCAAGAAGTTCGGTAAGGATGAGGGACTCTATTTATGGCAGAACTGGACTCATCACTTCTCCTGAGGTCCATGGGAACATGAAAATCCAAGTCCAACTGTGATCTACAGGAATGAGCAATTTGGGAATCTGTGACTGGAGACAAGTTCTGAAGTTTTGCCCTCGGCTCTATCAGTGATTCACTGTCCTTATTTACAAAAGGAGAAAGGTACTGTGTTCTTACTCCATAGGGCAGATAAGAAGATAATATGCACTGGTGGTTGAATGACATGATGGTGAAAAGTGTCTTATTAAAAGGAAATGAGCAGTTCTGAAGCCAACATAAAGACTGGGTGGTGTGGCACCCCCAGATGACCAGGATAAAAATAAATACACAATTTTCTTGCTCTTTGAACTCAAGTCCTATATCCTGCTCACTGCCTCACCTGCCTGGAGTGAGGCTCCAGCGGAAAGAAATAGCATATCATTTTGTAATTGCAGATCTGTAAAAATATGTATGTGATTTACAGAGCTAAATTACGATTACTCAGCCAAACTATTCTGGTTCTAGTTAGTTTCTGGGTACTTGACTTCGTCACTTAAAAAAGTGTTCGATGAATGTAATGTGATCATATTTTTGAAATAAAGATAGAGCCAATATAAATATTTGTTTCTTTGTTCCTCTTTTTTCCCCCCCTGTGATTGTAAAATGCTTATCAAGCTCTGAATAGTAGCATTTGTGTTGCTGATTGGATAATTAGGGCTTTTAATTTCCTGTATGAAAAATGGGAGTGGGTTTTTATTTTGTTTGTTGTTGTTTTGTGTAAACAGCAGAGTGTTACAGAGCATAATTAGATGTCTCTGCTGGCCTGTCTTATTCCAGGCAGCAGCTTCTCTATCTGGTTTTGTATAAACTCTGCCTAGAAGTGAATATTTTGCGGGTTGCAAGGGGATCGTATCAAACTTTCTCTCAGGCTTCTTTCAGCTAAAGCTGTTTACCAAGAAAGTCTAGCAATAATTTTAGTAGGAAAAAATTCTATTTATAGCTCAGCTCTCTGTTTATACTCCTGTGTTTTTTTGTTATTATGTTCCTAGAGAGCTTTAGGAACAAAGGAAAATACATCTACCAAAGTATTCCTTATACAGGCTGCTTAATACTCTACACACAATACAGTGAATGTTTAAACAGACTTTTTATCTCCTGTTTATTCTGAGAAGACGACATTACCTGTTCTGAGGTGAATACTTGGGAGAAAAAGCACTCTCTGCTGCTAGTAGGGACGAGCAGCTTCCAGTTATAAAATCATGACCTCTTTACTCTCAGTTTTCTGGAGAATGTGACTGCTGTCATTAGTTAGGGATTTTCCAGAGTGTGCTCCCTATTGTGGGTTTCATCTTCTCTCTGTGTTTAGTTTATTCTTAGAAAATAAGTCTTTTCTTAACAAAAGAAAAGAAAATTTCTATGGAAGGGAAAAGATGTTCAGTACTTGAAATCATGTTCTGATTTAACTCACTTCCTGCTCTTCTAGTGAAATATCTTTCTTTGGGACATCGCACGGTGAAGAATTGTTCTCCAAGGCAGTTCTCCATGGGTATCCAAACCTGTGTGACTGCTGAACCACTGGTGATTGTTGGATTAGACTAAATTTGTTTATAAACATCTCAGATTTTAGTTACTTATGATATAATAAGAATGATCAAATAGCCTGAAGATGCAGGGCGAGGAGGAATATTGTCTTTATGGCTCTTGATTTCCTTGGTGATTTTTTTGTTGAATTGTATGTTTTACATTGTGGATGTGCATTTTAATAAGTGGATAAGTGCATTTCAATCTGTTTTAAAATAGAGTTTGATTCTTTAGATGTGCCCTTGTCTGTGACACCTCAACTGACCATTGGAAGAGTTCCTCATTGTAAGAGGAAGTGAGAGAGCAATTAATGTCATTCTCTTCAACGGTTTTCATGTAATGATTTCCCATCTGTGCTGCTTCCAAATTCTTTTGGTTCTCTTGGCTGAGTTAGAACTTCCTTTCAATGGAAATTTGGGCACTGAAGGGTAGTTGGCAAACTACAGAGTGTGGATATGGGAGAGGAAAATGAAAGATAGAACAGAAAAGTTTTAGAGCTTGCGGTTTGGTAACCAAGGGAGCTGGTCCTTTGGAACTGAACTCTTGGTAACATCACTGAGCCACAGGAAAAAGACAAGTGTATTAATGAGATATGTTTTGGACGAGGATGATGTCCTGGAGCTTCCTTTTGTTTAGTAATATTCTACATTTTCCTTCGTTCCTTAAAAACCTGACCTCTTATATAGAAGGCTGCATCAGGAAAATTTAGGTAAGTGTAACCTATTGTCAGGACTTTATTTACATTTTCCAGCTCTTTTAAAATAAAATTAGTTGATTCTATGACAGATCAGGAAGATCTGTTCCACAAGAACACAAAATTCCTGTGGTGCTTAACTTGTTCCAGTGTACAGGCTTCAGACTTCTGTTGATAATAGTTATATGTGTTAAATTTGATATACATGACAAACACACATGAAACTTTTAGCCAATAACCTAATGCAAAAGTTTTTGAAAATGTATCCTACTCAGGCAAAATTGCTTGGACCAGACATTACGTGCAAAGTAGCAGTAGCTGTAACAACCTATCACTTGAATAACTACTAAAAGCATCATTCTTTGTAAAATCAGCTGTATCGTGGATTCGGTTATCAGCTGTAAATAGGAGAGGACACCAAAGCGAACAGTTGAGATCACAGGTGATGTACCGCATTTTGTTGATGCAATACACTAAGTCTCTGTGTCTGAAGAATCAACTGTACATAACAGGTGAATAGGATCTTGTGAGCTCTTCAGTTCCTTCTTTTAGTGCTTAGCATCCTTAAATTCCTTTGCAGTCTCTGCAGGCACAGCTTATATAATACCTTGTGTCCTCAGGCAAATCTGTAGAATTATATACCCTATAGTGTATTTTGCTTATACTTACTATTGAAATTGCAATGTTTAATTGAAAAGTCTGTTCAAATACCCACCGATGCTTGCTATTGTGAGAGCACATCTTTGAAATGACCTTCAAATTCATAAAGTTTGTAAGTAACCTATATTACTTTTTTAAATGTCATGTTTCCATTTATATTTTCTCCAAGTAAAGTTTTCCAGCCACTTTTACAACCACGCGCGACTAACTTTATATCTTGTGATGAGAATGTCACGAGGGATTGTCAAAAAGTTTTAGGACATGTTGCTTCTGCTGTACCCACAGGTTTGTTACCCTATTGTATTTTTCACTGTTTTCCTAGAAAAAATGCCCTGGCCATTTTTTCTTTGGCTCTTCCTTTAATCTCTTTTCAAACGATGATGTTTTTATCTTTGGTCTTTCTGAGGTGTATTCAGAGTTCCGTGACTCCCTCATTTCTCAAAGGTGATTCTGTCAGACTGCAACGAAGCGTTGAGAACTGATGTCTTTTGCCAGTCAGTTTTGAGAAGGTGGGAGAAGGGGTTTGGAGCCTGTACTTGTGCAACTGGTGCTTTAATTTTCCCTCCTCCGCCTTCTCTAGCAAGAGAAATCTTAATCTCCCTGGAGCAAAATAAGATCTGCAGGTTTTTGTTTTTCCTTCTTTGCAGTTTTTTCATCACGTATTAATTTTGTTTTAATGACTTGCCGCAAATAGAAAAGAATGATACAGTGGAAAAACTTTCCATTTGAAGCAGTGTCTCGCTTAGAATCAGATTAAAGGACGAAATGATTGTTGTTTAATGGTCAAACAAGTTCAGGAATAAATGTCATGTTGCAAAAAATAACCTCTTTAGTATCCTTTGGTTATCTTAAGGTTATAAACTCATTTGCCTGTGTCTCTGTAGCCTGGAAATCAGTGTCAGCAGAGACAGCAAGTATAGGCCATAATTACTGGTTTGTGGCAGGATGCTGAGTGTGAAAATAACTGGGTGTCGTTGAAGAGGTTAGTTTAACTGTTAGAGCTGACAAGATATAATTGCTTTTGAACCACTTTCTTTGACAATGAAAATTGTGTTACTTGAGGCTGTTTCTTCTTAGCGTAGTGTCTGTGTCTGGTGGTAGAACTGGTTTTAATTAGAGGTTGAAACAGCTGAGAAGTTAAGTGCTCACTTATTTTTAGCCAGGATAAATATCAACTAAACCAGATTTTCCTCAGAATTATATGAATAAAGGGCAACGACAGACAAATATTTGAAAATGGAGATGCCGGTAGCTTAATTGAATTTGAAATAAATTACTTCAAGCCCATAGTGTGTGTATAGAATTAATTGATTTCACTTTGATAGTGCTGAACACTTTAAGCTGAGTTGCTTGATTGTGTCTGTGTGTAGACTTCCAACAGACCTTTTCAGTTGTCTCGTCTTGAGTAGCAAGTGGGGGTTGTTGGTAGTAAAGTGTAAACCTCGCACACATTGTCACAGAAGTCTATTGGCACCATCAGCCTGTCTTTTCCTGGAAAGGAATCTCAAGGTGAAACTTTTGAGTGGTTTAGATTTCTTTTGTAGTGACAGAATTTTGCTTCTGTAGCCTTTTTGCAAGAACGCATGGGTGGGAGAAAGGTGCTGCAGCTATTTTACGAGTGGTTATAGAATGGGAACAGAACGTGCATTTGCAAAACTGAAAGGTGAACTGTGGTATCTGCTGGCCACACTCTAAGGAGAGGGAAAATATCTGCCTTTCCCTGGATGCCTTCGTTTTCTTTGCTCTGTTTTGGTAGGGCTTTTCTGGGAGCAAGGAATCCAAGCCTGTGCATATTGGGAGAGATGGGTAGCGTGATGAACTGTTCAATGGATGTTTTGGGCAGCCAGAGGGACCGTTTCTGAGGATCACATGCCAGGAAACATCTGGCTTTGCTTGTGTGTGAAGCTTTATTGGCGACACTGCCCCTGCTGGTGTGTGCATTGTGTGAAGCTGGAATGCTTTAGATGAGATTTACACAGTTCTTCACGAGCTTCTCCAGCCACAGGTCTCTTCCACGGGCTGCAGTCCTTCAGGAGCAGACTGCCCCAGCGTGGGTCCCCCACAGGTTCACAAGTCCTGCCAGCAAACCTGCTCCAGCGTGGGGTCCTCCCAGGCTGCAGGTGTATATCTGCTCCACCATGGCCCTCCATGGTCTTCACCACCGGCTGCAGGGGAACCTCTGCTCCAACGCCTGGAGCATCTCCTGCTCTCCTTCTTCACCGACCTCGGCATCTGCAGAGTTGTCTCTCTCACATATTGTAGCTCGTCTCTTCTGGCTGCAGTTGCACAGGTTTTTTTGACCCTTCTTAACGATGTTATCCCAGAGGTGCTACCACCATTGCTGACGGGCTCGGCCTTGGCCAGTGGCAAGTCCATCTTGGAGGTGGCTGGCATTGGCTCTGTGGGACACAGGGGAAGCTTCTCGCAGCTTCTCACAGAAGCCACCCCTGTAGCCTCCCTGCCACCAAAACCTTCCCACGCAAACCAAATAGACACAGTCAATATACTAATATAGTGGCTGTTAGATCCATGATGGCAAAGCCTTCTGTGAATGGGAAAAGCGCTGAAAGAATGCAGGAATGGATTAAGGGGGGAAAGAGAATCTCTTATTGTCCACAGCTGTAGAAGAGGACTTCTTTGGGGAGCATTAAGGGACATACCTGGTACCTCAGAAGCATTGAAATACCGAAGACTGCAAGAGTACATATAAAGAATGTGACAATTATTAGTGACGTGATCTTCTTGTTATCATCCAGCCAAGCTCCTCCATTTCCAAAAATCCTGTCCGTGAGGATCATCTGTTCTTTTGTTTCTCCTTAACTTGTCTTTCCTTATCTGTTCTTTTATCTCTGCTTTGGGAACCCATCTGTTCAAAGTTTCACTTCTCCCCTGGAGATCCCAAAAATTCTTTGAACATGTTTGGTTCTTCATGGATAATTTACCTGATATTAAGAAAGTGCCAGCAGCTGTAGGGAAAAGAAACAGAGAGCTGGAAACCGATTCTACTTGCACCCACCTATCTCATGACAAAAGAAATGCTGGTTCTCAGGAGAGTGTCTGACATCATGACTTGGAGTTGATTTCATTAAAAAATGGAATCAGAATCCTACTGCATTAGTTTGGTGACTGTTAAGAAGTGTGCTTGGCCCGATGTGTGAACTTTATGAACGATCTGCCTCACACTCTCATCCCCTGCTATTGTGGTGTATCATCCAGCGTTTGCATTCATATTGATGGCCTTCGTGGATTTATGTCTCTTGTTTTTCTTGGTGATAAGATCCAAGAATTTTACTGTTGTTGTCACTGATGGGGAACTTCCTAGAAAATGTACTGGTTGAGCAGTGAGATGTTTTTACAGTAAATCATCTCATAGATGCTGCAGCCTCAAGAGCTATATTGGAAACTGGAATGTTATCTTCTAGCTTGTTGTAGTGTGTTTCTCAAAAAACAGCGTTTTTGTGTCTAGCGACACAAGCTTCCAAAAAGTTGTACAGTAGGGCAAGCCTATTGTCAGAGAGTGTAAAACCGCTGTTCAGTGTCTATACCTTTGTTTTTATGGCCTTCAGGTAAAAAAGAGGTTGAAAACTACTGACATGGAGCTGCACTCCTACACAGTGATATGGAGGTTTATCAACAAAGTAGGAGAGAATAAAGATGGACTTTCAAACACTTCTTCTCAATGGCGTGGTGGTCAAAAGCCCATGTTGGTACTCAAATAAGAAAAGATACAACACTGTGTATGAATTCTGCATTATAAATAGTCAGCGATTCTGTGCTCGCACTTAAATTGCAAGCTAATGTTGGGTCCACGATGGCCTAATATGATTCGTAAATTCTCTAACTTTTGTGATATTCAGATAAAAAGGCGGGATGTCCACGTAGCCAGAAATGTATGAGGACGAATAGTTGGAGGACTTGACAGATAACCAACTGTCGCTTGAGGACAGTTAGACAGACACGTTTACTTTGCTGAACTTGTCGGCAAAGGTACTTCAGTGTCAAAATAAGCTTTCAAAATTGATATAATGACATATGTAAAAACCAATGTTTTATAGTTAAAAAAAAGTAAATTCAAATGATTGTGTTGCAGGTTAAGTTGCATGACTGTGTTCATACTTTTGAAGTGTAGATAGCCCTTTAATTCAAACTGTAAGTACTACTGGGAACATCCCTAAATCAGTTCCTTGATCTTGATGCTTTGCTTTGGATTAAAACTTTGTTCTGAGATGCTGTCTATCTGAGCTTCATTCCATTTGTTACCTAGGTTAGAGTATCTGGCCTTGTTATGACTTGTTATAATTTCTGATTAGACTTGAACAACTTATCAGGTATTAAGCTAAATGGTCTCAAAACATTATTTCTAGGGTTTCTGCAGCTAAAATCATGCTCTTCATCTAAACCGTTCAGATGAAAATGGTCTGCTTTGTGTAAAGTTTTTTAAACATACACAGAGAAATGTTTTATATTTAGAAATAAACTGTATATTCCACTCTGGAAAGTCCCTGATTAGACTTATATTCTCTCCCTTGCATAAAGGTAAGCAATGCTCCCACATTGGTAGGCTGGTGAAGTAAATTAAGAAGCTGTTGTCATCTGTGCAGGCATTGAACTGACTCTAGATGCTTCCAGAAAATATAAAACCTCTTTCTTGAATTTGTTAGGAAGATGTATCTTAAAAACATTTAATAGGACAAATTACTATTTAATTAACACTGTGTTAGATTCATCACGCCATACAGTCTTTTCACTTCTCTGGAAAGCTTATATGAACGCTCTTTAAAAGAATAGATGGTTCCCTTCTAAGTGTCCAATAGATTGCAGCATAATTTGATATTGCATAGGGATTATTTGAAACTTCTGCCAATAACGCCTGCCTGTCTAACTTACTCTGACATATTAGAATGACTCTCATGGCTATTGTATCTGAATGAATCATCAAAATAACTAAATGTATCTTTTCCCTCTTCTATGAATAAAAAAGTATTTTTGCTATTTCCAACTGTGAAATGAAGGCATAAAAGAGAAGTGGAAACTTCCCTGGTGCAATCATCAGTCTCTAGGAGGTGGGCACTGAGTCCCCATCCCTGATTCACAAGTCACGCCTTTGCCACACTGTTTTTCCTGGACATCTTATAGTGTTTTGTAAAAGTACTGTCTATATTCCATAAGAAGTCTGTGCTTGTTAATTTACTTTGAGTTTTGGCATAAGATTGGGCAGGGTAGAAATTGCATTTTCATCCACTGTGTCTTTCAGGTTCCTCTTTTGTGAGATAACGTCGTGAAGAGTCATGGAAACCTCTAGACTAACTCTAATGTAGTTGCTCATGTGAGTGTTTGTAAGAGGTGTTGTTTTCAGAAGTACCATGATGAATACAAGATAAGAAAAATAGGTGTGAAATACAGAAACCTTATTTGCACTTGCAGTCAATTTTTATTGCAAAATTTGAAACCATAATCTAGATTTTTGCACAGGCTGTTTTTGAAATTTTTGTTCTTTAAGACCAAATGCCATAGCATATCAACATCTGACGTTCTCATGGGCTGTTGGATCAAGTCTGATTCTGAGCATTATTTTATTGTCTACAATATCAGTGAAAGCCAAGATGCCACCATCCGAAATGGTATCACTGTATTTCGGTGCTAATTTTTTTTTCTTCTTTCTGTCAGAAGTGTTAATGAAGTAACATAATGAATAGTCGTGCTTACTAAATGTTTATGATTGACATTTCAGTCTTGGTTGCTTACTGTTTAGAAGGAACTAAAATGTATTTCAGGAGATAGATATTACTTCTTAAGAGTTAACACATGTAAACTATTAAATACACAGTGCGGTATGTCTGTTGTCTCCTTTTATTTAAAGAAAGAGTAAAAAAATAGTTCTTTTAAAATACGGTTATTCTTACATTTTTTTCTTTGGTCTAATGAATAAAACTTCCTTTTGATTCCATTCTTGCAGACTACGAATAATTTAACAAATGCTATTTGCAAACAAGTAAGTTGCCAAGAAACCTGTGTTTGTGACATTATCTGAAACAGCAGTCCCTGTCCCCAAGTACAGACAAATGGACAGTTTTAGTCTCTTGAGTTTTTTTGTAACAAAAAAAAAAAAAAGATTCTGACTTCAGGTGACAAGAAAATGAGGTGTGCCAAACTGTGTTCTGGGCTCCTCTAAAGTACAGTAGGCAACAGATGGGATAACACAGACAGTTAATGCTTCATGTGTGTCTGAGTTAGCACAAAGTTCTGGAGCACTCCCAAATTTGCATCTAAATGAAGTACGCATCCCATTTAATTACAAACACGCATGGAGATTTTTCTGTTTGCATGGGGATTTTTCTGTTCGTACAGCTGAGCTGAGGATAGGGAGTGGGAAGACAAGATAGGATGCTGCAAAAAGCCATGTAGGACCTGAGGTGAAAAGGTACTTAGAAGAGAAGCTGAAGTGCGGGTGCTTTGGGAACTTCATCCTCCTCCTATCAAAAACAAAGGGATTTTTGCTTTTAACTTGGGAGAGGACCTTGAATCAGATCTGGGCATAACAGGTTGCCATGCCTGCCTTTGGCACTGCTGTACCGATGCAGAAAAGGAAGAAGCCGTGCTGCCTGTTGGGAGCGCATGCTGGAAAAAAACATCATTTGGCAGCCGTACGCAGAATTGCTTCCCTGTTTGTAACTGTAGTAGCCGGATGTATAGCACAGGATATCGTGCTTTTGTTGTGTCTTGAGCAAACTTAATCCTCTCACTTGCCGTGGCGCTAAGTGACTCAGTAACTCGTGGAAGCATCTCTCTGGGATTATCTGCAGCCGAGACATTAGAGCGTTAACCGGGTACAAGGGAGTTAGGTTTACTTCTGTGCTAGTTCATTTTAAATAAATTGAAATTTCAGCAACCAAAGTACTTGTAGAGCTTAAAATAGACTTGAAAAGTTGTAAACTGATGTGCTAAAACCAGAATATTAATTGGCAAATGAGTGTCAAATATAGCATTGCACATTCAAAACCAGTTATTTTTGGGTACTAGTGGTTATTTTAAGGTAACTGGCTTGTTGACAGCGTATGAACAATAACGACAGGGGACTCAAAAAGGTACAGATGTAAAAATGAGATGCTAATTTGCAACATTTTGTGGTCTAAATACGTCTATAAAACTAGATTTTTTTCTTTTTTTTCTGGAAATAAAACTGTGCTTTTTTTTTTCAGAGTCAAAGTTTGTGGATTCAATAGAGGTCAAATAGCATGTCTGGATGTACTACAGCACTGCCCCACCAATTCTGGATAGAAAATACAGTCCGAGATCATATTTCTGCAGAAATAGAAGGAAAGTAAGGACAAAGCCAGCAGAAATTACTGGCTTTCTTATAACTTCAGAGATGCAGATTTTGGTTTAAAAGTTTACTCTGGTTATGTTTCAGACATCATGCTCACTTCCTGCAAGAGTTAAGTGGCAAAAGATGTAATTAAAATGTTATGGCCTGAAAATCATAGTATTAAATCCACAAAGTGATGCATCTAATGCAAAAAAAATACATAGCGGTGTTTATCCAGTGACTGTATGACAGAGACTGCATAAATGGTCGACAGAGCAGAGGTCAGAACCTAGGTCTGATGCTTTCTGGGGAAGTATCTGTTGGTGCATGGAATCATGTTTTTTTGGAAGCCCTTTGAATGTTGCTAGTTATTTTTTGCGAAGCGGTGCTCCTTCACTAGGATGAGTATGGCATTGTTTCGTGGCTGAACAGCTTCTAGTGAAGTTATTTTCTTCAAAAGGATCATATATGGGTTTGGGCCCCTTCCAGCTGAAGAATGGGATGCAGTTATAGGTTTCTTGCATCGTGGGCCAACACTTTAAACTGTGACCTACTTGGACCATCAACCCCTTTGTATGTTCCTCAACAGAAGAGATTGTGATGGCTCTTTTATGAAAACGTCTTTCCTGGTGGTGTGGTGTAGGTTTTGCGCACATTTATGTTGACAGCACCCGCCAGATCAGACACTTGTGGGGTATTACGAGAAACCCAAGCATGTTTTGATGTGAGGTTGCATCTGAACCACTCATTGCTGCCAAAGTGGGGCCCAATCTGGACACTTGTAGAAATAGAGCTTTAGCCCCCTATACAGTACTTTATTATTTGGAGACGGAGGAGCCTGAAGAACCAGGTGGAGGTTTTTTTGCACCCATGCTTTGGAGCTTAAATACTTCACAGAAATGGTTTTGTCCCAAAGCAGAGAAAGCAGCTTCTCCTCTGTCAGCTTAAATGTCTATGGAGAGTGTTTGTCACTCATCGGGATCATGCTCTGGGTTTGCTTTTGGTTTTCTTGGGAGAAGAGCTTTCACTTCTTGGGTACTTTTCACCTAAAAGCGCAGTTTCTGTTCAGAGAGGTATGTTTTTGTATGTCCCCCTCCATGCTGGATGGAGGTGAGCAGGGCAGAAGGAAGGCACTGATTAAAACTTGTGTGGGACAATGTGCTTTAATGGATAGATTTTAGAAATGTATGGTGCTTAGAGTAAGGGGATTTAAAATCTGTAAGAATGTGTTCTATATTTATATTTATCTGCTGATTGATGGTGGGAACTGCAAGCAGGCACTGTACTCTGAAAAGTGCAAAACAGTAACTGCATCAGTTGTGGTATTTATAGATATGTTAAGGTAGCAGGTACACTTTCAACAACTGTAAAAATATATTTTTAAATAAATAAAACTTCTGGAACTTAACTTCTTTGCCTTCCAGAATGTTTCCCTCGTTTGTCATGAAGGCGTGGATTTTGCTTGTCCCCATTACTTGCTCTTGTGCTGTGGTGAATCATGTCATTGGCATGGGTGGCAGTGCAGACCCATTCAGTTGACTTACATTCTTCTGTACTATTTCTTTTTTCTCACACTCTTTTTTTTTTTTTTTTAATAGCATAGTTATTCAGGCTATTACTCACCTGCAGGTTGAAGACTTGTATAAGATTCAGATCCTCCAGGTTACGTTTTCTGCGGTGTTACTGTGTGGAAGATTATTACATGGGTGTCTTGAAGTTAATGTTCATGGTGGACAGTCAGTGCTTCACTCAAGTTTTTCATATTTAGGAGGCATATGTACATGAGGTTTGTCTTAAAGCGTCTTCAAGACTTGGACTGTTTGCAGTATAATTATATGAACTTGCTCTTGGTTTTGGGCATTGTTTTGAGGAGATATTAATTCTCCTTCCTTCTTAGATATCCCCACATTTGTTAGATATTAACTTATCTTCCAGACCTGTGATGAAGTCCAGTATCTTGTCTGTTGCTATTTTCCTTCCCCGTAGAGTTATGTATGCATTTAAGGTATGTGGTCTGTATCCTGCTGCTTCTATATAGTTCCTATGAATAAAAGCTAGCTTTTGTTATTATTTTTGACATTTATCCCTATCTTTAGCCTTTACAAAATGGGATCACTATTACTATTGTGATTCTTGTTAAATACCATGGCTGTTTACTGATGTAATGTTTCCAGATATATCTGTGTGGGACAACTGGAATTCCTGGAAGAAGTGTCCTCAAGTGAGGTACCTGAATATTACGCTCTGTTTTGTTAAATACGAGGTTTTTTTGTATATTTATTTACGTAAGTAATTTGTGTATCAAAAATTTGACTCTTCGTTCAACTCCCCTTTTATCGGTACACCCACAAAAAGAAAAGGTCCATATTAAACTGAATTCTTTCAATAGATCCCTATGTACCTGTTTTTCATGCTTGGATTTCCCAGTGCACAGTAACCAGAACCAATAATTTTCCCAGTTTATCACTTGAGAAAGAAAACCTCAGCATGTCACTATTATTAGAAGCATGATTATGTGAATCATGAGCATTGCATAGACTTAAGAGGTGCTTAGGGATTTGGGGGTAGATTTTTTTTTTTTAAATTATTTTTCCTTTATTTCACTTTACCTCTGGCATTTTGCCTGCTTGACCCTTAAGAGTGTCAGAATTTTGCCTGCTAGGAAACGGCTCTACATCGCTAATGACAGATTGGTTTTATTTTGGAGTATTTAGACACGCTGTGCATTCCTTGGCGACGCAGTATTTATGGTTCCCCTTACGGAGCCACGTTCTGTTCGTGCTTGCCCGTGCGTGCACCTTCGCTTACCGGGGCGCTGGGAGCGATGTGGAGGCGTCGGCTGCCAAGGAGGGATGGAGAAATGGAGGTTTGGGCAGCTGCCAGCCTTCCTCCTTAACCCTATGTGAGGCACAAACTCGGCAGCTTCTCTTAATTACACCGTGGGGCTCCTGCTCCCCCGTATCCCGCGCTAAATGAATTTGTAAATGCGCATAAGCAAACACTTTCAGGTCCTCTATTGAAAAGCTTGGTGTTAAGCTTGAAGCATTACTAATACTTACGTTAAAATGCCAGCTGTCCATCAGCAGCAGGTGTTTTCGAAGGAATGAAAAAATCCCCTTTCTAAGAAATCGACAGTAGAGCCTTTGCCAGTTGGTCATGGACAGAGCGATGGTTTCTTGGGGGTGTTTGCTCTTCTTGAGTAGCAAAGTTCAAAGCTGCGTCTCACTTCTGACTGATTTGTCGGGGGAACGTATGCGAGAGGTGCGCGTCCTTCCCCTCGTGGAAATGTGGCATGGAGATTGTGAGTGGATATATGGTTACTAAACCAATATAGTGGTGACCCATGTACTTAATTATTGATTCCCCCCCCACCCAAAAAAAAAAATATTCTCCACTTAAAGCCTGAGATTAAACTAAATCCTCCCACAACAGGTCACATTTTAGCCTTGGCCTCTGTTTCCTGTGACCGTGATGCTCAGAGATGTAAGGTTGGGTTATTCCATCATCTTGACATAGCCCTGTACTGCTGGCTATTATCCAAAAACGTTAAAGAAACATTTTTTTCCCTTAAAAATAACAGCTTTTGAATTTTTTTTTCCATTGAGAGATGTGACAATACAATCTGGTCGAGGCCAGATGGCATCAGTCGTGTGAATAAATTAGGTTTGTTAGAGCACCACTTATCCCCATTTCTCTTGTGCTGTGAGCTAATATTCTTTGTTGTATCCCTCAGAGTTTAGTTTACTAAATGCTCTTGAAAAAAGTCCTTATAACTCTGTGTTTCATGCCATGGAGAATTTAAAGTTTTACTTCTAATCACAGTTTCTATTGCATTAAACATTTGTAGCAGCTATTAAATGTGTTGACTGTCCATTTAGAAATGTTCTGAGGTGTCCTTGAAACTGCCTCTGTTCTCTCTACAAAAGTTCACCTCCCACCACCGAACCGGCTAGATTATGGAGTCTTGCCAGTGAGAAATCTTAAGGGAAAAATACTGCGTTCAGAAAATGCTGCTGTATTCGGAATCCTAGGACCTGTTCTAAAAATAAACTTAATTGAAAAGATTTGTTTTCTTTTCTAATGCGGTTTACATCACTGTTTTATTAATATTTAAATAACAGAATGTCGTAACCCAGAGTACAGAAATACTTCTGTACAGAGCTCCCACCAGAATCTTGGAAACCTTACATGAAGCATTATGGTGTTTATTTTGCCACTGGCAATTTTCATGATTTAATGTCGTAGTACAAAGGAAGATGAAACTCTGGGCTTCCTCCAGAATGAAAACCAGATGATTAACGGGTTAAAAAGGAAAGTAATTAATTATACCAAGTCATAATGCATGCTCAGGAATAAGGCTTTTTTTTTTTTTTTGTCGAGGTTATTACTTGCGAGAATCCTTTTAGAAATTACTTGGAGGTTTTCACATTTTTCCCTCAAGCCACCGGAAGTCTGATGCTTGAACACAAAGACTAAACCTGCTATTTTCCTTTGTATCCATAATATTGCAAACATAAATAAAAAATGTGGATGTGCTACATACTCAGATATATCTGCAAAAGGGAAAGTCAAGTTTGAAGAATCTGGCCCTATAAAGCTTCTACGGACGTTTTGGCGTAACATGTTTTTAATGTAAAGCTACCAGAGGGTGGGCATTTTAGTTGAGTAAGAATCAATAAAATTATACTTCTTTTTGTGTTTTCTACAGCAGACAGCTAATGCTAAGCAAAGCCCTCTGAATTTCAGCATGGGTAGCAACAGTCACTTTTAGTTTCCCATTGCCATGTGAGAAAGTGGAGGGGCTGCTGACTGCTTGTCTGATTTGTCTACTGAAAGCTGTGGCAACGTGATAGAGCCAAGGCTTCCTTACAGGTGTTTTTCCTGGGTACATGAGATGGAAATAAGAAATTTGCATTGCAAAAATTCAGTAAAATGACTTCTGCTTGATGGAATAAGCAGTTTTGCCCAGCTTTTGGTTCCAACCCCTGTTTTACAAGGGGCGATATTTAGTCTCCAGAAGCCTCTTTTCCTCAGACTTGAATAAGAAATGGGGATGTTGGTCAGAGGTGGCTTCCAGCAGCATCCCTGCCTTGGTGTACACCCTTGCAGGGGTGCTGGGAAGGGAACAGGGGAAACTAAGAAATATTTTTCTCTTTGAACACAAATACTTCATCGTGACCAAAGAAGGGCCCATCACTGCTTGAGTGAGCTGGGTCTGGATGGCAAAGTGGGCAGCCAAATTGTGTGGTCGGTGACAAGCAGCCTCATGGTTTGGTACATCTTAGCTCACCACCTCAGCAATTGATCCATATCTTAAAATAAAACTACCTCCTGCCTCAGTTTCTTTAAAAATGCCACAAAATGACAGAAAAAAAAGTTTTTTTCACATGCTTCCCTCTCTGGCCCTGGGCTGTGCTTTGAGAAGAACGTGTCCAACTAAATGTCTTCAGCATTTTCCAAAGGCTTCAGCAGCTGTTTGTTGGCTAGTTGGAGAGAAACTGAAATGGGATATTTTATTTTAAAATATTGTAGAATCATAGAATAGTTTGGGTTAGTAGGGACCTTAAAGTCATCTAGTGCAGCTCCCTGCAGTGAGCAGGGACATCTGTAACTAGATCAGGTTGCTCAGAGCCCCGTCCGGCCCGGCCTGGGATGTCTCCAGGGATGGGGCATCCACCACCTCTCTGGGCAACCTGGGCCCCTGTTTAACCACCTTCATTGTAAAAAATTTCTTCCTCACATCTAGCCTGAATCTCCCCTCCTTTAGCTTAAAACCATTAGCCTTTGTCCTATCGTAACAGGCCCTTCTAAAAAGTCTGTCCCCATCTTTCTTGTAGGCCACTTTTAAGTACTGAAAGGCCGCAATAGGGTCTCCCCGGAGCCTCCTCTTCTCCAGGCTGAACAACCCCAACTCTCTCAGCCTGACCTCACAGCAGAGCTGTTCCAGCCCTCTGACCATTTTTGTGGCCTCCTCTGGCCCCTCTCCAACAGGTCCATGTCTTTCCTGTACTGAGGGCTCCAGTATAAAAATGGATGCTCTACTTGTCTATCTTGTCACTGTGTGGTTAGAAATTATATGCATTATTATCTTAATGGATTTTTTCTTCTTCTATTTAAAGGATGGGGCCTTTAAAACCCGCTTTCCTCTTTTCAGTTCCTTTTTAATAGGAAGACTATTGAACCAAATCTTACACCCTGACAAGAAGCTGAATATAGATAAGGCAAATTTAGATAAATTGGTTTTTTAATTTCCAATTATTTCACTATATTAAATCCAAATTGCCTAGCTTTCTGTCTGTTTCCAAATAATTATCCTCCTATAATGTCTTTCAGTAATTTGAAGTAAAACAATTGGATTAATGCAAAACTGCAATAACTGGCTTGTAAATGAAAATCAATTTTTCCAAAGGAAGATGTTATTTTTAGTAACTTTGGAGTTGCAGCTTCAACTGAAAGCTTATGGCAAGCTGGCATTGCTTCCAGTGGATACCTTGAATAAATTAATGTGATCTATTGAGTGTATTGATTTCTTTTTCCTTTTTCCCCTGATGTATTGTCCTCCCTTAACCTGGTATGATTATTATAAATGTAGTCATGACAAAAATAGGTGCTCGATAAATTCAGATGCAATGAATCTGAGGTCAGCTTAACACCATCAGGAACTTGCTTATGAACAGGTTTATGACATAAGTTTTATCTTGCAAAGCTTGAGTGGGAGTACAGAGCAATTTGGGGACCAGCCAGGGATTTCTATTTGTCTTTTGAGTACTAAGGTAACAGTAAAGTGGTGAGCAGTGGTTGCTTTATAGTCACTCTTCAAACGATTACTTTGTATGTGTGTATAAAAGTTTCAGTTTTGTTATTATTTGATAATTCGGTGTATAAACTTGAGGATTTTCTTTAAATCATTTTGAGCTATATGAGAAAATAATAGTAGACTAGAAATGATGGCAAAAGTGAAAGCTTTTCTTAAGTCCAAAGGAAATCATGTTCATTAGTCTTTTTAGAATAAATCATTACTTAAATGTGATAAAAATGAACCATTTGGAGACTGTGTATTTGTTTCAGCTCCGGGCATCCATCCTTGAGTGTTCTATTTGAAGTGATGTTGAATGCAGTTGTAGAGGTGAAACCTTTAATGGACTTTTTTTCCCATCCGCTTTCAGCCGTAATTCTGCTGATCCTAATTGAAGCTCACCAACCTATTATATTTTTAAAGTCATTCTAATGAACATGTTAAAATATCAAATTATCTAACATGGCAATGGGATGTACCAGCAGATGGAGACATAAAGTAAACCAGACTGTGGTGAAGTGAAGTTTCTTGTATCTGGAGTTACCTCCACTTAAAAAACCAGTACATTTTCATTTTTCAGCTGTGTAGTGCTTCAAATGAGCTGCTATTTTTAGCAAAATATAGCAAAATCTAGCTGTTTGCCAGAGATCTTATCTCTTACCGTGGTGAGATCAACTTAGCTAGAATCAATTAGATGAGGGCCTTTCTTTTTATTTTCCTTTTCATTCTCCCCTTTCTAGGCTGTGTAGAAAACTCACTGTCCTCACCTGTTCATCTGTCTTTTTGGAAGAGGGATCAGTGTGTATGATATGATGAGGAATGTTCTGGCTCTGATTTTTCCCTTCATCCCTTCCCTAAAAACATTTAACTGCTTTCTGTAGCAGTGGCATGTACATGGTGTGCAGTTCTTCAAACATCTCATGAAGTCGCCTACAAATTCCTCAAGCTTCCATGAAGTTTGTCGAGCTTCCCATGAAGTTGTCAGTACAGGTGGTGATTTTTGTCCCTGTTCCCACTGCTGCTTTTTTGTTTGGATGATTTTAATCTGCTGATGCCAGGCAACGACAGGTGCGACAAGGGTATTGTTTTAGCGTGATAGAAGAAATCTGGTCACCTGATGCCACCTACGAAGGAGGAGATGGAGATGTGGCCTCTCTGTAGGCAGATGTGTTTGCAGCTTAGAAGATTTTTGTAAGCATTATGTGTATCACAGGTGCTCATGAGCTCACCCTCACAGATCCATATGAAAACCACTTCTTCTGTAGTTCAGTGACACTTGAAACTAATCTCCGTATTCACCTCATGTATACATAAGGATTTTATTTAAGCTTTTGACTCTGGATGTAAATGTTCAAAAGGACTGTATTTCCTTAGGAAGCTATTATAACATTAACTTTTAAGTAGTCTTCTGATGAAAGATATTCTGAAGTTGAAGTAAAACTAATGAAATGCAATTTCTGAAGGTTTATTGAAGTAATAATTTGGCATAAAGTATCTGATTGATGCAAGTGTGCAGTGAAAGTTTCGTTTGAAATTGTGACAGAAATGCACACCTAATATCCAGACTTCTCCATTTTTAACAGCTTACTGAATTCTCGTCTTCTCTATTTCACAACTGGAAAAGAGCAATTAACTAAAATAAAACAAAATGCTTTTGTGACTTTGAAAAATAGGAAGAGAAGTTGGAGCCTTCAGAATTCTCAGTGTGCTTTTATGCTCATTTTCCAAATCACTTTTTCCTGCCGATTCTAAATTTGGGGATGGTTATTTGCTTTTAATTTAAAATGTCCTGATGGGTCGAGATTAGCCAAGTTACACAGAATTGCTTTTGGTTTCCCAGTTGCACAAGCCTACCAGGAAGGTTGTGAGAGGTCACGCTGCCAGGGGGAGCGTGGCTGCAGTTTGGGTGTGCTCTGGCTGAACTAATCAGCAAAAAAAATGTTTGTAAAGCAGGGAGTGGTTCTGTGTTAGTTTTTGCATGAGGAGAGGAAGTACATGCATCTGTTTTTCTGTTTTCTAAGGCAACGGGAGAGGGCTCAGTGGATGTGGTTGTCGAGTGTCTTTTGCATTGCAATACGACTGTAATTTGTAGGCTCCTGTAATATCTGTCTTTAGGTTCCTATAGGCACATAGTTTTATAAAATTTGCAGAAGCAGTGTTAGGGAACTGCTGTTCCAAATTACTGTTATGAGTAACGTAGCAATTTGAGAAAGTGAAATTACTTCAAATGTAGTTTCGCCTTGTTCTTGTCATCTTTGCTGAAAAATACTTTCAGCACACTTCTTATGAGGTCCTCCCCAAGAAGGGATGTGCTTGGAGTTGTCCTCTGCCCTTCCCTTGCAAATCAGCATTCATTTCACTTGCAGAGAGGGACAGTGGATAAACTGAGAATATACTGTTTCAGCAGAGAAAAGTAGATCTAGCTCTATGCTGGATCAAGCAGAGCTGGAGGAAGCGATGTAGCAAAGAAGGTGTTGCACCTATGATTTTGTTGTGTAGATGGAGATGCAAATTTCTCATGGCAGTAAGTAGAATATACTGATTTGTATATTCCACAGTTTGAGGCATGACACATAAGTGTAAAAAAACCTATTCTCTACATGCTTGAAGGCTTTTATTGACTGGCCTTACCTAGTGCAGGGATCTACTTTATTGAGGTAGCTGAGAAACAAGAGCAAAAAAATTGTGCAAAAGCCTTTTACTTGAGATATGCCAGAATATAGAGATTTTGCACAAGTGAGATACACAGTGATGACTGTATCACACCTCTACATCCTCCTGAAATTATTTCCTTTCAGTTAAAAAAAACCCCAAACTTCTCATGTTTTCAGATTGGTTTCTAGTTATGAAACGGATCTTCCATTACTTTGTGAAACACACCAGTCTTGTGGTTCAAATAGTCCAATTTTTAGAACATTCCTTTAAAAATATATGGTAGTGTTCTGTGTTAGAAAAACATAGAAGTAGAAGGTATAAGGAAAATATTTCTGCTTCTGGAGGTCATGACTGTAAAGCTGGGCCTTCTAATAAGCAAAAAGTGGTAAGTTCTGAGTAATGATCATTTGGTTATATCCATTGCAGGATGCATTGAAAATAACCTGGCATACTGTAAAACATGTGGAGATCAACGGTGTTCAAAGGCTAAATATGAATACTTCTTCACTTTCTCTGATGGCAGAGGCCTTGGCTGCCCTTCATATCATGGGAAACTTGGCTGCTGGAAGTTGTTAAAGGCTTTCCAAGGTTACTCAGTGAATCAGTGGGGAGGGTTTTTGAATCTGTAAAGCTTGATGCTAGTCCTCGTTTTCTAAAAAAATCCCAACATTTCTTTATTCCAAGATAAATAATTAGAAATAAATGAATTTTTTTAGACTTGTTTCACACCTGCCCAAACAACGAATGATGTGATCAGATCAATACTTGGTTTACTGGTCTAGGGTATTTTGTGCTCTGAGCAACTTTATTTTTTAAAAGAGGTATATATTTGCTAAGCAAAAGGAGTGTTTTACCACTATATTAAATCATGTAGTCTTTAATTCAGTTTCTGTCTGTGTGTCAGAAGGCAGCACGAAAGAGCGCAGCCTGTGCTAGCATTTTATGGAGTTTATTAGTTCCACATTCTTGCGTTAAATATATTGCATTTCTTAAAGATTTGTGGACAGTTGACATTTGAGTTGTTTTCTCCTGGAAATGGAACAGAAGTCTTGAATTTGGATACTAGCTTAAACTAATTGAAACCCTTCGTTCTGTCCAGCTTTATGAAGTGAGTGGAGTATGCAGTCTGACCATCTCTTTAACATAGATTTGACATGTGTTGGTCAAATTTGACAGTTCAGAAAAACTTTCTGGGCTTGATTCCTTCAGATTTAGGGTTAGACAAGTGCTCTTGCAGGATCCATTCAGCCAGTGTTTGTGCATCTGCACAGAGGTTTGGGATCTGGGAAACTGGTGTCGTTGTGAGCGTGGGGTTGGAGCGTGATTAGTCTTGTTATATTTGCCTCAAGAGTCTAAACCTGTACCTAAACCACCAAAAGCTTTCTAGTACAGTTTGTTAAAATTCTTTCCTAGCACAGCCTTATTCTTCTCCAGATAGCTGATAAAACTTACGCTGCCCAAAATTCAGTTTGCTAATAGATGTATCTGGCTTCCACGGTATCTGTGAAAGCCTGTTGTCATACAGACGTGTGTCATGGCAGCTCTGCCACTTTCTGATGCAACTAAAACAGAGTGGTTTCGAGATCACTGTCTTGAAAACCTTGATGGAAACTGTCAGTGGGTTTTTCTTGTGTTTCTCTTCTTTCTTCTGGATTTTGAATGTTTTCTGCTGTAGTGCCCATGTGCTCACAGCCTTTCTCAAGGAGTAACCCGTCATACCTCATGTGCTCTCGGGTAGCATCTCATTTTCCAGCTCTTGAGCAATTGGTAACAGCAAGTTTCACATTGGTAGCTTCAGAGGAGTGAAGAGGTGATGTATAGGAAGGGCATCCAGTCGCCTCAAAACCACTGCCTGCTCTTCTCTATTCCAACTTTTGTATTCTTTACCTTTCTTTGCTTTTATATGTTTGAATTTTCTCACATACTAGGTTTGCTTTATATATTTTAAAATATAATATATAAGTAAATAACACGTATTAGTTATGTTATTGTACTCTTTCAGGTACTTTAGAGACCCTCACATTCATGAGGCTGTGCTTTAAACGTAGCTTCCAGACTGCTTATCACGACCAGGTGTATCGTGCATCTGATTTTTGCTCTAGAAATGTAACGTACGGCTTAAGAAATCTTTGTTTGATGACTATCTCGGGTAGGATTTTACATCTTTCCTACTTCCCATAACGCAACTGATAGTCTGTGCTGCCGCAGCCTTGGGAGGTATAAGGAAATTGCAACAGAACGATAAGAAGTTCACCTAGTTCCTATATGCAGCAGTTAATACATTAACAACCGAGTTTTGTGTCCCTTCCTTTTGGTTCATTTGTGAAGAGGTGGAAGAGAATTTTGAAACTGGATCGTGGCTGGCAAATGCCAGCGTTTGAGGTAGTGCCAGACAAGGCTGCCTGACCCCCTGGTGCCCTTCGGAGTGAAGCTTTGGTTCTTCCTTAACCTGGCTGGACACGGCCTTTGGGCTTCTACCAACCACACGGATTTGTCTTCACCCGGCTCTGACACCTCTGTGGCTTTTGCTGTACAGAAGTGGATTTATTACACTGTTCTTGACTCCCTCAAAGCTTTTGACAAGGGAAACAGCTCTTGCCCCTCTCAATGAAGTTCAAAACAAGCATGTTTAGAGATTTATCTAAAGTGCAGAAGAGAAGCCCTTGGTGTTTGTGCAGCTTCTTGATCCATGTTGTCCAAAACAGTTGGAGATTGTGTGAGAGTAAGATGCTGTCCTGTTGTTACTCCGTTTCCCCAAAAAGAAGACTTACCCTGAAAATAACCCCTAGCGTGATTTTTGAGGATGCTTGAAATATAAGCCCTGCTCCAAAAATAAGCCCTAGTTACAGTTCATTAAAAAAGTCAATTTAAATAATGTCCAGGCAGCTATACATGTAAAAACGTAAAATTAATTGGCAGTAGAATGTATTTGAATAAATGTTGATTTTTGTTCATGAATATCAGTAAATGTAGATTGTTGTACATGGAAAAAGGAAATAGAGTCACAAGAAATTCATGATGGAATTCAGGGTTTGGAGGTTATGATGATGTTCCAGAATGTGGTAATATGACTGTATTTGAATAAATGTTGATTTTTTGTTCAAGAATAAATGTAGATTGTTGTTCATGGAAAAATAAGACATGCCCTGAAAATAAGTGCTAGCGCATCTTTTGGAGCAAAAATTAATATGAGACCCTGTCTTATTTTCGGGGAAACAGGGTAGCAAATAACACTGGAGCTTTCAGCGATCACATCCAGGCTAAGCTGGTTTTCTTCCAGACTTCTTCTTAAGTGCTTGTTTTTTCTTTTTTTTTTTTTCTGCAGGGGACCTTTCATGAGAATTAGGATAACGAACTTTCTTAGGTTCCTTTCCATCATTTATTAATATCTTTTTGCATTTTGAAATGGTCAGGTCCTTTTCTATGGTTTTTTTTTTTCCGAAGGCAGAGCAGCTGATTCCTGAACAATATTGTGCATTGATTTACATATATGGTGATATCTGGGTTTTAACTCATTTATTTTGTGATCAGGGTTTTTTGTAGAGACGTATTCCTGTACATATTCTTAAGAAGATGCGTTAAAACTCTTTTATATCAGTCACGCGGAATGCCCAACTTGACTCATTTATCTAGCATTAAGCAAGGATTATACAATATGACACGGAGAGTGAGATCACAGAAATTCATGAAAAAGTAATGAAATGTTTCATTGATTGATTTACAAGAGTGGGCTGTAACATGAAAAATTCCATTTACCGAAGCAACTTCATGATTTGAGCGGGGTGTTGCATAAAATACAAGCAGAGTAACTGGATGTGGGAAATGAGTCAGTCCGGTAGTTTGAGAATGGGATTAGGATTTCAGTTCACTGTTCTGTTGGTGCTGACTCACCGTGACCTTATGCAAGTCAGTTAAGTTTTCTACACAGCAGCAGCTCAGCCTAAAAATACACTATTCCTCTTACCTTCTTTTGCTGCCTGCGAGCTTTGACTGTTGCAAATGAAAGGGCAGAAGTACTTTAAATAATTCTAAGAAATTTTCAGTGCTTGTCATATTCTTAAAACACTCCGTGGGTTTTTTTTCTGGTTTTGGGGGGTTTTTTGAGTTGCATTTTTCCTATTTTATTACTGGTTTGGAATGTCTTTCGCTGCTGCGTTGTGGAGAACTTTACAAAGGGGAAGAATTGACTCTTTACCATATTTTATAATTAAAGCAACTGTTTTGTAAAAGATTTAGCAAACACGCAAAGTAGAAACAAGGATAGCTTTTCTAATCCCCTTTAATTCTGGTCATTTTAAGCCTGTTTAACACAGGCATGTTAGTCACCAACACGTTTGTGCCAACACAAACTGCTTATCGCGTCTGGCTTAGGCAAAAGGGTATTAACTAACAAATGAATCCCTTATGTATTACAATGGTAATATTGTATTATATTGATTAATATTAATTAATTATTATTATAAAATGATTTAATTATTCAGATAAAGTGAGGTGATATCATATTAACTGGTCAGTTGAAAATTCTGTTCAAAAGCAACCTCCTCTTCTTCAGAGAGAGTTGGTGTGATGAATAAGTCTCAGGCTCTTGAATTTTGTCATGTTTAACGGTAACTGCTGAAGATGATGCTGCCCTGACTTGTCCACCCTGACTTGATCTGTTTTTGCCATGAGATGCTTTGCCCCATTCTGGCCTTTTTTTTTTTTTTTTGTTCTTCCTGTGTTTTTCTTGGGTTGTCAGAGCTGAATTTGCTGTGTTGAAGAATTATTTCAGACATAGCTGTTGATTTAATGAATCATCCTGACAGCAAAGAAGTTCTTTAGCTGAGGATTAAACAAAACAGGAACGCGATGCTTTTGCTTGCGGGTAAGAGTGACTGCACATTGGGTTATGGACCAGCTATTACGCCTTAGTGTCGAACACTCCCGTAATCTGCATCGACTTTCAAGTCTGGGCAAGCCCTTAACAATACTTATTTTGACTTTAGTACAAATGCTGCCTGTACATAGACGGTAGGAAGGCTGGTGTTTGTTGACTTTGTGACGTATTACTTGCAAAAGCATTGGGGAAAAAAGAGATTGGAGAGGAACAAATCGGTGGCCTGTAGCTCAGCTTGGCTTGCCAACTTCAAGACTTTCTTCTTGCTTGTATTCTCTTGGCAGTCTGTAACCATGTATAAGAATGCTATCAAATGCATTTGGGACCCTTACGTGTGTAACGATAATCTATATTTGTAATGTATGTTATTACGTATCAAAAAGAGAATATATGTAAATAAAATAATAAAAAGCCTGTGAATCAGCATAGCTGGGTAAGAACAAATCTTATGGCACAATTTATTATAATGCTTAGCTGTACTGTATGATCTTGCGTGTACTTATAGCTATTTATATAGCAAGTAAACACTTTCACCTTTTTTCTCCTCTATTATGTTTGTGTGCAGTACAAATCTAATAAATATTTATATACCTATCTTTAAAAAGGCAAGGGACTTTCATAAGACCAACTCTTGTGAGTTATTTATGATACTGGCTGATGTAACTATCAGAAAAAAAGATTGACCTTATTTTACACTAAAAAGAGAATAGGAATTAACCTTTCTTTTTGTAAGAGTAAAGCCTCAGCATCTTTTTTGACGTATAGAAAATTCAAAACTATATTGAAGGCCAGAAGTGACTAACCACTGATTATTTACCAACTTGTCTTAGCAAAAATGTTTACTCTTCTGTAGCTTATGGATGGAAAATGTCAGCTTGCAGTAAGTGACTGCCAAAAGTCTTATGTATTTTCTCACTAAATGTTTGTGACTAGTTTGGTTTTCCAAAACAAATCCTTTGTAGAAGGAGAGGATGCCTTAAAACACTTCTTCCCCGAGTCTATCCAGTTTCAGATTTTGATGCTGCAATTTGCCACACGTATGTATGTCCTATAAAGTTTGTATGTTATAAATAATCCATAGCCCACTGCAGAAATGCACTTATTTCATACAGCCACTTTGCCTTGGTGGGTGCTGCTGGGCACAAGACACTGTACCTGAACATTACTGTCCCACTACTACCCCCACGTGGTCATGAGCTGTAATCCAATTTTTATAAAAAGGAATACAAGCTTTTAGGGATTATTTCCATTTAGAAGAAAATTACCATTTTTGAAGGACACTGTGCTTGTGTTTTATCTTAATTGTTCAAGACATTAGATGTGGAGTATTGAAGATGATAAAAGTCAGAATGTGTTCTTCTTTTCACATAGTATAGTGACAAGGTTGCTGATACTTAGGAAGTTCCTATAAGAACTAGCTTTTCCGACAGCTTTTATGGCTTGAGTAGAAAAACACCAGCTCTAAATTTCAGGTATAGAATCTGCAATCATTTTAATAACCTGTAAAACGTAAAATGGAACATATACAAAGAAGATTAACATGAGGTTTCTTGGGCATCAGCTATTTTGTATTAAAATATTTGTATTTATTTCCGAAGTAGTTTCTGTGTCCAGAAACAGTTTATGCTTTGGAAGCGTCCATGACATCCTGCTGTGTAAAAGAGCACTGTGAAGAACAGGAGTACCACAAAGGTACGCGAGAGACATTAATGAAATAAATGCTTGGTTCAAAGCAACAAATAACTTCTAGGAAGTTGTGGAAATACTATTTGTATGACTTATCTATTCACTGTAGAAAGCAAAATTACTAATTATAAATTGCTAATTATAAATTATATCTTTTCGGAAAAAAATACATAGGCAAGTATTAATTATGTAGAGTGTGAAATGCTCACATTAGATTAAAAAAAGGTATTGTTTCCTAATTTATTGTAATGACAATATGTAATAATAAATTTCAGAAATAATCATAATGAGGTTTTCTGAAATGTTGCAGGAAACTTTTGCTTCATAATGATTTATTGCTTCATAATGATATCTTTTAGAACCTCTAAAGGATTAAATTATTTTCGTGGAGGCTCATGATGTACCTTTAAAGTCAAAATCATCACTGCCATATCTAAATTCTAAATTCCATCTGAATTCTATCAGAATTCCATAAAATTAGTACCAAGTTGGTAATGGAGCTGTCTTTGTGTCTTGCATTGAAAACTAGCTCATTCAGTTATTGGAATTGTATATTCTCACCTATATGTGGGTCCCATGGAAAGGTAATATGAGGTTCCTTCATACAGATAGCTTCCATATTATCTTTTTCCTTGCTGTTGGTGCAATTATAGCAAGTAATTTCTGGGATTATTTAATTGGCAGTCTCTCTTGCATCTTGTATGTATAATTCAGCATGATATGGTGTGCCAGGCCAGTGCATCTGTTTCTAGCACCTGTCTCGATCTTCACTATTCACAAAAAGGCGGTCAGTGGTCATAATTTATTATTCAGATTCCTAGTTCGTAGATAACAATACACCAATCATTTTTAAGGACAGAAAAGAAAAAAATTCTGTACATATATTATCCCACATCTCTTCTGATAACATATCCAATTATACTTGAGTTGGACTTTACTCATAGATTATTTCTCTTTCATACTGGATATATGCTAGTGTAATTTAAAAATTGGTTATAATTATACCTTTTTGTGGCTTTTCCTCAGACAACCAGTTTCTGGATATCCTTAGAATAAGAATATTCTACTTTGCTTACCAGGGGGTGTGAGATGTACTGTATATCACTCTCCTGTCCTATACTGCTGGGGTTTGCTTATCCAGAAAGAAATCCTCTCTCTTGATGGCAATGTTGGTGCATATTCTCTCAACAGGGTTTGTGTTTCAATATTGATTCCTATTTACTCATCAAAAAGGTTTCTAGGTAAATGAATTAAACAGCTCAATTTCAGTGACACCAGGTATCAAATGATAACAAGTGCTGTTAGCAACTTTAAGCTGAAGCTCCAAAGTATAGTTTTTCTCAATCCTTGATTATTCATAATGAATATGATTATTTATGTGCATAATCCTTGATTATCTAAAATATGTATGAATAGTTACTGTAAACCAGAGGATGTAAAGCTCACGCTGCAAGGGAACCTTGCTGATTTGTGTGACTTTTCCCAACATTGGCAATGATACTAGACTTAATAATTATTTTTTCTTCCTTGTTCTTTCTTTGTGCCAGTGCTGCTTTAAGGAGCCTTTTCTCATTTCACACATATCACACCACTTGTCTCTCTCCATTTAAATGCCTTAATCTCCTTTTGGTATTCAAACAGTAATATAAATTTTGTTGCTGCTTAGTTAAAAACTAATGTATTCCTTCCATAACGTGTCTAAGTGCGTCCTTTTGTATCTTGATTGTTTAAAGCTGCAGGCTCTTTGGGGCAGTAACTCCTTGTTTTGTGCCCTGAACCAGATTCAGCCCTTTTTTGGTCCAAATATAAATGGCACCAAAGGGATGCTCCAAGGCACAGCAGGCTCTGCATTCCTCTTTGGTGATTAAAGCAGCAGAATGTAAAACTACCATAAAACTTCGTAAAAAAACCCCCAGCCTCCAAAGAAAACACTTTTCTCCCTCCAGTCACTGTGCTTTATGTGTCAGAGTATTTATTTTTAGTTAGGTTTTTCATTGAGCTCCCACCCCATTCAAGCTGAGTCTTAAAATAGGTAGTAGATTGTAAATAATAATAATAATAATAATAGATGGTCTGTATTGGAAATGTAAAAATGTACAACAAGCTTGACCTTTGTCTCAAACTTGGACAGCCAATTCTTTAAAAATATAGAAAAAAAATTATCATTCCATCATCCTTAAACTATATTAGAAAACACACGAAGAAACCTTCTGCCTTTTCATTCCAAATTGTAACCCAACCGGTTCCTAAAGCAGAAAAAAAAGCAATAGACCTGGTTCCTAGCAGGGCCCATTAATTAAAGGGGTTGGTGATGTGTTCAGCTGGACGGGCCGGGCATGAGGAAGATGAAGGAGCCCATTAGCCTTCAATAACCAACCCACCTCAAGGCCTCCTGCCGTTCCCATCATCTGTTAGCTTGTCAGCGCCTGTCCCAGCGTTTTCCCCCACGGGCCGCTCTTGCGAGTTTAAGACCTTCATTAACTAACAGGTATATAAATTAAACCGTGACTTCCAGTGGAGAATAAAGAGGTTTAAGGCTGTTGTTGGCGATGGCGCCCATGGTGTTGTGTTGACAGGCCATTTACCATGCCCGCTAATGGCAGGGAACGTGCCTTGATGTATTCTGCCACTTCTGAGGGTTCGGACCTACATTTTGAATCACAGAATCACAGAATGTCAGGGATTGGAAGGGACCTCGAAAGATCATCCAGTCCAAACCCCCTGCCAGAGCAGGAACACCCAGATGAGGTTACACAGGAAGGCGTCCAGGCGGGTTTTGAATGTCTCCAGAGAAGGAGACTCCACAACCTCCCTGGGCAGCCTGTTCCAGTGCTCTGGCACCCTCACTGAGAAGAAGTTTCTTCTCAAATTTAAGTGGAACCTCCTGTGTTCCAGTTTGTACCCATTACCCCTTGTCCTATCATTGGTTGTCACCGAGAAGAGCCTGGCTCCATCCTCGTGACACTCACCCTTTACATATTTATAAACATTAATTAGGTTGCCTCTCAGTCTCCTGAAGTGCAAGTGAAAGTCTCTGAGGGTTTAGCAATTCTGATTTGTAGTTTAGAGATGAAAATCTGGTGAGAAATATTTTCTCCTGTATAATTAAAATGCTTTCCATTGTTGCTGTATGTGCATGTTGTGTTCGGAAAACCTATTTGGTGTCTTGAATGACGCTTTGAAAGCAGCAACTGCAAGGTCATTAGATGAATAATCCTTGATCAGTTTGGGCAACTCTAGAGCAAATGAGCACCCTCAGAGGCTGCTGCTCAATGGAGCTGGATCAAATGTCCTCTTGAAATCTCTGGCTGCTGTTAACCAGCTTCACTGATTGATCACCTTTCAGCTCGCAACCTGAAAATCAGCTAGTAGCTGTGGTGCTAAAGGAAAACAGTCTCTGCAGCTGATGGGAGAAATCAGTAGAACAGCGTTAAAATCAGCACAATTGCTTTGGAACTTGCCTTAGATTCTTAGATTGTAGGAAACTTCTTTGTTTGTTTGGTGGTGCTAACTGCTGTTTCCCTAGAATTGTTAATGATGGTAATTTCAGATCGATAAATAAAGCCAGCATATCATACATATAAAGATGCAAGTGGTGTTTTTCTTCTGTTTCCCCAGATGAATCAGTAGGGCTGCCACAGCAAGATATAAAGTGTACAGATAAAAACTGTTCGAGAAGCACCTCTTTGGTGTAAAAAAATAAATTAAAAAAAAAAAAAAGAAGAAAAAAAGGAATATTAATCACGTTTATTCCCAGACTTCTTGCTAGTATGTGACCATATCGGGAATCTGGTTGAAAGAAGAGTGATATGTTCAGATGACTCAGAAATTTTTCTTGATGTAGGTACTTTGACTTTGTTGTCACCTTTCTCTCGTCTAGGTCCTTCCGATCAGCACCTCCAGCTACTGTCTGGAAACGATTAATAAACTCACAGTGTCTTTGTGCAAATGAGATTTTGCACTAATTATTTTTTCTTAACATATTTAATCTGAAGGGGGTTTCATTTTTTATAAGGTAAAGCATTATAACAAATAGCTAGAATTATTTTTCATGGAATTAAGACAGGATAAGGCTGTAATTACTTAGACTTTTCTTTGAAGCCCAGCTAGTTTGAAAGGAGACTGAAGATCATCCTGTAGATTCAAAATTTTCATCATGCAGCTTAGATCTGATTAATACATTTTTAATGTCTTCTAGCTTGTTTTCTTCGTCTGTGCATGGAGAAAGTTCTAAGGTAACTCAGCCTCCAGCACACTCTGGCTCAGACGTTTTGGTGGTTTTGGTGCTTATGAACACCCGCCCTGCCTTTCTGCTCCAAATCACTGGTCTGGAAACATGTTGCATGTGACTCAGTCATTGAAGATCCTAATTTGTTGTGTCAAACTTTGTTGTTGTCAGACTTCGTGTTGTTGGCTGCGTGACCTGAGATGCTGCACAGTGCCCTGAAGTGTGGCTGCATCTTCCCTTCTGTGATTGTCACAGCACAGGACGCGGCATGGGCAAGATTTTCTGGGGTTTATCTGGCAAACTCAAGCTCTTATCACAGAGAAAAGATAACAACTGCAGACATTCCTTCAGTACTTAATGCTTAGAAATGGGATGAATCTCAGAAGTTTATAGCACCTATATTAAACACAAGCAGTTATGAGAAGAAAAGTATTTTAAACAGAAGAGAGTAGATACCAAAGAAATATGATAAGGAAACATAAAAGGAAATCTGATTAACCACATTTATTTTTAAAACCTATTTTCCATGCTTTCCACTTTTGTGTGAAAGGCCAGTGAAATAAACAGGACACTCGATCTGCATCCCAGAGGAGAGCAGAGCTTCTCACTCCTCAGTGTTCTTGAAGATGGTGCTTCATTGAGAGGTTTCACACAGCATAATCGTGTCTACCTCGAGGGCTGTATGCTAAACCTGATCTTAGTATATAGCAGGATATAAGATTTTCATAACCTATATTCTTTGTGGAAAAACATTTACAATTCCCCAGGTTTATGCTGTTTAAAAATACTTCTAGATGTAAATTTGTTAGTTTGGTCAAAAAGCAGAACAACCTTGTGACTCATTTAGTAATATTCATATTATTCATTTAATAATATGCATATTCATAATATTTTCTCCCGATGAAAAGTTAGTGTGGTTTGAACAAAAGAAAGATGGGGCATGCCAAGTGAAGAGTAAATCAATCATCCTATCAAGCAATTGCTGTTCTTCATTTCTCCTTACAAAGTACTGTGAATTACGAATGGCCTTTGAGTTTCGAGTTCATTTATTGACATTTTACATCTATATCATTGTCCTACATCAGCTATTTATGGGTTTAAAGTGCAACGAGGGAGGTTTACACAAGGGAAAACATTTTAGTGGTAGAAGATTTCTGTAACTTAGGTCTTTAAGAACGTCTTAGGCAAATGTCTTATGGGAATAGTCTAAGGATAGCCAACAAAAGCAGATGCAGACCTCATTTAACTAGAAAGGAAAGAAGGATGGTGTATTTTTGTAATGACAGTCAGGTCATTTGAAAAGCCAGATTTTAGATCCCCATCATTCTGTCTAGGGATTCTGTGATTGGGAGATGAGCATGTGAAAATTAACTCTACAGAAGCAATGAAGCAGGCTTATGAGATGCAGCATCTCTTTGCTCATGTGTTTCTTCCTTCTGATGCAGATGTTGAGTTATAGTGGCATTTTTGCCAACGAATGGGCCAGAAAAAAAATGTCAGTGAAAAAATGGGGCACCTGAATAAGATGATAGATAACTTGTTTCTGTAATCTGTGTCCAGTTCATATTACCTTGGAGGAGAGACATCTTTTTATGCATCTTCTAGGTCCTTTATGAGTCTCTGATTTTGTTAGTGGGTATGGAGGATATGTTGTTAAACAAAGATTTCACAATATTTTTGAGGTTTTATTTAAGCTGAAATAGGATTTGCCTTTTTTAGCTCCCCTGGAAAGCAGGTTTTGCATCACAATCTGAAAGCAAGCACTCTGTAAAATATGTAAATGCTCCTACCTTCAAGGTGCCAAATCTTCTTACAGAATGGATATGTAAAGTGACAGGTTTTATAAAACTGAGAACTCATTTATATGGGAAGTACTCTCCTCAGTAACCAAAACCCACATCAAACCAAACCAAAAACCAGACCAAACCAAAACCAAACAAAAACCAATAAAAACCAAAACCCCAAACAACAACAAAACCCCACAATGACAACTATAGTAAAGTTTTATTCTAGCACATTTATTTCCGTGCTTCTTGTTTTACTTGGTTTTATACTAGGGCTGTTTTGTTAATAGCCATTTACATTGCTTAAATGGAAAAAATTACCATCAAGGTGTTTGAATCTGAAAAGTCCAAGTCCATACTTAAGTGCTCAACTCACAGAAAGAAGAATAGCAAGTGGCTACTATATTTGTTATATTTTAGCAATAGGAGCTGTTGAACAGCAAGTGGAATGGTGCGTCCAATGCTGTTGTCTGATGCAGGGGTCTTAGAAAAGATTCCCTGATGTTCAGGAGTGATTTACCTTTGCTAAGTCCATGCAAACTGTGTCCAGTCACCTCCTTCTCCTGCATATGCCCAGAAATATGTTTCAGGAGGCCCCAGTCCCTGATTTTGCCCTGGACCGAAGTGAGGTGTTGTGTTATATTCCACAACTCAAGGGTTTGGATACGGAGCAAAAGCTGGAGCCTTTATGGAGCCAGAGGTTGCTCGATGGATGGACAAGCAGAAGCCACGCTGTATGAAACTCTGAGAATTACTGATCTGTGTGGCTCTGGTCAGAGACTTGTGTTTGGAGAGAAGCAGCATTATTGTGTTTTCTGAATGAGAGAAAATAACATGTACGTGAATGAGCCTGCTCACAAAGAGAATGTGAATTCAAAAGTAATTACAGACTCTCATTTCCCATCAGTAAACAGAGGGAAGGGAGGGTCCAATATGTGTTATTCTTTTGCTCTCCAGTCTCCTCATCTCAAAAGAGAGAATTTCCTCCTCTCATTGTAATGTGAGAATTCTGCTTCCACTGCGGTTGGTGCTGGAGACTGGGAAGGAAAATGGGATTTTACCATGAGACGCACTAGAAGCAGCTGAGACCCTGTCCTTTACTAAAAGTGCCTTGCTGTTTGGGAGAATTCATCAGTACTCTTGCAATAGTAATCTGTTTACTAAATTTATACTAATTCAGTAGGTATGCAGGCAGTATTTATATGTAGCTGCACAAACAAGTGAGTGTATCAGCATTACATCTCTTTGAGGTGAAGAAGTGTTATTCGTTTTCTGCCTGTTCAGAACTGAGATACAATGAATAAGTCACCTACCAGAGGTTATGAGAACTGTTAGTGGCCTGGAAAGTAAACTACAGATCTGTTTGGCTATATAGTATATTTTATAATATATCTCGCAATCTGTGTTTTGTGTCTTTTTTTTTCTCCTCCAAGATGCACCAAGGTATCAAATAGTCACTTACTAAATTTAAAACTACGTATTATGTAAAATATAGTAACTGGAACTGGGATTTTTCATGCCAGTTTGGGCTCCAAACATTGTCTAGGACTGCTAGATTTTAGTATAAGAAAATCCTGATTGGGAGAAATTGTACAAGGGGTAACTCAGTAATATTTGTAAGGAATTACAGAAAAAGCAAACTTCAGAAAAAGATGTGCTTTTGCTACAGGGAATTTCACTTTTAGAACTAACACAAGGTAGAGTGAAAAACAGAGAGTCAGAATCTGGCTGTTTGTGATAGTCCTGCAATCTTACGAGCAGTCTGCGTGGGTGAACAAGGCACTTCTGAAGAAATTCAGACATAAAAATGGAGCGTACAAAAGGGTGGGAGCAGGGGCAGAAGGAATTTAGAGAGACAAGCATGCAGGAATGCGGTTAGGAAAGCCAAAGCCCACCTGGAGTTGAATCTAGAAAAGATGTGAAGGCCAACAAGAAGGTCTTCTACAGGTACATCGGCAGAGAAAAGAAGACTAGGGCAAACCTGTGCCTGCTGCTGAGTGAGGCAGAGGACCTGGTGATAAAGGATGTGGAGAAGGCCAAGATAAGAAGCCGTATACCCAATAATTCAATAAGCTAAGGCACTCCTATTCCCTAACAGCCTTCTTCAGCTTGGTCTTCACTAGTAGGACCAGCCTTCTGCCAGTTCAAGTGAGACACTTAATGAAATGGTAAGAAATCGGACTGTTGTGAAGGAGAATAAAGTATGAAAACCAAAGAACACCCCTTAACTGATTTACCCCAGGTCACACATAAAATCTGCGGTCAAACTGGGAATAGATTTCCACTCTGTGGCGTATCTGTCCTTTTTTTCTGCTTTCTCTAAATAACTTTGATGATAATCAAAAGGATTTTTCACTATCTGTAATACATTAGCTGTTCTAAGTACCTGTTGCTGTGCGCTGCTTTATTTTTCCTTGTTGCATATTTCACTAGTACAATTTTACCATCATCACTCAAATGAGATTCCCAGCCTTCTCACTTAAAGATGAATTTCATGGTAGTGGGAAATATATTACTATTTGTCTCCCCAGGCCTGAAAAGGTGTATAGGTAAGCGAAAGATCCTTGCTTTTGAGTTGTTATGGAATGAAAGGTTTTATTGGTGTAACTGTTCTAAAAGTAGAATATTAAGCTAAGACTGTTAGTGGAAAAATACTAGAAAATGTAATTCAAAACATGATTAATGTGTATCCAGGATTTTATTTGCCATCCAGTAAAACAAAAGTGAGGCCAATATAAACTTGCAATGGAGTGCAGCCACTGAATTAGATTAAACCGTGTAATCTCTGTCTCTGCAGCAATCAGAGACACTATAAAAATTCAAGAATACCTGGATATTCAGTTAATAAACTTTTCTATAATTGTAAACATATCAGGAAATCTGCGTATCACAGGGCTACAGCATCTGTGAAATTGGTGTCCATTTGTTTCTATAGACTTGAGTATGGTAACTGCAATGATGGATCACTTTCTAACAATAACTAGTAATTTAGCAAAGAAAGACTGAATGGATGGGATGGTATTTTTACATTTTTCATCTGTTCAAATAAGTGAATAAATATGAAGATTCTAAGAACTTGCTCTTTTTAAACACGTTTGTGTGATATTGTAATTTCCTGAAATTGTATGTTTACAATCTGTATATTTGGGACTAGGTGATGGTTGTAGGTCCCTTCCAGTTGAAATTCTCTTCTCTTCTCTTCTCTTCTCTTCTCTTCTCTTCTCTTCTCTTCTCTTCTCTTCTCTTCTCTTCTCTTCTCTTCTCTTCTCTTCTCTTCTCTTCTCTTCTCTTCTCTTCTCTTCCCTTCCCTTCCCTTCTCTTCCCTTCTCTCTTCTCTTCTCTTCTCTTCTCTTCTCTTCTCTTCTCTTCTCTTCTCTTCTCTTCTCTTCTCTTCTCTTCTCTTCTCTTCTCTTCTCTTCTCTTCTCTTCTCTTCTCTTCTCTTCTCTTCTCTTCTCTTCTCTTCTCTTCCCTTCTCCTCTCCTCTCCTCTCCTCTCCTCTCCTCTCCTCTCCTCTCCTCTCCTCTCTTCTCCTCTCTTCTCCTCTCTTCTCCTCTCTTCTCCTCTCTTCTCTCTTCCCTTCCCTTCCCAACTGTGAATTCTGTTGTTAAAAGCTTTTTCTCATTCCTAACTTGATTGGTGAAAGACAGAGATGTGGAAAAAGCCTGCCAGCTTTCCCTGGAGAGTCGCAAGCTTGAAGTTGCTCTGCATAGGCTCTCTTGTGCCCAGCGTAGCTCCTGGGATGTCTGACAGCATCACTGGGATTTGTTTAAACATTCTCGGAGGGGCAAAAATTAAAACTGGAAGAAGTAAAATACAGAAGGTTTGTTATGACAAGTTTAACTTATAATTTGTTTTCAAGAAAGGATTACTTAAAAGTTTGTAGTGATGTTTAATATATTTTTGTTATATGCTGATTTTGTAATTTCCTTAAGTAACTGATCAACTGTAATTTGCATATTAACGCTGGATAGAACTAGAGGAAGAGTTTGCTCTTCTCTGTGGAAATGTAATGGGATTTTTTTTTTCACATTTTGCTGTGTGAGGTAGCAAAATGGTTTGTTTTTGATCTATACTGCATGTACTTTACAGACTGGCAAGTGTGCTGAGTGCTCCTCCTATTTAGTTGAGACCAAGACCTAAGGAAGTCTGGTAAAGAAAAAAAATCTTGCCAGCTGAGTGCTTCGACTGCTTATCATGGGGCTTATTTTTTCCATTTTTTTTTTCTTCCTGAGATACGTACTATTTATATACTTCTTTTCAAAATCAGTTAGACTTAGTTGTTTTAAATCTCTGCTCAGAGCATGTGTAATTTAAAAGGAAGACCTCCTGAAGCTCTAAATGGTAACTGTAAAATGCTGAGTCTAAGTTAGCTGAGTTGTACAAAACGGGCCAAGACCCTTAAGTCTTTGGTACCAAGTAACAGTCCTGTGAAGTGTTTTATCCTTTTTCAGTGTATTACAGCTGTTTCATGCCCTGATTAATGAGAACACAGAGTGAGAACATAGGATCATAGAATGGTTTGGCTTGGAGGGGACCTTAAAGATCATCTAGTTCCAACCCCCTTGCCATGGGCAGAGACACCTTCCACTAGACCAGGTTGCTCAAAGCCCCGTCCAACCCGACCTTGGACACTCCTAGGGATGGGGCATCCACAACTTCTCTGAGCAACCCGTTCCAGTGCCTCACCACCCTCACGGTGAAGAATTTCTTCCTAATATCTAATCTAAATCTCCCCTCTTTCAGTTTAAAGCCATTGCCCTTTGTCCTGTCACTATATATCCTTGTAAAAAGTCTCTCTCTGTCTTTCTTATCAGCCACCTTTGTATGTTGAAAGGTTGCGAAAAGGTCTCCATGAAGCCTTCTCTTCTCCAGGCTGAACAACTCCAACTCAGCCTGTCTTCATAGGAGAGGTTTTCCAGCCCTCCAACAACTCCAACAGGTCCATGTCCTTCTCATGTCGGGGACCCCAGACCTGGACACAGGACTCCAGGTGGGGTCTCACCAGAGCAGAGCAGAGGGGCAAAATCACCTCCCTCCACCTGCTGGTCACACTGCTTTTGATGCAGCCCAGGATACGATTCATCTTCTGGGCTGCAAGCGCATATTGCTGGGTCATGTTGAGCTTCTCATCCACCAACACCTCCAGGTCCTTCTCAGAGCTGCTCTAAATCCATTCTCCACCTAATATGTTGTACGTGGGTGGAAGTTAGGAGTTCAAAATGCTTGAACTGGAGATAAAGTTTCTTCTCCGCTTCTTGTATCAAGTTTATATCTAAATTTTTTTTTTTTTTTTAATTCTCAGTGTAATTTTTCATCCTAATATGGCACTATCTTATTTGGTTTTGGTATGTGTTATAACCTTTATTTTTAAATCAGTCTGCTAATTGGACTTCACCTTGCCACCAAGATATTTTTGTTATGGCAACGTCTCTGCAATTTCATATTTGCTGCATGTTTTACTACACTGCCATATATTCCACGTAGAGGAAGCAGAAAGTCAGTGTTATGGGTTGTTTTTTTTTTAAATTTTAACAGCAGTAATGTAAAATCTGTTTCCTCAGCACAGGCTGGAAGGGAACATGAGGGAAGAACAAGGTTGAGGAAAAAATGCACTGCATAAGCTGTATAATTGCATTTATTTGTATTACAGTTTCACTTAGGCTAGAGTCCATCCACAAAAAGGACCCCAAAATTATGCAATATCAGAATAACTTTGGAAGAACATACTGTTTTATTATTACACAAAAATGATGATGTTTAAGCACAGGTTAGTGTTGTGGTGGGGAGTGGGGGCAGTGTGGCTGACTTTCATTCCTAGATTTTGGAACCTGTTTTCTCATAGCTAGCTAGACTTTTTTTAATGAGTTGAAGATAACTGTCATCAACAATGACAGACTGAGCATACACAGCTTGCTACTGATGGTGATTTCTCTATCACTAATGGTACTTGTAACCTGGAGGATGCGCTAGCAGCAGCAGTCTGGGGCAGACGCGGTGCTTTAGGTACTCCACGATATATCATGTTACACCGAACGTGTTACACTGAGTGATCACTTCTCGATGGTACTTGTTTTTATTAAGATTTTATTGAAATTAAAGCAATGTTACACAGTCAACAAGATCATCTTGCTTTTCAGTTTTATTTTTATTTTGGCCATTTTTAGCTGTATAAATTCATAGGTTTAACATAGTTCTTGGTTTGCTTTTAATTTTCAGATGTCAGGCTCCCTTCGCTGTGATCAGGAATATTCAATAAAAATGTAACCTTGCACTGAGCAGCTGATGAAATTTTTATTCTCAGTAGATAAAAATCTGTTTTTCTTTTGAGATAAGTAATGAAAAATCTCTCAGTGTAAGTGACAGTAATGGAAGCTGCTGTACAGAGATTGTCAAGAAAATCACAGATTTGGAATTCCCAGGTCATAATTTTAATCAAAATCAGGAGGTTGGTTGTCACATTTTTTAATAATAAAAGGAGTTTTCAGTCTACTGAACACATGAAATATTTTAAGGGGCTCTGAGTTAATATGAGCTGTGAGACTTTACCTCGTAATGTAACGAAGAGTCTGTCTGCCTAAAACCATACCGCTGGAGCCGGTGAAAATATAACAGACTCTCCACAATACTTAAAAGAAGAGGGTTGGTTTTATTTCAGTACTACACTGCATAAAGTCATATGAATAGGAAGCGTCACAGGAGGGCGTTAGACAATATCAAATACTATCGTCTTTTTTTTTTTTTTTTGTCTTTAATGGCCCGGTCTGTCAACAATCCAGATATTAATTATTTTGGTAAATGAAGGCCTAGATCCATTTAAAACCACAAACATCAGACTGTCGAGCAAAAGTGGTACTGTCAACGTAGCGGGAAAAATCCAACCTGTGATTTTTTTTTGCTGATTCAGACAATAATCCATCCTCAGCAGTGGAACAGGAAAGGCTGTTCAGGAGCAGGACCTGAGTTTGGCTGCCCTTCAGCACTCCATTCACCTGGTTTTTCTCCACGGCGTATTGAAAAGGGTACAGAGGTGGTGGTTCTTCAGTTGTCTAATCCTTTTTTTGTACTCGCTGACACTGTCTGCCTCTCCGGTCTCTCAGAACAGCCAAGCTTCATAAAGTCACTACCTGCTGCGTAAAGATGTGCTGCCTTTTATCTTTGTTGAGCTAATCTCAATATAGCTTCATCACGTGCCTCCTTGTTCAAATATTGTGGGATATGGTGAAAAATAGTTCTGCATTCACCATACTCTGCTTTAATAAACTTCGATCGTATTATCCCCTCGAGCTTCTGCTCTTCAAACTGCAAATTTCCAGCTTTTTTAGTCTCTTTGTAAGGCAGCTGCTTCATCCTCTGAATCATTTGAGTCCTTCTCTGTGCCTTCTCTTAATCCTGTTTCTTGAATTGAAGAGACCAGAACTGTCTGGTACACCAGTGTTTTATATAGCAGCAAAATGACATGCTCTGCCTTGCTTTTGCTACTTTTCTTGGTGACAGCCGAAGTTTTTTGGCTTTTCGGCTGTGGTTGAGCACACAGAACTGTGAACTATGACTCTTCTCCGTTCAAAGTTGATCTGAGAATGTTAGTGAGGTTTAGATGTTTTCCCCAAAGCAGAGCATCTTACCTGGGCTGAAGCTCGTCTTCTGCCTCTTTGAGCTCCTGTTCAGTTTTGTAACATCTTTTGAGTTCCTTGCCATTGGCATGGAATTTGACTACTTGAAAGAGCTTAATATCTTACGCAAATACGAAGATTTCGTTGTGTAATCCTTCTTTGAGTCACTGAATTTGAATGAAACTGATACCTTGGGAACCCTGCTGCTGTGACTTTTTCATCCAGAAGAGAGAGTGCCTGTTAAGGCCTACTAGCACTTCCTATCCCTCAAGCAACTTCCAGTCCACAAAAAGCGCCTTTTTCCAATTCCATTCTATCTTAATTTCTTCAATAGTTTTTGGTGAGAAGCCTTGTCAAAGGCTTTCTGAAAATCCAAGTCCACTGGATCTTCATTTATCCACATGCTTTGTTCTCCATGCCCTGAACTCCCTGCAGGTAGCAAGGCAGAACTTTCCTTTAGAAAAGCTCTGTTGACTTTTTCCCACTGGACGTGTATGGGGTCAGCAATCTTATTCCTTTGTGTGAACTCTACTGTCTCACTAGGATTGAAAGTTAGTGTCAGTGGTCCTTTCAGGACCTTCAGGGCTCCGAAATCAATGCCATCAGGTCCACATGACAGTGATTCGGCTGGTCTAGTACTTCCTGTATATCTTAATAGCTTCATGTGTAGCTTCACGTTGATGTAGCTGTTCTGATGTTACAAAGAACATGTTGTGTGGTTGTGTGAGATACCGTCTCATCACCTTCATTGGTAAAGACAGGTGCCAAGAATTTTATGAGCTGCTTTGCTGTGATCTTCTCATCCTTGACTACCTTTCTTATACCTCTGTTGAAAAATGATCCTACCAAACCCCTAGCAGTCTTTCATCTTTCAAGGTGTTTAAAGAATGTTTTAGTCTCAGCATGAGCATCTGTTGCAAGGTATCTTAAATTGCTTCTTCACCCTCTTAATTTCCTGTTTACATTTGACGTGCCCTGTTTTATGGGCTTTCGTGATCTCATTTTCATTCTCCTCACTTTCAGAAATTTCCCGATGTTCTTTACTTCACTTTCCTGACAGATTTTGAGCAGCATATCCATTTATATACCTGAAAAGGAGTTGAGGGGAGAGTTCTGTCTATAATCATTCAGTGTTTTAGTTTGCCATTGCCAATAATGCATCTGTAGGCACTTTCCTGTTTTCTTTTCTAAATTCAGAATATTTTCTCCTTTCTTTGGATATTTCTAGTAGCAGCAGAAGTAAAAAAATTGACTTATGTGCAAATTTGGGACTTTATGAACTGACTGAATTAGAAGTAAGGCAGTGGGGCTGGTTGTCTTTGAAATGAAAACTGTTAGTTTTGAATTTTCAGGTGTTATATACTGGATATTTAAAAATCTGATATAAAAGAAGATGCCTCTCATTTTTTAGTTATCAAAATAGCTACATATCTCATTTATTTTTGTCATTTAGATTATGGTGATGTAGAGTTGTATTCAACATTCTTGGATAATTTAACACATACGTACACCTTCTTAATTTTATGAAATGTGGCTGTGATTTTTATAATTAAATTTCTTCAGGAAAATATGCCACTCTGGAGCACTGTGATGTTGTGATTATAATATTGTGAATAATTTTCCTAGTTGTTAATGGCTAAAGTAGTGAAGATTGTTAGGAATGCTATAATAGTTATTCTATTCTATTCTATTCTATTCTATTCTATTCTATTCTATTCTATTCTATTCTATTCTATTTCTATTTCTATTTCTATTCTATTCTTATTATAGTCACGTACTTCTGGAGGGATGTTGTACTACTAGATGATACAAGATGCTGTATGGGGAAGTTGGAGTTTTTGGCAAGCAGATGAGAGGTGTTTCTGTAAATTTGAGAAGCTATGGGGGATTGTGGGATGTGCACTTTTTGTTTCTCTGAAATTACAATAGGAAAGTAGTTAATACAACTGGCAGTGATTATTGCTTATGCTTCAGATTTAATGTCCAGCTGAGATTAATTAGAAGAAGGTTTCACAGAACAGCAAGATCTTGGAGCACTGTCTTAATTGCTGTTGGGAAAGGAAAAGGTACTGGTTGCTTTCTTAAGGTGCAGCTATAGCCTGATCAATGTTTTTAAAAAGCTTCATATGACCTGGTCGTAGTCAGTAATGTGGACCCAAATTCAACAACCTGAGAGGTCCCTTCCAATCTCAAATTACTTTAAGTGCTGTGACTTGTGTGTAGACTCAGGAAAGCATTATTAGCAGATTATCTAATGACTCAGTTGGCAGCTGGAAGTTTTCTGCACATTTTAAAGGCTAAATGAAGATAATTAAGGATGCTGGGCTGAAGCTTCATGCTCAATTTTGATGTCTGCAGCCATGGAATTGCCTATTTAAGATGCCGAAACCTCAGCCCAGTGTATCTATGGGTGGTAAAATGTAAGCTTCAGATGTATGCTTCATGAAGTGATTACATTTCTTGGAGGAATGTTTACTAACCTAGTCTGTTTCTAAGCTTTTGATACAAAAATACATTCCATAGAACCTGCATGGTTATTTGCTGCCAGCTTTAGGGAGTTAGTTTTAAGGGACTGACTTGCAAGATAGATTTAGTTTTGAATTTATTGGTTTGATTTTAGGGATACCTGTGTTTTAAGGAGTGAGTAGAAATAGGGGGAAATGGCTTACATAGCCATGAAAATGACATGAAAGAGTTAATTTATTCTTTAGTGAGTAATAGCTCAAGGTTTAGGGAGATTTATGTTCTTTGAACAGATTTTAAAATCCCTGAAAATATTCAGTATAACTTATGTTCTGAGTTTCCTAGTATATACAGTGCATTTTAGGGAATATGGATTCCCTTCCACTCTGGAAATCTTTCCAATAAGTCATTGCCTCTCATGTATGTGGAATAAGTACTGTTTCCTTGGAACTGATTTTCTCTGCTCTTACATCTTCTGACCCTTGATAACACACAAGTCATTTACTCCCATTCTGTATATAAGCTTCCGAAATCTCAGGGAGCGCTGTGAAACAGAAGTGCCGCCTGACTACTGCAACAAGTTTTGAGTAAGTGCATGCAGTCACTAACTGATTAAATCTATTTATGGTGTGTAAAACTAGTTTGTCTTAGGGTCTGGTCAGAAAATGACAAGCAATGGTAAAATGGTGTGTGCTGAGCAGCCCCTTTCAGCTGGAAAGTGTTACCCCCTTAGCTAGAGCAGGGGGGCTAACCAAATCACAGAATCACAGAATGTCAGGGATTGGAAGGGACCTCAAAAGATCATCCAGTCCAATCCCCCCGCCAGAGCAGGAACACCCAGATGAGGTTACACAGGAAGGCGTCCAGGCGGGTTTGAATGTCTCCAGAGAAGGAGACTCCACAACCTCCCTGGGCAGCCTGTTCCAGTGCTCTGGCACCCTCACTAAATATGAGAAGTTTCTTCTCATATTTAAATGGAACCTCCTGTGTTCCCGTTTGTACCCATTGCCCCTTGTCCTATCACTGGTTGTCACCAAGAAGAGCCTGGCTCCATCCTCGTGACACTCACCCTTTACATATTTATAAACATTACTGAGGTCACCCCTCAGTCTCCTCTTCTCCAAGCTAAAGAGACCCAGCTCCCTCAGCCTTTCCTCATAAGGGAGATGCTCCACTCCCTTCATCATCTTTGTGGCCCTGCGCTGGACTCTCTCCAGCAGTTCCCTGTCCTTCTTGAACTGAGGGGCCCAGAACTGGACACAATATTCCAGATGAGGTCTCACCAGGGCAGAGTAGAAGGGAAGCAGAACCTCTCTCGACCTACTAACCACCCCCCTTCTAATCCACCCCAGGATGCCATTGGCCTTCTTGGCCACAAGAGCACAGTGCTGGCTCATGGTCATCCTGCTGTCCACCAGGACCCCCAGCTCCCTTTCCCCTACACTGCTCTCTAATAGGTCATTCCCCAACCTATACTGGAACCTGGGGTTGTTCCTGCCCAGCTGCAAGGCTCTGCACTTGCCCTTATGCACTGGTCAGAGTCGTCAGCGTGTGAAGGGAAATGAGAGAGATCAAAACTTTCAGCTGCGATGTTTCATCTGAGGTGGCTGCTCTTCTGAGAGCATTAATTCAATCACTTTGTGAGCGTTGCACCATATGCTTAGTCTGTGACGTTAAGAGTATCTCAAGGAAGGGTGAGATGTGCATATGTAACAGCCATGTTTCTCATTTCAGGGGAACAGTAGGAACATTGAAGTGCTTTCTGCTTTTTCTGTATTTTTATTACTTGCATTAAAGTTAAGGACATCTGATAACAGAAGATTATATTTATGAACTTTAGGTCAGGTCTTGGTTAAGCCTCTAAAAGGTCTAGTGTAACTTCAAATGTTTATATCACATTGTCTAGAAATTGTGTTACAAGTTTCGCATCACATTATTACAGTACAAATTGGAAATATTCTGGAAATAGTAGAGACCATTTTGGAATATAACATCCAAATGTACTTGCTTTTTCTCATACCCTTTTTGTGCTTCAAAGCTGAAGAAAATGAATTTTGAGATTCATACAATTAGTATGCTATGTCATGTCATTTCATATGATTAAGTGGAGAATTTCTGTAATGGGCTGGATGAATCCCACACATGCTGGCACAAGCAGCACACACGTTTAAAATATACTAATTTGTGTCTTACTCATTTCAACAAATGGGCTTTATGTAGGCAGGGTTCAGTCTGCAGTGGAAAGGTTTGGATCAACAAATCGTTTTTTGACTAAAAATATTTGCCTGGTAAAAATATCCCTAGCTGGTACTTTTCTCACACTTTCCATATAATAATTATTCTTATTTTTAAGCTGATTTCATGCTGAAGGCTTCACTTCAGCAACGCATTTGTAGTTGTGCATGACTTGCATCATACTGGATCATTCCCTCTACTTTAAAGGCATAATTCATGTGCTCGAATCAGACACGCATTTAAGTACCTTTTTGAATTAGTGCCTATGTGGAAATTGTTTTTCTCCTCAACATAATTAGATTCTGGACTGGAAATGACCTTGTGTAGATGGGTTTTAGAATTTTTTTTTCTGAATTATGCCACCATCGGTTGTTGCTTACTGTAATATTTGTGGGTTTGCAGCTGTCCAAACAATCACATTATTCTGTGTTCATCTTCACAATAATTATATGCCTTTCGACTGCCTTTTCATTTTAGATGTAAAATTAGCATTTTGCCAACACTGTAATTGATTAAAAACTAGCAATGCAAAGTCTAGTTGTCCAGAAAATGTCTCAATTTAATGTGAATAGAAACAAATGTAAATTCATGGTTACATGAGGTGTAACATCAATTATTAAAAGCATAACCTTCATCTATATGTGTAGCTATTTAGATGTGTATTTACTTTGTCTTCTGTATTGTAATATTTTTCAGACAAGTATAAAAGAAGGATTACTACTGAAGCAAACCAGTTCTTTTCAGAGGTGGAAAAAACGTTATTTCAAACTTCGAGGACGTACTCTTTACTATGCTAAGGATTCAAAGGTAATTCTATGCTTATAGCGTCCAATACCATATGCTTGTAACATCAATTTTGTTTAGATTTTTAAGTGAAATAATTATGAAGTAATGATTTGTTAGTGATCGTCTTGTTTAAAAACTACTGTATATAAAATGTAGTATGTTAAATTAACTTTAACTAAGGAAGACTGATGATTTCCCTATTTTTTTAATGAAGTTTATCGCAATTACTTTAAACTTTCGGGCTGTTCAGACAAATAATATATTAAGGAGTTGCATGTGGCTTGTGGTTTTGTTGTTTTGGTTTGGGTTTTTTGTTTGTTTATTTGTTTTCAAGGTGGCTCTCAGGCAGTCAAATCTAACATTAAAAAAAAAAAGTAAAAACTAGATAATGCTCAGCTATCCCTCAATCCCTCCAACTGAATTCCATTAAAACTCTTCCAGTCTGACGCCCATATTGCTGTTAAAGAGATGGAAATGGTTACGTGAAATCAAGATAGGAAGATTTTCTGCCAAAGCTGATTTAGAAGGGAAAAAGCTGTCTTCCATCAACTGAAATTTTTTGGTGGGAAAATTGGGGGTGTGCAGAGGGGAATACTTGTCTTCTTGCTGAAAGGCATTTCCTCCCACCCCCTTGGGACTGGGACTGGGAGCATTTTGGCTTGTTGGGCTGGCTCAGATTGTGCCGTTCCACAGCCGTGGGCTTTGCTTTTCTTTACCCTGCGGGTTTGCAGTGACTCCTGGGAGCTGTAGGTGAATTGCTTCAGGTCCCTGTCATCTTGTATAGCTTTATCTTCTCAACAAAACTAGTACTAAGGCATAGAGACTTCTCTTTCTAGGACTATATGACTAAAATTGCATGGTACATGGTAATGTGGCTGTGATGAATCAAGGAAAATGTCGCCTCTCCAGGGAGCCCAGCACTGAAGTACCTCTGTTGTCACACTTCTCTGCACATGGTGCTACCCTGAGCAGTTTATATAAAGACTTAATAAATGGCAGATGAGAGCTCTGGGAATGGCAACATCATCTGTGCCATGAAGATGAGAAAAGGAGTTGTAATATGTAGGCAGTTGTACAAATACTCCGTAGCGTTGAATCCAGAAATGCTAAAACTCCCCCAGCATCCATTCTCCTTCCCGTGGCATGGAAGAGGAAGAACATGCTATGGTTATAAAAAAGGGGACGTGTTTTTGTTGCTCTTCCCTTCTGTGCTTCAAGACCCATCATGAGTTTAACAGAACCTAATTAATCCTTTTCCAGAGGCTGGGGTGTTTAAAGAAGACATATATTACTCTTACGGGAAATCAAACAAAGGAATAGAAGGGATCTTTTCAGGCCCTTGAGCTCCATTTTCTTGTATGGATACCATATCATAGATTCCCCTTCATGAATGTAAAGTTCCATTCCAAAACTAGTTAATTCATTTGTAGACAGTTAACACATTTGTGTCCAGTTCTGGGCTCCCCAGGTTAAGAAGGACAAGGAATTACTGGAGGGAGTCCAGTGGTGGGCTACAAAGGTGATGACTGGTCTGGAACATCTTTCTTATGAGGAGAGACTGAAAGAGCTGGGTCGGTTCAGCCTGGGGAAGAGAAGGCTGAGAGGGGATCTCATCAATGGTTATAAATATCTCAAGGGTGGGTGTCAAGAGGATGGGACCAGACTCCTTTCACTGGTGCCCAACGATAGGATGAGGGGCAATGGGCACAGACTGAAGCACAGAGGGTTCCATATGAATGTGAGGAGAAACTTCTGTACTTTGAGGGTGCCAGAGCCCTGGAACAGGCTGCCCAGAGAGGTTGTGGAGTCTCCTTCTCTGGAGACATTCAAAACCCGCCTGGATGCATTCCTGCGTCAACCTCTTTCCTCTGGCGCAATAGTTATGCTACAAAGCAGGCACCCCAAAACTGCATCTATTCAAAAAAAAGCAACAACTTCAGAGGAGATTTTAAAGATATGTATAATTTTGGAGCCACCTTCGTATACTGTCATGTATCATTTAGGTAGAAAATAGGATTGTGTTTAGGGGTGTAATAGGAAGTTCTATCACATCGTCGTTTTCTATTTTTTTCACTACTTTTTTTTTCTGGTTTTCTTTTCCAGTTGGAATGGACACAAGGAAATGAAAGCACAGACTGTAAGCATACCTGAAAGTGGACTCAGACTATATTTAACATTTCTGTGTTCTTTTCCATTCACAGTCACTAATATTTGATGAAGTTGACCTGTCAGATGCCAGCGTAGCTGAATCAAGCACAAAAAATGTCAACAACAGCTTCACGGTATGGAACCATTATAATACTGATCTTGAAAGCTTTAGATACACTGTTACTAAGAAAATCAAGAATCCTCTGAGTAACTTATCGTTTTTATTTGGAAATAAAATGTCCTTTATTTGGAAATGGCTTAATGTATCACAACAATATCACATCAGCTTTTGATAATTTTGTCTCTGTGTTTTTTTAGCAAAATTTAGAGTGTTAGATAACAGTTGCTTCAAAAGTTGATGGTACAGCATGCAATGGCAGTTGAGCTAGATGATCATTGTAGGTCCCTTCCAATTGAAAGATTCGATTCGATTCGATTCGATTCGATTCTATTCTATTCTATTCTATTCTATTCTATTCTATTCTATTCTGAAATGAAAAAGAAAAAGAAAAAAGAAAAAGTGAAGTTCCCATCTGTATTGATTTACTGTATTGATTTACTGTAAAGCTGCAAGAGTAGATGTGCTAGCTTGTGTACAAGGCATTAAAAATTTATCAAAATTCAGTATTAGTACTTGGTTAGTCCTCATTAGTACAACTTACTTTTATGCTGCAGTTTGTCTTCGAGGTGACATGCTGAATTGATTAAAATGTAATTGTGTTATTGTTTAAATTTCTTATAATAACATTTTTTTCTTTTCTGACATATTGAAGTGGGGTTTTTTTGTTTTCATTGTCAATCATATTCCTGTATGTTTCCAAGTCACATCGAAGAGCTGTCTTCAGAGTCGTACCTTGATTCCAACACTGGTATAAGAAACAAAGAGTGTTCATAAATCCGTGTTCACAAGTGTGTTTTACACACAGGTCTTGCCATTTGTTGCTCAACTGCTTTGTTGGAACTAAGTGATAATGTCTGACGTAGTTCCTCTGCTGATTCTTAAACCCTGGAAAAGTAAATTTTTTGAACGAGAACTAGCTATGAGGAAGATTGTGGGTGAAGTTGTCCTTTGGAAAGTTTTGTGTTGTCCCACTGACCACGATGGCGTTACCTTTCTTAACCTGCAAATCCCATTATTCTCTATTAAAATGTGGATTTTCCATTTTCCTGAGGATTTTAATGATCACAGGTGATCTGTGTTACCCATGTTCTTCTCCAAGGCTATCCAGTGCAAGCCTTCTGAAAGCATCATTGGGTTTTCCTTGTTCTGCTGCCTCCCAGGCAGCTACTGAAGTAGTCAGAGCCCTTCAAAGACGTGTTTGCATTGGGCTGGACAGGACGGCTTGTTAAATCAATCTAAGTTTCTTTACTGACTAAGAACACAATAAAAAAGACTAATTTGACAGAATGTCTCGAACGTGGAGGTGGCTGTGTGAGGTACCAGCTTGCCTTTCGAAGATGTTTTTGGTGTTGCTTAGAAGCTCGGCTTCTGCCTTGCTCTCTTCGCTGTTTGGTGTTTTGGTATCCTTCATAATCCTTTAGGCTCACTCATTACCTCATTCTTCACCAAAGACTTTTTTTTATATCCAGTACGAAGATTCCTGTAGAAGACAGTAGTGAAAAAAAAATCTCAGGGGCTACAGCTGTAACAGTGTTTTCTCTGAGGAGCCTTCAAATTAATTTTGAAGAATTATTTGGGTTTATAGCTCTCCTGGATTGAAGTGTCATCTGATTTGACTGTGAAATATGGTAATAGTCATCATCTCACTTAATCTTTTGGCTTCTTTCTTTCTGTTTGCCTAACCCAGTCTCCCAGCAACACAGCTCAGTGAAGTAATCCAGCTCTGGCCTTGCCCGCACTGCTTTTGAGGGAGGGGTGTAGCGTTCCAGCAATACTCCTTGTAAATAAAAAGAAACATTTCGTTTTCCTTTTTTTTCTTTCATCTTAAAAAAGATAACCCAGCCTTTCTTAAAATTACTTGTTTTTCTTTATAAGCACTCTGTTAGCATTCTCTTTGTTAAAAACGCAAAAATTAAATCCTTAACTTCAGCTTTCTGTAGTTAATGTAGTCCTCTTGGGGTTTTTGTCTCAATAGAGATTATTTTTAACACATATGTATGTAGATGGAATAGAAACCAAATGACAATTTTTCCAGGAAAACACACCTTTAAAAATTTACATGAAACTTTTTTTTTTTTTCCAGCTCCTTTTATCATTTCACTTACACCCGCCCCCTCAATCTCCCACCCCCAGTTTGTGGCAGCTACTGGTTTGCCTTCTTTTGCCCTTGGTAGTTTGTATGTTTGGAGACAGAGCTATGCATGTCAAGTTTTTCCATGCTCTTTTTTTGGATAAAACTCAAGTCCTAAAATTAGTCATAACGCACAGATTTAAGGTTGAGTTTATTTGTAATGCGCATGCTTGCAGAGTATTTTATGTAACTAAATACCAGTGTTTACTCACCAGAATACTTTTCCTTTCTTACTACAAACAAATCGAGGTTCAGGGGAAAGCTGAGATAAATAAATATCTGCTAATTAAAATGAGAAGCTGCTAAACTTGAAACAGCTCATCTGTTTCAGTTTTTTATTGATTACGATATTACTTTTCAATGAACAACCAGCTCATTGCTAGCAAATTGTTCCTGGTGAAGGAGCTTGCAAGTAGAGTGATGTTTAATAGATGATGAGTGTTCTGTAGTTGTGAGCATCCTCATCTAGACCCTTGACTTCAGAGGCTTCATATGAGACCCTCAAGGCCAGATTCTTCCTGCTGACTTTTTGGGTGCCAATCTCTTAAGCCTGTGGGGAGAGAGAAGAGGTTCAAGAAGGCGATTCAGCCTATGGAAGATGTGCATTACCCCCTCCATCAGCCACACCAGGAGCCCACGAGGGCTTTTGCTCTCCCCGTGCCTGCAGTTCAGTGCTGTGAGTGGGCACTGAATCCTCCTCATGATGCTGGGGACTCTGCTCAACGTTTGTTTTTTTGGTTGGTTTTTTTTTTTCACAGCACTTTGATTTGGCCTCAGTGGGTGGCTTATGTTGTCTCAGCACGTCCTGAGGAGTGTAGTTGCACAGCATGTTATGTCTTTGAGGATGAATCAGCCCCCCATCCTTATTGCACGCAAGCAGATGGGGCAGTGACCAATTCTGCTGAGAGCTGTTTTGGTTTGCAGGGATGGAAGATGGCTTGTTGGTGTCTCAAGTGCATTAAGAAAAATCTCTTTATTGTTCTCAAAACAAGACTTGAGACTGAATAAGGCTGAATGGTGCTCTCCAGCATGCAAGCGTGGGCATGTGGAACATCGGTGGTGTGCTTTTGTTCTAGTTGGCAGAAGGTTTTTTAAATACTGAAATGATTCTTGAACAGGCATATTCAATTAATGAAGTTCCTCAGGGCAACAAGGTGATTATGAATTGTGATTTAAAAGGGAATTTTGACGGGTTAGCTTTCAGCTTTGGTTTCTACCTGTGCTTGCTTTTGATGATGAAGAACTTCTGATGCACTTTGGCTAGGAAAAACCTCTGTAGATGTTAACCGTGCTGCCTTTCAATTGCTGAGCCATGTGGATGTGTAAAATGTTCTGGGCTACTATAAATCTGTCCTAAAGTCTCATGTAAAATGCACAGGCATCATGTGGCAGCACCTATGTTTAGTCCATCCAAACTGATGTTTGAAACATTTAACTCAGTTATGCTCTTCTGTGATAAATATGATGGAAAATAATAATTTCACGGTGGAAATACTGACTTTGAGGCATTACTTCATATATTGGTCTTTAGACATTTGATTTAGGTTAGGCCAACTTCTAGTCCATTTAAAGCTTTTACACATGCCATGTTATCTCAGTTTTGTACTATATGTATATTCAGAAAAGTGAAAATCAGATTCATTCTGTTACCTAATTACACCTGAGAGTAACAGAGGAAATAAATCATTTCACTGTTTTTCTGGAAGTCGCCCTCCAGGAACATGAGAATTAACATACTAGATGATAGGGATTCAGCTTGCCCAAACTTCGGGTGGGATTAAGTGATGGGTTTATAGACCTCTAAATTTAGATATGTAGGATAAGATTAATAGCTCTTTAAAGTAAGTTCCTGTAAGTGCTCAATTCAGTATAGGCTCCACTGGTTATTAATTTACTCTGTCTTAGCTGTGATAGGAGCTTTGTCATCCAGGGCACCTGCAATGTAGACCCTTGCTTTCAGCTTTCTGAATCAGGTGCTGAATCAAGTACTTTTTGTTGAATATGCGTCTTCTGAAAGTGGTCGTCTTGACAGGGAGGAAGCTGCAGTAGGCAGATCTGCTGTCCTGGAAAGCCTACTGCAGTTCTTAGTAATTAGAAACTGGCTGGAAATGAGACTTTATATTCCAGCCAATAGCATTGATTACTAGGATTCTGGGTATGCTTGCAAAAATGCCTAATGTCATCATTTTTTGCTGATTTCTTGGTTTTAGTGATGCGATAGACCATATAGACCTTAGAGTCTAATTATTTATTCTGTGGAAAAATACTTCCTTGCAGAGCTCTTAATGTGCTAGGCTTTAATTAAGTATTCTCACCTAGTGTTATGAGGCAAAGGCAGCAGAAAGCTATAAACCGTCTGTTCTTTATTTTCTATTCTTTATTACCTCCTTTCAATTTGACTATTTTCCAGGGTAAATAATCTTCGTAAACATTTTTCTATACTTTTACCTATTATTGCAGTTCTTCTGACTAGTATTCTGCAGCATCATCTTGTAAGTGAAGTGACCAGTTTGGCACTCAGGGAGCACAAGTTACAGATATTTGGGACTACTTTCTAAGTTAACACTCATTTTCATTCCTTATGGATCCCACATTTTGTCTGTTTTCTGCAGCAGCAACACATGATGCATTTTTTTATCCCCTATGATGATACCAAGATCCTTTTCCTGTTAATTCAGAGCTGTCTGTAATTCATAAATACTTCTTCTATGCTTCTGTGGTTTTTCTTTGGTGTGTGTTTCTTTGTTTTTACTAACACTAAACTTTTCCAAGTCATTGTACTGTCTGTTTAATACCTTGCTTGGCTCATTCTGAAGTAGCTTGGTGATCAAGGGGAGGGAACTAAGTAATCAAAAATTTGTTCTTTCTGTAAATGTTCCCATATTGCTACTTTACGCTTCTCTTCCAGTTTAAGAATTTCACCACAAAATTTTGTGAGAGAATAATAAGGTGCTTATTATCCATTAATCTTTCCCTGTATTAAAAATTTGTACTAGTCCTTCTTACTTTTTAAATGTCCTTTAGCTTTCTTCTCATCACATGATCGAGACATAAAAATCATCAGTCTTTTTGGTTCAATGACTGAAGTAAAAATAATTGTGGGTCAACCCAATGTTTTAACTTTTTTGAACAGAAGTACATAATTTAGTTCAAATTAAATAGATTAAATTTTGGTTTAAAGTATTATTTTCATATTATAAAAAGAAAAAAACCCCACAAACCATGCACAGCATTTCATTAGTTAGTCCCAGAATGTAATTTTGCTACAAGAAGTTTAAAGGTTTTTTTCTCTAATTTCCACTTTTTTGGTCAGATTTATCGATTCACTTTGACCTGAAAGCAGACTGTTCTGCTTAATATGTTTTTAAACAAAAAAAATATCTTTATCCAGTTGTCCACAATTTTCTTGATACTCTGTAAATTTGGACAGATTTTGAAAAACTAAACATTTATATTTGCTGATTTTTCCGTTGACCTATTATCTTGAGATGGTTAGGTATTTTTTATACATTAGTGAGGCCAAATAATCTGTTGGAGCAACTGTGTTTCAACTGTGGTTAAAATGTGTCTTGTTTTCTTCCAGGTTATATTGTTTTCTTCCAGAACTCTGATTACCCTATTTCCTATCCATATTTCTGAATGTAGCATATCCTACATCTTGGCTGGGGATGTAAAGTTTACTGGCATATAATTTATGTGGAACCAGCTTAAAGCATAAACCAATTCTTTTAACCTTTGCATCCTCCTGTACAGCCACTGTTTTTAATGGGAGGTTGCCCAGTTGTACTGGAAACTCAATTCTTGTGATTTGTTGGACTTTAAAGTTGAATATTAGAACCGGGCTTGAAGGCATATTGCTTTTTAGCAGCTTATTTCAGCCTTGCCGCTTCTGACATCAGTCAGCTCTCTGGTCACTGTTGAGATTAGCTGCTTCTAATTGATTATAGAAAATTAACTTTTAATATTCATGGTGGCATTGGTAAAGAGAATGTGTTGCCAGACCTTTGCAGTATGTTGGAGAGAGAGTGTAAATTTCTTTGGATTTGGGCATATTTTGCTTCCTTTCTTGCCACTCAGATTTTTTTGGAGTTGTTGTTGAGGCTTTTTTTCAGGGACTATGAGAACTTCGGGGAATGTGAGAACTGCTTAACCTTCCCTAAGCCACATCAAGAGGAAAAGAGCCTTTTCCCCAAGGAATTTAAAACCTTTCATCTTTAGGTTTGGGCACTCCAATCTTCTGTATTTTTGAATATCGGAGACAGAGAGAGATAGTCTCAAAGCTGGGAATAATTATCCTAATACTGTTTCTTTCCTATTTAAATAATCTAACATCAATTCGGTTTTATTACTGACTCTTGATTTGCCCAAAGCTCAGGATCTTGAGCTTTATTTAACTGCAGAAATGCTTATGGATGCCAGTGGAGGTATTTCTCTAATGCTGTCCCGCTTGTTTGCAAAATCCACTTTACTGCAGTTTCGTCTTGGTGGACATCAGGAAATGGTTTCTTTACTTATAGCCTAAAGCCTCCTTCAGTCACTATTCTACCTCAGTCTGGTTTTTCGGAAGCCCAGTCACCTAAAGGTTGCACTGGCCTTTTCTAGGCTTTTTGCTGCTTCTCCTTCACCATCTTTCTTCTTTCTGCCGTTTGGTGAAATCATCTGGCCATGCTGGTGTTGGGAGACTCCTGGGATCATGTGGGATCATGGGCTCAGCAACCACCTTCAAGGCTTTGGCTTATTTCAGGCTTGGGGTGGTTTCCCCTGGTTTCATATATTGCTAAGCAAACTTTTTTCACTGGGTGATTAAACCTTCAGTTTTGTTCTGTAGGAATACTCTGGAGTGCATCTATCTGCAATTTTATTTATTTATTAAAAATGTCTTTTGAGTAAATTTCTGCGTATAGTCTCTGCTGATGTTCCCTTGAAGAGAGACACTCGTGCTTGACTTCTCCCTTTAATAAACCACAGGTCACTCAAAGAATAGATTTGTGTTTGGAAACATGTTTCTGTTTCTTGATAAACTTACATACACCACCAATTTGAAATAGTTCACACCTTAAATTTACCCAGCTGAAGAGTCTGGTGTGAACCTCATGAACCCCGGCTATTGGTGCATCTTAACTCAATTGCATACTAATTTAAACTAAATAATAAGCATATCAACTATTACTATTATTATTGGCTTTGTTATTATCATTAGTGATCTGCGTATGATTTATGAGCTTACAGTCGTATTATGAAATTATTTGTGTGAAGGAAAACAAAAGAAATATTACTGAAGTGCTAAGTACTGCTTGTTGTGCTATCCTTAGGATTCCTCTCAGCATACTTTACCTCAAATCTAACCTGCAATTTATCCTGTAGATGTATAATAATTTCCTTTGCATTCTGTTTGTGTCTTAACATTGGGAATGGTATACACCGATGATGGTGGGAGTGCAGACACATTTGTAGATGTCTTTACTTAAGAGCGTCTTCCTCTGAGAGGTGAATCCCACTGTCAGATACACTGTATTTTAAATTTTCCCCTTGGTGTTATCAGAAAGGTCAGTGCACAGATGGGGGAATGGCATCTCCAGACATTCCCTGTGCCCCAGTTGCAGTCTAGCACAGGGCCGACAGAGGTCCTGGAGTCGCATCCCTGAAGATCCTGAAGCCTCTTGTCATCTCCAGGAGGTGGAATATTGCTGGAAACAGTTCAAGTTCCCGTGCTGGCCTCCTCAGCGTGACTCAGCTTTGCACACAGACCTAACTCTTGGGATGGCTTTAGTTTTCTCCTAGTTGTGAACCATTTGCTGTTTCATACAGATGCTGATGAGCCTCTAAATGATGAAGGCTTTTTGATGCTTCCAGCTCCAGCAATACTCAAACCACAGAAAGAGAAGGGAAGTGCTTTGTATTCCATTTAGTTCCATTTTCAACTCTTTTTTTTTTCTATATTCAGGCAGCGTAAGAAAAAAAAACCCAAAACTGAAATAGCAAATTAATATGCTTCAGGGAAAAAAAATTGAGAGACAAAAGCAATTAGTGTGCACTTGTGATGCACTTAGGTTTTTTTTTTCCTCCATTTAGCATTTGCTCATTTTCCCCCTCCCTCTGACAGTGACAGAAAAACTGTAATGAAGCTGAGAGCTCTTTGAGTAGCTTTGGGTGTGACTTTCAAGTTTTAAGCTCCTTATCTCTGACTCGATGCGCTGTCTCCCTTTCCCTAGAGTGTCTGGAGACACTGAAGCTTTAAGTTTCATTATGAGAAAGCAATAAAGCATTTCAGCTGTGAGGCTAAAATCCATAGATAAATAGCTTGTGGTGAAGTTATTACAAGAAAGCTGAACACTTTTCAGAAGAGGAAAAAAAGGGGATGCTTAAAAATGTGACCATTCTGAGCTAAATTGTACGTTTTTGTTCTAGTTATGTTTACATTTATTGTTTTCCACAGATTTCGAGCTTAAGCAGGATTTTTTTTTTAAATAGTTCACAGAAGACATCTGTATTTCTTCCTTTAATTTTCTGAGAGTTTCTTTAATTTATGAAATACATTAAGAAGATTTGCATAGAAGTAAATGCATTTAAAATATCTTTTATTTCCTTTTCTGCACTGATAGTAAAGCACTGATGAAGCAGTTGGGGTATTTGGAGAATGAGCACTGGTCTTTGAATAACTTCAAGAATATTGCCAAATTTCATTCTTCCTGCAGTTTTACACTTACGTATTCTCTGACGTTTCTTTCTATTCTTGCTTTAAATGTGGTTAAAATACCTGGAGAAACCTTAAAAATCATCCCTCAGTGCAGTTCCTGTATACCGGATAATTTTATAAACAACGACGTTGGTGTAAACTTTGAATAAATTTCCTGCTTCTAGTGAACAAGAATCCCTGGCTTCCAGCAGCTGGATCATGTTTAAACAGGAATCTGTTATTACAGAAGAAGAAAATACTCACTTGCTGTTCTATTTTATATAACTTTGCACTTAATGCCATTAAATATTTAACTAGATGTTTTCCTTTAAGCACAGCAGCCATCCCATCTGATAAACGTGTAATGAGCTGCTGAAACTGGAGCTAAGGGCACAGCAGTCTGAAATAACGTGCTTAACAAATCTTTATGTAAGGACTTTAAAGAATTTAATGTGCAGGCCTTGAACTGTATATGGCAGTTTCCAGTTTACATTTACAAGAATGATTTATTGCTTTTGCTATATTTGAATACTGATTTAAGATAAATATCTAATTCTTTGGTCCAAATTCATGAAACTTTCCTTCCCTAGTTCTTTTAACTGTCTCATGATAAGATTAGACTTCTGAATTAATAATAGTCTTCTGTTAGAGGTTGGCTGATGATGGATACATGAGGTCAAATTTGAGGAACTGTAGATTACTGACAAAGTGTCCTTTGCTGGATAATTTTTGCACCTGTTTTATAGTTTGAGGCTAGACGTGTCCTAACTGGATTACTTGATTTACCTGGATTCTGTTTTCACAGAATCACGGGGTGATTTGGGGGTTGGAAGGGACCTCTGGAGGTCATCTGGTCCAAGGCCCTGCTGAAGCAGGGCCACCTAGAGCAAGCTGCCCAGGACCGGGTTCAAACAGCTTTTCAATATCTGCAGGGATGGAGACTCCACAACCTCCTTGAGCAACCTGTGCCCGTGCCTAGTCACCCTCACAGTAAAAGAGTGTTTTCTGGTGTTCACACAGAGTCTCTTGTCTTTCAGTTTGTGTCCATTGACTCTTTGCACCCTCCCTTCAAGTATTTACAAAAATAAATAAGATCCCCTCTGAGACTTTCCCAGGCTAAACAGTCCTAACTCTCTCAGCCTCTCCTCATATGTCAGATGCTCAAGTCCCTTAGTCATCGCTGTACTCTCTCCAGTATGCCCGTGTCTCTCTTCTACTGAGCAACCTGGCACTGGACACAACACCCCAGCTGTGGCCTCACCAGTGCTGAGCAGAGGGGAAGGATCACCTCCCTCAGCCTGACTCCAATGCTTTGTCTTAATGCAGCCCAGGATAACGTTCGCCTTCTTTGTGGAAAGGGCACATTGCTGCCTCATTTTCATCTTGTCGGCCACCAGGACCTCCAGGTCCTTTTCTGCCAGACTGCTTTCCAGCTGGGTGGCCCCTCGCGTACACTGGTGCCTGGGGTTGTTTCTCCCCAGGTGCAGGACTTTGCCTTTCTCTTGTTCAACTCCATGAGGTTCCTGTCGGCGCATTTCTCCAGTCTGCGGAGATCCCTCTGGATGACAACACAGCCCTCCAGCATATCAGCCATTCTTCCTGGTTTTGTGTCATCAGCAAACTTGCTGAGGGTGCACTCTGCCCCATCATCCAGGTCATTAATGCAGCTGTTAAACAGGACTGGACCCAATACTGACCTTTGGGGTAGACCGCTAGTTGCTGCCCTTCAATTAGACTTTGTGCCGCTGATCCCCATGCTCTGGGCCCAGCCATTCACCTCACTGTCTTTTCAACCAGCCCATACTTTGTCAGCTTCTCTATGAGGATCTTAAGGGATAGTGCTGAAAGACTTACTGAAGTCAAGGTGGACAATATAAGTGAAGTCTGCCTTGACTTCAGCAAAGCATTTGACACCGTCTCCCACAGCATCCTCACGGCAAAACTGAGGAAGTGCGGACTGGATGATCGGGTAGTGAGGTGGACTGCAAACTGGCTGAAGGAGAGAAGCCAGAGAGTGGTGGTCAATGGGGCGGAGTCTGGTTGGAGGCCTGTATCTAGTGGAGTGCCTCAAGGGTCAGTTCTGGGACCAGTACTGTTCAATATATTCATCAATGACTTGGATGAGGGAATTGAGTGTACTATCAGCAAGTTTGCTGATGACACCAAGCTGGGAGGAGTGGCTGACACGCCAGAAGGCTGTGCTGCCGTCCAGCGAGACCTGGACAGGCTGGAGAGTTGGGCGGGGAAAAATTTAATGAAATATAACAAGGGAAAATGTAGAGTCTTGCATCTGGGCAGGAACAACCCCAGGTTCCAGTACAGGTTGGGGAATGACCTATTAGAGAGCAGTGTGGGGGAAAGGGACCTGGGGGTCCTGGTGCACAGCAGGATGACCATGAGCCAGCACTGTGCCCTTGTGGCCAAGAAGGCCAATGGCATCCTGTGGTGTATTAGAAGGGGGGTGGTTAGTAGGTCCAGAGAGGTTCTCCTTCCCCTCTACTCTGCCCTGGTGAGACCTCATCTGGAATATTGTGTCCAGTTCTGGGCCCCTCAGTTCAAGAATGATAGGGAACTGCTGGAGAGAGTCCAGCGCAGGGCAACAAAGATGATGAGGGGAGTGGAGCATCTCCCTTATGAGGAAAGGCTGAGGGAGCTGGGTCTCTTTAGCTTGGAGAAGAGGAGACTGAGGGGTGACCTCATTAATGTTTATAAATATATAAAGGATGGGTGTCACGAGGATGGAGCCAGGCTCTTCTCGGTGACAACCAACAGTAAGACAAGGGGTAATGGGTTCAAGCTGGAACACAAGAGGTTCCACTTAAATTTGAGAAGAAACTTCTTCTCAGTGAGGGTGACGGAACACTGGAATAGGCTGCCCAGGGAGGTTGTGGAGTCTCCTTCTCTGGAGACATTCAAAACCTGCCTGGACGCCTTCTGTGTAACCTTATCTGGGTGTTCCTGCTCTGGCGGGGGGATTGGACTAGATGATCTTCCGAGGTCCCTTCCAATCCCTAACATTCTGTGATTCTGTGATTCTGTGAATATCCGCCTCTGTCCCTTCATCCACCAAGCTAGTTATTTCATCATAGGCTATCATGTTGGTCAAGCAACACTTCCCCTTGGTGCATCCATGTTGACTGTTCGTCATCACTTTCTTGTCCTTCATGTACCTGGGTGGATTCCGGGAGATGCTCCTTCATTTTTGCTGGTGATGTGGTCCAAGGCACGGCCACCTAAATTACCTGGGCTGGATTCTGCTGCAGAGTCAAGTCATAGTAGACCTTATACCTGTTTCTGTGATGTAACCACTTCTGTCCTGCCTTTTAGTTAAGCCCACTTGTCTTGGTGTACTGGTGCAGGAGATGCTGTGTGGGACTAACCCTTTCCTTCACCCTTGTAAGATTTTTTATTGTGGGGGCCCAAACCACACATTACTTCATTACTTGTGAGCTTGGCAACAGTGAAACAGGAGAAGGCCAGCAAGAACAGGGAAGCAACGTTTTAGTGGAATAGACAGAGCTAATTGTTCTGATTATAAATTCTGTATTGTACTCAGGCGAATATAATAGCCATTTATCACTTGCCTTGCTTTTAAATCCTCCGCTCCCTTTGTAATTTATACTTTTGCCTGGCTCAGCTCATCCTGAAAAATAAGAGTGACAATTCACCATAAAGCACCAACTACACCATTGACAGTGACTATAACGTTATAATTTATTTAGTATCCTGAATCCAATAAATTAAAGCACTGTAGGAAGCTGCCCAACTGTTAGCACTGTGATTTTTGCAGACAAGTTCTGGTAGATGTGGGGGCATCAGTGACAACCCTGTGATAGAGGTGCGTCCATCCATCACATTCATATGGACCCCCCAGCTTGAGGAGAGGGAAGTGGAGGGTCAGACAGAAAGCAAAGGTATTTGCCAGAACTCACTTTCCAACATCTAGAAGCACAGAGAACTTACAAAACATGAAATCTATTACGTTCATGCCCCAGGCATCAATTGCGGTCCCTAAGGTGAGAGTGCTCTCTCTCTTTATATCACCCTGTCTTCATTAGTTCCAGAAAGATATTTTAAAAATATTTGTTCAAAGAACAGGAAGACCATTTCCCCACCCTTTTCAGATTCTAAGTGATATTTCCACATTACTAAGTCAATTCAAGATCGGCTGTACAAAGTGCTATTAGTGTAATGCCCGATAATAGTTTAGAGCAGCAGAAGGTGCCTTAGTGCAAATATCATGTTGCAGGAAGAAGGGTGCTTTACAGTAGCTGCTGTGTTGCTGCTGAGATGGAGACCATTATTTTCTTGATTAGCAAATGTAGTGTCTGCATTTTTCTTTTTTTTAATCAGTAAAGGAAACCAGAAATGTAGTCACCAAGCTTTGGGGACTATATTTTCCTATATATTGCTGATATGGTAAAAGATGTTAAAAATTAGACGATAGACTTTAGTAGAATTCTCTGTGATTTTATTTTACAATCATAAATCTAAACCCATTGGTTTGAAGGCATATAGCATGGTTTTGGTAAAGTTAGCCCCTCTGAAAGCCCAAGGTGCTTTCAGATTTACGCTGAATTTACACGGCAATTTTATTTCCTTTCAAGATATTAAGCTTGTTCCTAATAGGTGCTGTCTGAAAGAAAAGTTGCAGTAGTGGCCCCAAACTGGACTGTGTAATTTTCATCAAAGTAATTTCCAGATATGTAGGTACATATGTATGAATATATGTGTATTTTTAGAAGACAAATTATCCTAGTGTCAACAAGTATAAAAATCCCAATTTATGGCAAGACCTGTGTGAACAATGTCCTCTCGTTCTCTCCTTCATTCCCCACTCAAAAAGTCCCCTATTTTTCTGAACAGAACAGGAACATTATCACAGTAATGGACCATTTTTCTTCCTATCCAGACATTCTTTATTCCCTATGGTGTTTTAGGACTTGTGTTGCTCGCCTTCAACTTTTAAGACTGTATATACTCACTTTTCCTTATGCTTACTGCATTAAAAGCATTTTTTATTCCCACCACCTCAGTTTCATTATTTTCCAATATACTGCAGTATCTGGCTTTGATAACTCTCTCTTCCAAAATCAGCAATGACTTCTTGGCTACTTGACAACAGTGAAAATTTTCAAAGTAACTTAATCTTCTAAATTAAATCTGCTTGACTTATTTATTTTTAAGGCCTTTTGTCTGTCTTCATCCTTCTTGATTTGTCTCCTGCTTTGTCAGCGTGTGAACCATTAGCACCTGAGTTCCTCCAAGATTTAAGAGTTTTCTTATTCTTACGTTACCTCAGTGGTCTTCCAGTGATTCCTGTGACACTTCCTTTGTCATTATATTATACAGGTTCTTCTTGTCTGTTGAGAGTTTTAGTGTATTCAGAGTGAGGCAGAAAAAATAATATTTAAGGCAGCAAGCATTAATTTTAAAAAAGATAATAAGTAATAGAAGCAAAGATACTGACTTTAGTCAGTAGAAGAAAAGATACAGGATTTAAAATGTGACTGCATGCAATGAGATAAGATTACTAGTAAAATCCAAATTTACATGACTCTACAATAGTTTTAAGGACAATTAAATCCATTTTCGTTTTGATTATGTCTGCATACAGGTTCAACTGTCTTTAATGAATACACTTTAAACATCACATTTAAGTTGGTTAATCATAACTTTCTGTAAGCATTCAGAAGAAAGCACACCTTTTGTGTAAACACAAATAAGAAGGTATAGGAAGTCATTCTCTGTTTAGGACAAGCAGGAACAGCTACACGGAGTTTGCGTAACGCTCATAAAACCGTATGGAATCCAAGTCATATAACACCAGTAGCAGGTACTCCAGGAGTACGAGCAGCAGGGCAGGTACAGCAGTTCTTCCTCTTGCATAATGTCTCCACATTTACTCCTTGGATTTTGGGCACTTGCTAAGTTGAAGGTTTCAGATACTGTGTTTTACAGTATGTGATGCATCTATTCATGATGAATTTGACAAATACCTTTTTAGATGCTTATACTGCTGGTCTCCTCAGCATCCTTTGGGAATACTTTTCGAGTCTAAATAACACATATCATTTAGGAAAAAGCACTTCCCATTGTTGGCTAATCATTTCCTGGGTTCCCTGAATTCTTATGTTACATGAAATATCTAATAAATAACGAGAGTACATATTCTCCGTGATTGTGTAGACTGAAATAGATGAGAACCTAAATGGGCTGCTTAGTTTCTCTTTTTTTTTCTTTAAGAAAAATTTCAAGCACTGTTGATATTTTTTTTTGTATATAATGCATTTCGTCTTCTTTTTTTGTGTTATTGTATTCCTTCTTGAAGTTTGTTGTAAAAATTTGTAAATCAAAGAGAACATGTAGTTTAATCACGATGTTATAGACGCTGTATTTACAAATATGTATGTCGTCCAAATTTCCCCTTTATATTTAAAGCACTAATAATAATTGATCCTACATTCATGTGACCATCAGCATATAATTTAACTTTTAGATTGTTGAAATGTTCTGGACTTTCTTAAGTTTATAATGCTCCGAATTTAATAAGAAGCAGGGATACAGGAACTTCTGGTATATTTAAATGAATTAATTAGCAATGTTTGGTGATGTGATTTGGTTGCTGATACATGGGTGTGTAGTACCTTTTGAGATGGTCTTTGGTGTCCCACCTGGCTTATCCGTAGCTACTGCTCTATCACATTTACCTGCCCCACGCCAGTGCTTTGGATACCAAAGGGCATCTCCATTGGCACTAAACTATGTGAGAGCAACTGAACTAAGGCCTTGATTTTGGGAGAGGAGGGTCAGGGGGACACACGGGGCTTTCTGTGACTGGTAGTACTAGAGACACGAGTAGTATAAATAAATATTACTTGAAAAGATTGAGATTGCCATGAGTCTTCAGCAATAAATGCAGCTGTTGCTTAATGGCATTTCACAACATGTGGTTACAGGTTGGCATCAGTAATGAGCATGGGGGGAGCATGGACACCAAGTGCAGAGTTCTGGGTGGACCTGACCTTACTTAAGCCATATTATAATGTCATGCTATATAATAGGAAATAATCTGGTGGGTGTATTTGCCCAAATAAGATTTCTGAGTCCACTGAAACCTGGAAATTCCAGCAGAATGCTGATCGTTGTTGGAGCCAGGGTTATATTATGATTTAATGGCTTTTCTGGGCTTCATTTGATGACCTGGCCTAGAGAAAACATTTTGAAGTAATAAAGCGCCTGTTTGGCTCCAAACTAATGAAAGAAGCATTGCTCTTTGCATTAACCGTTCTTTAGGAAGAGCTGCGGAGAGCTACTAATAAACCTTATTAAAAAGCTCAAGCAAGACTGAAGGAAATAGAAAACAGAGAAACTATTCCATTCCACGTGAAGTGAGTACATCAAAAAAAAAAAAAAAAGACAAGCCCACAGGGTTTTTGCCTCTCTTCCATGTGACTTGCAGCTTGCTGCACTTCTGTTACGTTGCCTCTGAGATACGTTAAAGTGCAGCTCAGTTTAATGAAGAAGTGGATAGGACAAATCAAGGCTAGAGACTATTTACGGCAGAGATTGGGTAAGTAAATGCAGCTGTAGATAAGTATTTATTAATATTGTGCAATTGTTACAAGAACTAGCCTGTAGCATTTAAAACAATACTCAGAATGATCATTTTTTGGTGGTACTTTCTTTGTTCTGCTTAAGTAATTTGCAAGTGTGGGTTGTGCACACTATGCAATAGATTTATGCGCAAGATAAAGAATTTAATTCTATTTTTCAGACTTCCTACAACAAAACAAATAACTTTTCTTTAATTTCATGTACTGATTTTGTTTTAAATTCGTTGGTATGTAAGTAACTGCGCTGTCTATTTTAGTGCAGTGCTCAAAATAATTTCAGTGGGAGTTAGCTGATAGTTTCTGGTGCCTTCCTGTTATTTTAATTATTTTTCTACTGGTGAGGGAGAGGGGAAAACAGCTTATACTCAGAACCTCTGAGATACACCATTTTCCGATTTCTAGAATCTAACTTCAGACCACTGAAAACTCCCCAGCATCAACTTGATCCAGGGATTTATTCAAGCATCCTAGTAGGATATAATTTCAACTGTTTGCTTTTGTTCTCTGTGTCTTTTTAGAAAGCTTTGTATGTGTTTCTGTACTGAGTTTTATCTTAAAAGTTCTGGTTTAAATTTATTTATGTTTGAATTTGTGTAAATTTAGTATCTATACACAAGATAGAGAAATATGACAAAAGCTTTTATTGTTGTTTAAGACTTCCAGGGGTTCGATTTTGATTTGTTTTCATCTCTAGCAATTTGAATGGACCTTGCAGTTGCTGTAATGCTGTTATGAAATAGGATTGCAATCTTAGTCAATAAGCAATTTCCAGAACGGTTGTTTTAGTGTTTTCAGTGCCTGCTATTTGAGTATGTAGATCTCAGTGTATGGACAAAGAGGAGGTGTGATTAAGTATACCTTGGAAAGACGTGTACTGAAGCCTGATTCGAAACTTGGGAACTGAAAAAGGAAAAGCAAACTCCTTCATTGTTGGTAGTGTATTAAAGAAAATATTTTTCAGTGTTTAATATCTTGTGATCTAGGGTGTGTATTCCTTTGCATCATCTTGCAGGAAAGAGTATGTTAAATGTCATAGTCGATAATGATTTTTATTACCTGTATTAATCAGAATGTGTTGTCTTTTTCAGATAATCACTCCATTTAGGAGGCTAATATTGTGTGCTGAGAACAGAAAAGAAATGGAGGACTGGATAAGCTCTCTGAAGTCTGTTCAGTCCAGAGAACACTATGAGGTAAGTTGACATCCCTGTTGATGCAACTTGTTCTAGCTGAACAGATCAAGCTACAGGACACAGAACTGGAGTATTCACCCTCCTTACTGTGAAAAGTGTGTCTAATGTCAGAGTGAAGCTTCATGTTAAGACCTTTACTAGAGAAATGAGAGCTTATTATCACACTTTTCTTTAGAAGTTTGGAGGGAGAGCAGGCTAAATACCTTTTGAAAAAATACTTTTGGTGATCGTAGCATTGTCGCCCCCAGTAAGATGGAACCGTAGGTAATTTCAGTCACCGTAGCTGTGTTCTGTACTTGCAAATTTGTCTTAACTTCTCCTTTACTAGACCGCACAGTTTAATGTGGAACATTTCTCAGGGATGCATAACTGGTACGCCTGCTCCCATGCCCGACCTACCTTCTGTAACGTGTGTAGAGAGAGCCTCTCTGGAGTCACTTCTCACGGCCTGTCTTGCGAAGGTAAAATAAACGCTTTCTTCCCCCTGTTCATAATGCTGAGTATGTAGACAGATGGCTAAAAGTTTAAGACAAGTAATAACTCTGAAAATAATGAGTAAGAAAAAAGCCTGAAGGGAGAAATCTGTCCACTGGAGTGACTTTCTTTTGGGCAGAGGGATTGTTAATGGTCTGGCCCACCTTCTTAGTGCTCCGGGTGCCTTTTTCTAACTCCTCTCAATAAAACGGTTCCTTCTGCTGCAGCGACAGTTTGGAATGTGTGTGCCTAGGTGGAAAGTTTGCAAGAAAATATAGGATTTCTTTGATTTGCCTTTCAAAAATTCAGATGTGAAACAAAGTAGTCTCACTGGTTTGCAGAATCGGCATTCCTCAGGAGAAAAAAATAATGGTAGCTTCTGCCCAAAATCTAAAAAAATTCTTAACACCTTGTTCAGCACTGCGTCTTTTTTCCCTCCAATTCTTATTTGCTCTGTTGCTGCTGCCTGATCCTGCAGCACAGGCGGGACAGATGAGGACAGATTTATTGCTTTAAATATTCTCTCATGCAGTGAGGGGGTAGAAATGTAGATGCCTTTGTGTTTTGATGGTTCAACAGATGAAATCCAGCACAAAGAAAAAGGAGGTGTGGCTAAGACTTCAGCATTAAGCTTATCTGGAGAAATGGTGTTTTGCAAAGAAGTATTTATCATAAATGTGAAACAGCTTATTTATTTTCTGCTGTGAGCTCCATGAAAACGCAGTAACGAATGTACTTGTGTTGGAATCCAGCAGAAAATAAAGCATCGGTGCGACCTTATAATATATATATGGAATGTAAAGATATTTAATTACCAAAATAGCTAACTATCCGGAGAAGAGTTAGTGTTACGTATACTATTCTAAACTTGATTTTCGTATGTATGCTACCCAACTGCAAATGCATTTCTGTTATTGATGCTGTTATAATACTTGAGGTCTGGGCACAAGAATGTGTATTAAGGAAATCTTACAAAGGAAACATTAACCCACTGTCCTGAATTGTCCATGCTTTTAATGTAGCTAATGGTGCAGTTGCCAAGGAACGGGACAAACCCGTTTCACAGAAATTAGAAATTGCATAGGTACTTCCAGCTTCCCTGGTGTGTGTTTTCCACTGTGCATAAGTTGCTCGGGCAGTTTTAAGGCAATTATAGTATTTTCAGTGTCTGATATTGGCAGATGGAAGCATCATGTGCTTAACTAAAATGCAGTTGTATTGCATCTCTGTACAAATACAGTTATATTTGCTTAGGCAAATAAAAGACTTCTTTCCTTTCATAAAGAATGTATCCTTTCTTAAGTTAATATTATAGCTATTTTACAAGGTTGTTTAGCGAGAATTATTCTTGTAAGATTATCAGTGGTAATGGTTGTAGTTCATAGTTTTCTGGTTTTTCGGTGTCTTATTTTTCTTCTAACTATGGTTTTAATTTCCAAGATGTTGGCATTAACTTCACATTGAGGAAGTTTCCCTGATTTCCAGATTTGGAGTTTGTCAACTTTCTGCATAACTTATTACAAACTAATGCTACATTTATCCACATTTCTGATGCCAGTAGATCTTTCAGCAGTTTTTACGAATGACTCTTGATGGTAGTTTGGATTTGCTTTCACTGGTTCACAGTTTCATAAACATGTATGATGTGGATTGGTTTATATATAGATACTATGATATTCTTTTATCTATTAATAAGTTTACCTACTCTTGCTTTTTAGCTACTAGTTTATATCTCTCTCTTTTTTCTTTTCCCAAGCATTTTTAAAAATAAAAGGAGAACTTTAATTACGCATCTAATCTGAATCAGTCAAAGTTTGGCTCTTTTACTGGGGTATTCATACTTTTTCCGCGATTCTGTATATCTGTAAAAACCCGTGTTTAACTATCCTTAGTTTTTTCATAAAAGAAGTGTATTTTGGTTTGGTACTACTTCTGTCTCTGAAATTCTTATGTGACTGAGTTCATATTTACTTGCTTCTGTCTTATGCACTTCTAATGCATTTCACCATCTATTTTTTCTACTTAGCCCGTGTTAGCAATGTACACTGTTTGAGGAAACGATGTGGGAAGTATGGAGTCTTAAGATTCCCCAGACATGTTCTGTGCTACTTTTTCTCATTACCTCTTTAAAACCCTGTTTAAATATTCATGCCTGGTATCTGAAACTTCCAGTACTGCTTTACACTGGAAATCCATTTATATCTATACTAAATTCAATTATGTGTGTGGTCATTGATCCCACTCTACTCTATTATGTCTTGTATTGAAAAGCATGACAGGCTTCTTCTCAGGAGATACTGGAGCTCTTCTTCTTCAGTGGTTTGGATTACTGGCACAACAAGTTATCTTGAAAGCAGCTTAGATTCTTTGTACTCTTTATGGTCTGATTCTTGACTGTAACAATAAAATAGAAGTAAATCCCATCGCTGATGTTTTGCAGCTTCCGATACTTCAGAAGATCAGTGTGTGCCTTCTGTTTTCAGAGCCCCTTCCCTCCCAGTAGCCTTTGGCAAAGGTTGACCAAATTCATTGCAGGCCACCTTGAAGACATTCCTGTAAGTTTTGTGGAAACCAGAGTAGAAAAAGAGGGTTTGTTAATGCCTTCACGAGGAAAAAGACTGTAGTGTGAACTTGCAAGTAAAAGAATTGACACATATATCAAAGTGAAGATGTAAACTCATACCAAACCAGGCTTCATTCTTTCTACTGCTCAAAAAACCATTGACTTGAAAAAAAATTAATCATATACACCTTTGAGATGCAATGCTGTTCCTCCCACTAATTCCTTCTTTTGAGTCTTCTCAAATGATAACCTCCTTTTCAAGTGTTATCTGTACGTTGTGTTGATAAACAAAAATTTTCCTCTAGCAAGCTCTAAAGGACTGATCTCCCATACATTCATCCACAGAGTGTCCTTTACTAGGACAGAGGACTTTTCTTTTTTTTTTTTTTTTTTTTTTGCCTTGCTTCAGAAATTGTTCCAAACCAGTTGTATCAAGTAAGGCTTTTGTTCTTAATACTCCGCAGATGTTTCTTCTATTCAGAGCTTAGCTTGCTGTATGCCTATGAATCTAATCATAAGAGTTGTCAGGTAAACATAGGGATACATGGAGTGTTTAGGCAAAGAAATGTAAAGAGCTATAGATCATTATCTACAGAAACTCTTCGAAGCTCTTTAGCCTTGATTACTGTGTACTAATACTGCATTTCTATCCCAGTCATTGCCAGTGGAACACTGCCTTCATGATTATTCTCAAAGATGTATTTCCCTAGGTAGTGTTATTATCATGACTGAATCTTGATTGTTGACTATTGAATATACCACATAAGCAGGAGATTGCAGTTTAGATGAGATACTTTCTCCTGTGATGAACTGCACAAACAAACAGTATGGAGAGAACATTTTAGTATCGTGAAGTCAAGCAATAAGAAAATATTGGTATTAAATTGCCTCTGCAAATGCACTTTGTGCGTTTGGTCTTTTTTCATTATGATTGGGGTTTTTTGACCACAAACCCCTGTTCTTCTTACCCACTGCACAGGGTATTATACAGGCACTAATTGGGTAGTGTAGCCGTGTTTTGAAGTCACTGACATTTTGAAAAAATATTGGAAAAATATTGAAAAAAAAAAGTCTTAATTGTCTTTTCAACAGCCAAACTTAGTAGCCAATGTTGCCATTAATCTCTCTGTGCTTCACTTACCCCATCCTTAAAATGGGTATAAAATCAAAACTTTATTTTGACAGTACACTGTGAAAACAAAGGTGCATTTTTTATGCATTCAAGTGTTTTAGAACAAAGATGTATATTTTCAGTGCAAGAGATCCTGTGATAATGTTCAGTTATGTTGACTTTTCTTCATTATGGATAATGGTAGCTGTAGATTTAATCACTGTGTCTGACAGCAGATATTGGTACAACTATGACAGCTGTTTGCTAGTTGGGTTGTTTTCTTAGCTTTCTGAGAGACCTGCTTCATATTCCAGCAAGAAACATTTACACAAATTTAAAATAATGTTCTACAAATATTCTTGATTTAGTTTGGCTATTTTTTTTCTTTTCTCATCTTTTAACTTTCGTTGGTGAAATAGTAGCAGTTGATATCATGCAGTATGTCTGCATATTTCCAAAAGATTTCAAGTATCAGACTGATTCATGAATGGGATGCAGTGTCATCTGAGATGAAAGGAATTAGAGAGTATTGGTAACTAAGGTCGAGATTTGATGTAAAATTTTCCTTTCTATACCCATCTCTTCTGTACTGCTATGTATTTTGCTCAAAAGTTAAATCTGTGTCTTAAGGTCATTGCTTTTGATAATGTTTAATGCTCAGAGTAGCACGAATTGTTGTTTGATGGTGTTGGGGTTGCAGACCTACAGCAAGTCTGACCTAAGATTTCTAAGTTATATACTGTGCCCAGAAAGGAAACATTAGCTGTTGCTTGCCATCCGTGGTGTGGCTTGCTGCAACTCCTCAGATCCCAGGTCTGAATTTCTCCTTGTGGAGAAAGGAGTGGTCTGTATTCTCCAAAAGCTGAATGCAAGGCCCTGAGATCTGGGTGAACCTTAGCTCAGCAGGACTTCAAAATTCCCTTACTTTGCTGTGCTGTAGTCATTTGAGATTTCCTACTGCCCTGCATCTCTGATTTGTTGTATTTAGATCTGCATGGCAGACAAGTGCATATTATTTATGAGTATGAAGGCAACATATCGTCTCCAAAACATCCAAGTGGCAAAATTGCACAAGGCCTAACACTTTTGAAAATGCGGCCTGTGCTTCTGCGAGAGCTGACCTCTTTAGACATTTGAAACCAGCTTAGGTTGACAAACACACAGTATGATGCTGAGCTGTTTTGAAAATGCAAGCCTACCCTGTTAGTTGAGTAATATGGGATATTTGCACACTTCAGGTCTATGAATGTTACTCTTTGAAATAACCAGGGGAATTACTGTAAAAGGAACAAAACTTCTTTTTCTGCTTCCTTCTCTTTTTTTGAGCTAAGCACATACTTTCACGCATCTCCCAGAACAGAGATGATTGTTCTCAAACTCAAATGCTGCTTACATAGTCTCAACTCACTTTTTAAATTGATCTGGCAAAGTATCAGTGGAATTAAGGTGAGAGCTTTATGATTTGCAAGACCTTTTGTACCATGGCTTAATGTTTTTAATGGTAGGCAAGCAATAGGACAAAGCTTTGGATGTTTCCTGTCAAATCTTTGTTTGAAAGGAGACTACTACTTCTGGTCTGCTGGCTAGTTCTCATGAACCTTTAATGGTCTTTGCCAAAATAATTTGTATAATGCACTCTAGATAGAATGATGTCATGCACTTCCAGTAAGAGAAATACCCACAGTTGTATGCATCGGTCTGTTTGGTATAATATGATATCATTAACTAGTCTTATTAATTGAGTTGAGCAAAATACAAAAAGTTATTAGATTTGTCAAAATGTCTGGCGGTACTACAGACTTGTGCTGAATATTGCAATTAGTAGATTTTTAATAAATAATCAAGTGAGAATTCAGGTTCTTCCTCACTTAATGTAAGCTCTTGGAAAATATTGTAACTACCAGTATCCTGAATAAGTGTATCACTACACAGCTCTTTGCTTTCTCAGCTTCTTGGAAAACAGGCATAGTATGGTGCCCAAAAGGGATTCTTTATGCAAAGAAGCAAAGATCCTGAAGCAAAATACTTCTTTGAAACACGTTCTTACCACTTGTTGCAAATTTAAACCTGGTATCTGAGTTGTGTCACTGGAGGAATAGAAAAGAGGTGGTTGATGCCCCAAGCCTGTCATTGTTTAAGAGGCATTTGGACAATGCCCTTAACAACCTGTTTTAACTTTTGGTCAGCCCTGAATTGGCCAGGCAGTTGGACCAGATGATCATGATAGATCTCTTCCAACCAAACCATTCTCTTCTCTTTTCCCTCTCCTCTCCTCTCCTCTCCTCTCCTCTCCTCTCCTCTCCTCTCCTCTCCTCTCCTCTCCTCTCCTCTCCTCTCCTCTCCTCTCCTCTCCTCTCCTCTCCTCTCCTCTCCTCTCCTCTCCTCTCCTCTCCTCTCCTCTCCTCTCCTCTCCTCTCCTCTCGTTATATTTGTACCTTAGTACCTTGCATTGCACCTGAAAAAATGGTGACCAGTGTGAATTTGAGAATACACTTAACGTGGGCTACAACTAAGCAAACAAAATGGTTTGTTTCTCAGCTGCTGAGTTTCTAACCTTTCTTCTAGCAGAGCCTCTTAGCCTGGCTACGTGTAACTCAACTATAAAGTCGAGGAGGTACTCAAGCCTTGAATGTTGGCAAATGTTTAACCATTTCAAAGCACGTATGAAGAACCACAAAGGCTGCATATAGTGTCTGTTGCCTCTAAATCCAGTTTAGTGAGTTAAAGCTGGAGTGATTATGAACTGAATTTTGTTTTAGTTGGCTTGTGTCGTGTGTGCATCAGTAAGTGACATGTACTTGGCTGTTTTATGAAATATCTGTGTTTAATTTTTTAAAAGATACATATCACTGAAATACAAGGAATAACATAGTATACATGTTTATGTATTCCAGTGTGTAAGTTTAAAGCACATAAAAGATGTGCTGTCAGAGCAACAAATAACTGCAAATGGACTACATTAGCCTCAATTGGAAAAGACATAATTGAAGATGAAGATGGTGTAAGTACTATTAATATTTACAGTATTTTTCAAGGCTGTTTCTTCCTTATGGGGAGAAGAGGCTAAGCACAAACATATTGCCATGTGACCCATTGAAATTAGTGGTAGTTGGCTACATTTCTGAACACTTTTCAAAGATTTGCATGGTATTTAGAACAAAAGTTATACTGCTGTCTCACAAGGCAAGTTTAGTATGTGCAGGCAATAGATTGTAGCTGTGTTACAAGATTTTAAAGGCCACCTGCAGAGAAACTCTGAAGCTGGAGAATTGCTCCTAGAAGTTCCTACTGCTCTTAAGCAAAGGTGGTATTTTATAGTGTTACCATGCTGTTTTGGCAATCTATTTTGTGTCCTTCTTACCGATAGCTGTTCCCCAGGAGGCCTGCTTTGAATTCATTGACATGTGGAGGGGATTTTTTACTCATGAAAGCAGGAACTTTAAAATTAGCAGGAGAAATGACAAAAGCTTTTCAAAGCTTTATTGTGACAGATAGGTTATTTTTACAAACACAGCTATGTGTGTACCAGTGGCATGAATCTTCTTCCTAGATGGTTATTTCTAAGTTGGCCATGGTACTACTGGAACAAAGGGTGCACTGAGTAAAGCTTTGCACAGCATTTAGGGACTGCGTTATAAGCTGTGACTTACCAGTCATGGTGACTGCGGGGATACATAAAGCCACATAGTTATTCTGCTGTCCTGCCTATTCTTCTGCATTTTAGTTATTTTAATTGGTTTGCGTCATGTAGTCAACATTAAGGGAATGGATACTTATTTGTATTACGGAGTCTCTAGATTTAACTGCCCCTTTTTTGTGGTTAGTTGCTACCATAGTAACTCGAATAGTTAAATAAGATGTGTCTCCCTTCTTCAGCTGTCACATTTTCAGCCTAGCACGTGAAACACAACCATAGTCCACCTTCATAGCTGTTCCCTTGCGAGCATCAGTGTCACTTACCCTGGTCATCCATACCTGCTTCTTTGATGAAAGGATAGAGTTACAGGAAATAGTCTAAATCAACCTATATTTGAGAGACAAAAGCCTTTCATTCCTATTTCTGAATTTAACTTTTATGACTACTTCTTCACAGATAGCTATGCCTCACCAGTGGTTAGAGGGTAATCTGCCCGTCAGTGCCAAATGCGCAGTCTGCGACAAGACCTGTGGCAGTGTTTTACGCCTGCAAGATTGGAAGTGCCTTTGGTGTAAAGCTATGGTAGGTGCAATGAACCGCGTCCAAGCATCGAGGATTTTGCCAGCTTTATTGCTCACCGCTATTTTTGTTTTGTCATTTCGTAACTGTGATTTTGGATTAAGTAGGAGCAGGCAGCTTGTGCAAACTCCCATCTCTTTGACGTTCATAATTTCTCATGACTGTCATACTGACTTCAGTTAATTTTTAATACACCCACAGATGCAGCTTTTCTTTAATAGGTGTTGTCATCCAGTGTATTTACTCTGCCTTCTCCTAACTGATAACTGAAGGTTCAGATGCCTGTTCTCTATGCCTGATAATCATATGTTACTTTCTTGCCTCTTTTATCATAGATATTGCGGTAGTAATATTTTAGTAATATTTGGTAATATTATTAGTATTAATATTTATTGCCATTTATTATTACTACTGTAGTAATGTTTTTATTAATGCAAAATCTTGAAGTTGTCTTCTTCAGGGCACTCTGTAGGTTGCTGATTGAAATTCTATAATAGCTATGCTCTTGCTGTTTTCCCCAAATACAGTTTTCTCTTCATTTTTTTAACTTGTCTAAAAAGATGGGTTTCATATGCTAGGCTATAGAAGTGGAGAGTCAGCAGTTTTTTTATTGCTGAGGCTCTTTGTGTAGGCAGTGGGAAATGATCGGCATCTCCAGAAGCGATTTGTGTGCCTGTTTTTCCAGTAACTACAGAAGAGGCCTCTCCAACACATAGTTTATGGGACCCACCTTTGTCGGGTTGGTCTGGCTTGGTAGGTGCGTTTGCTTTAGTGCAGATGCATCTTCCAGAACATCCAGGTGGACCAGGCATTTACAGAGCTATTGCTTTGCACGTGAACAATGCGCCCGCTGCCCCCAGCACAGACGCTGGCTGCTGGGAACTTGGTCCTCCCTTGCTTGTGGATGGAGGTGATTCCTTTGTAAGGACGATTGTGCTATAAGGGTAGCTGAAGATGAAGTACTCCAAAGTTATGTTTTGTGGAATGAGTAACAAGCTGTCGTGGTTTAACCCGAGCTAGCAACACAACCCCAACAGCCGCTCACTCACCCCCCTCCATACCCTCCCAAATAGAGGAGAGAATTGAAAGGGAAGGGAGAAACTTGGACTGAAATAAACACAGTTTAATAAAATAACAAAATATTAATACACTACTAGTAAATGTATGTATATAATAGAATATAAAATAAAAGATACTCAATGCAATTCCTCACAAACTCCATCCACACTGAGCAGCCAGGCCCAGGAAGCAGCACTTGCTCCCGAACAGGTGATCCCGAAGAGAGAAAAAAGGAAAAAGGCAGAAGGGCCCAGAGGCCTCTGCAAAATGGTAAAAGGTCAAACTAAACATCCCAAACAGAATTCACCTGGCTCTGACAAAAAGAGTGAAGAAGGCCAAGAAGCAGGAAAGAGCCCTGAACATCCCAACTCCCCTTAAACATGAAGCATGATGCTAATGGGATGGAACACTCTTATTGATCAGTCTGGATGTCACTCAAGCTCTGCCCATCCATGCCCCCCTTCCCCGATGCCTCACACCTGTGGGCAGAGTGCTCAGAACATCCTTGGCTCTCAGATCAGAGCAATTAAAAACAACTGTGTTCTGGGGTGTTATCTTCTTGTTCTCAAACTAAGTCCAAATAACAACTGTGCTAGCTATGAAAAAGAAAGGTTTCTAGCTTAATGAAGAAAATTAACTCATTTTCAGTCAAACCAGCATACAAGCCTTCATGGTTTAACACTTGTTTTTTTTTTTCCAGTCTCGCTCTTCTTCCATCTAGACCTAAATGTTATGAATTAGTCTATTTTTGTTACATAAATACTGTATCACTTATACTTTCACCTCAAAATTCCACTGTAGGTAAATAACTTTTTGTTTCTTTTGTAGGTTCACACTGCCTGTAAAGATCTGTATCCTCGTAAATGTCCACTTGGCCAATGTAAGGTATCGATCATACCTCCAACAGCACTAAACAGTATAGACTCTGATGGTACGTAGTATTGTAGTGTGTTCAGTGGTAGCTCTGGACTTGCAGTGCCTAGTGAGATCTGTATAACTAAACAAGGCTAAAATCCTCCTGCTGAGCAGGTGAATGCAGTCTTCAAATTTGGAGAAAAGTATAATTTTCCATATAGCTTTTTAGAGGATTATTTAACCGACATGATTTTAAAAAAATGTTTTTGGAAGTTCCTCCACTTGAAATTTTCTCCCATTTTATTTATGACCCTTGGAAACTTTTCAAGAGAATGACCAGAGTCTTCAGATGAAGTGGGCTGATGCCTGCCTGGCATGCATCCCTCATTCTAGGAGTTTTCAAATTATAGGTAACTTTGCTTTATGCAGAGGTAAGCTAGCTGAATGGCTCAGATCCAACAGCTACTTTACCAGGCTGAAGAGAGGAACCACTTCCATAGCCTCTGTAAAATTTCTTTTAACTAGAAGCAGTGTAAGAATCCTGCAACGCACTGGTAAAAAACCAGCAAATGTTCAGAACTCGGAGGTGCTCTTTGGTGGCTCAGAATGGAGATACGTGAGCAGTGGGAGATGGCGTGTAAAGGCAGGGAGTGGATTTAATAAGGAGTATCATGAAATCTGACTGCTTTAATTTATAGTTTGTGTTGATGGCAAATGTGGACCAACACCTTTAACACAATTTAATGAATTTTATTGTATGAAGTTAGTAAAAGTGATTGTTCATGCTGTGTGTATTCACTCATGTCTCATTACTTGCTATGTGGTGTCTCAGACCAGAGCATCATGCTGCTTATCATTCATGCTAGGAAGATTAATCCATATTTGAAATTATTTTTCTTGGCATTTAAATAATCAAACCTTATTTTAAATTGTGATACTGTGGATTTAAATTATCATTCTTTAATGCCAATTTTTTGTTTGTAGGTTTAGTAATTTTTTTAGGCAACTGAAACCAACATAGTTATTTTACTGTTGCTTGAAATTAATGTCAAAACGTGTTCCTGTAATGTCTGATTTTGAAGTGCTACTGAGAAACCACTACTTCCATGGACTGGTCAAGTTAATGACAACAGTGTTCATTAGCCATATTTACTAAGGCCCTTACAGAAAGCCTGCTGTCATCAGTTAAGACCTGCATTGACTTCAATAAGCTTTGGATCACAACTGAGTGTCTATTGTTCAATGATTCTATTATAATTAATAGTATGACTTCAGTAAAAAAATATTCTCATGCAAAGTCTCAGCTGGGAGCAACTGAGTACAGTAACTTTTAAAATCTGTGAGTAGTCTTAGGAAGCTCATACAGACGTGGATGATCCAGTTCAGCCCAGTTAGGTTAAAGGAAAAGCAGAATAAAAACCAAACACATGTAACTGAACTATATATTTAATTATGTGATAATCTGTGAAGACACGATTTGAGAAGTATTCTAAAAGGTTAACCTTTTTCACTGCGGAAAAACAATAAAGCTATTGTCTTCAGGATTTTACTAAAGCTAGGTACTGAAAATACCAGAGAGAGAAAGATGAACTGGTAGATCTTTAGCAATTATCTTTTCTTTGCAGGGCTATATTCAGTTTAGCATTTACATTATATGCATGGTAAAATGTACTGCTTTTGTCCTTCATTTCTTTCTTCTTCTTTCCCATTATTTCTTTTTTTGTTGTCCATATTAGAAAGCCTTATTTATTTCATTCTTTCTAACTATGTTCGCAGGTTTCTGGAAAGCCACATGCCCGCCATCCTGTGCCAGTCCTCTTTTAGTTTTTGTTAACTCAAAGAGTGGAGACAATCAGGGAGTAAAGTTTCTTCGTCGATTCAAACAGTCGTTAAATCCAGCTCAGGTGTTCGATTTAATGAATGGAGGACCTCACTTAGGGTAATGACCTTGGAAATCTCGAGCCATCATTCCTGCAAGGAAATTTAGTGCAAAGTAGAGTGTTGTGTTGTCCCTTGTTGCTATAATTCTATCACCAATATCCGCTTTTACTTCTTAATTAAAACGTAATAGATAATTTCAGGATGAATTCTGGTGGGTGAAGGGATTTCAGAATAATATTTTCTTTTTAGAAAAGCTCACTTTAAAATTCAAAACCAAACCCCATTGGCCCAAATTTTTTCTGGTTTTGTGGTTAGTTTCGACTTCTGGTATCTGATAATGTTCAAAACCATTACAAATCATGGCCTGGGTGCTTTTCTTCCATTTCATATGTATAATTCAGATATTTCTATAATTTTGTTGTGAATAGCCATGGAATAAACCTATTGTCTAAATGTACTCTGTATCTTTTTGAATGCTGAACACAAATGTCAGGGGAGGAATCTGCAGTGGCTGAGGGACGACTACACTAGAACTTTGATCTTCGGAAAACTACATTCAAAATACGGTTGTAGGCAACATATGCAAATGGTCAAGAAAATGTGTATCTCACAATATTTAGAGCAAGAATATAATTAAAACCATGAGGCATTCTACAAAATCTGAGGCTTGATTGTTGGAGAGATGGAGATGAAATTTGTGTAGTGGTGGCCACAGCCCAAGCATCCTTGCTCATTCATAAAGATCAAATTCATGCCTTCTTTTTTCTACTTGATCTGAAAAGTCGAGTTGAATTCTTTGAGGGAATGTAATTTTAAGAGGCTTTCTATCTTTTCTCAGGGCAGGAGAAATTGTACTAGTATCAACATTTTTTTCCTTAAGAATCCGCATCTTTAGTTCTGGATAGGTATCTGTCTACCATATACAAGTGATATGATTTTCTTTAGAAAAAATACAAATGCTTCAAAAGTTTGTGAACTTAATATGTTGGTTTTTATAAATAATTCTGTAATTATACATATTCTGGAAAATAACATGCATTAAAAATAAATATCTTTATTATTTTAAGAGTTTCTACTTTCTAGTTTTACTTTTTTTTTAAGTTTAAATCCCTGTTGTTTTTACCTCTTAGCTGTTTCTTCACATCTCATTCCCCTTTCCTCTGTCTCTCACCTTTCTGCTTGTTCTGTCTCTCTTGTCCTCCTTTTCTGTAATGCCTAAGTGTTGTATGCTGTAGCTGTTCAAAGTCAGAGAACAGGAGGAAGAGCCATAGAAAGCGAAAGCAGAATACGGCTTTAAGGATCTAATGTGACATTCTAATATTTATATGGGTTTATATTGTCATGATCACCCTGTGTGTAGTAATTGCCTCCAACTGTCCTTGCATTTGGTTAGTGACATGCTGGCAAAAGCCCATCCTGTTGTGGTGTCCTAATCGCTTCTAGTGAAAAATTCCCTGTTGGTGCCTTGTGCTTCTGGCTGACATGGGAAGCATAGAGCAGTGGCAATTTCATAGCTTAGAAAATTTTAGAAAAATAGTAATAAAATTTTAAAAATAATATAAATAAAATCCTGAAAACAATATCAAGAGATTATTTTTTTCAAGTAAAAGTCGGCATGTTATTTATCAGAAATGTCAGTATAAGTGAGATATACAGCAGTTGATGGGCTGCAGATAGGTTTCTTAAGTAATTTGTTGTATCCACATGCCCCAGAACAATGAAACAACCACCATAAATGTGCCATGCACCATATTTTCATGTAACGGTTGCTATTGGACATAACTGGCTCTAACAGGCTGCGTTTTCTCTGCAGTTTGCGGTTATTTCAGAAGTTTGACAACTTCAGGATTCTCGTGTGTGGTGGCGATGGGAGCGTGGGTTGGGTCTTGTCAGAAATTGATAAGCTCAGCTTGCACAAACAGGCAAGTGTGTATGCTTAACTTTCCTTGACTAAACTGCCTAAACTTAATTTTGTATGCCTACTTTTCCTTGACTTGGTTCTTTGTCATGTATCTGTATATGGGCCAAACTCAATAATTACTGTTCAGTGAAAATTTTCACTGGTATAAACAGGGCAAGTTGTATCGGGATTGTAGAGTTTGATTTAAAAGCTTCAGACACCAGCTGTATAATTAACATTTGTTGCTCGAAATAACAAGCATTCGTAATAGTTTGTGCTTTTTACTTCTAGTTTTCAATAGTAGATTTGTGCCTGTGTTGTGTTTCAGTGTCAGTTAGGAGTGTTACCCCTTGGTACTGGAAATGACCTTGCTCGCGTCCTTGGTTGGGGAGGATCCTGTGACGATGATACACAACTTCCTCAGATTTTGGAGAAACTAGAACGAGCCAGCACAAAAATGTTAGACAGGTAAACCTAAATGTGTATATACGTGATTTACCGTGAGATTAAATTTGTATTTGTCTGGATTTCCGATGGGCTAAACCCATGCTAGAGACTTTACATTCAGTTTTGGTTTTTAGAGTGCAGATCATAGTTGTGAGGGTGGCCAAGACAGTAATGGGGACATCTCTTCAACGGTCTTTTTTACCTGAAGAGTCAGAAGGGAGAACGGTTGGTGAAACTAGGAAGCGTGTTCTCCACGGATCACAGAATCACAGAATGGTTGGGGTTGGAAGTGACCTCTGGAGGTCATCTAGTCCAACCCACTTGCTAAGCAGGTTCACCAGAACAGATCATACAGGAATGCATCCAGGCAGGTTTTGAATGTCTCCAGAGAAGGAGACTCCACAACCTCTCTGGGCAGCCTGTTCCAGTGTTCCGTCACCCTCAAAGTAAAGATGTTTCTCCTCATACTCAGGTGGAACCCCCTGTTCTTCAGTCTGTGCCCATTGCCCCTCATCCTATCGTTGGGCACCACTGAAAGGAGTCTGGTCGCATCCTCTTGACACCCACCCTTGAGATATTTATAACCATTGATGAGATCCCCTCTCAGCCTTCTCTTCTCCAGGCTGAACAGGCCCAGCGCTCTCAGTCTCTCCTCATAAGAAAGATGCTCCAGGCCCCTGATCATCTTCATAGCTCTCTGCTGGACTCCCTCCAGTAATTCCTTGTCCTTCTTAACTTGTGGAGCCCAGAACTGGACGCAGTACTTCAGATGTGGCCTCACCAGGGCACAGTAGAGGAGGAGGAGAACCTCTCTCGACCTGCTGGTCACACTCTTCTCAATGCACCACCTTCTTGGCCACAGGGGCACATTGTTGACTCATGGTCAACCTGTTGTTGACCAGAACTCCCAAGTCGTTCTCTGCAAAGCTGCTTTCCATCAGGTCCGCCTCTAACCTGTACTGGTGCCTGGGGGTATTCCTCCCCAGGTTGAACAAAAGGACACAGTTTATTGCATAACTGATGCAGCTGCAGAACTGCCTCTTAAAAGAAGCTGTAAGCATTATGAACTTTTATAGATTCAAAACCATTTAGGGCAGTTTTACAGACTCCATGCGCACTAATAAATACCATTGAAGGGAGCATCTTTATTCAGGAAACACCTGAGCTCTCTGTCCTTGGGTGTGGGGAGAACCCTCAACGTGTGCTTTCACCTTTGACGTAATTTCCTGAGGCATCAGCTGTGGACAAGATGCTGGGCTACGTGGATCTTTGGCTTGATCCACTACTGTTTCTGTTGGAAGCATTTTCTTAGTCAAAACCAAGAGATCTTCCCACTCCTTGTTTTGTGTGGTTTTCATCCATGAAGCAAGGAAGCAATCTCAATTTTTAAAAAGTCAGAGGAGGTGGTGGTCGTGTCGTTCCAATGAAGGTGTAACACTCTGGTTTTGAGAGGGATATTTCATACTCTTCCTTTCTCTCACATGTTTTTTTGTTCTTCTAGTTACAAACACTTGAATGTGATTAAAGAGGATCTTATTTTAGGGTTTTTATGAAATACAGAAACAAGTCCTGTTTTATTTTAAGCTTTTCTACAGACTACTTGATCATTTTACAGCAAAGTGTATAGAGCAATGCTTGTTACTGATGCTTAGAAATAATTGTTGGCCTGGGTATTTTGAGAGATTCATAGATTAAATCAGGTTTGCCTTTTCATGTACTGAAAAGACCTCAGTGTCATTTTTTTTGCTCTTATTTCTGTAGACTTGCTCCCAAGGCCATCTGCAGTGATGACTTGTTCTTTTCAGCAGGATTTGAAGGATGTTGCTGTTAGTGGTTTCCTACTATCTATGCCATTGAGTACTGTCCTTTACCAGAGGAAAAAAATATATATGTCAGTGAAGATACTTAACCATTTGCTTTGTTCTCATGCCTCCCTCACCTAGTTGAGATGAAAAGCTAATGTCACCTTGGACCTTTTTCCCTAGGAATACATATATTTTCCTTTGACTTCTGCAGTTAGTTTGCACAAATTCTTTTATACTCTCAGTGTTTTGCTAGAAAATCTTTGTTGCCTGCGCTGAACGTCCCACAATTTGCTCACAAAGAAGGCTCATCATCAAATCACTAACAAAAAACCTAGGCAATAAAACCAATTATTATCTTTAGGCTCAATTATTTCGCCCATATTCAGTTAGCATACAATTAAAAATTCAGATGCTTTTTTTATTTTTTAAACACTTGGTGTGACATTGAATTTTCTTTTTGTTGGTATGTTGGAGAAAAGATAAACCTAATAATCTGGAAACTTAAAGCTGTGACATTTCTTTTAGGTGGAGTATAATGTCATATGAACTGAAATTACCAGCAAAGCCTTCTATTCTTCCAGTGACTGCAGACGAATCAGAGGAATGCCAGGTGAACTTTTACTTTTGTTTTGTTGCTTTATATACTTACTGTGAGCTTCTGGGATGATGATATTTATAATTGAAGCACTCACATGAAAAATAGAAACAGATGTTCTGTGATCTGCTAACTGAACTGAGTTAATGTCTGTTCATGGTGTGTATCTCGAATAATCAGGGTTTCCAGTTCTGTATTATTTGCCAAAAATGAATGAAGGTAAGGAGTCTTCAGCAGAGCGGTCAGAAAAACTTCTTGCTGAAAAATATATTTTTATATAAATATCTCTTGTATATTAGTTTCTATATTATATGAAGTATACGGGGTGTTTCAAAAGATGGAACCAATTTGAAATGACACACTGCCTGAAATTGGGTCCATCTTTTTGAAACACCCTGTATATTATTTTATATATAATGACATAATGTTTTATTTTATTCTTATATAACAAAATCCTGTATTTTATATAAGAATATAATTATTATATATAACGATAGAGTATTGTGTTATTATGTAATACTATTATTTATAGTGTAATTATATAAATATATGAAAATATGTTTTAATAGCTATAAAAGCAAAATGTTTGCTATCTTGAGTTTGGAATAAGCACTGAAAAAAACTAATATTTTGAAGAGGGTTGTATTCTGAAAGAGAGAGAGAAAAAAAAGAGAGAGAAACAAGCTTTTTGCAGTTTGTAAAAGTTAGATCAGGTGATACCAACCAATATTCTCGTTGTTTTTTCAGAGAGCTCAAAATCATAAGTGACCTCAAAGAATACACATAAGAATACATGATGCACACATTCATTTTGCCAAAATTTATTGTAAAGACTAAGACCTAAATGGTTTGCTCCTTAAGAATTGGTTTTGATAACATTACAGCAGTTTAGCAGCCTTTGTCAGTGGGGTTACTTGGGGAGTAAGAGCCTATCTGACAGTGAAAAGAAAATTCAGGGTTATAACTGCAAACCTTTGCTTTATTCTTAGCTGAGCAGCTTAGTTTGATGGAAACTGTGCTTGTTTTAGAAATAAAATATATTATATTATAATAATTTTGGTTGTGATAAATCTAAAAAGAAGGTAGACTTTTTTCTGCCTCATGGACTACTTTTAGCCTAGAAATAACTTACTGTTTTCTCTACAGGAGGAAAAGAACTGTGTATCAAGTTCTTAGATGCAGTGGCATGTTGAATATTAAAAATCTGCTACATAAAATACAGCATGCAGGTAGAATCTGCATTGCCAGCTACTTGTCCTTGTATTAGATCTGAAATGGAAATCCTGCTATTTTTGGAGGCATTTTAACTTACTACTTGGTGTTAAACTGCTGAAATGCATGGAAATTGAAGTATTTTTTCTCTGCTTTCAGATATCTGCTTATGAGGACTCAGTTGCTGCTCATCTTGCAAAAATTCTGAATTCTGATCAGCACTCAGTTGTCATATCATCTGCCAAGTGAGTTGATGGGTTTTATGTACAATGTGTGGCATAAATCCCCTGTGTAACGTCATAACCATAATAACCTTCTGTGTAAGCCTGATTTTCTTATGGCAGGCCCAGCTGGCCTGGCTTAATATATCTTGATGTATACGTTTTAGAGAGGATGTTTTTTCTGCAGAATTTCTGTATGGTGCCATTGTAAGGGATATGTTAATTCTAAACACATCAACATTATTTTTAAGTCACATAATAATATAAAGTTGGTTTAAATCACTCCAGGTCAGTATGCAGCTTAAATATGAAATTTATTGTTACTAATGCAAATGTGGAATCTACTTAATGTTAACTGTTTTCTGTTTTATTTTATGTATATCCGTATAGTTAAGAGGACAAACAACTTCACCAATGTGAAGCAGAACTTCAGCTAGGTAGCTTCATCATAGCTCTGTCTATATCAATTCAATAAATAGTGGCCTCAGAAAACAGGTTTATTTTCCCCAAAACTGAATCACTTAAAAATGAGATATAATTATTTGGCAAATCATGGACATCATCTGAAATAAGAAGTATTCTGTGTATATCTTCTCTGTGAAGAAACCTTTATATTTTGTGATATGCAAAAGTCTAGTGACACTATCTTCAAAAATGCATCTGAATATCATGTCTCTTTTCTTTTCCTGCTAAAAGCAGGTTAATAAGATTTCATTTTTAAAATAGACATTGATTGCACATGTTGAAAATTAAACTGCAGGATATTATTATAACTCCAAATTCTATATTGTGTCTGTGTCTTGTGAAATCTATTTTGTTTCTGTCAAATAACTTTCAACCAAACGAACAGTACTAAGGAATTATCCACACCTCGTTAGTGAGTTTGCTGTCTGTCTGCAGCGTAGGCAATAAGAACCAAGTCTTTCTCTGATTTACACAATGAAAATTCTTTGCAGCCTCTGTAGTCAGCTGCGGTTCGAAAGCGAGGGCAGCGCGATGGCACGTGTGTGGCCAGATGCTTTCATCTAAGATGTGCTTCATTAAAGTCAGTAGATTTTCACCATGGTTTCTAGACCTCATCTTCCCACGAGAGCTTTTAAAACTCTGTTTGAAGTTAACAAAGTGAAGGCAAGCTTGCTAACATCTCTGGTCTGGAAGGTGTACAAGCAAGGGAATGAGTAAAATTAGTCGTGTTTATTTCAGTTCGTAGAAATAGGAGACTTAGATAGGATGTATGCAAAGGCTTGAATAAAAAGGAGGGAAGGGTTTTTGTTTTAAAGCTTATCGCTTGAATTTACCAAGCCGTAGAAAAGAGCATCATCTGCTTTGCAAGTCTGATCACAGAGTTCAGTTTCCAACAAGAACAGTGTATCGCAATATGCACATAAACCAATTGCCATAAGAATTTAATGTTCGAAACATATCTACTTCATTTCATTTGATTTCTCTCCTCTCCTGTTTTTATTTGAAGAATATTATGTGAAACTGTAAAAGACTTCGTTGCCAAAATAGGGAAGACTTATGAAAAACCTATGGAAAATGCAGAGGAAGCCGATACCATGGCCATTAAAGTAAGACAATTAACTATTTTCTGGTTTACGGTTGTGTTTTTGTGTTACAGCTTATAGGTGTGTAATTTTTAAACCTCTCCAGGATGCCCAGTTTGGCTTCCATTTCAACCAGTGACTTCAAAAATCTTCTCTTCATGGTGCACAGAACAGTTATTTCCAAACTACCTTTAAACTATAAGATCTCTATAAACTCTGTTTACATTTTTTTTTTTCCTTCAGAAAGGATAAAGTACATGGTAATGTACATAGAGGTAAATTTTGCATTAGGAGTTACACTTTTCTCTGAAAGGGATTAAGTGAGCTACAGGAAACAATGGGATAACGAAGAGAGAATATGCTGGGAGAATAAAGGGAAGAGAGATTACAGTGTTGAAAATAATGGTTTAAGCTGTAAATTGTAGAGGTCATATTGCAAAAGCACCAAAAAGCCCCAGAGGGATCTGGTATGAGTCACAAAATTTACGTGAGCTGAAAAGAAAAGAAGAAAAAAATTCATTAACAATCCCAGAGTCAGGAAATGTATGTGCTAAATGACAGTTTCTGATTCACATTTTTATTCAGTGCACATTTTAGAAAATGAATTTTCTTTTTTACTGTTCCAGGGCCAAACAGTGTTGTTTTCCTTTCCCTTAAGGACAGAAAATCACCTCTCTTCCAGTGTACCTAGAGAGCAACTGCTCAGTCAGGGGTAGAGGTATTTGACAGTGGTTGGTTCTGGCTTGAGCCTCTTTGCTCTGTGACAGCTCACTTGCTTAAATGTACAGCTGTGTTGCAAAAAGCAAGCCCCAAACCACCACGTGTTTTCAGTCGAATAGCTAGGCATGTCCCCATAGGTTATCTCTGCAAATTGGGGTACTGAGCACCCATAATTTCTTACAATGCATGGTATGGGCAAATCTGTTGTGGTTCTTTCTGTGCTGCTGGCCATCGGTAGAGGAGTAAGATCTAATCTGTACCCTACTTACGTGGCAGGCTCAGATTAGCACAGCGTGTTATTTTAGTGTGGGGGTAGAGTTTTTTCGTTAAAATTGCTCTCATCTCGTTGGGTGTCACAGGATCTGTCTGCAAAAAACAATGCAGGCCTACTCATAATATGATATTCCACAATGTTGAACCTGAGTTTGGGTTTTACATAGACAATTAGACACAGACAATTTTAAATCCTCCCGCATGGAGAAATTAGATCCCTCCCTATAATCTGATACTTAATTTCATAAAAATGTTCACACGGTCACTGCGGTTTTTTTGTGTTTGTGTATATCCTTTTTCACTTTGTCTTAGTGCACCGAGTTAAATGAGAAGCTAGACCTACTGCTCCAGGCTCTTCACACAGAAGCCCAGGCTGCTCCCATTCTCCCAGGCATCACTCCCCCCATTGTGGAAGAAGAAGCAGAGGAGTTTTCAAGTGAAGAATCCCTGTCTGAAAGTAAAGAGCAATTAGCGGAGTGTGTCTCAAAGTCTTCCACCCAGAAACTCTTCAAACCGAAGGAACAGTTAATGCTCCGGGCAAACAGCTTGAAGAAGGCAGTGAGGCAGATCATTGAACAAGCAGAAAAAGGTGCACATCAGCAACGTTTTGATCCTTACTGATAGAATAATGATGCAGGTTTTTTTTCTTTACTGGCATACATTTTCATTATTAAAGCTTGATTTCTACATTTTTACATAGATTTAATTATGTGCTTTTTTACAAGCTGCAAGGAAAAGAAATGCAGCATGTTTGGGTGTTGATGATTGTCTGCATATATGCATACATATGTATGCACATATGTGCACATATGTAAGTGTGTTTCTTTTGTAACTATTATCCTCCACAAAATTAAAATTTCTGATAGCAAATCGTTATCAACGGGCAAAGGATCGCTAGACTCTCTTTCACTGAATTGACAATAGAAAACTTTTGCTAATATTTTTAAACTTAAAGCTACAGGGAAAAAAGAGCTAGTTTTCCTTTTATGCAGATTTTGTTTTAATATCTTAAAATGTTCTGGTTTCATTTTGTTTGGTTATTTTTTAATAAGCAGTTGTGGATGAGCAGAATGCTCATAGTGAAGAACAAGTGAACCAGTCCCCACTGGAATATAGCAAAGAATTGGATGAATCCAAAGAAGAGGAAAAAGAGGAAGATACAAAGGAACTTGAGTCCCCATCAAGTGAGTAAATTAGGAATACAATAATTTTAAATTATGCTGTCTCCTTATAGTTGTATTATGGAGCATATTTGGCTCCATAATTAAAAATACTAGCATGTTGTTTCACTGGAAACTAGTCATAAATTTTAATAGTTTTGAATAAATAGAAGTTGAAGGAAAAATGCAGGAGATGAGATGAACCGTCTTTTAGAATGGATTTAAAAAGCTGAGAAGGTATTTGTTGGGGAGAGAAGTTATGGTGTTGAATCCAGTGGTTACACTCACCTTTCTACATGAACTTGAGCAGGGACCAGAGCCTGGGTAGCGGTGGCAATAGCATGTCTCAGTCACAGGTGTTTTAAGGTACAGTACAGGAATTTCTATCAGTCATTTCTGTTGAGGGGGTTTCAAATTGTGTGAAACAGACATATTTATTCATTGTGTTGACAATGAAACTCTGATGTCTCAGCTGGGAACTTACCTTGAGACAGTTAGTGGAACAAAGAGAGTGAAATTGAAGTCTTTTATATTAAGTGGAATGGCGTAAAGCAGGAAAGAATGTAAGAGAAACTGGAGCATGGAAGTCTCCTGAGACGTGGCAGTACTAAGGTCACCCCCTCTATTTGTCTAATCCAGAGCAGAAATTTGAACCAGAGTCTTCAATATCCTAGAGCTTCTTCCCATGAAAAATTTCTTGCGTTGTTTTCCCAAATACAGGTCACTAGTCCAGCTAGTTCCTTGCAGCTATCGGCTGCTGTATAGCAAGCCACTATACCAAGGTGCTCTTGCTTTCCAAGGTGTAGAGCCCTCTACCTGCTCTGGCCTTGGTTGGATGGACTTTTATCAGCTGCTGCTGTTTGAGTGCTTCTGCTTTCCTGTGGGACCCTCATTCTGTCCTCACTGTTGGGCTCCGCAGGTTGCTCTCCAAAAAAAGGGTGATAGCATTTGTGTGTGGGTAGCCCGTTCTGGGTTTTAAAATGCAACATAAAGAACCGAGTCGTATTATTTGTATCAATGATCAGTTGTATGATTTGTATCAATGATTGTACAAAGCAATTAGAATATAGAGTGATCTTAGTTTAAAACAACTTGATTGGAAGGTAGCATTCTTTTTGTCTATTCAGTGTTCAGTCACTGTGCATAAAATGATATTTAGAGCATAGTCATCTCCTGAAATAGCACGGTACTAATTCCAACATTCAAATGATAGGGTGAAGTCTCTCATTTGTGTGTCCTTTAGGAAATCCGTCAGTGAGTGGCTGCAGTAGAAGAAGGAAGGATAGTTTGTCTAAATGGGACCCTCACTTACATCCTCCCTTGCTTGGTTTTGTCATCAAGCCAATCCAGCCAGAGGTCTATGGTTGGATATTTCCCATCACAAACGTCAATGCTGCATTTTGTACAGAGTGAGGGTTATTCAAGAGTCTCAAGCTGCATAGTAATGTTAGGAAAGCCGATTCTTACTATAGGTGGAAGTTCCAATCTTTGCCATATTACCAAACTGGACAGTGATGCACTGCAGGTAAGGTCTTGAGATAAACTGCAGGTCATGGAGAAATAGTGGTAGCCGGCAGACAGCAAAAGCCATACTCTAGATATTTAGCGAGGAACTTCCTGTGGCAAAAGCAGTTGGTGGCAAAGTTGTTTGGGATTTACATCTCCTTCTATTACCCTCACCCACACCAAGATCTTCCAGAGATGATGTCCTGCTGAGGCTCTGCTCTGCTCTGAAGCTGGTGCCTGTGTTGGTAGCTCCTACCTTAGAAATACGTCATTAGTTTCTTGGGTCTTCTGTTAATTCAGAATCTCCCATTTCCTTTTCGCCAGGAATGGATTTCAGATTTCTATCAATGATTGTCTCTTCTCTGGCCCCTCTCCTTTTACCTTCGTTATAGGAGTCGATGCGTATTGCTCATTTTCGGTAGTAGCTCATAGAAGATGCCAGTCCTACAGATGACCCAATCATACTACCATAAATATATAATAAAAATATACACATATGTATACCCATATTTATAAATATATATGAACCCCTTGTTACTTGGTGATACAATTTCTGCATTTATTTGGGAGCTGTATGATTCTTCATACGTCTGATATGTGTGAAACAGAGTGCATATTAAAGCTGTCAGTGGATAGGTGTTTAGGGAGAAAGCATGAAACATGAATTCAATTATCTGCAATGAAACACCAGTTTTACTCATTAGAGCTCTGTTGTTTTTATCAGAGCATGAACAGCAAAAGTTCATCTTTATTGCAGTTATCCCCATGAGTCTCATCTGTCAAATAAAGAGCAGCTGCTCTGTTGATTTTCCTATTTAATGTAACTGCCTTCTTCCCAAGTACAGAGACAATAGACTGTGTGAATAGCATTGTGAATTTTTCAGTAGTATTACAAAAAATGAATATTAATTTTTTACTGAATATTATATTTTACCCTCCGAGGACCTTCCTGGTCATTTGAGAAGATAATATTTTTCCATATGTTAATTACTTTCATCTAAATATTTAATAACTCTTGCTAGATATCACTTGCAGTTTTTATTCCTTCTCATGTTTTAACACTATTATAGTGTTTTATTGTGCACAGATACAAATCATTGTGTTGTATGGTTGTCATCATTTTGTGATAACCGCTAAGACTGTTACACAGCTGTTAAATATTTTATATAAAACAGTCCAGAAAATTTCACCCACTTATCCTTGTCTTGCATCTAATAATTTGTGTTTGCCTTAAGCAAGTCATCCAGAAGAGTGTGTAATCTTATTCCTGGGATACAAAGGGTGAAGAGTTTGCCATTTCATTGACTGTTTCCTGCTAGATTATCATCATTTAAAAAAAAAAAAAAAAAAGTAAATGCCCAAATCCTGGCCTGAATTGATTTGAACACTATTTCTAAACCCTGGTTCTTGTTATTACCTTCGTCTCTAGATTTTCCCACTCCACATTTTCTTTCCATTAATGGCTTCATACAGTACACCCATGTTACTCTCGGGCTGAGTTATTATGGTTGGCATGAACCAATCTGTCCTCCTCCTGCCACAAAAAAGGGATATTTTGTCTATCCCACCACATTCCTGGTGGTGTTTTTCTTCTGCTTTCTTGGTGCTAGTCCTGATCATTCTATTTTTGCTGAATTAGTTTTCAGGTTTTGAGAGGAATACATCAGATCACTTTGAAATAATTTCAGGTTTTGTTTTGAGCTTCTTCAGGTGGTCAAAGTTGAAATTGTCCTAAGCTGAAGTAGTTTTAACATGTGAGATAATTTGTGAGCAGAGGTAGCCAAGAAACGTCTGTCTGTGGTCATCTGGTATGCAGAAGCTTTCTACATACACATGGAAATGCTATAGCAAAGCATTTGCTAATACTCCAAACTTTCTTCCCTGGGGCACCAATTTCTGGCTACATCTGACAGCGCTGAATTTCACGAAGATTAACTTCCCCAGGCTAAAGCAGGCATTGGCTTATTGTCTCAGTCTGCATGAAACAAGTTCTGCCAGGAAAGTAAACTGCAGCACCTGAGGTCAGCCCTCTGCAAAGCCCATCCTTCTTTGTCACCTCCCGATGAAGCCCCAGGGATAACCAGCCTCAGTGAGCCACAGAATCACAGAATGTCAGGGATTGGAAGGGACCTCAAAAGATCATCTAGCCCAATCCTCCTGCTGGAGCAGGAACACTCAGATGAGGTTACACAGGAAGGCGTCCAGGCGGGTTTTGAATGTCTCCAGAACAGGAGACTCCACAACCCGCCCCGGGCAGCCTGTTCCAGTGCTCTGGCACCCTCACTGTGAAAAAGTTTCTTCTCATATTTGAATGGAACCTCTTGTGTTCCAGTTTGCACCCATTTCCCCTTGTCCTATCATTGGTTGTCACCGAGAAGAGCCTGGCTCCATCCTCATGACACTCACCCTTTATATATTTATAAACATTAATGAGGTCACCCCTCAGTCTCCTCTTCTCCAAGCTACAGAGCCCCAGCTCCCTCAGCCTTTCCTCACACGGGAGATGCTCCACTACCTTCATCATCTTCGTTGCTCTGTGCTGGACTCTCTCCAGCAGTTCCCTGTCCTTCTTGAACTGAGGGGTCCAGAACTGGACACAATATTCCAGATGTGGTCTCACCAGGGCAGAGTAGAGGGGAAGGAGAACCTCTCTCGATCTACTAACCACCCCCCTTCTAATACTTCCCAGGATGCCATTGGCCTTCTTGGCCACAAGGGCCCAGTGCTGGCTCATGGTCATCCTGCTGTCCACCAGGACCCCCAGGTCCCTTTCCCCTACACTGCTCTCTAATAGGTCATTCCCCAACCTATACTGGAACCTGGGGTTGTTCCTGCCCAGCTGCAAGACTCTGCACTTGCCCTTGTTATATTTCATTAAATTTTTCCCCGCCCAACTCTCTAGCCTGTCCAGGTCTCTGGATGGCAGCACAGCCTTCTGGCGTGTCAGCCACTCCTCCCAGCTTGGTGTCATCAGCAAACTTGCTGACAGTGCACTCTAGTCCCTCTTCCAAGTTGTTGATGAATATACTGAATAGTACAGGTCCCAGTACCAACTCCACTAGACACAGGCCTCCAACCAGACTCCACCCCATTGACCATGACTCTCTGGCTTCTCTCCTTCAGTCAGTTCCCAGTCCACCTCACTACTCGATCATCCAGATGACACTTCCTCAGTTTGGCAGCAAGGATGCTGTGGGAGACTGTTTCAAATGCTTGACTGAAGTCAAGGTAGACCACATCCGCTGCTCTGCCATCATTTAGCCACCTCGTTATGTCCTCATAAAAGGCTATGAGGTTGGTCAAACACGACTTCCCCTTGGCGAAGCCATGTTGACTGCCCCTAATGACCCACTTATCCTTGATATGCCTTGAGATGGCACCAAGGATAAGTCGTTCCATCACCTTTCCAGGGATGGAGGTGAGGCTGACCGGTCTATAGTTGCCCGGGTCCTCCTTCTTGCCCTTTTTGAAGACTGGAGTGACATTTGCTTTCCTCCAGTCCTCAGGTACCTCTCCTGTTTCCATCCATTACTCTGTGAACATCTTCCCTTGCCCTCCGATTTTCTTCCTCTTCTTTTTCTTCAGCCTGTGCCACCAACAATTACATCAGCTACCAAACCTTGCTATCTGTCATGAGGTTTTATTGATCCATCTTCTGGAGAATTTCAGAAAATAAGTTATTTCAGTTATTTTGGGAATTGCTGGGTTTCCTCTGGGAAACTGATGTCCCCCACAATCTCTTTTAACTGCAGAAGGCAAGTAAGTCTGAACATGGCTTTTTCCTTTCCCTTGCAGTTTTCAGTTTGGATGTAGATAAAGATGCCAGAGTTTTGTCTGATGTTTTCAGAAACCTGATGCAGGCAGGGGGGCCATTTTAGCTGCTTGAAGCAAATAGTGTGGCTGTTGATCAGGTATTTCCATTGTCTGTGGGTTAGAGTAGCTATGTTAAAATTGCTGTAAATAATATTCTACTGTATAATATATATATTTAAAAGTAAATATAGTTTGAATTTAAATTCGTATTACTTCATTAACATGCTTATCAGAAGTTTACTACAGCATTAATTACTATTGCATTTGAAGCTGGATATAATGCAGTTTCTCCTAGTAGCTTGAACCATGAGTTGGAAATTCCTCATACTGAATGCCGTGCACACTTGTTCATTTTAATTTGTGCTTGTCATTTCATCTGTTTCTGAGTTTTCTTCCCTGTATTTAGAAGAAAAACTATGGTATGAGGGGGAGGAACATTTGTCATGGAGTGGTAACATTAAATTAATGCTTTTGAAGTATTTTCAGGGCTATAAAAGCTATGTATTTCATAATGTCACAATAGGTCTAATTAGTACTCTTACTTTTATTTCTGCACAGTTAAAACTGCACCAAGATCTCCAGATCGACGTACAAGCCGAGGTATCCATTCTCAGACAGGCTCTTTCTCTGCTTCAGCTTTGGCTGCAAGCAAGGAAAACCTCCCAGTACTTAACACTAGGATTATCTGCCCAGGTAATTATGATTTTGAAATCTACTGTTACTTACACAACTTTAATATTGCCTCCTGTTCCCCTGCTTGATGTCAAGTAGCAATTTTCACTTCATGCCAGGAGCTCTGAATTTCTTTGAGCTGACATACACATCTACACATCTTTGCGTTGTATCATATAGTAGGAAATGCAGAAGAATGTAGAAGATTCCTGATCATTTGGCACAACATCAAATGTAGCAGAAGTGTTGTGTTCGATTCTGGAGGATGAAAAATGAAATTCAGGATATTAGATTAATGGAATCACAGAGTGATTTGGGTTGGAAGGGACATGTAAAAATCATCTCGTCTAACCTCCCAGCTTTGGGCAGGGACACCTTCCACTAGATCAGGTTGCTCACAGTTGCATCCAACCTGACCTTGAACACTTGCAGTGATGGGGCATCCACAACTTCTCTGAGCAAACTGTGTCAAGGTCTCACCACCCTCGTTGTAAAACATTTCTTCCTTATGTCCAATCTAAATCTACCTTCTTTCGGTTTAAAACCATCATGCCTTGTCCTGTCACTACAGGCCTGGGTGAAAAGTCTCTCAGTCTTTCTTATAAGCCTCCTCAATATTTTGAAAGGACGCACTAAGGTCTCCCTGGAGCCTTCTCTAGGGCGAATAACCCGAACTCTTTCAGCCTGTCCTCACAGCAGAACCGTTCCAGCCCTCTGATCATTTTTGTGGCCTCCTCTGGCCCCTCTCCAACAGGTCCATGTCTTTCCTGGACTGAGGGCTCCAGAACTGGACACAGGACTCCAGATGGGGTCTCACCAGAGCGGAGCAGAGGGGCAGAATCACCTCCCTCCACCTGCTGGTCATGCTGCTTTTGATGCAGCCCAGGGTACAGCTGCATTCTGGGTTGCATGCACATACTGCCAGCTTGTGTCCAAGTTTTCACCCACTGGTGCCCCCAGGTCCTTCTATCGTTGATCCTAATCAATGGAGGCTATGAAGGGGCTGAGGGACAGAGCCATGTAAGGTTCAAACCTCTGAGTAAGAAGTGTCTGTAGACACATCTTAGCAAATGGAGAGCTGAAACTACAGAAAGCTGCTGTGCAGTAAAAACAGTTGAAAAAAATCAGGTTTTATCAAAATGCAGTTAGTACTAGGAGGCACTAGTAAAACACTGTTTTAATTAACTTCATTAGTTTAGCTGAAACATAATGGAACTGACCTTACTTTTTTCTTTATGTCGATTTAAGTGAAAGCTTTTAGAAAGTACTTTCTTTGTTTACATGTGTTCCACAGTGTTTTGTAGAGTGGTTTTGATATTAGTCAAGGTAGGCATGGCAAGGCTGTGACCTTTCCACAAATTAAGTTAAACTGTGACTCTTCCAGTTGTAAAAATGGTGAGGGTATTCCTTAGAAAGGACCAAAGGAAAATCATGGACAGTTTGGAGATGAAGATTAAACTAAATAAAAAGTTCTAGTAGTCTTTTTGGATGTTAGGTCACCGATTTGGTTACTATGCCAGCCAGTGAGTGTTGGTCTGAAATACTGAATTTTCTTTTTTTTTTTTTTAATTTCTCAATGGTAGTACTTAAAGAGGCAGCATAGGTGCCTTTCTGCTCAAGAGAGTCAGAGACCTGGAAAGATAAACAATATACAGAAAAACTGAGATAGAATCATAATCATTCCCTGTACAGATTTAATATTTTGTCTCTCAGTATGTGGCTTATATTTTGACAATATGTTTCTCTGTTTATCAAATACAATTTTTTTTGTTTGTTTTTCTTTTCTTTTAAATCAGGCTTGAGGGCTGGTCTAGCTGCTTCTATTGCAGGAAGTTCAATTATTAGCAAAATGTTGCTAGCAAACATCGATCCATTTGGTGCTACGCCATTTATTGACCCGGATCCGGATTCACTGTAAGAATTTTTTTTTTTCCAAATCTACTGTTTTGCTTTAGTTTGCTTTTCTTAATCTTATTTTTTTTTTCCATTACGAATTTCTGGTTTGCTGTCATTTGGCAGTAGACCTCAGGTTCTGAAACCAGGCTGGATTGTGCCATTTAAGTTACGAGTAGTGCAGAATTGTCTTGCAGCAGCAGAAATAATAGACATTTGCTCACTTACCCGTTGCCCAGTGGCTCTGAGAGGAGGAGGACAGCAGTCCTTCAGAGCTGGCTTTTCCTTCCCAAACCGCTGATCTGAACGCAACCTCAGCTGCCAGCAAGATGTTCAGCAAGATGCAGTTCTGGGCACTTCATAGTGGAGGAAGAAGAGTGTCCCTGTAAAAATTAAAGCAGTTTCTTCGACTGCTCTTGGGTTTCCTCAGGGAGACTCAGAGGAAACATCTCTTGACGTCTCTCGGTTGAGGTATCTGTTCTGAGATCAGCCGCAATCTTGGTCAAAGCTCTGCGTGTCCAAGTGCTGTCCAGCTGTACACCTAATTATCTCTTTTCTTCTAACAGGGAGGGTTATTCAGAAAAATGTGTGATGAACAACTACTTTGGAATTGGGTTAGATGCAAAAATTTCACTAGAATTTAATAACAAGCGAGAAGAGCACCCTGAAAAGTGCAGGTAATATAATTGTCAGTAACAGAGCCAAGACCTTTCCATTATTTTATTTTCCTTATCTCTATTTGATTTTCTTAACTTTTTCTCATCCTACCAATGCAAGGCATAATGTCTGAATTTCAATATGTGAATCTTGTTTTACTTGTTTTCAGAAGTCGGACAAAAAACATGATGTGGTATGGAGTTCTTGGCACAAAAGAGCTACTGCAGAGAACTTACAAGAACTTAGAACAAAAAGTTCAACTTGAGGTAAATTTTATTTATGGGTAGAATGATTTTTTTGCTTCTGCAATGTGTAGTGAAGAATTTGGGCTTCGTCTGGAAACCTTTCAGAGTTCTCGTGTCAACCCAAGCTGATCTCAAAGGCACTGTGTAAAAATGTGCTATGTAAAAGGTGGTTCCCCGGATGTTTTTTGAGTAAAATGTCAGTACTTAAATGTCCCAAGATGCCCAGTATAATGTTTCTTGTAATTACTGGGTTTAAAAAAAAAAAATTGTTTAGGTAGGATATGTTTCTTGATGTTCACTGCGTCAAAGGGGGAAACCAGGTTTTAAAGACAACAGAAACAAATATACACTAAACAGAAGGAAAGAGATAAGGAGTCTTAATCCTTCAGGTTTATTTTAAACTATCTGAAAACTTGATTACACATATAGGGAGAACACACAGCTAATCTTAGTCAAAAATTGCTGACAGAAGAGGGGAGATTCTGAATGTGCACCACAAGAAGCCCAGCTGCACTGGGCTTTAATAGGTGTTTGAGACATTCACACAAAAGAAACAAGATTTTATCACAGCAACAACAAATGCAGTGTAAATGATCTAAACATAGAGGGTGTTGTCTTTTTAAGTTCTGCCATTAAATCTAAGTTTTCTTCATGATACTGAGAACTTAAAGGTGCTGTAAATGATTACCAAATGCGAAAAAAGGGCCACGGGGTAGTTATAGTTATTTTCACCCAAAGAGTATCTAGGCTGGATTTTGACAGAGAACATGTGTCATTTCTCTTTTTGTGTCATCGTAAGTATTTCATATGGAAGTTCATGATATGTATGTGAAGATAGCTTTTTAAGTTGAAAGAATAATTTCAAGTTACTGGAACTCTTTCTCACTCCTCTGAGATTTAGGAGGATTTTCTCTGGTAGCAGAAGATTGCTGTTATCTAAGGATTGAGTAATTATCAAAGAATTATGCAGTAGTTAGCAAATATAATGACAGGAAAGAACGTGATGTATGCTGCAGAGAGAATTCTAATTTAAGAATCTTTTCAATAAGATTCAAATAAGATTCAATAAAGCATTCAAATCTGACATTTCTATAATTATTTTTTAATATTTCTGGAAATAAACCAGCAAGTGGAAATTGCCTTGCATAATATTAGCCTTATGCTAAAATGTGTGATAAGGTCCGAAGTATTGGAAAATTAAAAATATCAATTTCAGGAACTGGAGGCAGACCTCTACTATAGTATAAGTGGCTGTGCAGCATCTATTAATATCACAGCATATTTTGGATACTGTCACATTTTTATTAAAATGTTAAATTCTGTCTTATTGCTGAGATTAAATAATAAAAAGAGCACTAAGCATAATCTGGAAATGATTTTGCATCTCTTTCTCCTCCTGATAAAATTGCTACTGATTTTCTCCTTATTTCCTGAGGATTTCCATTTCATTCGTATGATTTTAAGATCCTTCTGTGGGACTGGCAACTTGCAGTTATCTAGCAATCTTCTTCAAAGGCAACTTCACCTGCAAATTCGTGATCCCCAAAGTGACACCTGCATTTATGACCTTTTATTTCCAACTAGCTTCAAGCAGGACAGCACGTGTTAGTCCCAGGGGAGCGGTTTGAGATCATTGGGCTCGCCTCTGCAGGCAGTGGTACTGCTGGAAGTCAAGAGCGAGTTCACTGGTTCTGTCAATCTACTCTTGGCCATAAGTAGGGTGAGACTGACCTACAGCATCCCGTGATCGTGTTGAGCAGGACTTGGGAGTTGCATATGGGTTTTGGAGGATGCAGTGGTAAGAAAGAAGGACTGAACGGTCAGTGGTAGGAGCAAATCAACAACTGGGTAACAACCAGGGTAACAGCTGTGGGGTCAGTCCTAGATTTGCCTTGGCGCTTTTGGGAGGAGACTGAAGTTACTTTTACAGGAAGCCAAGCATACAGTGCTAACAACACTTACATTTAATTATGTCTTTGTGGCTATGCTAGAAATAGTCTTGGAATTTTTTTTAGTTTCCACCCCCCCCACCCCAATGGATTTACCTAAATAATGAGTGTATTGCAATTTAGGGAATGCCAATATATGATGGAAAACTAGTCATTGAATGGGTAAATGAAGCTTTTTGTAATGTCTGTGGTGATCTTACTGTGTACACTCAGGGAGGTAGCTTTTTCATTGCAAAAAGATTTTTAATCCTTGATAGACAGAACATGGTCCAAGTGCAGGAGGAATTTCACAATAAGGGATGTGAAAATGGAGGTTTGTATTGGAGCTGCTTCACAGCATGGGTGGAATAGGCTTGTGTCAAACCCATTAACAACTGTCCTCCCCTGCCAGCTCTGTTGAAACTTCATGTGTTAAAAATGGCTGATTACTTTTATCACATTATTTATATACTGAATGAGTTTTTATCCATTACAGTGTGACGGACAGTACATCCCTCTTCCAAGTCTGCAGGGCATAGCTGTGCTAAACATTCCCAGCTATGCTGGTGGGACTAATTTCTGGGGTGGAACCAAAGAAGATGATGTGAGTAACATTAAAGAAAAGTAACCTTCCAGGCAAAACCAGCAATAAATACCATGAAGTGCTCTTCGCATTTTATTTTAACAGTAGTAGCATATAGTTTGGATAGCAACTCTTATTCAGGGAGTTTAAACTGTATTGTCTTGATGATTTTTTTAATTGAGAATATATGCCATGATTTTTCACTGTCTATTGCCTTTTGTCATGTCCACTTCATAATAAAGCTTAATGATTTTTTTAATGGAGACAATATTTTTAGAAACTAATTTTATAAAAAGATACACAAGTAGTTTCTCTCTATATTGTTTTACAAATACCCGTAAGTAAGGTTTCTCAAAGCACAGATTCTTCTGTTTGCTATATTCTAACAATAAGCAAGGTGGACAAGAATAATCACTCATGGTTAATACCTGAATTTTCCTCCTGTTCTTCAAACAGATTTGAACTAAGGGATGGTGATTCAGAAAATGAGGAATGATTCATTTAGTGACTGATAATTTAGTGGGAGTGGTAATCTGTTTTTTAAATATTATTTTCAATGAGCTTCTAAAATATTTTAAGATGTCTTTTTTTCCCCTCTTCCTCACATCTCCTAAGTAATGTTGCACTACATGGATACCTAAATGTCTTACAACTTGGAGAAGTCTTACTGCTGCCATCCACTTCACGCACAGTGTGACTATTGTAATTATTAGCAGATTATCCTAGTTCTGCATGTCCTGATTTAGTGGGTACGAGGTCTGGATCACCTAAAAATGTAGTTGCAAATTAGCTTGTGATTTTAATGTAGACAATCCAAGATTGTATTTTCCAAAACGCTTGTGGTTTCTTGTGAGTTATTGTCCTTTCCTTTTACATATATATACACAGACGTACACATATGTAAAAGTCACAAAAATATTTAAACATATCTCAGTGTCTTGTTCTTATTTTTGGTGTTTGTCAGGGGATGGCAGTTGTGTTTATATTTGGCTATGGATATCTGAAGTTTTTATGTTCTCCATGTTCATATTCATAACTTGAAAGCATCTCTAATGTCTGCTCAGCTCCTGTTCAGGAGTTTATTTTTCTCCCTGGACGGCCTCACTGAGAGAGAAGATCTGTCCTAGCTGTCATACCAGTACAAAGCAAGTGTGTGTGTCTTGGAGAAATTTTGCTGATATTCTTAGTCTTCTGGTGATCAGATGTGCCAGCAAAGTGACATGTTTGTTCTGGACAGAGTTAGGAGCATAATTCACTGCTTTAGTGTAGTCTTGAGTGACTGATCATCAGAAGTGGTGGTAATCTGAAGTGCTGCTGATTCTGCTTATCAGGACAAAAGAAAGACCTTGCCTTGACAGATGCAGCTATTCCTGAAACTTAATTGAGCCAAGCAGGGCAGCTGCATGCTGACCAACTTGAGCAGGGCTTGCTTAGGCATGGCTTTTTAGTGTCCAGAAGACAGGCTGGAAACATGACCTGCAACAGAGGAGGAGGGAATTGTTTCTTGAATGTTGATCTCTAGGGACTTACTTGGCTTTATGTTAAAAAAAAAAATAGTACGGTTGTTTTTCAGTACATATATGCCTTACTGTTGGAGAGACACAGCAGATTGTGTTGTGGTTTGCCCATCCTTTTGCTAAAATGGAAACACAAAATATCATGAAATTGTACAACTACTTTTTCTTAATCTATGCAGAACTATCCCAGTAGATGTCAGTTATAGCTGCTAAAGCTGGATCAAGGACTCTCCATACTTTTTACCTTAGAATAATAGAATCACCATCTTGCTGTTTTTAAGACATTCACGTCCCCACGTGGAAAACGGAAAAAGTTCCATGGAAATTGGAAAAACTCAGATGGGGAAACCTTTTGCTTCAAAACACACTAGACCAAGTGAAATTGCCCTTTTATTCTTTGACACCGATCTGTTCAAGGCCTATCTGTGCAAACCTGGGATGCTCTGAGGGGAAACATCACCTGGATGTGGCACCAAACTATGGCAACTGTGCTGTGCAGCCCTTTCCTTGAGAAGGCCTCCTCAGCCTCCCGGCCAGAGCCACCGCTCAGTGCACGGAGGGGAAGGCTCCTGCTGGCTTGGTGGGCAGCAGGGATCAAAGTCCTTCAGCCTGTTCCGCATCCTCTCCCTCCCTGAGCCATTGCTGCAGACACTATCTAGATGACACAGTCCTGGATCTGCACCCTTGTATTCTTCACCTCCAGGAGATCTTCTCTCAGGACCTGTCTCTGATGCAGCTTACTCTGCCCGTGGCGCCATGTCTGAGTACCATCCAGAGAGGTGATCTCTCTACCCAATAAACTCTTACTGGAGTCGCTTTTTCCTGATGATTTTTCTCTCTTGTTGCTCCCTATTGCGTATCGGGATGAAATGGTCAAGCGTCAAGTGACCTTAGCGCAGTACCTCTTGCCAGACCCAGTTGAACTCAAGCCTAAGACTTGCCCCATGGCGTGGCTGAATTCCCCCGCAGGGCAGCAGCTGGCAATGGCACTTGTGAGACTTCCCACGCTCTGTGTAAGCTCATGGAAATTCGGTGTTTTGGCTGGATATCAGGATGTTTGTTCCACACAGAAGCTGTTTTCATATTCACAGTGGATAATTGTATAAAGCACAAACAAGATCCGCTTCAGTATGAAAGCTGTGCTTAACAAAGCCGAGTGTGGACTCAGATGTTGGTTTCCAGAGAATTCAGAATATAAGATAAGCACTTCTGAGAAAAAAAGACACCATTACTCCTCTTAACTTCAAGCACCTCTTAGATATGAAGGACATTAACCAAGCAGAGATTTAAATCAGCCTTTCATCTTGCCTTGAAAAACATTTCTTAGTCTGCACACTGAAACATGCCATCCTGCCTTTATAAGGATATGCCCTGTCATTCAGATATTTGAAATGCTATTAGCATTGCTGTTTTAAAATAATATTTGCCTGTGGCATCTCACTCCTGTGACTTTTGAGAGAAAGTGTAGCTATTCTGCAGTAAATAAGATTATTTAAATGTTGAAAACAAATCTGTAAATGAATCTGTGTTTCATTGAACAGGCAATCTAAGCACTGGATTACCCATCAAAAATGGAATATTTTCCTTTCAGATATTTGGGGCTCCATCGTTCGATGATAAAATCTTGGAAGTTGTTGCGGTATTTGGCAGCATGCAGATGGCAGTGTCCAGAGTCATCAAACTGCAGCATCACAGGATAGCTCAGGTTTGTCTCTGACTTGAAAGCACGCAACATGGTTGGCAGCAGTTTGGGACACTGGCAAGTAGCAGTACTCTTGATGACCACCACCCTATACATTAATAAAGCGCTGACATTGTTTTAATTTTAACGGGTAACAAATTGCCTTCCGTGATGAATGAAGTATAAAAGCGCTTCATCCTTGACGCAGTCCTGGAGGGAAGCCACAGCTCCTAGTAATTAAGATATTTCAGGTGGCCCGTCAGTTTCATTAATATTTATTGCTCTATAAAATAATGCGTTTGTTCTCTTCCAGTGTCGGTCTGTGAAGATCACCATACTTGGTGATGAAGGGGTTCCAGTGCAAGTCGATGGAGAGGCATGGATCCAGCCCCCGGGAGTTATTAAAATCATACATAAAAACAGAGCTCAGATGCTAACACGAGACAGAGTATGTTGCAGAAAGTGTGTTATGAGATACCATCATTAACATTGGTTTCTGTAATAATTTGATTCAGTTACAACATGAACAAAACAGTGCTTACAAAAGTGTTTTATAATTATTTACATAACTTCTATAATTACAGTTATATAATTTCTGTAATAAGCTGGATAGAGAATTGTTCTTTTGTGTAAGTGACAGAGCTCTTTCTTAGCTTTTATCACTTTTATTAGTGCTATTCCTCTATTCTTACTAATGTATAGTAAGAATGGTCCAGATTTTATATCTTCTTTTCTCTTTCTTTCTTTCTTTCTTTCTTTCTTTCTTTCTTTCTTTCTCTCTCTCTCTCTCTCTTTCTCTCTTTCTTTCCTTCTTTCTTTTCTCTCTTTCTCTCTTTCCTTCTTTCTTTTCTCTCTTTCTCTCTCTCTCTCTTTCTCTCTTTCTCTCTTTCTCTCTCTCTTTCTCTTTCTCTCTTTCTCTCTCTCTCTTTCTCTCTCCCTTTCTCTCTCTCTCTCTTTCTGCCTCCCCCCCTCTTTTCCTTCCTTCCTTCTCAGGAGTAGAAAGCAAAGTTCTATAACTTTTTTTCAGAATGACTTTCTGCAGATTTCTCTTGTGTCCCTCTCTGTCCCACTAATCCTCCCTCTCTCCCATGACCCAGTCTCAGACAGAAGAGTCACCAGCAGAGCCCAGTCAAGCCAGTCAAAAGCTACAGGAGAGTTCATGCTTGTCTGGGATTACTGGGTAGAAGGTGTAACTGCCCCTCAGTTCTCCATCCGCTAACTGGATGCTCAATTTAGTGTGTAATTAATGGCATTTGAACTATATTTAGTAAATTTGTTACCTTTTTCCCACCGTTTTTCAGGTTTGAATCTTTTATTACTTTCAGATTTGCATCTTACTATCCATGCTTGTGTTATCACTGTCTTTGTGTTCTTATTGTTTTGAAAGACGCTTACTGAGGATAAAGCAGGGAGAGAGAGAAAGTGAGCTTTCAGAAGTTACTAATTCTCTATATTAAGTTTCAAAAATATTAAGTTTCATGTCATTATTGATAGAGTTTGTATGATTTATAGGGCTTGTATTATTTATATAAAATTTAAAAGTTAATTGTTAAATTAATTAAAATCTTATAGAAATTAAAATGTGCATAAAATTGTTTTTTAAAATAAGTAAGAATACTCCAAGTGCTGTGAACTGAATGTATAATTCATTTTGATCAGGCCTTTGAAAACACCCTGAAGTCTTGGGAAGACAAACAGAAGTATGATTCCTGTAAACCTGTCATTCGATCTCCCTTGTACCCTCAGCAGGCTGTTGAGTTGGCTGCAGAAGAAGAAGTTGCACAGATCCAGCTGTGCTCACAAGCTGCAGAAGAACTTATTACCAGGTACAGTAAGATTAATAAGTTTGAATTGGCAGCCTCTATACCAAGACTGAATTATTCATGCAAATGCATACAGAGAAGTGTATATTTTCCATTTTTTGATTAATGTTTAGTTGCGACTCTATCAGTTATTTAATTTTTTAAATTTTATTTTATTTTTAAGGCTCAACTTGTTTAAGTAGGCATTTCGTAGGTATTTCTGTAATTTTATTTTTGTGTGTTTATGTATCTTTTTCTTATGAAAACCAACTTTCCGAAGGAGCAGTGGAAATGGAAAAACTGGAAAACTTCTCTGCAGAGAGGCTTTTGATTGTAACTTCTTACTTGATTCAAAAGCAAATACATATTTCTTGAAAAAAACCCCTTAGAAGTCAACTTTAGAAGTCGACAGTATGGATTTATCCACCTGACCTTAACTTCTCCTGACCTCATTTCTCTTAAATCCTTGTTACTCACAATTTCAAAAGCATAAGCACTTTTCAATAAACCTGGAAGTTTTCTTAAAATATTGTACAAGTAAACAGTTAACACACCAACATTGAAGGAGCCCACATTGCCAGCTTTCTGTTTCATTCACAATGCTCAAAATGTTCATCTCTGTGTCCCTGGACAGTTCAGTAATTTAAATGGGTTGAGATGATGGTTAGCCGATGCTATAAAACTGATCCCACAGCCTTGCTTATTTTCAAGAACTACTTTCTTTCTGAGATGCAAGTATTTTAATAAAGAACACACTTGAACTTTCCACGGAGGGAACACAAAAAATAAATAAACAAAAACAAAAAAACAAACAAACCAAACAAATAAGCAAACAAAACCAAACAAAGCACTAGAATTTTTAAGAAACGCATTTTTTAAAAATCAGAACATTTTATAAAGCTGCTACTCAGTTCATTATGATTACAAATTATCTTAAGCACCAAGATGAGTTCTTGGAGTATGTCACAGAATCACAGACTGGCTGGGGTTGGAAGGGACCTCTGGAGATCATCTAGTCCAACCCACCTGCTAAAGCAGGTTTACCCAGAGCAGATCACACAGGAAGGTGTCCAGGCAGGTTTTGAATGTCTCCAGAGAAGGAGACTCCACAACCTCTCTGGGCAGCCTGTTCCAGTGCTCTGGCACCCTCAAAGTAAAGCAGTTCCTCCTCATATTCAGATGGAACCTCCTGTTCTTCAGTCTGTGCCCGTTGCCCGTCATCCCATCGTTGGGCACCACTGGAAGGAGACTGAAAGGAATCTGTTGAGTTGCATTGATAAGAAAGGAGTTGAAGAACTACATATTCTTTTCATAAACTGTACTGGTGACTTAAGTAGTCATAGAAGAATAATTTAGGTTATCAACTACCCCAAGTGAAGTTTAGCCAAGACAGCTTAAAAACTTTACTGTTCTAGAGGTGATCCTGAGGTTGTAATTAGAGATGGACCTCCCAGAATCTCAAATGATTGCAGCCAATTTTAATGTCATATCTGAAGGATATGCCTTGTGAAAAAGGTGTCATGGTTTTTAAAATAACTTCAAGTCAGTTATCGTAATGTGCTAGGATTTTCCTCTTTTTTTTTCTTTTTCCTTAAATTAAAAGCCCCAACATTTTTGGTACAATTTTGGCATAGCATTTGTGTTCTAAGACAAAAAAATGTGTCTCAGAATTTCATAGCAAAATAAGTCTTCTGTGTGATGGATATCATTTATATGAGATGCCATGTTGCTTGAAGAGATACTTGTATTTCAGCTTTTGTTATAAAGGACTGTATTTTTTGGAAAGTGTTTTGTGAAACGCATCTTTGTATGTTTTCTCATCTGATAAAGTTGTGTACTCTTCAGAACTTTTCTTTAAAAAGAGTAAGGAATATTTCTCTCTTTTTTAAATATTTTCGTAGGATCTGTGAAGCGGCAAAAATACATGGCCTCTTGGAGCAGGAGCTTGCTCATGCTGTTAATGCGTGCTCACATGCATTAAATAAAGCCAATCCAAGATTTCCTGAGGTAAACAAAGAACAGAGGTTTATGTATAAGTAAATAAATTATAGTATCTGTATAAGGAAATAAGCTATAATATCTGCCTGCATAAGCTTGTGACAAGGGAGCTGTATTGTACTCCCTGTGTCCGTATTAAAACAAGTTGGATGATAATTCTTGAAAGTTTTGATAAACAAGGCTCATAGGTATACATACAGATGATCAAATTCAAATGAAATTGCCTAACAGGTGAATGGATGCTGTATCTTCTCCCCTTTTTTGCCACTTTTTCTAAGGTGAATGTAAAGGGAAAGTTCCGATTTTGAAGGTGCTGCTCTGTGTAGCAGCAGGGAATCTCAACCCTTCACATGCACAGAGGAACACCCCATAGGTGATGAATTTGTAGAGATCATGCTCAATCATCTTGGAATGTATTAATAATACCAGGAACGAGAGTTAGGAGAGCTGCCTTTTTACAGAAGAGTATTAAAGAGGAGAGTCCCCTCCTGATGTTAGGTCAATGTGATACCTGAGAAGGCAGAAGATGCAGTTTCTGCATTCATCAGTGTCCTCAGCAGCCGATACTCTCTTTTGTGAACGTGGGACTTTAGAAAGGGGCATTAATGACACTTAAAATGCAGACCTTCTGGGTGTCATTGCAGGGAGAAGTGAGCAGTCAAAGGGAGATAGGGAGTTTGGATGAGGGGCACAGTAAGATTGTGCCTGTTGCCTTTTGGAAGCAGTCAAGAATTCATGTCATCTGCAATGGTGGTCCACAGCCAGGGATGATCATCCCAAAGCGATGCCGCAGCAGTGCTTAATAAATCAAGTGAGGCGGTATACTAATGTAGTTCTGAGTGTGAATAAAGCAAACTTGGGCCAGCAAACAGCAAAAAAAATAGGCAAAGTAAGCTAAGTTCACATCTGCTTGCAGACAACTGTGTGGGCAAGTCCCCAGACACACAGTGGAGGCATGACAAAGGCTCAATAAATGTTACTACATACAGGTCAATTCCTGTTGAAATTTTCATGCTTAGTTGTTATCCAGGCGCTATGCAGAGAATGCAAAGGGGATGAGGGGAAATGAGTTTCCTGGATTGTCTCTTCACACTAGACAATTCGGGTGTTTTCAGGGTTTGGACACAAAAAAAGATTAATTAGGTAGAGGCTGTCTACATCTAACCTAAATTTACATATGGTAAATATATTAGTTAACCTTTACTTCTTGAAACATGGATAGCAGCTTACTTCTGCTAAGGGTAAGGTGAGCAATTTGGTTCAACAGTCATTAAATGAGGCCCACAACTTTTCTGCTGGCCTTTGTCATCCGTAAAAATCATGCATACATCTCACAGGGGGCTGGTCACTTGATGATCTTCAGGATTGCATAAGGTCAGATTAAATGAAGTTGGGGAAAAGACAATGAATTCATACTACATTTTTGTTCTGTTCTCTGTGCTGAGGAAGTTGTCAGTGTAGAGATAAATTTATGTATTCCTTCTAAGAGAAGACACTTAAGATCTGTGCTGTAAGCCCAAAGTACTTATTCTCAGTCTGACTTGCATCACTTCAAATAATTTTCATGCTTCTTATTCCCTAGAGCCTTACTAGAAACACTGCCATGGAGATAGCTGTCAATGTGAAGGCCCTACATAATGAAACTGAATCTCTGCTAGTAGGCAGAGTTCCTTTGGTAAGGTCACAAAATGCATGGATTTATTTCCTCATTCAGATTATCTGTGATTTGTTCTTTGCTGATTTTTTAAATTGGCGCAGGATTTATGACATGCTACAAGAAGCTCTGTAAGGCTGGTTGGAGGATATTGCACTGCATTTCTGGTTTGGATTCGATTGAGTTATGAATTCTTGTCCTAGGTTGGCATCCATCTTACCTCACTTCACATATCTATCCCACTACTGATCTTCCAGACAGGTGGGGAGGAAGCTGCATCCCGTAGTCTGAGGGGAATGAAGAAAGATTTCAAGGCCTTGGGACGGTTGGTGGAAGAGTCTGGGGCGCAAGTTATTTTCTCTTCCTTCCTTCCATTTTTGAGTGCCGATGTGGGATAGAATAAAAGAATTCGGTCCATAAATGATTGGCTTCAAGACTGGTGCTACAGGCAGGGCTTTGGATTCTTTGATAACGGCTGGTTTTACAAGACACCAGTTCAGACAGTGATACGTGGGAAGGGTTTATCTCACAGGGTTAAAAGGATGCTGGGGCAGGAATTAGCAGGGCTCATTTGGAGAGCTTTAAACTAGATTTGAAGGGGGATGGGGTTGTAGCTGGGCTTGCACCAGTGGGGCAGCACTCTAGAATTGATAAAGGCTGGGAGGCCTCCCATCCCCCTAGGGTAAAGTTGGTGTGCTCGGCTCGCTCCCTGAAGTGCCTGTACACCAATGCACGCAGCATGGGGAATAAGCAGGAGGAGTTGGAAACCTGTGTTCAGTCAGGTGGTTGTGATCTGGTGGCAATTACAGAGACATAGTGGGACAGCTCACATGACTGGAATGTGGTCATGGATGGCTGTGTCCTTCTCAGGAATGACAGGCCAGCAAGGCGAGGTGGTGGAGTTGCTCTTTACGTGAGAGAGCAACTATGATGTACTGAGTACTGTCCAGGGGTGGATGAGGAGTGAGTTGAGAGTCTGTGGGTGAGAATTAAGGGGCAGGCTGGCAGGGGTGACACTGTTGTGGGAGTCTATTACAGGCCACCAGATCAGAGTGAGGAAGTTGATGAGGCCTTCTACAGGCAGCTGAGAGCAGCCTCACAGTCACAGGCTCTGGTTGTTATGGGGGATTTTAACTACCCTGATGTTTGCTGGAAGGACTACTCAGCCAGCCACAGTCCAGGAGGTTCCTCCAGTGCACTGATGATAACTTCCTGATGCAAATGGTGGATGAGCCAACTAGGAGAGGTGCACTGCTGGATCTTGTCCTCACTAACAAGGAGGGTCTGGTTGAAGCGGTAAAGGTTGAGGGCTGCCTTGGCTGCAGCGACCATGAGATGGTGGAGTTCAGGATTTCCTGTGGCAGGAACAGAATACCAAGCAGAATTGCAACCCTGGACTTCAGTAGGGCCAACTTTGGCCTTTTCAAGCAATTGCTAGGGGAAATCCCATGGGCAAGGCTGCTTGAAGGTAAAGGGGCCCAAGATAGTTGGTTAACTTTCAGGGACTGCTTCTACCAAGCTCAAGATCAGAGCATCCCTACACGTAGGAAGTCAAGGAAGGGAGCCAGGAGACCTGCGTGGTTAAACAGGGAACTGCTGGGCAAACTCAAGTGGAAGAGGAGAGTTTACAGGTCATGGAAGGAGGGGGTGGCCACTTGGGAAGAGTATAAGGCTGTTGTCAGAGGATGTAGGGAGGTAACTAGGAAAGCTAAGGCCTCCTTAGAATTAAACCTTGCGTGAGGGGTCAAGGACAACAGAAAGAGCTTCTTCAAGTACATGGCAGATAAAACTAACACCAGAGGCAATGTAGGCCCACTGATGAATGAGGTGTGTGCCCTGGTGACAGAAGATACAGAGAAGGCAGAGTTACTGAATGCCTTCTTTGTCTCTGTCTACTCTGCCAGAGGCTGTACTGTGGAGCCCCGTACCCCTGAGGCCCCAGAGGAAGGCAGGACAATGGAGGAGTTTGCCTTGGTTGATGAGGATTGGGTTAGGGAACAATTAAGCAATCTGGACATCCATAAATCCGTGGGTCCAGATGGGATGCACCTGTGGGTGCTGAGGGAGCTGGCTGAAGTCATTGCTGGGCTACTCTCCATCACCTTTGCCAAGTCTTGGGAAACGGGAGAGGTGCCTGAGGACTGGAGGAAAGCAAATGTCACTCCGGTCTTCAAAAAGGGCAAGAAGGAGGACCAGTGTAACTATAGACCAGTCAGGCTCACCTCCATCCCTGGAAAGGTGATGGAACGACTTATCCTTGGTGCCATCTCAAGGCATATCAAGGATAAGTGGGTCATTAGGGGCAGTCAACATGGCTTCGCCAAGGAAAGTCCTGCTTAACCAAGCTCATAGCCTTTTATGAGGACATAACGAGGTGGCTAGATGATGGCAGAGCAGTGGATATGGTCTATCTTGACTTCAGTAAAGCATTTGACGCAGTCTCCCACAGCATCCTCGCTGCTAAACTGAGGAAGTGTCATCTGGATGATCGGGTAGTGAGGTGGACTGCGAACTGGCTGAAGGAAAGAAGCCAGAGAGTTGTGGTCAATGGGACAGAGTCTAGTTGGAGGCCTGTATCTAGTGGAGTTGGTACTGGGACCAGTATTATTCAATATATTCATCAATGACTTGGGTGAGGGACTAGAGTGCACTGTCAGCAAGTTTGCTGATGACACCAAGCTGGGAGGAGTGGCTGACACGCCAGAAGGCTGTGCTGCCATCCAGAGACCTGGACAGGCTGGAGAGTTGGGCGGGGAAAAATTTAATGAAATATAACAAGGGCAAGTGTAGAGTCGTGCATCTGGGTAGGAACAGCCCCAGGTTCCAGTATAGGTTGGGGAATGACCTGTTAGAGAGCAGTGTAGGGGAAAGGGAGCTGGGGGTCCTGGTGGACAGCAGGATGACCATGAGCCAGCTCTGGGCCCTTGTGGCCAAGAAGGCAATGGCATCCTGGGGTGGATTAGAAGGGGGGTGGTCCCTTGTTCAGGCTTCAAAGCTTAATTTGATTCATTTGTCCATTTCTGATTTCTACATGTTCTATTTCTGCTTCTCCTTATGGTTTGTGCAAATGTCTTCATGGGTCTGCATCAAACCCATTCTTTAATAAAAAGGCCCTTTGGAAGATAATGAGATAATCTTCCAGAGTTGTCCATTGCACTCATTTGACATTGTGCTTGTTTAGAACAGTATTTCACAGTCACAATAACAAGACACCCTGGTTAACATTATTGTCATGTATTTTATGAATACTGAAGCTACACGTATGTTGGTCCCTTTCTTGATTAAAATAGAGACACATTAAATGTCAGGTGTTGCTTGATGCGTCAGCCGCTGCCATCATACAGTTCTCCAAATTATCTTTCTCCTCTGACAAAGACAGACATTCTTTCTTTAATATCCTCCTGTTTATGTTTTTGTCTCTTCAATTCTCCCTCACCCCTCTTTTCTGTGATCAAAGCTCCTGATAGCAGTAAATTGATGCCTTTGTTGTACTTGGTAAGCTTTTTTTGTTGTTGCCATTTAATGGCTCTTGAGTTTTTCCATTATGGCTCCTGAAGGAGACAAAAGAAATATAAATACATACACAAGGAAACTATGATTCCTGCCACCTCCTGTAAGATATGATTAACAAAGTTCATAAAAGTGTATTAGCTAGATGAAAACAAATAGTGAATTAGCTATAAATACGATTTTTAGTGATATGATGGCAGGGGACAATTAAGCTGATTTGTGTAATCTCCCAGATGGTTATGGCTGAGATATAGTTTGTAAAAAATAAAAAATACTGGGTTTTGTCTAGATATTTTTCCAACTACACTATTTCAATTTTGGCTTTTTAGAAAGCATTTCCAGTTTAGAAGAGAGCTCAGTTTTCCAATGTATTAAGGGAGAAGTATGAAAGAATGTTTCATTTCAACTGAATGAAATTATCCAAGCTCACTGAAATAAAATATTTTCATATTAAAAATTTCCTTGGGAAGGAATTGAAAAAAAATCCTTTATTTTCATTGTTTCATTCATAGTGTTAATTTCCATCTTGGAAGTAAGAACCTTTTCCAGGGTGTTGTGGGAAGAGAATTTACCCTGAATTGCTGACTCTTCCTTTATCAGAATTTCACTGTTTACTTCAGGAGCAATATTGCCAATGTATACGCTTTCTCACCATCAGGTGAGAGTTTTTTGGTCCCCATGCGAAACGTTTTCCTTTGAGAATCAAGCCATTAGATAAGCGCTTGTTGAGAAAGAGATAATTCTTTGCTTTATTCATTTATATAAAATAAGTGACTTAAATATTTTTTTTAAATGAGAACACAAGAAAAGTTGTAACTTTTTCAAAGACAAGTAGGTCTCCCACTGTGCCTCAAATGAACTGAACTGTTGAAATTGAAAAAAAAAAAGGAAGGCAAAAGAAAGATCGGAATCTGCTTTTGGGCACTGAATTCTGTGAACTTTAGAAAAGAACACAATAGCAAGATGGAGCTTATATTTCTAATATTACTATACTAAACAGCAATATCTTACTAAAGCTGGTCTCTCCTTTGGAAGGTCACATATGCAAATGATTGAAGCAAAGGAAATATTTTTTTTTAGGTAGGATGAATTAATGGGGTCTTGTAATTTATCTCTAAACCCCAACAACATCAAAATCTTTTTCCAGCACTAGAGATCAAAGATTCTCTTACAACTCCTTTTTAAAAATGCATTCACTAGGATATAGCTTAATTAGAGCTTTCAAAAGGATATTCTGCGCTGCTTTGGGACTACTTTTACTTCAAAGAGAGAAATAGATGTTCAGATTGCTTTATGAGTGATTGCATGCAACTAGTTCCATGGTTAAACTTTACCCCAAAATGGTGTTTCAGCAACCCCAGGTAAGCCTAAAACAGCTTTGCCAGGGGTCAGCTGTTCGCCTTGCCTTTTTCTCACAGGTTTGACTCACACAACAGCTGCAGAATAGTTTTCAGACCAGGGTTTTAAGGAAAACTGGCACCACCCCCATGGGGTTCTCAAAGTGTTGATAGAGCCAAATTCCCCTAGGTCAGCAAGTCCTAAGTTTTTTATGCTGCTCCACTTTCTTCTCCTCTGGCCTTCACTGATGTGTTTGGCTTTTTGTCTCCCATCTGGGGGTGCAGTCGTGCCCCTCTTCCGTGCCTGGTCCCTTTTCTTCCCACCTTCAGCCAGCAGCAGTGGCTGTCACTCTGTGTCTCACCTATTTAGAAGGGGTGGTGCAGGTATTGTGTCACCACTGGAAGACCTTTGGGAATGGAGCATCTTGGGTAAGATCCATTTCCTCTTACTTCACCATGAGAGAGCCATCTATCATATGAAGACATTTGCAAACAATAACTCAGGCTTACTACCCTCTATTGAATTTTTTCCACACTGCTTTTCATAAAAAGATTTTCCAGGCTCTTGTTTTTCTGGTCAGGTTTTATCTCCCCTTGTGCTGCTCCTTTCCATTTGTAGTCTGTCCTTGTATTGGTGTTATTGGATAACTTTTGCTCTCTGAAGACTCCCTGGAGGTGTTTAAAAGACGTGTAAATGAGGTACTTGGGGACATGGTTTAGAGGTGGACTTGACAGTGTTATGTTAACAGTTGGACTAAATGATCTTCAGCATCTTTTCCAACCAAAATGATTCCATGATTCGATGACTCAGGGGTGTGGTGAATGATGACAGTGATTGACAGCTAGGTCTAGCTGGTCTGCTGCGAAAGACTCAGCTGTCTCAGTCATCCCTTTGTGGTTGGGACCATACTAAATGTAGTGTCAGGGTGGTCTGATGTGTCTCTGAAGGAAAATTTAATTTGGTAAGATTATTTGCTTTCGCTGTTTGCTTACACTCACTGTGAAGTAGTCATCTGTTTGTGTATAGTAACAGCATATCCAAATTTAAATGTTATATGTTAACAAAACTAAAGATACTATTTTTCTGGCCTGTTTATAAACAGCAGTTAGAAGCTCCCCATGAAGAGCTGTTGTCTGATGCTTTGCACAGCGTGGAAGTTGAGTTGAGAAAACTTGCTGAGATACCTTGGCTTTATTATGTTTTTCAACCAAATGATGATGAGGTGAGTTTGATTAATACTTCCTGTTTCTAATTGAACTTTATTTTCTTCTGATAGGGAAGAGTAAGTTACAATCCCTCATGATCTGGAGAGACAATGTCAGTAGTGATGCTGAAACCTCTCTGTCTGCTGTGAACAAGCTTCTAAGCTTAGGGCATTTTTGTGTGTTTTGTTCCCTTTTGTGAATGTAAAGGTTTCGAATGGTTATTTGAACCATATATATGAAACAAGTATAGAGTTAAATCCCAACGTTATCCTTTATGAAAGTAAAATTTGGTATTAATTTTTTTATTAACTATGAATTACCATCTAAGCATGTAATGTCACTGTTGTTTTCTATTAATTAAATGTAACTGTGCCTCTTCTTTCATGCAGGATCCCTCTCTGGATTATGCTAAAAGAAACAACAGAAGTACAGTGTTTCGCATAGTGCCAAAGTTTAAAAAAGAAAAAGTTCAGAAGCATAAGACCAGCCCTCAGCCTGGTATGTGTTTTGAAATTACAAGAAAAATAGTAGCATTTGGGGAAAATGTGATTTTATGTTTGTTTTTTTTTTTTACTGAGAGCTGAAACGATGCATTCTACTTAAGAGTAGTCAAAGTGAAAAGCAACTGAGCTAACTGGCGTCTTCATTAGGATGGAGATTTCTTTCAGTGCATTTAGAAAACATTCAGTAAGACCCCAAGACTTCCACATGAACCAAATAACTACTGAGAAAATATTTAGATAGTTTTGTCATGCGACATGACCTGTGTCTTTGCTGGTGGTTACATGTGATTAACACATAGCAATACAAGTCGTAAGTAAACACGTTTTTCCCCTATGAAGCTCCAGTTCAGGTTTTTCAGGTTAGTTTCAGAAGGTGCACAGTAACTTCTATCACGCTGGTTTAATTAACCAGTTATTCTTAAATTTCAGATGGGTTTTGAGGTCAGCAAGTGAGACAAATCAAACAAAAAGCCATGACAGTCAATACTGATTTTTTTTAATTAGTAGAAGTTGAACAAACTCCACTCTCCTCTCTTCCCACTCTTATCCATGAACTTACTTCCTTAAGATTATGTCCAGGAGTTAAACAGTGATCAGATGGTCCTAAAACTGTTTCTACATCTTTTTCTTTTTAATGGACAGTTAGTCAAAATCTGCAAAATCTTGCACTTGTTGGTCAGACTTTAGATTTTAGATTAGACTTTAGATTTACTTCATTGTAAAACTGATCAGTATTGAATGAAGTTGCAAAACTGTAGCAATAAGTAGCGTAACTATTTTCTTTTAATAAATGTGGTCTTATTAGGACTAATGTGGGCAACTAACCTTAGAGAACAATGTTTTACAGAGAGCTTCTTAATGGCATATGTAACACAGTAGCTTAAAGAATGAAGTTGCATTAATTAAGAATTCTATAAACTGTTAATTAAAACCAGACTTGCTTGCTGCCATTGCTATATTAGAGGTATTGTTGCTATTTTAATTTTACATATTAATTAGTTTTTGCAGGCTTCTCTCCCTGGATGATACTAATAAATTAATGTATAAAGCAGAACGACATTAGACTTTGCACCACTGATCCTAAGATGGTTTAATGTGAATATGTGCGGACATGAGGGTTTAAAGGCTTTACTGAAGAAACTGGAGTAAAGCTGAAAGCATGGCTGCAAAGCAAAGAACCCCAACTTTGTTTAGATACTTTCTCATGTTAACTGCTAACCTGTAACCTGCATGTAAAAAGAAAATTGTCAGTTTTTGTGGAAATGACACCTCTAACCTTTCCCTTTGCTAGCACGGCAGTTCTACTCTGTTTTCCACTCTCTTTGGCCTAACCTTTGCTTGTGATGCATTTGAGCATGTAGAAATTAAGGGGGTTTTGCTCTTAACTTTGGTAGTTCAAAAATGGGGCACAGATGAAGTTGCTGCTTGGCTGGATCTGCTCAGTTTGGGAGAGTACAAAGAAATCTTCATCAGCCATGACATCCGAGGCTCTGAGCTTTTACATCTGGAAAGGCGAGATCTTAAGGTATTTCCTTTGTGCTACTTTTCTGCTATTGACCATTTTCTTTGACAAAACAACAACCAACTTTTCTTCTTTCCCTGCACTTGTTATGTGCTTGTAGCTTGGCTTACACTGTGCAAATATGCAATAAACTAATACACGCTGTCCTTTGGCCTGGATTTCTCAAGTGCTGACTTGTACTCGCAACCGGAAATATCTATGTTAACCAAAAATTTCCTTTTTTTGCACTTTACTCAGAATGATAGCATTATAGTTTATGTCAGAAGGCACAGGAAAAGCACGCTTGATATCTTACTGACATCAGTGTAATATAATGTTATCTTCAAGAGTTCACTGTTTCCATTGAACGGGATCAGTACGGATCAGTTGGAATTGGTGATAATAAGTTTAAATCTCTCTACTTCAAGGTCAGAAGCTACGAGGGGCTGACCTGCTTCAGGTGATTTATTGTATATATATTGGATATAGTGAGTGTGAGAGAGATAAGCAGCTTAATAAATTGCAGCATTGGTCTTACATGGTGTTGGTGTTTGTGAGTCAAAATAGACCTTTGCAATAGGTTTTCTCATCCCTGGTCAACCTCTGCCTGATTTTAGCTGTAGAGATTTAAAAAAGAGCACTTTTTAAAATTGTCTCCAAAATTCTACAGCTTACTTCCTTTGAGGTTGGATTTATAAGTTTTGCAGGAGAAATGTTACCTAGCAGGCTGAGGCTGTTACTTGAGCTTGCTGGTCTTTTTCAAGAATGACTTAAGTGCATCCATTATATGTAATAGAGGCTGTATCTTTAGGGATTTGTTACATTACTTTTTCCAGGAACTCAGCAGTGATGAGTTCTTGACAACGTGTTTTGCAACTGCTTTTAGCACCTAAGAGAGGAAATAGGATATTGTATAAATTGCAAACATTTACATTAGGAGTGAAAGTCATTGCTCTAGCCACAGTGCAGTAGTCGCCAGAGAGAGGCAACAGTTTCATACAACTGTGGCACTTTTTGGTGGAATTTCTTATATAGGATGAAATCCTGACGTTATAAGCTAGTGCTTGCCTTGTATGACTGTTGCAGTAGAATGCAGCTGCTGAAAATAGCTGTGTTTGAGATGACCCGTTTGACTGTTGTGTATTATTTTACCCTTTGATATTGGACCACCTATGCTTCTTTCCATGGAAGTTAGATTCCTTTCTTTCAGGATAGCTCCTAACACAGAGAGACAGTTTCAGGATAGTCTTTCCCTACAAAAATTTAGAAATAGAAAACTGTCCAAGCGATCCACCACAAGGTTCCAGTGATGGATATTGCAAGTCCCTGTTCTGGAAGGGCAGTGAACAAATTTAAAACTACTTAAAATGGTGACAGCTGGGAAACTCAGCATCACACAATGCCTAGGCTTGCTAAAATGTTAGGAAATCTTGAAAATAAATCAAGATGATGAATTTGTTGGAATGAATGATAGTGAGTAAGAGCAGTGTTAAACTTCTGGCCATGCCTCGTTTCTGACAGGTACCAATTTGACTGCATGCCCAGAAGACTGACACTTCAACCAAGGAAATATCTGCAGCAGGGTTATCATCAACCTGTTACCCCTGTTGCTAAGACTCATGCTGATTCAGCATAAATAAAACCCCATCACAAAGGCCTATGCCCTGAAATATCTAAAAGTTTGTCTTAGATAGAGCCTATGCAGAGACAGACTTTCACTGTCCCCTCTATCTAGTGCTGCCTGGAAGCATGTGCACAGGTTTTGAATTGCTCAGTGTAGCTGGGCGAGGACTTGCTCTGCACCAGTTGCCAGGGGTATAGTATACCGTGTGCTAGCAGAGGTCTTGCTCTAGAATCACCCCATACAGTGCCACTCATAAGGTAGGCCAGGGTTTTGGCCAAGCACGGCGTGCACTCTGTGTGCAAACACCGAATTTAAAATAGCAGAGTTTAGCACTCGCACCGTTCATTACATCTGGGACACCATCTCTGCGGGGAACCAATTAACGATGGCTCCAGCAACCTGCAGTTTTCTGACCAGAATTGCTGTCAAGGTGTGTAATGTGGTTCCTAGGAAACGAGGACCACGTCACAAGCCGCCCTGTTAATTTTTCCTCCTTTAGCTATCAAGGTGTGCAGATGAGTTGTCGGAGCTCTCGCAGGCTATAATCTGTCTACAGCCTCTCCTCCAGTGCAAGGCTTGTGCCTCCTGCCAGACTAAATGGGCTCGTCATTGATCCACAAGCTCTCAAGCCACGTGCAATACATTTACCTCTATTACCTCTCATGTTGACAACGGGAAAAATCGTTGCCTGTTTTAATTGAATCCTCTGGGCCCACCTTTCTGTGGTCAGAAGTAGAGATGAAAAGCAGTCCAGAAAAGGATTTGATGAAACTCTCATCCGTTGCACGCGTCACTGGAATAGATCAATATGTTGCCTGAAGAACTGGACACCTAATTATATTTCTGTGTAGCTTGTGGATCCCATACTTGGTTAGCTCTGTGTGTGGCAAATGGCAAATGGAGAACACCTCCAAGTGGAACCATGTACTTCCCTCCACCCAGCCCCTGCAATAATACCCTTTCTCCAGCCTCCTACGCCTGATTTTATTTAGGAGAATCTTAGACTTTTACACCCATGTGATTATCTTTCCCTTTAGGAAAGACTGGGCAGTGAATTTTGCACTGTGCTGTAGAAACTGCTGTAGAAAGGCTGTCATGTTGGGGTTGCTTTTAACCTTCTTTTACAAGCAAACTCATTGAAAACTAGACTCATTTTTCTGAAATAAATACTGGCATCCTAGCATTGATAAGCTTTTTCCTATGCACACAACTTAGTAATAGTCAGAACTGCAACACATTTGGCATGATTTGGCAGGGTGACATCTCCTTAGAGCTCCATAGCAATGTTGGTTTCTTTGGAGACAGGGCTTCCATGCCTCATGTGTCAGCTTGATGAGCAGTGCCCGTCGAGCTGAAGTCTCTGTTGAGGACCGCGGCATTTCATCTCTGTGTTTCGCAGTAGTGTGTTTGCCGGGAAAATATTCTGTAAGATTTGCTCGACTTCGGGCATGCTAGGTGACTTTTGACACTGGGAATGCACATAGTGTAAGGAAGATGTTAATGGAAGATGTTAATGTTAACGAGTGTTTATATAAATTGTTCAGTAGTATTACATTGGTGGTATGCTTGGCCAAAATCTGTGGGGCAAACCTGGAATAAATGGATTCTTGGCTAAGCGGACAGGCAATCACCATAATATAATGCACATAAAGAACTCCTGAAAGCTGTTGCAAGAATTTTCTTGCCCAGTCTTTCTTTTTCTTTTTGAGAATTTTTTGAGCCCCACCTGTTGAAAAGCCTAAAGATGTCAGAGTGGGTTGGGAGAGCAGAAGAAGAGCCGATCCTGTAGTTTTAAAGGCCATATCTGGGCAAAAAAGGACTATTTTCTTCCTCAAACTCTGGCTAGAGTCTTGTCTTCAAAGCTATATTTTAATCAAATCGAATTTTTGTTAATTAGTTGTCAATTAAATACAGACATTATGTAGAGCATGATGAAACTCATGCATTCAGAAAATGCCAAGATCTTTGGAGGATCTTGGTTGTTGAATGATGTATGATATTCTGCTGATTTAGTCTGACATGAGAGAATTTCTGCAAACTTTACTGCATCAATAGTAAACTGACAGTACTAGATAGCATCTAGTGTCAGGAATGTATAAATTTTAATTTCCTCCAAACCAAACTATTACATAAGCTTAAAAATTCATAGTTTATCTTGGGTGGTCTTTTGGTTTGGTTTGGTTTTTGTTGTTTTGTTTTGTTTTTCCCTGGAAGTGTGGCAGAGTTTATCAAAAGGGTCCCAAAAATTGTGATGAGGCTCTTGAAACCTGCTGTTCTGATCTACATTACAGCAACTTCAACTGGAAGGGAAATAAACCAAAAATCTTTTGCCTCTGAAATGTAGACATTGTTGACAATACTTTGTAAAGGTTGGTGGAAAAAGTGGCTGAGTTTTCCGGGAATTTCAGAATATGATTCTTTCCTCTGATCTTTGAAGTCTGGCAGCATCTCGCTATGTTGCTTGTCCAACAGAAGTTCTGCTTGTGAAAAATGTTTGTTCTGAAGAATTTGCAAGTTCTTAACCTTTAACACGTGTGGCTTCTTATGGTTTGGAAAGTATCCTTGTGGGTTTTTCCTTATGTAGAATTTCCTCCACCTAGCAACTAGGCTATTTCAGTAGTTTCAGTAGTCGTGTATTTTTGATTCATGGGAAAATTAAGTTTAGCATAAAAAATAAAATATTCTCCAAATTTAAAATGAACAATATTACTGTCATTGTGGGACGAGCTTAACAACTACTACCTACATCAGTTCTCTTAACTTAAAAATTAGTACTACATTTTTTTATAAGTGAGATGACCATTAGCGGAAACAAAATATAAATTGATGTGGTGTGGAAAATCAGAAGCTTTTTTCAGATAGGTTTATGAACAGCGCTTGATTTGGAGACTTTTATGAACAAATCTTGAACTCTTTAATGCTGGCACCTTTGTGCCTGGGGGCTGTAAAGGTTGGTCAGGTATTTATAGTAATGACAGTTTTCAACTGAAGAAACAACCAGGGTTTTTTTTCATCTCTAACATAACCAGAATTCAGTCTTGACTCTCTGAAAATTAATCCACCTGTTTAATCCATGCCTTGCTACATTTACAATAAAAGAATTAATTCATGGGCATCTTACCACCCCTTTCTTCCTTTGGAGAAATGCAAAATTAATTGCATGTTAACACTTTTAAGTAATATAAAGTGCAGATTTTCTGAGATTTCTGTGGCTGTAGAAGGGTAGATACAGTCTTTGTGTAGAGTATGTACAGAATATTATGTATGGTTTCATTTTTCACTCAGTATGAGAAAAATTATTTCAAGCTCCTTAATTACACTCCCTTGTAATGTCTTTGTAATGGACAATCTTCCTATTAAAATGAAAGAATGTCTATGATAGAAAAATAGATAGTGAAACTTTTCTAAGGTTTTTTATTTAATCAGAATCTATTTACGTAAGGTTTATTCTACATATAACTAGTGCTCGAATCTGCCACTTGCTCAACATCATTAACACAAGGATTTTAAAGCATTTTTCAAAGCTGGGAGGGAAGCAGATTTTCACCAAGCTGAGCTGAAAATTCATTAGCGCAGTTGGGGATCGTTAGCACAGCTGAGCATCTCATTCTGCTCCTCTCACCATTGGACCAGTCAAAATAGAAAAACGGATGCTGCTAAAGCTATTACTAATACTGGAAGAGGTTTGCTGCAAACATTTCTTGTCTGTCGTCACTCATAAGGAGACAGGTCCCAGAAACTAATATTAGAAACATTTCAGCTGATGTGTTTGCGTTAGTGTTGGCTACAAGGAGATTTACACTTGCACTTTTTTACATTTTCCTTTGGGATGTGACTGTCACGTTTCTGAGAATTTTTCTTCCAGCTCTCTAATCAAGAAGATCCATGTTAGGAGCTGAAACCTTTTTGGAATTAAAAACAAATACTTACTTTTTCTATTGCTCTCTAAAGGGAAGTTGTCCTACATGCCTGTAGCTGTTACATCCACTTTCCCTCGAGAAACTGGGGATATGTGTGTTTGTTGATTAAAACAGACATCGTAGGGCCTCAGATCAAGTGACATTGCTGGACAGAAGCTCTAATCCATCACATCCTACCAAGCATTCGATTGCTATATTAGAGAGGAGGGGGAGATTGTTCTTTTTGCCAGAAATTGTGAAAGGTTTTTGTACTTAGAAGTCAAGCAAAAGATGTTTTTGACAGATATTGCAGTGCCTTGGGTTGTCGTTATTGCAGGTAAGTAATTTTCTGTCTGCCAGAGGAAGAAAGAGATTTATTGTATGCTCTAAGCAATTTTTTTGTTAGGCAACACTTGCTAGTGGCATAGAATCTTTTCCAGTTCATGTTGACTGCAGTGAAAACATTTCTAGACATCTGCTGCATGGCTAGATCACAATCAATAGAGTGTTTTTGTTCGGTTTTTTGGTTGGTTGGTTGTTTTTTTCCTTTTTATAAATAAACGTTCTTTTTCTCTCTTTCTTTTTTTTAAATTTCTGTAGGACCTGGGGATAACGAAAGTGGGTCATATGAAGCGAATTCTGCAGGGAATTAAAGAGCTCGGCAAGAACACCCCTTTGTCTGAAGTGTAATTATGCTGGTGCTCTCCATAGAGAAGGGAAAGTTGCTGGAGGAGCAAAGCTGTTGCAAGCACTTGGCTGTCTTTGTAGTTTACTCTGTGGAAGGATAAGCACTGGTGTGTTCGTACAGGCTAGGATCTCTGAAGTCTTGTATGGTGAAGAGCTTGCTGCAAGAGTATAAAGGATTTGTGCCAAAAAAAAAAAAAAAAAGGAAAAGGTGATGTGTTCTGCAAAGACGTCTTCTTGGTGTGCAAACTCAGCCAGTTCAGATAAGCACATTTGGGTAAATTGATCAGTTTATGGTGAACTGCACTGGCTGGAAAATATAATCAAGAAATGATTGCTTTGCTTATGTGCAGCTCTGTATGCCTCTCTTTACGCTGCAGCAAGATCCCACTGTACAGCATGAGGTTGTCCAGTTATTCTTCTGAGGCGAAGCTTCGTAAAACCTCCTGTGCAGGAGAGCGAGAGGTTCCGGAGGTTTCCCAGGTGAGCCCAGCAGCGCCGCAGGGACCCAGCGCTCCCTGGCCGTGCAGGAGCAGGGAGAGAAATTATACCTTGTGATACCATGAATGCAAACTATAATGCATGGTGTGCCTGCCTGAATCGTCTCTTGTTCTGTTGCATGACACATCCGATACTTTAAACACTTGAACAACTTTTATATCGGTTTGAATGAGATTTAATTTATTACTACTTGAGTGTCTTTTTTTTTTTTCTTTTTGGTTTCAGGCACTTTTCTATTCTTCAGTGTTGTGTTATGCCTAAAATGTGTTCTATGGCAAAGGATGTGTGGGTGTGGAAACTTAGCATTTGTGCCATATCCAGCAGATTATATGCATTATATATGATTGAAACACTGTACAGTCAGATTTTTAAATATACTATGTACAGAAGGTATATCAGGTAACTAACTTATGAGTATTTTTGAAAGACTGGTACCTCACAAAAATATCAATTGGCTTCCTGCGTGGAAAATGATGAAGAATTTTCTCATGGTGCATTTTAAAGTAGTTATTCAGTTATCTTAAACATCTGTAGCATATTTGAACTTTTAGGCACTAATCGTTTTATTTATTGGTCAAAAAGCAGGTTGAAAGATTAATGAAAATTTTTTACAGGAAGATTCATTTTATTTATCATACATAAGAAGAGTTTTAAAATGTAGCAGCTGATTTGATTTTTGTGGGGTAAGCTTTTACTCATTACTAATTAACTATTAATTTAAAAATGTCTCTGCGTGCATTTCTTTACAAAGGCATTGATTCACATCTTGTCAACACTCCTACATCAGTAGATCATAAAAATTTTAAAAATGAAATCTGAGGTTTTACACTATGCATGCAAAGATGAATCACATGCAAGATAGTAATCCATGAGTGTAAACAGGTTAAAAAATGAAAACTATCTTTGTTTAGAAATTGCATTAGACCACAGTTTATAAGGTTATTTACAGTTTACTTAAATGAAACATAGCTTCATAACTGAATTTCCTGGTTAATTTTTCACAAAAATGTTAATCTAGTAGAAAAATAATTTGCATATATCTACCAAAAAACCCTACTTAAATGTTTGATATGAGATTATATTGCATCACCTGCCAGAAAACTTGCACAGAATCGCTGTCTCCTTGCCGTTCCTGACAAGGTGTCATTGTGGCATGAGGAACACTTGACTTTTACTTAATTGAGTAGCTTTGACATTTCTTACAGGTTAAAGAGTATCTTAATGTCTTCGTATGTTTTCCTCGTAGGCAGCAGCGTAAGGTTTCATTTGTTTTTTCGAAAGCCTATTTTCTCCATTTAAAGGGGCCACTGTCAAGTACTGCATCCTGGTTTTGCCTTCCCTTTCGCATGAGTATGATGGGAGTCATCCCTTGGAAAGTAGATGAGAATCGTCCCTTGGAAAGTAAAATCTGTTCCTCTCACTGTTTTATTGCAAGAAGAAAAAAAATCAACAGGAGCAAAACAAGCTTCATTTACATCCAATTATAGTACCATGTGCCCTTGCTGCGGTAGGTTCAACGGGCACCACTCTGGGAGCTCTGTGGACATATTATAATTGATTATCCTGGTACACAAACAAAAGTAAAAGGCTATGTTCCATTAGGTTTTCCATTAAAAGAAACTAAAATCCTTTTGCCAAGTGACATGATTTTTCATGCTGTTGTATGAAAAGCATATGCAAACAAGTTAGGCAAAAAAATTGAAATATTACCTTTTTTTTTTAAATGTACTTGACATTCACCCCTTTAATGATGTTCAGATGGCACCTGTCAAGTCTTCACGAGTTGTATTTCCTTTTCTCTTTGTTTCTCCGTAAGCTACGCTATATTTTGATGTGTGGCAGCATTCTGATATATCTATGTTCCAGTGGACTATGTAGTTAATCTTCCTGGTTGATTCAAGGACATCATACATGGAAGAACTTTCTTTGCTTTTCTGATTGTAGGATACACTCTCTTTACAACTTTCAGCCTTGCAATATGCAATGCGTTAAGATGGGCTATGGAATGGGATCTCTTCAGGTTGCTGCAGAGGTCTACGCTGAGTCTATTAATAATGGAAGCTGCTTTTAGGCAGGGAAAATGGACAAATGTTGTTTGTAACGCAACTTTCTTATGGCACTCCTCAAATTACCTCAGTATAGGACAACTGATCAATTGTCTTTATGTAGTTCTTTTTTTTTTAAATGACCACCAAAGAATTTAACTTCATTTGCCCTAACCAGAAGGTTTTTTTAAATGTGCAAGTAGAAAAAAAAAATGTAAGCATCGTTTATGCTGTATTTATTAGATGCCCAGGAGAGCAAATTTTATGCAACTCCATGCCTTGACTAGTGTTGGCTATCAAATCCAAATGCGTCTGACAAGTAGGCTCAAAATACTTTGCAGGATTTTCTGCGGAGGTGATGGGTCATAACTGTGTTTAGTGATGCGGCTTTTCTAAAGAAAGACTTTTGAATAATGTTACTATCTCCTGATTATTGTAATTTCCAAGCTTTGGGTTTTTTCCTTAAAGCTGTAAAAGTCCCAGCTCCTGATGTGTAGTGTTTCAATGCACACATCCCAATATTTCAACAAAAATAGGATAAACACATCCCCTAAAAGTACGAAGTTTTTCAGACAACAAGTTATCCCAGTAGATCTTGTGGAGCCTGATTCAACATGCTAGATTCATCAAGACAAAAAATCACTACACAAATTTTACTGGATGAATTTTTTTCCTATAGCCAAATACACTTAATTTCTGTGGTAAGTCCGCATCCCTTGAAGTCTGAGAGGAATACAGAGCAATCAGCATTTTTTTGAAGTGGCTGGTATTCATATAGATGAAATGCCCTACACCTCAGAAAGAGGAAGAGGAGAAATGCGTGTTTTAAAATGGCAGCAGATTGCTAAATGCATGTTTCTCTTCTGTCATTTTCAAAATAGGATTTTTCCAGCTTACTGTATTCAGTTGCTGCAGCAACCTCTGAATCAGGTCGTGCAAGTATTGCTTTTATAATGCCTAATGCCTTCTTCTTAGAAACTGAATGAAATCAGGCAAACTCATGGTTGTAGGGGTTTTTTTACAATATTTTAAAGAAAAAACTTGTTCAAAAATGCAAAATTTTATATGATGGCAATTGCAAATTTTCTTTATGATACATTTTTATGTATTCCCCTGTTACCACTATTTTTATTCCTGAACATGTCATTCTTTCAAAGAAAAATATTTTAAACATGGAAGAACAGTTAAATGTAAAGCGTGCGATCAAAAACCCTCCCAGACTATTTCAATACTGTATTTCTTACTCTGTGACTGGAGTAAACATGTCCTGTAAATCATAAATAGAAATCCTCTTTCTCTCTCCATCCCTGCCCAAAGAAATTCATACTACAATGTTGTATAATTGTAATTCAAACAAGAGGAATTGATTTTTTTATAATGGCCCGTTTCATATTTTCCTATGCTTCTTGTGAAGAAATAGATAATCTGCCAATCTTGACTTTTTAATTGAACTCAGCAATGCTAATTCACTTAATGAAAATTTCATAATGCCTTGGTAATGAACAGATCTTATTTCAAGGGTAAAATTATCAGTGTTTTTCAATGCATCTAATCTTCCTTTCAGGAAGACTGGCAGGGAACCTTTTTCACGTGAAATGGAAAATTAATATATAAAGCAAGTATGAGAGGATGTTCCATACTCCTACTTTAAAAATAGATGTAAAACTACATATTATGCAGAGATAATTCCAGAATGGACATGTAAGACAAAACCCCCCACAGCGATCTCATTTTGTTTGATGCTTCCTTTTAATGATTGCATTACTAATGTTTACTACTGTTTCTCCATTGATCTCTCTGTATTAAGTATTAAGTTCTTGCATATAGGTTTGACAGCTCTGGTAACTAATACTTAGCAGTGTAAAAAGTCTTTCTGAAAGGTAAAGTCACAGTGATGTGTATTGTTGAGGATGACAGAGCTGAAGCAATATATTTAGCTTACAACCAGCAAATCATCTTGGCACTTGTGTGAGAGCCACAGAAAATTAATTGAATAAGTATAAATTTATTTTTTCACCCCAATAACAGAAGTACCTCTCAGCTGCAGTGTCCTGAGTGTTACATTTCTACCACGGGCTCTGCCATTTTTTGGATTCTGTTTTCATAGATTGTATGTTTTGTGGTATGATTTTCATATCATCCAGGTTCGATGCTGCTTATTCTAATTGCGAAGATTTAACATTTGCAGGAACTGTACATGACTGTATTGCTGTCTTAAGTAAAAGGAGGAGGTTTTGATGACTTGAGGATGCTGAGGAGTTGAGACAGGTCTTAAAATACCTCTGCTGCCTCTTCAGAGATGAATGGTAGTGTCAGCAGGATCGATAAAGCATCATTTGGTAATTATCAATAGATCTTTACTGGTTGTATAAATTCGTGTATTTATATATAGAATATAGTGTGGAAAATGATCTTTTTTACAAAAAGAAAAAAAAAATCTAGTTCTTTTCTACTACTGTTACATTAGGTTTAATAGCTCTGTTAATGGTTAGCTTATCTACTTGAAATGCTCGTTTCTGCCATACAGAAGCCCAGTCTGTTTCTCAGAAATTATATTCCATTTGGAAGCCATCTGGAGGCTTCCAGGAGACTATTCCTGTAGCCAGTTGGAGCTAATACCAAAATTCATAGCAACTTCTGTAGGCTTAATAGTGGCTGTCCTCAATATTTTAACTCAAAAAATAAAGGTTTTGAAAGGTTGGGGTTTTTTTTTTTTCAGTCTGTAGAATGAAACTTAAAACATCAACCCCTCATCATCTGTAAATAAAATACTAGCACTGTTAACACTTCGGCAAACTAGCCAAGTGCTGGCAATCGCAGACTCTAGAGTATTCCTGGACAAATTGTAATGAATTTAGCTGCAGTGGTTAAAGACCTACCACCTTCAGAGCAGTCAACCGAAAATTCATAGATGAACGTGGTAGAATTGTAAACTTTTATTTTACATAATTGAAGACTTTGTCTCCCAGCTGAAAGAAACACTTTTTATAAAAGCTCTTTGAGGGGATTTTGAGTTCTGGAATGCCCTTTGGAAGAGAGGTGTTTTGGCTAACTCCACCGTGTAAGACTTCTAAGAATACTAGAAATTACAGTAGCTATTAGTAGGACAAGTATGCAAAGTATGCAAGTGACTAGTCTATATTTTATTCTATAGAACAAACACACTGGAAAAATATATTTGTAATATGATTGAAAGGTTCATGTTGGGATTGAAAAGATACTGAAAGTAAAAGCAACATGGTACAAAGTTTAAAGTAATTAGTTCCCTCCCCAATTCATTGGAAACAACTATTTTTTTTTAGGAAGCCGTGTTTGATCCTGGTATAGCTATGTTATACTAGAGCATGTGAACTGGAAGATGAAACCAGGAAGAAATGAACTAAAAGAAGTAAACTTGGGTAGTTTGCGTTCGTGATGCAAACTGTATGAAAAGCCAAAAATAAAATCCCCACAGTGCCTCAAACTCCTACTATGGATATTTAAAGGGAATTAGCATTTTAAGTCCTACTTTTATTAAACTAAAGTATTAATTGGATAGAAAACCTTTTGCTCTAATTACTAATGTGATAATATCATTAACAGGGAAAGCGTTACAGATGTGACTTATGTTTTTCTCCCTGCGTTAGCTGAGGTAAGCTCTGTTTGGGACCAATTCTCTTTGCAGTTACAGTCAATTCTGATATGAATGGAGAGGTTGAGGAAAGCCCTTGCTGCTGCTTGGTCTTGCTTTTCAGGGAGGGAGAGCACGTGTGCTGGCAAACGGGGCCTGGGGGCTCTGGAGGAGAATTTTCAGAATATAAGGTTTTTCTCCTGGGACAGTTTGCGAAGGTTTACAACGAGCACACAGGCATGCAGGTGCTCACTGGGAAGGTTTCTAGTGGCATCGTCCTCTCACAAGATGCCATCTCTGTATCCTGAAGTAGGCATTTGGACTGTACTGCTTAGCCAGATTTCAGAGGATTTTCTACAGGCATCTGTTCACTTGTGGTGTCCATTGTTTCTGTCCCGTATTTCTGTCCCCTTAAAACGTGCACTTTGAAAAATGCCGTCGTGCATATATGACAAAAATTACCATTTTTCCCCTCGAGGTGCACAGCTTGTGAACCTGTCCTGAACAAATTTGTTTCATTAGCCACTCTCTTACAGCATGTCCTTTAAATCCTAAGAGCTGAAACATGGGACCTCCCTAGAGCTGCCAGTGGTATACCTAGTCATTTAGTTTGCTGAAGCTTGTCTGTTGAGGGGATCATCAAGGGGCAAGATAGTGTTCACAGCAGATGAGATGTGCGATAGGTGAGACTTTGCAAGCCATCGAGGAGCTTCTGAGAGATGAAGAGGGTCTGATCTCTGCACCAGAGACCTGGTCCTTCGTTGCTGTCATCACACACAGATCATTTAATGACCTCTGATACCAGCAGCTTAATTCACGGTGACAGCAGACATATCAGTTAGTACTAACAAAACTTCTCGCTGTCACAACTATACATCCAGAGCGGATAGCTTTAAATGCCAAGCATTATGGACTTGCATGAATTTATTCGCAGTGTATTTTCTGGCATTCGAAAAAGAAGATTTAATCTAAAGGTATTTTAAAGTTCCTGAGAGGATCACAGCCCAACGTGGGTGGTTTCTCTTGTTAGCCAGGCTTGTCACTTAAACTGGTATTCCAGTTAAGTACGGCTGTTAGTTAATTCTGTAGTAACATCCACTCACGCAAGTGAGTGCAAAAGGTACACATGAAGTGTTGCAGAGATGTGGCACTATCTGGTTTTCTGCCTAACTCGTATATTCAGGTCTGAATTGCATTTTGTAGTAAAAAGCTGAAACACACATTTTCCACTCAATTCAAAACCACTTTCAATAGAAAATGAAATTATGTAGTATGGTTTGTACTGGTTTAGGCAAAAATTGCTGCACGCTCAGTAGTTTCTGCTCTTCGTTTCCACTTGGGCCTTTTCGCTCCACAGGAAAATTCATTGTGTGCAAACATATGGATCTGTTGGGACTGAGGCATGTGCTTAGCTTCAAACAGCACTTTAGTCCCTCTTGGAGATTGCTCATGTATTTTAGTTTTAGCATTTGTGTATAAGCCTACAGAGGATTTGGGGAAGTAGTAACTTTTCCTTGCATAAAAACTATCACCAGTCTGACCACTGGTAGACTTTCAAATGCCATACCTATGAAAGTTGTTCTCTTGCCAGTATTCACATGTGCATGCGTGTATATATGTAGTATCTAGTTTGTAGTGTGTATGTGTGTGCAAACCTGTACATATATATGTATATACATACCCTGGTTTTGCCCAATATAATTATGCCTACTTGTGTGTAGAGCCAAAAAAACTTTATACAATGCTTGAGATGCTGCATTGTTTTTATTGTAATATTTTTTATATCAGATGAATCGCAGGATGTTTACAGATGCTTATTAATATTTAACTTATACAATGGAGTGGCAGGATGTTTATGATTGTTGTCAGCTAAAGAATTGTATACAATTCTGGGTGAAATTTTGGCTTAGTTGAAATCCTTGGCAAAACTTCCATTGATCTCACTGAGGCCAAGATTAAACCCATCCAAATCTGTTGTTTACTGGCTATTTTCCTACTGTGATAGTTTTTTTTTTTTTAATGAGTGAAATGTATTTATTTTTTCCCAATGTGAAATCTGCAGTTGCTATTTGAATTTTTCTACAGAACCTGCAAATTACAACACAGGTGGAAATATATGCCTCAGAGAATGTACAGAATTTTTCATTGGTCTGATCCTTGAATATATCTAAGAAAATACCTTCTAAAATAACTTTTGTAAGATTTAATACAGAATCTTCTAAAAACAGATCACCTTTCATACCTCTCTCCACAAGACGAGCATACAGCGTGGCAGGTGAAAATGAAGAATTATTTATTGATGAATTAAAAAGTAGTCCCATCTATTTTGTATACCTACTGATTTCATACAGCTCACCTGGCTCCGCAGGTCTGGAGTGAGACACTTGAAGTATCTTATCCCAAAGTACCTTATGGGAAGAAAAAAAAAAAAAAAGTTATATAGTATATGGCTTTAAACTTCTTATCAAGTCATGGAGGTATCTTCAGAGCCAGTCTGTAGAATGATTCTTTTAATATTTAATGGATAAATAAAATGATGAAAATATTAAGTGGTAAGGCAAATCAGACAACTGCTTGATATTAGAGAAATCACTTGTTTAGGGACAGAAGGATCAGTTCTTTAATAGCACCAGGGAGGAAAAATACTGTAATGCAGCGCTTCCTAAATCCCTTTCCAGGGTATCTTTTAATTGTGTATGCTCTAAGTATATTCTTACTGTAAAAAGACACAAGGCTGTGAAACAGCTAAATAGATGCATCTTAATCTCTTCATCTAAGGCTAAAAATATAATTTTCAAAAAAAAAGAGCTATCATGCACTTTGAAAGATATGTGTCCAGAACAGGTAAGTTTGTATTCATCATAGGTAGTCATCCCAGGGACACAGCAGGGCTTGTAAAATGAGGTAGTTATGCCAACGTTATCAAAAGCTGATGAAATAGCAAGCCAGCCTGTTCCCCTGTGAGGCTTTTTCTGAAGACGTCCGTGCAGAATGCCCACCAGTCCCAGGGGTCTTTTGCTGTGATTTTGTTTAAGAAATGATCGCGTTTAGATTTCTACTCTTCTCCTTGCTAATAAGGAAGGAAGCGTGCACCTTGGTTGGACTTTCCAAGCGTTTGTTGGCTCTAGAAACAGACCTCAACAGAACAAACAGGGAAATCCGTAGGCTCGTGGAGGATACACGGGGCTCTGCCCGGGGTCGCTGCTCTGCTCCTGTGGATCTGATGACAGATTTGGGGGCACAAAGCTCCTCTTGTGCAGTCAGTGGCAAACCTCCGTGGTTATTAGTGGGAGCAGATGGGAGCCCAAGTGAGCAGACAACTTCCCTTTTGCATGTTCGTTATCTTTCTGTAATTACAATCAGGACTGGAGTTCAGGACTCGCCGTTATTTGTTGGAAAGGCCAGGACGAGTAGGGGATACACGAGGAAATGAGGAGGAAGTGGCTGGAGGTTTGGATTCTGCCTTTGGTTTCCTGCTGCGGAGCTGGTGCAAGACTGGGGGCAACTCAGTTCACCTTTGTGTGCCTCACTTTCTCCACCCCTGGGAGTAAGGATGCTTACTACCTTTGTACAGCCCCCCGAGACCTATAGGAAAGCAGTGGTATATAAGCGGCTCAGTTTTACTGACACCATTGTACGTAGTTTAAATAAATTACTTTTGTCCATAACACTGCAAAAATTGCTTTTCCTGGTTTCAGTTCTGACTATTTGGTGACCTGTCACATGCTGGGTAGTCAGTTCTGAAGCTTAGCGGTTGCTCTAGTACTTACAATTACACACGTAGCGGGCTCTGTTTGCTGCAGAAAAGAGTAAACCTTTAAATCGCCTGACAAAACTTGCCAATGAAGTATATCTAACAGAGCAGGGGTGTAACTTTTGGCTTTATTTACTTGTAATAATGGTAAGGAACAGTGAATTTTGTTTGTTTACATACTGTTTACAATGGCACAGTTTTATTTTTAATATATAAAAAAACAATTGAGGTATTTATTGCATATACTATTTTAAAGATGTTTTATGTGTTTTCACCTTTGGAATATATTGTTACATTTCCTTGTACAGATAATTTGGGTGGCTTTGTTAATATAGTTAGTAATTTTTATGACTACTAAGTGACCAGTTTTCCGTGCCTTTTTATTGTTGGATGCATGATTACATATTTATTATTGTATGGAAGTCACTGAGATGTGTATTTTTGTATTCTGCTGGAAGCAATGGTTGATTTTATTGTACATGATGAGATGCCTTCCATAACAGGCACTCGTATGAGATCTTCCTTCTCAAATAAACAGAATGCATTCAATGTATGTAAGTCCTCGAATTCTTTCTGTGCCTGGAAGTCAATGGAAATCCTTGAACACCATGACACTGAATTTTAGATGTTATCCACCCAAAATGTGGGCTGCTATCAATGTCATCAAATCCAAACCAAAATTCTCCATTGAAATCAATACAATGGCAAGTCCTTGGCACAGTGTAAGCCTTTGTAATTTAAAAGAAAACTGTATGTTAAAATTAAATAAAATTTGGATGAATGACTGTTAAGCATTATTTCTATTCAGTCTGCCACACACTGCCTGTAAATGGTTTCAAATTGCAGGCTTCAAGTACAGTTTTTAAACATACTTTATATGGCTACGTGCAAGCCCATGTGTAACTTGTAAGTAGGTCACTGTGCATGTAGGTGTTTACATTTGCAGGGATCTTCCGCTAGGTCTTGCTGGCATATGGCGTATTAAATGTAAAAATAGATTTACATTTGCATTCATAGTAACAGCTGTCGTTAAAACAGAAGATACAGTAGTGCCCCTTTTTCCAAGGTACGTGGCAGTAAAACCAACACATTTTTTCTTAGTAGTATTTGCTGAACCTCTCCAACACCAACGCAGATAAACACTCATTTGAGTTGACTCCGTGCCAGGACCTGAAGACAGGGCAGTTCTGCAGTGTTGTAGGTCAGTGAGCTACCAGGGTGGTACCCAACACAAGATGTGATGCGAAAGTAGCTATAATCAATGGCATATACAGAAGGAAGAATATGGTGTATAAGCACCTAAGCTGGTTGATGACCGCAGTCATCTTGTGGTTGGGATCCTGTTGTCCTGAAGTGACTGTACCTGGAAGAGGCATTTTTGTGGATAACCCAGACTCTTTAAAGGTCAGAGCGGGTGGTTTTAACACACAGTGAGTTCCAGGTGTTCACAAATCTCTTAGGATCGAATTGGGTGTGTTTTATCACAGAATCACAGAATCACAGAATGTTAGGGATTGGAAGGGACCTCAAAAGATCATCCAGTCCAATCCCCCTGTCGGAGCAGGAACACCCAGATGAGGTTACACAGAAGGCGTCCAGGCGGGTTTTGAATGTCTCCAGAGAAGGAGAATCCACAACCTCCCTGGGCAGCCTGTTCCAGTGTTCCGGCACCCTCACTGAGAAGAAGTTTCTTCTCAAATTTAAGTGGAACCTCTTGTGTTCCAGTTTGCACCCATTGCCCCTTGTCTTATCATTGGTTGTCACTGAGAAGAGCCTGGCTCCATCCTCATGACATTCACCCTTTACATATTTATAAACATTAATGAGGTCACCCTTCAGTCTTCTCCAAGCTAAAGAGACCCAGCTCCCTCAGCCTTTCCTCATAAGGGAGATGCTCCACTTCCTTCATCATCTTCATTGCCTTTTTATGTGCGTATCTGAAATGGTTGGTTGAAATAAAGCATTGGCTTAAATGAGAGACAGTAGTAGGAGAAATAGCTAATGAGGTAAAAGTAGGGAACACCGCTGGGGATGGCACTCGGCGGTATATGAGGAGACTGAATACTATGGTATATTTATACTGCGAACTCTACAAAATTGCTTCTGGCAGTAAGACTTAACAAAAGGTAGGCTTCCCATAGGTTTCCTTACCCCTATGTTAGATTAGTGTGAATAAGAAGTCCAAGAATGTGAAAAAAAATTGTTGCATTATAAGCCTTAACTTGGGAGATGCAGTTAGGGAAGTTTTTAATAATTTTAAGAGGAGTCTGGTTAAATGGGCAAACTTCACACCATATTTTAGTATTTTTGGTGTATTACGAATGCGTCCATAGCAGTGACACTGAATTGCTGATGATAAAGACTTTGAGATCGTACTAACATTTAACTCCCATTATGAAATTCATTAAAATCCGGAAAAAAAAGTGGTGTTTGGCAGGAAAGAGTTTAAATTAGAAGTCCCAAAGCAAATCTAAAAGAGCTCTTGCCTGGACAGTTGGGGTTTGTTTTTAAAAAAAAGGGCTGTATGGATGTCTAAAATACAAAATCTATTAGCAAATTACAAAGAGGTTTAGTTGGGATGGAGTGACAAACTACAAGGGTAAAAATGAAACTGACGGCAGTATAAGCAGCTCCCTCATTTCATGTTAATATTAGAATATTAGAATATTCTAATACTAGAATATTAGAAAAGTGGGCATGATAAAAAGTAGGACATAAAATTATTTTAAAATTATGCATTCAGGCCACTTAATGTTTGTGTTTAGATTAAAATCTGCCCCTGTCCTGGAAGCAGTTGTGGGAGTATGGTGTTAGCCCAAACTGCTTGTGTATTTAACTAGATGTTCGTACCATTTCCCCTGGAGTTATTACAGGCTATTTTCTAGCTATATAACTGCAGTTCTGATCACATTTATAAGCACACTTTTAGGAAATAAAGCAACCTTTGTGAACGGAACCATGGCCTTGATTATCCCCAGCTGTCTAATGATGGGAAAACATCACGGATTGAATTTGTCCTCTAAACACGACAAAACACAAGGCGGGTGCAATAGTTTCTGTCCCGGCCAAATGCACGAGAGATGAGTGAGAGCAGCAGCTGGCCCGAGTCCTGCTCTTTTAGCTGCGAACCCAGGGGATCTACACGGAAGTGCATCTTTCTTTTTATAGCGGGAGAGATGGATGGATGTCGCGGCGATGAAATGGGACATCCTGGGACGTGGCAGATGCCTCGTCGGGGCAGCCGAGGTTTCTGCTCGGGCTTTAGTTTCCATTTCCCTTCCCTGACGGCAGCGTGCAGCTGTGCCTGCGCTTGCCTCCTCTGAACTCATTCCTCCACTCTGCCCTTTCGCTGCCATTTGCCTCTCCCGTATCTCAGAGCTTTCAGCCCTTCTCAGGTGCCCGCCATCATTTCCCAATTACCCATTGCCAAGTGCAATTTCCTTTCTTCAATTTCATTCCGAAAAAATGTCTGTCTGCTGCCTAGCGACGTCAGCGGAACAGCAGATAGATGTTCTCCTGGCAGTCACGCTGTACTCTGGATAAATCAGTTCATTAATTAAAAATCACGCATCTGATACCTCTGAATCCCCTAAAACCCTGTCCCTGGTAATAATCCGCTAGTGGCATAATTATTCAACAAACAGTGTGTTTTCCCTCACCCTGAGGGAATGCCACTTTGCTGAAGCTTCCTGGGCACATCTTCAACCTGCTGTTGAAGCTGTCAGTTCTCTGAAGGTCAAGTCAGCAAATGTTCACGCAGGAGCCTTCAAGCAAAACAAGAGTATGTGCTTCCGATTTACGCTTGCTGGCATATTTTCTAGCTAACTTTGCTTGAAAACATCCATTTGGTCAACCAGAAGCATTAGGGGGCTATTTTCAGGTGAATAAAAATGAATGCAGGAGTGGTTGAAGATGCCATGGAGCTGCTTCCAAGTGTTGTTTGGAGTGGGGGAAGCCACTTATTTAAGCATAGTAGGTTCACAAATTGCTTCACAGTACCTGCAGAAAGAGCTTGGTACGTAATGGTTTCTCCTTTCCCAGCTTCTACAGACGCTGGCAGGAGCTGGTGGGTTCTGGGGTGAACTTCTCATCCAAGCCAAAGTGCAGGTTCAGAGGAGGGTGCCTTTAGCTGGAATCGTGTAGATAACCCTTCCCGAAAATTAAAACCCATGCACTTGAATAAAGCAGTATGTTCTGAGGTGGGTTTTTTTGTCTTCAAGCGCTGACTCTCCAAGCAGGTGAGCATGACGTGATTCCACGCTGTCACTTGGTCTCTTTCGCTTCCTCTCTTCTGGGCCTCTACCTTCCGTGCCACCATGTTTTGAGCCCCTTCTCTCAGATAATCTGCACACTGTAAACCCAAGGAAGTGTTGGTACACACGGGATACTCAAGGTCTAAAGGTGGGAGAGCATCAGACAGCATCTATTGCCTCAAGAAATCCAGCTGAAATCTGAAATTGTCCAGATGCCAGTTAGTCACATCTGTCATTTGTTATCTTATCATCTCATAAGAAAATAATTGAATGAGTTCATATATTAATAAAAATCAAATATCATCCTTAAAGAGTTTAGAAAGGAATTAGAGAGCTAAACTAATGGAGATGGAGTAGATAATATCTGTGCCAGCCCTGTTCCACAACAGCATTGAGAAATGAACAGCATAAATTTTACAGTTTCAGTGTAAAACTTTCCCAAAGTTATATTAGGAAGATATATAGTGCTTTACAAGTCAAATGACTCTGGTTTTAAAATTTTCAGTATCATTTCATTGCCCTGTGGTCACTCAGCCATGAAAACAATTACTCTGTTATTCTATTCCCAGAATCCTGAGCCTATTTAAAATATTGATAGGAATATTAATTAAATCTTCCAAACATTGTGCAAAGAGAAGCCCGGGAAAATGAGCCTAAATTCCTGAAAAATACAATAATGATTAATGATTAATGATTAATTATATCAGGCCAGTCAATCACCAGTTATTTCTTAGTCAATAAGAACCATAGCTGATGGCTGATTAAGCTCAGTTAAGGTTTGATGAAGTGCTAGTTTGCCAGCAGGATCAACAACAGGTCATGGCTTATTTTTTTATGTGCAAAATCCCCTCTCAAAATGTATATATTTTGAGATACATGTATATATCTTGAAAGCAGGATTCGATGTACTATGTTTTCTCAGATGGTCAGTCAATCTGGGACTTCTAATAAAGACTTTTCCCCTTGCTGGATTAAATGGAGAAAAGGCTGGACCATAAATGCTTCTGATTCTTTTACGTCTGTTAATCTAATACCTCATTCAAATGCATCTGATATCCAGACTAATCCCTGGGGAAGTGGAAGGAAAAAATATTTTCCCTCAATTTAAAGAGCACTCGTATCCAGAGCAGACATACTTGCTTTGCGACTGTCAGGCTCCCTTTGGGTTGGCACAAGGGGTTTAAAACGCCTGAGAGGAATCGCAGCACTGGAAAGATGTTACAGGACATTTTACCAGCCCGGTAATGTTCCCGTTCTGGCTGCCAGACTCAATCATTGCTGCTGTCAGGCTCCCACCTCTCACATTAAACAGAGAAAAACGGGAATTTTAGGGTCCGTGCCATGCTAGAATCCTGCTGCAGCCCAGCCTTGGGCACTGGGTGATTCTGGCACCTAAAGCATCATTGAGCATAAGATGCATATAATAATGCTGTTGCAATTTCATGTTAGAGTCCCTTGCTATTTCACCAAAGCTTGGTTTCCTTTCAATATTAACTGATTTTTGATTATTTAGCGGTTCGAGACATCTACAAAAATATTTGAAGTATCTCTTTTTGCATTGACTTTTTTTACTGGCGTAGAATGGAAGTCATTCTCCTTTAGAGATAGAAAAATCATAACTCCTAGCAGGACTTTCATATACCTCAGCCAAAATGCAGTTTCGCTTTTGAGTCCTGTCTTTACTTTTTCTCTTGCCCTCCTCTTTTCATAGTCAAATATAAAACTGGAGCAAAATGCCTGCTGATAACACCACACTTTGCAGGGCAGCTACATCTCTTACCTTCCATTCTCTCTTGGCCCTCAGTGTCTTTGAGGGCATCCAACACCAACACTGGTGGTGTCTCTTCCTTCAAGCATATGACTGTCATTTTACAGACGTGTTGAGTCTTTTTACTGGACTGGGTATGGGGATGTAGAAATGCACTTTCAAAACAGAGATGATATTCGGTATGCAGAATTAATCCTTAACTGCTGCCATTGCTGCTTGTTGGGTTGAAAATATAGTCTCCAATGGCTCATACTCATGATCAGGTCACAGGATACCACATCAGCTGAGCTGCAGTAACTGCATCTGTCAGCAAGTATGAAGTAACTCAACTACATCACTGTGGAAGAAGTTTAAACAAAAGTACAGCAAGAGCCTGTATACAGTTTTCATTTATTAACTTGATCCTACATCTAAACAATCTGACCAATCACTTCTAATATTTATGAAGTGAGTAAAATCTTCTGTGATTCCATGGCACCATAATAAACTGGTATTCCCTGAATTCGCCACAGAATAGCATGATTTATAAAGCAGATGCATAATTTGTGTAAATCGTACTTTTTAATCCTCTCTTGCACACAAACGGATGGGATTTCTCATTCCCTTTAAAAGCAGGCCATCTAGTGCTTGCAGAGCTCCATCTCAGTGAGAAACCTACTGCAAACAGCCTGGTTTGCTCCCTCATCTGCGCTCCCTTCAAACCAGGGAGCTGCTCACCTGCTTTTCCAGACATGCTATGAGTTATGCTATAGTGCGACTCGAAAGGACAGAAATTCCAGGTCGTGATTTCACACGCCTGTTCTGTGTCTTGCTCTCTGCTACTGACTTAGCTCCAGCACTGGTTTTTGTCAGACCTCTCTGCCAACCAGTGTAACTCCCTAACATGGGCAAGAAGAGTCCACGACCAACACGACGACGTGGTAGGGATCTGCTGGGTTAATGAACTAAATCAAGGGACAGAAGGATCCAGCACCAGGACTGGCTTGAGGAGGAGGTGGTGCTGGGAGAAGAGAGGAATGACAAAAGCGAAAGAGAGCACGATATTACCCTTCCACCACCGGCAAGCTGGCAGAAACTGTGTGCTCAGGTTCTCCAGAGAATAACAGAATTAAAGTAGAAACACTGACAACTTCTCCAAAATGATACCAAAGCACTGTTAAGAGGAGAGAAAAAGCCTCAGTCCTTTAAAAGTGCTATTAAAAACCCATGAGCTAAGTAGTTTCCATACCGGAATGTGACATCTCCAAAGAAAGCTGAAAAGCACAGCTTGGAATGATGTTACTAATCCTGTAGCTGATTTGACACGTAACCAGTGTCCCAGGAAGATACTTTATCCCAGCATTTTGCTGGAGCTTTCCTTCCTCCTCCCAGTGAGACAGAAGGAGAAGACCCAACTATTTGTGGTCACTAAAGATCCTGTGGCACTTTTCATGGTGGGTATAAACTCTGGTGATGGTCAATCCTGTCTGAATTTTGCATCAGAAGAATTGGATAAATCTCTTGGTGATTTCAAGTGAGAGGTGAGTTTGGGGCTTTTTGTGCATATGTAAGAACTGTAAACACTGAGCTATTCAGCCCTGTATATTGTATCACGTATTTAATTCAGCCCTGCATGGATGCCAATGTATTTTACATTGTCTTTCTTTTTTTTTTTTTTTTTCCGCATGGGTTTAACCTTTCATTTAAAGTGAAAAACCAGTAATTTCTCATTCTAATCTGCTTGTAGAGGAGTGCAGAACTTTCATTTAAAAACCAGGAAATTTAACACTAGCTAGAAGATCAGATCTGTATCCCTAACAAGAACATTTGTAGAAATCGTGTCTCTCAGACTGTAAATCTTGAGAAAATCATTAAGTGTCAGAAGTTATAAATAAATGTTTTCTGTATTTGGTTTTCATTGAATAACATGCACCTTCATGTAGCACATCTTTTGTTAACTACGGAGACAGAAAATGGGCTGGACTGTTGGATCTGGCATGGAAATGTTGACATCTCTATGGTGGTAGGAAATGTAATAGAATAAGAGGTCTAAATGAGCTTCTTTCGGCCACAAATTTCAGAAAATTACAGAAAGTCTCTGCATTTTAAAGCAAACTTCGCATGCTTCAAGAGAAATGTGGCTAACTGTACTACCTACTACTGCATGTGTGTTTTGTGCAGCTTCTTGTCCAATATTTCAAAGGAGATCTATTATGTCCAACTGACTACATAGTTGGGGACTGGTGAAAATACTACAAAGATGGACAAAATATCTGTAATCATGCCCCTAAATGCTTTGTCCTCTTGGCAGAACTTTACTTTTGACTGAGGATCATCTCGCATTAGCTCCGTATCATCCATGGTAAAAGGCTGTTGAATGAAAAGAGAGGTGAGCATGACCACACTTCAGATAAATGTTGGAGAGTTTTTCATATAATGAATATAGTCCAAAAAGATCCAGTAGTCCTTTAGCAGTACATTAGTATTTTTAAATTAGGTTTTTCTTTCCAATGAATCAAGATGTGCTTTAGAAAGATCTGTACACCACCACCTCAGGATTGCCCTAGATCACTGTGTGTGGAGACTTTTTGAAGCGCTTTGGAGCACAGAGGGAGGAGGGCGCAGTGCACAGTAGCTTTAAGTTCACTTTCTGTAAGTTCGTTTTCTGTAAATTTACTTTCTGACTTCTCGCGGATGCTTCTGAAGACTGAGGGACCGCAATGGTCTATATGGTACTCTCTTCCTCAGTCAATAATGTGACAAGCCTCCTTCACCTGCAGTGTGCATCGTTATCCTTCCAGCACACAGCTGGGAAATACCCACATTATTTTATTTTAACGCAAATGAGAGACTCTTCCTAGCACAGCGTGTATTTTTCTCTCACATGCGCATATATACTGCCCTCAGAAATGCCATTTAGCCACGCTGAGTCCCAATTAATTATTTAAACTATAAATATTAATCTCAGTTTTTTAATCATATCTTAAAACTTAGCAGCACCTGAAACTTGGAAAATCTGCCTTAACACCATCAATATATATCAGGTTTCTGCAGTCTTTTCAAGTGCACTTACATAGAAAATTATCCTCTCCCTGCACACCTGAGACAGAAGGGGACAAAATAAATGCCTTGAATTAAAAAACAACAACAAAAAAGAGGCTACAATCTAGATCGTGGCACATTTCCCATTCCTCAGGTTTAGGCTCTTCCCCCATGGCACACTAGCTATCAGGAGTATCAGGAGTGGACTTTTGTGCCTCATAAAAAACCCTCTATTTTTTGCAATAAGGAAAGCCAGCCATTCAAAGCTGCAAAGCTCCAAAGGGTTCCCCCTCCATGGATGATGAAGGAGGCAGGAGAAGAACGCGTCCCTTCAGCCAAACCTGCCTTGCCAGAGCCTGAGAGAAATAGGATCGAAAAACAAAGCATTACACTATTTCCTAACAAAAGCTGCATGCAAACTCCACAGTGATTCTTCTGAAACCCTGAAGTTCTCCACCACACAAACCATTCATAACAGTTTTCAACCATTGGAAAAAAAATGCTTTCAATGCCCTGAAAAATCAACAAAATTTTGCTGATGAATGAGCTAAATCAGATTAATGTAACTTAGTTTCCTGATATAAAAATGGTAAAGTAAGGCTTGTAGGGGAAATGAAATCCACTTCCATTTTTCTCCGTTGGTATGATGTGTTTTAAAGGGTATATTACTAAAGAATCCATCATCAGTACATTATTGTAACTTACCCTTCAGTGCCTTTATTATACTATTAACTTCAGCTCATAAAGGATGAGACGGTCCTACACTTATGACTATCATAAACTTTTTAGCAGAAAGTAAAGAAATATGACTATTATAGAGGCTTCAGCCACTATTTTCTTTCCAGTTCCACATCTTCACTGCCCCTAAAGAACAGAAAATCCTTACCTAACTTTTAGTAGCAGGAAAACACTTAAGGAACCTTTTGACCGCAATCTCTCAAGATAACCATCTTGCAGGGACAGGCCTCGACATTTCCATGTATTCAAAGCTGATGAAATGAAAAGCTGCTGGTAATTCTGGAAACTTTGCTGGCAGATAAGGAAAAAAAAATGTAATCTAACTTTTACAATACAGCTTTCAGGATCAAATTCTGACTTATCTATAGCACATCTGCTTTATTGCGCAGCATGTGACCTGGGCAATTATCTGAAAGCAAATATAAATTCTCATTTTCCGTTCATTTATAGATAGCACTGTGTCTTATCAGTTTTAATTTATGACAAATTATCCAAACAATTTTAATGTACTTTATTACATTTTCAAATATTTCTCATGCAGTTTCTTAAAACTGAGCAAGCAGACAATGGATTATTCCCTTTTCAGCACTGAAAAATGTTTTAGGTTTTTAATACATATATTTCCATGGCTTTAAGGCATCAGTGGCCACAAAGAAGAGACTTTCAACAAACTTAAAATTTATTTTTCTTAATTAAAAGAATAACTAATAGATAATTGGTACACGGTCTAAAGTACCCAGTAATACATGGTCTTACCAAGATGTATAATTTTAAGCTACATTTGACTCTTGAAAAATTCAATTTACTGTCATAATCGAGGGAGCTATAACTATTGTTAATAGTGTAGAACATTTGTGTTGCTCTGCCAACAGGTACTGTATTTTCTGTGTGTCACGTTTTTGCAACAAAGAAATAGGAAGACTTGTTCTTAGAAGCTACATTCTGCTCACGTGCTGTCTTACTGCTCAAAGCAAAATCATGGAGCTACTTCTTCCAGAAAGTGCCACGCTTGCTTTTTTTCAATCTGCACCCTGACTTAACGACAGAATATTAAAGACATTACTGTGATCATTATCCACATACCTCCAGAAGCAGAATTTTTAAAAATCATTCTTATTTAGACTCAGGCGTGGTTTTATCATTACCCTGCCCATTCTATTACTGGCCCAACAGATTCCAGATGCTGTACACCACACACCAGGGGTACACGGGGTAGCCATCACTCCCGATCGTTCAGCTAAACAAGAAGTATTCTGGAAAGACATTTCAGACATAGTTTACACTCTACATTTCTGCTCTGATCATCTTCAGTGACAACTGAAAAATTTAACTTATTTGGTTCTCAACAGGCCATGTAAATGTAACTCTTCTGAGCTTTTTCCTGGAAAAAAATTAATTGGGAAAACGAAATACCCTTCGGCAAAGGTAGCTCAGAAACAGTCAGTCAGAAATCTTACAGCAGTAGGGAAAGACTCACAGCCTTTCTTTCAGGCATTTCTATGATTTGTTTCATTTTGGCCAACATTTTCCACCTTCAAAGAGTAATTTGCAAAGAGGTCCTCGAAGGGCAGGTTACAGTGTCCATTTTTCACAATGCCAGCCTCCCAAGGTAATAATTCCCTCTCTATGATACAAGGCTTTTTGGGGTTCTTTGTAAGACAATGAACTTTTATACAACCACGTGGATGGAGGAGTGAGGCACTCCCAGCTTGTCTTAGGTGACTGATTCCTTGTCACTCCTAGGTTGTTTTTTTTTTTTTTTTTTGAGAGAGAACTGAAAATGATGTTTGGGAGAAGCTATGAATACTCCTATTATTGCTGAAAAGGTGTCACCAAGCACTTGTAAGGATTTGGTAGTTTCCCTTCAATATTTTGATGGAAAAGACAATAACACTTTGATTAAAATGCACTCGTGTTTAAAGAGCATTTCTTTCAGATACTGAATCAGGGAGGAAATGAAATAATCTCTGAGTATGTGGCAACACTGAGGAAATTAAGAATCAGAGAGACTTAAATGACACATGGCAGCAGTTACTTGTGTGTGGAACATAAACCCAGGCAATCCAAACAGACATTGATTAAGACTGACTGAAACCTTAAACACATGCTCAAGTTATTGCACCTGAGATGAAGAGCACACCTTAAGATACATTGCAGCACTGCACAGCAAACTGTATAACAAATCCACCAGAAATGAAGAAGAAAGCACAGCATGAACAGTACGTTAAAGTATTTTCATTGTAGGAAAAGACTCACAGTGCAAACAGTTTCCAGGTCAAGAGTAAGCTCTGTAAAAACAGCAATAAACTGGGCCATGCATAGAAAATATAAAAGTCAATGAAAAGCAAAGCAACTGCCACAAAATTCATTTGGAATCCAAATGGTTAGAAGATGGGATTCACTAAGACTGCTGTACCATCTCTGCAGTACTTGAATTTGATTTGAGAGAGAAAATAAGAGGTTTATTTACATGCGGCAGGAACAAGATTTGAAACGTAGCTCAGTAAAGCATCTGTTGTTCCTCTGATTTCACAGCAGGAGTATTAGAGACTACTTAAACAGATGAAGTTGCAGAAAATTTAATTACCACTAAGCATTTGCAAGGGAATTCATTGTTCCCTGGAGTTACCGCAGTTGAAGTAATGATGGTATATGACATCTCTGGGCTTTAAACAGGAAGTATATGCAGCAACTGGCTGCTAACAAATGAGAGAAGTGTACAGAGTGTACAGTATCTGCAGATTTATGACACTATGAGATTTACCCTGCAACAGAAATTACCTAAACATTTGAAAAAAGCAGCTGATACCTTTTATGACAATACCGTAACCATAAACTGCAGGAACACAAAGATGCAATTCCGTTTACGAACTTGTCCGATATCTTTTCCAAAAAACACCAAAAGGGAAAGATAACTAGAACAATGCCAGAGTTCTGCAATAATACCTAAGGTTACATTCAGCAAACCTAGCACTTGAGCACAGCTAGTTCTCACAAAGAAGGGCGCGCTCTGTATTGGTGCTGACCTCAACATTACCGAGTACCCAGTAAAGATCAGTATATTTTACCTAGTTCAGAAGATATATTTGCCTCATTACTGCATTTTTGGCAAGTTTATCCTGACTTAAATTCATTAACGAATACAGACTGAAGACAAAGAGACTGTGTGTTATCTGAAATCAGACAGAAGAGTTTATTTCTATCTCATAGTGTACTGTCTACAGTAACTGTACTGGCTGGTTAGCAGACATACACAAGCAGATACTATTAGGTATTGTTGGCGGGCAATACTGTTTAAACAACAATAATCGCAAAACTATCAGTGACAGACACCCTGAAAACTCCCTCATGGGCTTGAGTATCATCTCTGATCCTTAAGAAAAAATTCATTGATTTAATCAGCTCATTCTAGCAATAAATGTGTGCGTAAATCACAAGGCAGAAACTGAAGAAATCCATCAGGAATCCGAAGTGCATTAGAGTTACATTCTTTTCTCTTTTCTGACAGTAGCCAGTTATTGAGAGGGTGTTTGAACACTTCCTAATTGAACAGATTGGCATTGGAACCGCTGGGATTGTCCTGGTTCCATTATAACTTGCTACAGAAGCTTAAGCCACGATCTGGTTGTGGCCGCTGGCCAGAAATCCAACCAAGCTGGCTGCTCCCTGTAGCTCAGCTGACCGGCTATTTAGCTCCCTGGCAATATGCCGACTGCTCAGTTGCTTTCTTGGCTCCCCAGACTTGTCAGCTGGCAAAGAAATAGATTGTCCCATTTTTTGCCAGAAAGGCTGCAGAGCCAATGTGTTTTGTTCCAGCACTCGATGAAACAAAATATTGACAAGCTGGAATTTCCTGTAGAATAAAAATTTTGCTTCCCAGCCAGCTCCACTTATTATTGTACACTCCTGTGTAACATAGTGACGGTGTTATCGCATCCTCTAAATAAACACAATGCACAGAAAGGATGTGAATCCAGAGAGCCTTCCAAGGCTTTGGGTAAGAACCTCATCGCATCTGAAACCATCCCTATGCAGTACAATGCATCTTTTCATAAGGTTCGTTTGTGACACTTTCCATTTTGCATTAAAAAGCCTAGTAAATTGGCTCTGAGAACTTATCCATCAGCAGGACATAACTGGCCACCTGAGGGATAAATTCAGTATACAGTCTGTGGATTACACACTTTATGCATCCTGTTTTGGATGACGACTTACATAGGTTACAGATCAAGCTTCTGGGAAAGAAAAGTAATAGCTGCAACATATTTATACATATAAAGATGATTACGTTTTCACTGTTGAAAAATGGAGTCAATATACAAATAAATGCAAATAAAAATGACTTCTCAAACAGGTCACTGGAAACAATAGATTTCTGAAACATGCAGTGAAAACAAACCAGAAAATGCCATCACATTACACCATGACACCATAAACCAAATCCTTGTCAGAGACAAACACCATGGTCCAGCCCAGGCCAAAGATTAATGACAAGATGACTAATGAACTTGTGCGGTCACGTGAAGAGTTCCAGTTTTGTAGTTGGTAGGTGTGTCAAGAGTGTTTTCAAGAAGACACTGAGCAGGGTCTAAATGGCGATGCAAGTCAACACACGGGTATGCTCTCGGTGGCAGAAGGAGCCAATTTAGGCTGTTTCCATTGTCGGTTGTCACTGCGCTATCCCCAGTGTCATGCTGACACATTTATTATGTTGGCAAACTGGATCAGCAAAAAGGAAGGAAAGCAGGTTGTTTTCTGGTCTTCTCAGTTCATTCTCATTTACTGCTTAATTTCACGAATGTTCATTCTGGCACAGTCCAGCAGCGGTGCAGACATAGAAACAGATAGCTGGGCTGGGGAGCAGAAGGGTTTGTTATTATATAAACAGATAAGCCACTAATAGTCGTTAAAGAAATTATTACATTATGAGCTCTAGATTTTGGGGGGGGTGGGCAGAAATTGTTTCAAGCACAGCAGATCCTTACCAGCTTGCTGCAAGGGGATCAATGGAAAGGCTTACCCAGCTTTTGAAACAAGAAGCGTATGCTATGCCTCCTGCTAAAGGCAGGAATATAAAGACTATAAATTACCTATCTGCCTTTGAGAAGGCAACCCGTATTATTATAAATTACATCAGTGTTATTTGTTGTAATTTAAAGTCTTGCCTGAACTTAATAAAGTTTTGATTACAGAGGGACATTTTTCAGAGGCAGTATCATAAAAACAAAACAAGACCAAACCCACAACACTGACACAAGTATGCAACTGTGTAGCTTTCATGTACAAAGGAAAATATCTAAGTAAGAGACTAGAGAGAAAATGGATGAAAAATGGATATAAAGTCACAGACTAGTTCTTAATGTCCTTTTACAGAACTGGCATTTAGTACCTTAGAGAGATGCCAAACAAGTCAGCCTGAGATTTTCTTTCAACAAGTTGCTCCAAGCCAGTGATCCTGAAAATATCAAGCTTAAAAGACAGGTGCAGACAGTGACTCAGGTTACTACCAGGGACATGACAGTAGTTCTGACAAAAAGAATCCCAAGATGCCCATTTTTCACACTGAAAGAGCAGGCAGAAAATACTACAGGTGCGTGGCCCTGCCCAGCCAGCTTCGCCTAATGCTGGTTCCTCTCAGCAGACCCAATCCTGACTCCCACACATGGAGTGATGTCCCAGCCTGGCCTTGACCTGTCCCTGTCTCTGTCCCCACAGGTGCCCGATGCTCCCAGCTGGGCCTGTCCCCGGCTTGCGCTGCTCCCTGGCTGGGGGTGGTGAGACGGGCTCTGACTGGCCAGGCCCTGCCCTGAAAAAACATAAAACTGAACAGGACACAAAATACCAGAACCCAGAAACCAATACTCTAGCCCTTCGTAATGAATATAAATGTTGAGAAGTGTTGGTTGACTGGCCAAGTTTCCTGTGCTTTTACATAGGCAGTATTTAAACCAATTGTAAAAAAATATTTATAAATCACTATTTCAAAGCTATCCCCATTTTTATTATTACATAAACCCCCATTTTTTTCTGACAAACAATGGCGTGCTGTGTGTTATGTTTCATAGTTTCCTGATGAGAGTAAATCTTGATTTTTTTCAAGGTTTTGGCAGGGAGCCATAGGAACTCATTATTCTGAATGGTCTAAGGGGAATTATAAAACAAAGGGAATAAAAGGCTTAAATTTATCTTTAAAGCATGCTTTCTCATGTTTACATTGTTTCCAGATCTATTTTGTTTTGGAAATTTTTCACTTACTGTAAGTCTTGATACATGAAAAACAACAAAACCCTCTTAGAGCATTTTTTGTTTTTTACAAAAACTGAGAAGTATTTTGAAAGAAGGAGTTGGTCAAAATGCGGTATTTTTTTGGTTAACCAAAGAAGTGCAAAACTGTTAAAATTTCTTTACTCAAATGACAGTGTATTTCCAAGCCAGGCTGGTCTCAGTGGGCACTGAAATGATGACTAACTTGAGTTAAATTTGATTCTACCATTCTTTTACTTTCCCCCCATCCCATAGGGAACTGCAGTCCCTGGGAATAAGAGAAACCTTTTATTTGTCACACTTAGCTAACACTGTGACATACTTCAGAATAAGTAATCCTTTCTTTTATCTACCTAGTCTGTGCATGGTTTGTGGGCTTCATTGCACAGTTTATTATTTTTTAGGATAAATTAGAATGTAGTTTCTCTGCCTGTTGGCAAATGAGTGAATATGCATCCTCTGACTTCTAGAACGTCTAAAATGATTACACAGCCCAGAAACAGCCTATGATCAAGTACTAAGGAGAAATAAAAGCCACAGCTTAAGTAAAAGCAGAAGCTAGGCAGAAGCAGGAATTATCCAGAAAATAGTAGAAAAAATTCCCATATCCTTTTTACACAGCTCAGGTGGTACCCAGAAGAAAAATTCAACTTAGAAGAAAGCCAGGGTAGTTTCTCTCCGTTTTGTCTGTCTTTCTCTCTGCAAAGTGGGCAGGTTAGACTTTGAAATCCCCCAGTACTGAAAAAAACTACACAGCTAGCATATTTTTATGATTTTTAAAATTTTTTTTCTTCCCTACCCTCTCCTATGGTAAACTAAGTTTTGGATTCTTGCTGAATTCAGCTTTTGGGGCTCTTTTCTGTCTTCCAGAAGCTGTTGCAACCACTCACTGCCTTGCGTGTGCCTGCAGTCACAAGGGAACTCTGGTTATATTGTTGTTCCTCCTCCTGAGCTTCACTCTCATACGCTGAGTCTCAGAAAGATGTGTCTGGATTCTGGGAGTCTCTCTTTTGGTGAGGGACAGAGTTCTCAGCTGACATTGGACTATCCATCACACTTCCTTTGTGTCCTCCTTCTTGTTGTCAGGTTAGCGTCTGAAGGAACTGCTGCTGAAATGGAGTACTGTTGGGAAGCTACATGAGACTACTGTTCCCATGCAAATTGAAAGAAACCCCAGGTCCCAACAGCGTGTACACTTAAATACACATGTAAGTGTGCTACGTGGTAAATAGCACACCTGATGCACAGCGAAACCTGGAAGCAGCTAGTTTAAAAAGGAGGAATGTCAAAGGAGTTTCAGACAGGGTTTGACAGTCTCCTGTCTGCACTTCATCTGACTAAAAACAGACTCCAGCCTCTAACCCATCTACTCTGCTGAGCCAGCCAGCTGGATAACATACCTGGAATGAGATGTTTTCACAATCAACCAGAAGTCAGGCCTCCCTTTCAAACTGACTAGGCAGGAAGGACCCGCCTCACAAATCTACTCCCCAGCATGCCTGGGAGCTTAGCACACAACTTCCCGAAGCCTTTCCAAAGGTTGGAACTACCGTGCCAGGCACAGGGAAAAGTCCCAACACGAAGCGTGAGCACAGTCAAAAGTCATCGCAACCACCCGACCTCATGCTCCCGGGGTGACTTCACAGAATGTCAGGAATTGGAAGGGACCTCAAAAGATCATCTAGTCCAGTTCCCCCGCTGGAGCAGGAACACCCAGATGAGGTTACACAGAAGGCGTCCAGGCGGGTTTTGAATGTCTCCAGAGAAGGAGACTCCACAACCTCCCTGGGCAGCCTGTTCCAGTGCTCTGGCACCCTCACTGAGAAGAAGTTTCTCCTCAAATTTAAATGGAACCTCCTGTGTTCCAGTTTGTACCCATTGCCCCTTGTGCTATCATTGGTTATCACCGAGAAGAGCCTGGCTCCATCCTCATGACACTCACCCTTTACATATTTATAAACATTAATGAGGTCACCCCTCAATCTCCTCTTCTCCAAGCTAAAGAGACCCAGCTCCCTCAGCCTTTCCTCATACGGGAGATGCTCCACTCCCTTCATCATCTTCGTGGCCCTGCGCTGGACTCTCTCCAGCAGCTCCCTGTCCTTCTTGAACTGAGAGGCCCAGAACTGGACACAATATTCCAGATGAGGTCTCACCAGGGCAGAGTAGAGGGGAAGGAGAACCTCTCTCGACCTACTAACCACCCCCCTTCTAATCCACCCCAGGATGCCATTGGCCTTCCTGGCCACAAGGGCCCAGTGCTGGCTCATGGTCATCCTGCTGTCCACCAGGACCCCCAGCTCCCTTTCCCCTACACTGCTCTCTGACAGGTCGTTCCCCAACCTGTACTGGAACCTGGGGTTGTTCCTGCCCAGCTGCAAGACTCTGCACTTGCCCTTCCGGGACGGCCTCTGGTTCCTGCCAATGGGAGCGCGGCGGCAGCCACCACGTGACGCTGCCTCCCTCCCTTGCCTGCGGAGGCGTGCGGGCCGGGGGGGTGCGGTTGGTGGGAAGCGTCGCGAGAGCGGCACCGCGCGCCGGGGGCGGGGCCCGAGCGGGCGGGCGGGGCGGCGGAGGGCGCTGCGCCGCGGCGGTGGCGGCGCCGGGGCCGGGCGCTTGGTTGCTCGCTCGCTCCGTTGCGTTTGGCGGTGAAATGGCTGCGGGTGTCGGTTACTGAGAGTCAGTCAGGTACGGGGCGCCCGTTCTATTCCCTACCCCCCCATCCCGCCCAACCGTCCCCCGCTGCTCTGCTCGGGGGCGAGGGGCCCGGCGCTTCCGTCCCCGCGCGGGGCGGGGGGCAGCGCTGAGGGCGGCGCGCAGCCTCCCGGCCTGTCAGGCGGGGCTCGCTCCCACAGGTGGGGGGCGGAGGAGGGGCAGAGCATCCCCCGCTGGCGTTCGCCGCGGGGAGGAGGCGCTGCTGGCGCCTCCCCAGCGGGCTCGGTGTGGCCTGACGTAGCGCTGCCCCTCACGGCCCCGGCGGGTGCTCCGCGGCGGCGCGCACACACCTGAGGAGAGGGCGCGGGTCGCGGCCGCGCCGCGCCGGCCGCCCTTGGACCACAACCACGGAGCGGGGGGAGGCGGGGGGGGCGGCACAGGGGTTAACGCGGCGCTTTGGCCCCGAGACCCGCGGAGCGGTGCTCGCAGCATCCCCGGTTCCTGCCCGCGGTGCCCCTCGGTAGGCGCGGCGGCCTGCGCTGAGGGCCTGCGGCTGGGGCGCCTCGGTGGGAGGTCCGGTGACCCCGTGGGCTGGGGCTTGGCTGCAGCCTGGCTTGTGGTTGCGATGGTGATGCACGGAGAGTAAATAAGTTCGCGTTTCCTCCAGCGTTGGTTGGCTTGTGTTCGATACGCACGGGTTAAGCTCATCCCGTTCTCAACGTTTTGCTTTTTAAAAGTGTCTCCTCCCCCTCCCTCCCCACGTTCTCCCCCAATTCCTTTTTCTCCGTGAAGGGAGGAGGAACAACGAGTATTGTTCCTTTACTTTCTTGGCTCTTTTGAGGAGCTTTCTTAATTATGACTGAAGTCCAGCGGGGTGGGGAGCAGTTATGAAGTATAATTGCAATATCAGTCTTTTTGCCGAAGCCCTGAGATATTACCAGAGTGAGACAGGGAGGAAAAAAAGTTCTATTGTATCTGGGAAAGATCAGTGGTACTGAAATCAATGGTAACAGAATATGCTCAATTTATCCGTATTACACTTGGGAAGAGTCTTAAGGTGCTTCACATTTGCAAGATTATTTCAGAATTGTACAGTTACCCTTTAGTGATACTGTTGATAATTAATTAATTCTTGAGAAATTAAGTATTTAAAAAATAATTTTTGGCCTCGTTTGTCCAGGGGAGTTTCTTGGTCTGCAGGCAAGATGATTTTTTGAGGCATGGTAATTGAATTATGCCATCCTAGGTGATGCCTTTTAATTTCTTATCCTTTGGGGATTCTTTGGAATCTGTTGGCAGTTGAAGAAGTATAATGGTGGAGAGTCTTACTCTGTGGAAAAATAATAAAAAAGATTGGATTATTTCCTCTTTCTGTTAATTGTTATTATGATATAATCTGAAAAAAAAAAGTACCTCCTAAACAAGGTATTCCCTGGTGAAGTTCTCTCTAAGAGGAAGTAAGATTGTGTGAGGAAATGCCACTGCTTAGAAAATAATACACCACCAGCTGAATTGGTTTAGTTGTGTTATGTACAAAACACACAACAAAGTACAGAAACTCGAAGTTAATTGCACAAACCACAAAATCTAGACTAATGGATATTTCTAGTATAACGAGTAGTAATTTTTTTCTCAAGCTGTACTTGAGAATCCGGACCCAGGAGTTGAGGGGAAAGTGAGGGCAATGATTTTTAATGATGATCTAGGCAGAGAAAATGAAGGATTCTTTTGAAATTGGTGAAGCTTGGTATTCATGTCATGCCTCTATGTAACAAAAGCACAATGTAAAATAGTTAGAACCAAACAAGAAAAAGAAAATTCAGCCTTTTGTAATTGTCATTAATGCTGACCAACACAGATGTATTTCCCCTCTCCGTCCACCCTCTTTTTTAGTGTGGATGTGTCTGTGGTAGAGACAACTTGTTATTTTATAAAACAGAATTTGTCAAGATGCCAACCCAATTAGTGAAAGTGATATATTACTTGAAATGAGAAATAGAAAAGGATCCATTAGACTATTCTGCCTGCTTGTCTGTGTAGGCTTGTTTCATTTGGTTTTCAATAGCAATTGTTCTGCTAAGGTTACAAAAGAGTGCATATTGTTTTTAAGGTGTTTTAAAATTTGATATTTGGAATTAGTCTTTCACAGCTCAGTATTTGATTAAGCCTGACTTTTGCAAATCATCAGCAAAGTTCTTTTGGTTGCTTCAGGTCATTGTGTTGAAGACAAAAAAAAAGTACTTTTGCTTGAAAAGAAAAATTTCTTCTTTGTAACAGTACTACAGCAAAAATATGTTCTTGAAACATAATAATAGATGTATTGTTGTCCTCAGCTAGAATATTTTATTGGAAATATAATTTAATAAGAAAATATTATGTATAGTTCAAGTTTGTTGTCTATCTGGTTCAAATTCCTCATGTCCTTGTACGCCTTTAACATAGCTGTGCAGAGATACACGTATGCCGATATAGCTATTTAAGAGATTTATTCAGCACATTTTCACTTTACAAACAAAACATAAATGTTCTTCCTTTCTGTCAGCTAATGGTTGTCAATGCACACTGACTTCTAATAAATTTAGGCATAGAATATATTTATAGAAAGAGGTGAAATCCATGCCAAAATTCCTGTTTGATTCCCTTAAGCTGATTTCGCTGTGTAATTTTGCTCCTTATGTGCATTCAAACAAGATCGGAAAAGCTAACTAAATGTTTATTACATGGTCTGGTGAGAAAGGTGTTCCTTGAGGAGTCACTGGAAAAATGGATTTAAGGTGATCCAACTTGCTAGAAAGGTCAAGATGGTTAAAGTTAGTGTGGGTGTTTATCAGTTATTCCCGTTATTTTGGGGTTTTTTTCTTTATTTTTTGGTGTGCACTGACGGTTATTAAGTAACATGGTCTTCTTCCTCTTACATCTGATACTTCTGCCATTTATTCCCCCTTTAGTTTGAGTTTAGAGTAGGAGGAAATTAAATTTAATAGTCAAATGCAATATGCAGAAGTAAAAATTATTTTAAATGGTTGGTTTTATTTACACAAGAAATGGGATATTTCCATGCTTTTTTGTTTGTCAGTGCTTTCACTTCCATTCCAGTTAGTTTAAAAGTTTTAGTACTTCTCAGATTATTGGACCATTGTTCTTTTGAAAATGGATAATAGTTCTATACATTAAAAAGAACACTTTCAAGTTGCGTTGCACTGTTGGACAAATGGGACACTTCAGGTTTCTCCGAGATGGATGATGGAGACCTGAGATGCTATAGGTGGTGGAGAGAAGCCCTATAATTCAAGTACTGAAGGACAGGATACAGGCAAGACAAAATGGTGATGGTATTATGTTGATAAACCAGTACAGTTTCTGTCCAGCATCTTTGTACTGTGATTTACAAGACTGTTCATTTCCTGAAGGTAGGTGACACTGCAGGTGGCTCTGTGTTCGCGCTTGGGTCTCCAGTGTTTGCTAGCTGATGGAAAGCGCTTAACCTTCTGCCTGAAGGCAGCGTAACTCTAGACTACTGTACCTGTGTAAACTAAGGTGGTGATCAAATCAGCTCTGTGATTTTGCTGTGCTGGGCTTTTGCTGCAGGGAGCGATCAGTCCAAAAATGTAGAGCTCAGGTTATTGATTTGACCCTATGTGAGAAACCAGCTTTTCCACTAGCTAGCTCTTTCTAGGACAAGGATGTGTCTGAGAGTATTTACCTGATAGGATCAGATTAACAGTGTGGATTAGCCATTGAACATAGAGCAGTAGGGACAAGTGAGGTGGGTTTCTTTTTCTTGCTTGATACTGTTTCGTGGCTTTTTTGTTTTAAACATGAGTCTCAACAGAAGCATCATTATGTTTTTTAAACTACCATCCACAGAAATTTGCTATGATTTTAGTTTTTTATTTGTATTTATTTTATTTATATATAATATATATGATGTGTCTAACATGTACCTAGCTACTCTATGTCATTGTCTTAATTTTCCGAACTTCATATCTCCTATTAAGAGACATGCTGTGCCCCAGAGATTAAAGTGACGCAGTTTATTTACATAGTGTATTTTTTTCTAAGGTTCTAGCAAGTTCCTCTTTATAAAGGAAAGCAAAAATCAAGGTGGAATACAAATAGATGTACCTAATAATATCTTGCTACTATATTATTGAAGAGGTTTTACTTTTATAGGTGCTGGGGGAAAAGATGAAGAATACAATTACTTGATGCCACTACTCATCTTCTTATTTAAATTACATTTACTTAAGAACAAACCCATGTAAAGATTTCTTTCTCATATAAGGGTTAAATATATGCTTGAGATGAGACTGAGAAAACCAAGCCAGTTAGTTGTGCAAAGGAGGACCTATACTCTGTTTTTTTTGGTGTTTATTTTTTATTTTGCTGTCATTTTAATGAGCATTTGCTCCTTACCTGGTTTATTTTGGATAGTCTAGGAGTTCTTTTCCTGGCTAAATTGTGTGACCATGGGAAAAGATGAAGTATTAAAACTTCTGTAGAACTTTAAAGTCCAGCACATGCTTTCTGTCTTTATTAATACCCTATATTTATTATAATATAAAATATATAATATTAATTATAATAATATATTTATTATGATATATATATAATATTATAAATGAAACAAACTAGACAAACTAGGTTATTCTGATTCTTTTTGTTGCTGCTGATTAAACAGGGAAACTTGAAAAACTTTAATTTCATTGCTATATTTTATTTTGTTCTTCTTGTTAGAATGAGGCTAAAGATCCATAAGGGCAGCTGACTTGAGCAGAGACTCTTCTGACCTACTTTGGTGAAGTAAGAGTTCTGGTAAATGCGTTTTTGGTCCCCTGCGTTTTGCGAGCAGAGACAGGACTGCCCAGAGCAGTGCCAGAGAACAAGATTGTTGATACATGTTGGCCTAAGCAGGAGTCACATGTGATGCTCTGTAGCACTTATGGTTGACAGAAATAAATGGGCCAGTTGGTTGAGTGGATTACTAATATATTTTCCTATCAAGATTGTTGCAGGGTAGTTCCAGTGCGTTGCATGGTACAGGAATTTGCTGATAAACTTCACCAGAGTATCAGCGATAGTGAAACAATATTTAATGTAATGTTGCCCCCCCAATGCAGCCTTGAAATCTAGTTAAAGAAAAATGTTTGAACTAACTGTAAGGCACATTTTGCATTTTGTGCATCATTTTAAGAATTGTTAAGGCAGTACTTTTTCAAAGGCAGCAATCACTATGGATGGTGTGCTGTTTAATCTTTCTTGGTTTTAAAATGCTTCTTAATTGCTTTTATTGGTTCTTGTTTTGTCTACTTGCATTTTCAAACTAAATCGGGAAACATAAAATAATCAACTATAAATGTTTTTCGTAGGTATTTTTGAGCTGACTTCTTTCTTCAAATACTGAGATTGGTAACATCATGGATATGTATGCCAGGACTCAGGGAAATCGTGTAAAACCAAGAATATCTGTGAAAAAGGTAATTATCTGCATTAAAATATATATATATTTGAGGGCTTTTTGATCTTTATTGCCACAGTCTAATAATGAACCAAGTGAACTGGTAGGTTTGATTGGGGCTTTTGGGGTGGTGGTTTGGTTTTGTTGGGTTTTTTTTAATGTGTTTTAAATTTGGTTACCTATCATTGCATGGAGGCAAAGAAACTGCCTTTGCTTTGTGCTTTGGCATATTTGGCGTAGTTGAACTAGGAAACAGAATAATATAAGAAAGAAGTGCATGTTTTTGCCTTTAGTGTTTGCCTTTTGTTTTAAGGTGATACGATGAAATCACGATGTATTTATTTACTAAAATTTTCCAACAAACTTGGAGTATAAATTATTTTGAGCACAGATTTTTCAAGTTTATATGTAATAATCGAAAACTTTTCTGTAAAGTCTGTGTTAGGACTTACTGTGATAGCTTTACCTTTAGATTTTGTTTTCTTGACTGGCTTATCCTTGTGTTTACATGAACTTCTAGGCAGTGCCTTGGTGAAAAATGACTTATGTCTAGTACTTACTATGTGTATATATATTTTTTACAGTATTTATTTACTTATTCTTTTAAATTTTATCACTTTAGCTTGGAGAACATAAATACTTTCCCTGAAATTTTCTTGCAACCTCTATAAGCACTTGCTCAAATGAAAGTTGCAATTTTTCCTGAAGGAACAAATTTATTTATCCGGTCATAATCATTGAATACAGATGAGTATTTTTCTAGGTCTTTCCTGTTTACTAATAAATTCTGTACTTACAAGTGTGTGCAGTGCTTAAGAAACTGAGCAAGAAAGTATCTTGTCACATGCAATTGCATTCTTCTATTCCATAAGCAGATTTTGTTGTTTTAAAGAAACCGTCTGTGGTGTAAGTCCTGTAGAAACTGTTTGAAGGCAAAGGTAAGCATTATGGGGCTGCCAGGCACATCATTTGTGCCAGGGCCTGATATGAAATTTTAACTGCCATATGTTAAGCAGTTTGTATTATAATTGCAGATGTTATTCTTTCACTTTAAGATACATGTTATAAAAACTTCTATGGGTTTATGAGAAATCTCCAGCTGAAACAGAGTTCTTAAACTACAGTCAAGTAATTTTGCATTCCTAACCTGAACATAAAGTGTATTTTAAAGGACTTTTCATTTTTTTTTCTCTTCAGTTTAAAAAACCAAAACAAACAAATCAGCACGCCCCTAGGTTTTCAGGCCTTTGGATTGCAGAAACATCTTTCTTATAACAACAGTGACCAGTGATTCCTCACTGATTCTAATGTTTGGCTAAAATATTAGCTCTGTGAATTGCTCTATTAATGCCATCAAGCCTTCTGGACTGCGTGGTTCTAGGGAACATGAATTTGACCCTTCTCAGGTGTCTCAAAATTATACACTTTCATACAGCCAGACTCCAATGTTTTGTTCTATAGGTGCCTCCTCTTGTTTCTTCCCTGAGGAGTGGCTACTTATAGTGTGGAACTTTAATTCTTTCTCACAGAGCCAGGCAGTAGGATGGTCAGAATCACACTATGTTTTATCTTCTGTTGATTCACAGTTCGTGGTCTGATTCAGGTCCACTTTGTAATACTGAACAGGAATTGTTGCAGTAGCTCTTAAAAGTTAGTGCATGGTTATGGTATGCACAATTTAAAGCCTACATTTACATTTTTACAAAAGGACTTTAGAATATTGAGTCCGTTTAAATCTTACAGCACATGAAATCAGAAAGAGCTGTTCTGTTACTTAACAGCAGAGTAGACATGACTTTCCAGCACTGGACTTAACTTCTCTGCTAATTGTGGCATCTTACAGGTTTGTGGGTTGTTTGAAGTGTTAGAGAGCAGTTGTTTAAAATAGTTCATGAGACTGATTAGTATAGAATTACCTCCAGTGTACTATGAAGGATCCATAAATAATGACTTCTTGATTTGCTGACCACATAGGGGACAATGCAAAACTTTGAATTGCTCATTTGAGCTAGAGGCATGAGAGGGATTTTCAGTGTTAGGTCTGTTTCACTGTGCACACATTTGAGGATATTTGTGGTTTTACCCTAGTACGAGTTATTAAGTTCAAAATCTGTGCTCACTATTGAAATAGACTTTCTTGCCAGACATGTGACTTCCAAATTTCTGTGAGGAAGGAGTATACACACCAAGCAAGGAGGGCTTTATAGATTGCCTGGGATTTTTTTCTCATATGTGGAGATATATTGGAATGAGTTGTACTGTTTATAAAACCAAATTACATTCTTTTCTTGAAGTTGACCTTTTGTCCTTACCTAAATGGAGCTAAAAGTCTCAGGGACTTGGTGGTTTTCAGTTTTTAATGTAGTTGGGTGTCTCCTAGACTGGGGTTGTGAGAGAATGTGCTTTCATTATCTGTTGGATAGGAGGATTTATCTGAAATTGAGTCCAGTCCTTTGCTCTTGCAAGCACAATTTCGATAAGGATATGAAAAAGGTATTAAATATAGTCTCACAATTAATGAGGGGAGATTAAAAAGAAACCCCAAACCTACTGTTGTTTTCAGGTATTTTGAACCATGCTGCTGTAATAGCTAAGAATCTTATGAATTGCAATCTGAAGCTATTCACAGCATATCTATACCTGTTTGCCCATGGATGTCAGCTTAAACAGTTTTTTCTTTCACTGATGTTCACCCTTGTGATGTTTTTATAGTTGGTGATCTGTCCTCGGTTAGCCTTTGTTTTTGGAAGCTGTGTAAACTAAGGTTTTAGTCTGCTTTTGTATGAAAGCTTCTGCATTCCAGTGATTATCCTTCGTAGTCCTACTTTCCGTGCTTGTTGTGAGTTAATCTGCTTTTTACATGTGGATGATATTGTATGTGCAATTACACCGAATGTCCTTCTCAGTGACTCTGATGATGTCAGTCTCTCCCTAAAGGATGCATATATTAGGGTCATGTTTGCTGTTTTCAGTGCTGTATCGTACTGACCATTAAGTACTATACTATGATCAAGGAGTCACCTCAGGTCTCTTATTTCCCAGCTTGTGAATTTGCAATTCTATTTTAAGGCTTGCTTTTAGTTTCTAAGGATGTAACTTTGTACTTAATACGGTTGCATTTTAAATATTCTTATGTTGAACATGTTCTTCCCGTGTGATATGCTATTCTTCCTCTTAACTGATGACACCTACTTACTTTGAATTATCAGATTTAATCTACATATTTACTTTTTTCTCTCCCATTACATTTATTAATTATGATGGTGCTTGACTTCAGTCTCACAATAAATTTTGTGGAAGTTGGTTATTGACCTATGTCTACTATATCCTCAAAAAAATCCTTTTGCTGACTCCATTCAGGCAAATTCTTCTTTTCCAGAAACAGCTCTTTTAGTAAACTCTTTTTCTGGTTTTGTTAACTCCTCATATATTTCAGTGTAAACAATCTATAGAATCACAGAATGTTAGGGATTGGAAGGTACCTCAAAAGATCATCTAGTCCAATTCCCCTGCCGGAGCAGGAACACCCAGATGGGGTTACACAGGAAGGCGTCCAGGCGGGTTTTGAATGTCTCCAGAGAAGGAGAATCCACAACCTCCCTGGGCAGCCTGTTCCAGTGCTCTGTCACCCTCACTGTGAAGAAGTTTCTTCTCAAATTTAAGTGGAACCTCTTGTGTTCCAGCTTGAACCCATTACCCCTTGTCTTACTCTTGGTTGTTGCTAAGAAGAGCCTGGCTCCATCCTCGTGACACTCACCCTTTACATATTTATAAACATTAATGAGGTCACCCCTCAGTCTCCTCTGCTCCAAGCTAAAGAGACCCAGCTCCCTCAGCCTTTCCTCATAAGGGAGATGCTCCACTCCCTTAATCATCTTTGTTGCCCTAAGTCTAAACAGATGAGATCTTTTCCCTATGTATATATTGTGCCAGTTAATTTTTTTGTTCTTTCCGTGTTTATTCTTTTCCATATTCATTAATATAATCTTAAAAACATGCATCACTTCCTTACTCCTTTTTAAAATGTGGTTATTTTATCTCTTCAATTACATAGTGCCACCATCAGTGTGCTCCCAGACCTACATATAGTCTTGTGTGCTGGTTCTTCCAGACCTGAAGGAGATTTTTTCCAGTTGTTGCATCTTTATTCTCCTACTTCAACTTTGTATTCTCCAAAATCTTGAATTTTCTTTCACCTTAACTATAGTAGCTGCTAATACCATACTCCTCTACTAGTTATCCATCCAGGTTTTTATTTCAGGATGTTAAACTAGGGAAAAATACATGCTTATAAATGAAGTATATGTAGTAGTTTGTAGCCTTAGAAAAGCTAACTACTAGACAATAATGATAAGCCCTTCTCAAACTGGGTCACTGTTGGTCTGCAGAAAATTAGCAGGTTACATTGTGTAACTTTTTAAAAAATTACTATTTTGAGTGCTGTGACTGAAGTTATTGTAGAAGCTGAAAATGAGACATTTCAACAGGTGCACTTGACTTCAGAAATTACTTTTGTATGAGGTGAATGGGGGAATTACTGCGAGAGTCTTTGAGCAATATTAGTATTGCTGCCACCTGTAAATCTGGTTGATACAGAGATTCAAAGAGAAAGGCAGTGTTAGCATACTTCAGAAAGTACAAAGATGTATTGCTAAAGTGGGGAAGTAAATAGCAACTGAACATATGGGGACAAAGGGATAGATGAGAGTAGAAATTAAATGAACAGTTCATTAATTTTTTTCATATGACCCAATAATTGCTTTAAATGCATTTTAAAATAGTTCAGATGTTACTTTTCCATAAAAATGACTGTTTTGACTGCTTTAAAGTCACTTGGCCTTGGCCGTCTGGGTGGCAGTCTGAGCCTTGTTTGCTAACATTCTGAAATACATTTTGGTAATTTCAAGGATTGTGAAGTGAAGTTTATATTTTGCTTTTATCCATTCTAGGAACGCTTTCCTAATGAGCACAGTATGATGACACTGGCCATGCTGTAATAATCTGGCTTCCCATGTAGTAGTGCTTGATACCATTTTTTTCTACAGGGGGAAAAAAAAAATTATTGAGGTTTAACTGTGATATGTAGGATCAGTTTTTACCATAAAGGGATTGTTTTTGCTGTGGGAGTATCATAAATGCAAAACATTCTCTTACTAAGTTTGGCTGTCTAGCACTTCTGCTATTGTTTAAGAAGCTATGCAAATTTGAAATAACTTGTCATAAGTTGGTCACACGGATTTTTCACTTCATTTTTAACAGGGCAGTCGTGTAGAGAATAAATAACTGGAGTAACAATTTATAACCATATCATGATCTTATTTTTCTTTTTAACCTTGCCACTTGCTAGAGAAGATGACAAAAAAAAAAAGGCTGCTAACTTCCTAAAACAATTGAGATGATGTTTTTTTTACAAGCTGAGCAAAACAGTTTTTGTTGTTCTGTCGTCTTATATTTGACTTCAGATACCAGTGATGATAATTCTTTTGTTTTGTTGCACTTTATTACACTGGGAGAAAGTCTTAGATTCTTAAGCCTTTTTAGCCATCTATGGGTGCTTGTGTGTCACCGTAAGTGTAAATATAAGAAATCTTACAAGAAGTATTTACATGGAATTAAGTTACAGTCGTTTCGTAGTCTTCAAGGAATTGGAAAGGAGAATGTGTGTGGATTTTCTTGGGTGGGTTGGTTTGTTTGTTTGTTTTCTTCCTCTCTGAGTTTTGAAGCCACCTCCATTACTTTTCTTGGCTAAATTTACTCTTCATCCCTTTTAAGGAAAGAAAAATGGAAAAGTTCTGTATGCAGGCTTTGATGCAAGGAATAGATGGGGCTTGGATTTATCTGTTTCTTTTTTCCAAATCTGCATGTTCTCACTTTTTTTTTCCTAATACAGAATGGTCAGCTTCCTTTGGAATTAAAGTATTGCTTGAAGAAGACAATTTATGTGTTTCAGTTCCGTGTCCTGAAGTAAATTTAAACTTCAGACTTGGTCATTTATATACGAATTAGTTGGAAATAGTACTTAAAGTAGGGAAACCTATGTGAGGCAGGAGATAGATGCATGAACCGTGTATACAAAACTGAAAATGCATCTTTTTTGTCTTATATTTTTTACTCGTTGTTTTTCAGAGTTTCGGTGAAGGTGTACTGCACTCTATGAAGTCACTGCTACACAGCAGAAAAGAATTATGCAATGTATCAGCAGAGGAATGTCTAAATCGGGAAGAACAAGATAATCTTATTGAGGTTTGGCATAACAGGACCATTTTTATATATTTTACGGCTATGAAAATATTATTTACCTTGAAGGAGTATGGGAAGTTGCAGGACAGTAAATGGGAACAATGCTGCAAGTTACTGGCCATGAAATCTGTACCCCCTATTGTCTTTCTTGAATTCAGTTACTATAGTCTTGAAAAGGGCTGTGACATTTCAAGATTATATTTCTCTGCTTTGTAGGATTTGTGAAATCAAAAAAAGCAAAATTTGTAGATACATGATTTTGTAAGAAGTGTATAACTGGGTGTACTGGATTTGTGAGCACTCCTGTGATCCAGGTTGAGTGGATGATATCTAAACAAGTAGCAGAACATTTTGAGTCAGGTCTGAAGATAAAAGGTAAAGTGATTGCTCTTGTTTGCCCTGTGCTCAGCATTAAAAGCTGAAGCCTCAACATTGCAAATCTGGACTTCTTTTACATTAATACAGATGTGCCAAAAGCTGGGCAAGGTCTGAGAAGTAGACCTGGACAGAATGCAGGACTGTCTAAGTAAATCTAGGCAAGCTGTTAGGGCGAATGGCTAAAGCTGTTAGAGTTACAAAACTAACAGCAGCTTCTCCAAAGGGAAAAGAAAAACGTAAGAGGCAGTGTGTACCATGTATCTCATATTAAGTGTTTTTGAAGACTACTAAGTGGTAGTTGACAGTCCTGACAAGGAGCTTAGAGAAGGAGACGGTGACCTGAGCTGAGAGAAGGGGAAATGAAGCAAAAAAGACTCAGGAAGTGATTAGAGAAGACTGATAATTGGGTAAGGAGTAGCAGGAGGAAGGGAAGAAGCAAATTGTGTGCCCAGCAGAAATGACCTATGATTGCCTAGATATCACTGTGGGTTTTGGGACTGGCTGGATGTTGAGGTTGTGACTGTATGAAACATTTGGGGAGCAGGCAAGAAGCTGAATTTGTGAAAGATTAAGAGCTGTGGCAGATTAGAGGTAAGGAAGAAGAGTTAAGCAGTGGAGGAATGGGCAAAAATTTGTCTGCGTCTGTTCAGATGGACTATGCTCTAGAATCTACAAAACCCTTCAAACTCTGCCCTCCTCCCCCCTTTTTTTTCTCTTGTAGCAAATACCTGGCAAATAGCTGGCAATGTGTTTTATATGCCTGTAATGATGGTCCCTATGGAGAAGGATAGCTGACTATATTTAGTTACCTTATTAGCTCAAGCAATCAAGGGCCCTATGGTTGAAATGTAAGAAGGTCAATATCCTGCCACGGAACAGCTTTTTTTCTTATAAAAATATAGAGAATGACAGCTGTATGCAGACTAACACTAGAAGAACGTTATTAGGACTGCAAAGGTAGGTAATTACTCAGACTTGCAAAAAACAGAATTTAGTTTTCCTATATCTTTTAAATTAATTTCCTCTTTACCCATGGGTTATGAAAACCTTCAAATACAGTATCTCATACACTATTTTTAGTTTAAAGAAAAAGCTTGTGTTACCGACTGTTGGCCTTTCTGTCTCCCTGGCCTACTTCCCAACAACTTTCGTACTGATGTACTAATTTCAGGCATGTTTGCGGTCTGTGAAAAGGTGATTATTTTTCTGTGAAGACTGGAGTTTGGGCACAAAAAAGAAATCCAAATTGGTGTTGTCGTTGAGGCAAAAATAGGCAGAGTTGGCAGTGGTGTGGTCTCTTTGACAGTGGTCTGCTGACCCATCAATACAAGTATGGAATAGTTGGCCTTCGTATGTGTGAAGCTATAACTCCTGCCCTGTCTTACACAATGAGTTATCCTATGGGAGAAGGAGAGGGTTGGAATCATTATCTTGAGGAGGAGGAAGGGACACGTTAGAAGACAAAAGAGCAAACATCCATGGGAAAAAAAAAAAACAAACCACAAAACCACACTACCAAAATCCACGACAGCAACCAACCCTAAAGCCTCCCAGAATGTTCTTCAGATAACTTGAGCTTTTTTCCAAGTTCTTTAAATTGTTTGGTATTTCGCCTCTTCTGTGGAGGAATTAAGTTCATATTGTAGGTACTGTACAGATAAAAAGATGTAGAACTTGAAAGGTGTCTTGCAAATATTGTACAGATAAAAGATTCAGGAGTTGAAGAAAAGATGTAGGAGTTGAAGGGTACGTTGCTCAAACAAGATTGTTTCATAGTTAGCACAGTGAATACAGTGCTGGAGACCTGTAATTTGTCTGAAACTATTCGGAATGCTACTGTGCAGCATTGTTTCATTTATAATTTTTCCATAACTGAAATAAGGATAAGTGCATGTAAACAGGAAGATCTTTTCTGAGTGCATACTAGCTTCCCAGCATGAGACCTCCTGAAATAAACAAGTCAGCATTTTTAATATTTTAATATGATTTAATTTTAAAATAAAGTTTGGAGTTTTTCTCTGGTCACACATTGAAAGAATATATTCAAAACTCAAATACAGTTCAAACCAGAAATTTTTTTCAGCCATTTTGTATTCTAGATTTATCCCTGTCATATAGTCCATGTATGCACAAGTAGATAGCTGAACTAGTCAATAATAAGTGATTATAAACATAGTGATGTTCTTTACTATTTTTAAACTTGAGAACTGACTGACTACCTTACAGTAAGAGGGAGTAGCTGCTACAAATTTAGTGTGGGCTGTGACTTTAATACATAAAATTCAATATATTGTATAGTGTTCTGAAATAATTGAATCCAAGCCATATCAAACTTAAGACCAAACGTCCGTGGAAGTATTTAATCTTTGTGCATTATTCCATATCTACAAAATAGAAGCAGAATTTATTTTCTTACAACCTTGTTTGAAAATAAATGCTTTGAGATTTTTTTTTTGAGCATGCAGATACATTTCTTATTTGTTATTAGGGAGATACTAAATACTATACTATACTAAATGACATTTGAAACAAAGTTTGAGTAGTGGATGTAAAATAGGTCTGACACTGAGGAATGAAGGTAAGACAATATACTGACTCCCTTTGGTCTGTTTGTGTTGAACAATACAAGACAGCTGTGGACAGAAGAGAGGGAGAATATGTAATAAAATCTGTCCTGTCCACAAGCACAGAAACGTGAGGTAAAGCTGACGTTTCTGGCATATTCCAGGTTCCTGAGCCTGACAGCCTGACAACATGATAACATGTGGCTTAAGTAATCTGTTGTGGTCTTGCCTTAGGCTAATCAATTTACATGGTAAATTGTATAATGTGTTGGCATTATGCACTCTTCAGTATATCCAAATGCATTACAATTAGTTAACGTGGACAGATTTCAGACTGGAACTGTCTTATATGTATCTAGCTTGAAGCAAGGACAGGTGAACACCGATGTGCTACTGTTGGTGCAAGCTATGCTAACCTAAGGTGTGGTTTTCATGGCAGTAGAATGAAGCTTTATGGTAAAGCTTGCTGAATTTTTAACTCAAGTATCTGCAGAAAACAAAAAGGGTTTTCTGTACTTCACTATGTTCATGTATTTATTTTACAGGTTACATTTATAGGTTTTGCTGAAGAGATGAGTACTGCTCCTTTGCAGGTATGTATGTATGTATCTCTATTGGAAAATGTTCTTTAGCACTGGTGATTTCTTCTAAGTAGTACATAAGTTTTTTTTAGATGGAGGAATTCTGGTGTTTGAGAAATGAAATATGTGTACCTTGAGCATTTAAAACCTCAAGTTTTTAGTATCACTGAAAGGCTGAAAAATAATTATTTTAGTATGACCATCAGTGTTTTATATATATTTAAAATACCACCTGAGCCAGTCTTTGTATTGGAGTGGTCTGCAATAACCTAAATTGGTAGGGGCAGGGAAATTTGTTTTGTGTGGGTTCTTTTTGGGGGGTTAGGTTTTTTGTTTGGTGGGGGTTTTTTGTTTGTTTTTAAATGTGTGTATAAGTATTTTCATTTGTAACCTTCTCTTTAGTAGAGTTATACTTATTAATACGGGGCAATTGTCATCTGCAAAGCTAAAACTTTAATCAGTTGACTGCTAGCTGTGAATTGCTGGTGTGGGACCAGGAGTTCGTATTATGTTTATGCCTCAAGATGCTATTCTGGAGAATTAGATGAGGAAACGTTATTTTAAAAGGGGAAGTGTAGCAAAATAGTGGGGTTGTGCCATGGCATTTTAAGAAGTATTTAATCTTCGCATGCAACTTACACGTGTTTACAGTGCAACTCCACATCTCTAGTCTGTCTAGATCTTGGTAGACAGAATTACTGTAGTAGTTTTCTTATGTTTAAAAATGAAAACCAGAAACTCTCAATCCATTTGTGTTCAAAGTTGTATCAATGTTGCTAATTAATCAAATGATTATAGTGCTAGACGTTATTTCAAGTATGGGTAAGAACTGTTTGATTGTCTAGAGTTAGATGACATTTAGAAAAAGTTGGGTTGGATCATGTTTACGGGGACTTGCTTTGTACCATATGAATCAGTAGTGTTTAGATTGTTTAAAAAAAATCATAAATCTTTCATAGGCCTTTTCTATATTAGGAAAATCCAAAAGCTTTCCAAGAGTATGCTTAAAGAAGTGCCTTGTCCCTGATTGTGTAAGAGTGAGCTAAAACACTAAGAGCATGCAGAGATCCATTAAAAAACATTGTTTGCTAAGTTCAGTCTTTGTAGTTGTGTACCTTGTAGGATGTGCAGCTGTGTTTCAGTGCTTACAAGATTCACCTTTGTGACTTTTAAGCCCCTTCGGGCCCCTGAGAAACTGTGGAATTTCATCTTTTGCCAGAACAGTGAGCTGGAGATGAGCGTGGACTGAATTAAAGCTTGTTTACACAAGCTTTACACCATAGTTGAAGAGAATAAGTGGGGAATGGGGCAAGAAATATGAGAGGAAAAGAGAAGCTTTATCAAATTTAGCAGCTGTTAGTATTTAGGGGGCATATAAGATCACAACCGTTACCATTTACTTCTTATTTTTCCCCTTTGTATTCTCAATGTGTTTGTATATTTAAATCAGGAGTTGGCAGCTGTTTCTGTAGAGCTCCCAGATATTCTGAAATCGCTCCAGTTGTTCAAACTGAAAGAAAATGAGGTGTTATTTCTAAAAGATGTAAAGAAAACCTTGGCAAAACCTTACGTCATGAAACAGCAGGTAAACATTTTGTGTCATCTTGCATGTGTTAATTACAGAAGCATTATATTTGGCCTCATAAAGAGTTTAGTCATACCACACCTCGTCTTGCGTGTGGTTTTGGGCCATCTTAGCCACGGTAGTATTAATGTTATGTTTCAGTGGTTTCTTTAAAGTGAATGTTAGAAAAATCTCAAAATAAACTTGGTGCTTTAAAGTGCTGCATTATTAATGGAAAATATTCAACAAATATTTAATTATGGTGTTGATCTCATGCTTCTGCTAGACTATAGTCCTTTTCAATGCCAATTTGGGAAGAAGACAAAACTTGTCAAGTTACCTAGCTCTGCTCAAATTTACCTATAGCTTTCATCCTCTGCAGACTTTTCTTCTTGAAGCAGAGGTGCCAAAAATCATGAGAATGTCAGATGTTCATAAAACTCAGTGGGCTCTTTTCTTATTAAAAAATTATTTATGGTTATGTTAATTTCCATTATTTTTATTTCCAATATTGTTACATTATGTTGTTGTTGTTAATTATATTATTTCCAATTATAAGAGTTGTTAAAGCAAACTTCTTAAAGCCAGATTGACTAATCATGCATGTGAAATCTAATTATGTGGCATATAAGGTAATAAATACCTTGAAGAAATGAGTAACCTATAAACTGAAATACCATTCAGCATAAACCTACTTTGAAATACTGTCTTCCTCTACAGGTTTTTAATGTACATTTTTTAGTAGATTCTTGAGTACATATTGTCGGGGTTCTATTACACAACCTTTTTCGTTTGTTTTGCTGCAATGATTTATTCAGAATGGAGAAGTTAAGAAAATGAGTGATTCTAACTATCACTCTACACAGACTGTTCCATTCATTTTCTTATCTTTAAAATATTTGCAAATTGTTTACTGTTCATAAAAATGCATTGAAGGAATCCCTTGTTACTCCTGACAGTTGAAATCATTCCAAGGTTGTTACGTTTGTTTTCTTGTTGCTCTCTTTTTCAAGAATCAACTTCCTGAAGTGTTCTGTGTGATGAGACTGTCTCCTTCATTCCCAAGGCTCAAAGTTGATTATATATTTACCTTGCTGAGCAAGTATACCACAGGCATAAGGTATGCAGTGGAAATAAACTCATCACAAAAACATCAAATAGAGACATCTCATGGAGAAGATGATGACACCAATCAGTCAGTTTCTTCAATTGAGGATGATTTTGTCACTGCTTTTGAACACTTAGATGAAGATGAGCCCTCGAAGATACAAAGTGCTGGTAAGTTCTTGCATACCGTTGACTTGTAGAAATTGTTATTTGAAATGTATGCCGTGAGTATTTAATGAGAAAGTAAATGTTAATAAATAGTATTTTTTTTTACATTCATCATGTTTTGTAAAAGTATATTATGCAAATGAAAACTTTTTTTTTCTTCTTTTTGCAGCAGTTTATCACCACATAAACCAAAGATTCTAATCTCAGTGTCAGATGCAGATCAAATAGAATCTTGTTTCACTTTGTGTGTTAAAAAATACTTGAATTTGTCAGTGATAAGATTAGTGTAACACGTTTAAAAAAAATAAGATAATGCTTCAATCATGAAAGATCAGATAGCATTTTGCTGCAATAAGCCCAAGCAATTGCCATCAAAATCTGTCCCCGGTTTTCTGTAGTTCTGCAAAAATTCTTGGTTTTGAAGCAATCTTTTTTCTTATTTTTGTTATTACTTTTTCGCAGGTGCATGTAGCTTTACTTCTCGAAACCATCGAGATGCTGCTTCACAGACCATCCCTGCTCAATGTTTAGAGGCTGTTGACTCAAAGATCCTTGTGGGTTCTGCACGTCGAAAGCCATCTGCCAGATCTTCTACTTTGATTGATATTTTGAGACTTAAGGAACTGTCCTCAGTAAAAAATTCAGTTACAACCTCAGTTTCTGATCCTTGGATACAAAGGAGTTTCTATAAGCCATATAATTCTTCTGATCAAGGTGTTAATTCTCTATGTAAACCATTGTTTTCCTCCTCTCCTGCTGAATCTTCTGAGTCAGATTGCTCCAGCCCAAGCCCCATCATCTTCTTAGATGAAGAAGGATATCAAAAAAGCTTGAAGGCAAAACTTCAGCTGCCAAAAATTCCAGTAGTGAAAGATGGTATAGAGGATTCAGACTCAGAAGTAAGTGAATTTTTTGATAGTTTTGATCAATTTGATGAGCTGGAACAAGCCTTGGAAAACTCTTGTAAAGTTATTAGGGATCCCAGCCTAGGGAATCCCTGCCAGAAAAGGCGGACTGCACATGAACAATTTTCTTCTGCAAGCATTACAATGAATCCTCAGAAATTCAAGTTTGATCGTCCCACTCTCTCATCCAATGTAAAGAAACCAACCCCTCGTAAACCAGAATCACCATATAGCAGCGTTTTTGATGTCCCAGATTCCCCTCGCCCAGTTAAAACATCAGGGGAAGAGAACGGAGGCTTGTTCAGCCCTATTAGGTCGTCAGCTTTCAGTCCACTAGGAAGCTGTGGTTCTTCTGAATGTTTGTGTCGAATTAGTCTTGGTGGCGATGGGACAGATCAAAATCACCATGATGCAGCTTATAATAGTTATTCAGCATATGCTGATAGTGTTTCCTTTGAAATACTGGGTTCTGTTTTTCATTCTGAGTCCTCATCAGAACAAGTATGTCCAGGAAGTGATTCAAAACACAAAGAGATTACTTTGAAAGAGAAAAAGGATCAAGCTGCAGATCTCAGAGTGAAAACTGGTAAGGAGCCAGATAAACACACGAAATCTAAACATAAGCCATTAATGATTAGAGATAGCATTCAAAAATTTGCAACTGAATTAGTTGAAAAAAGTTTTGGCAGTGCATTTAAAGACCTGCAAAAAGGTGTTTCTTCATGCACCAATGCACTTTGTCATTTGGCTGCCAGGTTGACTTCTTCGATCTTTCAGATGGCTTTTTATGAGATTGGAAGACGTAGAGCAATCTCCTTGAAGGAGCGTGCCATTAATGGGATAGCGAACTTTTTGGTGAGCGAAGCTATAACTGGTGCTTTGAAAGAACTGCGGCATGTAAAGAAACAAATATTTACCAACACTGTTGCTCAGTTTGCGGCAGACCTTGCTGAAGAACTTGTATTTGAAGGAATCATGGAAGTATGCCAGTTTTCGTATCCATCGACACCTACAGCTGCACAACCTTCACCATTTGATTATGAAGACAAAGTGGTAAGATCCTATGCCAGAGATTTGTCTGAATCTGTCATTCAGGAGGCTTTTATTGAACTCTCTCAGGTTGATGTGGCCTTCACAACACAAGCAGCCATTAGTGTTTCCATGGACAACATTAAATATGTAAGTGCAGAAGGTACGTTAGAGTCCACACGGACTTCCACGGTTTTTCCTAATTTTAGTGATAGGGTAGCACTGAAGCCAATCCAAGATTCTCAGATGGAATATACAGTACAGCAAGCTCTATTTTGCACCTCTGGGGTTGTAAGTTCAATACCTGTGCCTTTAGCTGGAAGAGGTCTTTGTCAACATCAAGTTTCCTCTGATGCTTATAAAGCGAAAGTATCCACTGCTCTGACTTCTGATGGCAATATGAAAATATACAAGGACTCCACTCATCTGGTTTTTACAAGCAGAAAGCAAGAGGAGGAAGTTGCTTCTTTCAGAAATATATACCTAGCTTCAGATCACAGTCAAAGTACTGAAAATACTCCATCACTCTTACATAACCAAAATGATACCAAACAAACAAATAACGGATCTGGAATGAACAATAATTCAGAGTTAACAAGTGATTCAAAAGGTGTTAATACTTTCTCTGGAACTATGGTAGATATGATAGTAAATGAAGCTTATGAAGCCATAACCTCATCTAGAGTAACAAAAGCAGTAGAAGAGTATACAGATTTTTTAACCAGGAAAATAATAGATAAAAAACCTTTTGTGCAATGTGTTGATGAAGATTTCCCCAAGGATGTGTTTGCAGATCACTTGGCCAAGTATGTCATAAAACAATCTGTTGATAGAAGTAAAACTGCGTTATGCAACACTAGTGAGAATGTAGCATGTAATGTGAGCTCACAGACTTATGGAGATATTGGTAGAAAAGAACAATGTGTGATGAAGAGGCAAGAGGCTGAGAAAAAAAGTAATGTTTCTATAGTTGTAGAACAACAGCATATGCCTTTGAATAATCCATGTAAATTTCTTCTTACTCCAACTCATTCTTTTCAGCGCTCTTCAGAATGTAAAGATTGTTGGCAGAAACAAAAAGGACACAGGTTTTCTTCAAAATCACCACCACCTTGTTCTGCTGTGACACTTGCTAGGCACGTTCTAGAGGACTTTACTGACACAGGAAGCTGCTCAACATCGTGCTTAAACAAGCCCTCAAAAAACCATGATCCTCAGAAACCATCATTAGGACCTTTGACTTACAGGCAGTCGGATTGTTTTCTGCATGCAAATAGCTTTTCTTCAGTGATGTTTGGCAGTGAAGATGTTTTGCAGGTTGAAGATAAATCAAGTCTCAAAGATGGAAATACCTCTGCAATGCCTGATACACCCCCACCAACTCCTTTAGTAGCATGTCAAGGTAGTTCTGAAAGAAACCTAAGAAAACTATCTAAGAAGCTCAAGGGAGAATTGGCAAAGGAATTTGCACCTGCAACACCACCTTCTACACCGTACAATCCATCCGTTACTGGTTTGTCTGAAACTGAACATGACTCTTTGGAAAATGAGGAGTTTATGCTGAAACTTATGCGATCGCTTTCTGAAGAAGTAGAAAGTAGTGAAGATGAAGATCATTCTGATATGCCCATTGGGAAAGAGGAGCATTCAGAAAAAACAGTTCAGTATGCAGATTGCTTAGCTAGCCGTATAATTTCAATAGCAACTGAAATGGCTGCTTCCCATTTAGATGGTAAAACACATGAAAGAGAAACTGATGGACAAGTTCAGTTAGGTGTGCAAAGCAAAGAGACGTGCAGTTTTTTATGGAATTTTGCAGGCGATATGGCAGGAAAAGTCATCAATGAGGCCAAGAAAATAGTGAAATCAAGGCATTGTAAACTGTTGAGCTTGAATCCGGTTAACTGTCAGGTGGATCGCCTTTATATGAGAAAAGGTGGTAAAGATTACGGTTCAAAAGGATGGTGTGGTCCAGTGCGGGAGCAGTGGCTGGGGGAGAGAGATTCCTCTGTACTTCCTTTACCGCAAGGTTCAAGCATGACAGGTTTGACTTCCAAATACCCAAGCTGTGAAAGTGTGACTGATGAATATGCAGATCATATTATTCGAGTTTTGAAAAGAGAAGGTGGTAACGCAGAACTGTTAATGGATCAGTATGCTAGCAGACTTGTGTACAGGTCTATCAAATCAGGCTTACAGCAAGCTGCTAGAAAAAACAAACTGAGATACAACAGAAAGACATTTTCTGGGCAAAATGCGCAGGTTAATGGTGAGCTGGAGATCAAAGCAGTCAATAAGGATGCAGTCCAGCAAGTGAAAAGCGGCACTCATTGCTGTGAAGACCAAACATCTAAAAGTAGTGTCAGCACGCAGAGAACAGACTACACGGAGTTGTTACATTTTTCAGAATCCCTTGCTCGCAGTATCACTTGTGATGTCAGGAAGAAGCTGAAAGTATCAGGAGCGTGTTTGCCTAAGTCTCTGACAGATTCCTGTCTATATAAAAAGACTGAATTTGATGAAGTCACAGAGGGTCTTATTAAAAGAAGATTTTCTAGGACATTTCTTCCTTTCTCCCCAGATCATAAACTGTATCATAGTACAGGCAGTTTAAATGAAAATGGCTACAGTGAAGGCATAATTCAAGCTATTGAACAGTATGCCAGGAAAGTAGCAGATGATACTCTAGAAATGAGCTTGGAGTCGGCTGTTCTCCATGTGGCTGAGAACAGAAAAAATGGGGATAGGCTCTCATACACTGAGAAACTGTCTCCTTTTTCTGGAACTATTTGTAGATGCTGTAGTATGAAAGAACATCGGTACCATACAGAAAGTACATCTCATCATCTACCTGTGCAAGAATCCTCCATTCCAGTGAGGCACTTTCTTCATTCTGGATTAGGTGGTTCCTGTCAAAAATCAAGAGTGTTTCAGCTTGATATTCCTAAAATTCACGTTGATATAGAACAGAAGACAGTGTTTTCTGACAAGGGGGCTACCGCAGCTGTAGAGAAAGCAGAAGGAGAGCTGAATTACACAACTCTGACAGCCGACAGTGGTATTGGACAAGAAGGAGTCAGTTTTGCTGAAAGCCTTACTACTGAAATAATGACATCAGCTATGACTAATATTGGTCAGGCAGTTAACATAAGGTAATATTAATTTTCTCTTATTTTTTGCATTTGATAGCAGAAAAAGGATTGTTCATACAAATGTGTGTTCGGAAGGACTTTTTATTTTATTTTTTTTTTTTTAAGAAATACGTGCTTTATGTTCTGAATGCTTTCTTTTTATTCTTCTGGTGCTATTTAAATGATTCAGAAGTAGAAAAAAGAGAGCTCGAAACCAAGGTTTCTAGGTATACCAGCATGCATATGTTCCAGTAGGTGACTAGTACGTGGAACTTGAAATGCTGTTACTTTTGCGTACGGTAGAGGATACTTGACCTTACAGGTGTTGTTGATCTGTGAACTGTGACAGAATCCAGGTTTGTTACCTATCTGTATTGCCTCTTCTGTGCTAAAAACTAAAAGTAGTTTATTTTTGCTTTTGTCAGTAGGATCAACATCTGGTACTGATCAAGCTAGCCATTGATTTATAGTACGAAGGCTTCATTTTGATTATGACTGTGTTGTGACAGTGTCCTTATTAGTGGGGGAAAAAAGCCAAAACAAAACACCTTCCTCTAAGAAAAAAACAACTTATTAAAACACATTTTACCTTATAGAATAGTAATACAGTAGATAAGGAACTGACTTTCAAATTCTCCTGCATTTAGGAAAGGCTAATATACTGTTTCCTTTAATAGGAAAATCTAAATAGGAAATACATGCCACCGTAACTTTGGGGCAGACAGCAACTGTTTCTTAAAACAGATTGTGCAGTGAGCAAAGTGACTTGGAATCTCCTCTTCTTCAGGTCCAAGAGCAATATTTTAATATATATATATATAGAGAGAGAGAGAGAGAGAGAGAAATACTTATTTTCCTACTTTTTTGTGTGGGCATTCCTCACAGTAGCTAAAGGTTTCTTTTCCTTGTTTCTAGAGGGTCATCATGATGAATAATAGAATTGATTTTTTTTTATATGTTCAGTGGCCACTGAACCACAATGGAACTGAACCAAATTTTTCAAGATTTGATATGAAACACATACATGCTAGCTTCTGCTCCGTAGATGTGAGCGGGAGTTTTTGTTTTCCATGTGAGAGTAACTTTTGCAGAAAACTATAAGATGTGCTTTAATTTTTATGGCCTTTCAATGAAAGCATTCAACTAAAAATTCTAGCAGTGCAAAAGTGCTAAAATACATATGTTGTGGCTCTCTACACAACAGGCTTGAGTCTTTACTCAGTGTGTGACCAAAAAAAAGTAGTAATATGGTGTTTTTTCTATACCTACAGTATAAAAAAATGACACTTTTTCTGAATCACTTCTTAAAAATGTTATTTAAAATTTCTAGTTAGAATATGACAACAATAAAATGCAGGGTTCAAAGAGGTACTATTTATTATTATATCTGTGACAAAGAGACAATATTAGGGTTCAACATGACAAAATTTATAAATGTTTCTTGCATTGTCATTTAATGTATGGTATGTAATGCGTATGTTTCTAGAGAAACTGCCCTGTGTGGTGAAAAGAACTGTTGGTGGTGCTGGTATAACTGTAAATAAAAATGGTGAAAAATCACCTTTGCATTGCCCAAATGGGTTCAAGTTCAAGCACTTAAACTTTTTATTTAAAGGTACATATTTGTCTGCAAAAAACCATGCCCACTGGAGCAAAGTGTTGTCACCGATATTGTTAAGGTTGACATTTTAAATAGTGAATTTTACAGCGGCTGCTTGCTATTGTGATAATAGGATGATGGTTTTTCTTGAACTTTCTACTGCTTCATCTGTATATAGATAATCACAGTTTGCCTCTGAAACTTAGCTCATAACTGCATGTTCTCCTAACTTTTTTATGAGCTCAGACTTCTTTAAAGTTATCAAACTGGATCTTTTGAAGTGTCTTCTAAAGATTACTTTTGATAACTGCTTGATTGTTTTTTGGATAAAACATTTAAATTTATTTCCTGAGGGAAAAATTCTGTACAAGTCATGTGTTGTTATGCTTCTTGAAGCAAGAAGACAAGTTTTTGCCTACAGAAAGAGCTTTTTAAAAAAGGGAATCCTAATATTTTAAACACGAGTGTGTACTTAAGCACTTTGCCCGCAGTAGCAGAACACCTAGCTGGTCGTACTGAAAGCAGGCAGGGGACAAGAGCCAAACCGTCCTATGGTGAACAAGTTCAAAAGTGGTAAGTCTTCGGCTTGAAAAGTGTACCTTGATATACAGTCTGTAAGGCTACAATGCTTTGTATGCTTTATAGCAAATACTCTTCCAAATGAGAGAGTTATTTGTGCTGTTCCCTTTACCTTCTAGTGAAAGAATTCCAATCCCTGACTTAAGACTGTTGAAATTTCAAATTGATTTGGTTGCTCCATTTTTTTTGTTGAGAATAGGGAACAAATTCATGGAATTCATGGAATCTCCTTTTTCCCCTGCCTCTTGAAATTCAGTGTCTTTGAAATGGTGTTAAATTGCTATAAATGAAGTAACACAGATTGGCATGAAATGCAGTGATGTTTTTGTCTTAAATTTTTGTTTAGCTCTGTTGGAAGAGAAGGATTTCACTCTGTTGAATCTATTGTTAGCCAGCAGCTGAGTCATAGTATTGGTGATGATAGCACTGGGAGTTGGTCCAATCTAAGTTTTGAAGATGAACATCCTGATGAGAGCAGCAGTTTTCTTCACCTTAGTGACAGGTAACTATAAACATGTTAGTACAGTTAAACGGTTGTCTTTACATCAGATAACTTAGCATCAAGTGCTTGTCTCGTGGGGATTGGGGGTGAGGAGATTATTTTGTCTTTGACATACAAAAGCCTTTTTTATTAGAAATTGCTCTAATATATTGTTTGTGTTTTCTTACAAAATGTTGTTGCCCACGAATGTTCATACTATATACTCTGTGAAATATGTGGAGTATGTATTGCCATGGATAGGAGTCACATCACGTAAAATTGTACATATATAATTTGAGGTTTAGCAAAAGATGCAGATTTTTAAAAACAACCGCCACGTATAAAATACAACTTGGAAGTAGTGTTTATAAGTTGTGCTCTGAAATATTAAAACTTAATAATTGAGAATGTTTTATGTAAATTCATCTATTCTTGAAGTAATATGAGCTTAACTTGCCTGAGGAGCTTTAACAGCTATTTTGTCTTTTTTGGGACTTGAATTTGTAAGCTGTTCTAACTGATACTGGTGGAGTATTTATGTACTACTAATGACAAGCTTACAGGTGTGTAATACTGGAACTTACCTGTTCAGGTTAGTAATTTTTCCCACAGAGATTCTCACTATACTTCCCTTGGCTGATGGATAACTAACAAAGATTAGAATGGAAATTTTAAAAATCTGCAATGTCTCTGCCTGTTGCCGGGGAAAATTATATTTAGAATTGTGGACTGGGCTTCTATATAAGGAATATATGAGGAATGAGTAAACTTAGTTTTAAGTTACTGTAGAAAGTTCAGTGTTTCTGTTGAAGAATAGCAGAAATGGGGGAGAGGTTTTTTCTTTTTAGTTAGTACTTCCAGCATCACTCAGATTAAAGATAATATGTGTGTGTGGTTTGTTTTCATTTAAATCTATTTTGGGGATGATAAAGAAAGTAGTTTCTATAACTTGCAAGAAAATCTGTGGCTCATTACAGGAGGAATGACCTAAATTAGCATTTAACTCAGAAGGGGAGGCATAATTTGGGTAGCAAGGTGTTTTCAGAAGAAACTGGCATGTGCAAATGGATCAGCTAAGTTGTACAAAACTAACTGTGGAGTGGTAGTAGCACATGGGGTCATTTGTTTTGCTGAGGTTTAGTAGGTGGGAGTGACAGGATCTGGGGTTAGTGCCCCAAGTAAAAAGGGGCAGGGGAGACCTTCTGTAACACAACAAGGTTCAGTAATGATACCATTTGTGGAACAGTGTTAGCATCTTCTAAGCAAATAAAAAATTGAATGGCAGTGATGAAGGTGTCTTGCTTTCATCTTCTCTTTTTAACATGAACTGTTTTATTAAACAGGAAAATGCCATTCAGTCATAGAGGGGGCATTCATTATGCAGTTAAAACTGCTAGAAATTTGCTTTGATTTGGATTTTTGTCCCCCCCTTTTTTTTTTTCTTATGGTCAGGGCCATCCGTTTAAAAAATATTGTGCTGATTATACATAAAACCATGTCTTTAAAACATTTAAATGTACTATCAGATGGCATTGCTCCCCTGACAGCTATTTCTTAATGCAAGTGGCTTCCTTGTATCAAAGAAGCCATCAGCAGTCTTGCTTGTACCATCTTTGAGGTACTAGGTATCACGAGACAAATTTGTTTGTGGTGCTGGTACAATTCAATTAAGTGACATAGCGAACACTAAGCAAGTTTTACGTGGTGGGGGAGGACCTCTCCCTTCCCTGAGTATCTTGTTGGACATTTGCAGTGTTTGATAAATACTGGTACTTGAGACTCCATTAGCTGACATTTTGGAAATTATCTTCGTAATAATAAACCATTAACGGTAGCTGAAATTCTTTTGGGACACAAGATCACAATCCCCAGAAAGCAACCCAACAATACAAGCTTTAGTGGTCTGGTTCAATTTACTTGCTTTGCTTTACTTCAGGAAAAAGACTTTTTTTGTGGTGGCTCTGTTGAAACGGTGCATGCCCTCTGTGTCTCGGATCAATATAAAAATTGTACTTCAGTACTTCTCAGATGATTAAACTTTCTGTAAACAAGGCAGCAAGCCAACTTGGAAAGAATTATCAAAGCGTTATCCCTGCAGTTCCATTTGAATGGAAATAGGAATGAAAGTTCTTTAGTGGACTCAGTAAAGTTAGTTATGCAGGGGAGTGCTTATATCTTCTGCTTTGCCTGCCTAATGGTAGCAACTTTAATTTAGAAATAAAATAGTCTTAAGCTTTCTCTTTAGCCAATGTACAGGTATAGGCATAGATACAGGCTGTTCCAGAGGATGAATCGGAGCATCCAGGTTAGGTTATAATTCAGAGCAGAAGCCTCTTGCCTTTGCCTGTATGTACATAATGCAGAATCTCAAAGCAGATGATCTGAGCTATAGTTCCCATAAATACAGTGTGTATATATATATGTATCAAAGTTGAAAGCTTTTCTCGTAATTATTCTGCTGGCTCATGTTGAAGAGCTGCATGAAGCATTATAGAAGCATTATAATGCCTTTGTTTACTGCTTGTTCTGTGGTTGCAGGACTTTATTTTCAAGGCTCTTAATTTGGCATCTTAAAATTATACTTTACAAAAAGGTCTCATGCATCACTGTGCATTATAATTATATGGTTAAATATATGGTTATTTCAGACCAACTTTGACATCTCCAAAATATATTAGTCTCTTACCTAATCAGAATAGCAGTGTGCATGAGGTCATTCTGTGAGGTTGCAAATACTTTTTCCTTTAGTCCCAGAACTGATACAGCTTTGACTTCCACTTTTGTTATACATCTATAACTTGCAGTGAAAGAGGCTGTTTGTGTGCAAAATACTGGTATCAATAGGCTGTGTTAAATCTTTCCTATGCATGTATTTCAGACCAAATTTAATACTTCATATATACTATGATGGTCACACACAGTAGCTTGAGAAATGTTCTGAAGACCAGGTTTACATTCTCTGTGCAAATCAAGATGTTTTCTTTGGAAGCTTCTGCTCTTTAATTTTCTTCTTTTTTGCATAATGAGAAAACTGTTTGATGTTCTTCTACATGTTGTTGAAATAAGCAACAATGTGCTGAATGAAGCATCCGCAACTTTTAAATTTTCTTTTTTCCCCTGCTAGGGTGTGTTCATATTGCAGGCTTGCTAACCTGCTGTTGCTGTTTTGAAATTAGGATCCAAGCAGGCATACTGGAGAGGAAAGGACACTGACAGATGATACTGTTACTGGCGGACTCTTGAAAGAGATTCATGTCTGTCTTTTGAAACCTTTCTTTCCACCATTTGTGGTTTTAAATTTTACTATTTGCCTTGAGTGGAATGAGTGGAAAAGAAGAGCTTTAATAGTCACACAAAACTTAGGTGAAGAAAGCATCTTCTTGCAGCAGTTGTTCTCTGGAGTTGCTTCATGGCTTGTCATACCATCCAAAGTAGACAATCTAGCTTTCTCAGAGGATGCTGGTTATCTTGAAATCTTATTCCTGAGAGGCTTCCAGGCGTGCTCTGGGGGAGGTATGAAGTTGGGGAACAGGAGCTTTAATCATATGAGTAGCTCAGTCTTGTACACAAGCACAGGCTTAACAAACTCTGCTAATTATAATGCCTAAAATGTACCAGTGTAAGGACATGCTCCGTTCTTTCAGTTCTCTGCATTGACTGAATGTAGTTGTGGAGTAAATGCAGAATGTGTATGAACTGTGAGTGAATTCATCTTTTAAATATTGTTTTCACTGATCTACAAACCCCTCTGTTTTAAAACAAACCAAACCATCAACTTGTGAAACAATATTCAGAAAATGAAAAACAAACCTGGTGGGTTTTTTTATTTGCTCTAAGAATTCCTTCTCATCAGGCTCTTGGAGGTCAGTATTGGATTTTTGGAATGAGTTGGAAGGATTTTGTTTGTGCAGTTATCTTCACAATGTATAATTCTATGAACTCTTAGCTAGTCCTTAAGCAAGTATTAGAGTTGTAATCCATATGCCTATGAGCAATCGTATTGAAATTGTTGAGCTTGTATAAATAATGAGCAGTGTGCTTAGACCTGGGGACAGAATTACTGCTAGCACTGATCTGGAAAGTTAATGAGTACAAATTAATACTTTCACCTGTGTACTGAAAGTTGTCAGTTTTGCATTATTGTGCACATTGCTGCTCTGAATAGCACTGACAGTCATGTTTGTAATGAGCAAACCTGGTTAGGAAGTTTCAGTGCCCTTGCGTTAAATGTCTTGACAAAACAGTTCTAAGGAAAATGAAGGTTCTAGTTTGAGGTATTGTTCTTTTCTAGTTCAGCCGTGTTCTCTTCTTCTCCTGGCAGTAATGGTAACAGCAGTAGCTGGAGCAGTCTTGGTTTAGAAGGAGATATGTATGAGGAGAATTTATCCTTTCCAACATCAGACAGGTTGGTTGAGTTGAGAAACATAAACCAGATGCGTTCCTCATAATTAATGCATGAAATCATTATTTGGGAAAATACAGTGCATTTTTTATGCTGTTGCATTATTTACACTCTTCTCACTTAATCACAATATTTTTTTTTATTAATTAATCCATACTGAATGGTTAAATTAATCCATACTGAATGGTTAAATTTTGCTGTGCTAAACTGATGAATGTGTTCTGCTTGCAAAATGAAAGATCCCTTTTGTGCATGTTCTTGCTTGCAGTTTTACAAGTCTTTAAGATTTATTTTTTCATGCAAACTAGAGCTTGCTTCCTACAGGATTTCTGTTTTTTCCTTTAGCTTGTGAAAACTTTCAAAATTGCTTGGTAACTGATTTTTGTAGAACACTTAAGATTTAAAGCTTTGAATAACCTATAGCTGTTCATACCTGTGACATAAGATGGCTCAACCTTTCCACATACGAAGCAAAAGCTAAACTGTCCTCCTTAACTAAAATCAATAAGTTGTCTTATTTTAAAATGTCTTCATATTATGATCTTTAACACTCTTCCCTAGTTTTGCTCTTCTCTGTTGTTTTCCTAAGAGCAAATCTTGTGTAGTTGATGATTATCTGTTTCCCAGATGAAATGGTGTGAGAAGCAAAGCTTCCTTTCATAACCACTTCATAATTCTTTGATGATCTTCCTGTCCTTTAACCTTCATTAGATTCTTAGGTTTGGCTACATTTATTGTGCATATATTGGATTGTATTACTGTTTTTGTTTTATTTTTAAAATACAGTGATGGAACAGAAGATAAAGATGAAGACTCCAAGGATGCTGTAGAAGGTAATGTCAATTCCAGCATATACTACTGTTCTTGACCTGTGCACTCTGCATGAATTATTTTTGTTAATTCTTTGCTTCTGTAGACTGCATAACAAGGTGACAATCCTATTACCCCTTTTCATCATAAGGCGTGTCAGTCGTGTCAGAATACATTCTTGGATTCATACCCTACATACATCTCTTAAGGTACTGAAATGTGCAGCCTTTGGGAAATGCAAGTCTCTCATGCTCATACACGTACTTAATAACCTAACGTAGTGAACTCTCATCAGCATTTTGAAAGCGTAAATTTATATGCATAGAATAACTTCTTTGTAAAATATTTGATAAGCAGCCATGGCAATGCATCTACATGGCTATGTTTGAAATACTGAAGAAGTTATTCAAATTGGCTGTATTAACCTTGGAAGAGAAGTCATGAGAAATGGAGAAAAACTTGGATTCGATACATTTGCTATAATCTCTTTCTTCTTACTGAAATGTAAAAATAGGGTCTATCCAGAGTCTTGTTACAGCTTTCTGGTTTGTAGATCTCTGCACTGCTTCCAGTCTGATTGAAGTGCCAAAATGTGTTAACTCAAATGAGAACAGCCTGAATATAGCGTGTATGAGGCTGATTTAAAGATGAGCTGATGTTAGAGCAAGTTGTAACGGAGCTTTTCTTTGTGCTGGGTATATTCAGAAGATGAAATAAGCATTTCAAGAAACTTCGCTACCCACTTACAGAGGATATTCAGCCATGGTGCACATCTTCAAATAGTCTTGATATAAGCAATGATGTGTGGTTCCTTCCCTCGTTTCTTCCTTCCCTCTCCTGGAAAAACGTATGGAAATGAACCACATTTTATTTTTAATCACATCTGACTGTAAGTTTCTGAAGAAATGAAACTAAAAAGTTCTAGCATCTCAAATGTTCAAATTACTCAATTAAAATAATTCTTGATTGTATTTCTTTACACAGTTTTGGTGTCTTCTGGGCTGCAGACTGCTTTTTTTTTTTTTGGTGAAATTTTTCCAGTTTAATTTCTTTACCATATCATTATTGTTTTGAAAAGACTCTGTTACTTTCATTGTAGGACCATTTAAATAGTATTCTAGGTAGAAAACTGTTGTACTTCTACATTTGGAAGCTCTGTTCATGTCATACCTAGAAATGTCGTCTTTTTTCTAAGCTGGCTGCACCTTCTTTACCAAACCTTGTTATTACCAAATGTACATCTATTTTATAAAACTAACAAATATATACAAATTTCCCAGTGATACATTACCACAGTGCTTTTCATCCACTAAGTGTCATGACTTTTTTAATAATTGATGCTTTCTCCTATAAAGATTATAGATTTTGGGGCTCCTTGGCAAATATTCTGTTATCCACTGAAAGCACACTTATGTTAACAGTTAATTTTCTAGTTAATTTTCTGTCTTTTTTTTCCCTCCTGGGGGAATCTATTTCATCTTACTCACTTTGTCAGTTAGGAGTGAATACTTTACGTGCCTCAATTTTTATAAACTTGACTGGAAGAGCAGTGAGATTGAGGTAAACTGCACATGAACATAGGTTTTTATTGCAAATATATTCCTTGTTTCTAGAGAGTTAAGTCCGGTAGTCAGGAAGTAAAGACTTAAGAACAACTTGGAGAGCACTATCATATTCTTAGTTCGTTCTGAGAGTGTGACAAAGGATGACTCTGAAAGCTGGATACAGAAATTCAGAGTGGGAGCAGAAGATGACAATACTGTAGTTTCTCTATGTTACTTATGCAACTGCTCTTTCAATACTGTGCTAATTTTTTGAATTCATGCTGTAAAGGAAGTCTTGAAAAACTGGATAGGCCTCAGAAAAAACAGCACTATGTTTTGGAAGAACTCGGAGGCAATCTGATCAGTTTGCCTGTACAGGAAAGAATTCTGAAATATACACTTTTAAGAAAATGTAGTAGATGAAGGCATAGCAAAAATAGCATTTGGAAACGCAAAAGACTGATGGACAATGTAGGAACCATTGCTGTACAAACAATTTATGAAAGGCTGTGTTAAATTCCTGGTCATTTGGAATATACATTAAAGCTTAGATGTCTTTTAACACTTAGCTATGTTTGCATACAGTTGTAAATGGGATAAATGGTACGTCCTAATGTGAAAGTACAGAAATGCTTCAAACCAGCATGATTATTTCCTTTCGTATTATAATAATTAGTATTATTATAATATAGTCTAAAGAGGGAACTACAGATACTTTATTGAAACAAATGCGAAGCTGTGTATTTAATGATTTTCTTCTTAATACTAGGTATGGAGCAAATACGAAAGATTTTAGCAATAGTGAATATTGATCTGGAACCAAATCTCGTGGACCCCCAGCTCAGAGCAGCACTCCAGTGGTTGGCAGCTTCTGAAACAGAGGTCTCAGAACTTCACTTTCATGATGCTGCTACAAGGGAATTTGTCTCTGTAAGTACTTGGGTTTGATGGGTGGTGGGGAAGGGGAATGATTTTTTTGATTTCCATTTGCTGTGATACACCAGCTGCTTTATTTGCAGTAATGAAGTAATTTGCAATCATGAAGTATTTGCTGTTGAGGAAAAATCATTATTTGAATCCTGAGAGGTCAAAGTGGAATGGCCTGTTTAGCCTGTGCATGTATTACAAATAAAACAGTATTAATCCAAGCTGAGTTAACTTGTTTCACAAGTTGTTTTCCTTGTTTTACTCCAAAGAGGATACAATTATAGCATTGTTGTTTACTGAAAAAATTATTTTTTCAGGCATTTTTTTACTTATTATTTAATGGTTTATAAATTGAATCGTTCTGAGAACTTGCTTACGCAAAATAACTTCTAACTTAATATTTTGATATTCTGCCTCAAGGTTTTTTGGCTAGGAAATGTACATTTGCTTATTGGAAGGAAGTGTAGGTTCTAATTAAATTTTAAATATGTTTTTATTCTGTAAGCAACTGCAACCAAAACTATTAAGAAAGAAGGCTCAATAAGATTGTTTCATTTTTAGGTGGCTTTATTTTAGTTTTATAGATTGAATTTAATATGTGACCAAAGAGAAAGCGGAATTTTAAAGATTAGGCTTTAGCAATTAGCATCTCTTAGGGAAATTTTGCTATGTGTACTGACCTCAGTATTTCCATCACAAACATATAACAGAAACTTCTTATTCCTATAAAATCCTAAAAATTATCCCTTTGTAGCTACACACCAAACTGACATTTATTACTTTTGACCTTTTTTTTTTTTCCTTCTACCAACAAATTATTTTAACATTACCTGGCTACTTGAAAGGCTTACGGCACCTTCCAGTACCTAAAGGGGACCTACAAGAAAGCTGAAGAGAGACTTTTTACAAGGGCATGTAGTGACAGGACAAAGGGCAATGGCTTTAAACTGAAAGAGGGGAGATTTAGATTAGATATAAGGAAGAAATTCTTCACCATGAGGATGGCGAGGCACTGGAACAGGTTGCCCAGAGAAGCTGTGGCTGCCCCCTCCCTGGAAGTGTTCAAGGCTGGGTTGGACGGGGCTTTGAGCAACCTGATCTAGTGGAAAGTGTTCCTGCCCATGGCAGGGAGTTTGGAACTAGATGATCTTTAAGGTCCCTTCCAACCCAAACCATTCTATGATTCTATATAGGCATTGTCTCTAATGATGAGGTTGATATGAACGATAAATTATCAAAGACTTTTATTTTGTGACTTGGTAATGTGAAAAAGTGTTTACGTGATGCCATTGGTATATCTTCCATAATTAGGATCTTGACAAAAACAACCTAACGTGCGTATCAGTATATTAAGAGAGGAAAAGCTTGCTCTCAGTTCCCAGATTTGGTATTGAGCTTTCAGCTTGGTGCTTCCCAAAGCTAAAATCATCATTTCAGGAGAAGAGGGGAGTGCCCAGAAGTGGAGGTCAGTATGATTAAATAGACTCCCAAACTTAGATGAATGTTTGCACCTATGGTGCTTTGTTACGGTAGACTTGTGGTAAGAATGTGAAAGGTACCTAGAGGTCAGTCCAGATCATACTTGGGCTGAATTTTCCTAAGAATGGCTTCTCCCTTCCTAGCCCAGAAAAAGAATGCTGGTTTTGTTTTTATTTTGCCCATGTAACTGTGTGGTATATGTATTCTATTACAAGATAACCCAGAAAACTGGGAAGTGTTCTTAGTGCAAAGTGAAACATATCCCCTATACTTCTTTTATGGAGGTTGGTATGTTTGATTTAGAATTATTTCAAAAATACGTTTTGTTTTACATTAGTTCTGACACTTAGAGTGTACTTCATGCTTTCATAAACTAGAAGGCAGTTTGCGAATACTTTTCTCCATTTCTGTTTTTATTTGAAACTGTTGGGTTTAATCCTTATATCTGTATGTTCCTTCCCTGGTATGGTTTCTAAGTGTCTTAACATGCAGAAGAAAATACTTGACTTTTTTTTCTGTTCTCACATGCCTGGCCCAGCATTTGCTGAAGTTCTTTTGATATGAATGAGTTTGGTTTAGTGACTACCATCATTCTGACCTCGTGAGTCATTTTGCCATCTTTTGAAGATCTCTCCATCTGTGTCATGCTTGTTGTATGTGAACTGCGGTGTTGCAAATACTGGGGCAGAATAGTGGTAGGACCCATGAGTGTTAATAATAAATCCGTGTGTGTGTGAGAGACACAATATATCACGTCAGGCAAAAAATAGATAGCAGGTGCCTCTTTTTAAATATTTCCTTTAGTCTCCCATTCTTCTGCCAGCTCTGACTTAGTAGATTGCAAAGAAGTGATGCTGCTATTGGAGCCAATGCCTGAGGAGGCATAGGAAAGATGTTATTAGCTGGCTGTGCAGCTGAAGACCACTCTGGCTACGCTAAGAAGAGAATATACTGAGAAGATAACTCTGGAAAATAGCAGTGTCTATTGTGTATGCACTCCTAAGAAACTGTAATGTTTTTCTACTTGACACTTCAGTTGTAGATTGATACTGAGTTGACACCTCAAGATAAAACATAAAACCTTCAGACAGGCAATAGTCATGCAGTCCTGAAAATGTTAAAATAGTTTATTCACTTAGTTTTATAGATTAATTTGTAGTTCTCTAAGTGCAGTTATCTTAAAATGAACTGAAATCCTGTTTTGCCCCAGGGGCAGGGAAGAATGACCTGTTTTTTTTATTCCATCCCGTTTCCCAGTTGGAATGATCTCTGACCGTCAAACTGAGGGTCTGAAATAGTCGTTCTCAGTTCTGTCACTAGTAGAGCCAGACAAGCACCTCCAGAGGGTGCTGCAGCTCAGCAGAAAACTAAACTGACGCCTACACGCTGATCTCTTGCCAGTTCTGGGGTTCTGATTATCTCAGGTACTTTGGTAAGTTACCTCAGTTACTTGGGGAATGAACCTGGGCTTTAGATCACATGGAAAACAGTAATTTTCTCTATAAGCAATTGGTGGTTTCTGGAAGAGAGGAAAGGCTTGTGTTAGTTGTTCACATATGGATAATGATGTGGTGTGGCTCTATAAAAGACAAAAATACTCCTAGCATGTGTCAGGCAAGGTATTACTTGCTGCAGCTGGGTATGTACTCTTACTTAAAGACACTTACTTCTGCTCAGCAAGGCAGAAGGAAGTTAAATGCCTATACATAAAACAAAATACATTTGTTAGGAGTTAGAACAAGAAACCAGTAAAATAGAATAGATAGTTCTTGACTTCTTTGAGAAGCCTGACAGCGTGGATATGGAAGTGCCTGCATTAAAAAAACATATATATTCAATTTTTAATCAGACCTTATCTAGCTGTTTTAGGATTCTTGGTATCTATTTTGAGTAAGCTCAGTATTTCCCTTGTCTGGCAGTAAGAAACAGATCAGTCTGCTAAAGAAATAGTGGGATTGAACTTTGAACTCTAAATTAAAATGTAAAGATTAGTGAAGCCAGGTGCCAGATCTGTGGTCTTAACCATGGTAGTATCATCTTTGGACAGAAGTGTTACGCTGTATTCGCTGAAGTAGGTCTTTGGACGTTAGCCAAACTTTCTTCTGACATAAGAAAAACGACCATTCTTTTATAAACCAACAAACACCATTTACAGAATTACTTGTTGTAGACTCTAAAACTCTTGGTTCCTATGCTCTGTTTTAAAATTCACAGAAATAACTACAGATTTCAGTCACTTTTTGTGTAGAAAAGATGTATTTTTTTTTCCACTGAAAAAGTTGTTGATGTTCAAGATATGTTGTACTCAACATCAGAGAGGCTCTTTTTGCTCATCCAAGTGAATTGTTCACTCAAGACATTAATTGTTTTATACATGTTTTTATGCCCACATTCTTCCTGTCAGTTCCATCACCTGCCTTGTTGGCAGTTGGAACATCACCTAGGTGAAGAAGCGCAGAGAGATTGTATTCCTTTTCATTTTTTAATAGAATTTCTTATTGCAATCTGACAGGCTGCATAGAAGAAACATTATGAATTTTTAATTTGGTAGCTGTGGAAGATATTTCCCTGAACGCTGTTTATGACTTTTTTTTTTTAAATTTAATTTATAGAATGTCATGGTAGGAACTATAAAAGGCAATATAATTCTACAGTTCCAAAGAATAAGTAGTGTGTCTAAATTATGTTTATTAAATGCAGCATTGATGGCTGTCCAGAAAGCTACAGAGAATAAAATTTATTTTTGTGGGTGTCGGGTGTTTTGTTTGGTTTTTTTTTTGCTTAACCTAAAATATTTTTTACTCCTGGGCAAATGGGCAAATTCATCCTTCTCTTAGGGTAGGCTTTCTTCAATATATAGCTGAGCTTGACAAGTAAAAGAAGATTTTTTTGCTTGGATCCCGGTTGAAAACAATTTTTTTTCAACCACACTAATCTCTGCTCCCAAGTGGTAGTTTAACATAACCCTCACCTTTTCCTCTTCGCCAAGATGTTATAATTTCCCAACTCTGAAGACACTGTTTTCATTGAGGGTAGCCTGTGTGCCACCCAAACCACACTATATGTTGTAAAAGGAAAATCCACATCCTTTTATTAAGACTGAGTTTTGTCTTTTTATATGTGAATTATTGGCATGGGAGGGGTGGCAAATGTCTTAATGTTGTGTTCAGAATTTCCTGTTTTCTGCAGTCTTGATGAACCACAGCCTTCATACCTGTGGCACCACATCATTTGAAAATGTTGCTCCCTCTAGAAGAAAATTTTGTGAAAACTGCCCTAAAGAAAAGTGCCTGATTCTCGCGGAAGTTTTTGTTTTTATAGATGTGGGCATAAGGATTAACTCATTACAACTGATCTCTTATGAGCTAATGTTTCAAGAATAACTTCTGTAACTGTTAATCAGGATGTGCTGGTCAAAATATTTTGTTTTGTGTTTCCCTGTCTCCCCTTTAGCTTTCCAGAAGACTGCGAGAAAGAGATTGGAAAGTTGGAGATCTCTTGCAAGCAGTGCTGAAATATTGTGAAATGATAGAGAAGGTGTCTGATGGAGAGCAAGCTCTAAATATGTCTTTGGTTGGTTGGCTCCTGGAAAACGTCTGAAAAATCCAAAGATGTAACTCTCTTCACTTCATTCTTCTTTTGAAAGGAGGTAGAAAGAACACAGATATGTAAAGCAAAATTCAACTAATGAGTGTTCAAGTAATTGTCAGCGTTAAAAGGCTTCGAGGTGAAAGTCAAAATAGCTGTTCTGTGCTTTGTGGTACCATGCACTTACAGTCCATAATCGGTATTGTCCACCCCCGTGTAATTGTATTTACTGCTGTGTTCAGACTGTTGAAATATTTATGAAAAAATCCCTTGTCTATGATAGGAGTTCAGAGGAGACAGTCCCAGGTGTGATATTCAGGATCCCCGGTGTGCCAGAATAGCTCATTTTCTCGCTTGTGTGTGTGCTGTATTCACAGTGGGACTAAGAGCACTGATGTTCTGCAAAAATCTGTTCTGGAATACCCTGCTGCAGACAATGAAAAATAGTACTGATATTGGCCAGGTGTTATGTGCCCAAGGGTGCCATTGCCAGGAGAAAATTGTGACCTGCCCAAGCAGCCCCTTCATACAGTCTGCTTCAAAGCCACCCTTATTGAGCTTAAATTTATGTGAAGATGTGAGAATCTGTTCTGAAACTGTTGAGGTGCAAATACATGTTCTCTTTGTTGACTTCCATAGAGCTGGTAGAAGGGCAGAGTGGGTAGCTGAGCATAATTTCATACATACTTTTTCAGCAAGGTTTCTTGAAGCTTGCCAGTCAAGTTTAAATTGCTAAATTTCTTACTGAAGCTGTTTGTATGTGACTACTTCTATGACATTAATTCTGTGTCAAAGAATTTCTATGTTAGTCTCTCGCATAGATATGTTACACATAGAAGCTTCTTCCTCTGACGATTTTGGCCATCGTTTTGACTAGTCTAATTCTTTATTTCTTAGCCTCCATGTATGAATTTTCGGTAATAAAGAGGAATTTGTTACTCAGTGAGCACTTAAGCATTTAGCAAAGAAAGCTAATTAAACCATAAAGGGGAAATTTCTTGCAAATTGATTTTTCATTTTTCTTAACTACCTTCACTGAATTTTTTTAAAGGCACTTTTAATCAAGTCTTTTTAGCAGTCTAATCAGCTTTCTTAACACTGTTGCTGACTTGCCTTCTGTCTGAAGGGAAATCTGCACCTTTACGTAGCCTGCGGTTTGAAAATGCTTTTTGAGTTTTGTTTGGTTTTATACATCCTTCGAGAGAAAAAGGCACATGCTGGTAATTACAAGGTCACCACCTCAAAACCTGTGTCACTTGCAAGAGAACATGGAGTCTTACTTACTTTGGTGGAACAAAAGACTCTTAAAAGCTTTTTTGTAGAAGAATTAACTGTTGATATAGTATGCAAGTTTCTGATCCCAAACAAGGAGAAAGTCTCTAAATCTGTTCTTGAATTTTTATGGCACATGTAGAATTCTGATTTCCCCTACATCAAAAATTTACTAAGAGGTGTCACACTCTCCTTGCAATGTCGTTGTGTTTCAGGAAGGCATTCCACTGGTCTTTTTAGGGACCTGCTTTGTTTTAGTCCTGGTTTGTCATCTGGATTTCTGTTGTGGATCTCACCAAGTTCCCCTTTCTCACAGAGTAAAGGACTTTTAATATTTTTGTGTATGCATATATGTGTTCACACATGTGCACGCACATAGATGTGTGCGTATATCTATGTGTATGAGATCTCACTAGTATGAACTTTCACTTTTTATGATTGACTTAAAATTCTGTTCTGCTCATAGTTTATTACCTCGGATTGAAAGATCTATGTATGCCATGTGACAAGAAGACCAAAAACCATTACAAGGTCTTTTGTCTTATTATAGCTAATACAAATAGCTAATACAGCATCAGGAACTGTTTTTCTCTAGAGCCCAAAGTGGAGGGGCAAGGTTATCTTAATTCCTCTGTTTCAAAGATGCGACTAGTAACATATTTTTGAAGAGTTGTACAAAAGTTGTCTGGATATCTTTTCTTTTTTGCCCCCCACCCCCTATACCTTTCTTCATTTTTTTTTTTTAAGATTGACTTTCAATGTCGTTTCAGACAAAAATTTGAAACCATTCTCTGGCTGTAATATCTTCCTTTTACCACAGGAAGAATGTACATGTTTACCTATAAAAATGAAATGTCAAGAAAATAAAATACTAACAACAGTTCCTCAAGACTAAGTTTTGCTCTGGGTTTTGAACCCTTGCGTTCTCACCAAGTGGAATTTCAGGACATGAGGATACACTAGTACTAGTACAGTGTACATGTCCAAAACCAAATTGAGCAAGATATTGAAAGCCTTGTAAATGTACAAAGCTGTACATGTAGGGGAAAAAACAAAACAAAACAAAAAACAAGCAACCACCCACCAAACCAACAACAAAAAACAACACAAAACCAAAACAACCAACACCACAGGAACAGCCAGGTTTTAACTGATTTATTCCTTATGTTGGATTTTATAAAGTTGCTGAAGTAGGTTTCCTTTTTAATTACTTCCCTGGAGAAAGGCAGAAAATTGTGCGATTCCCAAAGCTTACAACTATTCAAAAAGTTAAGTAGACAGCAGTTGCACTAAAAAATATTTTTATAAATGGAATCTTGTTTTCAGACTGGATCCAAATACGTTATGTAACTATTGATTGGTGTTATATTAAGGGATAAGTTGATTTATTAGCCTTTGAGGAAAGTAGCATAGTTTCCAAATTTGCATGAGAAAAGTATGTTATAAAATACTTCATTTTTACTTAACAACAAAATTTCTAGACCATTTAAAAAAAAATTGTTTTGGATAGCTTTTTTCCTTGGGTATCAAAATTGGGAAAGCATTAAACTAGCCTGGAAAAATTATTACAATCTAATAATTTTATTAATCTTTGGGCAACCTTACTCTGACTATATGTAACTGGTGCTGTCTACCATATCAGTGAGAAAGCTGTTCTTTGCTAATGTGAGTCTTAAATTGTACTGTTACTGAGTTTATTTAAAAACTCCTGATTGCAAATACAGAAGTGTAAATGAAAACTAAAAATAGGAAGGGCCGCATTTTGGTCCATTCAAATTAGACAAGTCTGCTTTATAAACAGATGTAATAAGGTAGAGATTGTTTCATCCTACATTTTTTTTTTCTATATGGGAACCCTGACTTGGTAATTGAATTTTTAAGTTGACGAAAACATACAATGTTGTTATCGTTCCAGAAGACACCCTGTCTCAAACACTTGATCTGTACCTTCGATGTTCTGAAAAATGAGTGTTCAGATGTTTTGTAAGATTTTGTAGAAAAAAAAGCAGTTTGAAGATAGTCCCTCTATAAATTAACAATTAAAAGTTGCCATATTTAAAATGAGATTAAACATTCAGAACAAGGTGCATAAATAATGCAGAAGTATGCAAAAAGCCTTAAAATAACTAAACAAAACTCAAACCCATATGCTAAAATTAAAGAGGATTTGCTGTCTCAAAATGAGGATGTGACAAAGCAGCTAAGATGATGTACTCGAACGCAATTTGTGTGGTATCTTTGTTTGTGAGTTTTAAAAGATTGTGTAAGCTTCTTTTAAAAACAACAACGAAACACAAAACCCAGAAACCCAGCAACCCACATTCCGAGACTAATGAGGTCTCTCAAAAATGGTGTCAAATTTAAAATGTTACATTTTCTAATGTAACTTTGTCTGGGACCTTTTCTGTGAAGAGCCACGTGTTGTTGGAGATGGGAACACAGTCGGTAGTAAACACCTAGTTTTACACAGTTGACTTGCAAAGATATAGACAAGATTCAGGAATGATTTTTAGTGTAAGAATTTTGGCTTTTCAGCAAGAGCCGCTACTGTCGAGCATTTACTGTACTTGAGCTCTGAAGAGGCAAGTACAGAGCCCAGCCACTGTAGTCACTTTATTTCATACCATCTTTGTACATTCCTGTTGTATAGCTGGAGTTGTAGTTTTAGAGGGCCTTTGTTCTATTGTAATGTCTGAATAGTATTTAATACTAAAATTTATTATAATTTGCTGGAACTGCTGCTTATTTGTGCAGTGTTACAGTAATTCACAGCCCAGTTAACGATGCGATTGTATACCAAAAGCAGTTTGAATAACTATAAATCTTTATGTAACTGTACTCAATGAATATGAAGGTCTTGTACTGTATAATGGTGACAAGTTTTGCCATTTTAGTAATTTAACTATTCAGTTTTCAGATTATGAACTCCAGGTTGCACTAAATTTGTCCTTGTTTTAGCAGTGGCTTAAAATAAAACACATTTCACTGGCTTTGAGAGCACTGTCATTTCTTGTCAATTCATGGAATGTTATTTTTCTTTTCAGCTAACACAGCTAAGATTGATCAGTAGTTGTGTGAAGGCGCTTGAAGAATGGTAAATAGTGCATCAGTAGGTGGCATACTTCTTACAGAATTAAACTGGTGTCCAGGAGGAATGCGGGAACACTGTTTTACTGTCTTTGGGTTGAAAGGTAAACCTGTAGTTCCAGTTACATGAAGTAAACTCACGTGGATTCTGTGAGGAGAGACCTGGCAGTAAATCCACTCTAATATCTCAACACAAGTAGGATGCAACAACCAGTTTACCTCAGTGTCATCTTGCACGGGAGCCAGGTTAGGGAGGTTGGCTTAATATTTCTGTGTGAACTGAGGTTGGTCTTTGGCACATTTTACAGTATTTGGGGAATCGGCAGCTTTAGAGTCTTCTGGATAAATACAAGAATATGCTGCTAATGAAAATGTTGTATTAAACACGGAGTTTTATAGGATTATTCAAAATCCTCATATGTTTTGGTATTTTGTTAAAGCTACTGAACAGCCTATTGTCAGCTAGCCAAAGTAGTGATGCTGAGCAGAGATGTGCACAGGTAGTGTTTCTAAGATTTAAAAGTACTGATGTTGCATATAGCTGTCTAAATGTTTTTTTGATGTATGTGTTGTGAATCTAATAATCTCAGCAGGGTTTCATTTCAAGAATTAGGAGGGGTTTGCCAAAGTTACTTTTAAAATAATAGGCATGCGCAAGTCTCCTTGATGTTTTATTTTTGCAAGGGTTGTTTAAAGGAGGTTTCCACAGTATTTATGAGATTACTTACAAAAGGAGCATTCTTTTGTTTCATTATCATATCTATTTTGAAGTTGTTTTTTTTTTTCTTTTTTTGGGGGGGAGTAATGCCTCACATTCAGTCATGCAGAAAATATATGTTAACTGAAGCAAGTAAACGTTCAACTTATTCTTAAAATATGTTACGGCCCAAAAAAGACCAGTGGTGAGTTTGGGAACAAAGAAAGAGATTTTTGTGAAGGGAAAGAAGAGTATATTCATGTGCAAGACTAGTCTGAGCTTCTTTCCTCCTGCCTGGACTTTATTTTTCTTTCAGCAGTCTGGTTCTGGCTGGCTTTATTCAACCACAGAACAGTATCCATGCACTTTATTTAACCTCGGTGTATTAAATTGAGAGTTAAGTCTCCAGCTATTCCGTAGTCTTCACCCAACATATGCTACTCCATCTCCTGCTGCCGTTGCTCAGACCTTCCCCTCGCTCCAGAGCCTGAGCTTCTGGTGTGACTGAATTCCATGCTGGTTACTGCTCTGAGCCTCTGGTTGGAAGGTGGCTTTGGAAAGTGAGTCATGACAAGGCTGGAGAAATGTAACCAGAGTACTGGTTAGTGAGCGCCATATTAACCAAATGCTGTCTCTTCCCCGCTGTTAGGGCAGACCACAAAGCGTGTGACTGCTTGGGGCAAGGGAGCTAACCATGACAAGCATGAGACAATGTCTGTGGTCAAGGTGCTGGCTACCTAGTCCCTGACTACGCAACACCTTTCCATAGGACTTACAAAGACTGAAATTGAGGCCTCTACGTAGTCAAAATATATAGTCTTTCTTGCCTTCGTTCCTCTAAAGGCTGCTGCTGCTTCTAGGACAATGAAGGAGCTTTGTTTTGTATATGTGGATGGTTTGCTTGGGGTTTTTTTTCCTGTTTCTTTTAATTAAGAATGGGCAAGAGGGAACACCTGTACAAGTCACTTCACTTGGTTTCCTGAAGTTGCAATGCTTCAGCCAGGAATAAGATGAATATCAAGAGAAGAAATGGTGTGATAACGTGGTGCTTTTTTTCCTGCCATCTGCCCCTGTAGCCTTCTTACTGCCAATCCCTTATTTTGTAGTCTCCACCTTGTATAACTTCCAAGTCTCCTCCTACGCTTTCCTTGTGGCTGTTGCTGGTTTGTACTTTTCTCTGACCCTTGCCCAGTCTTGTAGCATGGCTGTTGCCTTCTGCTTCGTTCTTGACCCTACTCTGTTGTCCCGATGTGACTTCTGGCCTTCTCATTCTTGGCGGGTGGAAGTGGTTAGAAACCAGCAAGGGGAGTCTTCTTAGCTGGGAGGCTATGGAATAAGGCTTGCCTACCAGAAATCATCAAGCAGTGAAGAAGAGCTAAACTTGCTTTTGGCTGAGTTTTTCACTCCTGTAGGAAAGTAATCTGTGGTTGCTTTGGTTTGGAACCCAGCTCATTGCTTGCAAAACCCTTAGATTTTATGCTGATCTGAAAGTAACTTTTAAGCTGATACTGAAGTATAATGTAACTCTAACATACTATGTTATTCATGTGGATGTCCAGTTCTGGGTTTCCCAGTTTAAGGAGGACAAGGAATCACTAGAGAGAATCGAGCGGAGAGCTACAAAGATGATGAGGGGTCTGGAGCATCTTTCTTATGAGGAAAGGCTGAGAGACCTGGGTCTGTTCAGCTTGGAGAAGATGGAAAAGGGATCTTGTTTATGCTTATATAATAAATATCTTAAGGGTGGGTGTCGAGAGGATGTGACCAGACTCCTTTTAGTGCTGTCCAACAATAGGATGAGGGGCAACTGGCACAGACTGAAGCACGGGAGGTTCCATCTGAATGTGAGGAGAAACTTCTTTACTTTGAGGGTGCCAGAGCCCTGGAACAGGCTGCCCAGAGAGGTTGTGGAGTCTCCTTCTCTGGAGACATTCAAAACCGACCTGGACACATTCCTGTGTGATCTGCTCTGGTGAACCTGCTTTAGCAGGTGGGTTGGACTAGATGATCTCCAGAGGTCCCTTCCAACCCCAACCATTCCACGATTCTGTGATGTGGATGTATGTCCAGTGTGCTGCATAACAGTGGCTTTCAGACACAGACAGGGCAAAACTCATTCCTTCTGAAAGCTGGCAAAATCCTAGTGTCTCACCCCCACTTACATCAGGTCTCAGTTTAGATAGGTAGTAACCTTTAATAACAAACAGTCAGTGTCTCTATTTCTGAGAATAATGTGTTTTTGTAATTATTGCCCCGTAATATTGTGCTCTGAGCAGGTGTTGCAGCTAGATTGATTAACCACACAAAATCAGACATATTATTCATGCTGCTACAAAAATGCTAACGAAGTACAGACAGAAATACAACAAAGAACCGTCTCCTCACGCTCGAAGTTGTAGATTTAGAGGAGACATATGATGTTTCTCTAGGAACCTAAAATATGACTCTCTGGAAAGCAAACTGTGACAGAAACTTATCAGAATATAGTTGTTTAGAGAAATTAAGAGAAATGGCAATACTCAGCTTTCCTGTTGAACACAACTCTTTACAGTATGTCATGCAGTATGTATCAGAGAGGAGTTAGAGTTCACAGCTAAATCTACTGGGGTTAAAAGGCACTGGGCATAGCAGAGGTTCCCAGCCAAGTGTTGCAGGACTGTGAGATGTTTAGCTAGTATTTCTGCGGAAACACATCATACGCATTTTTCATCCTGTTAACTTAGGAGGTTTGGGATTTGGCCAGTGTCCTAATTTAATGCTGTAAACTGCAATGTGAAGATCGTATCTTCAGGGTGGTCAGAGTCATGAAAGGGTTAAGCCTGGAACATCCTAACAAGTCCAGTACGTGCTGGCATCTTCAACAAAACCTCTTTTCCTGTGACTGCCTGAGAAAATAAGGAGGTGGGTGTTGGAAATTCCCCAAGGAGTCTGGAGGGCCCTCATCAGTATGATCAAAGTGCTTTCAGGACGCTCCTGGAGACATGGTTTCAGAGAAGGAGTAATGGTAATTTCTGTTTAAAATTATTTTGTGATATTTTTTTCTTCTCCTTAAAGTGTTGGAATGCCACTGCTTATGGCATATGACCAGCTGGTAGTTTGTGTCTTTAAAATTTGACTTATTTTGTTTTTCTCCGTGTATTAGCTTGCCACAACTGTTGAGAGAAAAGTACATAAAGAAGTCATCCTGGCTGCAGTCGTCCAAATTACACTGGATGAGTGGTTTACACTAATTAAGGAAATAGCCATTAATCTAAATACATGTCAGCAATGAGAAGGTTGGTTGTTAGCATTGTTCATTTTAAATTTTCTATCTTAAAATGTGAACTTTTTTCCAATAATTAGACTGTGACTGCACTAAAGCTAAAGCTCATGTAACTGTATCTAATTAACAAGGAGAAAAAGAAAGAGAATGAACTGTGGTCATAACAGAGTCTTGACCTTGCAGCTCACTTAATTTGAACATAAATTAGTTTCCTACCACCTGTCTTCTGTTTGCAAGTCCAACGTTTGAACAGATGTCATAAATCCAACATTTGCGTTTATATTTGTGGCTTCTGAAGTCTTGGAATGTTGAGAAAAGTAAAGGTTGCAAGGATTTTCTTGGCTGTGGTGTCCTGGCTGGGTGGGACTTTTTCTCCAGTCCACCTTGCCAGTCTAACAACTTTTAGCAGGACTTGTGGATTGCTCAAACCTCTCATGGTACCCTGGGGCCCTGGCCCCTGGAATTCTCTGCCTTTTGCTTCTTGGCTTCAGTGCTGCTCTCTGCTGCTCCTAAAGGGTCTCCCAACCTCTGGTCCTATACTCTGGACACTTCTCCAACCCTGAAGACAGTCTGATGCTCTCAAAGAAGGTAAAATCTCCTTTGGGAAGAGTCAGTCTGGACAGGAGCGTAGCAGCCAGGAGAAGACAGACAGACAGACAGCCCTCCGCAGGTCAGCCTCTCCCCTTCTATTAAAATGTGTGCGGTGAACTGCGATCGAACGAAACTCGGTCACGTGGCTGATAAAAATCAGTCCAGCTCACTGTGTCAAGAGGCAGGACACGTGGACTTGAAGGGCTTTATTGTCAGTTTGCCTGTAAACTTGGGTTTGGTACCTGCTTCTGCTGATACCTTGCTTTGATCTGAGGCAAACTGTGCCCTTGGGGGCCCTTGTATGTCCCTCTGTGTGAAGTAGAACAACGACCCTGGGCTCTTCTCAAGAGTTTTGGACTTTCAACGTGTGGAACACTCCCTGTATTTGCCAAATCCCACAACAGTTAGAATTTTTCTTATGCTCCCAAATGTAATCAAACAAATATTTTACAATTTCAGATTCTTTAATAGAGCTCGAAAATTGTATGCAAATCCAGAAATCATTCAGAGACTGTCCCAAACTGGTTGCATGTAGAAAGAGCACTTGTAATTTGGAAAGCGATCATGTTGTAAGGCAAATACGTGACTGTTTTGGAAACCTTGCTGTTGTGAGTTGTAAGGATGAAATGTCTCTCTCCCTGTTCTAGATGATGACTTACCTTCAAGGTGGTAGCAAACCCATGGCCATGTGGCCAGAAAGTCTAGGAGCTCCTAAAGATAACACAAGGATCTGACATTCTATATTATGTTATCCCTCTTTGTGTCATTTTCCCATGACATTGGCATAAAAGCCAGAGACTGTACAAAGGTGCGTGATGTCTGTAACACCATGCTTGGCTGGAATAAGGGAATTCCCTACGTAGCTCTGACTTGGGGGTCCTGAAAGATCCCTTGGATAGCTGTCCTGTCTTAGGCTTCTTCGTTTCTCATTTGTGCAGCTGACTGACACTTACTGCCCTTTGTGCAGGGAGATGGTGGGAATTGTCTCCTCCTCTTCTCCATGTGAAGGAGAAGTCTCCTGCCGAGCTGCATTTGGCTGATGAGGCTCCAGGGAAACAGGTCAGGAGCAGAGGACGATGTGTGGCAGGTGGATGTTAACAGGCATGTTAGGAGCTGGTCATGGATTAATTAAGGTGCATACAGCTAATTAACCACCTCTTGAGAAGACCTGAAGTAACCATTTCAGGATTGTGGTTGTATCCCATTGAGAAAGTATTGGTTACGAATTGCCACAAAATTGCAGCTTAAAAGGTGAAAATGTTCTTTAAGTTATGTTTGAAAGAAATAAAAAATGCTGTAAGTAGAGTTATATAAATAACTGGGTGTTATTTCCTGCTTGGTACATGAGAATTCAGACTGAAAATGCCCCTAAAACATGTTCTGATGCCTGCAGCCCCTTTAGAGAATGGTTCTTCATACGCTCTATCTACGGCTGAGCAGACCGGGGGGGCTTTTGGAATGGTACTGAAGCACAGATAATGGCAACAAGGAGATAAAACCATCCTGGTTGTGCTCCTCACCTGACAAATACAGTGTCCTCAAGAAAGCCACAAAAAATGTTTTGAAGAAAGCAGCATAACCACTCTGCTGCTGGTGGTTTGGTGAACCTCATGGGGCGGCCCGCAATCGGATGTCGGCCATACTTGCCAAACGGCAGTGGGGCTGGTCAGTGGTTTGACATGAAACTCGGCCAGGCTTGTGCTTTGGCTCCAGGTAACGCCACCACAACCTGTTTATAACGTTCGCTCTGTTTTTATGGTTAGCGATGGACGCGTTGGCCCAGCTGGACCATCGTAAGCACCTTCGCAATGAAACTACTTCATACAAATAGCTCCTGGTCTTTCTGGCTGAATCTCATGCAAATGCTCGAACTTTTACCCTCATTGAAATATATAGTTTTGATGCTATGGCCTTGCATGGCAGCAAACTTTGCCAGGTTTTCAGGGAGGGCCAATATGTTAAATTATAGTAAATGTAGTGCGTGCTTCTTTCTGTAGCGTGATAGCTGTAATTTGTTAGCTAGGGATGCGCTATTACATACATACTGAGGTTTTGTGGATTTCCTGGCTTCGTTTTTACAATGAGGACAAGTGATTAATCATGTAGCATGTCTAGTGATGTGTGAGTACATCCGGTTCGGTTTTTATTGTTGTTATATATTACTCCGTTTTTCTGTACCTCCCTAGCTCATACATGGTTTTATGCCAGTTCTCCTGCTCAGCTTTAATCTTTGCGCTAATCACTGATAATTCCAACAGCCTTTTAAGGAGAAGAATGACACAAAATTAAGACTTTAAAATGCTATAGAAAGTTTGTCTATACTCAGATTTTTTTCTTTGGAGTTAAAACCTCTTAGTAGGTAGGAAGTTTCAAATGTGCATGTCTTTCACATTAAGGGTGAACACCAAACCCTGGAAGTCTAAGGTAAAGTTGTGCTTTTTGACGTCTTCAGAAGCAAAAATTTCCTATCAAATCCTTACACACGAACTGTATCTGTGAAATAGATGCATCTTTATTTTCAGTAGCCTTAAGTGATCTTCCATGTCTTCCCCGTCTCTCACCCTCACTTGACCTTGAAGAAAATGTTTTATACCAAAACAATGGCAGATATGCTTGTTATCAGCAGTGTCCCATAAGTAACGTTCAGGGACCATATACCTCTAAATATTGACCCATTTTTAGTTCTTTACATTCTTCTGCATCTCTTTTTAATCATTTTGCTCTAGAAATGACAGTGAAACCTGGCTCACAACTGAGTTGACTTTTAAAATCCTTGCTTTTCTTTCAAACCCCGTCACCTTTCTCCTCACCACAGTATGAGCGGCAATTCCAGATTACAGGAAATTGTCACAAACGTTTTGATTCAAGTTGTGATTTCAGTGCTGGATTTAAAAGAAAAAGCACATTTACCCAGCTGTGAAGATGACAGAGATGGGTTTCTGCAAAGGGGGTTTTCCCATTTGATTCGTGTTGCAAGACAGAAGAGCAGTTGGCCGAGAGGTGGGTGAGGTTACCCACAAAAACCTGTGGTGCACCCAATATGGCTCGATTGCTGAGTTGCAGGCATATGGGTCAGCAAAAAGGCGGAGATTACTGGAACAAAAAAGAGGTGTTGGAGCTGGGGAAATCTAAGTGACAGCAAAGAACAGCCAATATAACACGTCAGGGTTGTGCTGCAAACCGAAACCAGACACCTTTGCTTTAAGGTGAGTGCTTGACAATGGATCTTCAGGGAAAGGTACGGATCTTTTGACTTGTGCACACACAGCTCCAGCTAGTGTACAACTACAGAAGAAAATGTCACAGTTTGCAGAACCAGAAATAAAAGTCCAGGCTGAGGTTTTAAATTAAAACCACGGGCCTAGTAAAACCCAATAGTAGGAATGGATTTTCAAATATGAATGTGTTAGTTATGTCGCCGAATTTGGCATTGTCTACCTTATGCCTGTCTGCTTGTTCTTCAGATTGGCCATGAGCATAAGCTCATATTTAATTGAACACCTGAGTTGCTATGAATGTGCAATGCCCAGATTTAAGCCCAGCTTAAGTTGTGTGCTTGGTATAAACAAAGTTCTGCATATCTCTCTCTTAGAGTGTAGATTCTGCAGCTGGAAGCTTGGCAGTCCACAGCTTTTAGCTCTTTAGAGAATGCGTGCAGCATCACCAGTTCCGGCTTTTGGTAGGATTTTTTAGCTAGAGAAGGAAGATGAACAGAGTTCTCAAGTTCACAGTTTCACAGAGCTTTTGGGTTACTTGGGGAGATGCATTTGTGCAGACATCACAGATGGTCGCAGTCTATGTATTTCAGAGCCAAAACAGGATGCTGAAAATGTTGGTACTGATTTCCAATTAGCAATTATTTAAACTGTGAGCTCATTCTTAGTTGTTGGAAAATCTTTTCAAACTGATGGCATTATGGAAATAAAGGAAGATTTTTGGAAGTACAGGAATCCTATGGGAAGGTGATACTTTTGTTGTTAACTGTTGCCAGGATCATATCAGAATGAAGCTGTCAGGGCTTGTTATTCCAGTGGCTATTCTTATCTTGAGCTTTTTTTAAAAGCCAATGCATCTGACAAAACAAGATGACTTATGGATGGCTGAGATGGAGGCATCCAGTGTCCTGACTACTTAACAGTGAGGCAATTTTCTACAGAAATCTCTACGTATCCTCCAATGTCTGGCCTCTGTAAAAGGGGTCAGTAAAATGCATTTGTCAAAATGAACGCCTGTTTGGCAAATGGCCACTTCGGTACACTAATGGGTAAGAGCCCAGGGCTGGGACTCCTTACTGGCTTCTTGGCTTTTTTGAGGTTCAGAGTCAGAAATAAGCATCCAGAGATGTCATCAGATTTATTTTATGAGGCTGAAAAATCACTAGCAGAATTTAAAAGCAGTGTGTTTATGCAGACAAAGTTTGTTTCTTCTGCTAGAGGCTAATTTTACAGCACTTCACTTTTACTTTCCAGAAAAGTGCAGGACAATGTCTTTAGCCTGTGCATAAACATCAGTATTTGACAGTTCAGTAGCATGCACTGCTTCATGCTGAAGATGGCATTATCAGCCCATTAGAGGAAAACAGACATATTTCAGCCCAAGTCACACCAGTGACTACCTGTGCCGGTTCGTTTGTCCTCAGAGATGAAAGAAGCTCAAGACCATTGTCACGTCCCGCCCCCAGGTATGAGTGGGGGGGAGAAGTGACTCAGGTTTGTGGGTCCCCTTTGGTTGGAAAACAGTACACACAGTACTTAAGGTCCGCAAACAAAAGGCTTTTATTTTGCAGCTTGGCCCAAATGGTATATGATTAGGCGGCAGAAGGATTTCTGTTATTGTAGGTTCGATCAGTAAACATTAGCAGTTTGCGGCATATACGGGGCTGTGAATCTTATGTTACTATGTTACATATAAAAAGGAAAGCGAAAAAGTAGAAGTATGGGAAAGAAAGGAAAGAGAGAAAGATTTCACCATCCTTACAGCTCCACTTTATGTGTGATGGAGTTTGTAGTCTCGGGTCCAGCGATGTGCGGCGTCCTCTGGTGTCTTGTTCAGTTCATGTGGTGAGACTGGTGGGCAGAGTGGTCCTCGGGACGGTGGGTGGGCACTGCCAGTGCTTGCACAAGGTGGGCCTTTATAGCCCTCCGGGTTGCCCGCTTGCATAACTTTTGGTCTTATTGTGAAAGAGAGAAAAGTCTGTGGGGGAAGGGGTGATTGTGAAAGAACGACAAGTCTCAGGCCATGTTGAAGGGTCTCAGCTTTTCCCTTTGTGCCACGCTGGGCGTATCAGAAGGTGGAGCTATGTGCCCTCCCGCATGTCCCCCACCTCCTGTATCAGCCAGCCGGCCTGGGCTGTGGCTCATTAGCTTGTCGTTGATATGTAAATCGCAATTCACCCTATACTGAATGTATCATCTCCTGCGGCTGGATGAACTGTTTTTGCCACAGTGTTTCAGCCATTATCCTTATCAGTACGTGACAACCATCGATGGACAAGCCAAGATCTTTTTGCTAAGAGGGCCAGGGAAAGACATTTTCCAAAGCATTAAGCCTTATTTTCACAAGTGGGCCAGAGACCGCCTTTTGGCAGCCCTGTTACAACTGTTTATGCATTTTCTCCAAAGCAGCTTAAATGGAAAGTGTAAAATTGCATAAGCAGGCCTAGAGGAGAAGCCAAGACATTCCCTGTCTTTAGGGAACATGCCAGTTTATGGGGTTACAGTCATATTGCACTTCTGATTTCTATTCCTCATTCCATGATATCCATAGGATATTTTGCGGCGAGTAGAGGAGGCTTGATTAGAATGGTAAAACTGAATTTTGCTGTAGAGTCTAGCAGTGAGGACCACCTCTTGGAATGCAAGATCTTGGTGGTTTTAACCCCCCTCAGATGAGACAGGCCTAGTGGTAGGCATATCCTTTCTGGGAACAGTGTTCCTACCAAGAAGCAAGCATGTGAAAAGCGAAAATCATCTCAGTTGTCTTCTGAAAGGATCTTGATGCATCCAAGTCATTTAGGCATTGCTTCAGCAGACCGGATTGGGCCTTCCTAGTGAATTTAGTAGGGTTTTGGAGCCCTTCCTGCTCCAGTTTTGAACTGCAGCAGAGATTTCGGCTATAGCTGACACCCTGACCGTAAAACCTGCAATGTAATAAAAGACTCCAACTTCAAAGTCCTATCAGAGCCAAAACGTTGTTTGTGAGAAATGTGGGCATGTAATTCACCTTGCTGGAGGACTACAGCATATGTCGGAATCAGTTGCCCTAAGTTCCTTGTAGTAGTCAGTGAACACAAAAATAAATAGAAAAGTCTCATTTTAGGGCACGATTTGTCTGATTTTCATGTAGACATTTGAAAACAGGTCAAACGAATTTGCCTCAGTTTCTTTGAACCATAAAGGAGTCTGGATTACTAGCTAATGCTCTGATAAGTATCACAGAATCATAGAATAACCCAGGTTTGAAGGAACCTCAAAAGATCATCTGGTCCAACCTTTCATGGGAAAAGGAGCCTCAGTGAGGTTATCTAGCACCCTGTCCAGTTGCATCTTGAAAACCCCCAGTGATGGAAACTCTATCACATCCCTATGGATGTTGTTCCAGTGAATAAATTTACTCACTGAAATCACATTAGAAAATGCAACTTATCTGGGCCCTTCTGAAGAATGTACCGTTGGTTACCAGATGACACAATACAACTGTCAGCTCATCCTGCAATACTTTTTCCCCAACCCTTATGACTCAGCTAAGTATTTTGATAGAAAAGCCCAACTGCTTAACTTTATTTCCACCAGGAGGACAATTCCAGAAGTCTCTAGCCATAGCAGAGAAAGTAATTAAAACCAAACAAACAGTGGACTGGATGTACTTGTGTTCTTTTCCATCCTGCTCAGTTATCAGTGGCCTTGAAATATTGCAAAACTTCTGTGGCTAGCAAAGTTAATCTTAAAAAAAAAAAAAAAAACAAACAAAACCAAACAACAAAAATCATAATGTGTATCAAGGGAAAGGCCTATTTATTTTATATTTGATGCTTAAAAAAAAAAAAAAGTATTCCGATAATGCGGAAGAACGTATCTTGGAGCTGGGAGAGCCTGTCTCACCAAGGAACCTCAGCCCCCAGCATCAGAGGCCTGGCATGAGACAGTAAACCACATGTTCCTCGGGATAAGTGATTATTAGTGACAAACAAAAGCAGTTTTGGCAACCCCAGACTTTCAACACTCATGAGTCAGGACCCCAACCAGTCAAAACGGAGAGACGTACAAAGAATGTGTTTTGTGTTGGTTTTATTTGCTTGCTGTTGGTTGAGCATTCAGGGCTCACATTTTTGTTTTCTTTGTAAGATTTTGAGATATTGAATGAATTCATGCCGTTGGGTGTTAAGGAGAAAAAAGACTGGTTACCATGATACCTATGATGAAACCGCAAAAGGTTGCAAACCCACATTGTTTGTTTTGAACCTGAGATTTTTTTCCATTTGCTAACCAACGATTTGTGATGATTATGGATATGTTTGTTAGACATAGCTAAGAGTTGCTTGGAAATTCTGTCTTAAAAATGGAAAATGTGGTTCTCATAAAAATCAAAATTTACCACAGGAAAATGGTTTAATTTTTTTTCTGAAATGTTTCCATCAACACATAACATTTGTTGCTTCAGGTTGGGAGGACCCAGGCTGCTTGGTAAGTTGCTTGATAGAACCCAAATGAAAAAAAAAAATTATTGGTTTAGTATTAATGTTAATCCATGTCCTATGAAATACTAATGGAATTCTTTTTTGAGTCCTAGAGCCCATTGTTTTCAAAGGGCAGAGCTTTCCAGTTGCCATTCAAGGCTCATGACATACTACAATTTCCCTTTTCAATAAGATGCATCGCAGATATCTGTGGCTCTCACATAGCATAAGAGGTATGATCTGACCTGCTAGCTTAGATGGTTGCCTGAACTGCAACTTCCCTAAAATACAGCTTGCTTTCTTCTTCCCCTATTTGGAAGTGTGAAGAGATTTAGACATATGCGATTTTCTCACTAGATAGAAATTCCTCTTTTTGGTCAGCTGTGTTCCTAAGTACTATTAAATCTGCTTGCATAAAGACATTTCTGCTTATAGATTGTGGAAAAACTGTTCATTTTGCCTACTCAAAATATGTGTTCACTCATCAAAGTCATACAAAATGCTTATTTTTCTGATTAGGACCACTTAGAGCCAGATAATAATGAAAACAAATAATATATTTCTGGTTGAAATTTCTGATAAGCTAATATGTTCTAAAGTGCTTGAGATGTTATTGATATTTTAACATCTTCATAAATATGTGATGGCTCTTCAAATATTTGTGGGGAAAAAAAAATCCCACGGGAATCTCAGTTTGTTCCTTTCTTTCGTAAATGACTAGTTTTATAAGAGGATTTAGTCACCAAATTGCCTCGGCTCCCACTGTACACAGTGGAGGGACAGAGGCATCTCCGAAAGAAGACGAGGCAACTTTCCCAAAGTTTGAATTGGCTTCTGGACGTACTTGTCCATTTCCACACACAGTGGAAGGATTCTAAGGGTATGTCTACATTGCCAAATAAAAAATTGCTGGGAAGTGAGCTTGAGCACCGAGCCCAAATCAGCCACGGTGCTGAAGAGTTGGCTCGCTCTCCAGCACTGTTTTGGACATCCCTCAGAGGCTGTCTCCAGGGCAAACTTGCTGTAAAGGGGGCTTAGATGTGTCCAGTGAGGACAAAGGCCCATCTGGACCTCATATCCCAGTGCAGGCACCTGGTCTTCCTTCATTTATCTCTTAAGACACAAAATCATACAGAAGAGGTGGGAATCTTACATTGAAATGTTGCAAAACTCGATGCTTTTTGGAAATCCAGCCCCAAATACAAGCAAATCCTTCCTTGTGCTGTATCAACAATTCACCTTTTATCTTCTAATCAGACTCTTCTGAGTATTTGTCTGATTTGTCATGTTGTGTAGTCCTGAAATATTTATGAAAAACTCAACTGACAACAGTGGCCTCTAATTTTCAGTGCCTCCAGTACTTGGAGGACTGACCAGAGACCACGAATTTAAGGGAATCTGCAATCAGAGTCAAGGGGAACTGCAAATAGTTATCACGTTTAAAAGCATTGCTCAGAATGTCACGTGTTAAGTGGGCATGAGAGGTAAGGCGCCTATATTTAAAATGCCCAAATTTTTTAAATCTTGGAAAACCTGGCTGCAAAAGCACACAAGCAAAGGAGGATGAGAGCGGTGATTCAGAAACCCATCTGCACCTCAGTGGTTCTGTTGAGAAGAGGTGAAGTGATACAAAATCCTAATTTTTAAGGTTTCCTATTGACTGGTCATCCCCAGAGAAGAGCAGGAGATGGTTTTTGGCAGTATTTGAGATCAGATTCTTCTTTCATCCTTTAGTCAATGAAATTAGCTACAGTTCTGCTTTAACATAACAGAACAAAATTGCTCTGAGGTTTCAACTCAAATTGTTTTGAATTCAGTTTTTCTGTTCCTTGGACTGGTCCCACAAACCCTTCCTTCCATTTTTTCCTTCTTATTCCTCCCTTTCTCTCGTCGTCATGTGCAATCATGTTACAGCAATTAGTAAATGCTGGCCTGGCAGTCGTTAACAGTTGCAAATGCTTCTTATGCTTGGTGATTACATGCTGGTTAAGCCAGACCATGCAGGACTGTGTGACAAACCCGTAACATCTGTGTCCTGCCCCATCATATCATTAGAATGTATATATTCACGGAGTATGGTGCGCTGTTGGCCGGGAGTCTGAACAACAAACCATAAATAGGATAATGGCTTTCCTCAGTACATTATCATTATTCAAGAAACAAAACCTCAGTTGTTTTTGAGAACCTTATTGGTTTCTCTAATTTTCTCCATGGATAGGGCTTTCTACTAGGGACTGACGGCAGAGGTGCGCGTTTGTTGTCATCTTAACCACTAAAAACCCTGTGCCCCGTCTGCGGTGCGCGACATCCTCCCCGTGTCTCCTGTTACGTTTTCCGCCCCGCGATGCGCAGTCGGTCGTGGCTCTGTCAGGACGGGCAGCCGCTGGCAGCTCGTCTCCTCCCTGCCCAGGCAAAGCCGTTTAAGCTATATAAGGATGCTCTGTAAACGCAAACAAACCCTGTTACCTTGAGGCACGAGGAACGAATGCCTGTTGTCTATTAGTGCATTTTGACTGCAACAAGTTAAATCTCTGATGCAATCAGGCATCTGCTAATTCTAAGGGCTAAATATAGCGGTGGCTTTTGAAATCGGTAAACAGGGAGATGATGAAGAGGTTACTCAGCTTGTTAAACGGAAGCCGCGGGCCATGGAAGTCTTGGTGCAGATGCATTCCCATACTTTAATTGGTGCAAAGTATTTTAGACTTTGTGTGGACAGCAAAGGGGCAGGTACATTGATCTCAACTGGGTGAGAAGAATTAAAAAACCCTGTGTAACTGCAGCTGATGTTTTTCTTTCTTCGTTCCCCCAGAAGAAGCACAATGTCTTGCTCTTTCACACGGCTAACGCTCAAGCTGGCCAGTGCTTTTGCTCACTCTGAAGGAAGCCAAAGGGAGAGATTCTTCCTTCCTTTCCCTGTAACGCAGCTACTGTAGTGATTGTGGATGTGGGAGAGAGACTTGGGCTACTGCATTTCAAAGCTATTTTCCCTTATTTCTTTTTTTTTTTCCCATTAATCTCCTGTGTTTTAATGATATTCAGCTTCTTTCAAGATTAATTTTATAGAAAGTTACCCAGTGTATTATGGGGTCCACAAAATACTGCATAGATTTTAACTGCTGTAAATAATTACAGTAGCCAAATACCAACTTTCTTACTATAGTTTGCAGTTCAGCTGTAGGCCTTGTACAGGCGTGCTATATAACACACGCAGCAGCAGCTGAAAATCATATTGAGGTCTTTAAATATATATATATTTTTTTCCATTCAGGGAACCTAAGGGGAAATTCATAAATATGTATCATATCACTAAAGAAAAGTGATTATAGGGCTGCTGCCTGATCCCTAGCATCTGAATCCCAACCTTTCCCTCCTACCAGCAAGCACCACAACATATGTTGCCCTGTCTCATCTTGCATTGTGGATAGCTGGAGCCTTTATGCAACTGAGTGCACTGGATGCTGTCGGGAAGCTTTGCCATGCTCCTGCCTCAAGGAAGACCTTGCTTCAACATCAGTTTCAACTTTCAACCACACAGCCCGTGACTGAGTTTTTGCACTTAGCTGAGCCTTGATTCATTTACCCTCCTCCATGCTTGGGAAGCAAAAAAATTTGTCTTTGAGTTTCACACCTTTACTGAACGTAATAGTACTGACATTAAAAAGTATATTGCCTGGGATTCCCGCATGAAGTTAGTTACTGGCATTAAAAAATAAACCCACAGGGGAAGGATCCACCTCTTTTGTGTGGAGCTTTACAATAGTTCTTGGGCTTTGCTTTTACGCTAGCTGTTGGCAATTCAGAAATAAAAAGAAAAAACTTAAAAACATCACCTGGGCTCTCCTACTAGCAACACCTGTAGCAGTTAGCACATACTGTCCAGGCACTGGAGGATGGTATGGCTAAGGGACTGTTCCCAACAAACAGTATGGAAGAAGCGGTGCTCTTGTGGGATGGAAGAGTTAATCTCTGCAGAGCCGAATTGTGCTGTGTCTCTCGTCTTTGGACTGATAGAACTAGCAGAGATGTACCCAGGAATACGGTAATGCAGAGAATCTGTCAGGAGGAGGGATTTCTTTAGTATTGTGGGCAGCAAATGTTGCCTATCATGGCCCTTACACAACATCTGGATTTTGAAGGAATATTGCATTTGGTTGTCCCATCCTCAGAACATTTTAGAAGGTACTAGAATCAGCCACTATGCTGGAAATACTCTTGCCTGTAAGAAAAAAAATATTATTCAGAAACATTTTTAGACAACACTATTCTAAGGATGGTGTTCAGAGAAGAAGTGACATAGTTCTCCTGCAGATTATCCATGTGCTTCTAGGGGAATTACATGTTTATATGCCTCATTTTTATCATTGTGTTTCAGTAACAACAGTTAAACTTGGTTGGTTATTGAAAACTCTCATCATCACTTTTTCCTGACACTAACATTTCCTGATCATAGGCAGCCATCCCATGTTGAAAAATGTTGTAAGAAAAGGTGAGCCTACAGTGCCAGATTGAAAAGCAAATGCATATTTGCCCATCTGAAAAGATGAAAGAAGTAAACTCTGACACAGGCAAAATAAGTCATGCATAGGAATGATTTTTTTTTTTTTTTTTTTTAGACTGAGATCTTCCCCAGTTCCTAGTCCCATGGGAGAGACTTAAAAAGGACTTGGATGAGATGCAGAAAAGGCCATTCACCTACCTATAGACACCATTAGCACACTGGCCACGGCCTGATGCCTGGACCAAAGGGACATGTGTCACAGAAAAAGGCTGAGACTGCCAGGGTGAGAGGTGGGGTAGAAGGAGGAGATTGAGGTACCCCTTGTCCAGAGCACATGAGAGCATTTCCCAGGCAGCAGCTGGAGCGAAAGGCTGGCTGAGGCACAGGAAAGGGAGAAAAAGACAGAAGGGTGCTCTCAGCCCAAAAAAGATGGAAGAGGAGACTGAGGGATGACCTCATTAGTGTTTATAAATATATAAAGGGTGAGTGTCATGAGGATGGAGCCAAGCTCTTCTCAGTGACAGCCAATGATAAGACAAGGGGCAATGGGTGCAAACTGGAACACAAGAGGTTCCACTTAAACTTGAGAAGAAACTTCTTCTCAGTGAGGGTGCCAGAGCACTGGAACAGGCTGCCCAGGGAGGTTGTGGAGTCTCCTTCTCTGGAGACATTCAAAACCCGCCTGGACGCCTTCTGTGTAACCTCATCTGGGTGTTCCTGTTCCGGCGGGTGGATTGGACTGGATGATATTTTGAGGTCCCTTCCAATCCCTAACATTCTGCGATTCTGTGTGGATTGCATGTGGCTATAGGGGCAGCTGGCATCAAAGGTAACAGATGCAGAAGGAAGAACAGACAATTGCATGACTCGGAGGAAAGGCAATGAGCCTTTATCAAAACCTCATGCACCTCAGCAGGCTGCAAGGACACCAGAGATGATTGCAACTTGGTGTGGGAACCCTGAGAGAAGCAAATGGACGGGGAGGCCTTTGTTTTGTCCTATCTTGGTCTCCTATAGGGACCAAACAGGTTCACAAGCCTTGGCAAAGCCAGTGTCATTTTTGGCTCTGTTAGCGTGCATGTGAAGAGACCGAGAGCCTCAAGGACTTGCACAGTTGGTGCATGTGGATGGGGTGTGCTGGTTTAACCCGGGAAGCTGTAAAGCTGGCGTTTCACAGTCAGTATTTGCTCATGGCGCATCGCTGCTCTCCCTGCACACTCTCTTACGCTGGCGTTGGTTCTTCTGGCCCTGTACTCTCTTCAGCAGCTTGAAAATTAATCTAGCAAACATAATTGAAAAGAACATGATTTGCCATTGTAGAGCATGCTTATAGACTGGTTTAAACTAAACATGCAGCACTCAGTGTGTGCTCAGTGCTCTTGTGGAGCTCTCATGGGTTCTCTTCTTGATGGTGGAAGGCTGTTGGTTGCTGGAGACAGAAGGGAACTTTCCAAAGAGACACAGAGAAATGGCACCTTCTGAATAATAAATACAGGTTTCCCATAAACACAGCAAATGCAAAGTTACTGTTAGCGGAGCAAGAAACCAAGCCACAAGGCAGACGTTTTAAACTTTTCTCGGAAAACTTTCAAGTACGCATTTTTAAGGCCAGGCATGCACTCTTAGTCCTTGTGTATCAGAGGGAGCTGCCAATAAAACATAGTCCTCAAGACAGATAGCCCATTTGAGACATCGATGTCCATTTGGAGCATAAAGTGACAAAGTCTGCAGGACAGATTGCTGGCTTATTGTTTTCCTTGAGGCTCTGAATGGCAACCCGGGGATTTATAGTGCTGCATCTTCAGTCAGCACATTTCAATACACCTGCAGGCAGCTATCAGTAAACCAGAGGGACGGAAAAACAGATTGCTTAGGTAATCGTTAAACACAATGTCACTCTTCTCATGTTGCGACACATCCTGCCGGTGCCAGGACACCTCTGTGCCAAAGCAGCTACGGGCAGGCACTGGTCGTTCGGGGGAACACAACGCTGCACCCAGAAGGTGGGATGCACAAGATTTCTTTGACATATGCGAACACCAGTCATCTCAGACTTCATTTCTAGGTATCTCAATTCCTAATTTAGTTGCCCGCCCCATCCCACTCTGCCTTTGCTTGAAACCAGCCCAGTCACAGTATCAGTCAGAATTACTCAGATTGAAAGCAAGCAGCGGGGGAGGGCAGAAATTCGGCAAATGCCACCTACCTGCCACCCCAAGGCGGTAGTGGTGCGTGGTCCCTCATGGCTGGAAATCTGGAAACTTTCCGTCCTCTATGTGCGAGTTCGTTCAGTGCATGAAGTATGTTTGTAGTAATTTGTGCTGACATGCAAGAAGAGACCATGGGTCAGTGCAGGAATTGTTCTGGGTGAACAGCATCCAAGCTGGTATCAATGAAATTCATATTTAAATTTATCCATAGATATAAATTTTAAAGAAATTTGGCTAATATGGATGAACAGGTTTTTAAGGTGCACATCATCATCTTTGGAGGATTGGCAGAGGGCTGGGGGCCACAAAATCCTCAGGACTGGAAGAACCAGTCAAATTCTTAAATTATTAGTGACAAGCAATAACCCTATGTGCTCACAACCTGAGTCAGCCTCCAGCAAATCAAGACATTTGCTTATAAACCATAAGCCTTCCAAAATAATTCTTTCTTTCTTTACTTTTATTTTCTTCCTTTATACTTGTGTGCTTTCGCTTTCCTCCATTCGCTCATGGTTTTTCTCCTCCTGTGATTACAAGGGCTTTCAAATGAAAGCAGGTGAAATTTTGAGTTAATAACCTGATTCTAAGGACTGGGGCTTTAAGAAAACAAAGCAAATATTCTTAGGCCAACTAGTGACAGTGTCTTTATCAGCGATCTGGATGAGAGAATTGAGTGCATCCTCAGTAAGTTTGCAGATGACACTGAGTTGGGCGGGAGTGTTGACTTGGTTGAGGATAGGAAGGCCATACAGAGGGATCTGGAACAGCTGGATTGATGAGCCAAGGCTAATTGCATGAGGTATAACAAGACCAAGTGCCACGTCCTGCACTTGGGTCACAACAACCCCAGGCAGCGCTACAGGTTTCAGGAAGAGCGGCTGGAAAGCTGCCTGGCAGAGAGGGATCTGGGCGTGTTGATTGGCGGGCAGCTGAACATGAGCCAGCAGTGTGCCCAGGGGGCCAAAAAGGCCAACAGCATCCTGGCTTGTGTCAGGAATAGTGTGGCCAACAGGACTAGGGCAGTGATTGTCCCCCTGTACTCAGCACTCGTGAGGCCCCGCCTTGAATCCTGTGTTCAGTTTTGGGCCCCTCACTACAAGAAAGACACTGAGGTGCTGGAGAGAGTTCAGAGAAGGGCAACAGGGCTGGAGAGGGGCCTGGAGCACAAGTCTGATGAGGAGCGGCTGAGGGAACTGGGGCTGTTCAGCCTGGAGAAAAGGAGGCTGAGGGGAGACCTGATCGCTGTCTACAGCTACCTGAAAGGAGGTTGTAGCGTGGAGGGTGTTGGTGTCTTCTGCCAAGTAACAAGTGATAGGATGACAGGAGATGGCTTCAAGTTGCACTAGGGGAGGTTTAGATTGGGTATTCAGAAAAATTTCTTCGCTGAAAGGGTTGTCAGGCATTGGAACAGGTTGCCCAGGGAAGTGGTTGAGTCAACATCCCTGAAGATATTTAAAAGACGTGTAGATGAGGCCCTTAGGGACATGGTTTAGTGGTGGACTTGGCAGTGTTAGGTTAATGGTTGGACTTGATGATCGTAAAGGTCTTTTCTAACCTAAATGATTCTAAGATTCTATGATACTATGATTAAATACAAATACCAGCAATATTTCTAGAGTAATTTAGGAGGTTTTTTTTGTTGTTTCCAAGTTGTCAGGGAGTGATATCAGAGCCCTCTGGGCCAATGCTCAGCAGGGCACTTTCTTCAGATACTGCCACTGGGCCATATAAACCCATGTTTGGACACAACATGAGTTGTTTTTTTGGTTTGTTTAATTTATTTTTTGAGCACCTGTGCCTTTATAATCTCTCTGCCCACTTTTAATGCAGATCACACATGTAGACCCAGCTTTGAAACTTAGAATCATAGAACCACAGAATGGTTTGGGTTGGAAGGAACCTTAAAGATTATCTCATTCTAACCCCACTGCCATGGGCAGGGACAACTTCCACTAGACCAGGTTGCTCAAAGCCCCGTCCAACCTGGCCTTGAACACTCCCAGGGATGGGGCATCCACAGCTTCTCTGGGCAACCTGTTCCAGTGCCCCACCACCCTCACAGTGGAGAATTTCTTCCTTATATCTAATCTAAATCTGCCCTCTTTCAGTTTAAAGCCATTAACCCATGTCCTGTTGCTACATGCCCTTGTAAAAAGTCCATCTCCAGCTTTCTCATAGGCCCCCTTTAGGTACTGAAAGGCTGCTATAAGGTCTCCCTGAAGCCTCCTCTTCTGCAGGCTGAACAATCTCATCTCTTTTGGTCTAACTTCGTAGAAGAGGTGCTCCAGACCTCTTCCCATCTTCAGGGCCCTCCTCTAGACTTGGTCCAAAAGGTCCAAGTTTGTCTTACGTTATGGATCCCAGAGCTGGACACACTACTCCAGAACAGAGTAGAGAGGGAGAATCACCTCCCTCAACCTGCTGGTCACATTTCTTTTGATGCTGCCCAGGCTATGACTGGCTTTCCGGGCTGCAACCACATATGATGGGTCACAGAATCACAGAATCACAGAATGTTAGGGATTGGAAGGGACCTCGAAAGATCATCTAGTCCAATCCCCCTGCCAGAGCAGGAACACCCAGATGAGGTTACACAGGAAGGCGTCCAGGTGGGTTTTGAATGTCTCCAGAGAAGGAGAATCCACAACCTCCCTGGGCAGCCTATTCCAGTGTTCCGTCACCCTCATTGAGAAGAAGTTTCTTCTCAAATTTAAGTGGAACCTCTTGTGTTCCAGCTTGAACCCATTACCCCTTGTCTTACTGTTGGTTGTCACTGAGAAGAGCCTGGCCCCATCCTCATGACACCCACCCTTTATATATTTATAAACATTGATGAGGTCACCCCTCAGTCTCCTCTTCTCCAAGCTAAAGAGACCCAGCTCCCTCAGCCTTTCCTCGTAAGGGAGATGCTCCACTCCCTTAATCATCTTTGTGGCCCTGCGCTGGACTCTCTCCAGCAGTTCCCTGTCCTTCTTGAACTGAGGGGCCCAGAACTGGACACAATATTCCAGATGAGGTCTCACCAGGGCAGAGTAGAGGGGGAGGAGAACCTCTCTCGACCTACTAACCACCTCCCTTCTAATCCACCCCAGGATGCCATTGGCCTTCTTGGCCACAAGGGCCCAGTGCTGGCTCATGGTCATCCTGCTGTCCACCAGGACCCCCAGGTCCCTTTCCCCTACGCTGCTTTCTAATAGGTCATTCCCCAACCTGTACTGGAACCTGGGGTTGTTCCTGCCCAGATGCAAGACTCTACATTTTCCCTTGTTATATTTCATTAAATTTTTCCCCGCCCAACTCTCCAGCCTGTCCAGATCTCGCTGGATGGCAGCACAGCCTTCTGGCGTGTCAGCCACTCCTCCCAGCTTGGTGTCATCAGCAAACTTGCTGATAGTACACTCAATTCCCTCATCCAAGTCATTGATGAATATATTGAACAGTATTGGTCCCAGAACTGACCCTTGAGGCACTCCACTAGATACAGGCCTCCAACCAGACTCTGCCCCATTGATCACGACTCTCTGGCTTCTCTCCTTCAGCCAGTTTGCAGTCCACCTCACTACCCGATCATCCAGTCCACACTTCCTCAGTTTTGCCGTGAGGATGCTGTGGGAGACGGTGTCAAATGCTTTGCTGAAGTCAAGGTAGACCACATCCACTGCTCTGCCATCGTCAATCCACCTTGTTACGTCTTCATAAAAGGCTATGAGGTTGGTCAAACATGACTTCCCCTTGGTGAAGCCATGTTGACTGTCCCTGATGACCCTCTTATCCTTGATATGTCTTAAGATGGCACCAAGGATAAGGTGTTCCATCACTTTCCCAGGGATGGAGGTGAGGCTGACCGGTCTATAGTTGTCCGGGTCCTCCTTCTTGCCCTTTTTGAAGACCGGAGTGACATTTGCTTTCCTCCAGGGTCATGTTAAGCTTCTCATCAACCAACACCCCAAGCGCTTCTCCTCAGGGCTGCTCTCAATCCACTCTCTGCGAAGGTTTACCATCACCATGAGTTTGCCCCCTCAGCCACTGCATGCTTCAAAATGCCACTTTGCTTGTGAATGGCAATACCTGTTTGATAGCTGTTGCTACTATGTGAGAATTTTGTTTCAACAGCCCTGCAGATACCATCCACCTCTTGCAGATGTTTTCAATAAAGTTGGTTAGCTCTTCACCTGGCCAAATGAAATACATTAGGTGCCCTAACATTTTTAACTGCTATTCTCTTAAATTTGGATTCTTGTTTCTTGGAACAGTTTTGCAAAGCCTCCTTTCGACTATCTCACAGAATTAAAACACTGCAAGTCAATTGACGTTGGCCTGGCTTTCATTAAAGTACTGACTGATTTCTTACACTCGGTGAGTACAACCCAGTCAAAATAAACTATACAGGATTGTGTGACAAACCAACAGTGGTTAGCCAACCTGTTACAGCATTACAACCTGTATTTCACAATATATAGTACTGTGTCCGCTCTGACCCTGAAAAACAAGCCTTAAATAAGATAATGGATTTCCTCAGTGCAGTATCATTACAGAGACAAAACCTCTGTTATTTTGAGGACCTTTTAGATTCTCTAAATTACCTCATAGGTACTTTGGTCTTTTGACTGTCATTTTCTCCCAAGAACTGATGACAGAGGTGTGTATCTTAACCACCAAAAACCCCCCGGCCTCTTTGTGGTACATCACATTCTCCCTACGTTTCCTCTTAGCAGGTTCTGCCCCGTGATGCACACACAGCTCATCTTTCTGTGGACGGGCAGGAATACACATGACAAATGACTTTGTCCGGCTTCTGTTTCACAGATTTGGAAAGTAGGTTACAAAACCATACTTCATGGAGAATTATCTGTCTTTCTTATCTATCTCACCAAGTGGGAAACAGCCGTCACGTCTTTAGGTTCCTTCTCCTCCCCATTCACGGTTCGCCAGCAGAAACCACTCACTTCCCCTCATCTGGGGATTAAGCCCTGGGAAAAAAGAGGCCTGGGAAGACATTAACAAGCAGAAGTGGAAAGCGATGTAGGTGCCTGTAAGCTTTTGGTCCTCAGGAGAGGAGCCCAGACCCTGACGTGGTCACCCTGGACACTCTGTATTATGGAGTTACAGGCCTCCACCTGGGATCCAGGAACAAACATGCTGTTGGGGAGCCACTTCCACCTGGCCAGGAGGAATGGTTGAAGATGCAGGGGTGCCTTAGACTCCCCACCCATAGTAATTTTATTTTATTTGATTTTGGTCTAAACCTCTCCTATGAAGACAGGCTGAGCAAGTTGAGGTTGTTTGGCCTGCAGAAGAGAAGGCTGCAGGGAGACCTTACTGTGGCCCTTCAATATATAAGGGGGGCTCATAAGAAGGACGGAGAGGGACTTTTTCCCAGGGCCTGTAGTGACAGGACAAGGGGCCACGGTTTTAAACAGAAAGAGGGTAGATTTAGATTAGGCATAAGGAAGAAATATTTTACAATGAGGGTAGTGAAACACTGGCACAGGTTGCTGAGAGAAGTTGTGGATGTCCCATCATTGGAAGTGATAATAGAATAGAATAGAATAGAATAGAATAGAATAGAATTATTTCAGTTGGAAAGGATCTATGACAATCACCTAGTCCTACTGCCTGACCAATTCAGGGCAGACCAAAAATTAAAGCATACTACTGAGGGTGTTGTGCAAATGCCTCTTAAACACTGACAGGCTTGGGGCACCGACCACTCCTCTAGGACGTGTGTTCCAGTGTTTGATCACCCTCATGGTAAAGAAATACTAATGTCCAGTCTAATCCTCTCCTGGTGCAGCTTTGAACCATTCTCACACATCCTAACACTGGATACCCAGGGAGAAGAGATCAGCATCTCTCTCTCCACTTCCCCTCCTCAGGAAGCTGTAGAGGGCAATGAGGTCGTCCCTCAGCCTCCTTTTCTCCAAACTAGACAAACTCAAAGTCCTCAGCTGCTCCTCATAGGACATTCCTTCTAGCCCTTTCACCAGCTTTGTTGCCACCTCTGGACACATTCAAGGACCTTCACATCCTTTTTAAATTATGGGGCCCAGAGCTGCACACAGTGCTCAAGGTGGGGCTGCACCAACACTGAATACAGTGGGACAATCACCTCATTTGACCCTCTGGTTAAACTGTTTGATGCCCCCCAGGATGGGGTTTGCCCTCTGGGCTGCCAGGGCACATGCTGCCGACTCATATTGAGCTGCTGCCAACCAGCACCCCCAGATCCCGTTCTGCAGGGCTGCTCTCCAGGCAAACGTTCAGGTCGGATGGGGTTTTGAACAACGCAGCAGGGTCATTGGAACTAGATGATCTTTTAAGGTCCCTTCTGAGCCAAATCATTTTGTGATTCTAGGGTTCTATGAACCCTGATCACCTTGACAAGTGTGTAGCAAATGGTTGCACTGACTGCTCCACTTACTTGGGGTCCAGAATCTTAAATCCTTTCTCGAGGGCCGGCGTGTCTCCTGACAGCCATGCCAGGCAGGCCCTTTTCTCTCAGACCACTGCCAGAGGTAGGACTGGGAAGTCAGGCCATGGGCCTTGCTTTTAGACCTGCTCTTTGCTATGCCAAAACCATGAGCCTGCCTGCACTGCTGCTGTCCTAGCCCTCCTGGTCAACCTTGCTGCACAGTGAGGCCCATGACAGTTGAGGGAAGAGATGTCAAGTTCAAAGAGGACAAAAATATAACTCTGTAGCTTCCTAAGCCACTGGTTTGCCCTAAGTTTATAAATATGTAAAGGATGAGTGTCATGAGGATGGAGCCAGGCTCTTCTTGGCGACAACCAATGATAAGACAAGGGGCAATGGGTATAAACTGGAACACAAGAGGTTCCACTTAAATATGAGAAGAAACAACTTCTCAGTGAGGGTGCCAGAGCACTGGAACAGGCTGCCCAGGGAGGTTGTGGAGTCTCCTTCTCTGGAGACATTCAAAACCCGCCTGGACGCCTTCTGTGTAACCTCATCTGGGTGTTCCTGCTCCGGCGGGGGGACTGGACTAGATGATCTTTCGAGGTCCCTTCCAATCCCTAATATTCTATGATTCTATGAAGTGTCCTCTGAATGTACCGTACTGGGGCCCTTGCTGTCTGTGTCCAGGGGATGCACTGCTTGCCACGCTGGTGGAACGGCACCTCCTGCCCTGCCCCAGGAGGCCCTCGGTGCCTGCAAGCAGGTCAGCCGTTCTCCATCTTAGCCTTGTCTGGCTGGGAGGTGGAAAACCCACATTTTACCCTTTTAAGGCATGAGGCTGACAGAGAGTATCGCCTCTCTGGCTCCCCCTCCTCAGCCTGGGAAGCAGCATTCAGTCAGCCAGTCATTCGGGTCATGGAATAAAGCTCTGGCAAAGTTTTTAATGAGTGAAAACTCGACAAATTGCTGTTGCAAACACTTGGGTTGGCTCCCTTGTAGGCTGGGGTCATCTGCTGAAGGCAGCAAGAAGGGAAACATTTTTCCTTTTTCATCGTTAAGCTGCTGCCTGTGGAACGTGAGACTTTTAGCTAGTGTGCTGACTCTGGCAACAAGTCAGCCCCAGTGTCTGCATAGCTGTTGGCAGAGAGCAACTGGGCTCACAAGTTTTCAAAATATTTTCTTTTTCTTTCCTTGTCATGATTTTCTTTGTTTACTCAGCAGAAAGACATTTGTTGGTAACCTCTGAAGATATAATAGTGTCACATTTCATTTGAGATCAGGGCATGCAAGCCATTTACTCCATTTAAAGCTATTGTATTCCAAGATCTATGAAGTACTGTATAGATTATAATTGCCTCCAACAAATATGTTAGTAAAATTGCAGTGTTTCAGGGTGAACCATATAATCAGTCTTCTTGGAAGTTTTGGAGACAGGAGTTAATAATGGGTTATCTTCTCAATTACCCTATGATAGACCATTTCCTATCTGGAAATAGGTCATGTCAAATAGTAGCAGCAGTTATATTTTTGCTATTATTTGTAACATTCAGTAGCTGCTATCAAAACAGGACCTCATTTTGCTGTGTATATCATACACGTGAGAAGCAAAAGCAGCCCTCAGCCTATAAACTTTGCTAAAAGATGCAGTAACTGGATCAACCAAATAGTAGTGGACTAGACATAATGGAAATAATAGCAAGAAAAGCATTATTATGAATGCTGACTTCGTGTGCAATACAGTTTAACAGCTGCTTATCCACTTGCCGACAGCTGTGTGGTCTGGTGGTAGCAGAGCAGACGCATGGTTGAGGAACATGCCCGAATCATTTGCCATGGCTGGCAGAAAGCTCCACCACCCTTTAAAAACTTTGTCTGATGCATTTCACTTTTATATATATTTGTAGAACTGGCTTGAAGTGACCCTTGCACTTCTAGGACTTAAAGGGGCAACAATTTATTGAAATGAATTTAGGACTGGGATGTTGTCTTCGGGTGGGGTTTCCATAAGCATAAGTCAAGAGCTGTGGAACTCAATGCTGCTTTCACAAACCCAAACCTACGCTTGTGACACTGAGGCAGGATATCTGTCACTCACCTAGGACCCATCACAAATCTTCCACGTTTCTCAGAAATGTGACCCCTGTGACCAGGCAGCCTATAGGCTTTGCTGGTAAATTTGAACTTAGTTGCTGGGAGATGAGGTCAGGCTACCTAAAGATGCTAAGATTTTTTTTTTTGGCATCTGAAGATGAAAATGCACTACTCACAGTAGTATAACAGGGGGGGATGCTTTTTTTTCTGTTCCTGCTCCCAGCTCTTTTTTTTTTTTTTTTTACCATTCTGAAAAAAAAAATATTCAAGGGAGTCAGAATTCCCAAATCAGTGTGAAGTCATTGCGCTTAAATTGTGCTTCAGCTTTGACAAATGGTGCTATAAAAACCAGAATGTGCAGTCCCTTGTTAAAAGTGACTTTCTGACTCAATGTCATATTCACTCATTCGCAAGCAATTTTATATGTAATACGGAGAAGGGCAAGTGTGTGCTCTCACAAAGTCAGCCTTACAGACATTTAGGAGCAGAAATCTGCTTCTCAGAAAAGTTTGCCATCCCATCTTACTGTAACTGCATTCTAACATGAGAAACAGTGCTACAGACAGCGCCTTCCCTTGAACGCCCTTGCACTGTTAAGGTAATTTCTAATGTTAGAAATAGAGGAGCATAAATCAAATCGCAATACTAAAACAAATGCTAATATGCTAAGAGAGGAGAAGTCCCACACCATCTACTGATGAGTCACATTTCATTGTTTCTAAAGGTTTGAGCACACCAGCAGTTAACCACAGCTAGTGACCTTTGCCAAATATATTTCCAGTCATCTCCCTGTACCAGCATAGGTTAAACTGGATCCTCAAAGCGTTTCAAATGCCACAGAGGGCTGATATTTGATATACTAGAAATAGTGGGGCAAAGTCCAACTCTTCTGCTCACAATGAGAACCTCCTTACTTGAAGTGCAGCCAAATGAAAGAAGTAGAGCTGCTTGAGAAGTATATTGCTGCTTGACTTAATGCTCTATGCTCTTATTGCCCTTCAAATTCTGTCGAGGGTGGCATCAAGACAACTCCGTCCAATAATATAAGCAAAAAAGCAAGTATTTTTTTTAAAGACAACACTGAAGAGGAAACAAATAGAGAAAACCACTGTGTATTAATTCATCGTAGTAAAAGTATGATACACAGTAGGCCACTTGTGGCTTTGCGCAATTCAGGGTTTTCTGATGTGCTCTGACATCTTGGTATGTGAATGAGGTTTTCTGATGCAAGTAAGTGCAACTTCCTAGCTAGATGTTAATCTCTTCGAACAGAAGGTGGAGAATAGTAAAAAGTCATTACATAAGTCTCAGTGCTCACTTTCTTGACTTAAGGAAATTCCCACGTGGACTATAGTAGGTTTTTCTCATACACATCGATATTCTATCAGAGCTCCATTTTTGGTTACAAAGGAAGTGGTTTTTTATTCAGCAAAATATGACACTTGCCACTTTGTTGTACCAGATATCCCCAACTTGTCTTTTGTAACAGATCTTCTCTGGACTCCAGAATCCCGTTGTGTCCCACACAAAGTACCAGATGACGGTTCTAGAAGTTTGAAACACTTTTTTTTCTTTTTTCTTGTTTTTTTTTTTCTTTCCCCAGTAAGGGAAATGAGTTTTTTCCCAAGCACCTCTGTCTTTCTTGGTTCAGAAATGTTTCCAGCTGGAACACTTGATGGCTTGCCTGAACAGCAGCTGGCACGCAGGTGTTTTAAACAAGATGAAATTGCCATTTAGACATTCTCAGCCTTGTCATTACACTGTTACCTCCTTCAGATATTCAGAGTGTATGAGCTAGTCTTAAAATCCAGGATATTAGAAGTAAATGAACAAATGCATGCTGTTGTTCTCCCTCTCTAGGGATTGCTTGGGAAACACATCCACAGAGGTCCAGCCATCTCACCAGCTCTCTAGGAAAGATGATCTTATTCACGGCTAGTAATTAAGACTGTAAATCTGTCATTTCTTCCTGCGTTTCTTTTTCTCTCTGCTGTCACTCTTCAGCTGCTGCGGCTACTTGGTCCTGCCCCTACCAAATCCTTCCACTCGCTTCTTGTCGGAGCTCCAGCCGCTTTCCACTGTGAGATCTGTTTTCATGCTTCACACGTCCCCGCGTCCCTAAATCCTGCTCTGTCTTGCCCAGCCGTTTCCCTGTCCCCTCCTGGTTCCTCTTTCCTGCCACCCAGACAACACTTCTGGATCAAGCCAGCATCCAACCGTGGTTTTCCACCGACTTTTTTCTCCTTGTTGGGAACACACATAGAAAAGGAGGAAGAATCATCTTAACCGAGACAGCAGGATAGGATTTCTGCTCGTTGGAAACCAGCAGAGACGGCAACCCTCCTCAGAGGCGGCTCTCCAGTTGATCCTTCAAAGGTTTGGGAAAGCGGGCAGTGATCTTTCTCTGGACAGACTTACCCCCACACTGCAATTGATGGAAACCGTTGACCATTGCAGATGAAAGTCAAAAATCCATGGGAATATTTTTGGATTCTAGACTATTAAAGGCTCTCTGAAAATTCCCATGTGAACAGAGCTGCCAGAAAAAATTCGCTGTGTGGCAACTTCTGAGGTTTCAATTGTTTGTTTCCATTCTGCGCTCACAGGAAAATAAAAGTCTTCAATAAAAATGGGAGGCAGTGGGTTACGGTCTAGAGACTGGCAGCTGATAGATGGCTTGGGATAAGGCAGATATGAGCTCAAGTGACTCCTCTGTTTTAGTAAAATTAGAACTGCACAGAGAAAGAACCAGATCATGCCTCCCATGACAGGTCGGCAGCCACCTGCCCTCTCCCTTCCCGGATGCAGGAAACTCCCAGGAAATCGGTTCTTCAGTAAATGTGAGTCCTGGGAATGCAGAGTAAGGTGACAAGTCTGTGGCAGCAATCATAAACTCAGTCCTTTTATGTGCCAGAAGGGCAGGGCACTATTTCTTCATAAATCCAGAAATACTGGGGAAAATGCAGGAAAGAGGTAAGATACTGCCAAAACTTGCAAATATTTTGCAAATCTAAAAAATGCACGTCTTTTTACCTTTACAACTCTAATCCTTTGATTGAGTAAATGCATAAAATCCAAACTTTCATTTATATAAAAACAAAAACACATTAAAAAGTCCAAGCCCTTACAGCTGCATTAAAAAAAATGTTTTAAACTGTGAACCTCCAAATCCTGAAAGGCTGGATAAGGAGAACTCAAATACATAATTTTTTAAAAATTAGATTTTTTTTTTTTTTTTTAGGCTATAGTTATTTTGGGGTCCTGCCTTATGATTCTTGAATGCCTGAGATTAATAGTAGCATTATTTCACCAAATGGGTGCTCAGCGGAGAGTGGTTTTGCACTACAACTGCGTGTTGCCGGGGGGGTGGAATATCAGAAAAAAAGAGAATAACTCAAGCTCATGCACAAGACATACACAAGGGAGAGAAACAGTGAAAGAAAATGCCGATGGTAGCTGGTAGGAGAAACTTCCTGGCAGTAAGGGCTGTTATTTTGTTGTTATTTTGTCTGACATTAGCAGTAGAGATGAACTGGGTGATCTAGGAGTGTTTTGTTATCTCTTACTTCTAGGAACCCTGGAGCCACAATGCCACTTGGACCAAATTTATGGACAGCTTTTCAAAACAAGCAGTCGAAACAATGAATGTGCATCCGAAGGAAGCAAAGATGGCTTTGGCTTTTTTCTTTCTTTTTGCTTATTCATCAAAATACAAACATTTGAATAAACAAATGATTAGGCATAACTTTAAATGCTTCAAGCACTACAATGTCAATGCTTCATGTGTTACACACCCTTTTCAGTCACTTAAAAACTCCACACGTTTCTCTGTAGCTTTTGAAAGAAAGATGCCATCTTTTAAAAAGAGAAAAATACAAGATGATGTTTTAAAAGTGATGGAAAAAAATGATCTAAGTTTGACAGTTTTTTGTCACCGTTCCCAGAGGTCGCTACTTTTCCGACTGCAGCTTAAAGCAACGAAGAGATTTGACTCCTGTGCAACTGTGTATTTGAAAAAAGCAGTTTCTCAGACATGAGCAGAGGTATAAATGTGCATGTGCCTAAACTGAACAGTTTCTGGGCTCTTACATATGTGTGTGTGCACTTATGAATGGTATGTATTTTTAGCATTTCTGCAAACACTCCTTAGTCAGTGGTTTTTTTGCTACTATAACCGTTCCGTTGTTTTTGTAAAACTTGATGTTTTACAGCTTAAGTCTCAAAAATTTAAAACAATTTGCAAAAAATAACCTCACTGCTCCGTGACTGAGATTGCATGGGTATATTTCACATCCATGATAAAATTTTGCTCCCATTGTTCATTGCTACTATAGTAATGCAAACATGTACCCAGAAAATTACTCATTGCTTTGTTTAGGTCTTCTTAATTTTTCATTAAGCTAAAACTTGGACAAAGGATAGTCAGAAGTGCTTGACTGGAACTAATCCATGTAGGCGACACAGCCCCATGTAGATTGCATGTCTAATTCCAGATATTATATACCAACAGACCTGTTCCATGCTGCTCAACTTAACCATGACGGGCATTTTTTTTTAGCTATGCATTTATTAATTTTGAAAGCCATATCTATCAAAATAGACATATTATCGTTTGTATTTTAACTACACAAAAATATTCACACTTTTGGACTGGGAATCTTGCGTGCTTAGACAATTCAGACTCATGGGATTTTGGGGGCAGACTTTTCCATATTTGATAGTCATGTCCAGTGGCTTTCTTTCAAGCCCAGCAGTAAATATTTGCATGGGCTTCTTTACATTTCTTGTTGTAGCTGTAGTTTGTTGCTTTCATCTGTATTTTCTTTGGCTCAGGAAAGGGGGCCTGTTGGGCGTTTGTTTTCCTTCCTTACAATCATTGCCATTAAATCCTTGGAGCTTATCATGTTTTGTCAAAGCAATATTCATCTTGATTACAAATTTTATTCTCTTAAGCATTTATCTATAGTCTTAGGAGGCTATTTTTAAAATTCCTATTTAATGTGTTCATGCATTTACTTTAATACTATTCTAACTGAATGTGTGGTTTGTGTGGCATTCTTGCATCTAGCAAACGTGAGTAATTTTATATGCGTGTGCAGGAATGGCTTAATTTTACTTCTTATGGTGTTTGTGTAAGCTTCGTATTAAATAAATATGTCTAGGAAATTCAAAGCATGCAAATCATCCAGATTAATTGCATTGGCCAATCATATTCCTACTGCATCCAGGAAGAGCTTCATTGCCTATGGAGTATACTGCTAGGAAACTGCTGTATAGAAAAGACATCTATCATCTGGCAGAGGAAAGCATATGCTGCATCACATGGGTTGGGGTAATTACAGTGTCTCTGGAGCTGTAGGCGCTCAAGATGGCCACAAGCAATATTTGTATGAGATGCTGCAGAGTGAAAACCCCTGTGTCATATACAAATTTAGATTTTTTTTAATATATGTATATTTTTTTTAATTTAAAACCAAAACAGAACTTTGTTTCCTGTGTTTTGGGCCCAGTTCCCCAAACCCTTATGTGAACCATTCCACAGGCTTGGAAAACGACAATGTTTTCTGCTATTTCTTTTATCATTTAAACATTCATGTAGTAAATACCGAAGGATAAAATACAGCTTGCACTGACTGTGTCTGTGTTGTTAAAATAATTATATGCATAGGCTGACTGCCTTTGTGGCCTCTCAGCTAGTTTAGGGGTTCTGCACATGCAGTCACTTGCTTCACACACGCAAAGGCAATTTTGTTAAATTAGCCATGCAATTTCACTTGGGGTTTTAACAAACAGCTGGAAAAGCCCTGGTGATTTTTAAAAAAACATTGACTCTAAAAGGATCAGTATGACAATTTAATGTATTTAATACTTACCCTTCTGTATACTGGCAAACATTGTCTTTACACTTCTTTCTAGAAAGGGCTGGGCTCCAGTAGTACCTTATCTTTACACTTGGCACACAATGGAGTAGTCACTAGAAACGATCAGCCCGTTGTGTTTGCGCACCTCTGTCTAACATCTAGGTCACACATAATTCTGTAGCTTTTGGCAGTGTGAATTATTCCTGTTTTGGAGTTACATGATTATATTACCAATCTGAATGCCACAAATACATGGTTCACTGCCTCTCCTCTTTGGAGTAACCTCATGCTTCCTACCAAAATTAGGCAGTTGATGTTGGACTCAATAATCTCCTATTTTTTAGAAGAACTTAAACTTTGTGGAGAGCTCTGCATTTTTTTTTCTGCCACTGGTTAAGCTCTTCCATTTGGTGTAAACTGGCAGAAGAAGCTATCCAAGAGATGAATCAAAGTCTTGGCAGTCAAGAAAGCCAAGCTGAGAGAGGGGAGGCTCGTACCTGAAAGGAAATTACCTCCCCAAACCTGTTCATCTAAATCCTGGAACAGGATCACAAAGAGGAGAGATAAAATGCTGAGAATGGGAAATGACTGCATTTATTCTGGCATCTGGAAAGGGCATACAGAATGCTACAGTGGATTATATCCCAAAGACTTTCAAAATAAGTATATTTTAGAATCATAGAATCATTTTGGTTGAAAGAGACACTCAAGATCATCAAGTCCATCCATAACCTAACTCTGGCACTAAACCATGTCCCTAAGGACCTCATCTACGTGTCTTTTAAACACCTCCAGGGATGGTGGCTCAACCACTTCCCTGGGTTGTTTGTTCCAGTGCTTGACAACCCTTTCTGTGAAAAAAAATTCCTAATATCCAATCTAAACCTCCCCTGGCTCAACTTGAGCCCATTTCTTCTTGTCCTATCACTTGCTACCTGGGAGAAGAGACCAACACCCTCCATGCTACAACCTCCTTTCAGGTAGTTGTAGACAGCGATCAGGTCTCCCCTCAGCCTCCTTTATTTTTGTGGCAGCCAAAGTCATAGAGAAAAGTAAAATCGAAACTTCACAGATGTTCCTAAGACTTTAGTTCTCAGAAGGATGAGTTGCTTCAGTGCTGCCGTGAAGACACGCATTCATTATTTCTCCAGTCCTTTTGCCGTGTACGTGCCTGTATTGGGTTTGCATGGCAAGGTTTTGGTAGCAGGGGGGCTCCAGGGGTGGCTTCTGTGAGAAGCTGCCCATGAGGCCAATAGAGCCAATACCAACCAGCTCCAAGATGGACCTGCTGCTGGCAAGGCCAAGCCCATCAGCGATGGTGGAAGTGCATCTGGGATAACATAATTAAGAAGGGGACAAAGATTGTGGCAAAACAGCAGTGGAGAGAGGAGTGAGAACATGTGAGGGAAGCATCTCTGCAGACACCAAGGTCAGTGAAGAAGGAGGGCAGGAGGTGCTCCAGGAGCTGGAGCGGAGATTCCCCTGCAGCCCGTGGTGCAGACCATGGTGAGCTGGCTGTCCCCCTGCAGCCCCTGTCGGGCCACAGAGGAGCAGAGATCCACCTGCAGCCCATGGAGGTCCATGGCGGAGCAGACATCCATCTGCAGCCTGTGGAGGAGCCCAGGCCAGAGCAGGTGGATGTCTGAAGGAGGCCGTGACCTGGTGGGAAGCCCATGCTGGAGCAGGCTCCTGGAAGGACCTGTGGCCCTGTGGGAGACCCACGCTGGAGAGGACTGTCCCTGAAGGACTGCAGCCCATGAGAGGGACCCCACATTGGATCAGGAGAAGTGTGTGAGGAGTGATCTCTCCCTGTTCTCATCTTGACCTATAAGCCTTTTGATAGATTTTCTCTCTCCTGTACAGCTGAGGAAGGGAGTGATAGAGCAGCTTTTGTGGGCACCTGGCATCCAGCCATGGTCAACCCACCACAGTCTGTCAGCTGTGGAGATACTCCCCACCAGACCTACCTTCCCTTACCTTCAAATAATCTTATCTTTCTTGGCAAAGGCATTTGGAGCAGGTGCAGGAGAGAAGGTCATGTCCTGAAGGTCATAGCTACCTGATTGCATCCTAGCCAATGGAAAATCATTGTAGCTGTGGGTGGTCATAGGATCCATATTTGCTAGGGCATGTATGGATTAATGTGTCTATGTACGCAGACACTAAGTCTTGAATGGAGACTGTAGGAGCACTTTGCAGTTCCCAGACCCAGGTGTGCATCCATCTGTGTCATGATTCCATTTTGGGGTGAGATACTGCCTTTCCTGTGTCTCTTCTACATTCTCATTCCTCATATATTTTGCTTTCCACTTAGGAAAATTAGTAAGGTGAGACCATTGAGGACTGATGGCATTCTTCATTTGCTCCCATGTCTGGAGCTGTTTGGAATATTTCAGTGAACAAAGATTATTCACATGAGGAGAGGGCAGTTAAAATAACCCTTATCTTGTCTGGAAAGATAAAGAAAAAAATTATATTTAATTTCTTTTAGAAATCCATGTATCATAGTCTTCTTTTTTTTTTTTTGCAAATAATATAATAATAATGACATTGACATTGCAAGTTTCTTTTTCTGTGCTTGCATATTCAATCATATATATTATACTTCACTTAAAAATAAATTTTAGATGAAGTAATGGATTGTAGATTTTCAAATAAGATTTTCAAGGGCATGTTTGCAGTTTTCTTTAATATAATGTTTTCAAGAAGTAATAATATTCCTTTTGTCATAGAGATGAAAAACAGACTAAATGAGATAATTGTTTTATTTTTCTTTTAAAGTGAAAGATTTACAGAATGAGGTTGGAAAATTGTGTGTAGGCTGATGTTTTATGTTGTAGCTGGTTATTACTCAGTGAGTCACTGTAAGTTTCCAGAGCTTGCCACACCTTAAGGTTAAACTGCCTCAAACCAGGCAGCAAACTATTAGCAGAGGTGCTTTCAGTGATTTTTTTTTTTTTTAATGTAAAAAGACACATTTTCAAACGATGTGTTGATCTTCGCTGAGACCACTCAAATCGTGTTTCCTTAGAAAACCTTTCCCGCTCACTCTCTGGATCCTCTGATAGCATTAAGCATGACTAAAGAAATTATTTAATTGAGATAGTTATCAGTATTTCCTCAGGCTTCTATTGACAGGAAAGAGCCAGTATCCCATGGCATAGCCACATGTAGCTGTCTTTTGGTACCCGGTGGGCTGACCCTGGCTGGACACCAGGTGCCCACCAAAACCACTCTATCACTCCACTCCTGAGCTGGACAAGGGAGAGAAAATATATGAAAACGCTCGTGGGTCGAGATAACGACAGGAAGATCACTCAGCAATTACTGTCACAGGCAAAACAGACTCAACTTGTGGAAAATTAATTTAATTTATTACCAATCAAATCAGAGTAGGGTAATGAGAAATAAATATTAAATCTTAAAACACCTTCCCCCTACCCCTCCCTTCTTGCTGCGCTCAATTTGACTGCCAAATTCCCTACCTCCTCCCCCCGCAGTGGTGCAGGGGGATGGGGAATGGGGATTGTGGTCGGTTCATCACGTTGTTTCTGCTGCTCCTTCCTCCTCAGGGGGAGGATTCCTCACACTCTTCCCCTGCTCCAGCGTGGGGTCGTACCCATGGGAGACAGTCCCATGCGAACTTCTCCAACACGGATCCCTTCCATGGGCTGCAGTTCTTCATGAAGTGCTACAGCATGGTGCCTTCCACAGGGTGCAGTCTTTCGGGAACAGACTGCCCCAGCATGGGTCCCCCATGGGGTCACAAGTCCTGCCAGCAAACCTGCTCCAGCCTGGGCTCCTCTCTCCACAGGGCCACAGGTCGTGCCAGGAGCCTGCTCCAGCATGGGCTTTCCACTGGGTCACAACCTCCTTTGGGCATCCACCTACTCCGGTGTGTGGTCCTCCACAGGCTGCAGGTGGATATCTGCTCCACCATGGACCTCTGTGGGCTGCAGGGGGACAGCCGGCCTCACCATGGTCTGCACCATGGGCTTCAGGGGAATCTCTGCTCCAGCTCCTGCAGCACCTCCTGCTCTCCTTCTTCACTGACCTCACTGTCCACAGGGCTGTTCCCCTCACATATTCTCATTCCTCTCTTCCAGCTGCAGATGTGCAGGGCTTTTTCTCCTTCTTAAATTTGTTATTCCAGAGGCGCTACCACTGCCGCTGATGGGCTCAGCTTTAGCCAGTGGTGGATCTATCTAGGAGCTGGTTGGCATTAGCTCTACAGGACACAGGGGAAGCTGTTAGCATCTTCTCACAGAAGCCAGCCCCGTAGCCCTCCTGCTACCAAAATTTTGCCATGCAAACCCAGTGCATTCCACTGCTGGCCTCTGTGCATCACATATTTAAAAATTATCATTAAAATCCACATTCATCTCACAGTCTTCACAAACCTCACTCACAACAACAGAAAAGAATTCCCCACACCAAAATCAAAATAAAAACATCGCAGCATCAGATGAAATTGGATGATTTACACACAAAACCCACCCTTCATCCCTTCACCACAATTACAACAGAAATTCTCCACAATCATTCCACACTCTAACATTGTTCAGTCCATGTTTTGCCCATTACCTCTCTCAATTACTATGCTTACCTTGAATTTCTCTTGCCCCATGCTGGGCACCAAAAAGGACTGTGGTGCATTGACCTTGGCTGGATGACAGGTACCCACCAGCTGCTCTGTCACTCCCTGCCTTAGCAGGACAAACTGGGGGAGAAAATAAGGTGGAAAAAACCTTATGGGTCACGATAAAGGCAATTTAATAAAGCAAAAACAAAGGCCGTGTATGGAAACAAAGGAAAAGAAAAGATTTATTGTGTACTTCCCATCAGCAGGTGATGTCCAGCCACTTCCCAGGAAGTATGACTTCAGTACCTGTAGTGGTTGTTCCAGAAGACAAACGTTACAATAACAAGTGCCCCCTGCCGCAACCCTCCCCTCCAAATGTTCATTCCCTTTCTCTTTGTCATATGGCATGGAATATTTCTTTGGCCAGTTCGCATCAGCTGTCCTGGCTGTGTTCCCTGCCAAGGTCTTGCCCACCCCCAGCCTACTGGGGAGGGGGGAATGTTGGAGAAATGACCTGGATGCTGTGGGAGCCCTGCTCAGCAGTAGCCAAAACACTGGTGTGTTACCAACACCTTTCTAGCTACAAAGCACAGCACTATGAGGACTGCTATGAGGAAAATTAACTCCATCTCAGCCAGAACAAATACATGGTATTTTGGAAAGGCATGTCAGAAGACCTCGGTGCACATTCAGGAAACACGTGCAGTGCGGTGAAACAGAAGAAACTAAATATCTGGAATGGATATTCATCTTTTCGGTTTAATACTAATGCATCAGTGTCTGCCTGGCTGAGTGCTGTGTGCAGTATTCAGAACAAATACTGAAAACAGGCAGTTCTGGAAACCTTAAACTAAGAGAAATATAGTAACAAAATAACTGTTAATTACCCAGGTATTCAATTTCATATATGTCATGTACCTTGTTTCAGAGAGGGCTTCATTCTGAAAATTGCTGGGTGCTTCAGTATTGATCAAACACAGAATATTAATCAGCTTAAAGTGTATGAGCTTCTCTCCTGGACTCTGAGGAAGACCAGAGCTGTACTTTGTACAATTCAGCCTAAGGAAATAAAAAATGGGATTCGATACTAAAACATAATTCAGAGCTTAGTTTTGCACTCTCTCAGTGAATGGTGGTAGAAGCGTGTGTCCTGTCTGTTATTCCAGCCTGACAAATTGAAAGTCAAAGCACTATCATGGTACAGGTGCTCCTAAAGTCAGATGTTTTTACATGTGCTACTTGAAACTAGGGTACAGAGAAAAATTTCTTACAGCCTTTCTGCAGTGACTTACCCTCCACTGTACCCGTGTGCTACCCAGAACTGAGGCACTCCAGCACTGCCCTGACATGGTACAGGCTGGTTCCCCTCCTGTGCCTGAGTCACGTCCATTAGCAAAACCCCCCTCATGGCAAAAAGGTCATCTTAATACAGGCAGAGTTGAAAATATTCCTTGAAATAATCCATAGTTAAAATAATCTAATAGTTGAGATCACTCACTATAGGAAATAAAAGCCAAATCAACCCATCCAGTGGCCACAGGACTCTGTATGTGGACAAAGTTTTTAGAAAGTTGAATAATATTCTGAATTTGATTTTGGGGACATTTGCCCCCTTATTTGTATTCACATTTTTTTTTGAGTTCATTAGAAAAGAGGTTTCACAGTAAAAGTATTAATCACAACAGCTGTTTGTAAACAGATTTAGAGTCTACCAGACTGCCACAGTAGCCCTAGTCCAGTCTGCATACTATTTTCTACTGGCTTCTTAAAGCTTTCATTTTTAGCTATGTTCTCCTGTGGGTGTTATATTTTCAAATGTGAAGTTTAAGGTATTTTCAAGTGCAGTAGAAAACCCCCCAAAACTCCTTTCCCTGTCATAAAACAATGTTTGCAAACTTTCTTTTTAAAGTTACCTAAATTAAAAAAAAAGAAAAAAAGAGAGAAAATAAAAAAAGATTAATTAAATAGGTGTTGGGAATATTGTCGAATTAGATTAAATGTGTATTAAATTTACCAGAAGAGAGGAAGGGATTCAAAAGGCCTGTCACAGTAAAGAAAGACAAAACCCACAAGAATGAGTACCTAAGAAATCTCTAAAATATGTACACAGGGAGAAAATGCAATCCTCCTCCACATTTTTTTTTCCCCTGGATATTGACAGGTTTTTTGCTTGGATTGGACTGATGTAAGGGAATTTCAAAAGATTTTCAGAAGCTTTTCTGCAATTGTTTGATTTATTTTATTGTCCATTGTGAATGTTAGTATTCATACTAGTTTGAAGTAGCTATGTTGACATATAAACCATATAAACTAGTAAGTAAAAAAAGGAGAAAACCATTGTCCCAAGCTACTTAATATGTTTCCTCTCTTTGCACATGTAATTGTAGGCACTAATGATCTTTTAGCACCCAACACTGCAAGCCTCCACACCGTACAGCAGCAAAGAGGCAGTGCGAAATGTTTTATTTTTCTTCCCCTGTTTTTGTCCTGTTCAGTTGCTGCCAGTGTCACTTGCTGCTTCTCAGAGAATTTATTTCAATTTATTTTATTTTAATTCATCTCAGATTTAAAAAAAAATAGCCCCTTAGGCATAGAGCAGTAGGAGGTCAGCGAAGAGAAATCTTATCTGGTCCCGTGGAAGGGGTACTATATGCAAACATGCAGTAACAGTTCACTTTTGTAACTTGTTAAGTCTCCCCAAAAGATTTTATTGATGATGTTAATGGAGCTAATACAGCTTTTCACAGGGACCCTGCAGAAATGAAGCGTTCCACTAGATTCCTGGAGTGCCAAGAAAAAGCAGAAATGCCATTGAGGAACACTGGAAAATGGATTCATTGAGTGAAAAACACACTTGAGCAATTTTTCTCTCTGTGTAGATTAAAAGAATACTTTTAATATCCACTGCCAGGTCTGTAACCCTCTGCTAATGGCAGTTGAATCAAAGACCCCCAGAGCTGTTGTACCACCATGTTGTACGGGGTGCTTCCCCCTGTTGGCCTTGCCATGTTTGACTTGAGGGTCTTTCAGTAGAGGGCATATTTATGGGCACCTCATGCTGTCACAGCTCCTTCACCTCTGCTTCTGTGCCGTATTGCAAAGCCACCCAAGTATCCAGCTGACAAGCAATAGTTGCAGAGACCTGTTCAATGGCTCAACTCATCAAAACCAATGTAGCTCAACTTCATAAAAGTCTGACGCAGTGTGAAATAAAGGTTTCAGCCTGAAACCTTCCTTCTTGTTAACAGCCACTCATGACAACTGATTGGGTTTTCAGGATGGGATTCAGTTCTTGGCTGTAGGCACTTACATCCAGGGTGTAAGCAGTGGCCTCTCAGCCACGAACCAAGCTATTCTTGTGGTAAGAACCAGCTGGTCAGCCCCATTCACGCAGTTGAGAGGGCTGCTCAGCTGGCCAGACACCAGCGTCTGTTTTATGGAGAGCAGAATAGCTCCTCACACTCCTGTGCCCGTACTGACTAGTTGCCACTAGCTATAGTGGGAGCTCAGACACCTGGATCCCCTGAAGACATTCACACTTAGAAAGTATATTTAGGTGTCTACAGTCTGGACCTGAATACCAAATGCTTGTGGCTTAGGGATTCGTCTGCCCAAACATAGTTGCCCTGTGGTGTCTGAAACATCCAAGCGGGGCTAAGGGGTAGGACACAAAGCCTACAAGGGAGCTGTGGGCCAGGAGATAGAGTCCAGACAGGACACTGCAGGGAACCTCAAGTGCCTCTAAATATCTATGCATAGGCAATAGACATGAGCCTTTAGTGATAATTCACATTTACAGATGCCTTCTTATAGTGTTTCTTCTTTCTAGTCTTGTGTCAGCTTATATTTTTAATAACGTCTCATTTTCCATGTGAGGTGCATCTGTCAGTACAGACAGGAATTTAGTGTGACCAGCTACAAAGAGGAAGCTAAAACTTTTTTTTTAATCTGATGCACATTTATTAGGGGCTCCGTGAATGGGTGATTCACGTCCCTCAAAACAGACCCTCTCCTTGGCCTTACTGCCTCCTTGTACATTTCCCTCCCAGATAAATCCAGAGAGAAAAAGACAGTGGAGGAATGATAAGACTTCAAAGAGAAGTTGCTCTGTAGTATATACTGAACCATAATTATTTACTCATTTTGTTTTTTTAAAACAATTTTCTGATATATATCTGCATCAGTACCGGCCATGGGAGTAGTTTTGGGAAGCAGGCTGACCATTGCTTACGTGGTTTGAGAACAGTTCTCTGAACATCTGACATAAGCGAACACATCGAACAAAGAAACAGATGTAGAGCTTTTCCCCTCAACAGCCTTTTATCTGGGGATGGAGAAAATGTTTCATGGCAATGTGACAACTACTCATAATCTTCCTGCTCTGCCATACATGCCAGTCGCACCCTATATGATCTTCCACACAGTGGGAGGAGCAGAGCAAACAGGATCTGATAATCTGTGGTCACTTCAGACATGCCAGAGTGTCAGAAAAAGACGTGTAAGTATGGTAGGGAAGGGATGATGAGCTCCTATGGTGCAGGAACACACGTAAACATCTTGCTTTGCTTTGAGAAGTTGGAGCTTTTATTTCCATGCTTTAAAAACTGTCTTAGGTAAAGGTACATCTATGGCAAGCTGCTGTAAAAAGAAGGAGAGCCCAAGATTTAATAATCTGCTATGGGTCTTAATGTGTCTTCTGTAAATGGTGGTGGAAAGAGTGCCAGGGCTTTGTGAGAGACTGAGATATGATTAGAGACATGACAGGCCCATCAGTGACAACTCACAAGGGTGGGTTAAGCTTGGTGCTGTATGAATAGAAAGACTGAAAGAATGTTTATTTTTTTGCCTTCTTACAATGCCTCTTTTTTTTTTTTTTCTTTCCCTGGTATCCCTATTCTCTCACAGTTTAATATTCTGTTCACATAGAAAGCAGTAGGCACAGACTCAAATTTCCTTTCTACAGCTGCTTTAAAGAAAGCATTAGAACTGAAAGAAGAACATGATTTCAACATTTACAATAGATTTTTAAATGGAAACATGAAAAGCTCGCATCCATAATAGGAGACTCTACAGGCAATTGCCTAGACAAGATAACTCTGATCTTTCAAAGGCTGTATTTTCCATGTTGGCAGTCTCACCATGGGGTCCAGGGCTTCAGAGCACTTATCTCCAGGGCCATGAAAGGTCTGAAGCTCAATGCCGTAAATATGTGGTTCCTCACTGATGAGTGTATCTCTTTGAATAAAAATACAGTCGTTATTCGAGGAAGAGTAAAGCCGAGCACCCAAGTAACACCTTGATCCTTGATTTAATGCCACTCGGGCAGATTGCAGTGGGGCCAGGACTGGAGGCATTGGCTTGGTCTATTGACATCACATAGATATAGGCTTACTATTATGAGCAAGTGTGGAAAACAAATAAATATCCAGATGAATGTTATTTTGCAACTCAGAACGAAATCTCTTTTGCAATGTGCGTGTCAATTCTAAAGTTAAAGATTGACTACCAGGAAGCTAATTGTTTTCAAGCTTGTAAAAAAACCCAACACAACACGGGCCAGCTAATTAAGACGATGAAGGTAAAACCACGTATGTCTCTACAATCAGAGAGGTAAGACAACAAGCGGGTCTAAAAACAGCTTGTTCCATGACGCATGCCTGTGCCAGATTCTGTTGCAGTTTAGAGAAGCAATTATGTAAATATAGATTTGCAAACAATTTAACAAAGTGACAAAAACAGTGTTAATTACAAAAAAATGTTAGCGATCTGTCTAGCCAACCACAAAGTGATGAAATCATGGTCATGTTAAAAATGAAAGCCTGATGTAACCCCCTGCCTTTTTTTTTTTTTTTTCAGGAATATTATCTTTCTTTGTATCTTTGACTTAACTCTCAAGAGCATCTGGATTTACTTATTTTTTTTTAATCTAGGCCCAGGAAAATGACACACATGCACATAGTCAAAATAATGTGTCTATTCCCGTTAACGGAGGAAAATGTCAAGAGTAGTGCCTCCATAGGTCTTCACAGACCCAAGAATCAGTTAATTTGTGCTCAAATTCTCATCCTGAACTAAAGAAGAATTTTATAAATAAGATTTTTACTTTGTTTTTCACAGAACAAAGATGCAGTCCGTTTTCTTTCAACGTGTGAAAAAGCAACATTGATAGTAACTATTTCATGTTTTTTACTTGCCCAGAGTTTCTTACATCCCATTGTACATCACGATATAATAAAGCTCTTCTTTAATCTTCATCCTATTCTTTATCTGTCTGCCTGTCAGCTCAGCAGTTCAGCGTTACAATTTAAAAGGCTCATTTCTCAAGAATGCAAACAGTGTCTTCATTGTACTCATTGGTTACTTAGGCATTATAAGCCTAATTGATAAATAGTAAGAGATAGCATACATCCTACTGATACTAAATACTGGTATCCAGTACTTTCCCCAGATTATGGCTATGAATGTCATACAAGATTGACTAAAAACATTATTTGGAATAGAAGTACGAGTTCACATCAAGTTTAGAAAAGGTTCTGGATGCAGTTAACCATAAATAATGGTTATTTTGTAATATTCAGAAACATCTAATTTCCACGGATAAATTACTACTTTCTCTTTCTCTGGTGAAAATTTAAATAGTACCTTCAAACAACAGTTGCTTCTATTCCTGCCACAAGGTTATACAACACAGTGTTGATACAATTTAAGGAGCTGACTTACTGCTTAAAATATGGTTGTTGCATATGACTTAAATAATATGAATTATATGCTGAAGTCATTACTGAGTTGTAACCCAGGCAAAACATCGTGGTGCTTCAATAAATATTTCAGGATTCAACACTATAATTTTTATGAGAAATTTTATAGAAATAAGATGGATAATAACTTAAAAATGGCTGTTGAATTAATATCTCACTGTTTAAATATTTAGCCAGAATCTTACTAAAATAGGATTCTTTCTCCATATATTTGTTAACCAAATAGTAAATTTACAAAAGACAGATCAAATCTCCTATCTTCTCCCTCCCCATTAAATAAACATGTAATAAGAGTTCGTATCTCTTCTTCTAAAACTCATGTAAGTCAGTATAGCTGCCCATGTTACAGCATGGAAACAAAGTTTTCATGAGAATATGTCTGTGAATAAAAGTCATCTTCTAATCAATTCTAATCTTTTAGCTGTATCTTTCAATCATAAAAGATTTTCTGTGAAAACATTTGGAAGATCTCACATAATGTTTCATGAAACTTTTATTTCTGTGGTACAAAGTGATTCTGCTTCTACAGAAGTGGAAATTCAGGCACAGGGAGACCATGTGTTTTTGATGATAGTCCATGACTTAACTCCTGCATTTCAGTCTCTCCATTTAGGGGCTCAAGTTTGAATGACGAGATATGTTAAAAATTTCCAAGAGCTTCATGGCTAGTCAAATGCAAATCCCAGAGAAAAGCACCAATAATTTTGACATTTCTGTGACTTGTGATCCATAACTAATAGACCAACTACTAAAGGATATAACTCAGTCAATTAGCCATGCTATAGTGTGGTGTCACGCTCTGATAGGTTCTAGGATGCACACCTAAGATGTACATTAACTCCTGATTTTCTTTAAAGACCTCAATATTTGTACTTGTGCCAAATATACAGCTTTCAGCAGAACATGTGGCAATATTTCTGGAGGATCAGGTTCTTACCTCATATCTACATACATATTTCCCATAGTGACCAGGTTAATGGCATTTCCAACCTCCAATTATAATCATAACCATAAGAAAACATCTCTGTACTTTGAGGCTAGAAATGGAAGAAGGCAGCTTTTAAACTTCACTGTTGAATAGACTAAAGAGCGGTGTGTCTAGTCCAAAATGAAGTAATTCAGCAGAAAGACTCCCACTGATTTCAATGGGCTTCGAACCCAGGAAAGGTCTCTAAAATGTTCTGCTCAAATATGAGAAGCACAAAATGAAGGGAGAGAGTTTTCATTGCTCTATTGCCTAGTGTTTGTGATGACTCAGATACAGCAGACTGCTAGGAAATTGTACTTTTACCACAAAGACAACACTTATTGCAACTCCTTAGTCATCGGAGAGAGAAGCTAAATTCAGTTGTAAAGTTTGGTACAGGGTCACAGTCTGTAGTTTTTGGATTATTATTTTACTTGTTTAACCTATTGCTTTTTAAGATTAAGCCTGTCTAGGAGCCGAAAATTAAAGTGTTTCTAAGATTTATTTAAGCCTGAATTTTGTGGAATAGCAGGTTATTTCAGTAACACCCATTGTTTCCAAAAGCTGATGAAACAAATCGCACGAATGAATCTGGCATCATACTGTTACCAAATATCACCACATTAAATACAGAGCAAATTCAGGGATAAGAAACTGCCTCTTTCTTACAGTTGCCTAACACAGGAACTATCCTCCTTTTTAATCTTGATTTTCAATCTGTTTGGGTCCTATTACTGAAAAGAAGAGCTGCTACTTTTTCTCTCTCTTCAGCACTTGTACTACTGCCCATCACTTTGCTATCCACATTCACATCTCCCCAAATGGATGCACTACAAATCTTTGCACATTTGAAACCTTTAATTTAGTGGACTGAGCTCAGCTTCTGGGCTGTGTGCAGCCCCATGGGGGGTCTTAAAAAAAATCCAGACTTTAATACCTCTTCGATATTCACAAAGAGCATTTCGGCTGTGTCATGCTGTGCTAATAGGCTGAAGGATTTCTTGGTCAGTTTGACATTCTGCTGCCTCTAGGTAGCAAAACGCTGCGGTCTCCAAGGACAACCCTCAAAACTCGAAAGAGCTGGGTACCGACTCCCAGCGGGGCTTCCTTAATGTGAACTCAGCCAACCAACAACTCCATGACTCCAGCAGATGTTTTTTGGCCTTCGGACCAATAGATGAATTTATCCATCTTCCCTCATTCCCTCAGTCATCTCCCTGGCTGAAGCCAGCATGGTTAAACCTGGATCCCTGCCGAGGACAATCAGGAGCAAAGCGCTGGCCCAGTGAGGTTTTGCAGCATGTACCCAGCAGATTGTATTCGGGGGCAAAGGGTCCATGCTATATAAATGTCATACAGCCTGTACCAGTGTTCTTGGCTTCCCATTGTGCTCTCTTTGATTGCAGGTTTTAAATATGTCATGTATTTTCAGATGCATTATTTATGTTTGCTTGTGTTGTTGTGCAATTTGTGGCAGAGTGAGGGGTCTACTGGAAAGCAGTCTTTGGTTTAGTGGCCAGTCTTGTAGCAAAATATTATTAATACAGAAATCTACTGCTCTAAGTGAAATTTGATTTAAACATAAATGACAGAAAGCATTCAATTAATGCATTATTTTTTAAAAGTTTGTGACATTCAAAAGTGATAACTAAAACTGTAGCTATTTTAAATTTTTCTCTTTCCTTTCTTGTCTCTTCTTGCTCTTTTCCCTTTTCCCTCTTCCCCTTTCCCTTCCCTTTCTTCTTTCCCCCCACTTCGTCTTCCCTTTCTCCTTCTGTTGCATTATGCTTAATGACAGCATTGAGGACACAAGCTCTGGCTTGATCTGACGATGCCCAAGCACTATCAGATGGGTGGAAGCTGGTGGTGGCTGGTCACTCCTATGGCACTGGTTCAAATGACTTTTTTTCAGCCAGTGTGGGCAGGAGGCTGTGTCTGCTTCTGAGTCTAGACTTGGATTCCATGAGCTATGCACATCAGCTGGACTCTAGGTGGTACTCCTGCCATAAAATCACGCCTTCACCCCTTCCAGAAATTGAAGCAACATGTAGTGTAATTCAGTGCCAACTTGTGACACTGGTGTTTCACAGTCAGTCGTCCCAGAGCTTATGGTTCCCAACACAGTTTAGCTCTATGTGTTTTACTTGGTTAAAAAAATGGGCTGTTGCTTCATATCCATATTGCCTTGCAATCGGTGGGAGCATTTAGCCAGGACTGTCCTGACTTTGAAGAAATGCGGCTTCCAGAAGTGCATCCTTTATGATGTATGCTAAAACAGAGCTTTTTCTTTCCAATCCCAGATAGTTTTAGGGTAAATGCTTATTTATACATATGTGTATAAATTCCAGGAGTTTGGAAGCACATCTGTACTTGAGGCCAGATAATATGTGGTAGCATATGGTAGCTAGCCTTGGTTTTAATATTTGCTTGGCTGTTTCCAAGCACGATTTAATTCTTGGTACTATTTAACTTTTGATGTTCCCTGAAATGTTTTGGTTTTCTCTCTTGTGTATTGTCAATATAAACAAAAATTAGGAAGCGCAAACAATCTGCGAAGTAAGAGGAGTGATAAGTGATCATTGCACGATTATGACAATTTTTTTTACATGGATGACCATTAATTTGTGTAAACTACCAACTTTGTGATCATCCTGCCATGAATGCTACGTATTATACATGGAAATTTACCCTACTCCTCTATGTGACCACAAAAGGAATCCCCAGGGCCATATTTAATTTCACAGTCAAATGCGCTACTTGACTAGCAGCCTTGAAACCAGCATATATCCTATAGTTTGGATCTCCTCTGGGTACAGTACTGTGCAGTTAATTTAGCTATTTTGCTTTGTACAAGAGTCCCAGCAGGAAGATTATGGGGGGCAGGGACTGGGGAAAAATACATGTGCAAGTTAAAAAAAAAAAGAAAAAGAGGAAGACAGAGCAGAACCCTTAATGTTTTTTGAACAAGATGTAATCAGTTGCCATAATACTGTACTGTTTGTTTGACTTTATTTTTTTTTTTTTTCAGTGTGGTTACTGTTACTTCATCCCTGAAACGTTTCCAAGAGAAAGGAGGGATTGTCCACAAGATAATCATTGCTGTGTCTGACTCTTCTGCGTGTAGTATGGTGTGTCACTAAGATGGAGATACTATCTATATGCAGCCCATGAACAAAAATCAAGAATACTAACTGGGGAGTGTAACCTCATTAATGTTTATAAATATTGAAAGGGTGAGTGTCACAAGGATGGAGCCAGGCTCTTCTCAGTGACAATCAATGATAGGACAAGGGGCAATGGGTACAAACTGGAACACAGGAGGTTCCATTTAAATTTGAGGAGAAACTTCTTCTCAGTGAGGGTGCCAGAGCACTGGAACAGCTGCCCAGGGGGGTTGTGGAGTCTCCTTCTCTGGAGACATTCAAAACCCGCCTGGACGCCTTCTGTGTAACCTCATCTGGGTGTTCCTGCTCCAGCAGGGGGATTGGACTGGGTGATCTTTTGAGGTCCCTTCCAATCCCTAACATTATGTGATTCTGTGAATTTAATTCTTGCCCTGCCTGTAATAACCAGAACGGGCAAATTCCCCATCCCACAAAATAAAAGAGTTCGCCGACATGGTGTTCTCACTCCTCTAACTTATAACCACCTTCTCATCATGCATGAAAGTGGATGTTATGAAACTGCCAGCTCTGAGATGGGGCAGTGCCCTGGCTCAGAGGTGGCATCTGGCAGGGGCTTCGCTCCCTAAGAAATACCGAGCATCTCACACAAGCTACAGGGGCGACCAGGGCCAGCCTTCAGGTGGGCAGGCTTATTCCTCAGCACAGCACCAACAGAGTCAATTTATGAGCAAACAGCTTTTTTTATGGCTGCTTTGTATACCTACGGTGGGAACCATCCTGCACAGTTTTGCAGGTACCTCAATTTGACATGTTTGATAAAGTATTCTTTCCTAGTAGGGTTTTAAAATTCCCTCAGCAGTCACTGGGGAGAGAAAAATGGCTCTGGAGACATTCAGAAGATTGAATTATCACCCAACATGGTTTCACAAAGGTAGGCTGGGTCCCAGCCTGTATCGGTACAAAAGCATTACTTTAGCTTATCTTCTTTTTTTTTTTTTTCTTTTAAATTGCAGTTCTCATTAACTAAATGAAACTGAGTTATGCTAGTCAGCTCAATCTTATAACTCTTTCCCTTAACGTTAAAAGAGTTTATGTGACTGTCAAATCAATTATACTTCCAGAACTGCGTCCACTAGAAAACTTGTGGGTTTTGTTATCATTTTGCTATGATTTATCTATGTTTCAGCATCATGGAGGAGCTTGATTTTGTACTCAAAATAGACATCAATGTAATGAGAGACAAGTTGCTGAATCTACAGCTATTGAATTTTAGAATGGTCATTTTTCAAGAACTGTAAAGTTGGCATTAGAAAAACATTAAATTTTTGCTGTTTTTAATACTTGTTGGATGGACAGTGTCTCAAGCCCAGCAAGTAACAAGGTAACATTTATGCCTAGTGCTAGGTCTTTATACCTTTACTAGCTTGAGTAGATTTTGCTTCACAGAGGATCGCATCAAAGCAAATTTCTGCTTGTCGTGCGTCAGCTGGCAAGATCTGAAGAGTGATGGCTGTTGGCCAGTAATGCAAAATCTGACATGAGTTAGTTGTAATCAATTCATGGGTAATCAACTAACTGTAATCAATCCACATGAATGATGAAATCCAGTCTTCTGGTGTCAGATCACCTTGAAAAAAAGTTTTCCGTGCCACTTGATTTTATTAGATTTTCTATGGACCAGTGAAGAAGGTAATATGTTTCATGCATTTTATGTGTGTCAGCACTTTTTAGCTAAAGTTGCAGCATTAAATACCCTGGTAGAGAAAGTTTGCTTCTGTGTTTTGAAAATGTCCTTGCAAATTGTTAAGACTGTGCAAAAATTGAGTGATGATAATTAGCAAAATTGATTAAAGAATAGGAAAAGTTGATTATGCAAATTAACAAAAATGCTTATAAAAACTGTTGCGTAGGCACAGTTTGGAAAGAAAGCCTTAACTTTGGTATTTCTTTTCTGTCTCACAACCTAAAATACAAGCCATTGCTCCTACGTTGATGGGAAAAGTCGAAACATATGCTTCTTAGCTAACAAAAAATAACATACAAAGCAGAATGTTATTGCAAGTGTGAAACTAAACGGAACTTTTCCATAAGCCATATTCAGCGCAGCATCAATGGCCACAAGGCCAGCTTCAGCTTGCTTCTGGGGGAGTTGGAGCCCACATGGGCCACAATCCAAACACAGTAGAAATACAATACAACGTTTTCCCCTCCCGATGCTTTTCACGAAACCACCAGAAGTCATGCATTGGGATCACAGTGTATCAGTCTAGCTCAGAAATTCAGGCTTGGGAAAACAGCCGATAAAACTGCTCCATGCATCACGCCTTACAAAACTTAACTGCTGTACATTTGAAGTGGCGTGATTATCTGTGCTAAATATTGGTGGTTAGAAGCCACACTGAAAAAGAAGTGATGCTTTTGGTGGGTTGTTAGGGCAAGGAGGATATGAATAGTTTTTGTTATTATGACAAGTAATAATTGTATAATTAAATACCTTAAGTGGCATTCTGTAGCCTGCCTATGTGAAAATGGAACTTCTTACCTTACCTATGTCTTCTCGATGTGAATTTAATCACTGCTGCCTTTAATAATCAAAATAAATGTTTAACAGTTTTAACTTGTAGGATCTCTGCTAAAACAGCACTGTATGCAGAGGCAGAGTTGGAGGCTTTTGCATTCGGAGGTCAAAAATAGCACTGTTAAATAAGCAATAACTGAACATATCTCAGCCCTTCATCTGCAGGCAAACAACTCGCATCCTCACGTGAAATCCTGCGGAACAGGATGGAAAGCAAAGGCAAAGAGCATTTGGCCTGTAACGTCACCACCGCTGGTGTTAATCAGCAAGCCAGGCTCAGCTTTCGACTCCTCAGATGTGTTGACAGAGCTGACAGTTAGAAATATTCTCTTTTTTTAACTCGTGAAATGAATGTGTTTTACCTGGAACCACTGAGTCACAGCAAATATGGAAAAACCACTCCCATGCCATTTCCCAGAGGAGAGTGGTCATTTAATAATAGCATGTTTATACAATATTTGTTTCCACTGTCCATGTTAGGGCCTCAAAGTGCTTTGCAGACATTAATAAAACTATTCGTAACCCTTTCTAGCTAAGCAATTTATTTCCACTTTGTTGACCAGAGCCATGAAGAGACTGTTAATAGTTTTTATCTCCTATATGAAGTGCTTCTAAGCTGCGTCTGTCAATGTTCTTTGAAAAAAACCCCCACGTTATTATTAAGCCCGTTTTACAGATGGAGAAATAAGACTTTAAAGAGCACCAAGACTTACTAATGGCCATATCACCAATCTGTTGCCATACTAAATATCACCCCCCTCCATATGTCTCGTTACCTATACACTAGCATGCGCATCGCGTGAATTGTTCTCACCAGTCACAGGGGATTTCTGGGGCAGTGGGAAGACCTGGAAGGCTGAAGGAGGAGAAGCAGACATCCTGTGGTCATATCAAGCGTGCTTTTATAGGTTGCTTCCATGAGCCTGTTCAACAAGCACAAACTGACAAAGCCCTGTAGCAATTTCTTCAGGGCTGATTTGCTTGCAATAGGTGTATATATGAATATATATAAAACCCCAAATATATCTATACATAAAACTTAACCATGCAGCCATATCTATCTTCTCTTTCTCCAGAGACTTTGGGAGCAGGATCACTTGGTGGACATGGAGAGCTCGCTTCATCTTCCTACTTTTTGGCTAAAGGCTGAGTGTCTTCTCCTGGGAGACAAGCCATATTGCTGGTTTGGGATTTGCGGTATTCACCATGAGCCTAAGCACGGCCCTAAAAGTGGCGGAGGGCAGGTATGAGGGCACTGTTCTCGGATTGAGGGGTTGTTAGAGGAGGACTTTGGTCACTAAAGCTTTTACCTCAGGCACTGAGTCAGAGGAAAAGTCCCTCGTCATCAAATGACACACACTTTATTCCTGGCAAGAGGCAAGAAATGTTGTTGTCTTGGATAACGCCATTGCTATTCCAGGCTGTGGACAATGAGCAGGTTTTTGAGCCAATGGCTTTGACACCTTCTGGTGGTCTAGACATCACCTGAAGCACTAATCAGGCATGGCTCTGTTTCCCCATTTTGAATTCTTCTCAGCCCAGGTCTCACTGCTATGGAAACATGGGCTGTACAGCAGCTTCTCTTAGCACTTGGCTTCCAGGTATGACACTGTCTTTTGAGCCACTGGAGAGAAGTGGCCTGGGCTGCAAAATGCTGGGTGTCACTTTGCTTCTTGCCAGTCTTAACCCAGGGCTCATCCAGGCAACTCCAAGCAGTGGCTGCAGTGGGCTGGGGGAGCTCTTAAACTTTCTGCCATGGTATTCCAGCTGGGTTACTCTCATGGTGACCCTTAATATACTGCAAAGCCAAAAAAATGTGGTAGATAAGAAATTTGTCCTTGATGGCTTTGCGAGAGATGGCACTGCCAATGATGCCAAACCAAAGCAGCTTAAGTTCCCAGTTGTTCCCTATATTTTTTCAATTTAAACAGCATTTCTGTGATATATTACTGAATTATGCAGCTTTTCTTTAATTATGATATGCTGAGGGGGGTTCTCACCAATACTCTTTCTTGCCAAACTTTTATCTACATTGCTGTAGACATACACTGTTGAGGCCTCTTGAAGAAAAGAAACTCCAATGTGTGTGTATGGTTCGTATTCTTGATGCTCTTTAATGTACTTTGACTTCTCTAACAGCACTGATGTGTAGGTACACTTTGATCCTCTTACGCTGACGTTTCTCTGTAAGTGTTTCTCTTAATTCCTCAGACAACAGGAGTCTGCAAACAGAGAGCTTTCCTTCTTTCTCTCTTTTTAAATCTATGCTTTACCGAAGAGGTTTTCATAAAGGGAGGCTGTGTTAGCATCTCTCCCTGTACTGCAGAACCATGCTAAGCAGTCTTGAGAGTGAAGTATCTTGGGCACCTGGCTTCGCCTTGGAGTGTTTCAAATGATGCTGTCTCATAGCTGTTGCCTAAAGCAGAGTCCAAAGAACAGCCCTAGAATTAGCACCTGTCTGAAAGAGCTGTTTGGTTTGGGTCCAGGATGTCTTCACAGAATCACCCTTCCACCCTCAAGCCCATGAATCAACGCTCTTTAAAAATAATAACTCAGATTTTGAATTCATGCCCTGTGAAAGCTGTCTCAGAATTGTGCAGAGAAATGTAGAGGCCCCAGCCTGTGAAGTTTACACAATACTGTTAAATCTCTGTCATTCCTAGAAAAATTGTGGGAAGAAAGGTTCAAATCTGAACATGTATGTCTCAAAGTTATACAGGTAAACTTTAAAAATTATATTATACTTTTAATTTAGATTTATTCATGACATTTTTAGGTCCATACATCCAAAGATCACAGACATAAACAGAGGCATCATGATGGAGGTGGCAAGTAATCTGCTGGCAAGATCTTCATCAATACCTTTTATTCTTGCCCTTTGAAATACTTTAAAGAATAATTGTGCTTGCTAAAATAAACACAAGATGGCAGTGCTCAGTTCATTAACAAACTAAAGGAAAATAACTATTTTGCTGTACAGTGAAAAAGAAATAGAGAGAAAAATATTATCACATACAAAAGCAGTGGGTTCTTAACCCTTTCTGCCCATCCCACACTAAGACAGTTTCCCCCTAAAGCGTACAAGAATGTGTCAGTAAAACCCACAGCAAACACCCACAGCCCTGAAGAAAAGCCAAATTCTGCTTCGTTACCCAGAGATACAGAAGTTTTTTGCTTAGCCAGCTAATCTTCAAACCAGCGAGAGAAAGTGAAAATGACACCTGAACTTGCCCCAGTTTGTAATTTTTATATATATATATATTTCTTGTCTACGCTCGAGGCTTAGGCTTCTGAGATTACACATATCCAAACTGCAACATTTTTTTTCTTTTTCCAAACAATATGTTAGATAACAAATAGATGGGTTTAGCTTCCTTTATGCTTCTCTTTCCACTTGCTTGGTAATACAGTAAATGTAAGGGTTTCCTGCATCATTGCAGTGCAGCACTGTATCATGGTATTTTTAAAGAGAGATTGTTTTTTCTTAATGAATTTTCCCTCTGAGTGCACAACATCTCTGTTAGAACACCTTCATTATTTAGCTTGGGAACAGCTTGGAGAGTGACAAGTTAAATGTGTAAAAACAGTTGGTATGAATTCTCCTTGTTTAGATCATAATTTCACTGATGCAGCTAACTGCTGAGAAACCAAAATCCAACCAAGGCACCTGGGCACCCAGGTCTCAATACCTGAAAATCAGCTCTGGACTTCAAACCCAATTTCCCGCTTCTTAGGTTGTACTCTGTGACAGGTAAAGGAGCAGGGAAGCCAACAACCCTTTTTCCAGCCTTTGCATTGAAAGGACATGGGTTCACACCTACCTGGTTGCAACTACAATAACCTGTAAAACTGCATCTTTCACCATACTCTAACCCCTGCTTACGTTGCACCCAAGACTAAGTAGGATGGAGCAGTCCATCACTTGTAGGGACACCCATAAGGTCAGTTGACCAGTTGGCACATCCGATGCCAAAAAAAAAGCAATGTATCAATGCATAATGGTTAAAGGTACTCGGAGATTTCTGCCTGGTGTGGGGCAAAAAAGTGGCACAGAATCACAGAAGGGGTTGGAAGGGATCCCTGGAGATCTAGTCCAATCCCCCTGCCAGAGCAGGAACACCCAGATGAGGTTACACAGAAGGCGTCCAGGCGGGTTTTGAATGTCTCCAGAGAAGGAGACTCCACAGCCTCTCTGGGCAGCCTGTTCCAGTGCTCTGGCACCCTCGAAGTAAAGAAGTTTCTCCTCAAAACAAAAGCATATGACAATGGACCTGAGTCTCCTGAGGGGTCAGGCCCAGGTGTGTGTGTGCATCCTCAGCCTCTAGAAGCAAAGTATTCCTGGGCCCCCAGGAACTTCCACAGAAATGCAATATCTAGCTACTTTAGTCACGACTTCCCTTAACTGGACACACAGTACTGGGAACTGGGAAAATGCCCTTCTCCAGTATCACTCCCCCACACAGCAGCCCCCACCTGGCAGTGGGCTGCAGCCAGCGGGGCATTTTCACAGAATCACAGGACCACAGAATGTTAGGGATTGGAAGGGACCTCGAAAGATCATCCAGTCCAATCCCCCTGCTGGAGCAGGAACACCCAGATGAGGTTACACAGAAGGCGTCCAGGCGGGTTTTGAATGTCTCCAGAGAAGGAGACTCCACAACCTCCCTGGGCAGCCTGTTCCAGGGCTCTGGCACCCTCACTGAGAAGTTTCTTCTCATATTTAAGTGGAACCTCTTGTGTTCCAGCTTATACCCATTGCCCCTTTTACTCCTACCCTTCACCCTGCAATGAGCTACTGCCCCCAAATCCATCTGTTTTTTTTTCCATCCTGGCAGCAAGTCTCCACTTTCCATCTGTGGGGGGCCAGGGTAGCAGGCCCCCCTGGCAGGCAGGGCCTGCTGCCTCAGCCCCATCCCTGCTCCCTCTGCCTGCGGCAGCCTCTGCTCGCTGCCAGCGCACGGACGGGGCACGTGTTGAGCCAGCATCCTGGCAGGGGATCTCTCCAAACGATTTAACTTCTGTGCTACCTGGCTTTGCAGCAAATCCCAGCTTTCCGCAGGTACGGAAAGAGGCCTGAAATGTGCTGTTCCTCTTTGCTGCACAACAGTTTGGAAAGGGGAATAGACAGACACCTATGACGCCCTGGGAGACGGAACAAGATCCAAAACCTTGTGTCTTTGGGTGATTAAAATTATCCTTTTTTATGCTGAAGCAGGGCAAATGGTGCATCTGGAAAAACAGGAAAATATTTGTTTGTCCTATTTTTGCTGTGCTAATGAAAATGGTCAAAATAAAACTAGCTTCTATAACAAAAATATGTTGTTTAAAAACCTACCAGACCTTAAACTTGCTCTGTAGTTTTATAAAATACATTTTCCTCACATTAAATATGCATATTTCTTGTTCTATTCATCTGCATTCGGAAGTATCACATTATTTCACTTTACCAAAAAAAGGAAAAAAAAAAGGAGAATTGAGTGACCTGGCATACCTATAGAATATTGGCAAAGTAGTAACATATTCTAAAAATGAAAAGAAACCTGTTCCAAAGTCAGCACCTGCTGCTTTGGTATTATTGTTTTTGCTGGTACTTCCATTTCTCATGGTTTGTAGAAGCAGATGTTGCTATTTGGGAATGTGTCTAGTTAACAAGACTACTTGTAATCAATCACAGCCTTTTCCAACAGATTTATTCCTTATGGTAAGGTATGCACTTGCACAGAAAACTCAGTATGTGCAGGATCTGAGCTGAACGAGTATAATGTAGTTCCACAGCCCTTCAAGCAATAATAGCAAATGACACAGTTAATGCAGTTCCTCATTAAGGGAATGCAATGACTGACTAACACTTCACTCCTTTCACATCTGAGACCAAGACATCCACATTCCCCCAGGACACAAGAATATTTCCTTTTATCCTTGTCAGATTGTACAGTCAGAATGTAATATGGCTGTCTCCCACGGGCTACTTGGCTACGTTGGCGATGTTTTTACAAAAGAAGCCATGCTATGATGACTCAGTCTACAGAACTGGTCTGTTCATATTGTGGGATTGTGCTGCTCATTTTTGCCTGGACAAAGCGAGCTGGAGTACTCACTCACTGTTTACAAACAGCACATCAAATCCACGTTTTCACCAATGGAAGCTGAAATTGAGGGAGCTCATGATGTCAATCACTGTTGTGGGATTTTAGGACAGCTTGAACAGACTGCAAAGGTGCTGAGCTCGTCTGGAAAATCTATCACGACATGGAGGAAATGAAACCCAGAGAGTTATTTGTGGTTCCCACTGCTCTAGTTAAGCACGGCATTAAATTAATTGCTTAAAAATTGTGCTTTGCCCTAATAATCACTATTCAGGCATGACATTCATCAGACTAGATTCATGGCCAGATAATGTACTTGGAGGTAGTGATTGCAGGTGCTCTAAGTCTTCTCCCATAGCCACAGCTCTTACACTGTGGTTTTGTAGTAGCTGAAGCTCATGTAAGGTGAATATGATGTGCTCTGAATGTCCATTCCCATCTTTTTCCAGTGCTGCTACTAGTGAGTGTGAACGTGCAGCAAAGTCACTTCAGGAAGCTGATATAGCTAAAATTTGAGCCGTAAAAGAAATAAACAAAACAAATAAAACCAACCCCAAATTTATTTGTCTCAGACAGATACCTTTCATGAACCAGCACACTCTGTGATCACAGAGATCACAGCCTGGGACACGGCAGGAAAAGCTCGTGGGGAGTCAGTCCCAGAATGTAATCTCCAAAACAAGACAGAGAGGCAATTGCCCATGAGTATACTCAGTAAGAACAGCTGGGATATGCTGTTTGATTCCTGTTGTGATTCCAGCTATTTCCAGTATAGCAGGATGGGCCTGATTTTAGATATAGGCAGAGAAGACAACTGTCTTGGGCAGTTTTCTCCCTATTGAGGGATAGAGTCTCTGGAAAGGTAGACATGCTGCTGAGGCATGTTGTGTGGCAACTTCTGCTGGTGCTGAACCCCCTACATGTCATTACTTTATGGCTTGTTTCTCCTAAGCAGTAGCACAAGCCACAGACATGGCTATGCAAGACTTCACCCACCTCTGCCCCTTCCATATGAGTCCTCCTTGCCCTTGGGGTGACTGGACTGTCATGACACTGTCCTGGTCCTAGTTTTAGCCATATTATTTTCTCACAACTCCCCAAACTCAATCTTCCCTACTCTGCTGAAAGACTTAAGTTGTTATTGAAGTAAATGTGTGGTCATCCTAAAAAGGGGCATAAAAAGAAGAAAATAAAAATTATCCTGATGAATGCAAGGACATGAGAGACAGCGGTGAGTTGCTTGTTTAGGGATGTGATAACTGTTTATATAAAATTAGTTTCTTCTTACTGAACCTATCAATTTCAAATTACTTTTCTTTGTATGGTGGTAGGAAATTCCCGCTTTTCCCATTGATTCTAACTTTTCACAGCCACTCTTCTTTCTTTTTCAAAATGTTATTTTATTCAAGACAACACTGCCCATCCCAAACCTAAAGTTAAAATCGAATGCTCTAAAACAGTTTGCTACCTTTGGCCATCCTTCACCAGATATTAGCATGATCTAATTGTAGGACAAGGAATAACTCTTCACTGAGAGGGTAGTCAGTCACTGGAACAGGCTCCCCATGGAAGTGGTCATGGCACCAGCCTGTCAGAATTCAAGGAATGTCTGGATGATGCTCTTAGTCATATGATTTAGTAATTCCATCTGAATATGAGGAGAAACTTCCTTACTTTGAGGGTGCCAGAGCACTGAAACAGGCTGCCCAGAGAGGTTGTGGAATCTCCTCCTCTGGAAACGTTCAAAACCCGCCTGGACACCTTCCTGTGTGATCTGCTCTGGTGAACCTGCTTTAGCAGGTGGGTTGGACTAGATGATGTCCAGAGATCCCTTCCAACCTCAACCATTCTATGATTCTGTGATTTAGTTTTAGCCAGTCCTGTGAGGAGCAGGGAGTTGAACTCTATGCTCCTTATGGGTCCCTTCTAACTAGAAATATTCTATGATTCTATGAACTCTGGTTCAGGATTTTGTGGACAAAGTTGGAAAATATTAAAAACCAGATGATCAAATACAATTTTAAATAACTAAGGGATGGACACATTATGCTGGTGGGGAACAAATGGTCCTCATGGCCAGAGACAGACCAAGAAAAAGTACTCTGTCAACCTGTATTGACATGACTGCTGGGCTGGATCAACATTTTTTCTATTGAAAGGATGCGTTTCCCCCCACCCTCATTTTGTTACCTGACAACTTTTAACCTCAGCCCTGGACAAAACGAGTCAGATTTTGTCCTTTTCTAGTTTATGCATTCCCATCAAGGCTGAAGACTGCATGCCTGGGACTTGGCAATAACAGTATCCAGCAAGAGGAGAAGCAATAAACTTATTATGTATGTCAATAAAGTCAGCAAGTAAAACTCGGAACACACACACGGAGCAAAACTGCTGAGTAAGGGAGAGTGACTTTTCCAATTATAACAACACATTAACATGCAGGTCAGAGGTTGAAATATTAAAAAGCAGTTAACAGGTCTCTTGAGAAGCACTGGTAATGCACAGCAGCTCTGCATGCTTGCAGACAATGTAAAAAGCCACAACATTATCCCTTAAAACCAAACACTTATGTGCAAAGCTCAGTTCATAAAAGCTGTTCAGTAACTGAAATGTTAGTTCTGCTGGGAGATGCCCTACCCGGGAGCAGAAGTAACAGCACTGTGGCGCTCTTCAGGACCCAAAAGTGCACTGCAAGGCAAGTAGCCTGCTGAAGGCTGAAGTAAAATCTGTCAGAAAGTCATCAGCTGGAGAAAAAATTCATGGTGATGATGCCTTTTAACACAGACAAACAACCTTTTTATGACTGGCCTTTGCTTTTTTATTGCAACAACAGCTTAAAGTAGCAACACTTCGGTCTTGAGAATCTTGAACCCAATTTCAAGCATGTTGTGCACCTCCAATTACACCTAGGTTTTTTTTGGTTTTTTTTTTGTTGTTGTTGTTGTAGAGCTCTACTTTCATTTAGTTGTTAAAACTGAGTATCTTTTACGGCTCTGATGTAATTCATTACTCTCTTCTAACCTACAGACAGATGGACTGAGTGTCATTGGGAAACACAGTACGTGTCCTTCACAACCTCTAGCTGACGGGTTCTTATAAAATATATTTTACAACACAGATGATTTGGTGTAACAGGGTGCAGGATCTGTAAAATTACCCCAGGGTCTGTGCATGACATGCCTGTGTCCAGGTGTCCTACCTATCTCACAGCCCCATGCCATGGATGAGCCCATAGCCAGCTTCTCTGCCCTATATTGTTTTATGATTTTGACATCTGCCCTATGGGACGCATGATGATGGACTAAGGTCAGTATGGAAATCTGTGATTGTTCCCAGTTTATTTGATCTGCTGCCCACGTAGAGGAAGAAAGAGCCCAAATTTTCTGTGTTGTGCTCTGAAGTTGTTTGAGCAGTGGCTTAATTTCAGTGAGTCTGAACATAGACTGACTTTGAGATCACTGTTGTACTACATCCATGCTTGGCCTGCAGTTAGGCACACGTGTGAAGTCACAGTCTTCCTAGCTATTTCCTGGCTTAGAGGAGAAACTAAGTCCCTGTTAAACCATATTTGCTTGCTTAGTGTTATAATGTAACTGCATCTAAGTCACTGAAGAAGAGGCTTTAATTCATCTGTGAACTCTGTGTTTTTTGTGAGTTTGTTACGATGATTTCATGCCTTGAATGTAAATAAATTGGGAAACAAGAGTCTGTTCTAGAGCCTACCCAAAAGACTGGTGGTCTTCGCAGATCAGGCAATATGAAGGGAATGCAAAACCTACATGTGGCCAAACCAATATGCAACTAAAGCTTCTGTATGCACAGTGCCAAACAAACAAATGCTGAGCCTACTTATGTTTGCAGTCTATATGTTCCATCATACACATGATAACCCGGTAGATGCAGTTAGATCAAAGGTTTCCTTTCATTCCCAAAGCAGCGGATGTTCTACTGTGAAATCATGACAATTATTTCTGCTAAGCAAAAGCACCGCCTGGTCCTGTCTGAGATAAAGCTCTGTCTCTTGGAAGGAAAATCTCAGTCACTCTGTGGCTATGTCATCCTTGCTCTGGGTGGAAGCTGTTTTGATGGGTAACATTTGTTATTTTCACTGAAATCTGAAAGACCTGTCTGCATGTTTTGGTGGTTTTTTTTCTTCCTCAGTATAGGATATGAGGGAGGGAAAAATAACTAAATTGACCTTTCAGTTGACTGAGATGCAGCGTAAAAAGTCTCAAAGAAATGAATATCCTTCCAATTATGCATAGTAAGGCATTCTTACTCAGTTTTTCTCATGTAAAGAAAACCAAGAAAAACAGAGCTATTATGACTTTACCCACCTACAGACAGAGCCTGAGAAGATCCTATTTCTCAGACCTTTGTCAATTTTTCAGTCTATCTAGTGGGAATTCTTTTTCCTCTCTTAAAAGATAAATATGTTAAGAAGTCTCAAAGGATAATAACTTTTCATCTGAGAAAACAAATGTCGTCACTCTTTCTCATTCCCCAATCTTGTCTTCCTTCCCCTTCTCCATGTTTTATCCCTATCTCTCTGGCCATGGGAATATATATTCTCCTTCGCCATTAATTTCTCTTTTCCTGGGATCCCATAACATTTGGAAACAATATATAGTGAGACAAAAATTGCACTTTTGGAAAATTGTTACAAATATAAGCTATCTTTGCATTTGATTTTAAGTAAAATGTAGTAGAAAACATAAAAAGAATGAGATGCTTGTAGACATCTAAATTAGGAAGGCACTGATATTGAAAAAGTATTTACATTTGTCATTGCAACCTCCTGAATCTGCCAACAAATTCACATTTGACCCTGAACCAGGTCATGGGGAGCAGAAAAGAAAGGAAAGAAAGGGAAAGAAAAGGTGAATTACATTTCAAAAGTGATGCTGAAAATTATGAAAATTGATATTACAACCCCAAATTTCTGCTCATAGAATTTGTACAGCAGGTAGTCGGTATCTTCAGCCCCTGGCATGGGAGCTAGTGTTGGCCTTAAGACTCTGCTATTAGTACCAGAAACCATCTTACAGTCCTTATACATAAGCATTCCCATCTATTGGTTCACTGCCTCTTGCTTTTTGATGACCCATAGCAGGGATGGATCATGAGTCTTCTGCTGGGATTTTAGGCCACGAGATCAGCAGCTGCTGGTAATCCAAATCCCCACCTCTGGGGAAAAAACAACCTGGCATGGGCTGGTATTGACTGATGGTCACCCTCTTTCAAGCCCCAGCCTGACTCATCCCTGAGTGTTGTAGCTGGAAAGTTGTTTCACCTCTTGCCTGTGAACGACTCCTGCAACCATCTATGGTTCATATGCTGTGGCTCTTGTGCATATGATGTTGGTGTACGGCAGATACCGTCAGACATGTCGGCCAGTTTGCTTGGTTCTCTGCACCACATGAATGGCTCCTCCAGCTCATTTGCAAGCTGATGAGCTTGCCATCTACACAAGCAGGTACTGGGGTAAGAGCATAAAAGTGCGAAAGTTTCTGCTGTAGCCAGCTGTGTTGCAAAACTGTGGCAGCAGGTTATCCTTGATTGCTCTGCTGCTGCAGATGCACAACCAGTACAGTGGGGATTGCTAATGCTCCTGACCCTGTGCAGAGCCACACAGTAAAATCTTCATCAGGTCGATAGCCACAGGAGGTTTACCACAGACGTTGGAGTGACAGATACGAAAGTACATCTAGGAGTTCAAAGCCAGGAGATATTCAGGGATCTCCCATCACACTATGAATTGGACTCAGTGCACAGCTGCATCCCACTGGTTTTGGGCTAAAAAAGTTCATGGATGCACATTTCTGCCCACTTCCATGGGGGAGTCACACAACATGTTTTTGTTGTGGGAGCCATTCCTGAATTGCTTGAGGCTTTAGAGAGTTTGTCCAGCTCTGCACAGCACTCTATATTTTGATGCCTTCCCCCAAACACTGATATCTCCAAATATGGCTTGCCAGAAAATAAACAATTAAAAAATGCTCAATGAAAATAGTATATGATTCTGATATGTACAGAAAGTGCTATAATCTGCATACAAGTGGCATGTTTCCTAACTCCCTTTGCAATCTTTTTTCTACTCATCAGCTTTCTGTATCTCCCTCCTAGATTTTCAAAAATGAAATGGAAAGGATAGAAATCCCGGTGCTCAGCAGCATTGTGCAACATGAATTTGAGGGACTGGAACATTTTGATCCAGTACATGGGCTTCTGCCATTTGAACTAAGGGAGAAACTGAGTTTGTGGGTAATTTAACATAATTGCAGGGAAAATCCCTTTAAAGCCAGATACTGAAACATCTGTAGTGCAAAAAGACTTCTTGTCTGCCAGCTGTCAGTATCTCACTAGCCATGTCCAAAATAAATGGTTTGGGCTAGAATTTTTTTTTTTTTTCAAGTTACCCTTAAGTTGAGGTATCCAATATCAACAATTTCAACCTGGAGAATGAAAGATCTGCTGACCGACAAGAAGCTAAATCAGCATGTTATAACAAAAAATGTTGAGCAAGACTGGAGACAGGCAGAACCACTTTCGGCATCCACCTAGGTGAGAAAACAAACCCAAATACGCTTCCAAATTCAGGATTAAGTCACAAGGATGTTGCTTTGTGTAAAATCTCAATGAGCCTGTTTATTTTTCCTCTCTTGACCTTTCTCCCTTCTGTTCTCTTGAATTCTTTGGTATTCATTGCAAGATCTCTAGAACTGGATTCCAAAACTGGTGTTGGTGAGGCTGGAGCATATTCAGATCTCTTGCTATAGCTGCCTTACTTTGGTGTTGCAACTACCACAGTTTATGGTTTCAAGAGAATGAGATTTATGGCCTCATGTTGTGCCAGGGAGGGTTCAGACTGGATATTAGGAAAAGTTTATCCACAGAAAGGGTTGTGAAGCATTGGAACAGGCTGCCCAGAGAAGTGGATGAGTCACCATCCCTGGAGGTGTTTAAAAGATGTATAGATGAGGTTCTTATGGACATGGTCTAGAGTTAGAGTTAGGTCATGATTGGACTCTACGATCTTAAGGGTCTCTTCCAACCAAAATGATTCTATGATTCTATGAGATTTGACTTAGGCTACCTGTTACCTGAGAAAGACAAACTATGACTTTGTATTCAAGAAACAGAGAGAAGGTGCTAATGATGCACAGACCCCAGTTGGCATTGACTTCACACTGAGAGTCAGAAGACTGCAGGCCAGACTTCATGTATTGTTCTTTGGCTCTTTGTGTGTCCTTGCATGCTCTGCTATAGACAAAGCTGATTTCTCCCTGCTGCCTTATAAACCAGCAAGCTCAAGGCGAGATCGAGAAGAAAAGCTATATATGAATATTTTAGGTAATCAGCTCTCCTCCCACCACCCCTTCTTTGCCCTCTGGCTTATGCTTGGGAAATGGGCACTTTTCTCCACACAGTTACACAGAATCACAGAATAGTTGGGGTTGGAAGGGATCTCTGGACATCATCTAGTCCAACCCACCTGCTAAAGCAGGTTCACCAGAGCAGATCACACAGGAATGTGTGCAGGTGGGTTTTGCATGTTTCCAGAGAAGGAGATTCCACAACCTCTCTGGGCAGCCTGTTCCAGGGCTCTGGCACCCTCAAAGTAAAGCAGTTCCTCCTCATATTCAGATGGAACCTCCCATGCTTCGGTCTGTGCCTGTTGCCCCTCATCCTATCGTTGGGCACCACTGAAAAGACTCTGGTCCCATTCTCTTGACACCCACCCTTGAGATATTTATAAGCATTGATGAGATCCCCTCTCAGCCCTCTCTTCTCCAGGCTGAACAGACACAGCTCGCTCAGTCTCTCCTCATAAGAAAGATGTTCATCTTCGTAGCCTGCCGCTGGAAGCCCTCCAGTAATTCCTTGTCCTTAACCTGGGGAGCCCAGAACTGGACACATTACTCCAGATGCAGCCTCACCAGGGCACAGTAGTCCTCCCTGCTGTCAGCTGTCTCTAAACTGACTCCTGCAGCTGTACTGCAAGACACGCTGGGTTGCAGACTCATCGAAACTATGCAAATTTGAGCAGAATACCTGTTACTGTGGGAACAGACTAACCTGCATCTGCCACATTGCTTTCACTTTTACTGGACAAGGTTAATGGTGAAAATAAGGTTAATCTAGTAGAAGGTTAAGCAATTAATTACAGAATAGGAACTTGAGTTATAAAGAACTAAAACAACAAAACATTAAGCTCTTGTTTTTATTTATGTTGTTCCATCATGTTTTTCTTTCAGAATTTTTAATTTTGCTACCACTTGGTGTTCAGGAAAGTTACCTTTCCTCACATTTAAGTAATATCTCCTCGTATTGACAGATGGATATTCCGCACTAGTAAAAAAGGTTGGGTTCTGTGATAAATGTCAGTATTTTTAACATGGAAAAATAAAGATTTTTAAAGCAGGCATTTGGTATCTAGCCCCATATATTCTTGGCCAAATTGATTGGCTTCTTTTTCTTTTGTTTTTTGTGGGTTTTTTTTATTACTATCTTCAAGACTAAGAAAAGGATGGAGAGCACACATTCATTTGCCACTATAAACTAGCTATACACAGGACATTACAAATATCAGAAGGCAAATCCTGCAAAAAAAGTATTTTCTTTTTTTGCTTTCAAGCTTGTCTGGTTTTAAGATTCCTAAAATGTCTCCTGGGGATTACCAGTTATCTGTAACCGAGTGATTAAAAATGTGTCAGAAAATGTGAATTGCCAACTCTTTCTTGTGTGGCGTGTTGTATATATATATTTTTTAAAACACATTGATTTTACTTTGCAAAAATACTTTCAGGTTAATTTAAGGTTCGACCCACCTCTTCCCCCCAAAACTTCAACCAATAGTGACACCCATCCAGACCATATAATGCAACCTTTAAAAACTATACCTGAAACTTAAATTATAGCACAGTTTCAGAGTGAACAACACTAGACCTTTGGGAAACTCTTGCCAGAATGGAGAGCTACACTTGTTTTGTGATAACTAACTCCTCAGGTATTGAGGTCTAATACTGAAAATGGTGTATTGCAAGCAAGCGAAAAGAGCAAATGGAAACTGCACAAACCAATTTGCTGTTTTCACTTATGCTTCAGAGCTCTGAATGTCATCTTGGGTAGAAAATGCCTTAGCAGTTTTCTCTAGCCATCTGAAACCATTCTAATATATCGAAAAATGGCAGTGACATTTCCCCAAGATATTTTTATGTGCAATACTTGGTCAGTCCTAAGTGAGAAGAGAAAAAAGGGCTCTGATTATAAACAACTGAAACAGTGTCCTCAGTAGAACTGCTCCTTTTTTCCCCCCACAGTATATAATGTTGGGGTTTTTTTCTAGAAGAATTCTAATTTTCATTAAAATGCTGTATTTTTAATTCAGAAATATAACTCTGAAGTAAAATAACCTCTCCTCTCCTGTTTTCCTTATAAAATGTAGACAAAACAGCAGCTGCAGTTATAATCCATTCAATTGCTATTCTCCAAGTACAAGCTCTTCGATATCAGCAAAGGCATTTGGACTGGCAGGTAGAGTTGAATGACTTTTAAATGGATATTTCCTCTCTCCCCACATGGTGGTGACTAAGCTGCAAACAAACTAGTGCACTTCAGGTGAATTATAAACTTCAGGTGCATATAGAAACTGTGAAATAGATCCAAACCAGCCCTGGAGTAGCAGTTTCCACATATATCAGGTTTTATAATATCTTAGGGTTCTTGCCTTGCAGGAAGTGTGGAAGAATTTTTTACCTAGCACCAGATTTGACTAAGAAAAGCTCCTTTTCAAGTTTGGGCTTCTCCTGGAGTAGCTGGAGCAATGCTGGATATATCAGAATATGCTGTTCAAGTTGTCATAGTTAAACAAGCAACAGATAGTGACACAAGGTGCTATATGTATTTTTCAAGCTGTAAAGATCCACACATGTCCCCTAGAATCAAGGCAGATTTAGAGTAAAACACGTCCTGGAGAAGCTGGAGGCAAACATGCACCTCTTCTGGTAGAGCAAGATGACTCCACAATCCCACTGGCACCACGGGCCAACTCTCTCATTTCTGAAGACAGAAATGATTTAGGATGAGATGTTGACCAGCTCAGTAAGAATTATTGTCACTACTTCTCAGGTGATGTAAGCTAACACGTTTGCTGAATTAAACTACAACTCTTGTGCCTTTTTCTGTCCATATATTCTAAGACAATAAAGGAATCGTTTCTACTGTAAAAAAGAGTCTTACAGGATTATCTTCCAAATGATATTTTATTTTGGACTGGGATCAAGTAGGAGTTAGTATTATTTGTGCATTTCTCACATAGAATCAGAGATAGGCTTGGACCTTTACTGAACAAGCCAGAGGATTTACTACATAGCCAGGAAAGCCTGTGAGCTACAACCAGCAGTGCTGCTCATGGATGTACCATTTCTCATGTGTGTTTATGAGTCCAACTCTGTAACGGGCAGAAAAGTAGGTGTGAGAGGAGCGGGATGAGGAAAAATCTGTTGTTTATCACTTCAGAGGGTAAATTAGTGCCTTGATGCTTTATTAATATCTGTATATATATTCTTGATGCATTGTATTGAGCTAGCATTGGCTTGTCTCTCAAACACTTACATGGGCAGATGGCACTGCCAAATGGGATGTCTATAGGACATCTAATTTCATTTCCCAGCTTCTTGGTAGAGTAGCGAAGGTGTCCCAACCATCCCTCAAGTGGCCATGCCTCAGTTTCCTTGTCTGTTAGATGACCACAATGAATCTGATGCGTTTATAAATGTGCTTGGAGATTCATGGGAGTCAGAAGAGTGCCAGCTAAGAAATGGGAACCAACATCTTTAGTGGTTTTATTACCTGTATTACCCTATACACATTATGTCCTGGCACCATACTGTTTGTAGTGCGAAGTGATCACGGATACAAAGTGAGGTCAGCAGGAGGGAGAATGCAAAAAAAGCCAGTTCAGGCACAGAAGTACCCAAACATAAGTGATGTGCAGCCTTGTCTGAAAGTACCAGTGAGAGCTGTGAGGCCAAGCAGCCTCCTTTGAAAAACTCAGATGAGAGGTTGTTGCTTTTTTTTTTTTTCCTTCAGGGATGTGCATGATGACTGGTGTTTATTCAGATAATCAGCTTCACAAACAAGATTGGGAGCGTGAGCTGGATTTTATCCCAGCTGGCACGTTTACAAGAGAATCACTAAAGTGATTGTAAGAAAGCACTGGAAACACGATTCCTGGAAGTAATTCCCTGCTGTCATGTTGAATTATAGAGAGACTTAGAGCTGCTAAGTTTTCCATGTCCCTGTTTAATCCCCTGTAAATTGAATAAAGTAAAACATATCTCAGAAGGATGTAGTGAGTTACCAAAATGATATTGTGAAAGATTTCCTGCCTCTTCGGAAGAGGTGAGCTGTCTAGTTCAAGGTATTAGTGTTCTGCTGTGATGAAGAAATTCTCTCTCCTAGATAAACCAAGCCAAAATCCTGTAGCTTGTGCTTCACTACTGATGACTGACAGCTCACTTTGAATTCATAATTATAGTCAAAACCCACATCCATTTCTTCATAATAAGTGTTTGGATTTGTGTAATTGTGATGTAAGAAGAAAATGTTTAAACCACTTCTTTAATTTCTGTAAAGAGGAATAAGGGAAGAGCATGAGATAATGCTTTGGCTTCAAATAAGCACCTTAAAAAAAAAAATGTATTTTGCTTTCCTATATGTTACACATTTTCCAGGTTATGTTAGAAATACATATTCACTTCGTATGTAATGTATTTGTTATTTTCTGGTTTTCCTCCAAGACATTTTGCCATTATCCTGCCAGGACTGTATGTTGTCTGACCACTTCCCCATTGCAATTAAGGATTGAAACCACTTGCTTACGCACAACGGAGACCATCATACCTAACCCCAAAGGAGGCCAGAAACTCCTAGAACACTGCATTTCCCAGACCAACCAGGAGGCCCAGGGCACAGAAGGACAGTGTGCTATTTGCAACAAGGGCTGGCACACTGACAATCCACATGAGTTGAGCACTTCAAAATAAAGAAAAAAAAAAATAAAAACAAACCAACAACCAAAAATGATGGGGGGGATTTAATGCATCTCACAGGGAGGTGCTGACTGAACTTCGACAATAAAATGAGATAAACTACTTTGAAATAAGTTTTTAAGAGCATGCCTCAAGGAGTGATGTTTAATCAGAAGCTTTTCTTCAAATCATGCAGTATATATTTGGCAGCTACTGTGAAGAATCACAGGCTTGATCTGAACAGACATCAGAACATGAAGCTTGCACGAGTGACACAGTCTTCCCCGGGAATTTCACTTTGTCCCTCCTCCCCTTTCCCGCTTTTCCTCCCTTCTTTCTCCAGTGCCAAAGCCAAAGAAGAGGAGGAGAGACAATGTCATGGGGTGTAAAAGAGAAGGAGGCAGTCTCTGACTCTAATCAGAAATACTTTTTTGGCTTCAGTGTGTTTTGAATCAGGCCTGTTATACTTAACAAACTTAAAAGTGACCAGCATGCAATAAAGTAAGATTCAGAATCATACAGTCAGGAAGATGAAAGTGATTGCTGAGACTACAATTTTCATATGTGTTTGTGCGCATGTGTTTAGGGGCTGGGGACAGTACCAATCAATCATGATTATCAACCTATTGAATTCATCTTTAGTTTATTACAAGGCAAATCTTGTCATATTACAGAGCTGCAGCTGACGTGTGTGACTCTGGTAACCTGTGCTGAAAATAACCTTTGCAGTAATTTGTTCCTTTTCTTCCTCAAGGCTGATGTTTAAGGACTTTAAACTGAAAATCATTTTGGATTGTCAGAGAATGTAAAAAAACTGAGCAGGATCAAATTGTATTGGATATCTAAGTCCACGTGGCAAAACTTTGAAATGCTCTTATACAGTTATAGCATGAGGACATGATGTTTTCTTAGGATGAAGAAACACTGGGAGTGGAAGAAGCCTCCCAGATGACACACTGGCACAGACATGCATGCATATATATATACAGAGACCTTAGGTGTGGGGGTGCTCTGTCTACATGCATATTTAGTTTGAAAGTGGTTCTGTCAGAAAGATCCAATTCGGTAGTTAAGAGGAAAGAAACAACTAGGTTACCTTTTTTTCCCTCTAAACTTTTGTATTAGTCTGAAGCGAGCCACGCTTCAAAAATAACGAGCTGTTTGGATTTATTGTGTTCTGGAGCCATTAATTACAGTGTGTCCCGTTTCTGTTTGTTTGTCTTAGTTCTTCTTGGTGTTGAAAGACTGACCTTCATGGACATAAAAAAGATTATCTAGCTTCATCTGTCTCACCATTCTCTGTGGCTCAAGTCCTTGTGGTAGGGCACTTCCCCAGACTATATGACACAGCCAGATGTAGCAACTGGATACCAGGGGATGGAACAGAACTAATTTCAGATGTCAGCCTTCACACTTCATAAAACAGAGAGCTCATTACAGCATATGTTAAAATCTAGAACAAATAATACCAAACGTCTATGCGGATGTGTTGTAGATCTGAATAATCTGGCAGACTGTATTTGGAAATATTCTCTAAATTTCCTTGGTCCCTGCCCTGAGACTGTGGTAAGTAGCACAGAGACCAGCTGTCCAGCCTTGTTTTTCTAAGCCATTGACTAAACAGTGAGTTCATGTTCAAGATAGCTGTGGGGAACCAGTTCATGAACTTCTTGAACTCTGCTGTCCATAAGTGCGGCGATGGGATTGAAAAACTGCCATTTAATTAATGGTGAGTCTTGTAACTAGAAATGAACCTTGGACCAAGTGGGTTTTTTTTGTTGGTGGTTGGTGTTTTTTTTTTTCATTAAAGGATGTCTGGAGAGCAAAAATAAGTAAAAGTGCTAAGATGGCTAAGTTGTTGCCTTTTGCCAGGGAAAGACATTGCTTTATCAAAGCAGGGATAACCATATACATATGCATATACAGGCCAAGACTTGCAGTGCATGTTGGCTCCAATGCCAGAGCATTTGCATGGAGCAGAATTGTCCCTGTGCTCCTATCCAGATTCACTTCCCAATTTGCAGAATGATTAACCTGGAGGTCTTTCCACCAGTGGTGTCTATTTTACTGCAAGAGTCTGAAACTTCTCCATTTCTTTGTGGGATTCAGCTCTGTGCCGTTTATAGGCAGATTAGGGACTGGTCTCTGAGGAAAGAAAGCTGCAGAGAGCTTGAAGCTGCAGTCTTGTATTGCCATTTCAGCCTCGAAACCTCTCCATTCATGTTGATAACAATGCTTAGATGCTGAGCATTTGTCCAATACAAACTCTTTCCTATTATGCTTTTTAAAATCACATGAAACACAGCCTTGTTGTATAAATCCACATACTCTGCTCCCCTAAGCTAGAAACCACATAATTCCACTGTGCTTCAAGGTACACGCACCTTGCACAAACATGACAGCATCTTCCCTTTAGTACTAGAAAGTGTTTAATGTACATATGCAGAACTCAACACAGAAGAACGACCTTCTTAGATAGACCCCTGCTACTGCAAGATTTATAAACTACTTAAACGATCTCTTTCACAGACAAAGTCTATCTAGTGAGGTTTCTAGAGAGGTTCCCTGCCCCCTCTACCTGGAAGTTTAGTCCAGAACATCACTCTTTACATGGATAAAAGAAGAGCAATGAAGCTGGTGAAGGGTCTAGAGAACAAGTCTGATGAGAAGCAGCTGAGGCAACTGGGGCTGTTTAGTCTGAAGAAAAGGAGGCTTAGAGGAGACTTTATTGCTCTCTACAACTACCTGAAAGGGGGTTGTAATAAGGTGGACGTTGGTCACTTTTCCCAAATAACAGGTGACAGAACAAGATGAAATGGCCTCAAGTTGCATCAGGGGAGGTTTAGATTGGATATTAGGAAAAATTTCTTCACTGAAAGCATTGTCAAGTATTGGAACAGGCTTCCCAGGGAAGTGGTGGAGTCACCATCCCTGGAGGTGTTTAAAAGATGTGTAGATGTGGCACTTAGGGACACAATTTGGTGATGGACTTGGTAGTGTTAGTTTTACAGTTGGACTAAATGATCTTAAGGGTCTTCTTCAATCTAAATGTTTCTATGATTCTGTGACAGCCTTTTTCTGATTTCCTGCTTAAATATATTCCTTGCCAGTTTATACCCATTTTCCTGTAGACCTTTAGTTTAAATAAGCTCTTTTTCCTCTCTTATTCCCCTAATGTGTTTATGGCTAGCAGTTATACCCCTTCAGCCTTGACTTTGAAAGCTCTCTGTTCCTCCCATATTCTGGTAGCATTTCTCTGTTTTGCTTCCAGTTTGAATTTGTCTTTCTTGAATGTGAATACCAGACTGGGAAAGATTGTGAGATGTCATTAGGACCTTAACCCTGCAAATAGTTATTGGGGAAGAAATTATCCTATTTCTTTAGGCTCCATGCTATATGATGTTGAGGGAGTTGGTTTCTATTTCCACTGCACCTGAAACCATGGCTGATTCTGTGTACTCTTCGTACACTTGTTGAAGAGGTTATACAAGTTTTAGCACTACTGACCTACTGATAATTGGTTATTACAAATAAAAGGTAAGGAGTATAAATGTTTTTCTTTGCTATTGGCTATGCTGGAGTGTTAGGTGGTCTCATTCTGTAAATTCTGCTGCTTTGTAATGCTCCTGAGCAGTGGTCTTTATTTGACCTGGTAAGTGGCACTGGCTGCGGGATCAAATGGGGTGATAAAGGAGGAAAAAAACAGTGGATGTGTTTTTTGGCACATTACTCCAGCTACTGCGTGGGCTTTGACCATCCACAGTGCATTGGGGCTGCCATGTTGAGCACTGTGACACGAAACTTCATGTGATCCTTGCCAAAGCACTGGCAGATACTGTCGAACTGAGTCTGTAGCATGTGTTCTCCACAGCAGGTACTTGGAATAAAACTCTCATGGACTCGTGCTGAGTAGCGAGTTCCCTTGTGTTGTGGGGGAAAAGCAGAAAAAGAGAGAAAGGCTGATAATATGGGCAGGCATCTACAAAGAAGAGACACCTCAGCCCTGCATCCCTGCTTTCAGGATATACATTCAACATCACGTCATGTCTCCTTTTTGCACTGAGCATCCTACTAAGTCAGAAACCCCCAATTTTCTTTCCTTCTAATTATTCCAAGCAATGTGGAATGGCTCTGACAGGTGGTCTTAACGCAAATCCCTTTGCTCCCACGTCAGAAGAACAGATTATTGTACCACTTTCCAGGGAAGTGGGACATGCTGCTGTGCCTTCCTTCATGGAGGCAGAATTGAATCCAGATGCTCTTGTCCCTTGCTTTAACCACTGAAATATGTGGAGACAAGAGGAAGTGAGAGATGAAGGCGGATGTTTTAGATAGATAGATAGATATTATCTGTAAGGCAAATTGTGCTTTTTATGGGAACACACCATACACACACACACATATACACATATATTCTCCTTCTCCCTGTTCCTTTCGTCTTCCAAATCTTTATAACTGCCACACAAACTGGGAGAGCCCATCCCTCACCCAGCACACAGATGTGTGGTTAGGATTTCTTCTTGACGATCCTGGAATATGTGTGGGCTTGAATCCCACTGGCAAAAGAGGAATGTGAAGGCAGACCTCCCACATCCTGTGGAGGGCTCTAATCCATGACCTAGTAGATAAAACTGTGTGCCTGCGGGAAAGCCCAGCATCTCCTCCCCAGGGGCTGTTCTGTGCCAAGCTCAGTCCAGCGCTCTGAGAGCACCTACCGACATGACTGGTGTCAGTGCGACGAATGGAAAAGATATAGTTTCTGAAATTTGACGGAATTAGATGAGAGCACTGTCAAAACTTAAATGAGAAGAACAGAGGCACAGCCTTTTCTCTTCCAAAAGATCCTCTTTCCTCCTCCTACATGCCCTGGGAATGCCATGTCTCATTTGTAAGATAAATATTTGTTTACATCAAGTGGACAGTTAATTTATCTCAATCAACCTCCTTTCAAATATCACTTTGTACTTACTACTAACAATGACAGACATTTACATATGTCACTTTTAAAGAAGAAGCTTCTCTACTGTCTTGGCCTCCAATGTTTTACTCTTGTTCTATTCCCATAGTTCTTCATCCACTACTTAATATTTTCAGGTCCACCACTTAATGTTTCCAGATCTTCCCTGTTCAGTATCCTCTCTAAGGGACGTTTGCTACATCATCTGGTACTCTGTGTGCCCTCCTGTGAGCCACAAGCACTGTTGGGGATGTCTGACAGCTTCTGACTCATACTCTCTGTTGTAATCACTACTGTGTTGTGTCTTGTTTCGTGTCACATCCACTTGCCTGTGCCCCATCCAAGACTCAGCTCCCACTGAGGCTCCATCACATGTACACACACCATCAGAATCCTCAAGCATTTTCAGGCATAGTCCTAAACACAAAAAATACCACCGCTGGCTTAGGACACAGTTGCTGGAGTGTACTGGGAAGTCTAATTACATGCTTGCCCTGTTCTTTTATTTTTTTCCTGGGCATAGACTATTGGCCACTGCTACTTCTGAAATCAGAACATTATTCTCTTGTCGTAGTTGGGTTTACTCAATATTGATTTTGCGGCTATTGGTTTCTTGGGCAGCAAGAGAGCCTGGATATTGAATGAGCATGCAACTGTTTTACGCCCTGTCACTCTGGACGGTTAGCTGCAGGTTCTAGGGCATGATCCTCGGACTGGGTTTTTTTTGGTTGGGTTTTTCTTTTTGGCTTGAACCACTTTTCCAGCAAGGTCGAGAGTCTCAGACCCAAAAATTCCAGCGTGGTGGCTGGAGTTTCCAGACTCCACTTGATTAACAAAGCTGTCCCTGTGAAAAACAGTCCCCAGAGAAGCTGCAGTCTGGTTTCCAAAGAGCGGGGCTCGGGCTAGCCACACTGCTTGCCACAGCTGGACATGGCTATTCCTATTCTGCAGCAGCTGCCACCCACACAGGCGAGTGTGAGCTGGATGGATCTCCATCTGACTCAGTACCGCTCTTCTTATCCGCCTGTGTGAGAAAACTGCTTCTGCAAAAACGCTATCAACAAGTGATTTGGTTTCAGTTGCATGTATCTTAACTAAATCTGACTAGTAATAACAGCAACAGGTTCTTCCTTGGCATCAAAGCAATTCCACCATTTCTATGCAGTGCTGAAAGCAGTGGACGTGTATTAGTTGCTCAGAAGATGGACACAATAAGATGAAGTTATACAGCTCCTAACCGGATTGTAATTTAAAATCTTAAATTCTAGGCAGATGACCTTGATAAAATCTGTCTCCAATATCAAATATCACTCTCCTGACCAAAGTGCTTCAGTGCCTGTGCTCCTGGGATGGATTATAATCACCAGGATGGACTCTTGCCTGGGGTGCTCCATGGGCTGCAGGTGGACATCTGCTCCACTATGGACCTCTCTGGGTTGCAGAGGACAGTTGCCCTCACCGTGGTCTGTACCATGGGCTGCAGGGGAATCTCTGCTCCAGCGCCTGGAGCACCTCCTGCCCCTTCTTCTTCACTGACCTTGGTGTCTGCAGAGATGTTTCTCTCACATGTTCTCACTCCTCTCTTCTCGCTGCTCCTGCATCACAGATTTTTCTCCTTCTTAACCATGTTATCACAGAGGCACTTCCACATTTGCTGATGGGCTCAGCCTTGCCAGGGGTGGGTCTGCCCTGGAGGTGGCTGGCATTGGCTCCATGGGACATGGGGGAAGCTTCTCACAGCTTCTCACAGAAGCCACCCCTGTAGCCTCCCTGCCACCAAAACCTTCCCATGCAAACCAAGCACAGGACGCTTGGAACTTTAGCACTATAAGGAGATGTGATACGATGACCAAGAGATGCTAAAGAAATCTTTTCTGTTCAGAAATGTTTCAGCATATCTGGCTTAAAGAAATATCCAGAAAGTCCCTCTTCTGCAAGAGGCCTTGAGGCCTTGAGCCCAACGTGTGAAGCCTGTACAATGCAGAAATAAATTGTCCAAATTCATATAAGGTGACTTCGAGCTTCCCAACCGGAGAAACCTGATCCAAAACCTATTAAAATCCTCAAAAATATATTCGACAACTTCTCTGAGCTTTTTAACAGGTCCTGAGGACTCTAATTACTAATAAGAAATGTGGGCTTTTTTTTGGTTTTACCTAACGTAGACAGGCATGAGCTGTTCTCTTATTGCCCAGTATTTTTCCCAAAACTTCATTCAGTTCTAAAACAATATGAGAATATTCCTACAATTTTGTTTCAAGTAATTTTTTTCCTGAACAGGGAAAAAACCTATTTCTACCAGCCAAATTTAAGAGTTTTTACAGAATTATAAAAGACTTTAATATACTAATTATTTCTGTTGAGATTTCAAAATCAGCTTCATTGTTTTGACCTCTGTCGTACCCACTAGACTAGAAAGAAGCTGGATGGCAATTCATTGGGAAACTTAAATGACATATTAATGCATTTTTCCACTATTTTCAAATATAACAATTATTTCCTGGTACATCAATTCCTGTTTCCCAGCCTTTTCTAGAATACTATTTTTTAAAAAAAACCATAAGTTTTCAGTGAGGCATTCTGTGGTATTAGCCATATTTTGCCATCCTTCTTTTCATACTTACAAATTTACTTATATTAATCACTGTATAATGTGTGGAGAAGTGAAAAGAATGGTAAGTCCATTTCATGACAATTTTGGAGGGTGTAGAATTTCATTTCCTCTTAACATGCACGGAAAAGACCTCTCCGCATATTTTCATTGATTGCATTGAAATGTCCCTATTCATACTCAGTAGATCAGTTTCAGTACAGGATTCTCTTTACAGCCCCTAGAGTCTGTTCTGTTCCGTGGAAACCTTACTGTCCAAAATATGCTCAAAACAGATACATGTCAATGAAATATTTGCACCAGGTGTGAATCGACCTTTTGTTGATAAAATAAATTTGCCAACAATATTCCAATCAATAGTAATAGCAGAGAAGTTAGTTATGAACCTATTTCCACAGAATAAAATCTTGCTGACGTAAGAATATAATGCTCGTTCAATGAAGCATGTTAAAAAAAAGATGCAGTTGGAGGGATGCACTTACTGCTTTACTGAAATGGAATATTTCAGCTGCATAATCTCTGTTGAGTTAATAAATGCTGTCTCAGTTGAAGTGTAGGTCAGAAGAACAACTTTTAGTGATTTTACCTATTTTGAAGAACAAACTAAAATAAAAAAGGGACTTTTTTCCCCCTCATGTTTTACTTTGACATGCAGGCTTGCTGCTCTTTGACATTTTCAGATTTTCAAGACTTTCGACTTTGCAATGAGAATTGACTTTGCAGTGAGAACCTACTTTCAGCACAGCCTTTTATGTAAACACAATGTTTCCTGTTTTGCTTCAAAGCAAAATGATGAAAAAATCCTTGCAGTTAGGCAGGCTTATCGCAACAGGTACTACATTCATGAGCAAGTCTCCTGCAACACAAATATTTTGCAGACAATAGCAAAGAGCCATTTTCCTCTTGGGGGCCAAGAGTTCACATCATGGAGCCAGGACTTCATTCGCAGGAATCTCTACCTATGTCATTAGTCCTTACACAATCCAAAGAAAGCCACATTTTTTAGGAAAAGAATATCTTCTATTAGGCCAACAGATACAGTTGGGTAAGGCAGATATTAGATGAATCAGATTCACTTTCAGGTAGATAAAATACTCTTTGGGTCCAAAGCATAGAGAGAATATGAAGGTACTTGTAATTAATTGCTCTGAATTGCACTTTTAACTGTTTTAGTCAGATATTTGAGAGAAAGTGTTTGCTACTTCGGGAACAGAGTGTGATCTTGACCCTGCTAAGAGTATAAGAGGTGACGGAAGCTGAAAGATCAGAGGAAACAGTAATTCCCAACAAAGATCAGCAAGACTTGAGATGTGGGGAAACTCAGAGGTCTGTCTCGAATCCGTCTGATATGGTGTCTGGTGTCTGACAAAGTTACAGTTTTTAGTTTTCTGGCCCATCTTTGATCTTGCAGTGTCAGGACTGCTAGGTTAGAGATGGAGTGGTTGTTTGGGGAATATAATTTTCCAACTGGTAAATGGGTGTCTCTGTTCTTTCCTAATTAGGCAGCACATGGCGGTTGCTCGGTTTCACCCGCAGAGATCCCTAAGAGCAGTGAATGTATTCTCTGATGCCTGTGACATTTTGGGATGCACATGTGTAGGATCTGTGGATTTTGGTGGTTCTGGTGTAGCAGGCATTTATCATAGGGTTGTGGCAAGACTTGGATGTGATTTTCTTGAGCTATCTGGTTCTAGCCAGCATATGCTGGTCTGCCGGAAATTTGCTTTCAATGATGTAGCTAATGATGACGAGTGTTGTTTGAAGGGAAGGAGGGGTGTTTCTAGGAAAAATAATTACAAGGTACGATTTTCTTCCAACATAAGTTGCAACTTGTTAACATTTTCCAGTATACATTTCTTGCATATTGTGGTACGTGACACCCGGTACGGGATTTTATCTCTGCATTGTATTAAGTTTGTACAAGGTTTAGGAGGCTTCTTCAACTATGTGATCCGACAGGCGTGTCACCATTGGATGAACATCATCTGTAGCTTTGTGAGGGCGTGTCATGAATGTCCTCCTCAGAGCAAATGAGGTGATGTCTGTGGGCTGGTTGCATATCAGTTTTTCTGCTGTGTTTTGGATAGCTGATGGTTTGTGGAAGGAGGTGTGTTGGTCTGTGGATTTTCTGCATATGGTAGTTTGAAGGTTGCTATTTTTTATGTTGACCTTGGTGTCTAGAAAGTTGATGCTGATGTAAGTTTTCCAGAGATAGTTTGATGGACAATTCTGGTTGCTGAATTGGTGGTAGAAATTAGTGAGGGAATCCAAATTCTCGGTACAGATGTCATCTACGTATCCTTGTGTATCCTAGGAATCCAAGCTGGTTTTGTGGGAAGGTTAAAGTCTTTTTTTTTTTTTTGAGGTGACTCCTGAAAAGCCCGATATCCTGGTGCTTGGATACGAGTACTTGGCTGCTCATAGTTGCATCTGTGATCTTGTGAGGATGAAATTGTTGTGGACAAAGATGAAATAGCTGGGTTTGAAATACATAAGATGCCAGTTAGAGGCTGATAACACTTAGGCCTGCAGGTCAGATGTAATGCTTCCCCAGTGTGGCATAGTGATGATAATATGAAAGAAGGTGCCAGTCAGAAGATAGTTTATGAAGCAGTGCTCCTGGTGAAAGCAGCTTTCATATATAACACGGTGTTTAAAGACGGTGTCTGCAGATGCTTATAGCTCTTCAGTGATAGTCTCCTTGGGTTTCCCTCCGTAAGAATCTAGAAGAGCACATTAAAGTCTTAAGGTGGCAAAAGAAGAGTTTACACATTTTTTTTTTCTTCTTCATTAGGAGGAGATTCGAGCTCCAAGGTGAAAAGAACAGATGTCTTTCTTGAGTTCCTTCTTATATGAAAGCATCAAAAATAATCTGCTAGCATCACTGATGTGATCTGAACTTCTTTATCAATTGTTTAATAACTAATTGGTAACTGGATTTTAAAAACTATGTAGACTCTTAAAAATAAACAGTTGTATCTTTCAAAAAATATTTCACTGTTACTCCTGTTCTGAAAAAATTGTTATTGTAGACCAACATAAAATTCATTCAGGGTTGTCCAGCTAAGTATAATGTGAGATTATTTTCATAGTTATTTTACGGAAGATGTTGGCTAGTTTACTTTCATTTTGTTTTCATAAAAGTTGAGACATACTTAGAGAAACAATTCCTCCAATTCTCTACAGACCACAATGCTACCCATCTTTGCAAGCATAAATGCAAGCATTTGGACAGAAGAGATAGGTTGCCATTCAAGATCAGGGTATTGCTCCATGATTTCCTGGTGGGTGATGTTGGGAAGCAGGTGCTCTCACCATCATTTCTCAGATGTGTCTCATTGTTGGTGAAGTAATTGTTATTGCACTATTTGGGTCTAGTGTTAAATGATACCAGCTTATTTTGATAGTAATTTGTTGCATGGTGGTTTGGCGTATTTCAGACAGTTTCCTTTAATTTGCTGGAGCACGTAATCATGTCTGGGTCAGTCAACCTCTTTGGGAGGTAAAGTTTCTCGGTTTCTTACCTTAGGCAGACCTAAACAGGATATTCTGTCATGTATGAAGAGTCAAAAATCAGACTGTTTTTCTACAGTCAAAAAGACCTACATGGATCTGTGCCATTCTCCCATGTTCTTCAAAGCCTGAGCTCGACTTCAACTCACTAGCTTTTATGTCTTGACCATTTCCCCCACTGAATTTTACAGGGCTGCAGACGTGTAAAAGTTGCCTTTGCAACAAGCACTTTCATAGGATTTAGGAGAATGCTTTCCACACAGTGGGCAGGTCAGGCCCATAAGATGAACCTACCGAAGAGATAGTCACATCTCCAAAAGTGTAGATAATCTGATGAGCGAAAGTCCAGAGGGAGGAAAGACTATATGGAGGCAGGAAAGGCTATAAATAGACAAACGCTACATGAGCAAATATACAAAGGGGAGATTTGATCTAAACGAGACCTCCAGAGGACTATGCAAAATAAAGTACCTACAAACTGTGGCATTGCTTTACAAGCAAGAGGTTTCTGTGTTGAATGCACACTGAGGCATGGGGAGTGCAAGAAGATGCTGCTCCTAACCAAGTGTTGGGAAACGCCTCTATAGCCGACTGGCTGCGTGAAGGGAGATGGGGAGGCTCTAATCTGGTTCCACTGGTAGCTGCCAGCACAGCTTTCTGCTACTTCTTGACCCCAGTCCTTTAAAAAGACTCTGAACTCTGTTGCCTGTTTTGGACAGCGCAAGTCAACACCACTTGTGCTCATTTTAGCCTGTCCTGAGCGAAGAGCGACCTTATTAATGTTTATAAATATGTAAAGGGTGAGTGTCACGAGGATGGAGCCAGGCTCTTCTCGGTGACAACCAATGATAGGACAAGGGGCAATGGATACAAAGTGGAACACAGGAGGTTCCATTTAAATTTGGGAAGAAACTTCTCAGTGAGGGTGCCAGAGCACTGGAACAGGCTGCCCAGGGGGGTTGTGGAGTCTCCTTCTCTGGAGACATTCAAAACCCGTCTGGACGCCTTCTGTGTAACCTCATCTGGGTGTCCCTGCTCCGGCGGGGGGATTGGACTGGATGATCTTTCGAGGTCCCTTCCGATCCCTGACGTTCTGTGGTTCTGTGAAGACACTGATGGGTTGACATGCCCTTGGTCCCCTGTGGGCCTGGACACACCGCAGCGCCCAGGGGATGACCGAGAGGGCCCACTGCTCCAGGTACCCCGGGATTTGGGGGACAAGGACCCTCCGCACACGACCACCTCTCGGTGAGGCTTTGGCTGCCCGGGTGCATCGCAAACGTGAGCAAGGGCAAGGGCGAGCCGGGAGTACGGGGACGGCGGCCGGCAGGAGCCAGCTGAGGCAGGGCTGCCCGTGCCCTGTTCCCTCATGGTGGAGGGGAGGCGAAGAGCTTCGCTCCGCCAGGAGCAGCAGCCCTGACCGCGACCGCTGGGCGGCCGGCCCGGCGTTGGAGGCCGGGGCTCCGGGGGCAGGGGCGGGCCCGACCCCAACCGACCCGGCCCGACCCTCCCGCCGCGGGCCGGCGGGGGCCGGTCCCTGCTCGGAGAGGGAAGGCGAGGAGGGGGCGGTGGTGATGTGTGTGGCGGGGAGGGGGGGGAGCAGAGGCACGCCGCCTGGGGCTGATTGGCCGCCCAGTTTATAAGAGGTGCCCCGGCCGGGGCGGCGGGGTTGTTTGCCGAGGCCGGGGAGCTGCGCTTGGCCGCCTGTGGAGCCGTCCGAGCGGAGCGGTGCCCCCAGCTTGCCCGCGGCGCGATGCGACGCGCCAGCCGAGACTACACCAAGTACTTGCGCGGCTCCGAGGAGCTGGGCAGCGGCGCCGCCCACGAGAGCGCCCCGCCGCCGCCGCCGCCGCCGCCGCTGCCGGCCCACCCGCACCCGCCGGCCGCCTCCCGCTCCCTCCTCGCCGCCCTCGTCCTCCTGGGGCTGGGGCAGGTGGTCTGCAGCGTCGCCCTCTTCCTCTACTTCCGAGCTCAGGTAAGCGGCGCCTCCGCCCGCGCCCCGAGGCGGTGGCGGGATGAGGGAGGCAGCGCGGCCCCTTCGCGCCTGGGCGGCGGGCGCTGTGAGGGAGCGGCCGGGCCGGGCCGGGCGGCAGCCGCCGCCTCGCACCTTTCAGGAGCGGGAAAAGCCCTCGCGTCTGTGGGGTTGAGCCGATTAATTAAAAAAAACCCACACCTCAGGGAACACCTTTATCTGGCCCTGAAGCTGGCCCAGCTTTGAGAGGGGATTGGGCTGGATGCTCCCGGTGCTACCCGGTGGAGCTGCTCAGCCCGAGGTGCTGCAGGTGGTGCTGCGGCCTGCGGGTGCGTATGGGGGTGCAGGGTTTCTCAGCGAGGTCGGACATGAGGGGTGTCTGACTCGGGGGGCAGCTTAGTGATCCTTCACCCCAAGTCTTGCGGGGCTTTGGGTTTCAGTGATCAGTTTTTGGTTGTTCACTGGAGAAGGGTTTGACGTGGCCGAGGTCTTTGGCTGCCATGAAAGTCTCAGCAGTGCGAGAAACGTCTTTAAGGAGGAAACAAAAAGCCACCACACGCCACCACTTGGGACCGTTTGCCCTTCAGAGTGCGCAGGGGCACTGCGGAGCAGGGCATGGGCCGTGGTGCCCGCTGTGCCTCAGGAGCTGGGTTCTGAGAGCTGCCCCTCGCCTGCCGGGGGACGCTTCAGGAGGCCGGGGTGCGCGCAGAAAGGAGCGCGGCGAGGTATCGCTGTGGGGGGGAGGAGGTGACAAGTGGTTAGGTTTTCGGAGAGAAGAGGAGCCCGCTTCTTGGAAACGGCTCATCTGGCTGGCTGGATTCACTCGCTGCTGCGTCTCTCACCCCACACGCCTGAGCCTTCTCGGAGGAAGTGGGGGGCTGGTGGCTTCTAGGCACTCGATGTTGACTTTTTCATCGAATGCCGATCAGTTCTGTTAGCATGGGTCTCGCTGCCTTCATGGCAGTGGTACTTCTGTTGTGTGCGCTTTTCATTTGAAGTCAGCAGGGAGTGGAAACACGTTTCTTTCGGTTTGCTTTCTAGGCAGATGCACTTGATCTTGAGGTAGCAGACTGGATTTCTTAACAAAGTGCACTCTGAAAACAGATGTTGCACAAATGTATACCCACTTAGACAGATGAATGGCTGTCAAATATACAGTAACACTGCCGATCATTTATTATGCAGACCAATTAGTATTTTCTCACTGACAATGGCTTTGTGTTTGCCATTTTTAGAAAAATAAAATGGAGCAGCAATACGGTACTTAGGTGATCATATCCTGTATGCTTCAGAAAAGTGACATTTAGTTTCTGGGACTCACTGTAGAGTAACTTAAAGCTACTTGTTTGCCTGACAGTGAAATAAATTAATGCCTCCTTCAGCTTGTGGCAGAGAGATGTTTTTCACTCCAGATATGCGTGAACTTGAGAAGACATCTTTGTCGAAACATAACTCACAGAAATGCATAGTTATACGTTGATTAGTAGGCTACAGAGCCATTGCAATCAAAACAACTAATCAAAGTATACTTTGTGAAAAAGCTATTTTTCCATTCTCTTTACCTTCCTCCCCTGTTATTAAGGGTTCTTTCTGATAGGTTTGTGTCAGTGCTTCACACATGCCTAACAAAGGGTAAGAAGAGCTTTCTTACCATAATGACTGCTTTTCTTCTTCTTCCTTGATTTAAAAAATTATAGGCCGGGTCTAATTCTGTATTTGGCAGCTTAATTCTCTTGCCAGTTTCCTGTTCCTGTAGATTTGGAGTAATGCTGTTGGATGGAGTCCTTTCTAACCTTGAACTTCTAAAACATCTAGAAGAGGCAATGTAGCTAGATGTAGACTTGACTGAAGTCGTTGCCTGAAAAATTTCTGATGGAGAAAATGTCTTTTTTGCTATCACTGAAAAATCAAATAATAAGTATACTTTGGAAGTAAGGACATAATTCACAATAATAAGATATAGTAATCCATATTTACCAATTTCTTATTGTGAAATAAGACGGATGGAAAAATATAATAGGTCCTAGATAAGTTAAGTCTCATTTAACTGTCTTGCAGATTGTTTTTATTTATATGGGACATGATCCAACATCTTTCCTTTGAAAAGACTGCTGCCCAATTTAGTTGTATCATATTAAGCTATCTCAATTTCTACTCTTCAGTACAAATTTCAGCTATCTAAATTTGTACTTTAATAACAGAACGTAAGTATTGTGGTCTATTTCAATAAATAATGAAAAGTTAGTAGCAGAAGCTGTGCATCCAAAGATTTGAATTGTTTGGTTGGTGAATTAGCAAGATTTGACTGTATAGGCTGATATTAAGAAATTATACGTTTTACAAGGTCTTTAAAAGTTTACCTAAGAGATCAAGTAAACTCTGACTCAGTTTTACCATACACATTTTATCTGTATTTGCATAAAATCATTTGGGCTGGATCATGACACAGTATGAGCTGAGACAATAGTTGAGGTTTTGGTTTTTCCTTAGTCTTGTTTATTTTGTGGCTTGAGCATTTGGAATTTCACAAGACACATAACTAAGACTGACACTAGATTTTCATAGATAAACATATGTTGTGGCCAAGAAATAATGCAGCACAATGCAAATGAGACAATGAGCTGGTGTATCTAAAAAGAAAGAAAAAGCTAAAAATTGAATTTTACCAATATTCTGGTAATATTGTTCTGACATGTAAAAACATTAAGATGTGCTGGCTTTTCTTTCTGGACTGTCTTGTGCAATGTACTGAATCCAAGAAAGAAAACAATAACAAAATGTATTGGTCTTAAGTGTTTATTTTATTTTTCCTTCATGAGGAATATTTGCTCATGGTCAATGAAAATGCCATGAAAATTTAGTTAGATACTTGAGCAGCTGGAGATCATCATGTAATAGCACAAGGTGAGAGAGTGAATTATTTTATGTAACTTTGACTGGTAAATGCTGAAGTACAGTCTCCAAAAACTTTGCTTTTAACGTTTTCTTTTGGGCTCATTTCCTTAATGTACTTAGATTGTAAAAGAGTAGGAATTTGGTGCAACACTGACTGAACTGGAGGGCGGTAGAACAAAATGGAAGTGCTCAAATCCAAATGTGGGGGTTGGATGTCTAACTCTCATAGTTCAACCTGGAGCTCCAAGCTTGTCCATTTTTCCCATTTTAAAAAATGTTTGTACAAATGTTAAGTATTCTACCACACTGAAGAATTCACACTTGGATAAATGGAGACCCGGAAGCCAGATTTTTATTGTAATTTCATGCATGTGGGGAACTCTGACTTTAATGAAAGTATGTGTTTAAACAGTTGCCTTTTGGACTTCATGTAAAGTTTTGCGAGTGTGCTAGAGCAGTGGTTGATAGAAACTCTTTGCTTGGGTCATTAGCACTTTTTGGAAGCCTGGAAGAAGCCCTTGGAGGTTAAGGAAGATTGTGGAGTGCAAAGTGGTTTTTGATAATCTGGAAGTTGGTTTAAGTTTGAAAATAAGTACAAGTATAAATGGGAAGCATTTATTGTAAGGAGTAAGTACAGAATATTATACTGTAACACTGCATAATTGAGATAACATTTAATGGGTAAAGTTGGCTGGAATGTGTTGTATCTTTTAAAATCAAAATGAGTTTTTTAAACATCAGAAAATTGTTTCATAATTCTGTGAATTCAGCTGGTCTCACCCACAATGCTGGAGTTAGCTCATTTTGACTGCCCTGATTTAGGTGAAAGGAGTCCAGAGATGCAACTAAATGATTAGACGTGCTGAAAATCAAGGGGCACCAAAAGATTTTCTCTGATTCCAAAGTCGGACACAATGGATGTATATACAACAGTAACACAGGAAAAATAAGAGAGACACTCCTCTATTTAAATAGGTGAATTCCTCTAGGGTATTTAGCTTGCTTAATGTGTTATGAAGCTTTCACCAATATTTTTGGTTGCATTTTGATGTTTCTTCCAGGTATTAAATATGCAGGATTTCACGCTGAAGGTCTCTGTTTATTCAAAAGCTCACCCTCTGTGCCTTGCAAGTTAGCAAGCTGATTCCTGTAGACCATTCTGGTATTTCATCTGGCTCTTTAGAAGTTCTTCTCAAAACACTTCAAAGTTTTTCTGTGCATCAGTTCTTGTTCTCAGGTTTGGTCTCAGTACTCAGTAATATCGGTTTACAAACGGTTTACAACCATGGCAGTTTTCAGTGCATGTTCTTTATAAAGATCTAAGATGCAGGATTTCCGAGAATGCCTTTTCAGACAAGTGAGCTTATTTCCATGGTTAAATGTGGTGAAGACTAGCTATTCTGTGAAAAAGGCAAGGGCAATCAGGTAGCTTAGCTAGCCCAAAGATGAGAGCTTTGCCTTATCAAACACTAGATCTCTAGAGACTTGCAGTTCGTCAGGATGAGCTGCATAGCTCTAAGTTGCTGAAGCTATCAGTTACAGTGTTTCCATTAAGCCTTCAATCTTTTAACTGTAGGTGCAGACGCTTTAGTTTTCTGTCTTAAGCCTTCAGCAGATAAACTATAATCTGAGTAAGTGCTTCTGTACAATCGGCTGTTACTGTTCTAGCAGAGTGTTCTGTGACACATTTGACTGATTGCTGATGGGTGATAGCTGAAAGTCTATGCTACGGATAATCTGTCATGCTGGACACTCAGGCCTTTACAAATTTCTTGATCTTTATGTTGTAAAACCTTGATTTCTTGTCTACTTTTCAGAAGATATGTTTAAGGAAATCTGAAACTGGGATAATAGTCTCTCACTAGTAGAATTACTGATAAAAATGAGTATCTACTGGCAATTGTTTGCTGTGGCTTTCTGTCTTCCATCCTGTGGTATGTGTCGAGGGGGGCAAAGACATCCAGATCCTATCAAAGACCCTACTTGCCTCAGGTCTCTGACAATCCCAATTTAAGAGGCTATATCTGGAATAATGTGTCCTATTGTGGGTCCCTCAGTACCAGAGGCATATCAACAAACTGGAGAGAGTCCAGCAGAAGTCCCCAGTGATAGGTAGGGACTGTAGTGTATTGGAAATGGAGAACTGGATTTTTTGAACCTGAAGAACAGACTAAGGTGAGGGAATCAAATCACCGTTTTTAGCTACCTAAAGATGGAGCCAGGCTCTTCAGAAGTGTCCAGCAAAAACAAGAGGCACAGTCATAAATTGCAGCAAGAAGAACTGCAGCTGGACATCAAAACCAGTGTTTTTACACGATAAAAGTGGTTAAATTGCAGACCAGTTTGCCCAGAGAGGTTGAAAATTTCCATTGATGGAAATTCCACAAAGCTTGTCTAGATGAGGCCTTGACCAACCTGACTTAAGTTACAAGTTGGCCCTGCTTTAAGCAGGGGTCTGGACCAGAAACATCCAGCCTAGGTTATTCTGTATTAACTGCTGTTTAGCAGCTCTTGGTAAACTTTTCGTGCTTTCAGTTTACAGTTGATTTTCTGAGTTCTGGATACTAGTGAAAGATACTGGAAGAGATGCTTTTAGGGTGCAGTTTTAAAGCTAGTGTTGCCTTCCTGCTCTTTCATTCCTGTGCCTGTCCCTGTACTGGCTCTGATGCTTGTCTGATACCTGAAGTGAGTTGGTTTCAGGGCACTATTTTTTCAGGAAGCTAGATCAGCAAAAATTCCTCCCAGGGTATTGATTTAGAAGGGGAGATTGAGAACCAGGAATGAAGTTTTGTGGTGAAGGAGGTGAGAGCACAGAGATGCTAGTTTAGCTTAAACAGTTAATGGGGCTACACTGCACTAGCTGACTTCAGGAGTCGTTAGGGTAGTTTTAAGTACTTAATTCATAGAGCTGTAATGGCTACACACAGGTAATTTTGGATTCAGGCGTGTCAGGCCACCCTAGGAAGGTGTTACTGCCTCCAAGCTATTCTGTAACTCATCTCTACCCTTCTGCTCAAAGCTGTGCTATCTTTTGATCTTCAGGTGAACCTTTTTTGACCTGTTCCATTCCAAATGTGCAGGGATAACTGAGACAGCTAAACCAGGTCACAGGGGCTGGTGTTGGTCTGAATGAATCGAGCAAACAGGTCTCATCTGGAGGCTCCAGCAGAAGGATGGTGATGGAGGAGGCAGCATCTGGTGTCTCTGTCTGTGCAACAAATGTTCTCTGCAGTGTGTGATTGTTGGACGGCTGCCTGGCTGGTGTAGACTTAAATTCACCTTTGTAATCTTAACCTTATGCTTTTAAGTTAACTTGGTTCCTTCTTGGGGTTACAGAGTCAAATTTATGTTAATGTGAACCAATAATAGAACATGTTTGATTCACTCTGGCTGTTTTGTATTCTGCAAAACTTCCTTTTTATGATCTGTTTTGTTCAGTGCTATGTTAAAGGAAGCTGAACGTGGTCAGGCGCTATCCATAACGTCTTGGCATTCCCTCATTGTGATTACAAATGATGTATTACCTTTTGTAATTCTCAGATAAAATGGTTCCTTCCATCTTATGTAGAAAAATAGATGTAAATGTATTTTATTAGACCAGCTGATACAGTTAGAGAATTTAAACAAGGTTTTGAGTGCACAAGCCCTTCTCAAAGCCTGAATAAAAGTGGAATAAATAGAAGTTGGGAACAATCGCTGAGACTCTTAAGCCATCTCTGAAAGAAAGTGTAAAGTATATGGAGTGTGGGGAGAGAGGGTGAAATGGTTTAAATAATGTTTATGCAGTTAACTCTGCCAAGGCACAATCCTAATTCTTGTGATGTCCTTCCAATTTATCTAACTAATGAGATTCAGGAGTATTCTAAACTTACAGTTTAACAGTATATTTGATTCAATCATGAAGACTGCTAAAAATATCTTGCAGATATTCTAGATTTTCCAGTCTTTGTCCCATGAAGTAAAGGCATTTTGTGGTATGGTTTTATCATCTTTTTGTTATTCTGAATTTGTGCTGTATTACTTAATGACTGTAATACACAGCAATATGTCTTGCCCACAAAATAATTTCAGTGATAACTGGCTTCTGTTCCTTGGTGTCTTGGAAATAATGTGCTAGATGTTGTACAAACTTTTCCCAGGTTCCTCTACTTGGCATTTGTGTGTCAACTTGCAAACCATAGTTTTTACAGATAGGATGGCTGTGTATGTTGCCTGTTAAAATAATTGTGATATTGCACAGACTGATCAAACAATTGAATAAAGGATTATTGGTTTTACTGTAAGAGTGGGGTTTATCTTTTAACTTTTGAAAGTCAGATATCCAGTCTAACCTAATGAACTAGGCAGCTCCAGAAGACAATTAATTCTCCTATCTCATACACTTGTTGGATGAAATAAACCTCCATGTGGGTAACTTTTTCTCTCCTCATAATTTACAATGAAAATTTAGATAATAAACTTAGCTAGGTGCCAAACATATAGATGGTTGAAAATTTTCCCTGTCTTAAATGCTCTTAATGTCTCTTGGACAGACACTTAAAACTGTGGTTGTACTTTTATATTTGTTTCAGATGGACCCTACTAGAATTTCAAAAGAACACGCACACTGTGTCAGAACACTTTTTGGACATCAAGAAGATACGGATTTGCATGAGGCATCCTTTGAAAATCAAGAAGTGAAGTTAATGCCAGAATCATGTAGAAGCATGAAACAGGCTCTCCAAAGAGCTGTGCAGAAGGTAAGTGGCAGACAGTGTTCCTTTATTTTGTGCTACTGTTGAACTTACAACAGTTTTTCCAACATCTATATTCAGAGGTAAGTTCTAGAAAGTATTTTACAGTGAAGTTGCATCCAAGATCATATTATGCTTGTTCATGAACCTGGTAGTGGTTAACCAGTTCTGTATTCAAATAGCTTTTTTTTTTTTCTCTTTTTTGCTCACTGTGCCAGTTCTCTGTTCTGTGCAGACCATTCCCATGCTGGCAGAAGAGCTGCTTTGCCATAGCACGATAACCAGGCAGTCTTTGCCCAGCAGTTGAGAATGACAGCTTGTTCCCAAACACAAATAACAGAAGTAGTCAGCTGAAGAAGTCTGCCATAATGAAGAAGCCTAGGCAAGCTGGATGTATGTCATAATCACCTCTAACAGCAGTTACTGCCTTTAATCTTTTTGCATGTTCATGATAGTGTTTAGTGCTAATTATGGGCTATTTAAAAGCTGAATGTCTGCTATGGTATTTGGTTTTCCTGGCTTACCAGGTCCATTACTGCCTCTTCACGTCAGCATAGGACTGTCAGTTTTTGATAAAGGATACGATATTAGATTTGAGCTGAACTCATGTAGACTTTACAGAGTTAATTGTACTTGAGTTAATTATAGGGTACTTTAATTCTGCTAATGCTTGCTTTTAATGGAGTACCCTGAGTGACAGATCTTTTTGTGAACAAAACTTAAACCTAGAAGTTCATGTCTTGTCTCATTTGCTATCCACCTCCTTGAACAGCTTAAGAAAAAAAAAAAGCTTAACTCTGTAGGATCAGTTCTATCTTCCAGCATTTTATAGGCTGTGTCACAGTACACCTATTTCTGTGTTCTGTGTGCTGGTGCTAGACTGCTCGTTCATGTAGCTCCCATGACAGGGTAAGGAGCTGGTTACAGTAAGTGAATGGGAAGCCCTGTATTCTGGTCACTCGCTGCTGGTTACTCAACAAAGGCATTGACTGGAGTCGAGGCTGCATATCCTGCCATTCTGGATGGAGGTTAAATGCTGCAATGTCCGTGGCCAAGATAAGTAGTGTGTAGGGATAACTTTTTTGGCTGATGACCGTTAGTTTGAGAACAATAAAATTTCCCTTGCCAAAGTAATCAGAATCTGAATTTCCTTTGGATGCAACAGAATGTATTAAGCAGCTGGATCGGTGTTCTGGATGCTTTGTCATCATATATTGATGACACAGAGAAAAAGAGAAAAATAGAAAAAATGCTTGCCTGGGTCTATATTTGCATCTTTCTGGTATATCTGAGATGTGAAAGAAACAGTGTAAAGGCAAAAATATACTTCTGCAAGCTCCTACTTTCATTTGCTTTGGTACAATGAAGGGCAGAGATGCATCTGAATCTTACTTCTAGTTGTGCTAATCCTTTATGTGTGGGGATGCAGCTAATGGGACTTGAAAGAGGTTTTCTATCTTCTGTATGTTCTTCACTTTCCTGAAGGAGATTCTAACCTGTGTGTTTTAAGAACCAGTATCCTTATTTGAATTGGCAGCATATTAAGTGGCTGAAATGGAACACTTTAAAATAGCGTTTAAGTTTTATGATTTTTCAATATTTTGTCTTTTGCAAAACAAGCTGTTCAGGAAGTGAAAATAGACAACTTGTTTTTGCTCAAGTGTATGGTCTGGTTACAGCTTTTAGCTTACTGCACTGGTTCTCATCTGTTTTCTTTGCACACCTGTAGAGCTAGTGCTTAAATCTAAAGCAGGGATTAATGTTGAAAGTGAAAGTGCTCTTACGAAAACCAGCGTAGTAGGGCTGCAAGGTCAGGTGTAGAAACATTTGTTTTCTGGAAAAATAATAATTAAAGATTTTCTTTTAATCAAAATCTAATAGTGAATTCCCTAACATATTCCAGGATAAAAATACTGCTTAGGGAGCAGCTTACTCAGTAGAAAGCACATTTTCAATGTTATTGCATATAAACTTTAAAGCAGACAAATAATATACTTTCCTAGCCTGTCTGTTTGCTTAATTTTTTTGCATGTAACCCTAAAAACCTTTTGGCAGTCCAGATGCACTAACCACAGTTTTTATGAAGTCTGTTATGAGCCTGAAGTAGAAAGGACTTGGGTCAATTCATAAGCAACTTTCCTTGGCAATACTCCCAGCTTCTAGCAGCTTGTGGAGTTCAGGCGTAAACTAGTTTCCCACATGGCAACAGAGTACTTTGCTAGACCTCCAGGAAAGCGCTTATAAAGAGATCTATATACTTAGCAGACATTTCAAGTTCACACAGTTACGGACAAATTCAAGGTTTCGTGGATGATTGCTGTAAGTTGTTACAATTTCACAGTGTCCGTCCTCCAACGTTGCATACCTTTTTTTTTCCTGCAAACAATAGACTACTCATTTGGGTAGAGGTTGTAGTGCTGATCTCTAAACTGTCTTCTGATGAATATTGGTTCATGTACTTTTTATTTCACTTCCTTCCTGATTAACATTCTTCAAATTGCTGAATTTCCGGCAAGATAATCAGATACTTCTTCCTGGTATTAGCTGGACTTAAAGCACTCAGGTAGTAGAAGAAACAACTGCATAAAGGAGCTTTAAGGTCACAGCTGAAGCAACACATGAATGTCCAGAGGAGTTCTCTTCTGATTGGTCTCAACAGGCTGCTTATAGCTGCTCGAAGTAGATACTGAGATGTTGTAAAGCCAAAGGAGAGGAAAAACTGTTCACAAATGTCACATGTTCAAATGTAGCCTTGTCTCTGCATCCTCAACGTTGGACATAACTTGAAGAGCAGGAGTTGTTTTTGTTTTGAAGGTGCTGAGATACTAAGGGTTAAAACCTGCAGCCTGCTGTGGATGAGGAAAGAGCAGTTCCCAACTTTCCAGGCACTTAAAGCATGATTTTAGCTTTTAAAATGTGTAAGTTTTTCAGCTTCCTAATGGGCTCTTAAGTGTTTTGGATGAAGGAAGACACATTTTTGATTTTCGTGACCGGCTGCTTGTCTGTTTTTAAACAGTGACTGTATGAAGGAGGTTGGAATGTGCGAAGCAGGCCAGCAGAGTTGACTTGGTGAGCAGGGTGCAAATGATGCGAAGGTGTAGAAGTGCAGCTTGTCATAAGACTAACAGAGTGGTGTGATTTTTGTGTACAGTTTTTCTAAAAATAACTCAACAACTTGGTAGCGCACATGGTTCTGTGAGTGGAAGTAGTAAGAGAAGTGATTGTTAATATTTTGTCAGCAGTTCTCATGCCATTATAGCAGTGTCTTAGTGACAGGCTCTGTTGAGCTGTTTCTACTTTCTTAATGCTAGTGTATATTGTGGTTAAGTATGAGATGCTTAAAGACATTCAGGTGCTAAAGAATGCAGTTGATACTTTACAGATTTGGAAAATCCTAGCTCTTAATGCCTTATCTTAAAGGATACCAGGGTTTTTTTATAATCCCACTAAGAGGCCATCTTTGGACATCTGGATATCTTCAGACACCCACTGAAAAATGTGGTCCTTGAGTCCCTCAGAGTCAGAAGCAAGTATGTGCTAAAATGCTTTTCTAAGGTAGGTCGTGTATCACCAGCACCTTGGAGCCGTAGAAACATGAAGTAAAAAAATCAAGAGAAGTGTTGAAATACTTGCTCTTCAGGAGACTCACAGCTCCATCTCTGTTATCTAGGGACTAGTTCATGTATTTCAGCTTCCGTTTGGAGGCCTGGGCAACAGAACAGAAAGGAATGTCAAAGATTTGTGGGGCTTGTCAGAATCAAGTAAAGAACTTGTCCAGTGTTTGGAGAGCTCTGCTGATGTTTTCTGGCCACAGGCTAGCCACTTCTGATCCAATGACAAGTGCACAGAAGAGTGAACATGAGCCAGTCTCCAGCTTTTCTCAGTGTGTTAGTGTTGGTGTCATGCTTATAATCTCTTTTGTTGTAATGACACTTGCATTCCTAAATGCATAGTAGCATAGCTTGAAGAGGCGTACAAGAAAGTGGTTGTATCAGACAGATGCTCCTAGGAAACAGGAAAGTAGGCTCAAGACTATCAGGACAAGTAGAGTTGGGGACCCAAATCTTCCTGGGTAGCTGTTCTGCTTACCAAGTGGTGACCTTGCAGATGAACAGCACCACCAAGGGTTAGAAAGAAAGCAGCTCAGACTGCATTTCGTGAGGACCACAGCCTTTCCGCATGGAAGGTGAGCTGAATCAGGCTGCTCGATCTCAGAAGGGGAGGTACCCAGTTGCTCAAGCTAGAGCATCTTCGTAAATGTGCAGAAGCAGAACACCATATGCCTAAGAAAAATGTAGGTTAAGAGGAGGGCAGCGATTTGCCCATTCAGGGACTTAAAGGGCTGCGCAGTTAGCAACCATGGGATATTTTTTTAGTATAAGTTTAGACAATAGGAGATTAAAATGTACATACCTCTTTTTGGATCTGCCCAATAGGCTCTCCAGACAAGTACTTTAACACATCTCCCAGAAGGAAAAGATCTGAAAACAGGCTCCACATCTGAGAGGTTTCCATTAAGAAAGCAAGAAAATAAGAGTTGCCCCTTTCTAAGGAAAGGGTTGGGAGTAGATATGGTGCAGTAATCTCTGAGAGTGGTCCATCTCCCAGTTTCTTTTACCTTATGTCCTCTTCTCTTCAGAGGCTTTTGCAACTTTTCGGAGTATCTAGTACTTGCGATTTTTTTTTCATCTTCCTACTTCTGATGAAGTTAAGAGAGCTCAAGTGTGGCTAGAGGCTGATGTTGGTGTGCAGCTCCTAGAATTGAGCTTCATTTTCATGCTCTTAGAACTGACATTGAAGTAGGAAGATCAGAGAGGGGAAGTGAATGTAAATGGGGGAGGTGGACATGAGTTTTGCTTCTTCTGAAGTTGCGATTCTTCTGCTTTTCTTCTCGTCTCTACAGCAGAAAGCACCTTAATGATTCTTATCTACAAAATCAGCATATCTCTGCTGAAGTATTATGCTTTGATAGTCATACTACAACTACCATACTGCTGTGGCTTTTCATTTTAGCTTAACATTTAAACACCTACTGAAAGAGGAAAGTGAGAGTAATAAATGCACCAACTGAGGCGTTACAGATTTCACTGTGGCTGCAAAGTTACATAAAAGCAGGACTTTAGGTGTTTTCAAAGCAGGTTTTCACATTCTAAACCACCGCAGTGATTGAAAACACAGTGGAACATTGCTGATCTGGCCAAATCTGAGGCATATTCTATATACACGGTATTGAACCAGATGACCAGCAACATGTGTGACATAAAGACAAAACAAAGGACCACTCTTAGGTTTCAAAGATGAGACAGGATTTTCTATCTTCAGCAACATGTTTTGTTTTACTAAAGGTCTTCTTGATGGCTCCATGGTATGAGGTATTCTGAATAGCAAGTAGAATATTAGCCCTGTTTTTTAGAAAACAGAGATGAAGAGAGTCATGGGGGAAGAGGGGACAGAACGGAAGATCGAACCTAACATTACCAAGACTAAGTCCAGGCTCGTAACAAGAACAGGCTGCTTAGGTTTTTGAAAACTGCTGTTTGTATGTTTTCTCAAGAAAACAGGAGTGGATTATTAAAGGCAAGGATTTTTGTGGTGCCTGATGTCTGTTACTTGTGGTGTTCTTGGTTTCGGGTAACATGGGTTTCAATCATGTTAAAATTAATCTGCAGTTTTGAAGAATGCATACTTCCAAACTCTGGTACCCAGTCCATTTGGCCCAGTACAGATGCAGAAAATGCTTAATTCTTCAGTTCCTGCACACATGTTAGACATGAGCTATGATTATAAAGTTTTGTAGTCTTGCAACCTCCCCTGTTAGTGGTCAAGTGTGAAGGTGGAGGTTTTAATTTACCTCATCATGAATGAAATTCAGAGCTTAACTTTCCTTAGTTGTTAGTGTGATTACACACTAGTCCCTTTGTACAACTGCCTCTTTCATTACCTTTTAACTCCAAGTAGTTAAATCAGTTCATAAACTCTATTGTTTTATGTGATGTGTTCTTAGCAGTCATTGTTCCTTTATACTTAAATATTCCAAGTGCTATAAGTAGGCAAGGTTGTAAATGTCCTGTCACCACCTCTTCAATAAATAGTGCAGTGATCATCCACACTATCATTCCTATGCACCCTTACCCGAAGTATTAGACAGAGGAAGTAATTTGATTGTGGCAGCTAAACTGTGTGTTCATGTTAAACATCGTGAAATTAGAGAACATATATCCCAGACATCTGAATATGCTGTAGATAGAACAGCTCCCACATATACACACAGTGTTGTAATTGTGCAAAGTACCTGCAATACATAATACTACAAAAACACGACGACATCAGAGCAATGGCTCTTTCTCATTTTAGGAAGTCCAGCGTGTCATGGGAAGAACACTGCCAAGACCAGAAAAAGGTAGGTGCTGGTTTATGAGTAAGAAATACTTTAGTTCTGCTAAACTTTGTCTTTCTGAGGTAACGCAATTGTTTTATCTCTAGCTGCAATGGAGGCATTAGGAATGGATCTGTACAGGAGAAACAAACCTGAGAAGCAGCCTTTTGCCCATCTCATTATTGACGATAAGAATATTCCATCTGGTAAGTTCAGTTTTAAGTGAATACTTTCAATGCAACTACAAATATATTAAACAGTGAAGTGTATGAGAATAGTTCAGCAATACCAGCAACAGACTGGGATTTCAGAAGTGGCTTTTTATAATGAGAATAAATTGGATGCATTAAAGGATTTGAGAGGCAGCAGGGGTAACATTAAGAGGATGATAGCTCCCTTTCGTCTCAGGTAGCTTACATCTGTCTGTTATGGGCTGAATAGCTGCCATTTCAAATGACCAGTTTTTGGGATGAAGCTCTGAGAGCTTGGCCTGCCTCTTTGTGGTGTCTTCAGGTGAGAAATGATGATGAGCATTAAATACTCTCCTCTGAAGTTTCTTATTTTCTTTGGCTGGTAGGGCCCATCTGCAGTTCTTCACTCACACTGGACATCAACTATAGGTATATATACACACAGATGTGTGCGTACATGCATACAAAGATACACGAGCACAAAGATTGGCCAGAATCCAGATCTTGCAGGTTGGAAGATGTTTCCTTTCCATTGAGTCTAGTATTTTTTTGTCCTGTTGTTGGATGAAGAAATGTGTTGTTTTCTGTTGTAAAGTTCAAAAACGTCTTATGTCCACCTATTCAACCCTTCAGAGCAACACTCCCTTTGTGTGCTGAAGTGTAATTGAGTCTGTACTGGTTGACACAGTATTTGTCTTCGGACTGGATCTCGAAGCTGGGAATTTTATATGGATATACAACACATGTGTCAGGTGCCCATCAGTGTAAGAACTTGCCATAAAGGAAGCACATCTTTCATTTTGAGGTGTCAAAAACCTAGCACTGCAGTTCCAATGTCATCATTATAACTTGCCTACTAGTTCCCTGCCCTCTGTGTGCGTATTGCACTCTCATAGCATAGGGCTGAATTTATAGCGAGAGTTTCCTTCTGCGAATGGAATGTTGAAAATGGTTTGTCATATTCCATTCGTTATTATGCTGCAGGACTGGTATAGACTTTTTCACAAGACTCCCAGGGCCTTCCTGACGTTCAGACGTGCCAAAGCTTCACAAGTGTCCATCTTCATCCATCTAATTCAGTTGCAGGAAGATCAAAGATTATAGCATTGTACTTTGAGTCACAGGGTTTCTGGTCAGTGTGTGGATTGGGATGCAGTATGTTTCTGAGCTATTGAGTAGGAGAAAAAAATGTTCCTGTGGCTTTTAGCTGCCCTTGTTGTAAGAGGATGGCATTCTTTTATCAGAGCTCTTATTCTCTACCCATGGGTATCTTTGGATGACTTTGGGCATATCCACACTAGTACAATATGAGGGAGCAAGACATGAATCTGCCTTGGAACACTCTCCAGAGGAAAAGATTCACTCTTACAGTTTTAAGATATCTTAGTGCTGTTTCCTTTTTTGCCCTGGGGTGCTGTCAGTTGGGATTTTTCTCTCTGTATTCTCAACACAACAATCATCATTGGTGTGGTAGAAGTAAACCAGAGTTTATTCTGAAACTATCAGATGGAGGATCGTGAGATAGGAGGGGACATTGATCACCACTGTTTTCCTCTGAAGATCTGTATGTTCTGCAGTGCTGAACTACGTGCTAATTAAGCTATGTGCATTGCTTTTCTGTTTTATATAACCAAACCAAAGGGTGATGCTGTGTTGAGGCTTGAAATCTGAGATTTCAGCAGCCTGCATAGTAATACCTTGTTCTTGTTCTATTTAAAGACAAAGCACTTCTGTACACAAGAGATTAGCTTCTTGCCTGGAGGGGTAAGATTCTTTCTCTCTTCAAATGCATTAGCTCTGCCAAGATACAGAACTTTATAAGCAGAGAGTTTAAGCAGTTTTTCAGATGGCACTCAGAACTTCTACAGGCTTTCTTATTAGCTCAGCTGCCTTCTGACAAGCTTCGATTTCAGTCAGATTTTGGCTTTTGACATAAGTCAATAGTAGAAGGTGCAGTATCAGTAAACTAATCTTAGCATTTTGTCTTTGGAAGGATTCAATTAATTTGCTTATCGTAGAGACAAATAACGTATATCTACAGAAGTGGAGTGTGTTAGTGTCACACTTTGTGAAATCCACCTTTTCCTGTGGGGAATTTATTTTCTGTGTGCCTGGTGTTGCTGTAAACTGGATTTTTATCGGGGCTGCAGCTGATCATTTTTACCATTGTGCATCACTGCATTAACCTTCTAGGGAGTGATGCAGCACATCTGTGGGTAATGGCAAGGGAGACATTGTTCTTGCTTGCTCTCTTCACTTTTTTTTTTTTTAATAGTACAGGCTACAGGAACTCTCAGAAATACAGTGCCTGGGACAACAAGCTGCTTTGTTTCTCCTTGGAGCAGATCAACCCCTTACCAATGCGATGAGTTGGACATAGTGTCTCCTGATCTGGCACATGTGCCTTCTGGCTCCTTTGGAAGAGCGTTGCAGGATGTTAATCATGAGCTCAGCGTCTGCAGTCCTTGTGGGCATTGCAGCAGTGAGGGGCTGCATCCTTATGGGTAGCTGGAACCCTCAACCTCCTGGTTGTGAGGCACTCCAGTATCATACTCACTGGTTTGAGGCAGTACCCTCTTGGCTGGGAGGCACAGGGGTTAATGACAGGCATAAAGGATGAAGAATTTGCCTGAGGGTCACTGGGAGTTTTTCTCTCCCATCCTGTTTCTTCTGAATACAAATGGAAATTTTTCTTCCCCTGATTCCTCACCCTGCATGCCTGAAATCCTTTTAAATTGTTTTATGCCATCTGTGAGTCTGGACAGATCTGTTCTTAGTGTTTTAAGGTTCTCTACTGTCATCGCTCTGACCCAGACTAAACAATGTCAGGATAAAAACATCTGTCTTCATCACTGTCAAACAGGATTTTATTTTAAGTAGTTTGCCACTGAGCGCCCTTCATGAAGGGGCACTGAGCAGTGTCTGTGAGGGAATATTTTCCTTTTACCTGGTTCACAATAATATCAAGCCCCAAATGGACTTTTGCAGCTGGGGGCAGTGCAATGGAGGGGGAAAATAACCCTTCCCAGATCTTGGTGTCCCCACCCATCATTTGGCTGCAGAAGCCATAGTGGTTTGGCTTGCTGTATGTAATTTTTAGGTTTACTGCCTTAGGTTAAAAGCTGGATGCTTGCTGGTTGGTTTTTACCAGAGCTCACTATAAATGCTACCTAGGTTTTAAATGAAAACAGTGAATTTTGGTTTATAAATTGATTATAGAAATTACTCACAGTTTAAAGGAGAAAATCACTAACAGAAATAAATATAAATGTTAAATATATCATTTGGGATGTGAATTGTTACCTTTAGCTGTCTAAGGAAACACTGTAGTATTCTGAGCTATTTACAGGTACAGGTTCAGCTCAGCTGCCCTCTTCCTCTAGAAACAGTTTTTCAGAGCAAACAGTGCTTTGGTCCTTCCTCCAGGCTTTTTTTTTTTATACCTGAAGGCTACGAGGATGCAAACAAATTGTCAATACAGGGCTACTTTCTCCTCTGTTTCCCTCCCATCATATTCCTTCTTAATAATTAATTTTATTGAAACTGATTTGTATTAGTCTTAGTTCATGCTCACAAATATCCAAGCTGTTGTTTTGGTTTGTCTTCAGTTACCAGAAAGACTGTGTATTTTCTTGGCTTTTTTTTTATAACGCTTTTTACCTTATCTGGAAGGTTATCTTACTCATTATCTCCCTGACCTCTTCCTTCTCTGTCAACATGACTTGTGCTATTTTTTTCTTATTTCCATAGTAAATTTTATGACAGCATTTTGACACTCCTATGGCTTGGGTTATGTTTGAGTTTCTTATACAGGTACAGCTGATTTGGCACTTAGGCTCCAGTTTTCTCCTCTGCCTGTGTTTTGGGGTACTGATTGTTTTGATGTCTCCCTATTTGAGCGTGTTACCACCAGAAGTGCTGAAAGCCTCCCGGTTTGCATGGCATAACTCCTAGCAATGCATCTTTGTGCTGTGCTGCTGGCTGGGGCACGCCTCTTCTGAAGCTCTGAATTGTGCCCATCTGCCTCAGTTAATACAATTACAGCACTATAATTTAGGTTGGAAGGGCCTTCCAGAAGTTATCTATGCTAATCCCCTGCTCGAAACAGATCGGGTCATCTTCCATCGTTTCTTGGCCTCTCCTTCCACCTGACCATGGATGACTGATGCATATTCCCTTCAACACCAAAAGAGTGTGAACAAACTTCACCCAGAGCCCCTCTCAACATCTCAATTAGAAGAAACTGTGACACCTATTTTCTCTCTTCCCCCTTCTTCGACAGACAATCATGCATTCCCACTAAGGATTTCTTCAAAATTGCTACTTGATTAAGAATGGCAACTAAAAAGTTTACTCACCAGGTAAATAAAATCTGCTTAGCAACTACCCAGTATGCTGTCAGTCAGTCACAGCACACCAGTATGCCTTTCTTTTCTGTCATATGTATATATTCCTGTCCCATATCTCTGATGTGCCTCTCTTCCAATCCAAGCAGTGATTTCTTGCCTCTCCTCCTCATCCTGCCTCCCTGGGCAGTATTTCTGGCAGACTTAACACCGTGCACAAGAAGTTCTACAACTTTCTCAGCTATCCCCAGTGCTTCAGAGATGTACTCTTGTACCCCATCTCAGCATCTCTTGCAGGTGAATAATTGCAGGCTAAGAGACTTAAGATCTTAGTATTCACTTAATTTATGGTTTCCAGAAGGTTTTTTTGAGGCACTGCGCAGAAGATGGCTTCTCCATATGATTTTCCTTGTATAATTTCTACCTGGCTGTACTGGAGCCATAGGGGAGCAACTATTCATGATCTGCCTCTGGCAGCCTGTGGTTTGCACAGATCTTTGTGGAAGAACGCCAGAAGCTTTTTTTGTTCTGGACTATTAAAGTATTCCTCTCACATGCAGAAGCTGCTTGCCCTTGGCAGTTGGGGAAGACTCATAGCTCTCAAGTTGCCTTGTCCCAACTTCCCCTCACATCTTTCTGCACTAACAAATCCAGGATGTGTCCTTTTAACTAATCCAATATACCTGGGGCTCTCCCCCAGCATACTTGTGAGCATACTGGTGGTTCTCGGGCATGCCTTGATACGTGCTTGGAGGAGGGAGGGGGCAGTGGGCCCTGCCATGTGCCGTGAAAATTTTTGTGGGAATAGACTTTTGGTCTGATGTTGGGAGAATAAGGTACTGAACATTCCAAGCAGGCATTTAGATGCACTGGAAGCCCAAGGCGTAAGGTCTTCTGGTGGCTGCGTGGACCCACTGTGGTGGGTGCCTCAGAGGGAGCAAATTGAGTGAGTCTTGTGTGCTGAAAATGGCTAGTGGTTAGGAGGACAAGTTGGCCAACTCTCCCCTGTTGTGCTGTGCCCTGCGTATTACACTAAATAAATGGTAGAGTGTTAAGGGCTTGGGCCCATCAGGAGGGGTGGCTTTCTCAGGGCAGTGCTGTTTCCTCTGTGTGGGCATGCCCGTGGGCCTTGGCTGGACCTTCTCCTCCCACTGTTACCTATTCCTCTATGTTTGCAGGCAGAGGCTGCAAAATGAGGTGGGTGCTGTGGTAGGATGGTGGTGAAGCTGGGGAGGTGGGTTTGCGGGATGTGTGCTGCAGGGCATGCTCCTCAATGAAAATGCTGTTGATAAACCTCTACACAATATATGTACTGTAGTAGCAATGCGATCTGGGCTGGTGTTGCAGGCTGCTTCTTGACGCCATGCCACCAAAACAAAACTGAGGTGTCAAATGTGACCAGGTTTGGAAGGAAGACTCAAATGCGCTCTCTCACTGCCTTTCTGACCTCCTGCCAGGCCATCTCTTAGCGCAGCCTCAATAGTAGAATCATAAAATATGTCGAGCTGGAAGGGACCCATAAGGATCATGGAGTCCAACTCCCTGTTCCTCACAGGACTACCTAAAACTAACCCATATAACTAAGAACGTTGTACTCCTTGAACTCTGACAGACTGGTGCCATGACCACTTCACTGGAATGGTCTCCCCAGGGACTGACCACCCCCTCAGTGAATAACCTTTTTTTTATCTCCACAAAACCCCATTTTTCTAATGTCCAGGATCTACATGAAATGACATCTTGAGATTTGACCAGCTTGAAACATCCAAGAGATGATATGATGTGGCTATTTGATGATAGCACTCAGGAGGTGCCTTTCAGGCCAGAGTTCCTGGAGGACGTTCGTAGCCGTTTATGTGGTTAGATTTCAGTGACGGCGCTGGGCTGACAAACTAATCAAAACATCTCCAGTCTCTCAGCTCCTTTTTGTTCTCTTCACAGAGCATTCAGTCACCTTAACAGATAAGGGACAGCTTCCTGTTTACCAGGCCACCGTCATGCAGGCAGAGCTGAAAAGGCTTATATGTAACTGTTAGAAGGAATTTAATAATGCTTGTTTACATCTGTGAATTCTATTAATCCGTCCTTTTTGGTAGTGAGACTTGGTAACTGTTATACATGTATTTTGATTTCTATGGAGAGACAGAGACAATATTATAATTTTCTTTCATAATATGTGGATCTCCAGCTTAAGACAACTTGAGGGTGGCTGTTCTCCTTCCAGCATGGGGTATCAGCTCATTGTTTCTAGTTTGAAACTTAGGATCCTTTAGAATAAATAATTAAAAATAGGAAAAGGAAAAAAAATAGCAGTGCATCCAGAATAGTGTGTCTTCCTAAACCTCTTTTTCCAAGACCTTCCACTAGATATTAGACAAAGAATCTGAGTTAACCTCCCACATAGCTGTAACTGCCCAGCCAAAATTTGTACAATTATCAAATAATTAGGATTATGCTATGGGCCACTCTTCTAGATATCTGGGATGTGACTAAACCCAATTGTGGAGCCTTGTTTCTGGTATATGCAACCACTGAGTTAAGTCAAAACATTGTTTTTGCATGAAAAAGTTTGTCATAAATACTTGAAGTGCAATCTGAAGTCTAGTCAGCTTACTGCGTAGTACTACAGATGCACAATTGTACTGATTTTTTTTTTTTTGCCCCCCTTTTTTTTTGGTGTTCTCAAATGAAAAGAACAAGAACATAGAATACAGGAAGGTTTCATAAGCTTTCTCTTTGGGGGATTATCAGTTTAACTTGTTTTCAGATTTTGTTTAGTTATTCCTTTCAAGTGCTTACAGGTTGAAGACTGATAACAAGATTTACTGGTTTTTATCATCATTAATAACTTTTCTTTTCGACTCCTCTCAAGTATTTGCTTCTTGAATAGAGTTTTAGGTGGGACACAAATTCTGTACAGAGCTTGTTGCATGGTTGCTTAACATAATCAAACTATTGGCCAATTAAATGTTTTGTACCACGGTCCAGCAGCTGTTCTGGTGGGAGGGCAGACAGTTATAAATAGCAAGCCAAATATGGCATTATGTGATGAAAAAAGGAAATTTCTCATGATTTTTTGTCATAATTGTCTAATATTCACTTTAACCTATATAACTATAATTGCTGTTCGTTCTAAAAACCTGGGGATTGCTTTCTAAATGTTGAATTTTGTTAAATGTTTATAAATAATCGTGGGGGGTTTTTTCTCTCCCCTCTCTTCAGGAACGCGCAAAGTGAACCTCACATCCTGGCATCATGACAAAGGCCAAGCAAACTTGTCAAATATGACATTCAATGATGGAAAGCTAATTGTGAATCAAGATGGATTTTACTACCTTTATGCCAACATTTGTTTTAGACATCATGAAACCTCAGGAAACCTGACCAAAAGAGGGCTCCAGCTGATGGTGTATATGACTAAGACAAACCTTAAAATGAGGCGCTTTGATGTGTTGATGAAGGGAGGAAGCACCAAATACTGGTCAGGGAATTCAGAATTTCATTTTTATTCTGTAAATGTAGGAGGGTTTTTTAAATTAAAATCTGGTGAAATGATAAGTATCCAGGTATCAAACCCATTGCTACTGGATTCATCGCAAGAAGCGACTTATTTTGGGGCATTTAAAGTAAGGGATTTAGACTGAATATTTCTTTAGTGTGCTAAAAATTTGGGGGGTTTTTAGTGGTCCAGAAACAACTTGATGACAGAACTGAAAATCTTCTGAACCCAATTGCATCTGTATAAGAAACATATCTCTAAAGACACGTTTTTGCCCTGTGCTGACTCCAGAGGGAGTCCCACAAATGCACAGAAGGGCAAAATTACATAGTTCTCCTGATTCAGTCTTATAGTGGTTTTGTATCACATGTCTCCACTGGCTTCATTAGAGTCGTTAATGACTTTTACATTGGTGTAGTAGAAATCAGAGCAATTAATATTGTTGAACTTCTGTTTCCAGGTTCTGCCCGACTTTTTAACCCATGCTACTCTTACTAGTTTTGGCTCAAACATAGGGCAGGGCAGAACTTGGCTCCCAACTTGCATTTAGGGTTCAATTTTGCTTGAGGTTGAGCGTTCTGACCCTAGAGATGGCAAAGACTGAAAGTATGACTAATCCCATTGCATTTGATGTGGCTTTTCACAGACTTAGTTAAGCCCGTTCTTGCTTTGCTGGATTAGGGTTGGAGGGCTCAGGCCATGGCAGAAATGAGTTGCAGAGCACCTAAACTTAAGTTTTTACCTGATTAAAAGGGCTGTTCCAGGAAGGAGGGAGATCATCTGGCCTTGCAGTTCTAAAAAGTTAATTACAGGTCATTTTTATTATTGTTGCACAGTTAATTGCAAATCTAGATTGCCAAAATATGGTGTGCCTTTAAAGTATTACCTTGTGCCAGAACCTGCAAAGACGTTTTTTAGACAAAAAGTATGTATTTTTATATTCTGTAATATCTAAAGTTTTATTTCAGGTGTAATGTTTTGTGTAAAAAATATGTAAATTATATTGTCCTATAGTATTTGATACAAAATATTTAAAATCTCTTGCTGTTTGTATATTTAATGTTTTAAACTGTTTTTAATGTACAGACATGTCAAACTGGTGCACTTTTTAATCCCAATGGGAAAAATTGCAGCTAAAAGAGGTTGTTTGCAATTAGCAAATGTAATATATATCTTTGTTCTTTTTAACTTAATAGATCTCTGTTAAACATGTCAGTATTATTGTGAGGGGGGGAATCACACCAATGTCATGAATATTACACCAGAATGCTGGTCACTGGGCGCCTTTCAAATCTGGAGGGTAATTGACATTACAAAGCTGACATTATCTAAAACCCCCCCACATGAAATTAAAAAAATACATAATAAGCCACAGAAATGTATTAGGGGTATTTATAGTGGCTGAACAGGCATATTTTCCTACAACAGAATCTGCAAGTTGTAAATTCTGCAATTGAGTAATGACTGTTCTAGCTTAGTTTCCTGAAAAAGTGGAGTTCATGTCATCGCGTTGCCTGTCCTCATCTCCCCTTTGAGCTTGTAAAGCTCCGCACGCTTCTGCCGGCTTTGGCAGATGAATGGCAGGGCTAAGAGATGTTTGTAGACGTTTTATGAGACCGGACAGCTGAGAACAACTCAGGCATCACACGTTCTTTGTCAGTGGCTGGCCACTGTTCATGTTAGCCAACAAATTAATACGGGGAGGCTCCTCGCTAGCTGCAGCGCGCATTGTCGCTTGTGTAGTTGCTTGGCCAAAAGAGGGGGGTGGGTGGAATCTGAGGGTGGAGCTGCAAATCCTATGGGTGAGATGTTAGAGCACATCTGGGCAGGGAACAGCAAACTGCTGGGGAAGGGCTGAGGGAGGTTTTAGGAGCATTTCTCTGGGTGCTCTAAGGGGGATGTGGGGAAAACCTGCTCTTTAATGCGGTAGGAATCACAGAAGGTGAAAGACTCAAATCTATAGGAATTGAGGCTTCATACAAATCCTCAGGCTTTTTTTTTTTTAATAAGGAACTGAGTTGAATTCAAGCAATTATTTTATACTGTATAATAAGCATTTCTTTTTAATGTTAATATTGTTTTCTTACAAAATATATTTCTAAGAAAAAAATCAATTTTGTGATTTATTTATCTTCCTGTATCCGTGTATTTCTTATGCAGCTTCAATGGTTTTGTTCAGATTTTAGAACACTCAGACTGGGTATTGTATAACTCACACAAGAAAACTGAGGCACAAATCATCTATTTTGAGATAGATGAATTTTACAGAGGTTTGATTTGGCTCTAAACATGCATCCATCACTTTCATGTAGGATTATACCATCAGGGGTTGGAAATTTAGCTGGAAATGAGGACTTCTAATTTATGTTTTACACCAAACAGTTGTCAGTTCAAAACCAGAAATGACTGAAGAATCTGGGTCAATTGTTTCAAAATTTCAAGAGCTACAGGTCACACTCAAAGAATTTTTTTTTTCTGCACTATGGAGATGTCCATGGCAGTCTGGGAGAAAAATATCTACTCTATATGTCTGTTTGAAGGGTTAAGTTGCCCTCTGGGGAGGTGGAGATGGGTGTTTGAATGATTTGAAAGTCCAGTTAGACTTAGCATGTAGTAGTTGACCTTAGCAAATGCTCTACTTATGGCATTATATGCAGGAGGGGAACCACCAGCACTAAATGTTGCCTGAATGGCAGTGCCTGTGGGCTCCTGAGTGTGTGCTGGAGAAGGTCACAGCACCTGGAGAGTGTGTTGAGCCCCTGTGAAGACACTTGTTGGTTACCTACACATCCTAAGCTACCAGAGGTTAGAAGAGGGCTCCTGAGGCTCAGAAATTAAGCTGAATTTCATTATGCAATGTGGGCCTTTAAATTTGTGGGATGGCTTTGGGGCCTAAATGATTTGAGGCTTTTTTTTCCTTTTTGCCTGGATGCAAACTGGCTATGTGATGGACTAGGTGGGAGGGATGTGATAAAATAGGCCTCATGGGGCTATATAGGTTACCCTGGGGCTTATAATGAGGAGCTGTGCTCTGGCCGGTATCTCTACAAAATAGAAAGCCTATGACAGGTCCTGTTCTGCCTTTCTTGCCCTGGCCCTGGTCCCTTCTCACTCTTACGTGCGTTCAAAAGGAACTAGGAAACTCCACGAGTAGCTGTTTGTGCAGTTTGATTTTGTTTTATACCAGAGCAGCCACAGGTTGAAAAGCTTCAGCAGCATCATTTGGAAGAGACCCTCAGGATCATTGAGTCCAACCATAACCTAACTCTAGCACTAAACCGTGTCCCTAAGAACCTCATCTAAACGCCTTTTAAACACCTCCAGGGATGGTGACTCCACCACTTCCCTGGGCAGCCTGTTCCAATGCCTGACAACACTTTCCGTGAAGAAATCTTTCCTAATATCCAACCTAAACTTCCCCTGGCGCAACTTGAGGCCATTTCCTCTCATCCTGTCACTTGCTACCTGGAAGAAGAGACCAACACCCTCCATGCTACAACCTCCTTTCAGGTAGTAGTTTGAGGCAGCCTGGGCATGTTTGCCAAGGTGATAAGTAAAACCACCTGCTCTAGCACGGGCCTTCCTAAAACCAAAGCTTCCTCTAGAAGCCTCCGTTCTTTTCTGTCTGCTTCATTTGATTTCTTCATCAGGACACAATTAATGAAGAGAGTGGACTAATCAAGTAATGAAGAGAGTTACCTTGAGAAGAAGGTAATGCTTTCTTGGCTAAGAAAGGTACATGTGACTCTTATTTCATAATCTTCCAAAGATAATTTCAGTCTGTGGACAGAGGAGGATTATTTGCTGAAATTTGGAGTTAAAAAAATCCTACTTGGAAATGGTTTATGTGGAATTCAGTGTATTTGCGTGCATGTAAACACCCGTATATTCTTACTGTGCTCTTGCTAAAAAAGTAGATTTTCATACACGGGGTTACAGTTGCATATTTTGGCACCTGGGTACTCCTCCTCCCTCCTTCCCAAGCTCTTCCCAGCCAGTGTGTGTTTCTGTTTCTGTCTATCCCACTTCCTTTTCTCTGGCTCCTTCCAGCTGCCAGTGTCTCCTGCTCACCCTGCTCTCGCTGACTTACAGCTCTTTTTCCTGCTGGCAGCGACAGCCTTGGGTCAGACCTAGGTATACTTCCCCTGATTTGGCCCCAGTTCAGGTGGCCTTTGCTTGAAAAACAATAAGAATTATGTTTGTCAGGAAGATTTTTGAAGTGTTGACGCAAGGGCTGAGCTGGATAGGAACAGAGATGAGTAGCTGGGGAATAAGGAACCAGCAGATCGGACATATGAACTATCCACGCTGCCCTTTGCTTGGATGTACCAGCTTCGGAGGGCTCCAAACAATTATCACGTGCTTAGACTTCTGCTGTCATAAGTGTCCAGCAAAACTTCACAAACATGACCACATGCAGCATTTTGCTGCGGTGGCTTGAGAAAACTCACATCGAAGCAGAAAGTGTTCATATACGTATACGCAGGCAATTTCTTGTTCTTTCTCTCTCTTTCCATATTGATTTCTTGTCCAGGATTTCCCGGTTGCTGGTATTTGGGATCACAACCTGGGGACTTTGCCTACTGTCATGTTTTGTTGTTTTGAGGTCTGACCCTGTAGATCCCATGCCTAATGTTATCGTTTGTGACTAGCTCCAAGGCAAAGCTTGGTCCTGAAGAGCTGATCAATCTGTGTCAGCTTGAGGATATCTAAATCGGATTTCACAAATTTCTAGGCAGCTTTGGATGTTTCATTTTTCCGCATTTTTTTTTTTAGCCTGAAGACTGAATGTGCTGGGGTTTCTAGCAGTGTTTCCATGGAAGTATTTATGCTGGGGTGGAGGTGGGTGAGGGGCTGGGTATCTTTGAATTACTGCTATCTGTTCACAATCCATTTAATGAAGTTTAGGGAGGGCATATTTTCCTGCCACTCCTTCAGCATTTGAGCCACATGCTCTCTATCGTCTGCCCTCTTACGTGAAACACATGGCTTTTCCCCAGGCCACACATCACCAAACTCCCATCAATTTATGTTTGGCTATGAGAGAAGAAAAGCAGAAATTCCAATTATTTTCAGCTCCTTACATGCTGCAAGTCACAAGATAATAGATTCATTTTTCCAGCCTTCTGGTTCTTGATTCATTCACCACGTTGTTCTTGATTCATTCACCTGGTTGTTCTTTTAGCAGAGGATGGCAGATGCTTTCTTTGACCACCAAGCTCACCTTTTAGGTGCTATCATGCCTTCATAACCGTGATGTAGCTGCTGCCTCATCCTGTAGGTCCCAAAATCCCTGGTCCATAAGTCTGGACTACCAGGTAGGTGTGAGTAAGGCTGCCTTGGGGGCAGTTTTGGGGACCCTGGCTCCATAAGGGGAGGATTCACAAAGAAGATCTCCTCCATCTGTCCTCTTCCCAGCAGGTCATGGATTTTGGAGCACTGGAACATGACCATATGGAAGTTAACTGCTTGGGAAGTTCAGATACCCTCTTGTACACAATATTTTTACCTCATGTCCCGCCGCTTTGAAGGATTTTAACCTAGTCTTTGCTATTAATTGGACTGATGGAGTGAAATTTTTGGAATTATTTTTTCCTTACTGTGTCAGAGAAAACCACCAGGTGCCAGAATCACAGCTCGCCATGGAGGGAGATAAAATCAGTTCGCCACAGATGTTGGCTGTGAAGGCATAGCCGGCAGCAGAGCTTCGTTGCTGGCCCATGGTTTATTGGTGGCCTGCTACAGGTTCTTGTGCCTGCTCTGACCCCAGTGTGGGTTCTCCACCCTGCTGACTGATGTACAACAAATGGCATAACCTGGACATACTTATTTTTCCCTCTGGAAATTAATAACTATTGACACTGCTTTATTTAGCAACAATTTGCAGGTTCTTTACTTTTTTTTTTTTTTTTTTTTTTTAAATAAACATCTCCTGAATATAATGCTTTCTGTGTTACACAGAAGTTTGACCAGCTTGCTGGTTACCTGCAGCATTTTGCAATGTGAGCTTCGCTGATTATTTTTTTTTTTCTGCAGCACAATATCGCATGCAGTAACACAGCTTAAACGAAACAAGATCCATCTGGTTTAATGGTTTATCACTCATCATGGCTCCAGATCTTTGCTCTGGAAAAACAACTGCAGTTCTGGAAATGGACAGTTAGGTTATTTCTGTCCTGCTAACTGGAAGAGGGCTGGAGTTTCGAGGCACCGAATGGCATCCAGCCTTGCAGCTTCTGCCAGCCTCCCTCTTCAGCAGGAGATACTACCAAGTTGCAACCCACTAAGTTGTGTTTTTATCGCATGAAACTGAGCGTATGTGCTGCCCGCCCTGAGAGGGCTCCTCCAAGGAGGTCAGAACAGAGCCAGCGAGAGAGCTAAAATAAACCCATGTGGGCAACAAATGTCCAGGCCTGAGCTTCTGCCTTTTTCTTCATTGATCTGTCACTGCTGATAGAGAGTAATAAACTAGAGGATAATCTGGTAGTACAAAACATTTTAAATTTGTTTACCATTTCCTGAAAGCAGCTGTTTTACCATCTATCGTCACCTGTAAATATGTGGTTGGATATACTGCTCACGTGAATCTGCATTTTCTCTCAAATCTAACAATCCTATTATACCACTATGAATAAGAAGAGAGAATTCTGTTTAAACCTCATTAGCCTTAGTATAAATATAAAAAGTAATATTGTAAGTTAATATCAAGTGTGTTGGACTGCAGTCCAGCATTCTGCTGCCTGTGGATTAATAGCACTTTATTCTATTTCTGGTTTCTTTTCTGGCTATTTTTCTTCTTTTCAATTTGGCTGAAAATTACTTTAATTTTTTTTTTTTTCAAAAATACTAGCCAAATAGAAATGCTCCCATGATTTATTTGAAATAATCCAAACAAATTTCCTCAAGTTTACTCTTGTTCTGTGGTAAATGCCATCTGTACACTTGCAGAATTTTGCTGATCTGTGAGACTGTGAAACAAAGCAGCTCACATAAAAAAAGATAATTGAGAACTCTATGGGCCCAGCTGTGCTGTGAGACTTGCTGAATGCAAACATTTCCCGCCAAATACATAAATTGCTTGTTACAATTCATTCCGTTTTATTAATCTTGGTTAATATTGCACTGGTAAGAAAGGACTTAGATTCTCGCTTTGAAACCGGTGGACATTTTGCTGCTGACATCAATAAGATTAGTATTATAAATAGTGTTATGTGAGACGGTTGCTTTTCAAGTGTTTTTTAGGAGGTGGCTCTTTTAATGTATGCTGGTTTTTGTCACTCTGTGCAGTATAAACTGCTTTAAAACATAGCAACAATGCAAGTAATATTTCTTCTACGTAAGATCCATGACTTGTATCTGTTTCAAATACAGCATACATAGTCTACATGTAACTGAGAATAATATTAATATAGCCTTGGGAATAATTTTTGCTCATTAGGGACACATCTTTGTGTCTCTTGTGAGATCTGCCATGAAGGAAGATTATAACTTGTTTTGTCATTTCTGTGCCTATATTAAAAGGATGATGCTGAATTACTTCGGCAGCATTGATAAGAAGTGATCAGGTGATGGAAAGGCTATCTTTGCTCACCAAATGTCCAGACTGACCATCTTTTGTCAGCACCTCAGCCAGGAACAGGCCAAGAACAGGAACGAGGGCTCATAGTTGCTCCATCCTAACTCTTGAGGCCATAATCTGGTGAAGGAGAAGCGACATGACACACCTGACTTGCCGGAGACTTTCATGTTGCCTTAGCAACTCTGCTTGTGCAGTGTGCGTAAAATATGACCCAAGCAGAAATTCTGGCTTAGGGGTAGCGAGGTTTTTTGGGTTTATTTTTGTTGGTTTTTCCCAGGTATCGATGACGCTCACGAAACTGAAAGGCGGACAGCAGAGGAGGCTCCAGTCAGCATCTGCTGTCCTCTGCTTGTGAGCCAAACGCCCGGGAGCACAGATGGCCTTTATGACCATTATGGGCTGGAGACACACTCAGTGAAAAGTAATTTAAGTTCTTGCAGGGAAAAAAAAAAAAAAAAGTATATGAATGTGGGTTTGCTCCCAACACGAGACAGTCTGAATCAACAATGGGAATGGGCCGGTTACCAAAGAGTCTGCTGGAGCAAGCTCCCACTGCCAGGGCAGGATCTCCTCTCCCTCTTGGCCATTAGAGGGAGGAAAAAATAACAGACTGTAAGAGCCACTAAAATAAGGACCAACACCAGGAATGTACCATGGGTTTAATACCAGCTCCTCCTCTCGAAGTAATTATAGCTGATGTTGCCCAATGGTTACCGATGAACTATCTTTCATCGTGGTCTTTTGTTTGGAGTCAGTAGTTTGGGTTGAACATCAAGACCAGCACACGCCAGTCAGCTTCACATGGAGAGTAAAATAGGAGTGAAGGTGACAGTGAGCGTCGTGCTGCTTCAGCCATGGAAACAGGCAGCCGAGTTTGTGCTAGACCCAAGCTCTTCCTACGTGTTTGTTTCGCATCATATAAACTTTACCCAAAAGTTCACCACAGCACTAATTTTAAAGCGAGAAAAGGCCAGGCTAAACGAAATACCGGTATTTCTCATATTATCAACTCCTGCGTACTCGGAAATGCGGTACTTGCTAAAAATGTATCAGTAAACTCAGAAATTTTCTTTGAATTTCTTGATGTGACCTAGATTTAGGTGGTGCACGTAACCCTTGCAATACAATGTTCACCTAACCCATTCCTATTTATGTGCAAAGAAGATGACATATAACTATCACAAGACTCCCCCATACTCGTGTTTGTAGGGCAATTATTTTTTAAGAGGAAAATTAACTCAGTATGTGCCTCTGCATGCTCAAGTTCTGCATCTCTCCTAAATTGCAGTGCCACATGTTTTGATGTTTCTTCTGCTGAGGAAGTGAGCGGTTCATTAGATGCCTGGCTCATTGCTCTAAAGACCTGCTGTGATAGATGTGATCAGGTATAGCTTTCCACATAGAGGAACCTCCATTTTAATTACAGCAGTGCTTGCCTTTGTTATTCAATACTAACTTTTCTCTTGAATATTATTCCTCTTCTTGTTCACCTCTTTAGATGTGACAATGAACAATGCTCTCAGTTATTTCCAGTGTTTAAGGCAGGAGCTTATTTAATGCAGTGAAAAGTTTGGAAAAGTGGTAGGAGACCATGTGGAGATCTCTGCAAATGGTAGTTCACAGTTAAGACATAGTCATTAAGGTTTTGATGCCTTTGCTAGAGCTCTGATGTGCTCTGCCAGCATCAAAGCTTTTAAGAGGAAAACTGTTTCCAGAAAATGCTCCAGACCATTTCTATGTAGAAGGACCCACCATCACCATCTGTCTTTACCTTTAAGGATGCAAATTTTTTTATTTTGCACGTGGTCAGAACTGCCCCCATCTGAGCAGCTCCTGCCTAATCCAGTTAGAGATGTAGAATCGTAGAGCCATAGAACCATTTTGGTTGGAAAATACCTTTAAGATCATTTAGTCCAACCATTAATCTAGCACTGCCAAGTCCACCACTAAACCATGTCCCTAAGAATCTCATCTATGCGTCTTTTAAACACCTCCAGGGATGGTGACTCCACCACTTCCCTGGGCAGCCTGTTCCAATGCCTGACAACCCTTTCTGTGAAGGAGTTTTTCTGAATATCCAATCTAAACCTCCACTGGAGCAACTTGATGCCATTTCCCCTTGTCCTATCACTTGTTACTTGGGAGAAGAGACCAACACCCTCCATGCTACAACCTCCTTTCAGGTAGTTGCAGACAGCGATCAGGTCTCCCCTCAGCCTCCTTTTCTCCAGGCTGAACAGCCCCAGCTCCCTCAGCCGCTCCTCATCAGACTTGTGCTCCAGGCCCCTCACCAGCCCTGTTGCCCTTCTCTGAACTCTCTCCAGCACCTCAATGTCTTTCTTATAGTGAGGGGCCCAAAACTGAACACAGGATTTGAGGTGGGGCCTCACCAGTGCTGAGTACAGGGGGACAATCACTGCCCTAGTCCTGCTGGCCACACTATTCCTGATACAAGCCAGGATGCTGTTGGCCTTTTTGGCCACCCGGGCACACTGCTGGCTCATGTTCAGCCAGTTGTCAATCAACACCCCCAGATCCCTCTCTGCCAGGCAGCTTTCCAGCCGCTCTTCCCCGAGCCTGTAGCGCTGCCTGGGGTTGTTGTGACCCAAGTGCAGGACCTGGCACTTGGCTTTGTTGAACCTCATACCATTGGCCTTGGCTGATCAATCCAGATGTTCCAGATCCCTCTGTATGGCCTTCCTACCCTCCAGCACATCAACACTCCCACTGCAGAGAGAAAGCACGCTGGTGCTCTCTGCTCCAGAGGAAATAAGCCCACTGATGTACTAAGACCACAACAAAGCCATGAATAAGTCCAGGCCTTTTATAAAACACTGCATTCATTCAATGTTTAGAGGAGCTTGAACACTCAGCCATGAAGTCGGGAGACCAGACAAGCAAGCAGCATTTTCCTTCATAATTGCATACTGTTTGTGTGAGAAGGAAAAAAAATGGCAGCTGTTCTCTCCCCATGTCCCTCTGTGTTTGTCCCAGGTTGTTTCCATGTCAGCGGTGCCAACCATTCATTGTGCCTGAGCTCCTCAACTACTGGGCAACCCAGCCGTGTCTTCTGTGGTGAAGCGCTCTTCAGGTGTGGTCCCCAGATGAGCATCCTTTGCAGGGGTTTACAGAAGAGCCTCCCAGGCCTTATTTGATCACTGGAGCTGGGCAGCAAAGTATTTCTGAGGACCTGAATCTATGAGATCAAGTCCCTCTAAAAAATTTTTGCCCCACTCTTTCTAAATGAGGCAATACTGTTAACTTTCCAGGGGCTAGATAAAAAGGAGCAATGATTCAAGGTGACAGTCCAGCTCACTTTTGACGAAGAGATTTCCAAATTTTACAATGCTGAGCTGAGCACAGTGGGTGCAGGCTACCTGTAAAACTAGGTCACATCTTCAAGCTGTAACTTAAACTAGGTCATACTTTCTGACTAGTGAAGAGGGGGAGTATGAGTTTCAAAAGCTTGTAAATTATCATTTTCTGGAAAAGACCCAACATGATTAAGTGCTATCCAAAAAAATCAACCAAACCAGCCTGACACATAAGAGGAAGTTCATAAAACATCACTTTATCTTCCTCCGCTTCATGAAAATGGAAATGTATTTCCCTTTCAAAATAATTGGTGGTGCAAACACTGATGCTGCTTGTGGTTTAAGCTGCTACTGAGTCATTTAAAGTTTTGTGAGCAGGAACATTCAACACAGACTTTTCTGGGTCCATTCCTATAAATTGCATAAATAAGGGGGAGGTTTGCTTTGCTAAGCTCGAAACCCACTTGCATTTGCAGAAGTCAGAGAATAAATTTAGAACTTCACTTCCTAAAATCATCAACAAATCATTTTAACATTAATAGTCCTCACACTACCATGCAAAATAGGTAGCTCTAAGAAATTATAAATCAAAACCCAGAATATTCTATAGGGTCTTTAAACTCACTAATGGGAAAAACAGCCTCAGATGCCCACCACATCCATGGAATCAACTGAGCAAAACTAACTCTTCTGACACCTTGACATCTCTCTGCTGATTCCTGCAAGCATTGATTTCTGTGCAAGAAAGAGTTTATATCTGCAGGTTCTTCTTAACATTCCTGTTGTGTCCTAACTCGGCGTCATAGCAAACAGTAACTGGGACATTGTTTAGCATCATAAATAATACGCCTGGCCAAAAGTATATGAATACAGAATAACAACCGCGATGAATAGTCTGGCTGATATTTTTGAAGCTGAACTCAAGGGTTTACCTGCTAATTTTGCTGAGAGCTGAGAACTGAAATTCCTTCACTGGCTCAGAAAAACCCAGGCTAAGCTTTTCTCCTCTGAATCTTCCTGCCTGCTGCATTGAAAGAGAAGTTTAGTGTCTGTAAGGGAAGATGAGAAATGCTGGAGTGGCTGTTGGGGAGAGATAAAACAGGGCCACATTTTCCCAAAATGGTACCTTCCCTGCTGCCACCCCAGGCTGGTGGTGAGGGGACCCTTCTTGACTCAAAATCCTCTCTGACTTGCATGGCAACACACATCTTGCTTCTGCTCTGGGTTCTGGGGAAATCCTGCAGTCTTGAGAAAGCATGCCAGGGACTTTTCCCACCTTCGTTTTCGTCTCCCTATGCTGGCGGTCACTTGCTCACATCCTGCTCCTTACAGTGTCTCTGCTGCCCCATCACTTCACCTCTGCTCAGATCGAGTCCTCCTCCCCTCTGTACCCTGTCCATCTCTCTCACTCTTTCTTAGCTCACCTGTCCCACTGCAAGGCCCTTCCCACCCTGCAGAAGCTCTGCATCTATTTGGCACTGATACGGTTGTTGCCTTGATGACTTGTTTTGCATATGCTGTGAATCCTACCTGCCCTCACCACTGCCGATTTGGGGTACAGGCTTTAAGGACAGAGACTGCTTTCTCATGTCAGTGCAGTCCCTAGTCTGGTGGGGTCCTTAGTTAATCCTCAGGCATCACCGTAATAAATTGTGATGAAAGCTAAAATATTTTTTTACACAGAGCTGAAGTTAACTTACTTGCCCCAGTGGGTCAGTAGAGGAGACAAGGGGCTTTTTTTTTTTTTTTTCCTGTGTTATTGTTGTTGACTCCTGTATCTATGCACTGGAATGCTTTCTTTCTTCAGGACAGCACACAACCCTCCAAGGGAGGCTGAGAGGTACTTATTCTCCCCTCTTCTCCCCCACCACTAGTGCAGTGGTTTAGATGACTAAGAAGGGACACATGTCCTCCCAGAGTCCCCCTGTCTCCCGTGGTTAGGGAGATGTTAGCCTCACTCCTCCAGTGACTGTCCCTGGGAAGACCTTGCCTCCTTCTGTTGTTTTGTGTCCAAAATGTAAATACCTCCAAGATCCAAGCAGACTTCTATTTTCTGCCAATCTTCTCCTCACCCCAAAACACATAAAGTTCCCCAAATGTGATGTACCACAAAGGGCCCATATTAAGGGATGTTCTCTGTGTAGTGTGTTGGCAGCTGTTTCTTGTCAAGCAAGGGGTAGATACTGAGATATTTGCAGTATCTGATTTGGCCTCAGTTGCAGAACTCAGGGAAGTATCTGCACTAAGCAGGACCTGTGCTGCTTATTGCACTGCAAGCCAGCATCCACAGCGCTAAAACTGCACCAGAAATCAGCCATTGGCAGGCTGGAGTCACATAACACAGCAAGGCAGCTGCACTACCTAGAATTTCCTCTTCGTTTGAAATACATAATAAAAATCTGAAGCAGGAAATGGGTTATCTGGTAAAGTTTCAAATGATGCTGTTATCTGGTATAACCTCAGTGCATGCTAGAATGTCTCATCACCTGCCTTCTAGTCCTTGAAATCAACTCAGTTGTGATAAGCTGTTATTCATTTAAGTTCTCCTAGTAAAGGTGTAGATGTGCACACTCTGCTCTACTTTATTATCTGTGGGTTATTTCTCCAAAAAGCCATTTTCAGTTTTCATCTAGGAGCTGAAATTCAGTGTCAATGTAAATTAGGCAGCAGGGTTATGATGAAATACACATATATACATGGATGTCCCTATATATTTTCTAGATACAGACTCACAAATTGAGATTTTCACTTTTGAACTAAACATTCAGTTTGTTTCCCTGGAAGCACATCAGCAAGAATGGGTCCAAGAAAGTTCTTATGCTGTCTGATAAAACACATCCCTTAATAAATGTTTAAACATAGAGACGCCAGAGAAACACCGCCATTAACTGACTAGAAAAAATGGACTTCCATCTGTAGGACGCAATGGTCCTTGGCCTTTCAAGCCCCAATCACATAATGATTAGGTTTCTGACACATTTATTAAAAGTCACTTAAAAGCATAAACCAGACCAGAAGATGTAAAGAGGAGGTGTGGGTGAGGCTCAAGAGGTAAATAGGCCTCAGGCTGTCCCTCTAAAAAGAGATGAATTTTAACACAAATCAGAGTAAAGAGCACTATATGATACTGACTTAGTATTAAAGCCACCTCAGTTTCGGCCATCTAAATGAGGCCTACATCCAGGCTCTCCAAACAGTCAGTCAAGACAGCTGATGTCCTAGATGGGGACAAAATTCTCTATAAAAGAGGTGGTGGGAAAGGTGGGAGGATGCTCCTTGTGGAGTTGTCCATGTTTCTGACTTATGGAGGCTCCATGGTTAGTTTGGCATTAACTGTTATATATCAAATTTTTAGATACTTCCAGGAGACTTGACCACCCCACCAGAGCTATCAAGACGGACCTGTTTGCTCCTGGTGAGCACAGCTTTTGGTACCACTGGCAAATCCCAGATTCCTGGGGCCACCCCACAGAAGCCTTCCAGAACAGTCAAACGGTTCCCTGAGCAGGGTGACAGGCAAAAATGTGCTGCTGCTGAGCTCCCCGGGAGATGAGAGCCCAGAGGGAGAGATCTCCTCCACCAGTGTCAAAAGGATCAGGGAGAACTCCGAAGCTGCTGCAGGATCCTTGCTCTGCACTGATCATTTGTCTCTGCAGGATGGCCAGGAGCCATGGGACTCTTTCGTGTAACAGTGTAGATGTGGCCTGAAGGACTCAGCAGAAGCAACTTGTGGTCGTTCTGGCCTGGAGACTGGTGGTTCCTTAGAAGGAAAGCCTTTGCATTTAAAAACAAGCAAACAAACAAACAAAACAACCAACAAAATATGCTGAGTAGAAGTGAAAATTGCAAAAGGGGTGTCAAAAACCAAAGTAACCTCAAGGGGAAAGTTTTCTGGCTGCTCACCTGGAGGTTCTTGGTAGTGGGTGCCAGGTGAAATCAGCTGGTGGTTTCCACAACGTTTGGGTGTAGGAGAAGCAAGGACTTGGCGCCCAGAGCTCCAGCAGCTGCCGCTGGGGCTGCCCACCTTCCCCTCCTGCCCTGCTAGCTGGAGATGTGCAGGAGCTGGCGGGGCAGAAGGCTGAAGAGCTCACTGTTCCCTACTGGACACTTGTAAATGAGAGAGACAAGCAAACTGAAAACCAAAGAGGATGAATGTGGCCTTTAGCTTCCCCCTTGGCAGGCTTTGGTTGATTTGACTTTTTGCCACTATGAAGCACGGCTGAAAGAGCTTTCCAAGTCTGTAGCTGGGCTGCTGTCTGCTTAATTTGCTTGACAGAAAATCAAAACATTTTTGAGCAAAATTGAAATTTTTCTCATGGAAAATTGCCTTTTTGTGAGGATGATGTTCTTTTCCCAATAAAATAATTCCAGCTATCTCTGTGTTACTGGTGCAAGGCTGACATAATAATCTGTGAAGCAACGACTCAGTGTGAGGTGAATCTCTCAAGGATGTAGATGTCCAGAGAGTCATGACCATCCAAGCTGTTTCATTCTTTTTTGCCTTTCACATTCCTCACCAGTTGCAACTGTACTTCCCTCCAGCATGCTCTGGCTAAGTCTTTATATTCTTTTCTGTCTTTGGTCCCCCCTTCCCTATATAGCTTTTTGTCATGTGCATTTGTTTCCCTATTCAACCAAGCTGGCCTCTTGCTATTATTTATCTCCTGCTCTGTCTTGCACGTTGGGGTGGACTATTCTTGTGCAGTGGGATGGTTGCTCAGCCAGCTCTCCTGTGATTTTTAAACAGCCTCCCACGGCACCCTGCCTACTCATGCCCTGAAAAAAAATGAAGTCCACACTCCCGAAATTCATAATAATATTGCCTGTGTTGCAATCCTCACTTCCCTCAGGATCTTAGGCTCTACCGTCTCCTGGGCCCCACAGCCAAGGCTGCTATCAGCTACCATGTCCTTGATTAGCTTTTCATTATCCCTGAGCAGCTGAATTGGCCGAGCACCTCCCTAGTTGTCCTGTCCAGTACCTGTGTAAAAAATTGCCCTCAACACATCCCAGAAATCTCCTGGCTTGCTTGAGCCCCACATGCTGTCCTTCCAGCAGATACTGGAGTGGGTAGATCCTCTCCTTGAGAACCAGGACCTGAGATCAGGAGACTTCTTCCAGTTGTTTAAAGAAATCATTACACACTCCCTCTTATTGACCAGGCAATCTGTAGCAGATGCCCATTGTGGCATTCCCCCTTGCTGTTCCTGTACCGTCAACGTGATGATAATATAGATTAGAACAACCTGAAAATGTATCTGAGCTCATCTCCCTCATTTATGAGCATCCAGCAGGGAAGAATGAGCTCCTCAGCTCCTGCACATCTCCAACTAGCGGGGCAGGAGGGGAAGGCGGGCAGCCCCAGAGCAGTGACTGCTGGAGCTCTGGGCGCCAAGTTCTTGCTCCTCCTACAGTGTCAAACCATGTCTTCTTGTCACCAAAAAGTAACTGGATATAGTGTTTATTGTTGAGGACCAATTCAAATAAAGGACTCTGCACACAGAAACAATGCATGTAAGACAGTGACGAGTCTGCAGATGAAAAAGATAATGATTTATTCTTGAGTGTACACTTCAGTTCTAATGAGATTTTGATTCCTCCGACTACGACCTCAAGCCAGCTTGGCAAACACACAAAACCTGAATTTAATCAAGCCTTTCACTGTTTGCAGAGCAGCAAATGATATGCTTGGTAAGCAGAGTAGACAGATCTATATGCTGATCTCCCTGCTATGTGCAATGTGTGCCATGCACAACCAGGCTGTAGCTACTGCTGCCAAACTCCTCTGAGTAAGCAACAGAGCGTATCAATTTATAGAAGTGAGGAGAGTACATCAGGCTTCAAATATCTCTGTGTTCATGGGGCAATATTAACAAATTCAGCATCTGGGGATGCCAAGAAGAATAATGCAGAGCAGAACAGTATTAGCTGGAGAAAGCTAATCTGAAGAGAGAAGCATCACCCAGATCACAGCTCAGGCAAAGAACTGCAGTGGCAATCCAGAGATGTCAAAATTCAATCGGTTAGTTTTGGACTCCTGTCCAAGTCATGGTGCTTTATAGTCTAATTCTCCTTTCCCCAAAATATTGCTTTCTGTGTAGGTCTTCCTGAGACCCGAATTGTATCTTTATCTGGGAATGCAATGCAGTACAACTGCCTTTCCACCACAGAGCTGGGCAGGTGAAAGAAAGGAGAGAGAGCTCAGAGACAGGAGATGAACAGAAACAGGTCTGTCAAAGAAACCTGGGTGCTGTAAAGCCAAATCTCAGAGGCAGCCAACCCCCACTGATTTCTCAAGGATTAGGAGCCTAAAAATCTTTAAAAATCTGTGCTACAGAAGAAGTTATTTTGTTTTCCTCTGCGTCTTGAGCATGGGCTTTGTCTGCCTGACTGTATTTCTGCTGGTCCTAACTGTGATATTTACTCTTTCAAAGGTCAAGACTTCTTCTGTCTCTGAATGTTCTGCTTTATGGTCCATAGCTACTCTGGTGGAGCTGGGAGCAGGACTCTGGTGCATGCCAGTGCCTGCACAACACTGTGGGATTTAATGCCATGTCTCCAGGGAGTGAGGCCAGGGAAGGAGTTGCCAGGGCTCTACCTTCTGATCTTCATAGTGTACTCAATTCATGCAGAATCACTGAATATTAAGTCTTTGAGAGGTTATATTACCTAGGACTAAACACAGCTTTGATCAAAGATGCACACACTACCCAAATCAGGAACAAATTATTATTTTGCACCAGCCATGATGCTGTCCATAGCAATGGTGATGACTGCTGCAATGCACGTATCACTGGCAAGTGCAATACGTTTCTAATATCCTGTAATTAGCCTTAATCTTGTATAAACTCTGTGGGTACCTTTTCAGTAAAGTGTGGCGGAACGTCTACTCTTCTTTCAGGGTAGGATCATATTCTCGGAGGATTTTTGTGTACCCAGCTGCTGTTCAAATGGGCATATGAATACACTTGAAAACCTGTGCTTGCGTTTGGAATTATTTGCCCAGGCTGTTCCTAACCAGTAGAATTTGTTGTAGAATTCAGAAAGTGTTAAGGCTGTGCCTGAGGCACAGGGCTGGTGGTGTTTACGGTTTGAGAGACTCATTTGGATTGGGCTGGATCTTGTTTAAGGCCCAATTTCTGCTCATGGTTGCAATGTATTGTAATAGTCAAGCCCAGCAGTGGTGGAAGTGTGTGTCACAGTGGGAAAGCCTGTTTCAGTCAGGGGGACAGTTCCCCACACAGCTTTGGTTGGCAAACTTATCCCAGAGGTTAACAGTCTGATATTACATGTAGTCCATTTGGACTCCATGTTGGTAAAACATGGAGCTGTTCTTCCCCCATACAGAAGTGAAAACACTGCATTTCCACCTTACTTTCACATTCCTTGTGTTTCAATACACAAAAATTCTCAAGAGATACTCAGGCATCCATCTGCTTCTTGCTAGGACTTACATTCACCAGTGAGGTGCCACAGGCAGCCTCAGAATGAGGCATCGCTCTGCACCCCATGCTGCAGGAGCCTGGGATGCCACAGCAGAAAAGTGGTCAGCTGCAGAGACCTGGATGGAGACTTCCAGGCTTGGAGTCCCTATCACTACCTCTCAAGAGACAATAAAGTCACCTGCTGCACAGATAAGTGTGTATGTGCATTCCTGTATAGCATTCCTACATTACCTGTATCTGGAATTTAATAAATGTGGAGTTTAAGCGGTGTCCAAAAGATGGCACTGTTTATTTGTGCTTTTTTTCATTCTTAATTGCATACCTTCTTCTAGGCAGGCATATCATCTGACAAAATTAAGACAGGACTTAGATACTCCATAGAGAAAAGTGGTACCAATCAAACTATTGCTGCAGCGTGGCCTTTCCTGTAACCTTTAACGTGCAATATTTTAATGGAAATGGGCATATTGATGCTGCCTAATACTACAACTAACAAGTAGTTGCCCTTTAATTTCCATCTAGTCTTTTCAATGTAGATGTTTCAATCTCATACATTCATTTAATGCCTCGCGATTGAAGAATGTGCTTCAGTTAGTTAAAAAGAGAAAGAATTATTGACAAGAGATGTATCAGAACCAGAGTTCTGCCTTGAGGGTCCCTGAAAGTCAGTGTAAACATCTCTGCCTATGCAGTAATCATTATCCATATGTGCTGAAAAAAACCCAACAAATGCCAAATAGCATGACCGCCAAATTACAATGAATCAGTTGCCCACATTTCTGTTTGAACAGCCAAATCCCAAGTCCTACCTTAACAGCTTGCTGCAGCCATAGAACCAGAGCAAATGTGGAAATACAGTTTACCTTGCAGATATGAATTTAATGAAAGGTTTCCTGGTAACCATAGCAAATGACAACATTAATCCCCATATCAGCTGTCAGGTTTCTCCAGGCCGTTCAAACTAGAAGGTATGCCAAGTAAGCAATAATAATAATAACACTAGTAATAATAACAACACTAGTAATAACTAGTAATAATAATAACACTAGTAATACTAATAATAACAAAGATAGTGCCTCATTTTATCAAATTAAAGCTTTTTACAGTCTCAACATGGGATTCGCTTCACCTAGCACTGACATCCAGCCATTTCCAAGGTAACAAACTTCAGGTATCAGAATACCTGAATACAGTGGTTTTAACTCCACATTTTCCCCATCCAGCTCTACATTATGTTACTAGTGACTACTACATGAAACCAGAACATGCAAGCCAGTGAGGACCCAATGGCAATACAAACTCCATTGCCTCTATCTCTTGCCAGAACCTTCTCTAGGCCTAGTACCTCTTGTACTGGTTATAGCTGGTCAATGAAGGTAAAGACAAACAAAAGGCCAGTACAGGAGGCAGCAGAACAAATAACCCTCAGACATAAAGCTTGAGACTTCACAGGTCTAAGTTGGTAATAGCTACAATTGCATACACATCTTTCTGATCCCTCAGACCTCCATGGGGTTTCATCACTAGCAGCAACCTCCCTGTCCTAAATTTATTTCTCCTCCATCCGCATCCCCTTCTGCTCACCTCCTGTCCATAATATTTCCCGCTCGCCTTCCCTTCTGGCTCTGCTACTGCTCAGGGCCACGTGAACGTGGATCTGAAGGAAGTGCGGTGGGCTCAGATGTGCAGGACTAAGACACTTTGCTGCTTAAAACCAGCCACATTTGCAGCAGTGTGTGAACACAGTGCTGGGTTGTGCCCTGGTCATTGCTTCATTGGGGTGGGCCTTGCTTTTCAACATGAGGTGCCTGTTGTTGGGTTGCCTTGCTTTTGCAAAGAACAGTTGTGATCGTGCTTATTTGTACTTTCAATTAAATGCATAGAGGATGCCTAAAGAGACGAACTATGGGTAACCTCGGGATGTTCAGTTATTAACTGCCTACAGTCATGTGTGCCAAAATTTGTGCTCACAATACTGACAGTCGTTTTTGAGAATTTAGTTTCACATGCAGTTAAAATAAAAAAAGACTTATTAGTTATTCCTTATTTAATTTATACTTGTGTTTAGATGCTGGTTTACTGCTCAGGAAAAATATATTCCCTTTTTTGGGATGGCAGAGGTGGGTAATTTTTGTTTCAATGACGGTTTCAAGAATGAGATGAGTATCTGGAAATGAAACTTTTTTTTTTTTTTTTCCCTCTCCATACATCTTCATTGCAATAATAAGGCATCAGAAATCAAAATTTAGCTGGCAATTTTGATGATGCTGCAAGAAGCAGATATAGCTTGCTGTTCAGCTATATTGGCTCTGCAGTGCTGAAAGCAGTAAACATTTGATTGTGTCAGTAAACTGAGCTGATGGATCTTGGAAGATACATATGGGCAAATTTTCAAAGTAATACATGGAGCTGGAGCAGCAAGATTCAGTACTATTGGGAAGTGAATGGCAGCACTGTAAACTTCAGCCACAGAGAGCAGATCTGTGCAGCAGCGTGGTGGCATTTTAAAATCACCCAAATCACTGCTATTTTTTCTTGGAATTATTTTTTTAAGGGTTAGCGTAGCTAGGTTGCTGCAAGCTGGCTGTGTACAGAGCAGGGTGTGCGAAGGTGGTGGGTGCTCTGGTGCTGCCCCCATCCCCGCGCCTGCAAGGCAGACCTGGGAGTTGAGGATGGGGTAAACCGCGGGAGGCGGCTGATTTTGGAGCTACAGACACGCACAGGCAGAAAGGCTCACTGGTGGTGGGTAGCAGCAAAGGAAAAACAAGAAGGGATGTTGGCCTGGGGAAACGCAAGCCCCAGGAGCTGGCATCTGCCCCGGCAGCAGGCCTTCCTCCGCTCTCCCAGCTGCGGCCTGCTCCTCTCAGAGGCTGCTCACTTGTCGCTCCAGGGCCTGGAGATGGAAGCCGGGCTCCAACAGCAGCGGGGCGGGGGTGTCTTTGACCTTGCTGTTTCACAACAAGCGCCTCCATTCCCATTTAAACACCCCCGACTGAGGAGCACTCTTGCTTGACAGGCTAAATTATATTTAAACACAGATTCTCAGCTGGTCTCTTTTCCTCACTCAACTGGCAAACGCACAGAGTGCTAATAGCTTGGTATATATTAGCTGAATCTAAGCTAAAATCTTGTCAAAGGTGTTGCCAAGCCTGAGACGAGAGTTGGCTTGCCCTGGGAGAGGTTTGGGACATAGACTGGACACAGGAGCATGGGCAGCACGGATGAGTTTGAGGCAGGGCCGGCGTGTGGTTTGCCACATGTAGCCAATTTTTCTGGGCACAGCCTTCTTTTAGAGTATGTGCTTCAGTGACTCACCTCGTAAATCAGCTGTGGTCGTAGACGGCTTTCTGATGAAATCCGTCTTGTCTTTTTTTTTGGGTTACCATGCCATAGGGGCATATAAGGTGCCCTCTATACTTCACTTTCAGACAAGTGCTCTCTGTTTCTTTCTTTTAAGACTTTCTTTGTTGATATCAGATGCTAAAAGGACTAATTCGTGCCCCCTTGAAATGAAGTGGGGTACTCACAGTGCTGCTCAGCTTGAGCCAGATAGCACAACCATTCCCTCCTGCAACCATTTTTTCTCAGCAAAGGGAAGAACAAGGCGTAAGACCTGCATCAAGACCTCCACCAATGTCCTAGTGGCTGGCTGGCAATAAGAAGTGACAAAACTCCCTCACCTGACCCCATTCCTGTTGAGGAAATTAATCTCACAAAAATGCATCCAATTTTCACACACCAGGGCATCAGGCATCTGAAAATTGCTGCTAAATATGGATTACAAAGAAAAAGAAAAAAAAAAGAAAGAAAAAAATAAGAAAAAGAGGCATTAGACTGTGTTCTCTCTCTCTCTGCTATTTAACTACTATTTAACACTTTAATCCTCCTGAGGCTTTTTTTTTTTCTTTTTGCTATAATCCCTTAATATAGTCTGCACTGTTTATAATCATTCTCCTTTTAGATTCCCATTTAAACTACTTTCTTTACCTTAATTACTAGGCTAACTATAATCTGTCAGAAATCACAGATGTGTAAGAGGGCAAGCACTTATGCTGAGGCCGTCTTTGTGCCAAAGAAAAGCTGCTGTCTGCAGTCTATTTCATTAAGTTTTATCGAGCAGTTGAGTCTTAAATGCCTAAAGTCAGGAAGCTTCTACCATTTTCTTTGAGATATTAGACCGTGGTAGAATAGAAGTCAGTGTTGGGAAAATTTCCTCTGAAAATGTGCAAGATTGGTGTTTTTTGTCTTTACTGCATGTACTTCTAGCAGGTAGCCCCAGCTGCTGGCTTGTATGTCTCAGCTCCTAGACCTGAGAGCAATCCCCATCTCCAGTAGGACCTCATGTGTCTGTGTCATATCGAACCTTGGCTGAACAGCTGAGGCGACAAATTACACCAGGAAGGAACAGATCATCATCCTGCAGACATGGAGACAGAGAGGAAAACTGGCAGCCACCAGCAGAATGGTGGTGATGCTGCTAAGGGGATCTGCTGGCTCAGTTCATGATAGTTGCAGCTGGTCCTCTTAGGTGATGTGGTCTCTGATGTGTGAGACCTTTGGTGAATACTCACTCTAGTGGCATAAGGAGTAAGAACCCCACTGTGTGCCAGCATGAGACATTATCTTCAGCATCTGCTGACTGAGCTATAATTCGTTGTTTTGTTTACTGGCTTTCTTTAAATGATGGTTTGGATAGTCTTCATGGGATGCAGCTGTGCCTATCATTGCAAAGTCCTAGGCAGGACTAGGCAGTGCGTTTCTGTAAAAACAGAACAGAAATGAGCCTAATAACCACAAAATACCTCCTGGAGCAAATAGCTCACACAAGTTTCCATTCCAGAATAATATTTTGAAGTAACTGGAGATCATTTCCTATAATGTTCATCACCTTTTCTGGTGCTCAGAATGACTCAGAACCAGCTGCAAGGCTCCTGTAGTCCTGGAAACACTTGAAAATATGTGCTTTGCACCAGCAGCCACTACAGAGTCACAAAATGACTTGTACGCTCTCAGCATCTCTTTCTGTAATCCAGCTTTCATGGCTCAGAAGATATTTGTTGCTAAGGACTCAATGTTTAGCACTCCAGGACATGTAGGGCTCCTGTTTATGTGCTTTTAGCATAATCTCTAACACTCATGCCCAGATCCAAAAAAACACCTAGGTCCTTCAGACACTCTGTAGGTGGAACTGAGGCACACGTAATGTGTGTAACCCTTCAGTAGAAGTGAATACTCAAGTGCTTGCACTTTTGCCTGGCCTTGACAGTTCTGCTAGTATCTGTTTTCAGAGCTGCTACCTTCTCATCTGAGTGTGGGGTTAATCTGAAGTCCCTGTGGGATCCAAAAAGCCTGCCCGGGTCTAAAAGCCTGAGCAGTCAGGTTTGGTAGGTTTGTTCATAGCACACCTAATTCACATTGGGGGATTGGTCTCAGTTCGAAGCAGAGGAACCACTGCTACATTTTCATTTATTGAGCTTGCAGGATAGTGAGCCATCAAAGCTGTTTTTGTTCAGATAAAAGAAGGAGGCATCCACCTTCTGTAAAATAGCTGGCTCCTGGAATATTGGCTGAGTTGGTAAAACCGAGTTTCTGGTGTCCTCAGCTAAAAGGGGTTATACCTTCTTCTTCCACAATCCAAGGAGGAGAACAGGAGAAAGATGAAATCTGGATCTTTTGCAACTGAAACTGAAAGATTTGTGAGACTGGAGGGAGCTCTTGCAAAGTCATCTTATGATAAGGGCATTCACTGGCAAGTGTTTCTTCCCCTGTTCCCACAATAGTTTATGTATTTTTATTGTAAGAGTTAGTAACATAAAATTAATGCCCAGGCTGTTCCCTTAGCAAGTGAACTCCACAAGCGTTATGCTTTAGAGTGTTTTCCGTTCTATGAATTTTCCATTCTTGCCTGGATGGTGGATGAGTTTCAAGAGAGGAAAGAGCAATTCTGTCAGAGTGGTGCTTGTGGGCTCTCCCTGCAGTCGGCATGAGCTTCTGTTAGATGCAAGTCCTAGGTCTGTAGTCCTCTTGGTGCACTATGTGATGCTTCAGGCACATCTTTCATGTGTGATGAAGTGTGGCTCAGAGGCACAGAGGTGCTGAGGCTCAGAGGCGAGGCTCATGGAGCAATAACTGGTTCCAGCACAATGCAGATGCACAAAGTTAATGCACCAGGTAACAGGACAGCTTGCTCTGTAGCAGCTCTGCACTGCACCATTAATGGCTGGTTTGTGTTTAGCTAATAGTCAGTTATTGCTTGGTATCCTCTCCCCTGTTACCTTCGGAGTGTGCACTACTTCATTCTGGGCTTGTTTCTGCTTATTTGTAGATGCCATAAATTCCTGTGAACTCCAGGGAGAACAACAACAAAAAAAGCCCCTTCATTAGTCAATGTTTGTACAATGCCTCAAAAACATAAAATGCTGCACAAATGATAAGTGCTATTTACTTCAGAACTAATTTGCTAACCTTTCCTTTATTTTGGGACCCTGTTCATTTGCTTAATTGCACCTCAAGCTTCCACTTAAAAATGCCTACATATACAGCAGTTATACCATACCCCAGGAAGAAAACATTACAGACAACGTTATTATCTCACTGGTCACAAAGCCATTTCTGCTCATGTTCTGTATCCCTCCCTCTGTCTAGTCATCCCCCATCCTCACTTCTTCCCACCATCTCCCATACGTATACCTGATATAACCACTGAAATCCCAGATTTACATTAGACTTAATAATACTTTCTCCTCTCATGTGACTTACTCTTCTATGTACATATTACTTGGCTGCTTGGTGCTTTTTATAATTATATTTGTCACATCCTTGAATATGCTTTTGCCTCATTTAGAGTGTGCTGTAAATGATGATTTTGATAAATTAAGCAATAATCAGAAAACATTTTCAATATTCTGTAGTTTTCCATTAAGTTACAGTTATAGATACACAATTTGCTCTGCTACAGTTCACACTGAGTTAGCCTTGTTTTCATTAAAAACCTCATTATTTAGAGATTTATAACTCATCCACAGAAATTTGCTCTAGGGTGAAACTTGACAATGTTTTTAGCTCGAAAGCAAACTTAAAAAAAAGAGTAATTTGCTATGTATTTTGTGATTTTTAAGGAAAATCATTCCACCTGTTTCAAGCTTTTTGTGTTTAACTCAAAATAGCCTCAATTTAAAAAATATGCTATTAGATATAATAATAATAATAGCTATTATTACAATTTCTACTTATACAGAAAAGATAGCACTAAAGGGTGCAGAAAGAATAAAATAAAATCATATACTCAGAAGGGTGTATAACCCCCACATATTTGGTAGATGAATAAGATTAATTGTTCCTGCTGTGCTATCCTTCCCTGTAGAACATTGCAAGAAACATATATGGAATCAAGCCATGGTGGTTCACACATTATTTGCCAGAATGATTTCTCATTGTTTTTCCTGAAGATTTGGAGCACTCTCTGCACTAGCTGGTGCTTTTGCCACTATTCATTCCTTTAGTCGTATTTGGATATTTCAACGGGAGAGAGAAGCTTTGAAACAGGAATGCAAAATTGTTAAAGAAAGATCAAGCTGAAAGTAGAGCACTTGAGCTGTACTGGTAGGCAGCTTATAAAGCATAGAAACAAGCACAGTATGAAGACCAAGACTGTGCAGAACATGTGTGGTGCAAGTATATTTTGGGACTGTGAATGGAATTATCAGTAATCTATTCTGTCTGGTGTTTTATAAAGCCCCTGGTTCACAGGGGCTTATAGACCTTCTTCATGCATGGCCTCAATGTGATCCTGAAGGACAAGGTCCGGCAATGGTGTCATAGGTCCTGCTAGGCTGAAGCAATGGTGAGATCACAATAACGAATGTTAACACCCTTATAGGGCAGCACGTCGACACTGCGAAATCTTCTGAGTGCTCCCAGGTCTCTCGGGAGAATTTGCTTGTGTTTGGGGGATCTGGACAGGAGACAGTTTAGGGAAGTCAAGGTTTTCCTTCTGGACTGTTTCCTAGCTTCACCTGTTTTCCACCAAAATAATTTTACAGTGTTTTATATTAGTTTGTTGACTGCAGTTTCAGAGCCTACCATACTTAATATTAGGTATGCAGCAAACTCACAGTACATTTGTTTGAGGACACACATTCAGCCGATTTGAGTTCACAAATATGAGTTTTGTGTTCTTACTTGGGTGGGTAAAGTCATTTGTGCATGACAAAATTAGACCACTAATTATAGAGACTATCTTAAAACGGCCTGAAAATTTGGTACAAAGCACGTATTACTCTAAGCAAAAAAAGGGCTAGGATTTGTCAGTTTGTGAACATGCAACCTGCAGGAGAAAACTGATCATACACAACCTTACTGCTTTTTTTTATATCAAGTATAAAATATAGAAGCTGCAGTTTTACCATCTACCATATTTCCAGGTCTATAGGAACAGAAATAAAAAGACTTAACATTTTGTATGGATGAAGTAACTAATCCTGAGGGTTGTGTCTGCATATTCCTAATAAACTCTTGCCAGCTTTTTGGATCGGAGTAGCTGGAAAACAACCTTGTCAGCAGAAACTGAGGAACTAGTTATCTTACTGAATAATGGACACATCTTGTCTCTGTCTACATAGCAGATTAATGCTGCCCAAGTGGAATGGACTTGGTGATTGTGAGAAGAAGCAATATTCGAGACTGAATTTTCAGTAATGAACCTTTTAGAAATGGTAGTTTGCCAGGAAGTTTTTTCTATGTACATGTGTGATATAAAAGAAACATTGATAGCATTGGGATATAAACTTGATTTCACTGCTATATAAACAGTAGTAAACCAGCTTTTTCTGAAATCAGGACAAGGAATAGATTGCTTTTAAGTAGTGTTTGGAATTGATGCTAGGGCAAAGAAATACCCAAATGAAAATTATTGATGCAATAAAAAGAGATTTATTCTCTATCTCAGCCTATTTTCCAGGCGAAGTTAGAAGGCAGGATTCTCTGGGTGAGTGAACATTAACTGTTTGTGTATTTGGGGTTCAGTTTTCAAATGGGTGTTTTGTAGCTCTACCCCTGTTTCCACTGAAGTCAATGCCTTTGCTTTTAGCAAATACCATTGACTTAACAGTAACACTTACGCAATGTGGAATTCGCTTGCAAACACCACTTTTCAGGGATGGAAATTCATTTGTTTGAAGGTGTGTGGGAATGTAATTCTCCCTAATCGCCTGCATATTTCTGAGGATCCGGACTAGACCTACCTATCTGCGCATGTAAATTATGCACCATAAATATTGTGGCATCTGAAAAAAGGGACCAATATCTACTTGTTTTCAAGGACCATCCTAATGTGAGAAAAGAAGCTGCAATACCCAAAGTGGGCAGGTATAGGGAAACTGTCTGAATATGGCTAAAGCAGCCCAGTTTCTAGGATCAATAAAAATTTGCTAAAGTCACAGGGAGGTAATGCTGGACATTAAAGGAACATGAGGAAAGCAAAGAAGAAAGAAAAGAGTTTAGCTTCTTTCAGTATTATTTTAAGATGTTCAAGTTAATTTAAATAGAAGCATTCAACAGTCATCTGCTTCTCAGAACTAGTTTGGTGAAGCTGTAGGGACTTGGGCAACTGCATTAGTAATATATCTGGCCTATAGGCTTTGTAATGGTGTGACTCAGCTCTTGATTAGAAGAAAATAGAGAAGACTATCACCTTTGTCTTGGGAAGACAGCTTTGGAAATACAAACCACTGCAAGGCAAATGCTGTAATTAAGATGAATGCACAGCTGTGCTGTGTTTCTGTAGGCAGAGATGAGAAAGGACCAAAGAATTCCTCCAAACACCCATGCTGCTCCTGGAAGATAAATCAGCAGAGCTTAGGATGTGGGGTTCCTGATGGATCCTCTGTGTAAAACTTCTCACTCACATGAATCATTGGCCAGCTTTGTGCATAGCACAGTGTTAAGGCAGAGCTGCCTCTTACAGCGGGGTGGCCTGATAGCCTAGGCAGTCTGTTCCTCTCTGAGGTCTCACAGTCATAGACAGGAAAAAAATACATTTTTAGAAGCTGCTACAAGTCTTCTTAATGTGTATAAACCCATCTGTGGATACACTCTGATCTCCATGCATACCAACAAGAACTCATATGCGGGAATTTCCGTAGTTATGTTCCCAACAGCATGTTTTTATGGAGAGAAAATGAGACTATTGCAGAATCCCTGAATCCCCCTGCTAGTCCAGCTGCTTCAAGTGCATACAAGACAGCAACTGCGGTTTTGGCATCTTCTTTCCCCATGATGGGACCCACACCAGCCATACAAATGGGGACGTGCCTGGCTCTTGGGGTCACAGGGAAGAGCAGTGCAGCTGGATGGGCTCCTGTCCATTGGGAACGGTGGATGCCCTCACTGCACAACACTGTCCTCTTTGCCATCCCTGTGCCGTATGGGAGGTTCTTACCCACTGGGCTTTCCAGCCCCACGTGGCAACCAGAGCCAATTTTAACACTCTTTACTCTTCCAAGCAAAGAAGGTCTCCTCCCAGGCCACCTACTGCTCAGGAAAGCTCTGTTAGCCTCCATACAGAAGAGGTGGATGACAGTGGAAGGACTGATGCATCTGACAATCCAAGACTGGAGAAGGGTTGTATTTTTTTCTGAGTAGTCAGGAAATGGATGATTAAAAAAAGAAAAAGCTTTATTTGTTGATCTGTGTTAGGGAGCAGTGGAAAGTCTATTGCTAGGCAGATGTTGCATGATTTGCTGACAAAGGAGAATGTTTTCTGATGGAGGCCTAGTTAAAAATTTGGCAGCAAATTGCTTATTAGATGAGAAATGAGATGCTTCAGATGGAAGGCAAAACACCTTGTCATATTTATCTGAAGTGTCAAAATAAAGATCAGTGACGGGGTGGCTAAGCCCTGCAGTGCAGTTGATCACAGTTTATTCCAAAGACACAAGATTTTCCTTGCAATGGAAGAACTGTTTCAAGGACCATGTGTGATAAAAACTTCAAACTAATGGGACCTACATAGGGCATCCTTGGAGTGTGTGCCTTGCAATGAATCTGCCATGGAGTGGATCCCCTTGGGTGAATATGCAACACCACGTAAGAAGACATCATGTCCACATGCCATGTGGGACTCGTGACCACACCGCTGCTGTGTAGTATTGTCACCTGGGTATGGCTTAGTGCCCCCTCACCCATCCTGGGAGAGCAGAATCCAGTAGAATTAGCTTATTAAAAAAAAAAAAAAAAAAAAGGTTGTTTTGAAGGGAACCACAGCTTAGCTAAGAATAACTAAGCAAGGTATTTCTCTGTTAAATTATTGTGACAGCCTGAAAGTTGAAACAGCCAAGTTGGGATGATTATACCAGGAAAAATATAGCATAACTATTGTTGATAAAAATTAGTATGATACATAAAATTCAAATGAGTATATGGGATAACAAGCTCCTTATCTTATTCCATCAGGCTATTCCCATTATTTTAGCTGTTGTTTTCAAAGCTTCAGCTGTTTATTCTACCAAAAAACCTTTCAATGTAGAAGGCGATTTGGTGTGATTTTTAGAAATTAGAACTGGAACTTCCAGTCTTAAAGAGATTTTTATACATGTTAGTGAAAGAGGACTTTGAAGAAGGCTGTCTTATTAAATATGTGGAGCAGAAGTATAGTTGCTAGGGTGCAGTGGAGCCTGGTGGCTCCCTGGGGCTGAGCGCCATAGGGGCTTCCCCATCAGGGCAGGGCCTGGCAGCCTGTCCTGTCCTACGACCCCAGCCAGCAGCAGGACAGCTGGGTAGCACCGGGGCAGCTCCAGCCCTGGGCATCAGGCACCTCCACGGGGACTGGGACAGGCTGAGACTGGGCTAGATTGTGCGACCACGGGTGGGTCTGGCTTGGTTGGGCCCATGGCTGGGCAAGGCTGTGGGGAGCTGGAGACCGGCCCTGCTGTGGCATTGCTGGGGCAGGGGCTGATGGCCCCAGGGGGCTGACATGGGGTCCTGGGCAGGGTGAGGGGAGTCCCAGGGGTGTGAGCAGGGACACCCAAGCCCATCAGTGCCCCCAGGGCCCTGGCAGAGATTTAAGCAAAAGCAGTAATAGGAAAATGTAGTACTTCTTGTACCTCTCCCAGTCACTACCCACATACATACTTTATTCTCACATACGTCAATATTTGCCAGAGAAGCAGAAATGTCATTATATGAAAGGCTATTTTCATCCAAACCTGCCACAGAAAGGCCGTTCAACCGCTATAACCAGAAGAAGCCAGATGAAGTCATCGATCAACCTCTGTTAGATATCACTTAGCCAAACTATACATCTGCGTTTAGTCCTTCTGACTTGTCCTACGAATCTTTGTCTTCAGATCATTCATCATCCTGGTACTTTTTGCCTGGATGCTCACCCATTGTTGACATTTTTGGCAGTGATATACACAGCAGTGACATCTGTGTTCCAGGAATTTGTTCAGAAGTTCATTAAGTGTGAATGAGAGCTCCAGAAATGCCTTGCTGAGTTACTGCTCTTCAGCTATAGCCCCCTGGATGTGCTTTACCCACCATCCCTACCTGATGAAGCTGCTTCCCAGTGAGTGGCAATATAATGGTGAACTGAGGTTCTGCTTGAAAAACGTAACATAATAGAGTATATTTACACCTGTTTTCAAAAAGCGAATGCAAAGTTGCTTCTTGAAGGCTCCTCTGTCCTTCAGTTGAAGAAATGGTAAGATACAGGGTTGGAAGCTGAAACTCAGTTAATTTAAAAAAGGAACAAGTAACTGACCAAGATTTGCAGTGAATTAATAATTGGATATTTGGAGGTGAAGATATTATTTTTATTTTTAAAATTGTATTTTATTTTGAAGATAAATTGAAGCTGGGCATGCATAACAGAAGGAAATACTGGGATGCCTTCCAGAATGCGTACAAGGAGATAGAAACTGAGAAATAGAAACGGAATGGGTTTTGACAGTACAAAAGTGAAGGTCACTGCTTCGGTACTATTAGCAGGAATTTCTGTTGTAAAATGAAGCTCATTGGTTAGAAATGAAGAAAATATGACCAGATAAAGCCCTGGGCAGCCTGGACTGCTCTAATGGCTGAAATAGTACAAATTAGACCTGATTTTGAACAGAAAGATGGACAAAAGATCTCACAAGGTCCCTTCCAACCCAAATTATTTTCTAATTTGTACGATTCTATGATTTCATGAAAGAAAAGACCTTGATATATTAGCCAGTTATGTGGTGTAAAATGGGAGTGTGGATTCAGACACCTAAATCTAAGCATCTACAATGTATGTGCCTCAATGTGAGCTGGATTGCTGAGGCCCCAATATAACCAACAAAGATCAAGTCGTTACAGAAAATGGAGTCTGCAGAGACTCATTTAAGGATGAGATGAATAGCTGTCTAGATGCTATTGGCTATAATATGACACACATATACAGACACCTATATTTTGCAGTCCAATTCTGGACCTGCATCCCATCAGTCAGAACTATGATATGGCTATGGAAAAGACAAATACACCCTAGAGTATTCTGCACAAAATGTTCTTTGTGGGGGTAAAGTGCTAATATTATTTTACAAGGTTTCGCAGCCATTTCTGTTTTAATTGCAGTTAACCATATTCAAGACAAATGGAAGAAAATATAAGGGCTACTGAAATGATCAATGGAATCTCACAGAAATCTTTCTGTCCATAAGGTACTGAGGCTCCATTTGACTTGTTTATTATAGCAAAATAAGGAATGTAGTTTCTGTCTCTAAATACTTCAGGAGTTAAACCCATGATAAACATTAAGGGAACAGTGCCGACATAAAATGATCTGGCTGTCAGATTTTTTTGGGATTAGATAAAACGTAATTACCACTCAACAATTTTGCTAAAGTGACCCTGCCCAAGCTTACAAAAATTATTACAAACTCTGCTTATGTAAACAGAAATTAAGAGTTAAAATTCTTTATCACTAATATAAAAAAGGTTGGTTGTAATTTGCTAGCATTGTTATATTCACACCTTTTTTGGCTTGGCAAAGCAAGAAAGTCAACAGATTTCAAAAGCATCATCCAGAGAAAAGCTCCAAATTGTCTTTATATAGGTCACTTGATGCCCCAACTGATATTAACTCCATATTCATTACATACATGTCAGAATATGTTTGGATATCTTCTTCTATCCATCAAACATAATTTCAATATTTTCAGCATAGTTAGGGGACAGTGACCTTACTGGTATCTTAAAAAAATCCTTTATGCTATTATTTCCAACCTCATAAATATCTTAATAGAAACTTATCATCAACCATCCTCCTCAACTTCTAAACTCATTCCAGTACAACAAATAAACTCATCTCAGGGATGATTTTTTAACACTTTATATGAATAACAAAAAATAAATGCTATCTTCTCTGACAAAAAAATAAGGTAAAATGTGGTAGCTGTGGCATTTTTCCAGTCTAGGCACTTTCATATTTTTTTTTATAATTAATAACCACAACTTACTGGTTATTCCTACTTTGGTTTTGCTCTGCACTGGAATGTTTGTTTTGGCTGTTCTTCTCATTCATCATGGATAATTAACCGAAATTCTTCCCATTTGTTTCTCTGGTCATTCCCTTCCTCTTAACCATTGGTAAATACTGTTCGTCAATTGTAAACTATGTCCATACCTGCAAACATTTGAGGTCCAACGTAAGCCTCACAAATAATGAGTTGGTCTTAAGATGTTTACATCTTCATGTTACATTAGAGGTGGCACTGCACTTATACACGTTTTATGTAGGTTCTGTTTTTAGCAAGGCCACTAAATAGACAGTTGCCAGTTACGTAAAACTACCTGTATTTGGGCCAAGCATTGGTAAAGGCATCGTGAATGACGCAGATAGGGCTTTTTAGTTAAAACAACAGCAATCATTGGGATGGGGTGTAACAGTTCCCAAAACCCCAAATGTTCTTCAAAATGTTTTTGTTATAAAGGTATGTATTTAATTATCACTCTCTTGTTATGGAGATCTCTATATACATATATGTGTATTTTCTTAATTGTTATCCTTATTAACTCATTACCCTGATTTTATATTTCATTAAGCTTATGGACTATTTAATACATAATTAAACTATGAAATCTTCATTTGTCATCGATACAAGTTGCACCCCTGCTTTTTTGCACTTTCTCATTCAGATGGTCTAAAACATTTACCTCCTAATGTTAAATTTTAATTGCAGGTTTAGTTCAGTACGAAATTGCACAACCCAATGCTATGTTGTTCTCATTGACCAAACATATATTTTAAGGTTTCCTATACAAAATTTTGGAATACTTTAATAAAGGAAATAGAAAGCTTTGCCCACTTTTGGCTATGAGAATATGTGAACATAGCAAAGTTAGCGAGATCAGACCTGTGAAAAATGCAACGTAAGTTTTTGTGGCTTGGCCCCAAGCTTTTGAGAGTCTGAACTGCAAGTAGAGCCTCTAAGGAAACTCTCACAATAACCTCTCTTTCTAAACTCAGAAACTTACAGTCAGTTTCCAAATGTATGGTCATAAATTGGACACAAATAAACTTGAGTTGGAAATTTTCTAGGTGACAGAGCTATGGGGTCCTGGGACAGACTCCTAGAAGAAATGGTAAGGAGAGACAAGGTTGATGCTTAGAAATAGAACCTGATAAGTTTTAAATGAAGTTATTTGGTCCAATTGTCCACAAAGCCAAAATAGATTCATCATCTTAACATATCTCACCTGGATCTAATTTCTCTGTTCCTAATTCAGAAAAATCCCTTTGGTTCAGTCCTATAAAAGTCAGACTGACACACAACAGCCCTTCTGGACTTACAGGTTATGAACTGTGCTAAATAGCAACATCTTCTTTCACTGTCAGATTGCTTCAAATCTACTTTGATTTGCTTCCAGTACGGACAGACGTGTCTATGAAGTTGGTCATTTACAAGCAGTGGAAAAAATCCACAGTAAAAAAGAATTGCTAAAGGTGGTCTAACAATCTTTACCTTGACACTATGCAAGGAAGGCAAGGAAATGAGAAAATTACGCGAATATTAAAAAAGTTTTTCCAGCAGCTAGGTTTTATTAGATTGTGGAAGAAACTAAAGATGCTAATTATAGTTAGGCTTAACACTAATTCTTGTGGCAGCCCACTAATTGCCTTCCCACAATTTGATGAATGCCTGGTTATCATTACCCTTTGTTTATAGGCCTCCACACGAAGGAGGATGTTTCGAGAGGAGAAATGCTTTATTCCATTCCTGGCCCTAAGAGAAACTACACCAGTGACAGCTGCTCTCAAAGAAGGAAATTGTTTGTGCCAATTATAGCCAGTCAGGAAGGAAGCCAGCTAAAACCTCTTATAAACACCAACAAGACTAAGTATAACTGGTTTATACTGCTTACTATAGTGAGGTCAGCTTTTCCTGTCCCCTTTTTGAAGAACTTCTTGTCTATCAGGCACAATGGCAAGATTTCACCAAACTGTACTGCAAAATACTGTCTTAGAATTTGAAATATATTAACAGTCTTCATCTGTAGTATTTTTCCTAGTCAGTGAATGAAATTGGTCCTATAAAAAGGTCCACAAGGATTAAAAAACACTTCAAATCCTCCTTTGTTCTGATTTTGAGAGCTCACGTGGCTCCTGCTTCAAATACTTTTCCATCAACATTGTGAAGAATTTTTCATTCGGGTCTTTATCGTACGATGGAAAGCTGCTTAGTTATAAACAGTAAACAATGACAGAATATCTAAATAGATGGGTAGGATGGTGGGAGAAAGTCTACCTCTACTGCAGAATTTCCAGAGCAGATAGATCCCTGTTCCACACCAGCTCTGCTTCAGAGTGGAGGTTTGTTTCACTATGTATAAAGTCTGAATGATTAATTGGGTTTTGTTTCAGAATGCAAATCAAGAGAACTAACTTATTTAGATAATGCTGCAAAGAAAACAGTCAGTTTTAAAAAAGAAAAATAGAAAAAAAAAGAAAAAAGAGAAAGCATTGTTTGGTACAAATGATTTTTTTTCTTTTTTTTGTGATAAAGGCAAAGCAATTCAAAGCCTCATCTACGAAAGCAGCACAGAGGTAGCTTTCACCACTGTCACCACTCTCCTTGATTAATGTTGAGGGCACTCACCCAGGCTGCAAGATGTCTCAATAGAAATACTTTTGCTCTCTGATAGGTTTCAATCTGAGCATCCCATCTCCCAGACAGCACCTTAAACATTACATGACAGACACATTGGGGCAGGTACTGTTTGCATAAGCAAGAATGCTTTCTTGGAAACCAGGCTTGAAACCCTATTTGGGAGTTTGCACAGCAGGTTATATGTTCATTCATGCATGTAGAGTGCATCAGAGGATCATAGATCATAGAATAGTTTGGGTTGGAAGGGACCTTCAAAGCTCATCTAGTCCAACCCCCTGCAATGAGCAGGGACATCTGCAACTAGATCAGGTTGCTCAGAGCCCCGTCCAGCCTGACCTGGAATGTCTCCAGGGATGGGGCATCCACCACCTCTCTGGGCAACCTGGGCCAGTGTTTCACCACCCTCAGTGTAAAAAATTTCTTCCTCACGTCTAGCCTGAATGTCCCCTCTTTTAGCTTAAAATCATTACCCCTTGTCTAGTTGTAATAGACCCTGCTAAAAAGTCTGTCCCCATCTTTCTTATAGGCCCCTTTCAAGTACTGAAAGGCCACAATAAAGTCTTCCCGGAGCCTTCTCTTCTCCAGGCTGAACAACCCCAACTCCCTCAGCCTGTCCTCACAGCAGAGCTGTTCCAGCCCTCTGATCATTTTTGTGTCCCTCCTCTGGCCCCTCTCCAACAAGTCCATGTCTTTCCTGTGCTGAGGGCTCCAGAGCTGGACACAGGACTCCAGGTGGGGTCTCACCAGAGCAGAATAGAAGACTCTGGCCTTTATGGGTGAAGGAGCAATCTAAACCCAGTTTTGCATATTAAATGAATTCTTTAACTATTGAGTAAATGAGAGATGAAGAGGTTTAAATCCCAGTGGATGGGAATGTTCTACTTATCTTCAGTTTTTATGCATCCCAAATCTACACATATATTGAGGTTGCATATGTTTTTGTATTTATGTTCCTGATGACGCCTGATACTTATTTATGGGGACTAACAAAGTTATTATTTTTTAATTGTAAAGGTGCTTTCATTAATTCATTCGCTCATTCAACTGTACCAGCCTGTTCCTGCACTTACTTTTAAAACTGCTTTTCTCCATTCTAAACACAAGAAGACACAGATGTGATTCTACAATCAAAGACCCGAACAGAGCATTACAATATAATATAATCAATGGCATCAAACACAAGGCTGTTATTTAGAAGATGAAATACGAGGTGTACTGTCCTGAATAATGACAGCTGAGACAAGGTAATACAAGTGGCTTGGAGATTATCAGACTCAGAGAAAGAAAGTCAAGCCTTGGTAAGAGTGAGTATAAGGCGTTTGCTTCATTAATGAATTTATGGTAATATAGCAAGATTTGAATAAGTCTTTCCTCTTAACTCTATTCTTCGTACTTCAGGATTTGGACTATAGCCTAAATCTTTTCTTCTCTGGAAAGCAACTCCCACCCACGTTTTGTGCAGAAGGTTGAAAGCTAACCTTTTCCTTGAATTAGAGAGCTCACTGAATTTCGCAGCAAGACCATAGCTCTTAGGGTGGAAAAAAGATTGCGCTGTTATTTTTACCAGTATTTTGCACCATCAGGCTCTCAACTTTGCTTAGTGCCTTTGCATGTTACTGTAATAAAAGTAATTGTTTATAACATATAATTTGCTGAAGTCACCTGGGAAATAGCTTGCAGGGACAATGCTTGTCAACATTCAAAGGATACTTCATTATGTTTCTTTTTTCTGCTGTTTCACTCAGAGCCTGCGCTCACCTTTCAGAGGAAGGCTGGCACAGAAAAAGGTTCAGATCCTTGGAAGTGACCAAGATAAGAGAGAAACAATGAACAACTAGAAAAGAAACCTTCAGAAAACAAAGCATACTCCTTCCTAATCAATAAATCTGGAGTTGAATATGTATTTTTGAAAATACTTTCAATGACACAGATAGAAAACTAGATTGCAAATATTTAGCAATTTTTCTATAAATTTTTTTTTTTTTTTGGATACCCAGATCCTGGATGAATCACTGGATGCCTTGCTCCACTCTCAATTGTCATATAACTTTGGCTAGGATACAGAAGAGGTTATAGTAAAAGCTATGAAGTCATTTGCTGAATGATGGCAGAAAGAAGAACAGTAAAAATTCCTATTCCCATGTTTTAAGCTGTTGTTCTCTCTTTGTTGTTGGGGTATTTTTGTGTCTTTTAAAAGACACCAGAAGCTTACTACCAGATGAAATGGTATGTTCTTCAGAAGAACTGTGATCATGCCGTGAGCAAAGTTGTTTCATTCTATTCAAATGTTCTTCAGAAAGTCAAAAGGATAATAATGCACACAGCCAAGGCAGGCAGAATGAGTAAAGTTCAGAAACATCAGGCTATCCATGAAGCATGCATTTTAAGTACCCATGGGTGAAGAACTCAAACCACTCTGCTGATCAGGGAATCTTCAACTCAAATAACTAAAGCTTGCAGCGTTGTTGCACTCCCTTTCCACCCTCTCTAGGCAAAATACACGCTTTGTTTTTTAGTGCCTATCTATGTACCAAATTATATGAAGCACAAAACACACATCTCTGTACTGGGGGCTTACTCCTCAGCGTGCTGAAATCGATGAACGTCTTTTGTGAGTAAGGGCATGTCTTCTTTGACCATCAAAAAGGCAGCTCTGTGAAAAATAAAAGAACATCAAAGCTGAGACGCTGCACTACTGAGTTATAAAACTTCCTTTCATTTTAGAATCCTTTAGATGTAGACAGATTTTTAGCAACAGCTGGTTTCATCAGCTCCTTTAGCCTGTTATAAAGAATTGACCAAAGTTATCCACAGGTGCCCACACAGGGAACCGGTGTGAGATTAGTTGTCTATACATAGACACCAGATGTCATTTCAGGGTACTGTGCTTGTCCTCCAGCTGTGGCTCCAGAAAAGTGCAGATGCCCTATAAATCCCATGACATTATCTGCTAGCCATGTGCAGCTGTGTCAGGTCCTGTAGGGCATCTAGAATATCACTGGACATCTGCGTTTAAGCAATTGAATCTATCTTCATGCCCAGCTGTTGTTTTAAACAATTGCACTATTTTTTTTTTTTATCTAACCATCCAGCAAAAGATGCACTTTTACTGGTTCAGCAAACAATGTGCATTTACTATGTGGTGGATGCAAAATAAAAAAAACCAACTCCATATGGTTGATCGTATTTCTTAAAAAAAAAAAAATCTGTCACTTCCAGTGGTTGCTGGTAGCTACTTCTCTCCACACCCTACAGGAAGACAAATTTCCTCTAGACCAGGGACTGGTTGCCTTCTTATCATGTGAAGGAACAAGTGACTTTGGCATCTCTGGAAGAAGCTTGCTGTGAAGCTTGCGCTCAAAAGACTGAAGTTTCCTGTGGTCTCAGCACAAAGTTCATGTGGTATTTGGTTCCCAGGGTTAAGGTAGGGCCTGGAAAGCTGTGAAAATGCTGGGGCATCACTGTCATGGTCAAGCAGCATGAGGTAAGGGCAGGATCAGGGTCTCAATGACTTAGGAAATCTGCAGTAAGGGGAGGGTAACTGCTCCTTTTTTTTTTTTTTTTCCCCGATGGCTCTTTCTGTAGTGTGCTGAAATTCATATAGCAAAAGCTTAAGAGAAACTTTCTTCTCTTTCTCACTTTATTTTCGTTGTCTGAACTAAGAGCTCTGCTGAAGTGTCCACTGCATTCTTGAATGGCTCATAGTGCAAGTTGTGCCCATTATCCTATTTTCTTTTAATTTCTAAATGAAGATTCAATTGCAGTTAGAAAAAGTTTTATTTTTATTCTCCCATGTGCATAACCATTATCTAGTCAGGCAACAATCTTGCATTTGTGTCAAAGTTAATTTTTTTAGATACTTCAAATTGTCCTCTCTTGGTGCAATTACAGCATTACATAATGAACCCTTCATGTTTCAATATCCAGAGGGAGGCGCTTGAATAAATATTTTTAATTGCCTTTCTTGTGTTTCACAGAGGTGAGATTACTAGTATGAAAAATGTCCAGAATGTTTTGTTATACTCAAATCTTCCTCTCATATTAATTTTTCTGGTACTGTCCCTGATGGGACATTACTGTTTCCCAGGTGAACACAGATCTCCTGTATTTCCAGCCAATATTAGAAGCACCGTACAAGGATTTCAGAGGTGGGCACTGGACCTATTATTTGATGCCAGTAAAACATCAAACAGTTTTCAGCTATAATATCCTCTGACTCAGTAATGTTCTGTTTATCTTCTTCAAGAGGCCACTCGGTAAATGTTTATGTTTTACTTTTAGAAGCATGAGATGTTTTTGTGTACAATTATTGTTTTCAATTGCTTGCTTTCCACAAAAATTCTTAGTTTTTTGGTAGGTTGAGTCAGATTCACAAAGCGAGGGAGTTTTTTTGCTACTGCACATTAATAATTTACCTGTGTGCAAAACTGATCAGCGGCTTTTACATGGTTTACATTTAGAGGAAGGAATAACCACATTTAATACTGAAGTCTGGAACATAAGCTTTGCAAGTGGAATTTCCACTGAACCTGGATCCCAAGGATCTTCTTCACCTTCCCTACATCTGTGGCATTTAACAAGGCACATGCTCTTTAACTGGTTCCTTCTTTTTATCCAATATCTTGCAATGAGGCATGGTTATACCTCTTTCTTTCCCCTTTAGGTTTCCAGTCAACTTTCTTGCCTCTTTGCTGGTTTCTAATAGATACAACAAGAACAGAAATGCTCTTTTCATTTCCCTTTTCATGTGTTTTAAAGAAAAAAAAACCAACTAATTCAGAGATTGAAATAAAAATCTCGTATTTTGAGGGTAAGAAACTAGTAAATAAACAATATGCATATAGAGATTCTCTTGACTAACTAAGAACTTAAAATGAAGAACAGCAGTGGAAAAAACTGGAGAAAAACTGAGCAATAAACACTCAGTGGCACTGAAAGACCATCTTCTTCCTTTCCTGTCTTGTTCTCTTTTTTTTTTTTAATTTCCCTTACCAACTTTTTTAATTTGTGTATTGGGAATGAAGCTGTGTTGTGACCCCTTGTAAACTGTAAGATCCAAACTGAAGGACACTGCCACAGGTCTTAGCGCTGAAGATGACCAGGGAACCCCCTCAGAGCCAATGGAGAACAAAGGCCACCCAAGAGACATACATGGGGAAGGTCAGCAAGTTAGTTCCCGCTCATATAGCATTGAGGGGAATTTTTCTGTTGAGTTTAAAGGGAGCAGAAGCAGGTCAAAAGGCAGCCAAGATATATTTCGTGTAAGAGTCCCAGCAGCTATGCGCCGCTTGTACATATGTTTGTAGCCCAAAGGGAAGGATCGCGTGTTTGCAGGGCAGAGTGGGACACAGCCCAAAGAAGCTGTAACTCTCAGAAGCATCACTTCTTTTATCTGTCATCAGAGTGGACATGTCCAGGCACATAATCATCTGAAAACTCAAACATTTAGGACTGGAGAGACGGAGGGCGAGAAAAAAAATTGCCTCCATCTACTGACATGTGCCCTGTTTATGCAGTTCTGCACTGTTTTGTAAAGGGTAACTTGTAATGCTTTTTCTGAATATCCGAATGTTATTGCCTCAGGAGCAGTTATTTTCCTCTGGGGAGAGAGAGGGCAGAAGGGGCAAGCTGTTTAATGTTGAAATAACCTGCATGTATTTCTTTTCTTGTTCTGTGTTATGGTAAGAAAAAACCAAACAACATTGGATTGACATTGCCTCCAGTATTTATGTTTTTTCCATTTAAAAATAATACTTGAAGTTCTACTGCTTCTTTATCATTCTTAAGTCATATGGGTGTGTATATCTTGTATCTATCTTTGTATCAAACTATTATTTTTATGCAAAGGACAAAATACTACATAGTTACAGAAGAGAAATTCCAAAAGACTCAGTATGTTGACTAAAATTTTTCGTTTTACAGTGCAGAGTTCATGGAAAAAAAGTTGTGCTGAGAAATCTGCCTCTCTGCCATCCAGACAGCTTTTCTCAATATTTTGATCAAGAACCCTGCAGTCTAGGATGCCATTCCTCCGACCAAAGGTAGGCATCAAAGAATCCAGTCTCCCTTTAGGGTTGACGTAGAGAAACACAAATACAAAGGCAGAAGCAACATAGAGAAACCCTTGAGGGAGGTTCCTCGGCTCTTAGGTTAGGCAGTAAAGACACACCAGCAGCTTCGCCTTCCCAGGTGCTTACTTCTCTCTCTGCTGACTATGCCAAATTTTGACACCATACTTTTAGATGATCTCAGGTAGGTGGATCCCACCTGTAGCACTGAGAAAGGAGGTGGTTCTCCTCTGGTGGAGCTGTCAATTATTACTCACTCTGCCTCTGAATGGAGTCAGAGGTGGGGCTGTGTTGTGTTCCTTGACACATACAAGTGTTTTCCTTGCTCTTGCTGTTTCTCAGCCAGTCATGCATCGAGCTAGTGATGGGGCATGTAAAGGTGGTATGAGATTATGTGAAAAAGCATAAGGCAACAGGATTTAGAAAAGAGAGACTGACAGATGGCAACCTGATTTCTGGAGAATCATGGAATCATAGAATGGTTTGAGTTGGAAGGGATCTTAAAGATCATCTAGTTCCAATGCCCCTGGCATGGGCAGGGACGACTCCCACCAGAGCAGGTTGCTCAAAGATGCATCCGACTTGGCCTTGAACACTTCCAGGAATGGTACATCTGCAGCTTCTCTGGGAAACTTGTTCCAGTGCCTCACCTCTCTCGTGGTGAAGGATTTCTTCCTTACATCTAATCTAAATATACCCTGTTTCAGTTTAGAGACATTACTCCTTATCCTGTCACTACATGTCCTTATAAAAAGTCCCTCTCCAACTTTCTTGTAGGTCCCTTTAGGTACTGGAAGGCTGCTATAAGGTCTCTCCAGAACCTTCTCTTCTCCAGGTTGGACAACTCCAACTTTCTCAGCCTGTCCTCGTAGTAGAGGTGCTTCAGCCCTCTGATCATCATTGTGTCCCTCCTTTGGACCCTCTCCAACAGCTGCATGTCTTTCTTATGTTGAGGATCTCAGAGCTGAACTCAGTACTCCAGGTGGGGTCTCACAGCTTCTGGAGAAACAGCACAACAAAGACACAGAGAAAGGCAAGATAACCAGTCCCAGCTTGGGACCATCTGGCCAGTATATAAATCCATCAGCTGGAGAGCAGGGGAAAAAAAAAATAAATACAATCAGACAGTTGGAAAATCTGCAAGCCAGCTAACAATCAGAAGCATAAAAATTGGCTAAAAGCCTGTGTGACTGCAGATGGTTTTGCAGGGACCTTTGCCCCCTTATTTGAAGCTGTCTCCCACTGAATTCAGTGAGAGCTCTGTTGAAGAGTGAAGGGTAACACTTGTGTCCACACTTGTCAGGCACCCACAGGGAATACCTGGTTGTCACCAGAGAGAGAGCAGGAGACACTCGTAACTTTGGTCACTGACTCAGAGCTAACCTCCAGCTATGTAAAAATCCACTTTGGAAACGCAGATGAAGGACCAAAGTTAATGCTACACTCTCTAATATGTCCCTAGACCTAGCATTCACCATCTCAGTGACTACAGTGGAACTGCAAAGAGGTTTGGTTTGGTTTAGAGATGAACACACAAAAGAGTTTGGATGAGAAATGTTTCTTTCTTTCCTTGCAGCCTTCCTCCCTTTTCTTTCTTCCCTCAAATGCTGCCTCTGCAAATCGTGAAGGTATTTTTTAGAGACACATATCCACAAAGCTGACTGAGATCTTTGGTGGTCCTCTCATCTCTACTTTGCCCTATGTCCCATCATCTCACCTACACTGATTCCAAGGTTTGGACATCCACATTAACAAGGATTCAGAGAACTTGCTTATCTCAAAGGAAATGGAGTTGTAGGGTGAGAATGCTGTGAGGAAGTTGACGAATCTTTGGGCTTTTTTTTCCCCATGTAATTATTACCAGTGACAGGCTGCAGCTGCCCTTATCCCAGCTAGAAGGAGGCACTTGGCAAAGACAGAGGGCTGAGATGGGCTTCGTGTTGGCAGTGCTGCTTCATAGCTATATGTACACATCAACAGTCTTATTGAACTTCAACCAAATGAGCAAGGTGACATGGCTCTTTACAGCTGCCACTAGATGGAGAGCTTTAGATACACTCTGCCTATGCACATCTATATGTGAAGATTCAAAGACTGTAAGGCTGGAAGGTAGCTGTATTATCCTTAAGTCTCACTCCAGCGAACAAAGAGCAGAAAATTTTACTTCAAGATTTCTGTGTCAAGGTCACCCTTCCTTGCTGTGCCAAAACAGAAGTTGTGTCTCACAGTGTCTCAGAAGACAGACATCCTTTATTTCAAGACTTCAAATGAGAATCTACTGCATCCATACTGAAGTTATTCAAATGGTTGTTAGAAATATGCACTTCATTTCTCATCTGGTTGTTACCTGCTTGGAATTCTAGCCATTGAATTTATAATTTTACTTGTTTTAAACATTCTGTCTGCAGTTCATAACTGAGCTTTTACCTACTTTTTTTTCACTTCTGCCCCATATTACCCTGACCTGCTGTGTGCAGAAGTTGTCTGGTATTACTGAGAAGTTAAGTGCTCTGTATGAGTTTCAACACTTGGAAGTTTAAATTGCATTTTTGTTTTAAAAGCACTAATTCCACACTGAACACAGTTTAGAAAGGGGAAAAAAAGGCTTTGCTAAAGTCTTCTGCCATTGATTTAACAAGTTGCAAGGAGAGTTCAGTGCTGTCTGGTTTCATTTAAGGAGGTTTACCTTGAAATGCAGTGTTCATGACTACAAATTTCTGCTTCAAAAGGAGGCTGAAAATCAGTCGTCAAATTGTTCCATCAAAGTCCAAAGCAATGTTGAGAATCTTGCTTCTGTCTTGGTCGTTGCTAGTTCTGTGAATTATTTGCATTATGAAGCTGAATCCACACAGGTTCCCTACCTCACCAAGTCTTTTCTTTGCAGTGCTTTCACTGGAGGGAATGAAATATGAGTAACGTAGTAGACAAGGTTTCTCACAACAAAACAGCTTTCTTGCTGTGTTTGTTGTACATTCAGTCCCATTTCCATGTCAGGTTATGTGCAGTTGTGAATTCCCCAGAAGTCAGCTGGGGGGCTTGGGTGCATGAAATGAGACCTGATGTTTTCTGCTCATGGCATCGCTGATGGTGCTTTTCCTACTCATCAATGCACAGCAGCAGGGGACTCCGTTCCCCCACAGCATGAGGTCTGTGATCCCTTCCTGCTTGCCCGTGCTCTCTCCTTTCTGTCACCTTCAGGTCTTGCCCAGACACAAGCAGGGATAAGGTACCACCCCAAGGATCGCCACTGGCCTGGCGTGGTGCTGCTTGCAGGAAACATCGAACGGGCAGAAAATCCTCTGCAGAACAGAGGGGATGGGAACATTATATCTCAAGGCTTTCCAGAGTCAGGTGCCTCTAGACTGAGCATGGACTGGGCACACACTTGGCCCAGGCTCACAGTGTTTCAATTCTTTTCTCAGCTGCTCCAGCACCTCTTGCTGAGATGTCACCTCTTCATATGTACCCTCCCTATACAGGACCTTCCCACATCATGGGACCTCATTCTCTGCCTCCTCTGAGCCTGCATCAAGCTGTCCATCTGTGATGCTAGGAAAAACTAATTTCCTGGTGAGGATATAATCAGGTGTGTGGGGGTTAGTTTCCCCCCCTTGCCCATCCATATATCCATGTGGAGCACCCTCAGACTGTGGCCACTAGCTCTTTGGATCACGGCCACCAGATCCTCAGATCCCTTCTGGTCATGATGGATGTTGTGAGAGATGCTCTCCTTGCTGCTCTCCTCCCATTACCTTTCCATCCCTGTTTGAGCCCTTAACCTTCACATCCCTTTATCTCTTTGCTCCCCAACATTATATCTTCTCATGTCTCTTTTTCCCTTAGCTGCCTCTGCTCCCAGGAGGCCTCTGTCCTGACACAAAAAGAGAGAATGACAGCAAGTTTGCCTGCGATTTCCTATAGAGTGATGGAGGCTTACAGAAAATACCCTTCTGGGCAGCTCTGCCTCATGTCCAATGGACATGCAATGTAGTCAGCGCTCTGCACTTCATGCGGTTAAGCCTGCAGAAGGTTCCCGGGCTGTTGAGAAGGATGAAGGCCTTGGATTGAGTTGAGGAACTGAGCGTTTTGGAAAAAAAAAAATAAATCTGAGTTACTTTGGTGCCATTTATGTTAAAAAAAATAGAGAAAGGTATTGCTGTCACTGGTAGAGACAGCATTTAATGGATGAGCTTATGTGAAGTATAACTCATGAGAGAGGCACTGTCTAGTTGGGAGGAAAGCAGAAGCTGGTGGGGAGTTCAGCAGCAGTCAGTGGAGGAACATGCTGCCTGTGAGAGGAGATCGCAGCAATGGCTTGAGGACAGCTGGAGCCACCTCTTGCTGCTCAAGAAGGAAAGATGCAGGAGTCACGGAGAGGTTTTGGGAGGGCAGGAATGAGAAAAACCTGGAGAAGAAGGCATGTTTTGCCAAACAAAACTTCCTCCTGACGGAGATGTTTTTATACCCTTAATTTTGCTACACACCCACCCCTCCAGTGAAAAAGAACCCCAACATTGAAATATCTGTTCTTATTCATGCACTTATCAAACACAGAAAGAAAAGTTAGACAGGAATCTGATCTTTCTGAAGTCTGCATTTTCATAAATATTTCCCTTTAGGAGTTTGTGAAATTGAATTTGGGTTGATAACCCTGCTTTGTTCACTCAGCCCTACATCCTCAGAGAGCGGTGAAAAAAATGAAAAGATTTTAACAAAATGTAATCATGGCAATTCAGTACAATGACATGGAAACAAAGATAAGATGAGAAATAAGGTACTGTTCTCTCTGCTTTCCTTGTTCCCTCGTTTAAGTGATAATTTTCATACCTTGCCTTTGAAAGATATAATTACAGTAATTGGAATCTGACTATTTCTGAGAGTTCTGCTATGCAGTCCTTTTCCCCCTTGACATTTGTGTCTTTTTAACTAATACAAGATCTTTAATCTATTAAATAAATATGTGGGACCTGATTCTCTACTGTGTACATGCCCTTTGTGCTTCTTGGGCAGCTAAAAGTTGCATTAATGCCAGCATAAGCAACTGTAGGAGTCCTTACCCTGGAAAAAAGGGCAATTGAAAACCATTTTAGAATTTCCAGGACCACAATGAGGTACAAGCACTATTGTGGGTTGTGTCTTACCTGGTTCTCACCGTGTAAACCTTTGACTGGTTAGCTGTTCTAAGAATAGAACAGGGTAAGAATATGAGTCCAGGGCGGTAGATGTTCAAGAGAGAGGGAAAAAGAGATTTCTGGGTTTTTTTGCAGGTGAGAGAAGGGGTGAAAGGCAAGCTGAAAAAGTGACCCTTGAAGAAATGAGGTGGCGAGTCTGCCTGAGATGGTGTGGAAGCCTGCAGCATGGCTCTGGGAGGGTGGGCAGTCCCCAGAGACTTCCCTGGGAGAGTAGGAGACCACTGCCCTTCAAGTCCTTCAGTCCCTGCAAGGGGTGGGAGTTAGTTGCCTAAACCTACACATCTAGTTCTGGTTTAGACGTTTTGTTAGTGTCAGGAGAGAGGTCTGGCTTAGTTGCTTCCCCACGTGTATGTATGACCAGGAGTTTTCCTCTGCTCTGCCTCTGAGCTGAGGTAAATGGAAGCAAAAGTGCTCTGGGGACCAGACCACTGCCCAGCGAGCCCTACAATTTGGGAAGGGCAAAGGTCCATGTTATGTTCTTTACTGTGCTCAGCTGCATTTTGGCCACTTCTCAAAGCACAGCCAGGGTAGCCGCTGTCTTCCAGTAACACTGTCCTGAGCAGGAGCGAGGTTACATGACCAGCGGGCAGTACAAAGAGGCCAGTGCTGCGAGCATCAGTCAGCTATAAATAGACACCCACAGAGTAACACACATGCTACCAAAACCTTTAAATATGAAGATCTTGCATCTTGTGTTCAGGCATGCATATGAAGGCAGGGAGGGTTTGAACAGCTGTGGGAAGTTGCGGGATCTGGGCATATTTTAGAGGTTTCCACCCTAAAATAAAGCTTCTTCAACCATTGTTAGCCTGATATCACCAAAAGCAGCAGCAGCAGCTACATCAGTGAATGCTGCTGTTGTTGAGGAGAGGGCAGGACCTACACCAGCAGCCATCAATGAAGGTCCCTTCCAGTCTACATCTTCCTATGATTCAGTGTTGACTATGGCTGAGCCACTGCTCAGAGCAGGGCTGCAGGATTGTTGAGAGAGTGGAAAAAGCCTGAGGGGTTACTAGGATGGCCAGGGACTGGGTCACACTATGTACAAGGAGAGTTTGAGGGAGCTTGGTATATTTGGCCTGAGAAGAGATGGTTTTGCAGGGAGCTAACGCCAGCCCGGTAGCGGATGTAAAAAAGGTGATGCTGGACCCTCTTCAGAGATGCACAGCAAGAAGACAAGGGGCAACAGACTCAAGTTGCAGAAAGATAAATGCCAGCTCAGTAGAAGGAAAAAGGATTTCACAAGGTTTTTTAAGAGGTGGAAGAGGTTGTCCAGAGAAGCTGTGCAATCTCCATCCTTGGAGATACTCAACACCCAGCTGGAAAGCCTGGCTTAACTTTGGTGCTAGTCCTGCTTTATTCAGGAAATTAGATGATACAGGGTTATTCTAGATGGCATCCAGATGTCCTTTTCCACCTGAATCAGCTTTACGTGATTGCCACCTTCATCAGCCGAGCTCTACTTAGGCATGTGGTGAGTTTCTTGACTCTTTGGCAGCACGCTATCTTCAATTAGCATGTGTAGTTCTAATGGCGTATGTGGTGTGATACATTCTGGTAACCTCTATCATTAAATCAGGATTTATTTTTTCTCTTTTCTCTGAATAATTTTCGTAGTCGGCAACCCTACGGTACAATTATATCCATTGATTAGGGCTAAAACCAGACTCCTTGAGACTGATTATCATTTTGTATTAATAAGCTTAAAAGAGTCTTTTATTCAGCACTACCTCAAATTTTTAGTTAAGGGAATAAAGCAAGAGAGGGCATAAGATTCCTCATGTGTTCACTCTCTGGCAAAACTAATACTCAGCAGGTTTGGTACCTTGACATGGTCAAATGCTTTTGTTTGTAGTACCTGTCCGGATCAGGAAGGGCGTGCTACAGCAGATATCCATAGCTCAGCTGTTCCTCAGCCCACTAGAGCTGTCTTTTGTGTCTGAGCTCCTCTTCAGCTAAAGCCAGCGCAAAAGGTCATAGTGCTTGGGATTCCATCTCTCAGCCTGCATTAAATTTTCTGTTATGGATATAGCTTTTGTGTCTGTCCCCATTTCCTTTTGCATTATCTGGGAGATGGAGTCAAGGCTTTGAGAGAATACTTCTGGGATCAAAGGAGGAGAATGGACTTGACACTTTTAATGTATTTTCTGCTCATGCCATTATGCTGTGTGAATAACATCATTTTACTTAATTATTTTCACTTAAGTTTTACTGAAGACTTTTTAATGCTTGCCAAATTGCTGTGTACCTTTCAGTACAGAAATGTAAGATAAATGCATGAGATCATAATTCAGCTTCACTGACTTTCCATCCAGTTAGATGAAAGGAAAAAAGTGTATCTTGACATCTTCCGTTTTAGCAAGTAAGTTCCAGTCATTCCTCATTCTGATCTGTTTTGTTCCGTCCCTTTGAAAATGATGATGGATAGAATACAATCCACTGAAAATTAACAACAGCAAAATAACAACGACTCCAGATGTCCCTTTGGAAAATGGCATCTGGACTTGTAGGTCAGTTTTGCCTCCACAGCTAGTTTCATCTGGCATTTTCTAGTTTCTTTTGCAAGGAGCCCCTTTCCAGTATCATGAACCTGAGCTATCCAGAGTGATTACCTTTTTGGGAAGGTACTTTGTATGCCAAGAAAGCTTCCAGAGACATCACATGCATGGTGACTCAACAAACAGGTTAGTCAGAGTGGGTACTTTTTTTAGTGATTCCTACTTTTTAAGCTAATTTGGACTAGTCTGACTGAAGAACAAGAAGGTGGAGTGACTTCCTTACAGTCACACTCTGAGTCAGTGGCTCAGTACCTCCAGGCTTCCCATATTTTTATTCCAACCACTGAGAAGACCACATGGCTTCCTCTTGGCATGCTTTGGGGTTTCACAGCTGAGAGGTGCAGGCTGTAAAGGCTTTTGTTGCCGATGTGTGAGATGGTGATTTTATAGCAGAATTTCTTAATGTAGGAGGACAGGGATCCAGCCAGCAGCAATCTGTTGGCTTCTTGTCCATTCAATCCACCACTTGTTTGTGGAGCTCCTCTCAGACATTTTCCTACAGCACTATCACTCACCACATAGTCTCTGCTTACCATGGGAGACAGGAAAATCACCGTGGTTTCTGTTCCCAGGGCTCTATGTCAACCTTTTGTAGTTTTGGCTGGTGAGGTTCGTAGACTCTTATTTCTGCTCATTGCTTCAATTTTTGAATGAACCTTCCCTCTTTCCTCTCCTCCGCCCCAAAAACCCAAAGCAAAAATCAGCTGAAATGGCCAATTTTTGCCAGCTTTCAGATGGAAACCATGAAAAACCACTGAGTTTGGCCTGGTGTCTGCCGGAAACTATAAATAGGACTGTTCAACTGAAACTCAGCCCTGGTTTACTCAAGCCGCAACCCAAAGTTCTGAGACAGCCTCTGAACCCGGGTGGATGTTTTGCAGTGTGTTGATCAAGTATGGTGGCTACAAGAAAATAAAAATTCTGCTGAGTTACCTGCTTGGTTTGGGATTTCACTGCAGAAGTTTCGTTCAGCTGTATTTACCATCAAATGCTCTGAAACTTGTTTCTAGATAACTCCTGACTTGCTGCAGGTTAGGTAGAGACCCGTGACCCGATGGCTTCTGCTTCTCAGTATCTTTTAATTCTCTGGCTGTTTGGCGAAGGGCTTCTAATTACTGATCTTTCAAGATGCTTTGAAATCAAAAGGTGAGATTGTATTTGCACACTTTTACTCTGAACATAATATGACTTATACAAATCCCAATTTTCTTAGGACCTAACCAAATAATCTCAGCAAGATACAAGGACTATTGAAGAAAAACATGCACTTCCATTCTGTTTACAGTAACACTAAAGGCCAAAACCAAAAGTAAGTATTAAGGGCCTAACTCTGCACCAGTTTATCTCTTAGCCTAAGACATAGCACTGAACTTCTAATGCATTCCACAAAAGAATTTGAGCTATAACATTTTTTTGATCAATACCTTTGCCCTACAGCAACTAAAATACTTTTAACCCAGCAAGGAAATTATCTTTGTATATTTAAGTTCTTCCATCCTTAGAGAGTAAAGTGTCTCATGGTATCCTGCTGTTTGTCTTTTGCTCCTCCAAATTTTGCAGCTAGGGTAGGTTGGGATTTCTGCTGGATTATATCATGACACAGGAAGCCTTTCAAAATACTTTTTTTTTTTTCCCAGCTGATACATTAGATTTTCAGTTTATTCACCTGAGATAACAATGTATTCTGGTGTTAGCAGAGCTGTCACACTCCATTTGGTAATTCAGACTTTGTTCTTTGGCTTAGTGGATGAGGTAGTTTTGCAAGGCAGTGTAATTTAATGAATTTATCTGCCTGGAAGGTGTCACCTAGAATCTTAGAGAGATCTATCTTTATATATTAGTAGATCAGCCTTGCCTCTGGAATCACCTCTGGGTCACGGTGCATTCAAACCACTTTAGTACTGGGCACGTAAATAGGGAACAAGAAGCCAGCTCCCAATCCAGCTGTCACACAAGCACACCAGAGAAATTAATCACAGGCCCAACTGTGTTTATTGCCAGCCAACCATGAAATACCATAACAAGGACCCCTTGTGAGACCATAAATACCGTGTCTTCAATCAGTAATGAGAGTGACACCACCCAAATCAGAATGTCTGTCTCGAGCTCTCTGTGCAGAGGAGGAAGCAAGGCTGCAGCTTCTGAGCAAATCTATGCAGGGCACTGAAGTGCCACTTCGTTGTGTATTTCTTGTTTTCTGGGAGCCTGTCTTGAGCATTGGATCTGACTTGCAGAAGAGCAGAGCAATCATAGCTGCAAGGGAACACAAGCAGCTGCACTTTGAAGGTAGAAAGTGCCAGATCACAGGGTGTTACAATTGAGAATCTCTCAAATTAACGGATATTTTTTCCTACTTAGTCCTCTCTCTATTTCTTGGTCTTTAATAAGGAGGCAACACCATTTCCTCATTTTCTGGGAGTTATGAAGGACTCGGGAGCAACAGTGGAGCTGGGGGAGTGCTAAATGTTGCATGAAGAGGTGACTAGAGTACAGAGAAAACGGCATGTCCTATTCTATAAGAATTAGTGATTTGCCAAAAAAAGAGGACACATTAATTTGTTGTCTTATCTGTATCTCAAAAAATAAGGAGGATTTTTTTGGGGAAAAATGGGAATGGGTGTGTTGAAATCTTTTTGTCTTTACTTTCCAGAAGCCTTTTTGTTTGTGTTTACTGTTCCCTTTTATTTTGTAACCTAGTTTTAGATGAATTGATGGAATTCTGTCCTCATCATCCCCATGTTTTTTCTTTCCAGGTTACTTTTCAGGGTCTCACTCTCCTGGCCGGCCTGGATTCCTGCTGGCTTTCTCCTCTCCAGTACTTGGGCACCACAGGTAGGAAGGACACTGGATAAAGCCTCCTCCTAATTTCAGTTCAGCTCCTGGCTATGGCTGAAATGGCAGGAAAAGTCTTTCTGAGCCCTGAGCTGGGGCACAGCAGGGGCAAATAAAGCATTAGTGAGTCACTGCACATATGTCAGTTTGTCAAGTCCTCATAGCCTGGCCCCATGTAGGCATGATATTTTTGGGTTTTTTAACAGCACTGGAGAGTCCCTGAGCAAGAGGAATTCTTGCTGTCAAATCCAAACATCTATAGTGTAGTGGCACAAAAGGCTTCTTGGGGCATCATGCAGAGAAATCAACATGTTTTCTCTAGCCCTATTCACAGAAACCGCTGGTATTTTTTTCAATGAAATTGTATATGTATGCATACAAAACAGCCTGAAGCAGACATGCAGAATGGGAAATTTCAGTCTAAATGAACAAACTTTGCAAAGGGCAACTAAACCCTGTGGCAGGTTAGGCTAAACCATACTTAATCTACTCTGCGCTTGTGTTGCTTTTATTCAATTTATCTGTCTAGACTAGCCTCTTCTTCTGCACCGAACAACTCTCTTTTAAGCAATACCAAACTCTTATGAGTGTGTAGTACAAAAATGAAACATTAAAGAAGAGGGCATTTTAGGCTGACTGCTTAAATTCAGTGTCTCTTTCTTCTTTAAATAAATAAACAGGACTGTCCTGTTATCTCTATTGCAACTACATCTTTTCTCTGTTTGCTCACTATAAAATACATTAAAAGGACACAGGATGCCGATGGGTCACATGATGCCAACCCAATCAATTAGCAGCTTTTAAAGATGACTCATTGTTTTGTCTGTAACATAAAACAAAAGTACACAGTGAAAGCCCTAACACAGCCTTTTAGAAAAACTCCAGAGATTTATTTTTCCATTTGTGGTTACACTTTTTAATCTTTCCCCAAAGCCTGAAGCACAGATTGTGATGAGCTGATACAGTACGTGCATGCAGCAGGCATTTCCTCTCGCTGCCGCTTGCATTACTGCCTCGCGTCATCTTTAAGTACAATTCTAGGGTATACATGTGATTCCCTCTTCTTGTCCTTAAACAGCTTGAGTTCACCCAGCAAGCTTCAACTTTCATACAAATAGCCCTATTTATGTTAGTGAGAGGACTTTTGTAAGCAGCGAACAATTTCCTTTGCATGAGTCTGCAGAATCCCAACTGTTTGTTTTCATTATGTATTTTGGGATGTATTAATTGATAGCAAATCTGTATCTGACTTACGCTTTCAGATGCAAAGAATCTGCAGAAAGGCTGCTCTGAAATAAGGTCTCCTCATTTAATGTTATTTTGATAATATCCCATTCTAATTCAGAAGACTTGAAAAGAGGCTTTCTTGATTGTCACTTTGTATTAGTTTAACTTACAGTCCTGGAACCTATCTTACATGGTATTTTCAGCCCTGAAAATCACTACAAAGTAGTGTGTCAAAAAAACTCCAAGCAAAACAAACAAAGAAAAACAAACAATCATACAAAATCTCCTCTCTCAATAAAACCAAAAAAAACTGGAACAAAAAGGCATTCCCTCACAAGATGGCTCTTTCTAACCAGACCGGCTGCCTTCTAGATAGCTAAACACAGGAAAAAATATGCCTTTCCCACATCTCCTCTCAGACTTCTATAATTCTTAATCGCTAGCTTCCTTTTTTTTTGTTTATAGACATACTAAAAACCATTGTATCCAATGAGTGGAATAGAGAATGACTTGCTAAGTAGTGGTAGGCTCCAGATACGTTTTCCCACACGAAGGAGGAGAAAAAATAACCCTTGACAGAGGAAGAGCTTATACAGCTTACTTTGGACAGAATAAGGGAGACCTGCATGTTGAGCGCTCCACTTGCTCAAAAGTGTCTGGCCTGAAATCCACACGAGTGAAGGAAAATACTGCCTGAGCGTTCCTTAATCCCTCTCTTCCCTTACTTTCATAGAATCATAGAATCATAGAATCATTTTGATTGGAAAAGACCATTAAGATCGCTGAGTCCTAACACTGCCAAGTCCACCTCTAAACCACGTCCCCACGAACCCCATCTAAGAACTGCTCTCTGTTTGCCTGTTCTCAAGCCAAAGAGGAGTGGCTAGTTCCTAAGTTCAAGGGATATGGGAATTATTACATTTTTCATCTGCATGAGTGCTAGTGCCAGCCAGAGCGCTACCCATGCAAGCACCGTAGGAGCAGACGGCACATGGTGACATCACCGAGTGATGGACTGTGACCTTATGTCCCTCACCGCTTATCTTCAGGTGTTGGCAGAGCCTGGCCCAACCTGACTTGTGCCTGAACTCCTGCTGAGCATGCCTGTGAGGTTTGGAGGTTGGAACAAGGCTTCTGGTGCTGGGTGGTGCTTTGGGTCTGCCATTGGCAGCTCTTGGTTCTCGTCCCAGAGCCATCCCCAGTGTTTCCCCGGCCCTGCCTGGTTCAGGCAGCCGGGCACCACAGGACACACAGCAGCAGAGGTGAACTATGCAAGCAAACATCCCCGTGGCCATGGGTGGGTGATGGGTCTTGGGGAGCCTGGAGGGTGTCCTTCTTGAGGGGCCTGGGCATTTCTTCCTCCCATCTGTGGGACAGGGAGTGACCATGGCCTGTCTCTGTTTTGCAGTGTGTGATGGATGCTATTGAGGGGGAGCAGCTCCTTGTCCTCAGCTCTCCCCACCCTGCTGCAAGAATGTCCCCTGCATTGCTGCAGAGACAGAGTGGAGCTGCCCCATCTGCTGCAATGCTGAAGATGACGTCGCTTATTTGACCCCCTGTCTCCACCAGTTCTGCCTGGGCTGCACTTTGTGGTGGGCAAAGACCCTTTGCAGGCAGACTGCCAACACTGTCATTAGCTCCATGTGCTCAGAGGATGGCTTTTTGCAGATGGATCTTCCACATCCCTCAGATCCATTGGTTGACAGCCACCAGGATGAGCAGGGGGCTGCAGAGCTGGTGCCCAGGACCCACATGGCTGGCTTGCAGCCCCAGGTCTGGGAAGGCCATTTGTGGGACTTCTTTGAGATCCTCGAGCCCCTGCTGTCCTAGGTGAATGAGGTGCTGCATGGGGGTCTCTGGTGGGAGGTGGCTGTGGCACGGGGCACCATCGTAGCAAATCTGTGCTGCTATGGGATGGACAAGGAGGCCTTGGTCTGGGAGCTCCAGACCTTCCTGCAACACTAGATGGTGACATTTGTCTGCCAGCTCATGGACTTCACCGCAGAGCGGTGCAGTGAGCAGATCCTGCAGCAGCTGGAGCTCCTGGAGTCCCGTGCTGCTGAGGAGCAGGAGGACAGCCCCATGGCCACCCCTGGCCTCACTGCCTCCCAAAGGGGGTCTTCTGCCCTCAACCCCAGAATACAGGAGGAACCTGATGGGGAGCTGGGGCAGGTGGTGGCAGGTCCCTCTGCTGCTGGCCAGGGCAGGAACCTCTCACCTGGGGGGCCCCGGTGCCCACCGAAGAGGAGGGCCATTGTCTCCAGAGCCTCTTTGGCCCACAAGAGGCCACGCTGCCAGCAACACTAGGGTGACCCAGACGCCAGTGAAACCAGGGCCAGGCCAGCAGCTGAGGCATGCACTGGCCTGCAAGGGGACTTGGGGACACAATCACAGAGAGATGGGGCTCCAGAGAGCCCAATCCATTGCCTTGCCTGAGTGGCCAGTTATGGCCTCGCCTACTTTGCGTGTCTGCTTCAATCTAATGAAGAAAATTTCTTGCTGAGCTGCACTGTCAATCACCTCCTCCTGGAAACTGTACATATTTTATATTCTGCATGAGAAACAGAGAATTAATAATTCCTTGGTTCATCTATTAAAATATTTATTTTCAAAGTTCTTTCTACTGTCTCTTTGTCTTAGATATAGCAGTGAGTGATGGAAAAAAATCTGTCCTACATTAGGGCTTTTCCAAATTATCTAGAAATCTCCATTATAATATTGTTTCCTGTGGTGAAGGCTCCTGAAACTCAAAGTATAACACATCCTTTCAGCTGCCATCGGTGTGCATACAGAGCTGACTAATTAGACATTAACAAGCATATTTTGCCTGAATCTATTAGCACACAGTCTGAACCTGACTGCTTCTGCTAGTAGTCTTGGTGCCGCCTTCCCTGATCTGAAGTGTGAGATGCTGATTACAGGGACATAAGTCTGAAATAATGAAAGCATCTTCTTTTCACTCAAACGCTGATCCTGCTGATGACCTTCTCTTGCTCAATAGATGAACTATATTTTTTATCCAATACGTGGATGCCTGGCACAGGGGAAGCAAAACTGCTGTGTCCTTAAGGTGTTTTGTATTATTAGCTAAACATGCAAATGATGAGCTTGGAGAAAAATAGGCATCGAAGGAAAAATATGAGTTGTGATTCATACTGAGACAGGGGTGTTAGACGGCAGGTATTTTCTGTGATATTTGGAAGGAAAATGCAAACCATATTTTCTCTGCAGAAATCTCAGTTTCATTAAGATGCTCAGGAGAGATGGGGAAGCTGCATTTGTTCACTGTGAAGAGCCCTGTGGCTTTACCAGAGGGGTCAGTTCAGCCTCTCCCAAGGCACTGATTTGTAAGGGCACAGTGTTTCCTGCCTCACGTCAAAGACCAGTCTTGCTGGTGGTGCTCAGGGTTCAGCTGCCTTCATGGCTTCTCCACAATCCAGACACAGAGCTGGAGTCCACTTGCACTTCAGCGTCTCAGCTAGAGCAAGGCGACTGGTTGACATTCATGGCTGTTTACCTGCTGATCTGCGCAGTGGATTTTCACATTATCCAGGCATCTAAGGGGCTGAAGGATGCTGACTTTTTCCTCGAAGTGTCTGGCTTTGTTTCTTCACCTGGCTCTGTAGCCTTCACCCAGTAAGATTACTTGATATTGTGTGATTGAATGAACACAGAAGCCCTTTAAACAGGAATCCTTGGAAAGTCTGTTGTCAGCTGTACTTGTGCCAGTAAATTGTTTCCCTTGTGGACAAAAACTCTTAAGGACAGAGATGATGGTGTTATTTGCCTACATGCAGTCATCTGTCAATATCTGAGCTGTCTGCCCTCCACTTTGTCCATAGCCTGTGCAGAGAAGTTGGGGCTTCTAGGTGTGATTCACTTCATCCTAGTGTAGACAGCTGCCTGCGGTTAGAAGAATCACTCCCTAAACACACCGTTTTCCAAAGCCTAGAGAGGGAGAGTAGGACGAGTCTCCCTAGATGACCATGTAGGCAGATGTCTAGGGATAAGGGAAACCCTCCCAGGCTGTCCTTTTGTTTATACAGAATTTGGCCCAGCAGAGATGTGATTTGCCATCTTGGGCTCCCGAGGCACTACCAACCTGTAGCTCATCAACTCTGATAATGATGCTGGGAGAAGCTGACACAGAGGAAAGGAGCTCTTCTACAAATCTGAATTTGTGAGATATGCTTTTGCCTGTGCGATCAATCTCTCACTTCTAAAAAAAACAAAACCAAAACCAAAACAGTTCTCTGTCTTGCCAACATTGGGGATACTGTTCAAGCTGGCTCAGCTAGCAAGGTCGTGAGATCAACCTCTTGTACTTAATGCTGTCATCTGCATGGACCAGCACTAATTGCCTGTGGTGACAGATGGTTCTTCACTAGCAGGTGAAGACGAGCTCGATCTCTGGCCGATCACGCTCCCAGCACAGTGCCTGCTTAGCAAAGCACAAGGTTTAGCAAGAGTGGAAAACACTTCTGTGATAACTTAGTGTAATGGTGCCCTAGAGAGGTGACTCAAAACAGACCCACTACTCATCCTTGTACACTAGTGCAGTCCATCTGTTTCCTTGCAGTAAAAGAAAGGAGATGTGAGGTCCTGATGGTTTAGCTCCCAGATGAATAAGGTCTGTGGTTATGAGAAGGAGTGTCCTTATTTCTCTTTTTACTGCCTGCTTTTCCACTGGGCCATCTTCGAAGAAGCATGTCTCTATAGTAACACAAGTCCTGTCCAGTGAGACTGAGCACCTTCTTTGAGCAAGTACTTTATTTCTGGGCTACTAAATGTCCAGTTACATTGTCCAATGTTATTTCCTTCTAGCGTTGTTGTCGTTGGTGGTTTTTCGTTTTGGTTTGGTTTGGTTTGGTTTTTTTTCTTTAATAAGATGTCCCCTTCATAAGCAGAACATAACATTTCAGGTGAAGTGAACATTTCAGCAGGAGAAGTGCTGTTTCCCAGGAAGATCCACTGGCAGCACCTCTAACACCTTCAAGGAATGATGAATTCAATCCATTAGGTGTGCATGGCACAAGGTGTTTTATTACCCCTTTTGTATTTGTGTATTTGTAGCCTGTGTATTTGGAGCCTGTGTAGTAATCATCACATAGAAGCAAGAAGAAAATTGTTAGAATCTCCTGAGGTGAAGACTGTGTTGAAAGCAGCTGAGGGCTTTGTGGTATATTGTAGTGGTTTGGAAGCTGAATTAACCTGCCTTTTTTTTTTTTTCTTTTGTTCCCTTTAGCACAACCAACTGTGGCTAGACAAATGAATTTCTTGGTGTAGAAAAAGAAAAGCAGGGGTTTATGTACATCCTACCAGATCAAAGTGAAGAGAGCTGTAATTTTTCATCCTTTTGGCATGGTGATACAGGATTAGGTGCATTTTATCTATGTAATTTATGGACTCTGGTGGGTATTTTGTTCAAATTCTATGGCATTTATCTTAACACTGATATGCACTTTTAATAGTGGAAGGCAGAGTTCTGACCTGGCAGAAAAAAAATAATTTTTTTTTTTTTGCTGTGATCCAAGCATGACCTTCAATCTCACCCATGCACCTGCAAATAGACATCAAGCCTGCACATAAGATAGTGTGCAAAATCTGACACCTACATGTTCACATGAAAAGCTATGTTTTTCCTCCTGGTTAGTGGGAGGGAGAAGACCAAAAAAAAAAACCCCTCCAAAAGCAAAAAACCCAAAATAATCTTAGTATGTTTGTTAAGAACAGGAAATGTAATACAAAAGTGGCATGTCAAATGAAATATTCTTCCGGTCCTGTATACTGATTCCAATGCTGATGAAAATTGGAGGCTTAGGGAAGAGCGGAAGAGAGGGGAAGTAGTGGTAGTGTTTTCTGCCAATATTTTCTCAGCCTTCACTTTTTTTTAAAGTTAGAAATTTTCTGAGCCTGACCAGGGTTTGTTGACCTTCAGTGGACTTTTCCAATCTTTTCAGTCTTCCTTGGATCCTATATACTCTTCCTGGATCTACAAGGAATTCCACCTGTGAAGAACTGCTTCTTTTTGTTTATTTTGAATTTGCTTCCTATTACTGTTATTTGATGTCCCCTAGTCCTGCTATTAAATCTTGGCCTAAGTATGAAGCTACAGGTCCAGCTGTGGTTAGTTTTCTGTGAAAGGATGGTTGAGAATGCCAGTTCAGGGACATTTTTACCAATCAAATACTAAGAGTACTTGCAATTTTCTTTCCAGAATATGTTTTGGTGTGCCGTTCTGGACCATTCCATCACAAAACAAACCCTATGCCTAATTACTTGCATTTACCCCTTTTGCTTGCATGTTGTGGTAGCCGCTTACACAAAATCAAGACTAAGCTTTTGTTTGCATAGCTCAGAGAGCCGTGTTAACATGACACCAATCTAATGTCATCAACTGCCTGAGGGAAAAGAACCCACAAGTTAGGCCAAACACGCTGGTTGATTGACTGATGGCAATAAAACTCTTGTATGGGGCTACCACAAAGTTCAGATGGTTTGGCGAGGCCCCCTTGGCTGTATTGTCTCACATTTCTCTCCAATTGCCTGCAAGTAGACAATTTAACAAATTGTCGAATGTGTCTTCCGCAGAGAGTGGTGCTCCTGTCCCTGTGCCTCCGTGTTGTGTGTTGCCACACAAGAACAAACAGTTCAGACTTTTCAAAACAGGGTCATCATCATTGCAAGAGAGCATGGGCAACCAAAATGGCAAATTAGGTCACAGCTTCTTAAGAACATTTTTCCTTCATCAGCCCTAATGTTCTTTTTCATAAATTAGGTCATAAAGTCGCAGGGCAGGAGAGTATGTCTTCCTGGCAGCCTAAATAGCACCTAATATAATGAAACCTTCTCCCTTCTTATTGCCTCTAGGCATTACTATAATATAAATTATGAATAAAATTATTTTAGTTCGTGGTCACAGCATATAGACAGATTCATTCACCTAACTTGAGAACACAGTAATTAATTACTTCTAAAAAAATGAATTAATAATCCATATTCCTAAACATATAAAGCTCAGGGAGGATGCTCAATTTATTGTCTGAAAATGGAAGGCCTTTGCTCATTAATAGGATGTGGTAAAGTTTTCAAGGCTAGTCTGCCTGGGTGCTTACGGGTTACATTTCCAAATGTAATTGGATGCCTAAAGGTTCTGGCATGAAATATTCCACCCAAGGAGTTTTTCTCCATTTTTGGCACCCTGTGATACTGGACAATTGGTGCTGTCATGCCCTGGAAGGTGGAAGCTTGGCTGAAAGGCCAAGCTGCACCGCTGGAAGCCAAGAGTTGTGGTTTCTCTCTCCAGTCACTGACACTGTCCTGCAGTGTTAAAATAGACCATAAACTTATCACACTCCCTCCTGCACCTCATTTCTGCCCACTTGTAAACAAGATGCAGTTTTTTTCACTTGCAGAAAGTGCATTAGGAGCAGTGAATGATGAAAAGTGACTACTTGCTTTCTGGAACAAGACTCAAGCTCTTTGTCCAAGGTCTTGCTATTTCTGCTGACCTTGCCCGCAGATATGCTGAATTGTGAGTTACTGCTGACTGTGATAAGGCTTCTCTGGTGTGAACAAATATTCATTAGGACCTTAACTGAAGCTATTGCCTCAGTTTAAATAGCTTAACAGTGATCCACTGAATGCAGAGTAGGCTACAGATCCTGTAGTATGGTTTGTATCAATGTTGAAGAAGTTTACAGTATGAAATCCCCAGTCCATGCATTCTTCTCCCCTTGCTGTGGAAAGCCTTTCCGTCTTGAAAAATAATGGTTATAGAACCTCAGTTTTCTTAGTATGTATGCACTCCTCATGATCAGCTAGGACTTCTTGCAAAAAAAAATTCCTAAAGTTGCAGAAAACTTGTGTTGCAGGTATGCAAACTGAATGGGTGTGTATAGTTAGGGAATTAGGTATTGCCATCATGGGAGTGTTTAGAAGACTGACAGATCAGGGAAGTTTTAAACTCTGGGTACTGTGAGCACACTGGACTGAGGAGACGATGCCTCACAGCTGGCACTGATCGATGTGCTCTTTGGTGGTCCCTAGTTGCTGAGCTTGGGTGATCAGGCTTGAGAGTTCATTGATGAGAGAAACCAGAACTGAAGGGAGCTTCTCTTCTTTTTTTCTCTGATTTTCTTTTTTTTTTTCTTGCTTATGTCTGATGGTTTTATGCTATTTCCTGCTCTCAAAAAGGAGGAGGAACTCATCTAATTCTACTATTACTTATCTTGTTTTTGACTTCGCCAGTCATCCTTCTTGTGTATGATGTCCTGACTATTTGCAGTCCCTTGCGCTTATCCTCTGTCTGGCAACTTTAGTTACCTGGATGCCAGCTACCTGCAACTACACCCATCTTTGGTAGTCATGTTGCTCACGTACTTATGCAAAATACTTACACATTGCATCTTGCTGTGCCTTGAGTGCTACAAAATACTTATATTCTGTTGTTAGTTACACCATCCGTGTACGTATTTGGGTTGAAGGCAGACTTACATTAATAATATTCTGATTAATACATTTATAATTTCTAGGTGTCACAGACCTCTGTTTTGCTACAGCTGCATATTTGCAATGCTGTCCACCTTTCTGACCTGTCTTTCCATGGCACAGCAGGCTCATAGCCTTTACTCTCTTACTGTCTGAACACTGGTGGCCATACCATGTAGTGACCTTGGAAAGCAGATGGATATTTTGTCAGCCTTTCCATGGCTATTTCTGCAGATATTGAATCTGCAGTAGCCTGCTGAGGAAGGAAAGAAACTGTAGTCAATGACTAATAAGGCTCTTCACAACTCTACCTCAAGGACACAGAATCCTTTTCTCTCTGTAGGGAAAGCAATTCTGCTGAAAGACAAGGTCAAGCAATAGGCCACATCTCTGGCAATATGATGCAGTGTCATTTGTAAAAATGATGCTTGGATTAACTGGTCAGTTTGTTGCTTCCCCTTTGAACTCACCCTGTCACTTTGATTTGGGAAGCTGCATTCCTCCGTGGATAGAAGGTTTGATGAATGAGAATGAGATCCTCCTCGACTTTGTCCCCAGCTCTGCTACCATCTTCCCTTGTGACCCTGAACAAACCACTGTGGACATTATTAAAATGCTGGAATAACAGTCAGTCAGGAAAAAAAAATATGTTTTGTATAAAACATAATTTTGTTTTAGTATGGTTGGCATTCCTTGAGATAATTACAGGGAAAGCCATTGATTCTGAGGGAACACAGCTGTCCCAGTGCTCAGGAAGATGAGTGTCTGGAGTGGCCTCCTGTCTGGTGTCTTCTGCCCCTTGGCAGCTCTCCTGGGCAGGACCACACCACAGGTGGCCTAGGGATGTGAAAAGGTATGTGCTGCCTATATAAGATGTTTGTTCTCCTGTTCAGGTGAGTCTGATTTCCAGTAAGCCCTTAACCCAATCTTGCTCTTATCTTCTGCATGACTTCAGTTTACTCATGAAGGAGAAAATCTGACACCTGCTTTATAGCAAACACTTAGGTAAATAAGGCAGCTGCTGCTTATACCACTGTAATAATTCTCTGAGGTTGTGATGGATAATGGGATGGCTGAAATGACAACTGAATTTTCGAGTGTCCTCATCCTCCCTAACTGATGAGGTGATTTGTCATCACCTGGGTGAGTTGAGGAAGCATTCCTGGCTCCAGTTTTTCCATTTATCTTCTTGGACAGCGAAGGAAAGTACCTTGGAAGAGGAGCTTACAAGTAACTGATGGAGTCAAAAGCAAAAGGGGTACCGACAACTAAGGAAAACAAAGTGGAAATGTTTGCGTTTGGGGAACACAGTCATGGATCATATCAAGAACTTAGACAAACCTAACCATCATAGCAAGGTGGGGTTTTTTGTTTGGTTTTGGGGTTTTTTTTAATTTTTTTTTAATTTAACAAAGTGTCGTCCTATGCAGTGCACCAGCTCCTGGGTACAATGATCCACTCATGAGTTCTGCCTGTGATTTGAGCCTCATCTGATGGCTCTATTGCAGTTTATTGAACTAACCACTTAACTGCTTAAATATTAAAAACATTCAATTAACTTTCCTTGGATCTATCTGGCACTAAGAAAGGAAAAATTCTAGGGTTTGAAATGTACGACTTGGCATGATTAAATGGTGAAATGAATAATGTTTTAATGAGTGATTTGTAATTATTTAATAATTAAAGAGCTCTTACAAATATTCTTGAACACCCTGTGGAAAATCTAAATGGCATGCTGATTTCATCAAGCATTCAAATCTAATCAGAACTTATTTTTATAACATCATTTTAAACATAGTCTACAAGAATATAGCCACAATAATGCCAACAGAACAGAAAAGCTGTAATAGCTCTGCTTTTTTAGTATAAGATCTTGATTTTTCCATGCAAAAGATTTTTTTTTTTTTGCACTGATGGATTCCAGCTGAGCTGTATTCAAAGTCCAACAGCAGCCAGTCAGATTTCATCAGTGGTTCAGTGACAGGTTAAGGGTGCATTAGTTTTGGTTTGTAGACTCAGATGAGTGGTAGCCTCTTGCGGCAGGGAGAGCCGCCCCATTTACCCCTGCCTGGAAACAAAGACAAAGAGAGATCACAAAGGAAAACAAGATGCGAAAAGGGAACCGTTTCATTCCTGACATGAAATCATTCAACCTCAGCTCAGTCTCTGGAAATCCAATTTTCTTTTAATTTCTGTTTCCATAGCATGTACATTGCAGCTTTGGGCAACATTTTAATAAGATGATGTTTTCTCTAGCTAATCCTGGAAATACTCATCCCACAGGGATGGCAGAGGTTCAAGAGCAAGGTAAACTATGTGAATCATAAATCATCCCATGTTTTTCTTACCTCCAGCATTCAGGGTCAGGTAAATTTTTATGTTAAACAGGTTGTTAACTAGTCCTCCACCAGCACTGAAAAGGGAAAATAGAGGCCTCTGGATGAAGGTTGTCAGAGATCCATCACTCCATTTCAAAAATGATCCCTGCAGGCAAAAGGATAACTCCAGAAGCTTTACAGAAAGTGCAGCTTGCTATTAAATTCTGAAAGCAGTTTGGTACGCTTATATCTGCTGGGATGGAAGAAGGACTGAATGGAGGCCCTCTTCTACATGGATGTCGATACAGCTGTGGCTTGTGGGGATATCATCGTCCTGTAGAGCTGCATGAATAATTCATTTTTAATTCCATATTAGATTAATTTCACCTCATCCTCTCTTCATGAATTCCCCTCAAATAAATTGTAATTTTCTTGAATATATTTGTTATTCAGAATAGACTATAGCACTCATGAGTAATTCATTGCAGCCAGGTGACATTCAGAATTTGAGAGATTCAGGATGGACACACAGGTCATTGCTGTGCCCTGTTGCATGGGTAAAACCTACAAAATGAAGTTTCTACTTCCAACATGCATTTAGAAAGCTGAAATTCACTTGCTTTTACTGTTCTACAATGCTAATTCTAAATTCACCATATCAGCAATAGCTCCAGTAGATTAATTGGCTGGAATACTTGAAATTAGGAAGATGTGCCAAATTAATGCGTTAAAAGAATTTGAATAAAAATATTCATGCAAGCTTTTTATAACACCAAGTCTAGTCTAGTGACCTGACATTCTGCTATACAGAGATTAAACAGAGAACTTATTATCCACTATCCAGCTTCTCCTCTGAGATTTGTACCTCAACTTTCCTTCTTCAAATGATATAATCGGAATATTATGTTGATCAGAGTTTATAAATTCAACTTTTTTTTTCCCTAGATCTCCCATCTTCCCCCATCCCTGCCCTCTAAACCATGGAAAGATAAGAACATGAGGTTTTGATAGTTCTTTAGTTTTGCTGAGACTGAAAAGAATTTCCATGGCTACAAAGGGAAACTATTCACTTGAAAACAAAAGCATTTTTTATAGTAGAAATTTTTGATCAGTTGAGTCATAAACTTCTTTCAGCTGATGTTTGTTTTCATTTCTGGTCATGGAATACTTGCCTTTTTGTAAGGTCTCCATGTCCAGAACTGGGTTTCCTTCTGTCTCTGAGCAAGTTTATGACGGGATTCATTCTTGTGTGCACTGACGATGCTGGTTAGGTGATGTCCTGTTCTTCAGTCCAGCAGGCTTTCTGCACAGTAGAGAGGGTTAAAAATAGGAGGTGTGAAATGGCTAAAGCTTTATGAATAAGAGGCAAGCAAATAAAAACATGGGACAAATGAGTGGGGACTGGGAAGGGACAGGGCCATAAAAGAAAGTCTAAGAAGGGGAAATCTAATAGAAGTGGAAATGTGAAATGACAGTGAAATCCATGGAAAGCTTATAGTTTCAAATGGAGGGAAATCACACATGGAGCAACAGAGGAACAGAGAGAAGGGTTGCCCCCTCCAAAAAAGCAAAAACTTGAACTGTGGGATCCAAGCAGCTATCCTGTGATCGGAAGTTGGGCCAGTAGTGTAAGCAATTACACAGGCTTTCTGTATAGGCAGTACAGAACAGGAGGTATCTCCAGACTGTTATACACCCCATGTAAGAAAGGCATTGAAGGGAGGTGGGATGAAGTGGCTGTCATTGGAGGACCCTACTGAACAGCACAGCCTAGGTTCCTCCACCTTTTGGACAGCTAAATTAAGGCAAAATGAACCTTACAGCGAAAAGAAGAAGTATAAGAAGATAGTCAAGCAGAACTGGAGAGATCAGAAGAACTTGTCCAAAAGGATGCTATTTACACCGCTTCTTTCTTGGGAATGGAATAGACAGGGCCAGTTCTCCACTCTCAGTCTCTCCAAGCAGACTGGGTCCTCAAGAGTTTGCCTTTGCATTTGGTAGGAAAGGACGCTCTTTCATCTGCACCTTGAAGCAAGAGCATGCGTTGTGCTGGTGTTTAGGCTCAGGGGAAAACTCTTCTCCTCACCATCCTGAGGCACTTAAATTTCATACACTCTTGTAGACACGGCTCAAGAGGAATATGGCACCCAAGGCAAACACTTATGGAAGTATTTGTGTTTGGCTTCTGAAAGATACAGCAAGTATTTTTGGTACAGGGCTTCAAGTTACAGGGCTCACCTGATATAATCTGAGCAGGTAATAAGGTGAATTCAGAATGTCCTTTTGGTCAACACCAATACACAGCTGGAGAAGCAGAAATGGAGGGAAAGGAGTCAGGTAAAAGAAAGACAACTGTGGTTAATAGAGAAGAACTGATGAATACTCCTGTTTTGAAGAAGCCAGTAACTCAGCTTGGGTCCATGTCATTCTCTTTTGACTAAATAACAACCCTTCTGGCACAGATTTTTGCTAGTCTGTTTTGTGGACAGGTCCTGGTGAGATGGGTTAGGAATCACACTACACGCAAGATTAAGTCTGCCAAAGATGAGGATCAAAAACCAGGCACTGCAATGTTCGACTGTGGAGTTCTCAACACCAGAAAGAAACTTAGAATAAACACAAAAGGAAAGTCTCACTCATCCTTCTGGAAGATAAAGTATTATCTTCCTGTTATATCTTCTGATTTAACTAAGCTGATTTCAGGATTTCACAGGGGCATTCAGTAAAGTAAATCTACAAAATGAAGGGCAAATTCTAGTAGACATTCAGAGCTGTTTTTTTTTTAACAAGGGAAGAAAAGCCAAAGTTAAAATGTGTAAAGCATTGGCACATGAGAAGCACTAATTTAGGAGTCCAATGGCATTTAGGTTATAAACAGAATTAGTTTGCTGCTGTCATTACAGAGTCCAGTGGGTGCAGCTGTGCTTCAGCCATCCATTTCAATGCATGGTGCAATGCATCACAGTTTGCGGATTCTGCTTTAGATCTGCCCCTGGAGAGACACCAGCAGGTTTGCGGGTCAGCCCTGAAAGGTGTGTGGGCCCTTGTGCATTCCCCAGATTCCAGCAAGTCATTTGGCAAGTCTGGGGAGCAGTGTATTAGCCTTTGCTGGGGAGGGCTTGTCTCTGCAGTAGTAATAGGGATTTCAGGCTGGTGCATCACGTTGCTTTAGAGAAGGAGAGCAAAATAGATCTGTCAGACCTGAATTGAGATGGATCTTTGTTGAAAGTTCTTGGAATTGATTTCTTTCCAGTTTCCTTCTTGGTAAGTAGTCAGCACAGTTGGGTTCAACTTACAAAATATCATTGATTTCTCTCCCCAAACCACAGATGATTCAGCTTGTAATTTCCTCTACAATTATAGAGCAAGTCTCCTTAGAAACTGCTTGTATCCATTCAAAGTTTCATCTTGTGGAAACCACATTTCCCCTCTCTTTGGCCAGATGTGCTTGGCACAAGTCCAGACAGAAAAAGAGGAGGAAGGTATGATAAATATTCTCCTGCTCCCATTCCCTCTTTTCTCCTTCCTGAAAGGAGATTCGCAGCACTGCAATTTCAGCTTTTTCTGAGTGCTTTGGGATCTCAGACTGTCCCAAGCAGTGGGGTTGGCTATGGGGCTGCTCGTAGCTCTGCAACAGAAACAACCAGCACATTGCATTGCCTTTCTTAACTCTAAGAGAGGACAAGGGTGCGACACAGAAGTCACGGTTTCTCTACCCTGGTACAGTGTTATGCCACCAAAGCCCAGTTGAGCCAAGCTGATTGCACAGTTGGCTCTGCCTGGTCTCGCTGTCCTATGTTTCTCCTCATACGCAACTTCAACAACACACAGGGGAATTCTCCACCTTCTCTTGGCATCCCCTGTGACCCTTAAAGGAACCCTTCCTCATGCAGGGACTCCCTGCCATGGAAATTGCTTGGCTTCTGGGTTTGAGAGATAGGCTCAGATCAACCACAGGATCTAGTTTGGACAGATAAATCATAGGACCTAATGACAGTTTTGTCACAGAGGCACTCCAAAATCAGTTTAGGCGGACAAGAAGGTCCAAACCAAACTTTATTCTGGCCGGAAAAGTGCAGCCAATAAACCGACTAGAAACAGGGTTTATACAATTAGTTAGCACTCCGATAACATAAGATACAGGTTCGTAAATCAGTTGAGGAGATTATTGGGGTACAGCAAAATAAGAATAATGAGGATCCACAGCATGCATACACACACTCACAAGAAACAAAACCAGAGCCCTCTGCCCCGTTTTACCCACAAGAGATAAATGCTCTCCTGTTGCGACAAGGGCTTTACACTCACCTGTTTTGGCAAGGACTTATTCAAGGATATATTCAGTAATTTATCACTCACCCAAACGAGGAGGTGAGGCGCTCCCAATCCTGGGAAGTTACCTTAGACGGCGTCTCTGTCTAAGGGCAGACCCGCTGCCCCAAGAAGACCACACAAAAGGAGTCCTCGGCGGGAACCCCGTTTTATGGTCTGATCAGACCTGGCTGTGGGCATTCCAGAAGCTTCTTGGCTTCTCTGGGCCCCTCCTCTGCTAACGAGCCTGTCAACCGACTCCAGGTCTCACAAAGAGAGCCGTTCACTGCCCCATTGGAGGCCCCGGTTCTGAGAGGGGGATGTGCAACAGCCACACCAGTTCTCAGGGTGTTGCAGGGGGGAAGTGCAACTGCCACAAGTTCGCAGAGCTTTGCAAGAGGGAAGCTTGTGCCAGGGCGAGGTCACACGCGGAGTGTGTCTAACGTCTGCTCTACCCTTAGCACTTTTCTGAAAAGGTCAAGATAACATGAAATTCACTTTACATTTAGAAAATATCCCCTCAGACCTTCTGTCTTAGTAACTGTAAAGTGGGTCAGCACTGGCAATGGAGGCAAAACCGGTCCCATGCATTTGGGGCAATCCCAGTTTGCCCATATTTTTTGCCCACATCATCACTGTGCTGTGAGAAACCCCCAGTGATTTAATTTCAATCATTGCAGTGGCTGTGGCTTGACACTTGAGTAGAAGGTGTTGAAATCATATCTGCTGTGTGGAAAACTTATATCCATACCAGTGAAGAGATAGACCAGACATAAGGAGAAATGAACAAATGAAAGTGATTCATCAACAGGACAGAAAGTCACACGTATGTATAAATGTGTTTCTACACGTAATATACACTTATGGATGTGTATATATAAATGTGTAGATACATATGTATGTGCACATATATGCTCTCACATACACATGCACGAGAGCTACGAAGAGGTATTAAAAAGAATATTAAAATCCACCACCTTACTAATAAACTGAGAGGGATCTGAGAAAAGATACGGTAAAAACGAGATAGGCACCACTTTTATGGATGTATGCTCTTCTTTCCTTTTATTCCTTCTTTTCTGTGTAGGGAGAGAGATCTCAATCCTTGAGGTATTTATATTATGCCAGCTTTTGCCAGCATGGTTCTTGATTCTTGAAAATGAAACCACTTCCAGTATAATACCTGAAAGTTTTTGTTGTATGAGTGTTTTTCCTCAAATAGAGGTGGGTGGGAGCTGGACTGCCCAATACCTTTGTGGACATTGCTTGAAGTGTCTTTGCATATCAGTTCCTTAATCTGTACAATTCATCGAGAAAACATATGGGTCTGGAGGGCAAATTCCTGACTCAGAATGGGAGGCAGTAAAGGGCACAGCCATCAACCCAGCTTTTCAATGAGCACTGTAGAGTTGTTTTCTGAGACTAGAAGTGATGTGAATGGAGATTTCATTTATGTAGTTTTGTGTGTGTGCTGTGGTGTGGATAGGTGCCTGCTCATCCCTGTGTCAGCTGGACGGCAACACCTAACAGAGACTTTGCTTGAATTGTCCCTTTGGGAGAGGATTTTCACATAATGCCAATATTGAGGTTTGCTGCTAATACAGTGCTATGGGACAGAGCTGAGAAGCTTTTCAAGCTCTATTAAATTTACGTAGGCTCCTACCCATTTCTTAAATCCCGTTCAAACATCCTTGTGTAGGACAAATAACTTCTTTGATCCCTTAAAAAACACTGATGCATAGTGCACATTTGCGCCGATGCACTTATTTAAAATCCAGATATTTAGGGGCTGAAATGACCTTCATTCTTCCTCTATACAAATACGGGCTACAAATACACCAATAGGCCCAGACAAATATTTCCCTTAAAATTCCTCTTGACTCTTCACTGGGGATGGGAGATGTTTTGGTGGGGACATATTTTTATGGTCACTGCAGACTGGAATGTAAGTCTTCCCTAAGATGGGCAGATTGCTCAGCAATCACAGACATCTAAGTGTCCAGCAGCTTTTTGGGGCATTCTCTTGAAAGTCAGCTCTGGGTCATGTCCCCAAGCATGTTATATGCTTCTTACAGACAACACAGGAGAATAAGATCTGAAAACACACCAGGAAACTCTTTCTAGATGAGCAATTTTATGCACTGACTGGTAAACTGCACTTGAATTCAGTAAACTGCTTTGTCTTCCAAGTTACATGATGCAAAATGCAATCTCTGTCTTTTGCATGGAGCAGCAGTGGATGAGGATTATTGTGCTAAACCTGCAGAACAAGGCGAAATAAATGACCAGAGTTTTCTACCCACTCTTCAGTCTCACCACAAAATTTTTGTAAAAGACATCATTTCTGAGTGCTTACCATTTGTGAAACAGCAGTCTCTCCACTGCAGCCAGATGCATAATTCCTACAGGTGCTGATACATTTCATCAGCTCTTTTTGTTTTGTTCTTGAATAATCTGTGAATTAACTGTGATCATCCCAAATGCATTCATCACCTGGTACTATTCACTGCGCACTGTTAACTAATAATCCTTGGCTTGTCAGGTCTTTGTGAACACCTGTATTCCAAATATTCATGCAGATGCATAAGCCATGTAATATGCATCTTTCACCTGACTCAATGGAATTAAGTCTCAGCAGCATGGTTTCAGATTGTGAATTACAAATTTTATTTCTATTAATATCTTGCAATACTACTGGAAAGTTACAGTCTCACTCACTTGTCTGCCACTGTATTTGTAGTAAATCGGTACAGAAAGTTACAGGGGCTCAGGGATCACATCTAAAACCATGATTTTTAGATTTTCAGCAGACTTCACAGCCCACAACCCCCTGATGAAAGTAAGTGAGACCCTGTAATTCAATTTCATTAGGACTTAAATGCAATGTTCTGCTTCTGCCTTATTAGCACAGCTGAAGCTGGCTTGTTTGAATCACAAAGCATTTTCATAGGATTTTACTGGGTCTGTTCTTTCTGCCTTTATGAAGATGTCTGTTTGCTGTCTGGTTCTCATAGCACAGACATGTTCTGCTTCCCAAAACCTCTGCCTGATGTTAGGGTGCATGATGCTGCTCATTTGTGCTCCAGCTCTCAGCAGCCCTATACATCCATGCGGACATGGCTTTTGAAGGCTGGGCAGGGGTTTCACAGGGAGAATCAGAGCAGCCAGATGCATTGCAAAACAGCAAAGAGGTGTTCATCTGAAAGAAACAGCACTGCGGTGGCTGAGGTTGTGCAAAACACTTAGATCAGCTCCCAGAGCTCTCTGTCACGCTTTCTGTCTCCTCTTCCTCTACCCCTGTGTTGCTAGGATATTTGTCAACAGAATGGAAATGATACTGTTCCTGGGGAGAAATAGAATTTAATATTAATACTATCTCCTGTGGAAAAGCGAGAGTGAGTCAGGGCCGAATAGAGTTTGTTTTATATATGAAGTCTTTCATTCTGCAAGGTAACTCAAAGCGCAGTGCTGTGAATTTAATGCCACCAACTTGGGCGTCTGTGTAGGCAAACACAGCAGGCTTTACACATTAAGCAGCAACTTACACTGCTGTAACCATTAAGAACACTTTCACTAACAAAGAAATGGGAGAGAAATGCTCATCAGAGTCTTTCTCAGTGAGCAGTATTTGGTAAGTTCCACAAGAAGCTTTGAATACATACCGGCCTGAAATCAAGTAGGATCACCTTGCTTTAAATAGACTCTGCTGTGTCTCTGCCTTCCCAGTCTTCTTTGGCTTCCCCTTTATTTATATTCTTCCTCAAAAATGAAGCTGTTCTGCTCTCCTCAGCAGTGACTCCTATGTTCATGCTGCCCTTATTTCCAAACGAAATGATATGATACCATTTAAAATGTCAGGATTCAGTGACACAAAGCTCAAAGCTTTGTTTGTTTAAGTAAGAACTCCACCTTTCCTTTCAGTGACCATTCTGTTATGTCTCATCACATTTGTCCTATGTCCTGTCAGGTCCTCGTAACATGTCCTACCAGACGCTGTTGTAAGTACCTGGTCCTTCCCCACACTTTAATTCCCTGTGGGGAAGGAGGTTACCTGCTGAAGTAACCCCGTGCAGATCTGCGTGCTGGTGTACAGACATCACCGCTTGGTCGAACACTCCCAGCAAACGGGAGGCTGCAGTTGCTTCTATTCTGCTCTGATATGCTGCTTTCCCTCTTTGCGGCCAGTCGTGGACAGGCACGAGGGGAAGGAGGAGAGGAAAGACAGCAGAGCTGGGGAAAAACGTGGTGTTTTGTTGATGCTTGCAGGATCCAAGGCAGATGGTCAGTCACAGATGGATGCTTTGTGCTGGCAGGTCAGCCACAACAGCTATCGCTCTGGTTTCGGGCTCCTTTCCCCAGTTAACTGTGTGGCCTGGTCAGCTCTCCCTCTCTTTTTTTTACAGCCCTTTCCCAGCCTGGGCAGCTCTGGATGGCTCATAACATCTCAGTCAGTTGACTGCAGTACAGTGAGTCTCAAGATGGCTGAAAAGCTGTGTGCAACATGGAGAGAAAAGGCAGAAAATGGAAAAGGAGCTTTGAGGGAAGGGGAGACAGGACGATCATCTATTTCTGGGTCCTTGCCGATGCGGTGGATGTGATTGGGAAGGGCTCCAGTGAGGATCCCACGGAGCTACTGTGATACTTAGGTCCAAAAGGGCTTTGTTACTGGAGTGATGCAGATGCAGGCCAGCCCCTGCCCTTTCCACAATTTCTCCTTCCCGCTCTCACCCACTTGTCTTTTTTTTTTTTTTTTTCTTTTTTTTCTTTTTTTTAAGGAGGCAAAAAGGGAGACAGACTCATGCCTTCATTACCTTGTCTCATTACTTCTGGTGCATCTTTTAATGAACTCATTTCTGACTCCAAGCAATTTCTACACATTCCTTGAGCTTTTCCAGCTGGAGGGTTTTATTGGTGTAATTCACTATCCTTCTCCTCCTTTTGCATTTTTCCCACTTATGCTCAGTGTTCAAGACTAACAGAATATTTATAAATCTGGTGTACGCTTCCCAAGCTTGTATTCCCAACTAATGTAAGCCAGCAAAGTCTCAGTCATTACTGTGCTCGCCTGTAGAAGTCAGCAATTGAATTTAAGCAACCCTCAGCTTTATTTACCATCAATAAAAATTGGCAAAAATACTTTACTGCTTCTTTCTTCCTGGCCTCATTCCTGGGCTAGTCCCCAGCAGGTGAAGAGCTGCACTGGCATGACTCTACATGTTGAGACTTTAAGGTGCCATTTTTCAGGCTGTTGCCATCTGTCACCCAAAAGTACCAACCTTTTTGGAGGTAACAAAGAGGGTCTCTAATAGGTGTTGCATCATGACAATGTGTTCTTAGTGGTTTCGTATGATTTAAAATGTTCCAGTATAACTCTCGCTTTGTATTTTTCTTTCTGGTTTTTACTGCCTGCTCCATTTAATAAAATCCCCCTGCTAAAGAACAATAGAAGAAGGAAAAAAAAAAGATAACAACCCCTTCCAATGCCATGTGAAATTACTTTTGAATCAAACGCAAATTCAGAGAGAAACACTGTTCCACCGATGTGAGCTCAGCCTCCAGCAGCAGAGCTCACGGGGTAAGTGCCTGCTGGCGTTGTTATGCACATCAGTAACCCAAAGCAACCAGAGCCTGGAGGATAACACTGGGATCACAGGGCGTTATGAAGAGGCTTATGGACCGTGCAGTCACCACACACACACAAACACACACACAGAGGGTAGGGGGACCTACCTTATTACAGGCCACCAGATCAGGGTGAGGAAGTTGATGAGGCCTTCTACGGGCAGCTGAGCGTGGCCTCACAGTCACAGGCTCTGGTTGTTATGGGGGATTTTAACTACCCTGATGTTTGTTGGAAGGACTACTCAGCCAGTCAGCCTCAGTCTAGGAGATTCCTCCAGTGCATTGACGATAACTTTCTGATGCAAATGGTGGAGGAGCCGACTAGGAGAGGTGCGCTGCTGGATCTCGTCCTCGCTAACAAGGAGGGTCTGGTCGAAGCAGTAAAGGTGGGGGGCTGCCTTGGTTGCAGTGACCATGAGATGGTGGAGTTCAGAATCTCCTGTGGTGGGAGCAGAATACCGAGCAGAATTGCAACCCTGGACTTCAGCAGGGCCGACTTTGGCCTTTTCAAACAATTGCTGGAGGAAATCCCGTGGGCAAGGCTGCTTGAAGGTAAAGGGGCCCAAGATAGTTGGTTAACTTTCAGGGACTGCTTCTACCAAGCTCGAGATCAGAGCATCCCGACGCGCAGGAAGTCAAGGAAGGGAGCCAGGAGACCTGCGTGGTTAAACAGGGAACTGCTGGGCAAACTCAAGTGGAAGAGGAGGGTTTACAAATCATGGAAGGAGGGGCTGGCCACTTGGGAAGAATATAAGGCTGTTGTCAGAGGATGTAGGGAGGCAACTAGGAAAGCTAAGGCCTCCCTAGAGTTATACCTGGCGAGAGGGGTCAAGGACAACAGGAAGAGGTTCTTCAAATACATGGCAGATAAAACTAACACCAGAGGCAATGTAGGCCCACTGATGAATGGGGTGGGTGCCCTGGTAACAGAAGATACAGAGAAGGCAGAATTACTGAATGCCTTCTTTGTCTCTGTCTACTCTGCCGGAGGCTGTCCTGAGGAGCCCCGTACCCCTGAGGCCCCAGAGGAAGGCAGGGCAATGGAGGAGTCTGCCTCAGTTGATGAGGATTGGGTTAGGGACCAGTTAAGCAATCTGGACATCCATAAATCCATGGGTCCAGATGGGATGCACCCGCGGGTGCTGAGGGAGCTGGCTGAAGTCATTGCTGGACTGCTCTCCATCATCTTTGCCAAGTCTTGGGAAACGGGAGAGGTGCCTGAGGACTGGAGGAAAGCAAATGTCACTCCGGTCTTCAAAAAGGGCAAGAAGGAGGACCCGGGCAACTATAGACCGGTCAGCCTCACCTCCATCCCTGGGAAAGTGATGGAACACCTTATCCTTGGTGCCATCTTAAGACATATCAAGGATAAGAGGGTCATCAGGGACAGTCAACATGGCTTCACCAAGGGGAAGTCATGTTTGACCAACCTCATAGCCTTTTATGAAGACGTAACAAGGTGGATTGATGATGACAGAGCAGTGGATGTGGTCTACCTTGACTTCAGCAAAGCATTTGACACCGTCTCCCACAGCATCCTCACGGCAAAACTGAGGAAGTGTGGACTGGATGATCGGGTAGTGAGGTGGACTGCAAACTGGCTGAAGGAGAGAAGCCAGAGAGTTGTGATCAATGGGGCAGAGTCTGGTTGGAGGCCTGTATCTAGTGGAGTGCCTCAAGGGTCAGTTCTGGGACCAATACTATTCAATATATTCATCAATGACTTGGATGAGGGAATTGAGTGTACTATCAGCAAGTTTGCTGATGACACCAAGCTGGGAGGAGTGGCTGACACGCCAGAGGGCTGTGCTGCCATCCAGCGAGATCTGGACAGGCTAGAGAGTTGGGCAGGGAAAAATTTAATGGAATATAACAAGGGGAAATGTAGAGTCTTGCATCTGGGCAGGAACAACCCCAGGTTCCAGTACAGGTTGGGGAATGACCTATTAGAGAGCAGTGTAGGGGAAAGGGCCCTGGGGGTCCTGGTGGACAGCAGGATGACCATGAGCCAGCACTGGGCCCTTGTGGCCAAGAAGGCCAATGGCATCCTGGGGTGTATTAGAAGGGGGGTGGTTAGTAGGTCCAGAGAGGTTCTCCTTCCCCTCTACTCCGCCCTGGTGAGACCTCATCTGGAATATTGTGTCCAGTTCTGGGCCCCTCAGTTCAAGAAGGACAGGGAACTGCTGGAGACAGTCCAGCGCAGGGCCACAAAGATGATTAAGGGAGTGGAGCATCTCCCATGTGAGGAAAGGCTGAGGGAGCTGGGTCTCTTTAGCTTGGAGAAGAGGAGACTGAGGGGTGACCTCATAAATGTTTATAAATATACAAAGGGTGGGTGTCACGAGGATGGAGCCAGGCTCTTCTCGGTGACAACTAACAGTAAGACAAGGGGTAATGGGTTCAAGCTGGAACACAAGAGGTTCCACTTAAATGTGAGAAGAAACTTCTTCTCAGTGAGGGTGACGGAACACTGGAACAGGCTGCCCAGGGGGGTTGTGGATTCTCCTTCTCTGGAGACATTCAAAACCCGCCTGGACGCCTTCCTGTGTAACCTCACCTAGGTGTTCCTGCTCTGGCAGGGGGATTGGACTAGGTGATCTTTCGAGGTCCCTTCCAATCCCTAACATTCTGTGATTCTGTGATTCTGTGATTCTGTGACCTCAGGAAGCTTCTGGCTGTTGAGCTGAGCCCTTCCTAGCAGACTTTATGACTACACCAACAGGTACAGACAATATGCTTTTTGCATTTTATATGGTGTTCTTCACTGAGAAAGTGCCTGCCTCTTTCTGCAGGCATTAACCACGTAAGTGTTAAATGCAGACAGCCAGAGAGAAAATGTACCAATGGGCTACTGATCCTGTCCACCAGGGTATGTGGCCTTGCCATCCACTGGGACAGCAGCAATGGACTGCACATGTGCATTCAACTGACAACGGATTTATTTTCCAGGTCACGTTACCCAAGAAGAAGTCAGGTTTTACCTCTCTTCCTGGACCATGCTAGTGAGAAACCCCCAGGACAGTCTCAGCTAGAAAGTGTATCTCAGTTGGAAGGGTTCATCTCGGTGTGAATCAGATGAATTGTGCAGACATAAAGAACCCAGGAAAAGAGATGTCTGAGAACTGCTGGCTTCTCTCTGATCATCACTTTCTGTCTTACTCTGTCTCTGGTGAATGTAATATTAAAGTGATATTAACCTCTATTATTTCCCTTTGTACTATCATCATCGAGGAATTCATGTAGATTAAGTCCTACCAGGTGTACATGTTGTATTCTTGTCCTCTACATCCACATCAAAACATTAAAATGTATCCTAACTTAAAAAAAGAAAAAAAAAAGGAATAATCCAGGTTGCCTTTTCTGAACCATGTGTTGATGTGAGTGATAGGAGGACAGACAGACCTGTGATAGGAACAGTCCAGAAATGGCTTAAATGGCTTGCTCAGGACAGCATAAAACTGTTCCCATATGGGCCATGGCAATGATTTAGGCTGGGATTTTTTAAAGGCACCTGATGTAGTGATGTGTCCAAAGCCAGAAAGCTTTGCCAGATTCCCAGACTTTAATGTGGAATTAAGGCTATCACTGCATGGCCCACATCTGAAATGCTCCACTCTGCTAACTTCCTGGGGTTTTTTGTTGACCAGATTTATTTTTAAGAAAAAATATTTGAAGAAGACCAGTGTTTTTGCTTTCTCTCTGCTCTCCCAGTCAGCTGTAGCTGTAGAAGTACTACTTCAGTCTATTTGCTCCAATTTCAGAGTCTTCAATGTGCATCTAATTGTCTACTTAGGCTTGGCAGATAGACGTGCTAACTGGCTGTTCAGGTCCTCCATTCCCTGGGCAACCTTTATCCCTTTAACAACAATTTAAAACCCAGATTTCTGCCTGAAACAAGCAAGAAACAATTAAGATTCTTCATCCCACTTCTCCAGCCTTAGACAGGGGACCAGTGATCTCACGCCATGCTTGGACCCTTTGAACAGCACATCAGCCTACCTAATTCTCTTGAAAAGCAACAAGGATGGGGATGAAGCAAAGGAACCCTGCACTTCAGTGGTGTTTGAAACCTTCTTTCAGGCTTAGCATGTGCCCTCAATGGACTGTCTCCAAGAAGAGGAAATAAAGCAGGGGATGGGGTACAGATGTTCTAGCAGAAGCATGTTGGGAATAAGCAGCACAGTGCCGGCATTGCTGATGCCTTTTTTTGCTGCTATTGTTGAACTATGAGAAGGCGTAGCTAAAGGTTGCACTAGCTGGCACTTAATTAATTAATTTAATTAATTTTGTACTTGCTAAAAAGACCTCCCTCCCCCGAACTAGGATATCTATAAACATGTACAGACAAACTATTCAGACAATGTGCTAACAACCTAATAAAAATGTTTACTTACATTGACTTTAATTCAATTAGAGATTTATTCTAATTATCCAACAGAAATTAACTACCTTTCCTTATTAGACCCTAAATAAAATAAATTCAATTATATTCTACAGACTTGAATACCTCACACGGGCAAACCGTGTGAAGAATCAAATACTCTGTTCTGCCTGGTGAGGGGTGCAGCCTGCTCAGCACCTTGCAGGATGAATCCTTCTGAACACTCCCCTCTCTGCAGCCTTGCTCTGCAACTCCCCAGCCCTTGAAGGGATCACAGCAACGTGAAGGGATAATGAAGTCTCTGTCTATACAATTATAATGGATTACCAAACATATCAGAGTTGCTGTAAATAAATCATTATATCGGGCTCATTGAGCCTGATTCCTACCCTCAGATGACTTGTAATACAGTCCTGGCTCTGAAAGTCAGCCATTCCTTTGCAATTAGATTTATCACTAATCAAAACTGGAAGATATCCTGCCAGCTCTGAATTGTGCTTGGAAATGCTGAGTTGGGCTCAAGCTTCAAAGCTGTATTTATTCATTTATTCAAATTTTAAAAACATCCATCTGCAAAGATTTAGATGGCTTAACTATTAATTAAAACTTACAATGACCGTCTAGTGAGGTGCAGCGCCAGCATTAACTCAGCCATCTAGTAAATCACAGGAGCAGAAGAGCTCCTTTTGCCTCTTGTCTCCTGGCAGCATACCTTCCACCTTCCTCAAAACCTCCATCCAGTAAATGGCTTATAGCAATCACATCTCAGCAAGCTGCAATTTTCCCTTTTGGCGCCATCTGTCCATCCTCCCACGTGAGGCAACCGTAGTGTTTCCACTCAAGGGCTGCAGGGAACTTGCTTCCAGCCCAAGACTGTCTTAGAAGGTGTCTCCCTTGTCTTGCTTGCTGTCCTGTTTGCCACAGCAGACTGTGTGATCATCTCTGATGCCTGGCCCCCTGACAAGCTGTGTTTGCCTCTGACCTGCTCCATTTCCTCTCCCTTTTGGGTCCCAAATCACTGCATGGAGGAAAAAAAGGATTTGGTGCCCTGGGAGGTCTCAGGTCACTTCCAATTCAGGACTGGATGCTTATGCAGAGGTATGATCCCTCTCCTCTGCTGCCAAGTACAGCCACAAAATCCCAGCTTAGTAAATTCATCTTCTGCAAATACATATTGGGCCAGGATACCAAACAACATGCTGTGTGGGTGAATGTGAATAAAATCTCTTTACCATTGCAATCTAGCCATCTCTTGGCAGCCATGGCAACCGAATAACAGTACTCAGATTCTGCCATCAGTGATACAGCATAAAAATTTATATAATGTAATACTGGGTAGGTTTACACCACGTTTCACACAAGGAAGTCAAAATGTAATATTGTATTTATCTAGAGTTACAGTAGGAACCAGGTGTGTGTGGGAGGAGACATCTGGATATGACCAGATTCTATTTTGTAGTTTAATCCTTTTAGTATCCTGTAAATAGGTTCAGGTGTCAAAATCAAAATACTCTTTGAAATTTCTGTGGTGAAATCGCTCCTCAGTGAAATTCAGTTCAATGAGCAGCATTCTGTGAGTCTCTATACACAGTCTCCAAAGCTACTTTGAAGACATGAAAGTATTTTTCTACCACTGTGTAACCTCATGAAATACTAATATCAGATATACTTCATATATATGTCTCGGTCCCTGAGGGGATGATTAAGGAGAAAAAGAAATGTTTTGTCTAGGGACAGAAAATTTGTGGGAATAAGAAGTATCATGTGGAGCAGAAGTCTGTTCTGCACAAGACAGCAACCCAACCCCAGCCTCCATCCAGACATGCTCCGAGGCCTGCTCTTCAGGAAAGTACAGTCTTAACTATTAGGTAGGGACTGGTAAGGGGATAACATTCAAAGAATCTTTCTCTTCTCTTCCCTCGATTATATCCTGTTGCCCAAAATATACTGTGTTGCACAGGATGGAGGAATTTCAACAAACTTTCTTTCTTGCTGACTATAATGGGCATATATAAAAGTTAATATAAGCCAGAAACATTAATAGAATCTCAAGTTGCAGTTTTGTCAAGCATGGCATAATATTTTGCAATTTAATTTTACTATTTCATTACAACATGTTGTTCGGTAAAGCCCAGTTAACCATAACTATAATTATTCGCTATATGGAACTAATTAATGTAGTAATTGAGTGGCATCATTCTATATATTTCAGTAAAGTGGTCACAGTATGCTAATGTGTATGCTTATCCGTGGTAATGTAGTCCAAGAAAGCTTCTGTCAGCAAAACCGTGTAGGACTTGGTGCTGCAGGGTAGGAGCTTTGCTCTGTCCCTTCTGATATGCTAACCACAAAATAGGGAGCATCATGCATCTGGTGAGGTTTGATGGCACAGAGCTTCCTGACTATGTAAAAAAGAGCTCCCAAGGCACTCAGATCCATCCTTTTAATTCCCTTCCTAGTCCCTTGATCTTGAGTGTAAACTCTCAGTGTAGCCCCCGAGCCACAAGAATGAGGTGCAAACTGAGCACTGAGAATGCTGCCATGTGAAGAAGCTCAAAAATGGCACCCAAGACACTGTGCAAAAATGAAACAAGCTCTCAATTCTCCATAGCATGTAGAAGCACTGCAAAAACACTTCACATGAATCCATGCTGCTAGTTTCCAGAATAATTCAGTAAATACCTCATGGCTGAAATCTCTTCTAAGAGCTGATGGTAAAGGTAAGTCTATTGATTTGATCCATGAGACCTTACTCCCTACCTTGTCACAGTGGTTTACAATTCTCTGACACCAGTATTACAGTAATAAACCAAATCCATCATATTCATATGAAAACCAATAATGTGCATTGGAACTAAGCAATTAAATAGATAATGTTTCAACAAAACAACTGTTTCAATCCAGCAGAAGCAGCAGGAAATAATTTAATTTTGTTTTAGAAAAACCTTTTTTTTTTTAAAGAACATTTTAAAAACTCTTAACAATTTGAGTAAATGTGAAGGGAAGTCTTTAGTCAGCACTCAGAAAATAAGAAAATGGATGATTTAAGGTGCAGAACCTATAAACTTGGCCTCCTTGAAGTTATCAAAGCTAGCAGAGGATCTGATGATAAAGGGACAATTTAAAAGAATAAGAAAATGCAGTAGAATAAAAAGCAGGGACAAAAGCTACATGCATTACAGCAATCATTGTTCAACTTGCTGCCACATAACACATTAATATACCGTGTTTCCCTGAAAATAAGACCTACCCCGAAAATAAGACCTAGCATGATTTTTCAGGGCTTTTGAGTATGCTCAAAATATAAGCCCTACTTCAAAAATAAGCCCTAGTTACAGTTGACAAAAAAATCAATTTAAATAGTGTCCAGGCAGCTGTACATGTAAAAAAGTAATAATTTTTTGAGCAAAAACTAATATAAGACCCTGTCTTCTTTTTGGGAAAACAGGGTAGCACAAACTTTACGTGCAGTTTTGTGAATTTAGCAAAAATGAGAGAAGGTAATTCTGAAATCTTCAGGTCAAATGGATACACCACATATTTGGATGTTTGATCTGGGCATCACTTTAAAAGCAGAAGTGGTGTCGTGGGGTAAAGGATGATCCGTGGTATCAGCATTAGGTCTTACAACTAAGGCTTGATGCAGTTCTTATGCCACGTGCATAACCTGTTCTACAGCAGGCGTTAACACCGGTGGGCCTCCTACTATGTCTGGTGGATTGCATGTTTGCACATCATCTTACTTGACTGCAGCCATGAGACTGTGCAGACACCCCTGTCAGGGTCAGGGCCTGGTGTTGGTCACGTCGTAATGACAGATGCGCAGGATATGGGTGTCAAATGCCATCCAGGTCTTAAAGTTAAGAGTGACTGAGTCTGACTTAGTAACCTGTTGTTGGACTCTGACAACCTGTGTAGTGAATGGAGTAGGCTCTACATTCAGACTGCCTATGGCAGATAATAACTTCAGACATTACAGCTAGATCACAGAATCACAGAATGGTTGGGGTTGAAAGGGATCTCTGGAGATCATCTAGTCCAACCCACCTGCTAAAGCAGGATCGTGACATCCTTTCTCACACCCGCTAAGTTCTTATTTCTGCTGGTTGCAGCCCTGTGTTTCTCCATGGCTCGTCTCACAATGAAGGATGTCTTAACATGCATCATTTCAGTCTGACTTAGATGCCATGGTAGACGCTCTGAAAATAGTCCATGTCTATGCTGCTAAAATAGAAAAGGGCCAGGACCAAGCCTCTGACCCTTGGGCTAGGTAGGATGGACAGTGTCCACACTGCCTTGCACAAGGCCCTCTAGAGCAGCCTTGTCTTGGAGAGAGCTGGCTGAAGCAAGCCAGCAAATGAGTAATTCAGATGATCAAAGATACACTGTCTGACCTTGTTCCCTGGTAGCATAGGCCTGTCCAATCTAATCAGTCATGCAACACAGCCCACAGGCTGATGTAATGCTCCCAGTATAAAAATGAGGAAGAATATCCAGATCTACCTGAGAAGGTCAAAGTCCGTATTCTAAAACAGTGTCTTAGGATATGGTTTACAGTCTTTATTAGCACCTCTATAAATGTTGAGATAAGAGATCTTCATGCTACCGGCATATTCCCAGCAGCCTGTTGTGCAACTTATCTCTCAAGTGTTACAGAAGATCATGTCCTTTCCTTCTAGACCTCTCCTACTTTCTGCATTAAGAGATCAATACTCATTTCATCCCAGCTGCTACCTTTCACAGGAGGGTAAGCTTGCTGTACTGTGAAAGAACTAATGAATGCATTCTTGAAACTAATTCTGAGCTAAAGGGAATGAACCAGATGACTCACGGGTTTTGGTTGCCACAATTTTTTTAAGACCATCAGTGGCAACATCTGTTACTTGAGTGAGTGAAGATGGAAATACTTTCCGGTTTTAGTTATCAGAGTTATTAAAAAAGGGGGCATAAGGCAGAGAGATGGCCCTAAGGAACTCTACGGTGTCACAGCTAAGATATTACTAGCACTTGGATTACTTCATCTGAAGCTTGTTCAGGCCTTTACACTTGACTTCAGCTTAGACAGGCCTTTATGAGGCCATTGTGGGTATATCTGGAGCGAGGGAAACGTGACAGTTCCACCAACACTTTCCAGCTGATGAGTGCTCATCCAATATGCAAGTGGTCTACTTCCTAGCTTTGGAGAACAGGAAAACCGTCCTGTAGTTTTACCTGTGCATTGACACCCATGAGATAGCTCAGCTGTAGAGGCCAATTGCTACAAAAGGCCCTTCACCATCTCAAACCATTTCCACTTGTACCTACTTTGGAGGAGAGGGGAGAATTTGTGTGAGTATGCAGGTGGTGATGCTGTTAGACTTGAAAGTAGCATTGCACAGGGTGTCCAATGGAGACAGCCAAGTAGACCTAGTCCCAGTTCTGTCCTGGATGTCTAATACAGACAGATCCACCAGTCCTTACATAAGAGGTAGATGGAGAACCTCTTTGTTATAACGGAATAAAAATGTTGATACAAATGGTTCCAGTGGGACTACTCAAGGGATAGCACACCTGTGTGACAAGGAAGCTCCTAATTCAGCCACATAACGAAAACAAACTGGTAAACAGAAGGCCTTCACCTGGAGGCTTCTGCCCGCTCTGCCCACAAGCATTAGCATTCATCCAGGCTCCCTTGGAGCAGCCAGTATGTCAGACTACACATAATCCCACTGGAATCAATGGAGTTCATGGGGTTACTCCTGTGGACCCATAATCTAAGCCTATGTCCACTGAGGGGTGCTGTACAATACACCTTGCTGTATGGATATCTCTGATACATGTCAAGCACTCAGGAAAGCTCCTTCAGCCTGGTCTTCTCAGTTTATGCTGAGGGAAGGAAGAACACTGAATGAAAGGGCACTAGAAACTGGGAGAGAAGTAGGAGGTCTTGGCTGGGAGAACTGAGGAAGGCGAGAGCCATGGTCATCCAAACGTCTAATCCATTTTGCTGAAATTCAATCACACAGACTGGAGTGGCATCACGGAAGAAGAGATGAGCTGGTGTAGGAGGCAAAACCATGATAGGCAGGGCCCTAGCAGACATGCAAAATAATCCTGTGACTAGTTAGGCAGCCCCAGGGTGGTTTTTGTCACACATACAGGGACCGGCCCCCACATAAGGAGGCACAAGATTCCACTTCATGTTTGCCATCTCCCACCTCTACCCAATCCATCGCCCATACACCTGAGTCTCAATTTTTGCTCTTTATCCCTTTGAATTCCATCCAGAATCTACACTCTCTCCCCAGTGCCATGAGGGTGTCAGAATCTGCTCCAAGTAGGGGATATTGAGAGTAAAGCTGACAGAATGGGGACTAAACCTTGTTTACCCTTCCCAGACTCACGTTGAAGAAGTACTACACAGTAAGAAGATTAGACACATTCCTTCTAATACTTGCTGTAATGAGAAATAAGAATTAATGAGGTGATTTATTATCCTGTATCCCTCTCAAAGACCTCAACACACTTTGGCTCTGTCCTGTATTCCTCAGCAATAGATTTCAGAGGGACAGAACTCTACTCACTCTTTTGCTGCGCCAAGATATCCTGCCTGTTCCCCAACACAAACAAATGAGAAGACCGGGCAAGTTGCCAGGTTCTCAGAACTTTCCCTCATAAAAGCAATATGTGTGCTTATTGTTCTTTTAGATTACAAAAACTGGAAAGGAGAAAACAGTAAATTGCACAGTTTATTTTATGGAAGACCACTACTGCAGAGAAGTCCGCTTAGCCATAAATGTGTCAGGGCTTGATGAAGAGCACCATAGTCACGCAGATGAGTCAAGATTCCCCAAGAGGAGTTTCCACCGTGTTCAGCACAGTTTACCAAATTTGACGGAGAATGAAGAACTATGGAAGTGTTCCAGTGGCTAACTATCCCCTGGCTTCAAACAGTCTACCCCTCAACTGCTATCGGTCTTCTGAACTTTTGGGTGCCCCTAAGTCTCCAAGTCAGAGGCCTGTTGTGGCAAATAGAAATGAACAAACAATCCTTGTTGTGGAAACATACAGCTATTTTCAGATTTTTCTGATTCTTCAGACTTTTTCTGAATGGAATCTAATGAGGGGATGAGATATTTAACGTAGAATTATGAGCTTCTTGTTCACGATAGATTAGATTCTTAGGGTTTCATACTAGATTGCTTTTCTTCGCCCTTAATCCTCTTGGTTTCTCTGAGGCTCCTGTTGAAATAAAGGTGGAATGGATCCAAATCGTGCCGCTGAAAGGCAGGCAGCTGTACACCTAGTGATATTACTGGTACTGCTAAGCATATTAGCAGTAGCACGCTATTCAGGCTGGTTTGGCTGAGCAGGCAGCTCTCCAAAAGAGTGATGTTATGGTACACTGAAAAGTTTAATTAATGTTTATTCAGTCTCATGCTGTGTGGAACAGCAAAAATAGGGTGAACAACTCAAACTGCCTCCAGTCCACACCTGCCAGGGTCCAACGTTTTACATCACTGATGGAATAAATGTCACAATCACCCAGTTAGGTAAGTCTGTGTCATTTATCAACCTGGTCCAGTGGCTGCTTGAAGTCACCAAAAATATCTGCTGTTTACGTGAGATCAGTCTCTGTAAGCCTTTCTGGGTCTGATGATACTGAAACTGATCTACAGTACCTCACTTATATGAGGTAGCACTAGTGTCATACCAGATCATAATCACAAACTGTACTGATATGCCCAGTGGCATTCTTAATTAGAAATACAAGCTACATAACTTGAACCTGGGAATCTGGACAGTTTTTCATGTACTGATTAAGTTACAGTGACATGAAGCAGAGCCAACAAGCTTGAATTTCAAAATAACTTACCAAAAAAAAAAAGTTCTCTTCATACAAAGGATTATTCTTCTGGGCGACAAACACACTAAAAATGGAGCTGGCATTCTGTTTGTAGCGCTTACAATGTTTATCTCATCCTGTCTTGCATCATGCTAGAGCTGTATATAAATAAAATAAAAGCTAACTTGTGATACTCCTGTCAATACTGCAGGCAATTCCTCTGGAGCCTCCTAGGGCTTTTTTTTCCTCTGAAACTATCTCTGGACTGTCTGTGGCCAACTGGTTTAATCTGACACCTAATGTCACTTCTTGCTCTGCCACTAAGAGATCAAGGGGAAACCACATTCCCCTCCCTGGTCATTTCTTCCAGTATCCTGCCACCCAGTTTGTCTCTAATTTGAGATCTACTTTGGCACACTGGCTGTAAGACACACCTGCAGTGTGCCACAAGGCATTGGGAGGACCATTTGGAGCTATCACTGAGCAGGCTCCAACCATCCATTCCAGTGCAGTGTCAGTGCACAACAACCCAGCTCTATCCCACAAGAGCTGTGGCTGCATTAGGCTGGTGCTGTGCCCAGAGTAATTAGATCCGTCTCTCAAGAAGACTAAGAAGCTTGGGCAGAATGACAGGGCAATGTAATTATACAGCTTCTGGAGCTAATTCCGGGACCACAGTATTAGGGTGAATTGTGTAGCCCGGACATCTCAGAAGTTACTCCATTTTGAATTATCTTTGATAAGAAAGCACAAGGCAGAGATTTAGCACTGCGGCTGTCGCTACCCATCCATGTCTCCCTCCTCCTTCTCTTAGCAGTGCCTCCCGTGGTGTTTTCCCTTCCAGTTCCAAAACCTGTGGTGCATCCACATGAGCATTAGCCCCCCTCCACTCTCCAGCCTCTGTCGGGATCACATTCCAGCATGGTTCTCTGTCAGTAAGGCGTCTGACACAGCCTCCCATTCAACCTCAGAAAAGAGCTCACTCCAGCAGTTTTCAGGATTGCGGAATGGAGAAGCAAAACGTTAAAGGAATGAAAACTAATGGTGTCAAGCATAAAGGAGCCAGGTTAGGTTAATAATATTGGAAGGTCATTATTAATTTTTGCTGGCTTTTCAGCGTATTTTTTTTTCAAAGCAGCTCAGACATGTTACTATGATAAGCACAGCATAAATGCTCAGCCAGATAGTCAGGCACTGTACCTTCACCTTATTATGTGTGACTGAAACTGCAAACAGCTCAGATCAATCTCAGAGATATTAAATTAGAGCTGAACCTCTCTCTGCCTCCCATACAAAGTGAGCTGAGCTAAATCTGAGATAATGCCCGTATCAAGAGACATTACGAACCATATTCTACTGGGTGAAGATTTATTTTTAGTTTTTCCACGGAATATTTCTAGTTACATGAACAATGGAAAAGCAGAGAAATTCTCGGCATTAGAAATGCATTGAATCTGTACATGCATTATATAGCAGCCAGAGGTTCTGTCTTTAAGACAAGACCGAATAATGATTCTTGCATAATGTAACAATTTGATAACTAAAAAGAAGGCCTGGGTTGAAATGGGTAGCAGAGAATATTACAGAATCATAATAACATCGACATTTGAAAATGAGGGCAATGCAAAGAAAGAAAAAGTAGATAAAATGAAGAGAAAGGAAACATTCGTTATGGAGTTGGTACAGAGCAAGGAAAAAGTTAGATTCCTAAACTAAACTACACTGGCCTATAATGGCAGTTTTCTATCTCTGTATATTTGAAAAAGCATTTTCTCCCACTCCCCATACAGTTATAGCAGTTCTTTCGGGGACAAAGTGGATCTCGCATCCTAAGCACTGAGCTGAGCATCATTTTCATGATAACTAAAGTGGTTTAGGCCACCTCATTTTGGAGTATGCCTATAGTTGTAACTCAAACAGAGACAGGTTTTAGGCTAACATGCTGTCCCAGGATCACCCAAAGTGTTTATTGCTAAAAGCTCTCTGGCATATTTTTGTCTTTTTCTCCTGCTATTTTCCCAGGAACTATCTGGACAAGCACGGGAAACAATCTGCATGAGGGACAGTTTGACTGTGAACACTAATTTCTGATGAGTTTGCCAAGTGGAGATGGATTGTGCTGTGCCACTTGGCCTCAGGGCCAGAGTATGCTCCTCAGTCTGTTTTATTTCGTAGCGTAAAATGAAACCTTTGAGAATCAAAGGGGTCAAATAAGGTAGCGGAAGAGAGGAAAAAATGGCAAGCATAGTGGTTATTCTTGAATAGGGAAAAGATCCATCAACATCAGTTCCTAGAAAAAAATCTAGAACAAATAATTTACTAAACTATATGTAAGTACCTGAAAGATAACAAGAAGATAAATAACAACACACTGAAATTTATCACAACCAGATTGCATTAAATCAATTTAACTTCTGTCTATGACAAGATCTTACGGAGATGAGGCAGTTAATTTCACATATTTTGATCTTAACATTGTCTCGTATGACATTCTCATTAAAAAATATACATGTAAATGGCTTTGGTGGAAATTCTATAGTGTGGGACAAAATTGAACAGATAATCATATGCTAAGAATATTTTCTGTAATTCAGTGTTAAGATGGAAGGAGGTATGGAGCAGTGTGCCAGAGGGATCTGTCTTGGATCTCAGTCTACTTGATGTTTTAATTAATGACATAGATGATGGAAGAGAAAGTATTGAATATTAAATTTGCAGATGTCCTGAAGACAAGAAGGGCAGCAAATGCATTGCAGGACAGATCTAGAATTTAAGAATAGCTTGAGAAATGAAAATGTCAAATAAAATTCAAAGTGAATAAATGCAAGATAAGACACTAAGGCAAAAGTAATCAATGGTACACTTGTGGTATACCATACAACCAGTAAGGCACTCTTCTTCAACACAGGTCCTGAAGGCTGCAGGGGTACCCAAGCAGGGCTGTGCAATGGGAGCAAGTTTGTAGAGTGAAAGAGCCAGGGCTGAGGTCCCAGCTCTCTTGGGTTCACTTTTAGAAGGTTTACTTCAGTCTAACTCTAGTCCAGTCCCGTCGACTGACTGTCCATTAGCAGAATATGCTCAGTAAGTGCACTCTTGAGAAGCATCTTCTGGTTTAGTTTCATTCTAAAGGAAAGCAGGTCCTGCACTTCAAGATTGCTCTGTAATGTAAAATAAAATGTGTTATATGGGGATAGGGTCAATTGCTGCAGAAGTGCTCTTCTAACAACTGAAATACTAGTATACATGCATACCATAGGGCATCATAGGCTGAACCCAACATCATTTTTCTATTGCACAACTGGCAGATCAGGTTTTACATGAAGAAGAACAGCTTACAAGACATATTGGTTTGGTCCACTTTTTGTAAGAGCTCAGCTGAAGTGCTCTGTTTAGTTCTGGGTATCAGAAAGACAAGCTGGAGTCAGTCTACGTGAAAGTGATCTTGAAAGTATAATCTATTGGGATGGATTAAAGGACTTGGGATTGTTTAACTTGAAGACGGATTAGGGAGATGACAACAGGCCACAAGCACTTTTAGAGAGAAGGAAATAATCAGTTCCCTCTTCCCATAACAGACAGCACAAGCAAGAATAACAGGAAAAGTCATCTAAATATATGCACAGAGAAGCACTGGCATAGATTGCATATAGAGTTACGGCAGTCTCTTTCCAGGCAGATCATTAGCAATTAGACAAGCAGGAGGTATAAATGACCCTTTGTTAGGTTAGGTGGAAGGACTAGAGAGTTTCTGAAGGTTCCTCACTATCTGTGACTTTATGCTCACTACCCTGACTCAGTGGAACTACATAATTTTTTTCAAAGTTCCTTGTTTCAGACAGTGGAGAGCAGAATGTTTTCATCACAGAGCAGCTTCTGGACTGGTGTTTAGGATGTTTTCCTTAAATACAGTCTGAAGCTGCTAAGGTGAGAAGGTCCCGGGAACCCATCTTACATATCTGACTGCTGCGGAGGTCTGACTCTTCCTGCCATTGAACTGCTGGAGAGAAGAGGTGTAGCCTCTAGATCTTTCTCCTCTTCAGATCATGGTTTCAAATAAATGTGGTTGTGCTTAGCTAGGTGACATTATGGCCGTGCAGATCACACACAGAAATAGTTTTAGATTACTTGGAAATTGTATTCCCTGTTTATTCGTGCATCTGAAGAAGTGTTAAGAAGTGAGCTGTGACCCTAGATTTTGCCTAAATTCCCACATCAAATATCTGAACTCTTTTGTACATGTAAATTTAAGTAACTTCCTTCAAACGACATAAGAAGATTGTGTTGAGGACTGGAACACAGCCTGTATGTTCTGTACTTCTGTCAAGTGACTTCAGCAGGAGAACATAAGGACACCAGGGAGTAAAAAGAGAAGATTAAACTGGAATTACCAGTTGCAGCGGCATATCCATAGGGCAAATAAAACACCTGACCACTGACTGCAATCCTTATGTAGAACAGGATGCTAACTATTAATAGATTCAGCTAGTAATTGCCGTAAATTGCGTAATCTTTATGTGTAAACCTAGCTTATATGTAAACTACACGGGGGAAAAGTGGCTCCCTGTTGTTCTGCACAGTTCCACCTTTCTCTCTGATATGCTAAAAATGGTTAAAAAAAAAGGACACCTTTTCTGAAGGAGCACGAGGTCCACCACAGATGTCCCACAAGGTCTGGAATGTGGGCTTGAGCAGATGCTCAGAAGCTCAGAGTGCTTTGCCGCTTGCAGGATGGAGGCCAGACTTCTCCCACATCACAACGCTCTTCAGGAACAAGGTGGCATTTAGCACTGAGACAAGAGAAACTCAGTGGCCTAAGCAGTGCTAAATTATTGTGTTGATGACCACATGTGCAGTGACATTTTAAAAATGAGCGCTGGCTTTTTTGTGCTTTATGAACTGCAAACCTGACCCTTTAAAGCCTCCATGCATGGAATTCACTCTGGGAGGACTAACCAGGTCAAGCCCATGATATTAAATAATCACCTGTCATTCCTGATGTCCCTGCTTAGAACTGGCATCATATTCTTTGGTTTAGGTAGAAAGTGTTCAAAACTTTTTCATACTCCAGGCTTTACTGAACTGAGAAGACTAATATTTATACAGCAATTATTCCAGGAGGGAAGTCATACACTCTTTTTCATCCCTCAAAAAAAAATGAAAACCTCAAATCCGAGATTAGTATAACATTGGCAATATCTACCAACAAAGCAATCACTGAAACAAATAGTCAATGTTAAAAAGAATATGAGGCCATCTCAGAACAACCTCCGTCTTATTAGGCAGTCTAAACAGTCTGGATGCAATAACATGAAGAACTGGCCTTTCTCAAGCTACAACACATTATTTTCAGTAGCCAAAATGTTCCATAGGCAAGGAGAGCATACAGTCGAGTTTTATTTTGTCAGTGCTGTTTTTTGTTTTTTTGGTTTTGGTTTTGTTTTTTTTAATGTACAGTGGGATAAATTGAAAATTTGTAGGCATTAGTCAGTGGGTCCTGAATACGACGAAGTACACAGGTGGGCAGAATGTTTCTCCTGGCCTCCAGAACTCTGCAGTTTGACTCTGTGTCATCCATACATTGAAGCCTGACTGGGATCAACTCCTGCTGAAGTCAAGAATCAGGTTTGTCCCTAGAGGACATTAACTCTAGATACTGTAGTGGTCTGCACAGCTCATTTACTCTCCAGGGAAAATATATTAAGAACCTGCAACTGTAGCATGACTCGTCTACTTAAAATGTATGAGGAGCTGCGAATTCTTCCATTTTACAAAAACAGACCATGTCTCTCAGGTGTCTGGAAAGCAACCCTGGTGTTTTTCCATTGGGCAAAGTTTTGCTTCTCTTAGCCAGAATGGAGAAAAAAAAAAAAAAAGGAAATGCAGGCATAAAAATGAATACTGATTTCTAGAAAACTGGGGAACTACAAATATAATTGGCTAAGTGGTAATATATAGAATCAGCACGGTTTTAGGTAGTGGCTGATACACCTACTAAATTGATCATATATTTTTAACTAGGGGAGCGTAACAAATGTGTAAACAGAGTCCATAGTGTAAATTCTTGTTAATTGCAAACTTGATAGCTGAAAGATGAATAGTGTATGAGTAGAGACAGCAAAGAACTAGTCATCATTACATGAATGGCAGATGGCCTGAGCAGCGTTGCAAACTTTATTTATGAAAGTTGTCTTCCATTTGAATGAAAACATAGAGGAAATATAATGAAATGAGGTTGCTCTTTTACCATCCATGGGTTAGATCCATCTCTTGCTGAAGCTGATGATGGTTTTGTTCCATGTATAGTGGCTACCTCCTGTAAATGGCTGGCTAGACTCCAATTTCAGGTATATTTTAGGGAAGAATCTGGGAAGAATGTGACTTGAGGCTTGCTATAGAGCAAGACATTCAGGTTCGAGTCGCAGCCCCACATAAAAACTAGTCAATTCATATTTCATAGAATAGTTTGGGTTGGAATGGACCTTTAAAGGTCATCTAGTCCAACACCCACGAAATGAGCAGGGACGTCTTCAACTAGATCAGGTTGTTCAGAACCTGGGGTTTTATTTCCTTTAGGGTGATAATATATCTGGTACTATGCACTTGTACAGCACATTGTTTCCCTAGCTTGGCGGGTGTCCCTGGGCAGTGCTCTCTGATAGATGACATCAGTAGTATCGATGACAAGAAAGAAACATCACTGCTGGCATTAGTTCCTTGCTCTGTGGAGAGCCCAAAGATATGCAAAGGGCTGGAAGATACTGATCCTCTCCTCTGGGTCAGGATTAAGGTCATTGAGGAGGACAAACCTGCCATGCTGCTGTGCGTGGAGCACAAGTCCAGAGATGTTTAGGTCAAGCCCATTACAAGCACCACATTTATTCGTGATGTAGTAGTAGTAGCAACAGTAGTTGTAGTAGAAGCGGTAGTAGTAATGGTAGTAGTTATAGTAGTAAATGTTCAAGCATTAACTGACTGGCCTTTCTCAAGGGAGCTGCTATTATTTGGTGCTAGAAGAAGGAGGTCTGTAGGGAGTGTGGGGTCTACCAGCCCCACCACACTAATTTCCTCTATTACTGTGCTTATTAATTTGTTTGGTTATTTCATTAATCTCTTTGGTTAGAGCTAGGGTTAATGTTAAGATTTTTTTTTTTTTTAATCGTGTACTTCCCCTGGCTGGGGTTCCTCCAATTTCTGGAGCATTACAGCAGCTTTTGCAGGCAACTTTGAAAATACCTCCACCAAGATATGCATAATACATTATTTACTGAGAAATTCCTAAAGAATAAACTGCCCTTTAAAATAAACTTTGCTAGACCTAGGCAAACAGATTTAGAAACATTAGAGTCAGAGCATTTTCATCTACATGAAAGGATTCCTCTTTTTCACAAACCAACAGCTGTGCTTCATGGATAAGCCCCAGCAGAAGAAAACATGTCCATAGCTGTTACAGCTACTTTGAAGGGCCATTGCCAATATCTAGCTTTACCACTTTTTCTCAGTGTTTTGTAACTTCAAATAAAGTAATTTCTTTTCTATATATCCTCTCAAGTGGAAAACATACCCTTCAGGTTTTCCTCCATGATTTTCTGTATGCAGGCAGGATGAGCAAACATAGGGCTACTCTAAGACAGAAGCTTTTTAATTCATAAGAATACGCATCTGATAATCAATGTAGACTGTCATCTTATCAGAAACACATAGACTTTGGTGGTCTGGGTTCTTCCGGTTAAGGCATTTGCTTTCCTGGAAGGTAGTATGTAATTTCACATAGGCTCTGCTCAGGGAAGAGGGTGATTGCACTGTAGGCACTTAAGTTTTGTATATACACTTAAGTTTTGTATATACTTTGAAAAAAGTAGCCAGCATATTTAAACATGTTAATTATTCCTTCTTTCCCTGATGTCAGTTCCCAAGAAGAGACTTACAAGAAGGCCAACAAGGACTAGTCACAGTTTCATTCTCACGGCTGAATACATTGCAAATACTGGCACCGCAGTCGGCATTAATTACACTGGCTGGTGGCACTGATGTAAGATAAGACCAGATTGCAGCTGATCAGAGACACAACACTAGCATTCAGCCTGGGAAAAGCTATTCCTAGTCTTCTTTTGGAGGGCTATTTGCAGCTGGGTTGCTTTGCAGTTGCATATCATGCCTGGGGAATATTACTGCAAACTGTCCAGTACCTCAGGAAGGAGAGGAGAGGAGAGGAGAGGAGAGGAGAGGAGAGGAGAGGAGAGGAGAGGAGAGGAGAGGAGAGGAGAGGAGAGGAGAGAATGAAATGCAAGGAAGACAAGCAAGAAGTCACTGAAAGATGTGGAAAGACTGAGTGGAAACTGAAGACAATAAGTCTGGCAATCAATAAGAGAGTCAAAAGCTGACAGTAATCAAGGAATTTAAATTCAAGGAGAGAAAGACTAGAGCCAGGCTGACTGTCAACATGAAAACTGAAGTCTGGTCTCCTAAAGAAGGGAGGACTTGAAATAGAGGGAAAAAAAAAAAAAAGTTCAGGGAAGTCAAACTCAGTGGAAGATAGAAAAGAGACAAGAAGTGGGATTCCTAAAGAGAAAGAAGTTTAAAGGAGGATAGAGACTAACCCATCAGGAGAAGGCAGTAAGAATGGGAGTCTGGTGTCTGCAGCAGCTTTGGGAGGACAAGTACCTTGAGCCAGGTCTCAGCAAGACCTAGAAACACAAGGAGTAAGTGAGGAAAGAGGGATCAAAAAAGCCTTTGTTGGGAAAACTGACAAAAGCCAGGGAGGTGGGTTAGTGGTGGCCTTACCATCCGTGTGGTACCAGAGGACTGTGAGAAAGAGACTGTAGCCCAGCAAAGGAGCTAATCTGGGACATGCCATTGTGGTTTGGTGCCAAGAGTCCAATTGCTTTGTGGGGAGTGTTGCGGAAAGGACAATTCTGTATTTCTTAGACCAAACCGTATACTCCTAAGACTACCTAAAGCCTGAAAAACTGTGGTTATGGCCTGTGCCTGGCGGCTTGAAGAGAAAGGCATGTCTTAAATAAGATTTCCACCTTTTATACTAGAGCAAATTTTATTTATCTGTATGGCATAATTGGTAAATTTGAGAGAAAGCGAGCATGCCATCAGAAGGAGCAATAATTTCCCTGTCATAGTGGAAGATATTGGGCTTTTCTGGAAGCTCAGGACTACAACTGTCCTTAAAGAGCTTCCCAAAGCAGAGATATCTCTCACTTGTGCTTGGCTAGAGAGATTGCTTTCAGCCACAACATTAGAATTAAATGTCAGAAAACTCAAGGTCAAACTTTTATTTTTGTCAAGGCTTTAGAGTTTTAAAAACTTTAAGGGTTTACTTTAAAAGGCTCCATGGTTGAAAAGTTAGTGGAAATGTTTAGCAGATCTGCAAAGCAGCTCTACTTAATTATACGGAAGACCTCTTCTGCACCAGAGCAATTTCAGTCCATGAAATGCTCAAAGATGCAGTGCCACCTTTTGGTCAAAGTGATGTCACGTTAGGTCAGTCATGAAGTTAAAACAGGGAGAAAAAACTAACAGGTGACATTCGAGCCCTGACCAGAATTGGTTCTCTGAGAAATGAACAGTAGCAAATGAAGAAGATATTTGGGAGCAGTCCTCGTAAATGTCTGTTTGTTTTCTCTTTAGCAAATTTATGGCTTTATTTTCTTTTTTTTTTTTTTTTAAAGCTTTATAAGGTCAGTGAAGTCTACAACTGAAAAAAATAAGAAAAAAAAAGAAAAAAAGAAAGCAAAAAGAAAGAAGAGCAAAAAGCACACCATGGTTATATAGAACTGGAGTATGGGTGTTAACTCAGCGCTGAGCCTTGCCTGCTGTAACGTTAGATAAGTAGTAGCAATTTCTCCAGTGACTACAAATCTACAGTGCATGATCTTCATGATTTAGAGAAGAACATTCAAACAAATATGTACACCATCACCTACATCCAAGGGGACCACCTCTGTGGTCTTGAAGATTTAGAGGCTGACAGCACGGAAACTGTGAGTAGTTCTCATCTAGCAGAGGGATACTTTAAATGATATATCACTCATCTTCAGTTAACTGTAAAGTCTGTGTATTACCTTGACTGGTCAAAGCATCAGCAAACAAGAGGGAAGTCAACCATAAAGAAAGGTGAACTGATTATTTTGGGAATCACACATCCACCCTGTGGTACCCTCCTGCCATGCTGTACAAACTTTAGGTAATCTCCATAGGTTAACTTTTTCCTTGAAAGCATTAAAATGACAATGTACAAATAAAGTCTCCAACACTGGAAGTATCAGAAAAAAATCCTAGGCTCTACTTCTTTCTGCAGTGTAAATTCTCTGCCTCATACCCAAGCCAAATCTGACAATAAGGTCTTATGTAATTGCCCCCATTTCTTCTCCCTGCATCATAACAAGCAGCAGCAGCAATTGCAGTCCTTGCTCGGAAAAATTCCTGTGGGCCCCGATAGTCTGCCACAAAATAATATCTGTTCATAGATCGATCATTAGGGTATCCTAATGCTTTCCTGGAAATGGTATAACAAGGACTTGCAGTCTGAAGCTGGACAATATTCTGCTACGGGCTCTGCCCCCTCCAGATCTGTTACCCCACTGAGGGAACGGCAGCACAAAACTCCAGCAGCATCTGCAAGCGGTGGTAGGACTTCTCTGTTTTGTCACCGCTGCCACCTTCTGCAGCCTCCGTTTTATCTCTTATCGACCAGAGTGAAAGTTCAGGGATCTGGGGATGCTTCTTACTTTGTGTGAAATTACTGGTAGGTATCTTGGTGGTCCTGGGATCCATCAGGTATTTAATCTGCCTCTCCCCGGTGTACCAGCAAAGGGCTGTTATTAGACTCCTCTGTCTACTCCCTTTTCTTCTCATCAGCTCGGCTGATTGCAGTTGAAGATAGTTTTCTCCAGAAGGGTGAATTACAGAACACGCACAGATTGCTTCCTAGGTGGGAAGAAGTGCTTTCAGGAGTGTCACAAAGTTCTTGTTCCTAGTGACGTATCTGTGCTAAAGCAGCTGTTTTCTCCCCAATGTTTCATTTGACTTTGACCGTCTCTCTGTCTCCCAGACTATTCCAATAATGCTGTAGATTAAATATAATTTAATCTGTGGCCTTCCTAATAACACACTATATATATTTTTTTTTTAGCTTGGCAGCTGAAACAATAATATAATGAAGAAAACATACTTCAAGTGACAGAAAGCCTTTTAGTTTAATCCCAAATGAGATATTTTGTTTTAGTTTAGTGCATTTCTTTTCATACTTTGAAAAAATAAAATTTAGCTGAATTTAGTCCTGAAATATCTCTGGAAGAACACTACCTATACTATATGTATCGTACTATATATATTTCAAAATTTTGACATATTCTGATTGTTCCAGTATTAAAAAGAAATTATTGGAATTGCATCCCCCCCCGCCATAAAAATCTGTTTGATTTAATCTGTAAATATTTGCGCATTTTGGCATGGATTCAAATATTGCAATTCCAAAGCAGATTTTTCTTTAGTGAATAAATGATGCATATGTAAAAAATACACCTGACTCTAATCACATCTTTCAATTCGGGTATATGTGTTTGCTTTCAATTAGCAATGGATGAGAAAACATAAAAGGAATAAAGACAGACCTCTTACAGAAAATGACAATGGAAGTTTATATTATACTCAAATTTAGTTCAGGTGCCTCTACTTCACCTGTGGGCACTGGGAGCACATAGCAGCAAATGGCAATTAACCGTTTATGTTTTCCATGAGCTTTTCTTACCTGCTATTGTGCCATTGCTGTACTGTGCTGTATTTCAGTTCTGTTTGTTTGGGTTGGTTTGTTTGTTTGTTTGTTTTTAAATGTTGTGTTGTTGGGATGCGATACAACATGACGAGACAGTTAAAACAAAGAAACGCAATACTGTGTAATTCTGCACACACACAACAGCTGCTATATCTATGATTCTGCAAGGCGGGGGAAAGGTGAGCGGGGAATGTACAGTGAAGGGCCTGACTCCAGATCTTCTCTTACATCAACTTTATGCAGGCACCATAAAATCCAGGTGCAGTGGAATGGAGAATTCAGCCATTGTCTGTCTCGTCACGGGCAACTAAGCCTGTTAACAGGAGCAAGGCTTCCTTTCACTTTCCCCAGATAATCAAGTTTGGTAGAATCTAAAATGCTATAAAAGGAGGACATGCACATTAAAGAGATGGACCAGCAATCTACAGAGCTTAGGAAAAAAAATCCCAAATCTCATTCGCATAGCAGTCTTCAATAAACAGATGGAGGAAATAAGGTGTTAGCCCTCTTAGAAATAGAAAGTAAAGTAGCTGCCATGCATAATAATAAGGTGATGGTTCAAACCTGAGGTTATGCTGCAATTATTTTTCCTGAGGTGCTAAGCATCTCCAAATCATCATCTAATATTCATGCCAATATGCTGCAATTAGCCAGACGACTAAGTGGCAATACACAGTATGTGAGGGAGGAAAAGCTACAGACAGCTGAAAAAACTTCTCTTCACGACTGCAACAAGAAGGTCTTCTAGTGGGTGCATCAATTTCACTTAGGACACTGAGTTCAATTTTCAAGTCCACACACAGAAGTTGTTTTCCCTTAACAGGACTGATATTGTTAAAGCAAAATAGACCCTCTCCAGGATGAACACAGCTGCAATGAGCAGCTTTTGAGGTAATTGATTGTCCTCTGTATTAGAAGCTGAATCCGTATAACTGCTTTTAATATGTCAGTCTGTAGTTACCCTATAAGTACATCCTCTATAGCTACACGTTTGGGTTTTCCTCAGACATTTGAAATACTGTGCTTTTCCATCATTGCTGGTGAGCCACAAACCAATGTGCACCTTACTGTTATTTCACATGAATTCCATTAAAAAACAAATTATGCACCCATAGATGGCATGAATTGACAGTGTGTGCTAAGTCCATAGACTGCAGGTGCCCCACCTCTGTTTCCCATAAAGATTTTCAGTATTTCAGTGTGAACTCCTCTACGCAATAGCATTGAGTGGTCTTGTAAACAAGAGCTGGGTGTTTTGAGAAACACTTAATCTTGGTGCAAAAGGGTGGGATTTCATCCATATTATAGCTGAATCAAAGATATTTTCTGTGAGTTCAAATCTAGTGGGAGTTTTTCTTTGTTTACTGGTCTGTTTGGGGGACAAAGTTTGTTGATTCAGCAACAGAATAGATTTTGCAGATTCTGTCCGTTATGTCCTGGAGATAATAACACACCGAAAACATTATTGCAAAGTTGTAAAACTCCTGGGACCAAGCTCATCAAATCTCCCTGCCTTGCCCATAGCAGTTTATGTTGTTGGGATCTGCATGGATGAATCAGCAGTCGCATCACTTGAGCAGAGACCATGGTTCAGTGGACACCAGAAAGTGGTACCTAAGAACAGAGTTCCCATACTTTTACTTCTATAGCTTCTACATTATTGTTGTGTGTGTGGAAATACTTTGCACGCAAAAGGTTTGAGGCTTGTCTACACTCAGAGCAATCCTGTTGCAGCAGTCAGCAGAGAGCAATTTGTGCAGCTGGACCAGTTTCAGCCTGCTATGGAGAGAAGCAGCAGTCAGATGCTCTGCTGATGGGGTTCTTACTGCAACCTATGTGTGTCCTTCCCTATTCCCAATTTTTAACACTGGAGCATCTATATTAATAGTATGGTGCCAACTGTTCCTAAGAAAAACTATGACGGTCACCTCACATGTGCATGCCTGCTCTCTATGTGCAGCTGTAGCACCAGAGTAGCAAAAGACAGTAAATGAAACTTATGCGGGGTGCTGCCCTCATTTCTGGCCCAGTTCTGTAGACCTTATGTGCAGTGGACTGTGTGAGTAACTCTCTTATGCAAATGTACTTTCTAGAAGTGCAGATTAGCTTTTGCCTTATTCATCAGCAGAAAGTTAAATACTAGATGGAGGAAGGATTTTCTCATCCAGATCTCTGTCTGATTTTGCAGTCTCCCTATAGATTTTTTTCAGGTGAAAATGCTCAAAAATAAACATTCACGTGGTAGCAGGCAGCATTTATGATGCAAAAGAGAATGTATTTTGGCAATACCATCTTTTTCTATAATTAGTAAGACTGCAAAAGTATGTACTTGACTGAACTCTTGAGTGGCAAGTATTTTACTAGCAGTAAACAACAAGATCATCAGGGAGGCATTCACAGGAGAGAGACCGAATCAGTGAGTGAGCAGCAGATGGGGCTTGAGATTCAGAAATGAAGAACACGTGCAACTTCATCTCCTAAATCTATTATTGATTAAACCATGAACAGTCAAGACTTTCATTTCACTGACGTTTAGTGCAGCAGCTCTTGGCTTCCAAGCTTAGGGAGTGAGCAACCTAGCAGGAATTAGAAGAGAGTTGGATAACAGAGTCTTTGCAGATGAAGAGCAATCATACAATAGTTATTAATAATAATTCATGGACTGCTGAGGCCATTTGCACAGATACTAACATCAGAGATAAGGAAAGAAATCTTTAGCAGTACTAGTGGCAGCACAGCTGCACAAGTGTGGAGCTGGCACAGATTCCTTGTTTAGTGAGTAGATGATCTGAGTATCCCTGTCTGCAACACCTCCTTTCACTCCCTCCTACCAAGACTCTCTCTTTCTCATCCTGTTCTCATCCCTGTAGTAGCTGATGCACATCTACAGAAATAGAGGTAGTTTTATCTCATCAGAGAGTGATGCTTTGATTTTCTTTCTTGCCCTTAGCACGTAGCCCAAAGTAACGAATTTTCTTTCTAACTATATTTGCCTCTTTTTCTTTTTGACACAATTGGGGGTTTTGGGAGGGTATTTAAGTTTTGACTCCTCTTCCTCTTGATCCCAACCTTCTCTTGAGTAAGACATCTAACCTTTTTTTTCAATATAGGATTCTTTCTTCAAGCTTTTCTTCTAACAAAATCCAGACACTTTTCTCAGGGTCTTAACCTGGTGACAATGTAGTAACAGCCCATTTCTGCAAGGCAAATAATGCTCATACTGTTAATGGAATTATTGCTCACACTTTCCTACTTCCTGCTCTAACTTGTGAACAGGGAAGTTTGTTTGGTCCAAGTAAGCCACTGAATATCCAAAGGCAGTGCGTAGGGTTTAAATCCCTATTCTTCTGTGTTCCTTCTTCCTGAATCTGATCAATATGGCTCCTGTTGATTTTGAGAGATTTTCACAAGGGCAGCTGGGAGCACCAACAAGCTTTTGAGTTACAAAATGCTGCATCTTGCTAATCCTGAAGATCTGCTGTCCTCTTACTTGCAAATTCTGGCCTGAATATGAGCTCTTCGGAGTCAGTATGTCTGCTCAGCATGTGCAGAGCAGACTTTGGGAAGGGAGCTGCAGTGTGACAGCCTTTGTATCCATTGCTCAAAAAAAACCCCAAACAAAAACCAAAAAAGCCTGACTCCGTCTTCTTTACTCCTCCCGTTAGACATTTTCCACATTGATATGATCCCACTCAGCCTTCTCTTCTCCAGAGGCTGAACAATACCAGCTCTCTCATCCTGTCCTCATATCAGAGATGCTCCAGTTGCTTAACCATCTTTGTTACCTTTTGCTAGACTCTGTCCAGTATGTCCATACCTCTCTTGTACTAAAAAGCCCAGGACTGGACACCTGACTGGAGGTGTTGCCTCACCAGTGCTGAGCAGAGGGAAAGGGTAACCTCCCTTGAACTGCTGGCAACACTTATCCTCATGGAAGGAGTCTGTTGGCCACTTTTGCCATGAGGGCACGCTACTGGCTTCTGTTCAGCTTGCTGTCCACCAAGACCATGAAGTTCTTCTCTGCAGAGCTGCTTCCCAGCCAGTTGCTCAACGATGTGTACTGGTGCCTGGGGTTATTCCTCCCCAGGGGCAGGACTTGGCATTTGCCTCTGTTGAACAACATGAGCTTCCTGTCAGTCCATTTCTCTAACCTGTCAAGGTCCCTCTGAAAGACAGCATGACCCTTTGGCATGACAGCTATTCCTCCTAGTTTTATATCATCTGTGAACTTGCTGAGGGTGCTCTCTCTCCCACATCTCCAATTAATGAAGATGTTGAACAGTACTGGCCCCTCTATTGACCCCTTGGACACACAGCTAGTGACTGGCATCCAGTAGGACTTCATGCCACTGATCACAACCTTCTGGGCCCAGACACCCAGCCAGTTTTCAGTCCACCTCATTGTCCACTTATCTGACCCTACTTGGTCACCTATATCTGTTTTCATAGAATCACAGAATGGTTTGAATTGGAAGGTACCTTAAAGATCACCTAGTTCCAACCTCCTTGCCATGACCATGTTGCCTCCTTGCACTCAAAGCCCCATCCAACGTGGCCTTGAACACTTCCAGGGATGGGACATCCACAACTTCTCTGAGCAGCCTGTTCCAGTGCCTCATCACCCTCATGGTCAATAATTTCTTCCTTATATCTAATCTAAATCTACCCTCTTTCAGTTCAAAGCCATTAGCCTTGTCCTATCACTACATGCCCTTGTAAAAAGTTCCTCTCCAGCTTTCTTGGAGCTTTTTCCCCCTTAAGTTACTGGAACACTGCTATAAGCTCTCCCTGGAGCCTTCTTTTCTCCAGGCTGATCAACCCCAATTGTCTCAGCTTGTATTCATAGTAGAGGTGCTTCAGCCCTCTGATCATCTTTGTGGCCCCCCTCTGGACTTACTCCCACATGTCCCCTCCTTCTTATGTTGGGGACATCAGAGCTAAACACAGTACTCCAGGTGGGGTGTCATGAAAGTGGAGTAGAGGCGGAGAATCACCCCCCTCGACCTGCTGGTTATTCTGCTTTTGATGCAGCCCAGGGTACAGTTGGCTTTCTGGGCTGCAAGCACGCGTTGTCAGCTCATGTTAGGCTTCTCATCAACCAGCATCTCCAAATCCTTCTTCTCAGGGCTGCTCTCAATCCATTCTCCACCCAGCTTTTATTTGCTCTTGTAGTTGCCCTGACCCGTGTGCAGGATCTTGCACTTGGCCTTGTTGCATTTCATGAGGTTCTCATGGGCCCACCCCTCAAGCCTGTAAAGGTCTCTCTGGATGGCATCTCTTCCCTCCAGTGTGTCAACCACACCACACACTTTGGTGTCATCAGCAAACTTGCTGAGGGGGCACTCAATCCCACTGTCCGTGTCACTGATGAAGATGTTAAACAGCGCCAGTCCCAGTACCAACCCCTGAGGAACATCACTTGTCACTGGTCTCCACTTGGACATCAAACCATTAGCTGCAACTTTTCGAGTGTGGCCATCCAGCCAATTCCTCATACAGTAAGTGATCCATTCATCAAATCTGTGTATCTTCAATTTAGAGACAAGGATGTTGTGTAGGACAGTGTAAAATGCTTTGCACAAGTCCAGATAGATGACATCCCTTGGTCTTCTCTTATCTATCAATGCTGTAACTCCATCGCAGCAGGACACCAGATTTGTCAGGCACGAGTTGCTCTTATTAAAGCCATGTTGGCTGTCACCAATTGCCTCCTTATTTTCCAATATAATTTCCTGGAGGATCTGCTCCATGATCTTGTTGTTGATTCTGTGGTACAGAAGACAGCAAAGGCCCTTTTCAGCTTCCAATAAGACTTAACCCAAACAGAGCATGACCTGATCTATCTGCAAACTTCTGTCATCATATTTTGCTCTCTCTTTTGTCTAAAGGAGTGGTTACATCTTGCTTACTGTGACACACACCTGGCCACATTTGATTCTGCTCCATTTCTTGAGGTCAGGTCTTTAGGCAAGCAATAATAATTGTCAGTGGTGTTCAGAGATTTACAGGTTTCTTCTACATCCTGTATGCTTCAATCCTTTGCACTTGTTCAGAAATTCCTGGGATGGCTGGCTGGGCTGGTTTGTTTCTTGCATTAGGCTCTTTTTTATTTCTCTTCTAATTTTATTAACATGATTTTCAACTACTGGTAGTAATTTATTTTTAATTATCTACACTATGTAACTGTAACTTGCTAAATGTGCAGGTCAGTTTAAGGTCTCGCTCTGAAAACAAGTATTATGGCCATGGAAAGGCTCTCAATCTAGTTCTATTATTGTTATTAATTCTAATTAAAATAATGCTTAGTACTGATTTAGCAGTTTTATGTCTGGAGTATTTTGCAAATATTTACTGATTAATTTTCACACAATTATTGCAAGGTAGGCAGGAAAGAATAGTAAAAAACCCCACTGTAACATAGAGTGAAAAGAAGAAAGTGCTTTATCTGCAATAAGAGGAGTTTGTGAGCATGTGGTGCCTGTAGGCTCATTCTCCTGGAAGTCTATATAGCTTCCTGCATATTGCGTGGACCCACTGTACAGTAGCAGAAATTATGCATCCTGAGAGCGTGTAAGCTAATTCACACTCTGTTTCCTTTCAGCAGGGAATAGAGAGCAGAGAAGTTCACAACATCAGGTTCAGCTTGGAAAGAAGAAATTTAACCATCCTAAGGTCAGGATTTAAAGACAATAGGTCTTCCTGTCTTGATTCAGAGCCATAAAAAGAGCAGGATTCTTCAGCATGTGATTAAGTACCAAGGGAAAAGGACCAAATAGACAAGATTGGGTTGAAAAGAGGAGAATGGATCTAAAATTCAAATTAGGGAAGCAATGCTAAGCCCTTGGCCCTGTTACCAAATTTGACACTGACAGAGATTAGTCTTGGCACCATCAGTAATGAGAGTTGGGGTGCTTTTAAAGCTAAATTTGCTGCCAATATCTAAAATGTTTGCCCTACATGGATGAGCACATCATGTCTGAAGGCCAAGAGCTATTAATACAATCAACACATAATGAGTGGGGAAGACCAAAGGGAAGACCAAAGGAGCAGCTTCTGTAAGATTAAAGGCAGTTCCAAGTCAATACCACGCCTGCAGCGTTACAACTCTGTGGACCAGCTACAGCTGAAGTCTGGGACTCCAGTGGGGACCAGCAGTCATGCAAAGCCATTGACCAGCACATTTGCCAAAAGAAGCCCAGGGGGCACAAGCAAACGATTTGCTCAGGGGGAAAAAAAAAAAAAAAAAAAAAAAAAAAGAAGAAAGGAAAGAAATTGATGGCTCTGATTCTTGAAACTGAATCATGCCAGTATGACACTTCCAGACATAAGATGGATGCACAGTCTGATCACCAGCCATCAGGAAAGCCGATGAAGAAGCAAGCCATCACCAAGTGCTCCTAAGAACTGGGTCATTAACATTCTGTGAGCTGAAGAATTCCCAGGATTTTTCTGTAAACAGGACAAAGTACCCCAAAGTATATGTTGCTTGTAAATGGCTCCTTTGTGCATATCAGAGGGCAGGACCCATGCAGTCAAATGAAGCATGAAACAGGGTGAAAGCAGAGGAACCACCCTTGTTCAGGACTGGACAGTTTTCAAAGACATAAGGACAGGAGACGTTCTTATCATATAAAGGATGGGCTGGCTATGGGCAGGAAAGGGTGTTGTTTAATGCATCCAAGCTGTTATTCCTGCTGTCATGAGATAGACAGGTACTGAAACAAGCCAGAAGTACATGGCATGAATTTCTGGTTGAGACTGTGCAGGAAACAATGCATGGGGTATATAGACAATAGAGAGGAAGGTCAGAAGCACATCGCAGTCCCAACATGTTGCCTCCACGTACACCAAAAATGAGAAAGCTTTGTTTATTTTTACATGACACAGCAGAGATCACAGCTGTTTTCTGTCCTCTTGAGCTATGGAGTCTATCTGGGGCATACTCAGATAGGACCTATGACCAGAAAGGAGCATTTTCAATAAGAAAACTTTAAAAACAGCCTGAGGGCTAAAGCCCTGAAGACCCCAGTTCATTACCTTCTACTATGGTGGGCAGCTGCAGGAGGACCCTGGCTTGAACACAGTGTAGTTCTCTACCCAGTGTCAACAGAAGTTCTCAAAAACATCAGAAAATGTCAGCTCAGCACATTATTTTTCCCTTTTTCTTTGTTCCTTAAGAAGATGTGCACACCTGCCTCACCTTACATTAATAGCTCAGGAGCCTGGTATTTGCAGGTAAGAAACTCAGTTCATCTCATAAACAATATGTTATTGTGGCAGAGGAGCAAACATACTGGAACCTCTAATAAGAATCTTTGGTAGCCATGGCAAGGGAAGTGATGTAGGAGCTTGGCCTACATAAGTCTCTGGGTTCCACCCACAGAAACAAAAATCTGCTGGAGGAGAGTGAATATTATTTAAAGCGCTGATTCATCCTTCACTCGAGACATTGCCATGCGATGTGCAGTGTGGATTGAAAGGTCCTCTTCATCCAGTTCCCAGTGCTCTGCTCTGTCTGATTTCCTTCAGCTTTGTAGGCAGATCAGGGGCTGCATTGGTCTGCAGTAGACTCTGGTGAGGTCTACTGGCCTACATCTTCACAAGTAGTAGCTATACCATAACCCACGGGCAACTTTTCCTGTATTTGTTCTCTTATCAACGTTTCCAGCACCCTTCTCACTCCTCATGGGTGCTGGGCCAGGACCAGCGATACTGACTCCTGCTCTCCTTTCACCTCAGTGCATTCACTGCCAACTTGGGAAAGGAAATTGCAGAATAGTTTCCTGCCTACTGAATAATTGAAGGTTTAAAGTTAACACTTTGACCCCATAGGAAAACCTCAGCCATTGCCCCATTTTTTTGTCTAGCACAGAAACAAGGCTGTGCATGTGTCTCTTCACAGCCAAGTACATGTCACGGTTCTTCAGCCAACGCACTTGGCATGTGGCCTGGGCTGGGGGAAGCTTTGGACTGGAGTTATGACTGACTGTTCAGGCTGATTGTACGGGTTAGCTTGTAACAGGATGAACATGATCTTTAAATATCTGTTTTAAAGGGGCGATAGGTGGAGTTTGAAAGGATCATACAGACCTTGCAGGCTGGGGCACATGCTACGGGCTGTCCTTCAAGAGGTCTGTGCCGGGGAAAGTCATGAGGAAAGAAACCAGCAGTGGCTAGGGCTGGAAACACACTCTTGGGGGATGAGAGGACAAGTGATGCCAAAAAGGGCAGAGACACCCATGAGGAACTATGGCCATGGGTGGTCAATGCTTGGGCAGGGACACCCCTGCGGGACTGTGGCCATGGGCAGCCCATGCAGGGGCAGGAACATCTAGAGGGACTGCAGATGTAGGTGATGATGTGGTCCGGGAAGGGAGGAGATAGTTGTTTCTGTAAGTTTTAAAAATCTAATATTTTTCTTCTTTTTCTCAATACCCAGGTCAGCTACTGGGTGTTTGTGTTGGCTGTCAATAAATTAACTAAAGTAAGATTCCCCAACTTGAGACTCTTCTGCCTGTGATAAATGTCCTACTGCGTCTCACTGTAGGGTCGCCAATGGTATCCAAAGGTACAGCAGGGATACTAATAACGATAATGAGGACACTGAAACAGACTGTAGATTCAGGATAATCAAGACGGAGTGAAGGACACACGATAGCACCAACACTGTCCGATTCCCTCCATTTAAATAGACACATATATAATAATATATGTAATTGCAATATACAGATACATTAATGTGTGTATGTTTAAACATATAGATATCTTTGTACGCGAATGTATTTTACATACATATGTTAATTTCTATTATATATGAGCATTGGTCTTAGATAGTAGCATATTTTTGTATAAATAAATTTTTATATAAATATTTGAAACTGTGAGTATAAAAACAATCTAATCCATATGTACTATACCTATTTACTAGATACAATTTAATATCTGATAACCAATGAAAATATTAAGTAATGTTCTTTATGGATTAATATACTGCTGCTCAGCAATCCAGTCAGTATCATGTCGTGGTTGAGACAGACAAACGACAGTATTTCAGACAGACAATAGCCTTCTACACTAAAACTTACAATATTTTGAACTTTTAATCTATATTGATGAAAGCTCAGTAGTTTCCTGAAATGTGACTGGGGATTTTTGTTTCTTTAAAAAAAACAAGGCAATTTTCAATTCTCTGTGTGTGTGTTTATATATATTTCTGCACATGTATATTTGTTCTGCTTGAAAGAAGAGAAGCTGTTTTTCAGATTAAAAATGCTTTAAAACTGTTTTTATGAACTTCAGGGAGAAAAAAAATCTGTCTTCCCCTGTTCATACCAGCAGATTTTGCTCTTCAGCAGTCATCAAAAATTCTGCTGATTCCCTCATGCAGGAACCGCCAGGAGATCTCGTGACCAACCCTGTCCAATACCTGTTGATGAGATGAGATGGAGTCCTGGGGACTACAGGAGTGTCTGGGCTGGGTCCATGCAGGAGACCAGCAATGGACCAGTGATGCAATGAACCCATTAAGGGAGAAAAATTTATACTTTGGAAAAAATGATTGAAGTGTCTGCTAACAATACATATGAGAATATTTTGCCTCACTATGGAGGACAATGCCATTTTTTCTTAATAATATTTCTGTTCACCTTTCAAGACCCAACGTAATACAATTTCTTAATCATGACAGTTTGGCACCACGTCTAAATTTATGGCTAAATGTAGCTTTTGTTGAACTCAACCCCCTGCTGGCATCCCAGTGGCCATGAAAAGAAAATGTTCTCTTCCACTGCAGAAAAAAGCCAAGGTGTCTGCAAAGGATAAATGAGCTACTTATAAAACTGCATTTTAAATCTGTACTTTTTAATATTACAGGAGTATTTTAGGCAGAAGTGCTGATCATAGAATAGATTTGACTTCTCACAGCACGGTAATGCTGTGGTTAGTCAGCCACCTGCTCAAAGACATGCAAGGGCCACACAGGATCAGGACTATTCAGGTACATCCTGGCTTAGGGGAACCTTTCAGACCAGTTTCTACACAATAAGAGTACATACACACTGTTGCCCATTTGGTGCTGGGTGAAATGATATGATAGTCAGACAGACTTAAAAGGAATGACCGGAGAGATAAAGTGGGGAGCTGTCATCTGTGTAATAAAAACCAGAGCCACACCAAAGCTCTTCAAAATGACATTGGTTGAGGTTTGGGGTTTCCTTTTAATATCACGTTTTACTGAAATGCGACAGTGAAATAAGCTGTGGAGGGCTGGGGCAGCTGTATGTGACATTTCATTTCACTTCTGGATACCAAGGGAGATGAATGTATGGGGGCCTCCACCCTGTGCATTTCCATTGCCGTTCCTCCAGAAATGAAATATCATGTGCAGCAACTTATTCTTTATGGCTTAATTTCCTTCTGCCCAAGCAGCCAATCAGAAACATAAATGGACAAAAGCAATTTTACAATATAACTGTATGTGTATTATATAACAGCCATATTATTCTGAACTTTTGCTCTATTTTTTCCTAAGGATCAATGAATAACTGAAACACAACAGGAAATATTTTTTGTTTGCTTCTTAAAGAAAAACAGAAGCATCCGATTGATAATAAAAAGTGATATGTGCTTTTCTGTGAATGCATTCTAGAGCGGCAATTAAGTATTGAGTAAATAATAAACAACTCAAGGCAAACTTTTTACAGCCCAAATAAGACAAGTGAGTTAGGAAATGTTCACTTACAACAGGAAAAAGTGCCTCATCATCACTGAAAGCAACATGAAACAACCGATGCTACAATTCAATTCCCTGTGCGTTCTCAGCAGCCCAGTGGAATACTAGGTATCATTCGGAAGAAATGAATTCCTTCATTCAAGCATGTGGAAACCAACATTTTCAATACTTCTCAAATTATGCTGCTATATTAAACCAGGAAAACAGGAAATATTCTCTGCATCCATCAAAGGTTTTGTTGATTGTTCTTTTTATAATCTAAGGGCCTTGAGACCTATTTTACTTCATAAAGGTATCCAGCAAATAATTAGTTTCCGTAATAGTACAAAAGACATTGATTGTCCAGCGGGCAGAGTAGCAGTCCTTTAATTAGTCCAGGCTGCAAGCTGGATGGTCCTCCGTGACACTGGCTGCTGCTGTGTGAAGTATCGCTCCTGCTGAAGTCAACACTAATAATGACATCTGCTGAGCCAGGTTTCATCTCTCAAGGACGGCTTTTTTTTTTTTTTTTCTTTCTTTTTTTTTTTTTTTCTTGCAAAAACACACTGGCACCAATCTTGCAGGTTACCTCGGGACAAAGTCTCGCTTCAGCTCTGACTGAGCTGAACCCTGAACCTCACAAGCAAGAGATCCCACCTCCTGGGAATATAACCCTTGGGGTTTCTGAGGCTCATACCTCCCTGTGAACGCTTTCCTTGGGCAGATCTCTGCAACACTTCGGCTTGCGGTTTGTTTGTAGCCCATTTAAAGTGGACAGGGTCACAGACATGACAGGCTGTCTCCTGGGGACTTGGCTTTCTGTTTTGCTTGGGCACTTTGCTTGGGTAGTCAATTTTCATGGTGTATTTTTCTGTATGTTAACTGAGAGTTTTGTTTGACCAGGAATGGTTTCTCCGGATTGTGCAGTGTAGCACTAATCAATATGACAGACACAAAGACATAATGTGGAAATGAATTGATTTCCGTGAAGAGAGAGTAATGTGACTAATTTTTGCTAAGCCACCTGCCGCTACAGCCAGATTGAAACATCTCCACTATTAGCTGCTATGTTAGGCAGCAAATTACTAGGTGTGAAGGTTTTCTGCCAGCAATGCAAATACCCAGCACAAGAGGGTGCCTTCTTCCAGCATAATGACTTCTGGTTTTGTAGACAAACTGGCCTCAAACTAGACGGCCAGGTGCTGCCAGCAAAATGGGAGGTGTACAACTCACCCCATTCGCCTGGTTTTAGGAAGGAGTTTTGAAGACAGTTTGAAACTGAGCTAAGGACATGGCCACGACCTGTAGTCCTGGCACTGACCTTGTTACAGACATACCTGGAGTATGCTCTGTTGGAGGAAACTCTTTTTGAATAGTGCTTTACCTTGATAGGTTTTGAGACGCTTCAAAAAGACTGCTACAGCTATTCCCTTTTCTAGATGGGAAAGCTGAGGCAGGGACACAGTAGCAACTACCTTTGATTATCCAGAGAGCAACAATCATTTGCAAAATCCCTCCGTGGTGCACTATTTCCTGCTATCTGCCTGTGCTTCCTTCTTCAATTCTTTGGGGAACTAATTTACTAATTTAAGAGAAAAGAAACGACAGATCTCACTTGAGTACTTTTCAAAGCTACTTAGGTTGTTGACATCAGTCCCAGACCTGTGAAGCTGACCTGGATGCTCAGTGTGGCTATGCCAGGTATATTGAGTTGTAATCTTTGGCTGGTTGGTACTAGGATGCGAGTGATGCTTGTGCCTGTAGCAAATGCATTCATAATCCCTTGATACTATTTGCATTATCTGAAGTCCTCATGGTCTGCAGACAAATTGTCCCTTCTTTCTCTGTTCACTGAAAAAATAAGCTTTTAGCTCTTCTCCTAGAATCAACATATCTGGGATTCCTTGAATGCATTGAATAAATCATACTGATTTCTCCAGCGGTTTTGAGCACCTGTCTTTTTAATACGACTGCTATTCTGATGCATGGAAAAAAATTGCCAGCTCGACATTAGTCTCACAGTTGCTGGCTGGTTGCTCTGGTTTTGGTTGGTTGGTTGATTGTGTGGTGGGTTTTTTTTTTTTGGGGGGGGGGGCTTGTGTGGTGGGATTTTTTTTGTTTTTGGTGAGTGTGTGTGTTTTGTTTTGGTGGGTTTTTTTAACCGGTTACCTGTCAATCTGGAGAATACACTATTTTCCTGCTACTGTGAAATATATAGTTTGTCATCTTCCTTCTCCTCCTCCATCCATTTCCAAATGGCCACACAGACAAAGAGACAGGAAGACTTTCACTTGCTTAAGTGGGAATATCTAGGACTGTAAGGGAAGAGAGCTTAATATCTCATATTTCAAACAACTTACATCTTGGATTTCCCTGCTTAAAGTCCCTTTGAAGTTCTTTTTTAATTGGATTGGACTCGGAAATTAATTATCATGATCCTCAGCAGTTATAGAGTGCTTTACCTCCTCCGAGCCTTGCTCAGATGTTAATGAATTAAGGACAGCTTGCATCTAATTTGGACTAGGTGACTAAACAACTCAGAAAAAGGACTGAGTTTCTATATACAGCATCTCATTTTGTCGCTGCTGGGGGAAGTACCTGCTGGGGAATGGCTGACATTTAAGGGCTTGTGCAGTGAGGATACTTCCTTTTGCAGCATGGAGTCATCAGGCTTTGCTCTGAGCAGGTTTCTTGGCATGGTGCTGGAAACAGTTGAGCTCTCTCTGCTCCCTAACACACAGGCAGCCGCACCAAGTCACTTAGAGAAACAGCCAAAAAGCGTGAACAGCATGTACCAGGGTAGATGGGCATATTAAAGTGCTAAATACATTTGACCATAATCAATGGTTCATTGCTGGTGGGTTAAACAACCTTCTCCCTTGCTGAAGGATTTTATTTGACAGCAAGGTTATAGTGAAACACAGAAATCCAATATCCCTTCTATAAAATACAGAAGGAGAAAAAAAAAATGTGGACTAGAATTATGACTTAATATCACATTTAGTTTGTCCTTTGCTGGGATTGGTAGGCTGTGTTTCAAAGCTTTATAATTGATATTGCTCATAACACCAGGGAAAAAGAGAAAGAGGGCAGGCTATAAACTAAAAGGTTGGGGCTGTAAGACAAAGCATATTGCAAAGTAACAGTAGGGAACAAGGTGGTTAAAGGGATCACTAGATGGCAGTCAGCTCTCCAGCAAGGATAATGGAGGAAGGGAGATAAAAGCTTGTGGAGACACAAAACCAACACGGAGGATAGCAGATGTAATGTCATAAAGTTATTGAAATTATGTCAAATTTGCTTTGCTTTGCTCCAGGAGTCCCAGAGCAGGCAATGCTCTCTCGGAAGTGGTCTCATTGTGTCGATGGATTTACTGACATGAACAGAGCAGGTGGGATTGGTCTGTGCACACACAAAACAAGGAAGAGAAAGGAATTCAATGAAAGAGAGAAAGAGAGAAAGAGAGAGAAAGAAAGAGAGAGAGAAAGAGAGAGAAAAAGAGAGAAAGAGAGAAAGAGACAAAGAGAGAAAGAAAGAAAGAAAGAGAAAAAGAAAGAAGGAAAGAAAAGAAAATTTTCTTGCCGAGTGTTTCAGCCTTGTATTGCGTTTTGAAAATGTGGTGGTTCAAACTCAAACCCTAATGAATTTTGAGAGACTGCACACATTAATGTTACTTGTACAGCACCAGTGCTAGAGTACCATATATTTTAGCAAGGCTGAAAACAGTAGAATATCTGATTGTCTGCAAAGATACCTTCTATCCATAAACCAATGCCAGGGAATACATTAAAATACTCGAATTTGGGATCATCCCAGCATTTCTCTTCCATGCTTATGTTAGTGGAAGGCAGGGATTCGGAAGGCAAGAAGCACAGACCAAAGAGTAGCTATGGCTTACTTCACCTGCTCTTTTCCAATTCACATTACTTTCTTTTCCACACTAACACTCCTCAAGAAATGTGGCAAACACAGCTCAGTTCTCCATACAGTTTCCTGGAATAATCCCTCATTTTAAGGGACAAAGGAATATGTGAGTTCCTATATACCAGCAAAGACCATATAGTTACACTGAAGAACACGCTCTCCTCATCAATACTGCACATTTTCAGTTGAACTAGGGCTACTTTTTTCAACCTGTGGGGTCATAATTTCTATTAGATGGTCACAATGAGAACTGGGAATGTATTAGTCATAGGCAAATCCTCCCAGATGGCACTGCCACATGTAAAAGCTCTAATACAGGAATTTGTTAACATCAGCCCTGATACTGTTTTTGTAAATGTCAAGACCAAACTTGCCTCCCTCTGGGGAGTAAGAAACACATCTTTTTAGAAGGACATCTGGTTTTGCTTCATGTCTTGGAATGGAGGGCTTACTGATTTGTCTGGTCACTTGCTTTTTCAGCATTACTCCAATGGACACCACTCTAAGAAGTGATTTAAAGGCAAAAAGCTTAAAACCTGCTGGTACCTTGGAGGAATAGGACACAGAAAAGTCACTTTCCTGAGAACACATCTTCCCACAAAGATATTATCTTGGAAACAGGGTAAAACTTCTTGCAACATTTGGTGCCTATCTCTTTCTCTTTATTTTTTTTCTGCCCACAGATATCTCTTTCTTTGCCTTGACAGTTAGTCTCCAGTGTGGTTTCATCCAGTCTTCTTAATGTTCAGTCCTTGGTTCTTTTCTACACTTACCTAGATGGCTCTACTATACTTTCTTCTTCCAATACAACTTTTGAAGTCGTCACCTTAGCTTCTCAACAAACAATGACCATGGTTCACCTTCAGCCTGTCATGCTGAAATGTGTTTTCCAGGCTTCATATCTATTGTGTTTTTTCTCTGCAGTCTGTTTTTGTTTGTTTGTTGTTGCTTTTTTTAAACGTCATTTTCTCAAAAATAGTGACCACAGAATCAGACTAGATATCCATGTTATTTTCCCCAGTTTTAGAGAAAGGGGAAGTATCACCTTCCTACACCTATACCCAAGACATGTATTAGTGTCCCCACAAGCAGTCAGCCCCCAAGGAGTTAGGAGTAAACTACAAGGAGCCAATGGTTAGTTGTTTATCTAACATGGATATATGACAAAATATCCAAGGTCCTCTCAAAGTGTTTGCTTTGTAAGATGATCGTCTGGTCTGTTTGGGCTCTGTTCTTTATTTCTAGAATGATGACTTTGTATTTAGCAACATTTAAATAAATATTTTGAGAATTTTCAACACGTGAAAAAAACGTTGATTCAATAAGCTCAAAAGGACATGGTGGGGACTTATCACATGTGATGAAACTTATACCTGAGACTTGTCTGATGTCTTGACCATATTCCCAGGCAAACTGCCTTAAGAGTTCCCAAACCAACGAGAACTCTGTGCACTGTAGGTAGAGAAGCCTTCTTTTTCTGCTCCCATAGACCCAGGGAGCTCATTCATCATTGTAGGAACAACAAATTGTTCATGGTGTTTCTGAAGTAAAACACTGCAGACCTACAGTTCAGAGGAAAGGGAAGGAAAAGCTTTGGCTCTTCATTCTGAGTCTGCATGAACTTTTCTTCAAGGTCTTGAGATTTTCAGTGGAACTGAAATCGTGGGTGTGTCTACATCAGTATTTTAATTCAGACCATCAGTGTATGCTTGAAGCAAATCTCTGTGCACCAGTCACCACGTTTGGACTCACATTTCAGAATAGTCTTGGATCATGTTCTTTCCAGATGAAGCTAAAGTACAGGAAGGACTCCTGTAGTGCCACCAACATGCTCCAATCACTAACGGGCCTTCAATCTGCAGACTTAGTCTGCGGTCAGATCACCCAACATAATGATAGTGTGGGCCTGGGTTCCTCAACAAAACCAGCTTTGCTCTGCAGATTGATTCTATAGAGCAAAAGCCCTTGCTAATATGATATAGCCATTTTATCCCAGCCAACCTAACAAAAGCACACATTTGAATGCACAGAATTTCTCAAGCAATATCCTTTCTAGTCTTCATTATTATTACCTGCCATATGAAATTTTTTTTCCAGCAATTCCGTTACAAGCCCCAGGCAGGATTCTTTGTTTTCACAAAGGCAGGCTCCCTGTGGTCTCATCTGATGTATACAAATACCAATTTAGAGTCATTAGCTTGGTCTCACTAAGAACAAAGCAGAGGACCTGATAGCACTGGGAGCATCTGGAGTCCTAGATGCTGCCCACTAATTTCTGATGCAGTTTCATCATGCTCCGTTGACCCACAACCCACAGAGGAACAACAAGGTCTCATGATTTTCAAGGGATCCAAGCCAGCCTGATTTCACCATCCAGCAGTGGACAACTAGAGCTGAGCTAATCCCAGAAGGCTCCTTCTGTAGCCAATGAAGAGAGATGGTCCTCCAAAAATAATTTAAAATGACCTACATTAGAAACTTATCTTAGGATAAGATGCATCACCCAACAGAGATACCTGTTTTACTACACCAAAAGTAAGTAGGTGATTCTGCCCCTCTGCTCTGCTCTGGTGAGACCCCACCTGGAGTCCTGCATCCAGCTCTGGAGCTCTCAGTACAGGAAAACATGGACCTGTTGGAGAGGGGCCAGAGGAGGGACATGAAAATGATCAGAGGGCTGGAACAGCTCTGCTATGAGGACAGGCTGAGAGAGTTGGGGCTGTTCAGCCTGCAGAAGAGAAGGCTCCGGGGAGACCATATTGCAGCCTTTCCATACTTGAAAGGGCCCTATAAGAAAGATGGGGACAGACTTTTTAGAGGGGCGTGTTATGACAGGACAAGGAGCAATGGTTTTAAACTAAAAAGGGGAGATTCAGGTTAGACATGAGGAAGAAATTTTCTACAATGAGGGTGGCAAAGTACTGGAAAAGGTTGCCCAGAGAGGTGGAAGATGCCCCATCACTGGAGACATTCCAGGCCAGGCTGGACGGGGCTCTGAGCAACCTGATCTAGTTGAAGATGTCCCTGCTCATTGCAGGGGGTTGGACTAGATGGCCTTTGAAGGTCCCTTCTAACCCAAACTATAATTCTAAAAGGAGCCAAGGGTAACTAGGTCAGATCTATGTGTTTTGGTTTTAGAAGCAGATGAATCCTCTCTGTGGACTAGGTAGAAAGAGATGGAAAATTAAGATTTTGGAGAAGCAGAAAATTGAAATTTACATTTTCTACTGAAACCATCATAAATCTCAGCATAACAATATAAAAATGCCCACAATGATGAAAAGTTCTTCAAGTGACAGGTCAGGGGAGCAGTTTTCTGTTTCCATGGAAGAATTTAGCAGAGATAAAAGTATTGTCCACAATCAGAATAATATGTATGCAAGAAGCAATTATCAGTTAAGAGCCCTGCTCCTCAGGCTCAATATAGAAAAAGCTTATCTATGACTGCTGTTTACTATCATTGTCTTAAGCTGAGTTTCACCTTGCTGGAGTCATGTCAAATCAGTGAGTTCTTTTATTTTAGATTTTTCTCTTCCATGGTAAGGATAAGGCATTTGTCATTTCTTTTCCTGGTGGTATATTATCAATTTAATTACTTATAATTCTCACTTTTGCCTGCACTGCTGCTTTACTTGGCAATAGCAAAGTAACTCCATCCCCTCCTTTTTACACATGTATTTCTGTTATGGAGTGAAGAAATGAGGATAATTTCATGTCACCAGTCTGGGATTTGTGGTTGTCATCAGACCGGGATTTGTGGATGTCATCACATGTCATTATTCTGCAATACAGTTTGCACATGAATTGACACACTAGTAAAAGTAGGTGTGGACATCTAAGCTTTCCCCATAGAGGAAAAACCTTCTGCTACACTGTCCCAGCTTAATGATGTAATTTCCATACTGTACTTGGGTATGAGTCCTTTGCTACCAATATAAATGTCAGTTCTATCTCTTCCAGTGACTTCCTTCTTCCTTTCTTCTTTCACTTTTGTTCTCCTGTAAGTCACATAGAAATCAGTAGAGTTTGTAAAGCTTTCTATAACATTTTAAAAACATACCACAGCACTTAGTAAACAACTTTACTTTTGCTAGTTGATGCTATGGGTCAGTAAAACAAGATGGATAAAGGTCTCATGAAAGTATATAGGCCTTTTGACCAACTTCTTTCCAGTGCAATCATTTTTACAAGACTTCTTCCAAAGATGGGCCTTAGAATGAAGTTTTATCTCCCAGGGATGTGGAAGAAAGTCTTGCAATAGCTCTGAGCTGTACATCATGCCTCAATCCTGCTCATAGATCTTGCTATTAAAGGCTTGACTGGCATTTAATTTCCATCTCTCTCTACCTGCTCATGTTGGTTCCTTTCTCTTTCATTTACCTTATTATGAATTTCAGTTCTTTGTTTCCTTTCAGGACTTCCTTGAAAGATTCAATATACTTTTTCCCTATCTCCTGTCATTAGGTAGGAAGTGCATTTTTTTCTTATAAGCATTTTATTTAGATCATAGAACATAAGAATCTGCAAATTTCATTATTTCAGGTGGTTTTACACCCTGATCTTATAACTAATCAAATGTGGTTTTATGTTTGATTTTGTTTGTTTGTTTGGGGTTTTTTTCATTATTTTTTATGTCTCTTCTGGTGTTGGTCCCTGCTGGTTCTTTTATTCCAAGACAAAGATGTTTTGAGACAGGTTTCCCTGGTCATACATCTAGTGCCTGTCTTTCACAGTTTTACTACAGAATTGCTCTTTGTGCCAGGTTAGGTTAAACATTCTTTACTCTGCTGCATTTGTGCATTTTTGCAGAGCTGCACAACAAAGGCAGCTAGGCCCTTGTGCTGGTGATCAAACTAAGAATTAATACTGAAAGTTAATCCCTGGCCAAAGAGTGAATCAACACACTCTTTTGTTGTTGTTTTTCTCCCTCTTTTTTTTTTTTTTTTTTTTTTTAAGAGCAGGCAGGCACACACAGTGCTCCCTGCCTTCCTCAGCTCCCAGACATTTGGATGCCTTTCAGCCACCTTGATGGCAGAGCGGGCTGGCAACAGAGTTGATGCCAATGCCATGGGCACACTTGAACGTGCAGCGTCCCCGGCGCTACGGGGGGAGCCCTGTGGGGCACCCAAGCCTGTGATTCCACAGGAAAGCTGTCTTGAGGTGCTCCTCAAAAGATCACAGAGCTGCATCCAAAGACCTTTCGGATTAAATGTGTGGGATTATTTGTCACTGTCATCTTTCGAAGATTGTTGGTCCTGAGCTGAAAGGTTCTGGCAAACTGTATGCTTGGTGCTGAATTCTGAGTGAACCATTCACTGTCAGTAAAGATTAATTTATGACTGTAATAATAATTATATGCTTACTATTAAATATTTCTAAATGGAACTTGTGCACATATAGAATAAAGTCAGGTTTGTGACATCTCTTAACTCTGGTCCAGTTTCATTAACTTTTATTTTCCTCACCTGTTTCCACTGTCATTATTGTCAGCCTGGGGGAAGGCATTTTTGAAGCATTCATTTTAATTACAGCACAATAAGAATACAGTACCTCATAGCAGAGGAATACTCAAGAAATTTTTAGTATATTGAAAATAAATCCTGTTTATAGCATACTGCTTTCCCAACTGCAGGAGAATTTAGCAGTTCATATATCATGTATTTACCACCTTTTTAACATTTAAACAGAGCTTGGAATTTATACCCTTTGATGACTCACCAGTCCCCACTGCTCAGATGTAATCATCACTCAATAAGAGGTGGAAGAACTAAGTGAACACAACTAATGCTGCAGTGCTGACTGGGGTGGCAGAGCTGAGCAAAGCAGATTAATAAATTTCAGCATGATCTATTCCTAGCAACAGACATGGGCACCCCAGAGCAGGCTGGGTCTGATCCATACATGTGCAAGGCCAGGTAACAGAGAAAGTGGGACTGAGGGTTACTCAATACAGAAGTTCATTATAAAAGCTTATGGTAGACTTTTACTGGCACTTGAAGAATGCAACCTTTGGTGAACGAATGATTAACCATTTGCTGGGAGCTTGGGGAAATTGTTTAACAAAATCTTTGTAGAACCTATTTGACTAGGATTTGGCACAGAAGACCACCTTTGACAGGCTAACTGTAACTTATTATAGTAGGAAAAGAGTTCATTGATCCATTAGGAAGGGAGTGTCCAAGGAAAAGACTCACTGGTCACTACTGGGAGCCATTAGCACGCAGTTCTGCTGGCCCTTTTCCCTGACATGTGGAAGGGTTGAACATAACAGCCAAATATTTGGCCTTGCAGCTCTGCAGTTAATGTCCTTTTGCAATTAAACACAGTGAGCGGGCTCTGCCTTCATCTATGGGCTTTAGCCGTAACTCAGATCGGGCAGTGCCTTGGCGTATCGCTGACTCTGCTGGGCATCTCCAACATCTCCTTTACGGATGTGCACGACCGCACTGCATTGGCATCCGCAGCAGATGGACAGTTGGTGTGTTTAGGAGGCGCATGGAGGTGCGGTAGCAATAGGCTGCAGCTTGCTGAAAGAATTCCCAGAATTAAGTCTGTTGCCAGCCCAATCTGCCATAGGGGGTGCCTGCAAATCCCCCCAGCCTGTCCGGAGCCAGTTGTGCAGGCTCCTTCACAATGCACGAGACTCAGCTGCTCAGGATTGCTTGCACTGAGATCTGTAATTCATGTGCAGTTTAAAGGACCCAATTTCACCGCGGCTATGCTGATTTACCTCTCTTTATGATCTGACCATACATATTTATTTAAAATGCTGTCAGATTCAAGGAATCTTAGAGGCCTATGTGGTCTATACTGCCTCTAGGATGAAATAGTGTATCAAGTGACATAAACCTCAGTACTGGTACTGGGTATTTATGTGCAATGTCATCCCCTTCAAACGGATGCCTGACAAACAGCAGCTGAGTGAAGCAAGGTGGCTCAGAGATGAAAAGGGTTTTTAGCAACAATAAAGTCATAACGCATCATCTTCTCAAGGCCTGACCCTGCCTAGGTGCCTCCTAGTTGGAATGTGAATGAAGGCCCATAAACAGGCCCCTCTGCAGGCCATGGAAAGGGAAGAAACAGAAAGATGCTAATCAGCCATAGTCAGAGCTCCCTCCTGGCAACCCCACTCCACAGCTACTGAGTGGTGCCCCTCTAGCTCTAGAACAACCGTGATACCCTGAGCCATTTCTCTCAATGCATTTTGTCCCCAGAGTAATTTCTTTCTACCCCTCGAGCCACGTAGACTTGACGGAAGGCAGTTCTGAGGGAGACGCCACCTTCCTGGGGCCACAAAAGGTTTTAAGCTGGTTGCCTGCTCACATACTGCCTTTGCAACCATTTCCCTTCAGCTACAGGCTCCTCTGCTCTCTTCTGCCCCACACAATTCGCCCTTCTTCCACCCCATATTCCTCTTCACCTTCTCTTATTTCCTTTGTTTAGTTAATACTCTCTAATGAACTCCTGAAGAATTAAATAATTAAAAATGTATTTACTGTTTGCCAGCCATCACTCTGTTCTTATATTATATTCCTTTTTCCCCTGCCCTCTGCCTTTCCTGTTTAAACAAGGCCTTTTGGGGTCAGGGACTCTCAATGAACAGAATGCACAGCACTGTGTGCTTACACAATAGGCTTCTAATCTCAGTTGACCCTTCAACAACCCTTATGCTTAGGCTGCCACAAATATCAACATAAAATTGCAGCTGAGAGATACTAATGAGTACTGAGGTCTCCGTTTTAAATTGCGATCCCTGTATTTGCCTTTAAGACTGATTTGTGATAACTGACAGACTGAAGTGTGGAGTACTGTAACCTCATGGAAAACCTGATGTTTATTTGTGAAAGCAATTTTTTTAAAAGGCCCCAGGATTACTCCTATAGTTGCAACGATAGGAATATACTGTGAGTAAATAATTTTTCTTGGCGCTTAGGCTGTTACACTTGGGATTCAAGTCACCCAAAAATTAGGAATGGTCTCTGGCGATCATTTGTGTTCTCTGTTCTATGCGCAGACGGCAAAGACAGACAGACATCCTCAGAGACTGATTCATCTTAGGTGTCAAAGATCCCCTACAAGATTGCTCCACAGATCTGCTCTCCAGACAGTTCACAAAACTGAATCCTTCCCTCAGTAAAGATACTTCTTGGAGCAGAAAACAAACTGCTCCTGCAGGACCAATTCATGTTCCCTTCTCCTCTCCACATGCAAACTACAAACGTGATATGTGATCTATTTGTACCACTTCCATATTTGTATTCCACCTACCTTTTCAGTTTATTCTGCCTCACAACATTAAAAGACCGCTAGAAAGACTCCTGTAACCTATGTGAAATTGAAAACAGAACCCGTAAGAAAGATGTCCTCTATGAATCATAGGTTTTGCAAAACATTAATGCAATAGCATTTATTTTCAGTACTTGATCATGAGCCCACATAACCACCCTCAAATCGGAAAAGCTGTCCATTTTGCCTGTCCATTTTGTGACACCAGAGAGCTAACCTGCAGGAGACCCAAGTGCTTGACTTGAAGTCAAAATGAGCCGCAGCTTGCAAGGCAATAATTACATTGAATCAGTTTATTAAATCATTTTATCTTTAGAGCTGGGTTTCTTTCCTACCAGTTTAACCTGTTTCAATTTTAGTATTTCCCATTGCCTTCAGCTGGAGACAACTGCCAGGGTACAAAGAGCAAGTAATGCAATTTCCCAGATTAAACAGAGAAAGCAGAATGAAGCACTGCTTCATACAGTCTTTTTTAATTTTTTTTTTCCAAGGAGAGCCAAGAAACACATTGATTTAAAGAGTAAAGTAGTTGGCACTTTGAGTTTTCATCTCACTTATAGAAAACATAAAAGTTCAAGAGAACAGAGAGTTCATCAGAATTGATCCAGTGTGACAAGGTACTGCAGAACTTCTGAAAAGTCATGTAAAATAAAGGCTAATCCAAAAAAAAAAAAAAAAAGGCAGCCTATCCAACATTTCTTCTCTCTAGAGGCAAAAAAAAAAAAAAAAAAAAAAAAAGAGTTTGTTTTATTTTGGTTTGGTTTTGCGGTCTAGGTTTGGAGTTTTTGTGGGTTTTTTGGATTTGGGGTTTGGGGTTTTTTTTGCCATTTTATTCAGGTCAAAAAGATACTGGGCAAAATAGGTGAATCTATACGTTACATCTTTGCAGTTGCAATCCACTTGCCTTAACCTCCAGTAAAAGGTCTCGATTAGTTCATGATAGCAAGTCTTTTTGCTTTATTTAAATGGGGTTGGATCAGGTATGTGAATAAAACAGAGTCCAATTTCTAGGACTCAAGGCTCCAGTCTCTGCTTTGCTGTGGTAGCAATTGCTGGCCTTCAAGATGTGCTACAACAGCCCAACATCTGTTTCCCAGACTCCCCATGAAGAGGGAGGAAGCAATTCAGTTGTATAGATCAAGAAAACAAATACAAATCAAGATACAAGCATTACAATGGGCCTTTTTTTTTTCTAAGAGAAAGTCAATAGCAACAGACTCTCTCCACAAAAGCAGAGCAAAACTCAAATAGCACAGGGTACTCTACATTAAGGAGGAAAGTGTAGATTCTCAAAGTGAGAAATGCCTTTTCCTGGCTTTGCATTGAACAAACGCAATTGAACAAACCAGAAAATCTTTGGCTGTACCTGAGAGGATGATAGTGAAGACTAGACGTGGCTGTCTTCCTCTCGGCTGCTGGGCCATAGTATTACTCAAAGCTTTGAAGTGACAGTTAGATGAGAGCTTTGGTATCATTTGGTATATTTAGGGGCACACTAAGATTGCATTTCTTATTTTCCTCTTCTCATAACTTTGTTTTCACTTTTGTAATCCAAGACTCAACCTTTTCCTTGGTGGAGTAAATATGGAGGGTGGCTACTAAAAGTTTATCTGCTGTGAGGATCAAATTTTACAAAAAATGAGGTACCTTGCTTCTCCAGCAGTCACTAGTCATGTACCATGGCTTGCAAAAACAGCCTCTGGAACCATCTGTAACTCAAGAGGAGTCTGGGAATTGCTGGCACTGGAGTATGTCCCCTGCTAAGGGACCAGAGTCATTTTGGAGACTACTGCTGCTATGTGCCTGCCTCCAGGGAAACACCCCACTCCAGGCTGAGACCAAAGTATCTAAGACAAGGAGCACCAGCAAAGAAAGTCTGCCACCCCCACAGATTAGCTCAATAACAAACACTCTGCCAAAGAGGAAGCAAAGTGCAAAATCCTTACTTCTGGTAATAAAATAAATTGTTATTTATTTGGGGGGAGACAGACAGATGGCTATTTCCAGCCTAGAACAGGGAAATATCTATTTTTTATTCCTTCAGTAAAGCCGTGGGTTAGTAAATATCAACAAAGCAGAAAACTTGCGGCATTTGCTGTAGATATATTTACTGATGAGACTGTTAAACTGCTGTTTTCAAAGTAGGATACTGGTAAGTCCCCTGAGATACGGTGACTGTCCAAAAGATTGAACAGAGAAGACAGGAAACGAATTTTTCAATATATCAAAAGGACGATGTTCTGAAAATGTAGCTATAGGTCTATCAATTTAATGCTTAGCCAGGGCAAAATCTCAGGAAGGCAAAATAGGATGTGGTCAATAAAGAATTAAGAGTGAACAGCATAATTAATACCAGACAACATGGTTTAATGAAAGATGAAACTTTAAAGATAAATAAACTGCATTTTTGGTGGGATTACTAGTCTGACAATATGTTCATTTGTTAAAATAGCAGAGTTATATAAGGCCATAAGACTTTATCATTAAAAAAAAATAAAAAAGAACTATTCATACTTCCAAGTCTAGATAAGTAAATTGAAAATTTACTAGAGAGATTTTAAAATAAAATACTAAATGGGACTGATCTTTCAAAAATAACATTTCTGGTAGGGTTTTCTTACCCAAATGTAGTTCAGGGGAGTTCAGGGACTGGGAGGGAAGGCAAGAGGTAAAGGCTGTGGTTGGCACTAACAGAACGAGAGATAAAAGATAGCTTCTAGAGAGAGGTCCAGACAGCAGGAAAATCTGGGCTTGACATCTTGTAATTAAAGAACTAGGTGCAAAGATCAAAAAGCTAGGAACAGGGAAATAAAATATGAATTAATGTTGGCAAGAAAAAATCCCACTCTTTTTCAATGAAGGCAGACTGGAGAGAGTTCAGATGAGATCCCTAGAATGGTTTGAAATTTGGAAAGCCTTTAACGACAGACTGAAGAAACTCAAGTGAATTTTCTCTCATCTTCAAGCTTGCATTTCTACCCAGTTCCAGCAAACGCTTCTCCTCTACTAACAGTGTCAGCATCTGCCAAGCACCTGCCCACGACTGCTGGGACTCAAATGACTCCTTTAAGGCCAGGATGAGAGAAAGCATTTATTCCAGATATCAGGAGACACTTACAGGTTCGTCCTCCACAGGTGAGGGAGGGAAGTGAGCATTTCAGACCCTCGATGCACTGACGCTGGTGCCCAGGGTCTTGCAGAGCCATCCGGAGCTGCCCAAGGGAGCAAGCGGAGAGCTGGAGGAGATCCACCATGGGCAGAGCTCGGGAGGACCAGGACTGGCTGTTGCTAACAAGAAAGGAGGGTGAAAACAAAAGGTCGGCTCCAAGATTTAGACAAAAAGAAATAATTTGAGATAATGATTTAAAATACTTATTCAAAAATTAACTTTAAAAGTGCAGGATCACTGTAAACAAGCTACAAAATCAAAAAAAAGGATTGGAAGATGTTAAAATTAATTGGGGCACAAACATTTTGGTTTATGTCTGCAGGATGAAACAACGCTTTCTTGAATTGTGCCCTGAAAGTGGAAAATGCAGGCTGAGGAAAGAAAAGAGTGATAGCAGAAGATGAAAATAGCTATGGACAGATTAGGAGATCACCGCAGGATGGGTGAGGTTCACAGGCACCTCTGGAGACAATCTAGTACAATGTCCTTGCTCAGAGCAGGATCACCTACAGCAGGTTGCTCAGAACTGTCCGGTTTGATTTTGAATATGTCCAAGGATGGGGACTCAACGGCCTCTCTGGGCAACCTGTGCCAGTGTCTGATCATCCTCGGTGAAAAAAAAAAAAAAAAAAAAAAAATCTTGTTTATTTAGACAGCATTTTCTGTATTTTAACTTGTGTCCATTGCTTCTTATCCTATCATTGGCCACCAAGAAGAGCCTGGCTCCATCCCCTTTACTCTTTCTCTTCCAACGTTTGCCACGTGGATAAGATCCCTCTGAGTTTTATATTCTCCTGGCTGAACAGTCCCAGCTCTGTCAGTCTGCCCTCATGTCAAAAATTATCCAGCCCCTTCATCATCTTCTTGGCCCTTTACTGGACTCACTCCAGCATGTCCATGTCTTTCTTGTACTGGGGAGCCCAACACCGGACCCAGCACTCCAGATGTGTCTCCCCAGTGCTGAGCAGAGGGGAAGGATCAGCTCCCTTGACCCTTGGGCAATGCTCTTCCTAATGCAGCCCCATATCAAGATGGGAAAGGATGGGATAAGTAGGCGACGCAGAGAGGACTCAGGAAAACACATCTGCCTCCCAGAAGAGACAAATGATTGCAAAACTAAAAAGTTGAAGCAGCACATAGCAATAGTATTTTGTCCTTTTGTTCATTGATGAGATACAGCAGAGAAAGAGTCTGTTGATGAACAAGTCAAGAGTGCCAAAAAAGAATCCATGGATTACAGGCAGCTGGTTCAATTCAGCTGGTGTAGTAGAGGGATTTAACAAGAAAGGGGGCATGACTGATAAGGAAAGGTGGGAGAAAAAAGGGATTTCTGACAAAGAGTCTGTACTCCCAGAGCAGGACTAGAAAAAACAAATTTCTGAAAGTGTAAAGGAGTGAGGGTGCTATGTGAGGGAGCCCTTAGGGAAGACTATGATGGGGAGCAAGGTCATGGCATGGGCCACAGCAGGAACATCCAGCACTTGGCTAGATAAAGCTATGTGCCTTCTCACTTCACATGAATTTCTATTCTTCTGCATAAAGCAGAAGGGCCATCACAGCCTGACTGCTGAGAATTACCCACAAGAGCCCACTGGTTAAGATATTCTCCAAGACAGGAGACAGGGATTTGGATTTCTTGAAGCAGAGGCGTGAACTGAACATGGATGTGTACCATAAAATGTAAGCTACGGATTAGCTCCCTTCGCAGTAGCTAAGATTATTCTGCCACGGGGTCTGAGGAGTGGGGCACACACCAAAAAGAAGAGTCCTATTGCATCTAAGGCTTTTGTAAATCTGGGATATTTTTAAGAATAAATGCTGCAAGGACTGCAAATTGAAGGAAGCTGTCCAAACATGCACATTGAATAAAATAAGAGTCCCAATACTCTTTAATTTACCAGGGAAGTGGTTAAGAATATTCAGTAACTGATATCTGAAACTTGGCAAGTTTGAACTAGGAGTCAGGCAGATATTTTTAAAAGCAGGGATAGTTAAACCATTGGAACAACTTTTAGATACATAATGGAGAATCAGTCCTGAAAGTCCTTAAACAAACATTGCTTTTCTTCATAGGAAGGTAGCTTCTAATTTAGGCAGACCATAAAATCCAAACACAGGAATCTTGCTGTCAAGTTATATTGTAATTCAGAATAGCTGATCATAATGGTTTAGTCAGTTTGCTAAAATGAATTTGTCTCAGCAATGAAAAAGCAAAGGGACTTCCTCTTGTAACTTCCATCCCCACACCACTTGCTGTTGGAAGGTTAGTTTCTGAGATAGCATTGAGATCATCAGTGTAGATTGAGACAACAACAATTTTCAAAACAAAATAATGAACCTCCATTTACTGTTATTTAGTAATAAAATCTGGTTTTATGCCACCTCATAACAGATAATGAATTCTGTCAGTGGAAGTTATAACTAGAGGAACCTATTTGGATTTGAAAATGTTTATCAAAGGTTTACTCTAAGAGGTAGGTAGCAAACATACCCAACTATCAGTTCCTAACTCTCAATAGACATGAAGCCATTTTCCCAGTCTATTTTCTGTTCACTTCATTATAACCCCTTTCAAGAGATGTCATAACGTCCCTTTGCTTTCAGGCTTAAAGTTTTGGCAGGATGTGTGTGTGGGGAAGTGGTAATTCTGAGATACTGGAAGCTTGCTGATAAGAACAGTATTTTCCAGACATCCTGCTAACATCAATTTGTGGATGCATGTAACTTCTTATCATCTCCATTGCAGGCTATGGCTCTCAAAGATATTTCCTGGGCCACTGTTCATATAGATTTTTTTTTGTTATGTTCAGAAAGATAGGAGAGGAAAAATTCAGATACTTCACCATTAAAAAGGGCTGGAATAGTTAATGTCTGAAACAGTTTGTAGAGAGCATTTCAAATAAGAGATTGAAATGTGGATAAGTGGAAGCACTTTGAAGATTGTGATCAAGTTCCATCTTTGAAGACAGCTAAAAGAAAGGAGACAAACATAATGGAAGAGGTTACTCAAGGTGACTTGCCGTCACTATTCCTGAATGTGAAAGTACCATATTAATAAAAAGTTCTTATTTTTCTTTGGATATAGGAACACTGCAATATGACCACATCAAATTTTAACTTGTCAGCGACCACGGTGACTTCTCCTCCCACTCAGCCTTTGTCAGTGGGGCCCAGAGGCATCGTGCATCAAGTGCAGAGAGGCTGCAGGTTCACTACTTCAGAAAGATCACCTACAAGTCTTAGTCTGATTAGAGTACAACACAAGGATCTGATTAAAGCAGAGACATTTCCTTTAAAATATATGTGCATGCATGTACATACATCTCACTCTGAAGACATTTAGCCCCAGTCCTGATATCTACTGAAGAAGGCTGGGTGAGGGAGTTCTTGGAGGGAGATGGGAATTTAATTTCCAAAGTAGCAGCCTGAGAGCACAGCCAAGTACCCTATGCAATACAGTGCCATTCTGTCTTGCCAAGGAATTTTCCCAGTGTCAGATACTTTAAAAAAAGGCTCAAACACAAAGCATTACCAAGCATTTCCTATTAACATCAGCTAGCTAGTAGTATAAGATATTTGAGTAATTCTCTGAGGCAGAGAGAGCCAAGGGCAACTGCATAGAGTGCCAGAGGGGAAAGCAAACATAACAACATCTGTGGTTCAGAAGAAAACTTCAGGTGATCCATTATGAAGTTTCCACATTTCAAGGGTAATGGAAAAATATAGTCATGTCTGCCTGCACACTGAAAAAATCTGCTCATGAAACCTTTAACTTTGCCTAAGATGTAAATGCCACAGATACTTTTTTATTTTCTGCATGGTTTATCTAACATGTACTGTGGACCATTCTTTTCCATTAGAAATATCTTGGTCATGCATCTGACTTTTGGAAAGCATTAAAATGTTGTCATCTGCAGAAACAGGGAGATAGAAATTAAACTTCATTAGACTAGAGGGACAAAAAAAAAGCAAGAAACCAAAGCTAACTTTGCAGTATTTTTTTCCACTCACGTAACAGAAGTTACCAAGATAAAGCAAGTAAAGCAAAAAAACTGGTATATCGTATCACAAAAGATGTGGGGGAGACCAAATAAATTTCAGTGTTATTTCAAGTTTTATTTCTTTCACGTGTTGTATTTTTCTACAAATATATTTAAAAGATCCTGTCTACAATACACACTTGTTGCTTCTTGAGTGTCTACTGTCGAATACAATAATAAAACAATTCCACAAAATCCCCACCAAAACAAAACAAAAAATCCCAAACCAGTAACACCCTCCTTCCCATCCCAAAAGAAAACCCTCTACCTGCTTCTTAAGTTCAAGTCTCAGAGATGTTTTTGACTTAGTACACAGCAGAAAGTAAACACTGATATTACTGCAGCTTCTACAGCCACCGTCTCCTTTTTCTGAGATCCCAAAGACTGGGATAATTACATTCTGCAAGAAGCAAAACAATTTATGAAAAAAAATGACACATTCTCTTATTAAAAATTAAACAGGACTTTCATAATCAGCTGCTTCAAATATGCGTGAGTAATGACAGCTAGAAACCAGTCTCTGCAGATTGCTCATGAAGTGGGTGTGAAGCTGAAGTCATGGTAAGGAAAAAAAAATCACAATGATAAAAGAGCATTTTCTCAGAGCTTTTACGAGGTCATTTGGCCAAGGCCAGATAAAAGTGAATATTTCTCCAATACCCTGTAACAAGAGTGAGAACACAGAATTAAAAATTATCTTTTACGGCAAAAACAAAAATCAAAGTCAAGTTCTCTAGGATTAAGTCCACTGGAAAATAAAGTCTCCCTTTTCTTCCACAGGTTTTAGCTTTTAATTATGTAAAGCCTTCATGAAAGGATTTCTATCTTTTTATAAATTTAATTCACAAAATGTCCTAATTATCTGCAGATGCATTAATAAATCTTTGAACAATACATTACCGTAGCAAGCTGAAAGTTGTTTTCAAACCAAAAGTAAAACAAAGCTTATTCCATAATTATTCCAAAATTCTTGTACAGTTCACATGTAAATATATTATTGGTATTGTAGATATTGTGAAAAACAACAAAGAAACAAAGCGTTGAACTCCTTCAGCTGTCCACAGTTTACAAAACCCCATAGTATTGTGGGCTGCAAAAGATGGCCATTTCTTGCCCTGTGGGGAACTGCCTTTATCTACTTGTTTTCATTTCTTTAGTGAATTTGAGTTAATTTTTAATAAGAATTTTATTCCTCATAAAACTGAAAAGACGACTCATGGGAGGCCAACAATATTATTTAGATACTGTCTTCAGAATACAGTCCTGCTGCAAAAATACTAAAATAACTGTTGGTGCAGAAAATGAAGAAGAAAGTCACAGAATACCTGCATTTGTGGGAGAAGGGTTGAAAGCAAGTGGCTTTTTTAAGTTTGATTTTTTTTTAATTCTTCTTTATAAAATCCTAGCTTTCACAAAAAAAAAATATGTCAAAGCCATCTCTTAAGGCAAGAATAACATGTGCCAGTACCTGAACTTGCTTCAAAAGTCTCCGAGGCTAGAAGTAAAGGCTCTGCGCAAATCTTTATATTGGAACTGGGGATTAGCGTAGGGAACCCCTTTCAGAAAATAATATAGGTGCAGTGAGCCTTATGAAAAGGTCATTTGAAAACAGAGGGCCTGGTTTCTCCGATTCAACAGTGGTGCTTTACCGACAGCCCCCACTGATGCGAACAGTCTCCCTTTTTGCTCATGGGTTATATAATAGCAGGAAGAAGGCAGACCAAGACAGCGTCATCTGTTTTCACTGAAGACCATTGGAAGTTTGCAGAGTCGCCTCCTGCATTTCCAGCCACATTCCTCAGCTGCCCAGGTTTATCCACCCACAGTCCATGACACAGAGCACGTTGCTGCACTGAGGTTTTAGCTGGGAAGCATTTATTTTAAGATTCCCTCTCATATTACTTGAGATTTAAGCCACATAAGCTGTCATCACGAAATGCCAAATATGAAGCTACATTAACATCAGCACTGGTACTAAAAAGAATGAACAAAGTCGTTATTCTTACCCTTCTCTTCCTTTATTCCAAGTAGTTTGGCCCCTGGATTAAAGAACAACAACAAAAAAGCCTTGGTACGGTACAATGTACAAAGTACAGTACACTGACATATTTATGCAAGGAATTATGGTTACCCAGTCGTGTGGAACTTCCTTGATTACTTGGTGCCCTTTCCTGTCTTTTGAAACTCCACTTAAAAAAACCCATGCAAACCCTTCTACAAGATTTCAGGTCTAGCAATAAATATTTATTTGATTTGAATTCAATATGAATAGCAGGATGTATTGACTCAAGAGATAAACATATCTTGTTTTCGCTGAAAAAAATCAATATAGAAGTGTTCCAAATATCTTCAGATGCCTCAATCTTTTCCTGATCTCACACAATTTGAAGGAGTGAAAAGTTTCTTCTGCTTCTCCCCAGACTCCCACTATTCTTTTTTAGGATGATATTTTCAAAGGAAAGAATGATTTAGTTGAAAGTCCAGCCATGCAGAACACATCTGCATGTGCTGTTTTCCTGCCTTGTCAGAGGTAAGTCATTGAACTCAGCTACAGCATCCCTGGACTTTCTCATCTGAGGTCCCTATATCAATGTTGATACTTCTGCTGAGTAGTTTATCTGTTTTCTTCCATCATTCTGCCAGCAAAAATGAGCACAGTACTCTCAACAAAAAAAAAGCAAAAAACCCCCACGACAACAAAATCAACCAGTTTTAGGAAAAAAATTCATAATCTTTCCAACTCAGATTGTACATAGACTAACCAGGTTAAGGCTAAATTAGCAAACCACATTCTTTGTTAAAACAGATGTAACCATTGTGTATTGCACTCTGAAACCTTCTTACATAAACATTCTATTCCCAATATTCCCATGTTAAACAAAAGCTTTGTCTTTGTGATAGGAAACCAGCATTTTCAGTGCAACCTTACCCATCTAAAAGTTCACTAAAGTCTGCATTAAAGACTGATTGTGCATGGAAAACTGAGGGGTGCATGCTGGCCTTGTAACTTTACATACCTTAGAGTTCAACAGTAAACTTCGTGACATTCTCTCTCTCAAACTGGTAGCAAATAGCATAAATCAAGTGATGGTTGAGACTCCAAAGAAACATTCCCATGGATCATGCCACAAAAACTAAACTGAGTGCTAATCCACAAACTGCATTTATTTGAAATATTTTTATCCATAAATCATGTTTTCTCAAAACAGATTTATCCAGCATCCATCAAGTTCCTGTTCTGAATATGGGAAAGGAAGAGGATGGGGTTTCCCACCACACTGCACCTGTGTATTTGGGGCATAGTTGCTTCCCAGAACAAATATCTGGAGTTATGCACCCACTGAAAGAGCAGAGTCAGCACCTGAGAGAATGCTTCTCATTCTAATGCATGACATTGGCTGTAATGAAGACATGAAATGGGGAGGCACAATATATCATGTTGCCTTTTAGATTCTGGGTTTACTATAGCTCAGAGAGTTTCAGCAAGACAACTAGTATTTCATTACAGTAGATATATAAATTTCATATGTTCACCATGTGACCTCTCCCCATTAACAGAATAGACAAAAAGATCCTTGACAGTGCTCCACTTCCATGCAAAAAATAAACAAGGGCTCTGTTACAGGCTTGCCATGCATTAGCATTTGGCCTCTGCAAATCCCTCTGAACTTGAACATGGGCAAACCTCGTAAGGGCATGAATATAAAAATGTGCAACCATTTTAAAGTTATTCTTTTGTAAAAATAAAATATTTTCATTTTTAAATAAAACTGACCATTTGTGCCGTCACAGTGAACAGATACTATCTCAGTCATAGCTCCCAGCAGAATAAGGATATAAGGATTTAATCTTCTTGATTAAACTTTGATGTGAAAATGACAACTGGTGGGGTTTTTTTGTGTGGTGTGGTTTTTTTGTTTGTTTGGTTTGGTTTTTTTACCCTCCTATCCTATAAGGTTTATCCTTATGTTAGAGACAATGGCAGCACAAAGGACATAAAAACTTTTTTGATAGCATACAAGACTCAATGGTCTCTCAAGGGTGAAGTAGCTCACAGAGAGAAGTTGAAATTCATTAATTTGTCTTCCCATTAAAAAAAGAAACCACACAACCACCCAGAGAGTGCCCTGGCATTTATAATCAAAAAGGCAGAAAAGATTACTTTCATGAAGATACTTCTTGAAACAACAGCTTATAAATATTCCTAATGAAATGCAAGATATCTGGAGGGCACGTGAATTAATGAAAACTGGCTTCCTATAGATTAATAGACAACTGGGCAATGCAACGGCTCTCCTCCCACTTGCCCAGACATACACAATAAATTTGCGTTCCCCTGCTCCTCTCCATGTCCCCTGGGATATCCATGTCCCCCTGTTTGCCTCTCCTAGCCCCCAGGACAGAGCTACAGCTGCTCTGGAACTGTGCCTATGCTGGTTGGCTGGAGGGCTGCAGCTGGACAACACATGGACTGCCCAGGTCCTTCCCACCGCCCCTCAGAGCTGGGTACTGTCTTGGGGTCCCTCCTCTGCCCAGTCATTGCTTTTCGGGAAACGTGCAGAAATTTAGCTATCTTTGAGACTTATACTCCCTTTCAAATTTGGCTAAGATTGGCCAGCAGGTTGAAAACCTTTTTACATGTAGACAGACAGTGTGATCATACAAACTTCATTTCCTTAGGAAAGCAGGCTAATAGAAATAATAACGAAAAATACAGCAGGTAGATTGATAACATGCCGTGAATGTTTGGCTTCTGCAAGTGTGAAACCATTGTGACTATAAAGAGTTCAATCAGGACAAAAAGAAGTGGCAAAGAGAATGAATATATCCTCTTTGGTGCCACTGCACAGACAGAGCAAGCTCAAAAATTACCTGCAGGTCTCAACTTCAGGAACTTTTTTCATTTCTTTTAATCTTAGTATATAGTCTGACCTGCTTCATTTAGCTCCCTTGTAATGTAAAACACCATGCTGCAGACTACATGACTTGTAAGCCCCACCTGGAGTACAGCTTTTTTTGCTGAAAATCGCAAGGCAAGGGAGAAGAATCTCGTAATCAAAGACGCTGAGGTTGCAGCCTCCAGCCTATCTTTTTAGAGATATTTTTCATTCTTGCTCTTGTTACCAATACTCATTTTTAATTCCTTTCCATGATGAGGTATTCTTTCATAGTTTATTCTTTCCCTGCTTTGTTTAGTCTTCTAATCTCACATCATAGCATAAAGGAAAAATGGATAATCTAGCATTATCAAACAGAAGGCAAGTTCCTTGGGAGCCATTAAGTAAACATCAGAGGAGAAAATTTATCACTTCTACATGCAGGGTTTTATTGCATTTGTGTTTATGCATTCTTTGAATACATATATTTAAAAAAAAAGCATAGGTTGGCTGCGTACATCACAGAGCTGTCTGTTGTTAACACTGCACCTGGGCTGAGTGCACTTGTTTGGCGGTACCAACACTCACCCTGTGAAAGAGGACATATGGCACCTGGGTAAAGGCAAAACCCTGCTCCCCCTGCACACAATGACATGGTTTTCAGTGGTGACAGCAGGTGCTCTGATGGAGATATTCGAGTTTAAATATTGCGGATCTTGGCTGTGCCACAGACTTGCTTTCAAGTTTATCAGGAAATGATTTACCAATTAGGATTAAGAACACAAAATGAAAGAAAAAAGAATAATTTCTGCCCTTGCTGCCTTTGTTAACCAGGCCCCTTCCAGCAGACATTACTATTTGCCACTTACTAGGTATCAGCTGGCTCTGTCCTATCTGAAGTCTCTAATTCTGCTGCCTGCAGACATGCCATCCTTCAGGAGACGGTTCAGACCTGCTACACAGACTGCTCTCTTACTCATAGTCTTTTACGAGTCTGGACATCTGTAGTTTGGTTTCCAACAGCTCCTGGATTTCCTGGAACATGATATACAGGCCCTACCAGTAAAGCCCCTAACCAACTGGTTCTCCAAGCAGCTACCTGCAGACCTCATGGGAGGTTGAGCTGGCAGGTCCTGCCTCCGCTTGGCAAGGGCAAGAGAACTGCTATGCACAAAGATGGCCTCGGTCTGAGGTTCCCGAGTCCTTCGCCATGACCCAGGGCTTGCCCAAAGCTTGTAGTGATTACGACTTTTTTCCAGCTCCAGTATCTGGAAAACTCCAGCAGCAAGAATATCTGCATCTTTATCATGCCTTGACTCTGTAGATGCTTGAACCCAAGTCTTCCAGGCATTCATGTGGCAAGACACACATCTGCACCAGACAGTCCAGCTAACCCAGTTCAAGCTTTTCTGGTTATCAGCTAAACATCTTTCTCTACACTGGCACATTCACAAAATTCTCTTTGGCTCTCATCCTTTTGCCATTCAGTCTTTGTAAATCTTCCATTTTTGCACTATGGTCCTCTCAGCAATGGAATTTCAACCTAATAGAAATTTCCATGATGGGAATACTACACATTTTTTTTAACACTGGAGCGTGCAATTCTAAATAACAGTCACATTAATGCCTCATTAGGACAGCTGAAAAGATTTAATAGGTGTTTAATAGGCTATAGTCAATATATCTTTTCTTCAAAGAATCCTTACAAATATTATGTATTTTAAATTGGACGCAGTTGAGTCTTAGTCATAATTTTATACAAGTAAAAAATTAAAAACTGTACCTTTCGTACGATTTTTTCCTCCACTTTCAATATCATATTAAAATATTTATAGCATTTCCAAACATCTTTCATTTAAAGACTTTCAAAAAATCCTTACAATTTCACTATCATTGTTTTGAACTTAAGGAAGTACCTTGGATTTGGTTCCTTACAGTACCTTGCATGCAAAGCAACCAAGTTTTGCTGCAAGACCAGCTGTTCCTCCCTCCTCTCATTTGAACAGCTTCTATATTTATGACAAGATTTCTTCTTAAAAGCTACTGCAGGCAGCCAGCCAGGATTGTAAGTTCTGTCGTGCAGCCTAAACGCACGTGGACATAATAGTATATGGGAAAAAAAGTCAACTTTCAAACAATCTCATTGCTTTCACATTTTGTACCCAAAAAGCTTACCCAGGCACTGTTATTGAGGTAGTCCAGACTCGCAGAATATCCAGGTTGATCGTTGCCATTATGCTGTGTTTTGTTCTGGAGTCGGTCCAGGAAAGCATTATTTACCCTTAAAATACAACAAAAAATAAATAATGATTGAAGGTAGCTGAGGAGTTCATGAACTTTTGAATTTTAACATTCTCTGGAGTGGTTTTCCCTTTTCTCAGTTCAATACCCATCTTCCTATGTTTTTCAAGCCTCTGCTGGATAACCATGGAGTGGCACGAAACTGGGTGGACTGTACTTTCACTTCACTAGGTACATCCTTATCCTGTGATCAGTCTGTTGTAATTAAAAGGTATACCTCAGCTGCTGTGAGAAATGCACCAGAATTCCCTGCAGAAAGAGGACCTGCAGACCACCACCCCCCTCATCCAGGAGGTGAGCTATTTCAACAATTCACCTGAGGTAGTTTTTCAGCCTTCACTACCCATGTAGAGTTTCTAGAAGTAGTGATTTGCTAATGCAAATGAAAAAAACCACTTAATTTTGTTACTTATTGAGGCAATTTGTGTAGCTGACAACTTTCGCTACCATACAGCTTTGAAATCAACTCTGGAGTCCTGCATCCAGCTCTGGAGCCCTCAGTCCAGGAAAGACATGGGCCTGTTGGAGAGGGGCCAGAGGAGGGACACAAAAATGGTCAGAGGGCTGGAACAGCTCTGCTGTGAGGACAGGCTGAGCGAGTTGGGGTTGTTCTGCCTGGAGGAGGCTCCAGGAAGACCTTATTGTGGCCTTTCAGTACTTAAAAGTCACCTATAACAAAGATGGGGACAGACGTTTTAGCAGGGCCTGTTGCGATAGGACAAGGGGTTTTAACTAAAGGAGGGGAGATTTAGACTAGACATGAGGAAGACTTTTTTTTTCTTTACAATGAGGGTGGTACAACACTGGCCCAGGTTGCCCAGAGAGGTGGTAGATGCCCCATCCCTGGAAACATTCCAGGCCAGGCTGGACGGGGCTCTGAGCAACCTGATCTAGTTGCAGATGTCCCTGCTCATTGCAGAAGGTTGGACCAGATGAGCTTTGAAAGGTCCCTTCCAACCCAAACTGTTGCATGATTCCATGATTCTAGCATTTTCTTGTACTGCTCTGTCAATCTGGAAATCATGTGCACATACAAATACATTTTCCTTCAGTATGTTTAAAATATTTTCAAACCTTCTGAAAACTGCTTTTTTCCCCCTGTTAACGCTTAGGACTGACACACATGCTTAGACATGACTGTTGTTTTAATGTTTTACAACGCTTTTTGTAAGAATGATGTAAAATGCAAGATACTGGATTATTTCTATCTAGGGACATGAGACGGACTGAATTGAAAATCCTTCATTAACTTCTATGGGTAATTATCTCAATATCTTTGCTAGAGAAAAAAAGAAATGAAAACAGTATGGAGAGTGATTGCCTACAGAAGTAATTTTTTTTAATATATTTCCCTAATGATAGAAAAAGAAAGAAACAAATGGGGCTTTTACTTTTGAGCCTGAAAGTTATTTCTTTTTACTAGCAGAAAACAAACCTGAGAATAAAGCTGCTCTTCAAGATAATGGAAAGTCAGTTAAGTGACAGAGGGCAAGATGGGAAGCGCTGAGCACAGAGAGGGCACGGCACCAAGCAATGCAGCTGCAGGATGCCTGGCTGCACGGCAGCTTCTGTCTGTATTGATATCGAATCCCATGTTTAGCTCTGCATGTGGCAGGGACAAAGCAGCCCATTCTAAAATAAAGTAGAAATAGATAGGTAGATAGATAAAATGTTTTCCAGCTGAAATTACTGTACTAGATAAAATATTTTTCCAGCTGCAAACTACCATACTAGTAGTTACCCATGAAACTATTAATACTTTCTACCTTATGCTATATCGTACGCTGACAGGATAAATAAAGTGAAAAAGGCACTCTGGGTCACACTGCCTTACAGTGAGCAGCTCTAATGATGGATATTAGTGGTTCATTTGAAAGCAAAGTTAAACCAGAGGTGAGATCAGGGATCCTCATTGCAATTGTCTTCTAAATCATGAATGCCTGCAATTTTGAGACCCTTTCCAGATAAGAATTAAATTAAAGTGTATTCTCGCGTTTTTGCATCATACCTCCTTTGTTCATTTCGATGTGCTCTTGTCCTGGCTTCCTCTTCCTGCTTCTTTTTAAATTCCATTAGTTCAGTCTGGGAATTATAAAAGTGAAAAAACCAAAAAAACCCAATAAACTTACTTTTAATTAACATACCAATATTGCAAACCCAATTAATTCCACACGGTGTTAACTTCAGCTATAAAGCCATGTGCCATTCCCAGAACTTTTCTCAATAGCATTTTATTTTTGTGACAGTACTATGTTAAAAACTGAGATAATTTTTTCAATTCAGTGTTGCACTCACTGAGTTTTGTTTGTGCCTTAAAAAGTCGGAAGTTACAGGATTCAGACATTTACAGTCTGGGTATGCCAGACACCAGTCTGTTTCCTCTCATCCCAACTCATGGGTTTGAATTTCCTTATGGGTCCAAGGGAGAAGACAGCCAAAGTCATCTAGCAGGAGCAGACATAGCCATTGCACCTGTTGGTGCCCTTCATCTCCTGCCTCCATGGAGCATTAGGAGAAGATAAGAAGTTGAGTACGTAGGATGGTGTGTCACCTCTAGCTCCCTGGGGCTCCCCCAATGCTGAGTGAAGGGCAAATGGTACCTCTTGGTGTGCTGAAAATGTGTGCAAGCTCCCAGCATTGCAGCAGCCCACAATCCTTACGTTATGTAATATTAAGGTATATAAATGGTGTCAAAGGGAATTATTTTCAGAGGAGAGCTTGCTCATGCAATTTTAGCCAGGACTGTGAAGGAAACACAGCTTGTACGACTCTGTTCTGCTTGTCTGCTTGTTTGTCTGGCTCTTGCTCCCTGCAATGCACCCAGGAATTGAAGATGTAGATTTTTCTGCATGGAAAATTTGGCTTGCAGGGTGAGGGGGAAGGGGTAGAAACAGACCTATCTTTCATATTTTCCATAGCAACTGAGCAGCAGTAGGAATAGGAACTAAAATAAAATTATGCAGTTAGATAAAAGCTTCAATAACTGAATGGAACTACAAAAGTTTTTTTAAAAAAATCAATTTAAGTGGAACATTAAATAAAAACTATGCAATAAATATATGATGAAAATCAATAACTATGAATGTGTTGTGTATCAATATTTGTCTAGCCCTAAAAGAAGAAACAGGATTAAGAAATAAAAAAGCCAACCTTAATTTTCACTGTTTTAAATAACTATTCAACCTGAAAATTAAAACCCAGTATCTGACTTTCCAATACGCTAAGTCCTCTCTCGGAGTAATGTTCTGAAATATATTGTATGTATATGATGTAGTGTTCGAAGTGTACTGAAAATTTCTAAGTCAAGCAATACATACTAAAACCTCTTCTGAAAAGAAAAAAAAAAAAAAGGAACTGACAATACCAATACGTTTTATAGCTACACTGTGCTAGGAGGTACGCACAAGACAGAATTCTCAATTACTTTAATAAATAACAGTTTGAAACAGAAACGAGCCAACATATATCTGAGGGACAATTATTGGAGCCTTTAAAATACATATTATTTGCAGCAGGTTTGTAAGTAGTGCATTACTCTGCGCAATAGGTAGCAGCAACTGTGAAGGCACAGAGCACTTGGAACCGTGTACCAAGCAAGAGCGGCCTTAGAAGCAGCCAACACCTTCTTTGCAATCTGTGGAAATCATTAAAGAGTCTAAAGCCCTACATGAGTCCCTTAAACTGAATTCATAAAGTAGGGGCATGTTAATTCATATCCATAGTTATTTTCTCTATGGAGGAATAAATGTAAAGAATAAAACAGCTACAGGCCTTACACCAATCAGGACTGGCTTTCAAAGATTTTTCCTCTGTATAGTTCCTGGGAATAAGCATATAAATAACAGAAAAGCAATTAAGAGCCTCTCTTTTTCCCCCACCTTTTTGTTTCCAGCATCCTGGTTGCTAGAATACTGTGAAATGAGGACACTTAACCCCAACACGTAAAGAAAGATATCTGTGAGGAGGGGGTTGAGTCACTTCTCCAGCTCTAGTAGAAACTCAACGTGTGAAATTTGTTGCACTGAGATTCTGCTACTGGGGAAATAGTTTAACATTAATTTGGATGTTAGTAACAGCAGAGGCATAGCAAGAAGCTCAGCATTTGCTAATATGTTTTTGAATGATTTGCAGCCAATTCTGCCCTCCCCATACTTGCACAGTCAGACCTGGAGCCATGACAGACAGCACAGCAGAGTGCTATCACCTTGTGCAGATGAACTTTATGTGGATATGGTACCCAAATCCACGTCAAAGGGACTACAGCGGTTCGGATGCAATTCAGAAGATGGAGTTCAAACTCGCAGTTAGGGCATGCCTGCTTTTTTTAGACAATTCAAAACTCTTCAATTAGGTGGTTAGCAAGGGAAGAGAGAAGCATACAGACTTAAGAGCAAATTTGAGTGCTTCCACATCCCCTCTGGGTGCATTAGGAAAAGTGTGACCAGAAGGTCGAAGGAGGTTATCCTCCCTCTCTACTCTGCCCTGGTGAGGCCTCATGTGGTGTACTGCCTCCAATTCTCGGCTCCCCAGTTTAAGAAGGACAAGGAACTACTGCAGGGAGTCCAGCAGCGGGCTACAAAGATGATCAGAGCACCTTTCCCATGAAGAGAGACTGAGAGAGCTGGGTCTGTTCAGCCTGCAGAAGAGAAGGCTGAGAGTGGATCTCATCAATGTTTATAAATATCTCAAGGGTGGGTGTCAAGAGGATGTGACCAGACTCCTTTCAGTGGTGCCCAGCAATAGGATGAGGGGCAACAGGCACAGACTGAAGCACAGGAGGTTCCATCTGAATATGAAGAGAAACTTCCTTACTTTGAGGGTGCCAGAGCACTGGAACAGGCTGCCCAGAGAGGTTGTGGAGTCTCCTTCTCTGGAGACATTCAAAACCCGCCTGGACACATTCCTGTGCGATCTGTTCTGGTGAACCTGCTCTAGCAGGTGGGTTGGACTAGATGTTCTCCAGAGGTCCCTTCCAACCCCAACCATTCTGTGATTCTGTGATTTGGGAAGGCAAGGCACACAGGCCTTGATTCTCTAGAAAGAGATTATTTGAAATCTGAGACCATCATGAATACATCAGTAAGATTACTTCTGCCTGAAAGAGAGGAAATTGGTTTCCTTAGCCTGTGACATCAGGTACCGTGATCAAAAAGTGCTCTGCACATTTGTTCAAATGGAGAGGCGAGCAGGAGCTTGTCATCCAGATGCAAATAGCCTTGAACCCAGGAGATAATTGTCCTGTCCAAATTTTACAGCTTGGCTCATCTCTCTCACAATATTTGCAAACAGTGACTAAATTACTTTTTCTAAAGAGAAGCTCTGTGCGTAGGCTACAAGTAATCAATGTATTTAATTGGTTTCACAGCATGTAAAAATGATACAATATGCAAACTGTTTATGTATAATTACCTTCCTCCGTTGTTCTTGCTTCATTTCCTCCAATCTTCTGTTTTCATCCTCTTGAAGAGCTTGCTTATAAGCATGGCTCCTAGTCTATTGTTCAGCAGAGAATATAAACATATTGGTGTGGGGAGAGGGGGGACCAAAATCCCAAACCTTATTCCCGAATCTTTATACAGGTAATTAACAAAACAGAAATGGTTGAATGATTCCAGTTACTTAAGAAAACAGATTAGTCTCAAGACTAAAATTTAAACAAGAAGTGGTTTAATGCCTCTCAGTCATTCAATTTGGTTGAATGTCCATCTGCACATCACAACAAGGCAGCCACAGCACATGCTGCTCTGCATCCCAGTGGCAAGCATGAAGATACTCTGAGCAGTCAGAAAACACAATCAGGATACATGACAGTGAGATGGGGTATTCTGGGAAGTAGGAAAAGTACTAAAAATATTACCAAGATAACAAAGCAGAAGGGAGGCATGGTAACAGAGGGGAATCCAGGATTATTTCCATAAGAGTATTGGAAAGGCATTTGTGGAAGTAGGTAGGGCAACAGAAGCTGAGAGATCAGGTCTGCTGAAATATTTGTGGGACAGTTAAGAGAACTGGAAATCTGAGCTACACATGATGAATAAAGTATTCAACTGCGTAGGTTTTTATTATGACTAGCCCTGTTGTTTCACAAGTTGTAGATCTTAGCAAAGAGACAGCCTGCTATTAGGATCTTATAGCATCCTTAGGATCTTATACATAGGAATTTATACCGTAAAGTCTTTGAGCAGGGACAGAGCACAGCACACTAAATAATGAGCCAGTATAATTTAATACAAGAACTATGCAGGTTTGACTTTAGTGAGGAATTTGCTGCAGCTCTACACAATGTTCTCAAATCTTGATATTTGCATGCAGAATGATACCATTAAAACGACAGGCACATAATTTGCTAAAAAGACTGAATACAGAAAGCAGTTATTAATAGCTCAATTTTGAGTTGGGAGGAGTTGTTACATGTGTCCAGGGAGACTCATTCTGTGTGCGATATTATTCATTACTCTCCGTAATGGCTTGGAAAATTGTGTGGAGTGTACGTTAATCAAGTTGGAAGACAATAAAAATCTACACAGGATTGCGAACACTTTGAAAGACAGGATTAAAATTAATTATGAGCTTGATTAAACAAGCAAGCCAAAAAAGTCACCAATGACAGAGTCACTCCAAAGAAGTCAAATTTGTTCATGCATATCAAGTAATATTTGACACTGATATTTGAACTAGGTATGCTAAATTAATATCACTATCAAAGAAATTATGTCACTATCAAAGAAGTTATGTAACAGAAAAATTCAATCAGCATTGCATTGTCCCAAACTTTTTTTCGACCATTAATTTTAAATTTAAAAAATCACGCACATCTGTGCCCCCCTTTTAACATGCATGTCAGGCACTTCCTAAGCTTATCACCCTTCACTCTTTAAATACATTGGTCCTGAATCTTTTTAATTACTCCAGACAAATGACAAGTGCAAGATAACATGAAAATTAGAGTTCAAGTTTTCTCATTGGTTTAGCATTTTGGTAATATGCCAAGTTTATTTAGATAACAGCTATTGGTTATGTGCCTCAGATTCCTCACACAGAGTACAGAGGCTGTGCATATGCTTACAGACTGTACCTCACCCAAGTTGGTTGGGAAGGCATTTTGCTAACTGCATTGCTGCATTATAAGCAAGTGATTAATTGATTCACAAAACTATAGAAGTGGTGCCACGCTAGACATCAGCTGGTATTAAAGAACAGTACAGGATCCATGGATGACTTCAGGTTATTCACACAGTCTATAGATTTACAAAATCTAGCACAGGCAAGGTCCTGATTCATGGCTAATCCCCAAGCATTTTGGTAATATATAAATATAATAAGATTTCTGCCTCTCTTTTTGAGAAACTTTATTTCTAAACTAGGGCTGGCAACACTTTGTGACTTCAAAAGAGAGTTGCAATATTGCACTAGTATCTTAAAAGATTTTCACAGTGTTCATTAAGCAGAAAGCCTATGCATAAGCAAACAGGATGTATAGCTGTACATGTCTACAACAAGCTGCTGGTCACACTATACTCCTCATGGAAAACTGTCAATGTCAGAACACCCCCTAGGACAATTTTCACCCTTGCTGGTAGTCCACGAAGAATTTACAAGGACTAAATCAAGACTGGCTTTTAAGTTTGTAAAAATTCTGACATCTTATAGACATGAGGGTGATGACTTCTCCTTTGTTAAAGGGCCTTAGCCTCACATTTTTTCGTTATAGCACAAGTGCCTCCTAAAAATGCACTCAAATTTAATGTGTAAAACCTTTAGACATTTTTAAAGCTACAAGCTATGGAAAACATTGAAAGATTGGACCAGATTTCATATACTACTGCATTCAACTCTGGGGCCTCCAACATAAGACAAACATGGGCGTGTGGGAGCAAGTCCCAGGGTGGGGCACAAGGATGATCAGAGGGCTGGAACACCTTTCCTATGAGGAACGGCTGAGAGAGTTGGAGTTGTTCAGCCTGGAGAAGAAAAGGCTCCAGGGAGACCTTATAGCAGCCTTCTGGTACTTAAAAGGGGACCTACAAGAAACCTGGAGAGGGACTTGTTGCAAGGACATATAGTGACAGGACAAGGGGTAATGGCTTTGAACTGAAAGAGGGTAGATTTAGATGAGATATAAGGAAGAAATTCTTCACTATGAGGGTGGTGAGGCACTGGAACAGGTTGCCCAGAAAGGTTATGGATGCCCCATCCCTGGAAGTGTTCAAGGCCAGGTTGGGCAGGGCTTTGAGCAATCTGGTCTAGTACAAGGTGTCCCTGCCCATAGCAGGGAGGTTGGAATTAGATGATCTCTAAGGTCCCTTCCAACTCAAATAATTCTATGATTCTATGATACAGAAAAACTATGTATTTTATCTGCTTGGATACTAGTGAAGCCAAAGATGAACTATGGCGTGTAATTTGGCACGACTTATTAAGGAACCCCTCAAAAACTGGAATGAGAAAGGCACACACAGGTAGGTGAAGCAGCTAAAAGAAGGACTTGTACAACTGAAAGAATTCTGCGTTCCTTCACGCATCCACCCACTTCTCCGTAGATATGAAGACACCACACCAAAAAGCTGAAATCCAAGCCAGTCCTGGGGACATGAGCTCACTTGTCTTTGCAGTTCAACATTCACACCATATAAAAAGCTGCAGAGCTGTGTCTTTCTGACCAAGGAACAGGTTCCCCACTGTTTAGAGTGTTAGATGCTTCAAGATGAAGGTAGAAGCGGTTTCAAAGACATCTTTGCTCCCTTCATCTTGCTTGTCTGCCCAGGACTACAAAAGAGAGTCTGAAAGCCTCTCTCCTGCAACCGACCTTGTGCCCAGAAATGCTGGGCAGAAGCCGGCTCCTTCAAGCTATACATCTGCCCACATACACTAGGATTTCTTTAGGGTTTTCAGAGACACAAAATGACCTGAGGAATCAAAGCGCAAAGGAACCTGTTTTCAGTATCACCTTCCCTTTCCATGCAATGAAAACCAGGAGGAGATACTAGAGGCAAAACGGAGCTGTCATATGTTCCATTTGCAGCAATCTCTGTAATGAAGGGTCTTGCACATTTCTAAGGTTTCTGAGGAAATACAGAGGTAAACCTTTCCATCTCTTTACTTAACTGTTGATGTTCAAGGTTGTATACAACAGAGGGCTGCCCAGATCAGATAATTCCAAGTTTCTGCTTACTAAGGACTATTTCTTGGAACAACAATTTCTGTCCACTTGGCTGCCTGTTCTATGTCTTTCACCAATTATGAACCTCCCTAAAGGAGAAATACTTGTGTCTCAGAGTTAATATTCCTCACCACAAGTTTTTATATCAGTAGGAAAGCTTGGTTTAGACACAAAGAGACTAATCATGTGTGGAAAAAACCTTCTGAGGCAATGAGAATAATGAAACTTAAGCAATACTTTATCTATTTCATAATTACATTGATACTTACCAGGCTCATTCAAACCAGGAAAAAGTCACTAAACAGTCTATGCTATCATTTTGAGGATTCAGTGAGAAATAAGCTTCTCTTCTGCCTAGATTTTCAATGCAGTAAAACACCCGCTGACATGAACTAGTTGAGATTTCATAAAAGCTTGCCATTAAGAGATGTGTACAGAGCACATTTAAGATTCTGATCTGACCTTAGAATATAAATCTGGCTCTCATTTATCAGAGAGAGATCTGTGAGTAATAAAGGCAGTCTCCCACTATGTAGGATACTCTGCCAGTGTGTGAGAGACAACGTAGGCAAATCTCATTCACCAGAAAGACTCCTTGGTACTCACTGACTTATGTCTAGGCAATTAAGCTCAATTAGAATATTCTAATATTACACTATTGACAGCACCTGGAAAGCTGACAGAAAATATAGCACATGCCATGGTTTTGCTTACCCATGCTGTAGATTCTGGGCCACGAGCAGCAATCTGACAGGAATCACTTTTTGGCAAACCCAAGTCCAATCTGTTCAATAATTCGTTGGTTTTGCTATGAAGAAATCCAATCCAAATGGAATTGTTAGTGCTTCAGTAAAAATAAATACAGCTTTTTATTCCACCCTTGGAGTCTAGCCTAGACATTTTATCATATGACTGCTGAAAAACATCACAGGTGGAACAAAAGGTTATGGAGACAAAATGAAATGGGACAGAGGATACAGAACCTATATTGTGGATAAGACATTTGCTGGGAGGACTTTTTAAGCAAACAGCTCTGGTCATTTGCATATTTGGGGTCTGCAGTGGCCATGCTTTCTTTCCTCGTTGTAAAGCTCCTAAAACACAGACTCACATACCATTGGACTTCATCAGGATGCAACTGCTTCACTGAATTCTTGCAAATCCTTCTACCAGATCTATAAATCTCAGGTAAGTGATTTAAAAGATTATTTTAAGGAATTTTCTTTCATGATTAATACAATGCAGCCTTACAACAGATTACTTAATCAAGCAGAGAGACTTTGAAGCATTTTGTAGCATTGAAAAAAAAAATAAATGCTTGTCTTTAGCTGATGCAGAATTGCACAACATTGTCACTTCTTATTCTGGCAAGGGCAATTTTATTTTTCCAATCGCATCCCTTATAAACCAGATTTTCAAAGTAGCATCACTTTGCTGACAGTTTTAATCAGTTGTGGTTAAACAAAGTCACAAGCAACAACATAAACAGATGTTAAGGAGTTTCAGTGCCATGACTGGGAATCAGTTTCCTAACCTGCAGTCCCAGGCATATCTATTCAAGTCTTTGCTCACTCAAAGGAAGAGAATTAGAGGAAAGAGGCAATTTTATTTCTGTATACAGCTTGTTGAAAGCATGAAAGTACTGAAGTGAGAGCAGAAAGAGTGCTTCAAGAGGCATTCAACACAAAGATTTTCTCTGCTAACAGGGCAAACAGCTAGCTCTGCAGGGAAGAAGATACCACTACCAAAGGCAGCTACTTAACCTTGGAGAAAAAGCCTTGGATGCCAAAGCGTGATGATGACTAACTGCTGAAACAGACTACCAAGCGTGTTCCTGTCTTTCACTCCATGTTCTGAAACAGTGAGTAGATGCATTTTTGGAAAATGTCCTGCTTGTCAGTGGGTATATTGCGGAGAAGTGTGGAAAAAGAACAAGAACCCACAGGTGCTTCTCTGCTATTCTACACAATAAAAAAAAAAAAAAAAATCTGTTACCACTTCAGGTACAGAGTACTTGCTCAAGCTGTAGCAAACTATGCTTTTAGAGTCTCAGCATTCCCAGTTCACTCCCTTTCCTTCGTTACCTGGGCAGTTAACATGGACCTCAGCCAATGCACAATACAGAAAACACGAAGTGAAACATAAAGTTCCCCGACATACAAAGCACCTGTACATCAAGGTTAAATAAATTAGTAGTCTTCTCACGCAAGTGTTAAGCACTCACTTTTTTTTTTTTTCTTCATGAAAGATGCGTGGTTGAGTGGTGAGATTGCACAGAATAATTTTGGGAACTTGAAGTTTTAAATTGCAGATTTCGTGTTTCTCTACCTATGCTAAAACTGCTAAAATAAAGACTAAAAACTCCTACAGAAAGTCTGGATACATTTGAGAAGGTTGAAACTCTGCAAAGAAATATCTGGCGATTTGGGGGTATACCTGGATGTCCTAGTTCCTTATGGGTGACAAAAGAATGACATGAGGTATGTGGAAGTTCTCATTATTTGCATAAAAATGGGGTGGAGGGTGAAGATACTGCATTTCCCGGATCAGCGCACTGATAGATGAAAAGCTAACTCAATTTCAGTATTATAAAAGATGATTACAAGAGTGAAAGCTTCTCGACAAGACTGTACACTGCCTTTGAATACAGAAAACACCCTACTATACCAAATTAAGTAATACATTAATAAAGTGTCCCTAGCAAAAGAAAGCGACTCAGGTTTCTGAACCTGACAGTCAAGTCAGTCATATGTGTTAATTCGTTGTGTATAATCTCTATGGAAACCCAGCAATGCATCTGAAGTTGCCAGACTGTCAAAATATTGCCTGAATGTTATTTTTCATAATATTATACTTATAGTTTAGCAATGCCCAGCATAGCATAAGCCATGCTGCAGAGAAAGGGGAAGTCAGAGAGATGACAGTTCAATTAATATTCCAGAGAGGAAAGCATTATCTCCAGAAGGAAATCAGCATATCAAAGTGTCCATAGGTGTTCCACGTTCAGACAGTTGGAGTAACATCTCACTTGCTTGCTAAAACTCTAAGGGCTAATCAAAGACGTTAATAAAATGTGTTCCTCTAAAGTAATTAATATTAAAGAAAGAAGAGCATGAGCTGAAGAAATTCATTTCAATACTGCAGCATCCTGATACCCTTTGAAAACAGCTAGCCAAAGGAGATACAAAATTTAGACAAACCAAGAAGATGGCACCCTCCTACCAGGCTGCTAACCCAAGCTCTGACAACCTCTAAGCATCAGGCTGGAGGGAAGAGAGACCTTCAGAAGCACTGGTTAGACAAAATACCCTCATATGACCACTCCAGTTTTTCTCAGTAGCCCCTTTTCCCATTACAACGTTGGGAACAAGCCTTTTGCTCTGCTAATTAAAAAAGGCTACTCCCATACTGGTACATTTAATAGCACCAGGCAACACTCTTAGCATGGGAACTCAGCCTTCTATAATGTGGTAGCAGTTCCTGGAATAGTTCTGACCTGTTCCAAATAGCACTTGCCCAAATAACTCCTGGCTGCTGTCTCAGAATCAATATCAAACACAAGTAACTCCCAACAGGCACTTTGGATACATCTGCCCCATTTTGGGAGGTAAAAATGTTTACTAGCAATGGAAGCAGGCAGTTTTAGGCCTGTTGGCCTCAAAAGTGACAGTGATTGACAGTGTATAATTTATTAGTATAGATGCAGCCGTGGAGGTGTGAAGCACTACACTGGATTCAGGGGCTGGAAAAGTCTTAAGGGCTGTCATAGGAAAATAATGACTTTGCTGCCAGGATCGTTGAGAAACGTGCTGGTAGGGCTCAGGGCATGACTGTGGAAATTAGTCCCTGTTGCAGATGCTTTCTGTGGGTTCTCAGATACACAGCTTTAACTTTTCACAACTATTCTTCAGGCAGAATCCTTTTTTAAAAGCTGTTACGTAAGTGCATATGCTTGAAGCTCAACAAGTACATGTAAAATGCAGAAACACGAGTTCTACTGAGAACTATGTAGTTTTGGGATTTAGAGCTGGCACCCTGCACCCACAAGCCACTTGTAGATCAGGGAATCCACACACATTTCTTATTGTTTGGGACTCAATGCGTGCTCTGCCCACATTCCCACTGGTGTGAGACACAGGGGTGGATGTAAAAGCCAGAGTGAGCCGAGGTTCCTCTGGCCTAGGTAGGAGCTGCCATGCTCTTACAGGGTCATCGGCCTTGAGGGCCGAGAAGCAGAAAGCTCCACAGTTGACCCCAGCATGCAACTGTGGAAGATCTGAAAACCCACAACCGATCTTGTTGCAGGACCCGAGGTCTAAAATCCTGCACAGAATAAGGTCTTTAACTTTGTGTGTCATTTGGTCTTAACTCCTGTCACATCTATAAGGCAAACAGAAGAGCCAGTCCTGAAAAGGATTCGCCCTTAGGGACATGAGGAAGGACATGGACTCCGGCCCCAGCATCTGCCTCCACCCAGAAGCCGCACGGCACTGCTTGCTAAGCTTTTCATTTGAGACTGTATTCCTCTCAGAACAAAGATGTAAAGAAAATAATTTTTCTGCCTACACATAAAGTTCTTGGATTTAAGTCTGGTTTACACGCTAACATTAAAAATGCATAAATTAAAAAGGCTTTTTGTAATCTTCATTACTGCTTTCCAGTGACCAGTGGCACCTAATTTTTTTGCTTTAATTGATGGATATTGAAATGCCAGGATACAGAAAAATACACTGGCTTTTATGCCAGTGCTTTTGGAAAAAAAAAAAAAAGCAACACAATACTTTTGCACATAACATAAACCTATTTCTCTTGACAGTTTTTAAAAGATAATGGCCACTCTTATTACTACTGAAAACAAGACAGCTCCTGAACTTGTTTTCTCAAGCTGCGGGATCCCCAGCATTACAATTCTGCTCTAATGAATGTCCACAAGTATGCTAAGAGCCATTCAAAAACAGCAATAAAAAATGAAAATAAAGAATCACAAGCCAGGTAAATCACTATAGCATTTCAGAGAGGAGACAACATGACTAGTGACTAAGACAACAGAAGTAGCATCTAGTGCTGAATGACATGGACACATCAGCCAGTAAACAATGCTAAAGTAATATTTCACCATTTTCTTCCAATTCAGCTGCAAAACTAAGAACTGTGCATAATGCATACATAGTGTTAGTTTTACACATCTGCCCAGAAGTTTCATGATGTTTTTTTAAACAATAGCAGGACTCCTCCGCTCAAAAACAAAACCAAAAAATCAAAACTGAATTTCATTCAAGACACATCTCTTCGCAGCACCAGCAAGCATCTCTATACTCTTGGTGCCACTTTGACATATTTAACGGGCTAAGCATAACAACTTCCTCAACTTGCGTGGAAATTAAGATCAGTTGCTTAACACTACCAAAGCCTACCCCCAAGAAAAGCTGCCTTTTGTTTCAGTAAGGTCCACGGCAGGTGTGTTCTTACTCATGCCCTTGTTCCTTCCCCAGTGAGGGCTCTGCCTTGTGCGTTGCCAGATGCATCCTGGTGGGGCACCTGCTCTGATCCACAAGCCAGGCTGGATGGTACTAGGGCCATTGCTGCTCCTCTGGCACGTGGCCTAACAACATAAAATGTGAAAACAGAGGAAATTCCAGACGTCGACACAAAGGTCGATGAGATTGTTGTCCATTTGTGCAGGTTTACCCATAGATTCTGTGTTAGGAGATAGAGAAGGAGACCCCAAAGTGAGGTGTAGTTGGGATTTTCACTAATAAAAATAATTTGCTGAAGTAGGAATGAAGCTGGAGAGCCAATAATACCATTTGTGAAAACAATCCCACCAAAGGTACATATTTCAAAATTAAGCCATTAAGAAAGTTGCAAGTGGCTTTTGCTGGTGTAGAGTTACACGTGCTTCCTCTCACATCCCTTCCTCTTTGCAGAGATTTACCCCAGCAAGAAGTTTAAAAGGTTTAAATAAGTTCAGACAGCTACAATCAGCTGCCATGTTTCCCACAGCTGGGTCATAACAAGGGGCAAGGTAGAAAAAACATCCCTGTCTGTCAGCAACAAGCACACCCTCAACTCCGACTCTCCTGTACCTCAACTCTAACCCACACCTGCAGGACAGAGTCCGCTTTTGGGTAAGAAAAAAAACCCAAACATCAGCTATGTGCAAAACTGTCGGCATGAAGTAACATCCATTTTTTGGTGTGGGTGGGGGGATTCATCATTTGCTGGAAGCTATAAGGTGAAAAATTACAATGTGTAATAATTAACCCATTAAATTCCTGTTTGTTGTTGATGGCTCTTCTGCTATGCCCTTTACTGGGAAGAAAGGCCAATCTCTGGGTATTTAGTTCACTTGCTTTCCAGCACAAATCCTTCCAGCAGCCACATACCAAGCTTAATGCAGAATTCACAGACTTGACTGGGAGTGATCCACAAGCATACTAAGGAGGACTTGGACAAACCTAATGATAGTGATCAAAACTCTGCTATCTTTGGCTGATAGGCTTTCTTGTCTGCAAATTCCTGAGTATGTGTTCCTGTTCTTGGGGATAAGAACAAAAAATGTGGTACTAGTTCATTTTAGGTATAACGCTTCAAGGAAGTATAAAAATAGGTTTAAAAAAAAAAAAAAAAAAAAAAAGAGGGAACTTTCTCAGCAGAATTATTTCCATCACTTCCCACCCACACCAAAAAACAATCTTTCCTGTCAACCCACTGCCTTTTTTTGTTTTCCTGACTGGATGAAATAATGCAGCTAGGATATTCTTTCCTCCCACCAACTCATCCAACATTCTTGGAAGTTATTTTAGACATCAAGTTTCATCTATTATCTGGAGTAATAAGCATAAATCTAGTTTTAAGGAAAATGCAGTTTTTTATATGTCTATTGCATAGATCTTCCATTCTGTGTGCTCCATCTGCATGTGCAATCTGCTTCTATATTTTCAGCCAGCTTGCATGGGCAGATTAATGCGTACAATTAGAAAGCAACCTCACAGGCGTTCAATAAACTGCCTTCATTATTACACTCAAGAGAGTCCCTTTGGATGTCTATAAAAGCCTAGTTTTCTGCCTGTTAGCTAAATAATTGACAATGTTTAAAATAATCAGGAGCAAATGAACAAAACTAAGACCATTGTGGTGAAAAGAAGCAAACAAAAGATTTTCAAGGCTGCAAACCCTTTTTGTGTGAGTCCTCTTTCATTCTCGCTAGCAACCTGTATTAAAAGTCTGGTCAGGTTTACATTTGCACTTCTGTGGGGAAAATTTGTTACCAGCCTGCTGTTTGAACCACACATCATAGGAGACTGAAAACGGGCAAGGACACTAGTATTTATCCTGTAAAAATAGATAAATAAATAAAAATTCTGTTTTGATTCAGGTTTTAGTTTCTTGCATTTTATGACTTTTGAGAACACTGCATTGGCAGACAAGAGTATATCAGCTTGGTTTGGTGAACCTCCTGCATTGTGTTTGGAATATGCACTTAGAGACACTATGGCAAATTTTGTTTCCAGCTCCAAATTCTGAGCAGAATATATGAAGCACACACATGTACCCGAGTGCAGCAGTGCCAGGAATTTTTACAGGAATACAACCTTCACAAAAACAGAGGCACGAAAATGTAGCAAAGGGAAGGATGAAGTGATACAACAGCCATCCTGTCCTATTAAAAAGTAACCCTATGTTCTAGACTGCCTTTCCCATTACATAAAGAGGCAGATGGCTATTAGAAAAGCAGTGAACCACATCCAACACTACCGTTTCTGGGAAGTTGAATCCGAATTAAATAAAAGTACCTTACTAGAGAGCTGGGCTAAAACCATATGGTGAGACTCACTACAGTTCAGGCACAGATTCATACAGCCTGCACAGCAAGCCACAGAGAAAAGCAAGTCGTGAGGTATCCATTCCTCATTGCTGTTTAAATGGCAATTTTTGTGTCCTAACTAAAGAGCTATGTCCTGAAAAGTTCTGGGTCAGCCATTTAACCTCTTCTTCATTCCCATTTGGAAAGATAGACACTCAGTCCTTTCCTCACAAGGATTAGCAATTGCAAAATATGGGCTACAGAAGCATTCATTCCATATTAATGTACTCTGACAGAAACACAGTCTCTACCACAGGCCATCAATGCAAAACGCATCCAAGACACCATTACTCAGAAGAAAGGACTCCATTTCGTGTGTAAGTAGTTTCCAGCAGAAAAGTGCACACGTACTCCTTAGTTTCTAGATCTGGTTTCTGCAGAGGCAGAACCACAGTGACATTATCACTGATAAATCCTTCAAACGCTTCTCCTCTGTTAGTACAAACCACAGCAATCCTGCCATGCAGTAATTCCCCTAGCCCAAAGTCTGCTCCTGTGTGCTCTTCAGGCCTTTTATACATAGCTACTTTAGGAGATACCTTGTGAGTTTTGCCCATGTTAGTCACTTAACAATGCTCGAGTCCCCCTGAGTCAGAGGAGCTGCTGATCCCAAGAGAGACTTGCAGACTTTTCCACACCACTCTGCATGTGTGTCTAGACCTCATTCTCACAAGGCACAAACACATACTAAAGCAGCTGTGATAACAGATACTGTTGACTTTCAAGGGGCAGTTGTACACAAAGAAGCTAACGAGGCTTTCAAGAGATAGGAAATAACTGTATTCTGCAGACAGTGGACAAGGTTGCAGACAATTTTTACTTTTGGCATCCACTTCCTTCATGTTACAACCTTTGAAAGGGGATTTCAGTGAGAGGTTCTTGTTTTTAATAGTGACAGGAATTTAATCAGAACAATGAACCTCTGGGCAGCATCATACTTTATTGTTAGAGTACGTTAATGACATGAGAATCTTAAGTGCCTTTCCTTATCAAATAGAAGCGGCACTTCATACAGGAGAGGTACTGATTGGGCTGTGCCCCATGGAGGCCAATACAGCTAGAGGTGGTGATCAATTTTAAAAGGTTTCTCTGCTAATGAGATTGCTGGTAGGCATTGATCTCCTCAGGAAAATTGTGATGTTGCAGCTACAGATGCTTACAGAGGACAGACTAACAAGACAGCTTATCTTTTGAAATGGCTCCGCAGGCCATGACTTTGCAGAGGTCATTGCTTTATATGCAGCACATGACCTTCCTTCCCCTCTCTCCCAGCAAGCAGGGAAGGAGATCAAAATACTCTAGCAGAGACAGTGAGGAAAGGGGCCCAACGTGATATTTGTTCTCTTCGCCTCTAGACATAAGGTCTTGGATGATGGAAGTAATGAGTCACTCGTTTTTGCATAGTAGGTGAAAGCACATCTTTAAATACCAAGCACTTTTATGCAAACATGTCTCTAATAACCAATAGTACTTCAGTGGAGTTACTTCACAAGATCTGAGATGTCACACAGTATCTTTCCATTACTCCTGGATATTGTGCTCCATAATGGCAATGTATCTTAGCAATGCAACCTCAACAACATCCAGAGGTAAAGATTCCTCTGCCTCCACCCACCAGAGGATTCCTTCAGACCAGGGAAGGCACCAGGGGCACATTGTACAGTGTGAGAGGTTTTTGCCCAACCCAAGTTGCATTCACTGTAGGTAAGTTTTCATCTCACTTTCTCCAGGTGCAGTATCTACAGGGCCCTCCTGGTGTATTTTCAATAGAGTACACACAAATAATCTTCTGATAGTTGAACATAATCTCAAGCAATGGAGCTCAACAGTCCATCTTTACCTTCAGTTGCACCAGTCAGTTTGGTTTCCTAAGATGACATCAGCTGAATGCTCACAAGGCTTTCCTAAATCAGTGGACAGAACGGCTGCCAGCTGGTCTCCTTCTCAGTGCCCAGGCACCCTGAGCTCCTACACCACCTGGGGACAACCCACATGAAGGTGTTTCAGAGGCTTTGGGCCTGCTTTTGACAGCACGAAGCTTAATTTTAATGGAAAAAGTGCTGATCAGCAGAATTCATTTCACCCTGCGCAGAAAAAGGTACAGACAGGGAAGGTGATGGAAAGGAAGAGATTCATCGCAGTTCATAACTGAATAAACCTTAAGACAAAAATCATATTAAATGGGAAGATAAGAACCTTGACAATCCCCTCAGGAAAAAGCAAGTCCCATAACTGAGGACATTGCGCTGAAAAGACCTGATGACGTTGTTGTTGAGCTAGGTTCGAAGACCATGAAGGTACTTAAGTCTGTTGGAACGGGCAGAGACCTAACGCTACACAGGGTCCTCAGAAATCCTGAGGAATCAAGGTGTGTGGTGGGGAAATCTACTCTGAGACACACAGAGGACAAACAGCAGGCAAAATACAAATATCTAGAGACAAAACGTTGGCAATGTATTTAAGGAAAGAACTGTACCTAAAGCCAAATAGGTAGAAATAAAATGAAAATGACAAGAGAGGCTGAGATCAATGAGAAAGCACTAAAATGTCTATACATTAGAGAACAGAGTCCAGACAAATGATGAAAGAACCGGAACTACTAGCATGGGACAAAAGTGACTCTTTTAAAGGTCACAGAGGAGGGAAGAGCAATCAGTCATGCTAAGAACACAGATGAGTAATTTCAAGAGCCAAAGATAAAAATGGTAAAGGTGACTAAACAGCATTGAGTGATAATTATGTAATAGAATTGGTTTGGATCAGTTAAAAATAAATTAATAGGGTAGAGTGAACTGGCAAGGCAGGACCTTCACTGCCAATGGAATTAGTTATGTCAGGAGTTAAGCCATATCTAAATCTGACATTAAGGAGGTATTCTTGGGAAACAGGTCTTCACAGCAGATCTCTACATTTAAAAGCTGTAAGACTATGCAAAATAAAGGAAGTCTGCATTATTTCCATGACGGTTAGATTTCTTTAGTAGTCAATAAAATAAATAGGTGGAGATGTAATTTATATGCTTGTTTCAATAATTAGTCTTGGATTGAATTATCACATATTGATTCAGTTAGAGAAAGCATGAAGTCATTCTATAATTCACAGTTTTCATTTCAAAGTGTATATTTCAAGAAGCTAAAAGAAATCTACTAAACCAAATTTCTCACAGAATAAGGTATGGAGGAGTCTCGGAATATTTCACAGAATCACAGAAGTGGTTGAGGCTGGAAAGGACCTCAAAGGTCATCTTGTTCAACTCCCTGCTCAAGCAGAACCATCTAGAGCCAGGTGCCCAGATCTTGTGAATGTATCCAAGGATGGAGACTCCACAACCCCCCTGGCAACCTGTGCCCATGCTCAGTCATGCTCACAGTAAAAAAAAGTGTTTCCTGATGTTCAGGGGGAACCTCCTGTGTTTCAGTTTGTGCCCGTTGCCTTCTTGTCAAAAGTTTCAAGTCAAAAAATGAAAACACAGCAACAGAAGCCCAACCCTTCCTGAGCCCCAAACCAGACAAAAGCAAGCAACAAAAGAACCACAACAACCACCAAAAAAACCCCCACAAACCTCAAAACAGAAGGACAAGCAGATGAGGAATTTTAGGTACTAAGTTTTACTTACTAATATTGATCTTCAAAGAACATCTCTCTTCTTTGCATTTCTTGTTGCTTTTTTTTAACTTCAAGTCTCTCTGCCTACAGCATTAAAAACAGGAAAAGATACTTGAGATTTCCAGTAAGCCAGAAACATACATTGATTACTTCAATTCAAGTATTTACACGTTCTGTTTTTTAAAACAACTACAGCAGTAGTTGGGTACAGAAGTGACCCAATCTCAAATTTAAAAGTATTCAGACATGACCAAACAGTTCCTAGTCGAGAGTCGAAACAGAAAACCGCACTGTGCTCCTGGCAGACCCATTTGTCCACACAAAGGGCCTTGTGAGCCTTCCCAGTTCTGATGCCACAGCACTGTTGGGGCCGTGTCTTGGTACAACTGATGCAACATTGGTCCTAGCAAGAAGGTAGAGGACACGAACCCCACCACCAAAGCAGTTGATAGTGTTGTAGCACCGAAAGCGCAGTGATACAAGTACATGTAGCTCTGCACATAGACCTGTGGCCTTCAGGAGCACTAGGTACTGACCAGTTGAATACACGCTAAGACTGATGAAAGTGGGAGACATTTATACTTAACCAGTGTTACTCTCCTTCAGATACCATGCCCAGTGCAAGATTTGACCCAAACCTTGACAGAGGAAACTCCTTTGGAAATCTGGATACCACATAAGTGATTAAGTCCTTTAATATAAAATTGCACATATTTTCCAGTGAAAGGTTCATCTAAGCTGCTCTACCCTCAAAATTCAAGTTGAATAAAATATTAAAGCAGAAATAGAGAACTTGCTGCAACGGTAGTACGTAGCTCAAGCTAAATTCAAGCCAAAAGGAGGCTGGTCAATTTTTTTTTTTTTTTATGTGCAGGCTGTAGGTAGGTCCAGTGGGAAGAGCAGTCAAAAGGCAATTCAGTGTATTAAAAGCACAAATCAGAAGTGCCAAACTGAGATTTCAGCCCTGCTATATTTTGAGCACAAGCTCCCACACTGCACTTGGTGGGGTGATGCTCCAACAAGACCTTCCACCCGAGGTTCACGATGACTAAAGTTGAGCAAACTGCAACCTCAGGTTGTCACTCTACTCATTATCCGCCCCCAAAATGAAAAAAGTAATTGTTTAGTAACCCCGCAAGCAGGCATTGCTCTAAATGAAGTGCCCTGGAAATTTCAGACAATACCTTGCAATGATGAGAAGGGAGCTATAGGTGGGAATGGCCCGTTTTGTCAGAGCCCCAAACTGGGGACATGACACTGTACCTGGGTGGAGGTATTGTGCAAGGCCAGGTAGAATGTGTGTGTGTGTGTGTGTGTGTAAGGGGGAAAGTGGTGTTAAAAACACAGGGCTGTAACCCTCACCCCAATCATTATCTTCTTGTCCTGCAATAAATAACATTTCAGAAAAACTACATTTCTACTGGCAGTTACTCAACTACTTTGCCTTCAGTGGTTTCAGGGTGGGTATTTTATAATTGGATAAAGAATCACTGTCTGGAAGAGATTTGCGAAACAAGTGCAAATTCCTCCTCAGCCTATATCGGATTAAGAAAAACAAAATCCTGCCAGATGTCTGCAGACAGGAAAAGAGCCACTACATTGTATAACAGTATAAACTGTTGGAAGGCAAATAAAAGTTGTTATTTGGAAAAAGGCAATGGGAAAATAAACAAAAGGAGGAAGATGAATCTCTGAATAAGATGTCCTGTTGCTCACTCATTTGACATGCTGAGACAGTGGTAGAATGTATAAAGTACTGATGCAATTGAAAAAAGACAACAAAAACAACTAAAGTAAGGAATATCACCCAACAGTACAGGTAAATTTTGATAGTGTTCAAGGGGTATCTTGTTTGCTCCTAACCCCTCTATCCAGAGACAGATGATTTTTTAGGCAAAAGACTCCCACCTATCTGTGCAACTTAACAATTTACAGGGAAAGAAATGAAAGAAGAAGAAAGGAAATCTGTTGGCATCTATTATTGTCAAAATGATGTTGATACTCGCAGGACACCAGCAATAGCTCCCAAGCTTTTCCCCACCACTGCTCAACACTGAAAGCTGTTACCCCTGAAAAAGCATTTGACATGAGCTCCACCATCACATTGCCAGGCTCATGAAACTTCAAGCCCAAAGCTCACCAGAGCTGCTGTGATCTAGCTCCTAGCTAGCAGAACACAGTGGTATTAACTTTGATAAATACAGTCCTTCAATACAACTCTATGTCTTCCACTAGATGAAAAAGAAGGAAATACCCTACAATTGTTCTACCACCAGAATAGTGCCTGAAGAAAACTCTAACATATTGAAATTATTTACTTGTGACTGGTGTGACTGTTTTCTACCATGGAGGTTTACCCTGGGACCCCTGCTTAGGATGTATACAGATGACAGGCAACGAGACTGGGACATTCTAATGACAATCTATCAATAGACATTGCCAAAGCACTCCACATTTGGCACAACCTTCAAAAACAAAGCCAAGAGTGGAACATCTGTGATATTGAAGGTAAACATGTTGAAAAGCATTAGCAGAAGGTCTGTAAAGTGCCTGGTTTTAACAAATTCCCCTAAAAGGCTATTCATGCTGATTAACACAGTCAAATTAAAAAGCACATGATTTGATAAAGAATAAAATGAAATTACAGCTTATTCTAAATAGGATAGTTTCTAAAGATGTCAGGACTCTTACTACAGCAGAAGAAAATTGCACGCAGCAGAATTACACTGAGCCTTTTGACTTCAGATCTTTTGCCTCTTCTAATATTTAGTCAAGATTTAGAATATACAAGGAAAGGCTAAAGGCAGGATAACAAAAGAGGCCGAATGACAGGAACCAGAAATACCCAGTGCACTGGCTATTTTGTGTAGAGCACAAATGCAGAAAGCTTAAAAAAAAAAAGAAGCCAACTCTTAGTCACTTGCTTATTTTTTGGGGGAACTTTGACTGTCCTTTCATCCAAAAGGTACAAAGGAAGTTATGGTTCAGTCTGGTCAAAATCTGACGTGAAGGGCTGCACAAAAGATACCCAACTGCAGATGCCTGCTACTAATGAGTGAATAATAATAATGCTACTTCCCATGTACTCCCATACTTTCTGCAGCTCAGACATGCATGTCAGCACTAGGGACAAATACAGAAATATGGACTCCCTGGCTAATGTTACAGAATGTCTCCGAAAAAACAAACCAAAACAGTCTCAGGACAAGCTGCCTGACATGGAGTGCACATGATCCCAAATTCCATTCACCCCTACACACAGAGACTCGAGTACTAGTTCACACAAACAGGTCCTGTGGAACACAGAATGAGGGGGAAGAATCCACCCTTCTTCTCTCTGGGAGCTGGAGAGAGACAAGGCAGATGCTAAGAGCATTGGTATTCCAGTATCTAACCTCACGGTTAATTAAAGACTGACAGAGACAGGCAGGTGGATTTGTACAGATGGTAAGGCAGACCTTCCACATTGGGGTACTGCCTTGGCAGACACCCATTTTTCCCTTGGTCACAAGGATAACAGAAGCACGGATACTGCCTCTCACTGCAAAACAAGCATTAAAGCAGTAACATAAAGAGATCCTGTGCTCAGAAGCACAACTGGCTTACAGTCCATCATCCTTGCAATCAAAGAAGAACAGAGTTGAGTACCAGCACCTGTTCTAGTCACCGTGCATTGATCTCCAGGGCTTCACCATTCACATTTGTTGGCAAAGTATGTCTCCAGCTGTGAGAGTTTCGGGGCCCCTGCTGATAAAGCCGGCTAGCCACTATCTCCTTTCAGACAATTTGGTTTTTACTGAATGAATAACCTTGAGCAAAAGAAAGACAAAGACTAGCCAGCAAGAAAAGACTGCTTGTGAATTTGCAGAAAAACATGCTCTCAGCTGATGCCCTGCATGGGCAGTTGCCTACAAATCTAGTACTTAAAAAAAAAAGCTCCTCTCCTGTGGTAACCAAGGCCCATTGTTGGCCCTACAGTACCAGTTCTTTAGTATCCCTTTCCTGTCATCCTCAGCTCTTGGGAGCCTTTCAACTGCAGGCAGGGTGAGACAGCAAAATTGACACCTTTTAGTGGGCTTCCAGCAGGCTTTTCTTAAACAGAATCAAATTTTTAGTATATAAACATCTTCTAAGCAGAAATCTTCATCAGCTCAATCACTATTGTGGAAGATAACTCAAATAAACAAATTCAAATTAGGAGTTCCCTTTCATGCTCCTCTGTTTTGTTTGTTTGCTTTGTGAGTATATGTTTATTTATTCAAATTAAGCAGTCTGTTTGGCAAAGATGTTTGCCATGATGTTGCATTCTCCTTTAGAAGAAACTGATAGTTACTATTTTACTGTCTACAACATCTATAAAGATTTTATAATCTGTGGGAGTGAAGGTAAGGAAATTAAAGAGCATGAAAACAAAACTGATACATCAATGTATTTTCTAGGTGTAACTATAAATTATAGCAGTCTTGCAAACATTTTTCTTGTCCAATGGCCATAGGCAAACAACATATATTTAATAAGTGAACCATTGCTATCATCATTACTTCTGGAGATACACGTGAGCTGGTATCTGATAATATTTAATGCACCTGTGAGCTACTGTTTATCCCCAAAGATTAATGGTAACCACTGAAAGACTGGGAACACACTAGCCCTTACCTAGATGCAATTAAGGCTATTTTTGTTTACGCATAACCTTGTACACCATCCAGTAGTGATGATTTTTTAATTAACCTTCAGCCTTCAGCTTTTGCACAAAAGGTAATTTTTACTCTTGTGGAGACAAAACCTGCAAATCTGAAACCTCCCTTTCTCTCATTACTACTGTGCACATAAGTATTATGCTCCCTTTCTTTTCTTTTTTTTTTTTTTTAGTTTAAATTTCACATTACATTCTCAGCCGAGTGTTACTTGCTTTCCACCAAGGAGACAGGAATGAACTTTTACCAAGATTTATGCAGCACACAGGAGGAGAAGACGCTTTGTGAGAATAACTAGAGAAAACAAACAGAGGCAAAATAAAACTGAAGATTCAAAAGTCTGCTATCATTGGTGTCAATATATAGCAAATACTAGAGGGAAAAATGATCTTACACGTTAGCAATGCACCAGGGTGTGCACCCTTAGGAGCACTGGATAGGCACCTGAATTTGAGAGTGCATTCAGCACGAGGCAGATAGACTGTACTGACCTTTTTGTGATTTGGATGCCTTTTCCACCATGAAAGGCTGGGTTTTCTTGTATTCCTCCCATGTGTACAGCAGGAAATTATGGATTTCTGTAAGGTCTGTGTGCCACTTGCCATAATCAGATCTTACAGAGAAAGCTCATGCCACAGTGAACTATATAAACTTTATCACTATTGACAGTATGAATCCTGATCCTGGTGTTCTCCCTTTCTCTCTCTAACTCTTCAGTACAGATGCAAGCGAAAGGCTGGATTTTCTGAAGAGCCAAAGGAACATCCAAGCCTCAAAGAACACTGGGTCAGGCAGCTACTCAGAGAAGAAGGACTGCATTTCCTTACTCCCTGATGCAATCCAGGGCTAACATTTCATTTAGCCTATTCCATGTAGTTCAGCAAAATCAAGCATCAAGACAAGAACTTTGTTATATGATGCCAACTCTGCAGTAACAATGTTTACCTTTTCTCTCTGAATTGCTTTCATTTTCAGGATTTCAGCTTCTTCAGCTGCCTTTTTTGCTCTTACGTATTCTTCTCTCTTGTGCTGTATGACATAAACATAGAATATTATTTTACATATGTATGTACACGAAGAACACATAAGGTAACTTGATTCCTGTACTGCACATCTTTCAAACCTAGAGTGTGTTTGAGGAAAGTTTCCAGAATTTTTTCTTAAAATGAGACACTGAATAAAGCAGGCTGTGCACCAGCTGCTCCAATATTGTCTTTAAGAAGGCTGAGAAATCTAGGACTGATAAATGGGCATCCATGCAAGGAATCACACAGGTGATTGATAACTTACAAGCATTTATACCTTTTACAACAGGAACAACATTTCTACATAAGCACAGCATGGGGTGGTACATTGATCAATTAGTCGAAGTGTAGGCAGCATCATGCCAGAGATACAGCGAAGCATCTAAGTGGTTTTACAACCACACCGCTTATCATTCTAGGTATGATCTGTTATACGGGTTGCTACATATTTATAGCAAGATTTCTCATTTTCTTTGGTGCAGAACATTCGTTTCTAGTTTTCTGCTGCTTCCTTCAGGTTTCATGACTTTCCTTTGTCAAGCAGCTGTGAGTTTTTTTTATAGCCATATGAAATACTTCATGAAAAGCTTTTGTTTCCTGAGTTCCTAAACAAACAAATTTATTATTTCTGACCTTTTGCTGATATTTAGATTGCATGAGCATCATTTGCTGTTTTTGCCTTGCTTGAGCCTCTGATTCCATTCCACCTTAAAAAAAAAAGTATAAATTGCATTTCGCATGAGAATATTAAGTTCAAATGCAAGTCATTTCAGAAAACAGCAATAAAACAGGGTGGATGTATGCATATACAGGAAATTTTTCATAATTACAGTAGCTCTCTGACATTAAGGAGAACAGACAGGAGACCTTTCTGATAATTTCATCCATCCGTCAAAGGCAGTAGCTTGTTATTTACAGAGCATCCACTGTACCATCCACTCTACCAGCAAATACATCCTACAGTATATGATCAGTTTACTGAGGAACTATTCCATTTTCAGAAAATCAGTCACGCTTTGCAGATGAGTCTTCATTTTCAAATCCAGCTCTCCCCACCTTTGCTCAGTTTGTCACACAGAGTCAGAAATTTTATTGCCAAAAAGTTTCTCTTTTATCAAATTTAGGAGCTTGGAGTCTCTGCCAGCTCTAATGGGATGCTATCATTTGAATATCTTCTAAGTAGTGTCTTGTGGCTCAAGGAAGAATCCCCTTTCTGAAATGGAAATCAAAGCCTTTTCCCACAGACCCCTTATTCATATCTAGGTAGCAGAAGGTGCCCTTTTCAAAGGCACAGGCTCTCTTTTGACAACATCTAAAGCTCTGGCCAGAATGTTCAGCCTTCAATTTAAACAAACAAAGAAACAAAACAAAACAACACAACCCCCAAAACAAACAAACAAGAAAACTCAAACCATACAGCACAAAATACAAACAAAAAAATCCCCAAAAAGCCAACCACGCAGAGAAAATGCTAATAAGTCTTAAGGGATGGAGGGAGTAGTTTTGGTTGTATCATTCTGCTTTACTATTTTCTGAAGTATTTTCTTGCTTTGGGAAAGCCAGTAATTCATTCCCTCTGTTGTTGCAAAAAAAAACCTCAACAGCAGCCCCAACCCCATTTTGAGAATGAGGGCTGTATTTTCACCTGATGATTTTCTGAGAAGTTCCCCACTATGTGACTGTTTATTCTACAGAAACAGCCAGACTGGCCTGTGCTGCTTGAGGTTCCTGAAATATAAGACACCTATACTAGATCTTTCAGGAGGGATCACCCATCACTAAAAGCAGCTTTCTCCACTGACTAATGGAAGATAACTAATCTTTAGGTGCTTTCGTGAGGTTCAGCAAATGGGAGATCAATTCCCTAAGTGAGGAAACATTTCTACACCCAGAAACAACTCCATAAGATGAAGCTCTTAAGAAAGACTGGCCACACAGTACACAAGCAACAATCCTGCAGTAGCAATAAGCATACAGCTGGCATTGGAGAGTGTTGCCTCCCTGGGTCTAGGAAATAAAATTGCTACTAAAATTGCTATTTTTGGATGCTTGATCTTTCTTTCTAGCCTTTTATTGACAATATTTAACACTCGTGTTCACTGCACATTTCTGCATGTTCTGCTGGACATTGGTTCTAAGCAAGTATTTTACTGATCATTATTAAGCCATTGCCTATAGCCTTTCAGATGAATTTAATTCATTCAGGCTGGCTTGTCTGTAATGCGATGAATGTTTCACTGAACTCAGAGTATGTTGTGGCTGGCTTTAGGTGTGATCAAAAAAGAGGCTGTTGCATTTATCAGGCATGATTTGTTGCTCCACTCATTGCTTATGGAGGAGGGTGGAACTTGCATCCTTCATTACTCTCATCCCTCCATGGTACCTGAAAGTTTGCCAGTGAAATACTACAGAGCTGAAATTCAGAATACTTATTTCCCTATGACAAGCATGATTGTTAAGAAACTTCAGCTTTAAGAATTCTCTAGTGATTTGGACTAGATGTGTAGCCTCTTAAAATCACTTCGAGAAAATACCATAGGATACTTTTTTACCTTAATGAGTACCTACAGTTGTGAAATTAGAGATGCCTATTTTTTTCTCCTTCCATGAGCTCTCTTCTGCTCCAAATTTGTTCCTCTGGGAATGACAAGATCTAATAGTCTTTGCACCTTACCTCTTTTCAGACGCACTGAACATAGCGCATGTGTTTCAGTCTCCAGTGACTGAAGAGCTCATATAACCTCCTGGAATTCTTTCAGCTTTTTCTTGCCTTTTTTTTTTTTTTTTTTCCCCCTCCTTAATTTACTTCTTTCCCAAGAAACATTTTAAATGCAGTAGGACCAGAAGAAGTTAAGACTCCCCACACTCTCAGTCACTGCAGGTTTGCTGCCACATCCCCAGTCAGGCAGCCAGCCTGCACATATTCTGCATAGACGCCACACACTTAACTTTCTGTTTTCAGATTTAACTTTCTTCAGTAAAAAGCTTTGTGGGGATAGAAGCATGCCTTCTAGGAACTACTCACAGGCAAGAAGCAGCTAGTGTGTATCAACTCACAAACAGCATGTCTGGCCACGTGATAGTGGGAATACATGCCGTTACACCAACTTCCAAAAAGAGGTTCACTGGCAAACAACTGGGACTCAGGCTGCAGGGCAAAACAAACATGTGGGACCAGTATCACCTTGACCCCAGAAACAAACCTGGGTTGGAGTCAACTTCCTTCATATCCCACCTGGTACCTATTTTTATAAACAGCAAACCACCCCAAACTTATCTTGTATAGTACAGCAAAAGAAGAACTTAGTTCCCAGCTCAAGCAGACAACAGCCTGCACTGTGTACCCCAAATTCTCCTACGACAGCCAAGAGAAGGAAGAAGAGCTCTAGTTTTACAAAACTAATAAAGACATCATTATAACAATTCACTTTGTCAGAATGAATTTTGTCCCATTTCTATTAGTGCAGTTCCTCAAGGTCATCCAATTTTTGCTGTGCAGTGTCCTCATCATGTTCTATACAAGTGATGCTTTCAAGTTTTGTCTTGTCAGCAAGTCTCATCAGCTCCCTCCCACTTTTCATGCCAAAGACGTTAAAGAAAGATACTAAAACAAGACAGGTCAAAGACTGGTACCTGAAAAGCACTTCTAATGACCTTCCTCCTGTTTCAGCACAACCTGCAGCTCTATTCTCTGTACAGGATTGGGGGTGTATTTGAGTTCTTTTCAGTCTTTTAAATTTTTTAATTAAACTAACTCCCAAATAGCACTAAATTAAATGCTTTGTAGTGATTACAATTGAAGAGATCCACTGCGGTTCCTCTCGTCTATATAAAAAGTTGGCTATCTTATCAAACGCACGAGTTCAGTTTAGTGTGACCTAAGCTCCTGTAGCTTTTTATCCTGTTTTTCATTTACCTATCTTTGTTGTTATTTTTATAAAATGGGCGATACAGACCCCCACACACATTTAGCAGGGAAATGCCTGAAGCTGCAGGGATCGCCCTTCAGGAGCCAGGCACCAGGAAAGCACATGTACTGGCCCCTAACACAGAGGAGATTTCTTCTAGGTAACTGGGGGTTCTCTGACGCGTGCTGGCCATCTACACGCTAATGCCAAGTATGCCCCCGCTCAGAGACATCAACCACAGACAATGTCACCAGCAGGAGGGATAATACACCTCCTTTTCCCAAATATTAGTATAGATTTTCTGAACTGATCCTAACAGATTTCTTGGGTGACAATCTATGTTGCTTTGCTTCAGAAACATCTTCATTGCCATGACCATCAAAGAGCACAGAGAACAGCAGGCTCATGTTAACCCTTATTGATACGGAATCTCTTTAATAAGTAGCATGTGAGAAAAAGTGAAAAATGTCCTGGAAAATAAAATTTTGCCATTCATAATAGCTGATTTTCATGTCTTACCCAGTTTCTGTGGAACCACCTTAACTGGCCCTGGCCTGTGCTCTTCTTTCCACTTCTCCAGGTCATCTAGCTCTTTCTTAGCAACTGTGTAGGTACAAAAAGAAACAAATATATGGAAGTTAGAAGCAGTACTAAAAAGCGGGCAGTATCGCTAATTGTATGTAACCCTGAAGACCTAACCAAGAACAGATAAATCGATTCTTGAGGGATGCAGATAATCCCCAGGAGGTTACACAGTTACTGGAATCACTAGCAAGGTAAACGTTTTGCCTGACTTGGGACTGTATGGTGAGCAAACCCTGGGCCTTCAACCCCAAAAGCAAAACAAAAAACACCTAGAAGACTGCTAATGGATTGCTTTTTAACCCCTGGGAACCTGTAGGTAAATACCACAGTATTTACTCCTGCAGGTAAAGCAGAAGTTGTTATGATTAAGATGTTACTGCTGCACGTAGGGAAATGCTTGTAGTGTAAGACCCCTCAGCAGGGAAATGAAGAAGTAATTTTCCCTCCCAATCAAATGGTTCCTAAATAAAAACAAGGGGAATGCATGATCCAGCTTCAAATTAAGACACTTCAACATGGTGTCCGCAAGGGGGATGGGTGGCAAGCTCCCAGTGTAGTCAGTGGAAGTCTAGTCAAGACAGCCATGGACACCAGCAACATGCTCTGGGATGGCTGGTTGGTTAAACTGTGCTCTCTTATCGACTGACAGAGGAAAAAACCCAACAGTTCCTTTCATAGCAAGGCCCACAAAGCCTATGAAAAGAGGAGCTGCATTTTAGAGTAGTATAATATCTCACTTGCTCTAAGAACTAATTTCAGTCTTACTAAAACTAACATGAACCATATTTTGTAATGGCAGGCTATGGCTATCAGACACTAACACCAGCTCTCCTCTAAAAAGATAAAGCCAGCTCCTGGGCAAGTCTCTAAAGAGGCCCAAGAGAGACACCAACTTGTTATCTCACCTTTAAAACAAGCACGTAGGCAGAGAATGGTTTAAGGCTCCATTTCTGCCAGTATCCGAGGCAGAAATACTTGGCACGCTTCAGACCTTGCACACTGGTGGCACAAAGTGAAAACAGATCTTTACTAGAGCAGCAGCACCTTTGCTGTTAGTGTCAGAATCAGCTCCTCCTTCCAGAAGATGATGGTTTGGTTCAGAAGTCCCTTTTCTTTCTTACAACCAAAGGAAACCAACCCCACATCAGCCTGCTGGTGAAGCATTTCAGCCAAACTCACAAGGTTTGAGAAGAAAGGATTTAATTGCTCTGTTTCCTTCCTCTGTTTCTCCTTCCCCTCTACTCTGCCCTGGTGAGACCTCATCTGGAATATTGTGTCCAGTTCTGGGCCCCTCAGTTCAAGAAGGACAGGGAACTGCTGGAGAGAGTCCAGCGCAGGGCCGCAAAGATGATGAAGGGAGTGGAGCATCTCCCGTATGAGGAAAGGCTGAGGGAGCTGGGGCTCTTTAGCTTGGAGAAGAGGAGAACTGAGGGGTGACCTCATCAATGTTTATAAATATATAAAGGGTGGGTGTCACAAGGATGGAGCCAGGCTCTTCTCGGTGACAACCAACAGTAAGACAAGGGTTAATGGGTTCAAGCTGGAACACAAGAGGTTCCACTTAAATTTGAGAAGAAACTTCTTCACAGTGAGGGTGCCGGAACACTGGAACAGGCTGCCCAGGGAGGTTGTGGATTCTCCTTCTCTGGAGACATTCAAAACCCGCCTGGACGCCTTCCTGTGTAACCTCATCTGGGTGTTCCTGCCCTGGCAGGGGGATTGGACTAGATGATCTTTCGAGGTCCCTTCCAATCCCTAACATTCTGTGATTTCCTTGAGGGCTCAAAACACAAGTGCTAACTGACACTCCTTGAGCTTCCATATCTTTCACAAATAAACAGCCAGGAGTATAGGACTGCAGTGCTTGTTCAGCTCTGCATACAGAATTTCATGACCAACTCTTGCTGTAGCTTTGCCAATGAAACCTTTTTGACACGTGCCTAATCTTTCTGGTAGAGTTCAGGGTGTTCCTCTTAGCTACTTTCACCAGCAAGACACAAAGTCATGCAAAAGTGAACATTTAAAATTATCTTTCCCAGCTTCATTAAAAGAGCCCCCTACAATCCTTATATGGAGATTCAAGAACCAACAGTGGTTCTAGTTGCTTTGGTCTCCTCATGAGAGTATTTTCAAAAATATTTCTTATTTATATCTTTTTTCTTCCTCTCCCTAGCCCAGAGAGAGTTCAAAGTCTGTTTCTCCAATCTGAATTCAATCCCGTAAAAGTGGAACAGAGCTAATTCCAGTTGAGTTTTGTAGAAGCCAACTTGAACAGCTCTAGCACTGAAATTACCAAAAACTATTTCCTGAACAAGACTTATTCTGCATGAAGTTTAGTCAGATGAGAAGTTAATCTTAAGAAAAACCTACATGATGATGGAGATCGCTCATAGAACTGACTTCACTGTCACTGCTGCACATGTAAAAGCATTGTAAAAATGAGGATAAAAGTTCCAAGTGCAGTAAAGCCCACAAACCCCTAAACTTATTCAAGCAGAAATAATGTATTACCGTATTAGATAACTTACTTTGTTGCAACTTGTTTCTTCTGGTTTCATTTGGAGTTATCATGACATATGGGTTGACACTAAAATGAAAGAAAATACTATTTTATTTTTCCTGTCTACAGAAAACCAGGACTAGAAGGGGGTTCTTTCATCAGCAAACTCAGTTTTCTGCTGTTGTGGCAAATAGCTTCATATCGAAACCAGTATTTATTTGGATTCAGCTCTTCAGGAACTTTTGGTAAATAATCTAGAAATACTTGTTATATTTGGAGTTGGTGGCAAATACCAAAGACAAAATTTTCAGAAACTTTTAGCATAGCCTTCACTTTTCTTATGCAAGTCTCATTCTAGACTGCTGACCTCAAATCTCAGCCATTTCAAATCAAATTGCTTCCCTGAATCAAAATGTTCCACATGGTAGACTACTTCGACAGCTTGCTCAAGCACGGAGGAGGACCATTGTCTACTGGGAAGAGCACTGGTACTGGCAGTCCAACCCCATATCTTGAGGGCACCAAGCGCTTCATGGATTTAGGTAGTTTGCCCAAGAGTTGTCCAAGGAGTGGGCAAAATCATATTGTTTGTGATGGACTCACGTGATTTGCTCTCAGCCTAAGCCTCAGTTTCCTTGTCATGGAATCACTGAATGGTTGGGGTTGGAAGGGACCTCTGGAGTTCTAGTCCAACCCACCTGCTAAAGCAGGTTCACCAGAGCAGATCACACAGGAATGTGTGCAGGTGGGTTTTGAATGTCTCCAGAGAAGGAGACTCCACAACCTCTCTGGGCAGCTTGTTCCAGTGCTCTGGCACCCTCAAAGTAAAGAAGTTTCTCCTCATATTGAGATGGAACCTCCTGTGCTTCAGTCTGTGCTGGTTGCCCCTCATCCTGTCGTTGGGTGCCACTGAAAGGAGTCTGGTCCCATCCTCTTGACACCCACCTTTGAGATATTTATATGCACTGATAAGATCCCCTCTCAGCCTTCTCTTCTCCAGGCTGAACAGGCCCAGCTGTCTCAGCCTTGTGTGTGTCAGGCATGGGGAATTCCTTGGGCATATTTATCTTGCTGTCATACCTAAGGTGCGACTCACTGAAGCAGGACAAAGGCCTTGTTTTGCTCAACTTAATTCAAAATGTGGTTGCTGTCTCAAGGAGCTATCAATCTAACGTGACAGCAAAGAAGCAGGACAGGGTTCAGAGTGCATTAGAGACTCAAGGTGATCAAAAGAGTGATGAAAATATGTCAGTTCCACTTGGAGAAAATGAAGAGGTTTATCTACATGGTGTATTGTGTGAGTATGAGTCTACACTTCAGCAGGAGCTGAGCCGGGGCAGGGGTGAAGGTTTACCAGAAATGCACTGAGCAGCAGTTGACTCCACACTTCAGCGTAAGCTCACACCTCTCTGCAGCATTCAGAGGGGTTTTATCTGCATGCATGGGGACAAATATTTCATTTGACTTCGTTGAGGTGAAGACCCGAGGAAAAGAGCAGAAAACAAAGAATAATGAAGAGCAAAATCTGAGCCTCTGAAAAAAAGAAAGGGCCAGAGGGGGTGGCTAGAGGACAAGCCGTGAAGCAGAGGGAGCATAGTTGGCCATGAAAAAGTAATGAGAGAATGAGGCCTGAGACTAAGGCTAAAAAGGGGAATGAAATTCATGCAAAGAGATCAAAGTGCAAAAAGCTGCCTGCTGCCGTATCACTGTAATTCAAGGTTTGAGAAGGAAAGTATTTATATCCAATTACCCCTTTCTCTTTGAAGACTTATTCTAGGAGGATGTGGATTAATTTATGAGATTAAACTAGTAAAGATAGAGCTGCAAGCTTTAATGGTGCCACTTAATATGATCTTTTTCTTTCCCGGCAGCTTACTCTGGTGCCTGTGAGACTGTTCTTCACCTCTCCACCGAATCCCAGACCCTCACAGGCAGGATCTGGAGAGCAGCAACCCCCCTCCAGCGTTCGTGGCACAACAGTTACTTAAAAGAAGTTTTGACAACCCATCTTGCTTATGGCATAACATTCCCCATCACTGATGGTTTTTTTCAGATTTTTCTTTATTTGACTGAGTAGTAGCATTTACAATTTATCCCAAACTGCCTTTGACAAGCTGCTGTATGGATTATCAGTTTCAATATTTTTTTAGTAGGTTTTGCTTGGCTGTTTCAGATATTAAGATCATATTTCTCTCAAGTTCATACACAAAAATTATTAAGTACCTTTTACACTCCTCTCCTTCTGTCAGTGAAAAAAATGGCTGGAATTGTGAATTGCCAGACTACATATCTTCCCCCCACAAACATCACTGCATCTCAGACATCCCACTGCTTCACAGCACTAGAGGGCAAAAGAGTTTTTATACCATCTGACATATCTGATGACTTCAGTTTTTGTTTTAAATTAGGAATAGAAAGCATAGACCCCTCCATGTCTGCACATGTATGAGAAATCACAGTATCAAATCCAGCTCTTCTGCCACGAATCATTTCCTCTCTCTGCTTCTGCTTTTTAGCTGGAAGGTTTTGAGTCCAGGAGGCCAGCTGGGGGCCACTCTTCTGACATCTGACCATGGTCATTATCCAGGAGCTCAGAAGGACAGCACATGAAATATAGCCAGTACCAATCACTTTATGAAAGGGGTAGAGGTGACACTACACTTAGTACCAGGGAAATCTCTGTTTTCCAAAGAGCAGCACAAGAGTCATTGTAGTGAAGAGAGTGATCACTTAAAGGCCAACTTGGTTTCCATGTTATTGAAATAAAGGCAAAGTTAAAATAGGATTTCAAGTCTCCACAGGGGGAGGGAAAGGGAGAACAGGATACCAACTTTTGGTTGTTTTTTACCTAGTGCTTATACTATTATTGAGTTTATCTAACCTTATAGTGCTCACCTTAGTCTCTGGAAAGATAGACCTTTAAGAGTGTATCTTCGGGTACCTGGATCAGGGGGAAGGAGGACCGAGCCCCAAGGTAAACTTCTTGTGGGGTGGGTGAAAGTCAGGGTGTGAACTGGTCCTTGCTTTTCCAGCCTACAGCAAGAGCGGAGCCAGACAAGCTCTTGCCTGAGAGACTCCATCTGCCCTACCAGTTCTGATGCTAAAACTAAAATCAACACCTAGCATCCCTCATTTTCTTGAGGGTTTTTTTTAAAGGAAAGAAAGTTAATGCAAAACCCCACCACCAGGTTTCACCTTGTGTTTTAGCCACTTTGCAGGATATTGCATGTCATCTCTTTGTTCAGACAAAACCTCTGATCCAGTAAAGCCTATAAAACCCGCTACAGCCTGTCAATTTAATATTCCAGTCAGTTCCTGAGTTGCCACAGTAGCCATAAGCCTAAAGCAAATTATCCTACTTACCTAGGTAGCAATTAAGCAAATGTGGAGATCTGAAGCTATCAGCGATGTGCAGACCTTTTGTACTTTATACCAATAAACGAAGTGCTTCAAAATCCACAACCAAAAAAGATGATAAAGAATTTAACTTTTCAAGTTCCCTAATAATGATTCTTACTGTTACATGACTTAAGCCTACCTTTGAGGTAGGGTTGTTTTATAAATAAAAATACAGAAGTCACTGGAGAAGGCAGGAGGAATGTCTTACCCAGTTTATAGTTCTTCAAAATAGAGAAACAAATTGTTTTCTACCTTTATAGATCATATTAATCTTGACGAGACTTTTTTCAGTTTGTCTCCACAGAAAATGGAAATGTATTGACTAATTACACAGAGTGTGCAGACATTAACATGAGAAAGAAAGTTATAACCCAATCAGAGAAAGTATCTGTATTTAAATAAAAACAAAAAGCAACCTCATATGATTTTTTAAACATATAAACATAAAATACCACAGTAGTGGGAAGAGAAATACCTAGATAAGAGAGGAGAGACATATGCTGCAGTCATAGAAAAATCTGCAAAGGTGGTTTACAGTTTGAATGATCAGCAACACAGAGAACACCATGCCTGCAATCTTAAATTTTTAAGCTTGTATATAACTCTGCTCATCTAACTAGCACTGTTCAAGGACACATTTCCAATGCTTTCAGAGTACAGACCAGATAAACCTTTCTTTTTGGTTTGTATAAAATAGTTTATTTCTAAATTGAATAAATACAGGAGAACTGCTGTTCACCAACGATGTTTTTTTGCAGAGCTATGCCCTTCAGTTTTTCCTCAAGCCTACTTCAGCTGTCTACCACTGGGAAGCCTTCCAAATGAAGTGTGAAATAGTCTAAAGAGTTACAAAAGTAATGGCTTTTATAAACTATTTCCAGTTCCTCTGTGTTTTATACTGCGGGTGCATCGGTACATGAATGCCACAAAGCTGAAAGCTAAATATTTTGCGCTGCTGGGCAATGTGCTCTCTATAAAAGACAGAAACCAAGGAGAATGCAATTGGAGAGCAACACAAATGACTAAAGAATGGGAAAAAGAACTGGACAGGTTCAGTCTGGAGGAAGGACTCCATAGAAAGGAAATCAATCAGTAATCAATGAAGAGATAAGCACGAGAAAAAATGCACATACACACAGATAGGTATTTGCACACATGCTTATGTGCACACCAGTGAGCATGTGCATGCATATTTTTCTCTCTTTGCTTAATATAAGTGCTAAATATATATATGTTCAACTTAAGCGGGAAGATATAGGTGAAATATTGCATTCAATAATATATTAAGACTGAATTTAAAAGAGAAAAAAAAGCAAACCGCCAAAGACAATTTCCGAATCTCCTTCAAAGATATGCTGAGTTGACCTTTGCATTAAATTATCAGGAATTGTTTCAAGAGTAGTCAAGTCCACGCGACCACAGTATTGTTTTCACCAAGGCTCCCATGATTGATGCAGCAGCCATATGCTGCTAAGCGCCACGGAAAGCTACAAGACGCCAAATCCCAGCAAGCAGACAACTGTCCTGTAGGTATCGCTATTTTGCAATGCATCCATGGCCAGATGCTAACAATCACTGACAGCCACAGTTCCAGATCTCACTTGAGCAATACGCTCCATGCTCCAGCAGCGCCATAAGCAGAACCCTGGGAGGGTGTTCAAACCTTGCGTGCGGGCTTGGGGCTCTGGCTTTCCATCTTTATCAGCAACAGCATCTTATCAGTTTACAGCTCAGAGACATAAGTGAATTACTGGCACTTAACATCATACACTGTCGGATTCACCCTAGCTGAGCACGTGCTCTTAACACAAGAGGCAGAAAATAAACTGTGTTAGCAGAACACATTTATCATAAAAAGTCTACGTTCGTGGACTTTGTCTTGTGTTTGCTGCAGGCTAGCAGTGCACTTGATTATCACAGTTCAGCTGATGTCTGGAAGCTTATTAAGCCAGGATAACTCACTTCTGTGTCTGGCTCCTCTGGTTAGCTAAAGCATTCATTAAAATGGATGACATTTTCACCATAGTGAGGCCTCAGGATAAAACAAAGAGTTAAATCCTGCAGAAGTGAACTTGCACAGGGAAAGAGCAAGAAGGAAAACAGCAGAAGAAAGAGGCCTAGGAGAAGGGCTGAGTCAGAGACAAGCAGGAAAGCAACCAAATCTCAATTCTCCAGTACCCACAAGCTCAGAGAAATGCCTGAAGTTAAAATTTGGTTCAAGTACTAAAGCTGAAACTCAGAACTTAATTTCCAGGAGTTAAGATGAGGCTTGGATTCAGCAGCTTGGTTGGGGCTCAGCATGCGATAGTACAGTGGTAAGAACGGCAGGGACTTCAACTTGCACCCCACTTGGTGCAGTAAACACATCGATGTTGGACGACGATCTCAACCATCCTCTAAACCTCCAGGGAAATTGTCACAGTGACAGATCAAATCAGGGAGCCAAAGCGGTAGCTCTCAGCCCAAACTCAGCTCACAGAACAGCTTGCTTTCTTCCTTGAAAATGCTAATGTGCCATTAGTCAGCATATACTCGTGGGCTGACTACACTAACAGGAGAGAGTTTGCTGTGGCAATGTGGTAGACTAACATCAGACCCCCAGGCTCCCCAGGGAGGTGTCACGGCCCCAAGCCTGACAGTGTTCAAGAAAAGACTGGACAATGCCCTCAGACACATGGTGTGAACTGCGGGGTTGTCCTGTGCAGGGACAGGAGTTGGACACGATAATCCTCGTAGGTCCTTTCCAACTCAGGGCATTTTATGATTCTGTGCCCCTATGACCCAGCAAAGTCTATGAAGTCAACTACAGCCGTGTTTGTTCTGTCCCCAGGTCCCAAAGCAGCTCGGTTACCTCAGCACAGCACAGTGCCAGGGATGCAGCGAGCGTGCCAGAGCCAGCTGGAGCACCTGGCAATCGCCAGCCATGAGGAGGACAGAGCATCCATACGTTGGACAGGCCAGGCACTGGGCTTGGCAACACCAGCGCGGAGCCCAGCCACCCCCCGCAGAGGTGTCCGTGTGTTGCGAGTCAGGCTTGCCAGCACGCCTGGAGAGCTGAGCAGGTCAGAGGCTGTATCACAGGAAGATTAAGACCTAAGCCAGTGGCATATTCATCTCTGCTTCTCCCACTTTGTTTTCAACAACATATTTTCTCTTCCTCTGCACCACAGTATTTGTTGTCCGTTTATTGCCCCTGCTCACAGCATTCTTCAATATGCTCCTTATTCATTGTCTCACCACAGCTCCTCATCACACTATGCATCAAGGGTCAGGTCTCGTGCAAACCAAGCTCTTCTAAGAAAGCCTTCTAACACAGCAGTTAAAAGGAGCCACTTCCCCCACACACACACATTGTGAGGAACACAGCGACCCCATCATCCACACTAACAGAAATCTTACTGCATCGTTATCCTCTGACACAGACCCTCCCACCAAACACTCAGCTGGAGATAAGGCTGGTTTCTGACCACATCGAAGCCGGGCATCTCTGAATCGCCCCACTGGGCTGTTAATGATTAGTCCATCAGCCTGAAAGAGAGAGCTGGGAGATTTCTCCTCCGTAGCAAATCCAGAGCTCAACTCTAAACAGACTGTCTGTAATTCAGATTACCCTTCTAGCACTTCCACCAGTTGCAGAACAGTGGGCAAAACAAGCATTTTGCTAAGCATCTGCCTCCAGTTTCATACACTGATTTGGTGTTTTTAAAGAGAAATTTCAGATTGTGGAAAAAAAAAAAAATTCAGAACAGGTAAGTATACCCTATCTACCCTATCAGCAAAAAATTGAGATGTCTTACAACACTATAGTTTTGTTTGTTTTTCTTTTTTTTTAATTCAGTATGAAGATTGGAAAAGGAAGGAAAGAAAGCCCTGACAGATTTGGCTCCTGCAGTCAAAGAATACAATTTTGCAAGTCAAGCATTCTAGTAACTCTGCTCTCCTTTCACACAGAATGATGAGGGACTGTTACCAGCTGTGCCACAATATATCTTCAGATGTTATTATTTTGATTTTTTTTTAATGGATTTTACCAGAACGAATATTATTCTTGCCAGCTTTAAAGGTGCCAAGGACAGACAGCTGACTGGGGCCAGCATTTTCTTTTTCAGGCACCAGCTATAGTTTAGCCTCTAATTTCCCCAATTTTCTCCACCTTTTCGTCTGTATAGACTTTTGTCTCTGAATAGACATGAACAGGGGCAATTTGGGAATTCACTTTCTACAAGTTAATTTCATGGCACTTAGCAGACAAAGTGAAGTAACTTAAATGCAAGCTTATTATTATAAGCAGTTTCAAGCACCTGTCACCCTGGTGATTTTTTTCTCCATTGCCTGAAACCACATCCTATATATAACTGAAGGGGAATGTGTAAAGTTTCATTTCAGTTTTGCATTTGAACAAGTATTCTTCTTAACTTAATTAGGACCATTTTGTTATCACTTCTCAGCTTTGACATATCATATAAGGGTTTTCCCAAAGCAAGAGAAAAATTGTTCTCATACCAGTTGCCCACTTTGTGCTTTTTAATAGTCAAGTTTAAATACTGATTAGTGGATGAGGCTACAACATGACACATCCCACACGTATTTTATGTGTCCAGTCTACATGAAAAGTCACCTGATCCCAACTTAAGAAGCTGCTAAGGTGTTTTCCCACTCCCAATTTCTCTAAAGCACAGCCCAAAGACTGAGAGTTTGTGTGGAAATAACTTGGTCACATACTCAGAGGCTTCAACAGAGATTCCGACTCCTGCTTTACTGGCAGAAAACCATAACCTGGCTATTTCCAGAAAACAGCAAGCAGCAAACAAGTTGGAATAGAGCCACTCCTTGGCACAGAGGTATCCTACTCGGGACCCTCACGTTCCCTCTGCTACACATATTCCTGAAAGCCTTCTAGGTTAATGCTGGTCTGTGTGTTTTTTTTCTTCTAGAGACAGTCTATGCCTTCAGCTCTCAAAGTGCTCTGTTCAACCCTTGGTTATCCCAGAACCTGAAAACGTGGGCTATTCTGAGGGTGTCTTAATATTTCAGTTTTAAGGAACATGTTCAAAAGGACTGATGGCCAAAAGGCCGAGTCAGCTTTATCACTGCTGAAATGTGACTTGATCTGAGACCTTTCTTGAAAGGTAACTTGAAATGACAGAACAAAGATAAAACAATGAATGCAACAGTTAACTTTTGTTTTAAGAATAAAAATCTCCTTTGCTTTAGCATTTCAGATACCTTCTACCATTTTAAACTGTGATTTCCTTAACTAATCCTGATTAAGTGGCTTCATCTTCAAACTGATGGTTGGCATCTGCCTTCTGGAGAGATGGGAGCAAACCCCAATTTTGTTCACTTATTTTTTTGAGTATTAGTTTCCCACTCATATTACATGGTTGGTTTGAACGTGCTTTTCCTTCATTCCTCCTTCGCATAACTACATGCTACTGCAGACTTTAATTTGTACACTCCAGGCTTAGGAATGAATTCTTTGTTACAGCTTTATGCAGACACAGAGACAATTTCATATCACATAGCAAAACATACTAAGCACACAGTCCTTGCAGAAGATACACAACAGCTTTCTGTCTGCAAGCATCATATAAAGATGAAAAAAGGAACAGGGCTTTAATTTATTCTTCCAAGTTTTATGGGGCATCCTACCATCTGGTCAGAATCTGTGTGGATATATTTGCTGTAGTCTTAAATTCCACGAGGAGCTTTGGTTAACCAACTGATTAAGTATTTACCTAAACTATACCAAGGGGTTTGCATCCCAGACTAAAGCTGGGGAAAGGCAGTTATAGTTATACCTATGGGAAAACTCCCACTATTCACCCTACCAAAAAAAGAAGGCAAGAAAATGTGCATAGTACAAATACAACAGCTAACTAGGGCTGTTCTTGCTGTACTGTGGATATATGCCAGTGTGAGGGCAGGCAAGACAGAGGGCCTTTCATGTTTGGAAGTGGCAGAAAATAAACATCAGCTGTAACTCCAGAATGGTTGTTTGCTCTCCTGAACGTAAGTCATTAAAATGCTGTCAGATTTCAAAGCTACGCAGCTCTGAGTAGTCCCCGGATCATTACTACCTAGTAGGCAAGCATTCACGGGTTACAGCAGAAAGCTGCTGGCTGCTGCTCGTGACCAGCAGCCTGCCACCTTTTTCACAGCGTGGCTCCACCTTCTTCATCCAGAAAGAAGGGAAAGAAAACTGAAACAGCCTTCAGCTTCTGTCAGCTGAGCTTTGAAAGGCGGGGAAAAAAACAGGCAAGCTAAGCAAACTCAGCACATAATAATAATAGCATTACATGCACTGTTACTAACAGCTCAGAAAAAGCACATTTGGGGAAAAAGACTAAACAATTCCCTTTGGTCAGCTAAGCATATATGTATTAAGCACATGTACATAAAATACGCACACATTACTGTCAGTTTCTATTCTGTATTGTATCTGCAAACTAGAGCTTATACAAGCCATCTAAGCATTGTCACTGGACAACCAGAGATGGACTGAGCATAGATCCCAACAAAGCCTAAAATGAAACTGAGGGCTGAAGCTTTGGCTTTATTTTTGTCAGAATAAGGTTGTTAGAAGCTGTTCTGTGTCCTGGACTGCATTCAGATCAGTGCCGGAACGCAGCCTATATCCATTTCCTAAGCCAAAGGATGTATTTTTAGACTTTCCAAGATGAAATATTAGGATAGAGAAAACAGGGAGCTAGGATAGGATTTGAAATTTCATTTTGGAAAAAGATGCCAAGAAACCAACATTATGTATAGCAGTATCAAACGTAGAGAAGTGGCCGCTGCTATCACACGAGGTGTAAGCCACACCACCACAAAGCCTGTCAGAAGAACTCAGGTCCCATGTAGGATGTGTCATTCATAGGCAGGTTTCAGGCTGACCGCAGGCGGCTCTGAGAGGACAAGCTTCTTGTGTGCCCAGTCCCTTTTGCAATCTCTCTATAAAATATTTCTCCCTGTAAAGGTGCACACCTCAAGGTGGAGAACAAGAACCCAACACCATCTCAGCCAGACTCCTTGCTACTTACTACTGCTCTTGCTGTTGTTGGTAGGCTGATGCTTGGTTGCTTTTCTCCTCTTCAGATGCTGTCAGCTTCTGAGGGTTTTCAGCTTCCTCTCCTTTATTGTTGCCATCCCAGAGGTAACCCTGAGAGGAAAATGGGGTACTGGAGGCAGCAGCTGTCCTATACCTGCTGCCTTCCCTCCATCCTCTAACCCCAGACATTGTTTTCAGGAGTACCTTGCCTGGTTCAGCAAGGAGTATCGCAGCTAGGGAAAAACTCAAAACTTGGAGTTTCAGTTTCAGTTCCCTGTAAGACCCACCCCTGGCTGGACTTTCAGCTGTAAAATACACAAATCCATGCATTACTGAGTCATCCTCCAGCTGAAGCTCGTCTCGGTCATCTCAACCACAGCACCCGAGCAGGCTGGAGTCGTAGGGTGACAGCAAAGCTGATCTGTACTAATAAAACAGTCAACAACACTTTATGTAGTCTTGGAACAGACTGCTCAGCATAAGCACACTGAGGTCTGGCTGAAAACCACATTTCTGACAATTTTTCACCCCAGCACTTCAAATTTGCCTATGAAAGAGGGGGATAACTCCAGGGGGTTTGCTGGTTTCCATTTTGCAGGTGTGTACAAAGAAAAATGAAAGTGAAACTAAAAACTGATGCTCAGATAAATCTTAAGGCAATGATCCTGCACAACTCCAATTCTGCCTTTCAATTCTGCTCAAATAAAATTTTTTTACTTTGACTTTACTACTTCAGCCTGAGGAACAGAGGACAAATCTTAGGTGAAAATGCAGATACCTTCAGTGAGCACACCTGATCAGTGGTACTGTATCTATCTGATGAGGTATTGTGGCATCTGAAGGGCTGGGGAAAACTAGCAACCTTCTTAGTATCACTGATAAAACAAAGATGTTTGGCAGCTCCTAAACCAAGAAAAAAAGAACTGGTAATGCTGCCCATGCTTTATGGAACAGAGCTGCGGAAATCCATCTCCACACCCTCAGATCCTGTCACTTTCTGTCCTCAGCTGCTCAAGGTGTGCCAAAACCACTTTGCTGAAGGAATGATTTCGTGGCTAGGTTTCCCGACTGTCCAGACTGTCTAGGTCTTACACCCTACACGTGCTGGGAAAGCAGCAAAATAAAATGCCACTTGGACAGGCACAGGCTGCCTGGTGTTCGTGATGCTCCTTGAAGTGCTCTGTGGGACCCATCACCAGCAGCACACCTCCCAGAGCTGCCACATCCAGCAGCGTGTATCTCCTAGGGCTTCCCAATGAAGGTCCGTCTCACCCACTGTCGCTCTTAACAACTGGGATGATCTTCATTTGTACACAAATCATTCTACAGAGACTCTGGAGTGCAATGGTTCTGTGTTGCAAAGGGATGAGTGGGTGCACAGTCCCTTGCACGCCTCCCAGAACTGTCTCACTTCTGGGCCATGATGGGTCTAGCCTGGTCTATGAACACACAGGAACACTGTGGGAGAGTCCAATATGGTCACTTCTCTGCCTCTCCCTGCCTTCTACCAAGACCTGATCTCTCTAATCCAAATCAGTCCTGAGATAACAATGCAGAATGCATTGAGACATACGCAGAAGCCAGCCCAGGCTGGCAGTAGTCTGTCCTTTTCATTTCTTAGAGGAAGAATTAGTCTCTGGGACAGTTTCTGGGGAGCTGGCTCAGCTAGGGGAAAATGGATGTCAGTTGTCTTTTAGCTGCCTGTACCACTAATCACAGTACTTACTCACAAAGCCCCTGTCTTGGTTTGGACACTGCCAGAGCAGGCTACAGTCCTCTTTGTCCCATGTTGTTTAAAGCCATATGCTTTTGGCAAAGGAATATGTCTAGGCTGTAACACATTGCTGGTCATAGCTCCAAGGCAACTCTTGATGTTGCCAACAGCCAATATAGGCAGTTTCTTGTTTCCAAGTGTTCCAGGTTGGTCTGGGCAAGAGTGTCTCCTATGCCAGGCATCATCAGGACCTGCTAAAAGAGCGAAGGGCCTCACAGCCTTGGAGGAGATGTATGGGTTTATTCTTTACCTCTGATCTCTGTGGAGAACACAGACATTTTGTCCTGGATAGTGATTGGGCTCTTACCAGAAATAAAATGCATGGAACTTCACAATCTGAGTCATCCCCCAAGTTCTCCAAGGTGGTGTTTGGGTCGGCCAGAAGGCTTGAGGCTTGCTGTCCTGCTTCATGTGAGCTGCCAGGCACAGCTACAGGCAGGTCCTGGGGAAGACCTCCTAAACCAGGTTCCACCTCCTCTTCACAAATATATATATATTTATATATATAAGTCATGCAAGGTGCTGGCAAATGAAAGTAAGCATTAAGCTTAGACCTCTAGGTAGGACTGTGGGGTAAACACATGAGGTGCAGAGAGACTAGAAGCAGCACAAAATGATAGCAACGTCTTGCCTGAGGACTGCAAAGATTTGTGGGATAACAGCTGTGTCTACAGGCACATCTTCAACATCTGGATTCTTCTTAACCCATACAGATTGATGTCTTAATAACCCAAATTTAATTAAGAAAATTGATTATAATTAATGTGGCTGCTTCTGCTGTATCTTCAGTCCCACATTGTTATGTAAAATTCAGATCTAATATCGGTTTCCTGATGAAATGCAGAAAGTTTCAGCTGCAAAAAGTAACTGTAGAATTTAAGTAGTTTACATCTATATTGCTCAAAAAAAGGAGAGGTGTAAAATGCACCTGAGCACTAGAAGCTCAGTTGCTTACATCACTTCAATGCCAGTTTATTTTTTAGCTCTGATCTGGACAATCCAAACTAACTTCCTCCAGGACAACATCCAGGCCTGGCTCTGAGCACGGTTCATACCAGATATGACCTCCGAAAGTCACTATTGATATGACTGCACTAGGTTTAGTTTCCTCCACTCTAAACAGCCCTCCAACAGTGTCCCAGCAATCTCTGCAACTCCAACACATCCAATGTGCCTGTGTTGTACTGCACAGTACGTCATTCATCAGCCCTTCAGTGTCATGCTACTAAAACACAACTTTTGATGGGCTACTTCAGACACATTGAGCTGAAATATTCCCCAAGATAATAATAATTAAGTTTTAAGGTGATAGCAATACCACCTGGGGCTCTCAGGACACTTGGAGCATAAGTGATGTGTAGGAATGACATGCATGTTGCCTCCACTATGCTCCTCCTAGCCACTTAGGCTCCTCCTAGCCTAGTGGAAGCTAGTCTTAGGCAGCATACACATAAGTAAGTCTGTGTTAATGGGATTTAGGATAGAGGATCAGTCTCTGGTCCCATTTTATTTAGCATTGTAGATGCTAAATAGATGCTAAAGAGTCTGAACTTCCTAAGTATCAGAATGCCAACGTATTCAGCCTCCTGAAAAATGCAAACCCCGCTCCAAATCTCAACCCTTCCCAAGTTCACTATATGACTTTTAACTCAGTACTTACATTTTTCTAGACCCACCAAATATTGGCTGCCTATTCTATCTGACAGTTTATATTTGTAGTTGTCTTACACCCCTAACCAGGTCAGATGCTGTGATGCATTTGCCCTTGCTAGCAGGCAAGTACTCACGCAGCTGGTGGCTCCCTCCCTCCCTGCCAGTGGGATATGGGATAAAACAGGAAAAGTAGTGAGAAAAATAATCTGTCAAAATAAAGCTTTTTTTCCTGTAAAGCTGTTGCCTCTAGCTATTAACTTTTTGGTTTGGTTTGGTTTTGGTGGTTTTTTGGGGTTTTTTTGGGTTGTTTTTTGTTTTTGTTTTTGTTTTTGTTTTTTGTGGGAGGAAAGTCCTCAATAGAAAATGACATTTCTTTTGCTTTGAGAAAATCCTTCAGTGGACACATAAAATATTAAGAATCACCATATTCCCTCCCTCACCTGTGTTTTTGATGAAATTACAGTAGTAAAACAAACTAACTTCTGTAGTGGAACATTCTATATTGAATCTTTATTTCCAACTCTGCAGCACCATGAACTATACCAAAAATGAGAGATAGCAGAGATCCTTTCTCACTTCAAAGGATACTCAGAGTCCTGGTCAGCCACCTCATCCTTTCTTTGGGAATATCAGATGAGATAAAATGATCTTCTACAAAACAAATACTATTTAAAAGGAGAAAGAAAATAAGTCTTTAAAACAATGTCATGTCCCCTGCCTCTCCTTCCCTGAAAACACCTGTTCATTCTTCATGATTTCACTGTTGGTTTACGGATTTTAAGGTTTTGCATTTTTAAGTTTTTTACACAACCACAGACACTTTTCATTAAAACCTAAGATTTTCATTTAATCCAAGGAGACTAGAAGCCTAAAGCCTGAAGAAAAGCATCAAACTGCAGGAGACTTTTGAGAAAGACAGCTAAGACAGCCTAGATTTCCTACAGCGTACTCTCGCTTTTTCCCAGGAGCCAGCAAATGGTATCAGACAGCCTTGACTGCTGGAGAACTGCTTTTTCCTTTGCTGTCAGCTAAAATACTTAGTGCTACAGCTGAGCATGATGCTCAAGGGCTCACATACATAGTTTTTTCCCTGGATATTCTGGCTGAGCAGGTAAGACAGACAGCTGAATACACTACAGAGCATATCTATGTAATTGATCATTGGGAACATCTCCCTCTATTTTAGGGCAATGACAAGGGATGTCAAATATACCTAGAAACATACCTATAATTAGCGCTGGGTTTATATCATCATGGCAAAGTGAAAATGGAATTTTTAAAGATGCATTTTACTTTACAAGGCTTTTTCTGGCTGAGTACTCTAGTCTGCTGTACAATTAGTTGTGAATGGAAAACCTTAAGCTGAACAATGCAGCAATGCTCAGCTCTACTTTTAAAATGCTTGTTCTGAAACATGCCTATGGAAAGTAAAATACCCAATCTCACTGTAGACCAAACCCATAAAACATTAATACGAACAAAAGCTGTAGTATCACTTTTAGATTTGTGCACTTCACATAAAAGGTTTTGTTAAGAGCAAGATTGCTCTGTTGCGAGGACACTGCATTCTGCAGGGCTGATTGCACGAATTGCTACAGCTCAGGATGCTGAAGAAAATAATATTCCCTGCTCCCTGGAAAGGTAGTCCTAGAAAGAGGGCGAAATGTCAACATCTGGCCAAGATTTACTCTTGTTTAGATTTAGGACTGGAATTTGTCTGGCTCAGCAGAAAGAATGCCATTAGCTTTGACAAGTGCGTGTGTGTGCCTGTGTTGGGTAATCTATTCAGGAGACGTAAAATGCTGCACGCACTTTCCATTTTATTGCAAAAAGCTGAAATTGACGGTACCTGTCAAAAACTATCATCTTCCACTCTTGAAAAGAAAATTGACCCTTGCTTTCTCTGCAGTATCCTTCAGCATTAGAGCAGGTCCACCTCTCCTTTAGCTAATACCACTTCAGTAAAAGGAAGTCGAGATTGAAAATATAATTGACCTGATGTCCAGAACTTGATATATTGAGGTCCTGAAGTAGTGCCTGAAAATTATTGCTAAATTTTAGTATTATTCTTCTGTCTGGAGACTGCTATGCATATCTATATTGCTATATAAATAATACTACATAATAAAGCAGGGCTATTTTAAAGGTCTAATGTTATAAAACCAATCAGGACTACCAATGAATGTTTTATACCATTAAAAATGCCTGCAACAAACCTGTTGGAAAAGACAGTTGCAAATTAACTGGTAAACTACACAAATGCTATCAGAAAGAAAGAATTCTTACAGGTATTGCTCCACCATTGTATCCAGAAAGAAAAAGTCCTTGAGAAGTTTGACAATATTAAAATAATATTTGTAAAATTCCCAAATATATCTTTTTCTTAACAGTTTTTTAAAGCAGATAAGATTTACTCGTGCATAAATTATTTCACCTCTCTTATTCACAAAAGATACCTGAGGGTCTTGCCATATATACCATCTTCAAGGAATTTGTACTCTTGTAATTCCTGAAGGCCATGATTAGTTCCAGTTTAGGATTTTCTATAATATACTTCCTTGTGGTACCTAGTCAACCAAAGGTGTCATACAGACAATTGTCACAGTATCTAGAAAGAACATTACATTCTTTATTGTTTAATGTTTCAGAATACGTTACTTACAGAAACTAGTAGAAGTCCACAGCTCATGCCTCTTTTTGCTTTTATAGTATATTGCGGTAATTAAAGAAACATACAAACACTTTTAGGAGCAATGAACTCTTCCAGCCTCTAATCCTGGTGCAGTGGCTGGGAAGATTTATTCTTTACTCATTTGTATGCACATGACAATTTGGCAAGGCTCAAGTACTGACTCTAGCAATTTTACATGATACGCCTTATGATTTCCTTGATAACTCTCCATTATTATACACTCTTCTCTGCCTGACCTCAGAAACTTTAATCTTTGCCATGAAACTCTAGTCACTGCCATTCTAATGCCATTGGTCAGGTGCTACACTTACAGGTACGTTGGAAATTCTCAGTGGTAAAGGGTAAATCCAAAAGGCCTCCCCCCTTTCTGGTTATCAATTTCACAAGCTTTAATCTGGCATCTGTTTCTAGATTCTCCTTCATTCCTGACAGAGATTATTGCCAGCATTGATCCTGACGGCAACATGGAATATTGTACCACAGTCTGTTTAGGAAAGTCATTTACAGGAAAAGTATGCAGACAATTAACTTAAATGGCATAACAAATATGGACAACATTGCTACACATTAATAGTGACAATATGCTGGAACATACCAGTGTTTAGGATTAAATTAAAATAGTAATGGACAGATTGTCTCTACCAGTTCCATCCTGCGTCTAGCATAGCACACAGCTGTGCCATGCTGAGAGGAGCTTCGGGAGAGAACCGTCACCAAAGACCACCTGCTTTCGTTCCTTCCCTCCCTCCTCCCATGGGAAACAATCTACAGCCCTTCACTTCCAGCACAAGATTTCTTCTCCTTGTGTTCATTATCTTCCTGAGTCTCACTGTCCACAAAGCAGTAGCAGTAGCATAGTTGGTAGTATGAGGAAGACATTCAGAACAATGTTTTCTCTCTCAGACCTCACCTAGATGTATTTGGATAGATCATAGTATGACCCAGTGTCTTTAAAGGTCAAATTTTGCTACTCTTACATGTTTCCTGAGTGGTTTGATGATAACTGCCTTGCAAAGGTGATCAAGGAGTTGAGAAGGGGAGATGCTCTTCTGGATCTGATACTTACAAATGAGGAAGAGCTTGACTGCAGTGACCACGAGACAGTGGAATCAAGGCAAAATAGCAGAATTGCAACCCTAGACTTAATGAGAGCAGACTCTGACCTGTTCAATGGCCACAGGGATCAGCTTGGAGGGATCCCAGGGGATACAGTACTAAAGAGGAGGCTGGGAGAGCCGTTTGATTTTCAAGGATCCCTAACTAAAAGCTTATGAGCAGCAGGAAGTCAAACAGGAGTGGCAGGAAGCCTGTGTGGATGAACAAGCTGCTCTTGACTAAACTCAAATATAAAAAGGAAGGGTACAAGAGATGGGAGCAGAAGCAGGTGACCCAGGAAAAATATACAAAACACCCTCTGAATGTACAAGGAGGAGAAACTTCTTTACTTTGAGGGTGCCAGAGCACTGGAACAGGCTGCCCAGAGAGGCTGTGGCATTTCCTTCTCTGGAGACATTCAAAACCCACATGGACACATTCCCGTGTGATCTGCTCCAGGTGAACCTGCTTTAGCAGGTGGGTTGGACTAGATGATCTCCAGAGGTCCCTTCCAACCCCAACCTGATCTGGGGAAATACAGGTTGTTCAGCCTCATCTTGATCCCAGAGAAGGTGGTGAAGCAAATAATTCCTGGTGGACAAGATGACCATAAGCCAGCAAAACATTTGGGATTCCTCACTCTCCTGTATTTCACATAGATTTTATATGATACCACTTAGGTTTTGTAAATTATGGTTGTATATTTGGATATTAGAGAAACTCTTCTAAACTACTTTGGGGTTTGGTGGTCTAGAATTGCAAAGCACTGTTAAAATTAATTATTGTTGATGATTTTTGTCCACTGAGTCTTTCAAGTTTTCAAAGCAATGCAGCTGTTCTTGTTTAGAGCCACTCGTGTATTTCCTAGAGTTGCCTGGCCAAGCACACATGGTGGCTAAAATCAGTAACTCTCATTCGCTTTTCCATCCCATTGGACTCAAGGATGCTACTTTTATGAGCAGGTACTTTTCAATATGAGTAAATGTTTCAGCAGCTGGAAAAAATTGATATTATTTTCTGCAGTCTTTCACTTCATCGATTCCCCTCTTACTTTCTTCCAGTCTTATTTTTTTTGGCTTCTTTTTATTTCTTGTCATTTCAGTTTTCTCCCCCAAACAAACACAATGTTTCTTCTCCTATGGCCGATTATCTTTTAACAAAGAGCATTATGTCAGCAGGAGAAGATCTAGATTTTTTTTAAACAAGTTGCAATAAAATGCAGAAGAGGGAAGTTAAGGAAAAAACCTAAATTCCAATACTTTCAATTTATTGTTTTTTAAACTGAGTTTGCTACTCTGCATTACTTCCATGCAAATTAATGAACAAAAAATGATTGAGGACATTTGTATAGATTTTAAAATAGGTTTTAAGATTACAAGAAATTCAATTTCACTGAATGTTTAAATAATTGATCATGTATGATAGTACATGTTCAATGAAGAAGTAAAAAGGAATGCATTTCTTCCCAAATGGACCATCATACAACTTCCAATGACTTCTGTGCTGCAGAAAGTTAAATTTATACATCTGTCTGAGATTAATGAAATGCTATATATGGTCAACTCGCCTTTATGGTTCATAGCAGCTGTAATTTAAAGAGATACTTGAGATGAGTTAAAGCAGTTGTCTTGTGGTGTTACAGGATTGATGAGTATCAATCAGATATACAAAACCACGGTATGTGCTCTGGAACGTTGCCTCAGAAGAGCAATTGATGTTTGAAATAGGAGATTAAAAGACTAAGTCTCCTTGTTGAGTTACACCACTTAGCATCTGCAGACAATTTCATTCCATTGCCAGTACTGCCAGCTAGGAGAGAAAACCAGCATAAGGGCAAAAGAAGAGCTGTTATGCTGTGGTACTGAAATAAGACTGAGCATTTCACATTTTGTGGTACAAGACTAATGGTGATTGCGACATTCTCCATATGAAGTACCACTTGAAGATTTTCAGAGGGTGAAGTATGATCCCAAGTGTCAGCATTTTCAGGAAATTATAAATATACTGAAACATATGCAGATATCTAACTAAGGTGCAAACATATAAAATCAAAAAGCATTTTTAATGCTTTTGCTTTTTTTTTCCAGATTAATTTCCCTTTATCCCTTCCATGTTTTCCCTCTTTTAATATTAAGATGCGCACAAATAATTTCTGTGTTGCCTTTCCTTCTCCCAAGTGCTTTCTCTCCTTCTTCTTATCGCAGAATCACAAAATGTCAGGGATTGAAAGGGACCTCAAAAGATCATCTAGTTCAATCCCCCTGCCGGAGCAGGAACACCCAGATGAGGTTACACAGAAGGCGTCCAGGCGGGTTTTGAATGTCTCCAGAGAAGGAGACTCCACAACCTCCCTGGGCAGCCTGTTCCAGTGCTCTGGCACCCTCACCGTGAAGAAGTTTCTTCTCATATTTAAGTGGAACCTCCTGTGTCCCAGTTTGTACCCATTGCCCCTTGTCCTGTCATTGGTTGTCACCGAGAAGAGTCTGGCTCCATCCTTGTGACACTCACCCTTTACATATTTATAAACATTGATGAGGTCAACCCTCAGTCTCCTCTTCTCCAAGCTAGAGAGACCCATCTCCCTCAGTCTTTCCTCATAAGGGAGATGCTCCACTCCCTTCATCATCTTCGTGGCTCTTATCCTATTTTTTAACGCATAAATTCTTATCCCTTCACCTCCTCTCCCCTGCTTCTTTCTTGGCTGCCCTGGGACTCAGCACAAGCAGCCACCTCCAGCCTTTCAGCTCCTCAAGCCCGTCAGGGGGACACATGGAGGAAAACAACCCAGCCCCTGGTCTCCCACCCCACGTTAAGCTCCTTCCCCCAGGAACCGCCTCCTCCTCGCCCCGAGGGCCCCACCGGTGACCGACTCCGCCGCCCGCCCGGCCCCGTCACACAGGGGCCATGACACACGGAGGAGGCGGCGGGGCGGGCACGGCGGATTGAAGATGGGAGGAGCTCCGGAGTCCGTCCTTCCCACTGGTTTGTCCCTCCGGCCGCCCTGTAGCGCTTCCACCTCCTCCCCCACCGCCATGGAAGGAGCCGCGGCCTCCTCCGAGGGCCTGCGCTACGCCGAGTACGCCAGGGTCCCTACGGGCGCCGGCAAGGGCCAAGCCGAGCTGGACCGAGGGCTGGTGAGCGCGCTGGGGGCGGGGAAGGGGGTGCAGCGCGTCCCGCGAGTGGCGGCCGAGGAGAGGGGAGAGCAACAGCCGGCTTGCCGGGGGATGGGGCTGCGGGGGGCAGGCGTGCTCCGGCTCCGCGCCGTGTCCTGGGTGCACCAAGCCCAGCATTGCCGGCCGGGCAGGGAGGGCATTGTCCCGCTCTGCCCCGCACTGGTGCGGCCTCATCTGGAGCACTGGGTGCAGCTCTGGACAACACAGGTTAAAAAGGATATAAAGCTACTGGAGAGTGTCCAGAACAGGGCTATGAGGTTGGTGAAGGGTTTGGAGGGGAAGCTGTCTGAGGAGCGGCTGAAGTCACTGGGTTTGTTCAGCCTGGAGAAGAGGAGACTGAGGGGAGACCTCATGGTGGAATGTAGAAATAAGCTTAACAGCAGAGTCAGTTATACTGTTAAGTGACATTCGTTATTTTATCAGCGCTGGGGAGCTCTGGGGATCATCCTTCATAAGTGCTTCAAAGACTGGATGCTCTTGCGTTGCTTATATTCACATAATCATTACATATGCATTACAATTTTTGAAAGTTTTGACATACAATACACCTATACTAAAAAATAATGGATGATGTTAGTTATAATTGTTTAGTTTCTTACTTACGATACATGTATTAATTAATAGTTAACTATAAACTAAGCACTCTGCTTCTAAACAATGTATTACTTAATCTTCTGTCTCCCTCTTGTCATGCAGAAGGATCTAAAACTTGAAAAATATCCCCTCGTTTTGCAGGTGGTCAGAAAGTATTTATCTCATGTTAACTGGTTAATGATGGGTATGTCTTTTATAACTTAATCACAGTATACATTAATTTGGCAGCGTCTCTTCAATGGCGGCTACAGCTTCCTTACAAGGGGAGGAGGAAGGGCAGGCGCTGATCTTTTCTCTTTAGTGACCAGTGACAGAACCCGAGGGAATGGCAGGAAGATGTGCCGAGGAGGTTTAGGTTGGACATCAGGAAAAGGTTCTTCCTTCAGAGTGTGGTGGACACTGGAACAGGCTCCCCAGGGAGGTGTCACGGCCCCAAGCCTGACAGTGTTCAAGAAGAGACTGGACAACACCCTCAGACACATGGTGTGACCTGTGGGGTTGTCCTGTGCAGGGACAGGAGTTGGACTCGATGGTCCTTGTGGGTCCCTTCCAACTCAGGACATCCTGTGATTCACATGGAGGTGGGCAGGGAGGTCGGGGTGGTGGTGCTTGGGATGAGAAGGTTTGTGCCCCTTCGCCCCAGGCCACGCGTGGGCCTGGTGGTGTGGGGGGAGCTGCAGCGTGGGCAGCGGGAGACACGGGAGCGCTTCGGCTTTCGCTTAAAGCGCTGCGCTGCTCCAGCATTCACAGGCATGAGCAGACACGGCCTCAAACTTCATTCCCCTGCTGTAAAGAGGGGGATACCTGTGGAATTTCCACGTGCTGTGTGAGTTTTGTTACCACAGCCTTGAGCGTTAATGGCTTTGTAGAGCTCCATTTCAGAAAAGTTAATTCTCACATGACAGTTCCTCGTGGGGGAGAGGCGGGATGGGCTTCGAAGTGGAGGTGAAATGCCTCCAAAGTTTCCTATGCAGTGCCATGCTTTAGTGGGAAGGGTGCTGGAACTTTATCCCACGCCTTCGTTCTGGTCACTTCGACTAGTTCATGGGACAGTGACTTCTCTTTGGAAAACAGTTGTGAAAAATACATGGATTGCTGCTTAAAGCACTGGATGGTGAAGATTTCATAGTTGTAAAATGGCTTTAAATATGTATTTGCCATACTTCATTGTGTGTATGCTGTTACATCTACAACATTTCTTTTTTTTAAAAAAAAGAACATTTAAAAAAATGTTTAGTTAAGCAAGCAGTTTACACTTGTATGCTTATTTCAATCTAAATATGTACTTTCTATTTTACTGATCCATGATTAAGCATGGACTGATAACTAAATGCTATCCAAATCGTCACGAGTTATTATTTTGCCTGTGCTTTTTATTCCATTACAATGTAGGTTTTTGAGGCAAAAGATGGTAGAGCTCTTGCTGTGTGTCTGAAAGCTAGTTGTGAGAAGAGCAAAATATTTTCCATTTGACTAAGAAAGGTGTTTTCACTGCTTGTGTTAGAAGAACCAGTGTATAAAATACAAATCCTATGCAAGCAGGTATATTTTCACATTCGTAAAGGTGGTTCTTGTAGCCAGATGTAATAGCGTTATGCTGAAATTTTAAAATCATGCTTTTTTTAAATTATTTATAAGTTTAACTTTTTTCTGCTTTATAGAAGGAGAAGCTTCAATGCTCAGAATTACAGATTTATTTATTTGTTTGTTTGTTTTAGTATGATTAAGTTGGCAGAGACCATGGATTAGAAATTTGCAGAAAGAATAACTCATTCTTCCCTGTGTCTTCTACTGAAAAATTTAGTCTACTGGAAAAATTACATGTTAAAGGATTAGGCTGTAGATCTCTGTATGCCAACAGCACATGATGTATACTTGTAAACATACTGTATATTAATTAATGTGCTTTATCCTCTTGTTTGCCAAACACTTTGGTGAGTCAAGTCTTACAGATCTCTTTCTAATGTGCGTGTTTTCTTATACACATTTCTGAAAATATTTTTTTTAAAAATCAGGTTTTGCAGATTTAGCAAGACTTTGTTTCATTATTTTCTGTATCTAAGAGGGTTTGTTGCAGAAAACTGAACTACATAGTAAAATTAAAATACTGAGATCAGCAGAATAGCATAGGGTTGATGACTAACCTTTAGGAGCTGATTCATTGAATAAAGAAAGGGACAGATGCTACTTTTTAATCTTTTATTTCTTTATTACCCCCTCTTGGATTTCATTGAAAACCCACATCTTAGAAATTTCTTAATGGCATTTTCGGTGGGGGAGGTGGAAGGTCAATTCTGTCATAATTCATAGTCAGTAAGTATCTATTTTTTTAGCCTTTATGAGTCTGAAAAAAAAATGCATCTTCAAGCAATGGGAGCTAAAAATGTTTGTGGTGGTAGTTGTATTAACATGCTGTAAATGAACTGATCCCTTCCACACTGATAGTGTATTGCTTTCATTTAGTATTGACTTGAAGGGAGTGCATTTAATTAAAACTTTATGCTCTAAATTTCAATGCAAAAGACTAGCATCGACTTATTCTTCTAATTAGTCACCTGAGATGAGTGAACGTGGAAGAGGAAACTGAGTCAAACCAGATTTAAAGCACTTATCGGTTAGTGCTTGAAGTTGCCACTGATTTTATGAGAGGCTGTCAGACAAAAACTAACCATGCAGTTGTTCTTATGTTGATTCAAATGAAGTGTTTGTCATGTGTATAGCTAGGATTTATTCACACCATAACAAACGTTCAGGGTGCTTTGGCATGACAAGTTATCGCTTCTTGGCTAGTAAGTGGCAAGTGACTCTTCTCTAACCTGCTCATAATGCAAATAAGGTGAATTGCCTTAAACCAAGGTAACTTTTCTTGTGGTTGTGCCTCACTTGAATACGTGGGCAGTCTTTCATGCCTCTCTGGCTTGAGTTTTCCATCACTTTTACCTAGTTTTCTGGCTTGTCTTCATATTTCTGTTGGTGTCAAGTACTGCTCCTATTCTATAGTTGCTGCCATGCTGCTTTTTTACCTGCTGTTTCCCCACTAGCTTTCCATTAACTGGTAGTGCTTTCCACTGAGTTTGAAATAATGCATCCCAGTGGACATGGCTGGCTATCAGAGGCCCTCAGGGGTGTCTACATCATGTTCCCAGACTACTGTGCAAAACCACTTTAAGCTGTTTCTGCACTGAACTGACAAGAGTCCAGGTATTATTTATTAGCTTGGTCTCTATGCTTGGCCTTACATGTGATGAGGTGTCTGCTGCTAATGCCTTGTAACTTGCATACTTTGTTGTAAACAGCTGACTTAAACCACCTCTTTGGTGGCAAAGCAAGTATAACTTAATTTGGACGAGCACAAGCTAATAAATATTACTTTTTGCCAGTGTGATCTATTTCACACATGGTTGCTCTCTTAATTGACTGTAGCCATTTAGTGAAAGATTCTCACTGTCATTCTAAACAAGTAAAGTCTCTATTGAATATAAACCCGTGGTCACAAACCACAGAATAGAATAATATAGAATTTCTACAGGGTTATGATATTTTCAGAAAAGATGTGGCTGTTTCTGGTTAGTGTCTAAACAGAGGAATTAGAATTTTTTAGAAGGTTTTGAATATTGAGAGCCTGGGAAAACCGATTTGTGAGAAGAAATGGAAAGAATTTTGGTTTAGTGAGGAGATGAGCAACATGCTTCGCTATTTTACATCTGCTACCATTTAAGGCAACATACTTTTATTTTTTCATGGTCTAAAGATGAAGGGAAATTTAGTGGAACTGAAAGGAACAACAGACATAAAACTACTACATTAGTTTTACATTCAGAAATGAATGCTAATATCGAGACTGAAGACTACACTGAGATGGAAGAGTGAGTTTACAAAAATGGAATAGACAGGCAGATTTTTAATGCCAGAACTCCCCTAGTCTTAACTTTGGAGCTCCGCTTTCAGCGTGTTTAGTGAGGTTTTTTATTTTTCTGCTAGAAACCTCTAGGTAACTGCAATATTATGTTATGCAAATAGTTGGAATAGCCCCATCCCAGTAGGTGGGAACTAGGTATTTAGTTAAAACACACAGGATCCAGAAGCTAGATATAGAAGAATACAGCTGCATACAGATGAGCTCAGAGCAGGCTCCTACTTTTTCTGCGCTGAGCTCAGTACTGCTGGCAGCAATCACGGACGCTTGCCTTCAGAGTCGAAGCCATAGGTGCCACTGGGCACGATGGCAATGCCCACGTCTTCTATGGCAACCTCTTTGCTGGGAAAGTTGTCAGAATCTGTTGTAGCCCCTACTAAGCCAGTTCCAGAAGACTTTAGAACTGATATTTTCCACTTCTTCCCCTACTCCCTTTCTTTCTAGAGATTGAGTGCAATCAAAGATACAGAATTTTAGCCCCAGGAGTCTCAGTTGCGAAGGCAACTTGGCCCCAAATCCAGTTATTGGGGCACTCACATTGAAATTTGGGCTTTAAGGCCTGCTGTCAAGTTTGTTGGTAGAAAATGTGTTAACCAGTTATTGGATAAATGCAGAAGTCAGTCGCATACAGAAGAGTCAGTTGGGTGATAAAAGCATTTTCAATGTAGTTATGTTTTGTATTCAAGCTGAACAGGCCTAATCTGATTTCTTATGTTTCCTGGGGGAAACTGACATATAACTAACATAGGATGAGACACAGCTAGTGCCACAGATTATTTCATTTGGTTCAAAGATTGTATGTAGGGTTTTCAGAAGTAGATCGATGCCCCCAGCACACATGCACGTCAGTGCTCATTTTCTTTTTTGCATTCTGCAAATGTGTGAGAAGTCAGTCCCTTCTTCAAGGTTTAGTATGTATCTTTCAGCAGCTTCTTGTTCAGCATGGAGATATTTCTTTTTGTCCTTCTGGAGATGCCTGACTTTCTTCAAGCACTGTAGGAAAACACACGTACCTCATCTGGGAGGTTTGAGTTAGCAAAAGGTAGGAGTTACTTTTGCTTAAATCAGATGTTCAAGTTTTTGTGCTTTTGAATTCGAGAGCCCAGTTAGGCTTAGAGCAAATTTTAGTTGCTAATGAACACTTCCTGGAATCTGTCAGAAGTCTGCCTGTTTACAAATATTTGTGCTATAAGATAGAGTCCAGCCAGTGACTGACACTCAATAATGAAAATAGGTTATTGGGCTTTATGTCTTTATCGGGGCTTCCATGAGTCAAAGTGTGAAAGATGGAAGACACTAATATACATTTGTGGCCGTAGCTGTGGGATGGGGCTTAGTCTTTGAAGAGAGTGCCAGGAGTCAGCTGGGACCCGGGGTCTTTCTTAGTTGGGTGAGCCTAAGTACAGTGTTAAGTTAGTATTCCAATACCACTTTCAAGCAGTGTCATGATGAGATTCCAAGTGAAGGACTTTGCAAAGCAATATTAATACTCTCTGTTATGGCAAGTGACATTTCAGACTGTGTTGAACTGGTGTGCACAAATAATTTTGAGTGATCCTGAATAGTTGTCTGACTTGTGTTTTTATCATTACATACTGTGAGCTCTTTGTCAGCATTCGTTCACTCATTTACTAACAGATAATTCCACGTTCAACCTAATACGTTGGCATGGGTTAATGGGGCTGAACTATAAAATCTAACAGAGCTGGTGCAATACAGAACTTTATTTAACCTTTCATATAACTTATACATGAAACACCAAGTCAGACATCAGAAATACTCACTGTTAAAGTGCTTATATTTCAAATTAGAGTTTGAATGTTATTCTGATTCCTGTTTTTCTGCTTTAGGCCAGAACTATGATCGCGGTTGGACTTGGTGTTGCAACTGTTGCGTTTGCAGGTGAGCTAAATCACCGAGTGGGGAACTGCCACTTGTCAGCTGCTGTTTCCAAAGGGTTGATGGAGTTTTAATGAATTTAAATAGTGGAAAGGTTGGTTGAGAGTGCTATGTAGAATCATGTCCAGTTGTAGTTCCTTTCCCTTCAAAATTCCTGACACATTTTTCAAAATTCTTTTTGAACGGTCACAGCTGGAGGAGCTAATTTTATGAGCAGCAGCTAAAAGGTTCTGTCTGCATTTTGTTTGTTTGCAAAATGTAATGTGAAAAGATTATTTATCAGCAAATTACAAAGTAGAGGACCTTTAGTACATAAGAGTGGAACAGGATCTTGTGGTGTGGAGGTGCTTTACAAATTCAGATAGAGAAAAATAGAAGGTTTTAGTGGCTACAGTGATTTATCATATTAAACTGTTCCCATAGTATATTGTTTGTTACCTGAACTCCTGCAGCTAGACTCTGCTATCTGAAAAACAGGTTCTAGTCTCAACACAAGGCAGGGGCTTAGCATGATTTACACTCTGGGTTACTCAGGGCAGATAAGTTTTTTCTGTTCTGATCTTGAAATACATAAATCAATTTCCATTATTTTCAGCACGTAAATTGACCATGGTCAGCTATGTGCAAATGCACACACCAGGAACAGATGCAATAGATGAACAAGCTGCACCAGATTTCAGCAGGCTTTTGCTGGGTACAGTTGTGTTAGGTTTTTATGATGAGGGCAAGGAAAGACAAGATCTTTGGTGAGGTACATCCATTAAGGAGTTGGTTTAGCTATGTGTTTGTACATAAGTAGAAGATGAATGCTCTTTGAATTTCTTCTGCTTGTTGAGCTGAAGAATTAATGATAGCTATCAAAGTAGTAGTAGTAACAGCATTAAGAAGGCGGCGAGGTAATATATTAGTACATCACAAATTTTCAGCAGTGATACTCTAACAGTGGTTTTAACTTCTGTGTTAACATAGGCACAGGCTTAGATGACTAAAATAACCAATGGACGCATCATGTATTTTAAGAATGAAAGTGAGATGCTATTTGAATGAAGAAGAGCCATATTTTATAAAACACTTTTCCGTTGTGCATAGTAGTAAGTTACACTGCTAATGAATAGTTAATCAAAACAATAATTGGCAAGAAGGGACTTACAGGGAAAAAATCCTTGGGTAATGTGGCACAAGTCTTAATTCTGAAGTTGCAGACCTGCTTTGTGCTTCCAAGAACACAGTCTAACAGCATTCCCTATGGCCTTCTCTAGCTATAGACACTCACTGCCAGTGGGGAATTGAATGGCTCTGAATCCCAGAAGATCCTCTCTTTGTAACAAAATTAAAAATGCAGTACTTACAAAATGTGTGATTAAGCATACAACATCACAGCAAGAAACATGCAGTACATAGTTTTATTTTTTTGAACACATAACCTTTGAACAGTGTTTAATAAATAATGTATATCCAAAGCTAATGTTTCATACTACCCTTTTTCTTAAAGTTCACAAGGCAGATATCTTCATTTATCATATTGAAATGCATTTAAATCTATTTGTTTTGTGAGCAAAGACAATGTATCTTTGCAGTCCGTTACTAGGTTTTTAGATGAAGTATATTAAACTTCTCCCACTTCCTCCCCCAGTAATACAAAGATAGAAAAGTGCAAGCCATAGCAAGTTTACTGTGGGACTTTGGCTGGGCAGGATTCAAAACCAGCTGTTGAGGGAACATTCGAAAGCAGTAAAGTGCAATGGCGCTGTACAGCAAATAAATGAGACAAAAAGGTTATCAAGGAAGGATTTTGATTTTATTTTTTAAACGAAAAATATTTCTGATGTAAGCCGATGAGCATAAGTTGGAGACTTTTTCTTTTCCTTTTAGTGAATGTTGGTTATAATGTCATTTAACTTCAATCTTTTCCAGGTCGTTACGCTTTCCACCTTTGGAAACCATTGGAGCAGGCAATTTCAGAGACAGCAAAGAGGATTTCAACTTCTGTAAGTTTAGAAGTTACTTTTTGATAAGTTTATGATTTTATATTTTCAAGTATTTAGAAAGGAGACATGTTATATACAGCAAGTGGCAGTTAGACTATTTTTTTCTAGGATACTTGTCTCTGTGTATGTTCTGGCATGTTATCTAGTATATTTTAAATCCCCATAGATGAAGCTATATGAAAAGATGTTTGTGAGTTTGATAAACAGTTCTGATTTTCCTGGTGATGTTTCAGAACTCTTTGCTGGTAAGCGTATGATAAATTGCTAAAGCACGCTGTGAGAAAATAGCTAATTCCTAGAGATTACAAAGCGATGACATGCAGTTTCCTTTCAAGAAGCTAAAAATGAAAGAATTCAGTAGTTTGTTTTTCAGATACAGTATTAAAAATGTAGAAGACAAATCGAGAAACTTCTAGGAAAGGTTACTATAGAGATGTGAGTTGCCTTTTCTTTCTTTCACGGCTAATTTTAACTTTTAACCAAGTTTTTGGTTTTTGTTTTGCCCTACATGTTTAAAAATATAATCATGAGGTAAAAAATGAAGAGGTAGATTGTTGTGAGAGGAGCATATGCAGGGAATATTTGAGAGCATTTACTTTTTGCTTCAGTGGCTACATTGTCCTCTGGTAAATAAATAAAAATGTTCTATTCCTGTTTGATTAAAGTGATTCCCCATAAAGTAGATGATGTCTTGTGGCAGTGCTTTCTTTCAGAGGTTGTAGTCTGTGAACACCTATCCACAGTGGGAGGAACACTTTTCCCCTTGCAATGCCAATGGGTGAGGGTGTTGAGGGAGTAGTTGTTGCAGATTATTATTTTCTGAAAAGTATATTAAAGGTAGGTTTTTGTTTAAAAGTGATCATTGGCATTGTACCTGTTTATGTGAGGCAAGTTGCAACACAGAGCTTGTCTATATACTGAATATGCAATATATAGACAAGATGTTAGGGTCCAAATTCATTTGCCATCTGTAGTTTCTGTTAGTGTGCTGAAGGTGGAGGCAAGCTTCCTGGGGAGGGAAAGACTCGAAACATGGGCTGTCCTATTGACAATCGTCCACACTTGTTCTTGATTGTGATGTCTGTCAGCCAGACAGTGTTCCTGTATCAATTTTTCTCTCTGTTCCTCTGTTGCATTGCTGTTGTGACACCACCACCATTTATTGTTTTGTTGGTGTTTTTTTTTTCTTTCTTTTCAAAGTAATTTTTTGGGAGATTCCCAAGTTGCCTTCAAAAGCAGCAGAGGGGACTTCAGGTACTGCAGATTAAATTGCTTTCATATGACGTGGTTACAGTCTGACTTGCAGGCTTGCTGGAAGTAGCTAGCAATAAGGACATGTGGCTTTGGAGTAGGGAGTGCTTCAATCTTCACTCTCCCTCCCCAGCAGTTTTACTCCAGCATTTCTTCATCTATCCATTTGTAGCTACAGGCTAGAGAATCTAAATTCAGACGTGTTCAGATAAGAAAGCAGGCAGTGACTCTTTTTAACACATTGAAATATGACATGCTATTGCACAGAGAGGTGTCTGTTCCTAGGAGACTGTACCCCTCAGTACCGATATACTGGCTGAACCAAGCTCATTACAAGCCTATCTCATTTTTACTATAGTGACTTTCAGAGGCCTGCAGAATTCATGAACAGCCATAAAGAGCAACCCTGGAGCTTCTGCATTCTCAGAGCTCCTAGTCCCTGGAGCTGCATCCTCTGTCTGCCTTTATATCCCACCTCACAGCCCAGAATTGGATGTGGATCTCCAGTAGAGTATCTTTTCTCTGATTCTATTTCTGAACTTGAAAATATGAGTTTTCAGTGTAACATGAGATCTGCTGAATACAGTAAAAACTCTCTTTTCTGGTTTGCCATTAACTGTGTATATTTGACAGCTTTATATTTGTAAGAGTAGTGATAATATTTTTCTTCTACAATCCTAGTCCAGATTTAAAACCCTTGTATAATTCTTAGCCAAGATTATTTGTTCTTTAATGCTCTACAGCTCCTACTTTCCTGGATTGTATTTTTTTCCAAGTTTTTTTTCTCCTCCCCTTAACAATCAATTATTTCCTATTTATAACTTTTCTTTGAAACAGCAGAGAAAACATTAGGTACAAAGATCCTATGTCAGTGCTTATTTTCCAAACTTATTTTGTTGCAAAATTTGAAGCTGCTGAGTATAAGCTGTGGATTAGCACTTTCATCACATTTCTTTACAACATACTGCCTTCTAAACTATGCTGACAAAAGAAATAAAGCAGTTAGTACTTCTACCTATGCTAACTGGAAATATGCCATTTAGTGTCTAGGCTTAGTCTTACTTAGCTGGTTTCCTGTGGTGTTAGGAGGTGCCTAACTTGGTCACTGTAGTTTTCAGTGTTTGTTCTAACTTTATAGAATCAAACTCTGTCCCTCATCACCTTTTTTTGAGAGACTGTAAAGCAGTGGCATATTTAAAAGTTAGCTTGTTCTCTCTGTAAGTCCTGACTCTTCCTCTCCCCCATTTGCAATAGAAATAACAATTCATGTTGGTCGCAGTCACACAGGTAATCCAGATGCTGTTTATCCTTCCTGCTCACTTCTAAATGACTTGGGTAAGGTCAAGTTGAGCAATTATGAAGCACTGATTTAAAATGCCTGCTTACTGTATCCTGAGTACTCGACACTTTCTATTTACTTATCTAAATAAATAAGAAGTACAGTCAACAACTGCACTCATCTTTAAGTTAAAAACAGTAAGTAAAGGCAAGTAAATGTGCTCTGTGTTTTTCTGAACTTGAGGCCATTTCCTCTCATCCTATCACTTGTTACTTGGGAGAAGAGACCAACACCCTCCATGCTACAACGTCCTTTCAGGTAGTTGTAGACAGTGATCAGGTCTCCCCTCAGCCTCCTTTTCTCCAGGCTGAACAGCCCCAGCTCCCTCAGCCGCTCCTCATCAGACTTGTTCGGTGACACAGCAGTGACACTGTGGTGTTTCTCTGTGTAGTGATGAGAGTCTGTTGCCAGTAGAAGGTGCATAGTGCTAAGCAGTCATTTAGCTTTTCTTCCTCAGGCAAACCTTAATGCTGTTAATTATAATCACAGAATGTTAGGGATTGGAAGGGACCTCGAAAGATCATCTAGTCCAATCCCCCTGCCGGAGCAGGAACACCTAGATGAGACTATTTCACATTTTAGGAAATATTAACATTATAAAAAAAGGAAGTATTCGTTACCTGTCTTTGTTGAATCAATGATATTGAAGATTGAAAGATACGTAGGAGATATTGAAGACAGAAACAGCAATTCTAGGCAAAATCAACTGTCAAAATACTCAAAGCCCACAATCCTGGAAGTTCTGTGTTCCAGAAGAAAAGGATGTCTTCCATAGCACTTCATTAGGGATTTTTGCACTGTGTTTCCCTTATTGGATCTGATTCTGCTCACTCTCAGAGTTCTCAATTGAGAGGGAAGGGTAATGACCGCCTCCTTTGTCCTTCACTGAAAATAAAACTTCCAGAGAATAATGCAATTTCCAGTCCATTTTATAGATTTTTTTTTTCCTAACTGAACTTAAGGAAGTTAAAGTTGATCTTAGCAAAATGTAGGTTATAACATAACACAGCTTCTAAATAGTTTGTTCTTGTAGGTTTGGTTTTGGTTGTTTTGTTTTCTTTTCTTCTTCCAGTGTTTGTTACCTGTGCAATGCAGGATTGTATTGGTGGTAGAACAACACATAGAGTTTTCTGAAAAATTCACTGCTTTATATAATATGATGAATGGTTTCAGTTATGGAGTTTTGAATCTCTTACCTTGGCATGGAAGGAGTGATTACACTTTCCCTGTGCTATGCCAGGAAAAATATCTTGAAGATGTCACGGTCCAAATGAATGGGATTTTCTTAGCTGACTGCCTTTTATGTGAATTTATAAGAGTGAATATGCATTTGCGAAGGAAGTCCAGCCATTTTCTGTTCTTCCCCCCTACCTATTAATGGCATTTGTTCAGGAAGCAGAATTTGCTTTGGTAAGTTGCTAAATAGTAACAACATACAAGGAAATTAAATAAATTAAATGTAACCCCTACTCTCACCTCAAATAGCACAAAGAAATGGAGAGCTCATTGTGGAGATTTTTCCAGTGCAGAATTTGTTTGCAGTAGCCAGGATTAAGAAATAATGAAGTACCTAGAACTGTCTGCTCATCAAGGAGTTTTCATACCAGAAAAATATCAGAGTATCGTTTCACTTCGTTGCGACCATTACTTAGAATTTAAAACGAGGAAAAAAATGCTTTAATTTGAATGGTGTGGAAAAGTTGTTTCATTAGGGTAACTAGATACCTGCCCAGGTATTTCTTCCCCTTATTCTAACCAATGGGAAAAATGGCTTTTATGTCTAACTTCCTTTTGCTTTAAATTCTGTTTAGGATCAAGATCTTATATTTAACAATTGATTATTCTTGCCATGTGCTTCACTTCTAAGAAGAAAATGGTTTTTTTCTTCATGACCAATTCAACAAACTGTTTTTGCTTATGTGCCAAAGGACGCAGACAACAGCACTTATTTTTCTTCATTCCTCTTGGAAATGAACCAAATCAAGGCTTTCCAAGGTTAGAACAGTGTCAAGGAAGCAGGCTTTAAAAAACATGAAAAAATATTTCTGAATTTAAGCCTATAGCCATCCCTTCTCATTCTCTTATTTCAAATAGTATTTTAGATTAAATCTACCAAGAACAGAGACGAGCTGTATTGGAGATAATTCAAATACTGCTCTTCTCTACATGAATAGTGTACCAATGTCCTCTTGTATTAGAGTTGTATGCCAGGGTCGAAGGGTGGAGAATTAACCTTTTCAGAAATCCATCTGCACCCAAGCTGCTTTGGGTGATGTTCTGGAAGATCTTTCAGAGGACGTTACAGTGTACTTTTCTCTCCTCACTGTACTAATTGTTCAGCATCATTACAAATTTCTGTGCAGCTCTGCCTCCTCAAGGGTGTTATCTGGTTGCCATTAAATCACGAGCATCATTTCCTCTCGAAGGACTGGAGAAGCCCCATGTGTTCCTTAGCGTTACGTACCTGAACCCCAGCGTCGGTGTGCGCTGTGACAGACCCATTTTGTGTCACCCTGTAGCTACAGCAGCGGTTCCTCAGAAGATTTTTGCTGTAGATGTGACACATCCACAGTTGCTTTGGCTTTGGTACATGTACTGTTACAATAGCAGTTATTTCATGTGTGATTTGGGGTGGGAAGAAGAAAGATAAGATTATTTTCAGATAATAGTAGTACGCCAAAAAAATAGCCTCTGTGGCTGCATGTGTGACTTCATGGTAGCAACAGGTGAAGTATTTCTGAACCTTGCTTTTGGGTGAATGTCACTCCTAAGCTTAATTGAAGACTTTGCTTAGATATCATAGACAGAGCCCTTTAAATGCATTAGTGCTTTTGAAATTACATAAGAGAGAGTTTGTGTAAACAGAAGGCAACATTCTCACTAAATATGAATGAATATATTTAGTGAGAAAAGTGTTTTATTAAAAGCCAGCACATTTTCACTTGGGGGTAAAAGGAACACTTAAAAATAATCTCAGCTCTCAGGACAGACTTCCCTTTGATAGCAACAAAAGAAGCTTATTTTCCCCCAGTTGATAGGTTTTGCATTGAGGAAAAAACTTCAATGTTTTTGAGTGATTTCTGTGTGCCAGTTCCCAAAGGCAGGCTGTCTTGGAGCTACATCTGCTGCCTCTGGGACTTGTGCAGCTTAGGCTATTATTTGTGTAGCAATGGGCTATTCTCTAATCTTTTTTCCAGAAACATTTACATTGAGGTCACTAACCATCAGTGGTGTTCAGTAACTTTTTTTTTTAAAATTTCTGATGTATTTATGGTTGACAAATATACTTTCAACCCATTTTCTATGACAATTAATTGTTGTAATGATTTACTCTTACCTCTGTCTCCTTTTTAATGTTCTTTTCCCACTCATGTTTTTTTCTCCCCTTAAAACAATGGCTAAAGTCTCACATGCCAATGAGTTTAAAAAAACTAACCCCAGATCCTGTATCTAATCATCATCAGTCATTGATGTCTAGGGAAGGATGTAAAGGCGTTTGTCAGAATTTCTCCATATACTCTGCTACTTTTCAGTGTTTTCTAGCTCAGTGATTTTTAAAATAGAGGTTATGGCTTTATGTTAAGCCTTTTTTTGATTTCTTTTTGTTTATTTTTCAAGCTTCCTTCAAAGAACTCTTGATATATATTTTTTAAAGTAACATTCCTTTATGTGAAAAAACATAATGACTCTTCATCAGTATATTATATTTATCTGTTCTTATCCTTTTGTTTTTGGTGGTTTTTTGTTTGGTGGTTGTTTTTCGTTTGGTGGTTGTTTTTCTTTTGGTTTGTTTGATTTTTTTTTTTTTTTTTTTTTTTTTTCTTTCTCTACCTTGTTTGTAGCAATATCTAGATTTCAGAGTGACTGTCCATAATTCCTTGGATGCCAAAATATTGTGATTTTTGCCGTTTTCCAGTGCGGCGGTACCAAGTCCATTCTAAACAAATTTCCCCCTTTCCCTCCCCTGCCCTCACCAACACACACACTGTACCACTCTGTGCTGGGGTATACTTTGATTCTGGACTCTTTTGCCTGAGGGCAGGTTTTTTATGGTTGTAGCTATTAATATCTCTTATTAGCAGTAGTTATTTTTAATAAATAACGCATAGTTATTTTTAAGTTGTTTTTCATATGCGTTAACACTCAGAAGTCCTTTCATATTGTCTGGTTTGTAGTTGTTCCATGCCTTCAAAATAAATTATAAATGAATGTAGTGCTGTGAATGAGGTCATAGAAACATGATTTAGGTCCTGGCACCTTGTACATGAAACTAATTATTGCTTGTTTTTCCTTTCTTCTTTTTAGAGCCTTTCATTGTACTATAAAGGAGGATTTGAACAGAAAATGAGTAGGCGAGAAGCTAGTCTTATTTTAGGTGTAAGGTAGGTATGTTGCATTAATATATATTTTTGTTTGGTAAGAATCGAATGAAGAAAATGCATATTGTGAAGACGTGGAATACTCTTGCCAAAACAGTAACTTTTTTTAAAAAGGCTTTTAATGGCTTATAAACCATTCTAATATTCTGCTTAAGCTAAAAAGCAAACAATAAAATGCTAATAAAACATGCGACTTGCGTTTGGCTTGAAGGCACGGTAACATTGCAGTAGAGAATTGGTGCTCTGGAAATAATCAGAGTAGCACATACTGTGCTAATTAGTGTGATCACATGGGCTGGTCTTCAAAAAACCCCTTGAGATAAGTAATATTGTAGATTATATTAATAAACGAGGAAAACAAATCAATTTTGCCTTTTTTTTTTTTCGGTAAGTCAGTATATTTTTTTTTTTCTTTCTTCACTCTTTGATTTGTTTGGATTTAAAAGGTTGTGGCATGTTCTAAACAAAAATACTTAGAGAGATTTGTCATTTAGAGTAGGTATGGGAAATCTTCTCCAGGCTGAGTAATCAATGGATTTTTCTGTGGATTTTTTTCAAAAACATTCGGGTGAATTTTAAAATTAAAGAAAAAAAGAGGATGGCTTTAATTATACCCAAAATAAACTATTCCAAATGGTGAAAACTGGGATTTAAATTCTGTTTTGGTGTGCTATTTGTGTTTACTTCTGACATAATGGAAGTTATAGAGATTTAGCATTCATTTTAAGGAACTGTAAAATGAAACATAACGTTTATTTGAAATATTTCATGCTTGCACACTGAAGAGGAGATTTATAGGAATACTCTTCAGAAATATTTCCTTTGACCTTTAAGGTTGATAATATATTAACATTTTCACTTTATAAGGGCAAATTCAGTGATATTTCAGAGTAGCATGCTGCAGCTTATTAAAGTGTGTTTACAGTGGCAAAGCCCAGCCTGAACACTGCTCATGTACACGTCTGAAGCTTCATCACATCTGAAATCAGTCTCTTTTAATAGCTTGAATCTGCAGCGGGAGCAATGACACTGCTTCGTGTGTTTGGACTCAGTTTTGCAAATACCATTATTGATCAGATTTGAGCAAAGTTCTTTTTAATGTTTAAAGGATTAAACCTTTAACTGTATAGAAGCATGGCTAACAAGTTTATAGGAAATTTTCAGTGTTTAAAAACACTTTTCTAGACCAGTTTTAACTCGCTGCTTACTGTAGAAATATATATATGCCACCTAAAAAAAAAATGCAAGTGAGTTTTAAAGTGTTGTGGAAAATGCCAGGATATGCACAAAGGCACAAACTAGATCTGTCTAGGCCCTGATCTTATTATTGTAACGCTTGTCCTCTGTCTCATCGCTTCTAAGTCATACTAAATTCTGAGGCAAAGTTTCTTCATTATTTCAAGTGCTGAGTATGCGTGGGAAATATAAATAATAAAGATGAGCCCTGATAAAGGTGGGCATTTAATGGTAGCTTTTAAATTTCAAATATATTGGCCATTATACATTCCAAATGTTATTCTCTAAGAACCATCTTGTAAAATTGCAGGGTTTTGGTAGAAACATGCATATGCATTATTTTTATTGAAGCTATGAAAAAGGTATTCAGAGCTACAAAGTACTGTATTGGAAATATTGACTAATTTCAAGTTTTATTTTTCTTGCATTAGTCGTTATGAAGCAGCACTGATTAATGAAATTCATTATAAACATAGCGATAATTTTAACAAGTATATGCTTTGTAGAAGTAGCTGCTGATGGGAGAAGTGTCTGAGATGACATGGGAGGTGAAAATGTTAGGAGTGTTTTCCAAACATTAGACAAAACAGATACTAGCAAAATATAGCTGTCCTAAGTATAATGGTTGACAGCTATCAAATCCCTAATGCTGGACTTCTCAAGTTAGAAAATATGTCTGAAAACCAGAAGTTAAAATTCTAGATAAAAATAAAGAAAATTTTCTGTATTGTACCATTTCCTCCATGAAACAAGATGCATACTTATTTTTTCCGTAGGAAATATGTTTGTTAATGTATTAAATATATATATGCATTAGTTAAAAATGTTTAATTCTTAAAACATAAATGACATAACAAAAAAAAAAGGCTATAATATTAAAAAAAAGTATAGTACATTGAATAAGTATACAAACATAAATGTATTTATGGTTTAATCACTCTGGCTTTTTTTTAAAAAAAAAAATATTTTATTTTACTTTTAAACAGAGCTTACTGCACAAGTATATGATATGATCATAAGACCACTCAAGCTGGGAGGGACCTCAGGAGGTCTTCAGTCCTTCCTCCTTCTCAAAGCAGGGCCACCAGTGGGTTCAGAGCTGGTTGCTCAGGACTTCATCCAGCAGGTCTTTCAATACTCCCAAGGATGGAGATGTGCAATCTGTCTGGGCAACTTGTGTCACTCCTGGACAGTCTTTGGAATGAAAAAGTATTATGTCCAGCCTGCACCTCTCTTTTCATCTTTTGCCCATTTTTCTCTCAACCTCCCACCATGCATGAGTGTGGAGATCCTGGACCCATGTTCTTTATGACCTCCCTGGAGATGCTGGGGGGCAGCTGTGAGGTCCACTGGCAGCCCTCTCTTCTCCAGGCTGAACAAGCCCCTCTCCCTCAGCCTCTCCTTAGCGGGTGAGTGCTCCAGCCCCCAACCATTGTGGTGGCCTTTGCTGGACCTCCTGCAGTTGGCCAATATCTTTCCTGTACAGAGGTCCCAAAACTGGATGCAGCAGCTGGATGTGGTTGGCCAAGTAGAGAAGCACAGCTGCTTCTGTCCACCTAGTGACCTGCTCCTGTTCATACAGGCCAGGAGGCTGATGTCCTCCTCTGCTGCCAGGACACTCTGCTGGCTCTTGCTCTGGCTGTGCCCCAGGTCCCTTCCAGCAGAGCCGCTCCCCAGCCTGCAGCTCTGCGAGGGGCTTCTCCTTCCCAAGTGCCGGGCTCTGCGTCTGCCCTTGTTGAGTTTTGTGAAGGGTTCCTGTCACCCCATTGCTGCAGCCTCTGCAGGTCCTCCTGAATGTCAGCCCTGCCCTCCAGCAGATTGACTGTTCCCACCAAGTTGATAGGATTCTCAGTCAGTGGGTCACGTTAGAAGGCAGCGTGACGTTGGTGTGACTTAGGTCGTGAGGCTCAACTGGTTCAACAAAAATGTGATTTTGACATTAAAGGGGTTTTTTTTATAGTGATTACGAATCTTTGGAGACCAGTCTGACTGTGGAATAGGGAGTGCAGTGGAGAGCCACAAAGATGGTGAGGGGTCTGGAGTATCTTTCTTATGAGGAGAGACTGAGAGAGCTGGTTCTGTTCAGCCTGGAGAAGAGAAGGCTGAGAGGGGTTCTTATCACAGCTTATCAATATCTCAAGGGTGGGTGTGAAGAAGACGTGACCAGACTCCTTTCAGTGGTGCCCAATGATAGGATGAGGGTCAACCAGCACAGACTGAAGTATTGAAGTAATCTTTTCCTATGCAGTTCTAGGAACTATTTTTGCAACATACCCTAATTTCCCTGTGACAGAATAATAATTAGAGGTTGTTTACCTTGGGAATGTAGTTAGGCTGATACCTTGCATTCAAACTGTATCTACAAAAAGATTAATTAATTGAATCATCACTGATTAAGAAGTCACCTGAAGTGGAAAACACTGCTTCATTTCTGCATGCTAACAAATTAGGGAAATCTAAACCATTCAGACTATCCTTTTGCATACAGTAGCCTTACTGCATCCATAAGTGGTTATTTGTCTGGTAAGGTACATATTTAATTTAGGCCAAGTACATATTTTATGTATCTGTATAGAAGGAAACAACATGATGTAGCACTTGTAAATCAGCGTGTCCCTGAATGTAACACACTGAACAGCTTTGCAAAAATAATAAATACAGGGTCGGGTTTTTTTCAGGCCCCAGCAGAAAGAAGAATTATTTATAGCAGCTATAAAAATATTTACAGTAGAACAAAATGTGATAATATTAAATATTTGTTGGTTTGTCATTGGTCATATAAATACTTTTCTAGGAGGGAAAAAAATATGTTTTCTGCATTTAATGATATGAATAACCAGCTAGATACACTCTAGAGCTGCTAGATTTTTTTCTTCTGTTTTTTTCTTCCCCAAATTGTTTATTTTAAATGAGTGGATTTATTGCATTAAAGAAATGAAATATATTTGTTTGTGTAAAATACACAGGCTTTTAAAAAATGTCCTCAGCATGTCTTACATGCCTTTGTTATTGTTACTTCCTCAGAGATGCAATTTTATGTTTTGTCCACAAGATGGTGAAAATCTCAAGTTTTAATTATTTTTGAATCCAGTGTAAACTGTTAATTTATATCTGAGTGCAATGGCATTTATGGTAAGCAATTCAATTTATTTTTGCAGCCCATCTGCTGACAAGGCCAGAATCAGAACAGCCCATAGAAGAATCATGATTTTGAATCATCCTGATAAAGGTAAATAATTATTACTTAACCAGAGCTGGAAAGGAAGCGGCTTAAATGTGATCCTTTAAGTTTACTGATTGTGTAAGTAACCATGCTAAGTGCCAATGTATGTTGTTTATTTACACACTTGAGCTTCTGTTTGCCATCTCCCAGATAAACTAGGCTTTATGAACCTCAGTTTTGCCCGTCTTTCTTTAATGTTGTTTCCTAGAGTTGTGCTGCTTCAGTTAAAACTATGAGGTTGGGGACCAGTCTTCCACACTTAAAACAACTTGTTCAAAATAAGAAAAAATGAGCTATAACATTTTTACATTAAACTGATATTCCTGCTTTGAACTGAGATGGACCAGTCACATGTATAAAAGTAACTTTCTGTGGGGAAATGTTCTGCAGTCACTAAATACATCACTGATGAATTTCAGACTTCCTGGAATTCACTTGGAAAAAATGTAAAGCTGGGCACTGTCGCTTTACTGGCCAGGTTTTTAATGTAAATTTATCTTCAGAAAGGCTATTATTATAACTTTAACTACACTACAGCTGGTTGAGAAAGAAAGCCCATATGTTCATTGCTGTTTCTACTTTAAAATAACAGATGGTGAAGAGTTGCACTGTATTTCAGAAGTCAAAAGGGGAAATCGGAGGGCTTTTATATCTTTTTGACAGAATTACAGGGCTCCCTGCCAGCACCCCCTTTTAAGAAAATGAAAAAAATAACTCTGAACCCTGGCCATGGGAAGTGTTTAGTTGATGCTTTTCTTTGCTGTCTTCACCCCTCAGTTTAATTCGAAGGACGTCCTGCTTATTCAATTTCACACTTTCATTTTTTTACACGTTTTATAATGTATAAGCTGCACAGACATAGAAAAGAAATTATCTTCTGCATTTCTAATATATCGTGATGGTCAAAGGCCTCTTAACCGCTACAGTATCTATTAGGCCAAAATTTTTTGATAATGAGCTTCTAAGTTGATTGTAGCAGTGCTTAGAGATGCGAGCCAGAACCGTGAATCTCCATGTGGATGTCGAGTAGACCTAAAGAGGCAGTTCCCGTGACGAAGATCATACATTTTAACTGCCCGCTCTTGCCGCTGTAATGTACCTGCAGCTGGGCACAGCGTAGTGCTGGCTGGATGGAGTGAGCCCTCCTGTGTGCTAGTACGGTGGAGCATTTTCTCAGTAGGAACACCAGTTGAAGGGATTTGTGCCTTTGTGCTGCTCCTGCAGCTCTTCTGGCATGGCCATAAAAAAAAATAATAAATAAAAAAAATTTTTAAAAAAAGCTTGTGTAATGTCTTCAGCTGCAGAGCGAGGGCCTGGAGTGATCCTGAACATGTGGCATCACAGGGAGACTTGTTTGCTCATGTATATGTCTTGATTTCTTCTGGCTGTGGGTAGCACAGATGTGCTTTTAAAAATAATATTCAACATTAGAGTGTTTATTTAAAATAATGTTTTGCCGGCTGCAGTTGACAGAACAAAGGGTAATAATTACAGATTTTTAAAAGTTATATATGTTATCTGAGATCCAAAATGTTGAAGAGGGGATTATTAGAAATAAAGATATAAGAAATATATAAAAGTTTGCATAATAACATCCCCAGTGAGCACTGCTGAAATGGTTGCTTATTAAAACTGCTTTACAGTTCAGTTTAAAAGTGTTTTTATATTGATACATTGTATGTTAATGTATTAGTTACTAATTTTATGAAAGAATATTTCCTCACAGGAAAAGAGGAAGAGAGAAGCCTTTTGGACTTGCCCTAATTATAAACAAACACTTAGGCAATCATGAGATTGCATTTTCTCTTGTTGGAGGGCTACAAAATTAATATGGCACTTCAAGATGTAAATATAGTGAAAACACTTCCAGCAGATTTGAATTTACTTTAAGATCCCGCACTCTAGACTTGTAGAAAATCAACACACATTCAAAAATTACTTAGGGTCCGTTGTTTATTGCAGTTTTTAGTCTTTACTGTTTGTTTGATCCTCTTGTCTACTCTTAGAAAGAAGCAATACTCAGTGTAGTAAATCCTGCCCCTGGCTAAAAAGGCAATTGGTTTAAAAAAAGAAAAAAAAGAATTTCTAGTAGCCGGCTCTCTGCTCTTCCCCTTCCCTCTCTCGCTTTCCTCCAGTGTGTCTTACCTATTAGAGCTACGTTCAAACAAAACCAAAACATGAACAACAGAGCTCTATTACTTTTTCCAGTGGTTTTATTACACCACAAAATGACTTTATAATTGTTTGGATTCCTGCAGGAATGTCCTAAAGAAGTCTCTAAGCAAACCTTGCCCTTTTTTTATTTACATGTGTCTACAACTAGTTCTGTGCACTTCTGTCATTATCTTTTCTGATGAAAAGAATGAATGAAACAATGAATGAAAAAATGATTTAACAGATGCCTCAGAAAAGGCTGTTCAGTGCACAGTACTGCCGGAAACACATTTTCATGCTAAAAATACAGGTGTATTATATTAAGTGTAAGTTACTGATACAGACCTTGTAATGTGTTTTGGTGAATGTAAATGTAGGCAGATGGTTGACACTCAAGGGGAGACTAAAAAAAAAAAAAAAAAACCAAAAAAACAAACACAAAAAGACCACTGAACTGTAATCAGATTGTTAGATGGAGCGTAAAGCAATGACAGTGTTCGGGACTAGAAGTTAGAAGGCGTACCGTGTTTAAATGGCTTTAATGTGATGGTTTCTGGCTGGTAATTCTGGGCACCTAGCACAGGAGAGGCTTGGTGTGTGTGTCTGTGCTTGCGCAGGCACTTAAATAATTTTGACAAAGAATCGTTATACGGTTTTACCTCTTAGTTTTTGGGGTGAGTGAAAATAATAGCTGTTAACCTTTGATGAATGTTCAAGACAGCTGACCTCGCATACATTTGCAACGGCACTGCGCTGCAAGTCTAAATCACACCAGTGTAAAGTGATTTCAGAATTCAGTCTTTGAGACAATTTGTTCAATGTTATTCTTGAGTGACTTCAGTTTTGATTAAATTTCTTATGTTTCCTTATCAATTAGTTTACTTCATACCGATGTAATTTTTTTAAGCAGTTGTATGAAAAGGATCTCGTTAGGAAGAAGGAGCTAATAAAAGTGAGTCATAAGGGGATACTGCAAGTGAAGTAGCTTGGTACTTAATACTGATGTTTAAATGGTATTCCTTTTCCCTTTTTCTTCTCAGGTGGATCACCTTACTTAGCAACAAAAATAAACGAAGCAAAAGACTTGTTGGAATCCAGTGCCAAAAACTGAAATCTGAAGCCTTGGGTCACAGGAGATTCATCAACATTGTGCAACAGCTTTCATATCTACTTGCTCTGCACAGTTTCTTAACCCTGCATTGATTGCTCCTATTTATTGCCATAATTAAAAATAAATAAGATTATTCAGAAGCAAACTGAAGTCTTTTACAGTTATGTGAAGTTATGTACAGTTATGCTCCTGGACGGAGCAGGGCGTTGAACTTGATGATCCTTATGCGTCCTTTCCAACTCGAGATACTCTACATTTCTACGTCTCAATTTTAGTGAATTTTTACTGAATTACAATCCATTACAAGCTCTGAAAATGTTCTCTTACTGTGTCTTTCTTTGGAAATAGTTACTTCTTTCGTTCAAGCTTTGGAGCTTTTTAAAATTTAAAAAATAGTCTTAAATAGAGTGGTTTTTTTCTTCATTGAGGAAGACCTGACCATTGCCAGAAAATCTGTGACAATGTATTGAGTCACAGGTAGTATAGGAGACCCCATATGGCAACTTTTCAGCATTACCTGACACTCGACTGTTCATTTGCGAAATAGTAGGGTTTATTTGTGAATGCAGTTTGAGAGGTGCAGCTCGGACCAAAATGACTAGCGGGACTGCAGACTGCAGTTTCCATTAGCTGTACGGAAATATGAGGGAAGGGTCTTGGTTTTGGTTATTTCTTTTGCATATTCAAAGATTGCTGAGATTGTCAGCCTGGCATAGGACTGAGATTGCAGGGAATGAACAGGACTGATGACGGTCGCTTTGCTAATGGCTCTGCGTGGACTTGCTGGGTTATTTCCTCGGTAGTTCTCCGTTATGCTTCATGTCCCGAAGTATCACATATAGCTCCCTATGTAGCAGCCTCGCAACCTCACGCTGGCTTCGGGGAAAACCGAAGCCGTGGATCTCTAACTTCAAAGAGAACAAGTTTTAATGCACAGCTGAGAGTAGGTGCTATTTGGGACACTTGGCTGCTGCAAATTCCTACTGGTAAGTTGGCTGCAGATGAATTAACTCTCCTAAGAGGAGGATGATGAGATGAGACAGGCCAGTGGATTCAGTGTAAGACTGAGAAACTTTCTAGTATCTGTTCAAACTCGTCTCATTTGAGGTACAACAAACAACTCGCTGAAGTGCTACAAATATATATAAATACATATAAAATATAAATCTCCCATTTCCTAGGTTATTTAGCCAGAGGACAGTGGCTAAGAGCAGTTAAATAATTAAAGCATCCGACCTCCTATTATCCAACAGAACATGCATTTATTTGTTCATTCAGTGGTCTGTGTCCAGATGAAAGGAAAAAAGCATATGATTTTTTTTTTTATCAGGTTCCTCCCACTTTGTCATGATTCCCTTATTTTTGTTAAAGACAGATGAAGTTTAAGTAGGCCCTGAAAGAAAATGCTAACTTTGGGTAATTTAGAGACTTCTTTACAATTAAAGTGGCAAGACATATGACACAGCTTGACTGGATAAAGTAAAAACAGACTGCAGGGAAAAACCTGCCTGGGAATAAGCATATGCTGTACAACACTTGCGTCATCTAACTAATGCTCTAATACAAGAAGCTTTAATTTAAAGATAATGAACTTTATTCCTACGCAGTAGCTGTAATGGTTTGTTGGGTTTTTTTATGTTAAAGGAGTAGCCACCAATTAATGCACATTTAAGGTTATTCCTTTCACTGGTATATTGCTATGTATTAGCAAAAAAAAAAAAAAGAAAATCATGAAGGTTTTCATTTTGGGAGGAGAAAAGTGAGATGGTGCAGTTCCTAATTTTCTTAAGTGAAGTCTGATCTGCATTATTGTTCAAAAGCAAAATTGATGTTTATGGTAGGTAGCAAAAACATTCTAATGATTTTGAACTGACTAGCTGTTGTTTTCATATGATTGCCTTTTTTTTTCCTGTGTAAAATGAGGTATGAAGAGATACTCTTATCAGTTGAAACAAATGCATTAAAGATGGCAGCTTGTTCTGTTCTTAAAAATTAACTTCCCATGTCTTTGTAGGAATGATGGCTTTTATTTTTGTGAGATTGTGTTGATAATTTTCTTCTGATCTAATTGTTTATATCTGATTTATTTCAGATGAAACACTTTTTTTTCTGACTTTCAGTTATGAGAGAGATTTTTCTTCTTAATAAAAAGGAATCAAACCAAATTCTATTTCTGCTTTCTCTCTCTTTTCAGAGCAGGCTACTAACCAATTAACAAATTTGACAAATTATCAAATTTTTTTAAATCAACAAATTAACCAGCCAGTCATATCTCTGCAAAATGCTGTAAAATGAGTGACGCTAATGAATAGCAGTTGTGAAGGCATCGTTATTGTATGTCCGGTGCCATAACATCAGACATACAGTAGCGTAACGATGTATCCGTGGAAGCAACTAATTTTTCTCGTCTGTTTGCTGGCAAAGCTTGCTTTACCTACTAAATGAGGTTTGGGAGGATGGAGATAGGACACCGAAAGGGAAGATGTAGTCAAGCAAATCATGTAAATACTGCTCAATTTGTTGTTGCTGATAGTCAACATTGCAGGCTAAGGAATGTCTTTGGAGACTGCCTTGCAGAACAGCACCTGGTTTGGTGCTCAGCTGGGCTAGGAAGAATAGGATACAACTTTTTTTTTAATAGCACAGCCTGTTAATTAAACCTTATAAATGTTCAGCCTCTTGAGACTGTCTGTTTGTCAGATGCAGAAGCTTTTTGTGTAAGAAAACTGCATAAAAGTTGATTTATTCTGGTGCAATTTCTGTCCATCCATAACGCCAGCACCATGCACACTCATTTTTGAGGGTGTGTGCTTTAATGTTTAGAAAGTGGTCGTCTGAAATGTCTTAGCTCAGGAATTCCCACGTGGTTTTCTATTTGCATGACAACCAGGCCCAGGTATCCTCTGTAACTTCACAAGTTGGGTAAGACTGAGTGCATTCATTTGGCATTGCTGGGGGGGATTCCCAGGTTATTTAATGAAGCACAGGTTGCTCATCTGCCCGGTTTTTGCTCTTAGTCTGTTGGAGTTTTCTTTGAAATTCCTTTCTTTACCTTTGCCACAGCAGACGGAGGCAAAAGTCCACAAAAAGATTCAGTGAAATCTGGTTATCTGCCTGCACGAGTGTAACTTGCAAAACCTTTGCTGACCTAGAATGGGACTTGGGTAGAACTGAGACATATAAATACAAGGGTACAATTCACAAAACCTTTGCCTGATCTCCTAGGTAATTTTAAAGGTAAAAATTCACTCTCCTATGTGCTTAGATTTCTGCATCTGCACAGGTGTGAAACTTTCTTCTTGCCAGGTCTTGGCTCAGTTTAACACTTTTCTCGTCCCTAAACCCACAGATTGGCTGTCTGGTGTCCTAAGTTCCCTGAAAATCCAGATTTGGGAGCTGTAGTTGTAGGGTGCTTCGTCAGCCTGGGTGTGATGGTTCTTGTGTCTGTCCTGGTTCTCAGATGAGGCTGCTGGTTAAGCTGGGATGAGGAGGTGACGGCACTTGCCCCACTTCTTGCTGCAGTTGTGCCTCACTGCAGAATGGAAGGTTCATAAAGCCCGGAAGATCCAAGGGCCAGGGTACTGAACTCTTGTCCCCACTTCTTGGTCAATTTAAGACATTAAATGGTGTCAAAACCACTTAAATAATTTCACCATCAAAGGAGTTGATGCCTGCTTCTTTAGGAGCATCGCTTTCACATGTTGGGCTTTAGGGTCTTTCCTTTGATTCACGCTCTTCTAGGAGCTTCTATCTGTCCTTGACAAGCAGGACACGTACACTAAATTGTCAGCTACATCTTCCAGAGCTTCAGCTGAATGGCGATAAAAGTAACATTTTCCTTGAGTCATCAACGGCAGCTTTTGGCAGGTAGGTTGCTACGACATATTTGTGAATTGGCATCGTCAGTGATGCCAGCACCATCTTGGGACTTTTGACCTTTGTCATTTCAGTGATTGCTGTCAAGCGACAGAATGTGTGTGTGTGTACATGTACGTATAAGCACATGTGTTTGTACACATACACTGCTTTTCAGGATCCTATGAGGAATTTTGCATCTGTACTGGGGAGCACTTTTAAAATAACGTTTTCCTTGAGTCTTTGACTTAATTTTCCAAATCAGATTATTACAATTTGAGAGCAAGAAGAACTTTCCTCTTCATGGGTATATGCAATTTCTGCCATATCTCCCATTCTTTCAAAGACAGAAAAAAGAATGCTAAAGTAAATTACAGGTCTTAGTTTAATTATTGTTGCATAAATAGGAAGCCAATTAAAACAAAACAACAAAACCAGAAAACAACAACAAAAAACCACAAACAACACACACCACCCAAACATCTCCGATTTATGCTCTTCATTGAGTTTATACCCATGTTTGCTCTGGTATGAGTCAATGTACATGAAATGTAGTTATGAGTCTTTTAAAGAAATAGTGCAACTGTACATTGGCATCATCACACTGTATTTGTACAAGCTATTTTTTACAGATCCACATGCCCAACTTTTTAAAATGAGGATAACATAAAACTTTAGGGAAAACAAAAAAATGCTGGAGCTCTTTGGGATGTTGCTCAAATAAGATTTTCTATTTGCAAATGATTAAAATTTCAGCTACATTTAAAATACGCTTTTGTATTTTACTTTCTCCTGTTTCATAAGTTTATTCATTTACTTGGGGCATTGAGTAGGACGGAAGGAATTTTAGATCATTATTTGATGTCTTACTGACTGTTGTTGATCCATGAACCACAGAGTGAGAAACTCCTCTCATGAATAACCTGAATTGTCAGCCTAGATAGCAATACACCTACTTCCTTTAATATTAGGAAATCACAAAACTATATTTAGAATGAGAAATATCATTTTGACAATGGTAACATCATCCAATTAATATTCCTAAGATTTTTCAATAGTTAGTCATGGTACACAAAATAATTACTGTACAGATTCGTGTGATATTGAAACACCCCTACTGTGCTGTTACAGTTTCCTACTAACTTATACAAGGAAAGGTTAATTAGGTTTTTTTAATGTAGCAGATACTGCATCTAATAAACTCTAGTTTTAAATTGTGGCAAAGTTCTTCTCCAAAACGGTTCCTCTCCAAAACAACTGTATGATTTAGCCATTGCATAGAGCCTGGTTCTGGGTTGAGTGATGTCTCCTGACTGTTGGGATTGATGTGGGCAACTTGGATGTTCCTTATATCTGGCAAGTAAGTGAACAGCTTGGGTTGCAAAGAATAGTAGGGGTCCTAAACATTGCAGTGAATACAGTTTAAATAGTACCATATAACAAAAGAAAACTAAACAAAATTCTAGTGGAAAACTAGTTTGGGGACCTCTGTACAAGAAAGACCTTGGCCAACAGCAGGAAGTCCAGCAAAGGCCACCACAATGGTTGGGGGCTGGAGCACTCACCCGCTAAGGAGAGGCTGAGGGAGAGGGGCTTGTTCAGCCTGGAGAAGAGAGGGCTGCCAGTGGACCTCACAGCTGCCCCCCAGCATCTCCAGGGAGGTCATAAAGAACATGGGCCCAGGATCTCCACACTCATGTGTGGTGAGAGATTGAGAGAAAATGGGCAAAAGATGAAAAGGGAGGTGCAGGCTGGACATAATACTTTTTCACTCCAAAGACTGTCCAGCAGTAACACAGGTTGCCCAGAGAGGGTGTGCATTCTCCATACTTCGGAGTCTCGAAAAACCTACTGGATGAAGCTCTGAGCAACCAGCCACACTGGTGGCCCTGCTTTGAGCAAGAAGAAGGACTGATGACCTCCCGATGTCCTTTCCAACCTGAATTGTCTTATGCTACAAGATTCAGTGGAGGAGACAGATGGCAGAGGTTTAATAGCAGAACAGTCATATCAGGCAAGTGTCTTGCAATAGTTTCTACGGGTGGTTTTTGTTTGTTTGCTTGCTTTTTTTAAAGTCTGAAGTACAGCTGAACTTAGAAGCACAGTTAAAATAGTCTTGAATGTTTGGAGAGCTGCACTATACAAAAGATTTGTATTTTACAATGTTGCTGCATGGTGATTTCCTGGAGCCAACGCTCCACAGGACTCTGAGTCCAGTCTTGGTGTCACTGGTCGGGTCAGTCCTTTGTTCTTAACGCCAGGTGGTGAGAAGCCTTCTGGTCTCCACTGGGCCCAGAGCAAAGACATTCTGCCTTTTAAAACTGTCAGTGGCCTAAAGAGACAGAAATATCTCCTCAAATCATGAGCACCTAGTTAGCAGGTTCAGCGGCCGGCCAGCCCGTAATTGTTTAGTGCTTCCCTTGCTGGCGTCAGTGGGAATTACTGCGGTAGGAATTGCTGTAGGGGACAAATTGATTAGCTAAGAGAGGCTTAAAGATCTGAGTGCTGAGGTTACTGACAGCTGTTCAGGTTTCCTGAATTAGTAGAGGGCTACAAGATTCCCAGTTAGATTTTCTTTACTCGCAGCTGGGGAAGAAGCAGTGGGATTCCCCTTCGAGAAAAAAAAAAAAGTCCTTTGCAAGCTCCTATTTTTTTATGTTTCTCCTGATCTCAGCATATTATTTACTACCAGCCAGCACTGCTCTGAACAGCACATAGATACCTTTTCTTCTGGTGCCTTATATACCTGGGAGAGCGAGCTGGAAGCCAGCTGCTGTGCCACGGAGCAACATCTGCACGTTGCTTACATGCTCGGTTGGCATCTCCATATGCTGATATTGCACAATTAAATATTGCAGTCTTTGGTGAGTCAGCTTTGGTCTTTTCTGCTGTCTCTTTCATTAAGAATACAATCCTGCAGATGTTTCTGGGGCTCCTGCCTTCCCTTCCAGCCATCTTCTCGGTAATGATGAAAATGTGCTCGCTGTGTGTCTTTTCCTCGGTGCAGCCACTCTACCTTCAGTCCTCCGTAATTTATAAACTTCCAGGAGGTGCACCAAAAAGATTTTAGCTACCTCCAACTTTTTTGGACAGAAGGATAGCAAAAACGACTTCGCAGTACCAAAAGTATGTCAGTTCATTGGTGAAAGCACTTAAACATAACTCATTAGCTATTCAGGAGTGAGGTTTCGCTAAAGGTACAGTGCATTTATGTATGAAAGTGCAGCTCAGCTCCTGAAAAAGGACTACGTAAATAAGCGCTTGTCACATGTTATTTTTGTTGACTTTTCCCTTCTCCTTCTAAATTTGTTTTCTGCTGTTAACTCTATTGCTGTCATGATTTTAACTGAAATAGCTGGGTCCTAGTCCTAGTGGACTTAATTACCAGTGAGTTGCACTTGTGTGTTGGCACTGATGAGGCGTTACTACAGGCATTCCTTCAAGATAGAAGGCACAAGTCAGTGTCACCCATGGCACAGTCTGGCCTCAGAAACCTTTTGAGTGTGATGTTTGAGATGAAAAGATCAGCCTGTGGTCCAGTTTTCTAAGTCTGGGGAAAAAATGGTTAACTGAGAATACTGAGATAAATCCACAAAATGTCTTAAACTTTTAATTTCCACTGAACTTAGCAGAGTAGGTGCCTGCATGTCCAGTGGTGGGTCCAGAATCACTTTGGCTCTAACAGCATCTGCCGCTTATCTAATTTCCTAGCTCATTGGTACCTGTTGGGTAAGGGGCAGTTAGCACTAATAGACTTAATTCTACCAATGTGCAGGGGCAAAACATAGTTTTGGGGAACCAGAGGCTAAATCAAACAAAAATATAGCTGCAGTACTTTTTGAAACTGAGGTGAAAAAGCAGCTGCAGAAGGGTTTCTAAGTACAAATCTGACTGCAGGCACTGGAATTCAAGTTACTTAAATGTTTGGCTCCTTTTATCTATTTTGGATCTAGCTGTTAGCACCTTGGTACTTGTATACAAAGAATACTTGATAGTGCAATCACAAAAGCAATAAACAGCCTTACAAAGGCATAGATCTAAGGTGACTCCTTCAAGTGGAATCTTACTTTAAGCGCGATTTCAATGTCACATATCATAATTGCATCTAATATTAGAGACGGACTTAATGCAACACAATGTCAATGACAATATAAATGCAATCATGAACAGAGAAGATAACTTTAAAATGTTTGGGGGGATGGAAGGATTACACTGTAATGAAGACTTCTCTGGACCTTACAAATCTTTTCAGCAACACTGAGGGATTCTTTTTTTTCTCTTAAGCTTCTGGACACTTTATCTGTGTTTCCATTTTGATACTGGAATCTGCCTGGAATCTCTAAATGTGATTTATTTGGGGTATTTCTTTTTTTCCCTTCCTCGCACTTGTGAATCTATCTACCGCTAAGCCCTGAAGTTGCATATGTAAAGCTGGTTAGCAAGTTGATTAGATTACCAGCTGCTGAGAATTAAATAGGAAAGGGTTCTCTTCTTCCCCCCAGCAACACTCCCTCCCCAAAGGGATACGGCTTGTAAGGTGTGAAACTAGACTATTTTGGCTCTGTCAGAGCCTGAAGGTGGAATGAAAATGCCAGATCTCTTCCTAAATGACTAAGAGTCTCCAATTTTTTTGCGGACCTGGGTTGCAGCAGCATGACTTGCTTATACCAATTTAATATCACGTAGCTACTGAAGGCCCCCTTGGCTTGCACGTGGTCCCCCCTTGCATTAGTGCTTGTGATGGGGTTGTAATCTCAATGAACCATGTAACCTCATGGTCTCTGGCTTGCACTGATGGGAATGAAGAAGGGCACACACAGATGCTGGAGACGAGCAGCCTTTGGCAGTGGCACAGTTTAGATCTTATGCCCATCATAAACTGGCATCTTCCCTGTGCTTCACGACAGTGGGTTATAGCTGTTTGGCTGGTGTATAATCTTGAGTCCCCCACCAGAGCGACGGATGCTTGCCTATTTATGTTCAGCTGAAATTTTGAAGTGACAAAACTAGAGATAGCACCTTGCAAGTGCCATGCAACCTAAGCAAATGAAGAACCTCTGCAGAGGTTAATGTGGCAGCAGAAGTGAGAAGAGTGTGAGGGGTTAGAGCCTGAATCACGGGAGCTTGCTTGGGCCTTTTCTACTCATTTACGCAGCTTCCCCCTTGACAAACAAAAAAAACAACTCAGAGATCCAGACACCATCAGTTGTACTCCAGTCTCATTGGTCTGTAAGGAAAGCCAGGTTGCTGGAGCTGAAGCTGAGGAAAGCTTTAAAGGTGACCCTACTGGAGTCTAACAATGCCTGAATTGTCAGGATCTCCTGCGATAGATATGAATTCCCTTTTTTGTTTCAGTGGGCTGCAATTCTAATAATGCTTTGAATGTCGGTAGTGATAACTATTCCTAATTAGTCCTTCCACTTCTGGGAGGAAGGAAGGAATCCATAATATGAAATGAATTCTAATGAGGGACGAAACTCTCCTCCTAAGAAAAAGTGCTCCAAGAGCTGCAGAGACTTGCCCCACTGGGACCTGGCTGACACTTTAGCTTAACACTTGAGAGTTTAAGTGACCCTACAGAATATAAATTAGATTATGCTACTTCAGCGTTAGCTGCTGAGCAGCCAGTGCTTGGGAAAGTTGACCTGTTTATTGATGTTGACTTGAAGCTTAGCTGGAAAAATCACCCTTTTTTTTGTTGGATTGGGAGTGGAGGTGGGGAGGGCACACAATTTTGTTCTATGCTGTTAAAGTCTCATTTCAAAAGCCTGCCTATGGATGACAAGGAAACAGAAAAAACAGAGAGTGCTGAGGTGTCCTTGCTGCCTGGTCAACTCATGGCTTCAGCTTGTCCCCAGTTGAGGAGGCTGAACTTGTAAGCAAACGACTTTACAGCCGTGAAAACGAGCCCACTGATACAAGCTGATGCTAGCAATAGCCCCTAATCAATGTGCAAGCATCTTTTAAAGTCCAATAATTTAAAAGTTCAAAGTACAATTACTTGAAAACTATTAATGATGCCAATTGTTAGCCTGTGTGATTTTTGGACAAAAGAAGAAAAAAGCCATAGGAAGTGAGCACTTATAAAAGGGTGGGGCAGGGGAGGGAGGCAACACCATTAGTTTACAATATTTCCTGAAATTTAGCAAAAAGTGTGAACATAAATGCTTTTGCATTTTTGAATGACTCAGAGTTTCATGGAAATGCAGAGGGGAAAATTATTTCACAAAAGACAAAGGCATCATTTCAATTAAATAACTCATCCATGCCTGGAAAAGCCACCCTGTGATTCACTTTTTCCTCTGCTGTATCAATCCAGCAGAGGTTGGTAACGAGTCTGATTGCAAGAATCTTCTTTTACTTTAGTCAGTAAAGTGAAGCACGCGTGGTTTTTTTTCCATCCGTCTTTGTGTCTGCTTTTGTATCCCTGCTTGGATTTGTGAAAAAAGTGTTGAACAGGCCTAAATGCTCTTCATCTCTGATACCTGGTAGCCTAGAGCGATACCAGTGCAGCCTGGTAGAAAGAAGGCTGCCTTGCTTTTGTTGCTTTATGAAATACTCTGCTTTTACTTTTAGTTTTTCTGCAACCACCAAATTGCTAATGCCTCTGACTGGCAGGCAGGGTTGCCTGATCCTCATTGCTGCAGTTCTGCTACCAACGCCCAGGGCTAAAAAGACTTTTTGACAGCATGAAAGACAGGCTGAATATGACCAGGTGGTAGAGTTGGGCTTGGATTATTTTTTTTTTTGAGGACTTCGTTTCACTTTCTTTCATGTCATAAATATTTCTAGGCTTGAGAGGGAGACAAAAATAAGTGTTTGTCGTTCTTTTGATTATTTTTCTTTAAAGAGAAATTCTTTTCTCCCTTCAAAAGGGATTGACATGGTGGTCCATGCTTCCAAGGGGGATGTGTCTTCAGTTTTCTGTTCTTCATCAGCCTGCTAGGCACCTTTGTGGAGGTTCAGAAACCTTTTGTTTCCAGTCAAGCAGCATGGCAACAGCTGCATGTATCTGGAAGTCCTAACAATCCAGCCCAAGTGGCAGTACAGAAAGCAAACCCCACAAAAATGTTCTGAGAATTGAAGCTGTGGTGTTGCCTGTATCTCATATCATTTGAATGTGAATAATGAAATCCAGTAACCATCACTCTTGGCTTCATTAAAAGTGTGCATGAGAAAGTAAGCACTTTAAACAAGAAATATAGTGCTGAAGTCATCTCTGCAGTAATGTCCTCGAATTCCCTGGAGTTATAGTAGGGATTAATTTGCTTCATAATGTTTGAAGACTGGAGAAAAAAAAGAGTTAAGACTTTCTGCCAGAAATTCCAATCAGTGTTGAAGAGGTGAACAAATACTACTAAACATAATTTTTATTTAAAAAACAAACCTTTTCTGACCTGCTTAAAGGTTTAAATGAATGTTTTTAATCCATTTTTCCTCTCCGTGCAATGGCTTTCCTTAGTGAAAGTTTTACCAGCACAACCAGTTTGGGAAAAATGAACTTTACATCTAGACACAAGGGTTAAGAGGAAATATTTTTAAAAATTATTTGTAAGTGAACATTTGCATGACCTGTGCAAATGTATATATCCACTGAGTGTCAATGGAAGAGATATTGTGTTTAAACTCAGCCGAGATATTCTGCAGTAACTACTTGTGCAACTATCGAGTAAAAAGAAATATTAGTGGAATAAATAGAGGAAAGGAAATTACAGTCTGCTTGTAGATGTATTTTTGAGAGCAAAAATAGAAACTAATTTATACACTTGAATTATTCACTGTGAATTACTCACTTAGATTTGGCCCACTATAATGGAATAAGATGAACTGATATACTGTTATAAAATGTGTGCTCTCATTTGAAACCTATTCTATTCAAAATTGAAATATTTTGAATTTTTCTAAACATGTCAATTACGAAATATGTGGCCAGTCGCCTGATGCTAAGAGAGAAATGGGAAACCTTGATGATTAAGCTGTTTGTGAGTACAGTACAATAAACTATTCAGCAAAACAGTTGCAACATCTATAAAGGCAACAAGCCTTAGCTTCTGGCCTGATGCTGTGATAAAGAATGTGCAATCTTCTGTATTGTCCATCTCCTACAGATTCCTTTTTCACAACCATAATTGAAAAAATTACTGGGAATTGCTTTAGTATTGTCTTTCTGGCACCGGGTTTTACCGATCTGCTGAATAATTTACACTGAAGTGAGTGGTTTCTCTAAATACTTTCGACCTTTAAGGTGAAATAACCCCATACATAGCTTTCAATGCAAATGTTTATAGCTGCTAAACAATTTTCCAATGCAGCTGACCATTTCTATATCTTGAAAAACTAGTAATGATACAAAGAGTTGATTATGGTTTACAATGGCAATAAACCTCTCAGTATTGGTTGTTACCAAAATAAACTGCCATTCTGTTAAATGTTAAATAACAAGTCATAAACTGCTGAAAACAACCAATTTCTTGTGGATTATTGCCTGAATAAATTTTAGTAGGAAGTGCAGATCGTGAAGTTGTGAGCGGCAGATCAGGCCTAACGAAATTTTATATATTTTAGAAAGCTGAAGGATCTCCAGAATATAATGCAAATGGTAACACACATTAAACAACAAAAAATTAAATTATCTGATACTTTTTTTTTTTGCAGGGCTTTTGTTACCTTCAGACACAAGCTATTGTCATTTTCCGTTGTCTCTTTAGGCGTTGAAAAACCCTATCGATACCTGCACGCTGTACCCACTGAGAAGGCAGAGAGGAGCCGGTTTAGATACAAAACATCTATACGAGAATCTGCACAGAAACAGGCGGGTTAGTATCTGTGTTGGAATAATTGCTATGGCTAATCTCAAAAGCAAAAATACTGTCAAGCATTCATAGCACAGGCGCCATCTTCCCAACAGTGAGTGACAGAAGACGTCTTTGCCATGGCAACGAGCGTTATCTCCTAAGAATAACATTAACCTCCCTCGTTACCAGTTTTAAATCTTTGAGTATAAACAGCAGTTGTGAGGCATTCGTGCCTTGATTGTGCATTTTCATTACTTAATGTGTACCGAGCATCTATTAGCTGAAGTAAGACTAAAAAAGACATCGCCAGAAGAGGAAGCAATTAAAGGGCTGGAAATACAACCATTAATAATCCAGGCCTGGAAACACGATCAGGGAGAGGTATCCTGTTCATTCTTATGAAAATCGGACCTCTCCACAGCAAAGCCTGGCAGAGAGGGCTCTTCAACAGCAGCATCCTCCCCCTTGACCCACTCGTTGATTTTGAACATTGGAGAGTGACGGGAAAAGAGAGCAAAAGGAGGAAAGGGAGAGAGGGTTATTTCTAATTCTCTCCCTTCTACACCTCCCTCCCCATATGCTCTTTTCCCACGCAGGGCTGAAAGCCAGCAAACTTGAACCAAATATTGTCGCTGTTTTAAATTGCTGCATTATGCATTTTTTCAGAATGTCACTAAAGCTTTTTTGAGTAAAGCAGATGAAATTCCCCCCATAATAGCCCTGTAGGATATGGTAATATCCTGGGAGTGCCATAAAGATGCCATTAAGAGACATTTCATTTTGGCCTCTGGAGTCACTACACTTATCTATTTTGACTTAAACTCTTTCTTCCATCTCTGCAAGAGAGGAACATGACACGGGAGTTGCACAAAATGAACTCAGATCAGGGAAGACAGATTGTAAATCGAGACTTGCTAGAGCTAAATCATGTTCTCTCTCTTGATCTACTATCTGATAACTGTTATCCAAAAGGGTATTGAGGAAGTTAATTGCAACTGCTAAGATGAATCTTTAGGAAATATCATTCTCCAGAGCCTTCTCTCCCCTGCTCCCCAGACCCTATGCTGCAGGTTGGTTTTTTTTTCAAGGCTTCAGGTATGAAATTGTTATCTTGTGAATTTTAACCTCCTAATACTTTCCTACAGAACTGTTCAGATGAGAAGAAAATGGTAACTTTTCATTTCTAAGATTTAGGAATCCAGAGAAGCAGAGCGCAAAGGGGGATGGAGGTAGTTTTCTAAATTCAAAGACTCACTGTACTCGGCAAGATAAAGACAAAAGTGAAAAAGGATGTTTTATGTTCAGAGACTGAAGTACCGTGGACAGTCTTGGATCAGAAACAGGCTGAAATTTGTGTTGTAAACTTTTAATTACCCTGTGTGGCCTGGCTTCTGGATACACTATCTTGCAAAAACAATTTTATATTTATGAAAGAAAGCTGATGTGGGTGGAGTTATCATGAGCCAGATAGCTTCTTTGAGAAAGTCACTCATGTTCTGTGTCATCAGCAACTCCTAGGTGGGGAGCTACGAGTACATGTTAAGACAGCTTTAGGCATATAAAGAACAGGTATGACTGTATTGCTAAAGAGAGTGGGAGACCTAGTTACTTTCTGGAAATAGGTATCATAAAACTCTTAACAGCAAAATATTGCTGCTTACCCCTTGCCAATATTCAATATTTCAATATTCTCTGGACACCAGTCATTAGAGTAGAGCCTGTTGTTATTTAGTTGAAAGAGCAGAGGCATCAGCTGACGTGTGAATGTTTGAAGAAAGACAAAAATGTAACCAATAGCTATTGGAAAATATCAGGTTATATCACACTCGGAAGGAGATCTCTTCCCTCCCAAGTAAGACAGATAGGTAGGAAGGACATTATAGTCCATGCAATGCATTGAAAATCCTATAAGGCTACTGCTGATTCAAATGTGAGCCAATGACTATACCTATAATATGGACACGTTGGACAACATTGAGAAAATCCAAGCTTGAATCCTAGAATCATAGAATAGTTTGGGTTGGAAGGGACCTTCAAAGGTCATCTAGTCCAACTCCCCTGCAATGAGCAGGTACATCTGCAACTAGATCAGGTTGCTCAAAGCCTCATCCAGCCAGGCCTTGGACGTTTCCAGGAATGGGGCATCTATCAGCTCTCTGGGCAAGCTGTTCCAATGTTTTACCACCCTCATTGTTAAAAATGTCTTCCTCATGTCTAGCCTGAATCCCTCCTCCTTTAGTTTAAAACCATTACCCCTTGTTCTATCACAACAGACCCTGCTAAAAAATCTGTCCCCATCTTTCTTATAGGCCCCTTTTAAGTATTGAAAGGCCACAATAAGGTCTCCCTGGAGCCACAATAAGGTCTCTTCTCCAGGCTGAACAACCCCAACTCAGCCGGTCCTCATAAGAAGAAACTTCTGCTCTTTTCCCACCCTGCTCTGCAACAGCCGCAAGGAGGTTGCATGCAGTGGGTTTCCAGCACTGAAGGTCTCCAGTGCTGGAGATGCTGTGTCCAGGCACAACCAGGATCACCTACACCCTGGGAGAGCATCACAGGTGAGCGCCAGCTCGTCAGTGGAAAGAAGAGTGGGTGGCCTCTAACCTTCCCCTCTTTGCCCCATGAATGGCCTCGTATCTGCAGTCATGCTGCTTCCTCTGCAAGTGATTAGACACCTCCTCTTTGCTCTGTCTGCTGTGAGGGAAGGGAAAATCCTGTAGAAAACCCAGCTCCGGGGCTGTAAGCTCCTGGCCAAACTTCGAGTACACATTAGGTGTTGTGTGATACCAAGGGTCATCACTGCTAGGTGTGCTCTGAGGATGCCTAGAGGATTGTGTGCTGCACAAAACATTTTGGCAGGTGTGTGTGTCTTTCAAAACAAAATGGGAAGTGTCTCTTTGTTCTTTTTGTGTTTAGCTCCTTTCCCTTGCAGGGGGACTCAAGCCCTGCACTTTCAGATCTTCGAAATGTCTCACAGAATATGTCCCATTTTGAGGAAAGAGATGGAAAGTCTTGGGTTTTGTTCTCTGCTCTGAAGACTTCTTAAACCACAATGATGACCAAAGGAAACTCTGCTTCCACCACTTGAGAAAAGACCTACCTCTCCTCTCTCTTTTGCTTTTGTTATCTGCACAACACGGTGGCATCTCTCTGCTTTGCAAGGACCTACCGGGAAGCCCTGCTTGACCTACCACGTGTGATGGAGTTCTCCACATATGTAGTGGTTGTGTTACACATAGTATGTGCCTGCAAAGTGCTTGATTGTGGCAAGGCACAAAGAATTTTGTGAAGTTAGTTTTGATTAACCAGCAATAGCAAACCCAAGCAATATGCAACGGGGTGGCTGGTGTGCATGCAATAAGGCGGGCTAAATACTGTTTGTAGGAAGCAAAAGGCCCCATCTGCTTTGACACCAAGGCAAGAGCAAACAGCTTCTAACATTTTGCACACTGAAAATCAAGTAAATTACCATCTTGCTGACAGCTTCAGCAGTGGCATCAAAGCTGATTGGATACAGCATCTGAATTTGTGTATTATCTACTTGAAGATCCAAGTGATTTTATATTTTAATGTGTCAGAGAAATGGGTGTGTAAGAATCTTGCTTGCTCAGGAATATGTTAGTTATGCACATATGGGGAGGGAAAGGCATTCCAAAACCATTTCTGTTATGTGGCACAGAGAGAGGGTAAAAAAGTATTCAGAAGTACAACTGGATTCAGTGATGTATTTTTTCCCTCTCACGTTGACACTGTGTGCAGTGAGGGGCAGCAGTTGCACAGGCAAGAATCAGAACTGGTGTGAGGCATGAGAACTGTGTAAATGTTCATACACATCACACCCATGGAGAGATGTGTTAACTGTCTACGTGGGGCAGCGCACCCATTGCATCCACCGATCCCGAATGGAGCTCTGTTAAAGTCATCATTTTTTCCTAGGTGCCACCGTAGTTTGTATTCACCTACAGTATTCATTTAATTTTTGGACTCTAGTTGTATCTGGCGTAGCTCCTGATGAGGCATTAGACAGAGTGTTATTTTCACAGCGCTGCTGACATCCGCGGTACTGTTGGGCAAAAGCATGTAATTGCTTGCAAGTCAAGTAAGATGGCTACTCCACAAAACCAGCAACAGGTAGGGAGGGTGTGCGGGAAGCAGAGGAGGGGGTGTAAAAAGTAATCAGTGTGAAGCAGCAGGAGAGAAAAAATTTTTTTCTGAAGACACGTTTTCTAAAGGAGAAAAGATTATCTAACCTTTATTACAAAGCGTTTTCCTTTTGGTGTTTTCCTTTTTGCTGAGCATGGCAGAGTAGAGATTCACTGTGAAATTTAGCAAAAGAAGCGAGCTTTGATGACAGATAAATGTAATATTTTGTCTGCTCAGTGTCTTAAGAGCTGCTTTAAGGCTAAGGTCAGAGGTCATTAAACAAAAGCATTCATCTTTTGTTTTGAAAACACTTAATGGCACATATATTTTGCACTGAAAGTTTCTTCATACAAAGCAATCAATACCTTGGTTGTGTGTTTCTTTACATGCAAGTACAACCAGGACAAAAACCAAAATCACAAAAAAAATGTTTTACAGAGTTATATTTTGCTGCAACACTGGCATAGCAAGTGGGAGATCTTTGGGAGGAAAGCACCAGATAGGTGTTAACATGACACCATTTTCTAACTGCAGTTTTCTTCTTACATTTTGAAGCAGCTAGATCTTGTTAAAAGGTGGGGTCCCTGAACCATCTACATTTTCCTCTATATCTGCAAGCAGACAATAGAAGGCATAGGCTGGAGGATCTGTGTTTCACATCACACGTTAGCATTTCTACTGGCCAGTTTGCATTCATCCTTTAGAGCCCACAACCCTCTCTGTAGGCAAGGATGCTCTGTGGTGTGTCATTGCCATGCCAGCAGCTCGTACAGTTGTAAATTTGTCTTTTTACACCCTATCCAAGGTAAGTGAGAACCCTTGGAAACTTGCACATCCACTTAGGGGCTCCTGAATTCATTAACACAGATGGCTCATAGCCCATAGTTTGGTGTCCCACCAAACTGAGACAGTGGTCCTGCCTACCCAGTCTCCGATAATGGTACATGTATATCCCACAACTATGTGCCAGGCAAAGAGGCATCAGATAATACACTTCCAGCAGGGTCACAGTAAGCTGAGAGCTGTGCTTTGGAAGCCAAACTTTATACCCTTTTTCTTTTTTTGTCCATTTGCTCTGTCTACAGCTGTTCTCATTATTTTCATGAATCCCAGAGCTCTGCTGGATTTCAGAGCGTGGCTGTAGAGGAGCTCTGACATGTCCTGTGACACACAGGACAGGAACAGAAATGTATCCTCAGGACCATTCACAAATTACCCTCATTTTGTGAAGCTGTCAGAAACCACAGTAATGGCCTAGCTGTGAAAGGAAGTTTTGAATGGCAGTTTGTTTTATGACTCTTAATTTATTTCTCCTTCAGTTGTTGGTCTCATGACTGACTCCTCCTTCCCTCTCCCACTCATACCGTGCAGTGTTGTTCTGCAACAGCTTTCCTTACATTTCACTGTATGCAGCCTCATAATTTTTACCACTGTGAAACACTTTGGCATATATGCAGTGAGGAAAAATCTGTGTAACAAGCCTGATGCCTTAAAAATATTTTGTATGTTCCTCTGCAGAGCATAGAAAGTGTTTTTAAGGGGAAAGTATTCAGTGGAAAAAATGTATTGCTGTATGTCACATGAATGCTATTTGAGAGTTACGGGTTCCTTCACAAAACATAATAAAACATAAGAAACGGCTCTCCTGCTAGCCACCTACACGAGAAGGCACAGCTCAGCTGCCATGAGGCTTGAAGATTGGTAGGAAAGGGACAGAGAGGAGGGAGGAAGAGAGAGAGAAGCCCTCAGACTCTTCTGAGCAGATGGCGTTCTGAGTTTCTCATTCACACTCTCGGACAGTGTGTGACACAGGTATCCCTGCAACCCCTGAACCTATGCTTGAGTGAAGCAGCAAGCTGTGATGGAGATGCTCCTGCTTGGCCCTTTCCCAGGGTTTGCTTGGAAAAGTCAGACAGAGCTGGTGCTGAGCCAAGGTGGGATGATACTTATCCTGCATTCCCTCTACCCAGTGCATGGCCTCCCTGATGGGGCTGCCACCTTGGGGTGAGGAAGGAGGCCTATCTCCTACCTCCCTTCTTGCTGTGACAAGGTACACACTTTTCTCTTCACCGTGCCTGCCCAAATAGCACTTTTCTCAGGTTAAAAAGGTGGTGTGGGCAATGGAAGTATCTGTGGGCTGCCTTCGAAGCATCCTGAAGCTCTTGCTTGGTGTGCATGCACGTTTTGCTCTTCCATCAAACGATGGGAAGGAAGGTCAAAAGAGCTCAGTTGGAAACAACTGCCAGGAATAGCAAAATCTTATAAATTAACGTGCCTTTTGGGAAGAAGGAAGGCAGTGCAATTTTGATGAGAAAGGCTGCTTTCCTTTTGGGCTTAATCATGCAAGGTGCTGAGTGCCTTCAGTCCTCATTCTTGTTGATGGGAACTGACTGTCCTCAGACTACCTGGCGGGCACAGTTGCCAGGTCAGTTCTCATTCCCCTCTCCCCTGCAGTCTGTCACTTCACTTCCTAAAGAATGTCTTATTTGATGTTATCTGTATCACAGGGAATTAATGAGGTATTTTTTTTTAGAGTCTTTCCATTTGTCCCCAGAAGATCAGAGGGACACATATTTCATTCTGTTACGTAACAAATCTCTAGGAAGATGAAGGAAAAGAGCTGTTTGGATGCTTTTACCATCGCTTTCCCAGAGTGGGGAGGGGTCTGGACCTCTTTTGGGTCTCTGCAAGCTTATGGGCTGCAGTTCTTTCCTGTTTCAAAGCATTGCTTACTCTCGGGGACCACCTCTGAGCAGTGACCATGCAGTTTCTCAAGAACTGGATGCAAGGCATGCTTAATGTCAAGGACCTCTTAATCACATGGTCTTTGAAAAGCGCAAAGGCCAAGACAAGTACTTCTGTTAGCACGAGAATGATAGTATTCGATAAATAGGGACTGCATGCATCTAGTTAAGATGCTCATATGCTAAGCTGTGCAGTTCACAAAATGTAAATGGGTTGCTTATCAGATGGATTATTTTCAAAAAGCACAGGCAAAATTACAGTAATTACTTTTCCTCCTGCAACATTATCTGCATTCCCAAGAAACTTTATAACTTCGTACAGAAAATAAATAAATATTTACTTAAAAGATCAGAACAGCTGAGTAAAGGTTCCCTTCACTTCCCACAAAATCAGCATTTCTCAAGCACAGAAAGCTGTTCTTGGCAGCATAAGCTTTTCAAGGGAGGAGGCGGGGAGGAACAGGCATCGTCAGTGGAAAGTTTTTTCAAGGAGATCACCAGATATTAATCTAGATTTTCATAAAGCTATAGTTTCCCTATGTTCCCACTTCTTTAGCATGACATTAGTTATCCCTACTCTTCTTCCCTCAACAACTGAGCACTTAGGCCTCGCTTCTTAGATACAACCATGAAGGTTATTGCCTGGTGATAGTCAATGTGAAGGACTCACCATTTTAATACGAAATATTCGTCTACTTTGTCAAGCCACAACATTTTTACTCCCTTAAGCCTGCCTATATACATGCATTTGTTTATATTTTGTGATTCACAGAGAATAAATCAGGACTGGCTTTAAAGTGTTAAAAAAAAAAAATCTGCCAGGGCTTGTTCATCTCATCAAACTGTGTAGATCATGGTGTAATTCTAACACCACCTGGTTCTACAGCATCTCAGAGCTCCGCAGACAAGTAATAAACAAGCCTTACAACACTCCCCCATCCATCCCAAATGTAAGCATTTTAACTTTAGTTGCTTTTTTATTCTCACATATGAAAACAAAAAAACTTCCTGGGCACTTGTGCCCTTTGTTACTCTAGCATGATAGAGCTCACAGTCTTTAATGTGTTTATTCCCAAAATTTCTACCAAATATGGTAGAAAGTGCTGTTTTGTTATCACGGAGAAACTGAAGTGCAGGGGAGTTAGAAGACTTTTCTCCTGGACACCTGGAAAAGTCAATAAGGGGTCAAGAACTTAAGCCATGAATTCAACTGGGACCTTCTCACTTCCTTTCAAGCTTGCTTTTAAGGAAAATGGATAATGGCAACTCTCACATCTCTGACCTGGGAATACTGCAGTGTCCTCATGGGGTATGTCTGGATCTAAAACAACCTGACAGACTGTACACTGAAACAGCCTCAGAGTGTTCACCCCATTCATCACACTGTTCACCACAAGCTGTGAAGATGGGAACAAGCGGCTGGGAGGTTCTACACACTTTAGCAAAAAACCCAGAAGGACAGCTATTTCCTTAGTGATAACACCAGGATCTGAGACTACCTCCAGTTCCTAGGACACTACTTCAGCCTCTGAACTAACCTTCTTCCCGTTAAATGCAAGCATGCACCACACATGAGTTAATATGCAGGTGCCTGGTAGCTGGGCAGAGACCTTATATGGGACCTATGTGATCCCCAAAACATCCATTTGAACCTCAGAAAGCAATCAACATGAAAATTCAACCTCATCCAGGCCAGTCCATGCCCTAAGTCCATGGAGGGTTCATGAGGAACATTGCTGTCCTGTAACACATGGGTTCAAATAGTTGGAAAATATGTCAAAAAGTATCGAGTAGATAATTGAACATCAGGACTGCAACACTGCATAAACTCCTCGAAAGAGCAGCAAAGAGTGAAAATTGCTGATGGCAGTTTCCACAGTAGAGTAATTTAGCTCAGAGGCAAAGAGAGTGGTGAAGGAGAGAGAGAATATATATGTCAGCGTGGGAGAGGGTGAATTCATACAAGGGGGAGTGCATTAGAGTATGTGTGAGTGCGGAGGAGGGTTAGAAGTGAGTTTTTCAGAATTAGGACGAATTCTGCATTCATAGTAGACCTTGCAGAGAAGCTGCATGTGTACATATGCACACATGTTTTGGCTTGGTCAGCTCAGGGTCCTTAGTGTTTTTTGGGACACATCTACTGAAATATATTTTCAGTTCTTGTAAGTGTAGGGGAAAAAAACCCCAGCAACTTGAAGGCAGGATTGAAGGCCAAATGAAGATGCAAAGCCCAGAAGTTGTAGCAGGTATCTGGAAAAAAAAAAACGTAAATAGGAAGATTCTTTCTTTTTTCAGTGAGTGGAAAGATGGAGAGGGGGAGATGGCAAGGGGGAACTGTTGCTATAACTGCCTGCTGAAAAGATGCTGCCTCATAGGCAATATTTTTCAGAAGAGGAAATACAGGGTGGTTATTCCAGCTCCGTCACTAGGCAGGGAGAGATATCTAGAGGGTCCTGTGTCACTGAGAATAAGGAGTAGGAGTTAAATTGGCACAGATTCCTCCTTCCTTCCTCTTTCACCATACCAGTGTGTTCAGGTAGGCAAAAAGAAGTGTTTGCTATAACTCAGGGCCGTTGGATGCATACAGGAGCATCCTACTTCTAAGAAATCAGAGGTTGAACCAGTGAGAAATTATGTTCTACAGCAATTTAGTAGAAAATATCTCTTTATTGAGATGTGCAGTGAAGTAAATCCAAGGTCTTTATGCACACTGCATCTCCTCAAAATATATTCCAGGCAAACAGAATCAGATGTTTAGGCTCTGGTTCCTACTCATTACTGGTTTCCCTGGTAATCCACTCTAGCAGTATTCCAGCTTTGAGACTGCTAAACACAAATTTTTGGGCTCATTTCCAGTCACTTATCTTTCCAGTGGGAATAGTCTATTTCTTACTTCTCCCACTTAGACACAGCAATTTATACTTCTGATTCACGCTGTGGAGGACTGAGGGGAAGATTTTATAGTGGTAATACCAATTGTCCCCTATTCCACAATAACTTTAAAGTGCTTAACAAAACCTTGGGAGGTGTGGGAATGTATGACAGGAAAATAAAGTGTTCATGTAAGTATCAGAAATGCCCTTTACATTTTCTTTTACTCCCCAAAATCAAGTTTACAAAACCAAGGTTTCTTCTAATTAAGAAAGCACTTCACAAGACAAGGATTTCACCTTTAAAGGTGTTTCCTTTGCCCCCATTTCTGAAAGCATCATAGAGTGCAGCAAATATATTCTCAGTGGTCATTGATCCTAATAAGTCATTGATCTCTTGGTCAGTAGCTAAAAGACTTGACTCTGACCACATTAACCTATGGGTGAATTTAACTATACATTAGGTTGTCTGTATTTTCTTTTCAGTGCTGTCTTGGCTAAGGATGAACAACATTTATTAGGGCAGTTTCTGTGGAACAGCTATATTCCCCAAATTTTCCACAGTTAGAAACTCCTAGCATCAGTAGTCTCTACAGCCAGTGTTAGGATCACGTAAACGATTAAGAAAGCACATCATTCCCTGATTTTGTCCTTTTGCATTACTTCTAGGTGGGAAATGGAATACAATCCTGAGATTTGGGCTGGCTGCATGCTGACCTTACAGGGCACAGCCGAACTATTGGAGATTAATATTTCTCTCAAGATACTGTATTCCATTATGGTCTTCTTTAGGAGTGGAAACCATCTGGGATTGACTGTTTGAATGAAACTCGATTTCTAGAAGCTTTACTACATGCATGTGGCAATAATTACTTGCAAAATAAAGGCTGTGTGGATTGTGTTTTACCAAATGATTTAGATATTTGTGATGGATTTCCACCTGTTCAATTTTTGATTGCCAATTGACTCTATGCAGAAAAAATATAGGAAAGGATCAACACTGTGTAAGTGAGGTAGACACCTCTTGATCTTCCAAAAGCTGCTTAATTGGTTCCCATTGCTGAATTTTCTTCTTGACTGTGCACTATCACAAACTCTACATATGAATTTTCAAACTGGTTCAAAGCACCAGGCCACAAGCCACCAGCATCTCTTTGGAATAATTTAATGGTAATGAAGTTAAAGATAGCACTCTAAATAACCCCTTTAACATGCCAAATCATTAACACATGCTTGCATAAATTCCACTTCGAAATGAAAGCTTTTACAAGATTCCAAAAAGTGTTGCATGTTGTAGCCCAAGTACATTCATACACAAGTCGGGGTGATACTGTATAAGGTAAAGAAGTGATTAAAAAGTCATCAAGGCTCATAGGCCAAAAGCTACAAGAACCTCAAAGCACTTCTTGACTATGGATTAAATTAGTATTTTTAGAGACTGGAGAATTAAATGGGAGTTCTGGGTCTCAGTTTCCACTTTGGCTCTGGCAGGCAGATACGGTCCATGTTAGACTGAGCTAAATCCCACACAAGTCAGCTTGTAGACTGTTCCAGCCTAGATTAGTGACTGGCTTTTCCACTACCTGTAATGGGAACATGGGCACTCTGCTCACACATGAACCTGCACATTTGAGTGCATAAACTGGGGCCTCATCCCTCTCAGAGCCTACACCTCTCTGAGCCAGGTAAGGAAAGACTTTTGTTGTGTCTCTGTGACCAGCTCCTTGTAGACATAGGTGGGTTTGCAGATCGCCTGAGAGACATTGCAGAGCGACAGAAACTGGATGCTGCGCCATGTAATCAATCCCCGTGGGCCTGACCGCTCCTGCGCAAAGAAGCACTGGGCATTAAGGTTCAGGTCCCGAGATCCCTTTCCAAGAACAAGTGAAGATACAGACCTGCAAGCCTCCAGTCTTTGTCTCAAGGCTGCTGAGCCACTTGGTGTTTATGTTGCAGTTCGGCTTAGGCAGGACAAGTTTATTGGCACACATTACTGAGCTGGGCTGCTGGGCAGTCCGTAGTCTAGCTCCAGCTCAGTGCTTCAGAAGAGAACTGAGGCCTTCAGAGGGCACTGTATCATTAAGATATTTCTGAGTTGCTCTGTGGCCCTAGGAAGAGCTTCATGAGTTTCTTCCACAATTCTCAGCCCACTCTTTAAATTTTCCTTGCTGAACTGAGATATTGGCTTTGCTATTGAGGGCAGTGGAGAAGGATATCAATTTATCTGGAGACTGAGGTCTGACCCTCATATGTGGATATATTGAAATCTTACAGAGCTGTTTGTTTTACAATTGATTGTATATTGATACTCTGAGAAAGGAAACATTCAGTCTTACACGTGGGGACTAGTTCAAACAAGTGTGTTGATAATGGTTAAGTTGTGATCAGCCTACTTAGGAGGCAGCAACTTGATACTGGAGCTAGTGCAACCAGCTCTAACAATTTTTTATATTGATCTACCATGTCTAGTAACATCCAGACTTGTCGTTAAAATCACATTCACTGATCAGACTACCATTACCTGGGATGACACTGGCTGTTGTTGGATGCAAGACGTCCTTATCCTCACAGGGATGAATCGTTGCTGGTTTATGTGTACTGGTATAGAAAGTATAACAACCTTTGGCCATGACTGAGTGGAGCAGAAGCTGCTGAAAGTGACTGAAGCCTCTCTGTAGCTTATATATGAGTGTTAAGATTCACCTCCAGACCATGTCTATTAATCTATTAATCCTCAGACTGCCTAATGAAGGGGCAGAGCTTGACTGACAGCCAGACTGATCAATAAGAGCATTCCATCCCATTAGCATCATGCTTCATATACAAAGAGAGTCAGGACCTTTCAGTTGGTTTTTTTCTTCCGCGCTCTCTCAGAGGTGTAGTCGGGGGAATTTCTGTCGGGACATTTAGTCCAGCTTTTTACTGTTTTGCAGAGGCCTCTGAGCCTTTCTGCCTTTTTCCTCGCTTTTCTCTCTCTGGGCTCAGCTTTGGGATGAGGTGCTGTTTCCTGAGTCTGGCTGCTCAGCGTGTTCATGAGGAATTGCCTTGAGTATCTTTTATTTCTCCCTTCCCTTTTGATACTCTCCCTTATTGGGTGGGGGTGGGGGAGGGGGTGAGTGAGCGGCTATCGTGGTTGTATTGCTAGCTTGGGTTAAACCACGACACCCGTATTTTGAAAATAGTATTGTCCATAAACGAAGCTACATTTTGGCCTGGAAAATTTTTACAAGATGCCGTTTTTCAATTTCCAGTGTAGAGAAAATGTAAACAAGGAGACACTGAAGACGAACAGTAGCTGCAGCACCACAAACCCATCACCGCAGGTACGGGCGAAGCAGATGCCAGGTCTATCACCATCACTGCCTGAGAATCAGAGGTATGGATGTGTATGTGGATCCTAGTCCTACACTCTTTCCTGGGATGACACGGAAGTGCAAAACTGCAACAACTAGTTTTTAAAAAAGCCTCACTAGATCTAAGTTTGTGTTCGAATTCCTGTCTAGCAAGGTGCACTGTTTTCTCAGGGTTTTTTTGTATTTCCTGACCTCCTCTGAGCAGGACAACCAAACACTGGCTGGCATTGTATCTTCATGTGCAAGTTTATTTATTTTTTTGTATGTCCAGGAACATCTTTGTGTATCTGTGACGTTTTGTTGTGGGACATGAAAGCTTCCTATGCCTCTTCCACAACAGTGCATCTCTCAGTGTGGCTGTGACTGGTCACTTGACATCTTTCTCTGCTTATCTTGCAGCAATCCTCTTTTTCTGTCAGTACTTGGAACAGGTCAATCACTTTGAAAAAAGGTTTTAGATTAAATCTAAGGAATGGGAGGGAGTTTACATGATTTGAGCTAGCACAGCACTATATAGGGTCATTAAACAACTATTTTTAGAAACTATTTTCTTTTAAGATGCATTTACGATTTGTATTGATATAGCCTTTTCCCTTAAGTGTCTGGGATTCGAAGCAGTATGAAAAGTTATCTCATGTTTAAAATACCACCACATTCTCCTGGCTGATGATAAATACAGAATCTGACACTAGGAAAATGTTCCTCTATTAATCTGATCGGCTTTATTTGTTAGTTTGTTTTTCAATTTGTCCCTTTAGAAACATTCTTGTAACCCCTTGGACATGACTTTTTCTTTTCCTCCTCAGAGATCCTGAGATGATATTGAGTTACTTGGGAAATTAGATTTGTCAGCTTTATTTCTGGTTGCTGTCTACATTAATTTTATAATTAAAACCTGGAGATGTGTGTCTAATATGTATGAATCTACAAAAAGCAGAAAGAGGAAGTATGCTTAAGCCCATACAAAAGAAGTAGTTTGACACGTGTCAGCATTACATTTCAGTGCAAGAAAGGAAATATTTTTTTGGCACAGAGCTCAGAAAACATGTAGGCAAACCAAGCAAAAACTCATAAATCTGAAAATTAGTTTGTGAAGTGTTTGTAGTCACAATCAGTTTTTGCTAAAACATTCAAACACGAATTATTGGATTGCAGATTGGGTGTGCAGTATGAGTTTTGCTTATTTATACATCTGTTACGTATGTTATACTTTCTTATTCAAAGCCGGGATAAAGAAGGAGAAAAAAGGTTAATCAGGGAACTTATTTTCTGTCCACATTCTCTCAACTACGTTTTCCCCTGATTCTGATTATTCATTAACGTTTAAGCAAGGGGAAAAACAGGTTTTCGTCTTCTCTATTCTATAATGTCTGGCATTGTTATTCACCACGTATGTTATAACGAGCTATTTGCTTTGTCTGCAGCACCACGACCTTTGTGTGAGTTGCCTCTTCTGGAGGTGTTGTGAATAAATCACTGCCTACGTGTGTCAGCAGCGGCAGCGTTTTCTGCTGACTGACACCTTCCCGGAGCGGTGGTTGGAAGCAGCAGCAAGGTGATGCTCTGCAGATGTAGGAGCACCCTGAGCAACAGCAATCGTGGTCCCCATCGCTGAAAACCCTGCTTCAAGTAGCAACATTTACCAGCTGTTCCCTTGTTTTACTAAAATTGGAAGGCTCTAAATGAGGCTGACAAGCTGTGGTCTAGCATTTCCAGTGAGCCACAGCTGCAGATGGGTCCATAAATTCAGGACCCCCTTAATGAGGTGGAAATGCAGTATCTTGGACTGGACTGAACACTAGATCTGTCTGCTTGAGCCTGAACTGGTATGAGATAAAATCACTGCCATAGACACGTTCCAGCCCTCTGTGTTTTGAATAAAGTGATCATTGGCTGGATATTGTAACCCTTGATTTTCTAGCAGCTATCTGTGGTGAAGACTAAGTGCACTTTCCTCATGCTTGTTCCCCTTCAGCTAACTTGTCATGATGCCTTAAAAGCAGAATGTTCTGAGTGAATGGTGAGAAGTCTTTCTCCTTTTACAGCATGGCTGGACTGTGAAGGCAAGGTCCAGCCCTTTTTCCATGGGACATATTGAGCCAAGGCTAGATTCTAGCCCTACCTGCCAAATGCCAGACTGAACTTTGTAGCTACTTCCCCAATCATATGGCAGAAGCCTCAAATCACGCTTGGTCTCTTGAATTTAGGTGTTGTAGTGGTGTCAGTGCCTGAAACTAGATACTAGTAATCCATGGTCTCAGTCAAGCACTATAGTTTGGGTTTCTTGTTTCTCATATTTGTATTAAAATTTAAGTAATAGGTAGCTTTTTGTCCATCAGGACAAAATGACTCTGAGACTTTCATCTTTCAAGACTAATTCATATTATGCATTTATATAAATCTTTATGAATTCTCAGTTGCAATTGCTGTTAAACGTAGATTTGCCCTATGCATGAGCTTGTCATTATATGTAATTTATTATGTGGCTTGGCAGATGTTTTTCCTTTGCAATTCCCCACTACCCATATGACTTCCAGTAAAATAAACAGAAATTACATAATGAACACATTAAAAGGTGTGATGTGCTGAGGAGATAAAAAGCTATAGTCCACATGAATGGTTTTGAGACCTCACACAGACATGCATACAGACCCACAAAAATCTGCAGACAAGATGAGCGATCAGGATTAAGGACGCCCAAAGAGAGGCCTCCTTAGAAGCCCAGGAAGGATGCCCTACCCATCCATGTGCTATATTTCAAAGCCTGGATTTCTTGTGTTTCCTTATGTTATGCAGAATGCAAGTGAGTGACCCTCAGAATTCAGAGGACCATGGCTGTCAGTCCTGGCTATATGAAGGTATGCCACAAAGGTATCTGAGAACTATCTGAAAACCCAGCAGTGAGGTGTGCACCTACGGCTGCAGCTGGAGATCAGTCTAGAAGATAGCCTTAGAACAGGCTGGATGGATAAAACCTTGCACAAAGTGACGGAAACTGGAACACTGTGACTTCTTGCTTATACAACAGTTCAGCAGATAAAGTGCATGTCTTGGCAAGGAAAAAATAGGCTCTGCTCTCTAGACTATAGCATGAAGTGGTGAGATCCTGCAATCACTTAAAAGTTTGTCTAGTGGCTAAAATCTTTCACATCTTTAGCTCTGTGACCACATTCCAGTTAAAATGCTGGTATTGATGGCTTTTAAAAGCAAATTCTTGATATGAAATATGCACTGTCTGGCTGGGTGTTGGAGTATTGCTGAGTAACTTTAATATCAGCTTCCCATGCTGGTGTATTTGTTTGGTGACAGCTCTCAGACATTCAGAGGTTCAGAAAGCCGTGGTTTAGTCCAAGTCTGTGTCTTGTCATGTAATACATCTGTGATTAGCAAGAACTTTTTAGCGGTGAGTTATACTTTTACGACATGGCACAAAGTGGTAATTTCCCAATATCTCTGCTGGGAGAAGAGCCTTAGTACGCATGTATAGCTTTAAACTTGTCCGTCTCCTGCTCAGCTGCAAAATCGAGACTTTGTGTATCAAGAGTTATTTTCTTTGTTACTCAGCTCTTGATGTGTGCTGTTTAGCTGGGCTCTAGTGGGATTTTTTTGTCCTTTTTTTTTTTTTCCAGCCTAAACTTTCTCATTTGGTTTGTTTCACAATGCATCAAATAAAGAGAGTCAATGAAACCTTATTTTAGATTAGTTACACAGAAGAACAGTGGCATTGATCTCGGGATTGTCCTCAAGGGACCTTTTTGTAACCTTCCCAAAGCTTTGAATCACTCCCATGACAAACTATGAACAGCTTTTGCTTTCCTTTGAACATTGTTTGTGCCTGGACTGGGGAACTTAGGACAGGTATGAGCCAAATGGGCCTGGGAGCTGGCGCCTTATTCTAGTTATTTCTGAAAACCTTTCTGCTGCTCTGTCTTCTTTGGAAATTGGCAAATGAAGTAATTTCAAGGCCTTTAGCGAATTTAGGAAGAAGTTGTCCAGGTTACTTTTTTCAATTAAGATCCACTGGCTCTTGCTGCAGATAATTCACAGTCTTCTGTTGACAATACAGCTTGTTAACTGCCTGAAACAAGGCTTGAATTACTTCAAAATAAACTTTTCAGAAGAAGAAACCATGTAGAAAGAAGAAGTCCAGAAGAAGATGGCTCGGATGGTACCATATCACTTAACCTGGGAGCAGTAAGAAGTGTGTACTGAGCTGGCTGGAAGCTGTACAAACACGGCTGAGATGTTTCCTGTGGCCGAAATAGCCTGTTCGGCCCCAGTGTGGACATCTGCACAGTGCTGTGTGACAGTCACATCACTAATTAGCCTTCGACCAGGGCTCTTTGCCCAGATCCATCCAGTTTACCCTCCACTGTCTTTCTCAAGACTGCGTATGACAGAAATCTCACCAGTCTTGAAAGAGAAACAAAAGTTTGAAGTCTGAATCCTGAATCTGTACAGTTTTCTTGCTGGTTGCATGACTAATACGTGTCATTGATCTTCTAACCATCTACCTGTGTTTTATTGCTGAAAATAAAAGGCTCTGCACTGCAGAAAAGCAACAGTTCTGTGTTGCGTAAATGACTGCCCAGTTCTATTTCACTCAAGCATGTACCTCCTTGCTTTTCTTCAGATGTTTGAACTGCACGGACCACAAAAATCCAACACAGGATTTAAATCCCATGTTATTCCTGCTCTTGACTGTAAACCTTTGGAACAACAGGGATTTCAATCTCCACATTGAAATCTCTTCAAAGAGGAATAGCAGTGAATTGCTCATAAAAGAGAATATTTTTTTTTGTTGCTGCTCAATTTCCCTGTACTAACCTCTGTTTTAAGAGGATCTCATGGCTATAAAATACAGGGAGGTTTTTTTAGACTTGAAAATAATCTCGAAACATTCTGCGCGAACATAACACGCTCTTTTTCTGTCTTTCTAATAAGATGAACTTCTTTGCCAGCCATGTGCTTCCAAATCTTTTTGCTCATTGTGAAGGTTGAGGGGGAAGAAGGGGGTCACCAGAGAATGCTGCTTCATTTGTACTTCAAGAAAGGCTGCCTTTCCCTCCTTGGTCATTGGATAACTTCCTACTAGGATCGTAGATACCCATTTTATAGATCAGAGATTCAAATCCAGCCCTGAAACAAAAATTTTAACTAGCAGAAGTTCTGTGGCCTGAAATCAGGGTCAAATGTGCATTCTGGAGATGTCTTCTTCCTCTGCAATTTGCAGGAATAAGGCAAGGACTTCATAGGGATAGAAATGAAATGGCAGGTGCTTTCTGTACACCTCTGCTGGGACAATATTAGATGCCTTCACTGTCCTACCCAGTGGACAAATAAAATACCTGTTTCCAGAGCTGTCAATCAAGAACCTCCCAGGGTAGGAAATATGTTTAAGAAAACTTCTGCTGTTGAGCCACCATCTGGTTTCCTTCTCTGTCAATATGTTTTATTGTGCAAAATAGGCTTCCAGTATCATCCTGCAAAGCAGTTCCTGACTTGCAACTCTTTATTAGACGAATCAGCCTTGGACTTGTGGCACGGTGTTTGTCCATAGCTGTTCATCTTCTGAAGACAAAAGTGAAAATTCCGCCCTGATGAGACTTCAGCTTTTTTGTCTCCATCTAACAAAGTGACAAGTTCCACAAAGGTGACAACCAGTCAGAGTGGCAGGGTAGAAATGATATGCGGAAATGAGTTCTGACTGCTTGGCAAATATTTGCTTTCCATGAGTAATATACGTCCTCACTAGCCTTCAAGGACAAGAAAAGTTTTTTCACTAACATCACCATTCTTTATCAACCAGTGAACTGTAGAGCTAGAGCTGCATATTTTTCATGCAAGGGGGCTCCTCTGCCATTGGAAGTTAGTATCTTTTGAGTAGCTTATTTTTGGGATAGAGTCAAGTGCAGAGTGATTTTAGAATCTCCTCATCAGAGAGTCTCAGACACAACACCTGCCCAAGCTGACTCCATGGGCAGAACCAGCTGAGGAAACTCACAAAACCTCATTTATTCAATATCACCATACTTTACAATGATTTTTACTGTAAAAGCTTATCTCTTTTTCCTCCCTTTTCCCCCTCTTAGTTTATAACCGGCTTTTGGGATGTTCTGGGATTTGTATTCTTTTTTTTGATGGAATGCCAGGTTCTAACAAAATCCCTCCCGTCTCTATTTTTAATCCTATTTTATGGTCTTGTGTTGCTCCACTCCCACTCCTCTCATAAGTGTACCATGTCCCCCCTCTGTGAAATGCAAGTCAGCTTTTGACGTCAGCAACCCGATCTGCAGAGTGTACAAGTTTTCCATCCTCCTCCCCAGACTCAAACAGCCTAATCAGCTCTATTCAGTAAGGAGCAGTGATGAAAACAGAAATGCACCAGAGGGTTAATTTTTAAATATGACACCTGTCACACGGGAACTGGTTTTTTTTTGTGGGGGAAGGTTTGAAAAAAAGAGAAAACTCAGCCAGGTAAGTGCATAATGCTATTATATTGAACTATTTCAGAGTAACTGCTTGAGAATTAATGTCTTTCTGGTTTTAGAGACCTGGAATAACTGTAGCCCTGTAAATTCATAGCCCATCTTCTCCCAAATTAACTGGTCTTTGCAGACAAGCCCTTGGCTAACTTGTTCTAAAACTCTAAAATAGACAAACCAGTGTTGACGCCAATGCCCAAGGGCCTAACTCAGCCAGCTTTTCACATTAAAGGCATTATGCCTTGTCTGCATCAGACTTTTAAAACATATCAGCTAATATGTGCTAATGACACGCATTTAAACCCTAGTCTAGACAAAGCCTGTGCGATTGCCCTCTGAATGCTTGATGCGATCAGCTAACATCTGACAGTAGATCTGATTACCCCATGTTAATCGTGTAAGGCTAGAAACATCATAGAATTATCCAGACTTTCCTCCTAGCAAAGAAGGAACCCTGAAGGCTCTGCATGGGATCTGAGCCCCAAAATACCCTCGTGGGGTGGGACCTTTGCCCTTGCACAAACAAGTCTATTGCTGGGGATGGAAAAGCCAGACTTCGACCTACAGAAACACATCTATGCAGAGGAAATCTGTTACATGAGAAAGCTGAAGAAGGTGACCTAACAGTGATTTACGAGGACTACTACTTTGACTTTTGTGATTAGTTAATAGTCCAATAGGAATAGAAGGCAGAGAGCTGAACTGGAGCAGAGATGTGACTTCATGACTGTATACATTATTGGTCACACTAATTCACGTAATAGCTTTCCTCTGCACATTTTAAAGCAGGTGTTGAACAATTGGAAAGGATATTGAAACAACGGATGCAATGATTTGAGGAAGAGAAGAGAAATACTTTATAGCAAAACACATAAACCCCCAATCTGTTTAGTTTATGAGAAAGAATACTGAGAAGTAAATAGACTACAATATATAAATATCTTCACGGGAAGAAAATATGCAGTACTAAAGGATTATGTAATCTTGCAGAGAAAAGCAAAACTGGCTAGAAGAAGCCACAAAAGATCAAGTTAGGAAGTAAGGACACCATTTTGATAATGCTAATCTCTTCTAACAAACTATCAAGCAAAAAAAAAATTTTCTATCATTTGATAACTTTGATTATGGCTGGATGTTTTTATGAGAGATGTGTTTTAATCCACCATGTGCTGTTGGGATCATAACAGAATTAACTGTGACATGGCTAAGATACAAGCAGTCAAAGCGGATGATTTTTTTTTTTGAGGTTTCAATGTTGTGTATATAAAAGCACATAAATTGGCAAGAAGTATTTAGTAGCCAGAAGTCTGAGAAATGTTTATAATATGGCTGTGGTAGGATCACAGGAGTGCTTTCTGCTAGGTTTAAAGGACTACATAACTTTTTCTGTTGCTGCCCCAAGATAATCCCTATTGAGAGGGAATCTGGCATTGGAGTCAGCCCATTAAGTATGAACAGGCACAATGTTTATTACGCAGTGTTAGGCAAAACACTTAATCAAAGGTAGTCCTGAGCTTATCCATTTGATTTTATTTACAAATTAGGATTTCCACGTATTCAATGTAACTGGTTTATGTAGACGGAAGACCTGCACCTTGCAAGCATAATTTCCTGATTTGGATACTTCTTCAGTTGACTTATTTGCTTTTGAAACATGCAGTTTTAACTCGGTAAGTAACTAGGCATGCTTTGCAGCCCAAACAGTCACACTGACTATGCCCTTAGGGAGTTTGGGAGAAGGAATGGCTTCCTTCCAATCTTGTCCTGCTTTATAGGCACTTAATGCCAATGAATGTAGGAGGATTTATTTTTTTTTCCTGAGCATCTCAGCAGTTGCTTCCAGAGGAGACTGACTACAGAAACAGAAGGAATTTGCTGCTGTTTCTACTTTCTATTTGAGGGGAAAATTTGGATAAAAGAGCTGCACATCTTATCAGGGTAACGGGAGTGACAAGTCAAGGGACAGGAAAACTTGTACCCTTTCACAGGGAAAAGATGACAAAAGCCTCACACTTCAAATGCTGAATCCTGAGATGCATTTGCTAAACTCTTCTTTCGGCAGGATGGACAGAATATGATGCAAAGTGGACACAGTCCTATATCTGAGCTAGCTACTACTGGAGGCGCAAAAGGAATATATCTCCCGAACCAAACAATTACTTTCCCTCTTCCCAAACCTCATTACCTAAATCAACTCACAGCAGCGCAGAACATTTTTGTCAGACTAATGCTGCCTGTCAAAGCCATTCTGATTTTAAATAAAAAAATGCTTGCAAGACCAGAATTTTGACTTAAACAAACCACCCAGAATGCTCTTGTGACAAATTTTCTGGCTTTATATTCCATAGCATTTACTGTACATGATGTGTAGCTAAATGTAGCATAGCTTGATGCAGGATTTTCTCTAAATCTCAATACAGCTATTCCTTAAGCAAATGTGACGCTCTGGCAGTTGTGAGCATGCAAGTTTTGCCTTAAACATGCACACTTCAATAAACAATTAGACTCCACTGTGTGCAATAGCATGAAGTGATATTAGAAATTTCCTTTTTAGTAATGGGGATAATACAGTGTTCACCAAATAATGTATCTCTTGTGGGTATAAAATGTAGTTTAACAGAGAAGTTACACTCATCTTCCCATGAATGTGCAAGGTGAAAAGTACATTTGTCCAAAACGTTTTGCACAGTGTATCTCTCAAGCCTTCAAATGGGAATCAAATACCGTGCAGTAAGAGGCTGGCCCTCTAAACTGATGAAAGCCACCACTCCAAGAAATTTCAAAGCCAAGGATGAGCTAAAGAGCTCTCCTGGGAGAACAAGGAGTTCAGGACAACTGAGCTTGTAACTCCCTGCAAAATACCCGCAGCATGTTTGGGCAGCTGGAAACCAAATCTTCTCCTATTCCACTGGTCCCTATTTGAGAAGAGGGGACACGGCTATAACTTTCCACCATTACTTGCAGTTGCAGGCTGTTGCAGTCTCACTTCTTGAGCTCATGGTCAGCCTGATGGTGTGGTGTTTCTTTGGCCTGTCCTTCCCGTGTTTTCTTTCCCACTGCTCCTGTGAGGTTCCTGCTAACTGTAAATGACTTTGAGTCTTTGCCAAATGTGGCTCCTCCTTCAATCTGACTCAGCTGGAGAAGTTTGCTTTAGGTCTTGCACTGCCTTATTTCACTAAGTACCCCTTGGCCACCTCAACATCTTCTTCTTTCTGGAGGAGAGCGTGCTGACTTCTGCTGCAGTTGACCAAGCCTCTGTTCCAGTCATCAGGATAAAGTGACACAAAGAAAGATTAGTCTTCTTTTCCATCATACTAACTTCTTCTTTTACTATAGTTAAGTGGTGTCACCTCATGCCATTTTCAAAAGTTGCTTTGCTGCAAGGCCCAACAGTGCTAAGAAGAGCACCGTCACTGATAGCCATGCCTACAGGGGTTTACAGACATTCTCCAGTGATATGCTTCATATGGAGCACATCTTTCTGGCTATGATAGCATCAAATTGACTGACGTTAGTGCTCAGACAAGCCAGCCAAAGGATGCATTGCCAGAATTTAAGGTTGGCTTGCAGAACATCACTGTCTTCTCCATATATGAGTGACATATATGCAAGAGATGTTTTTTCAAAGGTGGCTTCCTTGATATTCATCCCATCATGTCACTTCAAGACTGCCAGCTGGATCCCACAAGGGTCATCACAAGGACATTTCCACAGCTATGTTGTAGAGTATTTCAATTTAGTTTCCCCCAAAGCCAATGAGCTCACAATGTTAAAGGCAGTTCTGGGTCTTGGCCTTATGAGGATCCCCACAAGTTTCAAGGTCTCAGCTGATATGTTACAATACTGCAGGATGCTTACGTGCTTTTTGTACTTTAAGTGTAGATATTCTATGGTGGTATCTAAAGACCAGTGACGGAGGTTCCCTTTCAGCTGGTACCACACTCTCCTAAAGTATGGTATAAACAAACAGTAAAAACCCCAGAAGAAAAAAACACACACAGAGCAAATATAGTGATTAGGTTACAGGGTCCTGTCAGTTTTATGATGTTTTGTGGCTATAAGGGATGGGAGTTGTTTTGTGGGAGAGGAAATGAGCTAAAGGGAAAAAGGAGCACACAAGGGAAAAGGGAGGACAGAATATAATGAATAAGTACAGCATGAAGAAAGCTGAGGTGAAAGTTTTCCCACATCTCTTTTCCCCAGCCATAGTGCCATCCATACACATTTATGTTGCAGTACTTAAATAAGAGCTGTCAGACCTAACACATTTTTTGCTTGAATTATTCATAAATCTGTATGATCACAACAGAAGAGTTGCTATTTGTATTGAGCTAGTTAATTTTCATTAACATTACTAGCATCTAATTACTAGTTTCACCCAAGTAACTTACCTTAACACAGGTTCTGTAGAAACCATAATAGAGATGCATGTGCTTTAAAAAGATTTTTATGCTTACTGACGGAAAGCATAATTTTCTCCCATAATAGACCCGCTATGCCTCTTTCTTTTTCCCTTTTGTACACAATTAACGTTTCATTTAATATTTCTGTATTCCAGCTAGATGCCAGAAGAGAAACAGGTCCTGGAGCAGTAATCACTAACAGCCATGTGGGAGAGTTCCTTCATGACTAATTGCATTTGACACTAATTGCTGTTTATCAAAGAACTTGACACTCTGACACGTACCTGGCTACTCCCTGCATCTGTTGCAATTTGCCATATTTCCTGCTGTTGGTAACTTGCTCTATAGGGCCAGCTCTCTGGTGGCTGCCTACACAGAGGAGTGACTTGGAGGAGGCTGCTGTTTCTCATCCAGCACCATGCTACATGCTGTACTGATGTAATTCTTAAAGTAGGGCTCTTGGAGGAGCGATTCCTTCCACACTCTCCTGGCTTGGTTGATAGACACACTTCTTCAGCTTTCGCGGCCTGTTACAGGAGGGTGTCCAGAAGAGGGCTACAAAGTTGGTGAAGGGTTTGAAGGGGAAGCCATATGAGGAGCGGCTGAAGTCACTTGATTTGTTCAACCTGGAGAAGAACAGACCAAGAGGAGACCTCATGGCAGCTACGGCTTCCTCACAAGGCGAGGAGGAGAGGCAGGCACTGATCTCTTCTCTTTTATGACCAATGACGGAATCCGAGGGAATGGCAGGAAGATGTGCCAGGGGAGGTTCATGTTGGACATCAGGAAAAGGTTCTTCCCCTAGAGGGTGGTGGACACTGGAACAGGCTCCCCAGGGAGGTGTCACAGCCCCAAGCCTGACAGTGTTCAAGAAGAGACCGGACAACACCCTCAGACACATGGTGTGACCTGTGGGATTGTCCTGTGCAGGGACAGGAGTTGGACTCGATCATCCTCGTGGGTCCCTTCCAACTCAGAACATTCTATGATTCTAGGAGTGCTGGAGTACTGCGTGATTGACAGTAAATCCTACATTATAATTTACATCCGTGTGTCTACATAAGGGACACCACCAAAAGTGAGTTATTCCTTTCCTTGGCTGGCCAAAGGCCAGAAGCACTAGCTGGGAGTTAGAAGGAGGTACCAATTGGATGCATCGCAACTACACAACACAACACTTGAAAATGAGGAATTAGAAGGTGTTCATTTTTAACCTGGCTGCTTGTCTGAAAAAACAAATGAAATCTATTCAGCTAAACAGAGGTCTATGCAAGTGCTTCCGTTACCAGTATTTTTCATTATTTTAAACTTAGCTAATGTTGCAAACTCTTTTTTTTTTGATTCGTAATTAAGTTAACCAAGTTATCTGCAATTAATAGTTTAGGTAAGAGAAAGATAAGTGCCAAGAGACTCTTGCTGAATTGATAAAAATTCAAAAAACCTCAGAAGAAAAACTAGTACAAACAATATGGTAGAAGTCATATTTATTGATAAAAATTAATATATCTGCTATAAAATTTTAACAGTAATGCAACTGAATATTTATTTTGATGCATAAACCTGAATGTTACATACCAAATACAATACAGTAACACTGGTTTCCTCATTATTTACATGTTTATGAAAATTGATATGCAATCCATGTTAAAAGAACTTGTAATGGAGAATAGTTACATTAGAAAAATAATATTCTTGATAAAGCATTCTTGAGGACTCCAATCACATTTTCAGGCCTCTTTCAATAAGGCAAAAATCCCTGGTACAGCATATAACTTAATTTACAAAATACAATAACTTCAGACACATCTTCAAGTTTTCTTTTGGTATGCTTTTCCTCACTGTAAAATTACTCATTTTTCTTACTAAACAGAAAGAACTTTCAATAACGAAACTTAATGAGTTCTACTACATATTACATATACATCGCTGTAGCTTAGCGATCATAACTGGGCAATCTTTCTCCTTAACTGTTTGCTCAATGAGCTTTTCTTAGATGTAGGACATGTAGTATTTTGAAATCATTATGACTGTGGTATCTTTCTTCAGTTTTCATAGGAAACAGATCTGTCACATTTGGAAACTTTTTTTAAAAAAAATTATTTTATTTTATTTTAGGAACTGGTGCACAACTACATTTCCACTCACAAGAGAACGTCACAAATATAACTAAAATTAGCCTTGGATAACTTGGAAAACATACTACTATGTGCCCAACCCCAAATTTCTTACTTGAATATTTTATTACCCTGCCATGCTCTAGGAATTCTTCTTCTGCATAGCTTCATTACTAGTCACAGTCAGATAGTTTTAATTCCTTCAAAGGCACAAAACTTCCACCTCTTTTCCAGTGTTGCTCCTACACCAGTGAATTCTTGTTTAAACATGCGTGGCAGTCTCATCAAAAGCATTTCTATCTCACTTGCAGAGATCTGAGAAGGAGAGAAATATAAAATTAAAGTGAGAAAGCTGCCCTGTAGATTGGAAAGAGGAAATATGGAGAACAGAAATGAGGGAGGAGGTGGAAATCCAGGGCAGATTAAAACAAGCAATTATTTTTTTTTAACCTTAGTCCAACACGAATTTCCAGACTCCAAAACAAGTGCAGGTTCCTTGCAGGAATGATTCTGCTTTTGTAAGTGTAAAAGAGTGTCAACTGCTATGCCCGGGCTGCTGCTACAGTGTTGTATAAAGTCCACCTACGAACTATGATTGCATGTATACTTGTGAGGAGAAGGAAGCAAATGGGACCTTATTCTTTCTTTTCATCCCATGAGTTCTCAAATCCTTCTCCTCACAGCTCCATCAGTTTTTGCCTTGCAAAAAGCGAACACAGGGATTTTATTTTTAATTAGCTCACTTTTGTTACTTGGGGTTGACTGTCCGTGGAGATATCTTCTCCCAGTTTGGCCCAGTTCAGTAGCCCCAGATGACTAAACAGTGAAGTTCCTGACTCAGCATTCCTCAGGATATTTTTATGGTCTTGAAAACAATAGCTGTTCACCTTCTTAATGCGAAAGATGATGTCATTTCCGAAAACACTGTCACAAAGGCAAACTTTCTGGAATAATCAGTAGGGAAGTGAAGAAATCAAAAGTCATGGCAAATGAACCATTTTATCCTGCAGCTACTTCTTCTAAAGTGATAGTCATGAAAGGCACAGTAAAAATCTATGGGTGCTGTCTGTTATCCCCAGGTATCTCCGTGGTTTGTGTACCTCCATGGTTTGATAGGCTTCTCTGGAAATTACCAGATTTCTGCTTATTTGTATTAGTAGGAAACTTCCATGATGAAGTTTTATTTTTTAAAGCAGTGTATAAATGTAAAATATGCTAATTACACCTCATTCCACCAAGGGAGGCGAGAAAATATCTACCACCTCTTATTTTCCTGAAGAGGTTGGTGCAGCAGAGACATTTAATGATTTGTTAAAGGTGGCTCCGAAAATCAGTGTTGGAGGCGGTCTAAAGCCCCAAAGTAATCAGGTCCATCTTTTACATACTCTCATGACAGCAACAGATAGCTGGTTACCTTTGCGTAATGTGTGTGAGCTCTATACTGAGCCCTCAGCCTGCATGGGTATGCTGACCTTATCATTCTTGTTCAGATGAAGAATGACAGGCTAACCACGGCAAGTAATTGAAATTAATATCTGAGATTGCATCTCTGGATTGCGCTATTAAAAACTAATTTGTTGCTACAAGTAGTTACTTCCAAAATAAACCAACGAGGTCAAATTTTGCATCTCGTGTTTATTACACAGCAGGTAGGTCAAGTGGCAGCTGCAGGGGCTGGTGTGTTGGCACCTCGGTGAGATGGAGAAAATGCTCCTTCCATGAAGACTGTGTTTGCCAGTTCATGGTTTGATCCTGGCAGCCTTGCAGAAGCCAACAGGTTACTCATGTGCATAGAAATTCAAGGACAGAGCCCACAGACACACACAAGGAGGGACCGCAGCAGTGAAGGGGGAGAAATTTGAAGAGCTCAGTGGGCAAAACCAATGAGCAGCAGGGCAGCCCAGGGAGATGGTATCTTAACTGAGTGCTGTTGTCACTCAAGAGATACAGAGCTGGAGCGGTCAGCGAGGGGGAAAAGCAAGTGAAACTTAGCCGAACGTTGTGTGTTAAGGAAGGACTTGAAAGATGACTGAGGAGTTTGGGCAGACTGGGTGCTGCAGGAACTGAGGACAAGATGAAGGAAGGAGTACATGTGGCAGAAGCAGGGAGCAGGGAAGAGGAATGGTTGCAGGTGTGAAGCTCTGGATGTATCAGCTCTTGATAAAATTAGTTTTTTTGGGTTTTAATTGAAATTCATCAGTCTCTCATCTGTTTCTACTGTCCTCATCCCTTAGTACTTTGTCGTTGTGGGTAAAAGTGGACTGCAAAGCTCTAGCAAATCTGAGCTGTCATGGCCCAAATATAGTGCCTAAGAACTTCATCATCCTTCCTTATCTCCATGCAACCTGTTTTATTTCCAGTAGGCTTCTAGCTCGGGATCTCCTGTGCTTTTAGCTATGCATTTTTTTAATAGAAACAGAGGAAGAACCCCAGAGACATGAAACAGCCCATCAAAACAGTCCAACACAGCAGCTGGAAGGAGATTTTGGCAACAGGTGACATGGCTGGAGGAAATGTTTGGGCACAAAATATTACCAGGATCGAGGCACACCACACAAGGAGTGCTGCTCACATTCTTAGTCCAGATGCCTGACATAGCTGAATCCTGACTCCATGTTAAAAGAAGATGTGGCCAAGCACCATCATCCCCATGTTCAGTGGAAGCATTGGCAGATGTGGATCAGAGATATGTCCAACTGCAGTGTAGCATCCCGTGGAGCAGTTGTTTAGGACTTAGAGTGCCTTCACCTGATTGAAGGTGGCTATTTCACAGCTGAGCTTCTTACCCTTGACTTGCTTAATATTCAGTAGAGAGGAATAGGCACTTTTGGGCCTTGATTTCATCTTATCCTACAGTCGATATTTAAAAGTAAGTCAAAGAATCTTATCCTACAGGTATGTATTGACTATGGACTGTATGCACTGATGCATTAAAAACCACTTTGCACACTGTAGTGTGTTTCTGTCATTTTTGTGTTGGGCACACCTTCTCCGAATTTAGCAATAGGGTCAGCCAGTTCCTTTACCAGGCCATCTCTGCTTCCATGTGAAGACAAAGGGTATGCTTCATGGTCCATTCATGTGTTCATCAAAGTTCACGTTCAGTGTGACCCATAACTACAAACTTTTAAAAGGAATCTCCTAAAACTCTGCACATTTTAATGGCCATGGCTACACTTGCCTCTTGTTCTGCTTTGTTTCTTCTCAGCTGCATTTCAGGATCATGTATCATAAAGTCATCTGCTAGTCTTTGCCATTTAAAGCTCTGGTCTTCTTTGCCACAAAGAACAGCTAAATAGAGTGAGGCAAAGACCTTAACACAAGCACATGCACTGTAATTTGTGAATGAATAAAGACTGCAAACCCCCAAGCCCCATATCCCATTATCTTTCTAATGGAAACACACAAAGAGTTTAACCTGCAGTAAAGAATAATACAATATTTCTATAGAGAAAACAGATTTTGATTAAATTTTTTTACCCTAGAGTCCAACTGCTGCATATAAGACCAAAGATATTCTATATTGGCTCCAAAAGGGTGGACGTGAAGAAATGTGGATATGATACCTGTATTAAAAACAAAGGAACACATAGTGTTGAAATTACCTCAGACAATCTATCATTAAAATAAGCAAAATAAATCTGAATAGTCTGGTCTTGCAGGTTTTTCAGTATGAATTATGATTCTTATTTTTCTTACACAACCCAATAAACATAACAAAATGGCACATTTTTAATACAGTCATAATAACATGGTAAACACAATAGCTCGTCTTCAGGAATGACAGCAGTTAGCAAGTAAGTGACCAAGATAGTATACTGATGAATAAAGGAGTTTCTAAACAAAGACTTTCTGGAAGCATTTCGACTACCAATTTTATGCTTGATTTACCAATATAAAATTGTGGATATTGTAATGGTAAAATTATTACTTTTTTCCCCTTCACTGGATGCTTTGTTGTGAAAACATTTCATATAATTGTGTCAGAAACCTCACTCCCTCAAATTTTTCTAGTAATTATGCTGATGCCGGTTATGAAAAGTGTTTAATCCATATTACCCCTAACTGCTGCTGAAGAAAACATAAATCCTTTATGACATATTAACTTTCTCTTAAAAGAGAAACAGTTCTCTCTGTCTTCATTGTTATTTACAGGATCATTGTAAAAGGTATGGGAATAAAAGTGGTTTAGATGGAGTCAGAATCTAAGTCTAGAGATTTTTTCTGCAGTGGAAATCAACTGACAACATGATAACGATGACCACAGGAACAAGATTTAGGGCATCAAAATTGCTATTAAAAGCACTATCAAACTTCTCCTCTTCTAAACAAACAGTGAAAATACAAAATGGCATGTGTGTTATTTACTGTTTGGGGAGAGTTGAACTGTAAGAATCAGAGCAAATATTTTCAACTGTGTTTGGATGGGTTTCTTAGCTAAACCACCCTAGGGGAAGTTCCTTATACTTAAAGCATAAACACCAGGATTAAAAATGCTCACAAATGACAAAAATGGGTCACTGTATCTTGTGTACTGCAGGCCATACTGCTTTCTTGATGCTGAATGAATTAGGATAATCTTGGATTTCATTTTTCCCCATATACTAGCCATGGTTGAAAATGATAAGTAAAATTTAATTCATTTTAGACTGGCTTTGCAAAGAACACCTTTTTTCTTCCTCCCTCATTTTTCCAATAGCAATTACAAACTTGTAATCCTGCAAAGGGAGAGGCATGTGTTTAATTTTATGCTATGGTGAGTCCTAGCAGCAGTTGCTGCCCTTGTGCTGTGTGTGACCATAAGCACACACACAAGAGCTCTTGAAGCAAAATCCAAGACCATCACACTTGGATGGGGTGATTGGAAATTCAGTTTGTATTCATATCACATTTCGTCAGTGGCATTGTATTCGTTATTTGTGTTCCCAAGGCTTTTCAATTCAGGATGTTCAAAGCTAGCTCTTTCACACAATGTAAAGAAAAAGTCATTTGAAAATATTTTATAGGGATTGACTGGGGTTCCATGATACCTTTTTAGTAATTTTTTTTCTTTTATGCTTTTTTCTTCTGACAACATTGACTTTTGTGAAATATAGACAAATGTGGTAAATGGATGGAGACAGGGCCCATTCTACCCTTGCCATGACTGAACATGCCTCAGAGGAAGAGGTAACATGAAATCTATCTTGAACAATCTGTTGCTTTTGAACTGTAACAATGAGCCAGTTGAGGGGGTGTTATGACCAGTTATATCAGGACTGAGATTACACCATTTAACTGAGCGTGCCACTGGGCAGCTGGTGGATGGGACCCGCTTTGGGACACTGCCACTACTTGTTACAGTCAAATAATGGGTGACCTAGAAAAAAAAGTTATTTATTCTGTTCTTAAAATCCTATATTTTTTACCCTTCTCACAGAAGTTATCTTCGATCAGATCAAATACTGTCCAATACAATTAAAAGTTCCGAATTTTATTATAAAAAGCAAAATTAAATCAATGTATGCATTTCTGTACATCCTACTGTTCTGCATCTCACCAGTCACAGAAGTTTGTGTACTAAGCCCTTAAACATTTAAATTCATTCTTCACTTTTAAATGACCTTTTCAGTCTTGACCATCTGAATCCCTGCCCCAGCAATAAACCGGCAACTTCCCTGATACTTAGCAGATGCAAATGGGTTGCATTTAAACAAATTAAGGTAGTTTTGGAACTACCACCCACCAGGATGTCGCTGATTTTGTGAAAAGATCAAACCGAAGAAATTAAGTCTGGTCTTTCAGATCAGCATTCTGGTGAATGGCAACCATGCCGTAGGGAGCACTTCGGACCGTGGGCCTCCAGGCTCCTTGAAAACCTGCCCCACTGAAACCAAATGCCAAACATGTGTGGATATAAATGGGGCATCTTCCCTCCAAGGGCAGTACAGGTACAGCCGGCATTCCTGTGTGGCTAAATGCTGGGTACTGGTTAGCTGGCCCACTGCCTATAAGCTTTAGCTCTCAGGCACTCTTAAAGAGTTTACTTTAAAGATTCTATTCTAGGTAAAGGAGATGACAGTCCTTGTGGTATTCTTTATAAATATTCATATCGCTAATTCCCTCACCTAATGTCAAAAGCATAAATCTGGCTTGCTTAATACATCCAGTATGCATATTTTTTTGCTTGGTGGTTTGCTAATATTATTTCCATCCCCTTTTTCTTCACCATTTTGTCTAATAATCAGATAACAAGTTATGCAATTCTAGCCTGCTAAATCTTGATATGAATAAAGTCTTCATACATTCATGTTGCAAGTCCAAATGCAGATCCTGCAATTTCCTTCATACCTGAAATCCTTTCATTAAACTCTGCAGTATTTTTCAGAAAGTAAAAGTTCACTTATATTTTAGGATTTCTCTTACTAAAAGCTATTATGAATAGAGAAGAAAAATAAGATTTTTTTTTATTAGTAAAAAGATGCATGTAAACACATATGCAAAACAAAAGCTTGTTAAAAGGCATTGTATTCTACAAAAAATCTTCTTTGGGGTTATCTTACCTATTAATAGTGCCTCTTTCTCTGATTTTAGACCGGGGCTTCGTTTCTCTGAATTTTTTTCTCTGTCTTGGTTGACCAATGCTACCGTCAATACATTGATTTCCTATAAATTTTAAAAAACAAAACAGGTGGTCATGTAGATTTCATTTACTTCAATTAAACCTGTCTGCTTCCTTTCAACTCTATAAAAAAAGATCATTACTTTAATTCACATCTAAAGACAAGACAATTATAAATAATTGATTTGTTTGTAGAATATTAAGACACTTTTTGAAGTACCTCTATGCCAAGAGCTGCCAAGAAGAGAAATTTTGCTTGTGGAGTAAGTAACAACTTTGTTGCTAATGCTGCTTCATTATAACAGCTTGAAAGATATTCCATAAAGTGTGGGGATGGTCAGAAAACTCACATTTTCCAGCTCTAACAGCTGTAAACAAAGACCGCCTCTAGGGAACATGGATGGAAATATTCAGCTACAGCTATGAGAGTAAATTCGCCAGTCACTAGCAATGTTGGTACCTACTAGAACACAATTATCTACCCCGTTATGCCCTCCAACCAATGCCTGGCATGGCGTTGGCCCCTGCCCCAAACTATTCCCAGACATGTTTTGGGGGCAGCACATTTCAGGGACCATTCCTAACAGACGCTTGCGTATGGCTGCCTTGTTTTGAGGACTGAAAGAGAGCCAGGCTTAAGGGCAGACAAGTCAAGGCTCCTGCTTTGAGCTCCTTTTTCTGCAACCAGGTGGCCTGAAACATCTAAATCCCAACCAAGATATCACGTTAAATGTTCCATCAGAAGTACCCAGGCAGTTGGGTGCCACAGATTGCTCTTCTCCTGGGTATATGTGAAGTAAACAAATTATCTCTACTTTGGAGGCATGTAAGTGGCTTTGAAGTGCATTGCACAATATTCAGGCATGTACACGGGCTGTTTCCATGGAGCAACTGAAATGCAGCAACTAATTTCTTGGTGAGGCCGTGACTCACACTGCTGCATCTGCTCTGTGAGACGCTCAGCCCTTCCATGCAAAACTTCAGAGGCAGAGAGCATGGGGCTGGAGATATGGTGGCATGAGGTGGGATTGTGCAGGAATGGTGCTCTTGTTCTTGCTGGAGGAGTCAAGGTAAGCAGCTGGAGGCTGTGTGGGTCTGGCCAGACTTAAATGCAAGTAAATTTGCACTATTTGATGTAATGATGTAGCCCATCTAGAATGTACACTTGGGGCGGTGCCTTGCTCCAAAATTCTTGGCAAGCATTTTTGGCAATAAAAGAGAAACACTGGGTTTGGGTCACTCTAGGGCATTTCTGGAGGTGTGAATAACCCATGATAAAAAAAGGCAAAAACTCCAAAATATGTCAAATGTTCCTCTTTACAGATGAGTAAAGCCTGAGTAAAGGCTTCACAATTGATGAGACCGGTAAAAAGAAGCAGACACTTCCCCATTCTCAATTAAAAACAAATGTATACCAACACAAAAAACCCCAGTGATGTACTTCACAGGCTGGCTCCAAGGACCAACTGCCTGATAACGCAGAACCTGATGGCTCAGATGCATCATGGGTTCAAATGTTCCCTCGCATTGTGAAGAGGAACAAGTCGCCATGTGTCAGCTAAGAAACTGTATGTGCATTTGAGTGACATAGACACATACGTGTACCCTTAGCCCCCAGCAACAAAGGGCTCTGACAGACATTAGCCCACAGTGAAGGAAGAGTGAGATGCACGCCTGTGGTGTGCTGCAGTCGTAGCGGCCAGTCTCCTGGCCAGAGATATACGTGAAATTGTCTACATGTAAGCTAGTCAGCCTATACTGCCTTTTTAGTCAGTAGATATGAAACAATTTTTTTGTCATGTATTTTAGTTATTTACTTTAGGTTGAAATAAACTCAACCTTAGAGGTGCCTATTTTATTTTCCTCACTGGCTGCAAATGGAAACTTATAGCACAGATTTAGACACCTATAGGTAGGAGGGAGTCTGCAAATCAAGAGTTGCAGTGATCTCCTCTTAAAATACCGGTGTGCCTGAGCGCTCTGGCAGCTACATCACCTTGACACTAAGACTCCTGTAGTGTTGTAATGCACATAGCACATTACAGCAGCAGGGGTATGCTCCAAGTTGTCCAGTACTGTTGATTCCCCTCCTGACAGAGCCAAAGGCTAATGCAAATATTCATCCTCTGCTGGCCATGACATCCAAGAACAGTGAAAGAAAACCCAGACAAGAAACAGAAATAAGGGAAGTGTTTGCATTAATTTCTCCGTAAGGGCAGTAATGACAAGGGGGTGACAGATCAGAAGAACAGAGCTGGATGACAGATTTCATGATACTGCAGCAGAAGAGCAGAGCAGCATATGCCACCAGAGCTTGTATAGGTTAAGATGTAACTTTTGATTCCATCACAGATAGAAAAGCAGTCTAAAAATAACAATTCCTGAGAGGGGAAGGAGAGAGCAGAGAGATGTGGATTTGATGTAACAGGCCCCAAACACAACACACTAGCAGTTTCAGATGGGATTAGAAGTTTTGTCAGCAGTGATGCAAAGAAAGAAACTATATTCCCATTGGGAGCAAGGAACAGATGGATTCTCATTTAATGCCTAGATTTGAGCCTGTGAGGAACATTTTGTATGATTTATAGGACAGGATAAATGGATGCTAAAGGAAGTCACATCAAGCCTTCCTTAACTGTGTGTTGGTACAGAGGATAAAAGAGAAAAACGTTGTTTATGGGAGAGCCTGAGGAAACTAAGAGTGGCAAAGGTTACTACTCAGGAAACAACTGGCTTTAGAAGAAGGTTGCAGGTTCTTGGAGGTTTGAAAAGAGGAGGTTTCTGCCATTGCAAACTACCTACTTCACAGAGGATGATAAATTAGACAACTCTGATGTATTTAGCTGCCAAAATAAGCTTGCACAGGACATGAGAAAATCCAGGGTGTGCATGGTCACATAAAGGACTCAGCAGCAATGCTGCTAGGAACTAATATTGATTTAAGAGAAATGGGCATAATTTTGTCTGAAAAATGAGTGTGACATTCACCCAGAAACCAGGCTAATTACAGTCTAAGTGAAAACCTTCAGTATCTGACTATGCACTGCAGATGCAAATCTGGTACCTATGGAGACTCTGCAACAAGTCTTCAAATGGTTAATTCACACATTTTTAGAGGCACTACCTATGCCAACCCACAGAAACAAGACTTATATAGAGGTGAATGAGTATAAAGGTGAATGAGGCAATAACTAACTGGAAACAAACAGTTGGGTCACCTCTCTGACATGAGAAAATGCTACCAGATGCCTGAGGAAAATTACTTAATATATATACTACATTACAGTATTTCCTTTCTTTCCTGGAGACCATCTTTTATTTCACAAATTATATTTTCTGAGGCCCTAAGCAGTCTCCTTCAGCAGATTTCATTATAAAATGAGTATTTTTCTACCATCTGTCAGTTACTGCATTAAAGGACAAGAATACAGCGGAGCATGTGTAAAACCAGAAATTATTAGAAGCAAAATGACCTTGCAAGAACTAAATACAGTATGTGGAAGGCTTAATCCAGGTTAAATCACACCTGGAGATCATTAGGAGCCTGGCCCTATTCATTATTCACAAATTACATCAGGCATTGCAGAACATGGAGGTCTGATTTGATGATGACAACTCCAGAGCTGCTCAGCATGAATGCAACCATTCGGTATGATGCTCTCACCATTGCCAGCTTGGAGCTTTTCCCTGCAAATGACACTTTCATCCTTCAGCAGATGATGAAAAAACATGAATTTCACTCACGGGCTTGACAAACCTTATGATTCTGTAGACACACCTTGGGACCAGCATTTTAATTTGGGGCTCCCTGCTTTTGAACCAGCGAGGGAGAGGTGGAGAGAGAGAGTGTCTGTCTGGAAAAATTTCAGGAGAACTTGCTAGATGAAACAGACGATGGCATAATAATGATTTTCTCACATGGACGTCACTTCCACAGGCAGACCTCTGACACCACCACTGACACAGAGCTGATGGCTGTGGAGAGTTGTACATGGCAGTTTTCACACAGGGGTGTATACCTTAGCCATGTCCTGGCCATAAGGTGGGACAGAAGTTGGGTTTGTGTCATCCTCTCATGTACCCTGGCTTCTTTTGGAAGCAAAGGCAGAGACATGGGCAAATGGATTGCTGCAAAAGGTTCCTGGTCTCACTGTCCACCGTGACCCACCACAGAGCAGCTGGGTCCCACACTGTAGACACAGTAAAAAAGAGTGTGACTCCTGAGAAAGCTGTATTTGCTAGAGAGCAACACAGAAGTCCCGAAGAGTGGAAGAGATGTGGTGTCTCTCTACACCGGATAGTCACAGGTACCGTAAGAACAAAAGCCTAGCTCTGCACTCCAGGGGACTAGCAGATCAAAAAGCCCCAGATATTGGATCTTTCAGTCTTTCATTGGTTTCTTTTTTCCCCTGATGCAAAAGTATGATGTTAAATAAAAAGTTCTCAACCTAAACATCAGTCGTACTCTACAGGCCAGTCTTGCAGCAGTGCAAAAAATGCAGACAGAATATAAAACGTCTGCTCTTGTCTGGGTCTTCTGTCCTTAGCAAAAATGCTCCTCTTAGGCTAAAAAGTTCTGTGATTCTGAAAACATACGCCAGTTAGCATGCCTAAAAAAGGGGCGGGGGTGGGATGAGGACTTGTCATTCCCCATGAAAGTCGACCAAGAGCTGAGCAAGGCTTGAACAGTAGCTGCCCTACCTGGAAACTACTCCTGCCAAGTGCAGTTCCACATCACAGGACTCTGCTTGAAAGGCAGAATATGGGATTTAATGAATGTGACATTGAAGACATCTGGCATGTGATCAGGATGCAAATTACAAATATTCAAAGAGTTGAAAAGCTCCCTCCACTATCTGGGTAGTCCAAATATTTGATAATTACCTTTCAATCTAGGGGGAATGATGGCTGCTGGCATATAGGCTTCAAAGGCCACATTCCCTTTGTTGTAGTATATGGGATTCTGCAGGATTGTATGGTGAGGGATAATAAAAAAATCCTACCAGACTCTGGAAAAATTAGCAGGATATGTTGGTGTTCATACTATATGTACAAAGCCCATTGTCTGAGGCATTAAAACAGTAGCAGAAGGAAAGAGTAGATGTTGGACACAGCAAGCATAAGACAGAGCAACTGCTGAATGATGTTAGATGTAAGGGATACACCACACTTTCTCATCGCCCAGGGGATTTATGAGAGAAAATGAGTAGGAGGAGACAAAACTATATATCTGAAACATAAGCAAAGATCTTGCATGTTATTAGCAGCAAGCCAGAGAGATGCTGTGAGCTTGAAAAGGTAATTTTATGATTTTGATAGAATAAAGAGCTGTGAGCATGTGATACCAAATCTTCAGTCCTTAAGCTCTGAAAAGCATACAGGTACCTGCTCTGAGTCCACAGAACTTGTCTTAGATTTCAGATGTGTTTGCCCAAACTGCTTATTGATGTTCAGGCAGATTTGACGATTCCACTGCAAACATGGGTGGAAACTGGCCTGTGACATGAAGACTGCACATTTTTCATTTATTTTCATTTACCTGGGGATCTCCTTAAGTCTACTATAGTTGTGTTTGCATTGCTGGTCTTTCTTTAAAAGTACTTCGGTCCTACATAGGAAAATTTAATCTTGCTGTTTCAACCTGAATGAAGCCTAATTCAATTTCCAATCAAGTGAATGGGAGCCTTGCAATAGTTTCAATGCACATCAAGTCAAACATCTTGAATTTATGGGGACATGCAAGGTTGAGGTACAGGACAACTTTGGACAGCTTAACATGGTTGTCCGTTGAGAATGGGCTATTGTCCTTTCTATGTTCTTAATCATGGTGAATACAAAATTATTAAATCCAAGTTGAGCTAAACTACAACGAAAGAGCTTATTTAAATGTAACTTTACTCAAATTTCCTTGCAAGTGTGGCAATGTATGAGTACACTCACAGACAGTGATTGTGACTCAGATGATCACAGAACCACAAAATCATGCAGGTGACCTTGGGATGTCCTTACTCCAACCTCCTGCCCAAAGCAGAATCAGCCGCAGGGTCAGAACACATGGATGCACAACAAGGGGTAATACTCCAATGACTGGATAAGCCTCAGCAGTTTCTCTGCAGCATTCCAGTTCTGCACCCTCATCAAACAACATGTGGAATATGTCATCAACAGATGGGTGCTTCCATCCCCTGCAGAAGGGATTTTCCAGCCACCGTCACTTGCTGCTTGTGGTTACTTGTGATTAAAGTCTTATATCCATGAGCATAAAAAAGGACAGAGACACCATCACAGATGGGGAAAGCCTGATAACCCAATCAGAGAAATGAGAGTCCCCTGACCCAGCTCCTCCCAGGGCTGTCACAAGAGAGCATCAGCCCCAGGGGTCAAGCATGATGTCTCTCGAGATCAATCAGTGGAAATCCTCTCTGGATCATCTTACAGAGTGAGGGGGACACTGTCTATACGGGTATGTGACTTCTTATGGGACATAGGGAAAGAGCATCTTGGTATTGTACAACACTCAGCTGAGAGTCCTTAGTGAGGAAATAAAAGGCAGGAAAAGGGAGGGATCACGGTGGTTTGGGAAAGGGATAAAAGAGACTGGTTGCATGTAAATAGGTTGTTGGTCAGTACACTTGTCTGGCCATGCCCTGATCAGTGCATTACACTCATTGAACTCAATTTCTAACTCTTTTCCTGGGTGAGGGGCTCTCTATTTTGTGTCCATGGGGGTATATGCGGGGTCTGAGCGCAGCAGCTGGAGTGGGAGCAGGGGTCAGAGGGACATGTGTCTGAAATGCTGCAGTTAGAGAGACCAGAGTGCGTGCTTGTGCTGCTCTGTGATCACTGCTGAGCATCAAGCTAGACTAGCCACTGGGTAGGATCATAAGCTTGGAAGCCACGTACTGAAGTGGCCATAGGTCTGGAATGGATCCAGGAGAGACCAGAGAGACTGTGCATGACCTACTGGAGGGATCGGGGAGTCCAAGCCAGCAACTGGAGACAGCCTGGGGTCTGGGGCATGACTAAAAGACCTGTTTGTGTGTGTATGCAAGAGGCAGGGACCAGCTATGGGATAGACTGAGAGTCAAAGGCCAGTTACTGGAGGGATCCACATTGTATATATGTGTAAGTCTGTATATATATTTCCCACTAATGGACCTTTATCCTGTTCAGCCAGAAAGGGGAGCAAGATGAGGCCATCAGTACTTGTTGTGCTTATGAATGCTGAGTTTGTGCTGATCTGTGTGGCTGCCCATGTGTATATACATGCATGTGTTGTATACATGTTTGTGTACGTTGCCGTGGGGAACACATGCTCAGACTCACTGCAGGTTCGTCGCATGGAGCTACAACCACCTTGCCTCTCTGTTAGGGGGCAGGATTCAGCACCTCTCCACAGCAGCAATGCTTGGTTTGGGCCAAATGGCTCTAATTCTTCTTTAATGGAGCTCGTTCCCCTTGACAGGCTGCTACGGCCCTGTGCTATGCTGTGACACATGGAAATTTGATTGAGCATTTGAACTCTGAAAGTAACTCAAAATTCTCTAGGAACATGGTATGTGTTACACAGCTCTTCTTTCAGCATGTCCTCTTACAGTGACTGTTTCTGACTCTGCTGACTACTCCTCTAAAAATACTCTAATGACTAGAAAATTGCTCATAATCTTTGATTAATATAATTCTTTTGTTGCTGCAGATGAATTGATCTTGTGCTAGCAAATTAACTACTTCCTAGAAATACTATATTTTACGGAGTCCTGGTTTCTCACAGCCTAAGAGTTGATTTCGGTAAAGTGACTGACATCAATTTAGGTGGTCTTGCTCACACACTGTATGTAGAGAGGTTTTTTAGCCTTTTCCATATGCACTGGAATAACTCAGTTTACTGTAACAAATTACAGTGTTGCATCATGTATAGAAAGAATAAGGTAAAGCATGAGGCGTCCAACCATCTGCCCAAAATCAGAGCTCTCAACAGCAGCCTACGCTACTTTTACAGTTAGCACCAGGTCACCAATACAGTAAAAAACATGTTGGTTTTCAGTGTTTTTTCCAGAGTCTCAGAGGATTCTTCACCTCCTATCTACCTAGTGATGCAGAAGTACGTATTTGCCATATGCTACACTGCTGGTGAATGTTGTAACAGTTTTTGCTTTTGACTGGTCTGTCATTAGAAAGGATACAGACCAGGTGTTACCTTTTCATTCAGATCAAGCGTAAACTTGGTATCTTACTTTGTGCTATGCAAGAAACCCGTCCAGGTTTTGTCAGCCACAGCACATTGTAATTACTTTTATAGTACACTAATACAGAAATTTACTTTTAAAGTACACTAATGTAGAATTTACCATAACTGTAAATTTAAGAGTGCTCTGGTATTAACAAATAAACAGTTGACAACTGGGTTGAAAAATTATCCGGCATTAAAATTACGGCAACAACTACGAAGAAAAATTAGAACAGTGAATATAAGACCTTGCAAACGAAGCACTTCAAACACACCTTTATGCATCTAATATCAGTTTGTCTGATCTATCCTACATGATAGAAGTGTTTTCAGCAGTGAAGATTAATTGTATTATGGTGCTCTTGACATCCTATTTTTCTGATCCATTTGCCAGAGAGACGCTTTTAACTTTTTCATTACAAAGCTTTTACTATTATAACTTTCACCTGCTGAGTTAAGGCAACTAGCAATAATCTGAAAATGCTTTTCTCATTGAAGCTATCTCTTTATATTGTTCTCATTGTATTTGAGCACATCTATTTTATGGGAATGTACATGTGCAAAATACGGATGACTAATATGAAAGTTGCTTCATGCTTATTTTAAAAAACATGATCAGGTTGCTTCATTTTCTAAAGCTGGATTTATGTGTAGGTTCCTGATGACTTAACACAGATGTTTTATGTGATGTGAATGAGGTTGTTTTGCAAAGGAAAAGGTAATTGTCATTTTGCACACTTTGTGATAGGGAATTGCAGCAAACCAATGGTTGGCTGAATGAAAACATTGCCTGCCCACCAGCTCTGCTGAAGTCATTGTAGGAGGGAATACTTCATGCTTACTTGAGATTGAGAACTTTTGAAAGCCCTTTCAAATGGTCTTTAACACAAACATTGCTCTAACAATCTCCTTGAGAATGATGCACTTCTAAAAAAAGTTAAAGAGAGAAAAAAAAGGCAATTAATTTCTTTTCTGGGATGTGTAGAATTGTTTTGAAAATGTTTTTGTTGAAATAAAAGGAAGTAATTGGAGGGGAAAAAACCCAAACAAGCTTAAATGTTTTATGAGAGTAACTGGTTTTCAGCAAGGATTTGTATTTGAAAAAGAATTTTAGGTATCTGAAAACCCAGGTCAGCTCCCATATTCACAAGAATCTCCATATCTGAAGACATGAAAAGTACTTGAAACAAACATTTTGGAGCTCTCATTCCTTTGGATTGGATCTTGATTAGGATGATGAACTCTTCTTCCAAGAGGAGTATCTCCTGGGGATACTGAAGCTCCTTTCTCACTTCTGTCACTTTTTGCTATCCATTCCTTGAAGGACTTTAGCAGTTCGGAGGGAGTGTGAATATGGTTTACAGCCTCCAGGACTGCAGGAGCAAGTCTTGTGGCTCAAGCAGAGGTGGCCCATCACCCTTCAGGTGGCTGCGGGGGAGCCTGAGTGCTCTGACAAGCCAATCTGCCTCGTACACTGTGTGGGTTAAGCACACAGCTGCATATGTATAAGGCTGAATGTTATTCCTCACTAGAAATCACGGGATGACTCCTGTATACGTGTGCAGTATAAATACTCAGGGAAAATGCTTCAGGATGAAAGGCTGCGCAGAATGATCAGATTATTATTAAAATGTCAGGTAGCTTTGGGCATTGAAGAACTGTCTCCCTGTGGAGCTCATATGAAATTTAAAGTCAAAAAACTTCTGTGATTTGCTGAGTGGGTGGCTGAATAGGTTTTATCATTGTGTCTTAGAGTTCACTCTTCTCAGATGATGGGAATTCAGTCCAATCAAAAGCCAAGTTATGATGCCACTCTGACACTTTTAATTAGGGACAAGGGAAGCGGTGTGATTCCTTGCTGCACATTAACAAGGGGGTTATGGCTACAGCCCAGATCTGCTTCAGGTGGCACACACTGTGTCAGAATATACCTCGGTCTGCTGTAGCTGTTTGCTCCCTATAGGGTTAGATCGTAGCTGAAACCACAGATACTGTGATTCTGCCAGCAGAGATCTGCACCGTGCTAATGAAACTCTACTGCTGTCCTCTAACATGCTGAATGAGGGCTGGGGTGGTGAAGGGGGGAACTCAGGGGGACTCGATCTATCAGTGTGTAAGAAATTCTGAAGGCTGAGCAGGTTCTTTGATAACATGGTCCTAAACATTCAGTTAAACTCCTGTTATTTTCAGGCCTCGCGGTATTGAATTCATGAGGCGGTCATTCCTCATGCCTGCCGTGGTAACTAGGAAAGCTGCTGATCTGCGAATGGTCATAGCTGCTTGAATTTATCATACTCCACATGCCTTAAATTGAAGGGAATGAGAAATGAGTGATGGAAGGGCTACAAATAAACGCCTGGAATAGAAAAGGCAGGGAGTAGAAAGGGGCACAGCTACTCCTCACTCCCTGGTCCTGGGCCTACCAGGATGGAAGAACCTGAGTACAGACAGTAAATGGGTTTCTGTAATCTCTGAGGGCTTTACACCTTGCTCCAGTCAGGGTGCAGGGTCCTTGCACCTTCTTACAACATAACGAACCCATGATGAGAAAACAAATCCCGCATTTCTCTCTCCTCAAGGAGTTTTCCTGATCCATGCACTGCAACATTACCCTTGCTTGTTTTCTTTAGACAATTAACTACATTTGTTAAATGAGTTAGTCAACCAAATACAATCTTGCTGGGTGGAGCAGCTAAGACAGAGGGGTTGGAGAGTGCCCGTAGCCCACACTCTTTCTCAGGAAATGTAGCTTTGAACCTTCTCAGGTGGAAGAGAGAAGCAAATCCCAACTTCTGGCATCCCCTACGAGGGGCATAACCCTTGAGCTCTCAGGCGTGGAGAGGCTGCCAGCGCCATGTCCCTACTCTAAAATGGACCCAGTGGTCATCACCTCCCTTTTTGCAGAGCTCCCTAGCTCCCATATGCTCCAGAAATGCCTGCTGCAAGGCCACGGGACGTCAGCAAAGCCAAGGCAGCTACTCCCTTACTCGCCTCAGCTTGCTGAGGCTGAGGTTCACAGCTTATGAACCTGAGACACCCAGGAAGCTCAGAGAGAAAAGAAACATACCATTTCCTGACATACACAAGCCCTGAGTTGGGGTTTTCTGGCCTAAAACTTTAGGCCCAAATTGCTTTTATATTACCCACGTAGAGCACATTTTTTTGTCAGATGGCTGTGGTGTTCTGGGAAGAGCAAGCCTTTTGAAGAGTGGGCTAGCCAGGAAATGGCTGTTGCACTCACAAGGAAGTGAAGCAAAAGCATCAGCAATCACTAATCTTCACTAATAAAGGCGACCAACTTTTGTCCCATAGTCCCAAACCACTGGGACAATTTGAGCAGGCATTACATTCTCCTCTCCTCTCCTCTCCTCTCCTCTCCTCTCCTCTCCTCTCCTCTCCTCTCCTCTCCTCTCCTCTCCTCTCTCCCTGCATTCAAGGGCCCTTTTCATCTCACTAAATTTTCATCACACTGAACCTTTCATCACACTAAACCATGTCCCTAAGAACCTCATCTACATGTCTTTTAAACACCTCCAGGGATGGTGACTCAACCACTTCCCTGGGCAGTCTGTATGATTAACCATACCATGCGAAAAGAGAAGACTGGAGTGTAGTTAGGAATAAGATCACTTTCAGTGTAGCATAAAGTAAGCAATTTAGTAAAATGGTTCAAATATTTCACCTTGGGTATACTCCTCCTCAGCATCAGGGATCATCTGGTAACTGCTTGAAAAGCAGATATAGAGGGTAAGAATTAAAGGAAGAATCAACATCAAACGTAAGATGCTTGATGGTTGAACTTGAGAAATGCTCTGACAACAGCTTCAAGCATTCCAATGGAAAAATGTATGCCTACTTAATATTATTGATGCCATGTCTGGAAAAAACCCCACAGAATATTGTGTCCCAGCTGCAGGAGACCCTAACTGGAGGCAGACAGATAACTGAGGTCAAAGTCATTACTTTCTTCAAACAATGAAACTCAAACAGAATAAAAAAGCTGGTAAAAAAAGGTGTGATGAAATCAGTTTCGCTCTCTCAAATATATTCATTTTATTATGCCTTGGTGATAACAAAGTGACCCTGAAAGTCTTTTGGTGAAATCCTGGCTTTTTAACCTGATGCGAGTTTAACTATTTACTTCAGCAGGACTTTACCATGCGGTTGCAATCTGGGCATTCAAAATGCTTCTGCAACCATGACCCATCTCTCACTTTGGTCTGAACTTGGAGGACTGATATTCCTAACTACCGCTTTACAAAGGGTAGGAGTTATTCGCAGGAGCTATCTAAGGAAGGCAGCTGTCAAGGGAGAGTACCAAACTCCTGGAAGATCACTGACTACTTCTAAAATGAGGCTTGCATAAAAAAGTCTCGCTTTCTCCATTAACAATAGAGGGATACCATGGAAGTTAACCTTCCCACCCCCAAAAGAAGGATATATTAATCAAGGCTATATAGGTGCATTTGCATGCGGTACCCTATGTTTACTGAACTCAGTAGTGAGCAAAAGGAGGTCTTCGATCAAAACACAGAATTAACCTATATACAAGAAACTCCACAGAAAGGCACTGAACTTACAGAAACAGTGGAAGAATAAATTGCCTTTATAGAGTTAACCACAAAACGTGTGATTATCATTTTCAGGTTGCAAAATGTTCTCTACTCGAGCACATCTCCCAAGCAAGGTTTTTTTTTTCATATTGGCACTAATCAGGTCCCAAGAGTCTGGGAACATCCTGGAAGAGGATTATATCTGAAATTATAATTGTCCATTGGCCATTATTTTCTTTTCAGTTAAGACAGAGATGTGAACTAAATATCATTACATGCAGCAATGAAGGGGAAATTAAAAGGGGGGCAGATTAGAAGCAAGAAGCAATCTTTCCTAACTGCAGGGATGAAGGAAATGAATGCTCAGTGACAGCACTTCTGTCAGTCCTGGGTGTTGAAGTCTCTGTTAATACCAGGCGAGGATCTTGTAATGCTTGAGCCTGACATTTGGCCTTTCCTGACACAGAGTATGGCTGGGAAATATCAACAGCCATAACAAATATTACTGCATGTACCTGGCAAATCACTCATGAAACACCCTTATGACTGTTTACAGACCCTTGTAAGATGGTTTTGCTTTCTGAAAATAACAGATGTACTGACAATACACTAAAATTTCTTTTTCCGCCCCCCCAGATTTGTATGTGAACTGCTGTGGCAAGGAGGGTAACATTGCAATCGCTCCAGCCCCTTAATTAACTGTGTTCAATTCTCCTGCAAAAATAAGAGAAAAAACTGAAGATTGTTCCATTTATAGGTTGGGCGCATTTCAGGAGAGATATTTTTCTTTTTGCAAAGGTGTCAAGATCCCTGTTTCCCTTTCAGGATGGTCTCACATAACGGAAATGTAGAAGACACACCAGGATAGGTCTAAGTATAATTTTTCATCTGTATCTGGTTTTGCTAAGAAAAGTATTTCCAGGTTTTATTTTAAGAAACAATATTTCCTAATGTAAAATATGATGCGGACCAGTGTCATCAGCAGAAAGCCTGAGGACTGCAGAAAATAATATTTTTAAGATTACAGTATGGGCTTTCTTGATGTGTATGCAGTGTGCCTAAAATGTCTACTGTCCTTTCTAGGAGCCTGATTTTCTATAGACTAAGTAACCTAAATATGCCATAGTGTGAAGAATAGATTGTGTGCTCAGTGTATAGACATTCGTTGCCATTTTTCCTTACCAACACCTCCCACTATTGCTCTGCATGTAAAGGTATTTCATTTGCTGAATTCAACCCATCAACTGTAACAAATATGTCCTAATCCCATTATATGCATCACAGTTCACTAACAACCAAGCCTTTTTCTCTTTGATCATCCCAGATTTGCACACTGGCCAAGGGCAAGAACCATGAAGTCTGCTGAGAATAGATGTGGAGAGACAACCTGCAAGCCATAACACCTGAGCGCTGTATATTTGATATAAATGACAATTGTTTAAAAGGTACCTCAGCTTCCATTTTACAAAGTTCATTACTGTAGCAAATGCTTTAACATCAGTTCTTTCCCTCTATTTCTCTATTTCCATTTGTGCTGCTGTGCTTTCTCTGATTTCATGGTAGCATAATTATTGAATACATGGCTGCAACTATGACTCAATAATTGTAGCTGTCTAGTCTCTCTCTTCACCGTTAGTTTAGGTATTGACTTCTTTTCTTAGGAGTCTAATATTGCTATGAGATCATCATAGGAAGAGGTCATGGAAAAGAGGGACAGAAAACAGAGTTTCTAGCCTATAGAAAATTCAGGCATTTGAACAATTCCTACAATTACAAACTGGAACAAAATATTACATTTTGAAAAATTTACCATTAAACAAAAATTCAGAAATATTTCGGTTTAGATATCTGGGAACGATGCACTGAAACACTCTCTTTACACAACTGAAATGTTTAATTTTAATGCTATTCCAACCTTTATATTAAGTGAAAATATAACTTTCAGGCTCTTCTGTTTTATCCAGTTACATATGAAGTCTTACATTTCTAAACTCCTTTAGGAACCCTGCAACCAGCTGCTGTACAAAGACAAGTTTTTAGGTAGCTAACGTGAGCATTGCAAGATCATCAGTGGATTAATGTCTTTATTTTGGTTTGCAAACATAATCTTTCAAAGGGGCAATGAGACGCTGTGCAGACAGACTGCAATTGCAGATTTGTTGGAGCTATCAGACAATATTGAATGTCTCCTGTCCAAATGCTGAGAGCTATGAGGCTCTATCGACTTCACTGCGGAAACAGACCACAATGAATGAGATTCAGGAATGGATTAAAAAGGACAAAACAACATTTCCTTATCACAAAGCAGTCCACAAAATTTGAGCCTGACATTCACGTTTAAAATGAAACTGCTTTCCTGGCTGTGCCATTAGAGAATACACTGACCAAAATAGATGTTAAAATATATTAGTGTTCAGACTGTTGCTTGTTCTCTTGGCTTGGAGGAAGATATCGTATATAATCAGTTTTAATTTTCGTATGTTTATGACAAAGCACAAAGCTGCACAGTTTGGAAGATGAACATAGCAGGAAAGTTTTCCTTTTTAATCTCTCCCCTTATCCAAATTACTGTTTTGACTGCAATCATTAAGGGGATAACAGAAGCATTTTTTTTTTGGCAGCAGGTTTTAAAAAACATGACCTTAAGTCGTTTAGTGATTTTGGACAAAATAACAACTCAATGAATTAATTTAGTCCTTTTTGTGCAAATTAACTGTTTCCAAATTATACACGTGTACGTGAATCACTTCACTCAGAACTGAAATATGGGCACACTTGCTCAGCTGCAAGGTGGCAGCCACAGACACAAACGGTACAACTTTGTAGCTTGACTAATCCTGGACAGGACACTACAGCAAAGCATTTCTCTTGCAGTCGTTTCCATGGTATCTTTAACACCCACATACAGCAAGTAGGACATTGGTTGTTAAAGTCTCAGCCAAATAAATCCTACAAAGTAAATTGCATGGAACCCAATTTATCTACCTCGAAATGAAGTTTTCTGGGATTTGAACCTGTGATTCTGTGTGAAAAAAACCCAGGCACTTCAAACCTGATGTGCAAATCATCCAGCCATTCTATCAGCTTTAAGACATAAATAGTATATTTGAGACCATATGCATGCATATATATATCTCTAAAGCTATACATAGATAGCTGTACCTACATTTGCTTGAGATTCATCATGCCCATTGATTTCTGCTAATTCCTTGGCACTTTTTAACTGCAAAGAGTAAACAAAAAACAAAACAGAACAAAACAAGCACATTACTTGAGTATTTCACACAGTTATCTTTGATTTATTTGAAGGAGCATTTTATAAAGCTTCCAATGAGAAAAACAGATGGAGCATATAATTCTAATGAGTTTTTGCTCAAACCATTTTGAAACCAACATACTTAAGGCTTGATAGGTTGGCAAAAAAAAGGAAAATAATAAAACCGGGCCATTATTTTTTAAATAATAAGATTAGAAAGTAGTTTCAAGGCATAAAAAGTATATAGAATTGGCTCTCAAGAATAATAAATGATTTCATTTCCCATTCTTCTTACTATTAATTTAAACTTTACAATATTTGCAAGTTGCCACTAGCTAAATAGTGTTTTGCTAATGATTACTTTTGAGTGATATATTTTGAGCTGTTTAAGATGCCAAAGTGCTACTGTATGTTTCCTTCCTGAGGAAGCATCTAAATAACTGGCTCCTGGGTATGATGGAAAAGGAAGGGAAGAGAAGAACAACGCTTTTGTTCAGTCAGTGGCAGGAAGAACTGAAGAGACACTGCCAATTCCAAATATATAATCTGAACCAAACATTTTTTTTTCCCTCCTGAATTAGCTTTTTGGGGAAAATCCAGAATTATTCAGGTGATTGTAAAAATCACTCCCAAGAGAATTAAGGAATGTCTTAGCTCATGTCTTGAGCCACAGTGAAATATGTAGTCATTCATTCTGTGATTGAGCAAACACAGAAAGGAGACACCACAGATCTCCTAAGCCTATAAACCATGGAGGTTTGTACACTTAAATGAAGCACTCAGAACCTTTTCCTCTTTAGGTAAATCTCTGAAGAGTCATGCTTTTATTCTAACTTAATTCAAAGTAGATATTTGGGAGGTGGATCTGGGGTAGCAGGAAGTTGGGAACATTAAACAGAACTTTCCCCTACATTCCTTGTTTTTACCCAAAAAACTGGGGTTGATGTAACTGTTGACGATACAGCTGTGATCCTAAATGACAACAGTCCTAAAATCCAGGTGAATAGGAACACTATTATGTTTCAATTAGGTGCCTGACTCAGAAGCGTTGGCAGGCTACCACCCTAGGGAGGCTTGGTTACCTCCATCATCTTTTTGCCATGTAACAGCAACAGCTAAACCATGTGTGACTCAGTTCCTGGCCTCTCACAGTTTACAGTCTGACAGTTAAGGTAAGCGGGCCATGGTCTCTGTGTACCTTATTACGCAGGGCTGTAAACTGCATCGGTTCAGGAACTGCTGCTCAAACTAAACCCATTCTGATGGAGAGGGAAGGGGGCGGCAATGCCTGATAAAGCAGTACAAAAGATAGCTGGGGATGACAAACTCATCAGGTGTCCTGGTTCAATTCACTAATGCTCATCTTTCAATACCCTCGAAAAGTCTGCAATTTATACTGACAGCAGGGTGATGCATTTCCAATGAGTGCTACATGTTTTTTCCCTGCACTGAAAAAAACAACCATGTTGTCAAACCACCTCACTTTAAGGATGGCTGGTAGGAACGAGCCGAGAGGGCTACTTCCAGCCAAGCACCAAAGTTCGGTACTTCTGCATCCTGGTGCAACCAGAAGAGAAATTTCCCTATTCTGCCACCTCTTCATTTATAGAAATTCACTTCACATGAGCAGTCCTGTTGAGTTCAGCTGAATTTCTAATCTGAATATGAGGTCAGGAGAGCATGCTTGAGTATGTAAAACCTCTCTGCATGTTAATGCCATGTCCTGAGTACTCGGGGAGTGCTGTTCATTACTTACTTTTTGCTTCTCCTTTTACAGGCTGATAAAGCGCCATCACCCCTTGGCAACTGTCACCTTCTTGGGAAATGCTCCACAGACGTTCTGCTGGTGACATATCACTCCCCTGTCAGCCACATGTGCTTTTGATGGGAGACTGGGCTCAGCTTCTAGCTTGTGTAGGTATGGCAGGCTTCCACCTCACCATGGTTTCCCACCATGACTGCCCTGGCACTGCTCTACCTAACCCTAATGCAGACAGGATGTTTGAGCCTTTCCATCTCTTTTATTGCCTGCCGTGCTCTGAAAAGGATGCCAGAACTCAGGCAAGAAGGTGCTAGCATCCACATCTACACTAGGACCACTGCAGTAGGAGGTGGAGGTGAACCAGTGGAGATAATGGTGGAAAACTTGTGGGTAGAAAATGTGTGGCTGCATTCTCATGGGGTAAAGTCCCTTCTTTTCCAATATTTTTTTTTCTAAATTCAAATTTAAAATAGATTTTTCTCTCACATCCTAAGGAGTGAAAGGTTGAAATATGAACCTCAGAAAAACATACAATATTGGAAACACAGGACTTGCCTTACCCCCTAGGCAGGCTCCATCGCAGGTTGGTGGCGAGTGTGATGTTGTTACCAGCAGAGACCGTGCTGAGGCAACACACTGAACTAGTGCCAGTAACTACCAAGGGCCTGCCTGAAAGGAAAGGGGAAGGGTTGGGGAGTTAGAAGTCTCTGGCACATCTAATGCCATGGTGGGGTAGGTCTGACTCCAACCAGAGGGCATGAATCCCTCTGAGAAGCAGAGCTGGTGGCCATAGGCCAAATCTAATACAGAAGCCTTTTGGCTACAGTAATGCAATATGGTGCAGAAGCAAATGGGACCTCTCCCAGCAGGATGTTCCAGCCTGGATGCGGCTGGATTAGTGCAACTGGATCAGTGCGAGACGTGCTGAGCCAGCAGACGTGCTCGGACACAGCTGCACTTCTCCATGCAAACATGCCCATGGTGAGGCAAGGCGGGATCCCTCTGCCAGCTTGACATGAAAAGGCAGATTTCAGCAAATGTATCACAAAAATGAGCCATATAATCGAGGTGGGAGCCTGGTGATATTTATTTTTGAGAGAAATGTTCACATTTACTTGACTCTGCCAGATGATTTTCAATGTCCATTGTGGATAAAACACACGGATGAGCTGTGGTGCTTGTAAAAGAAAGCTGTGAGCCTTGGCAAGTAGGGGTCATTACTACTACGGCTTCTGCAATTCTGGAAAGTTTTGGAACTAGTTCAGGGTTGTCAGAGAAGCACACTGGCTGCATAGCACTCCTTAGGAATTCTGGCTACTTACAGTCTTGGCCTTAGGCATGTTTCAGAACTAATTCTCAAGAGAAATGCAGATCCATCCTGCCTTTCTTCCAGCTACTGTTTCGTCTGTCTGCCTAGCATGAGTGCACATTTGATTTGCAATTAGTAGGAGTCTGCACAGATTCAAAAGTCTGCCCTGGTGGTCCCTACTGAGGCCCAGTGTTGCAAGATCTTCTTATACATTTTTGTAGTATTTAATTGTTACCAAGATATAAAATAACTTCATGAAATGTCATTATTTCTTTTGTGGTTTTTTAAAAATATTTTATAACGTTATACCTTGAATGCCATGTAAAAATGTAAATGAGATGCAATTAACTGAAGAGATCTGGTGGGTTCGATGTTTATAAAAGTTCTGTCATTACCAAATCCATTCTTTGTCACGATGTTTTGTGTAACACAGTCTTGCATCAGCTCTCATTTAGAAGGTTTTCTTTGTAACCGTAAGTGCTAAGAATGCGTGTCTGAACATAAAAGCTTTATTTTTTCCAGAATCTAAATTATAAGTTTCTAGAATGTATTTGTCACTAGATATGTTCAAAGGCAAATCTTAGATGTGGAACAATGTCTCAGCTTTCATAAGGAGCATTAAAAACATCTGATATAAGCATAATTTACTTTTCCCAGTATGTACATTAAATGTATAAATCTGCAGGCATATTCAAACATACATGATGAAAAATCTTGAGCATAAGAGTCATCAGCATTTTGAATCTCTGCCATCTAAGAAATTCAGATCCCACAGTCTTTAAACTGCAAATACTTAATGAAGTCCCTAAATATTTTAGCTCAAAGTTTATATAGAAAGGATTAAAATAAGGTCTCAAAGCAGAGAATGTGACTGTGCAGCACAGTGGGGATTTGTGATTTCAGTATGTCCAGCTATGTGCTCTATACAGACAACATGTATTTGTCCACGCTGTGTTTGCACACAATGCACTGTTTAATCTCCAGATTTGCAAATTTAGCACCAGATTTTCTTTTTGTTGTGTAACTAACCATCTTACCATGCTTATAAAACTATACTATCAAATATTCTTGTCAGTGTCATAGAATGCCTTAGTATCAAAGGTGTGATAATCAGACTTGCTGAGGTTTGCTTTTCACTGCTTAAATAAGTGCATTGATCATCACTTTTTAAATGTTGTTATAATAAAGTTTTTTGTATACTTTTATCTGCATGAATAACACTGGAGATACCAAGCTCTCTCTTTTCAATACTAGTCTTAAAATAAAGAGCTCTTTTGTTTCAGGTATATTACCCTCTCCCAACATTTTTTTTTTTCAAATTCAGAGTGAAAGCACACATCACCGATACCTATGCAGAATAATGTAAGAAGAAATGTTACTCACGACATGAAATTCATTACTGAATAGGATAAAATAAGGGTCATTTTCACTCTGTTTTCTCATGCTCTGTGTTAGCCTCAGCTGCGTTCACAAATGCTAATCAGAGCAGACACATAGGCCACATAAGGTTATGCCTTGCTCACAGCGTATTCTGTGGTCAGACTCCTATGGAGTTTGGAGGTGAAGCCACGAGTCCTTCACCTCCTTAGCATGCCTAAGCCAGTATCTTTCTCCCACCAGAGACACTCACCTGTTCCTGCAGGACTTTAAGCATTGCTTGTGTATGTGTTTGTTCTTCCTTGGCTTGCTCCAGTTCAGATTTTTTGTTATTTAATTCTTCCTGTATGCTCAACAATTGCTGCACAAACAAAAGAAGTTTCTGGTTAGCATCGTCTGGATCCAAAGTGGTTTTAAATCCTTAGTTTGATAAATCCTGATTTCAAACAATGCTTTGCAGTCTGCTCCTACATTTAGTATTGTTGCATAATATGCTGTGTCTAAATGGACCAGAGGTAAATTATTCTCATCTGCATCTCCTCCTGCAGCAGTGCTCCGCAAGTAATATATCTGTTAATGTGTGTTAAGCTATTTGTTACATTAAAGTAGAGATTCTTGGTACAGTATATCACCCACAGAGTGACTGTCACATTCGTCTGAACCAAAATCTTATTTGTAGAAGTATATGTAGTGGTTTTAATAATACTAGGGTAAACACTATGGTACATAAATAATTTAAAAGCACAGCCCTTTAATATAATTAGTCATTGGCCGACAGCCATTTTCATTCTATGCAAAGCAATATTCTGGAAAGCTTTCGCACTGAGTTGCCAAGAAGACAAAAGCTTTTGCTTTTTTCCCTTGTGCTGTGATATTTTGTTAGATCAGGAAGACTGATGCCCTACAAATCAATGTATCAGCCAGGAAAGACTGCTGTTCCGAACTGTCAAAATAAAAAGCTATGATCAAACCCTATTTTTATGAAGAGAATTCTGGGATGTGGGAACATCTTTAAAAGCCTATGTCCTCTGGTCTTGGTTAGCTTTAGGTTCTGCAGAGATTTATTTTGACTATCAAGAGCAGGTCAGTAGATGCAGTTAACTGAAATAATTATATATTTTTGTATTGATGTGGTAAATGTTAGAGGCTGCTGAAGAACAAGAGGGGACAAACACAAGATGAAAAAGGGGTTAATGGTGCTTTCCCTTAGTGATCGAGAAAGGAAACTGATTTGCTGAGGCAACACATTGCTTGTAGGTACGCTTCTTTTAAGGACTACTTGAATGAGGAATTGCTTTACTACTGATCTAACCATGTATCTAAGCATCTAAAGCTCAGTTTATGCTTATGCTTAGAACTGGTAACTCCGACTCAGACTGATGTTGCAGGTGTTCAGCATCTTGGTAAGTTACAGAGAGCAAATCTAGAAATAGTCCCTGGCCTTGTTCCACTCCACCGCACTGGAAGTCCCAGGCATCGAAAGACTTGGTACCAGTATTGTTTTCAGAGCTGCTTGGAAACAGATGACATTTCAGGGACTGATGGAGCCATTGGTAGTGTATTTCTGTTGTGAATAAACACCAGTAGGATGGATCAGTTCAGCCACTGAAGTAAAAATACATGTTGGTATATGTCTGAATATATCTCACACACTCTACAGTCCAGCTGGGTTAGCTTTTTGATGGATCTTGCCGCATGGATTGCTCCCTGGGAGCCTTCAAGAGACATTTGGGTATGTGAATTCACTCTGCCACAGCACAAGAGCATTTCAAATCTCAAGATTTTACATGAAATAACAAGGTCTGTTCCACTGAGGCTCTTGCCCAACCAGCTTTTGTGTGGGAAGCTCTACTGTGGCGTTTCCCGACCAGGGATGGATGGCCACCTCAGGCCTGTGTTTATCTTGCCAGTTGGGTAATACTCCCTATATTATCTGAAGATACACTGAATTTGTGTATACTGTCATATGTCACACACTGATACCCATACAGGTCCTCAGCAGAGTTATAGCTTTCCAGATATTTTGTAACTTGTTAGCCCAGAAGAGACCATTTGGTCACCTTGTGTAACCTCCTGTTATTACGGACCATTAAGCTTCACCCAGGAAAGCTCTAGTGGATGTCTGCAATTTAGAAAGAAGTGACTCCAATCCTCCTAAGAGAAGCAGAGCATACAAGACACCACAAAGATAGCATAAGCCCATTCAAAGGTCACTTTACTGAGACATCTGAGGTTTGGTAAGCAGATATGTCACCTAATAGGGGCTGGTGAAATGTCCTCTCCTTCCCAGCTGCACACTGTTTGACCTTATACACCTGAACATGGCAATGGTTCTTAAGAGAAAGGAGTCTTTGTCCCCCATCTTGAAGTCTTCTCTGACCAATTAAGTCTCACCAGTGTGGCCAGCCTCTGATGATTCCAAGGGAGGAAACAAAATGAGTTAAATGATCCTCAGAAAAAGCCCGGAATGCATCCTGCCAATTATGTATTGGGGGAGGGAAGCCCTTGTTATCACCTCCAGTAATCAGCTGAAACTTTGAAGCACGGGATTTGATTATCGTCATTGCCTCAGTGCAGTGCTATAAGTACTAGGGAGTCTGAGGAGGACCTCACAAGAGATCTTGTTTGCTCCATAGCCTCTGAAGGAAGTGAATAGCCATGCATGTCCAAGGAGAACATCACCACCATCCAGACTGCACCTTCATCCTGGTCCAGCTACTGGGAGAAACCCTAGAGCACATGCTTCTGAACAATGTAAACTCCCATCTGGAATGTCTCAAGTGAGTTTTCAGACCATTTCTGCCCCTGGAAATCCTTTTCACTACTGAATGGCTGTTACAAATGGGAAACCAAGTTTCACTTATGGGTTGAACTTGTTACACTTTGACTAGAAGTGAAATCTTCTTCCCCATCCTACCCACCCCATGGCTCTTCCATGGCCAAGTCTTACATTCCATAGATCAGCTCACGAACTTCCACTGTTTCATTCTCACATCTCCCACTGTGATCTCCCACTGTGATTTAGTCTAATTATATCCCCTTTCCTTTGATCCTGACTTTTTCTGTTTTGTGTTTGAGGCATTTTTTTCCAAAACTGCCTAAGCATGGGAGGAAGTGCTGTGGAAGACATGCTCTGAGAGCACGAGAGAGATGCTCCCTGCTCTGCATCTTCGTACTTGGCTCTGGACCAGCCCAGAACAGGAATCCCAGGAAAACATCTGATATGCTCAGTTTCCCTGGGATTCGAGTGTGCATTCTGGTTGCAGTATGATCTGCAAAGCACTTTATATGAGATAAAAGCTTCCAGCAGTCTTAATGGTTAATCTGTCAACTACTGCAGGCTTACTGTGTGTGCACAGGCTTATATTTTCAAAGACAGCAAATGAGTCTTATTTGCATGGGGGTGGAAAAGAGAATATCTATAACTAAGGTACCATATTCCCAGTCACACATATGATTTTTCTTTCACAGAACTGGGACCTTCCTATTCAAGCCCCAAAGATGTCAGAATTGTTTAAACCTTGTAGCCATCCTTTGGGGGTTTAACTTTCTTTCTTTTTCTCTGCCTCATATTTATCTCTAAATGCTGCAGAACCTGCTTGGCTTGCATAGGTCAGGTTCTGAGATTTCTTTTTCCTGGGTGGTTGATGCTGCCACCAGGAAGCTGCAATAAGGAGTTATACTGCCAAACAGCATATTTTTACCTTCTAGTCTCATTTTGGAAAATGAAGAAATAGCTTTGAATGAAAAGAATATCAGCCTAAGACAGATGAACAGCCTACAAAATTTCAGCACAAACACGTGATGTTTGGCAAAATTAGAAGCAAATGGGAAGAGGATCTTATACTGGCAGGAATGAGGCAAGTTTCATAACAGAGACTGCTGTCGGGACTGCTGTTGTGCCTGCTTATTAACAGACAGCCTCTCCATAAAGATTTTAATGAAACGGTGCCAAGATGATGGTATTTGAATATTCAAAACTATTTTGTTTTTCACATAAATGTGGTTATTAAAAATCAATCCTATAGATATTTCTGCTGCCCTTCAGATTGCTTGCAAGCATACACCACAATGAATTAAAATTAAAAAAATTGGTTTGGTTTTAATGTTTGTGCTGTCTGATACTGTTCCACCTACTATGCCGTCTCATCTAGCGCTTCTGCCAGAGCTTCCACGCGTGCTCACCCACCCGTGCAGCATTTGCTACCCTGCTTCTACCTGTTATGTCCTGCTGGCTTGTCTCACAGCTACTGCCAGCACAGCTATCAAAGCATCCCATCCTTTAATCTTTTCTTACCTCTCTGGCCATTTCCTTTAAGCCCTGATGACCTCAACTTTGTGGCACAGTCATTGCATTCAAACAGCAGTTCACCAGTGTCCTCAGGCAAAGGAGTAACTTCTTGGTTACACAGCCAGGAAATATCTTGCTCATCCTTCTGTTGTCTTCCAGTGGTGCTCAGTGCACAATTCTTTGGGTCTCTGAGGGTCCCCTGCAAGTTATGCAAGGGTCTTTTCCCTGAGCCAAAATCTCAGTGTCAGGAAGCAGAAAAACACCTCATGGTGCTCATGGCAGCTTTGAGGACCCTGGAGAGAGACACCTGCACAGTCTAGACTCCACTAGCACCAGTTTGGAAGCTCAGCTGGTCTCTGTTCAACCAAAATCACTTGTCACCATGGCTGCCAGGTTGACCTTAGGAGATGAAGCCACCTAGCAAGTTCAGATCAGACTGGCAGACATCACGGATATCCTCTCACTGGCTTTTCCAGAGAGGAGACAGGAAAGGAGAAAGAATTAACCTGCAGGTTGTCTTTCCAGAGATCAATCAATGCATCTTAGACAAGAAAATGCAAGACAGATTGCTTATTGCCAGTGGCAGCTCTAGATCTGCTCTGTACAGAAAAGGTAAATATCACTTGCTGGTGTTAAGCTTCCTTTGTTCACGAGGACCAAATCCTCCCGGTACATGTGGGTAGCTGATTTCTTTATATGGGGGGGAAGGATGTGTGTGTGTGTTCTGTTTTGTTTTGTTTTTCCAAGCATTTCCACCTCCAATGCTGAATCTCTGTCAGAGACAGTTCAGTACCGCCCATATTGCATAGATCTCAAAAGTGCAGACAGAAAATTACCATCTTAAACCATTCTTCACAGCTTCTGAAACATTAAATATAGATGGCATTATCGAAGCCAGCTGAATTACTCAGACTGTGTAGAATGTGGCGCCAGTGTGGCCAAGAATGCTAACAACCAAACAGCACACAGTGCCTCAAAATATATGAGAAGCCCTAAAGGGAAAGTAATAGCTTGCTGTTGCGTACCACTGTGCAGCCATGAAATACTCCTTTTCTTTCCTCTCCTCCTCCCTGCTAGCAGTTCTTCATTGCTCCCCAAAAGGCAGTGTTACATGTGTACATTTAAATATAAATTATGGACATATCTGGAAGTGTGGTCACACACCGAGCCTAGCAGGACAGAGAAGGGTCTCTCAGAAGGAGAGCGCGGTTTCCAGCATGAAACCATCAACTTAGCACGCTAAGAAAAGGGAGGCAGATTAGAAGAGAACACAAGGCCCGAGGCTGTACTTAAGATACTGTAAGGCTGACAGAATAATGAAAAAAGGCAAACCAGTGTTTGCCACAAGTTTAGCAGTTATACTGCTGAATGGTCCTGCCCCTGCTATTTTGATGACGGTTTTCTGTACAGCTTCTTGAAATGAAGTACGAAAAGGTTACAAAGACCTTAAAGAAAGAGAAATAAAGAAGAACAGACAAAAGAACGCCTCTGAGGTGAGAGCGCTGACTTTGATCATGGGTTGCACAGGCAGTTTCAGCAAACCGAGCCTGTTCAGCCATGGGAAGGAGGTGCAGACTCGCCCTTCCGTTTCTGGAGTAGCTGCAGTGTGTCCAGAAAAGAGCTGTGGCAAACTCTTCTGAAATTAGTGCATCAGTCAAAGAGGGATGGTCGTACACAGCCTAACTGAGCCAACTCAGTTGAATGACCACCTTAGATATGCGGTGAACTCAGGCAAATGAAATTCTCCTATCCGTATAGTGTCTGGGGACAGGATATTACTCTCCACTTACTACCTATAGGGAATATATCCCTATACAGGGAAAACAGGGAGACCTGATTCACTAGGTGACTAAAATGAAGGCAAAACCCAGGTGCCTCAAATAGGCAGGCTGTATCCCAACCAAGGCTACCTTTTTCAGTCCCAATGAAACCAAGACTTGCACACTAAACAGTAACCTCAGGAAGAAATTTTCACTTGTGAAAAAGTGCAGCCATTTCCCCTAAAGTACAGTAGAATCAGAGATCTAAAAAGTATGATAACACAGACCTTGAAAGGACTGCAGAGTTCACCTGAAAATTAAAACACTCAGGCTAGAAATTTCAGAGATTTTATTATTTTTTTTTCCCCAAGTAAAACCTTGCTGCATGTTTTCTAACTTTATTTTATGGAAAGGAAAATATTAGTAAGTTAAAGTTTTCAAAATGGAAATGGACAAAAATTAGCAAGTGTTTCAAGTGTTTCTTAGACACTGTTCACAAATAAAAGAGGGGAAGGATGGTAAATATTTATTTTCAGAATCCTCCTTAAGTAGAAGGAAAAGAAATAACAATTCAAAATGAAATCTCAGGTACACAACCACTTGCAAAATAAAAATACAAATCCCTCTCCCAGTACTTTCACAGACCGTCTGGAAGAGTGTTTTTCTCTTTTTGTAAAACAGATGAGATTTCATATCACAAATGGCCAGCACATGGCAGGCTTGAATAATGAGAAAGTGACTTCCCAGCTGAGCAAATATGCATTAGTAACAAGACACTGATGAGGCCAGACAAATCACCAAGGAAACAGGAGAATGTGAAAGACAAGTCAAAGAAGCTTTAGAAAAGAGCCCTCAAGGAAGTTAGCCATGTTGTAGCAGTAAGGGCAAAATACATGCCACCCTAACATATGACAAAGCACTATTAAAATAAAGACTATGATTGTGAATTTTTTTAAGAGAGCTAAAAGAAACATGGTCTAATAGTTCAATGTTTCTCATCCCTCTCACCTTTCAGGGACCACCTGTGTCATATGAACTACCCAGATGGTGTTATTTGGATGGATCATGGGGTTTGCAATGACAAAAGAGTCCAAGCCCTGACACCCCTGCCCTGTGCTGGTGAAGACCTGCACTTGGATCAACAGCCCAGCTCCTGCTTGTGGGCATCCAACTGCAAAGTGAGCTTTCTTGTCTCTCCGGCCAGAAGCAAAGAACATGCTGAACATGTTAGCTTTACAGATTAACCACCTCAGAGAGGGCCAGGGAGCTGGACACACACCTCATGGGTGAGTGGGTATGGTTGCACTAATGAAGAACTGTCCAGCTGCTTCCTAAGGAGATGTTTGACATGTTCCCCTCCCCCTGCCATTCCATTGACTGCAGAGGTCCCACAGCTTTACAGCAGACTAGGAGCAGGTGGGACTGACCCTGAGAAGTTTGCCAAATGAGAAAACAGACAGATGGACACAGACACATCTAAACTACCTAAAGAGATGTTGCAGAGAAGATGGATTCAGGCTTTTCTTGAATAAGGGCTGAGAGTGAATAGAGGCATATTGAACAAAGAAGATTACTATTACGTATAAGGAAAATATTCCACAGTGTGAGTGGCCAACCAGTTGAACAAGGGCTCAGAGAAGCCGTTGACTCTCCATTCTTGGAAGTACTGAGAACACAGCTGGACAAGGTCCTGAGACAACTCCAGAGCCACTCCTACTTCAAGCAGAGGGATGGTGTATGTCACCTGCAGACATAACTTCTGACTTATATTCTTCTATGATTCTAAAGGGTACCTAATTGATATCAGATAATTAGCTCAGTTTCTTTTTTTCCTATGAGGCATAGTAATTCAATCAAGCCAATTACAAGAGGCAATGTTAAAGGTTGGACAGCAGATGAAAAGACAACATGGATGGTGCAATGAATGGCTGAAGAGCCAGTCTACAGCTTTCCTTTGCCAAGTAATCTTTAAGTATATATCTTACTCAAGAAACACAAGTTCTCTTCGGTCAGCTATGGAGCTTTCTGCAAATGAGCAATAGACCCAAGTCCTTAAGAACCTTACAGAATCAATCCCTCCTCTAAGAAGTTAAATTATACCAATTTACTAATAGATATTTAGTGCTAGTATCAGGGATCCCTCCCTGGGATCTAGCTTTCACAGCAAATTACACAAGGTCTTTGATTTTGACGGTGGAGGCGAGAAGTCTGACCAAAGCCCGTTGCACCTCATCAAAAAAGCTCCCTCCTACCTTTGCTAAGTGTATCAACATGTTACACAGCCCTTGGCTTTACTGGCAATAGGTGACTAGACAGATGGGCTTACAGTTTGCTCTGATCCTGGTCAAAGGAAGAGGGTTGATCCCCACATGATGGTCATATTCCCTCTTCCCTCATATCTACAAGACAACCAGTTCATGCCTGGTATGACATACAGTCAAAAGAAGACGTGATCATCCATTCATAACAACGTCATCTTCTCCAACCTTTCACCTGTACTCTTCCATTGTGGATACCTCCTTACCAGGCAATGGCACTTGAACTGTATGATCCCATCTCTTCTTTCATGGGACTGTAAATGAGCATGATACAGCATGCTCTTTCTCAACAGACCAAATTAGATTTTTTAAATTTTTATTTCCTATTCCAGAAGAAATATTTCATTCATTATGAAGAATAAAAAGACCTGACACATTTTAATTAGAAGAATGACACGAAGGAAGAGAATCAATTTACCCATTGTAATTTCCATTGAAACACAATTCCTAGTAGTGGAAGCAGAGTTCCTAGTAATGATAGCATCAAACATGTTTGAAAACTATGTAATCAGTAAGTGTCATGGTTTAACCCGAGCTAGCAATACAACAAGGATAGGTGCTCACTCACCACCCTCCCCACCCCCGAAACAGGGGAGAGAATCGAAAGGGGAGAAACTCGGATTGAGATAAACACAGTTTAATAAATAACAAAATGCTAATGTACTACTAGTAAAAAAAAAAATATATATATATATATAATAGATATAGAGTATAAAATAAGAGATACTCAATGCAATTCCTCAGTAACTCCATCCACACTGAGCTGCCAGTCTCAGGAAGCAGCACCTGGTCCCAACAGCCGATCCCGAAAAAAGAAAAGGAGGAAAAAGGCAGAAAGGCCCAGAGACCTCTGCAAAATGGCAAAAGGCTGAACTAACGGAAGTCCCAAACAGAACTCCCTCAAACAGGTCTCTGCGAGCAAAGAAGAGAGAGAGCGAGAGAGACTCAAAGATCCCGACTCTCCTTAAACATGAATCATGATGCCAATGGGATGAAACACTCTTATTGATCAGTCTGGATGTCAGTCAAGCTCTGCCCATCCATGCCCCCCTTCCTCGATGTCTCACACCTGTGGGCAGAGTGCTCAGAACGTCCTTGGCTCTCAGACCAGAGCAATTGAAAACATTAACTCTGTTGTTCTCAAACTAAGTCCAAATAATGACCATGCTAGCTATGAAAAAGAAAGGTTTCTAACTGCATGAAGAAAATTAATTCATTTTCAGTGAAACTAGCACAGTAAGCCAACACTAGTATTTAGGATCTTTTAAAGAATTCACATAAGATCACCAGACTGTAAAACTTAAGAGATCTGTTCTTCACCACCACTACACAAACATGTTAAAGAAGATATTAGTTGATTTCTTTCATATTTAAAATAAAATGTGTGCACCTGATTATTTCTCTCTGAAGTGTTTATTCTTGCTGCCAAACTCAGTTTAGCTTTACCAGTGGTAGCAGGCACAAAGATGCTACCCTGCACCATCTTACCACTAGAACAGCTATTGAGAATATCATGCTTAAAAGTGTCTGTGAGCCCTTATTTACACTTCCCCTAATATTGTTGAAGTGGTGGTGGCAGAAGTGGGAAATTAAACACTACTTTCAATAAGGAAAGGTTGTTAAACATAGAGGAGGATCCGTTTGGCTTGTCTGAGATCTGGTAAATAATTAGCACTTAATTGCCAGCTGCTCCTTTTTTTTTTTTTTGATATAAACAGAGTAAGAATTTTGTGGAAGTTTGTGGACAGCACTGTACAGAGCCCTGAAAAGCACGAGGGAACAGAGATAATACTTATGGGAACATCCATCTCTGTCCTGGGAGCAGACATATTTCTTAACCAGTTTCCAAATATCAACCATAGGGTGAGAGAAGAAGAGACAGGCCTGGAAGTGAACATCAGGACACTGGGTCCAGTCCCTTGCAGTTATCTTGTATCCATTCCCTATAAAATTATCAGTGTTGAACAAAATTGCCATTACTACTCCAGTGCCACTTTTATAGGAAACCAGAAAGATCTAACTGGAATTAATACTGTAAGAATAGTAAGAAAAAACATTTCCAGCTTAATTATTCTGGTCTGTTTATTCAGCAGGTACAATGCAAATACAAGGGGTAATGTTTATTATCTCTTTTATTTACTCTTCTCTTTAATACTGTATTTGGAGAAGAATCAGTTTATAGTTGTGCATAAGTACAGTGGCTGGGTTATACGCTGAATAAATGTTTGGTGAAGAAAAGGTAGGTCAATAAAAAAAGACTACACATCTCCTCTGCATTTAGGCTATATTAATAAATATAACCATAACATGCTTCATCTGATCAACAATAATGTTAATTTCAGTGCTAAACTGCTACTAGAACCTGTATATATTGTTACTAGAACCCATCTATTTAAAGGTAAATGGTTGTTATAATGGTCACAGCACTCACATGGTGCCAGATTTGGCAATTTTCAGCCAACAGCGTATGTGTCTGTGACTTCTAACATTTCAGAAAGTTTGTATGTGAGAGGAAGGAATGGCTGTGACAGTTATCATCATCTGTGAAGGATCTGAGAGCTGCAGACCTAAATGCCAGCAGAGGCTGATTGGAATTTAATAGGTGGTAGACTGGGTAGAAGAGTGATGTGGAAGAATAGCCCTATTCCACTAGCTGTTGAAACTTGGACAGAAATGTGCTTTTCCTCCCTGCTTCCACTGAAAGAGAGTGGACCATGGGAACAGTCAGTTCTTCCATTACTTGTATGAGAAAAAAGTACTTTTCATATAGGATAGGAGGAGAAAGACCTGAACAATGCCACCTTTGTTTGCAGAAAAAAAGTCTTGCTAGCTCATGAGAACATCTGAAAATGAGCTAGCTCTCCTCCAGTGGCAGGGAATGGTAGAAATCCAGTTCATTTCAAAGGCAGCACAGTGAGGTCAACACCAGCAACCACTGGCTTTTCTACTCAGAATGGTCACTATACATTAGAGGTACATCATCTTGCTTAAAAAGCTGAGAGATGACTCTTGTGCCATCTCACTTAGACAAAAGGGCCTAATCCAGCCCCCAGTGACCAAACTGTGGAAGCTGTGTGCACCCTACAGTCTCCGTCACCAAACATATACTGTGGCCAGAGAAGGGCCATAAAGATGATCAAAGGACTGGGAAGCTGCCATATGCGGAAAGGCTGAGAGAACTGGACTTGTTCAGCCTCGAGAAAAGAAGGCTTAGGAAAGACCTCATCACCACGTTCCAGTATTTGAAGGTGGTTACAAAAGAGATGGAGACTCCCTTTTTACACGGAGTCACATGGAGACGAAGAGGGGTAACGGATACAAGTTACTCCTAGGGAGATTCTAATTGGACACAAGAGGAAAAAATTTCACAATGAGGAAAAACAGCCATTGGAATAATCTCCCCAGGTAAGTGGCGGGTTCCCCAACGCTGGACACTTTTAAGACTCAGCTGAACAGGGTGCTGGGTTATCTTGTCTAGACAGTGCTTTTGCCAGGAAAAGTTGGACCAGATAATCCTTGTGGTCCTTTCCAACTTGGTGTTCTATGATTCTGTGATTCCTTTGAAGGAGCAGTGAGTGTAAGGAGGGACCTGCGATGCACCCCAGCAGCTCTTCTCATCATCCCGACCACAACAGTGAGGCATATCATAGACCAAACCATCTGTCCCTGGATGAACACTGAATGTCTGAAATGCTAGTCTGGCATTTACCAGAACCCTTTAAAAAAAGGTGTATAAGTCTCAGATGCACATGCTATTTATTTTACATGCTAAACGATTAGTAAAGTGCAAAAGATAGTCCTCAGGAGGTAGGAAATGCCAGGAGAATTTGGCCTTTGCAGTAAGACCATGAGTTGCATATTGAACAGCAAGGACAGGAAGATATTGAATAAGTGATGATTAACTGTGCAGTGTCTGCAGCACTGAACAGAGAAGGGTCTCTGAGGTACACAAAGCAAAATACACAGGTGTTAATTCTGGCACCTCCTGGCTTCTGAGTGCTCGGGTCTGCAATCTACATTGCTATTCCAGCAAAACTGATATTGTTTGGAGAAAAAAAGAAGACAAGGCAAAAAAAGACTTTCAGCATGCTGCATCAGAGTGAGACCCATGTGGGTCATCGACAGGTCCAGAATAGGTTCAGTCTCCTGCTGAGACAGCCCGAGGTAACAGAGTCAGTGGCACTCACTGCAGTGTATCAGCCTTTATGTCAGCCCTACGCCTACTACCCACCACTGTTCCTATTGTTCTTGCTTTCCACCCCCAGCACTAATTTCAGGAGAGGCACCCCTGTACGTCCCCTGCTCATGCGATAACCCCATGGCTAGGCTTTAATGCTTCACCACCACCAAAGTCGAGTTTGTGCTGTTGCTGTGTGTTAGGAGTATGAACCTGAGCTCGGCTAATGAATCAGTCCCTTTAGGGGACAGGGGCAATGAGGTGCCTCTTAAATGTCCCAGATACACCCAACTGTTGGCACTTGTATACATTTCCTAGAGAAAACACAGGTGGAAGCATGGTTTAAATGGGGATTTCTGGATGACATCCTTGCCTGCAGGAGCTTAAATTTAGCCCATGATGCTCAGGGAGTTGTGAGAGGAAAGAACATTATCATACATTTACATGATGCAATGAAGCACCGTGCAGAATTACCAGTCTATTGGAAAATGAACCAGTCCAGGAATCAGTACAGCTATGCATGCACAGTCCCATGCCTTGGCCAATTAAACCTGATGAAAAGTTGGAACTAACTTGTGCAATAAGAGAGCCATGCTAAAGGAGGTGTGCTCTGTAGACTTAGGACTAACTTGAGGAGTAAAATATGGCACCGATGACTGTGCTATGGAGGTTGTTCATGAACAACCCCAGAGGACTGGTAAAAATCTAAAATTTACTTGGATATGTGCTAATAAGTGCCATCTTCTATGTGGCAAACTGACATTTTTCCGAGTCTTGTAAGGTTATCAGTTTCAGGCAGATATTATAAAGGATATGGAAATCACATCATTAATTCAATAGTGACCCACTGTCAAATTCTGAGTCCTTGTTTAAAAGCATGAAGGTGGCAAGTGTATTTCCTCAAGAATTTCTTTTTGGTGGACAACAAACAAGAAAAGCATAGTTTTCATGCTTTGTTCTTATAATGACAGAAACATTTTGATGAGTATTTTTCAAAAGAATTCTGCTTGCTACTCCACATAGAATATGCTAACACAAATTGTTAAAATTTGGAGAAATAATATACCCACTGAAAACTGAGTCTTATCAAGCATTAAGCAACTAGGTGATATTTTCTACATTACCTATAGTCATGTATCTGGTAAAACATTTCAGGCGGAGACACAAGATATAAGAAATTGTTAAAACTGTTCTGTGAAGTATTGTGAAAATAGTTACAGCTAAAACATCCTTCCTTATGATCACAGACTTTGTTAGAGAATACCAAACACTGCTGGAAAAATAGAGCCACTCCAAAAGTGATCTGCTTAGTATGGGTGTTCTCATATAGAAACAGATTGAAGGCAATACCACCTATGCAGCAGTGACAAGTTAATTCAATTTCCATTTCAAAATCAGGTAAAGTGTATGTCATTTGTTACCATGGATACAAGACATTATTTCCATTTGTTTGAGATCTCACAGTAGGTATGAAATTAAACTGTGACACAGTTTTATGGAGGAAGTTGGCTAAAACCCCCATAAGTTCAATGTCAGTAGTGCAAAAGATTTTCTTTTTTAAACACAATAAATAAGCAGGTTGCTACTACTGTCCCTAAGGTATACTTCATAAGCAAACACCTGTCTGATTTTGCTGATGCTACTTTGAATCAGTAGGAGTGATGGAAGGGAAAATATACATTCATTTCATGAGTCCTACAAATGTTGGAAAGAATCCTGAAAAATGTCCAGATAGTGGAAGTACATTAAAAATACATATATATTGGGTTATATTTTATTGTTTGGCCCCAAATATGTTTACAAAAAATTCATTTATTCTGAAAGCGCATTCACTTTTCCTCAGACAAATCTGCTTTTCAGGCTGCAGCTCAAATCACTTATTCTCTAGTTTTCAAAGTCAGAAGAAGAGGTGTATGAAAAAGCAGGGGAGAATCAAGAGGAAAGAAGGAGAAGGAATACATTTTTTTTAATGCTGACATATATGTAGGGTTCAGGAATTCAATGGCATTCAGTTTACCTTGTCTGAAATTAATTTTAAAATATACAAAAAGATAAAAGGGAATACAGGTCTTCTTGTTAAATTATTACTACTCAAGTCCTGGCTATATGTTTAATATTTCATAGACTGATTTCCATAGATGCTGAGTACCTACCAGACTGACGGATTTCAGCTAAGGTTGTCATCTCTCAACATTTACAAAAACAAGCTGAGATGAAACAGAGTCCACCTAAATCAAAGGTTTATTTCTAAATATTCATGCATGAGCTGCATGAAAAGCACAGAGGTTATGGGATGTCATGACTATGGCTAATCATTGAAATCCAAAGCCATCATCCAGCTGCTTAATTGACTGATTATTTCCACCAAATATTCTGAATTCCACCTCCTGTGCTTCTGTGTTGCTGCCCTCCTCAGCATATTGTCAGACTGGATTATCTGCAATGTCTTCTCCAGCTCCTTGGGCCATCTCTAATTATATCCCATTGGGAGTTAGTAGGTCTGACCCCGAGATGGCAAACTAGAAAAATTCAGTACCTCACAGCAAAATTGTCACGAACACAGAAGCTCTCAGAGGAATAGGGACCACAGTGTCCTTTGCTAGCTGAACAAAGAGATAAGTAAGTCACTCTCTGTTATTGACTTGCATTATTAACATTTGCTTCAAGTTAGAATAGAAATCTATTTATATTTTACAGACTTGATTATCCTTCATCCAGACCCCAGGTAGGAAATTATAACAATGCAAAATGAGCATTAGGGCTCTAGAATTTTGATTTAGTAGCATTTTGCACTTTTCACTGATTTTAATAGAGAACTAGCACCAGGCTGAAATTTAGCACAATATTTATATATGCAGTTAAATTTAATGAAGCCAGTGATATTTAAGTATCCATTTATATAAGGATAAGATCATGAACAGACCTGAAGCATATCTAAAGTATACTGAAACCTCAAGTATTTCTGATTAATTACTTTATTCCTAGGTTCAGGAAAGATTTTATTCCTGAATGGTCAATGACTTTTTTTTTTTTTTAATTTTTTAAATATTTTGTTCAGAATTACTCCACTTTATCATTAATCATCCTAATTTGGTAAAACTCTGTGGGCTTCAAAGGGGTATATGTTCATATGAACATATGTGTAGGCTTGTCTTGTGCTCTGTTATTTGGTGTTAGGTGGAATCTGCAGACTTGTTGGATTCGATGGGTATCATGATAGCAGTGCAATTCCAACAAGCAGATCAAACGTAAATGACTGTCTCCTGGATTTGTCATAAAAAAGCAGTTTAGTACAATCTGAAAATGGGTACAGCTTGTCCCCTTCTGGAGTCTAATAACTGGGACTGATAGAGGAGTGCATGTGTTCCTTCGGGGTACAGATGGTGGAGGCAAAATTAACCTCTGCAGTGACATCTTGAGAAACTCCATTCTATATGGGAGCCCAGTTTAGTGTCTTGGTGAGCCACTGTCCTTTTGCTCTGTCATGTAGCAGCTGAATACAAGTGCCTGGGCAGAAATTAAGTTATACACATGTATGTTGAATGAGAGTTGCCCATATGTTAATGGCCATGTTAGACGAAGCAGTGGGAGCAGTCTGGATGTGCTTGCCAAGACTTGTGCTTCACAGTGTCAGGAGCACACTGACAAATAAGGGAGAATGGGTAAGATAAACTGACCCTCAGCTCTCCCTCCCCCAAGGACACATTGCAGTTTCTCTCTGACTGATGTCAGAGAAAAAGCTTTGTTGCTGCACTAAACCACTTAAAAATGCCTGAATGAAAATGTTACATCCATAGGTCAGCATAAATGATAAAAGCTCAAGAGACGGCATTAATGTTATATCCACTTGCAACTTAGCAGGAGAGTAGTCTGGACAAGCTGGAGATGTCTCAGTCATCCTCGAACGAGAGTCAGCAGAAAAAAGACAAAGCCAAGAAGTGGAGAAGCATCTAAAGATGCCGATGACTGCAAATGAAGGCACCACAGAGCCCTGGCCATGCTACACTGGATAAACTTTCTTGAACTTTAGTGCAGAACTAGGGACAGCTGGATTAAGTGAGGAGAACAATAAGGGATGTACTGAAGTAATATTCCCCTAAATAGAACATGCATGAGGGGTTTCCTTGAATGATCAATAGATTTACAGTTCATGAATTCCTAAAACTACTACCCCTAAATATGTTCCCATTTCCTCCTCCCTCTTTCCCTCACCTAAAATCTGCAAGACTTTGACTCTGAAAAGAAATCAGGACCTTCGTGGCTGACAGTCTTGAGTACAACACAGCCTCAGGGCACCACTTTCCTGAAAAAGAAGACCAGTGCTTTTCTTCCATAGCAATACCTGCTGCATGCCTTGCATTGTCTGCTGCAGGAACTGCAGCTGCTGATCCTTTGTAAGGCTTTCTTCTGTTCGGAAGAGCTGTCCTTTCTCCTGTTTCAGGAGCTCCACCTCATTCCTGTAAGCGTCCAGCTGCCATCGAAGACTATCATTCTCTTCCTTTAGCGCATACGCTTGGGCGGCTAGAGCTAAGAGAAAATGAAAATGTGAAGAAATCAGTAAAATGGATTGTTTCCTTACAAATAATGCAGAGGACATTGTCAAGGGAGATGATAATACAGCTGAAAGCCAGTGAGAGACATTTCGGAGCTGAGACAAGACCCAGCAGAGCTGAAAATGATTAGGTTCTGGCAAAGACTGTTGCTGGGAAGTTATTTCCTGGGATGGAAGGAGCCATAAAGGGACCCTGGATAATTCAAATGCTACTTGCAATCTGGCTGCTAAATTTAGGCTTATATTTTAGGAGGAAACTGGCATGCAGTCCAAGAGCGAAGAACCCACCAACTTTACACCATTTTTCCCAGTGATGTTCTAGGAACTGATAAAACTGTTTAATAATTATACCAGTGTAGTGCCCAGATAGCCCAATCAGATCTGTGCTAAGGAACTTTCACTACATAAAGTTGCTGGATTTAATCCCATGAGAGAGGAAGCAAAGAAATTCCTCTCCAATCTCGTAATGAACTACTTCGTAGCAATGGTTATGAGGAACCATTTAGACAGAAAAAAATGATGTAATAGAGTAAAATTATATAAAATGCAAATGCTCAAAAAAGTGTTGGCACTACAAGAACATTACTACATTAACGGCATTGAAAGACACTTAAGTCATTTCCTTAGGAAGCTCCATTTGGCCCCTTTTCAATTTAGAATGGCATTTTTATTATCATAACTGATAGCAGGTGTTTGTGAAGAAATCGATTAGTATGCAGGGTTGGAAATTACATTTGCCAAATGACTTGCACAGTCTGCAATATAAGCTAAAAGTTGTGTAGCAAAAGGCAGAAGGCTATAAAGCATGTACTAGGAACATTATTTAAATAAATTATTTGAACATGAATACATATAGGAAAGTGCGGCATTCATTATTTTAGGGATGTGGTTATCATCCTATAGAAGAATCCACTCCTGATAGTATTTATACTTGGCAGTAGCAGTGGTCATTTGGCACAGCAAACTGCCATACTATACTATTTTCCTTCTTGGAACCTGGTAACACGACAACATTACAGAGCAGCTGTAATTAAAAAACAACAATCTACCATAGCCAATTCTATCAACATTTGGTAACTGAAGCACAACCAATTTACATTCCTGATTAAATGATTTTAGGCTTGGTATCGCAGAATTCTTTCTTGCCCACCTACAACAGTAATATGGCTAAACTCCAAATTATAGGAAACTGTATATTAACTCCATTTAATATTAGGCCTCTCTTGACTAGACCTTCCACAGATGAAGAGTCCCCTGTTCCCCATGATAATATGATTCAACAAGTTTGTGAGATTATATCATCACTTAGATAGAATGTCACAATATTCATTACCAATAAAAATGTTTTATCTTTGGTAGGACAAATCTACCTTTTACTCAAATCATTTTTACTAATTTTAAAATAGTACAAATGCATTATTCATAACAAAGTACAGTTAGCTACTATTCAAATACAGACATGGATTGGTTATTTTGCTTATTTTGGATATTCTACAGAATTTCTCTGGAAGATTTAGCAACAGTTACAGTATTGTTACATCAAATTAAATTGTTCTGAAAAGCATGTAATCATCCTTCCATGACAAAATTTACCCTCAAGAAATGGCAATGATGAGTCCAATGGGTAAATACGAGGATGAAATCCTTTTTTTTTTTTTTTTCGTAAGAGCCAGCAAGCTATAATAAAAGGAAAAAAGGCAAAGAAAAACCTCAGTCCTCCAAAAACTCAAGTCAAAATTAAACAGTTTGGGTTGGAAGTTACCTCTAAAGATCATCTTGTCCAACCTTCTTGACATGGACATGGATATCTTTCATCAGATCAGATTGCTCAAAGCCCTGTCCAACCTAACCTTGAACGCTTTCAATGATGGGAACTTCTCTGGATGACCTGTTCCAATGTTTCACCACCCTTATCATAAAAAATGTCTTCCTTATGTCCAGTCTAAATCCCTTTTCTTTCATTGTAAAACCACTGCCCCTTATTCTGTCATTACAGGCCTTGGTAAAAAGTCTCTCTGTCATTTGCATTCTCTTACTGCTACCAGTTAGACTCTCCCCTAACGTAAACATCTTTTTTTTCAAATGTAATACTCAATTTTAGCCAGAAACTGCCCAGCCTTCTGCTCTCTGAGAGCATGAAAGAAGACCATCATGGGCACAGTCAAGTCTTACAGTGGCTTGGGAGCAGCAATTCATCTGCTGTTCATCACCTAATCTATCTCTTAAACTTCTGAGAGCTGCTGCATAAGTGGAGGGCATAAGACCTATGTACTTGTTAATCACTGTCCCCACTGATATGTGGGTTAGGACCCAGATTCAGCTGAGGTTCAGGCTGCCCGACCTGGAAAAGCTGCTGTCATGTATTTTTTGGGTCACACTACAGCCCAGTTGGAGATCTCCTTCTCCTTTTGTCCTCCCAGATGAGTTCAGATGAGTGGGGCTAGGGACAGAGAATTAGGGGAAATAGGAAGGGCTATGGCATATTGCAAAAGTAAGTAATACATAGGACATGAACCTGTTAGGATCTGAAAAACAACTCATTCAAATGGAGCAAGTCATATTCTATATGCGCAGTGAAGGTAACCACCCACTTTCCCTTTAGAAATAGAAACCAGCTGTTTTGCTGCTAAAAAATTCAGAGTGGGACTTCTGAGTACCATTATTTTATTTTATTAAGTTAAAATTAGCTTTTTTATACCATATTAAAACCTATATGACAGTAATTACATTGCAGTACTACCAAGAAGTCCCATCCAAATACGAGTGCCCCATTATTCTAGATTCCGGACACCAGAAGACATAGGCTGTGTTTGGAAGAGGTTACATTCCATTTTAAAATGGATTTTAAAATAGCCCAAACAACCTAAAGTGAGAGAATAAGAATAGAGTGGAGATAAGTTTGCAGGATCCCCAGAGGTGTGGAATTTGTCATCATTCTGGTGATCTTCCTAGCCATTCATAGCAAGCAAGAAAGAGCGGAGTCTAAGGTAGAAATATGTCCTTAAATAAGGAGGATGTAACACATATAGCAACGGTGTAACAATACTAACTTGTCATAAGCTTTAAAATGAGTTAATTATAGGTAAGACTACACAAACGATATGGTGTTAAATACACGTAGCTCTTTTGCTATTTAATTTAAAGCTACAAATAGCCAGTTCTTAATATGTGCTAACAGAGTGGTTAGCAGAAAAGTAGAGTAAGTCAAAGAGAGATGTCTGATGGGCTTCAGGGGCTCCAGCTCATTCAGCACTTGGTAACTGTTTTAAACAATATCAGAAACATTATTTGTGTTGACCTAACATAATTATAATTTTGAGATATTTACATTTTAGTGCACTTAAATAACTCTGGATTCAGACCAGCATCTCTTTTGATTCCAAACAGAATAGCTATTCTATAGAAAACTAATTATAATTTATTTTTAATTATACTTCATTTATAATGATTATATTTAATAATACGCAATTTTATTACATATTATATAAATAAAATAATTTCATTGAATGCTAAATTATAATTAGAGGAGAATTTTTTGGGAAAAGGGAATATGTATGTTAAAAAGTAACCATTTTTCAAATTTTTACAGAAATTTTTGCTTTGACTTCATCGACAAAGCCGATGAATGTATTTATAGTGGAAAAAAAATTTACTCTGCTCATCTCAATGCAACTTCTCATGCCATTTTAAGTTCAGTAGTTCAGATACTCATCTACGGAATCCCTCTCTGAGACATGCTAAAGAGCATCTTAGGATTAAAAGGCAACCAATGCTGAAAGCATTTTCAGAAGAACTATATACAAGGAAGCTATATCAAAAGAAAACTCTGATGAGAATCTCAAACAGCTGCCCGTGCTGCAAGCAGAAGAAAATATTCCTACTTAAGCAAACACAGCTGGAAACCAGCTCAATATACGCTTTACAGCATTTTCACTGAGGGATGCAAAATGGTACCTGCCAGTCTCAGAGAGGTGGCTGGAGGAAGATTAGACTTATGTAAGTGGGGGAAACCTTCACACTGATACTTTGAGGATATCTAAGAGGCTAGTGTGACTCCCTTGTGCTGAGGCAGAAGTGCTTTATACAATTTGGCAACAGCTTCAGTAGCAAAATAGACTCCATGTAGCGGACCCAGGCTAGACTCAAAGCAAAAAGAAACTTTCTAAAACAAAGTGAGTGGCTGATCAGAAATCCACTGAAATTTAAGGATATACTCATTGACTGATGACTCAGAACAAAGCAATTTTTATTTTTGTAGAGCATCTATCTTGGACCGTTAGGAGCATACCTTCTTTATGAGTAGTACTGATCTGTATCTTTTACTTTTAGCTGGTATTCTGTGATTATGTTTAAGCTAACACATAATAGTGCACACTGGAGCTAAGGCAGAGTAAGTCTTCACAGGTGATACAGGGTAATAATTGTATTTTATCACACCATGTCTTTGCAGCCAGGAAATAAAGTGAGCAACCCAAATCTCTGAATGTATTATATCTATCTATAAAGGAAATAAGGGATAATTTGAAATTTTCTACCAGTTCTACTAATGCACACCTGGGCTGTGCCTTTCCCATTAGATGATGCCCTAATAACATTACAGTTAACATCCATGGCAGATTACTACTTTGCATACTGGGAACACTTGAGCTGAAATGCAGAGGCAGTATCTTATCTCATCTCAAGAGTCTGAGGCATTCTGGAAAGAGTGACTGAAAAACAAGTGAGCAAATACTAACAACAAAACCAGAAAACCCTCTTGAAAATACAAGAGCACAGACTCCCCTTAAGTCCTACAAGCGGAACTTTTTCTATAGATTTTTTTTTTTGTAGATTCTTTTATACTTGTATAGAAATAGATCACAAAACTGACAACATCTGTACTTATTTGTCTGTCTTCAGACCTTTGGCTCTAGCCTCTTTAGCAGAATTTCTCAGGGTTTTGGAACTTTAGCCAATGTATCAATGCAGCGACATGGATGAAAGCAGACGAAGAGAACATTCCCAAACCTTCCTGCCATCTGAGTTCTACCTATGTCATTATTCTAATTTCTTGGCTTGAAAAGAAGGTTTAAAAATATCTAATGTTCCTTTTGATAACATCAACAAGAAAAACATCAAAAACTCTCAAAATGATGGCTGTTGTTATGGCAATTTTTCGCATCACTCTTATTGCAGAGCATTTACAATGTCAAAAAAGCCATCTTGCAAAACACAGCTACTTCTTCAAAGAGTTTTCGGCTTGAGGGACTGAACAAATGTGAGATGAGAGAAATAAGGACACAAAGTTCACAACTATAAATATAAACAATAAAAGTAATCCTTGGCCTCTAGCTAGCTTGCTTGTTTTTCAAATAAGTGAACTGTGAAGCAGTACAACCAGGGGAAAATCAGCGAGGAAAAGTGTTTCTGGAGGATCTGGAAGGGCATGAGCTATGTCTTGACGCTGTAGCAAACAGGGTAAGTTATACAATAATGGCATTTGTCAGTCGTAAAGAAGATGGTCTTATCAGAAGTATGGCTTGGATGGTCTTAGGTGATATGTTGTGGGATATCTTGATAAAGGGCTCAAGCGAGTGCCAAAGAAAAGGAACTCTTGGAAGAACATGAGGTCACAAGGTTTGGGTATGAATTTTGATAGAATAAAGGCAGAGGTCAGATTCTAGGATGAGCTAAATGGAAAAAAATAAAATTTTGGACGTGAATTGAATATGTGAAGGAAGAGAAAAGGAAGTGTGGTAGGACTTCTGATAGTGGCACTTTTAACAATTACTGGGTGTAAGGAGGAAGAGTTCAAAAGTGAGTAATAGTAATAATAATTTCAAGTTGAATAGAAAACTGTGAGAGAATACACTGAAATGTGCCTCCTGGCATGTCAGGAAAGTGCGACATGAAGATTGGGGGTTCCTTGAAGGAAAAAACTTTCAGTTTCATAGACTAGACAAGACTGCTGGACCCTCATTCATTTTTACCCTGGAAGGCTCTACTTAGTCCTCCAGCCCACAGGAAATTACATTTTGTGCTACAATCTGAGGATCCCGTCATGGTGACTCAGCGGTAGGGTGTGTGTGTGAGGTGATGCCAGTGAGTGACCCATGCCCTGAGGTGGATGGGAAGGTTGGATTTGCAGGAGGTCTGGCCCTCATTGCAGACAGAAAGCTGGATGGCCTCTGAGGTGGGGGAACACACTGAGCAACTAGAGAAACTTTAACTTACGTCTTCACTAGTGGTCACTTTCTGGTAGAATGAGTTGAAGTTGTCATTAGCCACAATTGCCCAGGTATAGATCCTCTTGTCTCACATCTGACTTTTGTAAACCCTACCATAAATACTGAGCTCTGAGAACAAGCCTCAGTTACACATGCTCTGTGTACAGTTCAAAGGTGTTTGGGAAAGTGAGTCTTCAATGGTGTCTCCAAGAAGCTTTCTGGAAGAGTAAGACTAAACTACACCTTGGTCACCCAGAGGCACCTTCTCAGCCCACTTTACAACAATATCAGGCTCCTGAGCCTTCTGATATCTAACATGGTTTTGATCCATTGCCTTGACTTCCTAGAGGACACTTCCTTTTCTTTATGGACATAAATAGTGCTCAGATGTCAATGTCAGGTGCATAGAAATACGTCTGACATTAGAAGATAAAAGCAACATTATTCCTATACCGCATTCTTTAATAAATGCTTCTTCCATTGTTCTCCCATGTTTCCACAAAAATAGACTATGTCTCTTGGCTTTTTAGAAAAAAAATCCTTCGGTTAAAGCTTGAAAGCAGCTAGCTAACTAGCCTCAATAAACTCTGAAAACAGAATTAGAATGGTATAAAAATAAATAATTTGGGGCAATTACAAGCCAATCTAGCTATGAACAGTTTTTTTCTTTCCTGCTTCATACATAATGTAACCAAACAATGAACCAATTTCCACATTTTTTTCTAATGTTAGGCACATTGTTGTTTGAACGTCTCGGTATCTGCAAATTTAAACTCTAAGGGCACTAATTATCCTATATGAGGAGGGGTTATTGTCATTAATGTTAGTGGGAGTTAGGGCCCACATACTGGGAGAGAGATTTACTCCTTTACAAAACCTGCTTTATTCAGGTGCATTTGCTTCAAAGCCCTTTATTCACCATGTAGCCTACGTTCAATGCAGAGAAGTTCATTATACCAGTTACATTCATGATGATACCAGATGTTCAAATTGAATACTCATGAGAATTATTTTCAGGCTTCTTATTCACACAAAACTTGCTGGCAAACAATTAGTAAATGGAAAGATGCTGCCAAATGAGAAAAAAAAAAGAAAGAAAAAAGAAAGAAAAAAGAACAGTTGCACCATCATTTAACTGCAATTTTATCCATCCCATCTAGTACAGACAGATGTAACATTTGAGAAACCAAAGCATTTCTCTGAAGAGAGATTTTCTCAGTTTACAAAACTTCTCCCTGCTTAGCAGACTTCAGCAATAGCACTTTCCTAGGTTTACTACACAAGGCTCACCAGTAATTTATGAAGGCTTATTATTTCTTGTGTAATGAAGCATAACTCTTTGCAAATAGCAAAGAAGGTGTAGGGAAAGGAAGGGAAGATTACAGTCCAGCTGGGCCTAATAACAAAAGGTAGCATGCAAATGCTGGCTCTGCAGTGGACTAAGAATGCCCCAGAGAGCTGAGCTGCCAGCTCCTGCGGTGTTATGATGAGTCTCATGATATCTGACATTTTATTTAAAGCCCCAGAGAGATCATTAACTGAAAATCCCTGCTTTAAGTTTCTGGACTAGTGGCTTCCAGACTTTCCAGACTGTGGATCAGTACTGGCTCTCTGCATTTCACCATGCTCTCACAGACACTGACTTTTAATTAAAAACACTAACAAGGCAATTTAATGTCACTGTTTTAGCCAGTCCTAGGAATAAGATGTGGATTACTTACTGCAGTCTTACAAGTGATCATTGGCTCAGGAGCTCAGTTTGGGATCATTGATCTAGACCTGATGGCTGCAGAAAACCCGCTTCAACAGCGAACCAACTTTCTCTAACAGGCTCAAAAGACAGAAGGCAAATCTTCCACTTTAAGCCAGTTTTTCTATCCCTCTCTTCATACCTTCCACTCTTTTTCCTCTGTACTTGTTCTGTTCCGTTCATTTCCTCATTCAGCTCCAAATGCATGAAGTCCATCACTTTCTTCCTTTGTAATTCCCACTTCCCTGACTTTCCCAGATGTTTATCTCTTCCATCACTCATACTTATTTTGCACTACGTTCTCCAGTCCCCTTTTACCCAGTTCTGTCCCAGGCAAATTGCAGCATTAAGTGTTTTGGACTTTTTCTACAAAGATGTCACATCATATTACTGAAACACATATTTAGAATTTGGAAGAGACCACCTTGTTACAATAATATCAAAGCCTGTCACATTTTAGGTCTATTTTACTTGACAACATCTCTTCGGAGAACAGGAATCCACACAGCTCGTAAATGATATTTTGACAGTGCTAGCTAATCTGCCCCATTGAGACTAGTTTCTCCAGGTCATCCCTTTAAAGCAAAGGACCCTCGTTTCCTCTCCTTTTTGGGTTGCATTTCTTCTACCACCACCCATGGTATGTACCAAGCCTGATTGATTTGGTTTATGCATAAGGGAGAGAGGAGAGGGAAGAGTTGCCTCTGCACAGACAGCTGCGATGGATGGACTGTTAGTTGGGTTAGTTGTTGTGTTGCCTTTCCTGCTTGGTTCTCCTCTTGAACGAGAGGTGCAGGAAGCAAGCCATCATAAAAAATAAATGTAGGGGTATGGCTTTGATCAAAAATAGTAGCCGTTCTCAGACATTTTCAAAATTCTGTAAAAATCACTCTCACTGCTTCTTAGAGTATTTGGTTTGTGATGAGATGATTTTTTCAGATACTTATGCTTTATGTTTACTAATAGCTGCTGCCTTAGTTAAATACAATTAATCAAGTACTGAATATCTTTCAGAGAGTCTGCTTTTTTCCCCTAATTGAGAAACAGAACTGTTGCAACACTTTTACAGAGACTGTGGTTTAAAGAAGCAAGCAAAGAAGTGACTTTTCATCTAATTGACATTAAAAAAAAATGACTGTATTCCTCTAATACTAAAAAATGATCAGAGGAGATTTAAGTCTCAAGGGAGAAGGAGTATAATCACTCAAGTAAGAAAAGCACTGGTTTCTGGGGAGATGTTAAGTGGCATTGATGACCCTCTCCCACATCTGTAGTGGAAAAACACTAGATTTATTAATGGTGCTTTGCAACTGAGGGTACAGACATTTGAACTCTGCAAAGCACAAGAGGTGTTGATGAATGCTCAGTGTTTCACATATGTTATGTTAACCTTATGTATATTGCACAAATGGATTGTATATATGTGTGTATACGTGGTACATAAATTATTTAGGATATTGAAACATTCTATATAGGTAAACCTCTGTATAGGTGGGTTACTGATGGTTACTTCTTAGGAGTCCAAGTAATTCCTATATTTTTATTCAAACTTAAACAATAAACATTGGCATTTGCAAGATGCATGGCCGCACTGCTATTGTTGGCATTTGAATTAGGAATTGCACTCAGGCCCAGCACCACTGTGACAACTTGAAAAGAATAATCTGTAGGACTTGAAAATGTGAAGAAACTGTCATTGCTACTTGGAAACAAGCTTGACAGTGTGCACGTGAATCCTTCAGTTTGTCACATTCCTTAGAGAAGGAAGGGCTGATCTGAATGTTCGAAGTGACTGTGGTGTTTTGCATTGTTCTGATCTATAATAGGGAAATTTTTCTCATAAATGTAAAGTGCTTTCTATAAATGTGAGGATAAACCACCTTTGTACAAAATTCTGTTGCACCTTAAATTGTAGGAGAGCATTTATCCAGCTGTCTCTCTGACCTTGTACTGGATTGGAGAGCTGAGCTAATTTTTCTTTTAAAATTTTATATAAGACTGAAATATTTGCAGTTACTTTGGCCTTAGATAACAATGGATCTTAAATATGGGAATATATTTTTACCCCTTTAGAAAGCATAAGTGAGTGGTCACATGAAGCTTGCAATTTCTTGACTCTCACATTCAGAGACAGCATTTCTTGAACCATGTATCCCCTCTGTGAATGGAAGGATCACTGTAAGACCTACATTTGCAAGCCCAAACCTCCTTTCTCCCCTCCATCCTGCCTTCAGCATACTTAGTATCTGCAAATAGAAGACACTGTGTTTCTCTGCAGTTTAACATGCTTAGTAAGTATTTTCTCAGATACTAAAAAATAAAATGTGTTGCAAACTTGCAGATGACAGGGTTCTATGGAGCTTAGTGGTATTTCCAGTCCTTTCAGAAACAGACAATTTATTGAAATTTGAAAAAAGCGTGTAACTTTGAAGACATAACTGTGAAATATTCCTTGCACCAGACTTTCTGGGTAAGCCACTGCTTAGGACTTTGTGTCTGTGGGTGTTGAGCAGAAGGTGAGTGCAAACACCCTGAGCAGCAGGCAATAGCTTGTGGGATCAGGGTCTGACAGCAGAGGCATCTCAAAATATATCAACAAAACATGATGAGACAGATGACTATCTGATAATAAAACAACTTGGAGAGAGGTACTGCTTTTTACTGTGTTTTTCCTTGACTGTTAAAAGTGCTCACTTGTCTCCAGAGCTCAGACAAATTTAAGAGGGATGACAGTCTGTATCTGACACATGACAAAGAAGCAACAAAGACACTGGTGTTGTGGACTAGCAACCACCCAAATCTCTTCAGATAGACCCCTGGTTGACATGTGAGGTGGGCACTTGGCAGTTGTAGAAGCAGCTCAGAAATCACTGGATACAAGACCTGTAAAGACATGCTTGGCACAGTTCTTGCGCTTGATGCAACTTGCTGTGCATCAAATATGGGGAGGGCTGAATAAATTAAAAAAAGGATTGCAAACTGTTTGCCCATAGAAAGGCAAAAAACCACAGCAATTTTAATTTCTAATTAAAAACACCAACAAAACAAACCACCTTTCTTTTAACACAGAAGAAACAAATTTTCCTCCTTTGGAGTTCTATATGCTCATGTTCAAAGAGTCACATGCTGGAATTAGTGGAGAAGTGTAATAAAATGGTATGGTTTTGGTATGGTATCCAGTTCTTCAGTTGGTCATTTCATATTCAAGAATGCTTTTTTTGTTTTCTCTTCCCTCTGCCATTAATCTAAACCCACATAAGACTGAAAGAAGATCACTCACCTCCAAGCAGTATTGAATCCGCTTGGCTTTCATCTTTGTGAACTAAATCCTTCAATATATTAGTCACAAAAATGCTATGCTATGGATATCTGTCATTAGTAAGAAATGTGAAGTAGTCTTAATCCAAAGCCAAAGAGCAGGACACCATGAAACGCCTCTGAATCTAAGATTCATTCACCAAAGTGAATGAACATCATAAACTAGTAGCAGTTTTGGGAACTGCTATCGCCATCCAGCTTCAAACATGAGCTCTGCTGGGTGGGTTTTTAACTCCCGGCATTCAGTCACACCACAGACTGCCAGTCAGCTGGATGCACAAGGACTGAGAAGCTGCATGCTTTGAAAAGGAAACCTTGAATGCTTTGGAAACTTCAACCAGCCTTGCATCTCTCATGACATAAGGAGGCTCCCCAAATCTGTAATTATGAGTCTAAAAGCTTGTACTGACATTGGAAAAGACTCTGCTTTCTGATCATTACCTCCTCTGACATCTTAGCAATGGCTGAAGTTTCCTGGTTTTAAGGGTGGATAAGAAGGTACCTAAATCTCTACCTCAGGCAATATCTGCAGGCTTCTCCAATGTGCTGGGGTGAAAAAGGTTTCTAAAACCAATAGGGCATGAAACGCGTCATAATTAAGAAAGCCTAAAACCAAGAGCTTAGTTTAAACAATAATAGAAATGATCTTTCATAGGAGGTCAGAAAGAGGGTTTAGGCTGAAGCTCCTCTTGAAGGAATCTGTTCTTTATGCTTTGTTCAGAATCAATCGTCTTCAGTGTTATAAATAGGGCTCATTCTCCTAAAGGCTAAATATGAGAGTAAGAGCACAAAAGCTTTATAGTGGAGAAGGCACTATAAGGAAGGTCACTTTATAGAAAGCATGAAGTGTAATTTGGAGAAGAATGCTAATACCAGCTATATCAGATTGAGAGGAAGCTGAAAACAGCATATGTTCTAATATTGTCTTTTATTGATTTTGCTGCCAACATCCCACTTCAACAATGTTACAGGTGCACTTCAGGATTCTTAATGGAGGGGGATGGAGAAAATCAATATACAGAGCTTGCTTCTGCTCCCATTGAAGTCAATATGAGCTTCATTATTAACTGCAATGAGCACAGGACGGAGTTCAGACTGTTTTGTCGCTTTGTGTTTATTTTTTCTTCCCCTTTTTATTTAACTTCCTAAGGGGCAATGTGTACTGCTATTTTATGTTTTAGAAAAGTCCCATTTAAATAGAGCAGGTCTATGCATTCAGAAATGATGCCCTGCTTTATGAAACCTAATGAAAAATTATAGCCTGTATCCTGAACTGGGAAAGTTATAATAAAAGATATAGGATTTGAAATACATTCTAATAACAAAATCATTTCTTTCTCAAAAATATTTTCATTCAGGTATAAAGAAAATAAAACCAGTTTAGATTTCACTGACTTCTAAAATATTACTTTCAGCGTGCATTGTTTGCTCTATCACAAAAAAAAGATGCATTCAAACTTCTTTTCACTACTATTTTAGTACTATTTACAGAAAATGAAATATGCCAAAATTATTTCAAAAAATTATAAGCACAATCTTCATTCCAACAACATGCTGTTAATTTTGTTCAAACATGAATGCAAAACATATTTTACCATGCTGTCAAAATGAGATACTAAGAATGTCAATAAAATGACACTAAAATAAATGTAAATTTAGATTGCTGTCACAAGTGGCTGCTTGGTTTTGTGAAGATGTTAGGTTGCTATAGCATTTTCCATAGCAACTTTGCATCTTATTACATAAATAATCCCTCGGTGTCCTTAAAGCTTACTAAAAACAGGATTAAATCTATTCTCGTATGTAATGAAGCTGCAGAAAACCTTATCAGTATGAAATAACCAGAAAACATGATAAAAAGTAATCTAGATAATAGTATTTCTGGCAGTCGAAAAGCATCAAAGCGCAACAGACTTGTTTTGTAGCAAACGGGACATCCTCCTAAAACCCATATTAGGAAAATGCCTTTGAAGTGTCTGTTTCCTCCAAAGATTGAAAGTTAGGTTAACTCCTTCAGCGCTGTGTCCACAAGACACGGCACAGACCTTCATTCTGAAACTGAGGAACCGGCCCAGTATCTGGGACAGGACAAGGCTGTCTTTATTCCCTAGGGAAGACAGGCTTGGCAGCTACCTTCACCCCTCATTCATCAAGGCATTTCTGCTAAATTCAGCTGCACAAAAAGCATTATTAGAGCCAAAGGGACTTAAAAGCAGGGCCATAAAATTAGGCCCCTGCCTACCTGCTTCCTGAATTTCAGCCTATATTTGTAAGAGCTGTGGGAAAAATGGAATGCATTTGAAGGCACAAAATTGGAGTCTGCCTGATGATAACAGCTCTGAACTGGTGTGCTGTGAAAGACACTAGAGCAGACTTTTCCCGGCGTAGAGGGAGTAATCATCTTGTGCTGCTTTCTAGTGATCATCCCTGATGGTCCCTGGGAGCAAAACTGATTGTCTGCTGTGTCCAGAGCATTTCCATTCAAAGGGAAGTTACTGCACTCGGAGACCTCAAAAGGGTTGCTCAGCTGTCTTCTCTAGCCAGAGAGGGGTCATGTCAGTACAATGAAAATTCAGAGATTCAGGTTTAAATATGTTCTCTTCTTCTAGGTTGCTTATAAAACCTGGTCAGTAGATTTTGTTAGCAGTGTTTAATTTCATCCACCTTTATATGTTTGTATACCGCAGGGCTGATTATGACACCCGCTGCTGATGGCTTTGAAATGGTATTGATTTATTTGAGGAAAAAAGCAAAGCTAGCCCATTAATTTTTAAAGTAAATATATCTTTGTTATTTTTTACATTATCTTTAGGAACAAGTGTTTAGAAGGAAAATAGGCAAATTATGGGCTTGTAAAATACCAGTATCACTTTCACAAAATCTGATGCCAAAAAGCTATGGAATGGAGTTAATGACAGGAAAATAAATCAGACTTTAGTTAAAATCTCCCATAAAACCTAAAAGATTAGATTTACAAGAAAGGAAAGGAGAAATCCCTGACCCTGGGATCAGTAGGAAGAAGAACATCTGACATGAGATCTGCCGTGACACTGGGCCAGTTGGAAGAAAAGGAAAAGCAAAGCTCAGCTCCACACAGCTAGGAGTCAGCAATTTCTATTCAAAGTTGTAACAAGCTATATAAAGCTTTCCTACCAGTTTAATCCAGCCATAAAACACAGTTTCCATTCCACGTGTGTATCTCTGCATTCACACAAGCCTTAGAGAAAGCAAAAAGAGGATTGAATTGCAGAGAAAAGATGAATAAGCATCACACAGATCGCTTTGGTGTTGTTTCACGCTTTCCTTGAAGACTTGCCAGGCTTGCAACTTTCAAGGTAGATTTAGGAACAATATCACAAAGCCTGTTTTATGCTGTGTGCACCAGGGTGCGATTTTCAAATGCTGACTTTCACAAGGACTTACACTCTTCTAGGGGACAGACTGTCCACTCTTCAGCCTGTCTCCTATGGCAAGTGACGGAGCTGATGCTGCAAACAGGACAGACCAGTTCAGGAGAGCATTTAAGATCCAGGCTACTGTTCAATACAGAAAGAGCTTCAATGTTTAAGTTTGGCTCCTACTTTAGGTATGTCTGAAAATCCTGCCATAGAGGATGTCTTTTCTGACTTGGAAAGCAGTGCCAGTCTTATGTGTTCAAACTGGGCTTGCATTACATACCTTGCAATTTATTATTTGCATGCAGTCCCTGAGATGTCATTCAGTTACTTCACCACAGGTAATACAATGGTGATGAAATGCTCCAGGGGACCAATGGATGGGCTATTGCAAATCTGTTGAGCTGAAGACAGCCCTATACCAAGGTGGTTATCATTCACATGGACAGAACAGACAGTGGCTGAATGAAAGGAAGCATCGTGGCCTCCATTTGGTAGTACGGAACTGAGACAGCACAAATCCATTGATCAGACCAAGCCGGGGGTATGTAGCAGAGCTGGGATTTGGTCAAGACTCTCGGATCCCAGTTAAAAGCCTTAATCACACGACCATCCTTCCCGTCTCCCTCTGCAAGCACTGTGCATTTCTCTCTTTTCCGCAGTGCCAGCTGCAGTCTCTCACTGAAGTCGGAGTTGCTGGAATTAATGGCACATCGTTGAGAACTGCAAGAGGAAGAGATTAACCCACCTCCCCTTAAAGTAAAATTACAGGTGCCTTCTAGGCATAAACCAAACTTCAGCTCTTTTCTACAACACGCAGCTTCACTTCACTAATTCTTAAAATTACTTTGGAGGCTTTTACATGTGGATCCTTACTCCCAGTGCCAGCAGGTGGGAGACAAAGCATCCATAAATCCTGATCATTCTGAAGATTTTCATATAACCTCTAGACTCCAGCGCTGAATCTCTTTTATTTTTCCCCTTGAGCTAATGCTTCAGTAGCTGCACCTTGACTTTCAAATGTATTAACTGAGTTGCCAATCATCATTATTATTTTTTTCTTAGCAATCTCCCAGCTTTACATCAGCAATCCTCTTGTCCCTTTCAAATGCTGAAATCCACATTGCAGAAAAATCACTGTTCAGAGGTTGAATTTTGAAAAAAAAAAAAGAAAAAATCATTTTAAAGGAATAACTGATCCTACAGGTGGGACTTGCTCAGTCTCAGGTCAACCCTTTGCCACCTTTCCCCATAATGCAAATGACCTTTCATCCGTGAAACCAGGAAGATTTCCTATAAACTAGGCATGTATGTTAGTTCAGCCAACTTACTGAATTCCCTGGGGGGTTCTTTGCGGGGCCCTTCCAGGTGTTTGAGATGCTTTCCATAGAAGAAGCAGGTAACGATGCCTTCCTTTTCCTTGAAGATTCAGCTTGCACACGATAAAGTAGGGTACTAACTAAGCCTGAGGAGAGTGACCTGTAAAACAACTGTAGGAGCAGAAGGTCTTTGTGCAAGAGGCAGTGTCCCAGCCCTGCAACGTGGACTAGAGGGTAGAAGACAGGTTCAGGAGACTGGAGGTCCCAATTCTTAGCTCTGCCACTGAATCACTGATATCAGTAAAGCAATTTCGTAATAAACAACTAAGAGAAGAGCAATGGGCAGATGAAAGGAGAGGATTTAAGTCTCGAATGGAGGGATGCACTTTCCAACAAGTCCCTCTGGAGCTGTTCTGCATCGTTGCAAGTAACAAACCCAAATCTTCCCCAAAAAATGGCTATTATAATAGTAGATTTCTAATATGGACCACGACCTGATCTCTTGCATGGCTTAATATCTTGCATGACTTGAGGAAAAAATTCAAACCATTCTTAGTAATAGCTTTTTCATCGTCCGCCCCAAACCCCCAGAACTTATTGTGTACAAGGGACTCAGCTCACTGTAACGCTCCTCTGAAATCCAAAGTTCCAGCAATTCTGGTTAAGTGTGCAGGCACTGAAGACATTTTGCACAACCTCAGAGCTTAAATGTGTTGCACTGTGTTTTCAAATGTTGGGGCTGGAATCCACCCTCTTTTTTTTCAGGGTGATGGATAGGTTTCTCTTCAGATGTCCTGGAGAAGTTTTTGTTCTAAGCAGTCCAGCTGTGAAGAAATGTGACACATTCAGCACCATACTACCTAGATGCTCACAGAGTAAGTCAAAAGGGCTTGACTACTAGAAGAAATTACACTGGAAGTCTCCTGAAACTACATTTTACCAAGACAGGATGAGGTCTTATAAACCACCCTAAATTGTTGAATTATTTAAGCCTTCTTGTACTAGGAGTGATTTGACTAGGTGAGCCAGTTAGAAAAGACCTGACACAGGAGTTGAAGCCTGGGGGAATCTCTGTCACCTTTTGTAGCTTTGGGGATGGTAACTTCCCAGGAGTCTTGTTCTCATTGTTGAGTAGTGCAGGCTGAAAAATAATGTCCTCAAGAAAATAATCGGGATGGCAGGATAGGCAGTCCAGAACTCTGGAACTATCCAAACCAATTTATCACATATCGTTGCTTCGACCACTTTTGGATTTAGACTCCTAAGCCTTATGTGTGCACGCTGTCCTTGAATTGAAGAGGCACAATATCTCCTTTGTGTTTTTCAAGCCTTGCCCTTCCCATGGTAAAGCATTTAGACAAACATCTTAAGAAAAAGGGTTAAAAATAAAGTGTCAATGTCTTGATACTATGCAGAATTGTTTCTTTGTGATAAAATATTCTTTAAAAGACATTCTATGTAGAGCAGAGGTTACTGTGAATACCAATATCCACTCCAGTGAGACAAAGAGATGGTTCTGGAATGACATACTCAAAAAGAAAGAAAAAAAAAGAGAAGGCAGCTAACACAAATAGTAATTTCAAAAAAATACTAAAAGAAGGAAGAATCACTTCTCTGTGCAGAAAAATGAAAAAATGAATGTCCTCCTCTCACTTTCTTTTCATTTACCAATGTTTTATATCCAATAACTTTTTTGGTTTAAGTCCAAGTTCCCTCCATTGTCAATGACAGAAGAATCAAATCCCCTTGCTTTAGCTGAGAGTGTAATGTTGGAAGAAGAAAGCTGTAAAATTAATTTTAGAACTGGACGACTCTATGCATGCAGCAGGCAGGATCAACTCCACTAAGATCAAGAGGATGATGAATGGTACAATGGACAGTGATGGACGAATGCTCATGTGGATTCATATTACTAAATTTTGATGTAGTATGTGGCACAGCATTGAGCTTGCTACTGTTATTGCTGAGACGACTCAAGTGCTCACATTCTAACAATACAAACTAAAGTTGTTTGGGATGGAACATTGTAGAAATCTCAGATATCAAAACATTTGATAGCAATGACCATTTTAATAGAAGAAAACCAAAGCTGCCTTCCCAGTTGTGATGTTCGTAATCAGAGGCAAAAAGAATGACCAGCGTAGCTTAGCCCTAAACATGAATATATTAAACCCAGCTGAATTGATAGGTATGACAGTTCAAAACATCATTACTCTTCTCCTGGAGTGCAGGCTGTGGGTATTTCTGGCTCTTCCTTCCTGTTGTTAATTCCAATGACTTCCCTCCGTAACACTGGACACACAGTCAAGGTAAAATGATTAGACATTTATAGAAATCTCTGATTGCTAGCAGTGCTCTGTCTGCGGAGACCCACTGTCTCAGCTCCAAAAATTTGCTAATGGCATCTAGAAAATTTAAACCCTCACCATTAGCCAAGCAAGAATTAAGACTGTGCTTTACAGGTTTTATTGTTTTGTTTTTCTTCCAAGAAAAACATTAAATCACCCCTCAAGAGAGATGCTGTAATAAAAATTTCTTTGCTAGAGTGACACTCCTTCCTTCAGTCTTTAATTTTGGAGTCATTCGATCTCACACAGCATCTTGTTGCAGGAGGAGACAAAGAGCTTTTTTCTGCGTAAGCTTGAATCCACGCTTTTGCGTGTCCATTTAATGGACGAAATTCTTTCCTTTCTTTATGTGGTGCCTGCATGAAAGGCTTAGATAAAAATTACCCTTATGATCAGACTCTCAGTTTCTTTCCATCTTGCTCCCTCCTTCTTTACCTCCCTTAAAGCTCACTGCTGGCTGGCAGTTTCCAGTCATGCTTTGGCTTCAGCTTCTGTAAACTTTCTTTCTGGAGTGTCTGAACAGGCAAACCCTTGTTAGCTACTCACAACTTTATCAGTCACTGTCAAAATATCAACTATATCACCCATCCCGATCATGTTACCAGTCAGTAATTCAGGCAGCTTCTGAGCCACCTCTTGGAGTGTCCGCCCTGGAGAGCAAAGTATTTGTAGAAGGCTGAAAAAGTTGCTTTTCTTTCCACATATTACAAGTACCCTTGTTCTTTCTTTCCTGATATCCACCTAATGAAAGTCAAATGAATGCAGTGCACAGTACCGTATTGTGACATATGCACCCTTAAAAGTTAATTCCACAGAACGCACAGTTAAAATAGGATAGCATATTTGTTAGGGTACCTATAGATCATAGCAGGTGACAGATACCTCCTAGAGACAGCTTGCATCATTCAAATAACTAATTTATGAGGGTGTAAAATAAGATACTGCCTTATATAATCAGCTATTAATACGTCACTTCTCATACGTAAGTTTTTGTTTGCTTTTAAAAAAACCAGTAGTTTAATACACTTGACATTATAGAGGGATTTGGATTTACCTGAATCATCTACTCTCAGCTTTTTACTGGGATTGTCACCACTGTCATCATCAGACATTTCCATCTCCTCTTCCCGGCGGATTCCCATGAGCTGTTCACTGTGAGCATTTCGGAGCTCCTAAAATCCAAAATGACCTTTTGTCAGTATTAACTTCCATGAAGTCATGATGTATTATTTAGTATCTGTTTTATATACTGCTCTGTTTCTATTTATACACCATTTATCATTGTAATCATATTTATTTGTATGTGAATATTTATAACAACAGTAGCACAGGAAATTCTTCCTGTGAAAGAACAGAGTTTGTCGAAGGTAACAATCAGGGAAAACAAGAGAAAAAGTGAGTCTCCATGTCAAGTGATCTTTAGTTCTGCTAAACATAGGAGAATGCTTCAACAGCAAGGATAATGCTTAAAATTGTATATAAAGCAAACTGATCAAGAGACTGTCAGTCTGCTTAAGGTGCAGAGAATTCTTGCTTCTCTCTGCCACTTGGGGTAAGATTCATCCAGCCAAGTGTAGGTGTCTCCAGTAAAACTAGTTCCTACGCAGGCACCTTTTGCAGAAATGCAAAGAAACAGGCACTTTAAGGTGATTCACATCCACAAAGTAACTCACCAAACAAAGTCATATTAACTACACCCTAAGAGTGCCTCATTCTCTCTGCTGATGGTAAAGGGAGCCAAGAGCAGCCAGTGCAGAGGGAGTGCTCTATATTGTAGGTCCCTAATGCTGGGCAAAAGAATCTCGCCCTCTGTGTCTATGCCCAGATCACCTCACATATAAAAAACTCAGCCCGGTAACGCTGTCCTGAAATTCTCTGGATCTTGATCCAAAACGAGTGCCAGCATGGACAGGGCGGTCTCTGGGCGACCGCCGCAAGGGCAGGCAGGCAGGGAGCCCGTGCACATGTCACTCGGTAAATGATGGGCAGGCACGCGGGCTTTGTGGGAGTCTAGACGGTCTTTGTTCTGGGTAGAAAAGCTGGCGCGGGTGTAGTGACTGGCTTTTTAATGGCAGAGCCGAGAAGATTGAGAGGACTCTATTTTGTCCTAATAATCCTGTCAGGTGTAACATGGGGATGCTGCACCGTGATTAGTGTCGGCCCTTTCAGTCCGCAGACAGCTAATTTTTCTGCCAACAAAAAGCCTAATTCCCAAAGAGGTGGTTTGAAATCTTTGAAACAAGGAAGAGTCGCACAGAAGGAGGAGACGGCATTGAGGAGCCCGACCGCTGCTCTGTGCAATTAACAATAAGCTGTCAGAGAGGGACTGGGCAAAAAAAGAGAAGGCGTTTCCCTTGAGCTGTACCCTTGGTTCATCGGCAGATCTCAAATATTGTGATAAATGTATATGTGCCCATTAATCCCAGCAAAAGCAAGGAGGCTAATTAGTGGGCGTTTTACATAAGAATAATTCCAAATGAAAAAAGTAAGTGATTAAAAAGGTAAATTGTCAACCAGTGTCTCACGCAATCAGAGGCACCTCTGAAAGAAATTAGCATGCTATTAATTCCTTATTGGAAAAGGCCACCTGCACTTCTTCTTGGGGAAGTATACTGCATACACGAGCAGACATCAGCTTACATTTTCTCCCTCTTTAGGGGATAAATGTCCTTGATGCATCAATGTCGACATTAGCAACAAAGCCAATAATCTTCCATGGAGAATGTGTATGTGCATGAGTATTTGCTTTGGGTTTGGGCTCCCAGCAAAGCTTTCTTAAATTCAGAGAAAAAAAAAAGGAGGGGAAGTGGTCAGGTAATTAAACAAATTAGCAGATAATTCCATAGTTAGGAAATATGATTTGAATCAAAGACGCCATTTTGTACATTTCCATCATATTTCACATCTGAAAAATCGGCATTTCTAAAATATACTGGTTCTTATCAAAGATTTAGAAGGCAGCAGATGAATAACATGCCACATCCCTTTGCAGAAAGTTAGTTTAAGAAGGGACAGTCTTTGTGCAACTGAAATAAGCTATTAGCAAATCATATTTTCATACTTCTGTAAAAGATAAGACAAACATCAATCCCCAACTTCCCAACTTTCAACTGAACAAAGGCTTTATCTACTACTTATATGAAATATTTGTGAATAAAATGAAAAATATAGTTTATACCAATAAATTATGCTAACATTCTATTTTAAGTGTCCCATTATTGTGAAGCCATTTGGTATTCACCATAATAGCACTGATAATAAAGAATTCATTTGGTATTCATGTGGATGTTACATTTAGTGCCATTGGTATTCAACTATAATTTAGCATTAGTTAATGGGCACTTAAAATGTTATCCAAATGATTTATATCACAGCACTTTAGTGTTTTTCAAGCTAAGTGTACAATGCTTATTTTACAAGTGTACTACAAAATAATTAAATAAGTGCGCCTTACCTTCTAAAGTTTTTATTCTGAGACAGAGAAAAATCATTTAGAGGACTGTGATACTAACAATAAACATACTGTACTACATGAAGGTAAAACAAGTGTATGTAAATTGCTCATATAAAAAAAAAAAGAAGAAAGAAAACAAAGAAGACAGCGGTACTTACTTTTTAAAATACAGGCTCATAGCGTATATACTGAATTAAAAACGAAAGCTGGATGACCATAACACAGGATGAGGTCTAGTGCTTCCTTTGCTGCCACTCGCAGCAAGGGGAGTTAAAATCCCATTTCCTCTGCTCAAGCTTATGACAGTCACACATGCATGGCCCCACATTGCTAACTCTCTGTGGTAGTGTGATTACATTTATACTGGTTTCTTTGCAAGCATAATACTTAGAATCAATACAAGTGATGTATGTACTTTTTCAAAGATAAACATAAAACAAACGGGAAGGAGTATGTAATAATTCTGGACTTAAATGCTTAAGTCATTACTTAGGAAAGAAATTGTTTATTTTATTTTCAGGCAAAGTCATCTTGTAATGACCATATAATGGCACAATGAGAAAAAAAAATCTGTGCTACAGAATACTTCTTTTTAAAACAGATCACGATGACTCCTAAGATCTTTTTCAGAAATAATTCTTAATTCTATCCTTAGTTGAAAATATTGTCCCTAATTTCAATACTTCAGTTCATTATTTTTAGCTAGTAAACATAATCCTCCAACGACTTCCCAAATTTTGCATGAAAAATAAAAACACATTGCTCTCTGTCTTAGTGTTATTTAATGACTATTAACATAATGAGAGCAATGGGAGCAATTCATACTGTAGATGAGACTGTATAATGGCCATTTGATTAAGAGCTAAAATGGTAGCCGTAAATATTGCTGCATACACTATGTCCAGCTACAATCACACTCGTTCTGTGTCAATCCAGCTGTGAGATGATGGATAGAAAGTAATAATAAAATCACCAACCTCAGAATGCTTTCGCCAAATGTCTATGTTCTTTCGCTGGGCTTTCGAGAAATGGTCCCAAGCTTTTTGTCTGGTAGAAGCGTTGAAAACGGCGACAATCTGCTCAACTTTGGTGAACAAGGAAGTCAAACAAGACAAGCAATTTATGTTGTGATCACTATAGAGAAGCAAAGCAAAGACACTAGGAGTCTATGGATGATGTCATTACTGAAACAACATCATCAATATCCGTCCAATGATGTGTCTTTTGTACTTACATTTTATCAATGTTGGAGATGTCTCCCTTCAAGTCTGTCTCCATAACTTTAGTCTACACAAGTTATAACTATGTACCAAAACACACGCATGCAGCTGCCTCCCCGTGATGTCCGTCATAACTCTGCAACCACGTGCCTTTGCATGGGTGGCTATAGGTGTGTGACTACAGAAATGACACTCCAGACATAAGCCTGAGGCACGTCCCCCTGCAGCAGCTGCGTACAGATGAGCAGGCTGTAGAAATGGAAGCGTGAAAGACAAGCAGGCTCTGCTTTGAAGGGTGGCTATCTGATAGCGGGAATTTGCCAGCAGATGGGAAGGGCTAAACTATACATTAATGATACATTCTGTAGCTGCAGCTTCTGCTTCTCTGTTGTTTAATATAAACAAGCTCACCTGTGGTAGATTATTCTGTCCTGTGTCCATGGCCTATGTATGTTTATGCATGTGAACAATCGCATTTTTGTGCATATAAGATGAAGAAGAGATGTGAAATGGGCTTCCCTTGTCGAACTCTGATGAAATTGTTCTGAAGCTAGACATCCATATTTAGGACAATTATCTACGACAATTAAGTTTTTAGCTACTTGCTCATCCTAAATCCAAAGCTTATCTCTCAACACTCTTTCTCTTCACATCAGTTACAAGCAATATTGTCCTTCCACAACAGTGACCTGCCTAGAAATGATTTGACCAGGATGTAAGTTGCTTTAATCCCAGCACAGCTAACTGCAAAATTACCAAGAAATCCAAATTTTCTGCAAATGACCTGGGCTGTACTCTTGAGTGAGCAGCAGTGCTGACCTATGAACTCAACCTGGAAAATGCTTCAAGTCTTTGACAAGGTGCTTGGCTATTTATCTCTTTAGATTCCTGGGCTGAAATGATGTCCACCGATTTGTAAAGATGCAGCTTGCAGCACCTCCCACCCACCTCTTTCATTGAAAAATGGTGGCAGGGGTGCTGTAATTCCCTCTGATCTGGTCTCTCATTGAGTTGATCCATGGCTGCTCTCCTCCACTCAAGTCTGAGTGAAGGATCTTATTATGCATAACAACCTTTCTTTCCCAAAGTAGTGAGCTCACCTAGTAAGTCAGTCATTTATCCTTCATGTCTAGATCTGAACGTTAACCCTACTTGCTTGAATAGGGGCACATTTCTTCTCCTTTTTACCACTATTGCAGGCTGCTTTCAGATTCGGGGAGACTACAACACTCTGAACCACATATGGAAATTTTTCTTTGCAATCATTAGCACTGGCTAATTAACTTGTAAAGCCATAGAAATAAATGTTGTCTTTTTAAATTAATACTTACACTTAGTTTATACTAAAGAAGATGCCTCAAAACTACTGGGATGATCCAATGTATTTGTGATCTGTTCAAGTTTTAAAAGCAGACATAATAATTTCAGCCTATTAGAACTTTCTTGGAGTGAAGGGTGGATGTATCCCTTGTGTATATTTATTCAATTAATTTGAAAAGAATGAAAATTCTAAAGTACTGTATTATTATGTGTACAGAAACTGAGGCTAGAATTTAATTACTATCATTGTGTTGATGACCCAGGTGCTCAGAAAATCTTGCTTAATTAACAATCTGTTTTTAGTTTGTAAGTGGAAATTCAAGTGGAAAAGTTTCACAAAGATATAAGGAAGAGCTGGTTTGCCATTTTCCACTAATAGGTATTAATAAGATCATCTGAATTTTGTAAAACATTTGAACTTTAAAGTGTTTAATTTCTACTCTGTGAACAGGTGCTGAGATTTATCAATAGCCATTATCTGATAATTTCAGAAACTCTCCTCAATGGAAACACAAGCTAGGAAGATGTCAAAGAGTTTTTCTTGTAGTAGACAAAGTGAGCAGAAAAAGGATCTCCTTCACTTACCTAATTTTCAGATAGTAAAAAACCTAAAAGAAGTAGGGTACTATGAGTACTAGATGCTAAAAATCAAGGCATTTAAAGAAACTTTATGCAATAAACAGCTAGGGATAATAAAAGAAGGAAAATGTAGGGGAGAGCATAAATTAGTACATATCAAAGACCAACATCCTAGTACTCTGTATTCAAAGTGTCAGTGTACACATAGCAATTTCAATGTACACAGCAATCTAGGCTATGAAGTGGTACAAACACCCACAGGTAATATCCAACATAAAAGGCCTCGAAGCATTTCATTAGAGCTAAAGAGCAGCCAAGGTCATGGTTTGACAGTAAAGTGGCTTCGCATCTTTTTGTGCTGCATCAAAATCCTTCATTCATGTCTTAGGAGATGACAATCCAACATAAACCCATTCTGCCAGTTCACATTTGTTTGTAGGTTAATGTAGGTTGCATCAGGATTGATTTGTTCTCCCACAGACAACCTGGAAGTCTAAAGCTGGCATAACTCCTGTGCTCTGGTTAATTACTAGAGAAGAGGTAATGTGCCCAACCCTGATCAGGATGAAATTTGTATGGGTGATCTAGTCACACACAACCCACTAAGATGGCAGATTCATCCCTAAGGGGAAGCTAAGAGAGTTTACATTAGCTGAAAACTCTCCAGTTAACTCACTTTTCCTCCATGTCTGGGTAAAATTTGGCCAAAGAGATTTTAGGCTGATATCTGCAGAAGCTGAGTGAAACAGTTGCTCCTGGTCTTGCTGCTCACCATGGTTTTCAGAGCATTTCCTGACCTCCAGAAAGAAATTACCAAAATGAAATAACAGGTCATTCCTATCTCTCTAAAGCACCTTGAACTCTAGGATGCACTGTACTGTCAACTGTGACTGGTAAGTAGAATTATTAAGTAACATGAAATATTCATTTTCAAACATCTGTTGGTAAGTTCTATGCTGTATCAAATTTTCATTGACCATATGCAAAGCTGTTTCCTTACTAAATTAGGGTTTAAAAACCCACATTGTTCTGGAAGGGTCCATACCATGTTGTTGTTTTTTCTATCAATATAACTTACAGGGTGTAAATAATTGCATCTTTCCTAATGACTTATTCTGCTGCTTGTAATTATGCAGCATGCTTCAGATAAAGGATTATTATCTTATTGTTTTTTCTGCTGAGTTATAAATAACTAAAAAGACCCAACAACTACACCTAGAGTGATATGTAAGTGTCAATGTCTAACAAATGCAGTGTAACAATAGTGCACTTTATTAGAGGTGCCTGTTCATACCAAGCATATGAAATAAAAGTTTAAACCTCAATTTCTGTTGCTATAAAACAGGCTACCAGAATAGTGTGTTGTTATAAAGTATAAATGTAAAAACAACCAGAAAAACTAGAAACAACAACAAAAATCCCTTAAATGATGCCTGGAGAAGTTGCATACAAGACTGGATTAAAGGGAAAGCTAGAATCATCTCCAGGAGAAGAGAATATTTGACATAGGATATTCGAAAATGATATAGAGAAGAACAGAAATAAATGAGAACCAAAGCATAGTCTCATCTGTAGATTAAGAGGTAGAACATTTTTACACTCCATTACATTTATCAAGCAGGCTATTTTAAATACATCGTTGAGTGAAGGCTGAAATTTCTCCTTGGGTTCAGGAGACAAATAAGTACTCAATTTTTCCTTTGCTTATTACATTACCAGCTACTGTGCATACATGATTATTTTTAATTTCTTGTATGTAAAAATAAAGAATACCGGCAACGAAATGTTTTATAATGCCTTATGATAAAAGAGACAAAATAAAAAACCTGAAACACAAAGTGTTAAAATAAAAACAAAACTCTTATCTGGCAGATAAAATAATCAGATTTCATGTAGAATTCCACTCCTAATTCCACCAGTTAGGGATACAGGATGAAAGGGGCTTTGCACTAAATTACTGTAAGTGCAAGAGTAGAATATATGGCAATTTAGCTCAGAAAAATTCTGTAAGAGAACGACAGTTGACACGCAGGGTAAAAGAAAAATTCCACCCATAAAATTACAGCGTAAAGGAAACTGTTACAGTCACTGTATAACATGCTTTTCAAATATAGATTTGCAGCACAGGGAGGATATAGAGTTGGCGTGGTTTAGGTCAGAAGCCTTGCTGCTGAATTCTGAGTAAGCTGGAATCTGCCAATCGATTTGGCTCCAAGCCCAGCAAACCAAGGAATTACAGCAGTTAAGGCTACATGCTGCGAGCGAATGAATTAAGAGTCTCCAGGTTCATTTTGAATAGGAAAGATAATATTTCTGGCAACAATACTGAAAGTCATTTGGTAACTTACTGAATAGATCTTAGCATTAAGAAGTACTGGGGCCTCCAACATAAGATGGTCATGGACCTGTTAAAGCGAGTCCAGAGGAGGACCATGAAGATGATCAGAGGGCTGGAGCACCTCTCCTATGAAGACAGGTTGAAAGAGTTGGGGTTGTTCAGGCTGGAGAAGGGAAGGCTCCAGGGAGACCTTCCAGTATCTAAACATGACCTACAGGAAAGCTGGAGAGGGACTTTTTACAAGGGCATGTAGTGATAGGACAAGGGGTAATGGCTTTAAACTGAAAGAGGGTAGATTTAGATTAGATATAAGGAAGAAATTCTTCACTGCGAGAGTGGAGAGGCACTGGAACAGGCTGTGGACTGTTGCAGATGCTCCATCCCTGGGAACGTTCAAGGCCAGGTTGGATGGGGCTTTGAGCAACCTGGTCTAGTGGACAGTGTCCTCCCTGATGGCATGGAGCATTGGAAATAGATGATCTTTAAGGTCCCTTCCAACCCAAACCAGTCTCTGATTCTGTGATTCTATGATAAAGTCCAAGGCTAAAATTGCACCTAGAAACATGACGTGTGATGTCAATAAAAGAAACAGTAGAGAGATCACAAAGAAAGAAACATTTTTTTAATTAATCTAGGTGAAACTCTCAGTCTTTTGGTCATGATACTGTTTACTTTGAGAAAAGAATTTGCCTCTCACACATTTACAGCTGGAAACGTGAAGGCCCTCTCTGTTACCCAACTCACACGTCACAGAGGGAAAAACACATGTGCCTGCCATTGACTGGCAGAAGCAGAAAACATAGATGTTGGAAATATCACCCTGGAGAAGGCTGCAGATAATACAAGGGATAGGGCCTAAAGTAAGACATACCGCTGGTCATCAGCTGGATACCTAAACAAATGCCATTATAGATTTCTATAATGAAGACATTGATTTTGACAGCTATGCAAAATCACTCATCTGCCACAATAAATGGTAGCTATGGTTTGTTTTTGCTTTCTTTCTGCTTTAAAAACAAAACAAAACAAAAAATCCCATAAAAAGTCAATGGGCATCAAAAAGAGGGTGAATCCCAGCTGTAACTCCATCAGAGAAGAGCAGGTTACTGTTGGGTCTGCTTGTTGTCTCGGTGGCTGTAGGTTACTTAAGACATAGTCTGGTCTTACGATATAGTGTGATAAAGGAGAAAACCATAGGGTTTATCTATCGTATACCCAAATTCCACCTTTTTGGACAGACCAAGAGAACGGTGCCTGCATTGATTTAGCTCCCAAATTGTTTTGCTGTGTTGCAAGTCAGCTTGCAAGGCTGCCATCCCTCAATTTGCCCTACTGCCAACCACTACATCTGTAACAGCAATCAAAATGAGCCAGGGACTATTCTCGTTCCTTGAAACCAACTGGCGCAACATGCTGAGTGTCCTTGCAGCAGCAACCTTTCTCTCTTCCCAGAAACATGCTTTTGGAGAAACTACTTGGCTTGCACCAAACCCTGAACTGTACCCGCATTGCGTGGGAAAATGCTAGCTGGCTGAGAGCAACAACATTCTTATGGCTGAACAGTATGGACAGACCTGCCCTAGCTCAGTTTAGTTTAATCCTATAGACAGAGTCAGTGGGATCACCTTTTACTGGCAGCCTCATCTTTTCTGCTCTTGTCCTGATGCAGGGTCTTGGTGTTGCAGAGAGCCATTACAAGTCTTACCAGAAGAAGAAGGATGTTTTCCTCTTCCGTCTACCCCGTTTCACTTACTTGAATACTAGAAAGACTAAGAAACTAAGTGTCCTCTCTCTAAATTACATGATATTATTTCTACATTTCCCTTTGATCTGGCCTACAATGTTTGAGACCAAAATAAGATTTGTCTGGGTTGATGGTTGATTCTACTTCCTCTTCCATCTGACTTCAGACTGGTCCTAGTCAACGTGGTTGCATGGATTACTAAGGGGCTGAGTGAATGTCAGTGGTCTATATCTGAGTGATACAGGAAGAAATATTTTTTCATAATACAATAAGCAGATTCCTCCACACAGATGAAGGAAAAAATAAAAACACCTATACCACATCACAAATTATAATCCCTGATCTTGTAAAAACATCAAACTTCAGTGTCAGCAGCTGTTGTTTTCCTTTCTTCTTTCAGCTAAGCTGTCCAGCAAGAAAGAGTGTGAAAGAGGCTTTATGGGAATACTGAAAACACCCCATTTTCAGGATTTATACTGAAACTTGCACAGTAACTTCTCTGAGGTATGTATATCAACAATTAATACTTCTGGAAATGGAAGAATACTCCATGTTAAACTTTGAAGTAAAAAAAACACAGTTTCATCAAAGAGGGCCCAGTTTGGTCTGCAAGATATTTATAGAAAATCTACCTACAAAATAAGCTTCGAAAATCTTTTAGGTTGTGAAATGTGGTTTACTTAGCAACAAAGAAACTGACAGCTTGATGTAACAGCAAGTGCTGGCCATGTGATAAATCACTTGGAGTCAACCAGACACTTCACCTCCATGTCATTTCTCAACAAACAAGAACCTGACATCAGGCCAGCACACCACAGTAGGGTAGCTACAAATGTACGGTATCCGCTCTTTTAATACTGTCATCTTATATTATAGAAAAGACTTCATGGATCTTATGTCGACTTCCAGAAACAAACTTAAAAAATCCCCCCACACACTCCCCTCCACACTAATTCAAAGAAAGATTGAATGCTACTTTCTTCATCAGCTTGACAAGATTATAAACCATCCTCAATGCACTGCATTTAATTATCTGTTCTCTTTGTTATTTATGGTTAGGCGGACCTCTTTTTCAGTTCTCAGATTTAAAAAAAGCAAAAGCAGGAACAACTATTTTTGTAAGCCCGTCCAAAAAAAGAACCCCAAGGGAACTCTGAGATGAAGGAATGTCATAAATGTGACTGAACTCCGGTTCAGGTCGCATTAAGGGAAGGGACTCTTTCTAAGCAACAATTGTCCAGGCATCTTGCAGATTAGAATGTTCCTAGGAGACCAAGCGGGCTATATTTGTTTTGGGCATGATATGGTTTCTTTTGCCGAAGAAAAATAATAGAGAGACAAATGAGGAGGCTTTAAAAGCTGAAGTCTCTTCTGGTAATCAAACAAAAAAATCATCTCACACTTCTTATGAGGGAACATTTACTTCTCCATTTGTTGCCTGCCTTACACTGCCCTGCTTGCCAAGACTCGTTCCCTTCTTTCTTTGTTTACTGCCTCCAGTCTTATCTTAATTCGGTATTTTTGTTTTCTCTTTCTGTGTGTGTCCATCTCTTTCCCTCCCACATACTCTATCCCTTTCCAAAATTCTTCTCCTGCCCCCATAACATCTTTATCATCATCACAAACTATACCATTTGGGACGAATCCAGTAATTTGACACGAAGCAGGAATAGTGCCTACTGAACGGAGTATTTTAACCAGTCATAGTTGCATAGGGTTATTCATTTTCGTATTTACATGTTTTTTTCATTCACTTATAAGCAGCCTGAACAGTTTTAGACGTGCAGGCAACATGATATATGTCCTCAGCCAATGCAGAATACCTTTTGCGTGAAACCTCCATCTTTCCTTCTTTGCTCCAATGCCTTACCCTCATTCTTTATTGTTCATTTCCATACAACATTTAGAGTTCATTTCTGTGAAGCATCAGGCCCTTATCTCCATCTCTACTCATCAAGGCAGCTCAAAGCCAAGCACAGATTTCCATGTGATTCAAGCACATGATTCTTTGCTTTGACCCTTGTTTCATCATCTAGGAGATCCTTCAGGATCCCTCAGGATCCAGGCAAGCGGCATGAGTTGTCAAAATGGGGCCTTAGACTGAAATCTCTTGGGAGGCAGTGCTTTTATTCAATGACCTACATTAAAAAAAAGACGACTTAAAAATAACGGTAGAAGAGCTTCTGTTGAAATTCTGGCCACGCTTAAATCGATACCAAGATTCGTATTGACTTTAGGTGGAGTGAAGGGTACAGACAATGGAAGGAATGAAGAAATTCAAAGAAAATGAAACACAAAGGAATGAGCTGACTGAAACACTACAGGCTGCGACCACAAAGGGTTGTACTGCCAGAAGGTGGGGAGGAATTATAAGAATGCAAGGTAAAATAGAAATGGAGACTTTCATCTCTATTCTCTGCCACTGCTGCAGCATCCTGGATAGAAAAGCTTTTGAGAATACGTGCACACGAGATGGAAAATGGAAGGACGAGTGAAAAAGAATAGAGATACCCAGCTGAGCTTTACTGGACAAATTATCAGTACAGAAGTAAGCAAAGAGTACACTGACTAAATGAGCTAATCAAAAGGGACTGAATGGATTGTGAAGATTATTTTCTATTTAATTTTTTTTCTTTTCTTTTCTTTTTTTTTCAGAAATACATCAAGGTAGAATGTAATAGTGGCAACTAATGACATGAATGATTAATGTTTTTATTTGTATTACAGTGGCATTCTATGACACCAACTGAGATCTGGGCTGCACTGTAAAAACACATTATATGACTCAATCTGTTTCACAAAGGGTTTAATGATGACCTAAAAATTACACACAAAGTAAGCTCATATTTTTGAATTAGTCACTGGCAAATGAAAGAAAGAATGTGAGACTGGACAATTAAGGAGCAGGAAAATCCTTTTAAAAGTTGTTATTAATGCAGAGCAATGGAAAGAATAATCAGAAAGCATGAATATATATAAAAAGTCTGACTGCTAAGAGAATTTTAACCAGCATGCTTTCAATATCTGTGGTGAAACTGGCTTCATTTTTAGTACTAAGAGAATATACTGAAAAGTGGAAGGCTTATTGGGAAAAAGGACTGCAGTACAGAATTTAAAGCAATTCAGATAAGATGATAATTTTAGTAATCACCATCATATCAACGTAAATTCTACCTTCTCTAAAGTAAGAGAGAAACTTTTGAAGTGAACCTGAAGTGAGAAGAACAAAACTGATCCAAATCCACTTCTGAAGAAAGCTCCAAAAGTATTTTTAACTTTTTTTCTTACTTCTTCTTTTTTATTAAAATTCAGATTCTATCTGTGAAGGCACTGATAATGTTAAAACAGATTAAATCAAATCCAGAGAGATCAGAGAATGAAAATGAACAAACCTGAAGAGAGGAGAATTTTATTCCGTCTGTTGAGAATGCACTTCCCTTCAGAATTATTTAACTTCAATTTATTTCGGGGGTTGAGGGTGGGGGAGGAGGGAAATGTATATCTAATACCTACCAGCTATTTGAAAAAACGAGTACTCTAATACACCACTAAAAGTCCTTCAGAAGGAAGGGAGAGACAACTCAAGGTGACAATCCTGATCTTCCCAAGGAGGGGAGCACAACACACAGTCTTCTCCTCAAACTTTTGATTCTTCTTAATGAACAGCCATACTGAATTGGCTCAAAGGTGTATCTAACTTCATATCTTGTGCCACAAATAAAAAGGCTAAGGATGCTTAGCAAAAAACTAAGTAGGTAAACTGCATAATCTCATAAATCCAGGTTTCTTTGGTTTCAGGACTTCTTGAAAGATGAGCATCTCTTTGGTTTCACTACCATGTACACCATTACATCCAATGCAAGAGCATAGGGAAGCAAACAAGCTTACTGGCAGCAGAAAGAAGTGGCAGGCACCCTGTATATTAAGCTGTGGAGTGAAAATTAGTTTCTCTCAACAGCACGATGAAAAGAATATCTACATGATGACTGGAACTGGACTATGCAGTTCAGATCTTGAGGTCATTTTCAAAAAATCAAAGCATGCAATGGCAGGTAGAGTTTTCATAAAATTGTGGCTGGAAAAAGAAAGGTGTCAGTATGCAGCTCATCCATGAGGTCTCCTGGAAACATCAGGATCTCCTACTGGTGTATACTGGTGTATACTGGCCCTGAATCCTGAGAATTGCTACACTGGATTGCCACTGACTTGACTAATGCCAACAGTAGGGTTGTCACTTAGCCATTGTGAGTGGAATTCAGGATGGCAACATTTAAACATGTTGAAGTGATTTAGGGGGTTCTGTTTGCAAAAATTGCTTACTGAGAGCCAATGAGCTAATTACTGCTTGCCAAGGTAGGGTGAGAACCTGCAGCACATCCATCTCTTCTCCCTGATGCTAGCTAATGCACAAAGGGATCTCAGGGTTGCTGGGAATTGCCTTCCCTTTTCCAGGGAACCTCACATCCACCAGAAGGTAAGGACATAGGAATAAATGACTCTGCAGGTTTATACTCCATCTTGCCCTGTAGGATGAACCATGTATCTTCTTACACCTTCAGACCCATGTTTTGACACTCAGGCCTTTTACACAGGTTCGAAGACCCTGGTGATTAGCTGTAATCAGCTGTGATGGGTTAAAGCTCAGGTGTCCGACAAAGTACAGAGGAAAGGCTTCACACTTAGGAATGCATATAAGGGCCCCTGCCTTAACTAGCTGATGGACAATGCATATGCATTGCCTGGGTGGGAATGTGCCCTAGATGTACGTAGCTGTTCTCTCTGTTCAGTGCCATGTTACAGGAGGCAGGAAAACACCTCCTTCCAGCTGACATTGTTCTGGATCAGGTGCCTAAAAGCCATCTGTCAGACACCCTAAGGAAGGTCAACATTGCCTTCTGAGCACCAGATCTTACCATTTAGAGTGCTCTTGGAAGGAGGGAAGTTTAGGTTCAGTTCCTTCATGGCATTCATATGGATACTTAAATATATCTTTCCAAAAGGTCATCCTGACTAGTAGGCACTGAAATTCCCTGAAGGCCAAAGAGAAAGTGAAGGCCACCAGGCGACAAGCAAATCATCTGGCCAGGGGTCTGCATGATAAAAATCACCCTCATACTGTTCCCCCACAGGCACATGAGAGACTGACTCATAGACCCTGATGGGGACCTAGTGCCTAAGTCCCTTGCAGATTCATCCATTAGTAAAATTAACAAAAATGACAAAATAAGTGAGTGTCACTAGCTGCTCAGTATCCAGGCGTGGGGCACTGCTGTTAATTACACTGTGTATCTACCTACCTGCAAGTTGGAATATTTCCACACCCTTGTGTGTCTGGCTCTTGAGATATTCAATTAATTTTTGAATACTGCATTTTGGATCTTCACTCATCTATAGACGTTTTTGAAAATGTCAAGGGACAGTGCACTAAAGAATCTAAAACCTCAATAAGAGGTAGACAAGATTTACAGTGCATGGAGGAGAAAGCCAGAGGAGAGAACTGCAGATTCAGTGTAGTCTAAAAAACAGGCCAACGTGGATGTCTCTAGGCCTTCGATATTTCTTAAACATGAGGATCAACATCTATAAGCCTTAGGCTGAAAAGGTGGGTTGGGAGGAAATGAAACAAAGATGCGTGGAAAGACAGGGAGCAGTGTCACGTGTAACTGTGCTGTGGAAGCAAAGTAGAATTTAGAAATCACACCACAAAGGCAGAACTATCCAAACTCCTGGAAAACGATCCGTATCTTAAGCACAGATTCAAATATAGAAAAAAATAAGTAATTTAATAAAAAAGAAGGAAGTGGACATTTTTCTCTCTTTATCCCTTAAATAACTGAAGAAGCACCATAGCAAGGCTAAGACTTGCTGTAGAACTTAAATCAGGGGCTGTAAATTGGTGGTGTGACAGCAGTAATGCACTTTATTTCACTGATTATCCTGGCACAGGTACTTTGGTCAGGTAATTAATTCATGTGCTGAACACCTGACCCAAATTTTTATGGGTAATCCGCTTGGTAATCTAAATACCTCCAGGCAGAAATTTGTAGAAGGGATTTAAATACCTGTACTTCTTTAGTAGCTGGGCCGTAAGCTGAAATGTTCTGACCACACTAATCCTCATTAATAAGAAAGCATTTTACACTGAGACCCACATAGATAGTGTGTGTGTTCCAGGTGGGTGCACTTGAAGCCCATTTTCTTAATGTATTTCTTCACTCCCCATAATATTCACTGATACGATGCTGGCTTTTTTATCTAAATCCAAGTTCTTCCCTTGTGCCACATCCTTCTGTATCAAGACTACACACAGTAAGTGGGATTAATCTGCTCTGAACAAGACTTGTAAAAGTGGGACATCTGGTTTTGAGCTAGACCCCTGCAAATCCACTATGGGCAGCAGAGAAAAAAATTACATCTCCTTCATCTCACTGGAAGAGCACCATGAGGTTGGTCTGATGACTCATTCCCTGGAGATATTTGTTTTTCTCTGCTGACTGCAAAGAAAGCCCAGAATGGTCAGCTCAGAGCTGGACGTCTGACCTAGTTCATAACAGAGGAATGCCACACAGTATTTTAAAAATACTGTAATATTTTTGTCAAATGGCCACACAGCTGCAGCATTACACTAGACTTTTGGATCCTTACTGCAGAACAGCAGACGTGGGGTTTTTGCCACTTTGCAAAATTTAATAGACCACACACACCTATTTTAGATGCCTAGTAATTTCAAATTCTTCTTCATAAAGCAAGTGACATTGTAACTGATTATACAGGGCTGTGCGAAAACAATGGAAAAGGATGCATGAAAAAAATTCCTCAGATCGACTCAAATACGGGAAAATTCTTGAAAAAGGGAAGCTCATTTCACAGTCTCCATATTTACCAATCTTAGGCATATACACGTCTAAAGCAAAACCATCGCCCATCTGTTCGTAGCAAGTTTGCAGAGAATTTTAATAAGACACACTAATGCTAATAATGGCCAATGTTTATGATGTTTATAAAATAACCAATATGGAACATCTGGAAAGCTCATAAAATTTGTTCTTATAAAATCCACAGAGTGTAACACCTTTCCCTGAGCCTGTTTTTTTTTTTTCTGACCTTGTCCTCCTATGCCAGACCTGTCAGAAACTCTCTTCTTCCAGGCATTGCTGTGACTGTGGCACTCTAAACATCACGTTTTGAAGTCAGACCTATTTCTGTTTCTCTAAGTTCAGCATTCAGCACATTACAGGAACAAACCAGATAGCCAAAACCGCAAGTTGCCACCTGAAACTACAGGGATCTCGATTTCCAAGTGACAGATGTTCTACAGCAGTTGGTGACAAATGGACTAATTTAGACTGATTTAACTAAAGTTCAGCCTGCTGACAATGGGGGAATTTTTTAAATGCAGCTGAAGAAGGCATTTCTGAATGCTAGGGCTGGCTGTTGTACACAAAACTAGAGGCCCTGGTGTGAACTGAACAGCATGGCCACGCATGGTGCCTGTGTCTCTGCTCCTCACACTGCCTTTTAGTTGCTGAGATGGAAGATGACGTTGCCTAGCAAATTACCAAGAGAATTAGCTGCTCTTTAAAATTTACTCAGTGAACATACATCCTCAGAAACCAAATACCTTTGGCCCAGAATCTTTCTTCCTAAGTTCAGGGATCTAAGCTCTTACATTAGAAGGACATGTGCCCTGGGATGAATTGGTCTGAGATGCTGAGCTTTCCATCACATATGCAGAAAGCTTCCAGGGGCTGCCCTCCTAACCCAGGCAAGTCCATCCAAGCTTCTGCCTTCAGCCCTAACTTCTGAAGGATGACCACTGAGGGACCAGAAAAGTATCACAGAAAAGCCTTTAAGACTTATTTTTAAATGTAAAGATTAGGGGTGTGATTCAGAAATTACAATATAACAACGGTGTTGTCCTCTGTCTGGTAAATTGTCTTGGTTTTTGTTTATAACCTGCATGTGAGAGCTGGCTTCAAGCTCTACCCTTCTGAGTTCCACAAAGTCTCTTCCTTGAGCAACCATGAGTAGACGTGTCAAAACCAGCAACAGTGAAATTAGTCTTCTCCTCTCCTCTCCTCTCCTCTCCTCTCCTCTCCTCTCCTCTCCTCTCCTCCCTTCTCTTTGAAGAACATTTCTAGACAAGTATTCCAATAATTGTTTTATGACGGAACCTCATTAAGGTAGCTTAATTTATTATATTTCTGAACTAAGAAATAGCTGCCAGTACTAAATATTTAAGGCAGTTTATCTGCCAAATTACTACTGGCATTGTAGCAGCCCAGCAGTCCCGATGCCAGCAGCAGTGCAGCACATTCTACTGTGGGGGTGGCCTGTATGCTGTGAATACATGTCTAAAAGTTGCTGAATCCTACTTCCTTTTACCTAAACCCAGGCTAAAAATATAACCTAATTGTCCTCTATTCTGTAATTGGCCTAGTTAACTAGCTTGCAATGCACAGGCTACATATCACTTCTCTCCACAAAAGTATGGTCTTTGCTCAGAGCAGGGACGCTTCTGTCTGGTACGTTCCTGAAGCGTTATGTCTACGCAACAGTAGACATTATGCCTAGAGCATGTCTTCATCTATTAATAAAAGAACTACTGAAACTTTGCTCACCTTGAGAAATAAGCTCTTAGGAATGGTCCTTGTTCCTCCAAATTGCCATAGAGTATGGAATAGGATGTGAAGTAAAATATGACTGCATTGCAACTACTTACCCCCAAACAAACAAAATGATAAAAAAACCACTACCACCACCACCACCATCACTACAACACTGGACAAAAAGGGAGTTACTTACATTGAGTGAGGATCCCCGTTAAGGCATTTTTGAAAGTCTCCTTGGCTTGCTCCATTTCTTGCTCGTGAGCGGCCTTCTCGTTCATGAGCCGGCGGACGTGGCTGTTGGCCGACTGCACCATCGAATAAAACTGGTTTGCGGAGCGACGATTCACCTCGCCTCGCTCAATCCAGGTAAGCAGCACTGTGATGGCCTCTGAAAACTTGCTATCATCTAGAACAATCAAAGCACAGGTTTTAAATTGCTGGCATAAATATCCTGCCAAGAACACATTTTCTGCTCCATGTCACATTAAAATCACCATAAATCCTTCTTGCAGTATATCATTTTGGGCAACTTTTGGATCCTTTGTTCTATGAGATGTAGGAAGCCAGTGCTTCTATGTGAAGCTACATAAATCTTCCTTCAAGACTTGTCTTCTGCTTATTTTAATAGCTTTTTCACAACAAAAAGCACCCCTCATCCCCACTCCCCTTCCTTGTGGCCTTATTCCTTGCTTTCACAGTGTCTCCCTTAAGCCGTTCAGTGATATGGAATGACCTTACAGCAGGGGTGAGGAGACCTCTGTGTTACTGGACCCACTGAGGAAACGAAATGTATACACGTTCATCTGCCCAGCCAAAAGCTCAGTCTTGGAGCTTGGGCTCAGCCGTATTTTGTCAACAGATTTCACTAACATCACATTCTTAATTAATGAACAATGACAAGGCTGAACAATTTCTCCTTAAAGCACTGATTAATTACAAGGAACTGCTTTGAACAGATGTATGATGTATCTGTGTTCATTTTGTATTTTGCATTTGTCTGTGCTTTTTTTTTTTTCTTTTTACAGAGCCCAGACATATCCAGGTAAACACCTGGATTACAGCTTTATGTTTACCACTCAGGTAAGTAAAGTTATATTTCTCTGCAGAAAGACCACCAAAACTGGTGGTTAGATTTTGTGCACTCCTTCCCCAAGTAATCTTCTTTTCTCAGACTGTGCTCTCAGCTTCCTCAGAAGGCTCTTAGTGCAGCATCCATTACACTTCTGGCTTCATCAGGATTAAGAGGACACATTTATTTCTAAGTCCCATTTAGGCTGAGCTGCAAGAAAATGTTATTACAAGAGAGTGTCTTCCTGTTGAACCGTTTTTGTGCAATTCTATCTCGTTTTTTCCCAGGATTTTATTCTATAAAACTTCCATTTCCTAACAAATCACTTTAAACATCTCATCTAGTCCTTGTTGGTTAGATCTCTGTGTATGTATTTTAGATGGTAGGTATACCTTTCTACAGGAGAAGGTATGCAGTTATGGTGGGGAGAAGTAGTATAGTTATAACAAAAAGATACTTAAAATGAAAATTGAAGAATATTAAACCCAACCAACTGTGTTACAGGATACAGAAATGTGGGGTATAGTTTGTAAGACTCTGCTTTCCATGTGCTAAGAGTAATGAAATACTAATACGTAAGTGATGATTTAGGCTTTTATTTTGAATTACTAATCACTTTCCTAAAAAGTGAGGAGTCTAAAGTACAGACAGGACAAGTGACATGTTCTGTGCTCAGAGCCTGTAAGAATAGATTTTACATTGCCTGATCTTTAGCATCTTATTAACTGAAACATGCTTTCAGCTACAGCAATAGGATTTGCACTCCGCAGCTGGACAGACATCACCCAAGATCCCAGAAAAAATTTGCAAAATAAGAGCATCATAACACTGTCCCTTTGTAGGATGATGTATCTGTGCGACTTCACGTTAACATATGATTCATCATCATTCATTAAGTAATTGTCTCTGGGGAGGAAGAATCAGTCAGGCATATTTTCTTTCAATTTTGTCCTCTTACATTAGACTCTGTGTCCTAGCTTTACTGGATATATAGGCAGCAGGTACGTATTAAGTGGCTCTGATGAGTGAGGTTGGCTGAATATGGGCCTCAGAAAAGCCAAATGTAAACCAGGCTCGTGCAAAGCATCTTCATTGCAAGAAATCACCAGGAAACGGTTTTCCAGGCTTGGGTAAAATCTTCAGCCTGCAAAATACGTGGGAGCTGGATGTCACGGATCCAATACAGCCAAGAAATCATCCCCGGAATGTAATGTTTATTATAATTACAGTAGTCAATAAGAATAACCTGTAATGGCTTCTGGCAATGTTAGCATGCAATTTCCAAGAGTCTGTACAGTCAGGTCAACCTGCAGATGGCACCGGCCTGTTAACACCAACGATGTGGCTGATTGTGAGTAGAGAGTAACTACAGCTGAATGTTCCTCTTTTTTCCTTGTAGACATCATTATCTATATCATCACACATAATTTATCACCCAACACTGAAGTATCATTTAGAGTAAATTATCCCATTCAATCTAGGTCAAGACGTGAACAGCAAAGTTGGGAGAAATGATACACAGAAGCATGTCTGAAGAAGTACACCATGACCTGTGAAGAAACTGTGTGCAGAACTGAGCAAAAATGTTTCATGGAGGTGCATGAGGTAAATCAGTGGCACATAACCATTCTCCCTTTCTCTTGCTTTAACATCTCCCCAGTACACAGACTTAGGTTGTTTTGCTATAGAGTCTGTACAAAACAAAAATACCCCTTTTGTTTTTATCAGGCACAGTTGGTGTCTGTGAGGAATGTTCATAAACGTGCTGTCCTTCTGCTACATAGATTCAACCCCTTTAGAAGGACATGCTGAAAACCTGCTTTCAACATACTATACTGCCAGGGAGCTGCAGAGGTCTGTGGGCCTGTCATAGTTAATTCATGGCTCTGTACCAGCAGGAAAAAATACTTTTGTTGGTAAACATCAGCATCTTCATTGATTATATAATTAGAAGATACATTAAAAAATGCTAGAGGGTAATATATGCAAAACAGGAGCACATCAGTAAATAAAATATTTTCTCTACAGTTTTAAAATTTCCTTATTTCACCTTCATTTCTAACTTTTCTATTCTTGAGCTGGCTGCTCAATGACTGGCATAAGGTAACTCACTGTGAGTTAATTTTCTTTATCCAGAATGCAGTGACTCTTTTTGGGCAATCAGAGGTTCACTTAGAAAACCAGATTTCTGTACGGGATTGTTCATTTATTTTTTATTTAGTAGATAAACAGTAGGAGAAATGCAGCAATGGAATCTAATTTAAGCAGAGCATGAACTGACTTATGATTGCAGTCATTCATTAAAAAGTAAAACAAAACTCCTAATTCTGTTCAAAATTATTCCCTTGCGGTAGAATGCACATAAATATACACTGTTTAGAAACACACTCTTAAAATAAATTCCTTTATGTAAGACATGCTTCCATATGTAATTGTTCTTTAAAAATGAGCATGCAGCATATTATTTCTCACACTTAAAGCTTTTTTCTCCTCCAAGTTACAACATGTTTTAAGCAAATAAGTTAGGATTCATCCCCCTTATGTCAATATCTGATTTAGTAACCCCGGGGTCCTGGTACAGTCAATGGAAAGAGATGGACACCAGTCAGACAGGCTTTGTCTTTCCTGTTTTAGCTGTGTATTTGAGGCGAACTGTGCCCCAGAAGTGCCTGCTTCAGGGAGCCTGGGATGACCTGCTCGATATAGAGACATCTCTGCAACAGACATCTACATTTGCTCAGAGAAATCACAACCGTTACACAAGCGCACCGGTTACAGAACACCTACCCAATATTTGTGTACCCGTGTCGGGTTCTCAGCAATACTACAAGCTGTGATGCACGTTACGTCATTTTAACATTACCCATCCTCTGGGGATCGCTTGCTGTGTGTCTGCCGATACTGATTTCCATGTGTTGCTACGGGCCTCTAGAGATAAGATATTTCGAATTCCTCCTGTATCAACTGAAGATATTTGGCACTTAAATCCTAGCTCACAACTTGGATGGAATGAAATATAAAGAAAAGAAAATGCATCCCTAGAGCTGTCTGGGAAATTGTTAACAGGGATATTTCTATGAAAAAAAAAGGAATAATTGTTGACAAATATTTTGCATTTTTCTGCTTGTAATTTGACCACATCTAAACAACTCCAACTGGCATAAGCTTTTCAATAGAAAAAGCTATGACAAGAGCTGCTACAAAATGGAATACTGGGAAAAAGTGTCAGAAACAAAAGATTTTACTCTCAGTTTATAGTTTCCCTGCTGTAACACAGGGCAGAACTCAGAGCAATCTGAAACATTGTAACTATTTGTCTCTCAATATTAAGTACCTCCATAAGGTGCTTTCACAACTCGGATGACAGTGTCTAAGATCTTAGACATTAGAAAGGAGATAGATTAATGCATCGCTCCGAAGCCAGGCATCCAAACACTCATTACTATTATTTTTACATTTATAGACACATTTCAAGTATAGCTAATTTTATATTTCTATATTTCGAGATTGACATTGTTTGCTGGACTTCTAGCTAGGACAAGATCAAACACCAAGCTATGGTTGCTTTTAGCCTCATTAGTATCTTCCCAGCCCTGGGAAGAAGTTTGAAAAGTATCTGAGGTAATTCACGCAACAGTTGGAGCCTGTCTAAATCACAGCAATCCTTTGTGTTGTCCTACAGGCCATGGTGCTGTCCAGAGTCAGCACATACTGTTTCTTGTCCCTAATCTTTCTCCCCGAATGCAATTTTCTAGACTTGCAAGGAGATGCTGAGAAGACAGAGCTGTTGTTCTTTATCCTAATGACTACAGCTAGAAAGTTCCTGTGCTGGCTGGGTATATTTTGGGTTGCATTAATGATCTCATTTTTCTCTGGTCCTTCTGTAAGATGGGAAGGAGCAGCTATGCCCTTATGCTAAGCTCCACCTGACCAGTAAAAATCCAGTTAACAAACACCCCTTGAAGGTATTCTTGTGAGCACTGAGAATGTGCTGCAGGGCATATAGTGAGGAGAAAAGAGTCATGGGATATGTCCTATCTATTTGCCTCTGATTGACAGCCTGTCCTCTGGCAGCTATAGCTGTGCCATAGGAAGATGTCCCATGCCCTCAGGTCTGCCTGGAGCTGCTTGTCTCATCACACTCCAGTTCCAAGTTTGTCAAACTGGGCCCAGTCCAGTTACTCCAGGAAAGTGGAGGGGACCACTTCAGCATGCAAACTTCTTCACTCCATATAACTGCAGCCAGGGGTGGATGTATGGCCAAGGTTACTGTTCATCTCACTTCTGATATGATAATTTATCAGACTATAACTAAGATTTCTAAACCGCGAAGACTGGATTCAACAAGAAAAATAATAAACCACAGCGGGTGACTGCTGTGCGTGAATCAGGTCAGGGAAAAGGTTTACTAACCTCTCTCAACAGCAGGTTCAGCCCAGCTCCCCTATGCATCAGGAACAATTTGCTTCCCATCACACGCTACTTTTGGTGCCACAATGACGACCTATTTTTCTCTTGGCTTAAGAGCTTCTCCTGCACAGAGTGTCTGCCACTGACCTAGAAACACAACTCTCCAGTCTACTACCCTCACCTTCGTTTTTTCCCCTGCTCAAATACCTTATATAATTGTGCCGTGCAACACACACATCAGTCTAGTACTTTTGGGATTAATAACATTTTTAACCCAATGGCACTGCATAATAAGTGAGAATCAAGGAATACAAATTCTTACTGCCAAAGGGTTCTTTTAAAGAATGATTAATATCCACCTTGCTGTTTCTTGAAAAAACCCTTAGCTGTATGCTATAACCAAGAAACTTTTCCAGTTATGTAATAAATGACTAACTGGAACTAGATTTAATAAAAATATGCATAAACTAAAAGATACCTTAAAAGGTACTCTCTCCCACCTGTATCATCAAACTCTTTCTTCCAAACTAAATCACACAAGATTCTTCCAGAGGTGGGTGTTTCATGTGAGACACAGAAATCCATTATCTTATCCTGCTGATGCCATTATTTCCAATAAAAAGTAATTATGAAGGTATTGAGTTTCCTCCCTATTTCTCAAAATCATACCACAAACTTTCACATAGGCGAGCTGCAATTTCCCAGTTCATAGTAATTAACTTGAGTCATTTTGCAGTGCGGTACATTTAATCAAGAGGGTTTATATTAAAAACCTTAAAATTTGCATTGATACAATACAGATTAGGTGAGGGAGAACACTTTTAGTAATACACTAAATAGCAAGTGTACTTCTTGCAGGTTTTCGGAGGAAGGTGCCCAGGGAATTGGGTCACCAGGCTGCCGACAGCTGAACCCACCTTACGCTCCCCTGCCAGCATACAGAAGCGCCCTCACACCGTGGCTGCTCACAGCCCCCGTGCGAGGCCCTCGGAGCCAGATGTATTGTGTCACGGCAGATGTCAGGAGCATATGGAAGAAGGAAGGAGAAAATGATGATCTAAAAATGGGAAGGGTGAGTGAACAGATTTGAAGCTAAAGCACCGAAACATGTCTGTGGTAGGGCTCTGTCTTGGTATACTAGTAATAAAAAAAGATTATGCTAAAAAAAAGGGTCTGGAGTATTTCAGCGGATATTAAATCTGGCGTTCATTGGATTCTTTTGGAGAATCTCGGCTTTACCTCCCCTTCTGACGTAGCCCTGCCCTGAATTCAATCCTTTCTGTGTGAGACTTGCCTCTCTGGATAACTGCGCCACTTCTGTAGCACTCCACAAGTCGGGCTCTCAAGTGCAGAGTGATAATGAAAACAGCGTGGTTTTCTTCTCAGTGAGATATCCTATTTCCCAAGCAATTAAATGTTGTTTATATTTCAAACAATGTGCAAGGGTTGACATTATCGGGCTTGATGTTACCTGAGTCTCGCACAAGATGCATCCCTGGTATAGTTCATTCTACTGTAGCTGCCATCTATTTATTTAAATTTCCAATCTGTTCTCTCTTCAGGGGATAATACAGCGCCTGGCAAAGAAGCAGTTTCTCAGTTTTTCAAATTATATTTTTCTTAAATGGAAAGCCACATGAATAACTTTCCTGTGCTCATAAAGGAACACTGTATTTAAAAGGGAGGTAAATTCCAGGGTATCGTATATAACTTACAGATATTTATGTCTCCTTCGCTCAAAATATTTAAAAAGCAGATAATCAGATATGAAGAGATGTCTTTGTTAGGTGGTGGAACTATGTGACTACCTGCAGCAAATAAGACAGATGTAGTATTTTAAAGGAGCTTATTTGCAAGAAGTGATTTCTGAAGATGATACCATTAGGTACAGATATGCTTGAATTTAGAATACTATAATGTTTGAAATTCTGCTTTGAAACGCAAATGTCATAAGCACGCAGATTAAAGTGTTTTGTTCCAATGCACCTGACAGAGCAGCGTTCCACTTAAGGATAAAATGTTCAGCCCATCTCCAGTTGTGTGATGTTCTGGGCACCACATTACTCAACCATTTATAAAGCACCCAGGAAAACAGATGTCAGAGTATGCAAATTTGATCCTAAATATCTACTGACACATCTCACTGTGCAGTAATAATGCATCTGATTTAACACTAAGGAACTAAAATCTCAAAGACACGCAAAAAACAAAATGCTGCAATGAACCGGGATACAAAAAGGCCACTTTTTTATAAGGTAATAGCAGAAGACACAATATCCTGCTGGTTTTGTCAGAACAAGAACTCAGCACTATTCTCAAAGGCTTTCTAACAAGGCAATTCACATTTACACTTCACTGTAAGAGACCTTGGTTACCCAGTACTAACATCTATGAATTTCTTGAGATATTTCCTTGAGGAAACACAGATTTTTACCTAAGGCAGGAGGATGTCAGAAAGGAGGCCAGAAGTTTCATTAACCTGAGTTATGCTTAGCTCTTATCTTATTCCATGGCAATCAGACAATGATTTGATGAAACTATGTGCAATGTTGTTAAAAATTTTGGAATATTTGGATCAAAAAGTACATGTGAAGAGTACCTTTTGAAAAAGTGAAATTTTACCACTTTAAAGAAATGGTGCCAAATTCTTGTTTCTCTTTTCCCCTTCAAACCTACTTTAGTGGTTTGGAAGATCAAAAAAAACCCCCAAATAAAATAACTTGTCATGCAAAATTAAATAGTGGTTTTATTTTCCCAACCAGCTTGCAAACCTAGAATGTGTAGTAGAAACCGAAAACTGATCAGTATAGCCCTGGTATGAGAAGCAGCTCATGTTCTTCCCTATTTTACCCACTGAATCTGAATGCTGGAACTCATTTAATTCTGATAATCCAGGCTCAGGTCTCTTCTGCCTTCCATATGCTGGAGCCATGGAGAGTGGGACTTTCTCATGGGAGTGCATGGGAGTGTAGGAAAAAAATTAAATCAAATATTTTGTGACAAGTCATCTTTCCAATGCAGGAAATCTCCCCTTTTATGAACTATCATCTCCTTGGCTTCTCCTCCTTTTGGCTCTGACTATGACCAGCAGAGAACATCACTAGCAAATTAACAACACAGGGCAAATGTTTAATCAATGATAGTCAGTAGTATAGGCCTGCGTTTGAGCTACAGGCTCAAATCCATGAGACCTACACCCAAGATACTGGCCATATGTCTGTTACAGAGCGAAAAGTGGCAATAACTAAGCACAATAGCTGGACAGGGAGAGGAACAACATCACAGCACATGGAGAAAAGAAAAGTGAATATTCTCTTGGCTAATAACACGAAAGGTGCAGAAAAAAAACGTCCACATGGCCAACAAGGAAAAAAGTTATGAAGGATTTCATTTGCAGGATCCCAAAGATCTTAATGGAGGAAAAAAGGATAAGGAGAAGGAGGAGAAGGAGAAGGAGAAGGAGGAGAAGGAGAAGGAGGAGAAGGAGAAGGAGGAGAAGGAGGAGAAGGTTGTCAGGCATTGGAACAGGCTGCCCAGGGAAGTGGTGGAGTCACCATCCCTGGAGGTGTTTAAAAGGCATTTAGATGAGGTGCTTAGGGACATGGTTTAGTACTAGAGTTAGGCTATGGTTGGACTTGATGATCCTGAGGGTGTCTTCGAACTGAAATGATTCTATGATTCTACGAGAAGGAGAGGGAGAAGGAGAAGGAAACAGAAAAGGAAAAGATACCCATAAACCAGCACTTGTCTGCCACAATCTAAATTAGAAAGTGGTGAAAAATTACACTAGTCCACAGTTTCACCTATTTCTGCAATAATCAAGTATCCAAACCAAGATCTTTGCAGATATGAAGGCATTTGGGATAGTCCACAGAGAGCAGGGAATGGAGAGCAAGTCATCAACCCTCATGCTTTTGCAGGTATGCAAGGCCTCACATGCAGTGAGTTCCCAGCCCCAGTCACCAGGCAGTGCATTTGGAGAAGTGCCTTCTTTTTTTTTTTTTTTGTGAAGCTCCATACTAGTAGAGACTACCCGGCTGAAATTTTATAACAGACTTTTGTGTCCAACTGGCACAAGAGATCCTCTATACTCTCTCACCCACTTTCCTCTACAGCAGCTACTGCTGTACCAAGTGACTCCAGCACATGAGAGGACAAGGAATATGCCGACAACACTGAGGTGAGAGTTTCCAGCTAAGTCTGGTACACAAAAACAATGATTTCTTTAAGTCTTATGCTGCAGTTTGCAGAAGGTGAAAAAAGATATTGCCACCTCTGTTATAGACTCAATAAATATCTAGACCACAACAGGGGACTGGCTGATGAACCTAGTTAATCTCTGCTCACCGTCAGGTTTCCTTGCTGTCAGGAATTTCCAAGGTTATTTTGACAATAAAAGTTGCTTGGATTCAGACCAAGTTGTCTACATCTGTGATTGCAAAGCAGTATCTTGGGATGACAGATGTTTAGCTATTTTGGCTTGCTTTTCAGCTAGTGTTGCTCAGTGAACTTTTGGAGGCACTGCAGGAGCTGAAACCTGCTTGTTGGGCACCTGCGACTCTGTCTCATGAGCTGGCAACAGAGCTCAGGCGTGTCCTGAAGTGGGTACCATGAGGAGGTCATGACTTTCCTTAAGAAAACAACTGCAAAGCGTATGCGCAAAACCTAGTCTTTCAAGGTAAATCATGCCAACAGCAAGTACATTTTGATCCTTCTTTTCTTTAGGATGAAATGTCCAGGCTTTTGCAGCAACATGAATCTGGTGATATCCAGAGGTCTGAGATTTTGACCCAAAGTTTTTATATCTATCTATCTGTCTATCTATCTATCTATCTATCTATCTATCTATCTATCTATCTCTACAGATGTGTGTGTGCATGTGTGTGTACATATATGTAACTTCTGTTAGCTTCGCTGAAGTCCATATTTAAATTGTCAAGGTATGATGGCATAAACTGCCCTTTGCCAGAGTTAAAGAAGTTTCTTTAGTGTAGTTTTACTTCTGTTTTTAGGAAGACACAAAGGGCTCATTTGGTGAATCTGTGTTGCCCAAGGGGAGCCACAATGTTCCACCGTACTGCCTTATAGATACTGGCTATGATGCTATAGGAAAGGGAAAGTAGACCAGCATAATGACTGAATCACACCTCTGCTTTCTAGACTACCTAATACAGGAAATAACTCATGAACAGTGAGAAGAAATGTGGCTTTGCATTCTCCATCCCCAACAATCTAGACAGATCCAGGGCTGGTGCCATTGATCTCGCTACAAGGAAATGGTTAATCAGCAAAGTTTTAAAAACTGCAATATATTATTTTGCTGGATTTTAGTGATTTTTTAACCAATAAAAAATAAAATTACCATTTTGGTTTCTTAATTTATTATATTTAATTCTAAAAATTTTGTTTCTAAAAATTTTATATTTATTTCCAGAGAAACAGTCACGTACATGGTGTTGGTCTACACCGTGCTCAAAATATTTCTATATTAAACTTGTGCTTATATGTCAAGCACTGGTCAAATGTCCCTCAGAATAACTAAAGATCTAAATGCTTGGAATAAGTCTTAATTAAGTATGGAAACTTCCCAGAATGAAAAGAAAACCCCTTCTAAACATAGACTTCTTAAACTTCTTGCAAAAACCCACATTCAGTTGCTCCAAGCAATGGCTAGCCATATGGAAGAAATTGTCCAGACTTCTCACATTGTCTGGCTTAGTTCAGGAAACCTCTAGGCCTTACTACATAAAGAAAAACTTCCTTATAAAAGATTAACTCCTAAAATATTCAATTCAAAACAGATTCTGGGAACAGATGGCTCTAAAACTCTGTATCGTATTGTATAACCTCTAGAGAAGCTGGACTGGAAGCTAGGTGAGAATTAAATATTCTTATAGTTGGTCCTCTTTCCTCCTTTTCTCGTGGTTTTCAAACTATCTGGGTTATTTTACCTATTTCCCAGTTACTTAATGAGTTATTTACCAGAGGACTGTATGTGGTGTGAATATCAGTCAGCAAAACCAGCGACAGAGCGACGTAGCAGTAACAACTAATGGTGAGCAATGCAGTACTCAGAGAGACAGTAGGGTGCATCTCTGCTCCATGCTCCAAGGATGCAACACTTTGCACTGTCCTTCTCTGGCTTCCCAAACATGTTTCATAGTTAGAACAGAGGCTGTTGTGTTGACAGCTAGATAGCCTAAGTCTAATCTGGATAATTCTGAAACAGTGGCAAGAATCACAGTTTCTTGTGACCTGGCACACAGTAAAGTAACATGCTTGGCCACCACGTGGGGAAAGAATGTCAAACACAGCTGCTAAACACTTTGTGAAAATAAATACAACTCTAAGGGGTATGAGGAGTTGCTTGTTTAATCTTTTTAAAAAATTTCTTTAACATGAATAATTCTATTTCTTTGCTTCTCACTTTCTATGTTAACTATCAAAGATGGGAATCTTCTAGCTGCACCATTGAAAAATATTAACTCGTTAAGCATGCCTAGAAAAAAAACAAGCAAGCAAGCAAACACATACCATAATAAGCTATCTTGCACAAGTTATTCTGCCCCTAAAGAGGGTATGAAAGAATGGGTGGTGCGTGTCAGAGATGAGGTGTACCACCACGTCGGAGGGGCATGTTGAAATGCAGCTCACAAGGGCAATTTAAATGCTAGGGATTGGGACAGTCACATGCATGTCATGTAGTCAAGGAATAAAGACAATTTAAGAATCGGGCCTTTAATATGAAGGATACTTTTAACAGGTTGTCTTATTATGAGAGCGTTTCTAAGGTAGACGATGACAGAAAATGGGCTGAAAAAAACCCACTGAAGTATTCTGAAGGTTGTGTTTCAGCTGTTAAAGCATAGGTGGATGGACAGACGTTATATATTTCTAGCAGGTGGGCGAGTATCATTGCCATTGGCATAGAAACGGCAGAGGAATAGGGGAAAGCAAACAGGGCAAGTGATGAAATACATCGGAGGGAAATCCGCTCCCCTGCTCTGACTTCTGGATGGCTCCTGCTTTTAAGGAATAATACACTGAAAAGCATCAAATGCTGCTTACCTTTCAATTTTTCAGCCAACAAAGCAGCTTCGTGTTCAGAATAATGCATTATTGCCGGAGGAGAAGGAGGGCGCAGTCTGTCTTCTTCCATTTTGCGTCTGTGGCGTTCCTCTCTGGCCAGCATTCTTTGTTTACATTCCCATTCATAAAAGTCATCTCTTGCCTGAGCAAAATCAACATGAAGGCGACCTGAATCCTTTTTGTCTGTGCTAGATCCTAATCTCATGCGGTAACCTGTAACCAACAAGCAGAACTAACTGTTGCAGAACTTTTTTGCTTATTTTTTTTTTCCTTATCACTCCCCCCCAAATGCAGTTAAGTAAAAATGTACATTAACAGATTCCCACGTATCTACCCAGTATCTATCGATTGTTGTGCTTTCACAGGAAAATACATATCCACCCACCCATTTTTGCTCACAATCTTCTGTATCATCTGCCAACACAATAGATGACCTGAAAAAGTTGACCCAAATGTACAGAATCTACATTCCTGTTTAGGAGTTTCTCAAAATGTGTAATTTTTCCACCTGATACTCCCAACCTTAATAGGTGCAAAGGCCAGCTAAACAAAAAACAACTACTAAAAAAGGATCTCTTTTGGTCTGAATGTAAAGTCTGTCTTCCCCTGATCCTGTTGAGTTCATGTGCAATTTGGTGGTTTTCTCCATCCTACCAAAGGAATTGGAAGTATGGAGAAAGGCTGAATTTTACAAAAATCATGACCAAAGACAAATTAGAAAATTGTGCTACATAAAGTCCTGGGCCACAAAGAGGGTGGTGGCATTGATGCTAGATCTCAAATTTTGAGGCTTTACAACTGCAAACACTACTTCCCAGTTCCCTATTGGAAATATTCTGGCAACAAATATAAACCACCTACAAATGAATTAAGTTCAGCATTCTTTAAAGTAATATTAAAAGCATGGATGGATGTATTTGTAAGACCCCTTTCAGATCAAATAATGAAACCTGTTGTGCCTCATCTTTAGAGATGTTCTACATATTCATAATTGAGTCAATGCATGGCTAGCTAAAGCTAGAAGACTGCAAAGGCTTTGTCAGGACTACACAGCAGTACAACAGGGCCCTGCTCTGAACTAAACCCCCTGACTCTTGTCAGAGGACAAACAAATCCTGCCAAAGCTATAAAAGGAGCTTTTTGCGACCATAATGGGGAAAAGCATATGCTGGGCACTTATCTTTTGCAAGTTTTATTTCCAAGGCCAAAGATGCTCGCTGAGCAGTTTCTCTAACTTTTAAAATGCTGATTCAGAGAAAGTGTGAGAAAACACTAAGTAGAAAGCTGCAAACAGAGCCCTCAGATATAGGTAAAATTAACCAGCCTGCACAGGACTAGCTCTAATTTCTTGGTGCCAACCCGCTGCTGTTGCCTCAGAAGCAGAGCAGCCCAGCAGAGACTTCTCAAATCCCAGGATGCTGCAGAGATGAACCTTGTGCTGAGCTGGCATATAGAAGGCTTTTCAGAAACACACACTGCTGCAACCACTGCGTAAGAACTCCAGAGGCAGAAAACTTCTGTTTGAAATGGCAGGAAAAGTGGTGTTTGCCGGTTTTAATAGCAAGTCAAGAGAACCTGCCTTTCAGTTTTGTGGTTTGCCTGTGGTTTGAAGAGCTTCAGTACCTCATCACCACAGTTAAAATTCAGTTTTGAACTCTCTCCAGCGACAGCAAAGCTAAACTTGTGTAGTCAATTAGGAGCATCTTTGCAAAAAAGCATATCTAGGTATAATCTGTTTGTTTTACTGCTGTAGAAACATCCTGCTGTATGAATACAAGGGACAGTCTGTACTACAGCACATATAAGACAATAGCTTCAAAGACATTAAATATCCATATGTGTAGTGACTCTTCCAAAAAATTAACACTGCAAGTGCATTTTGATTTGACATCTTCCTTTCAGACTTCTTGTGGAGTTCAGCTAAGTAGCCTGTCAGTAAGGAAGTGGTATGACTTTCATTTTCCAGTGAGGACTCCAAACCCAGATGAAAACTCAAGCTAACTGTTTACGAGGTCCCTCAAAGCCAGAAGGTATCAAAAATGTCCATGAAACCTACCAAATCTGCTCTCCAAGGTTCACAAACTTGGGGTGAAATAGGACTGAGTATTACAAGAGAGGAAAAAAAGGGGATTGTTTATTTTAAAGCCCCTCTATTTTGCTCTGCTTCCACTTGCACAGGGGAGTAAACACAACTTTTTCCTCCAGAAGGCTATTTGTGGTCATATAAGTAGCTCTAGTCACAAGGTGTTGAAGGGAAGAATTATAGATATGCTACATTCAGTGAGACACAGCAGAAAAAGAGTGTGAGTGACCTTTCAGAGCTGGCCCCTGAACTAATGAGAGAGTAATTATGTGGTTTTATCCACAGAGGTGTAGGCATGAAGGGGCCAGCCAAAAGGGGTCAGCTACCCTGATAATCGTGACAAATGTTAACCCCCTCCCAGCTCAGCTCACCAGCTGCATTCCTCAAATAGTGATTGCTCTGTGCCAAAATGGCATTATCAGCAATGTGAAAGGACACTGCCAAGGTGCCAGGTCTCGTGAACCTAAAATTAGATCTCCCAGCTGGGCTGTACTTTCCAGGAAGACACAGTTTCTCTTCCTCTTCCCCATCTTTCGCCTCCATTGATGACCGCATTGGGCATGGACAGACCGAGAAATGCAGCACTGCAGGATGCAAAGCTCTCACGGACCTCAAAGCCCCATTTAATCTGAATAAAGAGCTAAAGAACAGGTTGCATGTGCACTGGCAAAGCTGAGTTTTACTAAAGTGGCCCGCATTTTTGAAGTAAATGGGGATAATGGAAAAAAAAAAAATAGAATAAATTGCAGTCCAAGACCCAGAACCCTTTGTAGCACTGGACAAATCATAGAATCATAGAATGTTCTGAGTTGGAAGGGACCCACGAGGATCATCGAGTCCAGCTCCTGTCCCTGCACAGGACAACCCCACAGTTCACACCATGTGTCTGAGGGTGTTGTCCGGTCTCTTCTTGAACACTGTCAGGCTTGGGGCTGTGACACCTCCCTGGGGAGCCTGTTCCAGTGTCCACCACCCTCTGTGGGAAGAACCTTTTCCTAATGTCCAACCTGAATCTTCCCTGGCACATCTTCCAGCCATTCCCTCGGGTTCTATCATTGGTCACTAAAGAGAAGAGATCAGCACCTGTCCCTCCTCCTCCCCTTGTGAGGAAGCCGTAGACCGTAATGAGGTCTCCTTTTAGCCTCCTCTTCTCCAGGCTGACCAAACCAAGTGACTTTAGCAACTCCTCACAGAGCTTTCCTTTCTAAACCCTTCACCAACTTCGTGGTTCCCTTTAGGTAAACAGTTTAAGTGTCTCTGAATTAACAGATTTTTGAAATTGCCCATGAATCACACTGAAAATATCTCACCGCTTGCTTAACTCCTAAGACTGAATGTGACCAGCCAGCCAGGAGGTTTCCACCACCACGGAAACCTAGAATAACCTGGGATGGAAAGACCTTGCATGTCATCTAGTCCAAACCCCCTCTTAGAGCAGGGCCAACTTCAAAGTCAGATCAGATTGCTCAGGGCTTGGCATTTTTCCCCTAACAAAAAAAGCAAACGCTCCTGTCATGGCTTCTTGCATCCTCCTAAATCAGGCTTTGCAGACACTACAGGATCAATGGCCCGGTCAGTGAAGAACAGACTCTGTGATGGGTTAACAGCCAGCAAGATGCTGTGTAGCAAGGGGTGCACAACTGGCAGGTCCTATTTCATATGTGGGATCCTCAGGCAACCATTCGGGTTGGCAGCTCTGAGCTGCAGGGTCACTCGGAGGCTCGCTCTTTTCCAATACCCTGTCTCCTTATTGATGTTCAAGAGTATTTAAATGTATGAGAGAACCACCTGCCACTGCCTCCCCTTCACGTATGGGCAACGAATTGCCCTCACAGAGCCCTTTCCCCATCTCTTTGCTCAGGACTGCAGCTAGCACTGACTGCCTGCCAGGCTTGTCATTTTTAATTTCAGTTTCGTATACAATGGCAGAGGAAAAGACTTTGGGAACTTGCCAAGATCCTCACTTTAAAGGAGCAGCAACAGGAAGAATTAATGAGGGTGGTAAATAAAAATCAAACACAATATTTCCATATCACAGGTCTAGTCAAAACTCCATGGCTTGACTTACCTTTGAGTGTTGCTATATTGGGGGCCAGCTGATAGCTGATCTCTAACTGGGGATCTAGATCAGAGTGTTGATGATGATCATCGAGAACATAAAGAAAACCAGGGCATGGTACTAAATGGAAACTCACAGGGGAAAATATCAGCACAGGAAAAATGCATACAAAGGCTTTTGGGGTATAAAGAGATCTGTCTCAAGCCACCTGTTTGTCTCATATTTCCAAGTCCAGGGTCATCAATATTTGCAGGAGCTACTGAATCGTCAGCTACAAGAGTAAAGTACATACAGTTTGGAGAAAGAACTTTCTCATGGGCTGGTATGTTGATTTTAGAAGTCTTTTTCTCAGGAGATCAATATGTAACCTTCAGGGCTAAATGAAAACTGCCCTTCCTCAAGTCATCTCTTTTATCATCATAGTCTTCTACCCATCTCTACCCAGTCTCCTTTTCATACATGTTTACTTGGGAATAGAAAGGAAAAAAAATATCAGTGATTAAACTACTTGCTGTCTTTGCAATCACTTGCACTATTCTGATGATAAGCATGGTATAAATACAAAGTTTGATGAGATTAGATGGGGTAGACAGATAAAACTGATTAGGTAGACAAAATTATCATTATATAACAGACATCAAAGGCATGGCTTTCCCCTAATATAACACGCATACTATATTAACCACAAATTCTGTTTGTACATCTCTTTTGTCTCTTATGGGGAAAAGAAAATAAATTAATAATATCCTTTATCCCTACCATTTTAGAATACATTGTGTTCGAGAATAGAATAAAGACTGGTCAAAAAAATGCCAATATTTCAGCACAAATAAAATGTGCCCCTGCCTAGTGTCAGACCTCCTTGCCCTGCAGTGGTGGGGGACAGTCAGTGCTCCCTCTTCCACCTGCGGATTCCAGTGCTGATGGTAAAAAGAAGTGAAACTTGGCTGCAGCGTGCTCCTGTTTTTCTTCCTCCTCCCTAGCAGCTCTCCTGTTGTTTTTTTGTTTTTTCGTTTTTTTTTTTTTTCCCCTGATCTGGTCAGAGGCACTAAGTATAATGCTTTAAAAGACAGAAAAGGTGTGGAGGAAAAGATAGATGGGGAGAGAGGATGTGGAGCAGGCAGTAAGAGAAGCATAGACAGCCCTGCGACTGTGAGGAAACGGAAGAAGGAAGGGCGGATCAGGAGCTTCGAAATAAACTGGCAGAAAATTCAGGATGAGGAAGGGAATCTGCCACCTCTACCTCTACTTGTTTCCCTTATCCTGAATGCACACTCTAGTTCTTTATGAACGAGGGCACACGGCAGCACAGAGAATTTCTGACCTCTAATCATCAAATCTGGTCGTCCAGGATTTAAGGCATATAAAATTAAAACAAAACTTGGCTTGGAGTAAAGAAAAGGGTGCAGTCAACTGCTGAGAAGTGGGAAACTGAGCTAGAGAGACACTGGTTCTGGCCCAGGGTGGCAGCCCGTACATTTCTGAGCTTCTCTTTGCTCTTCTTGCCACTGTTTTGTTCATCATACACAGTAATACTAGCTCTGACTGAATCCAGTGTGCCCCTCCTCTGCTCCATTACTTGTGGAGATGGGCCCCTTAGACGGAAGTTGGAAGCTGGGAAATGTGCCGCGGCTTCCTACTACTATGATGCCTGTAATCTGTCCCAATGAACTACAGCGTTATGGAAGTAATAAGTGAATAAAGAAATAAATGAAAAGGATGGAAACTGGAAAGAGAAGATGATGAGGGAAGAAGAAATGAAGTGAAAATTAAAAACGAAAAAGAAAAAGAAAAAGAAAAAAACAGCATGGAATGAAGTTCTGGAAGAAACCTGAAAATACAGCAATATTTCAAAGCCATTTTGCATAGACCTTATAAAACTCATAATTTTCTGTAGCTTTTCAAACTGACACTTAAAGCAAGTGGCCAAGTTAGAAAAAACACCCCACAAACCCAAACACAAGAAGATTTGTAAAACAAAAGAGCTAGGTTTTTCCTGACCACATATTTTAAAAGTTCAGATCTTTCTTTTCTCTTTTCTCTTCTTTTCTTTTCTTTTCTTTTCTTTTCTTTTCTTTTCTTTTCTTCTCTTTTCTTTTTTCTTTTCCTTTTCTTTTCTTTTCTTTTCTGTTCTTTTTTCTTTTCTTTTCTGTTCTTTTTTCTTTCACTTCCTTCCCTTCCTTCCTTCCTTCCTTCCTCTCTCTCTTTCTCTCTCTCTCTCTTTCTCTCTCTCTCTTTCTCTCTTTCTCTCTTTCTTATCTTTCTGTTAATGGAAATTTGAGACGCCACTTGTTTCTACCTGTGTGAGCTTCCCATAGACACCTACAGGACACTGAAGTTATGTCCTTACTGCTAAAGAGAAGATGACCAGGGTGGGGGCTCAAACAAGGTATATCTAATCATTAGCTGCCTCCCAGGCTCCAGGTTGGATGGGCCCAGTGGGTCCCTTCAAGGTCACCCTACACAGGGTGGGTGGCTGTAAACCAGTCTATGTCAGCTTGTCTTGGCCAAGGAGCAGTCCCTGGCCCTTCTTTATTTAAGAATACCTTCCATGTGGGGCAAAACAACACTTGTGAGTCTCCCCAGTACCCAGAAAGAGAGGTGAACTAGCCTGTAGAGACAAATACGTGCAGGGGATGGGATTCAGCCCAGAAAGGTGAAGAAGAGCTCAGTTAGGAAGCCAACCGTCATGTGAAGGAGCCTGTAAACTTAAGAGGGCACTGACAGTCACTGAAGCCTGATATGTGAAAGCAGGATTGCTTTTTATCTTTTTTCTTCTTTTTTTTTCTTCTTTCTTTTTCCCTGTGAGTTAGAGTCTTTTTTTTTTTTTTTTCTTTTTTCCCCTGTTTCTTTATTGGAAAAGAAAACATCTGAGTTTCTGTGGCCCTCATTGTCCTGGGAGGCAACAGACATAGCCTACAGATGAGGCTCAGAATCCAACCCATGTGGTAGCTGAATATGTGCACGCATAAAGGCAGACTTTATTCAGGCTGCATTGCAAATCTATAAAAATATGCCAATGAAATTGCCAGCCTATCAGAGAAATTGGCACTGGAAAACAGCAGCATTCCTGGCCTAGTGCCCTTTTCTTTCTACAACCTGTGAGCAAAACTATATAAACCTGTGTAAATCGAAAATAAGATTGTTCTGTAGTGAATTTTAGGATCTGTTGCATTGTTGTGGGATGGCAGGAAATTGCTCCAGGGTAAGCAACACACAAAACCACGCACAAGCCTTGGCAGACAGAGAAATACAGAATTGCCCCTTGCCACTGGAAGTTACAGCCACTGAGCTCAAGAAAGACTTGCTGAGATAAAAGCTAAGAAAATAAGTGAACATTAGCATCACAAAATACAAATGAGAAGCAAGGAAAATCCATTAAAGAATGTGAAGTACCAGAAAGGTAAATGGCTTTATCAACCATGAACTCCTCTGCAAAACGAATGTGACAAAAATTCTTCTTGCTTTTCCGAATTGCTGTTATATCTCCACACTGCTCAAAGACTTCCTGAATAATTTCCTCCGTCGCATTTTCTGGTAATCCTCCAACAAACACTGTTTTACACCCAGGAGGTCTCTCTCTTGTCGAAGGTGGTGGAAGATCTAAGTCAAAACAGAAATCACATTGGAATACAAAATTTGTCTTTTGATCCATTGCCTCTATTCATTTCCCTAATCAGTTCTGGGCAGCAACAGTTATTTGACATAGCATGGAGGCGGGAGAAAAGGAGAAGCAAAATAATTGAACATTGCAGAGATTGTCCAAAATTGATTACTTGAATCTAAACCTTTTCAAGTTTTAGGTGGCGTTTCAGAGATTAATTCCTGCCACAGTGGGTTGTTTTCCAGGACAAACGGTAAAGTCTAAAAGTTTCTTTCTTTTCGCTACACCAAAAACCAGAAAATATTCTGTTTCAAAGCAAGGGAGCTTCTGCAACTGATTTGATCCCGAGCACAGATCTCAAGCACTGATCTTAATAATCTCTGGCTCATACCCATCACTCGCCACACTTGCCAAGTGTGTGGGCCCTCTGCAAGCCAGCCCGTGCTGCGTACACCTCGGGCACTTGGGCTGGATGGACACTTTTCCCTGGTCTTAGCATGATTTCATTTCTGTCTCAGAGTACAAGAGCGCAGCAAACAGAAAAACAAAGTGGGAAACACAACGAAGTGACAGCATGATGAAAATGCTCTACTGGTTATCTGTTTTGTCTTGTTGCCAGATAATGGAGCAGATGCCAGCACAAGGGAAGGATAACCTCGCTGTTTACAAGTGCTCATGAAGTGGAGTGGCTAGAAATGTTATTTTTATATATATATATATATACACACATAATATATACACACTTAAATCATGACAACTATTAAATTTTTGAAGGCTGTATAAAAATATACTGTCACAACACTTCACCTAGTTTATATGTAGATTACTAGAGCGTTCATCTAAAAGCAGTTATCTAAGAAGGAATCTGATTCATATAACAGTCTTTTGGCCCTTTAACACAGTAAATGGGGTTATGACCTTAAAATATACATATATATACATATTTACACACACAGCCAGTTTGATTAAACCATGATCTGGGTATGCTGCAAATCCAGAGCACCAGACTTTTTCCTTAATTTTCTCTTTTGTCATCAGAGTGATAGTGAAAGCCACTGGTCTGAGGGCTCTGAAACTAAACTCCTGGGGCTAACAAACACAAAATCAGGGTTTGTGCCTGAGCTCGTGGCTCAGAGGGAAGAGTCTTCCATTTGCACAACATCCCAGAAGGAGCAGAAGGAAGCCTGGTCCCTGATCTCAAACAGGAGAAGGAACTCATCTGCCATGCTGCCCCCCAAAAAATGTCAAGAGGGGGGACATAGTCCCTCTTTCATTCCATCTCCCTCAAGGAGGGACCAGAGTTAGTCAGCGTCTTGGTGCAAGGTGCTGTGTTCAGGGACATGAGCCCAGATTGGTCCCATCTAACTGCAGGCATCTGAAGGGGAGCACAGAGATGATCAGCACCATATATGCGTTATATTTTGTGGCATTCTAATCTAAAGGAAAGACAGATTTCTACTATGAGAAGTGTAGATCTTCAGGCTCTGTTAGCTTCGTTTAAGTAATTATTTTTCTTTTTTTGTGCAGGTTGTGTAGGTTGTTTTACATGACCTTACAGAGATGAATAAGCATGCTCTGATATACCATGCTTTACACACAGAATAGACCTTAGGAGGAAACAGCATAGAATCACAGAATCATCGAATCATTTAGGTTGGAAAAGATCTATAAGATCATCAGGTCCAACTGTTAAGCTACCTGCCTACACTTTGCTTAAAAAACTTAATTTTTATTAGATTAAAAAATATTTAATGCAGTATATTTAGGAAAATAACATTTTTTCATCAGATCCACTTACTTGGGTTTGGAGGGAAGAGTGTGCAGCTTTTGCAGTGAATTATTTCTTTGACTACAGGCACATCTGTTGGTGGTGGTGGCGGCACTAACCCCATGCCTGGTATCATTGGGTTAATCGGAGTGATTCCAGTCATCATGCTAAGGCTTGGATCAAAGCCTGGTACACAGATTGAATCTGTAAATATATAACATCAAATTCTGTCTTATAAATCTTGAAACTACTTGTTACTATTTTCTTCCAGAGACAGTTTTGCTTTAGGCTTTTTTTTTTTTTTCCTCCAATCATCACTGTTAAGAAAAGAAGGAAAAAGAAAAAAATGAAAATGGGGAAAAGGCAGAGCAACAGGGAGAGAGGGGGAGGTGGATTTTCAGTGAAAAAAAAAAAATCTATGCATAAAGAAGAGAATGTTACATAATTTAAAATATTAACATGACTGAGTAAAACATAGCACATTAAAGTGTAAAATCATGCACTGTGAATATCCATTATTATCTGGAATGCGATTTTCTGTTTTATAATGCTACTGCGATGTTTACATTGCCTTCTGACCAGAGTGTATGAAGACTATCATTTCATATCAATATGCCCTCTCCATCTAATTGTCAGAGAGATTTACCACAACACAGCCTTCTCACATAAGTGATCTTGATTTACGAACACTACAGAGAAAGATCCATTTCTGGCTGTTTTATAGAAGTGTAGTTAGCCAAGACTTCTAACCATTTTACCCTGGAATATAAAATTTCAGCTGCATAGAATGAGGTCTTTTTGAACCTTGGAATTAATTTCTACTTTTCCTGTTATTTAATCAGATTAGTAGACTCCCTTCAACACATGTATTATTAAAATATACCACCATAGCCCCATAAAGTAAAATGCATATTTGGCAAACATTACCCTTTCTTCCTTCCTGACTTCTTTGCCAAGACTTCCATACGTATTATTTAAAGCTGAAAGATTTACTGGGGAGCACCAGTGCTGTAACACCAAGAATTGTAATAAGCAGATGTTTCAGATGAACTGAGAGCCAACTTCTGAAATTTGCTTTCGTTAAAAACAAGGCTTTGGGTTTCTTGCGGCATAATGAATAAAATATTTTGAGAGACCGATCTCTTTGTTGGCATAACACTGCTGCTATTTGGCATCATCAATTATTTAAAAGAAGAGAGTTACTTTGGTGTTCTACAGGTTTTCTGCTGAGCTTTCTGGCTAGCAACTGGAAAGTATTTTATGATACATGTAAACATGGGATTTAGTAGCTTGGGAGCTTGCTTGTTTTGAAGAAGCAAAGGGCAAACAACTCCTTGTCTATGATTTTTGGTTTCTATTTATACTTAGGAAATTCAAGCTACCTTTGCTACAAGGCAGCATGATCAATAGAATGTGACCAGAGAGGCCTGTTTCTTCATCCTAAATCTGCTGCTGAGAAGTGACCCTGGGTCAGCCACTGACCTTTCTGTATCTTAATTTCTGCATCCGAAAAACAGGTACAATAATACTCACTTACTGGTGAGGATTAGCTCACATTTCCATAGCACTTTACAGGTGTTAAGCACTCTGTGGGGGCTGAAAATTAGCATTATGATTCCTGTAAAACATCCATAATCATCTTCTCTTGGAAAGACAACTGAGGATTGAGAACCTCTACTCCAACGGAGCTCATGTCTGCCTCGGCCGCATGCTCCCTGCGCTCTGCACACCGACTGAGCCTCCATCACTTTCTGGCAGCTCTGTACAACAAGCGTAGCAAGTGCACAGCAGGCAGGGATTTGCTTTAGGCCTACTGAAGACTAGTATTAATGAAAACTCATGATATTACATTACTTTTTTTTTTTTAATAAGTGGGCTTATGAAAAAGGATTTGCTCTCAGTGTGATGCTTTTTTTTTTCAATACCAATGTATATGCATTGTTTTTCAGATTAATCTTTGAAACTTTAAGCCTGTCAATTATTCGACAGGATGCAGTGGTGGCCGTATTAAATATTCATGGATAGTGAATGCTGAGAGATGAAGTCAGAGGTGAAAGGGCAACATATAATTCAAAGAAGTCCTTAGGCTATGCTAATTCGCTTGATCTCATATTTAACATCAGACTTCTGACAGTCACAGCAGGCCATCCTGTGCAGCATGCTCCTGCTGCGGGTGGAAGTCCATCATTGCTACTCGCTGCTAAAGCAGCCCACAGAGCTCCATGGGACACAAAGTGGAGCAACACAACAGTACTCAAAGCCTGGTGTCATACCGGTCCTCTCCCAGGATCAGAGCAAACCGGGAGTGGAAAGATGCCAAGGGAGGCATCTTGCCCACTCCTCTGAACAAATGTAGGATTAGCTACAGTCCCAGATAGATATGAAATTTCATATGAAATCCAACATCCGTAGTAGAACCACAGCATTCTGTGGTAAGGATGGACCAGTATAAGAAGGAGGACCAAAAGCCAAGTTCTGCCTGTCCTGCATGCATATTTCAGGTCCTATGTGACCACCAACGAAAAATAACATCATCCGGTGACTGCTACCACAAGTTGTATTTAACCATTGCTCTTCTCTCTTTGAAACAACCACTAGATACATTTCAGCTTCTCTACAGGAGTAGCAAACTGAAACATCAGCAAACTCTGCTCAAACCAGAGATATGTGGTCTCACCTAAAGCGAAGATGGCAGATTTCAATAAGGTACAGTTTTCCGAATATTCCTTTAGTAGCGGTGCAGATACAGAGAGAAACAAATCTAAGGGAGATGACAACAAAGAAACTCATGCCCCAAAACATTGTGAACATGGCTTTGCAAGAGAACTGGGAGGGAGAGTTTTTAGGTTGCATGTCAATCAAAGCAGGTTTGTGATTAAAGTGGAAGAAAATTATTTGCCACTAATTCCTGCCACATTCAAGGAAATGTGACTTTGTAACTAACTTTGCCTGTGTTAAATAAGTACATGGCTTTGTCATCAGTTTCTTTTATAACTGGAATCAATCTAAAAGAGCATGAGCAGGGTGCTCAGGGCTAACACTCCCGAAACGTCCTTCTAGGTGTGCTGGGACTCCGTGCCTCCAGAAGGTGACTGTACTGAGGTATATTGAAGAGGACTCAGTCAATAACTCTTGAAATCTAATTCTATATCTTCCAGGCACTAATCCAAACCCCGCTAAGGTCAATAGCAAGATTACTGAAGCCATGAACAGCTTTTAACCAGGCGCAGGTTTGCTTGCTCTGTCCTCTTGGATAAGTTGCTTCAGTTTCCCAATGTGTTAAATTGAGAATGAAATGCTTTCATACACCACATGAGCACTGAGAGGATGCACAGGTATCATTTGCAGAGCACCCTGGAAATGAAAATAATTTTCTGAATACTAAAAACTATTACTATGCATTGCAATGATGGAAAATTCAGCTGGATTTCTGAATAATGAAGATCTTGTCCAGACCCCCGAAGAGATTGACGGTGCTTATATCTACAGAGAAACTGATGCATGCAACCTGCATACTGCTGACAAATCATGAAGAGAGCCCACAGATGAGATGTCCAAAGGAAATACTGGTCTGGACTCTGAGATGCAGAGAAAAAGGAACTGATAAAGTCACCGGACAGGAAAGTCAATAAATTTGCCACATAGGATCCAGCAAATTCCCAAGTTTAACTATATTAATGCTACTGAGTGGTGCAATAATAGAAGCTGGATGTACAGCTCTTGTCTAGGGGTAGGGGACAATCATCCATCATCACCGCCACTGCAGTCTGCCCCAAGTCCTGGCATAATGCCTGTTTGGAGCAGGACCAGGGGAACACCAGAGTTAGAGCTGGAGACAACTTCGGTTGAACTTACTGGTAAGTTTGTTGGTATTCAGAATCAAAGATAATGACAGAGCTATACAAGATTACAAAAAACAGGAATCAACCCTGCCCACATATGTTTTTTTAACAGATCCATTTGGACATATGTTTATTAAGATACTGTAGACATGAATATGCTACATTAAACACAGAAATACATTAAATGTCTATACTACACATCTGAAGAGGTAAACAAGTGATATTTTATGCTTTCAGTGATCACAGCATTATTTTTAAAGGGTTCTATACATACATTTATGCAGCCAGATATGGGTTTATGATCTCTTGAAATTATAAATATCCACTTTGCAGAAAGGAGAAAATTTACATTCAAAAAATGTTAGTAAATAATTACTAAACTAAATTATTCAAATGGGAAGTAATCAGAGGTGATAAAGAACTTCAAGAATGGAAAAATATGTTGTTCAAATTTGATTTCTTGTGGCTAGTGTACATAAGGTTTGAATATTCAGACATTTGTACAAGAAAGTAAAAGCATTGAATGTCAATATTTTCAAGTCCATGTTCTGCCTATATTTGGCAAAATGACTTAATTCTTCTTTAATATAATAAGAAATTGGCACGGTGGAGAACAATGAAAACCTAGGAAGAACAAATATCTGGAACTGGAAGTCAAAGAGGCAAGAAGAAAAATCTTCTTGAACACTGGAAGTAGTTTTTAAAGCTCCCTTTTCTTTCAAGTATCATGTAGGAAGAACAAAATGTTCCACATGAAATCTTTGGGTCTGGAAAAATAGAAGGACAATAAAATCCCTTTAAGGATAACTATTCTAACACAGTACATAGTCTAAAACAATTACTTTTATTAGTCTCCATTTTGGGAGTGCAGGACCAACTTCGTCATCCTTAAAAATAGCTACACAATCTTGGAGAAGCATCCTTCTTTGGCAACGCTTGCTGTCTGAATCACCTTCTGTTTTTGTCACATTATTGCTCTGCCCAAATAACATGGCTGCATACTTCTGCCAACTGTGCTTTTGGGGATTGCACTCCATCACCATTATTAAGCTACCACCACATTTCCACCAGCCTTTACCACAAGTTATATATCTGCTCATATTGCTTTTTGAGGGTATAATCCCCTATATGATTTTCAGTATTAGCCCTTGGATGTGTCATTTTCTTTGCCTGCAACTGCCAATTGTTTCTGCGGTGTTTTATGAGAGCTGCCAAGTTGTACTTCTGTTGGATGCATAAGAAGACCCCATGTGCAAACACGGATTTGTCTGTGTGCCCCTACTCGCATGCATGGAAGGTTTCCACCAGGGACATCATCAGCCATGTGGCTCAGACCTGCTGGTTGAACACACAGAATGGTGGTGGGTGGTGAAAACAATGCCCTGAGAGCAAAATAGCTAACCAAAACAAAAAACACTACAAGGGTCCCCATGGCCTGGGAGTGATAATTTTTTATCTAAGAAAAAATTCTATTAAAAAATATCTGGTTCCAGGAAGGAAGTTGCCTGCCAACACGCACTGCAAGGATTAGGACAGTCCAGGCAGCAGCTGGTAATAAATGTACTAAGATGCCCATTAAACTTTGGTTTTTGTGAGAAAAATAAAATAAAAGCTTCTGGAGACTAGAGATTTGATTTTGTCCTTCAGAAATACCATTGCTGAGTATTCTGAGATGGAACACAGAGTTGATTTCTACAAGTTGAGATTTAAGTTTTGCTGAAAAAGGGCAAATCTAATACAGTGTCTCCTCCCTTAAAACAAATATATATATACATATATATATGTGTATATGTATTACTTGACAATAGCAAAGAAAGAGTAACTTTTTTCTCTCTGAAATCAAGAAAGACCCTTATTAGAATAAGATCACTATTCTAAAAACTTCTTCTATTTTTGTCTAAAATTCTCCCTCAAAACTCTACAGTCTGCCAGTGTCTTTATCCTCATGTCAGTGTCCTTTTTTTCTGTATCAGCAATTAAGAATAAATATTCAGCTGCAACCTAAAGATCAAGATTGGATCATTGTTTTCCCTGTTCATTCAAATATTACCATCGTCTCGGTTTCAGGAAGTTTTTGGTGGAAGTTACTAATTTCGTCAGTACTACAGGGCTTCTGACAATGTAACAAGTCTTCCTCAATAGAAAAAAAAAAAAAAAGACAGAAATGGCAGTAGGGAACCGACCACTGATGTTCCTAGGAGATGTACCAATTGAATTTGGTGTTGATCCAGCTGGAGTAGCTCGGTTGTGGAGCATCGCTATCAGCCCCTTTGGAACACAGCAGTGTGGCAGCCACCGGCACCTTCCAGCACCTGTCCGCGTCCAGCTTAGATGTCATTGACTGTCTAGACTTCTCTGCTTCTAAAATAGATGCTGGATTGTCTGGTAAACTTCCAGACGCATTCAAATAAACAAAGGCAGGGTGAAAAAAGTCTGACAGCTCTTCCATTTGACCATAACCACTATCATCCTGCCTCAGCACAAGGACCACCTGACTGTGGCCAGTAGCAGATGCCAGGGAATCAGAATAAGAAATAGGCAGATAAAGAGCAAACTATTTTTAGCTTGTATACATTGAGTGCTTACATATTGACAGTGGTAGAGATCACAACTGAACAATCCTTCCTAGCAGGCACCTATGACACATGACTTGATTTATACCTTTTCACTAAATCCTACTGTGCACCTATTTACATTTTGAATCTGTTGGAAGCTGTTTACATCTCTGGCTTTCACAGTGTGCTAGTATTAGGGTAGTAACAGAATGGAGAAATGTCCTTCCTTTGCTTTGCTAAAACAAGGTATCTGGCAGATCCAGGCACACCTTCTAGTTCCTGCATCCTGAGAAACTGCGAATAGCTGTTCCTTATTCACCTTATCTACAAGATTACAGATTTTATTTCTGCTTTTATACTTTGCCATCTGTTTGGCATGTGATCTTTGTCTCTGCAGAGCTGCTACAAAGAATATGGATATGGAACCTCTGACTGTGGCCTCTCTTAAAATCCTGAGAAGGTAACTGCAAGGGCAGAGACATCTTTGTAGGTGCTCATCTAGTCCCGAATTTTTCAAGAAGCGGATATTAAAGACATGGGCAGATGCCCTTAAATAAGTGCTGCATGTGGGCATAGGGCTCCTGCAGGAACAGGAGTGAGACACACAGCATCAAGGTGTGTGTCTGTGTATGTGTTTGCATGTGTATATTCGGAAGAGTGGAAAGGACTGAATGAAGGAGAGGCAGGAAATCACCTCCTTGACCTCCAGCTTTCACAGTTGGCCAGGGGATCCATCTTAACACTATTCAGCAAGAGCTATGTTTTGTGAAACAGAGCCTGGATTGTTGCAAAAACAAGTCTCTAAGGGAATTTTGGCGAAAACGGGGGGTGAGGAGGAATCTAGATGAATGTTTCTCATTAATAATCAACAAAGTAATAATTTATACACACTCTACAGTGTCTGCCAGACCCACTCCATAAACAAAGCCCTTGTAGCATCATCAAAACACTTGCCACTTGAAAATTACTTCTACGAGACATATATCACTGACAAAGCTTTAGGGCTGTATTGTTGTACTACTGTTGTTTTGAAGAAAGCACTGAGTCTGCACAGAGGAATAGTTTACAGCAGACAATCCTGAAACTTTAGATGCTGTTCCTCAGAGCTGGCTGTGCTGTAGCTGAAAACACTAAAAGCAAATCCGGCCTCCTCTTGATCCCTGCCCACAAAATCACACGACAAACACTATATTTGGAGCAATATACATGACAAAGACTAAATTAAAGAAAACCACCTTCTCTTTTTACAAGCAAATCACAGGGTGAATCACTCCTGGTTCATCCGTTATTGCTGCAGTGCTTGGCACAACAGGACCCCAATCTTGTTTAGGGCTTCTAATGCAATGCAAATAATAGGAGAGAATAGCAAATAATAATACTATAACAAAGTGTTACCACAATAGATGCCACTCCCCTGCTCAGATGCAACTCCAGTGCTGTTGTGTAAAGAAATCTACAGCGTCACTATAATGCTATTTCTATTACTCTTTCTGCACATGGATAGCCATCAGTGCCATTTTGACCTCAAAGGGGTCTTGAACGCTACCTGCCCATGCTGAATCTATTTGGTTTCCCCTTAGAAGAGCTCTGCACAGAAGCACCTGACAGGCAAGCCTGAGAATGAGCTGGAAAACTCAGGACTTGATGTTGAGGGAGTCTGGTGACAGTCTGTCAGTTTTTCATGGCTGACAGCTGCATGTGTAAGAAGCTAGAGTCAGAAAAAAATTGACTAATCTTAGTCTCCATCCACGATCAGCTGCTCTTCCATGTGTAAAACCCAATTGCCATTGCAGTGGAAACTTGTGGAGGTGAAAACAGAAGAGGGGAAAAAAAGAGAAGCGGGAAAATAGGGAAGAAAGAAGGCGGCAAAGAGAAAGATCAAAAGATATGCAAGGAAGGAGGTGAAGGAGAGAGAAAGATGAACAGACAACAGTATCATCTGGAAGCTTTGTGTCATGGGTCCATGCTCTATCCACAGGCTGTTTCGAGCAGTGCCAGAATTTTGAAGGATTCATGAGCTTATAGCACCTCCCGACATTCAGAGTGCTGACCTCCCCAAAGTCCCTGCTGCTTAGGATCTGCTCCATGCAGAAGGACCAATGGGCTTCTGCCATCTCCTCATCAATAAATCACTTCCTCATATGGGGTCAGTCACAAGTTCATTGTGAAGAAAATAACAAAATTGCAAATTCTGCAGGCTGCCACCTGATCCCCACTTAACAGTTCCAAAGTCGGTTTGTGAAAACGTAGGACTGGCCAATATGCGAGATGCAATGTCATATATTGCTTATGCAATGTAAAAATGTGTGAGGCTGTATTTCCTGACTTTCAAAAGTCTTTGTGCACTCAGTGTACACTGCTTGGGATAACCCTCTCCACTTTTGTACTTTTCTGTTCCATTTCTGCAGTTTTGGCCACTTCATGGAGGGTGATTCATTAAGGCTAGCCTTAGCCAAACGAAGTAGCCTCTTTAAGAACCTTCAATTGGAAGCTGTTCAATCTGTTTGCCCAATGAACCTCTTCCGAAAGTAAAACTTTGCTCTGTTCCTTGAAAATGAGATCGCCTTCCACCTCAGAGCTAGAGAAGATGAGAAAATAAATAAATAAAGTATGATTATACAGCCTAGGAACTGTTAACAGATTTTTTTTTTGCTTGCTGTCTAGGAAAGTGCTGTATTTGAGAAATTTGAGAGTAATTTGTATGGCACAAAAAGGTTATTGGAAGATATAAGGACCTAAGTAGCTGTAAATGAATACTGAAAAGAAGTTGGAGAAATAGGAAAAGATTTCAACTCCCAAGCTAGGCTAAGAGTGAAATAAAACTCTTGTAATGGATGAAACATAGAAAGCCTCCAATGTGTAAAAGATGGTAAAATACCATCTTCTGGATACTAATGTGACCTCAGAGAAGCAGAGGGGGAAATGAAATTCAGACATTCCAGTGGACATTTCCCAAATGAAAACAAAAGAGACTCATTTTCTCATGAATCATGAAAGAAGTTCTGGTTGTTTAATTGGCATTACTGTGTGGATCCTTGAATCTGTGGAATGCATATAAACTCTCTCCTTGCCTTTCCAGGGTCACAGGAGTAACAACAGCCTTGCTGCAACCAGAAAGAAGCTGCACAATCCAGAAAGGCGTAATCACCTGCATGAGCAAGTTGTTGCACAAACACAAGAAAAACTGGGTTCTGTCAGACTGAAGGAACCTTCTAGCCCAAAAACCTGCCTCTAGCAGCAAATCCCTAATTTTGTTTAGTACCAGAACAGGAGAATCCTGAAAAAAACCCTCCATATAATGTTCTCCAAATCTCCAACGCTCTGCAGCTCAGGGGTTTCCTAAGCCAGAGAAAAGTTCTGTGTCTCCTTCAGGTTTAGTTTTGGATGAAAGGACCAATGAGCTTTATTGCAAGGGATGTATTTCTCTTGGTGTCATTACTAGAGATGACAGAAAGTTGTCCTGTGAAATCAGCTGGAAAATCTTTAGTGACGATATTTCAGACTTTAAACCAAGTTATTCTATGTGCATGGTTCTCCTTTAAAAGCATGAATAAGCAGGCTTAAACTATAATGTTACATGATTGTTCCTGGTGCTATTTTCCTAGTTTCTTTCACGTTAAATCATTGAAATAGTAGAGTCCGAATTCCTAAAACCACTCTATCTTTAACCCAAAGAGTACTGGAAAGAGGGTAAGTATACTAGACGTAGTAAAGATTTGCTGGCTACAAATTAATGCAGTAAGAAATCTTGATGTTTTGTATTATCCTCTACTAGAACTGTTTGACCTCCATATAGTTTATGGCAGTAACTTGTAAGACAATATCTGAATGCTCTGTGCATGGGCAGAATACCTGTTGAACTTGAATTTGATTAACTAACTGTTGAGTAAGTAATAAAGTGGTACTTGGTGAATTAATAAACTGTTTATTACTTAATAATTAACCAAGAATCCTATCTTGAGAAATACTATGCAACATAAAACAGAAGCCAGAGTTGATAGCAGGAAGTAATGCTCCTCAGTGTCTATAAAAGAGCTGTCTTAATTAAATTCCAATGCACTATGACAAAGCTATTTTGTTAGATTTGGGCTTTAAAAGCCACCTAGCACCTCAGCAAACCGAAAACATCCCTGTGTCCTTAGCTCTCCTTGCAAATACAGAGCGTTACTATGGCTCTTCAGGACCATGAGAAACCATGAAGCTGCTTTACAGAAGCAGGTATCTTCGCTAATGGCAGGCTCGGGTCATGGGCAGTGTATCTCCGTACAAAACAGAAGGATTTGTGAGTTCACAGGTGTCTCAGGCAGATATGGCCTGACGAGTCAGTAGGCACATGGGGATGAAAAGAATGAGCTCTGGTGACTAGAGAGCTTGCACATAGATACAGATGACAAAGCACATAATATCAAACACAAGCGACTTAAAGAACAGGTATTTTTCATGGAGAAGTGTGGGATTAAAGCTGTATAAACAAAGAGAAGGGAACCTACCATCCAGCGTGTGATTCCCTCTACATTCAAAAGAGCAAAAATGGCAAAAGCCCCCCATGGAACGGAGGATCTGACTGAGCAGTGTGGCTTGGGCAATCACCTTTGCTTCAGCTTTGGATAACCTGCAACTCTCTCAGGTTTTGGCTAGACACCTTCCAGAAGGGAGGGTAGAAAAGTGTGCTAGAGAAGAACAAATTATGTTGCTTATGAAACCGGTGATTCTTTTTAATCTTTCCATTGTTACACCTGCAATTTGACCTGTGTTCTCAATCTCAAACAGATTAAATAAAGAAAAGATTAAACAGTTATGAGTTATAAGCTTCCACATGTTAGCATTGCCTTGACCTGCAGCTGGTAAGATCATGAATGTAATACTTTGCTTGAGCTAGAAGTATTCAGAATGGCAGCTTTTGAAACATCTCTTCATTACCTAAGGCTTCCTTTAACTACCACCCATTTTTTCAAAATTTACAGGGTTTTAAAATATCCTGATGCATTCACTGCAATTAAAGATGATGTTTACTTCCCTTTCCATCTATGAGTCTGATGGTTTTTAGATCCTGATTCTACAAGCACAAAGGCCCTCTCAGCTCTCTGAAGCACCTGTTTTAGGCAGCCAGACTCAATGATCAAACGGCTGGGCAATGGCGGTAACTGGAGTACTCTTCGTGGCTGGTAGAGAAATCCCAAATGGGATACTCCTAACTTCATAATAATAAAACAATTCTTCTTCAACATGTTGTTTGAGTACAGTAATTATTCCACTGAACAATTTAGAAGAGGCTTGCTATTGAAACAGCATCAGGAGAGTGTGTGTCACGCTAAGGTAAGTAAGGGTAGTCCATATGTCTGAAAGCTGTTATTTCAGTGTTTCAGCAGACTTAGACAGACATTTCTGCATCCTCTGACATCTGGGTCACAACTGTAAAGTTTTCCAGCACAAGTACAATAATTATAACATTATGACTAGCTTTTTCAGCTCCTCTTCACTTTTTTGCATCTCCCACAGAGCAGAAAACCCTTCTTTCTACCATCTGGGTATATCTCTAGTACAAGGAAGGCCAGCAGCAGCTAGAGATGCCAGAGTGGCCAGCTGCTCTGCAAGCCTCCCTCCCTGGGGCCTCAGTACTGGAGCCATTATCAATGGAACGGTGCGGACTAATAACCCTTGATTTTGGCAAATAGCCCAGGTGCAGCCACCTGGGATGGGTTAAAATTGTCCTGAGGTTCTTTTAAGTTACTCTGGGAACCGTGCAGGGCAGTGCACAGAACTGGGTTAATGCTTTTGGCCCCCAGTGACTCCTTCCATCTCTCCTGTCTCTCACAGCATGGGGAAATGCATGTCTCAACTAATAATAAACCAATGCTGAGCATGTGGAGAACACTGTGCCAAATATCAAACAGCTGGGGCTCTCTGGCCAGCCATTAGCTAGCCCAATCACAGCATCGCCTGAAGCCTTCAAGAGAAGAAGTGAAAATAAGGTGAGTTAAAAAGAAACTTCCAAATCAACAGGAAAAAAAAAAAAATCTCAGAACATTTTTATAAAGCTCTTGTCAAGGAGTTTATTATGACACAGCTCCTATTTCCTAACAAACAAAAACCTCTCATCATGTTCTTCACCAAAAAAGGGACTAAAAAGGTGACAAATGTTTATAGGAGGAAGAAGGAATCTCTCCAAGAACACTTGCATCTCTGTACCAACAAAATAGCTTAAAATACAGGCATTGCTCTTGGCTATCTTTCAATATTGAAAAAAAAAAAAAAGGTTATATTTTTCCTTGGAAAGCAGTAATCTTGACAACATTCTTACAATGTCATTTTTCATTATCCAGTTTAACAGGGAAAAGACCTTGTTTGAAAAGAAATCAGAAGTCATTATAAATGAACAGCATACTTCAGGAAGCAGAATGAGACACTGCGTGGATGAAATTAGTTCAACTTGTATCCCGATTAAGGAAGAATCCAGGCTTTGTATCACTTGCACACAACACATTTTAATTTAGATTATATTAGCGGTTGTGTGCAAAACTTGTAACTTTAAATTCTTGCTGCTAGAAGATTTCATCTGTAATTTCTGGCAGCCTGCACCAAGGATTCATCTGCTAATATTTCAGAGCAGCAAACTAAAGGCATAGCAATTTCACACACACTCACACAAAGAACCAACCCCACCATTCAGAAATGAAATTAGCCTTTTTGGTATTTGCAATTTGTTATCAGAACCCTCTACATGTGACTCAGAGAATGCTTTCAAGAAAGGTGCATGTTTAAAACCACCAAGAACAGAAAAGACATTCATTACTCTGAGAAGTACCCATTTTTTTTCAAATTAAAGATAAAACTAAATGATTTCAGACAGACTTTGTTTCAAATTATAATTCTTTATCCCATTTGCAAGGAAAATGCATTTCTTTGTAACATTTATGGGCTAGAAAATGTTATCCACATTAAGATGTTTCTTTTGCCTCACCATGTACATTTACACAGCTAGGGTTCTGTCAACAGTGTTATAATAAACCTTTTTTTTTTTTTTCAGAGGTTTGTACATCAACCATAGAAATATATTCCAGGATGAAAATTGGCACTGTGGATTCTCACTTCAAGGATACATTATAGTATTTTTCTTGATAAATTTTTAGCATCTTTTTCCAATACGAAAAAGTAACCCCAACCCAAACTTCCTTCAGAGGCTTTGCTAAGCGTTTTTTTAAAAGGTGTGAAACTGCAATCTCTAGTAGTGGGGCAATATAAAAATAACATATTAAACTTGCAGCATGCAAATATATTGGGGAAAAAGATGCCATTTTATTGGGCACTAAATGTACAATAAATGCAGCATAATCGAGGAATGCTCAATAAATAGTGTGCAATTACTTAAGCTTGCAAGTCTTTGATAAAGTCAAAGAGGCCTTCACAAGAGGTGGTCAAATAAACTGTGCAGGCATAAAGTGAGAGGTAAAGCCCTGTCATGACTGATAGAGATCAGAAGCTGGCCAAAGAGACAGGAAAACCAAGAATACAAACAAACAAGAACTTTCTATCTCAGATGAGCAGTGTGATTGGAGGTAATGTGTTGCTAATTGTATTGAAAAGAGCGTGAGTAATGGTGTAGCAAAACCCACAAAAGACATGTAATTATTTGCCTGAAAGATTGGACAAGGGCCGGCAATGTGCGCTCACAGCCCAGAAGGCCAGTTCTGGGCTGCATCAAAAGCAGCGTGGGCAGCAGGCCAAGGGAGGTGATTCTGCCCCTCTGCTCTGCTCAGGTGAGACCCCACCTGGAGTCCTGTGTCCAGCTCTGGGGCCCTCAGTACAGGAAAGACATGGACCTGCTGGAGAGGGGCCAGAGGAGGCCACAAAAATGATCAGAGGGCTGGAACAGCTCTGCTGTGAGGACAGCCTGAGAGAGTTGGGGTTGTTCAGCCTGGAGAACAGAAGGCTCTGGGGAGACCTTGTTGCGGCCTTCCAGTACTTAAAAGTGGCCTATAAGAAAGATGGGGACAGACTTTTTAGCAGGGCCTGTTGCGACAGGACGAGGGGTAATGGTTTTAAACTAAAGGAGCGGAAATTCAGGTTAGACACAAGGAAGAAATTTTTTACAGTGAAGGTAGTGAAACACTGGCCCAGGTTGCCCAGAGAGGTGGTAGATGCCCCATCCCTGGAAACATTCAAGACCAGACTGATGGTCCCTTTCAACCTGAACTATTCTATGATTCTATGATCGTCATTCTATGAAAAAATGTATATTTCAAGAGGCATTTTTGAGGAACCAAACACAAGGAAGTCAGTGGGGCATAAGGATGCCAGTGCTAACAAATCCCAAATGAGGCTGTTTGCAGAGGATGGGCTGAATGGCTCATGCAGAAAAGATCTGGCAGTGTGGCACTGCAGCAAAGAGGCCAGTGAAGACAATTAAAGGTTAGCCTGTAAGAGGGACAAAAGCATGGGAAAAATACTGCGAGCCTCTTAGGAAAGCCAGAGTCTCACCTGACATACCATGTTCTGAATTAGTCACCCCATCCTCCTCAAGCAATATAAAAGCACAGCAAAAATAAGACAATGAGTATCATCAGGAACATTATAAAGTAGCTCACAGGAACCATCGTAGAAAAGCTTGGATTGCTCACTGGGGAGAAGAGGCAGTTGTGTAGGAGCATTACGAAGCTCATGAAGTTTAGAGAGGGTAGGTGGGCAGGTTCTGTGGACTCCATGATACAAAATGGAAAGCATTTAGTGAAATAAATAAAGAGGCTGTAGATGAAGAACAGGTTGGCAGAAACGCTTCTTGGTTGCAAGAATTAATTGCTCCCATGGAGCTCCATGTTATGCAAAACTGAACTGAAGGTAGAACTTATCAGAATTAAAATATAAAGAAAGAAAGAAATACAGACAAAAACACAGAAACACATCATAGACCTTAGACAACAAAAATGTTCAAAATGATAAAACAGGAGGCAGGGCTGCTAAGGTCATCTATTATTTAAATGGTCTGACACTTCTTATTACAACACCCTGTTGTCAGTTGCTTTTAGCTTTGCCAATCATTAACAGTTTGGACTGAAATTTTACACGTCAAATATCTGCCTGAGGCTGATATACTCTGGAAAATTTTAGTCTGAACAATTCAACTAGTGCACAAATGGGGCTGGAGAAAAGTACTTGTTTTTTATTTTTTTATATCATGTTAAAAAATTTGACGTTCTGTCTTGGCAGTCATAGCCCCTCCAGACTTTGGAGGGAGGATGTAATATTTCAGAGGTGAAAAGCTTTCACACTGTAGCAGTGATATTTGCCATTCTCTTCAAACTCGACCTGAAAATTCAGGCAAATTATGCTTTTGAATAAAATTATGTTCACTCGTACTCTGAAAAATGGACCTATTTTTGGCTTTAACAGCTGAAATCACAAAGGATTATATCTTTCATGGATATACTAGATCATGTTCGAGCCTTTACTCTGCAACCAAGGAAAGAGTTAAAGCAGAAAGAGCTCAGCTATTGTCAACGTTTCAAATTATTTGTTCCAGCTTTTTAAAACTTGAAACCTAAAGTTACTCTCTACTTCTGTGCTGTTTTTCCTTCAGTCTGTGAAGTTTCAAGCTTAGCCAGCGAGGACAAATCTAACCTTGTGACTCTTGCTGAGATCAGAGTGGTTAAATCAGAACATTGTCTGAGCAGCTTGATTCTCCTAAAAGCCTGTCAGGTCTGGAGCAGCTAATTGGGTCTTGCCCCATATGTTCTGCCTGTGATTTTTCCTGCAACTGAAGACAGAGTGCAACAGAGCCAGCAGGCAGGTTTTTCCCAAGTTTTGCTATTTTTGTCTCTCTCCTCATTTATGGGGAAAAATATCTTTCATGCCTATCCTAGGAGACGTTTGCAAAGTTCTGAAATTTTGGCTTTTTTTCATTCTCTGGCCATTTCATTTGAAATATCTCCACTCTGCAGGAGTTTTGAAGGGAAGCAAACTTTTCAGCCTATAACTTGCAGTAGAACACATTATGACCAGGATGTATCTAGTCCACTCTGAACCAACTGCCAGCTCAACACCCAACACCAGTTTCACCAGGGCAGTAGAAAACAGCTTTTCAAGCAGTAAGTGAGGACCAAGCAGCTGATGGCAGCTTCTTGCAAGTGTCCCAGGACCAAAGAGAGAGCAGGTTAGAGGTGACCATAGCACCTACCCTCCTCTCTATCAGGAGCAGCTCAGCTCACCATATTGCTCTGTTATGGGCACCTGAGGGGCTGCTGGCAGAAGAGAGAAGGGATGGTGACTGGCGGTGCCATCAGCTTGGTTGGCAATGGGTAGATGGCATGAAATCTGGATGAGGCCCATGCAGCTGGGTTGGCTGAATTCACTATAGTCAGTAGATTTGGGTCTTTTTTTATTTATTTTTTTTTTTTCACCAGCAGAACTGTTTAGCTCTGCGGGTCATGTTCTCAGCTGTACTACAGCTGTATTCAGGGCAGCTCAGAGAAGAGGCTTTTAGCATCTGGGACTGCAAGTGGCTGCTTTGTCCTTCAATTTGTGCTGAAGTGGCCTCAGGACAGTTCTGAGTTTTGTAGGGCTGAGGTACTTAAAGAAGGCTGCTAATGGGCCACGTGCCCTGCTGCCCCACTCTGCATAATGCCAGCTCTCAACCACCTTTGCCATGCCGGTGAATTTTCAACCTTTCACATTTTAGGCAGCTTTATAGCTTCCTTGCACTGCTGAAATGGGACAGAAGGACCAGGTTAGGAAAGGTACTTCTTAAGTCTAGCATACGTGCTTTAAACTCAAACAATAAATTCGCTGTTCAGAGAGGTTTCCGACTGGCTCCTTTGGTCTCTGGGTTCCAGCACTGAGAGGATTTATGTTTCACACCATGTACTGCAGTTCCAGATATTTAAATCAAGAACACACTCGGCCAGGCTTCACAGGAAAGTATACTACTTCAGATTGAATTATAGCCAGCATCTTTATGTTTTGTTGTCACTAAAGCATTAAACAGCTCCATGCTGCCTTGTGTAATTCTCAAGTCAGGTTTCTCAGATTAAATGCCAGTCTCACATTATGAAACAGGTTGTGTTCCTGAGAACTAAATCACAAAATAACTATGGTCCTAGTCCAGGAATTCACATGTATTATTTTTGCACTCACCTTTTCCAGCATTTCCAGATTTTAAGTTTTATGTTACCATGAACAGCCATGGTCATGGTACACCTCAAAATGTAAATTGATATCATTCTGAATCACAGATGAGATATAGTCCATCCACCAAAAAACACCCAGTGTGGCAGAAGTAACGCAAAATCTTTCCCACCTTATCTGTCACTTTATAAATCTGACTGCACTTGTCTGAATCTTTTTCCCTAAGGCTTGTTAAATTTCAGCAGAATTCTCCTTCATGTTGTGAACTGAATATGAAAAAGCAAAGCGGCAAAACTGATACTCAGCAAAGCTAAAATGCATAGTAACACTGATTTGGGAGGTGAGCAAACCACATTTTATTAGCATAATTTTCTAAGCAAAGGAGGAGGGGGAAAAAGAAAAAAAAAAAGCCTCTTCAGGAGAGAAAGAAATAAAGAATGTCATACATCTTGAAAGGGAAGAAGAGGGATAAAAGAGAGATGACTGATATGAGCATAAATGAAAATGTAAAACACCCAGCAACTCCTTCTTTGACAGTCCCCTTTGAAGGCAGTCTACTGCAGAGCAGAATATTCTAAAATAAATATTTTGGACTGCACTTTGCATCCAGTTCCACCAGTGTGACTCCACTGCTACTAGCAGGGCTGTGCCAGGGTCCCAGGTGGCAAGGATGAAAACAGAAGCTCATTATGGAATGAGAAATGTAAGAATGCTTTGGTGAAAGCACATTCCCTGCAGAGTGCCGCGCAAATAATAAGAACATTTAAATAATACTGCCCCTTGATCCTCTCAAAAGCTGAGAGCACATCTATTCAGCTAGAAATCCAAAAACCCAGCCAGTTTATAAAATGTGCTTGATCCTTGTGTAGGTCCCTTTGGCATTTTCTTTCAGTGAAAAGATCTCCAGATGTTATTTTTACTGTTCATCTTAAGTAAATGTATGTGTTTAGCTAAACAGGCTTTAACGCAAGAGCCACCTAAGAGAACAATGATAAAATGCTTGACTTGATTTATGGACCAACTGTCAAACCCTTGTTTATGAACATCTGGCTGGGAAGGTGATTTGAAAAGTTTTTCTGTCAGTAAATATCAGCATAGTAAGCTCTTCTACTTACAGACAGCTTTAAATTGTGAATGTAATTAGTGGAGAAATGGCATCAGCATGTATGTCTAAAGTCACGTTCAGCTTATCCATGCACACAAAACATTCATTTTACAGCACTGCTAACATGTAATGTGTAATCATTCGCAACTTCTTAATTAACAAAATACACAAAATACTGGGTTCAGAACCCGAAAATTGCTTTCTTTGCAAGCTGCACAAGCAGGTGCAAGGCTGTCTCTCATGACAGCCCTTCAAAGTAAGCTTCATGTGCCACCCTGACAACTTCTCAGCAACCACTGTGGCCTGGATTCGGCAGCCCAGCTTTCTCCTACACCTCCATACCTGTTCCCTCTAGCTTTGTCACACAGGTCCAGCAAGAGCTCCTGGGAGAGAGGAACCTCACCCCTCCTCTGCCCACCTCCATCTGTTTCTTAGCACGGTTTCTGCAGTTTTCCATGAACACAACAGCTTGCAAGGGCCTAAATGCCACAGCAACATTCCTAATTCAAAGGCTGATATCATCTAAAACCTACAAAGCAAGGCTGATCCCAGGAAAATCGGATTTTTCTCTCCTTCTTCCCCTGTTTTGTGACAATATGACAACTTTGAGATGACACAATCCCCTTTCTGTAATTCAATTCTAGTTCTGAAGCAAAAGTCTACTTTGATCCCGGGTCTAATCTAATAACGGGGAATGAAGAGGTTTTTTTCTGAGGAATTTCTTTGTTCGCTGAGAAACAAAGCAGCAGCTTTATTGCAGAAATAAACTTTCAGCTGAAATGAAGATAATGCCGATCTGGGACCTCACTATAGATTCAGAGAGATTCATATCACCCGCACGATAACATATAACCATGGCACCTAGGACAGGATCCTTTTCACCTCCTCGGATGGTCCATGGAAAAGGTGGAAGATTGTGTAGAGTGACTCAGCCCACCCACAGGAATCTCTGCATCCCCTGATGGAGAATTCTCTTTCCAGAACCTATGACAGAAGCCTACTGTCATCACACTCCTTTCTTTGCCACTTCTGTTGCACACTGAGTATCAGGGAGGCAGAACCTTGTACATCATTCCTTGCTATAACGAAACCACTGGGAAATTACTGGAGTACCTCAGTAACTCAACAACAACAAAAAGGAATTAAATTTTGAACTCAGCCTTGGTGGAAAACTTACTGTGACCCAGAGAAGTGACTTAGAACAATGTTGTTTTGATTAAGTCACATTAAAAAAAAACTTGAGTGGCTATGCATACAAGCAACAGCCAACACATTTACTGAGAAGGATGGGATGTTCAGACATGCTTAAAACATTGAAGGGTTTCACCACATCAAAACTTCACAAAAACCATTGACTAGAAAACTGTTGCAAAAGGGGCTGTTGCAAAAGGGACAAGATGAAAAATGTGTCAGACTGAAGCAGAGTAGTAGTCCATTTTGAACGAGGCAAAAGGGATTTAGGAGATAGGGAGCACAGGAAGACAAGCTGCAGCTTTTTTTAAGACATTGTGGTTATAAATGATAAGAAAAATAAGTATGGAAGCAGCATATTTGTTTCAATTTCCAAAAGTATTTGACAAGTTTCCATAGGAGAGATTAATGACTAAGAGGCACAGAACAAGAATAAAGAAATAAAAAAGTCTTCTGTGTATAAAAACTACCTCAAATTGTTGTTTTGCCCTTAGAAGAAGACTACCTGTCTCACACAAGAGATCTTTTCCTTCCAGCCATAAATTGACCATTATCCTGTGGGTCTGGATGTAGAGGGCTATCTTAAGAATAATGTTACACATTTGTAATAGTATTGCTGTAGCTGTAATGGTCTAAAGTCATAAGCAAGACAAGGTTTATTGGCCAGTATAGTCAGAAAAAATAGAGAAGCCCATGTTCAGGTCGGAGATAGCAGCAGTGAACTTCTAAGCTAAATATAAGTAGAGAGCACATCCTTTGAGTTTAATTAGAGATATTAAGTCAGGTAGAAAAAAAGCTGGTTGGCACATGTAAAAGAGAAGGGAATATTAAAAAGGAAGTGGTGACATGGTGGTTATTCTGTAAGGAAATACATAGGCAAGCGTGTGGCAGATGAAAAGATTAATAAAAAGAAGAAAATTATAATGTGTTGCAAAACTACTCCTTTTTTTGAATTCACTTTTTTTTTTTTTCTTTTACTGTCTGCTGTAATTAAAGTTTTAATCCTCTGGTTGCCTCAGACCATCAGAGGGCTGGTGCAATTTTCTCCAAATTTTTCCAAGTTGGTCCAAGGAGCAATATAACTTTTACGTACAAATCTTGCTTTACACGGCAGGCACACAACTGTGCAGGCTCGCTGTACAGTGCTCGCTTCCTTGCTCGGTGAGCAAACGTATATTAGGGGGGCCCGTGGTCACTGGGTCTCTCCTCCTCCCCTTTGCAGCCACAAGACTGGATTTGTTATCGGCACACAGTCCCCGAGGTCAAGGCAGCGCAGGCTGTGAATAGGCCAGGGCATTAAACAAGGGGGTTAATTATATGTGATGGAAAAGACTTTTGTTTGTTTGTTTTCTGGGTTTTTCTAATCTAAAAGACAGATGAAGCCTGGTCTTTTATGGTCAGATTAGTTTTTCTTTATTTTACTGACACAATGGGAAAAAAAATTACATCTCTTATTCCTGCTGGCTCTGCAGACTTGCGTGAGTGGAAGAGGGAAACTGGGTCCTATTCTGGTCTGTTATCACTGACGTCGGGGCTCTCTCCACCTAACCCTGGGGTCACTCTCTTCTCTTATGTTCATCTCCAGAACTCCAGGGGGGACAATCAAGGCTTCAACCACAATATTTGGTCAGCAACATTTTACTACTGAATTTTACTGATGCCAGAGTGAAAACAGGTTTGTTACCCTTTAAATTCCCAAATGAGTTTGCAGAGCAAGCATTACTTGCAAACCTGTAAACTCTATTTATATGCAGCCATCAAGTAACATGGACTTTCCTGATATTTTCAATCTATAACATAATCGTAAAAGAAAACTATGACAGGTTGTCATCTTTTGATCATAAAAGTGTGGTGAGCAATAAAAAAAGTCCTCTGGAGGACTTCAGTTCATGCTTACTATATACATATGTGGATGAGACATTAAATACAGTATCTCAAAGCTACAGATGAAACATATCTTGGAAGAACAAGAAATAACAGGTCATATAATCAAGCCTAGTGAGATGTGGCTCTCATGCAATGTGGCCCACAGAGGGCAGATGACATTCTGCATCAGAAAATGTGAAATAATTGAGCTAGGATAAGGCAAGAAACCTAAGAAATGTGTGAAAACCCACACTGGTTTTGAATTCTATCAAGAAAACACTGAGAAAATATCACTAGATCCACAACCTGAAGCCTGTGAGCAATAAGAAAGGACAATTACAGTATACAGTAATAGTGGCTAGAACACGCAGACGTGATAATGTTTCTGTTACATGATTCTTAGAATAATGGGATCCCTCTTTTACTACTTGCAGTAGCTAAGAGACCTTAATGCCCATTTCTGTTGCATTACAGAGATCACATTCAAATCCACACCCACGCTTTGTCGATGGAAAACTAGAGATCAGGGGAAAGAGGAGGCAAGGAGGTAGGAATACAACTGTCTGTTAAAGGAGCTGTGGTAAAAAAGCCCTTCACTAGGAACTCAGGGCCTCAAATCCCTGAATGAATATTTGGAAGGATAGTTAACTCTCGTGTCCCTGGTGAGCTCAACTGCTGAGGTAAAACACTGGAAGAGAGGCAGTCCCTACGGGACACCAAATGGTGTATATGAGTCATTAGCTATCATCATTTTGTTTTCTTAGCACTGCACCTTTTTATTTCTAAGGTGTGCTCACGTGTAGAGGCACGTGCCACCCCATCAGCCGGTGCTGAAGCAGCTTGTTACAGGGAAATATATGCTGGGATCCTTTGTGGAGATAGATGTTCCCTCTTGAGGCCCACTGCTAGAAACTTCCATTCATTTATAATAGCCCCCTTGCTTTCAAGAGGACAATCTTTGTCATGATGATTACATGCAAGACTGTTTCTGCAGAATTGGATGGTCTGGGTTTGTTTTATTTTAATTCCACCTTAAATTCCACCAGATAACAACAACAAAAACCAACAGAAAAGTGGGCTGGTTGCTCTTTTTGAAGGGAAAAACGTAGGGCACATGTTCCAAACCACATTTAGATTTTAAAGATCAGAATGAACACCTTGAATTGATGCCAGGAATGATCTTAGTCTTGAGGCTGAAAGTCCTTAGTTTTGGGAGTGGATAAACCAGTCATGACAAGCCTGAACTGGCTATGGTTTATTATAAAATCAAGTTTGATGATCTACTTAAGGTAATTAGACAGACCAGAACAAAAGGACGTGAAACTAAAAGGCAACATATGTAGGAAGAACTGGAAGAGATATTTTACTTTACACAGGCTGGTGGATAGCAGATGAACTTGTACTTGGGATCTTTTAATATACTGAATTTGGCTTAATAACATAAAGGAACCCTGCAATATTTATCATAAGCAATTTATTAAATCAGCTACTCTTGGAGCTGCTCAGCTGCAGGTTCCCATTCCCTGCTGTCTGCACACAGCCCTGATATCCAGGTGCAGCATCTGAGCTCTCTCCTCTCACAACCCGTGATCCTTCTTTAAGTCCTTAGGGGGTTACAAAAGTATTAAAAGCACAGCAAAGAAAAAAAAAATGGTGCTATGACATTTATTACATTAAAGGACAGCAGCACTGTCTTTGGGTCTAAACACATTAAATATGAGGGAATTAAAAGAAAATAAAATCTGGACACTTCATGCTTTCCTGTCCTCTTGGTTTTGGAGAGTTTATTGTTATTTTTAAGGAATACTTAATTAATTTATGGTACTGGCTATTCTAGCAGATAAGGCTGTAGGACATTCTGCTGTGTCTTTAAAATACTTCTACGAAGCATGCCTAGAGTGCCAAAATTGTTATCAAAAGGCCTCAGAAAACAAGGTTTTGATGATTATTCCTGGAAGGGCTGAGTCACGCAAGTTCAAGTATAGATTACATCCTAAACCAGAGGGTTTCTAATAGAAGGGTTAAATAGATTTGACAGCTAGAGCTCAAAATAGGGAAAAACCTTGGCACTGCATTTGGTTATAATATTCCACATTTATCCCTAGTGAAATGAACCATTAGAAATACAACCGTCTCAGGGAGAACAAAAAGAGTTGAAGAAGCATAGAACTACTTGCCTTCTCCATCCACTGCAGTCTGGTTGTGTGTCTTCGGAAGCACAGCTCCTGCTGCCAGGTCTTTACAAAGAGGTGACAATAAGCACATCTGCACCTTCTCCCACGGTGCTGTCTCCTCTAAATGCTAACAAAGCCCTTTCACTTCCCTTGTCCCAATGCTTCTCTAAAAATCACAGCAGCATAGTCTGAGAGGCAGAGCAGGTAGGAATTGTCTGCCTGTTCCTAATGCGAGCAGTAGAGTTTGCCTCTTTCTCACTGCCTAACTCAGAATATCAGATAAAAATAGCTAAACCACTTTTTCACTTACCACCATATTACTGCTGTGCCAACATACCTATTAAGAAGCTACACAATAGGCACGCAGCTCCATAATCACTGCTGCTTTTCATGCCAATCAGTATTATCCCATTGTTTCCATGTGGTCCCTTACCTGCCTGGTTTATCTAAGTGAAAGAAAACAGACGATGTGCAATTTGGGCTGGGATTGACTCTTAAGGGTTCAGGCAGTGTTTAACTTACTGGAGCTCTCTATCTCTAAGCCTTTCCTGAACACAAATAACAAATAATTACTAAATAATGAAGGCATTGTGGTCAGAAGGAGGAGATTATTTATAAAGGAAAATCAGCTAGGGTCAAGAGAACCACTTTTTAAAGAATAAAAAAGCTGAATAAGAAAAGTGCACATACAAGAAAGGCAGATGAAGTTGTTCTTGTTACACTAACAGACCTATTAAATTTCTGAAGCCACAGTAACAGAATATCTTTAATATTCAGGCAGAACACAATCTAAATGCATGCTTCAGAATATTAGAGCATATTTTATGTATTAAGTTTAATTATCTTTCACCTACTCCAGTGACCAGCTGCTTACCATTACAGAGACATTACTCAGAGCTGGTGATGTCACGCACAGTGTTTGTCACCACTGGCACATGGGAAGGTGCAGTAAATCCACTGTTTATCTGAATGAAGTCAACATTAGTAAAGTATTATGTTATAAGCTCACTCACATGTCCAGGAGTTGGGCCTGCAGAAGCCCAACTTTCTTCTTCAATGTGGACCATCAAAAGACATTTTTCTGCACTGATTGCCTGTGCCGATATTTCTCAGACAGATTCCTGCAGCCAAGTGGATGGGCATCTTTACGCATTTTGTGAGACCCAATTGTCATGCAATAAGCAAAGGGCATTTGAAAGACAGGTGGCAGAAAGGAAAGAAAACCATGCATATGCACTTAATCCCAAGATAAAACATAGAAAGCAAGCTTATCTTGCTTGCTCTCCAGAGTCCAAGCTCTAAGCATCAACCTAGACTATACAGGCAAATGGAGAGCCTGACTAGGGAAGACAGAAGATTTTATAGTCCTTGATTTGGAATGGCTGCCTGGGGATTAATTCCTATTCAAGTCTTCCCCTCCCAAAGAAGTCTTGCATGGTGACTCTCCCAGGCAATGCCATCTGTGCCATCCTGATCACTGCACTCTCCTGAGAGCAAGGATTGAGCTAACAGTCCTCTTGGGACTGCTGTGCCCATCTCCTGCAGACCACCTGCATGCCCTGCTAACAGATTTGGCTTTAGGGCTTCAGGTAACACTGCCTTCACCCTGCACCTAGACGCTATGACTGTGCTCAGCAGGCCACCTTCAAACAGTCTGCTGTTAACAAGCCTTTATTTCCATGCAGATAGCTAATTTGTTATTCATACCTTGTCTTTGTTTAGTTAAAATGATCAATTTGCTCTTTCTGTTGATTTCTATTCAAAATAACTCAATTTTCCCATGAGAGAACTGTACACCACACAGGGGTTACACTGGATTCCCCATGTTGGCCAAGGAACCTGGGGTGCCTGGATGGGGAGCGATGTTTGAAAGAAGAGTGCTGCAAATAAACGGTGCTCCAGCAGAAAAGAACAGTCAGTAGCAAATGGTTCCCAATAGCCTCTTGGCTTACTTCATGCAGTGGGAAGCTCATAATTACTCATGGGATTTCTTGTCTAGAATAAATAAACACATGGAAAATAGTGGGAATGGAGGCTTTCCAAAGTGAAGATAGAAGATGGGAAAAACTTCTGCAGAAATAAAATGTTTCCTTATGTTACTTTACTGTAACTTCAAATAAAAACATGTCAAAAAGATTTTTGTTAGTATAATTACCAACAGTCAAGAATATAAATAAATAAATAAAGCCCAAACATCGTAACAGTATGGCTGGCATCATAAATTCCTTCTGGTATTTTGAGACAGTTAAGTAGACTTATGCCAAATAGTAATCAGTCTATTTTCCTAAACTGTTAACTGTCTTGGACAAGATTACAACAACAGAAAGAGAGACATCATATTCCAGAACAAACCCTCACCCCACATACAGTAGAAGCTTTGAACTTAGTAATTCCCTTTCTCTGCCCCAGCTCAGCTCTGAGTTTTGTTTATTTGGGCCATTCAGCCCCTCATCCCATGTTAAAAAGCACTATTTATCTTTAAGCGATGAGCAGATTTTAATAATTATCTTCATCCTTGGCCTCAATTAAGGTCTAATATAGAGGAGGCACTTGAATGACCTAAGAGGCACACTTAACCCTGTCAAAGGCACTTAAGTATTTCTGCCACATTTCCTTTGGCCATCAGATCTCTCCTTTTTCTGTTGTAACCTGACTTTATTTGTTCCTAGCACTTTAATATCCCCTGGTGTGAAGTCTCCTTGAGTAACACTGACACGATAGAAAGTGTGATTAACTCTGCAGGTGCTTTTCAGGCCAATGAAAAAAACCTACTTGTTACACTAATATATAATACTTCTTTAGAGATGTTCCCAGTGGCTCTACATATTGAGATTCCCACAATACCTATTATCTTTCACTTTTGCTGCTATCCTGTGTCTCAATAACAAAAATACATTGTTTCATCCGGGTACAAGCTTGACTAAGCCTTTTGAGTATGTTTCACAGCTCTTTAATTATTTGGACTGGTCATTCAGATAATTTAAATGGTAAATCTTTTCCTCTTGACTAAAATGTGATGTTTCTATAGTGAAGACTATAAAAATCAAGCAGGAAGGAACAAGAATAAAATTAGGAAAATTATATTATTTTCTTCAGAGCATGCCTTACTACATTTCTCTTGCTCCATAGGCTGGATTGTTATTGAAACACAATGTACAAAACAGGTTGGGAAGCCATCATAGCTGAAAAAATGCCTTCCGAAGATGCCTTGCAACCTCAAGAGCTTTGCAAAACCTATGGAAAACTCTGCAGATGTTGTTAAGACTTTCAATATCTTCTTTTACTGGCAGATATCAAGCCAATGCAACATTCAGAACAAGCCTAACCAAGATGTACGCTACCGTGCCGCTGGGATGATGAACCTTCCAGCAGCTACTCGCGGTCTGCATCTTATAGGGGCAGGGGAACAAGAGTGTGTGGAGCACCTTCCCCAGCTGCCTGTGCACTTCAAAATTCACATCTGGAGTGTGCTAAACTTTAGTCACAGTCACAGATCCTCGAGCATTTTTTCCCGAATAGAAAGGTTACTATCTTCAGGTCATAGTACAAGTGGCTCAGTTTAAAACTTTGTGGATAGACCCTGTAATCAATTGGAGTTCAGTGTTAATTAAAGAAAAGGAAGCTGTGTTTTGTTAGGCATGTCTTGGATGATTCGAGTTATGTGCTCATTGGCACGTTGGTTCAGCGGCTAAGCAATGAAGTGTAGAGAAAGGAAGCTTTAATAGGTAACAGGATAGCACGGGTAAAACAAAATGAGACTGCCAGATGGCAATCAGTGACTCCAAGGCTTCAGTAGTGGAGAGGCCACAGAAGAAGAAGTATACGCATGAGACTTGGCAGAGTCATCTGGCCAGATGACTTAAAGTCTTCAGCACTGCTTAATGTACTGTCTTGCTTTGCAGAACTGCTGAATATAATTAAATATACCTTGATTTCCTTCTTTATTGGATTTTTCTTCATTAACATTACAAAAATAGTACACAACCAGAACAATGAGGGATATGTTTACAATTTAGTCAGCATATTACAATGTGCAGTCAACAATAATTCACTGAACATGCCTCATCTATTTTATGGTGGAGAGACAGTGAAGCTTAAAGGACTTTTCCATAGCCAAGGCAGACTGGTGAAGGAATTATTAAGTCTCAGCCCACTCTTGATTTTTCTCAAATAATCCCTAGGTCTTCTCCTCTGCATAGGAACTGAGGAGCTCTTGAGACACTAGAATGAGCAGAAGAAGGAAAAGTCATCACACTAGTCCTTCCCCTGGTGTGTTCATCACATGGAAAAAAGCTTAAGATTAGTCAGAATGTGAATATAGTGCTTGCCTTTCATTACAGTCTTCACTCTGAAGAAACAGAGACTGAAAATTACATCTTCAAAGACTTGGAGGTCTTGAGCTAATAAAATTCTAGGAGGGATATTTAACCTCCTGTCTTGGGATTTGGCAGTCTGTAGATCAAAATTTCCCAGATTTTTCTGATATCAAAAAGTAAACATGGGGTTGTGGTTTCAGGATTGCAACAACTTATTGTCACAGGTGTTGCTTCCAAAAGAGAAGTTTTGCTGAGCTATGACTTGATTTAGAAATATAACCTCTAGTTTGGGGAACCCTGTTTTATGTATTAATCATTAAGAGGAGAGCCCATCAGAGGGAGAAGCACTTCTGTGCTGATTTGCCTTGAACTTCTCTCCCTGTGAAGTATCTGATACTCAACACTGTCAAAAGCACAATCCTGAATGAGGTGACCTGATTGGAACTGACAGCTCCTATGTTCCGCTAAAATCAGGTCAAAAGACAAGTGTGTGGGGAAAGCAAAGACAAATGGAAAACCAGTAAGGCTGATGTAAGTGTCTAATATTTCACAACCTCCAGTGTCTAAAAAATACACGCCTGAGGCCACAAAAGTCATGTATGTTTCTTCTATGCCTTTTGGTAAGCAAGACGTTAGGCTTCAAAGCTTCCTAGACTCTGATTTCAGGATTTTGTACAAGTGAACAAAGACGAACTTCAGCAAAAACAGGACTGGAGGCCACTGAAAATTTTAATATCTCAAGGCTGAGGCATGTTGGCTGTACTCAAACGGAAAAGCTTGCCTTAATAATTTTCCTGTAAATAAGTAGAAGGGATCAGTTTTCAGGCATACCCTTGACTTCTAGGCAGATCTATAGCTTTCATCTTGGATGTCTGCCCTTGTGGTTTGTTATATTTCTCTTTAAGAGTACAAATATGTGGCACAGGGCATGAGCTTAACTGCGTCTAAAAGAATTACCACTTATGTAGCACTCTTCTTGTTCATTTGTACCGAGGAACTTTTTGACACGCAACATTTTTGACTAACAAATGTTTAGGTCATCTAAGTAATTCTGGAGGAAAGCATCTCAAAATTGCTTCATGTTTTTCAGGGCAGTGGTTCATTAGTGAAATGAGAACCAAACTGAACTAGAGGAGTAAATAATTTTCCTGACTGGATGTCTTCCTTTAGAAAACAGGTGACCTGGTGCCATTTGCTGAAACAAATGAAAGCGTAAGAACACTAAATTCAGCAATGCTAAAATTGCCTTTAAAAAGTACCAATGCAAAAGCAAAATAAAACATTCTCAGGTGGCCCGAGGTTACTTAGTTTTTCTACCAGTCCTAAAATGTAACAAAACAGCAGACTTCAATGTACTTGAAAGATGTGCTTGAATCAGAGTTGCTGAGTGCACTAAGAGGATTCAGATCTCAAAACGGTGGAGTACAAACTAACCTTCTCCTCTCATCTGACCATTTTTCTCAAAGTCGCAAAGCAGAGAAAACAGCAATTTTAAGACCTGGATAATTCAAAAGCAGTTTAGCAGATTTTGTCCAGTCTGTCTGGGCTGAGACCAACCGTGAGAAATTTCAGCCCAAAAAGGCAATTTTTTGGAAAAAAAATTATAGTCTGTTGAAAACAGAGGTTTAGAATGAAAGTGCTTCTTGGCCATAACTATTCCACATCAATCTTTAACACTCTAGTTAATGCATTATTAAACTACAGTTTATTGTATTAATTATGTATACATACTGTATAAATGCATATATTAGTGTACATGTAACACAGTAGGCAAATATTATGGAAAAAGTAGCTTTCCAAATAGCAATAAATATAAGCAAAATACATGTAGAAACAGAAGAGATATTATAGAACTATTAACAAGAATCTATCTTTACAAAAGAATGGCTCTGACGTTTGCCCAGATCAAAAATCCAATTTTACAGCACCAGGAGATAAGGAATTAAATAGAGTGCAGATATCATCTAAACTGGTATTAAAAGGTTAGCAGCGCTTAAAATTGATTAGTTACCAAGACCAGACAGCCTGCATTGCAGGCAGGGAGAAGAGTATTGGCCAAATGTTGCAGAAGCTTTAGTTGCCATTTTAAGAAACTCTCGGGCTATGCAAGAGCTTCACAGATTGCAAAGTGGGGAGCATAACTTTGTTACAAGGCAGGCACCTCAGCATGTTACATGGCAGCAAAGTTAACAACATTTGGGGAAAAAAAAAAAATCATCAAAAACCTTCAAAAAGATCACAATGTCTCCATACCTAAAGGAACAAAACTGACCTGCAATTTAGGAATTAGGAACCAGTCAGTTTGGGGAAGGAAAGGCCATGAATAGATAAGTCATTTGGAAACTGAAAGAGAACTAAGAGATATGTCAGGATACAGATGAGCAGCATACACCAGATTTCAGACTATGGCAGGCTATATAAATCTATCCAGGAAAGATCACAGTCTCCCCAAGATTAATCTAAACTATTATACTTACTGCTTTTCCTAGCTGTCATCAAGGCAGGAAAAAAAAAGAATCCAATAATTTTTTAAAGACAGACAAAAAGTTAACACTGGGACACAGGTGTGCCATTTTCATCTCTGAGAAATGTCACAGATGACAGTAGCAAAAGCAATATATGACTGCTCACAAAGAGGAGTTCATTACTAGGATTAATAGTAAAAAAATGAAAAAAAGTCAGAAAAGGCTAAGGACTAGTTAGATATTGGGTAAACATGGGAATGCAAACTCCCACTGAATGCAGATACGGTAAATATATTATAGCAAATAAGTCTGTAAGTCTTTTAATGGTAAACTGTGGTTTCACTATTATGGATTTGCCATGAAGAAAATGTGTCCAAAACTTATGAATCATAAGGAAATATAATGAAGTGTCAAAGCACCTATTTGCCTTGAAAATACAAGAGTCTCAAACAAAGGAAAGCAAAAGGAAAGAAGTTATTCTGCACCCATAGAGAAATCAGGCGGCACTTCAGTAATTAATATTTATTACTAATGGCACCTTTCATAGATTGAAAATGCTGAACAAATACCAACTGACCTGTACAACACTCCTACAATACGTGATACACATAATTATGGAAATTACAGTAGGGAGCTGGCAATGAAATAAAGTCCTGGAGATCCTCCCTTGTGGGAAGAAGCATTGCACACGAGATGCGGCTGCCATGTAGGGACTGCACAGCACACCTGAGGACACAATTTATACCAAAACTGGAGAGGCAGAGGAAGAAGGGAAGACAAGAAAGTGGGCAAATCTCCATAGGATATGCAACTGAGATGCTTCTAAATGCAAGCAGCAGAAGCTGATTTTGACATGTGGCTATTTTCAGATTTGGAGGTAATTACATTCAAGTTGACCGCAGCATTTGTAGGCAAAAGCCTCACCAGAAAATGAAAAAACAGTTTCCTGGCCAGCATGTACAATTATAAAATGTCCTGAGTTGGAAGGGACTCACGACGATCACCATTCCCACGTGTCCTGTCACTGGATACCAGGGAGAAGAGATCAACACCTCCCACCCCATTTCCTGAGGAGGAGAAGCAGAGAGGGAGGTGCTGATCTTTCTCCTGGGTATCCAGTGGTAGGTCTCGTGGAAATGGTTCAAAGCTGCACCAGGGGAGGTTTAGACTGGACATTCAGAAGCATTTCTTTACCGAAAGGGTGGTCAAATCCTGGAACAGGCTTCCTAGATAGGTGGTTGATGCCCCAAGCCTGGCAGTGTTTGAGGCATTTGGACAATGCCCTTAACAACACGCTTTAACTTTTGGTCAGCCCTGAATTGCTCAGGCAGTTGGACTAGATGATCGATGTAGGTCTCTTCCAACTGAAATATGATATACTATCCTATTCAATTTAAACTATGCAGATCTCTTTCTTAGGCCTCTCTCCCTGTGAGGGAATCAATGGCTCCTCCTCACGTAGTATCATCAGCAAACTTCACGTGGACTCAACTCCTGCACCCAGGTCATTGATAAAAAACATTGAAGAGAACTGGCTCCCCAGAAGCAGATGGTTTTGCTTGTTTCTTTTAACCAGGAGCATGAGGTTAAAGCCAGAGAGAGAGAATCAGTTCACGGCCTCCACCAGCTAAACTCTCTGCTTGAGACCAATTCATTATAAATCAGCTTTCTTGCAGCTTAGTTTGCCCACCTGTAAAACTGGTAATTGAGAGCCAGGGCATCAGCTGTGAACTGGCACAGCTCCACTCGGTTCCCAGTTTCAGAAGGGGACATATTTGGCCAAAATTAAGCATCACGCATCCTGAGTGAGGCAGGCAGGGCGATTTACATCATGACCTGGCTCACCACATCCATGTCTATGAGGACAGGTGCAGATGTGACAGGATGCTGCTCTGATCCAGATGTTGCACAGCACTTCTTAAGCTGAAGTGTCAATGCAGCTTCCAGAGGGCACCTGTCACATGTCTGGCACGTGGCTTGTGTCTATAGGGCACACACCTATATAAAAATAATTTTTCTCTGCCTCACAGGAGCAATGAAGTTTTTTTAATCCCAACTAATTAGGCCTCTTGTGCTGACAATGAAGTCTGATACATCCAGGCTTGTCTGTGAAACACTGCTGGTTTCAAAATATTATTTTTATTATTATTAAAATAACAGATCCCCTACAAAGCTCCCCCCAACTGTGTGTGGGAAGTGAAATAAGAAAATCTAACAAGAACAACCTCTTGACATTCAATTTATGGAGTCAGGCAGAAAGTAAATAAGCATACACCTGATAGGAAAGCTTCACTTCGCTAGTATCAACTCAGTATATGAACTGAATGGGCTTCATGATTTTCTGCCCAATTAACATGACCTCAAAATCTTTCTCTGGTCAAGAGTTCCCAGACCAGGGTATTCCTTGGCAGAACCTCAAGACATCCTGCTTGAACAGAAAAACAGAAACAAGTGTTTCTTTTACGTGACCTGCTTCATAGTCTTGACCCAGCATTAGTTGTTTGATTTCCCTAAAGAGTTTTGGCTTTTCCACAAGGTTAAAATAGAATATGGATTATATACCTCCTACAAGAAGAGACTACACAGTACACAATACTAATCACGGGTAATGTTTTCAGAATATAAAAATATAATATCCTCAACAACCATTCCATATATTTTTAAAACAATCCAAAGAATGCATGGACGGTACAATAGATATCTTTAAAAAAGAAAAATCTTACCTGTCACAAGCTGTTGGCCAGCTAGTCCTACTGGAACCATCCCCAGGTTATTCATAGCTGTAGCCCAAGCTGTCGGATCAGTGACTGACATGTTAAGTTGTGTGGTATCTATAGCTATACTTCCCAAACCATCAGCCGCTGCAAAAAAAGAAACACACTGTAAGTAGAAAAGTCAACATACCACAATTTTTAACCGATACCTTCAGTCAAAACGAGATATCACAATCACTGATTATTTTGGGTTTGTTTTTTTTTCTTAATTGTGATTCACCTTTTAGACCATTAATGATAGTGCTCGATATTCTATAGCAAAACATAAAGACACTGAAAACATTCAAAAGACGTAATACAAAACAAGAGTGGTTCAGGCTGGTTATATGGAAAACTTTTTCACCACGAAGACAGTCAAGCAGTGGAACAGGCTGTGCAGTCGCCATCCTTGGCAGCTTTCAAGACTCAACTTGGTAAAGTCCTGAGCAACTGGTCTGACCCTAAGGCTGGCCTTGGTTTGAGCAGGAGGTTGAATTGGAGACCTCCTGAGGCCCCTCCCAACCTGAATGAGGCATGCTGTAATCCTCTGATATAATTTAATTATATATATATTCTCTGGCAACTTGTCAGAAAGCTGTAAGAACCAAACACCCTCCAATAAAAGACTTGTTTTCCATGTGATTAGCTTTTTTTTGGTAAAAGGTTTTAGAATGCATCAGCCCCTAATTAAAGAGAAGTCAAACCAAATTGACTCACTATGGGAAATACAAAGTTTTATTGTAAAACCAGAAGAGAATTGTCATTAATACAGTCAGAATAAGTTAAGCCCAGGTATGGATTTTCCCGGGCTGGGAAAGGAAGAATGGGTCACACAGCTAAAGGATGGTACCTTTCTGATGTCAAACCCCCAAACACAAGGTGTGGTCACACATTTGAGCTACCCCTCTCCCTGGTCACAGCTGAAATCAGCTCTTTCCACCTGCTTTCTTACAGCCTTTGCAGATCTAAGATACTTACCGGCAGCCATTGCTTTCCAAAGTTCCTTTTGTTCCTGTTCGACTTCTTCAGCTAGGAATAATTAACTACTGTATTAGCAGCATCTTGAGATGGGCTGTCACTGAACGCAGGGCCCACACGCAGCTCATTAGGCTCTGGAAGAGAAAAGACAAAATCAGCTATCAAGTGCCGCAGTCAGAGCACAGTTGCAAAACAACAGACCACTTTGGGAATCCTCTCGAAGCTCCTGCCTGTTCCCGCTGGATCGCCAGCCCCAGCCTCCTCGCACGTGTTTAGCAGCCACTACAGAGGCATTCCAGCCAACGCTCATCCTCACCCGCTGAACAAACACTACCACATATGAACCTGTCAGACCGCTGAAAAGCCCTTCACAAATTAGGTCTTATCAGTAGCTACACAGCCTCCTCAGCATGAAGGCATCAGCTGAAAGAACATATTAAAGGATGAATACGATTTTTTTTTTAACTGTTAACAATTAACTGATGTTGAAAGTTTCAAGGAAATAGCCTCCCGTTCTGAGATAAAAAGGGACAAAAAAATACTCTGCAATGACTTACAGAATGCAGCCCGCAGAGACGTGGAAAAGTAAGAAAACCTAACAAAGCGGAGGATGACGCCTGCTCCTTAACTAATGCTGTGCCTTTGGCTCACCAAGGTTAGTTAGCTCGAAACATCTGCTTCTGGCTAAACCACATTGCTTTCATCAGGTATCTGTCAGACCATGAATTTTGCATAAGGGTAACTTCTTGCTGTTGTTATTGCTGTTGTTATTGCTGTTTGTGAAGCTCACCACGTTAGCACATCGCTGATCAGAAGGGAGGCTGAATGAGCGAATGGGTAAGAGGTGCAACCAAAGGCTGTGAGCTCTCATTACTCACAGCAGAGGGAAAAAAATGCTGGGATGAAGATGATCACAGATATATGCCCATGTTGATCTTTTTCCATTAGTTACATGTGACTATAGGCAAAGGTGGGCTGCGGTATTTTTTTTGGCAGGCTAGCACCCTAAGGGGTCTTTGGTACTGGTGGCCAACAACTGACCAAGTACTTCCAAGTGTTCAGGAGAGTCATTAATGATGTCAGGTGCGTGTTAGTGACTTGTTCAGCCCTAAGATATTTGTGCTGTCTTTTTAAAAATAAGTACTTGAAAGACCTTAATTGAGAGGTTTCCAACATGCAAACCCTAAGAATTAATCTTTAGAAAAGACAAAATTAGCTTAGTACCTCCCACACTTTTCTTTTTTTCATGTGATGTGCATAAAGTGCAAGCTAGGAACTTTTATATCATAATTCCCTGAAGGTGTACAGATCCCTTCATAGGAGCATGACTACATCAATAGTTGCAAAATTGAAGAAAGAGCCAGGATCAGACAATGCTGTACATTTTGTACATGTTGTATTTTTCATATAATGAGTATACTAGGCTAAAAAGCATTTCGTTCAAATCTACAGAGGGTCTATTTAAAAGTCAATATTTATCAGCTCTTAATATTTGAATTTGCAATTCCAATTCTTATTTGATCTCCAGTATTCATTATACATAACATAAAATAATTTTATGATAAATTTAGCTTTTAAATAACATCTATAAACACCAAACAAACATTGAACGAAATCTTCTGCAGGGAATGTAGCTAGCATAAGGCAAACCACCCAAGATTTGTCAACTTTTTAAAAACTGGGTGTCTTCTGTTCAGCTCCTTAAACTTGTACTTAGCTCTTTCCACTCAGGTGATAACTTCGGACGACAAACATCTATTTCAAGGTTAGAGCTGGCTGAAATGCTTCTTGTCAATAAGCTATTTCTCACATAGTACAGCCCCCCTCGCCCTTTATGAATCACTCCCAAATCAATCCTGATTTACAAATATATGCTGAATAGCCCAGATGAGACTGCTTCACTTTTTTCCCTGACCGGGAGCCTTGTTGCCTTGATGTAGGAAGGCATGCCTGAAAACCAGTAGCGATGAAAAATGCCTCTTATACCTCGCTGTGTGCTAGATGCTTGTCCCCATAATGCACAACCCTGACTAATGGGGAGGAAGGAGGTGTTGCCCCATGGTTTTGGAAGATGACCTGCAAAGGTACGGATTACTGGGACAAGGGGCAGAAAAACAGGTGTTGGACTCCCTCTGCCACCTCCTCTCCCACCGTTTTACTCCTTGTGAAGTGTGCTCTGGGTGACACAACTAGGTCTGCTGCTGAACTCTACACTCTCTTCCCCCAAACCCACATTGCAGCTGTACCAGCACTGCCAGAAATGGGAACTGGTCCATACAGAATCAGACACTGGGGTAGACAAATGCACCTCAGCCAGCTGGGAATTAATAGGCAATTTTTTTAGTGTTTGCCTTCTATCAGGTTGTCCATGTATTTCAAATTTTGGTGTATTTTCTTGAGTTAGCCACAAGTATTCGTCAAAGTCCTTGCAGAGGAGGAAAACCTTATAACAACACTGTGAATATGAAATAAAGCAGAATCAGTGGGTTAGTTGGTGAAACTCCTGTTGACTAGGCCACCAGCTCTGCTCAGTGTGCCACTAAAGCCTTTACTTGAAACATAATCTCATAGCCCAGGCTGGCTCTGGGCAGTTTTGCTTCGTCTCTGTCCATCAGGTCTACTGTTTTATCATCAGGACCTGGATACAGTGCAGGCTGAACCAGAGGAAAAACCACAAAAGAGCACGTGAGGAGCCTTAAGTGGAACTAGTCCTATCTAACCAAGAACTGCTGCAGGCTATTTTGTCAGTGGAAGAGAGCTGAATAACAAGCATAAATGCACCTACGGACACTGAATAATTGGCAGCAAGCTGTAGGCAGAACTAATGCTACATCCTGAAGGACACAGCCTGTAGAAACTAGCTCTCTTAAAAAGAAAAATACTAATTACGAACATCCCTTGTACCGACAGCTCGCTGGTTATATTAACACAGAGCAACATAATATGGCTAAAATAATCTTACAGGCATTTTACACCTGATTTAGACTTAACCATTAGCTTTCATTTAAAAACTTTCAAAAATTCAGATGAAAGAAGGTTTTGTTAATGCTTAAATTAAAATCAGCTTTAGGCAAATTTCAACATTTCTTTGTATAGCTCAGACGCTGTACTATTATACCCTTCATGACACTGGAAACAAAACAAGTTAGAGAAACAAATAAATCTACTCACTAGTCATACAAACACCAAAATGCTGTGGATGATGAGAAATATACCTACTAGCAAAGATCCCTGCTTTCTGAAAAATAAAAGGAATCACTGTGATACTGGTTAAACAGGCAAGGAAGTGTAAGCTTATGCAGGGATCCTGTGTATCCTGAGCAGACATTAATCAACATCGTTTCACTGACATCACACCTTTAGAAAGCGTTCCTGGTTTATAACTCATCAGCATCTCTCAGCGTTGATGACCTGAAGATATATGTAAAAGAAATCTGTGTTTATAAACACTTGAGCATGAGAGTAGCTTCACTCCAGGGGAGTGACTTCAGAAGCAAAAGAAGCCGTAATCCCGATTTACAAGAGAAAATGTGTAAAGTCTTCTTGGTGCTGCTGTTCCTTGAGGTTTGGGAGGGGTAGGGATATTAATACAAACTTCCTTATTTGAGAGCTTCTGATTAACAAGATTTTAACACCAAACATTTTGTAAAGCGTCTCCACAGGACACTTTTTGTGATCTCTCTTTTTGCAGACACGCAACGCAAGTACCAGTCCTTGTATGGGGGGTTGTGGGAGACATTTAGACTTTCCTCAGACAGGTTGTCAGGAAGATAAAGCACCCTCAAGCCCATACCAATGAGCACTTCTCAGTCATGACAGTCATAGCAGATTGTACTTAGTACGCGTCTTTTATACCAAGCAATTAAATGCAGTTACCCAAATGAATACGGAAGTCGGTTATATATTGTGCATCAATTATCACAGGCAATGAATGCCATGAGACAAAGAAATTAACACAACGTAAAACTAATTCAATAACACAGCAGATTGCTAAGTTAAAATCCTACCCTTTAGATATCCACAACACCACAGTCAATGAATTACGACACGAAGCAAAGATGAATAAATGCACCATGGTAACGAGGTTCTGGGGAGTGCCCGGGACAGCGGCCAGCCCCGGGATGCAAGGAGGAGGTTCTCTGCCCAGTTCTGACACTGACCTGCTGGGTGATCTTCAGTCATTTCACCTCTTTGTCTAATTTTAGTGACCACTAAATCCTTCAAGGAAAAGGCTGATGCCATGACCCTTTTGAAACCTGGGACAAAGAGTCACAAAGACATTAAATGTTATTGGTGCCAGTTCTTGAGACAACACAGATGGGCAGGAGCGATGTGATATCTAGTAAACTCTTACATGTAGGCGGGTTTTGCAGTTCTTACAAGAACAGCATGTGCAAAGTGTTTGTTACTGTTCACTGTGATTCATAGGACAGCGGTCATTAGGTTGGTCACAGTCTACCTGACCTGCCAAATACAGGTCATTTACCAGACTAGCTCCAGCTGTCTTCTAAAATACATCAAGTTTTTTTGTACTGGTGCATCTTCCCAGTGTTTTTATTTCTCCAACTGAAGACGGGAGTCTCAGTAGAGAAGGAAGAAAAACAAAGAAAAGATAGACAAGGATCTGCTGTCAGTCACTATCCATTTCTTCGTGACCATCTTAAGATGAAGAAGAAAGTTGGGAGTAGCAACAATGAACATGATACTTTTGTGCTGTAGCCAGCCTACCTGGACTGCATGAAAAAAAGAGAACATCTACAGTGTGGCTCTGAAGATGGCTTTTATTAATAATATTGCATGTGCAGCATTTCAAGAAGAGGCATTGGCTCATATTTTTGCATGGTTAGTGGTATGGTAACACCTAGAAAATCTCACTTAAATTCTGAAATTCAAAAGGAATTGAAGGAAAGCACACATTTCTTGGAACAATTTGGGAAAAAAAAACCCAAACAAAAAACCAACCAACAAACCAACTAAATCAATTAAAAAAAAATATGAGGTAACAGAGCATTTTCAAAAAAGTGTCTGTTTTTCTGGGATAGGACCCTAACTCGGGCATCTAATGTACGCTTCATTCCCGCACAGCTCTGTTAAAGAGAAGCCAGTTGGTTTCAAGGGTCTCCAGAAAGTCACCCTGTCTACCTGGTTTGCTCTGTTACTTCTCCCTCTTACAGGTGGCCATTGAAACCAAAGGTTGATTCTGCAGGAACTGGCACTTTCCTTAAGAAAACTGCTTCATTAGGTACAAGCCAGAGAAGATAAGCAGGGTCCAACCCTTCGAGTTTAAATGAGAGCTCTGGTTATGTGTTCGTTTATATAATTCTTCTGATTTTTTTGTCTTCTGAATGAATCATAACACCTTTTCTCTTTCTAGATTATGCCATTAAAAAACTAGATCATTATCTTATAAACTCATAAAACATATGCTGCAGCATTAAGAGATTTTACTTCTTACTATGTACATTGAATATGTAGGTTTTTACACAGTTACAAAGGATCCTTTCCACCAATTTTCACTGAAAAACATTTAAGGACTAAATCACAGCCATACTGATAGGACTAAGAAAACATAGAGAAAAATCACAATGTATTTACAGTTTCCTTCTAAATTTAACAAAGTCAATTTGTACAAAACACATTTTCTGGAAGAACTGCTCATTTGAGATGCTGTTTTACTTAAATCCTCTCTGTCCTAGCACTTCTTGAAGATAACACGTGGTACACACAAAGGCCACATTTCCCTCAGAAATCAGAACACCGGAAGATTTCAACAGTGAAAAGAAAAATAAAACAAAGGCCTTCAAGATAAACAGGTATTCTTTTGTGATGCTCCTTGGAAGGTCACCCAGTAATATTTCATGCTAAATCCTAAACTTCACTGGCATCTCAGAGCAAATCCTTAACAGGTCACAAATGTCCTTTTTCTTTTTGTGTATATTTTAGCAGCTACAGTCTGAATATGCTGAAATCAATAAACAACAGAATCTGGAGGCACATTAAGCAAAGCATTATAGAAGTCCAGCTTAGTGATTGAAAAAGCATATGCAGTCCCAAAATCATCTGGAAGTGGAAAAAAAAAAAAAAAAGGCAACTTTGCAGGCTAGCAATGCAGCACAGCCTTAATAAAACCAGGTCTGATTATTCCTTGAACAGAAAACGCTGTTGTCAATTGATGATTGTGTCTCATTTTTTCACTCTGCCAAGACAGCTTGCAACTGTGAATCACTTGCTTCCCATTTAAGAGGGCAGTGTCTTTAACTAACTAATTTAGACCAATCCTTGTTTAAATTTCTGCATTTTAAGAATTTCTATTTAACAGCAAAAAAAAAAAATCTAAAATCTTATAATTACTTCCACCAGCATTTTAATAGTAGGTATCACAGTTTTCTACTAAAGGCCACTGGCTGCTTTAGAAACATGACATCCCACACCACTGTGTTTCAGACAATAAAGAAAGCACTCCAAGCAGGTCTTGAGCAAATGCCCTTCAGCAACTTCACTGGAAGGCTGAATATTGAAATGGGAGGTGTTGGAATAACCCCTTGATGCCATAAAGTACCTAGGCCAGTCAATATAAGTGGGCTATATATGCTATTTCTCATCTCTCTAGGCTTGAGGGAACACCTGTATAAATGCACCACACATAGCAAATATCTTCTCACGCTCTACTGTACAATGTCCTTCCCTCATGTTTAATAGAGCTACTTCAAGCAGCTGCAATACAAAGAGTTGCCTGATTGGTTTTGTTTGTGAAAAACAGACAAAGAAAAATTTTAAAAAAAGAAAAAAATATAAAGAAAAAAAAAAAAATGAGCTGGGACACATTTCCAGAAAGACCATTTTAGCTTCCTGGCTAACCTAAAGTGAAATCACTCCCGTGCCACCTCCTGAAAAAAACGAGCAGCTTGATGGGCAAGCCCTGTTTGTGGCAGAGCACTGGGAACACTATCATACAGTCCATCAGAGGGAGGGGGGGGCTTGTTATTTAATTTCCAAATGAACACAGTTTGCTCTCTTCTAGCCCCAAAAGACCAGGAAACAGTTCAGTTTCACATGGCAACATTATGTATGGAAAATTTATTTTAAGTAACTTTTTAGAAGTTTCTAAAATGCACTCATTATCATTTTTCTTCTCTTTCGAAGCCTGTATAATTGAAATCCTGGAGTTAAAGCAGCCTGTCTTTTCAGGCAGAGATTCATGGGGAAAAAATATCCTTGTCAATCAAACTATTTTCATATTTTTAAAATACGCTTTTATCATTGGACCAAATTGTGACGAGAGGTGACATCTAAGTGTCCTTGGTTAAGTGCCTGGGTGATCTGCAGAGCAGTTTTTTGCAGGGGACTGAAGCGATCTAAAGTCATATTGATCAAATTTTTATGCAAGACCATCAAGTATTTGCTCAGTGACAGCTGCAAAGTGAAACTCTGGAAAAGAGGTTCAGGCTTGTTTTGTTTGTTTCAATTCATGGTTTCTGGTGATAAATTCTGCTTAAGAGAAAAACTCACTATCTCTTCTATCAACTTACATCTGTCCTCACTCTGAATGCTGCCATCCCCTCTCCGCACATCACACTTAGGATCTTTTTTCCAGATACGAGCTCTAAATTGATAGCGTGTTCACTGGTCTCATTTATCTTGTATTCCTTTCATTCCTCTCAGTATATCTCCTGTTCTTCTCCATTTACCTCACAATGCTCTTTCTCGCTTTTCTTTGTATTTTTTTTGTTTCCATCCATTGACTCTACACTTTCTCTAGCAACAGAGGCACATTCCTTGCCACAGTCTGCCACAGGCCATTCGCTCATCCAAATACCTCTTCATAGCCAAGGCAGTATCATCTGTTATATTGTGTTGTTTTGTCAGAGGAGGGATTCATCTCGCCTAACTTCAGCTAACCCGGGCGTATAAGCCTGAGCTTTTCTTCTGCGCTTGTCACCAATTGGGAGAACCAGATACCTGTTTCAGACACCTGCCTCCCTAGGCAGTGAAACACACCTTGGAGGTACAGAGCTCACTTCTCTGGCTAGAAGTCTACATTCTGGATATGGGCATCAGCTTTGTCAGACACCCATGGGACAAGATGAGCTGGGCTGAGCAAATAGTGCCTTGGGAGTCCAACCACTGCTCAGCTACCTGCGTGCCATCTGAATCCCAACAAGATGCTCAGTCCCGAGGGACCTGGCTCCCATTCCTGTCTGCCTGATAACTCCAGCACAGCAAACTTCAGGAGAACAGAAATCATGAGTCAGTCTGTAATAACTCATGATAATGTCCCCAAATATAGATGAATATATGGATATTTATAGAGAGAGATGGTTTGCTTTCCGATTTATTTTCCTGCCCATCTCCAGTGAATATGCCAACATATGACTACTAGTGTTTGACAACGGGAGCTGCCCACTCAAACACATTTCCTACAACTGTGATGCCCTACCTCTGCCTGTTCTCTGGAGAGAGAATTCATCCTGGACCTTTTCTTCCTACTTCTAAATGAATCCTATCTCCTCGGCCCCATTTCTTTACCAAACACTGAACTCCCTTGCTCCTTGGAGCTCCTATTTTAAAGATCAGTGTGGACCACACAGACCTTTCAGCTACCACAGTCGTGTATTTCTGCCCATCAGCTTTGCCCAGGCTGCTACTGGCTTTCTTCATCCTTCATGCCATGCTTGGGGGCAGCACTTTATTTTGATTAGGAGATGAGGACAGCTACAGGGATTTTCCCTCTGTCCCTTCCCTTTTCCCAAATTGTTTGTTATGGGTAAATGAGGGGGACAAAGATTTCCCACCTCCCACAGGATGGAGCAGAGCTTCCAGGATCTTTGTGCTCCCTCATATCCATTGGCTTTCAGCAGAGGTTGAATTAAGCTGCTAAGCAGAGACAGGAATTTTGTCTATTTTCTGAGCAGTTGTGTATGAGATTACTAACAAGTAACTATGGGCTGCAAACTTAGGAATACCACATACTGTGTGAGTGTGATCTTCTTTACAGGACACTTGGACACCTTCTTTCTCTTCCACTGAGGGAGAAGCAATCCCATATTTAACATAGGTTAGATCAGGTGAATAGCAGTTACTGTGCATCTGGCAACAAAAATTATCCAAGGCTTCTCCCTCATAACTTGCTGTCAGGGGATCAGGGCTGAGGAGGCTTGGGCTGTAGATCATGGTGAATATAATGATGCTAAAAGTCCTCCCTCCCCCAGGTGGTTCTGCTGTACCTTTACCCAGTCAACAACCCTTTCCCCGAAACTCTTTCTGTATGTGCATTTGCTTTCTCCAATTTCAATTATAACTCTTCGGGGCAGGAAATCATGTGGATTTTCCCTCAGGCAGGGCTAAAACTTACTAGACACCTGGTGCTCCTTGTGCTGTAATTGGAATGATGGAGCTCCTTTAGCCAGGAGCCCCCTAGGCAGGGATGTCAGCAAGCCAGTGATGCTCCGAGATCCAGGGACCAGGCCATTCTCCTGCCAGGCTTCTGCACAGCACTTCGTGCAGCCAGGCTTTTGTCTCTTTTGAGACTTTTAAGATGTTACTGTGATGTGAAATTGGGAACGCTGATGATGATAGCATCCCCCTCCTTCCTCATGCAGGCCCTCCACCCCTTTCACATAGTTAATAATCCTTTGGCCCACTCTTTTCTGAAGAGTTGTAGGTTTGTTTGCCTTGTTGTATTTGAATTATAAGCTCTTCAGGGCAGAGAATTTGCCTTTATCTATGTTGGTAAAGTACAATGTAAATTTACTGCACTATATAAATACTTTCTAATAACAAGAATAATAACAAGAATAATGTATTTACTTTACTGTAATACAGTATTTCCAAGCTTCGAGATACAATCAGAAACAAACCGAAGTCAACAACAAGACCAAAAGATTTGCAGAACCTTTAACTGTGAAGCGGAAGCCATGAAGTTGCTGTGTGAAACTTTTGTAAATTAGTTACTTATATTCATAAACAGCAGTTGTTACTGCAGTAAAAATCCTTGCAAATTGGCCCTGTGGAAAATACAAGGCAGAAAGTAACCAGTGTAAACCAGTAGAACACTGATTCACATATGTATTATGAAGGTCACAAATAGCCTTCTAGTTACTTTTTAAACAAATGCAATGTTAATACTTTCACTGCAACATTATGAATAAAGCATTTGGCCTGTAGCTACAAATATGGTAAGTGATGGCTTTTGAATAGTTTGTTTATATTGTCACCCAGCAAACATCTGTACCATCGTCTCCTGGGACTAAATCTTGACTTCATCCATTGAAGGTGCAGAGGACACAGCCTGTGTAAAGGGCACTGGAGTGCAGCATTTTCCCTCAGCTTCCCCCAACGTAGCTTGACGGCCCCGGCTTGATACCCTCCCTGCAGCAGCACAGAGCTCTTCTGGCACACAGGAGGGAGAAGGGGGTGCCAGGGTCAGCGTCCATGCCTCTTTGGCACCATCTCTGCTCATGTTGTTAAGGGCTTGTTTGTTCGAGTTCCAAGGCACCTAATTAATCAAAATAGTTGTGATGATGCAAGGGATTAAACTGACAGGAGTATGAACTGCCCTTGTTTATCCAGGTGATACTACAGGAGGAGCAATGCAGATACATGTAGAAAAAACAAAGCCTTGAATTTACAGACTGAATAGAAAACACTTTGTGAGACTGGTGGGTTTTTGTCTATAATATATGGTTTAATTTAGGAGCATTCAGGTGACACTAGTGGCCTGTGATATATAAGTGGTCAGGTTAAAAGACCTCTCTGTACCTTCTTGCCTGAAGCTCAGAGCAACAGCAAGTGGAGCAGTTTGAATGGGTCCCATTTATTTTTCTTCTAATTGCCTGCTGATATTTCTTTCAGGAGGAAAGACTAATAGACCCCTTCTATCTCCAAATGTCTCCCAAACTATCCAAAATTGCAGTTCGGGCAAAACAAATCAGGGGTCTTCAGTTCTCTAGAAATGGAAAAGCAACTGGACGGGGATCCAGGAGATTCCTGCTCCTCATATAGCTCTGCAATACAGCTTGAGTAAGTAATTTAAACTGTCTATGCCTTGATCCCCCTCCCATGAAATGGTGTGATAATACTTTCTTTATTAGTTTTGCCTAGCTGTGCTGTTCTCTGCTTATGGGGTATGTCCAGCATCACAGGACCGTGACCTGGGCCTGCAGATAACACAGGATTGCACAAGGTCAAGAAATATTTTTTTTTCCTAGTAAAAATCAAAATCAAAGCAGAGTAGAATATACCAAAAAAAAGAGACAATAGTCACAGTTTCTTATGGAATCGTTGTCTATCTGTATGTGGAGAAAATAGCAAGTTTCCTTTAAAAGGACTCGCAATGAAAATCACACTCTGTCAGGTGTAAATTACAGCCTGTATCTCATCTGTTCTATCTACAGCTCCTTTCTTAGTCATGCATAGCAGCAGTGTACAAAAATATTTCCTGCGTGTGATCAAGCAAGTACGGGCACACAAGATGCAATAAAATATGGGACTTAAAAAAAATTGTTTACTAGTATCTTAAAAGAAAACGAAAAGTTTGTAATCATGTTGTTTCTCAATCTGATAACTGATACACTTGGGAACACAATTGTGCTTCAGAATACAATTTAAATAAACCTATGTAATATTTTCTTTAGGAAGTTACAGGGAACTGAAGTAGCTAAAAATAAATGACAAAAAAAAAAAAAATCCCAGGAACACAATTATATTGTGCAGTCACAGATACAGTAGATCCCTTAAATTAAGTCCTGAACATAATAGAGCTGTTCAGTGGAACTGCATGGGAGATATGCTTTTCATCTTTTTTTTTCCCAGTGTTTTACACAAGACCTTCTGATTGCATATGCTTTATGACATCTAATAGATTACTTCAGGCAAATAACTATACACCATACTAAACACTGCAGAAACCCAGTTTCATCTCTGCTCATCTTTGAAAGCGTGAACTCCTCCCCAAGTCCCCTGGGTTGGTGACACTGCAAAGTGCATCACTGGCACACAGTGAAGCATCACCAAGTTCAGGAGGAGTCACCAGATGGAGTTGCAGCACATAGTTACATTAGTCCATATTTCAGGGTACAAACAAGATTTCAGCACGAGTAGAAATTCAATACTGTCAATCTTCTTTAGGACAACTGTGGCTAGGGGCAAGGCAGCAGCATATTCTTTTTAATCACATGCCCAGAAATGACTGAGCTAGGAAATTCTCTTTTAAGCTGACAATTTCCTTTCATTCAGGAATAGTTTAAAAAGTCTTAATTGTTAAGCTACTTATACAAAGACTATATCTAAGCTGTACTACTGATTAGCTCTCCAAATGTTTATCAGTTGGTGACGCCTTGATGTCTGCCACAGCTCAGAGGAAAAGCAATAATTTTCTAGATGATAATCAAACCCCTTTGTTGGGCACTGAAGTTAAAAGTTTGCTTGTTCAAATAATGCATGAATAAAACAGCTTCATATTGTTTCGTAGTAAATGAAAAGAGATGCCATACCTGCTACGAATGCCAACAGATCCTCTGAAGAATCCACAGACAAGGTAATAGATTTTCGTGTCATTTCCAGGACACTTTTTGCACTTTCCAGCATAAGGCAATCAAGCTTTGACCCTTGGCTTCCTAGTGATCAACACCTGGGCTAGTAAATACAGCTAAATTGGGGTCCATGTGTGTTTCTAAGGGGGCTTTAACAGTGGAAAGACTCATGTTCCCTCTCATCTCTGAGGGAGTGAGATTCACGTATGCATATCCATCACTGAGAATGGCCTGGCCTCTGTTATTATTAATTGAAGCGTATTAAGAGACTTGGCAGAAAAAAAAATTCCAAATTTGAAATATCAAGAGACAGATCCATCTAGTTTCACATCCTGTTGTTATAATATACCTTAATTACAGTTAATTAGGAGATATTGTTCCTAGTGGAAGAGCATCTGACACAGCTTTCGTGGGTGATTAAACAGAGAACAGAATTGGATATATTCGTTGAATGAGGGATCTGTTTATTATGAATGTACAGCTCTATCTACTGTATCGTTCCTGTTACATAGCAAAACAAAAGAAAGTTAGAGGCCAAAAATATTTCATTTGTCTTATGATGCTTTAATATTCCCTGCTGTCGTCTTAAATTTTCTACTGCTGGCCCCTTGGGACTTCAGTGCATGATTCAGCTCCCACTGAAGTTAATCAGGGGCTTCTCAGTTGGCTTCAGCTGAGCCACATCGGATCCTAAATGAACAGCAGATAGAGGAAGGGGCTGCGTGAAAACGAATGCTACAGGGATTGACCTCTGTGGAAAAACAATGCAGCTGGATACAATGTCAATGAGAGCTCCGAAGCCATTTGTGAAAGAGTAATCTTTGTTCTATTGGAGGAGTGCTATTAGCTGGAATCATTTCCTCATACAGTATAAAATGTAAAAAGTGGAAACCCAGACTGAAGCCATGAGCTCAGCTTCTGCTGGGGTCAATACGGTTTGCACACACTCATTGATCTGTGGCTGTATGTGACCCTGATATATGGTTTGCTGGGCTGCCTGAGATCATTGCTCATGCTTAGAATAGAAATGGCAGGATTTGTTTTATCACAGGAAAGTAAGCAGTGCATGTCCTCTGCCTGAGAACTAACCAAATTACATTTGGGAAATAATCTTTTTTCTCAGGTTAAAAAAAAAAAAAAAAAAAAAAAAAAAGGAAAAAAAACCCCAAACAAAACAAAAGTAGAATTATTGGCTAGATTACTTGTACTAGAAAAAGTCTTGTTTTCCACAAACTCTATGCACACTGGTTTCCTAAATGCTCGTTTACTCTGAACTGCAACAATTGTAATAAATCATTTGCTATTTACTCTTTAGTGCAACTATATGCTTTGGGCAAAGATTTTTTTTCTTATTATTTATTTATTTTTAAAAGCAAAACCACTCTTTTGATGCATTTTTCCATTCCCAGTGATGGATTTTATCTTTGATATGTGATCCAGCTATTTAACTACCTCTCACCACTTCTCCCATGAATTGTTTATACAGCAACTTGGCAGCATAATTTGCATATCACAGGAAAGATCCCATTACATGTTCCCAGTGGTGCGTTTTCACCAGCTTTATCGCTTTCTGCCACCTATGCATATCCCTGAAGCAGAGTGTCTGGTTAATCCAGAAAGGTGCTTCTTGGCTGCCAATATCAATTAAACATTAGTGGTGCAGTTACAAAATTTTCAGTCACTCCAAAGTTATCTCCCCTTTGTCTTTGATAAATATAATACCTAAAAAAAGATATTTATCTTTTCATACAAATTTTCCTGCTGCAGGAAGATCACAGAGCACTACCTTTACTGTATAGTGTTCAGCTGTTGCAGACTCAACCTAAAATAATTAGGCAAGGAACAAATGCACAAAGAAAGAAAAGCTGAAAAGAAGGGAAACGTACTTGGAAGCAGATTAACTCAATGTACCATGGAAGAGCTGGAGAAGACTTGGAGCTGGGGATGGTATTTGCTCTCAGGACTCTTATTTTATGATGGAAGGGGACAATGTCTCTAACTGCAGGATTCTTAGTGATGAAAAGCCCATGTTTGGGTATATTCCAGATTATTCTTCACCCATTGTATGAAACATTAAAAAAATGACAGCAGCATAACTTTCACTGAGAGGAACACTTACTCCAAGAGCACTCTAGCAACATCAAAGCTTACAACCACTGGGGATCGGGACAGAAATAAAAGGGAAGCCTGATCCACACTATAGTAAAACAACAACAAATTTCCTTGCACAAAAAGCATTGCTACATCCAGATGTTCTCCAAATACACAGCCTTCAAATAGAGTCGCCCAACATACATTTGAGGGGAGCAAACATTGCAGGTAACAAACCTTGCTACCTTTGATTGTCCCTGTGCAAATCTGCCTTGCAATGAAAGGCTACGCATGTGAAATTTAAAAATGCTTACTCAGTTTGGGTGAAATTTGGAGTCTGAGATCTAGAGTAGACTCATTAACAAAACCAGACTCCTTAAAGAGTAGCCCAGGCAACCCTCGTAACACAACTCATCAGTTGCAGGCAGTGCAACAGCTGTCCCAGCACCTTTTTCTCCAGCAGTAAGATAAACCCACAAAATCCCTAATACTATAGAAGACTGGAAGACAGAGAAAAGGTTGATTCACTGGCAAAACTAAGGGGCTATTGAGTCAGTATCCTTTGAGTCTCAAGGTCAACCTCAGTGAACACTGAGCGAAACTTGTTATCTTCCCACAGCTCAAAAGCGCGTTATATAGTGCAATAGCCAGCAGTCATAGTGACGGAGCAAAAGGCAGATTAAGCACAGCTGTCCCCTCAGGTCCAGGGACAGCCTGGTGGGCAGGAAGGAAAACCTGAGCTGTTCCCACCTGTTTAAAAGAGAGCATTTAGTTTTCAAGCCTGTCAGCATGATCCTTTTGAATGCGTTATGTTTACTGACATGCCACTCTGACATTTTGGTTTAGTAGTACAAGAAAAAAAACCCACAAAAGAACAAAAGGCAAGGTTATAAAATCAAATATTATGTTTTCTGCATGTTAAAAGAAACATCGCTCCCACAGAGACCTGGATGCTCAAACCACTGCAGTGCTGTTGCCAGTACGTGAAAACCAAAAAATGGAACTGACCTGGGCTTCACAGTTCAAGTGTGCCGTGGCAGGGATCCTGGCACTGCTTCCAAATTCAACACTTGAATAAACACAGTTGTAGTTTCTTGAAGCGGATGCTTTTAATGCAATCTGAAAAGGGTGAGAGAAAGGGCATACTCCTGAAGCCTATATTTCTTAGGCAGAAATCATTCTGCCTGGAGAAGCCCGGCTCGTGACTGTTTGCTATTAAGACTGTACGGGAGAGAGGGAGCGTCTTTGAGTTCACATACTTAACGCTCAGTGGTGTGTCTGCAGAGTGGCAGGAAACAAACAGCAGCGAGCAGGGGTTAACCAGAGACCTGCTGGTTAAAATCTATACTCCTGGAAACAGAAGGGAGAGGGATGCAAGGTCAGATGTTGTTTTACTGTTTCTAATCGGAGAATCAGCCACAGGGCTACCAGGCACAAAGGTGCCTATCGCAAACTGTACGCACATCCCATCTCCCCCCCTAAACACAAAATACCAGTCGTGCATGTCATATCAGTCTTTCTGAACTGATCTAAATGTCCTCCTAGTCCCTAATAGAGCACCACTGCAAGCCCCTATACAATGACTAGAAAGAGAGAATAGAGATTAAATAAACCACCTATGCATAGATTATCATCAGAATACCTCAAAGCCATCAATCTCACCCCAAGATGTATTATCCATCTTATTTCCTAAAACAGCTGTGTGCCTTCTGGAGAAATGCCACCATTCTTCCATGATTGCAATGAGGGAACATCCATGCAGAAGGTCAGATGCAATTAAAAACGCCTCTAAGCCCGATATGAGATGGTAGAAGATCCCTTTACTTGGACTCTGCCTACAAAAAAATCACCACTGCTCCAATGGATTTCTCCTTTCATCACAATTGACACAGTAGGCAGGAAAGAGAAGTGCTTGTTGAAGTCATCAGCAGTGGTTGTAGACATTGGTCTAGAGTTGGGCATGGAATACAGCATGAGTCACAAAGTCCAGACATGGTGAGGGCTCCAGAGGAGGAGGGAGGGCAGCTGCCCATGACAATTGGACATGTGTAGAGGAAGAACAAGTAAATCTATACTTCAGAAGAGCTTGTTCAGCTGCAAGATGTAAAGGATACAGCAGACATTTTCCAGAAGAGGATCTGTCACAAGCACTGAAATTGGCAGAAATCAGATGCGGCTGAAGACATTTTGCTAATAGTCTTCTCAGTAACTTTCTCAAACAAAGACCTGGTCTACTGTCCCCCCTCCAAAAAAAACCCCAACTGTATAACAGAATTACTGGACGATAGTATTGAGGAAACCCCCATTGTAGTGGAGAAACATAGTGTAAAGTATAATGTAGTACCGTGGTTGCATATGTTTTTTGCTTACAGAGTATTTATAGATGCTAACCCGGACAATTTCATATCTCTAGGTATTCTATGTTTGTAAAACAAAATGGCATTTTTCATCACATCTTGACTGGAAGAGAGAATACATTTAGGTTATAAATTGTTTAGAATTACTTGTTAATGCTATCAGCTTTTCTGTATCTGCTTGTAGGAGGGACAGGAGGGAGACAGATAATGCCTTACACATAAAATCAGAGAAGAAAACCAGAAAGCAAGCTTTGTTTTCTACATGTTTAAACTGTTCAAATGACAGGAATCGGTTGCCTTGGAAGCAGATCCGCAGCTGAATGAAACCTTTCACCTGTCCGATATATGAAATATTTATTATCTGACGGTGACTAGAGATTCAGTAAAGCCAGACATACAATGCAGAAAGCAGATCCTAGCAGATCCTAGCTCATCACCTCCATGAATTTCACAGGTCCTGTGGTAGCCAGATAGATTTTACCACAGAGGGAAGTGGGCTGAATTGCAGTACTGGGTGTAAGGAGAAACAAAACAAGAGGAAGCAACATCTTAACTTTATAGTCAGATTAACCAGGTTGGTAAAGCAAAATGCCAATGCTCCTCCTATACTGTGTTTAGTAAGGCTGCAAAATGTTATCATTTCCAATTAGAGAGAAGAGCCCACTCCTCTTTCGATAATTACTTTGCCCATAAATTATTCTTGGCCATTTGTTTCCCCATAAAAATTGCCCAGGGCTTTTGACTTGTACAAGTCGTGAGTATTTTGCCCTCCTCCCCCCGTTCTCTTTTGTGTGGGTTGGAATTAATTTATTATAGGGCTGAAACTGGCAGAGATCCAGGCACAATGATCTGAAAAATGTTCATACTAAAATTCAATGATGGGATTCCTCCTTGTTTATTTTATCTCAGAGCCTCCCTGAAAATTTGGTCCTGCACAATGGAGCACACTTGATGCCCAAGTGGAAATGTAATCCAGTTCACTTTATTTTTCAGGAAAAATACTTTAGACATTTCTGTTGCTGCAGACACAACCTTGAGTATGAACAAAAGCCAGAACCATTATTTAAGAAACTGATATTCTGCACAGCTGCTTGGAGAAGCAAATCACACTTTGAAAGGACATTGACATTTTTGCCCTTTGACACATTCATTTTTTTTTTCTCAGAAAATCTGTATTTCCAAGGCCTAAACAGCTTTAACATCTGCATTCAAGAGGTGTTGAATTGTCTAATTAAGCTAAGAGGTAAAAATAAAGATTGAAGTCCAATGTCATCATATTCTAAATTGTACCAAAATAAAGTACAATATTTCTGCTAAATGTATGTGTGTGTGTGTGAAGTGACTGAAAAGTTGAAGTGAGATAGTACACAACACCAAAATACCATCAATCCTTTCAGTTCATGCCACTTCTTTATCACATTCCACTTGGCAATCACATGAAGATTTTAGCAGTAAATATTGGATCAGATAACATCATTTCAAGTCAGGATTGCAGGCTCTTGGGTGCTGCACAGAACTGATCCTGCCCTAACATTAAGATAGAAGTGAGGTATGAACAAGATGGGGAGGCGAGAAGAAAAGGAAGAAGAGCGTGAGAAAAGAGGCAGTGTGGTCTCTGAACGATGTCACTGTCCAAACTGTGCCACCACGGTTTGAAACGGATGCATACACTGCTGGAAAATGAGGATTCTTGGCTTCACAGTGGCAGGCAACATTTATCTCTATCCTCTTTCGCAACACAGTAGACCTTAAGATATGAACTGGTCCTCTGTTCTAGTTATGTTGTTCTGGCACTAGTCCTGTGTCTTAACAGAGTGCATCTCTGATCTCGGGTAGGAGCACTTCCCCAGCCCTGGCACATAATACTCAGTTACTCACTCAGGAGAGCAGTTTTTTTCTAGACTGGCTTCACTTTCATTGCTTCTGTGCAAATTATTTCCTCCACGTCTGTTACAGTCCCTTCACCCTCTCACAGAGCGATGTGCTTGTGCTTTCCAAGTTTGCCAGAGAGAGGTTTCTAGGCTCCAAGTGCACCAAAAAATGCAGAACATGCCTTCTTTCCTGCCTTTCCACATGCCTGGAATACCCCCCTCCTTTCCCACAGTGGTACATCAAGTACCTTCCCTTTCTTTCAGAAAGCTGAGAATCCATCTGTTCGGCAAAGTGCTCCATCTGTAACGACAGTGAGTCCAGTGATGTGCTGCCAACATTTCAACAAAGACCCCATTCCCTTGGGTTGGTAACACAGCCCACGTCCCCCGGGTGGGGATGCTCACAGACAGGAGGTGTGCGGGACTGGCGGGCTCTATTCATTTGGTTTTCCCATTTCAGCAAAATGCTTTCCCATATCCAAGGAAAGAGGCAGCAGAATTCGGTAAACATGTTTCTGTTACATGCCACCTACCAGAAACATTCATACTTGGGTCCTGGAAAGAAAAAGAATAATTCTACTTTGTTGGGAGAGTTGCAGAGTGTTCACCTGGAAAAAATACAAGGGATGAAGATGGTAGGGAGGGATCTGAATCCTTTTCAGGGACTGCTGTGTCAAGCAAGTTGAGGGAAGGCATTCAGTTACAAAGAAGGACACGATGCCAAATTTTCCTTTCAGCATGATGCTAGCAAAGGGCTGAGCATTGCAAATGTGACTGGTAAGTCTGAGGATGGGGATGAGCAAAGAAAGCTCAACAGTTCAGGAAGGCAGTTTTACAAAAGGCAGACGTACAGCACTTTTGCCATTCACACGTCTGTATTAGGTCTAGCTACATATCATAGAGTGTATGAATACATATATGTATGTATGCATATATGTATATACACATGTATGTATACATATTATTGGACAGGAGTTGCTTTTACGAACTTTGGCTGCTGCATTTGCTTCATACACTGTTCTGTCTCAAGCATTTCAGAAGCCCAGGCTTGGTAGTTTTCCATGTATGATTTATACAGGAGCTGATGCATGCAGGCTGGGATGCTTTGACTGTGTGTACTTTGGATCTCCCACTTTTTCTGTTGCTGTTTATCAGCTGCACAGCATTAGGTTTACGGCAAGTTGCAATCACATATAAATGACCATCTGTTAAATTACATTAAACTCTGAAAGTTTCAAAGGTGATAGTATAATACTTTATTTGCTATTTTTAAAATCAGCAATTTCTTAAATCATTAGAGGGTTTTCTTAAAAAAGCAGGAGAACTGTTTGCATTGGAACATGTAACCTATACCACTTCAACTCCCTTATTTTGACATGCTTCTTAAATTGTACTTAAGAAAAAAAAAATGGGTCAACAATACAGTGAAAGTAGCTTGCACTAAGCAGCAGGTTCTTCAGAGAAAGAACAGTTTAAAGCAGATGACTTTTGTCAGTTTTGAAGATAAAGAACACAAGTTTAGTGTCAGTGGTTGCCATCACATAGTTTAGCTTGATAGCATTAATCTATACTACATATGCAAATTATCACACTAAATAACCTGTTTTACATGTCAGGAAGCAACTTAAAAAAATACTTTCTGGTTTTGCCTATTTTGGCTGCCATATCCATAGCAAAATGTCAAGTCTCTTACCTAAAAATGCAGGCAGCACTAATGCATCTGTCCTATAATGAATTATTTCAGAGAGAAATATAGATCCTTATCTAACAAAGCACATGAACACATTTTGGAGCTCACTCATCTACGTTCAAACACTTTGGCACATGTTTATGTTTAAAGGATTTGTTGAATAGGCAGAGATTAAGCAGGTGCTCAACCAGCCTGTTGAACTCGGGTCTGTCTTAGGCTTCCGCAAGGTGACCTGAAATGCTCAGAACCCTCCTGCACAGCCACCAAGCTGGCTCCAGTGCCCCGGGTCTTCTACAAAATACATCTAAGAAAGATGCTATATGAAAAATAACACAAGACAAGTAAAGCCCAAATCCACACATCACTGGGAAATTTCTCTCCAAGTTAGGCAAGGCTAAAGCTTTTGAAACAGAGGGCTGATGTGGCCCAGGAGGGCTGGAGCACTGCTGACCCAAGGCACAGACACGACAGTCCCCGAAATCCTACTGGCTAAATCAGTAAGGGAGAGTGGTATGGGTGGAACACAAGGATCATTAATTCCTTTTTGCAGACAGTAAAATGCGGTACAAATTTAAAAAAAAGAAAAAAAAAAAAGAAAAAAAATCACCTGCTAAAGACTTGCTAAAGCAAAGTTATGACAGGAATTTGAAATGAATCCAGATATTCTGAATTCTAGTTTGATTCTCTATCCATCAAACCAACATCCTTCCTGCCTTAGAAATAAACATTCAAAGTATAATTAAAGTAATTTATATGTCCATCATGTTAGCCAGGCAAGGAATTAAAAATGCTTTGCAAAGAAATGTCCAAGTTATTTGTCACGACGGAGACGAGCTGAACTGGTGAAGGTGCTGCATGGAGCTCATCACTCACAAGAGCATTTTCCTCTTCCAAATAGGTGTAAGTTAATTGCCTCCCCATTTTTCTCAAAATCTCTTAAACTTCCAGCAACGTGTCCAGCCCAGTTTCACTTAGTTTTGATCTTGGCAAAGTATCCTATCAGTCTTCTTCCTACTCTTTGCCCCCAAAGAGATTGCATGGCACAGAAACCAGTTTGTTTTCGCAAGCCGAACTCTCTGTAATCTGTACAGCTCTCGTCTGGTTAAAAGCATACAAACAAGAATGCAACTTTCTGTTAAAAATGTCAGCCCATCTTTCCTTTTGGAAAGAAAAGCTCCTGACCCCACTGATATATGAGTGAGCAGGAACACAAAGCCACCAGCCCTGACTCGAAAACAGAGGGGGTTGTGTTGGGCTATAAGTGGGCCAATAAGCTTGAGAGTGGGATGGTTTACACCATGCCATTAGTCTGAAACATTCTGTATTTTCAGTTTTGTGAGTAGATATCCATCATATAAGCAAAGTTGGAAACTACACGACAGAGATGCCAGCTGAGTTGTGTTTCCTCTAGCATTCACACTTCAGCTCTGCTCTTCTGTGTATCTGCTGCTATGCCACTTTCTGGCTTGAGTGCACCGTGTCCCCACTAACCTCCTTGTGCTTCTTCTCTCCACGGATGCCGGAACCCACCACAGGAATGAAATCCAGTGATCTAGTCGTGAGTTTCTGCTGAGGCCCCACTGTGACATCTCTCTTTGCAAATGGTGCTTGTAAAAAGGAGGGAAGATGCCGTCCAAATGCAAGAGTGGATGTATCTTGTACTAAAACTGTGTGGTGATCATGCAAGTCTGATCCTTTAAGCTGACCACAAGCCTGCAAACCGAGAACCTAAGTGCTGCTGATAGGAGCAAGTCAGTAACACATGAAATATCCCAGTGTGAGCTCTGCCAACTAAAGTGTGTCAAACTTCTCTCCTCCCTTCCTCTCTCTGAGAAAAGACCTGTTTCCCAAAGGATGGATCTGTTTCCAAGAGCACACATTAGCACTGAAGCTGGATGCCAACACCGCATGCAGTTAAAGTGCTGGCTGCAGCACAATTTCATCTCCAACACACATCTGAAGGACCCAACCCCCTCATTTTTTCTGCGGTCCTTCAATATCCCATCACTCCAATGCAGTAGGTTTCAGTCAAGCCTATATAAACTGTCTCCTAATAAATACAGGCATGTCTGTGCACATACACACATAGCTAACAGATCAACCAACCAGCTAACCAGCAAGCTAACACTGTATATTTATACTTAGCCTTCGGACTGTCGGGTACCTTATTTTATTTCTTAAAATATTTTCTTCACATTCCCTCAAATTTTCTTACCACTTCAACTCTGTGTACAGCTGCTTCTTCATGAGGCAATTTTGTTGCTCAGTTAACTATCACATTAATCAGGTGAATGTGTCTCCCCAGTATATCTAGCAATTGCTCATTAAATCAGGTCTCCAATACTCTTGAAAAATAATTAAAAACCTTTTTCCAATAAACAAGCTATAAAGGCATTAAGGACAAAATAGTGTGTAGGAAATGTATTGGAAATGCAGGGACAGAAAATCCTGACCAGGCACAGGCTGTGCAGAATTAGCTGAATACCAAATTAATTGCTAGTAGTGTCAGGTAAACAGTAAAAAGAAAGTTATAAATATTCACTTCAAATTAACAATGAATGTATTATGGCTGAACACAAACTCCTTTTATGTTTGCTTCCTACAAATAGTCATGCAAAGCAAATTCGAAGCTTATACACTCCATGATTTGCTTCCAGAATAGGAGGTATAATTGATATGGGATTTACACAGCTTGACAAAGCAAGGGAGGCTGGGCTCCCAAAATCCTTTGGAGCCAACACACAAAGGTAATTAAATGAACCAGTGAAGGAACTGGCTCCCTGCACCTTCTTTAGCTAGCACGGTGCACAAGGATACCTAATTACAGTTCGTCAGCAACTGGAGTGATGAGCGAAATCTGCCATCAGGCAATTCAAACAAAAAATAAACCAGAGATAATAATACTTCCATTGGCAGAACAAGAGACTGAGTTTGTTGAGTAAATGATTCACTTTGCTTTAATTGCTACACACAGAGTGAAATGACACAGTGATATCTCAGTGACCAGATAAAATATGTCATCTTCTTCCCACCCAGCGAACCAAGCAGCAGTGAACAGATGAGTTGCCTTCCCTTGCCTGCATTATAGGAGAACAACTGGAAAAAAAAAAAATCTAAATCAAGCACTTTTACATCAGCTCCAAGTCAATCACCCCATCTCCAAGTCAGCCACTGACAGCAGAGCCAACATAGCAATAATGAGCATTTGTATTTTGCAGTTCTTCTATTTGTGTCTAGTTAGAATAGTGGTGGTTAATCTATGTTTCCACTTTATGAAATACTGTTAAATTTATACTTAAAGCATCACCTCACATCTTATGACTACAATTATAATTTATAACTCTCCATCTTGCATCAATCACTAATTTGCTGTCTGGCAGCATAATTTGTCATGATGCAGCATTCATCTTTAACAAGTCAAGGTGTGCCAAGTGCTCCTAATGCTACAGTGGCCACTTGCCCTAGTGAAACCATGAGCCCAGAATGAAGAAGTAGTAGCTATCTTCCTCTTGAAAACCCATGGCATGTGACAGAAGGCATATTTATCATATACATGTAGTCTTGGAAGGGTATTCCTAAAGCATGAGCATGCTGAGAAAGCGTGTGCTGAGGACACACTGTTATCCTGTGATGCAATTGGTGAACAAGCAGTGAAAACAATTTAACTACAGAGAGAAGCAATGACCAGACAATAGAGAGATGATTATCAGATCCACAGAGTTAGCAAACAGAAAAAGGGGGAAAACCCCACACTTGCTATAGCTGAACCTCCCCCCCTGCTCTAGAAAGCAGACGTTTCTTGTAAAATAGTGGAAAGAAAAGGGATTGGAGGACAGCCTGACAAGGAAGCCGTGGATAGAAGTGAGATTATTTATCTTGATTTTGTATCTTGCTGCAAGGCTTAGCTCTGCATTGCCCTCTGCTTACTCAACACTCCAGGTATCAGTAATTTCCCAGCCGCACAGTGATACTCCTACATCTGGCTGAGGTGCTCCTGTCTTCTCTGTCCTGTGTGTTAAATTAGACCGTTTTTTTTTTCCTAGGTATTGTTTTGTGTCTGCACTTCATGTGTAAGGATTCTCCCCCTGACTTTTGGATAATCCCGGCCTCTGTGGAAGGCATACGCATATATAAGCATTATTTAAACAAACATAGTATATGGTTTTATGTAAGCAAAAGCACGTGCAAGTGCGTCTCTTCTGAAGTAGTTTGCTCTTCAATAATATGGCAGAACAAACTTTTCAAAGGGGACCTACATCCCCTGCTTTTGGAAATCCCTTACGTCCTAATGATAAGTAAGTGCCAATCATCATCTGTCATAACCTGCAAGATCTTAAGAATATTGTAATTCTGTTAAATGGTTAGATTAAAGCATACAGATACATAGTAGAATAGACATTTCTAAAACAAAATAAAACAAAATAATTATTGTTGCCTGTTTTTTTTTTTTTTTCCAACAAGCAGGGAGAGGAAAAGCTATTGAAAATTAAATACAATTTAAAGCAGTCCTTGTCCAAGAGTAAGCTGTGTGTGTAAAACATCAACATTTTTGTCATGAAAATGCTTCAGAAAGGCTTCATGGGAGAAGACAAACTGTTTGTCTTGCCAAAATTGCAATCTTGGCTGCTTACAGTTAAACTATACAAACCACTTTGTTTAGTGAAGCCAAAGCTTTATTTCTCATAAGCTTTATTCAGAAGCCAAGAAAGCCAAGGTTCAGAACGAAAGTAAGAGTGAAACTTAACCAATCTGGTCACAATTATTTCATTATCTTTTATAAGCTTAGAATGATCTGTAATTGGTACTTATAAACAGCTTTGCTGGCTGAGTAAATAATACTGATGAAATCCTTTTGGCCTTTACTGTATATGTTTCTTGCAAGAAACATCAGTTTTCACAGGATTTTTTTTTCCTTCTCCCCAGGAGAACTTGTGGAACTGTGCAAGACCTGTCCCAAATGAATAAAATTACTACTTATAAAACAGATGTTCCAACAATAAGCACAGGATGATGTGGTAGGCAGAAGTAACCATGTACAGTATTTATGTTAAACTATTCTGGTTCTGTGCTAGTTTCTACTCTGTTCTTCAGAGAAGGGAACAAATGTTTATTCAGGTGCAACAAGCCTTGGAAAAAACATAGACTTCCTTTGCAGTTTGATGGTTTTTACCATCATTCCCTTCCCAGGTTGTTTTATATCTAGAGGTATAAAGACACTGGAGTGTCTGTTGTGATTGCAACCCACTTGAATCCACAGAATTAAGGAAATTTCAGCTTTCTTTTTTTCCAGAACACATCTATTGAAGTCCATTGTGCTGGTTTTGGCTCAGATAGAGTTGATTTTCTTCACAGTATCTTGATTAGTGCTAAGTTTTGGATTTGCGATGGAAACAGTGCTGATAACACAGGGATGTTTTAGCTGTTGCAGAGCAGTGGTTACAGAGTCAAGGCCTTTTCTGCTTCTCATCCTGCCCCACCAGTGACTGAGCTGGGAGTACACAAGAAATTGGGGGGGAGACACAGCAAGGACTCAACTAACCAAAGGGATATTCTGTACTGCATGACATTGTGCTCAGCATATAAAGCTGGAGGAAGAAGGAGGAATAGGGATGTTTAGAGTGATGGTGTTTGTCTTCTCAGGTAAACTTTACATGTGATGGAGCCCAGCTGTCCTGGAGATGGCTGAACACCTGCCGGACGATGGGAAGTCGTGAATTAATTCTTGATTTTGCTTTACATGTGTGTGCAGCTTTTGATTTACCTATTAAACAGCCTTTATCTCAGTCCAGGATTTTTTCACTTTTACCCTTCTGAATTTCTCCCCCATCCTACCAGGGGGAGTGAGTGAGTGGCTCTGAGGAGCTTGGCTGCCAGCCAGGGTTAAAACAAAACCTCCATTTGACACCTAGTGTTCATATTCTGTATGCACATACTCCACATCCGTACTCCAACTTTTGCTGCAGTATGTTATAAAACACATTTTGTGTTGGATAGGAGAACATTCTCCTATGCTATAAGAAATTCTGGTTTCTTTAACCACCCTAAATCAGGCCAAATTTGTCCACCATAATATTAAACATTTTGTTGAACTGCAAAGAGAATTTCAGTTAATACTTCATGTTGAATTTATTTTAAAAGTCTGTAAATTTTCTGGCTTAAATTTTAAAGAAATATTTCAAATAGAAATGTACAACTTTTTAATTTGCAAAACACTGCTATATATCAAACAACATCAGTTTTAATTTTCAGCTTTTGATAAAAGAGTTTTTAAAAGATCTGACTTTAATAAATTGCCAAAGAAAGTCTTCTGTGGGTAAGGTATTGCAGAAACTTGCTATGCAAAAGATGTATTTCCACTAAGATACAGACTAATCAAATAAGCAAAAAGAGATGCTTATATTTATATGGAAAAGCAGATCTATCTGTGGCAATAACAACATTTATTAGACTTCAGCTTACTTTCAATGTGAATGCAGGCATGTTTTAATATTCTAAACAACCATAGAATGCTTTTATTTGCTTTGTTCATTAAAAAAAAGAGAGAGAGAAGAAAACACTGCAAATATATATTATTCATGGATACTGATATCTCAGTTCATAAAAGCAGTGAGCTCTGAGAACATATTTTCTACCTGGTGTTATAAATTAAACGTATAAAATTCACGGTTCCAGAGAAAAGTACAGGATTTTGCAGTTCACTGAATTCTTCCTTTAACAACATTTCCATTTCTCATTTGTGTGAGCAAAATTTCTGAAAACACACAGAACATTTCAACTTTATTTAAGACTTAGATGAAAATAGAAAACTACATAAAAAGAACAGAATTTATAGAAGCAGAGTACCACAGACAACACAGGCTGGAGGGCACCTTTGGCAGTCGTTTGGTGCAATTCCTTGCTCTAAGTATGGCCAGTTTAGATCTGGTTGCTCAAGACTGCCAGGTTTGAATACCTCAAGAATGGAGATTTCAGTCACTTTGTGCAACCTGCTCCAATGCTTGAGCACGTTACTGTGATTTTTTTATTTTCCTAATATCCACCTGGGATTTCCCATGTTGCAATTTGTGTCCATTCCTTCTCCCCTTACAAGAAATGTCTGGTTTCATCTTCCTTGTATCCCCATTAGACAGCTGAAGATAACATTTAGATCTTCCCTCAGAATTCTTTTCCTAAGGCCAAACAGACTCATTTGTCTTAGTTTCTTCTTGGATATCATGTGCTCCATCAACACTCAAGAAACCCTCATAGTGTTTATAATAAAGTCAACATATCTGGGCACCGTCCAAACCCCAGGCAAGCCAGCTGACAGATTATCATCTATTTCAAAAGACTTTTGATCAGGTCCTTTTTTTCACATGTGCACTTGAATGAACAATAAGGATGGCAGGAGGTGGGCAAAGATTTATTATATCACAGAGTTGTTTAGTTTGGATATCTCTGTTTTCTTTTTAAAGATTTTTCATCAGAATTCATAACTGGAACTTAAGCATTTTAGTTCTTATTATATCAGAGGTTATACACTGATGGCTTCAAAGAGAAGTATTTGATTGTCCTGATGAATAGTTTGGTTTAAAATTAAATGGTACATTACACATATCTGTTCTACACTGTGTACAAATAGCTGGTGAGAGTGAGAGCACATTGCCACATCTGTGTCACAACACTGATTATTTGATTCTTATTAAAGTTCTAACATTTAGATATGTCTTAACTTTCAGCTCTCAGCACTAGAATTCATCTGTATTTCTGTGTACCTTTACTCTTTGGACATTTCATTATTTCCCTTGAGACTATAAGGAAAAAGAAGCTGTCTATACATACATTAGATCCAGAAATTGATTCACTTTCCCAATAGAAGCATGAAGTAATAGGGTGGTGAAATTGTGAATTGCCTATTCTGTGGCTTTAAGGCAAGCTGGTAAAGTCATAAAATGAAGCTCCCTAGAGACACTGAAACTCACCATAGCATATTACAGCATATTTTCTGAATAATTTCTTATTTTTTGACCAATGCAGTTTTGAGTCAAACTTAGAATAGCATGATTACTTCTGTCATCATCATGTAGTCATTTGACTGCTTTTTAAAAGAACAGCCACCAAGCAGGGAATTTGTGAGCATTTCTTCAGAAACACCACAAAGCCTTTCACCATCAAGTGAACTCCATGTTTCACTGTTCCATTCCCTTGAAGCAAGAAGCGCACTCACTAGCTATTAGATATGAAGTGGCTCTAAGTCATTAGTATTTCACTTTTTCAAGGATCTTTTTTTTCCCCAGTGTTTGAGGGCAGTCAGCCAGCAACATTTGCTGTGTGACAGACATCTGCAAGAAATGCGAACACACACAAAATTCCAGCTCTCAGACAACTCAAGCTAAATTACTAACTTGAAGTTTCAATACAAGCTTGCTGCTGTATGCAGCAAAGACATGCCACAAATAAAGGCAATTCTCTCAAGTCCTAGAGATCATATTAGACACAACCAAAACAAGCTACTGTTGAAGCAGGAAGTTCTCTTCTGCTGATTTCTCTCCTTCTTTGACTAATTATTCCTTTAGTTTGTTGCAACTTCTGCAATACTCTGATAAGAGTGAAAATTTCACAGAATCACAGAATGTTAGGGATTGGAAGGGACCTCGAAAGACCATCCAGTCCAATCCCCCTGCCAGAGCAGGAACACCCAGATGAGGTTACACAGGAAGGCGTCCAGGCGGGTTTTGAAAATCTCCAGGGAAGGAGACTCCACAATCTCCCTGGGCAGCCTGTTCCAGTGTTCTGTCACCCTCACTGTGAAGAAGTTTGTTCTCAAATTTAAGTGGAACCTCTTGTGTTCCAGCTTGAACCCATTACCCCTTGTCTTACTGTTAGTTGTCACTGAGAAAAGCCTGGCTCCATCCTCGTGACACCCACCCTTTATATATTTATAAACATTAATGAGGTCTCCCCTCAGTCTCCTCTTCTCCAAGCTAGAGCCCCAGCTCCCTCAGCCTTTCCTCATAAGGGAGATGCTCCACTCCCTTCATCATCTTCGTGGTCCTGTGCTGGACTCTCTCCAGCAGTTCCCTATCATTCTTGAACTGAGGGGCCCAGAACTGGACCCAATATTCCAGATGAGGTCTCACCAGGGCAGAGTAGAGGGGAAGGAGAACCTCTCTCGACCTACTAACCACTCCCCTTCTAATACACCCCAGGATGCCATTGGCCTTCTTGGCTGCAAGGGCACAGTGCTGGCTCATGGTCATCCTGCTGTCCACCAGGACCCCCAGCTCCCTTTCCCCTACACTGCTCTCTAATAGGTCATTCCCCAACCTGTACTGGAACCTGGGGTTGTTCCTGCCCAGATGCAAAACTCTACATTTTCCCTTGTTATATTTCATTAAATTTTTCCTGCCCAACTCTCTAACCCGTCCAGATCTCGCTGGATGGCAGCACAGCCTTCTGGCGTGTCATCCACTCCTCCCAGCTTGGTGTCATCAGCAAACTTGCTGATAGTACACTCAATTCCCTCATCCAAGTCCTTGATGAATATATTGAATAATACTGCTCCCAGTACCGACCCTTGAGGCACTCCACTAGATACAGGCCTCCAACCAGACTCCGCTTCATTGACCACGACTCTCTTGCTTCTTTCCTTCAGTCAGTTCACAGTCCACATCACTACCTGATCGTCCAGTCCACACTTCCTCAATTTAGCCATGATGATGCTATGGGAGACGGTGTCAAATGCTTTACTGAAGTCAAGGTAGACCACATCCACTGCTCTGCCTTCATCAATCCACCTTGTTATGTCTTCATAAAAGGCTATGAGGTTGGTCAAGCATGACTTCCCCTTGGTGAAGCCATGTTGACTGCCCCTGATGACCTTCTTATCCTTGATATGTCTTAAGATGGCACCAAGGATAAGGTGTTCCATCACTTTCCCAGGGATGGAGGTGAGGCTGACCGGTCTATAGTTGCCCGGGTCCTCCTTCTTGCCCTTTTTGAAGACCGGAGTGACATTTGCTTTCCTCCAGCCTCAGGCACCTCTCCCGTTTCCCAAGACTTGGCAAAGATGATGGAGAGTGGTCCAGCAATGACTTCGGCCAGCTCCCTCAGCACCCGCGGATGCATCCCATCCAGACCCATGGAGTTACGGATGTCCAGATTGCTTAATTGCTCCCTAACCCAGTCCTCATCAACCAAGGCAAACTCCTCCATTGCCCTGCCTTCCTCTGGGGCCTCAGGGGTACGGGGCTCCTCAGGACAGCCTCCGGCAGAGTAGACAGAGACAAAGAAGGCATTCAGTAACTCTGCCTTCTCTGTATCTTCTGTCACCAGGGCACCCACCCCATTCATCAGTGGGCCTACATTGCCTCTGGTGTTAGTTTTATCTGCCATGTATTTGAAGAAGCTCTTTCTGTTGTCCTTGACCCCTCTTGCCAGGTTTAACTCTAAGGAGGCCTTAGCTTTCCTAATTGCCTCCCTACATCCTTTAACAACAGCCTTATATTCTTCCCAAGTGGCTAGCCCCTCCTTCCATGATTTGTAAACTCTCCTCTTCCACTTGAGCTTACCCAGCAGTTCCCTGTTTAACCACGCAGGTGTCCTGGCTCCCTTCCTTGACTTCCTACGTGTCGGGATGCTCTGATTTTGTTTGGCTAACAAAAGGTCTCCTGTAAAAAGGAAAGAGTTTTTCTGTAAATAATTTTGATGCATTTAGATACAACGAGGGATAAAAAGTGGATTTATTTGAATTTTAGGAAATAAAGGCTCTGGCACTTGAGGCATGGAAATGACAACAGAAAAGGTGCACTGTGCTCTCTATTACTCTTTCTGGATGATTTGGATGAGGAGATCTCATAAACATCCAGATCAAAGGGGAGATAAGACCTTGAAAGTAAGGAAGAAAACTCTTAATGTGATTTCTCAGGAAGAGAGCTTCCACTCCAAGAGGAAGGTCTCAGAACGCTGAGGAATGTAATTAGAGTAGTTGCATCTTTGCTAGGCATGCAGAGCAAGACATATATGCACCCCTTTAAAAGTTCTTAAGACCTTTCTTAGTTACAGCTCCATGAACTTATAATTTTTTTGAAACAACTGGCTTTATGGGAAAGTTGACCTGGGAACTGGTCTATAGAAGAGCCCTGGACTTTATGTAGATGGGAGTTGCAAGCTGACACACTGAGAGCATGCCAAGCCAAAACAAGCAAGAAGGAATAAATTTTTGAGTTAAACATGCAGAGATTAACACAGGGGCTCTCCAAACAAATGAGGTCACCCATGCCGGAGGTATGGAGGGAGGATCCCATGTCCTGTGGGAGTTCAGCTGAAAGATGGAGTGGGAGGAGGAGACATCCCAAATGAGATGTAAGAATGATGAGAGAGGGAGGACACAACCGTAAAAGCAAAGGGAGGAAAAAGGGTCACTGAGACTGGAATAAAATTAAAGTGAGGTCCTTCTGGAAGTTGTTATGGTTATTATATAAATCACATATTTTATTTACCACTTACGGAGCTGTTTCACAAACAACTGCATTATTGAAATCAATAGAAAACTGCCGAGGTGCTCCACAAACACAAGCTTGGGTGATGTACCTGCCCTGCAACATTTACCATCAAAATGAGCTTGGTAAATCTCATCCATTCAGCCATAAATAATAACTGCCCAAACCTCTGCCAGATCGGCACTATTTCCAAACTTCAGCTATATTTACACACCCACAGTTAGCAGCTGACAAGTCATATATGAGGGAAATTGCCTCCCTCTAAAAAAGAGCTGCTGTCAGAACTGCTCTGTTTCACATGGAAATAATTCAAAGGACTTGTCACAAAAGAGCAGCTATACTCAGAATAGTTACCACAATGGACATTTTTACTCAGCACCTATTCCAGTACTTTTGCAGTACTTTTGTTCAGCTAATGAGTTAAGTACCAGAAATAAATGTGTTGGTTTTTTTTTTCTTAAACTTCTCATAACTCCATGAGGCTATCAGAAAAAGAGATTGAAAGAACCAGAATAGAGTCAATGGCTCTACTGTGAACCAAACTCTTTTCTGAGATCCAGGCAGTGTCATTAAGGTAGAGCTCCAGACACAGGCACGTAGACATTGCCCAGGGGTGGTCCCTGTCTAATTTATCAATGCCTGGTAAGTGTTGTCAATGCCTGAAAAGAATGGGGATGGGTCACTCTAACCTGAGAAGTCTTACTATATGCCTTGGCACTGCAAAACTGGTCTAGAAGGGTAGACATCTTCTTGCCTTTCAGTAGCCACAACCTTCACACCGAATTCTGGCAACACCTGCAGCTCCTCCTCTGGCAGTCTCTCTATATTTCCTTTTTCTGAGTTTTTTTTCCTTGGGAGGACCAAGAAGGTAGAGGAAGCGTCATTTGAGATCAATAGGGAACACAGGCTGCCTTTTATGAGCTGGAATGAAAATATGATGCTGGATGGTGACAAGACAAGTCTGCAAGTGCCAGGAGATGTGAGCTCAGAGACTGATGTCCCAAAGAGAGAAGGATGCAGAAGGAAAGGGATTTCCTTTGAGAAAAGAGAGAAAAAGCCCCAAACACTCACTAAAAGCCTCCTACAGCCTCCTGCACAGGAGGCTCCTCCTCCCCAGCCCCACTGCCTCTGCAAATCTCCTCACACCTTTTCCCCAGCTGCTCTTACCCACATTGCCCCATACATTCCCTTTCTCAACCCAGAGCTGACCTCTCATCTGCCTAGGGCATCTCCTGGAGCCTCGCTACCGCCTCAAACCCCTCGCCCTCCTTCTCCTCATCCAGAGCCCACCTTGCTACTGCAGAGTGTCAGGCTCTGCCTCCAGGTCCAGGAAACCTTGCACTGATCCCTCACAATGTTGGACATTCAAATGGCAAACCTGTCCCTTGTGTGGGCAGCACACCTCTTCAGCTGGGCATAGAGGCATGAGGTGGAGAAAAGATCGTATTTCTTCTGCATTCAGTTTGCAGGCCTTTGCAGCGACATGGCACTGGGCATGGGAGTTATCAAAATACAGTCATATCACCTGAAATGTCACTTTCTGTTTTGATTTTTTTCAACGTAAATACTGAAAGGAAATCTTTATAGTTTTGTTTGAAGGTAATTTAAGAAACTGCTTTATTCCCAAATCTAAGAAAAGGCAATACCACAAATGCCACAGTGATTTTAGTTACTTGCAAAAAACTTAGTAAAGATTTTGATATCATCTACTATATGTGAGCACTATCACCCTAAGTAAGTGAATCCATAAAGAACAAGTATTATTATAGGGTAATATTAACCTCAGTGAAATAATCAGTATTCCCGAATCACCTCCGGTTTGGTTAATGGAGATACTTCTTACAGATAAACCCAAGATAGAAAGACAATATGCAGCGTCAAAGACATTGTGTGAATTTGGGATACTTAATGTTTTTGGTGGATCCAAAATTCTCTACAATGAAATGAAATATAATACTTTCTTAGGTGCCAAATACTTTGTCTGGTTTTGTTTGGTTCACATAACAACCCAAAAATAAAGAAGTCATTCTTCTCAAAGCAGCACTGCATAATTTCAGATAATAAGCGTGAAAAACTGATGTTATACTTATATATACATGTTGCCACACCAGCTTTTGGACTGCGCTGTGCCACAAGTTATCATGGCTGTAAAACAGTCTGGATAAACTTGAAAAGAAAACATGGACAGAAATCCTGCTTTGCTGAACGGCATGCCCAGTAATGCTCTCAGCTCTAACATGATGCCAAAACTCACAGGACCTGCAAAATTCCCAACTCTCCACCATGACCACCAGCCAGAGGAGTTCTTGTCAATGTGCCATACCCAAACTGCTAGTGGGAGCTATCTTCTGTACATTAATTAAGCTGTCTACAAATTCGACACCTCTGTAGCCTTCATCTGACTATAGCAACCAAGTAGGTTTCTTTTTCTCTCTTCCAAATTTTCAGACTCAGAGCCATCACTTAAGGAGTTTGAGGACTCCCAGTTCATCTGCTTGTTATATAGGCAGTCAGAGTGGGAGAAAACAGGTGAGACAAATCTACTTTTTATCTATTTATTCTAGGCTGGCACCTCTCCTTCTGCAAAGCATCCAGTGCCTGCCTTGGCTCACTGTCACACGTTCCCCAAGCAATGATAGAATGATATGGACATAATCCTTGGCATTTTTTTACCGCTGTCCAAAATGTTCTCAACAGAAACAGTGAATATTGTCCAACATAATCAGACATTGAGTAATGTGAAGCTAAAATAAGACAGAGGGACCAAGCAATGATAGCCAAGGCTCCGCTCCCCAAACGGAGTCAGCCCATGAACCAAACCAGATGTACAAAACATTCCCACAACCAGCATCACACCTTAAATCCACAGCCTCCTACTCCAGAGCTCTGGTAGGATTTGTCTATTGTGCATTCAGCAACCTCTCCCCACACATTTAGCTCTCTTGTTCATTCTCTCCTTCAAATGTCAGCTAATAATGAGAAGGAAGTATGCCCACAAATTGTGGACAGGAGTGGCTTTCAGCCATCAGGACGAAGAGCGCTACTTCATTTTAATCTATTTGGCATGCTAAAATATGCACTTCTCTGCCTGTCTTGTTCTGACCACACCATACTCTCAGCCAAGATGTAAGCCAAGAAACACTCTTTGCAGGATACAATCAAAAAACAAACCACACAGCATCGTTAGCACCTGAATAAACAGCCATTAATTATTTAGGTGTGTGTGCCAGTCCTAGTCTGCCTGGCTTAGAGGAGGTGCTGAAAGGGGAGCCAGGACACGTATTCTGTGCGCTGCTCTAAATGGGAAGTGCTCAGTAATTTTACAGAGGGTGACACATGCAAGAGGCTTAAATGTCAATATTGAGGGCTACACCAAAGTCTTTGTCAAATTGTGAACACAGGGAGATCTGTGTCATAGCAGGGAAGCTTGTTCTGAGTGTTTTGGAGGGTAACAGATAAATGGTGTGCATTGCCTTACAGGACACCTACCATCGGAAAGATGCACAGTTTTAGCCAAGATAGTTCTCCTCACTGCAATAAGAGCACATTGACAAAACCTGAATATGATGGGGTACAGACTGCCGAAATACACTTGGTTGCATGTGGAAACTAGGAAAGAGCCATACACCCGAGCTCATACCCGCCATCAGATGAGCAGTGGTGAGACAGACATTCACATCTCTCAGGCCAGTGCTTCAACCTCTGTAGCTTTTGTGCTCGGTCTTTCACAGAGGCCAGGCACAGGCATGGAACTACTGACTTAGTCCTATTAAGGCTGACCTTTGCAGAGCAACACAGAAAAAAAAATACAAGTAGTCAACAAGTGTCTGCTTTTGAAACCTTTATGACGCTTTTTTTTTGTTCTTATTTCTTCCTTCCCCCCAGGCCCACTACTTTTGTAATAGGGACTGCTGCACCTACTGAATTTGTACAGCTGCACTACAAGTGAGCTTTATTTTCCATAAATTAGAAAACAGCAAGCAAGCAAATAGCTGCAGGTGGTTATTATTTTGTATCTCTATCCATTTTTCTAGTCTCTATTATCTGCACAAAATCTCTGTTGGAACTTTTTGATATTCTTTTTTTTTATTCTAGCAACTATTATAAAGTATGTGAGACAAGTTGCCTCTTTCACTTAGACATTACGTCAGTACACCCTCTCCAGAAAGGATAAAATATTTATTATGATTAATACAAAAGACATTACACATAGAACATTTCAGGAACATCAGAACAGATTAAAATTTAAAATAATAGCATACCTAATACCTTCCTCTACTTTGGGAGCTGGAGGACTGTACTGAGGGTCTTTTACCATCTTAGAAAAAACATTAAAATACAGCCTTCTAGAATATACATTTAGGCCTAGTGTGAAATCCCAGTGAAAAGCACACTAAATTCAGATTACAGTCTTTTTAAACTCACCATGGGCAGGAGAAGTTGATGCCACATTTCATACCAGCAAGCACTGCCTGGGTAACCTGGAGCTTTGCTTTTATTTTGTTGACATAATGAGAAGCAATAACCCTTTGGGAATGATGAGCAGTCATTTTTAGTCTTGCCTGATCAATGCCAGCTGAACTCGCTGTAGATCAGCTGCGGTGTGGGACGGGGCCATGAGTGGCCTGGCTGGGACCCTCTTCCCTCTCAGCTCAGCAGCTGCGTTTGCACTCAGGCCCTTCCCTCGCTCCCCGCCTGTGTTACAGACCACAGCCATGCTGGGCCTGGCCCTGCATCTTGCTGGTCCCAGCCCTGGCTGGGGCACAACAGGGCTGTGGCCATGCCGGGGGGGACACTGCCCTGCTTATCCTGCCATCTTCCTGGCTGCCCCAGCCCCGCAGAGCTGCACTGGCGCGGGGAGGTGTGGAGACATCCCATAGTTCCCATATTATTTCTGTAATGTCTTAGAAAGGCTCTACACTCATGTCTTATTTTCCCCTCACTAAAGGTCAGTGCTTTATCAGCCTAACACCTTATGTGAGGCCGGACTGAAAAGCACCAAATGTGCGTATTTCTTGAATTAAGCAGTTTTACATGCTGACCACAATCCGGTGAAATCTTTGATTTCCCCAGGCTGACTGAGCAATAAAGCCAGGCTTGCGGCCACGGCCCTTGGGATGGAGAAGTGTTTGCTGGACCAAAATGGCTGAGTCTTCCCCCACCTGTCCTAGTGCGACCGAAGGAGGAAGACAGAGCTTGGGCCATTTTGGAAGTACGATTGCGCAAGATAAACAAGGAAGATACCTGTTCCAGACCACAAACACACTGAGGAAAATGCTGACGAGGGATTCCTTGATCATCCATTTATACTGTGCAGGAGAGAAAGCTGAATTACCACTGAGGACTTCAGTTTCAGTAGCATACACTAGAGGCTTTGTGTTGCCTTGAAATAAATAAATAATAAAAACCCCACAAACAAACCAAAACCAAAACAAACACAGACAAACAAAAAACCAAAAACTACATAAGGACGTATTTTGAACGCAATAAGAACTGCATTTAGCTTTCAGGAATTTTATATTATACCTAATCTTGAAAGATTACATAAAATTTACTATGGAACTGATAATTAGCTGTTGCTTCTTTATGATTGACTCCATTTGCTCATTATGTTTCTTATTCACAAACAGGGTAACATGAAAACAAATATACCTGGTGCATTAAAAGGATTCATTTTGCAATCCAGAGAACAATTAGGAGCAAATTCAGCTGGGAGAAACAGTTTATTTGGGAAAAAGATGAAAGCTAGGACCTGTTTAAGAACATTTTACCAGAGACTAATGAAAATGTTAACAATGAGAAAAAAAATAAATACTTGCCTGAATCATCACACTGGCTTACTGAAGTAAATATAGCTATAAAATATAATCTACATCAGGGCACAAAGAAAATGGATTGCAATTAATATACATAAGGTAATTAGGAAAAAAATTCAAGAAGAAAGTAGAAAAAATCAATATTTTGCAGACTAAAGGACAGTAACAACTTTCTAAGCATGGCAAGCAGAAATATCAGTAACGACATTGGTCCTTTTCTGGACGGAAATGATAAAAATGCCAACAGAGATGCAGGAAAGCTAAACATGCTCAATAAATAGATGGGATCTGCCTTTGGGAGTGAGAAGAAATTCTCTTAAAGTTTAACCTTCCACATCAAATATGTCTCTCTGCCAAAGGCATTTCTTTATTCTAGTTTTGTGCTGGTCCATTTGTATTTTAAAGTGTTGTTTTGACGGTCAGTGTTTCCTTTTTTATTGTCCTATACAACATTTGCTTAGATTGAGCTTTTCTTCTCTGTGCTACCATTTGATAAGTGGACCTGAAAAGACTCTACGGAGAAGTCATGTTGGTGGCATTCTTAGGAGATACCTGGAATCCCTCCATCCTTGTCCTCGACTCACCCCCACCATGATACATAGGTGCAGTTTACTTAGCATCTTTGATGTTTTAATTCACACTCAGCTATGATAAATATCTTCTTTGTTGTCAGTAGCTTTGAAGCATATTAAACAGGAGCTGTATCAGCACTTTTGTATAAAAAGCTGGCTTAGGAGGTTTTGAACCACCAACATTGGTTTTCAATTAATCCTAGACTACGAGGCAAATCCTAGAGCAGTGGAAGAAAGCTGAAACTATGTCAGTTTTTATAAAAGGTAAATAGGATGACCAAGGTTGCACAGCTCTATCAGCTCATCATCAACCTGAAACAAAAAACCAGGGTGCTTGCTATCTGATGTCATGCTACAAAGCTATTGTTAATCTTGCCCAAACAAGCTTCAATGATGACAGGGGTTTCCTGAACAAGACCACAGAAAACCAATGGATTTAGCAGAAGCAAAACACATCCTGAAACTTGAATTAATTTGAAAAAAGGGAAGAAAACAATCATCAGGCATTTTAAAATAATTTAACCCCCCCACACGTAGTCTTATCCTTAACAATTTGTTTGTGTTTCATCTCCCACTCCCAACATTACAGTGCCCTTTTAATTTAAGTAAACTAAAACAATAGAGAAATTTAGCAGAATAATGACAAAGCAAAAAAACACCATTTGATGTATTAGGATATCTTCTGGAACACTATGTTTTTATGTTTAAAACATTTCTATATACACTAGGTCCTTTGTACATGTTTGGTATGCTTTTTTTTTCACATCAACAAGTAAAATTTTTAAAATGCATAGAAGAAAACATGCTGGTTTTGTTTGGTGAGTTGTTTTTAGTAAAAGGTGAAACAATCACTGTTGCAAGAAAGAAAGCTCCATAACAAGAAATATTTCAAGGAGTTTTACTCATAATGATAATGAAATTTTGTAACAAATAACTATATTAAGATAGACCATAACACAGTTTACTAATGTACAAGATGAGTTATCTTTCTGCTTCCTATGTTTTGTATGCTGAAATCATCTGGCTCCTGTTTATCAGTCATTCAAAAAGGTGACTGTCAACATGTTCACAGGCTGTGTTTAGGAAGCATTATTTGGCCGTAAGAGTTGCAGATCAACTAAGCATGTTTACAACCTTGTACAAAAGTTATCCTCGCTAGTCTTTGCTAAAGAGTAAGCTGAGTCTGATATGGCAGCTAAGCAGCTTTCAGTATTGTATTGAGTTACCTTTCATTGCTCATAGTGATGTTTTTTTCCGCTAAATGATCCATTTCAATTTAGAAACTGGGGGAAAAAGAAAGATGAAAGAGGACAGGGGGAAAGGTACCCTTAGTTGTCTCTCAGTCCTCTGTAAAGCACAAAAAATTCTTCACCCACCAATGGTTTCTGTGTGGAATTGCACTGCAGAGAAGTTCAAGACCCTTGCATGAGAAGAACTTGAACAGAAAAATTACTCTTGAGAATAATAGCATAATACATTAATAATTGGTACACTTCAAACCATCTAGAAGACTGCCCCGTAATTGTGAAAGTCACTGAAAATTTAGATTATTTGTAATAAAATATCTTAATATTTTTCTTTAATTATTCCTTCAAAATAAATTCCTCTTCTTACAGAAAAGAAATATGAAGCACCAGATTCTACCTGCCTGTCACCAAGTACACAGGATTTGTAGAAACAGGAAAAAGTTTCAGCATTGACTGGTCCCTAAATTGAATTACAGTCAGCCTATCAGGTGAAGAAGCTCAGACAACAAGTCTTAGTAAGATATTGAAAAAAAAAAAGAAGTGTTATTTTATCATTTTTAAAAGAATTCTGCTCCCTATAGAAGAAAATAAAATAAAATAAAATAAAATAAAATAAGTGGCCTCCCTACCCATAGTTGCTGAGGTAAAAGCTGGAGGATATGGAAGAAGCCTTCGCACCCATGGCAAACCTCAGCTCTCTCAAGCCAGTGAAGATGCAACTCCCAAAACAGAAAGTCCTTCCCAGTAACACCCAGTCTCCTGGTGCGAGCTGTACAGATCCAGGACCTGGCAGCAAGAGGGCAATCGGCTGCTTTGGAGTCTGCGTTAGCAATGCAGGGCAAGAGCGGCTATCTCTAAATAAGCTGCGGCACCACACTTTCAGGTCTCTCTGTATCACATTCAGCCCTGGGTTACACATGGAGGACTGTACAGAGCATGGAAAGAGGATGCGCTGTGTTGTCTCCAGGTGATGCTATCTAAACACTGAGCCTTGCCAGCTGTTTATAAGAATATCAGTCCCACCTCTGTTTGATGTGAAAAAGAGACACGCCAGTCCTTCCTGTGCTCAGTCATCAACTATTCTAGGCAAACACCAAGAGGAAAAGTTAACGTGATGTTGGTACTACAGTACAAATCTTGAAACCACCATAGCAGAAATTTTTATAGAAATATCATCTTTTGGCAATTGTTTACCACTGGAAACTTACTCTAAACAGTATAGCCACCATGCATTGAATTGCATTTGTACGTGCATCCTGACAGTCGTTGGTGGACCTGCCAAAGTCCTGTCCCCTCCGCTAGCATTTGACATGCTGTGAAGAGAGACCTTGAAATCAGAGCTGCTCTGCAGGTTGGCTTGCTGATAACCGATCTATATGAGATAGCATGACAAAATGGGAACAATAGTGCTTGACATCCCGCATGTTATCACACACCAGAAATGTTTGGAGGGTGGAACAGAATGACATAAAAATAAATTATGTGGAGCATACTTTTATTTCCACGTTAGGCAAGTGACATTGTTTTGGCAGCTCAGACTGACGCAGTAAGTACAGTATCCTATATATTGTCTAATTTGAAGAGATACACTAATCTGAGGGAGAAGCGCATTGACTTCCTTTTATTTCAGTTGGAGCTGTGTATATTGAAATGAAGTACATATAATTTAGGTGTCTTTGCTTATAAATAATCTCATAGACTAAACCCCAGACTATCACACTTGCTTCTTTAAACAAGGTAGAAGACTTCATTCCCTCCACCTGAATTTTCTCAGCAGATTTGAAATAAACATGTATTAAAACAAGAACATGTACAATTATGTTTTTTTCTTAAAAGCAACAATTGATGAACACAGAGCTTTTTCCAAACCAACAATTGATAGCACTTTGCAGCCTCTCAGAGAAACAAGTGGCTAAAGCACAGACATTGCAAACTCTCATTTCCCAGGGATCAACAGCCCTGGGATGTGGCTTACGCACAGAAAAAGCTTTGCTTCCCTCTCCAGGAGAGGCTTGCCTGCTCTAACAATTAGACCATAGAAAACAGTGGAGGGAAAACAGGAAACGGACCTCTTTTTTCTCTGGGGAAAAAGAAAAAAAAGCTTAGCTTTCTTTGGCAGAGTTATATTATCTTCCCCCTTCCCCCCTCAATTATCAGATTTTAATTGTTTGGGGTTTATGTTGTTCCTCCATACACAATTCTTGTCCAGGCCCAACCCCAGTCTGAGGAAAACCTAGTATTTCACCTAAATGGCTATTTTCCTATTTAAACATTCTCAGAATTGTCTTTCTCACAACTTTTTGTTACGTGTATTCCTCTCTGTGTTTTCCCAAGGAGTCCTGTTCCCCTTTGCACCTTGTAGGAAACAAATACTTCACGACAGAGAACATTTTGAGGGCTGATTCTCAGCTGATGCTGTCAATATATAGACTGTATGCCACCCCTGGGCTATGATGGTATTCCTTTTCAGCAGAAACAACAGTGATTTATCCCCTTGTCACGCATCTGCCTTTTTACCTACGCAATCTTACATCCCAACACCATACTAACTACATCGCAACGGATGAGCTGTGTACACACTAACTCAGGAAGTCATTTGGTAAAATTAACATTTAGAAGCAGGCACCAGTAGTTATTTCACACATTATTAACTTATATTACAATTCAAATAAGCTTACAGCTGGCAAAAAAAGTCTCTTCTGTAAAGTGATCTCAAACATAATAGGCTTAATCAGAGATAAATTAAATTAGTCAGTCATGCATACTACAGCATATTAACACTGAGTAGTTATTAAATACATTTTCTGTTATCAGTTGTGCAGGCAATATTGTAGGCAAACAAAGTGCATGAGAAACCAGTAAATAAACTTTATGTTTGGGAGGCTACATGTTTAACACTTCCTGGGTTTTATCAAAATGTTACACAATCTTTACTACTATAACTGGCACCAGGTTAAGTCCGCATAAATGATTCAACTTCACTCCCAGGCAATTAGCCAAAAGCAGAGCAGACAGAACTAATGAATACCTAGACAGCAGATGTTCAGCGTGGTTTTGTGTTTTGGAGGGGATTTCTTCCATGGCAATTTTCAGAAAGAAAAGAGCATGCACGAATGAGTCATAGCTGGTACACAATTGATAAAGAGGAGACAGGCAACATTTCTATTTGTTATAAAATTAATCTTTGTGTTTAGGGCTTTTCAAAATTTATTTTCTCCTTCACTTCCACTATTACAGTTTGAAAAGGTCTTGTAATTGTGTGCAAATATTGAAAAGCATTGCTCTTGCCTTGCTGCTATCATAACTTCCTTTTGTATTGCTCTTACAGCAGCTTGGCAGCATCACCTTCATCTCCAGCTAAAAATTTGTGTGAAAAAGAATACAACACAGAATCACTCACGCCTTACAAGAGGAATCGCTATTTCCTGATAGGATCCTAAAACCATACCTTGTTCTTTCATCCATCTTTCAGAAACCTATCAGTATAGTACCTGGAAACATCGTAAGTTGTTGAGCCTGACCCAGAAGACTTGGGAGCACATCTGACATTCTCTTACACTCTCCACATTTAGAACTCAATGTAAGGTGACAAGAACATTAAGCTGCCCACAGAGCAAAATGTGAAACTAATCAGTATCTGTTCTGAGCCACAGGTACAATAATTGGAAAATTAAAGTGCCTGTGAACTGCTAGGGCTGGCTGCATCAAAAAGCAACACCTTGAAATGATTAATGAAGACAAATGTATGCAACTATTTCTATTGACAACAACTTCAGACAATTGCAGGCTAAAAGAATAACACTATCGTTCTAATTTATGTTCCTCTAAAGCTTGCCCCTTCCAAGAATCTCCTGTCAAGAAGCCTGTAAGCACTCACTGGTTAAAAAAGAGTTTCAAGTGGAAGCACCTTTAACCCAGAGATGTGGAAAACACAGGTCCTTTGCTGCATTTATGGTAACCATCCTCTGTACCACCTGCGGCATGGAGGAAGCCAGCCGGGACAGAGGCATTCAGCATCAGGCCCTTCACCTGAAAATGCTAAGGTGACCTGTAAAAGTAAAGTGACTCAACTAATACGTGACGGCAGCGCTCAATGGACCTCTTAAGAAAGTCATTTGTGGCAATATTGTTTCAGAATGTACCTTTCTTTTTCAGTGCTCCCAGAGCATCCATCAGTGACAGGGTCAGTTCACTCGCCCGAACAGGCTGTCCTGTTGCGCCCCATCGCGGACGGGGCTGCTGCAGCGGCCCTGAGCCACACACGGGGAGAGGCTCCATTTCTTAGGCGTGAGAGGCGGAGTGGGATTAAATAAACTCCCTTAAAGAGTAAATGGTAGACGTACATATATACATATATGCATAAATCAATGTGAACTTTTCAGGGTTGCCCCTCCCCTTTAAAGTAGTGCTAAAAAAATAAAATTCTTTGAGTACTACAAGACATCAGAATTGAGTCCAAAACAGAAAAGATTAAACCGTATCTATTTTTAAAGGGAATTTATTAAAGCTTATTGAGAGAAACCTGACTCCCAAGGCAAGCAGAGTTCTGACAATATCTCTTTAGGTCAAGGAACGTCACGTGCTTGGGAGTCACTTTGGAAAGAAAATTAGCACTACAGGCAAGAAGTATCAGTCAGGCTTGGAGAAAAAGAAAGGTCTTTGTTTTGAAGGCAGTCTAAAATAGAAATGAAAAGTCCTGTATTCAGAGTATGTTATGACTATACAATTATACATATATTCAGAAGCTAGGAAATGCAACTAACCACCGTGCCTTTATCAGGCACGAGTATGTGCGGTGGTAATACCCATGCAGCTCTGTCCATTTCTATGTTCTCACCACACACAATTCCCACTGCCTTTTCTTAGCAAGGTTGTGCTCAGTCTGTTTCAGCCAAGTCCTCTCAGGCGAGGCTTTTAACAAAAGCAGTAAGAATGGTTTCTGACAGACAAGCAGAATTTCTTCAAGTTTGTTTATTTCTATTTCCATTAGAAGTGGTGTTTTGGATGAAAACACACTTGTGATGATGCAGCTGTCCGAAGGCAGGATGTTCTCACGCGTTACATTTTCTGTCCTTTTCAGTTACCCACAATGGAAAATTACAAATGATTATTTAAAAATCACACACACATTTAAAATACAGTTGGGAAAAAGATACTGTGACAAGGAAATGTTTCTGTGCAGACACAGGTCTACAGTATAATTCTGGCCAGTAAAGGAGACAGAAATGGGAAGTTTAATTTAACACCTAAAATATAGGAAATCTGGTTTTATTCTGTAGCTCTACAAGAATTTCTCGCATGACCTTTGACAATCTCTGAGGTAAAACAGACAAATCTTGTGATATTAGATACTATCACATATGGAGGGAAAACTTGAGTCACCGTGAGAAACTTCGCACAGGACTTCCAGGGGTGCTGGGAACAGAGTTTAAGAAGATCTGATGGACTGAAAGATGGCTGAACATCTGGGCCCAGAGGGCTGGGATCAGTGGCACAACTGTGGGCTGGTCCCTCCCGATGTGCTCCAGGGGTCAATATTTGGGCCAGTACTGTTAAGCATCTTCATTGAGGACACGGATGATAAGGCAAGATGTACCCTCGGCAAGTTCACAAATGATACAAAACTGGTGCACCGGAGGGTCATGCTGCCATCCGGAGGGACCTGGACAAGCTGGAGAAATGGACCAACAGAAAACTCATGCAGTTCAACAAAGGAAGATGTCAAATCCTACCGCTGGGGAGCAATAAGCCCAAGTACGAGCACATGCTGAGTGACAAATGGCTGGAAAGCAGCTTTGCAGAAAAGGACCTGGGTGAACCCAGGGGACAGGTTGACTGTGAGCCAGCAATGCCCCCTTGCAGCATAGGCCAACAGCCTCCTGCGTTGCATTAGTGAGAGAGTCACCAGCAGGTCAAGGGACGCGATCCTTCCCCTCTGCTTAGCACTAGTGAGGCACATCTGGAGTGCTGGGTCCAGTCCTGGGCTCCCCAGTACAAGACAGACATGGACATACTGGAGTGAGTCCAGAAAAATGCCATAAAGATGATGAAAGGACTGGACCATCTTTGAAACGAGAAGAGGCTGAGAGAGCTGGGACTGTTCAGTCTGGAGGAGAAGGCTCAGGGGATCTTACCAATGTGTAAAAATACCTCATGAGGAGGAGTAAAGACGAGTGAACAAGACTCACAAAAGACACAAACTGAAATACAGAAAACTCCATATAAGCCTAAGAAAAACTTTTTTTAACATGAGCGTGGTCAAAAACTGGCACAGATTGTCCAGAGCGGTTGTGGCATCTCCACCATCGGAGATATTCAGCATTTAACAGGACGTGGTAAATCTGCTGTAGCTGACCCTACTTTAAGCAAGGGTTGGACTAGATGATCTCCAGAGATGCCTGCCAGCCTTACCCTTTCTTTGGGGATCTGTAGGCAGCAAACATTTATGGAAACAAGGTCCAAGTGATTCCAGGTTGAAGGGTACAAAATGGATGTACTCTGACTTAGCTAACTTGAGTGTCCTCATCAGGCTACAAGAGATTACACAGTACTTATATATATCCTCTCTCCACCTTTCATGGCTGTCTTTACCTTGGCTTACATGTTTTCTTTGCCGTGAACTAAAAACAGCAGAAAACTATGTGACAGAAGAGAGGTAAAAACCAAAAATGAGGACATAGTGAAGGCAGGCATGGAAGGAACAAGATGAAAAGAACATGCTCAAAGCTAAAACATGCACTCCGACATCTCTTCCACTTAAAGAAAAGCATTAAGTAAAGAAAGACTGGTCAGTTTTTATCACACTCTTTTCTAGAGCATTCACATACCAAAGAGTTAGGTATTCTGAGGTGCAATTTCATAAGGTCTATCAAATGCACCAGATTCACAAAATCTTGATATACAATGTTTAAACTATAGATTGTTCCTTTTCCGAGCTCTGTAAAAATGGGCACCTTCACAAGTTCACGGACACAACCTCCCAGTCATCACTGCCACGTGAATTCCATGAATATAAATCTCACCATAGAAAAGGAAAACTTGATCCCTTAAAATTCATCCTGAAGCTCACATTGCATCAGCGCTACAGCTCTAATGTCCTACCCAGAACCGAATAACAAGTAATAGATTAAAAAGCTCTGAATACGTACTTATATCCTCCTCTTCCATTATTCTGCTGCAATCCCTCTGTTCCCATCCTTAGTCACAGGATAAGACTTACAGGAAGAGATTCATCTCCCACACAGATAATTGCAAACCTGATAGTCTGATTTCCATTATTCAGTTTGATTCCTGTCACCTCGCTTCATCCATCCTTGCTGAAATTTAAATTTCTTAACATCCATTCCCCAAATGTAACTCCCTCAGTATTCACAAGCATATTACTGACTTCATTTTGCACATGTTCTGTTTCTCCTAAACCTCTTTTAAAGAATACCTTCTTATTCCTTAATTTTTTTTCTTTACCCTGTAGGAGCATTTCTTGTTATTAATACGATACATTTTTCAAAATCACCTGAAATACTCCCCAAAACCTCACCTTCCACATTTTCTATTTTATGTCTGACATGCCTCTACTCTCAGATTCAAGAATTATAGAGTACCCCAGGGTTCAAATAAAAAGCAGTGAGTGAAACACTGTATGAAGACTGCAGAATAAAAAAACTCACTATATGAACAGGGCCTGGACAGTTCATCAAAACTATAACAATCATACATTCTATTAGCTTAAACAGTAAGTACACTACTCTATGTTTTATTGTCTGCTTCCAGTGACTTTATCTTATTTTCACTATCAATAAAAAATATGGATTTGGGGAGGCATAAAGTGAGTTTAATGAAGAATTTTTAGAACTCTCATAAAATGATGGATTTACTAAGCAAATACATTGATTTCAAATGCAGTAAAATAGTGAACACAACTGCATTGCCCATAGGTAGGCAAAGGTAATGCCAGGCTTTCCCCTAACAAACGCTGGTTTTCACTGGTTTCAGAATTTGGCCTGCAGACTCTCACATTTGACAAAGAACACTTCAGCCTGGGAGTATTTTCTTGCCACAAATAAATTTTCAAAACAGATTAAATCTGAGTCATTTTTATGTGGTTAACAGTGCAAAGGACATTTTCTATGCTTGTTAGTGGTCTTCAAAAAAAGGGCTTTGGTTTTTAAAAATATGAAACTTGGCAAGTGATGAATCCATAGAACTGTGCGGTTGCATTACTTGGGGTATTCTGAAGGCAAACTCAGTTAAAAATAAACAAAGAGAGTTTCACTTAGCCACTTTGTACTTTTTTAAGCAATATTCATGGTTATTTTTATATGTGAGGCTTTGCAAAGTTATCCCCATTCTCCAGTGGAGATTTAAAGTATATTTTAGCACACTTTTTAGCATACAGCCCTTTAGCAATGCAGAGGTTGTAAAGGTGCATTCAAGTGATGACACCAGAGAAAAATGACCCTCAACACCTCAGCCCACTGCTTTGCTAATCTGCATTTAGAAACTCAGTTTCAACACATATTTAGTACTGAGAAAGGAACACTTTAATGTCTATGTTTAGGCTCACCTCTGCTGTCCACCAGTGGCTTCACATGAATTGTCTCATGTTAAATGCAAAAAAATACTGAGAGGATTAATTCCAAGCTCTGAGTAATCACATTGGGATCTGGAAAGGACATGGACATTTCTCTACCTAAACCCTTACTAGTAATAAAAGACTTGCACATAAAATCAGGCCACTACTTATACTTCTGCTACCCTGCTGATTTCAAAACTTGTTGTCTCTCTGGCAGCTGTGCAGAGTTTCTGTCTTCAGCACATTTCCATAGGTGACAACGACTTAAATGTAATAAATGACTTTGTTGCTATTGCAGAAAAGGAAAAAGAATAGAGTTTTCTCTCCCATTGTTGCACTCCTCCTATGGTCTCAGTAGGGATAAAAAGCCTGAATTTACTATAGACACTGAAGCGGAGCGGATGTGACCCTACAGAAGCAGGGAAAGGACCTCTCATCAGATATGCCATTTTACCCGTTGGCATGTAAAACACAAATAGATACCCAAACTTCGAGCTCCTGCATGCAAAAGGTAAGTCGATTTCATATATTACTGCCTGGTTCTGTAGCAGAGGGGGACATGTGCCTATGCCATATTTACTCAATACCCATCCTACCCATAGTATCACATAGCCCCCTTCTCTCTTGGTACAAGCTAAAATGACAACCTCTGTGCTGGGGCTAATCAGGTATAAGCACATGATCCCTCTTCTGCTACCCTTCACTTCAAGGGCAGTGACCTCAGAGAATTATTGCTGAATTACCAAGAAATAATTCAATATTGCAAGGTCTTAAACCACTGCAAATTAGACCTACCAGAGCTCATCTGTCTGCAAGACCTGAACTCTGGAGCCTTTTGTAAGAACACCCTTCAGAAAGCATAATGGGGAGAGCCTGCAGCTATGGAAAGAGTATCCGGGTGCAGCTGTGTTTGCATTTAAGTTGATGGATGGGCATGTGCCAAACTGGTTGCCGTCAAGGGGAAAATGTGACACCAGAGACGGTTCTAGCAACCTGGAGAACCCACAACCACCACTAGACACCTGCAGTCCTTAAGATCTGTCCATTTGTTTGAATCTATAGTGCAGTTGTTGGATAGATGATGATGGATGGATGGACAGAAAAGAATTTTGTGAGATTCTGGGACAGCTCTGGGATTCTGGGACGTCTCTGGTGGCTGGAAGGACAGATGCACGTGTTTAAAGGAAAACACCTTGCACAAAAGATATTTGAAGCTCCAAGTGGATTCTCTGGTGGCTGACAGTGGAATATTTAGTTGGTGCCTTTAACGGTAAGAACTGTTAAGACTACTGGAAAAGGGGTCTTTCAGTACACAAACAAGGTACCTGAAGAGTATTTTAGAAGAGCTGGTGATCATGGCCTTTGAAAAAGCCAAGCTTCTAAGAGAGTGCCTGTGGCTGACTGATTTTCAGTGTGACATGAAGGATTAATCTTCCCGATGAGGCTGGACTGGATTAGGTGGTTTCTTCAGGGCTGACAGGAGTGTTTTCGCAACCCGTGCCAAGGCTGGAATAAACTGGAGCACAGCAACACTGAAATGAATTTAAATGCCCAGAAATTCAGGAGCTCCAACAGCCTGCTAAGGTTTGTGTTATCACAAAAAATTACTTCAGTAACAATTTTTCCAAGCATTAGGAAAAACAGCTTTGAGAATAGATCTTCCATGATGTGTATAAAAAAACATCATTTGAATGTTACATGCTATCTCTAGGCTGTATTGAGCTTTATTGCAACAGAAAGGGCTCATTTAAGAATGTGTTATTTCACTATGACAAGTGGTACAAACATACGAGGAATCACATGCAGTGCATGGAGTTACAGAAATCTACACCTCAACAGTAATACAGGGACTCTACAGTCTTCTGAGACTACAGTTTTTTCTACAGTTACTCTGCCTTTTTTTTTTTTAATTAATTCAGACTAACATAGTGCTTATAAATGTGTGGTTTGGTTCAGGACATAAACAGATGTATTAATTAGTGGGAATAATTTATCTAAATTTGTAGAATAAGTTAGTAGCAGGACCTTCAAAGGGGTGCCCATTAAGTGCAGCTCTCAACTTGAGTGTTGAGATGTGGAATTTAAACAGTTAAACACCTGCAGAAGGCAGGGAAAAGTGCTTTGGGCAATTACTTTTTGTGTTCATATATCCATACGAACTGCAAAATAAGAATAGACAACTAAGAATATCTTAATATGACACAGTGACAAAAACAATGACATAGAAACATTTTTCTGGTCAGATTACTTTACAGTCATTTAAAAGGAATAGTTTAAAAAGTAGAAGGAAATTAATGATTGCAGGCAGGTTACATTGCAAATGTGTTTTTCCCTAGCAAGTTGTCATTGTGTACAGAGGTGAAATATATACCTGCAAGTAAAGAAAATACGTGTCCATATTTTTAAATATAATGTTTATGTTTTATTATTTCCTGTTTTTCAAATGCTGTTAAAATCATCTAGCATAAAACTAATATTTATTCCTCTATTCTGAGTACTAAGCTACACTGCAAAACCAGGACTTGCAGCTATACAAACACATCTTATTTCATGAACACAAAGAGAAATATGTCTTCTCGATACCTGTTGGGAGTGCAGTCCAAGTGTGTGGTTATCAAGCTTTAAATCAGAGACTAACTTGAGGATATATGTAAACCATTTAATCTTCTGTTATTATTATTTCTTAAATTATTTGTCAGTAGCATTATTTTTTCACTTCTGTTATTCTGCCACTTGTGGAGGTGCATTGGTTTGTGCTCAGTTATTTTTTTAAGTAAATAAATAAGCAAATAAATAAATAGAAAACTCACTCTAGAAGTGGTGATTTGTTAAGGAGAGACAGAATATACCCAAGAGAACCAGACTGCAGAACATTCACCTTCTTCAGAATGAATCTCCAGATCCTAGGCAATTGCAATTACTGGACCCTTCCACAGCAGGAACTCCTGTTGTTATTGATACCTTTTACAGTCCATGTCATGTAAAGAAAGTCCCAGAAGGTTTGATATTGCAAGAGCAAATCAGCCTGGATGGAAAATAGAAGCAGGTTGAAAAGCCTGACATTTCTGCTTGCTTCCCCTTAGAAACAACCTCCAATACATCAAGATGGGGAAGGTAAGTTATGACAGCGAGCTGGTTAAACTGATAAAGACAATCCCATTTGAAAATATAAATTCTGTTTGTGCACCTTGAACTGTAGTGAAAGACAACTATACATGAAATATTGCACTTAAACCACTTTAGTGACATGTGTATTTATGTTTAGATAATGCTATAGAATTGTAACTGTAGTTCAGAACTCCACCAGCCACGAAGGCTGAAGTTTTCCATGTGAGGTGTCTGCCTTGGGCTGTTCTCCCTCACCTATCCTCTCCTGGCACCCTGCTCCCAGCAGATCAAAAATTAAAATCAACTTGTGCCAGTTCATCTAAACAATTAGGTTGTTTCTGAGAGAAAGTTTGACAGAGATTTTTTTTTTCTGTATATTTTCTTTTGTTAAAATGTTCCACTGTCTCCAGAAAAACATGCCTATTGAGCAGGGTCAAGCAAGGCTGCATTTGCTATGTTTGTCAGAGTCTGTTCATATTTGTCTGCATAGAACTGGGCTCTTGAGAAATGTTCTTCGCCTGTCTTCAGCAGAGAATTCATACATATTCAAACATACAGACTTTTGGTAGCACCAAATTCTCCATAGATGATGTCTACACTTGAGTGTGCCCCAGCCCGTTAAGTTCCAGTCCTCCAAATCTATCTCCACATATTAAGCTGACCGTATTCCAGGACCACTCCTGTTGATCATGGGCACTATCTCTAAGATCACGAAGAATCTTTTACTCTGTGCCCACTTTTTACCCTGCATTAATGTCCAGTTGTCATAGGAGAAAAGATCGCTCTAGATGGGATTCATGTGCCCTAGCTTTTGCTTCTTAAAAAGGAGACATTCAGATTTAGAATAGGCCTTTTACAGTCATTGGGAAAAAAAAGAGGTTCTTCTTGAGGGCCATCTGTTCTTAGGTGTATATTTTAGGTCTATCTGATCTTAGCTGTGTATTTTATGATGGTACGAGTTGTCCCTCAAAAGGCTTATTTCTCTTCAGATAATACAGAGGAAGCTCCAAGAAGCTAACTCAAATGTCAAGTCTACATTTCAGATGACTCAAATAGAGTAGACTAAACCTACTCATCCTGACAGTGTGAAAAGAAGTAAATAGCAGCTGGAAGAGGGACTAAGGTGAATATAAGATGTAAGAAGAGGCCAGGTGCAGAAAGGTTAAAAAAAAATGGGAGGACGGTGGAGAGGAAATGTTTGAGTGGCAGAATAACCATAAGCTTGGAAGGTATAAAAATCAAACCAGTCTGTAAGTAATGGTTACATGTCTCTCTGTGGAGCCTGGCATTGATCCTAGAGAGCCTGAGTTCTCACATTCCCCTGCTTTTACAAAACACCTCTGAAATTCACACAGAAAATTACTTTCTTAGTCCTCCATTAATGTCTGGTGTCCTTGGAGGGCAGACAGCTTATTATTACCATCAGTTCCTCCACTAACTCAAATGGGAGAGGTACAAACTGTGAATCCAGACATTTCAAGCTATGGTTAGCCTTTGAGTGGTAGTACGTAAAATACCTTTTCTTAGTTTGTATTTTAAAAGAAATCACACTAAAGGAGTCTTAAGTCAAGCTCTCAGGAGGCAAGCAAGACTCCAATCTAGGCATTTTTTCCTAGATTCATTATAATTCTGATACAGATTATACATAGGATTATATGTTAATGCAGGTTTAGGCTGTAAAGTGAAGATAACTCTATTTCCTGCAGAACTCACAGCTAGTTAGCTGCAGAAGAACAACGGTATTTTGGGAACAGGAGGTGGGACTATAACAAAATGGCATGTATGTAATACATTGTATGTAATGGCAGTGGGATTTCAGTAGGGAGAGCCAGCTTTTGCATTTGGCAGTTATGAGTTATCTATGGGGTGCTGAATGAGCTACAAAAATCTGATTACTTCATTTTGAGTTGGGGTGATGTGGCAGGAGCACAGCTGTAAATTGAAATCATCATCCATTGTGTTTGGAACATAGAAAGTGCTATGAAAACGTGCTGTACTCTAAAATATCAAAAATACCCTGAAAAATCAATATCCCGGTCTGGACACTAAAAATAGGTCAATGTATTTGGTAAAGCTCAGCTGGGACAGACATGTGATGGGAATTTCAGCCTTTCAGCCCTCCCGTTAACCTCAGAGATGGTTAATTTCCAGATGACTGAAAGTGGTTTAACCTCTGTTAACCATGCCTCTATTTCCCATCTGCAAAAGATAGATAAAATCTTGCCTTTGTTCCACTCTTTTTCTGCTGTGTCTGATCTAACAGTGATTTTTTTTTTTTAAGCAGGAACTTTGTAGCTCAGCAGCACTTAACACCTCTCCTATTGCTTAATATGCTTTGCTAATCAATAGCTGAGAGACAGTATGATTGTGGTTCATCTTGTTGAACATTGGACATGTGCAAAGCAGATATTTACATTCAAGGTACTTGTCCGAGGCTCTTTTTACAGACACAAGAGAGAAATAAGTGGGTTTTGGCAGTGAGTTCATTTCACCTATTTTAGACATGCCCATTTTTCTCCTCTAGCAAGTACTGCCATTGCAGACATATGCATTGGAGAGGTCCAAATGTGGGCAAAATGAAACCCGCCTGTCACCCTTTCAAACTGAGAGACCCAATTTACTAAAATTAAATGGTTTTACACCGAAGTGAATTTGTCTCAGGATTTTTAACATTTTCATATACCTTACAATTTTCTACTCTTTTTTCCTTGTTGTCCTTATCTTAGACAGATTTAGGATATTGAACATGCACAGATAAGCCTCCATGACTACCTACTTTGACAGGTACACAGATAAGAATGTACTGTTAAAGTGATTTAGCAAGGTTGAGGTATTTAGGAAAAGCTTTAAAGGTGCTTTGAAAGTGGTTTAGTGCCACAAAGGCATCATTAAAGCATTTATGCTTTTTTTCTGCTTCTTAAGAGGAGCCTGGGTTGGAGAAGAAAGAAAGGAAGCAAGCAAGCAAGAAAGGAGATATAAATATAAAACCTCAACATTAACTCAATGCCAATAATAAGAAAGGAAGCATGGGAGTATGCCCAGAAAATTCCAGTGTAATTATTATTAATACACGTCTGTAATTTCTATAATTATAATTTCCTTTTCTACTATAATTTATTTTTTCTCATTTTTCTTCTTAAATATAATCCATTGAACTTTCTGTTATTTTCTGTATACCATAAAGAGGTTTGTGTTAACCTAGAGAAGGAAATGTTGAGAAATACTTTTCTCCCCAGCTTCCTAACTGAGTGATCAGATTGTCACTACAACTGCTACATTAGTAAAGATTTGGGATCTTGAGGTGTTTTTAAGCAACACCTTTAAAGAAACAATGAATTTTCAGCATGCAGGAGCAATTAGGCAAGCCCAGAAGTGAGACAGAGCTTTGCAGATAAATATTATTTCCTTTTTTTTTTTTTTGAGAACAAAGTTGTTCTGATTTTGCAGTATCTCAATTTTGTTAAACTTCCAAGGACACACAAACTCTAAATATTCTCAGTATTTGACTTTACCCTCTGAATGAAGAAGGTCTCTTTCTCCTTGCTTGTGGTGGGCCACTTAAGGCCAAAGTTATGAAGCAGTTTTTCATACACCATTTAGTGCATTGTACTTTTTACTGAGCCTTATAATTTCAAACAGAGAACACTGTAAAATGCAAAACTGAAAAGAGACGTCCCTTTGTTTCTGCTGAACAGCACCCTCATGGCTTCTCCTGCTGCGTGACCTCTGCAAAGAGCTGCCATAAGAGATAGCCTGAAAAACATGTATAGCTTACCTACAACAGGAATATGTTTAGAGGGTGCTGGTACGACCGACGGAAACTTTATTTCATATATTTATAATTTTTTTTTAAGTCCTCTTTGTGGCAGAAGTCCTTCCCCAGACAAGAAATGAAAGAAGTCCAGTAAACTGGAAGTGCTTTAAATTTTCTGATATAATATCTTTCATTTTAGTCCACAGCAAACCTGCTGCTCAGCTGGAGATGGATCAGGTACTAAACACAATTATGTGATCAGCAACTGCTTGTGAACACTGAGGGTCTTTATTTTCTAAAGACACTCCCATCAGATTGTAGAAAATAGCTTTTTCCAATTTGATATTCGTTTTTAATTCTGATAGAAGTATTCTATTTGTTTTCACTTAGAAATTGCTCTTCTGTGAAGGACACCCAGCATTTGAAGCAGTAACTTCAAGTAATTGATACTCTGCTACATGTATACAAATTATTGTTACAAACTTGCAGGTGGCAAATTCCTAATCTAACCACTCTCAGTGTTTTAACTACAAAAGACTCAATGAGAATCGGTAAAATATTTTGTAATAAAAGCTGAAAACCTTCATAAACTTAAAAATGTGGGTTCCTGGGGTGAAACATAAATCTCATCGAACATCATAAGGCTTCATTGTGCTAATTTATAACTATGCTAACATGATGCACCTACATAAAAGACACTCATAAGAGGGAGGATCTTCTACTATCCCCAAACACATGTGAGTAATGTCACTACATGTATGATGTGATCGTGTGGTCAAGATTTCAATATTTTCTGTGACACTAGTCCAACTAACAACAGGTGATGCAAAAGTCACATTTATTTTTACAGGCTACCAGGAGTTGTATACTGATGCACATGTAGGGAATGTAAGAGATACACTTACAATTTATTTTTTTCACCATGAAAGTACAGCAAAATCCTATATTTTATTTGATGATGGAAGTGGGTTATTAATTTTTTTCTATAACATCGCAGAAAAAAGGTACATAGCAGACACAGTCCACAACAGTTTTATGAATACTCTTATTTACACTGTGCTTAAAAAGAAACAACATCTGTGACTGCTATATGTATTCTTTGTTTGCAGACTAAATTTATCTGGTTTACAGGTACCTCTGAAAAAGAGCTGAAACCTAAAATTCATCACAGCATTGTGTTCAGTATTTGCCCTTTTGCTGATAAATACCTGGTCAGGCTACAACAATTGAAGAGGATTGCAGTTCTTTGCAACAGTAATGGAGAAGCATGAAGGCAAGATTTAAAATGTGAGAAAATTAATTTCCACAACACAGCTGGCAGTAAAAGGTACTTGTGCAGTGGCTGCAGTTCCTACAGAAATATTGTGCGAGTAGCTCCTCGGTCGCTGTGCTGGAGGTCTCATACAAAGCATTGACCACTGCGGGTGGTGTCCTTCATGCTCCTGTGTTTCTAAACTGGTGGTGCACATGGCTGGACTAACAAACCTGTCTACACAAAATCCTAACGTTATCTAACTCCAGCACAGTGCAGGACTGAACTGAGAGGCCACCGAATACATACGTGTCCAGCATGGGTCAAAGAAACTGGGCCTGCTCGGCAAACCAGACAGTCTTCTGTGTGTCTGGGCATGTATATGCATGCATATACACATGCACACACCACAACAGGGGTGTCAAACTCATTTTCACCGGGGGCCACATCAGCCTCCCAGTTGCCTTCAAAGGGCAGAATATAATTTTAGGACTGTATAAATGGAACTACTCCTACGGTTCCGGTGAAAATGAGTTTGACACCCCTGCACTAGAGCTTGTAGCTTCCCAGCCGTAAATCCTTGCTAAAGACACCACTTAACATGGTGTTGGCACTACAGTTGGACCCCCTTCACTTCTTTCTTTGATGAAGTAACATAGTAATAGGTAAATGGGATGACTCTACTACATCAATACATGTGTTTTGAGAGGCACATTTCTGGGAGAAGCTACTTCAGGCTACACGAATCCTCATCAAACTTTCTCCTTGATGCTGGGATGTTACCAGTCAGCTCACAGAATACTTTGAATCACGAAGAAAGCCATTTTGTGTTATGTTTTTCAGTTGCCATCTTTACCCACACCTTAGGAAAGGTTTGGGAACATGTTGCAAAACTTGCAGGTGGCTGCAAAGCCTAAGAACAAGAAGCACCAACACATGATGACAGATGTATTTTCATGGAAGACTTGACATAGAGAGGAAAAGGGCAGCATACGTTGGGAAAAGGATAAATATAAAATGGCATAGCTCATCTTTGCATTTAGATGAGCAGTCAAATCTGATGCTCTGAAGCCATAGGGGACAGATGACAACATGAGGTCTGCTGCCCTGTAAAACTGACAGTGAGGTTTTTGGCCTTGATGAGCTTCTGGTGTATACGGTCTCTGTAAGAGAGCAGGTATATCTATATCCCCAAAAAACTGAAGGCTGCACTGAGATGAGTGAGATGCATTTCAGTCGCTTGCTTACCATGGAACAAACTCCAAGAGCAAAAATAGTCAGTTGTATTTCTTTCGGGGTTTCAGAGGAGTAAAGCCAAGACAATCTGTGCAGTGCAATGGATGTCGCTCAGGCCTGGGGCTGTGCTGCTGCATTCCAATCGCCCGCAGGGATGTTCTAGCTACAAAGTGACCTTGGGGACAAGGGACATGAACTCAGTATTCTGGCAAGTTTTCAATGGGTTTTGACAGGGAGTCCCAATTAATAAAATCATGTTCCACCATTAAGGCTGGTTCAATATCTTTATTTGTGGCTTCCAGTACAAATGTTGTTTTCCTGCCAATGGCCTTCAGTCCAGAAATCTCTTTACTCTTTCTATTGAGTTTTCTTCCTCTTGAAGACTGCCTTTATTCACCCCCATTAATGCAGGCTGGGTTAAAAACCTTTTATGCTTCTGGCACTGGTGACAGCATGTACCATCTTCTTGTTAGGACAACATCCAAAGACAATCCAGGAATTTGTGTAGCTGTATCCTGAAGATGGACTCCTCTGTCTTTGTCTGCCCCTAGAAATCTTCTTCAGTTGCCTCGGATGGATGTGATTGAGTGTAGCCTTCTTAGGAAGGGAAGAAGCAGTGTGAACTGGTGCTGGACACTCTTTTGTTTTGTTTCTTTATCCGATAGCAAGAAAACATTATTTAAACAGAATCAATACAATTACCTTGTGTGGACTTCAACTGAATGTATCAATTCAGCAGCTTCAGAAATACCAAAAAGCCTTCCTTACTTTCCTGTTTCTCAGGGACAAGGTGCTTCATATTCAGCATGTCAGGTTCTGCACCTTTGTTGTTCAACTCCCAAGTAAGTCCATGGCAATGTGACTAGTAAGTTTTCTAGAAAGATGCTTAAATTACTGGATGATTCCCATGTGTTGGTCCTCAGACATACTCATTGTATGGCTCTCTTTTAAACATACTCTTGATTTCAGACCACACACTGAGCTCAAAAGCTTTGGAACAAGTTGAGGTTTCCTTGGCTTCCATGTCTCTGTAATGGAGTCAGAAATCATGCTATATTTCTGAGTTCTTTGATTCTGTGCTTCCTGGCCAGGAAACATGGAAATCCTGCTACAGCCCACGGCACCACAGCCACAAACCAAGACAGAACTGATGTTCTCATTTTGACTGAGATTGTTGCCTTCCCTTACTTTTAAAGATGATCAAACCCCACACATTCCAGGTATAATAGTTCCAGTTCATCAAACTGGCATTTTCAAGACTGGTTGAAAAACTTCTGCCTAGTTCTGATAGTAAACAGTAATTGTGTGAGTCTGATTTGCCCATTCTTGTCCTTTCCAGCCTCTCAACCATCACCCTGCCTCAGCTGTGCAATGGCCAGTGCATTGGCATACATCGCTAAGGTTGATTTTGGCTTTGTAAAAAGAACACGCAGAACTATTCTATTGGCAGGTGAAAGAAATAGAGAGCTCACGTTTAGCGATGTTGACTCTGCTGCGCTAACACAAATAAAATACAAAAGAGAAAAAAAAACCACAACACAACACAAACCTTTATTTTTATTGTTAGCTTTGGAAGATAGCATACTGAATACTCTCTGGGATTAGATCTCCTGAGTCAAACAGCACTGTATTTGCCAACACTTTTCAGAGAAGAACGGCCTTTTAAGTGATGCTTAGCAACATACATCCTCCATTCTACTCTGTCTATTAGTTTTAACACTTTACATGTTTACCTTTCACTTTGAGTGCAAAATACACAAGAGAAAAATTTCATTCATACTCTGAATGCCAGCATGTTCAGATGTATGGCACTGGGCACAGGAAGCTCTTTGCAACTCTGACATTACATTCAAACTCTCTAGACAAAAACTCAAAGCCTCCCAACTCCCCAACAGACGCCAGTCATCTTTGTATGGATATGCTTACACTTCTTCCAGAAACAGACAGCTATAGGACTGCAGGATGGACAACCAGCTTCCAAAGACCAGGGTGAACCCACAGCCTATGAGATGTTATGCATCTGCATATCCCACAGAAATAGAGAGCTGTGCCGAGCAAAGCCTCTTAGGACTGAATTTGTACTCAATTAGACTTCAGAAACCCAACAAAGAACAAGAGACTTAATCTTGCAAAAGATAAACACATCCAGCCAATGCACTTTTACCTAGAAATGGAGGGAGCTCTGTACCTCAAAAGGCAGCTCAGAATAAAATAGATTTGGGCCATCAGTAAGTAAAATAGCAAGGAGTGAGCTATTGCTTATTATTCCAGATCTCTTCTATAGAGCATGAGTGGCCGAAATTCTAATCCCACCCTGTTTTTCCTACAAGTCTTCTGATTTAAATGTAGGTACTGAATATTTATGTGTGTATATGATATTGGATGTATAATGGAAAAGAATCAGAGAAGACAAGTAAACCTTTTCCTGTGTTCAGAGGCTAATCTACACACACAGTGGCAGAGACCACCATGGATCTGAACAGTAAAATCAAAGTTCTTCCTCCACTGAAGTTTCAAATATTTTCATTCTAATTCCTTACCATTTAACTGGACCTGTGTTATTATACAAACCATGTTTATTAGGACTGTCATATGAGTTTGCTGTGAGTTTTAATACAATTCTCTACCAGATAAACTAAAAAATCAACTACTTTGATCAGGATTAAACCATGGCATCAGAGTTCACATATAATACTTAACCTAAATAAAGAATTCATGGGAAACAGAATCTTGCTATCATAATATTTATTGGCAAGGTATACAGGAAGAAAAAATCCATACATGCTTCTCAGGAAAGCATAATTTCCCAACGGATAGCACTCTATTCAACTTGAATCTAAACTAACACTGTAGATTCTAATAGCATTTGGCAAGCTGCAGACACATCATTTTTTAACTGAGGCTTACATTTGAATTACCTGGAACTCAAATTTCCAATGTGACCTTTTCAGGGTTTTGTTTAGGAACAAAAAGAGTTCTCACTAGAGAGAGAAAATACGTTTTAGAGAACAAGATATATTGTTGAGGGTGGAGGCTAAAATAGTACAGTGCTGCTGCTAGTCTAGAATTAGAAAAAACAATGACTATGTATGTAAGCTTTGTTACCTTCAGCTGTCAAAAGGGAATATACATTTTTTACATTTAAAACCAAATTTCTGATCTTTTGTACTGTGCTTTCAGGTACATTTTTATTCCTCCTGTGCCTGAAGCTTATAAAATGCAGGAAGGTGGGTTTTTTCTGCCTACAATAATGGATACACTAAGGATGTACATGCCGAACAGAATGTTTTTGTTTGTGTGTTCAATTCTGCAAGGAGTTCTGCACCAAAGAACTTAATCAATGAGAGTCCAAGCATTTCGCACCTCTCAAAACAGACACTGGAGTCTTTCACGACCATGTAAAATTCAAGAATATGAAGATCTCTGGTCACTAGATTTCCCCCCACCCTCCATCCAGGTTTGCTTATACGAGAAGTGCAGAAAATCTGACTTGCAAAGTACAATATCCTGTTCTGCTCTGTAACCACATCTATACTGGAGCTACAGACTGTTCTTGTTCCTCATTTCCTTTATCCTCTGGTAAGCTGCGTAGTCTGGCTTTTAAACTGCCTTTTCACTGCCAACTTCAGAAATATACAACAGGAAATTTCAACTGCATATTTATATAGAAAAAAGTGGAGAGCATGGGAGAGCCAAATAAAGCTTTGAGTCTTTATGCAGTGTGCTCAAAGCCACATGTGGGGAAAAACCCAAAACAGATATGGTATCTACTTTCTAAATATTTACTTAGTGCAATCATAATTTATTGAGGAAGAAGAAGATGAAGAAGAGTTCAAATATTTACGGCAGATAATAGTCTTACTTAATACAGATGAGGTTTTGGGGAAGAAGTCTGCGGTTCCAGATAAAGATCAGTTTACGTTATTCGAACTGGTAATGCCCTTAATTTTCCATAAAGGCACATTTCAAAATACAACATAGGATTAAACAGTTTTTCTTCTGAGCCAGCCCCTTGCCTTTAGTTCTTCTTCTGCCTGTTTTATTTCTGTATAAAGTGCTTGAATGAGTGGTTTGCCATTCAACATGTGTCTTTCTGACCCAAATGACAAAAGACAAGCTAATATAGTCTTTACTGTAACAGCAGGCATATGCCAAAAGGGCAGAAAGAATCACTATGTTCATATTCAGCCCCTTACCACCTATAAGCCAGAAAACTGCTCTGCACACAGACAGAGCAAATAGAGGAGGAGATACTTATCTCTGGGCACCTGATGGACTCCAGTTGGAAATCCATGCAGGCAATAAAATCACCATCCTCAGAAAGAACGTGAATGATCCTTGACATTTTGAAAGTATATTTTTTTCAATCTACAGAGGCTTTGCCTGCAAAGGAAAAATTTGGGTCCGTGTACTATTTGAAATACAAGGTAGACAATATGGAAAAATTTTGAAAACGAAGAAGAGCTACCAGGATGTGCTCAGAATGGCCGCAGGAATTAGCCAACATGTCAGTTACTAGTGGATGTCTACAAAACACCACTTTTGTCCCGTTTAATGGATCTAATTTATATGAAGTGTATTCAAAACATCACTTAAGGTTATTACCACATCTCTGAAATAATTTCATTCAACTGAATAACTGAAACAATTTATGTACCTTTTATTAATGCATAAACATGATTAACTTGCACTTTACCCATCTGAAATATTAAAATGTTAAAAGGAGCATAAAACCAGAAAATTACTGGACATTTCCTGGTTGTTGCTGAGTGAGATAGGCAGGTAGAATGAACCATGACCAACCTGTGCCCCTTCCCTTCAATACTAATGCCTCTAATGAAATCTGATGTCAATCAGAAACCTTCATCAAAATAGCCTGATCATTTGCCATCGGCCCCTTAGAACATAACAATCTGAAAATTGAATAGGAAAGAAGTATTTTGTTAAAGATTGTCTCAGCAAAGTGGCTGCTTTTATTATTTATATTCCACTTATGTGGCTAATGCTGCATCTGCTTTTGGTTGACTATGGCCAGATTAAATTTAGGTCTAACATGAAGTACATAGTGCTATACAATCAACTCCAGCTGAGATTCCATGCAGCATTGTTAGAAATATATTATTTTTCCAAAGATGCAGCATGAAGGCAATGTTATAATGCTCTAATTCTATTGAAACTTCTCTTTCATAGAATCAGAGAATGGTTTAGGTTGGAAGGGACATTAAAGATCATGTAGTTCCAACCCCCTGACATGGGCAGGGACACCTTCCACTACACCAGGTTGCTCAAAGCCCCGTCCAATCTGGCCTTGAACACTTGCAGGGATGGGGCATCCACAGCTTCTCTGGGCAGCCTGTGCCAGTGCCTCACCACCCTCATGGGGAATAATTTCTTCTTTATATCTAATCTAAACCTTTCCTCTTTCAGTTTAAATTCATTACCCCCTGTCTTGTCACTACATGTACTTGTAAAAAGTCCCTCTCCAGCTTTCCTGTAGGTCCCCTTTAGGTACTGGAAGGCTGCTACAAGGTCTCCCTGAAGCCTCTTCCAGGCTGAACAACCTCAAATCTCTCAGCCTGTCCTCACAGGAGAGGTGTTTCCAGCCTCTGACCATCTTCATGGCCCTCCTCTGGACTTGCTCCAACAGGTCCATGTCTTTCTTATGTTGTGGGTCCCAGAGCTGAATGCAATACTCAATAATGTTTTCCAACGTATTTCCCAGTATTTACCAATAATATTTTCCAACACTGTGGTAACATGAATTACATTAATCCTCTCTGGGCCAGAACAGAGTGCTTGAAGAATGAACAGTATGAACTCGAGAACTGTGATTGGGATCATTGAAAAACAAAAACCAAAAAACAAACAAAACCCAAACAAACAAAAAACACAAAAAACCAAAGCAAAATTGTTTTTTTCTGAATAGCTTAACTAGGTAAGGAAAGATAAATGATAACAGCAGGAGAGAGGATAAAAACTGGAGAAGTAAAAAAATCTCCTTCAAACAATTAGGAAAAAAAAAAAAGAAGTGTAAACTTTATATTAGTATTCATGGGGCCACAATATGGCTAAAAGCAGGTCTGTACTATGTCCCATCTGGAGGGTCTAGGATTACATTTTCTCCATTTCTGTAGGCTTTTAACTGGCCCCTTGTCTGACTGCATGTAAATGCTCTTTGGTTTACTGTTGCTTCAATTCTTAAATGCTTTTCAGTACATGATACACAGCTAAAAGAAAACTCCTCACGAGCAGATCACATGGATGTGTTATTTGGCCATCTAAGTTCTTTTTTAATAATAATATAAATACATTTAAATTCTATATGCTACTCTATGCCAGTAAAACTCTTCAAATAGGACACACTAAGCACCTTTCATATTGCTAAAAAGAGAAGCTTTAGATTCAGTCTGATCACAGAAAACATCAACCGGTGTGCCAAGGGAATCCAGAGGCTGAAGATAAAAAATTCTGGGAAAGAAAGGAAAGTCGCTAATGTCAAAAACAACATATGAACTCATTTAGAGACATTTGTAGCTCCAAAATCTTGATCTGATGTTTTACCGATTTGCTGGTTCTTAGCCTTTCTCTGCTCTAATGCTTTGGGCAGTGCAAGACCAAGAGTCTCTGTCATTCCAGGCTCATTTCCACAAGAAAACAGCATCAGTTGCTTTCAGGTTGAGTAACAATCCCACAGACTTGCCTTCTTAAAAGAATAGGAAAAACATGGACATTTAATCTCAGGACAGCGTCTAGCAAATAGTACTTCTGTTTCACCAACTGCTGACTCAGAAGGCACCATGGGCTACCAGTGAAAAGTAACCACCAGTCTGCAAATGGATTTTGAAGTGTGGTTGTCTCTAGACTGCTCCTCGGCATCCCTGCCAGGAACCACTAAAGCAATGGACAAATCCTGCCACGTGCTAGCAGCAGATGGGACCGCTGTGCCTCCAAGGCTCTGCTTGGACATCCTGCAGTGAACTGAGGGGAGAGAACAGCAGACACAAAGACTCAGTTTCCCCGACCTATACTGAGCTAGAGCTACTCCTAATGCAAGTGAGGAATAAGCAGCAAGGTCTCTTTCATCGGCACCCCTAGCACAATAGTTATTTGAAGGGGTCAGAGACTCAGTGGAGTCCTGTCTCAACCACTCTGTTAATATCTACAAGAGGAACATGGAGAACAGCAGGTGCCTAACCCTGTTTGTGCGGCCAGAGAGACGCGGGGGGAGCACGTCTCCTGCCTGCTGGCAGCCCGGCTGCAATCCTCTTGCAGCACACGTCCCCTGAATTCTGTCCAAGCATTGCAGCATTGTCTTTGCAGCACAGACTTCAGTTTAAAAGTCGTCTTCTGGCACTCAATTTGCAGAATAGCTGGCGGTTTGGCACCCTCCGCACCAGATGTTATCTTGTAAACTAAATGCACAAATGCTTATTCCATTCTCACAATAAAAGAATAATCAGGGTTAGCACTTAATTCTGTGATTCAAAGTTAATAATATTTAAGATTTATAAATATGTAACAGAAGTATGTTAATTCCGTAACTGTACTAACAAAAAGGCACATAGCTCAGGAATGAAGCAAAATGTGTCATGAATATGCCTAACAATAAGGATTTAATTTATTAGCAGTTTTAGCAGAACAACTGCAAAGAATATTGCAGTTGTGAAGCACGTTTGTCATTTGACAAAGGAGAGGCTGTTATTCAATATAATAACAATAGTACGTTCATTTTGTTTTAAGTATTCAAAAAAAATCTGCCTGAAAAATTCTCCAGATTTGACTGTCTGTTTCTAATCTCAAGGTGAATTTCACATCATTAGTTAAAAGAGTTTAACAGATGAGACACTAAGGAGCACTGCATCACAGATCCTCTTATATTTATGTGGCCAGTTATGACTTCACAGTAATCAGAAGCTTCATAGAAGAAGGAGAAGTTCTCAGACCCCTCTTTGATAGAAGAATGGCTGGGGCACTTTATTTTGCTTTTTTTTTAATTCCTTCACTGTGGCTACTTCTATCCTAAGTGTGATAGATGGGGAAAACTAGGCATCAAAACAGCAAAAGATTAAATTAATCTTAAATCATTGCGCACCATCAGTTTATATATTTATCCTACTCTGCGTATCTAAAGTTGAATAAAGTGCATAGAGGTTTTTGGTTGAGCAGGCTGAAGTAATGAAAACAATTTCCTAAAATAAAATGTAAGCATTGTCAAGAGTTCTTAAATAGAAGTCCAGCAAGATTAGTTTCCATCTCAAAAAGAGCAGAAAATTGGTTCCTTCAGATCCCAAATCAAATGTGCCAATAAATGAAATTTTGCCTATTGAAATGGAAAAACAGAGCGCTGAGAAATGTGATAGTCCTGCAAGTTAAAAAGGCTTGATATCATAATCACAGCTGTCACCAGAAAGTTAGTGAGAGAATTTATATTAACCAGATCAGCTTGTTCATCAAAATCCTGTTCGTTCAAGACCAGTCCTTGTTTTTCTTTCCCACTAAATCAAATGTTGAAGATCAGTTATTTTTATGCCAATTTTCAAGGATGTACCATTCTCTCTAACTCATGTACTTCCTTACCTTCTACAAGGTACATTTTCACAACGAAAAGAGGTCACCAATGATGTTCAGAAGGGAGTGGTGCGGCAACCCCAGATATTGAACATATTTATTAGCGAAGCTGAAAGACAGTAACCCGTATGGTAACAAAGCTTGTAGATTACACTAATTTGCTCTGGATTGTAAAGATGAGGGCAACTGGAGAAGTACTGCAACAGGACTCAAAGCCATGTCAAAACTAGGAAGAAATGAGGATCAACAGAAGCAGATCTGTACAGTGAAGCAGTTGCTGCTGAAGACCACATATGAACCCCATTTCAGGATTGTTTGGGGTTCGTTTGTCCTTTTATTTTATTTGGGCTCATTCCAGTCTGCTCCTATTGATCGTTGAACATCTGGAGATGGGGCACTCAAGTTGTACTTCTGGAGCTTATCTTTTGGTTTAATTATATCTGAAAGGAGTCCAGTCCATGGGCTCTCAGATCATCTTCAGTGTGTACAAATGCACGGTAAGTGCAAATGATGAGGAGATGTGCTTCAAAGCGCCCTCCTGCTCCTACAACAATGGTACAGATGCATTCTATGAGGCTCAGGGACCAAGTAATAAAACAGAAGGTAAAAATGAAGACAGATAAATTTGGAGTGCTGTATGTGTGGTAAAAGCCAACAATCATGACTTTGTACACAGTGTGATGAAGTCTGGGTAGACTATTGTAAGGCTCAAATGAGACCTCAGAGTCACAATAGTCAACCCTATGAACAGCTCAGCTCAGTGCTCATGAAAGCAAATCAAATTACTAGGAAAGTAAAAGAAAACAAAGAGAAGTATTATCTCTCTTTGTAAAAATTTCAGCCTTATCTCCTGGTTTCTCCACTCTAAAAAGACAGGGTAAAATTGAATAAAATCAAGAGGAGGGTGGCAAGTACACTTAATGGCAGGTAGCAGCATCTAGGCAAAAAACAACTTTGCAGAGAGGGGCTTTTCAGTCTGGGAAAGAAATGACTGAGGATGGGATGTGACAGACATTCACAGAATCGTTACGGGAATGGAGAAGGTGGGAAGGAACTCTTCAGTCTGTCTAAAGTTGCAGAGAAGAATCAGGGCATATTGCATGAAACTAGCATGTGGTGAATTCAGAACTTGCAAGAAGATGTGGTTCTTCACACAAAACATCATTGTTAAATTGTGTGCAAGTCCTTGCCATGGGAAACTGTAACTGCTAGTTTAGTGCACAGGAAAGTTGACTGGACCAATTCATCAGAATGATAACCTGTCAAGGGCTATCACCTCTGGTTCAGCTAGTCTTTGAGCAATGAAGTGCGGCAATACAAAGCATTTTTTGGAAATAACCATACCTACCTGCCCTCTTCTTGTACTCTTTCTTAGGCATTAATTTCAGAGCTGAAGATCAAGTACTGGGTTAGGCTGACTTTTGATCTGACTCAGTGTGGCTATTTCTGCATTGGTATTAGCCTTTCAGTCACTAGTCAACGGGACTAGTCCACTAAAACAAAAAAAAACAGAATTTTACTCTGAACAGAAAAAAAGAGGTTGACTCAACAGAAATTCAATTTCTTTTTATTTACTCTGGAACATGAGATTGGAGACTTAGATTTATAACCTAAATTTGTGCTGGGAAAAGAGTTTACACATCACAGTCCTATATGAAGATGATGGAAAACTGTAAATGTCACAGAAAACACATTTCTGGAAGTCTGAAGTTGTCTTTCAGCATTCAGAATCATAATTTTTCAACATATTTATTCATTCCCAATGAAATTTCCTAGCAAATGATCATGCTTTTAGTATGCTAAGATCAATTTAATTAAAATTTCATATATATGATGGAAAAAGAAATATGTCAGTAAAGTATGTCAGTTATTAATGACAAACTCTAAATTATGGTAGGCTGAACATTCTCAGCAGGCTGGAGTATTTGATTGTAGTGTTTTAAGTCTGTCTTACAGAATTGCACATTTTGCCTTTTAGACAATATTTATTATACCTCAGAGAGTCAGAGAGCAAAACCAAATACTTTCACAAAAACAATCACTTAATAGTAGTTGCTCTTTTTTTTTTTTTTTTTTTCCTTTTTCTTCTTTACAAACGCTTCCCTGTTTCAGGTTTTTCCCTATTCTTTTCTCCTATCAAAGGTGAATTTGGAAACAGTTTTCAAAAGTCCTGTTTTTCCCCCGCCCCTTGAAACCTACATGGTAATTACCCTAATCTAAAATGATCAAGTTTTGTAATGTGTTCATTTACAGCTTCAAATAAAATATTGATACTTGGTGCCAGGGTTGAGCGATTATAAAAAACATTTGGTCCCTGTATTTTGCGAACTGTGATTTTTTCATATGTATAATGGAGTCCAAAAGACTGCAAATGTTGGCTGGGTGTCACTAATGATAATCACTATTGCTCCCAGCTGTTTTTTCTTTAAATACAGGACACAGCTGAAATAAGATATGCATCTGCCACCATTTGGCTTCCCTATTCTTGAAGAGGGATCATACACGTCCTGATTAACTGTGAACATGATTATTCAACAAATCCCATACACAAACCAGCAAAACAGAATTAAAAAATGATGACTGTATCTTGATGAAAGTGGTTATTTTGAGTAAATTGGGGCCTCCTGTGGTTTTTTGCCACCTTCTTTGACCATTACCAGAAACTAAAATTCCAGTTTCATAGAGTTGCTATGAACAAGCAGTTAATAAGACAGCTGTCTATGGCTTCAGCTGCTCTATGTAAACTAAGCTATTATTTTGGAAGTCATGACATAACTCACAAGGAAAAGGTGATTAATCCATCACATAAACTAGGACACCTCATACTATGACTATAAATATGCATTATTCATTTGATCCAATTATCATTCCAGGTATTGCTACAGCAGAGACTTTCGATTTTTTTTTTTTTTTTTGCCAATCTGGAATTTAAAACTTTACAGGGGAAAAAAAAAAAGTAAAAGATGGAAAAAATGGATCAGAGGTGTGGTTAGATTATCGAAAGTAACTCTGAAGTGGGATTATGAGTGCCACACAATGCTACGTCTGAGCAGCTTTGCCAGCTGTGGAAGATATTTGTAGCATCAAACGAGTGACAGTAACAAGTAGAGCTTAGATCTTGCTCAACCACAAACACTGAAAAGACCAAGTTATGCCCTGCATTAGACTCAGCTTTGCTAGTCCTAAGGTCAGGTTTTATACCTACCTCTGGGATACCCCGATCCCTCACTCAGTCGATACCCTGTCCTGACCAGGGTCTTGGACTACTACTGGGTTACAAATGCTGCTGTGGCAGCAGTTTTGGGCCCCAAAGGTGTCTTATGCCACAGTGAAGTCCCTTCCTTACACCCCAAGGCATCCCTTGGGCACAGCCTCTGCAGGGGGAGGCATCTGCCCTGCTCGTTGTAGCCTGCATAAGAAAATTACCATTATTTTATTATACCTTCAGCATGCCTCTTACCATTGACTAGGTGAAAAGACGTGGTTTGGGTCCAAACAACTGCTTGTGGTGACACTGTGTCAGTGATATAAGTGCTCTGCACCCCCAAAGCAAGAGCTGAGGAATAGTAATGTTTCTATATTCAGCTTATAGGTGCAAACACCTCACTGCTCTCTGGCCAAGACACAGTCTGCAATCATAACCGTGAAGCCCATCATCATGGCATAAAAGCTCTAAATGGTGGTAAATTAAACACAGGTTAGTTTAGAAGCTGTAATCACATGCAAGCAGGTTGCAATTGAGAGTTTGGAAATCTGGGCTGACAAAACCTCAGGAACGTGCAGTGCTGTACATATAGCACATACACAGATGCAAATATAGTGATAGCACTTAGAGATTTGCTGCAGTCTTCACATTATAGGATGGGTGAGCCTTATACAGCAGTGTTCTCTTCATTGCCATGACTTGATGTACTCTTCAGCAAGACAGACTTACATCCTAAAGTTTGCCACAGCCCAATATACTCCAGCAAACTGGAAATCCTATGTCATCTGGACTCCCTGTGTCATCCAGGTTGCTTTGCCAGAGTTATTATAATACTTTTCTATGAGACATTAAAAAGAGGCCCCTGAAGGAAGCAAACTAGAAGCCTGAATTGATCACTTTACCGCTTTAGAACAGCTAATCCTGTACTTATTTTGAAGCTGGAAACAATATCTCAGGCACAATCAAAAGTAAAGTATAGAAAATGAAAGAACTCTTTAAACAGAGACATTGCCCCAGCTTTTACTAAGCATCCAGTTGCAAAGAATTCATTGTTAACACATATGCAGTTCTTAAGTATACTTTCTATTTAAATTTCACAAAAAACTGATTTTGAGTTTTGTTCACATCAAAAGAATTACAACAAAGGAACAGCAGACTGAATTTATGATTAAGAAAAGCAGACACATTCATTTTCTTTTCCAAAGCCAAGCACCATAAGAAAACCACAGTACGGCTGCTGAAGTTATTCAGTGATGGAGAGTTTAGATTAGCATGCAAACAAGAAAATGTTTGACTACATAAAAGATAACCTGAGTACCAGGACCATATTTTATGCAGAAACTAGTTATAAAACTGTTGCATAAACGATCCCCATAGGGATAATTTAAGGAAAATAATCTAAGATATTTACGTACCTGACAAACATTCAAGATTCTGGGAGATTTTTCTGCTGTTTATATGCCTGTCGTCCAAACCCACAATGTTTGGCTGCAATACCCAAGGTGAGGCTGACCAGAGTAGCCAGCCTTGGCACTGGGAGCAGCCTGGCTATGTGAGAAGGGCTAATCGGCCCAGGTGGAATATCACACTAAAACAGCCCCGGCCAGGGTGTTCACACAGCTCAGGTGTTACTGCAGCCTGACATACAGACACATCCAAAGGTGCTAAAGCTAGTAGGACAACTGGCCTCCAGACTACGCATATTAACATTTCATCTCAGCAATAGTCTGTAAACCCATTGCAAAATGCTCACAGCCCAAAGGATATATCCCCCTACACCTGTCCAAAATTACTTATCGGCCTCTCCCCTTCTATTGCACATCTTCCCCACTGAAATGCCATGTCCTACCTTGTTCCTGCATCCTCAGTCAGGAGCTCCTGCCAGCACAGTGGAATACACAGCAGAGCTGGAAGTTGCTGCTTCATACTAGAAGCATCACACATATCAGAGCATTGAACAATGATCCTGTGCCTATTTATTCTATTTTCTTACCTTGTAGTGCTGGCAAGACACTTTTGCATTTTGGACAGCATCATTAACACTGGATAATCAGCAAAAGAGACACATTGCAAGAGCTTATGAGCCACAAGAATTTTGCAAACTGGAGTTTGGCCATTGTCGTCACAAAATGAAAATGGACCAGGTGTTGAAAAAGCTGCAAAAATCAGTTTGGAGAGTGCTTTTTTTTCCTTGAAGGGAGATTAGAGGACCTTAGATTGTTTAGTTTAGCAAAATGAAGAGGAACAGCTAAGGGGAAAGGTAAGGGAGGATATGTTTGCTTTCTATTAAATATTAATTAATACTCTATTAATTATTAATAAGTAACTATTCAAGATAGAAGGTAATGGTGTCACAAAACAAATGGATAAAGGTTGTTCATGAATATATTTAGGCTAGCAATGCAAATAAAGTTCCTAGCCATTAACTGGGTTTGGAATCAGCCTTCCATTGGGAAAAGTGGAAGGAAAAGGCCTCAACCACTTCTATAATGAAGCCTGTATGGAAAGACTATGTCCATGAACACCATGTACGAAGAGTTGGTTCAAGCCTTATATGCCAAATCTGTCTTTCTTTCATCTTCCTGCCAGGGCAAGATGCTAAGCCCTAGCTTTTAATGTCCTCTCCTAAATCTTGGGCAAAGACAAAGTCAGCATTTCCTTTTCATAACACAGGCAGAAAACAACATAGTCTCAGAAGATTTTGATAACTGCTATTCATGTTTTATGTGATTAAGTCCGCTTTCACTATGAGCTGAACAGAGATCTCTAAGTTGTCATCTGACCTGCTGTCAGATGGTTATGGCATTTCACAGCTGCCACCCCGGCCTGGCTTTGAATTAGCAAACTCTGAACCTTATTTGCAATCTTTGCACCTGCACAGTTCTCCTAAGATCCACCTCTAATACATGGATCCATCAGCAGAAACATAAAAAGAGATACACAATTACAGTGGCAGTGGTGAATGCTCCAAATGAAGTCTTCAAGAAGAAATTGTTTAAATTTCAGCTGTAGTACTACACTGACAAGCTTGCCTACTGAATTATACTGTGGTCAGTGCTCTGCTGTCAACATACAACTGATATCTGTAACACAGAGGTGACGTTTAATATTTACACAAAAAACACATTCACGACAAAAAGTTGTTTCCTGATACGAGTCATCCAGCACGAAGCAAGGATTTATTTTGAATGTTGGGTCAAATACACTGGGATTTATAATCACATCAAAATATACAGTTTTTACTTCTGCTGTGCTTTGTTGGAATAGTCTTCCTACGAATCTAATTTCTTTGTGAGAAGTAAGAGAGAGAAGAGAAGTCAAAGATAGTTGGAATAGAAGGGGAAAGTACACCAGGAAGATCAAAAAAGAGATCAAAAAGAAAAGTCAAGTTTTCACCAATAATTTTAAAGAAGAGTGTTAAGAAAATAAATGTGTGTATAGACACAGAGGAAATGGACTGTGATAGTTTACAGAATGCAAGGAATCTTTAAAGACTCAATCTTGGACTTAAACCCATTTAGAAAAAATATTTCTTTCTAATAGCAGTTTCATAAACCTCTTAGAAGTTTTAGTACAGTTCCCAGTGAGAAAAGAATCCACAGAATGAGCCAATATGTGGCATTTATGTGACAGCATTATCAAAAGGCTCACACACTTAGAGAGAGCCTTGCAATTGCAGTTACTCCATCCCCAGCAAGTGGTTCTTTCAAAATAGGGTAGAGGTTCACCATTTCGCAGTGAAGAATAATTTGCTGACCTCCTCCCTCTCCTTCAGTTGCATTTGTTTTCTGGTTCAGCAAGTGACTACGAATCATATGTAAAATGTAAAAGTGCTACAGAAACTCCTCAAACAAGTCCCAGCTTCCTAGGTTAGCCACACTGATCCTTTGCTCTTCAGTTGTTATGACTTAAATTCAGTTCAGTCACCCCACTTGCAAGTCAGTACAGTAGCCAAAAGGATTTCCACTTTTTTTTTTCTTTTTTTCTCACTAAAAGAGGTTCTTCCATATTTCCTTTGGTCTGTGGGCACATAAAAACAGTTATACAGGATCTCCAGCTGAGATTAGCAAGATACCAGTCACGTCTGTGAAAGCAGAACTGTCAGTCTCTCCATCTCCTGGTTCTGTGCCTGGCATCCAGCAATTTCAACAGCTCTAACTGGGAGTTTTATGGGATTACCAAAGAACATTAGGTAAGAAAAATAAATTGAAAGAAAACCAAACCCCACAATGCTAGAAAATGCACAAACTACTCCAATTTAATAATTGTCAAGGTTTTGGGTTTTTTTTTTGGTTTACATTTGTTCTGTGTACAGGTCCCATGACAGTATTACCCACTATAAATAAGAAAAACTAATCTCTGCTTCTAAACCAGCATTTCTGGACTGGGATTTCTGACTGGAAAAGATGATGGCTATACAAATGAATGTAGCAAGTTGCTAAACTCTGCTTACAAACCCATCCCCCATAGAAACCACAGATGTGTATTGAGATGCGCAGGTTCAGCAGGCAGGATAGAAACCCAGTGCTATGTAGAGCCTTCATATATTCTATCAATCATATTTACATGCAACTATCTGATGAAGTGTATTAGACTGTCTTAACCCTTTCAATACGTACCCTTGTTGAAGTCTGATTTCTTGCTACACAGAACAGGGTTATGAAGGATTTTTCACCCTGTGAAGAAAACTGATGTGACTACAACAGCTCTACTCCAGCAGCAGGGGATGTGCAACTGATTCCTGGAACCATCGATCGATTTAGGTTGGTTGTTTGTTTTAATTATCTTCCTTCAGATACCTGATTGTGATTTAATGTCAAGGTACTCAGAAATTAATGCAATGATCATGTCCTACTCTCACTTATATAGTTGTCAGCACTGGGAATGAGTTGAGAAACGAAAGAGAAAATGGGAAGAGAATAAGCAGCTGCAGTGAGATAAATGGAGCAGGTCCTGATCCTCAGAGGTGCTGAGCACCTCACAATGCCTCTTGGGACAAACTGGGAGCAGAGGCAGCTCACCGGATCAGCATCTACCCAAAACCAAAGAAGACAATTTATCCACCTGCCAGATATTACTGCCAGCCTACAGAAGGAACATTGCTCTCCCTTATTTACAAACTATAAGTTAAATTAAAATACTGTATCTAGAAGAGTTTCCAGTCAGGAATGAATGTAATTGCAAAGTGGCTACTGTTTGTTTTTAAATGACTAAAATATCAAAGTAATCTCAGGAAGTCCTCTGGAAAATTGAATTTATAATGAAAAATATTTGCTGACCCACAGAAAAATGAGAATACAGTTCATGTTCCCATTTGTCTTTTATGGTGCTTGACAAATTGACACACAATTGTTAATTATGGGCACGGAGCACCACACAATTATGCATAAAATATTCTAGCTGATTGGAGCATAAGTCCAATAATATTTGCAGGAAATTAAGTAGCATCCTTACAGATACTGAAGCCTGCAAATTTTGAATCATGACATAATTAAATTTCTGAAGCAGATATTTGAAATGTTCTTAATTTTTAGTTAGCATTTAACTGTATCGTAACCTGAGAGGGTTCTCTGAAGAAATGTTTGGAACACAGACTTTGACAGCCACTGCGTGAGACAAATCTGCAGATTACTGAAAATGATTCAAAAGAGTCTAACCTGTGACATTTATTTGTGTAGGGTATTTTCCAATTTTTTCTAGAAAAGCCCTTTAGGTATAAGAAGTATTCCTCCAGAAATGTGCACACTGGCTTCTTTGTCTGGTATAGCTCAGCTCTGAGAAGTGACTCTGCTAACAAAACATTTTCAAAGAGAACAAATACAGATAAGCTGCTCAACACAATCAAGGGCCTTATGTTCAGTGCAGTAGAAGTTTCTAGTTCAGGCTGAAGATAGAATTCAACAGTGTTAAGATAAACTCTCACATGGACACAAATATTTTAATATTCAACTGTAGATAATGCTTTGCCTTGAGAGAACTGCAAAGGACCCTCACCAGGTTCCCTTTGCACCAAACGCGGCCTATACCACCCATCAGCTACAGCCCCAAGGGCTTCATCTTGCTGAAGCAGAGATTGTCAGTGCACACCATGAGATGCCAGGAGACGTTCAGCTTTTTAGTACGACTGGAAATCCCCCAAAATAAACCATAGAGGCACAAATGTACCTCCACTTTATACTTCTCCCCTTCCATGGAGCCTTCACAATATTGATAAAGCATTTCACTACTCAGCATCATGTTCTCAGGTGCTTGGGACCCACAAGCCTGACTGGGTTTTCAAAAGAGCTCAGTTCCTTCCTCATTACGTTTTCCAAATGAAAGTAGCACCTTTCAACACAGTGAAGCTTCCTACAGCTCCCTCATCAATATTTATAGAGAAGATTTCTGGATAGCTTAACGTTCTTCACTGTATCCTTTTGAAACCCCCGGCTGTGTGCTAGGAGCTCAGGCTGGAATCCGAATCTTTCTGAAAAATGGCTCCTGCTGTGACCTCCAGGCATATTTGAAAACAGGCAGGTAATCAGACATCTCCTCATCAAAACCAGTGAAAGCACTGCCATCTCTTTCAGTTGAGGTAAGATATGGAAAGAAATAAGTGTTTGAGGTGGAAAAAAAAAACCATTCTACTTTCCAAAGAGTTTGGTTTTAGCAGATGACTGTAGGATTCTAACAGCTACCTGTAACCACTTTTGACATACCGTGTAAACCACTGGGTATATATAGATATTACAGAATGCGCAAAATGGACAAAAGCTGGGAGGACACGGGGGAAAGAAGAACCACCATGCTTGGAGATGGCTTAGCAGAGAAAGGTTGAGAAGGACAAAGGAAAGAGAGAAGATACATGAAAAATGGGTGAAGACACAAGACAGAACATGAATTTTGGTCAATAGTTCAGAAAAATTAAATAGTGCTAATGGCTGTTTTTTTCCCCTGCTATATTTAAGAACCTTGAACTACTAAAATAAATAGGCTTGTAAAAACACTTGTTCAGACTGCAGATGGTTTAGATCACTGCACGGTTCACCCATCCAGGGCCACAAAGGCAAGTGTTAATGGGCGGTTTGCAACATGCAGGGTCAACTTGTGACTATAGGTACAGAGAGAATACGGTTCAAGGATGACACGGACACCATGTGTGAACACCTGCCCAGTGGGCACTTCCACTCTGTCCTGCATCAAGAAAAATTCAATTCTGCTAATATTTAATCCATCAAATTTACTTTGTTAAAGTCAGATTTTTTTAATCTTTTGATATTTTTAAATTGCATATACACAGCTGAAGGAAATCTCAGCATGAAATACAAATATTTATAAACAAAAATCATGCTGTCTCCATGTCTCAGTTCATTTTTACTGCAATTTTTACAAACTGTGAGAAACATTTTCTCTGTTTCTAGCAAACCCAGAGACTTTTTTCTGTAGCCAGTTCAACTCCAGCTTCATTTTCTCTCATCCTATAGGGCTGGATTAAAACAAAATCCATCATTCCTCCATCTGCTGCAAGAGTAAAGGATAAAAAGACTCCAAAAATCCATCAGTCCTCAGCCCATTTCCAAGGATAGAGTTCTGTGATTCCTCTTCAATATGAGTGATCTCTTGATTTGGAGTTTGCAGACCCCTTTTTCCCCCAGCTAACACGAAGAGCTCTTCAGTGCTAGCCTGCAGAGCAGACCCTCAGGGTCTGAAGCCAAGGATAAGATTACCTTTTAGCTAAGCCCCCCTGGTCAGTCATGTAGACATGAGAGAAATAATTGCTCTGTGTGCAGAAGAAATCTCAGCAAATTGAAAGTGAAATAGATGAAGTACAGGGAAAAAACAAACAAAACAAACCAAAAACCCCACGATGTTTACAGAAGAGAATTTCACTTTTCTCTCTACCCTACTGGGTAAAATATCTCAAATAAGTTTGGGTTTAGATTTTAGCCTGTTTCCCCCTGAGGTTAACTATGTCCTTTACACATGAGGAAATACCTCAGCATCTCACATACTCATTTCCTCCTGTTGCTGACCAGACTGTCTCAAATGAACATTTGTCACCATGGGATCCACACACTCTTTGGCCCATCATGGGAAATGGCATTTATGAAAGACACTGTGGTGTTCCACCATGAAAATGTCTACAGCACTACATATGGTGGAATTATGACCTCTATAAAGAAAGGAAAAAAAATAACCCAGACAGAATATGGGGAACATCTGTTTATATGAACACCCATAGGATCCACAGTCTGAGCATGACAACCCACAATATATAGCAGGCAAAAGAGTAGGTAGGCACTTGTAGGGCAGATGAAGAAATGAGACCTGAAAAGTAACATTTTAAAATAAATGGTTTCTTCTTAGATCTGAATTAAACCAAGATGATCACTTTAAGATAATATAGCAACACTGTGGAAAAATGACTCATCCTTTAATTGCCACAATATCATCATCTACAAAAACTACAGATGATTGGTAAATTGGATTTTGTGTACATCCTGAACAAGCAAATTAGTACAGAGACTATCTCCTGCAATCACTCTCTCACCAATTCCTTCCCATCTCCTTTTTTTTGTAAAAATCGTCTGTACTCATGCTTCTTAATGAAGCAGGTAACTAGTTTTGCATTTTGGTAATTTGTTTCCTTCAGCTTGAAAAGTTTACACATTTCAGTTCACCCAATCTTCTGATGATTTACTCCCATGCGCATCAAAATATAAATTTTACTAAACTATGTTTATTGCTAGGAGAACAAGCACTTAATATGCACATGGCATTTAAACACGAGTAAAAAGTATAACACTGTTTACAGAGAGTATCAATAAAACCCTCTTGTTTTTAACTTTAAAACTGCTGTAAAGCATGATCATTACACTTGCAAACATATCTACTGCTAAGATGGCTAAATACTTAATAGAAATTATCAGAATAACCAACTTTCTCCACACATCTGTCTGAGAGCAGAGGAGCAAATTTATTTGGACTGTTTTGCTAATTTCTTTCCAGTCTGCTCCTCATTCCTCAAATCTTTGCAAAATAATTTTGTCGCTGGAATTCTAAAATGATTCTGCAAAAGTCTAATAGAAAATGCATTTTGATTTTTGCACATTAATTTATCCCAGAGGTCACTAAATCCTATACAGCTAGGTGACTGAAACCAGTACCACACATCCAATTAAAAGAGCGAAACCAATATGCTTTGAATATCTGGTTGTATAAGTGATTACAGTTCATGAGAAATTCAGCAGTCACATTTGTTTATATATGTTTTCGTCTGTCAAATTCTGAAAATAAACAGCACTGCTGAAATTGCGATCTGTTCACAGATAAATGACAACAAAGAAATGGGGCCAACCTAATAAATTATTTGTTCACTGCATATAATTCACCTTCTTCTGCCGTGTCCTTAAGCAAATATCCCATCACTTTCAGTCCACAGAACAGCTGTTGAACTGCCTCCTGGCTTTTTGCAGGAAGTTTGCTTGAATGACGAGCAAGAATTAAGGACAAATTTCAAAACAAGAGGAAAAAAAATGACTACTTCTCTCTTTAAAGAATCCTGGACTCATTTTAATAAACTACAATAAATCACTTTTTCTTTGCATGGTGAATCTTCAATTTATGAAGTGCCCCATTTAGCATTATTATGAAAATAGACTTCATGGCTTTTAATTGGTTTCCTTATCAGTCCCAGAAAAACAGTTTTTAATAAACTGGGAACTGACTAACTCATTCTGCTAATTTCAAATCCATGCTTTGCAGAGTAGAACTCAGATGTAACGTGGCTTCTTTCAGCTTAGACAGCAATGAGGGAGACAGAAGAGAGGGAAAATAAATGCAAAAAATAAAAAGGTGTTAGAGGAAAAGGATTCTTACCGAAAATACAAACTACCTGCAAAGGGGACAAAACTGTACCACCTCCTTCATCCAGAACAATGTCTCAGGGATGTTTGGGACTGTGGTTGGATTCCTAGAGGATGCAAGGCCACAAGCAGAGCTGGGGGTTTGTGGGCAGTTCCTCACCTCTGCTGAGGTGTGTGGGGACACAGAGATGAAATCTGGCTGAGGAGGAACAGCAGAGGCAGGAGAGATGTTACAGTTCCCTCCATCCCTGCCATGGCGTGCCTTGCACCAGAAGGGCCGACACTTCTGCCCTGTGATGTGCTGGACAGGGAAACGTAAGCGCTCATGCAGGCTGAGGCACTTTCGAGCAGGGATGGGGCTTTGCTCTTTGTGATCATGTCAAACCCACCTCCTCTCCCACCCATGCCCTCATGTAACCAAGGAGGTAAATGCAGCTCTTTGTTGGTTTTCCTCCCGGGTTGTAAGCTGTTTCTGGAGACCAGGACCTCTGTAGTCATTACACTGGGTCGTGTACCTTCAATCACATACCTGATCTTGGCATTTTGGGGAAAATGGGTCAGTAACACCACATGGATCCAGGCTTCGCTAAGTCTTACCTTGTGTTATTCAAGCTTGTCGGGAGGATCCGTGTCTGCATTCACGTTCAGGCTCTATGCAATCAGCTGTATAATGGCCAATTCCAGCTTTGAAAGTCTCACTGATTGATATATTATCTGGGCCCAAGCTGACCGGATTTTGTTGGGAGAGGATATGGCAGTGGGAAACCGAGCTTGCTGAATGTAATTTTTAAAAGCCACTACAAGAACCAGAGCACAGCAGCACGGTCCTGGCTCCAAGCACACGGCAAGCAGACCCTGGATAGGTCTGGCATGTAGAAGCTACAGTTCCGCAAACCTGGACCCTGAGGGTACTCCCTATATTGCCCAGGTATGACGATAAATGGCTTTTGCTGCAGCAATTACCCTTGACCTTTTCATTCATTCAAAAAAATCACATCAAAATACAAAAGATTTCTAAATGCACAGGAAGGGTCCCACTTGGCCAGCACCATTCCCTTGCACTGCATGGTTTTAAGATGCTTACCTGGGAATAGACAGCCCTTGTTAACACAGTTTAGGGCCCATGTTAACACAGTTGCAGTTTCACAAGTTAATTTCAACTCTGTTTTGAAAGTATAGAGTATAGGTTCCCGCCTTTGCTTAACCAAGGCATTAAATCAGTTGAAGACCAGGAAATTTATGAAATCTGTGATGCTTCTATCTATTCCACTAGATTTTAAATAAATACATATAAAGACTAGAGTGATTATTAATGAGAAGTTTCTGGGCTCTATACTCTTCAATAGAGTTTATTATATTTGGCTGGGTCACGAGTGTGGACTCAAAAGATAAGAACTCTAATCTGGCAGTCTTCTGGGTTTTGCAGGTGGTTTTTGTTTTATTTTGTTTTAAGTCATGCTTGGCTTTTAATGTTTATACTTCTTTCCTTCAGCTTGGAAAATGATCCTTAGCTAGGGACATACTACCACCTTTATACAAAGTATCTGCACTGGGCTAAATCTTTTTAAGAGAGTTCTACTCCTCTGAAAAGTCAACTTTCTATCGTTATGGTGGATCCCAAAAGACAGGTATACAGAGGGGGAACAGGTGTTGAAAAACTACTTGTGCTTCTCAGAAGAGACCTACAGTAGATTCCTACTCCGTTTCTGGCATCTTTCCACTAACAAAAGGCACATGGGTAGTGCAAGAGGGATCAGATACCTGTGGTGCTGGTGTTTAAGGTCCAATGGGATGGACCCACCACGCCAAGTCCTGCCAAGACTCAAGCAGCAGAGGACAGGGAATGCACTGGTGTAATTTAAAAGATATTTTGGGGCCTGGTTCCAGCAGACACCAATTAATTCCCCTGGAGAAACTCAAAACTGAGACAGCACATCACTTCCCAAATGGACCAAGGATGTCATGCTTTACCTAAGAGCTTCACCCACTCTTTCCATTCTTTCCTATTAACAAAATATCAAACCCGGCGAAAATATCAAAAGCAGTACAACAAATACACGTTTTACCAAGAATAGCATAGCAAATAAATTACATAATCCAGTCATCAAAATGTGTGCATGTGTAGGCCAACTATATACACTTCTTTTTGCTAGGTTGCTAAATGAAACCACATAGGGCAAGTCTAGCAGAATGAAATTTAATTTTTCTGACATGTAAAGCTGCCAGAGTCTAAGACAAATAATCCCAGTTGTTGATATCTGACTCTTATATTCAGAATGATACATTGCAAAGAATTTATCAGACTTCATCCTGTATTTGGGTTTTCCTTTTTTCTTTAAGACTTAGGGCAAAACCAAATGCTGCTGAGTCTTAGCTTTAAAAAATGAAAATGTCAAGGTTGGGACTAAAGTCTACATCTATTGACAAAGTTTCATAACTGTAGGGCAAAAAAGAAATGTAACAAATAAATGTAGAAACAATATCTTGAAGCAGAAACACCAAACACCTTCCCCATAAAAAACTATCCGCCAAAAGAGCTGAAGTCTCTTTGCTTTTAAAGCAGAAAGCCCTGCATTGGCTACATGCAAATTTCATTATAATACATTTATGTTATCAGTTGAAATTGTATCACCCCTGGAGAATGCACAGGTCAGGGATTAGAAATGGCTTTAATTGTGTGTTTCTTACAGGACAAACACTCTTCTAAGTATTGATGAGAAAAATTATTCGATGGCTATTTGGTGGCCTTTGTCCAGTTTTCATTGACATGTGCTTGTTCCACAGAAACAGATCACAGCTAAATAATTGAACAGCCAAGGGATCTGTTTATCCCTTATTAGAGGGAATTTCCCTGCACAAGATTTTAACACATTTCTGAGCAGTAATGCAAAACATGAACCGTGTCACCCACAGTGGACTAAAGCGTACAGCCTGACAAACTACCTGCTACCAGGATTTCTCTGCTTCAGTAAAAACCTTCCTGTCAGCATCAAGAAAACAGAGAAACTGGTTCATCCAAGGCCTTAAAACCAGAGGACATCTGTGATCCCACCCACCACTGGAAACATCCTTTCCCTAAGTCACCAACAAATGTTACTAATGTCACAGCAGATCAATTCAAGTTTAAATGTCATGGGTGACATTTCTCATGCTGCTGCATCCCTCTGCTCCCACTGATTTTTTTTTTTTTTCCTACTTGCTCACTTTGAAAGCTATTAGAGCACAAGCTTTATTATGGCTCCCTAGAAACTGTACTTAAAATACCAAGGTTAATTCAAAGTTTTCAGACTTCTTTGAAAAAAAATCCATGGCAGATGTAACAAAGAATTTCTAAATGGTGATTTTTCCCTATGAGTAATCCACTGTTTTATGTTTCTGAAGTTTCTACTTTTGTTTACGTGCGTGTGTCACATACATGCAGAAGAATGTAAACCAGTCTCATTCCTATGCCACTGTAAATAAAAACAACTATTAATCCCATGGCCATATTTATGACCTCTTGTAAGGCAGTACTTGTTCCTTAACAGATGCAGCTTTTCCCTGTTAGAGGAAGTTTGTGATTTCAGCTGGCCTGGTGGGTAAAGCTCAGCCCTGCGCACTTGGAAGCCAAATGACTTAAAGTCATTTGCAGAACTCCCGCTTTCAATACGAGAGGCTTGTGTCTCCCCGCAAAGCGCAGTGCTGCTCATGTGAAATGCAACGAATGGGCCTCAGGAAAGGGCATGTGACAAATATTAATGAGATAAGTGACTTGGAAAGAAGAGTTGGATCTAAATTATGGCTACTGAGAAACAGTGACTGTGTTAGGCTATACTGTTTTACCACTGCCTCCCAGTCTAACATCCTACAGGACTGTGATCGGTTTTCTACCTTTGGCAGTATTTTTGATTGATTTTATGTTTTGCCTTGGGGAGATCAGGTTGCTTGGGTTTTTCTTTTTAATTTTCTGCACACAGTTCTTCAATTCGCCAAATTCTGTTTTCTTCCAAAATTAGAAAATGTCCCTAATTTTTCAGTTTTCTTCGATATCTACCAGTGCCATACTAGTGACTTCAGTATTAAGAGAAAGAAAGGAAATCTGCAGGAAACAATGAGGTCTGAGAAACTGCCAAATCCTAGAAGCTTGAAGCTCCATCTATTCATGTGCACATGGGCCAAGGAGCTCAAAAGAAAAAAAAAATAGAAAAAAAAATAGATAGGAACAATTTTTTAGTGTTCTAGAAGTAATATTTTCCCCCAAAGAAATGTGGAGTACACAAGCAAAGGAGTAATGAAATCCAGTGGTGGCAGTATCAGGACTGAAAATAGCCCACAGTATAGCTAGACCACATCGAAGCCCACATCACTGCATCTTCACTGCTTCTGGTGGCTGGGCTGTCCAGAGTGAGCTTTCTGCAGGGTGGTCCCCACCAGCTGCACTCAGAGCCCTGCTTGCTCTATGGACGTACCCAGGATTTTGCAGATTCTTTCCCATTAACATCTCTCAGACACACCTCTCACTGCCAGCCAGGCTGTTAAATTCTTATCTAGGCTCTCATCACCTCATGTCTCAATTACTGCAACATTCTTTTCCTGGCCACTGACAAACTCAGTTGTGCCCTGATGATGTATTGATCCACAATGCTGCTGCAGAGATCACTCCCTAACCTCACACTTGGCTTTCTTTTTGCTCATCTTCCCAGCTCCTTTTCCCTGTCATACTGAACAATCAACTGGCCTTCAATTTGAAGGACTCTTCTACCTTATTGCTCATTTTATTCAGCATCGAAAGGTCAACTCGCTCACCTGAACAGTCCATAGTCCCTGCTGCCACTCACCACTTGCCAACTTTGCAATTAGGTATCTTTGTAGTGTCTCTTGAGACTCTTTGCTACATTTGTGGGAAAGTGTCTGTAAAACTGTAATACTACCTCACTGCAGCCACTCAGCCTCTCTTCAGAAGTAACTTCTGGCCAAAAAAAGTCTTGCCAACAGTTATGCTGCAGGTGGGCTCAAGTGTCTGTCTGCAATATCCTTTCGTTAAGGCTAATTTTAGCAGAAAGGAGGTGCCATAACATCACAAACCTTTAGAAACACCATAAGAAGTCGCTTCCCAAAGTAACCAGGAACAGGTTGAAGTATGCTGACCCACAGCATTTAGTCTCAAAATGGAGCTCTTTGTGAGGTCTTTCAGATGGTTAGCAACTTTCCATTCTCTGTTTTTGTAGGATCTACCAGCATCTTTTCCTTGTCTGTGCCCGAGACCCTACAATAATGAAGCAGACAATCTACAACGGGTCTCTGATGAGTTGTCATACAAGAAGCTATTAGAGAAGCTAACCAGCCATGAATGAGTGAAAAGTAATGTCATAGATGAAAAATAGGCAGGAGGAGACAGGAAAAAAAAAAAAGTTTAATTGCTAGCTTCCATCTTAGGAAAAAAGTTAGCAGTTTTTCTAAGATTTCCTCCTGTCTTATGACTTTCCATAAATATATGATGGAACAGAAAGCATGTGTGGGGTGAGAGCTGCAAGATAATGAAAGTTGCACATAACTTGTGTTTATCATCTGAGAGTTTCATGATAAACTGTAGAGAGACCTAAACTAAGGCAACACAGTAAAAAGAAGAAATGATGATGCTAGTAAATATGTACTGGAGGACACAGTGGAAACGCCAACACACATTACACGGTTCAGCATTAAGTGGGGCAGCTCTCAGACCAAGGAAAGTGGTTGTTCTTCTCTACTCAGCCCTGCTTTGAGTAGGGAGGTTGGATTAGACGATCTGCAGAGGTTCTTCCACCCTCCACCCTTCTGTGTTTCTATGATGTTGTGATTCTGTATTTATTAGAGAATAAGACTGTGAAGATTATATGATTACATGATTACAACAAATTTTGAAACAGGAATATAAAAAACCTCATGATTCCAGGGGTCACAACGAAATCTAATGGGAAATTTCTGAGTTCCTTTCTGACTTGTGGCCCTTTTTCTCGGCCACTTTTCCAGTCAGGACAGAACTCAAGGACACTCAAATTACGTGTCAGTTCCTGTGATTCTACAAAAATCCTTTCCTTTTTCCCTCTCCAGATAGTTGTCTGAGGTTCAGCCTGGGCAGGCAGACATTTGGGATCCAGAGAGGTTTCCCACCAGCAGGATTCCCAAAGATGTGGACAACATTATAACAGAGAACCTTTCATCATCTCTTCATAGTCATGCAGCTTTCTGCCTCTCCCATCCTTGTCACAGCAGCCACTCACAGGGAAAAACAGCATTCAGAGAAGAACATAAGTTCAGATAAATATATAGCTGCACATTCAAGGTCAGAACAGCATTCTCAGCCATCTCTCCATCCTCTCCCATGAAGTGCTTCATGCACCAGGAAAAAACACGGCAAGATTGCACATGCCTGAGTTAGTAGATTATGATAGGAAATGCCGTCTTATCTTCTGCTTTACAGCAACACACATTACAAATTGTCTGGCAGCCATTCACTCATTCACTTTCTCTGTAAATAACTATTCAATACAATCTGATGGAACTGTGCGAGTTAGCAAAGTCTCACTGGGACTTGTGGCACACAACTGCCAGGCTGCAAAATCGTCGGGTCTCAAGGGCAAATACTGCACAGCTGGGGAGAGGCTGGTGGGTCCTCCTAAAGGTCTGCTGAATTTTGGTCAAGTACAATTTGTTTGCTTGCTTAGTGCTTGTGCTTCACTATTATTATTATGTCCCCTTAGGTGACTGCTATGCCTGTGTCTCTGACACAGAAACCAGCTCTGCATCTCCTGGACCGCTGTGCGGTAGGAGAACAGGTCAGGACTGCACCGAGGGAGGGATTTGTGGCTCTTCTTCTAAAATCTTGGCTCCGCTCCAGACCTGCGAGAGCTCCTCGCCCAGTCGCTGGGAATGCTGGTGCCCCCTGAGACTGCAAAGAAATCTCTGCCTTTTTTGCTGGCTTTCATACAGAGAAGTCATTTGTCCCAAAGCCCAGAACCTGGGGAGATCTCTGGTGTATTCAGTTCTATTAGAGAATGTGTTAATTACGGTAATAACGCAACTAATATGGCTTAGAGAAGCGAGTCTCAAATGGTGCTTATGATTTCCTGCTTTTCCTTTGTATGCTGCCTAAACAGATGGTTGATTAGAAATCAGCAGAAATTTAGGTATTTATGTATTTAATTTTTGTTAAGTGGCCATTTACATGTCATGTGTCTGCAATTTTTTCTCTCTTGCATGGATCCACTTTCTCTACCTGGAAAAGGGGAAAAGGTAATCTGACACCTGCAATTTTCTGTGTTTACTGAAGCTTTTCAGATTGTGCCATAATTACCTATATTTTCTAATTATGAAATCAAAATTTGGGAAAAGACCTCTTAGGGTAGAAAAACTACTGGATGTCTAAAGTTGTCTGTCACTTTTAAAAACAATAATAGAGTCATTCCCTCTTTCTTAAATCACCATTCTGTGCTGCTGACCCAGAGGTGACATCTATTGCTTTTTCTCACCTTCAAGAAACAATTTTTTTGTCAAGATTTTTCTCACTTTTCCATTCTCATCTGCTTTTCTACGTAGCCAGAGGAAGAGGCAGAAGACAGTTACAGTTATAGCAGTGAGAAAGCAACTGTGTCTGTAGTCACCGCCGGCAAACACAAAGCCCCACTGCCGTAGACAAAACAGGACTAAGAATAGATCTCATGCTGGAAAATTAAGCTTTGCCATCATGATCTCTTAGGCTCCCCTGTCTGAGGCCGGGGCTTGGAAAGCATGAGCTTGACACAATGTTTCTTGGTGGCTGAAAGGGTAAGAACTGACAAGAAGCTACAGGAGTTTAGAATTAATGTCCACACAGTGCAAGGGTGTGAAGAGATGCTAAGAATGAGAAAAAGAGCAATTCAGCCTCTCAGGAAAGGATAACTCCCCCAGCAGAACAATATATTTCTTAATCACTGACATCCATTGACCTCCTTCTTTTTAGCCTATAAATCTTGCCAACTATCCTGACTCACTGAGACCTTTGACGGAAATACAGTAATTTAATTCAGACGTAATCCGTTCTTTAATGATAGAGCATGCAGGAAAAGCTTACATGGGCTTGCCTGTACATGTAATTAGTAGATCAGAAGAATAAAACAATTAATTTCTCTCTGACCAGTTTGAGGAGATAAATGTTTATTTAATCAAATTAAAATGTTCCTTTTTTTTAATTTATTTTTTTTCGTTCCTTCTTCTAGCCCAAATAATGGCATATGATTACAGCTGGGCAAGAAGCAGCATTTTTATACCACAAAAGCCTACTAATTAGAAGAGAACTAAAGGAATCTGCAGTAGGATGAAATTACAGATTTTAGTTGTTGAAGATTTTTGTGAAGAGGCTTTTGTTGAAGTCTGCAACCTGTCAGTTGTGATCACACATCTCAGATGAGTGGTGTGTACCTAAGTACAAATTAGCCCAAGTTCTCAGGTCAAGCATTGACTCACAGGTTGTGACCAGAAATTCCACCCTGGATTAGACAGATCTTTCCACAATGGAAATTTCATGGCAGCTGCTATGTTTTTTCATCTCCTTTTCCTGTCCTCTGAAGAAAATACCTGTTTCTAACAAATTGAGAGGTGAATACAGCTCCCAGCTGGACAAGAGGACTGGGCAGCTGTGATTATGTCAGGCAGTACAAGACTGTCCCCCTTACCAGACAGTGCTGAACCGGAATGCAGGAGGAGACAAAATCCTGCTGGAATCTGGTAAATACATGTCAAAATTGAATTTTCTCTGATGAGAAACTCATTCTTCACACTGACCAGCTCTAAAAGTCACCTCTAAATGTTAAGAGATAAAGCAATGCCATTGGGAGTTACAGTCTCTCCATTTTGCATGAATCTTAAATTTGTTCTTCTTCCAGCAAAAATAAAACTGAGGGAATAAAAAATCCACATTCAGCAATTAAAGCATTGTGTCAGAAATCTGTGCCATGCATTGCAGGGATTTTAGAACTGGTGTGAATGGCAGGGAAGAAATGAGGGAGATGATGATTTTAAAGGCAGAACGCTTTAAAAAAGATAGCACAAAGCAGTTCTGAACATAAAAAGTCTTAGCCTGTGTTGCACATGGAAAGCCCCACTGCAGGTGAAATGCAAAGAAATATCTTCTAGCCATTTTGGGCAGCAATTGACAGGTAAGATTTCCTGTAAAAGGGATGACAACACTGACCTTTAGAAAATTATGACCAGACAGTAGAGAAAAGCTTTCCTCTGTTTATCCTTGGGGGACTAGGAGCTGCACACTGACATGATGCCCAAACAAGACAAAAACCTTTTGGTATTTTTGAGTGTGCTGGGGAGCTACACGCACCCTGAGACAACCAGCTTGGAAATAAAGCTTTAGGAACACAGAAATAACACGCTCATGAAATGTCCTGATTATTACAAACATCAGCACTTTGAGCTGACCCTTGCCTACAGAAAGGGCTCCATTAATTCCTGTTAATGGAGTTGCCTCTCTCCAAAGGTGATTTTCAGGCAGACTGAAAAATTAAAAGGGAGATTTGTCCCCTGACACCAGGAACCTTTGCTGCCTGCACACACAGAAATCAGGAGAGAAGTGTCCTAAAATTATAACTTGTGGCAACCTCTTTTAACAATAGGCAGGCAGGCATATGGATTTCAGGAGAAATTATATTAATTACTCATACAGATTCTACTTCACAGATGAATTAACAATTTCCTGCTATGCTGTCTGTAGCTCTAGCAATCCTCACGGCCATCAAAAAGCAGGTTCTGGAGCAATGTCAGCCAAGCATCCCATCAGCAGAGAGTGGTGAAGTCCTGACTCAGACAGGAATGGCACAAACGAACTTCTGACTTTTGGCATCTGGCAATCTGACTACTGAAAGGAAAGTAGTTCTTAAAAGGATTCTCATTTATCTGCTTGCCCCTTTTCTTTGTAGATATATTCTAAAGAATAAGAACTCCTTTTTATTTTTTTTTTCTCCTTTTGATGAGACGCTTGTCCAAACCTACCCTTTATAGAAGCACGGCAGAAACTAGTGGCTCTGTGGACTGGTACCAGTGACCCCTTGTGGAAGCAGATTATCTTCTCTTGGTTCATAAATCTACCTGTCAGCCCTACCTGGAGAGCAGACAACTCATCAGTATGGATTACTGAAACCACTTGCTGCAGAAATAAAGCTACAGCAAGATAGATTAAAAAAATAAACCACAGATTCCCCTTGGGATGTGACAATACCTTAACCTCAGCCTCAGAAAAAAATACAACCTTGAAATGGAGAAAAGTGATCTGTAAGACCAGATGCTGAGAAGAGCAACACAAACAAATGGCAAAGGAGCTTCTGCAATGATGCTTGATTCAATCTGGTTCAGAGCACAGGTTTACTTTACGTCTCATATTTATCACAGCCAATAATGCTGAAACTGTACATTTCAAGGTTGCATCTGTATTTCAATTTACAGATCCTTATGGTTAGGGGATTTAAAATTCCACCATAAAAACTTGGTCAATGTGACCACAGGCCAAGGGCACTTTTCTTCCTTTAGTGTAATAATGTAATAATAATAATGTAATAATTTTGCTTATGACATTGGTCACACATAAGTGGATTCTAAGTAAGAACCTCAGAAAGAAGAAAAAAAAAAACAAAAAAACCCAAACAAACAAAACCCAAAATGAACAAACCACAGAGCAGTAGTTTTCAGTGACATCTACAAATTCAAAACTGTTTGCAGAAATGATCCATTATATGGTGTGGTGACTGGCAACAGAGGGGTTTTGTGTCAGTTTAGAGGCATCTTTAATTTAGTGCTACTTTGGTTTTAGTTCCTGCACAGTAAGTTTTTCATATTACAGCTCATAGCACATAGCTCTGTAGTCCTCTAATGGAGAAATTAATCTAGTCCTGCTCAGCTAGAAGGACAATGGCCAGTTAAAGAGGGAAAGATAAGAGATTTATGAAGAGAAGGGTTGGTCCAGGTATGTGGCCTGGGCATATCTGGTAGGCCCGGCCTGTCCACCTAAGGCAGGCGGGCACAGAAGCTCAGCTTGTACCTGACTTTTCACGTCACTAGGAAGGCTCCATTCTCCTTGTATGCTCAAGCTGATATTTCCCCAGCAGCACATGTCCAAAAATGAAATTTCAGTGTATTAATTAACAGAGAATGGTTAAATATATGGCTCCAAGGATGTACATGCTAAGTCAGCACAAGTCCATCGCCTTCCATAGGCTGGTTAATTCACCTGAGCCAGCATTACAGCCTGTAACATTACAGATGATCTCGAATTTCCTGACCTTTTCAGTCAGTGTGATAATGTTAACATAAACTTAAAGGAACTGTCATTTCTCTTTCTGAAAACCCTTTTTCTCCTCAGATTGCAAGATCCTGAATCACAGGGAAAAGAGGGCAAATTTCTCAATTGCCTGAAAGAAAATGACACCTGAGGCCAGACTGATGTATGCAGGGACATCTTCTATTATATCCAAAGGGAAGTATATTACTTCAAGGGCTGATATATTACAAGTTTAGCTTAATAAAGCTGAAACATTGCTTTTACTTGTACTCTTCTTATACTTAAAATAAAATGTTTGGAAGCGGTTTCTCTTTTAAACAAAAATTGGTGTCATTTAGACTGTTTTCAATACCTTAGGTGTCATTGTCCATGACTCTTAAGGAGCTCCCTAAAGTCAATAAATTCATGCCTGGGTTAAGTCTGTTTGGTGGACAGTAATCGTTTTGCCTCATTTTACAGAACTGGAGTACATCAGGGGTTAAACCACTTGCGAGGGAACACAAGTCAAAACAACAAACTGAAAAATGCAACCAAATGTTGCTGAGCTCCACTAACCCCTGTTTACATGATATCAGCATCTCTGCAAAAATCCTAAACACACAGACTCCTGAATGACAGTACTAAATGACTGGTGATTATGCAGAGAGCAGGGATATAAATAAACCTCGTTAGGGAAAGTTAGGTTGAGAATCAGCTGTGCATCAGCTGCTGTGGTACCAGCTCAGAGTATGTTCTTGCCCCACAGTAAAGAAAACCCCAAACCTTTTGTTGTTTCACTGAGGAATCAACTGCCCCAAACTCCTTTCATTCACTGGGGGGTAATGGTGTGCACAGATCATCTCTTACTCCATAGACGTGTGATTGCTGAAATACATTCAGCAATGGTAACTGTTTGCCACTACAACAATGTAAATGCCACCTTGTAGGTCTTTTCCTTTTGAAAAAAATAAATTTAATTGAAATAGTGCACAGTATAATTTAATCACCTTTGATTAATTTTTAAGCAGTTGACCGTAAATTCAGATCAAGCCCAAAATAAAAGTCCTCTGGCAGAGATGTTTGAACTGTGTTTCACACAAAGGAAGGAACATATAAGTCAACAATGGCAAAACAGAGCTCAACAGGATACTCTTGCTTTGAAAATTTCATCCCTGATGTGCACTGATGCACTTTCATCTACAGTCATCTTTTTTAAGGGATCCAATCTTAAAAAGCTTTCCTCTTACAAGCACTCTGACAAGCTCATTGGAAAACCCCATGAATATAAAGATATCTTATGAGAAGAGGTTGGAAGACGGGGTGTTTATATATTATGAGCTCAGTCTATAAGCACAGCAGTGCACATCAGATTTATCTTAACTCCTATGCTAATACCAGCCCAATAACATGGCCAGATAAGTGAGGGGACTGACACCCACAAACCAGCACATCTCAAGTCCAGAATTTCTCCCACAAGGTCCAAACTGGGACAGCTTTATTTGCATCTGGTGGTACTTTGCACCAGCATGAGCAGGGCATCTTGTGAAAGAGCAGGGCATCTTGTGAATGAGCAGGGCTGTCAGAAACCAGGTCCACGTGGGAGAGCTGGTCACCCCAACTGAGATCCACATGATGAGGGATTAGGGCCACTGAGCAATGCATTAAAGCCAGCACTGCCACCTCTGCGGGCCAAATGTACCATGTCCTGCCTAAAAGCCTTCATGGCTGCCTGAGTCCATTTAAAATAAAAGAAGTAAGCGTAACAACCACTTTTTGCTTTACAAAAGAAACCAAGAAATCTCTCCAGGTCAATTCTGAACGACAGAGAATAACCTCATTTTACCCGAATGTGAGCAGCACCTCCAGACTTCCCTGCGGTTCTCTCCCCATTACTTACAGCATATAAAAAGGGCAATTTAACTGGAGGAGTTTATATTTAGGGCTTTTTTCAGCACTGTTTCCAGAAAATAGCAGATGTTGGTTAATGATCTTTAGACAATAGATCATAAACCACACTCATTTCAAACACTGCAATCGGAGTGATTATTTGTATATCATTAAGCAACATCCTCAGAGCAAGCTCAGTATATTTCCTTATTGTCTCATTTAAAAACAAAAATATCAGATAGCTTTTTATTTTCTATTTTTAAATTTACAGGCTACCGGCAAGGTTCTTACCATCCCTTCATTCCCTCTTTTCAGCAAAGCAATATATAAACACAGTGCCATTACAAAGTGCAACATTTCTTCAACTTCACAACACACAGACACAAAGCAGATGACATTTGTCCGCAGTGACACATCAGATGAGCATTAAAACTGAATCTTATGAGTTTCCTTCTTCCCAGAGTTACACAGCACAGTGGTCCCCACAAGGCGAATGATTTATTTTAAATTCCAGAAATAGTATCAGGTTGTTTATTTGAAAGTGAAGATAGATGGGTTTGAGTTAGACTAGTCTGGGTTTACCTCGGTTTACTTAGTAATATAGCAAATGTCTTTATTTTCAGACACATAAAATCTGTATATACATATGCACCACATATATATGGAGACAGTGAGTCTTACATGCACTTAGACATACATATATATTTAGCATATCTATCTGTATATGCCTATCTATGCATAGATATCTATAATTGCTTATACATACAATAGAACATGTTAAATACTACAATATTAACACATATACAGTAAAATTCTACCTCATAACATGAACTCAGATTCAGTTTTATCTAAATATCAATTAGAAATATTAGCTAGGCCTCTAATTCGCTAGAACTACACTTAAAAAATTAATCACATAATATATGCTGAGAAATGCCTAGATACATGACAGATAAACGAGTTTCATTTCAACACATGTGGTGTATGAAATAAATTAATTCAATAAACATTGCGACTCTCATCCCACAAAAGTGTATGAGTCCCAGAGAGTTCAGTTGTAATAACTAAAATTATTCATGGGCAAAAGTGTTCTCAGATCAAGGCTATATATGTGATTTGGTTGTTCCATTATGCTAATTTGGGATCTACTATTTCACCATAAAATCTGACAAGGCGGAGCCATTTATGAGACATAAATATAGAGAATTGAATTATAGAGTCCTCTACATACATAACAAGATCAATTATTAATTAACATTCAGAGATGCAGATACGTTGTCGCAGATAAATTACTTCAGGGCATCTATTGACAACGCTGACCACGGGCTAGGATCCTTTCTGTTCACTCCACATGTGCCACTGTGATATAACAACAGCAGCCCAGGAACAGCCATGCCTGGGGTTCCTGCTGAAGGGCCCCCCCTGCCCCCTGTTGGAGCCTTTGTTTCCATCACTGTTCCAGCAATTTACAGTAGCTGGAACAAGGCAAACCCATGCATCACGTTGGCCTGTTTAAAGGAAGATACCTCATCCCCTGGATGGTATTGTAATTCAAGTAGAGAATTACCTTTCCGCCAGTCAGATCCTGCGCTGAAGTAGTCAGCAGAGCTCCGTTGGCATTAATGGAGCCACACAGGTTTACATCCACGAAAGCTCCTTCTCCTACACTCAAATCAGAACCACACCAGCAGTGACCTGGCACATTGGACATGTAGAGTAGACCTCAGCCAACTTCAATAATTTAAGAAAATCGGGATTGCATTTGAGCATGCTATCTAGGATTTCTCAGCAGCATCTTTTCTCCTTTGGAGACTTTGAGAAGGTAATTCATCCCACCTACCACTTCATCATAGGTTCATCTCACTGAACAGTGGACACCTCCCTCTGAGCTAGTCACTCCCAGCTCCCTTCACTGTTAACAGTGGGAAACAGTTTTAGGGTGCAACGAATCTGATTTATTTTGCATGTCTATTTAAAGCTGATTCCTGTCCTAGAAATGCCTGCTTGTCTCCATTGACTGTGCAAGGTGACTAGCTCAGATGTGGATGACAAAAGTCATGTCACCTACATGACAGCTTCATTAGCAACAGTGCTTACACTGAGCAGAACAAAACACAAGTACCAAATGTTAACTAAAACCAAATTTTGAACAGAGTAATATTAGCATAATTAGAGATACAAGTCTCAATACAAAGCAACATTAATAGTGTCCCCTTCTGTGCTTTTTGGCCAGAGTTTTGGGGGTATGTAATCGCACAGAAGCAAGGGACATTTCTGAACAGCAGCAAAACTTTCTCTGTGTCCTGTCTTTAACAGTCTTTGCTGGACGAAATTTTTCAAAGGACTACACAAAAACAATTGCTGACAATCTTTCCCCCACAGGCAAAGTATTTCTGACTCCTGAGTAGTCTGAAATTAGCTCTAACCATAAAGTGTAAATATTAATATACCTCTACTAATATGTTTTTACTGTTGTAACTCTGGAACACAAATCTGTGGAAACCTCAACCTTATCTGAATCTAGATAGTCAAGATATTGACTAAACAAAACTTTGAAGCAGTGAGCGCCCCAGTCTTATGAAGAAGAATTTCCTTTAAATTAGCATTACGCATATGACTTAGGTTTGCCATACCCCAGACTGAGACTTCATGCCTGAATTAAAGGAAGGAAAATGAAGACAGGATGAAACAGAGGAAACTATTTCCCTCAACACTGTGTCTACAACCATTGGATACATGGGCGATCTGGTCTGGAGGTGACCAGGACATGTCCATCTCCATTTGCCTTCTTTTTGGTGAACACAACTGTGCCCCTTAAAAGCATTGTTCTGTATTTTTCATATAGCTGTCCTTTATTCTCTTTCAGCATTTGTGGCTACCATAGGAATAAGGCACTTCCAGAGTGGCTAACAAAAACTACAGAAGGAATCAGCTCTAGTTGTGTTACAGAATTGATGCCTTCACTACCACCTTGCAGGCATTAATATTAGAAAGCTTTCTCAACAAAGAGAAGGTTAGAATAGACAAAGAAGAACACAGTGGGAAATACCACTAAAATGTAAGCATAAGTGCCATTAATAAATCACAGGTCCAGCACATAACTCCATATAGTAATTCCCAAAAAGACAGCCCTAATCAATAATATATACATAATTTCTCTGAATTTGCTATTGGTTTTTTTTAATAGTATGGAACCACTCCCTAATTTGAAAGCACTGCCCAATGACTCTCTGTATTATGTAAAGTACACGATTTGGACATGTTGACTTCTCTAATTAGTCTATAAATACTTGACTTTTACCCACTGCTTTGGTAAGTGTGATAATTGCTGGGGAAAGGCCAAAGCATTTATGGTCAATCAGATGATGAGAAAAGGAATATGGCCCTTTCAGTGAGTAAAATGTAAGGCATTTTGTGGCAAGGCAGAAGCTATTAGCAGGATCAATATTTCTCCTAGTACCTTAATAAATCATTATATCAAAGAACAGTTGCAGGATGAAGAAAACCTCATTGTACCAACAAGGACGCTTCCAAATCAGCAAATAAAACATCATTTAAATTACAAAGACCTAATTGGTGTACAAAGGCAAATGGTAAGCATAGAATACAGCCCTCTGATGCTAGATATGTGAGCATTTTGAATCATTAGTGAAGGAAGAAAAGCAGAAAGACAAAGAGACAGCTATGCTAAGAGCTCCACACGCATTATTTGCAATTTGGTAAATATGCATGAACCCACCATGCAGTAGCTGACTGATGACACCATGTTTGGTATATATATCATAGGTGGCAGAAACAGAAGAGCACCTGGAAAACAGGATGGCCTTTGGTATCTTTATTATTGTACTGAAAATAATCCCTTTGCTATTATTTGCACCGACGCTTTTTCTTCTTCTTCACCTTAGCTAGCTAAGAAAAAGCCAAGATTTGTAAACATTAGAGTGAGGGAAGGTAAGAAGTATTCGAATTACTACTTTCAAGCAAGGGAACTTTTTCTCTTGGCAGACACAGCACTTCACTGCTTTCCTGATGCAGCTACCATCATGTAGCCATGTAGGCCTCTTGGCCATAAAACAAGAAGTAAACTCTGAGTAGAACTAATTGGAGTTCTGTCCACATAAGCATTGAGGGACCACGATCACGTACACATGCCACAGAGTAGGTAACCCTCCTGTTATACATATATGGCTGTGAGAAGATAAGGCATGCCAAGCTACTTCACTGGTGTTGCAAACCTATATGTTGCTATGGAGCACACTAGTGTACCACTTGTGAGCAGCCACCACTGCGATTTTCAGAAATACCAACTCACAGCACTTTTAATTTATAGTGTTACCTTTCAATCTAATAGAGAAATGATGAAAACTGGTGAGGAAAGAGTCACTAGAGTACTAGCCATATGAGTTCCCACCAGGGGACAAATGTAATTTACTGTTGTAACCAGTGTTTGGGTTTATTCTTTTGTTTGAATAGTCTGGACTTAGCTCTACTGAAGAGTTATTATAGAAAAGCAAATGTTTCTCAGTTGTTTAGTCACTACTTTTCATCCCTGTCAGAGCCTTGAAAGCTTGTTCCTAATTTATCCAGAGGCAACAATTGTTGATTTTATGAAGGAAAGTCAACTGTAGAAGGAATTTCATTGTGGAAGTCAAAGTGGGTACTCTTTGGGTCTCTAGTTCGTATTTCATACTCTTATTCCATGTAGCTGACACTTTAGAAGGTCAACTGTCATATGGCTAGAAAGCTGACGTCTCAAGAAAGTAAACAAAGCCTGAAGAGGACAGAAGACGACGCATCCTGTTGCTATGTGATAGCTCCTCTCCCCACTCTGAGCCGGCAGAGATCTTGCCTGTCTATCAAAATTTCCTGGAAAAGTAGAGTTTTGGCCATATGTCAATTGACCTTACAGGGTGCTGACCATATGCGTTTTCGCCATATGTCTGGATATTTGAGTTAAATGCATACATAAAAATGAACAATGCCCAAATGTTTTATGCTCTAAACTGTCTGTATAGATGTATCTATTTTCTCAAACTGTAATTTATTCCAAAAAGTAAAGCGGATCAGTCTTTCCATAAGTAACTCCTTGAATCAGTTTGTTGGCTGGTCCTTCTGTGGTAGAAAACATATCAATCCTGCTTTACAGAGCATAATATGCCAACTTCAGTAGTAAGGAAACTGCTGTAGTTTATATACTTAACTGCCTATAGGTCTCCCAAGGGTTCTTCCTCTCTTCCCAGGGAGATTATGTATTCTTCCCCTCATCTCATGCCCACTAACACATATCAACATAATATCTCTTCTAGCATCCCAGAACTATTTTAAAAAGCAATTGGAAATACCCTTTTTGCCTATATCCCAAAGTATTACTTTTGGCTTGGTATGTATCAGCTTTGGAGACTGCAAACCACTCAGGGCAAGGACTACTATTTGTTTATGTCCTCAGTGGCCTAAAGGCATTATCAGCTTTATTCATCAAATTATCAGCAGTAGAGGGAATCATTGTGAGCATGACCCAAACTTTAGCGATCATGTCCAATGGGATCACAGTGGGAAGGCTAATGGAGTACATGCGCTCCTTCAGTTCTATTATCATAAACCTCTTTTTTCCCAGTGCAGTAAAAAGACACACTAACTCTTCAAACAAATAACCAAGAGCTATTGGGATGGTAGTAAATGGATTCAGCAAAGATTCAGGATTTTCTTATTCTAGTCAGCCTGAACAATTAATTAACAGCCTCCTTCTTTGTCATTAATTTTGTTGCCATAGTAGCTTCTATAAATGGTTTCTAACAAACAAGGAAGATTCATCTTTTTCACTCTAAATCGATCAGAAAATGGATGATTTCACATTCATTTTTGTTTCGTGACAGGTAAAGCACAGTGAATCATCACAACAGGGTCTTCTGAGAAGGACAAGGTGTCAGTTATCTTAAAAAACAATCTTAAAAAACAGACCTAGACATTAAAAGGAAAGTGCCACTTCCATGTAAACAAAAATACTGGCTCCATAAGGAATATTAAAAAAATGACAACAATTTATGAATAATAAATAGAAGAAAGTTTCTAGCTTTTTTTATTTTAATCCAATTGAGCATATTTTGCTTGGGTATAAATGCTTCCATGAACTATTTTTTGCTCAAAATTCACAGCTGGTGAGATACGAAGGAGGAAAAAAAAATGTAAGAGAATTTCCTAAAGAACAGAGTTAAAATTAATTAGTTGAAACAGAGGAATTTTTCAACCACTTTATATAGCTTGGATTGTAAAGAGAACAGCATCCCACAAGGGAGAAGAGAGGGGGAGGCACATATCTGCAGACTAAATGCGGAGTAAGTTCTGGCCATCATCATGTGCTAAAGGTTTGGACATGTTTAGAGAAGTACAGGCTGCAACCTGCAAATTGGATCAATATGTTTCTTGCCTGATAAATTCCAGGAGGGAGATAACGGGTCCATTATTGGAAAAGATTGTTGTTGCCTTTCTTTTAGAGGACAAGGTGACAGATTCTCTTAAAGCAGTAACTGCTCTTTGCTTCTCTACAAAACCATGCTTTGAAAATAAAGAGTTATTTCAAACCTTGTCCAATCAATAATAGTCTCAGTTGGACTGGGGAGCAGGGAAGAGTTAGAGCATGGCAACGTAGCCAAAGTACTCAGACTTCCTTGATTAAGAAGCTAGTAATAAACCCAGGTACAAAATGCTCTAGTCACATCGGTCAACTCCATCCAACAAAGAAAACGAAACAAACATGAAGGCAATGGGACTTGTGTTTCTCATTATATTAGTCATTTCCTACAGCCAAATGCAATTATACATGAATATTTTCTTACAGTACTGATAACCAAAGTAATCGACTCAGCTATGCTGCATAGCACAGTTAAATGTTATTGAGATCAAATTGTTTTATTCTTTACCTCACCTCTTAAAAGATCTGAAGAGTAAGCTTTTGGCCATTTCCCATGCTGCCTAAGGAATGTGAACACCAAAGTGCTAAGGAGATCATGCAACCATGAAAGCCACATTGCCACAAATACAGAATGACATCAAGAATGAAAGAGGAAGGGAGAGGAGAGGAGAGGAGAGGAGAGGAGAGGAGAGGAGAGGAAAGAGAAGAGAAGAGAAGAGAAGAGAAGAGAAGAGAAGAGAAGAGAAGAGAAGAGAAGAGAAGAGAAGAGAAGAGAAGAGAAGAGAAGAGAAGAGAAGAGAAGAGAAGAGAAGAGAAGAGAAGAGAAGAGAAGAGAAGAGAAGAGGAGAAGAGAATAAATTTCCATTGGAAAGGACCTATGACAACCATCTAGTCCAACTGCTGAGCAATTCAGGGCTGACCGAAAGTTAAAGCATGTTGTTAAGTGCATTGTCCAAATGCCTCTTGAACATTGCCAGGCTTGGGGCATCAACCACCTCTCTAGGAAGCCTGTTCCAGTGTTTGACCACTCTCTCAGTAAAGTGCTTCCTACTGTCCAGTCTAAATCTCCCATAGTGCAGCTTTGAGCCATTCCCACATGTCCTGTCACTGGATACCAAAGTGAATATGCAAAATTCTTGATATTTTTTTTTTAGTAAAAATGTTTCTTATAATTTACACAGTCAAATTTTTATTGTTCACTTTTGGGCTGATAGGGCAGTTTCTTTCCTGGGACAGGGTTCTATAAGCTAGCAAATTGTAGAGATAAAACACATAGAGATAAGAAGACTAGTGAGCAGGGATTTGCCCTTATGATAACAGCACTGCAGTGAGGGATATAAAGCCGGAGATGTTGGTGAGTAGACCAGGGCCTTGTTCTTGACCCATTCTCCCTTCCACCACATCCCCTCAGCTGCCTCAGCTCAAGCGTTCATGTGGTCACACCCCAAACCATACTGGAGTCATTAAAAACAAACAGACAAATAAGTAAGAAAGTAAGTAAGTAAATAAATAAATAAATAAATGGGGAAGTGGTTCTTTTAACATGAATCATTTCTCAGATCCAGTGTAGAAACAAACTGCCGAACCACTAAGTGCAGCCAAAGGGAGAGTAACCTCTGGTGATGAGTGTGGAAATGAGAGCTTGAAGGCAGTGTGCTCTGAGATCAGATCTGTATAACATAGTATCAAAATAATACAAAAATGCAGCCTAAGAGCAAAGAGCAGGTACTATTTTCGTTCTCTCTGGTGGTTTTTAACTGAACCTCTGCCTTTACACCTTTACTGGCAGAGCTGGGGCAGTAGCAAATTTGAACCCGCTTTCGAGCCAGCGTAAAAGTTGGAGAGAAGTCACAGAAGGTAATTTCATTACCAGAAGTTTAATGAAAACCAGCAGCCGGATAGCAAAGCAGCACACAAATTGCTGCCTACAGAGAGGAAGGCAGGTAGAGCACCCAGCAAAAACTCTGCCTGGGAGAATCTGATGGGCAGGTGCGGGTAGACCTGCTGGCTGGCCTGGATGTGTCTCCACAGCACAGTCTGCCCCTTGTCTGCAGGGACACCAGGGGAAGCTCAGAAACTGAGGTGGGAGTTTTGGGGGACATTCATCCACCTAACTTTTTTGCTTTTCCTTTAAGTGTTGGGCAAAGCCTATGGTAGCACATGCCTGCATGGTCTGGGTGTTGACATCAGCCTGCTCAGCCCACACTGAGCAAATTCAAGATTGTTCTGCTCAGGGTCGGAGGCAACTGGCAGTCACATAAACTTACTAGCAGCACTGAGGCCAAGTTTACTGTACTGAGTCAGGGCTAATAAACACTGCCAATGATGGCAATTTATTAGTATGTACTCAGCATTATGCTAACTGTGCTATACAGCTTCTGATTGGCTTGGAAAATGGGCAGAGGGAACTGTACCAGTAGAGGGTTGTGTACATGTAAACCCTTAGCTATATGTCTGTGGACTCTCACTGAGCACCTGAATCCTGGTGAACTGAAATATAAACCAATCATTTCAAACTTTCAAGGAAATTTTGCAGGAGGGAGTACAGAAGGGGAACTAGGAGAGTGAAGAATGGACTCTGGACCAAGACTGTTGGCTGCTGAGTTCCAGATTTCTACTGGAGGTGCCAGGCAAAAAGCCTGTAGTCTGAGCATATGTCTGGAGGGCCTGGGATTGCAGAACAGGGTCTTAGATTTGATCCAGGCTCCATAATTTTAAGCACCTCATGCATTCAGTGGTGAGACTGTCAGCAGTCCACTGAATGGTCAGCACGTGCAGTAAAACCTCTTCATAGAAGCAAACAAAATAAATGCTGCCACAAAGGTCACCCATGTAGACTTGTTTGGTTTTTTTTTTTATTCTAACTTAAAGACCTTATAATAGTATGTTGCATTTGGCTATCAAACACTGATTTATTTTTTTCTGAAAGCCTGTCCTGTGGCACTGCAAGCTGTCTGCTGGCTGTATGGCTCTTAACAGAAACTTCCCAACAGAAAATTCAACTCACTTGAACCTACAGAAGGAGTTACAAAGGTGGAAAAATCAAAGATGCATTAACGGAGGAAGGATTACGGGACTTACCGCTATAAAATCTGGAAGCAAAGGTCTCCAGCATTAAAGGGGTATGCTCCTGGAGGGATTATAGAAAGATCAGAAGCTCAGAATGCTCCATGCCCCAGAAAAAGTGGACAACCAGTTCTGTCTGTATACCTACATTTCACTGGGGGAGAGAGTGCATTTGATTGATTTCACTCATGTGTGACTGACATGAGAACCTGAAAGCAAGTGGTCTACAGAACTTTGGCCAGGATTTTGGAAAGACTGCTAAATAGGTCACACGCACACACACACACACACAAGCTTTGTCCTTAACCTATTACTCTGTCATCATCTCCTTTCCCTTCTCCCCTTGTTTCTTTGCCACCTCAAAACAGTAAAAAGGCTGAGTGAAGAGAGATGAATAAAATATAAGGACACTTGGGGTGTTTTCATGGAGTCAAAGAAACAGAACATTGTGATTAACTACATAAGAGAATTAGTGGCCTTCAAACATTAAAATAACAGCATTATGAAGAAATTATTTCTCCTCCAAGCATGCCACATGATGTCAGTTAATTTTATGAACCAGGTGCCATATTTCAGACTCAGCCCTCTCCTGGATTTAACATATGAGCTTTGCTTTCAAGATCTTTGGTCACTCTGAAATGTTTTCCTTCATTCTCTTTGATGTTGGTTCATTGTTATTAGTTAGATCAAGTCAGGTTTCCAATGAGGCTGTAAGAATAGTGACACCTGTGTGTTACCTGTCAAGTACTGTCATAACTGCCTTCAATTGCTCTTGTAAATCTAGTGCCTCTGTGGAATCCCATGTTATGAAAATTTTACGCTGTCTTTCAAAGCCCTTCCTCTAGTCTGCGTTAACATTGCAGTGCACTTTGGGTAGGGGGATATAAAAGTAGAAAATCTTCCTAAGGAAACCACTAAGTGCAATAGTAGGAATATCGCTATTAGCAATAGTGAGAAGAGAGAGTTGGTTTGCTACTCAACGGGAGGAAAAGCTGTTAGAAGGATCAGCTGCGACCAGAAAACCACAACAATTAGCACTAAAGGCAAAGGAGTAGAAATTCAGGTCATAGTAGAAAAAAGTAGATTAGAGGAAACCGAAATAGCATTTTTCAAATTGGCTGGGCCTTATGAATTTCACCCTAGAAAATGTAGATAACTGACTGAGGGAATCTTAGAGCTGCTGGCAAATATGTCTGAGAGGTGAGGTCAGAAACAGTCTACTCAGGAAACACTCAACAGGAGGTAACCAAATAGGTTTGGTCTTGCTAAGAAGGACATGAAGTTATCCAGTGGATCACAAGCTTAACCAGAGTCAGTGTCACCTAAGTACAAATGTCAGATTGGAGGTATAAGTGAGAATGTTATCTACAAGACACATGAGGAAATTCTTCTTTATTACTTCGCTTTGGATAGATTTCAACCATAACCTTATGTGCAGTGCTGGATGCCGCATTTTAAGGAGGATGTGACCAATTGACAGTGAGTACTCTACAAAACATGACAAAAAACTGAAGGAACAAATTGTTGTTTAATGTTAAAAAGTAAAGACTTGGGGAAAACATGACAGAAGACCCTAAAAATATTAAAGATGGTGGCAAGGAAAAAGGGAATAACCCATTCTTGTTCATTGCAGGTAGGACAGAAGTAACTTGCAGGTTAAGAAAAGCCAAAAATTATTTTCTAATTGTAAGGAAAGTTAGGCCTTGAAATGAATTTCTCAGACAATCTCCATTAGTGGTGGCCCTCAGAAATGAAACAGGTCAGACACAGCTCTAATGGGAAGTGTCAGCACAGCTGACGCAGCTGCAGGGCCCTCAAGCTACTTGCTGATTTTCTATGATTCTAGGAAAAAAAAACCTGTGGATAGTGAGCTGGAGAATATTTTTTGAGTTCTAGGAGATTTTTGGCTATAGTATGTATTACCTTTTCCTTAGTTAATTTTTAATAGTGCTCTGAAAGCTCAAAGTTAAAGAGTGGCTTGAGCCACTCTTGAGCCAAGTGTCTTGAGCCAAGACATTCTTTCATCTTTCTATTTTCAGTTTTGCTGTTTGAGCAAACTGCTTGGCCAAGCTTTCCTCTGATCCTTGTAAAACCTTCTCAACACAATATTCAGTGGGGTTTTTTGGTTGTTTTTTGTTTGGTTGGTTTGGTTTTGGTTTTGGTTTTTTTCCAAATGTGGGATCAAATCCGTTAATTAGGAACGCGTTATTTCCTGCGTGGTTGCCTATAGCCATTATTAGATGATTTCTTCTATAGAGCCAACCAACTCACATTAATGTTGATGTGGTTTTCTTTAAGTTTTGCTTTTTGTTTTTTCACTTTTGGCATCTCATGATCAATTTCAATTTCTTTATTTTCTCCCTTTTCTGAAACAATAATTGGCCCTAGAAATCTGAGTCATTCTGAAGCAGCATATTTTAGGACTTTCAGTCCCAAAGTGATATGTGTACTACACTTCAGCCTAGAAAGAAGGCTGAAACTTTATCAAAATGAAGGCTTTGCTTAAATATTACTTATACTATTGATTTAAATTTGCTCGGTTGTGAGTCGTAAGGATGGACCAAGGTTGCTCCTGAATTAAGATAGTGTCAAAGAGGTTTTACAAGGCTGCCAAGAAAGAGATGAATAATCATCACAGGCAGATTCTAATGGTGGTAGCATTGCAAATATGTTCATTGCAGAAACAAACTCATCATCATTCAGAACTAGCGTGGCCAGCAGAACTAGGGCAGTGATCATGCCCCTGTACTCAGCACTGGGGAGGCTTCACCTCGAATCCTGTGTTCAGTTTTGGGCCCCTCACTACAAGAAAGACATTGAGGTACTGGGGAGAGCACAGAGAAGGGCAACAAACCTGGTCATGGGTCTGGAGCACAAGTCTGATGAGGAGCAGCTGAGGGAACTGGGGCTGTTTAGCGTGGAGAAAAGGAGGCTGAGGGGAGACCTGATCGCTGTCTACAGCTACCTGAAAGGAGGTTGGAGCATGGAGGGTGTTGGTCTCTTCTCCTGAGTAGCAAGCGATAGGGCAAGAGGAAATGGCCTCAAGTTGTGTCAGCGGAGGTTTAGATTGGATATTAGGAAAAGTTTATTCTTGGAAGCAGAGGCTGAGCATTGGAATAGGCTGCCCAGGGAAGTCACCAACCTTGGAGGTGTTTAGAAGACCTGTAGACGTGGTGCTTAAGGACAAGCTTTAATGGCGGATTTGGCAGTGTTAGGTTACGGGTTGGTTTCTATGATCTTAATGGTCCTTTCCAACCTAAATTATTCTATGATTCTCATGTACACAAATTTTTAAAAAAAATCCTTCAATTTTTACTATTTGAACTGGTAGCCTTTCTGCATATCTTAGCTAAAAAGCAAGAGAGAAGGGACACAAGTCTGCCAGCATTGTGCTGGGCTGTGGTGGAAAAAAGAAAGGATTTTTTTGTAACTGTTCGTTTTGGTTGGCACTTGGCCATCTGAACACTCCTTGGTTTTTTTTTTAAGTAAGAAGCTTTGCAAGTTTCACTGCTATTTCTGGTGACTTGGACAGTAGCAGTGACAGTGGATTTCTCCTTCTCTCAACTGGAGATGTTTTAACTGCCTTTCAGAAGAGAAATCAATTAATATCTTTCTGTTTATGGCAACAGACTCTCACTGGAGCTGCAGCTTATGACTTTTATCTTGTTGTGACACCTGCTTTGGTCAAGGGGATTACTGATTACTCCTCCTGGAAGGTGTCAATACTGATGATGTTCAGTTCAGCAGCTGTCCTCCCTCTTCTATTATTATTATTCATGACGTGAGATTGATTCTTCTGAAGGTCTTATTGATAGAAAACTTAGCAGTGCTTTACTGTCTTTTTTTTAAAGGGACCTGAGTGGACAACTATTATTTCTGAAATATGCTATGGCCACCATTTCACCTCATCTGTTGTTCAGATATCTATGTGCAGACAGAATGTGGGCAGTGAAAAGGTGCAAGATGTGTCATTATCCATACGCTGAGCGCTATCAGTTGCACACTTGTCTCTCCAACAATGCCATTCATTACCCAGTATCATACTGAGAAGAGTTTAAAGGGCAGAGAGAGAGAAGACACTAGCAGTCATTCCACCTGAAGCTGAAGTATGATATGGACTGGAGTCATTTTAATGGAGGGTATACCCCCATAATAATTATAGACCTAAATTTTGGGCTTCTTTTATGGAATTTGTATCCGTCTGGAAGTCATATTGACTATATTCAGCTTCTGAATGCTGACACTTGAATCAAGAAGTTAACAATACATGTAAGGGTGAAGGTACATGGGAGGAAGACAGGAAAAAATGTTTTGGAATGGGACCTGTAGGATCTGCAAACGCTTATTCTGAAAAATAGATAAACAAATGAAATCAACTACAATGTTAAGTCATTTTTCCTTCTGATATTTGACAGCTTACCATAAAGTTATGTTCAACTGTTCTCTATCTTCTCTAGAAACAAGATACCAAATGGCTTCCTATGCAGCAAATGAAGCATAACTTGGATTTTAGAAATACCATCTAAGTGTTGTGTAGTTCTGGAAGAGACTACACGGGGTGGCGCTGAAATCTTTCTCACTGGAAGATTAGATAAATATCTCTTACAGAGTATCTAGACATCTTTGCTTTTGTTGGTAATGCAGCTGAACAAGCCAAATTATTTTTGGTGCCTCTAAGCTGTTCTTGACTGTTGACACTGAAGATCTTCCTTCTTTTAAGTAGTGCCCCAGGAGTTAAGATCAGCAAAGATCATCCTATAATTGCCACTTTGAAACAGAGGATGATGGGCACTGGAGTAAGGCTAATAAAGAGCCTTACTCCTGATCTGAGTCTACAGACACTTTGCGTAGTTTGCAGGAGTCTCTCAACTGTTTTCCCATTTTTCTGGGAAGTAGCTGTGATTAAACAACAGGGAGGTATTTAAGGATGCTTTCAGGCTGTTCCCCCCAGCAGAGGAAGCACTCATCACCATTCCTTGAAATTCCTTGGAAACAATTCAAAACATAGAAGCCAATGGAAGGTCAGTCTGCCTCTTGCAGAACTCCTGCTCTGGCCATTGCTCTTACTCAGGTGAGCAAATGGTCATTTTCTTTTTTCTAGTAATCACTTGCTCCTTTTTGTGCTGTGGGCAATAAGAAACCTAAGTGGATGGTCACAGATCCTCTGAACCATTATTCAAAAATAAAAAATGCATATATGTGTTTATATTAGCTTGCACATACAACCCATGGTTTGGACACAATAGTCTTTACAAACTCACAATCTTAATTTCTGTTCTAATAAAATGCAACTGTCCCTCCATGGCAGCTTTGTGAGGTTTACTTCCCCCACCCTCCCATTTTATCCTGCCACATTTCCTTTGAGCATATAGCTTATAGATTTCCTCCAGCTACCAGGCTATTTGGTTTCCCTCTGTTCAATAATTCAAATATATGCATCAAATGCACACATGGCATATTTCCAGGTAGTAACATCCCCTTTCTTTTCCACCTTTTCCTAGCCAGGTAATTTGCATACAAGTTGCATGAAGATAACACGCTCCCATTTGCCTCGACGGTTCTGGTTTGTGCATTAGCTCCAGGTCCATGTGCAGCACTGCTACGGAGATCAAACGTATGGTTGCTGTGCTTACATGCTCGTATGGAAAAGCACTCTCCCTAGGCTCTTCCCCTCCTTCCTCTCTCCCCTCCATGACTTTTGACAGATAGATTGGTATTTTCCCAGTTGTGTTTTCATTACAGAAGGAGCAGTAAGACAATGGAATAGCACTCTCCACACAAAACACTCCCTAGGAGCAAGCACCAGCTGACCATGTGCCCAGACCATGTGTTACAGACAGGAGGACGGGGCAGAGGAGCCCAGCTCCAGGAGATGGGGGCTTCCCATCCCACATGGCACCGTGAACTGTTTTCACTGCCTTTGTTTTAATCTGCTGCCCCTAAAACCAAGACACTTGTTTTGCTGTGCCAAGAGCAAAGGTTTGAAGACACTCCGATGCATCATTTAGTGACCCCAACAGAAAAATTTAAGAAACTCCAGCAATAAATGAATAAAACTCCAACAAAGAAAGAACAAGGAACAAATATATCAGAGACAAAGAGACTTCTCTGGAGAATGGGTGAGGAAATGAAAGAGAGAGTAAGAAAACAAGAACTGTACGAGGGGAAGAGATACTGATGAGAAAAAAAAAAAATTTGCAGTGAAAGACATGGGATAAATGGAAAAACCTGACCTGGATTAAAGAAATTATTTGGCCAGACCAGTATCCTCTTTTCCTTTAATGTCAATACCAGATGCTACACAGAAGTAGTACAAGAGATACCTACTTAAGCTGCAAAAGAAGCTTCACCCAATCCCCAGGTTGAGGACCAATGAGTTCAGTCCTCATCCAGGCAACTGCTGTATAATTGCTTTATAACTGTGTAATATGAAAAATACATCAATGATGGCATTCTAATTGATGTAAATATCTATTTCTTGCAAAGGTTCAATGCAATACCTTTTGACAATATCTTGGGGCAATACTTTCCAACGGAAAATTACATCTTGTCTATCCTTTTCAGTAGAAATGTCTTGCCTTTCAGTTTAATTGGTTTTCCTTTGCTTCTGCATTATAATGTAGGTGCAGCACAGTCATACAAAGAACATTTTATGCCATTTAGTATACATATACCTAGTATGTATATATATCAAATTAATATAATATTTATCCTCTTTTCAAACAACACAATACTAATTTGTATGTATATCACAAAGCCATTATTCTTCAGGAATCAGGCTTGTGAACAAGGAAACTTTTAAAACATGTTTTAGACAAATTACTTGCCTAAGCTTTCTTTGCATAGCAGCTATTGACTGTGTTTGTATCAAATTCATTAGGACACAGGCCCAACCACACTTTGCTTCAGCAAATTTAGCAGCAGCTCTTGGAAGTCTTTGGTGAGCCATGACTCAAATAACGCTCGTAGATAGGTCTAGAAACAAATATTTTATAAAGCTGTTGCTGCTCGTAAAGGGTTTACAACCCAAATACCAACACGTGCAACAAGTTTTCTCCCTTTATGCTAAATGTCTTCAGTATTTGCACTTCTTTCTCCCGCCGCCAAAGAAAAACACAAATTTTTTGTCCTACGGAGTATCATCATTAAAGAAAGAAACTGTGCAGTCATAAAGCTTTAGCATGACATAGATCATTCAACGGTTGTGCAATCAGTCTGAAAAGCTACTTACTTTTGAACACAGACCTTTCACTTAACACAGGCCCGAGGCATCGTGATCAGATCTGTAATCTGCAGTATTTCAACCAGTTTGATCTGGGGCTTTTGCTCATTATGGAAGCTGTAGCCATGCGTGAGGTTTATATCTAGGTTCAAATAGTTTCTAAAGCACTTTGGAGCTGAGGTGGCTTTGAAAGATATTACCAAATCATAACATTTTCCAAGAATGAATTAAAAATTGTTTTGGATACATCTCATGCCCTAAATCCACCTGCATTTGGTTTTGTTTAAGGTTTACAAGCCACTTTCCCAACAGAATTCATACAGACTAATGGCATAGTAAGTGCCTACACAGGCAACAAAGAAAGCAATAATACCTTAAGTCCTCTCAGATAAACCAAGTGAATGAAATAGAACATATTCCAAACATGAACATTTTTAAAAATTATTATTTAGGGCCAGATACAACTCCCAGAGACCCTGAGTGTGCTCTGATAGGGGGGTGTGACCAAACAGATGGAAAAGTTGATTCCTTTTTTTTTTTTCTGACCAAATTTCTATAAAAATGCTGTTCAGTACTACCTTTGAAAACAGCACAAAATCAATTTTTTCTCTGTTATATAGCTGCATAGGAAAACATATTGAAATGCAGGGCAGTGTTTTCGACCCTCTAAATCATTGTGATTGCGGACCACAGTGCTTATAACACTTATAACACCATCATTCTGGCTGACAAGGACACAGCATCAGCTACAGGCTCCTCACTGTTCCTTGCCACGCTGACACTATAGGAGTCAAGGCATTATTATTCTGCTCTTTTTACAGTCTCTTAAATATCAACATTTTTTTCCATTTCATTAGTTTCTTAAACTTTCCATGAACCTGAGCTCCTCCTGACCTGAAAGCCCCAGTAATTCTGCTGACCCTTTGCTATCTGTGCTTCTGGAAACATCCACAGCTATAGCGGTGGGACAGCCGCTCACATATTAGCAACCTGGGTGGGGGCAATCGATTGCAGAGCCTTTTAGGGTAATGCAGTTTCAACACATACCGAAAGACATAGTGGTGAGGTGAAAATTACTTACAGGCCCAATTCCTTTCTGCAGTTCAACTCTGTAAACTGCAATAATTCACTTCAAAGGAAAGATGATGTGTTACTCTACATATATACAATGGTAACAGAACCTAAACATGTCCCAAACATTTTGCAAGAAACAGAAATATTTTTTCACACTTGCTCCAGAATAAAATTGGGTTTTAATTTGCTTTGCATGCATTTGAAATAAAAATGATAACAAGTCATCACAGGAGTCTACATGCTGAAACAGTGAGAATGCAATAGTTTACAGACCTGTAGGAACTAAGGTAACTTCCCAGAGGCCCCATCACGGTATTTCCAAAGCAATGTTGCAAATTCTCATGGCCAACCCTGCAAGAAGTGGAAAGTATGCTTAAAACTAGAAGGTTTACAAAGGAAAAGCAAATAAGATCAGCTGTCTCCTTGGATACATAATGCTAAAAGTCAGTTTAGAATTGGTTTAGAGGATGTTAAACATTTTAAAGTACAGAAGCAGAAAGATCATAACAATTACTTAAATATAACAAAGTCTAAGTTAAATAAAATAAAAAATGGTAGGTTGTTTTTAAAGACGTGTTATTGAAAACAGTCTTGATAAAAATACAATGAATGTGTGGGATTGGACTGGAAAGAAAAGAGAGAGAATACTGCACCAATTTGTATTCCCTTTGAACTGTCTGTAATACAGACCTTAAAGTGCATTTTCAAACATATAGCATATCAAAGAAGCAGACATTTATTTCTAGCCATGGCACTTCTAGGCTTTTGGTAAATGAAACCAGAAATAGTCTAGTGGAACTGTGCTGTGTGATAAAGCATGTACTGATGGGTTCTGCCCAACATCAGTAAACAATTGTTTTTTCCTTTAACCGAAGGAAAGAATTTCAGCAGTAAAAAAATGCCTCGCATCTTGCATGAATTCTTCAACAGAATCAAAGTAAACATGTCTTTTCACACCTCCTGTATGTGCTATTTCAAGTCAAAATACAAGTTATTTTCCCTGAGATCTATCAGTTGCTATGTTTTCAATTGTGACAACCATGATACACAAGGGTAAATCCACTACATGATAGTTTTCTGCTATAATCCTCCTGGAATCCACACCCGTTGTTGTAAGGATAATTATCTGGGTATCCCCGAGGCCAATTTTTGCAGTTTTCATATAAAAATCACCTCTTGCATAAGACATGAAATTTAAAATCATCCCCTTCACAGATATCATTGAGTCACTCCATTACCTCTGGGACAGATATAAATTATGCATTCTTTGATTCTCTTTAAAATTTTAGATGCACAGGGGGACAGAGAAGCATCTAAACGGTACTAAAAATATAAGGCATTCAAGAAAGAAACAATAACTTGTATGGCATTAACTGCTACAGTGCTCCGAAGGCTCCCTGCCTGGTCAAGAAAAGCACATAAAGCACTGAAACATAACAGCAGGCTTGCATGCTAATGGCTGCTAGTGACAAGGACTCATTGAATGTCACTGCTTCACATACTGCGTACTGTTCATTTTTCTTATCTATGTGACCTCTCCTTTGAAATGACTGATGAAACTCCCGTGAATTAGCATCTCCGCTTCTGGGCATTTGCCATCAAGAAGGCACTCAGTAACATCTCTACTAAAATGTAAAAATAAAGCAAGGGGGGGAAAAATATAATCTTAACAAAAAATAGTCACTATGTCTGTTAAAGGGTACTTAGTGTGTACTGCAAAGGGACTGCTTCTCTGAAGCCTTCTCGTTAGGTTAGTTTTTACCTTGATGCCCTTTAAGAGCATTGGCTTGTCACGATACATGCATCCACATTTCAGACTCGGCTAACATTTTCATAATTGGTGCGAATAAAAAGGAATAGCTGTTACTGCAAGGAAAAAAAAAAAAAAAAAAAAAAGAAATATCTCTGTTCTGATGCCCTGCTGCTATGATGACCTATTTCACACTAGCATCTGTTCTCTTCTGATGAACCACTCCAGATGTAAGCTGGCAAAACAGTACTGCAAGTGTGTTACCCAGACGTCCACTGAGTGCTGCAGATGTTTTCTTCCATGCTTCACATTAATGTGCGCCTGATTAATTTTTTCTTTATTATTTCAGCTACTTGGCCTGCAGAGTTTCCTATAAAGTTTGCAGAATTCAGGATCCAATCTGCAGCCATATAGAGCAGCTCCCTTTGTGTGAGCAGGTTCATTAACGTCTGGAATAACGAGCCAAAAGATCCTGCTCTGAATTGCCAAAAGAAATGCAAACTTCAGTAATCTATTATGCCTTAATATTATTTTCCTGAGGATTTAACACAGTGCTCGTTTCAGTTTCAAAATCACAGATGTTTGTAATATTCAGATGCATCAGTCTGACCAAAAATATTATGCCTGTTCTCTGCCTCAAGCCCTTGACCTGAATGAGATTAGTGACAGGGATATGAACGACTTGAGCAGAAAACGAAACACAAAAGTAGTTTTATCGTGAAGTACAATATTTCTTCTGTCACTTAACCATTTTTTTTTCCCTCTCAAAATTACAGGGTAGACTGCAAATCTTCAAGGCTAGCAGCCACTACGACAGCCTAAGTGCCATTTAAAAGAATAATAATTTATGAGGCGCCTTGCTAGAATAGCAAAGGTCACAGAGAAGACTCCCCAGGGAGGAGAGAATGACAAAGGTTACAAAGATAACTAAAGACTCGCCTACAGGAAGGATTTTCTTGGGAAGAAGATGTTTTGTTGCAACAGCTTCATCCTACCTAACACACAGTCGCCTCATCCAAATCATCAGTTCACCTTTAAGTCACCTATAAGGAATTGTTTACGAAATTTGCTTCTGAAATTCGTGGCTTAGCAGCTTGACCACGTACCCAGGGCCCATGGGGCTGCTGCCAGACAGAGAACGCTATGGGTCTGTCCCACAGGGCACAAGAAGATGCCTGGTGACAGATTTGATCCCACCTGAGGGATCAAACTTGAAAAATCTCTGGAGTCTTTGCAAGCCAGTCCCCAAACAGAGGCCACTTCTGGGGCACTCAGTACCATTTGCAGACCTCAAACAGGCCACAACCAACTGGTGCAGTTGCTCTTAGAAGAAATGTGAAGAGCTGGTATACAAGGAGCCTCAGACACATGGCTGACACATTGCTCCCAGGCAGTTGTAAATTTGCACACCCATCATCACGCTACACAGCAGTTTGGGATGCTTTCTCTTGCCACAGCTACAGCACTCCCCTCCTTCAGCTGCCGCAAGTATAGAAAAAAAAAAAGACAAGGATGAAGACAAGCAGGAACAACTCTTCTTGGCACAGCTCCACTCTCCGCAGCATCATCTCTGGGCTCATAAAATACACATTAACTGGTGGGAGAAGCTGGCGCTGCAAACCTGGGGGTAACCGGCAGTGTCTGCGGAACATCACAGCGATAAAGAAAAGTTTAACCTGAAGCCAGCATGCAATACAAGACAACTCTTATCTCTTCAGAAATGTGCAGCCATAACCGTTTAGAAAACTGACAGTTTCCAACTACTCCCGATCGGTTGTGGGAAGCTTCTGCAGCCAGATCGATGGCTGGCACTTGCAGAGGAGGTCTGCATGGGTCTGAAGGGTACAGATGTAATATTTGCCGGTCAAGAAGAGGCTACTGATTGCTTTGAGTACAAAGGATTATGTGCAATTGCTGCAGGACAACTACTAGAGCCCATCTTCCTGGTGTTTGATCTCCACGCCAGACCTTCCAGTTCATAGACGGGTACCCAAGGGCCAGGTAACCATTCAGGTAGATTTACCCAAGGCAATCTTTGGGGACTCTCATATATTTTCTGTACTGAAATATGGCAATTAACTGAAGGGGACTAATGCAGTGGACGTTAATAGCATCTGCATTCCCTTGCTCCAGCAGTCCCTGGCCTATCACCATGGCCAATGAAGCCTTTGGCTGGTTGTTCAGATCACAGAGCATTTTTACAGTCCCATAACCGCATGCCGACAACAGCAGAATGTGTCTTTGGGAGAGGGAAGGGCAGAAGGCAAGTAGAAGGTGGGACGCAGCCCAGCAAGCCCCGGATTGTAACAGCATCTTTTATCTTGCACATCACCTGCAGAAAGAAGGCAACAGCACAGGAATGTTGTGAACAAAAATAACCCAGGTGATGCCCACTCCCAGGTGACAAATCCACTGGACATGCTGCCAGGGAGCCCTCCTGAGACTGGCTGAGAAAGGGAACCAGCATATCTAGCTCATGCTTTGCCTAACACTTAGCATCACCAGCTCCAGCACAGCAGCTCGCTCACGGTGCCAGACCTTGATGGGCTCTACATGTGGGGCTTTATACTCTCCTGTGTTGGTTTTGTGTGCTCCGTTTTCCTTTATTAATTTTAAACAGAAGGGGGGGGGATGTAAATTCACCATTGGGGATATGTCAGTGTTTGCTCAACATGCTCTCCACACCTTTATTAATTTTGTATTGAATGGTGGATGTGATTTCAGTCTGGGGGGAAATCCAGGACAGCGAAATGCCTTTCCCACAGCAAGGCAGCAGTGGGGAAGGGGAGGTTATTTCTCTGTGGGTTTGTTTTGAGTGATTTGTATGCTGTAATGGGCCTGTAAAGCTGAGGAACTTATGCTTTCATGGACAGGCAGTTTCAGTGCCATGACCTACTGGTCTGAAGAGGTTGATTAGCTCAATGTAGCATTTTTTATGCAAGTCTTACAGCTTACAGTACATTTTAAAAGCAGTAGATGATGCCATTTTATAGTGTAAGAACACTATATAAAGGGGAAAATCAAAAAGCTTTCAAAATTAAGACTCATTTCCAAAAGAGACTTATTTTTTAACAGTGCAAATGCATAAAAAAACCCACATGGACTACAAAACATTTAGGTTTTTTGACACGGGTTTGCAAGGTTTAACTCTTGGCCACAAAGTCTAACTCTTGCCTCATTGCAAAAGTTGCCACAATCAGTGTGACCAGCTTGGCAGCCTGTCAATTCCACCCCTGCAATTCCCAGCCCCCCAACAAGCCGACACTTGGCTTGGAGAACACAGGGACACTCAATGCCCTGGACTGCTGTTCCCTTAGGCTTGATCGAGATGTTGCAGAGAGTACTTCACTTGTAGATAGCTCTTTGCTATCTACTTTTAATTCACACAGCAAGGTTACACTCCATCATAGCACATCCCTGTGTTTCCAGACTCTTGGTCCCAGTATAGACCAGTGAGACCGCATCTAGAATATTGTGTCCAGTTCTGGGCCCCTCAGTTCAAGAAGGACAGGGAACTGCTGGAGAGAGTCCAGCGCAGGGCCACGAAGATGATTAAGGGAGTGGAGCATCTCCCGTATGAGGAAAGCCTGAGGGAGCTGGGGCTCTTTAGCTTGGAGAAGAGCAGACTGAGGGGTGACCTCATTAGTGGTTATAAATATGTAAAGGGTGAGTGTCATGAGGATGGAGCCAGGCTCTTCTCAGTGACAACCAATGATAAGACAAGGGGCAATGGGTACAAACTGAAACACAGGAGGTTCCACTTAAATTTGAGAAGAAACTTCTTCATAGTGAGGGTGCCAGAGCACTGGAACAGGCTGCCCAGGGAGGTTGTGGAGTCTCCTTCTCTGGAGACATTCAAAACCCGCCTGGACGCCTTCTGTGTAACCTCATCTGGGTGTTCCTGCTCCGGCGGGGGGATTGGACTGGATGATCTTTTGAGGTCCCTTCCAATCCCTAACATTCTGTGATTCTGTGATTCTGTTATATCATTATTCACCAGTATCATGATAATGAAAGGAATGTCCCCTTACTGTCCTATCTACTTTTCTGGAGAAAATTCCAAGAGGAAAAAAATAATCATGCCTCTCTCAATTTCCAGAGGGTCTCAGGTTGCAACTTTTGCCAATATTTTGCCAAATGCTGGGAAATAGTAAACAGTGCTGCCCTGATGGGTCTGGATCTTTCACATACAATAGCCGAAAGGCAAGGAAAGTACAGGTGCTGTTCATCGTTTAGTTTTTCACTGCAAAAAACAGGTATTTTTTCACCCACGATTCTGCAATGCCAGGTACAGAGCCTGCTCCCACTTTTGAAAACCTCTGCAGATCATAGGTCTCTTTTTCTCTTCTCCTACTGACTTTCAGAGCACAAAGTCTGGCAGTTTGTAGCTCCTCTCCAGCTTCTCCAGTGTTCAGAGGATGGAAGCCAACCCTATGTTTACTGCATGGGGCAATCCGGATTGGGATTCCTCTGTACAGTTGACTCCTCTGTGACTCCTCGGTCCAGGGACCTGTTGTGGGAAGGGGGCCATGGGGCAAATGTATCAATGAACAGCAATTTGGGGACAGTTTGCTGTGCGGAGAAGGGAGGTGAATATTCATGTGGGCAGTTTAATCCTTTTGTTTGCCATTCCCTAGGCAGCTGTGACATGGAGGACACCTGACCAGACAGCAAAAGACCTATTTTAGTGTTCAGAAGATGCCAACATAAGATTTATACTTATAAATAAGGATTTCCTAGGATTTATACTGCTGAACAGTCCCTTACTGAGATTACTGCTCGTAACAAATTTGAAATGGTGAACTGAATTAATTACTTGTTTGAGAAAAACATGTTACAGACTTGAAAAGTGAATAATGGACTAGCTGGCTCTCACTGCACACGTTTATGGTCTAAGTCATTCTTTTCCTAACCTGCTGCAGCTGGCACATGAACTCCTTGCGTGACTGATGGAAGGGGCAGAAAGTTTCTGCACTGAGAAGCACTGTTCCCATTTGGAGCATCAGAGGGAGCGGAACCACTTCAATTGAAAAATGAGGGAGGAAAACAAGAAAGGAAGGGGCTGGGGAACTGCAGCTGGCTGTCACGGGCTCTGTAGGTCAGCGCTTTTATACTTGCTGAATACAGCTGGATTTTGAACAAGCAAGAGGGAAAGAGGAAGGGCAGGATTTGGAAACTGGCTCACATGCATCCAAGACGATAACATGCAGCCCAGGGAAAAAGGAATAAATCCCAGGTACATGTCACAGCACACAATGCTAATGGCCTTTAATAAAGGCTAATGCAACGATACTCGTGATCCTCCTTGCTGTGCTGCCAGCAGCCTGGGTGCTCCCAGAGACTGAAGGCAGGCAGGGGGCTGGGAGCACAGGGAGTCAGGCAGCCCTGCCTAGCTGTGGGCACCTTGTTCAGCATCCTGCTTACTGCACCCATCTAGGAGGACGTGAATTGGCCAGGGCTCCACATCCTTTGTCTATTAGCTGCGTTCTAGAAAAAACGCCAGTCAATAGTGGTATTCTGTGCCCAGTTCCTCTCCAAGTCCCCTAAATATACAGTGAGAGCTGGAGTTCTGGTTTCTGTCCTTTGCCTTCCTGCAAGCCATCCTGCTCTCCTGTCTTTCAGTGTCATTGTTTATGAAATTCTGGAGAGTAATTTCATTCAGCCATTGCCTCTCTTCACCCTGGAGAAGAGAGGGCTCAGTGGGGTCCTAATCACAGTATTCCAGTACTTAAAGGGTGGCTACAAAGAGGATGGAGGCTCTCTCTTCATGAGGAGCCACATGGAAAAGACAAAGGGCAACAGGTACGAGTTGCACCAGGAGAGGTTTCACCTCAATATAAGAAATAATTCTTTTTATAGTGAGAAAAATCAGTCACTGGAGCAACCTCCCCAGGGATGTGGTAAAGTCCCCGTCACTAGAGGTTTTCAAGATGCAATTGGACAGGGTGCTAGATAATCTCATCTATGCTCCCTTTCCCACAAAATGTTGGACACATGACCTTTCAAGGTCTCTTCCAATGTGGGTTGTTCTATGATTCTGTGGTTAGCTATCCCCTCAAAATCCTACTACTCTGAGTCTGATTTCCAGAGCTTCCCATCCAGACCTCCAAAGCTGCCAATATAGTCTACTCTCTTCCTCTGAGGATAAGGTTATCACAGAATAATTTACATTGGAAGAGACCCTTGGGGGTCATCTGGTCCAGGCTGTTGCTCAAAACAGCATGCTCAGGGGCTTCTCCAGTCAAGTTTTTAATATCTTTGAGGACGGAAATTTCACAGTCTCTCTGGGCAATTTGTGTTGGTGTTTCATCACACCCATGGTGATTTTTTTTCCCTAATATATGTACTCGGAATTTCGTATGTTCCAAATTGTGTCTGTTACTTCTTCTCATACTGCTGTGTTCCTTTGAAAAGAGTCTGGCTCTGACTTGTCTGCCCCCTCCCAGTAGGTAGCCCTAGACAGCAGTAAGATCCCCCAATGGCCTTCTCTTCATTTAAACAGTCTCAGATCTCTCCACTTCTCATACAACCTGTGCTGCACCACGTTGTGCATCTTGGTCTCCCTCCATGGGACTTCCTTCAGTGTGTTCATGCCTTTTTTGAACTGGGGAGCCCAAAACCAGACACAGTACTTCAGAAGTGGCCTCACCAGGGCAACAATCCCTTCCTGCTAAGCCAGGTCCAGCTGAAAGCATCCAGAAGGCTGCAGAGCACAGAGCTAGAACAAAATGCCCTAGAAATGCATGCCCAAATGTGAGCAAAATACACAGATGTTTGCTATGAGTGGACTAGGACCAAAACAAGGGGATGAGAGTTGGCCACCTGAGCCCAGAGTAGCTGCAGGCACACAGGTAAGACAGAACAGCCAATTGAGAGAAACTGCACAGAAATTAGGGAAAAAAGGTAAGGAACACCATAATATTTCAGAGCACATAACCACTTGAATATTAGTATGAAGCAGCTACAACTGAGCTTAAAATACTGCTGATCCTAACAGGAATAAAAACAGCAGTAATTTTCCTGGTATAACATAATAAGAAACTGTATCACGCAAACACAGATTTTCTTAGTATCAGTGTAGTCTTGTTAAATGTTGTATAGCACCAGCACAAACAGATCATAAAATGGGCTAAAGGTGGTCTAAACTGCTTGACTGCAAAGGCATATCTGTAACCCAGTATAAAAAAAACCAAAGCAAACCAAAACAAAAACAACCAAAAAAATCCTGTGATCCATTCAGTCTTTGTCAAGAGATGACATATGACATATTTGTGTCTTCTGTCCAGACCCACAGTGTCCTGCAAACAAAATTATTCATTGTTCTGCAAAGCTGCATCTCCAATACACAATCCTGCAACCTGCATATACCTAGAAGTAAGACCACTAATAACAGGAGAAACAAATTTCTAATGAATACCATGAAAGAAGCACACATGCATGTGAGAGGAAATATAGTAACTCCATCAGTAAAGAGCCATTTTAGTATTAAGACCATGAAGTCTACCTGAAACATGGTAGCACTGGTAAGTCTAGAGAAAACGACAACCTATAGGAGAATGCTTTTGTCAGGACTGCAAATACTTGCTCTATTAATGAAAAAGCAACTTTGCATTATTACAGGTTTTTTATGGTGGCAACAGCAGTATGAATTGAGTTCATACCCAGAGCTGATCATAAGGAGCAATGAAGAGCAAAAGTTGGGTTTCTTCTTACTTCATTAGGAAGGAAAAGAACAAGAATGAAGGAGGCTCTTGTGTCAGGAATAGTGCTCAAAGCACTGGAGCAGCTGGCAAAAGTTCCTAATCAGTGCAATGGTTTGAGAAATCTGCACATGAAATACAAATTCTGCTAAATATTTAAGATAATATTCAGATAAGTAGCACCCTGTCATGGATACTTTTCTGCCAACATGGATTTATTATGTGGACAAGACTTTCAACAAGTCTCTTCTAGATCAGAAACATCATCCACTTGTTCCGTTTTCCTGTAGAGAAGTCACTGAAAATCAGAAGTTAATGAGTTATACAAACTTACTCTCTTTTTTTGTTCCTTCAACTTTACCCACTCTCGCAAAAGGCTTATTCTGATTTCTTTTCATACTGGTTTCTTATAGAGCTTTACTTAAAATAAAGTCTTGTCATTGACTCAGCAAAATTTATGCACTGATGGTATCAGAGAATCAGTTTTATGCAGGGAGGGAAGTGGTGTTTTGGACTGAACAGCCTTCTCTAAAATCAAGGTTCGTGACTTTAAACACAGTCACAAAATACTTCCAGCAGGGGTATAAGCACTTGCCACATCTGTATTTATTCAAAATTATCTGATGAGAGTGGGGCCACAAAGTGATTGTTGTGGTTAGAAGAGGTTAACAGCACAAATAAGGTTGAAAACTGCTATCTTAAACTATTTAGAGAAGAGCAAAGCCAGGATTGGGAATACATTATTTTTTAGACTACAAGAGTAGAGGAGTGAGCAGTGCTTGTGGGGGTTCCCAAAGGCTATTTCTAACTAGATAAACTGTTGGGATGGAGATTTGCTGGAGCTTCTTGCTGGCCTCCACTTTCACTCCCAGTCATTGTGTACCACATAATTAATTCTGGAGGGGATACGTGTGTGTCCTGACATGCCAACATTCACACAGGACAGGTTCTGCTTGAGATGAGATGAGATGAGATAAGGCTTTCTGGTTATCTATGAGCAAGAATCAATGAGGACACCTAAGGGATTCTGCGACTCCATGCCGTTGCAGTAACCAGCAGGCAGATGCCTTTGATGGAAGGAAGGGTCATTATTTTTCTGAACGTTTTCCCTACCTGCATCACCAGCCTGCTTGCCTCCAGTTCAGCAAGCTACTCTTTAGGCAGAAATCAGCCTGACAGAGACTTTGAGAAAAAAAAGTATAATTAGGACTTGTTAAATTTGGGATGTTCCTTCGCTACATTACCACTAACTTTGGAGCCTGCAACTACTGGCAAAAAGCTTTCAGCAAAGAAAAACTTGAATGAAATAAAAATAACCACCACCACCCCCACCCAAAAAACCAGCAATCATATATCACGGGGTGTCTTCCAAAGGAAAATCTTAGTGGCATCCTTTCACATCTCTATAGCTTTGCATGGTGAAAGTTTCTGCAAAACCATCCTGTGTCCAGTGAACACCAAAGAGCAGTAAGAATTTTCTATCGGACTAAATTCTTAAAGCACTTGTTCCTGCACAAACACTGAAATTGCAAAGTGTCTGAACTCAAGCAACTACAGCCATGCAAATTAAGGTCATGTTTTGAACAAAACAGATTCCTCCTGTGCCTGCAAGTGACTCGTACACGTATTTGTAATGTGCCCATCACTAAAGCATCTGTGCCATGAGCCAATAATGGAAATAATAACAGAATAATGGAAAAGCTGCATGCGCAGACAGGTCTTATACTGAAGATTGTGTAAGTACAAACAGAGGTCACCTCTGGAAAAGATGGAGACAGGGCCCACAGTAGCCTCGTCCTTAGAGCCATACTTTCAAAGAACAGCAGCTATTAGTGCAATTGAAATTCTGTGTTTGCAAGTACACATGCATACTAAAGATGATAAAAGCAACAAATTAGTGAGGGAAGAAATGTCTTATAAAGCATTTCTGAAAACAGCGATGGTCTGCATGTGTGCTAGCATATAATATATTTTGCACCCTACAAACATAAGTGGGCCACTTCTCTGATATACAAACTTCTACTTTCATACATGTTCTCCAGTTAGACTGAAATATTTCAGTTTATTTTTTAAACTTTTGAACATAGAAGCTGTTAGAAAAATTAGAAATGGATTTCCACCAGGGTAAAGGGGTCACAGAGAAAGCCTGAGACTGTTTTGAGTTTGTTCAACAAAATAAATCCTTACAAATTCTTGACTACAAGTTTGCAAAGACAATTATCCAGATTTCTGCAAAGGTCATTTCAGGTAAAGCTTTGAAATTTAGACTGCTTCTTTAGATATACAGGTGTATATTCAACAGTAATTAGAATAAGAAGAAAATCTGGTTTGTTTTGTTTGCTTGGAAGCTGTCACCTTTAAAATCAACTTGTTAAAAACACTAGTCACCATCTGCCAACGGCACTGCAGCGTACATATAGTGCTTTAAGTGCAGAAGAGGATACCAAGTCCCTCAGAAAACCCATGCTGTGCTGTTTAGGAGATATTTTGATGATGTTTCCTACAAGTTTCCAAGCAATGGCTGGGTCAGCAAGCTCTGGCATAAAACAGCACACAGCTGGGTGTGGACTAGGCAGTGTGTGGATGGGAGTCAGGCTAAAGACACCACTTGAGCCAGAACGGTTGTTTCTGCAGTGGAAATAAGGCTCTAATTTCTAAAGCATCTTCAGGATACTCCCCCTCAAAAAAAAAAAAAAAACAAACAAAAAACCCACAGTCTTAAAACTACATTACTTAAAGTTACATTATAAGAGGATTTATGACTAAGATGGGAAGAAAAAAAAAAGCTTCTAAGTTATTACTTGTAATTTTGAGGAAGATACCGTAGAAATCTAAACTGTTCTGCACAGCTCAGTAGCACCCACTTTCACGAGTAAGGATACGTGGCTAGAGACAGGCTTGCAGGTTTAAACGGTTTGCTTTATTTGTGACATAAATTTCCTTCTACTAGTCAGGGAGCTGGAAATGTCCTGCTTCAAATAAAACACAAGATCATATAACGGTTAATTTATATTTGTAGGGCAGCTTGAAAAACTCTTAGGAAAAACTGTTTTTTCAAAATATTTTTCCCCACTGAACAGCTCAGAGGAGTGTGTCCCTGACAAAGGCCCATAAGGGGCCAAACACTGGTTATTTGTTCCCTTTTGCTCTTTACAAATGAAGCAAAATACAGTTAATACATTATGCATGTCTTTGAGCATATTTTTATTTAGCCTGTTTTGGTTTGTTGCGCCTTGGGAACTTTCACTTCGCTTTGTTCTGCTTTGGGAACTTTGATTTGATTTTGTTTTTCTGGTCAATAATAAAATTGAGATATTAGGTCAGGACATCAACCGATCTACAGCGTGTGAGATTTGTTTAAGTTTCAATGAAATGGCCTCTCAACTTCTTTTTTTTACTCCCTTATCAGTCACCGAGCCACTCTCAACAAGCTGGCCTGTCACGGGAGCAACGCAGACCGGTTGCTATCAGTCATTTCATTTCCAGTTAAGATGATCTGTTGTTTCACTTGCAGGAATAAGATAGACTTTTCCAGTAACATGCTATAGCATCTCAGTACCATACAGTTTGGGTACAGAAACTATTCCGTGCCTTATTGCACAGAATAGTTATTGGAGATGTTACTGCGGCCTTTCAGTACTTAAAGGGGCCTATAAAAAAGATGGGGACAGACTTTATAGCAGGGTGTGTTATGACAGGACAAGGGGTAATGGTTTTAAACTAAAGGAGGGGAGAGTCAGGCTAGACAATGAGGAAGAATTTTTTTACAGTAAGGGTGGTAAAACACTGGCCCAGGTTGCCCAGAGAGGTGGTGGATGCCCCATCCCTGGAGACATTCCAGGCCAGGCTGGACGGGGCTCTGAGCAACCTGATCTAGTTGAAGATGTTCCTGTTCATGGCAGGGGGGTTGGACTAGATGAGCTTTGAAGGTCCCTTCCAACCCAAACTGTTCTATGACTCTATGGTTATACTTTTTGAATTGTCACTAAGGTAGTGCTTAAAACAGGTAAGTACATTAAGCAAGAAAAAGGCGATCTTCTGTTGCGAGGAATTTACTCCTATTGCAGAAGTGAAAGAGAGAGATAACAGGAAAGCCTAAGGGAGAAAGAAGAGGAAGAGAGGACCATTGTCATGAGATTAGACAGTTAATTCACATCTCAATATTGCTTTTTTATTTTATTTTGGGATGGAGGGTATCTTTTGGCATGTAGCAGCAATTTGTGTTCTCCTGGGAACATAAGGGAAAGGTGAGTAGTAAGAATAGATTAAGCAAAGTAGGACCAAAGTGGTGAGTAACAGGGTGGTAGTCGAAGGGTTTTGATGGGGCTGAAAGCCAAGTTCAGAACAAGTGACAAACCGAGTGAGGCAGAGAGGGGAAAAAGCCATTAGAAATGAAGATTTGCAAAGGCAGGAGTACAGGAGTGAGGAGTCACACAGCAGGGCTGGGGCTTTCCCTCAGCAGCGTTCAGCTCTGCTCTGTTCTACCCAGCTGGCTGCAGGGCAGCATCCATACACCACCGCTACAATAAATGGTATTCTTGGGATGCTGTTTTCCCCCTTCCTCTTATCCCAAGGGGATATCCTCAGTCAGTCCCTGACTGTCCCGAAAAACTTCCAATCTGAGGCAAAGAAGGATGCCTACATGGACACTCTCCTGGACAGTCACTTTTTATTTTTGCTGCAGGATGCACAGAAACTGTCAGTCTGCTTGTGTATCTCTAGACAGCAGTCTAGAAATGTGCTGCCTCTCCTTCTTACACAGCTGCAAGACAATTTGGACTGAACCAGCCCTGTTCCTGGCTCTTCAAAGGCTTCAAGTCTGTAGGTCCCATGCAGCAAAACAAGTTAGTCTGAAACTCTCAGTGGAGAGACTGTCCCAGTCCTTCACAGGGTGCTGGAAGACTGTTCCAGGATGCCATCCTCCTCTGTCCTCTTGTTTAAGCACCACATCAATGGAGCTTCTCTATTGTGAACAGCATCCAGGGTGGAAATTATCTGTCATGGAGCAAGAAATTTGCAGTCTTTTCTATATGTGACCAACTTACAACCAAGCTCTCCTTATTACCACTGATTCTGTTTTTCTGTTGGTGACTTCAGTTTGTTTCATTTGCTAGGAGTTTTTTATGTATGTATGTGCTCATTTAATTTATTTATTTCCCCTGGGTCTGGTGGGACCCTGAAAAGGTGCAAATTAAGTGCTGAAGAGAAGCTCCTCAGATGCAAGCTGAAGGGACTGTCTGGCTGCCCAGGTGAGGGAGAAGGGAAAGACTTCAGTGTCTCACAATTAAACTGTCTAATCCTGCCAGTTCCTATTCTCCTCCTCTCCCTGCACTCTTCTCAACTGTACCTAGTTGTACAGTCATACCCTTACTGTCAGGCATCCTCCGTACACAGATAACATATCTGGGGATCATGCTCTGGCATGCTTCAACTGAGCAGGAATTTTCCTGGCTCACAGCCTGAGAATAAGCTGAGAAGGTCTGGGAAGCTGGAACGGAAACCCTCAGTGAAAATTCCCACTGGCATCTTGGTATCCCTCCTCCAATAAAGTTTCCCAGGGTACCTCATATGGCTCCTACAAGATCCACAGCCAATTTAAGAGGCAATTGCTAAAGATGGACTGAAGTGAAGCCTCTGAAGCGCCTTTTTTATGATGTTACTTGTTCTTGGGACTGATAATTCTCAGTAGCAGGGACCGCAAATGCTGACAGCTGAGATCAGGCTGGTAAAGCCAGGTCTAAAAGACAGCCGGCAGAATGGCTCAGGTTAACCCCAGGCTACCCACCATTGTGCAGATCTTCAAGTGGGGATTTCAAGTGTCTGCCAGGCATAGAGCAACAGCAAAAAGGTGAACCCAGAATTAACTGCCCTGGTTCTGCTGCTCTTCCACTTCTTCCCTTACACCACAATGTATAGTCTTTTGCCTTAGTGGAGTAAAATCCAGCTCAAACTTTCCAGGCTATTCTACCAGGGGAAAAGAAAATCCTGTTAAAAAGTGATATTCCATAAAACATTACTGTGTATTACACTTTCATCAGCTTTAACTTCGTACACTCAGTACTCCTCAGCATTCTCTCTTCAAGCAAGTAACACAACCATCACATGCTTATGCTAATAAAGTACATGTCAGATCCTCTTCCTCTCTGTTTTCTTTTCTGTCAGGGGTCCATATATTAGAAAAGTTATTCTTTAAAAGGTGCTTAGAAAAGCCTCCAACTATTTCTGTTTGCTTTCCTTTATCACTGTGCTGAGGTTGCACCCAAATGATACAGAGGTTCCATTTTTCCAGCTGGGAATCAGACCAAGACACAGCAGTAAAAGCAGCAGTCAGATCCCACCGGCAAGACACAGATTTTCAAAGCTGTTGTGAGTATGAACTCATTTAAAAATCATTTAAGAACCATCTAAATTAATTACAAAAAAAAGAGTAAGAAAGCTTACCTTACTAATAGCTTTAGGGTCTGTACTATATCTCATCTCTCAGCCTGGATCCCAGATGGTCATAGCACCAAATTGCTATTTGAGTTTTAATTATTCTTGTTATTATATTCAAGATATGTTTGGAGGCAAACTGTGAAGCTCCTTATGAGTGGCCAGGAAGTAGGCACACACGAAGACCATCAAAAGGCCTTGTCATATCTTGTGTTGTGGCAAGGCTCAGGTCACCGAACTGTCCCATGCAGATCTGCTGTGATTAGAAAAGCTGCAGGCAAACAAAGTGTCCAAAAAGTGTTTGCCCAGTTAATATCCATGCATCATGCTCCCTATCAGAGATGCTTCTGGGTTTCTGGGATCTGTGTTTGCTTGCAACACTTTTCAAAGAGTTGCAGAGGTGCTCAAGCTGGCCATCTAACGCCTTAGATGAAGCTGACTATCGAGCTGATTAGAGGTGCTGGCTTGAGTCTTAGGACCGTTCTACTTCACCCATACAGAGAGAGCAAAGTGTCGAATGATTTTCCCACAGACGGCATACGGGATGAAATGCTGGTTCCTGGCATTCCTCGATTCCCTGATCTCCATCCCACATTCACAGCAGCATTGAGATGGTTCGCACACCAGGCTGGGAGTCCTGACTAGCTCCAGGATGCATCAGGGCCAGCAAAATCAGTCACTCCTGAGCAAACAGCAGCTTGAACTGTCAGTCTCAGGCAGGGGTGAGCAAACCAGCAGACAGGCACTCACATCAAAATCTTGTTTGGCTGGTACATCTGAGGTATTTCAGTTGCCTTTGCCATATTATTAATTCATACCCTCTTCACGCATCATTGCCCAACTTAGAGTCACATAGAACCTAAACATATATTAAAAACACTATCACTGCATAAACAGCTCATTAAAATGGATTTAAAATGGAGTCTATAAAAATAAAATAAACAAATCTAAACCAAGGGTAGAATGCCCTTAAAATTAGGGATTTATGCTTGACTGGAGAAAACAAACGAGAGACAGTTCTTTCATTTCAGCCCTACAAATGTGCCTACCCAACTGTATATCCTGTAACAACTTAAAAGGCAGATCCAACGTGATTCCTCTCTAGGTAAACACTAATCTCCTTACCTTCAGAGACAACTGAAAATAAATGGAAGTTGAATTCTTGGTAGTTTAGCTAGATTATTCCAAACAGACTCTATTTTCTCTAATTCCACAAAATAGATCCCTTTAAGGATATGCGTATGCGCCCAGCAGTTGTCCTGTGCTTCATCTGCCCATTATCTGAGCTGCAAACTATGAGACAGAGACAGCTTCACTCTATGAAAAGAGACCAGTTCGATACCTTACTGTAAGACCATGCCCATGCTAAGAAAGCCTGCCTTGAGGAAACCGATTTTTATACCTCAGTGGGCACATATATTACCAAAAAACCTCCGAGACCGTGTTTCAGCTTTAGTGCAACTAAACCGACCTGGATTTCACAGCAGTATTCACCTCAAAGTGCAGAGATGTAGAAGCATTTTCAAGTGGTCAGGATCTCACAACAAGACAAGAGACTGACCTGCTTCTCTGCCCGTACGGAATGCAAATACAGGATCTGATTTTCTGACAGTATTTAAAAAATATTTGTAACTAGTCTCACAGATCACAATTAACAGATAAGCGACCTAGCCAAAATAAAGATAGACCATTTAATACAGCAAGTTCAATATTACATTTAGTGCTTTGGAAATCTTCCCTTATATCAGACTGCCAGGGTCTACATCTGTCTATTCATCTTTTAAGAACAAAAACCACATCACTCTTTGGCATCATATTATATTATTATGGGACTGGTTATCAAAAGGTATGTGGCAACAATAAGAACTCCGAGTATTTACTGCTTAATATGCTTGAGATCCAGCACTTTCCAGCTTGATGCATTATTACTAGGAACATTAGTTTCAACATCTAATTTCCAAAGGACATGAAATGTTCAAACCCAAGTAGAAGAGAAAATGAACACGTCCAAAACATGAGATTTTGAACAACAGTTTTAAATAGAAATTTTGCCATTCTAATCTATAATACCTAATGCGCAATATCCATGATTCTGAAACAAACTTACACATTTTGCCTTCTGCTTTCTTACTCATTTTGGAAAGTATGCATCACAAAAATCTTTTCTATGGTGTTTTAAGAAATAAGCCATTTTCAGAGATTTTAATAGTGCCACAATAAAAGTCATAGCGTCTATGATATGAGAAGTCACCATTTGATTCTTCCTCCCTCTTTCCCTTTTTTTTTTTTAACCTTCTTTTCCACTGGGACCCTTAGCAAACCACAGCTCTTCCCATTCAAGGGTGAGACACCAAACATAACAAGAGAAAGAGCCAGTTTCCCAGCTCTGCAGCACTGGCGTGATTCACAAGGGGAATTTTCTGCCTCCCTCTAAACAGATGTCATGGCAGAAGAAGCAGACACGCCCTCAGCAGATGGGTCTTCAAATGTCTTGATGCTGACAAAACATGTTTCCATTAAATTTTATGTCCAGAGTGACCTGGTTCCACTTCTTATACAACTGATGCAGCGTCCCAGTAAAGGCTGTTGATCTTTTCCCTTAACTGTTGTCAGCTTTGCAGAATTGGGAAAGGTCTTGCTAGGACAAAAGGACCTCAGAAATGATCTACTAGTTCAGTGTTCTTCCCTGAAGAAATGTTTTGAACACCACTACTGCGAAAAAGGAAGTTTTCATGCTTGTGTACTGCTTTCAGTCTGAACTATCTGTGGCAGATAACAGAAGAATATCTGTTACTATAGTCAGTGTTATTAATATCATTAGGAAATATACTACTCTGAACATCACAAGCTTTTTCTCCCAAACAGCGCCTTTTGGTTTTGTGTTTCTTCATTGGAGATCATAAACAAAACTACCCTCAGTTAGAGACTCTCTTGGAAATCTGCCATAAGTCTCTTGAAGTCATGTAATACTTGAATGCCACATAACTCATACCACTGCTGGCAAAAAGGGGAGCAAGTCCGTTGATATCGGTGGTGTTTCATCCTTTTAATGCTGAAGAGAAACTGGCAAGTGGTGGAGACACTGAATGACCGCATTGTATCATTTTATTGCTCTGTCATGTCCACCCTCCATCTTCAGCACAGGGTTTTATCCAATTTTGGAGGTGGTTGGTGTTTGTAGTGTTGACTTAGCACACCATGGAAAAACAATATCCATGGTACATGTGATAAGTGTGCTATAATGTCTGCCTCAGCTTCTCACAAACTTGATCCACTGTGGCTACTGTCTTCAGAAGACCTGAGACCTTGCAGTGCAGCTCATATGTAAAAATTTCGTGAGGTCCTTCCAGTTAATAAAACAGCACCATAAAAATTAAATTGCTTCTGGCTGCCTGTGGATATTTTGACAACAAAATGGAAAAAAATATCCTTCAGCTCACCTGTGAGTGACCCATGTTTGCTCTGTTGATAACAGCCTGTCTTCTGCCATTCTTGCAGAGCTCGAGAAGATTTATGCCACTCTTACTGCCTAAATTCCTTTTGAAGAAAAATACTACTCAGGTTGCATGAGTTAAAAACCATCAGCTTTAAGATAAGCCAATTTACTTTTAATCTCTGTGTGTGCCAAACCACACGCTTGGTAGTACGATGTTAAGTGTACCAAGCTAATTAAAAGCCAATGCTTCTTCTCCACAGCTTCTACTAAAGGAAAATTCATATTCTATCAGATACAGGTTACTGTGGGAGAGGGAGACAAAACAAAACAAAACAAACACCTGTCATAATGGTTGTACAAGTTATTCAATAATTATGCTCTCACTTGGTACAAAACCCCCAAATATTCAGAAAATTGTGATCAACTTCTACTTCATGTAATACATCTGCTGCATAATCTGTTGGCTAGGTCTTTGATGTTCTGAAAAACACCAGTAACTGTCATAATTAAATCCTCTCTAGTTATTCAGCTGCATAGCTCAAGTAGTATTTCACACAATACCATCAGTATGAAAGCCCACTGATTCTCTGACCTGCTAGTATAATTGGATTAAAATAATTATTTTTGAATGGAACCAAAGCTTGAAGTTTGGTATATCGTGGGGATTTCCATCTTTCCTTTCCATCAGCAAACAGCTCTGCTGCACAGCCTGAGAAACACTTGTCTTTACTGACAAAGCCCCATCCACATTATAATCTTGCATAGTAATCTCATGCGATGTCAGAAGTGTTGCTTTACATCTGGGGAATAATTTGTCTGGATAAATAGAAACCATAAAGCAATATGGAGAAACATTTTATCAAGGACAAATGTCTTCTTGTGGATTTTTTTAGAGTAGGACTAATTACTTCCATGTTCTTTTCTTCCGTGGCCCCAAAAGAGGAGTTTTAAATGATGTTATTAAGTTGATACATTTGTGCTCAGACGGAAGAAGTCAGAAGCCACTGTTACACATCTGCTGTTTTTCGTTTTGTGGTTTCCAATCCCAGGGCTTCTTACCAACTGCGAGGCACCCAGCCCCTCCTGCTTTCTCTTCCCTTCCTCTCTACCCAGCCAACCCACATCAATCCATGTTAAAATATATTTAATTTGTGCTACTTTGCAAATACTGCTTAAAATTCTCAAAGCTCTTTAAACATTTCAAAAGTTTGTGCCTTTTTTTTTCTTTTTGTTTTCTAATAAGCCCCTGCAGACAATACACTGAAATGTACAGTTATTTTTTAAAGAACTCTCTGTTGTTGGTAGTAAATATTTAAACATCGTCTTTTGCCAGATTCTCTGCCAATGTGAACTGCTTGGCTCGTTCCCATGGGGTTTACAGCCTCAGAAGCATGCTCGCCCACAAATGCTGGGGGGGGAAAGGAAGTTAATGTAATTGATAAGTTAAAAAGTAAACATGCAAGATCAATATCGCTTCTGGTATAGCAAGCATCCTTCAGTATGACTCACATTAATCCAATACAGACCATACACAGTACTTTCATCTTGAAGAAGCTACAGCATCTTGCAGTCCTAACAACTTTTATAGCATGTCCTTGAAGTGTCCTGTTCCTTTCATCACTGCTGAGAAAATATCACAATCCCTTTACTTTTTCTACCCATAATGATAGGGTGAGCAGTGCCGAGAAAAAAAAATGCAATCACAATAACAGAGAAAAAAACATGATTCATGGGCATAGAAAGTAAATCACTGGGAAAGCCTGTCTTGTCCTCCTTTTTATTTTGCTCATAGGTCAAGCAATCTTAATGAAGCCTCCTCCACATGCGCTTTATTGTTTGCTCTTATATACAGCATGGTTATTTCAAACTCCTTAGTTATTTTTAAAAGGTATACTGAAAGCTCTGCGTGGGTTATACAGGATGTTTGCTGAAGAACTGCTACAAGTATCAAAGCCAGAGGACGGCACCGTTTTCTGCTCTGGGATTTACCTGCTGGTATCGGGTAAGTTTGCCGGTGGAATACTGTGAATGATGATTACTCCCATCTGAGTAACCAATGTTAGATAAGGAAAGGTCTTGCTATCTACCTGCCTAACTTCCCTCTGACTTCCTGCATACAAATGAAGGTTGCTAGCTGCCTGCAATTTAATCTGTTTACCTGAATAAAGGTGATAAATTACTCTATTACTTCTTCATATACAAATTTGAGGCTGGATTGAAGTCAAGTCAAGAATCTGCTTCAGCTTCCTTGCTACATATTTTGCTACATATTTAGACAGGGGCTCTTATCTAGTAGAATAAGCAGGGAAGAAAAAGCCTTTGGGCAATGGGAAGGAAAGGGGAGAAGGAAGGAGAGAACAAAGGTGCATTTGCAGCAGGGAGACGTTACTGTGCTACCTTAATCTGTCTTTCCCGTTTGGTAACTGTTTTTGAAACAAAGTAAACGCAGATATCAGCATGACAGCATCCGAAATACATTCCTAGGGTCCCTGAACAGTCAAGCTGAAGTCTTTGCCATTGCATCTTCATTGCTACCTGGAGCTCCCCAAACCAGCCAGACGTATTTGCTAGCCTGGAGAAAGCTGCCTTTAAGTGCAGCGCAGACTTAGGCAGTGCCTGGCAGGGGCTTTACCACGATTCCTTTGGCCTTTTTCTCCAGCTCTTGGCAGGCTCGTTCCACCTGTTCTCCCTACTTTGTTCCACGCTGTGCTTTTCTGCTTTTTCCCACAGTTTCTTTCTTCCTCTGAGTGACGTTTCTTCCTGTTCTGCTGCTCTTTACTCACAGCATAATGGTGATGGAGAGGAAACGACTGCTGCTTCTGAACATCATTTACAAACTCATTCCCTCCTTCAGTTTATTGACAACTTTAAAGCCATCCCCTCCCCGTCACTCCAAATATTTGTTCTTCTCCTTTTAGGTAAAAAAGTTCTCTCAGGCAGAGTCTCAAATTCCTGAAATGCTGGTATTGACTGGGGAGCCCACTTACAGCCATATATGAACAGAATACATCAGCAAAGAAATGTGGGGTATTGAAATATAAACCACTAACATTGATCAGTCAGCAATTTTTTCAGATCACAGTACAGAGATAGCTCAGACTTCCCAAAAATAAGAGGTCAGTATGCAAATCTGACCAAGATGCAAATTTAGGTCAAATCCTATCCCAAAATAGGCATACCCATTTCCCACTGAGTCACAGTGTCTGGATGAAAAAATAATGCAACTTTTAACCTTGTTTAATACTCTGAACAGGGGTAGTCTAATAATGACCAGCAAACTCTTTTTGCCTGATGTCCAAAGCAAATGAGCAGTGGGGATTCTCTGCTGGAAACCGTGTCTTTGCTCAACATCTTCTCCAGGGATGTTGAAACTCTTGGTGTCGTGAAAGGTGTATAACAGAAGTAGCTTATACTAACCCAGAAGATCTACGAAGTGAATGGACACAGTAAAAACCCTAACAGCTGAATCTGAATTGCTTAAGTGTATCAATTTTATGTAGACCTGTGGTGGTGTAATTCCTATAGAAGCTATAGTACTCAGCGCTATTTTTTCAGACTTGTTCTTATATCTTTTCCTGTTTATGGAGCCATCCATTGAAGGTGGGCAGGCATAGTCCATTACAGTTTTATTTTACTTTTTTTCTGAAATATGTGTTTATTATAACAAAAAAACCCTTATCTCTGGATTTATCTGGCTGTTTTGGAAAGTAGATGTGGAACTAAAAGAACAACAGGCCCTTCTATGATATCTTCAGACTTGCTCCTGGAAAACTGAGTTTTGTTTTGTCTATTCAATCCGTCTCCATCCTGATCACCCTAAAGAAATTCAAAACAATGATTTCTTCCTTCCATCCACACAATGTACCTTCATTTCTACAATACTACTGAAAAAAATAGTAATTTCACATATTTCGCTTTCAGATCAAAAACCTTGGAATATCTTTTTAAGACATGCAAAATGCAGAAGTGACCCCAAAACAAATATATACTAGAACATTAATAGCAGAGAGAGTTATGGTGGCAGCTTCTCAGACAATATCAGTTACATTAATAGGAATAGAGCACTGTGGTAATTCTCCAGAATTCTGTTATAAAGCCCATTGGCATTTAGAACCATTCAAAGATCTTTGTTGATAGATACAATACTTTCTATATAAACCCTGCAAAATTTCCAACAGCAGTAGACAAGAAACAGATCTGTTTTCTTTGAACCTGTAAAAAACAGATGCCTTAAGGTAAATAATTGCACCTCTGTTTTTTCTTTCAAATCTTCCTGTAATCTTGAGATTGGATTAATATCTGATTCATACTTCCCTGGAACTACATTTCAAATAAACTCTCACTGACATCTCTTGCCAAGTCTCTCCGGACTATTAAGGACACACCAAGTATTTCTGGACTTCTTTGGAAAGGAAAGATGTGGGTGACACACCCAGAATCACCAAGGGCTTGCATCATTGCTCTGAGCACATTTCCATCACCTCTGGAAAAGATGAGTTTGTTTGTTGCTATTTTTTTATCTCTTGAGTCCCTGCTTGTTCCATTCTTGGCAAAAGGAGCTTTATAACACACAGGCTTTTGCAGACAGGATTCTTCTTGTTTTAAACTTACTTTCGACTATATTTCATTTGAGAGTCTTAGCCATTTTCCAAACTCCTGCCATCAGCAGGACCATGCTTTAGCAATCTGCTACTATTCGCTTTGCAAAACAAGACAGTTTCCAGCAGCATGAAGCTTTGCCCAGAGTCTTACAGGCTCAACCTCTGGCACTTATCTACTCTTTGTCTGCAGCAATGCACTATGTCTTTCCAGATCATTACTTCAGATTACAATAGACAGACTACAAGTTGTTTCAAATTTCACAGAGATTTTAGCATGATTTTCCATTTAATTTTATTTTTATTCTCCTTATGTCCATTTAAGAAATTGTATTTCTTAGGTAGGGTGGGTCTAAGAAACCCTAGAAACCTAGCTTGCTTTCTGTAATTGCCTGCAGGCAGCTGGAATGGGTGCCAGTTGCATTTGGAAGTATTGTTATAGGCAGCAATAGGTTCAGAGAAAACGAGGCCCACATCCAGTCAAAGCAAAGGGCTCTCGGGAGAAAGAATGCTATTTTTCCATCCTCAGAAAGACTCCAGCTCTCTGGTCTCCTTGCTGTGTAATGCCACTCCTGCCATTTCTGACAGCTCCAGGGTTCCTTTCACACCCTGTCCCGCAATCTTCCTGAGCCGTGGGTTTGGGATTTCATTTCAATTCACTTGTACTCTCTTCTTTAAAAGTATCATTAAAGAACCTACGTGGGAGAAGCCCTATTTAAATCCATCTACGCTGAACAATGGCAATAAAAAATGATTGCATGGTTAAGCTTATAGAAAGCCAAGCATAAGACCTGGGCCAGTATTCTTTTAATCAAATAATTGCTATTGAGGCGAGACTTTCTGTGCAACAATTATTTCTTTTAAAAAGCCCAAAAAATACTTGAATGAACTCAAGCACTTGAATGACTTTATTTAATGCCCATCATAATATTATATTATAAATATATTGGAATATTTCTTTAGCTTTGTATATATTTTCTTTTCTAATCATACCACTAGAAAAATAATACCACGCTCTGGGATAAAAGAAAAACACTGTTATTGGAAAGAAGCTTCTTCTTTAGCTTGCCAAGTAGCTACCAGCCTTCCAAGCAGCAGAAACAGCATACAGTAGGGTTGCTATACAATATAATCAGTGGGACTTGGAGAATTGCTTTGCCATTTCTGAATGTATAATGACTGTTCTGAAATGACCATGTTTTGCATGAGGAGGATTTGAAGGGAAGCAGGTGGCTACTAACAACAGTAAACATCGTGCTGCTCTTAGGGATGGAGTAGGAGGAGGGCAGGAGTATTTCATTTCCTCGTCAGCATCTCAGACAAGGACTTGGAGGGGGAAAAGGCAACTCTGCTGTGACACATCATCAATCCACTGAAACTCTAGTCTCCGAAGGTTTTTACCTTTTTAAAACATGGTAATAACTATCTGGCCGGACTGATTTCTCGTTTTCCCCTGATGATTTCATTGTAATAAAATTTCACGCAGAGTGGTGCTACGTGTGAAGGGTCACCAAAGACTTAGTGTAAGAACTCATTGTTAAAATTCAGGCATTACAGAGGAAAGAAAAGAAGACAGAGAGGAAGAGAGGAAGAGAGGAAGGAAGAGAGGAAGGAAGAGAGGAAGGAAGAGAGGAAGGAAGGAAAGAAGGAAGGAAAGAAGGAAGGAAAGAAGGAAGGAAAGAAGGAAGGAAAGAAGGAAGGAAAGAAAGACGGAAAGAAAGACGGAAAGAAAGACGGAAAGACAGAAAGACAGAAAGAAAGACAGAAAGACAGAAAGAAAGACAGAAAGACAGAAAGACAGAAAGAGAAATTTGAGGTTATTTACTTGTTTCTAACAGGCTTGGTTTACTTTGTGAGTATAAGGAAATTCATCATGCCATCTAGACACGACAGTGTCTACACTTCATCAAAATATTTGTAAACAGCAGACTCTTTTATCTATAGAATGGATCAAATTCTGCTCCCCACGAGATAATTTCAGGAAGATTTTCCAGAAGGGGGATGCTCTCAGACTCCACAAAATACAGCTTGCCTGCTCCACTCACATTTCAAAATACTAAACACTACCAATAAAATCAAATATATGTACACAAACATACGTATTTCCTTTGGGAAGAAAAAATTGCAGCAGCCTGTCTCTGTTAACTGGGAGGGTATTTCCTGGCAAAATCCCACTAATTCTAACTCCTACCAAGAAAACCCTGCCCTCACCAACGAGAAGGACTGCAGGGCTGGGAGATAATTCACAAAGAAAGTCAACCACACCATTGGCAGGAGGAGAGCTGCGTGCTCTCCTCTTCTACCAACATACCCACACGGTTCTTTTGTTTAATTAGCTGATGCCTGCTGTTATTTTTCTGGGGATTGTGCCCATTTGTGTAGACCACCAAGATTACAGAATAGCACAAACGCATCCAGTAAAGTGCCCTTAACCAGCATTTGCCTGCCAAAAGAGAACTACCTCTATTCTCAGAACAAAGCCCTTGTGTTTAAACGAAAAAAACTATTAATAGCTTCCCTGTTTCTTCCCCTCTGAAGGCTAATGCACTCCCCAAAACAGATTTTTTTTCAAAAGGGTAGGAATATATCTGGAAGATCTCCTTGTTAAGCTACTGGCTACACACAGATAATACCATCCTGGGGACAATTTTCTCCCGCTACTTTTAATGTGAAGTAGCTTTTTCAAAATCACTTTGTCAGACAGCTCTTCTGCATGGAAAGGGCTTTGAATTCTGATGGCCCCAAAGTAACAGTAATATTGCCTCTGCTGTAGAGCTAGCTCTGCAAGACACTAAATGTCCTTGACTTCCATTATTTAAAAGTGCACCTTTTCTGGTAGGATTTTACACCGAAGACAATCCCTTTATGAATGCCAAGGACCTTGTTGGAATCCAGAAATAATAATAGTAATGATGTTAATTATAATTCTAATAGTGAGTAGTTTATTGAGCTTAGCAGAATTCTACCTTACAAAAGAAGATGTCCCGCATCTCAACTTACATAGCTCAGTAGCTACATTCCAGTCCTGAAGTGGCTGGGTAGTTGGACTACATGATCGTTGTAGGTCCCTTCCAATGGAGCTATTCCATTCTAGTAAATGAGCAACCATCATTATCAGTGTTCCCATTTAAGAGACAGCGAAACCAGAACGCAGGCCAGCACCATCAGGGCACAGTGGAAAGTCAGAGGATGAGGTGGTGGCAGAGCAAGTAAAAAATGCCCAAACATTTGAGCTGTGGGCTTTAGTTGGCAGACCAGTGCATCTCTATACAGAAACACAAGACTCCTAATGTTTTGAGCAAGAGTTAAGAAAGAGGGTCTCAGTCATAATCCATACCAGAAGGTAGCATGAAAAGAAAAGCAGTGACAGAAATAATGGTACAAAACTGCTCTGGAGAAAACTTAGCCTATCAAAAGAACAACTAGCAGGCAGGAATCTCTGGATCCACTGAGTTGGACTCATCAGATAAAACATCACTGTCCACATCAAACCCCGTCAGCTCAGGCTCCTGTCATACTCATCAGATAGAAACTGGCACATGTTGATGTTCAGTGCTTGGTCAAGTGCACATGTTTGTTCATCCCAGGGCAGGAAATCCTCCTTCTAAAGCAGTGTGAGAAACTTAATCTCCTTCACAAGCAGACGTCTACAGTTCTTCAGTGATCAGCCAATATGGACCAACTAAAATGTAGATGAAGATACAGACCTCAGGACTCAGCTGGAATATAGGGCATCTCTTATTTGAAGACCAGTGTCGCTATTTTGTAAATAACAAATATTCTATCGACTGATGCAAGGTAAAGATTAGCAAAGGAGGGAGGATTTCCCAGTTACTTTCTCTTACACATTCAAACATGCTAATATAGCTAACTTATGGCATGTTGCCTTTTAGCTTTTTAAACTGTTTTGCTACTCTTCTAGTTTTGTATGCTCCCACTGTGCCTTGCATAAGGATCACTTATTCAGTGAGGAGAAGGCGGGGGAGACTGATGAACCTTCATTAAAATGGAAAACACGAGCCTGGAATACTTTGCGTTAAGCATAGAGAGAAATTTGTTTTCTGATGAGAAATAAAACAGACCCTTGAACTTAAAAGTCAATGACAGAAAAAAAAAACCCTGAAGATATGATTTATAGTAGTAAAAGAAAGTTATTCAGGAGTCAATAATTTTTCAAAAGGATTAACAAGGCATATGCAGCATTGCCCATAATGAGATAGGATGAGTATGGGAAGCTCAATTTGCATGCTATTTAATTCAACAGATAGTTACACTGTTGATATCTAAAGTGCTGTTGTTGTGACAGTAAAGGTAGAAGGTCCTGTACATCCTCTGAAAATTAATACAGTTCAAAGAAAACGGTAAAAATTGCAATCCTTTTGGTATCTAGTGGGGTTTAAAGTATAAAAGAAGGGTGATCCTTTAAATGACTAAACTTCCTTTTCACCCTCAGGTCATGGGGGTTGGCTAAAAAAGGTATCTAGGTAACTTTTTGAATTCAGATCTACCTGCCTCTGTGATTCAACCAGGAATTTAGCGACAAATGGAAACACTAGGTATGCATGAAAGCTGAAATAATTTATCACTGCTATCTTTTCAACAGATAAGCATTTCTTTGTTTGAACAAATACACATTACAGTATAAGAAAACAAAAATGTTTTGAACAGCACAGCTTCCACAGTGCTTCTAAGTAAGGAAATTTCAGAAAACATTCAGTATACAAGTTTTGGTGCACAAAGATTATTAATTTTCCTTCCACATGACAAATAGATAAATACCTCTATGCGAAACACAATTTTAAGTACCATACACTATTCAAGTTCATATTTTTCAATGCTTCAGAAAGCACAAAAAGGTGTAGTTAAATTATTAATTTCTCAGCATAGAAAGTTTAAAATGCCCAAACAATTCAATTGAAAACCAGTTCAGTTGATAAATAATAGCATTTGTTTTTCCCTAGACTGTCACTTACAAACCCAACGTTGATTCTGTCTCATACGTCATTACCAGTCATAATGATTCCTCAGATCCTCCTGCTGCAGCCTCACTGTCTTGTATTTGTGCTGTCAGCAGCAGCTGTTTTACCAGCCTATGTTTTCTTTTAGGTCATCTCAGTGACTAATCAACTGGAATTTAGTGTACAGCCCTTTGGATGGTGCATGCCCCGTTCTAACTGTTTTGGCTCAGCAAAGTAAATGAGAATTAAGAGCTATACAGTCCTTTCTCCTCCCCCAATGCATATAAGGGAAAAAGACAATTACAAATGACATACAAAATCCTACTACCATAAATAACAAGAAGTAGAAAGTGGTTGTATTTGTACCTATCAGATAAAATGTATGAGATTCTTATACATAGTGAGATGGTTTTTAAAAGCTGATAAAGAAGATTGGAATCTGGAAGCATTAGTATTAGAGGAAATAAATTATTATGTGCATTTTCTCTTCTATGTGATTAATTAAAGGGAGCCAGGTATCCATTGTGTTTTGACACTAGTGTCAGATGTGACTGCTGATACGGTGATCCAACAGTCTATAAAAATGGAGGAAGAAAAAAAAGATGCTCTAAGTACAACTAGAGTTTATAGCAAATCAAAATCACTGTACCAAAAGTTTACATGAACCTGACGAATTTGCAGAAAGATAGAAAGGAGGTAGCCTGATCAACCCCTTGTCTGTCACAGCTTGTGGCTATTGGAAGGAAAAGGAGAGATGGCTTCTCTCAGGAGTAAAAGCAAGCACAGACAATAAGGAAAAAGAACTAGAAGATGCTGCAGACAATCTACCAAAGAAGAAGAAAAGTCAACAGAAAGGATCCTAGAGATTCTTCACTCTGTTGTTGAATCTTCGAGGAAGAGAAAGAACTTACAAAAGAACAAAGAAAATGCCTTTTGGAGAAAGGGTGGATTTTCAACGGGAAGGAAGCCCCAGGGAGCAGTGGGAGCTACATGTGGAAGCCAGACACAAATGCGGCTAAATCAGCGAGAGGAGAGAGAAGCTGCAGAAATGCACAGTATCTGCCCTGGTTCATTTCCATGTTCACAAAAGCAACATAGAAAGTCACTTTGCTTTAAAAAACTGAAGATCTAGTCCAGGCTAGCAGCCCTTGTACATCTCATATGGTGCTAACATCCCTTCTGTCCTAGGCCTCCAAACCACTTAGTGCTAGTATTCAAACTTTAGGGTAGAAACAGATCACTGAGGAAGACCATTCTTCTTCCAGTCCTCTTAACTTTAACCAGTACTCTTGACCAGAGAACATCTTCCCTGCGTGCTTAAAATGTTATAATGATTCATAATTGAGCTTTTAGCTAATGTCCTTCAGAACAGGCAGGATTCAAGAAGCTCTACCCGTGGACTGGCAAGTTTGTCACATGCTTCTTGAGATATTCAGTCCTTACAAGTGTGGTGAAGTGAACATTCTTCCATGGATGATAGTTCCTTGCTCCTCTGGGAAAGACAGTGAGAAGACAGTTTCTGGCCTAATGTGATACAGTTCTGCACATCTGGGCTGGCAAAGCCTGGCACAATCCCAAACCAGCCTGCAAAAAGGCGAGAACAGTGCCGTAGAGAAGCCTTCACCAAAGAGCAATCTAGGAATGACAGGTGGATGGATGGATGGATCTATAGCTGGGTCATATCCACACTAGAAGCAAGAAGTTCTCAACATTTTTTTTCCCTTTCAGATTTTCAAAAGAATAATGTAAAAATTAATGTCTGCTGAACTGGAGGCAAGGAGAACTGCAAGAAAGATGATGATGTGGCATAATGAGGTTACAAACCAGACAACAATATGTCTGCGGCGTAAGAAAGTTATAGCGTAATTTTCTGAGTTGCCTGTATCAACTCAGAAAGAAATGTAGTCTCTACCAAAAGAATGTATTGCAGCAAGTCTTCTTGCTGATTTGGGATGGTAGCATTTACCTTTCCTTACAAGCCATCAGAAAGACAATTGTATATTGTGTAAATACAGTGGGGACATGGATTAATTTCAAACCTATCACATAATCTGATGAGATTTCCCTTGAGATCTCCTAACTCTTTGCAGCACGGTGAGCCGTTATTTCCATACTTATTGGAAATAATGTCTGAGCCCAGGCAAGGCATAATATTTCCACTGAGACTTGTCATGACGGGAGTGGAATTAATTCTTATTGTCACTGTACACATCGAGGGTCTTTTTGGCATTATCAGCATGTAACCCCAACAGTATTTAAATCCATGATGATACAGTATACCATACAACAGTATCATCTGGGGCCTCCTAAATTTGGACCTGTGTTCCTTGCTACATATACTGAACACAAGTCAGATTTCACCTGCATCTACATAAGCCCAGTGCAATTCCATCATCTTCACTGGTCAAGCTCCTGGTTCACACCAGTATGGAATCCAAACTGGATCTGTGATATAACGGAAGTACTCAACATCCTTTTAAGATGCAAATTATTAAGAAAACAGACATTAATCACAATAAGCTGTGATGCAAGTTGTCATAGGTTAGAGGATGAGCAAGAAGCTTAATTTTTTTTCTTGCAGTCAAATTCATTCCCTCTCATTATGGAGTTACTTGTCTATCTTAAGTGTTCTCCAGCTGGTTGCTGTTACCAGATGTGGAGAGATCCCTTTGTGCTTCACTATGAAACTGGCTGTGCTGGCATCTTTGGCTGTACAGAAGACTCAGATACATTAAAATATTTTTTAGATTTCCAAGCCATTCTCCTGCAAACTTTTACCAAATATTTCTGGTCTATTTTTGCAAGCAAACTTTTTCTGGTTTTAATTGATCTGTTTCTCTTACCTGATTCATTCAAGGATGCTTGTAACGCTGCAATTTGTCACCACGGAAACAACTGTTTGGTCACTACAGTTGATGTCACTGAATGAATCAAGTAAGAAAATCATGGAAATGATTAAAACAGCCCATAGAAAAATCAAACAACCAAACTAATTCAGTAACAATTTGGAGCAACCCGGGAAGAAATTCAATTGAATGTGATGACTTAATTTCAGCTTTCAAAATTGCAGGGTTTTTTAAACTTTTTATGTTTCTCTGTGGGTGGCAGCCACTGAGTAAAATCCAGTAAAATGGGTTCTAGCAAGCTCATCTCATACCCAGCACCACATCTCACAATGAGATTGCTGCAGCTTCAAACCTGTCTCAGCCAAAACTTTCATGGGAAGCTGAGGCACAGCAGTCTTCTCCCTGAGGGCACGCTGAGACCTGACTTGTCCACTTAATTAGCCACTTAACCATTCCAGCCAAAAAGGCTGAACATGCAGATGTCTGCAAACAGCCTGCCGTTGCCCAGCAGCTTTAAATATTACATATATATATCCTTCTCCAGCTCCATTTTCCTGACAGAAGCAACCGTAGGCCAGAAATCTCTTCAGCTGTTGTTCCCTTCATATGTCAATGCTACAGTAATGCCTGTTGTATGGATTGATGTTGATTTTCATCCAGGATTCTGTAAAGTTTTGGGGGAAAAATCTTGTAAAGGGAAGATACCATTTCATAATCCAGGGCAGCCTTTTGGAGACTTACCCATAACTCAAGTACAAATGCAGGATAACCATATTTTTTTAAAGTAACATATTTCTGTTTTTAGCAGGAATTTAGACAAAACCATTTAAGATTTTGGCTAATTTAAAAATGTCTTACATATTTCTTACAGCTACTGGTAACACACAGCTAAAAAATGCCATTCCAAGGTGGTTCTAACTTTAGAAATAATAATAAATCCTATTTACTTATTATCTTAATGTCTTTATAATATTGTATTAAAAGATAACCTCACCGTATTTCTTATATAATATGATTGATGATGACTTAGAAGCAGTGACTTTCATCACTATCACATGTGAAATCTCTGGAGGATTAAACTTTAGGAGAGACTCTCACAAAAAGAATCACCTCTTTTATAGCCTTACTAATTAAATGTAATTAATTTACTAGTGCCCTGGAATTGCAGGTATTAAAAAAATAATAAAATCCCTGAGCACTTTTGTTTTGCATGTGATAAATGCTACAATCAATCTTTCCTTTTAAGGAAAATACAGAGGAAATAATATTAGCTGACAGTGAAGTTCATCGCAGCAGGTCGATTGAGATTGTCAGGATTCATTAGCATGCGTGTGACTGGTAAATCATTGAGTTAATTTTAGGTTGAGTGACATATTTAGAAAACTACGAATCACCTTATTTTGTGAATTTAATCAACCTTTGCTCTTCCCTGGATAGTTCACCGTACATCTGCAATATTAAGTCAGAACTGGCTCTTCACACTGCAGCCCTCACAAATACCAGCAGTGTGCAAACTTTCAAAACCATCACCTCTATTAAATTCTGGCCTCTAGCAAGGAGTTTGACACAAATAAAGGATCACAATTACCGAGAAAACAAAAATATTGAGATTTATGCTGAAATCTCAATTTGCTTTGTTACTAAGAATAAAAATGCTAAAGTCCAAAAAATACCAACGCAGAAAGATTACTTCTCTGGAAACTTTGCAAAAAAATAGCTTCTGTTCAAACAATATAGTCTATCCTTAAATGCTTCTTTCTGACGCTCTGTTAGCCCAATTAAATTACATTACAAAAACAAGAATTGCACTACATGTGGATCTTCCTGCTCTGGCTTGTAATAAAGGCTGTTTTCAAAGGTAGGCAGCATCTTTTTCGAAGCTTAGATTTATTTGGAAATAAGTCACAATTCCTAGCTAATGTGAGCTATTCATTTATTTTTCATCTGATGTCTTCTGATCTCTTAGCACAAAGTTTCTCTTCATTTCCAAAAGACATTCTATTAGCACCAGATTTGATATTGAACATGACAATATTTAGGTAACACAGTGGGCTCCCCTATGTAAAATTTAAGCTGTGAAGATATGCACTTGCAAAAAATGGCAATTACTCTTCAGTTTCGTCTTTTGAATATGCAAGCAAATCGCTTGTGGATTACTGGCAGCTACAGCCTGGGCTCTGACACTTAACTGTTTGTTATTAATACGCAAAGCAATTAATGTAATTATAAATATGAAAAAGAAAAATATCAACACTATTTACATTAGTTAGTTACTAGGAGGTAAAATACTTTGTCAGCTATAACACAATACAAATTGCTGCAAAGCGTTTAATACAATTATAACAGGCATATATATTCAAAGCACTACAGTTTATATTCTGGGTCTGTTCTCCTGGGATCAATTTATGATACTCTGTGCTGAGTATCTTGTCTTGACAAAATAATGATACTTGGTTCCCGTGTTGCTCCATTTGGCTACCACACACTTTATGTACGTGTAGGACTACAGACCCAAGCACTGTGCAGCAAATAGCACATCTCCGGGATGCACAGGGCTGGGAAGCAGCGGGAGTCATTAGTATCTATACAGAAAACACCACACACGAGTGTGCACCTGCCTCTCCTCAAACATCTTCCTCAAGCAAACATGGTAAAAAAAGCAGAATAGAATCAACAGCAGTTCATATACACTTCTTCACTATTGGCATTGGTTTCTTGAGTGTTCACATTAAGAAAACTACTTGGACATTTACCATCTTCACTCCATTCATGCGTGGCATGCAGTGACAGGCAGCAACTCTGCAATGGAGGTTCAGGAGGTCTAAAGAAATGATTCTTAGAGATGACAGCCAGCTAGGAGAGTACTGTAAGGTGGGCAAAACACACATCATGAAGTGACTTTCACTTTATCAAATACTCAAAGTCATCAAGCCATTTAAACAGAAAGACTGCCCTCATTTTCCTTAATTTTCTTGCATTTGGAATTAAATCTGTGTTCAGAATTACTGGTCTTATGAATAGTAACCAATCTTAAACAAGACTATTTCAAAGCTCCTTATTAGTGCTTTAATTTTAAAGTCTGACAGTTGTGTAACACAGAATCATAGAATCATAGAATGTCCCGAGTTGGAAGGGATCCACAAGGATCATGGAGTCCAGCTCCTGTCCCTGCACAGGACAACCCCACAGCTCACACCATGTGTCTGAGGGTGTTGTCCGGTCTCTTCTTGAACACTGTCAGGCTTGGGGCAGTGACACCTCCCTGGGGAGCCTGTTCCCGTGCTCCACCAACCTCTGGGGGAAGAACCTTTTCCTGATGTCCAACCTAAACCTCCCCTGGCACATCTTCCTGCCATTCCCTCGGGTTCTGTCACTGGTCACTAAAGAGAAGAGATCAGTGCCTGCTCCTCCTCCTCCCCTTGTGAGGAAGCTGTAGCCACCATGAGGTCTCCCCTCAGTCTCCTCTTCTCCAAGCCAAACAAACCAAGTGACTTTAGCCTCTCCTCATACGGCTTCCTCTCCAAACCCTTCACCAACTTCGTAGCCCTCTTCTGGACACTCTCTAGCAGCCTAATATCTTTTTTGTACTGTACACAGTATTGACATCCTTAATTAACCACGCCCTGTGTTACTTGCTAACATACAGCACGTTCAGCAGCGTGATTCAGCCATGACTGTTCACATGAATCAGAAGATGTTGGTTCCCAGGTACCAAAGTGGCACTCTTGTAATCAGCTGTTGCAAACACACATTTTCTAGCACTGCAAAGTGGGACAAATGGAGACAAAGGGAGACAAACGGTGGCAATGGCTAGCCAATTCAGAAATTGGAAAGGTTTTAACACATAATTTCTTTGCATAACTTTGATAAATAGAAGGGACAATATAGCAGAGATGCACATTACTAAATACGATGCAGTGCCTAGATGGGGAAGCAAGTTAAAAATGAACAGGGAACTGCTCAAAGCTGACACTTCTAACCAAACCAAATTGCTACTGTCCAGTCAATAGCGGCTGGTGCATAGTCCTGTTTTGTTTCCCAGCTGCTCCATGGGGTTGCTCCAAAGCTCATCAAGAGCAACAGTCCTTTTTGGGTGAAGCTCTAGGTGAAAACACGAACAGACAAAGCATCTATATGCAAGTCCTGGCTCAGGGCTGGCTGAGGGCTGTTACAACTCCAGCTTTTTGCTGGAGCAGCCTTAAGGCTACTCTGACTGCCTTCCCTGCAGGCCATGGCCCCGAGGAGAGAACACAGTGGTTAGAGACCGCTGTTTCATCCGTGTTCTCTCCTCCTTTGAACGGAGCTCCCTTGCTCAAGTGCTCCAGCAAGGAGCTGTTTGAGGAAACAGCCATCCAAACCCAGCACTGTCTGCAGCGGCCTACAAACTTTGTGGTTGTAAGGGGAGGAAAACAGCCACCCTGCACCTCCAAGGGGGTCTTGTTAGCCATACACACCTGCAAGACTACCAGACACCGTCCTCCCTGCTACATCAGGCCATGCAACACCTCGGGTGACCCAGATGCAGGGACAATCAGGGGACTGCCTGCCTTGTGGGTGACCACCAGCTATTAATCCACAAAATTGCCCGTACAGCAGCACCAAAGGACTCCGTGCCCTGCACAGGAGGTTTGCTGTTTGGGTGGAGAACGCACAACCCTTCCAGCAGAACTTCACAGCGTGTGCCTGGTTGTCACAATTCACCGTTACTTTCCGTGTTTAATGTTTCAGATTTGTGTGTAGTTTTAAAAAAAATAAGTTGGAGTGTGCCAGTTACTTCTCCAAGGTTTCAGAACACAAACTTTGCAGTTCTTCTGCGGTTTGGCACAGGCTGCCACAGATGGAAGACAGATATCTATCCGCCAACATTTAAAGAGGACCAGATTTTTTTGTTTAGAAATTTTGCTGTTACCGCTCCCAGTATTGCAATCAGCCAGACCAACCCTTCCCTCCGTAACAAGTGCACACATGAACAAATGCGGGAGACCCTTGCCTGTAGAGGATTCACATGCAGAGACATCTGCAGTGCATTGGGACTACCTTGGTGGTTAGTTTTGGAAAGAAAGGGGCAACTTTTTCAAACCTGGCTTGGAAAGCTCTGAAACTCAGATATCATTTACGAAAGAGGAAGGAAAACAAGGTTGCCCAGTAGCCATTTCAGCTAATGTCAGTCAAAAAGATTTGCTGTTTTGGAGTCCTTCCAACCCAAACAGCTGAGGGAAGTTTTTTAATTGGTGCACAGTCTTGCTAAATTGGCTGCGCTCCTTTCCCAGCTGACGGCTGCCAATTTAGACTGACCTCAAATCCTGCAGCTTCCTCCCCTCAGAGTTACAGTCGTTCTCTGTCGTCGCACCTGATCCTTCGCAAAAGTTTCCGCACCTTCCAGGCTCATCACGACAACCCTTCGAGTATAAGCCAAAGCCAACTTAACACAACAGATTTTGTTTTTCTCTCAGAGGCACACATATGCCACAAAGATTGCAGTTCATCACCTATGCTTTTCCAACATTTCTTAGCACGCTCAAGTGGGATAGTGCTCCTGCAAACAGGGCAGTGCTGATGCTTCTTTTTCTTTACCTTTTTTTTCCTCTTCTAAAGTAAAAAAAGTTGCTTAAAGCAAGTCTGTTTGGAGTTAAGTTCATGGTTTATGCTCAATGAGCTGTCTTGTGCTGTATCTAAAACCGCCATAAAAACATTGTCACCTTTTCCTGGAATCCAGTGCACAGTCTGGGGAGTGGGGCTTCCTCTTCTGCTCCAGCATCCCTTGAGCCTGAATACTTCAGAATTTGAAGATTTCTTCCTTATGCAGAAGGGTATTGCTACTGGGTGGTGCCTGCATGACTGTGTGCACGCATGGATAATTTTCCAGGAGCAACAGAGAGTAAGATATGCCATAAAAGTCCTACAGCGCTTACTGCTTTCTTCCTTTCTGCATGTCGTCTTGGGAAAAATTCAGGGAGAAAATGAATGCTGACAACCGACAGGCATCGGGCAGTGTCTCGAGGAAAGCAGGGAAATGTGCTGCCCCTCAGACAAGGGCACCGGTGGTGGGAAGGGAGAGGACAGACGGCTGGTTCGCTCCCAGACAGGGATTAGGAGTCACAGGTGAATCGAGGCCACGTGCCCTACTAATAGCAGCAGCTTCCTGCTCAAAATAAGAAGCAGGTTCACACATTTGTTCTCCAGTTGGGTTCAGACATAAGCTGCAACACAGATGTTCACAGGGCACGAAGGGGACACCCAGCAGAGCTGGCTGCAAAAGAAAATTTACAGGAATGACAGCAAGTTGCCTTTTACAGCAGGCTCTCTAGAGAGGCAGTAAAAGGGAAACTCATTCTGCTATGTTGGTTTTTTTTCTGATACTCCTCCTTGTGTAAGATGCTACTGCTGCTAATCTCCAGAGACTGAATATGAATTGAAAAGAGGAGGAAAAAGAGGAGAGGGGGAGAAACAAAGAAACAAAGAAACAAACAAAACCAACGACAACAAAAACAACCAGTCAACCAAACAAAAACCCCAAACAAACATGGGAAAGCAAAATAAAGGAGCGAAGGAGAAAACAAAGCAGAATGAATAAGACTGAAGAAATGTGCCACAAAGAGGGAATAGATGAAAAGGAGAGAAGTAAAGGCACATCGATAGGTTTGAAAAATAATAAGGAAATGTAATAATCAGAAACACTACTGAGACCTTCTGCACACACTCTGAAAGCACCATTAGACATAAGATCCTCTGACTGGCTTGGACTCGGGTCTGAACATCCAGGAAATCCAGTAATAGGACAATCATATATTAAGTGATCCAGGCAGGTACCTGATCCATAAAATGGATCTCCACAAAATTGAGACAATCATTCTTCTCCAGCCTTTGCGAGACATCTTTGGACCTACAGATGATGCACGCTATGAAAGTATTTTGCATTCTGATTTTTACAGAACAAGCAACTTACTGGGAAAACCTGTTTTTGTAGTGGGGTCCTCTACACCAAAAACTGGTCATGGATTTTATTCATAAGAAGCATTCAACCTCTCCTCCATTATAAATCTCTTCAAAGTTTCTCATATAGATCAAGGTAAGTTCAATTGTTACATCCATCTGTTCAAGAAACCTTTTCCTCTTTAGAGTTAAGACTTAAAAGTTTGCCTAGGTCTATAAACCCTTTAGAAAGAATAAAATCTTCTAAATCTTGTTTCCCTTTCTCCATTGCTAGTTTCAAGCATCATAAAGTGTGACCAGACTCTTGAAAAAGAAATCACCTAAAAATTGCTTCGTTATATGCACGAAAGTATTTCTGAAACTGTCTGAATATTTTCTGTAAATGTTCCAAGTGAGATACTAGCTTCACTGAAACACTTGAGAAAATTTCCAGCAACTTTAACATACCAAAGATTTCAATCTTTATGGCCATTTTTTTCCCAGTATTTAGTCACATATGTGTCTTTAATACCTTTAGCAGCTGCAAAGAAAACCAAAGGAAACACAGACGAAAAGCCAGTTAAAGCACAGCCCCAAGTATGGGGCAATCAAGAGTAGAACTACTTCTCATGATCCACTGATTTTACCTTCAAAAGTTCTTACTTGCTCATGGAGACTTAACTTTTTGTTCAGTCTGAAGTTAAATTTGTAAGTTTGACTACACATTTCTCTCTGAGAAACTGTGAGCATCATACCCTTCCCAATTTCTGCCATACAAATACCATATGTGCTACTGAAAATTCAGCCAGCAAAATCCACCATACTGACCCTTTCATGGCACCTGAGATTTATCAAGAGCTGTAAGAAGTTCAGCATTAAACTGTCAACAAAATTCACACACACTCCAAATTATCCAACACAAAACATGAATGTATCCATTACACATACCTATTTATTCCAGATATTCTCCAAGTTTCAAGAAGCGTATAACCAAGAATTGCTTCAAGTTCAGAGTCCAAGATCTGAAAACAAGATAATGTATTTTTTTAGAAGTCACTAAAAGCATATGGCTTAAGCATACAAAAGAAAACAAACAAACAAACAAACAAAATAAAACACATTGTGCAAAATTACTGTTTGGAAATGAGTTTATGAGCTAGTCCTTCTAACACTCTGCATCACATGAAATGTGTTGTGGGTGGTCAAAACAATGGTATGATAATGTATAGGCTATTAAATTCAAGATATATATGTATCATACTGTGTAGATTCTTAAGCAGCTTCTACATATGAGTTCCAAATTAGTAGAAAACTCTGAAAACACATGAAATTTTCAAACAGCAATTTTGCTACAACTATCTGCCATGAAAGAACAAACCCAACATATTGAATATGCAAAACCGCCAGTGGCATAGAAGAAAATACAAATGTATAAGGAAACCATAAACATCCCTATGTATATTTAAGCAATATTCTGCCTTTAGTTTGCAGCAAGACAGCACTATAAATAAGGTAACCACATGAAAAATCAAGGATATCATTATGTGCATTACCTCTTTCTTGTTTAAATATGCTGAACGTGGCATTTCTGCTACAGGTGTAAAATTCTACATGTACTTTTTTGTAAGCATACGTATAACACCTAATCACAAATAGTCTTAGAGTCCGTGACCCTAGGCATAATGTGTTTGACAAGTCTAATGTGCTTAAGAAAGCAAAAAAGAGGAGGAGGATGCATTATGAGAAAGAAACAGGCCCAGAAGACCAAGGAAAGACACAAAGTAGGAAAACAAAGAGGAAAAAATTGTTCATATGTCCAAATGCACTTGGTCCAATCTTTGTTCTGGACAAAGACTTCTGAGATGACCACATCAGCTTCACCATTATGAGTAGATGCTGTATTTAGATACTTCAGTGGCACCATTAGCACCTTTGAATTCTGCAGCAGGACAGACTATTTCACACAGTGCTGCTAGACAGCCACAGCTCTTAAAAAACTAGTTAAGATCCCTCATTAGAAGAAGCCTTACCTCCTCCTTTTCCCCACAATTTTGCCTGAGATTTTGCCTGCAGCTGCACCACTGAGACCCACTGCATGATTCCCAGTGTAGACAAACCAAATCATCCCAGCGGAGTTCAGACGAATCAGTTATAGAATAGCCTATACCCACTAGGCATCAATGGTCACCTGGCCAGGAGCACCTATGTGCTCCAGCTGAAGAGCAGGCATTTCCTTCTCCAAAGGCTTGGCCCACCAAAGGAGTCCTAGACTTCCTCTGTTCCCTTCTGTGAGCCAGTAATTTTCAAGCAGAGAGACACAATGTAAATATCAGCATGGATAATTATTTCACTGCTCATTTTTTTTGAAAGATAATCAGACAGAAAGATAAGGCTCGCTCTGAGAAACAGAAGCAGCAGAATTTTTTATCCAGCAACTGCATGAAGGATTCCGCCAATTCTTCTTACAAAAGCAACAGTTCATTGATGTGTAGCTGCTGCCTACCTTCATGGGCAAGAACAACTACAGAAATCCCTCACTGGTCTTCTCTACATATTTTCAGGCAATCTCTATAAAAATGACAACTTCCAGCTTTATTTATTCTATGCATTACGTTGTCATGCCTGCTGTTGATGTCAACTGCAGACGAGCCAGGCTCAGATGCTCAGGTTCCATCATAGAGGCACAAGTAACACCAGATCTCTGCCCTTTGCACCTCCTACTCAATTCCCAAAAAGAAATTTGGACAATAAGGTGTAGAGAAATCACACTGAGAATGCCATTAAAGTTAATGTGAAAATCAGCCAAATCTCACCTCTAATAGAAGCTGGAGCTATTTACTAGGCAATACTGATAAAAATCCGCAAGATCAGAGGATGGCCAAAGTTTACCCTTTATTTTCTGCAGTAATGTCCTCTGTTTTTTCTGCAATTCGTTCTCCATCAATTAGCCTTGTAGCACTTTTTCCATATACATTCATGCCCCTTGCTTTGTTTTTTCCTCTTACTTATCTCCCCCATCTCTTACCACTGCATGTTTTATTTTCATTTGCAAGGTCTCTACAGTTGACTACAAGCACTCATGTTACCACACCTTGACCAGGAGTTACCACCTGTAAGCTGAAGCACACTGACCACCTAAATACATGCTGTTCCTTAGCTGTGACATCTTCAGCCAAGTGACCTTCATGCTGTGTAGTAGATTCCAGGGGCTGAACTGTCAGGTCCAACAAAACTTGTGTCGTAAAGGCAGCCTTCAAAACACCAACTGGGTGTAAGATTTTACTAATGTGGTAATGCATGAAACAATATTGCTTAAAGACACGTCTCAAGGGATTGTTGACCTGAGAATTTCCTATGACATATTTATAGAGAAACAGTATGAATTATTGCGTGGCTGAGATAGCTCTGTGACAGAACATTTGCAGCCAAAGAGAAGAACAATTATATTTAAGTATAAGCACATGATTTGCTATGCATAACAACAGTGGTGTTTATTTTAGAAGTGGTTCCCCATCTGACAGTTCCAAAAAACCTCATAGAGTTAGTAAAAGATGCCGAGGAAAGTTTTTACTTGTAGTACACTCTCTATCTTTAATAACACCAGCTGTTGCTTTTACAAACACATTATGCCCTTCACAGTTATCCCATATTCTGCAAACACCGAAAACCCCCCAAACCCTCCCACAGTTATTAACATCTGCTTCATTTACTAATTCTGACAAACTGAAGGACAAAGGCATGATTTAACAGATTGCTCTGCTTAAAGAAACAATGCAGTTCATGAAAGGATTCATCAAATGCCCCTGTCAGAAAGCTTTACAAAGCACAGCTTAATGAACGTATGCAAATTGCTATAATATATAAAATGCCTGATACCACTTCAACGAGTAATGTGCTTATGAAATCTATAGAGAATGGTAAGATAGACCAATCTAATTTGTCTTGGAAATAAAGTGATTTGGTTTCCTCCGGATAATTCCAATCTCTTTTTTTTTTTTTACACCTGGTAGCATGACAGCAATGCATTACCTATAATAAACCACTGCTTTAGACCCTAGAAGATGTGATTATTCAATAGAAAAAGCATCCAGCAACAGACAAACTGGAAGCACACTTCAATATTTTCCTTCAATGTTTTGACATGCTGGCATTCTTTAAAAATGTTATTTCCAAGCCTTGCTGCATTTAAGCAGCCCCTATTTTTTTTTTATTTTTTTGTTTGGTTGGTTTTTTTGGTTTTTGTGGGGTTTTTTTGCCATTGCTTGATGTGAGGTTGAAGCCTGAATGTAAGTTAGGCTGATATTTACAGCATGAGGAACTGCTCAGGTCTGAAGCACATCAGAAAACAACATGTATCCGGGATGATCACTGCTGTTGCTGGTTTCAACATTATTGATCTAGAGATCTGATCGTTTTCTTTTCATCAAGATAAGGAAAGAATGGCTTATGAGCCAAAATGATTTTTGATGAAAAAAACCCACACATTTTCTAGAGCTTCTTTCCCCTTACAACTGGAAGTTCTTTTCACAAACTTACTTTGAAAAAATATAATGCATTTTCAGTGTTTTGTCAAAGAAACTAAAACCCACAATCACCTTTTATAAATTGATGGAAAATAAATAGAACTTCTCTAATTTTTTACTTGGAAAAAAGTACATACAAAAGAACACAGCATAGTAATTGCCTCAGAAACTAGCAGGTGCAGAGTTTCTAGATCTTGGCTTTACTATTTAGGACTAGGCAAGCATGGAAGAGAAAGAGTGCCACGTGATACCATGATTATCTCATTGTAAAGATCTTTTTTTCTCTGAAAACTTCTGTCAGAGGACCCTAGGTCCAGGTAGTGATGCCTTGAGACTGAGATAGCTTATATCCCTGTTTCTCTACTTCTTATTTTTCAACACATGTGCTACCCATCCTTTAGAATCACAGAATCACGGAATGTCCTGAGCTGGAAGGGACCCACAAGGATCATCGAGTCCAACTCCTGCCCTGCACAGGACAACCCCACAGTTCACACCATGTGTCTGAGGGTGTTGTCCAGTCTCTTCTTGAACACTGTCAGGCTTGGGGCCGTGACACCTCCCTGGGGAGCCTGTTCCAGTGCTCCACCACCCTTTGTGTGATGACTTTGAAAGAAAAGTCTCCAGACCATCCTGCGTACTAACATAAAAGTAATTCCTGATAGTTTATAATTTTCAGTCCCCTTCTTACACCTTCAGCTTCCCCAGTCATCCACAGACTACAGATACAGAACACAAATCAGCGTCTTCATCTTCCCTTCAGTCACATTCCTCTGGAGTCTGTGATGGACAAGGTCCAGGGTGCAGTTGGGCAACTCTTTTACGTGCTATTTATTAAGTCTACAGCTCTCCAGCTGGAGGGTGTCCACCCCATTCTACAGAATTCAAATTTTCCTAGGAAATAAAAGGAACACTTGTGCTGGAACCACAAAAGGAACACAAACTAACACACTCTAAGTAACACTTTGAGTGGTTCCTATGCTAGGAGAAGAATCCCTGATGTGAATATGGTGCGAATGCTAGAAAAGTCATACAAGGAAAATTTTCCCCTCTACAGCACAATAGTCTAATAAATAAGCCATTTCAATTCTTATTTTACATCATCCATTAGATGTTTCACATTACTACAGAAGTAATTACTGTTGCTATCAAAGCTAGACACAAGTTTTGCTCAGTGCCTCAGGCAAAATGACTAAGTTGGGCAGTACTCAGTGCAGGATTCTCAAACCTCCGCATCACAGCACCGCAGCTTCTGCATTGGGAATTAACTAAACTATAAAATAAGAGTCCAGGTTGAAACACGATGTCAGAAATGTATTGTCATCTCCTTATTTTAAAGGCATTAACTTGTAAAATCCCTTCCATTCTGTAACAATGAATATTCAGTCTGTGTCAGGCACTGTGGAAAAGGTTTCTATTTCTCTGCAAATGAGTATACATTTAAGTGAGTATTTATAACATTTTTATAGAATTGGGTTTGTGTCACTGACCATTAAGGGGTGATAACTCTAACACTGTATCACTTTTAGATACCAGGCAGCAATATATAACAAAGCAGGCAGTTCTCATTTTTACATTTTTTTTTAATTCAAATTTGCAAGATGGTGGGTTCTCCAGCTTCTCATTCAGTTAAAGACTGAAGTCTGGGAATAGAAGAACATGCCAAGCCCTTTTTTATTGTATCTCATTTCTCAGAGTAACTTTTTCAGGTGCCATCATTACCATCCCTATTTTAAATTTGTTCTTTTTAACATAAATCTACAAGTACGGAAAAATGTCTCCCCTTTTGAATGTACATTGAGGCCAACAGATTTGCAGTTGATACAGTTAATAAAGGCAAATTAAGGAAGCACCATCTCACACCTCCTCTTTTATCTCCTGAACTCATATTAAATTATACTAATCATCGTAAGTAAAATTAAACTTTTTAACTTTTCCTTGAAATAGGAAGGAAATGATTTATTCCTGGGAGTCAGTCTTGTTACAGCTCCCCTAAGATGCAACATCTAATAGATTTCAGGGTAAAAAAAAGAGCCTCCTGTACAGATTTCAGTTTCAGTCTAATAAAGCAGCTTCAATAAATTATATTAACCTGCACAACCATCATTGACAAAATTACATTCATGCTGTGTGCAATGGAGTGTGCTACGTGATAATGCAATAAAACATTTTTTTTAACCTGTTACTTTGTTGTTTTTCGGTTTGTTTGTTCGTGTTTGGATTTTTTTGTTTTTCCATCACGGGACACTAGTGTTTAAAGTCAGGGCGCACTGCTTTAACTAAATAGGTGAGAAGTGGAACCAGTCCACCCAGTTCCATGTCCCTACCCACTCGCAGACTTCTACCACCCATTGCAGTGAGAGTATTCACCCATCGCTGTTACGGACAAAGTACCTACACTGGATCTCAATGTAATCAATAACAGCAAACAGTCCTGGGACTATCCTGAACTGACACTAAAGTAGACTAGGAAGTGAAATCATTTCTTTGATAATCATATTGGCAAACTAGTACAAACCCATGTTTCCTGTTGAAAAAAAATTTAAAAAAAAAAAAAAGAGAAGGTTTGTAAGAAGGCAGACTTTTTTCTACTCAAAGAAAGCTAATTTTTAATGGATGAAAATGTCCTCTTTCCCTAATCTGTGGGAAAATGTAAGAAAGTACTCACTGCTCTAGAGTCTGTCTCAAAAGTAGCATCCAAGGTGCAAAGACTCCGAACCCAAAATGTTGCTGTGAAAGTACAAAGTGTTGAACAACTTTAGTGTGGCGGGTACTTCTGAGGGGCAAGGATCCTCACCTGTCCCAGCACAGGCAGAAGAGGGGCACAACACGGCCACTGCTTTTGGTTTGACAATGTGGAGCCTAAGCTGCCTTGCTGCATCTCTACAGAAGGTCTGAGATATGCAGAAATGTGCTGCCAACATTACAGTCTAGAGGTTGGAATAGAAACTCTGTAAGAAGATACATCCTACTTTATTTTTTTTTTCTTTTATAAGAAAGGCAGAAGCATCAAGCTGCACTATTTCATCCCAGTGAAAGACTGGGTCAGCAGCCAAATGCAATAGATGCAATAAATCTCTAACCCTTCCCTTCTTTAACTACAGTGACAGCTGCTGGGAAAACCCAGTTCAGATAAGCACAAGGAATGTAAAAAGGGGTTCCAGTAAGTTGAATATAGATCATATTTTTCAAGAGTAAGACCTGTTGAGGACATCATGGGTAAGTTCAGCATGCCCATGACATTCAGTTGTCCTGGAAGGTCCTTAAACAACACAATATCTGAAGATTATGACACCTCATTCCTACATAAAAGGAGGAACCATTCAGAACTAGCCACCAGTAAAGTCCAGTCTCAGAAGTCACAGATGGGTCAAAAAATCCATAAAAGAAACAAGATGTCCTCCCTCACATAGACGCCTATTTTAACAGGGGCCAGCTGCAATTCACAGGTGTTTGCTCATATTATTTTTAGTATTACAGAAAAAAAAGGTCAATGTTTCCTCTTGTCTTGGTGAAAATATGGAAGCTGGAGCTGTGAAGAGGTGCAGGATCAAGCAACTCGAGAGGAGTCTTGGAAGCCTTTCTAAGCAGTCACTCGTGCCTCCAGCTAAAAGTGGAGGAGAGGCACCAAGATGTCATTCTACAAAAAGTCAGAAATAATGAGGAATAGCTTATCAAGATAAGGACTGTTAGCAGACAGGCTAGTGGCAGAGTTAGTTCACCACGGTGATGATAGAACATTAGGAAGGCAGAGCAATTTTAAGGAAAGGTAGCTAAAAATACCTGCCCAACACACACTCTTCCAAGTCCTTCTCATCTCCAGTACAATGATGCTTCAAAGTTAACGGTCCCAACAGACAACCCTATACTCTGTCTACCAGCATCAAGATGAAGCATTGCACGCTGTGGTAGGCCTGCAGTCTCTGAGGATTGCGTGTCTGTATGAATGACGAGGATAGCTGTGTTTTGTTCCAGTTACCGTGAATTAGGAGCAGAACCCCGTTGCCTGGCAAGTTTTCAGCACAGGCTTCAGCTGCAAAAAGTCTGGGTACAGGGCTGGGCTGTAGCATTGAAGGAAGATACTAATCTGAAGGACAAACCGTGTTGTCTAGTTTTCTGATCTTGCTTTTCTCCAGGAGGACCACACAGGATCCATTCCACAGAGACATGCTCACACTGCTCAATCTTTTCCTAACACCACCAAGAAAAGACCAAGACCAGTGTCCCAATTTTTTTTTTTGGAAGGCAGCTGACAATCCCAACCCCAAAGGTCTGGCAAAAGCAAGGAATTTCTTACACTGACCTCAGACTGGGACCTTCTGGCATCTGTTAGGAAACAGCAGAATCCACCAACCACTGGATTAAACATAAAACAGGTGATAGTGCAAACATATGAGCAGCGGTCAGTCTCCTTTCTAGATCCTTTGTTAACACTATAACTTCATACTGTGTATTTAATTATATATATATATATTTTTTTTAACCTCTCTAAATGCTCCTATGCATTCTCACAAAACCTTCCCTAAATTTACCAAATTCTGTCTTCAAATTATTTTGGTTTTCTACTTGACTAGCATATTTGGAGTTATTATTCCAGAATTTCATCTCTTGGGATGTTTGAAAAATTTATTTTAATTTTCAGTCTAAATTCCTTCAGGACTAATTAATGAACATATTATCTTGTGCTGCTATTATCCGTCAACTTCAACAGGTCTCCTCCCTACCTTGTTGCCCTCCAAAAGTCTTTAGAACAGTTTCTTCCTGAATATTACATATAAATTATAGGGAATGGAGGCTTAACATACTTTGTCAGACAGAAGGGAACCATCGTCTGGGAAAACATATTTATTTTTTTTACTAATGAACAAAAGGCAGACACTAATTTCTTTTCCTAGTTACTCCAGTACAAACTGGTAATAATGCCAGTGTGAAGAGCAAACTATAACCTATGGTTAACCGAGAGGCAAGAATTGTATCTGAGTAGTCATCTGCCTAGGGCTGCAGTTGGGATTTGGAGCACCAAGCTGTCAGTGGAGAACAAATACCTATAATGAGGAGAAGAAAGCAGCAGGGATCTGCCATATAAGAGCCACCCTTTTAGAGGCCTTGAAAAGCGAAAGACGTTGACCATAGACTTCCTCCAGCCTGAAGAGGCTTGAAACCAAACATATCTGTCATCTACATCTCCTCCTCTCTAGGTAAATGCTGCACCTGCTTCAGGTCAGACTGGACATTAGGAAAAGCTTCTTCACTGAGAGGGTGGTTGGTCACTGGAACAGGCTCCCCAGGGAAGTGGTCATGACACCAGCCTGTCAGAGTTCAAGGAGCATCTGGATGATGATCTTAGTCATATGGGTTAGTTTTAGGTAGTCCTGTGAGGAGCAGGGAGTTGGATTCGAGGATCCTTAGAGGTCCCTTCCAACTTGAGATCTTCTGTGATTCTGTGTCTATGCAAAAGGCAATTTTATCTGCTCTCGCATTTTTTAGTGTAACTACCACACTTATGTGTTGAATTTGGTGCCATTCATATGCATTAGGAATGGTCTCAGCACACATAATGCATCAGGTCTCTCCGAGTGGCAAAGCGTCTCACTGCTGTCTCCAAGCTGTGGAGGCATTGCCAGCCATGGAGAACACTGAGACTTCTCACTTCAACCATAAGGCCTGAACATGCACAGATGCTACCTTTAAAGACCAAAGAAGGTCCACGGTTCAGGACAGAGGGACTGATTGCTGTAAAACAGGTGGCCCTCCAGCACAGCTGCTCTGTATTGATCTCGACTTCAGCACCTGGGAAGGTTTGTCTCACCAGCTGCAGATGTCAATATCTGAGCTCATCACCTTGGGCTACCCTTAACTGAGAGAGAGAAATAGGTGCCTCTAGGGCTCAGTTCCTCTAGTCCTAGTGCAGATATCTAAAACAGCTTAGATGAATTGCACCCAGCTATAGGGTCCAATGATCACAAAAGGAATCTCGAGGTAGTTGAGACAAATCTTACTGCTGAAGCCTGCCTAAGGAGAGCTGTCATTCAGACAGATCTGAAGTCACAAATAGGGGTTCAAAAGATGCGTTTTCAACGACACCATGATCTAATCTGTAATTCTTTATTCAGTCCAGCCTTTGCTTGTTGAATTTTAAATAGAATAATTTGAGATTTGGCTCAATGATAGCAGTAATAAAAGTCATCATTAATCTAGGAAGACTGATTTATGAGAAAATATTAAAATAACTAAATATGTATAGCTTAACTAAAGCCACTATTGAAAGAGAAATATGATAATTATCTACAAGCTCTGGAAGGATGCACACACTGAGGATTTTTTTAATAGGGATTTCCAGGAAACTATAGCTAAAAGTAATGTGATTATACTGAGCAAAGTAAAATTTAGGCTGACAGGGAAAAAATTCCTAATAATGAAGTGTATTCCATTGTAAAATAATCTTCCAAAGGAAATTGGCTGAAGTCCAATTACATCTAAAGCCAACTGGATGAGGATCCGCAGAGAACAATCCTATATTAGGCGCAAGATGGACTAGATGACTCAACAGCACTTTTTCATTTTTAAATTCCTATCATTCCACTGTATGAAATAATCCAATAAGCCAAAGGGAAGAGGGAAATAGGCTTAGCAACAACGGCACAGCCGTCTCTTCTCCAAGGTCTGCGTGCTGCAATCAGTGTGTCTTGCACTGATTGCACTGGGGGAGGAAACATCTGCACGTGGTGAGAGCACTGTGTTAATTCAGTGCTAAAAAGTCATATGCCTGATGTCCCCTTCTCCCCCTTGCTCCACTCCTTAATAAAATAACATTACCAGAGGAATTGACCCTGTGTTATAAATGTATCAATCATTATTTTTGCTGCACCAACTACTCATAATTGGTTTAAGCTTTCTTGATCTCAAATGCCAAGTGGTGTCAAACAAAACACAAAAAATAAATAGCCTGTAGGCACATATTTCCGCTGAAATAATCTTTCCACATGTTGATCTACAAGTAGTAGGGTAACAATGTTTTCCTAAAATTATGATACTCATCTTTAAAGCTGTGCAATAGTTTACTCTTCAATTTTGAAGAGGCTTTGACATTTTATAACTAAAAAATCTTGCTGACAGTCTATGTTACTATATTCTCTGTTTTCTGTCACATTTAAGCTGTGAACAACAGAAGTCTTCTTGAAGAATGACTATTCAATTGAATTGTGGATTTGGTTTTCCTCTCTAGGGAATATTAGATGGTCTTAACAATACATATATATAAAATATTTTCTGAAGAAAGAGCTTTAAAGTGTAATAGTAGCTTTCTACAACCCATTGCAACGCCACTTTTCCCACAGCAGTCACAGTCTGTAATGCAGCCTAAACCTCTTCTACCCACTTCATGGAGAGGTCTGAGAGTTCAGAGAGCGTACTGGGGGTGTATAACAGGAGACAAGTTTTCTTAAAAAATATTTTTCAATAACATCATTACCTGAAGAATAGATCCGAATGCCATAGGGCTTTTTGGTTGGTTTGTTGTTGTTGTTTTGTTTGGGTTTTCTTTTCTTGGTGTGGGTGTTTTTTTGCCTCAAGTGCTCAATTAAGCATACAACAGCAGAGACGGTATTTCTGTTTTTCAAAAGAAGGAATATTAATGGAAACCTATGACTGCATAATAAAACAGTGATCAACAGCTCCTAGCTTACACCACTGACCGAATTATTCACATAATTTCTTCTTGATTTCTTCCCCTTCTCCAACAAACTTTCCAAATCAGAACTCAAGTTACTATTTTCTTACCTTCTTTCCTTTATCAGAGTTAAGAGAAAACAAATATTAGAATCTTAACACCTGCAATCCTCCTAAATGCTTATACATTTGAGATTTTTCCTTCTCTCTTGTCTTAAGGTAATAAGAGACATAAAACATGAATTACCCTTTAATCGATACAGCTGCTTTTTCCCACTCCAGGCGATGAGCTAAGGCAATAAAGTGGCAGCTGTGTCCCTGCACTCTACCGGCATCTGAAACTGAGGTTTCCTTAGTAGAAGCATCCCACCACTTTTACTAGGTCTGAACGTATGTCGAGAGGAAAACTGGCTGCCACATTACAGTTCAAAAGGGTTGGACATACACTGCTGCAGGACACTGTTCAAAGTGCAGCCTGAGATGATGAAAAATGGAAGGTAACCAGCGGGACGGTCCTGGGGACCAAGAGGAAGGTCTATATGGACCACAGGGGTGCAGGTACATGAGAGGGGCAGCAGGCAGGGGGTAGGAAAAGGAGCAGATGGGGAAGGAGCCCACATAAAGCACTATTTTATCACCTCCAAAATCACCACAAGGCAGAAGATCCTGCTGATCAGAAAGCCCTAAAGATGTGAGAAGCTCCTTTTATCCTGCAGTTTTCTGGGCAACCTGGGCAGCGTTCTGGATGCAAAGCTGGCAACAAAGTCTCTGTGGTAGCCTTTGGGCTTCTCTTTCGCTTGATGTCTAAGCAAAGAAAAAAAATACCAAGACTGGGGTATGATGAGACATAGGAACGGAAAAGCTGATTAAAGTGTTTTCCGAGCCTCACACAGAGGGACAGATCAAGGAAGAAGTGGAAGGAATATTTTAAAATTATTTTTAGGAAATTATCACTAGGAAACTGGTTGTATTATACTTAACTCAGACAGCTATTTTTAATGATGATATTTTAACCTAAAGCTAACCTTGCTACAATATTTCACTGATTCACAATGTTGAAATAATTATGAAAAAACTGAGAAGAAATACTGTATTTCTGTTTTAAGTAAGTGGGTTGGAATCAACCATTGAAAAACAAACACGTGAGGACTTCATAAAACTCAGCTTGAAGGATGGCTTTTTCCAGCAGTTAGCAGGACTGTCAACATAGCAAAGATACTATGACATGAAAATACCTTTCATAGCTTTACAGCAGAGTAACTACTTGAATTTTCTGTCCAGTTTTGCTTTGCTCTCTTAGGAGACGTGGTCAGGCAGCAGCCGTGAAGGCTACGTAATTTCCTGCTGCAGGTTTCTGCACCTACATGGAAATATCTGGAGAGAGGGATGATTTAATGATGGAGCATGTTCAGACACGGGGAGTTTCTTAAGGATGGGTAGGAGAGAGAGAGAGTGGCCATTCCTGTACAGATGAGTGCGGAGCAAACTCACAGTAAGGCTCCAGAGGTGACAGAAAGAAAGGGACTTTGCTCATGGAGATCTTCCAGTGAGGATTTCAGAGCATCTGTAGCTAAACTTGAGAGCTGCAGGCTGGAAAGAGTGACCAAAGGAAAGCACTATCCCAAGGAAACTATCTGCAGGGCGGGCAGACTTGGTTTTATTCCCTTTATTTCAGGCTGTCTCTCATAAAAGGCCACAGTTTTCTCTATTAAGCAGAATTTGGCTCTAGTTTCATGTCATGCACTGTAACACTCAGCATTAGGAACCAGAAGCTTTTGGGGTCATTGATTCAGTGTGCTCACTTTTAGGAAACCAAAAGTGCCTGACCTGAAGTCCTGCCACAAGCTCAGATTATTATTGAAATGATAATGGAAAATGGAAAGAGACTGCAAAAAATAATACATTTTTATTCAACTTAAATGAATAATTTGAAAGCTGGGAAAAACATTTTGGAGTTTTGGATTTTATACCTTAGCATTTAATAGTCCCATGACAGCAGGGACTCCAGGGGACCACGTGATAAAATAGGAAGGAAGAAGCAGGACAGTGACAAGCGTGGAGCAGTTGTGCTGCTTTTAGGAAAAGCAAAAAGAAACAGTCTCACCTAGAGAAAGCAGAGAAGCCTGTGAACTAAAGGTGCACTTTTCAACAACAAATTATTTCCCACACCCTCATATGCACAGTGAGAGAAGTCATGGGAAATTAAAATGCATTAAGATTGAGAAAAAAGTTTTCCTTACTCTTAAAATCTCCTAATTTGGGAGTCTGAGTCTTGACTTTTAAGCTTAGTGTGCTATCATTGGCATCTCTCTTGTTTTGCTTTGAGATGCACTTTTTAAGCTACTGTTCTGAGGATTTCTTGCAAGTTTTTGTTTGGAGGGTTTTGAGTTTAGGGGATGAGGGGGACAAAAGGGAGTAGAAGGACATTATAATCTTTAAAAAGTATGAATATATTTCTCCAGTGTGTCACAAGAGTTTTTAGGGACTAAGGACAGATCCTCGCAAAGCTGAAATGCTCTTGGGCTCCCTTTCCGCTGCGTAACATTATGCTCAGCAAATTACAAGGCTTCTTAAAACTAGAAACACTTACAAAAAGATACCAAAATATGCTTGGCATTCTGAATTAGAAGAAAATGAGACTAATTCATTACAAATGAGATTCTTAAATACTATAACTACACACAAAAATCCAGCAAGTTTACATGCATTAATTGTTGCCACAATATTGAAGTGTCTGTGAGTGCAATTGCATTACCCAATTAAGACCCAAATTGTCAAATTTATTCATGCAGTGCAGGCATATCATATTTTAAAATTATCCCAATCAGTTAGATAATGCTCCCTTTCTGCACATGAAACCATTCAACATTTAGAAGAAAAATACCTTTCCAGTTTTCCTTTAGATCCTAGGCGGGTTGGATTTTTCAGCTTATGCCTCCCTAAAACAAAGAAGACTAAATATCGAAAGCATTGTACAGATTTTGTAATTCAGAAAATGGGCATTTTGAGGCACATATCACACAACTTTATTAAGAGCAAAGGCCTAAGTTCTTTAATCACAATCCCCACTGCAATCTTAAGATATCATATCACAGTCCTCCCGCAATAGATTCCTCTGTGTGTTCAGGTAAAGGGAAACCACTTGTCCACAAACTATGAAATTTAAAATACGTGTAACTAATTAAGACTAATCATATATATGGAGGACTAAAGACTGCCATCTTCCACTTAGGAAAGAAAGGCACACTGTGGCACACCAGCTTTTGAAGGATTTACATCCCAAGCACAGGATCATGAGGTCTGCCATTTACACAGTGTTTTCACATGACTGAAAGAGATTTTCTAGGCACTAATAACACCGTTTTAAATTTTAATGGGGCTGTTCTGAAGAAAAATAATTAACATATGGTTGACTTCCCCTATGTTAGAGAAAATAATAATAGTGACTAAGTCAGTATCTTCTGTAGCATAGCATAATTTCAGCTGTCTTGGTCGTGATGAGTTGTGCGGCTGACTCATCTCACAGACACGCATCACATAATGAGAACAAACACAAATCGTTTGCAATGTCAAGCATTAGTTTTTACCTAAGACGGAGGACATAGGACCATATTATGAGAGACTACCTAGAAAGCAGCGGCCAGCCAGCTAGGCATTACCTCTTTGAGGCACAGAAAATCCCTGACAGGTGGTTAATTGATAATACTGTATCATGAGTCAATCTCTATACTGTCGGCTTGACGGCTATGCTTCAAGTGAGAGCACGTAATCTTGGCTTTTCACAGCCCCGGAGTTCAAGGTGTCATTCTGAATGCGTGGTTTACAAGCCCCAGATGCCTGCAGAGTTAAGTTCTTATTAGAAATATGTATGTGCTATAAAAGGGGCTGAAGGCAATCTCAATGGCAAAGTCGTAGAGAACTTATTGGGATGCTCTGTCCTACCAATTATGGCCACCAACCCAGCACTAGTAGATGTCAAATAGAAATCAGGACACTCAATCTACCCAAGAAGCTCTTGTTAGAGCCTGTTGTAGAACCTGCTAGGTGATGTCTAAAGATGTTAGCCGAAGTAAACAAAATAGGGAAATGATTAATAGCATCGAGTCTGGCAGGTGGGTTCTTATCCTGGCAGACACTCAGCAGACTGTGGGTTTGACTTAGTCACAAAAAGAGGATGTGGAGAAGCCGGATCAGATAACAAAAAAAGTCTGCAAAACACATGTCGCTACTTGAGATCAGAATTATTAACACAGCCATTCAGGCAGTCTTATTCTCAGAACAAGAACTAAAATAAACAAAACAACCCCAGCTGTCAAGAGTACCACCAATTAATCATGAGTTTTCCTATATTTCAAGAAAAATAGAGAGGCGTCTAAACTACCACCCACTCCTTGTCTAGGTTCCCCTCTGTATTCAGTGGAGTAAAATTAGGAGCTTATAGCAATTGGACTCCTGACTGAGATAGCTGGTTAAGGACCTAGGAATGGATGGAGTAAATCCAAGCTGTCCCTATATCACATTTTCATACAGTGTGGAGAGAGATAGGTAATGTCAAAATACAAAGCAAAACATAGCTGGGCTGAATCACTCACTGAAGCTGCTTCCTCAGCTGCATGAGGAGAACAGGCACCTAACTAACATCTGTAGGATCTGATCTGGATTCATCCCACCTCCAGCTTGGCACAGCAGACTCCCTACACAAATTCAGCATGCCAAAGGATGTTCATGAAATGATTGCTGGGGTTCAGAAAATATGAGTGGCGTGGTAGACAAACTCCTGCTTCCATCAATCAGCTTTTCATTAACATCATTCATCCTGTTCTCTTTATTCTGAATAAAATCTGCATTCTCTCTTTACCATGCAAATACCTCTTACATAATAAATACTGCAACACAATGAATCCTTCAGTGTCCCTTTTTCCTTGCTGAAAAACTGTCTCTACACTGCTTTATGCTGAAAAGGTTCTTCAGACCTCAGCACCCACATTATTTGTAATATTTCTTTCCTGTGCAAGCACATCCAAAGATTGTCTTTTCTATTTTCTCCCTGGTAAGGAAAGGCATTGACATCCAAGATCTTCAGCTCTACTCATTGAGCTGTGAATCTTTGCACGCATGAAAGCTCCTCCTAGGACTGTCCTAGTTAGGAGAAGCCTAACTTAGACCTTTCTTCAAAATGAATGAGGTGTGAACAGTGGGTTCTTTTGGTTTTGTTTTGGTTTTTTTTTTGGTTTCTTTGCTCTCATGTTTGGTTCGCAAAAGGATTTTCAGATATCATTTAAGGAAAGACAAAAAAAAAATTGAAAATGGCTTTTAGCCATAGAAACAAGGTACAAAAAGAAAATAACCTTGTATTGTTTTCTTCTAGAAGTTCTGCCACATCCCAGAAATATGATTCTCCCTTCTCCTCCTGGAAAATGGGTGAAGTTCAGAAATAAAATCCAAGCTTGGACCTATCTCTAATTTTCATTCATCCATTCTCAAACAATTTATCTGTACACTGAAGAAAACACCAAAAATCTCTGTGCGCATGTGAAGACAACCCTCTGTAAGCAAAAGGATATTTTCTGAGTGTAACAAAGAAAAGGCAACAGGAAGATCTGCTCCCGTAGTAATTACTGTCTGCTGTAACAATATCATTTCAAGTTGTCAAAACTTGGGACCTGAAGTAACCTCCTCCATGTTTTCTTCAAGGCTTTCCTGTGTCCAACTACTGCTCTTCTGAATCGTCTTCATCAATTCTGATTCCTCCACAACCTGTTACTGACCTTCAGGGAAAATACTCTATGCTAGAGAGCCAGATTTTCATATGCAGCTCCAAGACTGTTCCTAATCCTGCATTATTACCTCCTCTACTGCAAGAACACTGCTTCTGCTGGGAAGAATATTATTTCCTCACTTATCAACACCTTCCCCTCCACATTAGCCTGTTTCCTCTCACCTTCCTTCAGTCACATTGTGCAAAAATCCTAGAAAAGGCGAAGTGTTGTATGTGTTAATGAGAGGCTGATTAGGAACTGAATGCTAATGGCATAGATGCTGCATTCCATATTGCCATGGGATTTTCTACCAACTATCAAGCTGGAACACGTGTGCACAGGTAGCAAATATACCATGGAGAGGCACTTGTGCACCTTGCTATTAGCCTGAAACAGATTTTGCAGCTTCTGAGCAGTGACCCGTTAATAGCGTACATAATGAAAAACAGCACTGAAATGAGTCAGCACGCTTGGCAAATTCAGATCATTAACCATGAGAAAGTGCTTCAAGTGGATCAAGGGAGAAACACATACCCCAGAGAACATTAAATAGAGAAGTCTTATTAGTGACGAGTAAACAGGTGCAGCATTGCTCTAGAAATGGTGGGATGGACACCTTCATTTCCGATAGACAACTCCTCTCTGAAAGACGAGGACCCACCGTTCACAACAGAATACATGCTGGGCTCTTGACATCCCTTCTCAGGTATCTACTCACCAAAAGGGAACTCTGGAAAAAAATAAGTAGGAAGAGAAAGCACATGGCTCCTACAACTGCGATTCACCACTGTACAAACACAGCAGGAAAAGGCAGAGATTAAGAGCAATCAATATGCAGATCCATACTGTACATGATGTGATAAGGAAAGACTGGGGCCCTCTGGAAGGGCTGCAAGGCAACTGGTCTTCACTAGGTGGTGGCCACAGTGCTTTTCTGCAGGAAGTTTGACCGAAAGTAAAGCAGGCAAATGAGTTTTTCACTAGGAAAGAAAAAAAGCATCCTGAAGCTATAGGCAAATCATTCCAGTTAACAGCATCACCAGAAAGAAACTGAGACACAAAATTCGTAAAAGTCTACACTAGGGCTGCAGCTGCTCCTCTTGGACATTTTCTCCATGAATGGTGACAACTGGTTATTGCACTGTTGGTCTTTTACCAGCTTGAAATATTCAGAGAGGTACTTACACCACCATTTCAGAAAGCCTGGTCTAAACATTTTGACCATCTTAAAAAGATATTTCAAACACTTTTTTTAAATAGATTTTTTTAAAGGGTGAATAAATGCAAGATAAAAATGCAGTTTCCACTGACCCAAATCAGTATTTATTATGTTCTACATGAAAATGTAAATCAATGTAGATTGCATGTTAACTCAAAATGGTTTTGTGCTTTTTTTTGTGTGTTCTTTTGTTTGTTTCTTTGTTTGTTCATTTTAAAGCATGGTTTAATAAGCTTTTTGGAAAGTTAATTGCTTGCATTGCAGTATAAAGGATCAGAGCGCATGAACAGCATACTTTGTCCTATGTGAAATACCTTAAATCTTAGGCTTTCCAGAGACACAGTCACCAGGATATAGCGAAGCTACCTGAAGAACTCACGTTTCACACTTTCAGTAATCCTCCACTTCTGTTCAGGATTCTTGGCCTTTATCCTTGGCCATATCCTAGAGATATGACGTATACTCAGCAGTTCCCCATATTTCATTTTTATGAAATCAGACTGACTCCTTTGATGTAAAATACGTAATTTCTTCTCATAAAAGACCAATACGGGGGCCATTTGACAGGATAGGATGTTGCACTACTGCTTGCGATGCCTATCTCTGCAAGCGAGTCTGACGCTACACACAATGCTCACTTGGCTTCATTTCCTTATCTATTTTATGTGCATGAACAGCTGGAGATGGACGTATAGAGGCTTTAACCTTTTGCGGCACATCTGAAAAAGTACATAACCAAAATCTATGCAGCTGTGAATGCCAGAAAGCCATCTGTATACAAGTTAATTGCTTTTGGTTTGAATAGTTTCCATTTTTATCCTGCCATCTACATTTGCACCTATTCAGTGGTTCATTTTGGATGCAGCCAGGGAACACAAACCACATTCCAACCCAGCTCTTCCATCTTCCAGGCCTGCTTCGCTGCAAGCCTTCCTTCAAAATCATTCCCTCCTTTCAGCACTTTTTTCTCTATTTGTCTCAGAAACCAACGGAGCAAACTTAAGGAGTGCTATTTTCACCAACACTTCTGTGGAGTGAATTACCAGGCTGAGTGTATGATAGGAGCAAAGCACGGGTTTATTTTCTTGTTTCCCAACCTCACTTACTTTGTGGTGACAAAATCAGGCTGTCCAGAAGCAGCAAATTCAGCCCTGAGCAGAAGGACTAGCAATGTCAGACTACAAAGCACCTTTAACCAATTGCTTTGAAAAACAACCAGCTGTTCTTTTTGTTCATTAAGTCTGTAGATACACATACGTATGCATGTATAGTAAATTAACAATGCAAATCATACTCCAAAAAAATCTCCAACATCTACTTAAAATCTTGCTACTAATTACAGCTGTGATTCAGACCAGTGATGTATTTCTAATTATTAATAACAAAAATAATCAGTCCTGTTTTCCTTGGAGGAAACAAGTGTGGCCTAAATAGCAAAAATAAAACTAAAGTTAACACTAAACACTCATTCTTTGTACCCTCTAAACAGTTTTTGTTAGCTCTGGCAGATCTTCATTAATGACCCTATAAAAGCATCAATATTATCTAAGCAAATCCACTATTTTCTTCAAGCATCATCATCTGTAGATCTCATCTCGGAATGCAGTTTCTGTCGGAGATTGCTTATGAAGATGGAAGTTGTTTTATAGTTGGGCTTAAGCTTGCAATATTTACTGAGACCAAAATAAGAAAGTCTTCTGAGTTAAGTACATGGAAATACTACTAAAGAAACATGCACAGCATACTACTAAAGAAACATGCACAGCAACTTTTCTGTATTTACAGAAGGCATCACTGAAAACACTGGAGCTGGGTCATCCAAATCTGTCCCTTTATAAATATATAGAATAAGCCTTTTAAACATTGTTTGCTAGCTGTAAGAACAACAAAAATCCCTGCAGTGAGTCACTGTGGTTTTCCAAGAACAATTAATCTAAAACACTATTTATAGTGACCTTTCCTGTTTACTTCATAGTTACTGGTCAAAAGTACAGTGTCACCCTGTGGACACGCATAATCAATTCTATTTTCCATTCTAATTGAGAAATGGAGCTGCTAGTGTCAAGAAACATTAGAAAGAAGCTGCTCCACTGAACTTGCTTTGTCTAGCTAGCTGGTGTTAGACTTTGTGATAAAAAAACACTCTGCAGGCACCCAAAGGAGCACAGGGGATCAATGGTTTAGGGGACCCAAATAATCTCCTGTCCTACTCCCCCCAAGCCCATCACCAGAGGCATCTCATCTGCAGCACACAGGGAGGCTGGAGGCACTGTGGCAGCTGGAGGAGCCCAGATAACCCCTGGCAGACACAAAACCTGACCCAGACACCCCAAGAGAGCCTCCGTCTTGGGGACTGGTGGGGACATCCGTGATGAGGAGTCCATGGGAGGGGCACTTTAGGTCACCGGGGTCACAGCCCGCAGGGGAAGGACATTTTGTAATTGCCTAAGACCTAAAAGTCTAGAGGAGGAATGAAAGGTGGGGAGAGGCAGCAATCAAGATGAGTTGGGGAGGAACAGCCATGGGAAAGCAGAGGGATAAGGGGATAAAAGAGGCTGGTCATGTGTGAACAGGTGGGTGGTCACTGCACTTGTCTGGCCATGCCCTGCCTTGATCAGCACGATGTGTCCCATCTCCTCACGGAACACCATTTCTAACTCTTCCTCTGAGCGAGGGGCTCTCTCCAGTGCACAGGGTGGGGGCTCCAAATGCAGCAGCTGGACCAGGACCAGGGGTTGCAGGGCACCCTGTGCCTGGGGTTCCAGCACCTGGAGCGAATGAGGGTGTGTGCATCACCATACGAGCACTAACGAAGACCAAGACGGATGAGCTGGCAAGCTGCTGAACTGGCCTGGGAGCCAGCTGTGTCCCCACAGGTGAGGCCACCAGAGGAGATGGCTATCACAGGGACCAGGGGAGTCCCATCCAGATGCCAGAGATGCTGGGGGACCAGGGGGTGGATTTGGAGACCTGTGTGTGTGTATGCATGTGTCTGGATGTGAGGCACCAGGGGAGAGAGAAGATCCAAGACCAGTTTCTGGATGAATGGCCTGTGCAAGGCCAGCTGCTGGGGGTCTGCAGTGTGCACGTGTGTCTGTGTGTCAGGGAGTCAGTACCAGCAGCTGGACTGGAGCAGAGGCTTTGGCAGCTTGTATGTCCAGGTGCCAGCACAAGGCGAGACTGTATATCAAAGCCAGGTGCTGGGGACAGTGACAGTCCAAGTCCAGCAACTGGAGGGATCCACACTGTACATACATATACATTACATACGCCCCACTAATGGGCCTTCATCTTGGGTAGCCAGTAAGTGGAGGCGGATGTGGTCACTGTCATAGAATCATAGAACGTCCCAGGTTGGGAGGGACTGTTTGCATGAGTACTGAGTGTGTCTGTTCATGCTGATCTGTGTGGCTGGCCGTGTATATCATGTGTATACACATATATGTATTTCTGTGTGTCTGCATGTGTGCCTGCTAGCACACTACCGTAGGAACATAGCCTGGCCTCACTACTCTTTGGACCTGAGGACACGGAGCTGCTGCAGCCTCCTCTTGACCAGGCTGCTGGATTCAGCCTCCCCATAACATTTGGAAGTTCTGAAGAGAGGCGTTATCCGTCATGGACGAACTAACATCTATTTGGAAATAAAGTGGTGTGACAGAACCTGTAATTCACAGCCAACTGCCACGGTCGTGATCTTCTCACAGTAGCTGTGGCATAGACAGAAAGCCCGGACGGGAAGATTGTTGTGGCAATCTCAGAAGCGTCTTTTGTTTAGAAATATCCAAATGATTTTAGGGGGGTTGAAAAGAATAGTAACTGCCTAGTGTCTGCTCTTGCAGTATTGTGTCATTTACCTTGTCTACCCACAACAGTGCATTCTTCTAATCAGCACCATAAAATAAAGTAAAGATTCGGGTCATACCACTGCGCCACAGCACTGGCTTGTACTTTACATATTTTTCTCAGTTAAAATTACACTTCAATCTATACAGATATATAAGGAAATATGCTCTCCTATGTAAGAATACTTGACTGTTTTAACATAAAGTATGTCCTCTTCCATCTCTCCTGCCTCTTATCTGCGGTAACAAGGACCTTTAAGGGCCACAGGTCATCAGAGTTTAATATTTAGGGACAACTCAAAAGGAGATAGTCTGATCCACCTCACAACAGCCTTACACTTCACCTACTTCAACAGAGCTACCTCTAATTTACACCAAAACAAGATCAGCATCAGGGCCCTGGTTTCCAGTAGAAAATTGTCCCACAGCACCAAGACAATGTTAGAAAGTGTCTATACCACAGACACTTGAGGCCATCAAAGTCCTTCTGCTAAGTAAACAATAAATGACCAGAGAGGATTACAGATGTTTGCCTCATGCTCAGCACTTCCACTGTATGGAAGAAACATCTTTTTTTGGAATGTGGACAGTACCTGATACACGTCCCCCCAGGACAGGAGGGGAGATATTCCCACACCGTGGAAAACAACAGCATGGCCTCAATAAGGAGAGTCTTACAAAGACATCATGAATTAGCAGAAAACTAGTTTGGAAAGATAAGACATTAAACAATTTCTGTGGGGAATAAGAACACTGGAGATTATTTACTTTGCTTTAATTACTTTGGTACATTGCTAGATTAGTTTTTGTACGCTACTAGATTTTCATACCATCATTTTACAAATGCAAAGAAGCGAGTTCATGTTCTGAATATTTAAAGTTCACCATATCCCTGTTATCTTGTCCTGTGCTGGAGTTCCTGCCACTCAATTCACAAATAAATGAGAGGGTTACAGCTTCAGTTTAAAAATTATTATTATTATTATTATGCTGATGCAAGCAGCAACCTTAATTTCTAGGTATGTCTTTCTGACTTGCCTTGCATCTATCTACATGTGTTTTGACAAGAATCCACAGTTAACATACACAATATCAAAACAAGGATAATTATCAAGTTTCACTGATGCTTTTTGATCTAGATCACATTAGGTCATCCTCTACTCTCCTGGAACACTTTCCTTTGATGGAAAACTGATAATAAGCCAATTTTCAGGGGGTTATAACTTATAAAAACACAGTATAATGTTTGAAATAAGTTTCCCTGAAGGCTTTATGAAGTGTTTAATAGGCTCTATAGTTATGGACCATATTACTGCACAACACTAATAAAATAGCAGTTTTAGACTCTGTATCAAATAGAGCACAAAGAAAAGTGTGATTAAAAATAAAATTAAAAATCCACTTGTCCCACTGTTTTGATACTAATATGGGATTTATGAGAGTCTGTGCAAAATATTTAATTGGCTGAAATAAAGTTCCTGTCTTCTCCTGCACTCTTTCCTGTTACAAACTATTTTAAGAATTACATTTACAAGAAATCCAAAATTTTCTTGCCTTGAAAAGAGCTGTCTGTACCTAAAAAACCCACAAATAATAAAATTTCAATACATATAAACAAGCAACAGTCTATTCAAGAAAAAAGCTCTGTTAACAACAGGATTTTGATCTGAAATTTCAGCTATTTCGGCTATTACGGCTCCTCCACAAACATGAAAACCCCCAAACTACTGAATATTATGATAACAGTAAAATAAACACTGACCAAACAGTAAATACCCATGCACTCATAAACAATTTAAATTGTAGCATAGCCCACAGATGCTTGAAGGATTACTCCACGCCACATGACAACAGAGTTAATTTAAAGCCAACTGGGAGAAATTAAAAGGCTCAGGTTAATTATTGCGTTACAGCTGGGCTGGAGGCACAAAACACCGAGCAACCGAGAAGAGTTCAGAGATAAGCAACGACAGTTTGAGCCTCTCTCCTCCCTACTCCTCATCTTCTCTCAGGCAGGGCACCACAACAGGGCTCTTCAGCAAGCAAAGAGGCCACTTGAGAAGTCCTTCTCTTGTGATAGCTCGACTCTCTGCCCCGCTCATCACTGGACTTCCCATGCCCGATTCCCAACCTGCCCGTCCGTCATGGCACAGAATGAAGAGGTGGGGGGGTCTCATCACACGAGCTGCTGAGACCCTTCGCTGAAGCTGCTGTCAAAGTGATGGAGAATGTCAAACTAGGTAAAACTAGTAAAACTACGCAGCGTTACGCAAGTGGCAACTTGTAAAGAGGATGCTGAGGAAGGTGGTTCATTGTCAAGGGAAAGGAAAACAGCACAGGTAGACAAAAGCTCTGGATAACAGGCATTTGTGGGGCTTTTCAAAAATGTGAGTTTTGCAGCATTCGGTGACAGAAATATGAAACAAAACTACAAATTTAACAGGCTACAGCAAGCAAAGTGGGAAAGAATGATCTCAGAAAGATGGTCATATATGTAGTTTTTAGATATATTCCTGTACATTTGAGTATCAAGACCCTGAAAAGAATAGTTACAGTTAATATCTAGTTACATATTACTAAGGAGATAATATTTGCTGTAAACATGTAAATACTTGTTTAACCTGATATGTAGGAAACAGGTGTCTTACCAGAGACATGTTTAAATTGTGATGTAAAAGGATACAAAATCTTCACATGGAAAGGATCCACATTTGGACACCATGACATGGTATACTCTCCAGCAAACCTGAAGAGCTCGGGATAGGATTAGAAATACTGTTTTTCTTTTTTTTCTTTTTTTTTTTTGAGGGAGAGCTAGAAGACAAAGAGAATCTAATATGCATAAAGTTGCTTCCAGGTAGGGGGAAAAAAAAAAAAAAATCTGTAAATGGACAGGTCTTCCGGAAGAAATTAGATCAGATACTAAGATACTTCCTTGCTAACAGAGTGTACGAGCCAGTTACTAGTCAGGCATCTCTTAAATGGCTGTGATCCACAATAGGGACCAAACCTTGGCAGATGTACTAGTACCTGGTCCCATGACTATCCATATGTACATATATATATGTCTATCTACACTTAATATCTCCTGGCAAGCATGTGTATTCTGGACCTCACCCAGTCAGGGGCTCAGAGGAAAAACAGACAAGTCAAAGACCAGTGAAAAAATAAGAGGAATATCCTTTTCCAGGAACTCAGAAAGAACAGAAGGAAAAGGTCTCTGGAGCTGGCCATCTGCTAAGACCAGGGATCTGCAAGATTGTGTGCTAATTCCTGCCTTTTTCATATTTGAGTAATAAAACCTGTGCCAAAATCAAGGGCTTGCAGCAGCTCAAGGACAGCATCAACTACTGTCTTCTCTGACAAGCCATTAGTTTGCAAGGCTTTACAGAAGGCAGCTTAAAGGTTCTGGGTACCTGCAACTTCATCACTTAGAAAACAGCAGCATCTATGTTTAAGGTAAAATTTAAGTCTCTATAATCTTTAATTTAAACTTGCAAACCTGGGTGCCAAAGGGGGTTAGTTTGGTCAGCTCCAGAGTCCTTGAATATGCACCTCAGCCAGCCGGCTCCTCAACTTTTCAGCAGAGCTGCGCGATGCTTTAGTGGGATGGTCTCCTGTCTGCCATCAGGTTCAGTGGTGGAGGCAAAATTCAGTCTTTCTGTTGACAACATGTGATCCAGAGTTGGGCAAGAGTTGCCAAGGAGAGCACAGCAATTTCTCATCTCTAATCCCAGCAGTAGCACTGACTCTGATTAGCTCTCAGAGGAATCCAGTTAAAGATCATGTATTCCAAGCTGAGTAGATGAAAGCATCAACAGGTGATGCAGTACTTTTGGTGAGATAAAACTTCAAGGACAGGGCTCTATTCCCTCTCTCTTATGTCATACTGTTGTAGATATATAGACGGATATAAAACAGTACTGTAGATTTCTATTTGATATTATTTTCATGTTTATTAAAAAATTTAAAAATTCCTGTTGCATTAATTATAAAGTTTTAAGTATAGTAATCTAGAGAATCTTCAAAATCATACCATAACATGGTATGCTCTACAGAAAAAAAACCCCACTCTATCGACAGCAATCTACAATTCTCAACCAAACTATTCCACAAAAGTCTATCTCTCAAAGTAAATATGTTACATTTGAGGATTTCTTTTGCACTTTTTTTTAAAAAAATAATTTTTTTAAGTTGCATTATATTATACTTTTGTCTCAGACACAAATGAGTTTCTGGAGAAAATGACATACAAGATGAGACTGACGAACTCTTTATTTTCCAGCCTTAGGAAGAGAACACTAAGGAGAGATTTTACTGCTGTCTATAGCTACCTAACTAGAGGGTACAGAGAAGACAAACCCAAACTCTTCCCAAAGATGCAGAGTGATAACACAAAAGGCAACAAACACAATTTACAGTAAGGGACATTCTGACTGAATATAAGGGAGGAGGGGTAATTACCACAGGAGTGGTCATGCAGTGGAACGTGTACCCACAGAAATTGAGATCTCCATCCCTGGAGATGCTCAAAATCCAACTGGATAAAGCTCTGAGCAACTTGATCTAGTTGGTCCTACTTTGAACAGTGGTCAGACCAAATGGCCTTCAGAGATCCATTCCAGCCTAAAATAGTTCTGATTCTATAATTCTGTGAGCAGAAAAAAGAAACTTGTTGAAAAAAGGCTGTTCAAAGTGCCTGATCTTTGTGATATTTCTTTTTATCACTGAAAAAAAAACCCGTAAAAACACAGCATTTTATTGCTGCCATTATCCTTCTGCATCTAATATAATAGAAATGCACCTCTGTTGCATAAATCATACATGACAGAACATTAGGGCTTTAAATAATATAGTGAACACCAGAGATCACGCAGGAAAGTCATCCTTCAGGCTGTTATTAATGGGAATCCAACCCGCAATGTGCATCCTCCCACTAATTCCCTTTGATTAGGCATTTCATAAGCATACCCAGGACCTCTGAGCCATGAAAAGGGAAGGGCCGCACTTTGCACATCTGTTCCTAACATTGGTCAGCTAAGCAGTTCAAAGAGAAAAATGACACCATTTCACAACTTGAGACTCCCAACTGATGGCCAACACCCAAGACTGAGATGGAGCCTTTGGAGCTAAAAGCCGGTGTGCTACAAATGAGCTAAAGGCCAGGACTTTACATACATGAGAAAGGAGATAAAAGTGGTTTAAAATTATGTGGGCGTCAGGTTCAGGAGAGAACATGAAATCTATATTTGCCCATAGTTTACAATTTCACTTCTGCTTTATCCAGCTTTCAACACACATCCTCCACCTAAAGTAACTTGGCACTCTACAAAGGGCCTGAACGCCACTGAGTCTGGCTGTGGTCCCACCTTGCTGTCACGGAGGTCCATGCTCAAGGCCCTGCTCCCCTCTTTAGACGGTAACATCAGAGAAGTAACTCCAGCTGTTTTAAACGTCAGGATTGTTAACTATTTCATTGCTATTCACAATAGATACTGTGGTATTTCCCATATGTCTGCTGGCAGGACAAAAGTCGGTTGACAGAACTGCGAGGTTCAAACGCATTGCAGTGGAATTTTGTTAGCTTAACACCCTCTTCTGTCATCAAGCAAACCTTAAGTCTGGCACCATGACCTTATCAGAACAATGTAAAATCAATTTGTTCAAATGGAAAATACGTACTCAGAGATCAAGTATCCTAGCTGTAACACCATATCTTACATTTATGAAACCCTGGTAACATAAAATTCTAAAATGAGATGCAATTCTCAGTCTGCCATATCAAAGCGTGGCTGATTTCTAAACCCTTGATGAGAAAACCAGTTTGAGCACAAGGAGTAAAGAGATGCAGGGCTCTTATTTGTGCTGCCGTGAGTGCTGACTGAAATTACATGTGCTGAAATGGAACTGAAAGATCAAAGAAATAAGTTTTACAGTGAAATCTGAAAGATGGCATTCCAGTCCCATGCAATACACAAAGTGGCTGGGAAAGTCTCATCTCCAACACAAACAGGCTCCAGCTTAGGAGGACTAAGGACGGGAGACACATGATGCCAACTTACCATTACCACAACTGCTGTCAGTGCCACCGCTGCAGCAAACACTGAAAGAACTTTCTAGGTCTATAAAAAAGATACTTTTAACTCTTCCTATTTCTGATGAGACATTTTACTATTTTAGACTTCGAAGATACTGAAGAATTTGGCTTCCTTAGCAAGTGGGCAGAGCTGTATAAACAAACTGATAGGCATGGGGTTTATCTCATGAAAAAGGGGGAAGCATCTTTACACACTGACTGATTACATTAACCAAGTTTAAGTCAGAATTGGTGTGGGACAGAGAAAAATAACAAAATCCTGTGAGGATATATGAAGAGGAATGACATGGAGAAGGGTCTAAAAGCTACTTGAAATAAACTAATTAAGAAGAACAGCATGAAAGAATAGTGAATGAGTCTAGTGAAGTTCTATGCACCTACAATGTAGTATTGGAAAAAAAACTGGAGACGCCAGATATGTAATGAAACTACTGTTTAATTGGAGTAACAGAGACCTGGATAACACGTATCTGAAATATTAATATAAACAGGTACTGTGCTTTCAAAAGGACTGGCAGTGGGAAAAGGGTACTGCATTGTGCATCAAGAACATATACAACTGATGTAGTTCCAGGCTATAAGGAAAATTCAGATCTTGGGAAAACTTCCATGTAATGATTTCAAAGTTAGAAAAGAAAAAAGCAGGAACACTCCCATGGTAGGAATCTATTGCAAAACACCAAGTAAAGGAAATTAGGGAGAAAAGAGTTTTTGAAACAACTGGCAGAATCATCCGGAGTACAGGACTGGAATAACATGTATTTTAACTGCTCTCATATCTGGCAGTAGTTGTGTAAGGAATACATCAGGACATTTTGTTCAGCAAAAATTCAGAATAAACTGGAGCCAGCTTTTGATATCGAAGGTAAAGAGAGCAGATAGTAAAGGGAGGAGGGGAACAGGTTGGCTCTTCTAATGTCACTGTAAAGTAACAGAGCTCATAATCCTGAGCATGCAAAACCACAAAATAGCAAAGCATTTTTCAACAGCAGGCTTAAATAAATTATTAAAATACCAACCTGGGTGCTGTCTAGTTGAAGAAACACTCAGAAAACAATTGCTGCAATCACAGTGGAGCAGCATATAGAACAGGGCTCCACAGGGTTGTGTTTTGGGTCCAATGCCATTCAATATTTATATCAGTGGCTTCAGCAGTGGAATAGAAGGTATGTTTATGAAAGTCAAAGATGATACTGAGCTCTAAGAGACTGCAAGTATCTTGGAAAGCAGGATTAGAATTCAAAATTATATGGGTAAACTGGAGACATGGAATGGGATTCAGGTCCAGATTGTTAACAAATTATTTTTACAGTTAATGGAGGACAACTCAATACAGTTATTGGTGTTTGGGGACTCTAATGACACTCTTCAGCTGACCCTCAGTAAGACATGTGCAATTGGCCAAGCTCCATTGACTAAATTGGGAATTTAGTGACCCAGCTAACATACGATGTACATTTAGGCACCTACATTCAGATGTTTATAATCTGAGGTTGAATCCAATCTACAATTTGAGGGCAGCATACGAGTCAATTAGAACACATGCAAGATACTTGGGTATCTTGATAATTAACTGTATAATGAACTGTATAAATAATGAACTGTATAAATGCAGGAGGAGGAACCACTTTTTCCTGCTCTGGCTGGGGGGTTGGACTAGATGATCTTCTGAGGTCCCTTCCAATCCCTAACATTCTGTGATTCTGTGATTCAGTTGAATTTCTGTAGGAGAGGATCTCCAGTAAAGAATACCATTCTTATTGTTCCATAAATATAAAGCACTGTAACAGAATTATGGCATTCTAGGCAGTGACACCTGTGAAGCAATCTTCTCTAAACAGAGCTGTCTTATGTTCAGTTTTGAGTATCACACTCCAAGAAAGATGCAGAACAACTGGAGAGACAGACTTCTAGAAGACGTAACCTCTGAGGAAACCAGCACAGAGTGAGGATTGTTTAATATATGACAAAGAACACCAAGAAGTAGCTCTGTAAAAAGTCATACTATATCAAAATGGCTGCTGAAAATAGATGTCTCCTCCTTACTTATCACAGGGTAATAAGTAATTTCTTCGAATTGCAGCAAGGAAGATTTTTACTTTCTAACAGTAAGAACAGTGCAGCACTGGAATAGAAAGTTTTTAAGAACAAACCAGAGCTCTACCAGCATATAACTGATCTGGTTTGGGCTACCAGGACAGCCCAGGAGACCTCTGAATATGCTTTTTGCATGAGTGTTCCCACAGGCCAACAAAATTCAGAGTTACTGATCCGTGGGTCAGCTGCACATTCGTTTGTGCCAATGATGTTCAGTAATTCGCAGGACCAGCTCACAAAGGAACATCTGTCACATTGACTTTTTTCCCAGAAATTTGTAAGAGTTAGAACTTGTGGCAGACACGCAGTGACAGCCACATCTCCACACAGTATGCCCTCTTGGTGGTATCTTACCTCCAGATCCATTAGTAACAGCAAAGGAGATGGGTGGAGCTCCAGTGAGCTCCATTAGGCCTTCTGGCAAAGTTAGAGACGAAATGAGATGAGTACTGGTCAAAACCATACCCACATGGTAGGACCTTTCTTCCTACTCATAGAATCTTAGAATAGTTTGGGTTGGAAGGAACCTTCAAAAGTCATCTTGACCAACTCCCCTGCAATGAGCAGGGACATCTGCAACTGGATCCTGAGTAACTCTGAAGTGAGACCAACAATTAAATAGCAAGATCCTGGACCAAACACCTTGCTGGTGCAGTTCACTTCCTTCACTAAAGCTACAGTTACTGAATAACCTAGCTCACCTTATTTTAAGGCAGACGCTGTTATTAATACAGTGGTAATGGTTACCTTTCAGATATCTTTTATTAGATGGATGCACAAGAAAGACTGAAGTATCAAATCTAACTCAGGCATTGCACCAATGTACATACCCTTCACGTTTCTGTGATTCCCACAGTTATATATCTTGGTCTACTGCCACCAGGTGATGCATGTGAGACAAGTGAGAAATCTCTTACAGAGTTCTCACAATAATCATACTTTATTGACAAACAAAAGCTGTCAAAAGACGAAGTTTGTTTAAGTGTTTTCATGACACACCAAAAAAAAAATAGGCAAATGATCTTTTATGTGGTATCCGCTATATGTATTTTTAATTGTACTGCAGATATCCAAACTATGCTTGCATGGGTAATAAAGATTTCAGAAAGAAATCAAGTCCAATTAGCCAGAGTTACTATATTTGCCAAATACCTGACCTGAACTAAAACTGTAGAACAAACTCACCTATTTAACAGTAGAGAATGCAAATATAACCATAAAAATTTTACTTATTCCTGAAGCCAAAGGCAATGCTGGAATCGGAAATAACAGCTTTAATAATGCTTTTAAAAGGTGTCATATTTTACACAGACTGCTTCTGAGGAAACCATCCTAACAAACCTCATCTGGTCTTCATAAACCCTCTTGGATGCACTTTCAAGAACATAAAAAAAGAAAAAAAAACTAAAACCAAAAAACAGTTAAATTTTTACATAATAAAGATAGATGACCACATGCTGAAAAATCTAGATCAAACAGAGTGCTGAGATAACTGAACTTGTCCTCACCCCAATGGTTTATAAAAAGCAGGACCTAATAATTTACTCTCTTTTTTTCTGTATGAGCAAAAACTTTAAAGGGTCTTCAAAATTTACATTACAGACTGGCAAACAGGGTCTTTTTCATTAACCTTATTTATTTTAAATTATTCACCACACTTCAAACGCTCCAGGATATTCCTGCTCAAGTTAAGTGGCTGAAATTTATACAGCTCCATATAAAGACATTGAAATGCCTCATTAACTGTTTTTCCTCCCCAGGAATGTTCTCTCCAACAGCTATATATGCATCTATACATATCTCTCTATCTATATATAGTTGAGACTTTATTTCCAGTTTTCTTAGAATTAATTCAGTTCATTAACTTCTGAACAGCTCACACAAGCCCCTGCAAGCCACATTAAGTCCTTGCTTAGCCAGTTTGATGGAACTCATGCACTAAGAACACAGCAGGAGGTCACTGTGTTCAGGGGAATTTCATCGCCTTGTCATAGCGTCATGGGCTGGCTGTGAAAATGTGAAGTAACATTTCAATCTGAATCAACCACCCGGTGTAGTTCCTTCTTCATTCCCCAGTCCTGTGTTTCCAGATAGGAGATACTGGATGATCTCAGATGAAGATGAAGGTCCTGGTAAAAGATGAAGAATTCTCTCAGCCTGTCTTCACAGGCAAGGTGCTCCAGCCCTCTTATCATCTTCACGGCCCTCCTCTGGGCTCACTCTAACAGGTCCATGTCCTTCTTATGGTAGGGGCGCCAGAGCTGAATGCAGTATTGCAGGTGGGATTTTACAAGGAGATCCCTTCTTGTCTAACCCTGAGGTGAGTCACACAGAGGGAAAGGTCTGCAAGAAAGCCAGAAATGCCAGCTTTAGCCCACTGATGGACCCTTGCAAACTGAGCTTTCAGCTCTCCTTTCAGACCATATTCAAAGGGCTCTTTCTTATTGTTCTGCAATACTGAACAGAGTCTGGCCTGTTACAGCATTCACTAATAATTCACAATCCCTGGTACAAAAAACAAAACAAAACAAAAAAAAACCCCAAAACCAAATATGTACAATAAAATAAACATCTCTGCACAACCCTTCTGACTCAAAGACTCCAGTTATGCAACTTTTTTGTAACTAAAATTATCATAGAATGTCCTCAGTTGGAAGGGACCCACAAGGATCTTCCCTATCCTTTGAAGTTCGCATCTCAGAAATGATTGTTCAAGAGAGGAAAGAACAAGTCCTCATCACCTCTAAATAAACTAATATATTTACTTAGCTACCAATATGATTTATGCAAAAGTTCTGATCTACGGTTATATGCAGTACAGGATAATCTGGAGAGATTTTTTTTTTCTCATGGTTTTCTTCAAAAAGTTAGATCTTGCTGTCATCTAAAATACAGCACCCTCACAAGTTTGTAATTTTCCAATAGAGCTGTCATTGTTCCCTAAAGCACATGCTACACCAAATCAGCTTTCAGCAGTCTTTTAAAAGTTTCCCCAATCCAAATGTTTTTGGTGATAAAGTCAGCTGTCTTTGCAAATTATGTCCAAATATCCTATATTCTAGGGTCTTGCATTGTAGATACATGATAACAGGTAAGTGAAACCTGAAAGTTCTTCTTAACCAAGAAAATGCCAAATTTCAAGTGGCCTCCTCCTTCTGCATCAACTTCCTGTGGGGAATTCAAAGCAGATCTGTCCATAATCTTCTTCCATCCATATCTTATCTCTGCACAATATCAGCAAACAGAAATTCCCAGTGGACAATCCATAAATCCACGATTTCTGCTCTTGGCTTGCCTTATATTGTCCCCATTACATCCTCTTCCTCCAACGCTACCATACCCTTTGCAGTCCTTCTCCCTCTTCCTCTCCCGTGAGATGTCCTGCTCCAAACCAGGATGACTACAATAAAGCAGATAACATCTTCCCCTTTCTCAGCTCTCTATATCCTCCTCTAATCACTCTGGAAAATATCAGTCTTGCCTGTCATGCAAACCACAACATGGATGACATCTTCAACTCGGATAGTCTCTCAAATCCCAATTATGTGTTAGTTTAGAGGATTTGTCTTACATAACCTGTCTATGATACAGCTTTTCCTATCCATTCACACAGTTCGTGTTCCTGGCCAAAGCTCTCACCAGGTCCATCACTATAGGCATCCTCTTCTCTATACTTGACATACACAATCTTGCCTGTTGTAAAGGTTGGTTTACTTTGTCATTCACTCCAACCATGTTGCTTCTTTTTGCCTTTGGCTCATCCAATATAATTTGTTCTCACTTTTAAGGCTCTTTACTGCTCATCTCACATCTGATGTATTTTCTCACTTTTTACGGTGATGTCAGCTCTGCCAACAATGCCAGCTTCCACTCTCTACTAACTAAACATTTCCAAGTCCACTAAAATATGTTTTGTCGAGATGCCTCCAAAATACTTTTTTTCTCAATGTTCTAAAAACTGTTGCTTATCATGCTGGTCAATACTGTCTCATCATTCCCTTGTTCTCCAATCTGTCTACCACCATCTGTTACTTCTTACCTCATATTCCTTTGGTTACTTTCCTAAAAGGCTTATATACATCCTTGTTTTGTGTCCGCATAAAGAGAGGTCCCTCAATTATGACTCAGGTTCCTAGATACTAAGGCAGTAAATACTATTGGTAGTCTATAAGATTTCATGCACAGGAGTAAGAAAATGAGGATTACTATGTTTGAGACACCGCAAAGCAACCAGCTGATAATGATAATGATGAAGGTCAACCAAATAGTTTTCTTGGTGACATGAAAAGAAACACATCCCTGAAATTCAGACCAGAGCAAGGAAGGTACATAATAGCTATACTGTACATGCAAAGTATTTTGTAAAATATATATACTGTACATATATACCTACATATATACATAAATTTTTGTGGGTGCATATATATATGTAATCTCAGAAAAGCAAAACCTCATTTATTTAAAGTATACTCTTGCTTTACATTTCAGCATATATTTTTTAAAGATTGCAACACATTTGCAAATCTCAGAAAATGGAAAATCAGTTCTACATTTAGTACAATTTCAGATAAGCTCCATTCCAGCTTAAGGATATACCAGCAGTGATTCACCACTTATGAACCAGCAGAAGTTGTAGGGAGGTGAAAGAAATTTATACCACAATTTCATACACGACTAATTTTAAAACATTCTTTACTGGAATAAGTCTCATTAATTGCCAGCTTGGTAGTTCTCTCTTAAGGCAAGTAGTTTAATGACTGGTCAAGTACCCTGCAAGAACTACCAGACCTGATTTTTATCTGCTTGCGAATGATGAGCAGACAATATGATCTTTAACTTCACCTTACTATCTTGGTTTTAACAATCCTGTCTTACACCTGTGTGTATCTGTAGGTCTTCTTCCCTCACTGTCAGGTTGCACTGAACATGTCGCAGCCTGAGCCCAGGTCACCAAGCAAGAAAGACATAGGCTACCAACATAAATTGCATTTAACTGCACCAGGGCATGCATGCACAGTAAAAGTCAGCATACGCTTAATTAGCTGTGTAAGGCAGTTTAACTCTTTGCTTCGCAAAGTAAGTTCTCCTTCTAGGAGGCATTAGGAAACTTACCCATCTCTCCTTGCTAGTTCCTTCTAAATCACTATTCTATATAGCAGGAGGGGAAAGAAGGTTGCAGAATGGCAAGCGTCTAAGGGAAATGCAAACAGTCTGGAACAATAATGGAAATTAAAAGAGTGAGAACAGAAAAAAATGCTTGCAGGTTTGTGTTCTCCCTGGAGAACATCCAGCACAGAGCTAGAGTATTTGCAATACAAGGCTAAATCCTGCACTAAAAGCCTTTAATGTTGTAGAGGTTACAGGTCACTTTCTGCTGTGGTGTGCACTGCACGCCTACACGCACTGCGTGTATGCTCAAGTGAACTACTATGAAAAATTCAAAACGTTGCTCCAAAAATACATAACCACCACATATAAGTGCCTCTGGTCAGACAGATGCATCCTCAGCATTTAGAGACCTACTCAAACATGCGGGTAGTTGTTTCACTTCCCTATGTTTTTTTGGAATCCCGAGAGAATGCCAGAAGGCAAACGGCTTTCAGGCATAAAGTGTTTCTTTTTGTTAAATCATTTTTATCATGTTAAGCACAGTTTTTTGGAATAAAGTACATTGGCCACATTTATAAACAGAAAACAGAGATCAATTATATGTATTCTCAAAACTGGCTGATAATATCAACGTAGCAAGGTACAGGCACAGGAAGAATACTGAAGTTCAATTTCTTTTGAAATAAATTACTTTGCCAATCTCTGAAATTTAGCAAAGTGCTCTGCTCCACCGAGTATATATCTAGATATGAAGTAGTTAAACATATTGGAAAGCATGACATTTAAGATTATTGTCTAGTATAAAGATGACCTTTATGGAACGGTTACACAATAGAAGGTAGAGTTACTGAACAGAAAAAGATATATATTTTTCACCATACAATAGCAATCTAATTAATAACAGATATTACCAGCATTTACAAAAGGGATGCAAATAGTTGAATTTGTACCACTCATTTTTACATGCTGTTTTCTTTAAAGAAGAATCAAAACTGGAGACAAACTGCATTTAACAGCAAACATTTCTGCTATTGAAAATGACAGGGAAATAAAGCATGCAAAGAAGGGGTTTTTTAAAAAAAAAAAAAGTCACCAAGTCAAAGAAAAATCTACATTCAAGTATTAATAGTTCAAAACAAATCCACAACAGCATGCAACTAAGCAAATGAAAGGTAATGACAAACACTACATCTGACACTCTGTCCTCAACTAACCCTGTTATGCCTAAGGACTATAGCATGTATAATATATAAGATCACACATTTTCTTGGACACTAATGTAATCATGACCAACAAAATAAGCTGAACAGTTAATTATGAGACCCGATTTTCAACTTTAACTCCAACTTTTCTGAGTTTAGTCAAAGCTGCAATGTTGGTTATAACTGCTTTTTCTGACTACATTTTTCTTTAGACCAGAATAAAACCAAAAAAAAAAAAATAGAGAGAAAAGCAATACTGTACACATTAAAAAAAGTGTCCTATTGTAATCAACTGTGGGTTTGTGGACTTTCAATGAATATTGAGCACACTCACAATAGATAGATGTACAGAAAAGAGAAGGAGATGCAAAGATAGACGTATTTTGGAGAGGTTTCTGGAAGACATGCACACCTTACTTAGTAGACATCTGGGACCCAGTAACTTGGTTTTGGAACCTCGTGGTTCCTTACTCTCCACTTTAATCACCAGACTGTTTCTGTACAGAGTACCGTTCGCTATAAAAAGGGACAGAAAACCTACCAGTGAGGACAGAGAAAAACACCATCCTAAGCAAGAAGAAATGTTTGCGGCAGAGACTGGAACTGCCTGTGCCTGTTCTTGACCACACTCCTGCCAGCTGAACTACAGAAGGATCTGGTTGCTCTACTCAAGGTCTTCAATAAACCCACATCTCCGAGGCACCATGAAAATAGTCAGCTGCCGGCTGAAAAACTTTCTAAGGTGCAACTTCATGTGAAGCTCATTCAAGCCAAAAGATTGTGTGATTAAAAAATGGCCTAAAATCTCTAATAGGACCTTATAAAATATACTTGAGGTAGTTTGCAGCCTGAGGTACCAGAAATACACCTACACGTTTGCTGAACTGAGCTCCAAGTCATACAAACCACCTAAACAAAAGAGGAAACGTGACCTTATTAATCCTTCGAACTCCTCACAAAAGCAGGTTTGAGCTTTGGTCTTCACAGAAAAACAACCAGAAAAATAAAAGTAAGATAATATATAGACCAGCCCCGAGAATCTCAGACTCAGGAGGCCAGATGCAAGAATCTGAGGGGTTTCTTTTGCTTGTCTACAGATGAGGTCTGCTGGGCTTGCTCTCCCCTCATCCCTCCTTCTCATGCTCTAGCTGTGGTAGAAGAAACATTTCTGAATAACTGGATCCACACATCGGGCTTTCACCAGCTTCCCACTAAACCCACAGCTATGAACCACATTGGTTAAAGTAGCTAATTCCTCAGATTCTTTCCTAACATTTCATGGACAGTTTTTTCTTTATCTTTGTGAAACACGGCAGCATTTTCAAACTTACACCAACTAATATGGAGGAAACACTATGTTCACCCCTCCTGGCAGTCACAAATATATTACGTTTGCAATCAGCCACGTAGCAGTGGCAGAAGCCACGAGGTTCTTTAGCTCCTCTAGAGAAAGGAACACGAGAACAAGGTGAGATGAACTTTCCCTGGCACAACCTCTTTCAGGAAACTGCTGCTTCCAGGTTGAGGAAACCCAAGCTGAGTGTTGAGAAACAATACAGTTTGCATTTGACTTCTCTGTCGGCAGCTGTTTATTGAAGCCAAAATTAATTTGGAAGGCTGGAAGGTAAATGATAGAGATAAGTAACACACTGCAGAATAACCACTTCTAGTTGTCTGTGCAGATCTGACCTCAAAAATGTGGTGGGAGGCGGGGAATTATCTTCCAATACGGACAAATGTATTTCTGTAAAAGCTTTCTGCTCCTCTCTCTGGCAGTCATGCCATGTCAGTAGCTACCCAGCCTGGTGTTGAAACTGTTCTCCCAAAGACATCATTTGCAGTAAAGAAAATGTCACTGCCACTAGTTTCAAAATTGGCAAAAAAAAAAAAAAGTTCTTGGAGAATCCATGGGGAGAGGACAGGGAGAGGTTTCTGATTATGTTGAGATGGCTGATGTTCCATGAGATGGTTCCTGTGACCAACACTGCAAGTGACTGTTCATAAATATAAGTTGTTTCTCACCAGCATGCTTACTACACTAGGTTCTCCCACATTTTCACAGGCTGAACTCGTCCACTGCTAGGATTTTTTTTTTCCAAAAAACCCTCTAAATGGTTATCAGGACAGGTATACATGCAACCCCTCACTTTTAGAATACTTAATTTATCCCTCCTTCTGAATTTTAGTGGGACCATTTGCTAAGTTTTTGGATAAAAGAAAAAAAAAATCTGGATTCTACTTGATATTCACATCTACCCCAGGCAGCCACAGTGACATATGAGCACATCTGCAAAGCTGAGAAGGAAATGATGCAGCCTTGTAAAATCAGCAGCTGCTGACCCATAACTAATTTGCAATAGCAGTATTTTTCAACCTCATTAATGAAGTAGGATATAGAAGTACGAGATGCTGTGCAAAAAAAAAAAAAAACCAAACAAAAAATTAAATAAAGCAAATTATCAGGGCCCTGTTATGGATGCTCTGTCTAAAAACTTTGCAACAGACTGAAAGAATGAAAATGAAAACTTGTGTTATGAAGCCTGGTAGATTTTCATTACTTTCTGTGTAGATCCTTTCAGCAGTAACTTACTAAAAGGGCATTTTATTATAAGTTGATGGGTCATTTTATGAAACTGTGGCACTTCAGTCAAAAAGAAGTCACTGAAGAAACCACATGGGTAATAGAGCCAGTTACCGCACAAATAAAAACAAGCAAATTTTTCCTGTAGTAACTAACCATGCCACAGAATAGTTAAAACTCTTTTCCACATATACACGGTATCACATTTGAAAATGTTGCTCATGTTTGTGCTGTTTAATCACAAGAATCTACAAGTGCAGGATTTTTAATTGCCGTATTTTCTTTAGGGTGGCGAACAGTACTATCAGGAGCCACCATTGTTAATTGCAGAAGTTTAAGTCTTGGAATTTAAAGTCATTACTAGCTCTGGGCATCAGATGTTGAAAGTATTGCACGTCTACTGAAAACTTGGAACAGTGGTTGATTTCTTTTAAAAATCACTGAATGAAGAGTGCAGGACATAGCTATACTAGTGCTTGCCTGCTCATCACTACTACTGTCCTCTGCGCAACTCCACAAGCTGCTTCTGTGCTCTGACACCTCTTTGGTACCATTCCTGCTGTTTTCTGTCTTAGCGATGACAGCTTCTCTGTCCTTTTCCCTCTTCCTGGAAGGATTTCTTTCCTTTCTGTATTGAGTCTGGCTGGTATGGAGTTAACTCTCCCCATAGCACCCCCCCATAGTGCTGTGCTTTGCACTTGTGGCTAGGACAGTGTTGATAACCCACCCGTGCACTGGCCGCTGCTGAGCAGCACCCACACAGCACCAAGGCTGTCTCTTCAACACCCGACCCCAGGGCTGGTAGCCTGGGGGTGGGCAAGAGTTTGGGAGGGGACACAGCCAGGATAGCTGACCCCAAATGACCAGATCATTTGCCCACATCATATGATGTCATGCTCAGCAATAAAAGTTAAGAGAAAGGAGGAGGAGAGGAGGCATTCATTATTGAGGCGTTTGTCTTCTGAAGCAGCCACTATGCATACTGGGGTTCTGCTTCCCCCAAAGTGGCTTGACATCGCCTGCTCATGAGAAGTAGAGAATTCATCTTTTTGCTTTGCTTTAACATGCAGCCTTTGCTTTTTCTTCATTACACTCATTATACAAACCCATAATTTTTCCATCTTATTTTTTTCCCTTGTCATGTTGAGGAGAGGGAGTAAGAGAGCAGCTGGGTGGGCACATGGATGCCAGCCAAGGCCAACCCACCACAACTTTCCTTTCCTTTGTCTTTACAGAGGAGATTGAGGCCCCACCTGGAGTACTATGTGCAGATCTGGAGCCCTCAGTCCAGGAAAGACATGGACCTGCTGGAGAGGATCCAGAGGAGGCCACCAAGATGGTCAGAGGGCGGGAACAGCTCTGCTGTGAGGACAGGCTGAGAGAGTTGGGGTTGTTCAGCCTGGAGAAGAGAAGGACCGGGGAGACCTTATTGTGGCCTTTCAGTACTCAGAAAGGCGCCTATAAAAAAGATGGGAACAGACTTTTTAGCAGAGTCTGTTGTGATAGAACAAGGGGTAATGGTTTTAAACTAAAAGAGGGGAGATTCAGGCTAGACGTGAGGAAGAAATATTTTACGATGCGGGTGGTAAAACACTGGCCCAGGTTGCCCAGAGAGGTGGTGGATGCCCCATCCCTGGAGACATTCCAGGCCGGGCCGGACAGGGCTCTGAGCAACCTGATCTAGTTACAGATGTCCCTGCTTATTGCAGGGGGTTGGACTAGATGACCTTTAAAGGTCCTTTCCAACTCAAACTATTCTGTGATTCTATGATTCTATGATTACAGTGCAGGAAGGCTCCTCCTGTAATGTCACCAAGAGGCTACTAAACATTTAATCATTGGAGCTTCTCTGCTTGTCCCAGAGATATGCCACACATTTTACAGTTGATAATGTTCTCTCCCCTGTGTGATCCGGCTGTTAAGTGTAAAGACCGAGGAAAAGGGTAAATAGCTGCAGCTGCTGTACTGATGCCAGTGGCAACATTGATAAAGTACTCATTTCCTAAACAGTTCTGGAAGACTCATTACTTTGTTCTCCATGTTGCATACACTTGGAAATCCTGAGGCACGGCCTACTATACCTCTGCATTGCATACACAGAATCATAGAATCATTTCGGTTGGAAGAGACTCTCAGGATCATCGAGTCCAACCATAACCTAACTCTAGCACTAAACCGTGCTCCTAAGAACCTCGTCTAAATGCCTTTTAAACACCTCCAGGGATGGTGACTCCACCACTTCCCTGGGCAAATTCCAGTTCTTTTTAATCCTAGGATGTTACTGACAGACAGGCAGGCTAATATCTCACATACTTTTATGACAGTCCTCTGGCAGCACGTGTTACCAGGAAACAAGGAACTTGTTCAAAGAATTTACCAGACAGACCAGATATGTACCTATTGATTTACTTCTGCAGAGATTATGAAAGTATTGATGGCTGAATACAGGCTGCTTGGAGAAAGCTTCTGCACCTTGCAACATTCATTACTGCTTATTACTAATATGTCTTATTATCTCAGTGTATTTTTTTAAAAAAGAAACATGTAATACTGGAAAATGTCCCCCACAATCAGATGATCAAATTTGGTCTGCTTCCCTCCCCTTTACTTGATGATTCAAATTTATGTTTTTTAACAATTTTAAACATAATAACATTCCATTCAAACAAAAAAATAAGACAACTGTGGTACCATAGTCTGACCTTGTGAAATAGGAGGGACAGGTTTCTCAGCAGGTAGGGGGTTGGGATGCAAAACAAGATTAAAAGAGGAAGCTGCAATAGTTCTTTCATGAAGACAATCCGAAATTTTCAAAGAAACAATTGTCACTGTGCTGAAATTGCCTGGCCCAGATGTGTCACCTGGAGAATGTAGAGGGTGGGAAGAGCAGAAGGACCCCAGGAAAACAAAAAAAATTGTCTTTCTTTCTGTGCAAATAGGCAGTTCCCCTGGGTATTTGAAACAAAATTTTGTTAGTCCTCTCCATACAGTCCTACTGCTTTATCATGTACAAGGGCTTTGCTTGCAGTAGTGTCCTTTACAGCGCTGCTGTATTTTGTTCCTGCTGGGTCTCCGGATCTCTGTGTTCCCCAAAGTGGAGGCAGGGGAACTCTTGGCTTTGCCGCGACACGACAATCTCGTCTGTTTGATGGTGCTTATGGACCATTGCATCTTTAGTGCTTTCACAGTATGAACAACATCCTGATCTTTACTAGTGCTTCTACTTAGTAGAAGTTCTTGCCAGCTCCCCAAACAAGGGAAGTTCTTGGGGCTTTAGAAGGGACTACAAAGATTCTGCTCTGTTCAACGTAGCCATTACAGTGCTAACAAAGGTATGTAGTACCAGGGGCATCATTTTCACTTTTTCAGTGAAAGAAACTTTTTGCAAGAAATAAGTCTTCTCCTGCATGAACATGGCATTCCTGGGTGGAAGTACTGTAGACAAGAAAAATCCTTGCTAAACTGTGTTTTTCCATTGTAAGAAAACTCAATCAAAACCAACAAAAATGCCCCAAATTCCATTACGATATGAAGAAAACATTGCTTTTGCAGACATTTCTTAGGGCTCCTTGTATAAATTCCTTGGCAATGCACAGGAGTTTGCTTTATTTCATTATTTCCTTTCTCTTCCCACTTCATCATAGTCTTTTTTTTTTCCCCATCTAATGTATGGGTATTTTCATTCCCTGAGCTCTGTTAAGTGTTCACCTTGATTTTCAACGTTGCTATTTTGTTTCTCTACTTTCTCCCCGAACAACCCAACTCTTCTTTACTTTTTAATGTCTTTGCTTCCCAAAACACCCAGAACCCCTACTAAAAGGAGCTCCAAGCTATTTGTAAAATGGAAGCAACAGCACTCCCAATTCTCTGTTGAAATTAATAAATCTTCCATAGGGATAAAAGGAGATGGGGGTGGGGAATCACCTTTCCAGGAGAAAATTTTCAGTAATTAGTAAGAAAGTTTAATGGGCAATATTATAATTTAATAGTTACACCAGATAGCTATTAAAATATAGTATCATATATTAAAACCTCTTATTAGCTAGTGCAATTTAATAACAACAACAAAAAGAAAGCTGATCGCTACAGATGAACCATCAAATTTAAACAGCAAGATTTTGTTGTTCTGCTGCTGCTGTCAGCTGTGGATAGAAAGGGCATCAGCTATAGAATGGACCACACACAGCATCTTTCAAAATGTCAGTGCATGCTGCTGGGAGACCTTGCTTCCCTCTAATTTTTTTTCCTATTAGTTCAGTTAGTAGAAAATACTTCCATACTTTAGTAAAGCCACATTCTGGTAATAATGAATTGCAGACACAAGTGAGGGTCTGTGCACTTACTGCTTAGAAACTCCCATTCGTTCCTCTAACTTTGAAAAAAGACTCATCAAGTTTAGCAGAATCGCATCCATGCTTAAAATATCTCTCGATGTGTTGATAGATCTAAACTATGTAGTGCTTTCAGGGTAATCAAACCTGATGTACGACGAATCTTTTCTACACTTATTTAATGTTCTGACTTCCCAGGAAATGTGCTAAATGAAATGACAAAGCCCAAACTGCAACAAGAACAAATTCACTACTGTGCAGTGATACAAATGATTAAAATAAAACTGTTCAATTAAGAGCATATGGAATAATGAACACATAAAAATAAATGAGGAAAGAATCACCCTGGAAACAAAGTTATTTCAATTACAGTTTATTTTGATCCCTTCATGATGCATATACATTTTAAGTAAAAATGACTTGCAAATTCCCAGCTAAAGTTATATCAAAGGATTTTTTCCATCCCTACTAAGTGACCAAAATCACGTTTATAACATAGCACCGTTCTATTAATTTAAAAGAAAAACTTCATTAAAATAATAATTATAATATTATAATTCCAATTCATTAGAGAATCTTTTGAAATATAAAGTAAAATTAGTATCAAATAGTCTTTTACTAAAAACAATAAACAGTTTTATAAGTGTATTCTGTACACAAACCTGCAAGCCCACTTCAAGGTCCATTACCTATTTATTTTCTAGTATTCAGAAGTTTTTCATTCTGGGGTGGCATTCAGAAGTGTTCATTCTAGGATGGCAAGGGCTGTCAAAGAGCATATTTTAACTAAGTTTGCAGCACTTTAAATGAGATCTCATGCCTCTTGGTGCATGTTCAAATTCATACCTCTACACTTGGACACCTCACTTGTGAATAGCGGTCAGAAATACCTTTTCTCCATTGCTACCTGGCAGAATTTCACCTGCTCCACCCAAATGCAGACTTGACCACAGTGATTCATCCCACTGACACTTCCATAATGTTTCCTTCTAACAGCTGACAATGGAAGCTACAGCTTGTAAAACATGCAGCTATACGTCTGCAAACTGGAGCTAGTGGATATGGAATGAGTAAAAATAGATGTATTACATATTTATATAAATATATATATATATAAAAAATCACCTTTATGTCTGTAACTAGTAGAGAATTAGGGTCTGACTCTCCCACAAGAAATTGTCTTCACACAGCACTAAACCTAGTGTTAATCACACTGATAAAACAGTCTAAAATCCCTAATCTCAAGCAGTTGAGCTGGGACACTTCTACTGTCGGCAGACAGAAAATCTGAGTACAGACTTCCCTTTATCAAGAAGCGACATGAGATACTTATTTACCACAACAGAAGCCACAATCCGATAATTAGAAAGTTCACTTCCTTCTGCAACTGATCTCTAGATGAGGAAACACGACCAGTGCATGAGGGTTTCTGCATAGGGAGCAGAGAGCATGGCCCTAAAGGAAAGCCTCATGTATACACCATTTAGATCAACACACTAAAGACACACATATAGACAGACCTTACATGTCATGAATGCACGTCTGAACGCTAGCCATAAGTCACATATAAAGCTACATTATTCTATGTAAAGCCCCTTGAATTCAAGCCAGCAGTGAAAATAAATCTAGAGCTTGCTTTAAACCACAGACATAAATGTGTTCATGCCAGCCAGTCCAAATCAGTAACTGGCAGTCGACTGCCGGCAACAGCTGACATTTCTTCCTCTCTCTTTTCTTAAGCGGTTTGCAAAGATATACTCGTGGGCAAACCACTGCAACGAGCCAGACTGCACCAAATGGAAATATGTGCAATGATAGTAAGATCCATCTCCACAAGAAACACTTGTAATAATGAAAAAAAAAACATGTGGAAATGGGCATTCATGACCAGTGTCCATGGGGACTCCAAAGAGCACCCACAAAGTGAACGCTCTCTTGGTGAACAGTGGGAAAAGTTGGAAAGCGGACTGGAAGGGTGAGATGAGATAGAAAGAAACTCCCTCTTTCTCTGCCAAGCCCTCTACTTGTTTTAACAAACGAGCCATTAGCATCTCCAAATTATCTGGCCCAAGCTACGGCCAGCTCACTTTCATCCAAGCCCAGGCCCCAGCCAAACATTAGGAAATTACCAGCTGGGTCCAGTGCGAAGGCAGCAGGCCTGCATCTCATCAGCACCACAGCATCAATGAATCCCAAGCTGCGCTCTCCTTCACCGCCTTTGTCTATACATTAAGTGCACATGGCCATGGAAAGGAACCTACTTAACTTGAACCACTCACTACAAAGCCTGAAGGTATAAATCATTACCCACTGGGATTTCTCTGAAGGAACAGGGGAGCAGAAAGAAATAGAGGTTCTTAAATATAATTCTAAGTACCCTTGCAAGAATTGTACAAGGACATTGAAGGAGAGAGCTGCATTACCTCTTGAATTAGTGCGAACATTAGTGTGGTCTTTTCTAAGCTCTCAAAATAGGCAAGAACTGTCTCTATGGTTGCACCACACAGAGGTGTGAACTTGTCTAGCACAGAATAAAGAAATGAAACTTCCCAAATATTGACAAATCTGTCACTGTCACTTCTTAATCTCTTTGTCCCAGAAGGAGAAAGTAGAGACAGGACAATTAATTCTAATGGTACATTAGTTTACCTGTTAACTAAGTGATGGTAATAACCAATGAGGCATATAAGAAATTCATTTTTCCAAAGACCAAAAGTACTGAATATGAAAATAGATCTTTTTGTGCTCCTTAAGCTTCTGCTTACTTAGCTAACCTCTTAGACATCTTGGTGAGATCTCATAGACGTTAAATGTGGTGACTTCCTACATTTCAGGAAAGTAAGAGAAGAAAATTGACATATTCATAAGCAGTGCAATATTCCAACTGAGAACCTCAGATTTCTTAAGCGAGAAGGCAGTCATCATTACTTAGCTGTAAAGTGGTATACTTTTTATGACATTGCAGACTACATAGGACCCAGGGCAAAAGAAGCCCTCACATTAAAAACAATCAGATTAGCATAATAAAAGCAGAAAGCAAAGCTGAGGGAACATTTGGGGAGCTTTTAATTTTTTTTTTCTTCAAAGCGTTTCAACTCCTTCAGCCAAAGTAAACACATCACAGATTAGTTCTCAGAAGTGCCCTCAGCCACAAAATAAGTTATTGTAATATGAGGGAGGAGTGATACTGGGAACTAAGCTAAGCTCCATGACATATAATAAATGGGGAGGGCTCAGAAAACAGGCTGAAACAAGCACATGTTTAATTTTTCAGACCTAATCAAGACATTCAACATACAGTGAGCTAGCTAGAATACCACTAATGCAGACTTCTCTTACTGCAATTCCAGAATTAAGAATGTATTTTGCTAGTTTTCACTCACACATCCCTGTTGTAGAAAAGACCCCACACAAAACACAGCATCCCTTGAACCCACTCGACTCCCTCTGTTGATGAACCGACACGAAAATGCAGCATGTCAAAATCTTGGGATACTCATCACACCCAGGCAGCATCCTGCCATCTACCAATGATCAAAAAATTACACACCCCAGCCATTGAAAAATAGTGGCTTCTTTACAGAGAGATTTACAGGAGGGGAAAACAGGAAAAAGCTCTCTCAAATTCATTTTCGTTTGGAACAAAGCTCAATATTTCATTTCTTAATATTGATTCTTAAAGAGATTTTCCAGTTCTGCATCTTAACAATGCACCAGAATTGCTGTACGGGACTAGACCAATATCCCACTGCCAGAAATCAAACAACAAAGGAAAATAGATGAAACAGTTAAAGAATAATCTGTCTGCCTGAAGTTAAGAGGAAACTCTTTTTAGATGTGACACCCTCAGGCGCAGTCCGAGTCTGATCCTGGTGGCTCCCTGATCTCAGGGCACCCCTGTCCCCCTAGCCCATCCCTCCTGGGTCCTGGACCTCACCTGAGTGAGCTACCCCTGACCGCAGGGCAGCTTGACAGCATCAGCCCCATTCTGCCTCTTTCAGACTTCTACACTTCTCCCAGGCCAGAGGAAAAGATGAACCTGATTTCTAGAAAGGTCTTGCTCAGTTTGTGACTAGGACAGCAGAAACTCCTATCAGATATAAAGTACATTGTAGAAAAGGCACTCACTGAGCTCCAATTGTGTGAGAATGGCCTTCAAAGTCATTACTAAATTTCAGTGTAAGATGTATCCCAGAGGCGATTTTCTGCACCTTAAATTAAGATAGTTGAAACTACAACTACCTCCTAGCTTCCTACATTCATCAAAGAGTTCTGGGCCAGCAGTGTTTGTTTTCTGATCAATTTATTTTTCTTTATGATTTTCTCTAATGAACTCTAATTTACTCAGAAATAAACTTGAGGTGATTTAAAGCCTGCTAGCAAATACAACGGAGGCCAGACATTTTAGAGAAAGATCTAGCAGAGGGTCTGAACTTGTGGACATAAGCTGCTTGGAGTTTGTCTCTGGGAGGTGCTCCAGAGATATGGGGCCCTATGAATGTTATTAATTGTAGTTAAACAATTTCCATTTCCATACCTGATATTACTTAGGAGGAACAGAAAGATAGGTGAGAAGCATGTAAGGTATGTGTACTGATCGTATACCAATAGCCTCATGCTTGGCAAACTTCACACACTAAAGTAATCCTTATTCTGGGTTTTATGCAGTGATTATATGAATTAATTGTTAATCATATATAAGTACTGCCCAGTGCATTTATACTTAGTGAATAATGTTCTTCAATAAAATATTAGTAGTTAAAAGATCAGAAGTGTAATTTGCTTAACTTACTATAATAAGGTTGCTAATTAGCTTCTTTTAAAAAATTCTAACTCTCTGCAATATGAAGTACATGCACAGTACTGATCCCTCCATAGAGGGATCTCAAATTCTCAAATTCTTAGCTGTACACCCAGCAGAGGTACCCCTTTTTTCATGCATTCCCCTCTACAGTGCACCTTTCAGTGCACTCAAAAGGTAAGTTACCTCTTTGGACTGAAAGAAATCAGTGACGTCTTTCCTTACTTTTCCTCAAAATGGAGTCATCATCTCTTTCACTGGAGTTGGGCAGACCTAAAGCACCTGAACAAGAGGATATCATTCTTCAGTCCTTAAAGTCACTCTCCAAAGTTGCCTAGCAAGTTTACTGGGAAGTAGTCACTTCATTGCTCAGATCTCAGCTGTCTTCTCTGCTCTGTACTTTCAGAGATGGTCAGAAAGCACAAATTAGTTACAGCCGATCACTTTTCTTTCTGGCTTCTGCTTGCAATAGGCCCTGGACAGTTGGCATTTCTTCTAGATCCCTACCTGCTCCTTTCGTCAACGCAGCTGAAAGTCAATCATTAGCTACCTCAGTTGTATAGGTAGTCCATCTATTTTCAAATTATTGCACAGCAGTATATAACTGGTGAAGTAAATCTGGAAAGAAGCTGCTGTTCACCACCCCCATAGTATCAGAGTTTATACTTAAATACTGTTTCCAGCTGAAGGACCTGAACTGAGGACAAAACCACCTTAGATTCTTTGTGTAGCTGATGCAGAGAAATAGGTGTCTTCAGAAGATCTCAGACATGCGAAGACCAAAATCTATACCTATAGATATAGGCCTATAAGAGGAGGCCTCTCTTCGTCCCAAGGAAAGTTATCTATGCTTCTAGAATAGATGGCCTTGTTAAATACTTTAAAAGTTACCTGGGATGAATTGAGACTACTTGTTCCTAAGATCCAATCTACCTCCGCATTTTCTCAGAGACATCAAAGCCATCTAGGACACAGGACAGTTTTGGCCATGTAGTTTACCAGACACCTGAGAAACTGACACATACAACAGTTTAAAAAAAAAAAAAAAAAAGTCTGCAATGACATCCTCCCACACAGAGGCTCTCAATAAATACACTGCCTCTTTTGCTACCTCCCCTAGTTCCAAAAAACGGCAGTCTAGATTTTCATGCCCTGTTGGCTCTGCTGCACGCTGCAGATATAAAAGCAGATGATTGATGGGTTTTGCACTATGGAAGCCCTACTTGTTGGCAAATGCACACTTGAGAAAGGATTCCAGATCTCTGAGCCACAGCAGGAACTAACAGGGTCTGTAGACCAGTTGTTTCAGATTTATATTTAGTATTTGACAAACACGAATATCCTTCTATCTGGTTCTTGGTTAGAAGAATAGCTTTGGATTACTCGTAAAGAAAGTATTTATTCTAATTCTTGGTGAAGCAGGTATTCAGGACTAGGCAATGTGAGCATGGATTCTGTATCATTAAAGACAGAATTTGGAGTGAAACTCCCTACCTTTTTCTAAAGGAATAGATCTGAATTGAACAGTGTATTTTCACACATTTTCAAAAAGCTCGGGTGGAGTTTCCCAGCTAGAGGTTCAGTAAGTTGACTTCCAACACATTCAGCCAGGGTGTCCCTACGCAACCTTCAGTAGGCAGTGCTTGCTCTTTACCTGGCCTGTGTGGCACACAATTTTTTGGATAGCCCTCCCATCCTTTATCTCTTCAAAGAAATCTGATCCAAGCACATAAAGACCCCATGCTAGCTAAATCATAGTGTTTTCCAGGACTACGTTCTTATACACACTCAGGATTTATAGTTCAGAGCTAACACTGTCGGTTTTACCTTACCTAGACTTGTATTTCTCTGTTTCCCTTGCCTGAAATATGTTTACACTGAAACCAGAAACCTAACAGGAACATGGGATCATTTTTTCCCCCACATATGACCCCTCTACTGAACAACATCATGTTGCCCTATCAACCATACAAGGCATTTCCTTCCTCCTACACTGGACAGTCAAGCAAAGCAAACTTATTTCCTGCAGAAGTCAGCCCAGCTTTCTGAAGCTCAGCAAGTTCCCAAGGGTTTTATTTACAAACTTCCCTTGTTCTGCTTCTGGAAAAATACTGAATGTTCTTGCTGCTTTCCTTGAAGAGTATTTTGACTGCAGCCTCTTTTCCTAAGACTCCAGCTCCAGTTGCTCCCGCTTCAGTGGGCAGCATCGAGGCTAACGGTCACCTATCACTCCCGCTCCCAGCCCCAACAGCATATTGCCCGAGGCATCCCATGACAAAGCAACTGGACCAGAATACATAAACTGGATGCTAATATTCCATGAGTACAACAGTTTACAAACCAAATCTCATTCCTTGCTCAAGGAGCTTTCAAAAAACCAAGCAAGTCCATCAGCGAATCCAGAAATCAGCAACTCCAACATGAAAAAAGGCTTGTTTTCTTGGCATGTAATCGTATCAAAAGGAGAGGAAGCTGGCATCAAAACCACTCACTTTCGTGTAACAGGACATTCATTCTTGGGTTTTACACCGCGCATGAAGTTAATGGCCAAATAAACACAGAAACTGAGCAAAACAGGAGGAGTAATTACATCACCAGACCTCCTTCTACTCTGTATGGAAAAAGTTTCTAACTCGGCATTCCGTACATTCAGTCTAACCTTGAAATCAAACACAACAGAGCCTGTCTTTCCTTCAGTTCTTCCTAAATCCCCCTCAAATTAAGAGACCCAACCTATTTTCAAACTTCCTGCACACAATCCTAATGGCATTATACAGAAATATGATGACGCATAAAATGAAACCAACTATGCTGGTCTTCAGGAAGGATTTTTTTACTCCTTGCTCTGAAGTGACCTAAAATTCCTGTCAGATGCCACAATAAGATCTACACTTCTTTCTGAGAAGAAATTTCCCTGCACTGAGGCACAATAATCTTTCATGATATGTATATGACATACAAGTTTGTGCAGCCAAAAAATCTGACTGGAAATCAAACTGTAGTCAGAATTATACTTTTATCGCAATATAGCAGTCTGAAGATACAAACTACACTTTATTTTCCTTCGCCTTGTACGTATTTTTCTAAGAGCTTGTAAAAACCAAATATCAACGTTTTTGATGTAAAGAACATCGAAAGGGTGTTGGCCCCCTGTCCCAAGTAACAAGCCATAGGACAAGAGGAAACGGTCTCAAGTTGCACCAGGGGAGGTTTAGATCGGATATTAGGAAAAGTTTCTTCACAGAAAGGGTTCTCAGGCATTGGAACAGGCTGCCCAGGGAAGTGGTGGAGTCACCATCCCTGGAGGTGTTTAAAAGATGGGTAGATGAGGTTATTAGGGACATGGTTTAAAGGTGGACTTGACAGTGCTGAGTTGACAGTTAGACTCGATGATCTTAAAGATCTTTTCTAACCAAAATGATTCTATTATGTGAGTCTATAAAAATTCAGTCAAAACACCTAAAAACTGACAACAAATTGTTTAAACAGGAAAAAAAAAAAAAAGGTACTCTACTGCATACTAAGGAAAATACTTGAACTGCAAAGTTCTTATGAATGCTATTGAACTTTCCTCAACTTTCACCAAATGAAAGGAGCTCTTGTCCCTAACCAGGACTGGGAGAACAGAGGGACAGAGATTGAGGTTTTGAGGCTAGAACTAAAGAGCCGAAGTCGGGAAAAGCATCATGAGAAAGGACTTTCCCTCTTCTTTCCTTCCTTCCTTCACTTATAAAATGCTGAAAATTGCTTTTGTGCAAACAGTTATTTTCTAACATGCTTTCTTTCTGTTGTCACTTTTAAGTCCCCTAGACATAAATCTATGGAAAGTGAATACTCAAGATATATTTGAACAAATCCTCTCCAAAATGATAAACAGCAATTATCAATGACCTTTCCAGAGAGAAGGATCATAACAGATATCCACTGGGATAATTCTCCCATTCATATCATTTAAGGGAATGACACCACATACAGCACATTGAAGTGAAGTCTCACTATACATCTCTTTTCTGTCATCGTAATGACAACCCAGAGGAGTGTGTTGATCCTGCAGATGTTCTTATCCTGATCTTGTTATTTCTGAAATGGAAGCTCAAATGTAGAAAAAGTAAGAACATTTTCCAACATTAACTCCAACACTACCATACTTGTAGCTTAAACAAATAGTTTTGTGGCATAAGCAGAAGAACAAAAACATCAAACAAGGTTTCACAAACTAAATAACGAAGCTAAACGAAGACAACTTCACTAACCCCAGACAAGCTTCTTCGCAAAGAAAATGCTATATATTTTAGAACCCGAGCCTGTATTTTGACTTATACTCAAAAACGGCAGAAGGAACTGTATCACACAAAATTAAGCACTACCCATCTTGAAAACTACGAATCTGTTCTGGTTAGATACGTAGAGTCAACATTTTAGGACATTTTATTTGGGAATATTTGGTGTGACCTTCAGACTGGCTGAAGGCTCCTCAAGGACCAATTTTTTCTCCAATTGCACTAGACTTGTCTTCTGCCAGGAGCACAGGCTTGGCTTAAAGTAGCTTCACACTTATTCTGAATAAGCTCACTCTTTGCAAAGAGTGGTCTGATGGTTCATGTACAGCAGAGAGGTTCTTACTACATCTTTTTTCCTCATCCCAGGTCCTGAATTAGTTTTTCCCGTTGCAGAAGACAGCCAAAGCACATCTAAACCTCCCTATGATGGAAATTCTCAACTGGTCAGTTAATCTGCCTTAGGTCCTTTTACACTGCCTGTGGGCCAGGCTCTAGCTTAGGCAGGTTGTGTACATCATGTATGATTTTATGTATGAATACCGATGTTTGTTAGAGGTGCCAATCCAAGTTTACAGTTAGAGTTTAAAAAAAATTATGGAACCATTTTTCAAATACAGCAGAAGCCTTTATGGCATCCACTGGACAAAAAACATAGTCGCAGTCAAAGTCATTGCTTTGCCAGAATATTACAGATCAAACTTAAATTGAAATACCTGCCTAGAGAACGGAGGAAGGCACACACACATACACACAAACCCTGCCTTTTCTTCTCCTTCCACCTGAGCCTCATCGCTGCCAAGTGCCTCACAAGCTTTTGTAGGGATAGTCCTTAACAAAGTCTCTCAGAATTGGAAAGGCAGTACAGAATCACAGAATCACAGAATCACAGAATGTTAGGGATTGGAAGGGACCTCAAAAGATCATCTAGTCCAATCCCCCTGCCAGAGCAGGAAAACTTAGGTGAGGTTACACAGGAAGGCGTCCAGGCGGGTTTTGAATGTCTCCAGAGAAGGAGAATCCACAACCCCCCTGGGCAGCCTGTTCCAGTGTTCCGTCACCCTCACTGAGAAGAAGTTTCTTCTCACATTTAAGTGGAACCTCTTGTGTTCCAGCTTGGACCCATTACCCCTTGTCTTACTGTTGGTTGTCACCGAGAAGAGCCTAGCTCCATCCTCGTGACACCCACCCTTTATATATTTATAAACATTAATGAGGTCACCCCTCAGTCTCCTCTTCTCCAAGCTAAAGAGACCCAGCTCCCTCAGCCTTTCCTCATAAGGGAGATGCTCCACTCCCTTAATCATCTTTGTGGCCCTCCGCTGGACTCTCTCCAGCAGTTCCCTGTCCTTCTTGAACTGAGGGGCCCAGAACTGGACACAATATTCCAGATGAGGTCTCACCAGGGCAGAGTAGAGGGGAAGGAGAACCTCTCTGGACCTACTAACCACCCCCCTTCTAATACACCCCAGGATGCCATTGGCCTTCTTGGCCACAAGGGCACAGTGCTGGCTCATGGTCATCCTGCTGTCCACCAGGACCCCCAGGTCCCTTTCCCCTACACTGCTCTCTAATAGGTCATTCCCCAACCTGTACTGGAACCTGGGGTTGTTCCTGCCCAGATGCAAGACTCTACATTTCCCCTTGTTATATTTCATTAAATTTTTCCCCGCCCAACTCTCCAGCCTGTCCAGATCTCGCTGGATGGCAGCACAGCCCTCTGGCGTGTCAGCCACTCCTCCCAGCTTGGTGTCATCAGCAAACTTGCTGATAGTACACTCAATTCCCTCATCCAAGTCATTGATGAATATATTGAACAGTATTGGTCCCAGAACTGACCCTTGAGGCACTCCACTAGATACAGGCCTCCAACCAGACTCCGCCCCATTGATCACAACTCTCTGGCTTCTCTCCTTCAGCCAGTTTGCAGTCCACCTCACTACCCGATCATCCAGTCCACTCTTCCTCAGTTTTGCCGTGAGGATGCTGTGGGAGACGGTGTCAAATGCTTTGCTGAAGTCAAGGTAGACCACATCCACTGCTCTGCCATCGTCAATCCACCTTGTTACGTCTTCATAAAAGGCTATGAGGTTGGTCAAACACGACTTCCCCTTGGTGAAGCCATGTTGACTGTCCCTGATGACCCTCTTATCCTTGATATGTCTTAAGATGGCACCAAGGATAAGGTGTTCCATCACTTTCCCAGGGATGGAGGTGAGGCTGACCGGTCTATAGTTGCCCGGGTCCTCCTTCTTGCCCTTTTTGAAGACCGGAGTGATATTTGCTTTCCTCCAGTCCTCAGGCACCTCTCCCGTTTCCCAAGACTTGGCAAAGATGATGGAGAGCGGTCCAGCAATGACTTCAGCCAGCTCCCTCAGCACCCTCGGGTGCATCCCATCTGGACCCATGGATTTATGGATGTCCAGATTGCTTAATTGCTCCCTAACCCAGTCCTCATCAACTGAGGCAGACTCCTCCATTGCCCTGCCTTCCTCTGGGGCCTCAGGGGTACGGGGCTCCTCAGGACAGCCTCCGGCAGAGTAGACAGAGACAAAGAAGGCATTCAGTAATTCTGCCTTCTCTGTATCTTCTGTCACCAGGGCACCCACCCCGTTCATCAGTGGGCCTACATTGCCTCTGGTGTTAGTTTTATCTGCCATGTATTTGAAGAACCTCTTCCTGTTGTCCTTGACCCCTCTCGCCAGGTTTAACTCTAAGGAGGCCTTAGCTTTCCTAGTTGCCTCCCTACATCCTCTGACAACAGCCTTATATTCTTCCCAAGTGGCCAGCCCCTCCTTCCATGATTTGTAAACCCTCCTCTTCCACTTGAGTTTGCCCAGCAGTTCCCTGTTTAACCACGCAGGTCTCCTGGCTCCCTTCCTTGACTTCCTGCGCGTCGGGATGCACTGGTCTTGAGCTTGGTAGAAGCAGTCCCTGAAAGTTAACCAACTATCTTGGGCGCCTTTACCCTCAAGCAGCCTTGCCCACGGGATTTCCTCCAGCAACTGTTTGAAAAGGCCAAAGTCGGCCCTGCTGAAGTCCAGGGTTGCAATTCTGCTCGGTATTCTGCTCCCACCACAGGAGATTCTGAACTCCACCATCTCATGGTCACTGCAACCAAGGCAGCCCCCCACCTTTACTGCTTCGACCAGACCCTCCTTGTTAGCGAGGACGAGATCCAGCAGCGCACCTCTTCTAGTCGGCTCCTCCACCATTTGCATCAGAAAGTTATCGTCAATGCACTGGAGGAACCTCCTAGACTGAGGCTGACTGGCTGAGCAGTCCTTCCAGCAAACATCAGGGTAGTTAAAATCCCCCATAACAACCAGAGCCTGTGACTGTGAGGCCACGCTCAGCTGCCCGTAGAAGGCCTCATCAACTTCCTCACCCTGATCTGGTGGCCTGTAATAGACTCCCACAACAGTATCAGCCCTGCCAGCCTGCCCCTTAATTCTCACCCACAGACTCTCAACTTGCTCCTCAACCGCACCTGGACAGTACTCTATACATTGCAGTTGCTCTCTCACGTAAAGAGCAACTCCACCACCACGCTTGGCTGGCCTGTCTTTCCTGAAAAGGGCATAGCCATCCATGACCACATTCCAGTCATGTGAGCTGTCCCACCATGTCTCTGTAATTGCCACCAGATCATAATCTCCTGACCGAACGCAGGTTTCTAACTCCTCCTGCTTATTCCCCATGCTGCGCGCATTGGTGTACAGGCATTTCAGGGAGCGAGCCGAGTACACCGATTTCACCCTAGGGGCCTGGGGGGCCTCCCGGTCTTTATTGATTCCCGTGTGCTGCCCCACTGATGCAAGCCCAGCTACAACCCCATCCCCCTTCAAATCTAGTTTAAAGCCCTGCAAATGAGCCCTGCTAATTCCTGTCCCAGCATCTTTTTACCCCTGTGGGATAAACCTTTCCCACATATCACTGACCGGACTGGTGTCTTATAAAACCAGCCGTTATCAAAGAACCCAAAGCCCTGCCTGTAGCACCAGTCCTGAAGCCAATCATTTACGGACTCAATTTTTCTATTCCGTCCCACATCATCATCCGAAAATGGAAGGAGGGAAGAGAAGATAACTTGAGCCCCAGACTCTTTCACCATTTGTCCCAAGGCCTTGAAGTCTCTCTTCATTCCCCTCAGACTACGGGATGCCGCTTCCTCCCCATCTGTCTGAAAGATCAGTAGGGGGTAATAGTCCGTTGGGCGCACCAGTTTGGGGAGGGCTCTGGCGATGTCCCTGATCCGAGCTCCTGGTAGGCTACAAACTTCCCGATGCTGAGGGTCAGCTCTGCATATCGGGCCCTCCGTCCCTCTCAGAAGGGAATTGCCTACCACAATTACCCTTCTTTCTTTTTTATCGGAGGCAGTCTTGAGGCGTGGAGTCGATCGCCTCTTCCTATGTGACTTCGTAGGTGGCCCTTGCACCACATCCCCACCTACATCTTCTTCAATATCCAGGGCCTCAAACCTATTATGGAGGGGCACCTGGGGAAGCAAAGCAGGTAGGGAGGGGGGTTGCCCGCGACGCCTAACTGGAACTCGCTTCCAACCCTCCTCAGCTGTTTGGCCCCCTACTTCTGCCCGACAGCGACAGGGCAGGGGCTCTCTCAAATCCTCCCACACATGCCTTTGCACAGAAAGGCCAGAGACCAAGCAATAACCTTCTATAATTTCTCTTTTCAGTTATAAACGGAGGCAGATGTGATGACAAATACATGTTTCAGAAAGCTGAATGTGTTGTTATAGTAGAATACTATGGGATATCAAATATTTCCCTTTCCACCCCAGATTATATAAAAATACCAATACTCAGGATTTCTCTCATAAATGGCCTGTTTCATTTTTAAAAGTCTGATTTTTTTTACCCTTTGTGTGGGTTTATATTTTTTTTCCCCTATTGATTTTCACTGTTTCCTCCTGGTGTTCTGCCTATACTGGGATACACTCATTTTTTTCACCTTGGAGGTGAAAATTGTTCTCTCTGAACAATTCCTAGCAGGGTATTGAAGCAAAGAAGGGTAAAATCTGTTTCATGGGAAAATGGAAAGAGGACTGTTAGCTGGATTGGACACATGGCTGGCAGTCAAACGGCATATGGCAAACACCAAGCCACTGCACTGGTTTGGTTTTGGCTCCTTGCTTATGCACGTACATAGCAGCAACCACTCCCACCTCAAACCACAAAATAAGGACTTATTACAATCATTTCCAGTTGGGGGAAGCAAGATACAAGTTCTCACTGAGCTAAGTCAAGCTTTTTTTCTTTCCCCCCTCCCAAGGAACACACTGAAAAGCCTTTCTTGTCATGGTAAGCAATGGCAAGGCTCTAATTATCTGGCAATTCTCATCAAGTACTTATAGAGATGGTGGATTCGTAGTGCACCCCGGCGTGTGCATTCCAATTGGGGTGTACCTCCATGAGAGCTACAAGCACAGCACTCTTCAGGATCCTGTCTCCACAGACCACACAAAAATTTACACATGTTCTTTAAAATCTGTGTTCTCATTATTAAGAGCAAATGTGTTAGGTGTAGTAATGTTTTGAAAACTGTTTTATACAGTTAAATGATGAGACTGGAGGGGTTTATATTCATTTTACAGAGATTTTCCATGTCATGTTCTATTACTGCCTGATATGCTAAAAAATCCCGAGCTACCTCCTCCAAAAACATGCATTTATAAATTTTCAGAAACTCATAGGTGATACATGTGAATTGATTTTAAGGTAGAAAGAAAGCTATCCAAGCCACAACTACAAATAATTTCTACTACTGTGCAAACCTAAGCAAGACAATGCTTGCATAAATCTTCCTACTATGTTCATCACTCTGCTGCAGTTACATGCATCCTGGTCTTACCATTATTGGGATTTAGAATTAATGACCCACTGAGATTTACAGGGCCAATTACACCTCCCAGTATTACCATTTTGGGGGCCTCTACAGCTTTAAACAGACATTAGAAGGTCACTCAGAAAACTCTCATTAAGTTCAAGAGATTTGAAATAAGGCCCTTTGCCAAAAAAAAAAAAAGAGAGAATTCTAAATAGGAGAGGCTTTAAAAATATTCCACCTTTATCAGTATTTCCATAAAACTCACTGTGCATTTTTGAGGGAACTACTTAGCTGCATTTGCTGGTTGCATCCAGTTGAGTCCATTTGGGTTTTTTGCCATCTCTTCCAAAACAAAATACTTTATGTGTATTAATGCAAGCGTGACAGATATGACTATTGAATGACGTCTAGAGGGATTGCTTGGTGTTTGTGGAGCTGTGAGGAATTCACTTGGCAGCATCCCTAGTAAGTGAGAAGTCCCTAAATTGATATTGCCCAGTTGCAGTAACTGAGGCGACTGAAATTATCTTTGCTCGCAGACAGCATTGCACACAGATTGCTCAACGTAGACAATTCCATATGTTCCTGTGTTTCCCCCTTTTCACAGGCATGGCTTTCTTTGAGCAACCCAAAGTGCTGAGAGGGATGCAAGTCATTGAACAGTAACCGCATATATGCCGCACCACGGAAGAAAGTTTTGAAAGGAAGAAAAAGCATAGATGTTTTGAAAGAAACAGGCTGATAAACAAACAGATAAGATCAAAGAAATTCAGAACTCAAAACTGGCTTCTTCACTTAAGGATTTTCAATAAAGGGGAAAAAATGCCTAAGTAGATAGCTAGATAGTAGGTCAAACTTCTGGCTGGCATGAATTAAGCCATTCAAGTACACACAATTTATAACAGAAACACCATCAAGCACCTTTAACTACAGCACCACTAACAAATGCCAAATGCCATCATAATTAGGCTAGAAATGCTGTGCTTTGAGTCATGAATAGGATGTGCTCAGCTTTATTTGCTATATAGGATCATGCCATTCAAGTGCAGGCAGCAACATTTACTGAGAAACTCACTGAAAGATAACAACTGATTTAAAAGGGGTTCATGTAAGTTTAGTTAAGGAGCAACTTCAGAGATTATTTTCAATTACTGAGATAAAATCATGGCTTCTCTCAGGAGGAAAAAATGAAAGTTGTTTTGTGTTGTGGGTTTTTTTTTTTTGTCTATACACTACACTGAGCATATGAAAGCTTTAAGAATAGCGTGATTTCACAATGTCACCCTCCCTCCTACTAATATTCCTTAACTCTGCCTTTCCCTCCCTCAAGTCATCTTTCCTATTATTTTCAACATTTTCTTTGATCGATTAATAAAAAGCAGCTTTCCTGCTGCAGATAACAGGTTACAGAATTCCCTTTTACATTGACTGGGTTTACCCTGCTCTCAAAAATACCAACTGATGTTCATTCACCAAATCCGCAGGGCTCTGGTTGAGCATTGACTTTTTCCGCACAGAACTCCTCATTGATTTCAGAGAGCACGAGGATGACAGCAGAACATAAGCAATAAGTTGCAGTCCTTCTAAACTTGCATGAGGATCTGCTGTTAATAAACCAGAAGGCCTCTGTTAAGTAGGATAAAAAAACCCACAACAAACAAAACCACCACCACAACAACAACAAAACAACAACAACAAAAAAAAAACAACCCACAACCAAAACCAACCAACCAAAAAACCCCACAGCTTTACCAGCTTGCCTTGAAAGGCTGCAGACCTGGAAAAAAAAAAAAAAGCCCCATCTTCAGCTCCTCCAAATTCGCTACCAAACAGGTCAGCATCCCTGTTTAATAAGTAACACAGGGCATCCTCATCTGATGCAGAGAGGACACATGTACACTGTTTATTTTAGACATTTAACTTTGCTGTGTCTTAAAACTTGTACTTGCAGGTTCCTGTACACTCAGCAGAGATATTCAGACACCTGGAGCAGGCAATTCAGAGCCCAAGGGGCTGCACTACACACACTGTGTAAGCTCTTAATTCGAGCACTTACGTTACATGCCCAGAGCGAGTCTGTGCAGTCCCTCCACACATGTCAGCACAGTGCTACGCTCCATGCACGCTGTATATGTGAACCTGAGTCCCTTTGCTACTTCAGCCTTGCCGCCTCATTTCATTACCTGCATCTCCATGAATAAGAAAAAAAGAAATCTACATATGCAATAGGCGCCTTTGGGCAACAGAAGACCTTAGGAGTTAAAGGGCAGGATGTACACAGGAATTAAAAAAAAAAAAAAAAAGAGATTTATTTTCTTTGGCACAGAAACCTAGAGACATGTCATGAACATATATTAGTCCTCTTATGACAAGTACTCAAGATATTGATGGAGTTGACAGCGCAATCTCATCGCACTCCCATCAAACAAACATCGGACTCGTGCACGGCAGACTTACAGCTCCAGAGCAGTTCAGCCCTTCTATAGTAAAATATGTCAACCATCTTACAAGATATTATTTTTTTCTTAAACTGATGGAGTATAATAATCTATATTCTAAATAGTAGAGTCACTGACAAGACACAGGTCTTTTGGAGGTAAAACAGGAAAGTATATATGGCACAACATTTAAGTCCCTACCCAACTGGGAAAAAAGCCCAGCTTTGTAGAGAAAGTACTGCAATCCGTATACCTTTAAAGAAAAAAACAAAGGTTTTGTAGTCATCAGCCATCACAAAATTATTGACTGATCTCCTGCTGTCTTGCATGCACATCAAGCTGTTTTTCCAGCTAGATTTGTTCACTTACATTGCTCAAATGAATGTCTCTCTTAAAATAAAAAAATAAAATAATTAGCCCATTGAAAATAACTCCCTAACCTGCTATCCTTTCAATAGAACTGAAGTGCTCTTAACACACATAGTACACAAGCATCTTGAATTAGCTGGGAACTATTTTTAAATACATGAAGGATAAGATATGAAATTAGTTTCATGGGGAATGAGAACCTTAGAGATTATTTACTTTCCCTTAATTACTTTGACTCACCACTCATTTAGCTTTCTGATAGTACTACCTATTGTACACTCAAATTTTTATATTAAAGACGTGGTTTTTTTGAAAATTTGAGATTATGGACCTTAATGATACATAACCACATTTCTCAAATCGACTCATGCACCTAAAAGCTAAATAAAGAAACCATATGGTACAAATATTCTTTTCTTTGGAACAACTTCTTCAAAGTAAGGATTGCCACATAAAAGCAAGTACCTTTCTTTGAGCAAACACATGAAAATTCTGACAACTGTACAGAACTATTACACTGGGCACAGGTCGCCTGTTACATGACTCATATAGTGCAAGGAGCAAAACAAAATTATTATTTAAAAATTAATTTTGAGAGCGAGGAACTCAGGTGACAGGACAACCTATGAAGTCCTGAGCCTGAGAGAAGCTCAAGTTTCTAAGACTTCGAACACAAAGAAATTAAGTGTGGTCCTACAACACTGCTGGGCTACATCCACTACCCATCTTTACTTTGTATGACACAGGCACATTTCTGTCACTCACACAGGATAATAAAAAAAGTTAGAGTAGATGAAATGGTATTCCAAAAAGAGAGCACTTGTGACAAATTTCAAATATAAACCTAAAGAAAAATAGTAATTAAAAAATAAGGTCTACAATCTTATCCCTGTATAAATAAATTAATTAGGATCTTTATGACAGAGCCTCATAATCTTAAAAAAAAAAAGGGGAAAGTAAACAGAAAGGATGAAGAGAGAAAAAAAAAAGGAAAGTAACAAAGAGGACAATGCATTAAACAGAAAATAGCAAGTCTGTTATGTAAAGGAAAAGAAGGAAATGGAGGCCACAGCAAAAAGACGAGACAGACAGACACAAAGGAGTAAGGAGGGTTTAAAAAATGAAAGGAAAGAAGGCAAGACAAAAAGAGCTAGGGAGATAGACATACAGAAAGGATGGCTTAAAATTAAAGGAAAAAAAAAAAACCAAATCTGCAAACACCACAGCTCTACATTCATACCCAAAAAATTACTCTAGAAACCAGAGCTGGAAGGAGAGTGAAATTCATGTCCTTAGCTAACGACGCTTCATTCAATGCTGACAGCTCAGGGTCCAGTCCTGTCTCTGTCAAGCAGTGGGACTTTTTGCCAGAACTTCTCATCTCCTGTGGGATTAAGGCTGAGCTGAAGCAATGCATGAGTGATTTTCTGCACTTAGGACACCTGAGACACTGCATGCCAGAGCATCAGTTCTGGATCTTTTAGGATGACTAGTCTTAGTTACTAAGTAACAGAATTAAGAGGTACAAAACCCATCACCGTGCAACATGCAGAAGCGCATACTACTGCCACCATGTATTTGAAATTATGAATTCTCTCATTAAGCAGAGTTATCAAACTATTTGTTATGTTATAAAGTCCTAATAATTTTAATATCAGCTGTCAATGACTAATTTAACAGAAAAAAAAATCACGGGCTGTTAAAGCAATCAGCAAAGGAATCCATATCAAATAAAGTGGATTTTCTGAAGGCTTTCCAGAATGAGATGGTAAGAAAGAAGCTTCGGGTTCCACTTTCCACCAGTTAATATTTAACTGTTCCAACAAAACAACCACAGTAGTTGAGAGAAAGAAGGAGGAGAAACCCTGAAAAGAATTTCTCAAATCACTTATTAGAATATAATGAATATTAACAATAGAGAGTACAAATTCTCTTGTGAATTGAGTATTGCTAGGTTTTGGAACCCTTCTTCTAGGCTGCTAAGGTTGCTAGGGAATTTCACAGTTAATAGTGTATTTCCATATGAATGTTTGAAGAAGGGGGAAGGGTTTGGAAAACTGAATCTTAAGCGTTTCCTTTGTGCTTTGGATAGAAAATTCCGATGTTCTTGTAGAGCTGAAGCAAGACACTTTCAAACTCAGCTATACATTATTAAAGATTTTTAGAACAAAATTATATATAGGAAATGTTTAAAGTAGCATTGTGAAGGAGAACTTTTGCTTCTCTTACTGTGGCCAGTAGGAATGCACCAGACTTGCCATTATGCACTTATGCACATTCTAAGGGTAACAAGCATCTACAAACCACAGCAGCTTTGTTTTGCTTTAACAGATAAAAGCAACAAGTTTATTTTGTTTTAAACAGATTGTATGTCCATTTTTCATAGACCATTTAGAAAGCACATTGCTGTGGGCTTCCCAGTGACAAATACACTGAGGCATCAGCAAGTGGCAACACACTTTGTACTCCTTGACATGGATGAAAGAATTCAATTCAACTTTTCTTTTTTCTATCTGGAAAGAGAAATGCCTGAGAAAAATATTTTTAGCCCTACTTCCTGAGAAAAAAGCTTAAATGATGCTCTGTCTGCATCTTCATCTGTTTCTCCTCCCTTCGCTAACTTTGGGTGACACTGGTCAACAAAAACTGATAGAGGGCAGAGTCCCTTCATTTTCATGAAAATAAATGGCTGAATAAAGGAGAAAAATAATAAACATCCCATGGTTTGAGTGGAAGGTACTCGACCTTGTACCAGAAAATCCACAATCACCACTGAAGGAAAACCTGCAGAAAAAAAGGTGAGGTGGGCTCCATGCTCACTCTGCCACATTTATCTGGTTATCCTCCCTGTCCTTCAGAATTCAAAACATCCCACCTCAGGCAACTCTTATTTACCGCAAGTATACGTGAAATACAGACACACTTTCACTGGCAACTCCTGTGACTGCTCCTCTTCACACCACCATATTATCTTAATAAACTGTCTCTCAGTCCCAGGGTCTTTGTTCTCATGTAAGTGACCTACAGTTGGTCACCCTGGATCTTACACAAAGCATGATGAGCACAGAGGTTATATGAGTTAATTGCATAGTGACTGCAAAAATAGCGTGCTTTCTTCCTTTCAGCAACGTGGTCTTTCTCTATTGAAAACAATTGGAGTTACACTGTAATTCAAGTTAACGATAGAACTGTATATCTGGATAACTCTATCATTAGTTAATGTTACCACCAAATGAGCTTGTCTGTATGGTATTTGACAAAAAAATTCAAGTTAAACAACCTCCTCCAGAATGAAGACAATATTGGATTAATTAGGTAACTTGCTGCACATTTAGAAAATGAAGATGAATATCCCTTTTATAACCATATTCAAATCCTGCAAAATAAGAACCAGATTGTAATCTGTTATTGTAGCATAACTTATGAATATTTCTTGAATTACTCGAAATTTAAATCATTGGAGATCAGAATCTGGCCCCATGCATCTTAGAAGATACATGTGGCTCATGTAAAAAAGACGCAATCTCCATCAACACATAATGCACAGGAACCAATTTATTTCCTAGGAGACTTCAAAATTCTCTGCCAAAAGTACTTGCATTCTGGTACTCCTTACATATTTTTTTTATTTCTATTGGTCTACATGCTGCTTTTGCTACTAGCTATGGAGTGAATATCTGGAGAAAAGCAGAAACTGGAGTCCATTACTCCAGTACTCTTTTCCCCACACACTTCCCAGAACTCAGGCAACTTTCTTCCTCTGCCCAAAGACAGCCACTGGAAATACTGTAAGAAGTCCATAAAGCTTTTACTAGCTAAAATGCAAACCACAGACTGCTGAATTCATTTTGTAACATGATTATTCCTCCAATGCGGTCCAAAACTGAAAGCATGCAGCTCTAAATAAGATACACAAAAATGTCATAGCTGAGTCTCAAGTCTCTAAACAGTCTGGTCTACCATCCTTTTAGTCTATTTTTAGTTGTGCTTTAACAACTTGGGATGTGTCTAGATGAGTTTATTGAAGATAGATTAGTTTTCTCTCTACCTATACTTTATGATGCTTCTGCACCAGTCAGCCCTGAACCTGAAGTTGTCTTAGCAAGGGATCATGTGTGAAAAAGTTAATTTATCAAATGTTTCAAGCCTAACAGTGTAACATATCAAAGTGCTCCACATTGGGTTGGGCAGGGAAGAAAATATTTTCAAGGCTGAAACACCCGTGTTTAACAGCCAGTGTCTCCTGTAACTTGATGGCTGCATTTTCCACTGTTCTGACACAAACCGGGATAAACTGAAATCCAGATGATCAGTCTGTTAAGTTATGAAACCACACTCCTTCTGACTGTCCCATTTCCTTTTATCCCACTCACTGTAAGGCTTGGTGAGAATCACAGACAAGTAAGAGCTGGAAACAACTATACAACATGATCAATTGTGTTATGTAAAGATAACACAGCTGTATTTACTGTGTTCTTGAAGAGTTCAACTGGTAAAGCCCCACAATCCATTCCAGGACCCTTCTGCATCCTTGCAACTAGAAAAAAATTCCTAAACTTGTTATTTCTTGCAAAATATTCAGCCTAATACTTCTACTCACTGTGGACATTGCAGATTTTTTTCCTCATATGTCAGACTTCTTCCTGTTCTTCATCTTCACGCAAAGCATTAATCTTGTCATTCAGCTTCTACAGATGCTGAGGCCTCCTTCAATATTTTTCTCAAATATTAGGTGTCATTTATTTGCAAGCTAGAGGAAGAAAGTTTCGACTTGAACTGGAGTGTCATCAGGCTGTAGCTGGCCAAAATCTTTCTGAAACTATCTGTGCTGGTTTTGCTGGGATTGAGTTAATTTTCTTCATAGTAGTTAGAATCTTTTCTTTTTAGTAGCTAGCACAATCTTTTGGTTTGGATTCAGTATGAGAACAATGTAATAACACACTGAACTTCCCATGCCTTTGCCTGGGACAGTTAATTTTTTCTTTACAGTAGCTAGGCTGTGTTTTGAAGCTGGTATGAAAATAATGTGAGAACCTACTGATGTTTTGGCTGTTCACAAGGAGATCAAGGACTTTTTCAACTTTCTAGGTGCAGATGCACATAGAAGTTGGGAAGGAGCATAACAGGACAGCACCTAGATTGACATCCAGGCTGGTCAATGAGCTATTCCCTACCATTAGCATCATGTTCCATCTATAGCTAGAGCTGGATTTCCAGCTCAGTCTTTTCTTCTGGGATCAGCTGTTCAAGATTGGGGCACGCTCTTTTCCAGGACTGACTGTTTGGTGCAATTATGTTTGAGCACGAACTGCTGTCCAGGTCTTCGTTCTTCTGGGATCAGCTGTACGGGACCAGAGTTTGCAATCACTGCTCAGGGACAAGCTGGGTGTCACTGGGTGCTGAGCAACTGCATTGTGTATCACTTATTATGTATACATATTACTATTATTATCATCTCTTCTTTTGCTATCCTACTAAACTGTTCTTATCTCAACCTATGAGCTTCTCCCTTCCCTTTCAAATCTCTCTCCCATCCCATGTGGTGAGATGAGCGAGTAGCTGCATGGTCCTAGTTGCCAGCTGAGGTTAAACCATGACACCAGCATTAGTTGCCTTCCTAAGATTATCAGTTCTCTGAGGAGCATCTTGCTATATAATTTTTTTTTAGAAAAGTCGAGTTCAATTTCAAGAAACTCGCATTATTGAGAACCACAGAGTAGAGGCAAAAACAAAGATCTTCCTTAGAGGATGTCTAAGAGAAACTGAAGGAAGGGAGCATAAAGTCTTTTTTCCAGCCAACTCCTAATTACACAGATGGCTCTTACTCACTGAGATGAACTCAGCATCAGGACAAACCTACTTCAGAAGTTCTCATTTCAATTTGTTTCTGCCACTCCTACGTTTGCTCCTCAGGCACTTACAGAACACCTCCTTGTCACACAGTCATTCCATGGCATCCCTTAGAAACATGACGGAGAGCGTTACAAAGGTCTGCATCCCTCCTTGCATGGCTGCTTAGAGCCACTATCTGAACACTTCTCACATCCACTGAACCAACTTGCATTAATAGAAGTGCTGTTTATTTTATAATAGGTTTGGGGTTTTAGCTCTGCATTTCCCTTTTCCTTCATCCATTTAACAGTGAATTTAAATATCTGTTAAAGGGCAGTACACACAGGCTTACATCTCACCCTATATTGCCCATTTTTTGTTATGCTGACAGCAATGTTAGTGCAAAAGGAAGTTTCTCACAAAATTTGAAGTCTTCATTTTCCTAGTGTTTAAGATAGGAGTGGTTATTGCTCTTTGTTCTCCCCGATAACAAAGACAAACTGATTCCTCTAGAATGAAGTGACATTGAAGAGCCACTAAAGCAACTAGCACAGTGACTTCAGTGATCATCACAGCCATATTTCAATGATGACAGGGTTGTCAAAGCATGGCATTTTCAGGATTATCAAATTCAATCTTCTCCTTCCAATTCAATACTCAGTTTCATCTGGCAGCTCATCTGACATTGAAGAACCAAAAGAAACGGATTTTCTGCACGATTTCAAGATGACCACTAGACTTTTCTGTTTAGCTACTCGGGTAACATTTATACTTTAGGTAGAGAAGAATTGTTTGATTACAGTGGGTTGACTGACTCGCTTCACACTACTCCGTTTGTTCTTGGGCAAGATGACCCTGAAAATTATTACTTTTACCGTTTCTATTTTATTTGTAGTATATAGTACCGCACAGAATCAACTTTGTCATAATGGAAAAGGTAAACTTAGGTGAGGGACTGGCAAGCTGGCCTTATACAAAGCTGCTCTGTCAGATGCGCTGCCTGTTTCCAGATTCAAACAAATGAAGCCCACTTTGACTGCACAGTTCTCCATTCTCTTCCTTCTCATCACTACACATGGAGAGTGGATTACATTAAGCAGCTGCTCCCTTCTTTTATTGTCAGTGAGCCTTCTCTTTCATTTTCCCCAGAGACTTTATGCAGTTACATAATCTCCCTTAATATTTTCCAAGAAACTTAAAAATAATTCAAATTTTTCAGCCTTTCTCTTTTACTTTAAAAATGTTAATAGTTTCCTTCCCAGGCTGAAATTACAGACGCCTTCTATTTAGCAAAGAAAACAACATAAACTACACATTACATATGTTCTGTAAAATGATACACAAGTTAAACAAATGCATCATGAAAAATAAAACTGCAAAACCCAACTAATGATACACGCACAGCACCTGGTTTCACATGTTTCTTCTGTAATAGTATTAACCTTACAGAATTGGCAAGAAACTGGATAGCTAAGTAGATTGGCAGCAGTACACCAAGCCCGTCACCTGGAGTGCATCAGCTCAAGTTTAGCCCAGCTCCCTCTAGGGACTGGAAATGCACGTTCTCTCACAGCTCTGTCAGTGAAATGAAATGGTAATAGCTATCTGGTTCATACAAAATGGGAGATTACATTGCAGAAAAAGAGTCATCAGCATAAACAGTGTTTCTGTGTACTGTTAAGATTATTAATAATCTTGAACCAAGCAACTGGCCAAGGGTGCCTTCATTTGCTAAAATAAAATTAATCTAAGAGATGCTCATTTTAGGGCAGCTAATGGAAAGGCAACACAAAGATTCTAAATCAAACACCCTTTCCAGGACTTTTAAGTCTTTGGCTTTCACACGTAACAGCCTGCCACCAACAACTCTGTTTATGCTCTGTGTGAAGACGGTGGAAGCCAGATGTGCAGGTGCAGAGGAGGCATGAGGATGCATGAACCTATTTACAGCCAGTAAATCCACACAGTAAATCCAAACTGATGCTTGTTTGCATCCAGGTTCCCATCATCTGTATTAGCCAGCAGCAGACCATAAACACACACTTTTTTGATGCATCTATAACTCTACTAGCCTGAGCTGTGATCTCCACAGCTTTCACTGCTAAGCAAGGGTCACACCTGCAAGGAAAACTCTCAATAAACTAAGTGGATCACTTATTTGGTAAATGCAACTCTTTCTTCTGAGTCAGTGTTGAAGTAATGCCAACATCCATCGTAAGTCATCAGAAGAGATTAGTATGTGGATCATTGCCACCACAATACAGGCCACTATCACTGTGGAATGAGAAGGACCTGCTTCACTTGGTAGAAAATAGTAAGCTCTTATTCTATATGCAGAGGAGCAACTGAATTAGGATATAACACAATTTCACAGAATGTCAGAGCAGCAAAATATTAGGAAGCAATCTGCTACTTTCAGATCAAACAAACTTATTTGTCATTGCTGGAAGTCTTCCTGACTCTCCTCACAAGGGCACGAGTACCAGTGCTCGTTCTAAGAGCACGCTCTCATTCTCGTTATTACATTCCACCTCCCTAAGTTCACTCCATGCTTTTATCAGCTACTGCTATTTCATGTCTTCTTTGCTTCTCTGGCAAAGTGCTTCCTAACAGGTATGGGTAAGTCTAAACAGAGCTGTAAAATATACTGTTAAACTCTCACTGTATTCTACCCCAGTCAGAGCTGCTACATCCTCATGCATTTTTACGCTGTATGTAGGGCACAGACCCCTTTAAAATCTACATAAAGCCATCCTGTCATACCAAAACAGTTGTATGTTACCCGCTTTGGCCAGGGAGGGACTGTTCCTCACCATATGTTGGTGAGATCTAGTATACCAAACCCTACATCCTAAATGCTAACACTATATTTAAAATACCCGTATAAAAAAATGGTTTAAAGCCTCATTTAACTTAACTCTAAAAATATCTAAAAATCTATTAAGAAAAACAAATTGTAATTAAGATTGTTGTTGACCTAGCTTCTCTCTGCAAAAGTGACAGAATAACTATCTCACATTTACGCAGTATCTTTCAGTCTAAAGGATTCCATCCAACAACTCTGATCTTAAACACACACAGAAAAGTGCTATTAATATACAAAAGTAATGCTAGATATAAACCGATCTACCCAATTTCATTGCCAGCAACTACTGAGCTTGATCCACTCAGTTGTATGGGTTCCTTTTATCTACCTTATCCATCCATCAACAAATTATCTGCCCATCAACAAACTGTCCCTCTAACATCAGCAATGCATTGACAACAACTTCAGTCTTAATCCTTATGTTCTGCTGAAAAAAAACAACCTTTCCCCAGCCTCATTCAACCTCCTCTCTGATCTCTATCACCAACATTATCAACCAGTCCCTAGACACAAACTCCAGCAAGGGCTGAATCTGGCTTACCTGTCAGAGTTTTTGTTTTTAAGCAGTCACTTGGGGTGTATTTGGAGTCTACTGGTTTTTAATAAACAGACCAACTTTTTCCGTCCTATCCTGCACACAGAAAACCTAGATGAAACCTAAACTTGTCTTTTACAATTTCAAAACACCCCTTTCTTGCACCATCAAGTACTTAAACCAAAGGTCAGTCTCACCAAGCAGCTCGACCCTGGATCAGCTTTCACCTGTGTGTGGTGCTCCTGCAAGATCCCTGTTTTAATCATTATCACTCAAGGAAGAGTTATTATGAATTACTTGTTTTTACCTTGTGGCTACCAAAATAGGCCCTGTTTAAACAGTTGGCTGTCAGGTATCCACAAAGCATGGCAAAGAGAAATCCACCTCCTCCTCTGCAACTGGCATGGCTGTTGGAAAACATTCCCTGATGATATCAAGTCTGCACAATGATTTTTTTTTTTTTCTGAATACTTGCTTGAAGTAAAATGAATTGCAAGAAACCCGTGTAATATCATTATTCCAGGAAAGAGTTCCTCAAAGAAACTGCCACTACACCTTGAATCTGCATCTTCCCTGGCTGACCTGTCTCCCAGTCTGAATAAATGAGGGAGTAACGCACCTTGGGAAAGGTCATCCATATGTTTCAGCCTCTTCCCAAAACCACATCACTGATGGCAGCAGTCATCAGGACTCACACCGCACACAGACCAGCCAGATCACAGGGGACAGTTGTTGCGAGATCAGGGCATCATGATGTGGGCACTGGAAGGAAGCAGTAGTACCCGCTCTCCATCACTGCTACCTGACAGCGGTAAGCATCCTTAGGTGATGAAAGAAAATGCTGCAGAAACTGTCAACAAACAAGAAGCTGTCACCTCTGTGCCCTCTACACCACCCCAGGATGTTCATTGTTTTCAAAAGGGAAAACAAACAAATAAAAAAAAAAACAGAGCTGTTTACTAAAAAATCTACTGTAGCCAAGCCTTGCACATCCACCATCCCAGCATTGGCACAACCTGAGCCCATAGGATGGCCCTGTCCTGATTTATGCATTTATAAAAGCATCAAACCCAACTTTCTTCTCACTGGAAGCTGCTTGACCAAAGCACAAACACTCCAGTTTGAGAAAAGTTGGCCCACTATCTGACCTAGTTTCTCTTGTAACCTTCAGCTAAAGCTAGAGTGAAACAGAGACATGAAAAAGGGCTGCTACATCTTGTACTCTGTCTCCCTGAAAACACAGAATTGTCTCCTTCAGTACATTTGCTAGTGACTTGCCTACTCTTATTTTAGACATCTGAAGAGGGATGGGGGGCTCTCACTACACCTGGACTGGTATAGGCTCCAGCACATTTTTCTGTCGTTAAGTTTTTGCCTAGAATTCATCATACAGTTTTATTTCCTTGATTTCTCAATTTATTCCTAGGTATTCTTCCCAATAAGGACAAAAGAACCCCAGATTCCTTTGACTACAATATATTTCAAATATCTACATGTAGTTAACTTATCTTCCCGCATTCAGTGCCAGCCTAGAAATATGTCTATTTTCTAATATTTCTCTTCTTCTAGTTCTTCCAGATCCTCAAGTATTACATTGCTCTCTCTAAGCTTCCTTCAACCTGTAAATATCTTCCTGTTGGTACAATATTCAGAATTTTCAGATGGGTTCATAGCAGATTCTTCTAAAAAGGGAATCCCACCTCTTTGTTCATGGACACAGTACCGTTTTCTTGTCAGCTTAACCACAAACCGTGCTGTTCTGTAATCAAGTCACACTACAGACTCATGTATTAATTCCTGCTGGGTCTTAATTCTAGATCCCTTCCAGCATTGCTATTACCCATCAGTACATTCCCAATTTGAGACCCCTATGAACTTGCCTTTCCCTAAATTTGTTTCCTTCACTCTACTATCCTGTAGGAATTCTCCTTAAGTTCTGTTTACTCGAAAGCAAAGATGTTCATTTCAAAGGTTATAGGTTTTGCTCAAGGCCCCTATTCAACAAAGCATTTAATTAGATGTCTAACTTTAAACACATGCTTAAATCCAGTTGATCTCAGCAAGCAGAGAGGAGCTTAAGCATACGTTTAAAAAAAAAAAAAAAAAAGTTAGGCATGTCAGTGCTTTGCTGAACCAAATTCTCAGTTTCTGTAATCACTTGGATGGTTTATTTTCCTTATTTGGCAAGAATTGACAGCTTAATGCTTTTATGTTACAGGATTTAAAAATGAAACTTCAATAGAGTCCAAAATTGACATCATGCTTTTGTTCCTTTCTTCAAGTAAGAATAAGAAATAAATACCTAAGTAAATATGCAACAGTAGAGAAACCATTAAGTCTATAGGATTTAAACATGCAGTAAGTAACTCTACATTCTCATTGCTGCAGTTCCCTCTTGAAAAAAAAAGAAAAAGCCCTGTGAAATTTTGACAAAGTACGTGTATCTCAGTAAGATATGCAGCACATTCCCTGTCAGCTCATTGGCCACTACCATCATTATGCAGTTAAACGGAGAGAACAAAGCTGCCCATTTCTTAATTTGTGTCTACCAAAAGCATTTAAATGCAATGAACTTAACTCACTGTTCCTCAAAAGGTGGATTTTTAATGGGGACCCATCAGTTACCAACTCACATGCCAGCAGATATAAGATTTTACATTCATCACCAGCAATGAATGCAGTTGGCATAACAGGAATTTCGTGGACAGTATTTAAAAATCACTTCCAAATGTCTTCCATTGTTTACACACAGAATACTTCACGGCCTTTCTCTCCTCTTTGTTTTTTGTTTGTACTTTTTGTTTTCTTTGCCTTCCTTCATTCTGCTGCCTGGTAAACACAGACACAGGCTAAGTGGGGACTGCAATTAGGCAGCCATACCAAGCTTAATCTGTGGACTACCTAATTGTAAGATTTGAGGTTTGGGAGGCGTGCCATTTGAGAAAGAAGTGGAGAAGAAAAATTGGAAAATAACTACTTCCTCTCAATCCATAAAGCCTTCCAAAATTCAATTAACATGTTCTGAACTAAACCATCCACACATGCTATGGCACTAAAACGTGTGATTTCAAATATAGTCAAGAAAGTAGCTGGTCATTGATATTTATGAGAATTATTCTCTGACCATTCCACTTCCATCTCTTTTACGGAAGTGGTGTCTGTTCTAACACTTTTGTACCTCAGTACTTGAGATGAACCAGAAAAATACCTATAGGCAATATAAATAAATTGTACATGACTGCATATTGGATCAGTTAAATATCGTCATGAACCCCAAAGTCACTCAAAGACTGCCATTCCCACGCCTAGCACAAATACCGTTATTTAATAATGCATACACAATTAAGGTTGCCGTCTTCCCCACAGCAAATTTTTCTTGTGATTTTATAGTTTCCCAGATGGAAATAATACCTTCACTTTCACAGATTCACTGGTGCAACCAATAGGAAAACCACCACTGTTTTTATTTACAGTGTGACCGCTGTAAATACTGCTGGGTAGCAGAAAACTGTGGGCAACTTTCTGCTACTTTCTCTTACAAAGAAAAGAAAGTTGGCAAAGAGGCAATAGCATAGAAACTCTTCTGATACATTGTACACCCAGCTACTCATCTGTGCCGACCGCAGTTTTCTTTCCCTGCTGCATTTCAGCATCTCCAGCAGCCTCTGAAGCACCAACACCTGCCGGGAGTCTACAACCCAACAGGTAGCGAGCAAAGATCCCGGCTTAAATCCACACCTTGCACTAATGGATTTTTTCAGATAGATGGCAGTGCACAAAGTGCATCTGAGACTGGTCCAGGGTCGAGATGCCATTTCAACGCTCAGACACTTAACTAAGGGAATTACTGCGTTGTCAAAAGCACTTTTAGAAAGATTCTGCCTTAGGACCTGATCCCGCTGCACTGGGACAGCTCTGGCTCTTTTGAAGGGGTGAACTGGGTGCCAAGAACATAAACATTGCAAAGCAGCACTTAGAATTTTACTTCACATTCCTGTGAGTGGCAAAGGATTTTTCTTTCGATACATTCCACCAAATGTAGTTTTAAAACACAAACCTAAAGGATGATTAATGAGGCAAAGTCCAAAAAGATACTGCATACTAGATACAGGAGATGATAAATCTGATTTTCAAGGGTCTGTAATAGCATAGATTTAGAAATAGTCCAGCAATAAGAACAGAGTATTTCAAATCATTCCTATTGGCAAAAATTCCAGAGTTACTACTTAATTTTGTGCCCACTTCATTCTAACAGACATTGTTAATAAGCTGAGAGAGCATAGTGAAATTTTAACTATTTAACTGCATTTACCCTGGCAAATTCCTTTCTTACAAAAGGAAAGTATTAACAAAGCAGCTGAAATGAACAGGAGCAAATCTCACAGCACAATTAGCCATTCTCTACCTACTACTTGGAGGTTTCAACACAGAGCTATCATGATGTAGAAGCATCCACCATTGTTTTGTTTTCTGTTCGCAGTAGGGGGTTGCTAGGAAACAAAATACTATTGTCTGATTTCATGATCTATCGCCTGGTTTGCCTGGCAATAGACTCTTCTAAATCTATTACTGGATTATTTTATATTTTACAGAGAGATTAAGGCTAACATTAAAATGAATGCACACAGAGAGGAACAGTGAAAAATGCCTCAAAATTCAGGGGAAAGGATGTGTATATTCCAGGTTGAAGAAGAGAAACTATCCTGAGGAAAAATGAACTTAAGCAGTCTGGTGATATTTATATACACACGCACTCACACATGTATCAGCGTTCCTCAACTGTATCTACAGTTTTGCCGGCTTGTCAAAGACTCTCTTGCTTCTGAGGATACAAAACGTTCTCTTACTACTCAAGAGCTACTGTACGCTGCAAGTTCTGTAAATACCACATGCTGCAGAACGCCTGGTGTGGGTGAGCACACACACCAGAGTCATTTTTGTTCTTGGAATTCAGCTCGGGGTCGTTTCAGTGCCTTAATTTATTTATGTAATCATTTTTTGCACATTCAGATGGACAGAAGAGTCAGAGGCAATTCCTTACTCTCTTTCTTCCCCTCCCCCCTTCGGTTGTAACATAAATATATAAATAAACTGGTAAATAAATAAATAAATGCATCAGGAAAAGATCTCTAAAATTGAAAGCCGCAGTAACAAATCTCACATATTTTTTACAGTAGCAAGTCTTTGTAAAATGAGAGATTAAAAGGTTATTACAACCAAATAAATGTGGGTGCCTATCAAGGCATCCCCATAACATGACGGGAGAACTCAACAGCAAAAAACAATCTATCATGCTTGAAAGCTGAGAGTCAGATGAAGAGACTTCAGCACAAAGCCAGAGAAGAAAAGACTTTAAATAAAACCTGCCGAGTAATTATTACTCTTTTATGTATATCTGCAATTTCACACCATGCACAACATGCACTATTTCAAAGTCCTTTCAACTTATTTATTAATGTCTATGCATTTTATCATTCCTTTTTACATTTGAGAAAAAAAATGAATGAGGTACATTGCAAAGGACATCAAAGCTTTTGACATATTACAGCAGAACTTCCAGTGATTTAAAAAAAAAAAAAAGTAATAACACGCAACATAGAAAACACACAATTCTCAGGAAGGATCTGAGAGCTTCTTGTCTCTCCCGCCCAGAGATGGATTTATTCAGCCTCTAACCTTCCTTTCAGAAATCCGGAGCCTTCGCCAAAAACAAATTTAGAATTAAAGAACAAGAGAGTAAAATGCAGCTGCTTCTCACCCCAGACAACAGCAAGCTACTTCTAGCGATCAGATCAAAGCAACAAGAGATGGAGAGATGGACACGACCCACAACCAATCCCTCTCCTCGCCAGGGTAGGATTCGGCTGTTCCCCAGCTGGTAACCCACTACAATAACAGGGCTAGTGACAAAACGGTGCCCAGCGTTTCCCCTGTCCCCCGCCGCTCGCACACCGAGATCCTGTCACCTAAAGCTTCGCTGAAACCTCTTTTAAAGCACTCACTCAAGGAAGGGGGAGAAAGACGAAAAGAGGGATGGGACAGTCACCTCCTAAGCTCGCCACCAAAAACTGTTCTGCAAACTGCTGCGAGGGCTGCCGGGGTCCTGGCAGCCGCAGCCACTTAACTCTCTAGGGGAGAGCAGGGCTTGCAAGCGGGAGGGACCCCGGCGTCCGACCCCGGCTGCCCAGAGTCCGCTGCCCGCCCGCCCACGCCCGTGCCCCGGGGAAGGCTGCGGGGCTGTCCCCGGCGGGGGCAGCGGCAGGAGAGGGAGCCCCGTCCTCCGTCCTTCCCGCCGCTGCAGCAGCAACTGCAATTAAAAAAAAAAAAAAAAAAAAAAAAAAAAGAGAGAGAGAAAATCTAAATAAATAAATAAATAGCCCGCTAGCGGGAAAGGGAAAATAAAAACCCACCCTAAACAGGCGGACCCCAAACAACAACAAAAACCGGGCGCCCAGGAGAGCAAACTTTCAGACTCACCGGGGAGAGGCAGTGCCCGGGGGTGCGGCGGGCAGCGGCGGGGGCGGCGCACGGCCCCGCGGCGCCGGGCGAGCGGAGCCGGAGCCGGAGCCGGAGCCGGGCGAGGCGGCCGCTGCCGGCGGGGCTGCGGCGGGGCCGGGGCAGCGCCTGCTCCCGCCGCCCTCTCCTCCCTCCCCGCCCGCTCCGTCCCTCCGCAGCGCCTCCCACGCCGGGAGCCACCCGGGCAGGGCTACCACCGCGGGACCGCCGTACCTACCGGCTGCCGGTGCGGGGCCGCGGAGCAGCGGGAGCCGCCGCCGCCACCGCCGCCCCCCTTCGGCGGCTGCCGGGTCCGGCGGCGCTGCAGCAGGCGGAGGACGCCCCGCGGCGGCGGGGAGCGCGGGGCCGGCGGCGCGGGGGTCCGGAGAGGCGGCGGCCGCCGATGCACAGGCAGCGCGGTGCCGCTGTCTGTGTGCGTGTGTCTGTGTGTGTGAGTGTGTGTGTGTGTGCCGGGGAGGGATGCTGCAAGGGACCGAGGGAAAATTCTCCCCTCCTAGCAAAGCCGCCGACAAATGGCAAGGCAGGTGTGCAGGGGAGGCAAGGCTCCCGGAGGACGAGGAGGAGGAGGAAGGGGGAGAGAGGCGGTGAGCAGGGCGGGGAGCGCACGGCCCAGCGGCGGGAGCAGCCGCGGGGCGCCACGGCGTCCTGGGGGCAGCGGCCCCGCCGAGGAGGCGGCAGCCGGGCCGGGTTCCCCGTCCCGCCCGGCTGCGGCCCCTGGAGCGGACGCCCAACAAGCTGAGAGTGCTCCTGGAAACCCCGGCAGAGAATCCTGCAGCAAAGTTTTCCCCGAGGCCTCTCGTCAAACACAACTGAGTGCTGTTCACAGCACTCTGGACACGGTTTGGGAGATACACACCATCCGATGGGATTGGTGCTTCCTCTGGAAATCCTCCTGTGAAAAGTGGTTGCGTGTCTTGTCTGCAGAGGTTCACACTGCCCAGTTAGCCGTGGCTTAAAACTAGCACCCATCAGGGGAAACCCTTGCTACAGCATCTGATTTTTTTGCTTATTCATCTCCCAGACAGAAGTTAAGCCCCAAGTGTGGCGAGAGTACCTGCCCTCACCCGAAGCCATGGGGCAGGTGGCCAAGGACAGCTGTCCCTGGACAAGGTGCTGGGCCCAGAGAGGCTGGTGGCAACAAGTGCTTCCCTAAAGCCAAGAGCTGCTCCTAAAGACACCACCGAACATCTCATCTTGATCAGAGAGTTAACAAAGCCTTTTGTGGCTCCATCTCGGCTACCGCAGAAGGCGTTTGCTAATCTGAACCCTTCCCACTATATGAATAGGAAAATCCTGTTCTTCTCCTGGCCTGAATTACCATGCAGGGATGCTGTAAGCAGTCCCTTTCCCCTGTAGAGACGGTTGTGATTTAGTGCCAGAGAAAGCCTTTGTATGCCCATTTATAATACGTTTCAGCACACTTCTAGGTGACTATTAGTTGGTAAGTGAAAAGTGGCTGTGTCTGAAAGGCAGAAAGTAACATCAGATATTAAATATTGCACACAGCAGCTATGATTTCTAGTGGTAGGAAGAAAATCTGATAGAAAAAATCACCTGCCTCTCTTTTTCCACAGTGCTTCTTTCACCAATGTGGTACGGAGTTACATCCACAGGTATTTGGTTAATTATATATGCTCACCAGCCCATCGGTTTGGGTTTACCAGCAAGCACACTTACGCAACAGAAGCGATTTCCACACCACTGGGCTCATCTGATTTAAACCATACTGGCTTGTGTTGCCTCCGTGTGTGGCTTTTTCCCTTGGCTGGCAGGGTTAGCATCACAGCTTCAGTCTGAGAAGTGACAACAAATAATACTGACATAAATTATACCGAGCAACACAAGGACACACGTGGAGAATGAAACGTGGAAATTAATGCACGGGTTTAGGTAAGTGTTAACTATCTCTGCTGAGGAGCAGGAACCACTCTTGGCCCAGCTGTGCAGATGTGGATTGCTTATTACCTGGCTGGTTCTTGCATTGCTTTTTAGTGGCAATACTGATAGCTGAAAAAAGGAAAAGTTGCTGGAGGCATTTCTGTTAGTTGTAGTTGTGATGAAAGTAAGACATGATTATAACTTAGGCATCCTCTTTTATCTTATTTACAGTAAACCACATCTTTTCAGTCATTTAAAGCACAGGCCCTGAGCCTGTTCGTGCTTAAGGAAGCACCTTTTAAAAAGCACCCAGAAAGCTCATGGAGAAGTTTAGGCACAACGCATATGTCACCTGTCGTGTAAATTAGCTTGCAAAATCAAGGACTAGTTAAAAAAATCACACAGGCTCCAGTGTCTGAATATATTTCTTAAGTTTGTTGCCTTTATCTGTTTTAAATTTGCTTCTTCATCTCTTTCTTTCTCATAACACTGAATGCAACTGTACTTAGAAATACACACATACAACAGCACAGACATTTTAAACACACCCTTCTTGACTGTTGCATAAGTCTTTGTTGATATAAAACAGAGGTAAAAGAAAATATCTCTGCCAATGTTGGTCTTGTTTAACATAGCTGACTGAAGTGTGAAACCACTAGATAAGGTTATTTCATTACGGCAATTTAAGGTTGTCCTCTCCTTCCTTTTCACAGAACTGCCTGGAAAAGTATGTGCACACGAACACACATGCACAAATCTGCAGATACAGCCATTACATTCTTTGCATGATTTTCACTAACACTTTCAGCATTGATTTGCTATTTGTAGGCTGGTACAATGCCTGGTTCTAACCAAGACCTCACTTTGTTACATTCTGAATAGCTCTTGGGAAGTTGCTGGCTTGACCCTGAAGACTTTACAGTCTAATTTTTTAATAAGTGAAGGATCTTTTTTTTTTTAATTTAAAAAGGGATTCATTTTAGCACTCTTTCATAAGCATGCATTGTATCCCAAGACTTCAATTGGAGCTGCACAGGTATATCTGAAAGCACAATTAGGCCCTCTGGACCTTTTAAAGCTTAAAAAATAGTCATGTGTAATTCCTTCTTCTGTGAATCCTGCAAGCTTTAAGAGAATTTTTGAAAGCTGTAAATTCCTATTTATCCACTAAGAGGCTCACAGGCAATCTTCCCCTAATGGAAATAGAACTGTAAAGCCGAAACATTAATATACACAATATGATACATTATGCAGGGATAGACATGTCAGCGCCAACGAGAGGGCACGGCAGCCGTGCCGCTACAGAGGCAGAGCCAAACAGGTTCACTTCTTTGCCTCGCATTCCTGCACATGGGTTTCACTATCTGATTTATATTAGTACTGTATGGTTCTCAAAAAGAAAAATAAAAAACCTTCTGACCTTTGAATCCCTCATCTGCATTGGCTGGCAGCTGGTACTGGCGATTCGGAAGGCACAGTTTGCTCTAAATACAAGAGAGCTATTCTTCAATAACCGCACTGTTAATATGCAAATCTCAGTCCTCCGTCGACTGTAATCTCCTGTCTCTGATTGGCTTCAGTAATGAAAAAAAAAATCAGGTTATTCGTTAGCAGGCAAAAGATGCTCTTCAGGTTCCCCCTTAAGATGAAGCATTGTAAAGCCTCAGGAATGCACATGCTAGAGACAAACAAAAACAAAGCAAGACAAAAAGCAGCAAAGAAAATGGGATTAGAAACATGATAAAAGGGGAAATTGTGCATTTAAAAATTGTCTTGATTCCCATTCTTTTTCCTGGCTTTCTCTCAGGAGTTTTGCCAGTGACTGTAGATGGGCCATTTTTGTTCATTTCTTTTTCAGCTTTTGCCTTCCACAGACGAGGTTGTGCTTGAGTTCACAGGAAAAGACTTGAATTTGTACTGAGAATGTCATTTCTCTATTGGAAGACAAGCACATGTCTGTCTTCATGGGTCAGCTTTGCTGGTCTACAAACAGAATGCCAGGAAGAAATATATCAATATGTATTGATAAATATCTTTATATCAAAAAGGTGGATGCAGTAATTGAGCAAGAGGCAACGGACGGTTCAACTCTTTAAAAGCCTTTGCAAAAAAACAACCACCAATATCAGCACCATTATTGGTGTATTCTTCATAGAAGGCCAGGCTTGGCTAACCACCGAACTTAGCAGGATCTTTTCTGCAAGACAGTGAGCTGATGGGAATATTCATGCCAACTCAGCTGTCGAGATAAACATTTCATTTTCTTTCCATCAGAGTCAAATATGGCATAAAAGGGTAAGATATGTTCTATGTTACATGATATGAAAATGAAATAGTTCTACCAACTCTGGTAGTGCATGTTCTGAGGAACCCTCACAGAGCTGAGTTGGGCCTGAGGATCTCCAAAGTGGAAGTGCAGCCACACCGTTCCTCCTTTTTTGGCTTTATTTTGTAAATTTTCTTTCACTCTTGCAATTCACCTTTCCTGAAACATAGCACCTGACAACTACACTGTCTCCGCTCCTGTACAGATGCGGCCAGCTCTCCTGATTCTCCCTCTGAAGTAGCAGATGAGATCAAGATAGTATTTACTTAGATCTCTGTATCTGGGCGGAAATCATGGTCCCGGTGAAATCAGTATGAATCTTATCATTACTTTTGTCACAGACATGATTTTGCTTCTCTGAATTGGCTGCAGAGTATTTTTGGAGGACTGGACATTAATTTCCAAATGAGACAAAGATGGCCAGCTGCAATAGCATACGGTTAGTGACCCTTCTCTTTCCTAGGGCTTTTTGCCAAGAAGGTGCTAGGTTATTTCGAGAGGGTGGGCAACCCCTCTGGTTAAAAATAAGCAGAGTTCTGACAAGTAAGGTAATCTTGCTTGTGTTTCCTACAAAGCATATAACGCAGCTCCTTGAACAAATTACTACACAAAGAGTGAAGCACACGCACCCGTGAGGAACTTGCATTAAGAGCGTGACGGGGTTACCCAACCACAAGTCCTCGGATGCCTTGGAAGGACGGAGGGCTGAGCTCAGAGGGGACTTCACAAAGGGCTTTTGATTAACTTGCCACAAAGAGAGAAGTGATTAAAAAAAGATAGCTGTGCCACAGAGGTGATTTCCTTTTCTGTCTCACGCATTTCAGTACAAAGATAATGAGAAAAGCACAAACAGAAATGCAGGCAGGTACCTGAAACTAAAGGTTAGAAGGAAAAATTTTGACAAGAACCACATAGACTTCGCACAGCAAAGGTCAAACAGTCACCTTCACTCATTAATACAACTTCAGTTACTATAACAGAATTTTAATATTTCAGTGTCAGCAAAAAGCCTGAAAAATGCTTTATGCAATCCATTTATTCTGCTAGGTTTTTTTCCCCATGCGGTATGAGCATCTCTTTCAAATATATATAAGGATTCTAATTTAATAAATAATAATAAAACTAGGTAGTAATTAACTCGTAAATGTGTTATCCCTGGTCTTGCTCTGGGGAAAAAAAAAAAAAGTCCACAAGCTTCAGCAGCCAGAGCTACAAGCACATCCAACCAGATAATTGACACAGCCGTTGAGCGAGCACAGTGTTAACTCTGTTTTAAGCTTCCTCAAATCGTCTAGCTTTAGAAAGCATGTAACTTAATTGGATTGGTACAGACCTGACAGCTCCCTGTGTAGGGTACGCTAACGAATTGCATCGTTACCGTACGATTGGATATATACACTAATGCTGTCAGTCTGAGAACTGTCACCAGCCCTGAAGCTCGCCTTCCGTCTTCCGATCGCCATCAGAAAATGAAAACAACTGTGTTCTCCCCCTAAGTCTGAAAAATAAAACTTGGGAGAATGTAAACCCACCATGTATTGGAAGTGCAAGATTTGGGCCAAACTTCACATCCTTCGTCGCATGTGGCCTGTCCCACTGAAACTCTGGTTAACTCAAGCAGGGTCATCAAAATAATCACTCTTACTTAGATGAGGAAAAATCTGCTGAACAAGGTCTTTACAATCCCAAAGAAGAAAATACGAAGATGGTTTACAAGGCAACACTAGATATGCTCAGTAAACACAGATAGACGGTGTGGATAATACAAGCTGAATAGCAGACTGACAAATTCTAAAATGCAGTTTCAGTTTCCACCTTAATAAAGTAAAAGCTAACAATATTTGTAAGCTGAAGATGTCCCCAAGGCACAAGTGACAGGTAGGTGCCAAATCATCATCAAAAGTCTGTGAGAATTAGATATGTCTCTGCCATTTGAGTCAGCACACACCTTCCTGGCTTCAGAGGTCTTTTGGAAGCAAAGGCTGGTGTTTCGACCTTTATGCTGTCTCTTTGCTGCCGGTTTCCTGAATGCCCATTGTGCTTTATCGCTATTTTGCTCATTTGTTAACGGAAGTTTCATTTTTGTTTAGAAGTCACCCAAAGCAAGTATAATCCTTGTTCTTAACACTTACATGGGATATGCACATCTTATCACTCCATTTCAGGGGTAGGGAGACACGTTGAAAACACAGAGTTGCTCAGCCTTTCTCATGTTAATATCAATAAATGCTGACTTAAACTGCTACTGACTATTTTGTAGACGAATGTGTGTTTTTTCAACACCACCATGGGCAATTTTCAAAACAGACAGAAGTAAACATTCTAGAAGAACCCATCCCTAGTCCTACCTACTTTTTTTTTTTTTTTGGGGGGGGGGAGGTGTATGTGTCTTTTTTTTTTTTAAAAAAAAAACATTCATAACAACAGCAATGCAGAAAATTATGTACAAAATCACCTTTTCGTCTTCTCTGTGGGCACTATCACTATTTTTTCAGCAACTGCCCCTCTTCTTTTTGCCTTAGGTGATAAGAAGTCCTTGTGCAAACCTATTGGTTAGGCTGTTGAAGCTAAACCATTCTTTAAGTCAAAGACTCAGCCTGAACTACCTTGCTTGTGAAGATCTTCCTGAGTGATACTACAAAATCCTTCCACTGTTCTTTGTCATAACCACATCACTGTGCAAAGTTTCCACAAACCATTAACTATACAGTCCATCCATACTTTCCATGCATACTTTCAGCAAGTAATCCTTAATTCAAGTGACTCTGACCTCCCACATTGCACTTCGATGTTGCAAATAGTCTAGAATTTTACAAGAAAGAGAGATACTGATTTTTTTTTTTTTCCTGCTTAGTTCAGCAATCACTAAAATGCAGCCACATTTGGAGTGGCTCTTTAGCAATACACAGAAGTGCTATACAACATGACGACCAGGAATGGAAATAAAGACGAATGTATTCAGCCGAAATGGCGACTGAAATTTCCATAGGCAGAATATAATTACCTGAGCTGGCATTTTGCCAGAACACTGGGGTTAACATTATTACTCCTACAATACTCCTATTTATGGGCAATATGGAAAAAAAAGTAACGACAGGATTTTTTAATTGAACCACTGTGAACCCAACTACAGTAGGTTGCAGTCCAATTAAAATTGACAGCCCAGCGAAGCGGATACACATAACACACAGATAAATATAGAAAATCCAAGTTGTTCTCTTCTTCTTTGTCTTCTCCTCTTGGTGTTTTTTTTCAGCTGGATATTTCATTTCATTTTCTAAATCTTTGGATGCCAGGAAACTATCATTGACTGGAAACACTTACTAGCTTTTTGCAGACAGTTTTCATAACTTAAAATAAAGATGGAAAATATATCCTGTTAAATGTTTCAGCATTGCATTTCTTTCCTTTTCTACATCACACAGTATTAAAATTACATTGGCTGTGCAGCAGGAGATTAGAAAGAACAACTGCTTTTTACCTTTAATAGTAAATGACACTGAAGTCACTAAATCCATCTTTGAAGCACACACAGTGCATGTGCTACCAACTGGAAGCCTGTAGGTAGCCTACAAGCAAGCAGTGTGATCCCCCACCAAAAATGCCGCAGAGGCTAACTCCTGAAAAGCAAAACTCTTTTCTTTTTTTTTTTTTTTTTTGGTCCACAGAGGTGTGAAATATATGCTTGAAATGGCATAAAATACGTTACACTGTTTACTCCTGGTTGTGTAGTCTTTACTCACATGAGTATCTCTTTCTCAGACACGCAGAACCACGCAAGCACCCACTGACCCACTGAGGTCAACGGGACTCTTGGGGAATTAATATTCCCTATCTGACAGAGGTGTTGCGAGGCGTACTTCATTAGTGTTCTGAACCACTCCGAGAGCCCTAGGTAACAGCTGTTACATGTTGTAAGAAAATAGTACTATTCATTATTACAGAAGAGCTAAACCATGTTTGTAATTGACCATTGCCTGAATCTCTTCCAAAGTTATTGGGTTTGGAGATATGCCTCAAAGCAAATCTGTTATTTAATAGAATGGAAAAAGCAAAGAAGCAACGGGGTATGTTTTAAGAGCAAAACAGAAGAAAGCTCCCCAGGGCTGTATCCTATTGACCTTTAGTTCCATTATTGTTTCTGAAATGTTTTTCCATTTAAGGCATTGCCACTGAATCCTTCCCAGGAAGCCCTGGGAAAGGATATAAAGTGAGGTCTCTACTAAGCTTGTAAGTAACATCTCTAAAAATGGAGGGTTGATTTATGTTTTACTGACAGCTAGGTTTAGGGAAAAACCCTCCAGGCTTTGGTTATGAATCTTCTATAACATAATAAATGGTGCCATCTACTGGCTTGCTTTCCTTTTCATCAGTGTCAGGGCTTGACTACACAGTATAGCTACCGCATTGGAACACCAAAGAAATCAAGCCAACATGACTGTAGCTAGCATACTTCCTGACAATGGATCTTGGAATGATTTATAGGGGTTTCCATAAAGCAAAAAAGCCTAAAATGAAATAAGAGTAGTAGAAGAAACAAAAAAAGGCAAGATGCAAGCGAGGGAGAAAAGGCAGCGTTCAAGCAGACATGTGAAACTGGATGAAGGGTCAATACTGAAGACAGATACAGCTAAACTGAACCAGATGCAGCCATCCCATAGGAAAAATCAGTGATGAGACTCCTCAGAGAGCAGAGGAGAGCTTCTCCAATCCCTCCCAATTAATTTTCTGTTAGAAAAAGAATAGCCAATCATGCTTGATTTTTCCCTTCCACCCACTCCAGTTTTTACTATTAAACTAAGAAGAAAATGTAAACAGCCCTGACAGAAGAAATATACAGACAGACAGAGAAGTTACAGGTCGATTTCTTTCTCAGAGCTCAGTATTCTTCCTGATTTATACCAGGAACAAATTTTGACTTTCAGACTAATGCCTCAGAAAACTACACGAACTGTGCCATTTTCTACTCTTAGGGGCACTAAGCAGTCTTGGCATCTCTTCTGGGGCTAAACTGGACCCCCTGAGTAAAGGAACTGCTACAGAATATGTTTTTAAATTGTTTTTGTTACTTTTAATGTGTCTAGATAATATGCTTGTAAAAGCAAAATCAGCCGTAGAGCTATTTCAGTCTGATTTCCTGAGAAAAAGAAACTAGTGCAGTCACAGCATCTGGCAAAGGGGAAACAGTCTCAAAAATACCCAGTTTTGTCAAGTGTTTCACAGAAAGCAGAGTGACTGTTAGTGCCCCTTTGGAGGAAAAAGCACAAGCCAAAGCTCTTCTTAGACAGCAGACACCCCGTCAGATGCAAATCCTTAGGAACGTGCTCTCCTTCAGTTTTGCTTCTCGTAAAAGATGTGTTTGTCAAGATAGTCTTCAACTGGTAAGAAACATATAAGCAGGACACGATGGAAATTCACGTTATCAGGACTTTTATTGCTACAAATGGAACCTGCATCAGAGCAAGTTGCAGCTTCTTGGGCTCCAGCTTCATCTCCTATCAATGAAGATCATGTTTATCTGTGCCTCATGGAGTGCTTTTAGACTTTAAAAGTAGAGATCATGGAAACCATATCTTGATGGAGATGTAGATTTCTCCATACCTGACTCAGAACTGCAAAGACAGCAGCTATCACAGCAGCGCCCCATTTCCACTCCCTGACCCCAAGTTAAGATTTTTATGTAGCCCTCAGGAGTATGAGTTTTGGCAGCAGCCACACACTGAGGAATTTAAGGCAATACGACTCCATTTGGAGTTGTGCTGGAAAGGACCGGGAACACTGGAGTTATTGTGGAAAGCCTTTCACACAGCCCTTAAAATAAGGGGTTTCTGGACAGTAAAATCGTAGAACACAGGTTGTGAACCCTATTACCACATGCGTAATCAGGACTTTCCAAAGGGGGTAACTGGAGGCCACAAGGAAGCTTATGACAATAAAAGTGGTATACATTTTGTGGTTAGCATGCAGACCCAGTATAACAGACTGTCTTCATGTCAATGCGTGCAAACACTTTCTTCTCGCTTTATTTAGTTTACTCAGTAGTTAATGGCCTGATATTGCAAACCTGAAGTTATGTAGATTTGGTATCCTGCTAGATACAGGATCACTAGTCTCCCTTTTCATTTTTCATCAGTCTCAGATTGCTGGAAGATTTTAATCTAATGAAAAGGATATTCAGCACACTGATGCCTTTCACTAGGCAGGGCAGTTTCTGTCCCAGCGCAGGTGTGAAAGGGTAAGAGCTCTCTTTTTGGCACCAACTCTAACCTGTCTTAACTGGACCCCAACCAGTCTGTAGTCATCTCTCGAACAGCATTAAGTTTTAAGAGAAGAGGCCTAGCTCCTGTAGGAGAGGTGCTGGCCATACTTCCATTCTCCAGCTCCTTTCTCCAGAAGTTCTCCGGACAATTTGTAACATTGGAGAAAGTGGCCACTGCTGCTGCTCATGAAACCCATGGCTTCCAGTTCAATTCTTGGCTCCAGGAACAGGCAGGGAGCAAGTATGAGTCCAGGCAGCATATGGGGACATTGCTAATTGGTCCGTTTTGATGCTGGGCCATCAGACGACAGACACTTCACACTTCTCTCTTAGCACTGATTTGCCATGTCAAAGAGCTACACATTTGGGAATGAGAACAAAGAAAGTGAAAACAACAATCATTTGAGTGCAGAAAAACATTTTTCCTCGACTGTGCTAACCAAATTTGCTGCAGAATGTTGTGAGGCAACTTGGACTTGGCAAACTCTTTGCAGATCAAAAGACGCAATTTGTCCTTCTTGCAGTGTCGAGTGGCAATGACGTTATGTCAGTGCCATCATTTCTAAAGCATTTTTGCTGCTTTCTTAAAAAGCCTGATGATCATTGTAGGAGAAGGAAAGATGAATGGCCCACCATATGTGCAAAAAAATACACTGGATGAAAACTACCATGAGAGCAGTGGTTCACAGAACTCAGTAAGGGTTGTGGGTGTGACAGAAGCTTTATTGCAAAAGCAAGATTTACAACCTGGAATAAAAGACTGCGGTTGCAACTGGAAGAGAATTCAAGACCGTGACAGGACCAGTGGAAAAGTATGGGAGCTGTTTCACCAGACCGTTCCAGTTTAAAGAATGGCAGGAGATTATAATCTTTATAATAAGTAAAACTTCAACTTTCACATTTTCTTCTTCTCCAGAGATTACTGGCTACAAATCTTAGTATTTTTGTGGTAACAATTGTGGCTTTGTCTTCTGTAATGTCTTTATCATATTTTACATGCTCTGGGAAAGTAAATGACTGTAATTATACTCATTTAGGGGAGGTACAATATCAGAGATTCTGTCTGCCTTACACTTCTGAGCAGAGTTGTTAAGTTCTCTGTGTTTATTAAAGATTTTTTCTGGTTTTCATTGAAACAAAATAAAATTAAACTACTGCACTGATTACAGATCAGCCATTTACAGTGCAGTAAAACACATTTTTCGAATGGAAGGGATATAAAATGTCTTCTCAAACCACCAGTGCCTAAAAAGAAGGAATTTTACTGTCCATATGGATCTGTTTAATTATCTCACATGGAAAAATATCACCTTCTAGTCTCGAGGGCCAAGTCCTATTCTTTTGTTGTTGATGGAGCTGTATATTTCTAAATATAGGAGATCATAATGGGAAATGCTGGCAGAACCATCAGTGGAGTACCTCAACACAAAACGTAATCTATAATTTAAAAGCAACTATTTTGCCTTGACTTTTCTGAATGTCACCACCTCTGTCTCTGACAAACACAAGAAAAAAGACTGTTTGCTGTGGTATTTTTGACAGTAAGTGACCAGAAGCTACCTAAAACAAGTGGCAAAAATAGGCTAGGTGAAAACAGTGTCCTCATTTAAACCAGGCGCCCAGATTTTACATGGTCTAGAGTAAGGGAGTTGCATCTATGCTGTATTTCAGCTGCAAGAATCTGAAGTCCAGCTGAAGCCAATTGTGTTCTGTAGCACATGGAAAAAGAGTCACAGCCACAGGGTGAACCATGCTACCTCTAGCCGGCATCAGTTTTAGCATGCATACGGGATATGCTCCTCAGTCCAAGAGGCCTAGATGATTAGCTTATATTAGCTAACACTTAAATGGCTGAATATTAAACAAGACAAATTCCAACAGAGCTAAAGAGAACATCTCTAGTGAAGTACACCACAGCAAGGCAATTCTGCTTTCTTAGAGCAATTAATTTCACCAAAACATTTACATGAAGGTGAATCACCTTCCTAAGGTACCTCTCTTTCACATAGGAAATTTAGCTTATTCATTTACACGCTTGGTGTGGCTAAGGTTAGGCCAGAAAATCCCACACAGATTCAGCAAGCTTCACTGCAAGCGATCTTCTGCCTTGCTGTCCATTCCACTATTAAAAGTCTCTTTGCCTTGCTGGAGAGGGGGCTGATCAGTTAACACAACATCCAAGTGCAGGCTGTGGAGCAAGATGTTTTGCAGATAAATTACGAGGAATTCCAGCACTGAAGAACTGCGCTAATGTACCTAGTAAGGAACATCATTCCCAGTTGGAGTTTATTAGGCACATCTGCAAAAGTTAAGAGAATTAACTGCCGTGAAACAGACCATTCGCTTTCACGATCGCTAAATCCCCACCGAAAAGGTACTCCCACTTGGCTAGTGATTCAAACCAACTGTTAGGTTAAACAAACATGTCCTGAACTCTGCCCTAAAGATGATTGCCACGTATGAATAAGGAAGAGATAAAGTGGACATGTATTTCACACTGGTAATTTGGACTCAATAGCCAAAATTTCCGTCTTGTTATCTCTAATAAGAATGCCTTATTTTCCCTCCAGGAGAGGAAAAAAATCTCAGCAAGTGCATTTCCAATCGAATGTTTCAACAGAATTCTCTGCTTTTTTATTGCACGTTTCTAAATTTCTAATTTTAGTATACTAGCACAGGTTCTCTATTAACAGATCTTCTCTTTCTCATTCATACTCGACCTTCTATACATCATTAATTAGTTGTTAGCATCACAATATGTCAGCTCTTCTTGTGTTCCATTTCTTCTAAAAACAATGTTGCTTTTTTTCTTATCAACCGCTCTTTCATGTTTTTATGACAGCTTTTGTGTTGTTTGTTTCCCAATGTACATTATTTTCCACACTTGCACATTAAAAGGAACCACATTTATACTAAATGGTATCAGAAAATTAAAGCATTTTGGAAATACACTAATGAAAGTTCAATACTCTCTTTGTATGAGAAAATTATCACTCTCGAAGGTCTAATAAGAATGGTTAAGAATGTCTCTGGTGCCAATAACCTAAAAAGTAGTCAAAATCCCCTCTGCCATCAGCTAGTAATATAATGTAACACTAAGAAAAAAAGAAAAAAAAAATAGAAGTACCAGGGAAATAACCTTAACATCACAAAAGCATTCAAATGGAAAAAAAGCCATCTGCAGCTGCCTGGGAAATGTGAAGGCAAAGTGAGTTAAATTACGTTTTAAAAGTGACAACTAAACTACCTACAGGTGTTACTGCCAACATATGGTTTCTTTTTCAACTCTAGACTTATCAAAATGAGTGAAGTTAGACTAGACAAAAGCTGCAGTAAATCAGCAACTGATGTATTAGCTCCTACTTTCAACAGAAAAGCAAAAAGGCTTTGAAATTCTTAATTATTATCTTTCTGAAAATGGAATAAGCATGCTCTCTAACTTCTTTTTAGGTATAATCCTTAAGCACCAAAGGAGTCAAAACCACAAAACATCATGATTGCTACTGTAAGGACTGAAGTGGTGTTACAACAATTGTAATGAGTTACTTTTGATTTCATACTTTGATCCCTCTTTGAGTAGTGAGGTGTTTCTTTGTTGTTTTGTGAGTGCTAATTACAATAGTGCTGTGTTAAATCATTGTTATGCTGGTTTTCTTCAGCAGCAGAATGGATAATTGAGTAATTATAAAGGAGAAGTCCATTAAAATGGGTATGGCTATAGAAATGAGATTTTCCAGCAATTCAGTAAGGGGTTGTGTACAGTTATGCAAACAATATGTTGAAAACCTACTTTTTCCTACCTAGATGTTAAAGTCTTTGTGCACACAGTTTCTCTCAGAAGCAGACCAGGAAATGACAACTGCACTGGGCTGATTTTCTTCTCTACATGCTACTGTGAGTATCCTTAATTTTGATATGATTCAAAGTTCAGCCATACAATTCCACTGTTATGGGTAACTCACTGAAACTCAAATTTGGCAGGTAAAAACAGATTTCAGATGTGTTGAAGGTGGAGGAGCTACCATACACCACTGAAAAGCCTGCAGAATAACACAGAATGTCAATGAGAAAACTCTCTTCCACTTTGGACTTTCAAGCCATCTCCTCTCTAGTGCAGAGGTGGCAAAATGCTGGGTTCCATGGTGGTTGAATACACCTGAGCCACTAGGTCGCACAGTGAAGGAGCAGCTGCAGTGTTGAGCTGCAACAGGATCTCAATGCTACCTCTCCAGCTGCCATACTTACTGCCTTCAAATATTAAAGCACCTATTGTACCCTGTGAAGAAGCACTGGAGGTGCCATGAGGGAGAGAAAGAGGTTCCATGGGAAACTGAACATGTAAATCAAACAAATATCACAGCTTGGTTCAAAGAATGAATTAATAAAAATTAACCTTGTGAGATTCTGCTGATATTCATAGGGTCAACAGCTTTAGATGTTTTGCACAGGTCTCTGTCACATGTGTTGATGGATACTGACAATAAGAATAGGCTGTGATTCCCCAGCAGCTGGAGCAAGATGAGATTATCTGCTGATTGTGGAGGATTTTTCAGATTTAGGAACTTCAGGTTCCACTGTGGGCTCTGCAGTACAGAATCAACACAGGCTTATTTACTACTGTTTTCCCTATGCTGGTTTGTTCTACTTTCACTCATTCTAGCCTGTGTCTGTCTCCCATTCACCTCCCCCTGCTATAGTTGTCTAAGTTTATTACCCAAGTTTCCAGTTCCATCCTCGTTTTCAAGAGGCTGCTCATCGTTTTGCTGGTCATTAAGCACTAATTTTAAAAGTCTAGGTTGCAAAGAAGAGACTGGAAATTCTCACTGATGCAAGTATTATTGGCAGCTGGTGAGATCATTCATGACTGGAATACTAAAGCTCTTTAGATAAAAATTGTGTAGGGTAAGAGGTGAAAGTAATGAATGATATAGTGGCAGTACTACAAAGACACTGCTAGCTGGTCTGTATATCCTGATAATTCAGAAGCTAATTCTCAGTGTGCTAAAACCCCAAAGACAAGAAGAGAATACAGCAGAGTGGAAAGGAGGGAGAGTCTTTATAGACCGTGAAAACGTACCAGAATTATTTCTTATGACTTGTCTGCAGTGAGAGGCAGACTGTGGGGGAGCAATTGTCTTGCCATGGGAGAATTCAATTTCAGAACTGTAGCATGGAGGTCACACAACTTATTAGAGTTTCTAAAATTATTTCTTGTGATCCTTTAACACAGAAAGTATTACTACTCTCAATACAGGGTAACTCAATTATGGTTTCACTACGATGGATAGAGCTGTATTAATTCCTGGCCTGGAGTAGGTGAGGGATGACTGGAGATGACGGACAGGATTTATGTCATGTAGTTCTAATCATCTACCATGCGTTTAGAGCTAGTTGCTCCTTCTGCAGGCAACAGAGGGAAATGGGCACTTCCAGAAGGCAAGTCGTGCCACCTGTCTCAGAGCCCTAGGGTATTTCATCTCACCTCATGGTAGTTATCAAAAAAGTAGACTTCTTCCCATCTACAACCCCTCCACAGTCAATGCAAAGTGCGAGGCACCACCAGAATGTGACTAAATTCTAAATAGGTGTCCAAGATAGAGAAGGTGAATCCCCTGCACAGTAGCTCATGCTGCAAAATGGCTAATTTCACATGTCTGATGCAAAGTGTGAGTAAAGTCAGCTGGGAAGAATCAGATAGGAAAAAAAAGCAAATAAAACAGGAGTTCTATGACAGAAACTGGAAAGGTGCTTAAAAAGCAAAGAGTACTCCACCAAGAAAGAGGAAATATTTAGCTAAAAGCCTACTTGGGTTCACTGGCAAATGGAAATAGCTGTTAGAACCAATCTCCCACTGCTCCCCAGTGTAACATATGGAAAACATGATGTCGAATGTAATATATAAATAAGAAGCTTACAGCCCAAGGAATCAATAGAGAAAACTAGAGAAATACAAATAAAAATAAGCGGCCAGCAATAAGACAATAAAGGAGAAAAAGAAAAGGGCATTTATTAATATTGCTGCTATGGCTGTAGCGGCTTAAGGATATAGGGCTTGGATACATCTTACCTAACTTTAGACATCAGAATGTAGTTATTTACATCTGAGCTATTGACTCTTCACTCCCTTCACAGTCAATTGAGAGAAATAGGATTTTTAGCGCACAATTTCTGTCATCCTAATGCAACTATATAAAGCAGTTCAGATGAAACATCCCCTAGAAGTGTTCCTTTCCCTCCAGGACTATAAAGGAAAAATAAACAGATAAAACTAGGAGAAAACTTGAGATACTCAAGGTCTTGTCTGTCAAAATATTTGGTTGCTTTTATAACTGCATCAGTTAACCTACTGCAAATGCATTAGCAATTTAAAAAGTTTTAGCAACAGTATGAACTTAGAATTTGAGAGATTGTAATGATTCTAGTAGAGATGCACAAAAGATAGCATATTTGTACTGCACAGGAACAGGGCATTCCAATCCTTTAGTAACTGTGACAGGTATGGCAAAACCTGAGGGTAAAATTTTAATCATGGCACCCAGATAACTTTTATCCAAGTTGGTTGAGAAGGTCTGCTGAGGTAAATTTTATATGGATGTAATAAGGTCAGGATTCAATAGATTAGAATTCTCTGTCAATACTGAAAAAAGAGGCAGATGATAAAACAGGTAATTACATGATTGTTAGTCTGAGACTGTCCTTCCTCTTCCCACAAAAGCCCCTGCCAAAGTTTGATGCCTTGCTCTGAAGCACGTAGCTATAAAAGAAACTTTTAAATAGGGGTAAACAACAGACTGGCTGTACTATTTCTGGGCTTACCTCACACAAAATAGGCATTTAATTGAGTCTTTTAAATGAAGGGTAGTAGCTCTAAGATTCCTTGGTAGCGACTGGGAAGAGCCAGGCTCTGCCATAAGGCACGCAAGAGCTGGGTCAGCTGCAGGATGCCTTTCTCTTGTCAAGGATATTGGGAGCCTCAAGCGATGATGTTCATACCTGAGGTTTAAGTGTTCCAGAACACTGACCTTGAGACAGAACCGCAGTTTCAGGCCAAAAGTTTCAGCCCAGGCAGGGTTGTTTATGAAGCCTGAAAACACAGGTTTACATAATATGTTGTAAAACCCTAACTACCAGCTATAGTCAGTTTGAGTCAGCTACAAGTCTGACTTAATCTTTTTGAAATATATTTTTCTGCAACAAGCAGGAAGCCAATTATCTTAAACAGAATAGTTCTTACTAAGAAGAAAGTGACCTAAGGAAAAGTTTATCGACGACTGCTTTAAGCTCACAAACAAACAAACAAACAAAAGAAATTACTTTTAAGAAAAAATGTGAAGTCCTTCCATTTGTAGTTGACTTGGCATTATAACTTAGATTAAAACAGCAAGTTTGAGGAAATTTGCCAAAGTCTTCCTCTTTTAAAAGCAGATCAATAATTAAGAATAAATAAATCGAATCCTCCAGCTGTTGTTTGCAGTTGGAGGAGGTAGAATACTCAGCATCTCCTTTTCACCCTGCCTTTTTAAAAAGAATATTCACCGTGTTCTGTAGAAACATTAGCTATTTTCACAGTGAACACTGGCCTTCAAATGGAAACAAATATGAAATGTGCCTTTACTATGTAAAAACTCATTTCACCACTAGAGGGAACTATTAGACTTTATTGTCAGTAGCGGGGAAAAAAAAAAAAAAGCAACTGCATTTCAAACTGTCGGTGCTATTTCCAACTCCAGAAAAGGCCTCATAACTTTGTTGAAAACACTGCAAGTGATGTATTATGTTAATTAATATAATGTGTAGATGATAAAAAAAACATTTAAGCTTTTACGTCAATAAACATTTAGCATTTAGTCAGTAAGTATTGAATATATGGTATATGACATTTATAACAAAATGAGATCTTAAGAAGTTTGTTGCTCTTAGAAAGTTTTAGAGATAATTTTACTGAATTATGTAAAACTAGACTATGGTAAATTACAAAGCTACTGTTAAATGTAGAAACACTCATGCGATTTCCTAACAGGAGAAATCTCTGTTCAACACAGAGCACCGTCCTTTCCTCATTATGGTAGCAACCATTTTCAACCAGAGCTACTTACATGATGTCTCCTCTGTCTGCTTTCATGCAGATGGGGAATGTGCAGTGCAATTATCTTTATTTTGGAGGAAGGGAGGGTAGAGATTTTGTCTGTTTTCTTGCTTTGTCCTTTGCAGCTTATGGGTTGGTTTTTTGTTTGTGTATTTGTTTGGTTTACATTTTCTTAGGTCACTACATGTTGCTTCCTCTAAATGCTAGAAAAAAGCCAAGTGAAAGCCTTGAGTGTGGTACTTTGAGCAGACTGTGAATTGCTTTTGCTTGATCTATATTTCTGTGGCAGTTCATTGCACTGCCTTAACCCTTCTCCTGAAAAAGTGTTTGCCTCCTGCAAAGCCGACAATTAAAAGAAAAATATTCCAGTACTGCTTGGAATTCCTCAAGAAGTCACTGCCTCAACACGACTCAGAGCTACATGCTGCAGCCACATTTTAACAAAGGATTTAGTAACTACTTTGATAACGATATATTCATGCATTTCACGAAATTGTGTAAGAGTTCTGAAATTTTTTTCCACCTTCAGCAGTACCACATCTTCATAAATGTCTTGGATGAAGGACTTGAAGGAATATTAACTAAGTTCACCAATGACACAAAATTGGGAGGAGTAGTTGATACTCTTAAGGGCAGAGAGGCCCTGCGGAGGGCTCTGAACAAATTGGAGAACTGGGCAATCACCAACTCCATGAAGTTCAACAAGGACTTTACACCTGGGACATGGCAACTCTGGCTGTACATACAGACTAGGGGATGAGATGCTGGAGAGCAGCTCCATGGAGAAGTATCTGGGGGTTCTGGTCAACGTCAAGTCGAACATGAGCCAATAGTGTCCCTGGCAGCCAAGAGGGCCACCCATGTCCTGGAGTGCACCAAGCCCAGCATCGCCAGCCGGGCAGGGAGGTGATTGTCCCACTCTGCTCTGCACTGGTGTGGCCTCACCTGGAGCACTGTGTGCAGTTCTGGGCAACACAGGATAAAAAGGATATAAAGCTGCTAGAGAGTGTCCAGAAGAGGGCTATGAAGTTGGTGAAGGGTTTGGAGGGGAAGCCATATGAAGAGCTGCTAAAGTCACTTGGTTTGTTCAGCCTGGAGAAGAACAAGACTAAGGGGAGACCTCATGGTGGCTACAGCTTCCTCACAAGGGGAGAAGAAGGGGCAGGCACCAAACTCATCTCTCTGGTGACCAATGAGAGAACCTGAGGGAATGGCAGGAAGACGTGCCAGGGGAGGTTCAGGTTGGACATCAGGAAAAGGTTCTTCACCCAGGGGGTGGTGGACCACTGGAACAGGCTCCCCAGGGAGGTGTCACGGCCCCAAGCCTGACAGTGTTCAAGAAGAGACTGGACAACACCCTCAGACACATGGTGTGAACTGTGAGGTTGTCCTGTGCAGGGACAGGAGTTGGACTGAATGATCCTTGTGGGTCCCTTCCACCTCAGGACATTCTGTGATTCTATGATATGCCATCAATGCATGGTGTAGCCATGATTTCTTCTTCCTCTGAAGCCCCATGTACGAACCATAGCAGAGTAGGATGTATTACTTACTCTCACACTCAGGCACACAGCTCTCTGCAAGTGACTCTCTTCAGGGCCAAAGCAAACCCTGTACCAGAGGCAAAGGAGCTTAACATTGGCATCTGCCTCCAGCCCACCTTTCCTCTTCTGTTGTGTATTGCATGTAGCCTTGATGAGAGCAAAGATCTTTGTAGGTTTGTCTGTATTATCTGACATATTTATTTTGGTTCAGCATCTGAGGTCATTGGTTCACATGTGAAAGTGTTTCATGTGGAGCATCAGCTTACAGAGTGGGGAAATCCTGCCCTTTAGCACTCACCAGTACATTTGCTGCACCACATGACGTGATCCAATGGCTGTATTGTTTCCCTGTCGAGTCTCGAGTTCCCACAACATGTTCCTACTCATTTACAGTATATTTTTAGAATCAATCCAGTTTCCTGTGCTTGAAACTTTTGCTAAGCAGTGGGTAGGACTTGTTGGTTGTAATTTGCCACACTCTTGACCTGTCCGTTCCTGCTTGCTGTCTGTTTGGCGGTTCAGAGTGGGTAGTCGCCCCTTTTGTCATTGCCTGCAGGGTGCTGAAGCCAGAAGATCCTCCCTTAGCCCCACACCCATTCTCAGAAATGACTGATAGGGATTGAGCAGCACGCTTCTTCACCAGGACCTGGGAGAGCCTCTTGTAATAAGAATACAAAGCACATTCACTGAGTTATTGCCTGAAAATCAGAAATCATTCTCCTGCTGTCTGTGCTTGCTTGCTAAAGGAAAAAAAAATGCTCTGAGATCAACCTACTGCTGTTCAACATTGTACCAAGAAAAATCCACCTCAGCAGGTTGCCAGAATTTGTTGGAATTAGACATTTTTATTAAAAAATTACATACATTTCTTTTTTTACATGTTGTACAGAATGCTAAGAGTTTAGAGAACACGGCGATTTATATTTCCTTTTTTTCAGCTGAATTTTTTCCCAGATGAAGGTTTCTCTCAATTAACTGCAATTCACTAGTAAAATGTTTATGCCTTTCTTATGTTTATTATCTATTAAATATTGAATGCTAAACTTGAAGTGCTGCACCTGGGGAAATATGTAAATATTGCATGATACAAAGTTCTGTTTCATGAGAAGTGTGCAAAATGTATTTTATATCCCCCTCAGTTCAAGAAGGACAGGGAACTGCTGGAGAGAGTCCAGCGCAGGGCCACAAAGATGCTGAAGGGAGTGGAGCATCTCCCTTATGAGGAAAGGCTGAGGGAGCTGGGGCTCTTTAGCTTGGAGGAGACTGAGGGGAGACCTCATCAATGTTTATAAATATATAAAGGCTGGGTGTCATGAGGATGGAGCCAGGCTCTTCTCAGTAACAACCAACAGTAAGACAAGGGATAATGGGTTCAAGCTGGAACACAAGAGGTTCCACTTAAATATGAGAAGAAACAACTTCTCAGTGAGGGTGCCGGAACACTGGAACAGGCTGCCCAGGGAGGTTGTGGAGTCTCCTTCTCTGGAGACATTCAAAACCCGCCTGGACGCCTTCTGTGTAACCTCATCTGGGTGTTCCTGCTCTGACAGGGGGATTGGACTGGATGATCTTTTGAGGTTCCTTCCAATCCCTAACATTCTGTGATTCTGTGATTCTGTGTGTATTTGATCCTGTACAATGTGGTGTTCAGCACATGAAACAACTGAATAGAGATTTCCAGTCTACTCAGTGACTAAACTTCTACAAGTTTGGTGGGGACAGGACAATTAAAGCTTGAAAGATTAGATATGAATCAATTCAAGTGTCAAGGCAGTTGAGTTAAACACATGGATATATTTATGTGGGATGAGAGACCATAATTGTGGCATTTAGCTAGGATGGTGATACAGCATGACATTAGCAGTCGGAGTCCAGACCTTCTAACAAGTTATTTCAGAGCCGAAACTGACTTCTTGCAACATGGTGGACTTTGTACTAAACAACATTTCTATTAAAAAGTTCATATTCCATAATCAGTAAGGCATAAGTAAAATGCATTAAGGACTAGCTAAGACATTTCCACAGACAATTATTAAAGAAACTTCTATGTATGAAAGGGATATTCATAGTATAATTCTGCAGGTATTGGTATTATGACCAGCACTAGTATTTTTCTTTGACATGGAATTAAAGATAAACTTAGTTCTAGCATAATTCTTAATCAAATGAGAGTAGAACAGTTATATGTAGCACAGACACACCTTAAATACTTGAACTATAGATACTTTCTGTAGTAGACAAGCTGAGAAGCTGAGGTGTACATTAATTTCCAAAGCACTGTACATATGGGGATACAGCTAAACCATGCAGCAGCTCCTTTCTGGCCTGCACAGCTGAGTTTCTTCTTGGGAAAACCAGGATGCGAATTTGAGGGAATCACAAATGGCCAGGGCTCTTTTTGGTATGGAGTTCAGCTATTACTAGGTGTAGGGAATCTTCTGTAGTTTTACTAGAATAGTTAAGACACACTTGAGACAAGCTTAGTCTATTTAAATATGTATAATGAAAAAAAAGTTTTACACTGAGGAAAAAAGAGGAATACACTTTTGATAGCTGAGATCCCTTCAAGGGGAAAGGGCCCCAGCAGGCAAGAATATGAGCTCTTTTGTGAAGTACAGAGCAAAAAGGAGTATTAGACAGCTTGGGCTTTAGATGATAGCAAAGCCTCTGCATAGAAGGGAACATTTCCTCTGCATATATCACTAACAGGAGTATTACAGACAGCTCTTGTATTCACTTTTGTTAAATTATGTTAAACAACATAAAAACACATATAAAGGAACCATCAAAGTACTGAAGATACTGAAACTTACTGAAATTTATGAAAAGGATCAAGGAAAACACAGGCCCAAGGTATTTACTTGATATGAGTGAATCAGGTTGTACGTGTGTCAATGTGTAGAAACTGCCCTAATACTCAGAGAAGTAATAATGAACGTCTTCATTGGTCAAAAAGAAAAACGAAGGTTAGTTTTTGATAAGTTAGAAGGTTTGGATTGTTTGCTAGAGTTGTTTTCAACTAGTAATAAAGTGCAAGGTTAAACTGTGATATCATAACAATTGTAATAAGCGTCAGAATAAATTTGGTTGAAGTGATTTGTGCTGCTGAGAAGAAACATATCTTGATGCACTGATCGTTCTGGTTCAGAAATGATTGGAAACTAAATATGAAAACAAGACAAGGCTTGATCTCTTTAATTCTGCAAGAAGACCATGCATAAGTATTTTTATGGAGAGAAACTAGCTGATATAAAGTACATTCATTTCACTAGATGGCTGAATAAATCCAAATTAAAAATGATGCAAAACGAAGAGCAGTTCATCACTGAATCACTACCAATAAGACAGTAAATTCTCAAATTTTTCAATTCTGAATCCCTTTCTAGAAGATATACATTAATCAAATGCAAGGTGTTTTGCTGTGTATAGGGATAAACACTTGTAATGTTACAGTAACGTACTAAATACTTAATAAGACTCAATTTTCTGTTGGTGCCTTCAGGACTTGTCAGCAATGACTGTGTGAGTAACTTCTGAACAGAAAGGCAATTAAGGTTAGCAGTTAGTTTTAAGAAGTATTTCTTTGTCTTCTTTTAAAATAAATTAGGTTAGAAAAGTTTTAAACCAGCAAATTATCCATATCACATTACTGTTACTATAGCATAGGATATTGTGGTTTGCATTTCTACCTTATTGTTTTAATGGAAGTACCCTGGCTGATAATACTGAAAAAGAAAAAGACCAAGCCAAACAACCTTAAGAGTCTAACAACATTGAGAGAGAGCCTTCATGAGTCAGCATATTGCTTAAAATAACTTTATATAAAGTTAAATAACATATTAAGGGAAATGTAAATATACAGAAACATATGATTGTTCTAACACAAGCAATAATATTGCATTTTAAACTTTGCTTTCCTAAGCTAACAATATATACGCAGTTTAACATTTTCCACAGTAAATACTCAGTTTGCTTAAATCTTCATGTTATATTCAGGAGTAAAGGTAAATCTAAATTATTCAAGACAACACCTCAAATAAAAAGCTACTTCCGTAGAAAAGTTACAGGTTATGTCCAGTCAGAACTATTACCTTAAGTGTTAGAGAAAGTACTGTAAATTCTTCAAATGCTGAGCACAGAATAAAAAGAAGGCAAAGAAAAACATCTGCTATTGACTACTATTTTAACAAGAATTTTTAACAGGTCGCCATTTATCGTAAGAATCATCTTACCAAACATTAAGCACTTATAATTTAGATGGTTAGTACTAGTTAGTTAAGATCCACTACATAGTAAATTCCTCTGTATTCAATCATCTCTAATGCATTTCTATTTCTAGAGTGTGAGGTTTTCAATTTTAAAAGCTGTCCAGATGTAGTACTCTCTTTACCTGCTCATTTGTCTTTGCTAACATATATTAGACTAGTTGAAGTCAGAATATTTGAAGTCCAGTTCTGAGCATACTTTTTCCTAAGCCTGTTATAGCTGGACAGCCTATGTTCTCCTTGTCCCCCATGCTGGGACATCCTGGCAGATATAGGGCAAATAAGCTGTAACATCATCTATATGAATTTCCCACACAGCAAAATACAGGCCATTGGAGCTTTCAGAGTTCCTTACTAGGCTGCAATAATAAGGGATGTGAATAAAAGATCTGGAATTCTGGTATCTCAAAAATGCAAACATACGCTGATATTCATTTATCTGTAGGAAAAACAATGTAGATCTCAATCTTCAAAGATCTAGTTAAATAAAAAGGAACTCCTCTAATCTTATTTGGTTGACTTCAAATGACTTTTTAGATAAAATTGGCATATATTTTGGAAACACCTGGAGATGTTAATAACTTTCTTCCTGACCAGCCTCTGGCTACAGTAAAAAAAAAAAAAAAAGCGAACTTATTCCAAAACATTACAGATTGAACACAACCTATTTTAGGCCAGAGAATGAAAGGGAGAAAAAAAATTAAAAAGAAAGAAATCAATGTGTAGCTATTAGGCTACTTACTATTTGTAGCATTTCCAGAAAAAAACAAAACAAAACAAAACAAAACAAACAAAAAACCAAAACGCTCCTCTGTTTGGAAAAAATTACCCACATTGTAACTTTGTTGATTGGTTTTATTTTTACATGCTGCTTTGTAACTCCACTACTCCAAGACATTTCCTTAGTTCTGCTGCCTTCTTCTCTAACTGCTGAATGTTCCAGTGCCATTGTCTTTTATTTGAACGGAGTTTGTTCAGTTGGCAATGCAAACGTTTCAGAATAGCATCATATCTTTTATTCTGTACCTAATAAAATAGAACACAATTCACTTTAAAATTTCTTTCAAGTAAAACAGTATTTCTGGAGAAAGGTTCTGCTCGCCTAAGTGTAGATTCTGACATTTGACCAAGTTGTTCCATGTTCACTTTATGGCTACTGAAGAGACGCAGACATCTAAGAAGCAATTAATCTGACTTATTTCAGGTATCTGCTTTAGAACAATATGAATCACACCTATCTTTCCCACTAAGGGAAGAAAAGCTCTGTCTCACTAAGAGCTTAAGTGATGAGTTCAATGTGGATGTCTGCTCCGCAGATGTCTAAAATTTAACAAAGTAAATCCCATCCAAAGAACGAGCACCGCACAGCCGTGGCAACACTTTGTACATGGAAGACTTCAGGCTCCAGAGTGAGAGGTGCAAAAGGAAGAAATTTTCATTCTTTGACAAGTGTTTTGGGGTATAAATTAGAATTAAAACGGTATACTCTAGGCGGCTGTAGTAACACCTTCACTGTTGCCCTGCACGTAAAAAGTATGTTTTTCTTAGCAAGGCAACACTGTGGCAGTGCAGTACTGCATCAATTTTCCCATCATTGCTGCCTTATGTGAATAATGGCTGCTGCAGACGACCCTCTGAAGATTTGCATTCTGAAGTGTAAAAGCATGAAACATTCATTATAATAAAAATGGAAATAATAGGTATTCATTTAATGAAAATTTGGGCTTATTTACCCTACTTTGAATGGCATATGAGTGGTAGTGTGTAATTATTCTTGCATCTGTTTATAGAAACATTATTACACTGTATTTAACATCCACATGCTGGTGTACAGCTGCATCAGAACTACAGCATTGCCAGGGACTTCCTGTGAGTCTCACTACCTAAATTTCATGTATAACTAACTCCCTCCCTTGCTAATGTTTTATAAATTACGCTGCTTTCTTTCACTGGTGATGGGTTGCCTTTATGTTGCCTGGCTTTCCATTATAATACTTCACAACTTTTCGGGGGATGCTGTCAGATTTACTAATCTGAAGGAGTGCTTGCAGGATCTGAACATCATTAGGACACTGAAACCTCTGTGATCAATATTATCTGCTTTTCTTAGAACTGTGTCTCTAGCACCGTTATTGGGAACTGTCTGGCACATCTGCCAAGGCACAGAGCACTAATATGCTTAGTGGACAGAGAGGAGGGGGAACATTGCTCTTTTTACTGGCCTTGTGTATCTACAAGTTAACTATCAAAAAAAAAAAAGTCTGGGCACTTGTGGAATCTCCACCACTAGGGTTCTTCTAGAACAGGACAGACAAGCATATGTCAAGAATAATGTAGCTACACACTGATGTGGGGGAAAGAGTGCACAGGGGAATAGACAATCTTTCGAGCTTGCTTTTTCCTATTATTTTTACATAACAACATGTTTCCTATTATTTGTGGATGTCTTGAATTATTCTTTATGACTGAAGCCTTGTTCCCACACAGGTAACCACCCTAATTTATTGTTGACATCCCTGACCCAGGCTGGAAACAGGCTCTGACTTTCAAGAGGTGAGTGGTGGGGCTGGTGATCAAGAAAGGGAGTGGGACATCTGCAAGCTGCCTTAAAAGTCCATCAGTACCCTGCCTGATAAGCAGCATCCCAGTTATGAATTAATTTATCAATTAACAATGTCAGATCACTGCCTTTCCTTGAAAAAAACAAAACCAAAAAACAAAAAAACCACCCTGGGCACAAATTTCCTTGCTGAAAGACATTTCATCAATGATTTTTAACTTTCCAAAATTCAGCTGCTTTAGAAAGGCATGCTGATTTACATTCCTGCACAATAGGTTAAGTTGAGGAAATCTTTGTGGGAAACTCGAAATAATACTGAGGCAAAGTGGAAGCACCAGAGCTGTGAAAGTCAATCCATTCTGCCTGAGTGCCAGCATAGCCATTAAAAAGGCTTGAGCAGGAATTCCGTAGGCATTTAAGTATAGGGCTGTATAAGGGCAGACTTAGATGAATGCTTAAAAGCTACGCAGAATCAAGGCTCCAGAAGTCCTATAGCAACAGCAAGCTCATTAATAAGATGCAATGATTTGCTTGTATCTGGAGGCTCAGAAACCTGGGAGCTCACATACTCTGTAAATTTATTAATCATAGAATCACAGAACCCTTTGGTTTGGAAGAGACCTTGAAAGGTCATCTACTTCCAAGCCCATGCCATGAGCAGCGACATCTTTCACTAGATCAGGTTGCTCAAAGCCTCATCCAACCTGACCCTGCACACTTCCAATGATGACAACTACTCTGGGCAATCTGTTGAAGTCTTACCACCCTCACTGAGTTACCTGACAGCAATGTTAAAAGAATGCTGTGCTTTTACATGAAAAATGATTATTTTTTCCTCCTACATTTTACAATGGGCAATAGAGCTAACCTTAGATCCGTTATCTTTATATTATCAGCTTGTGCTCATTAAATTTTGTGGCATTTATTTGAACTACCAAGATAAATTATGTGAAAATTCCAAACTAAAAACTATCTAGGTATAGAAAGTATTTTAGTAAGGAACGAACCATAAAATATATTTCAATTATTTAAAAAAAGAGGGTTTTGACTGTTTATCAGAATTTTATCTTGGCAGACAACTAGGAGCTGCTGTGTTATCCTTAATTTAATGTCATCACAAATTTGGGAGATTCAGTATCAAAAATTTAAAATAGCATGGTTACTGAATATAGTTGAATAAAGTATGGCCAGCAATGGTGTATAAAGTATGTCAAACTTCATTTGCACTATCTACATTCTCTCAGGAGAACTGTAATTTTATTTTATTTAAATTACTCACCTCAATTTCTTTTCTAAGCTTAGCATGCATTTTTTTCTCTTCTTCCAGCAAATCTGTTTTTTTATCGATGAGCTCTTTTAATCTTGTGATTTCCCTTTTTAAAAGTGTAATTTCTTCCTGCAGATGTAGGTCAAGATACAGAAATCCTCTCTTTAAAAAGTTGCACAGTACATCTATTAAACTTATTAATAATTTCACATTTGAACAGTGTCAACTAATAGAAATGAGATAAAGATCTATCATAAACAATTTCATATTAAAATAATGAATAATATTTAAATGAAAAATAATTTAACAACTATAATTAAAATTGATCATTAGAATAATTGATATCATGGCTTTAGGTACTTAAGATCATATATTCTTGATCTGAAATATGCAAACAGCTACAATAATACAGGAATTTGAACTCAGTTTGGTGAGTTACCTGACAGCAAAGTTAAAAGAATGCTGTGCTTTTACATGAAAAATACAACATGGCAATGTTCCACAGAATTCTGAAAAGTGTCCATGTAAGTTTATTCATGACCCAAAGAAGCCCACAAATTGTTCGGCAATGATACAGTTTAATTTACAGCTCTGTATTTTTTCTCATAGCTGAGTTCATTCAACTCCATAGAATGAACCTGACTTTCACAATAACACACAGATAACAACGGCTGATGTTTTTTCTACTGCATAATGAAGTCAAAATTTCTTCAATTAATGTAGTATTGTAAGTTGTCTACATTTCCCATAATCAATCCCTCATGAAACATAAGCATATTAGAAAAAATAAGCAGATTACTTAAACTCTGCCAGAATTATTTCACATAAGAGGAAAAGAATCAAAGAGGAAATATAGTACCTGCACTTGTTTTATAACAGATCCTTCTGGATTCTGGAGATCACGCATTAACTCCTCTTTCTTTGTCTTTAATTCTTCCACAACAGCTTTCTTTTTAGCAAGCTCAATCATAACTGGCATTTTACTTTCCGTTTCCCAAACGAGATGCTTATAAGCCTTTATTTTTTCCCGATATTCATTATTTCTTGCAAATATCATCTCAAACTCTTCTTGTATTGTTTCTGCATCATGCATTAGCTTTAAATTTTCAGAATACAGATCTCTGACTTGGGCCTCCAGATTTTCACAGTGATATTTTGTCACTTCTATGGCATCATCTTGCAGATATATTTCCCTTTCTGTTGTCTTTGTTTCTAACAGAATAGAATCCATTTCTTTTTCTAGTTCCTGAAACTTTGCCTGTAAAATATTTCAGTGTTTGCTTAAGAATATTTTTCAGATGATACTAGATATCTAGTTGAACACTGTAATTTATATTTATCCAACAGTCATCTTTTTCACTTGTTGAATGTGGTTTCAATGGAAGACACTTAGGGTTCCATTTTGTAAAATCATCACCTTAGAGGCACAATGCAAGAATACTATCTTAGACCTCTCCCCTTAAATTGAGCCTAAAATATGAAATAAGGTACCCTTGAAATTACTTTAATTCCTCATATTTGCAAGATACATAGGACGTGACAGATCAAACCAAATCCTAGTATTTGTTTAGAGCCTAAATCTGGCTAAGTCCAAATTAGACTAAAAATAATTAATGATACCAGAAATCACTTATAGACACATAGAAATAGATACATGGGGGTTTGGGGTGACAGAGCTTAACCAGACTTGTTCTACTGAAGTTTTTAATCATGCCTTCATCATGGTAGTATTTAACAGTAGGATTAATCCCAGCTATTAATATTTTAACCTCCTAAGGAATATGCATCTAGTTCTAAAAAGGCCTCTACCTCTTCTCACTTATGAGGGGTGAACAACTCCAGGAAATAGCTCTTCAACCCATTACAAGAAATCTAAGATGGGAGGGCTGAATTGCTGCCTCAGAAATGTTTCTCTTTCTTTGCTGACTAACAACGGAGCTTAGATGACTAACACAGGCTTAACATCTGACTTGCAGGTGATGTAAGCTAGCTGTGATGAATCCCACCCAAAGTAACAGCCAACAGCAGCACATTAAGTGAGAGAATAAGCATCATGATTTATTTTACTTATTATCTTTTCCCTAATTGAAGCATTACGAGTGCTATGAAATCTCTTACTCATTGTCTTGAACAGATTAAGACATTATTAACTGTTAAGAACAAAAGGTTTCTGCATAACTTTTAATTTAAAATCTTGGGCTTCGGTTTTAGCAGGATTTGTATCAGTGGCAGTCACCATTAACTGAGGACAGGAAAGCAAAAGATCTTAATGGCAAAGATCTTCAATTTTGGGAAGGAAATTACTGTTTTACATGTCTTCTGTGACATGTACACGTAGGAAGAGATGTAAAGATGAAAAAGCAGCTCTGCAGCCTGACTTTAAGTTCCTAATTATTTACCTTTGCTCTTCTGCTAACATTAATGTTTGTATGGAATTTCCTACTGTTTGGGTTTTTTTGAAAGAAAAAAGGAAAAGGTGTGGAAGAGAAAGAAAATAAATGAGCTAACTTAATTATCCAGGACTCTAAAGTTCAGTGTTTTGCTTTTTGGTTTTTGTTTTTTTTTTTTTTTGAAAACAGATGCCCTTGTTTAAATTGCTTGGTAACAAATTGTTGCAACATCATCATACTATATTATGGACAGTTTATCATTAGGAGAAAGCTTATTGCAAGATATGGCCAGTCAATTGACATTCCTAAGCAATACAAGTTTTCACTGCTCCTTCAGAGAAGTTATCTTTGTGCAAAATTTCAAACCTCAATTATATCAATTGTAGGGCTATTCACAGTTATTATAATTGGAACTACTTCCATTTGCATTTTCCCATGCTCAAAAATGGCTGAATGCTTTTGTGTCTTTCCTCAGACTTAAATGTAAGTCTCTCAATAGAAATTTGATTTCAAAGTTTAAATAATAATTTAAAGCTTAATAAATTCTGTGAGAGATTAGAACACAAATAGTTACACTTTATTCATGGAAGCCACATGTATCTAGAGTTCTAAAAAACATTACTAAATAAAACTAGTATTTAATGGCAATTTAGGACACCCACTTTAAAGACGTAGGAAAAAGTATTTTGTATCAAAAAAGATGTTAAGAAAAAGTTACAGTCTGGTAAAATCTGCCCCCGAGGATGCTTTTAAAATCCTTTTTTTCCATTAATTTCTTAGGAAATCACTATACAACATTCAAAGAGCTCTAAGTATGCATTGAGTTTTTGGGGGTTTGCTCTCTCAGTGCTTTGGGGGGGTTGTTTTGTTTTGTTTTCCAAATAAAAAATAAAAGCTTCTCGTATAACCTGCTCTAATGAAGTCGTAGCTATGTTGCAGCCTTACAAATAATGATACACATACACAGTTTTGGCTAAGCCTAAGTGCCACACACAACAACAGAATAGCTGCCTTACACTTTAAATGCAAACACTCAGAAAAAAATGAAGTACCCTCAGCTTCTCTTGTTCATAGGAATACTTCCTCATCTAATGAAAAAACTAAATGAATTTAACTACTCTAAACCAAGTTTATTACCTGCAAATGGAAAAGAACCATTTTGCTTTTTTCCATCTCCGATACTTGCGAATGCTGCTGCTCTGCAACTTGTTTTACAACTTCAATTAGTGATGGAGAATTTTGCTTGGCCATTTTAGGCAGAAGTGCAGAACTGTAAGGACATTAAAAAAAAAAAAAGGTTATTTTTTTAATTACCATTCTATTTAATTCCAAACTGTTAATGAAAGAGAACAATATTAAGGCCTTTTCTATGGGATCCCAGATCCATACGTTATTTCATTTTGTTCATTCTTTATTAATAAGAACAGGTTACTGATGAGTGGAGGCTCAAAGCAAATGATCAAGAACTAGAACCCTTTCCTGCAGAGTTTTATAAAATAAAGTATTGCAATGTTCTTCTGGCTTCTCCACAGGTCAGATCCTCAGTTTGTGAACAGTCATAGCTCTCAAAAGCACCTTAAGAGCATCTTAAATGTATGAGAGTGTGCCCTCATATTTAGCCTGAATATTTACATTGTTGTAGTTACGATACTGCAACTGTCTACTATATTAACTATTAAACTATCCTTAATGTCACTGTAAATATTCCCTCAGGTGATTAGAAAATATTTAGTATGATTTTTGTATCTCTGCAGATGGTATAAGTTAGTGAAGAAAATCTGTATTGTTACACAGAGTGACATCAAATTCTCAAGAAAATGCATTGAGCCTGGCACAGGTGCATCCTCAGGCCCAATATACTAAATGGCACACAGATGATACACAAACTGTGCCTGAAGGTTGGCAGCCTTGACTAGGAAACCACATCTAACAGTTTATCTAACACTTTATGTTTAGGGCTGTTGCACTGGTTGTCCCCACACCCCTCACTTCTTGCCTCTATCCCACCCAAGCACCACACACCTCCCAACACCAAGCAGGCCTGTCCCTGAGGCACATAGTCCCAAACTCTCATAGAATCACAGAACATGGCAGATAAAACTAACACTAGAAGCAATGTAGGCCCACTGATGAATGGGGTAGGTGCCCTGGTGACAGAAGATACAGAGAAGGCAGAGTTACTGAATGCCTTCTTTGTCTCTGTCTACTCTGCCGGAGGCTGTCCTGAGGAGCCCCTTACCCCTGAGGCCCCAGAGGAAGGCAGGACAATGGAGGAGTTTGCCTTGGTTGATGAGGACTGGGCTAGGGACCAATTAAGCAATCTGGACACCCATAACTCCATGGATCCAGATGGGAGGCACCCACGGGTGCTGAGGGAGCTGGCTGAGGCACGAGGATGGAGCCAGGCTCTTCTCGGTGACAACCAATGATAAGACAAGGGATAATGGGTATAAACTGGAACACAGGAGGTTCCATTTAAATTTGAGATGGTGCCTGAGCACTGGAACAGGCTGCCCAGGGAGGTTGTGGAGTCTCCTTCTCTGGAGACATTCAACCCGCCTGGACACCTTCCTGTGTAACCTCATCCAGGTGTTCCTGCTCCAGCAGAAGAATTGGACTAGATGATCTTTCGAGGTCCCTTGCAATCCCTGACATTCTGTGGTTCTGTGTGTGATTCTGTGAATAGTTTGAGTTGGAAGGGACCTTCAAAGCTCATCTAGTCCAACCCCCTGCCATGAGCAGGAACATCTTCACCTAGATCAGGTTGCTCAGAGCCCCGTCCAGCCTGGCCTGGAATGTCTCCAGGGATGGGGCATCTACCACCTCTCTGGGCAACCTGGGCCAGTGTTTTACCACCCTCATTGTAAAAAACTTGTTCCTCGTGCCTAGCCTGAATCTCCCCTCCTTTAGTTTAAAACCATTACTCCTTGTGCTGTCGCAACAGGCCCTGCTAAAAAGTGCCTCCAAAGGCAAGGAGTGGAGAAGAGAGCAGAGCCAGGAGCTCTGAAACGATGATGCGACCTCCAGCTCGCGGTGGCTGGACAGGGAGGGCGGGAAGGGCAGGGAGGTGAGGGGAAGGGAGAGGAGGGCGAGCAGCACCGGCCGCCCCCTCGCACACTCGCTCCCCCTCAGAGGCTCCCGCCAACAGCCAGGGAGCATCGGCCAAGGGCTGGGTGCTTCGTGGTGGGACCCATAGCCGTAGTGCAGCCCAGCTTGTCCTGCCGCAGGGGCAAGTTTGCTCAGCTTTTTTTTTCTTTTTTGCATCTAAGTCCCCCGAGTTGCCTGATTCGTTGTATTAAACTGCATTTTTTTTTGGTCACAATTTGTGCATGTTCGACACACGCTGCAGAGAACACAAGTTTTAACTGAGCACCATTGGGTTATGAGGAAGAGGAACTGTGTTCCAGTGTCTCCTGCTCCGCTCCGAGCCCTGGTTTATGGCCACAGACTTGTCTTGCACCCACTCGTGTTCCTCTGGACCCCAAGTTGAGGAAATTTAACCCTAAATCCCACAATTGTTATAATTTAACTGCTTATCTCAGCATACAATCTGTTTATTTCATCCTTTTTTTTTTTTTTAAATGGCAGAAGCCGAATATAATACTTCAGCTGGAGACATAATATCAGTTTGCCATTCTTCAATATTGTTTTGTATCCCGGATATTTTCTGATCTTTTCCTTATCCTTTCTCAGCATTTTTCACCAAAAAAGGAACTCCAGTAATTTTTTTTTTTCTTCCTTAGTCTGGTTGAAGATAAGAAAATGGTTGTGTTGGTTTCTCTCTGTCAAGTCTTCCTGTTAATTTTTAAGGACCTTGTCCAGCTGTATTTGACAGTGGGGCAGAAAGCCTCGGAGATAACAAATTTTTGCAGGCTTTATGAAAATTGGTGTCTGGGTGGAGGAAAGACAAGATGGGTTCGCTTTGGGAGGGACAGGCTGAAATATTCAGTTCTAATCCCTCTGCCCAGCCTCTGCTGGAAGGAAAAGCAGGAGAGAAATGGGGGGGCACTCCTAAGGTGTGTTCTGGACCTGGCAGAAGTGTAGGTTTACTGCAGTTGCAGGGAAGGAATGAACAGTGGACATAGGACAGTAATTCAGGAAATCAGATTTTATTAATTCCTCTATTCATTAAAAAAAAAAAAAATCTTGTCCCTTTCTTCAGTTGTTATATACTTATCTATTATGCCTACAATTTTAGCACAGCTGAGAAACCATATTTATGATCATACGATTCTTCAACAAAGCCTGATACAAATCCCTCATTCCCTCACTTGCCTTTTGACGTTTGCATTGTCCTGTCAAAACATTTAGACTTTTTTGCAAAGCTCTGCGAAATTTCTGACCACTCTGAGGAGAAATTGCCGTCCTCATTTTGAGCCTGCAGCCCTGAAGAGTGACCTCTCGTAACCTCCCTATCTGGGTCCTTTTGAATGTGCCTTTTCTTGACCGATTGCCAAATTCCGCACTGGAACATGCGGTTACAGCTCAGAAAAGGAAACTCTTTCAGTCTGCGCAAGTGTTCCTTAAAATTCTTCTTGTTCTTGTTCTGTTTTTCTATGCCGTGTGCTTCTGAATCGGTTTGAGATTGTGCAAAGCCGGTGCATTAGCACGTTCGGATTGCAGCAGCGAGCTCCATGTCAGGGTTAATGCTGCTTCCGGGTTTAGTGTTACCCAGGCACTTAATCATGTTGGTGCCTTTCAGGACAGTTTATTTCCTGTGGCTACTGACAATAACAAAGCAGGGGCTCATCATAAAGAAGAAATACAGGTTCCCGCTCCAGTCTTACCTAGAATAGGAATTTCCATCTTGTTCAGCTGCAGGACTGGCAGTGAGAAGTGAGTTATATAAAGCTAGCAGTGTGTGTCTGTATCAGATGATATCTTCCAAGAGTTTAAAAGGATTGTCTACCTGTGTAAGTAAATTCCTGTGCTTTAAACTTCGAGTTTGTTTATGAGAACTGCATGTACTTCAAAATTTTCATTGTTAGTGCTGATTTCTGTTTCTTCAACCTTGTCTAAACAGCCCTGAGTTAAGAGAGGCAGAATGTTTTATTTTAGTCCACTTTAAGAGGTTTTTACTTATTTTTTTCTTTTTTCCCCTCTTTTTTTTGTCTTTGCTATTGTTGAAATTTTATTAGACGTGCTCTCATGGCTGTTTATTTAGGATGCTTTAATGGTTTGTTTTCTTTTTCTGGGCATCTCACTCTGGCAGATTTTAAATATTTCTTCCCTTTTAAATTTTCCCAAAATGATGTCTGTTCTCTGTGTTCCTGTAAGAAGATAAAGTGACCAAAAGGATGCAAAGGTGCAGGAAATTGCCAGCAATCCTGTCTCAAACAGAAAAGAGATTTTAGAATTAGATTTCTGGGGTTTTGGAAAGTTGCTTTTTAGATGTATTTTTTTATTTTTTTATTTTTTTTAGCATGAACTCTTTTTCTCTACTGTTTGGTTGTATTTCCTTTGTTGTTTCTGTTCCATATTCACTTTGTCTTTCTCCTTTTCACTCTTGTTACCGTCTTCACCTCTCCTCTCTACTTATTATCGATTGTTTTCTTTGATTTTTCTTTTTCTACGAATCTTTGTAATGTCAGAGTTTCAGAGAGTGAAACAGCTAGTGGGTGGCCTTGGCTTCAAGCTTGTGCAAGTATTTGTCTTGCATTGTGTACTGAAATGAGCAACTCCTTAATAAATACACTTAATCTTTCCTGATGTGGTTATGTGCAGCGAGACTTTCCATGGGACACTGGGACTGTAGAATGCGTTACTTAAAACCTGAATAACCATGAATGCATTTCTCTTAAGCTAAAGCATTGCTATGCTTGGCAAGCCTGTATTTTGAGAAGAGTTTTACTTAGAGGACTTAGAAAGCAGTGAAAAAATTTTATTATGACTGTAAGCAAGTTTACTTCTGACACCACTGACCTCAGCAGGACTCTGTGATGCAAAACTGGAAAGATACAAGAGTGAATCAGCCCCATAGTTTCTTTGTGTACATGCCAATAATTGCCCCTTCTTGCATTATACACACAACTTAATAACAATGCAGGCAATTACCTCTCCCGCTGAAAACACTTTCCTTCCACCCTTTCTTTGGTGGTATTTTTCTGGGGAGGAATGAGGACAGCAATGATCTCTACCTACCTTACACTATTGACACGTCTGAAGTGGAGCAATAATCTGTTTTTCCACTACAACCCTCTGTTGTGCTGTCTTTGGTGGGGCTATTAACTACACCTAGATTGGGGCCATGTCATACTCTTACAGGCCTCCCACAAAGAGTGTCAGGGTAGGGAAGGAAATATCCTGATTTCCCAAGTCATTGTGTTTGACATGAGTCTGTTTTGACACTGTTTTCTTAGCAGGCTGTTTTCTCTAAATTCTCTTATCAGCTGTGTGTAAATGATACTCTGAGCAAAATCAAGAGTCATAAATTCCTTGGCACATTTCGATACTTTTAGTTCACCTGTTTTGATAGTCACTAATTAATCTTTGTAAGCATTCAACTTGCAGAAAGTAAAACATCATTTTCAGTCAAGATTGTTTTTCTTCCAGTCTGGGGGAAAGAACGATGAAGAAAACGGAGAATGTTTTCTGTAAAACCTACACTGAATAAACAATCCATCAAAACCAGAAAGGCCTTTGACCTCTCATTTGAGTGTAGAAACTCTGGGAATCCATTGTCAGCCATAAAATGTGAAGGAGGACACCAAGTCCAGCATAGTGGTAGGCCTCAAGTATACACAGAAGCAATATTTTTTCAAGATAATGAAGTGTTGTGAAGCCAGAGCATGGGTGTAGTTACACGAGAATGAGGACTCGGGGCAGGAAAATAATGCCAGGCATCATCTGATACGATTAGCTCTAGTAGCAGAGCATTGATTTCAAAGACTTAAAAGATTCTGAAGTACTTTGTTAAGGAATTAATATTTATGCACAATTTGCTACTGTGCAAAAAAAAAAATGATGGTGTTAAGGAATACTCTAGATTATTATAGGATCTTACGACTGGTGATGAAGCTGTATGTACTTCTTCTAGACCAATCACAGAGCTTAGTCATGAAATCTGAATAGCCATCTGTTCAAGGTTGCCAAAGCAAAGTGATCTAGTCTTTTGTTGCAGACTTCTGGAGGCTTGCACTGGAAACTGAAAAACTGTCAGAGACAGAGAAAATAAGGCACTTCTGAGAGGATCTGTAAAATAAGCTCTTACAGCAACAGAGAGGAAGAGATGGGTGGACAAGTTTCCACACGTAGGCAGCCTAGCCGGGCTCAGATCAACAAAGAGCAGAAAATGAAAACCAAACCAAACCAAACCAAACCAAAACACCAATAACAGCAAAACACCAAAACTGGAATTATACCATGGGCTACAAGACAAGCCATGAACTGTGAGATGATTTTGGATAAGCTTAACATGTCTTGATTTCAGAGCAGAGTGTAGCCAGCATAGTGAAAAAGCCAAGGTAGTAGGTCGTGCACAATATTAAATCGTTTTCATTTAGTTCTGTGTACTTCTTGCCTTACTAGGTAAAGTTTCAGTAACCTGTGCTGAGTTCCTGTGCGTGTTGAAAAGAAGAACTATACCGATCATGTGCCCCTCCACACAGAAGTCAGAAATTAGCAAGTCAATACTTTTGATAACACAAAAGGGAGAAGATCAGAAGGTCTTGTGAAGGCCTGTGGGAGACATGTGATGGCGCTCCCAGCACAGCAACCCTGCTGCCAGGACGGGTAGCAGACATGAGCTCCACCTCAGCCAAAACCGTGTAAAATGCCTCCAAAAAGTTGTTACAGAAACTCCCTCAGCAAGCTGAGGGACCTCTGTGTTTGGTTCCCCTCATGGGAATTTGAGAAGGGCAGAAGGGCCCAGTAGTCAGAGGTCAAGAAGGCGCATTAAGCTAATGTGGGTTAATTGAGTCAATAAATCTGTTATGTACTAACCTTTTATCATCCTTGATCTAGGGAAAACCCGAGGTAGGCGGGGTGGTAGGGAAATCCCTAAGTATTTAAATACATAATAATTCCCATTTCTGCCACTTTGCTTTTGCTGCAATTTCTTTTGATGCAGTAAGGATATCCTAAGATAGTAGTTTCTTCTATGCCACTTTCTCTACACAGTGTCACTGAATGCATTAACTTAACAACATAAGTTTGGACTAATAACATGTTTGGACTAATGGTGCCATTTTACCTTTTTGATTGTTTTTCATGTTTTGTCACAGGCTATTTGCCAGCTGTGGGAATCTCTAAATATCCTTAAATATGGTGGAAGCCGTACTGATAGATCTGTTCAGCCTCCCAGCCAATTTGGAGAACATTCAAGGATTACTATGTGACACACTGCAAACTATTGAGAAATGCTCTTCTATCCCTGCTCCATTTGTTTATGTCATCTGCCGCCAGAGGCAGGGGAGTGAAAGGAAGAGTGAACATGAGTCCTTGCTTCCAGCTCTGGGAGATTTTCAGAGTCTGAAGAAAAGGCTGGAGGTGGTATGTGCTCTGACTACAGCTGCTGCTTTATACACCATCAAACAACAACTAGATGAAAAAGACATAAGCATAATCAAAATTATACTCCCTACCTTAAGAAAAGACTTAATGAAAGTATATATAGACCATCTCTTTACAGCAGTCTACCAGTTTGAATTTGAGGATTTACAGGTGGCATCTGATTGTAAAAACCTGCAGACAGCTGAACCTCGAAGTGAAGAGCAAACGCTTCCTACACAGGACGTGGAACTCATCCGAAGTGAGATTCAGATGTACTTGGAAAGCCTGCCGAGCCTGAAAGGGGAGCTCACCATCCTCAGGTCTTCCCTCATCCCAGGTAAAGAGAATCCCAGTTAACAGATTTTAGAGTCTGTTCCTAAACATTCTTCTTCAAGCAAATTACAAAATGGGTAAGATTTGGAAATATGCTCAGGCAGCAAATAACTCTATATGATGTTGCAATAGTGTCTATATGATGTCTGTAAGAGGGCTAAGTGTCAATAGAGATACATCAAAAGGCTGGCAAGTCTATTCCAAGCCAGTGGCATGATCAGAGTGAAGTGAGGCCCAGGTTTAGTGAGAGCATTACTGCAAACAGTAAAATCTCCTTGCCTCTCTGTGGGAATTACACACTTTGTAAGTTACCACCATCTTCTGGAAAGGCAGATCAGGAGTTTCTCCTGGTCTGCAGCCTAAAGTATGTCTGGTTAATCAGACTGATGTCTCAGTGTCCCTGCCATGGCATGACCCAGTTTACTGCAGCATGTCTCTCAAGTGGTGTGATTATGGGGTCTCAGGATTCAGAGAACAACTGAGAGGTTTGCTACCGCAAAAATTTCTCTTTCCCTAAAAATGTGTCTGAAATGACCCAGAACCTGAAAGGAACATGAGTTACTTAAAGCCATCTTTGTCATCATTGTGCTTCAAGATTTTGACAGTGATTTCGAAAGGATCACATGACACAAAAGAGATTTTGAATCTGAACTCTGATTAAGTCACTGAGCTTGTCAGCTGTTAAGGCAGCAAAAATACCAGTTATGGGACTGTCTTTCTGTGTTCAACCTTGCCACACAGAAACCCATCCCCTGCCACCTCCCAAAACACTGATTGCATTTGGTGAATGAGGCCACAATGAAGGATCCATGTGGTAAAAACAGAGGATTTTTTAATAATGCTAGAAATTCTCAGTGCTTTCAGTGTAGAGAAATGTTTGAGATTCTGCGAAGTCTTGAGGACTAGTACTTAATTTGCCAAAAGAGCTTAGGAGATGCCACCTTAGAATGTTGCTTTAAAAATCTGCTCTCATTTTCCTCAGAGAGTTCCCTCTTTTCTAGGGTTTGAACTACAATTTTGCAAAAATTCAGACTAAGTCTGCCAGGACTCTTTCTTGCTCAAACTCATTGACCTCAGAGGATTATAATTACGAGCAAGAAGAAAACTTAGAGTCCTTAAATTTAAATACCACAGCTAAATATGAGGTAAAGCAATATTCAACTTGATTGGCTGACTCCAGGTCTCTTCAGTATAAAACAACATAATATTTGGACTGGTCTTGTATTTAAAGCAATTATTTGTTGTCTTTTTTGCTTTGCCAGATGATATCTTCCTACATGGGTTCACCACAAGGACAGGTGGGATCTCCTACATACCAACTCTAAGCTCCTGCAACCTCTTCAGCAGTTCCAAGCGGAGGGACCCACAAGTTGTTGTGAAAGAAAACCTCCGCCGGCTAGCTAACGCTGCAGGATTTAACCCAGAGGCTTTTCACAGAGTCAAGGTATCTTATAAAACAATATATCTATGTAAACAGATCAGATCTTCATTCATGTGTCACTGGCTAAAACTGTAGGAATTATTCTTACCATTCTCAGCAAGAACTTGTGAGAAGCAGGAAAATTAAATCATTTATGGTGGCAGTTTATCGGTGGGAACAGTCACCCAAACTATGAGTCATTTGGCACTTTGTGGAGAATAAGCACCAAGAATATTCTAACATTTAACTTTCCACAGAAGAGAGTAATCGGATAAGTGATCAGAGCAGTTTATCTTAAAAGAAACATACACCATGTCTGTGGTGGCTTTCTACATGGCATTTGAGCAAGGGAGGGCCTGATTTCCATGCATGAGCAGTTGGTGCAGAAGTGTTTCATGCCAAAGAAAAAGCCTTGCATTAGTCAGAACTGAGTATTTTGCTGTCATATCACTGTCCATTTTCTGTTTTTTTCTTGACAGGTTGATCATGCCAGTGCTGTGTATGTTATGGGAAAGACAGAGCCCGACAGCTATGATGGGATAGTTACAAATCAGAAAGGTGTGACGATAGCAGCGCCAGGGGCTGACTGCATACCCGTGCTGTTTGCTGATCCTGTCAGAAAAGCCTGTGGTGCTGCTCATTCTGGTAGGAATTTTAAATCACGGAGATCAAAATAACTAGGAGACCACTGGAAAGTGTGTTTTGGACTAACAGTTATAAATTAGCAACCAAAGGAGCACTGAGTGAGAATGAATAAATGCAAGATCACATAACAAAGTAGATCCTGACCTGTTAAATTTGTATCCTGCTAAAACAAGATTAGTCTTGAGAACAGTTTGTTTCCCAAGCTATTTTTAAAAATTTTATAACTACAATAATTATTAGTTATGTATTTGGACATTTATTTTTCTGATCTGTCAGCAAACTCCCCCTACCTTTTTTTTTTTTTTTTGTGCCTAACTTCATATTTAAAAACTTGCTATAAAGCCAATGCCTCCAACAATCATTTTGGATCAGAAGAAATATTTGTCCGACCCAAACCAAATGAGAAAAAAACAGAAGCAGGTATGGTTAACACAACCTGGGATTATGTCTAGCTTCAGAAGATGTCCCAAATGTTAGCTTAGAATACATATCTCGTGGTGACATTTTCCTGCTGGGGTTGTTTCATTTTATTAAAAAGTCTGTATTTATGAGATCAAGGGTAATATACACCTGAGAGTTTCTCCTGAGCTTTCATGCTAGTACATCCCTTGATATGGTAGGAAGCCCCTCTGCCTAGAGCTTGTGAATATCACCTAATTCATACAATTCTTCATGTATTCAATAAATTAGCCAAAATAAATTCAAATTTGTGAGTCATCACAAGATCATCAAAACTTTGGCTGTCCTTCAATAAAGTTGTTGTGCCCCTTCCCTCTCCTGCCCTAGCAAGCTTGGGTTATAGAAAGCAAGAGAAATGAGAATTGTGGTGTATCTGTTTGGGAGGAGAGGGGAATGTTGTGGTTTTTAATGGGGAAAAGGGATGGAGATAATTTTATCCGGTCTTGAAAGTTTTAAGAGTTTTACGTTGTAAGTGTTCAAACCTAATTATTGGAAAATATTTAAATCTGTAGTTGTTTCTTTCTCTGCTGCTTCTTCATTTATCTAGTCCCTGACACACCACATTGTTCCCCCGATGACACTGCTTCCTTCTCCAAGATACCTCCCAGCTCGAGCCTGAACTCCTACTTTCCATCTCCCAAGTTTTGGCTTCGATTGTCACATGATGGTCCTTGCCAGGCTTCCAACTGTCTTTTCCTAAATTCTTTCCTTCCTGCCCAATGCCACCTCAGTTCATTTTTAACTTGAACACGTGTTGCTGTGTATACAAATAAAGACAATTAGGTATAAGGTCATCTCAGCCTTTGGATATAGAAAACCAGAGGAAAATTATTAGTGTATTCTGTCCTTTGGTGTGATGCACTCCCTGTGCAATGCAAAGGTTTCTTGGGATTCAAACTGAGATACGAGAACTCAAAGCTAGACTTTCTTCTATCTATTCCAAACAATGTCTCTATCTTCAGCTTCTTTTTTCTTTTTCTAAAATAACATGAAAACCATTTTCACCATATTATAAAAATCCACTTCTGACTGTAACATATTTCTGTTGTCATATTCCCATTTAAATGCTTCAAGCACAGAGGAGCTGTAAGGTATGCTCTAGTTACCCAAACCAGGACACTGGGAAAAAGGAATTCTGGAATCCTAATCTAAACTCTTCTATCTGGTTTCCATCTCCACAAAATGATCTCAGCAAAGTGATAGTTGTTAATGTGTTGGGTTTTTTAAAAAATAATTCACTATTATGTATAATTCTTTATTTTTAAATGTAAGTATATCTATTAATTTGTACCTTTGATAATAACACATTTTTAGCTACTGTAAAAACAAAGAGACAGTTTATACTTTTTTTTTCTATCTCTCATTTCTGACAGGATGGAAAGGCACATTGTTAGGAGTTTCTATGGCCACAGTAAATGCCATGGTATCTGAATATGGCTGTAACATGAAAGATATCCTTGTGGTGCTGGGTCCATCTGTAGGACCTTGTTGTTATAAACTTCCTCATGAATCAGCGAAAGAATTTCACAGAATTGATCCAAAGTGTGTGAGACTATTTGACTCTGCGAGTCCTTACATTGATATTAGAAGAGCAACACGGTAAGCCTACTGAGTGAACAAAAAGTTAATTCCACATTAGTTATCAATAATTTTATTGATATTTCATTATCCAGCACAATTATGGTGAGGGTCCTCACCATCTTAAAGTACTCTCTAGTACTTTGCACATCAACAAATGATACCTTTGAATAAATGGTATTCATCTGCCCACTTTTACTGGATTTCAACTATTGTTTTACAGTTATACTGTTCATGGATTATAGACAAATGTTCAAATTAAATGTGTTTTTACTGGTTGCAAGCAATTATTTTAGTCTAATACTGGAAGAAAGAAAGAAAGAAAGAAAGAAAGAAAGAAAGAAAGAAAGAAAGAAAGAAAGAAAGAAAGAAAGAAAGAAAGAAAGAAAGAAAGAAAGAATGAAAGAAAGAAAGAGAAAGGAAGAAAGGAAGAAAGGAAGAAAGGAAGGAAGGAAGGAAGGAAGGAAGGAAGAAAGAAAGAAAGAAAGAAAGAAAGAAAGAAAGAAAGAAAGAAAGAAAGAAAGAAAGAAGGAAAGAAGGAAAGAAAGAAGGACGGAAAGAAAGAAAGAGAAAGAAAGAAAGAAAGAGAAAGAAGGAGAGAGAGAAAGAGAGAGAGAAAGAGAGAAAGAGAGAGGAAGGAAGGAAGGAAGGCAGGAAGGAAGGAAGGCAGGCAGGCAGGCAAATATTGGTACAATTTGTTTGATTGGTACTTGAGGTGCTGTCTGAATTATAGTATCTTAAGGAATGTGAGGATGTACAAAAAAATATTGCTTTCTGTTTCTCTTTTTTTCTTTAAGGATTCTTCTTGAGAGTGGTGGGATTCTTCCCGAGAACATCCAAGATGATTCTGTCACAGACCAAGACCAAAACGTCACTTTCTGTACTGCATGCCACCCTGATAAATTTTACTCTAACTTCCGTGATGGCACTAACTTTGGGACACAGATTGGCTTCATATCAATCAAAGACTGAGATAGTATCTCTTAGTCTCCAATAGTATTTAGACAATAAGTCTGGTGCCTTTTTTGGCATCCTGCTGTCCTCATAGAATTTCTTCCTCCTTCCTTTCACAGGTTTGCAACAGGGAATTCACAGGTCTTGCGATCTCCTGCTTCTTCCCTTCCCTGACATTCCAAGGCAAGAATAAATGCCTAGTGTGTGGGGCCCATAATTCTTGTGTGAGACAGGGTGCAAAGAAAACAAGGACAACCCACACTAGCAACAAAGCCCTTCTGCAAGAGCAGATCACAGAATCACAGAATCACAGAATGTTAGGGATTGGAAGGGACCTCGAAAGATCATCTAGTCCAATCCCCCTGCCGGAGCAGGAACACCTAGGTGAGGTTACACAGGAAGGCGTCCAGGCGGGTTTTGAATGTCTCCAGAGAAGAAGACTCCACAACCTCCCTGGGCAGCCTGTTCCAGTGTTCCATCACCCTCATTGAGAAGAAGTTTCTTCTCAAATTTAAGTGGAACCTCTTGTGTTCCAGCTTGAACCCATTACCCCTTGTCTTACTGTTGGTTGTCACCGAGAAGAGCCTGGCTCCATCCTTGTGACACCCACCCTTTATATATTTATAAACATTGATAAGGTCACCCCTCAGTCTCCTCTTCTCCAAGCTAAAGAGACCCAGCTCCCTCAGCCTTTCCTCATAAGGGAGATGCTCCACTCCCTTAATCATCTTCGTGGCCCTGCGCTGGACTCTCTCCAGCAGTTCCCTGTCCTTCTTGAACTGAGGGGCCCAGAACTGGACACAATATTCCAGATGAGGTCTCACCAGGGCAGAGTAGAGGGGAAGGAGAACCTCTCTCGACCTACTAACCACCCCCCTTCTGATACACCCCAGGATGCCATTGGCCTTCTTGGCCACAAGGGCACAGTGCTGGCTCATGGTCATCCTGCTGTCCACCAGGACCCCCAGGTCCCTTTCCCCTACGCTGCTCTCTAATAGGTCATTCCCCAACCTGTACTGGAACCTGGGGCTGTTCCTGCCCAGATGCAAGACTCTACGTTTCCCCTTGTTATATTTCATTAAATTTTTCCCCGCCCAACTCTCCAGCCTGTCCAGATCTCGCTGGATGGCAGCACAGCCTTCTGGCATGTCAGCCACTCCTCCCAGCTTGGTGTCATCAGCAAACTTGCTGATAGTACACTCAATTCCCTCATCCAAGTCATTGATGAATATATTGAACAGTATTGGTCCCAGAACTGACCCTTGCGGCACTCCACTAGATACAGGCCTCCAACCAGACTCTGCCCCATTGACCACGACTCTCTGGCTTCTCTCCTTCAGCCAGTTTGCAGTCCACCTCACTACCCAATCATCCAGTCCACACTTCCTCAGTTTTGCCGTGAGGATGCTGTGGGAGATGGTGTCAAATGCTTTGCTGAAGTCAAGGTAGACCACATCCACTGCTCTGCCATCGTCAATCCACCTTGTTACGTCTTCATAAAAGGCTACGAGGTTGGTCAAGCACGACTTCCCCTTGGTGAAGCCATGTTGACTGTCCCTGATGACCCTCTTATCCTTGATATGTCTTAAGATGGCACCAAGGATAAGGTGTTCCATCACTTTCCCAGGGATGGAGGTGAGGCTGACCGGTCTATAGTTGCCCGGGTCCTCCTTCTTGCCCTTTTTGAAGACCGGAGTGACATTTGCTTTCCTCCAGTCCTCAGGCACCTCTCCCGTTTCCCAAGACTTGGCAAAGATGATGGAGAGTGGTCCAGCAATGACTTCAGCCAGCTCCCTCAGCACCCGCAGGTGCATCCCATCTGGACCCATGGATTTATGGACGTCCAGATTGCTTAGCTGGTCCCTAACCCAGTCCTCATCAACTGAGGCAAACTCCTCCAGATGCAGATGCAAGCTCTGATTTTTTACACTTCTCGACCAAATGTTTCCCAGAAACCACATTGTCTTAAGGTGATGAAAGCTTCTGGGTGAGACTTCTGAATGAAGTACGACTTTACTAATATAGGAAGGGAAGCCTGTTCCGCACACTAACTGTTTGAGAACACCCAACTTTGGCAGTTTCAGCTGAAGGTAAGCCTTGTGGTATTATGTGCCTGACATTGTTTTTCTTTTTTGGATTAGTTTAAAGAAGACCTTCAAAACACCTACAGGACTTTTCCTATGGAAAACAACTCGAAAGTGAGAAAGAAGCAAGCTTCTTTGGGGCAGACATCGAAAATATATGAACTCTCACCATTCTGTATTTTTTTGATTATAGAAAAAGTAGGACTAAGACTCTTAAGACGGTGTGACATTTATATTCATGTTTCCTTTGGATTTTCTTCTTTGAACTATTGGTGCACTTGTTAATGTCCATTGAGGTTACCTCAACAGAGCCAAGTTATTTAATAAATATGTAAAAAGAGGAGTGAATTTAGCATCAGTTGGTTTTACTGACCAGCAGCTGACTGATCTGTCTTACTAAGCAAATTCTAAGTGTGCACTGTTTTCTGCTGACCATAAAAAAATTGCCTTTAGACTTTACAATAGACATAGTAGTTCCTGACACACAGACAGTGAGAGATTCCTAATAGTAAAACTATGCTGACTGTAGCTTGCGGAGTTGCCAAGCACAAGCCTCGGGACAACGGTCCGTATGACGTATTGTGTATTTTGAATTCAACGATCTTTCCCAGTTCTGTACTTCTATGTCCACTAGGCGTCAGTGCTCGCTCACGCTGCACTTCCATCCCTGGCTGCACTGGATATACATGTTTTCAAACCGTGCATTTTGGAAAGCACTGTATGGCATAAGCTGCTACTTTTGCCTATATAATCATCTGCCAAGTTATTCTAGTATCTGTGGTGCTTGAAGAGTAAGCTATTTTTCATTTTGTTGGACTGTGATTCAGGGTTGGCCAAATGAGAACTTTCCTTGTCCTCCGGGAGAACATACTCTTTAAAAAACTTTCTTTTAGCTATGAATGGTATTTCTCAGAGAAGAGCCTGGCTCTGAGTATGTAACCCTCTGACTGTAACCATCTACCAAAAAAATACTTCTTCCAACTCTCCCACTTCTTCTTTAGAAATATTATTCCTCTTCTGCTGTAGCACTGCAGTCCTTGACAATAAAAATTGGTACATTTTCGGTTACCTTTTAAAAACCTCACCATTGCTTTCATCATTCTCAGTTTGTTTTGTATACACTGTGGTGGTGTTCACAGATAGGTTCAAACTGGAGCTTCAGGTTCCAACAGAGGCAACACTCACACTCCTCTACTGAATCATAGAATGATAGAATCATTTTGGTTGGAAGAGACCCCCAAGATCATTGAGTCCAACCATAACCTAACTCTGGCACTAAACCATGACCCTAAGAACCTCATCTACACGTCTTTTAAAGACCTCCAGGGATGGCAACTCCACCACTTCCCTGGGCAGCCTGCTCGAGTGTTTCACAAGCTTTTCCATGAAGGACTTTTTCCTAATACGCAATCTGAAGTTTCCCTGGTGCAACTTGAGGCCATTTCCTCTTGTCTTGTTATTTGTCAGAAGAGACCAACACCCTCCATGCTGCAACCTCCTTTCAGGTAGTTGTAGAGAGTGATAAGGTCTCCTCTCAGCCTCCTTTTCTCCAGGCTAAACAGCCCTGGTTCCCTCAGCTGCTTAATGCTGCCAAGCATGTTACTGCACACTAACTGATGGCGTGAATGGTTTGTATATGTTTTATGTGCATGTGCATTATCAACTTATTCCAAATATAGAATAAAATATAGACACTGACAGGCTTGTTTTGCTGCATTAGGTAAAAAAACCACAACAACCTACCTTCATCTTTTAGTTCTGTCCTTTTGCCCTGGTCCCTAAGCATGAGCCACTTTACGGGCACTAATTGAGGTAGCAGTGGTGTGAGAAAGGTGTCTTTCCTTCTGCTGTAAGGGCAGTAGCACCATGTAATCTTCAGTCCCTGCACCTGAAGCTCAGCCAAAGCTTGTCTGTCAATGCCCTTCGCTTAACCCTCTTCCCTTGTGGATTAAATGCATGCCGTCAAAAGCAGCTGAGCTACTTGGTTTTGCAAGGTACTGCTTGACACTGTAGCGTCATAGGTGTCCATGTGCCTGCTCTTAGTCCATCTCACCGCGAAGATGGTTTTAAACTAATGAATTTAACTTTGCAGTAAGTAGAAAGACCTTGCAGCCATGCTACTTAACACAGTTCAAATGCTCAACAATATATTAAGTCATGGTAACATGATACTGATAGTAAGCCCTGGCTTGCTCATACCTGCTCAAGAACGACAGCAGAGACTTTCTTTCTGTTTAGAAAAATACCATTAACAGGTCACAGTAGGACTGTGCAAGCTGGAGAGCATGTCAGAATGAACAGAAACTCCAAAGGCTTGATCTTTTAGAAGACAAATTGTTACCACAATTGTTGTTCATTTCTTTTACATTGAATTACCTAGTCTGTAAACCTGTCAAGACAGGAAGCAACCTTTTTTACAGGGATTACTGAGGTGGAGAACTCCATGACCAGTAACAAAATAATAATAGTAATAATGTTGAGTCCCCAAACAGGTTGGGCTCTGTATCATACAGAGTGTCTTTCAAGAGTCCTTGCTAAAAAGACATTTTAGTTTTGTTATTTAAAAAAAAAAGAAAGTTTAGAGGAAGGGAATGATAAAAAGGAGGCAAGGCTGTTTTACATCTCTATGTGGAGACTTTATTATTTACTTTTCATTCCTGTTGCTCACTTAAGGAGCCAAGCAGATCAGCCTTGATTCACCACCTCGAGGGAAGCTCTTAAAATACTTCATAAATAGTTCAGCTGTACCTATCTAGTCATCAGATCTCATTTATTAACCTTGCCCATTAATTTATAAGCTGCATCTGCCCTGTTATTGTTATTAAACAACATTATTAATTGTTATCATGGTATGCCCTGAGGATAGCGCAAGGTATGATCACATTGAATATAGTTTTTCATAACTATTACTGTGCAATTAAGGTTTGTTGCTATTGTAAATTCTGAATATGAGCTTCTTCATTTACATTTATATATTTGAATGGAGTGTACCAAAGTATGTCTGGGAAAAACTTTAGTCACTATTCCAGTAAAACAGGGCAGCTCCAACACAGACTTCTGGTTCCAGTGCCTGGGGAAACTGTGTGCAACTTCAGAGGCATAGATCAAAGCCTGAGATAATTAGTGAAATGTTTACCCAAACTGAGATTTATTGCCCCAGGCATGGCAAAGGTGAAAAATATCAAGTGAATTAGATTTAAAATGTCTTTAATTAATTTATAGAGGTTAGGTCCATTAGTGACTGCTAGTGTCTTTCCACTGACAACCCGAGGAGACAGGATGGGGTCTAGGTAGTTGTTTGGTCTGAGTTTGTCATTGGATGACTGTGTTTGTGAGTGGCAGCAAACCTGGAAGCCATGGGCCTGGACCTTCAGAGAAACACTTGGGCCCATCTCCACTCACAGAACATATACCATTTCTCCCAAATTACAAGCAATCAATTAGAGGAAAATGTCTCCTTTCCCCAGCAGTGATGTAGTTTGCAAGGTGTTTGTTTTTGCCTCCAGTCTTATTTTCCTCAGCTTATATCTTGTGCATTGCAGTCTTTCTGTCCAGCACCACTCACAATCACTGTACAAGGCTTGTGAATCCAGTCTCAGGGTGCTGGAGGAAACAGATACCATTCTGCTCAGAGCAGCACCAGTGTTGCTTTCTTTTGTATGCATGTGCCTTTTTTTTAGCAGCAATGTGAAACTTTTTGGCCTCAGCACACAATCTTTATCAGTACCCTCCAACCCATTCCCTTTTTACAGGCCCACAAAACCTCCCAGCTGCCAGCCTAAATGGCAAAGAAGTCGATATTCCTAGATTCCCTCATCACTGTCCTCATTTCCACTCCATGCTCAATTTGCTGCTGGGTGATGCAAAGAGGGAGATGAGCTGCACTCATTTGTCCCGAGGCTCGGAGGGGATGCACAGCGTGTGCTCGCCTTGATGTCATCTGTGCCAGGCTTTTGTTCTCTGAGCACCAAAGTCCTCCCTGAACTCCAGCCTCTTGTGCAACAATAGAACAGGACAGTGCACTGACGGGGGCAGTAAATCCTATATGTGACAGACGAAATAATGTATTGACCTGCTGAGGGATTTACATACCTCTGAAGACTGACAGCAAGCTCTGCCTGTAAGGCTGACTTGTTCTACTTTCCATTTCCAGCAGATACTATCCAGTGTTTCCTGATGAATGATTCAGATAGAAATGTATGTGGATTTAAGAACCCTAATATACCCTAGTCGGGTATATTCTTATATCCGGGATGTTACTGATTGCTATTTGCTGTCACACCTTTTAATAAGACTAAGACATTTTGCTGCTCTGCTTGGTTTAAATATACAGTGCCTGTGGCTGTGCTGCTAAAAAGCATGATTATGTATTTCCCAAAGGCACACAGAGAAACAGGAAGCTCACTTTTTAAAGTGATCCCTCTGATCTTTCATTAGTAAGCGTTCCATTTACAGTAGCATCTCACATTACAAATACTTGGCTGTCTCTCTTTGTCCTTGAGTTCTTGGGGGTCAAAGGAGGCCCAAAGAAGAATTTTGGGAGCGTGGTCCCGGGAGGAAAGCAGGGCTGAGGTCTCTCTCTTCCCTTTCTGTGAATGAGGCATCGTGTCTCCAGGGCAACCTGAATTCTGACAGTCACAGGAGCAAGGACATAGCATGGATTTCCATTTGATTCCTGCAACAGAAAAGAGATTGGAGAGAAAAATCAATATGCGGCTTAACTATGAGAGTCCATTTTCAGGATTAATTTTACCTAAGGGATCATTTCCTCTCTTCTTGTGCAAATGCAGTTCACAATCAGTAACTACTCTATTTGTTTTTCTGGAGTTGCCTCTTCTACCTGTAGCAAAGGCCTAACCATCTTAAATAAATAGGTTGCAATATAAAAATTTGGAATATACCTACCATAAAACCAACCAAGCTTTTTATAAGGGAGGCTGAAAGCGTAGTTCGCATTTCTAGATGTATAACTTTACTTTTTCTCATGATGCGATATTTTTAGGCAGCAATTCATAGTTCTGGTCAGATGTTTCAGTTCAAATTGATTTTATCAGGGACAACTATGGAAAGCCCTGCCTATCTGAAATAAATATTTTAGCATTTCTCTTTGAGACACTGAGCTCTATCCTAAAGGAATATTCAAGCGTATATTGCTACTAAAGGAAAACATTTCTGTTCTGCTTTGGTTTTCTTTGCTTGAAAGCTGTAAGCCTGATTTTCCTGCACAAGAATGAATCACAAAAAACTCAGTTGTAAAAACAAAGTTGTGACAGGTAGCTCAAGCTCTTTCGGTTGTTCTTAATAGGTGTTTTTAGTAAGCGCTTGATAAAATTAATATTAAATAAAGTAGGGTTATGCAAACAATTTTATTCTGGCTGTCTGCTTTCTTCTTTATGTCATCCCCATAAAAACCTTTCAGAACATGAAAGGTGAGCAGAGCAAGAAGCATGTTAGAGAGGCTTATGGATGTTTCTTGCTATATTTGATGCTCAGATCTTCCTCAGTTCCCTCAGTTACCCTGCAACTTTGATCCTTAAGTGCCCCCAGCGCTGAAACATCCCCACTCATTTAATTTCATGCTTGCAGTGGCAAAAATGCAGATCTAGACTTGATAGTGATATTTACATCGGAGCTCTTCTTCAGCCTATCTGGTACTGGCATAGATGACATTGTAATAAAAATATTATACCACAATGGTGATATATTTTGAGGAAAATCTCCTGAGCAGCCCCGCATTTACTTGAGATTTTAGGGATGTAAGTCAGTAACCAGTTTTTGCTTTTCTTGTACCTGTCTTCATCAGAGCAACATGGTTTAAGTTTTCGAGTCTTGTTGGGTGTACAATTATATTTCTATAATTTCCTTTAAGAATGGCTTCTTAAGAAGAGACCAACTGCATATAAACATTGGACAGGAAGTGAAATATTCATCTAACTTCTCTTAATTAATTTATATCACCATTTAATATAAAAGTCTTCTGTGAGAAAATGCAGGCTCTGCAAAATGGTGAAGTCAGAGTGCTTGAGCTAAAATGTTCTTGTAGGAGAAAGGGTAAAGATTCAGATAAAGCTAATGTCTAGTTTCAGCATCTTCAGGATGCCACGTTTCAATCTGTCTTTCAGAACAACACTTCATTTCCTGTTTTGAATATTAAGGGCCATCTGAAATAAGCCATTTAAAACTGAAGAAGTGCCATAGCAAATTAAAACAAATATTGAAATCTCATTTCATGTTGAAAAGAGAGATTCTGTCTTCCATAGAGCTCATCTTACTATTTATGTATATCTATCTGCAGGAGCCAATCCTCTTATTTCTTCAGTAAATATTTCCTTCATAGATTGTAGATTGTTATTTTCTCTTCAGTAAATGTTTAGCTAAGTTTTACATGCAATATTTAGCTTCATTAGCCTTTCCTAAGATGGTCCTTCCAGCTCTCAGTTCTCTAAATTCTGCCCTATTTATGTCAATTAGGTGATAATCAATTTTCAGGTATATGCTCTTTTAGAAGCAGATTGACATTTGAGCTTTGTAAAGGAATTGTTTTTTTCCCTCTGGTAGGCTTGCAAAGTTGTGCTTCCCAGTGCAGAAAAAAAAAAAAAAAAAAAAGCTTGAAGCAGCCTTAATTGAATAACCTTGGTCTCCCTCTATTCCCTCTTTTTCAAAAGTGTCATAGCCTATTGCTCTTCAATTAGGATTTATTTTAGGCTTCCTAGCTATAACTCATAATTCTTCACATTGTTCCAGAAGCAATCTTCATGAAGGAGGCTCGACTCAGAAAGTGAAATATAGTTGGTACTTTTGAGGCTGACACAGGATTTATGGTAGGAGAACATTTTTAACTTAACCAAAAACTTCTTCAAAATCTAGTGTTGGAAAGCTCACACAAGGAAACTAAAGTACAGATATAATTTCATAGTTTTTGCAAGGGGAAAAAAAGTTTAACAATGTGTGAAACAGAATATTCATTCCTTGAATTATATTCACAGCAGGACCGGACGCCTTTGCACATACTGATTTATCCCCAGTAAACTGGGCTGGGCCTGGAAAAAAAGGGTGAAGTTGCTTGCCCGCTGTAATAAATGATATCAGAAAAGAGAGATACAGCAGCATTCCTTTTAGCAAGTGAGTTAAAGAGTGCTTGGGCTAATGATGAACCACTTTGTACTGAGCCAATATCTGAGACTGAAAAAACAGCCAGTCATTCCTTGGCTCTGCAGCAGTCTTGGAGCCTGTTATAAACAAACAGAAGCAGGGAACAAAACTCTCCTTTGGGATGCAGCTAGCCTGAGACAGATATCCACGGTGAGACACAGTTGGATCGAAGGGGCATAAAAAGACAGGATCATGATGATGAAGACATTTCTACACCTGCTCATTAAAGGTTTAGTGCAAGAAGAGTTTGTCCATGTGGAAACATGGCCCCCTACCATATTGTCTGAGTGCAGAGCAGCGCTGCCCAGGATCTTCCTGTGTGTAGTTATTTGTCACAGTCACTATGGATATCAAGGCTTCTTTGTGTAGTCAGGTTTTTTGCCCAGAACCTGGAAAGGTTGGAGTATTGAATGCTTATAGACATGTCTCCTCTCCCTTTGTCCCTAATTTAAAATCTGCTATAGGCATATCATGCACTCACAAGCTTCCCATCTATGCAAGCAGGGGGAGGAGCAAAGTTAGTTGTGGGAGGCAGATAATGACCATTCTATATATTATCTATGTGCTGGACTTCACTGTGTCCAGAATAATTGCAATGATGGGCAAATCTGCCCTCACCCACTGCAGCTGTATTTCTAGACTGAAAATATGGAAGAGAAGCTGCTTTTTGAAATTTCACTGGGCTTGGCTAACAGCCCAGTTCTGCAGACTTGGAAGATTTTCTATCATAATATTTCTCTGAAGCTAGCTGTGAGAATAAATGGCATGAGGTATGTTTGGCTCAAGAGCTGAGAGTTTAAAATTTTTGAAGAATCGTTTCTTGTTTGTTATGGAGCAAATCCCAAACTTCTTGCTTAGAAGTTCAGGTTCCCTGCTGCTATGGGGCCCCATCTGAACATCTTGACTAAAGAGAAGTGCCCTCCTGTGTGAGTACTTACCACTAACATTTCTACTCTCAGCTGTACTAATTACTATGGCAGAAGTCATTTCACAGTGGACGAGGCAGACTGACTTCCTGGTCAGTCTTCCCTAGGAGGGAAGAGAGGACAAACATGATAAAAATGGTGAAACTACTCCTCTTATGGCAGGAACCTAAGACTCTGGGCAAGGTTGCAGTGCTGAGAAGCAACAGCTCATGAAGAGGAATGAACCAGTTATCTTGGATTCTCCCAGAAATACATGGTCAAAGTAGATTCTTTGCACAGTATGTACTGTATATTTTGCTCCAGTCTGCCCAGTGGGAAGTTACCAAGCATCTTGAGCACTACCTTTTTTAGAGCAATAGAAATTTCTGGTATACTTGATCCTACATAGCTCTTGGGAAGAGGCTCAGATGTATTGGGATGACTAGATCCTTCAAGGATTGGAGTGGGCAGTTGAATATCCTGTTACTACTACACTTCTCATAAGAAAGCATTACAGGAAAACTTCTAATCTGTGAATTTACAGTGGTTTTATTCTTCCTTGTGGGGAATGCCACTAGTAGAGACAGCAATGTCATTACCATAGCTCACAAGATGGACAATTCTGCAGATATAGCACAAAGATCTGAAGGGCTCCTCCTCTAGATATGTCTGATTTATAGATCAAGAGGCCTACAGGGTTGTGTCAGACTTCCAGGCCTTGAAAGTACCATCCCAAAATTTCAGAGCTGTGAGACATACCAGATGCTCTCAAAAGTGAGGAAGGAGAAGGGGAGATTTCTAGGAGACACCCAAGGAACGGAAATCCCACGGCTTTGCCTAAGGTGTGTTTGGGTGGCATCTGCAGCTGCATTTGGGTCTGGCATAGGGCATCCCAAAAGCACAGCATCTGCAACGAAGAAACAGCCCCTTTTCATGAGTCATGGGACACAGGGCTTGTTTGGGAGTTGCACTGCAAGAGCTTGTGACCCTCATGCCTCTCCAAAGTCACAGTTGTCTACCCTTGGAGATCATCATGCCCTTTCATGTTTTCAGACTGTCTCTGGCTGCTGTTAGAACACCCATTGTGTGAAGTGCACATTTTTTTAAGGGATAAGAATGTCAGGATACCTTTTTGTTCTAACAACAAGCACACTATAAAAATTTTCCTCTGTAAGCAGTCAAAATTCCCAGCCATATGTAAGGCCCTGTGTTTCAATAAAAATCAGTGCTGCTGCAATAATGAAGTAACTACATTCTGAATTACCATTTTCGCAAATCATCGGGTTTAATGAACAAAGCAAAACCAACTTTGACCATTTTGTTCTCAAATTCTGTCTGAGTACGCAGTTTCTACAGACCATCTCAGGAAATTTTGGACTGTTTCCTACTTCCTGCCTTATCCACTGTGGGAAGCAGCATTTTTGTTCTTATTTATTTATCAAGCGAGCAGAAAGAACAATTTGAAATTGCTGTAGTATTTTTTCTCATGTTTGCAGATTGCACTTCTCATAGATGTGTTTGGAGTTGGAGAGTATTTAAAATGTTTGGCTTTGAGGACAGATCACAAGCAAATCTTTCATCAAGGTTGTTTGTGTTTTAAATTTACTGATCATGTGATTGATCAGATTAGTTCTTTGACTGGAGGAGTGTGAATTACCTTTCCTCATGTAAAGCTGCTTGGGAACTGAAAGTGTGGCTATGGACATGACTTCAAAATTCTCTTGATGGGAGAATAAGTGCCAACAAAAAATGAATAAAAGCTTGTGAAAACAAGAATATGAAGAGCAAAAACATTACCAAAGAGAGTGTGTTTAAATATTGAAGTGAATAATCCCAGATAATTTGGAGTGGAAAATTTACTTTGTTTATAGAGAGTGCAACGCCTCCCATAAAATCAGGAGGATGGAGTATTGTTGGCCAGTAGCCTAATGGTGACCTGAGGACCTCACAGGGTAAGGGTAGTGCTGTGCCTTATTCCTGTGTGGGTTTGCAAAAACCCCAAAGACCACGGGATGCAAAGGGCCATTTCATTTCTCCCTCCATGCAGAGCCTCATCTTACTGCAAGAGGTGAAAGAGAGAACACTTCATCCAAAAAGTGTTGGGGGTAGAATGCATTCTGGTCTAAGTTGGAGGGCACCATACAACTTGTTAAGGTATCCAGGCCTGCCCAGTGCTGCCTCCTTCTACAGAAAACACAGAGACTTGCTGTGACCCCTCAGGTAGGTGCTGCAAATATGGCATTAGTTTTACGAAATGGGGAAAAATTGAATTATATTGGACAAAAGGCTGATAGTTCATCTTGACTGCAAAGCCTTATCATTAAGTGAACCATGCTCTGGTCTTTCAGCTGCCATACAGGATACATACTCGGAAGTTTTTTGGTGCATTGGCTGAAGACTGGAGTTCATCACTTCCCGTGGGAGACCTAATTAGACTAACGGTCATGAGGGACTTGTAAAAGCATGAGAGGAGGGCAAGCTGCAAAATGAAGTGTGGATTAACAGATGAAAGCCACCTCCTGAGTTTGGCTGGTGATCTATGGGAGAAGGAGAGAACTCGGATGCTTGCAAGACAAGATCCCTTTTAAACACTCTCTTCTACCCTCACAGGTTATCCAGGATGATTCACAGACTGAGCTGACTATTAGAGATGATATTCTCATAAAAGCTTACCCTGATTTATCAGATGTACTGTAGGACAGTGTCCCTGTACATGCCTGTTTTCACATTTTAGCCTGCAAAACTGACAATAAAAATTACAACATTTTATTCACACTTGAGCATTACCAGTGGTTATGATCTTTTCTTACCAGAAACTGTAGCACATCAGTCTATTAAATTTCCTTGACATTTTCAGAGCGATCATATTTTTTCCAGCAAGTGATCACAAAGAAATCTCCCATAGCTTCTCTCTTGCTATTTCTTTCCTTAATGATGTGCATTGCACTCTTCATTCTCCATTATCTAATATTATTTTATCATTTTTTCAGCATATCTGGTATAAACTGAGATGCTACTGGTTGTCACTGACGATGCTGATAGTACTATTCAAGCCACTACACTACAAACTAGATCTGGATTTTGAAGAGTCATCTGTGAGCTGCACCTGGAAAACACGGAATTTTATCTCTCGGTAAGGGGACATCTTCAAGAGGCCGAACTCTACTCCACAGTGATTACCATCGTTTCTTGATACAAAAAATTAATCCTGAATTAAAACAAGCATTAGTACTGTTGTGGAAGGATATGATGGTAAAATCAATATAAGAAAGTCTCACATGGGAAGAGAGAGAGCACAGAAATATTGGCAGAAAATGTGAAACACAGCAACGAAGTTGAAAGCACCCAGTATTGTGCTTGAGAATATGCAGACAAGTCCAGGAAGAAAGATTCTTGGAATTTAAAGAGAAATCATGGAACATACAAATATCTCTGTTCTTTGAATAGAGGTGCCAACTCATTTGAATGCGTATGCTTCCACCCATATTTTTATCGCTTATTTACATGCATAGGCACACACTTGCAACATGCATCTATGTTTAAAAATATGCACAAGAGCCATGTACTGCTCTGAGCTTGTTTTTGTTAATATATATATATATCAGGCCAAACAGACAAATAGCAATAATATTTCTCCCACTTGTTCATTCTTGGATGTCTCATTTACATATTTATGCAGCTCCTATTTTCTTTTTAAAATAAAGCCCGATGAAATGATCTGCCTAGGCTTTCACAAGGACACAAATCACCAAGCTTCTGAATTTTTGATTAATTCTATCCACTTCATTTTTGCAATTCTGGACTTCCCTGACAAGGAGGCTATCCCATCATTCATTCGCCTGAAGGAAAGGCACTATGGCTCCAGAATGAACTCTTAATTATGGTCAGCATTTATGTCAACAACATCCATAATGAAACAAAAATCAATAGAATATCATTTTTTGATATTTATCTCATAGAGCTGATTTACTGTACTACCATATTAAGTTACCTAACAGAAACAGGAATAAAATAGGAACAGTTTTGCATTGTTTTTATTTGTTTATTAGTTTTCTTTAAAACAACAGACAGATCACAACGCTGCTAGAAGAAGAAAATAAATTGAACTAATCAAAATGGCCTGTAACCTAAAACCCACAAATGCATTCACAGGATTCACTGCAGCCACATAGCTGTGCAGTTGTGACCTATGTGCTCTTTCTATCTGCTTTGTACTCAGTTATGCTGTGCTTTATATAGACTGAAAGACCTACAAGGAAAAAGCTATATCCTGGATTGTGGGATGGCCTCTGTGCTCTGCTTCCAACAGCAAAACACATGCTTGTACCAACATCAGATTATACCAAGAGGTGTAAATCCAGCTCAGCTATCAAAGGCAGGATGAACCCAAAATAGAAAATAAATTAGTGCCCTAGCATAAATCTTCCCACTTCAGCACCAGTACTGGATATAAATTTTCTGATGGAGAAAAAAGCTTTCCTGGAAAATCCCAGCATTTGAGCATGCAGTACTTAATGTGAAACCTCTTGGAGTTTTCTGAGTTTTTAAAGAATCCACGGATTATTGTTGCCTCATGACCAGGGAACCAAGGACGAGATTTACTCCTGCCTTTATAACCCTCCCTAATGGAGGATTATAGAGAAAGACAGAGCCAGACTAACCCCGAGTGAAAGGATCTCATTCATGCAGCACAGTGAAGGGACGGGGGCAGCAGTTAGCAGTTGTATCAAGGGAAATTCTGATTGCATATAAAGGTGTTTGTTTTGTGGTTTTGTTTGAGATTTTTTGCTTTTTCTTCCCAGTGTGGATGTTGCCCACATAGGCAGTGAAATCTCCAGCCATTGATATTGCAAAACTCGGCTGAACAAGGCCCTGACCAGCCTGATCTAACTTTGAAGTTAGACCTGCTCTGAGTGCAGTGTCGGACCAGATGAGCTCTGGACTAGCTTAAATTATTCTGTGACTCGTTGACTTCAGACAGATGAAATACTGATACTTCCACTTGATTTAGTCAACCAAGACCTCCTTTGTAGTCAGTAGAGAAAAGTTGAGTGCTGCTCGTTTTCATCCTAAGCTATTTATGTCTGGTGAGTTGTACCTCTAAGGGCCTGTTTCTTTCCTTTGGCTACAAAAGGCACCTAAGCCACCTGGCTCAGGTGTGGGCATCTACATGACAGAAAAGTGCTTTTGAATAAGAAGAACAACAGTTATGTTACCTCCTGAAAAGATGTTTTGGCAATGGGCTTCCAGAACTCACAGGCTGCATGGCCTCAGAGGAACTTGGTGGGAAGACTTCATCAGATGCCCAGTGAAACTCATATTCTCACAGATTCTGAATATTCATTTTTTATATCTGTATCACGATAGACCCTGAAGGGCTCTGCAAATGTTCTTTTATTGAATGAATTCAGCTAAAACTGGTGTTCTAACAATTTGAGTGAGCTAGTGCATCAGCTGGGGAGTTTCCAGTTTGGTTTCAGTTTCATTTAAAAAAAAAAGTTTTAGAATAGAGTTCTTAAGAAACTCTACTTTTTTGGAAACTCACAGTGCCCAAATAAGGGTCAAATGCTGAAAACAGGTTCTTGAAGCTGTTGAATTCATATTCGAGTGAGATGATAACTATGTCAGTCCTGCTGCAAGGTCTGCAAGCAAGAGAAACAGAATGAGAAATATTTACATCACAGTCAATATATGAGCCTGACTGAGAAAGCAATAGCTAGCGTAGAAGGATAACCCTGATTTGTGCATGGCTCAGAAAAGTAATTGTATTTAAAGACATATTTCCATTGTAGTTAAAAGAAAGGTAGGGGGTAAGTACCTAACAGATACCATGCTGAATGTGTGACCTACATCTGTTACCTCTGAAATGCCGACTAGAGGGACTTTCTCACCAAGCTGGTTATGAAGGATAAGGTTATTTTCTCCAGTCAAGGGACACTCTGCCAAGAGGGGACAGAGACCTTTTATTGCCTTTCCTCTGGACTCTCTTTTGACACTGACAAACGAAGACTCGGAATTCACCAAGGCAATGACAGTAACAGGCATTTCTTGTCAGCACCTGGGAGCAAAGCCTTTTTTTTTTTTTCTTTTTTCTAGGAGGTACTGGGATGTCTCCCACAACTGTACACACAGTTTTAATTAAGATGTGACATTTACTACCATCCTTCTGAGCCAGAACAGATGTTGCGCTCTAGCAAAAGGCTCTTCCAAGACAACTGGAGAATTCAGTGACATATGGAAATTAATGGGATTTTTGTGGTCAAATTTACCTCAGCATTGCTCGCCGCGAGGAAGTCTTGATTCATGAGTGCAGCCTTTGGGGCTCTTCCACCACATCAGTCCAATGGTATTACTAAAAGTAGTGATAAAACCACTTCTCTCAAGGTGCTTAGAAGCATTAGTGACTACAAATAACACCTCTGAGTGGTGCAAAAAACATCTTCATGCCAATAAGTGAACTCTCTTTCTCCTAGGTAAAGAGAAGCTAACTTGCCGTAGGTGCTGGAACAAACCAGTAGGGGCAATGAGAATAGATTCAACCAGAATTCGAGTGTGGGCGAATGCCATACTTCCCACTGGTGGATGGGCTGAGGCCTCCATGAGAGGCCAAGGCACCGTGCTGTGCCATGCTCTGTATACTTTGCTCCCTACATGGTGATCCTGCACCAGAAAGCGTAGCCTTAGCTCAGCCTGGCAGCCTCTGTGCTGGCAGGACCAGCGCCAGCTGTGATCTAAGGGCTGGGGACTGCATCCACGTGGTGCTGAGCCCCAGCTCCATCCACCAGCAGGACTCCTTGGGGTGCTCCTGCCCCAAATATGTGGGCTGGGGTCTCCCAGAGCACAAGCAGCATTGGCACGTGTGCACAACACACCGTGCACCCGTGTCTTGGGAAACCTGCCAAAATCAGGGAGAATGTGGCCTCTTCTCTGTGTGGACTCCATGCTGAAGAAGGAAACATTTTATGGTATTAATAAGAACAGAGTTTGGTCTTGTGGTTCTGAAACAAACAAATGTCAAATGTGTAAAACTAAAGGAGCACTTGTTTTGAAGACCAGATCAGCTGCAAAAATGAATTGGCTTTGCTTTCCAGATCCTCCCACGAGTCCCCAGAATAGTTGATGTGGTTTGCAGTTACACCAGCCTATTTCTGAGCATATTTTCCTTTCTTTTGTGCTAGGAAAAGGAAAAAAAAAAAAAAAAAGGCCTTCTCTGCAACAAGAGAAACAAGAGAATCCCTACATTTCGTGTGGGTAAAATGAAAAGGGGAGTATATGCAGGTACGACTATTTTCACAGCTATGTGCATCTCAGTCACAGGATAAAGAGGGTTTTCGTAGATAGCCTGGTGTTCCTGTACTGACATTTCCTCCGCGGGCAGCTCTCCGGCTTTGTGAGGGCACCTGGCACTTGCACACAGCTCCGCTCTGTTATGGAAAACCAGGCATGCGTGAGCTGATCGCTGGAGACAAGTGAGGAAAAGGGGGGACCTTGGCGAAGACGAGTCAGCTGGGGACAGGGAACACTGCGTCTTTTATGAAGCGATGTGCAGAGGGAGAGGGAGGCGAGAGAGATGCTTGCGCGGCATCCCCAGGGTCCCCCCCGCCTCGCTCCCCAAACCAGCTACTAGCAAAAGGCAGAGCTGCCAGAGCATGGCAAAATTGCACAGCAGGAAAATGGAAGCCGTGGGGTGAAATATAACTCTCCTGTGCAATTGTGGAATATAAGTCCTGGGGAGAAAGCGGGAGTGCAGGGCTGAGCGGGGGGAACATCATGCTGTTGCTGCTATGGAAACCAAATCCTCCCCATCACAGGGAGGAGATGTGCCAAAATCCTGGCCAGCCTGGCTGCTGCTCACATCACGCCCACTCCCCACCTCTCTGCACTCTCCTAAGACCTTAGCAGTTGCAAGGCCTTGCATACAGAAATGAGGGTTTAGGAAGCTGCAACAGTGCTCAAACAACCTTCCTGGCAAAATGTATTAAGGTCTTTCTCTGATAAATACCACAGCCTTTCTAGTTATTATTTACTGTTACAGGAATGTGCAGAATTTTTTTCTTACCGCTGAATCAGATTGAGGGGAAAGAAGCGGTTTAGAGGGATCACCTGTGTTTCATGTCTCCCTCTTGTTTTTTTTCCACTGCTGAGGTTGGATGAGAGGTACTGACTGGAGAATTAATTTTTGAGAGGGGGCTCCTGGGTTCGAGTAATCTTGTGGAGGAAAATATGCTTCCTACCCGTGTTATTTCTGGGGAAATGAGAGCAGGTTTTACTGGCAGAGGCAAGGGCGAGCAAGGACCGAGGAGGAAAAAGGAAAAAGCATGATAAGGGCTGAGCAGGCCTCTCATTAACTTCTCTTGGTCTTTGCCTGTGCCAAGCTGTGGAGTATGAAAACTCATTGCTCTCCAAGCGCTGGATAGAGAAATATCTTTCTTTTAAGAAAACAAAACAAAACAAGACAAAACAAACCCCAACAACAGCTGCGTTCATTACAGTGTTTATGTTCATGGCAGTTTTGTATTCATCAGTTTTCTTACACCAGAACCAGAGGCATGTTGCTCAGTGGGTTACTGCAGATAGGAAAAGCTGGTAGCCATGTATTTACCTGCACCATCCACATATAAACCCTGTGTTTCAGAGAAACCTCTTAAACAGGCTTATGTGCACGTATAGGTGAAGTAGAGCCCATGGCATAAAGTGATCATGGCCCAGCTTGAGACTCCTGCTCAGAGGGAGTCCTGGTACCTGCTAGGATGAGGACAGGAGTATCTGCTGAATTCCTCGGGAGGTAACAGGACATTCCCTGTGTTAGGAACCAAAAAGCCAGGTATTGTGCCAGTGGCATAGGATGTTACTGGAAAAGCACACCAGGGAGGTATTTCTACCCTATTCTTTTACTATTCCCTTTGTATCCATAATTAGCTGCTGTTGGAAAGCCCGAGTGTGACAGACTTGCTGTAGCTGAGTACAGCTATTCTGCTGGTCTGACACAGTTCACTCTGCGAGGAATGGTCCCACTGAACTAAATAGCACCAGTCATGGGTATATTATTATAAACTACCCACAGGTATTTGCAGGATTTTGACTTCACTGAGGTTTACAGGGCTTCTACATTGGTCTAGCTCTTTGGATATGAGCAGAGATAACCCACATACATGGTTGTGAATGTCATTGTAAACCCTGCTTGCTGCTACCAAAAGCTTCTAGGGGCATGCTGGCAGGCCTGTGGTACATGTGATAAGGCTGCAACATATTTTAACCATAGCTAAAAGAGAAAAAACAAAACAAAACAAACAAACAAAAAACCCAACAAAGCAAAAAACCAACAACATATGAAGACAGAGAGACCTGGCGGAGTCCCAAGTGAGAGGCTGGAGCTGGGAGGAATTTCACTGCTCTAATGATCAACATCTCCTGTGAAGAAGGGAGCAGGAAGAATGTGAAGCATTTGTAGTATCTGCATCATTCTGTGACAAGAGATTCACCCTCTGTTATGAGCCCTTTTTGGTTACAGTAAAACTCCTTTGTGCTTCACTTCGATGGTTTTCAGTGAAAGGTCAGGAGGGGGTGGGCACTGGAGCAGTTAATTCAGCAATTGTACAGTACCCGCTCTTAGATTCTTGAGGTTTTATTCTGTATTAAAAATAAGAAGCTGTTGTTTACTCCGGGATTACTGAATGGCCTCTGTTCCCGTGATACCTAGAGGAGGCTGACAATTATTCTCCCTGGGTTCTCCCCGGAGCTATTTTATTTGCTGGCAGGGAGGAAATTGTTCATGTTTCATTTGCGCTACCGTTGTTCCAGCTGCCAGAGCAGGAATGCTTGTCCGCCAGCCTGCATCGGTGGCAGCGGCTCCCCTTCAGACCTGCCATCTGTTAGCGTTATTCCTATAATCATCTGCGTGATGGCAGCGCCTAGCTGGATGTCCCTCTGTGCTAGGCACTGCTCCAGCATGTCAGAACCACAGAGGGGCCACCGTGGAGTCAGGTGAGGGACACAAGAGGCTGAAGAGAGGGACTTGTCTGCTCCAGTCCTCTGCGTAAGCTAGAAACAGGGCCTTCAACTGCATCCTCCTGCCTCTGGCCCCTCTTGGACTCTTATTGAAACACCTCCTTAAATATCCACTGTAAACACCAGCTGCAGCACAACATAAGGGTCTGCTAGTCCCCGGTTTACAAAACAAGGCTTCTTATAAACATCCTCATTCCAAATCCTTACATTATCCCGCAAAAGAAAAAAAGGAGAGGAATTTTCATTTCATTTCACCCGGCTCTTAGTCACCTGGGATCCTCTGTAACATGGGATCCTCAGTACTCTGGAAGGTATTTTTTGGTTGACTCGCGAGGTGCCACAATGAGCCGTTTCAAGGCTGTATTTTTGGATGCTGCAGGCTCAGCTTGGGCCCCACCTTGCTGAGCCCCAGTTGTAAAAAACAAAACCCATCCCAGCCCTGACCACCCACCCCTGGGCACCTTGCGAGACTGCGCTCGCAACCTTCGAGCCCGGCCATGCTGAAATCCCCGTCCGCAGACAACACCCATCATTTCACCTCCCAACCTTTCCCCCTTCCCTTTGTCCGGAGCTGGGGAGGCTGCCAGGGCCGGCTTCACCCCGCGGAGCCTGCAGTGCCGGCGCGGTACCGCTGAGCGGCACCGTCCGCCCGGAGACGCGGGGCCCGCCCGGGGACCCCACCCGCGCCCCCCGGGACCCCACTGCATCCCCCCGGGGAGCATCACTGGGCTGCTCCGAGCGGGAGGACAGGTGGCCCCACACGTCGCTTTGGGGTCACATACACGCACGAAACGAGCATTTTCCCCCTAAAGCTCAGCCCCAAAGGTCAAGGGGCTTTGCACGCAAGTCTACAAAACGCAAGCGTTTGCTTCACCGGTGCTTGTGAAGGGTGAGCTGATAACTCAAAAAGCTGCTACGCCAGCCGGGGTTGCGTCCAAACAAGACGCCAACTGCCAAGGAGTTTTTAATCATTTATAGCATTTTGACTTGGTAGGAAGTGGGTCATTTATTTATTTGTTTGTTTGTTTGTTTGTTTGTTTGTTTATTTATTTATTTATTTATTTATTTATTTATTTATTTATTTTTATTATTATTATTTTTCCCTCTCCTGGCTTGTTTTTGTTTCTGAAATGACATTTGTGCCTCCAGATGTTCAAATGATTCCATATTAAAATGTTCTCAGCAACCTTGTATTTTCTTTTTCTTTTCCTTTTTTTTTTTTTTTTCTTCTTTTTTTTGGGGGGAGGCAGGAGGGTGTGGAATGAAACTTAGCAGCAAAAGTTTTCAACTTTAAAATAATTCAGTGTTTGTTCTTTGCCGTGCTCTGAATGATATTTCTAGCAAACGGCTTTGTACAGGTCAATATCTAAAACATGTCTATTTTCACTTTCTTAAAACTATGACTATTATTTACCTGGAAATCTGGGTATTTGATGATTAGCAGTTATGTTTTTAAGCTAATTAAGTAATTCCTAGGAAGGATATAAAAATAAACCTGTAAAAAAGGAAATGTTTCAAACCCTGTCAAACAGAAATGGGACCTGCACTTTCCATTAGTTCAGTTCCTTGATTTTTTCGACAGTGCATCATCCCAAAAGTCCGCCTAGTCCTGATTTGGGCACAGCGGTGGCTGCTGTGGGGCTATGTAGGAAGACATGCTGGTGTCCTGTCTCCCCATTCGTGCAGACTAGGGACCCACCTGCAGGATGCCACATCTCCTTTCCAGAGGAGACCGAGGTGATGGGAATGACTGCAGGCGAGCATCTCCATGTCACCCTGGTCACGATATGTGCCTTCGGCTTCAGGAACTGGAAGTCTCCCAGGCTTACCAGTTTCCATGTGGCCACTCTGTCTGTTTTGCCTGGTAGAGCCACTTCCCTCCTCTACCTTTCTCGGCCCAGAACTGCAGTTTCTGTCCTCATTTCTGTGTGTGTTTTGGGGAAGTTAGTCAGGCATGACATTTTGCCATTTTGGAAAGCAGACTTGCTCCTGCAGCCTAGCTCAGCGCTTGTGCATTTTTAAATAAAGTATTGTAAGTGCTTCAAGCTAGAGGGGGGAGGGTTTACCAGTCCTTTTGTAACAAAATGGTTTTAGTTTACATACATTTGAAGAAGACAGTTTTGTGGTTGACAGCCAGAGCTAGAAAAAGTCTGAGGATTGTGTATTTTTTGTTGCCAGACGACTTGATATATGACACAAACACATGCCAGTAATCAATAGCTCTAAGTCAGACACAGTGTTTGGAGGAGAGACTCAGAGCTACAGCATCTGCAGAGATCCTCAAGCCCAGCTTCCTGAAGATATGTAGAGTACCTAAATCCCACTGAAGTCAGTAGCCCTACATAATCTGTGGGGACCTTGCATGAAGATCAACTGCAGTGTTTTCATTCTCTGTTTCAGCAAGTTAAACTGGGCAAGGCTGACCCCAGCAGTCACAAGCTGGATGGACATCCCACCAGCATTTATGGGACTCCATGGCTGCACAACCCTGCTGTATAAAAATGTATATTATTTTCTCTGTCATATATATTTTAAGAAAAAAAAAATAAAAAGAAAGAGATCGTGGTCTGCTTTCCCTCTCCTCCCCAGACCAGAGTAAAATTCTTGTAGCTCTACCCTTCCTCCCTCAAATGCTTTTGCCCCAAAACTTGGTCACATAATAAACAAGGCTTCTCTAAAGAAATACAGTCAGCAGAGAGTCCTTTTGCCAGTCCCATCCTTTCACTGGCTTTGAATCCAGAAGGGCTGCTCCCTGACGGTTGTCCTGCCAAGCCTAAACGAGCTGTGTCAGCTCGGGTTTGGACGCTTTCCCTCTCAGTCACGGACATTTTCTTCTGCAGTCTTTGTAAGGTGCAGGCAAACCAGGCAGCTGCCAAGGGGAGCTGAGGGACAGACCTGCAAAATGGCCCATCACCACTTTGCCAAGGCTGCAGAGCCAGGTGGCCCATTGTGGCCAAGGCCAAGGCTGTGGCGGTGAGGGCTGTGTTTGCACCTGGAAGAAGAGGCAGCCTCTCCCCATACAGCCCCTCATGCCCCATGGGGCTCTCAGGACCAGTGACCACCCACCCTCCCCTCTCTGTGGCAGAAGCAGACCCACCAGCTGTGCTCCTTGTTTTTCACTGTCAGAAAGGCCAAACGAAGCCTTGTCTATCTTCTGACCAGCCTTGTGCTTGATGTCCCAGCCAGGGTATCCTCCCTGTGATGCACCAGACTGTCTCTGAAAGAGCATCGTGCCTCCCGGCACCTCTCTCCTGCCCTGGCGTGCTGGGTGGAGGATGAAGACGGTGGTAGAAAGGACAAAAAAATTGAATGAACAATGTAAATGCAGCCCCACAACACTTTGTTTAGGAAAACAGCTGCCTTTTTTCCTGTGTGGTCTGAGCAATACGAAAACAAGGAGCAAAGCACTTGCGTGCCGTGGTGCTGGTATGAAAACAGCAACTGGCTGCCGATTGCACAGGGATGCAAGAGCTGAGGAGGCAGAGCCAGCTGTGTCCACCCCAAGGCTCCCTGCCCTCCTCATGCTCCAGCTCTCCATGGGGAAGGCGTGGAATCACCTCCCACACCCGAGCAGGTTACTTACTGGTAATGTACATGACACATTTGTCCTTTCTGCCCTTGTATCCTGCATCTCAAGGGCTTCTTCTCAGCTGAAAATAGAGGGCATGGGAATGACCCAGCTGTCTGACCAAAATTACTTGGGAGAGGAAAAGCCCTTTGGGTGTACTGTGTTTTTTTAGGATTTCTTTGCATTTGTGTTTCTACCATGGCTGGAGGGCCCATTTGAGGCTGTGTTAAGGGCTGTGCCAGCACTTTATAAAAAGGTGGATATGTTCTAAGGACCCTCCCAGAAGGGGAGCAGTACAAATCAGCAAGAGCATAGACGCCATATCTACTAAAATACACTAAAATGAACATCTACTTTTTGGCAGGGTTTTATGTAAATAAAGGAAGAATTGGTTATCTCTAATTTCTGCAAAGTCATTGTTTATTTCACATATCACAACTGAGAAGGCAATTTGAGATGGGAAGAAGAGCTCACTTCTAGCACTGTGGCTGAGTCCCAGCAGTAATAGCAGAAATGGATTTTCTGTCTTCTTAAATTTTCAGATTAGGACTCGCTGTCTTCTCAAAAGTCCAATGCAAGTCATTGGGCTCACCTGGAATTGCATGATCATGGGATAATTTAGGTTGAGACTGACCTCATCAGGTCATCTAGGCCAACCCACTGATCAAAGCGGCACCAGCTACATCAGATGGTTCAGAGCTGAGTCCAGTCAAGTTCTGAGTATCTCAAAAGGTGGAGGTACCACAGCTTCTTTGGGACACCTATGCCAATATTTTACCATCCTCAGAATGATTTTTTTTTCCTGACATATAGTCAGAATGTAACATATTGCAGCGTGTCTTTTTCCTGATTTTGTGCAGCTCTGAGAAGAAAGTCTTTATACCTTCTGCTTAGGTAGTTGTAGTCAACCATAACAATAATTTATCCTCAACAAATCTCAGCCTTTTCTCATATGCAATGTGCTCCAGCCCCTGACCATGTTGGTTGCCCTCCTCTGTGCTCATTCTCATACATCCAATACTGGAGACAATTCTCTAGATGTGGTCTCCCCAGGCTCTGAGCAGAGGGCAGTGGTCACTGCCACTGACCTACTGGCTGTCTTGACAGAGCCCAGGATGTGGCTGGCCCTCTTTGCAAAAACGGCAAACTGTTGGCTCACATTCAACCTGCCCTCCAACTAATCAGCCAAATCATTCTATGCAAAGTTGCTTTCCATCCAGCTGACTCCCAGCCTATACTGGTGCATGGAGTCACTCTGTCCCAGATGCAGCACTTTGCTTTCACCTTTGTTGAAGCCTGCGGTTCTTCTCAGCTTATTTCTCCAGCCTGTTGTTCTCCTTCCAAACAGCAGCCCTGCCCTTCAATTTATCAACTGCTCTCCCTAATTTGGTATCATCCATGAATTTGCTGAGAGTGCACTCCATCCTGTCATTCAGATCATTGATTAAACAGTGCTGTCTAGCCCAGAGAGGCACCATTGTTCCATGACCTGGTTGCCAACTGGACTTTGTACTGCTCTTCACAATACTTTTAACCCAAAGGTCCAGCCAAATTTTAGCCCCCCTTACTGTCCACTCGTGCAGCCAATATCTGACCAATTCGGCTGAAAGGATACTATTGGAGACTGTGTCAAAAGTCTTCCTAAATTCAACATCTGCTGTTTTCCCATTATCTGCTGAGCCAATCATCTCATCATAGGGGAAAATCAGGATGAGGCATGATCTGCCCTTGGTAAATCCATGCTGGATGTTCCAAATCACCCTCGTGTCCTTTGTATGCTGGGCAATGTTCTCCATAACCTTTCCAGGGACTGAAAGATGAGACCTGCTGGCTTGTAACTCCCTGGATCCTCCTTCTTGATTTTCTTCAATAACACTTTTGTGACATTTGCTTTTTTCCAATCATCAGGAACCTTCCCTGATTACCATGACCTCTCAAAGATGATAGGGAATGGACTTGCAGTGACATTGGACACCTCTCTCAGTCCCGTCTGATAAATTACCTCTTGTCTTATGGACTTTTGCATGTTTGATTGACTTAGGTGCTCCCCCTTGCCAAAGGTCCTGCTGCAGCAACTTTGCCAAATTTGTTGACTTCATAGACTAAAACCAGCAACTGCTGCCTACCCAAGCCACAGTAATACTAGCAGGCCATTAAAATCAATGGGATTCCTTCCTTTGCTTTCACATTGTTTGGACAAAACTTCGTGGCTTTCAAGTTTTTTGATGTCTAATCAGGAGTAAAAGTTCGATTATGGACATCAGTGAGGAGTGTTTGAATTTTTGCCTCCCAAAACTACTCTATGGCCCAGTTTTCATTTTTTGTTAACTGATGGTTGCTTGTTTGTTTGTGTTTGATTTTGTTTGTTTGTTTGTCATCCATGTCCCACTCTCTCCCCTCCCCCCGCCAAAACCCCAGAAAACGGATTAAATTTCTTCGAACCAAGGGATGCAAAATACATTCAATTACTGGCTGAGTAAGGAGCCTTTTTGTCAGCTCCGGGCCTTCTATCATGTCATTCAGATGCTCTGTGGAAGTGTCCACAACCTTCATTGTTCTATCATCCTGAAGATCACATCATTCTGATGCCAATATGCTGGTATTGAATTACTGTGTGATGATGGCTGGCAACTAGGAGCAAATGTCTGCTAAAACTGGAGATATAGCCAGGAAAAGAAATTAGTTGTGAGCTGTTAGAAAACATACACACACACAGATACAAGGTCACTTTGAATGGTCAAAAGAATACATGTCACTTTCCTCAGAGCAGAAGTGAGGTTGAACAGTTCTTGAATCCATACAGGATAGGATTTGGTAACACCATATGGTCTTGGTTAAAATTATTTTATATTGTAACAAAAGCAAAACCATCTCACTGAAAGCAGACCTTGAACCAGTTATCGGAGTGCTGCTGAGAAAGTGAGAAACCTGAATTTGATTTCCTGACCCACCATAATGCAAGTCACTTTGTCAAGATACCTTATCGGTGTCCTTTGATAGCTTTGAGAATTTGGACCTCCATTTCTTCGTCTGTGAAATTATGTTGTTGATAATAACACCTCTGTGTGATACTGTGAGTACACTTCTGTGTAACTACTTGGGTAGTGTGCTACAGGTAATTCTATCAATATTGTAGTATAAATTAAATAGAAATGAAATTGCTTTACTGAAGACTGCTTTATCCTAGTCTAAATGCAGCCCTTAAGATCAATAGCTATTTTTGCTCCTTTTTAATATACAGTTTCCTGTTCTTTAGTTGTTTATTTTTTTCCTTCTTCCAGTAAATACTGCCAGAAGGGTCACACCTTAGAACCAGTCTCTTTGAGGAAAACAGGACTTATCCTGCCACTCCCTGATTTCTTCCACTTTAAAAAGAACTACTCTGACTACATCTGTGTAGGACAATACAGCTTTCTGAGACACGCTAAAGAAATATTATGTCAATTTATATCACAGCTCAATGTCTTGGCTGTATTTTACTATCAGGAGCATAAGACTTTGTTCTGAAAATGAATTTCCAAAATTATAGCCATGGTACTGTTGCCAATGGTTGGCTATTAGCCATGACCATTGCTTGGCTTTTGAACAGGTTGGAAATTATGCCAGGGAAATAATTATTCCAAGTAAAGAAGAACATGACTGTTTAGAAGAACAATTTATATTGTAAAACTGCATTTATTATTTCTATGTGACTGTAATAACGTAATTTAAAAGCAATGACATGGGATAGATGGAATAGGGAACCAGTGGTCAGAACATCTGGCTTCTGTTCCTGGGTGTGGTGTCCTTTACTTCAGCTCTAGCATGGGCAATCACTGTTAGCTCGTCTCCTTGGAAGAACAGTTTTTGATTAGCTGAGAGTGATGTTTATGGTGATGTGTGGAATCAGTGCTGAAGTACTTGATAAAAACCAGCCATTTTTTATCTTCTTGAGGCCTGTTTCAATCTTCGCAAAACCAAAGATCTACCTTGAAGCATGGTTTGTGACCAAAGTTCAAACATTGCTTGATTAGACAAGTTGGAGAGTTATTCCTGTTATTAAAAGTGGATTCAGAAGCCGCTCCCAAACCTAAATCCACTCCTAATATGGGGCTCCGTGCTTCTGAGGGAAGTACACCAAGATTAATAAGGCATTATGAAGTCTATTTTTCATTCTCAGTCATTACTTCAGTGTAAACAGATTGCAGTGCTTTGCATGGGGAGGAGCATGAGCTTCAAGAGCTGGTGAGCCAGAGAGATGATAATTGGAGTTTCTGGCTGTGGATAGAGACACACACACACAAATCCCCACTGCAAACAGAGTACAGCCTGAGCTGCAAATATGAATGTCATTGCTCCGTGCTCATTTTCATTTCTAGTCAGTAAAATAATTCACTATGTCAATAGTACATGAGAGGCATGGATGCTAATTTACATTTCTTTGTAAAGGGTTTCAGATTATTATAATTCCCTCACAGCCAATCCTATGCTAATGAGAACTCTCTGATTCCAAAACACTGCCAGGATTAATGTTCGTGGACTCTGCACCAGGGTAAATGACCTGTGGCATAGCTTTAATTAAGGAAGACGGCCACATAATTAGAATAACAACAGCTTACTATCAATTTCTGCAGCAAGTCTCAGCCCCCGGGTGATACATCATTTGTGTGCAACACCTGCATGTGGGTGGACTACTACATAAAGGGCCCAGAAAAGAAAGCTTTGTCATTTCTAAATGGATATTACATAAACTGCACCCTTTGTAGAATCCCTGAAGCAGCAGTTGCAGCTTGTTATTGCACGAAGAGGAACAGAAACCTGCATTGCACAACACAGACCTGAGGAGATATTCGTATGAACTGATCCCTGCTCTTTTGGTGTGCCTTTTTGAGTAGATGTAGCAAAAGATTTGGTGGTGTTTCAGCCTAGGAGCTGACAGCTCTCTGGAGACTGGACTACATGTCAAAATATCTGGGTGCCTGGCCCCACTCTCCTCCTTCATACTTTGTATGGCATGTTTTTTAGTGGCAGAGCCTACTTTGGGTATTTTAGGCTCAGTTTTTACTTGCCAACTCTAAAAATTCCTGTGTGAGCAGGGAGATGGTTAGAAAAACAAGTCACCATTATCTATTAACCATTGTACTTTCCAGATAAAGCTTTGTATGAGCATGATCGACTCTCAACAGCCTGGTACTGAAGAAATTGGATGTGGACTCATGTCTGGCAGTGACTAGCTTCCTCTTGTGTGTTTGCAGGGCACCATAGTCAGATAAAGACCTGCTTTTCAAACATAGCCTGTGAACTCAAGTTCTTTTACAACACAGATTCTTTAAAACTGCATTTTAGAACCCCCCTCCAGCCCCAAATCCAGTCCTATAGTAGCTCCTGTGGGCCTTTGCTCTCACCAAAGCTCTCCTGAGAGGTCATGACTACAGTGTCCTGCCAGGTCCTGTGCCAGTGACCCAAGACTACTGTTCTTCTGACCCTCGCCCATCACCTCAGAATATGTCTCTTTCATTGCCTTGACAGCCTGCCCAGTTGTCCCATACAGTCATAAAGCAGAAGGAACCTTCAGGAGTCATTTAATCTTATCCCACAGCAGCATCCAGAAGAATAGCAAATGTCTAATTTCCTCAGAGAAAACAATATCTACAACCTTCCCAGAAAGTCTATTCCACTGCTTACTGTCCTTCAAATTAGAAAGTTTTTTCCTCATTTTTCAATGAAATCTTCATTGTTGCAATTTTAATCTTGTCCTATCTAGCACAAATACTGAAAGGAAGATTAATTCCTTTGTTATTTGCAGCAAACTCTTGCGTGCTAGAAAACAGTTACCATGTCCCTTCTCAGACATTTGGTCATTCTATTTGATCTCCCTCATGTCTCTACAACTGATTCTTATCTTTTCTAAAGTGGACTCTATCTGCTTTTGTTGCTTTTGAATTCAGCTTCAAGTTTCCCTGGATTTTAGATTTTTTTTCTCTGTATGCACAGACCCTACAGAAATAAAAATAAAATGTTGTTATAATTATAGTATGTAACAGGAACAAAGACAAAAATAATTATCGCATCATCTTAGCTGTATAATAACACTTCAGTGAATAAGGTGGTACAGAGATAAATGAAAGCACTCAGGCTTTTCATATGATATCCAGATGAGTTGCCTCATTGTCAGGCCTTCGAACTCTAAAAAATAACATTTCAGAGATCTGGTTACAACATGACACAAGACTGACTGGTGTTCTAATTAGTCTGGTGAACAACAAACGTGTTCCTACAGAACAGGAAGCTAATTATTTTTGCGTATAATAAACTCTTCAGATTTCACTATTAACATCTGCTCTTTAGCATTGGCACAAGCACAACACACAGACAATGAATAATTATGTTAACACCCCAATGTTACCAGAAGCGGGGTTTTATTCTAAAGTAAGACTTCGTTAGTCAACACTGTAATAAAGAACAGAGAATTAAGTGCAGTAAACTCAATTATGAGTTGTGTAACTGTGATTGCTTCATACAGAAGTTCAGGGAGCCTGTAGTTGTTTTTCCTGATCCTCTGTGACTGGGACAGTGTTCCTGTGTAAGTAAGACAGGTCTATACTACAGGGCCAGCACAAACTCTTCATCTCTTCTTGGCTTGTCTGTCTACCTAATGTGTAGAAAACAAAACTTTACTAAGAGCATGGCTATCCTATGTCACTGATACAGGTTGGCAAATAAGTTTTTTCTAAGTGGCATATTATTGTATATAAGCCGCCTAGTACCTACTACCCTGTGTTGTGTGGTTACTCCAAAGCAGAGTCAGCAGTTTCATGATCTCAAGACAGTCTTCTGTGCAGTGCTGGGTAAGAGAAATGATACAGAGGAGTAACACAGGGGGCAGTGTGCCTGTCCCCTTGCTTGTACGTCCATAATGGAAATTAAGATTACTTTACATGACAGTTAAAGCCAGAGATCTACTTTGGCTTAGTTGAACTCACCTCCATTTCAGATCACTTAGGTGATGACAGCCCTGTTTGTTCTCTCCAACAAAGGGTGCCAGAGCACTGGAACAGGCTGCCCAGAGAGGTTGTGGAGTCTCCTTCTCTGGACACATTCAAGACCTGCCTGGACACATTCCTGTGCAATATAGTCTAGGTGAACCTGCTTTAGCAGGTGGGTTGGACTAGATGATCTCCAGAGGTTCCTTCCAACCCCAACCATTCTGTGATTCTGTGAAAGGACAGACAGCTTCTCCCACGATTGCCTGAGGAGGACTCCTACATGAGTGGTTTCCCAATGGTTGGACCAGCAGGTCACCAGTGACTTTCAAACATCCCATGAGTCTGTGGCCTATCCAATATGAATATTAACAATATTTACTGTTTAACATCATTCAGCAGATCAGTTATTATACATGCCCTATAGGCTGTGTGCCATCCGCTCAGTTTGTGAGCAGCACCCCTAACTTCTCAGGACACAAATATGTGGGATGTGCCCTGCACACACACGTGCAAACACAGAAGCAGTGAGGATAACAGAGGGAAGGCTGTTTGCCATAGCCACACTCACCTCTGCATTGGGCTGTATCAGATATGAGGACCCATTCCACCAGTTAAGTGGGAAATAAAAACATGCATGCACTTTTGTTATGGGAAAAAAGGTAAATATGGCATTCACGGATGTTCAGTTGTTTGTGTACTTCTGCTTATGCCAAAGCAAGCTGCCCATCCCAAAGTGAAGTTTGGGGTTTTCTTTAGTGGGGGATTCCCCACCTTTCATCTCTGTTTCTTCCTTGCTTTAGGCCATATGCATGACTAACCTGTCCTTCCAGCTCAGATACACACAACTCCTCCCTGAAACCATCAGCTGCAGTCCTCAGACCTGCCGGGTCCTGTGTGTTTTAATGTGAAGCTCCCAGCTGGTTCCCTCTCTGTCCGCCTTTGCTTTGTGCATTTATCATGCAGAATGGCAGTGTCTCTCCCACCCCAGGATGTGCCATGCGGGTAGAGCTGGTCAAGGGATGCTCTGGTCTGCTGACAGCTGGGGGAGGTAAGGCAGGTCTCCCAGGCTCTGTTCTGTTGTCTCAATTGCACCTTCTTCACAGGAGCCCTCTTAGAGTGTATGTGATCCAGCAAAAGCATTTGGAGCTCCTCATCATCCTGTGATACATGGGCTGCGATGCTGTCTCAGCTTTCTGAAATTCAGATATGTGACAAGTCAGACTTTGGGGAGGGAGGGGGTGGGACATTGAGAGGCAAACATACTCAGTCACTTTGGTAGTCAGAGTTCTCTGCTCCTGCACTGCTTCTGGGCAGTGATAGCAATGTGGATGGGGATTTGGGTGGGATATCCAAGTGTGGTTCTCATCTATTGACTTATGACCCTGCCAGCAGGCTCCTTTAGTGCTAATTGTGGTGCAGGATATTCAGGATGTTCAAGAGATTGCCTACGAAGTGTTGCTTAGTGAAAGAATCTCTCTAATAAAGTAAAAATTATCTTACCTTTATGAAAATACTTTCTAGGAGGTTGCATTTATTGGAGGTTCACTACAGGTCTATCAAATGTTTTACCTCATGAGGATTAAAGAACAATCACTGCTGGTAAAAGACAGTAAAAGTTCGATTTGTCTCAGCCTGTGGAAATCTTTTACAATAGATCAGGTGAATGATGGCTTGGAAATGCCAATTTCTTTCCATTGACTGTAAAGGGAGCTCAGTCTGACTAGCTCACATGTATATGTCAGAAGTTAAATAAACTGAATTCCCCAGTAAAAGCAGAATAATCAAACCTAAATCCAGGATATGGACATTCCTACATTTCCCATCCTTGAATGAAGTGATATGATCCTTGTGTTGTGGGGTACGTCTATAAATACAGATTATTTTTCGGTACAGGATTTTTAATCTGCTCTGAATGAGAAATCTATACTCCTTTATTCCTCCACCTCCAGATTCTCTGAGTTGTCATGAAGCAGTGTACCAGGGACCTGCTCTTCCTTCTCTCTGACCTCATGTGAAAGCAGAAGGTTCCCGCACATGACAAACACATTTCCCAAGCAGATGACTTGCTCGGCCTCAAACCAACCAGCCAGAGGACCCTTGTTTTGCTCAGTTCCTGAGAAACTTGCTGTGGACAGGCAAAAGCAAAGGGAAACACCATTAGGGCTCCTCCTACCTCCCCACAGAAGGGAAGGCATCAAGACAAATGAGTTTGTGGCACCCATTTTAGAGATACTAAAACTAAATTAAAAAGCCTTGCTTGTTTGTACATTTTAGAGCCAGGACCATGTCTATTTGAACGTGTTTGTAGTGTATTTGCTGTTGGCTTCTGTTCTCAGGTCCCTATGGAGTCCAGTCACAGCACAGGCTGCTGTCAAATGTCACTGGATCACGGTGGGGAGTGTTTCACCCCCACTTTGTGCTGCAGTGGACGATTGCCCTGGGAGAAGGAAGGGCCCCTCAGGCTTTTGCACTGCTCCTGCGCCTGAATCTGCTCTCTGCCAGCAGAACAAAACACAGGTGCGCTCGAATGTATGAAGTGAACTGACTGACCCTCACCATGAGATGAGACATCTCTGTATTTCCCAAAGCCTGGCAGGAGACTGTTTATTCTGAATCAGGGAAGATTTTGGTCTGATGTAATTGCTTCGTAGGACACAGCAAAAACAGATGAGGAATACACGTTACCAAAGGAAGAAGATAAACTGTGCTAGTATAGATTATGTTTGCCCTCATTTCGTTGATTCAAAATAAGATGAATTACCTACCACATCAGTAAGAAAATCGTTCTCCCTTTCCCTGAAAAAAGTTAATCTGAAATTATGCTATGTGTGTATCAGAATCTGTGCTGAGATAACATTGGAGAGGAATGTTGGACTTCATGATTTGTTAATCAGCATTTGATACCTGGTGCCTTATTTAAAACAGGCACTTTTAGGAAACATACCTGTGTCTATATTTTCTTCTACCCACAAATAGAAAAAGACAGTGGGAAAGAAAAAAAAATAAGAATACGACAACATCAATCCTTAGGAGCACGAAAAAGCTAAATATAAGCAGCTGGAACTGATCCTTGTACCTATTCCCTGTCACTACTCTACCATTGCCCAAAGACACCATTTCAACCACCCAGTCCAGAGAAATGTGGTGGGAAGAGTTTCAGGGTTTTTTTCCTTCACAATGTGACGTGGCCTCACTTGTGCATAGAGTGGTCAGGAATAAAAGCCTCTGTGAAGTGGCAACCAATGTAGGCTGTTTTGAGGATGTGTGCTGTTGCCCTGAGATGGAGCTGAGCAAACCCCCTTCTTCCTCAGTGGCTCCTTTTGTCTCAGCTGAACTGGCAGTGATTAGAATGATAAGACAGGACAAAACTGGAGATAAACTGAACGGAGGCTTTTTAAAGTTTCTGTCATTGCCAAGATGCTTGAATACTTTCTGCCTTGTGTTTTATTGTACAGAATAGTGCAAAGGCCTCTGAAAACAGGTAGGAACTCTGTCAAACCAGAATGACCTTTTTTTCTCTCTCATCCACTCTGAAATAAATCAGTCCACACAGAAACAGAACAACAAAGAAGCAGGCCCACTTTCTAAAAATAGTGGTTTGTCCCCTTTATCTTGTATTACAACACTGAATGAGAAGCAATCGTGCTGCCTTTCAGGATGGTAAGAGTGGTGGTGGGATTAGCCTTCAGTTTAGCACCCTCCTGGTTTTTCTCTTTCCTTGGAACAGGATACAGTGCCGAAGTCATCTCTGTTTGAACAATAAAGGACAGGATGATAAGCAATTTATGTTAGGAGTACTTTTGCAATGCTTTCTCATCCCAGTTCCCGACATCCCCACATGACTCATTCTGTCTTCCTGCTGGGAGTGCTACTGGTCCTACATTTGAAATCAAACTCTGGAAAGCGTTTCACAGCAAGAAGGGTTTGCTCTTTGACTTCAAGCTCTTCCTTTTTTTTAGGAGGCATGTGTTTAGTTTGTGTTTAAAGGCTAACTGGTTTCACTTGCTAAACCTGCTCTTATTTATAAGCAAAGCTGCTCTTGCAAAATATGAATCATCAAAGCTCAGAGACTGAAAGGGTAGCTGAGGTTACCCACTGCACTTCTTTGCCAGGGCAAGCTCGTACGCAGCCGTCTGTTCTGTGTCCGGTGTAGTAAACATTGGAAGCAATAGGATATCCAGCACTTCTTTGGGAGACTTTCGGCTGAAGAAGAAAATTATGACTTCTGTCGCATTTCTTGTGATGTCTTTTCAGATGCTGTAGCATCTGCATACACAAATCTTAAAAATACGAAGCTCACAAAGAGGAGAAAACAAATGGCTCAACAAGCCACAGGTGCTGTGTTAAGTGTAATGAAATGACTGAAAATGCTGGTTTTTTCTGGAGTCTACACTAACCTGTTATCCACTTAGACCTCCTTGTCATTCTTCCATCAGCAACATTCACTGTAGTTTGTTAAAATTAAATCAGGTTTTTTGTTCCTGTGGTCTATCCGTGAGGTTTTTTCCTTCTTTTAAATCAAAGCTAACAGAGAACTCATTTTACTTGTACTCAGATCAAGTTTTCCTTTAGAAAAAACTGCCCATTTTTCAGTACCACTAATGTGGGCTTCAATTTACTTTTGTCCTGCTCCACTTTGGATGCATTGGATTCACTCTCTTTCAATACAGCTGATTTAATCTCCTTCTCTTCCCTGCTCGAGGCATCTGGGAGCACTTGGAATGAATGTATACTCCTCTTCAGTTTCACACTTTTGCCTCATTTTCTGATGTTAGCTAGATGGGCAGAGAGTTTTCTATTTTCTTTTCTAGAGCTCTTACCACAGTGACAGCTTCAACTTTTGTGTGTGCTGTTGGTGTGATTTAGGAATTTTGTATTTTTCCCCTATTAGCTGTCAGTGTCAATCTTCTCCCCATGCCAGAAATGTTCCTTTCCTCCTATGACATTAGCTGTAATATATGTCACAGTTTGCATATTGCTTAGAACTGTGTTACAGTTTGATTCTGACTTGCTATCAAAACATAGTTATCACATTTTGCTTTACAACTTCATTGAGCCAAGCTCTTATGTGTAGATATAGATTTAAATACATGGTTACATTTGGATAAAACAAATAATCTTAAACATACATTTAAATATACAGATAAAGAAGCTTTGTGGAATTGAGACTATACACTATAATGACAATAAATGATTTAAAACACAGGACCACAAGCCTCATTTCTATTTTTGTTCATCCCAAGGCCCTTTCGCAAAACAGGGTCACTGCAAATTAGAATTTGAAATCCCTCTATTTATCCTGAGCATAATCAAAAGACTCAGAACAATAAAATCAACCTCAGACATCCTGGGCAATAGAGATGTAGAAAGCCACATTGGTGAAGCAACACCAGGTGGAGTTTATTAAACTGTGACTTCTCATTGAGCTCTGGAGCAATTAGATGCTCTCAGCAGAATGGCAGGGCTGGAGGGGGTTTTTTAGCTGATTTTTTTCCCTGTGCTGTTTATTAAATCATAAATCTACTGACTGAGATCATCAAAACATGTACTGCTTTCATCACGTTCATTTCATCTTGGTTTGTAAGGGAAGGTCACCAATGATTCTTACATACAGAACTGCATTGTACAGGAATATGTGTTATTAAATGTAGTCTGAGAGCATTTTAAAGCAATTTGCATTAAGAAAAAACATGCCTACAGTAACTTAACTACAGAAATACATATATGCAGTAAACATATGCAAGCATATATACAAGTCTCATAATGCATTGAGAGAGTCAGTCTGTATCCCTCTGTTCTGTTGATGGATAGGAAATATAACTCATATTTAAAAAAGGCTGATGTGTCCATTTTTGGCCATGCTGGATTCCATAGCATCCTGCAGACATAGATGGATTAGTGTTTGATCTCATTCTGTTTTCTAGATGGCACTGGCAATCTGTGCTATAAATTCATGTGGTGCCTGGAGGGTCTCTTTCATTTTATTCATTTGAATTTCCCACTAGCCGTTCTGGTTCAAGCTACAAACCTGCAAAGCAAACCAATTCGTAATCCAGACAAATTGTACAACTGACATCCCACAAAAGGAGCCCAGGAGGTGGTGAATATATTCTGAAATCTTGAAATTATAAGAAGAGCAAAGAAAGAAAATACATATTTTTTTTAAGTAAAAGTATTTAATTTCTTTTAAAATTGAACCATCCCACAGCCAAACCAAAACTGTTAGAAAGAATGTTCCACAACAAAGTATACCATTTACCTGCAACTGTTTAAAGTTAGGAACACTGCCTCTGTCTTGTAAGAGATTGGGACAGAACTGTGATATTCATTGGGAGATTGTGTATGTATATAAGTACATACATGCACACACATATGTGTATGAGGGAAAATGGATGTGTGTGTATGCACGAATTTGTAAGAGTACATGATTCAGGTGTGTCTTGACATGCATGTTTATATATCTAGGTTAAATAAAATAAATTTGTGTGTGCACATGTGTGCATATGAAATCCAAATATATAATTGCATATCTCCTCTTATTCTCCCTGTGGACATTTCTACACCTATTTTCCAAGATACAGTGTCAGTTAAAATGATAAGAGCTGGCTCCTCTTCCCTGAGGAGTAGGAACAATGGCTTAATGCTGGCTGTGATCCCCTATGACAAATGTGGTGGTGTATCTGTGAAGTACTCTCAATGCTGGAGTATGCAAAAAGAACAAAGAAAGATAATAAAGATGCACTTAGATACTAAAACTGCATCCACTTTTCTAAAACAAAGAGCTCAGCAAATTACCATCCAATCAACCCATCCAATGTACCACCAACTGGTGGCAACTCAGAACAGACATAGCTCTTTGTCCATCCATCACTGTGCCTGTACAGCTGGGTAAGCAAAACAAAAGCTGCGTAACACAAATGATGCTCCCTTCACTACTGCCACCCTGCGTAGCTGCCCAGACCAGCTTAGTCCTGCTTGGAGGACTTCCCACCCCTCCAAAGGCACAACTGCTTCTCAAAGTCACCCTTCTCTGCATTCTTCTGCCATTCACAGGGTAAGGAGGTCCACACTCCCAGCCCCATCTTCATGATCATTAGTAAAGACATGTTTGCCAGGCTTACTCAGTCGTACAGGAGAGACCTTGGTCAGATGCTGATAGCAGAATTACCAGCAACTTTCAGAATATCTGTTTAATTAAAGGTTTACACCTGAGTTTACAGGGCTTCAGGCACTGAGGGAGTTGTTCTCTATAACATCAACTAGCTTTTTGTCATAATGCTTACCTGGAAATACAGCGAGAGCATAGATGCAACCAGGAGCTAATAAAAGATTAGCAATAGCTTACACACAGCCTCAAACTGCCTCTGCAAGTAAAAACCCTGGCTGCAGGAGATAACACTAGCAATATTTTTCATTTTAAAATGGCCTTGGTGGCGTGATAGAAGTTCTCACTGGTAGATAATGCTGGTGCATGATGCACTTTCTGGCATTACTAGTGGGAACTGGATGGGCAAAAAGGCCACTCATTTTGAAGCACTGTCATTAATCTCCTAACTGTAAGTGCCCATCCAATGCTTAATCTCTCAGCTGAAGTTGCTATGTGAGGGTGAACTCACTACTGTAATCGTTCAGCTTGGCTCAGCTCCATTCAGATTCTGGATGAACATCAGGATATTGGAAGGAGCACCTGGCTGATGTAATAATTCAACAAAAGAGGATTTTCTGCTGTGACAAACTAGGCTTCAGGATAAGCTGAATAGTGTATTTAAAAAACTAGAATCAGGGGAAAGCAAGCCAGCCAGGTGAAAGTCTCAAACTCTTGAATGCAGATCAAGTCTTAGAAAATGAGAAGAAATAGTGGCAGAGCTGTAATCTGCGAGGGATGGTCAGTATGGTAATTGTGTGGATAATAGATGGATAGCTGCATTCTGAAACAATATTTTTCTAGTAAATACCCTTTCTTAACACTGGGAGAAAATCCATTAAGATCAATGGAGAAATTCCTGTTGACCAAATGAGCCTCAGAACAGGCTTATCATTACCATCTATGGACAAGAATTCAAGCCCACACTAATAATAGAGAGATAGTACAGTCACCCACGCTGATGTAAATAGGTACGTGATATCAGATGTCTAAGGGTCCAAAGAACCATCAATTCTTTGCAATGGGTGTGTGTCCCGTCAGCAATTAGTTTCAATTCATCAGATATCCTTCAGAGAGAGAATCCCAGGGGTGTATTTAATCAGGTCTCTTGAGTTTCCAGGATAGATGAAACTACGGGGAAGACACAATAGTCTTGCAAATGGCTTCTAGCACATAAACCAAAGGATAAGCCCTGCTGAATGCTAGCAGGACTCTGTACCAAACCATTCTGGATGTTGGGGTTGTGCAGCGAGCTGCTCCATTGCCATTGGACTGAGGGTGTGCAAAAATGAGAAGGGCAATCCCAGTTCCTCCTCAGTAAAAGTTCAGCCCTTTGGTTTGCATCTTTATCTTCAAGTATTCCATCCACCTTCCTTGCCTTTTGGCAGCCCTGCTTTCAGGAAATGAAAATGGAAGCTGCTGTCTCTTTTGAGAGAGCCCATTGGTGACTCTTTGTAAACAGTTCCTTCTCCCAGTGCCAAATATCATAAGAACAGGCTATTGTGAAAGAGCAAGTCAAGGTGAGATCAGACGCTCTGGCTTAATTGCTGCTCCAGCTTTGCAAAGGCTCTCCTTACAATCAGAAGATTCGTTTTTAAAGCAGGACGGTAGCTAGGAGGAAGGACTCCCTGCTTTATTTTCAGGAAACAGATGGAAGACTGGGCTTATACTGTAGCCTTTGATAAATTGTACAGGATACTGCTGAAAGCTCAGTTCGTGAACTGCATTAGCCTTGACAGATTGCTCTTTCCATCATATGATAATGCAGTGTTTAGCATCTCTGCTCTGTTTTGCTAGATCACTTGCTCGGGAGAGGCTGAAACCCAGGAGAGCTGGCAGCAAGTTCCTGATGGCCAAGGAGTTCCCACGGCTGCCATGCACACAACTGCACAACCTCTCTGTGCTGAAGGAAGGCCAAGGGCGGGCACTTCATCTTGTCCACGCAGCGAGGGCCCGAGAGGATCAGTAGTACGTGTGTCATCCCCATCCTCATCTGGGTCGTTTCTTCCTGTGGTTATAGAGGACTATTGTATCTTTTATCGTGACAGAGGGCGGAGACACTTTTGAGATAAGCAGGAGGTTATTGTTCTTTAGGTTGAATAAGAGGTCCAAATTGCATCCAGGCCCCTGTACACGGTATCAGCACAAAGAGACAAGACAGCACTTGCCCCAAAGAGTTTACGGTATTTGTGATGGTTAGAGGCTGGGTGGAAGAAAGGCTGGCGAGCAAAGGCACAAAGATCTGCTGGGATCCTCACACTCAAGGTTTCCTTTCGTTGGAAACTGGGTAGGGGAGTGGAGAGATGGAGAAGGAAGTGGGGGCCTGTGCCTCACTGGGAAGCGGTGCACAGCTGGGGGCACACCTGTCGTGAGGAACCAGAAGCCCTCCAAGGTCTTCTACAGAAACAGCCAGAGGATGAGGGAGCTGCCTCAGGGGGCTGGGAACCGACCCAGCTGGCTATACCCACTTAGCGGTGCCCAGCCCTTGTACTGGTGTTTCCAGAGGTTCCCCATAGTTGCTACAGGGATGTGCCCTTTGCTGCTCATCTGCCTCATCTTGCCAGGTGCTTAAAAATGCTCTGATCCAGCGTGGAAGTGATGTAGTATATCCTTATCCCATTATCAGGATATCTGAGAGTTTCAGCCCCTCTTTTGGCACTATATGTGACAATTTAATAAAATACTCTGGGTTTGTTTGGTTTGGTTTGGCTTGGCTTTTTTTGTTTGTTTGTTGGTTGTTTTTTTTGTTTTATTTTCTTAGTGCTTCTCTTACTGTAATGCTGAGCACAACTGAGAGAACCAAGACATGAACTCAAAAGAAAAATTCAGAGGCTAAGAGCAGCTTTTAAGCCTTAGGAAATGCTGAAATGGAAAAAAAAAAAAGCAGGTATTGTCAAAAATGTAGGACATAATTTCTGCGTCAAATTCATTGAAGACGTTGGAATCACTCCAAAGAGGAGCTGGTCCATTAAATCACGTAAGAGTGGCTGCACTGAGTCAAATCAAAAGCCCATCAGGACAGTATCCTGTCTTTGACAGTTATCGGTAGCAGCTGCTGAAAAAGAATAAAAGAAAGAGGACAAGGAGGTGGGACCTACCTACTCTAATAAAATATGTACATTAGGAACTTCTAGGGCTATTCTCCACAGTGAGTCCACCTTATCCTTTCAGGCCCAATGTTCACAGTCTCTTCCATTGACTTCTTTGTACTTTTGCCATTCCAAAAGTTTATGGCAGTGAATTTATGGCAGTGGAAAATTTATGGCAGTGACTCTTCTGGCTGAGTTATCAGCTGTGTGAAAGACTTTTCCCTTTAATTTTCTTGCAATGTTCTACCTGATCATTTAATTCAGTGTCCCCTGCTCCTCCTCTGCAGTGAGCAATTGCACACTTTCTAACCTATCTGGAAAGATAATTTTAGATTTCACCTCATTTTCTTTTCCAGACTGAAGATTTCCAGCCTATATACTTCATCCATAAATAGGAGCTGATCACCTTTTTGTGTCCATCTATGCCTTTCTTATAATTCAACTGTAATTTCCTCAAGGATAAAACAGAATCATGCCTCATCTGTTTAAAGTGCCTTGCATATGAGTGTTGCCTTCTTCTGACACAGCTGGCATTAGAGACAGTCAGGAGGAAAGCTCAAAATGCAGAATTTCTGTACAAAGAATTTATGCAAATGGGTACAATTTCTGCATTGCAGACTGGAAAAAAAAAAAAAGAAAAAAGAAAAAAAAAAGAAAGACAATTTTGCCCTTTCTGCCACTCCACTAGTGATATAATCTATTTTTAGTTACCCCAGGCAATGCAGCAGCCTGGTGACATTGCATTGTTTGAGGTTGGACAGGACAGAATTAATAGCGGGAGACACTTTAATGAAAACAGAGCACCAGGAAGAGAGTGATGTGTTTGGATTTGCTTTATAGCCTAAGACGCAAAGTGGGTAGGAATACCATGGACTGATTCCAGCTATATTGCATATTGGCGTCCAAAGATATCTGTGCTAAAGAGCTCCTTTTATTTTCTGAGCCATGCCTCAGTAGTCAGGAGAACTTGCTCAGGTGGGCCTGAAGCCAAAAGGCCCAACCGTCTGACTTTCTGAAGCTGGTGTTTACTGTCCCTTGTATCACAAAGCTGGTGCCTGGAGAGCAGCTGGCCTGAGGTGTCTGGAACAATCCCAGCCACGGTTTCATAAGAAACTCTTTCTATGTCTCTGCTTTCCCACAAAGGCTCATATTTTATGATTGCTGGTAGGCAAGAGGCTGATGAAATGCATAGCTGATCTGAAAACATAAAAAGGCAAGAGGCAAGATTCAAAAATTATACCAGTCATGGTTAGGCCTGTGAAATAAATAAGACACACAGTCATTGTGCAAGGAGGAACAACAAATTCACAGCCCCCTCCACCGGCTGGTTTCCTGTCTGTGATGTAATGAGTGGGAGTCTGGGTGGTAAATTTACACCTCACTAAAAGCCAGATTATAAATTCGTTGTCCTCTCCCTTCCTTGCCCTCTTGCACGTCTTCTCCAAAATTAAGAGCTGCATTGTACGGGAATCACTTTAATTACACATATATGTTTAAAAAGCCTCAAGCTTTTTTGTGCCTGAAAATTAAGATTTTCTGGAACAGAATCCCACTTTGAATCGGAAATGGGGTGAAATGCAGTAGTATCAGCTTTGACACCATGGAAACTGTGAACTCTACCTCTTTCCTGATCATCTTTTTCAGTTCTGGTGGAGTAGCTGAGGAGTGAAACCAAATGAGCCAACACCTTTTTGGTTCCCATTCCCTGTGGAGAAACGCAGGATTTGGATCTCCCAGGCTCTCAGCCTGGCAGACAAACACCCTCCCAAGAACAAACTGAAAAGCAATGAAAGCTGGTGAGTCATTAATCACTCATCTCCATCAACATTAGCCACGTAAGTGCTGTCATCTTTGTGCCACCTCCTTTGCCCTCAGGTCACAGGACGGGGAACCTCTTGGAAGGCTATGGACCTGCTGTGTGGCCTTTTCACCTCCGCTGATGGTAGCCACCATCGTACATGCTCTATAGACCACCTGCATGGATTTGCCTGGGGATAAATGCTGTGGCTGCTCCTTCTGTCCACAACATGTTGGTAACCTTGCCTGGGGGTCACTAGTGCTCAGGCATATCTTGACACTGACCTGAAAGAAAGCAGAGATTACAAAGGTGATTTCAGAAAGCATGTTGTGAGTGAAAGGCCAACTCCTTTCCGTGTGACTGTCTTCTGATGTTCACACCCCAGGCCAGCAAAAAGAAAAGTATTCCTTAGGGTCTGAGGCCCAGATGTACAAAGGCCAGTTTATCCCAATATGTTTGTTGAGGATGCCTCACTTTGCCATGATCTGAACACAAAAAAATCTCTAAATGCTTGAAAGCCATAGATTGCCTAAAGCATTTCTTGGAGAGCCATCAGAAAAGGAAATGGCTGGTAGAGGTCTCATTTAGTTTTTGTCACACTGGGGATGGTGCAGGTGGAACACAGAGATGTTAGACTTTCTGGCTCACATTCTTCACCACAAGAGATACAGAAGGTCCAACAGCCCTGAACCATCACAGGGTGAAGGTTATATGCAGCAGACTCTGCTTGGGAGGTAGGTCAGAGCCACTTGTGAGCCACCCTCACCTGTTGACCATCTTCTAACAGATGAGAAATGGACTTCAGCATAAACAAGACCAGGGTCCCATTTTGCTAGAAGGATTTCCTCAAAACTTCCCAGATATGAGGAAATAGTTCAAGTGAGGAAAAGACAGTGATTTAGAAGAACTCCAGCCTCATGGGGCTGGCTCAGATACCTGAACATTGCTGTGCATTGCAAGGGCAAGACGATCGTCACTAGGGTTGCTCTTCAGAAACAAACAGAAGCAACACTGCTTATTTCAGTGGTTACGGGGGTGGTCTGTATATATGATTCATGACAGATATGCTTATCTACTGTGAACGTCTTTGAGTAGCTAAAATTTTCGTTCCAGTTGATACATTCACTGGTGATGATAAACGTAAAGGGAAACCAAGCGCACTATTTTTATTCCTGTCTGAGTACTTGTATTTTCCACATAAAGAGACATGAAGATACTGCTTTGCAACCTTCTCTCCTCTCAGGGACAGAAGAGTATGGTTGCTTTTAATCGAGTAAACCGCTGTCAGCACACAGGCCAGCTACCCTGGCAAGCAGCCAGACAAACAAGATTGCTCCAGTTTGAGCCTCAAGTGTCATTGAAGTGTGACATATTAGAAAGAGTAGCCTTGGATGGAAAATCTACCTTGACCTGTGACTCAGCAAGCAGGGGAGCAGAAGCGTCTCGCTCTGTCTTCTAATTTTTACAGTCTGGCAGAATCTGTATTTCTGATAGCGTGGACCTCATCTCAGTAGCAAAATTACTCTCTGAGCAACCTTCCTAATTACATCACATACAGCCCTCTGCTCTGTTTCACTGATAATCACCCAAGCACCTTGTGGCTAACAAGCACATGCAGCTTTTGCTTCTGTGAGAAGTACTGTTAGAGAAGTATTAAAGTACTTTGGCTTTCCGTAACATAATGAGGGGGTTTATTGTTCTTTGTATAAAATTGACCATGGATGTCTGCTCTCATTTTGTATTTCATTCCAGCCCACCCATCTGTTCTCCTTCTCTGAGGTGGAAATAAAGGGGGTAGGTTGTTATCCGATTTGCCAGCACTTTACAGACCAGCACTGGCTCATCTCCAGTTTCAAGATTCTTGTTGCTGTACACAGCCTTTGGATCTGTTTGAGGCTCTGCTATGTTACATTATTCTATTCTATTCTATTCTATTCTATTCTATTCTATTCTATTCTATTCTATTCTATTCTATTCTATTCCAATTTTATCTCTATTACTTGGATGTCAGATTAAATGACATGTGCTTCCACTTCAGACACTGTACATCAGATATTCCACAGACGTGTTCACCATGGCAAAAGGCCTCCTCTTCTTCCCCACCTCCTGATGAAGGCCTCATCTGGAATGCTGGGTGCCACCGTGGGGACGCAGGCAGAGTTCCTTCCAGCTGGTGTGCTGCTGGTTCAGTGCTACTTACAGGAGCTGCACAACCCATTGCCAACTGTTCTGCGGATTAGGTACACAGGAGTTGCCATGCCGAAACAGGCTGTTAGTCCATCTACTGGCTAATGTAAAATATTTTTAGAGAAAGACATGAAAGGCTTATAATGAATCCAATTAGTCAATATTATACCAATGGGGGATATTTCTCCCTGACCTCAGCTGGTTATCAGATTATGTACCCTGAAGCATGAGGATTGATAACCCTTGTCATTTCAGTGTATCTGGAGTAGCTGCAGATGCTCTGTTTATTCATATTTATATTTAGGAACAAATTAAACTTATATGCAAGAGCAAGCAACTTCTCTAGTTTCAGTGGTGTCAAACTAGCAGTGAATCAGATAAATCTATTGATTAAAGACATGTCTTTGAACATGGAAGAATAATGTCAAGCTTTGATTTTTTTTCTCTACACTAGAAAATAGATCTGTTCCTACAGAACAGCATTGCTAACGCTGCAATATTCTTAAGCAGATTTTTTCAACATGGGCACAGCAGTTTAAAAAAAAATCAAAACTGAACAGCTGGCATTTACTGAGGCAGACTTTACACAGGAGCAAGATCAATCTTAGGAAAGTAAACCTCAAGTGCTTACTGTAATATTGATATGCACCTTAATGCATTTTTAATGAAGAAATGCTTTTTAGAAACACAGTGTGCCCCTTCAAAATATTGCCATGATATTTTCTGCTGAATTCACCTCTCTAAAAAGTAATGCAACAGCAATGAAGGTAAGTATAGATTGCTCCCCCAAATACCAGTATTTATGATAAATGTGACTTTCATTTGTGAGTGTGTGTTTGTGCATTTATGGGTCCAGCATCAACCTGTTCTGCTATTTTCGGTGAGAGGCTGCTGAGATCTGTACACAGAGACCAGTTCCTCTGATGACTTTAACCACTCATTTTTATGGTGTTCAGGGTGACTCACTGGCTGGTGTGTGGGAACATAATTCATCCTACATATTTCTCCTAATTTTGGCTGTGATTATTACTTTGAATATCCCCTGATTTATAAATCGAGTCCTGCACTGATCACCTAAACTACATGGCTTTATTTCTACTCCCTGATGGGGATTGCCCTAAGTAATTTAGGGGCTTTCAGGAGAAGCACATGTACAATGTCTGCTGCTATTTTGGGAGAATATCCATTTATAAAAGTTATGCATAGTATGTTTTTTGTATTACTGACACATTCATTTTTTAAAAGGTAGACAAGCAACAGGAGAGGTGCTATATGAATCAGAAGATGGAGTGTTTGCTATAGAAACTACCTGTCATGCAATTAATAGTGAAACATTTGTTAATATCTGGTGAACACCTGCATATACTATTCCTAAGAATAACATTTAATTCCAGTTTCTCCAGGAGAAAAATTACAGAACCATGCCTCTTTCCTATGATGTGGTACATTTGAAAATAAAACACGAGCCTGGTGCTTGGAAGAGTTCCTAAAGCTTTTCCAATCCATCATTTGTCCTTCTTTAATGTCTCTGACTTCACTCCCCAATATGTCATTGTGTTGCAATGCTTTTCTGCAGCTGTCCCTCCCGCCTTCATGCAGGGTTTAAGTGACACCTTTCTTCTAAGGCCCCTTGCAGGGTTTCAGATGGTCATTCAGACTTGTGCCAAGGGGATGCACAGAGTGGGTATTCATATCGCCTGCCATTAACACGTAGGAGCACAGAGTCCTCAGAATCCCCTTCCCTTCTGGAGGAGGAGGAGAAGCTATTCCAGAGACCAGCCCCGAGGCCAGACCTGTCCAAGGGTGCATGGCGTGGCATGCCCTGATTACATCCATCCAGCATCATCACCGGGGGCCCGTTCAGAGCAGACTGTTGCTACCATCTGGTTTGGGTTGCCTCTCTGTGGAAAGCTGGGGGGCAGAAATGTGCAGAGTTTGGTGAGCACCTGGACGAGGACATGTCTGGAGTGTGCCTCCAGATGAGGAACTTGGACCTGTGCCCAAGTACAGTAATATAGATACAACTGTAGAGTATCTGAGTTAAGCTCCTCTTCTGAACTACTATTTGGAAGGAAGTATCTTCTTCTGCACTGCAAATTAAGCCTAAAAGCCAGAGACAAACAGTCACAACCCACTATAACCTAGCCATGTGGAGAAGTGGAGCATTTTGATTTGCTGGAGTTTTGGACACACTTTCCATTGCTGTCGTGCTGGGATAAAAATGTCTGGGATGCCCTTCCAGCTTATGATTCAGCTGTGCTGAATCCTTCTACTCTAAACTGAATGAACAATCAAAATGTGGACTGAAAATCAAAGATGATGCAGGATGGTGTCTATCTCCTCCTCATAAGTATTCATCTTTATATGCTTTCTGAATATTTCAAAGTGTTTTGGCACGTATCGTCCTGAAATGTTTGTTTCAGCTTTCACAGTTAATGAAAACTCATCGAATGCAATATTATATTGACTCTTAGATGCATGTGAACTCTACTAGTAGTTCTTCTCTATTCATTTTCATGAACACAAAAGCCGAGGAGTTGAACCTTGGTTTCTGATTTATGTACTGCCTGTTCCTAGCACAAGGATTTTGGTAGAGGACGAACTGCAGCAAATGAATCCTGAGCAGAGCCACAGTGAAGCTACCGGAGTAACCACAGACACAAATTTGTCCCCCTGTATCTACTTCAACTTTTTGCCTTTTTACAAAGGATTTGGCTGAAAAAGCCCTTGGCTTCAATATGTCTAAAGTTCAGTTTATTTTTACTGACTCAGGTCCTGCAGGACTCCTAAGGATTTCAGGCACCAGACAGCTGTGTTTAGCCTTTTCTCTTACAGTAATGACAAAGAAACCTATCATAACTGGCAAGCCTTCTAAAAACATGAGGGCTCATGGATTACAAAAGGAGAAAACAGTCAGACTAAAATAAACTGTTACCAGACAAAAAGACATCCACCCTTTCCCCCTGTAACTTCTTAAAAAACAGGGAATTTGCTTTGATCAGACTTTAAGGTGAGAGCAGATCTCCTGGAAGTTATCTTCAAGCTAACAAAACAGTGATAAGCAAGGAAGGAAATGGAGCCAAGATACGGCATGTTTGCTAAAAGACAAAAATCTGGCCACTGTAACAATCTCCTCCAAGATCTCCCAGAGAGGACATTACAGAAAGAACTTAGCTGAGCCTTGAACAGGATTTCCATTCTTGCACAGTTGGTCTGTTTGCATGGCTTTGGGATCACATGGAAATATTCTTCAGAGAAGACACAGAGACACTTGATAATTCAACCACTTCTAGTTTTCTTTCCCTTTGCTGGGGTGAAGTCAAAGTATAGAGTACAAGTGGGAAAAAAAAAAACAACACTAAACAAAGCAACCAAAAAAAACCCAAACCAAAGCAAGTACAACACCACCAAAAAACCTCAATCCAACCAACTAAAAAAACCCCAACACAACAAAAAAAACCCACTAAAACCCCTCTCTCACTATTAGTCTCTATTGAGGAATTGAGCCACTGAGGGATTTCCGAGCCAACACGTACTCATGCCCAAACTTCTTGAGACACCATAAGGATGAGCTTCCCAAGGAAACGCTTCATGCCATGGAAACAAGACTATGAAAAATAAAAGGCTGTGGAGAACTTGGCCCACTCAATCAATGCTGTGCTACTATGAATTGCTTTACCGGGTCAGGATGGATGATCTGCTCCTCTGGAGACAGGCTGCTGTAAACCCAGTTTCACCAGCCAGTTGACAGAGGGTTTGTGTTAAACAGCTGGGAGAGTGCTGTGAAAATGAGCCTTTGATTTTCATGGAGTCGTTCCAGGTTTAAAATGAAATGAGTGAGACGAGAATTTGCAGTGAAAGAACATGGCTCCATCAGCCTGCAGCCAGCAGGAGAGATGGAAAGTCTCCCTGCCACGGGATGAGCAGTGGGGTCTGTCACCAAAGGGGTAGGCACCTCCAAGAGTGAGTAACCCCATCCCTGAAAAAAGTGGGATGAATCACCCTTGTGGAGTACCTCCCTCTTTCCATTGACTGCAAGGGAAGCACAAGCAAGGTTTTTGACTGTTTGCTCAGCTTTTATACCCCTAAAATCTGAGTCTGGCGGAACAACTCCACAAATATGGCTTATTGCCCCCTCAGGTGCCAGGGTCGCCGTGCAGATAAGCAGAGGACTCCACTATGTTATTGGTCAGGGTTCCTCCACCCAGCTATATTTAGAGTGAAGAAGCCCAACAGCACAAACAGGATTTATGTGTGTGGTTATCTTGTTTGTCTGGATTTTGAGTAGCAGCAAATTGCTTGACAGGACATTCAGAAGAAGGTGAAAACAAACAGCCTTCCATCTGGAGTTTCTCTAACAGTATAGATGTTTTAACCTGAGAACCCAGCATAACCTAAAGTCACACAGAGAAAAGGTCAGAAATGGTCATGGCTCTGAAGGAAATCAGACACTTGTAAGCTACTCATCAGCAAGGACTTCTGCTTCATCACATGATTTCCACAGTGCAGTTTTGTCCCAGCTGTGTTAGATATAATGCTTAGATGAGAGTTATGAAATGTAGGCAGTAAAATATCTTTCTGTTTGAACTTGTGGTGTATACAAGACACATCTTACCTGGTGTATTCAGGATAAGGGAGAGAGTGAATGCCAAAAAGGAGTGTGCCTTGCACATCTGCTCAGAACATTTTGATCGTATGTGCTGCTGGCCAGTGTCTAATGACACTGTCCTGAAACCATTTAAAAGACAGGGAGACATTCCTGCAGATAGTTTGCCATGTGTCCTGAGCATCAGAATCCCTTTGGATGCTGTTGGTGTTCAGGAGATGACCTGGCCCTTTCAAAGCCTGCTGTTTATTCAGTCTGATGCCTACCTGTAATTATGAATTAAGATGTTGACTATTAGTCACTCCTACTCTTGCTTAAAAGGTGTTTTTCTCAAATTCCACACAATGTCTTGCAGCTCATGGATCTTGGGATAAGGTAAAGAAGGACGTTTTAAGAGTGCCATTTATGTACTCTTTGAATGTTATATCAATATTTGGCTTTGCTTTTCTCGGCTTGGTAGGAGGACTGTTTTGCTTCATTACTACTTTCTCCCAAGGCTTTATCAGGCACTGAGTCTGCACTGTCAAGGAAGGCAGGAGGGGAAAGTCACTGAGAGTTGTTGTTGTCCTTGTCATGGTGCACCATAGATCCATCACTGCTTCAGAGCAGGAGCAAAAAGGCAGCATGGGCAGCATATGTACTGGAAGGAGTGAAATGGGGCCCTTCATCCAGCTAAGCACCACAGCTAAGTTAGGAAACCAGAGTAGTCCTCGCTTTCCTTCGCAATCCAATGGCCTGCCCAGACATCTTGCAGCTCTTCCTTCCCATGGTTTTCCAGTTGTATGTTCCTCCTCACATTGCCACTTCCTTGCCCTTCAGACCTTCACTAATCCCATCCTATCCCATCCCATCCTATTCCAGCCCTTCCCTTCCCTGCCAGCTGACCTCCAGGCAACTCAGATGACAGGCCTGAGGAGGATAACCTCTCCCTATCCAGGTGCAAAGCATTTGCTGTTCCCTCACCTTTCCTAGCCAGCCATCACACCCACATCCAACTGCTGCTAAGCAAAGCAGCATGAAGCCAGCACATTTGCATACATCTGTGCAAGCTTTCTGAGAGGGCTGAGTTTCACTTTGGATTTCAGGTTTATGTGGAGCCAGGTAGTGGTCGATATCAGCAAGTGATGTGTTTTGTCACTCCTGCCTCCCAGGCTGGGTATTCTGCTGTTGGATAGTTCACTGGCTACTTATACAGATGTCCAAAGGTTCCCTTTAGTGGGACTAAAATTGTCAAGACTTTGCTGGTTTTGGCCCTGGTACCTGGGAGGGAAGTATCTGGGATTGTTTAATGTATGGAAGAAATTACCAAGGCGGTGGTGAGGGTTGTGGTAGTGGGGAAACAGTAACAATTTTCAAATAGAATAAATATCGCCAGCTAGGAGGGGGACATGCTCTCCATATCCTTGGAGAACTTGACAAAATGGAAGAGGTTTAAATTATCAAAAGAGAGATTTTGCTTAGGTACCACAGAAAGCTTTCTCATGGTAAAGATGACAGTGCAGCCATGGAATGGGTTGTCAGGGAAAATTGTGTAGCCTCTATTCTGGTGCCAGTGCAGGAGGTGACAGAGTTCCAGCACGGATTAGATCAGTATTTTATTCTATTGATCAACTGTGGAAGAGGCAGTTGGACCAGGTGACCTCTAAAATTCTCTTCTAGCCCTGTTTTCTCTGACTCCTTTATAATAAGTAGCACCAAGTGTAGTTTTGGAGGCTGTATTAAGATGGGTAAGAGAGGACCCCTATCCAGAAGAACCTAGAGTCAGCAGAGAAGAGACAAAATGTGCCTGGTGGGGAGGGAGGCAGAGAGAGGGGAGCGTGGTTTCCCAAAGCTGCCCAGCGGCAAGGCGGTGGGGAGGAATCTGTGATTCTGGAGCCACCATCTAGTGGCTGTCTGACTAGAGGCTGTCCAGAAACATTAACTTTCTGTATTGCCAGTGAGTCTGAAGTTTAGAGAGTTTTATATTGCTTTCAAGTGCTTTGAATATTTTTCAGCCCCTATGAGAAGACTACAGAACTTCCCGTTCTACTTTTCAGAAGCCCCATCCCTGGAAACATTCAAGACCAGGCTAGATAGGTTCTGAGCAACCTGATCTAGTTGAAGATGTCTCTGCTCATTGCAAGGGGTTGGACTAGATGACCTTTGAAGGTCTCTTCCAACCAAAACAATTCTATGATTCTGTGATTTTGTGATTCTATGATTCTAATGCTCTGATGTACCTTAAACCCCTTATCAAACCTGTAACACATTAGATTTTGCTCAGATACCCCAATGTTGGATTTCTAAGTGATATTTATCTGCAAGGGAGCCCAAAAGCTGAGGCAGACATCAATTTGGTTTGGTGAAATCACGAATTTCCCTCTCCGCCCTTCTTCCCTTTTCACCATGGGAAAGGAACTGGCTGGTCATCTGTGAGCTGAAATCCCAAACCATGTAGGATACTGGTTTCACTGTGAAGGGGCTGCTGAAGAACCAGGCTGTACCAGCAGCTGCAAAATGACTAAAGCTACTCTTTCATCTTAATTTGTGGAGCTGTGAGCATTTAAAAAATTAGGGAAAATAATATTTATATTAGTTGTTTCCTCTTGATCTTCTTGTGCTTTAAGTCACAGTTACTACCCAAAGGACTTTCACGGGCTCAGCTGGAGCTGTCACATTTGACACTTGAGTTTGGAGCACAAAAATCCAACACACACGCTCACAGGCACGTGCACGGAGGCAGGAACGCCTACCCCTCGTCATTCCCTGTCAGCAGGAGCGGTGGCTCCCAGAGTGTTGTTATCTCCTGGGAAGATGGAGAAGGAGCTGGCAGGGAACCTGGCCCTGGTCTTTTTATTTCCCCATTCACAAGACAAGCAGTGTCCAGCCCTGTGATTACCAGAGGGGAGTCAGAGGTGAGCCACGTTTCTGGCTGTGGCAGAAACCCTCAGCAACGTGGGCAGCAGGAGGGCTGCAGCACGCTCGGCGTTGGCATCTGCTCTGCCAGAGTGCTGGGAGGAAGGTGCTGGCAGGTAGCATGGCACGGCTGACACGGCACACCAAGCCCTCGCAGCCCGGCAGGTGGATGGGCTCTGCCAGATTGCCTGAGAGCCAGCAAACAACTCAAGTGGAGTCAATGGAGCCTCCAGGCAGCTCGGATCCCACAAGTGTTTTAATTTCCCATGTCAGAGGGGTGATACTGAGACTCTACAGTGGGAGGAGAGGGTATCTGGCCTTTGTTCACTCTGATTTCTCGTACAGACACCAAAACAGCCTTTCCTAACACTGGCTTAATTGCCTTCTGCATGAAGAAAGCAAAAGCTGCCTAATTAAGGAGTCATGTCAATAGATTTTTAGCTTTTTTTTCTTTCTAAGAATTAATCTGACTCACCCAACGTGCTGTACGGTCACGCATTCCTTACAGAGCAGCTTGTTTCTGTTTACGTGTTGCGGCGCACAGCCCTGCACTCTCTTCTGGCTGCGAAACCACAGCACTGAGCTGGTCCTCTGTGATTTCCCAGTGGCTCTGCCAGCCATCCCAGAGCTTCCACCTTGCAGGGCCACGCTCCCTCCCCAGCAGGCTGACTGTGAGGTACTCACTGATCTCAGCCTGGCTGCTCTGCGTGCACACAGAGAATCCCAGGACAGCTGAAATAAACTCTTTTCGACAACAACTGGTATTTCCGCTTTAGTGGGCAGTGGTGGCATTCTCTGGGGGATCTTACAATCTGCAGAAGGGCAGTGTATCCTGCAGTCTAGCTGCTGTTTGCCATTTGGTATTTATTAGTGACAATGAATAACAGGGAGAACTAAGTCCATCCTCTCCCCTGGGAGCCATTGACATTATTTAAAATAGCAGAATAACCAAACCAAAACCAGGAGCAGACTCTTGGGGATATCATCTCTCTCCACAGTCATCCTCAAGCCTTGAAAATTACTTCAGCACCATACATCAGCCTGTTTCAATGAACAGCCACATTTGCAGAATGTCCCGAAGAGCAATAATGTCTGGTTACTTCCAACACAAAAATCGTCTGGTGAAAGTGCCCTCTACACTAAGTGGATCTTGCAGATACAGTATCTTTGGGCTAGAAATTAATCTAGCTGGGAAGCCTTAGACCCACAACAAGGTTCTGGACAAATCGGCTTCCAATGATATGACAACGGGTTGCGTCCCAGAAGCTCCCACAAGTACCTTTGTGCAGTGGAGTGAAATGAACCATCCCACAAACTCATGTGGCCTCAAAATGGGAGCTGCTATTGGTATAATAAAACTGCATGGTATGTGTAAATATCCCACCTCTGCTGCTCTGCTAGCCAAGGTTTTCATGTGATGGAGAACAAGAGAAGGCCCTATCAAGGACAGTTTGATGATGTGAGTAAGATGGATCTTGCAGAACACCACTGACAATTTATAGGAAACACACAAGGCTTGACCTGAAGTCTCTTATGGAAGAAGAGCAATAACACCTGTTGGCCTTTTCCCTAACTAGTGTATACAGACCCTGCATACAACTCAGAGACCGTCAGATGTGGCCAGTCATGGCTACAGACTAAGCACTAAGTGCTTTGGATGGCTCCCACTTGAATGCTGAGTGAAATGCATGCAACAGCCTGTGGGGTGAAGCCATGCCCCATCGCAGTTCTCAACAGGCTATCAATGGGCAATTACTTCAGACGTGACCTGCACCATGGCAGACCTGTGCAGGGCAGCTGGGTACCTGCTGATAACCACCGATGGATGAATGTCCATGTGCAGCACCATCTGGCATAGCTGGAGCTGGTTCCAGCCATTTGTTACTCTGAAGGAAACCTCAGGAAAATGTGGACTCCTTCATGTTTCACCCATCCATCAGGAAAGATGAATTGACAAGCTCAGGGCATCTTGGCTATAGGCGGAACAAAACAACTTCTGGGTCAATGGTTTCACGGCTAAGGTTGTTACCCTTGGACGTAACTTTAGAAAGGTGGGGGTTTTTTAAGTGACCAAAGTGACAAAGAACTTTGTTACCTTTGTTATTACCTGGCTGCATCAGTCTAAGAAGTCATCTAAGTGCTAGCTGCACTAATTTCAGATCTAGGAATTAGTGATAATTATGATACACTGATGTGAAAATTGAAGTCATTGAGATGTGACCCAATTTCAGGCCTCCATGTTGGGCACAATTCACATTATTTGAGTCTAATTGAAGATATTTACTTGGCTACAGATGAAAAGGAAATGATCAGATGATAGTATTGACACAGATACTTTAAGAAGAGGTAGGAGGTAGGACCAGTTTAAGCTGGCATCCACTGCAGAGAAATATCTGTTAAATCTCCACCTAAGTATTTGTTAGTGTCGGGCCAGTTGCTGCTGTGGCAACATCTTCTTGAGGGGTGTTAATAGAAGTTATTAAAATATAAAGTAAATATTTACAAACGACATTTTCATAAACGGGCACAATGGATGCACAAGCAAAAACTTGTTTGGGTGAAAGCAAAGAGTAGTTGCAGATGCAGAGCAGCTGCTGGTACACGTGAGAAGCTGCTGGAATTTACCTTGAACACAAAAATGTTCATTTGCATAGTTAAATGTTGGCTTCAAGCAAGCACCTGGATTTGATGCAATTAATAGATGTGGTGGGTGCTATTTCAGTCACCCAAACACTCATGAGACAGACCTACAAAGTAACTGAAAAGGCTTAGTAAAGGGTTTTCTTCTGAGTAAGATTTATGGTTTTATTTATCATCTCATTTTAAAACTTTTCTGCCCGATTTGGCCATATCTCTAGCTCTTCAATAAACCCGCAGAAGTTCTGAATTCTTCCCTCTTTTGGTAAGTACAGTTTGAAATTCCGTAGTAATAATTTACTTGTAGGAACTAGGGTTTCAGGAGTGCTTGGTTCAGGATCTGATGAGGATGGAGAAGGTCAGCAACCAACACATTATCACTTCTTTGGGAAACGTTTGGATTGAAGAGAAGCAGGACAGTCCCTTCCTCCACTCCCACGGTGTCAGGAGACCTGACCAGCTGCCTGTATATCTCAGGATGGGAATCTACTGTCTGACCAGGGACCATGCTTCGCCCTGGCTCTTCAGGATACCAGGTTATTCCACTCTGTTAGAGGCTTCATCTTAAAAACCAATAAAACCGTGATATTAACTTCCTGCCTTGCTATACTGGTTTCCACACACTCCACACACCTTTGCAATTAACAGTTGTAAAGAAACAAAATGAGATTCTGAGAAATAAACTCCTTTCCTCAGGTCTAACTTGCCTGGCAGAGATTGTGTTTATTATGTTCTGAGAGGCAATTACCAGCCAGAGAAACAAGTTACTACACATCTTGCTTAAGAACTAAGAACTACTAGTTAGAAAACAAAATTACCCCCACCATCCAAGGATTTTCAGGTAAACAGTTTGTACTTCCCATCTGAAAAGAAATCAGTCAGTCAGAAGCATAGATTTCCTTGGAAAAAGAGGACATTTCATAAGAAAACCAATCACGATGCTTAGCATGGTGTTAGGGGAATCTCTTAAAATCACAAATACAAACAAATACTATTCAGTGAACCCAGCAGCAAACTAAGTCCCCATTTATTCCTCAAAACCAAGTTGCCATTGCAAGAGTTTTGAATTCCTGGCAGGATCGCCTGAACCCATATACACAGGGGCCACAACAGTAAACACGCTCAGATCTGCCAAGCCTACCGACTTTCCCAAAGGAGCACTGGTTTTGATCCTGTCTGTGAGTATATTGGACCAACTTACTTCTTTTCCAAGAGGAGCTCCAGGTTTCATGTGGGTATTTCACAAAAGCAATGTGCTTCTTATATGTGTGAGTGGTGACTAGCAAAAGAAAAACTATAATTTTCTGCTCTTGCTTGCATTTTAAGGTGTTTGAAGATAAGCCAAAAATGGGTGCTTTTATTTATTTATTTTTTAATATTTACTTATCTGTATATTATACCTTCCAAAATAACCTGTTCTTTCAATGGGTATATTAAGAGCTGGGGAGATGCTTTTTCACCTACAGGGCTAAAGGTTGTGTTTGAATACTCGTTCCATTTAGTGTTAACGTAAGTTTTCTCAGTCGGGGAACTCTGCGTTACCTTGCCAGCTGCTAGGCTGACTCCTGCCCTTCACACCCTCTGCACACAGACCTTTTTTTACCAGGTGCCCTTCAGATATTTAGCCCAAATCAGTGGGAGTACTCCCCAGTCCTCTCACCTCATCATCCAAGAAAAGAGTGGCCCATCTCTCACCCTTCTATTTCCGCCTGTGCCATTGAAGATGTAACGCTGGTGTAGCCTCCTTTGCACACCACTGCCCTTACCGTCTCTAAGGTCAGAGATGTCCCTCTGCACAGCTATAGCAAGGGAAATATCAATTGTGCTACACATTTAAAAAGTGATGGCTCAAGACTGTAAGTGTGAGGACTAGAAACTGGGGAGAGGCATCTCAGATAAATCAGGGAGTTGGTTAGAAGCTGCTGTTGTGGTCAGGGGCAAAAGCAAAATTCATCAACAAGTATGAGCTTCCTCGAAGCCAGAGGATTTGGGGCAGTGATGGAGTTCCATCTCTAGGATAAGCACAGCTTTCTGTTTTTGTCATCTTTCTTACAACCCAGTAGATCCAAATCCATTTTCTCTCTACTTTCTCTCCAAAGAAATACAGATTTGCTCATTCTGCTCAATTATCTTCAGTGCTTATCATGCTCAAGGTTCCTATTTTGCTCCAGTAAAGAGGCAAACAGTCTGGGAAATGTCTTAGAAGCAGTACTGGGCTTTAACAACTTGCTCCCTTGTAATGTGCACAAAAAGTTTTGAAGAGCAAAAAGTAGTAGTGGTAGAAAAAGATGAAAAATAATAATAAGAAAAAGGTCAGAGTCCCACAAATGGTTTTTAAATGTTTAAAACAAGGGGGTCTTCTGGGGCACAAAGGAGCCAAGAGTTGAAAATGGATTGACATTTCTGCGTTTCTTTTTTGACACTGCTGGGGTTGATTAAGTGATAATTAGGCTAGAGAGTGTGCCAACAGTCACTGCATCATCCTACTCCTTCACGCCCTCAGGACTTGTCACCACTAAATAAAGGGTAAAAATGATATTAGAAATGCCTGCAGTTTTGAGACTGTGTAAATTAAGAAGCTTGTGCTTTTTAATGTTTTATGGCTGATTTGAGGCAAATCAAATTTCCAGACTGTTTTCTTTTCTTTTTTTTTTCTTTTTTTTTTTAAATTTTTATTTTTATATTTTTATTTTCCTCCAAAAATGAAAGGAGATTGGGTTACATACTCTTTATTAGTAGAATGGAGAGTCTCCAGACCTGGTACATGGACCATACTTGTGTCTGCATTTCTGTAGACTTAATAGTGGAAGTACACAGGTGTTCTCCACACACAGAGTGCAAAACAAGGACAAATTTCAGTGTATAATACCAGCTCTCCCATAGGACAGACGATGAATAATACAATGCTAACAACTACCTAAATTATTTTTCAATGTATCTTCTGCTGCAGAGCTGGCATTTCCAATCCGGGGCCGGGGGGGGTCATATTTTATCTTTTTTGTTCTGATTCAGAAAAACAAATAGTTTTTCGTAAAAATCTCGCAAAAATAAAATTCTATTAAAGATATTCCCCACTTGTTGGAGAAGTATATAGTTTAGGAAAATTTTAAATATCCATTTAAAAATTCCCTAACCAATTCATTTGATTTCTAAATGAATTTAATTTTATTTTAACATTTGTACTTAATTTTAGATCCTTTTACGAGGTTTTTAGCATATAATTTCTAATTTTGTAACATTTTATATGCAAAACTAATCCTTATTTAGAAAACAATTTTTTCTGTAGTAGTCAAAATATTATAAAACGTTGAGAGTGTAAATAACTATGACTGAATAAAAAAAGTTTAAATTCTGGAAGTTAGTGCCTCCTGTTGATTTGCAAATAACTAATTTATTGCATTGCTCAGGGAAAGATGAGCTCTGAGCATATAATCTACAGGGGTTTAAACTTCTTATTTAATTAAAATATACACTAGGTGCATGAATATTAATTATGTGAGCTGCTAGCAGCTGTTTCCACTTTCCTAGCGTTTGCTTGCTAGCATTAGCCATATAGCTTAGATAATGTCATAAGCTCTTAGGCCATTTTTATCCTGGGTTTTTCAGGTAAACTGTATGAAAAAATTAAAATTGATGATCCTTCCACAGCTTCTGGGAGAGAAGAGCATGGGAATGGCAAACAGAGCAGAGTATGAGTGTAGCCTAACTAAAGGCATGATAGAATTTGAGTGAATATTTGATGAAAGTGGCTGGTGTACTTACCTAACTCTATTTATGCCCCATCCCTGGAGACATTCCAGGCCAGGCTGGACAGGGCTCTGAGCAACCTGATCTAGGTGAAGATGTTCCTGCTCATTGCAGGGGGGTTGGACTAGATGAGCTTTGAAGGTCCCTTCCAACCCAAACCATTCTGTGATTCATTCTATTTGAAAACATGGTAAAATCACCACTCTTTTTAATATATATATATACACATACTATATATATATATACAGATTGATTATCAAACCTATAGCAATTTATACTCTGACACACAAAGATTAAGCTAATTTCCTATCTCCCTTCTGAAATGACCATAGCCTAATACCAAAGCGTTCCCTCTGTCCCGGATTGCACATGCAGTCCTCCTCAGGAGGAAAAAGAGTTAATATATATTATATTTAAAGACTATGGTCAAAAAGATGCAGGCTACATTCACATGATACAAGCTCAGAAATACTTTTTTAAAAACAAGACAACAGTACCAGGAGCCTGACTCCTCTTTATCCTGGAGCACAAGTCTTATGAGGAACAGCCGAGGGAGCTGGGGCTGTTTAGTCTGGAGAAAAGGAGGCTGAGGGGAGACCTGATCGCTGTCTACAACTTCCTGAAAGGAGGTTGTAGCATGGAGGGTGTTGGTCTCTTCTCCCAAGTAACAAGTGATAGGACGAGAGGAAACATCCTCAAGTTGCACCAGAGGAGGTATTGGGTATTAGGAAAGATTTCTTCACAGAAAGGGTTGTCAGGCATTGGAACAGGCTGCCCAGGGAAGTGTTTGCGTCACCATCCCTGGAGGTGTTTAAAAGGCATTTAGACGAGGTTCTTAGGGACATGGTTTAATGCAACAGTTAGGTTGTGGTTGGATTCGATGATCCTGAGGTCTCTCTCTATGATTCTATGGTCCCTTTGATATTCTCATTGATTTTGAATCATCAGTTTTCAAGGGCCAACTTAAAGCTGACCTTTGCTTGTATTGACACATTGTCCATGAACAGCTGGAGTGGGACTCATCTCACCTGATGCCTGATGTCTATAGTACAGGATTTTATCTCCAGGATCACCAGTGAGTTTTCTTAGATATGATGGAGAAAAGCAGGTATGCCTGCAGTGCACTTTGGCTCATACTCTCCTGCCTGCATTTGCATTCCCCTGTTCTTCATGTGTTTTGTTCCCTGAAGAACAAATGTAAAACACAGAAGTGCAGATGTTGCATGTACCTCCCTGCCAGTTCAGATGAAATGGGTCATATGGCCCCAGCTACAGACCCTTGGCTGCTACCCCCAACTGTATTATTTGAGGTCTTTTTGTCTGAGAGGTTGTCTGATTTGATCTCTTATGTGTTGGGCAGGACAACAGCCCACAAGTGCCCTGAGTATAGTGCTTGGTGCTGGATGCTGCTCCAGCAGGCCAGCAGAAGTTCTGAGGTGGAAAGAGACATGGTGCTTTAGGAGGGTCCTAAAAGTGCCTCCAGCTACCAAAGGAAATGCACAGCAGCTGATGACACTGCTTTCTTTACTTAACTGTGATAAGGACAGGACTTGTAACTCAGGAGACCATCAGGAGGCATTTTCATTAAATTCTCCAACTCTTTTCAATCGTGAATTTCAGTGTTAAGCTATTGCCCTGCTGAAATATGAAAAATATAGCCAAGAGGTACTCTTCAGCTGTTGTAACTGTTGGCTCACTCCTGGGAGAGGCAGGACTGCATGATTTATCTGATGTTTCTCCTGGGTAGGAAGAACATATTTTCAAAATCAAAACTCAAGATAGGTTTGTGGTAACGATGTTGAGATTCCTGAGATAGTTCTGTGCTAGTGCCCTGGCTGTCGATCTGATAAACCCTGCTAATGTTGCTCTTGGCACCCTCTGGCTGGCTGGCAACTGGGCATATTCCTCTCAATGGAGCGTTTTTCCAGTACTAGAGCTGAACTGGGAAAGGAACCTGGGGGCACAATTCAGCAGCTGAGCGCCTGTGGAATGCAAAAGGAATCCAGACATTTAATTCCCTGGTAGCTCTCAGGAAAATCCCTGCCTTGCTGCTCTCAGTAGCTTCAGCACATAACCCTGAGCAGTCAGCATCACCAACGAGCATCAGAAAGCTGGAAGAGTGCACGCTCATGGAGCATTTCTCTTTGCAAATGCTTTGTCATGCAGCACAGATGCTGTTCCAGGGACCTGCTATTTTCCTGACAAATCTGTCATGAATGCCACTGATGTTAGAATTTACAAAAAAACAAGCAAACAAACGAATACAAAAACCAAAACAAAAAACTCAAAACAAACAAAAAAAAACAACAACCAACTAAACCAATAATAACAACAGCAACAATAATAATAGTAATAAAAGGAGGGTTATGGTTGATGAAATCCTCTGTAAAAAAATCCTGGCCATTTTAGCAGGCAGGGCATGCTGGGTTTTGATTCTTCCTGTTGATAACCTGGAAAAAGGGCAAAAAGGCACACGCCTCTGTGAGTATTTTTCTCTCTAACCTTTTCAGTGAGACCCCCTCTACAACCCTAGGGCACCCCTAAATTGCAGTTCACCCCATCCTGGCATAGTATCCAGGAGCAGCAGACAGCGTCGCTCTCTACAGAACCCTGTCTTAGATGCCGACATAGAAGGAGCCAACAAGTGACTTTAAATGACCACATTTAGGTGAGACGAACCCACCTTCCCATGTATATAAACATTTAGCTCATATGGCTGAAGTATATGGACTGTTGTGTTTATAACTTCAGTACTCACTGTACACCAAAGAAGGTAAGTCTAGTTAAAATATACAGAGACAAAAAGGGATCTTTTTCCCCATGTCACCACCCCTCTCCAGCACCACTGTAAACAGCACAGATATTGCCACATACAAGTAGCTCAAGTGGTCTCAAGGTGTCACAGATTTACTCTCACCTCCAGCCACAGAGTGTTCAATCAACAGCTGTGCCTCTGAAGTGAAAGCCATCACTCAGCAAGCTCCTGATGGGATGCCGGTGGCTTCCACATGAGTTTCTCTAAAGCAAAAAAAACTCTTCTAGGAACAAGCAGCTCCCATGTCAGCTGAAGCTCAGCCAGTACACAGGCAGATGTTAATGACTTCCAGCAGGGAGAAGGGTCAAATACAAAAATCCCCTAAGTTTCCTGACCTAGATGAGACCAGTCTCAGCATGGGTGAGAATGGTATCACCATTAACACCCCAAAATAACCATTATTATCATGTCTAGAATTGGTAACGAGACACGTCCATTGAGGATGTTTATGGGTTTTTTGTGTAAAGAGTGATTGTCGGTGTGCATGGTGTAGGAAATGCCTTATTTATTGAACAGTTTGCAATATGAGATTGGAGTATGCTTTCACCAGGTGGGAAAGCGTTTTACCCTAATGAAGGTTAATGACTTGCTGGCATTTCAGCCATGTCATTATCGGCCATATCTGTTTGCTACCAGGATAGGAGAGGACGGCCTCTGCCCACCAAAAAACCATCAGCATCCCTAGGGATGTGAAGGCAGACACTAGCCTTGGGGCAGGAGTGTGGAAAATGTTTCACGAATAAATTAATACCAATAATCCAGGGAGTGAAGAGTGACTTGAAGCTGAAAAGAAGCCCAAGCGACCCCAAGGAAGAGGAAGCAAATGAACTGAGGTTTTCTGTCAGGAAAGAGTATTAAAGACATGAAGCTTAGGTAATAAGTGGGTCCTTACATATGGCTCATTAGGTGAGAGTGAGAGTGAGAGAAGTCTTCTTGGAGCTGATCTTAAGATAAGTAAATAAGTGCTTGTGTTTTTGTCGTCTTCTCCAACTCTAGGTCCTTTCAGGGTTTCGTTTGCATTTAGGCTCTGTAAACAAGCACAAGCATCTGCTATGTGTTAGGCTGGTGTTCAGGATGATAAGAACGTGTCTGAGGCACCTGGTAAGCAGCAAGCTATGCCTTGTTGCATGGCCGTCACAATCCTTAACCTTAAACACCGGCGCCTCAGCTGTGTGCTGAAGTTCACGTCTATGGGAATTTAGATGTAAAAAGAGGGCTTCACCATGTAAATGCTGAGGCTGCTTTAGGGATGAGAAGGAGGAGGATCTGCTTGGAAGAAAAGTTTTCCCATGGCCTGTATTATCCAGGAAAGTGAATAGCATTCCAGCAAAACAGTAACAGGGTTTTAGTAACAAACACATACTAGCAAATAACATATTACATTTCTAGTAACAGGATTCCAACAAAATGAGTAATCATGTAAAAGTGGAAGCTTGGCTGATTTCCTTTCTCTACAGCAGTTTTACAGACAACAATTCTGCATGATGCCATGGTTTACTTCATTAAGTGTATGACAACATCTTTAAGCTGGGCATAACTTCCTAAGTCTGCAAGAATGTCTCTAAATATAAGTACTCTCATTTGCAGACGTGAGGAGTACATACAGCTCACATGGAAATGCCTCTGAAAATAACCAGCTGTTCATATCTGTGCTGTGAGGTTGTGCGCACACAGAGTAAGATATTACACTGACATCATGATTCTAGCCAGTCAAAACTCCAAATTAATGCAGAGTCTTTCCGTCTTTTTTGGCAAAGACACATCAACACACGTCAGATGAAGTTGTGCCGCACGATGTAATCCATGAGACCCAGGTAGTGGGTCTGGCTGGGATGTAGTTAACTTTCCTCATAGCAGTCCGTATTGTGCTGTGCTTTGCACTTGTGGCTAGGGCAGTGTTGTGAACCCACCCACGCGTTGGCCATTGCTGAGCAGCACCAGCACAGCACCAAGGCTGTCTCTCCAACACCCTATCCAAGGGCAAGAGGTTGCAAGGGGACACCACCGGGACAGCTGACCCCAAATGACCAAAGAGATATCCCATACCATATAACATATGCTTTGCTTCCCCACACAGCTTTTGCTTGTTTTCATCATAATTCCTTCATCTTGACCCATGAGTTTTTTACATCTTATTTCCCCTCCCTGTCCTGCTGAGGAGGAAGAGTGAGAGAGTGGCTGGGTGAGCACTTCACAGCCAGCCAAGGTCAGCCCACCACACCAACTGTGGTGCATTTGGTCTTGGATGAATGAGACCAGTGTTCAATATGTTCCCCAATGAGTGACAGGGAACAGTCTTAGTTCAGAAAGCCAATTTACAATCCTTCAAAACTTAAAGCGAATGCATGGAAGAGAGAGAACTGACATCCTGTCTATGTAGGATTGTACCGAAGTGACACTTGCCTGTACTACCCGCTGATTTCTTCTCCTCATGGCAACAGTGTGAGTAGCCACATGTGCTAAGAGGGCAGCCAGAAGAGTGATGTGAGGGTGAGCCATCCCTTTCTGAAGAGCTCTTCTTGTGACCTCATGGGAATTCTCAAGCACCCACCTATGCCCATGTGCCCTGACCAAATATATGAAGAGCATAATGGGGTACATTTTTAGCTCAGTGCAACTGAAGCTATGAAAATCTAATACTGTCAGTGGCAGTATTAGTACAGTGAATTAAAAACCCAATCCAAATTTGTCAATTTTTTATGGGTTATTTTGGATTTTTTTTTCTTTTTACAATGTAGCTTCTTAAACCCAGAAGATGAATTGTTATGTGATTAAGGGACTTGCTCAGAGACAGGACATGAGAACTTTGCCAACCCCATAGAGAGCTGATGTGCAATTAACTGAGTAATTTTAGCATCTTAGTGCCTCAGGTCCTTTGTTTATTCAGAGATGGTACTTTCCCCTTCCTTTTTCAGAGGAGGTTGCATAGAATGCAGAGAACACCTGCAATGGATTTTGATTATTTCAGCTGCTATAAAACTCAAAGTATTAATGGACCCCCAAAACTTTGGCTTGATGGAATGAATGTCTTAGAAAAATTAACATTAGGAAGTGCATGTTTTAGGCTCTAAGCTGTACTTAAGGTCTGTATTAAAGACTCTGTTACGGTCCTGTTGGTCTTACTGGTGATTTTTCTTTTCATGCAGTGGGATTGACTCCATATGCCATGTATTCTTTTAGCTATTATCCCAGGCTAGAGGAGTTGCTGCTCTTTCTTCTTTGCCATAAATATGTAGTTGGAGCCTACTTGTGAGGTCCTTGGCTGCCTGGCAGGCCTTCGAAATGAGGAGACCAAACTGGAGGGGTTTAATTTCTTCCTTGCTCTTCTTGTGTTACGTTGTCTGTTTGGATTCCCACAGTAGAACTGCTCATGGTCACTGAGTTTTTCTGTAGTACAGTGGTCCTCACACACACTGAAAGATGCCAGCTGACTGCCCATCTGTCTGAGGTGTTAAACCTCACCCTCAAACTTATGGGTGCTTCCCCGACTCCCTAGACCTTTCATGATTCATAGATGCTCATGGAGAGTAAAACCCTAAACGCAACAGCATTTTGGAGAGCAGGTTTCAAATCTGCAGCTGCAAAAACTAACTGGCTTTGTCTTCTTAAAAGGCAGCAGAAACACTGAGTTAGCTCTCGTCTCAGTCCTTGCATCTCAGGCTCACTGTGGTGCGGTAAATCACCTGAACACGTACAGCCTTGGAGTAACTAAGTGGGTGTGAGATGTCTGCGGCTCCTGGGCACCTGTTGTTTTCAATGTCAGAACCAGAAAAAGCTTATTAAAAGACATGACGTAGCCCATTTATTTTGGTCAAGAGTTTTCAGCCATGCAATTTTATTTGCCTGTGGGTGACAGTTTATAATGGACAGGTCCTTATTCAGCCTCAGCCTTCTAATGTTGTAGATCACAACCTTATCTTGTTCATTCCACAGCCTTTCTCCCAGCTCACTCTCCTGCACCAAAATACAGTTGCTTTATTTTTAGATAATTAACCTTTTCTTTTGCCAGCAGTAGTTGAAGTATAGGGCTTCATAACTGGTGTGCTGTTGTCTCTGACTTCTCTGCACCCCCATGGGGCCTTTCAATCATTGTTAGGTCTGGAGCCTCTATCTGAATCCATGACACAGAGCTGCCTTATTGTTTACCCTGAGTAGGAATGCAGCAGAAATCAATGAAACGAATGATTATTATTACCCAGAACTGACTGGAATTCAGATGCTGAACGATGCACTCAAGTGATTTTTTTAAAAGTCAGAGGTGCACAGTGGCTGCCTAACACCAAGTTACACTTGAAGGCACAGACCTTGTTAGGAGATGAACATCTGACTGTCACTGGATTTTCAGTGCCTAGCTGGTAGGAAAACGCAAGAGATTTTATTGAGTAAAAAATTTCTCAGAAGGCATGTTGATTAAAGCAGCACTCAAATACTGAAATAAAAGGCAGTACACACATATTCAAGTAGAGCAAAGAAGATAAGCCATATCCTAGGGATGTCAGGTCCTGCAAGCCTAATTTCAACAAGCAGGCATTAGAAATCAATTTAAAGTGCTGCCCGTGTGGGGGTTGTTCAGCCTGGAGAAAAGAAGGCTCCAGGGAGACCTTATTGCAGCCTTTCAGTACTTAAAAGGGGCATGTAAGAAATATGGGGACAGACTTTTTAGCAGGGCTTGTTGTGATAGGGCAAGGGGTAGTGGTTTTAAACTAAAAGAGAGGAGATTCAGGCTAGACAGGAGGAAGAAATTTTTTTTACAATGAGGTTGGTGAAACACTAGCACAGGTTGCCCAGAGAGGTGGTGGATGCCCCATCCCTGGAGACATTCAAGGCCAGAATAGACAGGGCTCTGAGCAACCTGATCTAGGTGAATATGTCCCTGCCTATGGCAGGGGGTTGGACTAAGTGACCTTTGAAGGTCCCTTCCAACCCAAACTATTCTACGATTATATGATTCTATATTGTCTGAATACAACTTTTATCCTTGGGCACAGGGGCATTTAATGTTCAGATCATTGAAAGGTTGGGTTTTTATGACAACTGTGAGTAGGATGTGATTCGTGAATGCACATCATCACTTCTTAGCACTCGTGAACTTGTGGAAAGTCAGCATAACCTAGGATGCATCTGATTTTTCTAGAAAACAAGGTTCTGTACTACAGCTATCTGAGTCTAGCATTCCAGCTGTAATGTAGTCGTAAAATCATAGAATCATACCATAAGATTTTGTGCTGATCGTGTTCCCTTAATTTGAGTTAAGCTACATTTTGCTTAGGAGTAAACAAACAATATGTGGGAGAGAGAGGAAAGTCCTTTCCTTTCTTCAGTCATGGACAGGGGATTTCATAGGCTCTCCCCAGATTTCTTTTCAAACCCATCATCTCTCCCAGTCCTCTGGACAAATACATAACTTCAATGCAGTAGTAAGGAACTGTGTAAGCTTACAGTCTTGGTCTACAGGAAAACCAAGGCGAGATTATGTCAGAGCAGTTGCTGATGCCCAAGGGACCTAAAAGCAGTCCTGTGTTTCTGCTGCATGAAAGATGGTCATTCCTTAACATAGGCATGAGGACTGTGGCCATTGGGCTGATCCTATAATGCAGCTGAGCCCTCGTGCCTCGCCCATAAACTCCAACACCCTTCACTCCTGCTCTCCGTTGTGCCTCTGCAGAGTATGAGTTCATCGGCAGCCACAGTGATGCAGCCCAGCAAAGACACCAGATGGGAAAGCGAGCAGCTATGTGATCTGCTCTCCATCACCTCTGAGTCTCACCATCTTCATCCCCCTGTCCATGCCAGCCACATCTCAGCAACAATGTGTGGGGACAGGGAGCAACCGTGAGAACAGGAAGGGGGACAGAGACACTTCCCGCCTCAGCCTGGGTCTGCACAGCCCCATCTGGGCTTTTACTGAGCCATCCAGGAGCACGTCTGCCTACACTGAGTAATTGCATTTTGTTGTGGCTGTTATAAAATACATTGGAAACATGTGTGGCTAGAAGGGCACATTAAGCTCCTGCATCTTCTCAGTGTGCATTTTTTTCTCTTTTTTGTTTATATTTAACAGGCCAAAAGAGACATTTCAATGAGGAACTGTGGCGCTCTCTAGTTTTCTGTTTTCTTCAATGGGCTGCAGGCATATGCATCATGGAGGGAGCAAACTCAGAGCTGCTACATGTTCAAAGAGAAGGTTTTGATATGGCTAAGTCACCCCAGATGGCAACCCAGGGTGGTGTCCCCTCCCTCTGTGATGTTTTCCAGTGGCTCATGAAAAGGGGGTTCATCTCTAGGGGAGCATTTGGTGTCAGGGCAATACCTGATGAGAAGCAGCAGTCTTTCTCAGCTGTGTTTTGTGGATATTGTGTCTGTCAGAGTCACATTCCCATTGGTACAAATGGGACAAGTTTGCTGCATTGCCCAGGGCTCCTGGCTATCTATCTGAGTGGGTTATCTCTTTGTGATTGTCAGTGGCACTCAGGGTCTGATTCTGTATAAAGCACCTAGGAGCTACCTGAGGTTTTGCAGGATCAGTCCCTGGGTTTATGGACAGGTCCCATTTCACCTTTGTTGGCTTCCTCTTTGTGCAGCCCTGCAATCAGGAGCTGATCAAGGAAAGTAGTATGATATGTCAGGTTTCATTATCACCCGAGCTCATGATAATGAATGAGGATTGAGCAGCCCAGTTCTCACAGTTTTCAGCTTTCATCAGCCTTTGTGCACAAAGCAGTGTTTAAAATGTTGCTACCATTCTCCCCTGCAAATAACCCAAGTCTGTGCCTCCGGCAGAAGGTATGAAGTATTCTGTTTATTCAAGGAAAGATAGCAATCATGAGCATTAGGGTGGATTTAAAAGCCTTGGACTTTATTAGGGAAATTGACTTCAATTTAATAGGAAAGAAGGGGAGGCATAAGGGGGGTGAAAGGAATGAGAAGGAAATTTCAAACAAAAATGTTCCAAGACCTCTTATTCATGAGTTTAGCTTTTGCCCGTTGAGCTTAAACAACTTTCCATTAACATTCCTTATTGAGTACTGTAAATGGAAAAAGCAAATAAACATTAGTCTGTGACCTGATGTGTTGTCGGTGATGCTGTTCATGAAATTTTTTTTGCTCTGTCAGTGAAAGGGAAGGTGCCAGCAGCACTGCTACTTGCCAGCCTGGTCAGACTCTGTGTCTATATCTCTGTACAAAGCAGGTGAGAGAAAAAGCTTTGTTTAATCTTCATGCTACTCAGACTGGGGTCTGATGTGGGATGTTAAAATGCACCCTAAAATAAATTAACGCTTGTCAAAGACGAGGCTTCTGCCATCACATCCTACACTCCTTTTCCTGAGCTGGCCAAGCTCTGCTTTGCAAAGTCAATAGGGTTTTTGAGAGTCTACCATTCTCATCTGAAGACCTCACAGCTATAATGACCAAGGATATCTCTTTCTTTTCCAGTCTATATTTCATTGACCTTTTTGTTCTTATGCCAGGATTCTCCATAGTAGTTGGCCTCCCATGTTTGCCCCCTCTATCTCCTCATTGGCTTGAAAATACATAGACACCAGTCATATCCTGTTCCAAGAACACACAATGAACTAGCTAAACTCTTGTAGGCCCTTCTTACAGAAGAATGTCTCATCACCACACCCAGCTCCTCAGCAGGATTCAGCAGACTCATTTCACTAGGTGCTTTACCACCTTTCTCATAAATACCTGCAGTCTTCATCTCTTGGCTGGTTATTCCTCCTACCACTGACATTGCTTTTTCCATTGCTGATCTTCCTTTGCCTTGCAATCTGCTCAAAATTAAGTGTAGGAAAGACGTTTTGACACTTCCAATCTTGCTCTTTCATTTCTTAGTTTACATTTCTTCTTATCAGAAACAACAGCTGAAGCTGAGTGAAAGAAACTTTCTTATGCAGAAAAGATCATATTTTAGGGACATCCCTGACTTGTTTCAGCACACAAGTGTTTTAGAACCACCTCTTCTTCAGGCTCCCATAAGCCTTCTTTTCCTTCTGTCTGCACAGACCAGAAGAATTCCTGAGGGTGTTTGAGATCTTTTCCTCTTTGGGTGGACCTCACGAATCCCAAACCTCTTGGTAAGAAGTATTATCAGTTTCATGAATTGGCCTAACTTCTCTTTTCATACAAGCTCTACCACAGGCTAAAATCTTATCATACTAATCAGCTTTACCAAACAACATCCATCTTTGGCTAAACTGAGTGACAAATATTGTGGAGGAAGAGGGAGAAAAGGCCACTCACCTTATCCTTATGCTTCTTCCGTGTCAGGCTGACTGGAGGGAACTCTCGTCTCAGCATAGACTGGGAACATCATATCAGAGCTGACTGGAGTCAATGCAAGATCAGTTACATGCTGTACTATTACTTGGGTACAGAACACAATGTCCTGCCATGGGCTGAGGCCAGAAGAGCTGAGGCTTGCATGAAAGTGCATCACCAGGTCTCTGATGATCTTTCCATATCTCTTCTCAAATTCCAACACAGAACCGACCAGGCAGACGAGCACATCTCTCTATACTATTGTGATTTTCATTTGATTTTTCGTTCCTATCTAGTAATGTACTCTCATAATGGGTTCACACAGAAGTTTCCTTCTGATGAAACTCTTGCCTCAGATTTAGGACAGGAGAGGCAAAGAACAAGAGAATCTCTCTGTTCCTGATCATAACCCAAGGAAGCCAGAATACTCAGTGAGTAAAGAAAGTGTGCCTTTGCTGGAAAATATTATATTTTTACTTAAAATTTCTATTTGAATTGTTTCTATCCAGTGGGGAAATACAACATCTTCTGAATTCAGGCTTCTTAATTGGAGGGAGGAGTCTTCTCTAGACTCTTGACATAAAAAATTAAGCATATGAATGTAGGTGTCTTTATGAGAACAAGGTGACAAAGCTTCCCATATATTTAATGGAAAGCTGGAGCTTGATTCAGTTGCTTAAGTGTAGGTGTCTGATACTCTTTATGTTGCCAGAGGTCATCTAAGACATCTACAATAAGCTTGCAGATATGACACAGGAACTACAAGACACACCTTTCTGGAAACACATCTCAAAAGTAGGTGGTATCCTGAAGGGCATTTCAGTGACCCTGGATGTCTACGCTTCAGTAACAGATTCGGAGCAACAGAACGCAGAGCTATTCAGGTCACCTAGACTAAGCACCTACACCTGCAGCAACAGGGGTTGTTGTATTGGTGACAGTAGGAGCTCTGACAACCAGCTCCTATGTGTGCCTGCACATTGAAGGTCCCTAAATAACCCATGCCTGGGGCTGAATGTCAGTGTACGTGCTTAGCTCAGGATGGAGGGCTTTGAGGGGGTGGTTTGGGGCATCCATTAACTGGATATGGAATCTCTGCTGTTGAAATCAGATGCTCTCAGTGGGATGGTGTTTCTATGGAGGAGTGAATGAGGAGGGGAGGAAGACAGAGAAGAAAGAAGGAATGGAGCTATTGTACAGGATCTTGGATTATTATAAAACAGCTGGTCGTAGCAAGAGTTTGTGGAGCGATGGATTACGGGTCAGATATATTTCAATTAAAAGACAGTATAGACAGAGGTAGGCTGATGAGTAAGATTATTATTTTTTATTTCAAAAGTGGAAGCTTTGCTGAATTGAAGGCATCAAAGACAGCTGATCTCAGGATTTGAATGTGTGTGTGTGCAAATTTTAACAACTGCAGAAAATATCTTAGACTTCTATTCTAAGAAAGAAGAGAGAAAAACAAGGAGAGAAGGACTATGAACATAACTGGGTGAATAACCCAAGGGTAAATAATCCTAGAAACAATGACGGAACAGAGAAAGAAAAATGGAGAAATGGAAGCAAGGAAATCTCTTTAAAGTTATAGAGGTAAGGGGAGAATTTGCAAGCTCCAAGTGAACCACAAGCTTCAAAGTTTGTGAGAAAAGGATGAAACATTTGCTGGTTATATAAAAAATGAAGAAGTAAGAAAGTTGAGCACTATGGAGTGAAAATTAAAGATCTTATAACTTTGTTCCCAAAACCTAAGTGAATATGCTGACTCTGCTTTCAAGAACATGGGGAAAAAGGCCATGGTTCATGCAAATTAGGTTGTCTACATGGAGCTCAGGTGCTTATGAAACCATGAACAGACAACCTCCATCACAGGACTTTAAAAGAACTGGCAGATGACACAAGGCTTGGTAGCAAAGTTTTTCTATAAAATTCTCAAGTTAAAGGTGATATTACAAAAATGGAGACTAACAAAGGTAATACCTGTGTTTTAGAAATATAAAAAACATGACACAGGAAACCACAGGCTTGTTAATCTGATCCTAATCAGTCACAGGTCCTTAGAATTAAATAAAAGAATAAGCATAAAATATAAATGAGAGAAATGCATCATACCAGACTAAACTGACCTTCACTTGATAGGACAAATAATTTTCTGAGACAAAGGAAATTAAGTCAGTCATACTTATCTAGACTTAAGTGGAGCATTTGAGAGGGGAATACACGGGCCGTTATTAGGTGAGCTGGAGAAGGGGATTAGCAGAAGAAATGCTATGGAGAACTGGCTAAAAAGAATACAAAAATGAGCTAGTAATGAAAGTAGAGGCATTTTAAGGGAGGCACTCTCTCTGATGTGGTTGGTGATTTTAATACTGTTTGCCAATGCAGAGGGAAGTATCTTAATAAAATGGGATGTGATTCAAGAATACTTAGGCTCTAGTAACAGAGTTTCTGCTGTCACCTGAGAGCTTTTCTGAAGCAAACAGCTGAGAGAAAGGCTGAGTGACTAGAAGCCACTGAAGAAGCTATGAAAAAGACAAATGTGATCTTAGAAATATGGGTATGTCTAACAAAAATAGGAAAGAAAGTATACCATTGTAAAAGACATTGATGATATTTTAGGTGCAATATCTTAGTTAGCTATAGGTAAGATTTTTTTTTTTTCACTTAGAGCAGGTGACCAGGATGCTTTACAGCATATTATATTTGTTTGTTCAACCAATAGTGGTTTTGCTCACTCTGTTTTTTTTCACATAACTCAGATTGTCTCCTTCACACACATGTCCCAGTAAGTCCTGCCAGCACCACCTGGCAATAGTCTCTTACTTTTGTCCCATCTCTGCTTTCTGCATGATTTTATGTCCCAGATGCCAACCATGACTTGGCTGGGTGAAAATGAATCATAGCTGTGGAGTGACACTTCATAATTGCAGTAAAAGTTATTTTAAAAGCATCCCTGCCTCTCCTACTTTTTGCATTACAGAGAGTGTGCAGATTGCAGTGTACCTGAGCTATGCTAGCAACACTGGGCTTGCCTGGATTCCACTCAGGATTTTGTCTTTCTCCTTTTCTCTCATTCATCCATCATATCCTGATATGACACTGAAGGAAAAAAAAAATCCACCTTGGCTGGCTTTGCAGGGTGTTTGACTTGACGATATGTCATCATAAAACTATCCTAAAACCTTTGCTACCATAGGTTAGTTCATGAATTTGTGTTAGCTGTTCTTGGATAACTTTGTAGAAGAAAAAAAGACAAAGGATGTTTTCAGGTTTTAGACCTTGAACTGAGACTCTTGAGATCAGTCCAGAAATAGCTATGAAATCACTACCTACGAAATTAAAGGCTGGCACAAAGTTTGGTGTAAAGTTAAATCACAGGATACTTATCTGCACAGATCTGGCTCTCATGGAACATCATGCTTCTTAAAACAAAAAACATTAGAATAGAAGCCAAGAGCAAACCCTGGCAAAATCTAGCTACTAGAAACACAAGTCCCACCTAAAAAATGGAGGACAGTCTCTTGGAAGCAGTGACGAGCTTCCGTTACAAGTAAAGAGACCTAAAAACGTATTTCTTGCTTGTATAAACAGGTGGGTGATGAGTAATGAACATGATTTCCCCCGTGAAAGTATATCTTGTGCTGGTAGTCACAGCTGCAGAGTGTATGTCATAAGGGTGGAGTCAATAAAGAAAAGCAATACAAAATTACTCAAGGGCTGGGAAAAATGCCTACAAATGAGAGGCTGAAAGTTTAGCAAAGAAAGGACTGGGAAGTGACTGGGCTAGAGTATGCAATTCCACGGAGTCAGTCAAAGGTGCTTCCATCTAGTTGTGACACGAGATGGGAAGAGATACTTGAGGTAATTCCAGGTCCCTGACCCCAGTACCAGCATATATGGGTGAACTGGTATATGTGGTTCACAGGTGGCCCGACTATATGATCTAATTATTCCTCTTGTTCCTAAATTCCATGAGTCTTTGAATCATTCTGCAAAGAACTTTCTCCATCCAGAGTTCCCATGCCTCACCAGAAAATGGAGAAAAGTCCTCTGGAAGACTTTCCACTGACTTCTGAGGCTGTGGGCCAAGGCCACAACATGGCTGTGACACACAGAGGGAAGTAATAAATCTTTAGAGAAGTATCAAGTAACAGTAGTGGCCTGAAAAGTATCTGTACTTCTAAGGCTGAGAAACTGAGATCACGAAAGTCAGATCGGTTCTGTCTTTCCAAACAAGAAAGATTTGGGAAACCTCACCCCACCTATGGCAACTCTTACAGATGGCTGGATGGCATCCTGGGGCTCTGCTGACAAGACTATGAGCAGCTCTAAGGGAATTAGCACTTCACCCTAATTTTCTGGCAGGCAGCTTAGGACCAACCTTTTTTATACATTACCTTTGATCTGCAATTTTTTTTTTTTTTTCCCAGGGCTTATCTTGCTGCATTGCCATTTCCTCAGGTAAAACCGTGTGGGCTTTGTTGTGCTGCACAGCTGGGGAGATGTGCTTCCCCTCTCGGCCCTTGCACAAAGCCCGAAGGTCGAAGCAGTTATGAGCTCCTCACTGCGACTGACTTGCTAATTATCAGCTTCAATTTCATGCACTGTTTTTATCCATTTAGCTTCTAAAGAAAGACTTTCATGCTGTATTTAACAGCGAAATTCCAGTTCACGCTCACTCACTCTTCAAATCGGCTTTGCCACAAGAGAAGAGATGCATTTTTCAGGAGGCTGAGACACCTCTCTGTGCTGAGCTGTTACATACACTGTTAGGTGCTGTAGCAGCAAGAGTATATCGCATCTTTCACCGTCAGGGCTTTAAAGCCGTTAGATGCTTCTACCTACTATAACGCATATGTGCCACAGAAAAAGATGAGAGTGAGGAGAGACGCAAGCCCAGATTTGTCCGTCCAAGTCCCAGACCGCAGTAGGACACCAAAAGTGGGCAAGTTGGTGTGCAGCCCCTGCTGTGATCAGTGGTGGGAGATGACAAGGGAGGATGCCTTCTGGAGGTCTCTCGCTCTCCACAGCCATCGAGGAGAGTGTAAGCTGCTGTGTTTTTAAATGACATGCCATGTCAGAGGTAACTTGATAAATCCCGCAAGGACAAGACCAGAGACAGCATTAGGAGTCTAGTGCATCCTTACCCCATAAATTACACCAGAATTTCATCAGACTTGCTTCTCTGAAGATCGTCTTTTTAGGACTATGAATATGACATGACAGACTCTCTAATCTTAATTATGTAGATGTTTTAGCCCTGTTCCCTGGGTGCACTGAGGAGAGGGAACTGATTCCCTGCAGCACTCTGGTGGATGTGGCCAAGAAAGATTATGGGTAACCTCTGTCTGGCAGCAATCACCATCCAGGCTTGCGACCCTGATTTTCCTCCATTATGTCATCAGAATGATTATTCTTCCCCCATTCTGCCTGAAGACACATTTCAGGTCCAATCTGTCCGAGACGAAATAGCTCAGCTTGGTCTGGCAAAGAGCAGCCAGAGGATTTCATTACCCTGGATGTTTAACTCTGATGTTGAGTATCTGAATGAACACTTTATTTCTCTTTATGTTGGCAAACATAGTGCAGCCTCATTCATACCATCCTCCTCTACCTCCTCACCACAGCACTGCAGAAGGAGCCCTTGCCAACAGCATCATCAGCCAATAGTGGGAAAATCTCCATGGGATTTCTCCAGATCAAGAATTTGAAAGGGAACAGGAGCTCCTGCTACTCCCAGGAAGAGCTTCTTGGGTGCTAGTGCATCCAGAGGCTGAGATGTCCAGGTGCCAGCATGGGATGGAGGGGCTTGGAGCAGGGTTGTGTCTGCACGTGCGGCACAATGCTGCCTGTCTCTGGTGGGTGGTCTTTACTACGGGCTCTTCCCAAAGAAACTTCAAACAGAAAGCATCAAGGTTTTGGCCTTTTCTGTCCCTCGCTGCAGGGAAAAGGGTCAAACAGCACAGAGAGATTAATTAGCTCAATATCAAGGCCTCCGTGGTTTCTTATTTTTTAGCTAAACCTCCAGACTTTGGATGCTTTAGTAAATCCTCCTATTTCAGCACCATTTCAAAGCAAAAGTAAGAGTCCTAAGACTTACCTATGACCTAACTGCTCAAAAGTGCAATTTTTTTCCCCTTAAAATTCAGACTGAGCAGTTTCAAGCCTCCAGAGAATTTACCTAAGCTTTTCCAGGTTCTGAATTTATCATATGGAAAAGAGGTAAATAATCTTTACTAAAATGACTGCCCATCCTGGTACCTGGAAGTGAGGTGTTACAAGGGGTAGCTAAAAGCAGACACATAATTGCTTTGCGGTAGGTACTCCGTTGACACCCCACGGAGTGCCTTTCCCCTCCCCTCTCAGTAACACTAGTTGACAGTCTATTGCATTCTCATTTTCTGTGTACACTACTGGGGAATAAAGGAAGAAAGAGAGGCAAAGTGTGACAACCTGCTCTTGAAGATGACAGTTGAAAACTGCAGTCAATCTGATGCGGTCCACCTTCCTCCCAGACCTTCAGCAAGGGTTAATGAAATCAGAGTCGATCACAACAGTCCCCTGGAGTTGAGTTTATGTGTGCTACCATTCAGCAGCTGTGGCCCGTGAAAGAAAGGTTTCAAGCTTTAACTGCAACAAGAAAACCTCTCCTACAAAGAAAACACAGAAGCAGAAAGGTGAGAGCTTAAACTCTGACACCCGTGACTCCTGACCATGTTTCAATAAGGATGGCAGATTGTCTGGCCAGCATGCTATTCAGAGGTGATATCAAGTATTGATTTATTTCCAAGAAACCTTAATTACGTTGTTCAAAGTCTTGAAAAAGCAGGACTGTCTTGGAGTTATCAGCAATCTGAGACCAGGCAGTAAATAACAAAACCCATCAGTGATTCTGAGCTGTTTTAATACACTTCTTCATGTGTTCCTCAGGAAAACAAAAACAAGAAACAACAACAAAAACCCACACAAACAACAACAACAAAAAAACCAAAGAAACAACAAACAAACATACAAAAACCAACCACCAAAACCCCAGAAAACTATTATAACCACATATGGTCTTTTAATCTAACTAACCAAAGCTGTATGCTGGCATCAACTTATTCCATTACCTCCTCACATTGTTGAGGCTTTATGCTTCACTTATCTGAACAGATGAGCAGAGAGCCTCTATGTCCAGAGCATCCTTTGGATTCTTATGGTGTTTTGAATTAGTGGTGCAAATCTAATTTTGCTGAAACAGACCTGTACTCCATTACTGAATGAGCATTTTCTATTTGGATTAACAAGGCTGCATTGTGTCACTGCCTGATGTAAGGTGCAGAAGTGCCCAATTTATCAGAATATTAAAGGCGAGAGACTGTTGTGGTTTCTCTTTAGCCTACAGAATGTACATTTGCAGGTCTGCAGCTGAACTCCCTTCATCAAACACCTCATTACCTTGGCAAAGTGAAGGGAAACAGCAACTTAAATACTTCAGGAATATACTGACTATACATTAACCCATGAGTCTGTAGCTGTAGGAATCAGACAAGCACCATAGCGTATCTTTTGTTTAACAGAAAATCAAACCAGGAAAAAATACAGTCCTGTCAAGTCTGGGATGTTGCTCCTGGCAGAAATGAGCGTGAGAGAGAAGGAATGGTGTTGGCAAATAATTCAACCTATATCTGTATATCTATATCTATATCTATATCCTGGGGTACCCAGGAGCATTTCCAAGGTGTGTGCTCCCACTCTGTGCTGAAATAAGACACGAGCATGTGTCTCCCACCCCCTCCAGGGTCCGGTGTCCTCAGTGGGTGTGTGGGTTGGACAAACGCTCTGGCATAGTCTGAAAAACTCTCTCATCTGCACTTCCAAGGGAATATGATCCCATAGTATCCTACACACTATCCCACTGGTCAATTTAAACAAAGACCAAGAAATCAAGGTTTCCTTTCTGGCTGAGTAAAAGGCTTTCTGCGTGACCTTGTAGAGTTACTTGTTCCTTAGTGGCTTGTCTACTCTGTATAAAGCAATGTGGATAATTTTTATCTACTTAGCAAACATGTTTGAGGTGGAATGAACATTGGAAATTGCAGATGGATACTTCAATAGAAGGAAGCACCTAACTACACAGGAGCAATCTTTGAGGTCTTTCAAACCAACATGCCATCCCTTATGAGGCTCTGGCCATTTGCAGTGGGATTGCCAAAGAAGAGAGAACTAAATTACTAAATATCTCTATGCAGCAGGGAAAATGCATAATCTGCTTGACACAGGGCAACAGGAAAAAGGACACAGGTCTATTGAGGCTTCAGAACTGATATTTTAGCTGTAAACCACTCCTGTTCCTCAGAGGAGTCACTACACAGAAATTCTGCACATCTCAAAACAGAAAATGCTCCCAAGTTCATGCAGAAAGCCTTGGTCATTGTTAACATTTTAGCTGCTACCAGCAGGGAATGGTTGCCAAGAATCAGCTGAGCAGCTGCCCCACTGAATGAAGAAGCTGGGTGGGATGGCAAACTCTGAATTTGTGGATCGCATGCTGTAAAGCTCTGTTGTGTTCAGGATCAGTATAACTGCCACAATGTATAGGAAATAACAATGCAGTGACTGTGTGCAAACCCAGAGCTGTTATGCAAGACTTACTTTCCACAGAACTGTAAACTTCAGTGAACTGTGTGTCATCTCTGTCTGTTGTTGTTGATCTGCTCATTGATTTATCTATCCATCCATCCGCCCACAAGTAACTCACAGCTAGAGACTTCTCAAATGCTGTACAAGTGTTTCATGTCCCTATTTCCATTCTCCCAGGAGTAATTATTCTGGCAATTCACAAAACTGCTTGTCAGTCTCTATAAAATAAAGAACCTAATTGTGCAGAACAGATAGCTGTTGGCTGGGTGCACTCTGCCTACCGGTTATGAAGTTGGCCAAAAATTACCAGCAACTTACTTTTGGGGTAAAGTTTGCAACATAAACTGTGGATTTTGATTTCACTGGAACAAAAGTCACTGCATTTTCAAAATGTGTCTTCATTTGTATGTACTGCTAATCACCCACGTAACCAAAGAGGAGAGTTACTGCAGCAAACCACATGGGGCTATAAACAGGAAAGCAAATGGTCTTCTAGTTACAGAACTGATGGGAGTTGGTATAGTTCAAGGCCCTTTGTTGCTCCTACAACAGATTCCATAGGGGTGCAACGAGCAGAGGGGATCCTCAAAGATACCCAAATCCCTGTTTAAATTCTTTAGAAGTTCTTTACCAGTGCAGAAAAATTTTAGCATCCCAGGAAGTCCTGCCTGCTCCAGTGAGCTTTGAAGACCTTTGAGGGTCCTTGGCCTAAATCCTTAGACACATACAACTCCCACTCAAATGGGACTAAAAGAGGGTTAGTGAAGTGATGAAGTAGTCCTCTGGTGTTTGTTCCTCATCTTTACTGTCTAACTCAAAAAGGTATGGGGTCATAAAATTGAGGCACTACCAGTTGCAAATCATTATGTAGGATCAGCACTGGAGGCCAAACCTAAGGCAGGCAGACCTAAGGATGCATCACTCAGAGAGTGGACAATAAAATGTTCTTGAGCTCCAAAGATATTATATGCTCACACACTTGCATAAATTAGTGTCTTCAAGGGGCTGCAATTATTTTAATGATGTCGGTAAACTGGCTCTGGGTAGGTGCAAGTGGCAAGCTGCACTTCTGCAAGTGCTTCAGACCTTTCAAAATAATATATTTTTGGAATTTGTGATTATCCTGAGAACATTAACTCAGTTGGCATCCTGGCAGATCAGGCCTGAGTAGAATAACATCTAGTGACTGTGGAGGTCAAACAAAGCAGTTAGTAATTTCTGCTTGAAGAAAGGAGCCTTGGAAAGATGCAGCCTTTTTTTTTTTGATGGTGGCTAAAGATGAATTTGATCCTTAGCCAGGTTTAATCTGTCTGTGTGAGGAATTTCCCTCAAGACCAGCTTGTATTATGCAGAATTGACTAAGTGTGAGCTGCTCCTCTTCTTTCTTGTACCTGGTGTGATTTCCATTTGTAACTCTCCTGGGCAGAGGTACTAGAGCATCCAAGCAGGAACACAGCTTTTCTTCACTCATTTGGTCTAAGTGCAAATGACTATGAAATAAAAAATCAGAAGAGTTAGGCCATACATCATACTTTGTTCACAGTCCTAAGGCTCTGAAGAATAAATAAAAATTATGTTTTCTGAAACCATGACTCTTATCTCAAATGCCCAAGTTGAATTTCTCTGTTCCCTTCCTTCCTCCCCTACAGCCTTTTGGGCTTAACTGCCTGAAAAGTTTCTTATCTCTGTTCCTAAAATGGGCTGTATCTGCTTCCCACCTCCTCTTTCTCACAAGCACTCCCACGGTTCTCCCTCTCCATGGCAGGAAGCCCCAGAGGGGTCTGGTCTCACGATGATTGTCAGAAGAATCAAGTTGTTTGATTTCTGGTCTGTACTGGCCTGTACTGCTGACCCTGCTTTGACGATCTCTTGAGGTCCCTTCCAACCTGAATGGCTCTCTGGGATGACGATTCGTGTGCCCTGAGCCACTGACCAGTCTGTCTGCAGAGAAGCAGTCACTTAACAGCTTATCTGCAATCACAATCCAGCATTAACTGAAAATGCGCACGCAGATCGTTGCACACAGAAAGTACGGGCAGAGGCACAGCTGCCTAAAATCTGCTTTTTGAAAAGGCAATAGTGTCAGCCCTGGGAGAAATGTTGCACGGCACCTTGTTCTTGTCAGTTCTTTCAACACGGGGAGAGCTGCCTCCATTGGAGTCCTGGGAGGGCTGCAAGATGGGAAGACGTGCAGGGCTTCTATGAAAACAGCGACATGTGGACTTCATCGCAGTACAAAAACCGGGGAGTCGTACTGGGTGCTGTAGCAGGCACGCTAGAAAATAAAAGTGCCTGAAGGAAACAGTCCACTTGTAAACACTCATAACACTCCTGCGTCGTCAGGAACACATGCACAGAAACCACTGACGCAGTGGTAAGGAAAACAAGGAAAACAAATAGCCTCAGGTCTTGTTTTCATGCAGTTCAGAAACAGACTTCCTGTGCGATAAAGGAAACTACTGTGAAGTTTATAATTTGATCCTGACCTCCTCATACCTCCAGGTTCCCAGGGACCTCAGCGGTGATTTGCAGAAGGGACCAGTCCCCCCGTCACGGCCCGGGTGCCTGCATTTGCACTATGCTAATTAACACATTCAACACCGAGACATTTTTCAATCACCTCTTCTGCTGATGGTGTTAATATTAAGTTAGAAGTGGGAAGGCACAAAATTAGCTAAGTGGTTCCCTTCATTTAAGGATGACCTGTGATTCCCACTCCTGTGAGAAAACATGTCATTCTATAGAAGACTATTAAATAAGGTCGTATCAAGTCACTTTCTAAAATCTTTTTAAACTCCTGCTAATACTTGGAACTCAGAAGCCAAATTAAATTCATCCCATTTCACCCATTGCTAATTTTATTTATGCTGCAATACTTTCAAATAATATTTAACCAGCATGCAGTCAACAGATGCGCAGATGGTAGGTGGATAGAAGGAGAATTTATGACCCAGAGCAAGCTATAAGCCAGCTTTACCAGTTGTAAATGATGCCCTATGTGTTTCAGACCTTTGACATTTTAAACTCCAGTTAACATATATGATGGTTTAGCACACAAACGAATCCCACCCTGAAACAATGCATTTCCTTGATTAAAGGGTTTCTTAAGGGAATATTTAATGTATTGTATAACAGTAAAATCCTTTTACTTAGTAAATGATTCCAGATTTCCAAAACTGCACCAAACCAAGGTTGTACTGGCAATCCCACATCTGTTTTATAGGAACCATATTTCTCCGCTTTAAACTAGATTTTTAAAAAGTAATAATAAAATACTAGAAATGACAAGAGTACATAGAATAAAAATATTCACTTCTTTTTTTGAAAAATAAAAAGACTGCATAGGTAGCTGGACATATTTTCAGGTATGTGGATGCATGCCATTATTTCATGGAAACCAGGATATGCAACACTGGAAGGGATCTCAAGATGTTTTCTGGACTGGGTGTTCCCAGGCTGTGGGACATTTATCACTGATGATATATAAAGCAATTTCTAGGATGTTCATGAGAACTTATTCTTGAGATAAACATATCCATGCAGGCAGTTGTAACAAAATCGCTAGGCAATGCCAAAAAAATGGGCAACACTAAAGATACCAGGAGTCTGAGAGAGTGATGGGAAACTAGAGAGCATGGCACTGGGAACTTGATTTGAATTGGGTGGGTATTTGTGATAAGAGGATAATAAAAGGCCAGAGGTGATTCCCTTGTTCATGACACTGTTGTGACAACAGCAAGCTCACCCAAAAATCTTTTAGGAGGCTAGTCTGTCACCAGTTCTTAGAAAACTCAGTGAGGGTGATTGCTGTACTACTTCAGTGTTTTTCCAACATATGTTCCTGCTGATGCCCTATTTCTTAAAGCTTGATGTAGAAGTGTGGTGCAGGGAGTTCGAACAAGTTTCTCTGCAAGATCCTGCCTGGATTGCCTCAATTTTCCTGGCTTCGCTCGTGCATCTGTAAGCAACTGAGTGCAGCAGGTTCAGTCTCTGTGCCATGACAGAAATGGAGGTCTCCTGTCCAGCCCACATCACGGCTCTCCCCTGCTCTCCCTCTTCCCCAGGCTCCCGTGGGCTCTGCTTCAGCCTTGTCACCAGATTCAATACCTATACTTCTCAGGGATGGAAAACCAACTGAGGTCAGTGTGTTTGCCAGAGGTGCTTCAATTTACATCTGAGTATAGTGATATTTAAACAGAATTATAGAATCATTTTGGTTGAAAAAGATCTTCAAGATCATAGAGTCCAACCATTAACCTGACTTTGGCACTAAACCATGTCCCTAAGAACCTCATCTACGCATCATCAACACCACCAGGAATGGTGACTCCGCCACTGTCCTGGGCAGCCTGTTCCAATGCCTGACAACACTTTCCATGAAGAAATGTTTCCTAATATCCAATCTAAACCTCCCCTGGTGCAACTTGAGGCCATTTCCTCTTGCCCTATCACTTGCTACTTGAGAGAAGAGACCAACACCCTCCATGCTACAACCTCCTTTCAGGTAGTTGTAGACAGCGATCAGGTCTCCCCTCAGCCTCCTTTTCTCCAGGCTAAACAGCCCCCATTCCCTCAGCTGCTCCTCATCAGACTTGTGCTCCAGATTCCTCACCAGCTTCGTTGCCCTTCTCTGAACTCTGTTACATGAAACAGCAGCTCTGTGCAGTGGCTGTGCTTGCAGAGGAGGTACCAGGCAGTGGGAAGCTCAGTGAAGTCTTTGCCACGTGTCTGCAACAGCAGCAACAACCCTCAGCCTCAGCAGGTGCTTCGGGGAACTCGTGACACGTTACCTTCGCTCCCAGAAAGCTGTGAGATATGATGCATGTCCATGTGGAGGGACAGGACCAACCACCATAAAGACAGACAGAGCAAGAGGCCAACTTGGTCATACAAATCAGATGCAAATGTTTTCTACCCACTGCCTCTTCTTCATTCTACTCTTCTTGCATTTACAAACTTCGGATGTCCCTTTCTGTTATTTTAGTCACTATCTATATCTATATTTTTTTAAGTGCGTAATAGTGGTTTTTTCTTTCTTTAAAGAAAACGGAGTTGATATCCAAGCCTACACGAGGTTTTTTTTCTGAATTTATTTTCTTTCAGTGGCTTTTAATTATAAGCCTCAGTCTCACTTCCTCCTTTGTATTCCCATTTCATTCTCCAACTCTGATGTTTTCAGTCATTTATAATTTTTTGCCATCAACATTTTGTGTTGCGTCTATGCATACTAAACTGGAGTCTGCTGGCAGTATAGCTACATTTCTTAACTACCTTTTGCAGACTGTGTAATATTAGTTTATGAGCCATAAGCTGAAAGCTGCTGCACTACCCTCTTCCCTCTGTTTTATTAACAGCAAAATTTGACTCATTTGCACCTTAGATTGTGTGTGTTACAAAACACCATGGTAGCAGAACTTGCCAGAAAATGCCTGGAGAATCCAGAAATTATATGGAACAGTATTATTAAAAAAAAAAAAAAAAGTTATTTCCAGTCAGTTTTGGTGCTGTGAAGGCTTTACTCAATTTACTCTGTGCACCCACTATTTCACTCAGACCTACACATTTTCAAAAAGCCCCATTCACAGAAATTCAGGGATGGGAATGCAGGGATTGGTGCTGGGTGCTCCTTGGACCCCAAAGAGCTCAATGGCAGCTCTCAGAATGAGTCAGGCTTGCTGGAAATGATGGCCAGGCTCTTGCCTTGTCCTACCCATGACACAGCAATCCAGGAGGCAGAAAATCCAACGTCACTCATAAACCCGTGTTCACTGTGCCCATCCTCAAGTGGCTGGTGGAGATGAGCTTGCTCAGCTCAGCAGCTGCCTGGTTTTTCCTGCCAAGTGGAAACAGGCCCTATGTCTTTCTTGCGAGCAGGCTTTGCGTTGGCTATGTCCCTTTAAATCAAAGCATTTGCAATTCAGTAAAAGCAAAGTAGAAGTACAATGAAAGCCAGGAGTTCCTTTCAATATGGAAATGTTTCCCCAAGTGACTCAAATTAAATTTCATAAGAAGAAATCCATAGTTCCATGAGATTTATAGATGCATTATAAAAAAGAGGTATATTGCAGGTTACTTGATTTACTGTCGATTCTTTGGGCAACACTCAGCAGAGCAAAGGAGGAATGTGATTTGGAAATACACTGGAGGGGATTCAGCAGTACGCTGGCAGCATCAAGTTTCATCCAATTTGAGGGGATTTTCACTCTCCTTGGATACTGTAACTGGCTGGGCTTACTATCAAATTACATTTTGCTGGATCTCCTGTAAATCTGAAAACTAGAGAAAATAAATGCAAATATAGTGACTTTTGCCACATTTGTGCTCCCATTAAGCTTTCAGTTATTCTGACATAATTTGTTTCTCTTTCACTGTCTCTGTTTTTATGGGTTGTGTACAGAGAACAAAGCTTCTGTACTGCAGAAGGACATACACGGGAACAGTCCACAGGGGAGTAATCAGGACAGTGATTTGGATTTCAAATCAAACCTTTTGTCTGTGACCAGTTACCGGATCTGTGCATGCACGGAGGTGAAGCTGGCCCTACACGTCAGGACTAAAGCAAGGCTATGGGAGTTTTGAGTATATCGAGGGCCGTGGTCAACACCTTGTGTTTGAAACCAGGACACCCCCATCTCGGAGCTACAGGAGGTTCACATGTCCTGTGTGCTGGGCACAGCATCAACACAGGTACCAGCAGGTTACACAGTAGGTATTGCTGTCCCGTGTGGTGTAAACTGGCATTAAAGGCAAGTGGGAGCCTAGTTGACTCTTCCTGCCCACTGTGGTGGTTGCATTCAGGAAAAAAAAAAAAACAAAACACAAAAAAAGAGAAAAAGTATTGCTTCATGGAGGGTACCAGAAGGAAATCTGTGTGTGAAGAATGAGAACTGTGGAGGTAAGGTCCTTAAGAACTGGTACTATCTCAAGTTATGTCTATAAAAATGGTGCAGATACTGGAGTATTTGCCCATTCTATAATACAGAGTGGATGGACTCATGCTTCTTGCGAGCTTACTGTCACACTGATATGTACGTGAACATCCGCCACCCTGTACCACACTTGTGTTGGCTAGCTTGAGTAGAGTGAGCAAGTGACCATCTTTGTTTGTCTGACCAGATATGTCATCCAGCATCCTTTAATTTTTACCAATGCCAGAGGTTTCTCCAAGCCTTGCAAGCCAAGCCAAGCTCACTAAAGGCAGTCTGAATGGACCCTGGCCACAAGGATCAAGGCAGTATATAATATTGTCCCTCTTCTCCCTCCTCCTCCACTCTGCAGGTTTTGTAACAGTGCTGTTTTGCATAGACACTTGGACCATCTCTGCTCCACACCCACAGCCAGACCTGTGGGCAGCTGTCAAACTGGTGGGAAAGACATTGTCAGTAAAAAAGCTGTGGTTACAGTCTCACTATTTCTTGGATCTTTGTATTATTCATTCTACTTTCTCTTCCATCATTCAGATGGGAAAATATTGCTTTGGAGGCAACGGCAGCCACAGGAGTGCCAGCTTCCATTTTGCCTCTACAGAGGCAAATGAGCCTCAGATTTACCTGGGCTCCTTGCTGGGAGAATAAATACAGATCTGTCTGTAATCCATTTTCATTAAAAAAAAGTCCTGCCATGTCATCTGCAAACAGAGAATGTGTGATAAATTGCACTGTAGAGTTTCAAAACAAATGGTCAGCTGTGGCAGACAGGAGCACGTGAAGGGAAAGTAACAGGAAGGCTCTAAGAGATGGCGAGACCATGAAACCAGCAGCCTGCCGTTGCTATTATAGAAAGGTTGGCTCCCTCAGAGCCAATGGAGTCTTATCCTAGTAATCACATACTGCTATGCTTGCTTAAGATAACATGCAAAAAACGTGCAAAAGCAAACCATGAAGCCTGCTGCAGAGATATTGGTAAGCAGACACTTGAAAAGGCTGGGTCGTTGTTAATGTTTAACAAGCGAGTCCTCATCTGACTCAGTGGTGTTGAGGTCTATTTATCTAATCTCTAAATTCACCAAGGGAAAAAGAAAGCTCTTTATTAGCCTACGATAAATAAGTAAAGAGGGGAACCTGGAAGAATCTTCCTGAATTTATTCTGTTTAACAGTAAAGGAGCCAGTTCTACACAGCCTTCCTTTTATGAGATGAAGCAATATTTTAGAGTGTTTTAAACAAATCTTCTTACCTCAAATATGATGGTGAAAGAGGTAGAATTTGTCTATCCTGGGGTTTGCCACTGAGTTTGAGAACTGTCTTCAAATTACCATTTCTGCCAGACTCATCTGTGGTGGAACCCGGCAACAAGTAAAGAGGCAACTTTTTGAGCCAGAGTTACTTTAATTTTACGCAGGGACTCATAGTTCAAATCTAAGGCCAAACCATGCGTTAACAGAGTATTGCTGTGGGAAATTTGTAGCTTTTCTAGCTACTGTTTAATAACCAGACTTCTGTCCTATTCTGTGGAAAATATAGGCTTATCCCTTCTACTGAAAATAATTTTTGTGTAATTCTACTGGTTTGTTCTCCCAATTTAGGCGGCAAGGCAAAGATACTCCCCATGTGGGATGACACTAAAATCCTGGCTGACCGAAGAGTTTCTTCCAAGCTGAGTTAGATGATGAGTCTCAACCAAGTCACAGGAGCAGGATCCAAAGTGTCGTATTCAGAGCTCAGATTTAAAGGTTTATTTGAAGTCTCACTTTCACAGACCAGTTCAGACTAAGTGAGTGTCACAGCTGTTCATAGCCATGTTGAATAAAAACCATGTCAAAAGTGGGATCATGAATGGTCTTGCTTGTAAGCAGTCTCTGCTGTGGGACACGATCCCCTGAGAAGCAGAATGGAGAAACTTCACCCTCATCAGAGGGAGAATCCTCCTTTCCTGATATCTGCTTTAATGGGGGTTTATAAAAGCCATTGCACTTAATGAAGCTAGTAGTGCTATTTTTAGGCTACGGCACTAGGAATTCTGCTAGGTTTGTTTAATAAAGAACAGTCATTTCCTTTAGAAGTCTGTGCGTGGTTTTACAATCTGACTGCCCATCCATACCTCAGCTAACATTGGGGTTTTTTTCTAGTTCTGACTTTCATCTTTTCTGGTTGCCATGGTGACAGCAACACAAACACCTCCGAAGGATGAGCTACTTCCCTTGGAAGAAGAAGGTCTTACTGCATGCACCAGGACTGCAGAAATGTTTAAAGTAATTTTGACCACATGGTAAGCTAGTTTGGTGGGTCATAAAGCAGAAAACGCCATCTGGGGCCAGGGTCATGTTAGCTCCATCAAGGGAACATTTTATTTCACTCTCTTCCATGCTGAAGATCACATTTTGTTTCTCACTCAGGCCAAATCAGGGATATAACTTATGAAGAGCATTTTTCAATCTAAATAGCTATTTATAGACTAAGCAAGTGAAATATTTACTGCCAAAAGAAGTTTCTCCTCAGATTCAAATCTAAATCACCTTGATTATATACTTTCAGAAAAGTGTTCCAGAGCTTTATCCTCCTGTTCATAGTGTTTTCCACATAGGAGGGTGAACAATACATCTCAGCCCCTCTGGAGAGGACTGATTATAGCTGTTAGCACACACCATAAATGCGATTCCACATCAAATGAAACCGAGACTGCGAAAATAACTTGATCAGAGACGAGTGCCAGAGCCCAGAGAGGGCCCCTGCATGGACCGCACAGTATCCAGTCCTGTGCTTAGGCTGCTTGAACACAACAGTCTTTGGAAGCATGTATGTTATACAAAATGCTGGTCTCCAAAGCAGCTCTAATATGATCAAAAAAGAACCTGCAATGTCCCTGGCTGGGAATAGTGTGCCAGTGCTGGATGGTGCAACAGCAACATGCCCACCCCTGGAGTCTTTGCAGTGTTAAAAAAATCTCAAACCCTGCTTGAGAGTGGGTTTCTTCTGGAGCTTCTGTATTACTTTTCTGTGAGAGGGAATTGTTGGACTATAGTTGTACCTGGAAAAAAAATATGCTTACTGTAAATGAAAATTTAAGTTGGAGTCAGGAGAAAAATCCTTGCAATATGAAGAGAGGCAGCCCCATCCGTTGTAATTTAGAGTCAAATCCAGGATACTGTAATTGCTTTTTTTCAGCCTGTAAAGAGTTACAGCAATGTGTCTTCAAATGCCCCTAGCTGCAGTCTCACCTCCTCACACTCTGGGTCCCTGCCCTATATTCTGGCACTGCAACTGATGATGGAAGACTCTGCAGGAAAACAGAAAGAGCAGTATTATTAGCATTTGGAAAATGTAAGAATAAACTTTGTTCCCTTAGGGAATTCCTTGACTGACACAATGGAAAAAAGCCTGGGGGCATGTCTTCCTGCACCCTCTGTCCTCACCACAAGTGCAAAGGCCTCTGGGCTTCCAATGGAATTAAGTCTATATTTCATGTTGCACAAGAGGGGCATGTCTGAAGACATCTTTCTTAGCCATGAATATGTCCCAAATCTACCTGATTGTCTGATTTTGTTCAGTAACAGAGAATTAAGTTCATCCTGTGTCCAGTTTGGCAGCAAATATTCTCCATTTATCTTTGCAGTTCTGAGATTTATAATTTTATAATAAATTCTAAAAAAAAACCCTAACAAGTGAAATGTTTTATTCAATATTGTCTCCAAGACAGAAACAACAACATCAACCAAAACAAACAAACAAACAAACACACACATACACTCACCCCCTTCCCCCTCCCAAACAACCTAACAAACAAAAGCTGAAACAACATGCTTGGATATATGTACATGCAAACAATATATTACTAATATATTTACTGTCTGTATTACATTGAGGCAGATATATAGGGTAAAAATGAACATGCTACTCAAAGGTTTAGAATATTTTGAAAGTAACTCTAAAGGTAGCTCCAAGAAGGTTTCAGGTTGGCATTGAAATACCTGTAAATCTCCTTATATATTTGTGAAAATGGTAGTTAGAAGGTGTCTTTTTAAAATTTCCTTGGCAAAAGTTTTAATAGCAGCAGCTGTCCAAACACACTGCAAGACCCCTCTGCGCAAATATACGGCATCTACTGCATTTTTGGATTGGTATTTTATTTACAAGCAAATCCAGCTGCTCTTGCACTCCCATCACATACTGCATTTTACAGACAGTTGGAGTTTTTGTTTTAAAGAGCTTTTGTGGTTTCTGAGAGGGAAAATGGCAAGACTGAAGTAAAAAAGAGAAAAATTGATGTGTCAGTGCTCAACATAGAAGTTTTATAATTACCATGAGTTAACTGATTTTTAAAGAACCACAAGAAAGCTAATGCAGACTGTGCATAGCAGTTCAAGGTAGAGAAGTAACTCTGATTTTGTATGCAGGCAAATATTTGAGAGCCGTGTTACAGCAGTACACCTGGTGACTGTCCCCAGGTTAACCACACCAAAGACCACCTTTGCCATCAGTCTCTGCACAGTGGTCCTCATCAGCTCGCATGGACCCAACCCCAGAAAGCAGCAACCCATGTCCCAGGGCATCACACTGGCATGGCACTGAGACAGCCCTGCATAGAGTCATAGAATCATAGAATAGTCTGGGTTGGAAGGCACCTCTGAAGGCCATCTAGTCCAAAGCCCCTGCAATTAGCAGGGAGATTTTCTACTAGATCAGGTTGTTCGGAGCCCCGTCCAGCCTGGCCTTGAATGTCTCCAGGGATGGGGCATCCACCACCCCTCTGGGCAACTTATTACAGTATTTTACCATCCTGCACGGGCACTCCTGCTGCATGCACATCTCTGGTACAGACCCACCTTTCTCTTTCTCTGGCCAATTCTGTCACACATAACCACTAATTTGGAGGAGGTGAGAGGGGCCGAGCCACTGGCATGCTTTCTTTGATGGGCTCCTGAGTGGCTTTGCCAATGGGAAACACGAGGCAGGTTGGAGGTAACTAACTCAGATGATATCTAGAACTATTCAGGAGTTATTTTATCTTTGTGAGCCTTCTAGGACAGACAGGATCTTTATTTAATCAGTGCTTGAAAAAGGCCTTGTGATCTGCCTGGTTGTATCTGAGTGTTGAAATAGTTGTTACTTAGACTGTGTCCTTCACACTGCTCCTGGGACGTATTGAAGCAAGTCAGACCACCACCAGCTCAGAAGTATTGTGTACTCACACTGGCTAGAAAGGGCTGCAGGCTGTTTTGAGAAACTGGGTCTGGGAATCAGCTAGTTTTGGCACATAACACTGATTAAAATAATTCCTTCTGATATTCGCATTTCTGTCTCTCAAAAACTGGCTTTAGCAAAATTTTTTCAGACCTTAACCTTTCATCTCAGTAAGATGTACGAAGGCGGTGGGAACATTTTGCACCTGCTGGGGTAAGCCATGACTAACACCAGCCGCACTGCAAATACGCACCATGCAAAAATCCCTTCTGCCATTCTGCTGCTGTTATTGGCTCCTCTATTTCTTACAACCTCTTCACTATCCAGTCATGTCACACATCTGCTTTACTAGCCAGTCATATCATGCAACCTCTGTGCTGCTCTAGCCTAGGCCTTCAATAATTGCTGTACTCAGGAATCTTCCAGAACTGAGAGGACCTAGAGCCAGGTGGCTACCCTGGGAGCTTTATGGTTCTACTGGATGGAAACGGACAGAGTGGGTGACCGTGTCCTTTCACAAATAAGGGCCCTTAAGTTTCCATGGTGTGACCCTTTGGCAGCACTGCTTCAGTGGTCCCTCCCTCACAGAGCAGCCTTTGTGCGTCCCACCTGGAAATGCTCTGTTTCTCACAGCCTTTTGTACAATGGTCTGGTGAATCACCCCAGATCTCTTTTTAGGAGGGCTGGCTGGTGTACAGTTACTCTTATGCACGCAAAAGGAGGGCTCACACTCAGGCATCTCCCAGGGGATCCGTGGAGTGAGATGAGGCTAGAAAGAGACTCTGGTTCTTGGGCAAATGTAATAAGAAAATAACCAGCCTGTTCTCTCATTTTCTGAGGGGCTCCACTGAATCAGCAAGACCATATCCAACTCTTCTGATAACCACTAAGAATATAACTGCTTTAGGAATAACAGAAAAAATGAACTTAAATAGAGAAAGAGGGAAGCAGAAATGCTCCCAGAAAAAAAAAACATAAAGAGAACTAAACAGTGAACTCTGGAAAGAGAACACGAAACAAGTGAGCCAAAGTCATACAAATATCAACACTAGTCAGTCTGTTGCTGAGAACCTAAGAATACGTCTGGTCTAACTCCCACTAGACATGAGTGGTGGGTTTCACAGCAGGAGAGAAAGCTCAGAAAGGAGCAACATTAAGTTTAAGAGTAAATTTTCAGATGGAATTAAAATTATGACGTTGAATCGTCTCCCAAAATGGCATTTTGACCCCAGCCCACCTCATTCGCCACACCATCGTCCAAGGTTTCTCTGATATGAAAATAAGAGCCGTCTGAAGACCATCAAGTAGTCAGCTTTGTAGCATTTGAGCCCAGACTAAATGTAGGCCTTCACATATTTTTCTTATCCATGGAAATGAGACTCCACACTTCCAAGGAAATAAAAAGATTTACAGATTAGACATCCGTGCATGTTCCCACTCAGGTAGCCCCATGTTCTCTCTCCATCACGTCTTGCCTCAGACACCTTGGAGAACAGCATCAAGGTAACTATGGTGACAAGTGCCTTAAAATGGTTACAGTCATGATCATTTAAAACAAACAACTGAGTAAGGCTGGCCTATTCCTAATGAAATCCTCCCAAGTCTGGCAACCTAAAAATAGAAGAACAAAAAAAAGAATAAACAACAAAAAAAAAAGCCATCCACCTACTCAAAATGAGTTCTGCCTCAAAGAGAGAAGAATTCGTGCTAATTCTAAATTCTGCTTCTCCAGGAGACAGGGCCTTTGTGTCACAAGTTCATTGTTTTATTTTTAGACCCAGACACTAAAAGGTGGGGCCTGAATATAGACCTTATTGTACTTTGGCAGCAAACAAGGAAGCAAATGATACCTTACAGAGGTCAAGCTCAATTTGAGTTCTCTAGAAGGCTGGGATTTGTTCGTTTGTTTGTTTGTTTTGTTTTTCCCAGACGTTATAGTTTTCTCATTACCTTCCTTCACGGGAAGTTTTTAATAGCTTTTCATGTGGCTTTTATGGTAGTCACAGTGTGGAGGGATTTAAAGGCTTTAAGTAACTTCTTGGAAGAGCATCAAGGTTGGGTTAAATAATAACCACTCTGCTGTTTTAACCTGGGTCTTCTGCTACTGCAAGCCCGAAGTCATCCTTTGTGGGTCAAGATGTCAATACCTGCAGCTGCGCTTTGCTTTTGAGAAAGGTGCTTGCACGCCTGTCAGCACTTGCTGTTATGAATAAAATAGAGCTTTATGGTACAAAGACAAAAAGGAGATATTATGCAAGGTCCGGATCGGGAGTTTGTGTGCAGGACCAGCTCCTCCCAACCATGTTCTGGCAGTACGTGCCTCTGGCTATCTAAGGAGCTGTGTTTGTGAGAGGACAGTGTTTTTTCTTGTGCTCCTAGGATCCCACCTGAATCCATCCTCTTTCCACCTCCCTGCTCCATTTATCTATTTCTTATGTCTAAGCGTACAAGAGGACCTTCAACTTCCCATATGTGAAAAACAGCCGTCGTAGTGAGGCATTGATATGTTTGGAACGCTACCCGCTACTATAATGGAAATGATTAACAGTGATAGATAATTTTCCACACCTACATGGATAATAGCTTCTCTCCTGGGATGGCTGACAGCCTAATTGTGGCAGAATGCAGGGAGGCCTGAAGCACATTTCATTAGCAGTTATTGACTGGGGTACTCTTGTCTCGTCCTTCAGAAAAAAAAAAATACAAAAACCACCTGACAGGAAAAAGGAAAAGCGTGTGCAGTACTTTTTAAAAATCAGCACAGATATAATTAAGGATAACAATGTAACAGCAAGCTGGTGCAACCGATCAGCATTCTCTTGTTCCACCACGCACGACAACATATATTCCCCAAGAGACATTTTTGGGGATGCAAAAGTTCACCTGCAGTCTGGTAATTCAATTTGAGACGGGACTGTGATAACTTAATGGACTCTTCTCGTGCTGGCTGCTATGGTAACTGCTGCATCACGCTCTCCACAGGCTTGTTTTCAGAGAAGAGTGTGAGAGCAAATCTCAGATGGGTTTGTTACTGGAATTGAAATCCCAGGGTGGGTTTGCAAGTCTACACGTGGTCTTGGCCCGCTGTGCTCTCCTTTTATGGACATGTTTGCTCATTTGGCTTAGCTTTAAACCCAGTCCTTCAGCATTGTGTGCTCAAAAACACTTCCTAGAAATTGAAGTCTTCTGGGTTTGGTCTAGGTTGGAAGCACATTTAAGAAATGTAAAAAAAAAAAAAAAGCCTGAAAGGTGAGATAAACAGACAGCAAAGATTGGGTTGAAACGCTCAGCCCATCTTTCCTGGTCATCAAGCTCAAAGGCTGCAGAAGCAAAGCCCTCTCCAAAACCAAGGACGGAAACGCCCTCAGGAGCTAGGAAAAAGAGATACCAGGTCTTAACCAAAGCAGGAGTGAATAGGCAAACAGTCTGGAGCAATGATGCAGAGACCTGGGAGTGGAGATTTCTTATCCATCTCTTTGGTGCGAGCTTTACCATGAAAGGTGACATTGCCATCCCCTGACTGATCTGTCTGCAGAGAGGGGCAAGGCTGGCTGTCAGGTCATGAGGCAGGATGGAGGTTCACAGCAAGTGGGAAGAAGGAAAGTGCAGGGGAAAAGAAAGGGAAAAAGGCAATGAGGGAAGGGACAAGGGAAAGAGAAGGGGCAGAAAACTTGAAGTGGATTTCAGTGATTTGCTAGAAGGTGGCAAACATGTTCCCACAAAAGGATGGGTGAGTCTGGGCTGAGGTCAGACTGTGGGAGACACGCAGGACAGGGGTGACAGCAGAGGATGCAGGTCCGTGTCTGGGCAGGAAGCAGACCTGAGAGCTGGAAGGGACCTCAAGAAATCAAGAAGGCTCTTCCTCTGCCCACAGCAGGACCCTCCCTGTCAGGGTCATTTCTCACAGATGCATGCCTGACCCATTCTTGAAGATCTTCAGCAGCAGATACTGCAGGACCCTCCCACACCTTCTAGTGGTTCATCCTCCTCTTGATTAACATGCTTTCCTCAGAGCTAGTGTTGAACCTTTCTATTCTTTCCCAGATGGATGAGGAGAACAAATTGATCGCATGTTATTTTCAGCAGTGTTTGAAGACAATTTAGTCTATTTCCTGGCTTTCTTCTCTAGGATTTCTTAAAATATAATGCTGACATATTCCAGCTGGTGTCTTACCAATGTGCTTCAGAAGGATTATTTCATGCAAACTATATTCATCTCAGGTGATTTCAGTATCATGCCACCCCTTTTTGTAACTAGATAGTGTTCCTGATCTGCCGTCAGCTTGTGATCCATCATTACATTAATATATTCCTATCCAAAATTGTTACCAACCAATTTTCCGCCACTATATGATCATATAGTTGATTATGCCAACCTGTATATAGTACCTTTTGTACCTGCTGAATACCATTTAGATTTTTCTTTTCGAACGGTTTCTTCAATTTATTAAGGTAATTTTGAATGTTGACTCTTTCCTTTAAAAATATTTGCCATCACTGTGATCTCCAAATTTAACGTGTGGCCTTTCTAGTCTCATACATTTTGTTAATGAAAGTACTGATCAGACATGATTCAAAACAGATGCTTACAAAACCCTATTGAATCCTTCCATTTTAACATGGATCTGTGGATAACACCTTCCTGGAGAAATGCAGAAGAAGAGATAGGAGAATGAAGAAGAAGGTGGGAGTAGGTCAATTAGGATGAAAAATCAGAGTGGGGTGGAGATGGTAGAGTTAAATATGTAGGGAAATGGACCATAGTGGGGTACTACTCCTTAAAGCCATAGGTGAGATACAGAAGTGAGTGAAAGAACTAAACCAAACAGGCTGAAAATCCAGTGGGCCGTACTTGAACTAGTGGATCCACAAAGCATTTGATAAGATCAGTTAATCACATCATTTTTTTTTAAATCAATACAACAATCAACAAATAAACCAACAAAACAAAAATCAGGACTTACATGTGGTGACTGTTAAACCAATAGAAAGGAAAACACTGTTTAAGAATCAGCAGGCAGGTGGTGGTGCGCTAGTCCTACAACCAAATCAAAGTGATCTGGCAAGGGTAATAGAGCTGAAGCAGCAGTTGATGAAGGACTGGGTTGTGCTGTTCTCTGGTGACTGCATCTGCAAACCACTCCAGTTAATGTCCACGGGACAAGCCCAAGGAGAAGGTGACATGGTATGAGTAAGCATCCAGTAGAGCAGAGAGCAGGAGACTGAATGACTGGAAGTCATCTGATATTAGCTGTCACGAGAAAATGATGGAGAAATGTTTTTCTCCCAGCTGCTGCATCTCTGCAGCCTGCCATGTGTAAGAGCAGGGCTTTCAGAACAGAACCAGTGTGCACAGTCCCAAGGAAGACACGCAATGGAGAGAAAAGGTGGTAAATCTCATGTGCTGCCCTCCCCTGCTGCCCCTTTCCCAGCTGAGGCTGTCAGCTCCTGGGTCTGTTGTGGGTTTGACCATCAGGCCTTAGTAAAGCTGCAGTAGCCAGGACATCCTGACTGTCCTCATCACATGCCATGAGCTATTTAGGATTTCCACCCTCTGCCCTGTATGATGACTCCTGAGGTGGCAAGAGCAGCCCTGTGCAAGTGGCAGGGCTGGCAGGCTGGCAGGGATGGACCGCCACAATGAGGTCTTTCTGGGGGTGCATCACCGCATCTGTCACTGGGAGGGTGTAATGACAGAGCACCAGGCAGGCATTAAGGTCATGGGTGGGGAAATGACCATCCCAGTGTTCCCAGTAACATGCACCTGCTCCTGATGGTCCCAAAATGTGTGATAACTCAGCCAGCACAGACCTCAGCCGCTTGGGCTTGGCCCCACACCATGGTCACTGATGGCAATTCACATGCTGAGCTCATCTTGCTCATCACACATGTGGGTCTTGTTCTGACGCACATAACCCAAAACAGAAAGTCCTTTCTAGCAACATAGTTGTCTCTGGAGTCACGTTTGTGCCTCACTCAACTCAGCTCCTCAGATACTAGGCTCAGCCTCCTTGGAGACACAGAGCTCCTCTTTCTCAGCCTACAGGCACTGCCAGCATCCCAGGAAGCTTGCAGCCATACAGAGCAGACAAGCTGTGATAACACACTCTTCCCTTCTATTTTGCCAGTCAGCAGCTCTTCCCAGGTGCCACCAGCAATGTTCTTGCTGCCGTGTTGTCCATCCATGAAAGCTGTCCTTGTGGAACAGAGTAGGAGACATGCCTGAGCCCTGGTCTGCAGCTGCAGAGAAATCTGTGGGTACAAGAGGTTGTACACAGGGGTGAAGAACACGAGAATGATGCTAAGCAGGCATCTTCTGTGTTAGCGAAAGATATCAGCCTGGCACTGCAGTGCTTCAGGGACTCTGCTGCTTTGCATCCTTCCAGATGAACATATAGAAATGGACCCCTTCGCTGTGGATTATGCTGGCAACTGCCCACTACCAAAAAGAAATCCCATACCTGTTGTTTCAGAGACCTTGGACTTTCTAACATCCACTGTCTTCCAAAATAAAGAGCATATACAGTTATGCAAACAAGAAGGCCTAGGCTTTTTCCGCCTGTGTTTTATGCTTTTATGCATGAAGTACATCTCAATGTACCAAAAAGAAAGAGACAGATTAGCCTGAAGCATTCATTTTTCAGGGTACCTGGGTATGGTTTTCTGCAAGAGAAATATGAGCCTGAAGCCATCTGTTATTTCCTGTGAAATATCTCCCCTGTCTGACAGGGCTGACTGCTGCACTTCTTACTTCCTTTACAGATGCAGAGGAAAAAAAAGGCAGCTCGACCACCCGAACTTTCAGCTCTGTTTACTGATCTCCACAGCTTCCTCACGAGACGCTGCCAGAAAGGCAGTTTAGCTGACGACAGGCAGTTCTCATTAATCCCTCCTAGCTAAACAAGGTGCAGAATGGAAAAGTGCAAAGTAGAAAAGCCAGCAAATTGCATCCAAGCAGCATTTTAGAAAAGCTAAGAAAGACACTTTTTGCAGCACACCCCCTTTGATGAGCAGTTGTTTCTAACAAATTGCTTTTTACCAGTCCAAAGCCCACACATTTGTATGCTTGTAAGGCCTTTTGTAATGTCTCTGGAAGGGCATTTCCTTCCTCCTGTGTCCCAGCTGCTTTTTGATAAAGTCTTCAGTGCATTCAAAACATCATTAATCAGCTGACTGAGGGCCTTGATCCTTCTTCTTTCTGCCTTATTTAAATTGTTTGCATTTCAGAGGAGCTAATAAAAGGCCACAGTGGCAACGCTGTAAGCAGGGGTGAAGCCATGGTATTGTTACTGCACTTCTTATTGCCTCCTTCGGGCTGCTCTTGTGTTTGAAAGCATGGCAAGAGTGATAGAAGGCCCTTTTTTCCTCTCCATTCCCCTTAACCAACACTGCTATGGGGGAATCCTTCATCTTGGCCAGCTGGGTGGCTGGTTCATCTACCTGTTCGTGTAGTTTACGGGTGAGATAACACAGGAGGAAGCACGTTGTGTCTGCTATGTTGCACAGGCAGCCTGGAGAGCAGGCTGGGCTTCTGACCTGCGGGATGCAGAGGAACAGGCAGACCCTTGGCAGGTATCCCCAACATGGCCCTGGTCCACTGGGTCCCACAGAAAATAGGACTCTCCCCTCTGTGGAGGGGCGACAGAAAAGTGTGAGGTGCGCAAGCTCCAGTTTGGCTCAGTTTCGTGGGATCTCAGGACAACAGCTGAGGTTGGCAGGGACCTCTGCTCAGGGCAGAGACAGCTACAGCAGGTATCAAATCAGATTTAGAATATCTCCAAAGCTGGAGACACCACAACGTTTCTGGGCAATCTCTGTCATTGTTAAACCACCTTCATAGTAAAAATAATGCAGTACCCACAGAGTTTCCTCTGTTTTGGTTTGTGCCCATTGACTCTTGTCCTGTCACTAAGCACTGCTGGGGACACCCTGGTCCTGCCTTCTTTACTCCACCATCAGGTATTTATGCATATAGATAAGACTCCCCTCCCCCTAAGCCTTCCCTCCTGTGGGCAGAGCAGTCCCAGCTCTCTCAGCCTCTCTTTGTATGAGAGATGCTCCAGTGCTTTCATCATCTTCGTGGCCCTTCACGAGGCATTGCTGAAGAGGCTGCCAGTGACTGGCAGTTCAGAGCTCTCTGTATTCTGCCTTCTGATCAGCTCCTCTTTTGCTGTAACGACTCTGCCAGGCTGGAGGAGCCAGCCTGAAAATTGCTCATATGTTGATGCCTGTATGAAAGATCTCCCAGCCCATGCACGTGACGCTTCCCTGACAGCATGCCAGAGGCAGATCGCTCAACTTGCTTTCTGTTTTCCTTTCTCTGCCAAACTCACAGACTCCACAGCCACAAAAATATAACCTCTCCAGCATGAAGTCAGGTTTTTGGTAAAGACACAGAAATTAGTGTTCATTTCTTTATTCTTGTTTTGGCAAGTGACGTTACTCATTGCTCATATCCCCTTCTACCTGTCTCCGCTGGCAGTATAATGAACAGGGAGCTGGCTCCCTACGTGCTCAGAAACTCATTCCTTTTTTGAGCTTAACCATTGCGATCACTGAGGATCTAAGGCAGTTCTTGTAAATGGCTGGGAAACAGGTGGGCGATCTTTCTATGCTTTATTCCAGCAGAGGTAACCATGCTTCATTCTCCTTTATCTTTCTTGCTTTTTTAAAGCTTGTAGTTTCTGCAGAGCATGTCCCCTACTCAGTGTTAGCCTAACAAAAAAACTGTGGTGATATGATATTATGCAATATGTACAATATATTAGAAAGGTAGATAAACAGTTACATACATACATACATACATACATATATACACATTATGAAGACTAGCAACCAAAATACAGGTTCTTTTCCCCTTGAGATATTCCTATTAGGAACACCCAGAGAGACTTCTTCCTGACTTTTCTTAAAGAAATTACCAAAACAGGCTTCTGAATTTGTTGCTTTTACAGAACAATGGTCATGAACCAGAGGCAGCTGTGGGACCTTCCAGGCTTTCTGTAAGCCATATCTGCACTGGTTGCAACATCATCCATAAAGGCAGGTATGCAGGGAAAGGGGTGGGATGAAGTTGCACGTTGCTGAATGTCCAGACAAAGCCAAGTCGGACGGATCTTCTGAAAGGATGCAACTTCATGGCATTCACATTTCAAAGTTTTCAGTAAAAAAGGCTTGTTAGTTTGGTAAATAGTGTAATAGCCCGGTAAAACTCTGACAGATTTTCCCAAGCTTAGCAGACAGAGGGAAACCAGAATAGTTATTACAAGTAGAAAGTAAATCCCTGACTAGTCAATCTTTCTGACGGGAAAGGAAATTATTGTATAGACCTGGCCAAGGACGATCACATATTCCATCAGAACAATTTATGTGGGCAGAGACCCACAAACCTACAGTATGGAGGGACAGATGAAGAGACCACCATGCCCACTGGAAGGATGACAATCCGCTGCTTTATAGCTCTATGCTGCTTTGCCAACCCGTCTGAAGTTACAGAATTTCCATAATCCACGTAATATACTGACAAGTTATTAAATTTGAGTAAACCAAACAACAGTGGGTGTGACAGCCATGTGGTAAGTGCTTGACTCAGAGGTCTACCACAGAACTTAAGTTTCTCATATATTTCTGTCCTCCTGGGTGAGGACAACAAGTAAGGCTGGAACTTATTGGTCAAGGGCTCAGCGGGGCTGTGTCAGGATGACTGAACACTTGTCCTGGCTGTGGCACCGAGCCCTGACTAATCTCTCCATGCCTGAGGTTTCAGTCTTTCCAATTGCTTTGTTCTCAGGCATCGCTCACAGCAGGAGAAGAGTAATATTGTTTCTGGAATAATTCCCCTAGACTTCAATTGATCCAAGATTCGGCTAAATGTGTTGTGATATAGCAATACAAAAACATGAGGAAAAGTGGGAAGTTGGTTAAATTTGCTACAAACAACTGCTGCCTGCAGCCTGCATGTGTTGACAGGGTACGGCACAGTTTCTGACAGGACAGATTGGATGCGTCCTCTCATCCTGCAGATCCAGGTCAACGAGTCTTGTAGCATAAAGTGGCACACATGTTTAGTTTTTTTCAGGAGCTAGATCTTGGTTGTGACACTGGAAATGCTCAGATGACTGTACTATTATTTGGAGCCATATAAACAGTGAACTTCATGAAGAAATCCAGAGATCTTGGAGACAGAGTAAAAGCACAGCACAGAACCACTCTTGGATGTCCTGCTGCTTTTAGACTGTGTCCATTCAAGCATGGCAAAGCCTCTCTTTCTGGGGTAATTGTTATTCTTTAAGCTCTCTGGTGTCACTTGGCTTCAATAATTAACTCCACTTATTGAAATAGCTGTTTTGGTTTGTTTACTTTAAAAACTTGGGATTTTTCAGATGCTTCTCGGAATAGCAGCTCTCTGCTCAGTAAAGTGTAGGGTAGTTAGTAGTTTCCAGCCAAAGAGTCTCTGAGCTTTGACCAGCTTTTCAGGGACACTTTGCCACACAAGTAGCAGCAGTATTTGTTTGGTGTTTGTAGGCTCATCAGTCCCTATTTTACAGTGCGAAGGTTTATTGGCTGATACTTCCAAACAGTGGCAGTAGGAGAAAATGCAAAAACACGACCCTTGTTTACTCGTGTGTAGATGATGTGTTCAATAAAGCATGACCCAAATTCAGCAGTTACCATACGCAAGCTAAGTAACTTAGAGTAACTAAACCTCTTTCTATTTCAGACCAAAATAAAGGCTTTTGAGCCAAAGAAGTATTTCCAAATGGAAACTATCTTAACAAAAGACGTGACCACTCTCTATGAACATTGGTTGTCTGTGTTTTTGGATCATCACAGCTATAACAACTCTACTAATAAACTTTATTTTGCATTGTAAACTCTGGTGTCAATTTAAATCTTGAATTGAGATGTAGATCCTGGAATGAGTCGAACGTTAGCTAACATAGGGAATGTTTCATAGTGAACTAATGCCTATCAGTAACAACAGTTACTGATTTAACCATATTAGCTACAATCTGTGAGGAACTACCTTTCAATCAGTAACTGAAAAGAAGATTTAAGCCTTTGTCTGTGCTTTGTTTTGCTGTTATGCTCTAAGGCTTTTTATTCTTCTCCCTCCCTCCCTTACAAATACCAACTAAAACAAGTCTTACTTGGACAATTGCTTATTCCTTTGCAATGCCTTTCAGCACACATGTGGGAATGATGGGGTTAAAAACCAGCAGTTGTATGGGGGGAGCTATTATGCTGAATTTGTTCTTAAGAACTCTTTGATATTCTTAATGAGACATAAATAAACATTAAAGTAAGAAGCCTAACTATTCTGAATCCATTCCCATCTGCACATCCTCCTAGGTTCCTCCTGCAATATGGGAATGCAAAGAAGACACTGAGTCTGGGCCATCAGGCACCATTATGCTCTTCTGTTATGCAAGAGAACAATTGCAAGGCATGTTCATAAGGAGATCATCATTACACAATTAAAGTGAAACTACGCTAGTGTTTGGGAGCATTTAAGCTGCCATTAGAAACTGAAACTCAAGCTAATATATTTCAGCAATATTCTGACACAAGCCCTGAAGAAAATTATCCTGAGTTTCGTCCAGATCTATATGTTAAAATATACAATAGAGCTGCTTCCTGGCACTACAAAGATGCAATGCCAATAACCTATGTAGAAAAACAGTATCTGTATAACACAGATAACTCTTCTATTTGAGCCTTCAGGCCTGTTTTACCTACCTTGCAATAATTTCCAGCCTAAGCTGTACCAGGCACATGCAAGACAACTTCCTGCATTCACCCTTGCTTGAAGCAAAGAACATTTCTTTCCAAAAACCAATCCAATCTTGATTTGGAAATTGCCAGTAATGGAAGAATCAACCGCAAGCCTGGATAAATATTTCCAATGGTTAATTATCTCTATGCTTAAAAAACATAGCCTACTTCTAGTCTGAATTTATCCAGCTTCCACTTTCAACCACTGGTTCTCATATTGTTATCAGCTATGTTAAAGAGTCCATTTTCATATTTCTCTTATCTATGTAGGCATTCACAGGGTTTCAACTTCTTCAGCTTTAGCTGTCAAGAGCTCACTGTGTAATCTAAATTAATTCAGTAGGTCTCCTTGCACTCAATGCAGAGAGACAGCCATCCCTCATCCACAATCCTTGCTGCTGGCAGGCACATCTACTTCATGCGACATAGCTGGGCACCTTTCCTCTGCTGCTGTTTGACATTGTATGAGGACCCTGTGCCTGGATAACTCTTGGTGTGACTCTTCCATGTTTGGCCATGTATAGAACAGAGGTTTTATACAGACGATGTCCACCACAGGGCAATTACACCTCCTGGTTCTTCTCTAGCCTCCTTGAAAGCCCAGATATATTTGTCAGTGATCTGATTCCTGTGACGTGTACAACCAGCATTCACTCTCTATCTCTCTATCTCCATAAGATTTTCTTGTAACTATGCAAATCTTGTGATGACAGCCAAGCTATCTCCTACATCCTTGCTAGTTTTTCTGTTCCAGACTGCTCAAGGTCATTTGGTGATGTTGGGCCTGCCATTGCCTATGCTGTGTCTCCCTCTTTTCCTCATATGGATGCCATATCCAATGAAATGGTTGTTGAAGAAAATTTATCCAGCAAATTTCAGAGCAAACGTGCTATTCCAGAAAGGGTGACTGAGCTTCCTCTTGAGGAAAGCAACATTATTTCCTCCCATGCAGTCCTCAGCCCCACTGTTCCCCAAGGGTCTCATTTTCCAAGAACATCAAGACTTATTGGAAGAATTTCTTTGTCTTCCCATCCGACTCTGGCCAGCTCAGCATCCAAACCACTTCCACAGTCTGTTTCTCTCCTTACTGAGAAAGTAGGAAGTTTTCTAGACTTGTTCTCTTCCATCTTAAAATGTCTTACTGAGCTAAGGGGGAAAGAGTGGTGTCATTTCTCGACTCCATTAATAGGAACTGTGCTGTTTTAATATCACTCTTGCAGATTCACAGCAACTCCACTGAATCAGATCACTAAGCCAGCAAATATCTACAGTAAGGATCTGAACGACTCTGGAACTAATGTGCCCAGCTTCAAGTAGCATATTTTTGCTTTTGCAAGAATAAAATTTAGAAGATGAAAACAATGAATGGAATAGTATACCACAATGAGTAGAAAAAAGTCAGTGATAAGAACTTGAAGGTTTCTACCATCTGTATTCTTAGTTTGATGTGAACCATTCGTCGTTTTAGTCTCAGAGACAGAGCAGGCACTGGAGCAAAAAACTCTTTATGTGAGGAAGAATCTCCAGCACAAGAATGTCAAAAAAGCTTAGCTGGGACTTGAGTCCTTGTGAGTAAACAAAGTGGGGTCTATGAAACATTGATGTGGTGACAAAATGCTTCAACTCATGGCTAATGGCAAAGATTTCCACTGGAGTAGCAATGTGGCCCTCGAGACCGCACTGGAAATGTGCTGCTGTTTACAGAGAAAATCACACTGAATCGGTGAGTGTGCTTGTGTTTGTGTGTGTGTGTGAACACAGGCACAGCTCGTGATGGATATCACATCAGCAGAGTACTTTCATCACTGCTCATAGAAACTCAAATGTGCCAAAAGCTGTGATCCAGAGGGAACACGTCAAAGGCTGAGTGAGAACAGCTAATCCTTCACGTCTATCCCGTCTTTTCCACTGTAATTGCCTGCAGGAATGCTGCCTATCACCAGCTGTGGCAGCGTGTGTAGGTGAAAACTGAGCCAGGGGATCCGAGATCCCCACAACTCCCTCCATGAAAGCTACCGCACCGTGACGGTAACATCCCGCGGTTGACACCAGCCCAGCCTGGATTTGCATTGCAGTCAGATGCCATGTTCAGATGGTATAATTTGTGACAAATCTTCACCCGTGTTCCCCAAACAAGTGTCAGAGCCTCTGCTCTGATGCCCATAGCACAGGGTCCTTCTGGGTCGCACCATGGTTTGGTGTTAGTTCTCTGACGGGGTTCAAACAGATCACCCAGGCTACTCTGAGATTTAAGACCACGAAGTCCACTGGAACTGGGATTTAGGAAGATTCTTGGGGAAAAGCTGAATATGACCTTTAGAGCTAAACCTCTTCTACTTGATCGTCATGATTTGATACTCAAAGGCGATGCAGAATGTTTCCTCTTCACCCACAGAGACCTGATTTATGAGTCTGTCCCCTCCTCACAAGAGTATGCTTCGTATTTCATCGGAACAAGCTTCATTGCTTACAAATGTTTGCACATGATGGAGCTGGAATAAGACTTTTAAAAACTTGTAAACAATCTAGGCAGATAACTCCCATTCATTTAATGTAATTGTCTAAGAAGCATTAAAAAATCCCAGTTAGGGTTTTCAGGAGAAATTTCTTTTTGTGCCAGAAAACCTTCACATAGCTACTGTCAGTGCACCCGTGGAAATAATAACACTGTAAGATTTCAAAATCTTGTTTATAAGTAGGAGCCGCTATGGTTCACAAAACTCCAGTGATTCACCAGCACTGCTGTTATGGTTAATTTTCCTGGAAAAGTACCTTATTGCAACAATTCCTCTTTTTTTTTTTTTTGTTTTTTGCCATCATAGTGTTTATTTCATTATCTGTTTGTTTTTACTGCTGGATCTTAGTTTGGCACAGAGATCCTTGTATCTAAAAAGGGTTTTAAAAACCATCAGCATTTTGAAACCTATACAAATTGCCAAGGGATATTATTTTTGGCTTTTTGAGTAACGTGTTTTTGTACATTTTAACAGCAATGAGCAATCCTCCCTCTCAAACAGCAGCGTTTTTAAGTGACGTTTCAACTTTTGTGGCTGCGGTCCACTCTTTCATAATGTGGGAAATGCCCTGCCTCTGAACTGTGCAAGGGATACGTCACATTCTCCACAAGTCTGCTTTTTAGCAGAAAGGAGTAAACACCTCGGAGGTCCTGAGAATGTGTTTTTAAAACAGCGTTCGTTACTTGCAAGGATTGCGATAATGATAGCTGAGGAGTTCGGAGAGAGAAAACACCAGGTCAGGAGAGAGTTGCTGAGGACAAGGCAGTAAGAGGAGCAGCTGCAAGTAATAGTATAAAATAGAGCAAAGGAAAATTAGAGTTTAATTGCCCAGAAGCTGCTAGACTGTTGACTAAGCCTCCCAGAGGAGATGGTGAGAGTCCCGGAGGATGAGCAGTGAACATGGGCCTGGACAAAGCACTGCAAAATATGCTGCTCTCAGGTAAGCCTCCCTCTACATGATAGAGATAAGAGAGGTGGCCTAAATTGTCTCAAAAGACATCTGTGAAACAAATTTTGAGGCAGATAGAGAGCAGGAGGTGGTGGCCAGCCCCCCAGCCCCTTCTGTTGCTCCAGCTCTGCCCTTCTCCCCGTCTCCCTTCCCAGCTCCTGCTGCTCACTTCTCCACTCCCTTCGTACCCTCCCCTATCAGGTCCCTCTTAAGCAGCTCTCTGTGTTTATTTTAGCTCTTTCCAAAGAGTTTGGTAGCATGGTGACAATCTGAGTTATCACAGTACATAGGAGGTATCAAGATCACTCATACTGTCATCACCCAGCGATACTGTCTGTCACAGCCCTCTGTCACCTGCTGCTTGTAAGAATGCCACAACTCAGCTTAAGGTTTTCCTGAGAGAAAACAGAAATCGGCTTTTGGAGGAGGGCCCTGCCATCATGGGATGGACAAGACACATGGGTGCAGTGTGCTCATAACCTCCTCAATGTATACATCTATGCTCACGGATAGCTCAGGCCAGAGTTTTCAGTTTTGTGATGGATGTTTTCAGATATCCATCAGAAGTTGGGTCCCATGTGACATGGACACCTGAGGAGCTTGGAATGAGGAAAGGTGCAGGATAAGCATCCTCTTTTTCCATGATGAACAAGGAAGGCACAGAGAGGAGCATCTGAGGAGTGACATCAAAGTTTTCTCACCAAAGGCAGTCACTCTGGGTCAAATTCCTCTGAACAAATACAGCATCTACATCTAGTCATCCTGGGGCCCCAGCATCAGCAGGAATAATAAACACAACTAAAGGTGCTACTTCTGATCTGTAGGTAGACATTTCAAATGTACCATATATTCCTTTGCATTGATTCAACAGGAATCCAAGAATGATTAGCTCAGATGTAAGTAGTTGTGTTGTAGACATACAATGATGTGACACGGACCCTGCCTCCGTGCCTTGGTGTGTCTCGCTCTTCCTCTTCACCAGGGCTGCATGCAGCAAAGCTTAACACTGCTCCCACTATTCCCTCAATAGGTTAATTTCCCTCTGTCTTTCAGTCCATTTTTGATACATGCCTGGACTTTGTGACTTCTTCCATGCCGCTGCCTATATACAGAGTATTCCTCCAGTTGAGGTTTGACAAACATCCTGATTCTTAAAACAGCTCAGATCACACCTGCTCTGCAAAATATTGAAGCTGCAGCAGCCCCACCCTGAGCAGAGTTTGCTCGGTCCTGGGGTGCACTGCTGGCATGGCCAAGGGAGGACCTCCTCTCACCTGTATTTCACCAGTTCCTCACTGCGAAGAGGTGCTGGATGCTGCAGAAAAAATAATAAATTCACCTCTCTAAAACTTGCAAGGTCAATTTATTACCTTGTACAGAGTGGAAGATAGGGGGAAAATTGAAAGGAGGCACAAGAACTGTCTTGTGACTGTCATTAGGTGAACGACTTCTGCCAAAATGGGGGAATAACTTGCTCTTTGTGGTCACCGAAGGCAGCATGAGAAGCAACATACTAAAATTGCAGCAAAGGTTAGCTGTTAGGGAAAGACTTCTGAAGGAAAAGACAGTGGGAGTCTGGAGTACATTAGTAACACATCAAACACTCTCTTACAGTTGATTTTAAGATCAAGCTTGAGAAACATGTCACACTGCAGTCACAGCTGAGGAGCAGACCTATGGGTTACACGGCTGTCCATGACCTGTTTCCCAGGAGTAGGTGAGTACCCACATGTGATGAATCACAGGGCAGGAACCCCAGCTCATACTGGGGCAGGACAGGAGCAGAGAGAGAAGGTTAGCTTTTGGTGAGGTAATTTTGTAGCCCTGGGGAAGGTTGTTGTTGTGGTTATGGCCCTGTTTGATTTTTAATGAAGTTACAACTTCAGAGCTCACAGAGAAAACTCCCACTGAGGTTAACAACAGCTGAAGTTCAGGAGAGGGTACAAAGTTGGTGAAAGATTTAAAAAAAATTCAGATGCTTTTCTTGCTTCTATTCATTGCTTTGAGAGACTTGAAAATACAGATCAAACAGGTGATTTTCTCGTTTGGAGAACAGAGTTTTCTAAGTATTCATTGTATAGTTATGAGTTGCATTCCATTCCTATACGCCAAAGAGCTGCCATTTGAACAGGCTTGCAGGCAGACTACAGAAATATCTGTTTTGACCTGGGAAATCCAGGTTTAAGGCAAGCACAGGAGGTGAGATGCTGCCAGAGCTGCAGTAAAATTTACAGCACTAAGGCAGAATGGTTCCCTGGGGACACAGCTGGAGATAAGGTGAGTGCTGTCTCACAACCTGTTTCTCACTCCCAGCCTAGGAACCACTGCAAGTAGCTGCTTTTCTCATATTTCCGTGCTTCCTCAGCCTCATGCAAATTCCTAGGTAGGTTCAAATACTCTGTCAGGCCCTGATATCTCTCCTGACCAAAGCCAAGCCTCAAAACCAAATAACATTTTCATCTTCTCCTCTGGCTTCTGCAGCCAACCCCAAACACCATATTGCCACAGCTGAAGCAGTAGAAGTATCAAAGCCAGGTGGGACAACTTTATCTCAAATCTATCTCCACGGACTTCAGTTACAGCTATATGGGTATAGATAGCTTTACCCTGACTCCACGCAACACTTTCATCAGGTGTCTTAGTTATCCTCTCTGTCCCTGTGCTATCCCAATGAAGATTTGATGAACACTTTTTCTGTGACAATAGGAATTTTATGTGAAGAAATCTTTTCCAATGCGGTTTTCCTCAGGGAACTCTGAGACCCGTTAGATGCCTACCCCATGGGGCAGGCACATAAGAGATATCTTAAACTTCTAGTTCCCTCAGCCAACAAGACCAGGAGAACTTTCCGAACAAGTTATAACTCCCTTCTAGCATATGCTGAGCTTCTTCCCATGTAAACACCTTTGCTGAGTCACATCCTTTAGATGAGCTGGGATTTGGCCAGGGAACACTCCTGGAAACATGAGCTGAGAAACAGGCAAGGATACTGACACAGAAAGGATCAGTTAACAGGGTCAGTTAGCAGGGTCTACACTACTCTGGCACCCTGTAACTCTGTCAGATGGTTATTATCCTACATTTTACTCTTTCGGTAGGTATCCAGTTGCTCAACTTCAACCTGCTCTAAGGTCCAGTGTGGGCTGTCCATTTCTACTAATTAAAGAGTAAGATCCTGGCACCGTTCCAGAGGGATGTCCTCTCTGGAGGTAAAACTGTGCTGCTCATGTGTGGGGAATTATGTGTGATGTTCCTCACATGATGTTGGTGCTCGACTGGACAGTGAGTCAGATTGCCACATGCCATAGCTGTCTCTGTGGTGCCGTGGTGGTTTGAGTGGCCCAACATGCGCAGTCTACGCCAAGCCGTGATGCTGCCTCCTGACATTCAGGTGACACAGAATTACTGTGTGTGTTGTCCTGCTGCAGCAACCACACTGCCAAAAGGAAGCTATTGGCCTGAGGGAATCAAAAGCCTTGGTACTGGCTGGAACAAAGGGGAAGGAGGCAAGCCGAAGGCTGGACCAGTGCTTTGTCCTTATGTATTAGGGCATACACAGCCTTGGATGGGTCTAGTTGAGCTCGTCCACATAAAACAATTCGCACAACCCCTTAAGTTAGTGAGCTGTAAAGATCCCAGGGACACACTCCTTCACATCACATCTTCTTGGGTATCATCTCCTGCATGGTGGTCTGAATATAGATAAGTAGAAACAGGACTTGTTTCTGCCATGTGCAGAGTCAAACCCATCTTAGCCCAAATTCATGTACCTGGGCAGGTTCAAGCATTACAATACACCCTCCCGTCGGTCCTGCCAGGGCTGGCAGCAGAAAGCCCGCTGAGAAAGGAGTGTGAAGCAGCCTCAGGATAGGCGAAAGGAGAGGGAAGGACTAGCTAGGGAGTTGGCTGAGCCAGGAAAGTCAGGTGAGGGGGTGAATCAATGCATCATTCCCTCAGCAACCACAAGACAACTCTCCAGGTGGTTGCGCTTCCCAGGCAGGAGCATGTGTCTGCACAATGTGCGTAGATTGCTGCTGTGGGTGAATCCCCTCTCAGGACCCAGCAGATGAGTCAGAGATGACTCAGGTCTTTCCAGTCCTCCTCTCTCAAGTAGTGCTGGGTAGAGGAGGCAAAATATGAAGACCGTTTGTATTTTTTCTATGTGATTGCTAGTCTTGCTATAAACTGTAAAAACTGCACAAGGGCATTTTTTCTGGACAAACTTGCCTGCTGGGTGCATACATTAAGCTGTAAATCCAGTCTTTCATAGGAGAAAACAGCTTCATTTATAAGTGCCCCATTAAGCAAGAGCATGCTTCATTATTTGTGGGGAGACCATTCTCCTGCCCACATATTAAGGTATCTTGGAAGCGGTATGTAGCTCTTTGAGGACCTATTATTAATTTGAATTTATTGAGTGCTGACAGATGTGCTTGGTGCTTTACGGTTGCATAAGGGAACCCTTGTGGCTGCACTGCTTCAAGAGAAAACTCCCATGAAAAGGTGGAAGCCCTTTGGTTTAAGGAGGCTGAAAGACACTATTCTGGTTTTTGAAATGCTGACCTCAGCAGCACTCCACGGCAAAGTGCTGATAAACACAGACAGGAGTAAACGGGGACTCTCCCCTCTGCAGTCTTCTAGGTAACATTTACTACGCTGATTCTCTCCGCCTGAGCTATATCTGAGGAACACAAAGGTGCTGTGTATGTAGAAATCAAATTTGGTTTGTTTTCATCTGTGTAACCATGAGAAGACTAGCTTCTCATTCTGAAGCCAATTTGTGGGTTGCAGGTTTTCTTTGGACTTCTGTATTGTGTTCTCCCATCATCTTGTCCTGCCAAAGGGAAAGGCATCTCCTGTGAGTCTGTGGTTGCTAAAGAACATGTAGTAATAGAGAAAAAACATATTCCCAAACTGTTTTATTTTTAATTATACTTATAACGCTCTCTTTCAGCAGTCATGAGTCACAATTCATCTAATGGAGGGACACTTGATTATAAAATTCTGGGTCTGGGCTTGACACTACAGAAAATGGAGAAGAATAGGCATGAGTAATCCATACAGACTCACACCACGTAGCACTATTTTTCTTCTTTAAAACAAAGCCGACTACTCTACGTGAATAGATACGCTTGGGTTTCTGGGCTGTCTGTTCATGAGACTTTTTTGATAGCTTCACAAAGTAAAATCTCACCAAAGTCTTTACCTCATGACAATATCCTTGAGATACTGACAGTACTTAAACTGTTGTAAAGGTGAAGAGCGAACAGGCGTGCTCCCTTCTTGCTGCCAATGGCAGGAGAGGTGAGACCCAAAAGGCCCACATGTACGTATGCTCTTTAAAACTAGTGAGTCAGAGACACGTGGGATGGAATCTGGGAAATTATCCCGCTAACCTTTTCCAGGTGCTTACGCTTGTTGTGTGATGGTGAGGGTGAAAGTGATTAAAAGAAGAATCTGTTATGTTTGGGGAGGTGACATGGCAAAACACTGATTTTGTTTTTCTTTTCCCTCCCACAGGTTAGATTACAGTATAGAGAAAGAATTTACCCAAAGCCAGATAATGCTTAAACCATTTAGAAATAATTAATAGACATTAGAGTCATTGCATACCACAGAAAACTGTGTCCTGAAAGGCTACACAATAACTTTCCTTGTTAGAGTAAAGCATGTTTGTTTAGGCTTAGTTGGTGCTTCCGACTACCTAATTACCCAGAAATGAGGTAGCTGTGTTCTTAAGGAAGTCAGAAACTCACACTGATGAGTGCTGGGCAACACACGCCACATGCTTTTCACAAAACATCATGCAGATATGTTGGCAAATTAGTTTTTCAGGTGGGGGCAGCGGGTCTGTTTTCTTCTTTTTAATGTCTTTCTTTTGCATTTTCTAAAAGGTCAAAATAGCTTTGCATTTAACCTGCAGAATTGATTCCTTCCTTTTGTTTTAAAGTAGCACCTTAGAGACAGTTGATGTCCCTGCTCAGGATAAGTGAGGAGCATCCTCCTGGCCATGACCAGCAGCAGGACCTCCCTTGCCACTCACAGCTGATCACCATCGCTCTCTGGGACCATGGGAGCAGCAGGAAAGAGTGGATGCTCTCCAGACACTGAGTTTCCAGGGCAGCCCTGGAAAACACAAAAAGCCCTATCTCCTCACCTGTTTCTCATACTTGTTTTGGCTGCCCATTCTCCCAGGGCACAGAAAGCTCTGCTGCTCAGCTGCTGGCAAACCTCTCACCCCAGGGACAGTGAAGCTGGCAGAAAGAGAAGCTAAACCAGCTCCAGCTCCTTCACTTATTAAACAGCACCATAAGGGAGGGAGGGGTTACGTCAGCTCCCTAGGTTTTGCAGAGGAAGGTGGGAGACATCCCTTTTTCCCTGGGACTCTTTGCAGCTGCTGGTGTAACACTTGAATGTGTCCTGCACTGGTGGCACAGCATGGCCAAGCATCTTTCTGATGGTGCTGCTTCCTACCTCATGCTCCTTGCAGCTCTAGCACAGCAGTCTTGGTTTGGCTTGAAATGGGAAAGGTCTGTCCCCCTGGGCTGGGGTGTAAACGGGGGCTTAGCCATTCAGGAGCTGGAAGCCGGCTTTCTGGATTTGCTCCTGTTGTTTGCCAAATACTCTCTATTCACAGGAAGATGATGAAAAATATTTCTGTGAGTTTGTGGCTGTCTAGTTCATAGCAAGACGTTAATATGAGGGAGGGGAGCAAAACCCAACCCCAAAAACCAAAAACCTGGACAGCCTACAAACCTTCTCTATAGTTTAAATAGAGACTTGGTCTAATACTTCTAATTGGCTGGAGCAGCTCTTACCATTTCCCAGACGGTTACTTAAGTGCATGTAACCACTCTAACTGTTATGCCTGTTATTGTGATGCTTTCCTTTTTTCCTGGCTGACATGGAGCAATGAAACTACACAGGTTTGACATTACAAACCAGGACATTGAAGCCAGAGCATGAATGTAAAAGGCAATAAATACCCTGCTAATCTCTCCAGCAGCACAGAAGCAATAGCAACAACTCTGCTCCAGAAAACTCAAGATGGTATTTATTAAGGCTTTCTATTCTTGGAGCTCATGTCATTCCAGTTTTTGAATACACATATGCATTTGTGTCCAAATGGTTCGTACTGCTATAGTAGGACCCTAGCTTTTTCCTTGGACCCTGGGACTGTGATTGCCTGTGACTCTGACACGTCACTTAACATCTTTCTGCAATTAAAATCCCTGCCTGTGAAATGAGGTGGAAACATTTTATTGAATTCTGTCTGTTTAGACTACTAGGCTCTTCAGTGTTAAAGGACTTCACCTTCTCTATGACAGTCAACATAGTGATGTCCAAGCTTACTTCAGGTTCCTGAGGGAAAATGTGATGCAGAGAATAAGCCACAGAGTTCCAATGAATTAAAAGTTGTGGTCTCCTGACAGACACTCAGGCATTTGACCAGTCAGGCATTAGGAAGGTAGAAAATGTTATGCCCATTCTCTTAAAAATGCCTACTTTTATGATTTATGCTGTTTAATATCTTAGAAGTGTTGAGCCTGTGCTCAGCCTCCTCAAGTAATTCTATCAACCTCAGTAAAAATTCATCTGTTCATCAGAAGTCAAATCAGGGATGTTGAAGTGATATTTCCATCCTCACACCACTTGAGCAGCTTCCCAATTGTCCAAAGAAATTTTTCAAGTCAGGATTCACCTGTCTGACCCAGTGCCCAGCAAGGACCGGTGTCACACACCATGCAGACCACCCTGTGAGAGGGGAGCACAAAGAATGAAAATTTGCACAGGACCTGCAACCCGGATCACTACCACAACAAATCACTTTCTCCACAGACCCAGCTTTGCCATTTCCAGACATAAAGCATGATTGACAGGTACGATTTAGCCAAATGCATTCAGTCTCACTCAGAGCAAGGCCCTTCTCTGAGGCTGAGTTGGAAGCGTATCTCAGCATGTCCAGGGTGTGATTAATATCTCTGAGCTGCTCTTCAGATGTTCCTCTCTCTTTTTTGAGTATATAGGCAATATGGGAAGATCCTACCTTTGGCGGCTCAGCTACGTGAGATGACTTCGGCAGAAAATCTTCCCTTCCCTTCCTTTCCCTTCCCTTCCCTTTCGTAGCAAGGATGACATACTTTCCCTCATTGCAATGATTTACTGTTTTTCACCTTGTTCCATTGGTTTCTCTTCTATTTATTTAGGGCATTTATTTATTTGAACCTGTGTTTAGATGAGAAACAACAAAAGATTGCCGATAGTTTATACCAGGAGCTTGTACTGGGAGTTTATATTTTATCATTCTTAAAGAGAGACCAGATAGCTGTTTATCATGCTCCAGTAGCAAATTAGATCTGTTTACAAGTTACTGCTTTTATTGATAATTTGTAATTACGACATCTGGTCTCAGGGCATCAAGCTGCCTCTTTTCCTTTCAGCATGGCACTTTGGTAACAGAACCCTTTCCCAGCACCCCCCAAAATGGTGATCTCTCTGAAGGACCTCTCTGCTCCTGGGCCATCCAGCTAACCACCGATGGAGTCTCCCAGCACCCTACTTACCAAGCAGCTTTCAGGAGCCTACCTATGCTCAGATGGCTTCTCATGGTGGAGGTTTCCCTCTCCATGGCTGAGGTCCAGGTTTTATTTCCCATGCCTCTGGGAATGCTCTGACATCCTCTTTTCCCATCCTGCTGCAGCCTGGGGCTGCACTTGCCTGGCCGAGGAAACAGCTGTGACGTCTGTCATCTGCTACTTGTCCTGAGCAGGCACGCTTGTGCGTGAACCCGGTGCTGGCTCACACTGCTTGCCCCTCATGCCCCTCCTACACTGACATCTTCATTCTCTCCTCCAGAGCTTTCGGAAATGGAAAACAAAGATTCAGGCTGTCTTGTATCCAGGCATGGGAGCACGGCAGGCTGACATCTATAAACATCCAGAAAATAATGGCATCATTTAACTTTCAGCAGAAGGCTTATTTATCTCTGAAGAGATTACACCAAGCGTTTCCATGCAGAGCAGAGCAATGGAGTAGATGTAAAACCATGACAGGAAACATTTTATACATGAAAAGAGATTGTCAATTTCTGGTGTAAAGTTGTGGATCACATTCATGAGACAGTGAGTCAGATGGTTCTGCTTTACATCCACCAGAGATTTGCCCTCCACACCAATTTGGAGTAGCGATGCTTCAATGAACTGGTGAAAGAGAGCAAGGGAGAGCAGCACGCTCTGTCTCCACAAACACCAGTCAGTGTCAGGGGACACGGCAGGGGAGCCCACCCTGCTGGAGACCCTGGCTTGCCATCCTGGGAGCTGCACCCACGACTGAGCACAGCACCTGAGGAACAAAGGTACGATGGCAGCGCCTAGCCTGGCTGCACTGTGTGAGCTGCTGTGGGCTCTGCAGCTAATTCTCCATGGTGAAATAAAGAGCAGAATCAAGAGAAAGCCCAAATTCACAGAGCCCAAGGCTGTAGATGGCATTCTGGTGTGTACATGCCTGCCAGGTGTGCAGAGGGTCAGCAGCTCTGGGCTGCAGAACTGTCTGGACCATGCTTCACTGGTGGAACAGATGCATTCTTGCTGCAGGAACAGTGAAAGTTTCCAAGCAGGAGGAGATGGGTAATGCTGATGAATAATCTTCAGGATACAGAGCTTGATTCTCATCCCATTCACTGTCATCTGTTAGCAGTAGTACATGGCTCCTAGGAGCCCAGTCACTTGGAGAGCGTCTCAAGTTGGTGAGGAACCTGTCCCCAACCTCCTGCTCCAACACAAAGGTACTGAACATACAGCAGCAGCTACTGTTTCTCAGACAGAAACAGGGGGCCCTGGCAGCAACATGCAGGAGGAATGCCAGGCCATCTCTACTATTGAAAATTGAGCAGACAACAGACTGACCAGGGGATACTGGAAATGCCCCAAACACTGGAATGGACCAAGAGAAGTGCATTGGAAGCAGTTCCTGCTCCTTTCTTTAACACGACTTCCACTCGTATGCAGTAACAGCAAAATCCCATCTCCTGGCATTGAGGCCTATGTACAGTTGTGGGAAATTCATGAGCCCAAACCACCTAATCCCTGTGTTTGGGGTGGAAAAACAACAACAACATCAACAGCAAAACACAATCCCCAGAAAACCCCAGTGATGCCCTGTGGGGCGGCAAAAGGGTGATGTGAGAAACACCATTACAATTTCTGAATGCAGGTTGAATGGATGAAGCTTTAGGTGTTTCTACTGAGCCATCTGGGCATGGAGGGCTCTGCGGGAGGAGTGTAGATGTGCTGCAGCTGAGACACTCTGGAGATGGGGCAGGTGGATTCCCCATGCTTCCCTCATTGAGTGGGCAGAAGAGACAGAGAGAGAGGCAGAGACAAGAGGAGATTCTGCTGCAGCTGTTACCAAAGCATATAAATAGAGCATGTGCTTTGGTCTCCTTTCTGGGATGCATTCAGTGCTTTTATTTAAGAGAAATGAGGAGCCTGTGTATAATGAAAATTCACAGTCATTACAGTGACGCTCATAGGCCTACTTTGACTTAGAGCTGAATGTGCATGTGAGCAGGTAATAAGACACATTTCCTGTCCTGAAGAGGTTGTGGTCCAAATGCACATGGCAGAGCGAGGGTGGGAAGAGAAACAAAGGTCAGGTGAGCCTTGCGGATGTGGTTAGGGTAGAAGAGAGCGCTGCTGCTCTCCTAGCACCAGGGTGCAGCTGCAGGCCCCACTGTCTCCATGGGAAAACTCCATGGCTGAAGCAACATCTGAACTCCTCTGCAGCAGATGGTGAGTCTGGAGTCACAACTTCATGCACCTGTGTTCAGGAAGTATTAGTATCCGTTTACTGGAAAAAAAATGCTTATAACTAAACACTTTAATGGAGGTACTTTTATCAAGTGGAAATGATACATCTACAGACCCCCTGGTCACCTATCACTGCTGTACTTAAGCAATACAAGTGATTCGAGGCTTCCTTTGCCCCTTCAGTTTGGTGATGGCTTATCAGCCCTGAATTAGTGTGAGAAGTGAAGGACTGAGAGAAAAAGTGAATCTTTTGAAAAGTCATTTAAAGCAAAGCAGAGTCCTTTTCTGAGCCATTCTGCACTCTGGATTAGTTCCCCAGACTCTTGGTGTAAAACAGCTATCTCCTCCCACATACATTTTTCAGGATAGGACAAAAGCAAGCTTTTCCCTCTGCAGAGATTAGGGACCATGACTCTTGCTTATGCAGGTGCAAACCAGTGCAGCCATAGGGAATAGAATTGGGTCTTGGCACTGCTGTGATTTGCTCCATTGTGCAAATGGGATCCCAGTATACAGCAGGCTTCCCACTCCTTATTCAGTTAGTGGTTTGTCCTGGGCTGACCTGGATGTAGCAAGTGAGAAAAATACCAGACGAAGCCTTGTTTAATCCTAGGTTCTCTTTTAACTACTAACCAAGCCGCCTCTGTACCAGCATGTCACATTGAGAGGATGTGGACAAATATATCTGTACTGAGGAGTGGCAGAGGCTGTAGTCCACATTTAGAAATGCTGAGCAGCATGTTTTTCTAAGCTGGCTAATTAGTATGGCTTGAAACTAGCGGCTGTGTTTAACTGACAAGGCAATATGTCCTTCACCCATCCCTTGAGATGTCAGGAGAATTATTTATTTTGAAAAGTGTGCCAGTTAACTCATTCCTTTCTCTCCACTTTGATCTTTTCAATAAAAATGCTTTCCCTCTGCACTTCTCCCTGTGGAGGAGACCATGAAAGCAAATCATACTGATTTGCAACTGGCTCATCCTCCCTTTCCCCCTGAGTTGCATGGCTGGGTCTTCTGTGTCAGTGGTCACAAACAGGGCAGCTCTTCCACCCTGGACTCACACAGGGAGCTGGGGAAAAGGCAACACTGTGGTCTCAAAGTGTTAGCACTGGTGCAGCCACAAGATGCTGTTAGAGAAGCTGAACTGCCTCTGTCCTTTTCCAGGGCAGCGGGGAGATCAGGAAGAGGCTGTGATTCAGCAAGTCAAAGTTTTCCTCCCAGGTTGTTCCCCTGGGCTCTGGATTAAGCTAAGAAATGATAACCTGGCCTTTAAACAGGAAGCAGGAGAGAGTTTTCTGAGAAATCTCATTCGGATCCAAGTACCGTGCCATCCTGGTGCATATACATCCATAACCCCAAATGTTTGTGACGTTTCCCCACACAAAAGTGCTTGTTATTACTTCACGAAAGCAGGTCAGAGTCTAAAGGTAAAGGGTATTTGGTGGGAAAGAAAAAAAAGAATATGGCAATAAATACGCACTGATATTTAGGGCTAAATCTTGCCCTCAGTTTGAAGGGTTCTATACAAAGGTAGGAAATGTTTGTGTATATCTAAAGTTGGGTATACTGTTCAGCATATTCAAGAATCAAGAAGTTAATTGCCAATTGGCAAATACTGCACTTCTCAGTCTTGGTGGCAGTGGCAAATCTGGCCTTGTCTAGAAGTCAGAAGGGATTTCAGTGTTTAGGTTGCCCTTGAAATACAAGAGGTGGCATTTTGCAAGATAAATATTTATCTTTTGCATCTCCAGAAATATGCTTGAAGAGACTCTCTTTGCTCCCCCAAGGGTCTGTTTGGCACTTGAAGAGACTCATCAGCTTTTCATTTCTGAATAGGGATACCTCTGTTTTGGCTTCCAATATCGGAGAACGGGCTATCAATATTTGCATCCCAGGAGTGTTGAGCGCTTCTTCACATTATTTACAGTTACTGCAAGCTGCAGATTTTTAGGACTTCACAAGGTCAAGTCACCAGGACTTAAATCACTGCAGCATGGAATCACAGTCCTATTTTGAGCCACCAACATTTAAAACTTTTTCTCCAAGCCAGCAATTGCCTGCAGTATCATACTTTAAAAAAAAAAAAAAAAAAAAAAAAAAAAAAAAGAAAGGCAGAAAATGGGGAAGGGAATAAGAGAGGTTTGGCTGTGAATAATGTTATTACACATTGTGCACCAAAAGGAGATGGCTTCAGGGACGAATGACCTTTGTGACTGACTTCCCCAAGTCACAGGATGTCAGTTTGTGTTTTGAAGGCACCTACTATGTATTGCAAAGGACTGATGTGAAAAAGTGCAGGCTGTCCTCAGACTAAATAAGTGTTGCTTTGTTTTAAACTGAGAAAAGACAGAAAGAATGAAAGGAAAGGAGAGAGAAAGAGAGCATGTCACAGATGAAAGTATGTTCTCAAATGTTACACCAGAGTGTCCTTACCTCAGCAAATGCCCTGGCTTAACTTCATAACCGAATAATCCTGCTATCTGATACTGCCTGAGAAATAAACACTGTTCTTTAAAGCTCTTACCCATTTCACAGCACTTCCCTGTGACACTGTAATAAAGTAGGTTGTAGAGAGTATCCTGCATGCCATGCCTCCAAATGTACCAGTTAATTACTGAGCCCTTTAAACCTGCTAACAAGACAAGCCTTGTTCTTTCAACTTACTGCTTTTTGCCAAAAGAAAAAAGAAAAAAAAAAAAAGTCTGTTGGGCAAATAAATCTTTCCAGAGAAAACAGATTTGTTTCCAAATCAGTCAACTGTGCTGAACTGGAAAGGAAGAAATGTTATTTTTTCCAGGATGAAAGCAAAACAACATCTCTCCCTGTTTACCCTGTCTCACCCATTTCTAAAGAAGATCAGCTTAATTCCCTCATTACTTTTTCCTGCTGTCTTATTTGTCTTGAAGTCTTCTAGCCTTTTTCAGCTTCACTGGCAAAGCCTAGCCTAGTTGGTCCAACATAGAAGTGCACTGTGTTTTGCTCTTCACAGCCATGTGAAGATGCTGAATAGAGCTGGGTGAGCTGTAAGCATCCAAAGTTTTTCCTTTCTTCCTTGCTTTCTCCATGGTCCTGGGAAAAAAAAACAAAAAACAAAAAACAAACAAACCCACACCATAAATCTCAAGTGCTTATTGTTGGTTTGGTTTCCTTTTAGCATCTTGTTCATTACAGATGCTCCTAAACCTGTGAAAACAATCACAAATTCAGACTTTCCAGCCCTATGTGTTGTGCCACACCGAAATACAAACCCTGGTACTATAAGCATCTTTAAATACTGATGCCTGGACTGAGTCTGGAAGGAAGGAAGAGCAGTAGAAATATGAGGCATTATAGTAAGCCAGGGAAAAGAGCTTTTCTGTCTTGATAACAGGTAGCTTTTAAGCTTTAACTCACCTCTGGGAGGTGACTCCAGTTCCACTACAGTCAGTAGAGGCCATTAGATTTGCTTACACCAGCTTGGCTAACAGGCAAGGTGTGTTTTGCATGCCGGAGAGCCAAAAGCAAGAACTAGATGTACATTTCTTTAATAGTCATTGTCTGTAAGAAAGGGTCATTAGGTCAGTTAGTTCGATCTCCTAGATATCATCTTAACGAAAGGAAAATGCACCCTCCTGGATTCTCCTGTAAGTGCTCTTATTGTACTGGGTTGGTTACACCGGTTTAACCTCTTCTACTCTCACGTACACTTCATTGACTTTAGAGCATCAGGATCAACTAAACTGCCTGACGGGAGGCAAATATCACCTGCTGATATGCAGGCTTTAGCGTAAAAGGCTCAGTCAGACACACAATGAAGTGCCCATGCCTTATCTTCAGCCTCCTGAATTACCTCACTGGTGCCTCAGAAGTGCCTGAGCTTGCAGATCCAGCTACAGCAGCTTCCCTGGGACACCAGGAGCTGTAAGGCGATGACTCAGGCACCGCAACCTGATCAGGTGCCTGTGCCCTGACTGCCGCTGAGCAAGTCTAGAGGCAACTGTTGTTCATGCAGTGCACACACCAGAGAAGCTAGAGGAGACACTATGGCTGAAGGGTCTGTATGAAACTCTCCAGTGGTGCATTGAGACCATAGCTGGACTCCATTTGGCTTCTAGACTCAAGGTCACAACACTGTTGTACTATAAATTGTGCTGTTTACACAATCAGGAAACAATAGAATATGATATATGGCAGTGACTACATGATTCCACAGCTTTGCCAGTGAAGTGAGCAGCAATACCACATTTTTCAGAGAAATTCCATTTCAAGGGCCAATGTTAAGTGCAGCAGCCCTTGCAAAACAGACCAGTGCTCCCTCATGCTCCCCTTTGGTCACTAGTCAGGTTTTATCCACTGTTCCAGAGCTGCCAGTAGTTTTATTTCACTGTGTTGTCCTTCATCTGGCCAGACACTAGAAGATGAGTCAAGTGATTTGATCTTTTCTGACTTGGGTGGCACAGCACACAGGTCTTATCACAGCGACTGTCCCATCAGAAGTGTTTTCCTTGTTTCAGCATTTGTCCCTTTCAGAGATGGTGCAGGTCTTTCTGAAGTTGCCCAGGTGCTCTCACTGGCGAGAGAGACTTATAGGAGGAGGTTCTGCTTATTTCCAGGGAAGGTGTCAGCCGAGGAAGCACAAGTCATCTCTCCTGGAGCGCTCCCTTTCCTAAGGGGCAACACCTCTGTCAGGGAGAGGCACATCTGTTTCTACACACCCCTGGCACATGTGTTTCTGTTAGAATTGCCTTGGTGGTACATTGTCCATACTGGATCATATGATGAGAACAACTGATCTCATAGTGCCAAAGCCATTAGGAAAATGTTACCCACCTCATCTTAGCTCAGGCACCCGTTGCTGGGTTATACATAGTATTCTTAAATACCAGCTAATCTGTTCTGCTGACCTTCATGGGAATGGATCCATGTTTCATTACCAGTGTTTTCAGTTCCGTAACTCCCACAAACTCTGGGGGTTGTCACTTTGAATCATTGTTAATATTAAAGAAAGTATTTTCAGAAAACCAAGTAGAGTGGCTGTGAAAGTTGTCGCACTCCCATTGAAGTCAACAGGAGTTATTTGAGTGGGAGCAGATGGCACCTGCTTTTTCTTTATAACCAGTGTTTATTCGTTCAGTCTAGATGCTCTTAAAATCTTTACACTGTCAACCCTTCTCTGCATAGATCTAGTCCAGCCTGCGTGACAGCAACATTTGCCAGCTGTGCTTCCAAGAAATAACATTGTACAAATAATTACCCTAAAGGAGGACAGCCTTGGCAGCGACTACTTTAGTACTGAAGAAATGCAAGTAGTCAAAGGGCAAGGCTTTGGAGAGTACTGCCATAAAGTATCTGGTGGAACATATTATGGAGACATTCAGCAAACGTGACAGAGACCTCTGATTCTCTGCCAGCTGTCAGGTTTGGAATTACAGCCATAACAATTAGCCATGATTACTTCCCGATGTTGTTAAGTACAGTGCAAAGATCACCAGTTGGAGTTGTTTCTTTCTGTGATATGTAAGTGTGGTGCCAAAGAAGAATATCAGATCTCAGGGCTGAAGACTAGAGATGGATTGGCAGATGTGCTCCGGGAAGAGACAGGAGGATCAATATTTACCATTTATGCTTAGCAGGTCTCCCTCCGGACATGTACTGGCAGTATCTGTTACAACACAGCCATTATTAAATAGATAAAGATAATAACATCCCCAAGTAGTGCCACAGAGGCTACAGAGTCATCTCATTACTATAGTAGTCCACCCAGTTGCCCTGTAGTTTGACCTAGCCAATCTTAAGCTATTCCCTCATCAAAAGCATGAAGAAAAGATTTATTTTGTTGCACAGCCAAAAGGATAAAATGTTAGTAAATCTTTACCTAGAACTCATGTCCACCATTGGGAGGTCACTGGTTTAGGTTCCTAAGATCTCATAGGCAAAAAAGATGAGCAAATGTCAGAAATGAAGACCTTCTGTATGAGCACCCTTGCTGTCAAGTAATCAAAAATAAGTGTTTCCAGCTGAGCTCCTCTAGTGATCATAGCCAAATTTGGGACAGAGAAGCTCTCTAGGCAGCTTAGGAAAATGGTTGCTAATTGTATTAATCAGTAGTATCTGATAGCATACCCTATGCAAAGGTCTTGTGATTTGAAGTAGGATTGAACAAAATATTCTAAGCTCACTATTCCTTAATTTTGTATTTCAGGTTTAGACTTTCAGTGAGTATAGGCTGAGGGCTATTTATCCTGAAGGGACTGGATAACCCCACCAGAGGCAGCCTTTTCCCTCTTCATTCAAATTCTCCCATACTCCTTCCTCTTATCCTCAAGGCTTTCCTGCAGACTTTGGAGAGTGAAAACAGGGTTTGTGTAGAGAGATGAAACAGTTCAGCAGACCAGCTTGGAAGACTTGCTCATCTTTGTTGACCTCAAAATCGGGTGTAATGTCAAAGGGTTCACCTAGAGATGTCATGACTCCAGTCATGCCTAGTTTGCAAAGTCTAAAGTTGAGATGTTTGAGCCTAGGCTATTATGGTCTGTAAAAACAGTTGATGCACACATAATTAATATTTTTAAGACCCAGCCAAATAATATGCCATCAGTAAATAATTCTATGCTTTCTTGAGTACCTACACTCCACCGTGACTAACTGGTGTTTAGTTCCTGGCTTGGCTGCTGGACACCTCCTATCCAAGAGGTGTGATATGGAGCTGTTCAGTTATAACTGATGATGTTTATCTTCCGTGACAGAATAAATGTGACTCTTACAATGCTTAAGGAAAGAGCATTTCTGCCAGATCAAACAAATGCCCATGGAAACCAACCATGGCAGAAATTAGTTTAATCAAACATTTGAACTAATTCTCTCTGAAATTCTTTGGGCAACATTTATTCCGCTTTAATTGTTGCATGAACACACAACAATTTAAATAGGGCCTTAGAAACTATATCAAGTCTATACAGTTCATTTGATACAATTTAATTTTACCACTTGAGAGGCATAAACATTCTTAACATGTGAATTAAAGGTGTCTCTGGAAGGCATTCAGCTTTTGACTAAAAGTTGTTAAGAAGTAGACAGAAGCCAAACAGAGGACTGTTATACAGAGTCAGTAATCTGATATTCTGCTATCATTACCATGAAGCTCTTTTTCAAAGTAAAAACACCTTAGCCTTGGAATTCCAGGAAGAGGTAATTTTTTAAATATGAAAGAGTAGAAGCTTTGTTCTTCTATAATTAATGGAAGAAAAATCTTGCTGAAGTTTGCACAAGTTTAAGTTATACAAGATCTGGAGTTATATGGCTCGCTTACAGGACACGACCTGGTGAGTTATTGTTCCCAATGCTGCTAAAAACTGTGTGGTGATGTAAGGTTAGCAACCATACAGCAAACTGTTTGATTTTCTGTCTTCTCTGCAGACAGTGGAAATCAACGAGTGAAAAAAAAATAACCCTCAAATATTCCCTCAGCTCAAGCAGGGATCTTTGAACTCTACATCAAGGTGAAGGCCCAAATTTTCATTAAGTTATAGTGAAGTCAAAGGCTTCAAAGACATCTATGATGCTTTATTTTCCAGGAAGAAGTAAACAGTGTCCTATGGCTGCCCAACAAAGCTTGTCCTAAGGGAGGAAAAGAAATGCACAGTTTAGAGCAAAAATCTTATGCCCATACTGGGAAATACAGGATCACGTTCACAGGGATAACATCACCTCCAGGTTCCTGGTTTCCTCTTGATTTGTCCCAGGTAACAAATGTAGGTGGTGACATACAGCTGATTCTGAAAATCTCAAGCACCTGCAAACTGGACGTGCCAAAAAGTACTTATATTTATAGGTTGTGAAGCCACCTATGGACCAACTTCACTGAAAGTTCTGGATCTTTTGGGAAGGTCTTGTGGTGAGAAAGCACCATGCAACAAAATGCACCTTGTTTGTTTGGCCTCAGGTAGATTTGGCCTGGGAGAAGGTGGACATAAAGACTTCTAAAGGGTATTTCAGCCTCAGGCAAAGTGCTCCCAGAACTCCCCAAAATGCGTGTCCTCCAGTGATTAGTTGGGGGTATCTAAGGGCAATTAGACTATTTACTCAAGTGCCTCTGCACAGGTTGAAAGACAGGATGAATCTTGGTTCCAGAATCCACAAAAATACTTACATAAGAAAGTGGTTACCCCTTTGATTTATTACGCAAAGAGGAAGCGAAAGAAGAAAAACATGAAAGAAGAATAATATGCCTTCTGAGCTGCTTAAAGTGAAGTGAAAGGACATTTGTCACTCAGACATTCGAAGGCCAATTTCAGCATAATGCTGAGAACTGAGAAGAAAAAAAAAAGAAAAAAAATTTCTTGTGTTCATCCCTTTAGCTGCTGTTCTCTTCTAAAGAACCTTTTATGCCTGCTATGGAGCGACTCGTGCCTTGCAGTTTGGTACCAACAAACACAAGGAAGGTGACAGCAGTGCAATTCATCTGCAGTAAAATGGCTGTGGAGATGCTCTAACACAGTCCAAACTTCCTAGAAGCTTATCTAAACAAACACATAATGACAACTAAATCTTAATATAGCACTTCTCATCCTCAGATTAGCGTCACCATTTTCTACCCAGACACATTCTCTTTTGCTCTAGACCTGGCCAGGTGGGTTTCTATCCTTAGAAAAGTCAGGTAAAGAGGAAACGGCACTTGTCAGCTTTGGCCAAGGGGAGAGTAGCAATGGAATCCTTCAAGGATAGGTACAGGGTGGAGATAAAGAAATGGACCTCAGGAAGGTGCAGAAGTTATGAAGACGCTAACTTTGAGGGTCTGGGGCAGCCAAGGTTAGATGGGGTGGGTAGAAAGAGTAGAAAGTGAATGGAAGAATAGTTACAGAGGTTTGTGAGGGGGTGGTACAGCAGAGGTAGGATTGAGTAAACTCTGAGAGAAGTCCTGAAGACATGTTGAGAAGGGCAGGTGGGGATGGAAACTGGGAGTTGGGATGTTTCAAACTCTGTCTGGGACTGGAAGAAAAAGAATAGAAAAGTGAAGTGCTCTGGGCTCTCAGAGCTGAGAGGCAGAGGATAAAGAAATCAAAGGGTAGTTCTCTCCTTCCCTAGCTTGAACCAGAATACTTCTTATGAGCATAAAGACATGAATGCATAGGACAGCTCTGTTCTCTCCAAACCCACGACAAAGAAATGCCCACCTACAGTGTCTTTTTACTTTGACCAGCATGTTAACAATACTTCAAGACTCAAAGGACTTTACAAGAGTGCAGTACTACTGGTGGTCTATGGGAGCAACAAGACGAACCAGAGGTATTTATCACTTCTTCAGAGTAGGCCTGCTCTGCAGACACCTCTGAGATTGCAGGGGATATGAGCTTGCTGCTGTTAACTGCAAACTAACCCAGCAACAAAAGCACAGAACTCAGTTCAGGCTGCAAAAACTCAAATGAGAGCTCAGGCAACTAGACCACCTTGCAACGTAGACACAGAGGGGGTCTTGATCCTTAAACATGGACCTGTAGTATTATTCTGGATCAGTGAGGGTACCCAAGAGATCTCTGCAGCCTGTCAGATACTACAGAGGTTTTATATGCAAATTTCCCTTTGGAAGGAACAGGTGAAAGCCATGCAGGATAAGTTTGGGCATCTCAGATAGCACTAGACGCCTCTGCATGAGTAAGCTGTCCTCATAATCTCTATAATATTACATCTGTACTGCTAAAAAAAAAGAAGACAAGGAATGCTGCCAAGGCCAAGCAGCACATACTGACCCCTGCCCATACTGCTTTCAGCTTGAGCTCTTCTGTCTATGCTGCTTGGTCTTGGATCTCCTCTGAAGCCCATGTGGTCTCCCTGTGGTCCTGGGAGAGAAATTCTGCTTTCTACTTGTCTTTTTCAGTAGGAAGTGTGTGAGGTACCTTGATGGCTGTGCCTCGGCTCACCTATGTATTTTATGGTGTGAACTGTGGTGCTCTCATATGCAGGGACAGGAGTTGGATTCGATCATATTTATGGGTCACTTCCAACTCAGGACTTTGCATGTTTCTACCTAAGTGATGTTTTTACAGAATGCCCACAAATATACATTGCATGCCTGGAGGTAAGCTGCTAGAGCATGGGTGTGAGGACATAAAGCCTATTGGGAGTGATGAAGGGCTGCTTTGTGTAGAGGGAGCCAAACATGGTGTATTCTTATCCATACTGCGTTTGGGAGAGGTCCACAGGGGTTTTTTCAGAGCAATATGTATCTGGTAACACCATGTTCATGACCATTGGTCAGCTGATATGGGCCACCACTAACGTCAGATGACATCTCTAGCTTGAAATGAGTCACTGTCATTGCCGTCCACAGTTTTCTTATTGCAGTCAGTCTCACTAAACAAACACTCAGTTGTTTGGCTAGTTGGGTAGCAAAAAAAAAAAAGGAAAAAAAAATAAAGTAGTTGCTTAAGGGCTACTTCATTTTGAGGGCTAGGCTCGCTTTTTGCTGGACAGCAGAATCTGTTAAGCAGAACCAGAGGGCTGTGGTCACTGTGCACTGCTGTTGGTTTGGGTTGGAACATGCTACCTTGGCATGCATAACCTAACCGTGAGAACAAGCCTTGCTGCCTTACAAACCCTGCCAAACCTGCATTTTAATGCTTAATGTAACTCTTGGCCTGCTCTCATTTTGGCAGCACTTCGACTGCGGACCTCAATTTAATACAATTATTAAATGTAAGACAAACACCATGCAGGATACATCAGTCATAAAATCCTAGACTAAAGGTCTGGATCTCAAGAGGTGATGTTGGCAGTCCCCATGCTCAGAGAGTCAAACACACCCCATGCTAGCCCAGGTGATGTTTGTCCAACTTATTCTTGAAAACCTCCAGCGACAGAAGGAGCTTGGGTAGGTCTGTAGCTCCCAGACCTACGGGAATGACACAGTGAGTACACAGTGAGCCACAGTTCCCCTGTCATCATGAGATGTTGATCTGGGAGGGCCAGGCACTTCTTCCCACTGCTCTTGTTGACTTATTTGGTGACCCTTCTAGGCTTCCAAAACTTATGAGAGAAGAAATGGTGATATTGAGTTTACCTAACAAAACATTTGGGTGAAAAACACTTTTGATAAAGATCTACAGACTAAAAAGCGCCTAATATTATCATAATTTAAAAGTAAAATTAAGAATTTAAAATAATCACTATTATTAAAATCAGGTAATAACCAATTTTAATACCCTTAGAACACATGGCCTCATCTAACAAAATTAATTTTCTTTTGTGGAGGGAACAATTTAGGGGACTGATCCCCTTTCCATGACTTCCATAAGATTTGGGCTGCAAATTGCTGGATGGTGAAAGAGGCAAATTCCTGCTTGTTAGTGTGTTGCTTTCACCCCATCTGTATAGGATTTCGGCAGGAAAGCAAATGACTCTTTCTCATAATCAGCTTACTAAATTCCCTCTCTGATGGAGAGCCTGTAGCAAACTGACTCCAGGTAAAAGCCGACGAGCATGGTAGGAGTGCAGGGTCATCATACAAATAGTCCTTTGCCTTTCAGAGCTGAAAGCTTTGCATGGCCCTGGGGATCCTAGGGGTGTTTTTAGAAGGGAGGCTTCAAATGCATTCCTGACTCCTTTTTCAAGAGCAAACCACAATTACATGGGGAAAGTATAGTGAAGGTATTTGTTTGCCAGGCACTGGAGAGAAGATCTGCAGGAACACTTGTGTTTGCATGGCTTGGTTTATTTAACCTGGAATGTCCTTTGACTTGACTCCCCTGTCCTCCTCTCCTCCAGCACACACAGAAGAATGGGGCTCTTGGGGGACTTCTATCTCCCCCATGCAAGAATTTTGCCTCTGACATGTATGAGGAGTAGGAACAGGACTGCAGGAATAAATAAATATCAGTGTGATTAAAAACAAATGTATGAAGCATTATTAACGATACACTGGAGAGAATGGAAGCATGCTATGCCAGAAACACCATCAGGAACTGAATGGATATCAAGGGCTACATAGCCTGGTGTTAAGGCAGCAGAAAGGGGCAAATTAGTGATTTATTATGCAGACAGCAATATCTGAGCCTGCAGCTGGATATTTCCTCTTTAATTAGTAGGCATGTTCTGAACTAGTAGACTTTTTCTGAACTAGGACAGATCAGACTCAGGTCTATGCAGGTAACCTACCTCTGACAACAGAGACTGTCATGTTTCCTCTTGTTTTCGTTATTCAGCACACCCCCAGCTCCCCCTTCCAGCATACCTTCTCAGCTCACAGCTCTGAGAAGTTTTGACAACCTGCGGCCCATCTGTCCTTGCTTTGAAGGCATTTCTGGAAAGACATCTGGATTGTCTGGTTGCCCAGCAAAACTGTCTGTTTTGCAGGTAGGAGGCTGAGAGTTTATTGATACAGCGGGGGATTTCTCTCTGAAAACATAGCATTATTCTCATTTCTGCCACTGATAAAATGCAACCACCACATATACAGTGCTTTACTCGAGTGAGTAATTATCTGACAGCTCCTATTCTGAGCGCTCATGCAACGGCATGTAGACGGAGAAGGAAACAAGTCATTTGCATACAGAGCAAATATTTTGTCATCACCTGCTGTTCATCCTAATGAGATTTTGCCAGACCCATTAGAATGATTCCACGCTTCTTAATACCCACTGGGATTGCTTTATTATTTGAGAGAGTCAACAGTTGGCATATGCCACTGTGTCTCTGCATTCAGCTCCCATGAAACCTCTGAAGGCAGCTAAACAAAGGCAGTGAATAACCAGTTTTGTTTCCCTCTCTCTCCCAGGATGTCTTAACGCTGACACCAGTGACTCGTAGGCATCATGGTTAAAGGGATCTCTTTATCAGCCCACTCCCACCAGCTTCTGAAGGCAGTAGGCATCTTTTCGCTAGGGACTGGCTTGTATCTGCCTGGCTGAAAGCAAAAACTCTGAGGGTACCTGCTCCCTGAAGGGGACTGATGGGAATTTCTGTTTTTCTACTTCCCCTGCTGGTTTTAAAAATCTTGTTTCTGAATTCATTGGTGGTTGCTTTTTCTCTCCTCTTACTCTATCAAAAAGCTATATAAACAAGAGGAAAGAGCCCTAAGACACACACGGGTAAGAACTGAAATTTAAAAAAAAAAAAAACAACTGTTGATGAGTTCACTTCAATAAGAAACTAAGGAAGATTTTGGCATGGCCCAAATTTACATAGCCCTTTTTGTGTGTAAGCTTTCCATATGAGCTGGTGATCATGGACAGAGTGCTATCGAATTTGAGTAAAAACCATCCAAAAAAATACAGAGAAGTACTTTTTCTCTGGTCTGTCAGCTGTAATAATCTGAGGTATTCCAATGGCACTAATGGGATATAATTGGTCTGGGTGTTACTTATAACCACATGGACTAAAAAACCATAATCCTAATGTGTGATATTTAAGTTGACAGTGTCACTTTAAACAAAGCCACTCTAGATGATTTTTGCTTTGGGAGTCTCCTTTTACAAACAGATCTTGCCAAGAGCCAGAGTAAACACTGTGTTAATCTTAGATCAGCCTTTAATTTCTCCTACTTCCTTTCCCTTCCCCTTTCCTTTCTATTTCCTTCCAAGACAAAAATATTATAGACAATTTAAATCAGACATGTCCATAGCCGAACAACAAAATCACCAACAGAGAACAATAAGAATAGCAATAAACTCAACATAGTAATTATTTTCCCGTCATACTGGCAATTACAAAAGCAAAGAAAGAACAACTGAGTGGTCTTAACCTGATATTGATCATTTAATTTTCTCATGTCATGTAATATTAAACAGGCTAATGCTACTGCAGGGAACCCTAGCAACAATTAAGCGTAGCTATGAAAAAGTCAGACTCATTGCAGGCTCAAGGGTGATAACTCACTATTTATGCCAATGGTAATAATTATGTGCAATGCAAATAGTGAAATTAAAGACAGATTAATACTTCGGCACAAGGTCACCATTTCAGTGAGGTTCATATCTGGCCCGGTTCCTGCCCGGTTTGTGTTAATGTGGTACACACTGCTTACTTGGAGCTCTTGTAAGGCCTACATGTTGGTCAATGGTTGACATAGGCTAATCGGGAATTGTAGCTTCAGTCTACAAGGTGAAGAATGAACTTGGCAACAGATTAGCTCATCAGCATTAGGACTCACTTGTTTTTCATTCACGCTGTGTGCTGAAACCTCATTGTAGCTAACACAGGAAGAACTGAAGTGGAGGTTTCTGCTGTTGGACTGGTTTTAAGCTTGAATCATCTGTTGTTCAGTCCACAGAGCACATGCCTGTCTTTAAACTTGGAGATTTGGTTGCCAGAATGTACGTGCTGGTTGGCTTGAGTATCCTAGCTGGTGTCTAGCTGCTCCTCATAGAGGTTATTAATTTCCCATTAGTTTTGAATCACATCTGCCAGTCCTGTGTGAATACCTTAAGTATAGAGGAACCTCTCAAAAGAAAATTGATACCTATGTTAAGGCAACTGAGTTGCACTTCAGCATTTGGTTCCATGGATAGCTCGTCAATGCTGATGACTGCACTGACTAGATTTCAGTTGACTACGTCGGGACCTTAGGCACCTGGCTCATCTGTAGAGACCAAGTTGGTGATACAGTTTCTGAAACACTGGCCATTGGAGTTATCCTGCAATAGTCTGCTTGGCCTCCAGTTGCCTCTCCAGGTGGGCATGTGCCTCCTGTAGATACTGTGCCATATCTGCCAGCCCAGCCCGAATACCTCAGCTATCTCACAGCATCTCAGATGGCTCATGGTATTTATGTCTGAGCAACTTAACCGACCTCATGTGGTGTATCTCAGCTGTCTCCAAACAAGGTGACCTTCCAGTGCTTGCCTTGATGTTTATATCATGAGCAATGGACAAGTCTGCTTATGAGAGCAAACTCAGACCTGTGTTTAATTGAGAACACAAATAAAAACGCAGAGAGTCACCATGGGAGGAGGAAGAATGGTGAACAGACACTGTGGGGTGAGGTTTTCTTCTCCATGCTTTCATGGTGGGTGCAGTAGCGGCTCCTCAGAAGCATTTTTGCTGTATGAATGCTGCCAGATACAGAGGAAGCACCGAATTTGAACCATATGTGGGGGCCCTGCATAATGTAATCCCATTTACAGATCCATTAATTTTAGTTTCTGTTATTTCATGTTGTAGCACTTTAATCTCTCTAGGCCAATTATCATCAAAGTCCTACCCAAATTAGCAAAAGGTTCAGTTTTTCCTTTCCTGATTTATGTCAAGGAAGAGCATCCTGATTCAGACGGGTTAAGAAACTCCACCTTAAACCTTCCACTGCTTCTGTGAGACGTTAAAGAGAGTTCAAAATGCTTGTATGGGTTTGCTTTTATTTCCATTTCCTGCGCAAAGCTGGAATCATTGACATTTGCAGTATTTCTGACCATCCCCAAGTCGTTTAGCCACTGAAGGGAAGGAGAGAGAGAGAGAGGATATGTCTGAGAGGTCAGATAATCAGACATTCCCTCCAGGAAAGGATCATTAGTGAAAAAGAAATGGAGTCTGATGATGAACGCATGGTCTTGTAGGGGGCAAGGATGGAAAATTCTGACACTGAAATTTTTTATTACTCCTTGTATTTTTGTTTTATTTTCCTTTTATTTTTTCTAGTCTCCATAGAGATCCCATAATTGGAATTCCATGGTTTTGATGATAATCTAAAACCAAAGAAGACAGAAGAATAAAAGTTGCCAGTGGCACAAAACATGGGCAGATATAGAAAAGTATTCCCTCTGGGAATTCCTGCAAATGCAGAACATGCTTGTGGAAAAAATAAAAATAATGCAAGTGGAATTTTTTTTCATTTAAATTGCAATTTGATTTATTTTGAAAATGAGCCTGTTTAAAGTTTTGATGAACATACGTCAAAGCCTAAATTTGCTACATCTGATTAAACAATTTGAGTTATAGTGAAAGAATATTCTTATAGTAAACACTCCAAGTTCACTTACCAGGTTTTTAGGAAAGGCAAAACCCACTGAATTTGTAAAAGTCACTGACTAATCAGAATCTATGAGTGTGCTCAATTGGCTTTTGAAGAAAAACCGGTTTCTTTGTTTGTTCAGCTCAAGTGTCCTCCACACTATGTATGATACTGCAACGAGTACGCTCTGGATCATAGTAATAATAATAATGATAACAGTAAAAGCCGCTAGCTGGAGTGTGTCCTCCAGAAGAGACCACATCCCGGAGCGTGTGCCAGAGGACACTTGGGTGGCTCTGCAGGGAGCCAGGCTGGGCCTCACAGAGTTTATTAGATTAGGTTTGCTGTGCAAACACAATTATACACCTCCCAAGCCCTCCCTGACCTTAAAATCCTAACGCCGCCCTCACATGACACTGCACCTGAACAGATAAACCGCGCTGTGCTGAGCCACCTCGGGTCTTGACGTCCACAAGACAGTTAATCTGCAGTCTAAGGTATTTGGGTATCTGCAGACCATGGGTATTTGAGAGATGGATGAAGTTCAGTCTAATATCTTATTCACTTTCAGCTGAGAGTATAATTAAGTCGGAGAACCAGGAGAACTTGTTTCCCTCTTTTAGTCTCTGGGGCGAGGGGAAAATCTCGAAAACCCAGGTGACCAGATCAATTAAATTGCCTCATTTTCACAAATGCATCCTTTTTAAAAAAAAATCTTTTAGAAATTCTGCCCCTTGCACTTTTCATTTAATTTCAATTTCTGTGGGAGCAGAAGCTGACATAAACTGAATAATAAAAAGAAAAACAGAATGGATAACCCACCACTTCCTCCTCTAATAAAAATGATAAAAGTTACATTTCCAAATAAACATATGTTAAGCTACATGACTGTTTAAATCAAGGGGCCTCCCATGCTGTGTATCCTCTAGTACCTCTTATACTTCTGGTTAACATAAACGAAAAGAACAAAATGTAGTTTAAAGGAGACATACCATATTTAAGATATGTAACTGAGTATATATCAAGCAATAAGAATATATACTCCTTAAAGAAAACAAACAAGCACAAATGCAAACCAAGAATGAAATAGCTACTATAGCCAAAGGCTCCTTGCTTGACTGTTTAAAACCTGCTTACATTAATATAATTTGTTCTAAAACTATTCTGAAAGCAAACCACATAGGTTCAGTCACAGGATTTCTTAATTACACCTGCTGCTTTCTTCTGAGCCATGGATGGTCTTGTCAGTCTTGAATATCTCTATTACCTATAACTTTCAGCCTGCTTCTTGGAGAAAACGATCTTCGTTCAATGTGACATTTTAGGAAAGAAGGCTCCTTCTTGACCAACAAGTCAATATTCCCAATTCAACCCTTCTGCACAAGAGAAGTACAGGAGAGTCTCCAGTGAGACTCTCCATTGTTCTTGTCCCTTTCCATCTTGTCCAGGAAAAAGAAAAAAAGAAGTCAAAGAAACCTCACATGAGGTTACACGAGATTATTCTCTCTTTCTTCCAAAAGAAACATCTAGCCTCCACCTAAAGCTTATCCTTATTATTTAATTGTAGCTTTATGCCAGCAAATTCTCTCAATACAACCCAATATCTGATCTCAGTCTGTCTTGAACATGATAAAAGCCCTTGAGAATGGCTGGTCCTATCTCCATCTCAACCCTGCAAGGATCTTGGACTTCTTCCAGTTCAGCATCTCGCTGGCACATAAAACAGAAACAACGCTAGTGACAGTGATGAATGGTCTTCTCTTGGCTGTTACTTGCGTTCACACTGCTGGATATCTCTACAGCATTTGATTGCATAAACCATGAAATCCTTTTGTCCACATTAAGGATGTTTGGTCAGCATTACCGATCTAAGTAACAATCTCTGCAGAGGAAACTGGTACACTTGAGCCCAAAGTAGATAGTATGCAAAGAAAGTCCATCCATTGAATGAACTCACCTCTCTCTCAGGACTATGGCAATCACAGTTGTGGAATTATTTAAACTCAGTTAATGACTGGAAAAAAAAAAAAAAGAGAGCCTGAGAGATACTTTTGGCAGCTACTGTACAGCTTACTTGTTATGTAATTGAAATTATACAAGCAATTAAAGGGCAATTATAATCAGCAAGTGAGACAGTTGTGGAAAAATTAGATGTGTAAAGACATCAAGGCTGTGGATAATTCATTTTGTCTTAAACAGTCACTTGTCTCAGTGGGTTCCTTTAGCCAGAGATAAGCCAAATTGCGATGCAGCACTTGGCAGGAAGAGAAACCACCAGTTCCTTAAACCAGGTGACTTTCAAGGATGTGGAGACCTGGGAGGGCCCCAGCTGCAGTGGGCAGGAGAAACCAGAGCTGTTCTCCAAGGACTTCTACGCAGTGGCCATGGCATCCTCAAAACCCAGTTGGCTCCCAAGCCAAACTCATTTGTCCCCAAGCTACAGTTCCCCCATTTCTATACCAGGTTCTCCCTTTCCTTCCTCCTTCCACTACGCCACGGGACCAGGAGAGCTCCTGAACCAGTTTTCTCCCAAAGACTGCACTGTATTTGTAAACACATCTGATGTCTATTGCAATGTGAGTCCACCCCCCAACTACTGCCTGAAGGCTGGAGAGAACTTCTTTAGGAAAGAGGAGCAAACAAGCAAAGAGAGAAAAACCCTTCCCCTTTCTGCATGTAATACTTTTTTATCTGCTTGTCATCACGTGTTTTGGAGCCTCAGAAAGCCACATGAAAGAGATGGATCATTTTCGCATGTCAGGCTTTTCTCTCCACCGCACAAGCTTTGCGTTTGCTGGTGTAGTCAGCAACACAGCAATCCCTCTGGCAGAAAGGGCTATACCCAAATGCCACCTGATGCAAAGATATCATCTTCCCCAGAGAGTGTGAAAAGTGCATCATGACCCATGCATGTCCGCTCAAAAAAGAGGATATGGGGCAGGAAAAACCTTCCAGTATGAAGTGGTCAAAATCAGAGCAGGAGAAGGAATCTGAGATTCTGTCAAAGTTGGTGGGTTTTTTCATACCCTGCACATTTCATGTTACAACCATCATTTGTCAGTAGCTCGAGGCAGCCATTTTCATAAAAAACTAGCCAAAGTTTATGGAAGACACAAAGAAAGAAGTGCATGTGTGTGCATGTTCTCACCAGAGCTGTTGCTGACGATCTGAGTTGATAAAGTACATTTCTTGCCTGGGGGGACCCAACTCTCCCTGCCTTTGCTGCTGCAGAAAGAAAATGTAAAACATGTCTAAAAAGCCACAATAAAAACATGCTAATGTGTCAGTGAGCCTTTTTCTTCACTTCAGACTGAGAATCTGCCTGCAAAAACCCTTCAATAACTTCTACATGAAGGTTCCCAGATTAGTTACCCCAGTTAACATTGGAAGGGGTTAAGGATAAAAAAATCCCAGATGCAACCCTGGCTTCAAACCAGCCTGTTTAATTTGGTCCTGGGTGCCTAAGCAGGTGTGCCAGGTATTATTTCGTGATTCTGGGTTTGGATCAAACTCTGCTATTCCAGAAGACTCCTGTCTTGCCTGCTCCTCCACTGCACTGGTTTCTTTTCTCAGCATTTCTCCATCCCATCTCTTCAAGATGTTCTCGGTGCAGAGAGGGAACATCTAATCCCTGCTTGTTGGGCCAGGTATGTGGGGAGGTCTTTTTTTCCTGTAGAAAATCAGGAAGCCTGTATGGAGGAAACCAGTTTGCTGTGATTAGAAAGCAGGCAACAAACCAGAAAGCAGAGGCTTTCTGGGCAAAGTTTCTCCAGGGAGTTGCTACAAGCCACAGACCCACTGTGATTTTGCTCTTGATTTACAGTTTCTTCAGGCACCAGTTTGTGTGCCTCTGCTCTGGTCAGAGTAAACAATAATCAGGCTATATTTCACTCCATCCACAACCTATTTTTAAGGCTTCACTTGCTATTAACCCACTGCAGAATTGTGAGGAGCACACACCCGTCTCAGTACAGGTACAGGAATGGTGCATCCAGCATCCCAGCCCTGGAGCTGCCCGAGGGTAGGAAATAGTCAGCAGCATCAGAAATCCTAAATTTTCCTTCCCAGGTTGAGAGCAGAAATGTCTCCCCACTGGCACACTGCCCTCTACTGCCTGTGCAGGCAGCGTAAGGCTGGGGTTGGTAACTGGAGCCTGCATGGGGCAAAGCGTGGCTGTCTTGATGAGCAATATAATTGGCATGACCAGGACAGGGTCCTTCCTCTCAAAATCTGCAAAAACAGTAGTTCTATGCTTTTATTTTACCTTTTAATAAAACATACAACATTATAGCCAGGAAAGCCTGCCTCTCCCCCCGAGATGTTGTCCAAGGAGTAGACAATAACAAGTAGCACTGATTTATTGCTGCAGAGGAGGTAGAGAAAGAGGAATGTAATAAATGCTGAGGAGATGAGAAATGCACCCGTTCCCTCACCCCCTACACATGCACACACACTCACAGGCGCTTGCAGCCCAGAGAGGGAGAGGAGGTTATCTGCCACGAACCAGCACATTGCTGAAATTCTAATGAAACAAGAGCCAACGCAGGTAGGTGGTAGTAGAAATGCTGAGCTTGATGCACATTTATCATCTTCAAACGCTGAACACAAGTTGGTGAGGAATGTCAAGAAAAGGGCACCCTACCATTTGCAAAAATATTTTGTAAGAAAGATAGAAGTGGCTATTTCCTACAAAGAATTAGAATAAATACATTTTATTCCAAAACAAATCAAACCCCCACTTTGAAGGAATACTAATAAGCTGGGCAGAACAAGCACATGAATGTTAGAAAACGCTAATTTAAAATTACTTTTGCTACCTTAATTCATCTCCCATGTGTATGTGTATTATGCAGAGACGGTTTGTACTGTCTGATCAGATAGTAATTTTCCACATAGCCCCTTCCTTCAGTACACAAATTAGACCCACTCTGTGGCTGTGGCAGCATTTCTGCTTCATGTTATCACAAAAGCTAGAAGTGAATGAGGAACGAGACTGCAGGGAAAAGTACGAAATTACATCCTTGGATCCTATCTCCTCCTTTGTCGCAGAGTGCTGGGAAATACCGTTCACCCAGGCTTTTCACAGACGGGCTCTAACTGTGTCTTCTTTTACTTTCTAGGTTCCTGATTTCCAAGCCCAGCGGTTTGGTTTGCAGAAGCGCTGAGCTCTCAGTCTCAGCTGAGTCAGGGAGAGCGATGCTTCAGTGATTCACAGCATCATATCACACAGTAAGTGCTCTGAAAAATCAGGTCCCAGTGAGTTCAAACAGGGCAGCTGCAGTGCTGACTTAGCTGCCCATTTGCCAAATGACAATATCATGGTACCTCATCATGAACAAGTTTTACAGAAATGAACCAACTAATAGTTGGGGGGTCCTTGTACTGCAGTGGTGAGCACTATAGGAAATCCCATAAAGAAAACTTTTCAGCATTCAAAGAGCATGGTATAAATCAGCAATATAATAGGTGCTTGCGAGCTGAGACATCCTTTTAGTGCACAGTATGAGACTGGAGGACTTTGGTTACATGAAGAAACCCCAAGTATGTGTGTGCAATTAAAGACAAAATTAAAGGGAGTTAGGTAAGGTTGCACGACATCTGCATGACTTATCAGTGGGGTAAACACCACAGTGTTGAGATTTGCCGACGCAGCTGAAGGACCACACCTGTAGGGTGAGAGCCTGCTCTAACAGCACGTGGGACATGAAATATGCTGTCATCAGTGGTTTCACACATAAACACTGATAGCAGTGGACCAGTGAAATTTAGGAACCAGACCCAGTCCAGGCTATGGACTAGTGTTTTCTCTTGGGTGCAAAACTTTAAATGCTTACTCTTGTCCTAACACCATTCTGCCTCACCGCTTAGGATTTGCCCCACTGTAAACCTTCCCCAGTCTCAACAGTTCAGTCCCATTCTGTAAAGTCTGTGGTTTTTGGGCTCATTCTCCCAGTTTTAGTCATGGTACTCCGCCTGTGCCAGTTCACCCCATCCAGGTCCTCCACCTCTCTCCCCACAATAGCCATCAATCTGAGTTGTCCCCATAAAGACCAGTTCCTTGTCTGCTCTGTTTTCCTTTCTCTCACATAACTCTCTTTTCATTCACAGAGCACTGGGGAGTTTCAAAGGATAAGTCACAGCATTTTTTACATAATAAACCTTTTCCCTCAGCCTGAGTCTTGACCACGAGGAACAGCTCTAAATGAAATTCTGCTCCCCACACTATCTGGAATAATTCAGCCTCAGGCAAACACCTGGATTGGAAAATTTTACTCCAAATGGTCAAATTTTGGCAACATTATAAGTGACTGGAAAATGAGAAATCTTAATAAAATGCAAAAGTGTCAGAGCCACGTGTAAAACCTTGAACTTTAGACAGGGTTGAGCTGCCCTTGTGTCCCCCATCTCAGACATATCTCCTGACCATGTCTTGTATATCTTCAGCACAGATCTGGGTATGCACCCACAAGCCATATACCCCTATCACCCTTGTTTCCACGGAAAGCGAAGCTGTCTGCAAGCCACAGTGTGTCCTGGATGACTGTGGGACCAGGACCTCCAAAGCTCTGCTCCCTAAGTTGAGTAGACACAGCCCCCAAGAGCTCCTTCTGGACCCCTGGGAGACCTACTGATATGTCCCAGTGATGATAGTGGTGGAGCCATGGACCTCTTATTCTCTACCCAAAGCAGCCCCACAGGCAGGCAGGAAATGGTCCCTCACCCACGCAGGGATCTGCTGCTCTGATGGGTCCCCAGGGGTACATGGTGGTGACCAACACACTCAGCTTGACTTGCCATAGGCATGTTGCTCACTGGTCTCCGAAAACAGTGCCCATGCACTTCTGACAAGGTGAACACCCAGTGCTGCCTGCAGCACACCGTGTAAAATGTTAATGTTAAACATTAAATGGCAATAAGTGAAGGTCTCCAGCATGATCCTCCAGCTCTTTTTTCTTGCTGTGTACCTACTCTCTGGCCTTGAGCAAGTTGCTAAATCTTTCTGTGAACCAATTTCCTCAGTTAATAAACTCTGCGGCAGGATGCAGCTAGGATCAATTTATTAATGTTTGCGCAGCATGGGAAGGTCCTTGAGGGGAAAGCTCATGGGAGAGCAGCTTTGTTACTCTTATCTCCTCAGAGTTAGCATCTAACACATCTGCTCAGGGTGACTCAATCCCATGTCTAGCCTATTGCTTACTATAAAGTATAACAGAGTTTCTATGGTACAATGAAGCATTGGAAATAAACTGAGACTGGGATTTATAGCTGCATTTTCTTGCAATGTGTTATAACAGCCAGCATTATTTAATCATGGAAACATGATCTGGCCAGAGCTAATTAGCTTTGCTCAGGTGTGCTTGTAAATTTAATTTGAGGAGTTCTACCTTGTGCAGAAGTTGAATGCAGACTAATGTGCATGCTGGAAAAATAACAAATCATATTATGGTATAGAACAGGAAACCTTTTAGTTGCACAATAAATTTGTACAATTCAATGCATGCAGTATTCATATAGCACCATTCAGAAATATATTTCAAAGCTTTATACAAACAGCTTGCATGCTACATGAGAGCCAATATGTCAAATCCTATTAAAGAGAAGAAAGCCATTTTAAAAATAAATTTTCAATATACATTTAAACAAAGCATTCTTTGGAAGAGGAGTCCACTAACAGCTGGACATAACTGTCATTAATACAGGTCATGACAGGGAACTGAATCCATGATGTAAGACATTCACCAATGGTGGTGTCAATATAAAAGCTGTTATATTGTGTTTTATTTAAAAAATAAAGTGACCATGTGGCCCGAAAATCAAACTGGATGGGGCTGGATGCTCCTCTTCACTTGCATTATCCCAGCAATGGAAAAAATGAAGAAAATTAGTGAGGAGAAGTTGAGACAGAGCGGAAATGTGTAGCAAACTGAAATTCTCTGCACTATTCCACTCCTCTCATTGTTTTCCACCACATTCAGAGTCTACTGGAGACTTCATGCTTTCTGCTTAGTTTGTTATGTTCTCTCCCCACCTACTGATACATTTCCATTAATTGAACTTGTTGGTTTAAGTGTTTTTACTCCCTCTGCACTGCAAGCTTTTGCAATGCAGCTGAGGTATCCACCACTGCATGAGGTTAGGTGCCAGGAGAAAGCGTGTTTTAGGCCACACACATCCCTCTGCATCAGCCCTGGGATCTGAAAGACCCTTCACGGGTCACCTAGTGGGATAGAAGCCCCTGTTCAGAGGGACAGAACAGCGACTGCTGATGTGGGGCTCTGAGAGAGACACAGGCTCCCTGGCTGCTGAGTGATGCAGGCTCTGCCATTCTGCCTTGAGAACTCATTTGCAGGAGGAAACATGGGGAATGGCCCAGAAAGAAACCGCTCTACCGGGAATGTGCTGTTTGCTAGCACTATCAGTTGCGAGGAGAGGACAAAAAACTTCCCTTGAATTCCCATCTCAACTTAGTTGTGGGCAGCCTTGCTGCTGCCTTCAGAAATATTTCTACAGTCCAAAATGACTAAAGCATACCTCTGTTGGATTTACCATAAAAACTCAACAGAGTGTGCCAAAATAGTATGTCCAGCCCTGGAAACAGAAATAATCAAGCTTTTCACCAACTAGGAAGTTGGTGAAAAATGTACAAATATTAAGTATTGCTGACACACCTTACAAATAAGACTCTGGATGCTGGTTTATTTAGGTTCCTGGAAAATCTGCTTGTCTCTAAATTGTAATGTAGAATTAATACACTAAAAGAATTTTTAACATGTGTTTCTCAGTGGTTGTTTAACAGCTTGAAAATTTTCCAGTAATATTTTGTCAATGACTACTTCACACCAGCATTATCTTAAAACTAATACAAAAAGCTAGGTGCTCCAGACAGTTGAACTGAAATGTGCAATATGAGGAGCTGCAGCCAACACACTAGTTCTCGTATTATGTGCGTTTCAAATTATGCAAGAAGTGGTGCTTATTGTGCAGAAGATGGTACAGTCAGCTCTGGTGCTCTCTGAGATGACTCACCTACTCTCACTGCTACCCAACAACAACTTTCCATATATATCTTTTATGTGCATGGATATCCAGATTTATCCTCTCAAACTTTGAGATTTTTGGCTGAGATCCCTCAATTAAAGGCTGGTTTTGCTTTAGTCTCTTCCTATAGTCAGAGCAGGGGAACACGTGCCTCTTGAAGACGGCTCTGCTCTTCAGTGGGCTGAGTCATTGCCGGTCAGCTGCTCCCTCCATTGCTCCATTGACTGGAGAAGGAGCCTCGGGCAGGGCTGGCAAGCCTGCGGTGTGCATGTCCCAACCAGCCCGTCCTGCCACTGCTGGTGGGCTGAGAGGAGACCTTGCAAGGTGTGAAAGGCTTACCGGTGTTTGTCTGGGGAGGCTCGGTTCCTGGCTTAAGTAATGCAGTTAAATAAATACACTTACGCAGTTGGGACTTAGGTGGTATCCCCGCTCTGAGTTGGAGAGGGGCCCCACCAAGCCCCGCTGGCTGCAATTAGGCTTTCCCAACCTGCAGTGGCTGCGGTGCCTGAAGCACCCTGACAACACAAGACAGAGTATCCCCATCCCCATGCAGGACCATGCCCATCCCCATGCAGGACCGTCCCCACGCAGGACCTTCCCCAGGCCATTTACCCTGACAGTTCTCATTTCACGTCTCCTTCCATCACTGCTTTTTGCCTTTCCCTATTTCCAGGTTTTGTTCCCAAGCACTTACCGCCTCCCTCCTGCCTGTATCCACAGCTGCTGCCTCACACACTCTTCCTCCGCTGTTCTCTGGATATATCCTCTCCCTCGAGCATTTCTCTCCCACAGAGCTGCTGCTCTTTCCCACCAAGCACAGTTTCACCCCTGAGTTTCAGACAGCACTGCAGACACTCACCAGATCCCAGTTCTCTGGGGTCGGATCCTGCGGAAAGCATCCACTGCTCCCAGGGACCTCAAGTCCCTTCCTCAGTCATGGGGAAGATGAGAATTAATCAGAGAGCTGCAGCACTCCCTTTTGACTCCAGTGGCAGACCAGTCTTTGGAAGGTGAAAGGGACTGGAGCAGCCAAAGGGTATTACAGATACCTCCATGGAGTAATGGGTCCCCAGTGCCCTGACATATGGAGTTACCTTCTCTAAGCCTCTTAAACATCCAGTCTGCCCCGTTCCCCCATACTGCTTCTCTTGGGGGAGAGGTAGAAATCATCTTGCTTAACTTTAAATGTCTTTAAAATGAAATAACTTGTAGTTTGGAAGTGCTTGTTTGTTACTGTAGAGTTATAGCCAGGCACCAAGGGGATAGTTTGTCATGTAGGTGTGCATGCTGCTTTGCAGGAGGCATGTGATCGCAAAATGCCAGACAGTTTGTGGGGTGGCATGGTGAGTGTGCCAGTCTGCAGGGTGTAGGACACTCTTGGTCCAGCTGCAGGCATGTTACAGCCTGGTCCCCTGGATTCAGGACACAGCAGGTCCTTTTTCATAGCAACAACAAACCAAACTGTGTCACTTCCACCCCAGTCCTTGCCCCTCGTGTTCATCATCAAGCCTAGAGTGAGCCAGATGCTCTATGGGCAACCTCCTGTCCATGTTAAGGCTGAGTTTACGTTCTCAGCATTTCTCTCTCATAGCCTGGGCAAGAAATTAAGAGCAGGGTTCCTGTCTTCTGGACTGAAGAGACTTTTCATCCTGTCTGAGGAGTCAGCTACTCTAACGAAGCACCACGAAGGAGTTATTGAAATTACAGAGAAGGAACAATGGCTCAAATTTTGAGGAGCACTGCTTTAAGGAGTATGAAGATTTCTGCATGGTCTATTAATAGATTTGGTAATGGCCCAATGCAGCTGTAGGCCCACCGAGTGGGACAGTATGTCCTAATGGTGTTTAGTTGGCTGATTACACCCTCAACTCTTATTTTTATCCCCTACATTACTACTTCATTTCCCTCCTGCTGTTTCTAGCTGCCGATTGATCCAGAGCTGTGGGTAGAGGAAAGAAATTATTTATATTACAGCATAACTACTCTATATTCCCAAGTTAAAGGTGTGTAACAGAGCAGGGCTGCGGATGAAGGGCAGGTGTATTTCACAGTTGTTTCATCTCCATTGCTCTGCTCTGATGAGGAGTGAAGCAGTGCACATGAGTGGGTTGGGGAATGGGAAGGAACATGTCAAAGGAACAGTTTGTATGCCATGCCAATGTGTGCCAGCCTGCTCTGGCACCTCTGTACCGTTCTCAGGCTGTCAAAAGAACCAGAGCCTGAATAAAAAACACCCAAACATAACTATTTCTGCTTTAATAGGTCACATGCATATGTACGTCACTTAACACCTCACATAGCAGAGGAAAAGTAAAGTTTCTCTCTGATTACTGGTGAAACTGGACCAGTGTGGTTACCAGTCAGAAAATGACACAACATGGAAGGCCCTTATTATCCTGATTAGTCAAAATTATATGTGTCTTCCTTCTTCATCCCCAAACTAGCTTTCCCGGCTTGGAAGGGCTCTCCATGCCCTCAAAGGCCAGACTCATACAACCCGTGCAGAGTGTGTTGAAAATCCCAGTGCCACCACCATAGAGCTGTGGAGCCCAGGCTGGGGTGGCTTGGAGATTGGTGTTATAAACAGGGCGTGAGTCCAGTCTTGCAAGGAGGCTTGGGCACACAATTAACTGACAATGTAGGCCAATGCTTTGTGGTTTTTTGGATCTACTCCCTGCACAGGCAGAGCCAAGTAATGAGAGTGTCTCCCAGCTCAGAGGAATCATAGAATAGAAGCATGGAATCATTTTGGTTGGAAGAGACCCTCGAGATCTTCGAGTCCAACCATTAACCTAACACTGGCACTAAACCATGTCCCTAAGAACCTCATCTATGTGTCTTTTAAACATCTCCAGGGATGGTGATTCTACCACTTCCCTGGGCAGCCTGTTCCAGTGGCCAACAACCCTTTCCCTGAAGAAATTTTTCCTAATATCTAATCTAAACGAAAGGGACCAACCCCCTCCATGCTCCAACCTCCTTTCAGGTAGTTGTAGACAGCGATCAGGTCTCCCCTCAGCCTCCTTTTCTCCAGGATAAACAGCCCTAGTTCCCTCAGCCGCTCCTCATCAGACTCGTGCTCTAGATCCCTCACCAGCTTCACTACCCTTCTCTGAACTCTCTCCAGCACCCCAATGTCTTTCTTGTAGTGAGGGGCCCAAAACTGAACACAGGGTTCGAGGTGCAGCCTCACCAGTGCTGAGTACGGGGGGAGGACCCAGGGTCACACAGAGAGATGCTCTGTGGGCTGTGCCTGAATCACATTCTGTGCCTCAGGCTCTATAATTTTCCTTGGTACATCAGGACACTTTTGCAGGAACCTCTGACTCAGGCTTTCACCCTGAATGTCTAAAGGTTTGTAGTGACTGTCACCCTCAGAAAAAGAGAGGTTTGGTTTGATCCCAAAACAGAGACATTTGAATACACACACCTAGAGTTTTCTGATAGCTGTGCTCACCATCTGAAGAGCTGCAGTGCCCAACTGTTACCTTCTTACCATCGCTTATGTGTTTTGAACAGCACCATAACATCAGGTTATGGTGAAATTCTGAAGAATAGCTCCAAGATCCTTTTGCCTCTTCAGAGCTGAAGGAACGGGTAGAGCAAGGAAGTCAGGAAGCCATTGCAGCAGCAGACATGCACGGTACTGCTGTGGTCCCGCAGTAGCAGAAGCACCAAGGTGCACAGCCAGGATCTGGTTCCAGCGTAACACCATCAGCAAAGCGAGAAGGCACAGAGTACAGCTTTTGGGACAAGCTGCCGGCAGGGGAGTCAGGATGTGGCAACGCCGCACGTTAGTCATGCTGCGATAACTCCGTAGACACACGCTCCTACCCTAAGATAAATGTAAAACAGTTTGTTGGCGGACATGGGAATAGCTGCTTCACATTTTCCAAGCCGTAAGAGTAGGAGACCCAGCAGTCATGCTGGGAGATGTTGCTGTTTTAGAAGGTCACACTCAAGTTTGCCACAGGGTCACTTTTTTGCATGGCCAAGCCCACACAGGGGAGAGGAGCCAACGCAAACGGACTGAGGAATGCAAACAGAGTGTCTCAGCCGGGGTGTTCTCAGAGCCACCTCAGCATAACCGCATGGGTGAAGAGTGGATGAGAAATGGAAAGGGAAAGGCAGAGAGAGAGAAAGTTTTCTGTAAAGTAGGAAGGGGAAAACATTTGGGATTTTTTGAGTTGTTTTTTCTTTTTGTTTTGTTGGTTTGGTTTGGTTTTTTTTTCCGAATGTAGTTATTTTTAAAATACAGCTCTGCAGCATGAGATAAATGTCCTGTTGTTCCTGCGGGATATTTACAAGTGACTCATTAAATATTTCAATAGCAATGTATTGTTCCTGAGATGGAAGGATTGACAGTGAAAGAGAGCCATTGCTGAAAATTAGGAACAGGCGACAGTGTGACTGAAAATGGTACTCTGCAGCCCAGTAGGCATCTGCAAATTTAGCTGATATGTGTTTTCAAAAGTTTGGCTTTCTTTACTGGTATACACTGGCAGTGATCTCTTGATTTCTGCTGAAGTAGACTGGTTGAGACTGGGAGAAGGAATGAATTTCATTATGTACATTAAAAAGAAAAAAAGAAAAACTTGGAGTTTTGATGTGGAAAATGTCTTCTCATTGACGTTAAGAAATACCGCAACACTGCCCCGCCCTGCAATTCCTGTACCAAGGCCGTACTTTGTATTTCAGGTATAGCATGAGGTTTGGAAAGACAAAGCTCGGAAGCTTCAAGAGGTGGCAAATTCATCATATCCCCTCAGGAGTTATTTCAATGTTTAATTAATCGCTGTTAAGATGCGCGCCTTATTGCTACATGAAACGTAGCTAGCTTCAGCCTCCAGCCATAGGATCTCGTTACATGTTGACTGGTAGATTAAAGAGTCTCTACCATAAAAATCTATGAAAAAAGCTCACTTGTTACAGAGTAAAAATTGGGTGAGGCATATCAAATTGCAGGTTTATAGGTCATGAGAAGGTTTGCGGATAATTTTGTGCTCATTGCTCGTAACAAATGCTGACACCACACTTACAAAAAAATGGTAGTTCTTCCTCTCAGTAATTAGGGAAGCCTGAAGGTTCTGAATATGATCATGGTTTCAGAAGAATTGTAAGCCTTAAATTCAGAGGATAGTTTCCAGCACTATATTTTTGTTCAGCATTTTGTCTGCATTGCTTATCTTCTTTGCCACGTGAGTCACTTCCAGTGAAAAGTACAATTGTTGCAAAGAGCTCAAGGAGAATAAACAAAAGGCACGAGCTTGTTCTCCTCTCCCTGAAGTCAGCTAAAATCACAGCCTTCGTCTGGTCAGAGTTCGGACATGTTTGGAACATATTCACTCCTCATGCTCTGCATTCTTCTTGCAAATAATACATAATTACGGAGATGCAGCCCCAAGTGGAAAAGGCTGTTTACACAAGCTATCTGCATACAGACAATAATACTTTTTACATGCCTGCTTTAGAGATATTTAACAAGTTAATTTATTTTTATTTCACTTGAAGTTTGTCCCAGCATGCTAAAAGCTGGGGTCTAAATTGCTGCCTTACAGATGTTTCCAAGAGTATTGTGCTTTTCATTGTTGTTCTCTGAATCTTGTCCAGTTTACAGATGTCTCTCTTGCACTGAGGCAATCCTGTGTTGAACCACCACGTAAGGAAAGCCAGTGGTGAGGTAGTGGCCTTGCAGCATGAGTGCTTACATTTCCTGATACAGGGAAGGCGAAAGCCAAAGAATAGAGTGTGTGATGCTGTGAAACCTCTATCAGCCAGAAGGAAGAGGTACCTCATAGTCTACCCATCTCCTTTGAATGTGGCGAGGGACAGGCTGAGAGGATTGGGGTTGTTCCATCTGGAGGAGTCTCCAGGGAGACCTTATTGTGGCCTTTCAGTACTTAAAAGGGGCCTATAAGAAAGATGGGGACAGACTTTTTAGAAGGATGTATTATGACAGGACTAGGGGTGATGATTTTAAACTAGAAGACAAGATATTCAGATTAGACATGAGGAAGAAATTTTTTACAATGAAGGTGGTAAAACACTGGCACAAGTTGCCCAGAGAGGTGGTAGATGCCCCATCCCTGGAGACATTCAAGGCTAGGCTGCGTGGGGCTCTGAGCAACCTGATCTAGTTGAAGATGTACCGCCTGCAGGGAGGGTGGACTAGATGACCTTTGAAGGTCGCTTCCAACCCAGACTATTCTATGATTCTATGAGCCCCGCACTCCATGAGAAGGCAACGTGGTTCTGGTCCTCCCACCATCTCAGGAGCATCTCTGCAGCCCTCAGAGCAACCTGAAGCACGACAGTCTGAATTTGGGGCTGACATCTTCCTGACGTGCTAAGTGCCCTCTGGGTGAGAAGGCAAAGCTCACAGAGTCACTGAGAGACAGCAGCCAAGCCGGGGAGTGGCTGTGTGATAGCAGGGGAGTCCCTGCCCTGGGAAAAGAGGAGTGCCAGGATGACTCATGCAGGTTGCATCATTAGGTAAACGAAATAAATAGTGTATAAAGCAAGGAGAGGAGTTGGTTGGGATTAGGCACTGGCATGCTGCCTAAGGTTTTGAGAATGCACTGCAGGGCATTTTTCAACCTGACCCTCTTCTCTAGAATGAGGACAAAGTACCTTCCTCCCTCAAGGACTGCAAGGTGGATCCAGGCATTAAGATGTCCAGGATACGCCATGTCCAACTCACAGGATGGAGCTCTGTGCAGACACCTGAGTTGGCTGGCCCATGGGGCACAGACCAGAAGCAACTAGCATCACCTCTTTGGGTCTGGATGGAAGGTATTTCTGTGACTCCATGACAGTGCCTGAACTCATAAATCCTGTCCAGTGGTTAGATTTATCAGCGTAGGTGGAGAGCTGCCCTGACATCAGGCCAATTGGGGATTCCCATACCACTCTCCCTCCTCTGCACTTCTGGTGTTTGCTTAGGCAGGACAAGCTCAGGTCTGCCCAGAAAGGTCGTTACAGGTGGCCACTGGAAGGTGTACTTCCATCTGGGAAGTGGCGATTCTGGCAGGCATGTGTTCAGATACCTTATAGGTAATGTACTCTTGAAATGAAAGTCTAATTAAATGCTAAAAACACCTGTGGGGTCTTTTGGCCCAGCAAAATTACCTCTTTGGCTGCATACCAGTCTTATACTGGAGGACACAACAGCAAGGAAAAGAGAAGGCACTCCTGTGAGAGTCCGTCTGAGGAGAAGCTGACGCGTGGAGCAACCTGCAATGAATGCCTTTGAAAAAACACCGTGATGTACATGGATTGTATTTGTCAAGCTGCTGTCAATACTGTGGACACTATCTGTGATATCTAGGGACCATATCACACAGAGCAAGATTCTGAAGACCCTGCAGTTGTCTGCTTCTGATACCTGGCTCTCCCAGAATTAATGTGTTATTATATGTTGGATTTCTAGGGTTGTACCCTGCAACACAGGGGAAAGCGGGCATGGTAACCTATATTTTAAGTTGAACACTATTGATAGAGAGACTTATGAAAGCTTCATCAAGTTATGAAGTGCAGTTGAGCCTCCTTCAATGGGGTCAGTGCTTAGACCTGCTCAGGTTAGCCCTCAAACTCAGTTCATGGGCTCAGATACTCCTGAGTCTGCAAAGCCAAGGCTGAAAATTTCAGGAGAATGGGCTTTCACGCAGGACTGACCACCCCCAGTTTCCAGGCCAGGCTAGAGTGCACCAGAGTTGCAGCTTCTTGTGGCATAGGTTAAACATGCATACATCAGGGGCTTTGACAGCAGCCACTGGTAATGTCTTGCAAGAAATCACCTGTATGGTCATGTAGGATGAAAGAGACCTTGCAGTTCCTTTCTTCCTCTCCACTACCCATGTAGTGGGCACGTGATTTTATTTGGATCTGAAAAGACAGCAGGTACCTGGGAAGGAGGATTAATCTTTTCTAAACATCATCAAAAGCATGACCACCTGCCAGATTTTTACTTGCAGAAAATACTTGGCCAGGATGGGAAACTACCCTTTGTAAAATGTCATCCTTAATCATGCCATTTTTAATGAAGCCACCAAGACTGGTATTCTGTGCCCATGAGAAAGAACAGAAAATATGTTATTATCTGAGACATTTGCAGCCAGCCAGGTTTAGGAGGAAGAATGTATCAGAGCTTCAGGGACTCTGCAATAGTGCCTTGCCTGTTCTGTTCGGTGGTCCACAATGTGCACACCTAACCAGGTAGTGTTAGCATTTGGGTGGTGGACGCAGAGGGGAGACAGTGATAACCCTGTTAGAATCCCACATATAAAGATTTCTGTTAGCTCTGCCTCTGTATAAAGAGAGGAGGCTCAGTAAATGCAGAAATAGACAAAGTGCTCCTGAAGAAAAACAGAAGAGAGAGACACCAGCAAGGGGCACACAAAACATATGAAGAATTACTCTCTTGGGAGAAGAAAACTTGAGATGACGCACTACCGAAGACTCCAGTCCAGTCGTTTTTTTTAAGACTTTTGAATTCCTTGCTCCCTTCCTGACCTTTTGTGAACAGATCAGGGTGTTCTTTGAAAACACCATGGGAGGGTGCATAAGTCTTCCTTTCTTTTCTGCTGGCAGCCTTCAGCAGCAGGCTTCTCACACTTGTGCTAAGTGGGATTTAATGACGTGCCAACAACTGCACCAATTAAAGGAGGAGATAACGCATTAAGTGGTGTTGTTTCAGAACAGATAACCTGCAATTTGGAAGAAATACGATGTTTTAAAAACAGGGTATGTGTGTCCTACTCTTGCCTACAAGTCATGTCAGGTAAATAAATCTCTTGTCTCCTAGACGACCAGGACATCCACAACAAACCTTACCTGGCTTATCTAATTTCTTTGCTATTGTGTCTGTGTAATTAGGCAAAGAAACAGGCATGCCAAGGGAAAGCATCCTGAGTCATCAAACATCAAATATCCCCTTGTGTCTTTTTCACTGAGAGGCTGCAGCGTTTTGAAAGACACAGCAGTGCTTGAGTCACTGACATTTGCTCTCAGTGACCAAGACGGCTCGTGTTCTCTATCAGAAACTCCTGTCAGATGGGATTGCACACCCTATGTTCGCTTTTCAGAGAAAAAGGGCAAGCAGGTTTACACAGGTGCAGCTGGGATTACAACATGCTGTTTCGCCTGTGAGAGAGAGAGAGCTCATCTTTCCCTGCAGTATATTTTCAAAGGAACTGTGGACTCCTGTTTGTTCCCTTCTTGTACAAAGTCAATCATCCCATTCTGTGTCCTGTCAGGTGACAAAGTTGTAACCTGAAGAGAATGCTGATGGCATTTCTGTAGGTATGTGATAATCCAAGATAAGTAGCAGGCTTAAGATAACTGGGGCTCAAGCCCCAGCCTGATGAAGTACTAAGGAAAGCTTACTCGTGGCTCACTACAGAAAGCGTTAAGCGTAACTTCTCCCTTAACACTCCCAAGATCAGAGGCACTGTCAGCAGCAGGAAAACTTATTGTTCAGGCTAATGTATCATCACCAGATGAAGGGGACAAACCAGGTGCAGGCAGGGGTTGAACCACCCTGACACCCTTCTTCCCTCCTTATTCGGCTGGGTGTGGGCTCAGGTAGACGCAGGGTGGCAGGGGCGTGGGCATGGTGGGGAGAACGGACACGCTGCTCACGGTACGGCATTCCCAGGTCAATAACGTAAATACTGCTCTGCTCCCTGCGACGTTTCAGCTGACCCAGACATCACTGCTTCCACCGCATCCCTGGGGAGCTGCCCTCACAGCCTGCTAGGTATTATGAAGGGTATTCAGTTTATGCTTTGCTTTGTTCAATTTAATCTAATCGCTCTTGGCCATAAAAGTCCTTTAACCACACTAAACAATTCCTCTTCCTCACTGGAGTTTACACCCATCAAATACTTGTAGATAGTTATCACGCTTCCTTTAGTCATTGTTTAGCCAAGAAATACAAGTCTAATCCAACTTCTGCTGGTGTAATGCTGGACATGGGAGGAATAAAGCCTGCCTAATGGAGAACATAAGGCACACTACTTCAGCATAAACCTTTTTAAGAACTTCCCTCTGGCAGATAATTCACAGCTGGCCTCAAAAGAGGCATCACTAGCCAGGAGGAGGGCAAGGCAAGAGGAGCTAAAAGATTATCTGATTTAGGGCTTTGTCAGCCAGGTTTTAGCAGTTGGGATGATAGGGGACAAATTCAAGTATTCCTCAAGCTGAGCTCTCTTGAGTCCAGACCACTGCTGGGAGTGGGTTAACCATCTGCTAACCATGGTGATGCACTGCCTGGAAGAGTGCAAGCTGGACCAGGCCAAAACTGTGTTAAGGACTGTGTCCATAATTTGTTGTATGAATTAACTGTTCACGCTCGTACCCTGACCATTTTCAGTTTATTCAAACACACACCACCTCTGCCTATTTAAGGCTGCCCTGACCAAGTGGAGGGCTAACAGGAGACCTGTGAGGGACACGACACTTAGTGCCCACTCTGTGGGGGAGCTCCCTTTGGGCACACTCACCCCTGCAGGCTCCAGAGACTGGAGTTTGGAGCGTTGGTCTGGAGGACATAGTCTGCCTCCTCTCACTGAATTCATGTACCCGTAGGAGATCATCTCATTTTAGTTTTTTGCTCATGTTCTCATCCCACCTTCTGTTTTTTGTTTTGTTTTGTTTTGTTGTTTTTTGTTGTTTGGGGGGTTTTTTTAGTTAACTTTGCAGCCTCTCCACTGCTCCTAATGCGTTTCAGATTATCAGTCTCTGAATATTCAAGATTATTTTTTGCCATAGTAGGAGCAGTGCAAAACTTCAGAGCCAGGAGACAGGAGAGACAGGACTAACTGGTTCCAGGACAGTCTGGAGCAACACAGGAGAACCCCTTCTCACCAGATTGTGGCAAATCTTTTGGCCATGTGCATCAGTGCTCTGGCATTTCTTGCTAGGAAAAATTAAGCCTAATTGGACTTGTCATATTTGAGCTTCCACACCTGCTGAAGTACATGGTCATTGGCACACTCAAGGTAAATACATGCCCCTTTCCCACATGGCATACCTTTTTTCTTTTGCCAGGATACAGCTGGGACCAGCTTAGTCCTGCGTTGCACAATGCACTTTCTAGATGGATACAGCAGTTAGCCCTGTACCACTCATGGGCCATCTGTTCTGCTGGCAGCTACCTAGATCTGCAGAGCTACTGTGATTTCCAGCAGCAGCAGATTTCTCCTCTGGTCTTCTGGACTGCACCATGAAATTGAATGCCTCCAGCAGCAAACTAGAGAATGTGAATAAGCCAAATAGCTTCCTTGCAGTGTCTCTTCCACAGTTGAGCATGGCTTATGGACATAATGTCATATTTCAAGATGCACAGAGTGCTGGTTTACTGCGAAGGGCTTTGTAGGGCAGTCAGTCTTGGTGTGTCATCCATAGTGCCTACTGGGAGCAATGCTTTGGAATGGACTATCACCGTAGTTATACCTGAAGTTTATTTCCGAGTAAACTGGCTTGTTCCTTCCAAACAAGATGCCAGGTGAACTGTAAGTAATGCAAAACGAATGACTAGAAGGACCCTGACCAAGGGTAGTGCTGAAACCCCACCTTTCACAAAACCATTAAGTGTTGCCCTTGAGAGGCACCTGAAAACAAGGAAGTGTTGAAACACTGACTTCTGTGGCATGTTACCGTGCTTCTCAGCCCCTTTTCAGGTGGCACTTCAATATTCAAGCTAAGCATGACGAACTTCTCCAAGTAAAGAGAAAATCACTTCACTGTGCCTAGGGCATTTGTTCATGTAGGGTCCAAAATTTATTTCTTTTGGAGAGGTCGGTTGTCGATATCCACACCTTGTGGTGGATCTTCAGACATGCTGCTTTGACTCTTGCACAGAGACCCCAACCCCAACGAAGCTCAACAAGGAAGAATCCCCTGATCACACAGAAGTCCTCCCGCGTATCCTCTTTGCACAGCCAAAGGCAAAGAGACTTGAATAGGCATGAGGTGACGTGACCAAGGCTTCCCAGCACTTCACCCCTCACCAGCTACTGGCTTGGGCTACTGGTATCAATTCGGCTTAGAGTGGTCCTTGTGTCTCCTGTGAGCCTCCTATATCAAGCACATTCATTTCCTTGGCTGGTTTAGGCTCTTCTGTCCCAAAAAGCCATCACGTGTGTTTGGCTTGCTTTAGTCCTTATAAATCCAAGCTGTTTATTACACATTACTTCATATTTGTCTCAAATGTCTTCATATTTGTCTGGATATCCTTTTCCCTCCGTGCTCCTTAATAGTTTCCCCAAACATTTTCCTGACTTGTATTTTTTGGGCATGACTGTGTTAGGAATAGGACGAAAGAGGAATAGTTTGCTCTGACTACAGATGTACTAGCTTATCCAGAACTAATTTTGGTAGGAGTCTGCCAACATAAGATGTCTGAGCCAGCACTTTTCATGCTGTCTGCTGATTTTTCTCCAGAGTGTCATTTTTCTAGGCAGTGTGCTGGATGCGTTCACCCTGGCCAGAGGGCATACACAGGTTTGCAGCAGGAAGGGGAGAGGGAAAGTGCCATCCTGCACTGCACCAGTCCTCTTCCTGCAGAGCCAGGAAAATGTCTCTTTTTTTGCCTGTTTTTATTCAGACAAATGTTCCTGGAAACTTTTGAGGCACTCATCTTGTTTGTAACCAAGTTGTACATACTGGAGAGCTTCTAATAATGTAAATCCATTAGGCTTAAATGATAAAAGCAGAAAATAACTTCATAAGACAGAAACGAAAGAGAGGCTGGCTATTATGGGTTAGATCTATATTTAGCATATTGGACTCAAAAGCACTGTAGAATTGTGGAAATCAAAAGCAGACCAGAGCATCCACTCCATACAAATGCAGGAGGTAATGCAGAAGACAGAACAAACTGCTTTTCTTTTTTTCAGGAACGTGAAGTCTCTCAAACACAAAGGAGCCAGGGGTGGGGGCAAAGAGAACAGTAAGCAGCAAGCTCAAACTGAAGCGAGACCTTGGGAGGCAAAACCAGATCAAAGATGATCCATTTAGTTGTGTGTGCAGGGAGGGACACCTAGGACAACACAGCGTTGCTTACTGCTCTGGCTCCTAGGCATATGGTGAGTAAATAATATGCTATTAATAACTCACAATAACCAGCCTGTTATCATCAATTTGTATCAGACAATGCTGAGGAAGGAACTGTGCAAATTAAAAGCACAATATTCTTTAATTACAATAATAATGTGAGGACACTCTGCCTTTCTTACATAATATAACAGCCAAGATAATATAAGCAACTCATATTGTGATCAGTCCTTTGCATGCCGTATTCCCTCCAGATGCCCCTACATAAAAGCATACGTCAAAAAATTGTTTCTTTGTGTAGCTTGGTAACACCTACGGAGCCACAGCCACGCTCTGGGGACAGAGCCGGGGGGCTCTGCAAAGCCCACCTCTGAAGCAGCGGGCCTGAGCCAGGCTCAGGAGCTGGCTGAGTGCCGGGCAGGTGGGGTTTCGGGGCCACCTCGTCACTCTTGCCTGTGGTGACAAGCTTGTCCTCTCCACCCATTCGGTGGCTGGTGAGTTGGAGAAACCACATTTCTTCAGTGGCCTGGAAGCTTCTCCAGTGGCTTAGAGGTTTCTCTACTGCACAAGTCCTTGATGTATCTCCAGAGGGTTTACCTCTCCACTCAGCTCAAAGGGGAATAACTGAAGGCTCTTTCCCAGGATGCTGTTCCCTCCTTAGCTGCTGATGTCTCCACTGACCAGAACCACTTCATTGACATCTACATAGAGGAATGATGCCCAGGCTAATCAGAGCCGCCCAGGTTATTTAAAATGGGCATTTTTTAGAGTTTGAAATTACCAAAAAGCTGTGAATTACTAAATCAAACTCAGATAAAATGCAGAAAAAGTCCAAATCATAACGCCATGAGCTGCATTTTTGATATTTTTTCCAAGTAAAATATATTCCTATTGTTAATTAGGGGCCTTCTGTTTCTCTGTCTGATTCTAATGATGCTCCCTTTGCTAAAGACAAACACAGTCCTCTTTCTCCCCACTCCCCTTCTAGGAGTTTATCCCAATAACTACCACTTCAGTGCAATGCAGCTATACCCTCACATAGGGAAACATCTGAGCTTGTACAATAAATCTTCCTGAAAGTACTTAAAGTCTGCACATATGGAGAAAAGAAAAGAAAACAAAAATCTTGAGTGGCAGCGCTGGGTCTCTGGTTAAAGTGAAGGATGATCATTCAGTTTACCTGTGCAAAGCTCATCCACTGTGTCCCACTGCTGAATTATAAAATTTTAAGCCTGAAACAATTGGGGCTGTTCTGTATTTGAGTCCAAAAATGACGAGGAAGTAAACATGCTTCTGGGATTACTTATTACTATTTGAAATAGGGGTAGGGCTGGAAACAGAAAGAAAGCGAGTGGAGTTTATATACCCTTGGGATGCAGGCAAGCATCTAGGGGAATAACAATGGCATCTGCTGATGCTTTGTGGTCATGGGCTCCAAATTGCTTGTCTGTACAGAGCGGATTCCTAGAGGTGAGACTTCACATGCAGTTCAGGGCAGATTTCTTGGCAGAGAGCATGTGAAAAGGGTGGTTGTGGCCACATCTGGCTTGCCCTGTATTAATACATGTGCATATCCATAAAATTACAGTCTGTCAAAGCAAAAAATAACAAGTCTTGATCCCATCAACTGACACACCTGTGGCACTGTGCCTGGTGCTACAACAGAGTCTGCATTTATCACACTTCCCTGAATGGCATGCACTTTCCTCACTATACAGGTGCAGGTCCTAAAAAGGCAGCTGTTTAGACTGTTCCCAATTTATTTCTCATGCAAAGCAGCTCTGCTTCCAACAGCTCCTTCATTCTTTCCCTGGTACCCACTGCATCCTCCCTGTTACTGCCTGACATCCCTCCAGGAGCCACCACCTCATGGAGATCCCCCTGAGCTCACTTCTGCCAGGGTAGAGACTCAGTGGAGCTGTGAGGTTTGGGGAGACCATTCCCAGTGTGGTGCCTGATGTTACACAGCTCAGGCTGTGCGGTCTCAAGAGACAAAGTCCACAGCAGCAGGATGAGATGAAGATTTTTCTTACCCTCCCACCTTTTCACCCCTCCTCTCCCAGGTTTTTTTCTTCCCCATCAGCTTTATTAGTACTAGGACCAGATCAGGGAACTGATCCAGATTAAAGACAAGAGGAAGGCTGGGAGGGGGAGAGGGGGCGGCGTTGGCAGATGTTTCTCTAAGCCAGATCAGTTCCTCAGTTCAGTTCACAGTGTCGTGCAAAGTGTGCCAGGGAGCTGGGGAACCATGGTGCCATGCACAGGGATGGAGACAGGGGCAGGGACAGGTATTATGGCTCACCAAAGCAATAGGTCTGATTGCTTGGAGGTGTCTTCAGCTCCTATCAACTAGTTTAAAGCAATGTGGTTTAAAACATCTAATTTAAAGCCACCTTGAAGAAAAATTTAAGTATTTTATATTCTGCTTCTTTAGAACATAGTTTACCACTGATATAGACTGTCAGTGTAAATGGAGTTGCCGTGTTTTTCATTGCAAGTGAGAGTTAGTTATTAAAAAAAATACAGATCTATTGCTTGTTACGAAAACTATTGTCAGAGATTAAGAAATACCAGCTACATTACAGATATTCTGAGATTGCAGGCTACAGTCACTTTTCTCCAACCTTGTTTCTTTATGAACAAGAGTCTTTCACCAGTACTTCTGGGAAAATAACCTGTAGAAGGTCCTAGTGAGAAAAGGTAGAGACAGGAAAGGTTTGTTTTTTATTATCAACTACTTCTGATCCCACTGTTTCAGCTAGTTTCCTCTACCTGGCTTGTGGTTTAAGCTGAGTCCCTGTCAGATGGCATGCATGTAATAATGCACAGTCATCAAATGCCATGTCTCCATCTCAAATCATTTTTCAAATCCATGCATCACACTGAAGAACACCTCAGGCCATGAGGTTTCTGGTTATTGTTGTGTGCAGTGTCATTATTTTCATATTGTGCAACCACAAAGGCAAAATTCAAAACCTGAAAAGGTCAGGTTTTCATGAAGAAGGAAGGAGGGCGAGAAAGAGAGTGAGGATGATGTATACGTTGTATACAGTTTTATTCATACATTTGATACCAGAGACCTCAAGAGGTTATGAAGCATAAAAGTATTCAATGTATGTAACAAAAAACAGGGACGTTTTAAAAACTCTTCCATCGTAGCCCCCATGTCTCAGTTCTGCCCATGGCACCATACAGGGCTTTGCTTGCATGTGAGACATCCCAGCTAGGTTAGATTTTCTGGGAGTTTAATCCAGAGCTCTCCATACAAAGCTGAATCACAGCTTTTTGTATTTAACCTGAAACCCAAGGATAAAACCTCAGCCAGTTTTCAAGGCAGCCAGTTGATAACAGAGTGGGTTCTGCCCTGAGCTGAATGGGGCTCAGTGGCCCTGCAGCCACTGACAGTGCTGACCAACGGCACTGTCCCTCATTAAGTCCTGCTAATTATATTAGCTGCCTCTCAGCTGTTGCGTGGGCACCAGCCAGGAAAGGGACAGTGACAGAAGTCATGAAGGAGGACTCTTTAAATGCACTGGCACAGGTAATCCTGCCTTGCTAAGGGGAGCAGGCTGAGTGACATTTGGGCTCCTTTTCTCCCATTTTGTAGCCCTCGCCAGAATCACTCAGCCAGCTAATGGAGATTGCAGCAGGACCTGCTGCAAATTTTGGATGTAAACTCAAGCAAAAGCCATCTCACTGAGCTGTCTGCACACCAGAGCAGGAGCCTGCCCATGCTGGGCAGGAGCAGGTGTACGTGCTGCCCCAGGGGTTCCTGGCACAAACATCTCCAGGAGCACCCAGAGCATCCTTCTCCCTCATGCTGTTGCAGGCCACAGCTGTTTCTGTGCCTCATTCACTTAAGGTTTGCTGGCAACCTTGGGGCCCAGGGTAGGAATGCAGAGTGATGCTGGGGTGGTTATTTTGAAGCCTGCCTGGTGATGTAGGATGCACTACCCAGCAAAGGGCCCAGCTGAGCAGTTCTTCATCTGGGCCACCTGCAACCCTGACCCTTCAGGTAACCTGCGTGAGCCAGCTCAGTGGTCCTGATATGCAACCAGATGGAGCCATGGTGCGATCCTCTGTCTCCCTCGCACCAGTCCTCAGCAAGGGGCTGCAATGTCCCTGTCTCTCCCCAAGCCTGCAACAAATGAAGCATTAAATACCAAGAGAGAGAAAAAGAGCCCCGCATCCTAAGGCGTCCTGATAAAGCATGGGCTAGGACCTTCTCTTGTCATGTGGGACCAAGTTCCTGCCATGATACAGGCAGAGATGGGTGTTTCCCATCCCAGGCAGGAGCTCCTAATAACAGGGTGACAAATGAATTGACCAAGCTGAGGGTTGTGGTCTGGGCTCGGGTTTAGCAGCAGAAGAGAGACATCTGCTTGAGCAGCAGTAGGTGTCTGTACCTTTTCAGGTCAACACATCCAAGCCACGTGCATCCCTCCTGCATTTCACCATGGGCTCACTCATCAGCTTCCCCTCCCCACGCCATGCCCGTGGCCACAGTTCCTCCTGGGGATCTGCACAGGGCACCCGTCAGCACGTGGACCCACCAACAGACACTCATTCACTCATTGTACTGCTGTCCTGAGCTGGCCCAGCACAAACCACGTCCACAACAGCCATATCACCTCGTTAACGTGCTGGCGCCATGTCTGGGTGAGTAATGTCTGCTTGAGCTAATGAGCGCTGCACACCCATGGCCACAGCCACACCTGTGCCCGGTTCAGGGTGCCCTTGGGTGACAGGGCAGGGTGGTTAGAAATGAGTGTCTAGGTAAAAGAGCCTGGCTCCTGAGGTATGACGAGTTATCTGGTGGCTTTTGTCTCCCATTTCCCAGACCTGGAAACGCAGAACACACAGAGACATAGACATTTTTATAATGGCCCTGGCAAAGGTCCACCACTGCAAGTCAGCTTTGACTTGGGGTCAGTTCAGCCATAGGCAAAAATGCCCCTTGGGTCTGGTCACATCTACCAGCCCTCTTGGAAACCCAGGAGCATCTTGGATGACACTAAATACTCATATTTGTGCAGCTGAATGAAGCCTCAGGTCCTCATTAGCCAAAATAGGAGCTCAGATACATGCAGATACCCAAATGCATGCAAATATTCCTTTGCTTCCTGAGAGCAAGCCCTTTCCTGTGCTGCTTCACTGGCTAGGATGCCAGTCCTGAGGAAAACCCTCTACTAACTGTGTTTTTCTTGTGTGAATATCAGTCCCAGCAGCCAGACTACTTTAGAAATGAACAGCCCCCTTCTGCCAGTTGTGTGGCCGGGATGAAGGCACAAAAGTGATGTGCCATGCTCACAGCATGGCAGAGAAGACCTGAGAAAGTTTAGTTTGTCTGAGAGCTGCCCACAAGCTCCAGCGTGGCTCCATGACAGAGAACAGCACCATGAGCCAGGGACCCAGCAGCAAAGCCAAAAACACCCACCCAAATTCACAGCATTGTTGGGTGACATCAGTCTCTACACATTTTTCTGCTTCAAAGGAAGATAAAAAAATGGGAGAAGATGACACTTCCTTCACTCAGCAGTTAATTATCTCTTTCCAGGGAAAGTACTCAGGCCCAGCAAGTCGCACCTTATCAAACGAGTGCATGAACCACCATCCTGGCAGGGATGCAGCCACTCATCTTTGCTCTGACTCATCAGCAGAGCATGATCGTCCCATACAAGGTGCTGCTGTTGTCACAGATCTGAGAATCCTTGGCTGTTGGGCTGTTTGGGTGAAGGTGGTGCACTGGGTCTCACGTGTTTTGTTTGGGGCGTTAATGGTTAATTCCAATGGCCAGGCTCCGTGAGTTGGTGTCAAACCCTGTGTGCTTGCTCATGTGGTCCTGGTCAGGCTGGCTGTTTGCAGGTCTTGCAGAGGCAAGGCAGGCAGTTACAGCTGTGGGTTAGCAGAGATGGCAGTTGTCACATAGATGTCTTTGTATTGGCTCCACAGGCAGTTCTCAGTGGGATAAATGCCTCCCAGGGGCAATTTCTGCATGAGCCATGCCTAACCTGCTTCTCAAATCTGAGCTAGGGACAAGCGAGCCTGGTGGGGGTTTGACCCACAGGTGATGCTGCAGAAGATGAGAAGTCAGAGGGTATGATTTGTTCTTGGCATTTCTAGAGAACACAGGACCCTGGGGATGTAGCACAAGACAGCCGTGAGCTGTGCTGCCTAGAGGACATAGTGTCAGGCAGGAGAAGGAGGTAGGGAGGGACTGAGACCTGAAAAAATAGCCCTGATGGTTGTGGGAAAGTGAGCGAGGTTTGAGGGCAGGAGGGAGGCAGCTCTGAGCTGTCCCTGGCAGGTGGCACATGACCGTTCGAGCCACCCAAGGCTGCATCCCCGCTGCTGCTCCCAGTGTCTTCTCCTGCCAGAGACAGGCCTCAGGTGAGGGATTCCTTCACCCATAGCCAGGGTCAATCCTCTGCCCCCTCCAGACCTCAGCCTCAGATCTGGGAATGGTGCTGTGACCTGCGATCTTCACAGAGGGATTATAGCTCCACTCCCAGCCTTCCCAAAGCTCAATATATGCTTTAGCCCTGATCTGTCTTGTGCACCAATCCTCTAATAAAGTTGCACATAGAATCATAGAATCATTTTGCATGAATAGGCATGAAACAAAATGTTTTTCATGAACAGAGATTCTCCAACTTCCCTGCAGGAGTGGGCTGATTGTTGGAGAGATGGGAAAGGACAGAAACATTCATAACTGCCTCTGAATGACAATACTGATTTACCAGAAATGAAGAAAGAGAATAAATACTTTTGAAAACATTCAGCTGAAAAAAATCACTGTCCAAAAAATGAGGGGTTTACCCCATGTTTATTGGAAAAGTTTTAATTTTGAATTACTAAGAAACTTTGAACTAGAAACAGGTTTTTATTTTATCTAATAAAAATTTAACTTTGCTTTTCGAATTCTCTTTTCAAAGCTAAAGTTTGTTTCCTTCCCAGATTGCCTGTGTAAGTTCCACACAAAAAGGAGAAAGGACTAATGCCTAAGAAGGAGGTAGAGGAGAATTTCTTCCCACTTTTTTCAAAATTGAAGGAAAATATGGGAAAAGGAGGGGGTAAAACCCTTGGCAATATTCATTCCTTTGAGCCTACCAACAAAAGCAGGAAAAGAATGGATGAAGGAAAACCCAGGTAAGAAATGGTTTCCATTTTCAATCATGTTACTTCAACTACAATCAAAAAAACTTTTTTGTTTTTAAGCTCAGAGCAGTTTCACAGCAGAAGATACTTTTAAGATCTGTTTCATTTTACTGTAATGACAGGGACTACACAGAGAGGTCCTTTCAGGTGTCAGGGGTGTTTATAGGCCCATAGGAAGAAGATAAGGTGGAAAAGTCTGCTAGAATAGTGGTTGTGTGGTTGTATGGGACTGTTTCAAAGTTGAGCATAAATTGGTAATGTAGATCAATTCCCTGATATAATCAAGGCCATTATCCCCAATATATTTTTCTTATTAAAACAACAAAACAAACCAAAACAAAACAAAACAATGTCCTTACTTGCTGAAAGGATGACTGACTAACGTATCAACTTCCTGCATTTCACATCAGAAGAGGAATAAAACAGCAGCGGGAGATAGAAGAGGAAGACTGAGGTTCTGCACATCTTCACATCGCACTGGTGGGCCCACAGATAAGAGCTTTGCAACTGCATGCTAAACATACATACACACACACACACAAAAAAAAAAAAAGAAAAAAGGAATGTAAAACCGTCCACAGGAAAAAAAAAAGTCAGATGCAGGGGCATACAAATCAGGGGAAGGCCAGACTGACAAGAGGGAAAGTTTGTATATTATCTCCATCAGGTATTTATATACATTGACAAGGAACCCCTGAGCCATCACTTCTCTAGGCTGAACAGCCCCAGCGCTCTCAGCTTCTCCTTACATTAAAGATGCTCCAGTCCCCTATCATTGTGATGACCTTTTGCTGGACTCACTCCAGTATGTCCATGCCCGTCATGTCCTGGGGAACCCAGCATTAGACCAGCACTCCAGATGTGCCTCACCAGTGCTGAGCAGAGGAGAACAGCACCCCCCTTGACCTGCTGGTCACCCTCTGCCTCACACAGCATTGCTGGCACACGTTGCCCATCAGGACCCCAGGGCTGTTTTGCACAGAGGCTCGGCACCACCCTGGCTCACCTGGAGTGGCAGGGCCATGGTGGGCACTTCGAGCCCTGTGCTGAGCCGGGAGAGCCAGTAACCCTAAACCCCTAAGCACATGGCTAGTGGATGCCAGGATGAGTCCTCATTCCCACCCCATGAAACCACCTTCCTCTCCTTTCCCGAGCCCTCTCATGAAGGAAGACACGTTCTCTACTTCTTTCCAAAGCATCAGGTCTCCCTCTTTTCTCACAGTTGCTGACAGAGAGGCGGGTGCCCAACCTTTCACAAGAACCTCTGCCCCCACTCACACCCCCTCCTTTGCTTCCCTTTGTAGTTCTTCCTCCCGCTGCCTTTGCCAACCCTTCCTGCCTTCCAGCCAGAAGCCAGATTTAATGTCTCCAGTCCTGGCAGGTCATGGATAGCAGCCAGTGCCAGTTAGGCAGATGGCCCCAAATGAACCCCCCCTAAGCTAGGCTTTGGTGTCCTGCCCCCAGGGGAATCAACCAAGAGCTAGGGACCAGATTTCTCATGCCACCGGGAGCAGGTCTCATGCTTCCCCGGAGCAATGGCACAAGCTTTCCAAGGAAATATGAAAATATGAGGAGGGGTTTGTGTTAGGGAAATGTTTCTCTGTCTGCTTGGAGGAGCCAGCAAAATCCCCCTGGAGACCGTGGACTCTGGACTTTCAGCTCAGCATTGCAACAGGGAGAAATTTAACAGTGCGAACAGGAGGAGTAACTGCTGCACTAATTGAAAATGACTTTAGGGGAATATAGGTCAACAGAACATAATCTGTCCTGCAGTTTGGCCAGGATACAAAAGTTCCTACCTCTGCCACAAAGGCTGCTATGAGAGGTTCAGGGATTGTGCATGGTTAAACCAGAGGATTATTTTGCATCCTGAAAGGGCAGGAGCAGCAGCCAGAGTTCATAGTCGGAGCCAGACACTTGCCCACCTCCTGCGCCTTCTCCCCAGAAAACAGGATGCCTTTCTTGTCTGCCGCTCGCTGTTCCCGGCACCAGCTGATGAGGCGTCTCTTTCTCCCCCAGCTGGTACAAAATAGGCGGCCGTCTTCCAGGAAAGGCACAAATCTTCTTTGACAAGCAATGATATTAACAGGGATTAGGAAACGCAAGAGCCACTGCCGGAATTGACCAAAGGATGCAGCCTGGGCTGCCTGGCCCTGCAAGCATTTTAATCAAGATTAGAGGTTACACTGAGGACAGGGCTGTATTTTCAACCCACCATGAAATGAGTTCAGAGCAGGGGTTTCTGAGCAACTGGCAGACTGTGATATGCAGGGGCTCACACCAGCACTGGAGCTCCTTATTCCCAGGAACGGGGTGCAGTGATGGAAAGGGAGCATCACTGCTGGCAAGGCAGCTTGCAGAGGCATCACCGCTGCTGGCTGCATTGCTTCCAAAGATTAGATGGGATCAGAGCACAAGATATTCTCCTATCAGTGCTCCCTCAGCACATGGATGGCAGGCAGAGCTGCACCCTGCCTTCAAACCCCATGGAAACCTCTCCATCAGGCAAAGGTTTTCCACTCTCTCTCACAAGCAGCGAATTTGGCAGTTTCCAAATAGCATCTGTCCCTACCTCCTCATCTCCATCCATGTCCCCTCACAGCAAGTCCCCTTTGCATCCCCAAGTTTAGGTCTGGACCTGCACAGTCAGTGAACAAAAAACTCTGCAAATAATAAATCCCCGTGTCAGTGGAATTTGTGGTTTTCAGTGTTTTATCAGGATTATTTGCTAGAGACCTTCAAAATATTTTTTTCGTATATTTGGACTCTTTTCTTTTTAAAAGAACATCAGGAAGATTTGCCAGTAATTTGTTTGGGGGATGAGAAGTGATGGATTGCTAACTCTTTAGTAATGGCTGCTGTCTATCACAATTACATCTGGGGCTTGTACATACATTCATGACACTTAATGCCAAAATTTCAATCTCTTGAGTCGTGCCTGTGACATAGTCACAAGATCTCATTCAAAGAGTTGGAAAAAGCGAAATCTTTAGCTTTTGTGGGGAATACAGTCATTGCTCTGTCTGCCACATAATGTGGATAAACTCTTTAAGACAGGTAGCTCAGGTGCCATTTCAGCTGTGACAAAGTGGGTCTCAGCACAGGGTGTAAAACCCATCTGGGGACCTGAGGAAACCTTCAGGCTGCTTTCCTCACCACAGCTGGGCTGCTGCTGGCACCACGGCTGAACTGGCTGCAGTGTAAATAAAGTAAATGTGCACGGATGGGTGTGCACGTGTGTGCACACGTTACTGCACGTGTGACGGCAATCCTCCGTGTGTTTTAAAGTGCCACCCATCCGTGTGATATGCTGAATGACGAAAACAGTAACACATGAAGTTACACACTGATTCTTGTCTGGATTTGAAGCTGGTCACACCCAGCCCTTGGTTTTGTGCGGTTTCAAATGAAAGTTTTCTTCCTCCTCCTGAGCGGTGCCTCCATAGCCAAACAGAAAGCAGGAGTGGGAAAGGAAACATGGAAAAGGAGGGATGATTCAAAGCACCCACCAAACTCAGCTCTGGTTGTTAGGTGCCTGTTACCCTGTATCAATGATATGTGCACAGCCATTAAATACATGTGTAAACAATCACAACAGCTGAGCCCCCCAAGGAATTTAGCAAGAAAATTTGCCTCTGTGAAATTGCGACAGGATATGCCTTATTCTCTAGTCTGTATTCATTATTCTCTTGTTTAAAAATTTCATCTATGTAGTCAGAAACAATGCCACGAGATCTAGGCCAGCAACCACACACCCTCATTAACCAGGAAGAAAAGCCAAAGCAAATATTCCTGGATTCTGCAATACGCGGTACACACTGGAAAATTATCTACCCAAAATATTCAGAGAATAACTAATATAGTATTTAAAAAAAAGAAAAAAAAGTCAGAATTGGTCCATGAGCCATTCAGCGGCCAGATCTTGAACTAACAAATTATAACCGAGGAGGAAATTTTTTACAGTGAGGGTGGTAAAACACTGGCACAAGTTGCCCAGAGAGGTGGTGGATGCCCCATCCCTGGAGACATTCAGGGCCAGGCTGGACGGGGCTCTGAGCAACCTGATCTAGTTGAAGCTGTCCCTGCTCATTGCAGGGGGATTGGACTAGATGAGCTTTTAAGGTCCCTTGCAACCCAAACTATTCTATGATTCTATGATTTTGAATGAATCGCTCGTGGAGTCTGTTCATTGCCATGGAGGATGGGGGTGCTCCCCACTGCTGGTGCCTGCCAGAGGGGCAGGGGGTGCCAGAGCAGAACGTCCTTCGCCTCACCACTTCTTAGCTTCCCTGACAATTTCAGCACAGCCTAAAATGCAGAGACCTCCAGAGCCTGGAGCCGGGGACAGCAGCTGCCCTGAAAACCCTGAACTGTCTCCCTGTAAAGCAGAGCCTGGGCTTGTGCCAGCCACGTCGTGCTGGACCCGCTCCCGTTTGCGTGTGGACTCACTTCCTTCACCGCGGTACATTTGGTCCCTCCTCAGCGTGCTGATATAAATAAGGTCACTTGCACAAACACACCCTGTTTATCTTCCTCACTGCCACCAGCTCTCACCCTCTCCAAATATGATCGCTATGTTCCCGCTCGCCTGCCCTGCTGCGACATCTCCGTGCTGGTCCTCACCTTTCCCCTGGGCTCAGCTTTGCATTGCAATCAGAATGAATCCCAAGAAGTGGCCTTGCAGCTAGTGAAAAATGAAATGTCATGATGGCTTGAAGCCTTAGGAGAGGGTAAGGGTCAAGTGGATTACCCTCCTCATATAGCTCACAGGTTTTCTATTAAGGAAAATCCCCTTCAAGTTATCAGTAAGGCAAGCCATGGAGATCACAAAGACAGTTTCCACTCGAGCCAGAACCTCCCACCTCCTCCCTCTGTCCCTACCTCCCACTGTCCTCCACCACTAAAAACCTCTAAAGGAAGCTGCAATTTCAAATTTTGGTATAAATAAGGGAGGTGACACGTGCTCCTCCACAGACTCTGAGTGCAGGTTATGAATAATGTGGTCCAAATCACTTTGTCATGTAGGTAGACATGGTTGTCTCTGGTTTACCTTACAGAGGTGCAGGGGCATTCCCCCGAGACATGCCCTGGGGTGAATGGAAGAGACAGGACACTACCCCCTTTTCCAAGGTCCTGTGCTTAACTAATTTCTTTAGTTACCAGTGGACAAACTAATCTTAAAAAAAAAAATCCTATTATTTCAATGCATCTCAGCAGTGAGATCTCAGCATCCCTATACAAAATTTTCATTGTCAATTCTTCCATTTTCAGAAGGTCTTTCCCGCACTGTAATTTCTGTATGCTATCATTACTACAGAAGAAAGCCTACTACCTACAGTAAAAAAAAGAAAAAAGGAAAATATTTCTGCAATTGAAATGAAATTTTCCTAGCATTTTCTTCATTACATTCTGCCATGAAATCCTAGATAGATGTGCCAAAGCCACTGTCATTGATAAGAATGGAAGTTGCCAGTGGATAGATGAGTCCATTTGATCTCTGAAGCACATGATCTGCCCGACGTAGAGAAGCATATCTAATAAAGCACTGTGATGATTTGTGTTTAACACTCAAGAATAGCCCATCAGGCATCCTGCAGCAAAGAGAAGGTAGAATAAAAACTGACATGACAGCAGAAGATAATTTTTTCCTGAGGCAGGCATGAATCTAATGCAGCACATCAATCAGAGGCTTCTAACCGGCCAGACCTGCACTCATAATATTTACAGTGATATCATTGAAGGAATCTTTCAGCCCAGCGTAGGTCTTTTAAAGGACCTGGGATGTGCAGTTTTCATTTATCTACAAACTTTCTGGTGAGGAATATGCTGTGAAGAAGTTTTGTTTGTGTTCTTCGCTTTCACAGTGCTCTGCTGGTCTCTGTTTAGCTAGTACACAGACCAAAACATCCTTGCAGTCTGGCATGACTCCATTTCTCAGTTTTTCTCTTCCAGCAGCAGTTTTGAACTCAGGTAGTTCACGGTTATTCCTGATTTTCCAAACTCACTTTGCTGTTGAGCAGGACTGCAATTTGGTCCTAGTCACTGATAGAAACCCAGGCTTTGAACAGGATTATGGACTAGGATTCACCCATCTCCACCAACAAGAATCTCTGGAGGACAGAAGCAGCAGGGTTTCAGCTACAAGACCTTTTCCAGATCCACCTTCTTGAGCCAATTTCTGCGCAGATGAAACGCCTCTGAAAAAGGTGGAATTGAACGTGTTGAAAATTAGAATAATGCAGCTGGGTACCCATCTCCCAGTAATCCAGCTGAGAGCTGTCCTTGCACAAACACCTTTGAATGTCCACACAAGGCAATGACAGATCACAGCGCTGTGACTTACAGTAATGGGAGAAAACAACGAATCAAAGGTGGCCTCTTAATCTGTTTTGATCTGTTCTGCCCTATCTCAGTTCACCAGTGCTTCATGTGCATGGCTGGAGGGGACTGCCCACCATTTGTGCTTTTATTGTCTCAGAGACTTAGTCTCCAGCCTGAGTTTAGTCCAACACACATTTTACCATCTGCTGTATTTCCTATGCGCCTATGAGATCATTTTTCTATGTGAAAAATTATAAAGTGAGGATTCACATATGCTTACACAGCTTATTTCTATTATTATTTGTTAAACACTGAGAATTTCCTTGGCACAATACAGGGCCCAGAATGAAGACATATCAAGCCCTGAAGCCATGCTTCATGTGAAATGCACCCAAAATGGCTGTTCTGGCTGAAAAAACAGTGTTAGGAATTTCAAACCACTTCCCTTCCTTGGAGTTCTGAGCGGATTCATGACATTTCTGGCAATGCAGCTTAAAGAACCGTTCACAGAAATTTGTGCTGCAGTCATCACAAAAGCTTTCTTTTTTCCCCATGCAAAACCTGTTTTTCAGCACAAAATATACACTTCAGTAAGTTTAAGATTGTCCATAAAGAATTTGGAATGAAATTTCAGAAAAAAATGGTAATGAGAAAATGTCACTATTTTTTTTCTAGGTGGTAGTTATAACAATGTTGGCTGTTCAGGAAGAAGCTCTATTCTTGGCGAAGCTTTTAAAACACATTTTTCCATTTCTAGTTTCTTTTTTCTTCTCAACCTGTATCTCCCGTATGACTTACAGCAGCTCTTGGTGAGCGCTGAAACATAACATGGCTGAACCGAAACTCCCTGACCTCCTTCTCTTCTCTTCCTTTCTTGGTTTCCATCCTCTGTCTTTCTGGTTCCATGTCTCTCCTGCAGACAAGGGCGGATGGTGGCTGGATGCTGTCTCAGATTCGGAGGATGCCATGTGGTCATTCCCTCCTTGCAGTCCCACTCCACGTGCAGAGGAGGATTTGTCTCACTTCCCTTCACGTGTCTAAAATACACGTCTGTATCTGTGCTACGTTGTCTGAAGCTCCCCTCAGAACTGGTAGGAAGAAACTGGCATGTATAAAGGGTAATTTGCCTCATCCTAGGTAGGTCAATGCCCAAAATAGGTCAGATGAATCATGCCTTCGAAGTGCCACGCTCTGCTGACCACAAGAGAGCCTAGACAACTAAACGTTTAATGTTAGCTGAGACAGATCCTGCCCTCAGCATCTTTCCTTTATGCCATCGTCCTGCCTGTTCCCCTGTTGCTTACAGCACACGTTATCCTCCTGAATGAACTTTCTTCTTGCTTCCTTTCTCATATGGGTGGCAATGGCCAGATAAATGATATCTTCCTCCCAGCTGCTACTCTAAAGCAATCTCCCAGCCTGGGCTTTCTTCTGAGGTATCTCCTTGATGTGGTATTTCATGGAGTGCCTTCCACAAATAATTTGTGAAAGCTCCTAGCTTGTATTCCACATCTCAAAACTCACCTCTACCAGGATGCACACACTGTAGCTTGCCTACTGCTAATAGCTAAGTGGGTGGTCTGTTGGGAATCATTAAAATTCTTCCTCTTGTACATTAACCCCCCTCCCCCCCAAAAAAAATCTTTTAGGAGTGAAACCTGCTATTATCCTGTCACCAGTATACTAGCGCTGGCAGAGCCATGGACTGGAGCCCCTCGAGTCTACAGTATGGGTTTATACAACGGTTCACAATAGCTTTCTGACACTGTGTGAACGGCAGCATAAATTACAGTGCAGAAATAGATCAACAAGCTAAAGAGGTTTTACTTCTTTAAACAGCTCTTACAGGCACCAATGCTTCTCTACGGATTTAAAGGAGTCTTTTCTTCCTACTCCTCCACCTTCCTCATTTTAAGCAGGCAGCAGTGAATGGAACAGCTCATTGTGAAATGCCATTGCCTCTTTATCAGGTTACAGTGCTAGAGAGAAGAAAAGATGAAAATCCAAGTGAAAATCACTCCTGTTTCAAATCTTACCCAGACGTGGGCTTCTCCCTAATAGCTGAAAAGGATTAAGGTCTTAAATAACTTGCTGACAAAACCACCGTACAAAAGGACCAATTGGTAACATTGGGAGGAGATGTTCAGCTTTGTTTTTCTTCAGGTCCATAGAGGATCTGAATAAAATACAACTATTCTCTTAGCCCATAAATAAATGCAAAGCCTGATCCAGTTGCAGGAGTCCCCAGCACAGGGTTGAAACATGTACAAGAAGTATTTCTAAAAGGAGGTATTCCCATGTGTAAATTTTCAGGTTGTCTTGTGCAGGGACACAAGTTGGACCAGGAGATAGATGATCCTTGTGGGTCCCTTTCAACTCAGGACATTTTATGATTCTGTGTGGGCATGGCAGATGTAGGCAAACACCTGCTTCGACAAGAGGAGGGCTTGTTAATCTGAAGTGCCGAGTGCCCACACATTTTATGGAAATCCGCAGGACCTCAGGAAGATCTTTGCCTTTAGCTGCCATTAGCAGCATGCTCCAGCAAGAGGCTGGAGAGCTCACGGAGAAGTTGCTTATTGCTTTCATCTGCCACAAAAATGAAAAAATAGAGGTCCCCTATTATGGATGTCATCCTATTGCTGCAGCACCCAGGCGTCCCAGCTGGCATCAGGACATGGCTGTAGCAGCTGGTAGGGGTCCTGGGTCAGAGCGAGCATGCAGCTGCGAGCATGAAGCTGAAATAGTGCCGAAGCTATTAGGAAAAGAGGCAGAACAGCAAAAGCAGGAAGCTTGTATACTGCCCTTGTATTCTAACATTGTGCAGGCTAGGGAGACAACATGCTCGAAGAGAAGAAAGCCAACCTAATTTTGTACACAAGAGGAGGAAGCACGTAATTATAGGAGAGGGATTAAACTGTCAGCCTACCTCTCTTCAAGAGTAAAAAATATCTGTAGAAGAAATCCAGAATAGCCCTTAACATCCGCAGGTTTTGCTCAGTACAACCTCGTGCAAAGTATTAAGAAAAAGTTACTGCAACTCTTGCCAGGTGCATTTCTGCTGCAATTTGAAAAGCCAAGGCCAGTTCCATGGGAGGATTAACCAGTATGAGCCAAGGACCAGCATCCATTGCTCTTATTTGTAGCTCACTTTGCAGGTCTCCTTGCCACATGGGTGGTAAGAACCATCTGGTCTCACTTAGACACTTACGAGAGACATATCCAGGTCAGAGCAAGCCGTTTCCAGAATATTTCTCTAATTGAGAAGGGGAAAGAGGTACCACCAGCAGGAAAGCCATCACGTCCTAAGATCAGCCTAGCCAAATGAACCTTGCTCTCCGTGGATAGTAGGGGCAACCTCAGACCTTGCCATTCAATGTGTGGTGAGATGAATCCCACTCATAGTACTCAAGCATTCCACACCTTCTCAACACCACCACTGAACCTATTATCTGTAGTTGTTACTGTGTTTTGGAAACAATAATGCAAACAAATGAGATTCTCAGCATCAGCATCTTCCCTACATAACCAGCCACCCATGACTGTGCTCGGGTCCATTTCAGGACCAAAACCTTATTTCTCCCTCAGCTTTGGAGGTCTGACATCTCTTTATGATTATCCTGGTGCATGTGCTGTCCCAAATGAAGAGAGACAACCCTGGCAATGAAGAGGAATTATGTCCACACGAGATGCTGCCATCAGCCTGCAAATTCTTCTCCTCTGCCGTTGGACATTCTGGTGGCTTTTACGGAGACAGCAGCCACAAGGATCACTTTTCAGGTTCCACCTGGCAGGGTTGATGTATGTGTGCCTTCAACTCTTACCCACAGCTCAAGGTGTGGCATTTAAAATATATTGCAAACACACACATCACCTGAGACTTTATGCTGCTCTTGCTGGTGTCTCATTAAGCTACAAGGTGATAACGGTCAGTGATAACAACTGTGAAAACCACAGGGACCTGACATATCTGGAGTCAATGGGTATATGTGAGATGCTTTTGCTCATGGTCTTATGCTACCTGCACAGAAACATTAGGTTAAAATAAACAGAAGAGCAAGAAAGCATCATTACCAGGTGGGCACTGAGCAGAGATGCCTTTTCCCTGTGATAATTTACTCTGCAGTTTTCAGGTTTGTTGGTTGGTTTTGAGTCATGTCGTTTCAATGCCTTTTCCCCAAGAATAAATACAGTATTAAAATTTTCCTAATGGACCGCTGTAGACAGAGTCTAACTCCAGGTCATGGAAGCAGCTGGTAAACACACTCACAAGCTATAATATCCACATGACAAACTTTGATATACATTCACGCCCCATTAACACCACCCTCAACATTCGCCTCCTGCTTCAAACAGTGGGGGCGAGGGACCCTGGGGAACAAATGCTTGGAGGAGAGGTCCCTGCTGTGTGCTGGGGTACACACAGAGGTGGGGACAGGGGCTGGGGGCGACCTGCACATGGTGGGACTTCCCCGCACTATGCAAATGCTAAATTCAGCATTGGACATGTGAAAAGAGAAGGCACAAGCAGAGTCTGGGACTGATGCTGATACAGTAAACTGCAAGAATAGGTCAAGCTGTCAGCTGTTATTAACCTTAGGAAACAACATATCTCCCAGTTCAGACTCAATTAATTCATACGGTGTTTGTTTGAGAGCCTTCTTATTACACTGTGGAATTACTGGCCCTATCTCCAGCCTGGCTAACCTGCCTGTCTGTCCTCCTGCACCATTTAAATGTCAGTTATATTTTTGTGGTTGACTGGTTAGTGAAAGGATGAATGAATAAGTGTTTGTGCTAACTGATCTACATGAAGATGCCTCATTAAGCAGAAATGGACATGGGATGATATGATTTTGATGTGGTCTTGGCTTGCTTTTGGAAACATATTTTCTGCTAGAGAAATTGTGAGAAACATGAGATGCTAAGTTTGATCCTGTTGTCCCCATTTTGAGCCCCTTGTTTGAAGCATATCAAAAAAGAAGCACTTCCAGAAACCAAAGTTATGGTATGTTCAAAACAAAAACAAAGGGCGAGGTTCTTTTATTTATGATGACCAGTACAGTGCAAGAAAGTAATTCCAGCTCATGGCATTATATTTCTGATATAAAATCTATCCACTTGCTTCTTCAAGGATGAGAGGATCCTGGAACACAGGTGTGTTTGAGACTAGCATTAACTAAGATGGTGTCAAGACCAGGCACCATGGAACAGGCCCCCAAAACCATGCTAACGTTGCAATGCCCTGCTCCTCCTCATCCCGCCACTACCTAGCGAATTCTTAGTCCTCAGCCAAGAAACCAGGCTCCCCCCACAGCAGGCCTCAGGGTAGCACAACACCCTGAGTATGTTCTTAGCCCTTCCTAGGGCTGGGAAGGTCCTGGACCCTGTTATATTGCTCAGTCCGCACCTCTGCTTTGGTCTCTCAAAGCAGTTCTCCCCAAGCCCAATCTGCTGCCTGGTGGAATAGCCCTATGCAATGGGGCTCCAAACCAGTCCGTGGCCTGGGAGCCCAGGTTCAGGTCTTGACTCTGAAACATAGACACAGCCATAGAAACCAGCCAAACTGCAGCTGGTGGGACTGAAACCCCAAGGCAAGACCAAGAAAATATCTCCCTTTGCTTGGGACCCTACAACACGGGTGTGGGAGAAGCCCAATCTCAACCTTTTGTGCTGTTTGAGTCAGAGCAGAGACTTGACATGGCTCTGAAGTCTCCATCAGTCATTACACAGCTGTGTGCTGTGGTGAGGGAGAACAGCTCCAAGTCTCTTTCATTGGAGCTGTTTGGCTTTATATACTTGATTCATTGGACCAAAGAGGAAGATTGATTGACTGATCAAATATTTAGGGAAACCAGAATGAGAAACATGGCTGGTTTAAACTGGGGGAATATGACTCCAGATGTGCACTTTGGCTGTATCCCAACGCTATAGAGGGCAAACTTCTAGCAATAATCTGCCTTTTTTCCTGCCAGCCACAGAAGGAAAAGCTGGGTCTGCAGGCCAGACAACTTCCGTCACAGACTTTGGTCAGAATCCTACTAATAACAAATGAGTGACCAGAATTTGGATGGACAGTTGTCTAGATCCACAGGTCACCATAGACTAAGGTCTGCAATTCCTACTTGAAATCAAGCAGAAAGAGGATTTCAACATGGGTCAGCCAATACCAACAGAATTGCTCAAGGTACCCAGCTGCTCTGGATAGACAGATGGATGTAATAACACATGCACATGGATGGACCTTGGGGACCTGCACCCGTTGTTCCTAAAATACAATTAGCAACACAAGTGAGGAGCAAGGGCATCCTTTCAGAAACAATTGTTTCAATAGCAGCACAGTGCCCATAGGCACCAAGAGGACTCCTTTCTCTTTTCTCTGTGTTGTGGAATGTCTGCTTCAAGCATCCTCTGAAAACAGGCTCAAGCAGATGGCTTTTGCAGCCGGCACAAGTGACCACATTTCAGTTCTTTCAGGCCAAGAAATGGAGAAAGTTTGCAGAGTCTGGAACCTCCCCACAAAAGGAAAATAAGATATCTCCAGAACTTCTGAAAAAAAGCAAAACCCACTCTCATCCAGGCAAAGCACGGGTTGACTTGCATGAGAAGGAATAGGAAAAGCCTTCAGGAAATAGCTCACGGTTTCCAAGTCTTTGGCTTGTTCATTTTCACAGACTCTGGCTTTCTTCAGGGGAAAAAAATGTCCTTTTTAACTGTGCCTGACCCTGGGCTTTGTTCCTGCAAACATTGATTCAGGGAGGTACTTTGTTGTTATTTGTTCTCAACTAATGGCTCATGCATGGACTGAACTGGCACATCTCTGAAGAAAGAGTATCCCAAAAGCCCAGTTTCCGCAGGCATTTCTGTTCCCTACCCATAATCTTCCCGCTCTTGGTTAACAGTGAATTGCCACAAAACCTCCATTTTGGCTTAGTTGGGGTAAAAACAGAACCAAAACTGTGCAGTCCCCACATCTCTTCTTTCCGTGCGCTCTGAGGCACGATGCATGAGTTTGCTCTTCCATATACAGTACTGAAATCTGAACGGGTTTGCAAAGCATTACCTAGCTGTATAACTCTGGAAAGTTTCGCTGCCTATGTTTATATATATACTCACATATATTTTTGTATACCTGTGTCTTCCTAGTATACTGAACATGCCTGTACACATTGTCTGACACCGAAGCCATCCTGCCCAGAAGAGCATTCTCCTAAATTCTCGCATTCCCTTGTCTAGGCGCTCTCCAGGAGGGCAATAATTCACGCAGGCTCCACCAGTCCCTGGACCAGTACAACAGTTTTGCAGAATAGACAGTCACGCTCCAATGTCCAAAGTAGTCCGAGGCTTTGTTTAATTTACCCGTTGAGGGACAGCCTGCAAGATCCAAGTCACAACTGACTCCTAACTGAATTGAATCCAAAGCTCAATACAGCTGAAGGAGCCAAGAAAACTTTCCTCAAGAAACTGGTGCCATTCACTGGAATGGGAAATGTGGGTCCTCAGCTTGTCGGATGCTCAGGCTCAGCACAGCCCACGGCAGAGCCTTACAGTTGATGCAGTTTTCACACTTCTAGCTCAACATGTGGCTGCACATGTTTATGGCTAAAAATGTGCTTTCTCTGTAATGAAACTGGAATCAATAACCAATCAAGCCAGTATGTGCTTCTGTGGAACAGCTTAAAATAGGATTTCTTTCTGTCTTTCTTAGCAACTGCTCGTACTGAGTGCAACCTTTCATTTCTTCCACAGAGCTGAAAAGAGCTCTGCGATCACATCATCACAGCACAAGGCAGTCACAAATATTCCACATCTTATAAAGCCAGAAAAGTACGGGGAACTGAAAGGCAGCAAACCACTCTATACAATGGGGAAAAAAATCCTTGTGCCCATAAATCAGCTGCAGAATTACCAATCCGAGCACTCCAGAAGTAAGGTTGTTTGTGTAATATCACTTTACTCCCCCACCTCCCTCTGTACATATGCATTCTGAAATAGCCTTTAATTGTAAGAACTGCATGCTATTTTTTACCACTGCACCCCTCTCTCACTCTGTTCCCAGAACTTGATTAATGAACCGCTATTCAATATCTTGTTTTCTTCTCTAGCCCATGGTCACATGCTTCGTTTTTACTGCCTACTGCTCAAACCCTGATCTGGAGTCAGAAGTCTCCATGGATATTATAGGAATGGATTTTTTTATAGATGTTTATCTTTTGGCCAGATTTGGGTAGGTTTTCCAGAGGAGGCAAAGAGGCTGGGCATGCAACACAAGCTTACTGATCGCAGTTTCCTGCTCCAGATTGTGTACGGCACAAGCAGTCCTCAGGTGAAGGGAGCAGTGGTTTTCCGTGAGGACAACTTATTTTGCTACTGAAATGTGTGTAAGATCAGCCCAAGGAGGGTCTCCTGAGAAGGTCTGACCCTGGTGGGTCAGGTAGAAATGCTGGATCTGAAATGGCACCCTGCGGCTTGCTCCCTACCATGGATGAATGTGCCTTCAGCTGGTAATACCACATCTAACTCCAGCTGGATGAAGCGGTACTAGTGTGCTCATGACGATTCTTCTTGGAAAATTGGTTCACAGTCCTGCCTGCAGATGCAGGTTGTAACAGTCTCAGCAGAGGAGGCAGAGAGGTTTGAAAGAGCAGGAAAAATGTGCATTGAAATACAAATACGTTTAACAGCACTGGCTATTTTTAAAACTATCCGAAAAGAAATTGGTTTCATTTTACTCAGGAGCAAGAGCCTGTTTATAACTAGTTCACTTCATTAAACCTTTGCTTTATAACATATGACTGTGTCAAACATCAATATGCAATAACTTTATTTGTGAAAAGGGAAAAAAAAGCAAAAGAGTCACACTGATCGGGTGGACCATCAAATAACCACTTGATGGATGAAGAGGAGAAATGAAAATGCCATCTGCATTTCCAGCACTCCCCAATTGATCAGCCCACTGGGAAATAACATGGGAGGAGGATTCAATATTTCCTCTGTGTCTGCAAATCACTATTGCACACCAAATTTTGCAGGAGATCAATACTCCTTTAACAATTCTGCCACAGATGCCAGAGCTCATTAGTAGGATGTGAATAACTATGGAGGCTGGAAATCCTATTTTCCTTGTCTGTCTGAAGGATTTTGGTTTCTTATCGGCTTAGCTCAGGATTTCATGACCAGATTTTACAGTCTATGTTGAGCTCTTGCTCAGGTAATAATTCCTTCTCTAAAAGCGTAATTTTGCCTGAGCTGAATCAGCAACAGCCTCTGACTTCTTTCTTCATTAATTACTACCATTTCACACTAAATAAAATCTATAGGAGAGCAAACCAAACTAACCAGAGCTACTGGTGTCACTATTCAGATGTGAGACCTGCTTATTCTGATCATACAGAATTCCTTCTCCTTAAAAGTGCTCTCCTCCTGAATAACAAAAAAATAAAAAATAATTAAACAAACAAACAAAAAAACACACCACAGTCACATTGAAAAATAAAAACTATGGAGTAAAAACAAAGACTTTGTTTTTACTCCATAATTTTTCTTTCTCAATATGACTATGCATTCTTGCATTCTTGCGTTGGGATTTGGACTATTTTTTGTGGCTATACAGATTTCTCCCTTCTGTCCCTTGCAAATGCAGGTTTCACAAAAATTGTGTCATTCTGACCTGCATCCTTGGTTCAAATCTCAAGGGAAAACATATTTCAGAAGCAAATATATGTCTCAAGCCAGTACGATCCCAGAAGGGCCATGAAAAGGGTTTTTCCCAAATCTAATAGTAAAGCACAATACTTGCCTCTTTACTACTGTGCTCACCTGCCCTTTAGCTCCTGGGCTTTAAACAAGATTTAAGAGAGATGCACAGGGCATCCAAGTTGGTAGCCATTAGACTAATGAGTCAGTGCTAATCAGCGCACTAGGGACAGGGCCCTGCAAGATGCTGAGTTCGCCGCAGCACAATCCAAGCCAACGAGAGACCAGGGCTTTCGACAAAATGTTCCAGGTCCACAATTCTTCTTTCATGCCAAAAGGTTCACACTGAGCATCGCACACCTGGGAGCAAAGCCTGGCTGGTGACAGCCGCTGCTGCCACCCAGCCATAGGACATCGAGGTCACACAACACCCCACTGCCACAAATTCAGCCCAGGGATCCGCACAAGGCTGTGGCTGTTCCTTGGTTAATCTGTTCCAGAGCATTGTTTAATCCTGCTGCGGGGTTCCTGAACGCGACAGCTTGCAGCGGAGGTGACGGGAGGATATTCCTGCAAAGCACCATCATTTTGCAATGGCTGGGAGTGTTCTCTCTTGCGGTGCTGCTCCTGTGCAGCTGCCTTTCCCCATTGACTGGGTGTTTTTGGAGTCTTTATTAATTTACAGGAGTTCTGCACAATGGAGTGGGGCTTGATTTTCCATGTTTGCAATGTTTTTCTGTCTCTGTAAATCATTAGGCTTTCCAGACTCTTCCCTGAAAAACAGAGCACAGAGGCTTTTGAGGAATCTGGTGGTAAAATTGCCCATGTTTAGTTTCTCCAGAAATTCACACTGGCCATGTGCACACGTTTCTGGTCTGTGAACACGCTTAATATGAAAGCTGAGGTTGTGTGACAAAATCTCTTCACGAGAAAATGAGACTGATCTAGTTTCATAATTGTTAGTAAGATGCCTCAATAAAATAAAATAGTATGGTGATTTCATGAAGAATCCTCTGACAAATCCATCCATACACATAACCAGAATGATGCAAAATATTCATTTTAGACAGTAAGCCATACAAAATCTTCACTCAAACACACATGTTTTAATCACAGAGACAATCTGAAATTATAGCTACTTGGTGTTTTTGCTGCTTTGAACTAAAGGGAATGAGAAAGGGTAGAAATTAAAGAACAGATTTTCGAAGGCATTATTTGTGACTTTGGAAATGTTCATCTAGATGCATTTTAAAATATGTTTTAATCCTGGGATAGACTCTGCAAGTCCTGTGACTTAAATTCTCTTCAGAATCCAAATTTCACTTTTCCAGTTTCATAAATTTAATATTTCTTTTTAATTTAGATGGGGAGTTTTCAAATGCTTCTGAAGGATTGAAGAGCACACATTCTTGGAAAATTGAGAGGCTGTGTTAACCTAAAAATGTTATATTTCGAAAAGCTCCTTCTCAGCTAACCAATTTCACATGCTAGGGGGTTTTGCTCATACCGGCACAAATCTGCTCTTCTTGGACATCAAAAGCTTCAAGAGGATTTTATTCGATAATAGACTTTTCAAGTATTTTGTATAAACTTGTTTAAAGTGCTGAAGAAGTGTTCTTTTACAAGACTTGCATGTGAAGGAGTGTTTTGGTGCAAGTACTGAGGCTGGGATTCATTTAATTTAATTTTAGCCATCTGAAAGTTAGGTCGGCAGTCTCAGCTAATCACCAGGGCTCCCTTGTCTGTCTTCATTGTCGAGAAACAGGCACCTACGAAGTTGTCTTGTCTATTGCAGACATGTATTACAGCTCAGGATGGGATCAATTCCTTTCGGATATTCCTCACGACCCCTTTTTCTCAGATGACTATAGGAAGAGCCCAGCTGACTAACTCAATGGGATGCTTAGCTTTCAGGTGGCCAATGTTAAAGTAGACGGAGTTCATCCTGAGCGTATCATGCGGTGTTATTTATCATGCGGTGTTTTTTGTAAGGCATTAGGCACGATGCTTCGACTTTGCATCACTGAGGTTTCCAAATGTGTGTGAAGTTCCCAGAAGTGTTCCCCATTAGCAAAACAGTAGGTCAGTGCCTGCCACCTGAATTTGTTGTTCACTCTGCAGAGGTGGTATCACCAACACCTTTTCAAGAACACTGTGCTTATAGGTGTCTACTTACAAGGACTCTTTTGTTTGCCATATAATCAGGCTTAGGAAGAAATTTGTCTGAACCAAAATCTGAGGCTCCACACAATGTCTGCAGAGAGGTGAACCTCAGGTAATGAGTCTGGAACAAATTGCTTCATCAGCAAACACCAAATGTGCATTTGAAAGTCTGAGAAACAGGCAGGTTTGCATTGACAGGTGGGTATTTGAGTGTCTGATGCATTCAGTCTGATTCATCCAGGAGTAAATTCGTCATTGTTGGGGCAGGACCAAATTGACTGTAGGAGTTTTGTCATATGTTCACAACATCTTTTATTTTCATCAGTTGCAGTTTGGCTTGCCACAAGTTAATATGCTCATGCATTAGGTCAGGTTTTTTCTATTCAGACTATGTTAGCACCACCCCAAAAACAGTAAAAATCATTTTGGGAGAGAGAAAATCAGTATAAAAACTATATTTTATTTGTGCTGGTGCAGCACAATCAAATGTCTCAGAAGTGTCTTCTGTTGCCAAAACGGTGAAGAAAGATGCGTGACCTTCTGCTACATTTCCCATGTTTGTTGTCTTAATTAAACTTGTCATGAGTCATGTTTACAACACCCAACTTACCATGGACCTATAACAAACAAAGGCATTCAGCCCTTGATGTGCGTGTCCAAATTCACTGGGGATTACTGCCGCTGTTTTCATCACTTCCTGTACATGGAAAATGCAAAGGCCAAATTTAGAAACGGATCACAGGTCCCTGGTCAGGTTGTTTCCAAGAAGGCTGATGAAATCTGCTTTCTTATTTAGCTTAAACCTGTCTTCTCAAGTATTATCTTCCTGGAGACTTTCGGACCCGTTTCCATCCCCTAAGCTGTTAACTCCTGCAGTACGAGGACAAAAAGAAAAAGCTAACCTTTCCTAGGGGCCGAAAAACAGACGTGAGATTGTGACTGCCATTTCATAGCACAGATCCTATACACGTGAAACCCAACAGGACTTCTTTTGCAAACTTAAATCTAGAAAAAAAAATATAAAGCAAGAAATGCTTATTATAATAAAAACATTGGTAGTTTGAAAGAATCACTGCCCCTCGCATTGTGCTTTAGTTTGTGCATCTTCTTTACTTACTGGCCTCAAACCTAAAATCATTAATATGATTAAAACTAAGTCAAAGAATAATCATTTTTTTACTATTTGGTCAAAAGCCCATTCAGCTGTTTTTGAGTTAGCAAACATGAAATCAACACAGACTTCAGAATACAGGAGTAACTACTTTTTAAAGATAGGCTTAACACCAGTATATGTGAAGAAAACACACAGGGCAAAGTGCAAAAGGAACTGTCAGAAAATATCAGACATTATAGAGGAGTAAGTACTGTCATTGGCTTGGGTACTGCTGTGATTAGCAAAGCCCTGGAGAAGCTCTTTCAATACATGAGACACAAGGTAAAAACAGCCACTTTCCTAAAGAACATCGGTCTCTTTGTCAAGGAATAAAAAGTTTAGGGAGGCACAAGGAAGGGATGCTAACTCTTATTAGTTTACTCTTTTTTAAAAATCCTATTTCCAACTCTTTCCTGTTTTAATGGTCATTTTATTAACTTTTTTTTTTCCTGAATTAATATTTCTCAATCTTATTTTTAACCCCAGGTTCTGCCCTTGCTCTGGAGGAGGACTTGGTGTTAGCCATGGCCAGAGGTCCCTCTCCAGACACACAGATCAGCCCGTGCTCAACCAAGCCCAGATGCTTGGTGGGTTTAAACAAGGTCACAGCAAGGGGCACCCAGCCCTTGCAGCCACCCCTGGAGGACCCTGCTTTGGTTTTGCTCCACCAGCTGCATCTTTCAGGGATGCATGTAAACTGCAGGGCTGGGAGCCAGGCAGAGCCATACCCTGAGGAGGAGGATTCTGCGGGCATCTCCAGGCTGTGTCCACAGCCAGTGTAGGAAACGTGGGAGAGACCAGACCCTCCCTCAGTTCCTCTGGGGGACTGGCACTGGTCACCAGAGAATCCTCTCACTTCCAGAGATCTTTATGTCAGACTGCAGCTCCTATTTTTGAACTGACGTTCCCCAGGCTTAATCCACTTAGCCTGTGAGCACCTTCATCCGCTTCCCGCAAGCACAGCCCGAGGCTGTGTGATCCTCCCCTGCTGCCCTCTCACCCCTCTTGGGAACGTGTATTTATAAAGAGGTGGATTAGGAACATTACGAGGCAGGTCACAGGGTGTCAAGCTGTTCTTTTAGAGCTTAAAATCTGAGGCTCGCTCAAGAGGGAGCGCTCTCCACCCTTGTGACAGCCATTTGGACGACTGCTGCGTTGTACCTGCAATTTACTCTCTTAATGGTGCCAGTACTTTGGGCTGGTGCACTTAGAGACACCATTCCTGTAAACAAAGTGATCAGGAGGTGTAGAAATGGTTTACCTTAATTTTCCTTTTTTTCACATGAGGAAAAAGAATAAAAGAGTCTATTCAAGTGCAATGAATGAAATCCATAGCTGGTGCAAATCCACCTTGCTCCACTGCTGCCAGTGAGCACCAGGTGATTTACACCCACTACAAATCTCAGCCCATAATCCCCTCTGAGCTGGCCAGCCCTTAGAGCAATTACTTTGGTTGTCATCTGATCGATGGAGAGAACCAAAGTGCCCACAGCACCACTGCCCAGCAGGTCCCCTCATGGGAAGCGGGGCCAAACCCACACCAGTCCTGCAGTGCCCCTGGGTCACCCGTAGTGATGTCCCAAAGTGTGAGAGCATGCACAAGGCATTGGGCATGGTTAAAAAAATAGTCAGACCAAGATCTGGCTGCAGACTGTGAGATGTGTTTGGGTTGGACCCATGTCTTGGAGGAAACGCTCCACCTCAACGTGGGGCTCTTATGGCTCGTAAATCAAGAGCAGCCATTCCCCTTTGGTGTGATGCGGGGATCCGCACGAGGGAAAATCCCGAGTGCTTCGTCATCCTGCTGAGTTCTAATCCCATCAGCATCTCCGGGCACTCCATCAATTGGATTAAAATATGGCTGAAACTCATAATAAGGCTAGCTCGCCCGTGAGGAGTGAGACCTGGGCATGCAGACCCAGCCGCCACTGCTCAGCCCAGCGCCACGCTGCTTGCAAGCCTCCAGGGCCTCCACTGCTGCAGGGTTTTGGAGGTGGAAAGAGGTGCAGACAGGCCAGCCCGTGTTCAGTATCACTGCAGAGAGGTAGGGGCTGTGCCTTTAGCCCACCTCCCACTCCTCCAGAGCCTCTGTGCATTTAATGGATGAAGTAACTCCAGCATTGCTGTCAGAGCCTTTCATGTTCCTATCAAAAGTTAGCTAAAAATGTTCCAATAGAAAATATTTTCCAGGAGAAGATGCTGCTTAAATAGAAACTAACCCTCCCGGTGGAAACCTGTCAGCCTTGCTGTATCCTGTGGTAGAAACCAGATGGGTATGTACAAGGATCCTGCCTTCATCCTGGGACTGTTGGCAACAAAAATAAAGATCCATTTGAGATCTCTTAAGATACTTTTTATGCCTTTCTCCAACTATGAAAATAATTTCTTTTTTTAAAAAAAAACTTTCTGCCCCATTTTGGAAAGCTTTTCTTCCTTTTGCTACCCTAAGAAAAACTCAACATATGTGAGAAGGGGATTCTGCCTCCAGCAGCTCATTTCGTGGGTGAGGTATGTACGTCCTTTCCATCTCAGTGAGGTAACAGGCACAGGGACACACACTAGCTTCCCTAGCATGGCTCAAACAAGGACCAGTGGGTTGGATTTGACCCTCAAGACAGCTCCGGGTGGCCAATTGCCTTTGCCTGGCTCGTCCTTGGGGATGTACATCTCACCATAAGCAAATACATTAAACCACAGATCCCGAGGACTGCCACATCTGCACGATGTGCAAAGAAAGGCTTACTACCAGACTCAAGCCCTGTCATCTCAGAATACCAGCATGGGCACACCTGCTTTAAGCTTTCCTGCAGGTTTGAAAGATCATCTGAGGTCAAAACTGATCTCCCACCCTCATTTTATCTGCTCCCAAGTGGATACCATAAGGAAATGTATCAGCCCTCAGAAACTCGTAGGATCTCCACGGCAAGATCCTGTCTGTCTTTAAAAGTTATCTTGAGTCTTCATCTTTTCTGAGTACACAGTGGCAAAGCAGGAGCTGATCTCCACAGTGTTCACAGGGACAGTCCTTGTTCTTGCACAAAAGCACATAAAGACAAGATTAGGTGAGCTGAACCACCACCTCTTCATGACTCAGTGAGGTTACAGAGACTCTCAGTCTTCCTATTTATAAAAGCATAGTGTCTTGGCAATAGGAAAGGAATATCTGGGTTAATTTTTACATTTTCTAGGTCTGCCTAAATTCAGCCTTCCTGTCTTTTCCACTGCACTTTTCTCCAGAAATCAGTCTACACTTCCCACTCATTTATGTTTTTCTTTTCTTTCATTTACTTCCCCAATAAGTAATTGCTCACAGAAACCATAGGAAATACAGAGCTGGGAGGCTTCTCAAGATGCCATCTAAACCATAACTTTCTCCAAAAATGCCCAGACTCTACCGTTATCTACATGCATTCATCATGCCCCTTACAAACATAGCAGTCATTTAGTGCTTTGAGTGCTTGCTCAATACGTATGGTGACACCCTGGCCAATTGGGGAAAATCAGACACATGCCTCTCTTCCTATTTTATTTATGGCAACAAATAGAATTAAAGAGTGTAACTGAATGGAAAGTTTTCCACAGACCTATGAGCAAGCCTGGAGAATTCACTTGCAGGGAAATAAATTCTACGTGAATATATTCCATAGGTTGATTCAAAAGCTATATTAAAGAGATGATCAAAGCATCATACAGATTATGAATCACTCTATCCAGATTCCAGATGTAGTATTCTCTATTTTTCTTAATTTGTGTGAAGTTTTCTCGTCCCTTCCCCTCTCATTTAAGAGATCGTTTGCTGTGTAAAATACTCCTTTACAGCTCTACCTCGTACATGGAGCAGGTGATCCTGAACGCATTGCAGCAGGCATAGCAGCTGATATAAGCTCCCTGGTTAGGGTCTGACACTAACCCTGATGCAGAGCTGCTCCAGTGTCTTGCATGTCAGGGAAAAACAGCACAAATGTGTTCAATTTGTAACTTTAAAAGGACTTTCATATTGAGGTTTAAATTTCTTTTATTAGTAGACTTAAGAGGAGGGCACCATTAACACGTAACAAAGGAGGCAGCACTAAACTATTACCATAATGACAATGTTTTAAAAAACCCACTACTTAGAGGTTTATAAGGTTCCTTTGAAAGATTATTGTAGAAGCCACAAAATGGAAACAGAGGAGAGAGTTTCTTAGCTCTGTTGTGCCTTCCCATGCACTTTTGGCCCTACACAAAGAGCTGTGCCTGGTCTAAACACAACTGTAGCCTCTCTTAAGCAACTTCCTTGGCTTGGGGCCACCCAGGGATTTCCTCGTGCCAGAAGGATCCCCTGATAAGATTTAAGACCCCATTGTGCCATTGGAGCGACTCAGGAGAGTCTTAGTAGTAAAACTGGAGGACTAATTTAACAGCTGAAACAACCACTTTTGTTCTCCCAACAACCTTGTATCAAATAAGACTCCTTGTTCAGCCGGTTTTTTTCTGTTTCACTTTTCATGTTTTATTTTTCTAGGTATTTTCAATGAAAAATGGTCCTGAAAATTCTCCAAGCAAAACATCACAGTGTTTCAACACAAGATATCTAAATGAAATGCTGTGTCTTCCTTAATACTTTCATATTTGCTCATTTTGGTCATATCTAGCAAAGAAATTGAATTTCCAAAGCCTCCTGGTTGCCTCCAGAGCTGCCTTTAAGTGTACTCTCCATCAGAAAAACTGTTTCCAGCTGTGCTTACCCAAATCAAGGTCCACACGCTCTTAGAATCCCATATGATAAAGACATCATTAAAAGCTGTAAATATGTATTATTTCAAGACATTTCTGGATAAAGCAGTGACACTGTGTTTTAGCAGCCTTTATTTTCCGCAAAGCCCTGTCTGAGTTGCAGAGGAGGGAAGGGGCTGGCTGGTCCAGGAGAAGGGACTCGGTTGATCCTCCCCTAGTTCCTGCCAAAGACCATCCCCACGCCCGCACAGCTGGCACAGGGCCATCCTGGCCAGGGCTTTCCTTCCCCCTGTCTCCACCAGCCAGCCAAATCTGGCACTCTCCTTGGGGTGCTGAGTGGGATTCACCTCTCCCTGGTCAGCCTAGCGATGCTGGAGATCAGGGGGGAACTGGAGATCGGAGAGGATGGGTGACTGTCCTTCAGGCAGCAGCTGCCTTTCTTCTTGCCAAGGAGAGTCATTGCTCTGAGATGGCATCCCTGTGGCCAAGACAGTTTTCTGGTCCGTCAAACTTATTTTTTCCTTCATCACCTGTATTTTCCCTTTCTGCCTTCTTTTTTTTTTTTTTTAGGACCTGCCTTAGCCTTTGTGCAGCATGACTTAATCCACTGCTTTTGATGCTCTAATAGATTCCACTCCTCGGGCCTCATCCCATGACCTCACTGCTCTGCTCTCTCCTCTGCCTGATCTCTGTCTGACACAGAAAACATCCCTTTTTCAGCACCCGGTCTCCCTTGTGTTGTCTCCCCACCACCCCACATCCTCAGACTGGTTCGTCAGAAATCCCACGGTGTGCTCCTCACAGGTGTGGGGCACTACCCCTCCCAGCCCCCCAGCACAGGGAAGGACTGGAGAGAAAGCTGTCTGGAGCGTGAGCTCATGTTTTCCTAAAATAACCAGGAACCATGCGCTTAAACTCAACACCTGGGGCAAAGCAGGAGTTGCTGTTAATACTGTGCAGCCTCCAAAGCAACCCTCACATGCGGGACAGCACAGTGCGAGCCAGAAGAACCAAGGGGCTACCAGCCTTCCAAGGGTGACTAATCCCCTGCTGCTAAAAACAGCTTCCAGGGGTTTTCCATAAGCAAATCTCCCTGCAGGTCGAATATTGACTTTTCACCTGCTAAATACAAGAAGTTCACTGTAACGTCCACACCATTTTTTTTTTTTCTTTACCGGCACATACCACAGCTGGTAAAGGAAACCTCGCTCTTTCATAAGTGATGGCAGCGTCTGATCCTTGTTAACACCCTGCTCAAATGCCAAAAAGTTGCCCTTCCAGTAGATTATGTAGGAGTGTGGAAATGAGAGTGAAGGATGTGAGGTAGACATGCAAGAGAAGACTGGAACATAAAGTATATTGCATGCATGGACGCAAATGTCTAGGGTCCAAAGAAAAGGTGTAGAAAATAACTTGCTGATATGGCTGCTAGGAGAAGCACAATCCTACATCAAAATAGGTGGTCCTGTCAAAAACACATCACGCTCGGCAACTTCAACAACAACAACAACAAAAAATATAAAAACATACAAGCAAAATCCTCCAGACCCTCCTTTCAGAAAGAAACTGCTAATAACAGCCAGGAGATATCAGGATCTCTGTCCCATCAGATCTGCAGGGTTTTGCTGCTCCTCTTCTCTCAGGCCACCAGGCCTCCATGTCCTTTCAGCACGTCTTCCTCCATGTGAATAAAAGCCACATCTCCAAGAAAACCGAATGAACACATGGCTCAGGTCATCGTGGGGAGAAATGTATATATGGTATGAATTTCTGAACTTGTTCAATTAACATCTTGCCTCAACAGACTCCAGCACTATGTTTTGCTGCATATTTGAGGTGTGCAGTCAAGCAGTGGAGCTGTGTAATCCAGTCTCTGAGATATGACATATTGTTTGCCAGCCCTGACTGTCCCCGACAGGTTGATTCACCTTATAAATTATTTGGGCTTCCAAATGAAATATAGATTGACTTTATTTTACTTATTTTAGGATTAAGCAACCCACAGGTGGGTGTGTCAAAGTGCCTTCCCCATACCTCTCCTAGGAACAATACCGTCCTTGCACAAATGCTAATGAAAAGTAGAGAGAGGGGTCTGCATTTGCAATTGAAATGAGACTACCTTGAGAAGTTGCCAAAATATCTATGAACAAATTCCCCCATTAGCAATGTTATACCAGCTGCTGAAGTCTATGGAAAACAAGTACACATATCTCCTTCTAGTTTAGAGCACTCGTCTTTCCACCTTAGAACTTCCTATCGTAACTTTTGCTCAATATCTAAACATCGTCCAGGCCAATGTGGGCACTACGGTAAGGACCACAGATCTTCTTCTAGGAGGCTTCATTTAATTCGTGGTACTGTGGAGGCTATGAAGAAGCAGTACTGGATGTGGCATTTGGCAGTGCATGGGGAATGGATTGGCGTGGGGCAGATCACTGTGGCTCAGGTCCTTGAGAAGATGGCCAAGCTTTGAAGACACCATGTATCTCCATCCTGAGGACTCTGCAGCAGCTCAGTGTAAAAAAGATGGGTGCCATGGGGTGGCCATGTCCTGGTCTAAGAAGAGGGATAATATAAATCTTCTTTTGGTTTTGACTCCAAAGAAGGTTCAAACAGCCCAGTGTGGCAGAGAGGCAAGGTTTCAACACCTTGAAACAATCAATTCTAGCATTCCCAAGAGGCGAGAGACTGCCTTCAACTTACTTCTAATTAATTTACAAATTCGCTGGCTAGCCCATAAAGAGCATCATGCACTAATTAATCCCAGCTGCTTTATGGGAAGAGCTACAACAAAATCTGTAGACTTCTGGTACTAAAAGGAAATGTCCTATCTGCACGTTATTCAACTAACACTCATTGCCCCTGGATGTTGTTAAAGCTAAGAACACGTTTAGTCAGAAAGAATCCGAGATCCTGAGGATATTCAAAGTTATAGTCAACAGGGAAAAGTGACAGTGCCATTAGTGCCAGTGGCTACTTAGGATTTGCATCTTATGTTGATGGAGAGCCACAGCTGAAGCTTTTCCCACAGTCCCAGCTCTCATAAGATGCTCTCCCATGTGGTTTCTCCGGTTTCTAATGAGCTGTAAGCTCACCCTGAGCTGGCACCAGTACCTGCCTCTCCTCGCTGGGGAGCAGCTTACATTCATGAAACCTGTAGGAACTTAACTATTTGTGAGACCTCCTCTCCTCTGCTCCATGTGGGAAGGACTGGAGGTGTTCAGCGGCTGCTGGAGGCGGGAGAGCAGACAGGGAGGGAGTCAGGGCTTTGCACAGCCAGGCAGCGTATCGGTTGCATAAGCCCTGTGTCTGTGGGAAATCAGACTTAAAACCTTTTCAGAAGCAGTATAAACATGTAGCCTTTTAGGACTAAAGTCGTTTATGCAGAAATTTCCCCTGTGGTCAGACTATTTCATAATTATCCACACTGGGATGTCTTGCATTTTGCTTTGAAGCATCTGGTTCTCGGCATGTCACCATTAGTTTGATCCAACAGTTCCTATCCTTATATAATAGCAAACCGTTTCATGGCTATTTCACACAAAATGTCTCTCTTTTTGCCCACTAAATGACCTGGAACTAGAACACAAACATTCTGTTTGCACAGTTTTACATAACATTTGCCAGTTTTTGCACAACACTATTAAAGACTAATTTGTTTCTGTTCCCAGGCTGATGGAAAGCAGTTCTTTTGGTAGCTCGATTGCGTCAGTGTTCTTTGAAAATGTAAATAAAGATACTGAGATAAGACCTGTCCAACTACAGAGGCCTTTTTCCCTTTATATTTACCAGATACTTCAAGCTAAATAAAATTACTTTTTGCACTTGATCTACCTAAGAACACGCTCAATGAAATGATAATCACATTTTCTTAGATATCACAACGCCCCCCAAACATATTGTGGTCACAAGCAACATCTAAGAGGATCTACACTAAAATTTTTCAAAAAGGCATTCTGAAAAATTACTTAGGGTCCCAAATACCACTTGAAAAGTAACTTAACTCCTGAGATACGGGATTTTCAGGGAGATTTAGATTCTTGAGCATTTACTGGCCAGCTTGCAAGAAGGAGCTTCTACTTAGCAGAATCTTTGAAAGTGTTGCCTTACCAGCTCCCATTGATCTTGATGGAAATGCATTACCTGTTGACACCTGACAATCTCACTGAGCACTCACCATCATCTTCATTGGTAGAAAACACCTTTGCAATGGGATTTAAGTATGCTTTTTCTAAACTGTCTTCAAATCTTTCTTGCTAGGCAAAGGGCAAAAGTGTTTTCTCTGCATGGTTCCTTTGGGGATGGTGACTTGGAGGTCCATTTCCTTGGCAAGATTTCCTGAATTGCCTGAATTTTCGATAAAAACATATGGGTTTGGAACAATATATTGCAAAACTGGCCTTAGACTATTTTTAAAAGATTGAAATATGGCCCACTTAAAATGTGAACCACTCTCTAGAGATGCACAGTTTTGAAAGACTATGGAAATTAGCTGCATGTTTACCTCTGATGCTCCGGGTACAGGATGAATCCAGTCCTAGACTTTTGACATATAGCCTCAAAATATCTAAATAAGCCTAACAGGTGTGCTGGTAGAAGGTGTCTACAGTTAAATGGAAAAAGACACTGTCTCTTTCTGTCTTCATCTTTGTCTCTGCTAGATTCTTTCATCCTGGACTTTATTTCATCAGATGCTACATAAGGCTCTTCTGGTCTCTGAAGCAGAGAAATCACCACCAATTAGAAATAAATGATGATGTTACATTCATTTTGCTGGAGTTGAAGTTTAAACAGCTACTACAGTTGTCACAGTCTTTTATGTAACATCCTACATAAGCAATGCCAAGAGTCTCTAAGTGTAAAAATAAGTGAGAAGAAAAGCAAGAAATGCAGGAGGCAGAAAATGATTAAGATCACATCAGTTTTTTATAAAGACTGAACACAAGGCATGTAATGCAAAGTTACATGAGTGAATTAGCCTTCAGAAGGGCACATGAGCTATCTGCTGTTTATGGTACAACATGAAACTGCAAAAACACATTTCAAAGGGAACATTACATAGAGTAATAGAACTTTACTTGCCCAGTCAATTCATCTTCTGACACTTCTTGGGTTTTGTTGTTTTCTGTGTATTTTGATAAGCCTAAAGAAATGTTGTCGGTTTGGAATTGCTACCTTATGCCAGATCCCAAGATTTATTATTAAAAAAAAAAAAAAAAGAGCAGTCAGATAAGAAACCTGAGGAATATTAGTCATTGATAGAGGAACAAGGCTACCTTCAAGGTCAGAATATTTCAGGAGCCACAGAAATTCCCCCTGAACTATTCAACACCCCATCCAACAGTGCATGACAAGAGTTTCTGGAGGTAGAGTGACCCAGAGAGGTGTTCTGCTCCCACTAGCCCTATGACACTGCTTGAAGCAACAGGCCAGACATAACCATTGCCCTGTGTTGGCTACTGATGGAGATGTCTTTAGAGGAGCTGAGAGCCCAGTAAACCTCCTCCAGAGTGAAAAAAAAAAAAAACATCTCAGCCACCCCCAGCACCTCCACATGCACCGTGCATCTCGCTGGGGAGAAAACCATGGTGGCTGCGCTCTGAAGCATCTCTCACCAACACAGTGCCCCGGGAAGGCTGTGTCGGTCCTCACCGCGCCAGCTCAGCTTTATCTCTGTGTTTAATAAACAACGAAACATCTGCTTGATGAAATCAGCTTGAACAAAAGTACTGGACATTTCAAGCACAATTTAACGACGTCTGTGACCTTAAAAGATTTGTTGTTTCTTTAGTGGAGCCTGACCCTGTTTGCATCCCCTAAATCCCTTTGCTCTCTTCCCCCTCTTTTCCTGCCCCCAAAAAGGCCACAAAAAATTCAAGGGGAACTAGTGTTAAATTAGTAGCTACAACCAGACACTTCATCAATGTGAACATGGTATTCATAAATCTTTATCACCAGCAATTTTTTTACATATCTGGAATGCACCACACTGCAAATTAGTCCCATTTGTCCACTCGGTGCTAATGCCATTAAAATCAACCTCATTCGCCAAAGTACATGAGTCCACAAATCCCTGGACTTGTTAATTTTTCAGTTTAAAAAAACAATCTTGATTCCTAAACTAAATTTTACTGAAAGAAATCTCATTGTAGTTGGAAACGACACCCTTGTAACTCAAAGGAAAATTAAGAGCAGACCACTCTTTGTTTGGGTTGGCACTGAAGGGCACTTTAACACCTGTGCTATTTTCTTACACCCTGAGAGCAGCCACTCATTCCTTTCCACTCCAACCCTGTATGTTTCACCTCTGTCTCTGCCTGTGGTTGCCACAGAAATTTCAGTGTAGCTGAGACAACAGAATATACGATTTCTCACTTTCCTAGAGACTGTTCCGAAAAAAAGACGATCCTTTTCTTTTCCCCAGAAGGAAACTTTGAGCGTGGGCAAAATATTCTGAAAACTTAGCAATGCTGGAGAAAATAAAAAAAAATTAAAAAAAATTTTAAAAAAGGATTTTCCTGAAGCTCTATATTTTCTTTCCATATTTTGTTACCAATCCCCCCACCTCTTAATACTTTACAACTAGTGCTTCGCCTTTGAAATCTGGCTTCTAATTCCACTTTCCATTTTCTAAATAACTTCATAAAAATTTGCCTTAGGTGACTATAGATGCTAAAAAGTTCAGCTTTTTAGCTGAGGAAATACATGCCTTACTTGCCTGTGGAGAGATAAGGTGAGCAGACAAAGCAGTAAAGGTCTGTCTACTGCATAAGTGAGGGTGTATATTTTTGAAACAGGGAATGCAAAACTATACATGCTGAAACTACATAAAATACAAGAAAAGGATAAAAAAAAATAACCGCACCATTTCCCATCTCTTCTGCATCCTGTTTGGTGAAGAAAACTCTGCAGTGTCATGCACCAAGCCTTAAAATGGATATTGATCGCAGACACAGTGCAACTAAAAGCCAGAGCTTGGATAACCGAGCATTTTGCAATCTCCTGTTGTTTTTTAAGAGGGAATGCAGCCCTCACAGACTGGCCAGGATGCTGTCAGGTGGGTGAGATGTGTACGGCTCATGAAAACAGGCACCATTAGTGCAGGCAAGAAAACAGCTCTTGACAAACAAGTCCTCTTTCCTAGGGGATTCAGCAAGCACCAGCAGAAAGGGTTAAGAAACCCCATTGCCCACTGCGAGTCCCTATCTTGTCCCCTGCTTTTGGGCACCTCTGAAACAGGGATGCAAGTTTATGCTGTAAATAATACCATCCTCACGCATCTCTAAGCCAAATATCCTCTGCACATCTGTGCAAGGATTGGGCATCCCACTGAAGTGTAATTCGCCTTAATCAGAAATAGAATTTGGCCTGCTGCTCAGCAACTACCAGCTGCTGTAAAAGAGAGGAGGAAGACCCAAAGGACCATGGCTGCAGCCCACAACCATGGCTCCTAAAACCCACCTTCCAATGCTGCACAGGCGGCATGTCGCCCATCCCCACCACGGGCAGCCCACCGATGCTGAGCCTCAGCATCGCTCCCATTCCAGCTCCCACCCACGACGCTGTTGTGGGCAGACACAGCGGGGAGGGCAGCTGGCAGGCAGATGATGGGCAAGCAGCTTCAAAGGAGCCGCCAGCCACTTCCCAGGGACGGCGGCAGCACCACAGCCCTCCATACGTGTCAAAAATGGATGGATTTTCCAGGCCCAACTGGCATGTCACCCTCTGCATCTTGGTCAGCACTTCTCCTCCTGCTCCCAGCTGGGGCTGATGGGGAGAGGAGCCATCGCCGGGGCTGACACCTCTGAGCAGTGTCATAAAGGACAGCAGGAGAACCAGCCAGCCCTCAGACTGGGACATGGTGGTGAGATGCACACAGGCATGTGCCTTTTGATGCCTTTTGATGCACACAGGCTAGGGAGCATGGCAATGAGGCAAAGACTGCGGGCCTGTGAAGTGGAGAGATCCAGGTCCCAGGTGAAGGCAACCTGTCAGAGCTGGAGAGACGTATCCACTAATGCCCAGGCAAGATGGAGGAGAGAATCATAGAAGCACATACTCATAGAGTCATAGAAACACAGAATAGTTTGGGTTGGAAAGGACTTTCAAGGGTTATCTGGTCCAAACCCCTGCAATGAGCAGGGACATCTGCAACTAGATCGGGTTGCTCAGAGCCCCGTCCAGCCTGGCCTGGGATGTCTCCAGGGATGGGGCACAGACCACCTCTCTGGACAACCTGTGCCAGTGTTTTACCAACCTCATTGTAAAAAATTTCTTCCTTATGTCTAGGAAAATTTCTTCCCCATGGTTCAGCTGGGGAGGCGTGGCAGGGGCCAAAACATGGTGGATGGATGAGAGGCTCAGCATGGTCCCATGGCCTGAGTTGTCACCCAGGGCAGCCTGAGTGGGGAACACTGTACATAGCTGCTGCTTTCTCCTGTAACAACCCCAGACCATCTACCCAGCAGCTCCTGGGTTGCTGAGCCGCCGTCAGCTGGGTCAGCAGGGCTGGGTGTCTCTGGGACAGCCTGACCCAGCTGCTGCTCCCAGCCCTGCTTCTGCCAGCCCGGAGCTGCCTGCTTCGTGGCACATTTCCCTGCTGTGCTCCAAGGACTGTGTCTTTGGGAAGTGTTTTTGCAGCAATAAAGCAGCATTTTCGCTGGGCAAAGTTGCATTTTAATAGTAAGTGGAGAGGACTATTAAAAGCTGCAGCAAGTCCCATTTTGCACTAGTCATTGCTTTTTTTTTTTTCTCCTCCATATGTACCCCATATGCAAGTACAGCTGAGAAGCTGACATAGACATTTTTAAAACAGGAGAGAGAGCAGCATCTGAAGCTGCCCTGAGAATGATGTTCTGGGCTTGTTAATTCTGCTTTTGCAAGAGCTGTGAAGACCCCAGAGATCTGCTACATCTGCACTTTAGAATTCCCTCCTTGCAGGTAATTATTATAATAACATGGACAACCGTGATGGGGGTGTAGGGGAGAGACCTTCTTAATCCTTTGGTCTTGTGCCATGAGCACACCTCCACAGCTGACATAGCATAGGCGGGTCGGTCCCCAAAATACCAGCCCATTCTTTGCATGGTTGTGATGGGTCTGGGACAGTAGAGATGGGTCTGCAGTGGGTTTCCCGTCCCGTCCTCTCCTACAGCCCCTCCACTGCCATGAGTATGGGGCATCCAACAGTGCCTGATCCATTCAACCTGCTCTCACCCTTAGGAGTTCCTCCTACCACAGAACAGGACGTCACCCAGAAGCAAAACCTACCTCCAGGCCGGGTTTCATGATCCAGCTTCAGCCACAGAAGAGGTATGGTAGTCCTCTGCTCTGTCAGTGGGGAAGTCATAAGAACCTTCTTCAGTTTCAGCTGAAGAACACATTGCCCTTGGAATTGTGGGTTGCATGTGGGTGGGCTTCTGTGTCCTTTCCTCCTTTCTGCTCATAGGTGATATTAAATAGCTTCCCTTCTCCCCTTCTTCATATACCCATATGAAATATGCCATGAAATTAAAAAGACGTTAAATAATCTCTGCACAAGTACAAACATTCCTTGGGCTCCTTCCTTTCAGGCTCTGAATTACTTTATATGCTTACAGGATTCTTTTTAGTTTCTAATCCAAAATACACTCTTTAATCAGGCAGCATGAGAAAAATGTAGAGCTGGGGGCGGGCAGTGGGTAGGACACCGCATCCTTGCATTTCTTTGTTTTAGTTTTCTCACCATCCTGGAGAACTCTTTGGGATTAGATGAGAATCCCCACAGGTGTCCAAAATTCTCCTTTTGAAATCTCTGGCTTGTTCATCAAGTCTCCAAATCTGCCCGCTTTGACTCACTTTGCACTAATGGCCGTACAGCTAAAGAGAGCATCAACCTTGCTGTGAAAGAAGCTTCTCTTTTCCTGCCTTTTCTCCCAACATTTACTGCACGGCACTCAGGGTCCTCCACCAAGCACTGCCTTGGTGGCCTGTACACATCATCACCACGTGGTTGCTCCCCTTGGGCTCAGGGACCTCCTGCTCCCCAAAAGGTGCCCTATGGAGAGGCTTCTGCTCCAATGTCCTTCCATGAGAGCAGGTGGAGGAGAGATCAGCTTTTCTGTATGTCTGAAGAAATGGAGGGTATGTTCCCAAAACTAAATGCATTGAGCTTGCTGGGATCATTTTACACATGGACAGAGCGTATGATGACATCACCCATTTTGAATATTCATCATTTGTCCATTAGCATAGAGAAGTATGCAACTAATATTCACAGAGTCATAGTCTTTCACTCCCCTGACTGCCAGACCCAGATTTCCAGTCTCATTTGTTGTGCCCTCAAGCTTCTACAACTCCTCTAGAGTGGTCTCGCGAGTAATTTGGTGTTACTTGTATTTCAATGGTGTTCAACAGCATCACTGTGCCAAAAACTAACTAGGCAAATCAGACAAAGCAAGCTAGGCCCAGAGAAATTACAGGGAGATCTTAGCACGTCACTTAAGAGGACCCAAACTGCAGCATGAAAAGCTCTTTGTAAGCTGCTCAGGCTCCTGGGTGGCTGCAGTGCTTGTGTTTTCCCCAGCAAACATCCATTTTTTTTGAAGTTCTGGTCCTTATTCCCACAGGGACCACAGGGTTTGTGACCCTTCAAGTGCCATGCATAGGTGAGTGAGGGAGTAGGCTTCCCTGGGCTCCCTACCACCCCTTCCAGCTGGTCCCTAACCACCAAGGCTGCTTCCTTCCCTATCCAAAGCCCCAGTCTCCCATTTCCAAGTGCTCCATGGAGGTAGCTCCCAGCAATATGTCCACGATGGGGCCACGTGAGGACCGGTTGCTGGATCCCCTGCCCTCCTTACAAAAAGCATGTGGAGCAACAGCTGGCTGATGGCTGCTCTCCTCTGCAGTACATTTTAAAACATTAACACCCTTTTCATGGCCCATCAGGTCTCCTAAGTCCCTCCCTGCTTGTGAAAATGTACCAGGAGAATGGGGATGAAGACGTGAGTCCTCTTGGCTTGCTCCCCAGCTAAGAGAAATTGGGGGCTGCATCCATTCCTATGTGGAGAGGAGACAGGCTACCAGCCACAGACAGGAGCTCCTCTGGGACCAGCTCATTGGGCACTAACCCTCTAGGCAGAATCACTCTCTCTCAGCAGTAAGACAGAGAAGCAAATGACAAAAGAAGATGCAAGGCAAGGTGTAGAGCTGAGGAATGACGGATTTAGGAAGTGGATTGTGACAGGGAAAGTATTTTTACAGGTCTCCATATTACCTACTGAGAAAGAACATTTTTGATCCTATCTTGACCTTTGTTTACATCTCAGCAGAGCAGACAATGACACAATACATGATTCTCTTACAAAGAGCAACTTCTCTTTATAAAGATGTGTCATTGTAATAAACACAATGCTTGATAGTACTTAGGTGACTTTTCTATGAGTAAAATTAGGCAAAATATTCAAAAAGCTACAGCAATGGATATCTTCTATATAGCTTTTAGGAGTCATCCTTGAACACAATTTAGCAGAATATCTTAAAGGGTAGAAAAGGTAAAAATTGCCATTTTCTATTAAAACCTTTAGGACATTTTCTGCAAAACCTCTTTAAAATGATTTGTCTTTAGGAGCTCCTAATGTCTCTGAGTTTTGCCCTACCACTTTAAGTGTTGTTTTAGAACCACTTCAGCCCTGTTAATGTGCTTCTGTCAGACAATGGAGCTGATATGAATTTGGCATTAATTGGAGAGTGAGGCTTCACATGTACCAGACTAAGTGATTTACTTTCAAAGTGCTGTTATTATGGTTGTAGACTGCATTTGGTTGCTTAGAAACCATCCTTATCAATGTTTCAAGTTTTTTCCTGATAGCACGGTGAACAGATAGCACCTTTATTTTTCTCTCAGCAGTTGTCAGGAGAAACTATTTTGTCAAAACCACTGCAAAAGGCAGCATCCCTCCACAGACAGTCAAGAGGATAGCTGGCATGTTGATTTAGGCTGAAAAGGTACATTATTCCAAAAAAGGAAAAAATATTTTAGAAAACAGTATTTGGCAGTGGGGTGCTCAGAAACCTATTGTTCAATTGGGGAAGAGGAAAAAAAAAACTTTCCCATTGAGTGAGAAGATGGATCTGACAAACAGCCTATCTAACAAGCAACAAATGCAAAGAAGAAGGTCTCTGCAATGTTTCATTAAAACCACAGACACATTACCAGTGTGGACTTTAGGCTGCAACTCATTAGTAAATGAATTCTATCTGTGACAGCCTTGTCAAACCCAAGCTTTACTGATTACATTTGGCTTTTAGGCAGTAATCCCTAGGGAAAGTGATTTATTTCAGCACTTGATGAGTTACTCTATTGATGGTAGTGATAATGACATTATCTTGACATAGGTTAGCATTTATAAGCCTCTTGGAAGGAGTGAGTGTTCAAGGGGGATTTAAATGAAGACAGGAGGGGAGCCAAGCGCAAGGGTGAGAGAACAGTTAGAAATGCTTGGAAAGTGCAGCCCACCTGTAATAGCAAAGTGCTTTACAAAGCTGGGCAAATGCTCGGCTGGACACCTTCCACAAGCCAAAGCAGAGAGGGCTGAGATGGAACGTCCTCCCAGGCTGGACAGCAAGGCTGCCCACCATCCCCACTCCTCTCCCAGCTGGGAAAAGCTGGCTTCATCTCCTCTCATCTTGCAGCTAAACCAGGGGCTGCAGCAGGGAACGAAACCCTTCTCATGTCCTGCTCCCAACAGGGAAGCTTTTCCAGGTGTAACCAGGAAATTAAGTCAAACGTGTGATTACCAGGGGGTAATAATGTGTAAAACCAGAAAGAGATACAGACACAAGCAAAGCACCGACTTAGAATGCTGTGAAGAGTAGAAACAGGGTGCTAATAGCTAAAACTGATGCCTACATGCTCCCTCAGTAGTCAATGAAGAGAAAAAGGGGAATGGAAGAGGGACAGATCAGAGCATCCACCAGCTCTGACTCCTGTTTAGACAATCCTTTTTAGTTCCACTATCCCTGGATCAACAGAAAAACATTGGGTTGCTTAAGAACCAAGTCTTAAGATCAAGGCAACACCCCCTGGAAGTCCAGGCATTCATCCTACCAAAGGAATTTGTTTCAACCTCACATGTCTGCCACTATAATTCATGCAATGCAGATTCGGTGGCCCAAGCAACAAATACCTGTCTCAACTAGCAGAACATAGAACAGGAGATCCAGGAGAAATCAGAGCTGCCTTTAAGGTACGTCTGATATAGGTACCATGGGTGAGATTACTCCATGAGATCCCAAGTTGTGCCAGTTTGAGTTATGAAGAAGCTCCCTGCAATGCAGGGGATGAAACCTGAGGCCAGCCAAGGCCAGGAACCAAGGCTGTCCCAGAAACAGCTATTTGGAAACCCCTTAGTTTGAGAAGTCTTTTCCAGCTTAGGAGAAATCAAAAAGGGATCTGCAGACACTCGACAGCTCTTTAGTAGATTAAGGTTTCTGTTGTCCTTCAGCTGGCCTAGCAAGGCTCATTCTGTAGGAGAAAAAGCACAGCGAGCCACCCTCCGTATGCCATGGACATAAAATCAAAGCACTAGTGCATTTGGGGATTGATGTATTCATAACCTATAAAACAACATCACAATCTCAATTTTGTTGATCCATCTTTAAAGAAAATATTGCAAAAACTTACTGCATGGCAGCAGCATCTGCAGGCCTTGTGCAAATTCAGGAGAAGGTTTTATGTCTGCTGAAATTGTTCTGTCAATTTTCACTTGAGAATATGTGTCTCGAAGTGCAATGAACATGTACCTTGTCGTACTGATCCAGTATCGCCCCAGCTGTAACAATGAAAGCAAGAACAGCTTATCTTTTTCAGTGATTAACTTTAATCTGAGAAGACATAGGTGAGTAATTGCAAGAATAAAGGCTATTACACCTCCAAGAAATAAAATTTAATCTGGTTTTTTTTTCAGCTTCAGTGTCTAGCTGGACCATGAAGTTGCTTCTGTTGCAAATCAGAAGTGTGATACCATTAAATAGAAAATCTAGTGTTACTGGTTTTATGGCAATAATACCTTTTAATATCCAAGCAACATCACATCAAGTGAGCTTGAGATACGATCTACAAAATTCATTTACAGTTTTGGGGAAGGAGTCTAAACCATAGCAAATGACTGGATTTCACAAAAACTTGTTTTCTCGTTTAAGGAAAAAGGGGCAGAATGTCAGGCTAGTACGTAGTCCTAAGAAGCTGTTTCAAAATAAAAAATCCGCATGTTAAGTCTTTCACTGGATCAATGTCACACGTATTGTAAAAGCAGTGAAGTGGACTTCCCTTTGCCTAATGACCATGGTTGTTGTAAATTGTAATGAAACATTATCTGAGAGCAACCGTCAATGAAGAGGAATTCTGGAGGAACTGCAGGAGGAGATGAAGAACTGAAGACACGTTCTCTCTAACACACCTGACTCCCACTGGGCAGAGTACGAGCAAACCCCTGCGGGCACCAGATCCTCGGTTCCCAGCAATATTTTCTAGAGAACAGCTCAGCTTCTGAACCAGTTGGAAGTGCTGTGTGTGAATTAAAATAAAAACTATAGGACTAAATGAAGTGAATGGTTTAGTCATAAGTCTAAATTACCAAATAATGCGGAGAATAATACTTTTCACCATGTAGCCGTATTAATTTCCACGCACACCAGTGAATTTTGAAAACAGCATGGGTTGGAGCCACTGGCAATACATGGCTGCTGTGCTATTCCAAATGGCCTGTCTGTGCTGAGGACAATGCAAAATATTATTTTATTAATCTTTCGTTCTGATTTCATGGCACTCAGCGGTGTTCGTGACTGTGCACAATGACAGGCACCAGTCCAGAGCCTGTGCTGGCACAAGCTGGGTTTGTTCCATTGACCCCAGCAGAGCTCTGCTGATTTACACCAGCTGAAATCTGACCTGTAATTTCTGCCTCGGAAGGATTAAACTTAATTATTCCTTTATGTTTGACCCACAGTGCAGGGATATCCCAGCATCCCAAACCCGAGGGTACTCATCTCTCCCCTCAGCTGTAGTAAACACCCCCATTCAAGCCAGTCTCACAATAGCTGCCTGGCTATTGTGCTGTGGCACCAGACCCATTGACTGGTTGGTTTGGCCATGAGGAGTTACAGACCAGGGCTTTCAGAGCTCGGGGGATTCCTTAGGGGTCTCCCAATGCCCACCCTTGCAGGGGTGGCCTTCGGGACCAGCCCCACTGGACAGTGGCCCCCCAAAACTGAGACCTCCCATGGACAAAAGAGGGGTTTGACCCTTCCAAGAGGCTCCCCTTGTGCTTGATCTGGTGGTGCCCTTGGGGTGCCCTTGCTCTGGTGATGACCGAAAAGAGAGAGTGAGGTGGCCTCATCTGCCTTGCAACGTGGCACACGTGTTTTATCTGTCACTACTCCATCATGTCACCCTCCTGCTGGTTGTCTCTGCCTCCTTGTTTTTCTACTGCTAAATTACCCTTCTTGAAAGCTAATATGGAGTGAGCAGACTCCTGCAAAACTGCAGGTTTTGCAGTATGCCCTGGAAGTGTCCAAATCTTGGACCAACAGGGAAGCAGAAAGTACTTTCCGGGGGATGATTTAACATCCAGGTCCTGTCAGCTGGACCACTTGGACCACCTTGTCCTGCTTGCGATGGCCCGTGGGCAGAGAGACTTCATGCAGGCCCTCTGAGAATGTCAGAAGCCAAATCACTTGGGACTCCAGAGGTTAAAAGAGAAGCACCTTAGATCACGTCCAGAACCAAGCAACAGCCTACCCGATTCCCAGCATGACCCATCGCGCGTGGGAAGTGCTGCCGAATGAGGACGCATTGCCACGCTGCCCTGCGCTCACTGCAGTTTGACGGATGCTTATAAGCAGCATCTTACACAGAGTCCATTGTAGTGATCGTGCCTTAGGGCTGTGTCCTTTCTTTCCAAGCAGAAGAGGTTGAAAGCATGCATGGAAACTATTTCTCACTGGACATATCGGTGCAGAAAATTCCAACAGCCTTTTTCCCCCTTGCTTCTCAGCCTGCACACCCTCACTCACACTCCTCTCAGTCTTTGGTTTTATGCAATTGTTAGGACAGTTTAGGTCACCCGTTGGTGAGCAATATGCAATAAGCGCATTATTTTTTGTCCTGCATTAAACAGGTTCCCTGGTGATGGGGCTACAAAGCAGGACGGGAAAAACATGGAACACGAAATGCACTGTGTTCCCCCCTGCACAATCCAAGACAAGGCAGCATGCTAGGGAAACTCTAGCTCTGATAAAGTCAATGATCACCTTTTCCAACAGCCTTAGGATTTTGCCTCAAATTATATATATTTTTTTCCTGTATGGAACTGAGCAATCTGTTATGTGAGGAACAGTGTCTGGGTTTGTTTTGCAAAGCATAGCTGGGAATGTCATGATGCCTGCCTTTTATGTAGGCACAAACCAATGGCTTGGGTATAACCATTTAAAAACCTGCTGTTTCTAAGCTGTACCTATATGGAGTTGATTTCACTGTGTCACTTCACTTGAAGACCTGCTGAAATGCAGCTGTTAACCCTAGGGTATGTCTCCTTACATCTCTGAAGAGAATACACTGGGTCATTAATTTTGCTATTTCATCTGGGAAAGATCAAATCTGGAAACTTTTTTTTTTTTTCTGTTCTCTTTAAGTCAGTAATTACGCTGTCTGTGAGAAAACAGCAGAAAGGAAATTGCTTCTAAAGGACATGGTAATAAACGTGTCACGTATATCACTTAGCTGGCTTGTGTTTATTATTAACTGGGAATGGGAGAAGACTCGAGCCGTGGTGCGGGAACTGGTGTTCCCGGGAGTGCGATTCCAGACTGTGCTGATTATTTGCACTGAGGGGACCCGATCCATATCTCATTAGCCAAGTGAGGGACCTGGGAACCACATCACTGCAGACACTTCTCCACAGTTCAGCAGCGAGGAATTCCCTAACATTTCCCTCTTTGCTAATTTCCACTAACTGAGGATTTGGCTAATTTTAATTAAACCAGTACGTACTGAGAATAGCTTCTCTGACTTCATGCTAATGCCAGCCAACAGAGATGACAATCCTCCTTGGCAGTTGTCAACTTGATGAACTTCAGCTGTGATTAACTGAACTCTAGCACCCACAGAGATGAACCTAAAGATGGTGGCTTGATGTTGAATACCAGACAGGACTACCAGGGTGGTGGGTGACAAATCCTATGAAAAGTCTCATAAATTTTAGTGTAACCAAGATTTCACCTTTATCTCTAAAGCATGTATTTATTCAGGATGGATTTGCTATCCTTTAGATCACTCCTAAGCTGTAAAACAGAGCTCAATCTGCTAAACAAGTAGCTACTTAATCTGGCTTTCCTGCTTCTTTGCCTAAATGAAATGGCAAAAGGCAGCTCGCAGGTGTAGTTGAATCTGGCCAAAGCTTGCCCAGATTTTTCTGTTGGAATAATTTCCTTTACAGAAAGGCCACATAGCGGCAACCAAGTAGCCATTGCAGGTTGGCTGTTGGTCAGCGCTGGAGCTAGAGAAATGGTTTGGGCAGTCAGTTGTATTGTTGAGCTCCTTTGTTTTTAGCACAACTTGGAGTAGCTCTGTTTGGATATGTGATGGTGGGTCAGCTGCACCAGGGCTCCCAGGGCAGAGAGCCCCCTGGCTTTGGGGGGAGGTAGGAACAACCTCTCCATGGTGCATGCTGGGACTTTGGAGCCATCCCAAGACACTGAAATTTCATTCTGATTTAGGGAGGACATTCAGATCAGCTGGGATTGGGTCACTTCATGGAGCTGAATGCACAGGAGCGATGCTTGGTGAGGAAACAGATGCTCTGATGGGTGTTGGATCATGCGGGTGTCTGGATCAAACAGGGCCAGTGCAATTCTCTGTGGCTGGTCCCAGGGTGAATATGACACACAATCAAAAACAAAAAAGGCACACACATTATGTACAGCTCCATGAAGTACATTTCTCAAGGCACATATTTCGAAAGATGTACATTGGCTTTGTTTTTTTTCAGGAAATTAAAAGGGTGGAATCCACCCCCAAAAGCTGCTTCTGCTTAATTTAAGTTAATAAGCTCCAAGACAGCAATTATTTTTCTGTTTGGTTGCTGCCTCTGTTCATTATGCGTGCGTGTATATTATTGTTATTTATCAGTAATCTCCTTGGAGCTATACAATGACACAAGATTATGACATTCGCTGCTCTCAGAGCTTGCTATAGCAAACACAAACAAATGATCAGCAAGAACCATAACAACTGAGCTGCTGATCCGAGCCAATCTTTCATTTGTGGTCAGAGAATTGGAGGAATCACGAGGTGGCTTTTCAGATTTTACATATGATCCATCAGGAAAGGCTAGGACATATTCGATGCACATTCTTTCGAGGATGCTAGGACTTTTTCCTTGGTTTGGGATTTCTTTCCCCCACACATGGCACTAGTTTGAAAGTATTTAAGTGGTGATTATCCCTTATTTTCCTACTTTATTGGCAATAGTGAATCATGGGGATAAACAGAATGTATGCCATGGTGGGGAAAAAAAAAAAAGTACATTTCTGAGTTAAGAAAATGAACTGTGGAGCAAAGACCACAGCGTGATTACACAAGCTTATTCACTGATGGAAATAAGTGCTGTGGCAGGCAATTATTTCCAGATCTTACCACGCAAGAAAGGCAAACAGTTTGCTGGAGAGCATTCATGAGGGTCAGATGATGGAGGGAAAGGCCAGGAAGACAAGAAGGAAAGCTTTCACATCCCTTTTTCAAGCTGTCACATGAAAGAAATGCCTGCAGTAACACTCAGTGAATGTGAACAGGGGGATGTTTGCAAACTGCCAGAAAGTCCCTCAGTGGGGCGGAGAGAGAAGAGAGAGAAGAAAATTATCATTAAATAAAACAGTAAGAGAATTGCAGCCATTTCCTGTTATTTTTGTTGTCCAGAACTGAGTGAAGAGAAGCAAGTCATGACCATCCAGTGTGGGCTACCAGGATGCTCTTATAGGTGATATACAGACTTCTCAGGTGTTGCTAGTGAGAGGCAACTCGACATGGTTGCTGGTTATGTGCCTTGAGGATTTAATGGCAACCAGGAGGAATCAATCACAGTAAGCGCAGAGTCAATAAAGGTCTTCAACTTGACTCGACACCACATGAGAAAAACAGTAGTGCTAAAAGCATGTGCTATGGGCCCCGTCCTAGCTGCAAAATCACCTGGGCTTGTTCAGAAACTGTACGGGTCCCAGTGGCATGTGTGCGCACACCAAATACACCACACATACTTATAGACTTCTGCTGAGCGGGGACATTTGGTGTTTAGCCCCGTGTCGGCACCTCGGTAGCTGCAGGACTCCTAGATGATGGGCACCTGTCCTAGATGATGGGTGCTTGGAGGGTCTACAGTTGCCCCTCTCTCCCCTTGACCATAGAGGGCATCCAAAGCATATGTGCTTCTGCCAAAAACACCTGAGTGAGGTGTTCAAAGCTGGTGGAGCGGCTCTGGACCTGCGGGTACATGTAGAGCTGCTCCAAGGTGACCTGGGACCAGCGTGCCCTTATCTGCAGGCACAACAGCTCCGTTAGCCCGAGGAGCTGCTCAGGACGAAGCGACGCCTGCAGAGAAAGCTCCTCAGGAAACACAGCCATTCGGGCGTAAGAAAGTGGGTCCTGCTATCTATAGATAACGGGCTGAAAAACAGGAAACGGAGGTCAGGAGCAGACAGCCAGTTCTCACAACGGCGGCGTGATAGCAGTGACCTTCCGTGGCGTCTGTGCAGCGACCTCAGCTGCTCGGCATCTTCGTAGATGGCCTGGAAAAGGGGTGAGGACTGAGGTGAGAGAGTTTGCCGATGATAAGAAGTTATCAGAGGACAAGGACATGCTGTGGGAACTGCAGGCGGCGTGAGTGGTCAAAGGGCAGAAATTCAACACAGATAACTGCAAAATTAAGTATTTGGAGTGAGAAAAGAGAGTCCTAGATTCATGTGGGCACTGTCGGTCAAGAGCTGGGTCCTGTGTTCAGTGTCCACCAAAGCACAAGCTCAACACTCGGCAGCAGTCAAAAGAGCAAATCAAGCACTAGGAACCTGCAGGAAGGGCACAGAGATCCCAGATGTTGGAAGGGGAAGATTCACAAGCCCTCTTCTCCCTCCTCCCAAAACATCTGGCCGCAGCTGCAGAAGGACACTGGGATGCATGAGAAACCGGTCCAACCCAGGTGGCCAAGCCTGCTCCATCAGCCACAGTGTCACCTTGGTACATATCCCGGATGGGAGGTCTCTGCACCACACAGTGTCACAGACACAACCTTCCTTTCTCCATGCCCAGTAAAATGAGAAGATATGCAAATGATATGAAAATGAGGCCCCTATGCCTTTCTGCAAAGATAGCACAGTCCCCATCAATGGCTGAAGTTCTTCCCAGAACTTAACGATGGGGTATGAAATGTCAACACCCAAGGCAAACAGCAGAATACCGACCTTGGGAAGCTCCATCACATTGTTTGCTTGTTTGTCAGCTGAAAGTTGGCTTCAAAAGCAAGTAGCAATAGGTTTATTGCTCTCTGGTTGTTAGTAACAATCTACTCTGGTTATGGACATGCAGCTACACCGAGGAGCACGCTCTCTCTTTTGCCACATGTGGTCACACTTCTACAATACCAGTCTTGTTGCAGGGCTACCGCAAGCAGCTGGACAGTTTGCCATGTGTTTTCCTCGCTACAGCTTGAAATAATTCTTGGGGACGTGTTATATCCTGAAAGCTGAGACAGCCCCAGACTGAAGGAACTGGAGAGCTGCCTGCACTCTCATTTCAAAAACTAGTCGGTCCGCCACAAGTGGGCAAATTACACCAAATCGCTCACGTTTCAAGTCCCAGATTTCTCCCCCAAGGGAAACTCTATATTCAAAGGGCTTGAAATAAGCGGTGCTCATCAGATGATAGCGTGCATCACGAGAGGAAAGAGGTCTTTGCTTTCAACTCGGACAGCATCCTTGCTGTCATGAGAGCCATTTATCCCAAATTCACAAATTGCCACCTCAGGGTTTGGCAGCACATTGTACTGAGGTGTTGGCAGCCTCCAGTGCCCCAGGGACAGCAAGAGATAGGGCAGCAGGGAGGGTCCGTGTGGGATACACAGAGAAGATATGGGGAACAGGTGTAGAGGCGTGGTGGGACTTGCATTTGGGACCATTGGGGACATTCAGGGGGTTTGGTGAGACACATGGAGGGTGTGAGGGACATACGTGGCACACAGGGACACTCATGAAGGCACAGAGGGATACGTGGAGACATTGTGGAGCATACTGGTTGTGCTCGTGAAGGGGGACGCTCATGAGATTGTGGTGGGACACACGGGAGCATGGCTGGACATGTGGAAAAGCACAGGCGGATAGCCATGGGAGGACAGCCGGACACATGCAGAGGTGCATTGAGATGTGGGAGAATGGAGGAACACATGTGGACACATGTGGGGCGCACATGGGAGTATGGCGGGGGCAGGTACGGCAGGGCATGATGTGACATAGGTAGCAGGATGCACGGTGGGTCACACAGTCAGGACAGACTGTGGGGCTAAGGGGGATACACAGGGCTTCCCCTGGCAGGCATGCCCATCTCCCGTAGAGCCCCACGTGTGTCCCAGTGCCATAGCCTGTGGTGGGCAAGGTGACTTGGAGGGCTGCACACGCATGGGGGACCAGAGGAGCGGGCATCAGCAGCCCCCACTGCATACCCTCCCCCTTACAAAATGTATGTGTGACAGAATTATACACAATAAAACATATACAACAAATATATGTATAAAATTATATGTGTAAATATGCTTACAATTAATTAACATATCTATGAAATGAGAAAGTAATGATGGCCAAACATTGGATGTGGATGGCAAGTGAAAAGCACAATGAAACCCCCACCCACCGGAGAGGAAAGGCGGCCCAGCCCTGGTGAGGCAGTACTGGGGTGGCACAGGGGGTGGCAGGGCTCTTGGGGGGACACCTCAGGTACGCTTCCCCTGCTCCTGGGGCAGGCAAAGTTCCTTTTTCCTTGGCATCCTCTTCAAAAGGAAGGAAAAAAAAGAAAACATGCCAGTTCATTGCAAAGAGTGCATCTGCCCCAGCGAAACCAGTAGAGGAAGCGTGAGACCCCACCCTGCGAAAAATAAATACACACGTGAGTGTGTATGTACGTCTCTGCATACAGATGGCTCAGGGGAGGGGTGGCTTTGTGGCCAAAGGGTGCCGAAATCTCCCCTTTGTGGCTGTGGCAGCTCTGCCTGGGCTCCACCAACAGCGGGTCCACCCATCCACCAACACCCCCCTCCAGCATTTGGGCTGCAGGAGCTGAAAATAGCCGAAAGCTGACTTATGAAAGAGGGCTTTTAATTTAAGCCTAGCCTGCCTTCATTTAAAACTCATTTACAGTTCTTGCCTCATCTAAATCCACCAACAAAAGGAGATAGTGGAAAGCAAAGCATGGATGTACTCCTTGATCTGTTCCAGTCCTTAGGGAAAAACAGTAGATTTACTTTTCTTCCAAAAACCCACAACTCAAAGTCAACTATTACAAGCTAATTTAAAACGCAGTGTTTCTACAGCCCAGTGCCTTTCTGGTAACAAGAAGCAAGGGTTTGGTTGGATTTTTGTTCATGTTTACATTAAACCGAGTCAGTCTGTTTTTCTCTTTCGCTACCACCACTTGTTGATGTGTGAAGCAGCATTTGTGCTTGGAGTGCCCCAGACTAACATCAGGAGTTCCTGCTGATGGCACGAACAGCCTGGGGTTCTCGGTTGCTGCTCCGGCGCTTCCTCTGCCTGTGGTCTCACACAGCTCCAAGCCTCACCCCTTGGGTCAAGGGGATGTTCCTGCCGAGTTGCATTGTGCCAGTTAGCAGGATTTTGCACTTTCTGCCCCAAAATTGCCTTTGAAGCTCGATTGTCACACTCAGCAACACACGGGTGCATCACCCTGGGTTGGGGGGACCAATGTGGATGAGACCCCTTGAGTTGATCACTCTGAACCTCCTTCTCTGCTCACCCGTTGCCTCGGGGATGGGGCGCAGCTGGAGGGGCTGCCCAAAGCCCCCCTGTGCCAGCAGGGACCTGCCCCAGGACTCACTTTCATGAGGTGGGTACCCAGAGTGGGGGGAGAGGAGGGGAGGGCTGTTGGAAGACGCTAATGGCACCAAAATTTAAAATGCAAAGGATTTTTTTTTTTTTTTAAAAGGGAAAGTCAAAGTAGAAATTCAGTTACTCTTCAGAGCCGGAGGGAAGGAGTCAAGCCTGTTACACAGCCTGTACAGTGCCGCTGCTAAACTCTACCCATTGAACAAATTTAATGAGTAATTATCAGTAGACGTCAGCTGTTATTTCAGTCCTGGCAACAGCTGCATTTTGCATTTAGAGAACATCTGGTTTGGTTTTGTTTTTTGTTGTTGTTGGTTTTTTGTGGGTTTTTTTTTCCTGTGAATTTGTTAAGTGCCATAGTTAATATATCGGTATTTAATTCTTCTTTTTTTCTTTTTTTTTTAATCTTCAACGTGTTCCGTGAGTACCATGCTAGCAGCATGCATGAAAATGAAACTCAGCAGTCCAAAATTACTATAAATTAATGAACTTCTCCTTTCTGTGTGCTTCCCCAGCTCCAGAGCCCTGCCTCACGCTGCTTCATTGTACTGACTTGAAATAAACTGAATAGAAGTTGCAACATCTTAGCACATTTCACATAAGGATATTCCTGGCACATGCTGAAAAGCATCTATTTTAATGGGGTTTGAGGGAGGGGAAATAATTTAGCTGGTTGTTGGGAGGAGGTGTCTGTATCAATAGTGACTGAGGCATCTCAACAAAAGAAAAAGAAGAAGAAACCTCCTGGGAGAGAAATGCTATTGGGCTGTTGAAGCTGTCAGATCTTGGAGCATCCTCTATTTTATTTACAGCTCCTCTGTGACTAAATGCTATTTTCCAATTACTATATTGTATTTTTTTCAGTTGGGCTCCTTGTCCTTTCTTCGAAGCAACATGACCACATTGTAAACTGTTTTTGAGGAGCATTTACTGTTTGAGGTTAGAAGCTGAAACCACAGAGTTCCTTATCTTGTCTTTCTGTGACTGTTTTTACATGAGCTAGCAGGGCAAAAGACCAAAGCGCTAGCAACCGAAATTTTCTTTTTCCCTCTCTCCCCACCCGTATTTTCAAGGCCACAGGAGAAGTCCTCTGTAGGACCCAGCTGCTGTCTCTCTTTGGTTTTGTTGTCCATGGACCAGGTATGAACATGCTTCTGAAGGGTGGGAGGGAGGGGAGGCAGCGGGCTGAGCTGGAAGGTACAAAGCAGTCCCCAGCCTGGCATGCTTCCCACTGAAACCTGTCTTTGTGGCTTAAGAAAAAGCTCTGGAAAATACAAAAAGAAAAGTTCATTTGGCCACCTTTCCTCTCCAAAAGTTCAGCATTCGTTATTTAACTGCTGCTAAGTTTTGTTAATGGATGTGTCTAGACATGAAAGCTGGTGGGAGTTTTGCTCAGCACGTGGGGCACTGGGTAGTGTGGAGATGCTGGTTGGGGTCTTCTCACAGCCTGCAGGTTGGCATGTGGTGTGAGAGTGCAGTGACCGTCACTGCTGCCATCTGAAAAAGCTTTAGTGAGCCCAGAGGACAAAAATCTGCTCTTGCGGTTCAATTTTAGGTTACAAGCTTATTAGAGACTTCTAACAGGGACAAAATGGGAGGGCTTCCCAGGAAGGGATGGGGCTCCTTGGGGGCTGTGTCAGATCCCTGTACTGCACCATGCTCGGTTGATACCTGGAGGCCCTTCAAACCTGCTCAAGCTTTCACAAGCCTTACAGTGCATTTTGAAAGCATTGCTTTTCACATGCTCCAGCGGTCATGAGGGGTACATCCCAACATGATGTTTTTATACGAAGACAAGCATGTTGGTATAAATCATTTTGTAAGCTTATCTCCTTGCAGCATCCCAGAATTGCATGGATTCAACAAAGTCTGGCCAAGCTGCGTTTGGTACTTAGTCCTGTTCTTTAACAACAGCCATACTTGGGTTTCTGTGGCTTTTTGGCTGTGACCTTTAACTAAGGAGGGAAAGATTAAGAAAACATACAAACAAAAAAACCCCACCTAACAAACAAAAATCCCACCACTTCTTAGACATACCTGACATACCTGGTATGTTACCATTATCTACAGAGGGTTATTCCTTGCTGTGACAAGGTACCCAGCAGTTTCAGGCATGCTTGGGCAGACAGCTCAAATGCTGCCTCCTGTGCGCACTCCCTGCATGTTCGGCACATCGAATCAGCCCAGTAGCAACAAATGACACAAAATCTGCCCCAGAGCACCTGAAGCACTGAGAGGAAGACGGGGAGGAGGAGGAGGCAGCAGCGAGCGCAGAAGCTGAAGCGTGTTGTGACCAAGAGCAAGTCAACAGCGCACAGCAGACTAGGTAGCTTCATTTTCTAAAGCGCATGGCTGGGTTCAGGAGATGACACAATTTTTCTAGCAGTAAATGAACGCCTTGATCGACAGATTGATTTCTGAGCAAAAACATTTGTAGTATTGAACCCCAAGCGGTGTTCATTATTTGCGCTCAGCTGCCAGCGAATTACATGGGAATTTCGCCTGAGAAACAGAATTAGTTTCATTATCTGGAGACCCATCTTGAAAACACAGTGCTGATAATGACCTGGGTTTAGTGCTGGCTCCCAGAAAACCTGACTTTGTTCTTGAATAAGATGGTCGGGGGGGCTGTGTTTAGACAAACTCTTCCTGCTGGCAGAAACCATTTCCGAATCATTTGTCAAGCTCCGTGCGAGCCTGGATGGCTTCACCTTGGCGGGCGACTTCTCCCCACCACTCAGCCCTTATCTCAAAGTCTAACCTGAATCCTGCTCCTCCTTCAATCTTCAGGCCGTTGCTTCTTGTCTGCCACCTCCAAGAGTGGAGCAACAGCCTTTGTTTCTGTTGGTACCCATCACTGGAACTGTCCCCATCCACCCCCTGCTCACTTCTTTCCAGGGAGGCCCCTTAGTGACCTCAGAAGTTACATGCACAGGTCGGCACCTTCTATGTATTTGAGCTAGTTTTTGTGAACCTCTCCTGAACACCAAAGGTCAAAAATGCAAACCACACCTCAGGTTGGCCTCTATAGCTTTAACCTCATAGATTTTACACATAAACCCTCTTTCATATGGGATCAGCCACCATTTCACTTCCCACAGTTCTCTGCAATACTGTGACATTTAACCTAATATTTGCCTTGCTGGTAACGGCTCCCTGTCCCATCCCCAGGGGCTTGACAGGGGTTTGGGTTCACAGCTCCAGGGTCCCACCTGGGGGAAGTGATTGAAGCATACGATTGTGTTGCCTTCCCACCATGTGTGACTGGTGACCTTCCCAAATGGAACTCCCAACACAGCATGTCACATCAGAAAGGGCATCTTCTTGTTAGCTACTTCATCTCCTAGACAGAGCAAAGACTGATATCTCTTGGACATGAGGATGCAGTGTCATTCTTCTGCTCCTTCTTCATTAATTCACTTCTACAACCAGTAGAAGCCACCAGCACCTGGTACAGGTGCTGCTTGGCTGAGGCTGGTGGCTGGAGCTGCAGAGGGAATGAGACAGTGAATGGCACCTTGTGGTGATGGTGAGTGGACCAGAGATGTCCCTCCTCTAGGGCATCCCGACAGGCAGCATCCCTACCTGAGCACCAGCCCAGGCGCTGCTGCAGGTCAGTGTGAGGGCAACGTGTCCCATCCAGAGGCAACATAATTCAGGTGTGGAGGGAGGTGTCTCCCCTTCTTCCTCTCCACTGGCTAGTGAGGAAGTGGGGTGACCTGCTCAGCTCTAGCCCATTGTTAAGTATCTACAATCAAAACCTCTATATGCCACTCAGTGCTAAACTAAGGTTTGCAAAGTTCCCAGGAGGCAAAAGCATCCTGTGGATGTGCAAGGTCACCGCTACTGAAGATGACCTCACCTGCCTGCACAGTGGTGGGAGACTGATGCACATTTCCATGAACTGGAGCTGGTTGAGGAGCCCAGTGACTCCTCTTCTTCCTTTTTTTTTTTTTTTGCTAATTTGTGTGTTGCACAAAGGATTGACAGGTCTTGCAGAATGTTCCAAAACACAGGTTGAGAGCATCCTTCTCCCAGATGCTTGCAGAGATTGCAGCACATTTGGGTACCACAGGGAACAGACCAAGCAGCCAGTACCTGCTCTTCTCGCAGCTTCTCCCCCCTTCACCCTTAGCGGGTCGGGGGCCAGAAGTGCTGCAATTGCTTGTGCTGGTGCTCATGGGACATTTCCCCCATCCAACCCCATCCACATCCCCAGTGTGCGACTCTGAGAGTGCCCAAAATTTGGCACTGGCCACAGGCTCATGTGCAGAGGTGAGCTCAGCCCTCCAGTCTCTCTGGAGGCTGAAAGCATCCCTCCATGTGCCCCCCCTGCCTTGGCCCATCTCACGCCCTTTCTACACTTTATTTCTTGTAACGAATTTGCTGTGCCAGGTCTGTGGAAAGCAGCTGGAAGGGTTTCATGCCTGTGGTGTTTTTCTCTTTCTTCATCCCCCTCACCAAGCTTGGATCTATTCAAATCTCCTTTTTTTTCTTTTTTTTTTTTTTTCCCTTCTTTTCAGCATGGCTTCCTACAGTTTCAGGTTTTTGGCTGACATGGGGCTTGAAATCTGTCTTTCCTCTTCCCTGGTGCTTCCTTCTGCAGTAACCCTTCCTGCGCCACTTTCTTGCTTTCTGCAAGTATGTGGACGTGTGTTATGAAGAACACAATGGAAAGCTGCTGCCTTTTCAGCAGGAAGGCTCCCACCATTCCCGAATTACCCCATTAAGCTCCTGAAGGTGGTGGGGGTATTGGCTGCTTCACCCCACAGATGCAGACGTGTGAAAGAAGAGCATCTGGGTGATGTGCCTCCAGCATCCATGTGGCTCCTCACCTTCCCGCAGGCTTTTCCAGGAAAAAGCAGTTGTGATCCCTGTGTCGGAGCCTCTGGGACACGGGGTCTGCCTCCTTCCCAGCCCTCCTCGTGTTTTTAGGATTTGGCATGAGGTTACCAGCACCTGATCTGAGTGACAGTATACTGGTGAAGAAACCAGCCTGATGGCCCGCTGAACATGGCTCCCTTTCAACATTGTGCTGTCCCCCTCTTTGGCTTTTTCCTAATCAGAGAATCATAGAATCATTTTGTCTAGAAGAGACCCTCAAGATCATCGAGTCCAGCCATTAACCTAAGAGTGTCACTAAACCATGTCCCTAAGAATCTCACCTATGCATCTTTTAAACACCTCCAGGGATGGTGACTCCACCACTTCCCTGGGCAGCCTGTTCTAATGCCTGACAACACTTTATGTGCGGAAAATTTTCCTCATATCCAATATTACAGGCAACACTCAACAAAGCCACGTATAAGGAATCCCATGGTGATGAGTTTTCAGTGCACACTGCAAGCTGTGCCAGATCCATCCTGCAGACGGGTAAGGTGGATAGATGCCCAGCACCTTGGCAGGCAGGAGGAGTGCAGGATCAGGTCCTTAGGAACATTTGGGGAGCACAGCCACCTCGTGTTGCAGCTGCCTCTCCTGGTAGAGCGGTTGTGCCTTGGGCTTGGACACCCCCGTTTTTTATGCCATAAAGGCAAATAGGTTTCTGGCTGTCTCGTGCCTCATGCCTGATCCAGGAAGGCCAGCAGTCAGCTGCTCCTCCATTTGACAAATGCCTATGCAGCTGGGAGCCCATACTGGGACACCAGTATGATACTCCACCACCAGCCAGCCGTGCAACTGGCAGCTGCCCACGCACATCCAGCGTTTGCAGGACACAGGTACCCGACATCTCAGCTGTTGCTGGGTCAGTGGTGATGGCTGCACGTTATTAGTTAAGAGTTAAAATAGGGCAAGATGAGCCAGCAGAGAAAGGGGAGTGGGAACCCTCACTGGGATTTTACCAAGCTACCTAATGGCAAGGAGCTGGAACAGAAAAGAACACTTTTGCTTTTCTGTTGATTTTTACTATATCGGTGAGCTGGTCTGATGATTTCTCTCCACAATTGCCGGGGTGTATTTGTGTGAAGACTATGTGTGTGTTTGTTTCTGGATGCCTTATGTTGTGTGTATACTATCATAATATTCTGTTTGATGCTGGAAAAGTATTATTATTATTGCAAACAAATGCTTACACACAACGGTGTGACATTGGTGCCCACTTCCTAAATAGCCGATGCCTGATGGTTTGAGTCAGACTTGTCACTCAGCACTCTCATTTAGATCCCCAGGTACCACAGTTAACCATAGAATCATAGAATAGTTTGGGTTGGGAGGGACCTTCAAAAGTCATCTAGTCCAACCAACTCAAGTTTCTGCTCATAAACACCAGACCAGGCAGCTCTTTGGGGTTTGATTTTTGTTTAAGAAATATATTCACCAAAAATATGCTCTTGCTCATCTGGAATTTTTTCTTTGATGTTAAACAAGCCAAAGGCAACAAGGCAAGAGCCATCCTTGCTGGACCAGTCAAGCTCATCTTTTTAAACAAGACAGGTGTCCCTGGCTCCCAGCCCTGCTCCATGCCCCATCCCAGCGCTGGTGTGCGGGAGAGGCTCAGCACCCAGCAAAGCCAGCCCGGTCAAAAGTGAATGGCAAAGGACAGACTCCCACAAAAAACACCAGTCACCCTCTGTAAATGCCCTTCCCTACTTTGACTTCAGTTTTTCTCTATGTCACTTTCTTTTTGTATCGTTTCATGGCATTTCATTAGTGTTGCATATTATATAAGAATATCTTACTTTTTTTTTTATTCTGTTTCATTTTAGAGCTATTAAAACCATCTGCCACTTAGTAAACACTAACATATTTTCTTTTCTAGATCAAAGTGTCTCCTGTCTGTGTTGTAATGGAAGTTTGACATTATTTTTTTTTTCAAGACAGGCGGGAGACACTTTGATCAGGTGCCAAACTGTTTCACTACAACAAACAGGCAACACTCTGAGCTAGAGATGATAAGATGTTATTATGCGTCGTGATGATTTCACGACATGTCAGCCATAATGTTAAAAAAAAACCCTACATAACATATAACATTCAAAATATCAGTGTGAAATTCCAGAATTTTTTTAATGAAAAATTTATGAATTGAAAGCATTCCTTTTATTTTTTTTTCTCTACAAAACTGTGACCTTTTGGTAGCATTTTCTGAATATTTTTTTCAATATTTTTCATTTCAGCAAATTGGTATCTTCTGTCAAAAATGCTCCGTTGAAAAAATTCTGATGGCATCAACTTGAAAAGCTTTTCTTGAAAGCCTTTTTTATGTACAAAAAAATATTGTCCCTGTCAGAGAACAAAAGAATCACCTGCTGGCTTTTTTTTGTCATTCCTAGATAAATTAATTGCTCAAGGATTATGTCATCCACGTTTCACAAACACGCTGCTCCCCACCACTCCCTGTACACATTTGCCTTTTATCCCGGGATACAGGATGCCTCCACGGAGAGCCCCCAGCTTTCTAATAACACAAATATCAAAGCTACATGCTGGGGGGAAAAAAAAATGCACATTGTCTTTTCTGTCTTAATTTGCATGCTGAAGAGCAGAAGGGCTCTTCCATAGTCATCTACAAAAAGTGCCAGGGCACCGAAGAGAAGCTGGGCATGAGTGTAGACCTGCAGTCCCCAAACATGGGAGCTGCAGGTGGAGCAGGTGAAGGCAACCAGCCCCTCTTCCTCCCCCTGAAAGTGGATCTGCTCTGGCTTTGTCAAGAAATGCCATTTTAGATTGCCAGGTGGACGACCACAGCCAAGAAAGGTTTAGTTGTCTCCAAAGGGCATGGAAGCTGGAGAAGGTATCTGCAGCCCAGAATAAGTGGTAGCAGAAGGGCAGCAGCATGCACAAGGGGACCCTGTCTCACCAGCTGGGAAATAAGGGCACTCATTTGAAACTTGAAATTTATCTAACCCTAAAAGAGGTGAAAAACTTCAGAGGCCCAAAATCTGGTTCTCTACAAAGATTATAAAGGAATTAAGGATGACTCTGTTGTAGAAACCAGACAAAAGTTGCATCAAAGAAAAGTCTCATTCGGTATTAGGGGGACAAACAAACAAACAAACAAAACAAAACAAAACAAATTAAAACCCACGACAAATAAAAAACAAAACAAACCAAATAAAAACCTAACCAACCAAACAAAAAAACCCGAAACAAACAAAAAAACCCCCAATAAAACAAAAAAAACCAAACCAAACTAAACCAAACCAAAACCAAAACCAAACCAAAACAAACCAAACAAAACAAAACATAACTGGAAGAGGTTACCCAAAGGGGCTGTGGGATCTTTGTCCTTGGAGGTTTCCAAAGTTCACCTGGACATGGCCCTGAGTGACCTCCTCTAACATCAAAATTATCCCTGCTTTGAGTAGGGAGTTGGATCAGATGACCTCCTGAGGTCCCTTAAAGGTTCAGTCATTCTCCATCCATGTTGTGACATCCCTACAATCGTGTGGGATGAAACCCAGCTCAGGAGACAAGTCATCTCAGTTTTGCCTGAACCTGGTTTGGCATCCTCACCCACTGCATCAATGACATTTGCCGGGTCGGTGGTGGTGCAGATCAACGTCTCCCACACCCAGGATGTGCCGCTGGAGGAACAGCACTCAACCCTTCCAAGACAAAGTCCTTGGCTTCCTGCATAACTTAATTTCATAACATGCATTTGAACCTGTTTGGGGTTGAAGGACTTGTATCACACCACCCAAGGTCAGGAGGAGACCCCAGGCAGCGCCGATCTGCGGGCGTTTTGGCACAGGGGGGTTGTTTGTAGCAACAGAGCCACATGCTGATGCAGCATCAACACACGGAGCACGTCTGAGTGCAGCCCGGGCCAGTACTCACGGGGGTTTTGTGTCAGTACAAACACACACTGAGCATGGGCGACTTCACACTGAGGTCTGCTCTCCTCCCCTGGTGCTTTGGGTCAGCGAGTGTCACTGCCTTGAGAACGACTTTCCAGCATCGGTGGAGCAAAGACTGCTCAATAAATGACTGAGCCTTAGCTCTTCTCCTCCCCATTTAAACACAGGCTGTTTAGAAACAAAAGCCACAGGATTGTGTAAGTTTGTCATTTCAACCCAGTGGTAAGTATCTTAATGTGCAATAAATCATTATTGAGAGAAAAGGTCAGAAAACCAGAGCCCGGGAGGCTGGAGGGGAGAGCTGGCTATTGCAAACCAACTGACAGGAATACAAGTCAGGTGTTTTGTTCCCTAGGGCTCCCCCAAAATTCACAGCTTTCGTGCTTTTCTTCCTGAAAGATGGCATTCAGGGTGTGTCAGCACAAGGAAAAGTCAGTTTATCCTGCAAAGCTGAGAATTCGGTATTTTCTCCTCTATGAGAAAAGGACTTCCTTTCCACAGGTCATTTCTTATTACTGTTAGCACCTCTTCCCCTTTCCCGCCCTCTCCAGGCAAAAGTCAAAGCCTTTCCTACCACCTGCCATGCTTTAGTACCCCATAGGGTTCACAATTAGTTTGTGTCCTTCCTCCACACCCCACACTGTGGACAACCCAGCTGACCACGTGGCCCAGCATGCCCAAGGGCTTCCCTCCTCACCAAGAGAGGAAAACCAACGGGAAGCAACAACCACAGCTCCCAAAGAGCCCATCTCTTCCCACATGAAAATATTTTGGAGTTGTGCCCTAAACACAACAGTTGTTGGCCAACAGGTCAGGACAGTCTACAAAAATCTCCCCTCTGGCCCAGCATGAGGACCATGTGGTGCGAAGGAACAGATGAACACCACATGGCACCATGAGCCTGTCTTGCTGCAGGAGGCTCCATCAGCTGTGCCCGTTCATCTCAGTGAAGAAGGACTTTGATTTGGGCTAACAAAGCGGGTAGGGGCGATGCACACCAGGATAAACGGAGCTCATAGGGCCACAGCAGAGACCCCTGGAGAAGTGCAGCATAGTGAACAGCACACCCTTCGACAGCAGGGGGAATCTGAAGACCACCAGGGTACCGTGCTGAGGTGCCCTATACACTAACAGCCCAGGTCCCAAATGTGTCGTTTGCCCCATCAGTTCCTGAAACAGGTTTTCATAAGATATCCACACCTCTCCCAGCACCAAAGACATCTCTAGAAGGACTGATCTATTATTCTGCTCCCCTCTTTGAAGCGCCTTGCCCCCATTAAGTAAACAGCTCAGGAAACCCTTCGTATTTACCTGCTCCAGAGGAGCCCTTTGGTTTAACTCTGTCAGGACACATCTGGTGCAGCGGCAATGTACAATATGTTCTGTCTCTCTGCTTGCATGGATCATGAAATGGGCTGCCTACACAGCCATCTCCAGATGGAGCAGTCCCAGACCTTTGTTAGCAGCTGCCAGACTTATGTGGTACGTGAGAAACGCCTTACACGTAATTATAGGGCTGTGGTGTTTTGCTTAATTGTTTGGCTGACAGTAGAAAACAGCTGTCGAAGGAATTGGCTCCTTGGAAACCTCCCTGTCCACACATTTTAGGACATGCAAGATGATAAACTAAATCTCCTAACGGGCGCAGGAGAGACAGATACTGTTATGTGGGGGCTGGGCGAGAAAAGGGTCAAACTTCCACTTTTAAGAAGAAATCTCTCTTCTCCATCACTATGCTCCTGGTGCAGTTCTGCACAGACAACAGTACATAAGGGGACTGGAGATGGGATCATTACTGTGGCTGGTTATTTTTGTTGGAAATGGCCCTTGCTATTTTTCAGTCTGGTTGATTTAGCGAAAGAGTTTCTGGAGAACAAAAAAAATCAGTGCTTTCTCTTGACCTGGTGTTGCAAAATGCACCCTGAGCTCTAGAAAACCAGTTGTCAGAGGGTTCTGGTTCCTCAGACCTGCCCTCGCTGTGGGGGCCACTGTGAGAAAACACAGAGGGCTGTGTGGTGGCACCAGCCCTGGCTGCCTGGGCACCATCTAGAACCATAGAATGTCCTGAGTTGGAAGGGACCCACAAGGATCATCGAGTCCAACTCCTGTCCCTGCACAGGACAACCCCACAGTTCACACCATGTGTCTGTGAGAGCCCTTTCTCCAAGGAAGCTCCCTACTACGGAGCAGTTGGTGCTGCACAGTGCCCAGGTTGTAGATGCTTTAGTAAAAGCACTCCAGAGAGTCTTTTGGGGTCAATAAATGGATGCCATTGATTTTGAGAGGTTGCAGGATTGTGCAACCCCAATTTGGATGCTGTTTCTCCTCACCTGGTTGCTCAGCTAAAAGCCAGCAGCCCTTTCCCTTTTCCATCTTTGTAAAAAAAAAAAAAAAGATTTGCAACCTTTATTCCTGCCTTAAGGAACAGACAGAATTGCTTCTGATGATCTAGAACAATGCCATCATTTATTCCCTCTCCAAAAGCAACTAGTATTTCGGCTTGATTATTTGCATATAATATGAGTCACCAGATAAAATACTGCAGGTACAAAAATGCTCCTTGATAGAGAAATCAATAAAATGTATTTAAGAATAAGGATCCAATATACACTTAAATATCTCAAAACTGTCCCACATCAAGAAAAAACACTTCGGCCCCACTTTGTGACCTGGGAAGACTGATCCTGTGTTTCTGCTCATCCCCAAACCCTTAATTAATTTGCTGCAGGATCAGGGCACCATATTACCAAAGGCAGCTTGTGCTACTGTCAAAGCACACAAACAAGGCACAACAACTTGCCACCAACACAATTTCAGAGATGTCGAAGCATCAAAAACCCCCAAAGTCAGACCCAAATGTGTAATTTAATCTTAAGAAATAATGTTGGATTTTTTTTCTCTTATTTATTTTCTGATTTCTGGCTCGATGCGTCACATCAATATTTTCAGCTCTTTTCCTCAGAAACTGAGGACTAGAAGCTGATTCATTCAGGAGCTCAGACTTTAATCTATCTGGCATTACGATAAGGTCATTAGAAATTATCATGGTTGTGCTTCTAATACAGATCATAGCTGAGATATGTGTATATATATATGTCTGTACTGACATTGCCAAGTAGTCTCGTTGACAAACACTGGAGTTAAGTATAGCTAGAAAGGAGTTTTGTGAAAATTCAGACCAAAAGTAAAGGTTGCTTTTCTTTTCCGTCATTAAAAAAAAATAATAATGTCTGTGAGTTTTCATATGCAACATCTCAAAAGGGTGGAACCCTTTTCATTTAAACCTTCCTTTAGCTCGGTTGGCCTCAGCCCTGCCAGGGTGACATCTTCCTCAGAGAAAGGGAAAGTGAAAGTTTGCATGGGAATGAAAGGGAGCCATTTAATGGTGTTTTGTCTAATGATTCACCCATGAGAGCAAATAAAATCAATGCTAATAAGGGATGTCAACACTCAAAAGTCCTCTCCTTTCCCGAAAGTGGAGAATGACTTCTTTTAAGTGTCCAAGCGGGCAGGCGGAGGTGAAGGTGAGGAGACAGGGGCTGCAGAGGACACCATGTGTGAGCCTACCTGAAACCTCAAGGGTGAGGACTTGCAAAGGAGCTCATGACAGTGAGTGCCAGGCAACACGTCCAGAGCAGAAAGTCTGAAGTGATGCCCTTGGGCTTAACAGCATGGATTGGGGCCAGTGCTGGGCTCCAGGCGTGCTGCCATGCTGGGGGGCAAGCACGAGCACTGGGGAGCCAGACTGGATGGGGACAACCGGGGAACAGCTGCTCTTGCAGAGTGAGCAAAAGGATGGAAATGAATTTAAACACGCACCTGGAGGACACGTCCAAAGGCAACCATAAAACGTGGGCATCCAGCCGCAGCCTTCAGTTTGGGAATTCCCTCAGTTGTTGGCTGCTGGAAGGTGAGAAGATGCTCACGGACAAGTACGGCTCTATCCCTTCCCTCGTGTGTCTGCTGCTGGCCACGGACATCAGGTGCTGGGCTGGGTCAGTCCTCACGGACAGCCCCAGCCCTGTTACAGACGGGTAATGCTTCGAATTGCTCTGTTTATACTGAGCAGAAAGCATCACTGTAAGCAGAGAAACATCAGTGTCACAGCACTGATGCCGGATAGAGCAGCAGGAACAGCCACTGCTGAACACAACCAGGAGGTCCCATGACCCCAGCAAAGGGGGATCTCTAACAGAAAGCCCCACCTTTAAGAACACAACCATATTTTTTGGAGGGTAGTAGTTTGGCAATGGCTTCTCAGGGACAAGCCGACAGGCAGTGTTCCAGCATTGGGGTGCAGTATTTTTATGCCAGGCACTTCACTAGGGGTGTGTTTTCCACCCATGCTGTGGGTGCCACAGCACACACTTGGTGGGGCAGGAGCTGGAACTCCCAGGCTGTGCTGAAAGGACTCCCTCTTCACCCTGGGGTAAGATTTTCATGACCAAAGCCACCAAAAATCACCGTGTGCAGAATTGCCCTTGCCTTCTGCAGGATGGTTTTTGTTTATACTAGTTTGGGTTGTGTTTTGGTGGTGGTGGTTTTGTTTGTTTGTTTGGGGGTTATTTGCATTGCTCAATATTCTTGATTAATCCAAATGCTCACCTTAAATCTATCTTGAGAAAAGGCAAAGGATCTAACCCTCTTGTAAACAACAGAGTGTAGATATGAGAGTTTTTTCCTCTCTAAATTACTAATAACTGATACCTGTAATTTCATGTCCCCAAATGGAAACTTTTTTTTAAGGAAAGGGGCATTTGCCACTGAAGCAGTATGGTGAAATGCAAACAAAGTTGTGCCACAGGTTGATTTTACCTCCGGGCTGACTGTGAGCAGCCACGCTGAGATGAAATAAGAGCACCCTAGAAAACCAGAGTGTTTTCCCCCAGGGTACACGGTGCAGAGGTGCAGCCCTCTCCTTGTACTATGTGCCTCAGCACTCGCGGGGGGCATTAACCCTCATGATGAGACTGCAGCTCCTTGAGGGAAGGATGGGTGGGCAATGACTAGCTGAAAGTCCCCATCCAACGTTGCTTGGTCTTATGGACTCTCCACCTCCTGAACCAACAGGCTCAGCATGGATGGCCCAGGGGGTCTGGGCATGTACATTTGCTTTGCCAAAACCCAGAGGGCCCAGGAGTGGGTTTAAGCACTGCAGGTGTTGAGGATGCTCCAGCAGAATATCCCCCAAATCTCCTCTGAAACAGATAGGGGCCCATGCTAGGCTTCCCTTCCCCTGTAAGATTTCACTTCGTTTATTGAAAATATATTAAGAATACATATTCCCATTACAGAATCACAGAGTCACAGAATGTTAGGGATTGGGAGGGACCTCAAAAGATCATCTAGTCCAATCCCCCTGCCAGAGCAGGAACACCCAGATGAGGTTACACAGGAAGGCGTCCAGGCGGGTTTTGAATGTCTCCAGAGAAGGAGACTCCACAACCTCCCTGGGCAGCTGTTCCAGTGCTCTGGCACCCTCACTGTGGAGAAGTTTCTTCTCATATTTAAGTGAAACCTCCTGTGTTCCAGCTTGAACCCATTGCCCCTTGTCCTATCATTGGTTGTCACCGAGAAGAGCCTGGCTCCATCCTTGTGACACCCACCCTTTATATATTTATAAACATTAATGAGGTCACCCCTCAGTCTCCTCTTCTCCAAGCTAAAGAGACCCAGCTCCCTCAGCCTTTCCTCATAAGGGAGATGCTCCACTCCCTTCATCATCTTCGTGGCCCTGCGCTGGACTCTCTCCAGCAGTTCCCTGTCCTTCTTGAACTGAGGGGCCCAGAACTGGACACAATATTCCAGATGAGGTCTCACCAGGGCAGAGTAGAGGGGAAGGAGAACCTCTCTCGACCTACTAACCACCCCCCTTCTAATACACCCCAGGATGCCATTGGCCTTCTTGGCCACAAGGGCCCAGTGCTGGCTCATGGTCATCCTGCTGTCCACCAGGACCCCCAGGTCCCTTTCCCCCACACTGCTCTCTAATAGGTCATTCCCCAACTTATACTGGAACCTGGGGTTGTTCCTGCCCAGCTGCAAGACTCTACACTTGCCCTCGTTATATTTCATTAAATTCTTCCCCGCCCAACTCTCCAGCCTGTCCAGGTCTCGCTGGATGGCAGCACAGCCTTCTGGTGTGTCAGCCACTACAAGAAAGACATTGAGGTGCTGGAAAGAGTTCAGAGAAGGGCGATGAAGCTGGTGAATGATCTGCAGCACAAGTCTGATGAGGAGCGGCTGAGGGAACTGGGGCTGTTCAGCCTGGAGAAAAGGAGGCTGAGGGGAGACCTGATCGCTGTCTGCAACTACCTGAAAGGAGGTTGGAGCGTGGAGGGTGTTGGTCTCTTCTCCCAAGCAAGTGATAGGACAAGAGGAAATGGCCTCAGGTTGTGCCAGTGGAGGTTTAGGTTGGATATTAGGAAAAAATTCTTCATGGAAAGTGTTGTCAGGCATTGGAACAGGCTGCCCAGGGCAGTGGTGGAGTCACCATCCCTGGATGTGTTTAAAAGATGGGTAGATGCGGTGCTTAGGGACATGGTTTAATGGCAGAGTTCAGTTAATGGTTGGACTTGATGATCTTGAGGGTCTCTTCCAACCAAAATGATTCTATGATTCTAAGAAAATAAATATTGTGAGAGAGGAAAAAAAATAAGGCTCCTCAAGCCCTTTCAAATTTCCCCTGCTCTGCATGTGGGTTATCACAGCAGCTTGGCCCTGGTACCTACTCCCAGACCTTGCTGGCTACCAAGATCACCAAAGCAGCCCAGGGCTGGAGTAAAATCACCACCCAGCTTCAACACCTCCAACACAGGTACTGACATCCAACAGGTTACATCAGAATACAGCCTCTCCCATCATCTTCCTCTATCCCAGATCTGGATGAGCACCTGCAGCCCTGACTTATTTGTGTCCTATCATTGGCTGGAGCTGCTTCAGTTTTCTCCACATGCCCTGACGATACAGCTATTGCCATTCCTTAGAAAGCCCAATTGCATTTATGACACTTAGAAGGGTAAACAGGAGTAATTGTCTTCTGAGCAAAAAGGGTGTCCTGGCCCAGATCCTCTACACAAACTCATTAAATGGGGAGCTGCTGTTCATTGAGAGCACGACTGAACTTGATCGACCGCCATTGCTCACTGGATTTAAAGTTAAAGCTGATGGAGATGAGGAGAAGGGCTAGGGGACTTTTTCCTGCACTGCCTGCGACTATTTACAATTCTGTCCTCACCGCCTCCTGACAGAGCTGAAGCACTTTCATTATCAGCATTGGGGTGGATCCCTCATGAACGGCAGATAAAGTCCATGGCTGCAGGCACTTAGCAAGGCTTTGCCAAGTCCTGCACTCAGAGGGTCCGGGCAGGTAGAGCACCCCAACTCCTCGGGGCTGTACTCAGCTGCATTGACCTGACCCCCATTTGCTTGTCTCCCGCCCCAGGTAAGCATCAAACCCGCTTCTCTGTCAACTAGGGGCAGGAAAGTTTGCAGCGAGCTGCAGCCCCACATCCACTCCCCACGCTCACCTTCGCTTCTCTTTGGGTTTGGGGTTTTTGTCAACTGCATCTTTTTGAGAAGGAAGCCCACACAAACCTCCCTTCTGAACTGCTTTCACTTGTGATTTTGCGAGCCTTTATGTTCAGTTCTTAGATGTGCTTTAAGCAAGACCAGTAAAGCACTTCGTAACATCCTTCTAGATCATTTTAAACAAGGTTGTGGTACATGTTAGGGACCAGCCTAACATTCACTTGGAGGTCACCTTTACCTGTAGAACCAAGGAAATATTTCCGAAGAGCTGTTCCTCACAGAGGCTCAGTGTTCTGGTCTGCCCAGGCATTTGGGTTGCACCTTGGTCACCTCATAGGGTCACTGCAAGCAAGAATGGTGGCCCTGGAGCAGCTGGCACCAGGGGATATGCCCTTACAGCACTGGAGATTGCAAAGTCTGTGAAAATAAATAAGTCAAGACTTCTTCTGGTGTGAACATTTGCATCGATTCATCATGCTTTTATGCCCGTGCAAAAGGTGCAATAATTTACCCCTGGAGCACCTTTGGAGCTTCTTCATCCTACCTCCCAAGGCAGAAAGACGCTACTCTACAGCAACCACTCGTGATACATCATAAAGCAGATCTTGTGGTTCCTGAGTTGTGCCAAGTTTCCGGCTTCTCTCCTGCTTCGCAAGGAAGAAGAAATAGATTCCTACCAGCCTCCTATGAGGAAGGAATCCTCATTTCAAGCACTCGTTAGCAGGGCCAGTGGGGCAGGACAGAGGACGAGCTGGTGGCAGGAGGCAGCAGTGCTGGAGCGGAGCCCTGCAGCCCTGGCATGCCCACGGTGCGGAGGGCACCGTGTTCTGGCAGCGGCCAGTTTCGCAGAGATCGTGAGTTTAAGCACATATCTAATTGAATTGCAGATGTCTCTTCCAATGGCTATCTGGGAGCAAAGCTTTGATTAAAGCAGCAGTGGAGAGGCAGAACAGGCTGGTTCTCAGTAATAAAACTAATGGCAGGGAGAATGACCATTTGACTGCAGCCTCCACCAGGAACATAACACAGGCAGATACTTTAAACAAGATTTTTGGGGAAGATCTGAGAGCTCAGGACAGATAACCCAGCTTCCAACTCCAACTCCTAGAGATCCTGACTGTACACTGGACTGGAAAGCAGCTGACAGTAATTTAAATAATGCACAAATAAGTTCATCTCCCTCCCTTCCCATACTCCCTGATGAACAACAGATCTGCTTTCCTTTCCAAAGGCCATAGATGTTTGTTCTTCTTGACTTTGTTTTTTAAAGGCTAACAAATTTTATTTGCTGCCCTTTCATTCCTTCCAAGATTCAGGTGGATTTGCCCTGAGCTTGCACTTGCCAGATCTCTACCTCTCACCATCTTACAGAGCTTTTAGAGCTCCAAAGAGGGAAAACTTTTAACAGAGCTCTCAGTCCACCCAAACTAGGAGACTGTAAACTAGAGTGTTACGACCTTTTCTTTCTTTTTTTTTTCCCCTGTAGCCACTTTCTCATGACGACTTGAATCGCATCCAACATGTATTACCACATGCGCATCACTGAAAAACCACCCCCACCCAACACAGCTGAAGAATCAAAGTTAAGCTTCAAGATGACCTAAGAACCTGGCTTAGCTCAGGAACAAGCCTTTTGAGAACTGTTTTCCCTTTCCTCAGCTGGCCATTACGACGTACTCAGATTCCTGTTGTGCTACATTTCGGGGGACTTTTGGCCATGTCCTACCCAAACCCTCTTGCCTCTTGGCCCAGTACAACTCTCCTGGGGGCACCTCAGTGAACAACCACAGCCTGGGACTTAGTTTCAAGGAAAAGCCATCGCAGTCTTGCTCATTTTGCCTTTCGAACTGCTGCCCTTTTCCGATGTATTTACAATGTGAGGAAGTCGGTTAATTCATGGTTTGGCTTTTAACTCCATTGCTGAGCCTGGCTTTGCTCCTGTTGGAAATCGAACCCCGATTCAGGAGGGCAGTTGCCAGCGTCTGCTGGAAACTCCTTGCCATGGGATGTTCAAACACACCGTTTGTTGGCCTGGCTCAGCACGTACTCAATGTGGTCAGAAGAGCTTGTTACTCATGGCAGGAAAAGGACCGGGCCAGTGGCAGGTGTTTTTTGGAGTATCCTCAAACAAGCGTTTCAAGTGCCTGAGCTCCCTCCAGACTTCCCAGGAGATGCCTCCAGCAGCCACCCTGCGTTACATTTTGTCCATCTAAATTACGCTGACCAGCAATGGTTGGAATTGGGCTAATTTCCAGCTTAGGCGAAGCCTTGGATTTATAGCTTGTTTCAGGTTCGCCACAGCAGAAAACCCTCTACGAAGTTTAAATGCATAACCCCAAAGAGAGAGGAGAAAAGCAAGAAATAATGCAATGTCCATAAGACGTGAACTGCTGCAGAAGTACTCAAGATGCTTAACAAGAGGTTTTGCGAATCGCATATATTAAGCTGAACGAGTATGCCTTCAGTCAGCAAGCTGAGTACTGCTATTTCACCCTACAAGGAATAAATAATAATTAAAATTCTTTGTATTGAGGTTAATACATTCATTGTTAGCTACGGAAATCAAGGGTGGTAATTCTCAAACAGCCTGGCTGGGTTCTTTCTCCAGTCGAAAGGGGGGAAGCTGCCTCCCAGGCACTGATTTATTCCCTAAGAATTCAGGAGAGGCATCTCTGGGGCACTGCATTTACCCCACTGCTGCTGGGAGGTTTTGTCTGGGTGCTCTCTGGACAGTCTTCAGGCATGTTATTGAAGCACATTTCTCTTCCTCAAGTATTTACAGAGCCCCTCCGAATCTGGACAATCTGGACTTGCCAAAAATTATTGGTTTAAAATAAAAAGTCAGGAGAGGAAAAAATTTGCGACGTGGTCTCAGTGGTAATTTGCTTAGATCAGTTTACTATATTGCTGTTAAAAATAAAGCAAGTGTGCGGCTAAATGTCAACAAAAAGTTAAATGACAAACAGCTTGAATATAGCCTGAAGAGTTACTGAACTGGTGATATACAAAGAACAAAAAGCCTGACATATAAAAGACAGATTACATTTAATTTGATTCTCACTGTGGATGAAAACCTGAGCATTTCGGAGTTTGTACAAAGAAAAATTCTGGTGGAAAAAGACTCTTGACTATTGACAATGTTTGATTTAAAGTGCTCTGAAAAATTATTTGTTCTAGAACAAAAGCAATAATAAAAACAATTCATTCCAGGAGTATTACAACACAACCCGACTGAAATGCCTACTCTTTGTTTGAGTCTCAAGTGCAATTTTAGTCAATTTGAATCTGTTTCATGGAGGCTTCAGTTTTGACAGAGCTATTGCTAAAACAATCTCAGCAACAAAACGTTGCTCTGCCTAACTTTAACAATTCATAAACAGCTCCACAAACTGGCTCCATGGTTTTAAAAGTATTTGGTATCCAAGACTAAATGATCAGATTTGCCAATATTAAAGCATAGCGTACTAAAATTAATGTATTACCTAACTTAAAACCTTCATACATCCAGATACTGTATTAAAGAACAGTTGAAAAAAACCACAAACCGTTGCATTTAGAATATGCTCAGGCAGTTCTTTAAACGAAGTAAAAGAATTAAACCCAGAGGTCTATTTCTTTTTTAAACAAAAAATAGTTCTTTGCAAATTTTGGTCAGTGAAGCAGGTGAAAAAGCAGATCTGTGTGTTGACTTTTTTATATACTCAGTGTTACAGACTGGAAGTGCTAAAGAGACATTCAGAATATAAAAGCAACTGGAGACAATTAAGCCATTTAAAGAGCACCAAAATTAGCATTCCTTTTGTCAGATCCAGATAATTCAAGTGCTGTTCTGCCACAAAGGCTATCATCAATTTCTAATTTTAGCTTAATCCATCAAAAGAAAAACATCTCGCATTTCTCTCTGGTGTTTCCTCATTAAGAGGACTCAAACTACGTACTGAAATCTCAAGAACACAAACTACGAATTAAAAGTTCACACTCCCACAGAGACACCCTCACGCACACGCTTTGATACACTAATCCCAAGGAAGGTAACAACCCTTGCGCTGTAATACAGATTAAGTGGTGTCTGAGCTGCTGCATGATGAGTCCCCAAAAGCAAGGATTTAGCTGTAAATCACACAAAGAGGTGATCTGTCCCACCTTTGAACCCTGAGCCTTCTCGTTTCCTCTGCTGCACCTGACTATTCTGAATGACATGAAGTTCCACAAGAATGGTATCTGCTGATTTTCACTATATGAAGTAAGCAGCCACATAAGGCCATGTAAAAAAACTTTGTAATTAACATTTTAAGCGAGATTAATTCCTTGTATTCAAATTTTAGGACGCCACTTTCATGGTCGAAGTACTGTCTTACTACTCCTCAAAAGGACTTGACCATTTTATCCCATTAATTGTGAATACTGTAAGTGTCCGAGATTCACATCCTTAACACCAGTAAAGAGAATCCACCGTAAAACTGCAAATTCCTTCACTCCCCCAGCTACAGACTATCACACGATATCTATAGTCTTTCATCTAGAAATTCATAGGTTTAGATTTGGTTATATTTTAATTATCACGACTAAAAAGGATAAAATCATTTTTCCAAACTGAAGGGAAACAGCTCTATCTTTGCACAGCACTGGGAATTCTCCTCAACACTTTCACAAGGCAAAAATAATACAAGTGTACACAATTTCAATTCACAAAAAAAAAAAAAAAAAAGAAAAAAAAGAAAAAAAAAAAGAAAAAGAAATAAGGTAAGAGCTGTGGAGGTGAAAGCAATAAACTTTTGGACACGGAGATTTCCAGCCTGGTCTCATCACTGGCGTTTTTCGAGAGAAGGCGATGCTACAGCTGACCTGCTGGGGAAGCAGTAATGCTCCCTGCCTTTGTCACCCCAAATTAAGCGTGTCAGAGCTGCTGCCAGCATGGGATGAAGTCTGTGCTCCTGCTTATCTCCTACTCAACGTATAGAACCACACAACAGTCCTGACTGTACAGGACTGGACCAAAACAAGTTTTGCTCTTAGGCCCCCAACTCTCCCTTAATTTGACTTCACACTCGCTGTGTTTTTAAGAAACAGTAGAAAGCGGGAGCTGCATTTTTTGGCTGAGACTAAAGCTCTGAAGCCAACAGAGAGGCTCTCACACCCAGACCTACGCTTCCTGACCTCCCTGCTCATGTAAAACTGCATTGCAACATGTTGGAAGTGACTGCAGTTAACATTAGCACAATATACAAACAGTGATTTATCAACATTGTATGCTTTATTGAAAGTTGACAAGTGCAACAGTTAAATACATTGACGTGTTACAACTGTTTAGAGAACATGCACAAAAACATATGCATACTACTATACAGATCATATGCAAAAAATCCATACTGGGAAATCTTTTTTTTTTTTTTTTAATTCTTTGCTAGCAGAGTTTGATAATTTTTGGAGTGGTTTTTCCTGTCTTGAACCAAACTACAATGAACAAAGATTTACTTCAAGATAATCAGCAGCCAGGGAACTTCAGAAGTTACACAAACAGCATAAATCTGCCAAATTCTGAACAGTTGCGTAGGTGCATTCTTATTTATGTAGCATTAAAAAAAACCAACTTTCCAAACTTCTTCAGATCAACCAATGAAACAACTAAACTTCAATCTGTACAACCTAAATAGTTACAGTTTTCTATTTTACAAAGTAATTACACTAAATACACAAATATACAGTAGGCAAATAACCTTCATTGTAATTATCCTATGACCCAACTGTACGTCACCTACCTGCTTTCTATATATAATACAGCTTTATGCACCTGTCCACTGCTTCAGAAAACGGTGCAAATATTTGCACTTAAGGTTTCAGGTGACAATTAAGTGTTAAACACTGAATTTACCTTTCTCCCTGTTCCTTAGATCCTATGCACCAGTCCTCACTTTGGAACCCCAGTGCACTACGGGGGATTGAGCCATCGCTTTTTACTCCAGTCTATTTCTTCATATTTCCAAGCTCGAAAAGCACTTGTATCAGTTTTATCACTGGATGAGTGGAAGATTTAAAAAACAAACCAAAAAAATTCAGGCACGCAGCTTCGTTTCTCAGCCGTTTGCAGAAGCTGCAAGTCCCCAGTGTACTTGTGCTAATTCTCTGGAAGAAGTTTATTTTACTCAATCAACCTAAGAACAAAGACTCCTTCAAGCCAAAGGGGGAAAGGGAGGAAAGAGAGAGACAGATGAGTGCGTAATTCGCGGGGGGAGAAGCCTCTCCTGATGTGCGCAGGGCGTGGAGTCCTCAGTCTGGGTTGCAATGTGCATTGAAATGGATGAAGGGTGGCTGCGGCGGATTCCCGCTAGTCCTTCTTGCTCCGGGCAGTCCAGAGGCCAGCGATCATGATGGCAATGACATCTTGAGCTACGCTGAGGGCCCTGACCCCTGTGATGCCGGCTGAGCAGGCTGCTGCGTTGTCCCTTGTGACTGGGAAGAGGAAGGCGGGGAACCAGTCTGCAGCTGTGCTTGGAACTGGGCGAGCTGTTCCGGGCTGGCAAGTGTTTTTAGCAGAGTGTTTTCTTGTTCTAGCTGCGAGTTCTTCTCTATCAGCTCTTTGATTTGCTCTTTGAGGACCTCCACCTCCTCCCTTACCGCGTACATCAAGTGACTCTTTACCAGATCCTGAAAAGCAGAGGAGAGTGTACGTGTTAGGAAAGCAGCCCCGTGCCAGGCTGGGGCTCCCACCCAGCAAAGCTGGACATGCAGCAGATCCAGCTTTGCAGTGAGCCGGGGCAAACCCAGCCCTGCTTGGCACAGAGCAGCATCCCAACGAGCGCCACAAGCCCCCTGGGCCAGACCCGCGGCCAGCAGCCCTTCAGCGGAGGGACTCGGGCCGGGCAAAGCCCTCCCTCGCAGCGGCCAAAAGCTGCCAGAGCCCGGCCGCCCCAGCCGGGGACAGCACCGGGAATTGGGGGGCTGGGGGTGTCACACACGTGCGGCCCCGGGGCGCGCAGCAGGCCCCGCCCCCGGAGGCCAGCCCCGCCCCCCAGGCAGGCCCCGCCCCCCGCGCACCGGCTGCAGCCAGTTCTCAGCGCAGGTTGCCGCATTTCCCTCCCTCCCGCCGGCCCTGCGCGGCCGCGGCTGACGTCAGAGCGCGGCCCGGCCAATGGGCGGCCGAGTTATTTATAGCCGGGAGTTAAAGGCTCGCAGTTTGCCTAGCAACAGTCGGCAGAGCCTCCCGTGAGAGCGGCTCCAGGCACCGCTCCAGTAACAAAGGGCGGCCGGGCCCCAGGCGCAGCGCGGCGGCAGCGCGCCGGGGGCAGGGCGGGGGCCGGCCCGGCGGCCCCCGAGGGGCTGCTGCCGTTCCCGGGCACTGAGACGCCCGTGCCGGCCGCCGGGAGAAAGGCACAGAGGCAGAGGACGCTTGCGGCTGCAGCCCGCGGGGGATGCATCCGTTTGGCAGGGGTGTCCCGGAGTGGGACGCGCTTGGAGGAGTTAAAAAAATAAAATTAAGTACTCCAAAATACCTCCCTTTTGCGGGGGTACAACCTCACAAACAAATGCCGCTTTCTGCCCCAGCAGCGCCCCTCCCCCGCCGCATGGAGCCGGGATCAATCGTTTGGAGATGCAGGAGCCGAAAGCGATGCCGTCATTCCCTCCCCGGCATCGATAGAGAAACGAGCGCATTCCTCCCCTCTGGAAGCCTTTGATCAATAAAACAACTACTACCAAAAAAAACCTACCAAAAACAACACAACCCCAAAAAAACCAAACCCAAACCAAAACAACAAACCCCAACCAAAGCCGTGCTTCCCCCTCCCTCCCCGGCCCCGCTAGAAAAACACGATCGCGCACGGGTTAACCATCGCCCGCCGCATCCCGATATTGTTTACTGCTTTAAACATCAACGAGGTTTTATGCCCCAATCGGTACGTACCATCGCTTGCTCGATTTTGTTGTCGATAGCTACCACGCTTGCACCAGAGGAGCTGCGAGAAAGAAAGAGAAAAAAAACACACCATACATTAGCAGCGGCTGAATTATTTAAGAGCCAAGAGACGCGGGCATTGGTAGCCAGTTGGCTGAGAAAGTCATCCTCACGCTGCCCTGCCGCCTCCGCCGCCTCACCGGGATGCTCCAATGCAGCAAAGCAACCTGTGAAGCCGCCCCGAACCCCCGCCCGCAGCCGGATCAGATATCCCGACATTTCCCCCCCCGCTCCCAGCAGACCACGAAGATGGAGCTTAATTGCAGGCTGCGGCAGAAGCGCTCCGCGCCGGGGACGGCATCGCCCCCGGGGAGGCGAGGCGAGGCGGGCGCCCGGTGCCGCCGCTGCGGCTCCCCCGGACAAAGGAGCCAGCCCGGCGTTCACCTGCCCCGCTACCGCCGCGCCGGCACGGCCCCTCGGACACAACACTTATTTACCTACTGTCGAGCCTCAGGGACGAGTTGTCGGTGCCCAGCAAGGACGATAAGAAAGAAATCGAGAAGTGTCTTAGTTGATAAACTCCTAGATCCATTGCCACTGGTCTACAACATTGGGCATTCATGCAATCGCGGCCAGAAACGCTCCCCGGGGAAATCAGGTCTCCCTCTCTCCGGACGTGTGCGGGAGCTCCGGGCGGCGGGGCAGCTCCGCCGGGCGGCGGCGGGGCCGTGCGGCGGGACCCTGCGGGGCGCGGGGCTGCGCTCGGCCAGCTCCGAGGTCAGCGCTCCGCCGCGCCGCACAAAACCTGGACATCCCGCCACCCCCTATAATTTATGCGGCGGCGCCGCCGCCCATTGGCTACGCCGCCATCCGGGCCCCGCCCCGTCGCATCTCATTAGGAGCGCTCCCCCACCCCGCGCAGCGCCCCCCTCGGACCGGCAGAGCCCTGCCCGCCCCGCAGCGCCCACGCGGGACGACCCCGCACGCGTGGGAGGACTCACTCTATCGTGTGTCCCCCCCCCAATACCCGCGAAACTCTGACACGCGCGGTGCAGGAGCGCGGCTCACCGCGCCGATGCTCACCCGCAAGAATGGAGAGGGAATTAAAAAACAATATATATATATACACACACATATATATATACTAATAATATATCAGGAGCTGTGGAGCGGCGGGGAAGCCCAGCGCGGCCCGGCGGGCTGCCAGCCGCCGCCGGCGGGAGCGCGGCCGCGCCGCCGAGGGGCCGCCCGTGGCCGCGCCGACACCGCCACCTCTCGGCAGCCGGCAGCGCCGCCCGGGCCGGGCCCCGCCGGTAACGACCAGCCCCGGCTCCCACGGCTGCCCGCCTGCCCCCCGGGAGGGGGACACCCGCCCGGGACCACCGCCTCGGCCCGGACCGACACCGGCGCGCTGCCCCCGGCGCGGCAAGTTTTAGCCCCGGAGAATAAAACCCGTACCCGCTTTCGTCTGTGAAAAGCGGTAAACGCAGGATACGCATGCACACACTGATGCCCACGGCAGGTGCAATTGTTTCACACACCTATAGGTCTGCGAATACAGCAGTGATCCCTGTTTCTCCCTCATATAGGCCTTATTGGAACACAAACCCATTTCTGAAAAAAAATATTCAGCCATCAAATCGTCCACAAAAAGCACACGCAGCACAAACCTGCAGATTTCTAGTAAGCCAGCTGATGTTCTTCTACATTTACAGGGGAAATGTCTATTCCCTCATTTTTAGATTGTACCATACCACACTTATGGTCTTAAAAGTTGCAGCACGTGCACTAATAATTTAGGAAAAATCCTTCTCCCACCTAACTGTGGTGCATTTCTCAACAAATGCTTTATGCTCCTCTTGTGTGCCATGGAACACAACCACTGCAGTCACAGCCAGTCCGAATGTTCCTCTCTACCGTTAACACTTCAGGAGACCCAGGGCTAAATTATACTACTGCAAAATATCGCCACAAGAAACAACCAACCTCTAAAAACACTATTTTCTAGACCAGCACTTTCACCAGGCGTTACATGACTTAAAGGCACAAAAATAAAGCCAAATAAATAAAGCCAAAATCCTCTTCAATTCTGTACAGCACACTTCTCCCAAGAACTATAAGTCATATATATGTCACAGGTGTTGCTCCTAGAGAAGCAGGAAAGCCAGAAGGCACGGAATAATCATCTTAAAGCTAAATTTAGCATTTGCGTATCTGCATCATCCTTCTTAGTTTATTTATGTTGTCCTAGTCTACTATTCTTTCATTCAATAATGCCAGCAGAGTAGTACAAACTAATCCTATTCACGAGAGAGGTCACATTTAAGAACAACAGGTCCTCGTAGCCGCTTTCCGGGTACCACATACGATGCACATCCCACAAGGGCACAGCTTACCTTGCCCTCAGGGTACCTGGGGAAATTGCACAGAATAATGCCTAACAGGCTGAAAATTAAAGGAAGGTTTTTTTAAAAACACCTCCTTGCCCGTATTGACTTGCAAATGTAATAGCAAGTAAATTAGAAGCAACACATTAAAACATATGCATCAGGCTCCAGCTTCCCATGTCCTGATGGACAAACATCAGTAATCATATATTGTGCGTACCCTTCAACTAACCACCTTCTTACCAGAGGTTAGTTAACTGCACATGATGGTACGCATCATATGCGGTGATCAAGCGAGTCATTTAATAAACAGCTCCAAAAGCACATCATCTGTACTGGAATTTGTATCAGCTCCTGTCCTAGAGTTGATCTAAATTAATGTTTTATGAAGGGTTGGGGCTTGGAAATCAGTAATGTCTCAAATGACTCCTCACCATGGCAGTTACTTGGGACACCAGAGTTTACAAAATTGCAGCTCAGGGGCAACCTCAGTACCCTGAAGCTCTTAATCAGAAAACATCAGGTTAGGTATAAAAAGTGAGAAGTCCTATCTCTGCTAATTAGATTCTTACAAAATAACTCAAGATCGCAAACACACGTGCCTGAACAGACATACCCTTGAAACACTTGCTTTGCTCTTGCAGGATAGGCAACAAACATTTGTATGTATTTTCATTTATACATGAAAAAATAAGTCATGGATGCACTCCAGGATGATTGTTGGTGCTGCCATAAGGATTGTCAATTATTAAAAGCCACTAATCCACTTATGGCAGAAAAAATGATATGACTCTCAGACTAAATTAACAATAACTTTCCCCCTCTTTAGTCTATATTAATACATCCTCATGAAGAAGAGATACAGACATGATCCTAAATCCAATTCCCAGTAAAGTCATTAACCATCTTCCATTAGCTTCAGTGGGCTTTCAGCAAATTCCTTAATTTATTTTTAGATGCCTACGAGCTGAGTTGTGATTCAACGGAAAGCTTCCAGCTGCATAAGTAGGACTGCACATTAATATGCATGTTGTGCTTTGCCCACTCTATAAAAAAAGCAAACCGTAAGTGTCTCTTGATGGCTGAGAAAGCTTTGAGCTCTCAGATCATCTAGGAAATAAAAAAACTCATTACATGTATCACTTTCATCCCCAAAACTGAGCAGCGAGGGAGTATCACTAACCTCTGACGTTCACCTCACACCCTGGCATCTGCCTGGCAGGGACAGAGACTCAACTCCTTATTTAAAGGTTGGGGGTTTGCCGTTGCTTTTTAAAAATTAAATAAAATTTCATTTACGCAAAAATAAAACAATAAAATTTAAAATAAAATCTAAATAAAGTCTAATTTATGAAATAAAAGTATCTGAGGAAAATAATCCTCCAGACTCCATTTCCCCTTGCTTGCTCATTGCTTTGTCTCCCCTCCTGCCTCTTCCACCACGACATTCAACACCTACTTTACCCCAATTATGCAGTTTTGACTCACCCTCCCTTACAACCCCCTTTGAAGGGAGTCAAGCAGAGTACCCTGTCACTCAAAACCTTGTAACCATCGCTTTTAACACCTCGTTAACAGATACTGCACGATATTCGACTCCTACAAAAGCTTCCAGTTTTGCATTCCTGGGAGCAGAGGTGAGAAAAGGCTGCAGAATTCCGGATTTTTGGGCTTGCGCTGTGCTGGACCAATTCGTGCCCCTGTTAGCCCTGGATTGGCAATAAGGGGACATTTGTTGGGAGTCCCCTCACACGGAGGGCCACACGCTTTGGAAACCTGCACATCCATGGAGCACCCCAGGTGTTCACGAACTGCATAAAGTAATAGAAAAAGACTTGATAGGGTTACTGAGAACCGAGCAGAGCAGAATACAATAACGCTAACCAAGTAGTTCACCAGCGTCTTTGATCCTCAAATTAACTGCTGAAGTTGAAACATATACAGTAGTCAGAGACATTTTAGCACGTTTCACCTTTTGTAGTGTTTCACTTCTTAAACACTGTGTTTCTCCCACTAAATAATTCCCTCTTGTCTCAATTTAATCATGCTAAGCACTTGAAAAAAGTGCTTTTCATCTTAAGCACATAATGAGGGAAGCTGCGGCACAGAATCACTTTGTCTCTATGCAAGTCTGGTTTGGCGTATTTCTGTGTGCGTGTTAAAAATTTCTTTCACTTAAAAAAAAAAAAAAAGTATCTTTCAAGTAACTTGCTCCCTTTAGATGACAACATTAAAAAGCCCTACAAGCATCTCCTGAATTTAAAATAAATCTTGTCTTTTGACTATGTTGCAAAGAGACCACACCAGAAACTGGAAAACAACAATTTCTGTCATAGCACACTCTCGCTTTACACTATAGACGGGCTCAGATCCTGTGGCTTCAACTACAGTTTTCAACTACAAAGTACAGAACAGGTTAACAAAAAAAAAGAAAAAACTGTTAATTACTCCATAAAAGACTACGGTAATTAGATTCTACATGACATCTGACTTTACATTTCACTTGGCATCTAAAAATTATCAATAAACAACAAAGCACTATTCTGCCTTAAAATGCATAAATTCAAAACTCTTTGTGTTTTGACAGCAACCTCCCAGTATGAAACTTATGCAGAATTGCTCCAAGCCAATAACCAACCTAAAGAGGACTCTGGCTGCAGTTGACATCAAGGACTAGAGGACTATTTATTTCAATAGGCCATGAGTTTGTTTGGTTTTTTTTTCCCTTCATCTCAGTAAAGGTACAAGATAAGCCTATCTTGTACTACTCAATGATTTTCTTTTCCCACAGTCATAATTGTTTTTTTAACATACTAGGGGGGGAAAAAAAAAAAAAGATCACATTCAGATAGTCCAAATAAAGATCACGGTCTCAGACAACTTCCTTTTCCAGCCCCAAACTTGTATTTAGTATTCTGATTTAAAGAACGTAAGCCATTAAGAACCTACTGCTCAGCTCCAAAGGCTAGAATGTACTTTATTTCTAGTTTGAATTCTGCATATTTCAATTTATGTACTATCGCTAAACTGAGGAACCTCTTGCTACCAGATATTACTCTGTCGGTTTTCCTAAATGTGTATTTATCCTCCCCCATAGAAAAGTTATTTGCATCTATAATTTGTTTTGCTAGGAAGTGGTTTTCAGTTCCATGAAAAACAGATAAAAGTGAAAGCTAAGCAAGATGCTAGTGAAATAAAGTACTATATTTGTATTTTTTTTTTTGGCCAGATGTGCAAGCATAACTAAATAAATATTCAGTGGAAAGAATACATACAGCCTGCTGGGGTTCTGGAAATAACCTGACAGTATCTCTAATGACAATGCATACACAGAAGTATCATGCTGTGCACTCTGCAGAGGAGACAGAAGGCTGCATTTTAAAGCAAGAAGATAACCATGTAAGATCAAAAGACAAACAAGGGGCAGTTCTCACTGTCTCCTCTGAGGATATCCTCTTTCTCTTTTACAGGCAACTAATTGCTAAGTCAATCCCAGTTGTTTTTAATGAGAATTATAATGATTCTACCAATTTTAACATGGGCAAAATAAATCATAAGGTCTGTGTCAAGTACTCAGATATAGTCAAATACAGAGATAATCCACACTTTACTAGGCAGAGAGCGCTCTGCAAGGAGATACAAGCCATCTTAAAGCAATTCTGATGCTTGGAGAGGTACATGCAGCATCCCCTTCCCTGAGGTCATTATTCGTAGATGACCATGTAGCAGGCCAGGTTGGGATGAAGAGCCCTGTTCTGTGCACATTCAGCGAGTTTCAAAGTCTCCTCATAGAGTCAAATGAGGTCTACCCTACCTCAAAACCTGAAATTGCATCCAGATGCAACACCACCCAAATTTAAAGGGTTACACGTTTGCAGTAACATCTAGTTTGGGAAACACAGGCTTCCCTAATTTCATATCCAAGCTTCAAATGAGTAACTTCATTAAAAGTGAAAGGCCTTCCCAGTATCCCATGAGCTACCCTTGACCATGGACTGCAAGTGGGAAGAGATCCACCAACCGTGTTGGCATCCTGAAAGTTTTCAGTGAGACATCTGAGCCAGAAATTGATTTTATTTCCTCCAGAAAGCGGCAAACGACTTCACTCAGCATGCTGTCCTGTCCCCAGGATGGAAGGGGAGAAAAAACATTTAGTGCCATAAAACAGCGTATGTACAAAAGTGATGTTACAATCTTTAAGTTTTACTACCTGAAGCATGAAGCTGAAATTCATTTTTTCCTTTCTGCAAAATGAAATTTGGTTTAAATAATTTCATATTCAACTCATAAAAAGAGCATTCAATTTCCTGGTCTTACAAGTAGCTTTCATGGGCAATGCCTTTCTCAAAGCCAGGAACACCTCAGAGTAAAACCCACTCAGACGAGCATTTAATCCCACTTGTTTTAACTGTAAACATCAGATTTTTCAACCACGTACTCCAAAATTAAATGAAGAGGAGAGGAAAGAGAGTCACTGGAGCATTTCAAGTTACACCTAACATAACAAAAGAAACATAGCAAGTATAGGAAGTGGTTTGGTGCAGTGACATGACACACATTTGGAAAGCTGAAGTTCTCTATATTGAACAGCATCTGTGATCCAGGAGGGGCAACAGCCCAAGGAGGGACAGTGGTTGACACTCACCCATCCCACCCTATCTTGATAGCACACAGTGGGATTTAGTCACCTAATTAAAAACTAGCCCATTTAACCTGTAACTGAGAAGGGTCATCTTTTATTGTTCTTTTTAAACTCTCAATATCATCTGTTTCCTCAAGGCTGTAGAAAAGTCACACCAAGTCACACAAAATGGGAATACAGTCTTAATGACTGGTACTAATTGTGGAAGGAGGGGGACGGAAAACTTCAATTCCCTTCATTTTCCCTGTCCCCAGCCCCCGGTAAAGCCTATGCCCATTATACTTTTTTTTTTTTTTAACCACTTAGTCTCTTCCTTCCTCTTTTCCCACCTTGTCTCCTTTTGCTAATTGTTCCCCTTGAAACTATATTGGAAATCTTGGATCAGCTAGTAATTTAGTCACACTTACTAAGAAATTATTTATATGGCATAACAGCTAGCATACACTCCTCACTGAATATCATTTTCCCTTTGATGGTCACATTTCAATTCAACACTGGAAATTAAGCCTGTACTTCCCACAGAAGTCTATCCCACTAGAAGCCAACTCAAAGGTGCCAGGAAGAAATCCTTAACCAGCATTATCTCATGGTCTTCAGGAAGATGGGAATGAAGTTCCCTACTCTAGCTTCTACGGAAATTGTCAAAAACAGTCAGTGATTATCAAAGGAGGAAAGTACATAAACAAAATGCAAGACCACAGTGCAGGAATGGAGCAGCCGGGAGGTGGAACCCAATCTGCCATGAACGAGGAGGAAGGTCCATCACTACTCGGCTTTTGAGGCGGCAGATCACTCTTTACCACCCTGTTGTGCAGAAACATTTTTAAGGCCATTCTGTTAAATAAGTCTGCAGCTCACTTATACGTGTGGTACAATAAAGACAATGAGGTGAAAGTTCAATGCTACTTTTCTTCTTCGGCAAAACCCACAAGACAACAGACCCCCATCCAGGCGTCCATTTGCACTCCTTCAATTTAATTCTCTTTGCAATCACTGACAAATGGCTTCAAACATTTTAGCAACACCAATGAACAAGTAGGTGAATGATCTTCAGATTAACTCCTCTGGCTCTAACGCATGTATATTACACAAATTTGTAATACCGTATTTCCTAATCTCGGAGTGGTCAAAAAACTCTACTCAACCCACAGTCTACCATCTTCCGGTGACTCCCTAAAAAGTTTAGAGAAAATTCAAGGCTTCTTGTTCCGTCCAAGCAGAAGTGCTCTTTAACAGGCTGAATTCACTCTAACATATTTAAAGGTATTTTTATACCTGAATGGAAACTTTCATTTAAAGAAATCAACCCCCATGTACCTCCACCCATTCAGGAAGCGTGTGGGGAATTTCCAGAAACACATAAGAATGTGACCTGATTTACTGGATTTATTGCACAGTGTGGTGTACCCCAAAGTCTTGCTCCCCTTTATCAACCACCAAGTCAGGCATTTGCTGGACGATTTCCTACCCAGACTGTGCTTTTTTTCCCCCAGAACTCTTCCTGTGGAAACAAGGACCTGAAAGGAATCTGATGTATGCCTGTGCTCCAACTTGCTACGGTGTTGAGAAACAGGTACAGCTACACCCTGGAGTGAGAAAGTATTCCCAGGCTTCTTAATCCAAACATAGCTTTAGTGATTTAAGAGACACAAATCCTGCTGACTCATAATCACAGAAATCCCAACAGAGTATATCTACGTAAAAAACATTTACTCTCTCCTTGCTGAAGGAAGAAATTGTAAAGCAATACCGTTTCGAAATAGAATGCAAGATACCTGGGAAAGCACGTAAGACTATGAAATGAGGTGTCCTTAAAAATGACCTAAAGAGAAATAAATAGATATTTAAAACTGACCTGACTATGCCTTATGGCTTTAGAGATATATTACCCACTTTGGCACAACACTTCATTCCTGTAACTCTGACACACTGCAAACCAAAGAGAACAGTCAGAACAGATGTGCTGGCTCAGCATATTTTGAACATGTCGCCAGAGCACCTTTCTAGGCCAGAGACTACAAATGGCTGGCATAGGTCCACATCACCTCCAGAAGGCCTGTACATCCTAAAATCCCGGCTCTCCTTCAAAAGTGAGATTTCAGCCCTCCTCAGTACCCTACTGCTCCTCTAAAGGAACCCCAGGCAGCAGAAATCCCTGATTTTCCACAGGACTGCATCTTCTAGCTTGCGAACAGCAAGCACCTCGAGACCGTCAGGTCTGTGGCGGCCACCACTGACATATAGTCACCCCTTGAGCCAGACATTTTGCAAACAGCAGAAGATACGCTTTTAATCTTTTAATACACAACTTGTGAAGGGAAGATTACAGCGTATTATTTCATACCTATTCAATAACCAGGTAATTGTCTTTATGCAGAGCTGGCTAAATTTATGCGTGGCATCCTGTTTATGAAGCAGCCCAGACTATTCCCTCATACTGCTGATGCCTGTTTTCTGGTGGATATCCACCTAAAATATGTTTCATTAGCTGTTACAAGAGTCCAAAAACAAGGTCTGAGTTCATGTATATACTGTGTCAGGCACCTGGTACTTCTCGAAAACAATTACCTCATCCTCCAGAAACCACTGTCATTAAGATGACACCTTGAACCTTTGCGGCTTAAAAAAAAAAAGCCTCAAAACAAAACAAAACCCCCACAAAAACAAAACCCAACCAATTCCAGTATCAGAAGTCTGAGATGAGTAACCCACTTAGTAACACATGGGAGTCCAAAACAGCTCCCAGGTGCGTTTCCTCATTCTCACGCAGGGTGTTAGCCCAGATGCCCATTTTTCTACAGCACCAACACGGTGAGCTGCCACACTGCTGTCAAGTTCTAGGAAGGAGAGAAAGAAAAAAAAAAAAACCACCCCGTTGAGACACAGGATTTAAAGCCCCCAGTGCTGCAGTGTCCCACCAAGCACAGAGGACAAGTCACCTCTTACAAAAACCACCTCCAGGCAGCCTCCCATCCAGGGAGGCATCACAGGCTCCCACACAAGGTACTGACCGGGGGAATTCCTCTCTGACTCTTTCCAGCTACTGCTAATTGCAGGTAGGTAACATCAATCAGCAGGTCGAGTACAAGCAATCACGACAGCTATAAACAAAATATTTGCAAGTGAATGTTTGAGTCACAGGGTAGCACTGGCGCAACTGAGATAGGCTCCTGCCTTGATTTAGTTTGCCCAAACCTGTTTTTCAGCCCCATTTCTGAAGAGCTCAGCATTTTACAACAAGCTGTTGATAAACTGAAATGCATCCAAAAGACCCATCGAACAGATTCAAAGACTGGGGCTGGGGATTTACATACACTGATAAACCAAAAGATGTCAAGGTACTTGAAAGGATCCTTCGAAGGACTGAGATGCAATTTGAGTGAAAAAATACCTTTAAATAGAGAAAATACTAGGTTTCAGGAGCTGTTAAGATTTTTGGTTTAATTTTTCGTATTAGTGTCCTTCTAATATTTATCTCATGATGAATCAAAGCTTGACTTTTAAAAATAAGGACTAGCTCATAACTATAGTGGGTTTTCTACCCCTTGATACCATCAGATAGAGACTAGAGGCCTTTCACTAAGGTATGCTTTAAACAACCTGAAGTTACTGAAATTCTCATAGGGGTGACCCAAATATAACAGCGCAAGACTGAAGGTTTTGTCCCTGCCTTCAGTATTATTCATGTATTTTAACCGACTACAGCCCATTTCAACCATCCCAAGAGCAAGCAGGTACACCCAGCACTCCCTTCTTCCAGCTGACACCATACTTAAGAGGCTGAAGCATCTCCTGATTTGTTTTTCCCCAGGCTCACATCTTCTGTGTTTCCAACCAAGTTTCAAAAAGAAATATGGAGGATGCTACAACACTGTTTGCTCAGTACGAAAATGGAGAGGTGCTGATATACACCGGATCTCAGGTGGACATGGCCACCAACCTGTGGTCTGCGCTCCAAGGGAAGCAGGAGCTCCTGCACACCCATGTAATCACCTTTTCCAGCTGCCTGGAGCCCAGACAGCTCTGCAGTAGCACGAAGACATTAGGGATCTCCCTTTCGAAGCACCTTCATGGAGCTCCAGTGCCTGAACTCTAGATCTTGGACTTCATTCTGACCGCCAAACTTGAGAAAGTATAAAGTATTGAATGTTATTAGGAGTGAAAGCCCTTCTGAGTCTCCTGTAACCTGCCCTTGACAAAGGACTGCAAATGGGAAAGATCCACCAACTGTGTCACTATCCTCAAAGTTTTAAACAAGATGCCTGACCTGGAAATTGCTCCTCTTTCCTCCAGAGAGTCGCACACAACTGCACTCTCTCTCAAAAAGAGACCCTATGCCTAATGCAGAGAAAAATCAGACATTTCTTTGGATTTGCTCCACGCATTCAGTAGGGTCAGTTCTGGAAAGAACATGTAACTATGTGCAACATTAGCCAAGAGCAGCTGCAAGAGAGCTGAAAGTTTCTCCTTGGTTTGCAATGTTTGGTGATATGAGAATCAGACAACCTTAATTCACAGAAAAACAACTAGAGCAAAACCAGCATCTCTGCAAGAGAAACTAGAGGAAACAAAAGCAAATGAGAAGTAAACAGGAAGCAGCTCGCTTAGTACAAATACAGCAGAAAATATCCAAATTTTCTGTACAGTATTAACAGATGCAGATTTTGGTTTATGACTAGAGGTGCTACATCATGCTGCTATGCATATCTGTAAAAATCACTTAAAGCAAAACCTCTTAATAATGCAGAAAGGTTAAAGAAAAATTAGATGTCTGCTCCATCACACTTTTTTCATTATAGATTTTGTAGAATAGATCGGTTTGTGGTAGGAAACAATTTTATCGATACTACCTTTCTTGTTCAGTGTCACACAATGACACAGGTCATTGTTGAACACACACTGCTCAAGCATAACATACCCATTGTCATTATATTTCAACTACTATTATAGAAGATTTCCATTACATTGGTTTCCTTAGGCATTCAGATGAATCAAATTTAGTATATTTTTAACATTCATTTGAAAGTTCAAGCATGTTTTCAGAAACTGCCGATTGCTGAAGAAATAAAAATTGAGTTTTGTTTTGTTTTTTTTAAAAAAGCTTTCCAATGTATAAATTTATATTCTTTAAAGAGGCACCTATTCACCACGGGCAATACTACAAATATAGCATGACAAGAATATCAAGTGAAATGTATTAATTGGTATTTGTCAAAGTTATTATATAATAAGAGCAAGGGGTTTGGATTTTAAGGGTGTGGCACAAAGCACCAGTTCAGAGATCAGAAGTTATGAAGAACACATTCTGTGCTCCCCTCCACAGAAAGGTATTTGCCTTCTGAACACAGAACAACTCTGCAGCATGAAGAGTCAGGGCATTTTTCCCCCCCACTGTCATGTATTTTTAACTCAGTAAAATAACTCTTCCTATTCACCCAGTTACCTCACATTTCTTTTCAACACTAGAAAGGAACTCGATCAAAACCACATATTTTCATATTTCACTGTTTATATGGAAAAGGAGGTTAATAAATGTAACTTGCAGAAGACTAGCCTATATTTCAATGCCTCTCCAAACATTTAACAAGGCTGATTAACTAAATATTTCTTTGAACATGTGACAAGACAGAAGACAGCATATATTATGTATAAAAATATACCAATGAATACAAACTTGTTTTGATAATAAGTTACTGTTAGAAGTATCATTTTTAGTTTAGCATTACATCACTTAAGATTTAAAATAACTGGAATAATGTGGCTTTTTTATATGAAAGGAGGAACGAAAAGTACTGTACTGATAAACATTTTATAATATGGATTATTGTAAATATTGCAGTAAAGGTTTTTCAAGACATGTAGATTTTCAGTGAATAAGCAAACCACCCTGCACAACACAGTACTCCCAACCAGTATGATACTCTCTGCTTGAAACAGTTTGAAATAGTTTTAACAAGTGCAAAGCACCTTAGTTTAGGAGAGGCACTTTAAGTACTTGCTCAAACAAAATAGTTTAAGAATTTTTTTTTTTTTTTAAGTAGGAACACAAGCAAATCAAGCATCTAAAAATTAAAAACTTTATAAATACCTCTTTAGATGCTGTTCCAGTTCCAAGAATAACACTTTCATGGTTATTTGGTCAGAGCAGTGTCTCTGGACAAGTGTCACTTTCATTGATGTATCTATTTAGGACCTGCCGATCGGTTTCCCCCAGATGGAAGGTGGAGAGAAATACCTCTCCGTCCTGGGCAGCCGCAAGATTAGCATTAGCATTCCACTATTAACCACGGGTCCTGAACTCTGCAGCACTTTCAAGAATCACAAAGCCTCGCCCGTTAAAGATTATCCACTCGCTTCCATTCAAAGTTTGCAGAGTTTAACAGTGGTTGGTCATGATCAACAAAAACAAGAAGGGCGAACAGTGACGACGCTCCAGATCCTGAGGTCACATGGTGCCCTGTTACATAAAGCATCAAGAGAGATTAACATCTTCGCGATTAGGTTTTTGAATCTCAAACAAATGCATCTTCTTTCAGCAGAGCCAAATTCGCCAACTCTCAAGCTGATTCAGCCTGTTCCCGCTTTTTGTAAAGCACACGTTAATCGCTCCAGGTAGCTAATTCTGCTCAGGGAAAGGCAGCTTAGCCTCAAAGTTCTAGTGCTTAATGGCAACTGCAATTAGACACAGAACTGACAGCACCTGGGTTGCTAAAAAGTATTTTACACAGGCAAATCCTATCCCTGATCACTATTATAACAAGAACTGCTGACAAGAGTTACAGACATGCAGCTGGTCAGGGCCCTCTGCAGACCAGGTAACAATAAAAACTCATCACATATCAACTCAAAATTCAATCAGATATTGCATATGATTCCTCGCAGGAACACAGATCACTGTAAGGAATTTTTGGTGCATTGTAGTACATGTACACCATGTAACTAGAATCCTACTTGCATGGATACCATTATCCAACACTGCTTCAATGTAAACATATTCCTTCCTCTATCCTGGTTTGAACACTTTTCAGTGTGAACAAGAGTTGATTGCCCACAGTACACTGTAGAGGAGTCAACGAGCTTCACCTTTCTTGACTACACATAAGCTAGAGATAACTCTTCACCATGGAAAAAGCTGGCTACTTGCAGCATGTGTGCAGGAACCCCCATCACACAAGAGAACGTGGACATTGATATTACACTTTTCCATCAGAACAAGACCACAAAAATGCGGAGACAATCAGAAATCAAACCTAACAAATGATGCTTGGGCTTACCACTGCCTGCTAAAGCGATGTCAGATGTGTGTCCTCAAGTAGATTTGCCTTGTAAGACTATGTGGGGAAGAAAAAGTATGGAAAGACCAAACAAGTTGACTTGGAGCATGGCCATCTACTATTTAGCTGTGTTTCTGTTGTAGCTTGCCAAGGCACTGAAGAGGTGACCGATGGCATGAGAAGCAGGTATCACCTGATAAAAAGAAGAGTCTGGCTTGGAGGAAGGAGGAGTAGAACCAAACCTACTTATTAGAACCAACAAGTCTACCATCACACAAAGGGAGTATTTTGGTTATGAGGTAGAAATGGAGAAAACAAAAAGAAATAATGCAATAACTTTTTTTGGGGGGGCGGGGGGGGGGAGGGTGGCGGCGCCCGGGGAGAGGTGCAGTGGGATTAGTTCCTCCATCCCAGAGCCAAGAGAGAATTCAGATAATTTAAACTGGGCATCAGAGCTACTAACTGTGAAACAGTGCAGAATATTTCTTAAAGGCCTTCCCAGAGCCTGGTAGGCCTGGTTTGTAAGGACAGAGCATCATGTTCCTTTTAAAGCACAGCAGGGATAGTGAAGCAGGCAAGTTCCACTCTACAATCAATGTTTCTCTCATTACATCAAGTCCATTCCAGCATGGAAATGGGTAACAGCCATGGCTCATTGGAGTGTTCTCCTCTCAGTCCCACCAAAAAGCCATGGAGGTGGGACCACTCAGATGGTGGAACAGTTGTAGTCCAGGATCTTGGTCCTTGGAGAAGAAGCAGACAGATGTAATGGCCCTATGAGAGGGACACTTGCTCTGAAAGCAGAGTTACTCTTGAAAGCTTCAAGTGAAGACCAACATGGTACAACTGCATATTTAAAAGAAAAAAGGTGGGGAATGATTTGTAGAAGGAAGTGGACTTTCACCAGGCTTTCAAACAACAGTCAGCTAAGAACAAAGGGACCAATTATAGCAATCAGCAACTATTAAAGAGAAAGTCTGACCCAGTATTACTGAATAACTTCAATATTCAAGATGAAATTTTACTTGTAGCAAGGAGTCTTGCTTATTTTAAAGCACCGAAGCATCAAGCTGACAGAGGAACGCTCAAAACCAATTCCAGAAAGCTGAACAACAACAGAAATTCTAATTCTAGTGGCATCCTTACATATCCTTTCATAATCAGAGACTTAGTACAACAATAATCGCTCCTGAATCCCACTGGTTAGGTTATCTTACATACCACATATCCTACAACCTCCCTTGGCTGTGCTATAAACTACATGGCTGACCAGTGGCAGACGGGCTCTGCTGGGTCTGTATCCCACTGAACTGCACCAACAGAGCTGATTTAAGCTGCTCGTCTCCTAACCCTCTTTAACACTGTTCTTGCCATCTCTGTCACCTGCATTCCCCTCTGCAAAGTTGCATGGTCGACATCAGCTGGGAAGACGATCTTCCTCACAACTGTTGTGCATACAGTACACACACTGGTCACAGGTGTTTTCCAGGATGCCTAAAACAATGGACATGCATTGAAATATGCTGGGGTGGGAAAGGGATGAAAGCAGCAATGATAACCTTTCCCATGGACAGTCTTTGCTTTCTCCTTTCCTATTCCAAGACGTTCTCTGAACAGAAACTCCATCACACTAGGGGCTGTGTCAAGACAGTTTAAAAAAAAGTCCACTAAGTCATGCATATCCAATGTTCTAATGCTGCTCTGACTCAAATTTGGGTTTCCTTTGTAGCCAGAAGGATCATTAAGTGTTGGATTACAAGTCGGGGGGGAAATCAATTTTTTAAGAGACACAAATCTAAGCACCAAATGTAATTTATGAAAGATAAATAACTGTTCTATCAACACATGCCCACACACAAATAAAGCGGTACTGTAAAATTACCTTCGCAGCATCCTCATCAGCTTACACCAAAATCCTTGCAATTCGCTTCTTAAAAGAAATCGTGTCAGAATCAGTTGGAAAATGAAAGGCAAATATATATATATATATATATATACACGCATGTATGATGCAGGACTACTGAATATATTCAGGTGCTTCATTCTGCAGAGAAGCAAGTACACTGCTGAGCCCATGGAGAGAAGCCATCAGGAATTCAGTCTCTGGGAACACTTATCAACTTTCCTCATACTTCAGCCCCAATTCTAGTGATGATTCTGTGGTAAGGTAACACTCACAGGCTTCATTTGATGCTAGTTCTCCAGTTATGCCAAGTAAAATGGTTTCTATACCACTGATCTAAAAGCACCTAATTGCAACTCATTACCTTTTTATCTGAGAGTTTTGTGCCCCACAGGAATCTTACTCGTCCTGTTTATTGCCTTCATGAAAAACAGCAAAGGATTTGCTTTGTCAGTTACCAGATTGAAATCAAATTAAGTGTTCAAACGTAACTGCTTCAGAAGCAAGTATTTCAGCAGCTCTGTGATTTTGCTTGTAAGTATTCCCATAAATTTGACGATTCCAGCTACAGTGCCTTCAAGTAATTAGAAGTATTGCTTAGTTATGTGCAGGTCAACAACTTACAGGTAATAGAAACCACAAAGAAATTGTAAGTCAACTGAATTAACTAAGCAATGGAACATTTTTACTGCTTTGAAAAATAGCCTCTAGCTGCAGCCAAAAAATGCCTGAAGTACAAGGATCACCTTTCTTCTCCTGTCACATTCAAGAATTCAGCACCAAGCCATGCTTTCCTTCCTTTGTCCTGAACCATTCTGGCTGTTATATAAAGTGACAGATTGCGCACAGATGAGTTATCACTGTGGGTACATTAGGATGTCAGATACGGGTAAGTTTTAGCATTCAGTGAAACAAAAAACAACAGGATTTCATGCATGGCAGCATCAGGATACCTAGGTTTCCCTCCCGCGCCCATCGCTCTCATGCCCAAAGGGGAGGAGGGAACATATTTCAAGATACTTAACTTGCTGTACTCCGTGACAGTTTTGTTTTGAAACAAAATCCATCAGCCCAAGTTTTAGATTTAACCTGGTAAGTGAAAGAATCTGGCATTCGGCCAGCAGAATTCACTGTGTCAGCCTGAATGCAGCGCAGCACTCGAGCACGAGCTCCCCAGCACGTCACACATCACTGCGTCAGCTGCCGGACCTTCGCGGGGTAAAAACACTTCGCAGGTTCATTTTCTGCCTACTATAGAGGACTTCAGAGACAGCTTGAATAATCCTGACTTTATCATTGGAAAAAGCAGAAAATAAAACACAAGCCAACCTTTAGACTACAGACATAAAAAGCCCTACAGTAACAATGCCAACTTTGATGTGATGCAACAAACTAAGAATAAATTTAAAATTCTGATTTGCATACAAGTGCTTGACAAAGCAGAAAATATACCAAACATTCACGCTCTTCTGGAAGCTTTAAAGTAACAAACTTGCATTCCTTAAGATGCTTAAGGGTTAAAAAATTACTAAAATAGTGAACCGAGAGTGACCTAAGCCAAAAGTAACTGGGATCTCCAAAGTTTCTTTTATGATTACAGCATAGCGTCCAAGACTACTACTTTAGGTATTCAAAAAGAGCAAAGAAAGTTAATGAAGTTGCAGAGCACGCCCCAGATGCCATTTGCATCATAACTTGTTGGGCTTTGTTTGTAGTGGGGTTTTTTGTTTGTTTTGGGCGGTTTTGTTTGTTCGTTTTGTTGTTTGTTTTTCAATGCTTTGTTCCCCCCACCCTCCCATCAATCTTTATGGAGTACTTCGGCACAAAGTGTCTTGCAAGGCTGCTAGTCGGCGACAGCAGCACTCAAAAACCAAATCTGACTTCAGAAAATATTCATTAAAATTCATCAGTGAAGCAATACATGCTTGATTATCAAAGGAAATAAAACTGTCAACAAGAAAAGGCAAAAATCACATAAAAGCTGTACAAAGACATCTGCACCACAATGGAAATCAAAGCACTGAAGTGAAAGACAGACGCGTGGATGCCAGGTTGAGAATTTTCTCATTCCCAAATGCTAGCGGCAGAAATCACTGCTGTACCTTTGCTATCCTTGTAATTTTGAACAGATGTACTGAAGTGCAGTTAGAGAGATAGCTTTATTTCAGTCCACCATCAAGCAACTCAAAAAAGATGACTTTAGCTATTAACATCCTAACTGAACATCTAAGGAATATTCTTATACAGCCTTCATAGTCATCACCAAGTGATACATAAGGTTAGGCTTTCAGTTGCACAAAGATGAGCATGACAATTGCACAGAATTAGCCTGCTGTTTTCCACTTAATTTTTGTTTTTATCTTGGTACCACTACATATACTGCCAACAAGAAAATCCTCAAGATTAAGAAGCATCTACCAGAAAGATCTTTCTGGATCTGAAACACCCACCTAGCTCAGGAGCCACATCTAGTCATGGCCAGAGGCAGAGGCTGGAGGAGAACCCAAAAAAGCAGGCAGATAAATGCAACTTTCCTACTGTATCCTCCTACCTGTCAGCAACCAGCAGCTTGAGCAGCTCCTGCACAAGAAGTAATAGCTTATAGTTCAATAACTCAAGAGACTTTTCTTCCAAGAACCAGCCCAATTCTTTTCTTTTAAAGAAATTACTCACATGACATAGTTCTGAGACTCTGTAAAACTCTGCTTGGTTAACTCTGAGATCATTACCCAAGGAAAAGACAGTTTTCAAACTACCCAATATGAAGCTTCAACCACCCTGCCTGCTAGGGAGATATGAATTTGAATCTCTAGAGCAGATTTAAGAATACATGTTAGGAACACCTGGAAGCCACCACAAGCATGAAGGAGCAGCTACAGGGAGTCAGTCTTCTCCAAGAACCACAGTGAGCCACCAGCAAGTGAGTGCTTTACATTCCACTAACCAGAAGTCACTAAAGTTCTAGGATTTAATCCTATTGAAGAATAGATGTCCTCGAAGTGTATTAAAGCTGTGGAACTATGTTATTATTGGGACAAAGAAACATGATAAAAAATGAGTAAAATATCTTGGAGGGAAGAAGGAATTGTGAGCATTGGTACTGGGTATTGCCCATTAAAATATTTACTGGTTACTGCTTTTTCTGTTGTGGAGATCAGTAAAATCAGATGAAGCCTACAAGAGACAAGCCCAGTATCTCTACTTCTACAGGTAAGGCACCTCTACCCTGGCTACGCTATGTTATCCCAGCCTAAAGGGAGTGCCCCTTTCCTTTGCTCCAGCACCCGCGAAATCCAAACCAGCAGAATCTCCGATTAACAAGAACCCTGATTAACATGGACTGACACAGCACAATAACAGCAGCTCAGCATTTTTTGCTGCAAGGCATTGTCAATTTATTTTTCATATTACATCAGCTGAACACAAAATTAATAATGAAGGATTTATGGACATTCAGCTAGACTGGAGAGGAAGGAACCCTCAGTACACATGCACATGCGTTTGGTTCAGCTGGGTTTTTTCAACCTGTGCATACAAGAGAAAACTTTAGGGAACTACGAAGTTGCTAGTCACACAATCCATGAAATGGAGCCTCACAGTTAGGGGTAAATTAACTTCAACAGATAGATGCAGCACGAAGCAAGACTCTCTCAAGCCTTCCTAGCGAGAAAACCTTCACAGGACAATTACAAACCAAATCTGCATCCTGCCCAAACCTCCAGACTGAGACACATCAGTAGGTGTGGGCTAACAGCAACCAGTTACAGCTATTCCTGGATACCAGAAACTCCTCAGTAATACAGGAACTTTACGACACTAAATCATAGCCGGCATTCCTTGGGCATTTGGTGACATCCATATCAAAGGGCTAAGTTAAATTACGACAATCTAGTTCTAATCATTATCATATAGGAAGAGTTTTTAGCTCTACAACTCTTCCCAAAATTTTTCCTTTCTTTCAGATTCCAGAGAGCAGCCTGCGCTCAAGCCGCAGTTTGGGCCAAAAGCTTTTTGTGAGGCTAGTACCTTATTTTTAACAAGTTAGCCTGTTTCAAAAAGGAGGCAAGCAGTAGAACAATGCAGCATCACCTCTGAGGCACTACACAAGCACAAATTCATACAGAAGCAACCAACCACTTTTGGCCTCGTGAGCACAGTAGCTGTAACATGACCTTTCATGCCCTAAAGAAAGCTGCAGACCCCAGAGAGATGGCATTTCTCTGCCACGGCCAACATTTTCCCAGGGAGGGAGTAACGCTTTGCTATCCTGATTCTCTTCTTCATTTAAGCCAGACACTCTGCAAGGTGAGATTTAGCTAAAAGCATGATTTTCTGATGTTTAAACCAGAATAAAGCCCTCCAGGAGCCCGTTGCTACCAATGGAAAGGCCACTCCACCAGGCCCCTGGGCCACCAGGAGGGGAGGTGCTGCAGCAGGACCTCTCAGGAGCAGCACAACGCAGGTGCTGTCTGTGCAGAAGGACAGAAGGACAAAGGGTGTCACTTGCTGCTGAAACTGAAACTCCAGGGTCTGACGAGTATTCCGTGCATCATCTGTCCTCATACAAATAACTTCCATAGAATCATTTTGGTTGGAAGAGACCCTTAAGATCACCGAGTCCAACCATGACCTTTCATCTTTCTTTTCCATGAAACCTTCTCAAATAAGCTGATTTCTGTGAACATACACAAGTGCTTAAAGAGGTTTGACAGGAAAACAGCAGCAACAAAAATAACACTGCAGGTAGCAAACTGAACGCCTTGCCATTTTAAGCCACAGATATTAACAAGGGTTTTTTTTGCTGCAGTGAATCCCATCAGTGGCCCACTCCGAATGCTTAAGCCACATTAGTTCAAGTGTTAACAAGACCATAAACATGAAGGGTTAGTTCCTTCAGCAGGCATTAGAAGACAGTGTTAATCCTATACTTGATTATTTTTACTGTGAACAATTAACTCTTACACAGCTCTTACCCTTCATCTGTTCCAGCATTCTAAATTGAACGTGTTTGGCAATGTTTATTTCAGAAAAGACTGGAACTCACAACCTTGAATTTTCTTATCTGTCTACATAACAACAGCAAGTAATTCTGAAATTAGGTGCCTCTGACAAAGCATTTTCTTCAGAGACCTGACTATTTTTTCATTTCTTCCCTTATCAGTAGGGAGCACAGAATGTGTGACACCACAGATGTGCTAAAATGCCCCTCTTTTAAACCAGAAATTGGGACTTCAGTTCCATAACCAGTAATTATCAGTCATTTTTTTGAAATTAATTGCTCTAATCAGCTAAGTAAAAGTGATGGGGGTTATTTGGGAGACCAAAATAGAGGTTTGGAAGAGTATTACTCCATCTCACAGAGCAAGAGAGATTATTTTTATATATGCTATTATGAATGAGACTGATAAATGCATTTATCATGAAACTAAATTTAACAGAACCACAGGAAAACCATCTAACTACAAATTTGGAAACTACAATAACACATCAGTGAACTAAAAAAGATACAACAACGAGAATAAAGTAATAGAAAAAGGCAAGTGGAAGCAGGGAAGGAACAGGGAGAAAAAGCAGTCAGAGAAAACATCAAGGGGAATGAGGCATTAAAGAGAAAAGGGTCAGGAACCGCATGAGGGAATGAAGAGGATAAAGGAATTAGGGGCTAAAAATACCCAAAAGAAAGGTAAGAGCAGATGTTATTTTTTGGTACATTTAATACAGCATCTGAAAAACAGAAAGAGCATTTCTGGAAATGCCAGATTTTTCTGGAAAAATAGAAATATAGGGGGAAAAAAAAAAGGATTAAGAAACTAAATCTACAGTGAGCAGCTGCCAAAGCCCTTCAATTTCCCCTGGCAGACAAGCACTTCAATTCATTACCCAATGCCATTACATCATTGTCTTATGATGACAGCTTTTGGAAGAGAGGAGGAAAAGAGGAAAAAAAAAAAAAATCTAAAATTTCAGACTCCCAATCTCTCTTCTCTGAGCAGGGGAGCAAAACCATCCAGCCTATGGTGGCTCTGTCTGTGCACAGCAGTTTCTCCACCAGCACATTCTCCCACTAGGAGCCCTGTGGTTCGGTATCGCACCAGCAGCCCTTGGTTTAACCACCACGGCAGGTGCCTTTTCGGCAGAGCTGCGCTAAGCAGTACGGCAACGAAAAGCAAAAAGCCAGCCTACACCAGTCTTTCCACAATCACAACTGATTCGGTCACTGCAAGCATGAGGATTTTTAAAGAAAGTGGCGCTCTGTGTGAGAGCTGAACAATGCAGAGCTATTGTCACTGCTGTGCAGAGCACAGGGAGGAAGAAAGTGAGCGGATGTTTGAGTGGGGAGGACAGACGGACACAAAGCTAGTTTATTGACCTATCTGCATCTCAGCTGTAAGTTAATAATGGCTAACACTTCCTGTTGTTCACTGAAAAATGCACCAGAAGCAGTAAGGATGATGCGCTTGAAGTGTATTCCAAAAAGTCTCTGTAATTCTGGCTTCTGAATATCAATCTATCAATAAGATCTCAAAGTTCTTGTTTCCAACTTGTCTGAAAAAAAAATAAAAATCAAAGTTTATTACTTTCTTATTCAATTAACAGTTCCATATTCCATTGAACATCTGTGGTGATCCCTATTGGCACATACATATCGATGTAAGTCCAAAGATGTAAGTAATCTGCTCAGGCATTCATGGCAACAAGCTCTCCATTGAGAAAGGCTGAACTTTCCATGTTTTAATAAAAGGCATGAATGCAGCTAACAAGACAAGTTAAATAACCTTCTTTTCCTCTCACTGTTACATGTATTCCACTATTGTATTTCACAATGGGCTCCAACTAACTGCCACGAAAGGTTCTCCTACTTCATCCTGCCCACATGTTCTTGCCTTCGTCTTTACACTGGATCTGACAGAAAACCAAAAATTATTACCTGCTACACCATGTGAAGAATACAAAAGAGATGGCAGAAATGAGTGACTAGCAGAGAAGGAAGAGTGAGAATATACAAACATTTTTCATTCTAGGCTGCTCTCCCCTTCCTTACACACGTGCCAACTCCGCTATCAGCATAAGGTCTTCCAGGAAACACCAGACAGGAATTGCTACCACCAAAAAGCAAACATGGTGGGGTTTTTTTTTGTTATTATTATCTATCTAGGTGTTTTTTTTGTTGTCATTTTTAAAGAGGAGGAAGGAATAGGAGAAGCAGATAAGGAAGAAACTACTCAGGCCATTTTCCTGGCTAATCAACTTTTCTAATGATACCCATCACGGCAGTAGGATTTCCCTCTCCTAGTCTACAGCTCCGTGTGGCATGCCCGATTAAAGATCCATTGCACACTGCCAAGCAGAGGGCTTGCTCAGTAAATACAGATATAAACACACTGATATTTACCTGTGTCAAAAGTTTATCAGAACAGTTGAAGAATCACATTCCAAAGGAGATAAGCAGGCAGGCAGAAAAGACAGGAGAAAAAAAAACCCTAAGATATCATATTAAGAGTACAATTACAAGTACAATTAACAGTAAGCCTGCTACTTCAAGGTTACTTGAGAACTGACTGAATCATCTGTGCCTAGGAACAAAGAGATATTGACACAGATATAGCATTATCTGATTATTTTATTCAAAAATATGGTTATGTCATGGATTTGTCACCTGTGACACTGTCTGGTCCATTCAAACAAACCCTTCAAGATAAGCACATGGTTAAAAACAAAACAGTCTGCTTGCAATCTTACTGAACATAATTCACATATTGCATATCGAGGGGTGTTTCCCGAAGTTTACTTTGGCATAGGCACGGTTAGATGTCTAGAAGGTAAAACTCAGCCTAGAGCCCACTGCCCCGCCTTCGTCTCCACCGATCACAGAAGCAGCTCTACACATTGAATCTCCTACGCTACAGTTACCGTGATAAATATCCTTCCCTCTTACGAAGCATTTTTTTCCAGCATAAGCCAAACTCTAAAGGGAAGCTCATTAAAAAAAAAAAAGAAACCATGCACTAACACACACACACAAAAAATATCAATTCAATGGACTATGAGAACTCTGGTAGCTAAAAGCCATTGGCACAGCACCTAACAGCACTTTCTGGCTTCACAAGGTTACTCAAGCTGAGGCCCTCACTGTGAAGGAGCTTAATAGCAGCTCCTCTGCTTCTCCTGCTTCCAAGCCCATCCATTTCTTCTTTCCCACCTACCCGTATTATTTTCTCTGCCCTTTCTGGTATTTTTCTCTTCGGTTTAGTTTGACTGGCACCTTTTTGGTGTCCTCTCCCCAGCAGAAGAGACGCTTGCAATCAAGTTCCAAGCACGAGGGAAGTGTAAAAGGATGGATAGAGAGGGGCAATGGATATCAAGCATGCATAATTCAATTGAGCTACAGCTGTCTCTGTAGAAAATGGAAAAAAACCCTGTTTATTCCAGCTTTCCTTACAGTGTGGTGTGCTAAGATCCATAGCACAAGAGAAGATCAGTCTGGCACCAGGAAAATAATAACAATTAAAAAAAAAAAAGGAAAAAAAATCACTATATATTATCCTAAACTGCATAGACTAACCCTAAAACCACTGTACATTCAGATATTTTTGCATTTAGTTCAACAACTCAAAAAAAGTGCTGAAAACCTAGCAATAACCATTGTTGCAAGATGAATAACTGGATTATGATTTTTAAAGACCTGAACCTTTGTTCAGTTGTACAGCAAAAGGTATCCAAAGAAACCGCAACATTGTCTTAATTCTGTTTTATTATTTACCTCCATTATTTTCTTGCCATTTTCAAGACAAAATTAGATAGTTTTCAGTCTCAAACTGCTGCTTGTGCATAAAAGAAAGTTTTTACTAGAACTAAAAGGTAGTCCACATAGCACATCTTTGTTTTTAAAGCAAATGGTTACTCATGCTGACTTGAGACCTCCCTTCATTCACTAGTTAGGTGGCTGTTTTTTTCTTCAAGGCTCAGCTTTTTTCTTCAATAGCTCAGCTGCCTATAAAACACTCACACATCTCCATACAACAAGCATGAAAGACAGATTATCCATTTTTGCTACAAACACTCCTCTAAATGCACAAAACCAACTTTTTCAGGTTTTCTTATTCTTTACTTCTGCAGCAATTTAATTTTATATCAAGATGAAACTGCCACTGATATCAGCACTGGAAATCAGCACCTAAAATAGAGGTGCAGCTTAAAAAACACCATCCTTTGACCATGTACATAATGTTTCAGGAAAACCAAAGAGGTCACGCATATTTTTAAACTTCCCATACAGCACGGTCTACACAAAAATAGGAATCGGAAGTGCCCAATGCTTGTGTAACCAGAAAGCCCCCAATGTCAGTGCAGGATGGCTCAACATTATCCACACCAGGCTGCCCCTGGAGGGCTCCTTATGTATGGAATTAACTTTTACAGTCATACTAAGATAGAAAAGCCTCCCTGTTTACAACTGGGAACTTGAACAAGAAAGATAAAAAGTGTAAGTACAGGTACAGGCCACTCACTATTTTTCTCCATACAATATGGGAGTCATTCAACCACAACAATAATTAGGGATGCCTTGGGACTACCGTATGCGAAAGAACTCTGTTCCAATGCAATACATTACTGACAGTGCAGCCTCAACCGAACATAACCTAGCCCTGGCAGTTTTGAAGCTTTTTCTTCCTTTCCCTCCTTTGATGCTTCTCCCCTGTTGGGGGTCTGTGGGCTTGGAGAGGCAGCCACCCCCCCAGCCTGATACAGCTGGCTTGCAGAGGTCAGGCAAGCCACTAACAACCCCAGAAGTCTAGCTCTAAACATATTTTTAGTTAAAAGCTGAATATAAATGAAATCTACATATGCAGCCCCAAATCGGGACTCTGCAGGATCAGTCTATAAAAAGGTGAAACAATACGTAAATGCAAAATAGCCAGATGTGGTGTCAGAAAAAGCAACCGTAATGCTATTAGCTACTTCCATCAACCCACACCCAGAAGCCCATATATAAGGTCAGTGGAAAGCTCTGCCTGACTTACTGAGTACCATTTCACAAATGCCATATGCCAGCAGAGTCTGCATCCCTGTAGATCACAGCAGAGCACCACTGGTCCTTCCCTTGACCAATTAACTCCCACTGCTGTTAGTTTGGTCAGATGTGGATACAGCTGTGTTTCCAATTACCAGCACAGGCAGACACCAGTTCTTTTTTACCAAAGCTGTTCTGGTTTTTATTGGCTATCAAATAGTGCTCAGAGTGAATCCTGCTTCTAGTGATACAAGCTACTTAAGAGTAAAATCCAAATCAAAAGTTCAGAACATTAATATCTCGTGGGAAAATGAAGATCCCCAAAATTGTGCAAATTCCTTATGTTCTGTCCATTTCGTTCACCCTGCAGAGTCACAGAATCACAGAATGTCAGGGACTGGAAGGGACCTCAAAAGATCATCCAGTCCAGTCCCCCCGCCGCAGCAGGAACACCCAGATGAGGTTACACAGAAGGCGTCCAGGCGGGTTTTGAATGTCTCCAGAGAAGGAGACTCCACAACCTCCCTGGGCAGCCTGTTCCAGTGCTCCGGCACCCTCACTGAGAAGAAGTTTCTTCTCAAATTTAAGTGGAACCTCCTGTGTTCCAGCTTGAACCCATTACCCCTTATCTTACTGTTGGTTGTCACTGAGAAGAGCCTGGCTCCATCCTCGTTACACTCACCCTTTATATATATATTTATAAACATTAATGAGGTCACCCCTCAGTCTTCCCTTCTCCAAGCTAGAGACCCAGCTCCCTCAGCCTTTCAACACTGAACTCCATCACCTTTTTTTTTCAAGCAAGCAAGGACTTGACCTTCTTCCCCTTTGCAGAGTCGTTCCTCTGATACCACACTCAGTGCAGCTGCACACCCGAGATCAAGCTTCCGCTAAGAAAAACTTGAAGTTACGGACAGTTTCTGACGATTCCCGAGGACGACACCTCCACAGGAGCACCGCTCCTGTTTAAACAGGGTTATCTACGCTGTCCACGTTCATCCGACAAAATTCAGAGAAGCGAAGTAAGGCCAAACCCGTGTTATTTCAGCACCCCGGTCTCCTGGGAGGGCGGAGGAGCCAGCGGCGACTCAACGCCGCCACCTGGTGGCCGCCGCCAGAGGGACACTGCGCTCCCCGCCGCCGCCCGGGCCCTCCGCAGCGGGAGGGCATCGCCACCCGCACCCTGCGGGGGTGCTCGCCCCACACCCCACTCTCCGCATTGCCACGGATTTAGTGGGGGAAATAACCCTCCCGCGGGCGCGGAGCTGCCGGGAGCGCCCGCCCGGGGCCCCGCCGCGGCCGCCAGGGAGCGCTGTGGTCGCGGCCGCCGCGCCGGGCCCCGCACGCCGCTCCTGCCCCCACGGCCCGCCCGGGACCCCCACGGCCCGCCCGGGACCCCCACGGCCCGCCCGGGACCCCCACGGCCCGCCCGGCTCCGCAGAGTCCCCCGGAGCGGACCTCCGGGCTCGGAACTGCTCCCACAGACACCGAAAGCTTGCCATAAAAAACAACCAAAAAAAAAAAAAATATATATCATGAGATAACTTCCCAAAAATGAGATGCAGCCAGCGGTTCAAGCTCTCCTCTGTTCCTCCTGACAACTTTTATCTCCCTGAAAACAGTCTAAAAAAAACCCGACACAACAGGCCAATTTTGCCTGCGTTCACACAGATAACTGCTAAAAGGGGACAGAAGTATTTCATTTTTTACACAGAGGCCGGGTATAGAATCATAGAATCATTTCAGTTGGAAGAGACCGTCAGGATCATCGAGTCCAGCCGTAACCTAACTCTAGCACTAACTTAGACAAACTGGATTGCTGTTTGGGAGCTGTGCCAGGACAGTGATGCGTAAGACCCTCTTAGGCAGGATTTATACTATCACAGAAATATAACATATTATAACAGCATATAACAGCATCAAGCCCAGTGACAGCACTCGGAGGTGCTGCAGACAAAATTCAATTTACAAAAAAGAGCAGGTTCTCGGATGATGGTGGAGCACAACCCCGGGATGCAAAACTGGGACCTGCCGGCTGCATCTGTCCCCAACTGCTGTGCATCCCCCCAGGCCTGTACCATGCATCTCCTACCTGTTTTTATACTCTCCCCTACTCATTTTCTGTACTACAGATAACGTGCCAAGGGGAAGCTTGCAGAGACAGAGTCCTAGAGAAAATCCGAGAGATCCGAGAAAATCTTTGCCCTGAGCCCATTGCCCATGGGCATCTCCTCTCAGACTGCCCTGAGAAAGGGGGTGCCTCCACAACACAGTACCAGCCCCAAGCCAGCCCCTTCCCCAGGCCACCCACCAGAGTCACTCACTAAACTTTCAGGTCTAAAGAGAGCTCAGGGCCAAAACCTGTGCTGGTTTTCTCTCTGAGTAAATATTTAAGGCTTTGTGCAGGCAGGAGAAGCTCAGATAAATCTCTCCTGGGCTCCAAGTACAGGAAGCCAGCACAGCTTTGATTGCTGAAGCCTGCTTTTGAATGGGTCCAGAAAGAGACAGTGATCTGAACCAGGCTCGGAACACACCATGTTTTTCTTGGGAGAGTTCACCTCTAAAACACCGCAGGAGATAGGCTGCAGTACACTGCACTCATCAACTCAAGCTAAAACAACACCCTCCCTTCCCGCAGTCCTCCGATCAGCGACAAAGCCACCGGCAAGGGCAGCAAGTTACTGATGCCACATCAGAACATCCACACTTGATGAGAAAGGAAAAAAAGGTATTTCACATTATGCCTCACTACATTATAAGACACCTAGTATTTTTTTCCTGCAAAACACTGAAGTGACAATATATTTAAAAATCTTTCTCCTTTCCCAACTGTAAAGCCAATGTCACATCTCAGATTAAAGTAATCCTTATATTAATCGGATTACTAGAGTGCCTCCAGTGTCTTTCTGAAAACTCCCCTAAATTTACTACTTTCCATTACTAGGGGGTCATCTGCTTACCCACAAACACACACATGCCCATGGCATTGCACCTTTATTGAGAAATGACCCTTATTCTTTGTGCCACCCATGCAGCATATGACGGGAAAAAAAAAAATTCAAAGAGTTGTTTTAGCTGAAGATGCCAAGGAGTCATTGCACTCTGCCCCCCAACCTAATCCGACTTTGCTTTTTGGCAGTTACCTTTGGGCAAATAATAAAGCAGCAAGATACCGTGCACTCAAATCCTGCCCCTATTCCCAGAGATACTACAAGAAAAAATTAAAAAATACCACAAGTCCTTGCTGAAACTAGCTTAAGAAAGTAGGCACAAATGCATATGTGTGCACATAGGCACACAAGTGAGGTTGGCGTGTCAGAACACAGATTTTAGACAGTCTTAATTTCCAAGACTTTTTACTGCTAGAATATACTTCTAAAAACATGACTTTTTTTCAAAATATTTCATTAGGAAAAATGAGAAGCTTAAAAAAAAAAAGAGTAGTCCACTGTGCAACCATTTTCTCTGTGCTGATGAATATGTAATTCAGTGTTTTTCCTCTTTATGAACAACCAAACACTTGAGGGTATTGTTTTTGTCTTTTTATTTTTTTCTCTCTACCCGCCCCCTTTTTTTTTTTCCTGCTTGTTTGTTTTAACAGAGCACCAGCCAACATGGCAAAGACTTGCTCCTCAACTGCCAAAAGCATCACTAGTATAAAAGTGATGTCAGCACTGTTTTGTTAGTGAAGTTGGCCTGAAGAGACAGAACATACACATTTTGCCAGGTCAAGCATTAATAGAAACTATCGTTAGTTTGCTTAGCCCAGCAGTGTGAAAGTTCCCAAGACAAGACAACATCATCAAAAAAGATCTGGGATCACCTCAAACTCAATCGCTCCAGCTCAATTCCTCTGAAGATTCATAGGCTCAGAAATCTAATTCAAAAAAATCCAGGTGACTGAAGACATGGCAGATGCAATCACACACACACACAAAATTAAGCCTTGACTTTTTTGCACTCCTCCACCTCACCTTTGCCATTGCTGACCTAACCTACACATTCACTGGAACACGGTATTTTACAGAAAATATTGTGAACTCAAAGAAAAACAGGAATTTTATGCAGTCTGCCCTTCCAAATTTAGTAATGAATCAACTGTCATAACAGGATTTGACAAGAGTCTGAATCTTTTGTTACTGTGCCAAGCTGGAGTTTTGTCTACTGCTGTAGTTTCAGTACTGTATGTAGACTCCATGAATTATCTGATCAAAACCGTATTTATACTTCTAATTACGAAAGCAATGTTTTATTCAATTATTTCAGTGAACTGCCTTAGTTTTCCTGGTTATTCTCATAAGTAGACAAGTTCTTTCTACTGTCTACTTTGCATGAAATAACAAGAAAACTCTCTGAAAATGGACCTTGACCAGAATACACAGGGAGAAGAATTCTCAAGGGTAAGCATTCTTAATTGACCAAATGTCTTTTGCTATAGGTTCTACCGGAAATTTATACCTTCAAGGTATGGGAACAAGTAATGACACAACAGATACAATAAAAAGAAAAAAGCAATCAAGAAAAGTAGCTAAAATGGAAGCCTTCAAAACCACGTAGTAAAGTATAATACATGTGGTACCAACCGCAGAATAACAGAAAAAAAATCAGATTGGAAGGGTTCTTTAGCTTTCATCTAGACCAACCTCCTGCTCAAACGAGGGCTAGCTTCAAAATTAAGATCATGTTGCCTTCTGAAGCGACTGAACAAGAACAGACAGAGCTCAAAGTTCATGAGCACTGTGAGCCTAACAGACTACCACAAGTTGGAAGGTGCCACCTGAAAGACTAAGCCTGAGGAATGCTGAAAAGCAGTAAACAAAAATGGTGCAGTCTTCATATGGACCTTGCAATTCAGATCAGCAAAGGGCACACATTTGTGATTCCTCACCCTCAACTAAAACAGCACAAGTTATTTTGTGAAACAGCAGAAAGGAAAAGAACAGGGCATCAGAAGAACTAGCAATCAGTTCCCAAAATATGACAGCTCTAGGATACGAGAACCAAGAAAAACTGTATGGCTCATCAGAAGTAAGAGTTACAAAACTACAGCATGAAACTCCTCAGAACATACCTTATATTAAGCTATATTTTTAAAATTACTTCAGCCATTTGGCTTCAGCACTCCTGGTTGGAGGCCAAACCAGAATCTCAGCTCTCCAACAGCAGTAGCCTTTAGTATGTCATACACGTACTCTTGCAACAGTTTAAGTTAAGAGATCACACTAGCCTGAAAAATAAAAAGTATAAGTAACTCTTCTCCCTTCTGGATGTTTTTAAGGAAGAAAGTCACATTCCCTCAGACTTCTACTGGTGTGGGCAAACAAGGCAGCAGCTGAAGAGAGCAAGAAACTCAGTACATGAAACAATTTCAGAGGTGCCCAAATTCAATTGGAACTGGGGGGGGGGGGTGCGGAGAGGATATGAAAGTGGAAAGTGAAAAGTAACAGAATCACAGAAAGTTAGGGATTGGAAGGGACCTCGGAAGATCATCTAGTCCAATACCCCTGCCAGAGCAGGAACACCCAGATGAGGTTACACAGAAGGCGTCCAGGTGGGTTTTGAATGTCTCCAGAGAAGGAGACTCCACAACCTCCCTGGGCAGCCTGTTCCAGCGCTCTGGCACCCTCACTGTGGAGAAGTTTCTTCTCATATTTAAGTGGAACCTCCTGTGTTCCAGTTTATACCCATTGCCCCTTGTCTTATCATTGGTTGTCACTGAGAAGAGCCTGGCTCCATCCTCGTGACACTCACCCTTTACATATGTATAAACATTAATGAGGTCACCCCTCAGTCTCTTCCAAGCTAAAGAGCCCCAGCTCCCTCAGCCTTTCCTCATAAGGGAGATGCTCCACTCCCTTCAGCATCTTCGTTGCTCTGCGCTGGACTCTCTCCAGCTGTTCCCTGTCCTTCTTGAACTGAGGGGCCCAGAACTGGACACAATATTCCAGATGAGGTCTCACCAGGGCAGAGTAGAGGGGAAGGAGAACCTCTCTTGACCTACTAACCACCTCCCTTCTAATACACCCCAGGATGCCATTGGCCTTCTTGGCCACAAGGGCCCAGTGCTGGCTCATGGTCATCCTGCTGTCCACCAGGACCCCCAGCTCCCTTTCCCCTACACTGCTCTCCAACAGGTCATTCCAAAACAAATACATCAGTCACATAGAACCAAATACATCAGTCACACAGAAGGCAACTGGTTTTACGGTACTGTTCCAGATGAAACCCTGCTTGCTTTCCTTGCAAACGTAATTATGACCAGGTTCCAGCTCTGAACCATCCAGAAACCTCAAGAAGTCAAGACAGTGTAACTGTACTACCAGGTCATGCTAGTAAGATCCAATTATGTATTTAAAAACAACGGTCAGAAACAATTATGTTGTAATTAGATATGATGTCATGATCTGGGGTGCAGACAGCATTGAAAGACATCTATATCCAAACTGGCAAGAGAGATCATGTCTAAAGACAACCCCAGAAGATCGATCCAAAATGTTAATACTCTGACGACTGCACACTTAAGACAAAGTAGAATCCATTTTAAAAATGCCAAGTCTGTTTAACAGGCAGCTGTAGGTAATATTAACAAGGCGGCAAATATTAGAATACTATAGTCTTAACTTTGTTAAAAACCTGCCTATGAATCTGCATGAGTTTTATACACTTTGGTGCTGTTCTGTAACACTCAAATTACCACTTCCATGAAGTCAAACACCTGAAAATCTCAGGACTATTTCCTTCATAATGTATCACTCTGAACCACTGTTTCAGTCCAAATTAAACCACCATTAACAGTTTGTTGAAGTGCAAAGATATATATTTGGTCAGTAACTTTGTGGGTACTGTTCTACAGTCAATTCCGGAACTTGAAAGCAAAATAAAGCAAAAGAGAACAGAAACAAATGTTGCTGATGTCTATAGTGCAGAGAAAAAAAACTAAAAAAAAAAAAAAACTAAAAAAAAAAAAAAGGCACACCACCACAAAAGACAGTGGAGTACATTAAATCTTAAAACCGTATAAAAAAAACTGGAGACATATCTTAACCTTAAATCATCACATTTAACATTATTCTCAAAATGTCTGTGTCACACAACTACAATTGTAAGTATTTTTGAAGTCTATAAAGAGCCAGTTGCTTTTTGAACCCCAAGCTCTCTTGCCTGCACTGACTGCCAACAGTAACCACATGCTTAACTGAATGACTTTCTATAGCTTCTACAAGTTAAAAGATTGCTGTTTCTACTGTTTCAATAGCTCGATGGTCAAAGTTATGACACAATTTTCATTTTTTTTTTTTAATGCTAGAAGTTGTACTCTAGACTGAGCTTTAACAGCATGGTTAGAGACACATTAGAAATGTTTGCAATACATGTTTGCCGAGGTTAAGAATAGCCCAAAGATAAGCAGTGGCCTAAACTTGGCAGTTATGAACTGGGACTCTACACAGGCACAAAACATTCTTCTGATGCTCAGACTCATTTGTTCTCAAACACTGACTGTCCCGGCTCCAAAGCCACACAAAAGTTTAATGAGGTGACAATCCTCTGCTGTCACAAAGTTTTTGAGAGATTCAGGTCACTGAAAAAAAAAAAACCAAAAAAACAAAATCTCCGCGGGGAATTTGACACAACAGGAACTCACTGAAGAGAATTAGAGAATAGGTGCTGGGACTTGGGTTTTTCCCATCATCAAGATAAAAAAATTTAAAAAAATCACACTTGGTATCAGAAAATATGTGTATATTTGATCCTTGAATCTCGAGGAGGATTTAAATAAAATCTCTGACAAACCCATTCTTTTCAGGGGAGTGACCATTCACAATCATTTCTTTCCCAAAGCTTTCAGAAGCTTGAAACACCTTAAGACAGTCTTACCTTTATATCCATCCATACTGAAGCTAAACTTGGAGGTGTAGGTTAGCAGGGAAAGTAGAGGTCCAGCAACATCAGTGGCCACTAAGTCTACATTTCATCAGCAAGAGTGGCATACTGGGTCTATCTTCACTAACAGCACAGCATTTCCCATAGTATTTGTAGGAAATACCAACTTGGCAAATTCAGCATTATTTGATTTCACATGGCATCTATGCCATTTCTCCAGAAGCCACTGTAACCCTACAGTTACTGGAAAAATAATTTAAAGTCATGGTAGCAAAAGAATAATTCCCTCAACCTATAAAACACATCTATTTAGCCTACAGTGAAACATGTATTTTTTAAATTTTGCATTCCACTTTAAAAAAATAAAGTATACTTAAAGCCTTGTTTGTACCAGTAGAGCCCATCAGACTCATTATTTCTATTTAAAATTTTATGTAAGGACATTCATGAACACCCTGAATAGAGGCACACTAACAGTGACTTAAATAAGAGTAATCATACCTGCCTGCTCTGCATTAATTTTATTTATCACCTGTTAACATAACAAGTAAGGGTCCATTAAGTTGAAATGCTTCCATATGAGAAAGCTGCACTGAATCATTTTTCAACTCATAAACAGGACTTTTTCCCTAGGATTGGTGATCACCTCTGAAAGCAGATCAGGACAGATTCTTCACCTAAATTAGTCAGACATTAAAATTCTTTCATGGTCTTCCCTTTTTTTCCCACAGATGCTTACTAGGAAGTACCCAGGTTTCCATTCATTTTAAAAACAAAACCAGAAAGAATTGCATTTTGGTCTCTGAGAATACAAGAAGGTTCTATTTTCAGTAAAATAGCACTGCTTCGCATCAGTATGCAAGGCCATTACATTTCACAACCATTAAGAAAACGGAACTTCCAGATTAACAAAGGGCAGACACAACAATCTGGATATTTCCTCATCACACGTAATGGACAAAAAGTAAACGATGACAATTTAGACTCAAGCTTCACCTCAATAACTGTCTCCCTGTCTGAACACAGAAGACGACTATTCATTCTTCTCTAAAATAGCTGCATCTCAGAAAAGCTTTCAATGCAAAGTTACTCCAGCTAGTGATGGATATTACCACCATAAATACTTACTGGAAATAAAATGTTGAATAAATTGTCCAGCTAAACATAAGAATTATTTTCTTCCTCAGATCAACTCTCGAACACACTAGCCATAATCAACAGTATGATCCTCAAATATTAGCTAATAAAAAAGCCCACAGAAAACATAAGAATTAAGAAAAAAAGTTGAGAGTCCCAACAGCAGAGCTATAAATATTCAATATATACCAAAACACAGGAAAGCACCAACACAAAATGGTCAAAATTATATATACACCACAAAGAATCTCAAAGATTCTTATTCCTTTCTTACCCTAAAGAGCATAGAAAAGAGTGAGAATATCATTAAGCTTCTCTCCCTCCACATCATGGGATAAAAGTTTCACATTTTCATCTAGATAATTATTACTCTTGTCTTCTGTGACACTATAGTCACCCATTTCCAACTGAAACCAATGCATTTATTAACTTATGCAAGGAGGATTTGGGCTTCAAGTCATTAAATATTTCAGAGATATAGGTTAGCCTGTCTATAATTAGCATTCCTGATGATTTAAACATGATTTTAAAATGATTTAAACATCGTTTGATGATTACTAAATTCATCATCTTTAAATAAACACTTCTGACTCAGCATCAGCAGAATAGAGACATTTTCATCAACTAATTTAGCTTAAGACTTCTTGGCAAGCAAGAATGGGAAAGAACTGATAGCTTTTATAAGATCAGTGAAGGCAGGAATAGGCATGCAAGTATGTTAACAAGTAAAAGGGAAAATATTATCATGAAACAGAATCCAGAATCATTGCAGGCAATTGTTCCCATACTCTGATGTTTTGCATTTGAAAGTGAGTAATCAGTAAGCAGACACTACATAGACAAAAAAAGTCCTTATCTAAGTATTCAGGTAAGGGACCCACCCTTTTTTAATTATGATTAAATACTAATATGCTTTAGAAGTCAGGTTGTATCTTGTAGAAGCTAACAGAATATAAAATGGAAAACGCTTATTCCCGTACTTAGTGGTCAAAGAGGATGAAGCTAATGACTTCTGAATCAAATATTTAATCCCCTAATGGAGGCACAGCGTTCAATTGCCAATGATGAGCAGGAGTCATCTCAGCAAGTCACCTGCTAAGCAAGCCTGGAAACAATGCGAAACCAAAAAACGTCATGTATCCATAGTGGAAAAATGTAGAAAGACTGAAAGGACACGTGCCCACTAAGCTCTTCAGCAAACAAAAACCAAAATCAGGTACCAGAATTGTTTTATTAGTTCATTATTGTTCAGAATTGAGACCTTCCCACAGCTCTCAAAGATCTGACCCACATTAAAAAAACTTCACAAATCACCTGAACTACAAAATCTTGTTTCCAATACATGTTGTCACACAAAGCTGACTGTCAATCTTTCTAAACACTCACAAAAAGATTTTTTCAAAGAGCCATATAGCCTTTGACGTTAGTTTATTGATAATACATACACACCCCAATAATTGCACTAGAACACAAATCATTTTGCATATCAAGTCAAAGTCTGTTTTGTCTACAGACTCCCTGGAAACTTGGTTTGCATAACACATTCTTTCCAAAAGACTCCTCTGCTGAAATTAATCTGGTTTTTTTCTTTTTTCTTTTTTTTTTTTTTTTTTTTTAAAAGATGAGGCAGTTCTCTTCTAGTTTCAAAATCTCAATCTATTTTTTTTTTTTTTTTAAATCTTAAATTCAGCAGAGGACCCTTCCTTCCATCTTCAGGACAGAGGCATTCCACCCTCTAGATTTTAACTGAAATCAATTCTTTCCAGATTCAGCAACCCGCTCAGCTTTTAGATATCACATTTACTTATTTATTCCACACTGCACATTAAGATATCAGAGACCTTTAACTCTCTTTTCTAGTGCGTTACATCAGTCTTCAGCTACTAGCTGCATACCATTCCTCAAATAGCACAAGCCATTCAGATTTTTTAGCGGTATGTACACATGAAGCAAACCATTCCTCATTTTTCCCCTACATCAGTTGTTCTAAAATAGATGAAACCTTCGAATGATGCTGTGTCTATTGAGAGCTTCTTCAGAGGTCTGACCATAATTTAAAAAAAAAAAAAACAAACAAGAAAAACCACCAAACAAACAAAAAACACACACAAAAAAAAAAGGTGACAAGTGTATCTGTACTGGGCACAAGAATATGGCTGAACACAATAGCAACCGATTTACACCGTGCCTGTGACATATTGAAACAGCCTTGCAGCAAAGTGTCTGAGGTTCCACAGAGCACAACAACATCAAACATCTATTCACATGCTCACTACAAGTAGCTTTACACTTTTCCTGGTTTTTGTCTGGCGGCAATTTCCTCCAGCCAAATAGGTGGCTGAAAGAAGTCACCAAAGCAAAATATTTTTTTTAAAGCTGAAAACTTACATAAGTTTACAATATTACTAAAGAACAGTTTAAGTATCTAGAAGGTTTTATAAATGATGGCTTTTGTTCAGATTAAGTTTATGTCATTACAGAGAAACTTATTACAGGTTTAATATGATTTGCAACCTCCACTAAACCAAAATAGAGGACTATTTCAGGAACTGGAGACACTTAATTACATGCTGCTCATCTGGATTTTTCTTTAGGGGACACACACCAGGGAGAAGGCTTCAAGGTCAGATTTAGAACCCTGAATTTTGCCCAAGTAATCTAAAAACTAAGTGTAACAATAATAAACAAATGACAATGCGTTACCAAAAAGATCTCCTCAACAGTCTGAAAATATTCTTAGTAGAGGTCTAGCAGGGAAACAGTGCTGTCAAACACAGTATGCACACTTAAAGTTGTATTTTAAACCAAATGTTATCTTCCAAATGATATATATTCGAAGTTAGTTATAAATTATGTACTCTCAGACTTCTGACTTTCTGTAAGCCACAGCATTTGTAAATCTTTACATTAGAATAATTCTCCATGATTCCATTTTACTAAGTTTCTTATGCTTTTCATCAGCACAGTACATTTGAAAACCAGAGTCAGTATCTCCTGGAGTAAGTTATCTCAGTTGTTCAGTTCGAGCTTTAACAAGGAAAGACTTTTTGAAGAGCTTCAGCATGTGTTTTCAGACCCACATCCCTTTATTAGCAGCTGCCGAATGCAGCAGCCTGAGATGATGCAGCTCCAGCCTCCTGCTCCAGGGTCCAGCCCAACAGCCAGGCTGAGCACACGTTCCCTACAGGCACCCATCCAAAAACAAGTGCACAGCACACGTATGCAGAGCTGGCCACAGACCCCAGTCTCCCCAGCAGCTGGGCTGGAGCCCCAGTTCCTGCAGCAGCCAGCTCCTCCAGCTGCCTCACGAAGATGCACACGTTTTGCCCAGACTTCACACCCACCCCCAAGTTTCTCCTCCTGCTCCTGGCTAGTCCTGCTTCACAGTCCCCAGGGATCACACACCGACACACGCACCCTCCCTCGGGCCCATCACCCGTGCTCTGACTCCAGCTGCTTGCACCGAGACCCCCACAGGCACACACAGAAGGTGACTCCTTACCCAAGAAAACAATTAGAAACTGTTTAATGAGGAGACAGGCCAGACTGTGCTCATGAGGACAAGGGCATGGCCAGACTGTCCAGCCACCTGCTTACACACAACCAGCCCACTTTATCCCTTTGCCCCTGTATTTTCCCCATGGTTGCTCTTTCCCTGATCCCTCCTTCCCCCAACCCTTGTCCCTCCCCTAAGCATCCCCATATTGAGTTGTGTACACTCCCGAAACGTTCTTCCCTGCATGCCATAAGTCCTGCAGCGACCCTATCCCCCATTCCAGCTGACCCCACAGAGCCTCTCCCTTTACTCATAAAGTGTCTGTCACCCAGGTCCCCAGGGCTGATGATCTCCAGTGACAGCCCTGGCAGAGCCAGCTTTGGGGGCTCCTTCCTCTGATGAGGTTATTGGGCTTTCCCCGCTGCACCTCGGGGCTTCACTGTGCCCTTTCATCACATAATTATCACCCTTAGTATTCCCAGGCTGAATGTCCAAAGCCATTCCAAGAGTATTTATCAAAGCCATAAAAATAACACCTCAAAGTTCAAAGCTAACGTGTTTGGAAAATCATCATGTTCACCACTTGTTGTAAGTTGTGGGGTTTTAAGTTACAAAGCACAAGCACATCATTTATCAGATTTACTTATTCGAGTTCTTGCTCTGAAGTGTCAGGTGCTTGCTCATGTGTAATCTTAATACACATTTTCCAACAGTTATCAGAACACTTAAGCAATACAAAAAGCACCACATACCTTGTTGACCATATCGTATTATATTTGCTTTATAAACACTCATGATGCTTAATGTTATTGCTAAGCAACTGGACCATCCAGCATACAGTATTTGCATAGCGCTATCAGCAAATGAATGATTTTGAACTCTTTTAGTTTACAATTCACAGAATTACACACGTAACTAACACTAAACAGATTTTTTTAAACTGTCGATAAAATATGTGAATCATCAGATGACAAAAACCTCATTCTCCACTAGCATTTAAAAAATTGGAACTGTGAAGAGATTAAAAAGTGTGGGAGGTTTAGTTGTACAGGAGATGCCAGGAAAGCTGAAGTTTTAATTACAAAGCAGCTCTGCAAGGTAGAGGAAGCAAAACTAAAGACATTATCTGGAATTTGCCCAGTACCTTTTTATGCCTAGAAGCTGAAGGAACTCAGCTCTCTGTACCAGCTGCTACAGGAGTTGCAAAGATGCAAATGTGTTCATGCACAGAAGAAAAAGAATTCGTCAGAAAATGGAAGAGGAAGAGACAAAGAGGAACCAGTGCTGTGTTTCTTGTGTTAAAACTGAAAAGCTCTTCTCTTCCATCACCTCCCACAGGTTACCTTTGGCCAGTAACCCTAATTCTGTCCTTCTCTACCAACACATGGTGTGATAGCTCTTTCAGATCCTTCATTTCCATTTTCTCTGAAAAGCAGAGGCTTATTTTTATTTGAATTTAAATCTCCGCATTTCCAAATTATTTGATCCCAATGACGTAATTTAACATTCTGGCAAAACAGCTACTATTACTGACTTTGACACCTCCTCCATGAGTTCCACTGAAGTTAAATGGTTTATTCCCTTGTGCAAGAAATCATACAATTCACATTCCGAGAGAGCGACGAGCTTGGCCAGACAAGCTGAGTGACAGCGCACGGCTTGGCAACCCCACTAAGGGGGGGTCGGCAAACCAGGTTCTTGCAGGTTTTATATAGGCAGCAACACTTTAACAGCTGAATTTCGGTGAACGGCTCTGAACATCTTGCCTAAAAAACAAATCATGCTCTCATCACTGCAATGATGAGCTGAAACCCTGTTGATCACAGCTGTAGAAAGGTCAAATATACAGTTAAGAGTCAGCGTCGCATTTTAAATGCCCAATTTTTCCATGCAGAAGCACCATCCCTGTTGAGCAGTGTAAGCAGCCATGCACCAGCTGAGCAGCAGCAGGAGGAGTTCACATATTCCTGTAACTGTCAGGTCAAAACAGTGGGTAATTTTAGCACTACTCCACAAGAGATGCGTTTAAAACAGACAGATGAATGATATGAATTTGGAGTGATGGGTGAGACTACAAAAATTCTGATTACCAAATGTCTGGAATTGAATGTTCTACTAGCTAGAGATTAACCCAAATATTAGTTAGGCAGGTTTTCTAAGCATGGAGCTTCACAAAGTCTACGGCCACCCACACAACCATATGCTTAGGTTATACCAGATATTCCCAACATAAATTGCCTTAATTTTTTTGTTTGATCCTTCCCCTCACCATTACTGATTTCTCACCTGTACTATTATCAGGGAAGCTGTGACATTGCTGTTGGCAGCCTATAGCTCAACAGGAACACAAGTGCAAGGAATCACACACAACAGGATATACAATGGATTTAAGCTGATTTTGCACAAACGCTGACCTGTTAGAATTGTTTGTGAAGTTTCTAGGACAGAGAATATCTTCTCCGTGTTGAATATGAGAGGAAGCTTCAGTTTGCTCGTAAAGTCAACATTACAACAGCTGGGGTAGAGGGAGGAAGAAGTGGCAAGAAGGATATTGTACCCACAAAGTGGAAGTGGGTAGCCAAAAAAGAATAATATCACTACTCTTTAAATAAATTTTAAAAAAACACAAAAACACAACACAAAACCAAACACAACAACAAAATTAAAACCACACAACCAAAAAACACCTTGAAAGGCAACATTCTTGAAATTTTAAAACATATGGCTCATGGCAAGAATTAGAACGAGACACAGCAAGGCTGAGGAGGAAAGGACAACTCCTCACCTTTCCAGCCTTATAATGTCTACTTAACATGAGCTGCACTAGTAAAAACCTGTTCTCAGTGGAAGAATTTAAACAATAGCTCCCTCAGGTTAAATAGTTTTATAAAACAATAAACAATATTTATACAATAATAGTACCTGGCATCATAGAGGACTGAAGCCTCTGAGTTACACATCAACTCGTCTTCATGTTAAAAATGTAAGGTATTATGAAGACTGCATCTCTGAACTTTTCCAGGGAGAGTCGGGGAATACAGGAGGAAGTGGTACAAGACAAACAGATCCTTTTAAACACATTACATATGCTTACTCAGGTCAACAGTCATAGGTTTTTAAATAATACCATAAAACCACATTATTTTTCAATATAACAATAAGAAAGAAAGAGAAGGGAAACAAAGCACACCCCATCGGTGTCAAGGGAGAACTACTCACATACTGATATATAGCAATAATTTTAGTATTAGAATGCAATCGTGTCAAATTTATACTGGTTTAATTCCATTACCAAAATAATAAGTTGGACCAAATTTAACACTAAATCCTGGCACATCTGGTTATACTAGAACTTGGACATCACAGTGATAACAACATGAAGGCATGAAAAAAAAAGGCCTTTTAAGAAGGTAACTTTAGACACACCTAACAGTTATACGTGGCCTAAAATTCTCAGAAGGAAATACTACAGAAAGACTTAAAAGAATTTCATCGGTTTCAAAGTCATTGATAAGAGAAACATGAATTTAAAAATCCTTAGTCAAACTGTTACAGTTTCACCACTCAGGTTACGGAGGAAACAACCACGGTAACATCACCAAGTATCCCTTACGTTTACCAACAGTATTTTAACTATTCTCTGTGCAGATTCTCCTTCCACGTAAAAACATCAGTGCAGTACCTAGTTCAAAGTATATGTATAATGGAAGGAAAACAAAGTCTTTATGGTTCAGTAAAGACCATTTCCTATTCTTACTTACGCTTTCAGTCCTATTTTAAAATGCAGTCAGCAAGACTTCAGAAAATTACTTCAGTAAATTGTGGTTCTTTTATTGTAAGAACTAGTCTGCTAAGAAGAACTTTTACTTGGTCTACATAACATCAAAATAAGCTCTAGAAAAATGACTGGTAAAAAAAAAAAAACAAAACACCACACACCAAAAAAAAAAAAACACTAAAAAAACCCCACAAACACACAAGAACTCCAGCCTCAGATTTGTGTTAACACAATTACAAAGCTGCGTAAGATGTAAGGTCATATCTGTACAAGCAGAAAGCATGTATTTCTGCATGTAAAGCACCATCTGCAAGCAATAAACTTCTCTATCTTATTCTGGCCTCCACGAACATGAATAATGGCCTTTCCACGCAAAAGATACGCAGCTGGAGAGGGTGCCAAGATAAACCTGGAGCACTTGTGTTTACTGTACCAAGGCCTACACAATCACTAGGAGTTCCCAGGGACAGCCTCTCCTGCAAGCCTGTCTGGTTTCTCCCTACATACATCTCAAACCACACCACCTATTCCGACATGCTGACATAAATAAGTTTAGTATAACCCAACGGCTGTTGATATGCCCCAGGAACAGAGGAGAGCCCCCAGATCTCCAGTTAAGAGGGTCTGTTCTAACATCTCAACAGCACTAGCAGGACTGCTTAACACAGCATTTGGGAAAGAAGCGCTGCCCTACGCACCGTCACCCTCCCAAGCAACACTGATGTTAAATAAGCACGTGTTTAGAGTCAGAAGGTTCCCCAGAACTTGCAAGACAGATACAACAGGCAACTATGTCTGCCAGAAATACTGACATGCCCTTCAAGGGCACATCAACTTACAGAGCAGAAATTGAGACGAAGACTCCTAAAAGATACCAGGAGCTGCTAAGTGTTAGACAGTACCTGTCTATGCATAAGGACCATGACATCTCTATGAAAAAAATTCACTAACCACCTCCCAGGGAGGCTGCATAGCAGTCACAGGTACTCTGTTACTGCCATACTGAGTTCTTATGCCCTCCCCATAAATGGGAAATTAAAGAGGTATTAAGGAAACCTTTCATTCATCTAAGAACTTAAAAGATCTTTTCATGAAAAATCTTTTTATAGATGGCCTCAGGACTCAAAAGCACCTCCTCAAAACAGAATCTTGAGTTGACACTCTTGTAAATACAATACAGAAATAGGAAACCCACTTCAGCGTTCCAATCCACTTCTAAAGCAAAAGGATTTCAATATTTGCCCCCGCCCCTCCAGTCAGGACCTTTGGTCTTGTTCTTACATATTGCTGTGGTTATGACTGAGAAATACTCAAGTCCACCATGTCTGAAGTTTAAAAAGTCCTGAAAAAAATAAGTTGCAGGTCATGTTATTTCATTACCATTTCTAGAGGACATCATTCCACCTCCCCCAAGCCCTAGCCCACTTCATTCCAAGTGAGCTGGCTCTCACTCGGGTACTAAACCATCAGAGTGGCAAAGCCACCTCTTGATAAGTAAATCTAGTGTTGTTCTGCAACACAAGGAAATCCCTTCTAAAAAACACACTTACAAATACCTGTTCTGAACCAGACTTGCACACTCTTCATATTCATTTACAGCCTTCATCTTTTAAACAAGTTAGTAACATATCTGTTCTTTATCACTACAATAGCTACCATGAGCAAATTAAGCAACTTATTTCTTTAAACTTCACAATTTAAGACCAAAGAACTAAAACCACTAAACACCACAAATGGTTTAAAAATCCATACTGCCGTCTCTTTTACTTAAAATGCAAATCGGCGCCCACCAAAAACCATGTCAATACTTTATTTAAAAATAAAAGAATTAACTGACTTAATGCCTTGTTAATCGGTCTGTGCTCAGCATTTAAACCTCACCACCCTTACAGGGTAAGGGCATCCAGGTCAAGTCACAAAAGCAACACATAAGAGTAAGAGATGGCAAAGAAAAAAAGCTTCCTACAGCCCTATCCGGGGCCAGAGGAGCATCTCCGCTGCAGTGACCAACCACCGCTCCTGGCGGGGACAAAACCCTTCAGTTACACATCAGTGCAGAATCATCAAGCACTAGACAGATGCAGTATAATAATACTGTTCTGAAAAGCTGGGGAAAAGTTATTTTAATGCCCCTACCTGTTTAGTTATTAGGTACTGGGTTTGACGGGCTTTAAATTCAAAAGGAAGAAATTCAAGTTGTGAGTCCTCAAAGCTGTTCACAAAAGTGATACTCTGTACCACCACATTATATATAGTATCTCTCTACAGAAATAGACATATATCTATTTATACAGATATACACATAAAATCTCATTTGCACAGAAAAATATACCAGATACTCCAACACACTCTTACAGGCTGCAGGAGTTTGAAGCTGATAAAAATTCATGCTTTTAGCTTACTGAGCACTGAAGAAGATAAAAAGTAATGGTTTTGAAGCTGTAGAAAACAATATCCTCATGGAACATCCTCACTGAGACATCTGCACCCTTAACTCAACCTCCTCATAACCAGAGGAACAGCTTCCCCTGGAATCCTCGCAGAATTTGTTACCTCAGCCTGCTTTCTGCAGGCAATCACGTTAGTTGCTCTAGTTGGAGCTTATTTTGGTTTTAACTTCCATTTTAAAGGTCAGTATCAGCATTTAGTGCTACGAAGCAGCTCTTTAAGATGTCAGAATTTAATTCACCACTTTTCTTCAAGCCTTCAATAAGTGTCTCACAATATACAGTACCATCTACAAAACTTCTTCAGTGTAAAAAAAAAAAAAATACACAATATAGTGTTATTCAACTACAGATCCCTTTGTAACCTGATATATACATATTTGTGCATATATATTCACACCCCCACAGAGATAATACTCATGGGTTGGAAAGATATTGATTTCTTCTATATGCAAGAGCATAAAATTTTATATAAAGCACCAAAACCATGTATTTAGCTCCCTTACCTGCAAGAATGCTTCAGTTTAGCAAAAAGCTAATACAAACTCACGGCTGAGGCTGCCACTAACAGCACAGTAGAGAAAAAAAAACTTTTACATGTTTAACTGAAAAAAAGAAGTATTTCTATGGCCTTCATAGGAAGAGGACACTATTATAAACCCAGTCAAAAAATAAGGTCAGTGTGCTAAATAAGACAGGAACCAGGCAACAAGTGCAGAGGGCTTATTAAAAGTAGATGGTCTTCACTAGTAAAGTCTCGCACCATTCACAAGTATGAATTATTCCTTTAAAAAAAAATACTCAAACTGTGGAGGAAAAAAAACCCCACAGAAGATAGTTATTTTTGTGTCACATAAAAAATACCATTGTATCACGTATTGTACTTCATACTACAGGTCTAAAAACACCACCTTGGTAGGATTTTTGTTTTCACAAAATCCTTATATAACAGCCTAGACTTAAGTCAGAATTTTGAGGGAATAATTTTCAACTTTGGGTGCAAATGAAGAAATTCAAGTTCATTTGGGGGTGTAGAAAAAACCCATTGCCCTACAAACCAAATTAATTAATGTTTGTACTGAAATACCATCCATGGGTCTCATTTAATAAACAAGTCCCTCCTTGGCATCTAGAGAAAAAGGGAAAAAAATAACATCCTGAATTATTTTATACAGACTAAACTGAAGCTTAGATTTGAGAAGGGAGGTGACAGCATTCATAGCACATTACAGTTGTTACAATTCTAGGTTAAAAAGGTATAAATTCTTGTATTTTGATACAGGCCAAGGCTGCCTTTTTTTTTTTTTTTTTTTTTAAGTATCGAGATTAGCCTATTTCCTCAATGAGGTTATGGGAGATACTGAAAGCAATTAATTTTCCAGGTTTATCTAACCTGCAAAGATTCTCCAATGGATGGGGGGGAGTTTGCTAAGTAAATAAAATCTCTTCATTGTGCCAGAAATTGAAGAGGAAACAGGGGAGCAAAGAAGAAGGAAAGAAATATGGGACTGTGGCAGTTTTATTGTACTCGCTTTTAGCTAGACCAAAAAAAAAAACCTCCTTCAGGCAACAAGAACACCCGCCTTGCAGAATGCCAGTCACTATGTGATTTACTGCAGTGCAGTCCACATAAAAAATGTGAAAAAAAAAAAAAGAGAGTCCTAAGAATAACTGAGTATCAGATGCCAATCAAACTGGTGAGACTTTTCACTGAACCAAGGAATTATACAATGCAGTTCTCAAGTATCTCCAATCTATAATTCCGCGCTCTGTGCAAAGAAACTAATACAAACAGCTAGTCAAGTCATAACATCTTGCATATACTTCGGTATTTATGTAAAGGCAGAAAAGAGACTTTCCTTATAAAGTACACTGAATCACAGAGCAAACCACATTTTGAAACAGTCGGTGCTCCAAGAAGGACACAAAACAGATGGTAGTTCAGGGTGACAAAATGTGGCAATATAAACCATTCACTGCTTAAGTGTAAAGGCAAGTGAAGATCCTCAATTTCTCTCATCCATTCACAAACGGCATTAAAGCCCTTAGAAAAAATGTTTAGCTTGCAAAGTTGTAAGGCAAGCTGCATAACCCTTTGTATCACTATTATATTGCCATCAAGATCAAAATTTTTACATCTCTTTGAAGGAGGCAGAAAATTAATCTGAAATACTAACTTAAATTCAGCTACAAGCAGGAATTTGGGTGTTAAGACTACCTGGAGAGACAAGCAAAATGCCCTGCTGCTGAAGTACTGCCACACTGGAAGCACTGGTTTGACTGGTAGCTGTGGAGATACTTGAGTCTTCCAAGTAATATGTATTTTTGGAGAACAATGTGAGGACTGATAAGTGGACAAAAGTTTCCTTGATTTTTCTTAAACATTTATTCTCTGAACATAGTACTACTGTTCATCTTTCTCATTTGCAAAACTGCTTTATTAAAACAAACAGTTCTGAGGTAGTTAAAAAGGAAGTATTAGAGAGACCTGAGTAGTGTACTCTTTCAACAGGGAGAGATAGGAAGACTCCAAAGCGGATGCAAGTATAGGGAAGAATAGTTTAAAAAAAATCAATAAATTTAGCATTAATACAAAGGAACAGGTACTTAAAATGTATCATCTGTCCACATATAAAGGGAACAAAAATGTCAATACAGAAATCACTTCTTGGAACGCTCCTCAGCATAATACGTAACAGAAGAAAGCATTATGGTTCCCTAAGATACTCAAAGAAAATAATTTCATCAGGTGCTTTGAATTTTTTAAAACAATATTTACAGAGACCAATTAAGCAAAAAAAATACTAGTTGCGTTCTAGGGTACTATAGAGGTAAAACTGAGAAGAGATTAACACATGAAAAGCTAAAAGGTTTGTTATAGCACATTCTCATTTTTACAACTACTCTTATTTAAGTTCTTTCTGTGAATGTCCCTATTCTCATGTCCCTATCAATTTTTTTAACCTATTCCTAATTTCGACCAGATCCAACAGAGGGTTACAGCTTCCAAAGATACACAAGCTCTTAAAAAGTTACATAAAAATAAACGGCCAAGTCCAGGAGCCCTTCTAACTTGTCCCTACTTCCCCCTTAAAAAAAGCTGCAGCATTAATTCAGCTGGTTTAGACACCATTAGGTGATAAACATAACCAGTGCCCAAGGCATAAGATGATTTTGAATAGGTGCTTATACTTCATCAGACACCAGAGAACTTAACCACACAAGCTACAAATCTATAGGAGTCCAGACTTTACTAGTGCCATTTTTTATGAGGAGGGGAAAAGCTTGGCTGCTGCAGGTGATTTTCTGTCAGGTCCACTGCCTATTCAGGGATTTTCTACATTATCTGGGTGCTTGTTATTCCATTATTCCAATTCCTGCACTGTTCCAGTATCTGACTCAGCCTCAACTTCTCTGTAGTCCTGAAGTCACCCAGAACATCCCAGTGCACAGCCACTGTTCTCATGTTAGCTGTTCTTCATGTTCTCTTACATGCTTCAGTTTGACTTCATCTCTCCATCATTGATACATGTACTCAAAAGACTTTGCAAGTTAATTTTTCATGCTTTCTCATCTAATGCAAAGTACTACCAGAGATCAGGAAAACATTTTGTAAAGTATTTCAAATTTTACTATTTTGAAAAGTTCTAAAGATATGTCAGCGGAAGGTGTGTAAAAATTCTCCTGAAACGCTTGAATAGATAAGGATGCTTTCCCAAGTCACGGCTTATGCGTGTTCAAGGTAATTTCCACCGTTTCTGAGAAATTCATGTTTCGTATTCACATTCTACTTCACTTATATTGCACATTAAACAGCATTTCCTAGCCTTTCATAATACCCTCCCTCACTGGTAAAAGCCAAGATATACAACTGCAGGACAACATCACAAATGAGAACACAACTAAATTTCTACCTTAAGGAGCCGAGATATCCTGATTTTATGCCTTAAGCCATAGGGAACAAAGTTTTGGAAAAATAGGTAAGAATCTATTATTTGTCAGTAATTTCTGCAAAATGACATGTCCAAACAGTCTTTCCATTCTTCCTGCAGCCCCATGCAAGGAGTACAGAACAGTATATTTTACCTCATGTTTTTAACAAAGGTTTTCTACCAACAAGAAGCAAAAGGTTTGCAAGCTCATGCTGCCTGAGCACTTAAACCAATTTTAGTCAAGGTAACATCCCGAAAACAGTCCATGAGCTGCAGAAAATTCCATCGGATTTTGACTAGTATTAAAACTACAAAAATACACTGATCTACTATTTAACCTGCAGCTTTTCTATAGTGTTGTTAGACAAGTCTTTTCGTTTTTCACCAAAAAAGCTAAAACCAAAGAGAGGGACAGTTAACTTCCGTATTTGCCATGCCACTAATTCTAAAGATTACTGAAGGCAGTATTAATTTCTGAAGAGTGCCTACCCTGAAGAGCAGTATACATTTGTTGGCAATCTTTCTGCATAAATGTTACTGCAACTTTAACGTGGGCTCTGAGATAATTCCATCCAATGGCTACACCTCAGGTCAAGTCAGCACAAAGGTAAATTTGGGGAAAGCTACCTAAATCACATTTCAACCTTCAGAAGTCAAGTATGATCACATCATATATATAAACATAAAAGTTTCATTATTTGTTCAAATGCTATTTACTTCAGAACTACAGATTATAGCACAATCTGAATTTGGCAAGAGGGGGTCAGATACTGGTAAGGTTGAAATTGTTGAAGTAGTTACTAAGAAGAAAACCACCTCAAGCCATATCCGTCTCTCTGCAATCTCTTACAACTGTCCATCAGGATAAATAAAAATATTTCACCCCCACTCATGTTACATTTTGAAAAAAGAAAAAAATAGCAAGCAATCAGAGAAGTGTCACCATCATCAGTAAAAGAAACATGAACTTAATATGGACTTCAAAACCATTTTTTAAATAGTTCATTCATAATGCCATCCATGCCATTTAGAAAAGCCACCTTCTTATGTAGCAAAACCCAACAAGTCCTGAACGACCCACCAACTCACCTCATGTTGCCGACACCAACTTATGGACCTCGCTAGGAGCTGCGCAGCCGCCAATTCTTCACAAAGTCCATGCAAGAAACAAAACTGGAAGGGTTCAACCATTTGTTACCACTGCTTTCAGAAAGCCTTTTTCTGGTTTTCAATTAAAAGCACTTTTCTAAACTCACCCACAAATCAAATTCATTCTTTCAGGGATCGATAACAGAGGTCTGGCAAGTCAAGGTATCAATCTACTTTCCTCAATAATAAAAAGCTGAAAAAGGATTTTTGTCGCTGCTACCTGCCCTAATCCCAACACCCTACAAAACAGGAGTGGAGCAATAAAATGCAGCTTACAGCACACCACTGCTGATGGAACCAGGCTGGCTTTCAGAAGTTCACAGTAAACTGCTGATGTTTTGCTACCCACCTCCCTCACTGCAAGCAAGGGAATATACACACCCCAGAACCTATGCTCTTTATCCTCATTTTCTTGTTTAATCGACAACATCCTCTGATTTGTAAATTGAATATATTTTTGATACGTATCCCTTCCTTAAACTACTCTGAACTGACAAGGCGTCTCACATAAATGAAACATTTAGTGCCGGTTGAAATAGCAACATTTTCCCCCAAATTTCCTGATTTTTAGAGAAGGCTTCCTCACTCTCAAAGCACCCCGTAAAAGAAAGAGTTGCAACATAAGCCACAGAGGACAGAAGGTGGAAAGAAGCAAGCAAATCTTTCAGGTTAAACAAGATAGCTCTTCTGAGACAGGATGAAAGGAGCTGTCAACAGGCAGGATTTTACTGCCTGGCTATGAGACAATTAGGAGGAGCTGGCATCCGGTCAAGAAGATGTAAAGGGTTACACAAAGTGAGTTAGGTGGTTCAAATGCTCAAGGAATCTTAAAAGGAATAGAAAGAGGGGAAAATAGGAACACTACAAGTCTATCTTGTAAAATTCTGTTAACACTGGGGATTAAAAACCTGTAAAATCATACAGTGTTTTTCCACGTTCCCTGGTATTCTGGAGTCAGTCAGAAGAGAGTCACTTGATACTCATACAATTATGTTAAGTACAATATAAACAAGAAAATGGTTTTAGACATCTTTATTATTTAATAACACAAAGGCACGAGTTATTACTCTAAAGATGTATCAAGAACCCAGGATTCCAGCTGCAAAACTCAGAGCATGATAGTAATATGCTAACACAATGCTGATAGACAGTAAGTATCAAAATACTGACTATAGAAAAGCAACAGGTTTTTTGTGTGATTGGTGTTTTGTTTGTTTGGTTTTTTCTTCTAATTGTGACTAAGGAGAGGGAGAATAAAGTCATTTTAGCAACTGAGACAATAACATTAGAAACAGTTCTCAGCGCCCCTGTTTCTTCAGTGTATTCAGCGTTCAGAAGTATTTGATGGCCTTAAATTTACCTTGTACTACAGAGCAAAACAACCAAAAACTGTGGCAAGTATACCTATTAAGTAAGGCACAAATCATATAAAACCTTAAATGGACCAGAAGTTAGAAAAACAGGTATTTTCAGCTAAAAGTACTGCTGACACAGATCTCTAGCCACAGATGTTAGTATTTATTTCTGAGACTTGCACATCTTCGGCTTATAACTTCTAGATTACTCCTGTTCAGCACACGATTAATGTTTGTACCTACAACAACCACTCAATCTTATGGTCATCACATAACATATTTCCACATATTAAAAATAAGTCTTGAATTTGATACATTAAACTGATTTCTCTTTAAACTTCAAAGTTCACAAGCGTTACTGTGGTTGCATAGTTTAACACATACATCTGACTATCAAGTTTTCTAAAAATATCAGTTTATAAATTTAGCATTTTACTCGATAACCACAGAAGCAGCAAGACAAAGAAGTCTGATATTCACAGCAAAAGAAGTATATTAAAACGCCATTCAACAGACCCAAATTTCAGAAAGTCCAGTGAAAATGGCTCACTGCGTAAGTACACTTAAATAGCACCATCTGAATAATTGGTTTTAGAATGTACCAAGACTGCAATGCATTCCAGCATAGTAAGAAGCTGCAACTGCCATGAAGCAGTAGCCTCAGGGCTATGTTAAGATTGTTCAACAATTTAAATGCACTGGTGAATTTAATGAAAGATCCAGGCATTAATTTAAAAAAGTTTCATGGTAACTGATTTAAGAAATTAACTGGATTCAAGCACAAGCATCTGACTAGTTTACTCCAACTGCCAGAAGCAGAAAACAGGAAAATAAAAGTGCTCTTTACCTACTGCCAGAGGGTCCAGTTCACCCTCCTGCCATCCCTTCTCACACTCAGCTTCATAACAAAGCTTTCCCCTTCCCTAATCTGAACATTGAAACTAAGTCCTGTTCTTCCAAACTAATCTCCTATAGCAAAAAGAACAAAAGTACAAGGGCATGCGCGTGTGTTGCTCACTACTGCCAAACACACAGTTTTTATTTGAGATCTCGCAAGACATTTAATTACGTTTGACTACAGAATCCCTCAGGGAGAAAACAATTAAAGCTTTCTGCTTTCTAACAAATAATTTCTCACTCTTAAAGAAAAACCTAAGTTTTTTCCACTTCCATAGCTCTCAACATTTCCAATGCACCTTTTCTCAACAGAAAACCATAGGAATCCTCAAAAAATGCAGTACTTCCCATATTGCCATTGTGACATTTTTGGCTGAAATTTATTTTTATGCAAACTTGTAGAGCTAGAAGCCTAATACCATTTTCACAAGAAGTTTATTAATATTATTTCTAATAATTGAACTGGACTGTAAGTAGAAAAGGCTTTACAAATATAACAGTCTGAACCACAGCAGAACCCTGTTTCACAGATTCACGTGGCATCTCCTATGAAGGGGACAGCAAGATCTGATCACATTATTAGACCTGTAAACTCTTAAACTTGGATTTATTGACTTGATCTTCAGATAGGAAGATGCCAGGTTTAGGTTTTATAAAAGACATCTTTATGACATTGTAACAAAAAGACCATGAGAGGCCAAACTTCCTAAAGAATGATGCATTAGAAGTAATTCTCTGCCTAGGCCTCCATTTCTAGGGTGGCTTTGTGTGATGGAAAGAGGAGTCGTTTCTTTCCCAATCCCATTTTTGTCAGGAGATCCTGTTTAAGAGGAAGGCCAAGATCCAAACCCAGTCATCTTCCAGCAACATAAATGGCTCTCAAGATCTTCTGTTGAAGGCTTGTGATGCAGTATAAAGGTTAGAAGGTGTCCTGAAGCAATTTGGGAGGGAATGAAGAGGGAGAGAAGAGTCAACAAGATGCACCAAAGTAATAATGCATGTAACATAGTCCCAAATGACTTCAACTCCGCACAAAAGAAGAACTGGTAAAATCTCCTTAGAATTTCATTGCCAGTTTTCAAGTGATTCCTTTTGCTAAAAATCGAAAGGAAATTTAGAATAAACTTCCTGTGTCAGCAATGATACAGCTGGAGAAAGAAAGGCCTAACTGTGGGCTACCGATGTTTGCAAGGAAGAGGCTGCTGCTTTGCACAGCCTGAAGTGAGGAAGGCAGAATTTACCTGAGCTGATTCTACTGATTCCCATTCTCTGAGCCTGAGGGATTGCTGATCTTTTGGGTTGGTAACACATCCCCTTAACCGAGGCATCCCAGTTTATTTCCTTTACATGGACAAAGAAACACAACTTAACAAACCCAGCAGCCACAGGTCCCTCTGAAGGAAGAACATATTTACATGTTTAGAACTGGGGAATTTTTTCAGTGCTGGGAGTCAAGTCAGATTTCAAACCCATTTGGCGGCCTCCACCTTATTGCACATTCACACCTAGCACTGGTGTAAAGAGACAGGGAGGAGATGGCAATTGTGTGGCTACGGGCCATATACAATCGCTGGCCTTACCTCGGCCCCAGCCACCCGTTTCTGCTCTTGACTTAGTTTCCTGTCTAGAAAAGGGTCAGACAACAAATGTCATTAGTGCTTAAAAGAACTGAAGTACGAATATGACCCATGGACAGGAAGCTTACACAGAAGCATAAAAACATTATTTCCAAGTGTCCAGGATATTTTTTTTTTCTCCTCTCTCTCCCCCACATTTTTTTCTTTAAACTGCTCACACTCTTCCCTTCTCTCAGTCTAGAGAATTGGAAGATAATATCAACAAAAAAAGGCATAGAGAAACAGCATGAAGTCCATCCTTCACATCTGAGCGGATGACAGTTCAAAGGGGCCCTACCTACCTGCAACCCTGCTTGCCCAAGGAAAAAGAGACGCGCAAATCCTGGAAGCAGATCCTTCCCCAAAGGAAGTTTCTTTCTGAGTCTGCAACCTGGAGCTTTTGCTTGAGACTCAGTCCTCTGAGCAGATTCTTTCTTCAAACTCTCACACTGGTTCTTTACTTTTGTGGGCAGCTGGAAAAAGAATGAAGCCGTAGGCTGAGGCAGGGACTCCATACTTCCAGGATAGGGAGGCAGAAAGACTGGAGGGGAAGGAAAAGTGCTAGTTGGTAACTTCTTGAATAATGATCTGCATTCCCTTGTTTCCTGCCACACAGAGACATACACATAGTCACTGCAATAGGGGAGGATGACAAGAGATGAGTACTAGACATGCAGTTTTTTCATGCTCTGATGCCAACAAAAACACAACCCCGAAGTTTTGAGCTGTGAACTTTCAAGACTTTTAAGACATCTACCAATAGATGAGATCAATCATAAGATGTTTTGTCCCGAAAGTTCTCTCAGTTTGTTACAAGTAGATGTGTGTGTGTGTGTGGATGGGGGAAACGACACATTTAAGTGCTCATTTCTTGGAAAAAAAATTCCAAATCTCTCCTCTGTTCGCTTTCTCTCAAGCAAATTAAAAATGGCATCTATTGCAATGCAGTGAACATCTCCCCATAGCCTCTTTATGAAGAAACGATCATACTTACCTGAACATTTCCCTCACTACCCTCCTAACCCCACCCCAATTCATCTGTAAAGGACTTACTCGAATATCAAGTCTTCTACTCTATTTGCAAAATCAGATCAATGGAACACTGACAGCAGTTTAATGCTCTTGTAATAACCTCCGACTTAACACAGGCACGTTATGATTGCTATGGAGGTCAAGAACCTATGCAAGTTCCTGGATCTGTTTTCTGGATTTCTAGAATATTCCTATTTTTTTCCTGAAAACTTATATGTCCTAGGAGTTAATTGTCATTACTTGACCAACAAAAATATAACACATAAGAGCTGAAATTTTCTTCTTCACAAATCCTGAAAGCTGATAGACTCTTGTGAAATCTTGTCAGCAGCATGGAACCAACATGCAACAAAGCAGACCCAGAAGTCACTGGACTTAGAACAGTTATATGCAAAGCCACTCGTGTATGTGTTCACTGGTTATTATCCACCGCAATACCTTTTGCAGCACAGCAACAGTGTCTGGTATTTGCATGTAGGGTAACCATGGAGCTGTGTGCTTCACATGAGGAGGCACTATCATTTTACCTGCAGTGCTCTTCATTGCTCCCAAGACACCAGGTAGAGTATGATCCAACAGTTAAGCAAGAAGGTACGCTACTCATTGTGTTTGATGCAATTTCACTTAATTCATTCTGGGGCAATTTTGCTGGTGTTTCTTCATCCTCTCCTTCAGAGTATACACCTAAATAAAACAGCTTATATGGTTAAGTATCTCACATATCCTTCAATTCTAAGCTTTCCCCTCCTCAAACTCCTTCACTGTGCTCCAAATGTAAGGAGAAGCTGGAAAAAAAAAAAAAAGAGCTGAGTTTTGTCTTTAAAACCACAGCAATAATGTATTTTTTTAAAGGCATCTTTAATTTTTGCAATTAGAGTAGCAGACAGGAAAATTTTCTTCAGTTTTTGTTTTGTGGGGTTTTTTCTGTTTGTTTTGTTTTTTAAAAAGGTGACAGATAAAGCTGTCAAGGACAGAACCTGATATCCTACAGCAGTTAAGACCAAAACACAAGTTCCTTCCAGAGAAACTGCTTGGGCATGCACAATGATACTCTGCTTCTTGGTTCTTCTGAAAACACAGAATGTGGTGATGGTATCTCAAGTTAAGGTAAGAAGTTATGCTCTAAATAGCAAGACTTCATAGACAAAAAAAAATAGGATTAATTCTTTTTAATGGAATTTCATGACTTTTCAACAAACATGAGACCAAGTTGTGTTCTTATACCTTTCAATTTGACAAAACATTGCCTTTTTGATTATTTCAGACCAGCTTTCAAAGATCAGAGAGTCAGGTTCAGTCTTTTCAACCCATGTGCATGTTTTTTGTGAAAGAAGGTCTTTCTGTTTAGAAAGAATAGCTGAACAACACACCCATAAGTGTACCTGGCCAACTGATATCTCCAGGATGACATTTATACTTTCCTCTTCCAGTAAAGCAGAGGATATAAGATAAAAATAACAGAAAATATAATAAACAGAACACACTTAATGCAAATTGCTACTGCTCTATGCTTCCTGGCTAAGAAACTATCATAAAACGACAGTATAATTAGAAGCACATTTCTTCTTAAGATTCCCTTCTGAATAGAAGGTTCTTTTTAATCAGATAACTTGCAATACCTTGCATCTCAGGAACTTTTCAAGTTGCTAATATTGTTACTTACAATCCATAACTAAATGCCATATACAGCATTACAGGCTTAATTTCAGGTGATGTGTCGAAGCCTACAAACACCACTAACACTTCTGAAGGCAACATTCTTTTGCAGCTCAGAGCAATAGAAGGTATCAGAGCAAATCAAGCCAGATGAAGCAGCATGACCTAGCTTATTGCAGGTTCCTTTCAAACAGGAATCTGTCTGGGGCCTTTGAGACAATCCCTTTCACCAGCTAAAGACTCTGTTCACTGCAAAGAAGACTCCAGACCACCTTCAGTAATACTGCACAGTATGAAATCACCGACTGAAGTTTCAGGGGTGTAGAACAGAAGACTACTTAGTCTTATTCTATTCACATAGCAGTTCAGTAGAAGAGAGAAAAATCTAATGTAAAATTTAAGGAAAAAAAAATGGATGAGGACTTTGTCCATTGGTGTTTTCCTCAGGGAAACAGCCGAACCAAACAGTTTCTGGAAGATCCATGTGAAATAAGCTGTTTGGAATAACTTGTTTTTAAATTCCTTTCCTTACATCAAGGTCACAGTATCTCTCCCTTTCTAAGTAAGGGAGAACCCTTTACTTCTCATTTTTATCCTTTCATATATCTTTCTTCCCTTAACAAACTTGTCATGAACTCTAAAGAATAAACGAGGTTGGTAATTTTTGTGCTCTAGCTATCAAAAATACTAGCCTGATTGATTCCTATATACAGGTATGTATTTCAGGCTGAAACAATTACACCTTTCTGCATTCTGAGATGAGAAATACTAACACATACTCCTTTGCGCTTCCAAAGTTTTAAAAGATTGGAAAAGAGTTCTAGAATAGACCATCCAAAGAATGCGAATCGCTCTTCTAGAAATTTTCGGAGAGGTTTTTTTGTTGCCTCACATAGATCAGAAGAGATTCACACTTCTGAGATGGGATGTTAAGCCAGCTTAAGGAGCTGAATATACAACAGCTCTTCTCTCGGTCACTGTACTGTAGAGTTCACTGATTTACCTCAAGTGCAGGCTGTGATGGGACCCTTCTAGTTGGAGCAAGAAGAAGTTATGGCTGTGATGACACGACATATGTTGATGATCTTCAGATATAGACAAAGTCACGACAGGCACTGGCAGTTCTGTTTGTGAGCATACAGAAGCCAGTAAGGAATCCAATAATCAACGTTCTCATCTTCTTTGGTAAAGAAAGGAATCTCTGCAATGCCTTTTCATAGCGACCTGACTGTTGATAGATACTCTGAGAGGAAAACTCCCTTTAGTGCTTTCTTCCACCTTTGCTACATGGCAGGTTTCACTGCCACTCACTAATCCAAAAGCCAGTGAAGAACGATCCCCATTTTTCTGCAGTGTGGTTCTGCTCAGTAGCCAGTAAGCAAAAGTCTGAACAAATGTGATGAAATCCTACAGAATACCATCTGCAAAATAAGTAAAAAACTGATTCTAGGTATTTGGTAAGTGGTATAGACTATCAGCAACAACACATTTTTTATTTACAACACTGCAGCTCCAACAACTGCAGGATCCAAGTGGAAGAACATGGAAACAAAACACAAACTGCCACATCTGATTCAAGTGAGATCAACTATTTCTCAACTCTCAAACTGAAATTTTAAAGCATCCTGCAATTATTTTTAAGTGCAACTAGCCATATGGAGTATCTGCAGTTCCTAAAATGAAACTTGTTCTAGGTTAAGTATTATAGTTGTCACCCTGCTACCATTAGTCATATCTCCAGAAATAAGTGCAGGCTGCAAACCCACTGCAGGATTTATGTACCAGCATCCAGTTGAACTGTTATTCAAAATAAATATCACAAATTTTAGTAAAGCATGTTTCTCCTGGAAACTAGCACCAACATGACATGCATATTAAAGTATCAACAGGAGTGATGTAAGGCTGATTGTTTAAATTCCAAGTTACTGACACTATGAAAAAATACTAGTTTTCCAAAACTTCCTGGGTTTGGATTGTTCTGCTTTTTTGGAGGGGCAGGGAAGAAGAGGAGGGGACTCAACAGGAGAGAAGGGAAGAAGTCAAAAGTATTAGAACAACTATATCAGATATTGTTATCAAGTCCCAAAATGGAGAAAAGGCAGCAAAACAATTGATTGTTGATTTTAAAAGATTAAGTGTCACGCAACCCATCATTAAAAGCTAAACTTGCAAACAAATAGAATGGTAGGAATCTTGTCTTTCTGAATTTTAGAATTGGCTTTAAAACATTTGGCCTCTCCAGAAATGTTTTGTGCTCAATTTCTTTAAAGGCCTACTAAAAAACAGAGAGGGCCACAGCATTGTCTAGATTATCAGACAAGGCATATGACAATATCTGCTTGAGACAGGTATAGGTACCAATCCCTATAAGACTCTTCCTACTGTCAGTTTAGGAGTAGTAAAAAAAAAAATACAGCTTTTCTGAACTCTGCATGACAGAGAATTCCAAAATTGTATTTAGCCATCACAGCAACACACATTTGAGAAACATAGCCAGTATTTCTTGGCACATATATAACAGCAGGAAAACACTAGAGATACAAAATTGAATGATTGGTTGATTACAGAAAATATTATCTTGTAAAAATAATCCCCATTAATAGATGCATCAATTTTATAAAAATAAAGAAATTAGTATTTGTTAAACAATGTTATAATTATTTTTTCATTTTTAAAATGGTTTACTTTGCAATAACATTTTCACATGTCTTTATTACCATGACTTTTGTTTCTTGTCAACTCTGTATGCCAAGCACAGTAGAGACTAAACCTTTTTTTGGCCTAACTAAACCACATTTTAAATCAGATTAACAGACTTTACTGGCACTAATATAGATTTCTGTCATAAAGACCGACCTTCATTCAGCTTTAGGGAAATTCTGCTCTTCTGGGCAGAGTACATGAGCTGATATTAAAAAAAAAAAAAAAAAAAAATCAGTGTTTTTAAGACATCATATGATGCCATGTTCACTTTTCTCCTCCTTAAGAAAGCTAACTATAGCAACAAAGGTTACAGTATTCATGTACACCTTGGAACATATTTGAAGAAATTACAAAATCTATAGTTTCTTAACAATGTCTTTGTACTTTACTTTTTAGCTCTTAATACATGGCTTGCTTGATTTAACTTGATTCCATTTACATGCAACGAGCTTACAGAGATTTCTTACACTTTTTTTTTTAAAGCATCATTTTTCTTACTGATTTCTCAATCTTCACACAATTCCTACACTTCTCTTGTCAGCGTCTTTCAGCCGGTCTTTTTGCAGAACCTGGAAGCTGAAATACTACACATAAGCAAGGTTAAGAGGTGTGATTCTAGTACTGTTCAACAGCCACACCGGACTGGATGTCTGTGATACGGGGTTTTTTGGGGGGGATGAGTTGAGGTCCAAATTGAATTTTTCAAGTGAGAAGCTACTCAAGGCTTTTCTCTGTAGGTTTCGACCTTTTTGATCATCTCCTTCATTACTTTCTTCTGGTGTCTGGGATCTCTGGAGAACTCAAATGCAGCAAAAATGCCCTTTTAATGCAATATTTACTCAAATATATGTATTGAATAGATTAATGTTAGTAAAGGGCAACATGGATACACTGGAAAATAAAAGCTAAACAAATGAGTTTGTTTTTTTTATAGTCACCAGTTTTAAGAAGTTCTCCTTTAGAAAGTACTCAAAACATGCGTTTTGGAATTGAGCACTTACATTACACTTCCCATATCAAATACTAATTTCTACATCTCTTACATTAAAAGAACTTCCTGCCTCTAGAGCTTATAAATTCAGCATACAATCTGACCAACAGGCTTGATCCTTTCCTCATTTTCAGTAGCAGTAAGACCTCTACAGCCAAAACTGGACCGAGTTTTCTAGTAAGCTGATGTCAAATGCTATTGTGAGTTGTGTTACTTTTCCAGCACTAAAAGGCATGTGATGTAACCAAAGCTTATTTTTGTCTAACACGAGCTGGTGACAGTGGAGACAGAAGCCAATTTAGAGTAATGACTTGCAAATAATGTGCAAGCACACCATGATACCTCTGAAGGTATAGTCTGACTCTTAGGTTCAAAATTCAAGCTTAAAAAGTCTTCAGTGCAGTCAGTTACGTTTTAGATTAGAATTACATTATTTTTATCTAGTAGGTGTAAACAGTACATGTAATACACATTCTAGATTATCTTGTACTGCTACCACCACACAAAACATGCTGTCTTTTAATTAGCTAATTAAATGTGTTCTGAAGGTTTCCTGACTTAAATTTCCTTTTCGGACTAGTGCCTCAAATTCATCTGTATTTTAGTACCAAATTAAAATAGTGTCATCCTCTGAAATACGACTTGGAATAAGACTACCACAAGTTTTATACTAAAAGTGTTCATAAATCCATTGAGGTAAAGGTCATTCGAAATGCAGCATTTGGCTCTGCTTAAGTAAAACTGTATTGAGCTGTCCCTGTATCTTCTCTCCATGCAAGCACCTTCACACCTACCTGCTTGGATCAGCCAGAACTCCCAGCTTTTGCACTAGACAATTAACTTTGGCAGTGCCTCTTCACAGGCATACCAGTGTGCAATGTTTGACTGTCATTCTGTATCTGTTGAAATATTAGCATTCGGTTTAGGTTGTGTGCAAGAAGAAAGAAAAAAAACCACACAAACAAAAAAAACACAGTATCAAGTCATACATTACAAGGAAATACATATGAAAACACAAAGATCTCTTTCTTGCCTAGGCTTACTGCTTTAACAAGATTATTCAGAACAGGGAAATAAAAGAGACATCAAACATCCATACCAAAATAGAAACTTACCCCACTGACTGATCTGGGTTGGAGAGTGTTTAACCATATACTGAATCTCACAGGACCCTCCATCCTTCGAGTCAAGACTTCATTGACAAAAATAAACACAATCCAGGGCAGATAAAAAAAAGAGCTTCTCACACACTCAGACAAACACACAAGACACTACGAGCTCTCTTGATAAAAACATCATTTGAATCACTACTGAACATTTTTACATATGATTGATACCTACAATATGCATCATATATTTTGAAGCAAGTTTGACAACAACAGACACCAGAGATACTCTTGACATGACTCTCTTAGCATGAAATTAGTTGCCTGATCTCCAATTTCTGTGCCAAAATGTAAAGGACAGTGTTTCCTCAAAAGAGTTGTTATATTTCATAAAACACATCTGCCTGTAAGTTCCTAAGATCAGCTCTCCTATAAAAGACCAGCAAGTGTCCTTTCCTTCCACAACATTTCCTTTTTAATGCAAGATTCTACAATCAGTTTGCACCAGGACCAAAAGATCCGCATTAAAGCTCTCAGGTTTTAGCATACACTATATGCAAACGATTTTAATTTTCTACTTAATAGTTTCATAACTACTAACAAAAAAAAAAAATCTCACAAGCGTTCCATGCTGCTGTGAATTCTGCATGAAAAAGAGCTCTTATTAGAAAACTATCTTACACACTCTTAAAATTAAGTCAAACTCCATCTTCTAGTTCACTAAAGGATACAAAAAGGAAAGCATAGCGCATGTGACAAAGCCTGACACAGCCAACATAAAGAAAACTGCAACACAGATTCCTAATAAAGTAAAAGTCCTTCCTTGCTGGCAGGTGTTCAAAACGCCTTCTCTAGAGGCTCTCCAGTTAAGCATTATACTATGCAGAATTCAGCTGAGAATGACTCTTTTTTTAAGTGTGGTTACTGTTCAAAAAGCTGTTTCCCCAAGTTTTAAATTATTCTTAATTCATCATTTGGTATCTGAATAACTCAAATCCCCATAAGCATTTTGCAGACTAGACCAGAGCTTAATAATGTGTAACTGGTTTTCCTTCTTTTTTTGCTGGACAGGTATTATATTGAATATTAATTCATGTAAATAATTTTACATCTGAACACCAAGTAATTTACTATTCTTGTATTTCTTAACTATTTTTATTGTAGACTTCAGTCCAACAGAAAAATTCTCCTAACAGAACTTCCAGCTTCAAACTTCAAGATGTGACTTACTGTAACAGTCTGCTTTTCCTAGCCCTGGCAATCTTTCAATGTCATTTTTTCTTCACGTCATCAGGGAATTGCCATTTACCAGTCAAGTTCTTTCATTCTAATTTAAAAAATAAAGCATGAATATATATATTTAAGTGGTCTGTATGACAGAAGAATCATATCCAGTACCCACTAAAATGCACTGTGATAGTACTTGCATAGGCAACTGCACAACTTCATATGGAATACTGGGGTGAACACTAAATGGCACACTGCAATACAGCATTAAAATGTGGCAGAGGTTTGTACACAAATTGAATGCAGATTTCAGAAATACGGCATATTCAAGCCTATGCTAATAAAAAAGCTCGCTTTTCCAGCAATGTATCTTGATATTATGACTCAACACTTTAATTTTTTTCTCTCTTGTACATTTAAAATACATAGACAAAAAAAGAGGTGCAGTAGAAGAATCGAAAGCACTAACAAAGTCATAGAATTATTAGGTTGGAAGAGACCTTTTAAGATCAAGTCTAACCGTTAATCTAGCACTGTCAAGTCCACCACTAAACCGTGTCCCTAAGCACATGTCTACATGTCTTCTAAACACCTCCAGGGATGGTGACTCCACCACTTCCCTGGGCAGCCTGTCTCAATGCCTGACAATACTTTCAATGAAGAAATGTTTCCTAATATCCAATCTAAACCTCCCCTGGCGCAACTCAAGCCATTTCCTCTCGTTCTGTCACTTTTCGGAGAAGAGACCAACACGCTCCACGCTACAACCTCCTTTCAGGTAGTTGTAGACAGCGATCAGGTCTCCCCTCAGCCTCCTTTTCTCCAAGCTGAACAGCCCCAGTTCCCTCAGCTGTTCCTCATCAGACTTGTGCTCCAGGCCCCTCACCACCTCACTGCCCTTCTCTGAACTCTCTCCAACACCCCAATGTCTTTCTTGTAGTGAGGGGCCTAAAACTGAACACAGGATTCAAGGTGGGGCCTCCCCAGTGCCAAGTACAGGGGGATGATCACTGCTCTAGTCCTGCTGGCCACACTATTTCTGCCAGGATGCCCTTGGCCTGAAGCAAAGAAGGCATTAAGTACCTCAAGCTTTTCCTCATCCTTTGTCTCTGTGATTCTCCCCACACCCAATAAAGGATGGGGATTCTCCTTAGCCCTCCTTTTGTTGCTCACGTATTTATAGAAACATTTTTATTGTATTTTACAGCAGTAGCCAGATTAAGTTCTAGTTGGGCTTTGGCCCTTCTGATTTTCTCCCTGCACAACTTCACAGCATCCTTGTGCTCCTGAGCTGACTGCCCCTTCTTCCAAAGGTCATAAAGTCTCCTTTTATTCCTGAGCCAGGCCAGTGGTCTTCCCCATTGCCTTGTCTCTCAGCACACAGGGACAGCCTGCTCCTGTGCCTCTAAGATTTCCTTCTTGAAGAATGTCCAGCCTTCCCCGACAACTTTGCCCTTCAGAGCTGCCTTCTAAGGGACCCTGCCAACCAGCCTCCTAAACAAGTCAAAGTCTGCTCTTTGGAAGTCCAAGGTGGCAGTTCTGCTGAGCCCACTTCTTACTCTTCTGAGAATCAAAAACTATCATTTCAGGATCACTACAGCCTCTGATTATCGTATCGTGTACAAGTCCTTCTCCATTCACAAACAACAGGTCCAGTGAGGTGCCTTCCCTAGTTGGCTCACTGACCAGCTGTGTCAGGAATTTGTCTTCCATACACTCCAGGAGCCTCTCAGACTGTTTCCTCTCTGCTGTATTTTATTTCCAGCAGACATCCGATAGGTTGAAGTCCCCCACAAGAACAAAGCCTATCAATCAGGAGACTTCTCCCAGCTGCTTATAGAATATTTCATCTGCCTCCTCATCCTAGGTGGGTGGTCTGTAACAGACTCCCATCATGATGTCTGCCTTGTTGGCCTTCCCCCTGATTCTTACGCATAAACACTCAAGCCTGTCATCACCACCATTAAGCTCTAGACAATCAAAATACTCCTAACATCCAGGACTACCCTACCTTCTCTCCTTCCTCACCTATCCCTTCTGAAGAGTTAATAGCCATCCATTGCAGCATTCCGGTTGTATGAGTCATCCCATCATGTTTCTGTGATGGCAACTGTATCATAGTTTTCCTGCTGCACAAGGGCTTCCAGCTCCTCCTGTCTGTTGCCCATGCTGTGTGCATTGGTGTAGATGCACTTCAGTCGGGCTATTGATCCCACCACCTTTTTGGACGAGAAACTCTAATTCCTACATGACCATTCTCAGGCACTTCCGATACTGCGAGTCTCTCATTACCACAATCAAGTCATAATTCGTTTTCATACTTAACTGCAATTCATTACAAAAACATGCAATGAAACATTTATTCTGAATTCAACAAAACTATATGGAATATGCTTCCATCTCCAGAGTAGGGGCAGAGAGCACAGGGGGAGGCATAGGGAAGGACATACTCCACAGCTCCAGTGGAATCACATGGAACACCTGTTAGCAGCGTACACACTGGCGGACCATTTTCAAAGAGCCAATAACTTCACCATGATAACCTTGGCCTTTAAAGAAATGAATCATTAACTGGACTGCACCAGATTTGAGCTCCACATTACCTAGAGCTCATTAACTGTAGCAAAAATAATACTGAGTATAGACTACAAAAAACTATGCAAACATATGATGATTCTTTAACTACAATTTAATAAACAGTGGTAAAAGTCATTATCAAGAAAGTGCAAATATTTTAAAAGGAAAGTAAAGAGACAAAACGTAAATCTTAACACTCTTCTCACTATATACAACTATGTCATGTCTTCTTTCCCCACCTATTCCCCAACATGCCTTAGCACAACACATATTCCTTCCCTCTTTTTTAATCACTTGAACCAGAGCAAATGGTTAGTTATTCTGAGTAGCCATTCTGGCTATTTAGCAGTTAGCAATCAAAGATGACAGTATCATTTTACTACCCTGCTTTCCATCTACGATGAGGCAAATTTAAACTACATGTTCATTTGGAGCATAAATACATAATGTAAACGAAGTTAATCTGAGGTAAGAACATGACACTATGGACAATGACGTCAGTCTGGAGTAATTCATCTCCACATGGCCTAGTCAAAGTACACAATTCAATGGGAGGAACCAGAGTTACCACAAGGAAGCCAAATTCACACAAGGTTAACAATCCTTTTCAAAACTTCAGCTAACATTAAGCACAAAAATACAAGTTATAGGAAAAGAGAGCTCTGCAACTGCAACAATAAATTTGTCTCCATGTTTTATTAGAATTACTCATTTTGTTTAGTAAATAATTAAAAGTTACTAAAAATTGTTTTAGTTTACATGCAGTTTAAAGCTCCATAAACTTGCAAATTACTAGTTATTACACTTAAATGTTTTGAAGTCATAAACCATTTAAGACTCCACATGATTAATGCCCATTACATTCAAAACTTTCAATTTTGATTACATCTTAAAAAAAAAACACACACACCACAACCACACATGACAAACCAAGTATTCCTACCAAACAACTTTTGAAGCCACTGTTCAATTTAAATCCAGTTTGACACCTCAAAGAACAGGAGAGTGCCATGAAAGCGATGGAGTAGGTGAGCACAGCCCTATTTTTGCCCCCGTGAGCACAAGGGATGGCAAGAGGCACCCCAATATCACCCATTCTGATGGACAACCACCAGCTCTCCAGGTAGCACATCCTAAGCTGAGTGAGCAGCAGCCTAGCCTGTATTTTTCAGGCAGCCAGCAAGCCAAAAGACACAATGGCAACAGCACAAGGATAACTACAGTGCCACAGTCAAGGAGACTTCTGATAAAAATACTTATAAGCCCTACACACGGCTCTCCCCCTGCCTTTTTTTATCTTTGCTAAACTCCAGCATTCATGGAACCTTTTGTTTGTTTATTTCTCAAATAATAAACAAAATAGCCAGGGGAAAAAAACAGACTTTAAAGTCAAACCTTTTGAGGTTGGTTCCTATGTCCTACACTCACCCTGTAGCAGAAGCACTGACTGGTGTGAATGCCACCGACCTGAACGCTCTTGCAGCAATAACCTTCTGCATTTATGAAGCCACTGCCAGGACTGGAGCCAATGTTATGGGTAAAATACTTAAGATTCAACATTAACCTGACTATTGCATCAGCCATGCTATTTTTAAGTACAATTCAGCTTTTCTTTCACAGTCTGATGCAATCCTATATGTTTTTGTTTTATTTTTAAACACTGTTCAAATGCAGTTTGTTCAACACCACCTTATTTGCCAAATAGTTAAGAGTAATTCTAATACCACACAATGATGTCTACCAGTAAATACACTTGTTAAAAGCAATGATTGTTATGCTTGACAAGAGAGCTGCTAATATTAAATTTATCCTTCTAAATAAGATGCAGAGTTGGCAACACATTTTTTATTACTTCCATTTTACTAGTTTAGGCTGTATGAAGGACGGCATCAAAATGTCTAGCATCACTGTGCAAAAAAGACATCACAGGTACTAAACCCTAAAACCAAAGCTTTTCTAACAGAGAGCTGAACACTACACAAAACATATAATAAACAACAATGGAAATTTTGAAATATCATATTGTCAAGGTTTAAACAATCAACGTATGGGGAGTCAAAGAAAATCTGCAGTCTTCAAAACTTAAAACCAATACACGTTCTTCTTCCTGCTGTATTTCAAAGAGCTTGATCTGTTGCATTTACAATTCAAATTTTTAATTTTTTAATTCAAATTTGTACATCCATATTTTTTTTTTAAGATGATCAATGCACACATTAGCACTTCCCAGAGCTGGCAGTCAAACATTTAAAAGAAATTAGGCTCCATCAAGAATATTTTGCAATAGATACGATTGTTCTTCCCCACAGTTCTTTTAATTGCCTGCACTGGGGGAGAAGGACATTTATTTCACAGTCTCTAAGTACCCAACATTTTAGAAATCTCTTCCCCTTTATACCAACTAAAGCATGGACAAATGTTTTGAAAGTGTTCTCCAACTGCAAACAGTTTTGAGTGCCCAGTTTGAAAGATCATTGGCTCAGTTTAAAGAGCCTTCTTCCTTTGAGACCACTGATACAAGTGCGTTTGAGAAAAATATGAAGTGAGACTAGTCTGTGCTAGAACAAATACCATCCAAGAGAGAGCATGAAATAAAGCATCAGCTAAAACCAAAAAGGTTTTATTAGCACATGAAGCTGCAATAAAATGGAATGCAACAGATGAGTCAGAAGTACAAACAAGAGAATTACACTGGAAAAAAAAAAGTTTCTTCCCAAACCTTTGGGACTGGGGAGGAACTAGTGGCCTTCACTATATATTACCGTATTTTTATGTACCTAACACAAACCAGTGTTCAAAATATTTCCACAGAAGCAAAACCACATTTATGAAACATGTATGAAAGGTTATGCATACTCTCTTGGAAAGAATTAAAACAGAAAAAAAGTTTAGCTAAAAGGCTAGTTAAAAAGAAGAATTTGGGAGTTCTCAAGCAAAGACTGCAGGAGAAATGCAACAGAATTCTTTACACAGTTTTGCTGAGCTTTCATCAGTTTCTACAATGTGTATCTAAAAAAGCATCTTCCTACAGTTTCCAGATAGTTTACAATCTCAGAAAAAAATTTAGAGTCTGATTTGGTGGGCAACTTAACTCAATTAGGAGGCTACAATCACTAGTTTGTTTCTCATGCTGACTTTAACCTTCGACTTGATTTCGTTTTCATCAAGCTGCATTCAGGATGACATTTGAAATATTGGCAATTTCTCAGCCATAAAACTAAAATACCTTAAAAATTCATTGCGGGAAACCAGGTTCATCATTTGTGAAACTCCTGTTGTCATGGTGATATAATCAGACCCCAAAATACAGGACTTGGGAAGGGGAAGACAAACCAATACCTGCTCTCTCCTGTTTCTTTTAGTACTTAACATCCTAGCTTTTTCAAAGTTACACAGAAGTTCATGAAAAGGTAATCATCAAGCTCAAGGCAGGGTGTTTGCAGAGGGACACACAGTTGCCAATTCCTTCACCTTTGTTTTGCCTCGAGTTATCTACTAAAGCCATTTATCAATTCAACAAAACAGGAAAAGAAATAGTTTGAATAAATCTGAAGAAGGATTAAAAAGTGTATTCTGTTTCCTTGGCTCCTATACACCCACTCTGGTCTATTCACCAGCCAAAGTAAAACCACAAAAAAACCCGAACAAGTTCTGAATTACTAGTAAAACAAAAGTCCGAGCATGGTATTTTCACTCCATGATGTAGTTATGCCACATTCCTCACTAGTTCAGAAGACACAAAATGAGGAAAGTGACGAACAGAAACTTTCCAACACTAGAATATCTGGAAACAGTAAGTCTGGAGTACCCCATGTCAGGCCTGGTGATCCCTCCAGACTTACCAAGATGCACACAGCAAGTCCAAGGGATACACCTCTCCACTTGTGTGACAATCTACACCTACTTAGCTGCTGCTTCCTCTGGAAGGAGTTTCAGAGCTTGCGCAGGTTGCCAACTGCCCAGAAGCCTGTAGGCTGCTGCCCGAAGCAACATGGTAACAGCACACCACAAAAAGTGGAAGAGTTGGCAAACAGAAAATGGCAGGCCAACAGGTTCCCTGTCAAACTTTATAGTTCTTCAAGTTTCTGTTCTCCTCTACAGGCACCAGTGAAAAGGAATTCAGAACACAAAAACTAAACAGAGGCATTTTCTTTCTTTAGAGGTCTCCCAAGGTGATTGTCCTCCGCTGCTCTGCACTGGTGCAGCCTCACCTGGAACACTGTGTGCAGTTCTGGGTGACACAGCATTAAAAAAAAAATATATATATAAATAAAGCTACTGGAGAGTGTCCAGAAGAGGGCTATGAAGCTGGTGAAGGGTTTGGAGAGGAAGCCATATGACGAGCAGCTAAAGTCCCTTGGTTTGTTCAGCCTGGAGAAGAGGAGACTGAGAGGAGACCTCATGGCAGCTACAGCTTCCTCACAAGGGGAGGAGGGGCAGGCACTGATCTCTTTAGTGACTAACAGGTTGAGGAGAAAGTCAAAGATACAAAGAGCAACCAAAGCAAGGTAAGGAACCACAGGAAGGAAGCAAGCTAAAACAAGCCAGCCATTGGAATTTATAGCAGTATCTACATCCAGTTTCTTGAAAAATGGTGGGTTTTTTGGTTGTTTGTTTGGGGGTTTTTGGGGGCGGTTTTTGGTTGTGTTTTTTTTTTTTTGGGGGGGGGGGTGGGTGGAATAAATAAAATGCAGGTGTGTCAGGAATAAGTTAAAGGTATTCCAGAGAACAAGAAATAACTGCAAGCTTAAGAGGACTAATACAAGTTAGGCTTGCGGTCTACACATCAACCTAAGATACTTAACATTTGCAGTTTCAGTTCAGTGATGGAGGAAGAAGATTATCTGGTTTAGTGAGGCACTGCCTTCAGTTCCTGTTTTACCTTCATAGGTCCTAATTTTTATGTTCGCTTCTTAAAAAAAAGGACAAGTAATCATGTTTCCTTGCTGCATAAACAATGTATTTTAAAGTGGATTTTTTATATAAATCTTTATAAATTTTTAAAGTGTATTGAATTTCTCACAGGATGACCAACAAGACAAGGAGCCCACCTAGTCCAACCCTGCTGCTCAAAGCAGGGCCAGCTAGCAGAAAGGAGTAAAAGACTACAAAAGGAATAGTAAGCTGTGAGATCTTCCAGTGTACCAACCTCTGGGACTCAGAAGCAAGGGTAGCACCTAACAGACCACCTTTTCCTGCCCATTTTTTAAAAACTGGGAAGCAATGGTACTCGTACTTCATCATGAGAAACAGAAACTGCATTTAAGACACCTGTACACTAATTTTTGGAAAAGCAGGCTTTTTCTTTACAGGAGACTATCATGCGTTCAGTGAAGCACAATGTGCCACAAGGCCATTAAGTAACTATATTTAACATATTCTGACACTTCATTATCAAATTGGTAAAACTTCTTGTTTACAAATGTGTCACAATTTGATATTTCCCAATTTAGGAGAAGCCTTTCTCTATTTGTTGAGAACCTCTTCCAGGCAATACACCATGCCTTCACTGATAGGAACAGTCTATTATTGATTTGTAACTAAAAATCTATCTACGGCAAAAGCATCACACAAAAAGCTTGCATCTTAAAGTTCAATTTTTGAGAGAGTAAAACGTTTAGTGAAGACGGTACATTCTTCTCGAACTGATACAGTCCTAAGTCTGTGCAATAACTGTATTTTTAAATTTATAACTACTTGTTTTGTAACTGAAAAGCCAAGAGACAGCTACAGAAAATGTGTGAATTTTCTTTTATCTATCTGTATGACTTAGACCAGGAAACACCAAATGACATGAAAAAAGGAAGTGTGAACGGAAACTTCAAAGAGCCAGTTCCAAAAAGAGCAAAGGTAGCAAGTAATATTCAGGGACGCTATTTTTTTATTGACTTCAAGGGATTTTCATCAGGATGCTTTGGGACACATTGCATTTGAAGAGAGTACATGCTGAGACTACTAAATAAACCAAAAGATGAAGAAAGCAAATAATGTAACGCCCCTTGAAGCATGAATATTAGCATGACTTTTTTAAAAATGTTGAGTTGTATTAACTCAAATCCATTAGCAGAATTAAGGAGACTAAATTGTTCCTCCCTAGTTGTCAAGTAAACACAGTCACTCGTGACCCTTTAAAGACAGTGATTTATTTAAACTGGGTCAAAGACAAAAATTAATGTGAAATGCTCATGCTAATTTCAATATCATGTATTACAAAGTAAGGTTTTAAACATCAAAGATTTGGAGATTTTTACAGCTATAACATCTGTGCAGATTTTTATAAACTAACAGCCAAATTAATGACAGAAAACACTATATTGTAAATACAGTGGAAGGTACATAACCACAACTAATGAATAATCTCACTGGCTTCAATAAAAAATCCTTTAAGTACTTGCATGTTTTCAGCTAAAGCTACATTATTAAAAATCTTAAGGATATAAAACGTTTAAGAAACTACTCAAAAGTCAACATTATGTAAAATCGAAATCCTCAAGGGGAAGGTATCCAGATTCCTACTTTTGGGATTCATTGGTGCAAGAGATAGATGAGAGTTTCAAAGAACTAATATAATCAGCTCTATGTCAAACCATAGTAATTCATATTTCCCCAGCCCTCCTGCTCATGTTCCCTTACAGAACCATTCAGACGAAAAGAAGAAACACAAATAAGCAGTTGCAGAACAAAATCTCAATGAATTTTTAGACCACTATGAGTAAATTCCAACAGAAAATTCTTCCCTGGCTACATCACTCTTCTTTTTCCTCCAGGGAAAAATGGGTTCCAAATATCTAGAAACAATAAGCATTTGTCAAAGGCTCTGAAATTAATCCTGCCTAGATACAGCACAGAAATAACTACCATATCATAAATGTTTTCTATCTTAATAATCCTTTTCCTAGATCTATGCAGGATTCCAAGAATTATCAAGTATCAATTCAAAAATTAAGGAAGATATTTACTTGTCCATCTCCCTTCCCAGCTGGAAATTCTATGCATTAAACCTCAGGTGTTGGGATTTTTTAATTATTAAGTAGGCCTTCTATTACACAACTAATTATTTGAACTGATTATATCAACATTTAAAGGACAAAAACTATTAGCACAAAAGAATTTAACGGGTTGTTTTGATGCTGGAACGAGATATAAGGTTCTTTTGTGAGGCAACTGAGCAGCTTAAATAACATGGGGAATCAGAACATGCAAACCAGAACAGAAAAACAGCATTACAAAAGTATCTGAATCAGGTTCCGCACTCCTTAGAACAGTTCATATTTTCAATACGAATTTCAAACAATGCAAAACCATTTGCATTTCAGTCTCATTCCAGTGAATAATACATTTATTAGTAAATACAATCACTGAAATTCTATTTCCATTCTTTTCCATCTAGTATCTCCTAAAGCTGCTGGATTTTACCAGTTTATATGTTAAAATAAGTCACATACTAACAAGAGTAACAAGTTTTTCAGTAGAGATATACATAACATGCAAGTGTTTCTATTCCCTTTGGTACTTTAAGGGCACTGACATCAGGTGTCACTGATTTCAAAGCAATTTAAAAACTACCAATTATGCAATAAGCTGTTCTGGCCTCCTTACTTTTCCTCTGAGCTTTGTCTTCATCCTCAATTTTTTTTTTTTTTTTTTTACTTAGAAGAACTTGGGTACCACTTTGGTATACAGTTTAAAAAAATATTTAAGCCACATCAATTAGCCAAACTAAAGTATTTAAATACTGAGCAACAGTAGAAATTCAACTCGTTTCATCATTTTCTCCCATTAGTCTCAAACCTCTAACTACAAAAAAGCATGATCACTTCCAAAATGCAAACAGCAGTGACAATTCTTTTCAAAGGCAAAATAGAGTCAGCACTTACACTTCTTAGTTGTAAGTAATTAGAAAGAATATCAGGAGCACCCTACCTCAAGTCCTCAACCAGCAGAAAAAGCATTCCATCCATCCCCACAGCCTACTAACCAATACTGCATATTTCAAACACTTCTGCTGAAATTGTAACTGATTGCATAATAGAAATTTTTGCAAAAGGCACCTATTAAATTTGCTGGCACTAAGTTATTAGACTGATTAGATTTATAAACTTCCTACAGAATTAGTTGGCTAGTTCAGAACAATGTAGCCCTTTATGCTGAACTCTTCATCACAGGGATATCCAGTTGTATGCAGGAAGCAGCACATACACATACAATACATATACATGCACATCTTAAAAAATTGTTTCCAGAGTACCATAAATATGGAAGATAAAAACACAAAATCAATGCTTGTAAGATCAGTAAAAACCCTCTAGACGATGACACTGAAAAACCCTTCTGAAAAAGGAGCTCGCCAGCCCAATTACATATACCTAAATATACTAAGTATGGCAGCTTAAAATAACACATACTATTACAGAGTAGTATCTGGAGGAAGAAGATATAGTTACAGTCAATGGACTTGGTTTTATCTTCCTAACTGCCTCTCCTCACCCATCAGTGTTTATTAACATTCCCCACCAGAAGATTTCTTTCGTAAGAACATATTCCTTTTAGTCTTGATTATCAGCACCCCTTCTTTGTCCTGTATTTTGGCTACATAACCACCTTCATGAGCATAGCTTTCCCCTGCACTCAGGCTTCTACTCCTGTCTTCAAAGACACTGCTGTCTTGCATTGCTCAGTGACATACAAATTGTTTTTTCATGATACAGATAAAGTCCAAAAAACACAGATCAATAAAGACATCAACTTCTTCAGACCCTTTTCTCCTAGGATGCTTTACAGATATCAAAGCTATGTTAGAGGGGTCAGGCACATTTTCTTAAGTGTAAAGCTACACCTAAGTTTCTACATGTGGTCACATCCCCCTCCTCAATCTTTAGGACAGAGTTTATCTTCCAAGAATGTTAAGATGCTCATGTTTGTCCCTCTTCCAGTAGATGTGAACAAGATGTGATACATAAGCACTAACATAGTAAGAATTATGGCTGATATTTCTTTATGGACATTATATTCCACTTCAAACAACTCTGTACCCATTTCCTGAGAAATTCAGGATATTCAAAACTGAACAATTAATTCACCACCTTAGCGTTCCCATAAACACAGCATTTCACAATATCTCCTAGATAATAATATGATGCAAACTTCAAAGACTATCCAGCCTGAGGAAGACATAAATAATTTTCCTGAGCAGTAGCTGAAGTGTAAATAGAACACTTGGCTAATCCTATTTTAATTACTCCTACATCGCACTTTCTAATCTCATATTAAACATGCTTCATTAAGGCAAAAGATAGTCTAGATGAACTTATTACATAAAACAGGTTATAGACCAAAAAAAATGAATTAAGTATAGAAATTCAAGGCAAGACACTAAATTAATGTGCAAAATCATGTTTGTTAACTGGTCTTATGCATTAGTTATATGCTGTGGAATGACTTGGAGTATATTACTTTGTTTTCTGAATTTTGTATTTTAAGCCAATACCCTCCAATACTACCTGATGTTGCAGCCAACAGGGAACATTTGAGATAGTTTGTATTCAGTACCTAGAAAATGTTATGGTAATAAAAAAGACTAAGTCTTGCCAATTTTTTTATATTTAAACAAGATCAACAGGCTTCCTGCATTTCTAAATTTACTCCTCGTTTTACTGCTAACTTGCAGCATAGTTTCATTATTTGTGTATAATTCACATCACACACCACTTTAAAGTCTAATTTTAAACATCCCCTCCAAACACCAAGCACAACTCCCAAAAAGCATGCAGATGCTTCCAGCTTCTGAAGTAGGATTCCTGGACAAGATGCTGTAGATCAAATACAATATTAATATTTAGCCAATAGCCACATGATAAGGAAAGAAACGGCCAGATACAGTAACTGGGGCTTGTCTTAATCCAGATTTTTATTTAAATCCTTCCCACAACAGTACTCTCTTAAGGACCATATCCAGATCTTGTTCAAGCACAAACTCACAAAGAAAAACATTCATTTCCACAGACCAGACAAGATACAGACATTCTGCTCTGTGTAAGTATTCTGCTGTTGGATGAATTAAAACAGAAATACAACACCATGAAAAGAAAGTTATTTTCAAAATGTTACAAACTGGAAGTTCTAAATAAAGTCAGAAAAAACCCTAAGTAGATTACTCGTCTCCTTTAGGGTTTAGTAACCTCTGACATGCTTCCCAATCTGCAGAGCATCTGATACATCAGCAACTCTAGAAACCTGGAAGTCCTGAAAAACATGCTCCAGGATTTGTTAGTAGCATAAAGTCAAATTCCTCCTCAACATTACTTACTTAGAGCATTTGACAAAGCAGCACTGTGATGAGAGAGCGAAAAAGTTGTGCCAGATCTCAGAGCCCTGTAACGCTCTTTAAAATGACTTACAGTGCCCTGGTTGAAAAAGTGACCATACATACTGTCCTGTTCTCTCTCTTTTTTTTTTTTTCTTCTTTTTTTAAAAACTGTGAAGACAGTTCAGGGAAACTTCGGTAACAGCATTTACCTGACAGAATTGGAAGGGGAAGTATGGGAAGCACTTCACATCTTTTACTCAGAGTCCTTTGCAGGCAGCAGTAACACTGAGAACCTAGTAATTTTAAAATGCTTGCTACTTGGCTATTTATTCATTAGCAGCAGCTAATAGCGTTATCCACAGATGCTCTAAGAGGGGTTACCACACCAGAAAGCATCTCTCCTCCCCTGAGGCAGGGTGTAACTACCAAGGATGACTCTGGGAGGAATAGGGAAGGAGGCTGCTCAAGGCCATCCCTCCTCCTGGTACCCGCAGAGTCTGCAAAAGGACGAACTACACACTTCAATTCCATCACACAACCACTACACATATTTATATGTTTATAAAGAAGAACTGGCCTAGAAAGGCCTACAGTGTATCCTGATGTACAACCAAGTACCTGAAAAAATACGCTGTACAACTTTAGTATAAGCTATTTTATTAGTTTGAGTTGCCAATAAGAATTGCTGCTATCTAGTGTGTCTTTATAGGATTTTAAACTTGTTCTCAAATATTTTGTTAAATAGGCATATAATTTTAAAATTGTATAAAACTTAAACATCAGAAGCTGCCTTTTGAAACTTTAACATTTGCAGCGTTTTTCCGCTTTTACAGGCCTGCAGGATGCTTGCCAATGGGGCTCTAATGCCAGCGCTATAGCATCCAAAATGCTATTTTAAGCCATTGCTGTGCTGACCATTACATTTTTCAAGCACGAGAACAGCTTCCTGAAAAATAACAATTGTGAATAAGTGTTTTTGTTAATAAATGGTAAATATCTTTCCTCTGCTTAAATGACATCTTAATTTCTGACCTATGCTTTGAAAGAGCATGGCAGTTGTTACACTCTTCCCTACTTTAAAGGTGCAACAACCTCAGCTTCTGCTACTCCATCAAGTCAATAACACACCATTGCATCCCAGCTAGTTTTTAGCAGCCATGGGATTAATTGCAATCATTCACATTTCTATAAGCAACAGTCGAGGTATATACATGGCCGCCTTCTGTATCTCTGTTTTTCCATTTGACTTGATTAGTTTCCTCTCCTATCCTCATACTTCAATACTATTTTCAATAAAGCTTAAATAAAAAGACTTATGTTTTAGTTTATTTCTAGTTTAGAACAAGAAGGTATGGAGCAGTATCCTGTCTTCAATAGCTGCAAGCACCAAATATTCCAGAAGTCACCAAAAAAATTGAAAGTAACAGGTAGAGCAGATCTATCTCAAAAATGTACTTGCTTCCCCCAAATTGGCTAGAAGTAGTCCTAGAAGCTGAAGCCAGAAGTCATTTAACATTCCATGTACTATTATAATCCTGTATAGTTTCCTACAAACATACATACACATGTACACGTATTTAAGTGTTGCTAATTTCTAGGCATCCATGGGATCTTGTGGCAATGAGCTCCTTAGACAAAACCTTTCTTAAAATTACCCAAGGCAATTTTGCCTGCGTCCTCTTGCTCCAGACTATTTGAGGGTACATAAGGTCCAGATCTTGTTCTACACTAGTTCTCATTTATAATTTAAAGCAAAGTAAATGTTATCATAGCTTTAGGTTCCTTATGAGTCATTGTCCCAATAAGAAGTTTGATGTAGGTTTACCATTCAGCTTTAGAGATTTGCTTCTTGGTTTACATATTACTTTGTCATTTCATTTTGAATTCCTGCTAAGCCGCCTTGCAGATCATCTGTAGACCTTTTTTTTTTAAATACAACACTGCACTTGAATTCTGAGATGTTGTAGGACAGGCACACTTAACACAATTTTTATGTCCTTTACAGAACTCTTTGGAGGACTGCTTGTCATGCTTTCAGAGAAAACACTTTCATCCAATAGCTTTGCAGGCACTAAAAGAGTACATTCTAAATATTTTAAGTATTTAGACAGCAAATATAGTGATTAAAGATGCCCAGAGACTGGATTCTTATGGTCAGGCAAATATAAAAGGTGAAGGTAACTACTGCTAGCCACAACTGTGGCTGTAACATGTTAATATTTATTTTTCTCCTTCCAGGGATCACAGTACTCTCTACAAGCTGAAAATATCTCCATGAAAATCATAATCTACCATTTACATGTTAAAGTCCAATGAAAGAAAAAGGTTGCTCAATTACTTCACTATGCTCCAGCATAAGCAAGCAGCACTAAGAATCTAAACATCCCAAAAGCAGAGTCAGTGCAACCTTACGAAAGACGCTAACCCATGCCTTCACAACAAAAAGGTGACTCAAGTCACTTTCAATGCAGTACCACATCAGAGATGGTGTGCTTCCTTATTAACAGGGTACATTCTCTAGAGGAACATACAGATTACTATCTTGCTTTGCTGCTCTGTTTTTTGATAAAGCACTAAAATCATTTAGGATTTTGCCTGATTTAAAGCATCACCATCTTAAAATCAATTCAGAAATCGCATGGACATCAGACAGCGGCTCTCTTAGCATCATTTTTTCTGGTCTTTGTTATAAATCAGCCAGCAAAGTGTAGCCCCAACTCACAACTAGGCCTTTTAGCTACTATCCCATAACTAAGAGGAGGCTGTATTCTCAACAACTGCATGTATTCGGCTCTAACACACACATGCCTGATACCATTTCAAAAATTAAAATCCTTTTCCCACCAGAATACAAAAGAAAAAAACCAAAACCAACATCATAACATTTCACACCTCCTTTCCTCCCTCGTCTCTCTCCAATCAAATACGTGCTCAGCAACTCCTCTCTTTCACAAGCAATTACAGAATTGGAAGGAGTCTCACAAACTTGGAAAGAAAGAAAAGAACATGGAAGCACATGCACATCCTGCACCATTCCCTGAGCATTTATGAGTAACTTGCCTTTTCACCCAATTTAGGATATTAGGCCTACTAAAGAAACACTTGGCAGTGCAATGTGCTGATCCATTCTTAACATAATAACCTCATTCAATAGAATAAAGAGGTACATTTATACTTTGAATTCATTTGAGTGCTACAGTAAATTATTTAACAAGTACTTAAAATATGTAGTCATTAACTCACGGTTCCTTTTATTTTATTTTCACTTGGTCTTATTTTGTAAAAATGCAAGAAATGAAACCATAAAAGCAGCAAATGTTCCTTCACTCATCAGCAGGTTGGTAAAAAAAAAAGCTTTATATGTTGGCATATAAATGTACACAGATATGCGACATTCAGAATTTTAGACCAAATAATCTCCAAGAAAATTAATCAAAATGTTTAGTAGAAATTTCAACTTATGGCCAGCTCAATATTTTCATTCACCAGCTTATAACATAAACAAACCATAATGCTGAATTTAAAGTAATTATTACTACAAAATCCTTCCCTGCCAGATTTCAGACATGCTCAGAGCTTGAGAATCCTGTACTGCAAGTGACATCGAAGGACAGTGACAATTAATACCTTGCACAAGTTTCCACACACATGACAATCATTAAACATCCCGAGTTGTTCTGCTTCCCCTTACATGCCTTTCTATAGGGCAGGCATTGCTGCACGAACCTTCACAAAATCCTAGGGGAAACAAAAGCATTCCGCTTCTGCCCAGCTCAACCTGGAAGTAAGAATTAAGTTGCTGTTCATAGTCCAGAGACAGATCTCCTCAGAGAAACACTGAATCTTTTCACATAGTACAAAAAGACATTATGATACTTCGACACATATACACACATCTAGTAAAACTACCAAACTGAAAATAATCTTCCAAGAAACCTGTAAAGTTAATTTTTTTGACTATGCTTATCCCAACTCAGAGGCAATACATGCCAAACAAGTCACTCACAATTCAGATTCTGCCTGAGACTTTTTTTCTTGCTCCTCTTTAAGAAGAGATATATTTCAAACTTTCAGTCACAACAGAAGTCAAAGCCATCATACATGAGCTACTGGGTTTATTTCTCATCACAGTCTTCCTTACTAGCTATAACAGCACTAAATACTTAAAACCACAAATTCAGTATGGTTACATTTTGAATTGTTTTATTTCTTCAGTTTCTTACATATAAGTTACAACTGCTAGTCATCATCTCTTTCATCTATACACAACTGTGACAGAGTTGGGCAAAGCAAAGGTCAGAGGAAGCTTAAAAGGCATTTAAGTTCTCTGTCATCTTGACAGGCATCCCAGCCCTCTACATTGCACACAGGGAGTTCAAAGTTACTGGAAAAACATTACAAGTTATTTTTGTTTACAATGATTTAACGGAAAATACCATTTCTAAACTAAGCACAAGCAACATATAACAAATACTAAGTTCAGAAATTTAACACTTTAATCAATTAAAAGGACTGCTGACCAGATATGTAAGCAATGAAGATTAACGCTAGGACTGTCACTGACTCATGAGACAATGGATTACAAATAAAAGATCAGCAACATCTGCAAAAAATGATGCAACTTTGATTTGCACCTTCTGATCTTACAGGAATGAACCCACTGTAACGCTGAGAATACAGAAGTAAGCACAGACTAACACCAGTGCATGCTGAAATTACCTTATCTGCGCAACTTATCTTTAAGAACTACACTGCAGTATAGTAGTAAAAAAAGCTATTATTAAATGCGTGAAGCCACCAAGACTGTTGTTGAATGCGTATACACATTTTCAGCAGCTTTCAGTACTGTCCCTAATACTTAGCACCATACTTTGATACTGTTGCTGAAGCAACTGCTGGAGAAGTTTGTATCTTCATTACACACGAAGAAATCAGAGCCCTGAAAAGTTCTTGCTGGGTATCCATGCTACTTAAAATAACAACAACAAAAAAAATACAAATAGAAGGTTGGACAAGTACTTAAATCACACACAAGCTCAAACAACTTGCCTGGGCAAGTGGTTTTAGCACACTTAAGCAGCAGGTTATAAAATACACTACAACCAACTTTCAGTTGCTATCAAATCTATACCTTACTAGAAATACTGTCTACACTTTTTTTATTTTTTTAAACAGACTAGGGGCCCACCTGCATCTTTGTGTTAAGCTTGAACTTCTGGAAGATCTTCTGGTGCCTGTTTTAGCAATTTATAAAGCTGTACTCTTCCTATACTCAAAGGAATGGGTTATTCAGAAGTATATAAACAGATGATCACGGTACCCCTCAAGCTTTATTAAATACAAAGCACAGTTTTCTGGCAGTTTCCTTGAGAAAAAACAAACATCAGTTGTACCTGCATTTGTTCTCCTACAAAGACTAAGTCAGCTTCAAAAAAAAAAAAAGTGTTTTATCCTTAATGTTAAAAAAACCCTCAAACTGCTTTACTTCTACCTGAACTTTAAGCTTGAATGTCTACAGTACTTCAATATACAACCTGATTGTCAAAAGTACTCAATATATGAAGATTCACAAGTACTACACACCTCATGAAAGCTGTATAGTAAACATTTAAACACAAAGAAAAAACATTTTAAAAAAAACCCCACAGCAACACACATTGGTCTAAGTGCCCAAATACCAACATACCTACACCTGTATCTTTCACTCTTCGCACAGTGGTGAGAGCTTGACTTCATATATACATACAGAACAACACTTAGACTGAAGCATATTCCTATGTTTATATAGCCCAATTTAATTTTTTTTTAAATATTTCACATAGCATTATTTTAAACTTACAGTAGTAATACTTAGGCTCAATGTACACTTTCATTTTAAGTATTATGATAAAAAGACTAGTGAAATTCTGGAAAATTACTAACAATAAAAAAGATTTCAATATCAACAGCAGTAAAACAACTTGGATTCAATCAAGACCAGTAAGTGCAAGTTAAAACTGTGGAGTAGGGGGAAAAAAAAAATTCAGGACTCATTTCTAAAGTACAAAAAATAATGCCAAAATAATTTCAAGGAAATGTAACAACAAATGAATTGCTTGCTCAAAGAAAAAGGGTGAACAAAGTTTACTCTGACCTTCCTGTTCTACCAAGTGTTGAAGATTTTATTTTGAAAGTGTAAAAAATTTCATAAAATTGAACAAGTTCAGTTATTAAAGCATAATGTGGTATTTTAACTATGATGAGTATTGTTCTTCATTTCTGCACATAAGTCTGAAGTCCTCATACAGTAGGTGCTAGCAAGTCATTTAGTCCATAAGGTAACCAACAATGATAAAATACCTAAACTATCACAAGCAATACTCTTTAGCATTTGCATGTATGGGATCATTACAATCCCTGCCTGCCAAACATGCATAACCTCTAAATCTCTCTCTCAGGAAAGCCTGTCCAGCTTCAGTGGAAGATGGAGACTTTTGCGTGTAACAGCAACCACAAACCAAATCCCACTTCAGACACTGATAGTAGGTGTTCGGAGGCTTGCACAAAATGAGCTGATAAGAGTTTCTATACCACAACCGACTATCTTTGTTACTTGTTAGCAAATTCCAAAGACAGACCAGGAGTTAGTGTTGCAAGACATTAAAGCCAGCAGGATGATCAGGTGCTCCGGTTTGATACCATAATCATGCTGCGCTTCCATCATGCAATTCGTAACTCTGTGAATGCTTTAGAACCAGCTAAAATAAATAAAGTGGTACCTCCAGTCACTCAAGCGCTCTTTCCATCTTAGCTTTAGGCTACAGTTTCTCGTACAATCACACCAAGAATAAACTAGTTCCTTATTTACAGTGATCATTACCATGAAATAATGTACTGAATAATCTTGCCCTTAGTCTCTGCTTAGTATGCTGTTAAAGCATGTTTTTGCTTAATAGCATTGCCTTTGGTGGCCTAAGTGAAGTAAATGAAAGGTCTCTCTTTCAAAAAAAGTTTTCAGTCATTTGTTAAAGTATAATATGTATTACACACAGCACATTTTAGTCTCATAAATTAATCAAGAATAGAGAGAACCAGTGCATTAAATCAATGAGAACAAAGACACGCTATTCTTTTCTATTCTTGTTTACATTTCACCTACACCAACTGCAAACCCAGATCACAAATTATTCCCAAAGAGGTCGTACCAAGAATACACTTGCCATTATACTCATATTCAGGTGTGCGCAGTTTCTTCTAAGAGATTAGAGGAGCAATATTACTGTTTACAACTTGGTCTACCTCCTAAACTGTAACAGAGTTCCGAAAAGGCTTATTTATAATACTTTATTACCCTCGAAGTGCACAGCATTATTGGGGATGGGGTTGTAGCATAGGTGTTGTATCTATCTGCATGTCTTTTTACTTACACTTAAGGAAGGATTGTTTGTTTGTTTTTTATTATTTTCCCCTCCTGTCCTTGTGACTTTGCTAACTTAGCACTGTTATAGTCATTACGCTGTTGTAACATTATCTATTCACAGTAACCTGTAAAGGCTGAAGCACTTCACTACCAATATGCAGATTGACAGACGGATAACTCTCATTTCCAGACTAGCCTGTAACGTTAAAAACGCAGATCCTGAGACAGACACAAGGACTTCTTTTCAACATTACATGTTTTAAAACCTTTTGTTTGTTTGTTTTTACATACACATACATAGATGATTTAGTCTGCTTATACACTGACAATTTCCAAAGAGCAGCCAAAACTGTAGCGCTAAGGAACATCTTCTGGAAATCACGTTATCAGTTGAAGAGGCACATTTCTGAGCATCTCCAACAATCTGCCTTATCTTAAGTACTAAATTACTGCTTTTACAACCCCCTGAAATCTGCCTGTTCTTCCTGTCTTTAAAGACAACTGCAATACCAAGCACTGTAGCAATCTTTAGTTCAAAGAATACCATGGCATGCAGAAAATGCATCTTTTAAAGATACCAGAAAAGGGTCCATTTTAACAGGTATTGCCACCTAGAGCTGGCCAGAAGACATACAAGCCCGAGGCCCTTAAATTCCTCATGGTTCTTTACTTAAAGCAGAGAGCCAATAAGGTCAGTTCTGCCAACAGTAGGTATTTTATTTCATCAGATGAAATGAGAATCCGGACTTGTCAGTGTAACACAACAGCAGCCACATTTTCTTTGTTAAAGTGCTCTCTTTTTACTCACATAACTTGCCATTACTGAGGGTAACTATTTATGGAACTTAAAAAAATAGTCGAATTGAAAATATGGAGATTTTTATAAAAGTCAGTCTCCTAGAATTCAAGTTATGCAATTTTCAAATTGGTGGCAAGACTCTGAAGCAAGTTGAAAATGTGAAAAATGGAAAATAACAACTCTGCCCCTAGGGTACAACTAAGAAAAAAGAAGAAGAAAAAAAACAACACCATAAATCCATGCTAAGCCACTGTAAATCCTTTGTGGTGAAGTATCTTCTAGAAGTATCTTCTACATTTTTCAAATACACATAAGCAAAACTTACAGCAAATAAAAAAAAACACCTCTAAACCAGCTTACAAAATAAAAATAAGTCTGCAAAATAATTATTGCATCAAAAATAATGTTCAAATGAAACTTCCAGTTCTACTTCAGTATGTTCATTCACTACGGCTTACTAACATTTTCAACAAGTATTAAATTACATCCGTAAATATCTTATTTGTACTTGATAAGCCTTCCTATAATATACTTGCATACATGATGAAAATCCATCCAGTTTCCTGACTGTACTGCCACTTTACAAGCTAGTACTAGTTATTACTACTAGAGATTCTCAAAGGCTGCTCTCAAGTCTTTCAATTCTCACATTCAGCTTTAATCTCCCAGCCTGTCTGCAGATTAATAACAAGCCAAAACATCCATCCTACAAACATTTCCTCCATCTTTTTCTCTGTCTAGCTGTAAAGAGATGTTTTAATAAAAATTTATCTTAAAAAAATTTGAGAGATTGTCAGACAACAAAGAATACTTCAAATCTGACAGTTATCTGTTTATCATCACCTTTTCCTCCTTCCTCCTTTGTTTCACCGTTGCATGAAACACACAAACAGGTGAAAAGAACTTGCAGCAGACTAAAGAATGAAAGCAACTTGGCAGGAAATGCTGTCAAGGACAGGGACACAGTTATTAGTTCTCTTGTCCTTCATTCACAAAAATCTCCTTTTCAGTAATGGTAAACAACATTTCAGATTAAGTTATTTTTAAATTCACTTACAACGGCCTTTATATAACGTGTAAAATACACTGATTTTTTTTTATCACATTTTCACTTCACGGGTCATTTAAGAATTATACATCTGTACAAAACGTTATTGCAAGCCTATACAGCATAATAAAGCATTGTCTACAAAGATGTAAAATTGATTTTGCAACACTGAGTGTAAATACACATACATTGCAAAACAAATATCTATTTTTCCATACTTAGGTTTCAAAAGCATAAAAATAAAATAAATCCTCTTCTACAGCTCTAGAGATGAAATACTGAGCTCAAAAGACCATGTCTAAGATGGACAGGATTTAATAACTGAACTGAATAAATCAAGGTAACTGCTACAAATCCAAGAAACTATGAGGAAATCTGCAGTAAAACAAGTCCATACCATGATTCAATCTAAGAAAGAAAATACTTAGCATCTAAAAAAAATCATGGCATACATTTTTTTGGACTGAAATACTAGAAGAGATGATGAAGTGACCAACATAAAAACATCCATGGTATACTTGACAGGCTGAATAAAGACTAGCCAGAGGACCTAGGTCGGTCTTTTTGTTTTAGTACAGAAAATATAATGGCACTATTTGTATTCTCTCTTTAATAAAATCTGCAAATTAATTTTCCATACAGCACTCTGCCAATCAGTTCATTTTAATATCTTTTATTTCAAGTCATAGTGAAGATAGAAAAAAAAAAACACCACACCAATACATACTGGGGAAATAAAGGTTACAGTTTTCAAAGCAGATAAATTCCACATTGTCTGTATTTAAAAGGTCATGCTCTGACAACAGGCATAGAAAGAGCTGAAAATGGTATTCTAAAAACCAAACGGGACTAAAGACTTAAAGATACTGGCGTGTCTTTAAACGCAATTATATATAGGTTTAACTAAAGCTAGGAGTTAATCTAAACAAGGTATTACATGGGTCAGATGTTTTTTCAAAGGCACATTAAATGGAATTTTACAGCTTCTTCACTGGCCCAATTATGTCATCACTTACTTTCTCCTGCCTTTTCCCTTGCCAGGGTTAGAATCACTTGGGATGTATTGATATAAATAATAATAAATGAGTGATATGCATGCACACACAAGACAGAAATGGGGATTTTTACACACACACACACGCATTTACAGTATATTCGCTTCTTAAATGTTTATGTACTTTTACAATACACTACCCTTTACCTCCTGTAAAAGAGAGAATGTAACAGTCAAAAAAACTCTCAAGAGAACTCTAGTTAGAAACATCCAAAGGCCAGAGAAGTGAGAAGCCAAGCAAAGTAACAACATGTCTTGCACTACCTTGTGTAAGTGATGAGGTCTAACTTCCACACAAAAAGAAATTCCAGAGTCAAGATGACAACACAAACAATACTTTACCCTGGTATCCCCTGGAAGCAGAAACAGAAGCAAACTTGCTAAGTTTTTTATATTCAGGAATATACATAGGGACAAGTTACAGCTGTAAGTTATCTAATTGTACACAAAAGTAACCTGAACACTACTGCCATGCAAAAAAACACAATTATTTTTGGTCTCCATTTAATAGAGTCACATCCTGCTCTGTGTAACCCATCTAAATGCTTTTCCAACTGCAGCTAAACAAAAGTATAGGCTACCTGGAGATGACAGATTGAACAAAGACGCAACGCGCATGGGAGAATAAAGGATATGATCCCTGGCTGGCCAAATAACAGAGGAAGAAGGTATTTCTGGCTATTGTTACCCTGAGGGATTTAAACATTCTGGAAAAAACTACCAATCATGACAAACAGCTAACATATGCTCTTAAAATCAGGGTACAGTCACATGCTAGATTTCATGTTCCAAAACACTGAATATCAATGAGCTTATGATTCTCTTACGCAGCTAGCATCTCCTGAAAGCTTAGGGGGCTTTTTTGGTTGGTTAAAAAAAAAAAAAAAAAAAATACACACACACACACATATATATATACACCAAACACAAACAGGATCTATGAAGAGAAGGGTTAGTGTCCTGATTTCAAAAGGCAGAAAGAAAGAAAACAAAAAAGAAATGTTTCCAAGAAAATTGACTGCTAGTAGCATAATGGTGACACTGTGGGCTTTAACACCTCAGTCTGTCTTCTACCACCTTCACGTACTTATTGACTAGAAAACATAAATCAGAATGAAACAGTGTTGGAACTTGTCTTCCAGTACTCCTGGAAGACAAGCTGCTACTCATTATAGCTCTCTGGCATCTTAGAAAGACATGATGAAAGCCACTAAGGCAGTCAACACCTCATGATCAACATAATCAGAGACTGCTGACAGAGTACTTTCAATATTAAGAAAAGAATCCAGTCTCTCCCAGCAATTTTTTTTTTTTTTTTAATAACGTTTGGCCACTGATATTACTCCTGACTTAAGTTATGGCACCAGAAAGATATTTAAGAAGTACTTCACCTCCCATTGCAGTGACATTCTCCTCGCCTTCTAGGTGTTTGGTGCTTTATTTTGCCTCCTGAGTCTCAGTTTTTCTTTTCTAGGGTTCTTTTCTGTGTTATCCCACATTCTCAAGGCAGGTTATTTATCCTAAAGTTACTTCCCCCATTACTGTAGTTTCTTCTTAGACAAGAAGTTCTTTGGGAGAACCACCACAGTCTTCCTGTCCATTTGTAAATGCTGTCACAAGAGGTCCTCAATGCAATGAGGAATTCCCACGTGTAATTAATATCAAACAATTGCACTCTTTAAAAACTGCCATTCAGATCGCTTCAACCTGCATGTGCAAGTGCCTTTCACAACAGATGCTACTTCTTTGAACATAGTCAAAGAAATCAGAATATCACATACCATTAAGACCAGCCAGTGGTCATTTATTCGAAAAGGTGAAGGTGGGAGAACATGAGCAGTTTCTTATTCTGATGGCACAGAACTGGTGCACCAAAGGCTCACCACCACGAGTGGCTCGCACAATGGATTAATGCTTTGAAGCAAAACCACCAAGACCAAAATTGCCCCAAGTTCAATTTAACGAGCCACAACGGTGTTGTTGAACCTCCCTTTTCCCACCATACTCATTTGCCTAAAGCGTCTCTTGGCTGTCAAAGAGAAGGCTTCTGCATTCACCACAGACTCACAACTGGTTCAACCTGAGTAAAGTCAGTACTTGAAAAAGAGACGCTGAGGCAGGATGAAATCTAGGCTTGTGAAAAAAATAAAATCTACCTAAGAATAAATATTAATTATTTCAGTATAATAATCTAAACTACAATCACCACTAGCATACCCACATTCCACAGTATTCTTTTGTCTTCCTCTATACAATGGGAATATACACACTGTCACAGATTGTTAAACACAATTTACCCACGCAGTAGTTTCAGAGCGTAATCAATACAACCCACCCCCTCAACAGAAAAACAAGCATTTTAATATAATACCTACATATGCTGAGACCTGAGAAACAATTTTTCTAATTAAACAAAGACATCACACCGCTTCATTTCACAGAACGGCTGTAACAAGACCTGCAAGTCAGTGCAAATCGAACTACCAGTGTTATCTTTTCTTTTAATACAGTTACAGGCAGCCTTACCTCTCATCCTCACCATCTACGAGGGGCGTTGTCAACGGCAGCACCTTCAGCGGGAAGAGGGAAGCAGAGGATGGCACGTTGCTGCTACCGCCATCTGAAACGGCCGATGCTCCAACACCGCCCTCGCCGCTGGCAGCTTGAGGTAAACCCACCAAGGAAGGCTCTGTAGGGCGCCTGCCATCTTCAGTTTGGCTTACAATTGACGGAGCTAGTGATTGTGCGGGGAATTGGGTAGAGCTGAGCGGCATCTGCTGCGGCACACTCTGTGCCACCGGCATACCTATACTCGTTGATATCAAGGAAGGCTGGCTAACGCTTTGAGCCAAATTCCCGTTCTGCACGGCCGAAGCTTGCGCTATATTCTGTGGCTGTCCCAAACCTATAGAAGCCGAAGGTAGGCCAGGAGGCACAGCTGAACCAGCTTGACTTGGTGCAGGAACAGTACTAGCAGAAGGTATAGGGCTAACCGCAGGCAGTTGCTGGCCTGTCATCCCTTGGACTACAGATTCCACTCCTTGTGCCTGCGGCGGTACAGGTAACAAGGTGTTTTGCTGAGCAATGACCATTTGCTGAGGAAGGCCTGAAGCACCAGCCTGTAATCCCTGCTGCATTATTCCTGTCTGCACAGGCTGCACTACTTGTGAAGATGGAGGAGCAGCCGTTGACGGCATAACTGGAGGTGGAATTTGGTTTGCAGCAGACGGTGGTTGCACCACAGCGGCTACGCTTCCTTGCTGCCCAATGTTCAGCATTTGACCACTGGTACCTACACCTGGTATCGCCGCTGGGGCATGTGCAACAGGCTGGGCTGGGGCAGCGGCTGGATGCGCTTGAACTGAAGGCTGCATGCTCTGTGCCTGGGCGACAGAAACCGGTTGCCCTGCTCCTACTCCAGCAGAACTGGGCTGCATGGCAGGGGCCGGAGTCTGAAGGATCTGCTGATGTTGAATGTAGTCTGGCATAGCCCCTGTAACAGAGTTTTGGTTCACCGGCTTAACGTGACCCGCGGCCATCTGCATAGGAACCGTCTGCTGCTGCTGTTGTTGCTGCTGCCCATACTGCAACTGCTGCTGCTGTACAACTGGCAGAGTCTGCACGGGCTGCGCCGGCTGAGAATACGGTAGCTGCTGTTGAGCCATACTTTGAATGGCAGGTTGCTGGTGGCCCAGAGATGGGGATACACCTAGTATATTAACCGGGGTTGGCTGAACCCCAGTAACAGTGGTTAGACTGGCCTGTGCAGGAGGTTGGACCCCTGGCTTCTGCTGTGGATAGTTTACTTCTTGAGAATGCAGCTGGACTTGTGCAAGCTGTGATTGAGAAACACTCTGTGGTATACTAGATGTTGGAATTGCCGGAGAAGCAGCACTGCTAAAATCCATCTGCTGCGGACCCACACCTTGAAACGCTTGCTGCTGTACCACAGTAGGTGCTCCCATTTCTCCACTTCCCACACTTTCTGTATAGTGACTCAGTGTGCTTACATTGCTGCTAACAGAACTCCCACTGGTGCTCTCCCTTTCAGAAGTCGCTTCAAGCGGGTTTTGTTTTATCGTCTCTACTGCTTTGTTTACTGCTACTCCTTCTGAAACCGCAACAGTGTTTTCTTTATCATAGAATTCAGTGCATGTCCATCTACCTTTTTTGAAAGGTTCAGAACTAGAATCTAATTTTACAACCCTAAATCTTGACGTGCCAGATGCAGGCTGCTGCTGGCTTGATCCCGCTGCCATTCCTGCAGTTGGATTAGTAACGTTGTTAATGACACTAGAGGAAGCACTCGTACCATTGCCAACACCACTCAAGATATTCACATTAACATTGCTGCTAGTTCCAGACAAAGCATTCACATTACCAGTACTCGTGATGTTGCTTAAATTTATAGTACCAAGCATGCTGCTTGCCACGCTAGAACTACCACCACCCATATTATTTAAGGTACTAGTTCCAGTAGCAGGACTTACACCTAAATTGCCAGGAGTACTTGTAGTGCGGATATTAGACACGACAGATGCCAGGGAACCAGTGGATGATGCAGCAGAAACTGGTGCAGTTGATATAACATTGTCAGAGCTTCCAGTTGTTGATAGTTTTCTAAATGATGGACTGGGCGGTGGTCCTCCAGAAACCGGGGCACTGCCCACTCCAGGATGCGATGGATGATGGTGCCCATGATGGTGGTGGTGAAGATGGTGGTGGTGATGAACATGATGAGGGTGAACACTTCCATTGATCACAACACTCTGCTGAGGGTGATGAGGCAGAGGAACGTGCTGCTGAGGAAGATGAGGCTGGTTTGGAGAAACAGCCCCAGGAGTCTCTGCCTCTTGGAAGTTATTTAAAGTCTCTTCAGAGGAGCTCCTCTCAGGTTCTCCCAAGTCAGTGGCCCTGGATAAAGAAACATCCAAGATTTCTGAAGATGACAGGTCTTCAGTGTGGGACTCATCCAGGTCATCGTAGCTTTCTGTATCCTCGGCTATGCTGTTATTGGAGCTCATACTGGCTGATATTTGAGCAGGGGTCACGCTGGTAATTTGGAAGCCACTTTTCTTTTTCATTTGAGCTCCAGTCTGTGCAAGAGGCTGTGGCTGGAGCTGAGACTGCGAGAGGAGGTTCAGGCTTTGTGGAGGAGGGGGTGTCGGCTGTGGACCGGCCGATGAAGATGCTGCAGGAGACGGAGGCGGCGGCTGGACCAGCAAAGGCGGCTGATAATCCTCAGCAGAGAGGGCAGCGCTCCCAACGCCGGTACCTGGTGCAGTGGGAGCAGTAACGCAGCTGCTGCCGCTGCTACTGCTGCTGCCCCTTCTAGGAAACATTGCCGGGTGCGCCATCTTCCTAGCACTAATGTCTGCGGCTGAGTCAGGCTGGTGCATTGTATCGGGTGTATTTTAAGAGTGCATTCCCCCGGTATGGAGAGAGACAGACACACACACACACACACACACACACAGTTAGCTCAGCGCTCGCGGCAGGGCAGAGACACCACGCACAACCCCCCCGGCTCCCGCAGCGCACGGGCTGAACCGCCTCGGCACCGCCGCCACCCACCCCCCGCCCCTCCCCTCCTCCCCCGCCCCTCCGAGACCGGGAGGGGGCGAGGGCCGGTCCTCCGCCGCCTCTAGATTAGCGCCTCTGAATGTGACACTTCCAATCCTCCGCCATTCACTTTCTTCCTCCCTCTTCCCCCCCCTCTCCACCCTTCTCATTCCCACCTCCACCCCGCTCCTCAGCCGCCCCCCGACTGCGCCTCTCCCGGAGGAAATGCCCCGCGGCAGCCGGCCGGCCCCGGGGGGCGAGCCCCGTCCTCCTCCCCGCGGCTGAGCCGGGCGCCGCGGCTGGCCGGCAGAAACGCCCTCCCCACGGCGGCCGCCGCCTCCTCGGCGGGGCGAGGGCAGCCGGCGGGCCCTCAGGGCAGCCCGGCGCCCCTCGCCATCACCGCTGGAGCAGCAGGAGGAGGAGAGCGCAGATACGTACAGGACTGGCGCACAGCAGGGCGGCAGCGGCGGGCTGAGCCGGGCAGGGACATCCCCGTCAGTGGCAGCCATGGAGCTGAATCATTTTGGGTATCAAATAGACGGAATAAGGAGGAAAGAAAAGCAGCAGCAGCCCAACGAGAGAGTCCATGAAAGGAGGAAGAGAGGGGGAGCCAGCCAGGCAGCCTCTCTCTCCTCCCTCTGTGTCTGGCTGTCTCTGGAGAAGGCTCCGCTCCGCACGCTCTTCCTTCCCCCTCCGCCTCCTCCCCCTTTATAACAGGCGGCTCCCGCTCTTCCTCCGCAGAACCGCGCCTGAGCTCAGTCCTCCTCCCGTCTGCCCCGTCCGTTCTTCCCTCCGGGTCTCTCCCGGCTTCCCCGCCGCCGCCACCGCGGGTCTCTCCCCGTCCCGGCCCCGTCTCCTCACGGCGCGCTGGAGGAGGGCGCTGCGCCGGGCTGCAGGGGGGAGGGGAAAGCTCGCCAAAGGGGAGGGCAGGCGAGAGACAACGTAAGATGGCGGCCGCGGCGCATGCGCGCCCCGCTGGCAGACATAAAGCCCGTCTGGCCGAGGCCGACGGAAATAGACTCGGCTCGAGTGGCGGAAATTGCCGAGCGCCGCCGAGCCCGGGGAGGGGGATGGGCGGGGGGTGTCCCCGCGTGGCGGCGCTCCCGCGTGGGGAGGGGGCGCCGGGTGGGGGGCACGGCTGTGGCCGTGGCGGACAGACACACCGGCACGCAGCCCCCTCCCCGGCCGCATTGCTCCCCCCAGGTGCCCCTCTGTGCCTCTTCCCCGGGCCCGCAGCATGACTGCGCCTCACATGACCCGCCGCCGCCTCCCTCCCCATCCCCTCAGCTCCGCTGCAGATTTATTCACGTTATTCATCACCTTCTCGTTCCTCCCCTCCCTCCCTCCAGAATATTCCTGCCCGTTCCTTTTCCCCGCACACGGGGGAAGGCGGAGGCGCCGCGCTCGGGGCCCGGCTTCCCCTCCGTGCCCCGGGCGGGGGTCGCCGCGGGTGGCTCCCTTGGCGCCTCGAAATGGCCGCCCTCGCCCCCCGCCCCCGCTTCCAGGCGCTGTCCCCCCTCAGCCGGGCGGGACGGCGGTGTCACCGGGAGGTGACTGGAGGCTCCGGGCGCTGCCACCGCGGCGGGGCCGCGACGGGCCGGGAGCGGCACCGGTGCCGCGGGGGAGCGGCGGCCGCGCTGAAGCGCTGCTCCAAAAATGATGCTGTTCAACGGTATTTTTGTGTTACCGGACGGAGTTGAGGAGAAATCGCCGGCATCCCGCTGGGCAAGAAAGACCCCCGTGGCCCTCCTCAGAGCCAGGTGGCAAAGCTCGATGTGTCTGCCGTGGCAGCGGTACTCTACCTCTCCCCTGTCCCAAACTGAGCATCTCATCGTGGAGCAGCACCTGTCTGATCTCTGAAGAGGCTCCGTGCATGTAGAATGTCCCGAGTTGGAAGGGACCCACAAGGATCATCCAGTCCAACTCCTGTCCCTGCACAGGACAACCCCACAGTTCACACCATGTGTCTGAGGGCGTTGTCCAGTCTCTTCTTGAATACGTGTCCACCAAGAGATTTTTCCTTTGCATCCTTGCAGCTGTTAGCACGCATAGAGCTGTGAGTACCCAGCAGGTATCTCTTGGCCACAGGAGCCTGATGGATTCACGCCACGGGCATCACTCCAGCTCTCCTGTCAGCAGGACCCTCCAGGAGCGCTCTCAGAGTGCGCTAAATTGGGGCGTCCTGATTTCCTGCAGAGCGGGACGCAGGTTTGTACCCTCTCCCCGTTTCTTCAGGATGTGTACCAGTGCCCAGAGAGCAGCGCGTCCTTGTCTCCAAACACCGGTGAGCTGGTAGGGGTGCCTGAGATCTCTGCTTTGAAATTGGTCCAGTTTGCATGGAAGAATAAAATGCTCACAGGACTTGACTGGCTCAGGCTAATTCTGTAGCCTGCCTACAAAACTCACTCGTTAGGACAGTCAGCAGCGCGAGGAGGGGGAAAACAGGATTTGGGCTTTGCTGCAGTGAGGATTTAAGTGCATCATGAAGAGCAGCGGAGCTTTAAAGGGAGACGTTGTGAGAGTCCGAGGTATTATATCATATGGCTGAGTCATTAGAGAGTTCTTGTGGGAGATGTAAATGTTAGTTTCTCCAGGCAGAGAGGAGATTTGAGTCTCCCATATTCAGTGTGTGGTGTTCAATCACTGAGGTACTAAAAAAGCTGGTTTTCTAGCTCCATTTTGTGAGAAGGATGAAGATTCATGGTCATACACACAATGGGAGCTTTTGCTGCCCATTCCTGAATTTCCTCCTTCCGTCTTGCCTCTCTCTGTTAACCTAGCTTATCTAGCTCTCACTTAGTGTGTGGACAGGGCTGGCTTTGAGAAAATCTTGCCTTTTGCAGCTTAATTCCTTTTATGTCTGAAATGCAGACATTCAGCTCAGGTCTCCGGGTACCTGATAGGTAGACTTGCAACCCTTGCTCCTTCTGTGGCTCTTGGACACTACCCGTATACAGACAGTGCCAAACACTACAAAGTGATCAACACGCAATTAAATAAGATTCTGCTTTTTCTGAAAGCAAGACAATGTTATTTTTTAAAACTGATAATCAGGTAGGACAGCTTGAAGACCGTACTACCTGAACATGAGCTCTCTACAGGAAGGAACCCTGTGTGACCCTCACAGATTGCAGGAAAGGATCACAAAGATGCCCACGATCTGTCTGCATCTTGATGCCTGATGCAACACTGAGGCCTTATATGTGTCTTTAATGAGATACTCACACATGTAAACATTTTTTAAATAAGAGCCCAAGGTTGCAAGCCAGCTTCCATTATAAATTCCTATTCTGTCTGCTTTTAACATTCCCAGGACAATTTCCTCGAGGAATTAAGTCTTCTGTGATTAGTCCCAGCTCAAAGATGATTTTTTGGAATGTTTGAACAAAGTACAACTACTTTTAAAGCACATAGGCTATGAATACAGATGAATATGTTTTCAACCTTTAAAAATCTGTGCAAAAGTAACTCAAAAGAGATTGAGCTATAAAGTTGTGTGGACCTAATAGACATTAACAATCCTGAGGAAGAAATAAAACAGCAGTATTGTAATTGGTTAAATGTTTGGTTTTCCACATGCTATCTTAATAACTTACATTCATTTTGAAAAGTCAGTTATCTTTGGTGCTATAAACTTCTCAGTACAACACGTGAAACAGTTCTTTAAATTGACTCCGCATCATTCTCCTCTTAAACAAGAGGAACTGAACAAAAAAATGAAATTCAGATAACACTGATAACTTCTCTGCATAATGTGGTCACTGGTCAGTTAATAATCCAAATGGCAGTCTAGACTAGACAAAGCACATCTGAAGTAACATCTAAAATTATTTTTTAATGCTGTCTGTAAATATGAATGTCATGTTACACATGCCCTTTTTCATTATGTATATGCTTATACTTCTCTTTCATTTTTTGTAAGACACTCTGAGCATGAAAATGGGATTCTCAAATTAAAGATTTTAATTCATTCTCATATCCATCAAGGTTCATGAAATTAAAATTAAACCACTGAAACTGGTAATTTAATTGCTATGAATTGTGTCATTTAGTTGTTGTTCAAAGTGGAAGAAGAAATTTCATCATATACCTCATTTACAAAGCACCAAATATTTCAAAATTCAGCCACAACACCATTGACCACGTATGGACTGTAGGAGAAATTACCCAATAGTTATTCCAAGCAAGTCCACCTGCTGTTTTTTAATGAACTCTATCAATCGACTGCCTGGAACCAGAGGTGCTTGTGTCATTGCTGGGTGGATCCAGCACCTTGTTCACCATGAACACTGCTCATGACTACAGGGCAGACTGTCGTGGTTTAACCCGAGCTAGCAGTACAACCATGATAGCCACTTGCTCACCCCCTCCCCATCCCCCAAATAGGGGAGAGAATCGAAAGGGAAGGGAGAAACTTGGACTGAGATAAACACAGTTTAATAAAATAACAAAATACTAATACACTGTCAGTAAATATATATATATATAAAATAGAAATAGAGTATAAAATAAAATATACTCAATGCAATTCCTCACGAACTCCGTCCACGCTGAGCAGCCAGGCCCAGGAAGCAGCACTTGGTCCCAAACAGCTGATCCCGAAAAGAGAAAAAAGGAGAAAAGGCAGAAAGGCCCAGAGGCCTCTGCAAAATAGCAAAAGGCCAAACTAAACGTCCCGAACAGAACTCCCCTGGCCCCGACAAAAAGCGCAAAGAAGGTGAAGAAACCAGAGAGAGCCCAGAAGATCCCAACTCTCCTTAAACATGAAGCATGATGCTAATGGGATGGAACACTCTTATTGATCAGTCTGGATGTCAGTCAAGCTCTGCCTATCCATGCCCCCCTTCCCCGATGCCTCACACCTGTGGGCAGAGCGCTCAGAACGTCCTTAGCTCTCAGATCAGGGCAATTAAAAACGTTAACTCTGTCCCAGGGTGTTATCTCTTGTTCTCAAACTAAGTCCAAATAATGACCGTGCTAGCTATGAAAAAGAAAGGTTTCTAACTGCATGAAGAAAATTAACTCATTTTCAGTCAAACCAGCACACAGAGAGTCCTGCAACCCCATCATTACCTTGACTGGACACTGCTGGAGTGTTGCTTGGATTACATCTCCTACATACATGCTGCCTGAATGTGCAAGCACAGATGGGCTCAATGCAGCCCTTGCTGCCAGGTATGGAGAGTGAGTGTCTGGAAGATCTCTTATTTCAACCCTAAAATCTTATCATTCAGGCTAGTGCGAGAGAACAAGATCTTCAGAGTGTAAATATTTAGAGATCTGTCTCCCATATATGTAATATTTCTTCAGACAGGAAACAACAAGCTTTGTTGCCACCACAGATTCTCCAAGGATACCAGAAGAAGCAGTATTTTAATATTTGCTTTCTTTGGCTCCTTTGCTCTTTGACACAGTTGTATGCGTTCATCCTAGCATAGGCAGTAGTTTATGTCTTTGTACAGAGTAATTATATAGCAAAGAAACAGCAATACTCTGGGGTTTTTTACTCAAGACAGTCAGAATCATGGCAAATCAGTCTGATGTGTGTTTTAAATCCTGCGTGACTGCTTCATAAATAATTTTCTAAAAACTTTAATGAAAAGATTTTTTTAATGCTATGAAGCTGCCACTGTTAGTTTAGACAGAAGGCTTTTCTGTGTTCATTAATATTGCTGACTGTAGTCTCTAAGTTGATTTGCAAAGATGTATGCCATTTTTTTCTTCCCTCTTAGAGGAATACTCATAAGAAAATTCTCACCTTTCAGCTCTGAAAAAGTTGTAATTCTGCTTCTGCATTTTCTTAGAAAGTTCAAGTCAAGTCTTGATCTTCCTTTATTGTTTTGTTTTTAGTTGGCTGGTTAGTTGGTTGATTGGGTTTACTGACTGATTCCAAAACGCCTACTGAGACATTTTTCCATCCTTATTTTAATTCTTATGAAATAATGTTGAACATTTTGGAAAGGAAAGTTTTCTCATGATTTTATATTAAAAAAATGCTTGCAGAAATCGACAATTCTAGCAATCTTTAAAAAAAATAAATTTCTTGTAGACTAATCAGGTCTACCCTAGTGCCAGTATACTCAAAATTGTATCTTTCTAGATCATTTGGAAAAGTCATTTTAAAATACTCATTATACCTGCCCTTGGCGAATATGGCCAAGTAGGTAGTCTTTTTTTTTAATGGAAATTGCATTCAAATTCAGCTTTTATTAAAAACTTCTGGAATCTTTATCATCACTTCAAACTGTGTAGCCTATAGGTGTAGAGACTATGTGCACTGTATTGCAGGAGTGAGAGTTAAATGTAAATCCTCCACCAGTCAAAGGACCACCATGTTTTCATCACTGTTACCATCTTGCTCTCCTTTACTTTTCCATTTTCACTTGCATCTGTAGTCAACTGACGAAATTGCATCTTATAGAAGTGCCATGTTCTGGAAAGTATTTCTCAGATACCTCAACCTACAGTGGTAATGGCTGCAGTTCCATTGTAGTCTGAGATCATTTATTTAATTAAGTGTTTGTAGGGTGCAGGTCTTAGATTGTTAACTGTTTGATCTTTGATTAGTCAGCCAAATGGTATATATAATTAAGCTGAAGATCAAATAAAATAGATGATCAAATAATTGAAAAATGGTCCAGTTGTTAAATAGACTCTCCCTTTTTTATGTCTGGAAAATCTATGAGCAAAGTAGCAAGTCAACCAGTCTTTTAGTTTAGTTTTAATTTTTATGAATCAATCATAAACATTTGCACAGGACTATTTAATAGTGTTGGAAATGTGAGCTCTTAGTTTGTAGTTCTCAGTTGCAAAGATTGTATAGAATTGTTTTCTTTTGACTGATCTTAACCCTGATAGAGGAAAGCACTTAGGAAAATGCTTTTTTTAAGAAGACACTTTGTGTCCCCTGGCTACACTGGAAATTCTGTGATGTCTAGGAGTTCTGCAATTTATGTTTGATTTTTTTGAATGATCAGGGTGAATGGGTCTGTTGTGATGAGGCACAAATCTTTAAAATCCCAGGATAGGAATGAATAAAGAAATTTTTTTGATATTTTTTCTCCTGAAGCACCAGGCTTGTTCAATGCAGAATTCTTTGGAAAAGCAAAACATGTAGCTAGTTAGTATTTAGCACTGCCGAACAATTTTTGTCATTATATCATCCCATAGTAACTGGAGGCAGATAGGCTATCCTAGTTGTGAATGGTACAGAGAACTCCTTGAACTCATTTAGTTCTCTGAATCTTGTGTATCTAATTTTCATCTCCCTTTCGGCTATGTCAACAGTATTTCTTCCCATGTAAAACATACTCTGTGGAAGCAAATATTTGTTTGCACAAATCCAGAATTTTCTATTGGACGGTACTTGAGCAAACTTAAACGTTGGTTTTTAAATGTATTAGTCGTAATGTAACTGACCTGCTTTACTGAAAGCAAGCACAGACTGGTCACGAGCACAGCAGAAGTAAACACAATTTTTATGAGTAGTCAACTGGTATGTTTTTCAATAACTCAGATTATAAAAATCACCTATACTATATTAGTTCTCTGCTAAAAGACACACAAACTTATTCACAGTAATAGTAAATTTAATTCCTCTGCTTCTCTGAGGTGTTTGGTTTGTTTTCCTACTTTATAATTCTTCAGGCGTCTTCTCTTTGATTCTCTGTGCATTTTAAATTACTGTATGTGACACTTTTGCTTCTGCACACATACACTGACAAGCCCTGAAAAGTCAAAATAAATGTCCTTGTGACAAAATTCAGTGGGAAAACAGGTTTAGGATTTCCAGCTCAAGCAGCAGAAAAAAATTGCTTTTATCAATTTCAGTAGAACAAAAGATGTGCAAAGTCCTGACAGTTCAAACACATAGTCAGAGGCTTAACTTCAGTCATGTGAATAGTCCCTTGGACTATTAACTTTTGGTCACTAAAGCCCTAAAAACTTAGCATTAAATGTGTAAATATTTGTAGGCTCAGAAGACAAAAAGATGAGGTATGTGCCAAGGTGTGGTCTTATGGACCTTTAGGATTATGTTGACTTTTAGTTGGTAAAAATGTTGAGTCCTTATCAAGAAGGAAGTTACTCCATATGCTGCCAGACCAGGTATTCTCCAATATTTTTTGAAAGATGCTAGCTTTTTGTCTGATAAGAGCTTTGTGTCTTAGCTTAAAAGCCAGCCCTGCAATATTTCACTGTTTTAGGATCAAGCCACATCACCTCATTTCCAGTTTTACCACTCATTAAGGCATTTTAACTGTTGTTAGTAAGGGACTAGAAAATTGTCTATTTTAAATAGGGCATCAAAGAAAAAAAGCATGTTTCTGTTGATTAGAAGTGCTTTATTTCTGCAGAGTCTTAGCACCTTTATTAGTAGTGCAGCATGGAAGCACCAATGAGAATTTAAAACCCATTGGGGTTACTTGCCGTATCTCACTGCCAAGTGAATTCTTAGATAATAAACAAGGAAAGCCAGAAATAGTGTCAAAATTCCCCTCAGACTACGCTGATCGTTCTTGAATAAGGGTCAGTATGTCAGTGTGTCTGTCCCGTGAGACAAAATACAGCCGTGCCGTAAGCGAGGGAGTTGCTTCCCACAGCAAACATCCCCTGCCCGGTGTCTCCCAGTGACTCGGTCGTCCCTTTTAAACCATCTGTAGGGAGCAAGAGACAAATCACGGTCAACACGCCTGCTAAATCTGGCTCAGAAACATCCAGAGCACTTGCTCCCCAATTGACAGGTGTCTTCTCAGCAGCCAGCGAGGATGGTCAGAGGGGAATCCGTGGCGAGAGGACTTCTAACAACTCTCTGTTGGTGTGGACTGCAGGAGACGGTACTTCTTTACTTTGTGCATAGACGAAGTTAATAGGATACAAATTAAATTCTCAGACATGAAGATGAGAAGTGGTATAGAAACCAGACGGGTCCAGGAAATAACATGCAGACGTAATATTTCCAGAAAAAGTACATTTGCTTGATTCGCACACTTAGTAAACACAAAATCAGATGTGATTTGGAATATAGAATGGATGCAAAGTAACATTTTTAATGTTTTGTGACATTTGTAAAAATGCTGTTGCTACTATGCCCTAGGAGTTGTAATAATTTATGGATGCTGTGGTACTAGAGGTATATTGGAGAACTGGAAATAGTGCAGAGAAATGCAAGAAAAGTGATGTTGGAATAAGCTGGAGTTTCAGTCATAATGTGTGTTTTGCAAGTGTCTGCAGGTCAAGACATTGAATCACAAGATAATAATCTCTGAGTATTTAAAGGAGGGGGCTGATATTTCAGAGCCAGATTCAGCTCACCCCCAGTGAGTACCTCAATTGGAAGTGTTGCTGTAAAATTTCTTGTAGAGAATGGGAACCTTCACCCACAATCTCTGCATCCTCTGGAGCTGCTTATTTCTCTCCAATTTACTACTAGGAGAGAGCCAGGTAATTAGATGTCTAGCGTATGTCTCTCAGTAGGGACCTAAAGTAAGGTGGGAGGTATGTGAGCCAGTGGTGTAAGAAAAAGTATATTTATACTGAACATCAGAACTAAGAGTTTTGCAGATACATTGGACACTAACATTGAAATACAGCCTGGGACAAAGTCATAGAAAATCAGCTGCAGGGACAATAAAATTTAGCCAGGATAACAAAAAAAGAAAAAAGTGCATGTAGAGAGTGATCCCATGCTGATCAAGAGAGGGCTCATATAATCTGTAAGATTATTCCTACCATTAATATACACAATTCTTTTATCTGGCAAAGGACAATAATCTATAATTTAAGACTCTTACCTGATACCAGGATTAAAGTGACAGGTGATTATCCAGTGCAGGAAAGAGTGTGATTTTCTTCCTCAACATTATGCTAGGGAATAAAATCACATTCTTTATATAGATAAATATATGTATGTATATAAGCACATACATATACATGCAAATATTTATATATATGGGTTTATATGAGAAAATATATATATTGTATTACTTATAGATTTTTTCTTTCCCTAAATGAAGGCTGATGGTTCTTTCAGTGTCTGCTAATTGATGCTTCTGCATCTCCCTGCTGTCAGATACCATTAGCTGAGGGTGCTCTGAGCCACATTTGGCCTGTCCTGGGCAGCCCAGAGCTCCTTCTCGTCTTTCTTCATCCTCACGAAACTGGACAGCTCACTACAGTCCACATTAACATGACCTCCCAAACCAAGCGCTGGTAGGTAGATGAGAATGGATTTGTGGGTTCGGGTTTGGCTTCATCTTGCAGAAGCTGCCTGCTCCTCTTTGCTCTGGCGGCTGCTGCATTTGGAGGTGGTGACGCTTCATGTTGATTTTAAAAGTGTTTAAAAAGACCAAATCTGTATTCTACAAATTTCTTTGTTGTTCAGCTTCTATCGACTGCCCTAACATACCTTTAACCTGCCATTTAAATTATATACCATGTTCCTCAGCACACTGAAATGAATTTGTTGCTGTACTGATTCATTTTCTTTTTCTACATTTCTATCCAACTTTTCACTTCTCCTTTAACTCTTTCTCTTTTCTGATGCTTAGATTATGTTCTTTCTCTATAAAACTTCCCCTTAGCTTAGATCAGCTATAGCACATTTATGTGTACCTGCCACCGCTTCCAAAATACTGCTTTCAGCCTTCCAGTTAGACCAGCTTCTTCTCGGGTAGGGTCACAGAGAGGTTATGCTGCTTCTCAGCTAATCCTCTGAGGCCTAGAAACAGGTTTTTCAAGCAGAATAAATAACTCTGCTGAGCCATTATGCTCGTTACAAAGTGTTAAATAGCTGATTTTAGTGTTTTTGTAGACAATGATGACTTGAATACTGCATTTTGTTTCTTTTTTTAGCCTGCTTTCCTAAGGAAACAAAGCTTACACAACTGTTCTGCCTGGCTTGTCCATCTGCTTGTCTGTCAGCTTCTCTTTAATAACTTTGAACCTGTTGGTTGGTTTCAGGCTGGGGTAGAGATCACAAAGGTATCCCAGCCCTAAAGTTCACACGCTTCTACAGCTCAGGAGAGGACGAAGTCCTAACGTGCCAGTGTCCTGGGACAGCAGGCATCCCCACGGCCATTTGGAGTGGCAGTGGCCACAGCATCGCAGTCCTGCCCACGGTCACCACACGTCCCTCCCTCGGGCAAAGAGCTTGAAGATGTGGGATTTCCTCGTGAGGGGAAAAGCACCAATGGAGTGGGAAGGAAGGAGGCTTGCTCTGTATGGTGGACAAATGTCTGTAGGCAACTGAGTTTCGTTATCGCTGCTGTTTGTGGAATAAGTGTTTTTATGATAAAGAAGGCAGCATGCAAGAAGTTTCCTTCACAGGAGTTTTTCTTATCTTGGAAAGTGCGTATGCGTGTAACACAGTGTTACACAATGAACGTGTATTTGTTTTTCAACTGGGTGTCTTAGTCTTGGATTTGGCTCACTAGGTGCCACTGAAATACAAACAGGAGATGTTAACAATGTTGCAGGAGGAACGTTGGATTTCATTCTTGGGTAGCCAAGAGAGGGAGTCTATAGCTTGCAATTTTCAGAGTCCTCCTGGGCATTTAAGTTTCCAGCTCCTCAGAGTCTTAATCTCCTTCTCAGCATTGCTACCATTTTCAGCTGTTTATTCTGCAGGAGGCTGGTCTCCAGATATCCGGTATCCCGATACTCAATATTTGTCCTCTATCTCTGTTTGTGCTGAGGAAGATGAGACTTTGCAGCTGCTGGTTAACAGACTTCATACTCTAAGATTTTAATGTCTTTGTGCTTTAGCTCTGGAGGTCATGGTCTGAATTCTCTGTCATGACCACTAAGAGCAAACATGTTAAATAATCTGATTCACATGTTAAGCAATAAAGGTGCATGTAATTACAGTGTCTGGAGCACCAATCATGGTGGCAGCTAATACAAACAACTAGAGAACAATATATGAACAGCTAAATGAATGCTAAAAAAATCAACTCATGCATCTGGAATCCAGGGCTGAGAGTTGCTATATCATATCTGAAATGGGTTGCTGGTGGGAGTGAATTCTAAATAAGGTGCCATCAGCTAAACAAGTCATTCTGTCAGCAACAGATTTAATGAGGCCTATTTCCTGGGGATTTGCACTTCATACTTGGATTCTCCCTTGTCTAATATGATACTGACCTTGATCCAGGCTTTTCTCATGATGGGGCACTCTTTACCCTTTTCTTATGGAGTTTCTCTGCCAATACCTACACTAAATCAAACAGTCCCAGGGAACTTCTCTGGCCAGTTCAGTTTGATCCTCTGTACTGTCAAATTGTCCGAATGGTGCTTGGCAGGGTTCTGACCTGCGCTTACTAGCAGTCTCCCAAATGGCTCCTGAACACAGTTTGGGAGAGAGCGTTGGCCAAGGCCATTTCCAGCAGGTAGTTTGCATTTGGCCACCCTGTTTTGGAGTGCGAGAGCATTTAGCAGTACATGGCATGGGCTGTTCACTGCCTGCCACCCTTAATGGCAGAAAATGGTCCTGGAAAATTTAATGTAGGAGTGTGGACATAGTCTCGGGTATCTAATAGGATTTACACCTTTTCTTCAGGACTACTGATACACTAATAGAGTTTTACCCATTAACTGCCTATTTATACAAGCCCATAGGAAATAAGCCTGTTAGAAGTCTCTGCACTGCTGTCAGATTTGGCTCGAAGGGGCTGAGAGCTTCACAGTTATTAGTAGGTGATGGATAGTGATGGGAAGGGGAATTCAAAGACATGCAAATGTACACGCACATTCGCGCGTGTGTGTGTGCTTGCATAAAGGCTGCAATCACAAAGGAGATCAGGCTGGAAATGTGGTGGACAAACACAAGCTGGTCAAACATGGCAGAGCATGCTCTGTAACCAACCTCAGCTCTTTTGTTGGGGTTTAAGTAAGGTGAGCTGTAATTTCTCAGGGAACCTGGCCCTTTGGAGCTTTACGTTTGCTCAGGCTCCTTGAATTACTTCAATTGCGCTGAATTTTAAGCAGAAAAAAGGCCACTGAGAACTAACATATGCTTTTTGAACACATTTAACTACAACGTATAGCAATCAATCTATGACTGTGGGTGTGCACAGTTGTACGTGACCTACCATTAAACCAGCCTGGGGACTCTCAGCAGTGTAGTAATCTGAAGATCGACACAGTAGAAGCCACTTGAGTGATGGGGTAAATCTTGGTTGGTGAGCTTGTCCTGAGCTAAGGCATATGTTAACATATGCAAGGTGGCTCGTACAAGGTCAGGTCAAGGATATTGCAATATGTCAGAATGGCCTGCACCCAAACAGTCTAAAGCTTCTGCTGTTGTTACTGTCCATTTCCAGCCTGAGGCACTCTCCTGCTCTTTGAAGTTGCAAGGAAAACCCTGAAAATTGGATCCACTGTCAACTTGGATGGCAAATCTTCCTGAGTCTGTGGGCAGCTGAACTAAAGGTTGCAAGCAGCAAGACTTGGACTTTCTGTATCATGAAATCTTCAAGTGGAGAGTTTAAGAGATCGACAACGTTAGCCAATTCACATCTGGTCTCTTCAGTAGATGTAGTTTATGTTCACAGCCTGAACCTGCTTTTCATGCTTCCCTTGATGTACTAGCCCTCCCATCATCCCACCTCCCCAATGCTTGAATATGGAATTGTTGGTACGCTACCAGCTGGAGGTGGTTTATTTATCCTGCACAAGCAAAAGAAAGAACATGTGAACATTGTTTTTTCACCCACATTCTGAGCAATTTCCAAACAATCTGCGCTGAAAAGGAAAAGATTCCTCATGAATTTCCATGAGGATTCATGAAAATTCAGGTTCTTTATTATTTGGATAGTGATTATAATTTTTTTCTCTCGATTGGGAAAAAACAGAAGATCAAAGTGGCAGCCTTAAAGATAGGATGATGCAGCTAGGAAGGGTACAAGGCTGTTGAGATGGTATCATTCAGGGCTGTCAAAATTAAAGACAATTTATGTATTGTAAGGGCAGGCTAAAATCAAGGCCTTGCAACTACAGAAGAACCTAAACATTATAGTAGTCTAGCTGCTAGAAATATCTCATTGACTGAGTGTTAATGCATCTGTGGGATTTTCAGGAGTGTGCACTGAGGGCAGCAGAAAATGGAATGGAGTTTAATCTGGAAGGAGACAAGAAAATGATGTCTTTCTCTGTTAGAATCAAAGCCAAGGAGAATTTGGATGCTTTCCATTACTTAGGACTGACTCAGCCTCTTTTTTGAATTTAGCGTAGTGTCTATTGCAGAGATGCCAACAAAGCTATCCGTCAAAATGCTGGGAGGAAAAAGCACAGGTGCTCTCCCGCCCCAGCTATTTATAGGAAAGGCTTGCAATTGCATGTGATACAAAAGCCCTGGTTGAGTTTTTACATTCCAGAGCCCTAAATCCAGCTTTTTGGCTGAAAACACAGCTCAAAAATTAGAATTGTCTATCAGCTGTAGCTGTTTAGCAAAGCTGAAAAGCCAGGAATTAAATTCAGCTGCAGTAGACTGGGAGCGGAGAAGTAAATTTGACAGTCTTTGTAGAAAACATACTTGCTTGAGAGAAAGATACTAGGGCACCAAAGAGTTTGCACGGCACGCTAATAGTGTAGTAGTATTTTATCAAAACCTGTACATCCAGTCACAGGCATGTTTAGGATGCAGAAAATGCTATGGCTCCTAGATACAGAACAGGATTTGGGTTGGCACATCTTCCACTAAACTTCCCAGAAGTTTTCTATTTGTTCTCTTGCTGTTTGAGGAAGTCCCACCTAAAGTAATTTTTTCTAAGATGATGAATATTGCTGTGAGCTTCTGAAAGTTCCCATAATTTGTTAATTCTTAAAGCTAAAAATTATAATAAGTATGAGAAATGTCTGGGATTAAATCAGAAATGTTCACAGCCTACTGAAGGAATCATTTAAAGCTCTGCATAATGATACGAACATGTTGCTTCTCTTCTCAACATGACTGCTATTGTCTCAACTGCCATAATTATTGTTTCAGTGTATTTTTAACCACTTCTTTAAATAAGTCCAAGCAGATTGCAAAGCCAGCAACAAATAAAACAATTTCAGATTTTTACCTCTCTCAGGAATCTTCTGGTAGTTCTGCTAAAACTGATGTGCAAGAGCATTGACCTACTTTGACAGAGATCTCCACAAGAGTCTTACAGGTCTTACAGTCTCTTTGCTCTGTTGTTATTTTTTTCTATATTCTTTAAGTCAGTGATTTGTTAGACAGGCACATATCAGTTGTTAAATTGCTAGTGGACAAAAAAAGTGCGTATTTAGCATAAAAAAACCCCGGTCCCTATTCTGTGCTGTGAGAGGGATTCTGCTTGTTCAAAGGTAGAAGACTGTATCCACTCTACCTGCTCACCTGAGAAGTTCATAGATGTAGAAGTTCATAGACAGCATAAACAAAGGGTGTGGGCAACAAATCCCAGGATATTCAATTTTGCAGGAATATCAGACATCTCAGGGTCTCTCCGTCAGCTGATCTAAAGAAATTACATCCCAGCAGTATTCCATTCTGTCTTGTGCAAAACCTTGTTTTTCAGAAAGGCACTTGAATACCTTCAGGGAATTAATAAGTTGGCTATAACTATACCCAAATTTGGGTGGCAACATACCCTAGACAGCATTTAATCCTGTGCGTCTTGTTTCCAGTGTGCCCAGTAGATAGAAATGTTATTGTAGGGAAGCCATGAAGATCGGCTTCCTGCTGAGGAAAGACTTTTTCTACAGAGAATTGCCCCTGTCAGCGAGGTGCCCAGCAGCACCGTCCTAGCACTGTAACTATAAATAAAGCGCTGTGAGCATTTTACTGCTTTTATTCCACAGTATGGTAGAAAGTGAAAGCCCTACATCCAATGTATTACTTTTTTAACCCAGTTTCCAAAATATTTGAAACTTCTGTGAGTGCGTATTTTCCCATTTTTTCCCTCCAAACCACAGCAATTATATATATTTCTGAACAATACGTGATTTTTAGCGTATTTGACAAAAAGATAGAGGTCCCGAAAACTTTTAGTTAGTACAAGCTTAGTACAAGTAGAGGAGAAAGGTTACAGTGCAATTTTCACTCCTGATATGACAGTCATGATGGAGAGAAGAGGTAAGAGAGAGGCTAAGGATATTGCATAAAAACCTATAGTCACAGGTCTCCCGAATTTCACAGCCACACAGCCACGGGCAACTAGGCTCTCCTAATCCTGCTGCTGACCAGCTTGCAACCCTGCGCTGCAGCAGCTCTGGAGGGTGGTTGTAAAGCTGTTACTAATACAACAGCCAATGTGATGATGACTTTATAATGCTGACGTAAGGTAGGTGGGGAGGTGACACACCAAGCCCCACACCTACCATAACATTGTCGAGTCTCTATGGAAAGCCAGCACTGGTCTCCTGCAAATCCATAGGCGGTCAGAACGCTCTGTATGTAATTCTCTGTCTGATAAGCAATGTGTACGTGGTTATGATGCTATCAGAAGTTCTCCATGCAAGTCGTGCTATCTGGAAAGGGCAGTCTCATTCTGGAGCAGGAAGGTCAGCCTGGCACTGGCTGTACATCCCATGTCCAAACCACTCTTAAAATTTACTTAAAGGCTTGCAAAAATAGTGCAGGGTTCCTTAGCAGCTTAGTAAAAGAAAGGATCCTGTGCACTCTAGGTTCCATTGGCACAGAGTGAACCGCTGATGCTGTTGGGTGCGATGGCAATCCGGGAAGACTGGGGTGCCAAACAGAACAGTACCTCAGAAACCACCTGCTCACCAGTTTTGACATCATGTTTCAAAGAAAGTTTAAGTGACAGCTCGGGCATAGGGAGCTATCAAACACAGCTTAAATTCCTGGGTGTTCTTTTTTTTAATGCTTTGCTTCCATAGCAATGTTTCCAACTCATGATCAAAGTTGCAAACCTTTGCTTAGCAATAGCAAAACCAGCCGCTTTCGTTTGGAGAGCGTCCAAAGTGTCCGAAATGGATTTGAGTGAATCCGATGGGGTGCGGCACAACTTTTTTTTTTCCTCTGGTGGAACCAAGCTAAACAAAGAGGCATTTGCGGGCAGAGCCGCTGGGTGCCTTCAAGCCCCAAGCAGTTTGTCAATCCCAAGGCATGTCTCCTGTCAGAAAGGTCCATCTAAGAGCTGGTCTTGCTTTGCACCGGGAGAGGTGCAGAGAAATCTTTTGTTTGGTTTATCTAGTGTATAACTGGTGAGGGGCAAGCAGTAAAATGATATCGCACAGCTCTGAGAAATATATGTAATCACACCGTATGTTCACAGTGTTTATGATGAGTTACTTCAAATATACAGGCTAAGAAACGCATAATTTTGAAAAAAATACTGATATTGGTTTCTTGAAGTCCTGAAATAGCACAAGATAAGCTTATCAAGTGAAAACCTAGCTCCGCTGAAATCAGTAGGAGTTTTGTTTGTGACTTCAAAACAAATGACAACTTCACCACAAGCTAGTTTATAGCTTTCCTAGGTAGGGACTGCAAAGTGAAACTATATCCCTGTACAGTAGACAGGTATTTGCCGACTGGGTTTGGGTTGCGATTAGAAAGAAATAAAATTTGCTCTGTTCTTTCCTTTCAGTCCTCTAATTAATTTCTGCTTAGTTCCACGCTACCTTCTTTTGCTGCAAAGAGCAGACATTGAATTTGGATTGTACGTGTTGACAGTCCCAGCTTGAGCCTTCCCGCGGGTTGGCTGAGATTTAACAATACATTTTTTCCCATGGTATTTTCTGTCACTTTTTTTTTTTTTAAACAAACAATATTCTGTCAGCTGTAGAGGGCATGAGGAAAAGCTGCACTGTAAAACAGCAAACAAAAGGCAATTTCAAGTTTAGCATTTGCAAGATTATATAATTATATTGGCAACTCTCCTTTTCTATAATCTCTTTATGAAACATATACTCTATTTACTGTGCTATTCAGAGGAGTAAAGGCAATTAAGAGATGTTTCATTAAAAAGAGTGACTCAATTTACCTTTGGCCACAGAAGCACAAGCTCTACTGACATTTTACACAGTCACTGCCAACAGATCTGGACTTTGGCTTCGATCTAGAGGAAACGGACACCTGAAAATGAGCCCAGCTGGACATCTACGCGCTGCCACACTAGCTGTGACAACTCAGAGGAAATGCACAAAGCCACATGATGTCACACAGCAAATATTTGGTGCCATCACATGTACCGTGGTACTCCATGGTCAGAAGTAACCTGACAAGGTAGCCAGTTTTCCCTGCCTTATGGTGCAGTTGCTGTTGGCACCATTGGTCTGAGTTTGGTCCCTTTGAAATCAGTGATAAAATTCCTGTTGTCTTGAACAGGAGCAGTACAGGGCCAGGAAGACATTAAGCTAAAACACCACACACTGCTTTGGAAGTTAAGGAAAGTTAAGGTCAGAATAATAACTTTAATTAAGTATGAAAAAAACAATGTGATTTGCACTGTCCAGCTACTGAGCTTGTTGTACAGGCAGATTATCTGCATCTGGTTATCATACTTAGTAATCCCAGCCTGGCACTGACTGAAAAAGTGCTTTACAAAACATACAGCCCAGAGCAGGAGACTCCATAAAGTCAATGTTTTTATTGCTTTTCTTATTGATGTAACAACCCTCTTGTCATGTGGCTTTTTTTTTTTTTTTTTTTTTTTTTTTAAGGAGGGGGAAAAAACCAAATTATACAAGATGATAACTTAATGCAATGATGGCTGGTTGTCCATGGAGAAACATAAACTTGACCCAGGATTTGGAATACAGCCAAGAAAACTGCTGAGAAGACAGATCCTTGGTACCTCGTGCTGCAGGTCATCGTGGGACCCATTGCAGAGCCCATCTGTGGCCTCCAGCTCCAGCCCTGCAGGCACCAGGGTCTCCCTGTATGGCCACCACTGTGTTAGACACCAGGAACTAGTACTGATAGCTCTTCAGGTGGGAGAAAGGTGCTTGCAGTTAAAAACCGCAGGCATGATGGTGGTTACAAAATAGAGATGAGGAAGAGCATGGAGGAACCATCCTAAAAGTATCACTTGTATACCTGCCACCCCAAAGACTTGCCCGAAACAAAAAATTGGAGAATAGAGAGAGAGCTGAATGCAGTCCTGTTCCAAAAGTCTCTCTGTTGAGGTGGTGGTGGTGGTGCACCTCGCTGCTGGTCCATTAGCTCACACACTGCTCTGATCGCTGATGGCACCAACAGCTCAGGATGGTGTTCATGCAGGGAGGAGGAAGAGAAGGTTTTTCTTGCCGCAGCTTGCAGAAGCACTGTGGGTCCCTACAATTCCTGTGCTGCAATCCCGGTAAGAACCATTATGTCAGGAAGAAACTTTGGCTTATTTACAGGCATTTGCAGGTTGAAAGTGGCTTGAAGATTGAAGAGAGCTTGCAGGTTCCTTCCCCCTGGCCTGTCACTTTAAAGGAAAATAGCACAGTGCCTGCTGTAGGCTAACTACATGTGCTGGACTGACAGAGCTGTTACCAGGTTGCAGAGGACAACCTGGCCGGGATGGAGATGGCCCTTCCAGCAGCACCAGTTGTTCCTGCAGCTCCCATTTCCGCTTCCATGGCAGCAGCCAAAATTTCACTTCATCTTTCTCCTCCCCACCCAGAGCATCCCAGACCTCACCCCTGCGGCTGATGAGGAGGAGGTGAGGGCTTGCTGGGCATGAGAGAGGAGAAAGGCAAGAAGCTCCGAGTGCAGACCAGGGAGGAAAGGAGTGCATTGCAGAGTGACGATGAGCAACCCCAAATCCCAGATCAAGCTGTGCTGGCTTCTGAGATTGGACTCCTTCCTGGACAGGATGGTCAGCACTGTACAGCGTCATTCAAACTACGTCAACAGAAAACCCAGTTAAACACAAATGATGAGAAAAGCCTGCTGGGGTGGGGTCAGAAGCAGAAACAAACTTCTAAAATGTATTGGGCAAAGCCTGACTGGCAGCTTCCCTGCTTGGCCTGCTAAAAGGGAAAATGTGCAGCATGTGCATCTCAACACTCTTCCCAGAGGTCACCTGCTGAAATAGACTTTTGAGAGGATTTACACAAGCTGCCCATATGTTATTTTTCTAATGATACTAGTATTTGTAACCAACTGCCATAAAACTTGTAGTGTAAAATACCATGGCACACTATTCAGAATTCATCAAAGCACTGAGTCCAGGCAAGCTGGTTATGCTTTTATGCGCTAGGAGTCTGCTCGCTGTAGTAGGTATTAAGTTACAGTGAACATAATGAAATGCTGTAACGTATGAGCCTGGATGGACAGGGCATTTCCAAGCAGACATCCCAGCAGCAGCAGGATTCAGGCTGCTGACGAGCGTTGTGACACTGCCTGGGCCTTTCTGCTCTCCTAAACTCTTAGATAAATTAGCTCGTTATTGCTTCTTCGGCAGGCACAGCAGAAAGTTCTTACTGCATATGTCTCTTAGCTGAATTAGGTTGGTACTTGGCTAGCCTTGGTCACAAAATTTTATTGGAGAAATCTCATGCTGTTGGCTGCAATAAGTGCTTCATAAGTGGGTGATCATTGCTGAAATACATTACATAATAGAGGAGTTATCGTTCAAATGCTCTACTCAATAAACATAACTGAACAAGCATGGCTATAACATTAGCATAAATATGAAAACGTATCTGTTGTAAGTTACTCTTTTTCTATCTAGTGTCATAAAATATGAGTTGGAGCATAGCGTTTATTTTACATACCAGAAGAAAAATAAGTTAGATAGTAGTATTCATTATTCAAAACCCACCCATTTTTCATTCGTTGTAAAAAAACCTCCAAACTATCTGTTATTTATGGTCCCATCAGCATTATGTGCTGTCTGACCACGCGGCACAGCTTGTCTCTGACAGCTACTTGTAAGAGAACTTTCTTAAGAGGTGGAGAATCTCTTTGCACTTCAATCTAGAGGAGTTCAAACCCATGGTGTCCACATCCCAGGAAACAATCTTAGCTCTGTAGGTGGTGCAGTCTCTGTTCTTACTGAATATAAACCACTCTGCAACACAAATTCATGGAATCAATATGGTAGGACAGGCTGGAGCTCTGAAGGCTCAGGGTTTAGGAACAGGGGATCTTAGGACTGGTTTTGTGTTTTACCCAATATTAAATGCAGATGCTGCCTCGGGATCAAGGACTTGAACCTCAGGCTCTCCTTTCCTACGCAGGTTCTTTGCTGACTGGTGTCATTAAGAGCATACCTCCACGGGTTATGCCATTTTGTATGTGATCAGCAAAAACCAACCATCTTCCCAAGGTCATTAATTACAGTAGAGCCCAAATATTCAATATTCTTTGGGGAGTACGTTAATTTAAGCTAGAAGTAGTATTTATTGAATTATACCTGTCCTAATTCTGGCTCCTAGGAAGGTGCACATTCAGTTCTTAGTTTGAGGAAATCAACAGCTTTATATCCTAACAACAGGCCAGAGGTTTATCTGTGATGTTGACCAGAGTATTTTCCACTTGTATTGGTGTAAATCCAGAATTGCTCGGTTAAGATGCAATGATTCATAGTAGAGGCTGATTTACACAGTTTTAACCAGTATCTGTCTCCATCTCAGTATTTCACACTTCTGATTGAATGTTATAGAAACAGCATTCTGCAGGAGGTTGAATATCCTCCCTTCCAGCTCAGGGTCCAGCCCGCTGCTCGCTGCAGTCTCTGGGAAGTTTTCCATGGCTTCAGGATGCACTGGATCTGGCTCACAGTCTGTTCCTTTAAAGCAGCAAACTGGTTTAGCTAGCACAACCAGCACTTTGCAGACAACTCAGCAATTACGGGATCATATAACTACAGTGAGAGGCTGAGCTGTAAATTACTGTAATTATGAATATTTCTGTTGCAAGGCAAATTTACAGCCAGATATGTCATGTCAAAATTATTTTATTTTGTGGGTAATTCTAATTTTGCAATACATTTCTAGAACTTCATTTTCCTGTTAAACAGCAATGTAATTTGAAGAGTCTATTGCAGCGGTTATGGTGGATTATTGTTCAAATTCAGAGGCAGATTATGAAATGCAAACATGCTCCATCACAGGCTAAATCCTGATCCCAGACAGAATTGCACAGTTGGGAATGGCGATTAATATCGTTATAAGGGTATTGGACAGTGTCTCAGGAGAGGCTCGATTGTCTCCAGTTCCTCCAATGTACCCAGATAAGGTTCCCCCTGCGACAAAAAGGGAAAGACAAGTACCTCCAGATTGCTCAGGCTTTTGGGGTGTTCATGTCAGAAAACCGAAGGAATGGGGAGTGAGATTGCTCCCAACATGTGTGCCTGGCTTCAATGCCAAAAGCAAGGCGGTGGGTCTTTTGTATGACTTTCAGTAAGTCTCCCAGTGTCTTCTTTTCTATTTCTTCACCCATACAGGGAACCATACAGATGTGTTTGGGGAGGATATATTCATTTAGGTTCCCAGAAACTTTGGTAAAATGGTCTTGCTCATTAATAAGGTGGCAAGTTCCCAATCATTTGTTTATCTCAACCAAATATCAGGTAGTCTACATCACCACTAACACCACCTCTGACCTTAGCTTGAGGATTTTGAAAGTGGTACAGACCACAAAGCTGTGATTTCCACAGGTCTTGCAGATCACACCCATGTCCCAGCTATGGTACCATTTTTTGAGTAGACCTCCCTATTTCCAGAACATCAGTCTCATCAAACTCTTCCTGAAGCTTTAGGCACTACCCAAGTGTTGCTAAAGACAATGTGCAGCACAGCCTGTCCCTGGGGGATGGCGTGAATGATGGCGTGGCCTTTCCCTGCTCTGTCCCTGACTGACATCAGGCAAGTGCAACAACTTCACCTGGCTCTCCGGTCACTGTGACCCCGCACCAGTGGAAAGAGCTGTGACCTGTGGAGAACAAAAGCAGGAATGACCTTGCCACCTTTGTCTTTGTGTTTAGCTACCTTAGGTTCCCTCTCAAGAGGAAGCGAAAAAACACATCCCTCCCCCCCTTGCCAGTTTGTTCATTTGCAGTTAATGGGTTAGGCTTGACCCTCATTTCCCCCCACAGCCCAGCGTTTGAGGAATGCATGGCATGCAGGGCCAGGCCTTGGGGCACGCTGCAGGCTAGTCCCAGGTGAAGCTGGTGACCTGGGATGTTTTTCCCAGGAACAGCTGCAGCAGTGTGCTGCTTTCGGAGGCCTTACACCGCTGAGACGTGAGCAAGAGGTGCTGAGTGCTCTCAGCTCCCTGACCTGGTGATGGAGCTTTGGTCTCTGCAGTCACCACTGTGACACTCAGGAGACACTCAGGGACAATAGTTTGTCCCTGAGAAATTAAAGCTGTGTTTTGTCCCCTTTTTCTGACGCAGAGGTAGCTGGTAAAAACAAGGGGCTGTGGATTTACTTCTACTGGACTCTGTTTTCACGCTGGCTCAGGTGTCCAGCAAAATCTCTCGCCTAAATTTTAGGTGCTTGCAGATAGATCCAGAGCATGGGAGTGAAGACTTGGTCCCAGGTACGGAGCCATTTCATAGGCAAGCCTCACTCACCACCTTACTGGTTCACAGCTGTTCCCTGCAGTTCGTGTTGTGATCACAGATTATTTTCACATACCTCATCTACACTCTACACTGTGGCGAGGCACTGACTAACCAAACAGTCTGCAATGGGATTTTCTCTTGGTGAGGCGTTTGTCCACATGCTAACATAAATGAAGCCTCTGTGACACAGGGTTTCCATCCAAAGACATGACTTCTCCTGCAAACCAGTTGGTGCCACTGAATCCATCCTGTTTCTGAGGTGCCATTTGTGGCATCCTACCCCTTAAAAGCCTGAGCCTTTATTTAAAAAAATAATTCCAGTCTCCTCGCTCCCAAATGCTGTAACATCCAAGAAGCTTCACAGTGGAAATGGCCTTTGATGGGTCGCTCTTCTGTGTGCAAATTCCAAAAGCGCTGCTTTGTTCCAGCAGGAAAATTGGGAGACCCTTTCAGTGAGCAAGCCTTGTTACCAGGCTGCCAGGGACTACAAGTACTGACAAGTACAGTGGTGACTGGGAAGAAATGACTTCTCAGACACTGAAAGGGTTTCACGAAGAGCAGAGAGTAAAATGGTATGACAAAATATCGACATGTTTTTAACTTCTCCATAATGTCATAGTCAGCCAAATCACTTAGCATCAGTATTGTATATGGTCTGGCCTTGCAAACGTCCCCTCCAATGAGGCTAATTCCCATCAGCTTGATGGCTGAGACCCGATAGTCGCCTTCACGAGGTATCAATTATTTATTCTGTACACTCCAAAAGTCAGTGGGCCCTTTCGATATGCAAGATGACTGTTTAAATTAGCTGCTGAAGGACTACGGCTGCTTTTCAAGCTCCATCCTCAGCAAGAGAAATTCCCACCTCATTGCTCCTCATCTCACTCGTTTCCTCCTGCAGCAAAGCTGATTTAAGTGCTCCTTTCCACCTCTACACCTGCAATTCACTGTCCTGCACTTGTGCCTGTGCAATCATTTTGTGGGGTCAAGCAGTAAATCAGGTCACTGAAATGTTAGTGGTCCTCCATGGGATGCTGCCAATAATTTCATCCAGGAGCTGGGCAAGAATCTGGTTGTCCCAGCATTTTCTTCTGATGTTCCTCTGCACAGGGAACTTCTCAAAGGTGTCCTTCCGCTGCCAAGGAGGTCCGCTTAAACCACCAGGCAGAACACTGCACCTGCATAACTGTTGTCCTTCTTTCTCATATGTGGCAAACTACACTAAATTCCTCATGAAATTCAGTAGCAATTAAAGTCATAATTAATGTAAATGGCCAATTCAAAATATGCCCAAGAGGAGATATTTAAATACATATTTACTGGTCATTTATATTCTGTTATATTACATTAGGCTGGAAGATCCATCTGTCATTAAACTTGCCCAAGACTTCTCATTAAATAAAATTGTAACAGTTGTTATAACACAGAATTTTTTCATGCTGGTTATCTGCCTCAAGTGACATAGCCAAATATTTTAGTTATCCATAAGAGTAAAGTTAGAAAAAATACACATGATCTGTTGTGAAATTAGCATTCCCTCTATTTCCTTTGAAAATGTGAGGTGAAAACCTATGCATTTTTCAAATTTAAAAAGTGTAAATGAGATCAATCTACTCGTTATTGTCTCAGACCTTGCATTTGCACTGGACTACTCAGACTGAGGGACAGGTATTGTGGTAGCTATTTTGGGTCTATAAAAATTATTAATCTAAGGATGTGTCTACAGCAGACTTTTTGTTTTACTGGGAGAGTGCTTCTGAAATGCATCCCCACTTTCCACGCTGTGGTTCACATCACGGGGTGGTCTCGGAGGCACCAGCTCATTCCCTTGCTGATGAAACTAAAGCAAAAGATGTGCCCTAGAGACACGTCTGGTGTGCTAATGAGATGAGAGTAGAGCGAGACCGGTGTGTATCGTGTAAACATCCAGTTTTCAGCGTCGCTTCTCCCTCTCACAATCTGCTCCTATTGCACTGCTCTACTTGCTTGAGTGTATGTGTCCTAAGTCAATGCTCATCATCAAAGCTCACCTGCCATCGTGGAGATGCCTGGATACACCCTAGCTAACTGACTGAGAAAACTCACTTCTTCGCAGTTCAGGTTAGAGAAGATGATGCCACCGCAGGCATTTATCCATTTATCTGTCTGTCTGTCTATCTATCTATCTATCTATCCACCTACCTACCTACCTACCCACCAACCATTTAGGACCATGTCTATGGAGGCAGCTTAACCTGCTTGCAGACTCCAAAAAGTGCTCTCACACACCATATATCTGGAAGTAAAAATCCCTGCTCTGAAAAGTGGAGTTGCAGCTCCCAGGTCCTATCCTTGCATCCCAGAAAGCTGCTCCCTGGCACAGCACTGTGCATTGCGTAGGCACAGAAAGTAGCTAGGACTCAGGACTCAAGCAGAAACACTTCCTAATGATGTTGTGTGCACTGGAAAGTAATTTCTGGAACCCAAACTATGTAAATAAAGTCTTCTGCTGACCCCGTTTTCCCCTCTCAATTCCCAACCTTATAAATAACTCTTACTTCCACCTTCAGAATTTTTCCAGAGCTCTGCTGAGGCTTTTGGTCTGCCTATTTTTAGCTTTGCATTTATTGACAGTGGTTTCCTCCTTCTCTGCCTATTCAGGCTGCAGCCTAGAAAACACGAAGGTCATTTGATTCCCAAATTGGCTTTCTATGGACAGATCTGTAAAGTTTCTGAAGACAAAAAGAGAGGTGATCCTTTCTTTCCATCATGGCTGGCATATACATCCTCCAAGAGTCATCAGGGGAGCCAAGCACTGTCTGCCTTCAAAAACTTCCCAAGACCTGGGAACATGCTCTCTGATACCCAAGTACAATCAACTATCTCTGGGGAAGCCAGCCATGAAGGCTGTCACGCAAATAACAAGGAGTAGGAGGGCAAGATGCATTTTAGATAACTCCCATCAAAAATATTATTATTAACTGTATAGGAAAACTGCTAGATTTTTAATAATAGGGGTAATTTTTCCCATTTCTCGGCAGACAGCTTTGAATCACCAGCCTTGTACTTTGCACAAGAAATAGATATAAAACTGTTAGTTGGGCAAATTTCTTACCATGTGGTTGGATGCAGTGCATGATAGGCTGTGTGGGGTGATACCAATTTAGCGTGTTTGAGAAGTGCAAACAAACTTGTGAAGCTATATGGTATGCCCATACCATTTATGGAGCTTAAAGGAAGACATAGAGGTAGATAGATCCTGCAAAACGTGTTTTTTTCTGGTGTATAGTTTTATTCCCATTAATTAAAAGAAAATAAAAATCCCCAAAGTATAAGTAGTTTTAGCAACAGATTTTTTTTTTTTTTTTTTTTTTTTTACAGTGGTAGTCCTATCTTGTGGGGTAATAATGCAGAAAAATGGGAAATGACGATGGTGTCACATTAAGCCATAAAAAGATAACTGTTTGACAAACACAATAATTTATATGAACTTTGTGTTAGCTTGATGTTCTACTTCAGGCACAGAATTTCAGACAAATCCAACAAGAGGGTTAAATGACAGAAAAAGCTGCAAATTGCTACAAAAAATTGATTTTTCAGAGGTACGTGACAAGGCCTGATTTTCAGAGACATGCTTAAAGTGGGACACATGATTGAAGAACTTGCTGAATCAGAGATTTTGTGTACAAAAGACCAGTTATGCAGCTAACGGGCTGTGCAAATAGACTGTGTGATTTCCTCATGCAGTTATAACTGTGTATGGAGGAGCTACACGTACATTGCTGCTACAACTCACATGAAGGCTACCCAGGAAAATACAATGCTTAGTATGGCAGTAGCTCCAAAGATTTTCCACTGTGAATTGAATTCTAGTTTTTGCCTTGTCTCCACAGGTAAGATCTGCCTTGAAAAGCCAGTAGGTTAGATATGGTCTGTGGGAGATCAATCCTCCAAGACTTGAAGGGACTCAGATACTTCATCTGAGGAAGTAACTGATAGCAGTGATAGGTTGCCATCCAATCCTTGGACCAGTGAGAAGACGAGGATGATAGCACAGTTTGTGGGTGAGTTTCTTGGCTGTTTCTTGCCAACAGAGGAATGTCAGGACGGGTTTTGTCCAAGACCATGATGCAGAATGTGCTCCGGCCTCTCCCGGTCTCTGCTCTGTTTCTTCTCTCATCCTCAGCTTCTTGTCCTGGTCTCCTAACCTTTCCAACCTTGCCTGTTTTCCAGCCTGTGAGCTATGTGTCCTTCACCCAGCCTCTCCTCCCAGTCCATGACGCAGTCTCTGCAGCACCCCAACCCACAGAGCCAGTGGCCTTACCTCAGTCACGGTCTTTGTTCCTCTCCTTGCAAGGCTCCTGGTCTTCAGATGCTTTCCCCACGACTTCCCACCTTTGTGCTGGTGCTTGTTTCCCCTGCCTTTGAGATGGGTACGTCCTTCTCCGTGCAACCTGGGCACCAGGCAAGGGAATGACAAAAGGCCAGGAGAGACAGATTCTGTGTCCCCTGTTCATGCAGAGAGCCACCCTGGCCACCAGCAGCAAGACATGGTGACAGTGAGGAAACACTCGTGGCCCTGAGCTGGATCCAGCCCGCAGGGATGATGGCTCTGCATGTGTTTGGTATGCGAGGGCTTGTGAAAGGGTGAAGCGCACTTAAAGCAGGTGAGACCCCATGAGAATCTAGCAACCGTGTTCACGCAAGATGGAGATAAAACCACCATCTCCCCCACAAATGAGGCTGTGAGAAAAGGCAAAAATCTGCCTCTGAGAAAGGTTTGGATAACACGTGATCAACGAGGCATTGGGCTATACATTGAGTAAAACAGTGAACATCTGCTCACCTGGTGGGCACCACCCTTTCTGTGCAAGGAGTCAAGGGCTTATGAGTGGTGGGAGGACAGTGTATTCACAGGGACTGGCAGATATCCCAGCAATCTGGCTTGAGGGCAATTCAGAGGAAGAAGTTAGAAATCTAGTTGCCAGAGAGAGGTTGTGCCCATGCAGCCTAACACAGGAGGTGTGAATACTTCTTTTTCATGTAGTTAATGGAATCCAGAGACTTCTTGCAAAGCCTCTGAACCAGAGATTTCACAGTCTGCTTCATACCAATGTTTCCCAGGTGTACCCCACTTTGCAGCCTAATGTCCCTTTAGCATAGTTTTGTGTATGCACGCACAGCATTGTATAGATTCAAAGCAACACCTCCTGCCACACCCATAAATGAATAGCTGGGACAGATGATAAGGCAGATGTGTAAGATATTTGCAGTATGAAACGCTACTGAATAAGCGAGCAGCTCTATTCTGATCTAGCTTTATTTTCCAGATGGCCGCAGCAAGCAGCATCCTGCAGGGAGCATTATAATGGTCAAGTCATGAGCTGACAAAGGCTGAGTAAGTGTAATAATATCTGCGACTTGAAAGAAAGGATTGTACAATTCCTGCCAAGAGCAGATGGCAAGATAGCATTCTTAGCCACAAGTGATACTGACCTACTAGCAGGAACCACAGATCTTTATCGCAAACATATCTTCTGACAATTGATGCAATCCCTTAATCAAAGAGCCTTGACTGTTCCTCTAGTTAATTCCCCCATCCAATTGACATTACCGGGCAGTGTCTGGTATAAGGCTTAGCCACATAAGCAGCTCCTAGATTCCTATCTCATGAAGGTGCTGGCTTGTATCATGCATTACATCAGCCTGGTCAGATTAGACAGAGAAAGGGGCTTTATTCAGGCTGCCTGTCAGCAATGCCTCATGTAGGTGCTGTGACTCTTAAAGGATCAAAGGACTGATAAGCAATCCAGATCTCAGACCTCATGGCATCAAGAGATGTATTTGTGGCACGGAAATTAGGCAGATCCTCTGCTGAAAGTGCATCCCAGGGCCACAGCAACTACTTGTTTAATACATCTTAACATAAACTGTCGTTCAGATTTTCCATGAGGGTCCTGTTAGGGAAATCGGATGAGTTCAATGTCTTGATAAGCTAAGAGGGAAGACTTAACCAGTACTGCACATCAGCTGACGAGGGGCAACTTGATCAGCTACTACAACTGCTTGCAGTCATGGACCTGTGCTCTTAATCCAGGCAAGGAAAACTATTTTAGCACAGATTAGCCAGCTAGGGCAAAGTTAGCTCCTCATTAGCCTTCACTTCAGTCTGAGCCATTCCTCTAAATATATAATAATATATTAAAATTAAAAACATTATTTAGTATGAATGTTAAGAGGCAGCAGTTAGAACATGCTAGCTAATACATTTAGAATAATACGTTGTCTCCTAAATGAAACAAGTACTCACCAGCCATAAGGAAATCACTCCCAGTGTTCTATTTCTCATTCATCCTAGCTTTTCTTTTTGCTATATGTGCACTCTCCTTTCTTTTCCCATGAGACCTTCCATATTTATACTTGCTTCAGAAAGCTGTTGCTCTCCAGCCTACCATACATAATACCAAGCCTGTGAAATTGAGTTTACCCTTGACCATTCACCCTGAAGCCAACAAAGAAAGAGATGGGAAAGGTGAGGAGAGAAAGGAAGAAGGAACATATATTTTTAAAGAGATAGGCCAGTGCTATTTGAAAAATCATCCTTTACTCACTGTTTATAACGGCTAAGGGACAGTGAGGCAGTGAGGACATGGACCTGTTGGAGAGGGGCCAGAGGAGGCCACAAAAATGATCAGAGGGCTGGAACAGCTCTGCTGTGAGGACAGGCTGAGAGAGTTGGGGTTGTTCAGCCTGGAGAAGAGAAGGACCGGGGAGACCTTATTGCGGCCTTTCAGTACTTAAAAGTGGCCGAGAAGAAAGATGGGGACAGACTTTTTGGCAGGGCCTGTTACAATAGGAAAAGGATTAATGATTTTAAACTAAAAGAGGGTAGACTCAGACTAGACATAAGGAATACAGTTTTTACCATGAGGGTGGTGGAACACTGGAGTGGGTTGCCCAGAGAGGTGGTAGATGCCCCATCCCTGGAGACGTTCCAGGCCAGGCTGGACGGGGCTCTGAGCAACCTGATCTAGTTGCAGATGTCCCTGCTCATTGCAGGGGGTTGGACTAGATGAGCTTTGAAGGTCCCTTCCAACCAAAACCATTCTATGATTCTATGACATGCAGATGCACATTGAAATGGGATTGGGGGAAACAGTCCTCTCCAAGGGGAAGAAAGGATTCCCAAATGGAGGGAATGCCAGATCCGGGCTGTCTCAGCAGGACAGACAAGGTGACGGTGGAGCAGTCTGAACCTGTCCCTACAAATACACCCCAGCCAACCTCCAAGCATCCTCCCAAACCCCAGCACATGCCAGAAAAATCCTGGTGGCCTCAGGGAGAGCCTGGGGCTTGTGTCTGGTTTAAAGGTCAGCTCTGGGTGCCCGGGGCGATGCCAGGCGGAGCGTCACCTCCCTCAGGCAGCTCCTGTTCCTCAGGCAGCTCCTCTGCACACCACCGGGCTTGCCCACTCAGCACAAGTCATCTTCTGTAACGTCAAGTAACGTGCATTCATGTCCCAAAGCCACAAATTAAAAGCAAACCCAGCCACTGAAGTGCCAATTCCACTTTTAAGAAGGATGGGTTTTGCTCTTCCATCCCTATTGCTTTTTGTCTTTACTGCCGTACTTTCACACAAACCTTGGGGGTTGGGGGGGTTACCATCACTGCTGTTTTCTTTTCAAACAGATGAAAACTTTTTTCTCTGTGCCATCAGAGTCTGGACCTGCCTCTGGGGCTGTGGGCAGGGTGTTCGCCTTCCCCTTTTGTTAGCTCAGCGGTTCCTAAAAACCCAAGTGCTTGTCTTTGATAGTCTGTGCTCTGGTTTATTAAGATTCACAGACAATACCGTTGCAAACACCAGTGGGGATAGAAAGAGTCTGCACATACCAACTGAAAAATAACAAAGTGACATTCACTCAGAAAATGAAACGTAATACATCTAGGGAAAAAAACAGCTGAAACACAGATGTTCAAGGGGATAAGAAACCTAGAAAGTCAGAGTTCTGGAGGAAAGCCAGGGGTGACAGAAAGCAAAAGAGGCGCTTTGCATGGCAAAGTGAGAGGAAATGCTCAGGATGATTTTTACCTGATATTACGTGACCCCACGGGCAGACAGGGCCATGTCAGTGGTGTGTGCTGGATCCTGCTCCCCACTCACCTGCACGTGATGCCAGGACCATAGAACAGGAAGCACAGCGGGGTGAGGTGTCCCTGTGCTGGAGCCAGTTTGCTTTCCCCCGAAGATTTCTGTGTTACACACCTACAGTCTGGTGGTCCAAACAATTCTGTCTTCGACCGGGTGTCTTCTCGCCTGCCCGTGGCTGCTGTGCCACACAAGGACTAAGTCCTCTCCTGACACCAACAGCAGCAGAAGCGCTCGGACAAAACTAGTCCTTGAACCCGCCAGGTCTGCAGAAGCTCCTTTGTGCCTTGTGTTGCAACAAGAGAAATTTGCTCAAGCAATAAATCAGGAGGTGCAATTTCTAAATGCTGGTTTGCAGCAAGATGGTTGTAGGCATCAAAAGGTATTTACCCATTTATACTGCTGCTGATGGAAAAACTGTAGATCAAAGTTTAAAATTTACAGTACACTTCAAAGGGGCATTGATTTCAGTGGGACTCAAAGCAAAGCGTGTGCTCAGGAGGCAGGACCCATACTTTCAACAGTAGGTCTGGGATGTTGTATTTCAAGAGTATTTTGGATGCAAAAACACTTGCCATTCCTTAGGATCTGTTCTGCACTGGGATCCTTTCATCCCTCTTGAATGGTGCAAAGAGAACTTTACCCATTAAAAAAAGTCGGGGAAGAATCATCCCCATGCAAAGTGGTCCCTTCCAAGCAGATATCTTCCTTTGTTGCCTCCTTCTCCTATCCAATGAAGAAACCCAGACTGCATGCATGAGGTCTGCAAATAAACTCTTACACCCTTGCTATGGATAACCTAACACATCCCAGTCTTCTTGTGAAATAGGGCCACTGTTGAACCCCTGTGACAGCTGTAGAAGACAGAAAACTCCAAGGAATCATAGCCTCCAGCAGCTGCTGGAGGGTAACCTTTGCTTCCTTCTGTGCATCTGGGCTCCACACAGAGGGTAAGTACCCTCATTTCCCAGGCTTACCTTAGATCATTAAATCAGAGCATTCTAGTGATGTGATAGAAAAAGAAGGAAAAGACAGACTAAACCATAAGTAAAATGCATACTCTGTTTCTCTCTTGCACCCAAAATGTTGTATGAAAGGAATAAGAGATTTACACTGAGGTTCTTCTCATTTCTCTCTGCCAGCAGCTCATCTTAAGTCTCCTTTTTCTTGGTCTGTCCTTGCTGGTTCCCTCTATTCATGGCAGAGGTTCTTGTGTGACACAAGCAACTCCCTGTGTCCAGATGTCTGCATGTCTGGACGTCTTCCTGAACATCTCTAACTCGCAAGGGCTCTACAACAGCTTCCCTTACAGTCCTTCATCTGCAGATGAACCTCTTTTTGTGCATTTCCTCATCCCGGTGCTGGTATTCCTAAAGCTGCATCCCGGTTCAGAGGGCTCTTGCTCATTTCAAATAAGTTTTTGAATAATTTCCAATCCTTATCTTCTTTTAAAAGCAGAACACTTGGAAAATGTTATGTATAAACATGTTTTAAGGCAGTTGGTGTAGCTACCTTTGACCTCAACTTTTTTCATACTCTCCTAAAGGAGTCTGGATAATGATGTCTTTCCGGTGGACATTTTCCGAGATTCTTGATTTTCTTGTTACGTGGTTCTATTTTCTGGATGAAGGCAGGATCCACGATTTTTTCAGGCTATTTTGATTTGGAGACATCTATTCTGCAATGCTGAAATGAAGTGTTCAAGCCTACCAAAGACTCATTAGGCTCCACTGCTTTTTATTAACTCCTTTGAAGCAGACCCCCATGTCCAGGAAAGCCCTGGGCTCAACTGAGTTTTGAAAAAATCTGAAGATGGCTCCATGTCGATAAACATTTGGGCCCCAGACATTTGAAGAAACAATGTCATCTTTCTTATTCCCACCGTGGTGTATGTACATCCGGCTGTGCGGGGTCTGAGCATCCCATGGCCCAGATTCCTTTCCTGACTTGCAATTGTTCTGCGGCATGACCTATCTTCGTCATCACTCCCCATAGCCCTGATTACTGCTGCCCTCCAGTCCTGGGAAAGGCACTTAACCTCTCTGAGCTTCAGCCGTGACCTCTGCAAAAGAAATTGCTGCAGAGTCTGACAAGAGGAGTGCTCTGGAAGCTGGGAACAAGCTTCTTTTGCTCGTTAACGGGAGCTCAAAGGAGTTAAAATAGAGGGAGAAATAGAGTATGGTCTCAATAATCCTTCCTGTTGCCTGAATCATGCCAGCCTGCCAAGAAGGGTTGCCCTGCTACCTGGTGTGCCCATTTTCTGACCCTTAACGAAGAGCCTGTTGGAGCTGCACATCTCCCCGCCACTTGGCAGCTGACATGGTCCTAAATGACAGGCATCTGCTCGCAAGACATTTTGGGTTTTTGTCCTGCGCTCTCTAACACCCAAATGTTGGTGGGGAAAATATCGAACATTTCCATATGTTTTCATGTGTCCCAAGGTTTTGCTGGACAAGTCAAGTTCTCCCCAACCCTTCTGGTAGAAAACAGGGCTCTGCTAAGAGCTCGCCTTCTGGTGTGCTGTTTCATCACATGAATAAAACCCCAGTTGCCCGCTCTTCAGATTTCAGAATTCCTGCGTGAAATCCTGCCTTGCCACAAAGAAAGTCATCTCTTCTGTTTAAGGACCACAACATATTGCTGCAGGTTTCATGTTAAAATGTCTCTTTCCTCCTAGTAACCCTACTTGTTCTCTGAGACTTGTCTCTCAAGCCACGCAAGGAAGGCAGCTTTACATGGCATGGTTTTGAACATTTGGTTAATCACAACTCGTTCATCTCCAAGGAGCAGACTAAATGCAAAGAGCAATTACCCTAAAATAATTTTCTATCAATAGTCTCGATTTCTCTGTTTTATTGTGTCATGTACAGATGTGCTTCTGCTTATCTGTTGGAGGTTGAGATGAATCAGCCGAGGGAAGGGAAGCACATGTTTAGTTTTAGCTCTTTAGCACATTTTGAAACTAAACGCAAATGCTTTTGTCATGATTCCTTGTGTTCAGGCTATTATTGTGTATTCATTGTGTAGGAAGTCTTCCGTAATGTGAATATATGATGATACCTGACATAGACAGAATATTTATTGGAGGTCAATCCATTACAATTTGTTAACACAGTCATACTCTTTTAACATCCTCATTTTTAAGAATTTAGCAATTATGTAATCAGAAACTTTCAGTTTCTTCCTAATGAACACTTATAATAACAGGATGATGATTTATGTTCTTCTGCATGCCAAAATAAATACAGAAAAAAATTGGGCTTTACTTGTGTCCCTTCTGTGTGTGTTATTTGGGTCACTGCACAATACCTTAAAAAATATTTTCCAATAATTCCACTTCTGGAACTATAAGTGAATGAGATCACTGAACCTGTAAGAGTGCTAGCACATTTTTGCTATACATGCAAAAGGAAAAAAACAAGAATTATTTTAAGTGTCCACTGAGCCACAAAAACCAAAACAAAACAAAACCAACCAACCAAACAAACTCCAAACCATAAAACAAAAAAAAAAATCAAAAAGAGAACAAATTTCAAATACAGAAACAGTTTTTTGGGGATATAATGATGCTGCTGCTAGATGAGTAACTGTCACATATATGCAAGACTTTTCTATTTCTGTTGTCTTTCTCTTACTGTTATCCCACTTTGTTATCCAGCTTCAAGTGAATATCAAGGAAGCAGTCAGCCCCATCATGAATGCTAATGTTGTATCAGATGAAAGGTACCCACAAAGATGCAACATCCATGGAAAAAAACACTATGAAAAATAAAATCCCACAACAAATACATTTTCTTCCCACTTGAAATGCAAAGAAAGTGTTGAATTAGCAAATAATCCAGCGGTTTATAAAAATCTGCCTCTTAGCATTAAGAGGTAGAAGAAAAATAATGTATAAAAAAAAAATTTGAGGTCAATAAAATATTACGTTGCAGCTTACGGATGAAATTAAATCTCAGGCTCACAGTTTTTAAATTATGGTGCTTCAAATAAAAGTTACTGGTTTTGTTGTTTGGGATTTTTTGGGTTTTTTGGTTTTGGTTTTTTTACTTATATTGCCTATTATATTTCAAAGAAGGAAAGACTCAACTTTTAAAGCAAGTCATTTCAGCTTGCAATCTGCATATTCTGTGCTTTACCATTTTCCTCCTGGTTTTTGATAGCGCCTTTGAAAAGATAATTAAAATATATGAATTAGCTGAGGGTGACCATTGTGACCAGCCAAGAGGAAGGTCTTTAAAACCACAAGATGGCTGAGAAGCAGTGTGTACGCATGATAGCATTATTATTCTTTCCATTAGGCCATTAACTGCTCTTGATCTGTGACAGAGCTCCCACTGATGTCAAATGAGGTTGTACGCATTGATCCAGGGGGAAGAAAAGGCTCTTGCAAGAGGAATATTTTTTTTCCTCACTCCCTATGTGACAGGGAATTGATCAAAGAGTAAATGCTTGGGCTGGGGAGTTTGGCACAGCAAACTCAAGGCCTGATGCAAAGGGGCACTTGGGCACCTCCAGGAGAGGAGATGTGGTACCCAATGCTTGGGTGGCCACCCACCAGCCATCTCTGATGGCCCAAGTTAGGCAGCTGCGTTACCTACACAGCATGTTTAGGGGTAGATTCAGTGCCTACAGCTAGGCTGGTGAGCCCAGGGCACAGGCTCAGGACTGCCCACAGGTAGGGTGGATGAAGCCACTCTGGTTTTGGGGAGAGGTGAAAGGGTTCAGGCAGAAGGACAGAAGCTGCGTATGCCATAAGTTCTCAGCAGCCTCTTTTCCCTGCCAATACAGGTGACACCCACTGTTGTTCAGACCACAGTCCTGCACCTGAGGGGGCTGTGAGAGCTCTCCAAAAAGCTCCTTCCCTTTTGGTGTTGACACTGTCCATGATGAGGGCCAACAGCCAAGGGACAGCTCACTCCCGGACTGAGGTCATTTAAGCCACATCTCCTCAGGTAAGATGATCACTGTATTCCTTCTCTACAAACTAGGCCACTAACGCAAGGGGAAATGCAAGGTTTGGAGGGCCAAAAGGGGAGAAAGCCAAAATTTATAGGCACTCGGGAAGCCCCTGTTCCCAAGGGTGTCTTTACATTGAACTTCCACCAGTCTTTACCTGTGCCAGTGAGAAGAAGCATGGACACCCTGGCAGTGGCTGGCTGAAGCTACTGAGGTGGGGATGGGAGAGCTCAGGATCTGGATCTGTCCCTCAGGAGGCTTCAAGGACGTGAGCTCTGGAACCCTAAATTACTCCCCCGTGACACCTGCTGAGGAGGTGCCACAGAAGGAGCTCCTAGGCTCCTGGGAAGGACAGGCTTCCCACGCCAGGCACCATTGCCTGTTGCACAGACCACACAACCGAAACCATGTCGGATATCCCGAGCACTTTAAAGACCAGCCCCAAAAACTTGCATGAACTGGAAACCTGGCAATGTGCAGGGTTGGAACTGGCCAAACTGGTGATGTGGGGGCACTACAGCCCCCCCATAGACCTTGCACTCTGGAGATTTTCAGGCCCAGGAAACTGTGTTTAACCCCCTTGCCCTTTGAGTCATATCTGATTTATACTCATCCCCCACATGTATAACATTTGTTTATTTCTGTAATATGTTAGAATACAGTAACATTCCATACTTGGTGGGGGGAAGTTAGAGGGAGGGTAATGACTTACACATGTACTGTGCTACATTGGATCTTTTCCAGTGTCATAAATAAGAGGGAAAGCAAGATTTTACAGCTCAGCCATTAATGAGAACAGTCCACTATCACATATGGAAAAATACTTGAGTCAGTAAAAGCTGACACAACACTGATGGCATTTAGCTGTCTGGTATGAATCATCTTCATAGAATAAATTCCAAGAGAAAATATTATATCATTAGTTGATTTGTAGCCTCATTGCAGGCAGCTGCAAATAAATGTTTGCATTGCTGTACTCTAAAACAGGCTAGCACGGCTCTAGAAATAAGTTAATTAAACTGCAGCTACTGGACAAACACATTCTGTCAAGGGTTAAACCTTCTAGGTATTCTTTTGCATGACCTGCAGGTAACTCCTTTTGTGCTTTTTTCCTCCTCTCCATGCTAGGTGGTTTGCAGAAAGAAAAACTAAATGAGCAGTGCATGGAAATCAGTGCTCTTTTAAGAAATGGGCATAACTTCAAACTTCTCCACAGCATTAAAAAAGTCAGTGTCCTCAGGAAAACACTCAAATATTAGAATGGAAATAGTCTGAAAGGCAGAAATGAAGGTTCAACAACCATCTAGCTCTCCAGACTTCTTTATGGACCACACTCTGCAGGACAGTGGTTATTGTCATTTGCTGTCTTGCAAAGCACCAAATCTGCTCTCACTGCCCTCAGGCACCTCTGGCAGCACATTTCCATGGGGATATGGGTGGCTCAGGTCTGAAGCACCTATTATTCCTTTGCTGACTTGGGTGACTAAGCTCCAGGTGTAAGCACCTCTCTTATGTCCCTTGTGTTTGGTGGGGAGAGTCTGGCTGCCAGTGCCTGCATGGGATATAAGTGCCTCAACATCTGCATGGATCCCAGCCCTTTGGCCTTCCCTAATAAGATGGTTTAGCTTTATGCCTGCCTACGCATGCAACACTGTTGGTAAAATAAGAGCTCACAGTCATCAATACTTTCTGTAGCTAATCATTAACATTGCTTGCATGCGTTTGCCTACGCCTTCGGAGAATCAAAGGACAAGTTTTGCATAAACATATTAGCAGAACCATCGTCAGTAAACTGCCAATTTTCTTTGCATTCAGTGCTCGCCTTTAAACATCCTCCAAGCTGTGCCACTCCAAGCCGGCATGCTCCTTTGAGCGCAACATCTTGCACCACTGTAAGTGTGCACAAAGTCTGGCTCTGAGATCAGATTACACCTGGGGCTGTCTTATCTCACTAATTTATTCTCATAAGGATATTTCCTTTCTTTAAACTATTAAAGAGGAAAAAAAATCATCATGTTCTAGGAAGCTGCAAACCGTGAAATGCTTGTACTTGTAAATAACAAGCAGCTTTCAAAAGCTGGAAAATCTGACTTCTTGCCTGGGCTTCCACAAGGAGTTGATTTCAACCAACAGTGAGCACTGATCTTCAACCGTCAGCAAACAACAAAGCTGGCAATGTGCTTGTCACCCCTCTTACATGTGTTTCGGTGATACCTCGGGACTTGGGGCCCAAATCTGCTGTTCCATTGGGCTTGAAGAATGAGTGAAGTCAACTGTCCATGATCCAGGGTAGCAAGGGACTTGGGTTAGCTGAATAATGGAAAAATACAGAGAATAGGGGTAGAGCAGGAGAGTCTGCTGGGAAGTTTGAGCTTTATGCAGCACAAAAGCAATTCTCAGATACAAGGTGACCTTGAGAGCCATTCAGCTTATTTTCACATGAGATAATTAGCCCCACTGGCTCCCGCACGTATGAAGGAGCTTGCGCCTCTGTGTGTGTCTAACCCGCATCTTGGATGAAGCAACAGGAAATACTAACTCTGTACCTGAGACCTAGACAAATGGGGAGTAGCAATAGACAATGGAAGAAGAAAAAAGGAAAGGACATAGCAATAAAAACACAGATATTTTTGCACAGTGAGCACCTGTCTCACCCTTTGTGCTGACTCCAGCAGATCAGGATAAGGGCTGTTCTGCCGTGGACAGATCACCAGGAGCTCTCAGACAGCTGTTGTTGTGAGCAGTCATGACCCGTGCAGAAGAAGCACTGCAAAAAGCCAAGCTGAGCATCGCTAAGTAGCCACGATAAACACGGGAGAAATACTGCCTCTGAAGACCTATACAGGTGATGAAAAGCAGGAACAGAAAGGTTAGACATAGAGACAAAAATATATAGGTCCATCTCTTGAGCCAAGCCTTCTAATTCACTACAAACTTGTCTGAACCCAAGCCAAGAGTCTAGTGAACCTGATATACCAATGGGGACTGGCACGATCTCAGTCACAACCCAAAAAAGAGTAAATTCCCAAATAGTGGCTAAAGTTAAACAACCGAGTTACAATGACTACCTAGCCCTGCCACATCAGTGCTGGGATCTTCCTCTGCACAGAGACTGTAGAATATTTTGGGCATCTGAAGCCTCTCAATTCCTTTTCAGTTCACAGCTTTGCTCTGCAGTAGTCTTATTAAGAAGCATGCAGCAATACATTTGCTTGGATATATTATCACATTCTGACAAGATTTCCATATATGGGCATATTATTGATTAAATTAAAAGAATAGTTTTCTATAGAGTCATCTCTGTAAGTTATGCCAGACCTCGGATTTATTTTGGATACTGTCAGCAGGAAACTTTGTTAATGAAATAGAAAAGGGAATTATATATATTCTTGCATCACACTATAGAAAAGATGCATGAGATTTGCATCCAAATCACACCGGATTTTTGAGAGATTTGAGCACTTAACCTCTCTTTGTTCCTTATCAACATAGAGTAGAAAGGAACAAATTAGCTTCCCAGAAATTGCCTAGTGGTTCTCATACCGTAGACGCCAGAAGGAAATGTCAAGCAAATCAGTCACCATATTCCAGAGGAATTACTGCCTGTGAACCAGGCTATTAGACACTCAGCCTTCCCGCATGCTGCTTTGCAATGATGTAGGGCCTGGGGATTGACAGGAATACATCAGTTTTCACGCAGACATTTTTCTCACAAATGTCACCTAGCTAATTCATGGGGTAATTTCTACCCTTCTCTAATTTATGCAATTTATTAGGTGCCTGAAAGCTTTCCTTCTTGCATTAAGAGTGAAAACTTTGGGAGACAAAAACACTGTTCCCTTTGTCTTTGTGCAGCACCACACACAAGAACAGGACTCGATAGGTAATTAAAATAATAACTGTAATGTCTTAGCAAACAGAATGAACTCTTGACTGCAACCGCAAAGGATCACTCGCCTTAGCTATTAAGAGAGTCCTACAGAATCGAGGTCGTTGTGTCTGCAGGTGATCAGCAATTTAACAATAGCGCATTGCACATGGTTTCCATCTCTGTGATAGCTAAGCATGCTGCATATTCTTTATGAACCTCACTGGAACAACTACAAATCTCTCTTTCAGTTCATTCAGATAAACAGAGATGCCTTGGTGTACCAGGAATATTGTCTTTCCTCTGGCCAAGTAATAAGTGAGGTGATACCAAGGATCGGTTCAGGGCCTTTGATCTGTAACCCATTAAATATAATTTATGCCTCCTCACTGGGGAGAATTATTGTTATAGAGCCAAATGAATGGTTTCTGTGATGTGTCTGATGACATTTGCTGTTTCTCATGGGATCAGCACTTTGAATCATTTTGCATGTCTGGATAGTGGGGGAGAAGTGGGATGACTCTCTTTCAAACAGGGATAACTGCATTCAAAAGGAAAGGCAGATGTATTTTGAATTCCTAACCATGGTGGCTTCATCTGTAAAATTAATGCTTGATAGGGCCTGCTCCAATTATTGTGACCTGGATATAAAGTGGGTGGAAAATTGGGTGGCTTGACAGAGTCAAAAGGTGGTGGGCAGTGGTTCAAGAGTCCAGCTAGAGGAGTTTGTCAGGACAGCTTGCCTCGTCAGTGAGGTCACCAGTGGTACTAAGTCAGAGGGAGCAGTCAATAAGCTCTAGAGCTGGGCCATCATGCACAGGGATCTAGGGCAGCTGGAGAAGTGGTCCGACAAGAACATTATGAAGCTGAGCACGGGAAATGCAAAGCCCTGCCCCTGCAGGAACAGCCCCTGCACCAGTACAAGCTGGGGGCAGCCGGCTGGAAAGTAGCTCTGCAGAGAAGGTCCTGGTGGCCAACAAGGTGACCATGAGCCAGCAGCACCTCATGGCAGCAGAGGAGATCAGTGTCACCCTGGGCTGCATGAGCAGGAGCACAGCCTCTTCCCTTTGCTCCTTGTGCTTGGTGTTGGATGATCTGGGCTGCTGTACCCAAGCATTTTATATATTTACACCATCCATCGGATGCCACGCTGTGCATGGTAATTCCCTTTTGGTTTTGTCAGGTGCGGTCTCCACTCAGGCTGGGACACTTCTTAACTCGTCCTGGTAGGTAACGAGGAGAGAGAGCTCTGCAGCAGCCTGTGCTCACTCAGCCTGCAGATTCCTTTTGCACGAGCTAAGTTTGGGCACAGAGCTTTTAAATAAGCTCTTGAACTTTCCATTCCCTTTTTAGGCTAGATTATCCCGGAGGCCGAGGCAAATAACTACCTGGCTCCTCTCATCAGTGGGGGATGTTCAGCATCTTGCAGGCTCGGGTCCTTCGGATACGCAGCTCTGGTGTGGACAACAGGCCTGTTTTCAGCTGACATGGGAATTTGTGCCTATTGCTTATGTGTGAGACAGGGAAAAAAAAAAAGCAACCTCTATTCTATCTACTACCAATGGGATGTCACAAAAAATATCAGACTAATGAGGCACTTTATAACAAAACTCAGTCAAGACTTTTGTTATCATCAAATCAGTCTCCATTTTAACAATTCCCTGTGGCTTGTACGTGCTCGTGATTATTGTGGGCATGAGTGCGGTCACTGACTCCAAACACTGCTGTTCGCTTGCATACCCCAGCTTGGAGGCATTCAGTCATAAACCCCAGATCTGCTGAAAGTCTGCAAATGGGAGTTAGCAACTTCTCACGTGCAAATGCAGGGAAGTGGAAAGCATTCAAAACCACTTGGGTATGCTTGCATAAACCTTTTATAGCACACACTAACAGTTTGCAATTAAGTGAAAGGAGGAAAAACTAGACTGACCCCATGATTCAATAGCAATGGCATTTTATAGAGTATAGAGGGACTTCAAAACTGACCTCAAGATGTGGGTGAGGAAGTCATTCACTTTTGTGTGCATGCTGGAGCAGTAGGTAAGATCCAGTCTGGCCAACTTAAGCACTTAGCTTGCACGTAGGCATGAAGTGCATGTTTTTATCTGCTCAAATGTGTGCTGTGGATGCCTACATCTCACTAGTTATCTGGATTCATAAAGGGGAGAAACGAACTTGTTTTAGGGTACATCTGCCTTTTTTACTAAGACAGACATGAGAAACAGGTCAGGTGAATGGCTTCCTAAATGTGCCCACCCCTGCCCGTTGACTATGAAGGGTGACTAGGTCCATCACAGATGACACACCTAGTAATAGATTTTATTAGGATACAGTCAAGAGAAACTAATTGTACTCTGGTTCCTCGAGAGAGCTGTAGTGTCAGCCTCAACCAGAAAGCCTGTGTCCCAGCACAGTGGTCTACACTTAGGGGAGGTGTCTCTCTGGCTTGCCCTTCTTGGGGTCTTCTCTCTCTGTTGACTTTGGAGGTTGCCTGCAATATCAGGACAAGCTCAGGGCCTGGAGGAGAAGCAGACAGGAGGGCTTCATCAGCCATTCAGAGCCTTTCCTTGCAGAAGGGATAGAACCAAGCAAAAGAAGCTAAGAACTAGAAAAAGTCAGAATTATGTCAGGAGTTATTGGAAAAGCATTCTGTCAACCAATGACCCTCTAGGGCATTTGCTGCATATGCAGCCCTTATTCATGGAGTTAAGGGGTTTCTTTGACTATGCATGGAGCACAGAGTTTGCTGGATTGGGTGCTTTTTCATAGAAAGATTCGCTATGGTCAGCAGTTGGTTACGGCATCCTCTTGAGTGCAAATCATACAGTAAAGGTTGCAAAAGTGGTTTCTACTGTAAAGCCTTGCTTTCATGACATGCCAAAAATGTTGCCTATTCAGACGGGACGTTCCAAGGTTGATTGCATTCCAAAGGTCACTGCTGAAAAGTCAGGGCAAAAGGCTTTCAGTTGACTGTGAGCTGTGATTGTCCCTGTGTGTGCAGGGAATTCACTCATTTGCAACTTCCTCTGCTGTCCTCTCAAGTATGTACCACAGACTGGCGTGGTAAAGCCACAAATACGGAATAACATCAACCACCAGGATGAGTTGGTGGCTTAATCATTGTGTTCTTGAAACCCTGTCACATTCATAAGTATTGCTGTGAACCCAGAACCAAACCTGAAATGGCAGGGAAATTAAAATCCAGACATTTTTCAAATCTTTCCTGATAAGGCCGCATATGAGACAGGAGCTTGTCCAACAGCATGAACTTTAAGGGGAAGTTGCATGCAAAGCATCTTTCAACACTGCATCCTTCCCATGGAAATCAGCAGTCATTCGAAAAAGACTTAAAAATGGCTTAAATGCTTTAAGCACCTAGAAGACTTAATAAGGATTTAAGTTGGCTTTAATGCTTACATTGTGCTACCTTAAAGATTTAAGGCAGCTTAAATGCTTATGTGCCTTAAGAAGTTAGGGTAACAATCACTTTGTCTGCACAAAGCCCATATAATCAGGATTTATTCAGCGAAACACTTTAGGGAGGTCTCCAAATCACCTCTTTTCTGAGACTGCTAGAGATGTCTTCATCAAAGGTGACCTGGCAGCACCAGCTCACGGTTTTACCTGCTTACCTAAATATCCACCACTCTTGCCTGGCACCCAGCACCTCAGTATTTGAGGTTTATTGCATCCAAGCTTGTGCACTGCTGTAGGCCTAAGAAAAGCCCTTGCATCCCTCTTGCGCCTTTTGGAAACCAAGGCACTGTCAGGCTGAGGAGTTTGACCAAGGTGGCACAGGAAGCCTGATGCAACGCAGAAACATGAACTCGGGTCTCCCACCCACCAGGTCCCTGGGTGCGGAGTCTCCTTCCAGCCTTGGAGCTGGACTGGCTTCCCCACGCTGGTTTATTTTCTTTTAAAGCATGACCCTTAACTTGGCTCCATGGGCACTGATGAAGCTACAGCAAGAGGAGCAGCTTCAAGGCCAGGCCAGCTGGAGCTCTGAGCAACCTGATCTAGCTGAAGATGCCGCTGCTCGTTGCAGGGGGGTTGGACTGGATGACCTTTGAAGGTCCCTTCCAACCCAAACCATTCTGTGATCCTATGATTCTATGAGTTTGGACTATTATTGTTCTATCTTGGGGCAGCCCCACTTCTGTGGGACTCATCTATTTCCTTGTGGCCAAAACCCATTTCCACTTTAACCCCAGTCTCCCCTCTCTTTCTGTTTCATTATGCAGAAGCCATGAAGGTGTTTTTCGCCATTTGGCTGGAGCATCTTTTAAGAAGTCTTCTTCCCTTCCCTCTGAGAAGGCAGTTCTTCCCTGGAACTATTCCTCCTGCTGGAGTTTGGGACTGCAATCTGGACATAGACCTGGGCAACCAGCCCTGTTTGAGCAGAGGGCTTGGACTAGATGAGCTCCAGAGGTCCCTTCCAATCACAACCATCTTGTGATACTGTGGTGTGTCCCACATGCCTCAAATCTGCTCCTCTGAGGACTGTGAAGTAATTACAGAGGAAGCTCATTTCTAGTGCCTGGTTTTACTAACTGGTAGTGAAATTATCTGAAGTTGGATAATGATTGCAGTCAGCTTGGAGAGAAGAGCAAACAGCACGGGATGGGAATGCGGTAGGTCTGGGAGGCACAGCTCTGGGAGTAATCACTGGCAACCCTCCCTGTTTGCATGCACTTATTTGGAGTTACAAAGTCACTTCTTCCCCTCCTCTGACACGTTCTCTCACTTGCTCTTCTCAGAAATATCTTTCATATAAAACAATAAGTGCAGTCTCGCAGTGCGGGACCAGCCTAGGCATGGGCAAAGCAGACGGACCCCCACGGGGGAGGGTTGTCCTGAAGCAGGGAGGAGGGAAGGGGCCAGCTCAAGGCCTGTGACTCTGCTCTTCACTTTGCCTATGCCAGAGCACTGGAAACCAGAGACACCACTGCGGATGCTGCTGGAGGAGAGGTTGAGGTGTAGCGATGAGCACGGGTGCAGCCTCCTCCATCAGCAGGAGTTGTTCTGCTCAGCTCTCGTGTCTTACAGGCAGCAACCTCAGCTCTCAACCATCCAGACTCTTTCTTATTGTCTTTTTTTGGTTTGGTTTGGTTTTGGTTTTTGGTTTTGTTTAGTTTTGTTTTTATTTTTCCCTTGCCATGGCATGAGCCACTGTGTTGAACCTCCGCCTGGCCTTTGTTCCTGATCCTTGGGGTAACAACATTTTATTTAGCATGTGGTGCTGCAAAGATTAGCCTGCTACTGCCTCAGATTGAAATTACAGGGCCAAATTCCAAATAAGGAAGAAATTTTTTACAATGAGGTTGGTGAACTACTGGCACAGGCTGCCCAGGGAGGTGGTGGATGCCCCATCCCTGGAGACATTCCAGGCCAGACTGGATGGGGCTCTGAGCAACCTGATCTAGTTGAAGATGTCCCTGCTCATTGCAGGGGGTTGGACTAGAAGACTTTTGAAGGTCCCTTCCAACCAAAACTGTTCCACGATTATGAATTCGGCTCTGATGCATGAGGGCTTTGCTCCCTATGTTGTTCCTCTGCATCATTTCTCCCCCAGGCCAGCGGAGCTATACCAGTCCAGCCAGGGGCACGTTCAATGCACTGGAGTTCATTCATTAGGAGTTTGTTCTTCATCCTTGGTGGTTCAAAGCCAGAGGGACAGGGAAACACTTGCGTCTGCACAACCCATTTACTGTTGCCTGGCTGGCTGCTGAAAGAGCACGGAGCAGAAAGATTCCCATGAGATTAGCCGTGTATTCAGCATGCCAGAAGCTCTCCCAGCTAAAAGCTGGGAGAAAGCATCCTTAGGGCAGCGAGACTTTCACAAAGCACATCCAGGGTACCTGGCAAGGACGTGACTTGCTGTCCATGGACACCCCAAGCAAGGGTTTGTCAATATTGCTACAGACAGAGCACACTGATCCATTGCATTTGAGCTGAATTTGTTTTGCAAATGTTGTTTCAAACACACTACCAAGAAATGGCCCTTTTCTGGCTTTTCTCCAGCTCCTGGGACACATCCTGTTCCCCAAGCTGGCCACGAACAGAGAGTTATGTGGAAAGCATCAGCACCATGAATAGCCACAGTACAAATTCCTCATGTCAGGTCTTCTGTAACTTATGTCCCCTTCGTGCTAAATGGCACCAGGAGCTGCTTTTCTTCTGAGGGGAGGTTTCTAATGTTAGACAACCACTTTTGTATGTAGATGGGGTATTTGCAGACTTTCCATATTTAAGATTATACTTAATATTTAATAATGGTCATTAACTATAATAATTTTTATGAAGACGTCTTCATGTTTTCTATGAGTACTTTACTTTAAAGTTACCTACCACTCTGATATAACTAACTTCTATTGTCTTTTTTTTAGTAAGCAGATTTGGATGAGTAAGAAATTGGTGAGCACAGATATTTGTACTAATCACCTTATTTTGTGTGTTTTAACATGCATGATAGACATCCACTGTGTGGGCTGGGTAACAGGTGATATACGTTCAAGTGAATATATACACACTAAAGAGGAACGTGGAAACTCTTACAGGATTTATTTAACACAGTGCAGAGCTATAAAGTTACTATCCAGACAGAAAAACTCGACGAACTAGCTCTGATCCTTTAGAAAAGAGCAGACGAAGGGGACTTCGGTTGTCTTAGAAAATAATTTCAAGAAGAGAGGGTTCTAAAAAACGTATTGCCTTCAAATGTTGCTCTTAAGCTACATGAGTTGGATCTAGTTTCATTTCAAATAGTGCCTTTCATGCAAATCACATGTCTGTATGCTTCAAGGTTCTAACTAGAGTGTTAAGACCAAGAAAAAAAAAAAAGAAAAATTGGAGATATGAGCAAGTGTGGGTTTAGATAAGCTTTGAGTAAAATGGGAGAGGCAGTGAAATGGAGAGCTAATGTCATCTCCCAGTAGGGGTCAAGAATTTAAGTTCAGTGTACGCAGGATGGGTGGGCCCAAAAGGAATGCCTGATGATTTAAAATAGCAGAAGGAGCTAATCTACAGGATGAGCTGCCATGGGGGAGAACACAAGCAGCTGGTAGAACAAGATTTTTTACTGTCTTTTACTCAAGTGAGTTACAAAAGGCAGCGAAAAATACTCAGAGGCAAATGCAGAGGGGACAGATTTGTGCAGAATTCTTAACTTGGTCGTTAGATGGACTGTCTTCTGGAGCATGCTACCGTGTGATTAGTTCTTGAATTAATTAGGAAAATAATAAGTGTCTTATCCTCCCTGTGGTCAGCGCTCTGAACCTCATTAGCACCAGTGCACAGCCCATTAGCAAAGGACTTGCAACATCAAGCCCTCCAAAGGCTTGCTCTTGAGCAGGATGAGAGCTGGGAGCATTGAGCAAGCGCAAGAGCTACAAGTGTCCCAGGGGATAAATACCTCCCACCTGTGAGGATTGGACAGCATGATGTACAGGAAGGACTTTGTGGACCATCTAGGCCAGTTGGGAATACTGACAAATTTTTTGCAAGCTTGCTTTTTCTATCACACTGGAGAACATTGGAGTGGCTTTGAACTGCTTGGTGCTCGTAGTCCTGGGATGTGTTGTTTCCCAAGGGCCAGCAAGAGAGAACTTGCAAACTGCTGATAGCCAGGCAAAAAAGGCATGCAGTAACATTTGGCTTTGCAGCTTATTTTCTTACGAAGGTGGTTTGGGGTTATATTTTCCCCCTGAATTTTCACACATAAATGCATTAATATAATCTGAGTCATGTCTGTATATTTACAAAGAAACAGATCTCCAAGGAGTTTATGGATTTGTAATCCCAGCACTGAATCTCTGAGAACGATCCTTCCAGACCTTAATGAGATATTGTGTCTGCTCATGGAGGCAAAGCCTGGCCTTGGACACCTGTCCAACTTTTCCAAAGGAGTGAGTAAGAGTCATGTGTACGTAATCCTTCTGCCAGAACTTGACAGGCAGCAGCGAGGGCTGGGTTCAAGTCTAAGGGCATCACTACAAACCCTCTATCTTGAGCTCAGAACCAGCAACCTCAGAAAAAGTGGTTGGGCAGTCCTTCTCCAAGCGTTCTCCAACAAGAGTCAGATAGGTAACGAGAAATGTACTTATCAAAGAGGAAAAAAGGAAATTTGAATGAGGCAGGTAAACAGCATTGTAATAACAAATGCCAAAACTGTAACACTTTCAGTTTCTCTTGCTTTGGGATATAACTGCTTGGCAGCTTTCCCGCCCCTGCGTAACCTTCACTGGTGGTTTCAGAATTAGTCTTGCAGGATAGCAAGGACTTACACAGCTGTGAGTCCGTGCTCTGCTCTCTGCCCCTTGCTGCTGGCTGCTCCTGCAAACACGCTACAGCATCTTCCCTTTGCAGCTCACGTGCTGAGAGCTGTAGGGTTGGGGTGGGGGAGCCACACATCCCAGGCTCCCCCTAAATGATCTGGCTGACCTGTGCTTGCACATGGTATTGCGATCACCAACTTTTCTGCATGCAATGCTATTTAGGAAGCCACTGGGCTTCTCTTTCCACTTGGTAGCACTGGAACTCCCCTGGATTTGGGCCCTTTTGATTGTGGGAATTCCAGGGGCTCCAGGGGGATGCACAGGGTGGTATTTTTGCTGCAGTGTCATCCATCAGGTTTGCATGTATTTTCACTGTCTAAAGATAAGCTTTTTAAATTGGGAATTTATTTGCCTTCATGTGCACTGCATCTCCACCTGACTACAGACATTTGCTAAGGACATAAGTGTCATCCCACTAGTTAAATCAGTTGAGTTATTTGCTTCCAAATATGTCTAATTGTAGAAGAAAGTGAAAGGATCCCAGAATCAGGTACATTTGGAGTACATCCTTCATGGGATGTATTTTCTTTCCGCTAATCTTAGGCGATTACTGATTGGATCACACCTTGAAGTGGGATGTCTCATAGACGATTTTTTTCTCTTGAAATATAGTACCTGCTGGCCCTATTATTCATGGAAATGCCAGCTATTTCTAGCATCCATCTGAATTATCACTTCCAATGTTACCTTGTGAAAATCATTCTTGTGCATCAAGTATTTGTTGTTTGTGTAATGAGAGAAACAGGAAGTCACTCACCTATGGACATGGCTCTGTATACAGGCAGAATGAAAAAAAGAAACTACTCAGTTACGGCAACTGAGGTGTGCTTTGCTCTGAAAAAGCAGCATTTCTTTTTGGGCTATTTATACCAGCTGTCTTTCATTTCTGTCTGATGTCACTTCACTCTCACTTTAAAAAAATGAAATAATGTATTCAGCTGAAATTCTCTCTGTTACTTCAGCTGACATGTTTTATACTATCTCAAGTCATTCTGTCAGGTTCCTTCCTATTTACTATCACTCTCACCTCACTCTTTTCATCTTTCAGTCTCTTCTGCTCCTCAAATCTTTTTATTGCTCTTTCTGTACTCCTTCAGACTATTTTGACCTCATGTCTGAAGTGCCTCACAGGTTTTTCTGCGTTCAATTAACCTGGGAAAATTGATGCCTTCAGCATGTTTCCTCTTCCCTTCCTGCTGCTCTGCCCACCGGGACACCTATAGCTGTGCGCTGCCTTGGCCATATTGCAAGTGAACTCTTGCTTTATACTCTTGTCAGCGATTTTTATCCATGACTGAATTTTACCCACGTGCCTGTTCAGTTTTCTGAGGAGCATCTTAAAAATGCTATTGAGAAAGTATTTTTTTTAATTGGTTTTGCTGTTTACTGCAGATGAGCTAATAGATGATGGGAGAGACACTGCCTGTCCTTGCAGAAGCCACTCTGGTCTGCTGCTGTCCTGCTATATTCACCAGGTTGTTTTAAAGTAGCATTTCAGTTATCAGTTCAGCCAAGGCTTCCTGCTCCTGATTCAAGACTTCCTGGTCCGAGGCTCTTTTTTTTTTTTTTTTCAAGACTGGTGCTTTGCAGGGTCTTAGCAGTGCAGAGAAAAATATCCCAAATTCCTTTAGGACTTAAGAGGGATGTTTTTACTGGCAACTCAGTCTTATATTGTTCCAGTCCTTGGTTATTTGATACACAGTGCAGGAAGAAGGAAAGAAGAGAGTAATGATCCCCCAAAGCATTCAGGCTTTCAGGTTGGGAAACCATATCTGAGGTCCTGCCTCAAAAGGTCATCTCCAGGGAGCCTGGGGTTGTGATGGAGAGTGCTTCTGGATGGAGAAGCAGTTGCCCAGAGGGCTTCTGCAGAAGCAGCACCTCCTGGTGATGGGAGCATTTGGCTCCACCTAGGACCAACAAGGATGCTGGCCAACACAGAGGTGAGCAAAGGACTGACAAGTGTCACCAGGCTTTGCCGAAAAGATGTGCCACATTTGCGTCACCCAATGCATTCCCTCTGCCATGGTCAATGACAAAATCTTACAGATTCCTCTTGTGCTGCATCTTTCAGCCTACCAGTTTTATCTGTTTCTCCTTCACAAATCTGCACATATTGAACTGGGTGAGGGATGTATCTGCAACACTGGGAAGCCCATGGCTGGAAAAACCCTGCTTCATGGTTTCTCAGTGGATGCTCACAAAGGATACAACTTTGGTGGGGGGAAGGGATTATTTAGTGTGGTTTGTGATTGTGCACATAGGGACAAGGCGCAAAAGCAAGAACACCTGTGGGATAGCTGGCATTTTATCAACCATAGGTTCTCACACAGGACGGTTTGTCCTGTGAAGCCCTTTAGGATCAGGCATATTCCCATAGAACACAGCAGAAGCCATCCAAGGATGTTCCCACTCTAACTTTATCATTTCTATTAATATAAAAGCAGAGGCAAGGCCACGGAGCACTGAAACAATCCCTTCACTGTGCAACTGCCCATGGGTGTATGCAGACAGTGTGATTGCCCTTGTGCTGGGGTGATGACAAAGGATTTAACCTTTTCTTTTGTAAGCTCTCGTTAAAACCTAGCCCCATGTGCACCTCCTGGTTACATGGTTGTGGTAGTGTAGGATCGTGTTTTTCTCATTAAGAAAGAAATAGGTTTTCCTCTGCCTTGTGGACAGCCTCTCTAAGTTAAACACAGAGGACTGGTACAATGAGTGCAAACTCCTTGTTGCTGTAACATTCAAAAGTTTTGGCTTTACTGCATCCTAATAAATAACTAAAACGTTCCATCAGTTCAGTAGCATGGGGAGTGAGAACAATGTATGACCAGATAATTAAATGTCTTGTCTTTAAACAGGACACAAAGTCATTTTCAATAGAGGCTGCTAAACCAGGCGCCCTTGCTCATCTGACATGCTTGCAGGGCTGTGTTTGGTATTCTGTGACAAGTGATTGTGTGGGGATTTTGCTGGATGCAAACACTGAAAAAAAGACCTTGTTTATTCTGCAGTTCTGGCTTATTCATCCCAGATATGACTTTTCCAGTCCTGTTGAGAACCTTAGAGACCACGGGTAGCTCCATTCAGCTCTGCCCTGGCTCAGCACAAAGGGAAAAACAATATACAGGCATGTTTGCACAGGCAGGAGTGTGCCTTCGTCCTGTGTCCCACAGGAGGAGAGAAGCCGTTTGCTGTCTCCTCTGAGGAAAACGGTGCTATAGGCCATGGACAAACAGCCCCTGGCCTGGTTTCACCCTATAGATCCTTCACTGAGCAACACTGAATTGCATAAGGACAGGGCCAAATGTGATACCTCAAATGAGATGCTGGAATCTGAGAATAAACTATGCACAGAGATAAAAACTCTTCTTCAGTTGGCCATTTACATTATGACCTACATGATATTAAACATTTCATTTTATTTTATTTTATTTATTTATTTATTTTAATAAATGTTGAGCAACAAAATTGCTCAAACCAGTAGCTAAAACAATTAACCTCAAGAAGGTAAACAGGATACAGAAAGAAGAAGAGAAAACAGCCAAATGCAAAAGAAAGTTGTGTCTTACTAATCTGCTGTAATTCTTTCCACAGCTCAACAAATAAAAGTAGGTGTACCGTTTTGGCTTGGATGTTTGTGCCCAAACAGCACAAAAAAAAAAAAAAAAAAAAGAAGAAGAAGAAAGGATTAAATAATGAGGCAGCAAAAATTGCTAATTATGCTTTACTTCCAGATGAGTGAAAGCTGTAGGGAATTATGCAGGGACTTAACGACTCACAGTCACCAGAGCAGCACAATGCTACATGAAGTCCCCAGATGCCAAAAGCAGCCTGATGTGCGTTGAGAGGAATGTCACGAGTACTCAGGCATACCTCACACAGGGCTTGACATGCATCAAAACCCGTCCAAAAACAAAAGAAAAAGGACTCTCTTCTTTTTCTTTCATGCTGCCTCACAGCTTCCCATCAGCCACAGAGCTGCCTCCTACAAACTGCTCCTGAAAATGGCCTTTGATTGAAACAAGTGTTTTGAAAGATGGCAGAAAATAGTCTGCTCATGCTGCTCTCCTTTGTGGTCCTGTGTCTGATTTTGCCTGGTCTGTACCTTGAGCTTGGTGGGCTTTGCTCTATGTGTCCGCAGAACGTGGCTGTGTGACACTCTGCTCCATTGGCCATGACTCCTGGCCAATACAGTGATATGAATAAAATTGCATGAAATTGATGTAGAACAACTTGAAAAGGGATTTGAGGATTTTTTTTTAAATATGATGTAGAATTAACTGACCACCTTGGACAGCCATGCCATAAGAGATCATTGAGATAGTTGGCCCTCAGTGAGGATGAGGCATTTAGAAATGAGAATCCAATAGCCTTTCTTTCTCAAAAAATAACTTTTTTTCTCATTTTTCCAATGTCACAAACCAGTTGTGAAGGGAAAGATAAGGAAATGTCACCCCTAATATTACTCTTTAATTGTCCCTTTAAATATTTGTTGGGCTTGCCTTTGAAATATAATATTTGTCTCCGATTGCACTCAGAAATTGGTCAGGAGAGTAGAGGGATCCTGGCTCTATGTGAGATGACAGTTCCTCTTGCTCCCAGCAAAGCCCATTTGGCTGCATTCACCAGTTACACCAGATACTTCATGATCCCTCTAAATTCCAAATTGTTGAGCTGTTTTCCAGCTATTTGGGCTGGAACACAACTGTGTTCCCAGGGAAATCCCGGTTTCAGAGCAGAGCCGCACCTGGAGCGGTCGAGAGACGGGCAGCCGTGGCTGGGAATTTGCTCCTGAGCTCTCGTCTCCTTTCCAACCTCTCTGCAGCCTTATGAGCAGAGGGGGAAAAAAGTCTCCGCTGGGATGCTGGATTCGCCAGCCAACAGGCAGGCGGAATCTGGTGCACATCGCGGTCCCAGATTGAAGATCGCATGTGACCCCCCCGGCAGCCTCGGCATCTCCCGCCAGCTGCCTCCACGGCCAGAAGTGAGAATGTTAATAAACACCCAAATGAAAGGAAGTTGTTGGGTTGTAATTAACATATGCCATTAGTATCTGTCGCTTTGGCCGGCCGAAGCAGACAGGCTGAACCCATACATACAAATGAGTGTCTGCCCGAACTGCGGGGAGGGGAGGGAAGAGATGATTTCATTGTGAGCGTCTGGTGCTGTCAGCAGCTTTAAATCACACGGGTACTTACTAACAAAAACAGTAACGACCATTGTGTCCTGGAACAATAATATGGCTTTTAAAACCTTGTTTTATTCCATAAAGAGTTCTGAATTCTTGCCTGCCCTCTTCTTTTCACCAGAGATGCTTGATTTAAAAGATATTCCAAGGGGGAAAAATAAAGGTCTGGCCCACCAAAGGTTGGTCTGCACCTACGGCTCTTTCGCAACTCTCCCCAGTGCTGCTACCAGTGGGACGGGTGATGGCACCAGTCGCATGGGAATCACGTCAAGCCACTTCCAAAGAACCTCATCAAGGGCTCTGGAAGGTCTCTAATGAGCCCAGATACACCTGCGCTGGCCAGGACCATTTTGCTGAAGCGATAATGGTACTTTTCTGTGTTCATTACCCATAATTACTTTTGTATGGCTGTGCACTGCCTACCTCACCAATTCTTCTCACTTAGGGGGCCGAAAAATTAAAATGCACAGACAAGCCCCTGCCCCTCAGCACTGCTGGAGACCTCCCCGTTAATTGCTGTCGCTCTCTCTTTGCTCCACAGAGATGTGTCAGGAACTGAAGGCTTAGCAGGTTTTATCCTCTCTAAAAATAAAGCTTCTGTGAATTCAAAAAATAATGGTGATTTGTAACCCCCAAATATTGCTGGAAGTTAATTGTAATTTCTTTTTTTTCAGTCGTCTTAGTCCTCCTCTAGGTTTTTAAATGTTTATTTACATAAGCGATTAGTTCAAGTACTATCACTACCGAAACCAGCAAAGCTAGGACTGCAAATGTGATTCTGCTGAATTGCTAAACTGCAGCAAAAAACAACAAAGTCAGAAACGCCTGGGCTGTTTTCCAAGACACGGGATTTATATGATCACATTCTGCATCTTGGTTCAGTCTGACAGAGTATTTTCCTACTTTCTGTATTAAAAGACCTTCAAAGGTCTCTGCAGGAGTTTCCCTTTGGAGGCATTTGAGGTGGTAGATAATAATTAGACATTTCTATAGTGCAGAAATTATTTTCTTCACATTTCCCATTTCACAGGCAGAGCTGTGGTCAGCAACTCTCTCTGACTCAGCCTGTCATCTTCCTGCTTTTAAAACCCCACAATTCTTCTGTTTACTGTCTTTTTTTTTTTTTTTTTTTTTAAGAATTACTGCATCTGAAAAAAATCCGGTTCTGTTGTCCTTGCTTCCAGCTTTCCGCAGCAAAACTGCCACTGTCTCCAGCAGAATTTTTGTCCGAGGAGGCACCGCAGAAAACCCACAGATTCCTCCTTGGTTAGCAGGTCCAGCTGGATGCAGCCAGTGCTCCCCGAAATGGCCTGGGAAAAGCTGTGGGACTGTCCCTTTCAGCTGGCCCTGCTCCAGGGGAAAAGCTGAAGGCCAGATGGATGAGGAGCTGGCAAAGGAGGTGTTTGGATTGATGTTTTTTCCCAAACTTCATGATAAAATCCTTAGAGGTGGTTGTGGCGGTACGTTCTCCTCTCCACACAGAGATGGACCCAGCCACTGAGTGCACAGTGAGGCTGCCAAGGGGGAGGCCTGGTTTTCCAGCCTTTACACCTCCCATCTCAACCCTGATGTAATTCCCCCATTTTCCTCCTCCTCTACATCACAGCGTGGGCAGGAGGCCGGTGCAGCCATCCTGCATCAACAAGACCACGCTGTGGTTGCCCTCATCACCCTTCACCATACCTTCCATCGCTCAATGCCTTCTACTGGAAAGAAGACCCAGGCTGCCATCCTGGTTTCTCCGAGGACCCACCACCAGCTTCTGGCCCTACCGAGGGCTAGGGAGAAGTCAGGGGGCTGCACCACATCCCCGGGGGAATCAGGGAGCTACAGCCTGTATGACCAGGCTTGCTTTGGTTCCACTGCAACTGCTGCACTGCAAGATGGCACTGGAAGGATGTCTTCAGATGGAGACCTCAACATGCTATCAGATTGTGGGGTGGAGAAATATCCCTGTAATGCCACATCACGAAGCTGCTTCTTCTCACCAAAAGAATGCAACGGCACTTATTCCTCCTTCAATATAACGTAGGCTGGGGAAAAGAACTGGATTTGGCACCTGCAGTTAGAGCCCAGCTCTTCTGAGGTCTTCATCCAGCCTGGGAATATATTTCAGAAACCTTTTTTAACATCAAGAAAAAGGGGATAGTCTTATACTGTGGATATTGTCCCCTGCATGAAGTCCCACCACCTGTAACAAGATTCTCAGGGAGAAAATTCATCTGTTTTAAACCAAATTCCCAGATCAAGACCTAAACCTGAGGGAGCTTTATGGAAGCTGGTTTCATTAGTTTTTATCCACAAAAACTCTTTTCTGGATGGTGCAAATGTTCTTTAACCTTTTTTTGACACCACTCTAAATATTTTAATGGGGAAGCTGTTCCACCCAAAAGCAGTTGTTCAGCTACACAAAGTTCAAAGGCACGAGAAGAAAAGGTTGCCAGTGAAAAGTTCCATTAGGAAGTAGATTTAATCTTAAACTATGTATATTCATCATTGCTTAATGTATTTAGTGCAGTGCCCAGGGCAACTCATCACATGAGGTGGGGATACAGATCCAGCCTCACACTTTTTGCTGTCCATGGGTGCGTCTTCCACCAGTCTAAGCCAGGGCTGCCACTGTCCTGCTACCCTCTCCATCCCCATGCTCCCATCTCCTCCATGGGCCAGCACTGATGCATGCCTGGCCCCATGGTGTGCGCCTTCAGCCCTTCCACCAGCAAGAAACATCCCTGCAAGTAGTGAGGGGGTTGTTTTCTGCTGATTTGGCTTAGTGGCTCATCCCGCCCCCACACTGTCAATGCAGCAGGGACCGAAATGGCATGGAGCTGCACCTTGGACTTCACATGGGACTCCTGTGTGATCTCCTCAGCTCCCATGAGCTTTTCTCATGCTCCAAGTTAAGCATTCTTGCAAGTGAAATTTGCAGGATTGGTCCTTACGTTTCCACCCAGTAGTTCCACATATTCTGATTTCGTGGATTTTTCCCAGGTTTTAGGGGAGCAGTTTGACCATGTTGAATGCATCACCAGGTAGTAAGCAGCTCTGTTAGCCTCAGAAAGGTTTCAATGTTTACTTTTCCTTCATTTTGCACATTTTAAAGTATTTCAGTGTGTTTCTCCATCCAAATTTTTGCCATAGCTGAAAACACACATTTATAATTCCAAAGGTAATGAGTGATAAGCCCTAACGCACTGGAAACTAAAGCTATCATGTTTTTCCTTCATATCAACTGTCTGCTAGAAATAAATTATGAGCAGGTGTGTGTCAGTCTTCTTGAACAGAGGCACCTGCACACGAAAATGCCCAGAAACACCCATTTACTAACACAGAGATTAAAAATTTCAGCTTCAGCTCCTGCATTCGGTACCTTTGTGATAATGAGGCACGAAGCATCCCAGCTCCTCTGCTAGCACTGTTCAGACCCTTGCCCATGAGATGCCACCTCTCCTGCACCACCAAGAGCTGCTGATCTGGTAAGCACAGCCCAAAACAGGCCAGACCTCATGCAACAGGGAAACCGGGTTTCCTTCTGGAACTAGTTTTTTGTTGTTGTTTTGTTAACTTTCTTTATACAGAAAAGAGGGACTTGAGGAAGAATGGGGAAAAAAAAAAAAAAGTGTCCTTCATGCTTTTTTCATTTCATTAGAGGAAACTAGAAGGTTATGGAGGCTGGTATAAGAAGCAGAACAAGAAAAAAACAGCAGTTTTAGGATTAACATGTTTTCTTTATCAAGTTCTTTGCTGCTGTGAAGAAAAGCGGAGGATCTTTGTGATTTGTTTGCATTTTTGTAAGACAATCTTGTATCCAGTTTCCAGTCTCTAAGTCTCACAAATGAAGTGCAAGTATCACAGCATGATGGATCCCATAAGGCATCATCGTCTGGAATCACAGTATTACATAAAAATCTCACATATGATTTTTTTGTAAAAATTTAAATTTGCCTTCCAAACTGTGACTCCAATACATATACAGAGAGAAAAATAAAAAATACCAGCATGAGGTTTTTTAGATAATGTGTACTTTTTAAAGCTCATTTTCTAATTTCGAGGGACGTGACTCATGCTTTCTTGCACGCTTGGATGTGACAGTGCTGCTTGGTAGCACACAGACATGAGTGTAGCAGCTTGAAAACCCCAGTTCATGTGAAAAATAAACGAGTCTTAACAGATGCTGACTTCCTCTGTGATGTGGTCATCTGCCGTGTAAGTTATCTGGACATATGAGTGTGTATTTTTAAAGATGACACAAACTTCTTCTCTGAATGTCCATTAATCAATCTCTTCCCTTAAACGCAGCTTACACATACACTGCCCTACAGATCTAGGAAGTCCTACGTTCCTCCCAGGCTAATAGCATGTTACAAGTAAATTCTTCCAAAGGGAAAGGTCAATTCTGTGCCCAGTCTGAATTTTGTTTAGATTATTTGAGTGGAAAGCCTTCCTTCCTGCCTACCATGCTGGAGAACCTCTAGAAGACTTGGCTTCTTCCATAGCGTGCATACCCATTGCTTTCAGAAACCTCACCTCCTTTTATGATGTTGCAGGCCAGGTGATGGAAATTGCTGGTCACCTTTGAAAATATGGCCCTTTGGCATTGTCTGTGCATGAGGATGACCAGGAGGGCAGCAAGATGAAGGCTGTGGCCATCGATGGCCAGAGGAAGGAGGTTGCTCAGGGTTGCTGGAAATGCAGTGCTCCTCTACTGCTGGAAGTCCTTCATCAGTTGAGTCTTCCTGGGAAAACAATGGCAATCTAAATTTCTAATGTAGCAAAACAAGCAGGAAAAGAAGTGCTTACTTTCAAAGGCCCTTCTGTGCCTCATTAAAAAACTGAAAGAGACCCAGGGGAGGTCTCACTGCTCAGTCCCTCTAATCTTCTTAACTTTGTCGCGGGTTTGTTTGAGATTTTTCCCCCTATTTGTGATGGTGATAAGTACTGACAGCCATGAGACAACCTTTCTGAGTCCCCAGCTCCACATTCAGTAGTAAGGGCTTAGGAGCCAGCGCTGTGCCTCCCTCCACGTTCACTGGGATGGAGACCGACTTTCTGCCCCATGCGTTTATCCAGGTACTTAGCAAAATTCTTTGTATTTCCATGCAATCTCCAGCACGGTCTGCATCTCAAGTAGCTGTGACTCCATATCTGAACTTAGGAAAAAAGAATGAATTATTTCAGCATCATGTTGCAGCAGCTGCCTATACTCAACAGAAATGGAGAAGCCTCCAGTGGCCAGTCAAGAGAAGAGCTATAAATGTCATAGGTTGGCCACAATAATATTAAAGAGCCACACTCTCTGACAACCTTTTTTAGGTATAGATCATTCGAAATTTATTTGACCTTTCTGGATGGTTTTTTTAATATATAAATCCAGTTTGACAGTTGTTCCTCACATTTTGGAATATTTTGGTATCATAAAAGTGCATTTCTGCTCAGAGATCAGATGTGTCCTCCAATAACAATTACGTAGCACAGAGTAACAAGCCTATTGTTTAGCCCAATACATCAAGCTGTTTAATCAAGGAAGCCAGATTGTTATTTCTTCACTGCACATTTATAACTCTTTGTTTGACTTCATATACATCCATGCATATATACATACATACAGAGATATATATGTTTCGATGCTTTGAGCACTGTGATCTGCAGCACAGGGAAAGTATGTTGGCAAGGGACTGCTGATCCATCAGAAAAGTGTCACTCTGAGCAAGCCAGGGTCCCGGGGCTGAAGTCTGGCTGAGCTGGGATCCCCAGGGCTGGTAGCTGATGCTCTATGGCACCTCACCATCTCCACGGCAGGAGCAGCGCTTCCCCTGGGACATGCCACAACAAGTACTGGGTGACTTGGGGGACACGTGTGCTACTATTCTGAGCCACGGCTGCAAAGAAAATGTAGGCATTGCGCAGGAAGGAGAGAAATTTCGGGGATGTCCTGACCCCTAACTGAGAAAGCTTGAAGGGCAGATGACCAGCCATCACTGGGCTTAGAAAGAAGTTTAGAGCAGCCATGAAAAGCTGATTCATGAACGTGAAACATTTATTAGCAGCCAACGCTGTTTTCCCATTAAAGCTAGCAACTGGGCAAGGGGAGTGAAGCTGCTTTTCATGCTCATACACAACAACCTGCTTCTCCTTCTCCACAGCACAGCGACAACGCTGAAAACCCTCCTCTTCTTCATCTGAGGCGACCCCCTGTCCTGCAGTGCCCTCCAGCACGCGGAGTTCCCCCAGGGAGTGCCCCATCCCTCTTCCCAGCCACACACCTTTGCCATCAGGTGGGGTGAGCATGGAAACGTGGGTGCTGCCCATTCACCCAGGCTTCCTCGTGCCATTGCACCTTCCTCTGCTCTATGGCTCGCCTGTGGTTTCTTTGCAGAAACACACACCCCTTCTAGATATGAGAAAACGTATCAACCCCATTGAATGCATTTCCATAGGACTACATCTCCCTGGGGCACTCCTGGATGGGCAGCTCTTCATCTGATAGGCTTCCAAAACCAGGTTTAGCTCAGCTAAGCCTTTCCCTATATAAATAATTGCTGGAAGATGAAACACATGCGGGGGCTATGTCCTGCCAATAAATCTTGGTTTCTGCTCCATACATCCAACTAGCCCTTCAGCAATTTATCTTCTAACCATGCTTTTGTACAACAACCTTCATTCTTGACTTGAAGCTGCATATTGCAATTTTGTAATATACTGTAGGAATAGGATATATCTAGTTCTTCTTCTGGGACATGGCACTGCAGAAAGCCTCTGCCCTCTATTTTCTGGCTCCTTTTAATGCTACCTAGAGAGCTACTAGAGAGTGTCCACAGGAGGGCCACGAAGCTGGTGAAGGGTTTGGAGGGGAAGCCGTATGAGGAGCGGCTAAAGTTACTTGGTTTGTTCAACCTGGAGGAGACTGAGGAAAGACCTCATGGCGGCTACAGCTTCCTCACAAGGGGAGGAGGAGGGGCAAGCAGTGATCTCTTCTCTTTAGTGACCAGTGGCAGAACCCGAGGGAATGGCAGGAAGATGTGCCAGGGAAGATTCAGGTTTGACATTACGAAAAGGTTCTTCACCCAGAGAGTGGTGGACACTGGAACAGGCTCCCCAGGGAGGTGTCACGGCCCCAAGCCTGACAGTGTCCAAGAAGAGACCGGACAACACCCTCAGACACATGGTGTGGACTGTGGGGTTGTCCTGTGCAGGGACAGGAGCTGGACTCCATGATCCCTGTGGGTCCCTTCCAACTCAGGACATTCTATGATTCTACCTGCCAGCAGGCAAATAACACTTAATGTGTTACCCCTTGTCTCTGCTTGGCTATTTAAGTTCTCATTTTCACATCCTATAACCTTTTTTTCCAGAAAGAACTGCACAGGTAAACTCACATCAGGCCCGGATAAGCTGCACTGGAAGTAATGCAGGTTTTGGGAACACAACTTTTTGGGTAAAAATTTTACAAAAACCTAGTCCAGGCCATTTCCACTATGAAAACCGCAGGCCTAAAGTCATTGCAGTTTCTGTCCTGCAACCATCTGTGTTAAGTCATATAAAAAATCCTGATGAGCTCTTCCAAGAGGCAGCCACCAAATCTTCCTTCTGCGTCAGCCTGGCTGTCCCCTGCCTGGAGGTAGGCAGTTCTGGCTCCCTGAGACCAAAAAAGTGTGTTAGGTTACTGCCAAAAAGGAGAGAGAACTAAGAGTCAAGAGATTCAGGCTTGTTTCCCAGATTTGAAACAGTCATCATTTATGGCCTTGTGCAAAAATCACTTTTTTCTCTACTTCCCCTGGGTCCTTATCAGGAAAACTGGAACATTTCCTTACTCCCAACCAGTCCTGTCCATCAGAGGGGTAAGTTTTAAGGGGAAGCATCTGAGCGTTGCTACAAATGAGTACAGCCCAAACAGGTCCTGATGTGGAGGAGTGGGGGCTGGCAGGATCATCTTCTGAATGCAGGGAGGCATTACTCAGATGGATGCTTCTTTAAATTCCTTGATAAACCATCAGGAAACAGCTACAGTTACTTCAAGATCAACATGGAACATATTCCCCACCAAAAAGCTGCTCTGGGTTCACCAGAAGTTTACAGCCCTGGAATCTTAAGATGCTTTTGCTTCTCTGGTGAGGATATGGTTTTATGGGAATCAAGTGTTTATGGGAATCAAGTGTTTATGGGAAAAGGATGGCTTTCACCTGGCAAGGCAAGGAACCAGCAGCAAAACTTACACATTTTTGCACCATCTGTTGTGACTGTCAGTGCTATGGCTCTCAAACCTTTGAGGAGAACCTCTTTGGGTTCACAATTCTTTTTGACTACAGCAATGCCCTTCAAGAAATTATAACGTAAATACCACCAGGTGACTTTCTTGTGTGGAGCATTGCAAGGTCTTAGAGCATAAGTGAGGTTGGTTTCATGCTGGAAAACAGGCAGCTCTTGCACAAGTTACATATCAAGCAGAAACATTGCTGTGGGAGGAGAAGGTTTTCTTTTTACCTAAGTGTTTATGTCAAGTGATCCTTCCTTGGACCAGGTTTTGACTGGAGATTTTTGGAGGAAGCAACTGACCTGCATACTGCCATCTCACTCCGAAAATCGGTCACCTCCGTGTGCCGGGTGTCTCCACCAGTGCTGAGCTGCTAGGTGAAAACTTCTGCTAGGTCTCAAGAGAGCTACAACACAAACTGCCCAGAAAAAAGCAGCAGTTTAATTTCAAAGAGCCTTTTGGATGTCAGCATTGTACGTGTCCCCAGTGAGAAACAAAACCATTCTGGCTGATGTGCCAGTCAGGGCTGCAGCCAAGTGGACTTGAGAGCAGGAACAGCTGGATGTCAGTGGACTATTAAAGTGCTGCAGCCAAAAGCCATCGTTGTGGACCTGCTCACATACCACAGACCTCTGGAGAGGATCATCTGCATAATTACAAGGATCACAGATCTTGCACTTCCCCTATCAATGAACATTTTCCTTTTGGGTACAGTGTGTTCCTGCAGATTCTGACGATAAACTGCTCTAATGGTCTTTGCAGTCATCTGATTTAGGTACAGAAAAATGTCCTAGCGCTGAGCTGGAAACGCAGCTCCCCACCGCGTGAATCTGCATGGGAACAGGGTGTGTGCAGCACGTTCCATCCATGGATAAGCTAATCCTTTCTGCAGATAAAAACTACCAGCAAAATGTAGCCTGAAAAAGTAGTTACTGAGATTGTTTGTTTTTTAAAGGATGGATAAAATTTCAGAGCGATAAAATCATTTCCTTGAACTACTTTCATTCAAATAATTTACTTCCTTTCAAAACGCTTAATCTTTCCTTTGCTGTAGTTTTTCTGGGGTGTATTTTGTTGTTGATTTTTTTTGTTTTGCTTTTTTTTGGTTGGTTGGTTGCTGGTTTGTGTTTTTTTTCCCTCCTAGGCAGGGGTGAGCAAGGACAGAGGTGGCCCTGATCTGAATGGGGGGGATGTGCAGTTACAAGACTGCGTTTTGTGATACGGGGAGCACGTGCCACGCCAGCTGGAGCTAACGTGCGTGGAGGGGGGACACCAAACACCCCACGGGCCCCTCCAGTAAATGTCGCATTGTGCTGGTAAATGCCTCATTGTGTTAATTCACAGGAGCCGTGCAGACAACTACAATGAAAATTGTTGTGTAGTACCAGTGCTCAGGCTGTGTCCAGGGCTTGGATCGTGTTGGTGGGCTTCACCTTGCATGGAAGGAGCTGGTGAGAGGTGCCAAAAGTGCACCGTGTGCAACATGGCCAGCTCAAAGCTTCGGACTCAGGGATGGAGCTGGGGATTTATTTTTCAGTGAAGGCTGAGCTTCTTTGATTAATTGCATGTAACTTTAGGCAAAACATCAAATAGCATGAGATTCTCTGTAAAGCCACAAAAAGCTGGCAGTGCTGGGGAAGTGGTGAAAAATGAATTGTTTTTTCAAAGTCGCATAATTATTTTAGTAAGGTTGTCAGCCAAAGCCTGGAAAACTCTGCAGAGCAAAAAATAAAAGCCACTGAAAAAAAAAAAAAATAAAGGCTACATCTCTGGCTTAAGTGCTGGCCTGGACTTTATGGGGTATTCTCAACCCCTGCTGTGCAATGCAAGCTGCCTTCTGGAAAGCAGATTTGTAAATGGGAGGATTTAATCCTGACTGCTGTGGAAATCAGTGAAGTGCCGTGGGATCAGGCAGGGAGTCCAGCACCCGTGGGCTTGGGCTCACCTGTGGGAGCTGAGAGCTCTCTCTGTCCTGAGGCTGTCATGCTGCAAGGTCAGGTGAAGAACAATAAGAGAAAGCATAAAACGTTACTCACAAATAGGTCAAAAGAGAAAGAGACAGCTGAGCCTTTTCCCTGAGCTGGCTGACCTATGCTGCAGCCTGCAGCATGTGAGGAAATCACATCCAGATGTCTTTGGCTGTCAAACTTCTCACACACAGTTTGATGGGCATTTCAGTGGGCATTTTGACTGCTCCTTCTGCAGAGGGGCAAGGTAGAAGAAGAGGAGCATGTTCAGCTCCTACACAACAGCAACGAGGCAAGGATGATTCATCATGTTTGCTCTTTAAGGGATTTTGTAGGTTTACGTGGCAGAATTGTGTCTGTAAATGCAAGTTTGCATCGCAATCTGGCATGGACTTAATCAGGGACAAAAGGAGAAAGAAGGGATTAATGCCTCTTCTGCATCGCCCCCATATTAGCCACCAGATATCAACACCTACTCCTGTTCCTCTCTCAAGTAAAAGTAATGGCCATGTTGTCTACTCCTTCCCAACCCATTCAGATGACTTGAAGCTGCTTTCATCTATTTTGGGGTTGTCTGCTATCCCATTCCTTAGCACTCCCAAAGCACCCAGCAAGCAGAGCACTATATAGATCTAAAAGACAAAAAGATATATGAAAAAGAGCCAAGGAAGCTGAATTACAGAAACTTAACAGGATTTGGTGGAGCTGTCATCTTCCACCAGTATAAGTCCACTGATGTAAACAGCAACTAACTCACTAGTCAAAAATCCCAATCAGAGTTGGGTCCCTCACTGGAAGACAGTGAAAAGCTGGCACCTCCAGAAGCTGAGCAAATTGCATGTTTCCCAGAGAAAACTTCAGTCGAGAAGGAGGAGCAAATACAACTAGAACTAAAGTAAATAGAAATGCAAACATACCTGGACAGGAACTGATCTGAGACCGAATGAGAAAACCGAAGTGCACGGCCTGGGCCTCCTGAAGAGTCAGGTCATAGTTACTTATCCTGTATCCCACAGAAAGGACAGCAAAGTGATTCCTGAAAAACAGGGATTGTTTTTGGAGTAACTGTGTTGTTGCAGCTTTGAAGGTCTAAGTATGTAAATGAGGCAAAGCCTATGGGGAGAGGTAATACCTGTCAGTAGATCAGCTAAATACCATGGAGGTAAAACAGCACGTAAGCCTCCTGTGGGTACCTTCTCTGTCAGGCACTCATTGTGTAATATAAATTGGTTTAATATAAATTACATTAGGAGAACTAGGTATAAGTGCCTGACAGGATGATAGCAGGCAATCGGCTCTGCACAAAGGCAATAACAGCAGCGATTCGGTTGTAACACTGATGGTCTAAAGACGTGAGCCAGGCAAGGGTACAGGGAGAAATAATATTGTGCCATCTCTATATATAACTGCATCGTGCAGCCAAATACAGGATCTCTGGTCTACCATCTCCTGGGACAGAACCCTGTAAAGGTTTGTTATTTCTATTCCAAGGGCTTCTAGAATAAATTACACTATAAATGCAAAATGAAATCAATAATAATACAAATAGATGGCTACAGTTTATGTGATTTCTATCTCAATTTTTCATCTTTCATAGTTTTTTAACAAAGCTTAGCATCAACTGTTGCAAGCACACTTAAAATAGGAACTGATCAATTTTCCCAGCACTCCAGTAAAACAGGTAAGCTGCCTTATGTGTTTCAGCAGATGAGAAACACTAAACCAAAAAATAAAGAGGTTTGTCCGAAGGCTCAGGGCAAGCTTGTGGCAGAGCCTGAGACTAAACCCGAGGCTTCCTAATGCCCTACCTGCTATTTGGCCATCTGGCCTCTCTCTTCCAAAGGCACTGATATAGGAGCTCGCCTAGGGTTCAAGATCTCCCAGAGCACTCGCAATTGGCCTAAGTGGTTTCTTATGTAAAAACCCAAGTGAAAACTCTGTGTCTATATTTCTGAAATTAGGAGCCCTGCAACAGAGAGATAATTAAACTAGCCTAGGGAACGAGAAATCCCTTCCCTCTGACTTCTGATGTGACCCGAGTAAGTTTGAGCCTTACTTTCGTTAAGCTCAGCTTCCCACCACTAAAACACTATAAAATGGGAATGTTATTAGAAGAAATCCACACAAAATTCAACGGTATATACTTTATATGCATACGTACTGTATATACAACAAATATACTTTATATGGTGTGGTTACCTCAGCACGTAAAAAATCCTTAGCACCAAAACCTAACAAAAAGAGAGAAGCTCTCATTTTCAGATTTTGGGTTTGTGCTGGCATCTCATTCATTTAAGTTTTTCTCTTCTCCTCATTGTCCTGTGCTCACCTTCCACCAGAACAACTTATTTGCATGTGTGCCATTAGCTGCAGTGTTTGCACAGTAGTTGCCACCTTTGGATTTCTTACTTGCTTCGGTAATGTGAAGAAAATGCAACTTTGTGGCCTGTAGTGACGAAAAATTTCCGAAAGCCTCTGGATTTAATTAAAAACAAACAAACAAAAGACAAAATAAAACCCTACAAAAATCCTTCCCAGAACTCAAACCAATTTCTTATGATGGAGGTTTCTTAAAAAAAAAAATTTAAAAAAAAGAAACTCCCACACCTACTGTAGACCAGATTCTCCATCCACAGAGCTAGAAACCAGAAGTCATTCCTAGTCAGCACAACTACAGCCCTATAAAATTGCTGCTGCTGCTGAGCAGGGTCGCAACCCTCTCGGTTACCAGCTCACCTACGCAGATGACAGCTGGAGAAGAAGGGCTGGTTGCGGGGGAAGAGCTGGCTGCACTCCAAAACAACAGCATTAGGGGCAGAGGTGGTCTTTGACATGCAATATTTGCTGCTCTCTGTCACTGGCACCGAGTTATTTCTCTTTTTTCCCTGATTCTGTGATAAGCTGAAGATGGCAGCGCAGTTGAGGGAGCCTGCCCGCATGAGCTGCAGCAGTGATCAAGCTCACCAAATAGCTTCTGACCTGCTCCCAGTGAGCGAGACCTGTCTTGTTTGAGCTCTTACAAAGCTAACGAGTCCTTTTCCCTCAGGTAAAGCAAAGCAGAGGCAGGAAGAAAATGCTAATAACACTGCTGAACTAGATAATCTACCTTTGGCAGCCAGCAGTGTCTGAGAATGACAGATATTCTTTCTTAGCAAAGGAAAAGCAAGAAAATTTAATTCGCAGTGAAAGAATTGCATATCAGCTCCTTGAAGCCACTGAACACAGCTTTCTGCCCAGCTTTATCCTTGCTAACGGCAAAAGAAAGCCTCAGGAAAACCCCTGGAAGCCACCTCAGCCACAGGCAGACACTGACAATGCAGCAATGACTGCTATGAGTGATGACTGTGAGGAGAAGTGTAGCAAAGCTTTTGAAAGTAGAGAGTAGAGTAGAAAGAGCAGCTGACTTGTAACCAGACAAATAACCAAGAACCAACCAAATCCCTGAAAAATAAAAGAACATATAAAATATCCAAGTCCTGTGTACCTCCATGGCTAACTCCCACCATCCCATCTAGGTGCATGGTTTGGTGCTCTGGGAAATGAACTCTTCCTTGGGCTTTGAGGACCCAGATGCTAAAGGCTAAGTGAGTAATAATTATCATCAGTAAAAGCTCTGTTCATCATTAAAAGTCTGTTTAAAAGTCGGTTTAGTGGATTTCTAGTAGAAGTGGCAAGCCGCATTTCCTTTGCACCATGAAGACACAAGGGAGAAACTATTGTTGCTTCGTATTTCTCTGTAAGTAGAATCAAAGGGACTCAGAACCAGCACCTTGTTGTGCTACAAGACAAACACAGAAGCCAAGAGAGACTTCACTCAGCCAATGTTAGGTCCATGCATGAGCTCAGGATGCAAGAAAGAAGCCAAATAGATCCTGAACAGTGAAAGCAAAAAGAGGGACAGAGACACTACGTTATGCCATTCTCATGTAGTTCAGTCCTTACCTTGTTAGGTCTGATTTAAGTTGTTTTACTATGTAAAAAAAAAATCCCACTTTGCCCCTCTACCTTTGGCTAACTTGTAGTGTAAGTCCCAGAGCAGAGCCAAGACGCAGTGACTAGCAAGTCTACTATGGGGTGCTTTTTGCAGAATAACTTGGATAGTTCCCAGAAGCTGAAAGCAAGTGTATGAGGCAGATCCTATCACCAGTGCAAGACCAAAAGCTGCACTGGAAGTTCAGGATCCTGAGGGAGAGAAGTTGAGACCACACCATACAATGCATTAGCTGAAAAGTGGGAGACCATGGTGGGCAGAACAGTTCTTGCGGGGCAGACTAACCCAACCTTCGTCATGTTTAGAGCTGTTTTGAGACAATATGCGTTTTCTTCTGTCTGTGTTTACACCATCCTCGGACTGAAGAATTTGGATTCACAACTGAGTGGCCAACATGGCTTCTGGAGAAGTACATGAGCTGGATGTGAAAGCCGGATACAGCTACAAAGGCGGCAGCTGCAGACCTTCCCATGTTGTCTTGTGACCCCACGCATGTGCTAGATGGTGTTAATGGAGAGGAACGGTGAAGCCCCACTGAATCCCCACCACTAAATCTGCTCCTCTAATGTTGCCAAGTCAAGGTCTCAGGCCAAGTGTTTGCTGCAGCAGTTCTGCCTTGTGCAGAAAGACTCTCGGTGGGCTCACTGCCCAGACTGGCCTGCTCTTCTCCACAGCATCTTCAGAGAAGTGAGAAAGACGGTGCCTGCCTGGCAGAGCAGAGCCATCCCCAGGGTTGACAGAGATGGGAAAACCCCCAGCACTGCAGTCAGACCAAGGAATTTGCTTCCAGAGGCCCCTCCAGGCACCTCCCCGCTCACCATCAGCAAAAGCATGGCAGAGCTTGCAGACACCCACCGCTGCAGCAAGCCAACACTGCAGGCTAAGCACATTTGACATGGTAACTTAAAAAAAATGCATTTAAACAAGCAATGCTGTGGACTTTAATGAGCTTTAGAGCTGTGCTCAGTAGCCTTTTGTCTGTGACAGACAAAAAGGGGGAGGTATTGGTCTGCAAGGCCTGGCAATCGGAAAATAGTTTGTATTATGGGGAGCAAAGAGTGAAGAAACACTGGCTGTGAGAGAACTGGTGCTCACCAAAAGGATGTAGGAAGTGGCAGCCCTAATGGAACAACTGATGCACCTGAAAATCACTAGATGAGAGTATAATTTTGAGGCAAACAACTAATTTTGAGCAGCACCTGCTGCACAAAAGACGCTCAGAGCACTTGAAGCGAAATAATGAGCCAAACATTCTTTAAAAACACACACACACAGAGATAAAGCAAAAAACAAACCAAACAAAAAAAAAAGAAAAAAATAAAAACAAACAGTCCAGTTGAAGGTAAGAGCAGCTATAAATAACACCACTACCAAGAGAACCATATAAAACAGGATTTCAATTGTGCAGAAAGCAGCAGCAGTCAGTTGAAGAGCTGAAAGGCAAAGAGGGCCAAAGACTGATGCTCAGTGACAGGGACTCACCAGGGAAGCAAGGAGATGTGTTATCTTTGGGGATTTAAGCAACCTGCAGTCTATGCCACGCTGGTTTTGTGTGTGACCTTGAGGAAGTCATCCAGTGTGCTTCAGTGTCCTGATGTAAACCAGTCTTTAGGAGAGTGTGTGTCTGTGAAGGTTTTTAGAGCACTGTGTAATGCTCGGATAGGAAGAGGTGCTTGCTTGTCAGGATGGAGAATTGGTTGGCATCTGAAAGCATTCATGACCACCCCTGTATACAACCACCCACCTGTAAAGAGAGCTGGAACTTTCAGCAGCTGGGCCAGCAGTGGGACAGCCCCAGGAGCTGTGTGGCTCTTGCTGCTATCCCACCTTAGAAGCTGAACTAAAATCCAGGTGTTAATGAATACAGCTGTGACCCTCATACCCAAACCTGCAACTGGGGTGGTTGCCAACATACGCAGGCAAATGAGAAGCTTATCCTATCTTTCTCCATGCTCCTTGCCTCTAGGGGTCTTATCTGAAAACTTCTGAGGCTTTGTCTGGAGCTGATTTGTTTGCACCCCAAAACCCCTTCATTCCTTCACCTCTGATTCTGCATGGCTTGTTGGAGGTGTGGGCTGCCTGAGTGCAGATAACCATAGATATCCTCAGAGCTCCTGACGGACTCTTTTCAACCACCATCAGAAGCCACCATCCCATGTTGTAGGCATAGACAAGCCCACTTCCACTCCACTGCTTGCCGCCAAGTGCAGATCCTCCCAGGGAAGAGGTAAATGGATCCTTTTAATTCCCTGAGACAGCCCACAAATGAAGCACAGACCGGTCCCCACGTAGCCCTAACACGTTTGTCTAGAAAGGACCAAATGTGAATTGCAGGTTCAAGCCTGACCCTCATTCCTTTACCGTGCTGCTTCTGCACAGCTATGGCTCACCACATTGGAGAGATGCTTGCTCTTGCTGTTACCCCATTTCCTAATTGATCCAGAACCCAGATGGAGATAGTCCCATTTTTAGTTAATCCTTTTTGTTTATAACCAGCGAAGGGCATGATGTGGTCGGAATAAGAAGACTGGATTTCCTCCCACGTGCGATGCTCTCACAGTGGTGGCATTCCCTGCCAGAGGAAGCAGCCCAGTGAACCTCGCGGCAGAGCATTACGGTAGTCTAATCAGAAAGAGATAAGAGACTGGATGAGCTTTGCAGTGTCTGATATGGATAAACACCAGAACAATGTTTGTCAGCATTTGTGAGAGAATAAACCGAAACATTTAGATAGCAGCAAAATGATGAGAACTATTGAGATGAGATATAATTGGCGCCTCACATTTTAAAAGCAGAACCAAACTCATTTCATCCATGTCTCTGAACTTACCCGCTTCCTTTGGCAAGAGAAAAGAAGCTTTAGTTCGATTAGCTGACTTGACCGCACACAACTCTGAGCTGAGAGAACACTTCTCAGGGACTAATTTATTCCACAAATATAACATATTTTTCTGCTCACAGAATACCCACAAACACATTGCAGTTTCCTTACATATTTTTCTTTGAATTTTTTTGGCACATTTTCATTAATTGTTTGCAAGTTCACAGTTTGCAGTATTTAATGCCTGGAATCTGAGCTGTTGGTTAGTGGCAGTTGGTCACGTACATCACATGCTATTATTTCTGCTGGTTCCTGGCTGAGACTGTCCTTCACTGGGACCAGTTCAATGTCCTTTGATGTCAATGAGAGTCTCTCTCTTTGACTTTAGTGCACTTGGGTCCAGCCCTTTGTTAGGGAAGGAAATGGAAGAAGCCACTGGGCTCAGATTTATTTGGGAACTCAGCAAATGTTCATTCCTTCCCACACAGGCCTTTCTCAGCTCCACTCCTAAGAAAAACTGAAGTTTTCAAACACCTATTGGAGCCAAAATTTTGTTTCCTCGCAACTTGCGTGGTTACTCAGATCAGTGAAAAATGGGCATAAAACAGTGCCCTGATGAACTTCACACTCCACACCAGTGCATCCAGCAAATATCAGAGGAGTGAAGGATGAAGCTCATCACTTGGACACTGGGTTTGCCTTTAATTTAATATCAGCACCGTAAGACAAAAGTCCTGTCTGCACCACACCCCATGGATATCCACAATTTAGAAGTTCAAACCCCTTCTTTCTCACCAGGAGGCACCCCTCAAATGTCTGCATTTCTTCCTGTCCATCTCCCCAGACTTCTGAGCACCTGTCTCCAGGCACCTCCAAACCCATGTCCTGACAGCATCAGGCAATGAGCTGCTGCAGGAGGACCGTGGGGAGAAGCTGGCAAGCCTGCGTAAGTTGAGGTGCTTTTTTTGATCTCTAGCACTTGTGATGCTGTGAGGGAGCAGAAGAACCAGGACTGACACAGGGATTTTTCTTTTCCTACTGCTCTTGGGCAGTGCTGTGCTGGCAGCTCATTTAATTTTAAGACTGTCTGCATGTAAAAATACAAATTGTCTTCTCTTCAAAACCTAGTTTAAAAATAGCACTATTTGAGGAGTACATAAATAAGTAATCATTTGGAACACAATATTAGAGCGCCCTTCTTTAATTAAATGGTTGCTTGATGCATTTCAAAGCTCTATTCTGGCTCAGTCTTCCTGCATCTCTGTGCTTTTCCTGTTATGAACAAACCTTGTCTAACTGCACCATGAATTTTAAAGCAAACCAGACTGTGCAAAGTAATAAGACTATTAATATCCTAATTGCTGATCTGCGCTTGGGACTAGCCCATTCTCGTGCAGCCACAGGAAGAAATAATGTCTCAGACATGCTGTTAAGCAGGAATGGCTTCAACGGCCATCACTGCCTTCATTTGACACCTGGCTGACAGGAAAACACAAAGAAAATATTCTAATGAGAGGGTACATATATTTTTCCTCTTAACCCACATAGTATTTGCTAGACACAGCCAGGAATGTAATCCTGCCTAGTCAGACCAACCCCTCTTCTGGTCCTGAATGCCACTGGAGGGTGAGTAGAAAGGCCATGCATTTCCCTTTGTTGGAGTGCATTCTTTGTGTAATCCCTGGATTGGATCAGACTTTTTTTAGTATCACAGAAGTGGGGAATGCAAAAGACACATGACATGAGGCCAACAGTTCACCCCATCCCCAAGCAGGATTATTGACTCTGTTTCACTTATTGACTCTGTTTTATCCACTAGGGCTTTGTCTTGTCCAGTTTTAAATTTATGAAGTCACATAACGTTTGCTCTTCTCTTGGGGTGCTATTAGAAAGTATATCTTAATAAAAGCTCCCTGATTTCAAGGTCTGTAGCTTCCCTTTCTTAATTTCATGCAACTACTCATGCTGTCCACTTAAAGGATATCAAATGTTCTTATTTTTAGGGGTCCATCGGTGACTCTTTAGCTCCTCTGTACATATTCAGCAGTTCTTTTTTTTTGCTTGCAGGTCCTTGTCACACTGGGAGTCAGATTTCCCCAGCACATCACTCTTCACTTCTCATGCAGGCTTGTGAGCAGCTGCCAAACAACCAGAAGAGGAGCGCTGCTTTTTTTTTTCTTTTCATTAGATGACAGAGGGAAAGGACAGGAGGTCCTAGCTAGAAGAGTGCAAGGAAAATCACAGCCTTTGCCTCCAGCTGGTTTGCTTATACACTTGCTTTTTGAGAGGGAGAAAAGGAGAATAATGTATGTCCAAAGATGGCCATTTTTCATCTGACATGCATGGACCTGAAACTTCCCTGGAGCCTTTCCCCAAAAGGCAACTTCAACTGTGTGTGACAAGGGTCTTGGGTCCACACAATGCTATTAAAGGCAAATTTAGTGTCTAGAGCAGCCCTGGGAGGACACGGATAGTTGCGTGGTGGAGCTGGGAAGAAGATGAGGCATGCTTCATGGGAGCTCACTCAGTGCAGTGTTTAACTTGCGGTGGTATTGTATATGGAGCAGCACAACCTCCTAAACCCTCTGGTGGCTCTCACCCTTCATTGCTCCACCTTCACTGAGTAGACAGTTTCTCCTTCTCCCCTACCTGAGACCAATGCCTACCAACCAGCCAGGTGCTGCTGCTACAGCTCTAAACCAACAGCCACAACTTCAGCTTCAAAGGTATGGACTGGTTCTCACTCTGCACATTCACCCCAGAGGCTTGCACGGCAGCATTTAGTCAACTCTTATATGGGACCAGCCATATTCGGAGTGTGTTGCACACGTGATTCCACCACAATCCCATGAGAGGCTTTGGGGCTCAGCAGTTGGTTTGTCTTGGGAGCTCCTGAAAGGCCAAGTTAGTAAGGTTTGTGTTAAGATTTGTCCAGATACCCTGCAGAGATGAGCTACTTTTAAATTCCATGTTTAAATCTCCTTTGAATATACAGATGACTGGTTTGAGTTGCCAGGCACCTTCATTTTGTCCTCTAATATATGACATCTGCATTAGGGTGATGTTCATGCATTGTACAAGTATGACTCTCCCTTTCATATATTTACTTGTTTGGGGTTTTTTTTGGGTTTTTTGTTCGTTTGTTTGATTGGTTTTTAATTCATTCTAAATATGCAGCAATATTCAACAGAAGAGTTGATGTTCAGAGTAAATATAGGTGTGCATTTCTAAGTACACCTCATAAAGCTACCTTGAGTTCTTTGTAATCTCACCCAATCTGCTTGGCTGCTTTCACTGTTATAAACATGAATCTGCCTGATGCCATGTTCAGGTGGTGAACGGGAGTAGGATGGAAAGCCATGGTGGGAGGGGGTTCATGCAGAGCTGCTTTTATAATTTCTCCAGCTCTTTTGAGTTTGGGAGGGGAGGAGTGACTGACCAGGCAGGAGCAATGTAGCATCACAGCACACCATGAGGCTGTATCAGGGCTGGGAAGGAGCTCAGACAGAGAAGAGGTGCAGTGCAGGAAAGGCAATTTTCAGAGGAAAAATTAAATGGATTAATCTGAAAGCAATTTTTTCAATTAAAAAGAACCAGCAGAGATACTGCCTCCCTCACTCTGCTCCTAATTTTTGAGCACTTGGAATGGAGTAACTTCACAGGAAGATTGCCAACATCCAGAAGCGGTTCTTCTTGATTACATATGATCTTCTGTTAAGTTGCTTGAGGCTTGTGTGGTAACAGCATTTTTCAAAACAATAGTGGTCCGTCTTTTATCAGTTAGGAGAACAATGGCAGAATCGTCTTTCCCTAATCCCTAATCCTCCCCGCAACTGCTTGAGATCCTCAGTCATGGAATCTTTGTTTTATTTACATGTTTGTTGGGATGGCAGCTGTGGGATTGAATCAAATATCTTTCAGATTCTGGGACATTTTGAGCCTTATAATGGGAGTAAATGGAAGACTTCAAAAAGAAATGCTTAGAGAATGGTGCAAGAAAAGTACTCCTTAAAGATAGAAATTTTATAATTGCGGTAATTATGAGATATAAATGATGTATCAGCCATCCTCCACATGTGTGTGACTATAAGGACTTCTTAGGATTTATTTTCCTTCACAACAGTCCAAAGCTGGTTGTTAAGCCTACATCTGAAGCTGGCAATGGGAACTGTGTCATTGCCACCTTTGGTTTTCAGACTGGGTGTAGAGAGTTTGTCAGACTGTCCTACAGAAAGCAGGATCATGCAAGCATTGAAATCTATGGACACTTCCTGATATGACAGATGAGGGTTAGATATGAAGCTTGAAGCCACTTGCCAGCTTTCAGTTTCTATCCTGTTGCAGGTTGAAGTCTCCTGCCATGCAATGTCACGCTAAGCAGTATTTGGGTGTTCTGGCTTGGTGCCACCCCCAGGGTTGATGATCATCATTGCATACAGACTGAGTAATGAGGAGCAAAGACATCTCCTGAGTGCATTTTGGAACAGTCTTCTTCCTTTCTTGGTCATAACCAATTTTGCAGGTTGCCTGGTTTGGAAACAGAGTCATCAAAGACGTTGGTTCTGGCATTGCCCCTTAGCAGCTCTTTCAGCACTTGCTCAGAGCAGCTCTCTTCAGCTATTCATTTCCATCCTGACTGTTTTTCCAGACAGATCCCTACTGAGCCGATGTAGTCACACTGTAAACACTGCTAGAAGCACGCCAACATATGGTATCACTTAGGTACAGAGCAGTCCCAGCACCATTGTAACGGTATTTCGGTACCTCTGGTTCCACTTCTAATCTCAGTCAGTCAGTTAATTTGTGCGTAAAGTGTAGAGGAAAATAGGTGTTAAAGAGACTTTTACAATCCAAGGAAAGAGTTTTCATTTGATACCATGCTTCATGCCTTCAAGAGGAAGAGACCTAAGGTCAAGAGGAGAACAATGCCCAACAAGCAGTTGGCTCTATAATCACCTGATTGCTCTACTACAGGCTAGGTCAGTGAGATGTTAAATAAAAATAGCTTTGAAGTCTTTAAAATTAGACTTCTCTACAACCTTACCGAGCTTTGCTGACCTAACATAAGAAACCTGAGCCACTGCAGATGGAAACAAATCCAGTAAACATGAGTCACTGGGACCCAATGGAAAACGACAAGACCCACTGTGACTTCTTCTCAGTGTTTCAAGCAGCAGCTGAAGGTAGAACAGCAGGCAATGCAGCAGGAATCCAATGTGCAAAGGGGAAGGAAATTATGGTGTTCGGCCAGACTGAACTACTTGGGACCTTGTCAAGCCATCCCACCACCATTCGCCTGCAGGACCGGAGCGGTGTAAAGTTACTGAAGACCGCATAGGGAATCCAGATGTTAGGCAAAGGAAATTGATGGAAACCTCCCAGAAAGTCATGGGAGGCTCTTGTGGTGAGGAGCATGTGGGTTTGTAGCAGCCCAGGCCAGGTCAGAAGCAGTGCGTTGCAGGCTGCCCGCACCAGCGTGGGGTGGCAGGGCATGAGCGATGGCTGTATGAAGGGGAAGGTGAGGCTGTTATTTTGCCTTATAAATGAGGAGCATTACTGTGTTGGGCAGCGCTCTACAACCAGCGCTGCCTGCCAAGTTGCTTTTACCTAGTGTCCAGCAACTGAAGACTCAAGCTATCTGTAAACTTTCAGTGGCAAAACTGTGCAATGGGGAAGTTTGAGGAAGCAGGTCAGGTCTTCTGGGTCAGATCAAAATGTGAAGACCCACCTCTCAGGCTGAAGCTGCTATGCCATTTTGGTTGGAAGGGACCTTCAAAGGTCATCTATTCCAATCCACCTGCAATGAGCAGGGACATCTTCAACTAGATCAGGTTGCTCAGAGCCCCATCCAGCCTGGCCTTGAATGTCTCCAGGGATGGGGCATCCACCACCTCTCTGGACAACCAATTCCAGTGTTTCACCATCCTCAGTGTAAAAAATTTCTTCCTCATGTTTAGCCTGAATCTCCCCTCTTAGTTTAAAACCATTACCCCTTGTCCTATCACAACAGGCCCTGCTAAAAAATCTGTCCCCATCTTTCTTGTAGGCCACTTTTAAGTACTGAAAGGCTGCAATAAGGTCTCCCCGGAGCCTTCTCTTCTCCAGGCTGAACAACCCCAACTCTCTCAGCCTCTCCTCACAGCAGAGCTGTTCCAGCCTTCTGATCATTTTCGTGTCCCTCCTCTGGCCCGTCTCCAACAGGTCCATGTTTTCCTGTACTGAGGGCCCCAGAGCTGGACACAGGACTCCAGGTGGGGTCTCACCAGAGCAGAGGGGCAGAATCACCTCCCTCAACCTGCTGCCCACACTGCTTTTGATGCAGCCCAGGATACGGTTGGCCTTCTGGACTGCAAGAGGACATTGCTGTCTCATGTCCCCAGGACTTGGGGCCCCAGAGGCAGTGGAAGGTGAGCAGAGCAGTTATGGTGAGGTTTGGTTCCAGCTGAAGCCTTAACGCATGCACAGACTGTGGCAGCTGGATCCCCTCTCCGCAATGGGCTGCAAAGCCAGGGTGAGGCAGGTTGGTCTCATTTATGACAGCAGTAGATGCTGTCGCTCACCAAAATGAACCTAAGGGAATGGTATAATAACATACAAGATACACTGCACAGGAAGGAGGATTTGCTTAAGCCACGTAGAAAAGAATTGAAAGATTATTCTTGCAATTTACTAACCCAAATGGCCACCTGTGGGCAGAAAATCCTTTGGAAAATCTTTTTTCAGAAAATCAGTTTCCTTCAACAGGAAATCTAAAAGGTACTCAAGGAGCTCAGCAACCTGTTGTTCACATGTGCCCCAGCACACACTTGCAGAGGTATCACACTACAGATCTTCAGTTTTGGGTAATGAAAGCTACAGAAGTTAATCTATATTTGGAGCACCTCACAACTACTGAGCAGTACACACTCCTTTCCTGCAAATTAAGCCAGTTGTCTGCTTCAGGAGCATCAGCTTCCAACACCCACAGTTAAACCGTGAAGTTTCTGAGGTTTGTTAGACATCCTTACACAGGAAGGCCAGAACAGCAGAATTCAGCAGGCCACCTCCTCTATAACAAGATCATCACTAATGAGAATGTGTTATCCTGCATTTTTCCAGATCGGTTATCACCTTGCACTTTCTTTGGTCTCTAGCTTGAAGCAACTTGAAGTAATTGCAGTCTTCCAGATATAGTTGTTCAACACCTTCTGAAAAAGAATTAAGCTCATTTTAAAAGCGTCTTCTATTGGACAACTAAAAATGGAAGCAATGCAAATGGAGGCATTTTGAAAATTTTGGCTGTCATAAGAGAATGATCTGGTTCATTTTCTCACTGGAGTGCCCTTGCATTGACTCAGTCCTCAAGTTATGAGAGGTGCTGGGACAGGCAAGTGGTAGCCTAAACACAAACAAGAGAGACATGGTGATCTCAAGTAAGACATAAATATTGTAGGTTGACCCAAGAGATGTTTACTGTACAGGATTTTTTTTTTTTAACTTCAGGCCTTAAAGAATAAAATCAGCTCTTGAAGGATTTTAAGAGACCACAGGAAGACTAGAAGCTGCAGCCTCTGTCCTCACCACCTGAAGGATTACCAGGGACTCTGGTGGGGCTCCAGTTCAGGTATGAAAACAGCTGCTGTGGACCTGTTGGGGGAAAAACAAATGGTCTCCAGCAGCTCATGGAGGTGCCTGAAGTTAGTCCTGCCTGAGACATTTTCAGGAGCGTGCAATAGACAGTGTGGCCTGGTTCTGCGGACCTTTTTTTTTTCTTCCTAAAAGTGCTGTTCCTGCACTAGTAGAAAAAGTGCTGGGGTTGTCAGTTTGCTTGTTAGTACACAGATCACAAAAGGGAGGAAGGGCAGGCAACAGAGCCACTTGGGCACTTGCTGCAAGCCTGGATGAGGACTGCGGCACGGGAGTCCCCATGCAGACAAATGCCATGATACCCACCAGGGGCAGTGAAGGCAGAAGGTTTCATGCCCAAGTGCAGGTACCAGAGGCAGCAAAAGGGAGACATAGCCCAGGGCTGCAAAATAAAAAAAAAAAAAAAAAAACAGACTCATTTTTAACAAGCGGTGCTATTTCTGTATTGCACAAGAGCTGCACAAGTCATGCTGAGCCTTCTGTGATTGCTGTGCATATGTTTAGACTAGAATTTCAGGAGAGGGCAAGAGAGAGTCCCAAGACTATCGGAGCCCTTCTACTTATAGCTATGAATTAATTCTAATTAGCCCTGGAAATGAGCCTCTCTGGCTCTTTGTTCTCTGAAATTATGCTTTTCAGATGCAGTCTTCTCAATTAGCGGCTAATTATGATGGTCTTGCCTCCTTGCGGCTAGAGGGGGTATAAAAAACCACAGCCCCTGACAGGTGTTGGAGATTTGCCTTCAGCTTCAGCAGCAGAATTATTGATATCGATTTCAAGGGTCTTTGGCTCTAGTCCATAAATCCCTGACAGACCTGAAACGATGTTATTTGTGACACTACTGAGAATTATTTGATGGTGTGAGCTCTGGAAAATACACGATATTTCCAGCCCTCACCAAATGTAGTGAATGCAAAAATAGACAAACTGTGTGTCAAACAGTCTGTCCCTCCTCTTCTCTCCTACAGCAGCGAATGAGGAATCCAGATGCAAACCTCGGCACATTTTGAGGAACAGCTAGGTGTTCCCAGGTGGTGTTTTGCTATCACAACCTTTCTCTACAGGAATTGTTGGACAATGATGCTGGTAGATCTAAGTACCCTTAACTCAGATCCAGATCTAGCATGCCTTACGCTAGTGACCCCAATTAGCCATTTCTCCATGGGCCACCTCCAGTTTTGTAGATTACTGCAAGCCCAGCAAAGAACCTTTTTAGCCCTGTGATAGGTAGGTTTGGCTCTGGAGCCACAGGCAGGGCAGATGGGATGGGGAGGAGATGCAGTTCATAAAAATATCAGATTTGTGCTACTGGGGCGAGACCCCGATAGCCCACCTCATCCCATGTGCTGTCTCTATTAATGGTGATGGCACGTGCTGCCTAGCGAGTTTAGTGAGTACAACCCTGCTTCTTCCCCTAAGTATCTCTTTATGAACCTGTTGTCCATGAATTTATCCAATCACTTCTTGAATTAGCTGGTAGTACCTGTACCTACAGCCTCCTGCAGGAATAAATCCCAGAAGTTCGCTGCTCATTGTAAAAGAAATAGGCTTGCTTTCATCTGTTTTAAGACGACCTCCTAGTTCAATCATCGTTTTTCTAGCATCGCCGCTCACTTTCAAGCTGCATACAGTTCCTTCTGCATGCAGGGGGAGAAAACGGCTTGTTTGTTCTTTAATCTGTCTGTACTAGGGTCTGTCTGTACAAAATGTATCTGCTGAAGGACGTGACAGAATCATACTAGCATCACAATTTTCAGCTACTTGTAGATGTACAGTTGTTCACAGATAACTAGAAATACAGTCTGTTCAGCAATTCTCACGTTCTTCTTGTATGACGGTTTCACTTTGGGTCTCAGTGGAGCAGTTGTTGTCTGATATTTCCTGGGTAATACCAGAGGAGGATTAGCAGTACTGGAAGGACTCTGCAAGAGAACTGTTTTAAGATAAAATTTCTTCACCGTAAAACTAGAGATAAGACAAACCCTAGCTCCAATCAGCCACAGACTTTCCCCCGCTGCAGATCCACATCTGGATATGAACTTAATGCAGATGCTGATCATTTCTGTGCTGCAGTGGACAGACTCCCCAGATCTGGACTAAATTTCAGCTCCAACTAAATCACAAATCCTCAGTCTAGAGTGTGTATCTGGGAAAGCCAGGAAGCCTAACACCAAATAGTAGGTAATAGCACCAACTTCCACATACATAAGACACAGCTATGAAAACTTGTTTCCATATTGCAGGCAGTTAAGAAATGAAGTGTATACATTACTACTGTAGCATTATAGCTCCTAGTATGTTGTAGTTTCTCTCCCAATGCAAAAAATCTATGTCCTGAAGGGAAAACAATCAACTTTAGTCTAAATTAGATTACAAAACTTTTATGTTATCAAATAATCTCTGTGAAGATTGCTAGCATTTCTCTTTCCTACCGAAAATTGGAAGGATTGCAGCAGCAAATGAATGTAGTTTGGCTGGTTTAGGCTGAACCGTGTGTAACTTGTCACTTGGATCAGATGGAGTGGCTGAAGATAGGAAAGTACAGGGAAAGGTTGTCCAGGAGATTCGCTTCAAAAACAGGTTAGACAAACAGCAGTCAGAAAGGACAGTGATAAACTTGATCCTGCTCTGAGCACAGAAAGGAACAAGATAACTTCCTGAGGTCCTCCCCAGGCTAATTGATGTGATTCTATAAAACAGCAATAAACTAACAAAGTAGAAGTCTCTGCTTTCATTTCACATAGCACTCCCGAGCTTTTCTGCTGAGCAAATTTGCCAAGTTCGCTGCCTCTCTGAATGATGTACTATTAGCAAAAGAATAAACTGCTTTAAAAGGGACAACACACAACACCCAGACAGAAATATGACTGTAAACAAAAATCTTCTCAAAGATTGTGACATCCAAATGTTCATCCTCAGCAACATACTTCAAACTGGTGATAACAGTGGAAAAACAATGGCAAAGGGGGGGCGTGGAAAGAGGGAGGGAAGGAGGGAGAGAGGGAAAGAGGAAAAGAAGGAGGGAAGGAGGGAAGGACACTGTATACTCCACATGTACCAGCACCAGGAAAGCTCCACTCCAACAGCTCCTACCTGTCACAGTAAAAGGAAGAAGGTGGCTCATTGAAAGGAGAAACTACAGCAGCCATTGCTGATGGCTGAGAGGAGCAATTGGAGGGCAGCACAAGGATATGAGTCAAAAAGAATAATTTACTGGAAAACACTAAAACACCAGGAGAGACTTAAAGCAAGTATGGGTGCAGTTGTGAGAGAAATGTGTGCAGTGCTCTGTAGTGTTCTTAATGCTACGTTTTTTAAATCAATGTGTTACAAGCCGTCCCAGACAAAAAACACTGAGATCTTTTATAAAACTCGGTGTTACTACACTTCCAACACACATGTGTAGAGCCACTTTCCTGTTGACATAAGCCTATGAATTAACATATATTTAGGTCTACTTTTCTGCTTCTCCTCCCTTGTCAATTCCCTTTTATTATTCCCAGATATAACAGTGCCCGAGTTACCATTGAGCGCTAAGAATAAGTTTCCATCTCTGAGAAGTCACCCTCCATCAGCCAAGCCATAATCACCAGTCTTACACAAGCTTTCAGCCTGCCTCGTCTGCAGAGTAAAACACAAGAATTTAAGGGAGCCCATTTCATCTGGCAAGGGAGGCAGGCTAAGGGCACACACATGGTTAATTAGTATGGTTCAGCCAACAGGCAATAACTCATTAAGCTGCAGTAACTTGACTATGTTTGGTCATGTGCTTTATGCCCCAAGGCACTTCATAAGTAAAGCAGTAAAGTCAGATTATCTACCATCTCCATTTCTCCCTCTCTCTTTCTTTTTTTTTTTTTTTGTCTAACCACAGAAAATCATGGTTAAACCACAAAGGATAATTTCTGAACACAGATTAGTTCACCTTCCTCTTTTTGCAGACTAACTATGCTTGAAGATTGTTATCATGTCTCCTTTCAGCCTTGCCTTCCCCAGGCTAAATACAAATGCTTTGCCTCTCTCCTCACTGGCACTGCTCTGTAGATGTTTTGTAGGCTTCCTCCCTGATGCCTTGCTCTCCTCGGGACTGTGGCCACATCTTTCCCGAGGTATGATGCCAGAAACCAATCTCACTGATCCTGCCAAAGGGATTATCCCTCTGTGTCTCACATACGACATCCCCATCTGTCCAAACCAGCCCGATATTCCTTCCTTCCACGGCTGAGTCATTGCTCCATCACAACCTCCAGCTCCCTTGCGGCAGAGCTGCTACCTGGTTGCTCTCTCCCACTGTGTGCCTGCGGAGCTGGTTATTTCAATGTAGGTGCAGATTTGCACTTGTCTTCATGAAGTCACATTCTGTTTATTTCCAGACCATCCCTCTAATTACTGAAATCTCCTGAGCGCTAATCCTCTCCTCCCTAGTGTCTCTTGCTGTTGGCTAAAACTTTAACAAAGGGACTCTCTACTCCCTCATCCAAATTATTGATGAAAATACTGAATAGTCCTGAACCCAGACCATATCCCTAGGGATCCAGCTCAATAAATCTTTCCAGTTTGACAGTGCTCACCTGCTCTCTGAGTACTCACAGTAATTTCGTTTAAACCTTTTCCCCTTGATTTTCTTATAAGAACACTGCTTCTCTAAAGGCGATATATTGTAGCTGCATCTTCTCCCTGTTATGTGGGCATCAAGAAAAACTGTATTTAATATTTAATGCTACAATAAGATGTAGAAGGGAAACTAACATCCTTATGTCAGACCTAACTTCAGCCAGCTTCTGTCTGTGGAGGATTAGGATGTGACCGAATGTCACAGCCTGCCTATTGCAAACCCATTTCAGCACTCACCAAGAGCATCTTCTGGTGGTCCCCACTGAAAACAGGATGATGGGCAAAACAGATTTGGGAATAATTTAGTGTAACTGTTCCTAAACCGCAGGCTTCCCAACTTCCATGACATTTGGATCAGGCTCATATGAGTCCAAATTCACTTTTCAACTCCAAATATAAGGGATATGTTTCCACCAGCAATCTCCACTCCTGCATAGGTAAAATTGCTGAGCTTTGAACTCAACATCAGAGTGGGCTGTTTGTTTTTATACAAGGGGAAGGAAGTTCATTCCCTTGTGCTCTAGTAATTTTGTGATCTGCTTAATGAAATATAGGAAGATGTTGAGTAACAAACCTAGATATACAGAAAACTTCTTGTGCTTTTCTCATCATCCTGGAGCACAAGAGCAGCAAGAAGGTAAAAGAAAATACAACCCTAAACACCTGTTTTATTGCATGACATGGTAATAAAATATTGCTCATTTAAGCAAGAGCCCTTGAACTACTGACTAAAGGAGCCCTTCCCTCTCCATAGGTTTTTACAGGCAGTCTATGGAGTCTATGTGCTTAACTTAGTCATTGAAATTTAGATACCTAGAACAAACATCACAGACTCCCCTCCTCCCTCCCAGAATAAACACTTCATTATGACATAAAACCATTCTCTTTTTAAAAAAGAACTGGTATTGCAAGAAAAAAATTATGAGAAAAGAAGTATGTCACCCTTCAATGTGATGGTTGTTTTTTTGTTCTTATAACATCAGTTATGCCTAATAACTGAATGGGAACCGATGCAAATTAAGCGAGAGCATTTCTGGTCACTGGCCGAGTGCTCGCATTGTGTTAATGAGAAACTGAACTGTAAAATCAAGTCAAAATATTTTTTTCTGTGGTTCCCAGTGGAAGTCAAAGCAAACACACATTGGTACTTCCTTTTGCTCCGCGGGCGGCTTGGCGCCCCTTTCACTGACATCGAGTCCTGCCAGAAAAGCCCATCAGGTCTTTCAGGTTCCCACTGGCAGAAAAAGTACCACTCTCGTTGCACCAACGTTTGGAAAACAGAGAATGTGCTGAGTCTCAATGTCCTTCGAGTCTCCATAAATCACTCATAGAAAAGAGCGGGGATTAGTTGGGCAGCACATTGTATGCCCAAAAATGGAGCTGAAGGAGGACCTCCAGAGTCGCTATACAGGGATTTCATCACGAGGAAGGGAGGCTGAGCAAACAGCAAGGATGCTCTGTTACAACAACATCCTGCCCTTGCAAAGAGGAGAATGGCTTTTGAGCGAATGACAGAGCTTTGGATCTCAGCTCCCCGAGGCAAGTTCAGGCAAGTTCAGGCTCATTGCTTTTGTGCGATGGGAAGTTTGGGTTTACTATTAGATTGAACTCAAAAGAGCCTTGCCAAGTTTGAAAGTTCATGATGTTTCAAGCAAAGAAAGCAAGAGTCTTACCTCTTAGAGAGGCTAGTCTCTCCGTTATGAAACAGGCTAGGAGTTAATTAGCTCTCATTCCTGACAATGAATGAAAGATGGCTGAAGAATAGCCTGCTGAAACCCGGAGGCAGATCTGCCCTTCACAGCTCGCGAGTGAGGGCACCGCCACATTTCTTCTCAGAGTGAAATTCCCATTTCCCGGGTTTGCTTTTTCTGCTGCAAATGAGATAAACATTGATACAGTGCAGACCAAACAGAGTCCGCTGTGAGGCTCATCAAGGGATTACTGGCTACTCAAACAGAAGAAGACAGGGCAGGAATTAAATTCATATAACACCAAGTCTTGCCCCCTTGCTTGCAGCTCTTTCTCACCCTCCTGAGACCCTGTCTTCATGCCAGCTGGGCGCGTGCCTCTATTTGAAGGGTCTCCCAGCACCTTGCTGCTTTCAAGCCAGAGGAGACATCCTCTAGCTTCCAGCTTTAGGTAACGGCAAACAGTTCAGACCCATTTACTTTCGTGCTGATCGTCTCCCCAGCTTAAATAGTTTATATCCCTCCTTTCAGGTTACCTACATTATTTCGATAAACATCAACCATAGCTCCTCTCAGCTTCATTTTCACTAAGGAAAGCAAGCCGAAGCTTTTTATTCACCTTTTATCAATTAGATTTTTTTTTTTCCATTAGCTCAGTTTTATATCCTTATCTGATTGGATTTCAGTAAAATTTTTCTCTCTTAAAAGTGAATAATTGGAGTTGAGTAAGTCAGAGCTTGCCAGCATCTTCATTAGGGCTCAGCATATCCTTCCTCCACACTAGCTTTCACACCTATTTGGGCTGGTTTTCATTTTTCATAGTCACCTCACATTTGTTCTCCATAGTCACCCATAGTTGAGTCCAATGCTCAGGTCTCTCCAGGCCAAATGACTTTAAATGGACAAATTTCCCAGAGCATAGAACAAAATTTCCTTTGTGCATCACTTTGCTGTTCTGTGTTACCCCATCTCATCTCACACATTTTACCCTGCTCCTCAAACTTAACTAGTTCTTCCCAAAACCTGCCTTTATCCTACTCTGTAGTGACAGCACATTAAAGCAGGGTTCATAAGTACACTCCCATTGTCTGTGCCAAAACGAGTCATGTAAGTCTTTAAGAAAACCAAAACTAAGACCTGTCTGTAAGGAATGCCACTGGCAGGTTCCCTCTGACTTGATGCTCCCCTAAAGTACAAAAGCTGTTTCTCACTGTGAGTCAAACCTTTACCCAACTGGTTATTCTTACACTAATGTCCTTCTTTGTTAGCTTTCCTGGAAATTTTCCAGGTATCTCTATTTCAAAATAATCTCTTGAAATTCAGCTATATTACATCTACTCTCATGCCTAGAAAATCAGTTTTCTATCAGTCATCTACCAATCTTTCAGGTGTCTATCAGATGAGGCTGCCTTGATCTGCCCCTGCTAAACTTAGTCTAAATTTAACAGGTGGGGTTTTTTTTTCTCCTGAGTACTCTTTTATTTTTCATTTGTCCTTCAAATTTTGTTCTAGGCCTTTTCTAACGTCAAGACCACGGTGGTCAACAGGCTAGGAATAATTTCCCATTTTCTAAATCTGGGTTAGCACCTCTGACTGAGTACGTTTACAGAAAAAGTAGTTACTGTTGGATTAACAATTCCCTGTGATCTGATGAATGAGTCTTTAGGGTCCTTGGATGGAGATGATCTTGTCTATGTGGTAAGGTGCACTGACCACACTGCTTTGTTTTTTACCTGTGGTGTGGTCCCTTGAATCTTCATGCCCTAATTCCTAACAGCATTCCTAGTTTTACCCCAAGTATTTAATATCTGTTTATAAAAAAAATGAATTATGGTGTTTTTTAAGCTTGATTCACTATCTGAATATCTCTTGCACTTGCCTCTTCCCTTACTACTTCCTTACTCACCTCTTGTCTGCTTTCTGTTTATGCCTCGGAAAGGACTTTGCTGCTTGCTGTCCTTGCTGGGTCTAACTCAGCTTGATTTACAGCAGCTTCCTCTATATGTCAACTCATGGAGACCCCTTTGCTTCTCCCAATTTTAATTTGGTCCCTCTGCCTCCCCAGTGTCCCTCTGTCACTTGTCCAAGTAGGTCTGGAGCCTTCCCTTGTGAAGTCCATCCAGTGAAACCTTGCCTTTGGTGTGTCTTGCTTTGGGAAGAGTAGTGTCAAACCTGGATTGGAGATAGGGGGAATGTCCCAGCAGCCCAGCACAAGGCACTTCCCTGGCTGGGGAGGTGCCACCTCCTCGCAAACATCTCTGTGACACCCATCACTGCACAGGAGCCACCTCCATGCTGCCGTGCTCCACCAGATGTGCTTTTCTGGCTCTCCAGCTTCTCTGTCTTATCTTAGTCACAGATCAGCCCTGGAGCAGGCATTAGAACAAAATGTGAAATGTATCTCTCAGTCCAACATTTCCCTGTCTGGGGTTTGCTTGCTCAACAAGGTGCTTTATTCGTTAAAATGGCTCTTCATCCCCACAGCTCCCAGCTTTGGGTGAAGAAAAGGGGGCAAGTGTGTGCGTGTGTGTGTGTACGTGTGTGTGTATGTGTGTGTGTGTGTGTGTGTGTGTTTGTGTGTGTGTGTGTTCAAAGCACAGAGAAGTGAAAGCTGGTTTTCCTCATTACATTGACAGCACTCACCCGTGGTAGCATAACTCTGAAAGAGAGAGGTGGCTGTAAACAAGGGTCAAGCTAAAGAAGATTGAAGAAGTTCATTCCTCCTACTGCAAATTGGGATGCTCAGATCATCCAAGGCTGTGCCATACACTTTGAAAAGATATTTCTCATCTTGTGTGTATGGGAAGCTCAAACTTAAAATGCCTACCTCAAAATGGAGGCTAGATTGAGCAACGCCCAACTCAAATAACGCAAAATTTTACATAGGAAAAGCTGTGCCATTGCCACCAGCCTCCTTTTATCTCAGCTGCAATTACTCCTCCCTTTTTCAGCAGCTGGTCCAGCAAATTGCTTTTTTGGGTTTTGTTTTCTATTTCTTTCCTGACAATCTCCATCCATTTGCTACCCTGGATCCAGGGAGTGCTCCTGCTTGCATACTTGTTGCTTGGAGCATCCTTCCCGGTGGCGCTGTATCTGCGGCATCATCAGGCTGAGGGAGCTGGGTCTCTTTAGTTTGGAGAAGAGGAGACTGAGGGGTGACCTCAGTAATGTTTATAAATATGTAAAGGGTGAGTGTCACGAGGACGAAGCCACGCTCTTCTCGGTGACAACCAATGATAGGACAAGGGGTAATGGGTACAAACCGGAACACAAGAGGTTCCACTTAAATATGAGAAGAAACTTCTTCTCAGTGAGGGTGCCAGAGCACTGGAACAGGCTGCCCAGGGAGGTTGTGGAGTCTCCTTCTCTGGAGACACTCAAAACCCGCCTGGACGCCTTCTGTGTAACCTCATCTGGGTGTTCCTGCTCCGGTGGTGGGGCTGGACTAGATGATTTTTCGAGGTCCCTTCCGATCCCTGACATTCTGTGATTCTGTGATCCCACAGCAATGTCCTGTTCTGGGGGGCTGAGCAGCCGTTTGGTCTCTGCTGGTGTCTCCTTTCCAGCACGCTAACTCTGAATGTTGATGTGGCAGCAGTGTTGATGTTACATGCCAGACCAAATGAATCGCCAAAAAATATTTTTATAATTTTGAAATGCCAGATTGATTTCACATCCAGCTGGCACTAATTATGTATCCTCCTTCCCCCTCCTCTTTTTTTTTAAATACTGTCCTAATTTCACAGGCCGTGATTGTTTCTGCAGCCCCTTCTCAGGCCAGAGCTTTTGAGAAGGGGAAAAAAACCCCACAAAACCACAAACAAACAAGTAAACAAAAACAAACAAACAAAAAACCCCCACACTTTGGGTTCTTTCCTGCATTGACTTCATTAGCTGCCCATCACTTTCACAATGAATGTGCTAGTGCTGTCATAAGGCATATGCTGTCAGTGGGATTTTCTTCCCACCCTTGCTCTTTAAACATAACCAGAAGTTCCTTTTTCTCTGTAATGAGAAGCTGAAAAAAAACCCCAGCCTGGACTGGCACTGTCTCAGGCACCAGATACACCCCTACTTGATAAGAAACAAGCAGACATAGAATCGTAGAATGATTTTGGTTGGAAGAGATCCTCAAGGTCATCAAGTCCAACTATTAACTGAACTCTGTCACTAAACCATGTCCCTAAGAACCTCATCTATGCATCTTTTAGACACCTTAAGGATGGTGACTCAACCACTTCCCTGGGCAGCCTGTTCCAGTACCTGGCAACACTTTCCAGGAAAAAAAATCCCAATATCCCATCTAAGCCACCACTACCTCAGCTCGGTGACTTTTCCTCTTGTCCTATCACTTGCTGCTTGGGAGAAGAGAACAACACCCTCCAAATAGGCTCAGACAAAGCTCATACCCTTGGGAGTCTGGCCCTGGCCATCCTTATTTGGTGTATCCCTTTGTCCCATGTCCAAAACTTTGTTGATCTTGTTTTTATTAGGTGATTATCTTGGCCCTGGCTCCTTTCTGTGAAATGCAGTGGGACCCACTGCCCCCTCCTGCCCGCGTCCCCCGACCAACAGAGGGCGATGGAGAAGTGGTGGGGAAGGAGAGCAGGCGAACAAACACCAGGCCCTCATCTTCCCCTGGCACCGCCATGTACCGTATTTTCGGTATTTATCTTATGTTGCCTTGAATACATCTACTGTTTGAATCATAATTACCTCACTAGGCAAAGTACTCTGTTATCTGATGTCCTTTCTGGTGGGCATTTTTTTCCAGCAATGTGAACGCAGTTGGGCTTCTCCTAAGCACCAGTCATTTATTGCTCTTTCTGCTTGTGGTACTCAGCATTAGTAGACGCTCTTTTCTTCCACATAAGTGTTATCCACCCAGTAGCTGTTTTCTTCCCCGGTGTATCAGTGTGGGGGGAAATACTGAATTTGTAACTGATATTTTTAAGCCTTTGCACCTGCATGCTTTTTATTCAAACAAGAAACTTCAAAATTTGAAAGCCATACAAAGGGCTGCAAATGAAAATGGAGATAAGCCTTTTGAATCTGTGAAGGCAGATGATTTCGGATATGTGGACAACAACCTTTAAAATGATCTGCTCTCGCATGCTTTCAAAAGGTATTCAACACCCATCCCAAAGTTACGCAAGCTGAAACTTCAGAAAAAAATGACTAGAGGAAAATAGAATAACATGACATATCTCTTCCTCCCCAAATCATTCCTGAGGTTTCAAGCTAATGCTATTAGAGCCCTCAAAACTGAGGAGAAATGCCCTAAAATTAATAGGAAATTTTGTAACTAACCAATGAAGAGATTTCAAAGCCAAAGTAATCTGATTAAATTCTCTGAATCCAGTTGGCATGCTCCCATATCACCCTGTATCAGCTGCAATCTTTTAATAGCACAAGCCGTGAGGTACAAAAATAATGCGCCACGATGGCATACTGTTCCCTGAAATACAATTAAACTTTCATTAGTCAAATTATCCCATAAGAATAATCATTTTTGGCTGAATACAGTCATATTCCATAGCCTTTTGCATATGCCTGATCTAAAATATTTGACATGGTTTAAAAAAAAAAAAAAAAGAAAGAAAGAAAAAGTAGAGTAAGAAAATCCTCAAATACAGTCGTTATAAAAATCAGCCTTTCCTTGAGGATGTGAGAAGAGGAAGGGTAATTACCCAGAAAGGGTGTCTGGAAATTCAATGCCCACCTCTCTCCTCTTCTTGACATCAGACTGAGTGGCTTAAGCAACAACAGGAACAAAACTGCGGCTTGCTTGCTCTTTAATTTTTTTTCCTTTTTTTTTTTTGATACAAACCAGTGCCGCTCAAAGGAAACGAGCGCTCCTACGTGCTGATGTGCTGGAACCTATGACATGAGAACAGAACTGTTTTCATAGTTGAGGCGTGATCTCTACACTTCCCCCAGACTTTAACCAGAAGCCTTATGCAGAGGCAAACATACCAAGAGGATGTTGCCTGGCTTGTCAAAACCCTGTGTTTGGTACAGCAAAAACCAGACCTTCCTCTGAAAAACACCAGCCCAGCCACAAGGTTTCCACTTCAAGAGTCAGTTCCCTTTGCATGGGAAGGGGTAGACCTGAGCGCAAGGCAGGGGTCTGGGGTGGAGGTTCAGCTCCAGCCAGCCCCCTCCTCCTTCCTGGCTGCAGTAGATCCCGAGAAACTGGATTCACCCTGAAAAGTTGGAGGTTTTGCTTATTTTTAGATGCCTTACGTAATTTCAGCAGCAGCTGAACGCACCTGTTGTGGCTGGAGTTGCACAGATCCTTTCATGGTATTGTTGCAGGGATCTTCGGAGGGAAATGTATAGGAATGAATACATTGTGTCATAGAATGAAATTTTTAAAAAATCCTCAGAGCGCATAGACTTGGTGTGGGAAAACATCGGGAATGAAAGGAGAAAACACTGTGTGTTTGTGAGCACTGTAGAAGGAGCAATGTGCACATCAGAGATGAGGGGCAATTTACTCATTGAGAGTAGTTACTATCACATATAAGGACCTGAAGCCCAGATCAGTGAAAAGATCAGCAAAAGCAGTACCTATGGGAGGACTATTTTTTTTTTTCCAGACCAAACCACTGGGGTTAAGAGCCCCTCCATACATCACATCTGTGCTGGAGGCAGCCACAAGATTCCTCCTTGCCCACGCACCCAAAAACATGCATCGATCCCCCATTTACAATACTTAGTCAGACATCTGGGTTTTTTTTTTCAGTCTCAAGGCCCAGATCTGCTCTCCTTCTTGATGAACAACTGCAGTCCTTTGGAAACACATGAGAACTGCGTGCAAGGTAGGTGAGCAAAGGTCTGAGCCTGAATGCAGAGCTGTGGCACTGGGAACCCAAATCCTGACTAGACCGAACAAAAAGCTTCAGTTGCTGGCTAACCCTTGCCGCGCTTCCAGGAAGCCTGGCATCCCCCTCCTGCAAGTGATCCTGAGAAGTCCCCCAGCAAGTAAATTGAGGGTTAGTTTTGCCTGAGAAAAGGGGGAGGCGAGTTCAGCTTTCCACCAGCTTCCAGAGCTGCTCCAGCAGTTTCCCATTGAATACTCCTATTCTACCTGCGAAATACTTAATGGCACATTTCCACATGGATAGGAAAGATAATTGCTTTAATTAAATATCAAATATCCCCTTATTTTGACACTGAATAGAAAATTCAAAATATCCAGGACCTAAAGCACATGGTACTCCTGGCAGGGGTTGTGTCGGTTCCATGGACTTCAGGATTAACTCCAGTAGCTCACGTTGCTCAACTTCACTTCCATGAACTCTCTTGGAACAAATCACACACAATTTTGTAAGCGTTTGGGAGAAAACAAGGAGATTACTAATAGCCAGCATGCATCAAACTGACCTAATTGTATTGGGTTATGTCAGGCCAATCTAAATTTGTTTTCATAACAAGATAGTGGAAGAATCAGTAAATGTCACATATCTTGACTTTTCAAAGCTGAAAAAGTATGGTCTAGATTAAATTATTTGAGGTGGTTACAAGAGTGGCTGGAAAATCATAGAGACTAGTTCTCGGTGCCCTAGTCTCACCTCACAATAAGACTGAAAGGACATTCACGCAGCGGTCTGTGTGGTCTGTCCCAAGTCTGATGTCACTCCACATTTTCAGTAACAACCTGGGAATAGAAAAGAAGGGACATTTGCTAGTGACATGAAGCTGGAAGAGGTTGCATGTAAGTTAGTGCACAGATTAAGAACTTAAAAAAAACCAAATTAAGAAATCCCCTGCAAAACAGTTTGACTCAGTTTTGACTAGTCAAATACGAAGTTCTGCATTAAACAGCAAACACAACCTCGCAAAATCACACCAGGGAATTACCAGGTCAGGAGCAATTTTGGAGAAGTGGGCTGCAGGCTGAGCATAACTCAATGATATCTTGTTGCTGTAAAAAAGGTATGTCTTGTAGGGGATATATAAACACAAGTGTCCCAATGTGAAAACACCAGATAATTCTGCTCTGGTCTGCTTGATGATCTTCTCTCTAAGGCCTCAGTGCCCAGCTTGGGCAACAGTGTTTCAAACACAATCTGTGTGATGGGTGGGCCAAGCAGAGACAGGTCAGAGCGGGGCAGCCAGGTCTAAACCAAAATTATTTAATGGTAAAAGTAAAAAGTTAAGCATTGTGGCACGGAAGGCTCTCTAAAACTGAAGATAAAGAAGTGCTGGAGAAGACTGAGAAAGCTGTGGTTTCTCCATCACTGCAGGTCTCCACTACTGACGGGTGGGCAGATATCTGTCAGGAATGACATTGAGCTGGGGAAGAAGATGGACGAGAAATTGTCCCCCTGCAGAGCAGAAGCATGTCCTGGGACTGCAGACAGCACTTGGGAGGCATCAAGCCATGAAGCCAGACCCAGGGCCTGAGAGGACCAGAACGCTGTCCTAAAAAATATAGCAGGGGTGGTCCTTCCCTGACTTCAGATCTGCATGTATGTTGCTGCAGCAATGTGCTAGATACATAGCAGAGGGACCACCTCTGAAAGGTAATGTAACTGACACTGATGTAGGAGAAGAGATGTTGGCAGGAGAAAGAAAAGCAGTAGGTAATCTCCAATGAAGCAAATAATTAATTACCTCTCCTGGAACATAAAGTTGGGGAGGACTGTAATGTACCATAAAATTGTATCAACGAGTCTGCAGTTCATGCTATCCAGCAAAGCTGCAAGTTTAAGTTTGTGGATGTATTTAAGTCTCCCAGCTCTGAAGCAAGCAGCCTCTATTTCAAACCTGAAGAAGGATTTCTGAGCCTGAGCTTTTTACACTTTTTTGAAGATAAATCAATTAGTCTTATGAAAGGTGCTATCTGTAACTCACCATCACCTTGCCATCCTGCCTTGGATAATAGAAGTGTCTCTGTTTTATGCAATAATGGAGGGAATGATGGAAAATGGGCTGGGAGGGTCCTTTTGTCCATGGAAGGATTAAAAAATCTGCAGCAATGGAGATCCGGCATGTGTCCTAGGCAGCCTGTTCAGATGCTTTGTTATCCTTTGCTGCAGACAGCATTTCCTAACACCTAACCCATATTTCCACTGATGTAGGGAAATCAAGGCCGTTACATGCTTTACACAAGACACTCTTGTGTACATACTTAATACACTATTGATTCTCTTTTTTTTGAGAAATCATAATGATACTGTCTTTACCAACTTGATTGTTCCTAAATGGAGTTCTCCCTTTTGTCCCTTTCTATAACCTTCCAAAAATAAGAGCACTGTACAGCCAGGGTACCACACAGTCACAGCAATGTAGCCTTTGAGTCCTCTTAAAGTTAAATATACAATGAGTTATTTCACCTTTTCATTGTCAGACAAAAATAAAAGCCAAAGCAGACTCCAATTCCACATACCAGACATCACAGAGAGAGCTGTCATCTCAGTCTTCATGCTCAGCTGATTGAAATGACAATTGATGAACTTTAAATATATGTATATCAATCCTTGGTAAGGTTAAGAGCTGAAAAGAGTGGGGTGAGAACCAGAGAAAGTTTCTAAAAGAAGGAAAATATTTCTCCTCCTCAAAAGAAAACAAAACAAAATCACACAGCCGTCAAAACCAAGCCATGAACAAGGCATATTTTGGGTGTCCTGTATCCTTCACAATACAGGCAGCTATTGAGAGGACTTTGAGAGGTGACATGAAGAGCAGCAAGGGAAACTTCATTTTTGCTCTTCTCAGTCCATTCCTGTGCACTATTTTACGGCTCAGAGGCTTATGCCAGTGCAGCCAATGCACAACCAGTCAAGGAACATCAAACAGTAGCTCCAATTTTAATTGTTTCCTTTTGAATTTCACTGCCCAGGAAGAACGTCAGCCTGGCAGCTGGGAGCCTGGCTGGTTCATCTACAGATCAAATGCATCAAGAGTTTGGCGATGCCAAATCTGACACTGCAGAATAGAGTTGAGGTGACCGGAGAGAGAGAGAACAAGGGGCAATATGTCTCTCCAGCCCAGCTACAGAACTTTTGGATGGCAGTTTTCACCACAAGAAGGTCTTAACCCTGCAGGTAATCACTGCAGTTCACAACTGCTCAGCCCATAACCAGTGGCAAGACCTGCTGACCAGTGAAGATGAGACTGGCCATACATCTGCACTGGGCATGGTCACTGCAGCTCCCTCTGCACTCAGACAACATGGTTCATGTTCACAGCCCATCTGCCTCCATCTGTCCTGTTAGGCAGAGACATTTGATGGCTCCTATTTCAGACCAGGTCCATTGCACTCCAAAACATGGTTTGGGGATTGCAGCTCACACGAGGTGGTGGTGCCCCTGCAGGGAGTCCCAGTGAAACCTCCTCTAAATAACATGCACCATTGTGGTCTTTACAATTCAAGCTGTAACAGGTACAAAGGAGAGAGATGGACAGAGCCTTTTTTTTCAGCCTTCTTTAACAAACACATAGTAAAATCTGCAGAGAAACCCGCATGACTGCATCCAGATGTATTTTTCATCCTGAAGAAAAAAATCAAGCTGGCTCCTGTTTGGAAGGTGAAAACCATGTGGTAGCTAATTAAACGGCACATGTGATTAATAATTTACCCCAGCTATTTAGGACTTGAAGCCCTAGGTGATACCAGGAAGGAGTGAAAAGGATCTGTGCAATCCATGTGTGCTGCACTGGGACCCACAGATGATGCTTTGAATAGGTCAGAGGTGGAAATGATTTACAGCTGTTTCAAGCTGGAATACCACAAAGCTTGGAGGGAGTGGCAAACCTTGCCAGCTACCATCATTCATCTCTCCTGTCTCTTGCCTTAGTCTCTAATTTTAAAAGTCACTTTTTTTTAAGAGCCATCATTATGCTTTCAACCTCCAAGCCTTTCAGTTTCTCTGGAGAAACAAATGAGGAAAAAAAAAAAACTTCGAAGAGCTCAGGAGGAAATGATGGGTTGTGATCATTTCCTTCTAGGAGATGAGTTGGTAAAGGATTTCCAAGAACAGACTCAAATGAGTGTGCGTTTTGTGTTCAGCAGTATTGCTGGGGAATTTACACACCTGTCACTTAATTGCCACTTCTTTTGTAAAACAGAAATGACAAACCCAAGACATTTGCTTTTATTGTTTTTTTTTTTTCTTTTTTTTCGTAATAACAAAGTACTTGACACACTTTTGAAAAGAAATAGCAGATTTCCTCCGCAGTTTGGGATTCAGCGCAGGCTGCAGTCTTCAAGGTGTAAGCAGAGTGGGTTTCCTTTGAGTCGTCACAGTATCAGATGGTGCAATGTATTATTAAAATCCAATTTAAACTTCCTACTCTAAGGTACCAGATGGCCAAACTGTGTTTGCAGTCCTGGGGCAGAGCTAGGATGGGCTTGTCACATGCTTCTGCCATTGTCACACCTGTCTAAATAGAAATTTCTAATGTCACTTTGGTTTTTAAGTCGTTGGAAACCTGTTGATCACTTCAGGTCTAACACATCTAAGTGCTTTACAGGTGTCTGTCATGATGCACAAACATTCCCGCAACTGTAGAGATCCTGCTTAATTCTTGCAAAATTGAGGTCATCCTTAGCCAAACAGTGGGGATACAACTGGGTCTGGACCTTAATATTTACCTCTTGTTCCTCTGCCCTCCTCATGAAACCATGAGAAAACAAACAGAGAAGCAGCGTGCACAAAGAGACCACATTCCCAAGGCCAGACCAGACTTCTCAGCTTGAGGTTGAACATGAGGTTGGGAGCAGCTTCTTAAACAATAAAAAGAGAGAGAAATCGAGGAGAGAAATTTCCTTTATATTCAGAGTTCAGAGGATTTCTGCCAGGAAAGTTTTTTTCTTGTATTCATCTGTATGTATTTCTTCACTTGTATTTTCTATGCTCCATTACATTCCCCATTGCTTTGTAATTGAGGATTTTAGAAGACAGGACAACTTTCGAGCTGGCATGGTAACAAGAACTAGAAAATTATACAGGACGTGGCTTGGACGGTATTTAGCCCAATGACATCATGGCTGCATTACAACCCCTCCTGAAAAAACAGCAGCCTCCAGATCACATACAGAGCAGGGCATCCTCTCCAGAGAACTGGCCTATGGTTTTCCACAGGAGAAACGGGACGGGGCAGACGTAGCTGCAATGTGACTACAGGGGAGGTGAGCATGTACTTACCTATGGTCCCATGGGCTGGAGCTCCTCCACTCTGCTCAACTGCACACGTGTCTCATCCGGGGATCAATGTGCTGACACTTTGGGCTCAGAAAGAGCACCCAAGAGCTTCATCACTGAGGGCTCCACAGCTCTGAGGGTTGTCTGCATCTTCGCCAGAGAAAATATTAAAAAAAAACCCACCCCAGGACCCTCCTGCAAGCTTTCTCTATGTATTTCCCTTAGAAAAGCAAAAATCAAGCTGGTTTCTCATCCATATGAAGGGGAAAGGAGATCCCCTGCAGGAGGGAGGAATAAGAAGTACCTCAAGCATTACACAGGTCATTGTATGGGGATTGCAAAGCACTCAAACTGTTTGGAGGCACAATCTGGCCCCCTCGCAGCTAACTCAGTGTGTTCAGTAGCATGGCAACATGACGGAGCCATCCTTCTTGAGGCTAATACTGCATGAGGAGATTAACTGCAAAAAAGCAAGCAACAATAATGGGCTCATTGAAATGCAAGGGGAGATCTGCTTTGACCACATCAAAATACCCCTTCTCCATTTCCAGCTTCTGTCCCCGCTGCTGGTGTGGGTGCCCTGCCTGTGTGCCATGGAGAAGCCCCCCTTTTCCATGGTGGTTGTCACCAGCTCCACACCTCTGACCGCAGCGTGCCCAGGGAGGGTCAGAGAGTGATGTGAGACAGTGGGATGATGGCAGAGAAGTCCCCAACCTGGCACAAAGCTGGGGCAGGAAAAGGAGAGCAGGGAGGGGGTTGTGAAGCTAGAGGCAGGTGGAAAACTGGGATTTAATTCCCAGCAGGGATTCCTGGAAAAGGCTGAGCAACACACCGCAGAGAGGAGATTCCTCTCCTACTCCCCACAGGCACCCAGAATAAGTTAAACAAGGCATCAGATGTTTCTATTTTAAGAGCAACCAGGGAGGCTGGCAACTACAAAATGGAAAGGAGGGGAGGGCAGAAGTTGTCTAGCAAAATTAGCAACACATTTCCCTCCCTGCCTTCCAGGGAGCATGCCCCCTTCCAGCAAGCTGGGGTCTGCGCAGCATAAATTATTCCTGTCTAAATTTGAGCCCGTGCTGTTGTTTCTGCCAAGTGTTTGCTCTCGAATGCCATATTTTTTAGGCACAGATGACACTGGGTGACATGTGTCATCACAGTATGCGCCCTTGAAAAATATGCGCTGTGAGATTGCACTGATGTTCTCCAGGACATGCTGCTCATGTGTGCAGAGAAAGCAGTCAGAAGGTCTCAGTCAAGAGGGTATTCATCCATCCCACCACGGCAAAGCTGAACTACTGGGGAAGATCTCTGCTGCCAAAAGTCACCAGATTCACAGATCATCACCGAACTGTGCGTGCATTTGGCTGGTACAGATAAGACCTTCGGGCACCTTCTCCCTCAGATATCTCTGCACTGCTGCTTCTCCTGTGAATGAGACCTGTCTCCTCACTGTGCTGTGTAAAGCCACAACTTCATTGTCTATCACAAGTCCCTTAACGTGCAGTAGCTGCCTCAGGTGTGCTTCTCTCGGCTCCTCCTGTGCGCCATTAGCAATTGCCTTAAGGGCAAAAGAGAGAGGCTGGATAAATATTTTACAATTATTTTCATTCTCCCTAACCCACATTCTTGTTCACGCCTTTTGTCCACATGCCACCTGCCCACACGGAGACCGGAGATCTTTGAAAAGACTGGATGATCCCTTTTCAGTCACATTCAGATTGCTAAAAGCCCAGATCCATGCAGCATGATCAACAAACCCAGTCACTCAAATATTGTCCAGGTTTATTTTGGTTGTGCCAAGTAATAGAGCTTTATGGCTGGGGATGCAGCAGCCATATTCTGTCATCAAAACAAAGATCTCTGTGCTGGACAAGCTCACCTCGCTCCTAATCAGCTGTGGTCTTTACCTATTCATAGGTGTCTGTCCACTCTAAAGCACGCAGATTAAAATAAACTGTACATTTAAAGAGAAGGCTTTGTACTCCCAAGTATGGAAAAATGTTTTAAGTTACCATCTTAAGACCCAGTGTGTCAAGGTTAGAAATGTTTTTGCTTCATTGTTCTGACACCGTATGGCCAAAGTCAACAAGAAGCTGATGCAAGGGTTTGATATATGGCAGCCCAGCACGATGTCATCTTTGGGAGGTCACAGGATTAGTGTATAAAACGGGCAGATGTGATTAACGTTAGGCACTGTATCTGTGCAGAGATGTATGGGCCTGTTGCTGTGACTACAGATGGAAAGCCAAAGTTGGATGAAGGTCAAATAGGGCACTGTGACTCTCCGAGCAGTCAAAACTTGTGACAGCCTATCCCATGTGGTGCTACCCATAGAGTAAAACCACTTCTCCCAAAATGTTTCTCACTGCCTTCAGTGTTATTGTGTTTCACAGCTTAGGTTCACCTGGCACACCTGTCTGCTCCAGCAGCAGGCAGCAAATGGAGGAGGACATCTGTGCTGGGGAATTGGTTCCTGCCATCTTCTGCTATTTTTATACGGTGGCTGTGAAAGCTTCCAAAATGAGAGGCATTACTACAATTAAACTGAATGTGTTTAAAAGCAAACTATATCACAAATTGCAGAGCAAAGCCACTTCAAATTTCCATGGGGCTTCCTAGAAAAATAGCTCCAATTAATGCTGCAAATTGTAGAGTTGTTTATATTCAGTTGACTCTGTTCAAGCAACAAATTATCTGTGTGTCATTATGAGGCCAAATTCACCCTATAATTTTTCATTTAGCCTTATTTTACAGCCTGGTCTGTTCCACTGAGCTGAGGAGCTAAGCCTGCCTGTCCTCACTCCCAGGCTTCAGAGGACTTTACAGGTGTTGCACAAAGTCACAACATCCCGTGCACAGACATTGCTCACTAGTACCAGCTTCGAGGTTCAGAGTTCGCAGCCAGAGAGCTGGGCCACCCTTCTGGCTTGGTTTGCTTCTCCCTGGACTCAGTAACCAGAAACTAAGCAGAGCTGATATTCTGGAGTCAGCTCGGAGCGGTAAAATCTGTTTCACAAGCGTGCACCAGCCTCGGACAGAATGGGGACCTTGGCTTTTGGAGGGAAAGAGCCTGATCTGTTTTCCCACTTGCCCCATGGTGTTCATGGGGAAGCAAATCCCCAGCACGCCTGCACAGGCCATCCAGGTCCCAGTGCTGTAATTGAAACCATTAACACCGCAGTGCCCTGCCACGAAAAGCAGAAGAGGTTGCACTTCATCACTAATCTTGCGGTTTCACACACAGCTACAAGTAGCATTCCCAGTAAAACAGGTGCAGGCAAATTTTTGTGTGCTTATCGTGCACCCGTGTGGGAGGTTCTCTAGGCAGGACCTTTCCCAAGCTTGGGTATTTTGGGGTAATTCAGGCCTCATAGTGATATTTCACTGCACGTTTTAGAACAAGTCAAGTCTCTGTGCCAGACACTCATTGCCACAGACACGCTGGGATTTCCGTGGAAGCTCTGATGCGGTAGGGATGAAGAGAGACAGAATATCTGTATATTACAATCTCGAATTAGGACAAATGTCCCCAGCCCTTCCATAGTGCTTTCACTTGTGCTATATAAGCAATCCCAACCTCAAAACATCAAGCTTCTCTTTTCCCTTCCCTAAACCACTGGGAGAGGCTTCCCAGAGCAGCCCAGCAGCACAGACTCCCATCACAGCACCAGCTCCAGGCACACCTTGGTGTTCAGCCCCAAGCACAGGGACACCAGAGAGATTCATTTCCACAGTAACAATTGCGCAGACCGTATATATTTATACCCTCCCACAAATGTCCTGGAGAGGAAAAGATAACATAAAAGCACCAACCAGAAAAGCAAACAGAGAAGAGCAGTGCTGTGTCCATGTGGTTCCACTTGTTCCACAGATGCCTTTTATTTTTGGTGCCTGTCCCTGTAGTTTCCAAGAAACCTCCCCCTATCCTGTTTCTATGGGGAGGTATAGCATTACACTCCAACTCTTCAGGCACAAACATTTGAGGACAGAGACAGGCCATGAGCTCAAGCCTGTATTTATAATACAAGATGTGAGCGGGGCCAGGTCACTGGAGCAGGCTGCACTTCCCTGAAAAACTACGAGACCCTCCAAGAGTCCTCAGGGCTGTCAGGGTTGGGTCTGCAGGTTTGCACCATGCAGAAGAGATGGACGGGGAGACGCATCACCTCACTGCCACCAAACACACCTCACCGCTGCCCTGAGCAAGCCAGCACCTCTCAGGAGGGTTTGACAGGGGATGGGCAAAATTCAGGTCAAATATTGAGTCTCTGCTGTTTCCCCTGTTTTGATTTCTAGTTGAAAGAATGGTAAAAGCATGTCAGGTAGCATTTGTCATTTCTACTTCTATAGGATTAAAGCATGGGTCCCTTTTGCTAGTTTAGTTTTCTCTTTACATTAAAATTTGTATACACTTCTCCTTGACAATAAGGTCCAAGTAAGACAGAGGCAGACATCAGCAAGGCATAACAGGAGCAAACCTACCCAGGAGCATTCCTGTGGGCAAAGCTTCACCTAAGTGCCTCTTTTTTTTTTTTTTTAATAAATATGTCTTAGAGACATTTCAATGTGTGGAAAAAAACTCTTAGGTTCCACTGGTCCTGCACCTTTCTCACATGAAGCCATGATCCTTTCCGGTGGCAACTAGTTGGGATGTCACAAATAAAGGATTATACCTTTGGGTGAGGCAGAGCTTCTTATGAGCCCACTGCTTAGCTATTATAGATCCTGTTCTCATGCAGGAATTACTTGCACATATGGATGTGTGCATTATTTAAGATGGAACAGCAAGACTGCAGAAGGATGGATCTTCTAGCACAGGAAAGCAGGAGTGCTAATTATTGTTCTTCCCGTGTAGCCATCCAAGGTGAGGTGTGGGAAGTGATGCATGGGGCATTATTTGATCTTCCAGATACACTTTTAAAACACACTATTCAGCAGAAGAGCCAAAGTCATTATCGAGATGTGTTTCTTACGGTTGAGTAACCAGCACTGGATTTGTGTCGATGTTTTGACAGGCTGCAGGTGTCAACCCTGCAGTCAGGTTATTCCATTTGGATATTTCTGACCTTGTGCTAAAATTTCAAGAAGAAACTGCACTTACATTTTTAATGTGCATCCTGCTGACACACCACCTTTCCCTGTGGGAGAAGCAGTGTTTGAGGAGGGGAGAGTAAGAAAGAAGATAAGTAATTCCTCTCAGTTGGATAAGCTCACTGATTTCATGTGCACAAGGTTTAAAAAAAAAAAGTCACCATTGTATGGTGTTTATTATTTCAGTGTGTGGCAAAATGTCATTTCTAAAAATAAGATCAACCTACTACAGGAAGCCACATAATTTTTATCAGGGTAATTGACAAATCAGACCTCTATCTAATGTTTCTCTTCACAGAAAATTACAGCTTTAGAGAAGAACACATTAATGCAGAGAAAGTCAAAGTGAGCACTGAAGAGCTGACAGTGCTGGCTGGAGACAGAGGTTGCTTTTCACAGATAACGCAATGTTTTACAGGCACTAAGCTGATTTGGCCCATATGACAATCAAAGTAACAATATTTATGGAGCTTAATCTGCTCTAGGACGCACAGCGGTGCAACAAAGACTGCCCTTTCACTGCACTTATCATCGAAACGTGTAATATATTCTAAAAAAACCCACAAACTTGCAGAAAGCCTCCAACCATCATGTGTTTTCCATCATTTTCCCCCCACGGTAGAAGAAGGATCTGCCACCCTGACACCAGCTAAAGCCGTTCCTGGGACCTGTTTTCCAGCATCGCCCGGGCAGAAAGCCCGCGGTGACGGCAAGCGCGTGGAGCGGCGGGTCTGCAGCCGCTGCCGATGGTCTCGGCCATGGCTCCCATCTGCCATTCCCTCTTCTCCAAAAGGGAAGCCAGACAGATGTTTTAAGAAGCTTTAAGAAAAATCCTGTCAAGAATTTGAAAGAAGAAGGAGACAGTGTGAGAGCGTGTGCGTGTCTCCAGGTTTTGGCCTGTCTCCAGCTGGCTGACAGCACGGCGCTGGCTTTCTTCTTTGTTTCCAAGCTGCAAAATAACCATAAAAACAAAAGCCTAAGTAAAGCATTAATGACTTGCTTAATTTCACTTTTTCCGTGTATTCTGGTACTTGTGCAGCCACAGAGATGTTTCACTGTGCATCTACAAATAAAGGAGGCAGAATGGCTCACCAGGCAGTCTCTGACAGAAGAGCTGGTGCAAGTTCACCAATAGTAAATAACACCCTGCTCTTTCACACCTACGACTTGCAAAAAGAAAACAAAAAAACAGACACATTTAAGTTCAGGAAGGATTAAGTGCACTCTGAAATTTTCCCTGAGCACCTGGGAGCATGATAAAATGCAAGCATTTCCAGGAATACCTGAGAAGATGGGTACATGCTGCCTTGGATTCCAAATGAAAGTCCTGTTCTTCCACAATGCTGGATGCTGCAAAATGGGACAAGGGCTGGATTTGTACTGCTCCTACTGACCTCAGGATGATCATCCTGCAGGCCAGGTCTGCTTTTTAGAAACTCTTTTCTTAAGAAAGCAAATCCCAAGAAAGGCGATAGGAAATAGTTTTTGGTTTGCTTCCTTGCTTAGCTGAATTCTGGTTAATATTTTTTAAAAATCAGTCCTGACTCACTCAAAATTAATGTTGCTATTCAGGTCTTCGTAAGCCACCACAAATGTTGCATCTTGCCCTTGACCTTCCACTTTGTAAATTCCCCATAAATTTACAAAACTAAGCGAAATTTAATTTGGTTGAGGTCTTAGCTCTGTATCTAACAGAATACATACAAGTATGCCACACCCTTTTGGTATCTGCTTTGCAAAATGCACGCACCATTTTAAGTGACACAAAAAGCCACTAACATGATTATGGTAGGCACCACAGGCAAATACCTTTTAAGGATGTTTGTATTTCTTCTACTTGCAAGTGATCACTTCTCATGGTGCTTTCCCCAAATATTCCTCATTTTCGGTCACCAAGCTGCAAGAAATCATCCGTCTTCAGAAGAAATCAGCAAAGACAGACAGACAAACTAAATCTTGACTCTGGTCCTGCTACAGAAAGGAATTGGGTTAAGAAAGCAGGATTTGACATAGCCTACTGTCCAGCTGTATTTGACACCCTGCTGGCTTTATCAGTTATGAAATGTCCATGCAAAGCCAAAAAACCCTCCTAAAGATTTTATTTGCTTTGCCATGAGTTCTTTATCCTGCAGAAGACCGAACTAAGAGCAATGCTAGATAAACTACCCAGTCTTTCCCAAGACACACCACTAGCATTTTCAGCTTCAGAGTCCACAAGAGCAGCATGATGCCCTTGCCTTTTAATTAACTTAAGCCAGAGGGAGCAAAGATCTGAGCTCCTGGGCTGTACCAGAGAGACCAGAGCTGAAGAGCTGAGGCAGAGCTGCTGCTGCTCACCATAACTCCCTCCTCACCATCAAGTCCCCATCAACGCGAAAATGAATGTGTTTACTTCCCATCAGTGGGTGAAATCAGAGCCCTCGTGCAATTTCTGTCAACAATTACTTGATCACCCTGGTTTTGTGCAGGTCTGATGATTGCTGTGCAGTGTCTCCGTCAGGGGACACTGAGAGGCTGGAAGGGATCAACCTATTGCTTAAAACCAGAATGCAACAGCTAGAAGTGTATGGTTTCCAGATCTTTTTTATTCACTTGCTAAAACTATTTTGTATTAAACAAGCTAGGCTAAGAGACGTGGCAAATTAAATGCTAAGTCAGGCCCACCTTGGCCCGCTGCTGCAGCCGTTAATCTGATTTTTGAAGCCACCAGCTTGCTGGGCAGTACGAACGCAGTTTGCTGGGTGCTCTCATGGCTGGTGGTGCAATGTAAGCACAACACTTGGAATACAATCCACCAGTGTCCCCACGCCAGATCCCATAACCTACTTCCTAGGCCTGCTGCCAGTGTTGTGCTATGAGTCACGAAGAGAAACAAACACAAGGAATGTCAAATTAAATAGGACACAACGCTTTCACAGCATTAGAAAGCAGAGCAATTGTGCTGCAGCATACAAACCTCCCTGGACTCCTCTTGGACTGCTTCTCATCTTGGTAATAAGAAACATCCCTTTAATTAGTTCCACCTAATGAAATTCATAAGCCAGGGAGTGGGAGTTTTGCTCCTGGGTAGAAACTGAAAACTTCTCTTCACTTGATCTGCCCATTTTCTGCAGCAGTCATTAGCAAATTTTATCAAATCTCTGTGTTAAACAGTAACAGCTATTGTTTGCCCAGAACACAAGTCCATTTATGAGCTGCAATACGACACATCTTGGAAATCCCAGACTGAAAGTCACTTCTCAAAAAAAAAAATTAGGACTGGCAAGAAAAAGTAGTTTCAAATTGTCAAGAACAAACAATAGAGAAACTTGTACCTGATCTTTCTGGCTGCTGAGATCAGAGAGGTTCCTTTGCCTTTGTGGGTCTGGGCAAAATAATTTACAAAATTTATTCCATCTTTCCCTACAGCAAAGGCGCATCCATTACCTCTCCAGCTGAAGCTCTGTGTGCTTCATGCTCCTTGTGTCATGGACAAGTAAAATAATTCCAAGAAGCCTCAAGATGTACATTTGCCTCTATGGAAATATTGACCCATAAGGGTCTGTTTAAATCCATTTCAGTCTCTCAAGACAAAGCAATATCCATGGCAACAAACAAACTCAGTGCAGAAGAGAGAGCAGAGCCAGAAAGAGCGTGTAATCGCTCTGTTTATCGATGACTAAAAGCCTGAAAACACAAAGTTTGAGCTCTCAGATGCAACACATGCTCTGCAGAATACCAGGGTCTTTTATCAGGACACTTCTGCAAATGTACGCTGTAGAGGACAGAAAGGGAAATCGAAGCCTTGCTCACTGTTTTCATTTCCAAACTTTTGCAAAGAGAAGTGGCTCCCTGTGCGGCTGCAGTTGCCCTTTGAGAAGGTAACAGAGGAGGGTGAGCAGGAAGGAGCTGATTCTCAGCTATGTTTGGAGACAGGAAAAGCACAGATCACCACTGAGAGAAGCTGTTAGGATGATCAGGATTTCAGTATGGACTGTTTTCAGCACCTACTGGGGCCCCTTGGTATATTTGCGTGTTTTCCTCAAAGTGGCTGCTGACCGATACGTTCATCCTGTTATTCCACATTGGGTCCCATAATTACAGAGTCTGATTTACGGGGCTGGTTATAGCTTCTATTATGGGAAGCAAAGATGCTGGATGCAGCTGCTGCTCCCCCCCAGTGCTGATGGGGGAAGGAGGGAGGAAGATCTCGAGCAGCAGCTCTTGCATGAATGCTCGCTGTGCTGGGCAATGTTAACAGAGGGAAAGGAAGAGGAAGCCACAGCCCCACTAGGAGTCTCAAGACTCCTTCGCGCTTATAAAGCCATCCTTGATTTGGGTTGTGAGGAGGAATAATTTTCTAGTTTAGCACTGAGGGGGGAGTTTTTCAGAGCTTTCAGTAAGAGTTTGAGCCAGCCCTGCTCTCACAGAATCATAGAATAGTTTGCATTGGGAGGGACCTTCAAAGGTCACTTAGTCCAATCCCCTGGAACGAGCAAGGACATCTTCAACTCAGTCACGTTGCTCAGAGCCCCATCCAGCCTGGTCTTGAATATCTCCAGAGATGGGGCATCTACCACCCCTCTGGCCAACCTGGGCCAGTGTTGTACCATCCTCAGTGTAAAAAATTTCTTCCTTATGTCTAGCCTGAATCTCCCCTCCTTTAGTTAAAACCATTACCCTTTGTCCTATCACTACAGACTCCGCTAAAAAGTCTGTCCCCATCTTTCTTACAGGCCCCTTTAAATACTGAAAGGCCACAGTAAGGTCTGCACGAAGCCTTCTCCAGGCTGAACAACCCCATCTCTCTCAGCCTGTCCTCACAGTAGAGCTGTTCCAGCCCTCTCAGGACCTGCTAGAGGAAGGTACTGTTGCAGAGTGTGTCTCACTGTGGTCCCATTGGAGCTAAAGGACTTTTTTGCAAATTCAGTGCATTTTAACCCAGGAGTGTCTTACCCTGGGATGAATCCCCTTCCCCTCCAGACCTGGCTGCCTGTTAACATTTGCTCTGCTCTCCAACCTCCATGCTCTGGGCTCCATTCCGTTGAGACAAAAAGCTCCCCTTGGCATTGCTCAAGGCCTCCAAGAAAATTTCCTGAGCTGTTGGGATCCTTCTACCTGCAAACCAGACCCAGGACTCACTTTTAGCCTTGAAGATCTGTGGCAGGTGTGTACAGGGTCGACAGACAGACATTGCTGCAGAGGGAACACAAGAGAGACCCAAGGCTTAATTTTTCAAGCAGTGTTTTTGTGCCATGACCAGTCTAAATGCTGCACAGCCATTTGTAAATGATGCGATTGATTACAAATTATGTCAACTCCACCTCATTGGACCTTCTTGCCTACAGTGGTGCTGACAGAGCTCTCATCAGCTTAATTTCTGAGAACAAATAAATGCAAGAGCTGTAAAGTCATCACCCTTGCAGGTGAAAGAAGGGACCCTTGTTTTGAAAGCCAGGGCACCTCTATTAGGAACTTGAGATCAAGGTACTCAAAGGAGCACACACTGTCCCCTAAGGATGTATCCAAGGTGAGCACACCTCCCACAGAAAACACAAAGAGCAAGATATTTCTTTTGTCCAGGAGAAAGACCAGGGTAGTACTTTCTTTCAGGGGTTTGATGTCTTATACTGGGGCTTCCTGTCCCAAAGAAGAACAGGTCCTTCTTCTGAAGGCCAAAGCATATCCATTGAGGAGAGCAAATTGCTTGAAGAATAATACTGAATTTAGCATCTCTAGTTGAGATCAGGAGGTGATTTTAGGGATTAGACTCACCCAAGGAAAAAAAAACAAAAAACAAAAAAAACCAACCAGAGGCATTGCGTCCCACCCCGTGCACTTGCGAGCACCCGCAACTCCCTCTCCCGTATCTACCTCACTCCACCATCATCTGAGAAACCCCACCTCCGTTACTGCAGGGGTTTCCATTTCAGCTGCAACAGAGGGTGGCCTCTCACTCTGCAGCAGCGGTGATATATTACCCAGCCAGGTACTGACCAGGCTCCACACATCAGCTTATCTGCCAAGGTCTGCTCCCATGACCCTTTGTCCCCGTTAGCCTGCTGAATTTATGGTCCTTCTTTGATGTATTGCTACATGGAGCTGAAGGCAATGATGAAGTTTTTCCTGGTGGTGCAGTTAAAACCATTAAGTAAAAAAAAAAAAAAAAAAAGCCCAGAAGCAAAACTGTCTCACTTTACCGAGATCAGGTGGGATGCAACCTTACTCTCTCATTTGGAACACAGCAAATATCAGTTGATCAAAATGGCTTCAGGTATGGCATTTTTAATATGTATTTGAAAGAGCTATAAGAAAACATGAGTGCTGTCTCTGGGGAATGCTGGCCTGAATTTAGAGAGACCTTCAAGAGATGGAAGCTCAGCTACATGGGTCAGAATGAAAATCTCTACTTCAGTGATTCTCAGTGAAAAGACACAATGCCCAGCTAGGTTTTTACTATGGTTAACCCTTTTGATGCTTATCGCTGGATTTATGGATTTAGACAGATATTTAGATACTATCATTGGCTGCTGGTATAAACAGCACCTTCTGGAGTCCAGAAACCAATGGCTGGCTGGCTGCCTGTCTGACTCTTGGGTCTTTTTTCCCAAGAAATTGTGGGTATTTGTAAGTCGACATCCTCTCATTTCCTTGCCCTTGATAGGGTAATGCATTCCCAAAGCCATCTATCAGTCCTGGGCTGACTACAGAGACTGAGCCATCTCCTTCTCCTCCTTCCCCTCCTCTCCCACACCATGCCCCATAACACCTCCCTTGGTGTTGGCCAAGATCCTGCTGAAGTAGAACAAATTTCAGGCTACTCAGCAACGCCAGCTCCCAGGGGAGCATGAGATGCAGACTGGAGAAGCCTTTTCTATCGTTGCTCCCTGGAGCCATTGACAGCCAAGAAGTGATTTTGCTGGATCTCAGCTCCTCTCCAGTTACATACCCACCACCCATGACCCTAAGTAGAAATCCCAGGCCTATAAAATTAAACAGGCCATTCCCACGAGCCACCCTGGGACTACATGCTTGGGTGGGATCAGGGGAAAGAGCAGAGGCACATCTGCAGCGCAGAATAAGCAGCAAACAAATGCAGGCTCCGAGGTTCCCCAGCCCTGCTTTTCGCATAGCAGCAAGTCAAACCGGACACGGATGTAGCACAGTAACCTATTGAACCAGATCTCATTAGCTAACTGCAGAGAAGTATAGCAGACCATTAAAAATTATGCTAAATATAGACACATATAAAAAAAAACAAATGAAGACGACATAATTCTGAAGCTCTGAGCCTAATTCATGAGGGAGCAGAAAATCATAACACGTGGGATGGTTCTTCAGACGATGCGACTGCAGCTCTAGTGAGCCAGAAAGCTTTAACCAGATCTTCCCAGAACCACAGGGAGGGATGTTGTGCCTCTGCTCCACTGCCAAAAACCCAGCCTTCTGCACGCCTGGTTATTTTCCACGCTCAGACATGAACGAGCTCTCATGGTAACCCAGGGATGTGCTGCCCCTTCCAGCCTCCTGCAGCTCACTCCTGCTTTCAAGGCTCGATTGCTAGCCTAGAGGACAACACAGATCATCTTTTCCTTGACACCAGGGGTGTTGGTAGCAATTGGTTGTGAGCAGGACCAGCAGCTGGGGACAGATTTTAAACAGCTGGTGTCACTGGGACAATCTCCTGGTCCAACCCTGCAAAGCCACTGCTGTCAGTCTGGCTTAGGGCCTGAGGAAATGGCAGGATGATGTGCCAAGGGAGGTTCAGGTTGGACATTAGGAAAATGTTCTTCACGCAAAGGGTGGTGAAGCACGGGAAGAGGCTCCCCAGGGAGGTGTCACGGCCCCAAGCCTGACAGTGTTCAAGAAGCAATTGGACAAGGCCCTCAGACACATGGTGTGGATTTTGGGACTGTCCTGTGCAGGGACAGGAGTTGGACTCACAGAATCACAGAACAGTTGGAGTTGGAAGGGACCTCTGGAGATCATCTAGCCCAGCCCACCGGCTAAAGCAGGTTCACCTAGAGCAGATTGCACAGGAATGTGTCCAGGCAGGTCTTGAACATCTCCAGAGAAAGAGACTCCACAACCTCTCTGGGCAGCCTGTTCCAGTGCTCTGGCACCCTCAATGTACTGAAGTTTCCCCTCATATTCAGATGGAACCTTCTGTGCATCAGTCTGTGCCTGTTGCCCCTCATCCTATTGCTGGGCACCACTGAAAGGAGTCTGGTCCCGTCCTCTTGACATCCACCCTTGAGATATTTATAAACATTGATGAGATCCCTTCTCAGCCTTCTCTTCTCCAGGCTGAACAGGCCCAGCTCTCTCAGCCTGTCCTCACAACAGAGCTGTTGCAGCCCTCTGATCTTTTTTGTGGCCTCCTCTGGCCCCTCTCCAACAGGCCCATGTCTTTCCTGTACTGAGGGCTCCAGAGCTGGATATAGGACTCAAAGAGTACTCGGAGAGGCCCTACCAGGTCTAAACCAGAATCTTCACAGCAGTCCCTTGAGGTTACGTTAATTTGTGCAAAGTCTTTAGGACCACAAATAATCTCCTGGTTTAAGCCTGCAACATTATGTGAAACACGGCCCTTTGATAAGGGCTGAATTTCTCTAGGAAACTTCAAAGCCATCAAAGAAGTTGTGCTTGGTGATGTTTGTGTGTAGTGCTTTGAGTGAGTTTTCTCTGCTTTTCCTCACACCACGCAACAGTCAATTAAAAAGCGCTGCTCTCTTTGTAGCCTTCGCTGCAGTATGAGGTTTATTGTCCTATTTATCACTGTTGAACTGCCTCAGGCTGAATTATTTATAGCGCCGGAGAAGATGAATTAAGTGGTAAATTCAAAGTGGGTCACAGGGATGTCGCCTTGGCCTTGGGACTCAGTGGGCTGATGTCTTGGCCTCCTTGGCTTAACAGGGTGGAGCACCATTGTCTGTGCTCACACCAAAACCTCGAGCTGCCTGTGCTCAGCCAGTGGTCCCCTCCCTTTCAGCTATAGGGGTGGGAGACAGGTACCGGCACACGACGTTATCCTCCACAAGTGACTTGCCCCCGTCTCTTTATCTGTGCATACTCTTGATATTTCAGTTGAGGAGATCATTGGCAGCAACCTCAGCAAGAAACTCCACTAGAGAGCAGCATTTCTAGCACATGGCACAGCACACCAGTATGTCACGCTGCTGGTGGCATGCCACAGGGTGAGCCAAAATGCCCCAAAAATTCAGAAAGCGGCCCACCAGCCTGAGGGTTTTTTTTGGTTTTAGCATGGGAACAAAACAGCTACTTAAGCACGGGGTTTTTAAAAGGAAATCCTGCCTGCATTTCCGTCCCTAAATCCCGATTGAATCTTGTAATCCTCCACCGAGAACAGCCTGTGCTCCACGCCACCTTTAACTTCAACAACAGCAATTCAGTTTTTTCCAGAAGAGAAGAACCACCTTTCACGTTACTGCTTTTCTTATGCTATGTCTGACTGTGTAGCAAAGCCTGCAGCAAGAGGCTCACACCAGGGGTCCCCTGGATACTTTACACGCCAGAAGGTGGGTAGCCCTTCCATAGGCAAAGGGGATGGGGTATCTGCCTGGCATGGCCCAGAACCACCAAGATGAGGATATTAATCTCATAAATATTGGATATTTACGGTATTTTTACCAATATCTATGTTCAAATATAATGTCCAAGCATTTTTTAAATCCACTTTAAAAATAAATACATACACGACGTGAAATGCTGCTCCTTGCCCACCGCCCTCATTCCTTGGAAAGCACCAGACGTGTTGCTTCTGATTGTCTTGGGGTTTTCTCAGAGGCTGTCACAGGAGCTCAGACACCAGCATGAGCTTGTGTGTGTGAATGGCCCTGGGCTAATAGACACCAGGTTCTCACAAAGGGTCATCTGAAACTGAGATGGAAATCGTGCTCCTGTCCATGAAACCAAAGGGCAATGAAAAGGAATCTTTTTCCTGTGTTGTTGTTATTTTCTCTCCATGCTGCAAGGGCAGACAAGTTTCATTACATCTTGTAAAAACATCTGTATGAACAGTGTCACCTAATAGCACAAAAGACAAGATAGGCACCAAAATTCAGAATGAATTTGTTTTAACAAAAAGGTTGGGAAACAGCCTCTACTTTTAGCAAGCTGCAATAACATTTTGTCGCTATATGATGCAATCACGTCTCTAATGTTGCCTGGTACAATACTGACATCTTGCCCTGGAAAGTCAAAATCTCCTGGCTAAGAGACCAAATGAAAATACAGATGAGGGTTTAGATTTAAGTACAGCAGGATGAAGAGTTTTAGCAACAGTGAATTCACTGAGAAATGTGGTTTAAGTAATCCCACTGCTATTTTCAAATTCAGGTTGAATTTACTTAATATATCCAGCAAATGTGAGAACATGGACTAGACTTGCCAGCCCAGGCAGTGGAGGAGGAAGCAGACAGCTTTAATTAGAAGGCAAGTCAGCGAAAGCACCTGCTCAGGAGGGGACCATCCTGAGGATGCAGACCCTCATGTCTCCAAGCATCACACTGCCTCTCTCCAGCATCCTTTTTTGTAATTTTTTTTTTTTCCCCCTTTTTTCCTTTTTTTTTAATTCCATTTTGAGGAGGTCCAACCTCCCAGGTGGGAGATGCAGCCCCTTGGCAAAGCAGCCTTGTTCTTCCTGCACTGGGAGGGAACCCCTTGGGGCAAGTGGAATCACGGGGAGTCAGGAGAAGGGGCTGGCCAGCCCTGCGCACCCCAAAGGCACCACTCCAAGCAGCCCTGTCCCAGGAGCCTGGGGAGAGGGCTCACCTTCTCCCATGCCAAGGAAGAGCTGCTCTGGCGTCCTTGCTTCCATTAAAATGGAAATAAAAAGCCTTTGTCAAAGTGGAAAGAAAGGTTTCACCAACCTGAAACCCTTGTCTCAAAGATGTTATACTCTGGGCAGATATTACAAATAAATTTCCTCTGAAATTATCACAAACTGGCATACTTAGGGATTTTTCAGCCCATCTCTGGAACTGAAAAAAAAAATCCTGCTTGCCCAGATCCATCCATAAGTCAATCCATTGGAAAATCCAGTTATTTTGCCTCAACCGCTTGCCAAGGAAGCAGAGGTTAAAAGGCACCTGGGTTTGAACAGGCCTGCTGCTCACAAGAGCAGCAGATCAGCACAGACAAATATTGGTGGTGGCAATTTTCTTTCAGCCTCTCCAAAGCCAGGGTTACTCTTCCACTGTTCAGGCAGATGACCCCTGCTTAGAAAGTAAAGTGATAAGACTGGAGTTGGGGAAGCAGGTTTAACAACTCAGTACCTGGCTTACTGTGATCAATAGAACATGAATTCGCTGTTTTCCTCCAACTACATATTGCATTTGTTCCAATTTCTTGTCTCTTTTCCTGCAACAAGTACCCAGATCAGTGTCTTCATGATTATGTCAGTTAACCTGAAAGAACATGTTCAGCTGAAATCAGTACTGGGTTTCCCCTCACCCCAAAAAACAGCTGCTCCTGTGACCACTTAGGGGTTTCAGTGCCTCAGGTATTCCTCAACGTAAGCTTTACTTTACTGAGCTAGTACTGCTTTTATATAAGAGCCCATACTCATACAGAGCCAATACATCTTCCTTTACATATACAATAAAGAAAAGATGGAAAAATTATACCATGCCAAGAAAGCTGTCTTACCAAACAAGAGGTGCTGTCAGAAGGGTATATTTAGAAATTCTAGGACAATTTAAGAAGCAAGGCACACAACATAAGCCAGAAAAACACTGAAAAGTAAGGAGAGTGGGAGTTTCTTTTTAGGCATTGAGCAGTCCCAGACGGCATCAATGAACACCCAGACCAACACAACCCTTTCTCGCCTCACCAAGTAACAGCAAAACCCAACGCTTATGCAGCATTTTTCATTCATCCATCTCAAATCGCATCGCAAGGAGAGTTAAACCATTGGATTTAGCATCCCTCTCTGCAAACTGATGCATGGAGCTAAAGTCCAAGGTTGTGCAAAGGCAGACACTAGGGATGAATGTAGGCCAATGTCTGTTCTCGTGGATGCTGAGTTTAGACCTTTTCTTCAATCCTTGAAGCAGCCTCTCAGCTGCGTGCGGGCAGGGCAGCCTGTGTGGTTTGCCTGCTCTGTTGTTTCAGTAGGGGCAGAGCTTGCAAAGCAGGGGCCTTACACCAAGAAGTAATTTTGAGCAGTGCACCCACTTCAGCCCATGGAGTCCCAGGGCTGGTGGGCACCTCCAGGGATCATCCAGCTCAGCTCTCGCTCACAGCAGGGTCAGCCAGGGCTGTGTCCTGTCAGGTTCTGAATATCCCCTAGGACGGAGATGTCACAGCTTCTATGGGCAACCTATGCCAGTGTTTGACCTCCCTCACAGTAAAAACATTTCTTCCTATATTTAAATTTCTTGTATTTTGGTTAGTGTCCCTTGCCTGAAGCCCTGTCCCTGGGCAGCACTGAGAAAAGCCTGTCTCGGTATTCTTTACTTTCCCCATCAGGTATCTACCCACGTGGATAAGACCCCCCTGAGCCTTCTCTTCTCCAGGCTCTCTCAGCCTCTCCCTGTATCAAAGATGTTCCAGTCACTTCATCATCTTTGTGGCCTTGCACTGGACTTGCTCCAGTATGTCCATGCCTCTGGTGTACTGGGGAGCCCAGCACTGGACCCAGTTCTCCAGATGCATCTCACCAGTGCTGAACAAAGGACCACCTCCCCCAGCCTACTGGTGACCGATCACAACCCTTTGAGTCAGCTAGTGTTCAGTCCACCTCATCATCCAACTTACCTAGCCCATACTTCACCAATGAGGATTTTACAGGAAGACAGCATCGAAGGTCTTGCTAAAGCTACAAGCAGCAATATCCACTGCCCTCCCCTCAGCCACCAAGCCAGTAATCTCATTGCAGAAGACCATCCAGCTGATTAAGTATTTCTTCTTCATAAATCCGTGCTGACTAAACCTAAACATCTTCTTAATACGTCTGGAAATGGTTTCCAGGCTCATCTGCACCACCACCTTCCCTGAGACCAAGGTGAAGCTGATGAGCTGTAGGTCCTCAGATCCTCCAGAGATATCTGCTTTCCTTCCAGTCCTCCGGAACTTTCCCCAGTTGTCTTGTGCTTTTAAAGATAATCCCCATCTCCTGTGCTCTCAAAGCAAGGATTGCAACAGCAACATGTAAAACCAGTTGCAAAAGCCCTCACGGACCAAGAATTTATAGATTAGAAATGTACAACACTTGCTTCCCTTACACTCATCTCTGGAGCATCTGTGCTGTAGTGTAAGTGATTTTGTTCACAGCAAAGCCGAGATGGCCTAAGCTGCACCACCACAACTGAGTAAAGTCTGATTTCCCGCCCCGACTGTTCTAGCTCAGTAGTTGAGATGGATTTAAAACAAAAAGCACCAAAGCCCAATAGTACTGAAATTAAACTAGACACCCACAATTACATTTTCAGTAGCTAAGTTATAAAAGAAGATAAAAATAAAATTTCTGAAGTGTGAAGGTTGTCACTGGAATATTTTTATCTAAAGTGAGTCACAAATGCTGAGAAGTAGGATTTTTTTTTCCTCATAACACAGCAAAAAAACTTAAAAAAAACCCCAACAAAACAAAGAACACCACAAAACCACCATCCCACATCAAAACAATAAGAAAGTTAAAAGCTACACAAAGCTTAATCAAGACACTGGTTCCTGCAGCATGTCAAAAGCAACAGGTCCTTCTCACACAGGCACAGAGAGGCATCTTTCTAGAAAGCAATAAGCAAAACCCACCCCTTTTAACCCATGACAGTAAAGTTGCAAGGACTGGAGAAGCCTATAGGCATTTGACAGTACCAGAACAGGTCATTTCAGCAGCTTTCCCACCCAAAGGCTAAATCCAAAGTGCTAAGAAAGCACATTCTTCATTAGCGGGAACAGATACCTGAAGTCTGAACATGGCCTGGAAGAGCAGGAAAATCGAAGCGGGGGAGAGGAAGACACCAAGACCTTCCACTTGTTCACCAAGACTGCAATTCAGGGTTTAACACCTCTGCAATGTACAACTCTGCGTGTCTGCTACATGAGCTAACAGAAACGGTTTGCTACAAGAGCAGCAGCAGCAATTCTGCATGCGTGCAACAAGGCCTAGGTTAGAACTCCTGATTCACGCCACGCTGGCCTCGTACAGATCTGCCCCAAAAGAAACCCACCTCCTCCTGTCTACATGAAATAGACTTTAAAAAGATTTTCTTTTGACAAAAATTTTGGTTTTATGTGAAATTTTAATATTCTTAAGTCCATAATGATAACAGTATAAAGAATTCAGATTGAAGGGTTTGGTTTGTTTGGGTTTTTTTGGGTTTTTTTAAGACAAGTTCAGAGTGTACAGTCAAACAAAGCTCTGCCAGTAACTCAACAGGAACAGAAGCACGTTAAGGGTTGATTAAAGTGCAATTTGGTAGCAATCTTAATCTTAATCTTCTGTTCCTGCAGCTGTTACCCATGCTTTCACCAGCACTGGTACCACTCCACTCTGAAATCAGGTTCTGCCCGAGTGCCAGATCTCTGTGCCTGAGACTCCTTTGCTGGTATTTTCATCACGGTAATACTGAAAGAGCCACAAGTAAGCCAGTGAGATGGAGATGGCTCGTGGGACCGTCACGGGAAGAATGAATCATCTGCCTTGGAAATATAAATGTTTATGATCACTGTTTCTATTCTGCACATATATTCTTGAGACATGCAACATTTACAAGGGTGTTGATATTTATATAATTCCATAAATTTAGATGGTGCATTACAAACACAATATGCAGTTGTAGCTATAAATAACACAGCAGTGGGACACAATTTTCAAATATTTCTTGTTTTCTGTGCACCACAAATGAGATGTATGGCACAACTAAAGGAACTAGAGGAAAGAAAATACAGTTATTAAGCAAAAAACCCCCACGTGAGTCTCCGTATTTTAGCCGGTGGAATGGAAGGTTAGACTTCTACCAAAGAACCAAAAATTAACATCGGTCCTAAAGATTTAACTACAACATTTAACCATGACTGAAAGACAGAGAGTCGAGAAATATCCTGAAGTGAAGGTTCTGATAGTAGATTATTTTCACAGCAGGTTTTCAGTGTCAATGTGACAAATGAACACCTGCTCTTGACAAGAAGGATTCTGACAAACAAATGCGCAATGTAATCAAAAGACTAAACTTGCTTCTAAACCTTGGCTAATGCTTTTTTAGTGCTCGCAACACTATGGATGTATGCACAAATTATGGAAAAAAAAAAGTCACTGGATGCTGTAGGAGCATCATAAAAATGTACTAAGGAAGACGTTCTTCCAGAAGGCCAACTAATAAATTTCCAATGCTTATTAAAAAGGGACAAACCAGTAACTCTTGGTAAGCTTTCTAAACTTTGATAATATTCTTAATACTGAGTCTATATCAATAATTAGATTTGTCAGGCAATGAACTGAAACAGCAGTTAAGGCCTAAGGCTTAATATTGGGTACCTGAGGTCAACCAGCAACTTAGCACTGATGCAAGCAGTTAGCAGTTATTGTATTTTTATTTATTTCTTTAAAAAGGCTTCTTGCGTCATTCTGCACCCTCATTTCCATTTATCTGCTCAATTAACAAATTGCTTCAGGGAGGAGGAGACTCCTGGTGCAAGCAGTACTTTTAGAGACATGTCAGTTTTATCTTCCGTTTCATTTCTTCAATTTATACTGGATATATTATATCAATAACAGCTGGGGGGAAAAGAAAAGGGCATTCAATTACCATTTCAAAAGTAGACTGAAATACCTCTGGACACTCAGATACTCCCAGACATGTCACACCGTGATTTACCATGACTAAGATCCATCCTACCACAACACTACTTGGTGCTGGTAATGGACTGACACATGTTTGATGACAAGGTAAAACATTCAGAGCTCTGAAGAGGCTCTCACTGTTGCAGATCTCAGCAGTGGAGATCTGCACCTACTCCAGGAAAAGTCATACTCTGTGCCACTGCTGCCTTTCTGCCATGGGAAAATGCAATTACACAATGCAGATGACGCTTTCACAAGAAAATGGCAACATCAGGCAGAAAAGATTGGAAAAGTGGTTTTAACAGCTCTCAGTATATACTTGAATGACTATTTTGTTATACTGATGTCTTTCAAAAAAATGCATCAGTCAAGTAGAAAAGGTGAGCCTTTGCTTTATTGTCCACAACAGATGTCCTCTACAGCGCTTCTTCACACTGAATTGATGGGGTTTCCCACGTGTCCTCATCTGCCAAGTGAGCCATCTGTGAAGTCTGATCCACGGGTGCTTTCTCATCCTGGGCTATTAATAACCTATCTTCTCCTCCTGCTAACTGAAGGTCAGAGCTACAAACACAATTAGATTCATTGAGTTTGTCCAACGACTCTGCTGTAGTTGTAGAGGACTGTTCAGTCTCTGTTTCAGCTTGTGGTTCTGTTCTAAAATTAAGTCCAAACACGTTGTTTCGGATGAGGTATCGAACACACTGCAAAACCACATTCCTTTCGTGTCGTATGTCCTGGGCCAGTAACTGGAAAGGAAGGAGAGAAAGTGATGCACATTGCCCTCTATTGCTCTGGAGCTCATACAAGCCTAGGAAGATGTACGGCTCCACTCGGTAATTTTGAATATCTCTAAATTTAAATAGTTGCTTCTCCCACATGAGTCCTGAGCATATGGAGCAGGAGATCACCTTAACACAGACAGCACAAAAAGCCACATATTCCCATATTCCCTGCTTTCCCACCAACTGACCGGAGCTTTGGCAGAGCCATAGCAGAGAAGAAGAGGTGGGACCAGGCATCTGGAGAAGAGGCAGCAGGGGGGAGCTGCTAGAGCAGCACAGGTTGGCGGCCCAACACCACTTCTAGTGATAGAGGCTCATGATGGCCACGATTCACTATGGTACAGGCACATCACTGTATCACTGCAAAGGATGAAAGATGCTCATGTGCCTAAAGCGCAGATATTTATGCACCACTCATTTAGCGCTATTAATGCACTAAGGCAGGTAGAACAAGCTGACAAATATGATGGTGTCTTTTGGATTAAGCTGTCAGTCTCAGTTTGCTCAGGTGGTAGAGAACATAACTGAATATACCCAACTACCAGGAATTTCTCCCCCCAGTTATCTGACTGTAAACCCAGACAACAATGTTCTCATATCATGAACTATAATTAATGCCTGAAACAAGGAGCGTATTCCAGGCCACATACTCCAGTACATCAGGATTGCAAGTCTATTAACATCTTTTAGACTTTCCAGGTTATCCTGTATCTGTAATTTAATATGCCATGCATTTTTTATTAGAAAACTCCATAAGTAAAACATACTTAAAGATACAAGGAAAGGGCATGTTTCCTCAGGTACCAGACCATGGACTTAAACAGCAATAAATGGTTTGAGCTATAATCCACCAACCTAAGTCTAATAGTTTAATCAAAGTGCTAGAGGGCTCCCTCATCTCCTTTAACCTCACTAAAGTTCATTTTGATATTTAAAACAAACAAACAAACAAAAAAATCAGCCAAAACGCTGAAGGACCTTTTGTCAAGTGTCAGTCAAACGAGTACTCTGAACAAACAACAAATTCAAAGCAAGTGGCTAAATCTGTGATGACCTGATCACTTGCAGGAGATCTGTATTACACATCCTAGCTAATTTGGCTTTTCATGTCACAGAGAAACGTTGTTGTTGTTCTGAGTTTCTACAATGATTTAGCCAGCCTTATGTTTTACAACATAAAGTGTGCTTATTTCTATTTGGATTACAAGGTGGCAGCTGCCACCTAAAACGGGCCTTCAGAAACCTCCCATCTGAACCAAGAGATGCGTATTAGGGCAGAGAAGGGAAAGCACAGTAATATTCTCTTTGCCATACTGGTAGAAACTGCTGAATTCATAAATGGCCGAATGAAGGCACAGAAAGGATACAACATCACTCTATCAAAGACTGTACATTTGTACCGTATTTTTTTAATGCAGGGATGGGTATCAGTGAAGTGATGCTACACAGGCTTTTTATTTTGTCAGCACACAGGATGGCTAAACATACATTACTGTTTGCATGGCTACAATACATATTTTGGTAGTGCCCAAGCTCGCTGCTGAGTGTCAATAGACATCTGCAGCTATTCTCCTACCTCCCTTAAATTTTTTTTAAAGCATTATTTCACTGATACAACATCCTTTTCTTAGCAATTTTTTTTACTTTTTGGAAAAAGTCTCAGCAGTAACTCACTGAAATTTCACCTTTGCTTCCTCAAGGTTTTTATGGACTGACCATTTCTGACAGCAGAAGCCTACCTGCAAGTCTCAGGTGCTCCTCTGTGATTCACAGCCACAGTACATATCACTGAACAACAGTTTTGAGCAACATTAAAAGGCAAAAACACTCCACCAAAAGGCAATGTTAAAAATGGACTCTATTGGCAAGCTGCAATTCAGCCTTTCAGTGCTCTGCCAGCTTCTCTCAGCATGTGGGACTTCACAGGACTTTTTTCCATAGTCTTCACTGCTTTGATCACCAACAACTTTGAAGAGCAAGAGATACAGACAACTGCATGCTTAGGGAGCTACACAAAGGGCAAACACTTCCTTTTCAGTCACTAGGAGTTTTAATTCTTGGCAGCGATAGTAGTACGTGCTAAAAGGGGCTATCAAGGGTTTTCTCTCACATCTGCAGCTTGGGATGTGGCTTATCAGGTATCTCTTGCCTGAACATCCTGTTTCAGAGCCCTGATGTCAGTGGCACCCTGCTTTCTCCTGTGCTCTGCCCACAGCACTTTTCCTTTGACAGGAAAGTGTTATGCTAGGTATTTAGAGAATGACACAGGTAGTCTACCCAGCTAAGGTTGCTTTTGACTACTAAACACAATAACAGCTTCGAAGTTTTGTCTGTACCAGAAAAAGCTACCAAGCTTCTTAAGAAGATGCTTCACACTGTCACTCCAAACAGAATCATAACATATTGGACTCATCCCTACAAACCTCTTTTTAGCCTTCTGAGACGCCAACCTGCTCTTCAAGGTCCCAGTGCTGTCACTTCCTCAGATTGATCTAAATGTGCCCGCAGAGAAGAAACTCATGCACATGCAGGTTGCAGTTCAACACGACTCTACAATTTAAGTCACCAACACCCTTATCACTAAGTTCTCTTTGACTGCATCTGAAAAAAGTGTGCTCCTCAGTCAGGGGAAATGCAGCTGAATAGCAAAGCCGAGAGAAAAGGGAGTAAGATCAGAATCAGACTGGTGGGATCACACACAAAACCTACCAGATAATATCATAGGAAGAGGAGAGGGAGAAAAAAAGGTTTTGTCCTTTGTGCAGCTCATTTTAGGCATATGATTAAGTTGCCATCTCCTGCTCTCCAAAGTCAGTTATTACCTGAATGCACATCAGGGTATTTCTATTTGTCTGTTTAAGTATCTACACTTTCTCCTAGTGAAACAATCACTTCACTATTTTAAAGCAGGACCTCTGCTAATAGACTGCTCTAACTTCCCACAGGGAAGAAGAGAACCGCTCAGAAATAGTGCTACAAATAGGCAATATTTTAGCACTCAGACTGTTACCATTTCCAGCAGAGTTGGACGGCGCTTCGGAAGGAGAGGTAATGTTTTCTTGCCCCAGTTATCAGGCCCTCTGGGGGAACGTGCATTTGAATTCGAGCTTCTTAACGTCGTTCCTGCATATTTTGGACGTTTTTGATTTGGATTTTGACTCCGAGGAATGTCAGTAGTTTGAGGCGTATTTCTGAGCGCAGCCTGGTTTTCTTCAGCTTTTGTTGCAGTCTTGAAGGGGATTTCTTAAAGAAAAAGCACATACTTTCATCTTAAACTTAAAAGCCTCTTTAACATGCTTATATCCCCATGCACTGGTAGTTTGTTAGTACTATTCTTGCTCACATAGCCTGACGTGAAGATGTTCAAGGTTTACTTGGAGAAAGGGAGGGTTTTGTTTGGTTTCGGGTTTCATTTAACATACAAAGAATAAACTCTAAACATTCATAGAAAGAAAAAGAGAGATTTAAATTCTGCAATACAAAAAAATAAATATAAAAGTAGTAAGAGCTGAACGAGATTTTCAAACCTCTGCCTTGTTATCACTTAGAAAGTACATTGCTTCTGCTTCACAATATAGCTTGCTACAAATTTGGCTGTTGAGAAAATCATGATAGTTAGGGCAGAGAATGCCCAAGTTCCATTCCCTGCCTGCTAGATGCTCAGTGTAACTTTGGGCAGGCCATCTACAGCAAGTAAAGCACAGCAACTCTCTGCAAAAACAAGTGGTAGCAGCAGTTCTCTACCATACACTGATGCACGCACTCAAGAGAAGGACAAAATCCAAGTACTGGAGAGTTCAAGTCTTATTGCAACACCCAGCAGCCTTCAATGGAAAAAGCCCTTAAGGATACGGAAATTACTTCAGAGCGTGAGCATAACAGCTTTTTCCTGGCACTACTCAAACATGATTTGAAGTGAGACTGAAGACAGGCTGCTTTTTTTTTTCCCAACTAAGGGGAAAAAGGCTTGGGAAATTCAATAACACACACCCAAATCAAAGACATTTTATGGTTCCCCTTCAACCCAGGACATGCTGCTGAGAAAAGGCAAGGAAAGAGGGGGGAAAATACCCATCCAGTCTTTCAGGAAATTCTGTTTGAGGCTTTCTAAAGTATGCTGTAGGGGTAGAGGGAATAAAAAAAAAAAATAAATAAAAAAATTTTAAAAGGGCAAGTGGACAAGGCCATCCCAGCTGTCTGCACAAATGCTGTATTGTGTCCAGGTGCTTCTCTGAGACCAGGAGCTATCGCCATACTGGAAGCAATTAATGGCTCACCCGGTAACCCCAGTTAGTGCTCAAAACTGGGAGGAGGCAGGAATAGGGAAAGAAGAGGAGCAGAATAATGGCACATCCTTTTACTCCTCTCAGCTTGCCTTTATGCATGGCTTACACCAGTGCTACCATGCACTGTCACTGAAAGCAAACCAGAAAGGATCTGTACACAGACCACAAAAACATCCCTGTGCATGACCTTTAACAAACTTCTCTCTTTACTTGTATAAGCCTAAAAATAACACATATAAGACAGCTCTGAATTACAGCACTGGTGGACTGGCCAGAAATCAAAAGGTATTTCCATAGCCAAGTGTTTTGGAGATACACCACTGAACTGCCATTACTTTAACACCCTTGCTAAATGCAAGCCACAGCTTACATGTTGTATTTTCTTCTGCCACACTTTTGATTTCTCTTAAAAGTTTTTTCTCAAGAAATTTTGAGTACTATATAGATTCTGACAGATAACCTGCAGCTTTCAGCAGTTGAGGACACAGCCATAAAGAGCTACCACTGGGCTACAGCACACATGAATGCTGTGTTTATAAATACACAGGGGCTAGACAACGGGATGGGAGATGGCAAAGGACCCAATACAGGAGAGGTAGAGCCCCTCACCCTTCCTAAAGAAGGGTAATTTGTCATCATGTTTTATCATTGCTTGCAGTCCACACCAGCACAGTGAGGTAGGAGGGAAAGGAGAAGGGCAGAGGACATGCTCCTACACACCTTCAGGCTCGCTGTCGGATGCGCTGCCGTAGTTGGCCGACAATGAACTCAGGGCGGAGGTGACCTGCTTGGGAACGACAGTCAGTCCCAGCCTCTCGTCTTCACCCGAGGCTTCGTCCTTGTCGGATTCTGCAGGGAGAGAAAAGGCAGGAGGGGTTTTTCCCAATACTCCCACGTGCCAACAGCCAACCTTGCAGCCAAACCCCTACCACGCCACTGCACAAGCCCAATGTTGGGCACCATCGCTCAACACTGTGGACTGATAGAAAAAAAAAAAAAAAAAAAAATCCAAAAAACCACATTTGCCTACCCTCTACAGGCATTCGGTGCCAAAGTCATCTCACCACCAATTTACAGTCCTGCCAGAAGCAAAAAGTCCTACAGAAGCAAAAAGTTTCCTGAACAAGAGCTCTTTCTTCACATACTAAACATAATTATAGGTTTTATTACCCAATGTAGGTAAAGATAGAGAGAAGATTTCATAATATGTTTTGAAGTCTTGCTGGATTTAGTCCTGCGGAGGCAGGGGGTGGGGGAGAAGGATTCAAAAGCCAGTCAGGGGGTTGGGGAGGTTAAGAGAATTAGGCTCATTCAAAGTGAGAATTTAAGAGCAAAGAAGGTTTTGGATAATAAAAAAAGTTCCTAAGGGACATTGAGAATCAAGGCTACAATTTGGACAATCCGTTTTCAGCAGTACTTCACACTGTTTGATACTTAAAATCCCCGCAGAACATCATAGACATACATGAGTGAGTTATTACAGGCTCAAACTGCCCCAAAAGGGAATACCAGGAAGATAGCAGACAAGTAGACCAAAAATGCTGAAATTGAGGATACCAGAAAACAGAGCCCTAGCAGAAAACAATTCTTAAAAATAAACATGCAAAATTGCAATGGCTTTATAATAGTTTGAAACAAAGGATCTATATGTGCTAAAATCCTGGAAAGATTCTCAGGTGTACAGTGCGAGAGTCAGCAGGAAAACTAGGAAAGGATTTTCAGTAATATACCTGCACAAAAATTTCATACATATACACACACACCACTACAGAAACATTTTGAAAAATTAGTCTGTTGAGACTTCTAGAAAGAGACTGGTTGTAATCTTATTTTCACAAAGAAAAAGAGTTGGGCCCTCTCCCATTCCCTGTCTCTCTAAGCCTGTCCCACACTTCTTAAGAAGATTTCTAAACACTTTTGAGATCTTTATTTTGAAATCACAAAAGTTTCTCCATTCTCTTCTAATATATAATTGGCAATTTGATTCATTGGAGCTCATGCTGTTTGGTAAGAAAACCTTTTAAATATATATGCAGGTATTTATCTAAACTACTTACCTGCTTCTTTTTACTTTGAGCTCCTTTTTGAGAAAGGCTGATTTTTGCTGGTTTAATAATCGTGCCCATTTGCAATTACATTGGAAGCTCATGCTAAACACGGTGCATTTTTCTGATGGAGAACATGTAGCACCTGCATATACTTAAGCAGTTACAAAAAAAAAAAAAAAATCGCATTTACTTCAAGTTCTTTTCATTCATTGCTGCTTTCTTCTACCTCATGCAAAATGTTGAGTGCATACTGTGGTTGGGTACCTTTTCCTTTTATCTTATTTAAATTTTAAAGAATTACTTTTAATTTGCTTTTTGGCAAATTAGGAAAACACATTTACTGGAACATATTTTCTCTGAGAGTAACACGTTTGGAGGAAGCGTCATGCACTACGGAATACAACTGACTTACAAATGACTGTTTCTGCCTTTTTTTTTTTCTCCACCTGACAGGCTCATCATCTCACCTTGTCTCTGGTTATAAATCAAGAGGAAAATTCTGTTTTCTCATCTCTCATTCAATTTCTTAGCTTTGAAGGAACCAGCCACTAAACAGAACTTCAGTGGATGCATTCTGCAAAAAATACATTTCCTCTAGAGAAAGGGCTGCTGCTGTTAGAAAGGTTTAAACGCTCCAACAAAATGCATCTATACAGTAAAATCATGGACTTCAGTTGTATGATTTTTTTTTAAATTCTACTTAGTTATATTGTGTTTGTTATTATTTGTTACGACTATATTTCTCAAGAGTATAAAAACCTGCAACTGGCTTTAACAATGTGTAATAAGTACCACATTCCTTTTCTACCTATTACAGCAGAAGTTACTCTAATAGCTGTACTTTGGTATAATTAGACTTTTTATCATTAAGTAAAATATAGATGCTGCAGGGAAATACAGTTATATTTAAACATACTTGGATTTCCCAACATGGAGAGATTATTGGAATAAATAAATTGCATAGGGATGCTGAGCTCTTGTTCCCACTAATTGAAGATTATGTTTCCAAGAGGAAAAACTCAACATCAGACATCTTTCCAGGGGAAGCATTCTAGCCTTTTTGCTAAAAATAGCTGGAGTATAAGTCAGCTTACATGCCATGTTCTAAGAGTACTGCATCACTGCTGACTATATTATAAATAGTTATATCTGGAGAGTTTATATTGCTGCCAGCATGTGGAAACAAGACATGCTCACCAATAGAAGCTAAGTAGCGATACTTCAGAGAACACACACATATGGAAAGTATCAAGAGTAAAATAGATAATACAGCAAAAACCAGAATTAAAAGAAAAATGCTGACATTTTAAGTAATTTACTTGACTCATACAAGGAAATCCATTTGTCTTCACATTCTAAATACTGTTATTTTCAAAACAAAAAAGGGATATTTAGTAGTCATTAAAAAAATATTTGATTGTCGCAGCACTTGATTGTTCTTCTGTCTTTATAAAGATTTTCATATTTTAAATATTAGTTTAGTAACCCTGACTAGCAAGCAGAAGTTTCAGCACTTAAACCAGCTCAGATGCTATATTTTTTTCCTCTCCTTCCTAAAGTTACTACAACATCACTTCCCTATGGCCCAAACCACTTTCCCTTTGGTGCCTCTCCCAGCTAAGTGTTTTGGACAAAAAGAAAGAAAAAAAAAAAGCGCATTCTTAATCAGTAGATTACAGGTAAAATAACATTATTATGGTAAAGTGCTTCTTAAAACAAAGATGTAATACAGATGCTCCATTAAAACACCAGAAATCGTCTCCAGCTTGTTAGCTAAATATTGATTTAAAGCTAGTAATACATTTTAAAACCTACAAAGCTATGATAAATAAGTATCCAGCATGGCTATTTTTCTAATCCAAGACACATTTACATCCTGTCTCTCAACATCTTTGTGTCGTCAGATTAAGCATTTTAGAAGATATAGAATAAAATGTAATGCTTCCTAATTCTCATAGAAAAATCAGAAAGACATAGAAGTAGTCTGCTAGATTTTCCCTATATGTTCATAACATCATGAACTTGGCTTACAAGCAAGTTTACACAGAAGTGCTTAACAGTGGTAGTATCTTAAACATTCTTGTGTCAGCCTTTCCAAATCAGAGTTTTTCTTCCTCTTCAATGACTTTCTATTTCAGCTTCTTTCCAGACCATATCTCAGCCAAGTCCACTAGTTTAGCTCCTCCTGCCAGCACATGTGGACACACAGACATATCTCAAAGACCTCTAGACTACTGAGGTAGTTTCCTCCATAACAGGAGAGGCCTGTTAGGGCAGAAGCTCCCTGAAACGCAAGATTTAACCCATTTCCTTTAGATAAAGCGCTGACCCACTCTTCCACAATAATCACACCAGGAATTTTCTTAGAAGGCCACATCCTGAATCAGGTTCTCTTTGGAAATTTCCATTTAAAAGGAAGTCCTAAGTGCAAGTTTTAGGCACAGGGATGTTGGATTACCCTCAAGCTTATGATGCTCTTGGCCCTGGCACTATTTCAGCCACAACACAGGAAACCTGGACTTTTTTTTAGTAACAATGAGAAGTATAATAACAGGCTGCCCAGTATTAACTCTCCAAGAATACTGTAAAACCCTGCATCAATGCATCAATCTTCTAGTAAGGGAGAGTTTTCCCATTTTAAACACGCACAGTTAGTCCCCTTTCGATCAAGGACAGAGTTTACGTGTTTGTGGAAATCCCCAGCTCTCCCCAAAAGCTGCTAGTTCAGCAGTTCAGCAGAAGTACTTAAAATAAAATTCTCCAAGTTCCTTCATCTTACCAACGTCACTGTTTGCTAGAAGACTGAGGGGGTCCACGTCCTTCGCATATGGCTGAGCTGTCAAATCACGCTGTTTTTCATGTTCCTTTTCACACATGCTGTTTTCTGGTCCATTAGTTCCATTTTGAGTTCTATGTACATTATTATCGCCACCATTTTTCCTAAATTTCTTCCAGAACGGGCGCTTTTGTCTTCTCCTCTGTCTTCCTTGCTGCCCAAGCCCCTCTTCATTTTCTGGAGGTTTCCACATCCCCTTCATTTTGCTGAAGAACAGAAAAGCAAAGCTCATACAAATGACAAGCTATGAGGATAAAATCAATTTATGTAACCAAATGGCTCAGGCCCATATGTAAGGTTTAGCAACGCAGCATGATGCCAGGACTTACTCCAGCTCAGCTAAAACACAGTGACAGACCAGACAGGTAGTCACAGGTCATCTCACTGGCAGGGCAATGTGACAAAGCTGGAACCTAAATGAAGAGTTTGAAGTTCATGACTTACCTTTAACAAGGCAAAAGGTACCTGGGCTAAACAAGTTCTTTGATCATCAACAGTGTGAGGACATGATGTCTTCATTTCACATTATGAAGCTAACAAATATTCCCTTCACTTTATCAATTAAGTAATTCAAAACAGGGAGAATCTGGATTTAAAAGGGAAGCATCTACTGTAAGCATACTTCCACTGCTGAAGTCTCCTTTTTCCAGTTAGGGCTCAGAGAAGGATCTTGCTGCACTAAATCCATTCAGCCATCTGACACTGTCAGCGACAACGACTGCCTGCCTCCAACTAACACGCCAGTCGTCTTTTTCACTCCAATGGAAAAGGAATAAAAGAAACTTCTATCAGGACGATGGATTTTTATAAATCTGAAACAAAATAACAAGTCCTAAAGTATGGGAAGAGCACAGCATACTGGTTCCACTTATCTTCCATGGTTCCATAATCTTCCAGGTTATCCTATAAACACAAAACATGTTCATAGGAAGGTAACTGGAGAACTTAAACTCTTGTCAAAGTCTACAGAGACAAGAACAGGTACAACTTGGACAGAAAAGCAAATACCGAATGGACAACCCAAGCTTCCTGAAAATAGATCTTTCCAAGGAACAGAAACTTAATTCAACAAAACAAGACTGCAACTAATCATCAGCACATTATAACCACAGAAAACATACAAGATCTACCATCTGAATGAGCCCTGTGGTTTGTTCATACTCTCTCCCTCAGCCTCACTTACAGCATGGCAGAGGTCCCTGTTATCCCCAGTCACCCATAGAATACCACACTTGGGCAAGAGCTTCTTCCTGAAACTTGTCCCCGGGGTCTAGAATCACACATCTGCAAGCAGAGCCTCATAGGTGTATTTCTAAACTGGCACCTTGCCACTGATAAGCAGCCAGTGGAACACGTGAGGAAAGAAAAAAAACAGTATAAAAGCAGGGTGGATGGTCACCCTTCACCTATTTTTCCATGGTGTACCAGCTAGAGATCCTCTCTGACTAGAGACATTCCCAGGACACTGATGGTTTTGCGTCTCATACTTTGGGATGCTGTGTGAATATCTGGCATCCCTGAAATCTTGCAAAAAGGTGTTAGTATTTTGTGGAAAAAGGACTTATTTTGGTTTGTCTTCATTCTGATGTCTAAAATGGTCATTTGGTACCCTCATCTTTCTCTAGTTACAAGGAAGAGTTCTATTCACCTCTTCCCACCCATGCAGTTTTTCTAGACCTCTATCACACAGCCCTTCCAAGCCACCCACCTCCCATTTCTAACACTCCTCTTTTCCATACCTTTCCAGACTTCGGTCCTTCTTGAGAAGAGAACAGGGCCTGCCATAGCATTCAAGATGGATTTATATCGCAATAAAACATATTTAATTTCATTCTCCAGGCAGTGCCTAACGCCAATTGCTCAGCCCTTATAGCACCATCCACCATAGTGCTCCTGAGACATGAGAGGCAACCCACTACCTTCCTGTGCATCAAAAAGATGGCTAATATTAGCTCCCATAATTCACCCCCAGCTAGACGCAGAACTGTATTTCTAAGTTTGTACAACTGGCTTCTAAATTCAGGATGTTTTCTGTACCTCTGTACCTAGAGGATACTGAGCACATATAGGCTCAATTAGAGATGATGTTCTTGACCAAGGGTTAAAAACAACGTTCTGATTTCTCTGGGGCCTCAAACACCAAGAAATAAACCTCAAGGTCACAAACGCATCCCAACAAATGTCAGCCTGGCATCTGCCCTCCTCCTCTCATGAAAGATGTACTCTTCACTACCCATGCGGAGGGGATAAAGAGCCACAGGCTATTAATCAGCTGTTGCAAGACACCAGACAGACTGCCAAAGTGGTCCTTCTGCATCTCTAATCTCACACGTGGGGATGCTGAGAATTAGCAGTTGTAAAGCACTTCAGAGAACCACAAATGGAAAGCGCTAGAGAAGTGTTAAGTATCTAATCCTTTCTAAATCTTACTTAGCTATTTTCTTTAATAGTGCAGCTTGCAGAGAACAAGCTGTATTCTATTTTCGCTTCATGCATCAGTAAATTTGCCAGATAAACACCAGTCCCAGAATCTTTACTGTTGATACGCAAGCAGAAACAGCTTTTTGGACAGCTCGTCAAGTCTACAGTCCTAGCAGTTCAGGGAGGGAGGGGACAAAAGAATAGAAGAGATTGCTAGAGTGAACCAGAGTTAAAGGTCACTAAGTGAGATCAAACAACAGTAGTTTTGAGAGCTTTTTCCCCTGGACAATTTTCCAGATACAAAATTATTAACAATGTGATACACAAGTATGGAATTGCTTGTGGACATTTAAGACTAAATGCTGCATCTGACTCGCAGTTCACTAGACCAGCTACATGAGTTACTAAATAAACCTGTAGATACCCAACAGCTTGTTACTGTGACAAGCAAAACTCACCTTTGCTCATAAATATCTCCACATGTAATATTACACACCTTTGCAACTTTAGTCTGAATGCCTAGGTCTTGGGTTTGAAGCAGTCCTGCAACTTTGTATCTTTCAAAGGAAGTTTCTACTTCAATTTTGTAAAATCCTTTCCTCCCAAAGTCATGAAAAGCAACTGGTTGAAGAGCGTGGCTAAGTGTTGGGCCTTTTGAAGCACATGCTGCACCAAGGTAATTTGCACCATCACCATTTAACAAATTACACTAGTCCGGCACAAACTTTATTCAGCACTAATTAAACCACTTCACCATGGTGCAATTTTTATATTGCTTGGTGTCAAGCTCCAGCTTCACTTCCATGCAGCAGCAAATGGGATTTAGCAAGAGTCCCTTAGAAGTGGGTCTGTGTCCTGCCTTCCAGCTCAGTCGTTCTCATTTAAACCACTGATATTCTATGGGCATGGATCATCATAACATTTTTTTAAAAAGCCTTCCCACAGGCCTTAAAGTAGACCTAATGAAGTCAGCTGGTTCCACATTTCACTGACACTGCGAGGAGGAGAAAAGAACAAAGATCATAATGGAAAGTTATTTACAACATAAGGGAGAGAACCGATAAAAATCCAAGAGGATTAAGTATCAGGCCCAGAACAAACGTAGTAGATCAATAAAGACGATGTAGGGTAGATGAATGAAAGAGCACTACTTGGGCTATGAAAACAAAGTTAAATTTTCCTCCCCTCTTCACTTGATTATTGATTTATGATCTGAAAGGAGAAGGTAAGAAGCCAAATCCACCCATAAAATCTCTCTTGGCCATTTTCAGGTACTAGAGGATCATATCGTGTGCATTCATTATGTTGCACGACTTCTGACTCTACTATTTCTTTTTCAGAGACCAAAGTTACACTGATCTAATGAATGGCCACTAGAACGTAGTTTTCTCTAATAAGCCAAAGCGCCAAATTCAGCAAGACCATCAGGTTTCTAATGCATTTATTGTTTAATTTAACTGAAGTGGACTATGAAGAACTGTAAACAAAGGCACATTACATCTCCAGTTTGTCAATGACCTGTCCTCTGCTAAAGGGCAGCCAGATCATGTGTACAGTGAAAGCAGCAAGTGCTGAGGGACCACAGTAAGAGAGCGTCCTTCTGAACTCATTACGAGAAAAGTAACAAGCTTGTTTCTGAACGCTTACCCAAACTGTTGGGTAGTCAGTACTTCTCCCCTTTCTTCCTTCTGCATCTGCACCGTCTTCTTCCTTTCAATGTTTGCCAACGTAGGAAAATTTCTAGAAGAACAAAAAAAAAAAACAATAATTCACTGGATCTTATACGTTTCACTGTACTTTTGTCAGTTCACCCTTTACCAAACCAGCATCCTCTATAAATGTAACAGATTTAAAAAAGAAAAAATAGATTTTTAAATGTTTCATAGAAGTTTAAGAGGCTGTTTCCTTTTTTAAAAAGGCAAGAAACGAGTGAATTAATCCTTACGTACTTAGATTAAAAAAAAAATAAATCTACCAAATTGTCATTATTAGATTTACCCAGCTTACAGAACATAACAGCATGATTTAGTCCTGCAATTTTATTTTTGTGGTGCTTCAATTGGACTATTTGAAGGATCTTAAAAGGCACAACACGCTCTTAGCAAACCAACTGCTGAGTTCTTGAATTATCAAAAAAAAAAAAAGATTATAAGAACAGCTTCTGGGTGCACAAGATTCATTTAATGTGATAGTTAAGAAAAAGCACGCACATTTCCTCTCGAGCAATACTCAGTATTGTTCTTGCACACTGACCTCTACTTCACCAAAATTACTGCCTTTTTTTCTTCCAGTTTCCAAGAAAAATTGCTAAGTCATGCAGATCAAAACAAATCTACTGTTATAACCATCTCCCAAACCATCCCTCTCTTCCATTCCCCACCTCCCTTCCTGCAGACAAACGCTGCGCTGGTTCCAACATGCAAGACCTGCTGCAAATTACTGTCAAAGCCCAAAAATGGCTGCGCTGGTTGCTCTGTAAACATTAGCTAGCTAAACCCCAGTGCTTTGAGATAAAGGTGATAAATGGGAAACACACATGCACCCCCACCAGCTTCTGGACAGAAATGCAAAGTATAAATATTTAATAAGTCTACTAAAATGAGGTAACAAGAAACTTAGAACAGCTACTCACTATATACAACTATAAAAAAGGACAGATATCTTTCTTTAAATATTTAATCTTATCACATGCATCTTCCCTGTTTTACAACATGAATGTTCAGCATCATATTGAGGCAAGACAGCTTCAACCGCATACCAAGGGAAAAAGACAAGAAGCATTTCCTATGAGACACACCTAAACGCACTGCAGAACTTGTCTCCTTTAAAAGGATTTGAACATGAGCTGTCAATGTCTATTTTCATTGGATTTCTCCCAGAAACCCACCATACAGCTCAAGTAAGCATCGGGATGCGATGTTTTATCTCCACTCTTCCCCATTAGCTACATTTGTTCATCCATGTTATAATACTCCCAGCACACAGCAAGTGTGCAATTAATTATTTAATCTCAATCGCTTCACACTGACAGACCCCTGCGCTTGGCACCTCTCCCCAGTGTTAGGATACAGTGCTTTACTTCACATCAGTAAAGCTCACAGGAGGAGAGAGAACTATAAAATAAACAGTTCTGTTCAAAAGAGCCCCTTATAGAAGATATAAGGGAAGACCCTTAATCCTGGAGCAAAGGAGCCTTCAAAGTTCTCCTGTAGTTATGCTGATTAAGGACATATTCAGACATGCTCTCACAACATGACTTGAGACGTGATGCCTCCCACTTTCATTCCTATGAGTTACCACACCCTCCGCCAAGCCAACCTAATGGACTCCATGAACGCCTTTGGTTCCATTCATGGCCAAGACAGATTTCTCCTAAACCACCTTTAGAGTTGACACAGGCAGCAACTAACAGCTAAAGAGAGCTCAAATTGTAAGTCCAAGTATGCCTGCAAAAACACATCTCAAGGCACCTTCAGTGGCTGTGTTTCTCCAGCTCTCCTCAAATGTTAAACAGAATTTTACTCACTGCTTTTACCTTATGCAGAAGACGCACCCATTTTGTCAGCAGACATGCACAAGGGTGTTTTGTTTGATTCATAATGAGCATCTGTTAGTCTATTCTTCCACCTAAGGACTCGCTGGGCAGCAAGCTCTCGATGTTCAAGTCTGCTGGTCACCGGTCTCTGTCGCAGGTTAGACTGGGTTCACTCCTCCCCAGGGGCTCTGCTGTACGATAACAAGGCTGGGCTAAGCCCACCAGTGGGTCCTGGTGGGACCCGGCCAAGTCAACCCCAGTTATCCCTGCAAGGAGCAAGTGGACTGAAGAGGTATGGACCAAAGTTACCCACCTGCCTCAACGTACCAGCACCAGTGCAACTCCACAACTCATCAGGTACCACAGCCCCAGCACACAGAGGTCTGTAAACACCTCCTGGCATCTGCTAGACCTACCCATGGAGGCAGCAAAATTCACCTGGACCCTCAGAAGAGGCAGACGTCTACAGAGGAAACGCTATGGTCTTGAGGTAAGTTTATGGCAAATACTTTGCAAACTTCACCATCTAAGTATGGCCACAAAGTACTCACGAGAGGTCAAAAGAGAAGTTTTGGGGGTTTTTTTTGTTTGTCTGTTTTGTTGGGGTTTTTTTGTTTGGTTGGTTTGTTTTTTATTTTTTTAATAATAGCGAATTCTTATTCAGAAAGGCTAAATTTAGGAAGACTACTCAGAGGTGTGATGATGCAGAAGGAGAAGCCTATACTGAATCTCTCCACCTAAAAGGCCACGTGTGGACATTCAATGAGCTGACTTGGGTTCCCATCGTTCTCGGAAAATGTGCCCTCCTCCCCCAATAAAATGAGGTTCTTAAAATGTTACCTGCAAAAACCACTGAAGTAGCCCAGCACCTAGGTCCTGTAAACAGCTTGTCAGAGCTTGAATACAGACAGCTTCATCAGTCACCACAAAGCCTTTACAAACCTAAGCAACTTCTTGTAAAAGCGGGAGTTAAAGGAGGACATAATGTAGATTCCATGAAGGAGCCAGCGCTGCCCAAGAAGGCAGCCCCGTTTCATAGCAGCTGCAGTTTCCAATCAAAACACTTCTATAGTCCAAACTGGAAGGTTTACAGGCTAAGATGAGTATATTACATATACATCAACAAAACAATGTACAGGTAAAAGACACTCTAAGCTTCCAGAGACAGGGAACGGTGACACTGAGTGCTAACATGTGCCTTAATGAATAGATTTTTTTTTCAGAATGAGTGCACTAGCCAAAGTCATACATATTTTATAGGCCGATGTACTCTATCGTGCTCACATAAACATCAGAATAAACTAGCTCTTAGCAAGTGGTGGAATAACAGAGTTTTGCCAGTGTCAAACAGAAAAGAGACCTGTTTCTATAGCAGTTCACACAATGAATTTCTGAGCCCATACAAGTTTATCATCTCTATAGGAACAGCACTTGTGATCAAATTGCCTCAATAACTTCTTGAGCTGGTCTTGATTGCATACACACAATCAACAAAGGGGACATGGATAGCCCAAAGGGAACAAAGATGGCCCAACAGAGCTGATTAGATCTTGGTTTAAGACTGCCAGGCATTTTATCAAGCATTGCATCTCTAGTGTGATTTTACCGTGTGTTAGCTGAAGCAGTTTTATTGCTAGTCCATCCCTGTGATTCAGCGTAAACTGTATTTCACTGATGTCTGCCTTGATCTACCAATACATTCTATCCACTTTGCTCTGTAATCTCTACTTTTACCAGGTGCCAAGAAATTATTTTCTCTGTTGTGTATTTAACTAGCATGAATGCAACATCAAGGAGGATTCCAAGCTACTCTAGGATTATCATTATTTAACTAGAGAATCACAAATTAATTAAAAGTGGTGTGGTTGACAGTAATACTGTTCATTCAGTAAGTACATGCTCAGCCTATGAGATGTATTTCAAGGAAATACAGCAGCCAATCTACAACTGAACCAAAAAAACCCAACAGATTAAAGAAAGCGGGGGTGAAGGAGGGGAGCAATTTACAAGCAACACACGAGATCCAGAAAATCCTCCAATGTTATTTTAGGACCCAAGGAAAAGTAAGTTTAATTATTTGCTTTAGCACCAAAGCAGCCTTGCCACATTCTTTCTAATAACCTTTGCTCAAGAAGAGCTGGCTAGAAACAGATGGGCTTGCAGGACCCAGATTTAACTTGAAAAGATGGGAAGACAGCAATACCTCACTCTGACACATTAAGGAAATGCACTGTAGACAATTCCTTTTAAACGTGTGCTTAAGAACATAAATATGCTGAATGCAGCATATTTCTCAATACTTGGAAGGGACGGGACAAAACAAAACAAGTGTAGTCATTGTAATCACCAAAGTTGATGTCAGACTTCACAGCCAGCTGTCTGCAAAACACAGGGAAACCCCAAGATCCTCCAGAACTTCATCTCTATCGCCCTCCACTTAATTACAGATTGCCTGGCTCAGCAGGTTTGGTGGCCACAAACCATTAAAGCGCCTTTTAGGTAAGCAGAGACATGAAAGCTGCAGCAATGAACAGGGCACTGTACAGAATCCGAGACAGGAGAACAGCATTCTGACCCAGCACACTTGTCCCAGAGACACTCGCTCCTTAGCAGCTCTCCCACTTTTTTTCCCCACTGTGTGAACAAGGCTACACATTTAAGACAGGCTCTTTCAAACATGTTTGAGCAGGATACACAACTGAGCAATACTGCAGTGAATTAAGAAGAAAAATCTCAAGTCTGTAAGTATTTATAATGACTGAAAGAAAACAAGACAGGAATGTTATGGATGGAGCATGGGAACACAGATGTTAAATCACTGCAACCTAATTAGAAACAAACTACTAATGATCCAAAAAAGATTCATTCTTAGCTCTAACTGGGGCTTCTGGAAAGAAAAAGGCTTTTTCCTGTCACCATAAGCCAAAACTGCCTAATAGCTCAGACTCCCTCTGGTGTCCCTTTTTTTTCTGTACAATGCAGTGTTTACTGTGAGTCAACAACAAATCTTCAGTACTAAACTGATGCTTTGCTGGATTCCCAATTATTGCTTCACAAAAATTTCAGCTAGATTTCTCTCTTTTACTCCTTTTTAAATTTATTTATTTTTTTTTTTTTAAAAAAGGATATTAGCACAGCTTCCTTGCTGTACGAAGAGTAACAAAAGCCACCCAGGTAGTCATTTTACATCCATCCATTATAGCTAAGATGACCACAGGACCAAAGTACCAACAGAAACCGTAGCACTACTCCATCTAGTGGCCTTGGCTTAGAAGGTCCTAATCCCATATTGCTTTTTTTGGTTGGTGGTCGTGACTACAAGACTTTATTTCCATTTATTTTACTGTGTCACGGTGAACAAAGGCTTTCAGCAAGGTTTTACCATGGCCAAATTATATCCATCTGTAAAAAACAACAGTATGCGCCATGAGTTTCTCTAGAAAATCAACTAAAACGATCTTGGGCAAAGGATCATCTTCACAATTAACTGTAGATATATATATATATATATGTATGTTGCTTTTACTAACAGCACCCACTCCCCAAGAAAACAGTACCTGAACATCAATGTACATTCAATTCTTGCTTCCCTTATGTTCTGGTGTATACAGCAAAGCATGTACTGACATACATTCCTTAAATACCATCTCAACTCTCAAACCTTCACATCAGCCACTAGATGGGAACTGTCCCAAACATCTCCCAAAACAGAAAAGTGTGTGCTAAGTTGCAAATGAATAGCGAAGACTCTGCACACAAGTCTTGATACTTTTTCTTAGAGCTACTGTTAGAAAATTAAGTGTGGGCCACAAGACAGACAAATCTAAAGACATTTTGAGTTTTGAGAATTCTGTTCAAACACTTTGTATTACAAATAATAAAGACTTGATAAGTATCACTGTTGGGAGAAAAAAAGTGAAAACAAGTAAAAAAACCAAACCCTCAAGTATCTTTGGAATAAAATGAAACTTTGGAACCAAAACTAAGCTAACACCAAACTTGTATTTGCACAGATAATAAACAATTTTTGTCTGTTCAACTATGGCATTTTTTAAAAAACACAACAATACCCCCACCAAAAAGCTGGTTTTGTTCTTCAATTTAAAAAAAACCAAAACACCACATGTACTAGGAGCTACAGGTTATCTTCATTTGTAAAAATGAACAACACGTGCAACAGTTGACTGCTGTGATGTGCTGACAAACACTCCGCTTTGCATTTCTGAAATTTTCAGAGAAAGCTGAAACCATGTCCAAAGGAACACTAAACTTGCTGCTTCCTATTACACGGGGAGAAATTTTGTTTCTTAATACAGCAAAAAGTGATAGAAGGCAAGAAAAAAAAATATCTAACATGCATTCCACTCATTTTTCCTTTTTTTACAAAGCCATTGCGTAAAAACCTATTAAAGGAAGTCAGGTTCAAAACAAGAATGCATTAACATGCTTTCTAGCATAAATGCAAGCTGAATTCATCAGTAAGATCGCATCAGACAACTACGTTTATTTTAATTTAAAAACAACAGGTGACTAGTACACTACCCAAGCTCATCGCCAGTGATCTTGAAATTAAATTTGTATCACTTCCCACTCTGCATATACAACTCTTGCTCACAGAAACAAAGCCCATGTACTGATCACTCGCAAGACTATATTCAAGGTCCACAACAGAAGTGAGGAAAGCCTACAGCATCTTTCAGCTGCTGGAAAAGGGCAGATTTTAATCTGCTCGATCTAGTGTGGGGTGAAAAAAACCCAAACATCAATGGGATAAGATCTATAGAAGTCCAGTGAGAACTTCTAAATACTTCAGTCCTGGTAAATGGAAAGAATTTGTACCACTTCACACCACAGAATGAGAAATCCTGCTTATATGTGAACTTTACCTTGTACCCTAGGTACAATGAAAGTTAAGACTACTGGAGACAACACCATTCATAGATTCTATTCTTTTTCAGTAGAAAAATGTCAAGCAATTCAGAAAGTTCTTAAAAATTAGGAGAATTCCCTGTTAGGTTGTACTGGGACAACTTAAGCTACAGACATATGCACACAGCCGGATGTGTTACAATTGTCATCAGCACAAGAGTTTCAGATTTCTTACCAATCAAAAAAACCACCAAATACACACATACACATTTCTGACCTAACCTGTCTCAGTTGGCATCTCGCCTTCTATTACAATAATCCAAATGACTGTAGTCTCTGCAGCTCACATCCTCCTGGCTCAGCTGTTCTGACACAGACCACTGCCGCAGGAGTTTTGCGGAGTCAAAGGAACGGCAGCAGGAAGCCTGTGCTGCTGCTGCCTGTCAGCTAATGATCACACAAGGAAAACACAGTAAAACAAATTCACAGGTCACAAGTCTTACTCACTTTTTTCTTTCTTCTCTCCATCTAGCAATCTCTTCTGGACTGTCTAATTTTATTCTTTTAGCACCAGGTGCATGTGCCTAAGGAAAAAGTATTTCATAGGTGTTTAAAAGGAGAAAGAAAAAACCCACAAGGGAAAAAAAAAGCATTCTGCCAACTATAGTAGTGTCACACTCTTTTCATCTCCAAAAGTGGTGAGACTGCACACAGTGATTACAAAATTAACCCATTAAAAAACCTCGTAGTGTTCAACATATTTTCACCCAAAACATTGTCTTACAACAGATTTTACTCAGAGGTAATATGTTTTCCTTCCAGAAGAAGGAAAGCAAGCCTCTAATCAGGGGTGTCAGATGTAGGAGTAGTTACATTTATAAGTCCTAAAATTACGTTCGGCCCTTTGAAAGCAACCATGAGTCTGATGTGGCCCCTGGTGAAAATGAGTTTGACACCCTTGCTCTAAAGAATGAGAAAAGGGACTACAGTAAAGATTGCATAGACTCATACTTTGGGCCCAGGGGGATACCTACGTTCTTCCAGTGTATCTGAACTATCTTCTCGTGTGCGCTGAAGTTGCAGCCTTCTTCTGTGCACTGCGAAATAAGGGTGTGAACATAAGACACACCAAGTTACACAAACAGATTACAAACAAGCATTCGAGTACACTTCAAACAAACTCAGCGCAAAATGTCTGTACAGTTAGTTATACAGAACTTTTAAGCTACTCAGTTTCAAACCAAACATAACTGTAAAAACAGCAAGAAGAGATAACGTACTTCTAAATTTCATCTGATTTTAGAATGACCAGTGAAGCTAAAGTATCTGACAATTGGTGATAATGTAAAGTTAACTTAAGAGAAAGACTTGCAAGACTCTACGATTTCTAATTTTGATACATCCTTGCAATAAAGGAGTGGGTTTTTAAAACATGTTTTCCACATAAAGACTTTCCAAATAAAAAAATTTTACACAATATACTGATGTCAATGAATTAATTCCTACCACTGGGGTGACTTAGTAACACTTCAGAAGACAGACATTAAAATGACTTCAGCAATAAAACCAAAAATACAACAGAGAGCTCCTCTACACACAGCATTCAGAAAAAAAATCCCCTACTAGTACTTTTTGTCGCTCTGGAATCTCTTTGCTAAGTCTTCCATTCAAAGAGTGACTACAGCTAACTACTTATCACCCACAAAAAAACTAAAGTTTAAATAAAACAAGCCAAACTCATCAACCTGTTTATGTTGTGAAATATGTTCATCATACTTCTCCTGGTTTTTATAGCCACGGTCACAGGTATCACAATAATGAGAGAAAACTGGCTCTTTTTTCTTTTTGTTCTGAAAAAAAAAGAAGAAACCATCTCAAGATTGCAGTTACAAGATTACAAAATATTCTTGTTTGTAGCTAGGTCTCAAACACTTTCATGAGTACTTTTGTTAATAAAGTCAACAATTAAAACATGTTTCAAAAGTTTCGAAGACAAGCTAACATAAGATGGAAGCAAAGTTCAAATTACTCATCATCTAAACAAAGCACCCTGTGCTCAGCTCTTTCCCCTACCACCTTTCCATCAATTATCACTTCTGCAAACCTGTGGCAGGTTTATTGAAGGCTGGGAGGAGAGTGAGGCTACAGCCCCAAGCCTCTTCCCTACAAAGTCAGACCACGCCTGTTCTAACATGACATGCAAGAGCTCACAGGGCAGCAGAGATCCTTCCTTCTCCCACTGCGCACATCAGGGTGATGAGGCTGTCTGGCCCTGATAATATAACAGAGCACTGATGTGCTCACCGAATCACACAATGGTTTGGGTTGGAAAGGACCTTAAAGATCATCTAGTTTCAACCTCCCTGCCATGCACAGGGACACCTTCCACTAAACCAGGTTGCTCAAAGCCCTGAACAGGTTGCTCAGCCCAGCCCTGACCACTTCCAGGGATGGGGCATCCACAACTTCTCTGGGCAGCCTGTTCCAGTGCCCCATCACCCTCATAGTGAATAATTTCTTCCTTACGTCCAATCTAAACCTATCCTCTTTCAGTTTAAAGCCATTGCCCCTTGTTCTATCACTACGGGCTCTTGCAAAAGTCCCTCTTCGGCTTTCTTGTAGGTCCCCTTTAGGTACTGGAAGATGCTATAAGGTCTTCCTGAAGCCTTCTCTTCTCCAGGCTGAACAACACCAAATTTCTCAGCCTGCCCTCATGAGGTGCTCCAGCCCTTTGACCATTTTCATGTCCCTCCTCTGGACCAGCTGCAATACAGCCATGCCTTTCTTGCACTGGGGACCCCAGTCCTTTACCTTCGGTTTGTTATTTTCTTCTGGAAAACGTTTACTAAACCCAGGTGCTTGCTCCCCTTGCCATTTCTGGGAGAAATTGCCATTTCCACCTTCAAAAAAAAGAAAACAACAAAAAAAGGAAGAGGCAGTTACACATACAGCTTGTAAAACACATCACTTGCTACCTCGGTGGGCCCACTGCAGCAGGAAAGGGGCTAGGAGAAAGATGAGCCAGGGCTGCAAGACCAATGCGGAAAGCAGAGCACACAGAGAATCATTTAGGTTGGAAGAGACCCTCAGGATTATCGAGTCGAACCATTAACCTGGCACTAAACCACATCCCTAAGAACCTCGTCTATGCATCTTTTAAACACCTCCAGGGATGGTGACTCCACCACATCCCTGGGCAGCCTGTTCCAGTGCTTCACAAGCCTTTCTGTGAAGAACTCTTTCCTAAAACACTTGGAAGGAGGGGGAGTCCTCCGCCTCAAAAGAGACAGGGACAGCCCCAGTGTTCCCACTGGGGAAGGACGGCGCCCACGGGCCCCACAGACGGCCGCCCCCGGGCCCCTCACCAGCGTGCGGGCCCTGCGGTCGCTCTCCGTAGGCCGGCGGGTACCAGGCGGCGGGCGGCGCGTAGCTGCCAGGCGGCGGGAAGCTGTCGGGCTGCGAGTAGCCGTCAGCGGGCGGGTAGCTGTCGGCAGGCTGCGCGTTGTCGGCGGGCTGGTAGCTGCTGGGCGGCGGGTAGGGCCCGGGCGGAGCCCAGAAGCCGGGCTCCCAGGGGGGCCGCGGGCAGAAGAAGGGCGGGGGGACCCCGGGCGGGGGCAGCCCCGGCGGGGGCGGCGGGTACCAGGCGAACGGGTTCATGTCGGGCCCGGAGCGGCCGCCGGGGTGTGACCCCCACCGCCCGCTCCGCGTTGTGCTGCTGCTGCCGCCACCGCGTGGGGCCACACCGGCGGCCGCTACAAAATGCGTCACTTCCGGAGCTCAGCCGCAGGTCAAACTTTTCAAAGATGGGTGGCGTCGCGTCATCCAACAGCGCCGGAAGTGCGGCACTGAGGGAGCGGTGTGAGAGCAGGGACTAAGCTGCACCCCCGAGCCCGGTGCCGGGCCCGCCCCGCCCCCGCCATGTCCCGCCAGCTCATCGGCCCCGCGCTGCCGCCCGGCTTCCCGCGCTGCGCCCCGCCGGACCCGGATGAGGACTGCGGCCAGGGTGAGGCGCCGGGGGGCTCCGGGACGCCCAACGCACCCCCGGCCCCTCCGAGCCTGGGTCGGCGCTCGGGGCTGGCTCCCCGTTCCGCCGCGGAAGGCACCCGGGAGGGAGCGCGCCCCCCGTGTCTCCCCCCGTGTCTTCCCACCCCCCCCTTCCCGTGTCTTCCCCCCCCACCCCCCCCTTCCCGTGTCTTTCCCCCCCACCCCCCCCTTCCCGTGTCTTTCCCCCCCCCCCGCTTCCCGTGTCTTCCCCCCCACCCCCGTGTCTCGCCCCCGCCCCGTGTCTCCCGGCCCCAGGGTGCGTTCGGGGCCCGAAGGGGCGGGTGGCGGAGCAGCGCGGCCGCTCCCGCCGTGTGTGCGGGGCGGCTCGGGCTGTGGCACCCCGGTGGAGCTGAACTTCACGGGTGGTTTGTGTAGTGACCTTTTCGGGAACAAAAAAAAAAAAAGAAGAAACCTCACGTCATGGGGTACTGTGGGTATGAAACAGTCTAAAAGTTGTTTTTAAAAAATACTGTATTGATTCGTTTGCCGTTTTCCTGCTCACGTCCCCTATGCGTTTTAAGGCCCGCATCTTTTAGTAGCTGTAGGAAAGACTTATCTTGCAAATATAATACACCCAGGCAGGATCTCTCAGCAAAGCATATTTTAATAATGATTTTGCAAGATCGGGTGTTCTACCTAAACGTAGGCACACATAAAAGCCCCTGTTTATAGCCTCCCAAATCCCGACCGCAGTTTCCTTCCCCTCTTCCCCCTTGGTTGGGTACTTCAGGGTTTACAGACTACCCGACGCCTCCCTCAGTTTACGTATTTCATTCATCTAATCTGAACAATACCCTTACCCTTATCAATCTATTTAAAATATGGATTCCTTGCTCTTTGGCTACCCTTCCCCCTAGGTTAACTTGTAAATACAAGTATCAGTATGCATTCCAGGATTAGTTTGAAGAGACTTTGTTTTACATTAAGGATTCATAGTCTGATGTCTCCTGGTCCTTCCCCCGCCCGGCCCTGGCTGGGGTCAGGCACCAGCTCCTTAGTTTTGTAAAAACAACATTCCTTCATTAAACGTTCCTTACAGTAGCTCTGAGCATTAAGTTGGTGGGCAGAAAAAAAAAAAAAGGCGGTGGGTAGGTCTTTGCAACATGCTTTCCTTTGTCAAACCAAAACACTGCATTGAAACCACCGTTTTTCAGTCAGCGTTCCTCAGGATGCAGAACTGGCTTACAATCAGTGAGGCTGAGGTGCCTCAGCTGCCATGGCCTCTCAGGTTGAGAGTGGTCACATCAGCTGCGATCTCTCTGGGGACCAGCTGGCTGCCTGGCTGGCTCTTCTGCAGCGCACCTCGGTTTCCCTCACTTAAACTATTTATATTCTGTATCAATAATATCTCTGGAAGTAACAGTTTGAGCTACTGGAGAGTGCCCAGAAGAGGGCTACAAAGTTGGTGAAGGGTTTGGAGGGGAAGCTGTATGAGGAGCGGTTAAAGTGACTGGGTTTGTTCAACCTGGAGACTGAGGGGAGACCTCATGGCAGCTACAGCTTCCTCACAAGGGGAGGAGGAGGGGCAGGCACCGAACTGTTCTCTTTAGTGACCAATGACAGAACCGGAGGGAATGGCAGAAGGTGTGCCGGGGAGATTTAGGTTGGACATCAGGAAAAGGTTCTTCCCCCAGAGGGTGGTGGAGCACGGGAACACGCTCCCCAGGGAGGTGTCACGGCCCCAAGCCTGACAGTGTTCAAGAAGAGACTGGACAACACCCTCAGACACATGGTATGAACTGTGGGGTTGTCCTGTGCAGGGACAGGAGTTGGACTCGGTGATCCTTGTGGGTCCCTTCCAACTCGGGACATTCTATGATTCATTAATACTGTCTGTCCTGAACCCCAGTTCAGATCACTAGTGTAGATATATATATATATATTCAATTTCTGGCAGTGTTTCCATGATCGTTTGGTTGTTCCAAACAAAGCAGCTCTGATGGGAGAGGTTTGCTGTGTTTGTCTACTCTTCTCATTTTTAATCCAGAAGAGGGAGCAATAGGAAGACAGAACAAAGCTGCTGACACCAGAGCAACATCAAGCTCCAGGTCCATAGCTTGGCTTTGTACTGAAGTCCTGACTACACACTTGTTTGAGTTGATGCAGTCTTTCCTACTCACATTTTGTGTTGATGGCTTATTCACTTTCTTTTATCAACATACTGGTATATGTTGCAAATATGTATTGTGTATGAATCCACTGAACAAAATAAGTTAAACTTATCATTAGGCTGTGGTTTCGTCATACCAAGTATTTTGGCAGTATATGGTCTAGGTTACTCAACCTCGTTTGTCCAATTTTGTCCCAGTGTACATCAGCTCCATAGTAGTACAGTTACACTGGCAGACCTGCTTGGGGATTTCTGTGTGAAGTGGATTAAGGAATTTATTTACCTTAAAGAAAAAAAAACCTATTGGTGGGTTGTTTATTTGTTTTTATAACTTCTATAAACTTTTCCTGGCTTATAGCAGCTTGGCACAACAACAAAGCGTACCTGCCCAACACGTCAGGAAAACTGCTGCAGTGCAGAGGAGGAAGAGAGAGCAAGTACTTTGTCGTAACACACTTTGTTGTGCAGAACTGCAGCTCCAGCTGGAGCCCTGCATCTGGAGGTTCTGAGTGGCAAAATCGTGTGGTGGGGCTTCCACAAGTGGCTTCTGCACTGTAGCACTTGCTGGGTCTTGAGGCAGAATGGGACTAGAAGCTGTTCTGTAACTGTATTCTAGCTGTTTTAAGAGATACTTCATCTTTTAAAACCGAGCAGCTTTTCCAGTATGTTTTCTTTCCTGGTCATCTCACTGATATTTGAGCTGCCCTTTGCTTTTCTTTGAGAACACTTGAGGTTTTTTTATACTACTTTTGTAGTTTCCACCTCCCAACAGCAACAAAGTAGGACTTTGAGCAGCCATTTTGAGAATTCTGTCAAAAAGGTTTCGTTCAGAAGTACAATGTAAGAGAATCGAATTGACCGTTTCAGTTGGAAGGCACATATGATGATCATCTGATCCAACTGCCTGAGCAATTCAGGGCTGACCAAAAGTTAAAGCATGTTATTAAGGGCATTGTCCAAATGCCTCTTAAACACTGACAGGCTTGGGGCATCGGCCACCTCTCTAGGAAGCCTGTTCCAGGGTTTGACCACCCTCTCGGGTGCTGAGGTGAAGTGCCGTTTGCTGCTCTGCCTTTAGGTCAGCACCAGGGGAGCTGAAATGGACTTTACCAGGGGATACCATGTCCATTGGTGTCAGAAAACTGACACTGCTCAAACCCTGTGACCCTTTATCAGGAGCAGGATGGGAGCAAACGGTAGTTGGACCAAGTCAAAAGCTCATCCCTGGTAAAAACTTTACCTCTCCTTCTGCAGCTTGTCACTGTCCAACCCATGGGACACTCATCTCCTGATTCTTCATCTCATGATGATTCTTTGAGGCTGGCTTAAATGTCCTCCTGCTAGAAGACTTGTACTTACTTTGGCCAGTTTGTCCCTGCCTCTGTGCTATCCTTGTACCAGCAGCAGAGAAATGCTGGGGAATGCCTAAAAATAACCAGGGATGCAGAAGGGGATTTTCTCTGTTTCGGCATTGAGGCCACATTTGTTAAAGTACAGGCGCGTTGATTTGAAATGTCTGAGTTGATCTATCGCTGTTGCTGAAGGTGAAAGACCCTATTTCTGTCTGTCCTCGAGAGGTTCTCGGTGCCTGGCTGATGGCATGGTAGATTGCTTAGAATTGCCAAATGCAGCAGAAGTTAACCTAGGAAAGCCAAAACAAAAAAAAAATAGGTTTTCATTTGGTTTCTGAGTTGAATTGACTTAATTTTCAGGCAGATAATCACCAGAGCCAGCTCAATGTAGAGGGCAAGTCAGAGCAACAATAGTAGAATGATGACTTGTAGCAGCTGTGGAACATTCACTTCAGTCAGACTTGAGACCTGTCTTTGGTTCTGTTTCTCTTCTCCATCCCCAAAATTTTCTGCCCCTATGTTCTTATCCCCCTGTCCTCCTCTGAGTTGTTCTGGTGACTTCCTCGCTTTCCTATTGCTCTACCATTGCTAAATCTGTTTCTCTTCCTTACCTCGTTGGTTTTAGTTTCCTGACACTCTAAGCTTTCCTCCGTTCTTCCTTAGATCTTTCCACTTTTACGTGGCTTTGGGGGAGTTTCATACACAGACTTCTCATTAGGTCTGGGCCTCCCTCCTTACCCTTTCTTTGATTTGCTCCCACAATCTAGGCTTAGCAATTCCCATTCCTTCCTCTCTGCTCTTGCCCGTGGCTCCTGATCCATAGCTATATCCCTCACCTGTGCTGATCATTAATCTCGGTCAGTACCATGACCATACTCACTAAATTAGTTTTTAATCACCATTCTCCCAAGTCTCTTTCTCCTCCACTTCTTTCACCACGTTTGATGACTTTTCCTTCCCCAGGCTTTAAATGGTATTTTCCCTTCATGAACCAATCTCTCTCTCTATTTTGTTTCTAGTTGTCCTGCTTAGGCTGCAGTACCACGAACAAACAGTTCTTTCAGGGTGATGCTGGGTTTTGCAATGTTGTTTTTATGCCTTTTAAGTTCTCTGATCCAGTTTATTGAGTAGCTCACACAAACAGTCGTGCCAGCGTAACAGAGAGGAATTGCAATAGAAAGCATGTATGTTAGCCCTGATGTTGGACAACACATCACTGGGACCAGTCTCGTTCCTTAAATAGTTTTGGTTTCACTCGTGCTTTCCGGGTTACAAAGCTGCTCCCAATTTCTCTCTTCTTCTGTGGTATTGGACTCATCAAACTGCATCTCAGTTTGCTCCTTTAACTCCAAGTCCTTTCGCTTACCTGTCTGCATTCAGAGCAAATAAAGCTCAGCTTTCATGATACTGGGGCACCAGGTGGCTGGAGAAAGCTCTTGTGTGGGTTTTGTCTGGTCTTTTAAGTGCTTTTTATCCAGTGATATTTCTCATATCAAAATGGAGACTTCTTGATAGCAGTCTTTATTCCTATTTATCATTCATCTGTAGGTTCCTTCTCATCTTGAACTTTTTTTACCTTTATAGGCTGGGCTGTTGTGTTGGGTTTTTTTTCCTCCTTAGTGCTGAAATGGATTTCTAAGTCCTGGTTAAAGTCTTTCCCATTAAAATGGAAAGCAAAATAAGTGGCAGATCTGCCTGGATGCTTTGTAACTGGTGGACTGTCCTTGTTCTCTGTCCTGTGCTAAAGATGAGTAAAAGCTTTGTGAAGTTCACTGGAAGGACTCAATTTCTGCCTGACCTACGCCAGCTAACAATGGAACCATATTCTGTACCAGGTTTTATTTCGCACCTTTGAAAACCATAGTTCTTTAACTGGAGATGTAATTTTCTGGTACTCTCCATTTATGTTGTTTTATTGCACCTCATCTTTTCATTTAACTTTTGACTACTCGTAAAGCTAACCATGTCTTTTCCCCACCAAAACATCTGCTTTTTTCCCCACCAAAACATGCACCGCCCAGGATCTGGGAAGGCTTCTCATCTTGAGACCGTTGCTGGTCTTTGCTTACTCCAGCTGGCTCTGTGTTGCTTGAGCCTGTGAGGGTCTCTGTGTTAAGTATCTCTTTTGAGGGCATTTGCTGTAAGGATCAGTAGCTAAGCTGCTTCTGGACCCAGTGTGTATGGTGCTGCATCCGAATAGTCTATAAAGAAGTGTACGTGCTGGTGAGGACAGTGCCAGAAACAGCTCCAGTCTGTTTGTTAGCAGTGTTGGTGTCTGATTTTTTTCCTTTGCTGGGATATCTCCCCCTCCTCTTTGCTCCAGAGGATAAAGGGTTGACTGGAGCATGCCCCAGCCTTCTGACAGCAACAATTCTTTGAAGTCTGAATACCTAAATCATCCCTTTTTCAGCAGAGTACTGAAGTCTGTGCCTGCTGTTCATGTTTAGCTGAACTGGGAATAACTATAATTGTTAAACCATTCCTAAAGCAGGCTGGCAATTAAGTACTACTTATCTGTGGTCTCTGAGTATGTACAAATGATGTGATTCTTCACTAGTAACTTCCAATGCTTTATTTAGGTGGTAGTTTCTTTTAAATATACCAGTTTATACCATACACATTGTAAATCAGTTGTTAGATAATACAGGGCTTTCTAGTCCTGCTCCAGAAGACACTCATGTAGTAATGGATTAGTAATGGATTAATTTAATTTAGGGGGTTTGTTCATTGAAAGATGGTGCTAAAAAAGTAACTGCTAGGAGTTTATTTAGATACCTTCTCTAAATGCTAGACAGTGCAAAGACTGAATAAACTTAACTCCAGGTAGATATGTGTTTTGGGAATACCAAGATAGATCATACTCATTTGAAGTGTTTAATAAGTATCTCAGATAACTCTGGATGTTCAGTTGCAGGACCAGCACTGCCTCCAGGCTATAAAAGCAGCTGTAGCTCAGAAACTTCTGATAGCGATGACAACTTGGAATCTCTTCCTCTACCCAGAGACACAAATGGAGATTCTGAAGAGGAGACAGGAGGAGATCCAGCACCCAAGTGAGCATGTTCTTCAGTTATTTGTGTATCTACATCGTATTGCAAATGAAATGCATTTGCATAAATGATGAGAAAGAGACAGTATTATATAAATAAAAAGGTAAACACTGTGTGTAAAACTTGATGACATGTTCTGCATGTTCTTTGTGGTCAAGAATGTTCAGCTGACCTGTTTGACACCCTATGGTAGAATTAAGTTACTTAGGGCAATCAGATCTCTGTATTTACATGTTTTGTTTTATTTACTTTAGATTTAGTTAAATTACTACAATTGAAGTAACAAAATCCTTAATGTTTTGCTTGTTTATATTAAGGACAGACACCACTTACCATGTATGTAACTATTTGGTATTTGAGTTTCGCCCCATTTCTGGTATACGACCTCTCATTGAGAGGTTATAAGAACTGTTTGTGGGCATGAATTTATGCATTCGATTAAGTCAATCCTAATGAAAAAATTCAGATTGTTTAGGAAGTAACGGGAGTCTGCACATAGTCTAATTTGATGGGGTTGAGTACTCACAATTGCTTTGTTAAAAACTTGTGTGTTTGTGCTAGGACTCTTGTAAGGGACTTGAAGGGCATTATGCCATCTTAATTAGTGTTAGAGTAATTATTACTCACTTTTTTGTTGTTGTTGTCTCATTCAACAGTTTTTCAGTTCAGCAGAAATGAACTGGGAAAAACACTAGTCAAAATGCAGACAGTGTATAAAAATGGAGAAAGAAGTGTGCCGAATTTAAAATCACTTTGTGACTAGAAAATGGTATTTCAACATTATACTATTCTTCTTTCTACAGCAAAAGCATTCTTAATGTTTTTTTTAAATGTCAGAGCATTTTTGGAGTGAAGCTTATGCTCCCAATTTTTTAATCGCTTCAAATTGTTTTGGATCCTTTTACACCATTTCCATGGTAACAGCGGGATATTTAGTACATAAGACTGTCTGAAATAATTTTACGTATTTTTTTCCTCTTTAAAATGTAGATAATTGCTATGCATGTCAAAGTAATTATTAAGTGAAATCTTTGTATTTGCAGAAAGCCAAAAACCATTCAGGAGGACGATGATGATGACGGCTTTTTTGGGCCTGCTCTTCCTCCTGGCTTTAAAAAACAGGATGATTCTCCAGGGAGGTAATTAAAATGGAATTATATTCAGACACTTTTCCTTAAAACACAATTATTTTAGGTAAAATATTTTGTGGCACTATTACAGAACACTTCAATTCTGCACTTCAGATTCAGATGATTAGAATTGCTTCCTGCACATTCCAAGAACAGGAACAGCATTCCCTTGCAACAGAACACACGGCCCTCCTAGTCCTGGTTGGAAGGTTCGAAAGGAAAAATGTGAATTGTCTGAGTTGTATTTTGAATGTCAAATTTCTTCCGTTGCTTATGATAGGTCTCAGATCAGTGCAGAAAAAACAAATTACAGGCACAAGGACTCATAGTTCTGTAGTTCATTCTGGGCTGTGAGGGAACACGGCACTTAGCTTTTGCATGGTTCAATACAATGCAGGTTATTGTATTGTAATGCACCAAGGATTACTTTTTAGGTGTCTCCAGGTAGAAAACTCATCTGAACAGCATAGGTTTCTAGAAAGCAAGCTGTCATGTTTAAGCAAATAAGCTTTATTTATGGCCTCTATTAGGAAGCTTTCCATTTGATTGCATGCAATTATAAATAACTTCCCGAAAAAAGCTATTTATGGATTTTCTATGCAGAACTTAACCATGTCTCACAGCCTTCTAGTCTTCACATCAATCTTTGCACTTCCTAATGTAATTTGAAATCATAATCCATAGTGAAACTGCTACTTCCAAGGGGATGCTTATTGATGAAAAGTACAAGAGAGTCCCTTGATCACTATTATCTTCCTTAGAGCTATATGGAGCTGGTAGATAAAATAAATCAATACTTACCTGTCAGATATGAGTTTTCAGTACTAGGAAAGTGACTCAATTTGTTGTTGAGCTGTGTGTGTAGTATATAATCTCAAAGGAAATTCCAAAGTTTTTGGTTGTGCTTTTTTTGTTTGTTTGGTTGGGTTTTTAGTTTATATAATTTTTTATGGTGCTTGGCAGTTGTTAGGAAAATAAGAATTTATGTAACTAAGGTTATTTGGAAGTATCTTCTTCATCTGTTTGTTTATGCTTAACTGTAATTGACAAACTCTTGTGGGTGTTATGCTCAGTGGGGTCATGTGGTGCTTTGATGGTCCAAAGAGTAACTAATATATTTTCTTTTTCTTACATTTCATATGCACAATGTGTTACTTTAATTATAAAATTTAGAAAGCCACTAAAAATAATGTGATCTCTAATGGAGCAAAAAAATGCTCGTAGCTTCTAATATCAGCGGACGTAGCTTCCTTGTTTTCCTAATGTTTGACGTGAATGCTCCTGTGGTAAAGAGTTACGTCAAAGTGTACAAAGGAAAAGAGGAAGAAATGGCAACTTATAGTTTGAAGGTTAGAGAGATGAACAGTAACACAGGTCATCACGCATCCGATAATCTTAGTCTTTTTTATGTTCACCCAACTTTTATTTCTACTTATCAGTTTATTTCCAAAGTGGTGGATAACTTGTGCTGACATTGAGGGCAAGAGTCTGCCCAATGTCTGTGAGCAGGAGAGATTAAAGCAGCAAAAGGCCCTTGCTAGGTTGTTTGGGTTTTTTTGTTCTAGCTTACCATACAACTGCTCCTGGCACGCACACAGAAAGCAGATTGAGCCGAGCGCGCTTCTCTGAATAGGTAGGAAAGGTGCGATGTGTGGGAAGAGCCTTGTCTGTCTGCCGCCCCCGTACACCCGGCGGTCTCGTCGCCGTGCGGATACGGAGCTGTGCGGGGTGCACACACGAGGCTGTTAACTCTCTCCCCGCTGTGTTGCCCCCAGCGATCCGCCAGCTGACGATCTTGCCATGACTGATGGAAACAAATGCAGGCTGTTTGTTTCAACATATGGATGTACTGTTTGTTAGCTCTGTGTGATACACTCATTCTTTTAGAAAAGCTTTTGTTCTGTTGCACCTTTTCCAGAATTGTCCAAGTGAAATATTCATGATTGGGAGCAGCTCATGTAGCAATTTGCAGTTTGTTAACACTCGCTTGAATCATTGCAGCATAAAATATGTATATTAGCTGATTTTCTTCAGCTTTGGAGAGGATATTGCTGTTTATCAATGTTAGACAGAAGTGCAGCACCTGTAAATATTGCCAAAGTGTTCATGCATCGAGGTAAAGAGCAGAGGTTATCTTAGAAAATTTTAAGTTAAACATCAGAAAAATGCTGAAATGCCCATCTGCAAACATGCACTGGCAAGGACTCCAAGTCCAACAACTGGAAAGCATTCTTTGCCATATATGAAATCCAATATATGTTAAATGAAAGCTTAATTAATTTGCAGTAAGTTTGGGGTGTCATTTTGAATGCGTATAGATAGATACCGAAGTTGCTAACAGCAGCAAAATGTGTTTAACAGAGTTTCAACTAGATTCACTTCATCTGTTCAGAGACCCTTTGGACACCCAGGAAACTGTCAAGAATTGTGTTTGCTCTGTGCTGCTGAGGAAAGACCCAAGCAACAGGGTTATTTATCTGGGGGGGAAAAAAAAAGGCATAGAAATGCAAATCATGGGAGAGATGGATATACGAACCATTTTTCTGTTCCTTGGAAGAGCCTTTGAGCTGTGACAGAAGCAAGGCAGAGTATTTGAGATCTGCTCTTTTTCACAAGTTGCACAAATACAGCCTACAAAATAGATGTTCCTATGTATTTTAGTAGAAAGCCTGTTTTAATAGTTTGGTTTAACTCTCTTTCCATGCAAAATAAAGGTACTTATATACTAAAATACAATAGTATTTTGGCTGCATCTGTACGGATTTAAGTTCGATCTCTTTAAATTATATTGGGAAGTTAAAATATGATTTTAACAAGAAAACAGTCAGAAGGGAACAAAGGAAAATAAAAATCACTTTTTTTGCAGCAGCAGCTAGGTGGGGGTGGAACTTCAGATTTAACCCAGACCTCTTGCCTGGGTTCAAAACCTTACTAGTGCCTCTGTCCTGGCCTGAGCTTACGTTTATTGCTTGTGTCTGTCTGTCTGTGGTTGGCTTTCTGGCAGGACTTTCTGCTTGTTATTTCCCCTCTTCAGATCCTGACAATAATATCACTACAGCAGAGCCGTACTGATTAGATTATGTGGGATGTAAAAGACGACCATAATTAGCATAATTCAATTAATGTCGTGTTACATTTGATTGCCCTAAAGCTCAGAAACTGAAGATCATAATAAACAAAGTCTCTGGTGATACATTGTGAGGATACTGTCACTTGGATATTTCTTCAGGTGATAATTGTTTGGGTTTTTAATTAGCTTTTATTAGCTTTAAAGAATATGACAGTGGATTATTAAGAGGAACTTGTGTACAAAAGTATTTTCAGTACTGCAAACACAGTTTGTAGTATGCTTCGAACTGTTTTCGCCATGAAAAAGAGATTCTTACCTTTCTGTGTTCCTGGAGACAATTGAATTATATTATGTATAAAGAAATCAGTGAAGTTACCTGGGATCACCAAACTTTTCGTCTCCTCTCATGCCCACTCCCAGGGAAAAATAAAGTTAAAATCAGAACAGTTCATTCGTTCTCTTTATTAAAGGGCAGTGAAACTGTGGTGCAAGGCAAGAATGAACAAAATTGGTTCTATTGCTAGAGAAAGAGTAGTATGTATGTGACCTTTCATTGCTCTTGAAGCTAGAGAAGGAAAAAGTGGATTTTCTTGACCACATGCTGCAGCCTTCCCAGTTTTCTTGCATCCCAGCTGTCTGCAGAGGGTCCCCCTAGAAAACAGAGAAAGACTCTTCTTATTCAGTTATTTCTATGGTGTGTGCATAGGGGGCACACTTAGCGTGGGGACGAAGGAGAATCACACTTCTCATCAACATAAGATTTTTATATTAATCTGTTACATTTTGTTCCTGGAGCACGTCGTGGGAGGCTGTCATTTAATGTGCTGTCCATGTTGGTTATGATATTTTGGCTTTTGCCCTCCAACTAAAACCCAATTTTTAATTTTTTTTTTTTTCCCCTCAAGGCCCATTATAGGTCCTGCATTACCACCTGGCTTTAGGAAACCTTCTCAGGACACTGGGAATAGTAGATGTTCCATAGGACCGTCTGCTTCACCAGAATTCCATACCCAGGTTTGTGAAAACAGAAGCCTTTTGTTTTAGTACAAGCTATCTGAAATGCTTAAAGAAGTAGGAGCCTGAAAAAGTCTACTAGACTCACTTTTCAGCATGACAGTTTAATTTTAGACCAGAAAGTGTGTGGCATATTTTTGCCTGATTCAAAAACTGAAGCATAAATAAGCCTTAAAAAAGAAAAAGGCTGGTCTGGATTGTTGTGATTTTGCTGTCAGACGGATGATGCACTCACTGAACACACGAGATCTAGGCGTCTTAAACTGCAGTCACAGTAATTCTTACTAAGGTTTTTCCATTCTTTCTTTTGGTGTGACATCCTTCACAAGCGAACATCTTGGCAAGGTTCAAATTTTTAAAGACATTAAAGAAGTAACGCAACCTGTTGGAATGAAAATACTTACCCATAATTCAAGCTTTTACTCCTTTGCTGATGGGGGAGCAAAATGATGCAATATTTCACATATCTTCACCTCCTTTATTAGTGGATGTGTTAAATATGTTTATCCAAAAGAATGCAATCAAGAATGATGCTACACTGTCACTGATTGTTTTGAATGGACAGCAAGATGATACCTGTGACTGGGAGTAAGGCAGAGCAGGACAGTGACACTGACACAGTTTTTTGGTTCGTGTTTTTGGACTGTTCTTGTCAGGTTAAGTAAGAACTAAGTAGAAGTCCTATACTCTAATCCCTAGCTGCAAAATAATGCAAGTACTACTAAAGAAAATTTAGGAATAAGCCAGAAGTACAGGGAAGATTCAGCCTCTAGTACCGTTCTGGCTGGCAGATGGGGAGCAGCACCTTTGAGAAGCCGCATCCTTCTTGAACGGCACCTCTTAAGCCAGGCAGGATACCCTAAGACGTCAAAAATGGTGCTGGATACCGGTGATTAGGTGACTGAATCTCTCTCCTGCTATGATAAACTAAATGTTAATTCCTTGTGAGTTATTCTGTTTGTTTCTAAGGTACTTAGATTTTTTTAAGTTTAACTCTGAGACTCTATGGGACATGCTAGGAAGGAATGAGGCAAAAGCTGCTCTGGAACTGCACTTTTTTTTATTACTAGTTGTGAAGTATATAATTCTCCAGCCTCCTACAGCAAGTGTTGTCATAATCCTTCATGAAGAATGATTGTCTGACATTTTAAGATAGTCATAATCTTAAAACTCCAAATAACAATTAAGTAATTTATCATAATGACAGATCTCTTGAGGCAGGGATGTCAAAACTGGTCTGCTTATATATTTTACAAACAAAAACATCTCTTTTCTCCTAAACACATCTTCTAGCATCAGCTTTGTTACAGCTATTACAGAACTTCGCTTATTTTATTTTTTCTCTTCCTAATAATACTCTGTTTTTTTCCCTTTGAATATGACATGTAATTTTTTTGTTTATTTTGTTTTAATTTATTTATTTTGTGTTCTAGTACATCTTCAGTGGCAGCTTGTTCCATGCCAACTCATCACTTTATATTGATTTTCCCTTCAAACTTGAAGGCAGCATGTTTTAATGTTTATTTAATTTCATCTTGTTTGAGGCAGGTGGTAATGGAGTGAATTGAGCTTAAGACTTAATGAGAAAGGAAATGAGATGCTCTTCTTTAATTAAAACTTAGCATGGAATTTTTCTTTCGTCCTCACCTACTTTACAATACACTTCGTTGTGAAAGTCATATCTTTTTTATATCTTTTATATATATATATCTTTTTATGTATCTTTTTTTATTTGTTTGTACACAGAAAGTGTTTTACCACCTTGGTTTCTCAAGATGGTTATTCCTCTTCCCCACCAGCTCCATTAAAAAAAAGAGAGAATGCAGCCACGCCATTCTCTGAAAGTTGAAGCAATTTCACAGTAAGAGATAATTAGGGAAAGCTTGACTATGTAACAGTTTTTGAGAAAAATGATGAGACAAATTGGTGTTACCACCTTGCATGGATGGTGTTTATAAACGAGTAGCTATTTCTCACTCTCCTCAGTCTTTCAGATCACAGAATCACAGAATGGTGGGGTTGGAAGGGACCTCTGGAGATCATCTAGTCCAACCCACCTGCAGGTTCACCAGAACAGATCGCACAGGAATGTGTCCAGGTGGGTTTTGAATGTCTCCAGAGAAGGAGACTCCACAACCTCTCTGGGCAGCCTGTTCCAGTGCTCTGGCACCCTCAAAGTAAGGAAGTTTCTCTTCATATTCAGATGGAACCTCCTGTGCATCAGTCTGTGCCCGTTGCCCCTCATCCTATCACTGGGCACCTCTGAAAAGAGTCTGGTCCCATCCTCTTGACACCCGCCCTTCAGATCCATTTCATGCAACGGGTCATTGAATTTGCTGAGCCTCATCTTGCTCCTTGTGTCCCACAGCCATACGTAGCCATGTCTCTTGCTGCCTGAAGCTTGGCTTCCCCGCTGTTCGTACCTTTGCTGCCTCCTGAAGGCAGATGGGGCCAACTGGCTTGGCCAGCTTGGAGCAATGTCATTAAAGCACGCCGGTTTCTGTATCAAATGGCACACAGAGGAATAAAGCGACTTACTTCACACCGGCTGTGTTCCCTAGCCCAAATTCCTCTATAGCAGCGGGATGCCAGCTATGAGCAGCCTAAAGTATTAGGCTTGAACTCGGTGTAGCAGGATACCTTTCCTGCTCTTCTCCTTTCACTTGTTCTCTGTTCCCCATGCTCACATTAGGTGATTGTTCTGGTGAGGTTCTCTACTCCCATCTCGTATGCTGCACTGAGTCACCTCTGCCTCGAGCGCCTTATTTTACATAGAAGACTCCCGATACAGGTTTTCTACTGCTCATCACTTTTGAGCCCTTATCTTCTCTGGTGGTGTCATATCTTGGTGCTAGGATGTCCGCCTGGTAAACAAAGTTTGGCGTGACAAAAACAAGCCATTCCCCCCACCTTCTTTATCCTTCATTTGAAACTTCTTTGCCACCGCTTTATATTCCCAGGTAATGCTCTGTGCTTCCTGAGTATCCAGCCCTGTCATCATCCTACTCCCATTGCTTTATCACACATACTCGGCCTGTACCTAAATCTTTTCGCTTTCGTAGATATTGGGCACCTTAACTTGCTTCCAGGGCACTGTGGTGTCACCATTTTTTGTCTAGTTCTGCCTCCATCCACATCGGTACTGTTTTAAGTTGGAGTGACCCGTGAGTTTTATGTACAACCTCTGGCATCCACAAAGATTCTTGTTACCATCTAATCCTTTTCAAATTAAGTTTTTTGAACGATTCTCCAAATAATTGCTTGGAATGCGATGTCAAAAGAGATTGAAGAAGCAAATGACAGAACCAAGAAATGAGACTGGCAGATACTGGAAACCCAGGGGTGCAGTACCACGTGTGCCACTGTACCTCAGCTTGCATGTTAATCCTTCTTGCATCCTTACAGAATCCGAGCTCGAGACAGTTCTCCTTGCAATGGAAAATTACAATCCTTCTTAGGGAGATGCATCCAAATGTTGCTGGCGATGGCAAAGCCCAAAGTGTCAAAGATGTGTGCTTGTGTGTTTCAGATTTACCTCTGGCCACAGAGGCGATGTGGCTGCATGCAGAGCAATGTAAAGCAGCAGGACTCTTCTTATTGCCACTGTGTTTACCAGCAGTTTTGCCTCAGACAGGAGGTTGTGCTTTTGGAAACATGTTGATTTAAGTATCCATGTTAAAGTGCAAGTAAGGTCTAATCTGGAGTATTAATCCAGGTTTTTGTTGTCTGACTGGCAAATGTGTTGTGTTAGGTTTATATGCTCTTCTAGACAAAACCATTCTAATCCTATGAAGCTGAAGTGTTTCTTGATGGTCTTAGCACTGTGGTCGAATTAAATGGTTTGGGTTTTTTTTTGGAAGGTAACAGATAGTAGTGAGGAGGAAGACAATCTTATAGGCCCAATGCCTGCAAAAGAACCAGTGGAGTCTGATGTGGCTAAAGAATTTGAACGAAGAGCTCAGAGAATGAAGGAAAAACTTAGTTCAGCAGACAGTGTAAGTTGGATTTTTTAATTTCTAATACTTTATTGTTGGAGTGTATTTGCATTTTTCTTTGGCTGTTTCTGTGTGAACTCAATTGCCATTCCGCTCAGGATGCTGAGTGTTTGCAATTATTAAGACAAAGAAAAATCCGTGATTTCTGCTGGAAGCTAAGAGATTGAGACAGCAATTTCTGATTATGCTTTTTTTACTCTTCCCATTCTATTGTAAAGAATGAACCTAAGCAAGTTACCAGGGAATCATGGATGACAGAACTTCCACCTGAATTGAAAAGCTTTGGATTTGGCCCAAGAACATTCAAGAGAAGAGCTGATGACAAATCAGGTGACAGATCTATTTGGACAGATACTCCAGCTGACAGGGAGAGAAAAGCCAAGGTGAGCATTTATTCATTCATATACACCTGCAGGCAGTATGTATGTTGTTGATGTTCTGTGAAAGCAAAGATACCCTGAGCTGTTCAATGAAATTTTTTTCCCCAGATTTTTCTTTGTTATCAAAAATTATTAATTCAGACTTAAAGGGAAAGAAATAACGATTTTAAGTAACATTAATATTCATTTATTCCCTCTCCCTTCTGCAGTAGTCAGGTACTTTGTTTCAGCTCATTGAATTTCCAGTTCCAGTGTGTGTCCAGTTTTTTCTGTCATTAAGTTGAGCAAAAAATATCTGGTCGCCTCTATTGTGGCCTCTACCCTTCAGATTTAATTAAAGTGAATATTGATTTACTTGCTTTTCACTTCAGACTTTCTGATTACTATAGCGTGTGATTTGCTTCTACTCATTAGGAAAGAGAAGAGGCAAAAAAGTCAACCAGTAAGGACAATGAAGGAACTGTATTATCTGGGAGAGACAAGAGATTTGTTGAGCAGGTGACTTCATACAATGTAAGTGTAATAGCCAACTACTTCCTCCTCCTGCATTTCCTTTAATTCTTCACTCTTTTGGTTCTCATTTCTAGTGCTGCTGGTTTCCATGGTGATGCCACCACAGTCTTCCCTTTTAGTGCCCAGTCCTACTGCTGTTTAAGTCATTAGAACATTTGCCACTGCCTTTGACAAAAGTGGGATTGGGTCATCAAGCTGAAAACAATGTGACATAATTGGGGTTTTTGTACATTGTCTCAGTTTTAGGTGGTGTTTTCCTTAAATCATCCTCGGGTCAGGATATGGTTGCTGGAAGTAGGCAGCCTTAATTCAAGTATTAGTTTGCTTCCCTGAATTACCAACATCCTAAGAATAAAACAGTAGTAAAAGCTTAACTTTTAGTACAAAATATGCATTAACCCAAAAGAAGCTTGAAGGGCTAAGCAGATCAGTGCATTAATTACAGTATGTAATTAGTTCTAGCTGCTCATTACAACAGCATTAGTACATGAAGTGTTCCTCAGTCTCTGCAGAAGCAGATAATTTTTGCAGACAGATGTTGATTCCTAGAAATCTGAACTCCAGGTCAAATTCCTTCTCACTTTTTTGTCTGCCAGCCCTGTCCACCAGAGCACACGGGCTGTCACCTGCCTTACAGCTGTTCATTCCCATTCTTCCCTGATTTATGGTCTGAAGTCTTATGGAAGGCAATTTGGCCTCTCGAGAGTATAATTAACTTGAGAATTACAGTCTTGGCTTATATTACATGATTGAAGTTTATCTGGCAGTTTTAATAATTTATTTGTACTTCATTAAATCACTTGTCCCTCTTGACTTAGAGGTTTGCAAATCCAGAGCTATTAGCATGCTGTCTTAAATTTCTTCTACATTGTTGTTTCTACTGTCATTATGAATATAGTAGAATAATTTTCATGTAAAACTACGGGGTTTGCTCTGCACTATTGCCAGAATAAAACAGGCTTTTACTGTTTCAAAGGTTAATAGCGTTCTGTCAAAAAAAAGTTGAAGAAGGCATCCTGTTTATGAACAGTGTTTCTTGGATTGTTTTGTTGGGTTTTTTAAGATCAACTCTTTTCTGATTTTTAGGTGGTGGTTTGTTTGTTTGTTTTTTCTTTCAAAGTTTTTTTCCTCTATTCTTTCCTATTTTTTTTCGCCACTGACCTTTATCAAGGTTACTTTCATAGAACACAAGCTTTAATTCTTAAGCTCGTTTCTTACAGTTAATTATTTCAGTACTGATGCCACATACATTCTCTGGTGCAATTCTATCAACACTGACACAGTTACACCATGAATAAGTATTGTCCACTTTCTGTTTTCCATGATAATAATTTCTTATGTCATGTATGAATAATTATTTGTATGTATGAAGAAGTATTTGCACAGGGAGTGAAGGAAAATGAACCTTTAGAATAAAGATCTTGTGTTCCTAGACACGAGAAAACAGAGGTGCTCATCTTTTGCTCTTTCTGATGAGAGAATTGGTTTGGACTGATCTTTTGGCTGGTTTGTAATGTTTTGAGTGTCTGAAAATTGACTGCTTAGGGATACAAATACACTTTACCTGATTAAAGGAGGAGCCACATAGTCGTGTGAGACCTAATCCTGCTCCTGTGTGAAATCTGCAAAAGTTTTATGTTGTATTTAGGATGGATCATGCTCTTTAATAAATAAAACTAAAGCCCTGGACTTGGCAAAACATGTGCTCTAGCTCAAACCTGTGACTTTGTCCTGTGGGCTTGCAGCAGATAATTCAAATACTGAAAAGTCAAGAGTGCACATTAAAAACACAATAGTGCCTGAAGGTAAGATTGAAGGAGTATCTATTAATAATAAATATTAATAATAGCTTGTTCTTGTCCCTAGCAGTGACAAAAACCGGACGCTTAGGAGAAGTGTGTAAGAAACTGGGCCTGTACTTTGGGATATTGACACGTTGTCTTCATTTGTCTCTGCTAATAATGGCAGAGCAACTTTTAAATTTCTTTTGCGTTATTTTTATAATTTATCTCCACTGTCCAAGGAGATTCAACAACATTATGGGTATCTTTAACATCAGCGAGGTATTAATGTTTTATTCAGCATAGGCAATATTACACATGCTTTCTGCCCTGTGTATGTGAAATTGTCATTCTGTTTTCCAGTTACTAACCCATCTTCCTTTTCTGGAATTTTTAGCCTTCCTAATTCCAATCTTTCCATTTCAATTTTCTGTACATTGTTGATATTTTGTAATACTTTATTTCCTCTTCCTTCTTCCCATTTTTCCAGGAGTCAAGGAGGTCAGAATCTCTCATGGACATACATCAGAAAAAGCTAAAGAGCAAAACATCCGAAGAAAAGAACAAACCTCAAGAAAGAAGGCCGTTTGACCGAGACCAGGATCTCAAAGTCAATCGGTTTGACGAAGCACAAAAGAAAGCTCTCTTAAGAAAATCCAGAGATCTGAATACTAAATTTGAGCACAGTAAAGGCAACATGTTTTTATAACATAAAAACATGAAGCTTTTTTGAATACTTAATTTTTTAAGTATTTTTCTGTAAATATTTGTATGCAAAATAAATATCCTGATGTTTATTTTTCCTTGTCTGTAAATACTGTTAGGGACAATCATCTGTACTAAAACTAAACTCGTAAAGCAAAGTCCTGGTTTAAAAAAAGATAATGTTGTACTCTACTCTCTAATGTTGTACTCTACTCTCTAATGTTGCTACTCTAAAACATTGTGGGGTTTTTTTGTTAGCATATGAATAATTAATTAAAATAGGTATTATTTTAAGGAGCTCTGGATTTGGTCTTGCAATGGAGTTGGTAGTTTCTCCCTTTCTCCCCCATCCTTAAGGTTGTTTTGCTGAGCCTGACCTGAGGGCCAAGGAAAAATCCCCTTTGGGCTCCTGGGCAGGATGTTGCTTGACTGCAGTTCCTGCTGGGGAGTATAAACTCAAATGGCAGCTTTTATGTCTGCCCAGCGCTTCTTTTTCTATGATTCTGTGTCTGTACATAAATACAGGTTTATATGCATGCAGTATAATTTCTGTACAATAGCAGGAAGAGCTAGTGGTAGCAGAAGTAATAAAGCCTCAAGATTTGCAGATTTAATTATAAAATGGTAGCATACAAGAAGGGAAAATCTAATTTTGAGTTTCAATTTGCAGGGCTTATCATCAGAAAATCCATCTTCTTTAAGCAAATACAGTGTGAAAACCAAACCAAAATAAAGCTTATTTTGTCAGATAATTTGCAGAGCAAAACAGCTTGTTGGTATCAAAAAGGAAATAAATCTGACACTTAAAATCTACATCCATGCTTAGAGTTCTTTCGCTCTTCTGTCTGTGTGCGGAGAAGCTGAAGGGAGAATTGTGTTACTTATTTAAAATTAGACTTGTACTTTCATCCTTTTTCTCTCAAGTAATGTCTGGGATCCTTTTTAAGGAGTTACTGAAATAATCTATATATGAAAATAACCTTATACATGAGACGCTGGCAACTTATTTGGAAGCGTGAAACATTTTGTGTATTAAATGCCATGGTATTCACTGTAATTTGAAAAAAGCTTCTGTGACAGATGGTCTCTGGGTTGGTTCATGTTAAAGGAGCCGTGACCCAACAAGCCCCAGAAACAAACGGCTAAAAACTTGGTCTTGTCTCATTGCATGTGTGCATGAGGCTAAGGCACGGCCTCCACGTACTAAGAAGTCCTGGAGAAATGTAAGTGTTGCAAATGAAATGCTGACGTACAATATATTTAGGTACTGCTTTTTTTTTTTTTTTTAAGTAGGCAATATATTTTGCCTTCTGAAAAACCTATTACCTTCAGGAGGAAGAGGGACTGGTTTTATATTGTGTTTGGGTTTTCCTTACTCAGTTTTGAGTTTCTGAGCCTTTTTGTTTTGAGGTGAGAGGAGTGTTTAAACAAGGGCCATTTATTTTTCCTTCCCTAGCGCAGACTTCTAGTGCCTGGTGCTTTTTTGCCTCAGCGACCAAGGCCTCGCCAGGTTTCTACCTTCTGAGTTGTCTCCTTCCTCATTTTTGAGGAGCTCCTCTGCAGCTGGGTGTTAAATTACATTTTCTGAATTGCTAGAGAGATGTTGATTTCTTACTGGGAAAGGCAGTACTAGGAATGTTTGGGTTTTTTTTTTTTTAGTCAACTGGAGCAATGACAGCGCAAGCATCGCGTGACTAGCTAAATCGTCATGGTTGACAAAAAATGAACCTCATGCCCACTTTTGGAAACCCTACTGCCTTGAGAAATCAGTTTATTATCGGGTGTTGCCTTACGCTGTAGGAGCTGATCTTGTGAGCATGTCATGTAGTCCCCACTCATGCAGACATGTCTGTAGCAGGGACGAGGGCTGCTTCTATTAAGATTTTATTGTTGTTATGAGCTTCATTTTCATTTTTGTCTTTCGGTCCCTCCTCCAACCTGAAGACCGGTCACGAGATGTGGCAGATGGCCAGATGTTGCCATCCAGCTGTATTCCTGCTGTTTGCTCACCACGCTCTCTGGCCCTATCCCAGTCTCCTGCCTTCTCCAAGGACATGTTTGAGCGAGGATCCATGGAGTTGCCCAAGAGGAAAGGGCTTCTAATGGGAGCGCAGGCAGCCCCTTTGCGGTCCTGCAGCAGTACGTTACACCTCCGCACATGGGATGTGTGGGTCTAATTAGCAAAGCCTTGATGAGAGTTGGGAATGTGTTTTCTCTCATCTGCTTAATATTTTTTTTCCACTCTGAAGCAGCTTCTCGAAGACTCAGTGTAATCCATGTTATGAACTTGAGACGGGAGGAAAGTGGAATTGTTGAGAGTTCAAATTAAACTTTTCATTACTTTGTGAAAACTGAGTGAACTTTTGAATTGCATTAATACACAAACTAATCTCTTACCAATGGCAAACTGTTCCCTTGAACAGTCATTAGAACAAGCAGTAGCTCAGTAAATTATAATACGAGCTCTGTAAGCTTTTGTGGGAAAAGATGAGCTGTCCTCTACAGTTTGGACAAGCTGTAAAGCATTTCTGCAGAAATGCTAGTGGGTGATTTTTTTCAGAATCTCATTTGAAAAACCAGAATTTATTTCACAGAAAATCCTCGCCATAATTACTATGTAACGTTTCTGGTAACCGGCTCCCAGCGCAGATTTAATGGATTCTATTGCTATTCTGCACTGCCAGCCTGCATCCCGGCATACCAACTCGAGGCACGTCGGGAAACTCTGTCTTGTAAAAAAAATATCAGGGAAGTTTTCCCAAATGTGAAAAGCCTATCAGCCTAGATTTTTAAGTGCTTGCCTTTGTTTTGTGCTGGCGTAGACATCCTTTATTAATACTGATGTTAAAAATTTCTGCTCAAGAGTAGGCTCCCCTCCTTCTAAAATGTCAAATAGGTGTGGAATTCATAGTGGAGTCAATTAAGGCTTTTGTGGTAGGCATATGATAAATTGGATACTGAAGATGTATTTTAAGGAGTATTATAAGTTAATAACAAAAAAAAAATTAAAAACCCTATTGAGTCTGCTGTTACCAAGTAACCATTAAAAGCAATAAAGACATTTCAAGAAAACTTGCTGATTTCTATGCATATATCTTCAGGATGGAATACTGAGCTACCATGGTATTTGATCTGGAAAATTTTGTCAGAATATTGTATAGCAATACTGTCACCTCAGGAAAATCTCTGCTCTTCTGATTTAAACACTTATTTATGGAGAGTTATTTTTCGCTTCTGCTATTACAGTCAGTGGATGCACTGGGCATGTTGGCTTTTCTGGATGAAGTGCATTTCCCAAAAGTGAACAGCAATAGAAATGCATTTTATTTAGGGCTTTGATGGTGTCATATTGGTAGCATAAAAGTAGCATTGCTGAAATAGCTTTCTTCTCAAAAGAAACATTGAGATGAAACATTGATAGGTTTCTGTCCAGTAGAAAAGGGGTTTTTTCCGCATAAGTTTCAAAATGCTCCAGAAGGCTTCAGGAGTCCAGGGGCTACTCCTGTTTGGGGACCTGTTTCTGAAATGTAAACATTATTTCTGTCCAGCAAATTGTAATTTGTATGTTGATTTAAGAGTAATATAGCATTAAAAAATTAAAAATCAGAATCTGTGAAAACTATCTGTATGTGCATCCTTAACTTAAGCCACACCACCTGCATACAGTGCATATAGTTTCTAATTGCATGATTGCCTAATTCTCAAATAAAATGCATTGTGATTTTTCTATCCTTATGAATTGTGTGCAGTGTTTTATATGCTGGGATTAAAAAAAAAAAGGCAAAAAAAGTTATGCAATGTCTTTCAGCCAACAGCTTTATATTTTTCTCATGCGCTCACTAATGAAGATGGTGTCTCGTTACCTGAGGTCAGTGAGGAGCGCAAGTGCAGGCCCCCGTTGTTGCGTGAAATGCATCTTCCCACTCTGGCAACTGAATGGGAAGTGGTGACCCTCAACCATAACACACCCTAATGTGGCATTTCTGTTCTTTTCAACCATGACATGAAGACCAAGGTATTACCAGTGCAGCAGCCACTTGTGGGTAATAAATCTCATTGTTCTTTGAAATTCTACACATTTTGAATCAGCGTGGCAAATCAAGCCTTATTTTTTGAAAAAAAAAAATATATATATAAAAAAGATATTTTAGAATGGGAACTTTAAGGTCTCTAGGAGACAGCGGCTCAGACTGTTTGTCACTTCAGCAGGAACAGCTGCAGCTGTGACTTATTCCAAATAAGCAATCCAAACATAAATATTCAAAAGCAATTCTCATAAGCAGACTTCAGAGGGAAAAAAAAGAAAGAAAAGAAGTGGGTGGCCCAGGCTCTCAGCTGCCTGACATTGCCATATTGCCATGGCTTGCTTCACTTCATGGGGTTGTAACCACTTGTGCTTGCACATGTACACCTGACCAGGAGTTTGACAACTTCCCAGCCTTGGGGCAAATTATATCTTTCTTCTGTCCCTTCCCAACTGTCTCTCTTGAGGAGCCTTGCTTCCATCCATATGCAAATACCTGAGCTGCTACTAAACCCTTGATGTCCATCAACAAATAATTTTTTATGTGTCTTAATTTGTGTGAGCCCTGGAAGAGCTGCTGCAGCTCTTCCCATCGCTCCTCCTAGTGGCCTGGCTCTAAGAACCAGCCAGCTGCAGAGTTTTGTGGCTACTCTTTTGTTTCCCAGGATCCGTCCTTAGGTCTTGCTGGCCTGTGCAGGGTTGCCACCCGTCACTATCTGGAAGGAATTTGCCTGAGCCCAGCCATGATGGGGAGCGGATAAGTGTTGAGTTATTATTGCTGAGGGAGCTGGGGCTCTTTAGCTTGGAGAAGAGGAGACTGAGGGGTGACCTCATCAATGTTTATAAATATATAAAGGGTGGGTGTCACGAGGATGGAGCCAGGCTCTTCTCGGTGACAACCAACAGTAAGACAAGGGGTAAAGGGGTTCAAGCTGGAACACAAGAGGTTCCACTTAAATTTGAGAAGAAACTTCTTCTCAGTGAGGGTGCCAGAGCACTGGAACAGGCTGCCCAGGGAGGTTGTGGATTCTCCTTCTCTGGAGACATTCAAAACCCGCCTGGACGCCTTCTGTGTAACCTCATCTGGGTGTTCCTGCCCTGGCAGGCGGATTGGACTAGATGATCTTTCGAGGTCCCTTCCAATCCCTAACATTCTGTGATTCTGTGATTACAGTGGCCTCAGCCCATGGAAGAGAAGACCCTCTGCCCACTGGAGCGTGATAGCGGGGTTTATGGTAGAGCAGCAGAGCTGTGACACCACCCTGAACCCAGCAGCTGGCCTGGTTAAGTCTCTCAAGCCAGTCTTTTGTTCAAATACAAGAAATCCCAGGGCAGGAGAGCCCCACGGGGACGTGTCCACCTTCCTTAGCCTGAGCAGCAGCACTGCTGCTCAGCAGGACCCATCTCCGCATTAGCCATGTCCCTCCCTCAATTAACCTCTGGTCCTGGAGATGTTCAAATGACACATAGATGAGGTTCTTAGGGACATGGTTTAGTGCTAGATTTAGGTTATGGTTGGACTCAATGATCTTAAGGGTCTCTTCCAAGCAAAATGATTCTATGAGTCCATGTTCATAGTCCTCAGGGTGGCTGGGCATGGCTGAGCTCAGCACTTCCTAACAGCCATGGAGCTGCAGCCCTGGAAATGGTGTTCTTCTAGGCATTTATTTGTTATTAAGAGGGACACTTTTGGAAAAATGAAGACGTTTTCCTTTTTCTACACACACACACATATATATATTTAAAAGCTCCTATAACCTACTTGCTCCCTTTTGGCAAGAAAACGTTTGTGAGGGTTTGACACGACTCCCAGTACGACAGCGTGGGCTGCAGTACCAGGCCTCAGCTAAAGCTAAAAAGGCTGTTGCAGAACATAGAAATTGTGATCGTAATTCTCCTCAGACCAGCCTCTAAATGAAGTGACAGCCTTTGGGACCACATTTGGGCTGCAGCTGCTCCAGAGCTGCAGCTATTCACCATACTAAATAATGATGCCCAAAATTTTCTGTTTCAATGTAACATATATGGTATATTCTGTGGAATACATGCAGCTCTAATACCCCACAAAATTTAAAACTCTTCCATAAAAGGTTGCTCTAGATAAGGAAATAATTTCCTTGTTTTCTCTTCCCTGAAATTTGGTCTAAAACTTATTTTACATGAGTCTCTGAGACTGTTTTGTAATGTCTTGTTAAGACTGCCTTTTGTGCAACTTCTTGTAGAACTTTGCAATGCACTTTCAACATCATCTCCAGTGGCAGAGTATGGAAGGTAGGTAGAATTTCTTTGGGTGGTATTTTGCAGCAACTAAAACTATCATATTGTTTCTAAAACAGGAGGACGATATATGAAGGATGTCCTGTGTCCTGCACTACTGTGAAATTGTTCATTACAAATAAAGCAGAAGGAAATAGAGAATCAAGGGTGGCCACCCCTCTGTTCCTCAGCAGAGCTCCTGGCAGCCCAGTGGACTCTTTGCTCCTGAGCCTTGTGGAAGTCCCACGTGGTAACATCCCCTCCTGGTTCACTCCTTCCATTAATATTGCCTCCTACTGATGGCTGATCTTTATGAGGGAAAAAGCATGGCCTTCTCAGGTCTCTGTTCGAAATCTGGAGACTTGATTTTAACTTTTTTGTATGAGTACAACCCAGGTATGTCGTGTCAAACTTCTGTCCTCACTGGGCACTCAAGAGCCCAGAGCAAGAAATTGTAAGACTTTTGAAAGGAAAGAAATCTCATCTATTGAGCTCTGACGAATTTAAAGGTTGTTGGGGATTTCTGCAAAGCTTCATATCTGTCCTGCTGTGCTGACAGTTGATTCTTCTGAGCTTGGCAAGGGCCACTGGGTCCACTCCACCTCGCACAGGCTGATCTGACCATGCCAAACACAGGAGGCCTGGAGAGCATTTACACTGAGGCTGTGGAAGACTAATGATTCTTTCCACTGCTTGGGGTGTGCTTTTTTCTATTCAGAGGTTTTATACCTCTCCTGTAAGGGCAAGGAAGGTTTTGCCTTATCTAAAGGAATGTCTGTGCTGTGTGGAAGCAAGCAAGCCCACCTCCCACCACAGCTTCCCAGTACAGCCACCTCTCGGTGTCCAGTGTCCCTGGACCACCAGGAGATGCTAAGTCAAAGTGGTCAGTTCCCATCCGCGGAGAAAAGGCATGACGGAAAACCAGCAACTTTAGGAAAAGGAGACAGGCCAGCTCCTGGAGTGCACAAAGCCCACAGCCTGGGGAGAGCTGTCTAGAAACCATCAAGGGCTTGCTGCAGTTTCCAAGGTAACTTCCATCTTCTGAGACCCAGGTGAGGCTCAGCCTTTACGAGCACACGGGCAGAATACAGATAGTGGGTCTGAGCTGGAAAACGAAATGCACATGAGACGCCATGTGTTACCCCAGCTGCTCTGCTACCGGCCGCTCGCCTTCCACATCTGCCCACCAAGGCAAAATGCCAGGAATGAGGAATTCAGCCACCACAGCTGAATCTTCATGACTTGCTGCCAGAAGGAAGTCAGGTAATTCAAAGTTACCGTAGGTGCCCTTCCAGCTGGGGTCATGACTCAAGAGCCCAGAGATCCTGTTAATGCACAGCTCCTCGGTGCCCACACCACACAGTGCAGCACAGTTTGGCTCTGGCCTTCCCTGCATGCTCACCTGAGAGCATCCATGAGTCCATGAGCCTGGCATTGGCACCATCTGGGCTCAGCTGTTGCCTCAAGGTTTTCCTGGGGTCATCTGAAGAAATAAAGGAGTCCAGGCTTCCCGAACCTCATCTCTGTGGCAACCTTGGGGGAGCTGGGCTGCTGTCACAGGAGAACTGGGCAGCTATTCATGCACAGGATCACACAAGTCAGGTGCTGTTCATCTCTGCAAAAGCCACTGGGCTATAATTGCCTCATCAAAATCAGCACAAGAGAGGAAAACAAGAGCAGTGAGAGGAGGCACTCATAGTCACACACTGAATGAATACTTCAGTTCTTTGATGCACACATTATTGCCCACAAAAGGAAAGAGTTTCCAAGAGCAAAGAAACCAAGGCCATTGCCAAAGACTTCACAGGGTTCTTCCCCTCACTATCATGCTGTGCGCAGGCAGGGAGCCCATCCCAAAATCACCAGCTTCCCACAGAGCTCACAGATGCCCAGCCGAGTCGTGGCACTTCTGCACCTTGTCCAGTGTCTTCTCTCCATTACCTTCAGGCAACAACCACTGCCCATGGAGGGAGAGAGACTCAAGTGCCAGGCTGAACATGTTCAGGCACAAGCCAGTGTGAGATCACCACTGCAGTGCTTAGGGTTATGGGTGATGTTCTTGAGGAGGTTTCTGCACAGTACTGATGCTCTGGCAGGAACCAGTGCATGGCCAGGAACCAGAAGGGGACCTGGCAATGACGCCTCCTGGAAAAGTCTGAAAAACTTGGCATTAAGAGGCCCACCTTTCCAGGTATTGGCAGCTTTTCTGAAATGTTAGAATCACAGAATCATAGAACGTCCTGAGTTGGAAAGGACCCACAAGCATCATTGAGTCCAACTCCTGTCCCTGCATAGGACAGCCCCAAAATTCACACCATGTGTCTGAGGGCATTGTCCACTTGCTTCCAATATTCTGTCAGCTGGCATTACCTACCTCAGGTGTGTGCTCTGATCCACTCACAAGACTTCATATTGCTTTTCTTTTTCAAGTATTTCAGAGCATAAACTCTGGTAGCACTGTCGACATTGAAGAGTTTCCAGCTCTGTTGCTGAGAAACTCTGGAGAGGCACATTTGGGAGTCCCATTAGTGTCAGGAAGATTTTATTTTTTTAACAAATCTACTCTGCTCTGCAAGCCTTGGACCCTCTCAGGTCTCATATGCTGAGGAGAGACTAGTTGGAGCTTGAAGAGCAGCTCCCTACTCTGGCGATGCTGTACCCCCCCAGGCAAGGGGGCTGGCTGAGATCTAACCCCCAGGCAGGCAGGAGCTGCAGTAATGCCAGGCTGAGCATATTGGTGAGCCTGGAGCCTGTCCACCGCATGAGACTAGTCTTTGCCCTGTCTGTGGCTGGGCTGGCCTGCAGGAGCCTCATGGCCTGTTCTCTGCAAAGACGCGGAAAGATGTGCTTTGCCTTGCCCATTGCTGGGATGAAACAATGTCTTACCGTCAGCTGAGGCAAACAGTGTTGAATCCTGCTTATCAAGGGTGGAAAGAGATGTCTGGCCACCAGTTGGTGGTGATCTTCACTAGCGCTTGGAGATGGGCATAGCCCAACAGGCTGATGCCTCCTAAGACATGGACCTCAGGCTTCCTCCTTTGACACCTCCTGTATCCCTGCTGTCCTAAGGAGGAAACACTGCTCAACAGTGGACTTGGAACCCCTTGACTGGCTTTAGGCACACAGAAAAGGCAGGGACCTCCACCAGCATCCAAATATCAACAGTGAGTGAGACGAGTCACGATGCAGGCAGCTGAGGCATCATCCTATTTTGACTGCTGCACACCCCTAAATTAGCAGCAGAGCATTTTTTCATTGCAAAGTAACATTAAAAACTCTTCACAGGGAGGAATTCTTGGTTTAGCAGCTAAGCTGAGACAGTGAATATCTGCCAAACGCTTGGGAGTTTGAAATGCAATAGGCACAACTTTGCAAAGGCAAAAGAAAGCTTTTTTCTCAGCCTGTCAAAAGATACAATCTTCAGCTCTTCATAAAAGTCAGCTGGAGTGCTCCCAACAGGCAACATGTCTTACAGGGTAGTCGTTCCACCTCAGATCTCCCAGTCTTGATTCTCAACGAAAATCTACAAAACCTTCCCTAGGTAAATCTGGAAAAGGTATCTCATCACTTTTCCGAATATTAACGTTTTAGAGCATGTTACCATCCTCCTCTTTTCACCATTCCCACTAATTTCTCAGTGCTCTACATTGTGCTTCTATTATTCTACAAATTACTTGACTCTCTTTTCCTCTTAGGAGATAACCAGCAATACCCTCTTTATATTCTACAGGTGCTGTCAGATGTCTAGCTCAGACACAGGTCTAATTAAACCCAGAACCATTGTTCCCCATGTGCAGTTAGGTTCAAAATTCACTGTGTCTTTCCTAAGGAGCGTGTGTGCCCCAAAGCTTATCTGCTTTCTGCAGCTATATTAACTGCCTTCATAAAAGCTATTACACCTACCTAAAAATCTTTATCTTTAAACCTTTGACTCTAACAACACTGCCACGCCAAAAGGCTGCATACACTGGTAAGAGGAGGGGCAGCGTACAATTGGATCTGGTTTATAAACAAAAGAGGTATTAACACTATGACATGACTCACAGTAGATCTTAAACCCTGTTTCATATGATGCGGTGAGGTTTGAGCACCAGTTTAAATTCAGTGTTCATCTTTGACTAGGAATGCTGATCCATGGCTAGAAGCCCCAGTGCAGCTCATCCTCTGCCTCCCTCCTTCAACCCCTGTCTGGAAGAAGCATCTCTTCACCTCTTTCTTCCGGAGACTCCTCTCTGGGATTGAAGCAGCTCTGAGCTGCCCCTTCACTGAGTCTCAGTTTCCCATCTGTATAATAAGGAGGTAATGGTCTCCCTCAGCCCTAGGAAGACAGGTTAATGTTTAGCCACTTCAGCCTGCTGTCACCCCCACTGCCACTGCTTATCCATTGCTGCTGGTGTTTGCTCCTGACCACAGCCAGTCTCTCTGCAGGGAGCCACCAGCATTGCTCTCCTCCAGGGGTTTGTACAGCTTCTGACTGTCAAATTACTTCATGAGCAGACAGTGTGTCCTGCCAATGCCTCCTGGGGCACCTGCATAATATCTCTATCGCGTGTCTCAACAGTAGGATCTGAACCTCTTGTCCTTCTCCTTGAAGCCCAGTGTCCTCACTGGGAGCTTCTGAAAGTCATTTACCCAGTGTCTGGAAGCCTTCACATGCTATGGCAGCAGCTACCACAGAAGATCCCATGGAGAAGAGGCATTGTTGGTGGAAGGCAGCGTATGGGGCAGAGGGCGTGGGACTCCTCACAGTGTGGGCTAAGCCAACACTGCAGCAATGCCCCCATGGGAAGCACTGAGCACATGGGTCTGGGCTGGACAGAAGAGCAAGGAGCTCTGGGACCAGTGGGTACCCAGCCTGCAGGGTGACCTACAGAAGGACCATCACCACAGTTCGTATTTAGCTCATTCAGAGGACCAACAGAGGAGGTGAACCTTGATTGTGGCCAAGTGTTTAATAAAACGTGGAGACCAGCTGAAGCTTTTCTCAAACCCGAAGTATTTTTAGCATCTCCTCCCTCAGGTTGCTTCTCCAAGTGTCTAGTAAGGGCTGGGTTACACTGCTTTCTCTCATGGAGTCTCTAGCAGGATCTCTTTCCTCAGCTGGACCTCCAATTTCCATATGTTTATGGCAGTATAGTATCTCTGAGATTTGGTTGAAACTACTGGGTGGTTTCCAATGCTGGGAGGGGACAACTGCCAAGCAGCCATACACCTACACAGACAGCACACCGGGGTGTCTGTCACAGACCACACGGGCCTCCTTCCCGTACGAAAACAAACTGTGCAATCATGACATTCAAGGCTCTGTTATAACACCGAAACATAGATGTACAGAAATCATGCTGTGTAGGCAGCCTGAATTTTGGCCTCTCTTAACCTATGGCTACTTGACTTTGCAATTTTCATTACTTTTTCAAGACAGCATTTTTATACACAATACAGTACTTTGTGCAATGGTACAATGTTAACTTCGATGGAGTGTGTTTAGGTGGAGGAAGATGCCTTTTCATTTTGTGTTGATTTTCATTTTTTTTCACATTCTTCCCACACACACCCTCCCCCACTAAGGGCAGATACACAAACACTTGCACAAATACCCAGAGGATCAGCAATGCAAAAGCCATCCACGTCTTCGTCCCCATGCCACAGATGACGGGAGGCCGATGAGTCTGGTCCTCAAGCCTTGTGCAGACCGGCTTGTTGAACTTGACAGCACCACTTGTGTGCAGAGAGATGAGTCACAGAGAGCGGAGGTTGTGGGATCTGCCTCTAGTTGTGGAGCTGTTTTCTTCGTAGCAAATATTAGCCGTTCAAACAACACTCATATTTCTATTTTGGGTCACTGTTTACAAATGCACGCTAACAACAGTGAAATAACAGGAATCTGCTACCAGCCAGAGCTCTCCTGGTGCTCTCCAAAGCATCTTAGAGAAGCTACATTTCTGAAGAGGGTCAGAATGGACAATTGCTATAAATATGTTAAAAATAGGTTATTAGCTGACAGAGATTTCACATTTCCTAAGAGGAAGGTGAATATCTGGCACTTTCTCTAGCAGATTAGAGGAGTAATTATTAGTGCGGATACTTAGACACTGACTCTTATCTTTGACAGATTGTCAATGATATTTTAGACTGGCGAAGTATGACAATGTTTTCAAAATACCAGCAAATTTTCTAGTGAAGAGCTGCACGGTTTTGGGTGCTTAACTGAAGCACCTCTGAATGGCTGTCAGGAATAATTTGCACCGTCGCTCAGCAGAGGCAATGGATAGTTTAATATCCGTGCCTTTTGTTATGCACAGACATGTCAGATAAGTACACATCTGGCCCAAAGGAAATTGCTACCTATTCTTCTTGCACTTGCTTCTCTCTGTGTGAATTCACCTGCTACTACATCAGCCACTTCAAAGTCCCTCATCAAAACTGTAATTGCAGTCCGATCAATAACATTTTACAAGAAGGAAAGTGCCTTGATCCAAGTGTGCTCAAAATTGGGGTCATGTCAAACCTACAACTCACTGAGACGTGAAGATGCTTAGCATGACCTGCCTTGATTTTCAAAAGCATAGGTTTATTGAGCAGTCATCTGGAGAGTTTCGTGTTGTCCACATTTCCAATATAGCAGTGGGCTCCTCTCTGTAACAGACTCCATATACCTAGAAATCCCACGATGGGCTGGCAGGCACAAGAGACTCCCTGTGTCTGGGTTTTCTTCAGCAGAAGCACAGTTGTATGCCACTGAGATCTGAACAAAAGGGCAAGGAAGGCAAGTCCCAGAAATTTAATCTCGGCTTTGCCACTCACCTCTCCACATGGTGAGAAAGTCCTTAAATCTGTCCATTTTTCAGTTTTAACCCTTTACATGTTGCAAGGCAACATGTAGCTGTTAATGTAGTGTTACTATTTAAGATTTAATGACAGATGAAAAGCCTGCCTGAGCCAAAGGAAGGACTCAAATTCAGTCAAGCAAGAAACACAGGTGGATGAGAAATCAGGCTTCATTATTCATAGCACTGCCAGAATGATGCCTTCTCTCTCAGTCCAGAAGATCTCTTTACAGACAAAGGAAGTCAGGTAATTTAACTGTCGTGATGTTAGGGAGATGTTATTGCTGAGTGTAACATGCCAGCAAATGAGGATAAAGCCTATGGCTGGCTTCAAGTCATTGCTGCTTCAGCTCCTGATCAGAAGTGTCAGGATCTTCAGCAGTAGCCAGAGGCCATCAGAGGTGCTGGTGGTGCACAGCAGGGATGGCGGGATGGGTGAGAAGCTCAGCTGGGGTCAGCGTCGTTCTTTGGTGTTTATTAGTGAGACAGCTGAGTCAGAGTCAGCAACGATAGCAAATCTTTAATGGCAAATGAGTAAATTAGGGGCAGAGATGGTGAAGGCAGAAGACATGTTGTGGCTCATATCGGTGTGTTTGTAAAAGGATTATGTTCCATTTGTTCACTAAGAAATAACTAGGTAATGTGCCGTGCAGGCATGAACCAGATCTGCGGGGCAAGGCAAGGCAGCAGAGGGGGAATACTCTTTCTGGAAGAACAGTGTAGAAAAGCAAGATGCTGATAATTTGCTGAGGGCCTCTGAGCCCCAGACTGAGGAAGGACAGATTAGACGACTGCTCTGCTAAGAAGAATACTGAAAAGATAATGTTTTATGTGATAGATGTAGCACTGGTGCTGCACGAGAGATGAGGGTTTTAAGGTGTATGCATGAGAATTAGAATAGAATCATAGAATCATAGCGTGGTTTGGGTTGAAAGGGACCTTAAAGATCTCCTAGTTCCAACCTCCCTGCCGTGGGCAGGGACACCTTCCACTAGATCAGGTGGTTCAAAACCCCATTCAGCCTGGCCTTGATCACTCCTGTGGATGGGGCATCCACAGCTTCTCTGGGCAGCCTGTTCCAGTGTCTCACCACCCTCATGGTGAAAAATTTCTTCCTTATATCTAACATAAATCTACCCTCTTTCAGTGTAAAGCCATTACCCCTTGTCCTATCACCACACGCCCTTGTAGAAAGTCCATCTCCAGCTTCTTGTGGGTCCCCTTTTAATTACTGAAAGGCTGTAATAAGGTCTGCCTGGAACCTTCTCCAGGCTGAACAACCCCAACTCTCTCAGCCTGTATTCATAAGGAAGTGTTCCAGACCCCTGATCATCTTGGTGGCCTCCTCAGGACCCTCTTCAACAGGTCCGTGTCCTTCTTACGTTGCGTAACAGTAATGCCTAGAATAAGCTGCAACAATCAGGAAGGTTACTTCAGTGAGGACAACTACGCATGTTAAAAATGAGTGTAATTAAATAATGTGATTAAATGAGGGCCAAGAGCTGGAATTCACAGAACAGCAATAAGAGCCACCATAAGCCAGAGGGTGAAAGGAGGAAAGGTCCTCTGACCCTTGGGGCAGGGAGAAGTGATGAGATGGCGTTTGCAAAGCTAGTGAAAATATTGCAGACTCTGAAGGGAAATCTTATTGCAGACAGAAATGGCCTTTTGTTATTTATGTTTGGGGTTTATGTTTGTTTTGTTGTTGGTTTTGTGTGGTTTTTTGTTGTTTGTTTGTTTGTTTTTTCTTCTGGTAACTTTAAGAAAGAAATTAACATTCAGCTTTGTTAGATAAAGCTTCAGTGATTCATCCTTAAGACTGCATGTAATGAAGAGTTAAACTCCTGGTCACACTGGGTCTCCAGAAATTACAAGCGTATGTAAAACAGAGTATGAGCTTCTGGAGGGAGGTGGATGTATCCTGCAAGCTGCAAGGGCCAGCTGGGGGCTCCTGCTGCCAAGTGCTTGGTCTCCAGGAGAAATCATTCTCAGTGATGAGCCTGCAGCTCTCAGCAAGAAGCACACTATGAGGAAATAGCCTCTGATGATAAATAATCCCAGAATAATCACATTTCTTTCCGCCAGCCCCATGTACCATTTGCCAGAAGATAAAATGAAGCAACATGAGGCCATCAGGGTTAGATGTTGTCCCTGCCCCTCTCACCACCCTTTGGTACCCAGGCTCTCATCAGGTCATCTTGTCCTCACTGGTTTTATTTGCTGTTTTCCTCTGTTCCTCTCCTGCTTATTTTCCTCCCACTGACCGAAATGTCATTTCTATTCTTTCATTTTTAACTCATAGTAATTAGGTAGAAGGCAAAATTTCAGACAGAAAGCATCTGATGTCTCCAGTTAATTATCTCATTGAGAGCTTGTTGGGAGGCACTGCTGCAGCTGAGCTGCCACCAGGTGCAAAGGTGGGATATGAGAGTGGATGCAAATACATGTGGATCCTTTCCTTTAACAATAGTACTTAAATATGTGCTATTGCAGGATACCATAGTGATGACTTCCGAGGCACTAGAACCCACAAACTAAATGCCTTTATTACATTTATATATATACGCAACCTTAAAATTGTACATACCTGCCTACGCTGTCAATCATGGGCAGCAGCAGGAGTTTGTCAGCCAGTCCTATACATGTTCAAACAGCACAACTCCTATACAACAGGCTGTCTGGCTTCCCAACAGAAGTGTCCTTTTTTTCTTCTAATTTGTCCTTCAGGTCGCTAATGTTCTTTTAGCTCAGCTTTGTCACACAGTCTTCTCCCAGGGTCATTGGAAAGCTCCCTTTGCAAAATAATAGTCCATTAGGAAATAATTTATGTATCAATAACATATCTTGGCAACTGTGCATTGTCTATACCTACGTAATTATGGCAATATCACTGGCATGTAATCACATTTGTTTAATTATAAAACAAGGGAAACAAATCCATTGAACTTTTATTTGGTAGCTGAAGAGAAAATGCCTTGCTCTTCACCACATCATTGATGGAAAATCCAGATGAGTGACTGCAGGTACCGCTGACCTTTTGTGCTGAGGTAGTACATCGCTAGAGAAAACTCAAGGATCAAACAAAAGGTAAAGGAGTGGAGGACTGGAGAACAGGTAGCACTCAGTTCCCTGTAACATCATCTACTTACCTGCAATGAAAAGGCACTTTAGAAAGAAACAAGCTGCTCAGAGCTCACATTACCTTTGTACTATTACTGGCTTTAAAATATTGCATGCTCAAACACCCTTCTTGAGAAATGCTGATGAAAAATGTTAGCTAATACTTATATGCCAGAGAGAGGCAAAAGGGACCTTGAGTTAAAGAGATAATGTCAATTTTATGGTCACTTTTTAAGAAATGATTTTAAATTAGGTTCATATCAAGTATCTCTCAAATTCTCTGACAAATGTTTTCCTTTTCAAAAAAATTTTGCAGCTGCGTCTTTCAATTCTCTTTTTTTTTTTCCTTCCTTGATACGGTGAAAATCCAAACAAATGAGAGGCCAAGCTGCCTCCAGTCAAACTCACTGCGCATTGTTAATGTGATGAAAGACATGGTACGGGCAAAACTGTAAGCAGAGCTGCAGTTTCACTAACCTGAAAACTAGGTGTTCTCCAATGCATAGCATACATAAAGATGTGTGGTTCTAAACATATAGAAAGAATTAACAAGGATTAAGCAATGAATGAAGATCTCCTTCTGATCAGAACTGGGGGGCTGAGTTGTGTTTTCAGGCGGAAAAGTGTGATGTTTTATGGTTTTTACTGCCTGGCATTGTGCTTAAATGGGAGCTCAGCCATGAGCTTGATGCTTTTGCACTCTCTGACACTGAACAGCTTGGGGTAGGCAAGTCTCTCATTAATGTGTTGCTCAAAAGCAGTCTGGAAACACAACGGCTGCAACACATATTTTGGCCTTAAAGGGACACACTGAGAATCCTTTGCTGCCAGAGGAAACAGATCTTCAGCTTGATGGCCTATGCTCTGTTTTGGGAATAAGCTACACAGACTTTCATTTCTCTTATTCCAAAATAAATGATCAGGCTCTGCTCATACATTTTTTGCCGATTTGCAAATTATTTCCTCTCTTTTTTTCCAGGTTACATAGACCAACTGCAGTTCTGGAAAATGAATGGTGCATCGCAGTTGAAGATGGCAAAGGGCAGTTTGCCGTCTGCTGGCCTTGGCAGTTCAAGCATTAATGGTAGTTTTGAGGTTTAATTATTGCACCCTTGTGAAGCAGTGGGTTCTCTGCTAGCTGCAAAAGCAGATATTCAGGCTACAGGAGAGACCCTTACCAGCCAGCAGAGCCCTACTGATGCTGTGCGGTACCTGTAATGGAGTAGGACAAGCAGCTCTGCAATGATCTCACTCCATTAGTTTTCCTCCTCCAAAATGAGTTGCCCTGCTCAGCTTAATTTGTTGATGAGGAGGTTGGCTGACATGAATGAATGAATGAATGAATGAATGAATGAATGAATGAAGTCAGAGCATTAGCTGTTGGTGGAATAGTCTCCTTCCAGGCTCGATGCTCCCAAGCGAAAGTCAGCTTCTGCAGAAGCTTCCCTTCCTGCCCGGCAGCAGATCTCAGCTCCAGACCCAAATATTTTGACCCTGTGGAGGCCCAGCACAGTTCCTGCGTACACAGCTGAACTCAGGGACCATCCAGATGTGGGCAGCACTCGGCTCCTTTGGCACAAAGCAATACTGGAAAAGAGACTGGAGATGTCACCCCATCCACAGAGGATAAGTGAAACAAGGCTCTGAGGCATCACCATTTCCTAGTAAAATGCCTTCTGGGAACCAAGAGATGAGGAAACATCCCAAACCTACCAGGAATCACTTGCAGATGCCAAGGGTTCCCATCGAATGTGAAGTGTGACTCAAAGAGGTGGCGGTCCTGCAACATGCTGAGCACCAGAAGCCAGAAAAGGAGACCCACCATGAGGAGGAGCGAGAAATCACCAAAACGAGGTCTGCTAGCTGCATGAATCTAAGTGAACATTTTGGTCTTATATACCCAAGCCTCTGGGCTGTGAGATGGCCACAGGAAGGAGGTCATGGCCTCTGGCTTCTAGGGCTGCCCTGCTCTTAGGCCAGCCAGGTGGCCAGCACAACCTGGGCAGCCTTGTGGCCTCTCCCAGACTCTTTGCAGCTCTACGTGTCCCCAGCCACAGGAAAATTGTGGTGGGATGAGTGCCCCAGTGCCTTTCTCCGGAAGGGGAGCCTGTGGCTCAGTGGCGTGGTTTATCTTGCAGGGAGAGCCCACGGCTGGACCGCTGTGGCATATCCAGAGAGTCAGTCACAGAGCAGCAAAGTTACTGCAGCAGTTCAGGTAGGAAAGGGCTTTTCTCTGCTTAATGTGATTTCACAGAAGCACAGCTGGGAGCTGCAGTCCCTCTTCTCCTTGCCTTGTGCCAGATACATACTTCTGCTCCCCATCCACCAGTAATAAAAGACAGGGGTCTGCAAGCAGTCAAAAGGAACCAGAGACGGTGTGACTCCCTTTTCTGTCACTCAAAACAATGATCTTCTGTGTTGTCATGCATCTGGAATAGGGAAATTTTATTCCTCATGTTACAATTCCAGGCACATGCTCTGCATTGTTTACAAACTGAAACACAAGTAGGGATCTACCTGCTTAACATAATCCAGTGCTTGCAGTTTAGTGTGATTACTGCTGATTTCTTTGATCCAGTGCATGAAAATTGTCATCTGCTACTTTACCTGATATGGTAGGTTTGGGGACATCTGCGCAGAGAGCAATATAGATCTCTTTGTTGTATTAGCTCATAATACACTAATTATCGTGTGCTCTGCTTTATTTCCTTTCTGCACAGCTTGTTTCACTTCCCCAGGGGTTTCTCTGCTCCAATAAAAATATGGAAAAAATGTAGTTTTTATCAAGACCTCCAATGTTTCTAAAACAATGTCATCCCATGATTTCTTGCTGCCAGGCAGGGAATAAGAACTATGTTAAATCATCTTGCAACTAAAAGCCGTGAGGCTGGGGCAAAGGAATCCTGACATCTTCAAGAGCTGTCTTGTGGGTTTTCCTCCATTTGCTGCTGTTAGTGGGGCTCGGGAAAAGAAAATGTGGCTTCCAGGCTTGCTGACCAGCTCTCTGCGTCTCCTTCCCTCCAGTGGGAATCAGTGAGTCACAAAGCAGTGGCCAGCACATGTGTGAGTGCTGTCCTCAGGGGCACCCTTGGGCAGATGTGCACACCATGTCAGGAGCTGAAGAGCCTTCCCAGGTGTCACGCTTTAGTGCTACACAACAATAAAGCAGATTTTCCCCACAGAGGATACAGCTGAGTGGTTCATGAACTCTCATGTGCAATTCAACTCACCAGTAGGTCTTTTCCCTCTAAAAACTCCATTTGATTCTTGAGAAGTGTTTTCAGTGAAACTTGTCCGATGGTGTCTATCACTGACATCTTGGGTGGGACCACCACCAGTTCCCAGGAGCATATTTCCACTCATCCTGGCTGGGCATTGAGGGTAGCACATGAGTTCCCGATAGCAAAACTCCTGTCAGCTTCAATAGGACAGCATCAGAACTTTTGCATCTTCTGCTGCACAGAAGAACCAGCAGCATCAGGCTCCAGTGATTAGCCCATTCCTAAAACTGATGAAGTGAAACCATGTGCAGCTGCTGACAGCACTGCAGCCTCCTCATCTCACCCGGTTGGATGGAGGGGAAAAAGAAGAGGGAAAGGTAGTGCAAGTTTTAATTTGGCCACCTATCTCCTCAGACACAACACGGGTTTCTGTGCAACCTGTGTGACCAACACTCAGCTCCACTGCTCGGCAGCTGGCCCTCGGATCCTCCTCTGTTGCACTAAATGTGTCCCTGGCAAACAGAAGGTTGAGATTTTAAATGAGGAATTAATGACAATGCGCTCTTTTCCTGCTTGTTGCCCCTTTAAATTCAGTTTCCATGGGAACAGGTCTGGAGAGGCTGCCTGGAGGGAGCCAGGAGAGGTCTCTGCCTGGCCGCCTTCCCCTCCGGGTTGCCAGCTGAGCCACCCCAACTGCCAGGCTTTTGCAGAGGTTTTTGCTATTGCCATTTATGCCTGGAATAGGAGCAATGGCTCCTCATGGGTTCCTTCTCTGAGGAGTCCCAAGGTGGTCAGCCCTGCTGCTGTTGCCTGCAAGCTGAGCTCCTCTCCTTCCATCTCCCATCCGGTGGAGTGCAGGCTTGTCTGAACCCACCATGAGGCCACCTCACCGAAAATGTGACTCCTGTTAGAAATAGCCTTTCCATCCCTTTTTTTTTTTTTAAAAAAAAAAAGTGGTGGCGGGTGTGATCCGAGTACACAGACAGAGGTGGAAGCTGTGGCAGGGGGACAACTTTGTTGCTAATTCACTGTTTATCCTAGGGGAAAATCTGAGACCCCAACTGGAGTCCTGCCTGCAGCTCTGGGGCTCCCAGCACAGGAAAAGCATGGACATGTTGGAGGGGTTCCAGAGGAGGCTGCAAAAATGATCAGAGAGATGGAGCACCTCTCCTATGAGGACAGGCTGAGAGAGTTGGGGTTGTTCAGCCTGGAGAAGAGAAGGCTCCGGGGAGACCTTATTGTGGCCTTTCAATATATAAATGGGGCTTATAAGAAGGACAGAGGGACTTTTTCCTGGGGCCAGTAGTGACAGGACAAGGGACGACGGTTTTAAACTGTAAGCAAGTAGGTTTAGATTGGACATAAGGAACAAATGTTTTACAATGAGGGTGGTGAGACTCTGGAGCAGGCTGCCCAGAGAAGCTGTGGATGCCCCATCCCTGGAAGTGTTCAAGGCCAGGCTGGACGGGGCTCTGAGCAACCTGGTCTAGTGGAGAGCTCATGGCAAGGGGGGTTGGAACTAGGTGATCTTTAAAGGTCAACTCAACCATTCCGTGATTCTAGAAAAATCATTTCACTGAGTCACTCATTTCTGCCAGACCCATCACCAAGTTGTTTTATAGCAGGGTGAGGAACAGCATGTGTCCTGAAAAATGGCCTGAGAACTTTTGGTTGCAGTTGAGGGTGAAGTGTTTCTTGGAGTTATGCTGGAATACTGTGCTGGGTAACAAAAGAGTGAGGCAGGATACGGCTGCATCCATACATTCTTGGATATCCAGCTGTGCCTCTGGCTTTCTCTTAGAGGCATTCACTGTTTTTTTTTTTCTCAAAGAGACCCCAGGAACAAACTGTCTTCTGTACAGCACAGAGAATCAGTGGAGTAGGACCCAAAAGCAAACTGTAAAGCGATGGTGTTTGTGCAAATCCACCCTTTTTCCGGCTGAACAGAACCTAAGGGTCTTAGGCGTATGACCTTTGGAGGTTGCACAGTCCCACAAATAGTGGCTGGTTTTACTGCTGTTGAGATGCATCTGCTTCCATTTTTGTTAACATTTGAGGAGATGCCTCTGTCGTGTCTGTGGAAGGTTGTTTTAATGAAATCTGAATTTTGAGTGGAAGCTGACTAACAGCATGTTTCATCCACCCAGATGAGTTCTGCAGACGTATACAGTTCCAGTGTAAAAACAAAAGTAATTTTTAAATTTAATTAATCCTAATTGGAATAGCTCAATGTTAGCTGTTGTTCCTTCAGACTTACATAAAAGTATTGAGCTCCTTGGTTACCTAGATGCTTGCCTATAATTAGAAAGACAGACTATCATATCTGAGATGTAATACTGAGATAGCTTTCTGCAAGCCAGATGAGCAATGTCTTGCATACTGTACCAGAAATATTCCCTGCTTGCTGCTGGTGCAGTCTCAGACAGAGTATGACCTTCGCTGTGTGCAACCAGACTTCAAGGAGGATGTAAACCTGTACCCAGGAGGATTCAGAGAGCAACAGGCATGACCAGAGGTCTAGAAAATATGACCTATGAGACAAAATTGAAATAACTAAGGCTGTTTAGTGTAAGTGGAGACAAACCAAAGGGATACATCTCAGTGAAGGGATAAAGTAAAACTGCAGAGAGGAAGGTAATAAAATGCCTTCTGTGTGCACAATGGATAGAAGAGAAATAATGAGCTTAAACTGCTACAAGGGAAACAGTCTAGACATTAGGAAACCTCCCCCAGCAATAAGGACAGAGCCATAAAATGGGGACCTAGCAAGGTCACCAAAGCCAAATACCCCCATCTCAACGCTGAACTGGCAGACACTTGTTTTCTCCTGACTTAAGACATTTTCAGTGCCTGAGGGGCCATCCCATCTTCAGACAGTCTGCTCCAATGCTTCACGTGAGTGCTCTTCGCAGAAAGCTAAGCCTAATAATTCACTTTTTATCCATGGTAAATGATTCATCTGCTCTTTTTTCCTCGCTTGAGTGAGATTTGGGCACACAATGATGCTTTGACCCCTCTCCCCGGAGCTGCTCCCCAGCCTGCCATTTCCCATCCACACCAGAGAACACTGTCATGGCCGCGTCTACTCTCTGCACACTGCTCTTCCAGTTTCTCTAGATCATTTTGCATGCTGCTGCCGTTTTCCAGCATGCCAGGATAGCCTTTCGTGTATAGAGAGAAAGTAACTTTCTGTGGCCCCCATGTCGAGGCCCCGCCCTGCCCGCGGCCGCGCCGGGGCGGGGACTCGAACCCGTAGCCCCGTCGCACTGGAGGCACGTCGTCCCGCTCTGCCCCGCCGTGCTCCGCGAGCGGAGGAGGTTTGGCCACCGCGGGCCACCGTCCTCCGGGAGTGCGCTGCTCTGCGGGTCCGGACTGGTACAGTGGCCGCGGCAGCAGGAGGCACCGTCCGCCCGCCTCGTCCTCCGCCTCAGCCGGGCCACCTGCCCCACCATGAGTGAGAAGGGCGAGCTGGACCTCACCGGGGCCAAGCAGAACACGGGCATGTGGCTGGTGAAGGTGAGAAGCTGCCGGCGCTCCCCTAGGCCCGGCGCGGCCTGTGGCGGCCGGGCCTCCCCTTCCATTCCCGCTGTGCCCGGGGGGCGCCGGTCGGCAGCGGGGAGCAGGGCCGTGCCTGGGCCGCGGGGGGGAGCCGGCCTGCGGCGTGGGGCCAGGGTTGGCCGGTGGCCCCGGGCAGCCGGTGGCCCGGTTTCCCTTCCCGTGGGAGCGGGGGTGGGCGAGCAGTGACGCGCGGCGTCTGCCCGGGGAGCTGCTGGGGTGAGGTGCACAAAAACAGGTAAAATTGGGTTGCCTGAGAGTTCTCCTTGGCTTGTGTTTTATTAGGGGTAACAAACGTGGCAGCGTAACTCCTGTTTTCCCAAAACTCTGAGAGTTGCAGAAAGTTTGAGTGCTCCCAAATTCACATCCTGATCAAAAAACAAACTAAACAAACAAAAAAAAAACCACCAAGCCAACCGCACACACAAAGAAAAAAAACCAACAACAGCAAAACCAAACCCAAACCAAACAAAAAAACCCCAAAGCAACAACCAAACAAACAAACCAAAACAAAAAACGAACCCACAGGGAGAATAAATGCCTGTGTCTTGCCACTGCAGCTTACATTGGTGCTACAGAAGTACAGCTGTAGTGAAGGTGCTATGAAAAGATTAAAAGCTCAGCATGTTAAACCCAAGCACCTGTCCGGAGCAGGGCCATGCTCACGTCTGCTGCTGCCGACTCGGCCGCCACTGTCTCTTCCTCAGCTCTGTGTTGTGGAGGATCTTTCTGTCAAGGTGGCTTGGCTGCTTCTGCTGGCAACAGCAAACGTTGGCTCAGGGAAGAGGAGACTCACGGCAGGTTTGGGGAGTATGTGCCTTGGCCCCCTTCTGGTCCCCTGTGGATGTGCTGCTATTTTTCTTGACCTGTATTTGGTCTGTCTGGGGAGAAACTATAGCCTCCTCCTCTTCCTCCTTTGGGGAGGGAGGGAAAAGGCTCAGACCTTCCACTTGAAATAACCTGTGGGGACAGGACAGTACCCAAATACTGGTCCTGGGGGGCGAGGGGGTGTGACACCATCATATGTAAGCTACCAAACCATCTTATTGTGGCCCTTGAAAATGGTGGGGAATTTCAGACTTGCTTTGCTCTGCAGAATTTCTGGTGGTGAGTAGGTCGCTCCATCTGGCTTCCTCTTTCATACTGACACTTCAACATCTGGTTTTGTGAAACTGCAATGAACGCTGCATAGTGCTCTAAGTGTAATAGCTTATCCAGGTCAGTAAAAATGAAAGCTGAAAGTAGAAAGCTGCAGAAGTATATAATGATACTGGGTAACAGGATGATAAAATGGCAAATAAAATACAGAGTTGAAAAATCTTATCTGATATGGATAGGGAAAAACTATTCTAATAGTTACACAGTGATTTGGTCTCTGCTGGTTGTTGTCATTAGAAAGGAGGTTTAGTTTCACAGTAAATAGTAACTGAGAATATAATGTCAAAAGAGCAGATTCAACATTGGGCATGATTACAAAAGATACAGAAAACAAAAGAGAAAATATTATGCGTGTTACTATGCATTGCTATTATATACATACTGCCTGTAGCCTGAATACTGTGTGTAGTTCTGGTCTCATCCTCCATTGTGGAAAGTACACAGTAGACCTAAAAACAGCACAGAAAAGACCAGCAGGGATAATCTAGGGAGCAAGGAATGGTGGCTATGGATGAAACTCGTAAATACATTGTTACCTTTCAGGCTGGCAAAAAGATTGATTTGGAAATCTTACAGAGGTCTGTAGAGTAATGAGTAATGTCACAGGTGGATAAGGAAGAAATGAGTAGGGAAGAGTCAGTTCTAAGAAAAGAATTAAGGGTGTATCACATTAGCTTATCTGGTGGGGCTCAGAGCAAACAAAGGAGATACTACTATTTTACACAATATGTAGTTAAGTTTTGGAACTTGTTGTGATAGGAAGTTGTGAATGTCAAAACTTTACAGAAGCTCAAAAAGGCATTAGATAAATTCAGGCAAGAAAATCTAATTGAGATATTAAAAATGAATATTCTCCCATACTTCAAGGCTTCTGAGTCAAAGATCACAGTAATTAGAAGAGCATGCTGGGGAAATATCTTTTTGTCTTAAGTTCTCCTTCTCTGCTGTAATCACTGCTGTTGGTGGCATTTGGAGACAGGACGCTGAACTTACTCGTACTTTAGTCCGATATGGTTCAGTGGTTCTTGAAGCAAGCCAGGAATTTTCAGGCACATCTGTGCTTCTAGTTGATGCCACTCTGAACACAGGGTGCTGCCTGTTTTAGTGAGAAAACGAGACTGAAAGAAACATGGAAATATTGCTCTTCCAGGTAAGTGTTAATGTAATCCTTCTTGCATGTGGTCTGATTTTATTATTTGGCCATCTTCTTGTATAATAGAAATAAAATGAATTACAAAGTTGCTAATGTTGGTAGACAGTAGCAAAGGATGTGCAGGATTTTATCCTTTGAATTTCTTCGGATGCGATCTTGGAAACAACCATCCTTCTTACTAGGACCTTCAACACGCTCAGAGGCACGACAGTATGTAGCACCTGTACTTTTTATCTTCACTAGCTAGGATAATGAGGCCCAATTTATCCTTCCTTTGAGGGAAAGAGCAATCAGTTCTGCTGGAATAAAAAACTTAGCTTATTTAATTTCCTTTTAGCATGTATTATGATAGCACAGGAAGGATTCCAGAGAGACTACTTAACGGGCAATTTAAAAATGTAGTAATGAGTACTTTAGAAGCATGAGCAGTAAGAGGAGGTATGAGGAATTGAGTACCTTTAGTACCAACCCAGAAAGCAACTGGAATATTTTTTCTGTGTTTTCAGTGAAAGCTAAGATAGGGAAATATTATCAAAACTGTTGGTTATGTACTTGTGGTGAAGTAAAGCCCATTTAGCATTAGCCATTAGAATTGTTAATTTCTTGTTCCTTGAGTGATTTTTTTTAATTTAATCTGCTGTATTGATCTATATTTAGAAAAATGGTATCTTTATATAATTTCTTTTTTGTATGTTCAAAGGAAAACAAAAACGTAGAACCTGACATCAGCCTTACTTTCTGATGTACTTACTGCATACAGATTGCTATATAGAGAAAGAGCTGATTTTATTTCATACAGAAAATTGGAAGTAGGTTGTTACAGGTGGGCTGCTTGTGTGTTTTGTTCTAAAGGCAGATAGGAAGCTGTGAATAAGTTGAAAGATGTGTGGAGCACGGCCCCTCGTGTCACATGCTACCTGCAGTGTCCCTTGTGTACTGGAGCCTGGGTGGTCGTGTGATGTGAGTAGCAGGAAGGAAACAGCAGCCTGAAGGGGCCTTGACATGATGCTCCTTAGTACGTCGGGTTTCTTCTTGTAATTAAATGGTATGGTTTTTGGAGAGAAGAGTTTTCTTACCTACAAATCCCAGGATGAAGGCCAGCTGTCTTGAAAACGTGCAGTAGCCTTTCGGTATAGCAGGTACTCTGTCCACAAGTCAGGCTTTCTGTGGGTGTATATTTTTCAAAATCCTGCTGTGGGATCTTTGAAATTTTTTTCTGCTCTGTAAAAGTGGGTTGTTCTTCTTTCCTGGACTTTCTTTCAAGGAGTGTGAAGAGTTTGAAAACTAACTGTTCCCTGTAAGTTAAATTTTTATTATGCTAAAATTAAAAGAAAATAGCAAATGAAGATATCTGCAGTATGTAAAGCTTTATTTAATCTTTCCTGTGACTGTTTATGCCGTTAGCATGGAGCTACAGAGTTCAGCATGTGGGTTTGAGAGTACCATCTGGTTTTAACTGAAGTAACTCTGTACAGCTAAAAGTAATCCTTTGATCACAGTCCTTCATAACCTTTTTTCTCTCTCTGCATAGCCCTTGATTGCAGACAAGCCAGCAGAAAGATGATTAATTGCACTCTTTGAGACTGTTTCCCCATGCAGCTGAAGGAAGTGTGATTGATCTGCAACCTCTTAATCTGAATAAATTCCCTGTCTGATTATATTAAATAGCAAGTCAGTGATTTTAACAGCATGAGAGTCTTTCACTCCTTGTCCACTCATATGGGATGTGTGTCTACCTTATTACCTGGCAGTATAAATTAGATACAGATTAGGTGAGAGCACATAATAATATTTCTATTGAGTCAGCTGGGGCACGTCATGGCATTTATCTTGGCCTTAGAAAGAAAATTATATCTGATCTGACATGAAATCTGCTGTAGAAAATGACCGCTTTGAAAACTGTGGAAAAAAAAATCAAGAGATTGTGCCAGTTCATGGCTTTCTGTTGTGCATTTGTGGCATTTTGGACCCAGTGATCCAGGACTTTATGGAAACCTGGACTGCCATTTAGTTTGGCAGAGCATCTGGAGGACATCTGGATTTTCTAGCTACTCCACAGTACTTCATGGGATGCTGTGAGACTAAAGGAAAGTGCTAAGCACCAGTACCAAGGTGTTTTCTGGGTTTTTGTGAAGAACAGGTAAATGCAAGGTTATTGTTAAATTCATTTGAGCTTTAGGAAGTTAGCAGGTTGTTGTTTGTCAGCAAGTTCCTGGAACAGGTTCTTTGCCTCCTCAGCTGTGCAGTGAAACTTGGCTTAGTTTTATGCTATGCAAGACAAAAGTCAGACTATGAAGTCCCTCTTTACTGCTCGAAACAGCAAATGCCACAGGCAGAGCTTACAACATTTCTCTTTCTCACTGGCTGTGTCTCACACTGTTTTTCTATACAGATGCACAGATGTTTTCAGTAGCTGTGGACTGTGTGAGCCAGAATAAAGTTTGCTGCACCAGTAAAGAACGTTGCTGCAAAGTTAAAGAACGTAGGTTTGTCCTGATGTGTCATGAGCACGTGAAGAAAAAAGATAAAAAATTCCTGTATCAAAGTACTTCTTTAGTACATGGCATTGGAACAGTAATGTTTTTTCCTTTAACAAGTCACTGTTTTGATAGACACTGAGACTACTCTAAGTCTTTAAGACGATGTTCTCCCAGAAAGTGCTGCATCCTTAGAGAAAGAAAAGGATTTATAGGAAGTGGTGGCTTCTATTAGACTGCTTTCAGCTATTTCCTCTTGAAAAAAGTCTGTAATTTCCCTATCACTTGAAGATCTTACAGTTAGTTTTACATAGTCAGATGTGAGATTGCCCTTATTGCCTCAGGTCTGCATTACATCTCTTGATGTGCCGAAGTACTTTAACATCTAATAGCTTGTGTGTAGAGGGGAAATTGTTCCAATCTCCCATTTGTTGTACTAATGTGTCGTGTTCAGTTTTTCCAAAAAGCCATCATAGAAAAGACAGTTGTAATGGCTGAATAGTGGGGGAAAAGCCTGTGATCTGCAAAACATTGCACACTGCACTTATAACTGGTGGAGCTGGCTTCTTGCAAGGAAGGGCAGATGTGGCTGGAATTGATGCCATGCGGTGGAGCAGAGAAGGTAGAGAAGTTCCTTGTTCCTCTGGGCTTAAACTGAGAAGCCTGAAGCGCCTCAGCAGTGCTGGGCACACTGACACATGGGGTGAGCTGGCAGCTCCTATCTGGGGCAGGGCAGTGGCAGCCACCAGCACAGGACACTTTTTGAAGTCCTGGGGAACTGTGCAGATTTATAGAAGTTCATCAGCGATAGCACCAGATATCAAAACAAACTTTTGATTACATGGAATAAATGTTGTTGTCATCTTTAAGCTTGCCTGGTCTTTAAGGAGAACCGTGGTAACTCTGAGCAATGGACACATTCGCCTGGCACTACTGTCTCCAGAAAAAAGAAATGCTGTTGCTGCTCCTCACAGGTGTGCATGTGTTGTCACATCTGGGATGCATCTGGGAGTCTGAGGAGTGTGGGTGTGTGACACAGCAGCAGCAGCAAGGCATTGAGGCTGGCCATGGAAGTGCCAGCTGTTGGGGTCTGGTTTTCCTGGCAGTAGTTAGCTGATAGTTTTTTGGCCAGAGAGTGGAGAGGCAGGCTGTGATTTCGGCTCATGCTACATTGATGGGAAAAGAGAAAAGAAGTGTCTGCTTGGAAAGCCAGCTCCCAGCTTGTTGGTTGCTTATGTAGGTGCCTTTACTGTCCATCATAAGCCCAGGTCACCTGAGGCTCATATACCAAAACCTGTAGGAATTTGTGTGTAGGTCAGTCAGCATCACTGGAGCAGCTTTTATTCCTTGGATGTATCAGGTTAAGCTTGTTCCTGTCCCTGCACTGACCTCTGCTTTGTGCAGCCCTTTGGGGAAATGGTTTGGGGAACTGGTTTGGTTGTTCCACCTGCTAAATACAAAATCAACACAGCTAAAACACAGTCTCTGACACCTCCCAGCCAGATCAGTCTGCTCTTTCTATGTACTGACCAGCTGCACAAAGAGTTTTACCAATCCGGTGGAGGGGTGGGAATGAGTGATGGGAGGCAGATCTGCCTGGGGTGGTTCTGCTGTTGGAGAAATGGACATCAGGTGGGAGAAGGGCTGTGGTTTGCTGCTCAATTTAGCTGAGATTCCTAAACCCTAAACCTTACCTTTACAGCACCTTTTGGTCTCCGAGTTGTAATTGCCTAACTTCTCATCATTGTGGGGTTTTTTTTGTTGCTTTTTTTGTTTATTTGGTTTTGTTTGTTTGTTTGTTTTCCCCAGAGAGATTATAATTTCTAATGAATATTTAAAAATACAGTTTTACCTGATGAAATTATTGGGACATCTTAGTTTAAGAATATGATACTGTTTGGATTGGATAATAGTAAGATTCAAGATTTTTCCTTCATTTGGGAAATCTGGAACTCTACACCAGCCTTATTTTTGTGCTACATTATTCTTTGTTTTCCCTAACAAAATATATATATTATATAGCAGCTTGAGAAGTGGGCCCATGTGAACCTCATGAGGTTCAAGAAGGCCAAGTACAAGGTCCTGCACCTGGGTCGGGGCAGCCCCCTGTATAAATACAGGCTGGGCGGTGAAGGGACTGGGAGCAACCCTGTGAGGAGGACTTGGGGGTACTGGTGGGTGAAAAGCTGGATGTGACCCAGCTGTGCGCTTGCAGCGCAGGAGGCCACCCATACCCTGGGCTGCATCAAAAGCAGCGTGGCCAGCAGGTTGGGGGAGGTGATTCTGCCCCTCTGCTCTGGTGAGACCCCACCCGGAGTCCTGCATCCAGCTCTGGAGCCCTCAGTACAGGAAAGACATGGACTTATTGGAGAGGGGCCAGAGGAGGCCACAAAAATGGTCAGAGGGCGGGAACAGCTCTGCTGTGAGGACAGGCTGAGAGAGTTGGGGTTGTTCAGCCTGGAGAAGAGAAGGCTCCGGGGAGACCTTGTTGTGGCCTTTCAGTACTTAAAAGGGGCCTATAAGAAAGATGGGGACAGACATTTTAGCAGGGCCTGGTTCGACAGGGCAAGGGGTAATGGTTTTAAACTAAAAGGGGAGATTCAGGCTAGATGCAAGGAAGAAATTTGTTACACTGAGGGTGGTTAAACAGTGGCCTAGGGTTCCCAGAGAGATGGTAGATGCCCTATCCCTGGAAACATTCAAGGCCAGGTTGGACGGGGCTCTGAGTACCGTGACTGAGTTGAAGATGTCCCTGCTCATTGCAGGGGAGTTGGACAAGATGAGCTTTGAAGGTCCCTTCAAACACAAACCTTTCTATGGTTCTATATTGTCTACTATAATATATTTAGCTCACACTGTTTTCTGAAGTGATCAGGGTGAAACATTTGAAGTATTTACACATACATGATTTATATAGAATTTTAAAATCTGCTTTTCTTGAAACCTGTCTTCTCTTTTTAGGTCCCCAAATACTTGTCACAGCAGTGGAATAAAGCTTCAGGAAGAGGTGAAGTGGGAAAACTAAGGATTACCAAGTAAGCCTTTACTGTACCTTTATTGGTTTGCAATTGCAACTTTATTGGTTGCAATTCTTAGAAGAAGTTACCTGCAGTAAAATTGATTAGGTCACAGCTCTTATAATACATAATCCTGTTTCTTGCGAATGCTGTGCATATTTCTCTGATACCTGAATGGTACTTGCTTGTGTAGTGATTATGAATAGACATTATATGAAATTATACTGAGGAATGGCTGTATCCCATTACATTATGTTTGTTTTCTTAAATCCAAGAAATATGCACATCTAATTGGAGAATGTTCTTTAACTTACGTGTGCTATTTTGCTACTTCTGTTCTCACCTGCCGACTTTTCCCATTTTTTTCTTGGGCATCAGTCTAACAAAAAAAATTGAGAATCTTGGGAGTAAAGATGAGTAACAAAACTAGAATTTGAATTTGCTTTTTTTCCAGGGAAGCTAGACTTGTGGAATTAGATTATGGAAACTAAAATATTAAATATTTTCTTTTGCAGAAATCAAGGAAGAACAGAAGTAAGTAATTACTAAATACGAAAGCTGTGAATGTGTTATATTTTGAATTCTAAAAATTGTTTAGAATGTGTTGGTTTCAATGTCACCTATTTTTTGTTACACCTGTAATGAAGCATTGTACCACAGAATCAGGAGGAGAGAATTCTGTTTGTAGCTCTGCCCATCGATTTACTGCAAGACTTCTGTCAAGTCTCTTTGTTCCCTAAGTTTATTTACCCATCTGTAAGCAGCGTAGTAGGGACCTTCTCTCTAAACATTTCCAGATGAGTTAGTGCAAAAGGCTATCTGAGAACTAAGGAGGATGATAATAAAGCAAGCGAAGTTGGAGATGGAAGGTTACAATTTCAGGAAGTATTCAGTTTTGTAGTTAGAATTTGGTCCTACTAAATATAGAACAATTTGAAGGTTTTCCTGCAAAGGTAACTGCTTTTATTAGCAGCCTCAGTGAATGACAGTAACTTCCTCTATATTTTATAGGAGATAAGGCAAGTTGGATTAGTTTAAATTACTTCATGTACCGTGTAGATATCTGTCACTGAATTGGAAGAAACTGTGGACAGAAAAATGCCAGAGAAGCATGTTGTATTTGCTGTTTGATAACCTGGCTAAACTACTTTTAGGATAAGTGGAGAAAGTTCTACTGGAGGTTTGGATGTTTGACTGAACTCTTCTAGGCTGGAATACGAACGAACCTCCCTAATTTTGTGAGCTCCACACCAAAATCTTGATACTGACTAGAAGCATAAAGCTTATTTTGCAGTCTGTGTGGAGCCAAGTGGTGAGGAACCCCATGAGAATGGGTGGCTTCCCAGGGACCCTGTCACTGCATGGCAGGACGTACAGGTAGAGCACACAGTGCTGGTCTGAAATGTCCCTCTTCACATTTCTTGCTGTGTCTTAAGGCCAGGGATTCTGGTTACCCTGCCCCCCAATACCTCCTCAGCTTCTGTATTGGGCATACAATGTAAGCATAGCAAAGGAGCCATATTTTAACCTCTCCTGGGCTGCACACAATTCAGGAGTCCCCGGGCTAATAACATTTGCTGTGGTACGTTAGCACTTCTTTCTGGAACTCCACTGGCTGTGTGAAGCATTTTAAAAGCACTCATACTGAACAATGTCTGAAAACCTATTATGCATTACATTTTAGTAAGTAAAATCAAATTGTTCTCTGACTTCAGGAGGAAGTAATTTACATTTTTTTTTAAAGATAAGTACATTTTACTAAGTACATAAAAGCTTTGAATTCTGTATTTCAACAAGAGATCGATATAGTAAGACTCTTATCCCACTCTTTATATTTTTGAAATGGAAATGTGTTATACTACTTGTGTTTTCTCTCTTTTGTTTCCCCATAACTCGTAAAGCTGTGTAATTGAATCTGTTTAGTAACACTGTGGTAACTGTGACTGCTAGGTGTCATTTACTTTGAATGAAGAGCTCGCAAGCATCAGTGATATTGGAGGAAAACCCACTTCAGTTAGTGCACCAAGGGAACACCCATTTATTTTGCAAAGTGTGGGAGGACAGACCTTAACAGTGTTCACAGAAAGTTCAGTAGGTAAGTCAGAATTAGTTTTTTGTTACAATTTCAGTATACATGTTTTCAATAAACTGAATGCTGTAAAGGCCAGAAGACTCGGAGGTCTGATTTTTGCTCTGTTTTGTTGTTATTTGCATACATGACCCTGTTGTACTTTTTTTGTGTGTCTGTCTCTTCTTTTCATGTGATTCAACAACTAATTGAAGTTCTCCACATGGGGTTATCCTGTATGTTTCAGCTGTGGGTCTGCTGAAGAGAACAGAGAGTGTGGAGTGCAGTACATGGTGAAACCTGTAGGGTTTTCACTAGAAAAATGTTTTTGTGTTCCCATGTAGTTTTTGGATCAATTAATTTTTTTTTCTCCTTGAATTGGTCTCTGCTGTGAATATAGTTTTATAAGAATGCTGATTCTTCTGTCCAGTTCAACAGACCCATTTTAGCAATAAACACATCCGTTCGCCACATTTTCTTGAAGCGTGTATATGGTTTAAGCGTGTTAAAGCTTAGTAAAGTCATAATACCAAAGAGTGCAGCACTAAGGTTATAATTTTTCTCTCTGAATTTCAGCAGTTTGGCCTTCCTTAATTTCAGCTCACTAGCTGTATGGTTGATTAGAATATTCAAGATCATATGTCTGAAATTGCATGTTAGACAATGAGTTCAGCAGACTACCTTGCATGTAACTCCTGTGTCCTGTAAGGTTTTCTGCTGCAATTACACCGTCATGTCCTGGGTGTTAGAGAGAGAAGGAAGGTGTCTTCTGAGCATGTCTCATTGTCTGCAGAAGGTATCTCAGCTTCAGGCACTTAGGTTTTGGTGTCCCCAGAAGACAAATCATAGTAATATTTTTTTGATATCTCTACCTTTTGTGGAGCAGAAAACTACAGCATGACCAGTGATACTTTTACAATTCTCTCTCCCTCATTTATTTGATACTCACAGGATGGAGTTAGAATATTTAAGAGGTAGAATACTTAGTAAGTTGACCACCTCCTTTTTAAAATCTGTTTTAAAGGTGTAATGTCTGAGCACTGAGGTATTAAGGTACAAGTAGCTGGACTGTGTCAGTTGTGTTTAGAAACACACTCTTATAGTACAACTTGGGCACTTTTCATTTCTTATCCCTCTCTCTGAAACTAATGTATTAGTGGTTTTTCACGTTAAAAAAAAAAAAAAGGTATTTTCATGTGTGTGACTTGCAACACCTTTAAAATAATGGGTTTTATAATTCGTAGACTACAAATGTGGAAAGAGCTAGGGAGGAAGTTTTCAAGAATGTTGCAAGCATTCTTGTAGTTCCTCATCCTTTTTCATTTCTCTGTGCTCCAACCTCAGAATACTTGATGAAAAAGAGAGAGTTCAGGAGTGAAGATGTATTGGAGTATACATTTAGTGACTTTTGCATAATTGCTGCAAATCCCATGGGATTTTTCTTCCCAAAGTGACTTTTGATACAGAATATTGCTTTAACAACCTTGTAACATAAGCTGCAGTGAGTGCAGATGCTTAGCTTGAATGTGGAATATTTGTCATCAGTTAGAATGAAAGTCATTAGAGTGTGGTAGCTAAAAGATGCCCATTTATTTCTGTTTTACCATCTGTAATACCAGTGTCTTGAAACCTTTAGGTACTTAGAAGCCGTCCAATTTTTATTTAATCAATTAATTTCTACATTTCTTAGCAATTAGAAAATGTTATTCAAGGACCATGGATCTATTGAGTAGAAGTTATTATATTAATCGGGAGCAAAGGGTAGTTACTGAAATGAGAAATGTTTGGAATGAAGCATTGAGTAAGCATACACCCTGTCAAAATTGTTTTTGCTTGAGATAAGCAAGCATAACATGCAGTCAGTGAGTTTCCGTGAAACTCGCTTAAACGCAAAATGGCTAAAATGTGTTGCTGTTGTGTTAAAGCTGGTGTTGGCAATACAATAAAAAATAAACTTTAATGTGCTTTTCCTGCATGACTTTTTTTGGTTGTAAAGATGAATTTTACACAAATATTCCGAATTCTAGTCAGATCTCTTACAGACACCATGTTCCTGTAGCCACGCTCTCGTGTTCAAATGTGCATTGCCAATATGTTTTGAGCTCCACAGCCAATTTCAGTAAATTTTGTAGTGAATTATGACTACTGTGAAAACAGGTGTCTGAAGAGTGGAACGAAACTATATGGATGTCCCAACTGAAAGAACGGCTGCTACCCTATACAATGCCAGAATGTCCACATGGAAAAAACACTATAATTTTATCAACCATGGAAAAAGACTCAATAAAAACTTAACACATCTTTGCACATCAGTCTGTCCACAGTAAGACACAGTCATAGGAAACTGAAATTCATTTCTTCTCACGTTGGTAGACCAGTATTTGTCTTGAAATTATAACTAGCTTATTTTTGTGAAAAGCACTAGTGATCTTGTTCCTTTTTCTTTTGCGGAGTTCACCGCACGACAGAATCAATATGCCAGTTTGAACCACGGGCCAAAGATTAAGCTGGTATGGAACTGCAGATGGCATTGCTAATGTTGCATCTGGAATGACGCATTTGAGGAATTATGCAAATGAAATATGGATAAAAAAGTGCTTCATGCACTATTTCTCTCAGTCAATACCCTTCTTGAGGGCTGAACTTACCTAAAATGGAGCAAATGGCATAAACTAGTTTGGTTTCTTTTGTAAAGGGTGGAGTTTTTGTTTGGTTGGTTGGTTTTGGTTTTTTTGTTGTTGTTGTTGTTTCCACTTTTTTTGGAGCACATTGAAAGCCTTGAGATCTATTCTGTGTGCTGTCCTCTAGACCTGGGATCCTTATGTTGTAGTGGCCATCTTTTTTGATGGTCTTTCAGAAAATAAATGAGGGATGGCAAAGCTTCCTCTGAAATATTTTGTAATCTTGGAAGATGCTGCAGGGAGTTTACATATTCCTGATAATTCAGCACTTCACATTGACTCATCAGGTCACTGAAAGCAAGCAAAAGAGATCAAATTTGACAAGTAATTTAAAATTTTCTTCATGATGTGATTTCTACACTTCTGAATTGATTTTCTGTGTGTTTTAACTGAACTTCTAATTCATGTCGCAGTTGGAAGAAATCTTTTGCTTCTTACATTGTAGACCTCTGCATCTCTGGGGGCTCCATGTTGGTTAATGGGCAGCAGTAGGTTCTAAGGTGCCATTTGTAATGTCCTAAGTCTAATAAATTGCAGTTTCTTGGTCTTCTGAGGTACCATTTGTTATGTCTAAAGCCTAATGAATTGCAGATTGCTGATCTTCTGTGGTGCTTGGATTAGATTTGAGCTAATATAAAGTTGGATAAAGTGGATCCTATTAAAAATGTGGTCTATGCTTGCTTTTACACATGATGTACTTTCTGTTTAGACTAACTCTGAGGTTCCTCCTGTTTCTTTTCCTGTTTCTGTATTTTGAAATAGCTCTAATGAATAACAGAGAGTACTACAATGCACTCTGAAAGTAGTAGTTGCAAAGTATCTCCCTCCTTCCTTTGCAAGGCTGTTTGCACGTGTGTGACGTTGCGTCGTCTTCACTGCTGGGCAGATCGCTGAGACCTGGGCTGGTCTTCCTGAATGTCGGTTTAGCAAAGCTGGCGGGAATTGTGGCTTCTGTGATGACTGCAGAGGGATCCAAAGCACGCTTGTCCCTTGCTGTCTAGGTCTTGCTGTCTAAGCTGGTTTCAGTATTATTTCTGCATTAAATATGAACTACATTCTGTTCCATAAACATCACCATATGTACATCAACAGTTGCTACGCAACAATGCTATTTGTGCTTCCAGTCATTTTATCTTATCTTTGTCATCAGCTATCATAGCTGTAATGTTTTGAGTGGGAGGAAAGGAGAGGATTTTGCATATATTTCAATGTGTTGTATTGAACAAAGTGAATTTTTCTTATGTGTGTATAGCTAAGAACTGTCTAGGGGCAAGTCATGGGTTTGATATAAGGTGTGTTTCATTAAAATTGTTTTTTTCTGAGCTTCCTACTGGTAGACACCCCGGCATAAGGAAGCATTATAATTTGACAGTTTCTTTCTTGGTTGAAGTAATAGTAACATGCTTTTGGTAAACATTTAACAGCAAACTTTTCCGATTGTTATTATAAATTAATTTCCTTACTGATTTAATTGCCTGTTGCTTAGTTGTTCTGCCGGCAGGTAGTTTAGGATTGCTGGCTCTAAATAGAAACGAAAAAAGCAGCTATGTTATAGATACCGATAAAAGTTTCTTACCGAGCTAGTTCTTACAGAAAGGTTTTACTAATGTTACTTGGGAAACACAGACCTTGGCAGGCAATTCCATCCCTAACTGTAAAGAACCGATGGGTGGAGAGGAAGATTTTACACTGTAGGCACAAATAAAGTATAAGATATTTCTGTAAAGTTGGGTGAGATGACTCATTTTATTGAAATTTGGAATATATCTTCACAACTCCCCCTTCGTAAGTGGGATTGCCCTCATGCTTGTTTTAGTGACTTTAAATTCTGTCATGCTTGCTCCATCTTACTGAAAGTAAAAAGTGTTTAGAGAATTCCGTTGACAGAATGACTACCAGGCTTTTGTTTTTGAGCAGCATTCATGCATGGATTGTTTCACCATTTCATGCTTCATGGAAGATTGCTGGCTCTTGACATCGCATTCATCTCCAGTTTTGAGTCTTCTCTTCTTTCAGAACCTGATTTTTTTTTTTTTTTTGGTTTTTTGGTTCAGTAATACACATAACACTGCCTGTATACCTTAGAACAGTTCCTTTATTCCCACACCCCTTGAATATTCTCCCCTTGTTTTGGGTTAGTGTTTTTTTCCCCCCTTTATACAGCTTTTCATATGTGAAAGAACCTTTTCTGAGTTTGTACATGAATCGCGCCTACTATATAACTTACAATGCGTGATTGTATTCTGGTGAAAACGGAGATTCAGAGGTTCGTACTCTTTATTTTGTATATTTGTATTTTGAAACATCAGATATATCCAGCCATTTAAAGAAATGTGAAGGGAGGAAACACTACTAAAAATCCTGGAAAGATGTTTCTTTCTTCCATTAAAGCAGTTACTCCTATCGTTACATTTAATTATTTCCAGTAAAATACATAGTGCTCAGAATCTTGATGTGTTGTGATACTACTTCTACTCTTACTAGGTGAATGTTTGACTTCTCAAATTTTTCATCAAGCTCTTATTTAGGAAATAAACGCCCTCCCTCATCGTTCTGCCATCTCAGCTCAGCCTGCTGAGGAGTTTTGATGCACACCTGTCTACTTTAACGCTACTTTCCAATTGTCTTTGTTCAGACTGTCATTTAATCACACGTTCCAGTCTCCGAAATGCTTTGTGGTCTCACTTAATGCTTTGTCCTTCCTTTATGTACTTTAGTCTTTTAAGGGCTGCTGCTAGTAGGAGAGGAAAACCTATCAGCAGCCTCATGATCAAAAGAAACAGAAGCAGCAACAGTCTCTCAGATCTCTGCATTTATGCAAATTTCCAAATATTTGTGAGGATCATAAAGAAGATGCAACCCATGATCAGAAAAGCAGAATGTGTGACTCAAGCTAGTCTAGTTACAGACAGCATCTTGATGGGTCAAGATCTCATATGTATTATTGTGACATATGGTTCATTTAGAAAACAACTGCGACTGCTTACATCATCTCTCTTCTCCATCTCTAAAAAATGGAAATTATATTTATTTACTTCATATGAGTGTTGTGAGGATTAACAAGTTCCTGTAAAATGGGTTCAGCTGGCTGGCAGGGGTAAGCTCCTAATTTTCTTTTCGTTTTTGTTATTAAAACTATAGACTGTTAATTCTTGGACAAATTTAAATAATTGAGGATAAAATGCACAAAATACGTAGAATGGGCTCTGCATATTTGGAGTAGAATTGGATTCCTGCCTACTTCCATGACTTGACTTTTCTTTGTTTTTATCAGTCTCACTGATGTATGTGTAATGCCCCGGCTCCCCCCTCCAAAAAAAAAAAGTCAACAAAACAACAACCAACCAAACAGCCCCAACCTGTTGATGTTTATTTGTGAATCTTACACATTGTGGAGGAGCTGGGCAGCTGTAATCTGCATTGATAAAATATATTGAGTAGATATAGTATGATTTCCTTTACCTTCTTCATGATAATAGTACTGAGAAGATTTTTCAAGCGAGACTTGTGACCTGTTCGTAATAAAATGTCTAATGATGAGGAAAAACAAAACAAAACACACACTCTTTAGCAAGGCTTGAATTTTGTCTGTTGTTTTGTCTTTGCTGTTAAGGGCAGATTCTGTTGCTACACACAAGCAAACACCCTCCTGTAGATGTGATACACATGTATTGTTATTTGAATCAGAAGACCAATTTTTTGGAATCAGAGATGCAAGAATTTTGAAGTGTGGTGTCTTAGACAGTTGTTTTGGCTGGGTAGCTAGTCTTCATTGAAACAGAGTTTAACAGTTTAAATCCAGCTGCTTCTTACATCTCAGTCTTTGCAGGGGTTGATATCTTAGTATGTTTTCACGTTCTTTGTTACATCCTCTTTGCTCCTTGTCTGTGTACTGAATGTTTCCTTAATTAAGTTACGACTGAGTTGGGCTATTGGTTGGGTAATAACATGATGCTGTAAATGTGTTAAATATACACATTAAAAAGTCAATGAGAAAATACATATTTTTCTGCAAACAGGCTATCCTGCATGTGTATTTCAAAGTTAGCAGGGATTTTAACTTGCCTTGTGAATGCTCATGGGTAAGAAGAGGCCATACAATGATTTCTCAGTGAGAAAGCACATGCCTTCAGCTGCTAAGACTTAACGATAGCGCCCGTAAAGATAGAAGGATCTGTGAGATACTGCTTTTCCATTTGCATTAGTCCTCAGGCCGTCAGCTGTCTCAATGAATAAACAGAGCCATCAGCCATGAAAGCCAGCAAGAATCAGTGGCAAGGAAAAGGTTTTGTAAAATATTTCATGTTTTCAGTTCTGTTAATAGCCAGCCTATAAATGGCAGAAATGATCAAACTAACTGAACTAAAAAATTACTCTCTGAGTTAAATCAGTAATTCACTGTGGCCTGTAAATAAATAGTCTGTAATGATAGCTGTGACATTGCTGAGGTGAAAGCTAAGGGCAAGTATATTTTACCATTTTTAACTGTATTTCAGATAAGTGAAAAATGTTCTTTTTATTCTCTACCTTGTAAGATGTGTAAAAAGGAGAAGTATAGGAGGAGCAGTGAAATTTCAGGTTGACAAATTTATGTAGGGGTTTAATTTCATAGGACTTGGTAAGTGCTAGAACTCAGTTTACCAAAATACATCCATCGGCTGCTGTCTCTTGAAATGCTGGGTTGGAATTTAATGCAGAAAGCTGTTTCTGAATCTGACTCTACCAATCACCCAAGTGATGATTTTTTGACAAGTCACTTTGCCACACTTGTATCTAGATGTTTCCTTCATACTTACTTTGATTCTGTGCTCTCTGGAACAGGAGACGTTTCTGATTACACTGGGTTTTTGTACCTAACAAGGTGGGCTACACTACCATTTGAAGGCTAATGATCAGAAAGAGAGAAGATTGAAGAAATAAATCCTTGTGTGATCTGCAGAAGGGGCAGAGGAGAGGTTGATCATGTCCAAAAATTTAACTAATGCCAATTAAAAGCACTCTTCTGCAGAACCTTGGGTTTTTTTAAATATACAAAACCACTATTCATTTGTCTGGAGTGACCACTGAGATACATGGATGCTATTAATTGCTTAAGTATAGTCCTATTATTGATTTTGTCTAAATGTATAAACTTCTTTGTAAACTTCATTCCAGGAGAGCTCAGTCAGAGCTGTAATGGAGTTTTCTCATGTAAGTTGTGAGTTTGGGCACTAAAGGAGATTTTTTGTTGTTGTTGTTGCTCCCTGTGGCAGATTATTCTCCAGAAAGTGAATTTATAAACGTTAATAAAATCCAGTGTTTGTGATTTTTATAATTATTTATAAATCTTTGCCTTGCAACCCACTCTTTAGATGTAATTTCAAATAACACAGAAACATTACATTTCCTTTTTTGTTCTTTTTTTTTTTTTTTTTTCCCCAGAAAGCCAACCGGATGAAAAATCTGAAAGCAGCAGCGGTGGTGAGTGTGGGCACTTTCTTTGAAACGCTTATTACTTATGACTGTACCTTTTCAGTTTTATTTTTCAAGAAATCAGTAGATTTTTTTTTTAAAAGTACTCTTTTTATATCTCTAGGGTAGAATTTCATAAAATTGAAAAATGACTTAATAAACTGATTGTCTGCTGTGACCAAAAGCTTAAATTATTAATATATTTTTATTTAAATGAAGGGGAGAAAATGATGAGAGAGAGGTTTGGAAATGAAGTTTTCATTTGAGTGTTCCTTTAGATTTTTAGAAAAATTTATTTCTCAACTGTTTTTTAGATTCATTGTCAATATAGTTTGAATTCTTTCATCTTGACTGGGAAGTTTGTAGCAAATTTCCAAGTCCTGTGTTATTTTATTTTAATTGCATAGACTAAGCAGTCAGAAAAATAGTGCTCTAGTATTGTAGTTTATTCTGGTTTTCTAGTGAAAAAATCTTTCTTTTGAAAGATTTATAAATTCTTTGGAAAGAGTCAAAAATTGTTAGTGCACTGGTATTACCTACCAGTTACGTACTAGTCAGTCCAATGATGTCTTACGTACAGTTAGAAATTCTAAGGGAGCTTCTCAAACTGCAATTGCTATAGTAAATATTGGGTTTTTACACGGTTCAGAGTAGTAAATAGAAGTATTTCCCTTCAATTAGTTGTTGTTGGTTTTGTAGGGTTTTGTTTGTTTGTGGTTTTTTTGTTGTTGGTGGTGGTTTTTTTGTAAAATGGGCAGCATGCTTCTATCCGATAGGATATCAGGTAGCCTTAGGAATCTAAAGATTTTATTTCGGGTCTGAGCTGGTGTGTGGAGACTTCCCTTTACAGCCGCTGAAGGAGACAGTTCCAGAAAGTCTTATTCTAACATAGGGGTTTGCAAGTGCAACTAGTGTTTATTAAAGATCCCCTTTTCTGTTTTTATTAAAGAGATGTTTCAAAAATATCATTAACATACTAGTGCAAAGAAGTGCCAATGTTAGCGAGAGCCTGTGAAACTAGGCACAGCTAATACAAAACATATAGACAAATCTCAGGCCTGTTAGTAGAAGGATTACCTGTGATGCACACAGATTAAATAGAGCTGGGACTGGGCTGGAGCTCGTAAGTGATAATAGCAGAGATGGACTGGAAAGAGTCTCCTGCTTGTCTTAAACACAATTCCTAAATGTAAGTCTAATGCTAACGGGTTTTTCAAAATGTCTTATTGAATGCAATTTTTCGGACACTTTAACATGAAGATGTCTGGTTTTTTTATAATATCTGACTTTTATTTGAATTGTGTTTCAGTATCAAATGTTGTTGAAAGTATGTACTTTGTGTCTGGCTAGGCACAGGGTTTGGGTTTTGTTTTTTTGTAGGAGAGAGCCCTTTAATATTAAGATGCTTTTTATTATAGTGGCTTAAGCATGTCAGAAGGTTTATGGCTTGTGTTAGAAATGTCTGTAGACTTGTACTGAATCCAAGGTGTGTTTTATAACTTGCAATTTTTCTCAATTACTTGTTAAAACCTGTTCACTGATTATATGTTAATTGTGGTGTGGCTTTAAGGTTATGAAGGGCTACTTTTTAGAGATTAGTATTTTATACCACTTGAAAACTGAGACCCACTGCTGTGGGATGTCGCATGTAAAGCAGATCTTGAGAGTTTAACTGCTGAAATGAATCAGAATTTTGGTGTTACATTGGATTTCTCTGATGCTCGTTGGTTGTAGGGATGCACACTTAGTTTTGCTTGGCTTTTGGGTTTTTTATTCAGTTTCAGTTTGCGTTTGAATGATTGAATTGTCTGTTCACTCCTGGTGTCTCCTCCTTGTTTTGTGAATATTGTGTAAGATGGCCACATGTTCACTTTGTATTTTTGCATCGGTCAGAAGAATGAGTTACTGGATGCTGAGGGCTGTTTACGCTGGCAAGATGAAGTGCTAAACCCATTTAATGGAATCAAGCTGGTTGTGGATTCAGTTTCTGAGTGATGGTAGTTGGTTATACTGGGGCATTTAAAGGAGGACTCTCAGCCATCAATTGTGCTTATTTGCTCATTCACTTATTCACTTTTTCTCTCAAAATAATCGTTGAACACAGATGACCTTTTCCAAACGACCTTTCAAGTAATTCAGGTTATCGAGTGCTCCATTTTGGTGTTAATCTACTTTATCTTGGCCTACAAGAAGTACTTTTGAGGCAAAGATGATGTCTTTTATGTCTGGTGTCCTGTCCTCAGGGGTGGCCAATTGCAGACACCTTGAGAAGAGTGTAAGAACAACAGAGAAGCATAGTGATAACTCCCCAAAATACTTCTTCCAGCCTTTAATGATTCACAGCTCAGAGAGATCCAAAGCCAGAGGTGATGGTGTTTTATTTATTAAAATCCTTGTGGATTTTCCTTCTATGAAGTATCCCTGTTGGGTTTTGAGCCCATGTAGACTTTTAGCGTTCATAATATCTTGAATGATGCTTTGGTTAGAGTCAAAATTTTCAGGAATTAAGGCACACCTGAAACAAGGTAACCTTAACTAAATTTGAGCTCCTTTTGCATACACAGTTTGATAATTTTAGATCCTTTGTTCCATACAAAAATCCTATTTGATTACTGCATATGATAAACAGTGCTCAGGGATTCAACCAATGTTGTTCAGTGCCCGAAGGCTGGTTTCTGTTAAATGTGAAAGGGGTATAGCAGATTATACACTCAGCTAAAGGAAAAGAGAAATTAGAATTGGCCCTTCTTGTTCCCATATGATGCTGAGCAAGTGATTTAAACCCAAATATGTGTGTGTTGCTCCTGTTTGTCTATGGCTTTGCTTGCACCTACTTGAAAGTGCTGTTGTGGTTACAGAAGCTGTGACAAACGAACATTTCTGCCAGTTAAAATGTGACCTTCACCCCACCCAGCCCAATGAAAATGCCCAGAAACTGCTGCCCTGAGCCTGAGTAGTCTGTTGAGAATGATATAGTAAAGAAATGTATGCTCATGTAAGAGCAAATGTAATTAGGTACTGTCCTTGTGGAGCTGCATTAAATGAAAGTTACATGGGCAGCAATTTATAATAATGTTGTCTAAGCTTCGAGAATGTAGTTTTTCAAAGCACAGTATTGCTTTTGGGAGGGGGAGAGTGGTGTATCAGCTCTGTGCACAAATGACAGATGCACCTTTTTCTCAAAGAATGTTTACATCCAGGAGTGTTCATGTGCAACCTACTAGCTGAAATTCCTGAACATACTTCAAGTCAATTGAACTCCTGTTGTATCCAAATTTCATGTCTTAAAGTCTTTGACGTAAGTTTATAGCAAATAGCAGCCTTCAGTACTTAACATGCTTTAGGACAAGGTGTTAGTCATCTCTTTTCCCTAAACCTGCCAGTGAGTAATACAAATACCTCCTAGTGGAGGGAGAAACACCATTGGGACCGTTTTTGATTTGACTTTTGGTAAAAGGAATAAATTGTCTGAGCTGCTGCAGATAGTATAGTGTGAACCTAGTATTAAATTTTTGCCAATTGTGAATGTATACGTTTGACTTCAGACATAAATACACAACATTTGAATTGTCTGTAGTTCTCACTTGCTTCATTTTTTGATGTTGGAAAAAAAAAAAATCAAATGTTGATTATATGTGTGTTGGAATAGTTGAAATTCAGTGTAAGCACTTTGATAAACACTGAACTCCATGTGGTAAAATCAGCAATTTTTTGTTAAAGGCACAGAGTTCTTAACGTTATGAGACAGAATGCATGAAGCTGCTAAATGCACATTTGATTTCAGCCACTTTAGAGCAGTTAACATATATGAATTCTACTTCAAAAGTGAAATTTGAACTGAAAAATTATCATCAGGAGGAATAAAACAGTAATTCTTAATCTAAATACTAGCTCAAAACTCGGTGCTGAAGATAATATAGCTATGTAATCTGTCATTTGCAAGCCACATAAACTGTTTTTGTCTTGAAAATATAACTGTTTTTCTTGGCAGATAAATGCAACAAAACTTAAAATATGAACTTCCCAGTAGTTTTCCAGGAGCCATACTCAGTATTGAGACTCCATTTGTAGCTGTTAAAAAGCACAAAGAAGCAGCAATTCCTGCCTTAAGGCATATGTAATATATCATCAAAGTCTATCATACTGGTTATAATAAATATCATGGAGAATTAGGGAAGGTGCACTGGTAGAACAGCAAAAAGGACATGGATTTAATGTAGGTCAATGCTAACTAGAGTTAAATTTTTTAAGAACTTGCATGACTGGCCTTAGTTTCCTTAGGGTCTGGCTGTTTATTTTAGTATACCGTATGAATATTCTAATATTTATGTTTGTCTGGGCAGCACTGATGTGTTTATTGTCATGCAGTCTTCATCCTGAGAACAGAACCTGATATAAAACAGCGGGAGTTAATCCCACGAGCCTATTCTGTCTTTCAGCGGTGTCCGCATCCAATTCGTCAAAGCATTGCACTGAGCAGAAGGATGATTTTGGCTTGTATCTGAGCTCTTGGTCTTCCCTTCTGACTCTTGAGACATCCCAGGAATTTCAGCCGTGCCTGGCATCGCAGATCGCGACCCCGCGAATTGTGTTTGTCTTATGTGAGGGATTTTGCTGATTATTGCAGTTCATCCACCTACCAGCACGATTGCATTTGATGGGTTCAGACCTTTGCAGTATCACAAATTAGAACCTTGAATGATGGATCAAAGGGCAGAGGGAGATCAAATGCTTGCTGCCTTGGCTGGTACAAGACTGGTGTGTGGCAGATGTAAAGCTAGCAGGAGGCAGTTTCAAAGTAAATAAAAAGAGGTGGTTCTGTACTCAGAGCTGTTGAATTCCTTGCCAGAAGATGTGGATGTGAAGGTGGTATTTGCTGAAGGCTTACAAGACCTTAGAGGAGACCATATAGGTACGTGAAAGAAAAACCACCAAGGGTGCTAAGATTGGCAGGACATGTGATTTAAGAGACCTCAAGCCACAAAAGTCTGGTGAACACTGGGATGCACACCCAGAAGGATAATTATAGTCTGCTCTGCCCTTAGACTTCTTCATGGATATATGCTTTTGGCCACTTTGCTGGAGTCACAATGCTGAGCAAAGCAACCTTGAGCTTGATCCAGTACTGTTACTTTCAGGCTCTGCTTTTTATTTTTTTCCCCCAGTTCTGTACTGTTGCTACACAGCTTGCATCGGGAATAGTTGGAGTTTCTTCCTTTTAACCGCAGAAGTAACTTTTGAGGGGAAAGGCAGCGAAGGCAAAAGCAAGAGTGGCTCTTCTAAGGTTGTGTGTTGCCTCTGCCTTTGCTAACTGCAACTGTGAGAGCACTGGAGGCTGCAGCACAGTATGACCTGAACTTTCTGGATGCTTGAGGCTGGAAACAGTCTAGCAGAGCTTATGTCATGCTCTTCCCGAGCTCTAAGGCTTTTCCAGCCCCAGCATCTTGTGGCGATACAGCAGCTGTGCTACAGCGAATTGTCTTACTCATGCAGGTTGTCTTAGGGATTTCTGCACAGTACTCTGTGGGCAAACCCTAAAACCATCATCTGCGCCTGGCAAAAAAAGCCTTACAGAGGTGGACTTTTATCATCATATGAGAAGGCATAAGATAGCCTACATGTTAGATTTCTGCCTTGTTGGGAAAGAACATTATTTGCTGTTCATTTTAGAAAATGTATTGGAAATATTACAAGCCCTGGCAATGCTGCAGGCCTTACATAAAGTATTGATAAGACTCTTAACCTGAGAATAGCTTTTTCTCTGTTTAGCTGATTCTTATCAGCCTGGCTTGCGGGACCTTTAATTTGTCTCCTTCGAGACTACCAGTTTCAGCACTGAGAAAATGTACTGCTTTATCCCTAATACTTGCCAAAGGCTTTATTTAAGTAGTAGCGAGGCAATAAATGACTGGGTTTGGTGTTACAGTTGCTTGTTCTGTTTACGTTTTTTTTGATGCTTAGCCTGTTCATTGCTAGTTTGTTTGCTTAATTTTTCCTTCCTAATTGAGAGAGTCTGTGCCCACCTCTGACTTGTTCTTTTTTTTCCTTCATCTGTTTGCTATGGTACAAAATCAAGAACCTCTTTTGAGATAACAAGCAGCTTTCTGTGGGGCTGCAGCAGGAGATTTGTAGCTCGAGGCTTTCTATTAACAATTTTTTTTAAAAGTGAATTCCTCTGACTTCTGCTGCAAAAAATAAAATTGCCTTTCTGAAACGTGACATATAAAGAGTCAAAAGGGTTTGGTTTTTTTTCTAATTTAAAAAAAAGATAGTGGTTTCAGGATAATTAGGCATTACTTGTGTTACACGACCTCTGTGTTGCACTGTGTTGGCATCTGTGCCTTCTCCATGAACCCAAGGCCCCCAGGTGATGGTCACTGACACGGAGTCCCTTGTCCCTCCTCTTCATCTCCCAGTGCCCAAGTGTTGTGGTCTCTCTCACCACCCTGCTCCCTCAGAGATTCCAGCACTTCCAGCTTCCCTGAGCATCAGGCCCACAGCTCTAACAAGCTCTTTGGATCCTCATCTTCCTGGGGCATTTCCCTAGCAAGCAACCTTGGCCTTTTAAATCTGAATTTTCATCTCCTTGGTGCACTCCTGCAGCTGGTGAAGTGCCACCCCCGTACACGGGACGCTGAATCTCCTTTCAGGAGATGCGAGCAAGAAAACCTGCTACATCCTCTTGGCCAGGCTTTCCATACTTGGAAAACAGCTACTGTTGAAAGCTTGGAGTGGGATTGTGTCAAAGGCAAAAAAAATGTGTATCCTGGAAAAGCTTAGAGATGTAGTTTTTCAGGTAACTGAAATAATACTTGAGGTGGAACTAGTGGAATCCACCTTTAAACCCATCATCCTTCTGGACATTAATGAACTCTATAAATCAAGGTTATCTCCCCCAAAGTCGCACCACCAGTAAACAAGACAATACTGTAGTCATTTTTGTGTTATCAGAAGAAGTTTACAAACCTTCAGAATAGCTCAATTTATAAGTCATCTTCTAACCACTTAGTTTTGAAACATGAATATGTTGAACTTGCATGTCATCATGTTCTAACAGTGTTTTAAATGAGTAGCTGCTGTTTACAGCTATAATTATTGTACCAGCTTTGTGAACGGTTTTGTTTCTGAAGTGGCAGAGCAGTATTATTTTCTGAAGCTTAAAATGAACAAACGTAGTGTTAAATGATAACGGCAATGATGTTAAACCAGTGCAAATTGAAACAGCTTTTTGGGAGACTGTTGCTTTAGCTGTGTATGGTACTCCTACTACACACACTTTTAGGAAAAGAAATAAATTTTTTCTAATTCTACAGGATATTATGCAATTTATTTCAGAAAGGCAACTGTGTTTTCTTTTTCCTAGTGCTTGCTCATCTGTGTTCTTCAGGTGTCATCGTACATCTCCCTCCTGCCTTCCCCAGTCCTTGCCTCACTTCTTGTTTTCTGGCATTTTATTGTAAATGATGATGATTTATAGAGGCAGTGTTTTGAGAGTGTCCTCTGTGATAGACATTCTGTAAGTCCTATGTATTTCGAAAGTAATTAAAAAGCATAATGTTAATTTTCTGATCTTAAATTTCTCATGCCTTATCAATTGTTTTTGTTTCAACCTAGTAAATTATGGAAGCCTATCTCTTCATATGAATATACCTTCAGGTTTGTAACTAGGAGTCACTTTCCTGTCAATCTAAAAATTTCTGTTCTTTGTTGCAGGACAGGAGACAAAATTAGGGTTAGGCAATAGTTACTTAGCAAAGATGAAATAATTCTAGCCTAAGAAAAAAATATTTATTTTGTCATAAACTCAAGTTAACTCATCCCCTTCATCCCCAATCCTGATTCATTAGTTAACAGAATTAGGGCAACATGACCCTTCTACCCAAATAAATTCATGGACGAGGTACTGCCATTATGAAATTATAGTATTTGTTGCTTGCTCTTATTCTGCTTGTGTACTAATAGGGAGAGAAGGAGGAAGATAATTTTCTTAAACTGTTCACGTCTTATTGAACGGAAACCTTGTAATGCTTTTAAGTGAGAGGTGAAAATAGCAGTGCCACTGATTGCTGCAAATGATGATGTAATTTTTTTCCCCTTTAGGATCTAGAGAAATATTACCTACTGCAGAAGTGACCAGTTGTCACTTACATAGTTGTAACAGGTACGAATGCAAAAAGGCAATTAAAAATAAGACGCGGGTGTTTAAAAATGTCAACAGTGCTATTGTGGTGCTGTGAAACACTGGTCAGTGGGTGAGCAGGTACTGAAGATGAGGAGTTGGAGCTGTAATGTGACCTTGTTGTGCAACCTATGTTGTGTCACAGCATCAAGGCTGCCTCCAGAAACCACGTCTGGCTCTAGACATCATTAAGCAGTAAATGGCTGGAGACTGAGGAAATAACTTCAAGGGAGCATCAAATATGTTTTTTCTGGTTTTATATTCTTTCCAAGGCATCCCTAACAAAGCCCCACAGCCCACCTGGTGAAAAAAGAAGGGTACAGTGAAAGAAAAAGGAAAAGTAGTGGTATGATGAGGGGGAGGAACAAGACAAGGGGAAGGATGTGAGGGTCAAAGCATCAAAAATGGGTATTCTGCCTAGAGATGTGAAAGATCAGGGGATGGAAACAGTTCACAGTCACCAGGGACACTGGGCTAGACAGACCTTAGTCTGACGTAGTGCAGCCACTCTTAGGTTTTGTCCTTATGTAGAAATAAACCAAATAGTTGGTACCTATGCCAGCGTACTACCGAATGTGATAAAAGCACCCTTAGCTCTTCCTCCATCAATGGAAAAGATGGGCGTCAAAGTGTGGGTATTCGAGTCAATTTGGCAGCTATGTAGTTTCATGAGCAGTCATTCAAGGAATTCATAAGGACAAGGATATTCTTCTTGCAGTGTATGGGGGTCAGTCTTGCCTTCAACTCCCTCTGTCCTTTCTGGTCAGTGGCCCCTTTTTCTACCCAAAAAAATGGGCAGGGAGGCAGGTGGAGCTGCCTGAGCCCAGGAGCAGGTTAAGTGCCTCCTTGGAGAAGGTGGGGAAGTTCCTTTTTACTCCTACCTGAGCAATTGAAAATCAGCAGAGAAATTACGGAAACTGTTGTTCTTTCCTGATACTTGTAGGACTGTTCTGATAAGTTCATGGTGGCCCAAGTCTTAATGAGAGAAAGAAGAATAAAAATACCTTGCCTGCACATCATATTCTAAGTAATGTTGTTAGAACAACTGTTTTTCTGACTTGGTTTTGCAGTTTTCTTATTGTCATAGTAGTATTAAATATTAAATTTCCAACTTTAAAGAAAGACAGAAAAGGTAACTTATGTATAACTGGGTACCTTTTCTGGCATGCCCTACAGTGGTGGAACACAAGTATCCACCTGAGGGGCTGAACGTATACAAAATATATTTCTGTTATATTTAGTATATTTGTGGAGTAAAAAGGGAATATTAGTCACAACATGGAGTTTTTATGTGGTCATTTTGTCCATATACCAAAGCAAGACACCCGCCCCACACCCTGGTTTGAAAAATTATTCAACTTTATAACCAGTTTGAAGTGTCTGATTGTAGCTGATATGGTGTGATTCAATGTGAACAGGGAAGATAATGAATTTTTTACCCTCATCTTCCTCCTGTTTCCACTGTGTGAGTCAAACAGCTGAGTGAGGTGTCTTCAATCAGAGATGGCATGTAAAAATTTAAAACCCTGCCACTTGCAGAAATGCATGAGCACTCATGAAAATGGGAAAAGAAGACAAGATTGAAGTTAGTGTTACAGCAGATGACTTTACATGTATGCCGTAAATGTCATGTTACTTACACAGAAATATGCTTTAAAAATGCAGTGAATAGTGTTTAAGGTAAGGAATCATTGAATTTTAAATAGCAAAAATAAAACAACACGGGAATTTATTTTTACTAATGATTAGGGATGTACATTTTTTACTTTAAAAAAAAGGAGGGGGTTCAAGTTCTCTTTCATAGGTTATTAGAGAAGGTAAGTACTTAGAACCCAAAGCCTGGCAAATAAAATTGTTCCAGTAAATCTTTTAAGAATAGTTATAGAATATTCTTAGAAGATATTTCAGATGGCTTAAATTTTACCTGTGATTACCAGCTTGTGAGCAGCTTATATTACAAAAGTATTTTCTACAACAAATGCAGACCCATCGAATTCTCTACTGCATTTTCGTGAGTGAAGTCATCCTATGATGAAAAACTGCTACTGCTTTCTGATAGTGAAGTGCTAATGATTCCTTGATGTTTGGCACCATAAAAGCCCAACTGAAAGGCAAACAACCACAAAATATTTTAATTAACATGTAGGTATATTAATTGTTTGAAATCAAAATTGACTTTTGTTATTTTTCTTTTTTCAATTGCAATGACACTTCAAATCTCAGTCAAAGATCCATTACGAGTGAAGGCTATAACCAAAAGCATCTAAGTGAAAATGGATGATTTGACATCCTAGGAGCAACAACCTCCTCCAGATTCTGTGCTTATGCTGGCTGTGTATCTGACAGCACTGAGAGCAAGCCTCTTTAAAAGTTGTAAACTAGTTATGGAGCTTTTTTTTAGATTGTCTTGTCCCTTGTTCACATAGAGAATTGTGTCCATAAGGGGCTTTTCATGTCATTGTTCTGTGTCATGGTGGTTTTAGCTCTTGCCCTAGAAGATCAGCAGGATTTTGAATTTCTTTTAGGGCAACTTTCACAGAAGTCCTATAGATTTGTGTATGTACAAGATTAGTGGTTAATGAGGATTTTTTTGAAGATATCAATTTGAAAATGACTTGGGGAGGGAAAGGAAGGATGACACAGTGATGGTGTACATAAAGAATTGTATTTTACTATATATCTCTTTTTTTGTGGATAGTTAATGCATTTGGACAAGCTCAGAGAAGTTTTGGGACACATTAACAGTTCTTCAGTGTGTATGCCAGAAATGTAGAGTGATCTGATTTTTAAAGAGTTCAGTTTGGAAAAGTTCCACTTAGAACCACATCTTTTATGGTCTGTAAGTCCGTAACATATGGACTAGATAGAAAACTCCATTGTTTCTAGACGGTGGGTTCATTCTGATGGAGTATTCTGGAGGGGCTGGATTTACCCATTTGATTAAATCACATTGGAATATCTTTCAGTCACTGCTGCCTTGTCTGGAGATGTAGAGTCCCTCTCTTAATTCATCTCTAGCAAGGGACCAAGTTAACAACACCTATTGTATGTAACAAATGAAATAGAGTTTCATGTTGAGGGATAAGTGGAACTTGCATTTGTATTCCCAGTCACTACGCCTAAGGATGGATTTGTTCCCTCTAAAATCCAAAAGAAAACTGTTCACAACCCGTCTTGTGTTAGCTCTTTTCCTCGGTTGTCACTTCTAGTATGGATTTTACTGAATATTGTTGATGTTCTTAGTGGTTTTTTTCCTGTACAAAACTGACGTTTCGGGAAAGTTGAGAAACTACTTGGTTGTTTTTTCTTTCTTTAATAGCATTTTATTCTTGAATTTTGGGCTCATATGAGCTGTGAATGATGGTTTGGTTCACTGATGGACAAATCTTGAAGACAGAGTTAGTGCAGCTTCTTCTTGCCTTTTGTGATAATTTTGCAGTCTGCTTTTGCAGAGTGGCTGGCTTGTAACGCTTGTGATTAAATTATTTACAGTTGTTCCACAGAAGCTATTAAAACTTTGTTTAAAGTATAAATGAAAAGATCTGCTAAATAGTGGAGATGAGGCAAAAGAAGCTTATGTATTCTGTTTCTTAGAGTGATGCAACTTAAATGCCAGCAGGTGTTCTATTCAAAACTAATAGTACTAGTTGCTTTTAGTAAGACATTGTGCAAATCAAGGGCTCTGTTAATTCCCTGTCCTTACGAGCACAAATGATTAGTAGAAAATAGTGACTTCAGCATTGTAGGATGTCATTACTGGAAACCTGTTACATGAAACTTTATGTCAAATATTTTTAATTAGCTTTTGATAGGTATGTATATTTAGAAAATTTAACATTCTGTACAGATTCGATTCATTTCCCATAATAGAACTAATCCCCCTAACATTGGTTGGCTTACATGTTTTTGGTGATTGTTATTAATGTAGTAACACAGCTGTAAATTTGGTTTTAAGTGGGTTGACAAATCATTTAACTTTAAAATCAAGTTGATTAATTTTAAATCCTCTTGCAGTCTCGTTTTTTTGTAAATTCAGTACAATAGATTAGCATAAACACTAATGAACATTCAAAAATCATTTATTCCAGTTAAAAGCCATTCTGAGTTCGTTTTAAGCAAAACATATTTTAAGCCTGCTTATTATATGAAAATACTCTCCCTGCTGTTCAGCAGAGCAGTTAGGTGTGTGGACGTTAGTCATACAAGTACACAAAAATTCAGCTAGACTCGCTGGTTGAAAGACAGAATTGAGAAAACATTTTACAAATAGCATAAAGCATTCAATCTGTGTTTACAACGTTTAGCAGAGAATTTTTATTAAATTCAGGCATTGAGTTTTCATTCAGCTTAAGTAAGCCAGAGATGGATGTCATTATGAGATTTACATACCATTAGCTCACATCAAGTGATTAGCAGCCAAGCTCAGTGGTACAAGGCTAGTTAGATACATTATTTGTGAAGCCGGGAGGCTGCAGGTCGAGGAGGTTTACTGGCTGCATGCTCCTTTCCTTTGCCTTTGTGATTACTTGATAAAATGAAGTGCATCACTGTGAACAATCGACCCTTTTGAACAATCCAGACTGGTCAGCAGTCTAAATCCACATTTTAAAGCCATCATGATAGCCTCAAACTTAAGAGTTTCCAAGGTGCAGACAAAGGTGTTGTCCTCCTTCAGTACCAGTCGTGTACCATTTTCAGACTTTATGAAGTACTTGAATTGGATAATATTTGAAGATACCGAAAACTCCTCCGGAAATCCGTCCAGCCTGCTTTTGGACACCAGTACAATTCTGGATTTTATTTTTGCAATGAAATCAGGAGCATTACAAAAGATTCTAAGTCCTTGTGAACGGTCGTGGCTGTCAGTTATTTCCAGGAAAGTAGTCTCTCGAGATGCTAGCTGTTCCTTCTCCCACCTTGATTTCACTGCATCCGAGAGTACTTTAAGCTGGAAAAATTCTGCTTCTTGTGCCAAAAGTTGATTTTCTCGAAACCCTTCTGGTAGCAGAAGTTCTCCATTTCGTAGGAAGTTCAGAATGTGTCTGAAAAGGAGTCCATCTCTGTCTATGAAGTAGTGACCATCTGCATCGAACGGGCACATTATTTTTCCATTTATGATCCCTTCCAGAAAAGAATCTGGATACTTGGTTAATGTCTGTTTTTGTGTGATATATAGATAGCCACCAACATTCAGAGTAATCAGAGACGTTTTATAGTCCTTGTCTAGCTCAGAGCCTTCGGAGTTGCTGTGTTTTTCTTCACATTCCTTTTCTCTTCTGCTTATTTTCCTCTCCATTATCGAAGCTAGGACAAAAAGCCAGCTCTCTTGCTTGGTTCTTGTCAGCTGGCAAAGAGGTTTCTCTTTTTTTTTTTTTAAAGCACCTTTATTCAGCTCCGGCACGTTGTTGGAATGGAAATGCTGCTAGCATTGCTCCGACTGTCAGCTCCGGTTTGCAGTAGGTGGCGTATCAGCTGTGTATGCAGGGAGATATCAGGAATATGACTGTAAAGGAGAATTTGCATTTAACTGTATAAGGGAAGAAGGGTATAACAACTGTTTGCCTCTTTCCTTTAAGTCTAAGAAGTTTACATAGTTTTGGGGGTTGTTCACAGAAATGCATACTACTGTTCTAAAGGACACCTTATTTGTAATACTTTAAGATGTATTTGTAGTATCAGCCGGCCAAATTGTGCTTAGCATTTATGGTGTTAAACAGATAGCTTCGTTTGTGTTTCAAGCATTTTAATTTTCACAAAGGATTTTTCCCCTGGTTTTTTTTGGTACTGATTACAGTACCTGGTACGTACAGCAGGATGACACTGAAAGGAAAGGTGTCCCCGTTTGTACAAGGAGGGGATCATCTGTGGAGTGTGTGCACATACATATTCCTCATTTATCGGACAATCACGCAGTGGTGAGATGTTTTCACAGAAGATACTCTGGAAGTGATGCTGAGGACTTGCTAGTCTGACTGTTTGGAGTTTGTGGTGACAGCTTCCATTAGGAGTCAGTGGGAGTATCCACACCAACACAACAACTGCAGCCTGATTAGGCTTTGCTTTTTGCTTTTCTCTGTGCCATAGGTAAAAACTATTTGAGAAAGGGGATTTACTATTTACATCGGTGGTGTTTTTTAAGTCACCAAGGCTATCTAGCATCAGTTTGTTCTTTCTCGACAGAAACAACCTGGCTGCCCTGTGGAACAAAGGGTTAGTGTGCCTACACACGGCTGTGAACGCCACATAACATTATAGCTTAGCAACATTGGGTACGGGGAGGGGGGAAACATTGGCAGAGCACATGTGAATCAAATGGCTGTCTTGTCTCCTTGAATCTGTGCTTTGAGGCTCTCTCTTAGTCGCTTCTTAGAGAAAGGTTTCCCCTTTAAACATTTGCAGCCCGGAGCAGGAAAGGGGAAGCGCTCAGCACAGCAGAGAGGAGCTGCAGCATCGCATTCCCCAGCACGGGCGGGAGCCAGCGCTTACCTTGGGCTGGACCCAGAGAACATGTCCCGTCTTTTTCAAGATGTATTTTTCACTTCACAGGTCAATCTCTCCTGCTTTGCCCAATTAACAATGAAAAGTCAGATTATTCTTCTGTAAATTCTTCTGCTCTGTTTCTAAATATTTTCTTCCTTCTGCTCCCGCTGTCTCTAAGGCTGCTTTTTGATACTGTGGAATCATCACTATAATATTTTATTAGTTGATAACTGAATGTAGTAGAAATAAATGCACTTTTTTAACCTACTCTACTCCTTGCCAGGGTATCCCTAGCACTGATATGCTAAATTTTTCTGCTGCTGTGTGATATATTAAGCAGACATTATTCATTAGATTTGATTTATCAGGAATTAGTCATGGTTTTAACTTTAACTCTTTGATGCCATTGATATGTTCAGCATAACTTCAGTCAAGGAGGTTTCAACCGGTTTCTATTTTTTAAAGATTTGGACTTTTTTTTTCAAAATTAACTCCTTTCACAATTATTGAGCGAATAATTGAGTAAATGAAAAAGCCAATTAGTTTCAAGCATGTAGTGTTTGTTGTTTTTTTTTTTTTTTTTTTTTGCTATTACAGGAGACGTCCGTTCAAATGTAATTTGTCAAGTGATGGCAAATTCAGTTAATGTGCTTAGGTCCTGCATACAGTGTTGAACCATCTCAGTGGCTGTTAAACCCTAAGAGAACTATTCCTGTGGTGCTTTGATCTTACACAGTGATCTCGAAATACTTTGAAGCTGAACTAACTAGGAATGTCCTGGCACAAGTAAGTAAGGATTTCCAAGGAGAGCTGGGATTTGTAAAAGATGTGAAGTCTTTCACAACCAGCTAAGCTGTCTACATTTTAAGAGACAGCAGTTACAGTACAGTATCTGCTCACTTAGTTTTTCATGCTCATCATCTTCTCAATGTTCTAACACTTGCAGTTGAAATTTTCCACTTTTGTGAACGAGTAACTATTCTTTGAAAGATCATGCAAAATCATTTTAGTGTTTTGTAGGATAAAATATTCAAAATCAATTTGATGTGGAAAATATACTCTGTGGAAATCATGAATATTTACATTTAAACCTTTGAGACTTGAAAAATGTAGAGCTGCTGTAATTTTCATCGCCACAAACCCATGTAACTTTACTTCACTACAGCTGACAGTCATCTGCAAGACAAAATGAAAGCCTGGCATATCTTTGTGAAAATTTTCCACTTTCTGTGTCATACTACAACTTTTCTAAAGAGCCCTCATTCTTCCTGTGCACTTGGTGATACATACGGTATTGCAGCAAATGTAATTTTAGTGGGGTGGTTTCATATAGCTCACTGTTTTCTGACGGTGTAGCTATGCCTAGAGGAACTGCGTTTCCTTTTTTTAGCCCTTTTGTCCATGCAAAAGTTCATTTTGGTAAAGGTATGCAAGTATTTCTTGCGATCAAGTTAGGGGCTTTGACCACTCTTATGCTCTTAGCGTCTTTGTGTTGTGCACCTGGTGTGCGATAGCCGAGATGTGCCCAGTGCATTCCAGATCTTCTCGCTTCCCACTGGCACTGAGACGGAGCATCTTGCTTCTGTGTGCTCTCCTGTGCCCTGAGTGAACTGTTTTGTTTCTGCACTGTCCAGCTGAAGTGTCCTGCTTGCTGATGTTGGTAGCTCTCAATCCTGAAGTCGCAGTTGCTTGACAAATCATTAGTGGGATTTGCCATTCAGGTAAGAAATAGTGTGGGAATCCAGCAATTGAATGGACATTGTTTTGGTTCCCGATTAAGTCAGCACTAAGCGTTCTTGCATGCACTTCAGAGAGTGGCTGTAGTAGTAGTAGTAGTAGTACTACATTTCCAAGTTACTCTTTGGGCTGCACCAGGAGGACAATGCACAGAGCTTTTCAGTTTCTTCTCTGTCAGACAAGCCATCCCAGACACAGTGAAAATGCAGCACTGGTGTCCGTCAGCTACACAGGAAAATAAATCCAAAAAGGAGAGGGATAGGCACCTGCCCTCATTCTGTCCTACATGTTTCCTTTTGGAAAATAACCTCATTCCTCCTCAACTTCCATCTTCCTCCTGAACCTCCTGGTCTGGAAACTTGAGCATGCCATGGAGCTGAGGATTCAGGACTGGAGCACACCTCAGGGAACTTGGTGCTTTACCCGTGGTTCACTTTACTTATGTGTCTGAACAGCAGCAGCAGCTTCACTGAGAGTCTGCTGTCAGTAAAAATTACCTGGGTTACTGAAAACAGCTACTTTTATTTTTTACAACACAAAATGATATGAGGAGAAATCTCAGCTATAAGAGGCAGCTGTGCTAATGAAATCTGTTTAGGTTATTGAGGCAATTTATTAGTTGCTCAATGTCATAACACAGAAAACTGGCCAGGTTGTTGGACAATTAAACCACTCAATAGCTACTATCTCACAGTGTTGGTGACATAGACATTCTCATTCCAGTAACTCCAGGATGTTGATTAACAGCTATTGAAGACAAGCTCTACACACTCATTAAAATTGAAGATTTTCAAATCAGCAAGTCTGAACAACTTGCATTCAGAAGTTTTTAAAGAGCTGTCTAAGAAACTCTATCAACAGTTGCTGTTGGTATTTTAAATAATTTTTGAGCACTGCAGTTCTACAATACTGAAAAAGCAAATGTTGTGCCAGTATTTGAAGGGTGAATTGGATGGCCCAAGTATTTAAAAACAAAAAGGGACTCTATGAAAAACAGTAAAACATCTGATTTGGAAGTCAATCAGTCAAAAAATTAATGGAGATTAATATCATATCGATCAGTGTGGGTGGAGGGAAAATGGATTGTGCCAAAATTTTTTCCCCTTTTTATGACAATTTGTTCAGCAAAGCAGGTGATGCTTTTTTCTGTTAAATCTTTGAGTGTCTCATTTGTCATTTTGAATTACAATATATACTGTATTAGTTTTCCTTTCATTTAACTATACAAAAATTATCTGCAGGCTTCCAACTGGTAAATGTTAAGCAGAGAATTATCGCTAAAATGTTGCTGTGATTTGGTTCTTCGTCCTATTTATTTTTAGTTGGTGATCAAGGAGACAGTTACTGATGAAGTTTGGAGATGATACAGACTGAGAATGTAATCAATAAAGAGATACACTGCTGTTACAGAACCATTTGGATAGCTGGTTAGAATAACATTTTAATACAACCAAATATTAAGTTTTTATGTCCAGGAATACACTGTAAATGGGGCTTGCGTACGTATGTTTGCAGGAGAGTTGAGACAGAGGCTCTGCCTGCATATAATGCAGCATTGAGAACTGAATGTGAGGTCATTGTTCTGTGCCGTGGTCAGTAAAACAAAGGTACTGTATGTTTTTGGATTCCTAAATAAGGGAGTGCCACGTGAAGACTGGGTGATCCTGTTCTCTAGCTGCATAGCTTCCAGGGAAGGCTGATCTGAGAAGGGCACCAGCTTTGAGATTGCCCTTTGACTGGGAAAGAGGTCCCACAAAATGCCTCTGGTCTGGAAGAGCAGAGCCGAGGTCAAGCGTAGGACAGGGCTGCTCCTTGTCCAGCCATCACGTGCAACGGCCTGGGAAGCTGCACGGAGGTGTAAGTTGGCAGCGGGAACTGGGGCTTCCGACTTGGACACTGGGAAGCAGCAGCTCAACTTCTACCTGCTGAGGAGCTGGAGGCAGACATGCCCATAGCCTGTCCTTACTGTGCTTCCTTCGGCTTTTTCCTGCTGTCTGGGAGCCATGCATCCTGAGGCGGGTCTTTATCTCCTCCATCACCGGCAACTCTGGTAAAGAGCAGGAGCTGGTAAACCCCAGATGCTGTTCCACATCCTGCCAAGCCTGGCCGTGAGACCCACAGCTTGGAGAGAAATTCATGGACTAAACTTTCTCAGACCAATAAGAATGATTAAGAAGCTGAGCAATAGGTCTAATGGAAGATTTGAGAAACCATGATTTATTTTTATTAGGTTTATAAAGATGGAGACTATATAAGTGCTCGGACAGGCAGAAATGCAGGATGTTCAACTTAGCAGTCAATGGTCTAACAAGACCTAGCAGCTGGAAATTGGAAGTGGGTGCTGTCAGAGTAGAAAACTAACATATTACAATCTCCAAGCCAGTTCATCTCTCTCTCAAAAACAAACAAAAACCCCAAACACCAAACAACTAACCAGCCAAAAAAACAACCACTGTTAGACCATCTTCTGCACAATTCCAGTAAATTTCCCCAGTGCCTTTTTATTAAGATTGCCTTAAGCATTTTAGCCACGTTCTGTTCATTTGATGATGATTGTTAGCAGAATTTGAAGCTGGAATCAGCATCTCCCCAGCATATCTCCCTATTATCTCACTGAAACAGTCAATGGTTGAAATTCCTTTATGAATTGCAGAGTGTTCAGGCAGGGAGGTCGGGGGAAGCATGTGTTTGGCAGCTGACATGAAGCTATGGGTTATGTAGACCAGCCTGTGTGGAGCTGCACTTACAGCGTACTTGTACCTGTCACCCCACATGGGACAACTGGGAGTGTAAGATGCTTGGGGAAATGTCTTATTTTCCCTTTTAATCACTGGTCTTAACTAGTCTTCCAGACCTATTTGTTTATCTTGAACTATCTGCTTTATTTTGAGTAGGTATTTTTATCAGGGAATTGCAACTTTCATGCCTTGTTCATCCTTTGGCTTCTTGGCTGATGGGACTATGGAAATATCAAGGCAGACATGTACTAATTTGGATGTCTTTTCATTGCAGCTCTGGTCCTGCAACAAGTGGAGACAGATGCAAGTCTCTGAACTTGAGTTTGGTGAATGAGGGCTAGTTAGGCTTCAAAGGGGGTAAAAATTGTTCCCCCACTAGAGGCATCTGGAGGTTTGCATCCATCTTTGCAGGTTTATTCTGCAAGAATCTCTGGATGTGTTAAAATCCCCAAGAGGGTCCAGATAAAGTGGGACGTAAACCTTGGCTTTTGGACAGTGGATGAGCTTTGACAGCAAACTGTCTTAGTTGCAAGGCAAGGATCTTGGAGACTGCGGACAGCCTTGTACTGTGAAGTGACTGGAACATTAAAAGCCAAATCCGGATCAGTGGTAATTAAGAGAGGGTATTAACTGAGACATCAAAAATGAGATGTTACTAAGGGTAAGCTTGTTTTAATTGACAGGTTCATTTCCTAAATAGTTGGTGTAGGGAAGCTACCAGGTTCACTGAGCCTGATTCTTAAAACTTAATAATGATTTGGAAATTGTGCAAGGCACAGAGAGATTTATAGCGACATGTCAGTGTTCAGACAGCTGGGCCGGATGGCTCAGATAAGTAGAGAATAGTTAGCCTTGAACCTGCACCATAGAAACGAGTGGAAAAATTATCATGGAGTTCAAGAGGTAGAAGAGATCAGAAATATAATGAATGCTGGCAAACATGGCTTTGTGTAAAGGTTTTATGGTCAAACCAACCTAATTTTGTTTATTTTGGAGATTGTGAGTTTGATAAAGTAACAGCATGTTTGCGGTGTGCTTAGCATTTTGTATTGTGCATGATTTAGAATCTTGTGACATACTGATTTATGTCAAAAAAACCCAAAACAAAACAAAAGAAAACAACACCAGCAAGCACAGAACAAGATTAAAAACTGGCTGACAGCTATCACAAAGTAATTATAAGAAGGAAACCACTCGGGTTGTAGCTTGAAGGGCTTCCTCCAGGATGAGCAAGAGGGACAGTAGCGAGTGAGAGTCAGTACTTATAAAATGTGTCATGATTGACACAAATGCTGGTCAGACAGTGAATAACTATGACAGGACTGTCACGGTGTGACTGAGATCACTTAATTCACAGAATCTGTTTAAAGAATGCATTTTAACCAAGCTGGAGGCAATTATATACCGAGGAACAGGGACTGTGGAGCACATAGGTAGAATGCGAGGCTTAGAAAAGACTCGAAATAGATGTATTAGTGACAAAATAGCCAGACAGTTCCCTCAACCCCCAGAGCTTGTTTTTTAGAGACAAAATGATCTAGTTTTAGCCATCTAAATATGAAACACAGTCATGGGACATAGACACAGACACCTCTCCCCTCTGCACAAAAAAACCCCACAAACAACCAACCAAAACAAACAAAAAACCAAACCAAAACAAATAAGCAGACCACCACACACAAAACCCACCAGCACAGGGCAGATCATTGAATCCTAAAAGAGATGGGACCAGCTTTCTTAAAGTCTCACTTCCTTCCTCTCAGCTCAATTCAGAGATTCTGCTGAATAACCTTGAGATGGTTTAAGTGAGGTGAGGGATTCCAGCTCCTTTATCTTTTATTTTCCCTCTGTATATGGTTTCAGTAAGACCAGTACAACAGTAGTATGTCTATTTTCTGATCTCCCTATTCTTAAACCATCATTGCAAGGTTGAACAAGGTGCAGATAAGAGACCCAAAACTGATTTAAGTGTGGTGTAAAATCTGCATTGTGGTGAGATAATGCACGAGCTTGGATTACTTCATTTATTGAAAAGATGATTGAGAAGTGACTCAATTACAGTGTGTAAGTACTTTCCCAGTGATAAAACACCAGGTACTAAAAGGCTCTTTAGCATAGTATAGAAAGATATAAGAACCACCAACTGCTCAAAGGATGGAGATTTTTCCATAGCCCTCCTTTTGTTGCTTATGTATCTATAGAGGCATTTTTTTATTACCTTTTACAGCTGTAGTCAGAAATTAGAAATTAAGCAGCAATATTAGTACCACTTTAGCCACACATAAGTTGCTAGGTTCTGTACTGAAGAAAGAGTATAAAATTTATTTGTGTTACATAAAAAGTCAGGCAAATTGGCCAGGTTCTCTCTCCTGGCTGTAAACCTTAGGAATCTATAAAACCAGAAGTGTTTTCATAAAAATTTGCTTTGTTTCCTTCAAAACTACCTGGAATAGTATGGCATTCTTATTCCTTTCAAGGATTTAGTTTAAATCAAACCGAGGAATTTGAAATTAAATAATTTTAAAATACTTGGTGTCAAAGTAATAATTGTTCTCTGCATTATTCAGGGAGAGCAGACTTAGATTTCTTGATGCAATAATATTTCAGTCTGTAAAGCAATAGAGAAGTTACAGGTATCTCAGTGCCTGGTGTTACTTGGCATCAATGCTTCTAAGCGTTCCTGTTATCTTTAGTGGCATTGACAGCTGAAGGTGTCGGTGACAGCATAGTACCCTACACCAATAGCAAGATGAGACTCTCTGTTGGAAGGATATTTTAAATAGCAAGAGCCATTAAAGCTAAGAAACTCATTCTTTCTTGTTATGCAAAGCTGTTTGCAGAAGCGTATGTTTTACAGATTCTGTGATTCTGTGATATTGCACTGGCTGTGCCCAAAAGAGATGGTTAAGTTGCCACACACGTCCATGCACACACCGTGCACTAGAGCATCGTAGCAGGAAAGCAGGTATTTGGCCACCATCCCTTCTCTCTTCCTACTTCAAGTTGCTTTTAATTTTCAGGCTTTTCCACTTCGACAGAGTAGGCTGATACTTTTGAGTTGCTCTGTTAGTCGTCATCGTTTTAGGCAAAAAGGTGCTCCCCTCGGGTTACAAAGGACTATGTTACAGAGGTGAATGTACAGAGTGTAGCATTAACCAAAACCTTGTATATGATCTCCGAGATTACTAACTGCAAGTTTTTATTTGTTTTCCCTGAGTGTTAGCATATGTAGCATTATTACTTTATCACTTTATGTTCCTTTACTGAACTTTTTTTTTAAATTGTAATAAGATGAAAATAGGTTACTCTTTTTTCTGAGGATAGGAATAAAATTAGCTCTCATTTTATCCTCCACTAATTTTGTATACTTTAATGATCACATTCTCTTTGTAGATTAATTTTTTTTCATGGTCACTGACTGTATTCAATGCACATTTCCAGAGAACAGTTCCTAGATAATCTGAGTGCAAAAATGTAGAGAAAAGAGGACTACACGGTTACTATCTCTTATTTAAAATTTGGTCTTTGTGATTCATTCTTGATATGTAAAAGATCTGATGGCGAAATAAGGTAGTCTAGAGGATACCAGCTTTGTAAGCATTTTTTTCCTGCTTATTTGTTCGGTGTCTAAATAGCAGTGATTTTAGAACTTAATTTGAGATTTGATAATTTATAATTACATTGTATTTACTAAGTGCTTTATTAGTGAAAAATAATTAAAATGTTGACCTTGCTGGTGAATCTTATTTTAATGTCCAGTGTTGCTTTGTTTTTTCCATTCTAGATAAACTTGCCTTGGAAGGGATAGTGGTGCAACGTGCTGAATGCAGACCTGCAGCTAGTGAAAATTATATGAAACTGAAAAGGTAGGAGTGCTTTATTACAAATGGATGTGTGATATCCGATGCTTTTATTATTGCCTTACTAGGGATGGATGACTTCAGTATCATGGTCTTAAGTAGGATTTATGTAGGATCAGAACTGTTCTTGCTGTTGGGGTGGATTTACTGTAGGGAGGGAATGAAGCCTGCTGTGGGGCTTGTGCCTCTGTCTGGTGGGATGATGCAGACTTCTGCGTTCCGTCATGTGCAAAGCTCTTACGAGAGCACACATTGTGCCTCTTCACACCCACATGTATGAACGTATGGCTATATTCAATGTATGGCTATATTCAAATGTGATTAAAGCTGAATTTCCTGAGGACTTGAAGGTTTACATTGGTCTGCTCAGGACATGCTTCCTGAGTACATGTTTCTGTGTGGATCGTCCAAATTCAGTTCCAGTCAATACTGTGCCATGCTAGATGAAGGTCACCTCTGAAAAGATATTTAAAATGCCCAAAATAGGAAAGAGTTCAGGGAGAAGTACTAGACCGTAACTGGCATGCTTGATAGAGAAGGCAATGGCTGAAAATGTCAGAAGTGGCATGGAAACCACCAACATAAATTTAACAGAATCGCTTAGTGACTTCTGAAAATTTAATCCAACACATCTGGAATCTACCAAGTGATTCATATATTATATGGATAATTAACTTGATGATGTTCTTTAGTAATAAATCGGATTTGGAATGGAATTGTGCATTATATTAAATAGGTATTTATATATTTTAAGCATGTGGGGTTTAATTAAATTACCCTTTTATATTATGAGTTTGTAAATAAAGAAATGCAAAGCAGGAAACTTCAGGAAGAGAATCATCCATGCTAGTTATAGTATTGTCAGAAGAAATGCAGAAAAGGCGAAGTGATGTTTTTGCCCAATTCATGTTCTGTTTTCTGTGTGTCATATATGACTTTTACAGTATCTTCTGTTTTATTAACCTTCTGTCTTCTAAACTGCTCCAGTATGTCCTTATTGTGTCCATTCAATTCTGAGACTTATGTTCTAGCTGTTGGCAAATCAGTGCCCTAAGTTTGCTCATGTACAGCGAACTACTTCATTTCAGACTGTGTTCTATGATTGCTATGATGATTTTCGTCATCAGTGTAAAATGGAGTATGAAGCAAATGTGATGTTACTAGAAAAGGACTCATTTCAATCTGGCAATTTTAAATATATACGAATATAGTCTGTGGGATGTATTTGCTTCATAATTGGTTTAATCACAGGTTGCCTGATCCAAGTGCTTTTTTGCATTTTGTTCAGAGTTTTCTATTAGTCGATCAGATAAACTTCTTCTGGTAAAGGCTACAGCAGGAGACCGAAACAAGATACAGCTTTAATCACATACTACCCAAACTTTGAATTTTTCTGCATTCTGCTTTCTGTCACGCATGCATCCAGCCCGTTCTGGTCTTTGATTTTGTTGTATCCAGCTCCTATGGGAACAACAAAGATACAAACATGAAGGCAGGTTGTGTGTTTGGAAGCACTGGCAGCTGAAAACCAATAGTACTGTTGTTTTTTCTTTTCTGTGGAAAAATTGTCAGGCTGCGTATGCCTAGTTTCTTAACTTTCCAACTTGTTAAAGATTTCTCGCTTTCTACCACAAAGTTTTTTAAAAAATCCTTTTCTGATGGGAATCAGCATGGGATTTAGCAGATCTAGCAGTCACAGCTTCAGAATAAATTGGTTTATGTCCAAATACCGTCTCCGGTATTTGAGAAGTAGGATCTAACTTTTCACTCCTTTTACTCTCTCCCACCCTCAACATGCTGCAGGCTGTGTTTGTGGTTAAGAGAACTGACAGAATTAAAGATAAACCGTGTAAGTTATACAACAGTGTTATATTAAACCCATTTTTATTCACTTTTCTATTTACTATTGTGCTTTTACATGAGAGACACTCTCCAAAGGTGGAATTGATACTATTGATAAAACAGCAAGTCTGTTGTGTAGGCTTTAAGTGCTACAATAGTAAGTTGAGTTGGGAAGGAAATACAATTAAAAGATAAATGCAGGTGCTTCAAACTTTGAAGGCCCAGAAAATGAAATTAAGCTGCACCTCCAATAACTGTAATCATTTGTTTTCTGACAGCTGGCAGTGATCAAAAAGGATCATATACCTCCCTGGTATTAAATGCAGATATGGATCCGGTCTATTTTACCATCTGTTTCTGGGTCAGGGAAACTGACTGCTGGGTATGTGGCGTGGCATTTGATTTCCATGTTGCTCTGAAGAGTTTCAGCAAGAGGACAAAGAGGTGGTTTTGTGATGGGGCTGCCAGCAGTTCAGTGGGAGATATGTGTGACCCGTGGGTTTAAGAATGGGTAATGAAAGGGCAGAATTTGGTGAAAGCTTTATCAAGGGTAGCAGAAGGGAGGGTTTTTTCCCAAGGAGCAGCTTTTGATTTGATCACAGGAAGGCTGTAGATGTTTGGAACACTTTGAATACAAGATACAAATGTGTGTCTAGGGATAACTAGTCAGAAAGGTGAAACAAAGGTGATGTGACCTTCACTTGGTATTTTTCATTTTGGAAGTTACGCTGTTGGCAGGTTTATTTATTTTTTCTATTTTCCAGAACTTCAAGTTCTAGAAGGGGAACAAATACCATGAAACACCTCCTATCCTGCACTAGTAAAGCTTGTGCTATTGAATTTCCTAGATTTTTTTTATTATCAGTGCATTTGTTCTTTGTAACACCTTAATGATTAGTTATACATTTGCAGTTACTGCTGGTGATGCTATTGCAGCTAGCTGGAAAATAATACGTGGTTTTGAAGCACCTGTCCTAGTTTCCGTCTTGTGGGAGTGGATCTCATGATCCCACTTAAAAATATTTGGACCGTGTGGTGAAAAAAATAGGCAGTCTGTTCCCAACTGCAGATGGTTTTACTGTGTGGCGGTCACAGAAAATACTGCCCCTGTGCCACCCTTTCTGGTTAATACTTCCCCTCTTGCCACATCAAGCCTGTCAGACGAAGGAAGATGGTGACGTGAGCTGTTGTAGCAGAGGGTGTGTGTCACAGATGGCGTTACACACATCTCATTGTTCATTGTACTGCGTTCAGCTCTGCGACCCCCGACATAAGAAGGACATGGACCTGTTAGAGTGGGTCCAGAGGAGGGCCACGAAGATCATCAGAGGGCTGGAGCACCTTTCCTGTGAAGACAGGCTGAGAGATTTGAGATTGTTCAGCCTGGGGAAGAGAAGATGCCAGGGAGACCTTATAGCAGCATTCTAGGACCTAAAGGGGACGTGCAGGAAACCTGGAGAGGGACTTTTTCCCAGGGCCTGTAGTGATAGGACAAGGGGTAACGGCTTTAAACTGAAAGAAGAAAGGTTTAGATTAAATATAAGAAAGAAATTCTTCACTATGAGGGTGGTGAGGCACTGGAACAGGTTGCCCAGAGAAGCTGTGGATGCCCCATCCCTGGAAGTGTTCAAGGTCGGGTTGGACGGGGCTCTGAGCAACCTGGTCTAGTGGAAGGTGTCCCTGCCCATGGCAAGGGGGTTGGAACTAGATGATCTCTAAGGTCCCTTCCAGCCCAAACCATTCTATGATTGTACAGCACACACTGCAATTGCACCAGCCTTGTGCCCCCACCATCCATGTCACCTTAGGCAGGCTGCCTTTCCCCTCTGCCAGGCTGCCCTGGGCAGGCTCCGCATCCCACCCAAACTAGACTGTTTTTTCATGTTACTGTAGTCAGCTTTCCACCATGAGGAGGCATTATCTGTCCCTTAATTTTGTTTTCCTGAGGCTTCAGAGATTTTTGTTTCCATTGCCCTCATTCCATGATCCCAGCGTTTAACTGCCTTGGGGTTAATGGCTCCCCAAAGAGAGGGGTCCTCCGAGAGGCTTGTCTGCATGGGGAAGGACAGGGCACAGGGACAGAGGAGTCCCCCAAACATTCAGGGTCCCCTCAGGCCCCACATGACTTGAGAGGAGATGAGAATAAGATTTTGATACTCCCAGGGGGCTTTTGCTCTGCACAAAAGAGAGAAAATGGGGGACTGGCATGCACCGCATCTCAGATTCTCTCTGCCAAATTATCTGTTTCCATCCTCACACTGGTCCTCGTGTCCGTTTTGTTTGTCCCTCTGACCATAGCGAACCCTCTTCTTCTCCAATTCTTTCTCAGCCCCTCTTTCCCATTTCTGTTTACTTCTGTTTCTCCATTTCCTCACAGAAATAATTTTACTTTCAAAAATAATTTGAACACGTCGGTATCATATACACTCAAACTACATTTCGGTTTGAGGAAAAGTTAGGAAGAAGAAGAAAAAAATAATTTCTGGGAGCGACTTCTGTGAAGCTCTGATTCAGACTGACTGTCGAGTTGAGTAGCTACAACAAGGTCTCCAGGACTGCTCAGGTCCTTTGTAGTGGGTGGCCGGGCACCAGGATCACAGATCTCAGATGAGGTTTTGAAGGCACATGCAAAGTGCAGCTCAAGCAGGGGTTGAATGCAGTGTTTGGTAGCACCTCCCCAACAGTAGCGGATGGCAGGCAAAAACTGGGGTTTCTTTCTCAAATGTGAAATGCTGGTCGCCTTTCAGAATGAATTTGGGAGACTCTGCTTCAACTATATGTAATCTGAATTACTGAACTCTCCCAAACTGTACATTAAAAAAAAAAAAAAAAAAAAAGTCCCAGGATTACAGAAAGCCTAGAAGAGCTGACGTTTAACACTGCAGTGAGGCTGGTAATCCCTATAATTTTCTTAAGTAACTTAAAAATACATTCTGAAATATCGTTAGTGAAAATGGTAGTTGCCAACATGGCAGCTTGTAACAAGGCTGCAAGAATTTTGTGTATTTTCTTGCTTTTTCTTTTAAAAGCTCTCTACAGAGAGCATGACGAAAGCCCTTAGAAAAAGCTACTGGAACAAAGATGCATGATGAACTTTTAAGAGAAATGGGTTGCAAAACATTCTGAAATGATTAATGAACTTCCACGACTGAAAAGTCACATCTCTTTACAACCATATTCCAGGGGCCACTACCAGTCCTGACACTTGGTGGTGTAGGCCAAGCAAGTGACATTTAGTTAGAGCAGACAAGTTGCTCAACTTCTCTAAAATACTGTGAGAGTGTTGACTGACTGACAGTTCAGAATATTGCTGAAAATGAGCATTATGCCAGTTGTTTGTTTTTTTCCCCAAATACCCCAGACTAGCAAGAGAAAATGAATAATTTGACTAGCATGCCACTTCATGTATGTTCTTGTAGTTATGCTTAGTTGGCTATGAGTTCCCTTTGGAAAAAAAAAAAAAAAATATTACATTCGTGCATTTTTCACAAAAACTTACCACACCACACAGATGCTGTTCTGTTTGTTCGAAGTGGGAGGCCATTTTTACACAAAGCTGAGATAGCATCTGCCTGTCAGTCAATGCAACTTTGATTTTTCAAGTACCGAAGATCAATTTGTTTGTCTTGGAGTAAGATTCAAAATAATACAAAAAGACATTGCCTAGGATGTTTTGAGTAAGTACAAAAATATTGTTTTCCATGTGTTAAAATATTTCCGATCCCAATTTTTCCTGGAGACTAATGTCCAATTTGTAGAAAATTATCTAATAATCATGTTCATAAGGGTTAAGCTGTACTGTTCAGAGATGTATTTTATATTTCCCTTGTGTTCTTGGTTACCCACTGATTTTTACAAATCAAGCGAGTACCATTCTCCTTGCGAACAATTGTACTGCAAAGTAGCAGGCACACTACTACTTAAGTTTCTTTGTCCATCTTTGGTCCATTTTTCACATTTTTTGAATAGAGTAATAGAGAAGAGGAAGCCAGAAAAATAAGGTTAAAGCGAGGTGAGTTGAACAGCACAGAGAAGTGGTTATTCTCCATTTCAGAGGTTGGGAGAGTTGCTTTTGTTGGTTTGCTATGTATTTCTGTGTGATTTTAGGCTCTATTCTCTGTCTCTTGTCCTTTCCATTTTATCTATTCTCTTTTACTGTTCATACAAGTGCAGTTCTGAGACTGGATTTTAATAAGTCTTTTATATTATCCTGCTTTTTTTGTTCAACGATATGAAAAGGCCCTGATTTTGGTTGCTGCTTCCAGCCATTATAATAATGCTAACAAATAAGGAATAACCTGCTGTTCATAATGCAGCAGATACTTTATCATGTTTCTCTCAAACCTGCAGCTGGATGCAGAAGGTTACCATGCCCTTTTTACCCTATTGTTATGCTCCATTTCTAGTAGCCAGGTGTATATGGGCTAATTTGGGGTTGAGGGGAGGCAGGGTAGGGAAGAAAGGAAAAAAAAAAAAAAAAAAAAGGGGGGGAGAGGAAAGGAAAAAGAGGCATGAAACATAGTTATTTTTTTGCAATATACTTTCTAGCATATGAATCAGTTATGGAAACCGATACTTTTAAATTTTGAGAGAGACCATTGATCTGATCATTGGATCTCAGTTTCCTTCTTTTTTGTGAAAATGCCTGGAGACAGAGGATTAAAAAGGTGCAGGCTTCCTGGCTGGTTCACTTACCATTCTCCTTTTGTTTTACCTTAAAATGGCTTTGTGACAGTGTGGCATGAAATTTGCCTTCTTTCCTCCTTTTGAATATGATCATTTCCAGATGACGGGCACAGAATTACAGAATGGTTGAGGTGGGAAGGGACCTCTGGAGGTGATCTGGTCCCACCCCCCTGCTCGAGCAGGGCCACCTGGAGCTGGTGGCCAAGACACTGTCCAGACATCCCTGCATCTCTCCAGAATTGAAATTGTGTGATAAGATGCTGCTGGGATGCTCTCTTGTTTCTTAATAGTGGCATACTGAATGTGTTCTGTGCCTTTTAGAAAGGCACAGTGTTGAGAGGAGCCTAGTGTGAAGGTAGTTTTCAGAAAGAAGAGAGATGCTTAGGGATGCATATTTAAGAAGAGTTTATGGCAAATATTGTATGCATTTTTCCTTATATCCCGAGGAAGGAAATCAGTAGCTGTGACTGGAGAGTTCTCATTGTCTTGTGTCTTTAACACAGTGTTCGTGATACAGTATTCGTCTTCTGCTGTGCACTCCTCCTTTTCCCCTGCTATCAGAGGCGTTGCATTTCAAAACATATCTGGTTTGCCTTTGTGGTAATTAGCCAAAAAGCATTCAGTTCCTTTTTATCTGCTCTGAAATGGGCGAGGCTAAAAATAATCACCCTGGAATATGTTCAGGCTTCAGTTGTAGCCAGCTTCCTCAGGCTGAAAAAAAAGCCTCATTCAGTACCAGTGCTCAGCATCGCAAGTTCTGGGTACCCAGTAAACCTAAATGTCAAGTGGCAGAGATTCCTCCTCTCAAAACCAAAATCTTTGGTGTCATACAGTGCTGGAGGTCTTTTTACCTTACTGTTACCGGGGCTACAATAATTAAAAAGATACTCTGCTGCTAAGGTGCTTTCCAGATTTCAGAGAGACTTGTTTAGTACTGTTCCCAGGGCAGCACCAATTCCTTCTTTTCATGTTCGTTTCCATCTGTAGTATAAAAGTCACACTCTAAGGGGTGAAAATCTCTGAAAGAGAGTACAGTTTTAACTCTCATGACTTATCCTGTGTTACTAGACGTAACAGCCTTCTGTTCTTTTTGTTTACGATCATGCCTGACCCTGTCAGGGAAGGTGGGATGGCTGGCTGGTATAAAAAAAGGCCATTCCTACACCGGTGTCAGAGTTCGGATGTAAATCTTCGTTTTCTCTGTTGCAGAGCAGAGCTCAGTGAGCTCATGAATCTCTTCCGAGCCACCACGCCAGATGCTGTAGTCATGCCGAGTGCTACCAGTGTTCTGGGTTCTGCAAAACTGCTTTGGCAACTACCAGGCTGATGAGCTCAAATTTACACAATATGTAGAATGTCAGCACCACAGCACATCTTCTATTTTTAAGCAACTTTGTTCACATACAACTGATTATATTTGCAATTTATGAGAGATCAGTAGACTAGTATCGTCCAACAGTCACCCCGCTGCCAAGGAGCTCCAAAAATTGTATGATATCTTAGTACAAAAAGTTATCCTTGTGCAAAATCAAATATTAGAAATGCCAGGTGGCGAGCTCTGTTGGTGATGTATTGCTTTCCTGGCTTATTAAAATATTTCTGAAATTCATGGAACTGCAGGAAGGCATTAAAACAATGACCTGGAGGGTTACAGGGTACGTAATGTGTCCATCCAAATATCATTTGTTACTTGGGACGTCACCAAGTTCAAACAAGTTGATCGTGACACACCCTCCATCCTCTATTTCTGGTTCTTTTTTGAGGGAGTGTCTGTCTATAGGGCTCCGATGCTTTTCAAACTGGGGTTCCCTGTGATCAGCTGGTGATTTAATTCCTGAAGACACGGCAAAATTCCAGTGGGAGCTTAAGTCCTGGAGTGCCACAGGACTCATTATACCACGGAGGAAGCAAACAGAGGTATCTCCTGTGCTCCTCAAAGGCTCCGTGGGTGGAAAAGATCCTAGCTTTAGAAATTAATCACAGCATTACATTTTATGGGAGAATCTTTCCCTCTCTAAATACCTCAGATATTCATACAAGATACTGAAGCACTGCAACCATCAGTTATTACTCGGGCACAATCCTGAAATGTTTTCCAAAAGAGAGAATATTGTGCAGCCACCTGCCAGTGCTTGAGTCTGGGACGTTCTTGAAATGGCTTGGGAGTTGAATTCAAATGAACACCATAAAATGAAAAAGAACAGTAAGTTTCTTTTTTTTCTTTTTTTTTTTTTTTTTTTTTTAATCAAGAGAGAGATAATGTGAAATCATTTGAATTTCAGTCATGTAGAATACTTAAACTTTTTTCCCCTTGAATCATCTGGGTAGAGAAAATGAGACTGCCAGTATCAGAGGCCAACAAATTATGTTTAAGTTGCAAATACAGTGAAGAGACTTTAAAATCGTAGGGGTTTTATTTACATTTCAAATCAAGTGCAAATCATTTTCAGTAATATTTTTCACACAGAAGCTCTTCTGCAGAATGTTACTTTCCACAGCTTGAAGAAGCAGAAATGAAAACAAAGTACCACTGCCTAAAATATTTCTTAAGTACATTCATGTACATGCACAAATTTAACAATACTATAAAAACAATAGTTTTCAAATTCTTTGTATTTTCCATGCCTGCATTTAAATACAGGCACATCTGCTTATGGCCTTAAGAGAAATATGTTCTACTATTTTAATTCTGTTACCATCACAAGACCAACACGGCTGTGAGAGAATGAGATAGTTTCTCTTTTAAATGGTATTTTATCAACAGAATGTGACTTAAATGTCACTGCTAGTGATGTGCAACTCATGAAATTATTCCTTCCTTTGGAGTCTACATCGAGTTTAAATTTGGAAGTTGCTTTGTGCTTTTTAATGAAATACATTTCTTAGCTGAACCTCATAGACAATAATCATACGATTCCTGGGGTTTCTGGTTATGATCTATTATGTTTCTGCTAAGCTGTTAACCTCCTTTGTTTGAAGTCCGTGGTTTTGGCTGGGATTTAATCATTGTCATTTCAGTATCCATGGTGCTTTGCTGGGAACTTTGCACTGTACACTAAGCCAGCGCTGTCAGTGGGACTCAACACAAATGCATCTGCGCTGGCAGGAAGACCATTACAAATCTGGCCCTAAGCATGTGTGTTGTATAGTACAGCGTCCATGTGAAGCCGTTGCAGGGCTGATGTGCTTTATCCCTACCTGATACTGGAATGAGAAGGTTTTTCTGAGCTAACCTTGTACCTTGAAAGCTGTGATGTACCCCGACAGGGAGGTGTGAGAGTGCTGTGTGGACACGCTGCCCCTCAGTTCCTTCCCTCCCTGCTGCCCACGGCAGAAGGCTGGAACTGAGGAGATTTCTGACAAGTACCCACAGCCATTAAGGTTTAGGATCAGTGTTACTTTAGTTTACAATCTTGTTTGAGTTTGTTCTTGTATAATACAGTTGTCTTCTGTAGCATGCACACATATATGATAATATGTAAGGTCCTGCACCTGAGTCAGGGCAATGCCCAATGTCATTACAGACTGAGTGATGAATTGGTTGAGACAAGCCCTGTAGAGAAGGACTTGAGGATATTGGTGGATGAAAAGCTGGATGTGACCCAGCAGTGTGCACTTGCAGCCTAGAGGCCAATTGTATCCTGGGCTGCATCAAAAGCAGTGTGGCCAGCAGGTGGAGGGAGGTGATTCTGCCCCTCTGCTCCGCTCTGGTGAGACCCCACCTGGAGTCCTGTGTCCAGCTCTGAGGTCCCCAGCATAAGAAAGACATGAACCTGTTAGAGCAGGTCCAGAGGAGGGCCATGAAAATGGTCAGAGGGCTGGAACAGCTCTGCTGTGAGGACAGGCTGAGAGAGTTGGGGTTGTTCAGCCTGGAGAAGAGAAGGTTCCAGGGAGACCTTATTGCAGCCTTTCACTATATGAATATAAAGGAGGCTTATAAGAAAGACGAAAGAGTTTTCACCAGGTCCTGTAGTGACAGGCCAAAGGGCAACTGTTTTAAACTGAAAGAGGATGGGTTTAGATCGGACATAAGTAAGAAATGTTTTATGATGAGAGTGGTGAAACACGGGAATGAGTTGCCCAGAAGAGAAGTTGTGGGTAGCCCATCACTGGAAGTGTTCAAGGCCAGGTTGGATGGGGCTTTGAGCAACCTGATCTAGTGACAGATATCCCTGGCAGTGACAGGGGAGTTGGACTACGTGGTCTTTAAAGGTCACTTCTGACTCAAACCATTCCATGATTCTATGAAAGTAACGCATGGATGTAAGACTGAACAATCGGTTTGATGCCTAAGGCAAAGAACTGACTCCTGCCCATGCAGTGAAGGCAGAAATGCCGTGTTGCACAGGAGTTGTGAAAGATCTGTTTTGCCTTAGCGGTGACTGTTCCTGGTGACTTCTCTGTGCTTTCCCAGCGCTTCACAAAAAGCCTGAAGTGTCCAAATACAAAGTTAAAATGTGCAGTGTGGCACCTGAAAGTTGTCAGCTCCTCCTCTTTCAGGTGCTTTCAAGCCACGAGTTTGGAAACAAGGTGCATCATACAGTGAACCCAAGAGAGGTTATACACTGGTATTTGAAATTAAAGTTTCAAATAGAGTGTGATTAATATAGCAAACCGCTTAATGGAAGTAATAATTAAAAAAAGAGAAGTGAGCTCACCTTCATCCAAGTTTCTTACACACCTAAATGTTGATAATGTTCTGCACTAAAAGTGATTCTGCATAACTGAATTAATATCCTATTGATATCCATGTATATCATATCCGTCACCCGCCCTACCAAAATTCTTTCTTTTTTTTCTCTTAGGGATCCATTGTCTTTACTAAGTTGTTGTAACACAGCTATCTAAAACCATTTCTGGTTGGGCCATCTCAGAACAATTTAGAAACTACCGTGTGCACAGACCAGAACTAACACTTGGACGGTGCAAGAGGGCAATAGTGAAACCTGCCAGCAGCAGACTGACTGAAGTTGGGATATTTTAGAGGACAGACTGATTTTTTTTTTTTTTTTCAGTTGCTCACCCCCTGCGTGTGTCTTTTCCATCCCCACTGTTCCTCCCCTCCTCTCATCCAGCGTACTTATCTCACTTAAACTTCAAGTGTGCCAGATGCTCCTAGCGTTGCCAAGCACCATCAAAGATTTGCTGACAGGAGCTCAGGGTGGCCCTTTCTAACTTGGATGAAATTGCAAGTGAGTTTATCCAGGGGTTGTCTTCATCAGCAGTTTAAAAATATAAAGCAATTTATTATAATCCTCTGCTCAACTCATACAATGTATTCTATTGACAATTTACATTTTATTTTACAACTAACTAATGCCAGAGACAGCCAACTTCCAACTCTATTAACGTATTAGTCCATCCTGGTGGATGTGTCATAGAATTCATTCTGCTGCAAGTCCAAAAAGACTTGCCAGAAATTAACAGGTACAGGTCTTATAGGTTGTGGACACACTGAAAGAGTAACTGAGAGAAGTGTGAACAGACTGGGTCCTAACCATTAATGCCAATGAAGTGTCTATGTTAGGTCTTTGAATATTTCAGTATTTTTGCAGGAATATCTGGCTAGCCCCTTTTTTAATGCTAGTGGCAGAATCAGGAGGAACTGTACCCTGCGACTTGTAATACAGATTTGACTTACTGTCCTGCTGTTCCCTCAGATTGTGTGTATGTGCTTAAGTGCTGACTGAGACCTTGCCAAGGAGAAAGATAAAGAAGAAATAGTAATGAATTAGGAAAAGAAACAGCTCACCAAAGAGCTTTCCTCTGCTCCTTCTGCTCTTGGACTGTATTCAATTCTGAGGCTTTGTGCAGCACTCCCATTAACAGGCATGGGGAATTTGGGATTTTACAGGGTTCATTTCAGTGAATAACACAGGGCTTTGGCTTTGTGATTCCAGTCTGCAGACAGTGGAGACACATGGGCTTCTTTCTGTCCATCTGCAGAATTGGTTGAACCATGTTAAGTCAGGTTAGAGTAAGTTAGGAATGTGACAGCAGCTTTAAGATGAAGAATCTAAATGTAAAAAAAATAGGCTAACACGCGTGCTTAACTTCTCACAAACCCAGGCTCTTGTTAATCCTCAGACCATCATGACCACGACAATGCAACCACTTCAGATTTAAAAGCAGAGGGAGGTGAAAAAATCACTTGCAAAATCAAAAGAAACCTTTAGTTGGGGCTAGAAGCAACGAGACACATTCTGGCTGCTAAGCTCATTTTTAAAAGTTCTGTGTTGTATCTGAAAGAAGGAAAAGAAATGATTCTAGCTCTCCAACAGTGTTAACTATAGCTGTTTCTGAGGTTAAAGCAAGCCCTGTGTTCAAAACCTGTTACAAGGCTGAACATTATCTGTATTATAGTTCACTCCTTTTTTTTCTAACTGGAAAACAGACAGGAGAAGCAGGAGCACAAAAATATCCATGGCCAGATTTCTTTATGTAAAAAAAAAAGGAAGAAAATCCCAGCTTTCTGGAATATATTTTGAATTGAGAAGTCATCTTGAAAGAGAAATTTTAGTGTATCTGAGTGTAGGCGGGAGTATAAAAACGTGTGATAAAAATAGCGGACTACATGGAAATCAACACTGATATGTGGATGCGTACTTGGAGATGTTACATGATAATATCTGAGAGAAATATGCGTTAGGCCTGTATTTATATAATACTTTTCAAAATGAAAAAAAAAAAAATTTTCGAATTATATTTCAAATAATTGCTTTATTTTGAATTTTAATTTTGACCCAGACATTGGCTCCTGTTCCTGACTTTGGGAACTGCTTAAAAAATTCAAGATCGTTTAACTACTTTGCAATCGGTGGCACATGTTAAAGGGACCTTTCAGCATAGTCCTTGAAAAGTAGGTATTCTTTCTCTGAAGTAAAATGGAGGGAATAAGTGCTACATCCTAAAAGTCTGAAACTATGTTCAAAATGCTTAGAGCACTGAGAAATAGCTATCCTGCAGAAATTACCTTTCAGCTGACAAGAGGTTAATTGATCAAAATCATCGTTTTCAAAACAAGTGGCTGTTTTTGTAGGTTCTTGTACAGCAAACTGAGAATTTTTGTACACAGTCTTTTTGATATCAGAAGGAAAAGACACATTTTGTAGGCTGATAAAATGTGTAACTTCATGAGGTTAATTTGTTTATACTGTATAAAACAAAGTGCCCTTCAAGTCAGTATGGTAAGCCAACTGGGAAAACCGTTGATACTTTTATTCAGTACTAGTTAGTAAGTCTTTTACTGCACCTAATGTTGTCAGAAAAACACATTTCAGATGTGCTCTTAAGTGTCAGTTGGTCTTTGTCATTATCAGCATGATGCAGGAGCAGCATCTGTCTATGGGAATGCAATTTATGATAAAATACAGCTAATTAAATCCCTGGAGGATCTATATTCATGCATGCTGTGAAACTGAATCATACAGATATTTTCTATTAAATTGTAGCAGAATTAAAGTGCCTGTTTTAATTTCTAACTGCACGCACCTAAACCCTTTTTCTCTGTCTTTCTACCACAAATGTAAGGTAAAATGAAATACACTTTACTACTGCAGTATTGACCAGGACTGATGGGGTAACTTGGAGAGAAACACCTACATCATAGTTACACTGCCGCATAACGGAGTAGGAGTAATCGTGTAGGTTTTATAAATTGACACGTAAATCACCTGATCTGAGTAGATTATTAAAACTGGTTTTGTTGCTATTTCTTTTTTTAAAACTCTTTTTAGCTCTGTTTTGTATTTGTAGACAAATATCGAATGTAATAGCCACTCAAGGGGAGAAAAAGCTTCCCACAAACTGTACCACTTTGTGGTACCTTAGCAAGGAGCAAGCTAGCAAATAGTTCTTCCAAATTTGAACCATTTTATTAAAATCATACACAGATATTTTCCCCCCTTCTCTATCCTGAACTCGTAGAGTTGCTTGGTGTGACACAGGAAGAATTATCAAGTAATACATCCTTTTGCTGTTTTTAAAAAAAAGTAACTTTGAAAGTCACTTGGATATTAGATTGTACTTTGCTGGAGGATGTTTATTATATAGCATTTAGATTTTTAAAAAACTGTTATTTCATTAAGCTGTATGTATCTGAAATGCTAGGCTAGTAAATAATAAATTAGCTATAGCAGGCATATGCTGATTTTTGTTCCTGGGCATGCGGAAGAACCAGTGCTTCTGGGAAATGAGCTGCAGTTTTATATATTCAATGAAGTATATTAGTTGCTATATAGCCTCTGCTTATGTAATCAAATTTGTCAGAACATAGACTGGAATATGGGCATTATTTGGTTTAATTACTTCATAGGCTTTTATAACTGAATAAATTATTTTCTATTGCACTCTACTTCATGTTTATAAATGTGCATAGTACAACTGAAAGAGAGGTTTCACATGCCTTAGTTACATAAGCACATCATTTGTTTAAGTGTAGACACTGGCAAAATGAAGGACAGGATAAAGTTTGGGGAAATAAATAGGATTTTATTTTTATCTTCTGTGTATATATTGGGCCTTCAGCTGTATGAAGGAAAGTAAGATTTGTGAAGGCAGCTTGAAAAGCAGCTGCTTGGCCTAAACAGGGTGCGGTCATTCCTCTAAATTCATGAGAGAAAAGCAAACAAGTCATAAACTGATCTATTGATACAATTTTACAACAAAGATTTCAAACTTCAAACAGATAAAATATGTGTTTCTTTTCATATAATTTAAAAAATATTGTAAAACAGTATGTAGGGAATCACAGCTAAAGTGTTACCAGCTTTAGTGAATCCAAGCTGGTATTTTTTAGCTATAGATATACAAGCTAGGAAATAAAATGGCGTACATATTTTACTTGTGGTTTTATTTCTCTGAAAGCATCAGTAAATTCAAATGAGTTTATACACCTCAGGGACTTCTTGGTCCCTGAACATCTGGATGATGAGGCTGGAACAAGGCCCTTGAAAACAATATCCTGTCTTGTAGAGGAGTACAACCAAATTAAACGTATGTAATTAGTGATGTGTTCCAATCAGTACATGGGCAGCTGTATGATTGGTGCTGTGTAAATATTACAGAGATAAACGTGAGTAATGAAAATGGGGAAGTGCCTAATTATGCATGAAGTAATTTGGAGTTACATAGATTATGGGCAGATCAATTTCAGAAACTAATGAGTGAAGCACAAGTGTCCTTCCTGTGTATCATCCAGAGAAGATGAGGTGGATTTATAAGCATATTTACCAAATGTTTCATATACCGTTATTTTAATAAAAGAATAAATGTAAAGTTCAAGTCTGGGATTTAGGAAACCTGGTGAGTAGATGTCCAAAACTTGCTAGAAAGCAAGTGCACAAGCTCTTGCTAAGTTCAGAAAGACCTATGTCTTTTTTGGAAGCAAGGGAATCATCTTGTGACAGGGTCATCTTTGATGTTTATATAGGCCTTTTGATGTATTTGTGTGTGTCTATATAAAAAGTGATGTACAAGAGATTTATTTGGCAAAATTTAAATCATGTCTTGAATTCATTACATGCTACACCAAACAAGTGGTTATTAAGAGCTTTTAGGGCCTGATTCCTAAATCCTGTCAATTCAAGGAGGAAGACTTGAATCGGGTGCAGTGGGTATTAAATCCAGCCCTTTAATGGTGGTGCAGAATCCTACATCTTAGCTATATTTTGTGGTCATATAATACTTGGTTTGTGGGCATTCCGTGGTGGTTTTTTGTTCGGTTTGGGGTTTGTTTTGGTTTGGTTTTTTGTTGGTTTTTTTTGCTTTTCTCACTGGTCTGCCTCTACTGTGTAAACAAAGAAGATACTGCTGTAATGGTGGGTTTTTTCCTGAAACAAAAAGCAGAGCGAAGGCCAACCATTCTGTAACACTGCCTTCAGAATGATTAAGCATTGCTTTGTCACCCCAAGTGCTCCTCGGATAACTTGGCTTCTCACACTGGCTTGACAGTTGCATCTCTTTTCTCCATTAATCACTGTGAACACAAGGAAGTGCCCTGGACTCAGTTACTGTGTGAATAAAATAAATTAAACCTGGCTTTGTCATTGGTTTTGAGTGTGATTTGTAAGTCCCATGTGAAAGGAATTGAGACTAAATTGGATTGTCAGCTCTGAGCTCTCAGGGACCAGGCAATTCACACACACCTCTTTTTTGGCTTCTCTTAAGATATATCAGTAGTTTTCATTCAAGGTACGAGCATCTTCCTTATGTTAACGAAAGCAATGTTTTGCTTTGGTTTTGATCAGACTGTTTCTTAAGTTAAAGAAAAAGAAGCGTTGAAGGTTTGGCAAGATGCAGAACTACTTCCAGTTCATTTCAGTATTAATAAAGAAGGGAAAGAAAAGTAGGTTTAGAGGATTTAGCTATATAAAAGCCAACTAACAAGAGAACCATCTTGTTCAGATATAGCCTCTGGCTGCAGTAGATAGGTTTTTGGAAACAATTCTATCAAAGTAAATGACTCAAAACAAGCAGCTTCATCTGAAAATGATTGTAGACTTTTTTTTAAAATAAATAAGATTACAAGAAAGAAATACTTGACTCCATCAACAGTTTCTGTTCTTCATTGAAATAGTGTTGAGGATACCCTATTTTGGCTTCTGGGTGGAGATTAAAGTGCAATCACAGCTTTGCTATCTCCACCTACAAATTGATGTGTTTTTCTGAAGAATCCCTAGTATATGAACAAAATTCTGTCTGATGTCCCTAATCTTTGATGTGAAGTACTCTTTTCCGTTTGTTGGTTAGCTTTTTGCCTCTATATTGTGCCTTTGCTCCTTTTTGAAGAAATCCTCTTCTATTTATGTAGTTGTGGCTTCTTGGTTATTTAAACAATTCTTGCAAAAAACCTCCCAAGTTTCTGTAACGTGTTTCTACATTTTTATTCTTCATTTTCTCTAGCTTTAAGATACGGGCCTATCTCAATGTCTGTATGGATGCATAGGGTTCCCTGCCTGAGACTGTCCTCATCAGGTCTGTTACACGTCAGCGACTATGTTACTTTATCCTACCTAAACATAGTAACTCCCAAACTTTTTTTTACTTCATCTTAAGTTCTTTTGGTTCTTTTCTATCATGGGTGTAAACACCAAGCTTTGTCATGGATGTCCATCTGGAACCAGTAATTTAATTTCTCTGCAGTTTCATTGGCGAGAAGGAATAAATGTTTCACTTTTTCCCTCTTCTGCCTATTTTTGGCTTAACTATTTAGCTTGCATGGTATTCCTAATTGTGTTTATTTGCATGTTCAGGGCATGGCACAGTGGGGTTTGTTAATACTCCGTGTAATGTACCTGTATCCAAGGGTCATGAAAGGCATTGCATTTTAGATGGTCGATTTTATGCCATGTTTTCAAGCAGGGAAATAGGTGAATGAAGAAGCTGACCAGTCCAGATTTGGTGAGTGAACTGATGGTGTTCTGACTCTGCATGTCCTGCCAGAAATTCTGTGGCATGGACGCTTCCCAGCTTCAGGCAAAAAACAGGTTCATCTTATTTTCCTTTGCCAATATGGGTCATATGAGATGTTTCTTCCCTCCAAGACTCTGAAGTCAAAAGCCTTTCCTTTGAAATAATACTTGCTCGACTCAGAAAGTCTTCCTTTCAATTTTTCTTCTCTTAGGCTTATTTTCAACAATAGGATTGCAACAATGTATGCCTCTCTGTCCTTGTATTGGATCCCATCCTTCTGTTAAGAGGTACCTTTGAGCAGAAGCTAATTAAATCTACCACACATTTGGAATGACATTAAAATTATTTTTTTTTTCCTCATCTACTGTAAGTATTTATGACATTTGATTGTTGGCCTAGTAATTAACATTTCTCAGGACTGTCATTTCAAGTGAGTGAGAAGAAATCACAACAATGTCTGATATGTTTTCTCTTTCTGGATTGTCAATTTTATTGAGCTGGAGCAAGTGCTTAGCACATCCAGATCTTCATATATTTCTTACAGAGCTACATGCAGCTATGTGGTAGTTACAAAAGAGACTCTGTGGCTGCTCATTTTTGGAATGCCTTGGAGCCCCTCATGCCTTGCACTCCTCAAAGGAAGTGGGGAGAGCAGAGACTCTTCAGTTTTCCTGCTAAATCCAACACATTGTTCTTGACCTGTGATACATATAATGTTGTATTTGATGCATATGACATGTTTTATGCCTGAATTTAAGACTCTCTCTGCTGGGTCTCACCAAATGTCACAAAGAGTTACCAGTAATGGGTGGCTTAGAAAAGACCATTAGAACAGGGCAAGCACCTGCTGATACTTCCTCAGCACGATCCTTGAGTCTCCAGCAGCTCACACCTCAAGGACTATTGGGTTGTCCTGGTGTTTAACAGCCACCAATACAGTTATCTTTTGGGAATTTATCCTTTTGAACCCATATGCACTATTCGCATCCATAATATCTTGCAGAATGAAGTTCTATCATTTATTTACAAGTTGCATGAAGAGCTGCTTTCCTATGTTTGCTTTGAATTTTCCTGTCTTATAGATTTAATGCCTGCTACTTCTGGTATTCAGACAACACAATTGTTCTCTGTTGTCTTAGTGGACCAAATGATTTTGTTGTTCTCAGTCATGTCTTCATCTCTCATTTTTCTCTTTTCCAGCCCTAAGGAGTTCTACTCTGTTTTCTCTTACAACGTGACTTCTTCCATACCTCTGTGATTTTATATTGAGGTGTAATAGTGCACCAATAGTTCTTTTTAGTTCTACTCGCCTTACAGAATAGACTGCCATTTTTAATAAAATAATATTAATTGCAACATCTTACTGGCCTGGAAATGATCATCCTCACTACTGCAGATGCATAGGATAATAATCATAGAATCATGGAATCATTGACCTTTAAGATCATCAGATCCAACCATTAACCTAACACTGCCAAGTCCATCACTAAACCATGTCCCTAAGAACCTCATCTGCGCGTCTTTTAAACACCTCCAGGGATGGTGACTCCACCACTTCCCTGGGCAACCTGTTCCAGTGCTTTACAACCCTTTCAGTGAAGAAATTTTTCCTAATATCCAATCTAAACCTCCCCTGGTGCAACCTGAGGCCATTTCCCCTTGTCCTGTCACTTGTTACTTGGGAGAAGAGACCAACACCCTTCCCTGGCATCACAGCATTTAGCTCAGGTTCATTTTTCAACGCCAGCATCTCAGATGAGCATCAAACCAGTGTGCCAGCCTGATTTTTCAGGTGCATATAAGAAAGGGTCTTGTGTGCGAGATGTCAGGATTTCTGAAGTCATCGGGCCGTGTACTGTGACGGTGGGTGGCACCAGGAGCCGGCTGGCCAGGCGGTGCCAGGCTCTGGCATTCCTGGGCAGCTCACAGGGCTGCCAGGGACAAGGCACCGCGGATGCTCCAGCAGCCCCTGCGCTGGAGCCTAAGGTAGTTTTTGGCAGTTTTATCCTCACAGCAAGCCATGGATATGGCAGTTGTGGAATGACAAGAATTGCTTTAATTTCAGTCAGCAGCTGCTGAGGATACTGGGAAAGCATATTTTGTTTTGGGAACATCATGTTTGGGTTTCCAAAACAAAATTTTGAAGGATTTCTGTTCCATGAAAACCTTAAGTGTTGGCTTACCTCCTGATTCAAGTTTTTTTCTTTTTTTTTCTTGAAAACACAATGTAATAAAAATTCAGATTTTCAGCCAGCTCTACTGACGCTTCGATTGGAAGATTATTTCTCTTTTTTTTTTCTACATGTTGTTAGTAAGAAACTGTATTACATCTACGCTTTTTGCATTTGTATTTCTCTCATCGCTGCAATGACTGCTAGTGTCCCAGTGTGCTTCTTAAATTTTCTTTTGCCTCATTTAATTTCATTGCTTCATTGCACAGCCTTCAAATAACGTAACTGCTTTTCTATTTACGCCCTTGACATCCACAAATGATGATGCTTTTCAGTCATTCCGTCGCTAAAATATACCTATTTGTCTTGTAGTCTTCTGATTACAAGGTAAATACGCAGCTATGGAAAATACACATTCGCTAATGTATATTAGTAGAAGCAGATGGCGCAATCTGTTCATCGATGGAATTCAGTTTCTAAAACTGATTTAATCTGGTTTGCAGCAAACACCACTCTGGTACTGTCTGTCATGGAACATGTGCAAAGGGAGAAGTCTCATTTCAGGTTGTTTGCATTTTATTGCAGTAAGGTGTTTATTTCGTGTGTTAGCCTGGGTGTCACATACCAGAACACCTATTGTAAAGGCATGTTGTTTAAATCCACAAGACTACATTCTTTGTAATCCACTGTTTTCATATATTATTATTTTTCATTATTCCTTTTTTTATGTAAATCTGTGTACTGCTGGTCCCTTTTGCAAACCTAGTTTTCACGCAGCCATTAATAGAATTTGCACTCGAGAAGAAACGATGGCAAACTATTTTCTTAATTTGTGAAGTGGTGAGGAATTTCAAATTATTATAACAATGTTTTGTGTAAATTGGCATTTTTCCCATTGTGAAAAAGAAGTTTCCTCGTTTCTTCAGAATGGAGGATTTTCCAAAATTATCAAGGCCAGAAAAGCTGTTTGTGTTCTGTTTCTGCAAAGCCAAATGCAGAAAAGAATACAGTGCATAGTATGTCGTCTTCAGCTCAGAGAGATCCTGTAACCTCTAAAGCAGGAACTACTTAGGCTGAAATGATGAATTGCCGTAGAATTCTTGAGGTTCTATGTAGCTGAATAAACATGCTAGCAGACACAGCTTTCTTCTCCCTACCTAGCACAAACACAAAATGTTTGCATCTCTTGATACAGATGTTGCAAGCAGTAAAGATGGGAAAGGGATAAGTGATTTATATTTCATTTCCTTCTGCCCTGAAGGATGTGGGAATCCTCCAGCATCCTGTGGAGTTAATAAAATTAAAGGGTGTGGTAGAGTAGAGCAAGTACTCTGAAAAATATTGCAGAAATAACATGATACAAAAGCGTCCATTTGGAAGAAACCTGTAGGCTTCTTACATTTCTGAGTAATTGCTTTACTGTTCTCTGCGTTTTGAGAATTAAATATTTGCTACAGCTGTTTCTTTCTTTTAAGGGATTCTATTTCCCAGTTCTTCTCTCTAGTGTCCTCAGCTCCTCTGGAGTTAGGGCTAGAATTTAAAAATTTGTCTGCTACACTATTGAAACGTTATCTACGAGCTCCAAAGCTGTCGAATGTCATGACTTTCAGAAAAGATGGTTTGTTTTCCATTTTACCTAGAGAGGCATGTAACTTTACTTTTGTACAAAGCCAGTAATTAATATACAAGAAGAATTAATATATGTACTTCAAGGTGATAATATTGTGTAAAAAGAAAGGAATTTAATAGGAGACATATGAGTGGGGAAAATAAAAACTGTCTTTCTGTAAAGTAGTAAGTATATGTGACATACCATGATTGTTCCTAAAAATATACCGTGTATGCCACTGAAGAAAGGTCCAGCAGTTCACATCGTTCTGAGGTGACCTGTATTTACTGTTGTGTATCCTCTGCAGACAGCAGTATGCATATTTTTTAGTACAGAATTCTTCCCACATGGATGTTAAATTTTTTTTTTTAAATTACAGCTTTCAAAGTCTCTAATACCAAGGTAACTTTTTATAAAATTATAAATTTATAAAATTACAAATTTATTAGCTGATGTTGGTGGGCTGATGTTGGCTGGCCACCAGATGCTCATGGATCAAGATAAAGGCAGTTAAATGAAAGGGTTCCACAAAGGTTGTGTGTGGAAGCAAAGCAGAACCAAAGGAGATGTGTGCTCGACTTCCCGTCAGCAGTTGATGTCCAGCCACTTTGTGGGAACCAGGACCCCAGTATGTGCAGCAGCTGCTTTGGAAGACAAACGCCTTAATAACAGATGCCCCCCACTCCTTTCTCTTAGCTTTTATTGCTGATCATGATGCCCTATGGTATGGAATATCCCCTTGGTCATTTGGGGTCAGCTGTCCTGGGGTTGTCCCCTCCCAACCTCTTGTCCTTGGGTGGAGTGTTGGAGAGACAGCCTTGGTGTTGTGCTGGTGCTGCTCAGCAATGGCCAGTGCACAGGTAGGTTCACACCACCCTAACCCCTATATGGGCTGCTATAGGGGAAGTTAACCCCATCCCAGCCAGACCCAGTACACTAAGATACGGTGTTTTACACTGCAATTTGATACCTATACGCACACTGAATTAAAACCTGTAGAAGTTTTTGGAAAACCATACTCTCTTTCTTAATAGGATAACTGACTACCCAGCTTGGTTCCGTTCAGGTTTATGACAAACCAGTGAAACTAGTGTGAAGCATTTCTTCTTGCATATATATTATTTTTTTTAATTGCAGACAGAGATATAGTTAAGAAAAACTATGCAGAGCAGGCTTTAAAATACAATGGTCCTGAAGCTTCTTTCAAGACTTTTTTTTTTTTTCTGTGGAGGACATACTAAGCCAAATTACACATGCATGGAGTCTGCTTTCACACAGATCTTACAGATAAACCCAATTATCCAGCTTCCTATTAGGGAAGCTAGACAACATTTGTTCTTCAGCCGTTAACTGGTTTTGGAATTTGTCATGCCAGATGAATCTATAATCAAATCTTGAGGTTTTTTTATTTAATAACAGAATAGGTACAGCTTCACAAAGTCTGAGTGAGTTTCTTTGTGTTCACAAATAACAGGCACTCCTCTGAAAATCTCTCATTAAGAGAAGAATACTAATGTAGCAGAGCTCAGAAGTGCATGGAGCTAAGTTTATTTCTTAATAAATAAGCTCCCTAGGGAGTATTCAAAAAATAACTTTCTGTGCTACCAAGCTTATGTTGTTGGTTTTTTGTCCAAAACAAAGGCAAAGTTAGTTTTTAAATTATATTTTTAAAATGCAAAATTAAATCTTATACTTTCTGGGCTCACTTGCCACAAAACCTAGCCATGTCATTGTCATGCCTTGTGGTCATTAGTGTGTTTTTAAAAGAAAGTATTGGAAAGATTTTTTGTTTTTTAATAAATTTGACAATTGTTGGTTTAAAATTGCAGCAGTGCTTGAAGCCAAGCCACAGCCTCCAGATCCTGAGGGTATTTTGAGAACACTGAGGGATCTTATCAGTACCTAATGGTGATGGACCTGTGGCTGTGAGTGGCACCGTAAGCCCCGGAGATGATGCACAGAACCCAAGTCAGGCTTTATCAGAAAACGACACTCACGTTTGCCCTCTGGAGCAGGATTTCAAAGACCGGACCCAGGGGAAGGTGACTCAAGCTAGGCTGAACGATGCCGGGCTGGGAGCAGAGGTCTGTGGTGGGTGGCCTCACGGTGGCTCTTCTCTCCCCGTTGCCATCACCTCCCCGCCGCAGAGCAGCCTGGCAGCTCCCACCCCTATTCCCACTCGCCAGGCTCCCTCCTTGGCTGGTTTCTGCTTCTGGGTTTGCCGCAGCCGTGTGCCCCCTTGCTCTGCTTGTGGGAGCACGGTCCCCACTCAAACAACAGCTGAGGGATGTTGTAGCAGGGATTTTCAAGCAGAGGTAGGCAGATATGTAATATATCGGGAGATGGAGCTGGGGAAGCACTTGTTTTGCAAAATAGGAGCAGGTAAAATGTAGTTAAACTATTTGAATGAATACAGCAGAGCAGCAGTGTTGTACAATTGGCAAAGGAAATACAGTTGGCTGACAGAATGGTGATCAAACTTTCAAAAAAATCTGTTTTCTGCTTTAACTGATGTATCTTTCAGTCTGCTCTTCAGTTTGGTATGTTAAATTTCTTTTTTTTCTGCAGCTTGCAGGAAAAACTGGTGAGTTTTCCAATTGGAGGATAAGCAAGACTGCTTTTTGCATGGACCAAGGAGAAAGATAGGTTACTTTCCCTTCCTGTGTTTTCTCTGTTTTTCATAGCTTAGGGTTCCTAGGATTGCTTAGCCTACAAAGCTTTCCTTTTTAACTTAATGCTGATTTTGTTTTGATTAAACTTAAACACAAAAAGGAAGTCTACAGAGGGTGGAAGCAAGGACAGGTAGCCTGGGAGGAATACAGAGCAATTGTCTGAGTAGCCAGGGGTCAGGTTAGGAAAGCTAAAGTCCTGATAGAATTAAATCTGGCCAAGGATGTCAAGGGCAACAAGAAAAGTTTCTATAGCTATGTCAGTGATAAAAGCAAGGCTAGGGAAAATGTGGACCCTCTCTAGAAGGAAATGGGAGACCTGGTTACGCAGGATATGGAGAAGGCTGAAGTACTCAATGACTTTTTTGCCTCAGTCTTCACCAGCAAGTGCTTTAGCCGCACTGTCCAACTGGAAAAGGCAAAGGCAGGGACTGGGAGAATAAGGAGCTGCCCTCTGTAGGAGAAGATCAGGTTTGAGACCATCTAAGGCACCTAAAGGCACACAACTCCATGGGACATGATAAGACGCATCCACAGGTCCTGAGGGAACAGGCAGATGAAGTTGGTAAGCCACATTCCCTCACATTTGAGAAGTCGTGGCAGTCTGGTGAAGTTGCCAATGACTGAAAAAGGGGAAACATAACCCCCATTTTTATAAAGGGAAAAAAAGGACCTTGGAAACTACAGGCCAGTCAGTCTCACCTCTGTGCCCAGCAAGATCATGGAGCAGACCCTCCTGGAAACTACACTAAGGCACATGATATAAGGAGGTGATTAGTGACAGCCAACATGGCTTCGCTAAGAGTAAATCCTGCCTGAACAAATTTGGAGGCCGTCTGTGACGGGGTCACAGCCTTTGTGGATAAGGGAAGAATAACTGATGTCATCAACCCGGACTTGCGCAAAGCATTTGACACTGTTCCACGTAACATCCTTGTCTCTAAATTGGACAGACACAGATTTGATGGATGGACCACTTGGTGGATAAGGAATTGGCTGGATGGTGGCATTCAGAATTGTGGTCAACGGCTCAATGTCCAAGGGGAGACCAGTGATGGATGGCATTCCTCAGGGGTCAGTATTGGGACTGGTGCTGTTTAACATCTTTGTCAGTGACATGGACAGTGGGATTGAGGACAGCAAGTTTTCTCAACAAGTTTGTGGACAACACCAAGCTGTGTGGTGCAATCAACATACCAGAGCGAAGGGATTCCATCCAGAGAGACCTTGACAGGCTTGAGACATGGGCCCACACGAACACATGAAGTTCAATAAGGCCAAGTGCAAGGTCCTGCACGTGAGTCGGGGCAGTACCAAGCACAAATACAGGCTGGGCACAGAATGGATTGAGATCAGCCCAGTAGAGAAGGACTTGGGGGTGCTGGTTGATGAGAAGCTTAACGTGAGTTGGTGATGTGTACTCGCAGTCCAGAAAGCCAACCATATCCTGGGCTGCATCGAAAGCAGCGTGGGCAGCAGGCCAAGGGAGGTGGTTCTGCCCCTCTGCTCCGCTCTGGTGAGACCCCATCTGGAGTCCTGCGTGTGGCTCTGGAGCCCTCAGTACAGGAAAGACATGGGCCTGTTGGAGAGGGGCCAGAGGAGGGACACAAAAGTGAACAGAGAGCAGGAACGCCTCTCCTGGGGGGACAGGCTGAGACACTCTAGAGTTTTTCAGCTTGGGGAAGAGAAGGCTCTGGGGAGACCTTATTGCGGCCTCTCAAGTACTTAAAGTGGGCTTATTAAAAAGATTGAGAGACTTTTTCCTAGAGTCTGTAGTGACAATGTTTTTAAACTGAAAGATGGTAGATTTAGATTAGATGTAAGGAAGAAATTCTTGACTATGAGGGTGGTGAGACACTGGAACAGCCTGCCCAGAGAAGCTGTGGATGCCCCATCCCTGGAAGTGTTCAAGGCCAGGTTGGACAAGGCTCTGAGCAACCTGGTCTAGTGGAAGGTGTCCCTGCCCATGGCAGGGGGGCTGCAACTATTAATAGATCATCTTTAAGGTCCTTTCCAGTGCAAACCATTCAGTGATTCTAGAGAAGAAGTATATTCAGTGTTCAGTTAACAACAATTTGTTTCTCTTTGCTTGTAGGAAAGAGTGCTGAGTGGATTAATTCAGCATTTAGTGTGAGCTAATTCAGCAGTTCAGTGCAAGCATATGGTTAAGGTATTTAAGGGTAGCTGAACTTTGCAAGATTACCTTTTAAGCTATCGACCGCAGTACGTAGTCATCGACACATTAACACATAGGCATGCACGGTGCTTTCTCCCAGCAGTTTCATTTTAGTGCCGTTTGCAGCAGTCCCTCACTAATTATTTCCAAGTTTATTTTAATAGGAGGGAGGTGAACGTCCTCAAAAAAGCATTCCACTATCTGGCATTTTAGCTCTGCGTGCTGGGGAGGGAAGAGGCAGAGAAAAACCTTGAGAATTTGGGCCAGCTAGGTTTCCTAGGGAAGCAATCCAAATGTTTCCCAGATTGCCACAAACTGCTAAGTTGTTTACAGTAAATTTTAACTGGAAGATCCCCAATGGAGCCAGATGCCGTGGCTGTTTGCAGAGCTGTGGGGGGAGAGGTAGAGGTAGCTGGGAAGTGGAGTTTTAGGGGTGGGAGTGCATCACTGGAGGCAGAGCGCTGGCAGCTGTAACTCCCTGAAGACGTTTTGCAGGAGAGGGGGAGGAGAGGTTCAGACGAAGGAGAGTTAGCTGAGATGCTGTGGGTTGTTTTTTTTTTTCATTTGAAGACTTGTAGCCAACAGTCTGCCTCTTTCTTTCCAGCTTCTCTTTAGCTGTGAGCAGTTTCATTGCAGAGTGAACTGAGCTTGTAAATCATCCACCTTTTTACCAGTAATTCAAGACCTAGGCCTTCCAGGGTACAGTAAAGTTGTAGATTCTCTGTCTAACAGACTTCTTGCTAAAATTCTCCTTTCTTGTTCCCATTAGCAAAATGTTGCACCATTTCTGGATCTGCAAACACCAGCGAGAAGTGTTTGGCTTTGTGTTGCCTCGACTTACAAGTCCCCATTGTTTATACCATTGTTTTAAAAGCAGCAACAAACACTGCAGATTAGTTGTGGCAGGAAAATTAAGATTATGTGACTTTGAGACAAGTCTATTTATTTTACTTTTAGAAATAATTACTAGTTGAGAATTTAAAATTCCTCTTCTAAAATCTAAATTGAAATAACGTCTAACAAATAAGTCCATTTGTTATGGAGAAATTTGGGGACTGAGGAAAATGTGAGCAGGAAAGGAAACTGCATCTTTGAAAATGGAAGTGGCAAAGGAGACTTTCTCTTTAAAAGCATGATAAAAAGGCATAGACATGGTGATTCTTCATTTTTTTTTAGTCACGTCAAGATGTGTTTCTGTAAATGATGTAGTGTAGTGACATTGAAATGATGAGCCTGAGGTATCACTGAATGCTCTTCAGTCAGTACTACACAGGAAAAAATTTAGATTATCATTTTATGTTTATAATGATCATTTCTGTCTTTAAAATACATAGGTAACTGAAGGTAACTTAATTTTTAAAGGTCTGGTTTGTCTTGGTTTTTACATTAGGATGTCAGATCTTTTCTTTCCTCTTATCTCCTCAGGCATCCAAGTAGACTATTTGCACTAATTGATTTATGATATCAAAGAAAATATTCATGTTGAAGCTTTTCTTAAACAGGAAACAATCTGTAGCTGGAAGTTCCCAAGTACAGGCGCACACGTTTATAAACACGTTGCTTATTGGTATTGGCGGGAGAATGGGCAACCCAGGATAGTCAGGACAGACCTAAGATATAGAACCTGATGGTCTCCAGAGTTAGGCTGAAAACAGGATGCCAGACTGCATAATTTTTTAGAAAGGTGTACTTGGCATAACAGGGTGCGGAGCTGGGAATAGTGCTTGACTTTAAACATGTCTTCTCCCAGGTTCCTGTTCAAAAATCACAGGGGCATGAGCATCATTTGTCACCTAGATCAGAACTCAAAGTCCTGGGCACTTGCAGGGTTTAACCCTTTCATCCATGCTGTCGTTTTTGCCAATCTGCATTTTGTCAACGGTGTTTCAAATACTTTATTTCTCAGTTGGTTGGTTGTTTTCATTTGTTAACAATTTAGAATAAACTTGCCTTTTAGTAAGGGAAAATAAATTTCCAAACAACTGGCTGTGAAGTAAGAAAAAGTCTTGAGCCAGCAACAAGGTAAGATAAAACTATTTCTTACACTTTTGCTTTAAAGACAATAAGTCACTTATGAATATGTTTTTGCATGTATTTTAGCTCACACTTTTTCAGGAAGTCTGACCCCTTCACAAAACCATGCCATCTTTATTTTCTTTTCTAGCTTTTACCTTCTAAACCACCTAGTAGCATAAAAGAGGAAGAAGTGATATGGTACAGTCATTTCCTAAAGGGTCTTTTTTCACAGGAACAACTGAAATATGTGTGCATGCATAGTTAAAATTGTGTGCGATCTTTTTGAAGAGAATACTTGAATTCAAGAGAATAATCTTCATGTTAAAATTAAAGGGCTGGGCTTTTTCTATTCTGCTTAGGTTAACTATTGAGTCACTTTTCCTAGATCTCTGTCTTTGCCTTCTGTAACTTTAGTAATGGGCTTGTGAGATTCCTGGTGCTTCCCCCAAGCAAGGAGCCACTTTTGCTGGTTATTCATTCCTACTGATATTTAGGACATGAACATCTGTGTCTGTTGTACAGACTGCTGTACAGATGATGTTGGATGTTGCTCAGAGGCAGAGGTCTGTAGATCCTCCGTGCATGTCTTCGCTGAACGAACCCAAAGGGAAACTGAGACTTTTTAACCTACTTTTCCCCCCTTCCTCACTGTTTTTCTGGAGTATGTGCACCAGACCTCTTACTATCTGTTGTGTTGTGCTTCTCTTCTAGCCTCTGTGTCACCTCCCTCATTTTCCACATGGGACTAGTGTATGTCGTGTACATCTGCATGGCTCTCCAGAGCTCTCCTCAAAATGTCACCTGCATTCTCTTTTCTTCTGGTGTTCTGCCTAATTTATTCTGTTCAGGGTACCTTGTCACTCTGCCATTCTCATGTCTCATCTCATGCCTGTTCTTGAGGTACCCCACACGCTCTGGACGACACAACACAAAAGGACATCCAGATTTTACTTCACCCTAGTTTTAGACCTTTCTGCTGCTGGAATAAGCCACAAGTATAAGCATCCTGGTATAAAAATGTACTGTGTCCTGCCGTTTTATCCACTTAGAAAGATGAGGTGCCCCATATAGAGATACAGTATGTGGTGGAACATGCACAGATACACTTGCTTAGCGCCCTGGCTTAGTCCTTGGAGAAGACTGTCCCCTCTAGCTCTGCTTTTGTTTGTTCTTGACCTTGGTCTTCTTGCTTGTGCTGGAATTTGTGTTGGGCTGAAAACTGGGCAGAACAGAGGCATTTGTGGTGTGTGTATTGATAAGAAAACATTGAAAGTATGATAGGAACCAATAACAGAGGGTTAGGAACCAATAGCAGAGGGTTTGTTTCCCTTCTGGGCACTAACTGGTTGAATGTACTGACCATAGGATGGAAAGGACTGCAAAATCCTGACCTTTGCAACAACTGCAAAGCTGCAGACTTCTCTGCTCTTTCAAAGTACATGAATTGTAACAAGGAAATGTTCGTTTATCTGCGATAAGTGATAGGATGAGAGGAAACAGCCTCAAGCTGCACCAGGTGAGGTTTAGATTGAATATTAGGAAAAATTTCTTCACAGAAAGGGTTGTCAGGCATTGGAACAGGCTGCCCAGGGAAGTGGTGGAGTCACCATCCCTGGAGGTGTTTAAACGATGCGTAGATGTGGCGCTTAGGGACATGGTTTAGTGGTGGACTTGGCAGTGGTGGGTTAATGGTTGTACTCAATGATCTTAAAGGTCTTTTCCAACCTAAATGATTCTATGATTCTGTGACTGACCATGCAAGGCCTTTCGATCGATCTACAGCATGACAGCAATGGAAGGACCTTTTCACACAGCAAGAGGGTGATGCTGGGTTGAACCAAGTCCTCTTGGAAGGGCAAGGAGGATGCAGAGCCTGCCTTCGCAAGGGTGGATGGATGTCTGCACCTTTAAGAGTATCTAGTCAAGGAACCCTTTTGGTGTGAAAGGGGTGTTGGCTAAATGGGGGGAAGCAATAAACAAAACATATAGAGACAAACATGGACTGACAAGCCTAACAGGGGCAAGGACAAGAAACAAGCTTCGTCAGCCACACTAATGGGTGGGCTACTTATAGCGTCACTCAACAGTCACATTGCATAGAAGATATCTCTGAGTTATGATTCTTTTCTTAAGCTTAGCCTTGGATAACACACTTCCACCATGTCCCCTGTATGGACCAGGCCCTGCCAGAGCCTGACTTCATCAGCATCTGGACACTTCTAGAAGAAGTATCCATAAACATGATTAAAAATATCCCTGATGTCAAGCAGATCTTATGATTTTCTTCATGCTAATTGCATTAGGGCATCGCTTAAAATGTTTAAAGTTGGGCATCAAATAATAAAGTTAATCAGTTACATCACCCCTAGAATGCTAAAGTCTTTTTTTATCTTTACATTATTTATCCTCACAGACTTGGTCCAGAAGGTTCTTAGTCATTTGCAATACTAAACTTAGAGAAGAAAGATGGCAGTTTAGTAGTTTTAATCAATTATTCCCATTTTATCAAACCAGAAAATAAAATGCATAAGAAATTGTCACTTATTGTTGAATTGCCATTCATATCATCTCGTGTTCTGTACTGGGGAAAGATCTGTAGAATTTCAGACTTCAGTTATGACTGCAGTGCCTGTCTCAATATTAGACATGAAATTATCTTATATTCATATGATTCATTGCTTAGTCTTCAACATATATATTTGAAGATGTCAGCTTCAGAAGAACCTAACAGATTTCCTGAACATGTAATAATTGCAGCACCTTTCTTGAAATGCCAGGATTTCAGGCCTTAAAATCAGTTATAAATCATATTCTATATTAATAATCTGAAACATTTTGTTATTTAGTGCTGGCAAATGCACTTCTTAATGCTATTTCCATTCAGCTTATCCTCTTCTCTGTCTGCCTGTCTTTATAAATGAGGACAGGCTCACTTTGCTTTGGCTGGGTGTGTGTGCTGGAGTAACACTTGACGTCTGAAGGAGAATAGTAAATTCATCCATGCGATGGGCTGCAGTCATCCGCCTCCATTTTACTTGAGACAGTAGGACTTCTTACAAAAAAATCTAATACAACATGTTGAATTTGCATGTTGCTAGTTCTTATCTTTCAGAATATATGACAGATTGTTTTGTGTAGCTCCAAATCGTCATCATTAGTTTTATTAGATAATGGGTATTTTTACCGATATGGTCATTCTGATAATTTCCTATGATGTTTGTGGTTGAGCACTGCCATGGGGTGGTTTTAGCAGTATGTGCCTCACAGGGTGCTGAGTTCCCTTAGTTCTCACAGAATTACAAAAACTTTAAGTTTCAGCATCTTGTAGGAGTTTTCACCTCTTGCCCATCATCTGCTCACCTCTTACTTTACTAACATTCTTGCTTGGAAGAAAATCAGAAAAGATGCTACCTGAACCTCTGCAAGGTGCAGTAGTCCAAATGAACATGAGAAGTAATTGTGAAGCTATATTGTTGCGTTTGTTTTATTAACTTGTTTTGGCTGAGATTTTGCAGGATGTACCTAGCTCTTTTATGTTTGGGATGCTCTGCAAAAGAGAGAAGCAAAGAAAAAACTTTGTTGCCTGTATGAGGTATCATGAAACTTCATGGAAGTGTCTGGTTCAAGTAGAGAATTACTGGGTAAGGGACTAAGAGAGTGTTAGTCCTTGGCTTTCACTCCCCTGGTACCAGGCTGAGAACTTCTGCGAGTCTGCAAGTGCTATTCAATGTATTCAATGACTTGGATGAGGGACTAGAGTGCACTGTCGGCAAGTTTGCTGATGACACCAAGCTGGGAGGAGTGGCTGACACACCAGAAGGCTGTGCTGCCATCCAGAGACCTGGACAGGCTGGAGAGTTGGGCAGGGAAAAATTTAATGAAATATAACAAGGGCAAGTGTAGAATCTTGCATCTGGGCAGGAACAACCCCAGGTTCCAGTATAAGTTCAGGAATGACCTGTTGGAGAGCAGTGTAGGGGAAAGGGACCTGGGGGTCCTGGTGGACAGCAGGATGATCATGAGCCAGCACTGTGCCCTTGTGGCCAAGAAGGCCAATGGCATCCTGGGGTGTATTAGAAGGGGGGCTGTTAGTAGGTCGAGAGAGGTTCTGCTTCCCTTCTACTCTGCCCTGGTGAGACCTCATCTGGAATATTGTGTCCAGTTCTGGGCCCCTCAGTGCAAGAAGGACAGGGAACTGCTGGAGAGAGTCCAGCGCAGGGCCACAAAGATGATTAAGGGAGTGGAGTATCTCCCTTATGAGGAAAGGCTGAGGGAGCTGGGTCTCTTTAGCTTGGAGAAGAGGAGACTGAGGGGTGACCTCATTAATGTTTATAAATATGTAAAGGGTGAGTGTCAGGAGGATGGAGCCAGGCTCTTCTCGGTGACAACCAATGATAGGACAAGGGGCAATGGGTATAAACTTGAACACAGGAGGTTCCACTTAAATATGAGAAGAAACTTCTTCACAGTGAGGGTGCCAGAGCACTGGAACAGGCTGCCCAGGGAGGTTGTGGAGTCTCCTTCTCTGGAGACATTCAAAACCCGCCTGGACGCCTTCCTGTGTAACCTCATCTGGGTGTTCCTGCTCCGGCGGGGGGAATTGGACTAGATGATCTTTTGAGGTCCCTTCCAATCCCTGACATTCTCTGATTCTGTGAGTTCAAAAAAGATAAAGCTGCAAAACTGTGTAGAATTGGAGAGTTTGTGTTTCTTCTCCTCCCAAGCTTTGGGCAGTGGGCCTGCTCTTTGCCCGTGCATCTCTGTTGGATGATATTGCAGAGAGAGAAGCAAACCAACTTTTCTTTTTTTGCAACAGTAAGGTTGGCACCTTACTTACTAGTGCCCTGTGTAAATACAGCCAAGCACAAAAAGGTATTAAAACTTTTCAGTCCTGTCTGTACAATAATTTCTTTAGAAATGTCAAGAATTCAAGCCCTAGCAGCATTTCTGATTAATACCTGCTTCTAATCTTCAAAACATTTGTTTTGTGGCAGAAGATTAATCATAGGAAATTATCTATTCCAAAAGTCTTTGGTTTATTTTTTATTGCTGGAAGATACATATATTTAAAAGCCAATGAGCATCTCCTCCTAGGAGGGTACATATTGCCTTCATCTGTCTCCCTTTATGAGCCTGCTGCATGTTGACAAGTCCTATAGAATTATTTCCAGCCTGTTCGAATGTTTTTTCCCTTTTTCAACTGCAGGCAGAATGACAAATCAGACTTGCAGTATAAAATGTATTTTGCTGGGAAGTGACCGTGGTGAATTCGATGCCGTGCTGGTTAGTTGTTGTATTTCAAGGCAGAAGAGCTATATTTGATCTTGGGGGTGGAAGAGAAAAACCACAGTGTGCCGGCTGGTGGCTGCTCTGTCGCTAATTTATTGGCAGTTTGGGGGGAAAAAAAAAATCTGCATTCTCTTTTTATTTTTTAGCCCAGATATTAGCATGAATTATGGCACTAGCTATTTAAAAAAGAGTCAAGTGGAAAATTTAACTCCTTGGAGAGTTGTGTGTAGGTCTGAGCCATAACTGAGGCTTTTAACTGTCATACTCCTGCAAATCATAATAAAGAGTAATAGGTAAAAAGCCACTGCTCCTTTAAATCAGTGTCACCGGTGACTCAGAATATCTATTGATTTTTTTTTTCTTTATTCCTGCCAACAGTTTCAATTAAGATTCAGCAGATCCACTCTGAGAAAAACCTGTATAAAACGCTTCATAATATTTTGGTTTAATGCTGCTTTTTAAATTCTGTTTAAGCAATAAGCATTTTAAAGTAATTATATCTGTTACACATTAAAACATTGATCTAAAAGGCTAGTATAATGCCCAATTCATAGCTTTTGTTATAAATTTTTGAGTGTATAATTATAAGAATGTATGTTTCATCAACTTTTTTTCAAACAATGCTATACAAATTTTAAAAGTCAATTATATTCACCCAGACATATTACTTTCTGAATACTGGAGAATTAATGGCATGGTTTTGAAAAAAAACAAAACAAAACATGCACCATATTTTCCCTGCAAATAGTGCATGTACCAACAAATCATCTGGACAAAATGATTACAGGCTATTTGTCTTACCCTTTGTAATGCACTAAGCGAATTTCACTGCTTCATCCACACAGGAAGCATTTGCTAATTTGGGGTTTATAGCACATTTGTCAGGCCTTTTACCTGTATTTGTGCATTCTGGAGGGGCTAACTGCAGATGTGCAGCAGCTGTTGTTCCAGATAGGATTGTGTGACCGTATTCCGCAGGGAAGCCAAGTGGGAGGAAGACAACCTGAGGCTCTGTCGTTCTCCAGGAGATCTTGAAAGCCACAGAAAAAGAAATGAGAAGGGCAGCCATTAGGGAGAAGAGCAAGATGCATGTGTAGAATAAATGCATATTAATAAAAAGGTTTGCCTCCTGAGTCACCGTGCTTCCCATTTAGATTTCCATATTGACATGTGGCACCTGCTGTAATTGCTTGCATTAAGAAGTAATACCAGGAAGGTATATACTTCTAGTTTGCACTACAGCAATTTATCAACTGGAAAAAGAAAAAGAAGTTAACATTGTACTACTAGCCATCCGAGATCTGTGGGTCACAATCTGGCAACCATTGGCGAGAAATCTTGAAGTCCAACACGATTATCTCTGAAATTTCTATCAGACCCACATACATTTGTAGCTGATATATTTTTTAGTTGGTACATGTGGATCTTTCTGAAGTCTTCTGCCATTTCACAAACAAACTTAGCATGTCCATTTCCATTTTCACTCGGTAGGCTTCTATCCCAAGCAAGCAAGAAGTTTTTGTTTGCTTTCAAGACTGTGTGTTAGGGAACTTCACATGTTAAATGTAACTTCACTGCCATCAACATTTGAAGGCCCCCGAACTCTCTTACACATTTGTTTTTCTACTGGTTTGGAAATTAGCAGGTTAAAATAAAAAGGCTGAAATGTATATCCTGCATGGCAAGTGAAAAATGTTAAGAAATAAATGGCTGGTGTTCTTTTGTGCAAAGTAGGATTAATTTATGGAAGCTGTGGTGAAATAGGGATTGAAATTTCCTGTATTGTAATTTTAAAATGCCAAAACAGGCGGAGACCTTCAACGCTGAGTGGTGTCCGAAGGTCATGACAGGCTCTAGGCTGAAGAGCTATCAATTGTTTGCATGCTTCAGTGTCTAACTGATTCAGGACCTGGAGGGGGTTTGACATCACCATTCTAAAGCTTTTCCTTCTGAGGACAGTCTGAGGTGTTCAATCTATATTTTCCGCGTTCTGGCATTTCATCATTGAAGGGCTAATGTTCTTTAGCCATTTTCCTGAAGAAATGGAGGATATTGTAAATTTACGTTGTAAAGAATAATGAATATGAAGCCCGATGCAAGGAGGATTTAATCACGGATAAATGCCACCATTGAAAGCCTAGCGCTCTCAGAAACCATGAGACCATCTGATGTATTTTAATATTGTTAGGAACCTTGTCTGTCGCTTACCTGTGCTGCAGCTGTAATGAGGTGGATTCTGGAACAACATCACAAATCAAACAACTAAATCTGGTCCACATGAAGGTGGTGCAGTGTCCTTGGAGTGGAAAAGAGAGACAAGAATTCCCGGTCCATCTCCAGGAACCCCTGTCTCATGAACAGGAGCAATATCAGTAAAAAGGTTGAGCAGGAAACCTCCTTTACGGAAAGGAAAAATGTGAGAAGGGAGAAATGAGATGAAAAATAGCTACAGTGGAGACTGGAAAACTCCCCAGGTCAAAACAATAGGAAAAATGGCCAAGAACTGCAAGAAAAAAAAATTAAAGACAAACTATTAAAATAAAAAAGTCACTGAGACCAAAAAGAAAAAAAAATAAGCAATGAGGAAGTGGAAAAAAAAGACAGATTTGGAAAAAAGATATTGATTTATCTTTAGCCTGTGCCTTTTTCTGAAATGTGAACTTAGAAGACCTTTGGTAGCCAGATCAATAAAATCTTTAAAATCATTTACTTAGATTGAAGGCCAAAAGATAAACTCTTGTGATAAAAACTTCTACATTTATTTGCCAGAACGGGGTAAAAAGTGTTCACCGCTCATTTACCTTCCCATTGATTTTCTTTCAAGCTAAGAAAAAATGCGCTACATTTGGACAGAAGAAGACATTGACGTACCTTCTCCTGATTTAGCAATGTAGAATACAAGGCAATGGTCCCTTAAGGGTAGTTAAAACCATAGAACAAATGGCAAGTCTACAAAGATGCAAGAGGAAGCGAGTTTCTGTCTACGTATGAGACCAAACTGCCTGCAACTACTGTCCGGCAATATGAAGGATGATTGGCTTTATTTCCAGTTGCTACCACTAGAGAATTTATTTCTTAATTTAATGCGTACTTCAAATGTAATTTATTTAGGTTTTTCAGGTGTTAAATCAGAAGCATGCTGAATTTAAATTTAGCTTTTTGGATATATGTTATATTTTTATGAAAAGAAATCAGTGATCTGAAACACAGTGATTTTTAAAGTACAGTCTCTTTTGTCACTATTGTATTTTACATTAGTAAACTTGTAGCTATTATTTGCATTAATAACACCATATTATTTTTTCGTCGGAAAGAAGCAAACACCACTGTACATTTATTGGGCTATAAGTCTTACATTGCGTTTAGTGAAAACTGGCTCTTCTGCCTGTAAGATAAACCTTTGGAAACAAAATAACGTCACTGATGATAACCTAGTTTTATCTCAATATTAATTGTATGTGCCATTGGGCTATTTCCTCTGAAGGGATGTTGTCCTGCACTTTTCTAAAGCTTGGGTTTGTGCATTTTCGTTTCAAGGAGTGTTAAACCCGAAGTAAATGGAGCACTTCTTCTACACCATCACGCATGAGCTTTAAATTACATAGAGATGTGCTTGACAAAATGTGTTCAACCTCTGACCTTCTGAGAGCCTTTCCCAAGGAGAACTGAAGGTCACCTGTTGTTAACTGTATGATTGAGACTTGATTGTATGATGGTTTGAACCTGGCTGGATTTCTTTATCTTCATGTTTTTAAAAACAGTTATTTGTGCTCTGTTACTGTACTATAACGTTGAAAGAAAGGTCATGGAAATTTATATTTTTATATAAGAGAAGGTCATGGAGTCTGATCGTTGCTGTGCTCTGGGCAGAGGTGGATCAAAAGCTTTTTCAGCCCTCAGCTGCGTAAGCTGGGAGATTCTGGGTTCATTTGGGTTGGGTTTCATCTTCTTAAAGCGCACGGGCTTTTCTTCCACCTGTGTATCAGGCTTTTGGAATAAAATTTGTCTTCAGACATGATTTTTAGTATCTTCCTTTCACAGTCGCTTGGTTTTTAGTATTTCGGTATCTTCTGTAGCATGTAGTGTCATAATAATCCATGATGTCCTCGAGCAAAAATAGAGTAGGAAGAACTTAATTCAGAAGAGTCCATCTGTTTTGCCTTATGATTTGTTTTCAGCTGACCTTTGATAAGGGCTGGTTCATACTTGCAGATTTTTAGAATTCATTTTGAGTGTGCGCTTGTCTGAACTTTTTATTAATTCTCTTCTTTTCTTTTGCAGATTACAGATAGAAGAATCTTCTAAACCTGTAAGGCTATCACAGCAGCTGGACAAAGCCGTAACCACGAACTACAAACCGGTGGCTAATCATCAATATAATGTAAGTACCTTTCAGTATTTTCCCTTATTCTCCTAGCCAGAATCTGACTCAGGACACCAGAATCACTCTGCTGCTGTCCTGCAGCCCTTTGGCTCACAGTTGGCCACTGTCTTTGGAAATGTTCCATGTTATCTGGTTTCTCCCTGATTTTGTCTTTTGGGGATGTCCTTTCTGTCTCAAGACCAATGTCACCCTTGGGGCTGAGGTCTGCCAGTTCAAACTCTCTCGTGTTACCTGATGAGGGCAGACTACCTTTACCCAAGCCTTTTCTAGTGTCTTTATTACATTCTTCCTCTGGACTCTTTTTGAAATGTAATTTTGAAATTCGGGGATAGAAGGCAGTTCTGGCTTTGTGCTGTGAGGTGTGGAAGCACTCCTTTGAGCCAAATAAAATATCATATGGAGGTGGGTAAAAGACTTGAAAAGAATCATTAATTTCCAGTCCTTTGCAGGAACTGACAACAAGTAGAAAAGAATAACAGGTGATAATTTTTCACAGTTTCATACCTTCCTAGTACGTGTTATTTGCATCATTATCTTTGTCAATATTACACCCACACTGCTGTTTCAGATCAGTTGATGTACATACAAACTATAATGTCCTTTTTCTTAAAGATCCTCTTTGAGTAATTTGTATGTATGCATATATAACCACTGTTACTGTTGAATGTGAGAAATGGTAAGTCATACTGAAAATGAATCACTGTGTTAGTCATTTAAACTTTTACACTTTTTATTAAGATTTTATTTACATAAAACAAATGACAATATACGGGGTGATATTTAAGCATTATTCTGAAAGGCAGTCTCTCCACAGAACCAAAAATAATAGTTTATCTCTCATGGAACTGTTTTGTAGTAGTTACTATTCAAAGTCTGATCTATACATAGATAATCATACCAATATAACTATTTCAGCTAAGGGAATGACATTTAACCAAAATAGTCACACTGGTATATCCTGCTATGCAAATGCAATTTTATGAGAGTATATTGTTTTATGATACTACTATTATTCTTCTTCTTTAATTCTGGAATAAGGTACAGTGATGTGCAGCTTCTCTTTTTACCTGGATTCTGTGCCAATTCCCTGACACTAGCATAATTACAACAATAGGACTTCAAGCTGGAGACAACCTTTGAAACTTTATTCCAGTTGCCAACTGCTGTTGTCTTATCATTACAGAAATTTCAATCTTATATGAGATTCAAGGGGTATAACCAGGACGTAACCAGCCTTCTTACAAGTTATGATGTTCTTGTGTCCTAATTGTAGTGGTTTTAGAGGTTACATAGCAGTCCCTGCTTATGGAAATCCATTGGCAGTGTGTTTACTTTTCCGGTCTGTCTTAAAGTTGTTCTGATGGAAAAAATCTAGTAGGAGATACCTGTTTATACTTGAGTCACTCTTGGCCTTGCCTCTGAAGGCCCAGGCGTGGCTTCTTTCTACGATACCTTTCTTTTCATTAAGTCTTTTATTAAGGTTCAGGTTAGATGGCTGAAGGGATGTACGTCTGGGAGAACATCTCTGTGATCTTTTTAAACCTCTTGGTTAAAGTTTTCTGGTGTTTTCAAGCAGTAGTTGCTTTCTTAAAACTTGCCGTATTGCTTATAGTCATATAGAATCATAGAACATGACAGACCTGTTGGGGACAAGACTTTTCACAAGAAAAATGCTAATACATTCAGTCATCTACTGAGGAGTTTCTGAAGAAAGAAGGAATATCTACTAAATAAGAAAGTGAGGGGTAACATTTCCTGAATTAAGAGATGGTAGAATATTAAATGGGGCTTAAGTGTATACCCATAAATGAACATACACCAGGAAGGAGGAGGGTAAGAAATTACATGTTGAAGGGAAATAGTAATAGATTGTTTGAATACAAGGATGAGGAAAGTGATCTTTTTTTTCCAAGAAATTATGTTAAGCCTGCCTTTTTATTAGAAGAAATCGCATTTCCATTGTGATATATGCCAGGATTATAATTTAGCTTTTCGTCTCTGGGAAAGGGATCTTCATTTTCTGTATATCTGTACGTGATACACATCTTTAAAAGGTTGCAGTAAATGTTCTTGCAGTGGGAATCTTTCTGTGACTTAATTATTTTTTCTAATACAGCAGAAGAGTTCTCTAGTGGTGCTGGTTACCCCTTCAGAGGCTTCTTTGTGGTCTCCCCTCTTCCCCCTCTCCTGTACTAAAGAGATGGGTACCTGTGCTTCAGGGGATGCGAAAACCTTTAAGACTTCTTTCAAACATCTTCAAATGAAACTTTAGATTTAGTCTCACTTCTTTATCACCTTTATATTAGCTGTCTACCAAAGCAGTGTAATACATCAGTTTCAGTATTAATGATTCCTTGAAGAGGGAAATTCTGGCAGCTTTTCAGCAAACTTAGCAACATCCTGGGAAGGTAAACAAAGAGAAATTGATTTCTATATGAAGTCTTGCAGGGATAAACTCACACCTTCCATACTAGACAGCTTGTTCTAAAATGGTCCTTCAATTAAATCAAATAATGTTTTAATGCTTTTTAAATATAAAAACCACACAGTTTTAAAGAAATCCAATTAGTTTACTGTGTACATGCATTCTGTAATATGACAAGTGCTTTACGCTTACTGCATAAAAAATCCTGTTTGCAAAGAAAACAGGAAGGAAAAAAAATGAAAGGCCGCATTGTAATGTGCTGTGAGCAGTGTACTCACAAGACAAAAAGAAGAAAACAGCGACAGATACCACGCTTTTTTTTTAATATCACTTGACAATGCGCTCCGTGTTTTCAGACAACAGCGGGAGCTGTTGCTGAAGTTGGAGGGAGATGCTGGAGTGTTGCTAATTAAAACGTGGGCAACTGGGGCGCCAGCTGCAAATAACTTTTCAACAAAGGGAGGGTTTGATATTCAGTTTTCTGTGCAAGTTGTTTTTATACATTAATGAATTAAGAATTTTAGCGTATTCACGTTGCGTTTGTAAATGGAATGCAAATACTCATCCTTGATTTACTTCAGATCGTCCAAAGAATGTAAAATGGATGCTCCTGTTGGGGAGAGTGTGCACTAAAATAATAGAAAAAGAAGAATGCTGAGCATTACAATTTACTATTATAGCAAAAAAAAAGATTGTGCTTTAGTTAAAGAGTCTAGTTCATGTTATTTCCAGGAGACTGTTATTCATGTAATTAGGATTTTATACCCATTCGTGAAAAAGCCCTGTCAGCCACCTAACATCAGTGAAGATAATGTTGAATTTCCTTATTGTTACTTTGTTCCTTTGTGTAGGAAGCATCAATTTTAAAGCGAGTCATTTTTTTGTTCACATGGAGAGAGTTATAGCTCGTAGCTAGTTGCTAGCTAAGCACATTTTCACTATATGTCATTTGAAGAGGTACAAACAGTACCATGGATTTTTCATTGTTGTTCTCAGAGATTGGCTTGAGAGTCCCAGTAGCTTTTCCCATTACGCCGTGTTACTTACCCGTTGTTCCCACAGCTTTGCCATGTACAGAAGGAATAACCTCAGTGCTTCGCTCTTGTTCTTGCTCCTTAAAAAAAAAAAAAAAAAAAAAAGGAAAAAACAAAACAACAAAAACAAACAAAAAACACAGAATCACAGAATGGTTGGGGTTGGAAGGGACCTCTGGAGATCATCTAGTCCAACCCACCTGCTAAAGCAGGTTCACCAGAGCAAATCACACAGGAATGTGTCCAGGCGGGTCTTGAATGTCTCCAGAGAAGGAGACTCCACAACCTCTCTGGGCAGCCTGTTCCAGTGCTCTGGCACCCTCAAAGTAAGGAAGTTTCTCCTCACGTTCAGATGGAACTTCCTATGCTTCAGTCTGTGCCTGTTGCCCCTCATCCTATCGTTGGGCACCACTGAAAGGAGTCTGGTCCCATCCTCCTCACACCCACCCTTGAGATATTTATAAGCACTGAGAGGATCCCCTCTCAGCCTTCCCTTCTCCAGGCTGAACAGACCCAGCTCTCTCAGTCTTTCCTCATAAGAAAGACGCTCCAGACCCCTCATCATCTTTGTAGCCGCTGCTGGACTCCCTCCAGTAATTCCTTGTCGTTCTTAAGCTGGGGAGCCCAGAACTGGATGCAGTACTTGAGATGTGGCCTCAGCAGGGCACAGTAGAGGGGGAGGACAACCTCCCTCCTCCTGCTGGTCACAGTTTTCCTAATGCACCCCAGGTGAAAGGAGAAGATTGGTTTCTTCCATCACTTCAGTTTGACCTGAGGAGGTCGCAGTTTGTTTCTGGTTTTCTTCTTGTTCATTTTGTTTTTGTTGTTCGGGAGGTAGAAAATTGCAGAAGGGTTGGTAAGAGCAGGAATAACAGCTGCTGCTATGGCAGTGATGCAGCCTGTAACTGGCTGTCTTTATCTTTCACACCGCATCCTTCAACTTGAATCGTTTTGAGTCAGGGAAAAGTTGCTAACCTTAAAAACAAATACATGGGTCTTTACTGAAAAGTGGCCTCAAATGTACACAGGAACCCAGAAGTCAGTCAAGTTTTGTAAAGAGAGATGCCTTTGTCTCACCTACTGTCTCCTGGACTTGACCTCTAAAGTATCAGAAGCTTTTCTGGCAACAAATTAAGGCTGGATATTCCGTCTCCTCCTCTTGTGAAATGATAACATGCAAATATTCAAAACATTAAGTTGCTGGTCCTAGTCTCCCATCAGCCAGTGTCTCAAAAGCAGTGGGGATCTACTGAAAATCCAGTAGAATGTTGCTTACCAGTAGCAGCCATGATCTGATCAACAGCTGCACAGAGAAACGGGAAAATTCTGTGGGTCCCTGAGTCAAAAAACGCTGAAAACTCAGGCTCAGAATGACCACTACTGTTGATTGCAGTGGCTAATTAGAAAACTCTGCTTCCAGGAGAACACACTGTCAGTGTCTTGGTTTTTGAAGAAGATCTCATGAAGTTGTAGTTCCTGCTTTCTTTCTTATGTGGAAAGAAATGTATAATATATCCTATGGGATGGTAATTCTGCATTCGACTCTGAAATACCAAAGAGAAATAATCTGGAGCAGTATTCAGACCAGACAAAAAAATATTTGTTGTACTCAACTAGATTAGATTATTTTTATATTTTTTTTTTTTTAAATAATGTTTGGGTTGCTGTTGTTGACTAATATTCTTCTGAAAACACAATATAACATGGTGCTGTCTGCAACTTTGTGCATGCCAGGTATTCTCTGTATCTTGGTTTCATTCCGTGTAAAATGATGCTGCTGCCCTATTTTGTGATGATCTTACTCGTTTGTTTATTTGAAGCATTTTCAGTCTCACTGCTTATGGGATGGTGGATTTGCTCTTTGACTCTCTCCAGCTTAAAAGGCAAATAAGCCATTTTCAAATAATATTAGAAAACAAACCAAATTTGTTATTGTAAGTGGAAATACAACTTGCAAAATACACAGTGTAATGGGATTCTGACCATAACAGGTGCTTTTCAATGCTAGCATGAAGTATCAGCTTTAGACTGTAGCCTGAGATGTGACATATCCATGTATTTTTTAATACCAAAGGGACAGCTATCATGCTAAAATAAATTTTAAATGCATGTCTTAAACCCTGAATACTTCAGTGTCCTCAGGATGCACCCCTGTCCTTGCAGCAAGTCCCTACAGCTTTGCACTGAGTTAGAACATGACAGTGGTAGTAAATCATTGCTCTGGAGAGATGGTTTCTCTGGCAGGAAAAATATAAATGCTCATCATATATCTTAGTAAATTCTGACTTAAGCGAGGTGTAAATTAAAAGCATTTTTAATGCCTCAAACTGCCTATTGTCAGATCAGATGAAAATATGACATGAAGAATTGGCAATCCGGTAGTTGATTTAGCATATTGCTTACTTGCAGGTAGCAGAAGAGACAAGCACTTTTACACATCTCCAGTTTCATCCTATATTTCATGCAGCAAAGGGCCATCCCACTTCCCACTCTTTGTACCATTTATTTTGGTGCTTCATTCAGAAACCCATGCGCACCTATCAGGCCATGGGTAGTGCTGTAGGTCACAGTAGACTTTTGGATGAATGAGATTTTCCCTGCTTCTCCGATACCTATATGACTACATGAATATACCCAGTAGAGAACTGGCTAACTGCTTTGTTGGTGGAGTTGCAGGGAACCCTGAGTGCACCCTGGCCATGCTGCTTGGTAAAGAGTTCAGCTTGCAGCCACGGGAATGGTGTCATATTATGCTCTTTAGCTGCGTACGAATATTCTGTTATGTTTCCTGACTGTATTTTGGGTTTGTAGTTTTAAAGAGTGTCACCTGAGTAGACGTGTTCATAAATATTTCAATGCCATTGCAGTTCTAGTTCATGTATTTATGACTAGATGCAGTCTACTGGCATTATCCTGTGTAGTGAAACTATCCTGGTAGACAGAGATTGAATCCACAACGGGGCTTCCAAAACATACAATTAAAATCTTCTCAAGGTCAACAGAGGTTCCTAATGAATTGTCTGTTGGACTTTCAGAAGAAATGCTTTCATTACTATTGTTTATAGCGAGGCCAATGTCCTAGATTTTTGTTGCTACTGTAGTTTTCCTGGTGTAGCAGTTCTGCTGTAGATCATGGCAGCCAAGATAATGTTCTGTGAAGCCGTTTTACTTGATGCTACAGTTTGCTATTGTTGCAAAGCTATTACTGTTTTGAAGATTTTTTTTAAAATGCAGAGACTAAAGAGTTAAATAATTACACTAACGTGTATTAGTGGATAGAAATCAATTGTGCGGGTTTGTGTGAAGAGGTTGTGTCTTCTGTAACACTAACATACGGTTGGAAAAGCAGACAAGTATTTGGTTGCCCAAGCCCATCTTAGGTTTTGAGCAGAAGCAACAGATTTCAAGGTACAGGTTGGGAAAAATTGCTCTGAGTTCAGTTTAACAACGTCCGTCCGTTTTGGGATTTGAAAGAGAAGGTTGGCTGACCAGAGACCTGTGAGCAACAGCAAAGGTGGTAATAGTCTTTAGCCAAGTTGGGACAGAGACCAAGAGACAGGCTATTTTCTCTCAGAGAGTAGGAGTGGGTTAGCTGGCAAGGAAACATAGGAAAAAATGAATTGTGCCATAAAACCAATCTCTCATAAAAACCAAGATTTTTAGTATCCAGTAGAACTGTGAATTTTCATCTCTGAGCTGCTTCTCTGAAGGTCTTCATTTTGAGGATCAGGTTTGAGACATCAGAGGTGGAACGACTCCCATACAAAATTATCCCGCTGGGAGCCAGGTGTGTCTCCCATATTGCTCATGGGCTTCTCTTCTGCTGGGTGTTGTGCTTCTTCGGATCCACCCGTGCAGTTTGCCTGAAAGCGCGTGATGATTGCATGGAATCTGTTACCTTCTGGGTCACTTTTATTGTTTCCTAGGAGCTTGATGGTTTTCTGTTATTGAGGATGGGTGGTATCGGGGGTGGGTGATGCGCTGGCAGATGTTGCGGTTGGTGCTCTGCAGTGACTGGGGCTTTTTTGGGATGTGCCGGGCTGTGTAAGTCTTGCTTCTGAGGATGAATGTGAGGAAACGCAGGAAGTAGTTTTGGAGGCTGGCAGAGGTAAAAGTTTCTGCAAACGTATACGGTGATCTTGTGCAGATTATAGTAGCTAAATACTTTTTAATATGCATTCTGAAATAGGATGGTGTGTGGCAGCAAGGGGCCTCTACTTGCTTGGATGGAGTTTTTTGGACTAGTGTAACTTTGTGTGTGCCACTCAGGTTTCTCCTGAAGAGATACCACCCAACATGTCCTTGAAGCGTGTCTTCACTCGGCGAAGATTGGTTTTGTGTTGGTGGAGTGGCTGCCTTGAGTGCTGTTTCTGGAACAGATGAGGCAGCATCCAAGGGCCATTTGAGCATCCTTTGGGCAGGTGGTTGTTATGATTGTGGATGTAGCTGTGTTGGTCTGTGGATTTTCCCAAATATGGTAATCTGTAGGTTGTCTGATATTTGTCATTGTACTTCAGAAGCTGATATCAACAGAAGTGGAGTGAAAATACCATCTCAGTTTGGAATCCTGTACTAATGTTAATTCTCTCTCCACATTTGGACACATCATGAAGTCTCTCTTACTGGGATTTTTTACTGGATAACGTAGAGATATATATCTGAAAAGCTTATTGTGCTGAGTACAAAATGCTTAGTTTATGTTCATAAAAGAACATTTGAGTGCTCAAAAGAAAATTTTCCAGATGAAAAGCACTGAGTCATTGAACAGTGTTTTATTAAATACAAGAGGTTTTTTTATGTCTTAATGTTCAGCACTGAGAATTATACAGCATTACAGATGAATGTCTTTAAAACGTGTTTTGTATCTGATAGATTGAATATGAGAAGAAGAAGAAAGAAGATGGGAAACGGGCTCGAGCTGATAAACAACAAGTGTTGGACATGCTTTTTTCAGCCTTTGAGAAACACCAGTATTACAACATTAAAGACCTGGTGGACATAACCAAACAGCCAGTGGTAAGTACTAGTAGTCTTGCAATATAACCACATTCAGTAGTTACTATTGTGTATATTTTCCATACCCAGAAAAAAGTTTAATATATACCATATACCTTTGAAACAGCTGTCTCTATGTCTTTTACAACAAACAGAAATCATCAAGTTTTAAACTCGCTATCATAGCATTGTGTAGGATACTAAGCATTGCAGAGCATCTGCTTTTTCTTGACAGAGGTGGTTTAAGTAACCTAAACAGTCTCTTTCTTATTTAGGCTCTCTTTAATAATAGAAACCAAGTTCTATAATGCTCTGATGTCTCCCATGCTACACTCCTGTCCTCACTGAAGTGGTGGCCTAGTTCTGTTGTTGTTGGCAGTATAGAGCTGGTGTGAGTGGTCAGCCCTTCCTTCAGATTCTGAACTTTATGTTGGCACAGCAGTGCGGGTTACTCTTTTTCTGCGGGTCTAGAAAATTGTGTTTCATGGAATTAGTATTAAATGTATGCGTCATCCGTGTTAGGAGCTCAGGCATCATGTCAACACCCCCAAAATCACTTTATTTCCTTTACAAATATAGTAATTTTTAGAATATAGTTTAGGGGTTTGATATGTGCAGGTTTTTTTTTTTTTTAACACCGTTTTGATATACAAGCAAGAAAAACGTGAAGATGTGTGCTCAAGTGATAATTGTGTTATCCTGCAGTATCTGCCAACCTCTTCATCTATGAACCCAAACTTTCCAGTTCTTTCCCTTCTTCCCCTGTTCGAGCTTTCCTTGAGCAGATCAAGCAAGGGCAGACAACGGTACATTAAGTATCTTTGATGATTTGATGCTTGTCACTGCTGACTTTGATGTATATCCTCAACCTAGCTGCAGTTTTCAGAAGACTTAAAAGGGACTTAATTATGTTTGAGTCTAAATGTAGCAACAATTTCAAAAGTTGTTTGAGCTGAGACAGAAGAAGGAATAGTGACAGCTGGATTAAAAAAAAAATGAAAAATTAAAATATTATTCCTCTGTAAAAAAGAGGAAAAAATGGAGATGCTTACTAGTTTTACTCACTTTGTATGTTTAGAATTAAGTGGATCTGTATCAGAAAATTTGTATAAATAAGGTGCACAATCTGTTCGGTTAAGCAGCTGCACAAAGATACTACTCAATTCAAATACATGTAGGTTCACGGTATACTAGTACCTCAGAAGAAACCAGTTGGATAATGTATTCCTGTCTTCTATTCCATTCATTTATGTAATGAGTCAACTCCTTATCTGTGTGGCAGAGATGTGTGGATCATGAGAGCTGAGGAGGAAGGAATAGGAGGAAGGAATAGGAGGAAGATATGGAGGGACTGGCAAGAAGATCTGAAGGATTTTTTTCGCTTTTGTAAGAGATAGGTGTGACAGTCACTATCTTGATCACTTTGAATGTAAGTAGATGCAGATTTAGCCCATCTAACATGACTTCAGCTAGAAATAGTCACCCGCAACTCCCACTTAAGCCATGGGAGAACAAAAGTGTTCTTCCTTCTCTGATGTGATTTGCCTCTTGAATGTACCGGCTTCTCTGCATCAGCTCAAAGGAGCCTGGAAAACTGCGCTTCTGACACGAATTTCTTCATTAAGCACCAAAAGTTGTGTGAGATTACTCCAATTTTTGTCTTTGGATTAGATGTACATCTTCATAGCCCATCGCTGTACTGCCTCCAGTAATTCCTTGTCCTTCTTAAACTATGCTCCTGAATATATTCTGCCCATGGCACAGTGGATCTGTGCTGTGTACTTTCATCTCAGCAAATCTAGCCCTTTTGTTTAACTACCGTAGTAATGCAGATACATTAAAAGGAAATTGTAAATTACTTTGACCCAACATCATGTGTTATTTGGGCTATATCATTGCATCTGTGTTTCTTATCTGAGTCTTTATTGACAGCTAAAAGTCCCACGGGGCTCCTGAGATCAGTCAGGCTGTTAAACGCTCTTCTCTCGAGTGGGCTGTGTGGTCTCAGTTCTGAGCTGTGTGCGAAAGCGAGAGGTTTCGTGTTCATTCCCAGCTGGGGTTTTGTTATCAGTGTCGGTGCCCATCCAGCTTCCTTGCACCCAAATATCCTGAGAAAATAACTGGCCAAAATCCTCTGCCTTCCTTCGTTCACTGGGTAGCCAGTATGGTGATAAATTCAAAACTATCTTTCGGTACATCATCTACCCGTCATCCAAAGCTATCGTCATTTCCCATCTGGGTTCCTGTTGAAAACGTCTGTAGGGAGTTGCTAACAGCATCCATTTCCATTTAAAAATACCATCCCTTGGTTCCTCCTTGCACGAGTATCCCTGGTGCTGCGGACTTCAACCTCTGGTATGCAACTTTGGGGTTTTTTCTGCAAATAAAGTATCTATTCCTAATGCCCACTGTGACTTTATTGTTCACAGAGCAGCTATACCTGACAAAAAATGTAAAATGCCAACAGGCATGCTTTCCCTGTGCTGTACAGAGGTTGACTGCTAATTAATCTCTGCTGAGTGTTCTACTGCTTTATTTTTTGTCATAGTGTCTAAGATTGTCTGGGTATGTAATTTCTCCTCTGAGTTTCTAAATGTTGAGGTTATTTTCAGTCATGAGGGAAAAAATGCTGGTGCTGTCTCCTCAGCTTCTGTTAAAATGAAGTTCTATGTGCTTACATCGCTGGCTAATAATGTTTAAAATACATTCGTCTAAGGGACTCAACATCTTTGGTAGTGAAGCAACAAATAAATGAGGGCATTTTTCTTACACAGTGTTAAATGTAAACAGTAAATTAAATCCTTGTAGCAGAATGTGTTGCATGTTACACAGGAGGTTGCTGCCATCTTTATTTTGCAGTCATGAAATCACACAGCAAGTCTTTTCTGAATGCAAACTACCGTTCTGTTGGGGAAACTTGGTTTTATTTGTTTTCGTTTTTAATTAAAAATAACAGTTTGCCATAGTAGGCAGACCTGTTACCACCTACCCAGGTGTAAATACCAAGCACTCCCTGGAAATATTGCAGTAATTCTAGATTTGGACTTAATGGCTGAGAATATAATATGCTTTTTATGTGAGTGATCAATGAAGAATGGAGCCAGTATGGAAGCAGAGGTCTAATATGAACTGTATTTTTTCAAAATAAAGTAGATTATTTGCAGTTGTTTCTTCCATTCCAGCTTTAAGTAATGGTTGTCCTAAATATGGTGAGGTTTTTTTCCCCCTCAAAGTTTCAGAAGGGTTGTCAGAGCTTGGAAGTTAAGTTTTTAATCCTGTAATTCTGTAATAACATATCGCTTTCTATGCAAAAAAAACATGAGGGAAGATGTAACAGAGCAGAGGATGCCTTGAATGCACAGATTACCTACAGATTAGCTTCTGTGTTAGAATTATATGTATCTAAACATATTCAATCCCTTTCTGAGATGAAATTGTGGGCTCCTGATTAGCGCTCACCAGGCCCTAAAATTCAGTATTTGGCATCACTGGAGAGAAATGGAGTGAGAGTTTTCTTTTGATGACCCAGGTGGAGAGTCCTGTTTTCTGGAAGGAAAAGTCATCCTGCAGGAAAAATCGTAACATCCCCTGCACTCATCAAGCCACTTGCTCTCAAGTATGGTACAGTACAGCAGGATTATCTCCGATCTGTAATTATCTAAAAGCCCCAACATTTCAGTGTTATCTGTCCACGCAGAGTGATTTTTTGGGTTGATGCTCTCAGCTACTCTCCCCAAAACCACTTGCATCTCCACAGCGGAGATGGCAAATGGGAATATGTTGGAAGTCCTCACTTGCCACAGTTCACGGTCCCAGCTTGAAGTGCCCGTACTTGTGGCAGAGACGTTAAGTCGCTGTTCAGTTTGGGTTGGTTTTGTTCAGTTTTGTTACGCTGTTGTATCAAAACTCATGGAAGTTTTGCCCAGAGAAAAGCGGAACAGCCTGGGGAACAGGGTCTGAAAACGAGTTGAAATTAAAAGTAACCCTCATTTAACTGGGTGGGTGGTTCGGAGGCGTAAGCATGTATTGAGAGATGAGAATTGCATCAGGCAAAATGTCACCCAAAGACGCTGCCGCCAAACTGCAGCGAGCTGCTGGGAGCCACGGACCATGCGGCCGTAGCGGTTTCGTTCTGCCTGAGCCCTTGGGCATCGTCACCCTCGTGACCCGGCTTCCCAGATGCAGACTTGGTCTCTCAGCCCGGGAGCTGCATATAGATGCGCTTCACAGGACGAGGTGCAATTATATTTTTTCTTCCAGTTCTTATTAATCTGTCCGCATGGTCTAGAGCGGAATTTAACCTTGACTCTGAGTGCGTTTCTTCCACCCACTCTGCCGTCTTTTGAAGTGCCTCTCAGTGACGCTCCTGAAAGCTGCTTTGTGTGCATGCACAGGGATTGCAGACAAAGCAGTGGGTATGCAGGTGTACACATCTACACATACTCACAAAGAAACTGCTTTTACACCTGTTTTCATCAGCTTTTAAAAATGCATTGTGCAACAACAGCGTCACCCTGCAAACCGTTTGCGCACTAATTGCTGTTGTAACGAGTGCCTTTTGTCTTGGACACCTGACTCTCAAATAATGACAGCATCCCCGCAATAGAGATGTGGAAAGGTATGTTAGGAGACGTGCATTGATCTCCTGCTGCCACCTGCTGGGGTTTGTGCTGGGAACCTGGGACCATCCCCGCGATGCAGAATGAACCCCCTGTGCCCCACGCGCGGCTCCTGCTCAAAGGCAAAGACCCTAAGAAACTGGCTTGTGTACACAGTCTGTGTACTTGTTGCATAAAGCCATCTTTTAAACACCCCTTGTTGCCTCGAGATAGGTTTTTAAGAATTACTTTGCTACATGAGTCCAAACGAAGTATCGTTGTTAGTGTAGGATATGGATTTTTTTTTTTTGCTTTGTAAGTTTTTGATGTGTACCTGGAGAGAAACAATCCGTTTCTCTAAAAGTGGCTTTATTTACTGACATGAGAACATACTTTTCACTTATTTCCTGACTTCTGGCAAAAAAAAAAAAAAGAGAGTAAGGAAGAGACCAGGCAATTGGCTTTTCTTTTTTCCTATGTCATCAACAAATATTTGCTTTTTTTAACGATTTGGATTATGTTGATATTTTCACTTAGTGGAACTGTAGATGCAGAAAATACAAGGGTTCCAGTAACTCCAGTTCAATATACACACTCAAAGAGGATTAAATTGCTCAAACTAAAGCCATTATGAATTTAATGTGGGGATTCTTAAACTGTGGTCTGCCGTTGCCATGGCAATCTACTCAAGTCAGTCCCGATTAATATTTAAACAAACAAGCAGGCAAACGGCTCTTTAAAAAATGAAACAAATTACTGGTGTTTATTATAAAGAGTAAAGGAGGGTGATATTAGTGAGCTGTCTTGTGTCGAAGGTTATACTACTGATTATCATAGCTTGGCTTGGTTGGGTTTTTTTTTAATTTCTCTTCCTAGCCTTAATATTGGAATATATTAGAAAATTCTCTGGCACCTACTCAGCTCTCCTCTAAAAACGAGGCCATAATAAAATGCTTAAAGCTCTGCAGAAGAGCATGAAAACCAAAAGCTTGGGACTTTGGTGTGCTCTGAATAGGGCAAGGAGTTTCAAAATAATCCCAGCCCGAGGAAGCTGAAAAGCCAAGAGCTTTTAGCTCAGGTGGTAGAGAAAGTCCAGCAGGAGGAAGATGTGTGAGATGGCAACAATGTCCGACCTGCAGAGCCGCTGTGTCCTACCACCCTGGGGAACTGCCAGGGCAGAAAGAAATGTGCAAGCAGTGAGGAACACGAGGAAGAAAATTTTTACACTGAGGGTGGTGAAACACTGGCCCAGGTTGCCCAGAGAGGTGGTGGATGCCCCATCCCTGGAGACATTCCAGGTCAGGCTGGACGGGGCTCTGAGCAACCTGATCTAGTTGATGTCCCTGCTCATTGCAGGGGGTTGGACTAGATGGGCTTTGAAGGTCTCTTCCAACCCAAACTATTCTGTGATTCTATGATAAGCCTGCCCACACCCCCACTCCTCCACAGTTGTATGAGAAATGTAGGAATGTACAAACTTTCAGACCAGCTGCAGGTCTGACACTTGGGGTACCTCAGCCATGTCTCTGCCTTTGGATTTTGCAAGCGCCTCCTCTTGAGACCAGAGATGGGGAGCATCTCTGTGAGCTCACCTGTTTGTGGGTGCTGCTGCTGCAGGTCTGCTGTAACCTCAGCATCACTTCTCGGAGGCATTGGGAGCTTCATTTCAGCATGGAGCACCCATCTAGCTGGAACCTGCCTCTCTGCACCCCAGCAGAGCTGCACGGGGACTGCCGGGGAGGGAATGGCAGGAAGATGTGCCAGGGAGGTTCAGGTTGGACATTAGGAAAAGGTTCTTCCCCCAGAGGGTGGTGGACACTGGAACAGGCTCCCCAGGGAGGTGTCACGGCCCCAAGTCTGACAGTGTTCAAGAAGAGACTGGACAACACCCTCAGACACATGGTGTGACCTGTGGGGTTGTCCTGTGCAGGGACAGGAGTTGGACTCGATGATCCTTGTGGGTCCCTTCCAACTCAGGACATTCTATGATTCTATAATCCCTGGGGCTTGCACTGGGCATCACACCCAGGCTGCTCTAATCCCTCTTGGTGCCTGGGGTTGGTGTCTATCACAGAGTTGTTATCACACAAATGAGTGCCGATCAGCCAACATTTCTGTCCACCGAGTTGTGTTTATGAACCAAGTGGATGTGACTGAGCAGATCATGTGACGTTGTGTGGAAATCACCTGCCTATATAATTTGAATTTTTGTTTCCTTTCAGATATACTTGAAAGAAATTTTGAGAGAAATAGGCATCTACAACGTGAAGGGGACTCACAAAAACACATGGGAGCTGAAGCCAGAATACAGACACTACCAAGGAGAAGAAAAGAGTGATTAACAAAAGTCTTTACGAAGAGAGAATTAGAGTGACTGCACTGAGGGGACCGTGGTGGGTTTACAGCCAGGACTGAGCATAGCGCAATTCTGCAAGATTAAAGCTAAATTAAAAGAGCTTCATACGTTGTAACTTTCTGTAGCTTCATTTTTTTTTCCAATTAATATTTCTTGTACATTTCTATAAGTGTTTTGTCTTTTGACAGGAAAAAATATTTATAGAATAAACTGGTATTAGATTTATCAGAAATCTATTGAGTTTCTAATCTTTTTGTTGATGGCTTTGTGGCTTTCCCAAGCCTCGATGACTTTGAAGGAAAACTTGTCCTAGAGAAACCCGTAACTTTGTGGTTTCACATTCCAGTAGGACCGGGTTAATTCCCCCACTTCTGCTGGGATCTGTCAGGGCTTTGCCTGGAGGGCTGAAAAGATGCACAACAATTTGTGCAGTAGTTGGGTGGAACGGACATGATGCTCCCTTTAGGATCAGGTTTTAGGAGAAAAAGCCACAACCACGGTGCTCATCACAGTCCTTAGGCTCCATGGGAACAAATCATCACAGTTAAAAAAAACCCGAAATCGAAGGCAGTTTGATACACAGGTCATTGGAAAGATGACGATCCCCTCCAGGTGATTACTGAGAAAAAAATGAAACGTCTGGCTATTAGGTACATCAAGGAATAGATTTATCTTTTGCTTGTTCTGTTTTGGGGGTTTTTTTATGATGTTACCTATGTTTTCTGTTTAAGCATACCAATAAAAACATTATTTTAATTTTTACCATGCAATGTTCTACATTATTGACTGAACACATGTTGTGATTTAGATAGCATGAGTATCAAGGGTTTTTTTCAAACTGTGTTTTTATTGCTGTCTTTGCTACTGGGTATCCTTGTGTTTGGAGGAGATCGCTTAATGTATCTGTGTCTCTGTTGCCCTATTTTTGAAATGCACATTGCAATGGTTGTCTATTCAGCATCCTTTTTGTGGGGAGCATGAAGGGAGATGGGACAGGACTATTTAAATATATTCTCAAAGTTTTTATGTTAAAAAATAACAAAGAAAACAGAGGGGGAAAAAACTCATTAGTATACCTGTAAATGAACCGGAAGGTTAGATTTTTATAGCACAACTTTCACATTCCCTCAGGCCCTTCAGATGTGTGCATCACTTCTGCACATAGTAGTAAAATAATGGGTCTGTGTGAAAAGCAAACATTCCATTATCGGTCCACTTGGAAGCAATGAAAGGTTCGGATGGGGGTCAGATGCCTTCCGAAGTTTGTAAAACAACTCTGACCCCCTGTGCGTAAGTCACACATTTTAATTTTGCTCAATTAATTTTTTTCTGTAATTGTTTGTGAAAGCATCTTTCTACAGATGTGCTTCCTGCTGATGCTCAGCTTTCCGTGGCATGAAGCGTCCAGTTCCTAGATGGACTGCCAAGACTTTTTGAAAAGCAGATCACATTCCAGGGATGTGTGTGCACTTTCATAAATATCACCATTGACTCCCGTTTTCTCAGGCTCTGTGAGTGACACCCAGCTTGCTGACGGCTACAGGAGATATCCGAGGATGCCAAGAGGAACCCAGGATGTCAGCCTTCATGTCCTGCCTATGGTACATGCTGTGCTCCCCAGCAATAGCCAGAGCCTGCACACACTGCTGTCCTCGTGCTGTTCGAGTCCTCCAGGGACTTGCATTTGCAAGTGTGTAGGAGAACTCCAGTTTTCGCATGAGCCGGGCTCCTCCGCTGCATTCGCATCCTGTTTGAGCAGCTGAGGTACCTGGAAAGTCTAGGTCAGCTTCTCCCTTGTGTTGCTCCTCACGTGGTCTTCTAAAACCATGCAGGAGAATGCCATGTATTTAGGAGTGTTGTATTCGGTGCCACAAGTAAAAATGACTGTGGCATTTCAGAGAGATAATGTTACCTTCAGTGCGAGCCCCAGCAGGATTAGCTTAGCAGGAAGGTATTTTGGATCTGCTTGTATTTTTGGTTTTGTGTGAGTATACTGCTTCACAATTTGTCTTCAGTTGAGAGGGACCTAATCAGCCAGCATGAAATGCCAGAAGATCTAAGTAAAGTAGGTATTTTATTGATCTCAGAGTGTCTTTGGACAGGGTAAATAGGTTCTACTTAGGAGTGAAGGAAAGCATACCAAGCACACCGTTTTTTTACGGGTTTTGTTTTTTACAAAAAACCTGATCTTTATGGGCAACATTAAAAACATGGAAAGTGCCAGAAATAAATGAACAGTGGAGTTTTCAACCAACGAGCAACAAAAAGGTTGAGGAAAGCCAAGGTGCCCTGGTTCACTTGCAGCCTCTGAAGCAGCGCCAGTTTTCAAGGTAAAATAGGGAACGGGGCAGTGAAGAAATTCCATTTCAAAAAAGGAACTAGGAAACACTACGCCAGGATCAAACAAGAAAATATATCCAGTGGACAGTCCAGAGCCCAGGCAGCTTGTGAAGCGCTTTTTTACCTGCTTCCTGCATGATTCTGAAGGCTTTCTGGCTTGTTAGGGTGCAACTGGAACTTTAACCCCAAGATCAGCCACAAAATGCACGTGGTCTGAGAGTCAAGAACAATGAGCCCACAGAGGTGATGACCAAGAGGATGAGCTCACCTGTGCCAGCACCAGGACCTGTGTTGGGCATTCAGGGGCTCTGCTGGCTCCTGCCTGGTGGCAGCACACGGGGAAGATGGAGGTGGAGTTGTTAGGTGCCGCTGGCAGGTCACATCCAGCCTGCAGCCAAGCCACGGGGCCGTGCAGCCCATCCCACCCTAGAGGCAGAAGCATCTGGGGTAGACATGCTGCTACGGGCCCCACGTTCTCCCTTCTGCAGTAACTCAAGGCACCGTGGGACCAGTCTAACTTCATGTGAGGCTGTGATAATGATTCAGCGTTCGGGGCAACGTCATTTGGATCCAGCACATAACAACCAGCAAAAAAATATCCAGCTCTGCTCCACTTGTTCATAGAACATAGAATGTCCTGAGTTGGAAGGGACCCACAAGGATCATCGAGTCCAACTCCTGCCCCTGCACAGGACATTCCCAAAATTCCCACCATGTGTCTGAGAGCGTTGTCAAATCGTTTCTTGAACACTGTCAGGCCTGGGGCCGTGACACCTCCCTGGGGAGCCTGTTCCAGTGTCCACCACACTCTGGGGGAAGAACCTTTTCCTAATGTCCAACTTAAACCTCCCCGGCACACCTTCCTGCTATTCCCTCAGCGTATTCTGTAGAGGGACCTTACAGAAGTGCTGTTATCAGGATTGCCATCTGTCGAAGCAGAGGAGGAGGCTTGTAGGTGTTCAAGTCTGATTCCCCAGCTCCCACGTTTGGATTAATTTAAACTCTGAACTCACAGCAGTGCTGAACACCGACTCCCTGCTGGTCTTCCCATGTGCTGCTACCTCTGCTCGCTGCTGAATTCTGCTCATGCAGATGTTGTTGCATATTAGTGGCTGAAACATTGGTTCACGAGCGAGTCCCACAGGCGCGAGCAGAAGTATCAATGTGCTAAATGCCATTAAATGAGATTAAGCACCTGTCTAGCATTACTCCTTCTGAATGACTAGTTCTTTAAGACAGGAGAAATGTCATAGTAAGCCCATGTGGTACCAGCATGGACCTGAGCTGATGTGAGGCCGATGTAGCTGCCCCAGTAGAGAAATCCCCGTTCCAGTGGGCTGGGAACATAGAATAGTTTTGTTTGGAAGAGATCCTCAGGATCATCAAGTCCAAACCATAACCTAACCTAACTCTGCCATTAAACCATGTCCCTAAGAACCTCGTCTAAATGCCTTTTAAACACTTCCAGGGATGGTGACTCCACCACTTCCCTGGGCAGCCTGTTCCAATGCCTGACAACCCTACCCATGAATAAATGTTTCCTAATATCCAACCTAAACCTCCACTGGTGCAACTTGAGGCCATTTCCTCTTGTCCTATCAGTTGCTACTTGGGAGAAGAGACCAACACCTTCCATGCACCAACCTCCTTTCATGTAGTTGCAGACAGCGATCAGGTCTCCCCTCAGCCTCCTTTTCTCCAGGCTGAACAGCCCCAGTTCCTCAGATGAGAAGCAGGTGAGAATGTGCGTTCCTGGTGCCTGCCACTGCTGCCTGGGGAAGGGCCATGGATTTGAACCCAGCATGGGACAGGCTGGTCCCAGTGCTGCCGTGCTCCCCTCTGCACCAGCTCACAGCTCCAACCATCCTCCACCACCCTGGCTGCAGTCAGCCTGGAGGCTGCTGGTGGAACAGGCAGGGTAGCGTGAGGAACAGGAGCAGGAAGCACAGAGTGTGAACACGAGCTGCGGGCTGGCAGGACATGACGTGGCTGTGAGACCTCTGCTGCTGACACCATGTCTTCAACACAAAGCTCGGGGTGGGATTTGAGCTCACTAGCTGCTGCAGTCCCAGTAGATGCTCCCCAAGTCATCCATGCTTCCAGTCAGCTACACATTGTCTCCACCAGCTGCTTGGAGTTGGCTCCAGCTGAACATACCTCCTGCGTGTGTCAGCTGTGCCCACCCACGTTCACATACCCCTATAGTGAGGATGGCATTTTCATTAGTCACTGCATTTATTGACTCCTAACGAATCATTTTTCTCACTAACGCAGTATCAGGGCTGAGCCACTGCTCCAGGCTCACCTAGAAGACAGCTCTGCTGCTTCAGCTTTTCGAAGAGCTGCGGCTGGGTACAACCTGCCCTGTTTCTCATACGGGTAGCAGGATTGGAAGGCTCCTTCTTGGCTCTCCTAAGTGAGACCATGTGTGGCTACCAGGCTGCAGGGTCAGCCTTCCTCATGGAGTGCTTAATTATTTGCACGAGGATGACAAACAGGAAAGATCAAACAATGGCCCTTTCCAGCAGAGCTCAGCAGCCAGTGCTGCAGCAGTGTCTTAAAGTTCACATCTCTCTTCTGGCTTAAGAAGGTCAAACTCTTCCACCTTCTTTTCTCATAAAGCACACACAAAAAATTTGAGTTAATTTTATTTTGGAATAAGGAATTGATAAATACCTTTGGCTGGGAAACATGGGGCACCTGTAAACCAAAGGCATCAGCAAACACAGGTGCCATTAAGCACCACTTCGGCAAATCACACCCAGGGCTTGTGTGAGATTCAAGCACCAGCAGCTGAACTTAGAGTGACCCAGTTCTCCTGCCCGCTCAGCAAACCTCAGCGCAGGGAGCTGCGCGGTGCTGGTCCCAGCAGCACCTCAGCCAAAAGGCGTTCCTTGGAGAAGCACAGCCATCCAAGAGGGGCTTTCTGCTCCTGATGGCCTTGCACAGGAGTTTGGGCTTTTGCAGCCAGCATGTCTGCAACTACAGGCGAATCAATAAGGAAAGGGAGAAGCCGCAGTAGTTGGATTTCAGTCTTGAAAAGAAGAGCATGACTGTCTTTTCTGCTCTGTTCCATTAACCAGCTTTACCTCTGGAGCTCATTCTTGAGAGTGGGATTTCCACAGAGACCTGAGCATCTCCAGGAGGCAGGGAAGGCTTTCGGCAGCTGTAAGATGAATAAGTATTGAGCACGAGAGGAATAAGCCAGGACAAAGGCCTGATAAAAAGCAATGAAGGAAATTACGGAAAAATCCTTCCTCAGCAATCTGGGCCTACGCCTGCACTCATCCAGCTGCACCACTGGTCTGTATCGGGAGGGCTGACAGCACTGGGGGAGCAAAATGAGACCCACCTGCTCTGGGCTTCACACCTCTAATTTAAGTTGGGGTGGTGTTGTTTTTCAGGGTGTGTTTTGTTGTTGTTTTGGCTTTGGTTTTTTTGTTTTTTAATTTCCAAAGCCTCACATAAAACCCAGTGAGGAATCCTGAAAAGCCTCACTCCACCACCCAGCCAAGCCCAGCCCTGGGAAGAGGCTATTTATACTCCAGTGACTGGAGAGGCTGCAAGCAGCAATGGCTGCATCTCTCTCACCCCCAGACATGAGATTTTCCTTCTGCATGTCCTTCCTAAAGCTGCCTGGCCTGCAGTAAGCATGGCAGCGATGAACACAAACCCTTTCTACTTGTGTGCAGCTGCCATCTTGCCCATTCGGATTAAAAATCAGGGGAGTTTATAGGGGCCAAAGCACTCTTAGCCCCACCAACCCCCTTGAACACATTTTTGTGGGTACCTTGCCCAAGCACCATCAGCTGCAGGCACTTCCACGGCTGCAGCCACCACACGCCCGCAGAGAACTCATCCCTCCCTGTCTCAACCAGAGGGTCCAAGGGTGCCGGCACAGGTGCAGAAACAGCTGTAGGTAGAGGAGACGAAGCTCAGCCCTTGAACCAGACTATTCCAGCAGCACCAGTGGGGCTTTGCTGGCTGAGCATCCACAGTGAGCAGGGAGGGAGCAACCAGCTTTACATGACCTTTCCTCAGCTACTCTTATCACAAAGAATTTGGGAAGCTAATCCTTAAATCCCTCCTGGGCATGTAATTTTTTGGACATGCCCTATTAAAAAAAAAAATCAAACAGCTGCATTGCTTTGGCAGGGCTGCCAGCACACCCATACCTTGCATACAATGGCACGAAAGGGGGCTGCTCTCCGAAATGCCAGCAGTGCTCCCACCCGCTGCTGCTGGTCACACATGGGGAGGTGAATCCCAGTTGTTGGCCCCCAGAGCAACAGGAGGGCTACAGAAAAATCATTGCTTTGCGTTTTTCTCACCATGCTCAGCCACTACCTCATTGGCAAGGTTGGTATCACACACCAAAACAGTCTGAACAGGCATAGTAGGGCGTTGTGCTTCTTTTTGCCAGAAGCGGAAGGGGATGAATGCAACTCTAATGGCTCAAAACACCCAGCAGCTACAAGCATCCTCAACATCCTACCACACTCCAGCAGAACACACTTCCAAGGTCACCAGCATTTGCTGGCACCCAAAAAAAGCTCCCCCAGGCCCCCAACCCTGGTCAGAGCCACTTACTTGACTGTGATCTTTGCACAACAACTTCCAGCTGCAGCTTCAGCCAAAATGCAGCCAAGGTGCAGGGACCACAGACCAGCACAGTTGTGCTCCAGGAAATGCATTTGGGGCTGTTTATGGCAAATACCTCCAGGCTTGGTAAGGTCTTTTTTCCTCCCACTGAGATATTCATCTCTGAGCTAAATGAACATGGTGTTAATGGCTGCTGTCCTGCCCTGGGCTGGTGGTGACACAGATTTCTTTGCTGGCTGGTGCAGGGCGAAACGTCCCAGTTTACAATGGCAGCTGCATCCCAGGGAAGCGGCTGCAGAGCTGAAGTGCAGCCGCAGGTCTCCAGGAGCGGAGGGAGACACCTTGCCTGCTCCAAGGCAGCAGCAGTGTGTGAAAAAGCAGAGGTATCTTGATGCAGATACTATTGTTGTTTAATAAAAACATCCTCCCTAGATGGCTGTGGCTGAAAACACCACCAGGACTGCAGCTGGCTGGCCTGAGCCAGCTCAACAGTCAGAGACTTGCTAAGGGAAGGAAGCAAATTGCAGCTTTTAAAATTTTTTTTCTACATATTTAAAAAAAAAAATTTTACTCCTCAGAAAACAAGCATGCCATAAGCTTATGAAAAGTCCCTCCTGGCACTGAACTAAACCACATTAAAAAAAAAAAACACACAAAAAAACCCCCAAAAACAACAAAACCAAAACCCACCCCAAAAAAACACAACCAACCAACCACAAACAAAACAAACCCAGCTCTTTTCCCCTACATCCATTTAAAGTTTTCCCTTCACAGCTTCTCCCTCCTTGTGCTGAAGCTGCGGGCTGCACAAGGCCCCAGCACCCACCCTCTGCCCACACTGAGGACAAAGCCAAGGGATGGAGCGGGCTGGCTCGCCTGGGTACCTAAGAGGGGGTAAAGGGGGCATCCAGCTCCCATGGCCCCACCAGCACCTCTCCCAGCACACCGGACATGCCCTCTGCTGCATGAACATCCCTGAGCCTGCACCCCTTCTCCTCAAAGCAGGTGGCAAGGAGCAACAAGCTGCTGCAGCAGCGTTTGGATGTTAACATGGTCACTGCCCTGTGGGAGGTGGGATTTTTTGCCAGCACTTAGCTGAACCCCTCCTTGCACACAGGCCATGAGCTGGAGATGCTGTGAGGGTGCTTTGAGGCAGGGCAGGGGGGAAGAGGGGATTTGTAGATGGGGCAAGACCCAGCTGGGGCAGCAAAACAGTCAGACAAAGAGGGGGCACTGAGGGGAGAGGTGGGGTGGGCGGCTGAAAGGCCAAGGGGACCACAGGACACGTTCCCAGCACAGTAGCTGCTTCCTCCAGCCCCAAGACATCACTCCCTTAACCATAAAAGTAGGAAACTAGGAAGGGTGCGTTTTTTTCTTCTCTTTGTAAGCAGACTTCCTTCTCCTGCCAGCAGCTGGCTCAGCTCATGGAGGGTGCAGTAGCAGCCTCCTGAGGCCAGGACAAAGAAAAGGTTTCTACCCAGCCACTTAACTCACTCTGGGAGGCTCCACAAAAAAAGCTATTTGGATCCTTCCCAGCTCCACAGCCCCTCCAGCCACAGAAAATTTCTTCCCAGGAACATGAGATACAAGCCTGATAAGCACATTTTAAAACAAGGGGTGTAGGTTTTAAAGTTGTCCTTCAGTTAGGGCTGTGATTAAGCAGCACCAGGGTAATTTATTATTATGGGGACTTTTTATCAATTTATTAACTGCAGAGCTGTAGCATTACAGGAGCATGAAGCTTTGCCTTCTCAAATCACTTCAGCTTCTCAGCCCCAGAAAACAGCTGCTTGAAATGAAGAGGGGGGCAGAAGAAGAGGAATTGGGTTACAAGGAAATGCACTGACTTCATTTCCAACTCAGAGTTGCATCACAGACTGTTGACAAGCCCATTTACCAGCCACGGGCCTCCCACTTCACAACACGTAGCAACTCCCAGTGCAAGGAGGTGGACCCCGGCTTCCCCTCGCCCTGCCTCCTCTGCAGGCAGCTATGCCAGCAGCATGGTTATGACTGCTCCTTGTCACCACCACGGTCCTTCCCTGCCACCAAGTGTGGTTTAACCTCTCCTCCCTGGTGCCTGGCAGGCTGGACACCGCAGAGCGACAAGACTTGCTGTTTTTCCTGAGAAGCTACAGGCAGCAATGCCTTTCTGGGAAGCAAGGTGCAGCCAGCAGCAAAACCACTTCTCCTGCAGCTCACTGGACAGATGAACAGAACAAAATCCTGCATCTCAGGAGTCACTGAACTGGTACTTTCCAACAGGCTGAAGGGAGACTTCCCAGAGGCTCTGCCATACAGAAAACCATAAAAGACTCATAGGAGCATGTAACCCACTGGTTAGGCATGTTTGCACCAAATAAATATCCCAATTAGCCTGGAGTACAGACAGGAAGGCACACCATTTGCCCTAAGCCATTCAACCCAACAGCAAGGCTATGCTCATCATGCTTTTAAGCACCTGCTTTTCAAAGCAGCACCTCATCATCTGTACCCAGCTGCCACACAGCAATTTGCTCCAGGCCTGTGCCCAGGGTTCCAACCCCAGCATAATTAGCCAGGCAGGGGAACAGCTGCTTTCATTCATTCCCACATCCCAGCTCCACTCAGTTTTAAACACTGACTCACTGGAAGCAGGAGCTGGAGGTATTAGGGGCTACACAGCCATGTAAGCACTGTCCTGTCCACACTAGACTTATTCCACCAAGAAGCACAAAAGTCTCAAACTAAGTGCTTATTCACCCCTTCCTTCAAGGCTCCTAGTTTTTTAAAAAGATGCAACAGGAAGGGTAGAGAACATCCTCACCTGGCCCCATTAAACAAATCCTCTGTAGGAAAGCAAAAGCTGTCTCGCACAGATTTTGAGACTTTGAACTTGTCTCCTCATCTTTCAGCCCCCTTGGATGAAGGCAGAGGAGCATTGATTTACATTGCTCAGATTACACCAAAATTGAACCTCAGCCAGAAGCGCAGCTGGCCTGAGACCCTTTCTTGGGAAAGCTAGAAAAAAAAAAAGTAAATGAAGTTCCCACAGAACTAAAACTGCGTGTGTTTAAACCAGACACATACCTCCAAGATAACTAGAGCACACTCTACTCCCACCTCCACAGACGGTATCTCACTCCTCCCAAGCCCACTGCTGCTCCTATCTTACCCCTGCAGAAACCTGCCTTCTCCTCAGCCTGCCAGCACCAGGGGCCAAAACCTGACACAAGACAAAGATGCCAAGACTCTGCTGAAGTGTGGGCCAGAGGCCTCACAGATCAAACAACAGCTGGTCAGCAGGGAACTCCCCCTTTCAAGCACCTCAACTTCTGTACCTGTAACAATTAATGATTTGCAGATCAAGGCAACATCCCTGGTCAGGCACAATCATGCTGTCAGCAGCAACAAAAAACCCCTTCCCCCAGCTGGGGCTCTGTGAAAATGTTTGTGTTCCTTTATTCAATCCAGACTGCCACAAGGTCAGGCAGGTAGAAAGCGCAAGGAACCTGTTACTGTTGCATCTCAGCAAGAACCAGAGAAGCAACGGCCATTTGCTCCAGGTCTGTCAAACAGATGCATTTCCTAAGGAGAGACTCACTAGGAACAGAAGTTACAAATGCGCAGGTAAGTCTCAAGCCCAGAAACGCACCTACTTTGTAATAAGCCCAGGACAGGGCTGGGCCAGTCTGACAGTTCCCACACCAAGCAGAAGGCAAGTACAGAAAAAAAACACAAACACCTGTAACTTGACTGAATTCTAGTTAATCTGCTCCTGAATAGCTGTCAGAGCCCGTACCACAGCCAGGCTGCGCTGGAAAACCTGGTGCTTATAACCCCACCCCACAATGTTCCCACTACCTGGGTTCAGATTGGAGCTTCAGTCTAACATCAGCACTCTTCCATCCTCCTACCTTAATCTTGAAGTCCTACTACAACTGAAGACAGACCCAAGTATATGCACCTGACAAAATCTTGATTAGCACATAGTCCATTCTGTTGCATTTTTATTAATTTTGGTATCTTCCAGAGATAGAAGCCTCTGTGCAATCAAAAAAAATGAAGGTCCACTCCACTACGATGACATTTCTTGAGCTTTGCCTTATTCCCTTAGCCTGCTCTTGTACTCCAATGCCACCAGTAGAAACTGTGCAAGGTCTGTCTGGAGAAAGTCAACCGTACTGCACTAGGATCAAGCTATACTACTGACACTACCAAATCCTTGGACAAACATCTTGCTGCAACCTCTCCTGCAAGTCACCCTAAGAAACACACTGGACCAAAAGGCATCACCTAGAATGGGTTTAAATGAGTTTTATTTTAGACAATCTACATGACAGATGTTTGGATTTTTTTTTCTTATTTTAAAACAATGCCTCCACTCCAAATCAGGGTCAAAATAAGTGAATAAAGCTCAAGATGACATCAGTCCAGTTGTTAGACATTGCCAATTCCTGGTGTTGTGCCGATGAAGAAGAAACAGCAGCCAGCTATGAAGACAGGTGATCCAAAACCATATTGTTTGTTACTGAAACAAGAGTAACAAGTGTTAGTTCAAGGTCATAACAGTCAGGGTAAGTTTCTGTGACCTATTTGTGTATTCCCTAATTCAATCTGAGCTGCCACAGTCAGGCAGGCAGAAAGCGCAAGGAAGTTATTTTTGCATCTTAGTGCAAACCAGAGAGCAACAGGACAAGTGCTCATGGTCTATCAGAGGATGCTGAGCATTTCTACAATGAGAGCAACTGCCAACAGCTGCTGAGCAAGCCAGAGAAGTCACTCATTCACACCCTTTCTGATTGACACACCAAGTTTCAGATGTCCTCTCAAATAAGAGCATGACCTAAGCAAGTACTAAAACTTACAAGGTACATGCTGGCTCTTAGAAGAGCTGTATCAAGAAGCTCAAAGGTTTTTTTTTAACTCAGTGGAACAACTCGCTATTCTTTTACCCCATCTCTAAGTAGGTGGGGTTGTCTGCGTTACACACCCAAAGGTTTGCTCAAGGAGGGGAGAGGCACACAAGCTTCTGTTCAGAAGAGGTACCTTCCAGATCTCTTCTAGGGTCCAGGACAGACATCACCCTCCCATCAAGCTGCAGGAGGTGGTGTGTCTGGGCCAACAGAAGTGTTCTTCTAGCTGGGCTACTGCTCCACACTAGAAGCTGTTGCATCTTTACATGACTTACATACCAGAAAGGCTGTAAAAGGCTCTACAGATAAATTTAGCTGGCTATAAACACACTTCCTAAGTCTAAAATGACTGAGCAAAGCAATTGGTGATCCCACACTACTAGTCCGCAGTGAATTCCACAGCACTCAGAACAAGCCAAAAAAATGCAAGTGTTGGGATCCAAAGACTGTTTTGTTGCAGCCACATTCCAATTCAGTGTAAGGAACAAGAAAGCAGATCACAGGAACTGCCTCAGCTCAGGCAGTTGGAGATTCCAGACAGAACAAGGTTAAGTACTCAGTCAAGTATTACCATGTTCCCAAATTTAGGGCAATACAACAGATGATTCTTGCATAACAAAATAACAGCATCAGATTAAGTGAGAGATGAAATGTGACCATGTAAGGCACTTCATAATTAACCACCACAAGAGGGATGCAAAATAGAAATGCTCCATTGCAGAGGACATAATTTTTAATCTTTTACTTTAAAACCATTACCAATTACACATATCTCACCAAGGCAATTCCTACTGCATTTCTTAGCCATTAAGTCACCAATGAGTCATTGCAGTGAAGCTACGTCCCCTTTGAGTATGATTCAATAGTACACAAAGGAAGTTTCACACACTTTGTATAATACAAAGCAGCAATTAGGTCATACATGAATTTCAAGTTTTTAAACTGGCAGTTACTGCTCAACTTTAACAGGGAGATGACAGAACAAGCAATGCACTGAAAGAGCTGATCATGCAAGTTACATGTGGTCATCCTATTCAGGTCAATACTTACACATTTCTCAATTTCTAAGCCATCCTTAAAGAAAATCATATATGGGGTCACACCATCCTCACGGAAATCCAGGAGAGCCACCATACCATCTGGATTCATGTTCTCTCCTACAAAGAACTTCAGAGAAACACATTACTGAGGCATTTAATGAGTCACAACAAGGGGAAAGTGCTTTTTATACAAGCAAGCTATAACCTCTACTAGTTCAGTTTAAAGGTCTCCCTGACCAGCTGCAGGGATTTTGCTTTGTGCATCTTCTCTATTTTAGTACCACATAATTTTACCACACTGTTACAAACAGCAGAGTAAGACACAGCAGGGGTCAAAATGATCCACCTTTCAAGTTTTTAACTTCAGTTTCTAGATGACAATAACTGCAAATGTAGTTAATGACAAGTGTTGTAAGCTGAAATGAGATCACCAAACGCTTATGAGTCTTTCCCTGTTTCTCCTCTCTGACTTCCAAAGCCCCTAATACTCTCAGAAGGATAACTCAGATGTCCTCACAACAGGAGCCCCCAAAACTCTCCACAGGCTAGTTCAGCAGATGAAGCAACTGCAGTTTGTATCACTGCAATACTGCTATATGACTACTTAAGTTTCATTACCTGGTAGTTTTTGAAGTTGGCAAGGATGTGTTTGATTTGTTCTGCAGCCCCTGTCATGAAAGGCTTTACTCTCTCTGGCTTGTGTTCCTCAAGTCTGGCTTTGATTCTGGAAGGAAAAAAAAAAAAGAGCTCTGAAAACACATTCTAGCCTAATAACTTCACTGTGAAGCATCAAATCATAGCAGAAAGAGTTACTGGCAGTCAAACTGTTAGATTTTGCTGCTTTTCCCTCTCTCCCACTCAAAGACCCCAAATTTTAACTTTATTTTGCTAGTGAGCTAGCAGAACAGTGTCTGCCACTCATATCAAACTCATTTTACTTCTAGTCAAGCCATTTCCACAGCACCAAGAGCATCAGCACTTCATCATCGATAAAGTGTTTTCACCTTTAATGTCAACCCACTAAGCACCGAGCAACACAAATCATACCTTGACCTGACAAAAAGTTCCACTCACACACATTATATTTGGACATTTAAACTATCACATTAGAAAAGCTACCTGAAGCTTGCTTTACCACCCCATCCCCTCCCCCATTAATGTTTGGCATACAGGAAGACAAAAGAAAACATCAAGGCTACAAATATCCAGAGCACGTGATCAGGTCCTCTACCACAGCCAAGATAAACTTAGATATTCCAGTATCAATTCTTTAGAGCTCCAGTTTTGCCAAGTATTAAGATGTTATTGAAGTTCACCAGCAGTTTGGCACCTGCATCAGAACTAACATCTACTAGGAATAAAGTTCGACAATGTTTTTAAAATCTCAACGACCTAACAATTCTGCCATCTCATTTAAAGAATAACCCAACCAACACTTACGCTTTCATGTAGTCCTTGATGTACTTCTTGTAAGATTCTTTTGTAAAGCTGGTTTCCTGAAGATGGTGGTTTATTACTATATCAACACCAGTTATGACCGTGGCTTCTGTTCCATCTCCCTCAGGACCTTCAGCAGAGGCATTGCCACCAATTAGAGAGTCATCAATTTGACCCTCTGTCCTGGTGACCATCTAGATTTAGAGACATCAAAAAACTTAACTGCTCTGCAAAAATTTTAATGCTACCGCTCTTACACATCTATGACCTGACAGCAGGGCATGATTTCAGAGCCACAGTTCAGTGCAACAAATCAGACCGCAGCCCAAGCACAAGTTTCTTAAGCCAGGCTTTTCTCCCAACACCTGACCAAAGCTCCGTTACACCAGCACCACGCTCCAGCTTGGCTATCCCAGGCCCTCACACACCACCTGCAGCAGCACCGGGCCGTGGTGGGTCCCCCGTCCTCTGGGACCCCTCGCAGGGCAGCCAGCCCCCTCTCCCCACGCCCTGCCCCCGCCACGGGCCCGACCCTGCGTCACCGCAGCGAGGCCCGCCTGCCTCCCTCCACCCTCCCCCGGGGCGGGCAGGCCACTCACCTTCCCCTCCACTTCCAGGCACAGGCCGTTCGCCACCTCCCGGATCTTGTAGATGTCCGAGAACATCTCGTCCTCTGCGGGGGAACGGACACACACAGGCGGGCGCCGCCGCCTCAGCCTCCGCCTTTCGCCTCCCCGCGCCCGGCCCGCAGCCACCCTTCCCCGGCCGCGCTCCGCTCCGGGTTCCCATCACCGCCACCCCCGGGCCCGGCGCTGCAGCCCAGGCCCCGCGGCCTCTGCCCGGGCGGACCGTGCCCCCCCCGTCCCCCCCCCGCCCGCACTGCGCATGCGCGGCGCCGCCAGGCCCCGCGCCCGAGCCCAGGCCGCGCCAGCCGCTTCCTTCGACCCAGCAACCGCTTCCCCCGCGCCCCTCCCCGCCGCGACGCCCTCCCCCGCGTCCCGCCGCACGCCCTTACGGCTGATGCAGTCCCGGTAGATGATCATGGCGGCGGCGGCGGGGAGGGCGCGGCGGCGGCGCGGGTCTCTGCGCAGCGACCCGAGAGCGGGCGGGAGCGAGGCGGAAAGGGCCGAGTCAGCGCCGGCCCGAGCTCATATAGCGGGCACGTCCCGGCGCGTCATCGCGCACGCGCGCCCTCCTCCCCCCGCCCACCCGCCCCGCGCGGCGCCCTCGCGCGGCCGTTGGGCGGGAGGCGGTTGGTGACTTGAGGGGGCGGCAGTTCCGAGGCCGTTATGGCGGCGTTTGTGAGGTGGGGGAGGATTCTGCGGCGGCACCGGCTCGCCGCAGGCGCCGGAAGGGGCCTGCCGGCGGGAGGGCGGCGACATGGTGGTGCTGACTAGGCCAGGGACACTGCGGTCGAAGGCCAGCCCTCTTCTCCCTCAGCCGGGCGTGAGGAAGGTCTGTCACCGTGGTGAGCTTTGCTGTGCTTTAGAGTGGCCCCAAGCCTGTCAGTATTCAAGAAGAGACTGGACAACACCCTCAGACACATGGTGTGAACTGTGGGGTTGTCAAATGCAGAGACAGGAGTTGGACTCGATGACCTTTGTGGGTCCCTTCCGACTCAGGACATTCTATGACTCTATAATTCCATAAAGTATGAAAAAATGCTCCCCCAACCCCAAACTGGATAAAAGACTTTCACTTTTATTTATAAATCTGCCCAGCAGCTGGAGCCTTCTTCCTCTTACTGTATGGCTTTTTTTGGTTGTTGTTTGTTTGTTTGTTTTTCACTGACCTGGGCATGAATCTCACACCTCAGCTCTGGCACAAGCTCAGTTTTCAAGGAGAAATGCTCTAAGCCTTTCCCAAGCATCTCAAGGAAGTGCTGCTGCTCATCTCACACCACGGTTGGAGGTGCCACCATGTCATCTGCTGCGCTCACACTATTAACTGCCTGATAATGCGTGTATGGGCTGTCCTGACCACTTCCAGCTGCTGCCTTCTCACCTGCAGGGTGTCTCGCTATGATCTCCATCATCTGTAATGACTGCTGCAATGCTGGTTGTGCTCACTGCTGAGGAGCTCCTGACACCTTGTAAGGGCCCTGACACGTGTTGAACTGTACTGAGTGTTGTGCTTTCTCCAAATAAGGGATATTTTTTAAAAGAGGCAAACAATTAAGAAGCTGACAGACTCTTCCTGTTACTGCTGCCTCAGATAAATTGAGTTGGATATGCTCAGAAACACCACTCCTGTGCATGCAGAAGGACTGACTGAGGCAGGTACATGTTTCTCATTTTTCCAGGTATATTTTTCCACAGTTAAGTGAGACAAAGCGCAGCAGTCAGGGTCAAGATGAAAGGCAGAAGGACAGTGAGGACAGTAATACGTAGGCCTCTTTTTTTCCCCCTTGCACATAACATTTCTGCAGCAGCCTGTCACAGTTGAAATAAATGTAGACATCCCATGAACCCTGATTCTTAGGGGACACTGGCAAAATACCTTCAAAAGACATCAAGGGACCTAAAAAGCTTAATGCTGTTAATGATCCCGACTTCACAGAGACACTAGGGCACAGGATAAAATTCCCTGTCCCTCACCCTCCTCAGGCAGTAAATTACTCATTGCTTTCTTGGTGTGTGCTAGAGGAGGTCACATTTTATCTCCTCCCCTGCTATCCCCTCCTTTGCTCCAGTTGTCAGTGCCCCCTTTTAAATTTTTTTTTCAGATCGTCTAGCTGCTTATGTAATCTAATTAAATTTATAAGTTGTTTTCTGCTGGTTTTCTCTTTCAAGAGTACTGCTGGTATTTCAGGCCTGAAAAAGGGGCTCCCAAAAAGGGAGCTTATCTGTTTTTTCTCGGTGGCATCTGGCCTGATAAAAGATATCCACTCTTTTTACAGACCACAGTGGAAAAAGAGCAACTTACATCTTTAGCAGTGAGTTGAGTGACAGGGGAACATTTGGCTCCTTCTCCATAGTGTAATATGCAGCTAAAAACATCCAGTTAGTAGGTGTGCTTCAATTTGATTTTGTTTTGAAGAGATTGTTCTAGAAAAAGGAATATTTCTGTAGTAGTATTGAAACCTCTTACAAATTCAATGGTTGCCTCAGTTTACTGGAGTCAGGGTAGAAACCCTTAGGCACAACTGCTGAGGGAGATGGACCTTCAGGTAGTGTTGTCATAGAGTTGCAGCTGTGAAATGGGAGATATTATTTTAAAATGTGTTGATTAAATAGGTCAAGGCTCCTGTGTGAACACCAATTTGATTTAGAGTTAAGCTAAATCAATAACAAGTTTTAAAAGCTTTAAATGAGTCTAGTAATGTTGGCATGACAAGGTTTTGCATCCTTTTAGCATCTTTAGTTGCTTTTAAGACTAATTTAAACTCAGAAAACCCTGAATAAACTCCCGGATTAAGTTAGTGATGTTTTAGTTGGTATGGGCTTTGCAAGAAGCACTTCACCAAGTTACTAGTGCTGAAAATGTCCTGTGATGCCACATAAAGATTTAATTATGTCATGTGCCGATACTACGTGATGAACTAGATTAGAAAATGCCCTTTTTTTTTTTTAAGAAAACAGCATAGTTTAAAGAAAACCTTAATGGTCCTCACTTGCTTTCCATGCAGGCAGCCCCTTCAAGCATTTCTCACATCCAGCCAAGGTTAATACATTCCAGAGTGGTAGGTTACAAAGGTGGCCCCTCCACAGCAAGGTCTTTTTAGGTGCTGACTGACATCTAAAATTATGTGACACTTTTTCTGACAGTGCACCTCATCTTCGGAGATGTGTAAATCGCCAAGGACTGATGGAAGTCCTGTATTTTTATAGATGAGGCTTTTAATGTCATTTGATATGACTGTGGTCAACTAATTGTGCCTTGCATTAAAATGGCAGATACTCGCTATTCTTTTTCGAAGTAAACAGTATGTTTTCAGCCCGTTGTGGCAACTCCCATTGAGCTGTGTGAAAAGGGAGGAGATCCTGCCCCCAGCAAAGTCTCCTGCCAGGTGTAGTCAGTGGAAATAAAGGTGAGATGGGGCTGAAGGAAAAGAGGTGAGATTGGGCTGTGAAGTGAGGGATGGGAGCAGTGTGTTCTCCTAACCTTTAAAGAGGCTGTGAAAGTCACATGGTGATGATGTTTTACATAATTTACTGAATGTGGTGGAGAGAGTCCTAAATATATACCTCTCTCCTGGTAAAGATAAACTGAAAAATTAAAGATTAAATGACTGAAGCAAGACCTGACACTGCAGAGAAGCTTGGCAAGGCAGTCTGTGCCCAGTGCCCCTTTCCCTAGCACATCTCCTGGCATGGAGGCTGTTGCATTGAGAGAGAGGATGTGTGATAAGCGTGTGATCTGCTTGTGTCTTCATAAACCTGCCTGGAATTTGGGGCTGAAATGGGAGCTGTGACTTCGTAGCCCCTCATGCCACCTACCCAGATGGAAACTGTACCTCTAACTGATTTTGTTCAAGCTCCTTTTCCAGGGAGTTTCAGGGCTATAAAGATTTGATCTCTAGGTGCTAAACACTTTTTAGGAAGTGACCTCTGAAAACCAGGCTGTCAATTTGACTCTTTCAGGTATGTTTAGGTTATGTTATGTTAGGTTAGGTTAGGTTAGGTTAGCCTTTCAGTCCCTGGCAATCCTTGGAGACTTCTGGATCTCGAGCCAAAATTTGTCATTTAGATCTACATTGGCAGTGTACTAAGCCAGAATCTCAGATGCCAAGATTGGCACTTGAAAGAGTTGAGCTTGGATCATCAGTGTAGCTGTTCAGATATGATCTACTCACAAATAATAGAAGACGTTAGACTGGATTAGATAGATGAAGATATCGGAGACACAGGAATCACTTTTGAGACTGCAAGAAAGTTCTTCAGTTTAGCAACAACCCTGCTGCACTCAGAAGAAACGCAGGTGTTGTTACCCTGACGTTTACAGTATTTAAAATTCTTCCTGTCGTGGCTGGGTCCCTGAAAATCCTCTGCTTCCTTGGCTATACACCCACAGCTCTCTTTTGCTTGATGTCTGGCTGCACTTCTTCAAACAAACAGAGAGGTCACTGCACAGCAACAAAAAGCCTTTTTTCTGTGACTACATGCACCAGTTCAGCTCACCTAAAACCCCACTACTGGGGATGTGTGAGGGTGTCAGTCTGCACTGCAAACTAGTGCATTTTCAGGTGAAAACAGGACTGGAATTGCCAAGATGAGAACTTTGAAGCAAGGTGCTGCCCAAAACTGCAGCCCTATTTTAGATTTAGTGACACATTTGACTAGAAGAACTATGGTAGAAAGGCCAGCTGCTGTCTTGGGTCTGCTACTGTTCAGTGTTTCACTAATATGCTGAATGCTGGAGTTGAGGATGCATTCACTACAGTTGCAAACAAAATTTAGTTGGGAAGGACCACAAATGTATTGGAGATTGAGTTTAGAATTTAAAAATGATCTTGACATTTTGGACAAAATTAGAATTAAAAAATTATCTTGACACATTGGACAAATGGCCTGAATCATCAGAAGGCACTTGGATAAGGCCAGTGAGTCAATGAGCAGCCAAACAAATTTACTAAAGGAAAATCCATCCAGGGCTTTTAAACACAAAGATGCAATACAAGGTTCAGGCAAGCTCTGAGCCACACACTGCTGGAAGCTGAGAAGGTATATGGGGGAAGTGCTGCCTTCTACTGGCCCTGGTCCTCTGTTCTTCCTGAGGCTTCTGCTGCTGGCAAATGCCAAGGGACGCTGAGCTGATACTGCACTCCATATGGCTACTCTGATGTCATGCTCTTGAGTGCAAAGCAGAAAAGGTCAGACACATAACAGAGAACTGGGCAGCAGTTCTACAGAAAAAGATCTGAGGTACTGGTGGATCCAAAGCTGAACCAGAATCCTCTGTCTTACCTGTTTTAGGAAAAGCCCACGCCATTCTGGAATATGTGAGTAGTGATAATATATGTAAGAAAATCCTACTGTCTTAAAAATGTGAGGGGTTGATCTCTGCTCAGTGCTGCTAATACCTCTCCTGGAGCACCAACTCCAGCTTTGGCAATGCACTTTGAAAAGGTATGGACTAATCAGCAAGGGTTCAGAAGAGCAGTGGGAATAAGGAGAGATCTGAAAAACACAGCCTCTGAGTAGGAACAGAAATAATGATTTTGTTCCACCCAGAAAAAATGTCACCAGAGATTTTAATTTCTTTCAGAGGAGAGGAGTAGTCTGTCCACCATGGCCAATTTATGCTAGGAGGAATACGAGTGGTTTATTTTGCTGCAAGAGTGTTTTAGATTAGGCATTGGAAATGCTTTCCAGTACTGTCACAGAATCACAGAATCACAGAATGTTAGGGATTGGAAGGGACCTCAAAGATCATCTAGTCCAATCCCCCTGCCAGAGCAGGAACACCTAGGTGAGGTTACACAGGAAGGCGTCCAGGCGGGTTTTGAATGTCTCCAGGGAAGAAGACTCCACAACCTCCCTGGGCAGCCTGTTCCAGTGTTCCGTCACCCTCACTGAGAAGAAGTTTCTTCTCAAATTTAAGTGGAACCTCTTGTGTTCCAGCTTGAACCCATTACCCCTTGTCCTATCATTGGTTGTCACCGAGAAGAGCCTGGCTCCATCCTCGTGACACCCACCCTTTATATATTTATAAACATTAATGAGGTCACCCCTCAATCTCCTCTTCTCCAAGCTAAAGAGACCCAGCTCCCTCAGCCTTTCCTCATACGGGAGATGCTCCACTCCCTTAATCATCTTTGCTGCCCTGCGCTGGACTCTCTCCAGCAGTTCCCTATCCTTCTTGAACTGAGGGGCCCAGAACTGGACACAGTATTCCAGATGAGGTCTCACCAGGGCAGAGTAGAAGGGAAGCAGAACCTCTCTCAACCTACTAACCACCTCCCTTCTAATACACCCCAGGATGCCATTGGCCTTCTTGGCCGCAAGGGCCCAGTGCTGGCTCATGGTCATCCTGCTGTCCACCAGGACCTCCAGGTCCCTTTCCCCTACACTGCTCTCTAATAGGTCATTCCCCAACCTATACTGGAACCTGGGGTTGTTCCTGCCCAGATGTAAGACTCTACATTTTCCCTTGTTATATTTCATTAAATTTTTCCCCACCCAACTCTCTAGCCTGTCCAGATCTCGCTGGATGGCAGCACAGCCTTCTGGCGTGTCAGCCACTCCTCCCAGGTTGGTATCATCAGCAAACTTGCTGATAATACACTCAATTCCCTCATCCAAGTCATTGATGAATATATTGAATAATACTGGTCCCAGTACTGACCCTTGAGGGACTCCACTAGATACAGGCCTCCAACCAGACTCTGCCCCATTGACCACGACTCTCTGGCTTCTTTCCTTCAGCCAGTTTGCGGTCCACCTCACTACCCAATCGTCCAGTCCACACTTCTTCAGTTTAGCTGTGAGGATGCTGTGGGAGACAGTGTCAAATGCTTTGCTGAAGTCAAGGTAGACCACATCCACCGCTCTGCCTTCATCAATCCACCTTGTTATGTCTTCATAAAAGGCTATGAGGTTGGTCAAGCACGACTTCCCCTTGGTGAAGCCATGTTGACTGCCCCTGATGACCCTCTTATCCTTGATATGTCTTAAGATGGCACCAAAGATAAGGTGTTCCATCACTTTCCCAGGGATGGAGGTGAGGCTGACCGGTCTATAGTTGCCCGGGTCCTCCTTCTTGCCCTTTTTGAAGACCGGAGTGACATTTGCTTTCCTCCAGTCCTCAGGCACCTCTCCTGTTTCCCAAGACTTGGCAAAGATGATGGAGAGTGGCCCAGCAATGACTTCAGCCAGCTCCCTCAGCACTCGCAGGTGCATCCCATCTGGACCCATGGATTTATGGACGTCCAGATTGCTTAACTGGTCCCTAACCCAGTCCTCATCAACTGAGGCAAACTCCTCCATTGCCCTGCCTTCTTCTGAGGCCTCAGGGGTACGGGGCTCCTCAGGACAGCCTCCAGCAGAGTAGACAGAGACAAAGAAAGCATTCAGTAATTCTGCCTTCTCTGTATCTTCTGTCACCAGGGCACCCACCCCATTCATCAGTGGGCCTACATTGCCTCTGGTGTTAGTTTTATCTGTCAATAGAGAAACAAGGAATAGGCTATCTACCTAGTTCTTGGTCCCTGCAAGTTTTTGAGAATAGGCTGGAAACCTGCTCAGGTGAGATCAGAAAGCATGTTAGATCCATCATGAATGATACAGATAGATAATAGCTGATGCTGCCCCACAACAGAGGGACAGAGTGCCTCTAGGTCCTTTCTAGCCCTATTCTCTGTCACCTAGTGATGCTTACATGAACTATGTGCTGTCATTTACACCTGTTCATACTGGTTACACAATTGGCTTTAAAAGAACATCCTTGTATCCCTATTCAGAATGGACAAGAGGGCTTGGAAATGGGATGTTGTTCAGAGAAGAATGTGCTTGTTGCCCTGCATGTCAAGATGGGTCTGTGTGGAAATCACATGACCACAGAAGGAGAAGCATTCAGATTCTGCAGTGCCCAGAGCTTTAGTCCTGGTAGGAGTCCCTACTTTAGTCCTATTTAAATACAAAGTTGTACAGTCCTTTGACTCAGATTAGAGATATGATGCAGAAAAGGCTCCTTCCATTCAAAGCTTAAGGAAAAGGGGAGCAGAGATTTAACTACTTGTGCTTGCAGCGATTGGACTCTGCTTAATCTGTGGACAGTGAGCCTGGATCTCTCTGGTTCCTCTTACAGCAGAGTGGAAGATTTATAAATTCATCCACAAAAACAAAAGCAATGCACGTGTGACTGGTTCAATTACTTTTCAGAGAATGAGGATGGAATTCGTCCTATTTAACCTCCACAGTAGAGCTCGCTCACCACTAGATCACGTTGTTAAGTGAGCTGAATCTGACTTCTCGTGGAGGAGCAGGGCCTGCTACAAAAGGAGGGGGAGCTGGGAAGGTGGGTGGTGGCAAGGCAGGCAGGGGCAGTGTCCTTTCCGTCAAGGGTACAGTGGCCCAGCGAAGCCATTGGAGTTGGACTAAGGTTCAAAGTCAAGCCAGGGCTGGGACCAGAAAGATGCAGGGCCAGGCCCAGCATGGCTGTGGTCTGTATGCAGGCAGGGAGGGAGGGAAGGGCCTGAGTGTGTAGGCAGCTGCTGAGCCATGGGGGCAGAGGGTCTCAGTGAGGCCTATCATGGCTCTGTTCCGCACCACAGCTGTTTTTCCTGCATCTTAAGCCAGGGTTACAACTTCCGTCTACAGACACCCCTCTGAAGTTGAACAACTTTATTTTGAGGCCACTTCATCCCTCTGCTTACTCTTCTCCTGAAGACACTGAACTGAACTGTGTCTTCAGTTAACTTAGTGAGCCCTATAAAGAAGACTTCAAGAAGGCTTTCCCCCCACTGGATCTCTGTCTTTACCCTCCAGATGCGAGAGTTTCTAGAATTCTTTTTCGGGTGCCCATGACATACAGCGACATCCCACTAGATGGCGGGGCAGGAGCCAGTGAATGGCAGGGAAGGCTCTGCTCACCGTGGTAGCAGGCCAGATCTTTCCCCACTGGTGTGGGTGTCACTCCCATGTCACCTGGAATGCCCCAGGGCCAGCACATGAAAAATTTGATCATGGGCCTGTAACTGATACAGCCTGTCTGGGCTGCTGGCTAGTTGCATGCTGCACACAAATACCATTCTCTCCAGATTATTAGCAACTCCATGTGATGAGCTTGAGTCTGCTGAGTTTTTAACCATTAGAGGGGCTAATCCTGCTGTGCTAAACTCACTTGGTTGCCATTTTTCGAAATGGCATTTGCTTGACAAATGTTTTGAAGCCTGAAATTGAGTTCTGCCATTTTAATTCATCGCTGCATGCTTTTTAGTTCATTGTTATGCAGTGCGAGCCCTTGATTTTGTCAATAGAGAAATAATCAACAGAGCACGCAGCATGTTAATGGTGTTATTCCTAAAATTCCAGCACTAGGTTTGCCAGCAGGTGATAAATAAAGAACATACTCAGCTACAATTGTAAAGCAAACCTTGCTGCAGATGCTGCAGGGCAATGGCAGGAATAAAGGTGGCATTATAAAGAAATGGGTAGATAAAACTTTTGGTTTTAAAATACTGCAGAGGAAAGCAGGCAACAGGGCTAAATGACTGCATTTTGGAAAACAGCTCCTAAATGGCAATCCAGTAACTTGAGTTCATAACACTTGTCAGCTACAAATACAAACCTGCTATTATTGTCAAAGGTCCCAAGATAGCTTTGTTATTACTTTCTGATAAGAATTTTGTGTCTATTCCCTCCTTCCGTAAAAATCAAACAGGGACCTGAGCAACAAAGAATATGTCAGAGGGTTAGCAGGTATCACCCAGCTTCTCTTCTGGTTTATATTGTTTTAGAAAGGTACAGTGGTACTGCAGAAACCATTATGAAATGGGGAATTTTAATGGAAGAATGGTAGTGGAAGCTCTTTGCAAATTGTCCCCCCTAAATGCGCTCTGAGAAAATAAGGTCTGATCTGTTTACCTATCTGTGAGGTGGCTCATAATCTTAGACACATTAAAATTAGGGAAGGAAAGGACCTTGAGAGGTCAATAGGCCAGTCTTCTTGCATCAGGGGGATTAGTTAGACATGCATTACTCTGGGGAGATATTTGTCTACCTTGTTTTTCAGATCTGATGATGGAGATTTCCAGCCTCCTCTACAGAACAAATATTTACTGAAAAAGGGACTGGGGGCTGGGTCCTCCCATTTCCCTGTGAGGGTGTAAACATAGGGTGGATCACAACCTGTGTTAAAGTGGATTTAGGGATCCGTCTGATGCTCACATCCTTATGGAGCTCAGCCTGCCTCATTCTACATCGACATCTGGCTGCACATTTTCCATATTTATCTAAAAAATTGCTGTATTAGTTGTCAGTGCTTTCACGCTGGATAAACCAGGATGTTCCTCACTGTTTGGTTCCTTTACTGGGCCAATGGGCACATGGAAGTCTATCTGCAGGGCTGTGATACTGCAGGTAGAGAGGAGATATGGGAGAACCAGCCCATGTATTTCTACCAGGAAGCTTTACATATAAAAAACAGTTTAGCTAATGAATGCAATTCAGGGCAGAGTTGCCTGAAGTGATAATAAATACTTCTGTGAAAATATAAAAGCAGTTCTCAGTGCTGATAAGAAGACTAAACTGTTAACAAAATTTTAAGAAAGAAATAGAGACTAAAACCAGAAGCATCTCTGCTGTATATATGTCTGTACACACACACTCACACACATATCTATATATACATACACATTTTGTATATAACCATTGTATGCCCAAATGTCAAAAGCCCTGTGCAGTTCTGGTCTCCCCATGTCAAAAGGGTATGATGAAAGTAGTAACAGTACTAAGAAGAGAGGCAAGAGGTGAAATAATAAAATGGAATAGGACACACCACCTTTAAAAATAGGTATCTGGGGTGGTGAAGACGGTCTTTGAAATTAGCAGCGGCACTGAGAAAGTTAAAAAGGTCAAGTATTCACTGTCAGTCAGTGAATGTGGGAACATCAAGAGAATAATGAGATGACAGGTTCAGAAGAGACAAAACAAGGCGGCTTTTAACATCCTGTGCATAGCTATACTGTGGAACTTATTGCTCCAGGATGCTGTGGATGCCAAAAGTTTAGATTATTGCAAAAACAATTAGAAAGAATTGTGGAAAAAATTGCAGAAACGGCTATTAAGCGCTTCTGGCTCAGGAAGAAGCCCCTCAGCCAAGGACTGCTGGAGGCCAGGAAGTGTAATACTGAAATGTTACCTTCCTCTGCATAGATTTGTGGGTTTTGCAGGACAAAGGGTTTGGAAGAGATCTCCTGTATCCTTGAATCCCCTTTATTAACTTATCAATCATATGCAGCCTCAGGGAGGGACATTTCTGGGAAGGAAGAGCGAGCGATGTGGCCACGTGGAGGATAGGGAATCACCTCTGGCTGTTGCTCTGTCCTGAAATAACCCTTGGTGAGTGGTGGGGCTCTGCTGAGGTGAGGCAGGACTGCTGCCTGCTCTGCCTCACCAGCTCCCAGCTATGCTAATTGCATTAGCTGCTGCCCTGAGGATTCTTCCTGGTTTAATTTTGCTGCCTCATAGTTCTGACCCGGTTTTGACATTTGAAAGAGCAAGTAAAACCCTCACATGTGTCAAGTGGTTTAGCTGCCATCATCTTCCTTACAGTTTAATGACTGTGCCCAAGTGCCCAGCCAAGGCGGTGTTGGATACCCCTGTGTAAGCAAAGGATTACGGAGGTGCCGTGAGGTCAGGCTGCTTTGTTTCAGCCGTGCCAAGAGATCACGTCCACCCGCCACAGTCTTGGTGGCAGCTGCAGGCTCCCGCTGTCTGTCTTATTTTTGAGTTGTTCTGCAATGTAGTCTAGATCTACATTCCTCTACATGTGGCTCACCAGACATTAAATGACAGCAAATTTCCTATCTTGGACATCCTGACATATGTGCACACCTCAATCCCTGAACATTTACATGTATACAAGCAAGAAATGTGTATCGGGAGATAGGAAGGACACATATGCACAGCCAAAATTGAGCATATGTATTTTTGTGTTGTAAATGAAAACCACTGTGGCCATGATGTGCACAGTGCCTGTTAGGTTTGGTTTTGTTTTTTTCCTAAGAGGTTATGGTGTCCTTCACTTTTGAAAAGCTCAACACCGTGGGCAGGAACATAGTCCATACCTGGGAGGCAAAAAAGAAAATCCTGTGTGCCAAAACTGGTGTTTACAGCCAGTCTTTGCTGTGGCAGCAGTCAGTGCATAACCCTCCTGTCTCAGATTCTCTAGGCGTGAAATTATGCTAGTTATGTTTATCTGCCTACTGTGAGGGCTGATAGAACAAATCATTATTACTCTGTGGGGATAGGAAGCCAGGAAGAAATCCCATTGAAATAATTAATATATACAGGAGCAAGTGAATGCAGAGAAAAGAAGGCAGCTCGGGGGCGTACGCTCTTATAGCACAAAGCAAATGATTTTCCACGGAGAACAGCATGAATGTGGAAACCATGCAACAGATGCACTATGCTGAACAACAAATATATGTAAATTCTTCTGCTTGTCTTTTTGGTGCATTTCCTCACCATTCACTAATGGTTTAGTGCTGAACAGGCATGAGAGAAGCTGTGGAGTTGACTTGGGTTACGGTTGTTGCAGACACACGGTGAGTGCGTGCAGGGTACGGTGCCATGGTCAGCCCCTAAAGAGCAGGAGAGACACTGGCCTCTGCTTTCAAACTCCTCTGTGGAAAAGCAAAAGGCGCAAGCCCCAGCCAGGCACTTTAGAGCAGTGCCATGGAAATCGGGACAGTTTTTCTTTCTGTTAATCTGAGTTTATTTTCTACTGCTTTGGATTTCTGCTGGCGACCAGTGCTATTTAAAGACTTGCCTTTTATCCAAAGCCTGCACTCACGCGCTTTGTATAAGAAATAGAGACAGAAAAAAAAAAAAAAAAGGAAAAGGAAATTCTCCATCAGTTCATTTAACAGTTCTGCTGCTGCTGAACACAGAAGGCACCGTTTCAATTTCTCCATGCAGTTCTGCCTTATAAGCAAGCTGCTTCTGGGGGTCAGCTTTGCCAGAGGAGCAACCTGACCACTCGTAGGTGCAACATGACTGTACTAATTGGAGTTTCCTCTAGGCAGACAGAGGCTCAGGGCAGTGATTTTTACTTGGGACTCTTTTTTGAGGACTTCACAAGAAAAATACAATCACAAAGACTGGATCTTCTGATTGTTATGGCCCACTGAAAGTTAAGGGCCATGAAAATTCTTCTTAATTTCCTTGATTTCTGCTGATATTCTCCATTCCTGAAAACAACCGTGACGGCTGGTAGCTGTACTGACCGAATGTGTTTATTCATTAGTCGCTTCTGGTTTGATTTAATGCAGTTGTGACAAATTATTATGTATTTCTATAGGTAGGGAAACAAAACTATAGAGACCATGGATATTCAAGAAGGATAGTGAGAACCTGAGATACTGACACAATAAAATATTTCAGTGGTGCAGCTGCAGGAGTTTGGTCTTCAGAGAGCTGCACAGTTTGTTTTCACAGTGTGGCATTTGCTCTTACAAAATGTTAACCTGGAAAGAGAAATACAAAAAAGGGCTGAGTTTTGGACTGACAGATGGAAAATCCCATGTCCTAGCCCTACTCTAGTGGTTCTACTTTCTCGGGTATTCAAGGATAAGCTTATAAGTCTGTGTTTAGGAATCAAAGTAATTTTCTTCTGATTCTCAGAGGAGATAGCAGCTTCCTGTTGATGTTCAGGTCTTGCTTTTGGCACTCAACTTGGGCTTCCACCTTTTGATTTCAGTCTCTTTGATCATAAAATGTACATATGCGCAGTAACTGAACCCACAAAAGTACCCCAAAGACTCATTACTAACAGCTCAGAAGTGCAGTGCATGGGATGAGGACCTTTTAAAGCCTTGAGGAAGAAGGGTGTGTATTATAAACCATGTAAAAATTGCACCCCGTTGCTCAAGCCGAGTTGCAGAGTGAACAGCAGCGGGCACTGTACCAGCCTCTTTTCACTATCAGTGCAATTTCAGTTATATTCAGAATTTGTTTGGCCTTTATTTGCCCTTTTATACCATTAATATGAAAGACCTACAAACTTAAAAACTGTACTAGGAATAGCTATGGGTTTATCAGAAGGCACAAAGAAAAGAAAGACAGACTTATGCTATTCTCCCAATATTTCAACAATATTGTTGTCATTCATATATCTACCTCAAAGAATTAGAAGTTATATTAACACACATACAATGTTAACTACTGTTAGCTAATGTTTTTTTTAATATGAAAACTAGGAAAGCTACAGACTGCATATACTGCACACATGGACTTGCATATATAACTCATGGAGAATGTACGGGTGATCAGATAATTTAGTCTTTTAATGTAAATGTCCAGTAGAAATCTGAGAGGTAAAGACTGTTGAATATATGTGTGTTCAGGTTTTGTGTGGTGTGTGATACAGTAGTAATAATAAGATGACTGTAGTTGTTACAGTTTTTAATCATGTAGTTTGCAAGGCAAGAGCTGTGATTTACAATGCAATGTTTTATTTTCCATGCTCTGGCAAGTGACACTATGGCTTTATTTCGACTTAATTCAAACACAAATTCTTATGTTAATAGTGTATAGTAAGAGTAAATTAAGCCAAACAATGAAGATTTGCAAAATTTTAGGTACAATTCTTTTATGATTTCCCACTTGTTTTTCAGTGCTTGCTCTGCAAGGAAGTGCATTTGAGCATTTTTAAACTAAGAAAGAGGATGGTCTGAATTATTACTGTATATGAATACAGTTGGCATAATATTTTAGCTGATGCATCATCATTATTGCCACTGTTATTAATGAACATGTTGAATGTCTTGAATGTATGAAGGCATAGTAATTTGTATTCTGTAGACAAGGTTTATGTTAACAAATGAATGTGATTAATTTACAGTTGATATAAAATACAGCACTATATTACCTAAAGTCATGATGCATTTGCTACAGGATCTTATGCATTCTTTACAAATATTTAAACAGCCTCCATGTGCACTACTCTTCCTAGTTTTCTCATGATCACACATTTATTTGAGAAGAAACTTCTTCTCAGTGAGGGTGACGGAACACTGGAACAGGCTGCCCAGGGAGGTTGTGGAGTCTTCTTCTCTGGAGATATTCAAAACCCGCCTGGACGCCTTCCTGTGTAACCTCACCTAGGTGTTCCTGCTCTGGCAGGGGGATTGGACTAGATGATCTTTTGAGGTCCCTTCCAATCCCTAACATTCTGTGATTCTGTGATTCTGTGATTTCGTAACTGCTGTATTTTTTCTCTTTGTATTGCTTGCGGTAACTCAGACATTAATCCATTAGTGCAATTACAGAAGCGTAAAGCAGAAAGGAGGGGACTTATTTTTAACACACCAGTGCAGAGTGACCCCACAGTAAGGTCACGCTGCTTGCACTGGCTCCCGTCTGGTCAAGAGAGGTCTCTTGGAGCTGGATTTGGAACCTGGCACAAACTCACTGTGTCATGTGTTACATAGGGAAAAGTTCAAATATTCAAATCTGGGTTCAAAACACAGGCAGTCAGAGCTGAGCTGCAGTTCTGAGAAAGGAGATTTATTTAATATTTTTACCTGCCCCACAGAGCTCCTGACTGCCCTGTTGACTGTACCTTTTAAAGTTCATGTTTGCAAGCATCTCTTCAAGTATGAAGTAAGGTTGGGTGGGGGTGGTGAGTGTCTGTATCTGGGTGCATGGTGTTCATTGATGGCAAACATTTCAGTCTATGCTTGAGAGGATTTTAAAATTGAGACATGCTGGAGCCAAGATGGACCAGCGTGTTGCTATGAATAAAACCAGCCAGCCTCTGTCATCAAAATTTCAAAGTGACTGCTATTGTGCCTTGCCACCTTTGACTCCTCACCCCAAGGCCACAGTCAACTAGAATCAACAGAGCAAAGCTTGTATGAGCTCAGAGCAATGTTTGAACATACATCTCTGTATTTGCAGTGCAATACTTAACAGCATGTCTTTAGGCTTAACATACACTAAAGAGGATCATCTGCTCTATAAATTCAGCTGCACCTTTTGCAACAGTGCACGTGAAGTATTTTAACATCACCATTTCTAGCCTAATATTTGAAGATGTGAGGTTAGACCTTTGGTTTAGGATGTGCAGTTGTTAGCATCCTGGCAAAAATCCAGGGGGCATATTTTAGTCGATTTTCATTCAAGACTTTTTTTCCCTGTTTTTGCCTCCAAAACTTATGCCCTGAGAACTTTACAAAATAATAATCAGCCTCCCACCACTGCCCTCCGATATAATCAAAGCTCTGTCTTTCCAAGCATCTTCACAGGACACTCCTCACAAGGCTAAAAGCGATCAGCTAAAACCTGGAGGCAAACCTAGGTCCATTTAGTGAGCCTATCATTCATTAACATTTACATTGCCAGTTGTTCCAGTGCATTTGAAGTAAATAGAATGGGGAAAGTAAAGGAAAAGGAAGTGAATGTCAATGAGAAGCTCTAGGGCCTGATCCCATCACCACTGGTCAGCAAACAGCAAATACCTCCAAACCTGGCAAATGTACTCCGGGGTTGCTGAAACTGTTGGGAGAGAGAGCACTGGATGAGAGGAAAAATGTTGTGGCCTGTCTGGACAATTGTTTTCCAGAGAACTGATGTATTTTGTATTGGATTTAGAAGAACTAAGAAGAAAAAAGAATCCGTTCAGCTGAGCTTTCTGGGTAAACTGATTTTGACCAAGAATGTTATTTATGAAAATGCAAAAATGCTCTCATTGTTTCTAACAAGAAACAGGAAAATAAAAAAATCTGTGGCACAGAGAGAACAGCTATTATTGTAAGAGTCCCAGTTCTAGTTTCTTCTGCTGTAAGAAGTACTGCACATGTGATAATGTACCAGGTATTCCATTCCTAATGCTGTCTTCCTGCAACATGTAAAGGAAGTTTTGAAGGTCTCACTGCTGCTGGAGCTCTGTCTCCTATCGCCATTGGTCGGGTACCACAGCACAGCGCAGAGCTGCTGCAGAGGCTACGTGGGCTGAAGTAAATTCTTAGAACTGTTTCTGGGCAGGTATCCAGAAGCCAGTGTTAGGCTAAGCTTAGAGGGCTTTTCGGACACAACTAATCCGATACTTGACATCCTTGAATTTAGGGATGTAACATTTAGATTGAAAAGACTCACACACAGCTATGTGTTAGCATGGTCAGGTGAGAGGGCAGCTCACTTTGGGAGCTGTGTCATTCTGTAGTGGTGATGCAGGCAGTGGTTAAACTAAGATATTTTTTTTTGCTGATTAGTGACTTGCTGAACTAATTGAATGAGCTCTGTTCAGGTAAACTAGATGGAGCTGCAGGTGTCTGCGCACCACTGTGATTTTTCCCCACCTAGTCTTTAACCATACCATTTAAATGCCTGTACAATGTGCCAGACAGTATGGAGAGAATAAGATCATCTATATTGTACACTTTATTGCTCACTCTTTGCACCTCTCCCACTCCTTTCTATTAATCAAAAGCCATCTTCTGGGGTTCCCATACTTCTGGAACTGCTTCTGCTCTCCAAGGTTTTAGAAATATAGAACATCCTGTTTATAATCTTCAAAATTCAGTCTTACAATGGAATCTGCAGTGACAATCAACATCAGAAAAAGTGCTGTCATCTCCATGTTGCTGAGAAGCATTTGAAAAAAAGTTGTGTAACCTCTATAGTTACTGTGTTTTCATACACATACGATTGCATCCATCATAGAAGCCTTTCAGGTAGGGACTGTAGTTTAATATATAAAAATAATAAAAGCAGTGGATGTATGACTTTTGGAACTATTTAAAATGCAGGATGTGTCAGAACTACAAGAGCTGGGCTAGTTCCCATAAAATTTACAAATACTACAACCCCCCAATGTTTAAAACTATCCATGTGGAAGTATATAATCTATTGCTATGTCCTGCTCTCCAAGCAGCCTGAAGAATGGCCATGCTGGGTCTCCTGAGGTGTGACTGCATGGTGCTGTGGCCTTCCAAGGTCCCTCAAGACCTCCTCCGGGAAATTCAGCTCAACCTCCAGCAGCTTTCCTTGGATCATTTTGGCTGTCAGACTGCTGAAGGTGTCAAGAGAAATAACTTTCACCAGTAGCACTTTCCTCCAGAACAAACTACCTAAATGCCTTAATCCTCATGTCAACTGTTACAGAACTGGCAGCCCATCTGTTTTCAAAAGATCCCTTATTGTTTTCCCTTAGAAACCCCTTCTTCTTGTTTCAAACAGTCTAGCACCAGTAAAAGCTTCTGCACAATTTATACATGCCTGTTCTCCTCATGTCTCTTGTCTCAGCCTTCAATTGCACTATCTTCTCTTGTTCATCTGTGTCACTCTTAATTGCTTTTTTGTCTCTCTTTTCCCTGTCTTCATGCTGGCTTTGCATTTGAAAGGAAAAGCAATGAAATATGTGGGCTCATTCTTTAATTCTACAGGACTGGATTCCCCATGGCCTTAGAGCTGAAACAAAGCCAGCCCATGTCCTGCATGAATTGCCTAGACTCTGGCTGCATTTTTAGCTGTACTTAGGAGCCCATCTGAAGTCATTAAATGAGGTTTTACCTACAGTCCAGCTGGCAGCCTGCAGGCTGCAAGATGGCTGTGCCTTGTTTGCAGTCTCTGCTCTCTGACCTTGAAGAAGGTCAGAAAAAGCTGTTAGCATGCTGTGTGACGTCTGGTGGTTAATGCCACCTCCTGCTCACACTGCAAGTCAGACAGGAGGTCAGAGGTATTAGGATGTGGCTTTAAAGGCAGGATGCATACTGCAACCCCTCAAACATTTTTTCTCTGCCAGGTACTTGCAGCTGAGTCCTGTGAGATGTTGAGCCATTCTAATAGTTTGATGCTTCCAAAAAGCTGAACCCACTGCAAATCATGCACTCCTGCCACTTCTGTTACATCGGCACTGGTGCCAATGTGAAACCAATTCAGTTCCATCAGCTGGCAAAAGACTACTTTTGGATGGTACTTTGTGTAAACTTAGTGAGTTGAACCTGCTCGCGTGTCAGACAAGCACTGTCAACAGCATGAGCGAAGGGCCAGAACTGTGTCTGGGAAAGGGAGGGGGATGCAGGAAGGTAAGGGAGTATCCTCCTTGTTGGCAGTGAGCTGCTACATCAGTGCTGCCATGTTGCCAGCATCCACAGAACCCCGTGTAGGGGAGGACAGTTATGGAAAATAGAGAGAGGTGTCTGAACATCCAGAAGCCCAACATGTCTATCACTGCAGCCTGTGCCCGTTCAGCCCCTGGAAGACTACCACTTTCCCACTCTATCAGGCTTTGTTAATGGAAGAAAGTGGAGATGTGAGTTCCTACCTGTGGCTGCTGCTTTGCAGCATTGGCAAGGAATCCCACTGCATACTAAAGATCCTGAGTGATTTGCCCAAGATGTGTTTTTTTGTGACAGATGACTACTGTAAGGACAAAATCCTACAGCTGTTTTCCCCTTTCTGTGCAGAGTAACCTGTCTTGCTCAAGGTTAACAGCAATCAGCTCATCTTGGCCAAACATGGTGTTAATTCTGGGACCCTGATGTTGTCATGCTGTGAAATCAGCAGGCCTGTGAAGCAAGAAATTACTTCTTCAGAAAGCATCCTGTCTTTTTAAAACCTTTTAATTTCAAAAAAATCTGATGTTACTTAAGTGCTTAATTTTACAAAAATTTTTAAAGTACATTTTTAAATTTAAAAATAAGAAAATGGTGTTCAAACACTGATAGCAAAGCTGGGTTACCCAAAGCTAGACTGTGGTAAGCAGAATAAAAATGGGATTACTTGGGTAACGATTTAATGTAAAGACACTGTGGAAAAATAATCAAAACTTGGGAACTGGGAAAGAGAATAGCGAGGCTCCTTTAAAAAGTAACAACACTGAAACTTTGAAATTTTCCTACACGGGTATTTCTGTGTTTTGATCAACCTAAATCGTGTACTGTGAAGGACACAGCTCAGGGTCACTGCCACCACATCTCACTGTCCCTCGTCTTGTGTGAGTCACATTTCTGTTACTGTAGAACTACTTCAACTGCAACTCCACTTTCACAGGATAGTCAAGTGCAAATATTTATTTTCCCCAGCAGATGCTTCCTGCTCTCCCTGGATATTGCGTACTGCCAAAGTAAGGGGTGTACTGAAAGTGGTAGAAGACATGCTGCATGTACCACATTCTTTGGTGTCACACTGACCTCTCTGTCCTTCGTTCAACACATTAAATCATCTCTTCTTGCGTAAAAGGTTAGGCCATATCTTACACCACGTGCTGCCTGGTTTTTAGAGGGGCATGGAGACAAGTTTGCTTTTCTTTATGTTGCATCTACTAGCATTCAAATTGACATAATTTCCCCCAGCTGTTACTTGTTTATCTGCAGTGCCATGTTGGACAAATGCCTCTGTGAAACAATTCTGACTTATCTCTATTTGGCAAGCGGTCAGAGGACAAAAGCCTGCTTCGCAGATTGCCTGTTGAGGTTGGAAAGTATTGTATAGTAGTGAAAAGCCTTCTGTAGTGCCTTTCTATTTGAGAATCTTTAACAGCTTTTCATTTGCTCATTCAAGTAACATCAAATCCAACACTGTGACACACATAGGAATTACTATCTCTGTAGGGAGTCTCAGAAATGAAGAGAAATCAATTTTCCAGGACCTGCTGGAAGATTGCAACACTTTCAGAAAATTTTGTCTGGATTACAGGTTTACACTTACTAGAATTGCCTTGCTGGGAACTCATGCTGTATGACTCTATTGTCCACTCAAAGCCCATTCGGAGCTACCCTATATTGCTTTACCCTTTATGCCTTAAAACCAAATAACACAGTCCTTTTATATGCACAAAACTAGGATATGATAAAGACCTTCGGCTCTTGCCAATGCCAGAGCCTAAATCAGATTATAAAAAAATGTTTATTAACAAAAAGGCTACAAAATAACATTTACTGTTATTTCTGCTTTCACTTTCCTTTCTCCTTGTACTCTGCACAGCAGAGTCTGTTACTAAGTTGGAAACTGTAAGACGTGTTGTCATTGTATGCCTAGATGACATATACTAGATGCTGGAGCAGGAAATGTCATGGAATACTTACCAAAAAAGGGTCTGGAAAGATCCTTGGGAGTCCATCCTAGTGCTTGGGCTGGGTCATCCAGACTGAAACTACTTCTGAGAAACAGCTGCTTAGCAGTTTTTAAAAGCTTGTGATAACAAAGGCACCACAAGCTCCCCAGTCAGTCTCATCTAGCACTGTCCATACTACTAGAAAGTCTGTTCTAATGGCTAATACAAGTGGTGGAGGAAAGATAATTCCTTTCCTCTGTATGGCCACTCTTCAGTCTTGAAGATTATGTTATCCTCAGTCTCTTCTTGAATAAACAAGTCTACTTCTTTCAATCTTTCCCTGCAGATTGTGTTTTGTATCCCCAGCCTTATTCTCCCAACTCCTCTCTACAGCCCTCTTGAAGTGCATCACACGTACCTGGACGTGGTGCTTCAGCTGAGGCTTTGTCCCTGGCAAACACAATGGGACAACTATTTAATATGGTTTATATTTTTACACATACCAATAGCACGTTGAGTGTTTATTTTTTCCTATAGTCATCTGCTGTATGACTGAGGGTCAGATTAACTCCTTCTCAGACAGAAGGTGCAAACACTGAAGATAAGGTGGCTGTCCTAGGGCAGTGGACTTCATGTGCGAGCTTTGCTTTCACCATGCAGCCAATAGGACTTGAACAAAGCTAATTATCTGTCTAATAATTACGAAAGTTTCCAAGGGACAAAGGAAACTCTCCAGTGGTTACAACTAGTGACAAAACAACAAGGCAGTTTGAATAATGCCCATAACCATCTGAGTCATTTCACTAGTCATTCATCCAAGCAGTAGGACACTCAGTGAAACTGTCTTCACCACTGCAGAGAAGAGAAGAGAAACCATTTTCCACAGTAAGTAGCAGTAGAAATGGCAAAATAAGAATCAATGCACAAAAAGGAGAGCTCTCTGGTAGAATTGTTTGAGAGTGGCCCTCTTTTTTGAGGGGGGAATACTGACCATAGAATACTTCCATTCCAACAAAAAGAAATAAAAAATGTGTGAGGAAACTCAGGAGCGGTAAGGTTAGGGGTCTGGGAACTAATTAATTAAACCTTAGCCCTACATAGGTCAGCAACAAAGAATTGGCTTTCGGACAAAACTGTTATAAGACTGTGTAACCGGTAGCACACCAATAGCACATGGATCATTCAGACACATGTGAAAAGATGCTGAGCACCAAAGTCTACTGCTGATATGGCACTGATGTCAGGCTCAAGGCAGCTTGCCAAAAATAGTGTGTTGGCTGTTGATAAAAGCATTACTTATTGTATGAATCAGGTTGAAAATGCAAGAAAAGAGGTTATTCAGAGGAGCCATCCAAAAGTCACTAGAAGTAACAGAAGTTAGCCTAAATTCCTCTTTATTCAGAAGTCCACTGTTGAGTACTAACAGGCACTTAAGAAATTAGGTCAGGTGCAAGCTGTAATGTGTGAGCAGGAACTGGTTTGCATCAGATAATAAAAACTGGCTGCCTGCAGGAGAAGCTGGCCAAACTCCAGCAACAACTTAAGGTCAAGCTGGAACTAAAGTCCTTCTTAAAAGGAGACAAATTTGGGAAGTCAGAAAACAGAAGTGAGTGTCCTGCAAATTGACTCAGCATTTTAATAGATCCAAATGATCTCTGTGCAAAAAGAAAGGAAGGAGCTGTTCAAAGTTTACCTCAAATGAGATTCTCCTCACTGTAGATATAAAACCTGGAAAGTACTAGAGAGTTACTAGGAGTTTCAGGAGGGAGTCTGAACATGAGTGCTAATTCTGAGCTGTGAGTTTGTACCTACCTTGCAAGAGACCCAAAGACAACTTTGCAACACTGCGACTGGAGCATGAACTCTGTGGGCTGCCCGTGCCGTAGCAACTGAAATGTAAAATTTGTGGGAGGTCTGCAGTGGACTTGGATGGTTGTAGAGAACTGTTTTCACTGTATGAAGCATTTATAGCACACTGGGACCCACATTTTGAATTCCTTATATTTTATTGACAGATTCACGTAAGGCCACAGCCAGCTTCTTAATGGGAGCTGAATGGGCATTATCCCTTCCCCCCATCACCTGGTAAGATTAAATAAAGTTTCTCAGCTACTAGCCTTGTCCTGAGATTAGTGAAGGGAGCAGTGCCGCAGGACATTTTGACCTTTAAGGGGTAAGGCATGCTTGCCATTTGCAAGGCACTGGAGTGACAGCGGCAGCAGGGCTGTAACACAGGGGTAGATCCTACAAGCACATGGAGGCAGGTCCTAAAGGCACGTCTGGTGGCTCTTCAGACAGAAAGGGAAAGTGCTGAGTCAGAACAGGCTGCCTTTGGGGGCAGAGGAGCTAATTTCAGCGATTTTACAAGGTGTCCTGGGCACTGAACCAAGTGAATGGACTAGCTGTCGTTCTTGTCTAGTCTTCGAGGGCTGGTCAATGCCACCTGTACAGTGGATACTTGGATACAGAGGAACATGGATAGTCCCAGTGTTCCTCCTCTGGCCAGGCAGCCTTGTGGTGGCCACAGCTGATGTCCTGTGCAGCACCCTGCGATCCTTCTGGAGGGGCTTTGGATATACATTTACAAAGCAATGTAAAGCTTACATACTGAGTGTATCATTTCAGCATTGGTAATGCAAATAAACATAGAATTGTGCAAAACTGTGTAATAATAATAATAAAAAAGATAAATTGATTGTGGAACTATTTAGTCAAAAATATTCAGCTGGGTATTTTAAAGTGCAACATAGCTATTTAAACCCACCCTGCCACTTTCTGTTCCTCCACAGAGCAGATATCTGAGGTTCCTGTACCGATTTAAGGAAGCTTAACCTAGATACTGCTGTTGTGTCTCTGGCAGCACAGGTGGCTGTTCAACTGTAAACCGTGGGAGCAAATCAACGTCTTTATAGTTAATGATGATGAGAAACCCTGAGGGGTGAGTGACCTCGGTTCATTAACCGAGGAGCACTGAAATACCTGACATACCTGTTCCAGTCTCCTGGGGCACGACTGCTAATGGAAAATACCGCCCTGCACCGCCCAAGGCCAGTGGCGAAGGGAAGCTTCTGACTGGAAGGACACTGCGGTTAATTTTTCTTTCCTTGTTTATTACAGGCCGGCTCGGCGACCCCCTCAAATCAAACTTCCCCACACGGCCACGACTCCTCGAGGCCCTTTCAATCCCCACCCCCGCCACACACCAGCCTCCTCAGGCGAGTCCGCCCTTGCCCGCCCGGCCAACAGGCGAAGCGAGGCGGAGCCCAGCAGCCGCCCTGGTTAAGGGGAGCGGGGCAGGGCTTTATAAGCGGCGGGGCGGAGGCGGGCTGCCGGCGGCAGGCACGGGAGGACGCGGGAACCGAGGAGGCCTCGGGGGTGAGTGGGGTGGTGGCGGCGAGTGTTGGCTCCTCAGATCGCGGGAGTATGGGGAGGGTGTCATTTCTCACCCGGCCGGCGAGGGGGTTTCCTGCTGTCTTCAGTGTAATCCACGCAGTTAGAAAGCATTGCTTGGATAACTATCTTATGCATGCTTATATCACAGGTAATAAGTTTTTAGGACTAATAACTCAGTTAACATGAGCGTTCTGTAACATTCAAGAGTCCAATCCATTTTAAATAGCTAGGACTGCTGTAGCTAGAGTATGCTGTGTGCCTAGTATTCTAACAATACTGTTAACTCTTAAAGAATTTGATATGTGACTACTAAAGTCTATTCTCTAACAGGGATATATCTAAATAGTTAAGTGATGCATTCTCTTATAGAACCCGGGCTTTTGATTTTAGTTTGGTAATGCTGTCAATTAAAAGCTGTCAATTAAAATCAAACCTGCTTCTGAGTATTTTTGCCAAGAGTGTGTGGATGAATTGCTGTCTTGATGTAACCCAGCATCCTTTAGGAGGGATAGTATCACCTCTGTCATCTTATTGATGTTCAGGAAACAACAATGTGTGTTTGAGGATGATTTCTTTCTAGTAAAGTCACAGACCTCAGTTTATTCTATAATGAAGGCTGGACTGTGTTTTTAAGTAGTTTGCCAGTTGAATTCTTCCAAGGAGATGCTTTCTATTTTCATCAGTGTAGGGAAAGATTTCTGAACAAGAAGCAAAACAAGAATTCAGACAATGAGACAGTGAGACAGCTGCCGTGAAAGGGCGAAGTTGCTTGCTGGTGTGTTCTTTGGATTTTTTTTTTTTTTTTAATTTTTTTTTAGGATGAGCTCTTGCGCTCTAATTTCTTCCTGTAATTATGGAAAGCTAGAAGGAAGGGATGCAAGGTAGAAAGACGTGGAATGACTCAGTTAGTTTGGCCTAAATAGCAGGAAAGGAGACTAGTTAGCCTTTCAGAGGTACGAACTTTGATAGTGCTACATAAGGCCTTCACCTTGGACTATGACAAAGGAACAGTATGCTATAAAATTTCTGCTTTAGAGTATTCTATACATATATCAAAACTTCAGCTAATATTATTAAATCTGGGTACAAAGTGGAAACTTTATTTGGCTGTGCTTGCATGCTTCTACATTGTCAGTGCCCCAGAATTACATAGAAAAACCGAGTAGCCTTCATTGCCTCAGCAGAGTGAAATACAAACCAAACAAAAGTATAGTTATATTTTAGTTTTATTAGTGTTATAGTATTTCTGATAGATGAAAATTTGTTTTAATGTGTTGAGGGGGAAAAAAAGTCAACTGTATTTTCAATTTTGGCAAGTTTTTCAAAATGAAGATCATATGTGTAGCTGATAGTGGGGAAACTGAGCTTGGCTTTCTCTCCTTTAATTGAAAGATATGCCACTAATCATGGCAGGACTGGAATATGAGGAACTTGGAGATGGAAGTGGCCTTCCCCTGGCACAGTGCCATAACCATGTGGATCTGCTGCTTTCATATTGAAAAGCTGCCATAGTCTCTGCCCTGTCTCCTGGTCTCTTCATGGCACAGTTTTTGGCAATATAATGGGTGGCCTTGCTTGCCTCTTCTTTATGTGTGTAGTGTGTGGTTTGTGGTGTTTGTTTTTTTTTTCTTACATCAGTGATGTTCCATGCAATGGCCTAAAAAGTAATATGGATTTCTGTGCACTTGGTTGTTGAGTATTTCAAATCATGTGCTTTGAGCTACTATGGGGTTTTTTATTGTATTGAGCATCAGGTAACCCAAGTAACTCTTCATGAAGTAAAGATGATAAAATGAAAACTATGGCTGCAGTAACTCTTCAGGCATGCTGAGAGTCTGCAACTTCTGTTAACTTCATTTGGACACTGGATTATTGCTACTTCTAGAGGAACTGACCAAAGAAAGCTCACCTTTACAAAAGGTGGTGCTAAGTAAATGGTGTATTTGCGATATTTTCCAGCTGGGCAGTACAGGTGAATAAACAAGGTAATGAGGGATGGAAGTGCAAAGGGAAATAGTTTCAAGTACAATTATTGCACAAAGTTAATTGGCAAAAGATAACTGTAGAATCCATTGTTTAGGAGGATATTATAGAAAATGGGGAATGTATTATATTGTGAAAATACATAATAATAATATATAATATTATATTATGGGGAAAGTATTTATATTATGAGGAAGGGGAAAAAAGCTGTGGAGACAGCTACTTGATTTTGAGAAGGGCAATCTTGTATCAGCTGGACTAGTCTGGTTTTGCAGTTCTTACAACTTTTCTAAAATAATTGGATTAGTGTAGGCAAGCATATGCCAATTACGATTTGCAGTCACTTTGTCAAGTTCACGTAACTGACCTCTAAGTATACTTTATGCATGTGATTACACTAGTTTCATAAAACCTTCATAGGAATATTGTGGCCACTGGTGGTGGAAATAGGCCTTAATGGAAGCAAAATGTTGTATGCATCCCTGTTTTCTTTTCAAATGTACCAGCTCATGTTAATGTTGATAGCAGGAGAAATGGGACAGAAGTTTAGTAATGACTGTCTTAAAGTTCTATTTGATTGCAGACTGTTATCAAGCTAATTCAGCTTGGTGAGAATTGTTGGAAGTTATTCATTGCAGTGTTCCTAAAGATCATGCCCGGGAGACAAACTACTTTAACCTTTTATGGTGAGGATAGCGGTGGCCCAAATACACAGCAGAGACATTGATTTGAACCCCAATGCCTTTGTGCAGTATTACTGACTTCTCATTATCAAAGGCATGAAGTGTTTTTACCTTTAGCATGTTTGGAAGGTCCATCTTAAATGGACAAGGCACAAAGTTCTATTAAATGTTAGCCTATATATTTATATAATGGATGTTTACAGAAGCATTAAATCATTGTCTTGTTTCACAGAAAGAAGCAGCAATAATGTCAGCACTAAACTGGAAGCCCTTTATCTATGGAGGCTTAGCATCAATCACTGCAGAATGTGGTAAGCTTTTCCTTCAGCTGTTTACATTATTTCCTTTACTCAGTCCCTTTTAAAACAAGCTTGGTTACATGTTATCAGTGACATAGTAGTACATGCTAGGTCTACAGCACAGGAGTTTTTTTCTTTAATGCTGACTGAAGAGTTGCTCAGAACCTTGTTATAATGTCAGAACACTTCTGTCTGTAAACTTGTGTTCCCTGTGAGTCTTATTTTTGTACAAACTTTACCTTTGCATTCTATTATTTGGTGTTGTTTGATCTGTTCCTGGACAGTAGTCATAAGTATACACAGCTTTTATTTTGCTAAAGTAGACGCTTAGCGCTAGGCTGGCAGCTAAATAGCAAACCAGTTGCTTGCTCACCTTTCCTTCTCTTAAGGGAAGGAGGGGAAAGAGAAGGAAAAACTTGTGGGTTGAAATAGAAACAGATTTAATAAAATAATAGTAAAAGGAAAATTATACAAAGCAAATACTTAGCCACTAGAACATGTGCTCCCAGCAATAAACACCAGAAGGTGGACACTGTGAGCACAGCGAGGTCAATAAAGGTGCGAAGAGCAAGAGCAGGGCACAAGGAAGATGCTGGAACCAGGCCCCAGGACTCCCTCAGGGATGGCAGCCATTTGAAGAAAAAAGCAGCCATTCCCAGCAACTTCTCACTTAAATATGGAACATGATATTCATAGTATAGAATAGTTCTGTTGGCCAACTTAAGTCAGTGGTCCTAGATCTGCTCTTCCCCATATTATACACTGCTCACTTGTGAAATATGAGAAACTAAGGAATGACCTTGGCTTCCCTATAAGTATCAACATCAGTGAGTTCTTACATTCTTTCATGCTAAGTCCCAAACACTGGAGAGTTACTGGTGGAAAACATTAACTCTGTCCCAAGGTGCTATCTTGCTGTTCTCAAACTACATTCAAAACAAAGGACTACGCTAACTATCAACAAGAAGGTTAACTAACCTCATGGAAAATCAGCTTGGCTCAGCCAAACCAGCACAAGTTAAGCTCTTAACTTGGAAAATTTTTCTCTTAGCTTTTCTGAGTAGCTATGTTGCAGTTTACATTCTCTTTCCTTGAATGTGAGTGGCTGGTTAGATTTGAGCACTTACATTTGGTTAGTGTGCAACAGAATAATTGCTATAGTGAGACAGTGCATCTTATATTTTAGTGTCAACTCTAAGGACAAACCTACAACATTAACATCCTTTTGAAGTCTTATCTGAAATGCATGTACATGAAAATAAAGGAAATACAGCTTTTCATAGTAACGGAATTAAGCCTGACATATGGTGGGCTTGCATGTGAAGTCTATCTAATAAAGGTGCTGTAATAAAAAATTATACTTCAACTACTATTTTATTTTCCTTTTCTACCTTCTCTTATGAATCTTGTTCAAACTTGAGTTTGAAACCTCTCTTAGTTGACTTGACTGAATGTGGCAAATAATGCCAAAAGCTTCATGAGGAAGACAAGCAGTTCATAAAAGCCTTGCTTGTCTGGGAAACCTCGTTAAAACAGATGTAGTTAATTCCAACTCCTTTTAGTGTTTAGGTGAGTACTGAATGCTAGGGGATCCTTTTCCTAAAGATAATCTCTGGTGGAACGTGTTTTCTAAATCCTTTCATAAAGGGAGCATGGAGAGTATGCACTTGACATAGCAGTAGGCTACAGGAAAGCAATAACAGAAATAGGTGCTGCTGCTATTGCTTTTTTGGATTCTAGGCTAGAATCTGTATAGCTTGTCCTGTGGAATTAATTTCTTTGCTTTCGGTCAAATGCTCTTCAAAAATGTTGGTGGAATAAGCATGCAAACTCTACTTGATAGTGACAGCAGAATCCTATTCAGTGTGGCTGTTAAAAAACAGGCAATACCATGTTGCCTGAAAACATAGTGAATGCAAAACATAGACATAGGATGTATGTAGGGCCTCTGACAAGCTTTTAGAAGAAACAAGGTGACATAAAATGAACCACTCACTTAAAATAAAGTCTTGGTAAAAGATTTTTTTCTCCCTGGGAGTATTTTTGTACTTTTTAGTGTATAGTAAAGGCTGCTTTTTCTTACATCATGTTCTTTGTTGTATTTGGTTAGTAACTACTTGATTGATTTTTCTTTAAGGTACTTTTCCCATCGATCTTACCAAAACACGTCTGCAGGTTCAAGGTCAAGTTAATGATGCCAAATATAGAGAGATTCGTTACCGTGGAATGGTGCATGCACTAGTCAGAATATGCAGAGAAGAAGGATTGAAAGCCTTATACTCTGGGTAAAATTAACTGACTTATAGTAATGGTTTATGAACAGTATATTTGTAAGTGTAAGGCTATAGTGTGTGAATTCTTGTGTTTCAGACTTATTTGGTTAGCCTCAATTCATCTGGAAGTTGAAAGCCCAAGCTTAGATTGCTTCAGTCTTTGCACTCTGCAATAGCATTTCCTGTTTAAAAAACCCAAACAAACCTACTTGAAAAAAAAGCTAAGCATAAAGTTATTCTATGCAATGCTGCTATGGTGGTTGCATCTCTCAGAAGAAAAATTGAATTAACCTCTGGGTATAAATGGACATGCTTTCCTTCAAAACATGCAAGACGATGGGGGAAAGATGTAATCTGCAGACTGAATTTCAGACAAGCTTCCCTGCTATTTTATAGATCACAAGTTGAGGCATGCTCTGATAGTAGTCCTTCAACAGATCATTCATGCTCTTTCAGGCTTTATTTGGGGGGCGGGGGAAGGAGAGAAAAACAACTAACCCCCCCCCCCCAATACCACTCCCCTCCTCCCCCCCCAAAAAACCCCCAACCAACCAAACAGAAACCAAACCAAAACAAAAAACCCCACAAAAAACAACCAACCAAACCCCAAACCAAATAAAACCAACAACCCCCCACCCCAAAAAACCCACCAAAACCAACCAAACAAAAAACCCTCAACAAACCCAACCAAGTGAAAAACAAAGAACTTTAGTCTATTGTGAGTTATTGATTTAAATGAATAAACCTCTCTCTGGTAGATATCTTGTGTTCAGTCTTTCCTGCTCTTAAAAGTATTTGCTAATCAGTCTTTTGCAATTTTAAGCATAAATATCATCACTGCATGTTTTTACAGGATTGCACCTGCAATGCTACGCCAAGCTTCATATGGAACTATAAAAATAGGCACTTACCAGAGCTTAAAAAGAATGTTTGTTGAGCATCCAGAAGGTGAGTGGGTTTTTTCAATTTAATTGAGGACTGTTTTGCTTGAAGCTTGTTGTTTCCATTTGGTATCTTACTGTAGCGGTTTGAACAAGCCTACCAAGACATTCCTTGTACCAATTGCAACAAAGTGAGTCAGCAAGGAAAACTTGTCAGAGCAGTTTTTAAGCCTTCTGTAACTGGCATTCTCTCTGGTTAAAGGAGGGGTGGCATCATCCTGCCCTGATGCATCTTAAGATTTGTAAATCTGCAGCTAAACTCTTTTTCTTGTTTATGGAATAGATGAAACCCTGATGATAAATGTTATCTGTGGCATTCTTTCGGGAGTAATTTCATCATCTATTGCCAACCCTACAGATGTCTTAAAGGTAATTATGTGTTATGTAGAGTTCGTCCTTAGTTTTTTGTCCTCTCTTTGAGGAAATGCAGAATCTCCTGAGGAATATGGTAATTTTTTGTTTTGTAATTCTATTTATTCTCATCTCTTAACCTTAAAAATAAAAAAATTAAAATCAGTAACATCCTGAATTCTTGGAACCACCTTCTGGTCCATAAGAATTATTTGGAAGCATGCACTGGGAAGCTGATGGCTGGGGAGGTAATTGGATCCATGTAACTTTTTCTGGGGGTGAGGAGATAATAATTTAAGATAGACCTTATTGTAACTTTCTTGCTACAGTGTTTGTGTGGAAGCCACACTGTATTTCATTTGTTCTTCTTGGTAACACTGTTATACTAGGATATTTCTAGAGCTCAGAATAGATGAAGATCAATTGAGAGGCAAGAGTTTAGCAAGTGCTATTTGTACTGGTTCTTTAATACTGTAGAAAGGCTTTGTAATCCAGTGTTCCATGGAAATAGTGTTCCAGGATCAGTCATTTAAAGTGAACTGGTGAAACCGTCACCTCTTTAAGAATCTGTTAGCTTAATGATAGCCAATGACCTCTCTTCCAGTTACTTAGAAGGGTTCATGGTATTTAACTTACAAAACTGTAGCATGTGACTTACATGGCTGCCTCTAACGAAAAAATAAAAAATACTCTTTCTGTTCTTCTAAAACTACTAAAAACTTAATCATTCATAGGGCTAGTGTGGTTGTGTAGAGGCATTTCAAACATAAGCTTCTCTTTCAAGTGTACCTTCAATTAGTTGTTTCCCAAAATCATGCCCAGGTACCAGCTTGCTTGTCACCAGGCTTGGATTTGGTAGTTATCAGAGCAGGTTCCCAAGCATAGTCTCAGAAATCCACAGGGATGAAGATCATGGTTCTCACTAGCTGAAACCTTAATCTTTTTAACCTGTCATTTTAACATGTTCCTGTGAGAACTCTGTGAAGGACATCCCGCAGAACCCATCTGTCAGACTAATCTAAGTGGAGCAGTGTACAAGTACAGAAATAGAAATGACTTAATGCAGTTAAAAACTACACTGCATACTCATTCAAAATTAGCAGCTGCATTTGGAGAGTTAAGGCACTTCCAAAGATTGCATCATGTTTATGATAATGTCCGCTATTAATTTATATTCAAAGAGAAATTGATTTTACTGCTTAAAAGATTGTAACTTAAAATGTTAATAAAACTGTATTAAAGTTTTATCTATTGTATGTTTGAAAAGTATGTATTTTCTAATTTTATCTTCAAATGGATCTCAGATCAGAATGCAAGCCCAAGGTAGTGTGATTCAAGGAGGAATGATGGGCAACTTCATACAGATTTACCAACAGGAAGGCACTAAAGGATTATGGAAGGCAAGTTTTTTGAACTATATCCTACACTCAAAGTACACTTTCTTGATCAACTGAATTTAATGTACTTGTACAGCATTCTCAGCCAAAATATGGAGAAATCAGTAGCTAATACGTATGTAGTTTGTCATGACTACTTCACTTCTGGTGTCTTAGGACATTTTGACAAAGGCTTACTGCCAGTATTGTGTTCAAGGATTAGCCACATCTTGAAAAAGGGGGGACAGATGGAGGCTTAAATTAGGATGACTGGCTCTAGGACTAACTCAACCCTTTGCAAGAGACCTCTGTCTGTGTGCTCTGCTCTCTTTAGAACATATGCTAAAGAACATTTGGAAGTAAAGGTACTAATGAACATCTCCTCTTGCTCGGGAATTCTTGTATTCAATCTTGTTGGTTGTCTTTTATGCCAGTTAGTGACTGTATGACAACCAAGAATGGACAGTTGCTCTGAAACAGCTGTGAAATATAAATGTTTTTCTATTAGTGTGCTTTTCTCTGCGAAGCTTATTCATTCTCCACTTTCTGTTCATCTTCTTTAGCCAGTTTCTCAGCTAGCAGCAAGGGGAGTGAGTATCACATTGTTGTTGAGGGTTTATCTGACTGTTGATGTAAAGATTCTTAGCTTAAGCAGAGGTGGAGTAGCATAAAGGAACTGGAATTGCTGTTTAATGTAGAAAAGTGGTGTATCTGTTAACTCGAATATGCATTTTTGGAGCACTTCCATCCAAAACTTGTACTGTTTAGCCGCATTTGAATTCACAATGTTCTTAACACATTTATGGTGTATTCCTTTGTATTATAAAAGCGAGGCTTTTATAATAGTGCACAAAGGTTAATTTTAGACTTCAACTATATCCATTCTTTTGCCAGGGAGTATCACTGACAGCCCAGAGAGCTGCTATTGTTGTTGGTGTGGAGCTGCCAGTGTATGATCTTACCAAGAAGCATATAATTATGTCTGGGTTTATGGGAGATACAGTATATACTCACTTTCTGTAAGTTTGTATAAGTAACTGCTTGCATAGCTCATCATTGGTTAGTTCTTGTTATGGGGGATGAATCTCTCTCTTTTTTTTTTTTTCTCTTCTCCTATCATCAGTCTAGATGTAAATATACTTCTGATGTGTTTATACTTGTTAATGCAATAGCATCCCAAATGGTAGCACATAGCATGGGAGCTAATTTTATTTAGTATTTGGATTCAGTTTTCTTTTGAATATGGAATTTTGGTTTGTGTATGATCTTAATCATTCAGCTTTGCAAACTGAGATGAGAGGAAAGCACCAAACAAATATTTGCTATTCTCAGAGGCACAAATATCTGTATGTAAGGGCTGTATATCAAATCTTGAAAATGATGCTTTAAAGTAAATGAAAACTATTTTTTCGTATCTATTAACTGATGTAATTTTAACTAAAAGCATTAAGTACTCATTACTGCATGTTTTCTGGGAAGGGGGAATTTTTTTGTATCTTGAAATGTGGTACGTCAATTTTCATTAAACCTTTCTTTTATTAGCTCAAGTTTTACTTGTGGGCTAGTTGGAGCCCTTGCATCCAACCCAATTGATGTTGTGAGAACACGCATGATGAATCAGAGAGGCCAACAACATGGGGGACACTCAAACTACAAGGGTACTTTGGATTGCTTGTTACAAGTAAGTAGTTCATGTGTCAACATTAGTAGAAACTGGTGCCATCCAGCAATGATTTTGGTGTAGAACTCAACATTTTTCTAAATTTCCCTGGCAATTAATCCAAGTAACTTCAATATGCTTTTTGCCCTAACGCTCAAGAGGACTATACTACCAATAATGCACTTGATGTGAAAAGTGTCTGCTATTTTGACAGAAAGGCAGGCAGGAAGTTAGTATGTGCTGCAGGCACTTAGTTCCTTTTGGTGCTTGGATGAGGAAACTAAGTTTCTTGGCATCTGTGTCTTTCTTAACTTTATATGATGTTAGAGACTGATAGGAAATTATCATTTCATAGGCCAGTACTTGAAGAACAACATCTTCGGTGGCAGATGGTTTTCTCTGTTGTTTACTACATGATAGAAAGCCTAGTACAGCCAAAGGCAATGTCAGTCTCTGATTTTTGATTAATTTGGCTTGGTTTCTTAGATCCCTAAATTGGGATATGAGGTGCGAGCATAATGGCATTTACAGAGTGGATAGGAAACTACCAGTGTCCAAACTGTTGACTGAACAGTCCGGTTTGTGTAACAGTCCAAGTTACACTGTCCAGTGCAATTTTGTGAAGTCCATAAGGCAAACTGAAAAATTTCGAGAGGGTGCCTAATGTGAGCTGCAGGTTTACATGCAGCACTCTGCAAGGTTTTTTTTTGGGGAAAAAAAAAAAGTCCAGGAATGCAATTGGGATGAATCTGGGAAGGGTACTGAATGACTGCATCTTTATGTGCCAGGTAATGCTGCAATCATTACTAATCTTGGCTTTACCTAGCGAAATGTTTCCTTGTCCCATCATAAATCATGTTTAAATCAAGGTTACAGCACTAAGCCATCCCTTTGTCTGGTACAGAATCTTGTTAAACAAACAAAAAAACCACAAACCTAAGTATGTTCTTGCTCTGTGTGTGTGGTGTGTGTTGGTTTTTGTTTGGTTGGTTTTTGTTTTGTTTTGTTTTCCTTCACAGACATGGAAGAATGAAGGCTTTTTTGCTCTATATAAAGGGTTTTGGCCAAACTGGTTAAGACTTGGTCCTTGGAATATCATTGTATCCTTTTCAAAGGTGTGCAGAGCTGTTAAGGTAGCCATACAGTAGCAAGTATTGACAGTTTCACAGAATGCTCACTGTGGGAAGTGGCATGTCAGCACAAACATTCCCTTTTTATGAATGGAAAATTATGTAGTTGACCACTTTCTTAGTCAATCGCTGCTGGTCAGATTGAATTTGTGATTCACACAGAGTGAATATTAGAATGTGATCTTGCAAAATATTTTTCAGTTCCTCCAATTTCATACGTCTCCATTTCCTTAGTTTGGAGCCTTGTTTTGAATAAATTTGACCAGATGAGTTAGGATTGGGAGCTATTTTCAGAACTGGGGAAACTGTTGGCAGTTAGCCATGAAATCTTTTTGTTTATCTTAATCTCACATAATTTTGATTTTGTTTCAAGAGCCAGCTGCTCAGAGCCCTGGGAAGTGGGTTGGTAGTAATGTTTTTTACCATGAGCAAACTCTGCTTTAGCCCGTCAAAGCTAAGTGAGTAAAGATGATAAGGGATTTCACAGTATTCTCTTGCCTCATCAGTCTTGTGTTTAAGATCCTGAGGAATAGCGATGGGAACATATTTGGCATCACCAGCTTAAAGCAAGTTTAATTGTTCTGCCTAGTACTGCACAACAAAAATGGCCAACTAGCAGTGTGGCATAGGAGGGAACAAAGAGTGGAACGAAGTTTCACACAGATGCAGCTGTACTTCAGTTGTGAAGTGAGAATTTTGCACTGCGTGAACAGGAAACAGTTTTCCTTAATCAGCTGCTCTAGTTCTTTCTGACATATGAACAGCTGAAGAAATTAGACTTCTGACATGCTGAATTGTGTACTGAATTCTGTTAACATACTGTTTGAGTTTAGAGCAACTTGTAAATTGTCTTGAGTATTCGCTCTTTATTGTCCGAAATGCTGGCCAAAGGAAGAGGTCACTACAAGACTCCGAATGAGAACAACCTGACTTCGTGGCAAACTGGCTCCTGTAACAATGGCTCACTCGTGTCATTCAGTGGATGATGTGCAACGTTTTCTAGGCTGAACCAAACACGGTGGAATACCTCTGTCAACTCTTTAAGTGTTATTAAGATCTGTAATGCAGCATAATAGTGTTCATGCTCAGATGCACAGTGTTTTATAAGAGGCAAAGAACAATCTTTCTGTAAAGGAAGACAGGTGGTACCAAGGAGATGGGCTTTCCCTACATGTATCCAGTTTGACTGCAATAGTTTATGGCTTCTCATCAACTGGGAAGTGTCACAAGACAACTTTGCAGGCTTCCAGTTCAGCAAAACAGCTGCTGCAATATGAAAGCTGCTGCTGGTTTTAGAGCTTTCCTGTGTTCTAATTCCATGGATGTCTGCATAATCTGCTGGAAATAATCCAGCTTCGTTTGAAATTGTGGTTGCTACAGTTGACAGTTTTGTATAGCCTGAAGAAAATTTGTGTGGGTTTTTTTGTTTGTGTTTTGTGTGTGTTGGTTTTTTTTTTCCTTCCCCCCCGCAATGTATCATACCTGATTTTTCAGCATAAATGATTCAAACAAGTCCATGCTCCTCTGCCTATCTTGCAGAGAACCTTTCCATGCTTCTTCCATTGTTGGAAAGAACTAGTAATGGTTACCGGCTCTTTTGCATCATCTGAAAGATGCAAGTTTTACACTGAGCAGTTCAGGGTGTGTCATGTAGGTGCCTGCATGAAAAGAACCATAGCCCTCCAAAGGTAACTGCTTGCCTTGTTTAAAAAGATACGCAAACCCAGAACTACTGAGCACTTTCATGTAGCGAACAGGCACAAGTCGCTCTTACATGCGAGTAAACACTTTATGTAGAAATGAACCACAACTTCCTTTAAAGCATTACCCTTGGACTTAAATGTGTATCAAAACTTCAGGGCCATTACCTTGACATAAGTTTAGTTTCTTACAAATGTTGCTGTTGAATTCCTAGACAGGAAACGTGTGAGGTGCAAGTCACACAGTGGTTCTGCTATGTCCACAGACGGGGCAAAGCTGGATGCAGAGCTTTGGATTTTTGTGGCATTGTGTTAATCTCTCAAACACTTTTCGTTAATCATACATTCCACTTAAAGAAATTTCATTGCGATTTCAAAATTACTATAATCACTTAAAATTACTAATTTTGAATTCACAAATGGATTTTTAAATGCACAAGGCACTTTCTTTCCCTAAGGCACAATGTTTTTCTATGTATATGGGTATGCATATGTGCACTGTTTGTTTGTTTCTATGCTTTAATAGAAATATTTGTAAAGATTTTTGTACACTGTGTAAAATAAATGTATGTTTTACACTTTTAAGCTTATTAAAAGTTTTTAAATCATGTCTGGAACAGATCAATCAGCTTAGTTTTGTATAACAGCAAAAATATTTGTTACGCTTGTAAGCAAAGTGGATTTCTGGAGTTCATGTGTAGTAACACAAGTCATCTGAATGCAGCTCTGAGGGGATGAGGAACCTGCCAGTTTGGAGTAACACTGCACCAGCTACTCTGTGGGGAAGCTGGAGAGGGACAGATAGACAAGATGGACTGAAATTACCTATTAAGCACCAAAGTCATCAAAACAGCGATAGGGGAGTTCAGGACCTCAGCTGAGGTGACTGCAGCAGTGAGTACCTCACGCTGTTTCCAAGCTCTTTAATTCAGACATGCCATAGTTAGGATTTAGTTTAATATGTAAGGATAAAAGATTTAAGTTTACAAAAACTCAGCAAACAAATGATGAGGGTATTCTCAAAGTAAAGAGTGAATTCTGCAGCAGGTTCTGAGGCATGATGGAAAAAGCAGCTCTGATTAACGGGCGATGCTGCAGAAAAAATGAAAACCAGTTTGGTAATGAGGAAGAAGAAAAGGAACAGTTGCTCCCTGCCCTGCTTCACGGTCAGGCAAGTGCCAGAGCTCACACCGGGGAGGAGCAGAGACAAGGGAGGACCAGGGTCCCCTCTGAGGGGCCCACGGTGGTTTGTCACCAGGGTCATGGCAGATGTGATGGTAACAGGTGCTCCTGGACTTCACTTATCCGTGTCAGGAGGATGTCAGGTGTCACGTCGGGTTAAACCAGATCAAAAACACTGCTGCAAAAGTGTTTGGTTTTTGTTATTAACACAAATGTTTTGCTGTGGTTGAGTTTGGGACAGAGCTGCAGCCCAGGAGGAGCAGCGCTGGCTGCGGGGCAGGGGGTGGCCCGGTGCGCGGTGCCATCACCAGGGTTGTCTTTGCACTCCCTGCCTCCGTCGCCTCCAGAGCGAAGGCTCCGGGGAATGGAGGGGGAGAGCCCTCTGCAAAGCCCGGCTTTTCTCCAAGCTGCCCGGCAGTGTCCCCCGGCGCGGAGCGGGGACGCGGCGGGGCCGCCTCTGTCCGGGGGATCCCGCACGGTGGCCATGCCGCAGCCGCCTGCGCTCCTCCCCGCCGCATGGGGGCGCTATCCCAACCAGCCCCCGCTCCCTCGCCCGCTCTCCCCGCTTCCGCTCCTCGCTGACGCACTTCTCCTCCCCACCAATGACGCCGCTGCCACGCGACGCGGGGCGGCTCGCGCTGTGCCTGCCCCGGAAGTGCCGCCGTGCTCTCCAGCGTTCCGTTCCGCCCCGCTCCCCCCGGCCCGGCCCGGCCGCCCACCCGCCGCTGCCCCCAGCATGGCGGAGCCGCCGCCCGCCGAGCCGGCGGGCAGGGAGCTGCGGGAGCGCCTCAGCCTGTGGGACCGCCGCCCGCAGCCCGCCGCGCCGCTCAGCGACCGCCAGACCGACTCGGTGCTGGAGCTGAAGGCGGCGGCCGAGAACCTGCCGGTGCCGCCCGAGGTGAGGCGGCGGCGCTGCCCGGGCCGCAGGGAGGGCGAGCGGGCGGGAGGCGCCGCGCTGCCACGTCGCCGGGAGGCCGGGGGTGGCGGCCCGGGCCGGCCCGGCCGGCTGTGGCCTGCGGGGCCGCCGCCCTCCCGGTGCTCAGGGGTTTTGCGCTGCAGAGGGAGCTCGGGCCGCGGGGCCCTGCTCCCCCCGCCCCCGCTGCGCTCGCAGCCGCCCGCCCAGCCCCGCGCCCCGTTTCACCTCCCCGGGAGGGCTCGCTCGTCCCTCAGCCTTCCCGAGGGGGCTGAGGCCGCGGTACCGCCCGTCCCGGCTGGCGGGGGTTTGTGGGCAGCCGAGGCTGCTGCACTCTTACATCTGCGGGGCTTTCACCGCCTGTCACTGCTGCTTCTCTCAGTTCATCAGAGTTTGCCCTCTTAAAATTGAGAGTTGTAGTCGTGGAGCCACGTGGTTTAGGTCCTCTTAACTCGATCCTGGTGAGCTCATAGCTGCTGGCACCAATGTTATTTCCTGGTACAACTCACAGATCATTCAACGAGCTGTATGAAGCCAGAAATAGTGGTAAAAAGCCTAATAAATTATCATTGCCATGGAAGACGTGGTCTCCCACCCAGTTATAAGATATCAAACTCTTGACAAGATTATTATTTATGAATGCTTCCTTGTCTACAAAGGGAAGGGGAACAAAAAGTTTGCATTCCATAACTGCGCTTTTCTTGAGAGGTTTTGTATTTGAACAGGATGGTAGCATGAGATATAGTGTCCTAAAATGAACAGAGTTTCTCTCAGCAAGCGTCTGAAAGGTCAAAATAACAAAGGGGAAGGGATGAAGCAACTCCTTTCTGAAATGCACCTGTTGCATTTCATGTTTCCTGGTTTCTTTTTTTTTTGTGTGTAAGCTGTATTCCACTATATTAAATACTGGCAGGCATCCAAAATGATTGTAGAAGGAAGTGCTGCTCTTGGAGGATGTTCCTGTGGATCTAAACCAGCTTTGCAACAAGGCAGGTACCGTATTTGCCAGTCAGGACAATGGGCTTGCCGAGACGTTGAGGAGTTCAGCTGGTCATGGCTCCTGCTGCAGTGGATTGGGATGGTGGCATCTCAGCTGTTCTGAAAAAGCAGGCTCTGATCGACTCATCTTTTCCTCAGTAGTAGTCAGGAGAGGAAACCCTGATTCCTCAGCAAGGGCTGTTTTGGAGAGATATGTGGAAGTTGGAACAAAAAAGGTCAATCTGTGCTTTCTCAGATATCTGAGAGAACAGATACCGACAGTTACTTCTTTGCCAGACTAATATTACAAGGCAATGAATATTGTACTGAGTGAGTAATTTTCTAGAGGGACACCAGTTTATTTTTAAGTAGTGTTTTCTACTTTTGTGATACTGATGTTCTTATCAATAGAAAATATACTGTGCTTATCAAGTGAATTAAAAAGGGTATTATGCTAATGAAGAGTATATAACAATATTTGTTTTCTTGAATTAATTTGTTCTGTCTAAGCTAATTAATATTCTCCAGTCATACTTGAATACAACTTCTCTCAAGTTACTTTTTTCTGTATTTTTGTTGCTTAAAAAAAAATGTGGCCAATAATTCCCATCCTTTTCTTCTAAAAAAGTCTTCCTTTTTAGCTTGACTTCTTCATTGAAAAGCATTTGAGAGAGTATGAAACACTATTTCCTGAATAAATTCTGGCAGTGTTAAGGCTTGAGTTTTCTGTAAATATCTGGCAAAAAAAATCTGACAATTCCTGTGCGGTGGTGCTGCCATGTAGTGTAGACAATACTGGTATTTATTTCTGCTTCTGCATGTGTTCTCAATTCTTATGTTCTCAGATAACTTTTTTAGTGCATTTCTGAGTACAGAACCAGTTAAATTGGAGATTAAATTATAGCTCATCCGTATGTCAGGTACATGTACATTCAGTTTCTGTTCTTACACAAGTGTGTACTTATATAAAATGTTGTATAATATTTTCTGACTTTAACAAAGAAATAGGTGTTTCTTAATATATAGATGTGGTAGTTGTTGGTGTATCATCATATTGATGGATAAAATGTCCATTGTATTTGTGTCTTCAAAAGTAGATGCCTGTCATTTTCTCAGGCTGATGCTTTGGATTGTGTTATTGTAGTTGACTTGAATATACTAATTCTTAGTAAGTTGTCTAACTAAAGTTTTGTGGGTTTTTTTGAGCAGCTGCCAATTGAAGATCTGTGCAGCCTAACGTCCCAGTCACTAAGTGTTATGCTGACGGCTGCGGTGCCAGAATCCACAGAGGATGTCCTCCTGAAAGGATTTGCCACCCTGGGGATGGAGGATGAAAGAATTGAAACAGCCCAGCAGGTAAGTTGTGCTGAGGAAACTCCAAGTTGCAGTAATATTCTTCAGAGAATTCTGTGAGTTTCTGTGTCTTTTGCCTAGCTTTGGTGAGTTTGTTGAATTTTTTGGGCCATTTTCCAGATGCATGAAGAAACATGGGGGGAAAAATCACTGAAGTCTTAGCTCTTAAGTGACAGATCCTTTTCTCATTTTGGGTGGAGTCTTATGTGAGAGTGAGGCACCCCTTCAGTAAGGTGGCGTTGCTCATAATATAGAAGAATGTCACACCCCCTCTCCCCTTGTTTAATGTGATAACCTTGTTCTTGTGCAAATAAAAACAGATGAAATTCAGTCTTTCCCATTTTAATTTAGTGGAGGAATGGAATATTTCAGTTGGAAGGCACCTACAATGAGCTGTTATAGTTTGTTTCCTTGATTAATAATTTAGTTCTGAAATATCTCTGTTTTTAACAAAAGCTCATCTTAATTTCGTAATCTGATTTTTTTTTTTTAATTGATTGCATGTGATATCTGTGTTTTTCACACTATAAAATCTCTTGTAGTTCTTCTCCTGGTTTGCTCAGGTACAAACACAGATGGATCAAGATGAAGGTGCCAAGTATAGGTACGTGTTCTCGCTCGGTTCCTTTCACTGTAAGCATACTAAACCTTGAAGGACTTCATCTTGTCCCTGCAATGTTATTGTGCATTTGGACTCAGCTGGTGGGGAATGGGGGAATGTGTTGGAACAGCTGCAGCTTTCTGGGGCGGTGTGCCCCTCTCCCATCCCAAAGTCTATTGCACTTGTTGCAGAGCAGTTAAAAGGGACACAGATTTCATTCTGAACTGCACAGTATATTAAGAAAGATTGAAATAATTTTTGGCTTATAGACAGGGCTGTAGACAAAGGCAGTCTAAGAGTTTTCATATGCCTTTTCAACTGCTGCTGCTATTGAAATGGCATCCTCTGAGGGTGAGACTGTGTAAGCAGGTGTGGCTGCTGGTCATTTCAGCTGTCACCATTTGGCTCACCAGCGACTGCGGCTGTGAGTTTGTATCCACATTCCCTGCATTCTGTGACACTTTGCTCAGCTCCAGTTTTGAGACTTGGCATTCTCATCTATTTTTGTCTAACTGACTTTTCCATCAGGTTCAGGAGAACCCCTTCCCACTGCCTTTCCCAGTTACCCCTCAAGAGTCTGAAGTACAGCTGAATGGCTTAGCCAAATCTGCTGATGACTTTTATGGAAACTGGCGTGTGTGTTGAGACTTTACAAACTTGCCCTTGGCCACAGAGGGATGCTGCTGTATTCCCTTCTACTGTTTTTCTCTGCTTTTCTTTGGTCTGCCTCTTCCCCTCTTGCTCTCACATTTGAGGATATGACAGTTCTTAAAAGGAGAGGTTTAGGCATATACTAAGCCTATGCTCAGGTCATTAAGAACCTAAGAAGAGCAGCATCCTTGCACTTTGTCAGTTGACATGTTCATAATAGCGCACACAGGTACTTAAGTGTGCCATGGATGCAGAGTGGTTTGTAGGGTGGCCAATATGGAATTGATTGCAGGAGACCAGAGGAGAAGGAGGAAAATGAGTAAGTTCTTTGCCAGTTGTACACCGAAGGGTTGCACACAACTGCAGAGAATTGTGATTTTACTTGCTGCTTTTTATGTGGTAAAGCAGAGCTCAGAAGTTTTAGCTGACATCTGAGAGTAATTAATTTTAAGTGATGTTTTAGTCAAGCTGAATGCTTGACATACGTTTAGTGATCATTTAGAGTTTATATCTGCATTGAGCCTTAGACAAACTTGGTGATACTAGATACTGGATCTGTTTCATTTAAGCCTCTTAAAATACTCACAGTAAGTTTTGAATCCTCTGGATAATTTCAACTACTTTAGGGGAGGAAAAGTAATTTCCAAATGGAAACTGAAAATTGTATGGAAGTGACCCAAATTAGCACCTCCGTTGGAAGAAAGGCAGGTAGAATTTGGCTGCTAGCAGTAGCCTGCAGTAGTTGCCATGTTTGTGCTGTGCATTTAGACAGTATTTGCATGCTCTAGACCATGGGTGTCAAATTCATTTTCACCGGGGGCCACATCAGCCTCACGGTTGCCTTCAAAGGGCCAAATGTAATTTTAGGACTGTATAAGTGTAGGAGTAGTTAGGAGTTAGTAGTTAGGAGTAGCCCCCGGTGAAAATGAATTTGACACCCCGGCTCTGTAGTGCATGCTGCTGCTTTTTGGGTAGGCTTGTGATGAGGAATGTCAGGGAAGTGGAGTTACTGCAGTCTCCATTCCAAACACTTTAGCTCTGTTATTTCTGTGGGTCACAAAACATCTGCTTATTGTGCACTCCTGCTTGGTGCAAGTGGTCTTTTATTCCTGGAGAGGGAAAGGTGGTGGCAGTGTCCCTGCAGGCAGCTGAATTTGCGAATGTGGAAAGTGAAATCTTACTTCTGTTGTCTGTCGATTCTCTTTTTCTAGACAGATGAGGGATTACTTGTCTGGGTTTCAGGAGCAATGTGATGCTATCTTGAACGATGTGAATAGTGCCCTTCAACACCTGGAGTCACTGCAAAACCAGTATCTGTTTGTGTCCACGAAGACAGGAACACTGCATGAGGCCTGTGAACAACTTTTGAAAGAGCAGGTAATCTTTGATAGGAGGATTACTGGAAATTCCTAAGGTACCATAAATGAAAGTTTATTTTTGTTAGGCTGGGAAAACTTGTGAGCTGTGGTGATGATCCCACCATTTGCTTTGGACCTCATTTTTGGTGTGTTTCACTTGCAGTTAGGGTGCCAGGCTCTGCACAGTAAAATGTTTATTTTGTGTTGATGTGCACTTTCATCAGGATAGCTAGCTGAGTGGATCTTTTGAACTGTTGCCTGACAAGTGCAAACTTTATTGAAATTAATAGTTTATATCATGGAAGTATTTTGAGCTGGTTATTGTAAAAAGAGAGATTTTTTTTTTTAAGTTATGAGATTATTTCCCAGATACTTTCTTTCTCCTCATGAACTGTTCCAACAGTGGTATAATGAACATGACTTTTTAGCATGACTATATAAGGGAGAACCGTTAAAGGCTTCAACCCCCAAATACAGGATTTCTACAGTTCTCTGTAATACTGATGGCAGCACTGCTATTTGTGTGCAGTAGTATCTGCAGAATGCTGACAAACCTGTAGAATATATGTTTTTAAGTAGACTGTTGAGAGTAATGTGTCTTTTGCTGGTAAGAGAGAGCAAGAGAGCACTGCTGCATTTGCACCTTTTGTTGTACTTAGTTGTGAGTTTTCTAGAGCTAGTTAACACCGGTGTGTGCTGAGAGCTGAAAGGGAGGCTGAATAATTTTTTTTGTGTCTGTGTATATAAAAATATATATTTAAACTACTTGCTAGGTTGCTGATTTTCATTTATTTATTGGTTTTTAACAGTCAGAACTTGTCGACCTGGCTGAAAACATCCAGCAGAAACTTTCTTATTTTAATGAGCTGGAAAACATCAACACAGTAAGTATTATTTCAACAATAGTCTTAGAAAATGGAAGTGGACTGATCTTTTGAACTTTGTTGCCAACGCGAAGTTATTCAGGTTCCTTAAAATGATGCTTTGTCTTGTTTTCCAAAGAAATTGAATTCCCCAACACTATCTGTGAACAGTGAAGGATTCATTCCCATGCTGGCTAAGCTTGATGATTGTATTGCGTATATTTCATCTCACGTAAGTAATTCTGTGTTGTTTTTAGTGAAATCTTAATAGTTTCAAAACTATGTATTTATACTGGTTTTGTGGTGTGTGTTTTTTTTTTTTCTAGAAAATGTTTTCTGCCAAATACAGTAGGAAAGCAAAGATGAGAGTTTATAAACTTAAGAATTTTTCACTGAATATACTTAATATTCTGCTTAATTTTTATAAAATGTTTTTAGTTTGTACTAACAAGCATTTCTAGCTAGTAAAAGAGTATTTCAAGTTTTGATAAATTTTTAACTCTCTTATTGTTCATATTTAAAATGGATTTTTTATTTCTTTCAGCCGAATTTTAAAGACTATCCTGTATATTTGATTAAGTTCAAACAATGCCTTTCTAAAGCTATGCACCTTATCAAGACATACACTGTGAATACACTACAGAACCTCACAAGCCAGTTAATGAAAAGGGTAAGGTGAATCAGTGGTAACTCAAGCTGTACTGAAATGTCTGTTATAACAGTATGCAGTTTTCTTCTTTTTTTTTTTTTTTTTTTTTTTTTGAGGGTGGGAGGTGTCAGCAGCTTTGTGTGAAAACGGGTCAGTCCTGTACCGTGGTGTTTGTGTAGATTGTCCAAGTTTCAGCCGAATCTGACAGAGTAGGGAATACTTGAAGAATCAATACGGGAGCTTTATGTCATAGGGAGAAAACTGTTAAAGCACAACAACTCTGAGTTCATGATGTCACTCTTTCAGTATTATATTCCAGGGAGTATTTTTGAGTGTTCTTGGTCATCTAAATATTTCTTTTTGATAAATCTGCACTGCTTGGTGTAGCTGCAGAGAATAACTGTGACAAGTTCCTACTGGTTTTGGCAATATCTTTTGGTTAGTTTTAAAATGTTGTCAGCAATGTTAGAGAGTCACAGGGAAGAGTTAGGTCTTTTACTCCTTCTTACTCTGGTGGGATTTAGGCATAAATGTGAGTAGGGAGTTTTTCTGGTCGCATTAAAATGTTAATAATCTTGTGCTGCAATATTTGGGCAGAGGAGAGAGGAATGTCTCTTTCTACCCGTTTTCTTTCTGCAGTTAATTGTTGTATGCCTTGTGCTCAGTCTGCTTACAGTCACACTTGGTGTCATGAGGGATAACAAGTGAAATTGTCAGTTCTCAATTCTAGCATCTTTCAGACATAAAGAAATCTTGGTTAAGGGTCATTGAACATTTTTTGTATTTGGTACAATAGTACTTTTTATTTTTAAAAAGTATCGTATCTTCGTTTGATGTCAATGGACTGCCATGACCGAGCTGAATTCAGGCAGAATTGAACATCTCTGATGATAAGCATGTCTACAGAAAGAAGTGAAACCTCATTTCTGGATTTGAATTGCAGCTTAGCAGTTTTAAGTCAGGTAGGGGACCTCTTTTAGGAGTCAGATGACGTCCTTCTTCCCATCTACATGGGGGTTTATGGATGTTTTGCATATTTCTCTGAAACATAAAATGTCTGCTTCTGCTAGAAGTGCGGTACTGGGCCAGTGGGCTTGTGATCGAGTGTTGAGATGTCCTGTTGCAACACAACAAGAGGTCTTGTCAGGACTGGAAAGGGGCTGATGAGATCTGGATGTTCTTTGTTACTCTTCGTGTGTGAGTGAGTGGGGATTTTGATCTGTGTTTGTAGGATGGTCAGGTTGCTCACAGGGATGAAAGGAGGAGATGTGGAAGGTGGAAGAGTTTTCCTGTCCCCGCCACATTTCAAGGGAAGACCATCAGCTTCTCTCTGTCATCACTAGGGATAAGGGGCAGGAAGCCTGATGGCTAAATTGTGTCTCCGCTCTGCTTCGTTAGTGGTAGAATTTGTCTAAGTTCAAGCTGTCTGCCTGGCTAAGCTGGGGAGCCACGGGGGGAACCACCTCAAAACTTGACATTCCAGTTGAAGCTTGAATGCGAGCTGAAACTTGGCTTCTCCACCCTGGGACTGGCAGGTAAAAGGGAAATTTTGTTCCATATTAGTACTACAGATTCAGGAGCAGCAATCAGTACTACTGTGGTGGATCCAGAGAAAATTGTTGTCTCTGCTGGAGAACGCTGTGGTTATTGAAAATGTTACTTTTGCTGTAGAGACTGTTGGTTGAAACTTTTCTTTTGGGTTTCATTCTTCTGTCTGGCTTGTATCCAAGTTCTGAAACAAGTGTGCCTTTCTGGGTGGAAAGTGGCAAAGTGCTGTTCCACTGGCAGTGTAAACATAAAGAACCAATGCCCAGTTTTAGAGCCTAACTATCACAGCCATTTAATACTAGAAGCCAAATATAGTATTTTCCTTTGTAACTAATTACTCATCTCTTCTTTCAGGATCCTTCAGCTGTGCCAAATTCTGACAATGCCTTCACACTTTTTTATGTAAAATTTAGAGCAGCTGCTCCCAAAGTCAGAGTAAGTAGACTGATAACTAACTGTTAAAAAGGAAGCTGTAAAATGGGGTTTGGATTTATTAGTAGTGTGAGTGCAAGGATTGCATTTTGTGGGAGTGTGAATGTCCAAAGATTGCACATTGTGTCCATGGAAAAATACTGCAAACTGTTTTCTGATTATCAGAAAAAAAATCATTTCCTGAAAATACTTTTCTTTTTATTTGGCAGACTCTTATTGAACAAGTAGAGCAAAGATCTGAAAAAATGCCAGAGTGAGTACTTCTGCATAACTTATTTTCATCAATTTAAAGTTTTGATAAACTTTACTTTTGTTTAGATACTGTTTAACACATTAGTCATTTAAAATGTTTTAAAAATTGACATTATCTATACTTGAAGAGGATATTAGAATGAATTTTATGGTTACAAGAAAATGAGCTTCAGGAGGCATTTACTGTTTTTAATTTCTTGGCTAGGTATCAACAAGTTCTCAATGAAATCCATCAATGTTACCTCGACCAGAGGGAGCTTTTGCTTGGTCCAAGTATCGCTAGCACTGTTACAGAATTAACCAGTCAGAACAACAGGGATCATTGTGCTTTGGTATGTAATGGAGTCATGTGTTGTGGGGTTTTTGTTATATTTTGATCCTTCCTCCCCCAAGTAAAATGCGCTTATTTAATTCAGTTGTTTGCGTGCAGAATTGTCACTTTTGTTTGTGGTTTTGAATCATTAAAATTTTACTAATATTTTCAAGTAATGCATATTTTGTGGAAAATTATTCTGTAAAAACTCTGGGTATTTGCAAAAGTGTAAAATGGGGTTACTTAAATTTCACCAGAAACAAAAAGGGACAGAAGTTGCACAATGAGCTTTTATTTGGCTAGTAACGTCTTTTCAGTCCTTAGTTTTATAGTTGATCTCGATAACAGTGAATTGCACAAAGCTTCAATTTAGTTATAGCTATAGTACTAATGATAACAGCAACAACAATAATAATACAATATATGATATAATGATATATATAATGATATCTGTAATACTTCCTGTGGTACTGATGCAAGGGAAATAATCTAGTGTTTGTATTTCTGTGAATACAGGTACGAAGTGGCTGTGCCTTTATGGTCCATGTATGCCAGGATGAACACCAGCTTTACAATGAGTTCTTCACAAAACCAACACCAAAACTGGAGTAGGTGGTACATGTTGGTTTTGTTTTACTGCATGTTGTATTTACTGTACTGTGATATAACAGACATTGTTACATGGCTAATAGTATTGAAGTAGTTGGTAAGAACCAGCAAGAAAAAAACCCTTAATCACTTTATGCCTCAGAATTTGATGTTTTGTTTTCTTTTTTCTTCAAACAAAGCTGATAGCTTGCAGTCTCCATGAATAATCTGAGTAAGTGCTCTGTAGATGGTCTGAAAGAGATAAAGACACAGACTTGCTTTGGCAGTAGCTGTAGAAGTTTACACTGCTACAGTTCTCAGCTGTTTTTGTACTGCCTCTATGCCAACAGTTTACACAGTCAGTTGTAGAAGTGCTTTTCATTTATTTAAGTGTAAAATTAAGCTGATATACTCCAGGCATTTTTCATCAAGGATTTAGTGAGCTGCCCCATGTGCTAGTATGTGGGCTGAATGGAAGGCAGGGTGGTGGACACCTGACAGTGACTGTATCCAGAAAAGGAACAGGTTGTTGTCTTTCTCATGGTAATTGCATTTTAAGGAATTGTGAGTTTTTTACAACAGACCTGTAATATTAGAGCAGTTGAGTAGATTATTCTCCAATTTGCTGGTATGTTTTAATAATGATATTTAATTTTGAAATTTGGGCAGCTCATGTTCCCTTGCTATGAAGTTCACAAATAAAGTATATTCCAATACATATAACTGAGATGCTAGTTTTCAGTGTTGTATTATCTTAAAATCAAGTACAGCTTGAGTTGAATAAGAATAAGCTGGGAAAAATACTGCCTACTACCCTCCTGTCCTCTAAAGCTGAAGGGAAATAAGCACATAAAGCCTCACTAGAAATAAGCCATAGTGCCAGAATAGTAGCAGTTTTTTACTTGTCTCAGAAATTGAGGTCTCATGTGGGACATGCTCAGGATTTGAGGTGACCTAACTAAATTGGCTTAAGAACCAGTTTAGCTATCTTAGTGCAAATCCTGAAGTAAACATCCCTGATGGAAATCAGTGTAAAATGTTGTTCAGACAGAAATATTGTCACTATTGCTCTTCACACCAAGAATGAGAATAGACTTCTGATTATTTTTGAATCTTGATGGAAAGTAGTTACCTCCTTTTTAGGAACTTGTTCCCATTTTTTGCCTACATCTAAATAAAATATTTTGAGGAAACTGTTTCAAATAGTAACTACCTTATTAGGTACATAATAAAATAGCCTCATTTTTTTCTGAAGTGCTGAGGTGCCCTGAAGATATGAGGTAGGTTTCTATGTACAGATAAGAGTTTACCACAAATCTAGCAACAAGTAGAAATCTGAGGTTGAATGTTGTATTTAATAATAAGGTTGTTGAAACTTTCTCCTTTGTTTCTGCTTCTGACATTGAGAGTTACTGTTTTATCAAGTTGCTTGCGAAGTTGTAGAATACAACAGAAGAGAGACATTGAAAATGTTTTTGTGAGCTTTTTTTGTCCACACTCTGAAAGGAGCTGAAGTGCTCTTGTCAGACATTCTTCTTGAATTAGAAAAAAAATACACAGTGCAATAAACTCAACAACCGTACCACACTGTAAACACTTAAATATTTTTAGTGTTTATATTTCCAAGTCTAACTGGGGAATTACTTTAATTTTCTGCTGCTGGCAACAGCGTTAGTATCTAATCTGTGGTTAGTGAAAGGGTCATTGAGAATGGCAAAAATGTCTGGCATTAATGCTACTGGTGTCTTAACCAAGATATGCATCACTTTGAACAGGATAGAAAAAATATATCAAAGGGGGATTTCTGATTTAGCATATTGCATTGATGTTGTAACTTCAGTTAGATGGGAAGGTACGCCCTGCAACATTGGAAGTTGTTACAGAAAAGGTTGCCAAGCTTCTCCTCCCGTGTGCCTCTTTGTATACTCCTGGTTCTAATTAACTATTGAGTATTTGGAATCAGATGAGTCTTTTCCCAAGGGGAAATTGAGGGTGTGATTCTGAGCTCAGCAGGAGCATTTCTTTACACAGAAACCAGGTAAACTAGTTTGCAGGATCTTCCCTTTGTGACAGGCTAAGTTGTTGGCTGCTTTTTTTTTTGTTTGATTGGTTGGGTTTTTTTGTACTTTAAAAAAAAAAATTAATTAAAAACTGTACGACCATTCAAGCGGTTGGTATCAGATTTCTCTTAAAAGACTTTGTAGGAAATTAGGGGTTCATGTTTTAAACAGTTGTTTTTCAAGTCTTATATGATACCATGTTGCATTATTTTCTCACTCTCTTTTTAAAAATATTTGCCATAAAATAATCTGTGTGTGTGATAAAAGTTTATTTTGCTATTTCAGGATCCTGAAAGTGTTTTGCTTTGTTTTATTTTTTTCTTCATAGTGAACTCTTGGAGAAGCTGTGTCTTTCATTGTATGATGTCCTGAGGCCAATGATCATCCATGTCATTCACTTAGAGACCCTTTCTGAACTCTGCGGGATTCTCAAAAATGAGATGCTTGAAGATCATGTACAGAACAATGGTAACTCATGGATGGAATGTGATAGTTTTTAACTGTCTTCTTAACTGGTAAAATTATTAAATTGCATAGACAAAAAAATCCCTAGGTGGTTTTTTTTTTTCAGTTTTTTTCTTTCTAATGGGTCTTAAACATGTCAAAGATGAGGTAAGGTTATTTTAAATAAGGAATATTTTTTCATTTATAATAGAAAGGTCTGTATTTATGGGTCTGTGTATATCTTCATTTAAATTAATATACTGATGTTATATAGTCCTGTTTTCTCTAGGTTGTACAAATGCAAGCAGGCATCCACACAGTGTGTATACATGCACCAGGATTGATTTAAATTAACTTTTAGAATGATTGAATTGCTTCATTTGGCCCTGCTAGTGCATCATCCATGTAGAGCTTTCTGCATACATGATGATAAAACAAAGGAATGCAAACATCATTTTTTTCATTCTCCTTGATATAGTGTTTCCCAGACTAGAAATTATAATTTCAGCAGGGAAGTTATGTAGCTGGTAGAGATTTTTGAGTTTTGGAAGTGTTCAGAGCTCATAGTCTCATAGAAGTGAGCTGTCCCTCAGGAAGAAAATCCGGTATCTCATTTCTTTAGTATGACCAACGCGTAATGGAATAATTTCATAGTCTTAACTTTGCACCATGTGATAAACAGAAGTCATACTTGGTACCTGGTGTATAATATAGCATAGCTCTTTACCTCTGAGACTGAGCCAACATCATGAAGAATTACTCATTTTCCTGGAAGTAGAATTCTGACACCATTGGAAATGAGGAAAAAAAATGGTGACATAATCTTTCGGCACATCTTAAGTGACTTTCTACTACTTAAACTCAGGCTGCTACAATAGTTCTTAAGTTGGATGTGAGCTGCTCTGGATCATCTCTTGTGGTAGGCAGGTAGATGAGTGAGCTTGTCAGCTCCTGATAGTTTTACTGTGGGCATTGACTGTGGTAGAACCAAAGCACGTTGGTTTGGTGTCCAGGCAGAAACGCCATTTGACCTGTCCAGGTCTCAAATAATCAGAGTGCTTAATTCTAATGTGGCGTCTGATGTTAGCAGTGTGAGATCACATTTTCACAATCTAATGAGAATTTAGAGAGCTGAAGCAACTGCAATACACAGTTCAGTAATTCTTTGTTTGTCACAAATTTGCATGCCTCTCTTCCAAAAATAGTGTGACTTCGTCTGCAGCAAGCCAGTTTTATATTGGTTCTATATGTGATACTTCAAACTTTTGTGCTATAAGCTTGTTTTGTAATTAAATCTGTGGGTTTTTTTGTCAGCTGAACAACTGGGTGCATTTGCAGCTGGCGTCAAGCAGATGTTAGAAGATGTGCAAGAACGTCTTGTCTATAGGACGCATATTTACATTCAGACTGATATCACAGGCTACAAGCCTGCTCCGGGTGATCTTGCGTATCCTGACAAGTTGGAAATGATGGAGGTATAGTGTCAGCTTTTTTATTGTCCTTGATTGCTTTTCTTTTTAAATGCAGCTTATACAATTGTGCAGTATAGTGCTTGGCAGATGGAGTTTTCCAGTTCTTAGGTGTGTTTACTGTGACTGGCACTATCAAATTGGTACCTGCTGATCAAATTATGACCCTAAACTAGATGTCAGAGAACACTTTATGCCAAACTTTGTAAAACTGGCAATAGTTCTCACAGTTAAAAGTTTTGTCTCAACTTGAAGCTTCTAAATTTTCTCTCATAACAGTAGATTTTTATTTACTTTCATAAGTAGTAGGTATTACCCAGTGTATTTTCTAGTTGAGCTGGAGTTGAAGAGAAACTTTAGCCAGGCACAGTTATCTACAAGTTTGTTTTCAGAATTACCCGTCAACTAGTGTTTGGTACCCATGTGCGTGCTATGCCCAGACAGTGTGAGGGGAGACTTGCTTGTACTTTTAGATAATTTAATGTGTCGGCAGTGGTTTCCAGTAGCCTTTTCCAAGTTCTTATCAGTATTAACTGTTTTTTGTAGTCATTCCAAGCCTTTTGAGTCAATGTTCCTGTTGAAAGGAATCAAACTAATTCTATTTACTTTAAAGGTTAATACTATATTGATGAAAGATTTCAGAATGAAACTATTCATGGAAATAAAAAGTGCCCCATTATAGACTTTAAATTAGTGTTTTCCTAGAGCAAACTGCATTTGATATGCAACTGAAAGGTAGCATTGCATGGAAGGGATTAAGCATAATAAAGACCCCCCCCCAAATAACTGCTGCCATTCACTTTATAATGAGAGGCCAAAGCTGTTAAAGGATTGAGTTCACTAAGAACAGAAATTCCAACATGGGCTGGCAAGATCCAGATTTTATTGTTCTATTTTGCTTTCTGTCTATCTACCAGAATAGCTAGTGGTGCTTAGAAAATTGTAGGACTTACTTGCAGCCGACCAGTTGGTGGAGAAGCTGCTGTTTGACTTCAGAATCAGAGCATTACTTATATAAAATGCAGAAGCTTTATAGCTATATAAATATACATATAAGTATATACATATGTTGCTGTGGGCTGGAAGAAATTAACATTGTATAACTGTACCTTATTGTGTTCAATTCTTGCCTGTAAACAGACAAAGCACTGTGAGAAACTTCTTAGTACTGAAGTCACATTGCTATAATCTTGTCTTTATACACGTCTAAAGTTTTTATTGTGTTACAGTTTATACTTTGGTGATTATAAGGGACATTCACAGGTTTTTAGGAAAGCATTTACAAATCCTGAAGCTAGCAACTTTGTAGAATACTTGCCCTTTATACTGAAAGTTTAAGGACTAATAAGTTTTTGAAGAAAAAGCAAAAATAGTAATTGAGAAGCCCACCACACAACATGTAGCTAAATGGGATCCCTCCATTCGGAACAACTGGTGATCAGAAGTTTTATCAGTATAACTGTTAGTCGTACAGGTTTGTTTGAGATTTTTTTTGCTAAAATTGTGTGAAAATAACTGGATAAAAAATCGATTGTAAGGACTTTTTAATGTTAGTTATAACTTCTATAGGCAAGCAATGCAGATACTTAGTCTATACAAGGCTTTATTTTCTGACTATGGCAATTCAGTTAGGAAGGAGAGAGTTTTACAGCTCATTCTAAATCGAGAAATTACACTGCTCTTCATATGTCTTTGTAAGACTCCAGTTTTTGCCTGGTTTGGGATTCATTTTGCTACTCGATTGCTTTTAAAGCTCAAAACCTTGCTAGTTAGAGAGACATTCAGTCTGAGTAAATGAATTATTAAAATGTTAAAAGCACAGGACACAAGTATTTCTTGTGCTGTTCTGCTCAAATATTAATGCAGTTTTTTGCCCATTCTTGCTGCCTCTTGTTGCTTTGAAGCTGACCAAGTAGTGAAAAAGGTTGAAGTGTTGAGTAATGTTAGGGGAAAGCTTTTTGTTGAATGCCTGCAGGGAATAAACTAGAGAGGACTTTGGGGCCCTCTGCACATATCATTTATAGGCATAAAGCCATCACAAAAATTATCTGTATGAAATCCAAGTGAGTATTGAATTGGATTCCCCTATTCTGAACTTATCTTTCTAGGTGGCTTCACTGGTTATTGTTCAGAGATCAGTAAAAACAGGCAAAATGGAAAGAGTAGTGCTTTACACAGTTCTGGGTAATACTTGTGCGTCTTAAATTGATATTGAAATGTTTCTGCTACTATTTTGGAAACATCTGTCTTTATTTCTTTTAATATCTTTGAAACACTGGACAACTGAGCGTAGCTGAGTCCTTTTGCAATGCTTTTCTCTATTGTAATCAAAACAACATAATGCTGCTTAGATTAAGGAAAACAAACAAGCAAAAGTTTTGTGGTATATCTTCCTCTGCAGCAAATTGCACAGAGTTTAAAAGAGGAGCAGAAGAAGCTGCCATCTGAAGCTTCATTTTCAGATGTCCGGCTAGAAGATCCTGAGTCCTGCAGCTTAGTTAAATCTGGTATGAAATGTATTTCATGTTGTTAAATTGATGCATAAAGCTCATGGAGAGTATTAACTTTGAACCATCAGTGAGAAGCTTGCATGTATCATAAAGGCTTATTTTTCTAGAGAACTTCGTAAGAGATTTTGAGAGGTGAGCTTTGTCTCAGAGTTCTTAATAACTTTTTATTTTTTTAGAAAGAGAAACACATAGATTTTGTTCTTTTTGTGGCGTTTCTTTGTGCTTTCTGTGCAATCCATTCTGCGAAGCAACTATTTTTGTAGCTGACAGCATCTATTGTACTTTGTATAAAATGGAGCTTCTGTATTCTCCGCTGCAAAGTAGCCTTACCATCGAGATGTGTACTTGTGTTTGTTAACTGCGCTAAGATGAGAAGCGTGGTTTGATGTGTCAGGCACGTCTCTTAAATGAATACTCTGTGCTCCTAGGAGTGTCTTTGTGCGTGCCTTTACCTGGGAAAGCAACTTCTTCCTTTGAATGCGTTTCCGCTTACTGAAACCAGTTAGTAATTTAAAGCTGTTTACAGTAATTCAGAATATAGTCCTTGACTTTTTAAATATGTGACCCATGTGCCTGTAAATTGCAGTGCACTGGAAGCAAATTCCATGAAATGTGACTCTTTTGATGATAGTCATTTGCCCTTCAAATTTTTGTCTATGGTCCATGAAAAATTTCTCCTTTTATTTTGTCATTGTTCATAATGGTACAGTGTTATTTTTCCTAGTGACACCTTTCCCAGCTCTTTGTTAGTTATTTCTTATATTCTTTCTCATTACCTGGTAGTTTCTTGGTTTTGACTTGCAAGGCCTGCAAAGGTCTCTCTGGCTGTTTCTAGCTGGACTCCATAAATCCCATTGAGAGTGGAGTTCGTCTTGCCTCAAGCCAGGTGTGTGGCATTCACAAGTCCTGTAAATCCCACCTGACTCAGACTGAATGAATCTGTATGGTGTAATTTGAAGATAAGTGCCTGAGATAATTGGGATTATTGGCCCTTCAAAGGTGCCCCTCTCCCATTTCAGTGCCCCAGGAGTAGCCGAAGTGACTAGCAAGTAGCCCAGGAACCTCAAACTTGACAACTGAGACCTTACAGATCTTCTAAGTACTGTGACAATAAATTTATTGTTGCAAAAGGTAGAAAGATATTGCTGAATTATTTTCAACAATTCTCACACTGATCACATAAACACAAGTGCTTGTTCCATCATTAGGTAAAAATTACAAAATTTTACTTTTTTGAATGGTTGCTAATTGGAATCAGAGTTCTGATGCCATTGCCTCAGCTGTTTCCAGGATATAAGCACAAAATGTAAACAGTATAAGACTTCTGTCTGTCCGGTGTTGTGAAAATCCATTTTGAGCATACAGAATTATTACAAAGGTTACCCAGGAGGACAACTTTATGTTTACAACCCCCTCATGACAAAATTGCTTTTGCCATTATTTTTGTCATTATTAATATGATGTTTAAACCCTACACATTCTGCAACTGTTTAATCCATGTAGGATTATGTCCTGCAGAAAGGAAAGCATGAAGAAGTAAAATTGGTGGGATGGGGTGTGTTTTTGGTTTTTTTGAGCTTCTCCTGTAGTTCCATGGTCATTAACCTTTTTCTTTTTTTTTTTTTTTTTTCTCCTACACATTTTTACAGTAATTGTTTGATCATTTCAGCTGTTGAGCGTACTGTGTGTGGGGCTGTCACTGGAGACATGCCTTTAAAAAGAACTCATTAAAAAAGGTCGAGCTGGGCCATCCCTGAAAGTGAATTCATGTCTTTCACAGCCATGTGCTCTATACACATCAGAAGTCTAATACTGACCTGCTCAGAAGGAAAAGCAAAACAAAACCAAAACCCCAAACCAACAAAACTCTAACCTGTTTGGGTGCGATAAAATACGTCTTATTACTGTGGAGTCACTATAAAGTGCAGTTGATATTGCAGTCTCCTTCTCCTCCGTTGAAAGGACAGATGGCCAAGTTTGTCATGAGTGTATTTTACTTTTAAACAGGTTCGGCAGAATCACTTAATCCCAGGCACCAGACCACAATTTCACCAGCAGACCTGCACGGAATGTGGTATCCGACGGTCAGAAGAACTCTAGTGTGTCTCTCCAAACTGTACAGATGTATAGACGTATGCAAAAATTTCTTCATCTAATTTTTTAAAGTGAAGTTATGAAGTATGTGGCACAATGTCAAAATATTTTAATGTAAATTAGGAATGGACAATTACTGCCCTCTGTTATCTCTTAGTCTTTGTGCTGCTATCATTATGTAAAACAAGTGAACTGACAAATTTAGGTCATCATTTCCAAGACAATTTTGTATTTGTAGAATTAGAAAAAAAAGCACTAGTTTGTACATTTATTGCTTCTGCTATTACATAAATACTACATTGTCTGAAGCTCAAGATACTTATTGCACCAAAGTTGAGGCGTGAATAGGATAAGAAAGAATAGGAAGTCCTGGGTTGATTATGGAGAATGATCTTACAGCTGAAATTACTGTGTGAATGTGTTTCTTGCTATGTGCTTTGCATACATTAGACAAGGTGATGTTTCCGCTCTCAAAAATGAGGACTCTACTACTTCTACATTTTGGAAATGTTCTCAAATTTTTTTTTTGTAGCACATCTTTTCACCTTCCAAAATGGAAGAGGCATTTCCAAAGTTTAATGCAGTAGGAATCTTCCTGTTTAACAGAAACAAAAGCCGTGCTTACTGCACAAGTATTGTGAGACTTGCCCTTTAGAATCTGATTTTTGGCAGTCACCTAGTCGCACAGAAGGCTAATAAGTCTCTGAGAAACGTAATGCAAGTGTGTTTGCTTTTTCTGTACATGCTGTATCTTTATTAGATACATTTAATGCATTTCAAATGTAAAACTGCTACCAAGATGCTATTTGCTTAAAAAAGAAGCTGGAAAATATTAATACTTTATTGCTTAATATATCAATCTCATTAAAAATAAATGAATATTTGCCCTTGTTTTCAGCTAGACCTTTGGAGAAGAGGTCATTTTTGCGTTGTTTGCAGGGCTCATTTGTAGTGTTATCTGCCTAGTGATTGATTTATTTTTTCACTGAGGTATCCTAGCAGAACTGGTATGCTGTGCCTGCACCCTGCAGATAAAATAAATGAATGAGGTGGTACAGGCAAGTCTTGGAGCAGTCAGGGCTGTCAAGTACTATGTTGGAGCGCTGATGGAGGTGAGCTGTGTTCTTACAGCCAGCTCAGAGATAGTTGCTGCAGCTTGGTGAGTTGCTCCGTGTCACCTGGGCCATGGCAGCTGTCACAGTTGTTAACTAACGTGGCGCAAACGTGAGGTAGTTTGAGTTTGCTTGAGGTTAAGCTCACTCGAATGATCTCACATCTGTTGCAAGTAAGACTTGCACACAGGAATGGTTTCCCTGACACGTGGAGTGTCTGGGCAGGTTACCTAGTCAGCATCATCCGAGCCATTAGCTGTGAGTGCATCTGGTGTCACTGACCGTGTCACTACCTGGCTGCAGATTCAGAGCTGGGGGTGGATGGTGTGTGCTTGAGTGTAGACCTATATCTAGTCTAACTTATACGAAGGCACCATCCTGTCTGATTGCACTTAGGCAACCTGTTTGTAGCTAATTAATCTGCAGTTTTATATGCCGGTAAGCACATCCTCACAAGCTGCAACTCTGAAATTCTGCTTTAGCTTCGCCGACACCTTTTTTTTCTGTCTGATTTCCTCGTCCTTGCAGAGGGCCGTGTTTCAGGGACTGTCGCAAGAGGCCTTATCTGCCTGCATCCACTCACTGCTGGGAGCTGCTGATTCTATCAGCAAAAACAAGGTCAGAATCTGTGCTTTGGGTATGATTTCTTTTTTTTTTCCCCCCTCCCCTATTGTATATATCTAAAGCCATGAAGCAGTTGTTCAGAAATCTATTGGAATCTCAGTGAAAGCATGTTGCTCTGCCCCCAGAGACCTGATGGATTTGTTAGTTTTAGTTACGGTTAATGTGTTGTAAAGCAAAGATAGTGATTCACATACTAGCCGATCTGGAAAGGTGGAACACAAATTGTACCAATTGTGTTTATAGGCTGCTCTAACTCATGTGAATTCAATAAAGTGATACCTAAAGGAAAAATCTGCTAGAAGCCTCTGCTCCCTGTATTTTTCATTGTTCTTTCTCCTTTTCTCTGCCTCCACTGTTTGAGTTTTCAGAAATCTTTCTAAGTATTAAATTCACTAGGAAGATTTGTTTAGTATTCTCTGCTCAGAACTGTCTATAATCAAAAGATTTGATCTGATGTGTTACTCAAAATTCAATGCAGTTTCATCACCATTTTAACCTTAAGTGTTACTTTAAGTACTTAGAGGAAACATTTTTTTCCTGCCACAGTTCCGTGAATACAAATTCTATAGTAATTTGCTAATTCCTAACAGCCAGGAAGTGAATTAAAAACCAAAACTGAAGGAAAGTCTTAGCAGGCTAAAATTGTTGGATTTCTATAAGCAGTAAATAGTTGGTAATGAAAAGAGTTTTAGTTGCTATGGGAAATGAAGAACTGTTTTGAAGTATTTCTTTTGAGCATCCTTTGAAAAATATCTGTTAAATGTACTGTCTTTAAAAAGAAATTCAAACTGATTTTCCTTCAAGCTTGAGCAGATAACTATTTCATATCTATAATAATTCAGAGTTCTACAGTTAATTATCCATTCCAGCACTGTATATCAGGTCAGCATAAACTCAAAATCTTGCAGAGAATGAAACTGATCCTGCAGCGAGCCCTACATAGGTTAGGCCCAGACTAGGATTTGTATCACTTTGTTCTTGATGCCTTTTAATTTAATGCTATCTGGTGAAATCATGCATAGAAGACAAAAAAAAACCAAACCAAAACAAAAAAACCAAAACCAAACTCAAACCCTTCCACTTATTTTTGGCAAGCATTTCTGTAAAACTGCAGATTTAAGTCTAATCTTTTCGTTACTGTTTTATGTAACATTATATGAAGGCAAGTTCCAGCTTGCAAAAGCAAATTTGAATTCTCGAGTCCTCCTCTGTTAACCTCAATGAGCCATGAACTTCCAAGAGTAAAAGCAGCATGCGGTATAAAGCACACAGCTAAAATAAGAAGCAGTGCAAAACTGACCATCTCAGTAGTGTGAACTTGGCCTTGTTTTATTCTTTGTATCTTTACTGTACTGTTTAGAAATTAACTAAGTTTTTCGTTTAATGACGTGAGCAAAATGCCTCGTAAGACCTTTGCACAATAGCACAGTTAATGTTTCTGTAATAACCTTAATTATCTGCCTGTTTGACTTTTTTTTTAATCATCGTAATGATTAAAAAACCCTTCAGAACGTCATATTTTTCAACTTTAAAATATATGAATTATGTTAAATGATTCCTGGCTCTTACGAAGAATACGTTTGTATCTTTCAAATAATGGATACATGTACCTAATGTAGACATTTAGTTATATAGCTGTGCAATCTAATTCGTCTAAGAAATGTGAATAATGTCTGCTTCTGTAGAGCAATATGTTGGGAACAAGTACAGATGTGGGATTTGTTGATCCCAGAGTGTAGTTAATGGCAGTACAGACTAATGGAAAAAAAGCTTGTTAGTAATATTATTCGTATTAATTTTGTTAAAGGAAGTAACTAATAGAAGTGGAGGTGTTGAAACTTTGCTCTTCCATTAATTGGTTTTTTACATTTAATGCATGTTCTCTCTCTTGTACTGTAGACCCAGGTTGATGGACAGCTTTTCTTAATAAAACACCTTTTGATTCTTCGTGAACAAATTGCTCCTTTCCACACTGATTTCACCATTAAGGAAATTTCCCTGGACCTTAAGAAAACTAGAGGTACTAAACAGTTGCTGGCTACAGAATGGGATGAGATTGTCCTCCCTTAATGTGGCAGCAAAAGTTCCGGGTTTATTTTATGTTCATTTGCAATGATCTGTACGCTTGTTCTAATCTCTTGCTTTGTTCATATCTTCTCTGAAAAAACCCCAAACCATTCTCTTATTAAGCACGATTCAAGATGTATCTAACACATTCTTTATTTTTGTATGAAATGCGTTTGACTGCTTTTTGCTGCTGACCTTACTGATTTACCCAATCCTTTTTTAAGAACAGCTACATAATCTACATTTCTGATGCACAGAGATCTTTCCCCTTTTCTGACCCTTTAAAGGAATATATTCTGTTACTGCTGTTTAGCAGGTGAATTTGAAAATACATAGTTGACTTGCCTAGAACAAATTAAGATTTTCCAGACCTTTCTGTGAGATTTTATTTAGGAAAGGATTTCTTATGTTGCAAGTTCAATAAGCAGTATTGTTGAATAGTTTTATGTAGCAGGTGTGTCAGTTGTAGGAAGGGAAAATAGAGAGTAGTGGCCATGGTCATGGTTTTTAAAATTGTACTATGGTACCTTTGTAAAAATGCAGAAAACCCCCTCTCAATACAAAAGTGAACAGTCATGCACTTGTCAAGTTTATAAAGATAATGGGAAAAAATAATTTGAAGCATGTCAAGTTTCTCTTCTTCCATTCCAGAAGAGGAAGCTGAAGAAATAACTTTTCTTTCCTGCCATCTAATATGTTGCTATTTTAACTCTGAAGCAAGCAGTTCTTACACTAACCATTTCACCTTTTGCATTTGAACATCAATGAAACCTCCTAGCTGTTGAGTAGTTTCTAGTTGACTGGAGGCTAAAGGGCAAATACATCCTTTTGGTGTCTTGTCCTGGCTGACACACAACTTTGTTCTCCTTCTTCATTTAATGGAATAAATTTTTGTGCCAGCCAGTGCTTTGCAGATGGTAGTGGTAAGTAACGCAAAACACTTTCTTTATATTGGGTGGTGGTGGTTGTGTTGAAAAGATGGACATTCTGCTTAATTATTAACATAGTGTAGCATAGATCAGTGGGGCTCTTCTGTTTGAGATAAGTTGTAGAAGAGAGATATCAAGGTTAATATGAGTTTTACTGTGTTCTAGACAATCACACATAGATTAAAGATTTACTTTGGGATTTATAGACAAAAGGACACTGCTTAAAGTCATGCTTCTGCTCAATTTTTTTAAAAGTAGTATAGTACTAAGGTTCTTGTAACTGAAGTATACAGTGGGGAGAAGTGACTTTCACACTGACTAGCTCATAGGCTTCTCATCAAGAGCTTGGGCTCTTTTTGGAATCAGTGAAGTTTCTGGAAAATAATTCAGAGAACAAAATGAAACTTTCTCTGCAATCTCCTTTAACAGAGTGCAGATTCTTGGTTCAGTGCGAAGCTTACATGCCCACGTACCTGGTATTTTGTCTTTGTTTAATGCCTTTGACAGCACTTCTGTAACTCCTACATCTTGTTTCCCTTCCATTGTTTTATACAGCAAGAGGGGTGCAGAATTAGTTTTGAAATGAAAAAAAGCAGATGGGTGTGTGGGATGATAAGAGAATGCCATTGGGGCAACAAGCCATACTGAAACTGTGGTGATGATTTTATTTTTCCCTAATCTGACTAGATTTCAGGTTGACAACATCCCCTTAATGCTATAGGAATAATTTAAGTATTGTGTGTTAATTGCAGGCATCATTACAACTTCTTGGGACTTCTACAGAGACCATAAACATGAGCTTATCTCAACCTTCGTGTTTTGTTGTTTAATCCTAACTAACATAGTTAAGCGCAGAGGAAAAGAGTGACAGTTCTAAGTTATTTCATTCAAATGTACTTGATTTTCCCAGGCAACATGAGTCTTTAGCTGCTTAATTAAATAGCTTATGTAGAAGTCTCTCATTTGTAGATACAGTTACAAAAGGAACAGAGCTCACACAATTTGTGTGCTGATAGCACTGCAGCTGGGATCAGTCATTGGGTGGGTTGATGTAATGTATTTCTCCATATAGACCATGCAACTCTCAGATTCAGGTTTGCCAACTGAAAAATAGTGTATCAAGCCTTGCGTGTTTCTGTACTTGTGCATCTACACCCAGCAGCAGTGGAATCATTAATGTTATATTCCTAATCATGCTAGGCCATTTTTATGGGTAAATGACTGATTAATATTCTTAATTCATGGAGCTGAATCCCATTGACTTACAGCGTGAGTGACTTTCTGATTCGCAGATGCAGCGTTTAAGATCCTGAACCCTAAGACAGTTTCAAGATTTTTTAGACTAAACAGCAACAACGCCTTGATACAGTTCTTACTGGAGGTAATATGGGCTCTTACTGCATAAAGAAAAATTTGGTCATTTCAGAGGGTGGTGATCTCTGGCAAATAAAAAGGAGAGATTTCTTGTCTTCTGTTCAAGGGTACTCCAGAAATCAGAGAACATTATATCGACTCTAAGAAAGATGTAGATCGTCATCTGAAGTCGGCTTGTGAGCAGTTTATTCAGCAGCAAACCAAACAGTTCATAGAACAGCTGGAGGAGTTCACAACAAAGGTGCAAATATGTTGTATGTTTGTTAACCTAACAAATACTGGTAGAACAAGGGAATTAGTATTTAAATTGGATACAAGAGCAGTTGCTAGTTCTGTCTGATTAGCTGAAGATGATGGCATTTCCCATTGTAAGGTTGTGCTTCCCTTTAAGTTCTAGCAGCAATTTTCCAGGCATTTTTGAGATTAATGAATTAAACGAACATGACGTAGTTTATTTTTAAAAGCAACCCTTATGCTCTTCAATGAAGAAGCTTTAATGTTTCATTGAGTCGAAACAGGTCATGAAAGTTGGCAGGAGCTTTTCTGTTTGTGGGAAAACTCCTACCATGGCTGAATTTATAAGCCTTCAAAAACAATCTTGGGTCATGTGTCTTCTTGAGGGGATGTCTTAGAGTGTAGTTGTGAAGTGTGTTAGAAGTTTCTGTCCTCAGCATATTGTACACTGGTGAGGTGCTGGCTGAGCAGAACTTTACTTCCATGTCCCGTTTGTGACAAGTTCCTCATAAAAGTTGCTCATCAAGATTAGGCATCACAGGGGATGGGAACCAAAAGATGCCTGGTTACAATGCCCTTTTTCTGGAACCTGCTCTAGAGCTCAGGATTTCTAGGCATCTTGAGAAAACCACTCAACGGGATCTATTACTTCTGGAAAATGAAGAGTTTGGTGTGGATCCTTGTGTACTGAGAATAGGTGGTTTTACAGCATGACGTCTCAGAAACGGAGGCTACGGCATTGCATGGACATCACAAATATCCCAGCTGCTGGCTCTTGAGAATTTAGGAGATTACAGTGCTACATTTACTGATGGCTGTCATGTTGGGCTGAGGGGCCAGTGGCAAGTCTGAAATATAGATGGGTAACCACTGAGATTGATAGATTATCCAAGTGATCCCAATGATTCATTGGGAATCTGGGGAGTTTGACTGACCTGCTTAAGTATAAATCTCTTTTGAGGTTTCTTTGCATCCTTAGGTGTCTAAGCATATTTGTAAATTTAATCTCATTTTGAATTTTACTTTCCAGAAGTGATCACAATTGTAATTTTGAACTGCATTTCTGTCAAGCTGCTTCCCCTGTGTGTCGCTAAGTCAATGCATAGAAGAGAGAGCAGGGGAGATTCCATACACCGCAGTATCTAAGAGACTTGTGCAATTGATACTTCGTCACTTTGTTGTCAGTTCAATTGAAAGAAACATAATTTTTTTAATTGTACTTGTTTTAGGTGGCTGCTTTAAAAACAATGGCCACTCAAGGAGGTCCCAAATACAGCCTTTCACAGCAGCCTTGGGCACAACCAGGTATTTGCCTCGTTTTATATTCATGTTACCTCTGAGATGCTTGTGGGCCATGATCATTTACTGCTTTGCGACTTCTTCTGAAAACTTCATATCAAATGGAGAAAAAGACCCTTTCCCTTCACCATTTTTGGTAAAGCGAAATGAGCTGCATTATATGGGGCTCAAGTATTTTGGAATGTCATTTGTCTCTGTGCCTGACTCTAAAACTTAGGAATCTGAAAAGCTGGCCAGATTAATTTGGATGGTGAGACTGTGATTGACTTGGAAAAATTCTAAGTACCTGAGAACTGTCCACCTTTTTCTTGAAAATTCTGGCTGCCTTTTTCACCTGTGTGCTAATTTAAGTGTCTTAAGATACTTCTAAATCAAAACCTGACAAACTTGAGAATATGCATTTAATTGGTGCAGTAGATGAATGACTCGAGCATTTCTCAAGCTGTGACCACTCTTGCATGAAAACAGCATTTCCGCAACTGCATACACAATGTGCTTAAGGAATTATTTGATTACATTAAGATAAAGCTTTTGCTTTTGTAGGGAAAAATTAATCTGCATTGGAGTTTTTGTTTTCTGTACATTTGGTACTTCCTTTTTGATTCTCCTGTCACTATGCAAAACTGAAATCCAACTTTGTTTCCATCTTCTTAAAAATTCAAATGTGAATGCTTCCTAGGAACAGTTGAAGTAGTTTAGATGTTCTCTGGGTTGTTTTGCTCTTCCCATTACAAAGTTGTGCTTCTGGGTGACACCGAGAAATCTGATTATTCCAGTTCATACATTGGAACCTTCTGTTGCATCATGTTCTTAAAATGCAAACCCAGCCAGGTTCATTCATAATTCAGTGCTGCTCCATGGGTCAGACATTCTCAAGGGCTAACTTGAGCTTCTACTTAAAATCTGCTGCCTCTTCAGGAGTATTTTTAATGTTTGTTTGGAGATTATTATGTGTGTAGAGGCAGATCTAAGGAGAGCTTCTGCTGTTTCTTGGAGTCATTTGTTTGCAAAGCAGGAGTAGGTGGAAAATTTAGATACAGTAGAAATTGAAGAAAAAAATTTAACCTAGTATTTTAACTTCTGTAATTTAAAGCTGTGAATGGATTTTTCCGCTGCCCTTTAAGCAAAGATCTTGTAAAACCATTAAAATACTTACCAATAAAGAAAGAAGGTCTTGTCTGAGAGAGGATTCCTGTCTGGTTGATTCAAAACCCAGATGGCTGTGCATCTTGTCTTACAGACATGGCCTGTGGTCAGTAAGGAGGATTTGTGCTATGCCGTTCTCTTTACTACCACTGTTTATTCCCCAGCAGTTTCTTTTCCGGGCAAGTTTTCTAGGGAGAAGCGTATATAGAACTTTATTGCTGTTGGAAGGCTGCGACTTCAGGAACCTCAGGCAGGCATCGCTCGTGGAAATGGGTTGGGCACATTTTCTGCAGGGAAAGAGGGGCTGATTTCTTGAGTGGGTCCCAAAAGAAAAGCCTCGTCTGGCATGTTGTGATGATGGGTAGATGCCGCACAGCCCAGTCACCCCCTCTTTCCCTTTCCCTCAGCCCTGTGGGTATGACCAGCCCCAGTAAAGTCGAGGGGATAATCGTGCAGTGTGGATTTCATCCAGCAGAATGCCATTTTACCCTAGTAAGCATGTTTTCTTTTACTTCCAGCAAAGATCAATGATCTGGTCTCTTCCACTTATAAGACGATAAAAACAAAGCTGCCATCAACGTTACGAAGCATGTCGTTATACTTGTCCAATAAAGATACAGAATTAATTTTGTTTAAGCCAGTCAGGGTGAGTATCACTAGATGTACTTCTACATGTTTTTCTGTAGGTATTGGGCCTTCACTTAGTTAAGGCCTTTAAACACATTTTGTGGGGCCATTCACTTTATATTTCTGTGTGTGTATGGATATAGGTATAATATATCTATATAAATGTATGTATGCATATATTAAGTGTGTATGTACAGACATACATACATGTATCTGTATATCTGTAGAATTATTCTAGGCTACCAGTCCAGCCAGTAAACATGTGACAAATACCATGCACATGTAACAGTGAACAGACTGTCACAGTCACTGTGGTGTCCCTGATCTGACAAGCTTATTGAAAAGACACATGAAATAAAAATAATTTAAAAAGCAATTGAATAATATGGTTTATAATGACATGTTTACCTTAAAAAAAAAACCAGACAGCCCCAAAACAAACCAAAAAAACGAAACCAAAACTGTCCTGCTCTCCATTGGACTCAGCCTACATAACACACACATATTACGGGGAAGGAGCTGGTTCTGTTCATTCTGCACATCTTCCACTTGGCACTTTATGAGCTACTAAAAAGAAAATTAACTCTGTCTCAGCCAAAACCAGTACAGCTTGGTCTGTTACATATGAACAGAAGCACTGGAGGCAGAGAGGATGATGCAGGTTTGACGGGAGACCCACTGTAAACCCACCAGAGAGTTTTGAGTTTTAAACTTCCAGGTTAAGTCTGCAGGACTCAGTGTTTCAGCTTAGCACGTCTCAGCAGAAGTTTTCAACTCACAGCTGGATTCCTTGTGGCTGTTTTGGGGCTTGTTTTAGAAGAAAAGCTCTTAAAGCTCAACTGTTTCTCCCTACCTGGTCACTTCAGTAGCTACTCTGGTTCATGTTTGAGATGGGTGTTGTCTTTTTTAATATTGAGTTTTTCCTTCTTTCCTTTAAAAGAATAACATTCAGCAAATGTTCCAGAAACTCCATACTTTGTTAAAGGAAGAATTTAGTGATGAAGATCTCCAGATCATTGCTTGTCCTTCAATGGAACAGGTATATATCGAAGCTCCCTGTTTTATCAGTTGCTCTTTCATGTGACTGGCTCTTTTAAACATTAATTTTTCATTTTTAGTATTTTCAGTGTTCAGAATATGTATTTATTTATTACCCCCTTTAATCTTGGATGATTAAACTCAGGGCTTTATCTGAACCCTAGCTCTCAGATGAAACATGTTTGGTTTTTTGGCTTTTTTTTAATGAATATCCAATGGAGTTTTTAAACTGAAGGTGGTGATTGACGTTGCTGCAAATTGAGTTGTACGACATCATGGCAGAGCCTTGCCATTTCTGGGCATTGTCTTTTCAGAGAGGTATCAAAGCTAGTGAATATGCTTTTTAAAAGCCTGTGTGTGTGAAGGCAGTCTTGCTTTTGACAAATACAAAGAGAAGCAACTTTTACATTTAGGAAGCATGAGAGAGAATTACAAGGGTTCATTCGTAGGCAATTGCGTTGGTAAAATGTGCAGATGTTTATGGAAATGTAACCCTACATAATAAGGTCTTTAGTCTCAGAGATGATTTGGGTTAAGAATTCTCTGTATTAGGATGCTGTGACAGAAACCAAGCAGGTTTTTAAAAATCTGGCTTTGACTTTAGTGGCCCAGGGAATGTGGATAGAATCATGATTATCCCAGGATGCCAATATTTGAACAGATAATCTAGTTTGCGGATTAGAGGACATTTCCTGCAGTGAATGTGGCCACTGGGATGTGTGATAACCATCCTGGAGCACAGAGTGGGAGTTTTGCCATGAAAGGAGGTGGGGTTATCCTGGAGGAGATGGCTTCCTCTGGTGGTTTGTCTGTTAGTCCTTAGGATCACTTCTACAAACTGAAGTGTATGGGGATCCATATTGTAATCTGTGGGAAGTAAGTATTGCAAAGGATCCCAAATGTCTTTCATATATCTAAAATGAATGTTAACATTTTTTGCCAGTGAGCATTTCTTTTTTTAAGTCCTTGACAATGCGTGAAGTAATTTTAAAAACTTTGACGCAGTAGGTTGTGACTGTCGAAATGACTAGTCTGCATGGTCAAAAATCACGTTTTAAAAAGCCTGTGAATAGGCGTTTGATTGGAAATTTTGGCCAGTTGTTTTGTAGCTGTCTTTTCCTAACTCATCTAAGACTCTATGTGCTTCCTAGGAATCCTGTTTAAAGGTTTAAATATAAGACATCAGTTCTGAAACTTAGTTGCTCTGTCTAATGTAGGCTTTCCTTTTGTCTTTCAGGTCAACTTACTTTTATCGATGTCCAAATAGCCCAGCAGCAAGGCTGCTTGAAATAAGCTTCAGCTGAATGCCAGGCTGTGAAGGCAATGTGAAGACATTTGTTTGAAGTAAACGAGGGACCCCACTGTGCAGTCCAGTCTGCAGCAAAACTCTCCAGACTGCTTAACCCTCTTCTAGGAAAAAAAAAAAAAAAACGCCAACAAAAAAACCAACAAAAAAGAAAAAGAAAAAAGCAAGTTTTATTGATTTGTTAAAGGTCTTTCTACTCATCAGTTTGAGAAGTGGGGGGAAAGAAAACAAAACAAAATACCCTTTTCCGATCACTCTTATGGAAGCTTAGTTACTGCCTTCTCCCGATGTTTGCAGAGTTGTGTTTTTTTTTTTTACTGTTGTTTTTTTAATGTAAAAACCTTTCTTGCTTTCCTTTAGTAAGCTGACATATGCAGTGAAAAGCCACACTTTCAAAGTCATGCTGGAAATAAAGCACAGGGAATCAAACGGGAGCAGTAATAGGTATTTGCAATGCTTGGAGATAAGCACATTGGTGTGACAATTTGATGTTGGTATGACAATGCTCCAATTTTTCTTTAACTCCCCTGAAAATCCTGGTATTCCATCACAGATACTCTTAGTTGGAAAAACTTTTGTTTCCCTCATGTGAAGCATTTTTTGAAACACTGGATTCGCTGGTTTTCTTACACTGTTCTGACTGGGAGCTGTAAGATCTGACCTGAAGTTTCATGCTTTAACCTTCCTTCATGTAAAAAATCTCAGTTTTCGAGATTTGCCATGGAAAGCTGTGCAATATAATTTCTCTTCTTTCCGAGGGAACTGCATGTTTTCAGATGCTTTACTGCAAAACTTAGCATTGAGATTCTCAGGTATGTACTTTTAGGTTAGAGTTGTTTTTTGGCCTTACCCATGATCAAACTATTTAAAGTGGGGACTGGGACTTGTGCAGCCTTTGTGCTCTGGTGGTAAGTGCTGATAAGGGTGTAAGGGGATGCCAGAAATTGAATGTGCCAGCCTGTCAGATCAGCATTGTAAACGGGATAGGTGCTTGGTAACTGGTAAACAATGCACGGTGTTCAGGATGCATTAATTGGTCATTATTTTGGAAAGCTGAACGCTGAACACTTGGCCATTCATGGAACGAAACACTACAAGCAGCTTCAGGGTGTCTTAGTGCTGGAAGTCTTTATTGTGCAGCACTGCAAAAGGAAAGTGTAGTGACTTACATAGCAGATTTTTAACTTATTTATAAATCCTGTTTTGTAGTTTGAGAAATGTGGAAATTTCCATGCATATCGGTGGTGTTTTGATCTCATAACTTTCCCATTATAAATGACATGGTTGGAGGCTGTGATGGTAGGATTTAAAACTACCACGAGAAGTGTTGCAGCAGTGGTGCTGAGGTACGTAAATGGTACTCATAGGACCTTACATGACTCCTTAAGAATTAACTAAAGGAACTAACAAAGAAGACGACGACTTGCCCTTTCTTTTCACTTACGCAGAAATACAGGCTGTAAAATAATGCCAAGTGCATTGTAATATATGTATATTTGGTTTTTATAAAGTTTTACAGGAGGGCTGCATGGTCGCTGTACAGAGTTATGACTGACTTAATGCAGACATTGTACAGAAAAGACGTGAAGGATGAACCGTTGCAATAGTCACTCTTGTGCTTGGGATCTTTTTCTCTCTTAGAGTTCTCAGACAGCTCTCGGACAGCTGGTTGAAAGACGAGAAGAGCAATCAGTTTATACAGCCTGTTTGCTAAATGAACATTTGTTTAAACATGTACAGTTTCAGATATTTACGTTTACAAATAGTGTAAATACTTTCAAAAGATTAATTTAAGATGCTTTATATTATCTGACTAGAAACTTGCTGTTTTTAATTTTTTTAAATAAAAATGTTGCCTCCTATTTTGGTCCAAGAGTAAAGCTTTATTCTGTATCCTGAGGCTTGTCTGTCAAGATAAATGTAATACAGAGACAATAAACATCCTGTAAGCACAGGCAGTACGTCGCTGAGAAGAAGTGTTCTTTTTTAGCAGTAAGAGAATTGACTTTGACACAGATGTATACCTTAGTGCTGAATGTACAGCTAATTGTTAAAATAATGCCTCTTTATGGTTACAATAAAATTAAATTTGTATTTTCTTTACTGACAAACAGTCTCTTTGCTGGCAGTTTTATTAGGGGAAAGAAACCACAACTAATACAAGAACATATTTTAACTAGGTGGCTTTTACTAGGAGAAAACTTGGGAGCTGGTGGCAGAAATCACAAATATTGCATTTGATCGCTGTTCTTGTTGCCTGGTTACTGACAGACTCATCTACCTGTAGTTTCTCATTAGCACATACTGTTTCTCTGGGCCTTAGTATTGCAGAAGCACATCAAGCAGAGGTTTGTGGTTTGTCCCCTGTAACATCAGCGTGAAGCTTCCTTTCACCTCTGGTTTTGACAATGTCATTTGAATGAACTGACCTAAGGAAAAATGTTCTTTCTTGTGGAATTCAGCTTCGATCTGACTGGTGTGGGGCAGCAATGTGTGACCACTGCTTCCAAGGTGCTTGGAGCCACCTAAAGATGTTTGGCCATTTGGATTGCATCTCTCGAAAATGAAGTGAATGCCAAAGCAGCTGGTCCAGAACTCATGCTGCTATTCGTACAACAACGATGCCAGCAGTATAGCTTATGTTGTGCTGAGTGTTTCCCAAGCAAAAACAATAGTCCCTTCCTCAAACTGTGCATGTTTGGCGTTGGCAAAGCGATGCAGGTAGGAAAAGGGGGAAAACGTTTGTGCTGCTGAAGCAACTCATATGGTGACTGCAGGTAGATTCAGCCCTGTGTCTACATACCTTGTTCCCCTGAAAATAAGACAGGGTCTTGTATTAATTTTTGCTCCTAAACTTATTACTTTTTTACACGTATAGCTGCCTGGACACTATTTAAATTGACTTTTTAAATGAACTGTAACTAGGGCTTATTTTTGGAGTAGAGCTTGTATTTCAAGCCTCAAAAATCCTGAAAAATCATGCTAGGGCTTATTTCCGGGGTTGGTCTTATTTTTGGGGAAACAGGGTTTGCTGCTTTCTCTTACCCTCGTGCATTTTTATCCTCACTGAACCCTAAAACCAAGCCAACGCTGTGGAACAAATCAGATCTTTGAAATAAATGTGTCTGAATAGAACAACAAAATATCAGTTGGCCCCTTTCAGTGGTGGCCAACCATGCCACTAAGCCACGGGACTTACCATCCACCACCAACTGGAGCGCTGACACCCAAGTGGTGCCTCATGTTCCCTCTCTCTTGGATTGTCCCTGTACCCAAGCTGCTGTTCCTCAACACCTCTCCACCAGCGTGGGTGTCTCTGGCTGAGGGCCAAAGCGGGCTCGTCAGTCGCGCTTGGTACGGCAAGCTCCCAAAGTCCAGTTCATCAGCTGCAGGAAGGAAACCATCTCCTCCTTCAGAGTACTGCACATCTGGTGTATAACCCCACTGATGATGATCCAGCAAGTGCTTTTAAATGAGACAGGCTTGGCGTTACAAGGACTCGATGTACAGGAAGATATGCATTGTGAGCTTGAACAAAGCAGCTTTATTTTCATCACAAAGTGACTCTTATCACCTTGATGAAGGAAACGTTGATATGAAATGCTGATGTAACTGCTTGCTGTGAGTCTTAATATCTTCATTTCAGTATTTCATGCAGATAGAGGATGATGAAACATGAGGAGTGATATCACTGAGAGAGGGGTTGCCAAAAGTACTTCAACACTCTCTGTATTTCGGACAGCAGGTTCCTGAGCTGAAGTTTTTTAGACTGAAGGAAGAGCTCCTCTTTGCTTTCTGGCCACTTAAGTAGGTGACTTGTCTCTGGGTCTTTCAACTGCAAAGAGAGCCCGTGCAAAGCAAAGAGAATTAATGCTGAACCCCCGTGAAGGGAGGTGGAGCGGGAGAGCATCCCTTTTAACCCCACCTTTCACGCTTACCCATGCAGAGCGTTCAGGCTGCCCGTTCCCTCCAGGCCCACGGAGCACGCTAACCCTATGCTCCCCTTTGGAGGTAATCCTCTTCCAGCGCATGTCCAAGGGGACTGAGGAGCTTAACGCATGGGTCAAGCTTCCCTTGCTGGGAATGGGCTGCCGCAAAGCAGTGGGGTGAGGAAGATGACTTCCTTACCTAATGTGGTAACAAGTCCTGAGAAGAAGTCTGAATTTTGGGGGTGGAAGAGCAGGTGCTAGTGCTTTATGTTTCCACATACTGACTTGGAGTTGTTGCCACCTTTCTGAATAGGTCCTCCAGATGTCTGTTTCCGTTAGCAATACGTCTTTGGCCACATATAGACTATTGCTACGAGGGCTGTCAACATTTGGTTTGTGCTGGTGCCAGAGAAGACAACTCAAATCCTTCACCCCGAGAGCACATCCCCCAGCTAAGCATGAGCTCCTGGTGATCTGTCACCTGCATTTCAGAGCTGACCAGCTGTGTTTGCATCCAGAGGAGGAAAGGGCTGCCCACCAGTAGGCTGGGACAGTCACACCAGCACCGAACAGGACTGAGCCCTGGCCAGAACTGCATTTCCACCTCCAAGGAAGTCAGAGGTGGAAAACCTGAACGACAACAAATACCAAAGGATTTTAGTGCTTCTCTCCCCAGACTTTCAAGTTAAGTGAAATGCTGTTTAGATAAAATCAGGAGCTTTTTGTTTGTATTGACACTTAATATAAATGTTTCAAAAAGAAATAGTGTTTCAAAATGAATTTGTGAGATGTGCTGTTCTTACCTTTTCAGCGACAGCATTTCAACCTTATCTAAATGCTTTCCTGAAAGGGAATTTCATTAAGATTCACACAGCAGGAAATTAGCTTTTGAATGGAAACGGTGATTTTTCTACATGAAAATTTGTGACTAGTCCCATGCAGCAACCCCAAACTTCTCTCCACTGGGTGGTTTCCCTGCTGCTGCTCTCCCAGGAGCTGGTACGCAGGAACCAGCTGGGCAGGGAGACCACAGCAAGTGCTCACCTTGAGCCAGGACCCCACGTTGAAACGGATGCAATTGCTTTGGTTGGCAAACGATAAGTCAATTTGATCCTGAGCCAGGATTCTAATGGTGATGTGGTCATTCACTTTCATCGTGATGGACTGGAAAGGAGGGCTGTGAGTGTGGTGGCTGAAGTCATGCCACCTCCAGTGCTTCTGGCTGGTCCCTGTCTGGTCCAAGCAGATCCCAGTGCAGGGGTTCAGGACGGTCCTGGGGACAAATGTGAAGCTGGGTGAATCCAGAGCCAACGACTTCCTGGTCCCAAATCTTTTGTCTGCAGTTGGATCAAGTTTCTTGTTTTTGCCATCCAAGAGTCACTGCCGGGACTTGATGCGTCAGGTCAGGGACTGTTTCATAGAACCATAGGATCACAGAATAGTTTGGGTTGGAAGGGACCTTCAAAGCTCATCTAGTCCAACCCCCCTGCAATGAGCAGGGACATCTTCACCTAGATCAGGTTGCTCAGAGTCCCGTCCAGCCTGGCCTGGAATGTCAAGCATGAGGCACCTACCACCTCTCTGGGCAACCTGGGCCAGTATTTTACCACCCTGATTGTAAAAAAAGTCTCCCTTGTGTCTAGCCTGTTTTTTAGTAATAGCTTTTGTTCTACAGTAGAAACATGTCACAGAAGTTGCCTCACCCCTGGGAGAGCAATGAGTCCCTGAAGGGCAGAGAAAGCCCTCAGGTGGAGTATGGGCTCTGTATGTGTGCGTGTGAGTCCTGCTCTTCCTGTTGCACATCTTCACCTTCTGAAAGTCCCTGGACATGGTAACTTCTTTTGATTTGTCAACCTTTATGCTAAAAACAGATCCTCCGTGCGCGCGTAAGTGGTCATGCATGCGGCTGGGTTCTGGAAACGGCCTTGCAAAACTACAAAGGAGAGAGAAAGGCAGCATGTGGAGGGAACCAGCCTGTATTTATGGTATACAGATACAAATCAGTACTGCCCATTCCCCGGCAGCCTGAGCAGGGGACACTGGGTACTGGAGCATCCCCCAGCTGTAGCACGTGGGTTGTTTTTATCATTCACGGAGTGTGTTGCATTGAGTTTTTCCTGCCTAAGTGTGAAGAAGTTGATTCTCACTGGGCTGTGAGAGCAGCTCAGTCTCCCCCAGCATTACCTCATGCTGCAGCTCAGAAAAAGCAGCAAAAAAAGCCCAGGAAAAAACAATATGTAACTTTGCAGCCGTCATGTCCTACAGCGCCAGCCACAGACAAGCCTGAACACATCCATATGCGGCGCAGACAACCTACCCACAGCCTGTCAGTTTTCTGTTTTCCTCTCATCAAAGCCGTTAGGTTATTTTTATAAATGTCAGAGTGGTCACTTAGCGTTGCCCTTAATTTACGGCTGCTGGGGGAGGCTGGGCGGGTCACAGCAGCCCGCCCCGGCTGGGTGGTGAGCTGGCAGCCAGCGCGTGGCTGATGCCGACGGGGAGCGTGTGGTCCAGCGGGGCCAGGAGAGCCCCATGGTGGGGTTGGCGATGGTTTAGTGCTGCTGGGATGGCTTTGGTGCCAGGCTCTAGCAACCCGGCTGCTGCGTGATGGATGAAAGACTGGTGTGTCTGCAGGCGAATGGTAGGACTGCAGGAGCCTGATGGAAGCGTTATTGCAAAAGCTATTTAAAATGATTTGTAATAGCCAGCTAGACATTTAAGATGTCCATTAATTACTCTCAGCACAGGGAGGACTTGTAAAATAGAGATGGGATTTACTGATTCCCCCAGTTCCTAGTTTTCTGAAGGAAAACTTTGGAGGCTGCGGGGTGGGGTATCAGAAATTAGTATTTGATTGCTCAAACACTAGCAGTTTTTACTGAAAGCCATCTGTTACCTCTGTCCAGAATCTGTTTCCTGTAGGCATGAAAATGTAGCAGGACTTACCTCAAAATTGTCCACAATTAAACAGACGTACTTGCAGGGGTTACACTGTGGAAACCATGTTTTGCAGTCAGAGGAAGGTAAAGTATTTAAAGGTATCAAGAGATGGACTTGTTGGAGAAGGTCCAGAGGAGGCCACAAAAATGGTCAGAGGGCTGGAACAGCTCTGCTGTGAGGACAGGCTGAGAGAGTTGGGCTTGTTCAGCCTGGAGAAGGCTCCAGGGAGACCTTATTTTGGCCTTTCAGTACTTAAAAGGGGCCTGTAAGAAAGATGGGGACAGACTTTTTAGCAGGGCCTGTTGCGACAGGACAAGGGGTAATGGCTTTAAACTAAAAGAGGGGAGATTTGAGCTAGACATGAAGAAGAAATTTTTTACAATGAGGGTGGTACAACACTGGCCCAGGTTGCCCAGAGAGGTGATAGATGATAGATGCCCCATCCCCGGAGACATTCCAGGCCAGGCTGGATCTGAGCAACCTGATCTAGTTGAAGATGTTTCTGCTCATTGCAGGGGCGTTGGGCAAGATGAACTTTGAAAGTCCCTTCAGATCCAAACTATTCTATGATTCTATGAAATTGGTCACGTGAGTCATTCTTTAGTGAGATACACTCACTGGACTGGAGAAACATATCAAAAGCAATGTTGACCTCAAGCTAACCAGCTCCAGCTGTTGAAGTTTGCTCTTGTATGCAGATGATAAGCTCATGTTTTTCCAGCGAGGCCACCTAGGGCTCCATGAGAAGCAGGTAAAGAAGATGTGCCTTCATCCCTGTACTCTAATGGGGCCAGGCCATCTCCACGGTCGTGTGGTTAACCTTTGCCAAAATCAATCCTCATGCCAGGGTGTCTGGGCAGGTGCTACTGGCAAGTGAGATGGGATGATACCCAAGTGCCCTTGCTCCATGCATGCTGCCAGCACCTGGTGCCTTGGTGCACAACATGAGAAGCCACCACTCTGGTGGGCTGCAGCACAGCCCTCCATCCTTTTCATGCACTTTCTCAGAGGAAAAAATCAAACTGGAACAAGAACGGAAGATGCTTCCAGAGTGACTTTAAGCCTGGGGTGCCACTGAGGTGGGTTGGGGCTGAGCCAGGACATGGTGTCACCTCTGGGCTTGCACTTACCAGAGATGGCCATCAGGGTAGGAACAGACCCCATGGCCGTGGCTCCCAAAGACAGCCCTGATCCCTGGGTATTTGCTGTCCTCCAGGATGTAATAGGTGAACAGGGTTTCCTCGGAGAACACGATGAGAATGGCCACGTTGCCTGATGGGTAGCTGAGAAACAGGTAAGGAAAGAAACAGAAAGCCCACAGAAAGCATGCTTTGAAAGAAAACAGTTGTGATTAGGTTATGGTCAGATTCGACGAGCGTGAGGGTCTCTTCCAACCGGAATGATTCTATGATTCTATGGAACAGTGTCTGGGGGGACGTGACCCAAACCTCCACCATCCTTCACACAGCCAACCACCTCTGTAGACCTCATTTCTTTCTAAGAGTGGCATGAGCTGTGTAGCTGGCCCAAGAGGCTGAGACAGGTTACCCCAAGAAGGAAGGTCACGGTGACCCACCTGGAGGTAGGGTGCCCCCCCACCCAAGCGCCATTGCTGGTGGATACTAAACCTGACCACTTCCATCTGGGAACAGGAGAAAAAACATCTGTCCATCAGGATAACATCGTCTTACGGGCTCAGAAGAACAGCAGTGCTGCAGGAGCAAAATCAAGGAGGTGAGAGGCAGATGGGGGGCCGGGGGAATGCTGCGGGGATGCTTGCCCAGACACAGGAGATAGGGATGCTCTGCCCCAGGTCTCCCTCTCCCCACACCGGTAACAACCCCAGAGCACCGGCAAGCCACACCGTCACATGCTTTCCCCCGGAATTGTTTTTATTTGTTTGTTTGCTTACTTTTTAACTAAATTATTTTAAATAACTGAGGAAAACTCATCCTCAATTCTGCGTTTTTGCATTTCATGTACAAAGCTCAGCTCTTCTTGTGTTATTAGCTGCTCTTTAATGATACAATTTGCTAAGAACCCTCTTTCCGTCACACACACACTTTATCCTGCCATATAGTGACAAGTAAAACAGAAACATTTCTTTGCTAAGGGCTTAGCTCCCAGCATTACAAGGGAGCTGGGTCTTATACTTTCTAATAGGAATAAGCAGCATTACCACCTGCTTCTTGGGGAAGAACAGAGAGCAGCTGGGAGAGGAGGAAGAGAGGAGACCTTGCTGTTGCTTTTTGACATCATCATTAAAAGCAGCAGCTAATTCTCATGTGCAGAAAGGGGCCGTGCTCGAGTTTGTCCAACAGGGACTAAAGGGACTTGTCCGCAACAGCTCTCAGGTGGAGACATTTCATGCACGTGAAGTGGCTGACTCTAGCTGTAGCTGCGGCACTAATTTCTAACCTGAAGATGCAGGTTTTGGCTCTGCAGAATAGCAAAGAATTACTTCCTGGCTGTGAGGGATGGAGGGGAACAAAAAAGCAACAAACCGATGATTCTGTTCCTGCTTCCATTTTTCAGGCTTTTTATGAGGCTAAAAAGACAGACGGTCCCAGGCAGGAGGATTTGCTACCCTTATATTTCAGGAGGGAAGAGCAGTATAATGTGCTTCTATGTCGAAAATAAAAAAGCCAACAAAATCTCTGATTGTGTGATAAATCACAGGTAATTTTCTTGCACACCTGCAGAAACTGCAGTGCTGTCTGGTTTGGGAAGGGAGAGGAGAGGCAGGGGAGGGAAGAGAGGAGCCGTGCTGCGGGGGCCTGAGCTGGCAGGGGGTCCCATCCAGTCCCTGGCTGATGGAGCAGACCCCCAGTGTCTGTTTGTCCTCCCAGGGTCACCAGGGCTGGGACAACAGGCCCTGGGGAGCTCATGGCAGCTGGGGTGGAGGGGACACCCCATCCCTTGCTGGACACAGCAGTGACATCCCTACTGCTGAATTCAAGGTTGCCTGGACCCTGTAAAGCTTTGGCCTGTGCTGTTAAATTGTTGAATTGGGGCTTGGCCTGGGTTCAGGAGCACTGCTCCAGTGATTCCTAGCTGGGAAGCTTGGGTCTGACCCTGCCAGGCAGTTCGGGTAGGGCAGCCTGGTCTGGAGGGTGAGAGGGATGAATGGTGTGGAAGTGAGTAGAGCAGGGTCTGACGCTTCAGTACGGGTGAGGGTCACTGACCTGGGGTCATCACTGACTTGGGGACCACAGCCTTCAAGCTGCATAGGACGCCCTGTAAGTAAAACCCTTTATACACACTCAGCACCCCATTAAACCCCAGGGACACCAGGCTCAGCTTTCCACCTCAGCCATGAGCACCTAAGTCCATCATCAAACAGCCACAATGTCCCAGCAGTTTAGTGCACTCACTGATAATAATTTTAACATTTTTCTGAATCAGGATCTTCTCTGTATCTCATAGGAGATATCGAAATGTGTTTGACTAGACCTGCAGGAGTCTCACAGCATATAAGCAGACCCAACACTATGCAGCTATTTACAGTCCCTGCCTGAAAAGCAACAAGAAGAGATCCCACCAGCTACACCCACCTTTAAGTGCTCCACAACAAAATCACTGTCCAGCTCCAGGAGGTCTTCTGGAGATGCTGATGCTGGTCGGTGCTTTTTGAAAGGGGCAGTTTCTGGTCTGACAGTGCCTTCCTCTTGTTTTGAGAGTCTGAATGAGATGCTGTTCCCTTAAAAATGTTTGAGAGGTTGTTGTGGAGGAAAAGAAAATGCATGTCTGCTTCTCCAAGCCTTGAATCATGGATTATTTGGAAAGGACAGGGGATGGCAGGAGGGATTGAGGAGTTTTTGTGTCCTTTGCTTTGTCTGAGGACAAATAACTGGAAAGGGAAAATTTAACTAATCTAGGATGGGGTAGGCTCTGTGATGTTGCAGGATGGCTTTACTAAGAGATGTAAGGGATCTCCTTGCTTAAAACAACGAAACATCAAACCAATGAACAGCTAAGAATTACTTATAGTAATGGATAGACTAGCCATGAACTAGCAAGTCTCTTCCATACAATCTCCTGTGCCTCTCAACCAGAGGACATATGGCTTGGAGATGGCAGGCCTTGTAGGCAGGCAGTTGTGCAGATCTGTGTTTTGAATAACTATGAATGTCCCTGGCCAGTCGAAATAAGGATTATGGCACTTTTTACTACACAAAATGCTGCAGTCTTTGCTGCTCCTCTAGGTGCACTGAAGCTACCATGTGCTTCTGGTGCCAGATCAAGCCCAGCAATGACAACAACTCACTAGCAAAAGTACATACCAGTAACAAATTTCAGATACAGCCGAAGTATTTCCCTGTAGTTCTCAAAGCCTCCTTCATTCAAGCTAAGACCAAAAAAAGGAAAGTTAGAAATAAGATCAAATTGTTGGCTAATGACACTACCCACATAGTCCAAGGGAAAACAAGTATCATGGGATGTTATATCAGGATTCACCTGAAGAAATGCAGATGCCTGCGTGAGATGAACACCATAGATGGCTTTTATAGCTAAAGAAGAGTTATGGGAGATCCATCTCATTGCAGGTCTGATGAATCGTGTAGTAGAAATGCCTGTTTCCTTGCCCTTTGGTCAAGGGGAGCTGAAGGTCATGGGGAAGGCATGGATGTGTGCTTACACAGGTGAGGTGAGTCCCAGCCCTTGGGATGTTCTGCCCACACCACTCATCACACATGTGGTTGGGCGCCTTGTCTTTCTCTACCTGCATGTCGTGTCCCTGACTGCCATTCTAGTCTCTCAGGACAAAACTCAGCTCGTGTGGCTGGTGGGACCAAGCACTGCACACCATGTATGCTGCTGACCCCTGCAGAGACAGAAGACAGACCCTTCCCAAAATGCTCAAACCAGGTCCTACCTGGAGACCCGAGTGGCATTCGAACCTTGCGCCGCCCCTCTGTACCCGAGGGAAATTTCAGTGTGGGCTGTCGCTCCCATGAAGACATAATGGCACTTAAAAGTCAGAATCAAAAGGACCAAAATGGTGCAAAAAAAGGGGAAACAGCAAAAAAGCGTAGATAACTCAATTGATGCAGTCTGGTCTCTGCCCATTTTGGTGGGGCTGCTGTGCGCCAGCCATGGCCACCCGTGGTGTGCCCTGGGAAAGATGGGTCCCCAGGGGCGCGAAAGAGGAGTTAGACCCTTCAGCTGCCACTGAATAGACTGGGAGGAGGTTGGGAAATCACATCCATGTCCACCAAGACTGCTACAGCAGCGAGGCTGAAGCAGCTGCGATGGGAAGGTGTGAATCATAGAATCATAGAAACATTTTGGTTGGAAGAGATCCTTAAGATCATTGAGTCTTAAGAGGATTGAGTGAAGGGGCTGTGCAGTGGGAGGTGGGCCCTGAATGGGGTCAGGTGACCTCAGGGTCTCTTGGGAGAGAACAGTTACCCCAGATTTGACCAGGGAAAACCTTTTGCCATCTGGGAAAGCATGTGGCCACATCCACATTCCTAGGGAGCTTCCTAATCTGCTAATGACAAAACCTCCAATGCCAACATTGCAGAGATGGAGCAGCTGATGGCTGCTGAGACCTCAGCTCTAGGTGCTTCTCATCAAGCCTTTCAGTGCCTTTCCAAGGTCTCTGCAGTGAAGATGAGCTGCATGTGGACTCTAAGGCAAGTGTTGCCTTGGCAGCACTGGTCCAACATTTTTTCTGGCACCATTCAGCACTGTTGCCTGCTCAGCACATAGTACCTAGGGCAGGTGATGGATCTTTCCTCTCAGTGGTACCATCATAGGATTGACATGAAGATGCCTCAGTGCTTGTTGGTGCACATGGGCAACAGTACGATGCCATAAGTAGGTTCCAACCAGTGAAATTCCCTGGGATTGGAGTTAAGAAACCTGATGATGGGGCTTTTCTCCTCCCTTCAGGGCCTGGGGCTGGTTGCCCTCTGTCCCTTACTGTTGCAGCAGTTTCTCCTTGATGTTGCTCCTCAGCTCAGCTTGGGAAAAGTCAGCATGGGGAGTGATGTCCAGCTCTTCCTTCACTTCATCTTTATTCATCAGCTCTTCCTTTACTTCATCTTCATTCATCAGCTCTTTCTCCACTTCATCTTCATTCATCAGCTCTTTCTCCACTTCATCTTCTTTCATCAGCTCTTCAATGACAGTCTCAAATTCTTCCTTGTATCTCCTGCAGCAAAAGAGCTGTGGGGTGCAACGCCCATCAGGAGCTGTGGGGATGGCATGGGGCACCTCAGTAGACCATGGACCTCCTCACCGTCCATCTCCCTCTGCCCACGTGCCTCTCCCCTTCTTCTCTGCCTCTGCTGTGGGGTGGTCACCCCCCTTTTTTGCCAGGAAGAAACTTAAGTTACAGACATGTTTACATGATATGGATAGACTTACATTTTTATGGGGTTGTTTCTTCAGATCCACCAGTGTTGGGATTGGCTTATCAGGAGTGTTGCAAAAAGTGCACTTTGCAGAGTCTTCCATACAGGTGGTCTCCTCAGAGGAAAAAGGAAACTCACCATCAGCATAATTAATTTTTTAAATGCTAAATTTGGCTTAAGTCTAGACTGTTCCCATAAAGGCAACCAAACCCACTGCATTTAGTGTAACACCAGAACTCCTTTTCAGTACGTGTGTATATACAATGTCAGGAAATGTAGTTTATATTTAATTATCTGTGCTCCCAAATAAATGCAGTTGGCATGTTTACACGTCCTTCTTAAGAGCTCAATGGAAAGTTATAGTTGTTTTTCATATGAAAATGTGAACAACATTTTAATCTGTCCTTCCTTTAACATCCTGTGAAGCACTGAGAAAGTGGAAAAAAAGAGCAAAAAAAAGCTCCTGTTTCTTCTTTAGAAACAAACCCCTGAGAATCCCCTTTTAAAACCAAATGCACTCTATTTTTAAGACAATCTTGATATGGAGAAACTTCAAGGAAATGAGGACATTTGCATTTTAGAAAGGAAAAAACCCTGCGACTGTAAAGCATTTGTGATGGAAGCATTTGTGATTAGCTTTCTTTCCTGATAAAAGCTCAAAAATGGCTTAAGTCTGGCTTAGCTTTAAATGCCTTTTTGGTCTTTGTGGTTTTTATAATAGCCATCCTGGTACCTTCTACTGTGAGCAGTCATGTCATCTAAAGCTATCCAATCTTGCACCAAGTTGCTTTACAGGTGGGTTTTCTTCTTCCATCAGCCATCTATGGTGCAGGGGTTGGCTGGGCTGGCCAGCAGCACAAACCCTGGTGCCACCAGGAACTATAAATGGCACCCGTACATTTTGGTGGCCTTTGTGTTTGAGGTGGCTGGAGCACTTTCCTCACTGAGACGAGGTGGGGGTTGATGGCTGCAATATCAGTGGATCTGCTACTGGTCTTTTCTGGAATTCCGGTTTTGCTTTTTGGATCTGTGAAACTAGTGGATTTTTCTTCCATATGCATGCATATTTTTTTTTGCCAGGAGACACAAGCTCAAGAGACACTTTGTGCCCAGTAACTGGTGCCTGCTCTTTTCCTGTGTCATCAAATGGTTTTCTGATGTTCAAGCTTAAGTCTCTTCAAGGGGAGAGCCTCTGCCCTCTGGACAAATTTTTGCTCCATTATCAGAGAAGAGACACTATCTTCCTTTCTCCTTTCGCAGCTGCAGGACCATCAAGCTGCCTCTGCAGAGCATTTTTCTGGAAGCCGTGTGCCTTTTTTGGAAGGCATCTTGCCAGAGGGCTGGCAAATCCTGCACTACCTTGCTCTAAAAGAAGCAACAAGAAATTACTGGGATCAGGGAGGAGAGGGAAACAAGCTCCGTATGACCCCGCAGCTCTGAAGTGCACCATGGACAGGAATAAGGAACCCTCCACCAAAGTTGTTCACTTTCTCACCTCTTTTTCCTTTATTCGAATTAATTTTGTGCTCACCTTCAGCTCTGGAGTGTTGCTCAGCCTACAAATAGCAGTGGCAACTCTCCAGCCTCCACCCCCAAACAAGGATTTCCCCCGCAGAAAGAAGTGCCCCTTGTTGTTGCTGCTCAGCACCAACCCCCAGCTGGCACTGCTGCAAGGTGCAATGAAAAAAACACCACTGGAAAAGTCCTCATCACTGCTCATTTCTGGTTTGTCTTGCTAACTGACTGGCTGGGTCTCACCTCATCTGGGCACAGGTCAGTTGCCGTTTCATCATCCTCGTGCCTTCCTCCCGTGGACAGCGGTTCCTCGTCTGACTCTGGCCTTGGACTCCCTTGGGAAAGCTCGACAGACTCCCCTGTGGCTTTTTGCAATGAAGAGTTGTCAGTTAGCTCCTGTTCATTCAAAGCGACATCTCACGATTTTGTGCGCAGAGCTTTTCTCAGAGAAAGGCTTTGCCATCCGTTGTTTCCCCTCTGCCCCAGGATTTCTGCACACAGCTCCAGCAGGAGAAAGGGCCACCTTAGGGCCTTCCGCTGGCCCTGTCCAGTGTGGTGGAGAGGGCAGACACACATCTCAGCAAGCGACATTACCCCTCCTCACCCCCCAATCTATTTGTGCAAGGGGAGAGGGAGACGCGTTGGTTCAGCACATCACCCGTCTCCAGGAGCACCGACTGATGAGCTTGGGAAACTATATTTATTCCCTCTCCTTGGGACCTGGCACTTCAAATTTGAGAGGGAAAGCTGCTAAATTAGCCTAAGCACAGTCCCATGCTTTTGATATACTGATAAATAATCTCAAAATAGCAGTAAGCAGGAAGAGAAGTTTGCAGATGATACTCAGGGTGGTTGAGGCAAAGGGCTGACTGGGAAGAGTTGCAGAAAGACCCTTGTGGCACTGAATAAAAGGGTAATAAAATCACAGATGACATCTGATATAGATAAATGTAAAGTGATGTGCATAGGAAAAGACAATCTTAGCTTTACATACAAAATAATGGGTTCTGAGCTGCCTATTTCCACTTGGGTGTGAAATGTTCAGGTTATAATAGATAGCTATATGCAAATGTCAGCCCAACACTCAGTAGCAATCAAAAAAGCAAACAGAAAGCTAGGAATTATTAGGAAAGGGGGAGAGAGCGAAATCATTATGCTGCTGTATAAATCCGTGGGCTCCCATCTCTTGAATACTATTGTGCAGTCCTGATTCACCAATCTCAAATATGATACAGAAGAAATAGAAAAGTTACAGAGGCAGGCAATTGAAGATGATCAAAAGCATAAAAAGGCCTCCATTCAGGGAGTGACTGAATAGATTAAGACTTTTTATCTTAGAAGAAAAAATGATTGAAGAAGAAATATGACCGAGTTTTGTGATGGGATGAGTGGTGTGACTAGGGAACAGCTGTTCACATTATTCAGTGCTCTTCAAAGGAAGAGAGTGATCATTAAAGAAAACTATCAAGTGACAAGTTCAAAACAAACAGAAGAGATTTTTAGCTGTGGGCACCCCTTGCCATGGGGTACAGTGGATGTTTAAAGTTTGCGTTGGTTCAGTAGGGTGTAAACTAATTGATAGAAGAAGAATCCATCAAGGGCTATTAAATGCAGAGGCGGTGTCTACTGTTCAGGAGGTTCCTGAGTCACAAAACACTGTGGAGTGAGGTGAAGAATATTCTGGGAAGAATAAACAAGTGTTTGCTCTATTTTTGTATTGCTTCCTGAGCATCTGCTGGCTCTTGTCCAGGGCAGGATGCTGCACCAGATGTACTTTGAGGATTGACCCTTTGTGGTCATCTCTATGTTCTGCATTTCACACCAGGCCATGTCTCCCACTGAGGCAAAGCAGCTTAAATGTAGCCTGTTACTGCTTCTGACAAAGCCTCCTGCATCATGGAGATACAGCTGCTTGGTGGCTTTTCAGCTTGCACACACCAGGTGTGATTTTGAGCTTAAAATCTCTTCCACCAAGACCAGCAGGCAGGTGAATCCCCTTTTCCTTTAGCTCCCAAAGCAAAAGTCTCTATAAGCCAACCACTTTCAGAGCATGGACCCCTTCTCATGAGATACCCCTACTACGGAAGACGAAACCGTGACCCCTGTGGCCATTGGTGGGAGCCCTGAAGCAGACCTTAGTGACCAAGGGAAAGCACGAAGCCACCTGAGTGCTGGCTGTCCCCAACAGGCACGCTGACATAAAGCAAAAAGGCACACGCCACAGAAACCTGGCTCACACCATCTCCTCCCATCACCAGGTCGGGGACCTAAGGAAGCCTGTCCAGTCCATCTTCTGCATAGAGAAGTCTTCTCTGCAAGTCCTCAGCTGGGGGCCAAGTCATTCTGAGACACAGCTGATAAGCAAAGGATGTGCCTCGTGCTCCATGCAGACCTCTGATGTGCAACTCACTGTGCGGTGGAAACATGATCTGGAGGTGACTGTGTCTCATAACAAGGTTGTTTTATGGCATTCAGCTCACCTTCCCCCAGCCTGAGTTGCATCATCTTGGGTTTTATCATTCCAGGGCATCATTGAAAGAGAATGCCTGGTTATGAATGATAGGAGTTAGAAAAAAAGAAACTGTGCAGCAGTGGCTTGAACAGTCAGTCCAAATCTGAGTTGTTCACTCAAGTTTTCCCCCAGTAAATATAAAACAGACACTTGGATGCTCCACTGCCACAAGATTTTAAGTGCCTCTTCTGGCTGACAACTCACTACCTTAATGACGGGGACATTTGTGTCCCTGTGCACTTTTCCAAGGTTGTTTTAAAAGCCATGCCTTGGCTGCTTTCCAGCTGGTGGACGCAAACTAGGAGCCTTGCTTTTCACTGCCTTTCCAGCTAGAAATGAGAATGAGGAATAGTGGCTATTACAAGGTAATCCCACCCTGGGGGAAATTCCTGAGCTCAAGTATCTCTGTTCCACAGATCAGGGTAATCTCCTCGCACTTGGCTAGCCCTTGGCAAAGCTTGTCAAGCCAGGCTGTCGCTCTCAGGCTTAGGAGCCTGCCCTATTTCTGGAGGCCGCTGCCTCCCCTAAGCAGTGTCGTGTTGACATTACATGCTTGGTAATCTGCAGGTGAAACTTATTTTCTGAAAACCTACAATTTTCACCTATAAGGCCTGATTTAAAGGAAATGCAAGGCCAAATTCTACTCGTATTGACACTTGGGCCATTTTGTAGCAGCTCCAAAGGAGCAGTGATGCTCTAAGTTGAAACAGGAGGAGAGTTAGAGGTCTGTCCAGTCGATTGATCTGCAGGAGAGGGAGTACAAAAAGCTCCATTACACACTCTGAAGAAAGCAACCGGATAGTGACTGTTATGGGAAAAAAATCCCCACCCACATTTCTTGCCCCTGGATTTCCATTAGGACCAAGTCCCTGCCGTGTTTGGCTCTGTAGGACAGGGGGGAAGACGAGAGTCTTCAATGTAGAGTGTGAGCTGCAAGTGGGCGAAGGTGGGAAACCCCAGCTCTTGGCTGAAACCTGGGGAAACAGGGTGGCTTCCTCTTCCTCTTCCTCTTCCACCGGAGCTGGAGGGAATTTTTAGCCAGAGAAAGGCAGACCTGGCACCCCCACGGCCACACACCTCGTGCATGGGCTGCCGGTCTGGCGTCGCTGGAGCAGGCTCCTCACGCCTGCAATGGCCTTATTTTAATATATTTGCACTGAATAATACATATTTCTTGTGAAGAAAGGTGGGTATTTCTGTGCAGGGGGAGCTTGGCAGCTCTGAATACTGAGCAGCCATTTCCTCAAAACAGTAGGATTCAACCTGGTAATCAACCCTATTAGCATTAAAAAGAACTGTCTAAATGTCAAGCCATGTCCAATAAATAAGCACTAACACATTTAGAAATGGCTTAGAAAGGGGAATTAAAAGTTTTGCTGCTAATTATGCTTCTTATTTTAGATTTTCTGTCAATTCTAGCTCTTCCATTCAAATGAGAAAATCATTTGCTGCCAAGATGAAGGAAATGAGACGGCCTGAAAGCTGAGGGTAGGCAAAGCTGTTCATACCTAATAGAGAGCTAATGGGGACCTCAGCCCCTCTTGCAAGCCCCTGGAGTCACCGTAAGGATGAGGTCAGCAGACCTTTCAGTTGGGTACCTTCCAACCTCCTGTTACAGTGGGTCCCAGGTCCTCTGATACCTCTTGATTCTACTGGAATTGGGATACACCAGGAGGCAAAGGAGAGGAGGGCAGGCTCCTCTTACCGTCTGAAGGCACGCAGCCCAACGAGCAGAAGCAGGGAGCACAGCTTGCTGGAGGCACATTTCACAAGCAGCTTCAGAAATCAGCGCTGGTTTTACCAAGCAGCCCTACTCCTCCGGACCTGGCCACCTCTAATGCTGCCTGAATGGAAGTAGCTCGCCCACGTCTGGTGCTTTGATGTGGTAATGACATATAACTGATACTGATGGCAAAGGCTAATCCACTCTGCCCCGTAATGTAGCCAGTCAATCATGCAATATTCTGTTATTGGAAAAACTCATTTTGGGCTCTCCGATGGTAATCAGTGTATACCCTGAAGCACAAGGCTTGATAGCCTGTGTAATTTGCAACCTAGCTAAGTGTAACTGCAGATGTTAATCCTATTTATACAAGCGCCTGACAAGCAAAAGTAGGGATGGAGGGACGAGCTGCAGGGCAGGAGAAGGCATAGAGATGGGTTTCCAGGAATTCATCCTCCTGCGGATTTCAAGCTGCTGCACCCTAGTGATGGGAGACTGAGAGTTTTGGGGTGGGCAAAGGGAGGTAACACAGGCAGTGACTCTGCAATTGTGCCCCTCCTTTTCCTGATATATATTTCAGAAAATGCTGGAGCAGACCTCACCATGGAGCATGTCCCCGGCTCCAGGCAACCACTTTCCACACAGCAAATGTGTGTCAAAGCTTGTTGTGAAGATAAAAACTAAAAAATCATGAAAAAATGAATAAAAGAAAAGAAAAACAAGAATCTCTTCTTTTAGCCCTTTCCTCCTTTCTATCCAGAAACAGAAAGGAGGTGCTTTGCAGTCCCAGGTCTTTCTTTCACAGCCTGATTTGCAGTTTTCGTTCTCCAATTTTGCTAAATTACTCCTCCTCTAAGTTTTGCTTCTAATTTATATCCACCTCCCCTTTCTATGTCCCACTTTCTATTTTTCCACCATCCCCCCTGCTTTGCCTCTCTTCTAATCTCTATTCTTGTTTTCCTCTCCTCCCTGGGGTCTGTCCTCCCTAGTTTTTCATTCATATCCCCACAATTACTGATATATTTTCCTTCTCTAATATCAGATTTCTTGCTGTCTAAGATTCCTAGTTTTCCTTCTTTCATTCCATTTCCTAATTGTTTTTTGTCCAAACCACATATTTTTGTTGGCTCCTGTGGTCTCTGACACCCCATGTCCCATCCAGTTGAGATGTGGCAGAACTGAAACCCACTGAAATTGAGGAGAAAGACCATGGCAGGAAGAGGGCTGTGACCCTTCAGTTTAAGGCTAGTACTCCCAGTCATCTGCTCGGCCTTTTCCTAGAGGCTAACTCTAGTATTCTGACAAAAATGCTCGCATTCACATTTCCCTCCTCATTTTTATTATGGCCCTGGATGAATAGACAGGATGACTTGTCCTCCACAGCCACCAAATAGTGTTCATCTCTGACCCACAGCAGCAAAAGGAGGACTTCAAATACTTTGGTCATTCTTACAAACAAAATGTTTTTTAGTTTAGCCTGGGATTTTCAAAGTATGGCAGATAGACACCTAGAAAACTCAGATTTATCTTACAGTGACAGTGATTATTCCAACTATCACACTGTACCTTGTTCACACAGTCCTGCTTGGTTATTCTCCTCTCCATCCTCGGCTGTTACCTCTTCCTTGTTCTCTCCAGGCTCAGGGTGCACCTCGGTGTACCTGGAGAGCATCTCCGTGGCTGGACAGAAGAGTACAATTTCCCCCCCGCGTGAGGACAAAGGAGAAAAACTGCTTCTGCACCATCAGAGCCTCTCAGAGGTGTCAGGTGGGGTGGCAGAGTACAGAATTTCTCTACTTGTCTGCTCAGTACTGAAAATACCCTCCTATAATAATTGCCTGGTGCAGGACTAAACTGTGGGAGGAAGGGCTACATGTTCAGAGAGGCACCAAATCTTGAGTGGGTACTCAAAACACGCTTGCACTGGTGATGTGTACCTGTGCCTGAAATATCTCACTCCACCTATTTCATGAAGAGAAGGAGGAAAGGAGGTCACTGCTTTGCAACTGCAGGAAAGCCTGAATTTCTAGGAATTAACACCTTTGGGGGAAATCTCACCAAATAATCTCTCCGGCCTCACAGAAGGGAAAGCTTTAATAGCAGCAAGCCTGGGCTTTGCAGGAGTCGTGCCCGGCCGATGACAATGGTCCCAGCAGGAGAGGACGGATCCAGCGTCACAGGGACCCAGCTGTCCATCAGCGTTTCCAGCTGTGGATTTGCCTGGCTCTGCTTCAGTCCCAACAGCCCTGCAACACCCACCACCTGTACCCCGACGTGTTACTACTGGATTGTTCCCTTGTCCTGCAGGATCAATGAAATAGCAGCATTTCCCTGGTCTTTTTCCAGGTTTAGCTAACCTAAGCCAAACACCAAAAATCCCCCAAACCCAAACCAAGGAAAACCCATCTCCATGACTATTTAATTAAGGATATCTCTGGAAAACATAGTTTTAGACTACACTGAATTTGTTGTGCTTTCTTTTCCTGCTGTTCATCTCTAAGGATGTCTCCCACTTGGGCAAGAAACCGTCAGATGTGCTAAGAGCATATACTGGTGGGTGCACACAGAGCTTTGCCTCACCAACGCATCTGCTCTGCCTGGTTACACTGAGTTTTGTTTGCTTTTTAGAGCAAGGCTGTGACAGCTTGGCCCTGCCTCACATTTCCATGCTGCAGGAACCCCAGCTGCAATCAAGAGCCCCCACTTGCTGTGATTCCAGCTGCAGGGTCTAAGGACAGCAGTGAGGATGGGCTGGCAGGGGATGGTAATATCTTTAATTGTATCCATTAATATAGACAGAAAAGAACAGATGAGCATTGGGGCACATTTGCTGCTTTCTTTCAGACCTGAGCAAGAGCTGGTACAGCCAAGAACACGTTTTCCACCCCAACTGTATACTACAATTGGTCTAATAAAAATGTATTTCATTTGCCTACAAAAATCACTCTTCTGGGCACTTTACAGCTGTAAAGCATGCTGTTTTCTATTCCTGTTTTCCTTTAATAGGCCAGGTATTGCTGCTTATATTAGTGAATGTATCAGATACACGGTACAGCCAAGTGAGCGCTGCTGTACAAGTCTCCACATTATAGTTTTGTAGGCTTAATTCTCCATGCACTTTAATTGATTTTACAGTCATGGTGCTCCAGGGACACCCAGGCAGCTGCTTCAGGTTTTTGCCAGTTTAAGTAAGATTAGGATCGGGCTCAAGAGCTTGTGGACCTTGTAACAGCCTATTTGTTGCAGGCGCTTTTACCTCGGTGAGTTCATGCCCGTGTTTCCAGAGGACAAAGAGTAGGAATGGGATCCACAACTAGGATTCATGCAAAACTGATTGTTAACTGTGGGAACAGGCAAGCAAACACAGACCAAAACAGGTAAAACTGGCTTAGGATCTGTTTGTGATGCACATGCCAGCAAGTAGCATTTGGTCCTTTTGGCATCCCTGAGACCATTTGCAGAGGATGGTTTGGTTAAAAAAGCTGTATTAAAAGCAGAATCTTAATGCCACTCACCTTGGTCTTCTGTGGCCTTAAAGCTACTCCTGCCACCCACAGCCTCTGAGCTCTTCTCCTCCTCTCCTACTACTGAAACAGCTTAAACATCATGTTTTAGTTATAAAGTGAGTTTAGTGGATGGAAGGGTGGGAGGGGACGGGGGATTAAATTTACTGCTTCAGTGACTACAGATCTGAAATAAATCTCCTATTCAATGATAGATCAATAACACCAAGATTGGGTTTAAATTATTAATAAACTATGAGAAATGAAGATAATTATTCTATGAGTCACAGCTCTCTAATGCACTGCACATTTTTTCCCTGAGACATCTGCATTGAAGCACGACCTGCTTATCTTTTGGCAGAAAGCTGTAGCCAAGAAGTTAATGCTTTTTGTTTTGCTAGCTAAGCATTTTGTAAACCCTTGTGGGCTGAGGCAGCCTGGTGACAACGTTGTGCTTCTCTCACAGAGGAACCCTTAGGCCAGGATCCCCTAAAACATTTAGGTGTTTAATGTGCCCCCAGAAATCAGTGTCATTGATTTCAATCACGTTTGTGAATGTTTCAGGAGGCCCTTAGATGTCTTCCTGAACCTGGATGGTTGGAGGTGGAGGAGTTGTGTTAGCCTACAAGGAGATGCTGGCATTGAAAAGTGACCCTGGATGGTTGTAGAGGCCCATCTTGCTGATGGCAACAAGGTGGGACAACCTCAGGACTGCAGGAGGCAAGGAGAAGAGGAACAGCTTTTGCCCATAGACTACAATGACAGCATTATCAAAACACTCATGAACTTAAAGTGAAGTTCACTTCACTCCCCCTTTTAGGGTAAAAAGAGAGGGATCCATCAGCCTGCGGAGGCCTATTAAAATAAAGAAGCTGAAAATGAGAATATTCCTCCATTCTGGATCATGACCATCTCTGTTGACTGAGACAACCCATACTGACACAGCATGAGCTGGAGATGCTGAGCACCTCTGGGCATCCTCCCACCTCAGCAGGTGTCACCCCTCATCTCCAGTGTCATGCCTTAGGGTGGTGATGGAGAAAAAGTCCAGTTTCAAGGGGCAGCTCACTGCAAAATCAGCTCATCCCTGCTCTTCAACATAGCGGGCTGGGGCTGTACAGGCTCAGAGCACTCTTGATGCCCATCAGCTGCTGTGCTATCAGCTGAGGTGCTCAGTGTTGTCCTGGCTTTACCAGGAGAGTACCTTACTTAATTGGAGAGGAACAGGGCTCAGGATATTGGTAACAAGAGGCATCTATCCTTGTCAAAGTGCTTCAACCAAATCAAAATTTCTGCCAAATAAAGCCTATTTTGTGACTAATTTTTTTTTTAGTAAACAGATGCCAAGAAGTGCCCTTTAAAAAGAAACCTATGTTTCTGGATACTGGGGCTATTGGACAGGGCTGCTTCAAATGAACTTACCATCCTCTCTGGAAGATAGAGACTCATCTGAATAGCTCCACTCTGTCTGGGTCATCTCATCCTCCATGTTGTGCCTTCTGCTGTGGCGGGAGGCAGGACAGCCATCTACACACTGTCTGCAAAGAGGTGACACCAGGTGGAATGCTCATGAATGGTTCCCGGCCAGCAGGGAAGAGGGCTGTGTGGTTTAGGAGCAGGCAAGCCCTTCCAGCAGCTTCCAGTGACTCTTGGTGGCATTAATCTGGGCAGGGAGCACTAGTGACCTTAAATGATTCCCACCTCAGAAGATGCAAAACTTAGGGCTCTGCAACGTGCGGAGGGGAGAGACGTGCTTGCAAAGCCGAGGGCAGCAGAGAGGAGAGGGGTAAATGCCAGCACCCCAAAATGGGCAAGGAGTTTCAGTAGTAGCTGTGCACAGAGTGGACTTAGTGCTTTCCTTGCCTCCAGTTCACTGGACGAAACAAGGTTGTATCAGTCAGACATTGGAAAAGGCTGCCCAGGGAAGTGGTGGAGTCACCACCCCTGGAGGTGTTTAAAAGATGCATAGATGAGGTTTTTAGGGACATGGTTTAGTGCCAGAGTTAGGTTAATTGTTCGACTTGGTGATCTTGAAGGTCTTTTCCAGCCAAAATTATTCTATGATTCTAGGATCGCTCTCCTGCTTATCTCAGCTTACACAGTTCTACAAATGGCATTAGGTGATCACCTGCTCTGCCAGGCGATACAGCATCTCTCTGCACCCCACAGCTCCCTTATCACAACATCAAATGGAGCTTTCCATACCCCCTCCCACTCTTTGCTTTCACCTGAAGTTGTCTGGCAGGGTATGAAATTGGTCCAAGCCTAAAACACGGAGCTATTGAAGTGTCCAGCTGCTTCCATCTGTGTAACACAGGGAGAATTTTTTTATTGCCTCTGTGATATACTAATTTAAAGATGAATGTGACCTTGGCAAATGAAAAAAAAAAAAAAAGCTGAACCAAACTGTGGTTGGGTCCTGACTTGATCTGATTCAAAGGAAGGAGTGAAGGGCTTTTGATTTTTTTTTTTAAATTTATCTGCATTAGTAATTCAACAAGGCCTTTACACATCACTGCTTTTTTATTAGTTACCTACAAATTGTAAAGAATTCTGGGCACAGTGCACACCAATTAATGCATCAGTGGATGAAAACTCAAGGAATAGGGAGAACAGTGATGCTTTGGTGCTTCCATCAAACGTTTGCTCTCCTAGCTCTGCTGGGGTAGCAAAATGTCATCATCTCCACCTTACACATGAGGAGCAGAGCCCAGTAAAGGGCCACATGCAGTTTAACTGAAACGGGTGTCGAACCCAAATATCATGGGAGCCCCTGTTCCTGGGGCTGGGGGGTTGGCGGGTGACTCGTGCTGTTCCACAGATCAAGCTGGTGTTTGCTCGAGGACGAGAAGTGCTCAGACCAAGCAACCCGCCTGCCCGTGAGGGCTGGGGGTGCAGCCCCGGTGTCAGATGGGCTGCATGTACCCCTATTCACAGCTGGTCCCTTAAGGACAGCCCAGCTCAGCTACCACAGCAGCAGCTCTGCCACCTCACAGGAAGGCACAAAACTCCCAGACGGGTTGGAAATCTAATTTTTCTTGCATTTGCGTAGTGACTTTCTGTTAGCCTGGAAACCATAAGACTGATTTCCCTCGATATCAACAAGAGAAATTTTACCTTAGACCATAACATTTTCATAATCTGGGGAAGAAATAGAGCCTGCACTCTTTCAGGCTGCAAGTGATGAATTTATAACCCTAAAATGAAAAAAAAACCTTGCTGCATGTTCATGTAGCAATACAACAGCCTTCCCTTAAACATCTCCTTATATCCATTTCCCTTTGTGCCAAGTGCATGTTCTAAAAATCTAAGGAGAAAAGCCAAAACATCCTTCAGATTTTCATAGAAGGGCTGTTATCAATGAACTGGGTGACATTTAAAGTACACTGCAGAAGAATTTGGTTTTTATTTGTCTCTTGACAAGCGTCTGTATTCAATTCCTCTTCTGTCCCCTTCTCTCTGTCTGCAAGGAAGATTAGATATGTCTAACGTTCATATTCAACAGCCAAAAGGAGTGAGCTACATCCCCGGCCAACGTAAAACCACGTTGCTGCAGCAGCATCGGTGGTGTGAAGGGTGATATTACACTGATTTACCGTGGCTAGGGAATCAGACCTCCCTTTCCTCCCCAGCTGGAAGAGCAGCCTGCAAAATAAAAATCACACATTGCAGCTGCTTTGAGAGATGCTACGCAGGATTTATCTGTCTAACAAAAAAAAGAAAAAAAAAAACCAAACACCTCTGCAGAGGCTCGCAAGCATCCCTTTTAATACAGCAAATGCTGAGGGGCCCAGAGACAACCACTTGGACAGACATAACTTCCAGTTTATTAATAACAGGGGGACAGCAGTGGCTGCTAGGCTGTGGATGTCTCAGGCATACTGTAAATCTCCTGTTGTTAGGTGTTCCTGCTGCTCACCCCCATATGGCATAAATACAGCCTAACGTGACTGAATTAGATAGAAAAATGTTACCAATTACTCTCCTTACTTGGATTCCTTCGGCTTAGAGCCAGTGGGCTGAGCTGATGGGGAATCTGTCGCCGGTGCTGGAGGGGAGAGAAAAAGCTTTCTTTAAAAATAAAAAAAAAAAGACCTCTTTTTGTGTAGAACAGCAGGGCTTTTTCTTGCCTTGAGATTTCTTGCCATTTCATTATTTTGTATTTCAGATAAAACCTTCCCACCTTAACGAGGAACATTTTTCCCCATCTGTTTTAATGGTATAATAAATTGCAGGAGAGTGAAGAAAAGCTCCCAAAAATGAGCTGTAAAAAAAAGTTGCTGGAAACTGAGGGCAGGCTTTGCAGAGGAAGAGGCAAGAGTTACAACCTAATTTACTTTGCCTTTCTGTTCAGGTTTCAGCTGTGAGCAGCTTGGGTCTCTTTACCGATTCTTTGGAAGGGCATATTCCCTCGGGTGATTTACCTTCCCTGTTCTTGCTGGTGTGGCCACACAAGGACAATGGGGCAGAGGGGACTGGGGCTGCCCCTCTGTGAGAAGGTGATGATGCTACAAGAATGGGGAGGAAACTGGGAATTTTGGCCCAAACACCTTGTACAGGGAGACGAAGTGCCCCGGGCGTTCGCTGTCAGGGCAGCACTTTTCCCCTCCAGATTTGCATCATTTCAGTGACCACAGGCTGCACGTTTCCCTCTGCATGCAGAGCACAGCAGACTTGGGATTTGCTGCAGCCCCCAGCTACCAGGTTAATTGTAAAGCTCAGCTCAAATGCTCCGTCAGATAAACCAGCATTTAGACAACCTACCTCAGTGCAAGCATCCCAAGTGGAGTTATTTCCAAGAAATCAGTGAGGACTGGGGGAGAGATTTAGGGCAAGTGGATGCAGAAGGTGGTGGGAGAGATGAGAGGCACCCATGGGCATTCAGAGGTCTGGGGAAAGAGCACGGAGATGGAGGCATTTGGGGAGGGCAGTAGGGTGGCAGAGAAGGTGGTGGAAAAGAAAATATGGAAGAATAAGAGACATTAAAAAAAAAAAAGAGGCATAGCTGTGACAGGAAGCCAGAAAAAAACATTGAAATGAAAGTTACTGCTCAGATTACATAAGCCACTCTTATGAAAGACAAAAAACAGTGAAAAGATATTGAAAAAGGCCAAAGAAGCCCCATGAATCACTGTACTGTACAAATTCTTGAAGACATATTAACTGTTCGCTCTAGGTCCCTAATGAAGCATTCCCATATTTGATTTTCCTTGTGCCTAAATACTAGCAGTCTACTGAAACAGATTGAAAGGAACTTCATATTTCGTCTGAATTTTCAATTGTGATGTGGAAATCCAACGAGCCGTTGCCTGGGATAGCACCGGGCAAGGTTTCTGTATGCATTTGATTCCAGTCAGTTGTGGCTGTTTCAGATCCTCAGCCTCTCATTGGGGCAGATTTTTCCTCAAGGATGCGGCTCACATGTATGTCTGCCAAGAATAGTTGGTTTCCACATGGAAAGCTCTTCATAAATAAACCTTATGTCTGCAGACATTTCTCATTCTTGGGAGCTGCCAAATTCGCATTGAGAAAAATGCAAAAGTGAGCACAAAACACTTTTGTGGCCAGCCCCCAAGGAGGACCAATGCCTGAATTCTCTAGGAAACGGGCAACCCTTTACTTCAAGCATTAGTCTGGCTCGCTCATGCCAGCTGTGCATTTCTGGCTGTGCCAAGGCAGGCTGTGCTAGGGGTTATCCTATAGCAGGTGAAATGTGTGTTCATAGCGTATTCAAAGAAGAAATATGGAAAAAGTCCAATCTTACCTCTAAAACCCTTATTTATACTGCCACCGTGCCCTGCATACAGCCACAAGCCACATCCTGGCTTGTAAGCAGAGGGGATGGGCTGTGTCACCACAGGCAGCCAGAGCTGAAATGGGGTAAGTTCTTGCCATGATTTAAAAAGTTTTTTTCCTGTAATTTACAGGTTTTCCCTTTCCACAGATTAACTACATTTTTGTCCCTGCTATCTGCTTCTGGACATTGGCTGGATTGCTTAACGAGCTGTATAATATTATTAAAAGCAGGGTATATATGTATATATAAATAAAAGTAAATGTAACTTGAGATATCTAATAAGAAAGATAATTGTCTAATATTAATTTGCCAGCATTTACGTGCAACAGAACAACTCTTCTCCAGACAAAACTAATCAGTGTTTGGACTCTGAACATCTTGGAAATTCAGAAATGCTGCCTAAAATGCATGTGTGGGTTTTCTGGTCACGCTCTGTCCTGGCTTCATTCTGCTCCTGTTTAAATTACTGGTGAAATCCCATTTTTTCCAGCCAGGGCACTTAAACTAGCACCTTGCATTTGTGATGAGCTCTCCGCTTGGGATTCAGGTTTGGGTGCTGGTTCTCCTTACCATGCTCTAACAGCTCAATATCTTTGCCCCAAACATGGTACAAAACAGCCCAGTGGTCCACACAACCTCAGCCCTCACTGGCAGGCAGGGAAGGGCAGGCACATGTTGGTTCTCAAAATCCATCACCATTTATGTGCCCATGCACGGCACTCGTGCAAACAGAAACGTAGAAAAGATAAAGGTCAGATGTCTTATTCTCCCTCCTTCTCTCTAGCGGATTGCTGAAAAATACCTGTTATTAGCTTATCTTTCCTTGAAATTTCTTCAGAGGTCTTCCTGCAAAATTCTTTGCTATTTTTGCTCTGCTTTATGGGAAAGGATGAGGAGGCTCCTTCAGGCTCTGCATCCTGGACAATCTCTGTGCTGATTTTCCTGGTTGTCTCTTTGCTGAAGCGAGCAAGATCAGTCTGCTTTATATAATCTTCTATTCTTTGCTTATTGAAAGATTCTTTAGAAGTCTTGTACTCCTTTTCCAGCCTTTTCACATTTTCCACTGTGAGAGCAGAGCTTGAATCTGATGAACCGGTCCCAAGGGGAAATATTTTTGGTTGGGACCAGTTACTGCCAGACCCTGACAGCTTGCGTGCATTAGACATATCTGCAATGCATTAAGGAGATGAGAATCCTCAGCAACAGGCAAAGTCAATTCATCATTCTGGTAACAAAGAAAGAAAGAAAAGAGAAATCCCATTAGTCATTTACTCCTGACGGGCATATTGATTGATGTAGTTAAAATGTTCACACTAAGATAACCTTATTAGACTGAAAATCACTTTCTTTTTGAGAGGATCTGCTAGGCTCCAATTCAACAAAGCACTTAAACAAATACCTGATATTAAGGATATGCCCAAGTCCCACTCGTAAGATTCTCTTAAATAGGTTTCACCTAACACTTAAACGCCAAAGCTTAAGATAGCTAAAAACCCCCTGCGTAATGCCTATCTGCATTCAGATAGGCCCAAAGCTGAGCAACCAAATACCTTGCACAATAACACATAATAGTACCCTCATCCCCACTAAGGCTGTAAAGATTGTATCACCGATTTCATTATTAACCCAGTTTGCTCTGGCTGTAAAACGCTGTAGAGATGAAACTTAGCGTATGCAGGCTTAAACAGAGTGCACTTTGTATTCATTACTAGTACTCAGACAAATGATTTTGGACATTTATGGTGCACACTGATGAAGAAAAAAATGAAAATGTACAGTGGAATCTATTGAATCTGTTTAACCGGACCTGCTGATGGCCATCTGACCATGTCAATTAAATAAAGACAAACAAAGGCAGCTCTCAAAGGACTTGCAGTGAATAAACCCAGGGTAAATACCATATGATTTTTGTTATTGCATTATTCTGTATAGTTGTGTGTCTGAAACATAAAATAGACATAAAAAGCCACTCGCCCTCCTGTTTGCAATATCTGGTTAATTGTGTCTGCATCTTCCCTTCCTCCACTCAGTCTGTTTAATGTCAAAAGAGAAAGGAGGGAAAAATAATAAGGTTAGTTTGGCAGAGCTAGTGCTTCACAACCTCTTCTTACCCTGCCAGTTCCTATTGGGCAAGATGCTCCTTTGCTCTGATTGACTGCAAAATGAGATGGTTGCTTCCAGGTGTTTTACTGATGCAGGAGGCCCCAAACCTTCAAGTACTCTGGGTGTCAGCTTTGGTGCACCCATGGATCATCTCCAGACTACACAGTCCTCTCTGTCCACATGGGCAGAGTGGTCCTTGCCAGTTGTGGGAGCCCACGGACACACACATGGGCACTGCAGATACACAGGGGACCTAGGGCTACAAAGATGATGAGGGGTCTGGAGCATCTTTCTTATGAGGAAAGACTGAGAGAGCTGGGCCTGTTCAGCCTGGAGAAGAGAAGGCTGAGAGGGGATCTTATCAATGCTTATAAATATCTTAAGGGTGAGTATCAAGCCCAGTATTGTATTGTACAATACAATACAATACAATACAATGAATACAATGAGGGGCAGCAGGCACAGACTGATGCACAGGAGGTTCCATCTGAATATGAGGAGAAACTTTTGTACTTTGAGGGTGCCAGAGCACTGGAACAGGCTGCCCAGAGAGGTTGTGGAATCTCCTTCTCTGGAGACATTCAAAACCCACCTGGACACATTCTTGTGCCATCTGCTCTGGTGAACCTGCTTTAGCAGGTGGGTTGGACTGGATGATCTCCAGAGGTCCCTTCCAACCCCAGCCAGTCTGCGAAGACCTCTCAGTGGAACGTGCTCATTGCCTCTCGGCTGGCCTTCTCTGGTGAGACAATTACTGAGAACAGAGTAGGCAAACGCCAAGAAGGAGCGGCACAGCACTATCCACAGTGTAGATACTGAGCAGGCAAGGTCCCAGCTGGCACTGTTTCTGTGGTACTTTGGCAGTGGTCATCCACTACGATTTGTTGGGTTCTAAAGACCATAGGTCTGAGACCTGGTGGTTAGTGCGTTTTAATCCACAAAGCTGATCTACTTTAGTTTCTCAATACAAATGCCTGGAAAAATCAACTCGAGTACTATAGAGAAGCACATGTATAGAGTATCAGTACTTTTATCTTTATCAATCTAATTTATAAATCTCGCTAAAAGAAATCACTGAGCAGGTCTGGCAAAAGCTGTATTCCTTAATTCTATATTGATTCACTTTAAGGACTATCTTTAATTCTCTCTTTATCCTTCTCTCAGGATAATATTTTTCTGTTCTCTGAAACCTTTCTTCTGATCCAGGACTTGTGAAAACCAATACCAGTGTCCCAGAGAGACTCCAGATGTTTCTCTCTTACTACTGTTTAGTCTGGGCTAGCTGTCTACATCTGATTTTAAAGCATCCAGGCCCCTCCTCAAAGCAAGTCAACTAGATCAGGGGCCTTGGGCTCTTGCCCAGTCAAATTTTAAATATCTTCAAAGACTGAGATCCTACAGCCTTTCTGGCCTGAGTATTCAACCACCTTGACACTGATTTTTTTTTTTTGGCAATATTTATTTGGGTTTTCCCATTTGTGTCCAACGTGTGTCCATTGTCCCTTTTACAGCTGCACAGCTCTGAGAAGGGTCTGACTACCTTCTCTTGACCCTCCCATTTGGCAGCTACAGGCAGCAATGAGTTGTCCCTGAGCCTTTTTTTCCTCCAGGCTGAACAGTCCCAGCTCTCTCAGCCTCCTTTTATGCAGATATGCTCCAGACCCTACATGTCTTGGTGACCCTTTGCTCCAATACATCCATGTCTCTTGTACTGGGGAGCCCCAAACTAGACACAGCACTCCAGATGTGCCTCACCAGTGCCAAGCAGAGGGTAATAGTCATATCCCTCTGCCCATGGTTTGGAAGCCAAGTCTCACTCGGCCATTTTGGTTGCTGCTTCATCCAGCCCAGTGTTTCCTTCTCGCCCTGCTCTTACTCCCTATAATTGGCATTTGCCTTGGATTGCAAAGCTCAGAGACTGCTCTGGGGCAAGCCAGTCCCATTTTCACAATATCTGCATGGCAGGGGCTGTTCTGGCCCTGTGTTCGTGCATGGTGCTTCTCTTCACCTTTGGCCAGGTGCCACATTTTTCCTAGGTATGTCCCCATGCACAGTCACTTCTTAAAACTGGCTGCCATGCTTGAACTCTTCCTACTTCACGAATGTTTTAAAAGATATTTTATAGTGTGTTCTTAGCAAGGTTTTCTAAAAATTTTCTCTCGCAACCTCAAAAATGGGGAATTTGAACTAATAAAAACACAACTGAAAAGAGTACTTTTCAAACCCAGGGCAAGTGCAGGAGCCACGGACACACAGGCTTAGCTCACCTGCCTGGCTCCACACTGCAGCAATGCTTAGCGGCAGGATCTCATCCTTAATGTAGATCTTTTCTGTGTTGCCTTGTCATCCTTCTTTTCCTGACTTCTCCTCTAAAACAAAAGAGAAACATCAGCTTATACGCTAAGTGTGTAGAACTTATCTTCCAGTGGTGGGAAGTAATTTCAAATGGACTTTCCTGTTCTCCTTCTGCCACTCCACACAAAACCATATAGCTGACCTAATGGGAATCACATATGAGGAGGGTAAAGCCTTCAGGACCGATAGCCTCTGGCTCTGTGCTCGTACTGTACCTGTCAGGCTGAGCTTTGGTGCTCATCAGGGTGATCCTACTGAGTAATAAGAATCACAGTAACTTTTAGAGGACTCTCTCCTTGCACTTGGCACATCAAAGCTGCACAGCTAATGAATCTGCAGTTTCCCACAATTTGAATAAATGCAGTACTTGAATGTCCGTGTTGAACTTTTCCAGGAAACTGAAGAGGATCAAATGAAGCATTTTATTGAATTCTAAATAGGGTGGGGTTTTTTTTGTTTGCATGCTTGCTTTCATCAAAAGAAAGGTTCAAAACAAAAAGCCCATGGCAAATTAGAGGGATGAAGTGCCATATTTTGAAAGTGCCAAAATTAAAGATTTCTGCTTTGGAAGTTTGCCTTCCCCTCCCCATCACGAGCCATTCCAGGATTTTGATATCAAACCATCACATTTTTCACTTGACCTGATATGTATTTTTGTTACAAAGCCCAATCTTTTTAGCAAAAAGTGAATAAACATTTTGCTAATCTGGCCAGATAGGATTGCCACAGAAAGAAGAGTACACTTGCTTTTGTAAGCTCATAGATCATGGGTACAAGTATTAAACAGAAAAATCAGTCATATCAATTGACAGGCTTAAAAATCTGATAGACAATGGTGAGCTGCCCATTATAATGTCACAGGCAATTGCCCAGTAAGTATTCAAAGACATCTGCAGCACAGCGACACGTCTTCTCCAATGCCATATCTGTCCCTGACATCAGAGCTCGCCATAAAAAGCAAGTGAAATCAGAGCAACATTTATTGGCTATTTCCTCTGCGAAGCTTCACTTTCTCTATAGATCTTCTGTTCTCATAATAATATGCTGAAATCTCATCAGAATATTTGAATCTTAGAGAAACAAAACACAGCTGAAGTAGCTGGAAGGCGAAGGGCTTGGGGAGGCAATTTCCTCTGATTCACTGGGAGACAAAGGCAGAGTGATGACTGTGTTCATGTTAATAACAGTGGAATTGCCTCCCTGGTGCCATTACCTCCATTTTCTTTGGCTCTTGCTGTCATGGCTCATCTCTCAGCTGCCCACTCCTCCACTCTCAGCCACAGCTGGGCTGGACATGTCCATGGGAGGTCACAGCAGGACCTCCTGCTGTCCCCATCCTGGGTCACTGCCCTGAGACCGGTGGAACCTGCAAACTGAGCTGTCCGACCCCATGTGGGTATTCCTATCACAGCTGCCTGCTTCTCCATCAAAACCTTGTTTTCCTTACTCTGAGCTCTCCCATCGTTCCCAATTGAAAATCAAGCTTAATTCACCATTTCCATGACCATGGCACTTGGGTTGGGGTCTCCCATTGGGTGCAAGGATGGCCAGGAAAACATGGGCAAGCTCTTTCATTGAGAGTGGCTGGTGGGACCCAGCATCCCCAGCAACTCCCCTGGGTGCTGCAAACACAGGCTCAGAGAGGAGACCTTCCCCATGGGATTGTCCCAGGGGAAATGGTATTATTTGCACAGCTGTAACTCCTCAGGCAGCAGCAGAAGTCAGAGTGCAATGCATCAAATGAGGATTAAACTCCACACCGTACCGCAAAATGTCAACTAAATTAATTCCAGCTGTAAGCTCCCTGCACATATCCCAAAAGGTAGAGTAGTGCTATGTACACAAAGCTAGAGAGACTTTCCTACACAGACATTGCAGGGGAATTTCCACACCGCAGTGGGTCTGGAGAGAATACTACGTAAACATGAGTTTAGTCAGCCTCTGCTTTCCTTTGCTATCTTCAAGGTATTTGTGCTTGTAGAGGGAATCTGTCCCTCTAAGCAATCCCTGCATGATCCTACGGGATTTATAATCTCCTGCTCTGTAGTCCACTGCAATAAAAAGCATCTGATAGTGCCTCTGCTTTGTTTAGATGTGACTTTGCAGTGGGACTTACAATGCACTATCTGATCTCAGGAGCCTTCAGACCCACAGCCCAGGAGGGACTGAGGCCCCCAGTGAAGCACCCCCATCACTGTGGTTGCCAAATTTTGTTGGAGCAGGGGGGTCCACTGACACCATGAGTGCTGTGATGCGCAGATCTACAGCTTAATACCACTCACTAAGGGCAGCAAGGGCTGGTGGGAGCCTACCTTTCCTTAAATGCTAAAGAAGCAGCTATATGTGTGTTTAGATGCAGACACATATACGTATCTATTTAGATATCCAAGGAGAGTAGTTGACTACTTTCCTAATAGTGTGTCCATTATGCGCACTACTGTATTATACATATTATATACATTAATATATATAATACAATATAATATTTTTTATATATATATATATAAAAGATTTATGGGCTTTAATTGCAGGGCAAGCCCATTAAAAGCAAGCAGGATGTTTCCCCTATTTCTGCCATTGCAGCTGTGTCCAGGCTAGGTCTCCAAATTTCGAGTTATAACCACTACTCTTGTAGAGAAAACAATCTCCTGAAATAACTCTTTTTCTGCACTTTGCACTTTCAAAGACATTTGGAGAACAATTGGTCACCATAAATCACACAGAAGACTCTTGAGTGGTGTCCTGCTGTGCAGCCCTTATGCCTATCACATCCCACCAGTCCCATAAGCACCAGCAGAGCCAGTAATACTCGTCTCAGCAGTGTCCTCCAGTTTGAAGCACTCCATCTGAAAGCCTGGATCTCACCAAAGCAGCAACATCAGCTCTGACTGAGCGGCTGCCTCCCTCTCTATGGCCATTAACATGCATATAGGAAATACAGAAGAATATGGCAAGTATGTAGTGATCCAGGACCTGATGAATTCACTCAGCCTCAAGGTTATAAAGACTATGCAGTGTCAGCTGGTGTATGGATGAGAACCAGCTGCCTTTACTTGCAGCCACTAACACCTGCAAATTAAGAGTTAAAAACATTTATTCTGGTAAATCAGAAAAGTTACTTCTCTTCCCCTGCATTTGTAATATGCTGGCATAAGAAGCATGCTTAGGAGAGGCATGCAGAACCACACTATCAACATCTACTGCTGGGATTTTAAAATGAACCTGATTTTAGCAGATCCCATTGTCTGGGCCATGGAGCAGACAGGAAACATACCCTACTCACAGCTACAGTCCATAAATATTCTTCAGAAAGCCTGGCTCTTCAACAGTATAGCAATTACACGACACAGTAAACCAAAGCTGCTCAAGTTGTAAATCACGGTTATCAGCATGTGTTCTGGGATTTGTGTCATGAGAGACAGAAGTAAACTGAAGTTAGATTGTCTGAAAACACACAAATCCCCGACCAACTTTCCCCATGGTTCTGGCTCTTCCCTGCTCTGGAAGTGGAAAGGACTCATCTAGTGGTGCTGCTGGAGCTTTACTGTGTTTGGCTGTGGGTAACACGGAGTTGAAGTCACTGCCTGCTGCAGTTTTGATTTCTGACACTGCAGCGAGCTGCAGGTGGAAACACTTTGTGCTCGTTTCGGCACGCAGGAACTGATCCTCTCATCCATGCAAAGGTCCCTCAGCAGGACAGTCCCTCCTGCTTCATGCCCAGCAGTGCAAGAAGCAAGCCTGGGCACCGCTGCCTTTCACTCTGTCCTCTGCAAAAGCCAAATATTTTAGTAGAGATCAAAACAGCTTTTCTTACAGGTGGCAAATAATGCATAACTAATCCATCACCCACTAAACACAGAGCTAAAGGTTGTTGTCGTGATACACCCAGGGAAATGCCAGCGGTGTAAATTTGCAGCAGTACTGAGTAACTACCGTTACTGTAGGTTTAGAGCAGAATAAATCACAGAATCACGGGCAGTCGCACTGAGAAAGAGCTAGGAAACTCTCTGACGTCCCCCCTTCCTCTGAAGGAATAAACTGTACTTCTGCTATTCAACTGACCCTCTTTTTCTATATGCTACTGTCTCTAAAACATGCATCCAGAAATGAAAATATTATGGTAAGTCTCAGGAAAAAATACATATATTCATGGAGATGTCTATTAGAACTACAAATTCTGAAGTAGGAATTTATGATAGCATAATCTGAAAAAAAAAAAAAAAGAAAAAGAGATAAACAAATGCGAATGTTATTTATGAAAGGAAAACAAAGAATGACTAAAGAAGCCAAGAGTGAATGCTGTCAGCACTGATGCTACTGAGGCGCTGTCCTACCAAATGCCCTAAAAGCCACTCTCCTGCATGCTATCCATAGACATCGTGGCAAGAAGTTGCCTTCAAAGCTGTACTGTCTCCATATGCCATTTGTAGGGTCTGCCAGCCCTAGGGTCTGCACTGGTGCCCTGGGACATGGGCAGAGGGAGGCAGTGACTCCAGCTCGCACCAGGATTGGCTCAACAGATTTTGGAGAAAGAAAGGTGTGGGGATTTTTGTTTGTTTGTTTGCTTCTTACTTAAGGTATGTTATAATATGGTCTGGCCAACTATTACTCCTACCTTTCAGGGAAGTCTGACTTCAGGGAGGGTTGAGGGGTGGAAAGGAGTGTTGACTCGATATCTCTTCCCCTCTCATCACCCACCCTTGTGTTTCCATCCCTGTCTGCTGCAGCGAAGGGGACAACCCTCAGCACACCCCGCAGCTTTCTCTTCTTCCCTCCATAACTCCTTCCCTTAAAGTGCTGGGATTTTTCATGCAAGCATTTAGTTTTCATCTCCCAGGTGAAAGGGAATATGGGGGAGGAGAGCAACAAAAACGGGAGCAACAAGGAAACAGAAAAAATTATAAAGCAGCATCTGACAGCTACAATGTGTTTCTAAAAACAATCCCCCACCAATAAAACTCCAGGCAGGCATCCCAGGACAGGCTTACCTCTCTCCAGGAGAGTGGGGGAGGAAATTAACCCTCCCAGCCCCACTGCTTAGGATACCCTCTTGGTCTTCAGTGGTCCTGAGGGCTGATGGACCTCTTCCCCTTGTCCCATTGTCTCCTCATTCTGTCCGTCCGCTGGTGTCACGGTTCCCAGAGCCGTAGCAACAGGGCAGGCAGGGAGATGGGGGCTCCTGCCAGCTTGCAACCCTCCCTGAAAATTTCATCAGGGTTGCAGGAACAGCACAGGGGGATGGAGGGGACAGGGACTTGCTGTGGTAGAGGGTGTGCGAGACCATGTCCAGAGGGGCTGCCCAGCTGTCTGGAAGTGAGATGCTGACCTGCGAGCTTGTTACAGCGAAAGATCGGTACCACCGTCATCTAAGATATCTTGCCCCAGGCAAGCCCTGAGAGGAGGCAGACAAATTGCTCTTGTGTGTTTCTCCATCAGAAGAGACTGGGCAACTCATTCTTGGACCCGTCCATCTCAGTCACGGTGGACACTTTCCACCTGAGGGCTCCCTCTCTGGTGTTCTTCTGCCATGTGCTGCATCCTGAGCCCTCTGTGGCATCAGCTGTCCTCACCGTCCCCACACACCAGCATCCTTGTCCCATCCAGCTACAAGTGCCAGGGCGCAGGGTGAATTCGTGACCCCTGCTGTCCTCAAAAAGGGGTCTCCAGCTTGGTGGGCTTTAGGCCTTTTATAGATATGCCTTTCTCTCTCCACATCCAGAGGTGAAACAAAATTGCATCTTATTCTGGCAGCTGAGTGTCTGAGCTGAAAGTACTTGGGGTCCTGGAGAAGTTGCAAAGGCCAATGACTCAGACAAAAACCACTTATTCTTTTCTTACAGAGATTTCTTGAAAGCAAGGTCAGGTTTAAAGTGAGGGCTTGCTAAAGTCCAGCTGTAAGATGTACCGGTACCATCAGGAAGTTTGTGGCCCCATCTCTGCTGACTCCAGCTGTGTTTTACCCTTTGCAACCAGTTCCTTTGAATCCCTCCGCCAGACTCTGCGAGATATTTTCCACGCTGGTGGCTGTTCTCATGGTGGGCCCAGGGGATGACCTTACAAAATGCACAGAGACAAATTTGCCTTATGCTCGGTGGTGTCTTGGTGGGTTTTTTTTGTTTGTTTGTTTTAAGGGAACAAATGACAACAGGTGAAACAAACCAAAACATGACCAGGTCAGCAGCTGTGCAGCCGGGCTGCCTGCAAAGCTCTTTGCTTTATGTACCCTTCAGCTCTATGCTGCAGCTTGGTTTTGCTCTTTTGCAGAACCAGTAGTAAAAATTGAACCAAAATGTCAGTGGGTTTGACCTTTGCATATGGGCCAAGAAGCTACAACTGACAAGTTAGCAGCTGGAGGGCCAGTAAGGCTGGAGGAACATTCCTCCTCCCAGCTCCTGCTGCAAAGGGTGGGAAGAAAGCACCTGATGATGGTTAAAACAGCAGTGTCTGGGGCCAGTGGCAGTGCTTGCCCTCTCTTCTGAACAGTTGTGATTGAGATTTTCACCTTGTGTTCCCAGCATTTCCCTAAGGGCATCCAGATGTGGAAGTTTCTCACACAATGATGCTGTCAGACTGCGGCTGGGGCTTGGCTTCCCGTTGCAAGCAGGGAGTGTTTTTGTGGAGGCAGGGGGCATTCCCTAATATACAGTAATTTAAAACAAAATCATGTGTTGTACAGTACATACCCCTAATATACTATAGATTTTATAATTGACTCAAATTTCTCACTAGGAAAAAGTCAATTCCTGCATGGCAGAGCAGCCAGAGGAAAGAAGGCTTTAGTCTGCTAAGCAAACAGGGACCTATTTTTAATCCAAAGGCCCGCCGTTAGTTCTTACCTATTTAATGTAAAAGCAGGATTTACTACACATACAACTTAATCCTCTTTTTATATTTGCGCAGAGATCCCAGAGCATGTGTATGAACAGTTTTTGAGATAAGAGAGGGAAGGCCTCAGGAGTCAAAGTCATTATTTTTGCATGAAGTATTTAATGCTAAACATAAATATTGAGAGGACTGAATTCCCATACACTTGCAGACTTCACTCTTGTGCTCCTGAGGATTTTTTGCTTTACATCCAATTATTAAGAGCATGTTTGTAAGTGAATGAAAAAAAATTACAGGAAGCCTTTATAGCAAAGACATTTAGCAGGCTTCATTTTCCAGTTAAAAGGAGAGACAGGTTACAGACAAAACAGAAGCAAAGATGGGATGCTTCTCCCCGAAAAGAAAGTGGCTAAGGTTTTGTTGTGCCTCGCAGTAGAAAACCAGCCCTAGGAAAGGACTTTCTCCAGTGATGACCTCGAAAGGGATTGAAGCTGGAGTTCCTGTGGTGCACATTCATCAACCCTGCTCATTGTAATTCACATGATTTATGTTCTTACAATCATGATTAGCTGGTGAAAAAAAATGATCTACATGCGGGTTGACTTCAGAAAGCGACATTCTTTGTCCAAATCCAATCAAGCCCCGCGGCAGGCAATCCTTTTGATTTAACATTAATTTTAATATGTGTGGCTCTGAAAATAACCCTTCTGGCTTTGGAAGCCTCAGAGATGAAAAGACTACTGCGTAAGTGCTGGGCAGAAGATTATCTCTGAGACCTGTCATTCCTTCCTCCAGAGGCAGGTTTGCTGGAATGAAGAACAGGATGCTGTACTGGTATGAAAATAATTTAAAAAATGTAGTCAAAGGTGACTTGGTGGGGAAATTTACTTCTCCAGATGTACAAGTAGGTCAAGAGCAACTCCACCAGAATGGCTCATGGAGTCGTTGTGGGCTCGACGGCGTGATGCAGTGAAGAGCAGATTTTTGCCTTACTGGAGGAAACATAATTGGATTAATTTTTGCTCTTTTGCTTCTAATGGCTGTAATAAGGCTGGCAAAATGCGTTTACCTTTGTATGTAAAATCCCTGACTCACTTGATGTCTTTTGTGACTTCAATGGGCCAAGATTTTATACCGAAGCCTCCTGCTGCTGCTACTCAAAGCTTTCCAAGACGGTCAAATAACAACCTCGTTCTTGCCTGCCAACAGCTGGGCTCTTCATTGCATATCAAAGAACAGAAATGGGCAAACTGCATGGGTATCAGTGTGATTTTTGCTCCTAAACTGGGGAAAAACAGGAGGGTAGAAACCCAGGCAACATCTCTCCAGCGTGTCTTTCCACATTGCCTTGCTATCTCAAACTTCAGAAGCAAATCTTTATGAGCACTAACGAGCAAGAACAGTTTGTGGCCAGTCATTCAGGCAAATATGGGGGAGGAGAAAATCAGAAGAAATGTGTTACTTAACTACTGCAGGCTGAAAGAAGGAGTCTGAACCTAAAACTTGAGTTGGGTTGAATCAGACAAATGAACAAGAACGTTTTTATTAGCACGCTACATATTGAAATTAAAGAACTGTTCTCTCCTAATAAGTTTTTTGAAGCCATTGACCAGTCACACTATGCCAGTGACAGCTCTTTCCTATGCTCTTGAGCGGTTCTCCCGCCCTACAATTTTTCTCCTATGAACAGAAATCTGTAGTGCTGATTGCAAAGGACAGATACCTAATTATAGGGCTTGTTATTAGTAGAGTCTGGGAAATAAAAAATCTGCAGTTCATATAGTGTGGAGAATGACGAAGCATCTCAAATTGCTAATGTGACTTAATATGGGGTCTGTTGGAATTTGCATATTTCCCCCCCATTAAATCTGTGGGAAAGCCTATTTTCAGCAAGATTTGGAAGGCTTTGCAATTGTTTTTCTTGACTTTTGCCAAAACTAAACTTTGAATGTTCTCCTAATGTCTTAATCCCATCGGTCTGTCAGTCAGGCTCACAATGCCCTTCGTGCAAACCTATCAGGGTGTTCTATAATCCAGTGTTTAATAGATGTCTTGAAGGAAGACAATGTTTGACAACACCTCAAAGGCTTGAGATCCTGCTGCAGTCAGGCACACCCTGGCAAATTTCTGGGACACATTGTCCCTTCGCTACCCTTGGTGTATGCTGGTGGCTCCTCAGAGCATTGCAAGCTCATTGTCCTCATGCGTGGCTAGCAGGGAATGACCTTGGGAAGGGACAGGAGTGGGGCTGTTTCCAGTCAGCACGCACTTCTGTCTCTGCTAGCAGTCTGCTTTATAGTTGCATTCAAACCAGATATATTGTTTAGACTAAAATGAGGAGAGAGATGGAGAGAGAAAAGAAAATGTCCAACAGTAAAGACGTGAAGTGAGGGGAAACAGGCACTTCCTTCTGTGTTACTGAAGGGTTCGTAAAGATAACAAGCCATTAAACTTTATGACTGAGGTCTCAGGGTAGTACTGGTTTGTTTTTTTATGCTACACAAGTTTTAGTCTGCTTTTGACCCCTCTCCTCCCTTCCTGCATTTTCCTCCCTTCCCCCTGCCCATTTCTGTGAGACATTTATTCCTTTGAATAAACTGCACCTATTCATTTCTCATGGGCTCGTTGTCAAGTCCAGCTCCCATCTCTTAAGGACAATCCATTAGAGTGAGATAACCTCATTTGGTGACGGTGTAAAGCACATCTGGGCTTGTTTCTTCTCAGCAGATTTTCCTAGAAGTTTTCTGTGCTGGTACTGTGTTAATAAGTGCTGTGTCTTTATGGCCCAAAATACCCAACTCCACAGCCCCTGTTACATGACACGTGGTATGCATGGAGGTAAGACTTTGGATTTCTCCACATTTTTAATCTAGTCAAAAATATAGAGGAAAGGGTCATTTCTAATTCCAGGCTTTTTAATTTTCACAAGGAAAAAAATAGATGCTCCAACCCTTCTTCCTTCTCACATCCTCTTTTGGGACTATTATATCGTAGGCTAGTTCTAAATGCTGACCGAACCCCAGAAGAGATACAACTCATAATCAGCAAATTATAGCTTGCCAGACATAGAGGTATCAAATGCAAAAGGAAAAAAAATTAAGAAAAAGAAGAAAGAAGAACGGTACATTCTTGGAAATGGATGAAAGGAATTAGACTATAATGTAATGTGCAAAGGAGCAACAGAGCAACCTATGTTAGATGGGTGTTGCAGCTGAACCCACCTAAATATTGAAAATTGTTTTCCTTGTAAGTTTTGTGGGAAACCCAGGGTAGTCTCCCAGAAGGTAAATAATGTGATCTTGATGTTGCTAATGAGCTGGTGTCTATGGGATTCTGAAGCAGCTGCAAATGATATGAAGAGTTTATCAGGGAAATCGAAGATACAAAGAAAGCAGTAAGGAGAGAGAGAGAGCAACAAAATTATGTTTCAAGGATTCTGATTCTCCATGACATAACATGTCAAAAGCTGGCAATATCCAGGCATGGGTTGTAAACAGCTTTGACAATCTGATTGATGTGGTCATCAACTGAAGTTATGACATAAAATATATGATCCTCAAATGCTTATTTTTCCCCATGAAAATGATTACCACAGGCACTTTACGCAGTGACATGTATGTGAACTTGTACCTGTGATTTCTCAGACACACTAAGATGTCAGTGTAATGAAGCACCACTATCTCTATCATTTATTTTATATGTATATGCAGAAGATGAGGCATTTAAAACAAGCATCTTTTTAATAAACTTCATGGTCAGACCACATTTTAGTTCAGCTCTTGTTACCACATCTGCCTTTTTTTACTCGGGAAGTTTTTCAGTGATTTTGTCATTTGGAAAAAAAAAAAACAAGTTGTATGACGTTGCTTCTCAGGTACTGAGGTTTTATATGCATAATTTGGAGGAAATGCTGCTTCACATTTCTTTGAGTGTCTGTACTTTCAGTGCTATGTATTTTTCCTCCCTAAGAACACAGGTATCCCACAGAAGTACACAATTTCACTCAATATTAACATTCTACTGTATCTCTGAAGCAGTGTCTTTAGCAGACCTCCCAGGAGATGTGCAGCACAGCCCAAGCCATCACCGAAGTATTGCCTGTGTTGTGGCAACAGTTGTGCATCGGAAATGACATGGTTGAACAATGAGGCAAGGAATTTCTGGTCTCATTTGCTCAAATATGTTGATTGCATGCAAATTTTTGCCTTTAAACAGTACTACCTGGGACTTCCTCAAAAGAGGAAATGTGAGGGTTGTATGTAGGTGTAAAGGGAGGTGGTCGGGGATGGTTTCTAAGGGCTCGGTGTTTGGCAGGGTGAAGCTGGTGCAAAGAGAAAGAAATGGAGATAGTGGCAGGTAACAGAACTGATAAGACTGTAAGAGCTGCTAATAATCCCTCTGGCCAGAGGAGTTGGAGGTAGCTAGCTGTCTAGTTGCTTGTCTGCCTTTGTCTTCTGAAGCAGAATTTCATGAAGTAAAGCTCATAGTGTGGTCTTTTATTCCCTATACAACAAGAGAGCACATTCTGGGAAGAAAACCGTGGAGCAAAAGTAAATATAACAAAACAAAGACAAATAATTAGGCAGATGTCTCATTATTTGTAAAACAGCATCAGCTGTTATAAGAAAGAAAGTAGCTTTCTGTCTCCCAGGGGTGAGAAGGAAATTTGACCTCCGTAAAGATTCAGAATCCAGATGTCAAATAAAAATAATACTTTCAAAAATTTATTTATTTTTAACTGTCTTTATTTTTAGCAAGTTTTATGATTGTTGAATGTTTGGGGTTAGCAAGGCTGAGCCTAGTCAACAAGACTGTAGAGTACAACAGAGAATGGTATCTTTGATCAATCAAGCAAAGCAGATAAAGATGCACTGAAAAAAATTGGCCTGAGAGCCACAGGAATATCTTTCTCTGTCATTCATCAGTTCTTGGGATGAGACTTGTATAAATTAATCAGTATTGGGGTGGAAGGTGAGGGAGATATGGGCTGATGACATGTACCTTGTCTGTAAGCTTATGGCAGGCTTTGGTTCAGTCATTTCAGATGAGGCTTCCCAGGTCACTGGTGTGCTCCTTTCTGCCTCGAAAAGGCAGTGTCAGGATGCTGTCTTCTTATTAGTGTCAGGTAGAAATCTTTGCTCGAAATAGGAGGACAGTCTCCAGGTGCCTTGTTAGATACAGAAGAAGTGACAATCACAGCAGCAAATAATGCAAAGCATTTCATGGCTCAGGAAAGGTTTTACAGGGTTTGCAGAGATTCTGCAGCCAGGGCAACTGTTCTTTTCTGTGTAGTTCAAACCTGTGAATAAACATGCAAACAGGCACACTTTCAGAGGAGCAGTTATGCAGCTTTCCACAAGCTACAAACTAGTGACAACTTGGCTTTAGATGGGAACTATTGACCCATTATTGTCTATTATGAGTAGGGAAAGCAGTGTCCTTGGTGTTTGTCCATTCAGCAGTGAGCACCGTGATACTTGGTCTGTGATACCTGCAATGCACTGGCAAGTACAAACAGTAAATCATATTCCTGATACTCTGTCTATGCAGAAAGCAGCTTTGGTAAGATGAGAAGAATAACATCAGCACAATGTGTGACCTCAGTGTTTTCATTATGCAAACCAGCGTTTCAGTTAATGGGCTGACTGCCACATACTGTATGTTCATCTTGTACAGAAAGTCCGAGTGGATTATCCTTTCTACCACAATGCTCAGGTCAAATACCATGAGAAAAATTTTAATGGGCACCAGGTATCTCTGCCACCTCATCCCTGCTTACAGTTGGAAAGAGATGAGTTGTCTTTTCCCCAGGCAGAAGAGGCTTGTCTTTGCTCCTTGCACAGCCAGCCCCACTCAGACCACAAGTGATGCCTGGTGGTGTCTCCGCTGGCTGGCACCTCAGCCACATAACATGGGTTGTGTTGTAGGAGACACCTTGCAGAAGAGACATTGTCCCTTACACTTGTAAATCAGAGGTCCGAAGCTTGTGTATACGTAAGTGATCTGTTAGTGCACATTATGGTGTTCTGCAACCCAGGGTCACCATATCAGAAACCTTGCACAAGGGATGGTTGCCATCACTTGGGTGCAGAGGAGAAGAGCTGGTTTAAAAGGAACACTGGAGAGGAACCAAAGACATGCACAAGCTAGTGGCACACAGCTAACGTGCAACTGCATGGTAACGGAGCCTTATGCTTTGCCCCAGAAAGTAGGGTCACCTCCAATACTCTTCCCATCAGTAGCGGCAGAAATCTGACTGCAGTTCACATTTAGCAATGCAGGACAAGGTTACAGCTGTGTTTGAGGAGTGTCTCGCCCCAGCCCCATTTCACACCTTGCCCTGCCTAAGCCTTTTTCTCAGACATTGCTCACTGAATCACTGACGTTACAGTAATATGAACATCTCCAGGGAATTTGTTCCTACATCCAGCTGAGATCTGTGCTTTTACTGAGATCTGCACTTTTACTGAGATCTGCGGGTTTTTTACCTTCTGGATGGTTAAGAGTGAAATTGCTACACCAAATAAGGAACAATAGTAATAAAAAGTAGTGTTGTATTTTATAAAGCCCTGCAACTCCATACTTGCTCCTGCTGGGATACACCTTACTATGAAGCTTATGCCGCTGATGGGACTGTTCATTTGAGTGAGGCAAAGCAGCAGGGACATTATAATTAATAATACTTAGCAAGAAAGAAGTTATTGCACTTGGGGCTAGAAGGGTGAAAACTGTTCTCTATTATTTTTTGAAGAGTTAATTGGTAGTAGGCAAAGATTTGCTGTATTGAGCCAGCAGGTGCTGCTTTATGACTACATTAATGTTAATTATACCCTCCAGACACATATGAAGACAGTTTAACCTATTTCGTTCTCATTGCATTTCTCTGGGTGGATGTGTGTTCTGGTTCCAGTTATTTTTTGAGTTCTGCTACAGAGCACTTGGACAGACAGTGACCCCAAATTTGCACAGATGTTTGCAGGTAGTTTTATAAGAACAGTAACTTCTGTAACCTCCAATCACCCCAGGACAGACTTTGCAGATTAAAAGTTGAGGGAAATAGATAAAAAGGGCTGCTTCTCTGACATAAAATCATTCCTAGGGGTTGCATAACATTTCCAAAATTGCCCATTTAACTGTTCCTAGGTGTGTTTAACAATAGTACCTGGGATTGAACTGTTTATTCTCTTTTATCACTGAAACCTTTCTTCTTCTGGCATACCATTATAAAGGTACTCTGGCAGCAATTTAAGCCCTGGGATGAACAGGTATTAAAATTGTGTTCCTCTAAGCAAAGCATGCCATGGCCCATCAAAGCATGATACACACTACAAAAGGCAATCCAGTGGCTTCACAGAGCTTGAAATAGCCTCATTTCAGCGTGCTCCACATTTGAAGTTTTGTTTTGAGCCTGTATTATCTTTTTTTCTTCTGTGCTTTTTGCATATCTGATTTGGCAAGCCTACACTGTCCAGCAATAGGCTTCAGAGTTATTTATATTTTTCATAAAATGCTTGTTTTGCACAATCCCATCAGCTCCAGTCAAAATCAGGGTGCAACTAGAGCAGGCAAAAATGCTGTGGGAAGACAGTCCTTGGAGCTGCTTGTGGAGCTCTTTGTAAAATTCAGGTGACAAAGCTACTATTAGAGAAACGCACCACACAGAGAGTGTTTCTGAAAGACAAACCTGGTTTTTAATAAGGTTTCCAGATGGGTCCTGTGCCCTGTTAGAAGTCTGCCCCTTAGATCTAGTGATAACAAAATGGGAGAACAAATCTTGCATGCCTGTGAAGACCAGGAGAGTTGTACACAGCAGGGTTTGCCCATTAGAGCGTGTGTGCAACTCCAAGTAAGCTATTTCATAATTTCTTGAAGGATGAAACAGGAATAATGAGGGAGGGAAGAAGCTTTATAAAATCATAGGAGGGAGACCAGGATCCTACATACTCATCGTTTTTACTCATGTTTTTGGGAAATGGCACCTCTAGGATGCAATGTTGTTTCATGAGCTACAGGCACAGGAGAAAGAGACCAGGACGAGCAATGGCTGGGGAAGGCAGAGAAGAGTTACAGAGTAGTTGATGGAGCTGGGCTGTTCTGAAGTGCTACTAGGAAACCGTGTCCATCTCACAGAACCAAACCTAGTGTTTTGGGGTCTCCAGGTTTCTTGGTAGTCAGCACATACCTGTGAAACCCATAGACAGTACAGCTATCTCTTTGCGGCACACGTATCTCTCTCTATAGAGTGGCTCTGTGTACAAAATTATGACTTATTATTGCTATTGCAAGTACACCCTGTTTAATTCAAATTGTGGAGATGATACCAGTCCTCCTGGTGACACGTGTGGAGATCAATGTGGTTCTATATAATCAAATTTTCTCAGTTCATCTCTTTAAAAATTTCAGAAAATACACATGCACAAACACATGTCAACTGAACAGTAAAACTGTAAAGTCAGTCAACAGACAGGAAACACCTGAGCTTGCCAGTATTTCTAAATGAGATACGTCTTTCTTCCCTGGTGGGTTTCCATCATACTCTGCCATTTAATCATCTGGGTTAGCATATGAATGGAGTTTTTACATTGCTTTCAAGATTCTTCAGGTACCATTGCTTATAGCATAGCGCCTAGTAAATCCTAATGCGATACTAATTTTTTAAGATCTTAACTTTCTCTTCCTTACAGCTTTTAAAATTAAATGAAATGGTTAGATTTCAGTTAAACAGATCCTTATTAAAGCAGGAGCTAGTCTGATAATGACTTAAATTGGTGCTACGTGGCCATCACATGTTATTTGATAAGCATTCCATTACAATTAAGAAGTGGATAATAGACAATTAATATACAGGGTTACACACTTAGCTAATCAGATGTGGGTTTTTTTTTTTTGTTAAATTAAAATGTACAGGACCCCATAAATCACTATTAGGGATCGTTTAACAAGACTGAACCCTCAATTTTCTCCCTGTCAATCAGGAATGGAGCCGCTGCCTTCTCCTCTCACCCAGTGAGACTTGTCATGTGGAAGAACCACTGCGCTCAAAATGAGCTGAAACTCCCTCAACTCCGAACATCACAGCTTGAGTCCATTCTCTCCTGGTCTGCTCCGCTCATCGAGACTCTCAGCTCCTGCCCTTGCACATGAAATGGGACGTTCCTTAGCGTTCCCCCCATCCCCATACCTTTTGCAGTCTCTTGCTTGCTGCGTGTGAGGGACAGGGATTTTGCACATGGCTTTTTGTAACCCCTGGGAAGAGGGTACTTATTTTTAACATGAATGTCTCAGTTCTGCCAAGCTGATCCCATTTAAGTGTCCCAGGCCATGCAGCAGTACTTGGCTTGGCAGCACCTTCCCTTGCAGGGCGCGTGTGTGAGCCAAGCTGAGCTGGAACACTCTGGTAGTGTGTGAAGTTCCATTTTAACCACGTAATAAAGGAGGTTAACCACTGCAGATTCCTCTGCAGTCAGTGCAGGGAGAGACATCTACATCTTTAGGAGCTGGCACACTGTCCATCAATGCTGCAGGCCAGGGAGGGTTCACCTCCAAACTGTAGACATCCATTTTGAGATGTCTACCTGTGCCTACAGGACAGTGTTTATAAATATTTCAAGGATGGATATTAAGAGGATGTGACCAGACTCCTTTCAGTGGTGCCCAGCAATAGAATGAGGGGCAACGGGCACAGACTGAAGCACAGGAGGTTCCATCTGAATATGAGGAGAAACTTCTTTACTTTGAGGGTGCCAGAGCAGGAACAGGCTGCCCAGAGAGGTTGTGGAGTCTCCTTCTCTGGAGACATTCAAAACCCACCTGGATGCATCCCTGTGCCATCTGCTCTGGTGAACCTGCTTTAGCAGGTGGGTTGGACTAGATGATCCCCAGAGGTCCCTTCCAGCCCCAACCATTCTCTGATTCTGTAAGCTCTCTTGCAGTCATCAGAGACGTAATCAGTGCGTAATGGGGGCTGGACCATCACTTGACTGATGAGCCATCAGGGGCTCAAGACTGGTGCCTGTTGCTGTTTGGGATTTGTGAGTATCAGAGATCAGGGCCAGCAGGTTTGTCACAGGCTGGTGGCAGGCTTGCCTTTCAGAGTGGCCTTGGAGTCCATGCATGATATCCCATGGTCACACATGGCACGTTGGGCTAACTGTACCCATCCAATATGTCCTAGTGGAGGGGAAGACCAAAGAGCTCCTTTGGATGCAATGTCAGCTCTGGACCTCCACCATCCATGTTGAGCATCCTTGTTGTACCCTGCTGTGTACAACTCTTCTGGTCTTCATAGGCGTGCAAGATTTGTTCTCCCATTTTGTTATCACTAGATCTAAGGGACAGACATGTTGAACAAGTGCACCTGTGGTTATTGCTGCTAGTACTTACTCAACAACAAAGAGCAAATGGGCTTTTTCAGCAACACAAAGTGTAAAGTTTTGTCAGACAGAAGTAGGAGAGTGATACAGTAATGGAGGATTTTTTGGCAAGGCTCACAAGCAGTATATAATGGAGACACAGCACAAAGGAATGGCGTTGACCGGCGATGGCTCAGAGTTGACCAAGAGACTGCACATGGTTTTGATATGTTTTTAAAAATACTCATAGCTGAAGTAGATTGAAAGCAAGGTGGAAATGAGATCTAAGGTGGAACAACACAAAGCCTGACATCTCTGCAAGATGATGTTTACTAGCAAAATTCAAGTGTTTTGCTTCAGCTTGTAAACACCATCTGTATTACAATTGTTGGGATAAATAAGAGTGGTGTGTAGGGCTTCTTTACTGTAGTGCCATTCATGTTCTAAGCCCTTTACAAATAAGAATTAACTACTCTTGACAGCTTGCGTGAGAAAGTCAGTATCCCAAACTCACTGAGAACTCGAGGAAATGGGGGTATGGAAACAAATGATTTGCCCAATGCCTAAAATGAAATCAGGACCAGAGGCAAGGTACAGAAGCAGATATTTCCAGCTCTCAGCTGACCCAGCCATCCTGACTACAGTTGACATGAGTTTGCAGAGTTTGGTGTTTTGCACACATCGCATGCATGAGAGTTACACCGAGGCATACTAGCAGTGGCACTGTGATGCTGACCCTGGAAGGACAATCAGTCCAAATAGAAGGTGACATAGGTGTGTCCCTCAAGCCATTTACCTGTCTGAAAAAAAACGTGCTCTGAAGGTCTTCATTACTGATTTTCACACTGCTGACCAAGTGCACTCATCTCCTCCTGGGCAGAATACAACATTGAGATGTCACCACCTCTCCCTCCAGACCCTTCACTGCCTCAAAAACTGAGAAAACATTGTTTTTCCTCCCTATCCGGTTATTAAGGTCAGGAGACGATTCAAGATCACTCAAATATGCATGAATCTTTTTAGTGACCCTATGGCATTTGCATCCAGGGTTAATGCCCTGGAGAACAGTGGATGAGTGTGCAGTGAGACTAGCCTGCGCTGACATGGACAGAGGCTGACGTTTCAGAAGAACAAATGTGTTTGCGATGGTAGAAAGCAGCAGTGGATGTACTCAGTTTTATCAAATGAAGATTTGGGTATATAACACACTTATAAAAATAGAAAAAGAAGATGCTCCAAATTCAAATAAATGTTATGCTTTTACTAAAAAGAAAAAAAAAAAAAAAAAGAAGTTTATTTTGATTCCAGGCATTTTATCAGGTCTTTTAAACCCAAAAACAAAGGAAGGAAAAGGCTGGAATTTACTGTAGGTACATGTCACCACTTGAGATGGGAAGGAGGCTGGAATGGGGCCTCCAGGGTCCTTCCTGCAAGATCTTCATGGCAGCAGCTCAGACCTCACTCTGCCCCCCACTTCCAACCCATCACTGGATGGTGACCTCTTGCAGCCCAGCATGGAGCTGAGTTTCCAAATTGGAGAATATTTTTTGAGTGCGTGTGAGATCATCCGCTCTCTGCCGTTGGACCCTTTCCAGAAATCTCAGTGAAAAAGGACAAAAAGGTCGGCTGAACAGCCTGGTGTAAGGTGTGCAGGACGGATGGGGAATGCAGCTTTGGTGCCAATTAATACTCAGTTTTTCATATAGTGAAACAGCTTCACCTGGAGAAATGGAGTAGTCTGAAGATATGGGCAAAGCACTCAGCTGGGAAGTCACTTCAAACCCTTCTTACAGAGCAGGGGTTACTTGTCTCTTGGCAGGGAGGGGAACACACTCAGCATTATTTCTGCCTTTGTAATCTTGTGAATGACATCTAAGTCCTTTTGAGAGTCCAGCTCAAAAATCAGTGTAGCTGCTATAAAAAAATCCACAGTGAGCTGTTGCAGCCTTTCTAATTCTGATGCAAGCATACACACATCTGATGATATTCACTAAATTTGACCTAAATACATTGGTATTTGAAGTCATAATTTTCAGCAAATAAATGACTTGCCAGAAGAACTTTATCCATCTTTAAGGAAAACATTGTATAAGAAAAGCCAAAGTTCTCAATGGGTCTGGGTCATGCAGGCTTTGTCTGCTGATCAGTCCTGTGCTGCACTTATCTCTGTTAACTCAATTTTCAGGAGGTTCTTAGACCTTAAAATGTTTATCAAATGTTTGTTTCAGTGGCCTGCGGCCTCAGTTCTTCAGAAGTTCAGATTGGCCATTTCAGTCATCTCTTCTGAAAACTGGCTGCACCTGGGTGGCATCCTTAAATTCCCATCTGATGGCAGGCCAGGCAACCCATGATAAAATCTTTTTCTTTCTCTTTTGAGGACATTTTCATGCTTTCCGTTTACAGGATCCTGGAGCTTGCATAGAAGAGAATGCTCCCTGGGGAGTTGCCATAGTAACCTGTGATGTTTTTTTGTTGTCTGGGGTTAAATATAAGCAAAGGAGAAATTACAGAGAAGAATTTTATAACTGAGTTTATCATCTTTGCATAACACCAAAGCTGAACCGTATCTCCAACTTCCAAAAGCAATAACAGTCACCTTGAGCCTGATATCAAGTTGGTAATTTTTACTAGAAAAGAAATTAACTGCTGTATTTATTATTCAAGAACCTTGATTAGAAAAAATTTTCCACATCTGAAAGATGTAGCAAATAAGGAAGAGAATGAGATCATCAGAAATTTAAAGACATGGAAGTGGAAATAGCTGCTACAAATAATATCTAAACTTGCAATGCATGAATGGCCTGTATATTGTATCTTCTTAATAAGGTTCAGTGGTAGTCTGCACTTAAACTCACAGACAGAGGAAAACTTCAAACACATGTTGTCCTTGGAAAATAAATTCAGGCCTCATAGTGCATAAAATGATATGATTTTTCAATGTATTACTATTGGTTCAGCAACAAACAGGATTTGAAGTTTTGGAATAAAACCAAAACTTGTTTTAGGATGGTGTGATGGAGAAAGAATCCACTCAAACTACTCTCAGTTATGAGCATCAAAGGCAGATTGGGAAGTCTGGGGTCAGGAAAGGGCATGAGAGCTGAGCTGCCAGAAAGGTCATTTCCATGAGAAATAACCCAAAAGTGCAATGCTGGGAAAAATCAAAGACAGAAGTGGATTGTGTGAGGAGGGTGCGCAGGAGCTCCCAGACCCCGGGGTGGGACAGTACTGATTCTGGGGCGAGGTTCCACCTAGCGCTTGCATCACAGTTGGTCCCCCCTGCCCCCGTGGTGCGTCACCGTCGCCCCCAGACACCCCGGCAGCAGCAGAACCAAGCAGACCAAGCTGCCTGGCAGGAGTGCAAGGAGAGGGATGACCACCCATCCCGGCGAGCAGGTGAGCATGTGCCGGGAGTGTAATTTAGCACCGCTGAATTATCCATCCTGGCTTAATTTTGTTTGGGATCCCCCCAGCCACTGCCCTGCCTACCCACCCTGGCTGCCTAGCATTTCCCAGGATTATTTTGTTCAGAGATGAGGGGAAATGACACAGGAGGAGAAAGAAGTTGAAACACCTCTCTGAAGCCTGGGTCGATGTCTCCTTTGCAGTGCAAAAGAGCTGACAGAGACACTGTCAAGTTTAATTGTCCACAAGATAATGTCCTTCAGTGCTGTATATATTATATGTTTCTGTTCACCCTGAAAACATTCCATATAACCACTTAAATTTAAGTGACTTTAACAACTCTAGCTGCCTGCCCATGATACACTGTGGCAGGTGGGTCTGGGCTTATGATGCTGGATGTCTTCTGCTTTTCATCAGGATATTTAGGGGTCAGTGGTTGATTTGCCTCCCCATCCTGGGGCTGATGGTGGGATGGGTCGGGAAGGCTATGAGGCAGAAGGTGCAAGGAAGGGAGCAATATATGGCTCTGAACATGGCGTAAGTGGAAACTAAAACCACCAAAACTGGGTGTTTTGAGGGAAACCCCTTTTAGCAGAGGAACGATATTATGAAGACAGGAGTCTAGTGTGAGATAAATCAGATGGTGATGCAGAAGACAACTCTGAAAGTCATAGGAGACTCTATTGCAATAAAATCAAGTGTTACTGCAAACAAATATGTATTACAATAGCCTTCTTCTGCATTAAGGGATTTGGGATTCTGAATGTGACTAATAATTCTCTGAGCTTTTGGACAAGCTTGGGAAGGAGGCAAAGGAAGCATCTATGGATGTTGGCTCTCAGAAGTAACCTGGGGGAGCCCAAAGATGCCGTGCTGTATGGTGGAGATGGCAGTGAAAGGGGGATCACCAGGTTTTAGAAAGGAGAAGGCAAAAAAAGGACAGGGGATGCACAATTTGATGGCAGAGCTGGAGGGTATGAGGAACTTGTGCATGGTTGTCATCTTCTGGCTGACACTTGGGGCAGAGATGGAGCAAAATTTGTGAAGTTAAAGCTCTCCACACTGACGGAAAGGCAGAACTGAGTTTCACAAGGGGGAAGAGGGGTAAACTGGGGTTAAATCTGACAGCCAAGTGTGGTGTGGGGTTTTTGTTTTGTTTGGTTTTGGTTTTTTTTCTTAACTAGAGAGAGGCACATTTGTGCTGTTAGAAACACTGCACAGAAATCCTAAGAATTCCAGCAATTCAGTTATAAAAAATAGTTCAACCTCAGTTCAAACGACTTCATTTTGAAAATCACAAAAATTTAATTTTGCTAAAGACTGCAGAAAATGAGATTTTCTTTGGCATAAACCACTTTTTGTGTGTGTGTGCGCTTTTTCTCTTGTTCATGTAAAAAGACTGAAATCTTTAATTTGCCCAGGTTTACTTATGACTAGAAGGTGATTTAAGCCGCAACATTTTGGACAAGAGGGAGAGAGTGTTGAGCAGATAAATCTGAAGTTGCTGGGACTGAAATGAGAAGCATTGGAGGTCCAGTCTAGCAATATGGATTCTAAAGAGATGGGTTTTCTGGTGATGTGAAAAAGAAGCAGTCAGATTGTAGGAAAGAGAAAAGCAATCACTATTGCAATGCTAGAAAGCACAAAAAATAATGGAGCTATCAAAGAATTTGAAGAAAAGAGTGACTGGGGAGAAATGAGAAGAAAAGAGGGAGAATTACCCATGGATTGTGACAGGTTTTAGACTATGGTGATGGTAACTTGTCAGAAAAACATGCAAAGAGCAATAGACCTCTCCTGGTCCCAATGTTCTGGGGCTGTAGTTTGGATTTTTAATTATTTGTGCATATTGTGTCATTCACTGCTCCACCTGTTCACAGTTCTCTGGATTTTAAGATTGAAAAGCACAACTGTCACCACACTGTTTTGGTGTCCTGTTAACACAGGCTACTGAGCACCAATAAGAAAATCTTCTCTTGAGGCCGGTTTTTCACTGTCATCCTTCAAAAAAATTTTCTTTTGAAAAGATGGTTTCAGCCTCACAAAATTTTTAATTCATTTGTCTGTCATTCAGTCAGCAGTGGGCTATTCTGAGATGCAAGATGCTGTTACATCTTACCCTCTTACATGTCTATAAAAAATGAGGTAGAGAGAGAGGAAGGAGAGTCCGAGTTTTATATAAAAGCTTTTGGTGTTGCCATAGATCTGCTTTATCTGCCAATGCCAATTTTCTCAGCTTCTATAAACTGTGTTTCTGGTAGGTTCCTTACCTTCCAGAGTCAAAGGAGCAACACAGTCGACTGTGGGAACTGACTTAGTTTCTCATTCCCCTCATCCAATGGACTTTAATTCTGACCTTGAATTTTGGCAGTAACTCTGTGTACTTGTGCTTCCTGTTGTTTCAGTCCTGATCAAGATTCTCCAGCCCCGCCGTGTCACCTACTTGCACTACACAGTGGCATCTTGCAGAAGTCCTGGAAGAAGTCTTTTCACGCAGTCCTCTTCGATTTACTAAAGAAGATCCATGTCTGCTTTTGATCTGAAGAATGAGAGCATGCAGTCTACAGAGCCTGAGATAGAATATATTGCCCCACGGATGAAATATAGGGATGAGATGTTTACCTTCATCGATGGCAAAGGGGTGAGTGAGATCTACTGCCAGCCACCCTTTGCTTCCCACCGGAAATTCTTTAGCAAGAAGGCACAGGATGACTGGAGCATCTGGGAGGAGAACAGAGCCCTCTGGGAGGAAAACCAAGTCCTCCGGATTGAGAACAGGATGCTCTGGGAAGAAAACAACACTCTTCAATGTCTCCAGTCACAGAACAGACCTGTCCAGGTTATTTACACTGATGCCATTCAGCAAAGCCTCCAGAAGGAAAATAAGCCGTTCCCATTCTTCCAAGAGAGGAACATAGGCTTTCAGGTTAGCCCAGGCAACAAAGTTCTCCAGGTGGTCCAAGAAAAGCGTAGGGTCTTAGAGGATTTCCAGAAGGAGAGTAAAACAGTCCCCATCATCTGGAAAGACCAAGAATCCATCACAGTCCATGAAGAGAGCAAAGATGCTATCTCAAATCTTCAGAAGGACACTGATGACACCATAGCTGTGGAAGAAGATAACTCTGACTCAGCCCCCAAGCAAGAACATGAAGCTAAAAGTAAGAGCACTGCTTCATCCCAGAATACGATCAAGTCTTGCTCAAGTACGCAGAGTGAATCTGAAATCCTTCAGGCTCTCCAGGACTTATATGAACTCCTCCACGTCTTCCTGAAGGTGAACCCTCTCCTTGGGGAGAAACAGGGCCATTTCAATCTCTATGATGTCAAAAGATCCTTCCAAGAAGATTACAATAAACTGAAGATGCAGCTGAATGCTGTGAAAAATGCTATGTCAGACATTAGGGCTCAAATGCAAATATTGGAAAAGGAACTCATTGCCATCACTTCTGCATTGTATGAATAAGCAGGACAGAAGCTGGCAACTGGGCATCATCTTGGAGAAATGTGAAGCTTGATGCTAAGACCTGCTAGTTCAATGTCCTGGAAAGCTTCTCTCCTTGTTTCAGGGAACCTAATAAAATCCCAATAGAGCCTGAAGACATCTGGGGAGCCTTGTGTTATTCTGAAACTTTCTTATATTTCTTAGATGTATTTCACCTTCTGATTATACAGTGTAGGTGACTGTCATGAGTTCGCCTAGTGTCAGGAAAACTTGTTTTTCAACACTTTTCAAGTTCGAAGTTTTTGATAACAAGGTCTAGAATTTCAAAATATAATTCATTCCTTTCACACTTAATTTGAGTTACCTTATGTTGGACATACTTTTCGGAGGGATAGACACTCCCTGAAAATGAGGATCTCAACTGTGAGCTGAAAGTGGGTCCCTGATGGTCCCTTTCTTTCTTATAGCTGCCCAAGTTCAGTGGCTGAACTGTGTCTTCTGCTATGTACCAGCCTTTACTCATATAGAGGAAGCAGTGGGTCATGGAAAATGTAGCCTCCCACAGGAGACAGGCCTGTGAAAGACTATGGGAGACAGAAAAACTTGCTATATGTGCCATTTGGATACAATCTTGTTTTCTTTTCCTAGTCGCACATTCCCAGATAAGTTGCTCTTTCTCTTGTTTAAAGCTCTTCCTTGGAAAATGATCCATCTCTTGCCTCTGAGTATAACAGGACCATAAAGCAAATGTTGCCCACCAGAACAGCACATCCGCTTCTACCTTGGTTATTTGTAAATTACCTGCATTGTTTTGTACTTTAATTAGGCTTAATTGTTCTCAAATTGCCTTGTTTTCATACACTTGAATAATCCTACCGATTTCAAGTGAGACTACTATTTGCTGATAAATGTTTAGACTGCAGCGTTTGTAGGAAAGACTGCATAATGTTTTGTTCATAGCTCACTGCTAAAAGAAAATTCCTGTAGACTTGGTGGTCTTTTTGGACCAGCTCTTCTTTGTGGCCAGAAATTAAGCGCATCTTTGCAAGCTATCACATGTAGTTACGGAGCTGACAGCTCTCTAGCCTAGAGGAGCACTGATATTTCTAGTGGTATCACAGGGCAAGGACAATGCCCTGCCCCTGGGCAGCAGAAACCCCTGGGCAGCTTTGTGAGCCTGAGCTCTCTGGAATCTTCCATTGGACTTGGAGACTTGAAAGCAGGACCACACGTACTGCAATAAGTTACTGTCACGTGCTGGGGACTGGGCTGGGGTAAGCAGTGAGGCTAAGCCCTGATACCCTCACCAGCCCTGCTTCATCACCTGGTGGGTCCCAGTCAGCCAGACCACAGCAGGCAGGTGGGGAAGGGCTGACCTCTGCGCCTTGGTCCTGCTGCTGCTTCTCTTAGGATTTTTACATTTTCTCTTTGCAGAGCCCTTTTGTTTGAATGTCTGATGATTTCCCTCCTTTGTTTTAAACTGTTGATAACATATCTCAGCAGCCCTCTCGCCATGTGCTTTTTTCAGTTTTGCTTTTGTGTCTTGCACAGCTAAGCAGCCACTACACTGTCTTGCATACAGACCAGCTGATGGGACACCTTCAGTTCATCATTGAGCTGCTTTCAGCAGAACTGACCCATTGACTGACATCTCAAAAATTCGTGCCTTGCTTCAGGGATATGGCTCCAGAGGAAATGAAGGGAGGTCAGGTGTATAGAATCATAGAATGTCCTGAGTTGGAAAGGACCCACAAGGATCACTGAGTCCAACTCCTGTCCCTGCCGAGGACAATCCCCAATTCACACCATGTGTCTAAGGGCATTGTCCAATTTCCTCTTGCACGCTGTCAGACTTGGGGCTGTGACACCTCCCTGGGCAGCCTGTTCCAGTGTCCACCACCCTCTGGGGGAAGAACCTTTTTTTAATGTCCAACCTGAACCTCCCCTGCCACATCTTCCTGCCATTCCCTCGGGTCCTGTTATTGGTCACCAGAGAGAAGAGATCAGCACCTGCCCCTCCTCCTCTCCTTGTGAGGAAGCTGTAGGCTGCGATAAGGTCTCCCCAGTGCCCTCACTTGGAAGGGGAGAGAACGGAAAGAGCTGTCACACTCATGTGGGTGCTCAGGCTGTGGGGTCACTACTTCTGGGGAGAACCGCCTGTTTCTGCACCATTGCTAGACTGTCACATGCAGTAGTAGCCTGGGAGGGGTGGACAAGAACTCTACGGTGAGAAATGTGGGTCCCAGCTCATAGTCCAAGCGCCCTCTGCTACAAAGTGCTGATGAATAAAGGAGCATCCCTCCTCCCAGGCATCATGGTGGGGCCACAGGGGCAAATGGAGCAGGCAGCAGGGCCACGTCTCCTGCACAAAGCAGTGAGGTCCCTCTTGATTTCTTGAACAGTCTCATAAGGCAGGTTTTCAGCTGCTCTGTAGCAAGAAAGTAGGTTGCCAAAAGCGACATTTGGTGGCTGTTCCACACCTTAAGCTGGTACTTGGTTGCGTGTCTGCCCACACTGTAAATGGACATGCCAGTCTCAAGTAACCTGCTGACAGGAGAGAAGGAGAACCAGTTGATATGCTTGTGTTTAAAAAGTCTGGTGTCAATTGTGTGGCCAGAGTGTCTGGAAATGCATTTTCCTCTCTGTCTTGGACGTCCCTGATGCAGTGCAATTTGTCACAGTGTTTCAGGCAGAATACAGGAGAGTCTTTAGGTAATCTAACAAGACAGGCACAAGGAGACTTCTGCAGAGCACTTGTAGGAGCATTACTGTAAAGCAAAGGGAAGGTTATGGTGAGGTTTGCCTCTTTACAACAGGACCCAAGAAGCAGCTTGTCACTCTGCTTTATAGGTCTCTAAGTGATTTGGCACTAAATTACCTAAAGGATGAACTATCTTTCACCTTGTATTTCACTCAGACAACACCAAGCCAAAAACCAGCGATGACTGTTTACTTCAGAGGCTTAAAAAAAAAGGGCATTTTATTCTGCTGTTAGGGCTCCAAGATGCTGAGGCAAATCTTCTCGCATGGCTGAAAGTAAGAGGCTGGCTCTCAGTGATGCAGGGTGGGAGGGAGGGCTGTGTGTTTAAGGACAAGGCGAGAAGAAGAGGGCCTGGAGCAATGGCCATTAATAGAAGGATGTGCAGACAGCAAGTTGGTCCTGCTTAATGACAGGATTACAACTATATATAGATAAATACCTCAGCATCGTGCTGGGGAACATGTTCATGCTTCTATGCTTTCAGACACACTCCTTTTCTCCTAGCTGTCTTCCTCACTGCATTTTAATGTAATACTTGTTAAGAGGCAGGGATGGGTCTGTGCACACCCTGATGCTGAGCTCTGGAGGGGAGTAGCAGTAGTGACAAATTTTGGTTGTGTATTCATATTTTAATAGAGTAATCCGTGTCCTGTTAGAATAAATACACTGACTCCTGCCATGTCCCTGTACCCAGGCAGGAAAGACACATGGATGTGCAGATTTCCATCAGGAACTTGGGAGGAATCATCTCACCTAACATTAGGTGTCCAGGAAAGGACATCCAGATCTCAGCTAGTCGCCTTGGTCTTCCTTTCTAGCCAGTAGGCAGCAGTGGGCACGCTCATGCTGTGATTTTTCTGATCTCTCTTAGATATCTGTTTTAGGATGGTCTGAGTCACCAGCTGGAGTCGCCAGCTCCTCTTTTTTTCCTCTACAACTGCTTTGGGGCAATAAGCTCCAATGTAGATGTTCAGTTTGGAGCTCTCTGAGTTAGAGCGGACACATCCTGCTCTCTGAGTGAGGAGTTTGGCAGTCCAAAGTGAAGGAGATGTTTCAGCAGGCGGTGAAGCAGCACAAGCTCAGGAGCGTGTGCGGCTGGTCCCAGTCCCTGGCCTTGCTTTCTGTGAGATGCTTTCATTAAGCAGCTGACTCATATGTCTCCATCGTGAGGGAAAGTTATTACTTTATGAATAAAACTGAGTTAGTTTAAGCAGAGCTTAACTGTCAGGAACACATGTAGGATCCTCAGGGGAAAAATCTACTTCTCCCAAATGCTAATGATGTTCCTGGAATTAGGCTTTGTGAGCCTTTTATGCTTTGATCTGTGCTTTGGATCTTTGGTTCTCCTTGTTATAGAAAGTCTGTATCTGGTGTTTGTTTTTTAACATCTCTCACAGAGAAGTTGAATTGACTCGTGCCTTAAAGGTCTCTCAAGTCTGTCATGTGCTGAGATAACAATGCCCATAGTGACCGCACAGCACACAATCTTTCAGAGGATTGTGTTACAAGCAAATTCTCAAAATCCCAGAAGGCAGCCAATCTCCAGTTTGCACTTATTTGGTTACAAACTGGACAGAGTTGGTGACAGTGTTGGAGGATCACTTCTGGGTGATGGGAAAAAGCGAGGTGATCATGAATATTGCTCAGTCTACATGAGTATTGCTTGATCTGTTACTCAGTGTTGAGGGCACAGATGGTGAGATGTAACTGAGTTGCCTGCAGAGTGACACACGACTACATGGGGACAGTCCTAAGTGCTGTCCATTCTCTGCTTTGCTCCATGTCCCCAGCAAGTGGCCATGGAGGCCATCGCAGTATCCTACAGGTCTCCATCCAGAGCAGTTGCTGGTGAGGAGACCTGGGCTCACAACTTTTGCAGCCTATTTGAAGTAAAAATGGGGGAGAAATGCAGCAGCAGGTCTTTACAGGAACAACTTTTTCATTAACATAACATTTAGGCTGGTTTTGGAAAAAAATGGGGTAAACTTAATATTTTTTCCTATCCTGCTCACTGATTTACAAGTCCCTGGAAACTGATAGCTATTCTGGTTTAAAATGGATGGATGTCATTCTTACGGTGCATAATTTACCTTTTGCAGAGAGACAAACTTTCTGTCTCCTTCTTATTGTTGCTGATTAGCTCCTTATTTTTGCACTACTCATTTGTCAGCACTATTTTTGGAAAGCTGGGTTTTTGGCAAGGTCACCATCAGCCTCTTGCTTCCCTGTAAATTGGATTATCGCCTGTAGCTGGGTTCTGTGCAAATGCTGACTTTCTTGTTCTCATTTCTTATTAGGTAGTCTAACACACCTTTTTTTGTACTGTCTTCATATAACACCCACTCCAGTCTTTTCAACTTGTCTTAGCAGCCCCATCACATCCTCCCATCCCTAAATTATAATTTAGGAATCTTTTTCCTCGTGTTTTGAGCTTCCTTGAGCCCTGGCTTGCTCCTGTTTGCTGAAAACAGTTTTTCTAGAGTTTTGCTTGTGATTTCATGAAGCTGGGGATGTGTTTCAGAAGATGTGGCTTCACTTCAGAAGTGATGGCACTGACCAAAACACATGTTCTCAAATCCCAGGCTGTTTGTTGGGGTGCTCAGCAGCCCAGTCAGGTCTTCCCAGTGTCGGTCCCCATTCAGCACAGAATTAGCCATAAGTGTACTTTTAAATGCAAGATATAGTGAAAGTCATTCACTCAACCTTTCTGCTGAAACAGGACTAGTCATCTTTTTTGACATTCAAATTTGAGCGCAGACTACTCATAATATTCATGCAGTGAGGTACAAATACAGAGGAGAGCCACTCTTCAGATAAGGTGCATGAAGAAATTGTTTCCTACAGAGGCTGTTGGCAGGTTTTAAAGCAGACATCTTTAAAACACAACCACGTTTTCCAAAGTGACATTCGTCCCACCTAGGTGGAGGCACTTAAATGAAAGTGGTAGGTGAGGCCCATGGCCACCTGAGGTGGCTTCTGCAACTGATGGAGGAAGGCAGGCTTACCAGAGAGACCTTCTCCAGGGGTGCAGGTCTTTCCCTGCTGATTGCAGAGAGCCTGGAGTGGCCAAGGTTAAGTGGGAAGAGCCCAGGCCTGAGTAATGGTTACATACATTTTCCCAGGCAGCACCTCAAAGGATACTGAAGGAAAGGAAGGTGGGAGAGGTGCTGAGGGAACTGGGGTTGTTTAGCCTGGAGAAAAGGAGGCTGAGGGAAGACCTTATCACTCTACAACTACCTGAAAGGAGGTTGTAGCATGGAGGGTGTTGGTCTCTTCTTCGAAGTAGCAAGTGATAGGAAGAGAGGAAATGGCCTCAGGTTGTGCCAGGGGAGGTTCAGATTGGATATTAGGAAACATTTCTTCATGGAAAGGGTTGTCAGGCATTGGAACAGGCTGCCCGGGGAAGTGGTGGAGTCACCATCCCTGGAGGTGTTTAAAAGACCTGTAGATGAGGTTCTTCAGGACACAGTTTAGTGCCAGAGTCAGGTTAATGGTTGGACTTAATGATCTTGAGGGTCTCTTCCAACCAAAATTATTCTATGATGCTATGACCCATGAATGGCTTGGCAGAGGTCGCTTGTGTAACTCTCCTTGTAGGCAAAAAGCAAAAGAATGTTTCCTGAACCCGAGATCAGCTCCCCAGCCTGATCTCAGTGGCTCACAGCCGTCCACCCAGCCTCAGAGTTGGGGATTTAGCCACCGAGTGGGTCTGCAGCGTCACATAGGAGGCTTCTGTCCTGCCCTCCTTGAAGCCTTCGGCAAGGCTCCAGCTCAGCTGAGAGTCAGCAGGATGGAGGATGGTAGTTACACTGCACAAATAGCACAATCAGTTCTCACCAAACTAATTGTAAATATAGCCATTTTAGCTTTTCAGCCTTTCCATGCCTCTGGGTTAATAGATTTTGTTGTTTTGCATGCAAAAGGTAAAATCGCAGAACTTTCAATTTCTCAGAAAAATATAATTAACAGAAATGTTTTCTAAGTGCAAATTGAACATCTTTCTTTTGATCGTGGGCTATGCCAAAGCTCTAACATACATCTTTGATCTTATGGCAGTGTCTGGAGAAATTATGGGATTCTAATATGGAATAATAGATTCTCATCAAGACTTGTAGCTTTAGGAAATTGTTTAATCTCCATTCTCAGTGGCTGTTTCTTTGATGCAGCTGTGACTGAAGGGTCTCAAGTGCTGGAAAAAACATCTCACCAGCTCAGAACAAAGCTGATTATGTAAATTGTGCAGTAAATCTCCGCTTTGACTTAATTTTATTCTGTAAATAAATATCCCATTAACATCTATCTGTTAAAAGTCAGGTAAAACATTTTCAAAAACTCCATTGCTATGACAGATGTGATTGTACCATAAATAGTGACAGGGTGGTGGCAAGAGGGCATCAAAGTATAAAGTGCAAAGCGTATTTTAAGCAACAAGGAAGGTGATATGTTTATTATAACAAAAGGGACCTTGTCTGACAGTGCTTCCATTTGCAGTTGTACCATTCGAATAATGCAAAATATTTTTTCTGATCACTGTCTCTGAGATCATCAATAATTATAGCTCATTAACTCACTTAAAATACAAACCTATTTCTGTTAATGGAGCTCATTACTGAATGATGTCCAAGGCTTTTGCTTTTTTTTTTTTTTAAATTTCAATGGCTTACCTGTGAGTAGTAATCTCCCCTTGGTCTAGCTGATACTCCACTGCCAATGATGTAAAAGATTATACTGATCAGGAACAGAATGATGAACCCTGTCAGGTTTTTTAAATTACTCTTTGAAGAGTATGAAGAGGTTCAAGTACTCTTAACCCATAGCTATTTTTAACTATTTTAAATAATCAGAGATTTCATGGGCACTGCAAAAGAGCACTTGACAAAGAAGCAGGTAGGGTATTGGAGCAGATGTCACTTATATTGGAAATATAAAACTGTGTGTCTCTGTCAGCTGGAGATCAGAAACAGGCTCCTTACATATTCTTTAATATCCTGAAGGAGGCATTGTAGCAGTGCTAATTTGATTCCATAAAGAGAACGGAAAAGTCATTTTCTGTGGGACACACTGTAGGGAGTGGTTAGAGGTAGTGCATTGCTGTACACCTCCAAGAAGGAACAAGCAAGGGAAAAATTACAATTCTTCAAGCTACTGTCAGATGTGGATGTAACCTTCCCAATGATCTGTTTATCGGAAATCTGCACCGTATGTGCAGACCCTTACTGATTGGTGGAAACTAGTATTAGGCATATAATGGCAAGCCTGTAAATACCTAATTGTTGGTACAGAAAAATACCATATGCCACGCTAAAGCTGACAGTGTAATGCCCAGTAAAACCAGTGTTCATTAATGGTGCGTTGACACCTTTTTACTAGAGCAACTAAAAGCAAAGTCTGCCACCAAGTTTCAAGAAAGGTTTACTGCTCCATTTAAATGTATTTGCAAATCTGGGACAGCTCAGTGGATCTCCGGGTATTGGACATCACAAGCTGTGTCCTCATTCCTGTCCAGTTTTCCAAAGAAAGTGTGAGGTTGTGTGGACTGTAGATACAATGGAAGAATATGACTGATATTGCAGGATCTCCCTATGCATTGACATAAAGCAAATCTGTCTTGACTATACATCTTCTCTGAGCCTTCTCGGCTGTTCTAGGCTTTCATCTGCAACTGGATTTTCTGATGGTGTGGTCGTACAACAAGGAGTAGAGGACCATACAGCTTTGATCATTTCCCATGCCCCAAGCTTTCACAGGTGAAATCAGATTAGAAAAGGGAGGTCATCCCACCCTGCCAGGGTGCTTGCTCTGACGAGGCAAGGGTGACCTCTGAGGAGGACATGGAAGGGGCCCCGAGCTTTGCTTTATTGTGCATTGCCACCCTGCCTATTGCAGGGTGAGGCTAGGAGGGCTAGTGTGGATCCCTCCTTGAATATCCACCTGGCCCTCCCCTTCTACCTTATGTGAATTGGTTTTTCTGCCAGCACACCTATAGGCATGTCTTTTGCAGAAACATCTAAGGGGACACCTCACTGCAGCCTACATCTTCCTCACAAGGGGAGGAGGAAGGGCAGGTGCTGATCTCTCTGGTGACCAGTGACAGAACCTAAGGGAGTGGCAGGAAGATGTGCCAGAGGAGGTTCAGGTTGGACATTAGGAAAAGGTTCTTCCCCCAGAGGGTGCTGGACACTGGAACAGACTCCCCAGGGAGGTGGTCATGGTCCCAAGCCTGACAGTGTTCAAGAACTGATTGGACAACTCCCTTAGACACATGGTGTGAACTTTGGGATTGTCCTATGCAAGGATGGGAGTTGGACTCGATGATCCTTGTGAGTCCTTTCCAACTCAGGATGTTCCATGATTCTGTGATCTTCATCACACATCCTCTAATCCTCCCAGGCTGCTGAGATATCAGCAGACTGGGGAAGCTGGACTGTAACAGAAGAAGGTGCATTGCTGCAAGCAGAGCTTTGTTCCGTGGCTAATCTCAGGCACAGTTTGAGGTACCCTGGGGGGTTTCTTGGCTCTACCACCACATGTGAAATACAACACACAAACACAACCTCTCTCAAGAAGTTTGGACACCTCATTCATGACATTGCTCAGGCTGACGTGGTCTCTTGAGATGTGGGTGGGGGAAGCAGCAAGGCACTGAGTGAACCTGCTGGAGAACATCTCTAGAGCTGGGGCATTAGACTGACAAAAACTGCCCAAGAAAGTACTGTTTTCTGGCATGACACCAGCCATTTTGTAAATGGAAAGCTCAAAATCCTCCTGAGAATAAACATAGACTGGATATACACAGTCCATGGAGTTGTTCTTCTCCAGGCAAATAAACAGCAGCAAACAGAACATGTATTGCACGATCTGTAGTCTTTTACAACATATGATCCAGGTTTCATCTGATATAGTTTTCACAAGATTCAGATGCAAAACAAATTAGTCTTCAAAACAATACCTGTGCTTCTCTTCTCTTGACAATTCATCTCATATATTTGGTCTGACCCTCTGCCCATGAGGTCACACTATGGTTATCCATTTCCTCAGTATTTTCCTCATATCTCCTCAATTCCTTGCCCACTATCATCTCCTAAACTCCAAGAGCCTTACCTGGGACAAGTTACTATAAGTCATATAAAACACACGTTAAAATTGATGCTTTTCTGAGGAATGAGCACTTGGGAACCCTTTGATGTGTGACAGCTTTTGCTAGGCTTGGATTTCAAGCCCGAAACTGACTTCAGGAAATTACTTGAATGCAGGGCTGATCAGAGCTGTATTTCTGTTCCATTTATTTACCTTTAGCAGGGGGAGAAAAACCTTGGCATAGCTGATGGGTTTTCTATTTTGCGGCATGTAGAGAGCAGTAGGACTCCTGGGGCTGGGTGGGCTTGTTGAATGCCTCCCTCACCCCATGCTCACAAAGGGACATTTCTGTTTCATTATCTGTTGCCTATCCAGAATGAAAACACTCTTAAAAGAGGATTTTTAGAAGACACACATTATTCTAATCAGATGCCTCTGTGATCTTTGCAGCAGAGAGGCCAGGGATTGTTGGCAAGCTTTATTGAGTATGACTTAAATGCATTAGATTAGAAAGCACTCAATTTAGCTGGTTGTTTTTTCTGATTTGCTTGGCTACTCCAACCATCTCCCCCTCCTGCTCCTTTATTGTGATGGAGATGCCATGAAGCTGGCATGCAGAAAAGACTGCATGTCAGCATATTCGGGGTTCTAAAGGCGAGATGCAACCATGATTGCATAGCATAAGGATGAACAGAATTCCAGGGCTTCCTAATTAACCTGTTTAATTTATCTTCCCACCATATGGCAAATCGGAAGTTAAATACGAGAGAGGAGTAATTCAAGGCCTCATTTTCAGAAGGTCAGCCTTGCGGTTTGCACAGACTCTTTCCACCTGGGATCAAAACGCAAGCTCAGATAAAACTGATGCCACCTCCAGCTATTTGCTGGGGCAAAAGGGCTTGTGGAGAGATGCAAGAACACAGAGAAGTGTTTTGCAAGTGCAAACTTGGAGGTGTAATTTTTACAGGTGAAAAATGTCATCAGGCAAAATGGAGGGCCAGTCCTTGCCCCATTTGAAATGTTTCCTCTTAGTTTTGAGATTTCTACCACTGTCACTTTGGGGAAATCTGTAGGGTGAGTGAAGCCACAGGGCTGTTGCTCCAACATGGTGGGACCTGATGTAGTTGCAGTTCAGAAATGCATAAGGGTTGAGGGCTGTGCTATTCTAGTAAGACTTACCTTCTCCTTTTAAACCTCTTTCTGAGGTCTCAGCAGGACAGACTTCCTTAGGTGTGAAGCTATACAAATTTCTTTAAATAGATGTTTGGGAGATCCAAGTATGGCTGAAGTCCCTTGTGATTGCCCGTACTCGGCTGAGTTCTCCATTAAAAGGGAGATGTCACATTAGAAAGGCTGGTGTACTGAGAACCCATACGGATTGCAAAGAGTCTTTCCTCCTGAAGGCAAAAGGCGTATTAGTTCTGGCCCTGCAAGAAGCAGCTTGCAGGGTGTGTGAAGGAGGAGGGATTTAGGCAAAGGACCTGATGACAAGCCCTTTTCCCAAGGCTTGCACCTTCCTGGAGTGTCAACCATCAGTCCTCAATCCTTTACCTCAACCACTCCCTCCTTTGAGACCTCTGAGCCTCCCACTATAATAGCACCCAGCAACAGCTCTATGCTGCTCTGCACCTTTTCTGGAGAGGAACACAGAGTTTTCAATAGAGAGAGGAGGCAGAGGAAGGGAGAGGGGCAGGGAGGAAGCTGTGGGCCATGCCCAGGTCTTGCTCCCAGCCCAGTGGCTACGACATAGGGGCAGGCAGCATCCCCTTGCTCTGGGAGAGATGGGGTGAAGGCAGTGACCAAAAGGCAGCTGCTTGGTAATTTTTTACAGTGGTTTAATAAAAGATATCCCCAGTCACAGAACCTCCAGGAAAAGGATTTAAACACACACAAAACAGTCTGAAGACCTTCCCATCTTACCTTAGGGCTTAACACGACCTGAAACCGAGCCAGGCTCCTTGACAACTGCTTATTGGTCTGCAGAAAATGACTTAACACCCTGCTGGACCCAGCCTTGGAGAAATGAGTTTCAGGACCTGGGCTGCAACAGCCTTGCCCGAAGCTCGAGCATCACTCCAGGAAGTCCTTGTTTACTCTACAGCTGTTGCTTTCCCTTCTGCCTGGCCTCTGACTCTTCTGCTATTAAGCTAACCAGTACGAGCAACCAATAAATACCCCAGGAAACACTGTGGTTGGAGAAGTCCTGGTCACTTGGTGAGACAGGAGTCCTCTTGCTTCCTCAGCTCTGCAACTTCGCCATCCCACACCTGCATTGAAACAGGCAGAGGTATCACTAACACAGGCGGCGACAATGGAAACAAGGTGCTCATGCAAATATGTATATCAGAGGTAAAACGAAGGTGAAGAGGCACAGTTCTTGCCCGGTTAATTCTTTTTCTGGATCATCTGTTTCCAACGTAATTCCAGGTTATTCCATAGATATGTATATAAAATATATATAAGCCATATATACACATGCATGGATGCACACACACACACACACACATATGAAATACATTAGAATTCATTTCCAGATCTCTTAAAGGTGTCCAGGAATAAACAAATAATGCCCTCTCACAAGACAGGTTTTGTGGGTGTTTACAAAGAACAGCACTATACTCAAGCATACAGCAATAAAGCTGGTGATGGACAGTCTTGAAAGCATGGTCCCAATAATACTTACACGGCACTTTGAAGCTTCAGAGTGTGCTGAAAACACAAATAAATCCCATGAGCTGAACAGCTTGGTAGTGCTACCTGCCTCTATCAAATGGATTACGAAGGAAGAAATGCTGCCATTATCAGCAACCGGCTTCATTTTTTCCCTGAAGAAAGAAATCAACAACTCAAGCTCAAAGCTGAAAATGTGGAGTTTTCAGGTTTTAAGGAAAAAATAGGCTTATCCTTGAGGAAACCACCAGAGCTACTGCGAAGGTCTCCAGTGTGGGTGGAGGGGGTTTCTTCTCACCACCACCCACACCAGGGACCTGCAGCATCAACCCACGAGTACTTATTTCCTTGGCTATGAAGAAAGACACAGTAATTGGCTTAGATGGAAACATCTATATTTTAAACTACAAAGCTGGGTGAGAGATCTCTGATTCCTCATGCTACAACAGCTGCTGCTGCAAAGTCCGGGTTTCCGTGTAAAGAAAAGCTAACAACAGCAAAAAAGAGTTTCCACACTAGCATTTGTTTCCCTTCTCCGTAGGAAGAGAGAGCTTTAGCACAAACACATTTTTCCATCCTGAAAGTGTTTACAAATGGTTCTACTAATAACCCATTGAGTATTAAATACATATTTAAGTACTCTGCTGAATCAGGACCTGGAGCAAACAAGTTCAGTCCACAGAAAATTCAGCTGGCGCAATGAAAGACAAAACAAAAAAGAAAATTACTAATTTATTTTTGTGTCTGTGACAATGACTAAAATGAAACGCCGTGGGGTTACATTTGACTCAAATAAAACTTGCAGGAGAGGCAGCAAGAAAATGGTCATGAGTCAGTGACACACATTTCGTGAACCTTTTTGGCTCTGCATGCCCTGGCGGGCAAGAGCTCTGCACAACTCCACAATTTCTGTATACTTCTGGGACTGATGCTATTGCTGATGCTGAAAAGTGTTTCTGCGTGATCCATGTTTGCAGTGTTATTTCTTAATACGCAATTTGCTTTTAGGTAGAAACCATTGGAGAAATTAAGTTGCAAGCAATCAAGCTTGAAGCAATACTGCAAATGGCACTGAAGGTTCCTTGCAATACGGTACACCTTTCAGAGTAATATACTCTGGTTTAAAGGGCAGGTGGCAAACAATATCTTCAATGAGTTTTTCCCTTCTACTTCAGCAGCTCAGATAAATTATAACATTTCTTGCACTCCTTTCCCCTCAAAGTAGAACTTTAATTTTAAATTTCATAGTATGCTGGAAAGAAAACAAACAAAAGCAAATGACAGAATAAATCTATGGGGAAAAGAAAACCGTGAAGAGTTGCTCCAGTAACTTTGGAATGTTAAAGTTGTCCACTTGATTTCATGGGTATTGCAGTTTTGAAGTGGTCAGAGCTACCTCACTGTATAATAGTTCAGGCATGGAGGTTTGGCTTCCAGTTTTAACTTTAAATTTTCTAAATCCAGAATGACCAAAAAAGCCAACAACAACAACAACAAAACCCAAACCAACCAACCAACCAAAAAACAACAAAAACCACACCAAAAAAAAAAAAAAAAAAGAAAAAGAAAAAGAAAAGCTCATATAATAGCATACTTGATGCACTTTGGCCTGCCAAAGCATACACTCCATGTTGGGGCCTCACACAGCATTTGTCTGAGTGAGCAGTAACAGTGAGGACAGAGCACTGAACATAACATTAACAAATCATTTCAGTCTGATAGGGCTCAAGTTTATGTTTGTTGCAAAGCGTGACTGGTACTTAGAAAGAGAGCACCGTAAGCAACACCCCTCCTGGATACCCTCACGTCTTGTTTTCTCACCGGCAACCTCAGAAAGCAATTGGAAGTCCTCCTAAAACGCGTGCCATAACTCAGCAAGGGGTCGTGAGCTCAGTGTTAGAATACTGAGTGAAATGAAATGGCCCTTAATTTTGTCAAGGAGCTCAGACTAGACAATTAGTTCCTTTCTGGCCTCCAAACTGATGATTTTTGTACCAGCAGTGGCTGGCACCAGGCGCTTTGAGACAGCAGAAAATCTTGGTCGCAGGGCATTTTTCCACTGGCTTACTACTGTGATCCAGACTTTTTTTGGGGGACCAGAGACTATTTACCTAATAGAGAGCATCAGAAGTTGTCTTTTTATAACAGCTGCAGGACTGGGAGATGGTGAGAGAATATTCTAGACATCAGCTTCTGGTAAGTGCAAGATGTGTCTCTTTCGAGGCTGTTTCTTTAAGCTGCGTATGGGTCTAAGTGAGCTTCTCAGAGCTTCTCAAACAGTGATTTATGTGGGGTTCAGGGAGATGGAATCCGAGCAGAAGATCGTGGTGATGTTGTCTCTGTTGGACAAGGGAGGAAACTTCCTTGTCTGAGTGTCCTTTCTACCACTGAAACATGATAAGTCAGGCTCAAGCTAATTAAGCTGGAAATGCAGTATGGAAATCACCATGAACCATCCCTGAAATAGCATCTCTCTTTGTCTTTCCTCAGGCCCCTGGGCATTTCTGATGCCATCAGTGGAGAAGAGTGACGTAGGTATATACAATAACTTCAGCTTAGGAGGGACAGATCTTGGAAGGACTGACCATGTCTGTCTGGATTCATATGGCAGGTTTGCAGGGTAAATCTTAAGCTCAGATGTGGTCACCATTATTCTCAGTGAAGGCAAATAGACCCCTTCAAGGCGCGAGACCCCTCCTAGAGCAGAGGTCCAAAAGAGGTCAGATGATGCTGAATGAATTAATTTCTCCCCACAGACGGGGAAGGGAGCTGAGAGTGGGCTGTTCAGCTGGATATAACTGCTCTGTTGGCACCCCAAGCTAGGTGACACAAATCCTTGGCCCTTTTGCCCAATTAGCACCATCCCATCCCTCCAGATCAACTTCACTGATGGAAAGCTGTAATAGTTCGTCCATGTCAGCATGACACAGAGGTGGATGAGAGCATCAGTGACTTTCTAGCAAAAAGGAAACCTCTAAGAGATGTGCATGAATACATGCATGTGCAATAATGAGATCCTGTGTATTATTTGGTTCATATTGAGTGCATAATTGGGTGCACGTGCTACTGGAGAACAAGGTGCACTACCTAAGTTAAGAGCCTCAGCTCCAGCTCTGAAGGAGGGTGGTAGGTGACTCCAAGGATAGATTGAGAAAGCTGAGATGTGAGATGATGACTGGCAGCCAATGGCCAAAACACGTCCAAGAGCCTTCCCTCCTCTTCGGAGGAAAGGAGGTGCACATGCTCTAGCCTCTCATTCAGGCAGACAGTAGAATCCTGAACCACATTTCTTTTCCAGGACAGCCACAATTTTGTCCTGTAAGGTATCATTCATTGTCCTCACGTGCACATCTTGCAAGTGCATCCCAGCAAAGACAAAGCTATTCAGGCTGCTCAAATTAAGAAAATAATCATTACTTGTAAAATTACTGCAAGATGATTTTCTCATTTAAATTTCATTAATGTCTTTTTTTTCCCCGACTGTTCTAAATCCCATATTTTTAAAAACATCTCATTCTATTATATTTCCATTAACACTAGCCACTATATTAACAGCTTGAAAACACAAGTTGGTATATTTGTGCTGCTAATGAACACTGCCTTCCCTTTCTCAAAACATAGTTATGCTGTGCAAAATAAATATTACAGCTAATGCTCTGCATTCCTCCCATGGGCCTGTTTTAAAGACCTCAGCAGGTTTTCCAGTTGATCTCAAAGGTCTCATCCGTGTTTAGTTCGGTTACGAAACGAGAGTGAATTGTTACTGTCTTCATCCAATCACAGTCAGAGCCTGGCTGATAAAAGGAAAGTGTCACATCATGCAGGCTTCTACTTTGTCATCTTTTCCAGGCTCTGAGAGGGGTTGTTTCACAGGCAGAGGTTCACCCTGGTGCCCCTCAGTGGGACTTGCTGAGCCCACCGGTGGCATGGGTTTCTGCAGTGGGTCCCCTGCCCTGTGGCAGCTGCACTCTCCAGGAGGGTTTCTCTGCTCCATCCATCCATCCACCCACCCATCCATCCACCCATCCTCCAAAACTGGTCTTTTCCTGCTGAAAACCAGCAGCCCCATACGGAGGCACTGCTGAGCACAGCGGCCCAAAAAGGTGAGGGAGGGAAATTCATTGACAATGTGCCTCGCTGGGACAAGGAGCTGTTGGCACTGGTGGGAGCTGGAAAAAGCCCCTCTGCTCTCTTTGTTCCTTCTCTTTTGGTTGTACAATGAAGCCTTAGGTGCCTGCCTCTACTCTTGCTGGGGTGTCAGCCAGGAAAAAATGCACTGGGGTCTCACTGGAGTGAAGGATGTCAGGAGAGCACCAGAGGGGACAGTTTTACCATGTGCCAAAGTTGAGCATCTTCTGAACACCTATCTAACTGTGGCCTCATCTCTGGAGGATGGCAGGCATGGCAGGCCCTGGCTGTGGGGTATGAGCTCCTTAGTTTAAAACACATGAACGCATCCCTTGGGTGTGCTGCCGAGAAAGCAGCCTTCATGGCCTATCCCAATGACATTAAAGGCAGCTTCTGGGGATGCAAAGATTTGGCTGGATCAGGAGCCTCAGAGAGATCAGGATCATCCCTGGTGTGCACAGATCATAAAGAAAATAATCCCTTTAAAAAAAATAGCCCTTAATGACCAAAGGAGCGTGTGAGGCCTGAGGAGGCAGACTGGCTCTCCCCGGCAGCACGTCTGCTCACTGCAGATTCACACCGGCGTAGATGAGAGGAGAAGTTGACGGATTGCTCCAGCATCTTGCAAAACACCATTTAAACTCAAGGGCTGGAAAAGCCCCGCTTTGCTCAGCCCCTCGGCCGTGTGGGCAGGCTTAACATGCTAATAAATCATTCCGAGAGCACAGAGGCACCTGCTCTGCTCTGCCAGGCACTGTGCAAGCAGCAGTGTTTACTTTCCTGTACTTTCTTAATTAAGGGGAGAGAAAAAGCAATATCCATGCATGACATCTCCTGGGAGGAGATTGAATTTTAACACATAATTTAAGGAAAAGATAGAGTTATCTTTTTTGGGGACCCAGGCTAATCTCCCCTTTCCACAGGGGGGGATTAGGGTTAGGGTTGTAGAATTTGCAGTTTTAATCAGAGGAGCCTCGACAACTTTCATTGTCTGCTCCAGATTACTTTAACGTCTCCATATCCTCCCATCCCTCTGAATAATGAGGAGATGTGGACTGAATCCTATCTTACTGATACTGCTGGACTTTTATGGCTTTATGGAAACCGGCAGTAACTTAGTCTGCTGCCTCTCTTTTCAGAGAGAAATGGAGGTTTTGTTGACATTGAGCTCTCACTCTGTTCCCTGCAATGATCCAAACGATCTGGAGAACTTAATGAACTTTTTTCTGCTGGTAGTGGGAACAGCAAGTCTGGTCCTGCCTGATGTTGATAGATGGCTCAGAGCAACAGCTGAAAAAAGAAGAAAAGAAGAAGAGAAGAGAAGAAGAAGAGAAGAGAAAAGAAGAGAAGGGAAGAGAAGAGAAGAGGAGAGGAGAGGAGAGGAGAGGAGAGGAGAGGAGAGGAGAGGAGAGGAGAGAAGAGAAAAGAGAAGAGAAGAGAAGAGAAGAGAAGAGAAGAGAAGAGAAGAGAAGAGAAGAGAAGAGAAGAGAAGAGAAGAGAAGAGAAGAGAAGAGAAGAGAAGAGAAGAGAAGAGAAGAGAAGAGAAGAGAAGAGAAGAAAAAGTCCGTCACTATGATGTCACCACAGGTTTAAGCTCATAACACCAGAAAGCCTAAAGGTTTAAGGAGAAAAAAAAGCATTCTTCAGGACTGGCTGATTCAAAAAATTGAGGAATGATTACAGAGGCATTGTTTTGTTTTATTTTGTTTTACCTACAAGAGTAATGCTGTTAGTAGAGTCCAGCGTATTTTGGCAAACCACTATTTATTTACATAGAATGGAAAAGAAATCCCATTCCCCTTATTGCAGCGGAAACAAACACACCTGACAATTTCCTGGCTCAGAAATACCATTCTGGTGAGTTCTGTGACCAAAAAAATCTCATCTCTGTCCTTCTATGGCCAACCTGCCTCTATTCCACTGACTTACTGCTGCCAGTGCCCTCATGGGGCAAATCTGAGGGATCAGCTCTTGCTTGTGCAGTCAGAAAACACCATGACACACATTAACCAGCAATGACCAGACATTGAGATGAAGATAATTTTCTTGGTTGAGGAGCTAGCACAGTGTCCACCCACCTGACAACAGAAAGAAGCTTAAATTTTATTTCAGCTGCAACATCTGGGAAAAAAATGTGAGGTGAGTGGCAGAGATATTTTTTTAAAATTTAAAAATATTTCTTTTTGCTAGCTTTTTTTTTTTTTCTGAGGAAGATATTTCGTGGTCATATATTGATTTTGCCTGTGTTTTCCCAATCTGCTTTAGTGAAGTTAGAAGTGGACTGTCTAGTTATATCCTTGAGGGAGGGAAATAAAGCGGAAAGAAATACAGAAAGACCTGAAAGCCCTGACCTTTTCAATCTTCCAAAGAATCTTTTCAATCTGTTTTGACATAATCCCCTGCTGTGAAAACCATCAGAAGCTATGGAACGTCTTCTAATGGGAAAATTAAAGTAGATTTCAGAACTTCAAAATTCTTGTGACACCAAATGAATAGCCACCCTCCAGCCATCCTTTGTGCCTTGCACAGCCGGGTGCTTCAACCTGACCTACAGCTGGCCTTGAGTCACAGCTCTCCTGCTGGCCACCACTTATCCCTCTCATCCTCATGAAATGAGTACATGAGCTTATGTTTAGCAGGCCTGTCCCAAATATAACAATAAGCAACCCCAGAGGAAGGCTGAAGAGAGGGGTTAGGGGACCCCTCTCTGTGGGAAGTAGAGTGTATGTGACGGAAAGACCCTGGCCTGGAGGTCTTGGAGGCAGGACACATGCAGATGTGTAGCAGGATGCAGTGTCTGAGGACACTCCCGGATCCAGTTATCTAGACATCAGCATGGTGAGAAAAAACATCCTTTCAACCTGGGGTGGGTGTGAGGGCACCTGGTGTCCCACATGAGAACCTCCTGCTTGCTGGGGAAAATAGCCCTGAATGATTTCTCAAGGGCAGCAGTGATCCAGAAAGGGGAAAGCACATGCATAGAAGGTTTTCTATGTAAAAAAATTTAATTACTCACTTAGCGTTAGTGTATTTATATGGATTACACACAGATGTGCTTATGTTTGGGTTTGGATACTCTCAGCCTAGGCATACCAGAATCTCCATCCACTGGTGCTCTGTGTTCCTTGAAGTGTCCTGATGTAGAAGAAAATGGCCATAAGAAGCTGGTGTTGTACTTTCTGGGACAAAACCTAAAATTTGTACAAGACTCTCTTGTAGCTGTGCAAATAGCTTTGGATTGACCTCAGTCATATCAGTGATCCTGGCAGAGTGATAACTGGCCCTTTTCCAATTTCTTATGTATTGCTTGATGTAGGACTGACCAGCTTTCAGTCAAAGCTGATATTTTTATAAATAAATCTGGAAGCAAACTGAGTTTACATTCAGTCTCTTTGTCTACAATGCACTTTTCATTGATGCAATAAGTTTGAAAAATTAACTTCTTCTGAGAGCCTTTATTATATTTGTTAACAAGAACAAGGCTTTTCCACTGGAACAGTTTTACTAAAGTATTTTAAATACAGAGATGTTTTAGTGTTTCTGTTGCTCTCATTAAACTTAGTGGTTTCAAAAAATGCAACTCCATGTGGATAGTTGCAGGCATGAAAAATTTATCATTTGTTCAGAAAGAAACACTCCTTTCATATCCTTCTTGAATCCACTCTTGTTTTTCCTGTAGCTCTGGGAAAACCACTTTTTTTTTTTTTTTTTTAACAGATGTCTGTAGCCTCTTGCATTACCCTGTCACTTCCAGAAAATAGGATTTCTCACCTACAGATGGTGAGGAGAGAGGAGGATAGCCGTGAACATTAGGTTGAAATTACTTGTCAAGTTTGATCAATTCATAGAAAGACAAAATCCCTTTTGAAAAGGCACAGTTGATTTTTGAAGATTAGTAGCGCTGTCTTCACAGGCCTATTGTTGGGGTAAATTATACAAGGGTGCAGTTTATTACCTAAATGAAAGATACATTTGCATGTAGATGGTACGTAAATTATTTCATTCTGCACTGGACGGTGCAATAAACAACCCCTCTTTTATACACACACACACACACAAAGGCGCACACACATTCCCCTACCCAAGACTTATGACACAGGGGCTGGTTCTTTTTTGTGTATTTTTTCTTTTTCCTTTTATTGCCTTGTAAATATTATTATTTGACAAAACACTAGGGAAGGAGTACATTAATCTATTAAAAATAACAAAGCTCCGTTACGACCTGAAATTCAGGAAAGCAGGCAAATAAATCCTTCATAATGTGGAATAGCTGGTCCCTTGCTCTTCAAGTAAAGAAGAAAGAATTGATCTCGAAATGAACACTAATCTGAATCCTGCTTGTGGTGACTTCTCATTGCAGCAATTTTTTCTTACAATTTAGTCATGTCACGATGCATTAATTACGATCTGTAATGGAAGCATTAAGAGACAATACTTGTTTTGTTCTCTCCTGGAGTAGTATTTCTAGAAGACAAGTGTGCATCTGCCAGAAAACAGCTCCTGATCCGCTGCATGCTTTATGGTCCATCGATGTAGGCTACTAATCGACAGGCAGTTGGCTGTGTTGGACAGGACAAGGAAGATATGTTTCATAAACATTTCTAGCTTCCTGCTCTGTTTTTCAGCCTGATTTTCTTTGGAGATACGGTTTACGCAGCCGTACAACATGTGATGTCTTTATCATGCCCGAACCATTGGGCAATTTTACCTGGGTGCACCAGAGCTGCGGGCGGTTCAGTCTCACACCAGCAGCTGCAACTGAGCCTGGATTTCGCTTCTGCTGTGTCCATGCTGCTCACAGATGTGAGCAAGCCCTTCCCTCTGCCCCTCCTCTCTCCCGGGGTGGTGGGATGTCTTATCCCCAGGGAAAGTCTGTGTATGAGCTATATGGGCAGTCAGGGAATCGGGTATCCCATGAAAGCAAGTGTCCTGGGCTAACTTAGAGCTGCCAGGTGGGTTTCAGGAGGAGAGGTGACCAAGCTGAGGACAGGGAGCTCCCACTGGTGCCTGTAACAGAGGACATCATGCTGCACCATGCATGTGCTCCTAGGGGACAGTGTAGAGTCTGGGAAAGGGCCATGAGGCTGCAGAAATGTCCCAGGCTTGCAGAAAGGTCCAGCTGGAGCTCACAGTCCATCTCTTGCACAAGCTACATATCTAACCTTTGGGTTGGAATTAAAAAAAAAAAGTGTGGAAGCTCCAGCCCCCAGCACGCGCAAATTGGGGAAAATTAAAGTTGTTCTGCACAAGAAATATCCTCGTCTCCCATCTTGGCCTGTGTGGAAATCCACCTGAAATGTTATGAAAGCCCTCTCTGACCCACTTTGTTTGCTGATCACGTGCGAGCAGCCTCAGGAAAAATAAAGCAAGTCTTGCTTCTATTCACTTTCTCTTTTGTCCATTAACATTTCATTTTCCTAAGATTAAGGAGAAAAATTGAAGACCCAAACAGCCTCGTGTTTCTGAATACTTTGCAGCAGAAAGCAACAAAATGAAACAACCCTTTAAATTATTGCATTTTCAAAAAGAATCATCATCTCGTCATACAGACGGTGCGCACCAGGCCCTCATTAGCATCCTGGTCTATTTTTAGCCCCAGTTCTTGCTGTGCATGAAATTTGGCTGTATTAAAGGAAGTACTACACTGCCTTCCCCAAATATCATTCCGGTCCAAAAAAAGCACTCTGCCCCCCCCTGCTTTGGGTTTTAAGGCACAACTGCCTTCTCTGCATGGTGGAAACTGCTCTGCAAGTGCCAGTGTGTTTGTTCATGGGGAAGCAGAGGAAAAATCATCTGCCAGGTTTCCTTCCTCCATCATCAGCTCTTTTTTTTGTCTGGCATGAAGAAAGCTGTTAATCTTGAAAGAGGTGGAGTCCTCGGATTGTGGTGGCAGGCCAGAGAAAGTGAGGACAACAGAAATTAAATTATCTGTTTGCTGCTGAACTGGAACCGATGCTAACACACAGTCCAGGACGCTCCTTTGGTACCCTTTTGTTATTGCCAGCTGGTAAATGCATTATCTCCCTGGGGAATTTTAGCATACAGCAGGAGTGCAAACACAAAGCACCCTTCCCTTCTAATTTGCAGCATTTGGGGTAGGTTTCACTCTGGTTTTCCTGGAGATTTGAGCACCCAACAAAGAGCAGAGGTCGATGTGAGCAATGTAACGATTTTATTCCTTCCCTCCCAAAGCAGGTGCCTAAATGGCTGAAATGGGTCACATCCTCAAAGTGTCCTACCTGCACCCTCTACAAAGGAAACTACTGGTGACTTGTGCAGACACAGGTACTTATCTTCCAGATGTCTAAAGTCAGAAGGAACAACATCCCTGCTTCATGTCCAAGGGGGGAATGTGGTTCTTGTAGTCTCTCCAAATTCGCTTTCATTTGCACGTGCCTCTGCTCTGGATCAGATACGCTTTTTTTTCACCGTTTTGCTGAATTATTTTACATGAGCTCAATGTCCCTTCCAGGGACTGTTCCAGAGGAATGGGTGGTAATGAGGCAGTAATTTGTATGAAAGACAACAGGTCAGCTGAGTGTACCCTGCTCTGAGAAGAGAGTGGAGGTTGCTCCAATAAAACATGAAAATTCATCTTGCACATCTGGTCAGTTTTGATCACTCTTTTCAACGCAATTTCTATCAAGCTTCATGAGTACCTGAAACAGATTTTGGCAATAAGAAAGCAAAGAAAAATATTGATGTTAAAAGGAATTGACAGGTAATAGGGTTGGAGATCCAATTCTGATCTTGCATATAACCAACCTGAAATTAAAGAAACAATCTGTGGAGGTCCTGGGCAATTTGTGGGGCAGTGCTAAAGTATATTCCCTGTTACTTGTCCAGAAAACAAACAAACAAAAACAAACAATCAAACAAAAATCAAACCCCGAAGCCAGCAAGAAATGAGGAGCAGCCTCATGTTTTTTTCCATCTAGTGAAATGACAGAAAGATATGAAAATGACGAGAACCTCTTTCTTTATTTCCCCACATGATCAGCTTTGGGCTAGACACAGGACCAAAGCTCTGATTTCCACATGGGTTTTCAGCCTCCCACCACCAAATGCAGGTGGTGATGAATCCAGCACACAAGGGCAACTGAGGACAGCCCAAGCTGGGAGCACTGGAACTTGTGTTTTGCCTCTGGTGATGGTGACACTTTTCTTTTCAAACTGGTTGTGACTGTAGAAGATTAAAGGTAGGCAATAACAAACTGCAAGGCAAGCTTTAGCAGGCAGTGCACTTTGGCAAATTTTCTTTTATTCCTAATATTTCATTTCCACCCTCTCATGATGTACTACCCTTTTCATAAAAGTAGCCCTCCAATGCAAGCAGGTGATACAAGCTGAGAATGCTAAGTAGGAATTTAATGGCGTTTTTCATGGCAGACATTGTGAAATGTTTTACAGATACCAATAGAAAGGTTTATTGCAGCTCTTTCATGTAATACATCATCATAAGCATTTTTAGAAAATTATATACATTGGTCCAGATTAAGAAATTCTCTCTGAGCACTTCATACAGTGTAATGTATATAATGTATGGGGCAATGGATACAAACTGGAACACAGGAGGTTCCACTTAAATTTGAGAAGAAACTTCTTCATAGTGAGGGTGCCAGAGCACTGGAACAGGCTGCCCAGGGGGGTTGTGGAGTCTCATTCTCTGGAGACATTCAAAACCCACCTGGACGCCTTCTGTGTAACCTCATCTGGGTGTTCCTGCTCCGGCGGGGGGATTGGACTAGATGCTCTTTAGAGGTCCCTTCCAGTCTCTAACATTCTGTGATTCTGTGATATATTAAGTCGATGGCAAATATTTGGGAGGGACAATGGAATGTGAATGCTAGCAAATAGAAGTATATGTCAAAAAACATACGGAAGGAAACACTGCTTAGCATTTGTACAGTAAATTTCATACCTATTCTTATGCCACTTTCTTTACTTAAATTCCAAACTGTCATGGCTCACCTGAGTTCAGGCAGGTTACTCATGCTTATCTTTGAGTCTTTACATAGTCTTTCCCTGTCCAGTGAAATGCTTAAGCATACACAAAGATCTCTTGACTGAAGTCCTAGGAAAAAATTACTATGTATTTGCCCTTAAACGAAGCTCTAGGAGCTTTGCCATCATAAGGATCTCAAGTGGCACAGCCTTGTACTACTCATTCAAAAAGCAGGAGCTTCAATTTCTTGAAGGATTTTCTTGAGACATTAGCAGAGTGATGCTGCTTGAATTTTAAAAGAAAAAAAGGACTTTTGAAGATGCTGTCATTGATGCTCACAGATGGACACACCTCAGCATTTCAGAGTTAAGCTAAGTATTTGGATTAAGTGACCCGAACTGTAATTAAATCATAGGCTAATCATGTTCCAGAAAATCCTCTTCTCCGTAGTCCTTTGTGGAGCTTCAGGGATGCCCACCTTGCCAGCCCAGCTCCATGCGCTCCTCATTGCCCTCCTTGATGCCTCTTTCTGTGATAACTGGAACTGGAAGCCCGTCTCACAGTTTCTTGTTTGTTTTCTGCCTGCTGCGCACATTGCAATGCCTTACACTAGTTTGCCTCAGGGTTAAATGTGTCTATCCTGGGAAAGGACACTGTTATGACACGTGGCATCTGACACGAGGCTGAAGAGATATCCAGGATCCCCTAGCCCTCTGGGAAAATGAAGTCTTGTGCAATTATATTGAGATAACATAGAGATGGTTTGGGTTCTTTTTAGAAGAATTGAAGTGAGGGACTTTAAGCACTGCAAGGGAATGGGATTGCTGCCTGTGGAGGAATAAGGACTGTTTTGTGGGGTGTTTGGTCTGGAGGCCAGGCTGCTTGCCAGGGAAGGGGACTGCTCTGGAGTGGGGTGATGAGTGGACAGCCAGGTCTTCTGCCTTGGGGGTGGTGACCTCATACTCCATGAAGGTGTTTGAGCTGGAGCTGCAGCCTGAAGTGTGTGGTCTGAGGGACTAAGGACTGTTCCAAGGATCATGCGTCACCATGACCACAACCAAAATCTTCCCCAGACAAAGAGATTTGAATGCAGTTGTCACCACTGGATGAGAAAAGAACAGTAAGCCATAGGCATTTTAGTGACCATGAAAATGCTTCCCAGCATTACCACTGTTATTTCTGCCTTTTCCTAGAGGATCTGAGACCAAATATTTGTGTAGCTGAGGAGTCAGGAGGACCTCTCCTGATCACACCCTCATGTGGGAGCAAGCCAAAAGCAGCCTCTAACTACACAGCCCTTTTCCAACACACTCCTGCTTGACAACAAATCAGTTCTGAATCTATCTTGGTTAGTGCTTCTCTGATCAGAGACGATTGACATCGAGTCCTTTAACATGCAATTATGCTTTTAAAGGTCACCCTGTGAAAATGATGCCATGAGGCTCCATGTTTATTGACTCCCTTCCCTGGATAATTTGCTCACTTTATATGTAGTGAATAAATGCTGTTCTTGGCTGCTGCCCAGCCCAATGGGTCTGAAAGCCAAGCTGTGTCAGCTTTCTGCCAGGGCATTATCACCAAAACTAAAGGTTACTCCAGAAAAACCTCTTAACCTGTAGCCTAAGACTGTCTTTTTCCTGTCACATTTGCATTTGGGCACTTGGCCATAATTCTCCTCATCAGTGTCTCTCCATTTCTTCTCATTTTCAGAACCTGATGAACTCCACCACTCCTTGTATCCAAGTTAGATTTTGTCCAACTGTCAACTTTCTTCTGCAGCGTAGCTCCTAATTTAGCTGTGATGGTTTAGACCTCTCCCTAGAACTGGCTGTTGTGTCTGCTTGGCACAATCAGGAGATGGAAAATTTTGTTTGTTTGTTTTTACTGTCAGCCTGGCAGATGCCTGCAATTGGTAGGGGTAACTTAGCCCCAAGTTGGGCAGTTGACCCACCATGGTCTGAGCCAGTGACTTAACCTGGTAAAGTGCTGAGACTGTTGTGGCAGAATGGCTTCTAATGCTTGTGCTGGCTCACATGTAGTCAGATCATGGACCTCAGAGCAATGCAGTGTTAACATAACGACTTCACAGATCTATGGCTGGAAAGGATCATTCTGACCTTGTGACTGGATGGTGTACATGGGGTATCTGCAAGAAGCCTGTTCCTGGAGGACATCATCAGGTCTGGAGAAGAGCTACATTGCACCTATGCTGCAAAGTAATTGTGTACATCACTGAGGAACTAAGAGCCCAGAGTGTGACACATTTGACCAGACAGCCCCTGAATCTGCATGGGAAATGCAACCATCACCACACAGGGAAACTAAATGAGCCATGGTAAGACCTTCACTTAGGTTGCAGCTTGAGTGGACTCAGCAGTGAAGACAAGTGCATTTTGGAGAAAGGAATCTCTGTTCCTCTCTGGATGGGAGGATCTCTGAAGGTAAGGCTTATATTCAAGGACTTCTCAGTACTTGTATCTGTGCTATTTGGAGTTTCTCTCTATGTACAATGATGTGCCCTCCAGGATGTGCACCCCCTGTGGTGCATCCATGCTGGCCCCAGTGTTCTGGACAGCTGCACTGCTGGTGACTCAGCTCTGGTTCCTCCAGGTTTCCAGTTGAGAGAGGAACAGCAATCAGGAGTGAGACGTGAGGAGCAATCACGGGTGAAATGTGACCCAGCACAGACAGTATGATTAAGTGCTCACCCTCAATACACTAAGGACATACGACATGCAGAAATCTTTTTAACATGGCCTCCCAGTGTGTACATAAACACCAGTCAACACATGTCAGTCCTGCATAGCAGGCTATAGGGCTGGTGAGTTTGCCATAACTCACAGACTGTTCTGTCAACATCAGCCAGTACAGACATCGACTGCTGGAGGGCCCAGGTTTAATCTCTGCCAGGTTTCAACATGGAAGCTATCATACACAATCGCTGTACAACAGCAACAACAATTTACAGGCTGTCAGGAATGCAGCCAGTCCTCCTCGGACCTGAGGCTGTCCCTGTCTTCTGACAAGCCAGCAGAGGAGCCTCATGGAGGCTTACCCAGGGGAGGATAGATAAATCTCCTTGACAGCTCTGACACTGGTTAGACCATTCAGTAGATACTTACACTACTTTCTTTTTTTTTTGCAGTACTGGCTAAGTATTTCTTCACAAAAACTCTGAGAGCAACAGAGCAGGGGCTGTGACCTGCCAAAATTCAACCCTCTCTGCTTACTGGAAATCCCTTTCCAAGGACACATGTCACAAGAAACTGCTGCCCAGAGGCAACAGCAATTTATTTTTGCTGCACTCAGGACTCTCCTAGCTAATTTTTCTTAGTTCAGCATTTCTTTGAGTCATCAGGGTAGCCCCGAGACTGTCACTCTTCTGATTATGTTCTTCCACATCTCAATAAGGCAAAAGCACAGGCATCACCCGAAGCTCTTTTTGAGTAATGATCACTTTCAGGATCAGCTGCTTTTTTAAAGATGTTATCAGCCCTAAAAGACCTCACTGCATTATTATTTTATGTTAGTATATTATACAATTATTCATTTTTATTACTTTGGTTCCCAGAGACCTTTCTGTGCATCAAGACTCTACTGTGGAAGGTACAGCACCAACTAGCCATGTTTTGTAGCCTACTGTCATCATCGGAAGCCAGAGAGGAAGCCCGAGCCATCTGATGGAGATATGAATGGGCCTGATGTTTCTGTGTAAGATGCTGTTTTAATTCTCAAAGCTAAGAGAGGGACTCACAACGATTTTGGCTGCTGTTGGATCGAACATCTCTACAACTGGTGGCATACAGTTCTGTGGTCCAGCCATTTGCCACAGTTTATTGGGAGAGACCCAAACTGATTCCTGCAGGTGTGTCTAGTGCTCCTGCTGTGAAAAGCAGAGATGAAGACGCAGGGTTTGCCTGCATCCCTCCCATGCACACACCGATGAGCCTCACAGAACCTCAGTGGAGCCTCGCTGTCTTGTGCCCTAAAAACACCTCGGCCTAAAAGTCGGTATTAGTAGATTTTTAGAGAACAGTCTTAAAGTCATCGAAGGCTTCAAGCCAGCTGGCCGGCAGCTGTTATCTTCAATAGTTGAAGCAGGGATTGTAACATGAAGAAAGTGCCTACGTAGGCTGTGCTTGTGACTCTGGAGGCACCCTAAACAGGTAGGAGATCATAGAACCATAGAATGTTCTGAGTTGGAAGAGACCCACGAGGATCATCGAGTCCAACTCCTGTCCCTGCACAGGACAACCCCACAGCTCACACCATGTGTCTGAGGGTGTTGTCCAGTCTCTTCTTGAACACTGTCAGGCTTGGGGCCGTGACACTTCCCTGGGGAGCCTGTTCCAGTGTCCACCACCCTCTGGGGGAAGAGATGTTGCACTCTCCCTACAGTCTGCTGGCCAGGCAGTCCAGTCTGAAAATAAAGATCCTTTCCAGACATGTTTCATATACGACAGTGCTTGCTTTTCTTTTTAAAGCGGTCTCCCTCTAGTAGAGAATGGAAGAATATCTGAGTTTCTCTTGAACCCAAGCCAATAGGACCTGACTGGCAGTGAAATTACTCTTGCTATGCAGACAACTGGTCTGCAGCAATAAGGAAAGTGTTTTTAAGATCACCTGAAAACTCTGCCCCAAATCTCATGTTTGCATTTGAATAGGTTTATTTCTTTGTCTAAAAGCTCTGATTTTTCAGCCTGCACCACATGGATGTTGAAGCAGTTCATCACTGTTGCCATGAAAGTTCAAAGTCATTTATCTTCAATAAGGTTACTTGATGCAATTTCTAACAGCAAGAACCCCTCAGTCCTGGGGCTTTCTACAAGATTAAGTGATGTATTCAGATAGGCAGTGTCTCAGGAGAATTTTTCAGTACCTAGAAGATATAAAGCTCATTCCAGTCAAAGGACAGCAGGCTTTGCAATTGGTGTTTTCTATTTGCTTCCCACTAAGGTTTGTTAGGTTCTTTTTTGAAGCTTGGCACCCCTTTGTGAAAGTACTGTGAGAACAGCCATCTTTGCAATGGGTGTTAATCCTCATCCTTCTCTGATGATCACTGCCTGCTTATCTTTCACATGCTTGTTCTGGAAGGGCAAAGCCCAAGGGGGTATAAAAAAGCTATGCATTAATCTATTGCCTTTGTGGAGAAAGAACGACTGATCATAATCGTAGCCAAGGGTATGAGGTATAGGTTTAATTTGATGTTCTGCCAAAGGTTTTTCGAGTGGTTTTCAGCAAATACTTTCCTTCCTTGGTGGGAGCTATGCAGGTGAAAGGCAACAAAATGTTGGGTGCCAGGACTTGAAGGAGCCACTAGCAGCTGCAGGTAGCTGGGTACCCACTTTGGTGTGGAGCAGGACTGCGTCTGGGTGTCCGCACTCATTGTGCAGCATCACGGCCATCTGCACACAGTTCCACAGTGCCAAGGGCTGATCCTCTCATCTGCACTGCTCCCAAGACAAGGCTCCCAGCAGACGAGAGACCCTTTTTCTGGGCAGACAGTGCTGATGTGAAGAGACATGTCCCTGCACAGAGCCTCAGCTCCTCACTGAATTACTGCTCTCAGGAGGTCTGATCATTTTCCTGACAGCTCCTGCTGTGACCTCACTCCGAGTGGTTTCAGCAATGTTTCTGTCCGGAGGTTGAGCTCTCCCTTCAGTTGTACATGTTTGCCTCTGGAGCCTGCAGGCACTATCCTGTGCTACTCTGCTCTGAAACCCCCTTGTTTTCTCCAGGGTCATCTCTGCAGAAGGTGAAGCATCTTTTTGTGTGAATAGTTCTTGTGATGATACATGTGGCAATCTCTGTCTTTCACCAGTCACTCACATGGTGTTAGCATTCAGAGTTAATTGGATTAAAAAAAAAAGGTATTATAAACTTATGCTTGTGTCTGAACAGTTCAGAAGCTGCAGCTCCTCCATGTGAGGTGTTTCTGATCGAGTTGGAGCAGAAGTGCATCTCCAAGTCTGTTCTGATGGACTCTTCTCCAATCAAAGAGTTTTTCAGGTGTTTTATGGGCTAGAGAAGCAGATAAATCACCTATACTAGGGTACTGTCAGTTTGGTTTCATTCCTCTGATGCCCAAAAGAGAGAGCCATGCAGCAGTATCTGGCAATTTATTGTAAACCATCCATCTTGTTATAACCCTTTCATTCTCCAGAATTTACCATCCCTCCTTTCTTCAGTAGGCCTGTATTCATAAAGGATGGTATGAAACAGAGGATGTGATATCAGAGTCCAGTGGGAAGAGGACTACTGCCCTACTTCTCAGCAAGCCCTCCAGCTGGCACTTGCACAGCGAGATCCTTTGTCATCTTCAAGATGATGAGACTCAGGATGCTTCAGCTGATTTATAAGGAGTCATGGATATATGATGTGAGCTTAATTCATAATGGGACTGAGCTGAAAGCACTAATGCTGTTTTACTGCAGATCTGACATTAACATTCACACTGTGTCTGATGGATAGTGCACAAGAACCAAAGTAAGTATTCTAGTGGGTCTGGTAGCTATCCATCTGGCTGAGCCTGATGAAATTACTGTTGCAATTTACTAATCTAGGCACGAGAAAATCCACCCAGGAACACAGATATGTAAAAACTCTTGAAAAACCCCAAACACCATTTTGTCTATCTGTAAAAAAAAAAAAAAAAAAAGAAAAAAAAAAAGAAAAAGAAAGAAAAAAAACCCCCAAAACTGCTTTCGGGTAGGCAGGGAAACAGAATTTTGCAACATCTGCATAGCAATTTTTGCAACACCTCATTTTCTCATGTACCAAATGAAGGGTACTGTCTTACTTCAAAGAAATGTAAGTGTAAGACTGTGTTGTTCATATTTTTGAAGGAATTTGGAGTGACTGGTATAATACATTATAAAGATGCAAAATATTACAGTACAAAATGAATTCTAGAAGCCTCGATTTCAGCCCAGATTTAGGAAGCCAAGCTACAGCTGCCTTTCAACCATGAGTAGAGAGCTGTAAAAAGTGCTGTATTATGGGCACTATCAGAGTGCATGTAAACTGAATTTCATTGTTGATCCTACTTACCAGCATTTTAGGATTTATGTCCCACCGTGCAGACTGTTTGCTTCACCTTTGCTTTATGGCAGTGAAGGTTTGCTCATAAGCTTTGAATTATGACAGAATTAGAATATCTTCCACAGCAGAAAGTCCTTAAATATACCCTTAAACATTTGAGTTTTATGTTGAGATACTTATGAAGGCTGGATTTAGGCAACTGTGTCTTCTTTCTCTCCAAAATGTGTCTTCCTTTTCGGTATTGAGGGTATTACTGGGCAGATTTTCATCAGTACTCCAATGTATCTGGATTTCTGAAATCCCTGCCAGAGCCGGGGTTTTGCAGCTGTGGAGAGAGCCAAGCAGGGAGGTTGCTTGCTTGGCTGCAAGAACAGCGAGAACAGTTTAAGCAACAGCACCCAAGAGGCATAAAAAGGAAGAGGCAAGAAGCACCTTGGGCTCTGCAAGCCGAAAGGCGAGACCTGGGTTGAGAGCTTGAGAATGGGCTGAGAAGGGTGGCCACCAGATGAGGGGGAGGACTGGGAAGGAAATGGAAAGGCCAAACTTTTGATGTGGTCATGAGAAAGCACTGGGAGAAGGACACATCGGATGTGAGGAGGTCCATGCCAGGGGAGTCGCATTGCCACCGTGTCTCATACTGCATTGAAACCAGAAAACCAGGGCACTGGCAAGGGGTGGAGATGCCAGTCCCAGAGAACTGCTGCTGTAACGCTCATCCTATCAGAAATACCCCGGTCCTTTGGCAAGGAGTGTGCCCAAAAGTACCAACAGTGCATTCTTCATTTCAGTAGATAATTTAAGAACAAAAGGTGCCAACTAGCCAGAAGTAAATAGTCTGGAACAAGTGAATACCTGAGGAATATCCCTCCCCCAAGAACCGGTTGTGATCAGGCAGCAAAAGCAGAGTTGCGTTAGGTCTCTTACCACAGCGTACAAAGAATTCAGGAAGTTTAAGCTAGAGGAATTGCTTTTATTGGGGTTTTACTGTTTCTGCTTTGTTTTAATTCAGCAGCAGAATATTTGCCGGAGGAACTGGAGAAGCCAGTTGCAGTCCACAAAAATGCCAATGATTTATTTATAGCTATCATTTAGGGAAAGGGCAGCAGTTGCTGGTTCTGAATATTTAACATCGCAGGGAAAAAGCAAGCCACTCCAAAGCCTGTGTGTTCCAGTGAAGCACTGCAAACCAGCATGTCCCCTTGGCCACCCAAATTCAGAGGTGGGAGAGCTGTGAAGTATGCCCCAGCATACTCTTACAGGGACAGAGACTTCTTCTTCAGACCTCAGCCTGAGTGGTCATGAGCAGCCTGTTGAAGAGACCCTAGCTCCTCTCTGAGTAGTGACCTGCTACGAAAGCCCAGGGAAGGAGGCGAGGTGCATTTGCAACTCAGAAGACATTACCTGCGTAGCATTCACATCAGGAAAATTGCAATTTGTTTTATTTCACACATCATTTATAATAATTCCCAGGAGAGCAGCAGGTGGGAGAGATTAGCATCAGCGTTTTTGCTTACTCAAAGCTCACTACAGCATTTTGAAACACTGAAGGACTGGTCTTAGCCTGCTTTCCTTTCTTCTTTAGTTTTCCAAGAGATTCAAGCAATGACCTTCAGTTCCTCTAGCTACTAACTGACTCAGCCCACCAGATGTTTCTCAAAAAAAGCATTCAGGAGCGGCCAGGCCACAGCCACCCACGGGCAGAAGGGAAAACAGGGAAAGACAATTTCCCATGCTTCTCGAGTGTCACAGGCACTGTAGAGCCCCCTCCTTCAACACAATACCTGCTGTGGTGGGATTTCACTGCTGTTGTTGGCTATGGAGGAGACGCCTGACTGCAGATGGGACCGAGTGTCAGGGGATGGCCAGCACCTGCTTCTGACTCTCCCCAAGGAGCCATCCAAGGGAGAAGCTCTTAGTGAAGCCTGTGTCTTCTTGTGACTATCGTCATCTGTGAAACACTCTCAGCAGAAGAAAGGGACCATCACCACCCCCCAGGTGTATGGAAGAAAAAAAATTAGCGTTATTTTTAAAGGTGAGCATTTCAAATCTCATAGCTAGTTTGCAAGCAGATATTCTGGCTGCACTGTTTAAAATCAATATTTAGCAGCACACACTGTAGGTGTAAGGGGCACAGAATTCAATAGCAAGATCAGTACACAACTTAGAATGGCCCTGATACTTTATTTTCTGAAAATCTCCTTTTGAACACTTAAGGAAATAACAGCTAAAAAGGTGAATAGCCCTGTGGCTGGCTGTGGTTATCTCTATCCTGGAGCCAGACCATCTAGCAAGCCTCTCACTGCCCATCATGACACAGGAGTGAGATTTCACCACCCATTCACTAGATGTCATCCCCGATTTAATGCAGGATGAGTCTTCCCAGGCCCTGGCTCAGCAGACGTGGTGACTTTTTCTTCTGAAGATTTCGTTGTCTGGGTGGTGAAGGTTGCTTCCTCAGAAGCTGAAAAGAGCTCTGGAATTGCCAGCTCCCCAGGGCTTGTTTGTGACCACAGTGTAAGAGTTAAATCACTACTGGTAATACGGAAATCTGGGTGCTCTTGTCCATTAGTGGATTACTTTACCTTTTGCTAGCCAGGGGACCTCCTTAATACGAGGCATTTAGGAAGAAAATGAAGGAAACACATTTGCATATAGCATGCTCAGACCAAAGGTTTCTATGAGTCACCCTGGGTACCCTTCCCAGGAGCAAGTGTTGTTCCCAGTGTTGCTGGAGGGCAGCAATAAATTGATTAGCCGCTTTAAAACTTCTCATAAAATTGTATTAACAAAACGGTAAATACATTACACAGAGACTGTAACCACAGGATGTTTACATAATGCCCACTGTGGACAAGTACTAAATACCATAAAAGACCTGAGACCCCCCCAAAAAGTCCGCAAGTTCTTGCTCTCACAAGGCAGCTAGAGCACCATTGTTCCTCCTCCTCTTCCTCTTCTCACTCACATTTCAGCTTCGGTGTTGTGAACTTTGCTGGTGGTTATTGCAATTCCTATCGCTAGGCTTCCATTGTCAGAAAAGAGCTGAGCCAAGGAAGTGTTCAGCACAAGGCAATCCCCATCTGAAATGACAGAGTCAACACGCTCCAGTACCGACCTGGGGGTCGCCTCCCATTTAAGACGCCTCTGGTTCCTGTTGAGCTCGAGCCGGTAGGTGAAATTGTCAGCTTGGGTCGGCGTGCCTATCAGCATCATCGTAGCAAAGAACTGGGGGTGGCCTTCATACTTCTCCTGCTTCCTGAGGACCAGCAAAAACTGGTGGCCAAGGCAAGAGTGCATGATGATCCAGTCTGTGGGTGCAGGCAGGTGCATGTCCGTAGCCAGGAAGACAATCTCTGCCCCCTGAAGGATGTTGATGTGGTGGGTCTGCCTCAGGTGGGACACCACCACCTCCAGGTGCCCTTCCCATGGGCAGGAGAAGAGCGGGCACATGCAGGGAACCAGCTGGGGGTCGTGCACGGCTTCATGATGATGGCAGGGAGGGAGGACGCCTTGCTCCGCAGATGTCTGCGCAGCTGCACAGCGGGTCGGTGCATACTACGAGAAGAGAGAAATTACATGTGATAGCAGGTGGACCAGGAACTGGTGCAGATACATAAGGTGCAAACCCCATAGACACCAGCCACCTCATACCCCACCTAAAACAACACCAGCGAGAACATCAGGAACTCAGCAGTGCGGAAAACAGGCTGAGATCAAGGGCAATGCAGGCCTGCATCTGCACAGCAGAAGGTGCTGGCAGCTGCCTTGTTCTCCAGGAGAAGAGAAAAAATATTTGAGTCATGATAGGTCACTTCAAATGAAAGTGATGTATGTGTTTAAAAAGCAATTTCATTACTTTTTAGGGAAAAAACTGATTAAAAAGAAAAAAAATCACAGAAAAGCAAGAACAGAATGGGGCATTTTATATAGTTAAGACTCTTGCAGATCAGAACAAGAAAATGAAATATGTATGGCGTTATTATTCTTTAATGAAACACACTGGCAAATACAGGCGTTTCTCCTGAAACAATATGCTTTATAATACCCATAATTTGTGAAATAAAAGCCAGGTTTTGTTGTATATGATGCTTTCATTTTTTTTTTTTCTTTTTGGTCAATGTATTTGTGCTTAATTGATACGCTTATCTCCATAAATCTTAAATGTCTCTCAAAGGTGGATGGGTGGCAAATTAAGGGCACTTTTATACTAAAGCAAATCTGGATTAAGGTAGGACAGCTGGCTGAAAAGGCAGCAGGTCTTGTAGAATAATTCTACACGAGGACTAGGAAGTGAAACCCTCTAACCCTGTCAAGTGGATGTTGTTGAGGAGAAATGAGTAAGTCTTATTCAACCAAAAGTGCATCCACATGTAATGCCATTCAGAAAGAATAATGACTCTCCGCAATAACTCTGTAGGCAAACCCTAAGGTACAGGCATGACAGTTATGATTCATCCTACCCAATTTTAAGCATTTAATTCAGCCACCGCAGACAAAAACCTGGTTCCCTTGGACTGCATCTGCAGTCAGTAGACGGAGGCAGCCCTTCCCAGTGGTGGGTTCAGATCTCAGCTGGACTAATTCACCTCCTAAAGGTGGCACCGACTGCGGGCTGACTGACTGAAGCTGAGATCCCATCTGTCTAGTTCTACCAAGATTTTAGATGCATAAATGTAGATGGACATTGTCTCCCTCTGAACTCCTTTGGAGATGCTTATAAGGAGTATAAGCATTAAGAGTACCTGTATATATATATGTACATTTTGCTTTAACATGTTTTAGGAATACTCATATAATCAGCCCTATGTCTGCTTATTTTAACATATGTACCCAAAATTACACGAAAAATAGTACAGTTCCAACATCTAACAGTTGTCCTCCTCCATGCCACATCTAAGTCATAGCAGATACAGGCTATTTTTGAGCAAAGATTTGTTTTAACCAGGGGCAAGCATAATCCCCTATAACAGGTGCCAGATATGTTGCAAATGGTGCATTGTCTGATCTCTCCATGGATACCATGATGACTTCCGTTACAGCCTTGCCAGGAGAATGAGCGTTCTTATTTCAAGCAGTTTTTCACACCAGAAATTTCACTTTTGCTTTTCAAGATGTTTTGGAAGGCAAACTCTTGGGTCAACAGTCCCAACACTCAGATGACCGGGGCTTCCTTGCCAGCCAGGATTACAAAGTCCTGTATATTCATTCTCATTTTGTCAGTAGCTGCCAACGGATGTGATGGGCAGAGCAGGGTTGTGACTGTTGCTGCTGTGAAATTCATGGCTCTTCCCAAGGCACTGGGTGTCAAATGGAGCTGTTTCTTCTGTCTCTGATATTTGCTATGAAGAATAATTGACTATTTAAGCCCTGTTATTGAACCTTGCAGCTTTTTCTTTGGAGAATTATTACTTTGATAGCACTGTTCTACTTTTCCTCATATTTTACTTGTTTTGCTGTATAAAATTCAAGAATATAAACTTTCCAAGAAGATAATGAATTGAGGACAGATAAATGACTGTCATTGTCTGGGAAATAAAATAGGTCATTATAAACTAATCGAGGTTTAGCTGCCTGCTTATCACAGTGGGATTGCTGGTTCACACTTAATTCTACATTAATTTTTGCATCCCATTAGAATGAAAGTTATGGTTAATTTAAACTCTTTTTGGTGAAGGAGGTTACTGCAATGGCAGATCGTAAAAGCCTTTTAAAAAAATCCCTGAAATGCTAATTGCCTCATAAAATGAATTCTAATCTCCCAATCTAATACAGTGGGTGTGAGCAATTACTTTCTCTCACCAAACTGTTAATGCAACATTAGTGATTATACTAATTAAAACTAATGAACTCATACATGCTGATAAACCTCTCAACCACTCAACAAGTTCCAGCCTTCTATCAGTTTTATTTAACTCCTCTTTAGGAAGATGAATCTTAAATTAACCTCTTGAATAACATTCAAAATTAGGTTTTGAAATGTGAAGCTTTATAGACTGTGTATAATTCCTCTCCAAAGATTACCAGAGTCAGAAAAACCATTTCCACTGAGGATGTAATTGAATTTAAAAATGCATTCTCCTAATTTGATAAGCATGGAGAACAGTGGTAACTCATCCATCTAAACTGTATCCAAGGTAAGAAAATACAAGTATCTCCAAAAATCACTTGATGACAAGCACTTTTCTATGGCTCGGAAACTGGAAAAATAAATTATGATGAATGATTTATTCAATGTGTCTTTCTTCTTTCCTTAATTTGTGATTTTTGTGTGTATGTGTGCAAATAACTGAGAATTCCATTTCACATCTTACATTTTCGAAACTTTTCCATTAATCACTTCAGCAAAGGATTTCTGGTTTGACTTTTTTCAGTTCAGATTTTTTAAAAATTCTGGAAATCTAGCACAAAGCACATGATCTATTTTTATTCTCTGACTAGGTGAGAACCGTCTTCAAAATCTGGTTTCTGAATTATTCAGCATTTCTGTTTCTGAATTCTAAATTTTGTAATATTCTGAAGGAAACATTTAAAAATTCCCTGTCTCGGAAAAAAAGTATCACAGAAAACTATTATTTTACTTTTGCTTTTGAGGTATGAGAGTTACTTTTGGGGCACCTGTTCCCTTGTTGGTCTTTCATATGGCTATGAATCAAACCTCTACAATTAAAATGCAAAACAGGCCTAAAATGGTCACCTTGAACGCATTTAAATTCTTGAATATTTATGAACATTTTTTTAATATGTTTAATCTGCTCCAGTATTTACTTTCCATCATTTATTGCCTGATTACCTGATAAAGTTAGGTTTATTATATTGTTGTGTCAGTCCAGTATTATTCTTAATTATCTTTTAGCCTATTGGCCAATTTCAGTCAAATTTAACTGTGTGATAGAAGTCTCAAAGGCTTTAATTTTCAACCAATTTTGTGAGAAGAGGCAGCAGGGCAGAGAATTATGATGCTTTTGCATCTCCAGGGAAGAACAGCTTGCCACGTGGGCAATATTACATTGTCAGATACGAGGGAATCTAAACAACAGCAGTTTGATCCCAAATGTATTATAGACCCCAGAGAACCCACATGAGACAGCATCTTTATGAACAGGAGAAAAGGCTTCAGCCAGAGTGCTCCTCATTAGACATGAGATAATCCCACCATGAGGCACCAAACCGCAGGAAACCAGGCTCTGCCACTCACAGAAAAATTTCTTTTTAATGATGCAGCTTATTACGGTTCAATTCTCTTTCAGAACAAGTAATTTGGCAAATAACAATTTATAAACACACGGTGCTCTTCTTATGTAGAAAAACCCAAAAGGTTATATAGGGACCTACAACACAAGGATTCTGGGTCCTGCCCCAGCCTTTCTACAAAATTTGTGCTAAAAATGTGACAAACTGCTCTAGGTATGACTCATCTGTTCTAACTTTGCTGTCTGAGGAGTAGGTGGTTAACTCTGAAGAACATCAGCTCCTTTTACAGCTGATGCAGAGCCGCAGAGTACAATTCACTTCATCCTAAGAGGTGCCAAAGGAACATTCTCACAGACACTGCTCTCTACACACAGTCAGGACCAAACCCTTCCTTGGGGCAGACCCACAGAGGTTTTACTGGTTTCTAGACAAGGAGCAGAAGGGCACCTGTATTTTGGTCAGGAGAGTGTTGTACCACTATAGGCTTCTCCTTCTGCACCGGAGACAATGAAGACTGTAGAGAGAGAAATGGACACTTGTTCACATGTGGGTGTAATTCCGTGGCTCCATATCACCACTACCTCCAGTCACCAGTGCCTTGATCGAAAATCCAGGGGGAGGTCAAAGGGTAGGTCCAAGAGGCAGGAATCTCCAAGAGCTTCAAGAGGTAGGGAAGACACAAACATATCTTAGAGTTTGCAGCTACAAAGCTGAGACACTCACCCAAGAGAGAGGGCTTTGGTATTGCTCCTCACGCTCTGGGGAACCTTTTCTGTTTTAACTAGTGAAGACTTTAGTTCAACAATGGCAAAAATAGTGGTAACAGAGGCAGCAACCCACACTGCACCCCTGCTGGGTGAGCTCTCAGCCCTGTGCGATGCAGGCACCAGCTACAAGTCCTATTTCTCTGCACATTGGCACAACTTCAAACAGGAGAGCAAAGGTGGCTGCTGCCCTGAGCTGCCAAATGCCTTGCAATTAAAGTCCTGACCTACAAATGGAGAATCTGCTCACTGCAAACCCCTCAGGGTGAGGGAGGGTTGAATCCAGTCCTCCCACCCCAGGGACATGACCCAGACCCTGTTGATCTAGAGTATGAGGGCGAGTAGCACTGCTGCATTGTAGAATAAAAGCTGCTCAGGTCTTCAGAGTGAAGGTTAAATGTCACTGTTCTGCAATTTCCAGTGCTCCCCAGTGTTATACTGTGAGCCTGGATGCTTCATTCATACTTTTCCTTACAGTAACACGCATAATGTGCAAAAACCCATCCTTTTACATGTCCATGAACAGTGCAGCATGTGCCAAGGAGAACATCCCAAGGAGTGAGGACAAGGACTCATTTGTTGTCCAGTCAATAAGGGTTTCTGACAGCAAAGCAGGTGCTGTGAATAATTATCCTTTTCCAGACACTTCACACCTGTGCAGCTGTATTTTATCCAGTGATCACACACAACTTCACAAACACTCATTAATTCACCCCTTGGCTGGGCTATTTGCTTGGTGAAGTCAATGGTGTAGTCCAGCAGTAATCACAGTAGAGCTTCAAGGCAGGGTCACCCAGAAAACGGCAGAGATGAAAATAAAGCCATTGGACACCAGCCATACTGAACTAGCAGAAAGTGCTCCCTCATCTTCCCAGGTCCAGCTTTAGCACATGCTGAGACACTGGAGGTTGGACTAGATGACCTCTGAAGGTCCCTTCCAACCCAAACTGTTCTATGATTCTTACCTAATCCTCTTCCCAAGAGGGAACCCATATCTGCTCTTTCTATGAATCCAAACTCTTTTTTCCTCAGCTACAACTTTCTTGGCTGGATTACAGGTGACTTGGTAGGAGCTGAGCATGTTCATTGGTGCCTGTGACCTTCAGTGGAGCCAGGGGCTGAGAGGGGCTATGCTCACACCTCTGTTACAAACTCACCCCCTGGGCTAACGCTGCCTCCTCCCATGGCTGACCCCACTCCAAGATCCAGGTTCCTATTGTCTACAACTTTGTAAAACTTAGGCTGTTTGGCATAGCACCTGAGTCTGGCTGACTTTGAAATATATATTAAATCATATATGCACTTATGTAAACACACATAAATGTATTTATATATAGACTCGTAACACTTACAGGTCTGTTGCAAATTTTTCTGAGAATAACGCAGTGGGGAAAAAACGCATTGTTTTGTCCAGGCTAAACCATTCTGGTAGCTTTTTTATTTAAAAAATGGTGGGTGATGATGAGCTTATTTTTACTGTCATTGTGAAAACAGTCCCAAATTTGAGACTGCATTTTTTTTTAATTGTCTCCGAGAAGAGTTCGTTCTGGCATGTATTTTTTCTTCTATGAGGCTCATTGCTGTGGCTGTCTCTGTGCATCACAGGCACCTGCTAGCTGATACCTATGATGTTGAACTATAGTACAACAGCAGTGTTATTTCCTTGTTTAGGATCAAGGAATTTAGCCACAGAGAGATTAAAGATCCAAGTGTATTGACCATATTTCACACAGCCTCTAATTTTTCACTGTAGAATTGCCTCCTATAGCATTTCATGCTTTAAAAATCCAGCCTCCCTCAACTTCAGATGCAGCTACAAGTGATTAAACTATCTGCCAATCAAGTCTAAGACTTTAGGTTGAGCAACTCAGGAGCAGGGATCGACTCACAGGAAGCCATCCAACATCACACAGGGCTTTCCAGGCAGAGTCATGAGTGGAATCCAGCTGTCCAGGGCAACGTGGTTTTCCTCCCAGCTACAGGACCTCTTTGCTAACCTGCCATCACTTATCTCCTCTATCACCCTACGTGTGACAAGGGACAACAAAGGATGCAGTCACCCTGTAGGTAGGCGAGCAACCTGGAAATGTGCCATGAAAACTTGGTGGATTTTTGTCTTTGACCTAAAGATCTCTGCAGGAAAGGAAGGACCTGTGCCTGAAGCTTTGGGATGCTTTGGGTGAGAGCTCCATGGCAACTTTCAGGGTTTCTGTTGGAACAAATCTGCGTGTTCTTCGCCAGTGAAATTTGCCATTTATTCAGTTTTCTTATTGTCTTCCTCCACTTCCATGGCTTCTCAAGCTCTGATTGCTTCTTCTCATCTGTATTGAAACTGCCTCCAACAATTTTCTAATTCTCAGCTTTTTTCTGCCTCATAAAAGATTTGCCACCCACTAACATCCACCTCCACAGTACTTACACCCACCACACAGGGACAGATGCTCAAAAGAGCTATAAAGGTGACATGAAGAAACTAGTGAGTCTTTTAATCCTGGTCTTCACTTAATTTCTCTTCTGCTATTTTTTAGTATGCTAATGAGATTTTGTAAATCTCTCAGATGAAAGACAAGAGACGGAAGGAAAAAACAAACAAACAAACAAACAACTCTCAACCTATTTTTTTCAAAAGCTGTACTTCCACATCTGAAATTAAGAAGTCCAAGCCAGGGCTCATGTTGGGAATTTATTTGAAATTTTAATTACACAAAATCCTATTCATTATGAATGCTTCTGTTGAATTTCTTAAGTACTGAATATTAGTTGCAGCTTTGGCAGTGGAAGGATTTGTTTTCCCTACTATCAAATGGCACCGAGAGGAGAACTTCAAACTCATTTTGATAATCTCATTCTGCAACATAATCAGGCGTGACTTGGTGACACAGCGTACGGGATGTGTTAATGGATGTCCTCATACTAATTACACACCTTTAAGTATGCAGAGAAAATGCTGCTTTAGTACATGTCCACACTGTAGCACCACTCTTCTCTGTATCAGAGGACCCCAAATTTTAGATGAGGTCACATATTTTTCGAGATATTTTGGAAAAAAAATTGGTTTTTGTGGTAGTTATAGATGTAGCAAAAATACATTACAGCATTTTAAATGTATCTCAGATGGAAAGAAATACATTATTCTCAAATTAAAATCCCTTGCTTGCTTTTCAAAAATCAAGTTTTTCAGCATAAGCTGTCATGTGGTCTTGAAGTGCAAGCAAAAAGTATAAAGATGCTTTACATTCTTGAATATATTGAAAACAATGTAATTATAATGAAATATAAACATAATCCATACTAAAGCATTTCAGCCTCATAGATGCTTTCTAAAAGACACTCAGTATACACTGGACAGGGTGGAGCAAGATCTCCTGCTTTAAAACAAAGTTTGATAGAGCATTCTCAGCCCAGGTGGGAGGACATCAAGACTTCACATGTTTCAGGCTGAAGAGTGATGCACTGCCTTGCTGAGCCTCAGCCAAAGCTGCAGATGAGTCACAGACACCCAGAGAAGTTGTCCCGGTTTAGATGCTGTGTTTGCTGGATCTCACCTGGGATCACTTTGTGTGCTTTCTTTGAGGAATAAAATACATTGAATAGAAACAAGCAAAACAATGCACATGGGCAATTCCTGTGGAGCATCTGGCACAGTTGTTTGCTAGGCAGAATAAATGAAAAGCATGGAGATGAAATGGATGAAATGGAAGCATCTAGACCAGTGGAGGTCTGGCAGGTTGGCAAGTTGATACACATCACCTGCTCTGGGGTAATTGCCCTGCACCTGCTCCAAGGGCTTAACCAAGGATTAACCTTAGATTTAAAATCTGTAACAACAGAAAAAAAAGGCATCCCAGCTTTGGGTACACACAGTATGAGACCATGAATGTGGGAACGAATAGGACCAGACATGCTCATAATGCCCAGAGCATCCTTGCTCAGTGCAGGTTTATCCTCACCCACATTGCCTTTCTGCTCTCTGCTACTTGAGTTTGGGACCCTCTGACAGAAACAGTGGCTTCCTGGAAATTTTGAAGGGCTTTTAAAATGGAGGGGATCGCTAGAGGACAATAAACTGCTCCTGTTCCTCAATGAAAAGCCCATGAGGATGCCCTTGCCAGTACCATTTACCTTTACAGAGGCACTAAAGAAAGGAGCTAAACTGAGGCTGTTTTGGTGGAGCAGGAGTTGGCATCCACGCTGTGACCATGGAGGGAATGGAGACAGACTCTGTCTCTGTCATGAGGAGCTTCCCTGCTGTGTAGATGGCTACTGCAGATGAATCTAGGACTTGGATCCTGAGATACAGCTACCATCAGCAACAGAGGTGGAAAAGGTGGGCAGCTGCAGGTCTTTCTCCTCTGCTGGTAGCTTAAAGATAATCTGACTGTTTACTTCTCTGATTCAGTTCTGGAAGACCCTGAACCTCCTCTTAGCAGGCTGCCCAACCTCACAGAAGGGCTGGAGTCATTACAGATTTGGAAGAAGCGGGGCTGGAGACTTGCCTTTGGGACCTAGTTTTGTAACTTGAATTCTTTTTGCTGCATTTTAGGACTGGGCACAATGCAGTGACAACAAACCATAGGCCAAAGCATTCGATGTTGCATTGCAACTGCTGATGCACTAGGGCATGGAGACATATATCCTCTTGTCTTTGGACTAGAAGAAGATTTTATATCTTGTTCTAAGCAAGGGTGATGCCTCTAAATGCCATCATCTTTGGCCACACAGGGCAAGTGTCAGAAGCCAATGCACACGCTATCAGGTCCTGCTCCAGAAGGGCAGGGTGTAGCCATTGTTTATCATGAGGCAATGTTGGTTGTGGCTCTGGGTGATGTAGTTAACGACCTACATATGTAAAAAGAGGGAATCCAAAATGTAGAATTAACTGAAGATTCACTTCATTCTTTATTGACTTTGTATTTTGGATAAAGCCTGTTTTAAAAGTGCAAAACCATTATAGGCTTTAATTAAGAGCAAAATGATAAAGTAGTTCCAAGCTGCATCTGCTCTGTCTGACAGGGGAAGCAGAGTTCAGAAGAACCCTATATCTGACCTGTTGATTTTGTGTTTTACATTCACACTGAGAAAGAAATTAATATGGAAAGGAATTAAAAAACAAAGAAGAAATGATTGCCCACTGTGCTCATAAACTTACCAGTTTAAACTACTTCTAATAACTCATCATCTAATATTCATTTACAAGTTACTACAGTAACAGCATGTCTCCAAGAGAAGCAGATTTGCTGGTGTCATCTGAGATAATTAGACCAAATCCAACCCAAGACAATCCAAATGCTTCCCTTCCATCAAGCAACCTCCAGCTATCACAATTGTATGACATTTAAATTCACTAACTGCTCTTTCAGAAACGGACCCTGGGAGTGCCAAAGGATGGCGCAAACATTCCTGGTCTACTGGAAGGAGAGAACAGATGAGGTGGTGATTGCTGAGCAAACCTGCAACCTCTCTTGGTGGAAACCATGTCTCTGATGCCATCCACACACACTTCCTGGCCAAGGATTTGCGCTGTGGTCTATGTCACGTTGCTCTTGCAACTGTCACAGGGTTAATGTGCAGTTAAGCCTATGCCAGACAGGTCACAGCTGAGTTCACACCCTGGGCTGGGGCCGCATAGGTGGAGCAGGGAGGTAGTACAGGGCATACAATGATGCTGATGCTGGCTTGTTGTCCTGTCTTATAGGCTGTGCCTGTGCCTACATCTCTGTAGCAGTCACTGAGCAACGTATGAGTCATAAGAGACTCCTCATTTTTGGTTAAGACCTTCTCCTGAGATCTGTGTCTGGGGGAATGCAAGAGTGGCTTACAATGGCACCCGTCTCCCTCCTGCTGAGGCACCACTGGTACTGGTGGGTAACACCTGTCTCAAACCCATCCATAAAGGCCTGGAGTGGTGGAGGTCATGCTCAGGTTTCAGGAACATATGGAAGAGGGAAAAATAAATTGTGCCAGGTTCAGAGTAACTGCCCTTTACCCTTCATGTCCCTGTACCTTCTCCACTGGTGACCTAGCCCTGAGCTGTCAGCTTGCCTTGGCTCTGGGTGCTTGCAACATGACTGTGGTGTTGAATGAAGAAATTCTCCCTGTTACAAGGCAACATAAAATTCATCATTATTCCACTGTCAGCTGAAAGTGCGGCTGGAGTTTGTGCTGTCGATCTTAAGAAAGGGAAAAATCGACAAATAATCCAGAAAACCAGTGTGAACCATTAGCTTTGGCCATGAAAAACAAGCTGCAGGTTTGGGGATTTTTTTTTGTTTGTGTAATGTATGCTGCTGCTTCGTTGATATATTCTTTGCAGTAAGGAAAGGGACATTTCTGTGGGAACATTTGGCTTGTGTCACAAATGCTGCTGCTTTTAATTTCGTGCAAATCATAGCCTGTTCTTTCTTCTCCCTCCCCCTCAAATTCTCAAAGAATAGTTCTTCTAGAAGTTTTCTTCACATGGGGAGGATACAAGTGGAAAGAGAGAACAGAAAGGGAGGTTCAACTTAGCCAGAGAAGACAATGTTCCACATACAGCAAGAAAATTGCTTCTATTAATAGAGTGAAATTTTAGATGGTTTTGTTGAAGAAAAAAAAAAAAAGCTTACAAGAAACCTCCTAAGCTAACATTCATGCTTGTGGGAAGGTACTGTATCGACAACCCTCAAGTTTGTAGTGCTCTGCCTGCAGAAGGAGCAGAGCACAGAATACAACAACATTATTTTTTTCCCCAGCCTGCCCTGTCAAAATGCCTCAGATCTGAGACAAAGAAGAGGAAAAGAGGTCAAGACAATCTCAGTGCTGTGCCTTCTGCAGCACTGCCCTTCTGGGGAGGGAATCCCCTGGTATGACCTGGCGTGCTGGCACCTCCGCTTGGACCTCGTGTGCTACCAGTAATGGAGGTTCATAGAATAACAGAATGACAGAACGGTTGGGTTAGATGGGACCTTTAAAGATAATCTAGTCCAACACCTGCCTAGGGTGGCGGCATCTGTCACTAGATCAGGTTGCTCAAAGCCCCATCCAATCTGACCTTGAACACTTCCAATGATGAGGCATCCACGACTTCTCTGGGTAACCTCTGCCAGTGTCCTCACCGTAAAACATCTCTTCCTTATGTCCAGTCTAAATCTACCCTCTTTCAGTTCAAATCCATTTCCCCTTTTCCTGTCACTACAAGCCCTACTGAAAAATCGCGCTCCATCCTTCTTGTAATCCCTCTTTATACAGGGTGTTTCAAAAAGATGGACCCAGTTTCAAAGATACAGTGATTTCAAATCCTGTCCATCTTTTTGAAACACCATGTATATTGAAAGGCTGCAATAAGGTCTCTCTGGAGCCTTCTCTTGTCCAAGCTGAATAACCCCAACTCTCTCAGCTTTTTCTCACAGCAGAACTGTTCCACCCCTCTGATCATTTTCATGTCCCACCTCTGGAACCACACCAACAGATCCGTGTCTGGTTTGTGCTAGGGACCCCAGAGCTGGATGCAGGACTCCAGGTGGAGTCTCACCAGAGTGGAGTAGAGGGGCAGAATCACCTGCCTCGACCTGCTGGCCACACTTCTCCTGATGCAGTCCAGGATATGATTTGCCTTCTGGGCTCATGTCCAATTTTTCATCTACCAGGATCCCCAAGTCCTTTTCATTTGGGCTACTCTCAAACCCTTCATCTCTTAGTCTGTATTGATACTGAGGTTGCCCCGACTCAGGTGCAGGACATTGGACTTCATAAGGTTCACATTGGCCCACTTCTCAAGCCTGCCAAGGTCCACATGGATGGCTTCCTTTCCCTCTAGTGAATCAACTGCACTGCTCAGCTTAGTATCATCCACAAACTTTCTGAGAGTGCACTCAATCCCACTATCTATGTCATTGGTTAAGATATTAAACAGTATTTGTCTCAGTATGGACCATTGGGGTACACCACTGGATACTGGTTTCCACTTGGATATTGAGCCATTGACTGTAACTCTTTGGACACCGTCATCTAGTCAATTCCTTATCCACCTAGCAGTCCCTCCGTCAAACCCATCTTGCTCTGCTATAAAGGTGAGGATGTTGTGGGGAACTGTATCAAAGGTCTTACATAAGTCCAGGTAGATGACATCCATAGCTCTTCCCTTGTCCACTGATGCAACCACTCCATTGCAGAAGGCCACTAAATTAGTGAGGCACGATTTGTCCTTAGTGAAGCCATGTTGGCTGTCTCGAATAACATTGCTGTCTTCCATATGTTTCTTCATCTTCCAGGAGGATCTGCTCCATGATCTTACCAGGCACTGAGGTGAGAATGACTGGTTGGAGGTCACCAGGGGATGACAATGTTGTTCATGGGGAAACCATGAAAAATCCAGAAGCTAGAGACTCATCACCCAGCAGAGCCACAGCTCCTGGAGTCTCGTTATTTTTAAAGTCAGGAAGGGTCTTGCTGGAAATCCACTGGCATAGGTTGTGCAATCTCTTTATGCTGGCTCTGGTCTCACTGGCTCTCCATCCCAAAATTTCCTATTTCAATGCAAGTGTAGCGTTGGAGAAAGGGGGCAGAGGTGCCATATTCGTATTTCTTATTCAAAGCCATTCTTGCACTTTAATGTCCCTCCTCACACCTTCACTTGTCTTGTAGGAAGGTTCTATGTTTTAACTTCAGTCAGGTTCTCCCCATGCAGGCAGCTTAATACATGTTCTTATAAACTTGTCTGGCTGTACAACACTCCATACCTTGCACATCATAAAAGTGAGTAATTGTACAACTATTCTGATATATTTATGGATTTTGAGGATTTGACAGTGGGGTGGCTTTTTGTTGGTTGGTTTTGGTTTGGGGTTGGTTTTGTATTTTTGGCTTTCTATAGAGAGCTTTTTATAGAGCTTTCTGCATGACATGTTATTGAACAAGATGACAGACCACTCATTTCATCACATCAAAGGCATTTCAGCCTTTCCCAGGACCAGCCTCTCTCCTTCTACCCAAAGGGCTGCCAGGGCTGGAGGGAGCAAGTGTCATGGCTCATGGGTGGGACACCGAGGAAAGGGCTGCTCCCCATGTCTCACACTGAAGTGTTTCCTACCTCTTTTCCAGGCCAGTGTGCATGTGTCCAATAGAGGGTACAGCTCCACCACCCCCCAGGGCTCAAACCACCGAGCTCCTGGCTGCAGTCTGGGCTCCTTGTCAGGATGTGACCCTGGGGTGATCAGCATGGCTTTGCTGTCAGGACATGCCTGCCCTTGCGACAACCTGAGTTCAGTTGGGATGGGCATTACATCCACTTCTGGTTTTGTAGAGGGCTAGGAGAGCTCTGGGCAGACCTCTGACACCAGACTCAACATGGCTGTGTGGTGTTTTGTGCAGCCTGTCAGGTCAAAGCATGAACCCCATGCATAGTCACTGCAAGAGAGACACCCGTGCTCCCAGGAGAAGCCACCCAAGTGTTTCTGAGACTTCATAGGCAGCGACTTGCTCAGTGAAGGCCATTAAGCACCTTCATGCTCCTATCAGTGTAGCTTCCATCTGTCTTTAAAACCCTTCATTTCCACCTTCTTTCCACTCTATGAGCATGCAGTGATGGCTCACCCTGCAATTTCCAAATCCACAGAGAGTCCATGCTAACTCAAATCTGAGCTATTCAACTGAAGCTCCCTTAATAATGGAGATAAGATGTACCTCCACAGAGCAATTCATCATACCTATCTTGAACATCCCTGTCTTCAGGGAAAGATGAAATTACTGTGCAGCACCCACAGGATGTTCACTTCTCTTCTGTGGTTAGAAGTGAAGCTGGCGTGACTGGCCCAGAATTGGACATCAGACTTGAAAATTTTCATCATGTTCAGTGCAGCAGGAGAGTCATGACTCGGAGTAGGAAAAGGTGTCAGAAGACAGCCACTGTGACTGTTTAATGGGTGATTATGAGCCCGCCTATTTGCTTAATGCAGAAAATCCTTTGAGCTTACACATTTTCTTCCCAACTAAGAGCTGGTCATCCTGATTTTCAGGCCTCTAGATTTAACAGTGAAATAAAACTAATTTACAGCTGTTGCCATTAGGAGGACAAATTTTCATCTCTTCCTTTGGGTGAGTGGCACTATAACAAATGAATGATTACTGACCCCTGATACCTATTAGAGATTGCAGTTGGGTCATCTCATTTGTTGTTTTAACACAAGAAATTAAGAGCCCTAGCAGGGCTGTCACAAAAATTGAACTGATTATGAGATTAACACTGCCTTTACCAGAGGCTCTGTCTAGAATTATATGTGGGAAAAGCTCAGTGATGAGAAGACCTTGAACCATGGGCTTGAATTGTGGAGCCCAACATGACTTTCCACTTGCACTGGCTTCCTCCCATTGCTACCTGGAAGTGTAATCCAGCTGCTGCATGTTGGACTTTGTTAGCCATATACTTTCTTGGCCTTTTCCCCTCCATCACTGCTCACAGCTAAATTGCCCACCAAAAAGATTTTGAATCCAAAGGGGATCCGTGAACGGGACAGTTTGCTCCCAACAGCAGCTGCTGCAGCAGACTCCTGTGCACTTAACCTGGTGCTGATTGAAGACTGGTCCCTGCTGCCAGGTAACAAAGCTGCTCTCCTTCAAAAGCATCCTCAGTGCTAGGAAACAAATAGCTTTCAAGTTTTAAGGGAAATACTGAAGAACGTTATGGGTAACCTAACTCTGAGCTGCGTGAAGGCAAAATGAGACCCTAGCAGTTCAGCAGAGTCTCAAGCTCAAGAAACACTTAATTGGATTCTGCTTAGACCCTGCTGCCCTTAGAGTGAGGGGGCTGCACATCACGCAGCCCCTGTGCTGATCTGAGATTGTTCTCCAGGTGCACCCTGGACCCTCAGATCTGCCAGTCATCTCTGATCTAGCAGCATTGCTCTTCCCTGCAATCTACACTGACACACCGTGCATTTCCCATCGTGTGACACAGTGCCCTGGCATTGTCTCATGTACTGAAGGAAAGAAAATCGTAAGAATTGACTGCCACTTAACCACTAGCTAGTCATTAGTTGACTAGTTGTTCCTTTTTCCGATCCAACGTACAAGGGAAAACTGTCTCACTGCCTTTAGTTCATAGAGGTCTGTTTAGTGCATCCAGAGGCAGAGAAAATACTCAGAGCAGTATCCTACACTGGGGTTTCAAGTTAGCACTGCATGAAAGGAGATCAGAGCTATAACTCTCTCTTCTACAGCAGAGCTGAGTGTCTCTGCAAGCTTGTGTTGTGAAGCTATGTGGCAAGACCTGCTTTAGATTTAGACCATAGTGCAGAAGATAAAGGATCAATGAAGGACTTAATATCTTCTGTTTTCCTTCATCCACAGCCACTTAGCACATTGTACTCCAGCACAGAATAGAGCTGTACAAACATAACTCTTCCACCACTGCAAACCAGAGCAGAACCAGTACACGCCAGCTTAGCATGCAGATCATTAACCTCATCCCTGCTTGGGGTCTTGTCAGCACTGATGAGAGCATCTACCTTCAGGGCAGGCAGTGGAGACCCTGTTTCCACAGAAAGTTCTGATGCAGTTATGGTGGGAAACCTTCTATTCCCTTTCCATTGCTGCAGCCCCAACTCATTCATCACAAATGCTCTTTCCCTAGAGCTGCTTCACCTCTTTGGTGGACCGGGGGTTGTGAGGTCAGCATTGCAAAGCTGGACCTGCAAGTCACATCTCCATTTTGCTTCCCATATGAGCTTTCTCCTTGTGTTACTCCTGCTGCCTGTTTTACATGAAGATCAGCTTTAACTTTTGGGCTTGCTCCAGCATGATTCACTAAAATTATAGTAAGTATTGAATGGTAACAGATATATTACAGAGGCAATGCTATTTGGGATACATTAAGTAAAGGGAGAGGTAGGCCATGCTGCTTTCTTCTTTTCAGTCTGTTACTATTTATCAGAATGGAAATTAGTAGCAGCAGAGACGTACAGGATCTGAATCAGCCACAGCTTAAACTGGTCAGAGATCATCCAAATGAATCGGTTACAAAGAAGACTTGCTGTTGTGTTAGATAGTTATGGGCCTGGTACTGCCCGTGGTTACACAGTAGTTACATGAATGATCTTGTGAAATCAGAATGGTTCAAGGAAAAAAAACTTGTGATTCAAGAACCTCGATATTATGTTAGTCTGCCATACTGCTTCTTGTTTCATTTTTACTTAGTATTGCTCAATATTTTATTTCCTTCTGTACTTAGAAAGGTGTCAAGCACTGACAACAGTGATGACTGGATAGTGTTTTTCAAGCCATGCAACTTGGGCAGTGAATTATAAAGAAGAATAAGAGAACAGGGAAGGGGAAACACAGTCACAGCTCCAGGTGACACTGGCAAAAGATCAGAGGAAAGTGAATGTTTCAGGATAAGAAATTGAGGTAAAAAGAGTTTTATGCAGCAGATTTACACTAATATGTGGAACAAGGTGAACTATGACTCTTAACAGTCAGATGAAAAGACGAGCATCAGTGACATCAGTATCAACCTAAACTGAGTTTCCCTTTAGCTGGAGTTCCTTGCTATTGGTCTTACACAGGTGACTGTAGTTAAAGGAATGCAGGATGAAAAATTAGAGAAGACCGTATGTGAAATAACATCAGGATTAAGTTAAACAATCTGAAACTGTAGAGTGGCAGAGTTATAGCTTAACTTTCTTCCCAGTTTAGTCTGTCATTGTCCTGATTCTCCCATCACTCGGCTATTTCTCTCTCCACTGCATGAAAGGGGAGTTGAGGGTTGAGGGTGAATAAGCCAAGCTCAGATGCAGTCATCTAGTTTTCAGTTTCTACACTCGGCTGAGACAAATCCCACCCTGCTACCACGTTGGCTCCTGAGCTTCCTGGTCACTCTCAGCCCTTTGATTCTGTCTCTTCCTGGACCTGCACTGACTTGTCCCCATGTTGCCTCAAATATGGCCCTCTTATTGTACCCATGTCTATGGCTTGCAGCCTTTAAAGGACAATGATGCACCGGTCTTATGTGCAAGGCCTAAACTGCCAAATGAAGGAGGTCTAGGGACAGATCTCTGGTCTCAAGCTCAGGTGACACAATCTAGCTTAGAGACCAACCTTTGTTGAAGGAAGACAGGGCAGCCTGAACCCATGCCAAGGAACAAGTGGTGCAGATAGTCAAGGTCCTGACCTCAAACCCAGACCTCATCACTAATTTATCAGCCTTTTTACAGGTCAATAAAACAGGCCAGTAGCCATTCCTTGCTCCTGAGGAAAAGTGGCATAGCTTCTGTCCATGTGGTTCAACTCACCTCTCATACAGGATGACTTCTCCATTTTGTCTGGTGGGAACAGCCCCTGATCTCTCTGAACCCATCAAGGAGAGCACTCGCTGGCACAGGACAAACCCAGGGGGAGTACTGGCCATCACACAGCGTGGATGATTGCAAGTTGGTGCTGTGGCCTTGGTCTCCTGTGGCTTGGTGGATACAGCCATACCCAAATTTCCCACACCCAGAGGTGGCTCAGCTTGCACAGGCGAGAGGCAGAAATTCACATCAGGGGAGTTCATGTGTCACTTCCTGAGCCCTTGAAGGTTAATGGTTGCACGGAGACTGTCAGCCTTCAGGGACATCTTTTGGCACCTTTCCTAAGCACTCGGTCATTTGGAAGGGAAAATAATAAGTGCTTTCCCGCAGAAGGCTTCTTCTTTTGACATCTCATGTCAAATTGCAGTTTCATGTCAACTACGTGTTTGTTTTCATAAGGCACTGTGTAAAAAAAAAAAATCTCATCCTTCAAGCGTACATTGTGTCAGCAGTTCTTTTGGACTGATTTCAACTCCTCAGCCATACTACAGCTCTTCTACAGCTAGAAGAGGGCATTCAGGCTTTACCTCCCCTGTCAGCCAAAGAGTCACACCGCTCTGCAAACTGCCCTTGAAATCGATGTGGTTGCTATATGAGAAATACTTAGCACATAAATCGTAGGACATGGAGGCGTTGCATATTACAAGGCATGATAAGCGTGCAGCGAACCTGCTGTACAAGCTCATTTCAAAATCTAGCACAGGACTCCCTACTCTCCTGCCTGCTTGGTTCAGAGCTTTAAGGGAGGTTGTGCTTGTGAGGGCATGTGGCTAACCCCATCCAGAGTCCAGTCAGCCAGAAATGGGGCTGAGCTTTCTCACACATTATGTTTTTTTTTGTGGTGATATGCCCACAACTCAGGCTTGATGGTAAAATGAGCTTTCTCGCCTATTTTTTGCACTTTCACCCAAATCTGAGGATGTTACTGGGTGGGCAGTGGTTAAAGAACAATAAAACAGGAATGGAAGTGGCATACTCACCTTTCAGTAGATGCCTCTACAGGGCTTGATAGTGTGCACACTGATAAATAATTATAAATGGGCACCTTCTCCTGAAATAGTGAGACAACAAGGGAGGATGGGAACGATCTGTGCAAGTTTTCATGTGTCTGGACATTTGAAAGCCAAGGAGACCACCGTAAGGCTGCATCCAGGAGGTGCTTTTGTTTCCAAGCCCACCAAGGAGAGTTAAATCTATGCATGTAACTATTAAAGGCATATCTTCCATGTTCACAAACCTGAGCCTATAAAAAGACAAGCTCGTTTACCAGGGAAAGTCTTTCTCTGTGAAAAACCTAAAGGCTCTTTAGACGTGCCAAATTGATTTCTTTGTCTTCAAGCACGAATATCAATTAAACTGAGGTTATGTCCTAGCTTAAAAGCAGGATGAGATTTATGTGAACAATCAGTTTCAGTTACAGGGAATTAATCCTAAGTGTATAGTACAGGCATAGGAGTGCATTACTTCCCTTTTATATAATTTGTTTCCTGATACTGGCACTCTGTAGCAAGGGTACCTCAAGTAAATTTGGCTTCTCATTATACATCCAGATCCCATCAGCACAAGTACAGACACCTGGCGAAGGGTCACATTCAGTTGAACATGCTCAGCTGTGTGCAGGTGACATCATGTATCACTGGAGGCACCTCAAGGTTTTGTAGATGTTACTGGTAGAGGAGCCGTGGCTCCAGGGAGAAACGCAGATGCTGAGTGGCCAAAACAGGTCTCGCTTGCGCTGGAGCGGTGCATTTCTCACTTGGCTGCTTTCTTGTACTACCACCCTCATTATTTCTGCTATTATTATTTCTCTAGCACTGAGCATAACAAGTACCTTCAAAAAGGACCGTACAGAAAGGGTGAACTGCTATAAACCCAAATTCTTAGCTGGACAAAGCCAGCACAGCTCCACCGCAGCCATTGCACCTCCGCTGTGAAGCTGTGCTGCTAGGAGCAGGGAGACATGGGGACAGCAGAGGCTCTCGCAGTTTGCGTGCTGACGTGAGGAAAGATAAAGCCCAAAGTGCTTGTGGTTTTGACTGCATGATGACCCCACTTCAACAGAAAGAGTGGAGAGTGATCCTCACACTGATCCTTTCCACCATTAGGGCATTACCCTGAGAAGAAGGAGATGCGGCTTCCAAGCCATGGGAGAAACTTCTCACTTCTAGGTTCCTCTGCAAGCAGTGAATGAAATGTAGACTGAAAGCTGCTGCCAGGGAGCTGTGTCTTCTCCTGCCCTCTGTGCTGCCATTCTTTGTTGGGTACACTCACAAACTAAATACAGGATGCCCTTGGGGAGCATGGGACTGCCTGATTTTGCACCTGGTGAGGTACAAATCGGAGACACTGAGATGAGCAAGACAGTGTCCTAAGATGTCAGCCCTTGGGGGGCAAGGAGGCACACCAGGAACATTAGCACATTTTCAGTGCCAGCTTTCATATACAGAGCCTCTTATGGTATCTAAGTGATCAGGTGAATCCTTTTGCATTAGAGACCAAACAGCATCTAATTGTATTTTAGGAGCTGAATCTCACCCTGAGTCTCCAACAGGTCATGTTGATGGACAGGCAAAGGAAATATCACAATTTTCCCCTACACTGGCAAAGGCACAATCCATCATGGGAACTTATCCATCCCCTATATACTGGGAGACCACTGAAAACCTTGGGTATCTCAGTCTATTGACTGCAGAAGGGTTACTCTGCTCTGTAACACCACGCTCAAGCTTGCACCAAATGGGTCTCATACAGCTAGCTGAGAAAAATGGGACACCTTGAATGAAGATATTGGGAAAATGAATTCAAAAGGAAGGGCCAGGTACTGGAGGTCTCTGCTCTGCCAATGGGAGCTGAGCCTGGTAGTGGCTGTGGCTGCAAAAGAGGATGGGAAGAATGAAAATAGGCTCAGCCAGACCAAGAGTTCAGTCTGAAATGCTTGCATGGGGGTTCCCTAGGTGTGAGGCACACGATAACAGTGGCACACAAGCCTCACACAGTGCCAGGACATACCAGTCATAATATACACTCTCACCAGCACTGCTGATCTTGGTGCCCGGCAAAAAATCACTTGCAGATCTCTGCATCCATATATCACTTATGCCCTGACTCACTTGCAACCTCCTCTCTTCCTAGAAATGTAAATCTCTGTGACCCAGGGATCCCAATCTGGGCTCTGGTTCAGCTCAGCTACGTATTTTGGCTCTGACCGCTGTGGAATGATGAGAAAAAGTCTGTAGAGCAGTGACTCATGAGATGAGAAAGGTGAAAAGGCAACCAGAGGTAGGACTGCAGAGGTGGGGATAGGTAACAACTCGAAGATTCAAGAAGAAAAACACCATCATAGGAAGATATAAAGTCCTAGGCAGCAACGTAGAGAGCTGAAAACTGGAAATGAAGCAGCACTGAGGACCTGTCACAAGTGCAGCATAAACCAACTCTTCCCTACCTGATGGCTGGCCACCTGTCCAGCAAGGACTCTTCAGATGTCTTATCAGGGACACCGAGCATACTAATGCTTAGCCTGGTAGCACATTAAACCCCAGCAATCTCTTGTTTGTGTCAACCAACAAACAACTTTTATACTTCAAAGTCGTGTATATCCTGCTTACAGAATCTCTTTGTGCATAGCAAAAGGTGCCTGAACAAAGTGACCTAGAAAAGGAGAGTTACAGTTTCCTCTCTCCAGCATAGAAAGCCAGCATGACCAGTAGAAGAAAATCCGGTTTCTTTGTTCTTGTTCTCCCTTTTAATCTTCATCATCCCTCCAGCTAGTGAAAACAAAACACCGTCATTGTGAATTGTTGGTGTTGGGAGTTGCCACAAAGGCACAGGGGTAAAAAACACTGGCAGAGTTATATTTCCACTTGTACACAAGTGGAAAGTGAAGTGTGTAGTATGTCATGGCACTGACTCTAAAAAGACAGGACAAAAATTCAGTAAGAGTCACTGAACAAAATACCTTTGAAGATGTGGACAGTTTATTTAATGGAAAGTGAGAGTCTGCTGGGCTAGAGTATCTGTGCTCTCAAAAAGAGAAATCTAGTTGAAGTTTTATGCTTTGTGTTTCAAAGATCTCAAAACCAACTCAAAGTGTGATTCATCTTATCTAACACCACATGTTCACAGGCATCTGCATATGATCTAGTCAATATAGGCTGTCCTAATGGTCAAAGTAAATAGCATAGTCCTCTGGGCTCACCTCCTGATCTACTTTTCCATCTACTCTAGGCATGTGTATATCCCTCCACTGGGTAAAATGGGACCCTCCAGTTAGCCAGACTTCTTCTGTATTTGGCACCTGAGAGGAGCACTGTGCACAAAGGGAGGAGTCACTGAGGGTGTGGAGTGAAATCAAAACGAGGAGCACTGGTCTGGCTGGGATGGAGTTAACTTTCTTCCCAGAATCCCATATGGTGCTGGACTTCGGATTTATTATCAGAACAATGCTGATGACACAGGGATGTTTTAATTATCGCTAAGCGATGTTTGTTCAGTGTTGAGGTCTCTGTTTTTCACTCTACACCCCCGACAAGTTAGCTGGGGGTGGGCAAGAGGTTTGGAGGGGATACAGCTGGGACATATGACCCAAACCAATCAAAGAGGTATTCTACATCATGCTCAGCAATAAATTACCAGGAGTGGGGGAGCAATCTTTCCAAAGTAGCTTTTGCTTGGGGACCAGCTGGACATTGGTCTGCTGGTGGGATGTGGCAAGTGACTGCATTTGTATCAACTTCCCCCCCCCCACCTCCTTTTTCTTCACTTATTAAATTTTCTTTGCCTTGACCCACGAGTTTTTCTTGCTATTGATCCTCTGATTCTTTCCCTCATCCTGCTGGTGGGGAGTGAGGCCAAGACCAGCATGCTAGCTTTGTCAGAGTCATCCCTGAAGGAAATGGGCTGAGCCAGTGGTGAAGCTGGTGAAGGGTCTGGAGCATGAGTCTTATGCAGAGCGGCTGAGGGAACTGGGGCTGTTCAGCCTGGAGAAAAGGAGGCTGAGGGGAGACCTGATCGCTGTCTACAACTGCCTGAAAGGAGGTTGTAGCATGGAGGGTGTTGGTCTCTTCTCCCAAGTAACAAGTGATAGGATGAGAGGAAATAGCCTCAAGTTGTGCCAGGGGAGGTTTAGAGTGGGTATTACGAAAAAATTAATAACCAAAAGGTTGATCAAGCACTGAAACAGGCTGCCCAAGGAAGTGGTTGCATCACCATCCCTGGGGATGTTTAAAAGACACGTAGATGTGGTCCTTAGGGTCATGGTTTGGAGGTAGACTAAATGATCTGAAAGGTCTTTTCCAACCTAAATGATTCTATGGTTGTATATGATAGGAAGCATGGTCTCCAGCCCCTGCAGATGAAGGCTTAACTCAAGCTGTGGTAGCCTGCTCACATTTCAGGTGTGATAGCGAAGGCAGTGGCTGAGCAGCTGCCTACTGCCAGGAATGAAGAAAGGGGCAGTAGGCATAGGATAACACCATCTTTTTAAAATTAATTTGTTTGTGACCTCTGATGGAGAACTACAGTGGAGGCAAGTGATGATTTACACCTGGTGGCCAGACAAGACTGCCCACACAAAAGCTCTGTGGTGTTTCTCTCCACCCAGCCTGGCTTTAGGTGAATGCAGAAGAAGAGAAGTTATCTTCTCTTTAACCTTTCCATACACCTCCTTGGTGTGAGGCTGCCCCAAAATGCAGCACAGACATGGCCTGACCACAGGCACATTCAGCATTGCTTATATCATGTGTCTTTCCTCTGATGGCCTCCATCCTACACCTCTGCCCTTCCTTCCCTGCTGCCCTCCTGCCCCACTCTGGTGGCACATAGCTCTGAAACCAGAGTGATCCCCACAGTCCACCCCCACACTCCAGCATGCAACTTGCTGCCTGTGATGTTCCCTGTGCTGATAGTCCAGTCTTGGCCCCCTGGCCAACACTGCAGCAACATGTCTTTAAGGCTTCCTCCCTGTCTTAGTTACTATTATTATTTCACAAGAGCTTCTGAGAGTTTGGGAGCATCTTGATAATTTCTGATCTTAAGCTTAACTTCCTTATGGTTGCATTAACTTCTCCTTGTCTGGTTGTGTATGCTTAGGAGGTCTGGAAGCCAAATGTGTTGTCTCAACACTTAGGCAGCTTGCTATCCAACACACTGGGTTTCTTTTGGTCCTCCACTGCACTGAGGTGACACTGTGTGATAAATCAGATGTCACGAACCCAGCCTGATCTGGTGCAACCACAGTGACCAGGTTTTGGAGCCTCTTTTGGTATAAAGTGCACTTGTGGAAAAGTGATAGCCCATTGCTTCCAGATAAATACAAATAAGGAATGACTAAAGTAGGTCTCTCTCCCCCGCCTTTGAATGTGATGAAGGACACCACGTTAACAATTCTTCTAGCCGTCATGATAACATTTCTGAGCATGGAGCCAGCACTGGCACCCTCGGTGTCTCCTTTCCGCACCTCCTCTGAGAAAAACTGATCCTGCTAAGTAAGAAAGGACATTCCTAATCACATTAGGATCACCTTAGAAGGCAGACAGGGTAACAAAATTAAAGCTTTTAAACCATTATCTATGCTTCATGAACATCTGTATTGATGCAAGCCTGTGGAGAGTTAAGCTGAGCTATGGCTGATCTCATTATAGCTTTAAAAACCAAAATATGTGGAAAGCTGGTCCATGGCTGTAAGAAAACCATCAGTCTTTTTGCAAGAGGCGAGAAAGAGCTCTGCTCATTCCCAGAGTGGTTATATTCTGATTCTTGATTTAAAAAACAAAATTATCTCCAATTCATCAAATCTTTTCCTAGGCTCCATATGCAAACTAATATATACACATATACCTAGTCAGGTAGTGTGCCTATAATTTCATATTACATGCATTATGCCACAGTGTTTTAATCCTGTTGTCTGCATCTTGTCTGATGTAATAATTTATTGTATTATTTTGCATAACCAGAGTTGAGGTACTGTATGGAGAAGCCAGGGAGCGTGTCTGATCTCCTTGCTATGACAGCAATAATTGAAGTCATATGGTTATTGTACTTGGACAGAAACATAAACTCTGCAGAAAAACTGGACTGGATGAAAGAGAGGATAGGACTGAATTTTGGCTAATGAGAAGTAGACATCTGTATAGCAGATGATAAAGTGGTTAGGAATTTTACTATGCAACATGTTTTTCTTAAAAGCACTAAATAGGAACTATTCACATATCTCTTAATATAAGTTAGGAAAAAATAGGATTTCCTGTTGACTTATAAAAAATATAATTTACTGTGGAATAAACCCCTCATTTTCTTTGTATATTTACATATATATATAAAACTAAGAAGGTAAAAAATCAAACCAAAATATTCTGAATTTGATTACATCAGACAGATGGGCCAAAACCAAAAAGCTGGTATCTGGAGCTGGGTGTGCTCAGTGCAGAGGCATATATGGCTATGTCCAGCAAAAGAAGATCAAGTAGTGAACCCAAGCAGTGGACTCCTGATCATCCACATACCCAAATTATGAACTCACTCCATATCTTTGCACCTCTCCAAGGTGAAATTTCTATAGCGAGAGCTAACCCTAACCAGTTGAAGAAGTCATTGGCATTCAGATTCAGACAAGAGATTACCTCCCATCCCTCTTTCATTCAGCATTATAGATATAACCCGCCAATCTCGGACTTTGATACTGTACTTCCTCTGTTCAAACATCACTTCTGCAATGTGTTTATATTGTTGTGTATAAATGCATACACGTGCGTGCACACACCCACATGCGTTATCTTCATTGCTCCCGTTTAGCAGAAATCTGAGCCTAATTTTAAAGTGTCACAGCTCAAATATAATCCCCCAAAAGAGTTTGCAATGCAGATCATTTCAGCAATCTGGTTCACAGCACAGTGCCCGAAATGGTAATATTGGTAACAGACTGAGATGAGAGAGCAGAAACTTTTAAAGCCAACCTCACCACTGAGATCTATTATGAAACTACCCTCTCCATCTACAGACATTTAATTGCTACCTGGCTTTTGGCCTCATTAAATTCCAGATAATTAATCCCTAAGTACTAGATTTTCACTCTGCCCCGAGACACTTCAACAGGTTTTCTTAGCATTGGACCTGAAATGATCATTTCCTGCTCTCAGTGCTCAAGACGCTGTGCCAAGCAATTTAATACATGTCCATTAACAGCAGACCATTCTGTGATATTAAGGGGAAGAAAAAGACAGGAGAAAAGTACAAGCCTTGCACTATCATCAGTTTCACAGTGAATTCGAGTAATCAGAAAAATGCAGATGTAACCACTCACAGGACAATTACCCCATTGCTCTCCAGGGAGCTCGGTTTGTTAAAAACCTGGTCCCTTCTTTTGGCATTGAAACCACCTCCCACTTCCACTCTCAATTCTCCAGTTCTGGTTCAAAGGTGGAAAAAATCTCAAGGAAATGAGCACAATGCACTCCCTGTTGTGAAATAAGGACATAAAAGTTGTAATTTAGTCCTAAGTAAATACTACCACAGATTTAATTCAATCAAAACTTTCCTCTTTGTCTTAAATAATCAGCAGAAAGCATCTGCTGTAGGTCTCCCTTCCTTGACCGCCACCAGCAGAGGCATAGTTGGTAGGGAGTATCCTGTGGGTGATGTGCGCAAGCAATGCCCTCAGGGACAAACAGAAGTCATCTTGCATGAAATCTGCACTTTTGCCCCTGGACACCCAACATCATCTCCATTTTTTCTATGATTTGGATAACAACTTTAATGTAATCTCTCATAGAATGTCCTGAGTCGGAAGGGACCCACCAGGACCATCGAGTCCAACTCCTGTCCCTGCATATGCCAACCCCACAGGTCACACCATGTGTCTGACGGCGTTGTCCAGTCTCTTCTTGAATACTGTCAGGCTTGGGGCCGTGACACCTCCCTGGGGAGCCTGTTCCAGTGTCCACCACCCTCTGGGGGAAGAACCTTTTCCTGATGTCCAACCTGAACCTCCCCTGGCACATCTTCCTGCCATTCCCTCGGGTTCTGTCACTGGTCACTAAATAGAAGAGCTCAGTGCCTGCTCCTCCTCCTCCCCTTGTGAGGAAGCTGGAGCTGCCATGAGGTCTCCCTTTAATCTCCTCATCTCTATGCTGAGATGGTGCAGCACAGACTTGAAAGCCACTTTCTTAATTTATTTTCTAGACTGTTGGGGCTGGCACAACAGCCCTATCAGGGCTGAAATGTCCTCACAAAGCTCCTGGTTCATGTACTTTGAGATGAGACAGGGGTAGTGTCTGTCCTCCAATGAGCACTCTTTCTGGACTAGAAATGCTATCAACTTACATTTTCTTTTTATGTTGTTTTTTGTTTTTTTTTTTTTAATTTTTATAGCACTGTATTTCAGTTTGTTGTATGTTGCAGGTGCCCAGACAGATTATCTCTGAAAACAGCACAATTAATGGCTTTCTGTGACTTCAAAATCAAATGTATTTTAACCAACTTCAATAAAAGCCCCTTCTTTTTGCTGATAGGAGGTGTGAACCTGTAAGCGCTAAGCCCCTGAAGCTTTCCCTGACTTCAGAAGAGGTTTCATCTCTCTTTCCACAGAATTACTGAGAGTGAACTCCTCCTTAATGAAAAGAGAGGAAACCGGGGCTTAATTCTTTCTGTGTCACAGACCTTTGTTTAACCTCTGAAAGGCCTTGGTTTTTCCAGCTCTACCACACAGGTAACCGTATTTATAAGCAGACTTGGAGTTTCTATTTGAGGAATATTTTATGAAAACCTGGCTATTTGCCAAAGACACGCATGATATTTTCCAGACCAATGAGCCATGGACTCTTTACTGCAGATGGAAAAAAAAAAATAGACATACTAGAAGATCCAGTCCCCTGAAACAGGAGTTTTGATATCTAGTTGGAACAGAAGTGGCACATTAAGGCATTATAACACTACCAGTGTGGTTTGCCCAAGGCTGAGGTAGCAGAAAACCTCATCTACCTGATGTGGGATGACCAGGGCTGCTTCAGGAGCCTGCAGGACAAGATGTTCTGCAGGGAGAATGCTCTCTGCCTGCTCCTGGGTGCGGAAACCAGCTGGATGGGTCAGGATGTGACTGGGAGAAAAGGGAAGGAGCAGTCTGGCAAAATGGGGCAGGGGGAGGATGTTACAGCTGATGTGGGAAAGCAGAGGAGAGAGCTGGGACTCTGCTGCTGGGAGTAAGCGGTGTGTGCAGACACTGCTGCCTTTTGCAGAGTGCTGAAGCACCAGCCGGTGGTTTTGCAAGCTGGGGTGACTTTCACGAAGTCTCGGAGGGCAGCAAGTGCTGATCCAGCAGTCGAGATGAGCTGTAACTGCACTGCAAAAGCTGGGAGAGAGAGGAGAGTGGAGGAAAGCGGCCCTGGAGGGACCAGGCTGATGTGGTGGGTGTCGAGGGAATGCTCAGGCTGTTGCAAAACTGTGCAGAGGAAGGGGAGTCTCACTGAATCGATGCAAACCTCTATTGTCAATCAGCTGTAATTGATTTTTCTAGGGTTATTTTATTTCCTCCCCTCCAACCCCCAGCAAAGTTACTCTCTTTTTTACAACAGAGTCAGTGTTTCTGTGGGGATATCAAACTTCTCCCAAGCAGGAGGGAGGGGATACTTAACTTCCAGGCTGTTGTGTGGTATCTCAAGTTGCTACTATTTTGTTAACATTCAGGAAAAAGAAAACACTGAACAGCCTCTTCCCAGCTTCCCCAAAGCCCGTCCAACGACAATTAAATGTAGCCCTTTTTTTTCTGCTGACAGTACCATTTCTCAAAATATCATATTTTGCTCATAGACAAGTCATCTCTGTCAATGAAAGTCATTGTGTCTAACCTAGAGGTCTTTCTAAAAGACATCAGGGAGACAAAGTGGACTTAAACTCCTGAGAAAGGATTTTGGTTTGGGATTTGTGCAGCTGGCCAGGTTAGGTTACCATAAGAGCCTCTCTGAGCTTTAAAGGATGTGTATTTATGCCTGGGAGGGAAGAAAATTTCACGGTGTCCTCACCAAAGCTTCACCCTGTGTTACATCGGTGAAGTTGGTGAAGGGTTCGGAGGGGAAGCCATATGAGGAGCAGCTAAAGTCACTTGGTTTGTTCAGCCTGGAGAAGAGGAGACTGAGGGGAGACCTCATGGCGGCTACAGCTTCCTCACAAGGGGAGGAGGAGGGGCAGGCGCTGAGCTCTTCTCTTTAGTGACCAGTGACAGAACCCGAGGGAATGGCAGGAAGATGTGCCAGGGGAGGTTGAGGTTGGACATAAGGAAAAGGTTCTTCCCCCAGAGTGTGCTGGACACTGGAACAGGCTCCCCAGGGAGGTGTCACGGCCCCAAGCCTGACAGTGTTCAAGAAGAGACTGGACAACACCCTCAGACACATGGTGTGACCTGTGGGGTTGTCCTGTGCAGGGACAGGAGTTGGACTCGATGATCCTTGTGGGTCCCTTCCAACTCAGGACATTCTATGATTCTATGATAAGTTTCAAAATCGCATCCCTCTTTTCCCCTGCCCCTGCCACCAGCTTCACAGGCTCTCTCCAGATGCTTGTCCTCAGCGATGGATGAACACGCTGTGAATACACAGAGTCGGTGGGGAGCAGTGGAAGATCCTCAGCCTTGCAACTCGCATTTTGTTTAGACCAAAGTAGGCACAAACATGATGCCCTGTAGTTCCTAGGATTGGTGGCTAAGAGGCAATCCCAGGAGATAGTGGTATGACCCTTGTTTGAGGGACCAGTGCTGCACTTCCCAGAAGGAAGCATGATGCATAAACAGAGGAGCCATCGAACTTGTGCGATTCCCATTTTGCCCAGGCAGCTACAGCAGAAGGAACCCTTGGAAGATGGCACTGCTACTGGGTCCTGACAGACAGGAATTCCCTTCCCAGTTATTATTTCTTAGCATGTATGTATCGCTTAACCCAGATCTGATGCACAGAAATGTGTTGTTCATGGTAACAGTCTCCTCCCCTTTTATCATGACAGGCCAGCAGTTTTATGACAGTCTTTGGTACCTGCTGTGTCTACAAAGCGTTGATTTATAGTTTGCTTAATTAACCTTGTTCTATTGCATATTGATTTTCTGTGTGGTTAATAGTTTAACTTAAAAATGATGTGAAGGCCGTAACTACATTAAGCCTGTATGAACAGCAAAACCTCCCGACATAATAAAGCAAAAAATTGTTGCTGACCTGCAGCTGGTGCATCCTCTCCCCGAGAACCTGCTTAAGCATCTTAGCTAACACATTCTCTGAAATAATTTATCTCAGAGGTGAGATCATAAGCAAGCTAATTAAATACCAAATTGGTTATTGTGGGTGCATTTACTGGGCATGAAAAAGTGATGCATCTCTGACATTTCCCTCTGTAAATACATTTTAAATAAGACATTGGTAGTGAATTACCATACTATAAAATTAAACCAAATAGATGTATTTTGAATAAGGCAGCTGCATTATGATAATTAAATAACATCAATGGATTATGCTTATATAAAAATTCCAGAAAATCAGGGGCATCACATCATGATATGGCATTTATTGCTTCCCCAGCTATAGCATCTGGGTTAGAAGACGCTCAGAGGATATGTCCACATTAGTGACGAGAGTAGCACAGGGCAGGAAGGAGGGGGCCGATTTGCTGTTCTATTTTGAGGATGACCTCTCCACACCCACTGTTTCCCAGCCATGAAGTTTGGGGCAGCTGCTAATGCTGTGTGTACACCACAAGTCACTTCCCACCATGATAACACCAACACATGAGCTGCAGGGTACAGCTCCAGGCTCGGGACCTCGGGGAGCCCTGCACCCTGGCTGCTCTTATTTACCCCTTTGAGCACATGCATTTCTTCTCTTCTTCAGATTTGGGACTGGGTTTGAGAGGTAAACCCACCAGAAAGGTGGGCTTTCTGCTCTTGCTCCTCTCTTTGCTTTGCAACAGAAGCAGCTGCCCGGATTTGATGGGATTTGTGCATTTTTGGAGATTCAGCCATGAAAATATTGCATCCAAGATGCCATTCAGCATGTCCAATAACCTGGCCAGCACATGAGTGGCCTCAGCCTTATCTTGCACACTGAAAATGATGATAATACACACACACATACACACACACACCATTTGGGACTGTGACAGCCTTGGTACTCATTTTCTGTGGTGACGGATATGCAGAAAATTAAGTTGCCTGGCAGTATAAAGGAACACCTTTCCTTTGACCATGTAGTACCTGTACATCTACTACTGCCTAACATGCCCCTCCATTCTTATTTTAACCTGTCATAAGGCAGTGCACAGTATCCCCTTGAATTTTCTGCTAGTTAAGAACCTGCTACCACTGAGCTGACAAGTTTGTGGGTTTTTTTTTTATTTGCCATGCGACGTTAGGACATATTCTATGAGAGTTAATCCTCCCCTGGAATTAAACCCCCGAGACTGACTGGCAGTACTGCAAACACTACAATTTCTGCCTCTGCTTCAGCTCTGGGAACTCTTTGTGCTTGGTACTGAATGAAGCACAGTCTAATCACTGTTGTCCATGGGGAACCACCAAGAAAACACAAAGTGCTGAAGAACATTTTTGTTTATCAGTGAAGATAAGGATGGTGAGTACTCCCACATATGTTTTTGTTTTTTATCAGGTCATTGGTCTGATGAAGCGTAGATGATTTATGATGGACCTCCCAAGGGGTTTGCCGTTTTCTAGAGAAAAACACAGAAGTTGCTGCACTGACACACACCTTTGCAAATTAGTACCTTCAGCCTTGACCTAGGTGACTGAATTTTACTTTGGTTGGAAGCTGAAATTAAAAGGTGCCTACTCTGCTGAATTTGTTATGGAAAAAGTCAAGATGTTGGTGCAGATCTACCCCAAAACCCCAATGCATGATGACAAGGGAGGTTAGGGGGTCTGCACATGCCTTGTGGCGTCTACGCCAGACCATTGTCTTCTGTCCATCTCTGCCTCCTCTTACAGTCCCAGGTGGAGTGAGCATTCTCTGCTTCCCTTCAGAAGGCAGGCAGGGACACCACACTGCGTAATGCTGTGGCGGCATGATTGCTTCATTCCCTCTCAGTGGTGGCTGCATATTAACTGTGGATTAACGAGCCCTCCAAGTATTACTTAATGCTCCTAAAATGCTTTATATTTTCTACTTACAATATAATTATCATTAAGGGATTAAAGTAAAAAAAAAAGAAAAAAAAGAAAAAAAAAGAAACTTTGGTGGCTACAATTAAGCTTCATCATCCTCATTTTGGGTCTTAGATATTTACAGCCCAACTGTGAAATGGGAAGAGCATATCCTCCCAGCCTCTTTGACACCAAAAGGATTGGTGGCTTCACAGCGTTTATAGCAACAGGACCAGCTTTGCAGATGGGTCCCTCACACACATACAGCAGCTTAACCTACAGCAGGAGATTTGTCTGGTTTGGCCTCCATCCCAAACCACCAAACTGACATCGGAGAACATTGTCCCTCACCTCATTTACAGAGAGACAAACCAAAGGCACAGGCTCCTGCAGAGCATCCCAGCTCCCTGATCCCTGCGGCGGGTCTGGGGACACGATGGACGGCTGCAGCACGTGGATGTGCCCGTCAAGTTTGGAGGCAGATAAACCCCAACGCCTCGGCAGGATGCTGCAGTGAATAGATCCTGTCTCCTGCAGAGCTTATTAGTTCAGGCACAGCACCCGTCTAATGCAGCTCTTTAGCTGCTAGGCTCAGGCTGGCTCGTATCCAGTCTCTGCTGTGTCTCAGCTCCATCCTTTCTCTCACCCCAGCTCCTGGGACAAGCGGTTCAGGAGGTGGGCAGCCTGCCAGTGCTGCTGGTGAGCTCAAAGGCTGTGTTTGTACACAGAGGGGAAAAGCAGTCTTGGGTATAAAGGCAAGCACGGCAAACTCTCTGTCACTGTTAGCTGTAGCCTGGGCTCAGGGCATTGGGTCAGACATCACTGAGTGCTCTCCAGGGAGCTCAGCCTGATTTTGCTCATGAACTCAGGAACAGATGCTCACTGGATGGGTCTTGGGGAAGTCTGGTGATGCCCACCAAGAGGTAGGGCTGTTCCCCACCGGAGAAACAAGTTATCCACAAAACTGGACTTGGGCTGTCAGATTTCCTAACTGCAGAGGGCTGGACTAGGTTCTTGCTCATCTTTCAACACTCAGCTGTTTGCAAACACCAGGTGGCATGGGTCTTACTGGAGTGCCTGAGCTGTAATTACGGGTCAGCCAGGACTGGAGCTGTCTGCACCCCACTGCATGACTTGCCTCTAGAGAGCATCAAGGTCCTTTTACATTAAAAAGAACGCGGAAGTTACTCAATCTGCACATTTCTTCTATGTTGTAAAAGTCAAGAAACAAGAGTTACTATCACAAAAAATGCTGAAAGGTTGCTTTCAGCATCAATTAATTTTCCCTATAAGTGAATAAGAAAAGGTCTTCCCTTCCCCAACATCTGCTTCATCAGACTGAGTTCTCTTGCTATAGGCTGTTGCTTGGCCTCTGGCAAATTGAAGTTGCTTCAGTTAAAGCAGCAAATAGGCAAAATACCCAGGCACAGCCTGGATTTATCTGTGAACTGAGATGTTGTTTTCTGATCACTGGCTTATTATTAAAAAATCATTAAAAGCTTAAAAATTATTAACAGATACCTCACCAGTAAAAGTGTGCTTAGCTGCAGCACTAAATTATCTTCAGTTGCCTTGTGAAGCTCCTGGAGATTAAGCTGGCTTCTGATCTGTTTTCTGATAGTGCCTTCATCTTTTACCAACAGCCTGAAAGGAAGTTCAGTCTTTATAATCAGTTATTTACAAACCAGTGGTTATGTTTGCATGACCTCGCATGACCTTAACATTTTTGAGTCTCTTTTTTGAAATATTTTCCGCGGCAGAAGAAACTCAGTAAAAGTTTTGTTTTATTTTTAAAGATGTATCTTCTCCCTTGAGACTCCAGTCAGGAGTTGCAACTGGATGAAACATTGCAGTTTGGCTGTAAGGAGGAAACCAAATGAAGTGGTGGTGAATTACTGCAAGCATTTTGTCTTTGTCCCTGCCATATTTTATATCCTGAACTAGGGCATAGCCATAAGCTGCCTGCAAGCAAACACACCCCTATTTGTAGGAACTTGCTCCTGCTGTCTTCTTTGAGTTTGCATTCTCTTGAGGTTGGCAGGTGGCTGTGGAAAATGCGTCTTTTCATCCGCTCCCAAAAGCACAGATAATGAGGGGCCTAAACCGGGCTACATGTCTTTAGGCAAATATTTATATGGGATACTGCTTGGCTGAAGAGGGGTAAAGAGGTCCCAAAAAAAAACTTTTGCCGGAGTGATGGCAGAGAGAAAACTAAACGATCCAGACAATCCCCTGACCACATCACAACTACTTTGTAGGAATGCGAGTAGAGAAAATGAAATGTGAACTACCCTTCCAAGCCAACAAAACACCAGTAAAACACTTTTCAAGGACCAATGCTTCATGCTCCTGTCAGGTACCCTCTGGTGAAGCTTGCTACAGGACACTTCTGACCCCAGTGCTGGCAGGGCCACTGCTGGGACTCACGTTCCCACAGCCAAGGCAGCAACGGGGAACATGTGCCTGCACTTCAGCTGCCTCTTCAGTCTGACATATTAATGAAAACTCTTTTAACGAACCCACAAAGGTCTGTGGAATGGGATGGTGGTGGTATGGCAAGCAGGCTTATGCGCCCCTCTGTTGCCCCTGCGCTAGAGGCAATGACAGCTTTTAGGGGAACAACAAAATGTGGGATGGCAACATTTTAAGCTGCCCCAACAAAATACAGCTCACCTGCAGACTTCCATACTGCAAACCATGAGCTGGCCTAAAGAGGCTGGGTAAATCAACATTTCCTCACCTCTAGTGATGTTACCCCATCCTAACTCACCAAAACCTGTGTGGTACATCTGGCTTTCATTAATCAAAGATAAATAGAAACAAATTCCATCAAGCCTGGGATAAAACCCAGGATCCAAACAGGAAACAGAAGTGATACTACCTAAGTAGCCTCTCTGCTTTATACCTCTTTGCACAGCTAATTAACAGAGCTCACACACCAAAAAAGTGGGTCTGAAGCAGTAAGGATCCTGCCGTAGGGGGCAAGTAATCATGAAGCAGTTAATTGAATAAACCCAGGGAAAGTTTGTTCTGCTGGCAGCTATCCCGTAAGGAGAATGAAAGGCAGATTTGTCCAAGTGGATTATTTGTTCCATGCGACTTGCTCTATGTTATTTGCTCCACTCGGTGCTTTTTAGGAATGCATTTACCCTTGTGCCATGGTGCGAAGTCTTCACAGAAGGATGATGAACAGTCTGTCCTCTCCCCTTCAGAGTTTATTTTGCATTGCTTGTAATTACCAATAAGGGTGCTTGTTCCAAAGCATATTTTGAAGTATGCCTTGTACTATTTTGCCATCCCTCATCTGCCACAGTGACCCCCTTTCCAATCCAAACTGATTTAATTAGCTGGTAATAGCTCTGGGCTTTAGACTACCATAAGGATTTGTATTTCAGACAAGTTTAAATTACCAGATACTTGTGTAACTAGTATAGCTCCATATTATTTCACTGGAATCAGCCTACTGTGCTGATCCTTGGGTTCCTGAGTATGTCCCAAATGCCCGTCTGTCTGTCTTCTTCATTCTTTTCAGATATGTCTTTCAGATACAACTTTGGCTTGGTTGTTGTTGACTCATATGTTCAATGATTGCTCTTGAGACCCTTATACTGCTGCAGACCTCTTTGCACTCCAAAATATCAATCCTGTTTTTATACAGGATTGCAGGGCCAGAACAATTCAGGTGTCAAAGGATCTCCTGCTGGTTACAGTCCTGCTAACACAACTCAGGATGAGGTTGGCCTTTGCCACAAGGGTACGTTGCTGGCTCACTTTCAGCTCGTCCACTAGAACCCCTTCGTCCCTCTGTATTGCCTGGCAATGGTGACAGCATCCGTGGTCTATTTGTTTGGTATGCCTGAAATTGTCTGTTGTCAATTAGTCCAAAAAGTTGTTGCCTACTTTTTTCTTTATGAGATGTTCCTTCTAGTAGAAATAAATTGAAAGCTCTCACCCTGCAGTTGTGTTGCTAGTCTTTTTTTTTTTTACTTTTTTTCTGTATCTGAGATCTCCCTCAAAGCTTGCTTTTGAGGAGTGGAAAGAAGATTGTCTTACCTGAACCTGTGTAAAATAGTAGTGAATATAATACTTAGTGTTATTGTGCCCAAACTTTCTGGGTTTCTCTTAAGGAGACAATTGTCCTGATTGGGTTTTCTTTTGCGTAAGTCAAAGAAACTGGAGTTCATTTCACCTAACTTCAGCTAGATAAAAATGATCTACCCATCCCAAGCTAATCTTCTGGCTTCCTTGATTTTCAGTGGCAAGAAGGACAGTCTTCCTTTGAGAACAATTCATCTCGCTGATCCTAGACCCCAAAAGATGGTGCACCTCAGAGATGTTCTCATCTCTCAGGTAGTGCAAGTAGGGAATCACAGAATTGCCCCACAAGTAAAACCCCATTGGTCTGTAATGTGACTTGTCATACCATGGGGATTCTACCAGCAGAGATAACACCTCCTTGTGTGCAACGAAGCATCCTATCTGAGCAGATGTTGCAATGTAGCAATGAGACATCCAGGCCCACTCCTCTATTAAAGAGAAAGATGTCTTCAATCTGCCCTGCACTATTCAAAGGAGATGGACAAGTTTGCTAGACTCAGAAGGCTTTTCATATGGTCTTTTGCTGGATCAAGTTTGATAATTTTTAGAATAAGTATGTTGGAATAAGGATCTGATCATGCAAAAATACATATATTTGAATCTGTGCACATGCTTGACACTGAGCCCCTTACTGGCCTTGCTGAGTTCAGAGCACCATCGTGATCACGGCCACCATCCTGCTGTTTCCATTTCAACCTCTCCTTTCCGCAAAGCCTGAAGGTGACCTTAACAGTCCCCTTACCCCAGCTGCCCTATGTAATCCTTGTGTGGTGGTTATTTACTCCATTTTCACACTTATTACTTTGCTTATTTTCCACATGGCAGTCCCCAAGAGTGGAAGAACGATGTGGTTTTCTGCTCCATAGCAGCCGCCTCCTTGCTCATCTATAGTGTTTGTTTTCTGCACAAGAAGACATTACTGATTTAATCTTTTTCTGTCTCATTTATGCTCCATTTCTCTGTTTCTCTTTCCACTTCAGCTGGCACTTGATGTGAGACAGTGTGTGATCTTGTGTTTAAGATATTCACAAGAACCTGTGTCTCTTCTCCACCATGCATTTCCCAGTGGTTAATGGACAATTGCCAACCACTCTGGAGCTTAATATTTCCACATGTAAAATAACAGTAACATCACTAAAGCTGTGAAAAGATTATTTTTCACTTGGGAGGCCAGTCTGGAAGGAAAAGCGATTTCAGTTTGGATCAGCTCAGAATGAAATTGCTCTAGAAGAAAAGCACTACATCTGGTATGGAAATAACTGGTTAATTCCTTTCCAAAGTTATTTCAAACATTTCTACCTTTTTAAAAAACAAACACCAAAATAAACATGCAAAGTACTCAGAGGTCTCTGCCATTCTCCCCCCGAGATGCTTTCATGTTGTTGCGGAGACTGAAGGGGAGAGCTAAAGATAAATCCATTAATGTTATATAAGTCGCTCCAAAATGCCTCTAAATAAATAAAAGTGCTTCAAATTGTACACTGCGTATGTGCCAGGAAATTCATCAGCAGTGCCAGGACACTCTTCCCTCTTTGGAGGAGAACTCTGTGGGAGAGCCGAGCAGGAGTATTGCAGGTGGCTATTAGCAGCAGGTCACCCAGAGCAATTTTCAAGAGATCTCCATGCACCACTGGGGTTTTGCCGTTCAGCACAGCCCTCAATAATCCCTAAGGGTAAGAGCTTTGTGGGAGGTTGTGAAAGCCAGCTGAGGCCACTGCTCTCCCCAGCTGCTTGCTCCTGCAGCATGGAAGCAGAAGGGATGAGTGCCTACTTCGGTAGTGCACACGCCGGATTGCCAGCTTAAATCCCTGCTGACAGTGGTTTTGCACCACCACACTGAAGCAGAGGGAAGATGTTCTCTTTGGCCAGCACTGGTGAATGGATCATGATGGTGGCTCATTGCGCTGGATGGACTGTTGTGGCACCTCCAGCCAGACCTGACTACTTGAGCCCTGATCCATTGCACAGTGGCAATTCACTTTTGCAGGTGTGTAAGACACTTGGCTTCCACTCCAACTGCATCAGCAAGTGATGACAGGAACATTTCATTGCCTCTTGTAGCTCTCCTCATCTTGCTGGTGATCATTTTAAAGCAGGACTTCATCTGTCAATAGGTAAATAGGTGGCACCAAACAAGCTGAGGATCGAATGATTTTTTTCTGAAAGAGCTTAGAGGAAAATAAGAGATCCAAAGTTGCAGTGAAATTAGTGATGCTTTCCTTTCAGTGGGAGTAAAAAAAAGGCCAAAATTAGGTTATTGAATGACAGATGAGAACAAGACTTTGGTATAGCACATAGTGGGCAGGATGAGGAGGAACAATAACGCAGAAAAGAAGGAATCTAGCAAAAAGAGGCAAGCTATGGAAAGAAAGAGAAATGAGGCAGTCTGATAAAGTGCTTAATGTCTCGCCATCCATGCTTTCAATTTCCAAATAAAGCATGTTCATTCATGGGCTGGGAAGTTGCTCCTGCTTTCAGAAGGACCCAAGCGGAGACCTCAGGCCCAGTCTCTCCCCAGCTCCATCAGAAGCTGGACCCAAATCGGCTGAACATGGTGGCTCAGCTCTGCTTGCCTCTGTTGCAAAAATCACATGAAAAGCAGGCTCAGTGTACTACCTAAATCTTGTTCAGCTCTCCGAAGCAATTCTCTCGGTTCTGGTGGCACATGCACCTCCTGGCACCCACCTCCAGCAGCTCCAAGGAGGACCACAGCTCTGTACTGTGCCATGCCATGCCATGTGTGCCAGCTCCAATGCCACCAAGATGTGCTGAGGGCAGCCCATCATGGTCATTGCTCTCATGGTCATCGCTCCCACCATGCCAGGAGAGCAGCAATCCTCACCACCCCAGCCTCCCACAGCCAGAAGAGTGTGGCTGTGTGTCCCATGCTCCTCGCTACCTCACTCAGTCCCCAGTAAAGCTGGGTAAAGACTGTCTCTCCCACTAAAATATTGCAGGATTCACAGTTTCTCCCTCTTCTGCACCAGGGTGAGAGATGCTGATGGCCCATTGTGATGGGAAGGCTCTGGAGGTGTCAGGGGTGACACCCAAGTTCTCAGTTCTAAGCCAAACAGGACAAGGATTATGGTATTTCTACGGTGGAAGAAGCGTCGAAGCCTTGGGGAGACCGGGCACAGGCACAGCAGCTCCTTTCCTTCACTTTATGAGAAGTCTCAGGATCTGTTGTGTTTCTTTAAATTCAGTTTCTTGGATTAACTAAAGAACCACGGATTGTCACTCAGAAGTTTCTAAGTGTCCCCAGCTAAGTGTACTGGGAGGTCTTTGGTACCGGGACAGCATCTTAATGATTGAACAAGAACTTCTACTCTGTAAATTCTGAATTTGGGGCAAAATTCTCTATGTTTGGGAACCTGGCCTGGGACTTTTTAACATCTGAGCCTTGCAGGACCATGCTCAGTGCTTGGCTTCTCTACCGAGGCAAGCAGCAAGGTGTGCTAATTAATGCCAGTTGTGGGAATGTCCAAGTGTGACTTACATCTGCTGGGAAGCAGCCTGAGACCTCGCCACTCATTTCACATAATCAAGGCTTATATTAAAACATCCCTCTTTCCTCCACACTCCATGTGTTAGCCACAGCAATTGCTTTGGAGCAGTATTTCTCCTGAGGGAGGTATCTGGGCCATTACATCTAACCCGACGGGCTGCACTGAGAAATTCTTGATATACTGAGTTGTATCAGAGTGGGTGGGTGGATTAGAAAGAGATATGTGGTGGTGTCTGACGGCTACTCTTCACCCCTGCGGGCAAAAGTCCTGTCAAGGGGAGAGGCATTTCTCTAATATTATAACAACGGTGCCATTTCCCATTGATAACAACTGCCTTGAAATGTCCTGCAACCAGGTCAGATTTGTTATTGAAATTCACCCCCAAAATCAAAAATGGGTAGGAAAGGGCTCAACGCTTATCTACTCTATCCCATCTCCAGAGCTGTAGCATGACAGGCAGCACCAGTTAACGGCGGTAATTAATTTTTCAGATTGGTTTTGGGGTGGGAGATGGGGAGAAGGAAGATGAAGCATATTAACACAGAAACTTCTGAGATGGCGGCATTTCCCCTCCCTCTGCCTCTGCCAAGGAGGTGCCGTAATTGTTATTCTGGGAGACCATGCTGGAGCTCGGAGCTGCCCTGTTTTGCAGTGTGCGTGGAGCAAAGCCCATGCCACCCTGTTCTCCCGCACCGTGGTGCTGTGGCTTGTACAGATGTGTGGGTCTGTGAGCTCAGGATTATTGGGAGAGGGAAGAGAGGCGAGAGGAGAAGGGAAAAGGGAGAGGGGAGCTCCCAGGACCAGGCAGCAGCAGTGACGGATGGACAGACCCCCGGGAGAGCTGCGTGAGTGTACTCTGCCTCCCCTCTGGAGAGAACCATTATGGTCACATCTGCAGGTGACTGTGGATGCACAGACAAAGGCTCCCAGGGTGCTCACGGTCAACTTGGTTTCCAGTTTTACCCACTGAAACCCCATCAAACAGAGGCAGGGCTGAAGGATGGGTGGCAAAGCAGTGCTGCTTGCTGCGGTCCACATCCCTATGAAAGGATTTGGAGGTCTGAGGTGCTCAGCCCTGGCCCAAACTGAGACCCAGGTGCCTGGCCAGAAAACTGGCTTTGCAGGCAGCAGGAGGGTTTGCAGCTCCCCTCATCTTGGCTGTCACAATCCTGCTGGACATTGCGGCCAAACGCCACTTGGGCTCCGTAAATCAGCACCCTAAGTGATAGATTTGAGCGTGTCTGGGCTGAGACAGTGGCAGAGGACGTCTGGGGGTTGTTAGCAGTGGGTTTCAGAGTCCCTTTCCTTCCTTGCACTAAATAAATAAATAAATCTAGTGCACCGTAGCACTTTAATCCTGCTGGGGATAAAGTGGATTACAATGCTATTTGGCTGCCCACTGCACGCAGAGCCAAACTGTTATAACAGGATTCAAATCCCCTCCCTAACTCATAACAGATTTGCTTGTTGCTTTAAAAAATAGCTAGAAGACAGCTAGAAGACCATGTTATGATCCTTTTTGAATATAAGATTGAACTATTTACGGCCTCCTCTAAATATGCTTCCTTTCATAATTCAACAAGTTCCTTGAAGTCCTACAGAGAAAAGAAAGGGTGTTTTTTACAAGAACATTGTAAACGTACTTTTTTACCATTTAGAAGCACACTTCTCACACTCTTCAAAGAGTAAACGTTGCGTGTAAAAAGCTAGTAACTTTGTGAACAAAGAGGATCTATTTTACCCAGCTGTACATAGCACCTCACAAAGCATCGTCACCCGGCTGGGCTGTGATGGCACTGCTGTCCCGTGCTACGGACAGCTGGTTTTTTGGGCAGGAGCCGATGCCGGCTAAAGAGTGAGGATGCAGCCTTCTCCCCAGGGTGCAATTAGCAGTGATGGGAAGAATTGGTATTAACAGGGAAAAAAATGCAGAGGAATTCACTGAGCCTCATCTCCACAGGGACCAGCAAACTCTGCTCATTTCTTCCATGCACACAGAGATCCTTAAAATTTTCCTGGCACACTGGGACCTGCAGCCAGCAGCAGCAGCGGTGCTCCTTTAATTAATGTGGCCTTAGAGGGAGCAGCCACTTAACTGGGGAGCTCCATTGCCTGGCCGTGCCTCTCCAAGGGGAGACATCAGGGCGACCGTACACTTGAAGGAAGACAGGTTACAAGGTAACGCATATAATATGATTGAGAATGAAGGTGACCTATAAAAGTGCAGTAAATATGTGATTTTCTCTGCTCGGCAGGTGAATTTTCATCCCACTGTAGCACCACGTTGTGAGGTGCTGCTGCCGTGCCTGGGGAAGCTCAAGGGAGGACAAAGAGCAGAAAGCAGCAAGAAGGACAAAGAGGCTCCAAAACAACCCCCCCACCCCATTCACACCCCTGCCAGACAGGCAAACAGAGAGTGACGACTGCAGAATTGTCTTTCCTTGTTTAGAGCCGCCTATGTCAGCCTGTTGTGCACAGGGAAAATAGCAGCAGATCAATAGAGATATCTGCGCTGACGCTCTTATCATCTCCTTTAAGATACACTGAATCCCTCATCAGCCTTCCCAGTTAATGAGCCTTTCAGTTGGAAGAAAGACATTGTTTTTTTTCTGAACGTGTGATTCTCTGCCAGTCTCCAGACCTCTCCTAAAGAAAGAGGTAAGTGATGGGCTCTGGTCACAGTCAGAGGTCCAGGCTGTGGCTATGGTGACAATGTGCTGATATAACTTTATTGGAGAACCTCCCCTTGGTCTATGTACAAGTTTGTGACAGCAGAAGCTGGTGCAAACTTTCCCTGAAGGGTATCACACACTGAGTGCTTTCCATGATGACCTCTGACACACATACGTGATCACCAGCCATGGGTCTTCGAGGTGGGCTAGATCCCACCACCATCTCTGAGCACTCCCCTGGACGGAAAGAGTGAGATTTGAGGTCCTGCAGTGGTTTGACTTTAATGGAGTTATGCGCGTTGGCACTGATTGAGGACCTGACCTAGGTGAGGGATGTCAATGTAATCACACCAGAATATGATGCCCGTCATTTATCATTTGCACCAGTCAGCCAGGAGGCCCCTTGCCTGGGTGCTGTAGAGATACAGAATAAAATAATCCCTTTGCAAAGAGCTGACAGTTTTGGAGTAAGCACAAACATTTAAGCCTTGAAGGAAAAGGAGAGAAATTACATTGCTCCTAGCCCTAGCAGGGCTAGTTTCCTAGCAGGCTTATATTCATTGACTGTGAACCTTAATACAGTTTTCACTCCACTTGTCAATTGTTAAGATAGATTTGGGGGCTGTCAACAAAATGCTACAGTTGAAATGACCCAGCTAGAAATAATAGACTATGAAACATCAGAGTAGTCATAATACTGTAAACCATCACAGAGGAATATCTTAATCCCTTTCATTGTTAATAGTCTCTCCGGTGTCATTTGGTGTATGGGACAGTTTGGAAGTGATTTCCCTGTTCCAGCTTCAGAAGTCTTTGCACCAGGTTGCTGGAGGGAGCAATCACAACCTCCCTGTTCATGTTCAGGGCAAAAATATGCACCCTGAGAAGCAGGTTCATCTGACTTGTCTTTGAAATCAGTTTTCAGACAAGACGCCTTGCCCACTGGAGGTGGCCACCTCTCTATGACCAGGTAAGAGCAGGTGGGACAAGGTGTCCGGCTTGGAGACAGATGTTGCTGGCCACTGGGTGCTGTTGGTGTCGTGCTGGGCACAAAGGGGTCCAACCCACCCATCTTTTCTGGCTCTTAGCACAAAACAATGGTGTGTTCCTTACAGAGCTGGTGGGAAACCAGGCTGAACACCTTGAGAGTGTATCAGTGCTAAAGCCTGACATATTTACCCATCTGGATGTGAGCTGGGTAACTCAGGAGCACTTTCAAAGTGTTTTTCACTTTACGATCAGAGATTTTTTTCAGAACAGAGAGGTTTCTTATCAGCTTGTCCATCTGCCTGGTGTCTCAACAGGCCCATGTGGGGAAACTGGTGCCATTAGGTTCCCACTGCAACCCTGTCACAGGAGCAATTCCTACTAAGTTCAAGACAATTCTCTCTGGGGCTTTCACTGGCACGTCAGATCCTTTCCTAAAGGCTCTGCTTTGTTTCCGAGAGAGTTTTACGTGCAGTGCCTGCTTTCAAGAGCTGCCAAGACAGTACCAAGATTATGTATCTCTCTACTGGGCTTTGAGTCTGAGCAGTGAGGGGCTTGGTCATGGGGGTTTTAATACACTAAAATGCCCTCTGTGTTTAACAGAAAGGAACAGAAGCATCAACTATTTTTTTGGACATTTAAAGGTAAAATGCTGCAGCTCCTACAACAGCAAATCTGCAATTCAAGAGGACCTGAACTGATAAATTCAGGTCTAGACCTAGATAACAGTGAAGCATTCAGCAGACACCTCTCTGTGGGACCTCATCAGGCAGTGCCACTGGCATTGAAATTGTCTTGTGACCTTCAATAACCCTTTTTCTGCTCAGCTTTTTTTTACTAATTAAAATTATAAATGAAAGTAGCAGGAGACAGTCTCATAAAAGGGGTCAAGCACAGAAACACTCATTTACAAAATCTCCCCATGCACTTCGGAACGTGAATATTTCTTTTATCTATTTGGATCGCCAGATGCTTTCAGACAGCAACAAGGCTGTGGGTGTTTTAAATAGCTTGTGTTGGCAGAGGAGCTGGATGCTGGCACAGGTGAGCCCGCATCCAAGCTGTCCATCCCCTGGGAGATCCTGCTCTGGCCAGCAGTGCTCACCAGGCTGAGCACAGCCTTGCATGGCAATCCTCCTGGACATGGCATCCTGCTGCTAACAATCTTTCCCTGCCTGAGCACAGCCCAAGACTGGAAAGATAACTCCAGGAAATCTGCCCTTTTTTTGGGAATGCTGCTCCAAAGAGGGGTTTACCCCATCAATGGACCTCCTGGGGACCTGCAGCTTGGGAAAGATGCTCCTCACAACCACTGCGAGTTCCTTCTGGAGACCCCAGCAGAGCCAAAGATAAGTTGTCCTGAATCGAATTCATTTCTGAGCTTGCATTGGGCTTGCAGAGTGGCATCTCAAGTCAGGTCCACGAGGACTTTCAGCAAAACAGGGGTCACTTCGTTAAACTTGGTCATTCACTACCATAACAAAGTAATTAGAGCCTGGCAGTCTCTTTCTCCCCCTGCTGCTCCTTCTCTATGTACAAACATCAGGGGTCTGGCATAGACGGAGCTCTTGACACTTTGTCAGTGAAAAACCAGTACCGTGTAAGTAAGAGAAATGTTTTATGGGGACTATAAATAGTTTTGCATTAAGGCAAATGTATTCTCCTGCCTAAAATAGATTCACCTTGCAAACAGCTTAAGGACACTTTCAGCACCAGACAAGCGCTTTCAGACTCCGCTTCAGAGAGAGAAACAGCCTTTTTCCCAAAAAAAGCAAACAAGACCAGCAGCCAGAGACCCCTATGCTGTCCCCCAGCGCCCCCCATCCTGACCCCACTCCCCACGGCTGGGCAGCAGCCAGCGGTGCTGGGGTGTCAGTCTGGGAGATCGCTCGGCATCCTTCCACCAGAAACGGAGCTTAATTCATCCAACTAACTTTTCCAGTCATTTTCTCCAGAGGCTCGCAACATGCGTGCTCATTACACGGGTGAAAGGGACGAGGAAACTTTGGGGAGGGGGAGCAGCTACTTCCGATGGTCTCTCAGAGCAGCGGGTTGCTTTCCTTTTGCTCCAAAGGGAACTGAGCAGCCAAACAATGCAAACATCCCCTCTGCCAGGGCTGCAATGTGTTAACAGCACTCTCAGAGCATCATTTCATTCCCTGTGGAGAAAAGCCGCCGGTGGGTTGGAGGGGAGGATGAGAAGATGTCAGAAAAGAAAAAAATATTTTTAACCCACCTTTAGGCTGTGCGTTGGGTTGACGACGCAGACAAGTTGCCCGGCAGCTGAGAAAACCCTCTTTGCCTTGTAGTGCTGAAACCGCAGGTGAATAAGATCTAACACAGCCCCAAAGCACTGGGTGAAGAAAAGCATCACAACTTTTGGCGTTCGCTGCTGCTGCCGCCGCTGCTGCCGCTGCTGCTGACGGTGGGCAGGGGAAGCAGCCAGGGAGCCCCTGAGTCCTTGAGCCCGGGGAGGAGAGTGCAGTCGGCGAGAGCTCCGCTCCGGCACAGCTTAGAATGCCTTCATATTCATCATCAAAATAAGACGGGAAGAGGCTTGCAGCAGCGGGGCGGCCAATGGAAAGGACAGAAATGTTATCCTTGAGGTCCAGAGACAGCCAATAACAAATGCCTCCCCTCCAGAAACTCCCTGATGAATTGAGCCTGGCGGAGAATGTATTATTGAGCATTACCATACATCAGCACATTGCATTTATCTTGTGATTACAGCCAGTCATACGTAAGGCTGTGGAGATACGCAAGGCAAAATTGATTGCTTAATGTCTCCATTTATTAATTGCCTTAATTTAATGAAAGAGTGCTCAGATACCAAAGCTAAATGTGGGGCTTAGAGAAGAAGCCCACCAGTGAAACTGCTAGAAAGTAGCAAAAATAGATTAAGGAAACTATGTTTTACTGAAGGATAAAAATCAAATAAGCAAAGAGTTACAGTTCTTTGCAGAGGTTAAGCAGAAGTAGAGCTCACTGTACGAATAAATTTACACCTGTGCCTTTGCGGGCTTCAATTTGGATTTTCACCACTCTGAAGTTTTCTACATTTTATTTTCTGCTACTTCACAAGGGTCCCAGCACACAAATAACATTCCCTCCCCTCCCCACCTAAAAATAGGAGAGGTCAGGTGTCAGGTTCTGGTGTAACTTGCAATAACTCCATTTAAAGTCAGCAATATTTTCTTGATTTACACTCACTGGTGGATCAGGTCCTTTGGACACAAAACATGGTAATTACCGGATGCTGGAACTACAAGAGCATAAAAAGGCACAGAGCATGCTTCTAAAAATAATGAAATACATGATGCATGAGAGCACACACAGATAGAAACTTGCACTGAGGGAAAAGTGGCTTCTAAATCAACAGAATAATTAAACATGCAGAAGGTTTTTGCCTGTCATTCATCTGCATATCGGTGGGCAGGAAATGACTAATTAGCCGTTAGATCGTCCTAGGCACTAAAAAGGAATTAAGGAAGTGCAAGGAAAATAACGTGCTTTTGTGTATTATTGCCAGTGCATATCTCTGTTGGTGGGCAGGGATCCTTTTCGAGCCATTAAGTCTCATTAAACTTGAGTCCCCATAACCGGGTTTTCCAGGAGGTGACTGTGCCCAAGCAGCCGAGGGAGTCAGAAAGCACATTCATTTCATGGGACGATCCTGTGTGATATGTTGCTCTGCTTGTTAATAAATCAAAGAGGGTTAATTTAATTAGCTCTCTGCCAGAACTTCCTATCAGAGCGCTATTTAGGCTTGCTAGCTAAGTACTCAGATGGCTTATTTAGCCTTGGTAATCCTTTTTCCCTTCAAAGCCGAACAGATAAAAGTAGCTGCTTTTTTTTTCTTTTTTTTTGCTTCTTTTTAAACATGAGCCCTGCGCTGGGGGTAAGTCTTGTGCTCCAGATGGAGCAGCCCCTGTGCAGTGTGGGCTGCATCCTGGGACTGGATTGTCACAACTGCCTCTTCCTAAATCAATACTGCAATACTGGCTCTGCCAGACTGCAGAGAGCCTGTGTGGGGAAAAAAAAAATTAAAATACACACCAGGTCTGAGTAGATAAATAACTGGGATATTGTGAATGCTGGAACAGCTGACGATGCAACACCCCCAAAAACATTAAAGACGGGAGGAATATGTAACTTTCATTTCTTAAAATTTGCTTGTAAATGAGAACAGGAGATAATTTTTGCAGTGCTGGGAGACACTTTGAGAATATTTTCAGGCAGACTTGAGGACAAGTGGCTGAATTGATTTGCTTAAATGTATCCTTTTCTCCGTTCCCAAAGTAACTGCAAGCATCCAGCTATTTATTATTTATTTCTTCCTGATTTGTAGTTTCTAGCTGCACAAACACTTTATACCAGCAAATCTGAGTCTGCAAGGTATCAGTGCAAGTATTCTGCCACCAAAGCCTTAAATGACCAAAAGGTTCTTGTAATTTACATTGGTTATCACCACCTAAATCCCCTGGAATTTTTTCTGTTTGACTGGGTGACTCAACTGAATGTGCAGCTCGGAGGTAAGACCACATCTGTGGGCAGCAGAGGTGTCACCCCTCACCCCTCCTATCCAGCCAGCCCTGGGGGCCTGGCCGTGCTGTGGTCCAGCCCCCCTGAGACCCATCTGCCTTCCCGGGGGTGCAGGAGAGGTATCCCTGATCCCACAAGGGGGTGTCTTCAATCTAAATATACCTCCCAGATGCTGGGATGCAAAAAGTGTTGCAAAGAAAAGACGACATTCAAGGGTGGGGGAGGGACCCTTGCAGTGCCCGAATCCCTGTATGCATCTGCACCCATCTCACTTTCCACACATGACCTTCTGAGGAGCATCTCCCAGCAAGCAATATTGGTGGAAAAGGATGAAAACAAGCACTCAGTGCATCTGAAGGCAACTCTTGCCCAGAGCGTAAGTTCATGTTTGTGGTGATGTTTTTGTGAAACTTTTTGTTGCTCATATTGTTCGCGTCTCGAGACGTACGTGCAGCACCCGCTTACTGCATTTCAACACAGGACTTAGCACCGACTTGACAACGGACCTACATCCACCAGCTGGCTATGCATGCAGCTCCACTTACAAACAAAAGCTCAGCAGTGTGGTCTGGTGTGCGAGTGTGGATCCAGGTTTTCTGCTTTTGCATCAGGGAGCTCTCAAACAGAGTGACTCCATTAATTTAAGTTTACAGTGGTTTCATTCAGGCTTGGGGATGCAAGATCTGCTGCCTTATCTGGCCTCAAACCACGGAGTGGGTCCTCAGTGACATTATTTAGCTATATGAAGGCAGCAGGGAGAGAAGGAACAAGTCCACGTGCAAGGGGCACTTGATCCCATTTAACTGCTGTTTGCAAATTTCTGGTGTCTATAGCCATTATTGCTGAGATAGTTAATTCTGTAAAATGTGACATAGCAAAAAGGTCATAGGCTAAATATTTATTGGGATCCACATTTTGCCAAATTAGTAGCTCTAGTGTCATCACCGTAATGCACACGGGATTATAATTCTCCAACACCTCAGCTGCTAGTGCAGTTGCTTCAGGTTAGCATGATAATAGGATCAGGTAGACATAAAATCTGGCTGCAGTAGTGCTAGCTTTTGGGTTCATCCACTTTGCTTTTGATCAGAGCTGCTGATATGAAAGGGAAACACTTGCGGGTAAACACAGGGTCGAGGCATCGTGCAACTTGGCAGGATGGTGGCCCAGGAGAAGCAGCGCTCAGTCCAAACCCAATGTTAAATTGCAGTGCTCGATTTTCAATCGGATTTCCTTATCATTCTGACTAGGCACTTTTGGGGGTGACCTTCCTACATGCTGGTCTCTCTCCCTTCCTGCCCTGCCAGACACCTCCGTGAATCCAAATCCCTTCTCATCCCTACTTGTGTGGGGTGAGCAGCTCCAGCTGACATCCACGGGAAGACTCTCACATAGATGGGATCAGGCTGCCGTCCACTTCCGACATCTATAGAGGAAACATAACCTGTCTTGAACAACATCTGCACTAGTCTTTACCCCAAGGATGGGAGAGGCAGATTCTGTTCAGGGCATCGCTCAGGCAGCTTACTGACCTGTTTGTGTGGCCATGTTTCTGACTGCTGGTAGGATTCCTGGCAGGGCTGGCTGACGTGGGACCTACTTTAGCTCCACTGTGTATATATTTCCTTGGGGAAGCAGCCAGGCCAAGATAACCTGCTGCTGCCCTCTAGCAGGGACAGCCTGCATGGGCACCTTGGGGCAGGGAGGGACCCCCTTTTACACTCTCGGTTCTGCCTTCTAGGGATGCTACCTGGCTATTTAATGGGTCACTGACCCCATCTATTTAAGGTTCAAGTCCATTTTCTGCCTGGCCAGGGGTTGGAGGAGCAGCATCCATGCCAACTAGGCACTCTCCCTTGAGTATCTACATCTGCGTGCATCGGTCCAGCTCCCTTTATAGTTGTGGAGGGAACACAGCATACTGAGGATGTATTTCCCCTGACCTGGCTGGGATGTCAGGCAGTTTTCTGCATCCTTTGGATGCAAACCTAATGTATGAAGCTTCATATGCTCTCCTGGATCTCACGACAGATTTTGGGGAGAGATGTTTGCGCTATTAGTTATCATTTGCCTCTGTTGTCCACCAGAATTTAAAGCAAGAACTTCAGAAATATCTCACTAGCTCAGTGCAAAGGTCCCTCTAGCCCAGCACCCTGTCCCCAGCAGTGTCTACAGGAGATGGCATTTCGAGTCAGCTCATGGGCAGGGGCCAACACCTTCTGTCCATTCTCCTGGTATTCCCTCAGCACTTACAACTGTCATATTTGGACATCAGAGGGCACATCCCTAAAGAAGCAGAGCCAACCATTTTTAAAACTAGGAGGACAGTCGTAGCCCTGTAAAGCACATGTCACTTCATACCAACTGCTTTGTGCTTTGGTTGGAGCCCATCCTTTCCAAACAACCTAGCTTTGAAGTTTCCTGTGAAGAAGACCAGTGGCACCACCTGGAAAGTTCTTCCAAAGGTTATTTATCTTCACTACTAGCATTTTTTATCATATTTCCTGTCGGAATTATTTTCCTGCATAGGATTCTGCCTGCAGGAAGTCATCGTGCCTTCTCTTGCTCAGCTGGGGCAGCCTCTGCTATCACAGACCTTCTCTACGTGAAGACACGTTTTTTTGCCTAAAAACTCCTTCAGCAAACTGAATAGACAGATAGTGCTTCCTTTGCAAAGCACCTTTCTTGCCCAAGATCAGGTCACTTTTGCAGCTTCTCTATGCATTTTTCTCTATCTTCTCCTCATCTCATCTCAAGCCTGATCTGCTCCTCCCCGCTGATGAGGGTAGAAGCAAAATGACCCATCTGGCTCACATGATCACAGTGCACAAATTGCAGGTATGATATGTCCACTCCTTTGGGTCCCCATTCCCACACCTCCCTTTTGCTTGCAGGGCAGATTTGTCACATCGCTCCTGTTTGTCATGCGGGAAAAGTTTTTTCTGCACCCTCTGCCCACCTGCAGAGCACTGGCAATGCACAGCTGCTGAGGTGGGCTTTTCCTGCTAATCTCCCTTCAGCAGAAACTCATATTTGCCACTGTATTGAAGGACAGTAATATGACAAGAGGTGTTTTTCTTTTTTCCTTTCAAAGCCAACCTTCCTACATTATTATTAGCAGTACATGACTTTTCTGGTCACTGGGTCAAGAGGGGAATTCTTCATTTCTCCTTGGGGAAAATCTGTTGCCTAGGGAAAAAGGTTGCTGCCTTCATCTTCTTAATTTTGTCCCTTCACAGCACTACGTTTGGTATGCTCTACCTTCCTCTGCTCCCTTGTTAACGGGAGAGCTTATGGCAATATCTCATGCCACTTCTGTCTGCAAATGTTATACCCCAGAGAGAATCTTTAACTCTCACCAGCAAGCCAGCAGCTCAATAAAGACACTTTACATTTTCATGCTGTTATTAGATAAAGTAACTGCCATCATTTCCTATTCATAGTGGCTGCCCGGTGCCCACATTACCATAAGTATGTATTGCTTTCACTTGCCAGCCTTACCCAATGCCCAGTGGAGAACCTTGCTGCCCCAGGCCATACTCATGCAGGAGGCTGGATGGACTGTAAATGCCTTGGTTGCCTTGTGTTGGTGAGAAAAAGCACCAGGAGCCCGTAGTGATGGATGGAGGAGACTCCTTTTCCTGCCATCAGCCTGATCAGTGGCTTATTCTGAGTCAGCCTCTGATTCTGAGCAGGTTTTGTGGGCTGGAGAGTTTCTCATTTGCTGAGGAGCCCGCCTGTGTGGTTGTCTCTGGTCACGGCTGCGGGTTGGCGTTTCACTCCCAGAGCTGCACTCAGCTGGAGAGGTGGCAGTCAGCAACACAGACTGGTGGCATCAGCGCCGGTGTCACCCTTTAATCTCCCTCGTGTGGTCTCAGCTCCATAAAGATGCTGGGGGCCTCCCTAGAAGCCTGCCAGAGTCACAATGGGCTTTTTTTTTGGTCCAGCTGCTTTCAGACGCAGACACACACATGCATGGAGATGTGCAAAGGACAGGCAGGTAGCAGGGATGAGACAGACTTGCTGTGCTCACGTCAAAGTGTGAGTAGCTTCTGGGTGTGCAGGTGAGCTCTGTTGAACCAGGTCATGTTGCTCCTGCTTCCCCCACAGAGGAGTGCCTGGGCAATGAAGAGGTGGAGGGCTGTATCCAAACAACTGGTCTCTGCTCTTCTGGGTCAGAAGAATGATAAATAATTCAGGCTTGCTTCAGAGCTTTGGATCCTACATCCACATTTTCCTGGGCTGGGACTTGTCTCTCTTCAAAACCTGTTTGATTCAGATATAGGAGACATTCATTGGGGATTTTCCTGCCATATCTTCCTCTAGCAGACGCCTATGCCTGAGTTAGCTGGCCATGCTTCTCAAGGCAGTGGGAAGAAGCAGATCTGGGGCATCTCAGGTTAAAGGACATATTTAAAATGGGCTAGATGACTCACTGCCTAAAAGTACCAAACCCCCTCCACTGACTGTACATCTGTGATTCTTGCAGACGTTGCACCAAACTCCTCCATAACCAGGCGAGATGAATCCCAAGCCCAGCAAGCTGGGTGTTGCCACACAAGCAGTGGCTCCAGTACATGGTGGCATCCTGTGACCCAACAGAAGCCCCCGCACATCCCACCTGGGCAGTGGGTGCCATGACAGGGCCTGTTTCAGTGAGGACCTACTTGTCACCAGCACTGCTTGGCCAGCACTGCAGGAAGGCCACCCCTGGCTGTGACTGGGAGGGATTAGTCTCTGCAAGGATCCTGCCTGCAGTAGGGATACATGCTCAGCCCACGCTGGTCACAGCATCTCCCTGGCCTGGCCCCAGTGAAGGCCTCAGCGTCCAGGTGACCCCAAATTAGTCTGAGCACACACCAGTGCAAGACCCTCTGTGCCCCCTCTGATCTCCATCCTGCTTTGGCCCCCACCCCCCATTGCCAGTGAAGGCCCCTCACCAATACCAGCATGAGCTGGGGATGGTTGCACAAGCATCCTAATGTTGACTGACGACCACTGGCCAGGCAGGACATGTATCCTTTCCAAATCTATATTTACTCATTTAAAAAACGTGCCTGCCAATGCCAGTGTTGCTGAGGTATTGCTGCAAAGCTCAATTAGCTAATGGCACAGAGAATTGGAGAGGGACGTGGATGGGAGGCAGTACTCTGTGCCAAGTGCTGTTAAGATGATTACCACGTCCCAGTGTATCACCAGACACGTCCACCCCTCATGAGCTGCAGCTGGTAACAGCTTGCCTGAACCGTGTCCATTCACATCTATACATAATACCAAAGGCACCCTGGCAGCCCACAGACAGTTAAGGATGAGCCCACCTAAGTCAGAGGTGGTGCAGGGAGTCATCTGCCCAGAAAGTGTGCACAAAAAAAAGGATGCTCAACAAGAAGAGCCTCATCTGGAGCACCACGTCCTCTCCCCATGTTCACACGTGGTGCTTCCATGACACGGGTGGTGTTTGTAGACAGCTATCTCCTGGCAGAATCCCTCTCTTGGACCAGGTCCTTGTGGGCAGGTGGTTTCTCATTGGCGTAGGTTTTCAACAATGCTTGAAATAAATTTAAGATATGTAGTGCTGGACATGACAACAACCAAATAAATGCTTGCACTCTCAGTTTCCCTGGAGAGAACTGTTTTAATACTGACGGTGTTGCCTCTGTTTTGGGGCACAGCCACAGGACAGACCTTATTGCTTTTCTTCCTGCCTTTGTAAATTTAACTAAATTAATTTGATTTATATAGCCAATAAACAGATGCTTCTGTCTCCTGCTCTCAGACACAATTATCAAATGGACTGTTCCTGCAGCCACCTCTCCGCCAATAATAACAATGTCCTTTAGTTGAAAATAATCATTTAAAGGGGCAGCTATCCTAATTGCCAAATGTCTTAATTCCGGGTCTGTTTCCCAGAGAATAGCTAATGCTTTTCATAATGAGATAGGTTGTCATCTCTGGGGATACAACCACCTTCTTCCTGGAATGCGTTTCATGCCGGAGGACACGCGTAGCAACCGAGAGCAATATTGTCAGCAAAAATCCCAGCTGACGCTACATGTTTCTGACTGTGATACCACTGACTCCAGGGAGGCGAGTAGAGCCTGACCTCAGCCCAGCCAGCAGAGATCAAGGCTGCAAGCTCCCAGCCTGGAATTTAGCTCTGCTACTTTATGCTGAAGGGAAAAATCCCAGAGCCTGCTCTTGAAGAGGATTTTCCAGCAAAGTGACTGTTTTGAGTTAAATGTCTCAATGTGAAAACATCCCTCTGCTGGCAGTAATAGCCAAGGGAGAGTTCCCAGTGTCATTTGTGTTTATTAGCACTGGGGCCAAAACTGCACATATTGCTAATCATGGCACATCAAAAAGCCAGGTGGTAATTCAAGGCTTGATTTCTTTTTTTCGGGGGCTCAGTGTTTCAGTTTCTGTTTGGCATTTCTTACAAAAAAATTCTGAGCCTTCGGTAAAACTGAGCGTCCAGATAGCTCAACGCAAAACCTTAAAGCAGGTTATCAAAGCCATCCCAACTATATCTTCATCCGTTACTAGAAAATAAACAAGTCCTGAGGATCTTTTGTCAGCAATTATCCAGCAGACAGCAAATGACTCCTCCTCAAGCCCTTCCACCACTGCTACCCACCCTCCCACCCAGCTGTTGTCCTCCATCGAGGACCGATGAGATGAGCAGATGAGCCCTGACCCACGGCCTCCGGGCCGTCATGCTCTGGTTCAGGGGGGTCTCAAGAGGTTTCCTTCCAGTGCGCCCTCTGGTTTACATTTTAAATAGCGATTTATAAACACATGACACAGCTAACACTGAAAACCCAGCTTGTTTGGAAGCAATCCTTGTCACGCAGTGTGACAGTGGTGTGCTTCAGTATTTGCATTTTCTCTTTTGTATGTAAAGATATCAAGTGATCAACTGACTCTCTCGGTGTTATTTCACCTCTCTGTATGAAGCAAGCCCATCGGAGACACTTTTCTTAATTACTCAGCAATCCCACTGAGATTCATTTATCTCCAGGGTTAAAATACGCCAGGCATTTAAAGTGCAAACCAAACGATTGTATTAGAAGTTTGCCAGAAGGATTATCAACATTTTATGTGTGTAATATTCCTGTTGGAATGATTCAGAAAGGTGGCTCTGATGTATTCCATTTAATTATTTCTTTTGATGGTTTTATAAATGTGCTTTCTACGATCTACAAGCAGGGTACATCTCGATTATATATGACATGTTTGTTTTTAACTAAAAGCAAATCAATAAAGAGACTCTACTTTTTATTTAATGTTGCTATTGGATGGCTGCTCACAAGAAAAACCCCACAAATATTAGTTGAAACATAAAATCCAAACAGGCTACTTAACAAAGCACCAAAAAATAGATGCCAGACTTTGTTTTGGAATTGGATTACAAACCCTGCCCCTGCATCTGAAATGCAAAGCAGCAGAGCTGGAGGATAAGGCACGAAGCAGCACCTTCACCCCTCTGCCCGCCAGCGCGGTGGCCCCAGGAGTCAAAAGGAGCCCTCCAACCCCAGAGAGCACTTGCCGCCCACCCTGGCCCCACAGCCCCCTCCAAGAAAGGAGGAGCTGTGACAAATCACAGTCCCAAAGTTGAGATCAGGAGGTTTTTTTGCATTTTTTTGGATCTGAACGTCATTCATCTCCTGATCCAGCGTGCAGCCCGGGGGTTGCCTCCTTGTTGGCATTTCTGCCAGGCTTGATGAGGATGAGATGCTCCAAAGCACAAGCAGGACAAAGTCATGATGGAGGACCTGACCTCAGGCTAGTCAGGGCTGTCAAATTCATTTCCCTCTAACAAAAAAACCAAAAAGCATATTTGGTTCTTCTGAAACTCAGCTGGAGGAGCTTGGGCCGCCCTGGGTCTCTCAGCCCTTTGCTCCCTGGCTGAGCTTCTACAGGGCTGGAGCCTCTCAGCAGGAGAGGTGCAGCTTGGGGATGGGAGCGGCCAGGACACGGGACATGTTGTCCAGTGGGGCCATGCACAGAGAGGGTCTGGGTGCTCCAGAATGAGATAGGGGTGGGGAGCAGCTGTGGCACCCAAATCTCAGCTATAGGGGCACTTGCAGCCCATGTGGGTGTCCTTAAGCCCCTTGGGGTGTCCAGCCTTTCCCAGCCCACAGGGTCTCCTGACTTGGTTTTTGCTTTCACAGCCCCATTTGCCTCCCACCACCAGCCTTGGAGAGGTGATCTCTTGCCTCCCATGGCAAGTCTGGAAGTCGCCACATCCATGGACGACACAGACTTCTCCACCTCAAAGGTCAGGGCAAGGAGAGTGGTGGAGGAGGAAAACAGCACCCAGATGAATTCACACTTAGCAGTTATTGCTAATACATTTATCGTCATGAGAAAATGTGAGCAAAGAAGAGGATTTAAATGGCTTTTGCTTCTTGTGCATCTGCCTTTTCCACCCTTTGCAAAACCCTTAAATTAATTTCTCCTAGAGAAGAGAAAGCTCTTCCAGATCATTTTCCAAGGCTTTGTAATTAATGTAAGCGGAGCCCTGAGGGGTGTTCGATTTGTGTTAGAGTGTCAGTCTCATTTACGGTTAATTTGGGATGGATCCACTCCACTTTGCTTAGCTGGACTGTAGCATGGAGTCAGATCTGTTTATGAGATGCACTTTATTACCAGCAGAGGTACCCTCAGGGCACTACATCAATTTACAAGTACTTAGTCGCTGCTTTCTCTTAACCCTCTGACTGCCAGCATATTTGCATTTTGTAAGTTAAATAAACAGTAGTCCACGGCTGACTGGGGCAAATGGCAATTTCTTTAGCTAGTGGAACCTAACTAACAAGATAGGAGTAAAGGCATCCACCTGTATCCTAGTAATGTTGTCATTGCACTGTGACACTTCAGCTGGGGATCCCTGGGATCTTTATGTGACAGCGTAGGGGACAGAAAGAGCAGGGGGGTGGGTGGGTAGTGAATACATGAGACTCTCTGTGTGGGGTTGAGTGACCCATCACTGCCTGCACGAAAGGTCTGGGCAGCGCCTGGAAGAGAGCCTAGAAGAAAGCCCACGTGTCCCAGATTTCAGTGCTCTGCTCTTGTCTCCTGCTCCAGCCTCCTCCTGCTGCCCGATGTCAAACGTAAATGGGGAATTGTTTGGGTGGTTTCCACCCTGACTCCAGAGCGTCATGAAATCACACTGGTCTCTGGGGTGTTTGAATGATGCTGTGAGGCCTCTGTGGGGGCTGAGCTGGGGAGCGCTGCCCCTGCAACCATGACATTGTCCCTCGTTGGTGGCACAGAGGGTGAGGGGCCTTTGGGGGGAAGGATGCAAAATAACCAGAAATGAAACAGTGTAAAAAAGGAGCTCAGGCTCAGGTGTGACTCCATCTGCCAGAGCAGAGAAGAAGATTGTCCCTGATGTTTTCCAGTAAAAAATGGCTTTTCCACTCAATAAATATTTTCAAGAACATGGTATTTTCAATGATTTTTCATGATCTGAACAATTCTCGTTGCAAAGAAACTTTCAAATGTTTCCATTACTCCAGGTCTGAGTTTCTCATGGAGAAAGATGAAAAAACGCTGGCATGGAAAACAGAAGTCTCTAATTCCACGGGAAAAAATAAATCCCCATCAGCTCTGGCTGCAGTGTAGGAACAACCCTGCAGATAGGACCCAGGAACAACTTCCCGTCCTATTTGCTGACTGCACTAGCAAGGGAAACTTTCCCCTTGGTCAGGGCTGTGGAGCAGGTTTCCTCCTATAACCTTACGAGAGGGAGCAACCATTACACCGTATAGCACGGGTCAGATGTGATGACTCGGTGTCCTATGTCAAGACCAGTCTCCTTCTGGACTCTCAACAGAAAATAATGTGCAAGGAGATAAATGAACCTCTGCTGTACCAGCTTTTGGGGCATTTTTCTGCTCCAGTCACACTTTGGCTGGGGCAGGAAAATCCCAGAAGAGAGGGGCAGGGATGTGTAGGAAATTGTAACAGAGAGAATGTGTCAAGAGGGACAGCTTACATCGGATGGGGGAGTAAACGCGGTTAACACAAAGCATTTTAAAGCTGATAGTAAATGACAACTATGTTCCTTTGCCCCTTGTTACTAAGTCGTGTTGGATTAATCTGGCATTAAGTGGTATTTCTGTCTCTCTCCTCTGTCACAGAGATGCATCATTTCTGTGAAGCACTGGCCATGATACATTTCATACATGTGGGATCAGCCTGTGTTTGCAGAGGCTAGAAGTGGATTTCTCTACCCTACTGTTCTCTTGGACTGTGTTTCTAGGTATTACATGGGAAAAAAATAAGTTCGCAAAATGGCGGCATTGGCTGTTCAGATTCAGCCTGGCTTGTTCTGTTCTTCCCAACCGAAATCCGGCTATCTTGAAAAAATGTTTTCCTTGTGAAAACCAAAATGTACTGTCACCAGACAAAATTGTGATGTTCCACCTTGGAGAAGACAGTAATGAAGAGCTGACCCTCCAGGACATATTTTCTCAGGTGCTCTGGGATGTCTGAGGAAATAATGAGTGATGGTCCCCAGCTACACACAGAAAAAAAATAGATCCTTTAAGAAAGTCCATTTTTATTGCATCTACCCTGAAGAGCAAAAGGAACAACCCTGAGAGCTGTGTCTCTCCTGTGGAAGTGGCTCTAAGACTGTAAATGCAAAGTTGTGTTTTCTCTGTAAGATTTTCCAAAGATCTCTCAGGAAAAAAAAAAAAAAAAAAAAAGAAAAAACAAACAAAAAAAAAAGAAAATTAAAATAGTAGCAATTCCTGGAAATTCTCCCAAGCTTTGTGGTGCGGTCCTAGTAACATGTATCGGGAAGCAGAGAATGACTGCATTCAGCATTTGGCATTGATTGAATATATAGATTGGTGATGTCTCAATTTCTGGTTTAATCTTTCCATTACCTATGGTATTTTTTACAGGGAAAGCCTTATTATTTAGAAAACAATTTCTATCAGCCTTCACATAGATGAGAAGCTGCAGCATCTTAATGGAAGGTAAATTACTGGTGCTTTCACAGCCAGAGCCTCTCCCTGGTCTGATGGAAAGGTTAACCATTTAGCACCTCCTCAGTCTGAACACCGTTTTCCAAGTGAATGAGAATTTGGCAGAATTTGTCACAGTCTATTCAATAGCAGGACAAGCTTCTATGATCTGCTGTGAGGGATGCTTACTCCATGCCAAAGGGGTCTAAATTTTTAGCAGTGGGAAAATCCTATATGGGGAGAGCATCTGGCAGGGGAATGACCTGCAGGGACATGAGCATCAGTGGGTCACCCCATTTGCCAGCACCCGTGGCCTCGGTCCAGGTGACAACCACACCTCAGCTGCCAGGTGAGGGCTTTTGGCCACCAGAGTAATTCGGGTGATCTGTCCCCACCCTCCTCCCCCAAAGCAAATGAGCAATTTCACTTGAGCACCAAAATCGGATTCCAGCTGATGTGTCTGGGTGGGCAAGGCAATTGCTTTAATCCATTAAGCTACTTTAGTTCCCCATCTTTATCTGAAACTCACAGACAGAAAGTGTCACTGGGAACTGGATGGGTTTAACTACTTAATGCAATCAGAGTTCCCCAGGTGCAAACTGGGGTTTCTCAGTAACCTTGTTTAAAAGGGAAACGGCCAAAAAGAAAAGGCTCTGTTGCAACTTTGGATGCACCGCTTTGAAACCAAATCCACATCAGACAATCTTTGCCAGCCAAAAAGCACCTCAGAAGAGGACGGGGACACGAGTGGTGTGGGGTTTTTCACCTGAAAATGTCTGCCAGCCTGAAAGCCCATCTATTTTTAAAAGCCAAGCAAATCCAACACGTACACTAAGAAGTCTGGAGCAGGTTAAATCAGTCAGACTGCCAGCAGACAATGGTGTGACATGTTGATTTTCCTGTCTCTCCCTGTTATTTGGTAAATGACAGAGGCTTCTCACACCTCCGGCTGTCACAGATCTGCAATTTAAGGTGTGCGTGGTCATTGCAATGTTTGGATGATTGCGAACAGCAAGGTGCATAATGAAAGCCGCTTTTGGCATCAGGCTTTAAAAGCACGATCTCACTCCCCCTGGCTATTATTTAGCTTAGATTTTGACTAGGGGGGATGTTAAAACCTACCTCCAGCCCTGCCTGTGCGTGGGCAGCAGACGACCCTCTCTCCATCCTGCATCCTTGTACTGTCTCAGCCACAAATTTCCGTATGAAAGTTATGGAAGGACTAGGAAGAATTTGAGAAAGGATGCAGAGCTGGCACCGCGCATAAGGGCAGCTTTCCAGGCTCTCAGGTAAAACTGCTGCAGCAGTGGGACCCTGTCCCCAGGACTGAGCCTTGGGATGCCTCATCCCCCACACAGGTCCCTACTCAAAGGCATTTTGAAACCTTTACCAGGTGTCCCAAAGCCCTTATGTCCCACACCCACCACTCCAGCCAGCTTGACACAAAACCTAAGATGCTTCATTACCCTTCATGAGGTTATTAAAGGCAATGAAGTGGGGGACTCTCGGAGGTGAAGGCTACTGCCAGTGTCACTAAATCAGGGAGGAGTGTAGCAGCTGAGCAACATGCCATCTTACAAGGCTTTGAATGTCAAAATCAGAGGCATCGGGAAGATTTATAATGATATTGGCTTTATTATCCACTCAGGCATTTTCGTCCATAAGTTGTGCCTTCTGTGTTTTGCTCTGACATGTGACCAGGTGCCACAGTGCCCAGTTTGCCTCCTTCGTTCCTTGGGTCAGGAAATGACTGATTGTCACTGTTTAACCCCAGCTGGCAATTAGGACCACGCAGCCAGTCACTCATTCCCCCCCACCAAGTGGGATGGGTGAGAGAATCAAAAGGGGAAAAAAAAAACACCTCATGGCTTGAGATAAGAACAGTTTAATAGGACAGCAAAGGAAGAGAAAATAATAATAATAATATATAACAACAATAGTAATAGCATACACAAAACAAGTGATGCACAATGCGAATACTCACCACCCATGGCACCAATAGCCTGTTCGTTCCTGATCAGTGGTATTTGCCTGCTGGCCAACTCCAGCTTATACACTGACCATGACATCATATGGTAAGGAACTCCCTTTTGGCCACCTTGGGTCAGCTGTTCTGACTTTGCTCCCTCCCGGCTTCTTGTGTACCTGGCAGAGCAGGGGAAACTGAAAAGGCCTTGACTATCCAGCAACAACCAAAACATCATGTATTATCAACATTCTTCTCATATTAAATCCAAAACACAGCACTATACCAGCTACTAGAAAGAAAATTTACTCTATCCTAGCCAAAACCAGGACACTGATCTTTGGTAGCTTCAACCCCTGCCTGTGTTTTACCGGGGAACAGCGTTCTGCCCCTCTGTCTGCTGAGTCCATCTCAAAACAGTGCTTGTTACACATTTTTCTTTCATCCATCCCTCCTGAATTCTTTTTCCTTACACAATAAATCCTGGTGGGTGGGTTTGTTTGTTTGTTGGTTGGTTGGTTTGGTTTGGTTTGGTTTGCTTGTTTCTTACTATTTTTTTCACTCTCATTCTGCAAGCTGCCGGTTTCTGGATTTTCTGGCCCTTCTCTGACCTTAGGATCAAGCCTTTGTTCTTTGCCTGGGTGACAGTCACCAGCCTAGGACTTAGCAAGCTGGCAGAAGAGCCAGACCAGCGGTGCCATTGGGGAAAGACCATAGCCACTTGCAGAACAATTTCCTTATTTATACAGCACTGAGCCCAGCTCCAGGCCCGAGGACAGCTCAGCTTTCCCTGTGTTTCTCTCATCATCCACAAAAATGTTCTCCAACTCTTGCCTAACCCCATAGCTTTTACTATTATCCTCCCGCAACTGAAATGTACCGTGATTTAGAGGGTTTTAATTCCACAACCCAGCCTCTGTTCCCCAGACCCAGGGCACTGCTAGGTGATGGTTACTGGTAATAGCTACGTGGATCAGAACCAGGAGTAAATTGAAGGCCCCCTTGAAAACAGGGGAAACAGATGTTTGGAGGGCTTGCATTTCTCATGGTTAACTTCAGAATGTAAATGCCTGCTACTCCATGTTTTGTTGCGCAGCCTCATGCTCAATGTTGGGGAGAAAAGTCCTGCAGGGCTGCTGCATACATCAGCTCTGAAGGTCACAGCAGTGGTGAAAATGTACCCAAACAGGAGAGGGGAAAGGGGGCCGGGGGATGCTGCTACAGCCAGTGGGCTGTGGTTGGGAACCAAAGGCCTCCTGGGCAACTGGGAGAGAAAATGTAGTGTCAGAGTCTGACAGCAGAGAGGGGAAGGGGGAGCCCTGTCCTGGACAAACAGAACTACCGGAGTTGAAGGTTATTGTTAGCTGGATTACTGACCGCTTTTGCTGTCCAGACTATTCTCAGTAAAAAAACAGGATTTTTTTTTTTTGCTTGGGATGAATCTTGTAAAAGACAATTCCCTGAATCCAGAATGACTTCATTGGGAGCTGGGTCTGTGCTGGAGAGCAAAGGATTTTTCTCTGTGTAGAGGCAAGGTTTTTACTACCTGATGCACAGAGTTTTAACAAGATCCATTCTGTTATTTTCTCACTCTCTTGCTTCTTTTTTTCAGACATTTATTCCAACTCTTGTCCCCTGCTTTTCCACTTCGGCTTTCATTCCCTCACTTCCCAAGCACTATCACTGTTCAGCACCAGCTGACAGTGCTCAGGACCACAGATTTGGTGATGAGCTGGGGGGTGGAGATGGGGTCTTACAGTCTCTGACCTTGTCACTTAGACCTCCACACTGAAGCTCACACTCCTGCAGCATCTAACTCCCTGTACAGCAAGAATCTTGCAAGAAGAGCATTCATAAGGAGATTTTACTGAGGACAACACATGAACACATTGGTGGTGTTGCATCTAGGAAGTTCCTGCACTTACTGTAGGAGCTCAACTCAACTGCAGAAAGAGGGACCTGGCAGTGCTCATAGAAGGTGTAATGGAAAGCAAGAGCCTAAGAAGACACAGGATGAACAATGGGTTCTCCAACCCAACAGCATAGAGGAGTGGTTTACTGGACTTTGATGCACAGCGGGGGGAACAGCTGATAATATTAAAGCTGGATTTACAATACAAAGGTTTAACTGGTGAGCTGTATTTCCATACAAATGGATTTTTATGAATGCATGTATGGAAAAAACCAGCAGCATGGATGACTGGATCTGAGCTGAGGCAGGCAGGTGCATCCAGCGTGAGGAATTTACTATGTTAGTTGGGAGATCAGAGGAAACTCCTCTCATGTTCTCTTAATGTCGAGAGTTTCGCTTAATAAGCAGAGAAAACATGCATACTTATTCTAACATTTAACTGTGCATATGAAGTATAGGTCAAATATGTATTTGAAGACAGCATGACCACAGTGGTGTTCCTTGGGGATCTGAGTAACAAAAAAGGCACCTAAAGGTTTTCTACTTAACAGGCTTCTGTATATCATCATGGACACTTGCCTGAGCTCGAAATGTGGCAGTTTAATAACTGTTAAGCACCTGGAAATAATAATTGAGAAGATGGCTGAATAGAGCATTATTAATTATCTGTAACAAATACATCAAGTCAATATGCTGTTGTACACGTAAGATTAGCTTTAGTAAGTACATTAAAAGGTCAGCATGAAATGAAGGGTGGGAAAACGTCGTCTCTGATTTGTGGACATATGCTGTAGACAGTCAAGATTGAGGTATTCCAGCCCTCAGCCTGATGTTTATAAAAGCACAGGAGCATGTTATTCCAATCAATCATTTCCCGTTTGTGAATTCCAACTCATACTTGCCAAACACAAATCATGTGCACGTGTACAAAGACTATTTTTGATCAGCAACTAAGACCCATTCCTGAAAAGGCTGCAGGCACAGAGGGACTCTGCAGCTGTGCCTACAACCACGAAAACATCTTGGCTGGGAACAAACCTCCATTATCCTTGAGGAATAAAAAATGCACAGTAATCAGGCAAGGCACATGTCCAAAGTACAGTTAATTTTGGTGAGGCATATTGATCATTTTGCAGTAGTAATGAAGTGAGGCAATATTTAGAGGTCTCCAAGGGTACGCTAATCAAGAAGGTTTTGCCTTGGTGCTTCAATGTGATGCATTAGAGACAACATGGAAAACACAGAGAAACCAGTCAACAGACCACTAAGCAATGATCTCTACTATGACCACATCCCCTAAGTGCAAGACTCTCATCAATATTCAAGTGTGCACAGCAAAAGACCATAAAATAAACCTGTAAGATGTCAAAGGCTAGTCACAGAGGAGTTGGGCAAATGAGGACTTCCCCTCATCTAGGCACACCCAGGCTTTTAGTGAGGGGGGCATGCAGTATATTAAGCCTGAAGCCAGCAAGAATTCAGACAAGATAAAACCCTAGCATCAAAAATATGGGTATACGTGAATGCATTTTTGTCATATTGCTACTTTCATGTCATAAATGCCTTGCCTAGTCTTTCTGAGATTGTTTTATACAGAATAAATGTAATCACACACTGACTATAATATTCGGATCATGGGATGCAGGCGTACACAGAGTCAATACCTCCAAGTTAGGTGTAAGGGTGGAAGTTGGTTTGAGGAGGGGCAGGGACAGGGATTGGTGTGGAAAATAGCAATAGAACAATATCCCTTCTGAATTACTAGCACCAGACATGTAAGGGCTAATTATTCCTTTCCAATCTTTCTTTTCATGGAATCTTTCTCTTCTCCCAAAAGACGTAACATGTAGAAGCCAATGGCATCCTGGGGTGTATTAGAAGGGGGGTGGTTAGTAGGTCGAGAGAGGTTCTCCTTCCCCTCTACTCTGCCCTAGTGAGACCTCATCTGGAATATTGTGTCCAGTTCTGGGCCCCTCAGTTCAAGAAGGACAGGGAACTGCTGGAGAGAGTCCAGCGCAGGGCCACGAAGATGAAGGGAGTGGAGCATCTCCCTTATGAGGAAAGCCTGAGGGAGCTGGGGCTCTTTAGCCTGGAGAAGAGGAGACTGAGGGATGACCTCAGTAATCTTTATAAATATGTAAAGGGTGAGTGTCACAAGGATGGAGCCAGGCTCTTCTCGGTGACAACCAACAGTAAGACAAGGGGTAATGGGTTCAAGCTGGAACACAAGAGGTTCCACTTAAATTTGAGAAGAAACTTCTTCTCAGTGAGGGTGCCAGAGCACTGGAACAGCTGCCCAGGGAGGTTGTGGAGTCTCCTTCTCTGGAGACATTCAAAACCCGCCTGGACGCCTTCTGTGTAACCTCATCTGGGTGTTCCTGCTCTGGCAGGGGGATTGGACTAGATGATCTTTTTTGAGGTCCCTTCCAATCCCTAACATTCTGTGATTCTATTAAAAAGGAGTTGAAGACAGTAGGTAACTTCTCATGAAGGGAATTATGATGCCTCTCAAAACAAAGTTTTAATGTTACATATGAGCACCTTGGCTCACAGCTAAGACCTGAGCGCTCGCTACTAAAAATGCTATGAAGTACAAGGGCAATCTGGTCACTGCCTTTTACTGTTCCACCAAATGGTATCAAGCAGAAGGTTTATTCAACTCATTAATATGAACGGATTTTTGATCTTGTTTGTCTTTTTAGGATAAGCATATGACATTAGAGTTTGCTTCAGATTCTGCCTTCCTGGTCAGTGTAACCTGCTCACTACAGATAAGTGTGACAAGTTTAATTCATGCTGCAACAGAACAGTGACAAAAAATTTTGAATCTAAATAAGATTTTTGATATAGCCTTCTTACCAGAAGAGGAAAGAGCACAGTAATTCATATATGCATGTACACTCACTCATACACATACAGGCACTGTATCTTATGACATTATTAATGAAGATATTTGGCTTTGTTATTTTTAATGCCTAAAATACCTTCTTTGTTGGGTGGCTAACTTTATGCGTCATATTGGTCTCAGATTTCCCCCGGAGGGAATTTGCAATCTGTATTAACAACCCAATTCAACAGAGAGGCCCATTTAACACTCTTATTAGCTCAGTAAAAAGATTAATTAAGCAATAATCTCTTCCAAACAGCTCCTCATCAGTGGTTAATAACATGTTTGTTAGTTAACTTCCTAAGGCTAGATCTGTGATGGGGAATGTTCTAGTGAGCTGGTTAACTGTTTTAGTAATTGTTAAAAGTTTTATTGCCAACATAAATTGAACTTCATGATTTGTAACAGCAGCAGTGTTCCTAAAGAGTTATCTGCAAAAAACCCCCAGATTTAACCATGTAGATAGGAAGACAGTCATTTAACCAGCGGGAGGTCTAAGACTCAATTAGAAAGAAGGCCATGTTCAAGATAGCTATATCTCTATAACGGTCTTTACAATGCATTTTTAAATGCACCTAAGACTTCTGTTGGCTTTTTTAATGTTTTTATTTACAACATCTTTCTATTGCCATCTAATAACCCTTCCACAATTCCTTTTCCAGCAAGCCCTCGTGGATCGGCCAGCCCATGAGCAGCAGCGCACGCCAGCAGTGGAGGGATGGAGTGGGTTGGGGGGGGACGACTAAGAAATAATTGAGGTCTGGCTGTATATTGCCATCCTCACCACTAATCTAGGTCAAAAGCTGTGTAAAATTTAATATTTGTAAGGCTGGAAAGAAACTTTCCTAGCTCTTGATCAGTAGCATGTGATGAATCGCAAAGCTACCCAAGCCTTGCAGAAAGGAGAGGAAAAAACTCAACAATTCAATTTAGTTTAAGGTTATATTGATTTCGCTTCCATTCCTTTATGGGACAGTGTCAGCATTTATCCGATTAAAGTATGTTCCTGTATCTCCAGATAAAATATCTCTTTTGAAGCTGCGGACCTTGTGCTTTTAAAACATTGACTTCATGTAAATCCTCCTAAAGATGCATATTTCAAAGAGTCAGGACACCTCTACTCAGGGGCTCTGCCCAATGTGTGATCAGCCACAGGGCAACGGCCAAAAAGTTGATGCTCCTCACTGGAGCCACCTCATCTCCCACTCATGGCTGGAGCAGAAGACTGAGCCCATGGACCCCTCCATGGAACTGAGACCACTACAGAGGCCCCCAGCTCTGGGCATGTTTCTGCGTGACAGCAGAAACTCTGCTGCCTGTGTCCATGCAAGCCTTCTACAGGTGGCTGCCCACTCTGTGCTCAGTCCTGTGGCCAGGTCGGACAAACTACCCCCTGGAAACTGTACCAAAACCATATATACGTATTTCAGTAACAACTAGGGACAAAAGTGAAACTCCTGCTCTTTACCTAATATTCATTTTTGGTACATAAATCATTACAACAGTGATTACTTTTAGAGCTACACGAGTGTACTTTTAGAGCTACACAAAATATTTCTAAAGAGAAAAATCAAAACAAAACCAAACCCCTCACCTAATAAATCCTCTTCTGCTGTTCCTGGGTGAAGAGCTGAAAAGCAATTTCTACGGTTCAGGAGCAAGCAGGGAAGGAAAACATCTTTCCAGATATTGGATTTATCACTTTGGTAGTATATCAATTTGATCATGTCATTCTCTTCACAGTTCACATTGGTTTATACAGGTGAAAATGAGAGTTGAATCTCCCATACATAAATGTGATCATTTCTTTCTATCCAGATGTGCATGGTTGAGCTGAGGCTGGAACTGATATATGTCTGTTGCCAGAAAAAAATATATGACTCTGACATTCTCTATCCAGTTGCCTTATTTATTAACTATCCAGTACATTTTATTATAGGCTCCAGCAATTTTATGCAAAATCAGGCCATTTTATGTTCCTATGGTATTTGAGCAGTATTAATTTGCTTTTCCTAAAACAGTGCTGAAGTGGGACTCTAATTTGAGCATTTCCTTACGAACAACCCTTGTGGCTATGCAGCACTCTTATGACAACATTTCCGTCTAGATGGTGATGCCATTGGTCCTGCATTCCAGGAGCACTCTTGTGTGCCCATCCAAGCACATACAATGAAAAATTGTGGTTTTTACAGGTTTGGAAGTGCTTTAAAAGCAGTTCATAAGCCTTCTTTTTTGAAGCTTCGGATCTGCTAAGATTCCATGCTTCTACCTGGGTAAGAGGAAGATGTGATTCACGCTAAGCTGTCATCAGACAGCACTTCCCATTTTTTTATGTTAGTTATGAATGCGGTGCTAACTACATCAAACAAGAGAGAATCATGCATTACACACCATACATGCTTTAGAGTCCACTGATGAATAGGCGAGGCCATATTTATAATTTGCGCACCAAGAAATAAAAAAAAAAAAGAGTGGGTTAGATTATAGCAATAAAAATGGAAATTTAAGGGATGAATACAGCAAATAGATTATGCTCTCATTCCAGAGCAGACAGCGGAGAAGTCACAGTTGCCCATTTATGTTTTGACAGTTCATGCATCAGATGAGATTTGCAAAGAGGGGTACCGCTGCTTGGGGAAAGCGGAGAACAGAATAGTTGCTGCAAAGTGTGAACTTAACAGCGCATTTATTATTTGGGCAACTTGCTTTTTGATAAGCTGGCAAGGAAGCCTTTTGCATAAAGGAAAAAGAATTAAAAATTCAGCTTGTGCAGGAAAACTGCCACAGTCAGGCATGTAATCTGTCAATTTATCTCTCTCTCATAGTGGCTCTAACCAGAAATCCCAAAGGGAAATTCAAGGGTCTCCCAATTTCTAGCAGTTAGATACAGGCTGATGCCACCTTCTCAGCAGGCCCTATTGTTTTCAAGAGATGAGTAGGTTAAGCCCACAAATATGAGACCCTGTGAGATTTAAACATGCCCAGGATGGTCCCTGAGCACAGGAATGTGATTGTCTCGGTCTGAACAATGGCATGAGTGAATCTGGCCCATCCCAACCCAAATTCTCCCTACACAAATCCCCTGTGTTGACTTGGCAGCTGAGTCAGGGCCTTTTCGCACCAGGTAGACGTCTCATTTCAGGAGCTGGACAGCTTGTTCACACAGAAACAAGCTGCTGGGTCCCAGATGCTCCCAATGCCCAAAAGCCTTCCCCATTGCGTATAAATTCATACTATATAAGCTGTTATAGATGCCGTCTTGATTTACCCCCCAGGGACAACCGTATATACTCACAACATACTCCATCCTTTCGGAAATCTTGCAAAATTTCAGTTTCTGCAACGTCCTACAGCTTGAATTCTAAGCCTGATTAGGCACTGTGAGGAAAACAAGAATTTCCCTTTTATTATTCAATTCTGCCACTGTTTAATTCTACCGTAGTATGACTGAGCTCTGTCATAAGGAGCAGGAAAAAAAGTATCATCAATCCCCCTTTTTCTGGACCACCGTTTCATATATTTTAATCATAACTACTATTACTCCTTTCCTTTCTAAGGACAAAGTCCCAAGAATTTTAAAACTTTGATACGAGATCATCTGTGTCTTCGAGTTCTCATCTGTTTTGCAATAAGCTTTCTTGCATTAGGAGCCTACTCATGGTGTAGTTTCTACCTTTGGATACATCGTCTTTTCTTTGTATTCTTCTGGTTTTGGATTTACACGTCTCTTTACATCACATTGAAGTTTTCCATGAACTTCTGGCACCAATCCCGCTAATTTGTGGCACTGTAAGGTACAGAAGTTGATTAAATTCTCCTCTTCAGCGATGTGTCAATTTGCACATCTTGATGCTGACTGGCAGAAGGTCTTGAAATGAGGTAAATGAATGGGCCACATGGCAGCAAATACACCTCCTTGGGTTTTTCCTCCAGTTTTAACTGTGATTTGCAAATTTTCACGTCTTCATTCTCAGTTAACTCCTTCACAAATCACAAACGTACAGGGAGGTCACCCACTGTGAGCTGTTTGTGATGAGATGCGATCATCTAATCCTCTGTTCTACCTTCTGTTTCTCAGTTAATTTTTAATTCATGTCATTTCTTTATCCTTCACTTGCTACAGCTTAATTTTTTTTCCAGTAACCTTGTGTGAGACATTTCAAAAGCCCTGTGAAACCTCTTGCTAACACATTTTCTGTGAGCATGCAAGACAGACACAGGCATGATGTCTAAGATAGAGGCAACTGCAGGTTTCATGCTGACACAAAGCACCTTGGCAGGTAAATCTTGCATGCACTTATTCAGGTCCTTTGGGAGTTTCCGCCTACCTAAAGATCTGTATGGGTGGTTTAGGCTCACCCACTCTCTTGCTGACCTTCTTCATCTTTTTCTGTTCTTTTCTCAGTTCCCCAGTTTTTGTAGAAGACAGCAATCATATTCCATACTTCTCCTCACTTTCAGGGCTCCCAGTACCTGTAGACTGAATCCAACTTCTGCACACATAGGGGAACAGCCCAGGACATACCAGGTGAAAATTCCCAGGTACTACAGAGAGTAGTAAAACTACTCCTCTCCCTGCTGGAAACATCCATCTGGAGCCACACTGGGGCTATTCTGCCTCTTTGCAGAGCTGTTCAGCACACCTAGAGCTTTCTTTCTCTGTCATTCTGACACGTGAGCTCCAGGCTTGTAGCACTCCCAGGCTGACAGTTACAATTTAAGACTACTCAACTCTGTCCCATTTCTACTACTCCCTTCCTCAAGCACTTTCCACACGGTGCCCCAAGTACCCCTCGTATGTATGATATATTATACCAGCAAATTTAGTCATGAAGTAGATGGAAAAGAGCATTTTTCATTGCCCCCAAAGCCGCAAGCTTTCCTAAAATCCCCATTCACCACCTGTTGCTTCAATCATCCCTCTTGTTTAGGAGCTGCATGTTTGCAACCAACACAACCCTTTCACACATGAACACACACTTAAAATCTGGCAGCCCACCGCTTTGTGACACAGCAGTTTGTTCTAGCACATCTTGTGACACTTCAGTCTTTAAAGATATTACCTCGACTTCATTACTAAGGAAAAAAGCAAGCCTCTGGTAGGTGCATCCCTGGCAGTGAAAGCTGATAGCAAGAAATTAAACTTCCCGAGAATGGGCTTTTTTTCCCTTTTTCATCTGTTGATCCCTACTGGTAGAGGCAATGAAACTGGCTGTTCGTTATAAAAATACTTGTGTTCTTCCAAAAAACTTCAGGTATTTGGTTTTTGAATGCTATTTTAACACTTCTCTCCCTGCACATTTGGACTCCTTTATCGATTTTGATGGGACAAATTTCCAGTTTGGTTTAAGAAACCCCGTGAATCTTCATGTTTGGTCACATTGCTCTACTTCTGAGTTAAGGCTTTGTTTAAGAGCTTTTAAAAATTATTTTTACAGTACATTTGCTATTGTCAAGCTGTGTCCTGAAGTAGCATCCAAGAAACCTCGGATGCCCACACTGCCCACAGAACCCTACCTACTATACGAAGTGTGTACCAAGATCACGTATTTGGTACCATCTCCTTGGGCTTCCCTTTAGCATTAAGGTGAAGACCTGCACAGTAGAAACAACTGTTTTGTACAAATACACTTTGAAAATCAGACTTTGACTGTTACTGCAAAATGAAGGAGGTTCCTGAACCCTTTGAGATGATGGCAACTGTTCAAATTGAACACACATCCCATGTCCTGCCTCGTTCAGGCAGAGCGGCTCCAGCCAGCCTGCTCTCTGCTGAAGGGCCTCCCTACAGCAGAAAAGGGAGAACACAACCGTGTCAACGCAGCCCGAACAAATGCTTTAATTTAGTAAAATTGCCTAAACTCTTAACACTGTCTTTTGAGTACACTGTGCTAATGGCCCACTGTCAAAATCCCTGTCTCACTCTACTAGCTGAAGCAGTAATAGCCTGAGAGTACTAGTTGAGATAAGGACCGTGCCAATATCCAAAGATACAGGCCATAGTCCCATTTGTGTCTCGAGGCTCCAAAAATCTGCTCAGTCTGTGAATTCGTTACGGCTGCAAGAGCTGGGCAGTGTTTCAGCTGGTGTGAGCCTACCTCATCCTATCAGCACACGGCCTCTTCTTCTTCTGTGGCTCCACATTCCAGTCTGCACCTCGGGGATGCTTCAAACCAATTTGTCATCCAACTAAGCACAGCATGGGCTTAGCAGCAGAAAGGGCTGACATCTCTGCTTTGGTGGAGGGACTGCTTTAAAGCTGCTGCCACAGCTTAGAAGGACAAACCAAGAAGGACAGAGGCTTCTCCACGTTTTCACTCTTGAAGCCGAAGCACACAAAGGCATCTGAGGCAGCACGTGCCCAGGCCTGTCCTCACACTGCTGCCTGATGTGGGAGGCACGTCACTGCTGGAGCCTCGCAAGATGACAACTGGACTAAAATTCTTCCATCTACTCTTTTTTTACACACAAAACCAAGCTAGAAGAGAAATGGGGAGAAATGAAGAGATGGTTAAAAGGGCTGGCAGACCAAGTCAGAAAAGTGATGACCAACCCAGGGAAGGGGATGGAAGGTCCTAAAAGCAAGTTCTCAGATTCAGAAAATTTCACACCTTTTGCTGAAGTTGGTATGTATGTTGGCAAATCGCCCATTCCTAAGGTTATTGTAAAATCACCTCAAGACAGCTTTGTAACTTACATTCCCTGTCAGACAGAATACCTGCAAACTAAACTCTGTGAAAATGATAGAGACCAAGAATAATCAGAGGAACTTCACGCTTGCTGTGCTCTACCCATGCAGTAATTCCTGCCAGGTGAGAGAGGAATTGCTTGAAAAAAAATCTTAGTGCTTCCACCAGGAACAGCTGTGTTTTCTGCCAGTACCATAATGTACTTCTGCACTCACAAGCACTGTGAATCAAATAAAACCAAAGGCGTATAAAAGGCAATTGCAACACCTTTTTTGTACAATTCCAACACACGATGGTACAGGTCAGCACTGGATTTGACCTTCAGTGGGACACTAGCACTTCAGGAGATACCCATGATAGCCCATCAAGCCTATTTTATTTTGCATTTTCTAGGGTAATGTGAAATATGCTTCTGCAAAGTAAGTGCATATATACACCTTGACTGCTTTACAGAGTGCTTAAAGCAAGCACAGCATAATTAAATGCCACGTAGTGAATCTATTTTGTGTACTGCACTCTTACACCAGGCTGTTTCTAGCTATCAAACATTTTTACGTCTTTTAGAGATGGAGATTAAAATAGGCTTTAACATAATTGGAAGCAATGATCTAATACTTTCAGCTTAAAGGCAGCATTATTGTAGCTATAAAATAGGTGAGAATGCATTTAAATGCTGAATAAAACAGGTTTGTTAACTTGCTCAGGTTAAGGTACTAGTGTGCTTAGAAGACACACTGTTTTTTAGAAGCATATATAAAATCACCAATGACTTTAAAAATAATAGCCACCAAGTCTCTTAAAAAATGTTCAGCAAGTGAAAAACTTGGGAAAAAAATTTGCCCAGATCACGCAGTTTAATAAGAATCAAACAAATGGTAGAAATTTCTCATGTCATTTATATTTGATACAAGTACATATACACTAGTAAGTGGGCACTTACAAAAATAAAACTACCTCACATTTTCTTCTTCAACAATTCTTTAAACATATTATGAGAACATTTTACCGACTGCTTATGTTCTAGGCATTATAGGAAAGCATTATAGTAAGAAAGCTTTATGTTAGTGTTCTAAAAAGTGAATTCAAACTGAATTCTGACTCATATTCAGGCCTTTGCTTGAAGCCAATGCAACTGTCAGTAACCATGAGATGCAAGACAGGCCCATCGTTAAACTGCAGAGTCAACCTCCTACCTCAAGAGTGCTGGTTCCAAGTGGAGGAAAAGGATAAGAAACTAATATAAACCAACTGTGAAAAAAAATTTAGTGGTTCATAACTCATTTTCAACCTGAACAGGAACAAAGAAAACAAGTTGCTTTGCAGCAAACCAGTGTCAACATTAAACTAGAGGTTTCTTCCCCACCCTCTATGAGAAGAATTCAAAGCAACAGTTCAGGTTTAAACCCAGGAAAAGCAGAGAGGTGTATATAGAGACTTAGGCTGAAGTTTTAGAAGTCTCAGTTTCACATGGAGGCCTCCACAGATTATTTAAACATACCTGACTGGTGTAATCCAAAGATCCCACTTCTCAAATGGAAAACAATTCTTACAAAATCAAGCTCAGGCTTGACAAGTCTCTACTCACGCCCCTAAAATCTGTAACACCCAGCAAAACATCATTGCTTACTGCCTTTACTGCTAACATCTGAAAACAACTGAAACTCACCAAGTGTGAGATATCCTCAGGTTCCTGCAAGGGATTGATCTGCCCTGATACTTAACAGAATGGAAAATATAATACATGCGCTAGTCCTCCTTTGTAAAGCAGCTGGCATTTCCAAAATGCTGTTAGTCTCATAAATATGGGCATCTAAAACTAGTCAAAGAACACTTCCTGGAAGGTTTTTTTACTTCTTTTAATCAACAAGGGGAGCCTTAAGTGACTAGACTAGATTTTTGTGTCCAGACATTATCAGAGGAAACCTATGCCAAAGATGGAAAGGAGCTCGAGTTTTGTCTGGATCCACAGCAGAGGCTGCTGTGATAAGAAAGGGATTTGAAAGTGTAGGTAGACAGATTCCCAGGAAGCAAGCTATTCCAGATGTGTACTGAGGGATCAGGGTGGTGGTAGAAAAACCCACTTATAATGAGAAAAAAGATACACAGACAGTTTTCTTCAGTTTAATATCAGGTGGTCTTATAAATTGCTAAAACCAGACATCTTCACATTATTACACTTGATGCACCATAAAACAGGTTTATGTTACAGTGTAAGATCCAACGTTACAATACTTGCAGAGAACTTCGCATAGAAGTAATTTTTTACCCCTTTTATTCACATCCAAATCCAATAATTCTTATCTGTGTACAAACGGAGTATTTTCTTCCATCCTCTACACCTGCTTTCCAACGAACCAGTTCTAAACATCAACACCAACATGGGTAGTGGGAAATCAACCAGAAAGTGCCACCATGGTCATTCGCTCAAGAGACACACACTTCTTGCTGGATAGTTGGTTGTGGAATTTTATTATCCTCTGTCTTTTCCTGACCAGGAACTTGGCACACAGTCTTTCGTTTGAATAACCGTAGACTCAATCGTAACAAGTCGCTGTCCATTGCTGCAGAATTTGTATAGGTTTGTTTTGTTGCACCCTGAAATTAAAAAAAAAAAAAAAAAAAAAAAGAGAAGTGAAAACAGAGGCTTTTAACATGCAAGCAGAGAAATTAACCTGAAGTACTCTCAATAATTAGAGGTTTTATCATACCTATTTACTAGGAAAGACTGAGAATTAATTATTTTTCTATTAGTACGCAAGATCACAAAACCTACTGTAGCACAGAAATGGTAAAAGTGTTTTTTGTTTCAATTTTGAAAAGAAAATTATCTAGGTACTTTTAATGTGGTAGAACAGAGTCTTATAATTCTTGTAAAAGTACATGAAATCCTAAGCAGAATTATTCAACAATTGTCTTTGAAATTGTATTTTAACCAATTCTTTTTATCATGTATTCCCAAAATACAGAAAGCGAACCTCCAGAATTTAAACTCCAAAATAAGAAACAGCACTTACCTCTACACTTGATCTTAAATTAATCTAAACTAATCCTAAATAAAAAATAAACACCCTACAACCGCTTTCAATACGAGTTTGTTCTCTATTATTTAAAGGACAAGGTTTGCTCTAGAAAAACAAACAAGTACAAAAATCATCTCCCTAGGGAAAAGTTTTGCATAGTGGAATCTGTGTTTCCACATTTTGACCAAGCACTGTAAACAAACCACTTGCCTTTTCATTCTTCATTAGCTGCTTACGAATTGCAGAATCCCTTCGAAAGCACAGCGCTTTACAGCAAGGACCCAGGTTACTGAGAAGACCTGCTCTCTCTTCTTTTCGTAGAAGTGCAGCCATGTTCAAAGCCCCCAGGTCATGTTCAAAAAGGTTTTCTGCATCTACAAACAATTGATATTTGCAGAGATCAACATATACATGGTATTTTGGAACAGCAGTATGAAATCCCTTAAAGTTTTACTATTTGTATTTCTGCCTTCTAAACAATACCAAGGTTTGGTAAAAAAAAAAAAAAAAGGATATTGCAGTTCATAGAAAAACACGAATAAATCCTTCACCATTTAAAGGGAAGGACGGCTACACTTGTATGTAGCTTCAGCAACGAAAAGCAATATTGAGACAGCAATCACCAAGAGGCCTAAAAATCAAGTGACAGCTCTGAGACAGAAGAGGAGATATCATTTATGATCAGACATGTGTGACAAAAGTTGTTTACTACTAGCATTCATCAGGAGTCACCTGAATTTCACTTCCCTGCAAGGCGCAGGATAACTGTACCAGTGTCAAAACAGGGTTTGTTTGGCTATGCAGAAGTGAAATATGCAAACTGAGGAAGATTCAATATTGTATCAATTACACTGGTTCTGTGAATTCTTAATCATAAGAGCTGAGGTCTTTTTTTAAACTAGAAGAAAGCTAATACTGTGTAGAAAGAGCTGCAAATATTGCAGTGGGACACTTACAGTACTTACTAATACCAACTACACACCTCAATTATACTATTTATCATGCGGTAAAATGTTTGCATTTAATTTGACTTAAAGTCGAATCAGTAGCAACAGCCCATGATTAACAGTTATACAATTTCAATGGCTCAAGCAAGCAGTGACATTCATGGAGATTAACAGTTATCTGAGACTGCGATGTTAACAAGACAACTGCATGAAGAATACTGTTGCAAAGAACTGAAAAGTAGTGTTTCAAATGAAGAACTAGAACTTACTGAGTTTAAAAAAAAAAAAAAAAACAACACAGAAAAATCTGCTATTCCCTAAAAACAGAGGCTCTGCAAATACTATTATTTATAAGCCATAATTTGTCACATTTAGATCCTGGAATAATTTGCATAGAGATCTTACAGAAAGCAAATGTTTCATAGTCCTAAAAGACCAATTCTACCATGCAAGTTGTTGCAAGCAGCCTTATCTCTCACGCTTACACTACAGAACTGTAGTAAACAGCACTGGTACAGTTCATGCCCATCACATCTATCATGCACATCTCATGATACACTTTGACAAAATGCCAGACCAATGTGTTATTTAATTTCCCACTTCTAACAGAGACATAATATACAAATTTCACTGAGCTCCTTCATTCTGACCCAAAATCCTATCCATACATTCTGGAGAGGAAAAAGAACAAACAAAAAAATCTTCTTTCTTTCTCACAGTGCTACTGTTAATTCACTACAGAAGATATTTGGCTCTCCAAAAAACTGTTGACACACTTTAGGCCAGGAAAGCATGAACGCTCTCACAAAAACAAAATTCTGCTAGCCTGAAAAATTTTGTTTAGGCTATTATTCAAGACCCCACCACTACTAGAATTAAAACACCAATTTGATTGACTTGCAGCTGTATTACATTCCTGTAATTTTCACATAATACTCATTATACACTTTCTCTGGTCTTGAAACCTAAAATAATGAACTAATGCACATTTCATAAGGACTTTCACTAAGTACAAAAGACAGTCGAATCCCGGCAGAAACAATTACCTTTAGGTTTTTCTAACACTCTCTGGCAAGTCTCTTTAATCTTGGTGAAGAGTTCTGGTCCTGCCAATCGCTTGGAAATGCCAACTCTCAACATAACAGCACCTGGTGTGAATTTTAAGAGTGCGGCCCCAGGCTCCCGTGGTTCTTTCGGCTGCTTTGGCATAAGACTGGACCAATCTACATCTATGACATCCACAGGATCTGCAAAAACATTGATAGAGGATGAGTCATCACATCAACATTCCTTACCACAGTTAGTTAATTTCACATGCTGTGTACAACCCTGTCTCCTAAAAGCAACATATATTAGATAAACATTGTTCTGCAGTTCTCAAAGCCAGATCCTTGAACCCTTCACGTAAGAATGTCAAAAGTCACTTAGACTGGCAGAAAAAAGGAGCATACAAATATAAAGCTTCTTGGATTCAAAACCCCAGCCCTAATATTCTGCTTCATTTTTATTGCAATCCCTTTGTGGAAAGCTGCTCAGACCCTGCTTAGCTAGCAGGTTTGGACACATCATTTGTGCATTCACAAAAGTCTCAGTATAACTAAACGCGCCATGATAGATCCAAATTAAATGCTTAAAAAGCTAGTATTTCAACTCTGGATGCGGATGTTTTGTTTCAAAGGACAGGTATACTATTAATTGGATAACCATACAACTGTGTTTGTTTAGTATGTTTAGCACAGAAAATACAAACACTTATCATATAGCCCAGATGACCCAACTGAACTTAACATATGTAGAAGATTGCGTCCTTCCCAGTGCATTTGGGAAGCGTTCAAGCATGAATAAAATCTGTTCATAAAAATATCAGTTCCAAATAATTATCAAAACCAAATGGGATAAATGAAAACATGTTTATAAAAACAAAAAGCTTACCCTTCTAGCTATATAAACCAAGAGAAATATTACTTCAAAACACAGCTCCCAATACTCTTCACTTACCACTACACTTCTCAGGCTTACCTATTACAGAACAAATGAGAAATACTGAAGAACAAGCATACACTTTCCTAATTCAGAAATACTGTCAGCATCACAACAGCATTACATGCAAACTGATATAATTTTTACATCCAAATAATCATAAAGGGGTTTTGCTATACTTTTACCAGGCATCTTCTCATCCTCCTGCTGATCCTCCCGCTTTTCAGCATCACCTGCCAGAATTTCATCCAGTTCATCATCACTGATTGGCTCGTATTCTCCAGCACCAGACCCCAGTGACTGCACATCATCAATCTTTGCTTCATCTTCTCCTCCTGCAGAGACAGATACACACTGTAGCTTTAAAGCAATCATTTTTGTTTTCTAAACATGCTTTAAGCAGCCTGAAAACGAAGAGGTTCAGCAAATTAAACTATTAGGTTCGGGGGACAAGTATATTCAACATGAAAACAAGTATTAATTCATGGAAACAGACAAGTTATTTCTCCCATACACAACGTGGCAGTTCGAATTTTACATATCGGTCGTTTTTTCTGCTGCAGCATTAGTCAAACTGCACATAAAAGGCCATATTCAGAAGAAACATACGTTGACTATCTGATATCTGATATGTAGTTAATAATACAAATCTAAGTTGGCACCACAAAGTCTTTCAGATGCATTTGCACATGAATTCAAACTCAGGATTCAGTCCAAAGGCTCTACAAGTGAAAGAAGTAACGAAAACCCCAAATACCAGAAGGTGCACTATATCCTGAATGAATCAATTATTCACAGTTTTAGATTCTGTGGAAGTCATGAGAAGAGCTTTCAGAAAGCCATGCCACACTTCTTTAGTTGTTGTTACACTCCTACCCATCCAGGTACTATATGCACATACAAATACTTGTGCTGTACATGTAAACATGTTCCTTAAAAGCTGTAAACACAGGACACTCAAACATCACATTTTGCAGCTCATGAAAGGAACATCTGCAGGTATTCTCTCACCTCCAAGACTGAAAGATCCGATTCGAGCATTCAGAAACCCTATTGCTCAAAAATCGGGCTTTCTTAGGGTTCTTTGCCACGGTACTTGCAATGAGTTGTGCCATACAAACTAGACAGAATTTACAGGGGTCATCCCCTGTGGATAACTATTTTGATACCCTCCCATTCCCTTAGCCAGATAGGAAACTGCCTCCCATTTTAAGTTGCCCTGATTTTTTTTTTTTTTTTTGCTTGCCTTTGTAAAAGCTACAGAAAGGAGAAGAAAAAAACCAAACCACCTCAACTAACCTAAAAATCAGCATGGAAAAAAGCAAGTAAAAGACATGCTAGCAGTGTGCATGTTACCTACTCAGACCACCTGGCAATGCTTTGGGGGAAACATTTACCATTTAGAGCAAACACATTAAGGTTCAAGAAACTACAATAATTCAGTAATTATACCCTCATACATTTAGTTAGAAAATATACAACAGTAATTTGTACAAGTAAATACCAGATACCTCCTTAACACCATCAATTTGGAAATTGTATTTAATTTTCTAAAAAGTTTTTCCTTTTTAAAAGGAAAATAAAGTGATCTGTACTAGATTTCATTTTGTCTTATGATTTCAAGTATTCACTGCCTCTCTGATCCATTTTCTGCCTCTACACTGACCTACCAGATTCACTAACTCACCATAACTACATGTTTGGACAGCACAGATGAACCATTTAGAAGTTACTGTATGAAGCAATTAAAATAACAATTGCTAGTTCTCAATACCTGATTTAAAAAGATTACTTTCTCAATTTTGAATTTCAAATCAAAGTTTGATAATTTCTAGATTATAATCCTATCCCTATCTTTACTGCTTTTTTCAGATATGTACTTTTATATTAATTCTGCATTAAAACCACGACTCACTAGTCAGCTAAAAGGAGCAATGTAAACAAGAATAATAAACTAATGAAAGAAAATAAAGTACACTAAACCTTAGAAAATCATAAATATGCTATATAAAGTTTGCTATAATAAAATGGGATGCCATCTAATATTTTACAAAAGACATTTCTTTTTCTAAAAAAACAGTCCTAAATATACCACAACTTCCTAGAGACGACAATTTTCAGAGAATTTACCCTGTTTCCCCCAAAATAAGACCTACTCCAAAAATAAGCCCTAGTTACAGTTCATTAAAAAAGTCAATTTAAATAGTGTCCAGGCAGCTATACATGTAAAAAAGTAAGCATCTTTCGGAGCAAAAATTAATACAAGACCCTGTCATGTTTTTGGGGAAACAGGGTAGAACACCACCTTTGAAAAATACATTAAAGAATACACATTAAAATACTTAAAAGAAGGCTGCTGAAAGGCTATATCTAAGAATGCATTCAACATCCACAGCCTGTTCAGCTAGAGGTGCCCTCTTGGAAACAGATAACATACCTAGGAACAGCCTTTCACTAACTCTTCTCTGAAGTTACCACATTGTACTCTCAGATATAAATCTGTACCATTCCTTCTTCTAGATTAAAAATTGCTGAATTCTGTCTATTACAGCAAGACAGAGCAGACTTCCCCATGCTCACTCCAAACACTATCTTTAACAAGTGGTTCCACTCAGGTGGAAGGTAATCTCCTCAAATGGAATTTTCTCAATTGTACCAGTTGACTTTAATGACCACAATCCGGCAGGAGATATAATAAGTAATAAATATTCCTCATTGTCCTCTCCAGACAACATTCGATTTAACTGCCCAAGTTAACAATGAACATCTACTGATAATTCTTATTAAGCATGCAAATATGATGAGACAATGTCCTGTTATCTTTTGTAGAACTACAAATGCTTATTTCCTTTGTTTCTCTTTCTGAAGGCTATGGACTTCAGGCCATACCATCCCAAACATCCAAAAATTCCAAATCCTACAATGCCTTTTTTCCTCTCAGCAGATTTTAGAGAACTCCTGCAATCACCAAAAAAGCCAACTTACTGAACATAACCATAATGTACACCAGTTACCCTGGATTTAGACTCTTGCTTCTTTTATGTTGTCGATATAGGTTAAAAGTACTTCCCAAACTCCCTATCCATGCAAAGCTCAAGCTGTCTAATCCAACTCTCTTTAGAGAATTTGTCGGTGTTTGCCCTTTACTTACTTTATTTATTATTCCTAAGCACATTTTCCCCAGTATGATTAGAGCCAATAAATTGAAGCTGCATTTAATAAGATTACCTCAGGAAAGCCATTTTTGGACCATTGTACCACGACATACATATGTTTCACCTACTAATCAGACAATCATTTCTATGATAATTGGGCTCTGTAGAAAAAAACCCCAAAGAACAGTTCCAAGTCAACACTAATTTTTTTCACTCATTACCTGTCACTTCCAAACTAAGAAATAGATCTTATAATGATATAACAGAGCAATCAAATGTTGGTGTTATTCTTTAGCAAACTGCCTGTTCAGAAATGTTACACATCGGTAAAACTATACCTCAGATAATTTGTTTTCCTTGCCTCAAGTCTTCTTTAGAAATTAACAAATAACACTAACACAATTAACACCAAGGAAGATGCTCATGGCTTACTGTGTCTGCTTCCACAATAGAGAAGCTGGAGCCAATAAGCCTTTCGGTAGAAAATTATTCTAATACAGCTCAGTTTAGCACTATGTTGAAAGGGAGAGAATAAAATATTTGTCAGTTCAGGTTCTTTCCCAGGATATCTCACCTTCTAAACTCTCTACTTTTTCGGCCTCATTTCCATCTTCAAAACCTTGTAAAGGTCCTAAATCTTTGTCTGTTCTTTCCTTCTCTGAAGCCGCCGAGTCCCGACAAACACCATCAAATTCCTTTTCGTGATCTCTGTCTAGTTTCGTTTCACTGTGTTTTGTTGACTCTTTTTGAGAGGAGATGTCAAGAGTTCTGTCTCTCTCTCTTTCAGCGGTATCAGGTGGTTGTCTGTCTCTTTCTCTGTCCAGTTCCCGTCTTTTCTCTCGTTCCCTCTCTCGTTCCTGGAGTCTCTCTCGATCCCTGCTCCTCGGCCAGTCTTTGTCAACATCTCGATCCCAGTCTCTCTGCCTTCCCTCTCTCCTGTCTCTCTCTCGTTCTCGATCATGTTCATGTCGATCTCGCTCCTGGAGCCTCTCCCTGCTATCAAAGGACCCAGATCTGGAATGGACTTGACGATCTGATTCAGGAGAACTTCTTCTTGAACTGTGGCTTCTTGAATCTTGACGATCTGAATAAAATATTTTAAACACACGCATGACGACAGCGCATAAATGTAGTATCATTTTACTAGACCAAGTTATTTTAAAGATTCAGGAATGAAAATGTACTTCTCAAAAGCATAACCTTTAAATTAACAATGCCTTCAAATTGCCTATAGATCTAACCTTACTTAAAAACATAAGGTATTTCTCCCACTCTTAAAAAAGACTTTTAGTGGCTACTTTCTACTATGACAAAAGCCAAACTGAAGGTACATCATTTTAACTCAGAAATTTAGGCAAGAGGGGAGGAGAAAAAAAAAGGAATCATCTCAAAATTCAGAATTTTCAAGTCATGTCTTCTAAAATCTAGGAATGCCTTGGCCAACAAATGATAAATTCATAAAAATAATTTTGGCATGTAACCATAAGGAGAACAGAGTGCCAAAGTGCTTTAGGACAAAGATATTTTCATACTGATGCTGCTTACTTTTTAAAACACTGCACCCATTTTTTTTTCTTACAAGAACTACACAAATAAAACAAGTCGATTGTGATTATTCTGATTTGCAACAAAGATGATTTCTGTATGCACTAAAAATATGTCTAACAGGAATCATGACAGATTTCCCTCAGTGAAATTAGCTCCTGAGATGATAATGGATCTCTCTCCCAGAGAAAAGAGACATTTTCCTTTCACACAGATGTCAGAATTTCCATATCAAAATGAATGTTAATAATAAATTTAAGAACATTATTTAGATGATAAAACTATCTCAGTGTGCTGTTAGCACAAGCGTTTTCTCTTTCTATGAGTTTTTCTTGTCCTACAAATTACTTTATTCCCCAGGCAGCTTGAACTGAATCTGACTGAATGTTCTGGTGTAAACAAAGCAGTAATCTTATCCGCTGAGGATCAGCTTTTCAAATACACTAACACTTGTAGGAATCTTAATTCATTCTAGTTTTATAGCGAATGGCAGAGAGCACCTCCCTCTCCCTTCACACCAATTACAAATGAAAGGAGTACATAGCCAGGCAAGAATGATTTGGGATTTGTACCTTCACACTTTTATAGAGAATTATAGATCAGTCTCACTAAAATGTATCTTATTACCTGAAGATGTGCTGCGACTGGGTTCCCCTCGTTTCAACTGATCAATTCTGGACTTCCGTTCTCCCGTGATTTCTAATTTCTTCTCTCTCTCCCTGTCCCTGTCTCTAGAGCTACTGTGCAGGATCCTCTTCCGTCCAGTCTGGTCATCTCCGCTGCGATGAGCTGACTCATTGGAAGGGGATCTCAGTCTGCTTGAGGCATGGCTCCGATTGCTACCGAGGCTGCTGCTGCGCTTCTGATCCACTGGTTTACGGTGTGGTCCATCGTCTATAGTAACATGAGGGGCTTCCACCTTTTCTCCCCTTGTCCTATGACTTTTCCTGTGGGAGTCCTCAGTGCTTCTTTCTGGAACAACAATGTCACCACGTTCAGGAACATCTTCATCTGACCAGTCACTAAATGTTGTATCTTCTCTTTTTTGGGGGACTTCTGCTACAGCTTTCTCAGGTGGTGCTTCAGCCAATTCTTCTTTTGTTACAGGGGGGGTTCTTGGGCCTTTTTTCTTTTTATGATGTGGAACAATTTCTTCATCAGAAACTTCAGAATCGCCTTTGGACCTCTTCCGCTTTTTCTCTATGTTTTTCTTTTTTTGACCCTTCTTGGGTGAAAAGACCTGGCTTTCCTCAGTTGTTGATTCATTAGTGTACCTTTCCACCCCACTGTCATCATCTTTCTTCTTCTTTGTGGCCTTTTTCTGTACTTTAGACTTCTTCTTGCTGTCATCATGCATTCTATCAGAAGCATCTCTTTCTTCAGAAGGGCGGTGACCAAGATTTTCTTGAACCCTGGACCGTGAGCTTTCTGAAGCATCTGGTTGCTCTCTTTGCTTATCTGCTGAAGAAACCCTCTCTTTAAACTCTGATTCTTCATAACGCCGTGAACTTTCCTTTCTGTCTGATTTTCGCTCTTCTTCTTTCCAGCGACTCTGTCGCTCCTCTGTAATGTGAGAAGGGCTCAGTGACCGGGATTCCTGTGGCCGCACAACCTGGCTCAGAAGTCTATGCTTGTCATCTACAAAATAGAAAAATCGATGTACTTATATTATTTAGGAAGGAGAACAGGTGAACATTTGGTATCTTGTGCGTGCCAAAAAGTGTCAATTAAAACATATAATCCATTATTTCGGTTAGATTTCTTAAGTTTTTCTACTGCTGCAGCAGCAACAGACTACTTCCATTTTGGTAAACGTGCATCTTAAACAACGGACGCAGAAGCCGCTATCACCTGGCAGATGTAACATATAGTGACAAAATGAAAATAAAAGACAAACATACAGATTAAGAAAAATGATGTTGCTCATAAAAAAAAAGGAGAGAAGGACACTTGCAAAAGCTTCCCGCATGTTTTTTCTATTTAAGATTGCAAGTTATTTTCCACAGGCAGACAGTAAGCTGGATCCAGCTGCAGAGTTAGCCCACTCCTACTTACTTTTATCATCTCCACTGTTGTAAGCATCGCTATCAGGAGAGTGCTCACGGCGACGTTTGGGTGACTGACGAGGACTTGGACTGCTTTCATTTCTGTGACGCTTCCTGTAGAACAAACATGTACAGTCAAATTTCTTCGAGATTCTTTAAATAAAACATTAATTAATTCAGTTTACCAACAACACAATCCCTGAAGTCTAACCACCTCACACAGAAGACAACACATCCAAGGATGCAGAAAGTTTTGTAGTTTTCCGAGTTTTTATTCCAAATCTTCAAGTATGATCAGTTTTCTGATCATACCACAGGACACTTTAAACTAAAACTCAAACACTTAAGACAACTATCTTTTTAGCAAAAAGTTACAAAAGACTATTAAGATCAATTTTTCCCCTGTGTCAATGATCCTTGCAGTACGTTGACCCCAGCTGGCAGCTAAGCCCCCACCCAGCTTGCTCACTTCCCCTGTGGGATGGGGGAAGAGTCTGTACTAGATGATTTATAGGAATCCACAATTCCCTCACACAAAAGCTACTAAGCAAAGCAAAGCAGCCATTCAGGGCAACACTGTTTTCCTTATTATTGATGGAATGATGAAAATTTTATTGTACTAAATGAAACAACATAAAAAGAAAAAAGCAAATCAATGCTACACACTTGAAAAAAAAAATTACTCGGGATATTGTTCACACCTTCATTGGTAGCCTTCTGGTATTGAAAATTTAGCAGTGCAAAGGGTAATGTACATTCCACAGAAATTTAAGGAATAAAGTCACAAACCCTGACCTAGTTAGCTGCTGTTTGACTTTCTGGGCTTCAGAAGGTACCAGTCTGTGTTTGTTTCCAAGGATGCCTGCATTATTAAAGACACAGCCAAGCAAATATATGTAGAAGGGAAAATATAGTCTGACTCAATTGTTAGCTCCTCAATCATTCCACAATTCTGCACTGAGAAAGCATCAGATTAACTTCACCAGAACAGTACTGATTTTAGAGCCACCAGTATGTGCCACACAGATGCATGGCTTCAGACCAGGCCTCCAGATAAACAGGATATCTTCTTCCTTATGATACTCCCCTGATTACTAACTTAATGAAATCAACAGTAAAAGAATGCCCTTTTTTTTCTGTGTTTGGTTGGTTTGTTTCTTTGACTGAAGTAACATACAGATCCACTCACTTGGATTTTCTTTCCTCATGGACATCTCTTGAACTTCTTTCTTCTCTGATATCTTCTCTCTTGTCTCTGCGATCTTCCCTTCCTTTATCTTTGTCATCCCAGTCTCTCTGGCGGTCTCTTTCTTTATCCCTGTCTCGACCTCTCTCCCTTTCTCGTTCTCGCTCTCGATCTCTTTCACGCTCTCGCTCCCTTTCTCGTTCCTCCCGCTCTCGCTCTCGTTCCTTCTCTCTCTCCCTTTCTCGTTCCCTTTCCCTGTCATGGTCCCTGTCTCGGTCACGCTCACGGTCCCTGTCTTTGTCCCGCTCTCTCTCCCTCTCCCGTTCCCGAGCACGCTCTCGTTCCAACTCTCTTTCCTTCTCCCTTTCTCTTTCCCGGTCTCTCTCTCTTTCCCTCTCTCGGTCTCTCTCCCTTTCCCGCTCTCTCTCCCGGGCCCTTTCATCTCTCCTATCATCCGACCGATCTACCCTTCGCTCTTCTCTTCTTTCATCCCGCTCGAGGTCATCACTTCGTCCTTGATGTCGTACTGGTGAGCTTGCTCTCTGATCTGTGAAGAGAGGCAGGTTTGATTACTAAGTGCTAAAGTGACATACACTGCTTCTATGACACTAATAAAAACCCAAGAGCTTTTGTTTTGACAATCTAGATATAGGTTGCATTAAATGAAAAGCAACTCCCTGCAGAAACTTGGAAATTCTCTTTGGGGAGAGAAAGACAAAACGCAATACTAATTTTGAAATATTTCTTCAATATTTAGGGAGTGGGTTTTTCTTATTTTAGCCAAAAGTTAGTACAAAAACTTTATTTTCTACCAGATTTTTCTGAATGGCTTCAAAAAGATAATTATACACCTCATAGCCTAGCTATTACTATTGTATTACTCAATGATTCAAAATCTGGTGTAAGATCTCTCTGAATGACATACATATAGAATCATTTTGGTTGGAAGAGACCCTCAAGATCATCAAGTCCAACCACAACCTAACTCTAGAACCAAACCATGTCCTTAAGAACCTCATCTACATGTCTTTTAAATACCTCCAGGGATGGTGACGCAAACACTCCCCTGGGCAGCCTGTTCCAATGCCTGACAACCCTTTCTGTGAAAAAAATATTCCTAATATCCAATCCGAACCTTCCCTAGTGCAACTTAAGGCCATTTCCTCTTGTACTATCACTTGTTACTTGGGAGAAGAGACCAACATCCTCCACGCTACAACCTCCTTTCAGGTAGTTGTAGACAGCGATCAGGTCTCCCCTCAGCCTCCTTTTCTCCAGGCTGAACAGCCCCAATTCCCTCAGCTGCTCCTCATCAGACTTGTGCTCCAGGCCCCTCAGCAGCCTTGTCACCCTCCTCTGAACTCCCTCCAGTACCTCGAATATGAAATAAAATGTTACAATATTTTTACTTCTTAAACCTGTTAAGAGCCATGTGCTTTACAACAACCCTCTAAATTAGTAGAAGTTACTGCAAAATAAGAAATATTGGCCAGTCTCATCACAGAAGAATAGATCCCTGCACAGACAGAGACAACCAAATCCATGAGAAAGGGAGAGGTGAAGATGAGATACGGGAAGCAGAACTGCTAGAAGTTTTCATATGTGTCCACTGCAGTGTCTTACAGTTTCAGTTTTTCATTGTTCAGACAGTGGATTAGAGTCAGAGAGAAAACTAAAATTATGTAGAAAATGACTGATCCAGAAGGACAGCAAAATCTCATTTATCTATTGGTATTTACTCTCCACAGACTCAGCTGCATTTTATTAATTATATTTTTTGATATTTTTTGAATATTTCTATAAATTTTCACCACTTCATAACAATTTCTATGCTGATGTTAGCAGCATTTGAACCACCTAAAAAAATAATAAAACCAAAAATCAATAAAACTATTTTTCCTCAATATATGTTAAAAGCTCTATACAAAAGAACAAAAAATGGCATGAACAGAGGTTGGTATTTTTCAGTCCATTACTCTGAGACTGCAAGCGCACTTCGCTGTAAATTGAGACAATGTCCACCAGGAGCAAGCAGGCAGAGTTTGAACAGGACGAAATCAATAAAACATGCATTTCCACCAGTTTAATCAATTTTCATCTCTGAGTGAATTAATCATGACTTAATACTCCCCTGTTACCAGGTAAAATTAAAAGCAAACTTGAGTGACATTTCTGCCATGGATGTAACACTTATTTTTTTAAAAAGGTAAATTATCAATCCATGCAATCAGTTCTATGAAGAGTTTTCACATTCTTTTAATGGTGCCTATAACATTATTTACTCTGCACACTAAGTATCATATTCTATACAGAAGTTCTGTAACTCCTGTTTGTTATGTCATTTTTAGTGACAAAACATCCACATGAAAGCCTTGCACGAATCAAGATACTAAAGTGTATTAGACAATTAAGTGTGCATAGTCAGCACTTCTCAGGTAACTTCATTCTTGGAGTGCTGTTCCAGTGGTTGTTTGGAACACCTACATATTTGCCCTAGTTGAAAAAAAAGCAACCCAAATTTGCAAGCTTGCATTTTTAAATAATACTAAAAAGATTCCTTACATATCACAGGACTAAGTACCAACCAAAATCTATTTTTCTCTGAATGACAAACGTAAAGACTGTGGTCTAATCATGGAAACTATGTCCTGAACTGTAACTCTGAGGAGGGCTTACTATTACAAAAAGTGATCTAAATTTTTAAGGAAGAAAACAACAAATCTTATCTCCATTCAAGCTCTTTATATTTTTCCCCTTAAAGCGAAACACAACCCATTCAAAGCAACTTTTCTTCTTGAAATGTACTTTGTTGTGATTACATGTTTTTACTTCTAAGGTTTTTTTCTGTTGTTTTTTCTTTTAAAATGTCTAAATAAATTAAGAACTCAGTATGTTATGAAGAGCACAAATTACATTATAATATATCTGGAATTTATTGGAGGTGGAGAGCTGGAAGGGATGAAAGCTAGTCTGTCAAAGCCAATCCCAGGACACATTCAGACTTTAGGATTTTTCAACTGACAAGAAAAAGGAAGCCTGGAGATTACATCTGTTGAAATCCTGCCTTGAAGACAAGGCCGAATCTAAAGCAGAACGTTTCACAAGAACAAGCAATAACAGATAGATTCCAGTGGATGAAAAAGCATCTCTCAAAGTCGCATACAAAACATCCCTTTGAAAAACTGAAGTTAAGCAACAGCACGAACACATCTGTCACTTCCCAATCAAAACTCAAGATAGAAAAAAAACCCACTCTAATTTTATATTTATTCTTCACAGCTCATCCTTTCATTTCCATCCTATTTGCATTTGCCTGACTCCTGTTCTCTTAATTGGTGAGCAAGACAAATATTTTCCAGAGTGAAAGTTGCTACTGAGTTGCTTAGAGACAACACGGTAGTCTTTCAGGTGCAGAAGTGTGACATCTTGGATTCTGTGTCTAAAAGAACAGTCTTGCATACTCTTTCCATGATCACAGGCACCTGTACCAACACTTACTAGCTAATTACTATTGACAACAGCAAAGTGTTCATGAATATTCAGTTCCCCAGGCAATAAATTTTTGAATTAATCATAAATTTAAACTGTCACTCACTTTAGTTGTAAGTAGTCCATAATTAAGTCAGTCTAGTAGTCAGGCCTTGCCCGAAACAGCCTCAAGTAATTTACAGTGCAAAAGTACAATGTTTCTATGCAGACAAACAGAGTCAGTAATGAAATGCAATCATGAGCTAAGCTTACATGTGTATGTACATGAAGTGGAAGAGAAGGCAAAGAGAAGAACAACACATTTCACATTGAAGTTGCACAATGAAATCTCTTGAAGAAGTTTGACTGAAAATAGGTTAATTTTCTTTGTGCAGTTAGAAACCTTTCTTTTTCATAGCTAGCATGCTCATTATTTGGACTTAGTTTGAGAACAAGCAGATAACACCCCAGCACAGAGCTAATGTTTTTAATTGCTCTGGTGAGAAAGCCAAGGACATTCTGAGCACCTTGCTTACAGGTATGAGGCACAGAGGAAGGAGGGCAGAAACAGGGCAGAGCTTGACTGACATCCACATTGATCAATAAGATTATTCCATCCCATTAGCGTCATGCTTCATACTTAAGGGAGTTGGGACCTGCCGGTTGTGGTTCTTCCGATCTCTCTGGTTCTTCTGGGGAGGGGGTGAGCGAGCAGCTATCGTGGTTGTATCGCTAGCTTGGTTTAAACCACGACAGTTTGTTTAAAGACTACTTGTATGAATAAAAAAAGAAGGTGCCAAAATCTAGCCATAGAAAAAGGCATTCATGCATACACTGCCAATGAGAGATCTTACTACAGAAGTTAACTTACATCAAGGATAGGACTAGTGCCAGTGTGTGCTATTAAATGAGTTATTTATGAATTAGTGGTGTGGGGACAGAACCTGGAAAAACAAGGAGGGACACAGAAACACACACATCGATACATATACATTTGACTACATATGCATGTGTAAAAATATAAACTAAAATACCTCTTTCTCTGTTGTCACGCCTGTCCCGTTCACCATGTCTTCTTTCAAAGGAGGAATCCCTTGCTTGTTCTCGACTATCATAACGATCCCGATCAGGGTAGCTACTCCTTGATTCCCAGCTGTCATGGTAGTTTCCACTACTGCTGTGACCATCAACCTGGGATCCTCTAGTCCCCCGACTTCCTAATAGAGATGTATCAATATAAAAGATGAGTTTTCACACGGTATAAAATATGAGTGGATTTCCTTACAACTAAAGGTGTAACTTTTAATAAACTTGAATTAACTGTTCATGGAAATAGAAACTGTAGAATCAAACTCAACTTAACTAACAACTGAAATTTCACATGTTTTAACTGTAAAGTTCTTATTTTCAAACCACTAACTCAAGACTTTCTAAATCACCATCCCCTAGTCATTGCATGAGGTCACCTGACTAGAAAGACAACAGACCAAAAGCCAGTTCACATTTGTTCTGAGCAGGATATAAGCTTATAGGCAGTGCAGCAGGAATAAGCAAAGAAAGTAGAGATCATTTTTCCTGTAAAAACGGTATGGCATTTCCCTAATGAAAATGTCACAATAAGCCAGAGAAAGCAAAATATGTTTACTACAGATGATTAAAAGGTGATAAGCCAAGCTGTTCTACAAAGTGCATCATGCTTTCAAAAATATTGCCAAAGGTTGAAATCCCACTTTTTTTTTTTGATCAGTCAGTAAGGGCTGGGGGGGGTGGGGAGAGGTGAGTATGTGTGAGAGATGTTTTCAAGTATGTAAAACATGCAGTTGGCTTTTGAAGGAACACAAAAAACCTGCTTCCCAGTACACACTGCACCCTACAAATCTTCCACTACACATCAGTCTCTTTCTTGTGTTTATAGCCCATGGGAAAACCTAGGATTGCAGCAACATTAAATAGAGTGCTGTAAGGGTTAGGACTTTTTTTAAATGGGATGGCAGAATACCAATGTTATGCCACTTTAATGAATGAAGAATGCTATATGGAGGGCAATAAATTTAAGCAACTGTTCTAATTTGACAACAGCAGAACTGAACATAGCTTTAAAAGCTTTAATTATTTGGCAGCGCTTCCATATCAAATATCAAACAAGATAATACAAATGTCAATATTCAATCTCCAATGATAAGGACATATTAATTTTTTAAATCATACAATACCTTTGTCAGATAATTCTGGACCTCTGCCTCGACTTCTGCCAGTTCTATCGCTTCTGCTCTCATTTCTGGAGTCACTTCTGGAGTCATTCCTTGTTTCAGCACGAGAGCTCTCCTCTCTGCCATGGGATCTTCCATAGCTGCGTGAGTCCTCCTGATACTGGTCATCCTTTTTATGGGTATCACGACTCTCTCTGTCTCTGTAGTCATGGGAATCTCGTGTAGAGCGCGAGTCTCTCTGATCCCGACTATCTTTGGTATCTCTGCTATAATCTCTTGTATCTCTGGAGTCTCGAGTGTCTCTGGATTCCCTTGGCTCCCGCCGGTCTCTGTTGTCTCTTGTCTCCCTCCGGTCTCTTCCATCACGAGTGTCTCTGTCATCTCTGTGGTCCCTGGAGGTGCTCTGTTCCTGGTCATAATCACGATCATCTCTTGTTTCTCTTTCTTTTTCCCTTTTCCCTCTAGTTTCTGTAAAACATATAGAAGAATGTTATATGTCTAGCTTAACCAGAGCAAAAATTTAGCTCACAAAGAACACTACATTAATATAGTTAAAGTATACTTCTGACATACATATTAATTTTTATTTTCTCTGTGTAAGTAGGAGACTATCATGTTGGGTATCTACCTATACATTCAGTAAGCTTTAAAGATCTTTTTGTGAATTTGTATCTGTACTTTACAAATATTCACCTGTTCAAAAGACAATAAATACAATAAAATTAAATCTCAAACATTACAGAGCAACAACATTTCAATAATTCTAAGGTAGGATCATTTCTCCTCCAACCATAGATTCCTTTTTTCCTCCACATACAGATATTTTCAGGAAATCTGTGTTATATTTAGACCCCTCGCTTCTAAGACCACAATGCCTGCCAAAGGCTTGTTTTGGTGGGTTTCATTTGTTTGGTTTTAATTATGCTACTGTGACAGGAAGGTAAGTTTACAGGCAGTCTAAAAGAAGCTGATATATGTACTCTTTGTAAATCTGTCTCCTGAGAGAAACAGCACATTTGCCCATCACAAATTGCTCAACCAGCTTTACAGATTTCCAGAGGGAATGACTTTCTTTGTACACACCTCATTTAATGCCAATTAAAAAGACAACAGACAACAATCAATGAGGACCAGATTAGCATTTGGGCACCTCACACAAAAGAGTAATAGTCATAAGTATCCTGCCTTCACTCAGCTGATCCACTAGTATATGCCTGGTATCAAGAGATGATCACTTACTCACCGACCCATCATTGCATTACACAACACCTAGACAGATGCCTACAGGATCTTTACAGTCAGCTGAGCCTACATAAGCAGTCCTATCAGGAATACTCCATTGTGTAGTCCCTGAAAACAGCACTACCAGCACAGGAATGATAATACAGCCAGTATTTTCTTCATCCCCTAGCCATTGGGATAGGTGCAGACAATGCCACAATTTGAAAATCAAGTTTCAGAATGCAATTTGCAAACAAATAAACATTATTCTGAAGTGCTAATTCTTATTCGTACCATCCCGCCTTTCATGGCGTCTATCATGAGACTGTGAAGTCCTATCACGATCGTGTCTTCCCTTTTCTCTTCCAGGAGATCGGTGTCTCGAAGGGCTTCGCTTCCTCTGAGGAGAAGAGGAAGAGTGTGGAGGATAGGGAGAAGAGGATCGCCTTGCAGGTGGGGAAGCTGTCCTTTGATAAGACGGAGAAGGAGTTCTTTTGCGGTGTGGGGAAGGAGAATGTCTTTGAACAGAGGAGCCTGACTGTGATGATGAGGAGTGATGTCTGGAGGATATGGGAGAATGATGCTGACCTGATGGGGAAGCAGACCTGCAAGGAAGAGTTAGAAAAGGCACACATGTAATAACTTGATTTGAAAGGTTTATACCATACCCTACAGAAAAGAGTGATTAAAACAATTTGTGCATTCTCTACCCTCTGTCCACTGAAAATAACATCAGTCTTCCCTCAAGGGTACCAAGGATATCCTTTCAAAGTATGCTTATCTTTAAATGGTTACAGTTTATTCAAAATCCAAGAACAAGTTGTCTAATCAAAATTATATTACACAGCTGCAACTGTAGACTGCGAACTGGCTGAAGGAAAGAAGCCAGAGAGTCGTGGTCAATGGGGCGGAGTCTGGTCGGAGGCCTGTATCTAGTGGAGTGCCTCAAGGGTCAGTTCTGGGACCAGTATTATTCAATATATTCATCAATGATTTGGATGAGGGAGTCGAGTGTACTATTAGCAAGTTTGCTGATGACACCAAACTGGGAGGGGTAGCTGACATGCCAGAAGGCTGTGCTGCCATCCAGAGACCTGGACAGGCTGGAGAGTTGGACAAGGAAAAATTTAATGAAATATAACAAGGGAAAGTGCAGAGTCTTACATCTGGGTAGGAACAATCCCAGGTTCCAGTATAGGTTGGGGAATGACCTATTAGAGAGCAGTGTAGGGGAAAGGGACCTGGGGGTCCTGGTAGACAGCAGGATGACCATGAGCCAGCACTGGGCCCTTGTGGCCAAGAAGGCCAATGGCATCCTGGGGTGTATTAGAAGGGAGGTGGTTAGTAGGTCGAGAGAGGTTCTTCTCCCCGTCTACTTTGCCCTGGTGAGACCACATCTGGAATATTGTGCCCAGTTCTGGGCCCCTCAGTTCAAGGACAGGGAACAGCTGGAGAGAATCCAGTGCAGGGCAAAAAAGATGATTAAGGGAGTGGAGCATCTCCCTTATGAGGAAAGGCTGAGGGAGATGGGTCTCTTTAGCCTGGAGGAGACTGAGGGGAGACCTCATCAATGTTTATAAATATATAAAGGGTGAGTGCCACGAGGATGGAGCCAGGCTCTTCTCGGTGACAACCAATGATAGGACAAGGGGCAATGGGTTCAAAATGGAACACAAGAGGTTCCATTTAAATTTGAGAAGAAACTTCTTCTCAGTGAGTGTAACAGAACACTGGAACAGGCTGCCCAGGGAGGTTGTGGAGTCTCCTTCTCTGGAGACATTCAAAACCCACCTGGACGCCTTCCTGTGTAACCTCATCTGGGTGTTCCTGCTCCGGCAGGGGGATTGGACTAGATGATCTTTTGAGGTCCCTTCCAATCCCTGACATTCTGTGATTCTGTGAGCTACCAGAATGCTCTCCTAGAGGAACCCCTGTTCCCCTAGGAGTCAGAAAAAACCATGATCTTCTCCCCCATCCCCAAACCAAGAACAACTGTTCTCTTCAATATAGAAAATGCATTTGGGAGTTCATGGAGTTAGGCAGATAACTTTTACGCAGTGTTCCCCAAGAGGAATTTTTCTTCTTTTGTTTCCAACAGCATTGTTTTTTAGAAAGCAGTGTTTCCTCCTTGGGTACTTTTAAACTTCTTTCTTTTATTACAAGCATTAATCTTTAAACAATTTAGGTCTGGAGCCTGAAAACCCATATGTATATCTTTTTTTAGCAAACATGAATGTTTACAAACAGGGAAAACTCACGTCTAACAGAATGAAGAAAAAGCATACAAAGCATCTCTCATCTTCGAAATCCTATCACTTAACTGAAGATTATTTACACAACAGTAAACAAGTTTCCTCCTTATATGTCATCCCATATAATGACCCAATGTGGACAAACACAGACTTCAAGCCCTTGAGCTCAGCAGCATAGGGTTTTTTTCCCCTTATCAGCATCAAAGCAACTTGCAAGCATCTTTTCTCATGAAAAATGCATTGCCCTTAACTCTCAACTCCCACTTCACAAAGGTCCTGAGACTCCAAAAAGGAGTCAGAAAAAACACACACATGGACAATACGTCTTCAAAAATCCCACTTAATTTTAGTTTCCACTTTCGAATGTCCATATACAGTGTTGGTGACTTCAAATAAACTTCCAGATCACACAGATGAAGCTCTTGGTTTTGGATGATTCGCAAATGAGGGACTACTTTACGAAAGGCAGTAGTACCTCCCTGCAATCTTCTGCAATAGCCCAGCAGTTGGTAAAGACATATATGTAACACAGCTTTTGCTGAATATCTTGCAAATGTCATAAGAAACTTCTCAGTGAGACAGCTGATGTCAGTTGGGGTCTGAGAAGAATAAGAGCTGGAATAATTCAGGTTTGCAGGCTTACAGCCTGTCATGACACAATCCAAGTGCCAAACGGACAGTTTTCCAGCCAGTGCTACTCAGCAGTGGATCTCCTGGCTAAACCTTCTTAAAGACCCAGACTCTGCAGGTTAAAATTATTCTCCTGTCAAGAACACAGAGCAACAAGCTTCCAAGTAGTAAAGCTTTGGGAACAGAATGAGAAGTGAAATCACAGGCAACCTGAGGTAGGAACGCAAATCTATAAGGAAGTGCTTTTTGGGTAAAAGACAACACAGTGGAAATCTTCTATTAATATTCTTCCTTCTAATGAATGCCAGTGACTCAAGAAAACTGCCTTCCGAGCCCCATGGAGTAATATACTGATAACCATAGGACCAATCTCATTAAGATGGTGGTTTTACAGACAGATTCCATTATAGAACCAGATACATTCACTAAAGGAAGCATCTTGACTTGATTGTTGAGGCACTTCAGACTTGTCAATCGAGAGAACTCAAACAACATTTTTGTAGGACAGATTGAAACAATACATAAAACTTGAGTCAAGTCATCTCTAGTAGACAGTATACCCAGAAAAGTGGCAGAAAGGGTTGAGACAGAAAAATAAATAAAACCAGCCATTGGAATTGTCCTTAACTAGGACACTCTGAAGAACAGGCTTCATTTGTTTCTTTGATTTAATTCAGTGTGTCTGCATGCTTGTACGCTCAGATATTGCCAGGCCGGGAGACTATCTCACTGAGATGTGTTTATGATGGTCAGTGCCAGACAATATTTGGACACCTCTAACACTAGATTAAGATTCTGTATCTCCTTGTCTGAAGACCTGAAAATGCTTAGGATCCAGCTGATGGAGCTTAGGGATGCCAGTAATTCCTACACGGTCTGACCTCCAAGATGCTTATGCATAGCTTCTTTTGCCTGGAAAATTAAAAAGCCTCAAGGTCCTTTTATGTATGCTACCAGTGAACATTCTTCACAGATAGCAGGAAAGAGGAAACTCAGTTTGTCTGTCTCCACAGACACATACTAATGCTGTCTGCAGCTCCCCATCACAAGAGGGAAGGTCTGACCAATGACTGCTCCTGAGGAAGCAAGCAGCCTGCATGGCTCCAAGATGACAATTTGTACACATTGTCACATATAAATAAAACAGATTGCCCAGAATTAGTAGTAAAAATTTCCAAAGCACTCAAAGTAAAATCCAGTCAGGGTCAGAAATGACTGACAGAATCTAATATAATTTCACGACCTTCCATCTTTAAACTATGACCATATTTACTTTTCACCATTAAATCATTATCATGAAACATGAGGTTACCAAAATCGGCTTGCATGAAAGTCCATCAATGATTTGGGGACAAACAAAACATTTCAAATATCCTTCCCTGCTTCTAACAGAAGGCCCATTTATCTTCCCTGCTTAACATTCTCTTGCACACCACTTGATACGTCTGCATAGAATCCCCAAGCAGGTAGTGCCATGCAAAATACTAGAGAAGGTTAGCAAACAAAAAATTGGGAAAAGGGTTCTGCAAAGGTGTTTTTCAGTCTCCTTACTACCACTAGCTGCAGGGGGAATGGGCTGCACTACTCCCTTGCCTATAAACAATCCAATTTAGTGAAAATGTTCATTAGTGACATCAAGCTTCATACAATATAACACGTTGCTCCAGCTGAACTGAGTCACCACAGCAGCAGAAGAGCCTGCTTATGACTTTGAGGATTGCTGAATGGATGGATTTTGCTTGTCCTATCAGTATGCAGATATATGTGACACCTGGTGTCTTCCCCCACCCTTCAACAGAAGTGCAGAAAACAAGTATGCCATCCTCTCCATTAAACAAGCTTAGGACTGCAGTAGTATTAGCACCTAAACTTACAGGCTCCTTCGGACCAAAATTTTAAAAGTTTCCTTTCTTTTTAATGGGTGATAAAAGATTTTTTCTAAGCCCCTAGAACTAGCGGGTTAATATGTTCCCTGAAGCTTCCTGCAAGAAGAGTCTCTTGAACTGTCCTCATATTGTACTGTTTAGCCGGTTGTGCTCACTTTTCAGGGAAGATGTGTAGAGTCAGGATCTGTGTATCACTTTACCCACTTTAGAACAGAGAAATTCTGCTCCCTCCCCATCTCTAAGATAGAAGACTTCTTAAAAAGTAGAAAATGTGAGAAGGGGGAAGGTGGGAATGAAAAAAAAAAAAAGTTCCCAAAGGATCACAGACTGTCTCATATCAGACTTCTGAAGTTCCACCTGAAGCCAAAACATTTGAGAGGAACTGACAAATGGCAGCCTACACTATGACTTGTGTTCTGGACATGACAGGTACCCTCAGCATAGTAACCTGGCAAAAAGAAAAAGCCTCAGAGGTCAAGCGTTTGAGGTACACACATTCCCAGAACAGACACATACGAACAAGCAGTCAAACCAACAGGGACAAACTAGAAGCACTCATGAAAATAAAATCCATGCAACTGACCACCCACCTGCGAGAGGGTGAGAAGTTACGTTTGTGAGTGGTTGACTTGGCTGGAGCTCGGGAGGTTTGTCTTCGTCTTGCAGCAGGTGGTGAATACTCCCTGGAAGGGGAAGAATTACTGCCAGAATGATCTGCAGGACTAGGAGAACGCTTCTGTCTATGGGAGCTTTCAGAGGGATCCCTGCGAAACAAATAGCAGCTTGTTTAACAGGTGTAATACGGCATTAATATATTTCTAAGAAATGACAAACAACTCCAAGACAGAATCTGTGTTTACAAGACCAAGAACTACAGTATGGAATCATTAGTTCCATCTATAATTTCATACATGATATTACCTTAAGCTAGCAAAATTCGAGAATGCAAGATAAACATGAAATTTCTTGCTAATCACTGGACTGTAAAACTAGAATATGGTAAGACCAAAAGTATATTCTTGTAATTTTCCCTAATATTTCGTGTGGTGCTGAAACAGCATTCCTAACAGTGGAGAATTACTTTGCTACTCTATTTAAAAATTTCTGTAATGTCAGAACTTTATTCAAGAAGCCTCAAGCTCACAGATGTTTTCAAACACTCATCACAGTTGCAAATGAATGAGAGATCTGTCAGAACATTCAACTATTTAACTTACTGTATATCACGAAGACTTGACATTATTTCTTAATTTTTATTATTTAAGAAAAGACAAAAATCCAACACTAAAACAAAAGGCTGTAGTCACCACAGCAATATCGATTATAGCAGAACAAGTCAAGTACTCTCTCAATCCTTTCAGCACAACCTAGAACGTTCTGTTCTACTGCTTACGACCTTCTTCCAGTAATGGAGTCCGAAAGCAGGAGGGAAATAATATATTTTAAAGTAAGAATGGTCTAATTTATTTAATCAATTAAAAATACACAATTCACTGGTCTTCCACTCCTTAGTCTTTGCTATGCCAGTTACAAAGTAAACACTTAGAAACATGTACCCTATTTTCATCAAGGGAACACAGGACTTAAAAATGCAGATGTATTTTTCAACTTAAATGGAAATCTATGCTTCACAAAATAACGGGAATAGTCATATTAGTCTACCATTTGAGAGATATATATGCAAAAGTGAAGTAATTCTAAAATCGCAGTAGTCTGACTACTTCAGAAATACTTTTAACCTACTGGAGATTAGGGAGAGTTTAAACATGTCACTGCCAATTTAGAAAGATATTAGTCCTCTAAGATTTCAGAAGAGCAGGCAAGGGGACAAGGAAACGACTTTGATAAAGATTTTGGCAAATGAATTGCTCCACTGGTGAAGGTCCAACTTCATGAAAAGTAATGAATCTTTCAAAACAGCATTTTACAAATTTGTTAAGTTATATAATTAAAACCTACCAATCTGTTATAGTCTATCAATCCATCTATATAACACACTTAAAATATTTAATGAGTACTGAAAAGATTGTTGGCAAAGCAGGTATAAATCCCTTATTATGCAGTGTTCTATAAAAGATAACTTTAAAAGCAAGGTTACGTTAATGTTAAAAGCTAATAACGCAACATAACTTACCTCTGCTTCTCTTTTTTCTCCTTATGCCTTTCAAAGTCACGTCCTCTCTCTTTCACCTCCCTTGCCTTTTCTTCTGAACGTTCTTTTCCTTTATGTTTTTCTTTGTGTTTTTTCCCCAGGGGAGTCTCCTCTTGTACTGGAGGAGGAGGACTAGGCGTACGAGGACCTTTCTTTTTACTCTGGTTACTTTTAGAACTTCTGGAGATAAATTAACAGGAGGGGAAAAAATGAAGGACTGCCAACTATTTCAAACAAAAATTTCTAAGATGTTGGCAGGCAAACTATAACCTAAAGGGCCTTGAAGCTTTTAGGATAGGATTCATCACTCCATTAGCAAGCAGCAGTCAATAACTGTACTTAGCTGAGGGGGGAATGCAGATGGTAAAAATTCACATTGATCTCTTCCATTTATAACCTTTATTTCTGAAGCAAGTGAACAAAAATAGGAATTGTTCCTGTTCACGCAGAACCAGTTTTCCAAGTTAAAATGCCCTTGCACGAACTGCACACAGAGAACCAGATCTAGAGTATCTTGTCCATTTAGACTCCCATTTCTGCAATGCAACACTCCAATCACATACACAAAATTACTCGAACAACTCATGTATTCAATTTAATGCTAACTACCTGATGCATAAAACACCCAAGTATTTTTGAATATGCACCTAACAATATGAAACAGTATATATTTTTCCATTTAAACGATCGCTGACATGAATCCTATAAATTAGATATCACTGCATACTGAGTGTCAGTAGCGTACTAGCCCACACTTTACCTTCTCATAGCAAAACAACAGTTTTGTCCCTATTTCAAAGGGGATTATTGTTTAGCAAATAGAGATGTGTCTGCTTACACTGCTGCTGTAATTTCCTATCTAAAAGCTGTAACCAGTGATTCAAAAGGTCCTGCAGCCAGCAAGAACTTAGAAACAGGTTTTAGAGACTGACTTTTTGTGGTAAGGCACCCAGCTTGAGCTTTCTATGATTTTCACATACTTTGTCCTTACTTCCACACCCCCACACACAAGTCTTACTTTCTCTCTCCTAAATTCTGAGAAATTCCCTGCCTTGAAAGTCAAACATTATTTCCTGAATATGCAATACCAACGGAATGTGCAGTTGGTCAAATTTTAAGCATTTCACTTCTGTCTAGAGAAGCCACTACACAGGCTCAAATAAAACTGCTTCTCATTTTTTAATGGTTCATATTTCCTCATCACCTCCCAGCAACTCTGGACATTCAAAGAGAAAAGAACTGCTTGTAAACCATTAAATCAATCAATTGACAACTACATGCACACAACAATTTTCTGCAGAAGATGATTCAACAGTGCACAATTTAGAGACCTTCCCCTAAAGTTATATAATCAGAAGACCCAAAAAGGAGGGAAAAAAAAATTAATTGTGAAAACCCCAGTAATAAAAATCAGTGTGGTTCTCTGTTCTCACTTTCGCAGAAGACACATCAACATACTGACCTCTGCTGATCCAAAAGTGGGGAAGGTACAGTAGATGCTTTCTTCTCTTTCTTACTAGCTGAAGAAGATGATTTGGGACTGGATCTTCGTTTTGGAGATTTGCTAGACTTTCTTGGTGATGGCGATGGTGATAATTTAGACCTAACCACCTCTGGAGAAATCTTAAGGAAAAAACATATACTAATCAGAAAAACATCCATGTTCAAAAGCTTACCTGTATGCTGATATATATGTCAAATACGTAAATTCACTAAGAGTCTACATGTGAGATCTTAGCCATGTGCACATCTACCTCAAATAAACTAACCACATCATTTTCGAAGAACACCATAAAAGGAAGATGATGGGAAAAGGGCAGGGGAAGAGAAAAATGATGCACTCTGTAATACATTAAAAAAACTGTAACTAAAAGTTTAAAATCAGTAGGTTCCCAGTTAGCACTCCAGTCTGTGTGAAAAAGACAGACCTCCTTTCAGGCTTTTTATTTTTTTAAAGCTTCCCCAAGATTTTAGGGTTTCTAACACAGCTTGGCTGTACTTTACTCTGTTACTACAAGACAGGTTGGACAAGGAGCTTGGAAAACATGCCTTGTGTTTTCTTCTACATGTCTTCTCTGTTAAAGTTCTTATTAGTTTTATATAACTAAAATGCATTAAATCCTACTCATTTAGTAGCCAACTTCATAAAGCAAAAATCTTGGTTATGGTGCTGGATATTGACCAGCTACTCACAACCAATATCCAAGTTACATACTAAGTTATACATGTGCCAGTTATTTACTACTATGTAACACAATAGTGCATTTGTAGCCCGGGAAGCTCAAGTCTCCAGGAAACACTCAGAAGCCTATGAAGTGGCTGATTACTTATTTTTTTCATTTCACATTTACGTAACACAAACCTCTTTTTTAATGACTATTTCCTCTCGTTTCTCCATGTTTTCCTGTTCCAACTTCATAAGTTCTCTCTGAATCTTTTGGCGCTTCATTTCCAAAGACAGCTCATGATCATAATCATAATTAACATCTCCATTATCAGAGTCTTTATTGAAAAAAAAAAGTAAATAGATTAATAAACAATCACATATGAAATAAAAAATAATACTTAGCATACTGGATGTCAAGCATAAATATTTCCTTGACTTTTAAGCACTGCATTAATGGATCAATGAAGCTAAGCAAAATGTCTTCTCCAATTACGTGTGCAAACCTGAAATAACTTCAGTTAGTTCCATAAAACCTGCAGTTAAATTCTTAAACTTCATTAAAAAACCAAACAAACAAAAAAGCAAACCCTTAACTTCTTTCAGAGACTTGCACCAATTACTAAGCTAGGCTAGCAAGGGAAGGCCAGTAAACTATTTATTTATTTAAATTACAACAAAAAAGTATGCTTTCACCCCAAAAATATGTAAAGTACCACTTAAATGAGAAATGTCACATGAAATAGATTTAAATAGTGATGCAAGATACTAGAGGGTTTTGTTTAATAGTGTCCCACAAATCAATTGATACACTTATTTAATTACATCTACAAATTGATTTTAAAATAAGAGGTCTATATGACCTCTTTCATTCGATAAATGCACACTTAATTTCTGGTTTTAAAACATTCTTACTGTTTTGTTTTCATGTCAGAAAATGTGCTAGTTCTCTCACTTTTTCATTAAGTCATGACTAGTTGATATCATATGCTTCAAGCCTTGCAACTGAAATCTTACTGCAAATTAGTTTTACTCTGTTTACATTTCTTATTTTGTTTACAGCTATTTAAGTCTAATGCTCAAAAAGCACTTTAGGAAAATAACCGTCAAAGAAAAGATGACTTCATTAAAAAGTCATTAGCTTTCACGCCCCATTCCTACACACAAGAACTATATTAAAGGTTTTGCAATAACTAAACTCAGTCTACAAATTCCCCTCATGTGTCATGAATGCAAGGCAACAGCTTATAGAGAGGTGCAGTTCCTAACAGCACAAGTTCTTTCCCAGTCCATCTTCTTCTCTTGCAATATCATAACTACTTCTGAAACACTAATAGTTACAGAACTATGTAAACATCACAGTTCATTAGAAGCTGCCATAATTTCACTGCCAGGTGAACTTGGTCTCTAACAAGTGTGAAATTGAAAGACTCAAAAGAGAGCAAAAAGAGTCTTTCCCTCAACGGACAGCATATTAAATGGAGATGTATTATAAACAAGGACAATGAAGTCACCTCTTAACCAAAAAAAAAAAAAAAAAAAGTACTACAGAAGGTAACACAAGACTCTTACCACTCTTTCAGTGTTTTCAGATTATAAACAGTGCACCAATTGCTACTTCCAGATGATGTTATGTTCATTCTAATGGAGCCCTCGTTAATGAGACAGTTCACACCACTACAAACTATTTTAAAAAAAACTGCTGACTTTGACTTTTGAATTTAAAGTAGTTACACTCTCTCCTCAGACTGATCAGTTTCAAAATTACTTTGGATGTAACTTGGATCCAACCAGTGATATAAATGTGAAAGGTTCAGAAACAGAGTAGCTTATGGTCCAGTTCCTTGCTGTCCAAGTAAAAAAGGAAAAAAAAAGCAGGTGTTTTTACCATCATAGCAGTCCAACTGCTTTATATACAGCCCAGTAATCTTGCAATTCTTTTAGATGCAAGGGAACCATTAGTTTAATTATACTTACCCTCTCTATTTGTTTCCCAATCCCCATTTTCCTCTTCACTTTCTGGTGTTCTCTCCTTCGTAATTTTGATATCCTCCTTTTCTCTACGTCTCCCTCGTGAAGACTCTTTCTATAAAAGGAAAAATGCTGCATTAGAGTATACAACTTTATTTTAAACGAAGCCTGAAGAAGCACATATATTTTACATGGTATTTTGGCTGTTGCTTTTTTATAGCACAAAAAGCATTTTCCCCTCTAGCCTGTTGAACAAATATCTTCTTAAATAAGCAGAGACTCCACAGGCAACATGTTCTACTGCAATTTCATACAATCAGTATGCAAATGGCAGATGGGGAAAAGAGAAGATTCATAAAATAAGAAGGTTCAAAGGCAGGGCAAGAATCAAGCACGTATCAGAGAATAAAGTTTAACAAAGGAACCAAAAGAACAGATCAGGTTCTTAAGACCAGAAGTTTAATGAACATTTAAAGAATATAATTTTAACAGCTTGATTAAGAGTTCTCAGCTGTAAATAAGAATAGTTATATGCAAGGCAGATGAGCCTCAGAAGATGAACCATAAACTTTCCAGAAGATAAAGAATGTAGGGGATCATAAAATAAAACAAAAACAGAGACCCTTGGCTGGCAGAAGGAAGGGGAAAAAAGTCTAAAACACACTGGAAACAAGTTTTGTTGATAGCTTTATATTTGAACTTTTACTGGCCCCAAATTATTAGGCAAGACTAACTATTGCAGTAGCACCCATTTTGCATGTGGCAGATGGTCCTGTGGATACCAAAGAAGAGACTATTCTTACAGGAAAGAAGGTAATTTCAAAAGGCAACTGAACCTGTACTGCTCTTTTCCCCCTGCTAAATTCCAGTAGTAAAGCTGCACAGATGCATCATAACCTCTGCTGAAGTGACATTCTCTAAATAGTCTCCCTGAGGCTCAAGTGGAGTACAGGACAAAGTTTTTTCACTATTTGCAAAAAAAAGAACATTCAAGCTTAGGAATATCTCAGGTTAATTTTTTAAGTAGGAAACCAGAAAAAGCAAATAATCAAAGTCTGTCCTGTATCCTTTTTGTTCTCAACTCCTACACTGCCGTCTTTTGGGGATTCCTCAGTGTTGATACACAGGAACCTTTGGTTTTATGCCAAGAAAGAGAGATGCCTGAGAATTTCACTAGCTATTCCTTATTGGGACTTAGGTCCTGACTTAATTTAAATCTTTAACATCACCTTAGAAACACAGTAAGGGCATAACAGAACATTGTGGATGGTCACTCCTGAGTAAAATTCAACTATTTTTTTTTTCTTCCCCGCTAGCAACGTCAAAATCTTGTCTCTAGTTTAATGATGTAAAAGATGACAGAATAAGTAGTGCATTTATTTTACCTAATGACCTAAAACAGACGCTTCAACACACAGGTATCTTCAAGCCTCTCATTTTGTTGCATTCAATATATCATATTCAAAGTCTTAGAAGGTTTGGAAAAAACTGACCAGCCACTATATAACACAAAGAAACTTCACATTAAAGAACTAATCTGTGTCATGTTTAATTTAAAGCCGCTTGTAGAATAAGGAAAAAAAAAAGTGGTTTTTTTCTCTGTTTCATGACAGGATCTCTAAAATGATGCACAAGATCCTAACCTATTAAGTCATGCTGGTTACTGACATCAACTGCAGACAAGGTTAAATCAACTAAGCCACCATCACAACATGTACTAAAGGCACTCCAGTCTAAGAGCAAGAATTGTACTAAGCTCCAAAGCAAGTTACTTTAAAAGAAAACTACTCTGATGAGATTTGAAAACCTGTAACTCTATCAACAAGCCTCGCCTGCAACCATTCTTTTTCTTAGAGCATCTTAATTTTTCTAGACTGCCCTCCTTGAAGGCTGCATCTGTTCTATTAAATTCTGTACTTCTGCCATACACTCCAACTAATTCCTACAATATAAGCAAACAATAAACGTATTTTTCTTAAATACAAATACTAGTTTCTATGAATTCAACACTATGTGTTACTAGCAAACTGAAACACACATTAGGACACCCTCTATCTACTGACCTCAAAAAACTTCTCAAAGACAATTCTCCAAATAACTTGTCGGCAGAGAACGTGCAGATAAGCCAGAAAGCTTCAAGACCAATTAAATAACCATAAGGCATTACCAATTTAATACTACTCAACATCTCCAAACTTAAAACCAACACAAGCATCTTGAAACAGCCTGTATTTTCTCCTTTCAGTGAAGAGATTCAGTAGTGGCACAACCATACTTCTACAGAAGAACTGAGAACAAAGACATCTATGAAGGGAATTTTATTGAATTATTCAATATAGGAGAAGGGAATAGACAATTTTTATTCAAGCAAACTATTTTACAATTCAGGACAACTTGAACCAAGCCTATTCATACACTAAATTACTTCAGTTTAGTTGTCAAGAAAAAAAGATTCTGGTAACATTGCATCTTGAAAAACAAATCTCATCTTAGAAACTGAGCATATTTACCCAGGGCACACAAATCAAGAATTTAAGTTATGATGGTTTAAAACATATATTTGAATTTTCTCATCAGAAAAGTCTTCAACGTATTACTTTTATTGCACTTGTTGCACTTGCAATGCATTTAATTCCCTCATACTATCTGGAAAATATATTTCCTTCATATCCTTATAAACTTTCTTGTACTTAACACAGGGGTTTTTTTTCTCTCCCTTAATAAGCCAAGAATAAAATAAGTCAAGCTCCTAAAGGCCAACAGCATGTCTTTCTTGTACTTGCAGATGCTGTCCCCACTTCAGCCAAACTTGTAAACTGTTTCTCTGCAGACTCTTAAAAAAAGGCATTTACTACATAAGAAACAATAAGCTTTCATATTATAATTATTTTCTAAAAAAAAAATATTATAGATAGTCCTAAGAGTAAAAAACAACTTGGCAGACTTTGTCAATGCTGTTTTCAGGTATGTGCTCATGTGTTGGATAGATGATTACAGACTAATGTTGACATTCAAGAGAAATGCTACTTAAGAAAGGAAGAAAAATACAACATTATGGATGAATTCTGTAAGACTTTATTGAATTTTAATGTGTATTTAAGTTGAAGTTCCATAGCTCATAAGATATAATCAGCACTCTACAGTACAAGACTTGATGTCTACTTGAAAGAACTATAGCCACTATAGCCAGAAGAATCTGGCCAAAAAGAAAAGGACTCATCCAGTCTGCAAAACATGCTTCTAACCAAGAAGTGTTATTTTGCCAACAATGATGGAGAGAATATTTATAAGACTCCTAAAATTTACAGTTCTTACAAGGCAGAGGCTTCAGTTTCAGCCTTATCAGCTATACAAACTAATTAAAAAACGCAGGTTTCTTTGTATCTAGAATAAGTTAGCATGTATTACAGCTAGAATCTTTTGGGCAAGCACAGTATGATTTTGCCCTACATATAATAGCTTTATAGTGTAAACTACTACCACGCTACCCAAACATACAATAAAATGAATCTGAAGTTTTCCTGAAATGAACAGGTATTGTTTCCATTTCAGAGATGGAAGATAATGCTGACTTCCATTTCCAATGGAGATACTCAAAAGTCAGTGACAAAAAGCACAATTATGAAACAATTGACACACATTTAGTACAAAAACCTTTCCTAAACATACATTTATTCCCACTACTTCTCCCAAATCACACACACTTCCCAGGTAACACTACAAATACTATAATGTAACTGTCTTCTCATAATATGGGGGAAAATTCAAGATAAAAATTTCTAACTAAACACAATAATGGCAGGAACCGTATCTAATTATTTGTATAACTACTGATACACTAACATACAGTGCTGAAATCATTCTGAACACAAATCTGAGAAACACAGAAACAACCGAGTTCAATGTAGTTGTTCACGAAACGCAGCATATTGTCTCTGAAAATAATAGTACAAGACATGAAGGAAGAAGAAGGGATATATTGTATAAGCTGTCCATATAGAAAGTTTCTTCCTAAATGCATCCAGGTTGTACTAGTTATCTTACATCTCCAAAGAACAAGGAATCTATTCCAGAAAGATTTTATATTAGTTATACTGCCTCAGATTTTTGTGGAACTTATTCAGGTTTTTGACTGTATCTTCTGGAAATCAGGTAAAATGGTCATATACAACACAAAGAGCGTTTCCCTTTGTTATTCTCAAATTTGACACTCGCTCTACTGGGATAAAGTATGAATATGACGCATCTAATTCACATTCTCTCAACCACATGTTACATGCATTCACCACGTCCTTTCTTTTCTCCAGTCTCCTCCTCACCTCCTTGCCCACTTCAAAAAGACCTTTTGACTGTATTTTCTTGCATACAGGCGATCACAACCAAACAGCATTTCAAATAAAACTGGACCATGAATTCCTACAGCATGGTATCAATCATTTTCTATTCCATTTTTATATATCTGAGCATTTGCTTCTGCAACTGTGACTGCACTCTGAACAGATGGTTTCATTGAGCTGTCCACAATAACTTCTTTTTCTACTGGATGGTTTCAGTTACTTTGAAAATACTTGTTCATGATTTGTTTCAAATACTTTCTTCACTGTGCATTACCTTTCACTTGCCAACACCAAGTTTCATCTGCCATTGTACAGCCAAAAACTTTCCCCAATCCCTATTGTATTTCTCAGATTTCAGTAACCTCAACTACTGTTTTCATATCTTCTGCAAAGTTTGAGATTTGGGATGCCCAACATTTTTTCCACATTCCTAAAAAGTTATAACTCTTTTGATGAAGCACTGTAGCATCGTCTGTAACTTCATCTTTTGAAATCAATTTTAAAATTTCCCCTTAGCTGGCTTCTAAATCTGAGAATATTAGACTTGCTATTCTTTGACTATCTCTGTGCCTCAAAAGCCTTGTTTCAAAAGAAGCTATTTGAAGTTTCACCTGTATCAGACAGTTCTCTTAGCCACTACTCTCCATTTTTTCAGGCTGGTGGCCTGGTGAAGCACAAACATTGTCTGCAAGAACAGTGTTGCTCTTTTTTTTAAAAAACAAAAAAAAAAAACCCAACCACACAAAACCCACAAAAACCACAATTATGAAACTTTTTATGGAACAAGCTACCTTGTGTTATATCAAAACAAATTTAATGCTTCTTATCCAGCTCCTGTTATGCCAAAAGCTTTAATAAGAGATGGAAAAGTCAGATATTCGATCTCCAACATAATAGCAGCTCTAATGATGGAACAAGATTTTTGTTAGCAGCTCAGTCACTTCAGTCTTCTGTTCTTTCAGATATCCTGGTTCTTTGCAATGCAATTCTTGACGACACTCCCTCTTCATCTATTTGTTCTAGAATATTTTCTTTCCATATCGCAGATTTCGAGAGTTTCCTCCATGCAACTAATACAAAAGCTCAGTGGTTTCCTCAGCCTTCTGTTTTATGAGACTGAAGCAGAGTAATTTTTTCTCTGCAGTGTGCTTATCCTGTAAATAATTCCTTGGTACTTTAACAGACCCACTAATTCTCCAATCCCTTTTAATTATCGTTTCCAGTTCACCTTTACTTGGGCTTTAGTTGTTTAAAAGTATTTTATTGGTACATTCATAGAACACTATAAAAAGCAGGGTTAACTAATCGAAAGTAAGAATTACATCAAAATTAGAGTTGTACCAGGAGACAAGAAATTACAGTAAATTTTTAATAACGGTTGGAAAAAACACTTTTCCCACCAACCATGTACTCAATAACTGAACAGTTTATTTAAATTATTAGAAAATAAAAGAAACACATTTAAGCAGAAGAGTAAAAGGAGTGAAAGTTTATACAAATTAACAGCAACTGAAAACATGATTGGAAGGTAAGCCATTCTGCTAATTTAATGATAGCAGCTGCTGTTGATTTCTTTACACCTAACATAAAAATTCATTTTACACAGTAAGTAGGAACAAACTGAGAGGGAAAAAAAAAAGAATGCTGTTAATACCTGCAGAAGCAAAACTGATTTTTCACAAGTAAAAACTTTTAATCATTATTCATATGAAGACGGTCTTAAAAAACACGATGCAGGAATACACTGGTGCTATTGTTACAGAGGAGTAGGGTCACTCTACCAACTCTGCCCCTATTTGTAACATCAGTGCAGGAACAGATAACACAATTTTAGAATGAGTTAATTTCTGATATTTCAGGGGTTCAAGGTTGCAGAAAGATGCTCAGAAAATGAGAATGATAATGAATTAATTTTTTGCATAATCCATAAGTGAGCAGTTGGGATGGCTGATGAGTATGAGGAGGAAGGTGAAATGAACCAGCACAACAGTAACTGCATAGTCTCATCAAAATCAAATTTGGGATGAACGACTGAAATCAGGGCGCATGTAAACAATGGATGTGAATAAGTGTCAGGGGAAAAACAGTGGATGATTGGAACAATAGTTAATACACTTTCTTTGTAATAATCAAAGAGTCTGCACTATTATTAAACACGTGTTTATCAGTATTCATAACATATTTTAGTCTGTGGAATTTATAAAAAACTTTGAGGACTAAAAGATCAGAAGTTGCTATAAAACTGCAAAATATAATAATTGTTAAGACACTTCACAATGAAATTTTGCTACATGCTATGTACAAAATGATCAAGTCATTAAGACATTTTAAATATTACAAGTCACCATGATCAGGTTTCTAGGACACACTGCCCAACTGCTACTGAGGGATTCTGGAGTCCTGCAAACTCCATTCTTACCCTAACAGGAGAGGATGATTCCTCTGTACTTCGTTTCTGTGGCTCTGCCTCAACATCTTGACGTTTATTCTTCATTCTTTCCCGAAGATCTCCAGTTGGTCTTTCTGGTGACCTGTATAATACAGAAACATTATATAACCAGTTCTATGGGACTTTTTAAAGGAATAAAATCTGTCTTTAGTAGTTGGGGTGGTTTTTTTTGGTTTTTTGGGATTTTTTTAGTATATACAGAAAGATCTAAACCTCCCACCCAGAAGTGAAGTGAATAAATAAAAAAAAAAAATTAAGTTCTAATGGGCTTAAGCATTCTAAAAACAAACTCTTTCAGAACATGAAGGAAGACTTGACTCTAAGAAGAAAAATGATGCATGTGTGTATATATGGTGTGACTCAGTTACAACTCTAGATCAGCTTCAGGTGACCCTACTCAGAACAAATCATCTTTTTGTGATCATCATACAAATGTGTTTCACAATCACTCCTACCAAGACTTTCAAGATATCTTTAGCCTTCTCCATATTCTAAGCTGCATTTAATACACATATTTCATATATTCCTTACATATGTATTTAAAAAATAAAATTAATGCAGAGTCAAGCTACTGTAGACTAGCAAGAAGCACAAGTCTGAATACAGATGAAGTCTGCAAGTGGAGATAACCTGACATAGGTGTCATACTCCCCTGACCTTGGTGAGACTGCCACACAAAAAAAATGCTGTTGCAAGACCATGCACTAGAAATTCACTCTTGGAGGCCTCCTCGATTTTCTATCTTGCAGTAACACAGCTATTTCATTATTTAATTTCAAAATATTGTATGAACTCTACTAGTCATGCAACTTTAAGGTATATTTTCTGTAAAAGGTATTATTGTGATATAGGAAAGGAGGGGGAACATCCTATACTACTACAAGACATCTGTATAATTCTGCCCCTCTTCGTATGGATTCATAAGTTCGTTTTTCTCTTACAGGTTAAAAGATAACAACCCTCAGATTTAAACAAGTTCTTAAGCAAAGGGGATGTAGGAGCTGCTTCAAATGATCTTTCAGTTAAAGAAAATAAATTTTCTCTTCATATAAATCTGGCTTGATATTGAGTTTGGTACTTCTGTGACGGCTGTTAGCCATAATTACAGACTCTTCTGTGAAAGGATTGTATGAAAGTACTGGATCTGGTCCTATCACCCTACACTAAAGAATCACAAAGAGATACTGATGCTGCCTTAGTTGAGTTACATATAATATTTGAGTAATGAAATTTACATTTGTTCTGTTTTTCAGACTGAATTAGGGTTTCCATTTAGAAAGTATTGTTTCTTACATCCTTCCTCTGTCACATAATACACAAAGGGTAAACTGTCTCTCATAAATTATGCATACAAAAAATCTAATTAATGATTTCATTTTCAACCTGTGCATACTTGAAAAACAGTAATTTGTTTTCACCTCCTCTTCTGCAATGTTATCTATATTTAATTCTTTAAACAGCATCATAAAGTTAAGTGTCTTAGGATCCAAGGAGAAAAAGACCAGTGACTGCTCTCATTTTTAAAGGCATTTAATTCCTCATGAAGTTGTAAATACAAGTCATTCTAGATCAGAGGAAAGGTACGAAACAGCAGCATGCTGCTTCTTTTGGCACTAGGAAGGATCATGTAACATCCAGCATACAAATAAGTTACCCTCTGTGTGTGCATTATTACATCTTCTTTAAAGTTTGTGGCTTTAGCAAAGGTTAAGATTCAAGGTATTTTTTTTTTGTTTTTTCCCCCTCCTCCCATCTTAGAAAGGTAATTCCTTTACATTACCAAAACACTCTGAAGCATTCCAGCTGTCATCTACCTCAACAAATAAACCATCTTTCAACACTGGAGTGGCAATTCACCACCTTAATTTTTAATAATACTTCAGCTATGGCACAAAGGATTTGGACTTGTGAAAGTGAAAATTAAGTTGAAAGGCAAAGAAGTTACAGATAATGTACTCGTAACATTGGTCCCTCAAGAGAAGAAATTTCAGAAAAAAAACCCAGTAGCTGAAGGAGAGAGCAAGAGAATTTTCATGTACATTCTAGAGAGACACTTGGTATTTTAATACTTTATTTTTCTTTAAAGTTATATGCTGGAGTGAAAAAACATTTAAACCATTTCACTGTCAACTGGTGCCTTTTTCAGTACGGGAGGGAAGAAAAAACTTTTTTTAAAATGTTGTTCAAATTTACTTAAAGATTACTGAAGTTATCCAGAAATCACAGAAATTAAAAAAGCTATAGCTTCAAGGCTTGTTGACAGTTTTATGTTTGGTTTTGAGGTTATTTTTTCAGCTTTATAACACTGGAACAAAGTTGTGGTAGCCATCCTACTGCTCCCCCCAAAAATCATAACATCATAACTCCAAGAGTCTAACACAATAAAGTTAAAAATCTATCAAATTTTCAGAAATAATTACTCAGGAAGCTGTGACTGCTTTCAGATACTTTGGTTTAATGCACATTAAAACAAGCTGGCCTACTAGCTGATTTTTCTTTCAGGTGTACCACAATTTTAGTTTTTACACAATGGCTTATTTTCTACATAACTTTCCCTGCCGTCTCCCTCCAAAAGGGATCTTTGGTTATTCCAGGTAATGCACACTGCTGAATTTCAACAGATAACTACAATTTTACCTCTGTGGTTTAAGATGATGTGGCTAGTCTGCAACAGGTAGAACCTTTCACACAAAAGGCTCTACAGCATTATCCCCGTATACTGAAAGAAGAAAACTACTCAACAAAAGATTTCTCTTTAATGACTTCATATTTTGTGCTGGGGATGTCCTTTATATAAGGCTTAAAATGTAGAATTTCATAATTTCAAATTTTAAGCAGTGCAGTTCCTGCAACAGTTCAGTTCTCCATATTCAGTAGCTTGGTTAAGAAATGAACATTCACAATAGGACCTCCATTTGCTTCTGTGCCTCTTTCAGGAACAACTCCCTAGCAACCGACACATGTTACAACACATCTATCTGAGTATCTGTTTGTTTGCGTGTGCGCATGTACATGTATAGGCAGATGACAATCATTAGTGTATAATGTACATATTATAACTGAATGCTCATGAAACATTGTCCAGTGTTCCAGTTTCCCATACAACAATATTTGAACCCTGCAAAATGTATACATTCTTACCTAATATTACTGCTGGTTTGATTTGTTTTTTAAACCCAGTGTAATGATCCAGAACAAAGAGGATCAGACAGGCTAAGAGAGGGACACTATGATGGCACAGTTCCTGACAATAGTGTAAGAGAACCAGCAGGAAGCTGCCAAGCAACTAAACAACAATCTATGAGTGGAGCAAGAGAGCAAAATTCCTTGTGGGATAGCAATATTTACACACAGCTCTTCCCTTGTTAGCTTCTACTTACTTTAGATGCCTGGAAGACTAGCAGGTCTGTTACTGAATTCTTAATATCCTCATCAGGATAGCCTTTTATATTAAAAAAGCGCTAGGTTTTATTTTTATAACAGCAAGATTAAAATGCTATGAGAGGCAGCATTAATACTGAAATGGAGTTATAATGAAACTAAATTTAAGAGTTTTTTATACCTTAGAGTCACGTTTTCCTACTGTCTGTCGATGTTCTGAACTACGGGAGGCATCACGGTCAGACAAAACCATTAAAAATTAGATTTATTTAAGACAGGTATGACATTGGAGGGGCAATACAGAAAGGCAATAAGACATGCTTTGTCCCTCCAAACTGCTTGCAAAGCAGACAAAAGACTTCACCAGCAGGCCTGACCGAACACACGTAGATAAGTCACCATTATGTTGCCCCAGATAATTTAACGAGAATACTGCTTGAACTGAACTGATGCAGAAGTAGCATTAGCTGAGCTTGCAAGAAGCCAATAAAATTACATTCAAAATACTTGGATAACATTTGTAAAAATCTCTGTAATGTTAAATGGCATGAAAATGCCAACATTTTATTATGTATATAAAGCAGGTTTTTCTGTACCTGGCCAAGAGCTATCATTAGAAACTTCTGAAAACAAGTATGCTTTTTTTGCCTGTTTTGGCATGTGTGTGGAGGGTGGGTAGGTAGGGGCCTCCTCCCCCTTTTCAGTTTTAAGAACACCTTTATTAAATGCTGAACATATCAGGCAAATATGTAGCAAAATCTGTCCTTTGACTTTTTCATATAGTGCTGGTAAAAAACAGCAATAAAAAGTAGTAAATCAATACTATTCTTAAATGTCAGCGGTGACAGCGAAGCAGAAACAAAGCTTTAGTCATTAAAAGAAATGTGACTTTTCTTCAAATGACCAAACAGGACTATGCACTGAGTGTTCCAAACACTGAAATCAAGGAGAAAGTGACATTGTAACAGTTTTTAAATTTAATCTCTACCAGTAAATCACTCCTTTTTCCCATTTGGAACATTCAGTATAAAACAGCGTAAAATCTTTACGCATTGACAGAAATACTAAGCTCAGTGATACATTTTGTATCCCAGCAGCTACCACCTTAGAAGCAATGGAAGACCAAACAAGCAAAGTCAAGATCATCCTGAGATTATGCCACAGGAATAGGAAAAAGAATCAGAACAGAACCCTAACCTCATGTCCACCTTTCTGTTGTTACTTTATACTTTGATGCTTCAGTGTGCCCATCCGTAATCTAGAAGTAACACTGACATTACTGTAGCATTATGAAGTGCAGTTGTTTGTAAAATGTGAAGTCTTCATAGAAAGAGGTACTATGCTAAAACTCTACTATCTTTTTGTCCTTTACAGGAAGAATATTACAAACTTACTGCCACACTTAGTTTCAGTTAAGTATTATGTCACACAAAGCACAGTCAAAAAAACCAATTTTTAAATTATAGTAGTAACATAGGAACAGGCAGACAATAAAAAATATTATCTTCTGAGAAATGGAGAAACTTTTTGGATCTCTTCCTATGATACAGGATATTTGTTCTACATCTGACAGATAAAGTCACAAAACTACGTTCTGAAAAGTGTTTTCTCACAACAGGAGAGAATGGATAGACATCTTACTCAAACTACAGCAAAGGCAGAAGGACTGCAAGTATGTGAGTACTGCTGTAAGTAGTTGCAAACCAGCATTTTAGTAAAGGATAGAAAGGCATATCAGAAGCTGCAGTGACACTATGCAAAAAAAAAAAAAAAGTTTTAAGGTACATGAACCCATTTCAAGTAATATAAGAAGTTAATCCGTGTCCAGCATCCATCTTTTAAAGCTATAAACACACAAAAATCCTGGGAAAACCCACTGCAAATTGCCAGATTAATTTTTTAAACAGCTTCACAATTCAATTGGTTATCAATAAAACATACCATTAGGCACACCACAGCATTTGACTTTAAAAAAAAATTTTAAAAAACACAACAGAAGACAGTTGAAAAAGCTATTTTCCTACAGCATGTGAAGAATTCGAAGTGAGTTCTTGATTTACCTTCTATAATTGCTGCTATAGCCTTTACCTCGTGGTGAAGGGCCATGTACGAATCTACATGTGTTCCCATAGAGGCAGTTGCCAGTCTTCAGCCAGTTACGGCACTGTGTCTAAGAGACAGACATTACTGGGTGAATTTCACACTCATTTCTGGAAATGCCATTGGTGTGAGTGTGGCAGAACAAACAAATGACTCCACATTATCTCCCATTTATCTGTAATTTTTGTCCACCAGTAATATAACTTATTTAAAAAAAAAAAAAAAAAATCAACAGTGAGCATCAGGTCTGGCAGAGAAAAATTTAGGTTGGTGGAAATACTATTAATATGTACAATACTATTGCTCCTCTCCAGAAGCTGGGACAACATACATTATTTGAAAATTCTAGTATTAGTATGTTGAACATCCATATGTTAAGTTCTTTTCACTTTCACTAACATTAGTGATATCTGAGTATCTGGTACTTGTGAGCTACTCTTTCCCACCACCTAAATCCTGAAAAAGAAGATGCTGGGGTGGGGAGAAAAAGAAGAACACTTTTACAACTCACCTCTGCAGTACTTCCAGTGCTGGGTCCAAGCCTTTCAAACACACTGGGTCTTCGGGACGTGCTATCAGATATGGTCTTGGTATTTTCCACTGTGACCTTCCTTCTAATTTTTGACATTTTGTACTACTTCAACCAAAAAAAAAAGCAAAACTGTAAAATCCTTCAGTCTGGGGCTATTGACACTGAACTCACATGAATAAAACAATATGATATAGGTTGTAAGAATTGCTGTAGAGGTGATGAAGAAAGAAAAAGTAGTCATAAATGAGTGAAATGTATCTAATAACAAAGAATGCCTCTGATTTGAACTAGTCAGCTGAACACCAGTAATGACAACTTTTCATTTTATTTTATTACTTGGTTTGGATTCTTCAGCTTCTCTTTGGGAAAGATCATATGATATATTATTCATTTAGGTAGCAAACACCACACAGAATAAATGCATTTCTTCTTTGTGTATGTTTTATGGATCAACTCCAGTGACCTCAAGTGAAAAGAACCTTTAATGTTACTACACCAACCTCTCAGGTTCTGACCACTACAAGTGGCTCCCATTTTCGGAAACAAACCTCCAAAATCAAGAGCTCAATTTTTCCCCCGCTTTGTTGTGTGTGACAACCTATTGAAAACCACCTTGATATCATCCACAGTCTGTGTTTGTTTCTGGTTTGTGTTCTACAACTATTTGGAACCGAGTTTAGGAAAAAAGAAACAACACAACAAAACAACCCACACCACAATAGTGATACACTTCTTAAGCTTCGCTAGAAGTAACTCCTTTTCATTAGGAAAAACAGATTTTGAAGCAAATATAGCATAAGTTTGATAAATAAGAAGTCACAATTCACCTTACCTGAGAAACGAGGGAGTTATTGAATAAAGAAACTATACATATATATTAAAAAAAAGGAGGACATATATTGAACACTGAGACACGTTGTAGAAAAAAGGCAAAATGAGCTCCAAAAACTACTGTCCATTCTTTAAGTGCTACTTGTTCTACACAGAAATAAAATCAATTCGGAAAAATCTGCCAGATGCTGGACAATTTATACACAGCTCAAAACCCACCTCTTTGTTGTACTACAAAGTGCCACCATTCTATAGCTCATTAGTCAGTATAACATGATTAGCCAAACACTAGCCTCTTACCCTTCTGCTGTCTCTTCTAGTCCTATCCACATGTCACTGTGTTTAGAACACACACACTTCAGCCCGTTTCTCACACACAAAGTAGTTACAAATGATGCAAACCTCATCCACAGAGTCAGAATAACACGAATTTCAACTAACCCTCACCAGATTGGATTAATACAAATTTTCACTGATCTGACCAGCAATATGTTCCCATAGCATTCAGATTGTAAGGTTTCATTCTACAGAAGAAAAAAAAAGTATAATGTATAAATGTGGGCAAACATACACAAAATGAAATACTACTGTAACTTACATTTTACACTTGACACTTGATAATATCTGCTATTCTCCCTTGGACTTTAGTGAAATTTCCATTATCTGAATCCTATGGTTACTTAAATGACAAGACCTCCATAGAAGACTGACACTTGTACACCTTCTACAAACAAAACCCTGTGCTTAAGCTCTTGCTAAGCATTTTAGCTCTTTATAAGCAACAGAAAAAAGAAAGCTTACACTGCATACTTGAGAGATTTCTCAGTTCTAGTGACTACTTCTCCAAGCCTTTGATTATCTGAAGAATTTTATCTCACAAGTAAGGTTCAGATAACCAAGACGCGAACCAAGATGCTCAGAGAGGGCAAAAGTTAACCATGTGGTGCACACCAGACATTAAAAGCAATGGTTAACATCAATTAGTGGAAGCAGACAGTGAAACAGTAGAACTTGCCAGTGGTAGGAAATTATTTGGGTTAGTAAAAACTGTGAAGAATAGAGATTTCCAGAAAGATCTAACTGAGTTAGAAAATTGAGTAATACAACAGCAGATGAAATGCAAATAAATACAATGTAATGCACACAAGGAGAAATGATTTTATCTAAATACTTGATGAGTTCAAATTAGTCCAGTCTTCCAAGAAAAATAATTAGGAGTCATTGTGGACAGCTCAATGTGCAGCAGTAGTTAAAGTCTGACAGGATAAACCATTAAAGTTAGAAAGCAAAACAACACCACATCTCACCTAGCTGAGCACCCTTCCATTTCAGGATTGTTTCCCACTGTATTTCAGCAAAAAAACCCCACTGAATTTGTAAGGTTTCATGCAGCTACACCCTTTAATAGAGGATAAAAAATGACTGACATATACAGAAGCATTTTTAGTAAGACAACCATATACCAAATACTGAATTTGATTCAAGTATTTACAGTAAAAAAGAGTCATACCTGAAATAAAGAGGGTTAGAAGAACGGCACTGGCAATGGCATAGGGAGAGGGTTCAACACATGAAGGACAGATAAAATGAGTGCTTATAATACATAAGTACATACACACTGACATGATAGCTGCATACAAATACAAAAAAAATTACATTCACTTTGCCTGCTAATTTGAATCTCCTTTTATTCTCAAAGAAACAGAGACAAAACATCTTGTTGTTGTTGTTATTTACCCTTTACCCAGCAAATAGTACCTTCTTGGAATTCACTTCTATAGGAAGCTGTGATGAGGATAGCTTAAAAGGATAGTTTTAAACACGGACAGGGCTAAGGAGCTAACATCATCATAACGGAACGCACAATTTTATTCCAGCTACCTACTTCCCTATATTTTGTCTGATAATTTCCTATAAGGAAATTAAGAGAATACCATCCAACCCTGAATCTTCCAAAGGCTGTAAAACCCCCTATCTTAAATAAAAGAAAAACTTGGTATCTGAAAAGAAAAAGCGTACTATTCCAGGCAGCATTCTGTCAATTCTGTCCTTACGTTCTAATCCATACCCACCAGTTTGCCATTAAAACTAGATACTTCATTAACAGAAGAGATATTTCATGAGAAGTTATTCTAAGCAAACAAAAATGGCATGCTGTGACTGCACAGAGTATTACTTTCTGCATGCACATATTATCAGGAGGGTGTCAGTCCTGCAAACAGAACTGTGTTAAATTTCACTGTTAAGAGAATATAGCTGTTATACAGGCTGCAAGGTTAGAGTCCAGACACATTATTCAGTGAAAATTCCTCAGTGTGTCTCTCTGCCAAACACTACATTTGAGAGACTGTACCTGAAAATGCAGTCACTCCCATTTCAATTCTTCAAAGACCAAGTTGGAAAAATAAAGACACTATTAAAACAATATTGGGGCTGAAATCTCAGATGCACAGCAGCGGTTTTAGATTACTGATAAGCTTCCTTGCTTATAAACAAGTACTGTAAGGGGGGAAAAAATTGTTTCACTTTAAATTTTTCAGACTGCGGAGAATGGAGAATCAAGAACAATTTCAATGGAACAAACCATAAAAATTCCCACCCCTTGCTCAATTCTCCCACATTTTCATCTTACATTGCTTTACACTTGATGATCACAGTTCCACTATCAATCCCACACTGATGGCCAGTGCAATGATTTTTCTTTCCAAACGTCTGTGTTTCTGAACTACCATCTTCTTATCAAACACTGATGTTGATTAAACAGCACTGAGTATCAGTGTGGACAGTCTTGAGCACTCATATTTCAACATTTCAAATAATTACTACCATGACTTTAAAAAAAAAAGTTTCTAAGTAGAAAATTATATATTTCCACATTTCAGGTACACGACATTGCTAAATCTACTAAGGGACATTGAAGTGCCTGTGACTTCTGAAACAGCTTACTACCATCATGCGAAATTAATTTCACACTCCTAAAATAAATTCTATAGCTAAGATTTCAACTGTAAAGTTTCATTTTTCCATACATAAATAAGATCTAAATGAATCTTTAATAATAAATTAGAAATATTTTAACACTACCATAACGTACTCACAGATGCACCTATGTTAGCCTTTAAATGGAGTAACTTTCCCAGGGTGAGAGAGAATATATTAATGGCATTAATTATACTACCATTTGAAGTAAAACGCAGGGTGTTTCAAAAAGACAGACTCAATTTGAAACCACTAAGCCTTTGAAATTGGGTCCATCTTTTTGAAACATCCTGTATATCTCAGAGTGTTACTTTGTGAATAAATCTTAAATGCAGACAGACTTGAGTAAAGTGAGTACACCTAGTGGGGACTAACCATGTAACTGAAATCAATGGAGCATGATATGATTGACACAATATTCAGTGAAACTCTACTTTTTTATTATCAGTACTCCTACATTTTGGTGTCAAGCATGCTTAATATTTTTCTTCAATAGAAGTATAATACTACATAAGCCACAATCAATAGAAACACATATGAAACACCTGTTTTTCTAATAGAAAAACTTAATCCAGTCCTCTACAAACATTAATCCTCCTTCCACATGAAAACTAGAAACTGCAAGGTAACAGAACAAAAGCAAATTCACAAAAAACTATAAGGAAATAAAATCTCTTTAAGAAGTCCAAGACATCACTAGTAAGCACATCAATGTCTGTGCATGCATATCTGCACGCCACACACATGCTGAGCATTACGTCACTTAAGAAAATCCTGGCTTTGGATAAATAATACGTCTTTTAAAACAACAAGCAAAATTTTAATTTTAAAATCCTACAGAAGTTCACATAAGCTGATTATAACACACTAGGATAAATAACTGTTGACAACTAAATAACAGCTTGGAAAGAGGAAAATGTCAGTGCTGCCCCTCACTTTTCCAAATAAAGTTTTTATCTGAAAATGTTTTGTTTCTGGTTACAGTGTTAATGTTTTCATGGCACAATACTAATACAATAGGGATATCTGAAGGAGCTCCACAGGTGTACTACCTAAAAGTAATGCTAAAAATAGCAAAACCGACTTTCAAAAAAATAGTCAAGTACTGGTTGCACATTTATCCAATGTCAGTCCAGTACTCTTCAACTCGCACAGAGAAACCTGTTTGACAGAAAACTATACATTATCCCAAGTTTTCTTTAACAACTCCACACTGTTAACTCATCACCATATTAACTTGAACCTATCCCTCTAATTTAACATTCGGTATTTTCCATTTGCAGTAATAAGCAACTGCTAACTATGTTTTCACAAATATAAAATCATAGTTGGCTTTCTATGTGTAAATAAATAAAATATCAGGCCCTATTATCAGAAAAGAAAGTATACAGTATTCTATGACTCGCCTAACAAAGTTCTCATGCTCAAAGATGTTTTACCAGACTAAGGGACAGCCTACGTAGACTGGTGCAGACAGATCCAAGCTCACTCAACCTTCATATCGAGTTTGTTGGGTACATGTTATCTCCAACCTGTAAACTGGATCACCACATTAGCATGTTGTCACACTCAAGCATGCTGAGAAGCTGGGCATATGATCTTGGGCACAGCCATGTATAGCCACACTTCTATAGTTTTCAGATACATGCAGTTAATTGGCTGAGTCTGTCCACTCCTGTCTGCACCATAAGTGTTTCACTACCAGAGCAAGATGCCATAAGGTCCTGGTTGCTAACCCACTATCTGTCAAAACTTGTTCTTCAAACAGTCTTGCAAAAGGTTGACAAGAAATCAATGGTGGAGTGAAAATCCAGCAGAGAAGTCAAGGGTGGGGACCTAAGCAGACCATCCATAACACTAATCCAAGATGCCCAGTCTACAAGCTCTGGAAGGGATGGCAGTCAGCTTGTAGCCGCTATCTGAAGAAATGGTGATGAGTGAATTTATACAAGCGAAATTAGTAGTTCCTCTAAATGCATAAAGCAGAAACTCTTTTACTGCCAGAAAGTGGGAGAAGAGCCCCACTGAAGTGGAAAAAAAAAAATAAATAAAAAAATAAAACACCAACAGGGAAGATCCAAGTACGTGGGCGGCAGGCTCCAGCACGGCCGCTGACTGACGGAACTGCACCCCAGCAAACGTCCCCCGGCGGGCCTCCCCCAGGCCTCCCGGCCGCCCCCCTCTCCTCAGAGCCCCCCAGCCGCGCACCGTGCTGGGCTGCAGTGCGGCCCTTCCTCGCAGCCCCGCTCCGAAGGCCGAACGCCCCCGAGCCCCGTCGGCCCCGGTCCCCCAGGCCAGAGCGGGGTAATGGGGCGCCGGGGCCCGCCCCGCCCCTCCCGCCTCTCCTTCCCTCACGGCCCTCCCCTCCCCCACCCTCCGCGCCCCCAGCCGCCCCGCCGCACTCACCTGCTCCTTCCGCTGCCGCGCCGCTCCCCGCCGCCTCCTCCGCCGCCGCCCGGGGCGGAGAGGGTGGGAGGGGGCGAGGGGGGAGTCCGTCCTCCCGGGCCTGAGCGCGGAGCGACACGGAGAGGAAGACGAGGAGCGACACCCGCTCCCGCAGCCCAACGGCGCCCGCCGCCGCCGCCCTGCCCCCGCGCGCCGGGGCCGCTGGGTAACCGCCGCCGCCAGCGCCGCGCGCACCCTTCCCGGCGGCCCCCGCGCCGCCCGCCGCACCGCCCGCCGCGCCGCCGCTCGTGATGACGTCGCAGGGGGAGGGCGGTGCCATGATGGGGGCGGGCACCGGGAACACCCCCAACACAGCACCGCCCGCAGCACCGCCCCCAGCACCGCCCCCAGCACCGCCCCCAGCACCGCCCGCAGCACCGCCCGCAGCACCGTCCGCAGCACCGCCCCCAGCACCGCCCCCAGCACCGCCCCCAGCACCGCCCCCAGCACCGCCCGCAGCACCGCCCGCAGCACCGCCCCCAGCACCGCCCGCAGCACCGTCCGCAGCACCGCCCCAGCACCGCCCCCAGCACCGCCCGCAGCACCGCCCCCAGCACCGCCCCAGCACCGCCCCCAGCACCGCCCGCAGCACCGCCCCCAGCACCGCCCCCGCCTCTGCACGGGGCGTCGGGCCGCGCGGCTGCTCCGGGGTTTGCGCAGGATCACAGAACGTCAGGGACTGGAAGGGACCTCGAAAGATCATCCAGTCCAGTCCCCCCGCCGGAGTAGGAACACCCAGATGAGGTTACACAGAAGGCGTCCAGGCGGGTTTTGAATGTCTGCAGAGAAGGAGACTCCACAACCTCCCTGGGCAGCCTGTTCCAGTGCTCTGGCACCCTCAAAGTAAAGAAGTTTCTTCTCAAATTTAAATGGAACCTCCTGTGTTCCAGTTTGAACCCATTGCCCCTTGTCCTATCATTGGTTGGCCGAGCTTTGGCCATGTCCGAGGTGTTTGCCCAGTCTCCATGGGTTTGCCAGTCTACCTGGGCCGGTCAGGATTGTGGGGATGATGAACGGTGTCGCTGATACAGAGAAGAGAATCGCAGAATGTTTGGAGTCCAAAGGGAACTGTAAAGGTCATTTAGCCCAAGCCCCCTGTCATGAGCAGGAACGTCTGCAACTAGATCAGGTTGCTCAGAGCCCCGTCCAGCCTGGCCTGGGATGTCTCCAGGGATGGGGCATCCACCACCTCTCTGGGCAACCTTGGCCAGTGTTCCACCATCCACTGTAAAAAATTTCTTATGTCCATTCTAGACCTACTCTTTTTCAGTGTAAAACCATTGCCTCTTGTCCTGTCGCTACAAACCCAGGGGAGAAGTCTCTCTTTCTTATAATCCCCCTTTTAAGTCCTGAAAGGCTGCAATAAGGTCTCCCTGGAGCGTTCTCCAGGTTGAACGATCCAACTCTCTCAGCCTGTCCTCGCAGCAGAGCTGTTCCAGCCCTCTGACTGCCTTTGTGGCCTCCTCTGGACCCTCTCTAACAGGTCCATGTCCTTCCTGTGCTGAGGACCCCAGAGCTGGATGCAGGACTCCAGGTGGAATCTCGCCTCCTTCAACCTGCTGCCACGCTGCTGTTGATGCAGCCTAAGACACAGATGGCTTTCTAGGCTGCAAAGACACATTGCTGGCTCATATCCAATTTTTTGTCTACTGGTACCCTTGAGTCCTTCTCACAGGGCTGCTTGCAACCCCTTCATCCCCCAGCCTTGACCTGGCTTTGCCCTGACCCAGCTGCAGGACCTTGCACTTGGCCTTGTTGAACATCATGAGGTTCAGGTAGGCCCACTTCTCAAGCTCTGTCCAGGTCCCTCTGGATGGCATCCCTTCCCTCTAGCAAGGATCTCTCTCTGGGTCTCGTCTTCAGCTCCATTCTCACATTTAATGAGCATGCCAGCGTGATGACAGCTTGTCTTTAGACTTGTATTGGTCCTGACCAGGAGGTGACTATATGTGGAGGAGTTGCTCATTCAGGTGAACCTGAGTTGATGAAGGCTGGTCCTGCGCTTGCTGCATAATCAGCCTGGCCTATGTTCTGCTGCACAAACCCTTGACCACAGGATGACCACAGGACAACTTAGACAGGTAATTTTAGCAGAGGAGCCTTTGGGCAGCTCCTACTTGATATCAGTGATTTGGACACTTTCGTGTCCTTCCCTCTACCTAAACGTGCAGCAAGAAGTTCTCATGTGAACAGCCTTTCTGTTTGACAGTGGAAATGATGAACAGGGTTGTTTTCGTGTAAGGTAATCCTATAATAGCTTGAATGACTGAAATGGAGGGATTTCTTCTATGGATGGAGTCTGCCCAGCATGCCACATGTCAATCAGAGGCCCATTTGATGCTACACCACCTGGGGTTCCCACCACCTAGACGGACATAAGATTATCTATGCCATTTCTCCCATATAGCATTATCTCTAATAAATAACATTTTAAGTGATACCTTACAGAGTCTAAGTGTCTTTCTTACAGGGACTGTAATGGACCAATACCTCCTGGTGCAAGATAACTTTTTCCATGCAGTTTTTTAATGTATATTTGAGTATTAAGTGCTGGGAAATTGTATTTGCAGCACTGTTACCATCTATGTTGCTGTCCTCGTAGGAAACTACACTGAGCTACCATTTTAGGTGTAGATATATTAATATGGTTGAAAAAACCTGATGTATTGTAAAATGAAGTGTAGAAGATGCAGTCATCCTCTTTTTTTGCCTATATATACAAATAATTTTAATAAAGTAGCAAGCTTTTTTATTATTATTTGAGCTAACCAGATGCAGTCATGCCAAAATAAATTATATTCAACATCACAAATTTTGAAGAACATGTTGGGCTATCTCTTTGACAGCAGAAAGTGCTTCTAAGCAAGTTGGTTTAATTTCTTGAGGAGGAAGCAAAAATCCATAAGTTCCTGTGTCCCGAAGCTCAATGGTAAAAGAATATTTAATGCCAAGATCATAAGCCCAGTCGTCTGACCCTCCAGGAGCTAAATCTAAGTGAAGAAGGGAAAATAGATACCAGTTACCTGAAACCAGAACTTCAGTTTTCTGTTCAAAGCCATCTTCTAATGCTAGCAAGGATATGCTATCATGCCTGTTGTAGTAAAAATCATACTTACAAATTGTTTGTGCACCAGCACCAAGTCTATAAGTTTTCCTTGTTGTCCTCTTTATAGCTTTAGCTGCTTTCTTTGCCAGACTTTCCTGAAATTAAGTAAAACATTATCAGCTTTATAGCCTTGTGATAATAGTATGTGTTTGGTTAGAATTTATTTACACTGTGGTCTGGATCTTGCCTTAGTTAAATACGCATATAAAAGGTTCTAGAAAACCCACAGAATGTGGTTAAAATTTTCCGAATATGCTCATGCTACAGATTGTGTTTCTGCTGTAGCAATATAAAAAATATAGATGGGACCTTACCACTCACTTCAGTCAACAAACTGTCGTCAAGCCATTTGTTCCCACTTGTCTCTTATTTTTCCTTTTCCACCACGGTATTTAAGTCACTGTTGATTTATGTTGTATTGACAAAAACAGCAGAAAAATATTTTCTTTGAGGGAATTCTGCTTTTGAGCCACGAAGAAGACTTAAATGCCTAGAATTAGTGTGTCTCTTTCTGCTTTAGAGGGAAGGAGCCATAAATGCATTATTACTGTTCGCAACTGCATTTTTTTAATGCAGTATATAAATTTTTTTTTTTTAGGAAATTATACAGTAACCAAGACAGTATAAGAATATATGTTATTTGGGGTTAGTTTGTTCCATATTTACATAACTGGATTTTTTTCATTTCTTCTGAACACACTGGCACTAGTTACCAATGGAAATGCTACATTGGACTGCCTGGGGTTTTGTCTAATGAACTAGGATGCTTCCAATCCATTAATTGTGTGCTTTTTGCATTCCCCTTCTCTATACAACTTTTATTTTTCAAATAAAATAATTTTTAAAATATGTTTTTTAAAAATAAAATACGTTAAGGGAGATGCATGAGTTTGAAAAGCAGTAACAATGCCAGCAGTAAATGGATGGTTGGCAGTCCTATATCTTAGAAACTTTCTTACTGTCTGTGCTTATGTCATGTCACATAGGAAGTGACCTGTACACCTCAGACATACACCGTCTTGCCATATGGCAAATCCCAAAGCCTGTGAAGCTGCTTTCTGGTCCCCTTTACACAATTTCTGCGCCTTTCTTACTACTGGGAAGGAGACCTTGCTGCAAATGGAAGAATTTTTTACCTCAGCAGCTGGAGTTTAGGATACACCAAAAGTGGGCTAGGAAGTGCAGGAAAGGGAATTCCTTGCTCTGGGGAACTTGATGTCTTTACGTAAGAAAAATATTACTAAGCTGTCCACCTACTCTTATGGCTCCATGTTAGCAAATCCCATTTTAGCCTGTATATCCTTCCCAGATCCAGACAAAACCAGAGTTTTATGTTCAGTGAGAAAAAGCAGCAGCTACTTTTTTTATCTTGAAATCTGTCTTCTAGGAGGGTTTTTACCATGTGATTTGGTGTTTCAAGAACGTAAAATTCTTCAGAAGCAGTGTAAGTTTTCCATCCTACCATTAGGATCATTTAAAATAATTATCCCTAGGAAAACTCTTTAATAAAAATAGCAAGTGTCCACCAGCATACCTCATTGCTTAGGTAGGTGGAGGATATTTTTCAGTTACTCACGCAGGTAATTTCAGAGTTTGTGTAAATCATACAACACAATGAGGAATTTGCACAGATATCCTTTCAAGGTGTCAAGAAAAAACTGAGCTGCTCTTTCAGCAGCAGCTTCAACATATTGGGCGTTGTTGATGTGTTATCGATCTGGAATAGATATTTTCATTTTTCCATAGTCTTCAGAAAAAGCTTGCTGATTTACACACTGCTGGACCAGCCTAGACTTCTTTAAGTTCTTAAGAACATCAAGAGAAATGTTATTTCCTAATTCTTGATCCTCAGAGCACTGGGACTCCCCCATTACAAGCCTAGCCAAGCAGGGTAAGAAGTTCTGAAATAAATGTGAAACTTCAAGAGACAGGGAAGACTTACCAGCTCATCATGGTCTTTGCTTTTTTCCATAGTGTAAGAATACGGAAACAATACCAACTGGGAGTAAGAGTGCATGGTTATGTATGCTTTAATGGCATCTTTGTGGTCTCTGATAAAGCGAGCCACTGCTTTCACTTCGGGCTCAGACTCTGGATAGGGTCCACAGTAGATCTCATGACATTCATAGGGAGATGCTCCTTCCTCTGTAACAAAAGGACGCATACTGTTACTCTTTAACTTCTTCTCTTCTGCATTTCTGTTTGTCTAATGAAAGAGTAGAGTATGATGTTAATACACAAGAAACCGTGGACTCTGCCATGCTGTGGGAAGAACTCTCATTCTTGCAGAAATCAGTGCAAGCCTGCTAGAATTTCTCACCTACTATTAAAAAATGGAGAGGGTAAAGAAAAAATATGATTCATAGACTCTATAAACAGTCTTAAATTCACCAAGAACAAAGTTGTGAGATCCGTTCTTAAAATCTAGAAGTGCTACAGGAAAAAAGGCAGTTCTAAGTAATTATCTCAGGGAAAAGCCAGCTGGCCACTGGAAGCTGAAAAAACACAAATCAAATTGAAAATAATGTACCAGGTGTTTAAGAATGAGGAAAACCAGACACTGGAACAAGTTACCAGGAAGACAACTAAGATTCGCCATTTTTTCTGTCTTTAGAATAAGACCAAATAACTCTCTTGAAGCACTTGGGATCGTTAGTGTTAAATGTCAGCTCTTCATGTTTTAATACATTTTGTAATTTTTTTGTAAATTATTTTGTAAATAATTGTAAAATGCTAATTAGAAAAACAGGATCTTGTTTTACAGCATTTAAGTGACTGCATAGCTAAAAGGAATAGAAACCTCAGGAGATCCTTACAGTCATCTGTTTAAGTTATTCTAAGCACCTGATTTTGGTGCTTAGATTTACCTGTACAAAAAGGTTTTTTCCTCTCCAATGACCCTGCAAGGTGCTGAGGCTTCTCTCTTCTATGTTTTCAACCATGTCTAAGAGAGGAGCATTGAATGGCTGAAAACCATGTGAATAGTTTCCTGCTTACTAAAGTAAGGTGTTCTGCTTTCGCCCAGTGTACGTTCTGTCCAAAGACTCCTTTAGAGAAGAAACACTTTCTAATCTACCTGTATTTTCTGCTCTTTATGAAGCATTTCTCTGCTTCAGTTGTTCGTCACCAGAAGTGCTTGACAAGTTAAACACAGTACATTATATAACCTTTCTGTGAAATTAGTATCTGTATCAAAGAGGGTTTTTTGCTGTTATTTCTTCAGACTTCTCTGAGTTCTGGTTATGTAACATATTTATATTGAATATTGCTTTTACATCTAAGTGTTTGGTCTCCATCTTCATAATTTTTTGCCTGAAGAAGAAGTATGGTTTTCTCCACATAATAGCCATGGATAGCAAATAAACATTTTTTTCCCTGTTTAGCAATGGATTTAAGTGACTGAAAGTCATGCAGGACATTAGTGCCAGTACAGAGTGAAGCCAGATCTGATCTATAGGGTGGCACACTATAAAAACCTGTCCATGTACTAAAGTGCCTGTGGGTAAGTAAACATGATATAGCCTTGACAACAAACACGGAGAGCCAAGAAATCTTGGTCAGCTGGACGTTACGGAAGGATGACTGAAGTGATCGGTTCGTACAACACAGTGGAGCATCTGCTGAACTGGGTGGTGCAACAGTCGCTGGGTGACGTGGCAAGGGCCACCTCTTCCAGTGTGTCATGGTGTGATGAAAGGAACAAGATCCAGGGTCTTGGTCCCTCTCCCTCTTGTTATCATGCTGGGAAGAGGTTACTCCCCAGTCTGGCATCTGGGGAGGGAAAATCCTGGGTCCCAACAGAAAGCATCTCAGACTGGGGAAGTGTTCTCTGGTTCATAACAGGTATTCGGCTGTGTCTGTCTTTATATCAACATTGTGAAATGGTAAATGAAAATGTTTTCCAAATAAAGGATTTTAAATGCTAAAATTGGGGCAGGGGTACAATAGGAAGGAAACTATGTCATACCACACCAGTGCGCATCAAAATTCCTGTTCATATCAGTACCGATGCACTTGCTGTTACCGTGCGATGAGCGGCTCTTCCTCCACAGCCGATTCTGTGGAAAGAGACACACAAGCCATGTTCAGGGAAGAACATGAGACAAATGATGCACCATGTCACTGGTTAGTTAAATGTGACTTCCCATTTGTACCTTTACAGGTCATATGCCAATGGAGAGGTGAAAGACCAAGGAAGATTAAAAACCACAATCTGATTGCCAGCAAGGCTGTATGGTAAAAGGAAATGTTGGGTAGGATACAAAGGGGTCACATCTGCCCCGATGCCAATGGATTTGGACTATGGAAGGAGGGGAGAAGACATAAGGTTTGACCAGTTAGGGGAGTTTAGGAGTTCGGGTCCAACTGACATCATGTGGAAAGCTGGAAATTTGGTGTGCAGTTGTTGAGGTGTATATGTGTAGTTATCCAAATGTGAGCCAAGCTGGCTTAAAGATTGAATGAGTAAAAAGAGTGAAGGAGGTTTTTTTGGGTTGTTTTTATTTTTGGTTGGTTGGTTGGTTGGTTGGTTGGTTTGGTTTTGGGTTTGGGTTTTTTGTTTGTTGTTGTTGTGTTTTGTTTGTTTGGGTTTGGGTTTTTTTGGTTTTTGGTTGGTTGGTTGGTTGGTTGGTTGGGTTTGTTTTGGTTTTTTTTTTTAAAGGAAAAAAAAAACGTGAGTGAAGGATCTAAAAAACAAAGAACCATATCAACAACTTGGAATTTTCAGCCAATAAATAAAATCCTGGAAAAAAAGATACCTGTTGTACCTCAATTTATCTCAGACAAAAAGTACTCAGAGAATGCGACTACCTTGCAGGAGGGAGGAGTGAATTATTGGCTGTGCTACATCTGCTGCAGCACGCTATTCAGCTTGTGCTGGATTGTGCCAATATTTGTAACCTTGCTGCTGAAGGCTGACACAGGTTTTACCTGACATCTGGAAGCATTAAAATCCCAGGATGAGATTCTGTCATTTCCAAATGCATTTCCAGCAGCTTGGAAGTCACAAAGGTACTGTGGATCAAATGCCAATTAGTTGTAGTGTTTTTTGTGGTTTAAGTAGTGCAGAGATGTAGAAATTCCAAGCACAAATTAAGAGTTTGGGGCGTGCAGCTCCAGGATGGAAATGATGCCCTAAATGTGCACACTAATAGTTCCCATAAACAGCACATCAGTACATTGCACAGCCTGTTGGGAAAGCTCTACATACAGAGGGATGGCTCCATGTGTACTCATAGCCATCCACATTCATCACAGGCATGACGTAGAAATCAAAGTGTTCCAGAAGTGTTGTCATGGTCTGATCTCTCTCACGCACATGGATTGCCTATAAAAGACAGGGGAAACTTATTAAAAGCATTGGTAATAGTGGTTTTCTCGCCTTCCTAGAAAGGCACCTGATGTTGTATGTAAAATTATTGTGCAATTATTAGACCAGTCTACCTCTTGATAGAGGCGCATCACATCACAAAAATTGCTAAATAGCAAAGTAGCTCTTTGGTTAGAAGTGCCAGGGAGAGGGTAGGAATCAAACTGATACAGTCAGTCAGACACACTACAGTCTTTTAATGTTAACAGGAGGTCATGAGAGAGAGTCAAAGCCTGTTAATAGGAAGGTTTGGGCTTTTGCTGCTTGTATAAATGATGGGAACCAAAATATAATAAAAGTAGCATAAAATAAAGCAAGCCCAAAAATAACAAGTAACTTTTCAAATGGCTGCTGAACATAACATTATTTCTTCTGGTTGCATTATGAGTTCAGTGCATTTGTGTGCCAAGAGCCAGTAAGATCTACATTGCTAATTTTGTTTCACAGCCCATTTTGAAGGCTTTAGAGATACCAAACTTGCTTGTTGGTCCATGACACAGGGATAAATTTTAACCCAGATAAGTGGTTTTGTTACTATTAGAATAGACTAAGTCCTTAATCGTATCTGTTTTTTCTTTATGCCTTGCTTAAACCACCTTCTTTCATTTTAAATCCTTCCTAGTTCTCCTCAGGCAATGGACTTTTTCTGACTAAATGAGAAATGTCAATCTTTCTACAATCTTAACAAGAAAATTAAATTATAAAGTGTGGACCCATTATAAAGAATGCCTAGAATTTGCTAGAGAGAGTGATTTTAGTGTGTGTGTGCAGATGTGTATTAAAGTCAGATTTTAAAATGTTACTTCATGAAGTGATATAGAAATAAAATTTGAATTTAAAAGATGTAAATTAGATCAAGGGGACGGAGAACCTAAGTGTTCAGCTTGTTATTTCTGAAAAATGCTGCAGGGACACGTCACTGACAAAGTGACAGCACAGTTGGTAATTATTTGGAGTGGCATGAAAAGGGCAAATGCATTTCTCTCCAACAGAACCTTGGAGGCTGGGATTATCAGTGGGTCACAAGGTACATTCAGCTGTATCTGTCCCTAACTCCTGCAATCTCCTTTCAAATGTTATAGTCGTTGAAGTTTTATAGTTGTGACTGAGGACAGAAATAAACATATTTATTATTATGATTGTTGTTATTATCATCATCATGACCATCATTATTTAGTTCCATCATGGCTAAACCATAATTCGTGTTCCAAGGACTCAGGTATGTTGTTTCTCTGGGCAACCTTGTTTGGGCCAGGAGGGCTTTAGGAGCCTTTTCCTGGTCCATTCTAGGAACTGGGCCAGCAGCTCAGCATGATGAGTTGAACAGAGATTCCTTAAATTCAAAAAGACCAAGGCAACTTATGTTAAGATCCAAGTGAAAACCATTTTGGCATACCATTGTTCACTACCCTGAGCAGCACAGATATTAAAGATATTACAGATCAGATGGGACCATCAGTCTGCAGCTGCACATTAAGTCGGGTCAGGCTAAGCTCTTACTATAGTCTCATCCCATCAGTGTTTTACCAGTTTCCATGAGCTGGTACTGTGCGAGTGGCTGGCAGTTGTTCTGGAGGTCTGAAATGAGGGTGTCTCTAGCAGGGGTGGTACTTTCAGAAGAAGGTGGCTTGTGTGACCTCACTCTCTGAATGAGGCAGACCCAGTAAAAAGCAGGAGTACAAATAGAAAACGCGGACGCAGGAAGAGGAGGAGGAGTAGCAGCAGGTACAGCAGAAGGTAACACATCACAGCAAATGCTAAGTAGAGATTGCTGGTGTGCATTCTGGTGTGAAGCTATGCCAGGCCTGGAGCAGGCAAGTGTGGAGTACCTATAGCTCTAGGAAGACACATAGGGAAGAACCAAGGGTTGTAGTACAGCTTGAGCTTCACTCTGGGTGTCCTCTGATCTACTCCAGGCAGTGCTACCTGCAGTAATACGGGCATGAGATACCATGTGCTGCATGACCCAGAGCCAAGATCATTCTCTTGATCCATGTGGCAGTATAGACGTAGTCCTAGTAGATGACCAAATACATGCTTTTCCTGGCATGCCATCTCCATCCCTGACCATTCATAACTGTAAACATCTCTGTTGAATTAGCTGCACATACTTTGAAGTTTCTTTAGTACTTGAGAATACATCTGAGCTCTTTTCCATTCAATCCATATGACCTTCTGTCTCTCACACACCTCTGTCTACTGACACACACGTACATTCACACACACTCACTGCTACCTATGCAGTTTAGACACAAATCTCATGTGTTGGTGTTGTGGAAGTAAATGGATTATGACTTTATGGAACTTAGAGTGCAATTGGACAGAAAAGGTAAATGACATCAAGATTTTTTGCTTTGCTTTGAAAACGGTAATCAGATGTGATTATCTACTCACATGGCCTATGAACCAGAGGCAAAAAGCAGGAGAAATCCATTCTCTAGCATGGATACCACAGTCAATCCATATGGCACTTTTGGATTTTTCTGGGCTTTTAGAAAGCTGACAAAAGAGAAATTGTATTGAAATGTCACCGTTGTAAAGTATAACACATAAAAGTGGAAGTGAAAAGGGTAACCAAGATGGAAGATGAAGCATCCGTCTTGTAGGGAGAGCTTAGGCTGATCCTCGGCCAGGATGCTGCTCTCAGGTACATTTGCGTACAGTCAGCCATCCTCAGGCTGCTTGCAGCAAGCTCCTAATATAGACACCAGGACTGCAGCAACACCTGAGGTCGAGACAGTAGATCACCAGCTATGCAGAGCAACAAACTAGATTGGCTTCATTGTCAACGGAGGAGGGTATCCACCATGGCAGTATTTCTTGCCTTTGGATGATGGCCTACATGTGATAACTTCTTTGTGACCCAACAAGGAACCTAATGTGTCCAAATGCCTTTGCAAAGGTAATGCACCTTACCAGAAGAACTCAAGAAACTTCTAAAACCCACAAAAACATGCATATTAAGTATAGATTTAAGAAAGTGTTCTGGCCAAACCCTGTTGCTTGCTTACATTAATACTTGGAAAGATTTTGCAGTAAGTCACAGCTGTACCTTCAGAACATAAAGTGGTCGTTTTTCATATGATGATCCAATATATATTTTCTGGAGGAGGTCAGAATGGGCTTTCACTATTTCTTCCATCCAATGATATATCTGCAAGGTTGAAGTTAGTCAATAGATCTTCTCCCTGTTGTTTTCCTTCATCTCTGAAAGTAGTCTAGACTTAAATTCATTCTTCCTCCCCAAATCCTGCTTCTGTAGCTGATGGGAAATAAAACCTAGCTATTCAGACCACTTACCACTTACCTGACTCTAATTTATCTTAAAACAAACAGTAAGATACAGTCACAACACAGTCCCAGTATAGCCCTGAAGTTCCTCCTTAGTTCTATTAATATTTGGTTAAATTATTTTTCATTTAATGTTTTAAATATTTACATGTTGTTTTGTGACTTCATTTTGCTTCTGTGTTGGCTGCGCTTGAATGGCAGTTTGAGGCAATACATGTATGAGAGGTTTTGTCTGGTGCTTCATCCTTTCTCTATGAAGTCATTACAGTAAACACAACTCTCAGCAGTTGAGCAATACAATGGTAATTATTTACCTGTTCATTATTTTTTTCCCTATCTCCATTCTCAACCATGAGACAAATTTCACCCCTTGGATCTACAGAGGATTACAACAAAAATATCTTACTTCTTTCATGGAATGGTAGTTTTCATAATACGATGAAGATCTGCGTGGGTTGACTGTGTCATTGATAGTCTGTTTTTCAATAAGTCCTTGAACATCTCCCATCAAGACTCTGAATAACAAAGAAAGAACACAATCTCCTGTTAAATAAATGACAAACAACTTTACAGAAACATTCATGACAAGAAATAAAAAATACATACTTGTGTTGGATGGTCAGTTGCCTTAATTGAGCTTTTATGCCTTTTACACTGGATGCCCTGACATAGAAATGGACTTCTCTGTCCTTCTTGATGTTTTCAACCACAACAGGTTGCCAGAGAATGACCTGCAAGGTTTCAAAAAATAATTATTTTTTTTTACCAGGGAAAGAAAAAATCTTAACATTTAACATAAGTATTTTGAAAATAATCAAGGCATATGTTTTCAATTTAAGACACCACATGTAACAAGCAGTTTAACGTTCCATGTGTTGTGCTATAGCATTCTGCTTCTGCTATAAATGAAGCGTTTGTGTTTAAGAAATGTTTATAATGACTTCTGCACATAAATTCATAAATCAAGAACAAAGACGGGAAAATAACCTTTTCTGAGACAGTATTTCTAGTATAATAGATGTGGTTAGCCAGTTAATGTTACATGTTTTAAAGGCTGCTGAGAGTTATTTTCCCTGAGGGTATTTGGAGAATTAATGAAGATCAGACCAGTCTTTGTAGTTATTGTATTCGCTGATTACTTTGATCAGGGAGGAAATAAATGCCAGAAGGGGTTTGAATATAAGTCAAGTTGAAGCAGCAATCCAGAGATTAGAAATGGGAGGAAAATGAGAAAATTAGATTCTTCTTGGTAAAATTAAAACTTTTACAATAATAAAATCAGAAGCCAACATATTCAACAAAAGACTGAAACTTTAGAAACAATAATACGGAAAGATCTAGGGGTGACAGCAAGCAGAAAATTAGGCATGAATTTACAATGTGGAAAAGGTCAGCATAATTCTTGGATGCATTTTTTAAGCAATTCATCATGGAGTCACCAGACAATAAGGTTTATTTTTTCCTTCCTGGTGCAGTTGCACTAGGAATATTGGATTCAACTTAGGGCACCATGTTTGCAGTCATGTATCAGCTGTCAACTCTTTACCTCACCCATTTCTCAGAGAACGTGCCTCAAATTCATACAGAAAACTCCTCCATGCTTTTAATCAAGACTTTGGGATAATAAATGGTAGAACTTCTGGACTCTGGCTATGTTACTGCAATGTGCTATAAAAATGGCTGAGCTAGCCTCAGTCTAGCTATCTCAGACGTTATTGGCAGGGTAGCAACAGCATTGCTGGCTCAGCATTTTTTGAGAAACCCAGAGAAGCAAGCGGGATGTTTAGCTCCCCAGCATGGATTTCGCTGTTGCCCTGGCTAGCCTGCTGTCTGCACTGATGTGCACCAGTGCAGATTTAGTTGGTATAGGCATTGTTTTAATTGAGAATAATTAAAAGGAACTCTGCATTGATGCAGCTGAGGTGGCAGAAGAGCAATGAATGAGGGTAGATGGGAAACTTAAATAATACACATGATTATTGGTCTCTTTACCTGTCACCAGCAATGGTCAGTACTGCCCCAGGAGCAGCTATAAAAGACCCTGTTGTCAGTGTTCCTGTATCTGGGTTTTCTGATAGATGCTACATGTGATGTGTGTGCCGTAAGAACAAAGCATTTCCTTTGTTTTAGGTTTTTGCTTTCCAACTTTTGCAGGAATAGCACCTATAATTAGCCTGATAATTCTTCTTGTAAGATGCTAATTTTCAGTTGCTGCTTTTTTGCTAGATTGTAACCGTTACAATTTGTTGTGTCTTCCCTTTCCCATTCCCTTTCCTTTTGCTTTCCTTCTCTCATTCCCTTTCTCTTTTCTTTTTGTAACTTGCTCAATTCATAGCCATGGAAAAAATGGCCAGTTAACAACCCTTGAAAAATGTTCAGTTCACATATTCACATGAGTGACTTGATGGAAACCACCACATGCTCTCTCTGCACTGAATGTGCTGCAGCTGTTCTTCATGGCTTCTTGGGGCTCCTGTGCACAAGAAAGTAAAGACTGACAGTGACAAGGACAAGGTGGAGGAGGGGAGATTTATTTTGGTACAGCAAAGGAGATGGATATGTGAGTTGACATATGGAGGTGGAAAAGAGCGAGGAAGGTTATCGAGATTTGTGTGAACTTAAGGGAAGGATGAGAAGATGCTAGGAAGAACAGGAGAAGACTAGTAGGGTTTTGGGGTGGGTATAAAACGAATAGGAGCCAAGAAAAACAAAGACTGGCCATGGGCACTGTTAAAAGCTTTCCATCATCTGAGACATATCCTCAATCATCCTGTAAATTATGTTGGTTGAGGGAATGGTTACACCTTTGTTGCTGAGTGTTGGCTTCAAACTGTATGTGGTTGGGAAAATGCTTTTGAAGAGGAAGACATGCCTCATTTTAATCAAATGTTCTCTAACGACAGCTAAAAGTTATTAAAAAAGAGTATTGCTTAAGAGATTTTTATCTTCTAAATGCTGCTTTAAGAAAAATACCACAGAAGTTCAGTCCTGGTCTTCAAAGCTGTGCAGGTCATATAGATCAAGATTGCATTGATCGAAAGTGCTGAGGTTACATAGCAAAAGAGTTTTTACTTACTGTGTGTTTGTGCTTTGCCAGTTTTGCAGTGTTTTCTTACCCAAAATCAATCGCAGAAATCCAAGCTCTGATACAAAACCCTACTATAACAGTATTAAGGAGGGGCCTCCTCATGTAAATCAGAAGGTAGTGGAACAGTGAAAATCAAGCATTTGCTGGGTTGCTGTACTAGGACAAATGAACAAAAGTGGGCTAATCTTTCTCTGGGGGGAGAGCAGTATTAGTGCACTTAAGGGAAAGAATTTGGCCTAGAGACCAGAGAGACAATGGGAGCATTTACCTCGGTGGTGTTCAGTAAATCTTGAAAGGCTTCAGCCTGTTGGTCTGTTTGTGGGAGAGCCCACAAAACTTCGTCCCTGAAAAAAAAAGTGGTATTTAAGTAAAGTACAGGTCCTTGGAACTACTCTAGGTCATGCAAAAGTAGAGGAGCAGGCTTGGCACTTTTTGTATTCCCTGTTTTGGCTGCCATAAACTCAAAGTAGATTCAATAATGAAGATGCTGAGCCCTGTTCCGCCTCTGCTTCTGCCAATCAGTAAAATCCATGAAAAAGCTGGTGCATGGCTTTGGTGGCCAACATCTACTGCTGGACTCTGAGATTGCTCCTGGGAGCTGGCACTGGCACAACAGCTGCCAGGCCCAGCTAATCCAGAACCGTCCTCCCTTTCTTTGCCCAGTAACTTAAATTCCACTTCTACTGGAAACCCATGGTCCAGACACGCTGTGCAGTGAGACAGCCCGTGCCAACTAACCCATGCCTGACCCCACCATTGGTGACAGAAGTCAAATTCACTTCCTGGAAAGAAAAAATACCACTTTGCGTTGTAAATCCAGCCCTGATCTTCAATGCCCTGCAAGCCACGTAGTTCAAAATTGCATTGGATAGAGAATTAAAATAATTTTTGTGTGTAGAAGGAGGAAATTCAGGGGAATGTCAGACCCTGATTTCCATTTTCTGGTCTGGAGTGGCTCTCAGCCTTCTGATCATGTGGAGGTGGTAGCAGTGCCTAAACCAGGCACCGGGGAAGTCCCTGCCTGCCCTACCTGCAGAGGATGTTCTGAAAAGAAAACAGGCAAGGCTCGTAAAACTAGTGTTTTCAAGCTGCATAACGTGATTGTCACAGCTCATTGTTGTGACTGATTTCAAGCAGAGACCTGACAGCATCTGGCAACGAGGTGATTCATCTTTTCTACTTTTAGCCGGGCTCCAAGCAATCAGTGTTGTTTCTCATGCAGAACCAACAATATGCCAGCCCCATTTTTGCCTCCACTATCATTTGGCAGAGCATCAAAAAGCAATCAGGGATAGGCAGGTTTGGCAGTTTGCCTGTTTCTTTAGGTAAGTATACTCCAAAGCTTGTGTTTGGGGCTACTTTAAAAGTGAATGTGCCTTCTCATACCTGGGGGAGTCTTTTCACAGGGGAGATCAGAAAAGGGCTGCTGCATCTGTTTTCATCCTACGAGTCCCACTGCCTGAGAGTACTGAAGTACTGAAGAAGCTGTTATGTACTTGTACCCCACTGTTTGTTGCACAAGTATTTCAGTGGAGTGTGGTAAGTGCTGGACAGGTAGTAGCAGCAATTGCTCTGTAGCTCTTGTTGGTAGGACCTGAATACACTGAACAGGCTGATCCAAGTTCTGACCTTGCTCTTGTAGTCATGCATAACATGGGGAGTATTAACAGCTGAAATTGTAATTGCTGGGCTTCTCAGTTCCTCTGATTCAATTTGACATTATACCCTCTTTCATCTGTCTCCTGCTGCACTCTTGTTAGGAAACACCCATTCAAAAGTGCTAATTTTTGTATCCTGTATGATCTCAGAACCAACTCTCCACCTCCAGCTTCCTTGCCCTGTCTATTGCCCTGGTACGGCTGGACACTGGATCTTGAACATACCTCTTTTCTTTCAATTTTGGTCCTCATGCCCTGCTTCCCTAGCTGCTCATTGAGTTTGCCCTTAAGAGGATCCCTCTCATTCCCCTCCTCCAATTTTCTGCCAGGGTCTCACTGGACCCTATCACTGTTCCACATCTTTTTTTCCCTCTTCCTTTTATTTCTGGGTAAATAGACATCCAGCTGCCATCCCCACACTATCATGCTCAGGTCTTATCCTGTAGCTATGACAGAGTGAGTGGGATGCATTACAGTTCATTTTAGATGGTTTTGATACCTTCATCTGAGATAGTCAATCTCTTCATAAAGAAACAGACACTTTCAGGGTCCAGTTAACCTGAGCTAATTTAGATGTGTGTGCTAAACTTGAACGAATTATAAGCTAAATACACGTATTTTTCTCCACTAGCTGTACAGGAAGATGAAGAGGACTTGCTCCTATGCAGAAAGCCTGTATAGTTAGATGAATCCCTTCCAGGGGCCTGGCCACCATCTCACAGATAGACACAAATCAGTGCCAGTTCTCTGCAGGTGTTTCAACCTCTTCACCTCTCCACTGCATTCCTCAGTCACTAGGAAGGCCATCAGCATCACATAGCACACAGGCACACAAAAACAAGGCATCAGCACAGATGTGTCTCCCTGTCCTCCTAGCCTGGCTTCGTTTAAACCTTCCAACTTCTTTCTGGAGACTGACATCTCTGCAAGAGAGGCCTCCCTACTTGTCTCCAGCTGAACATCTTTCCCTGGCTCCCAGCAGGCAGTGTCACTGGAAGAGTGCTGCCAGCATCTTCTCCTGTCCTCTGGACTGTGTAAACTGTTTGTTTGCCTGGAGCACAGATGTCTGCCTGTGGACTCTCTTTTCTCCCACCGTGCTGCCTCTCCAACAGCCCCCAGACTTGCCCCTTCCCTAAAAGTGAGCTTGGTGTCTTTCAAGTGCCATCAGCTCTTTTTCACAAGACTCACAGTGTTCAGTATTTTGTTTTTAGAAGTCCAGATGCAGTAATCATGCTATATATAACCTTGCAAAGGGAAGCTTTAATACATGACCATTAAATCCTGCAACACTAGCACCCAAATAAAAGTGAAAAGTCAGATGTAATATATCACCTTTAAAATCTCATTATTTTAGCCATTTTCATAACCAGGGCTGGGAGGGCTAGACTTACGCTTTCCAGTGGGAAATGCTGTATTGTTCTGTAAGGGTCAGATATTCAGTGTTTTATTTAAACATGAAATGAATGAACCTTCAAGTAGAATAGAGCAATATTGCTCCACTGATTTCACTAAAAACTTGTTTAACTGTCCCCTTACTGTAACCCTCACACTTCCACAGCAATCCACAACAAAATATGATTGTAGCACAGAGATGAAAGATCCTCTTTTTAAGCCATGAACTCAATGATGTTCACCTGTCACAGGTCTGCCACTGGCGTGTGGTGGGCAGTTGCAGAAGGGTTGTGAGACATAATTCACTATTATTTGTGTAGATATTTCAGTCTTGGGCGCAGGTTGTGTTTAATTGTGATTCTTGTAGGTTGTTCAGCCTGCTTAATATCACCACATGAGCGGCTTATCTTCTAGTTCTACCTATTAAAACATTTTAGGTTTTTAAACAGCTGTACATGTAGAAAATAAAAGCACTTTGCCTGTCTTCATCTCTGACATATGTTCTCATGTTTTAAGAAAGCATTTGGTTTCAGGGCATTTCTGAAGTTTATTGATAGGTAACAATAAAGCTGCTTCTGAAACATTCTACAAATACTAAATGGGTATTCAAAAATGATTTATGACTGGAAAAACAATCATAAAAGCTGCTTTAGAAAGAAAACAGATTGTTAGTACTTTCTGAAATGGTTTCTCTCTCTACCTCAAGAAGTAATTCATTTAAGGTCTTGTTTTAAGGCAAATGAAGCAAATTTTTTTTTCCCATTAAGTTTCAGAATGCCCTTTATTGGCATTCAGAAGCACTGAATGAACAGAATTGATTTGCACTTAGGCTGAAAAGAATAGTTTTAATATGATTAAAAACATAGGATTTATGGATGCAAAGAAGTCTTAGAATAATTTCATTGCCTCCACCATCTATATGTTAAATTGAACCACATATCCAATTACAAGAGCAATAAATAAATGTCGGCCTTTGCCAAATGTTTTCTTATGCAACTTGGAGTTATTTTGCATCAGTACTTTCCCTGTCCCACTCAACACATGCTAAAAGCCAAGTAGCACCAGCAGATATTTACCTTGGAAGAGTGAAGACATGCTTCTCCTGAATCCAGATAAGTAGGGTAAAAAAGAGCAGGTAAAACTTCATCTTAATGGCATCCACAATGAAACTAAATGCAATTGGAAAGCCAAGAGTTCAGGACCCACATTATTGATTTTAAAAATATTATTTAAAGAGTGGTTAAAATTTAATACAGTTGCTCCCCTCAACCCCAAGCTCCTGGTGGCTAAGTCAATATGGCAGAGCTCCCCGGGGAGGTCCTGCTCGTATCGATGTCGCTCATCCACAAAAAGTTAAGGTATGTTTTGGACATTTTCATATTGACAAGTCACTTTGTTGTCTCAGCCTTTGTGTCATTTCGTTGTAGCTACAAACCTTGGACATAAGAAAGAACACCAAGCGCAAAGATTTTGTGATCCTCTAATACTTACAGAGGTCCAGCAGCACGCTCTGCATTCAGCACTCATATAGTACATCACTGCCTAGTGTGAAGCTGGCTTAGAAAAGTGGGGATGAGGTTATTAAGTCCGAATGGAAAAATCCTGAGCAGGAAAGCTTCTTTTGCTGTTATTAGCTAGCAGAGAAAATGAGGACCAAGCAGGATGTGATACTTTTTTGCTACTGAAAGCCATTCCTCTAGCTCAGGATGAAGTACACCAACTAGGTCTCCGTCTTCTGCAGCTGGCTTCTACCTCTTTGGTTAACACCCGATCCATCCAAGGATTTCAGATTGCTCCATGTCCTCTTTTCTGTAACATTCTGACATTCATGTATTTTCCATATGCTGGGTTAGCTTTTCAAGAAAAATTACTAGTGACTCTTCATCTCATTATTATTATTTTTTGTGTGCCCCGAGATTTGCTGCCTATATTTCTACCCATGGTTGTCCAGAAAAGCTGACTGAATTTGACATGTCCAGTATAGATGATCTCCATAAATGTTCTGTGTTGGGACACTAAATCCAACTTTCCATTACAGGCTTATTACATGGTCCAAGTCCTCTTCTTTCACACAACATAACAGTTCCAGGCATGGCTCTGGATAGAAAATGCCCCTATGGCATGTAGAGAACTGCTCATTTTCATCTCCAGCATCAGATCCACCCTAATGCCAACCATTGGCTGAGCATCTTGTGTGGGTGCAGAATGAGGGAACCAAACCTGGGGTAGTTTCATCCATGCTGTCTGATATAAAGGGTTTTTTTCGAGTGAGTCATCCCCAGAAACACAACATGGTTTTGTTCCAGAGGGAATTCATTCCAGAAGAGCACTGAGGAGTGAATCAATATACGTGCAATGGGAACACCAGGGAGCCAAGACCTGGGAGTAGATTGGGGAACTGCATTATTTGAGATTATAGGTGTATTTTAGGATTAGGGCTATACAACTGGGGGAAAAATGCCTGGGAGAAAGCCCTGGAACTAAGGTTAGGTAATATGGACTAAGTTGCACCACTAACATCCTCTAAAACTGCTCTGGAGTGGTCCAGATCTGAGTAAATGCTCCAGTTAGGCATGCAGCTGGGGCTTTGGAGTTCAAATTCAGTCCTGGCTCTCTTTTATTTAGGAGGGAAGACCTGCCCTGAGAAGCCAAACAGCTCAGTTTTAGATGGCTGAAGTCAGCAGAGGTAAATCATGCTCCCCAGTGAGTACCCCAGGGTTGACCTCTGTGAAAATACATCAACACTGAAAATCCCCAAACTGGAGTTGAGCACAAACTGGACATGAAAGGGAAAAAAAAGGCTAATGGAAAGGTAAACCACTGACACCTTACCTAGATTTTGTAGTTCCTACTTTATCTGTTCTAGATGTTGTTCAAACAAATAGGAAGTTCTGGTAAAGTACAGAAACCATTCCCAGCAAGGGCAGTGGGCAGCGCTCTACCACAGGGGTTGATTTTTAAACCAATGGTTCAGATGCCTTTCCCTCATGTAGGCAAAAGCAAACTGGCGACAGAGGATCAAATACAGGAGACAAAATTTGGTCATCTAGGCACACTTTCATCTGGAAATGTCTGATGCATAGATATATGAATTTAAAGAAAAATTGAGTCTACTGAGATAGGTGAAACAGGCGAGATTGAAAAGCTGATGGAGTGGGAGTTGCTGGTAACTGAGGAAAAAAAAATTGTATTTTTCTATGTCCTAAAGTGTTAATTAGGTGGGAAAAGGGAACAGGTTTTGCTATCTAATTGAGAAGAAAATTTTGGACAAATGGTAAGTGTCAGACATGGTTGTACGTTGGTTGCTTTTCCTCTGGGTTCCCCAGCTTGTTGCAAAGAGATGGTTCATGTGCTGTTTGAAAGCTGCTGTTTTCCTACTTTCTTTTTGTTTTCTGGTATGCATTGGAAATATCTCACCCACACAGAAAAGGAAAAAACGGGTGTTTGAAGAAAATATAGGCACTAGAGGAAATTCTGAGGGAAGGACAAATGAGAGTCTTGTGGTTAAGGCATCACACTGGATAAAACACAATAAACATTAAAGTAAATGTAGGATGAAAGATCAAAAACAAAACAAAAAAACTCAAACCAAACCAAAAAGGAATATGTGACTAACCAGGAGGCAGAGATGTATATCCCCACACCTCTTGCTTGTCTGAAAGCCTCAGAGATCTCACGATACAAACCCATTGCCTTTCAAGCATATGGTGGACATTGCTTGTTTGGATCGATAGTTTTTTTCTGCTTTTTTTTCCTCTCCGTTAGTATCTAACCATCACAGGCCACATCCTCATCCACTTACACAGTCTGTCTCAGCGACAAGGTCATGCAAAGTGTTCAAACCCAGTGCCACTGGTCACCATCCTTTGGTGACTAAATGGCAGCTCCACATCCACTACAACCCCCAGCACCATCACCTGACCAGCAGCAGCCAAGCTCTTTGGATTTGGGTGCCTAAAATCAGGCTCCTGGTCAGTAAGCACCTCCATGAAGTGGTCTGATTTTCGAAAGCATGGAGCCTTCCATTGCAAACATATTTGTACTGTGTAACACACATTTCACACACAACGGCAATTTCTGTCACAGTTCAGCCTCTGAGCAGGTCAGATTTCCTTTCCTGATGTGATCTGTTTGTACTGCACTGCTGTGGTTTGCTCTAATGAGCAACCAGCTGTAAATTGATTACCCCCAAAGCCTTGTGAGCTGCTGAGGAGTGCTCTAGCCTTGCCCAGGCAGAACAGTAAAAAATAAAACTGCTGATATAATTGGAAGGTATAGGAATGTATTTAGACACCAAACTTAAGCATTAACTTCCCTGCTTCCACCTAGCTGTTAGGGGTTATCATTTGTTCTTTGGCTTATGTTGACATTCCTGCTATCTGCTTGTCTCATCCGCTTAGGAAGAGAGAATTATCTCCTCTAACACCAGCCCTTCCCAGTGCAAACCGCCGTACCTGAGCAAGCCATCCTGTGCCGCTTGCATAGGCGCTGCAGAGAAATGGGCACTTGTTGGGAGCAATTCATCTGTGACCTCCTGTAGGCGTCTCAGAGGGCGATGAAACACCTGGTCCTCTTCACGGGCACTGGAGCTGGGATGACTCGCTCAGAGGTAGGAAGATTTGTTCCAGTGGATCCTATGGATTCTACCTCCCTCCCTCAACTTGGACACTTCAGGTGCTTGTTATGGTCAGAAGCAATTTGCTGTGTTCTGGCCTACGAAAGTCATAAATTAAGACATACTTGCTCTACCTACAACAGTGAATTGTATATTAATCTTCAAGAATTTCTGAGAACCTGGGAAGTATTTCCTAGGTAAGCTGGGAAGAAAAAGGCAATCTTAAAAATACTGTGAAGGGCAAAGATAAAAACAATTGGGTTTACCAAATATTTCAATTTTTGTTTGAATGTTACTCAATTTATAAGCTTTTTCCTGATTTTATTGAAATTTAACTCACATTTCTATGCATTTTTTTAAAGATCTGGAGGAAACAAGCATGAATTTAGGAACTGTTGAAAGGGGAGATTTCAGCCATTTGAAAGCTTCCTTTCTTGAACAAATATATTTTTCTCTAACTGGGGAATCCAGCAAAACAGCCTTTCCAGCACTCTTTTTGCTTCTGATGAATCATCATTCCCTGATGAAGAGCTGCTTCATCAAAAATTCTGAGTTCAAAGGTTTTGCTGCACCTGGATTAATTATTACTATTATTATTAATTATTAATATTGTTTCTACACTGGGTAAACCGTGGGCTATGCTGAACTAGTGCCTGCAAGTGTTAATGCAGCAGATGTGACCAGAAGCCATGCAGTAATGGGAGACAGTTTGATCTGTGTTGGTTTCTGTTAACCTTTAGAGTAGCTTGGGGACATGCATGGGCTTTTATTTAAAAATGCATGATCAAGTCCTAGTTTTTAGAGCAGATAATTAGCAAAGTAGTCTCTTGATTTCTTTGTTAACAACTACACATGTGGGAATTAGGACTGGAAGTATATAAAACCTCCTGGTGCCATTACTATACTGCTTTTTAAAATATAATCACACTTTAAAGGCAATTCTAAAGAGATATTTCCACTCTTTTGGCTGAATCTCCTGTTTCTAGCCTCCCTCTCAACATTGTCATGTAGTAACACCCATATCCTCCTGATGTTGCACAGGTGTTGTACCTCACCCAGACCAGGCTCTGGCCCATCTTTGTGTGGTGGTTTGAGACGCCAGTGCCCAAAAAGGTGGCAGCAGAAGAGGCCAGACACCCACGTCCCAGCTAAGTCAGGGTATCGTTGTTCGAGCACCCTCTGCATCACCATACTCTGAGATTCTCAGCTGTGCCCAGGCATCGTACTGGGCTCCTGCAGCTGCTCTTGCTGGTGGAGGAGAGCCAGACCCCAGAAAGCAGTCAGATACAACATGTATAAAAGGAGGAACTGTTTGAACCGCTGCAGCCAGATGGTCTCAAATAGTTGCAGCAGTGCTGCTGAGTAATTGCCAGTGACCCCCATTACTGGCAGCCTTGGCTTTCAGCAACAAAGTATGATGCGATTTCCTCTAAGCTCAACTAAGACCTAAGTGTGACTGTTCTCTTTGATCCCGGGGTTTGCACAGCATCCAGCAGCAACATTTTAAATAACGAGCCTTGTTCTGCATCGAGATTCTCAGATCTGAGTCTGTATTTCAGCATGTGCCAGAGCCCATGCTAGGTTGATGCTGTCTGTTAGTAACAGTAAACCTGCTAACAAGCACACAGAAGGGGAGGTCAGCTGTTACCAGCAGCCACATTCCTCAGATCCTTTTCCCTGTTTGAGATAGGCATATTCTGCTATTGTTTTGATCCTCCAGAATCCTTGTTAATCAGCAACGAGCCCCTCCAGGGATGGGTAATCACTCTGATGGATCCATGTGACTGAAGCATAACATGAAAGCCAAGTGAGTCTGTGCTGTCCTTCTTGGTTCTTTCCATTCAGATTCAAATGCCAAATTAATCTCCTGAAAAATACTTACAGACTCTTGCCTTTTTTTTTTTTGTGCATTATCACTACCAATGAGGCCAAAGGTAACTGGTTAGCATCCTTCCTACATGAAGCAAAGGACAACTGAACTCTGACTAAACTCTGATCTCTGTTGCTTGCTGTGTGATGCAGCTGAGTGTCGTTGCTCATGAGCCACACAAGGATGCAATTAGTTTAACAGCTCTTTATTATGAATGCAGCAGAACAGAATTAGAACTCAATTTACAAGTCTCCCTTTCAAACCCATTCAGCCGTTAAGGCCACATCATCTTTCAGTTTTCCAAGGCATATAATTGATAAATGATTTCTCCCTGCACACCTCAGCTCCTCATCTTTATTCATGAACCAATTAATCTCCGTAGGACACTGTGATCATTTACATACATGGCCAATGTCGCCAACCTCTGTCATTTCATTCTGGAAACAATTTTGCAGCCCGTGAAACCACCAGGAGGGGAAAATCTGAACTATGTCTAAATTTCTGTGGTTCTGGCAGTTCTCCCTCACATCATTCCCAAATATAAAAATCAGATGCTACCTGTGCTAGAAAATGATGGGTTAACCTGAGAAGAAACAAAGCTTTTATCCCCGGGTGAGTGCTGTACAAGCAGCATGTTTCAATCATGGCTGGTAAGTATGAGCAGAGGCTGAAAATATGTGTTCACTTCGCATTTTTGAGTATTCAGTTATGCCAACCTACTTTATTCATTTTTTATTCTACTCTCCCTGCTGTTTAGCTTTCCAGGGTCAGAAGAGAGAAAGGTGCTGTAGTGTCTGTGCTGTTTCGGCAAGGTGAAGCGTCTGTATTGCTTAAACACTTTCCTCATGAGCTCTATTTCCTCATGGTCTGTTATTAACTCCCACCCAAACAACATGTTGTCGAAGTGACTCATGTTTTCTTATTGCCATTAGATGTTTAATTATTTGCCAGTATCTTAACAAGGAGTACTTGCAAAGCAACTTTAACTTCCTTAAACACCGGATATCAAAGGGAGCCACAGTAGCACTCCAGGCAGAGCTTCTGAACACTTGAGGAAGGTGCTCTAAGTACCACGTACAGAAAGCACATTTTGGCTAAGGTGCAAGCAAATGGATGCGCACCTGTCCCCCATTCTATGTATGCAGGTGTGTATGTACATATCAGGAATGCAATTAGCCCTGGAGTAACAATGCTTTCTGCCTGTCCCTGAGTCCATCGACAGTATTTGCTGCTCTTGTCTGCATTGCTTGCACCTGCTCACATTGCTCACGTGGCATCTGGCAGAATGGGCCCTTCCTTTGGGCTTTTGGAGCATACTGGCTGTTTGGAGGATGCCAGGACCTGCTTGAGGATCCTGGTGAGGAGGAGTTCCATGGAGCAAAGTTCCTGCCTGCTTTTGTTCACCCCTCTTGGCTGGCGTGGTCCCCACCTTGGAGAGGCACATCTCACACTCAGCCCTTGCTGACCATCAGTCTGGGCAAGCAGATCCACACTGCAGAAAGATGCTCATCACTGTCCCAGCAGAAGACCTCTTGTACAAATGCATCCAAATAGACATTTGACTTTTCTTCTGTCCACCCAGGGATGAGGAGAGGTAAGCTTCCCTACAGTGCACTCTCAGTGTCACAGTTGCAGACCCCCAGCGAAGCAGTGACACCATTTGTGTGGCTGCTCCAGCCCAGCCCAGTGTGACTACTCGGGCAGCTGAGAGCATCTGTGCTGAAAGCTTCTGCTATCTGCATCCAAGGACCATCCATGCTCTGAGAACCGCATGGTTCCTGTTTGGGGTGTCATTACCAAACCCTTTGGAGATCACTGTAGGCTAGAGAGGAATTTCTGTCATGGTGCCGGGTAACCCCCTGCCCAGAGCTTATATGGGAAGTGTGGAGTGAAACGACCTTATGAGAATTTGTTCCTCTACCAAGCTCAAAGCCTCTGAGTACTCCTGAATGGACGCCACCAGGTCAGCAGAGGCTGAACCTGTATTAGGAGGTTGTTCCCTCGGTGAGCCAAGGAGGTTTCTGACAGTACAGGCCCCATTAGCACAGTTCACAACCTCTAAAATTAGCAGAACTTCTATTTCTAGAACTTGGCTCCAGCAGAAAACTTGGGAAGTTTCTAAAGGCATTTGGCTGGTCTGCAAGATCTGATCACCACATAGGCAGCATTGCCCCATGTTGGCCTGAGAAGGATTGTGACTGAAGCATTATGGGGTACATTTCCCCTATTACTTGTGACTGGTGTGGCCAATTGAGCCTTTCATTGGCATGTTACTTAGCCACAGGACTGTTTCACTAGCACCCAAGCAGACACAGGTCTTGGGGAGACGCGTGGAGAGGTTGATGCACTGAGGGCTTATTCAACACCTCTCAGACATGCAGGGTGGTCTCCTCCAGGGCTGAAAAATCAAGGGAGGACATCTCCCCACCTCAGTGACAAACCAACAGATGCTCTGATGTGTCTGGTTTGCTTACCTGCAATGAAGAGCCAGGACAACTTCACAGGCTGCCAGAAGTGCCTGGCAATGGGACGTCGTTGCTTTTCTGCCTGCGTGAATCCAAAGCAACACCGTGCACATCAGCCACCTGCTAGGAGGTTTCCTGAGTGGGTGTGTGGGGTTTCTCTCCACGCTTTGTGTGTTCACAGATATTCATTCCTGTATTGCTTTAGATCCTTAATGTGTGCACTAGATGAGTGCCTGCCCTGTGGGAGTTCAGTGCTTATATGCATGATCGGTTACGTAGCTTTCTGCCCTTTTCACAAATTTCAGGCATATCATTACTTGTGAGCACACGGCCTGTGAGAATTCTGGCCCTTCTCAGCTTTGGACAATTTACCATGGATTTGTAATAGCAAGAGTAGCTTGCACCCTAGGGGCAAGTTAGGTTTCTGTGAGATACTGGTGCCTTTAAAAAGCAATCAGGGCTCAAAAAGTAAATAAGATGTGATGAAAAACAATGCTTTAAAAATAGTAATTTTATTTCAGAGCTGTATGTTACTTTCTGAGCAGCAAACAAATCATCAGGAAAAACCACCGTTTTCCCAGTGGCAGAAGAGAACTGCTGCAGAGTACTGATATACATAAAAAATATGAACAAAATGAGAACACTATTTAGTTATTTTGGTCCTAATTCAGAGTTTTCCCACACTAAACTATATAAAGTCCATCACCTTACCAGCACACAGAGCTCTCCTATTACTGACTTGCTTAATGATCAGCTTCTGAAGTTTGTGTGTAAATTTTAGCTCTGACTTTGCTCTCCACACAGCAGGCAATGAGGCTGAGGCATTCAGTGACTCTACCCTCTGCTGCTCGCTTTGTCCGCTTGCCTGAAAAATATTGGACTTAAAGTGACTGAGCAGCTTGGAGGAAAATGCTCCCAAATTCTTGGCAAGCCCATTCTCCAGATGATGGAGGAGGCTGCTAGAAGTGACAGAAGATGGGGAGCTGGAGAAGCTTGGTAGCAACTCAACATATGTGCTTGCAAGATTTGAGGCACCAGGACCCATTTCTCCATCAAGCTGAAAGCAGCAGCAGCTGAGTACTTGCTGTAGGACCAGGGCTGCTCGTGTGCTTTTCGCAGCTGTATCTACCAGAGGCAAGGTTCTATTTTCCAAGTAGGAGACAAAACTAAAGCTGCTGCATGATTAGGCAGCAATGGACACCAAGACCTGAAGTTTGAGCTCTGACTCGCACCAGAAGTAAGCTGCAGTTGGAAGGAGAAGTGATGTCAGGTTGGGTTTTTCCTTCGATTCCATCTCTGGAGGAAGCAGAAATATGACTTTGTCCATAAAAGAGCACAGCAGCCAGCCGTGCTGCTTCCTATCCCCTTTCTAAAGCCAGGACAGATGATTTCTAGCCAGGATAGATGATTTACAAGAAGGTGTAAAATTCTCATCATGCATTTAATTATGCTCTACTACACTATGGGGGAATATTTCCTTCTGAGTCCATCTGGTGATTAGACTGTACCCTGAAGCGTGTGGATTGATTGCCCTCATGGTTTTTTCTCCTAGTTACTCTAACTGCTGATGCTTTATTTTTACTCATATGAATGTCTAAACTTTTTTTGAAGCCTTGAAAATTATGATTAATTGTGCAATGAAAATCAATAACGGAAGTGCTTACAAAGCCAGCTTGATTTGGGAGTGAAGCCCAAAGACAGCTGCTTTCTCTAAGAGTGATGGAAAAAGTTGGAGAAAAGCAACAGCAAAAGATTCCAGATCCTATTTTTGGTTTAAGTTTGTCATGATTAACCCCTTCGGCATCTTCTGGTAGCTTTATTACAGGCTCCTTTTACCAGTTCATCAAAGCAAATCCTCAAGTCCATCAAATAAACAAGAGGTCCATTGAAAAGTGAGAATGTTTATACTCCTGTACCAGAATGCAGGTATTTCCACACCTTCAGGTGCATGACAGCTTAATTTTTCAAGGGAGATTATAGAGATAGGGATGAATATCTGATAAGACATTTAGTATAATATCCCTGCCAACAGCACTTATTCCCTTTTGAACACTGGCAGGTGCTAGCACTTTGCCTAGGGTTAAATATCCCAATTTTTCTCTTTCCCAGAGGGGAGCATTTTCGGAGCCCATGCATGCCAGCCTCTAAAACTCCAGATAGAGTGACTGCCATCTCGTGGTTAGGTGTCACTGGTGCCAGGGCTCGCTGCTGGTGCAGAGCTGCAGGTTGGGGCTCAGGCATAGTGTCCCAAAACTCAGCCTGGGGGCAGCGGAGTAGCAACGGGGAGGGCTGTAAGGCAGGGTGCCTAGCTCCAGTGCCGGGAGAAGAAACAAAACATGCTTTGAATAACAGCATATATCACCCGGACCCTCTCCAGAGCCTGAAGTAGAGGCAGGTTCTGATCTCCAGGGCCCCTGAAGTCCTACATCTTGCCTATGGGAAGTACACGATGTGTGAAAGCCTCCTCTCCCTGCACCTCTCAGCAGGATCCTCTAAAAATCCTAACCCCATGCAAAAAAAAACTGAGTCGCTAAGGGCTGGTGAATGGGAAATGTCTGAAAATCCCTTTTTCTTCCTGGGGATTGCAAGTCCCTGCTTTCAAGTTGGGACCAAGGGAAAAGCCCTTCCCGCCTCACCCTAGTGCCATCTCCCATCCCTCATCTACTTCATCCCTCACGTCCACCCCTGCGTCTGGGGTGAGGGCATCTCCCTGAGACAGGGAACCCAGAGCAGGACCATAGGTTCAGGAGAGGAACAGGGCAGCCAGATCCGATCAGGAAGAGGATCTGATCATTAGTACAGGAACCATGTTTGCATTCCAGAGTGCTTAAAGAAGCAAAGTTTCCGGGTATACGAGCGAAGGAAGAGGATGACAGGGATTGCGCTGAATGGGGAAAATTGTACTGGGTCAGGCTGCAGGTCCAGCCAGCGCAGTGTCTCATCTTTGGCAGTGTCTCAGAGTGGCATGTTCAGAAATGACCTAGGCAATAATTCTTCCTGCTTTCTGCAATCTATGGTTTCAATAACAATATGGAAGATACATCCTTAGCAAGGCCACAGTTGTTTTTTTTTAATTAAATCCATCCCTATTTCGGCCATACGATACACACTTCCCCATTAGCATATGCATTACTAAAAGCAAAGACTACACATTTGGCTTTATAGAACATTTTATTTGGAGAGACTTCTCACATCACTGAATATTGGTTCTTCATTAAGGCAATTCTGAAGGGGCGGGGGGGGACGGAGGGGGATAGGGAAGGACTTGAGACTGTGTCAATGGGATTGCATTAAGGCAAAATTCCCTTCTTCTGCATTTCACCACAGTAAAATCCATGTAAAGGCCAGAACAGTAAATGACTCATGCCAAGGAAGAGATTCAGTGCAAATATATCCCATTATCTGTAGACAGAGCTAGGTCCTCGGTTGAGGCAAATTGACAATGCCTTGTTTGCTGCAAAGCTATGCTGATTTAGCTCCATTGAGGATCCCAGCCTGGGTTCAGGGAAGCATTTTAGTATGTTTCATACGCAAGCACAGATTTAAATGCTCTCCTGAATCAGGCCCACCGCCCTTCGAGTGCAAGTCTTTACAGTTAACAGAGTTTCATTTTTATCCACTACATAAATATGTCATTCTGTGTCCCTTTGGTTCACATCTTATTGCTACTAACTGAGTATATCCCCTCAGTTTCTTTAACATGGTTTTCATTTCTATCACGCTTTTCAATCTGGTTATGTTTCAAGTCTCTTATGACATAAAAATGAATTATGGAGAGCATTTCTTCCAAAGCTTCCAGAGTTTGGGTGTTCTTGGAGGACCAGGTTACAGTATATTTTTTCTACTGAGTAGTAATGTACTCTGGGAGTAATGCCACTGACGGCAGAGGCATAACTTGCAGTGAAGAGTACTGCTCAGTTCATATACCAGCAACACATAGCAGACTCCAAACACTTCTGTCTTTCCACAAGAATTTTGTAGGAGGATCCTACCATTCCAAAAATATAGTCAATATAGACCACTCATACTTGCATTGGCTTGGGGAAATCACTTTTGTTATCCCAGGTGAAAACTGAAGGAAAGTATGGCAGAAATGCTACCAGAAGCATGAAGACATTTTCAGGCAGAAGCAGTGTACAACATTTCATAATCCTAAAAGCTGTCTGTACCTCCCAAGACAAAGATCTCCAGGTGACCTCTGACAGAAAACCCTGGTATCCATTAATAAAAGGATATGTATAGGCCTCAGTATTGGAAACTTACTCAGGAATATGAAATGGTTATATGTAGCAAAGTGGAAAGGAAGGCAAAGAAAACAAGCACATATTACTGTTCAAAACAAAACATTTCCTGGATACACGTGGGTACAGAACTTTTGTATGATCTGGAACCATGTATAACATTCATGCCTTAAAAGCACGAGCACTCTGCATATTTCCTTGATACGAAGAGCATCCAGTTTGAGGAAGTCAAAAGGGTGAATACCAGGTATCGGTACAAGTCTTTTGTGCTTTAAACTTTATTCATGCCTTTTCCCATGAGGCAAGCAAACACTGTCATGACCATTTTGGGTTTTACTTCAACCAGGTCTTCTGGAAGGGCATAGACTCTTGCTCCAATTTTTCTCGCCATAGAGATGGCATATCTGCATTGCAGGGATGAAAAAAAACAAAACAAAGCAATAAATTAGTGCAGTAGCATTAATTTTCTCTCTGTTAAGAAGTTTTCCACATGGTCAGTACCAGAGTGGGTTGGGAACTTCCTTACTGATTTGTCAAAACTAAACTTTTCTATAGGAATGGATGAGACAGGTTTGTAAAGAACGAATTTGTAGTAAAAGGTAGAGTGTATTCCCTGATGGTTAGAGCATGGGAGACTGCAGGTCAAAGTCTGGAATGAAACATTTGGTCTCCCATCCCCTGAAAAATTATCCTCACAAGCAGCCATTCTGGTCTTGCTCCCCCTCAATCTCTGCTGCTCAGTCTTCGCACATAAACAAATTCATGAGGATGGAAAGCAGAAGGCTGGTGTTGGTGGAGATCAGTGTTGTTGGAAAATCAACATTCAGGGACTTCTGCTTGAGTTGTACCCAGCATCTACAAGCTGACCTTCCTATCCTCCTCCTCCTCAGAGTGCACTGTTTCACAGCTGTTGGCTGTTGTCCAGAGGGTATGTCTCTTATCTTTATTTTTCATGAAAAAAAAGCTAGAAAACCCCGCGTTCTTCCCACTGCAGAGCACATACATTTGTGAAACTCTCCCCCAAATGCAGAGAAACATGTTGGGGGGAAAGGAAGAAAGGGAGGACTGAAGAGGGTAACGTTAGTAGAGGGATGAGGAAATTAAGTATGGAGAGAAGCACACATAGGACTGCAAGAAAAGAAAGAGAACAGGTGGTAGGGAATGGAAGGGAAAAACAATAGTGAGAAAAGTCTTTATAATAACGATGGCAGCTCTGGTTGCCTTAGTCATCCTTTTCTCTTTTGTAGTTGCCACACAGCAAAGGAGAAGCTAAATTGATGATCAGAGCAGGAAGTGATCTGCATAACTCTGAAAGGAAAGCAAGATGCCCCCAGGATTGACTCTCTGCTAGGAAACGGTTTGCACTCAGGAAAAAAAAAAATCAATATCCACATCCATAAAACCAGTTTTTCAGGCATGTCCTCCCTCTTCTCTCTTAAATATGCCTTCGTTCCACCTGTATGTGACTAAAGAGGTGTCATGACCTCTAATCACTGGTTTCCATGGCTCACTATTGTTGGCATTGTTCCCTGACCTCTGAAAGAATTTTAAATTTAATAAGAGAAAATAGGAGCCTGTGAAGCCAAGTAATTTTGATCCCTTCAAGGGAATTATAAAGCAGGAATTATAACATTACACACTTCATTTCCATTTATAGTCTTTTTTACTGCCTAACTCCTAGCCTTCATGCTTCTAACTCTGGAGGTATTTCTCAGCTGAGGTTGTGCCAGGTGACAATGATAGCAGAGCAGTTTTCAAAGACAGAGTCAGGGAAGTCTGAGCAGGTAGCTCGTGTTAAGTGTCACTTGGCACGAACGTACTTAGCATTATTTAGTTTCTCCTCATCATTCAGGTCCTCTGTTTTCAAGAGGTCATATTTGATTGATCCTGGTTGAATGGCATCAATGAGATCCAGGACTGGCATGCTGGTGCTGATTTTGCTGTCCTGCAGAGATGAAGAATACAATTATATGCAAGAACAGGATGACAGATCTCCCACAAAGCCAGAGTCTACACTCAAGAGCAATGGACAGCTCAGTCGAAAGCCATTTAGATCTTCTCAAAGGGCTGCTTAGCATAATTTTTCATCTAAGGCAGACTAAGAATCCTTCCAAGGATGTTTTTTTTCCTCAATGAATGAGACATCATTAAATCAAAAGATGGGGTGCTGAGCTAGTCAGTTTGCTTCCTGTGGGGAGATGACATTGATACACATCTACTGATGGGAGGTGCAAGGGGGACCAGCTGTGTGACTTCTGAGCTCATTACATGAAGTCTGATGGATCTGTCCTCTCCTGGTGCAAACTGCTGATTTACATCTGCTGAATGTTCCCCAGCTTGGCAAGTTTCTCAGATGTGTTAGCAAAATTGGAAGCTCTCTGGACCTGAACCATCTCTGTGTTTATAAGGTGCCTTGCAAAACAGGGCACCACCTCTGAATGGTACTACCGTATTATGAAAGGATTGCTATTGTTCTTTTTAATACTGTCATTTGTAATTGCTGTCATTTAATAGTCAATAGCACAGCAGTTCTTGCTTAATTCCAGTCATCATTCCTGGCTCTATACTTTGATTTCCTATGTCAAACTGGCATTCAAGGTGTTTCCTGTTACATTCATAACATGTTTCTGTTACCTTCTCATAATAAAGCCCCTTGAATAAAACATCTGTATCTGAACATGCCTTTCAAAGGGAATGAAAAATAATCAAATTAATTATAATACATTGTGTGCGTGTATATGTGTTTATATATCTATATACAGGCAATGTATATAATACACACATAAACACACTGAATAAGAGATTCCTAAGCAGAGACTTCTAACAAAAAACTGTACCTTGAAACTGGAGATGGTTGAATCCTTCCCGGCTGCAGTCAGTGTTTTATTGACCCAGCTGACAATGATTTCATCATTGACCTTCTCTCCACCACCAATGTCCTCAAGGATGTTCAGGGTGTACCTTAAGAGGGAAACCAGGATACCTGCATTTGCTCAAAGTCTACTGTAACCTCAAAACCATCCTGTACGTGTGCAGCTTGACTGGGATCACGCCAACAGTCCCCTTAGACCTGATATTCCCCTGCTTCCCACACACTCACAGTATATATGGATTATATTAATCTATTTGGTCTAATTCACCCTCAGTTCCCTAATCACTGTTTTGGAAGTGTCAAAAGGTTTTGATACTCAAAATTCATACAAGGTCTCTCTTAGTGGATCTCAATGTAAATGACCCATTCTTACAATGCTTAAAAAATAATCACTGACTTTAAAGCTGGAAGGGAATTTTTATGTTCATGTAAGACTGACTTGCATAAATACAAGCCTGGAATATTTTGCTTATTTGTCAGCATACACCTTGGAAAGACATCCCAAATTGATGGCAAGTAATCACCACATCTCTAGATTAATTACCTGCTTGATAAACTTGTACCTTACTTTATAAACTGAATTTAGCCTGTATTCAGTTTCTAACCACCGGGTCTCTACATCCAATTATGGAGCTCACACAGAAACACACAAACACACATACAGAATTACATTAAAGTGGGGAGAGTTGCATCCACTTCAGGTAGCAGATTATAAAACTTCCGCATCAATTCTTTGCTTCCAGTACATTCTCCCTATTCCCTGATACAGAAACCTTTCAACTTCTTCTTCTCTCTTCCATGCAATGAACATTTATTCATGCTATACAGACAGCGACAATAATAAACTTCTGCATGAGCTGACTGTAATGGCTTTGCCCACAAGATAATGTGCTTCCTGATCACATCCCTAACTAGGAGCGAGCAAAAGGTTACTCTGTGCATAAGTGCAAAGAGGAGGGAGAAAGCTGTAACCTGTATACCCTTCTCAGTGATAGCATCAGGAAACTACTACAACGTGAGCTAAGTATACCAAAACACTCCAAAGTTTGTGTCTGGCGGCCATACATACCTTCTCATCAACTGCCAGACTAAGGCCAGCGTGAGCGTACGGTTTCCTTCATTCAGATCTTGCCCAGCGATGCCAACAAGGGAAAATTTGGCTTGATTCTTTCCCAGTTCCACTGCATAGTTGCAGTTTTCAAGCTGTTAATGACAGGGTCAATTAGTGAGGTTCAACAATATAGAAAAAAAAGAAGACAAGACACTATTACTTTAAATTCTATGGATCGCTTAGCCCAGAACCTCCTGGGCAAACAGGAGCTGTGGGGCTCTGCGATAAGGCAGCTGTTTGACTACCAACAGCCAGTTCCATCCCAAAAATACCATGGTAAACAGTTAACATAGAAAGAAATGTTGTACTTCATCATCAGGGCCAGGAAAACAGATTACCCTGGAAAATACAAAGCTATAGCTCATGGGTACCTCCAGCATCATGACATTGCACTGAGACAAAGGATTAGAGTCCCAGTCAATATTTTAGGTCAGTTAATCACTCTGGCCTAACTGGATGGAATTACTCATCCAGATAGCTGGAAGAAAGCTCTGTATTTAGCAGCAACTCTGTGACCAGTTCTTGATGTATCTGGTCAAGAATGCTTATCATCACTGTCTTCATTTGATGTGGAGGGCAGTGATCCAGACAGGTGCAATTAAGCTGGTGCCATATGACTCACAATGAAGATGCATTATAATTGGTGACTAAGACAGTAGCAAAAGTGTTCTGCAAATACAGTTTTTAAATATTGACACAAAAGGTGTCAAGTGTCTTTACTTTAGAAGTATGGTTCATCTGTCAACAATAACCAGTGAATCAAATATATGTTTCTTTTTCAGGATGAAAAATTGTTCACTGATTAGACAAAAAGTCATTTAATGTGCTGTACGTGGGACTTGAGAGCAACACAAGTGCCCACATTGCTGTTTGAAATGATATAGACACCCTTTAAGCGTAAGACATTGCTACTGGAGCTATTCTAGCTTTTTGTACCTTCTTCATGTTGCCACCCAGTTTAGGATATGGTGGTTTGTTCACTCTGTTCCAGTCTACTGGCACTTTGATCTTTTCATAGAGCTGGAAGATAACCAAGGCATCTGACAGGTCACTGAAAAAAATAAAAATGGTATATCATTGTACAAACAATAGAGGAAAGGAACCAAACTAAACTATCAGTAGAAGTAAACTTAGTTTCCTAAAAAAAAAAAACCAAAAAAACCCAAACCACCAAAAACCAACCAAACAAAACAAACAAAAAAACACCACACAAAAAAACGCAGCTTATATTCTTATAGGGTCCAAAAGTTTTTATGTTTTCGTAAACAATTTGCTGGCTGTAGTTATCATCATCTGAAAGAAGTGTATTACCCCCTCTTACCTATATAAGTGATTTACACGTGGATTAACACCCAGGGAGTTCATCCAGTTCCTGAATGTCCTCTCTTCCCTTGTTTCACCTAAAACAATGGATACATCAATCGACAGGTGTGCAAAACACAACTCTCTAGTAAGATAAGTGTCTTGTGATTAAGCCATAACTCAGAAATTATAGTGCACTGAACCACAAACAGAAGGAGACAGTGGGTGACATGTGAAATAAGAAAGCACAATGCAGCATGCAATATTTCTTCATGCCCTATGTATTACAGTATTTAGGCAGATTGGCCTTGAAATGCCTTCAAGAATTCAAGAACAGCCTGTGCTGTAGCATGAACAGTTTCGCTATGAGGCTGAGAAAGGAGGACCTGAAGCTAAGCAAATGATCCACCCAATGGTGGTCCTGACCCCAACCCAGAGCAAGCAGGCAGCAGTTTTATGCAAGATCTGATTTTTAGATTATATTCTGAGTTAACAGAATGTCAGATGAAGCCTAATTTCAACCAACCAGCATGCACAATAGTCCATACTGGTTCAGACAACCCACAAACATTTTTGGTTTTTAACACGTGCTGTCCACAGAACAGAACCCTCTTCTCAAGGATGCCTGTGCTAACGGTGCAGTGAATATATGCTGGAAGGACATAAGGTTAAGTTAATGTGTCATCAACTGAGAGCAGGGATACTCCCGCATGGATGTCCAGAAACATCCTTTATTTGCATTTTCCTTACCTTCAATAGAGCTCCAGTCGATGTCCTGGTTCTCTGGCTTATGCAGGGCAGGGTATTTGTTGAACAGGTTGGCGATGAAGGCCAAGTTTAGCTTTGGGTTCCCCCGGACGACGTCGGTGGCGGTGACAAACTGTCGGCAGCCCAGCCGCTCCGCCTGCTGCAGCATGCACTCTGCTCGCTGGACATCGTCCTTCTCCTGTGCCAGCAGAAATTGGGGCCATCAGCCTCAGCCCAGTGCCTGGCACTGCACGCAAGGCCCACTTGTGGTCTCCACATGTGGGGCTGTTAAAGCAGGTCCTTGTGGGGTTTATAGCTGTCTCCTTTCCTGCTTTCACTAACAGCAGGCCTGTGTTTTCAAATGGGCTTTACCTACAATACAGCCATCTCACTATATTGCTTTTTCCGTATAAAAGGGAATGGATTGATGAAATTACCAAATAAATGTATTTAAATATACTTGCTACATGTTAGTAGTTTATCAGTGTGGTTCAGTGGTTGTTAAAGTTTCAGCTATGGTATCTAATAAAAGGCAAAGCACATCATTTAATTATTTGAAAGCTTTGATATCTGAAATACAAGATCATGTTGCAACGCTAAAACCAGTTTGCTTGTTCTGGCATCCCAGTGCAACTCCATGTTGGCCAGCAATGCAAGTAACAGAAAATACCAGCATTTACTCTAAACTTATCTCATCTTACCCTTAATCCTGACATGTCAATAGTAATAGCTGGAATGCCTTCTTCATCTCCCTTGGGGGCAACTTGGTTCAGCAAATGGTAATAAGCTCTTGAGTCCTGTGACAGACAGAGAAATTAAATGGAGGAAAAATTACATCTAAAGCTCAGGTTTTGCATGCCAGTGCTCCCCTGAACAATGTTCCTGCATGATTCGGTTTTATTACATCAATCATTGGGCTACCTAATTAAATTAATCTGGAAGCACTTAGCAATTCCTACTTTATGCTGTATTTGCCAGATCAGTTTCTTCCCTGATATATATAAGCCAATATATATATGCTGCAGAACGCTCAACACGTGAGACAAAATGCTGTGTGTTGCACTTACAAAAAGGACAGCAAAAACAAAGTACTTAAAAGGGGCCTTTCAGAGCTTAAAAAGGGCCTACAGGAACAATGGGGACAGACTTTTTAGCAGGGCCTGTTAAAACAGGACAAGGCTTAATGGTTTTAAATTAAAGGAAAGCAGATTCAGACTAGACATTAGGAAGAAATTTTTTACAATGAGGGTGGTGAAACACCAGCCCAGGTTGCCCAGAGAGGTGGTAGATGCCCCATTCCTGGAGACATCCCAGGCCAGGCTGGATGGGGCTCTGAGCAACCTGATCTAGGTGAAGATGTCCCTGCTCATTGCAGGGAGATTGGACTAGATGACCTTTAAAGGTCCTTTCCAACCCAAACTATTCTATGATTCAATATTAGAATTGACTTAATCTGAACATTAGAGATAAGAAAACACATACCTTTATAATGCTGTAGAAGTCAGACTGCTGAGCATTTAACAAAAGAAAATGCAGAAGGAGAAAGCAGATGTTTAAAGCAGATTTCAAAGCAACGCTGGAACAGTTATGGAAGAGAAAGCATAGTTTTCAAGGACAAAAGTTAAAACTGACAATGGTATCAGCATTTTTTAGGCAAAAGAGCAGGAACAAGACAAGGATTTAACATGTTTTGTCTTTAATATTTTGTGAAATGTAATGTTGCTTCTATGTATGGAAAGTATTAATCTCACTTCAGAAATAACTCAAAAAACTGAAAATAAAGCTGCAGGTTAGTGTCTAGGGACTTGACTAACCAACCCAGCTAATACTCTTCAAAATATAAAGCGGACTACCTGAAGGATTTTCAATCTTATACATCTGCATTACTGCCCACCATATGTAGAAAGTGGTTATTTTTAACAGAAGAGAGGTGGGGTGACACACTTAATTATGAGGATGGCTGTAAACTTGGCCTCTGAGAGGTAAATGTGTGCTTCATTTTCCAGTTGTAAATATGGTGTGGTTTATCTTTCAGTTGCAGGTAGGATTTAATCAGTTGCATTATAGTCCTCTCAGCCAGCCTACAGAAAGATGGAAAAGACTCCATTCCTTTCCTTTCCATGGATATTCTCCAGTCACTTCTACTCAGTGAAGCAAAAATCTGTTACAATAAAAACTGCATTGTTGAATGTGACTCTCAGACTCTCCTGTTGCCTTCCCTGGTGGTTTTTTTTATGTATGTCAAGAAAGACATGGTAAATGTCTTTTCATGCTTCAGCCCCTGGCGAAACCCACAAGCAGGCACCTCTGGAGCAGAGCTTTTCCCATGTTATGGTGGGAGTGGGCAGGTGGGGTCATGGCTGGTGAGGCTGATGTGCTGGCCAGCCCCTGGCTTGCCTGGAAGCCAGCTCAGACACCCTCCCTGATGTACCCCCTACAGCCCTGGCATGCTGGCTGGGCCTCACACTGTGGCTTTAGTGTCTGAAACTCATCAGTGTGCACCACTGAGGTTCAGGTAACTCTGTCTAAGAAGAATGAAGTTGCTACGGAGAAAGCTCCGCTGAAGTCTGCACCTACAAGTCTATGAAATCCCAAGTATGTGAAATATGTTGCATGGACTAGAGACCCATCTTTACAAGTGCCTCTCCATCTAGCTATATTATTTTGAATAGTCCCACTGAATTAAAACCTGCAGGTAAGTGCATTCAGCATTACAGCAAAGGTTGAGCCAGAGGAGCACATGACCCAGGTGCTGTACCAAAGGAAACATCAAGTGTGGGAATTGGAAGAGCCTCATCCTCTTCCCCTACACTTTGTTACATGTCTGAGTAAGGTCCAGCCTTCTCCAAGGCAAAGACCAGGCCAAGAGGCATTTAAGGACACTGAGGAAGGAGGAGAGCAATAGAGGCAGGGAACTGAAAATACAGCGGCAGTGTTTGTATGCCCTGTCCAGAGACAGCAGTCATTCCTTTCCCAGGCGTTTGGTGTGCTGGGGCTGGCAGTGGTGACTGGGGGGTCAAGAGGAGGAGAAATACTACCAAGCAGAGAGGTAAACCCCACCAAGATTATTTTATGTACCCAGCTCCATGTGTTTGGCAGAGCAGTCTCAGCTGCTTGGATTGTTTCAGTGCACAATCCCAGGTTGGAGGACCAGGATTTGGGTGTGGAGCTACTGCTTTGCTATTGTTGGTCAGCGTTTCTCATACCTTGATGTCTGAGCTGAAGTTGTTGACTTTGTTGCATCCTGCATTCTCCAGGTGATAGTTTGCCCACCTCAGCAGCAGTTCCTCTGGAGACAACTTCATCAGATCCTCCAGGCTTTCTCCTTCTCTCAGAAGAGCAATCAAGGCTAAACAAGGAAAAAAGAAAAAATTAATGATGTTGTCAATACTTGTAGAGGAGAACGTATAACTATTTTCTCTCTTACACATTTTGCTAGCCTAGTTTCTAAAAATGAGCAACGAAAGTGTTGCCAAAATTCAAGTTGGGTTAGCATGACAGAGGACACAAACAGAAAGAGAGTCTCATTAATAAAATGAGGACAAAGTTTTAGCTGTGGATCATATAGAAATGTAAGACAATTTTAGTGTGCTCTAAGAACTACGCAATTTCCCCGTCCCAGATCTTAATGAAAAGATGATGACGTTGAGCAGCACAGGGGAAAAATGGGAATGAAGAAATGAACACAGACTTTATGCAGCTTAGATGAAGGAAATCTCATTGACCTTCACGCTGAAACTGGATACACACAGGTATTCTGAAGAATTTGTACAGGACTTCATGGCCTCATGGGCCAGTAGGGTTAACTCATCTGTCAATTGGAGAAGATACTCTATTTCTACAGAAAAATTAACGTATTAGTTATGTCATAAAAGGAAGAAGAGGCAGGAGGGAAGGATTGACCCTTGCAACTGCAGGATGTTCAGCTGGTCTCTGGAGCATGACAGGCTTCAGAACAAGTTTTGAAAAGGACAACTAATAACATGGAAACTAATTGCTAAAAAGGGAGAGCGTGTTACCCTGCTCTGATCTCCTTCTGATTACCTTTGTCATTCCTTGAAAGAAATACGGATTTGCTACAAAAAGGAAACAGTGGAGACCTACTATATCTGGAGTTTCACAGCTAATTTGATATAGGGTGCTATGGGGTTAAACTGAAGCAGAAGGGGATAATAGAAGTATCTGAAAAGAGAGTGGATCTTATTAAGAGAACAATGTTAAGACTGAGAAGTAGGCTGTAAGAAGGATTCTTGTGGAGTTGATAATGGATTGATTTTTGGACTAATGTTTTCATTTTTTTTTGCATCAATTGTCTTGGCGCAAATGCTAGCAATGTGCTAAAATTTTGATGGTGATATTCACTAGGTGGCATAGTCAATACAGAGGATGATCAGAAAATTAGACAGAAAGAACTAGATGACAGTAATAAAAATGTAATGTAATTTAATAGTGCCATGTTCAAAGACATTCACAAGGGAATTAATATGAATAACTGCTATTAGCTAAAAGGTTATATGAACAGAGGATGAGAACAACTTAAGCGTATTAGGTGTCATCTGAGCTGCTCTGAGTCACCATGTGCTACGACCAGGGAAAAACTAAACATGATATTAGTGCATCCCAGGTATTTCCCATAGAGTTCAGGATGTATTACTGCCTTGATTCCATATGCTAATGAGAGCTCAGTGGAAATATAGTGTTCCATATTCAAGAAAGCAGAATTTCACCTGGAACAGCTGCAGACAAGGGCTATGAGGGAAAGAGAGAACCTGAAAAGAAATAAAAATTACCTTGGCTTGTCTACCCTCACAAACTGAAGTCTGAGATGAGAAATGAAGGAGAAAATACCAGGAAAGGAAAAAATAGCTATTAAGCTGGGCAAGGCTATCTACAAAGGAATGGGAACTGAGAACTCTGGAAACTGGTGGTTGTAGCTATGAAAGGGATAGAAATGTGCGAGGAGTGAAGAAACGAAGGTAACACCTGCATGGTAACTGGAGGAAAGAAGTGTCACTGTTGGTTTAGCGAACTATCCAGAGACGCAGGGAGCAAAGCAGCAAGGTGAGGTGCGGCATGGACAGCGTGTACACACCCACAACCTCACGCTGAAGCTATTTCACAGAGAATTTTGGCATTAGTGAGACACATCTGGAGTACTGTGTCCAGTTTGGGGTTCCCCAGTACAAGACAGATGTTGGCAAACTGCAGTGAGTTTAGTGGAGGGAGACCAAGATGGTTGGGCTGCAGTACATGACGTGAGAAGAGGATGAGCAAACAAGTATTGTCTTCAACAACTACACAAGGTATTTTGCCAGGATATACAGTAAAAAGATGAGAGGTTAAAATCACGAGGTGCAAGAAGGGAAATTCTAACTAGATATAAGAAAAAAAATTGCACAGCAAGAGTGGTTGGGCACCGGAACAGGCTGCCCAGAGATCACTGGAAAAGGCTCTAAGCAACCTCATCTAACCTTAAGACTAGTGAGGTGGATCGCAAACTGGCTGAAGGAGAGAAGCCAGAGAGTCGTGGTCAATGGAGCGGAGTCTGGTTGGAGGCCTGTATCTAGTGGAGTGCCTCAAGGGTCAGTTCTGGGACCAATACTGTTCAATATATTCATCAATGACTTGGATGAGGGAATTGAGTGTGCTATCAGCAAGTTTGCTGATGACACCAAGCTGGGAGGAGTGGCTGACACGCCAGAAGGCTGTGCTGCCATCCAGCGAGATCTGGACAGGCTAGAGAGTTGGGTGGGGAAAAATTTAATGAAATATAACAACGGAAAATGTAGAGTCTTACATCTGGGCAGGAACAACCCCAGGTTCCAGTATAGGTTGGGGAATGACCTATTAGAGAGCAGTGCAGGGGAAAGGGACCTGGGGGTCCTGGTGGGCAGCAGGATGACCATGAGCCAGCACTGGGCCCTTGTGGCCAAGAAGGCCAATGGCATCCTGGGGTGTATTAGAAGTGGGGTGGTTAGTAGGTCGAGAGAGGTTCTCCTTCCCCTCTACTCTGCCCTGGTGAGACCTCATCTGGAATATTGTGCCCAGTTCTGGGCCCCTCAGTTCAAGAAGGACAGGGAACTGCTGGAGAGAGTCCAGCGCAGGACAACAAAGATGACTAAGGGAGTGGAGCATCTCCCTTATGAGGAAAGGCTGAGGGAGCTGGGGCTCTTTAGCTTGGAGAAGAGGAGACTGAGGGGTGACCTCATTAATGTTTATAAATATGTAAAGGGTGAGTGTCACGAGGATGGAGCCAGGCTCTTCTCGGTGACAACCAACAGTAAGACAAGGGGTAATGGGTTCAAGCTGGAACACAAGAGGTTCCACTTAAATTTGAGAAGAAACTTCTTCTCAGTGAGGGTGACGGAGCACTGGAACAGGCTGCCCAGGGAGGTTGTGGAGTCTCCTTCTCTGGAGACATTCAAAACCCGCCTGGACGCCTTCCTGTGTAACCTCACCTAGGTGTTCCTGCCCTGGCAGGAGGATTGGACTAGATGATCTTTCGAGGTCCCTTCCAATCCCTAACATTCTGTGATTCTGTGATTCTGTGAAGACTAATACTGCTGTAAGTGGGTAGTTGGATGGCTGAACCAGAGGACCTCCAGGGTGGACCTTCAGAGGTTCCCTTCAGCCTAAATTATTCTGTGATTCTATGAATTATGTGATTCTGTGATTCTGTGAATTCTGATTTCACAAAAAAAGAGGAGATGTTTGGCAATGGTTTCATCAAGAGCAAGAACAAAGCTTCCTGAATGCAGTGTAGCATTTCCTTATCCCAGAGTTAGTGCCAAAACACCCATATACCTGGGTGTAGATCATCATTCCTGACCCAATGAGCATGAAATTGGCTCTGCACATAAAAGCCTATCCACAGCCTTGGACTTTGGAGTGCTGGAACTTGTGAAGAGCAAGGGAAATTAGAGTGGTCAAGAAGACAGGTAACAAATACTGGAATAAAAAATTGAATTAAGAATTTTTTTTTAAAGAGGTTTATCCTAAAGGCTGTTCAATATTAACAGTAGAGCACTAAAAGCAAGCGCCATACATACCTTCATTCCTGCTGATCTCAATGTCAGCAAAGAGCCCAATTTTGATGACTTGCCATAAAAGACCCAAAACCAGGTAAGGTTTCCCTTCCTTTAAGTCTTCAGCTCCAATGTTGACGACATGGCACCCAATGGCTGAAGCAGAGTTCAGGGCCAGGTTCAGATTTTCCTAGGGAAAGAAGAAAGCTTCTGAATTATGCAGTAACTGGAGAGCTGAGGATACAGGAAGGGAACACAGACAAAACTAGTGAAATCTGTGAAAAGCTTTGCTGTTAATGCATATATGTACAAGTCTGACCACAGGGAGCAGGGGAATTCAGAATCTCCTGGGATTACAGATGAATTCGGGGTCCCAAGAAGAAGATGGAAATGACCTTCAGGGGTTGGACTAGATGACCTTCAAAGGTCCCTTCCAAACCAAACTATTCTATGATTCTATGACCTCTTTGGCAAAGGTGAAAGACACCACGTCACAGGGCACTGGGGCTCAGAGCACATGTCTGCATTCACAGTGATGTCCTGGCTCAATCCTTATTATCAAAGCCAGGGTCTTCCTATAGCCAATGCATAAGCACATGTTCAAGTGCAGACTTAGCTTCAGCATGAGGCAAGTTCTCCTCCGCTCGGTCTTGCACACATGGAGGAACGAGGGAGCTACAACCCAGTCAACCAGCAGATATTCCAGGCTCTTCTCTCCCTAAGCAGTATACAAAAGCCCTAACTCCTAAGATACAAATGAGTTGCTAACTGGCAATGTACACAAAAAACACATGGTCATAGGAATAAACTTGCTGAGTTTGTAACCTTACAGTTCAGCCCAAGTCAGAAGTGGTCAAGACTGGATATTTTCTTTTTGAACTGTGGAGTATGGAGTCCTGGTTTGGGAGTGTTCAGGGGAAGCAGAGGGATTCTGTGATTCACAGTGAGGGGCAGAAGGAAAGCGATTTTTCAAGAACATTATGTTCCTTCACCGCTCCCTATTTAAAACAAAGGCTACAACAAAATCTGACCCACAAGTCTGCACTATTCAAAAAGGTGGCTTAGTAAACAGAGGGCAAGTAAAGCAGGCAAAAAAGCCTGGAAAATATAATATGTCTACAGATTTGCAATTTTTCACATAAATTTCATCACTGCTGGCATGACAGAGAGATTTGATTAGATACAAAATGCAGAGAGAGACATAGTGTAAATTCTCATAAGCTAGAAAAATTGGAGCATTTCAAATTAATTACCTTTTCTCCACCAGACAGCTGTAAAAGGGTTAAGTTAAAGTGGAAGCTATATTGATCAAATCATGTCTATGTGTGACAGGGATTGATCTGAGCTGCATCTCTAAGCTGTGCTGCTGACTAGAATGATTAGAACTGAAAAATGTGGTATACAGCATAAAAATCCAATTTAATGGCTTCTGAGCTTACTTGAGCCTGGCTAATGTTCCATCAAATCAGAGTAGCTGAGGGCTAAACCGGGTTAGGTTCATATCTATTCCTTATATCTATTTTATACCCAGATACACGGATGCTGTTCACGTAAAAATATCTCTCTGCATAATGCTATGTGAGAAACACAGTAAACTTTCAATAGGTGAAAATTAGCTTTTTTGTCCAATTTTCATGTCATATACATGTGCACATAACAGAAATAAAGAAGGTATTCTGTTTTTGAGGTGAAATAGCATGGCTTGTGAAAGGCGGCAAAGGCTATGGTCCCATCTCAGGCACGTTGCACACCACGGTACCTCCTGAATCACAGTTAATATTTTAGTGAGGTCGCCAGACTGCAAAACAGTCTGTGTGACCTTAGACATGGGTTCAGCCTCCTGAGAGCTGCTCCAACTGGAATTGGTCACTGTATTATCTAGTTGCTCTTGCATTCACATGACATCTTTGAACTGGTAAACATTATACAGCGGGTCAAATGCAAACACAAATACAATTTGTTTAGTCAGGTTGCTCATATTTTTGGAAAGACACAGAAATCTAAGTCTTTATGTTTTTATGACATGGACCTGAGCATCTCACTTTGCCACAAACCATTTTGCCTCATTGGGTTGGGCAGCACCATGGTATCTCCAGCTTTTGCTCTAAGTGATTAAATCAAAGCATCCCAAAGAAAAAAGCAAAGAATCTTGTACCTGTATTGTGAAGGGTGTGAGTTTCTTTTTGTTGATTGTTCTTTCATCAATAGTATCTGGCACTGAAAAGTTGATCATCTTACTGGAAATAAAAGAAAAAAAAATACACTACTAGCTATGTGCACATGAAATATGATATAGCTTTTGTAACTATGCTGTAGGACAAGTCAAAGAGCTGGACAATTACTGAACAAATATAGTCAGACTCTGTTTTTACCCATACAAACACGGGCACACACGCAATACTCAAGAAATTATTTTGGGTCACATGCGGATTGTACTATAATTGTGAGGCCAAGAATGCCACAAGGTCAAATTGTGCACAAAGTTTATCGTGCAGTAAATTTCTGTGAAAGCACTCACTGTCTCGTGCTGCTTTGTGTGAACCCCCAAAAGTCCTTGGACAAAAATAAAACCAAGTAACTCCTCAAATTTCACTGACTTCATCTTATTGCAAGGGCCCAGAGGCAAGGAAAAACTCTCACTTAACATGAAAGAAGCTTTATATTTTTTAAAATAAAAGGAGGGGAAAAATAGCATTATTAAGGCCTTGAATCTGCAAAGATTAATGAGCTTAATGTAAAGTTAGCAGCTTCCATTTAAGCAGAAATGCGAGTTTCTGCAGAGTCACAGTTCCCTTTTGTGAGAAAGACAGGTATTATTTACCAAAGCACTATGCCATCACCGACTGCCTGGAAGAGGTCATCTGTTTCTGGATTCATTGGGACCACATGCTTACAGTCAGGATCCTTCTCAAGGGCTTTATTAATCCAGTTGACAAAGGCATACTTTTCTTCCTCTGTGGACACAACATCAAATCTATCAGTTTGCTGGGCAATAATTCTACCATCGTTTTACTTACAAAGGCCGAACTCCTGGGGGAGAAGACTCTCCTATCAGCGTGAGTGATTAATGAATGCCTACAAGGGAAGAAGGCTCCGAGGAGACAAGCAAATGAGCTGAAGACAGCAAATGAGCTGGTTAATACTCCTTCCACACTCCTTCCTGCTGACTGGGGTTGCCCGGTGTCATGAGGGCAGGCACATGATAGAGACTGGTAATTAAGTTCACGTGATTCAACTGTATGTTTCAGTTGCACCAGGACCTGGGGGTCCTGGTGGGCAGCAGGATGACCATGAGCCAGCACTGTGCCCTTGTGGCCAAGAAGGCCAATGGCATCCTGGGGTGTATTAGAAGCAGGGTGGTTAGTAGGTCGAGAGAGGTTCTCCTCCCCCTCTACTCTGCCCTGGTGAGACCTCATCTGGAATATTGTGTCCAGTTCTGGGCCCCTCAGTTCAAGAAGGACAGGGAACTGCTGGAGAGAGTCCAGCGCAGGGCAACAAAGATGATTAAGGGAGTGGAGCATCTCCCTTATGAGGAAAGGCTGAGGGAGCTGGGGCTCTTTAGCTTGGAGAAGAGGAGACTGAGGGGTGACCTCATTAATGTTTATAAATATATAAAGGGTGGGTGTCACGAGGATGGAGCCAGGCTCTTCTCGGTGACAACCAACAGTAAGACAAGGGGTAATGGGTTCAAGCTGGAACACAAGAGGTTCCACTTAAATTTGAGAAGAAACTTCTTCTCAGTGAGCGTGACGGAACACTGGAACAGGCTGCCCAGGGAGGTTGTGGAGTCTCCTTCTCTGGAGACATTCAAAACCCGCCTGGACGCCTCCTGTGTAACCTCATCTGGGTGTTCCTGCTCTGGCAGGGGGATTGGACTAGATGATCTTTCGAGGTCCCTTCCAATCCCTAACATTCTGTGATTCTGTGATTCTGTGTATTTGTGCTTGCACCATAATTCGAATGCATTGTCGTATCACTCTGCTAAATCAAAATCTCACGTAACTTCAAATAAGTTGAAATAAGTGAATTCTGTATTTTACATTACAGCCTCCACATGTGGAATATCTAGAAGATCCTGGCCAGGGTGTGTTGGACTCTGACAAAGAGCATTCAGAGGGTAATGGGGCAACATTGCCTGTAGTCCAACAGGGCTGTAACGTAGCTATCCTGTACCAGCAGCAGCTCACACCACCCCCAGTAGCTCAGGGAAGGTGTCCTCTGTTCTCAGGAGGGTGGAGACCCTGGAAGCATCCTCCACTCTCCCTTCCCTGGCGAGAGTCAGTTCCCCACCCCTGCCCCTGGAGAAGACAGCTAAGGGTGGGACCTTCTCCTTGCGGAGATGCTTCAGAGCAGGCTGTGCCCAGGAAGCAGCAGAAACAACCCCGGCTGCCCCAAACCTTCAGCTTGGAGAAACAAGCTGGGAGAAGAGCCCCGATGGGGTCGTGCCCTCTTTAGAAAAAGGTCGGGAAATGTTTGGTTACAGGTGAGTTTGCAGAGACTGCAACAGTGAGGAACCTGTGTCTTGCCTCGCCGGTGAGCAGGGACAGCATTGGGCCAGTCTTTGTGCTGCTGCAGCCGTGCCGGGAGGCCGTTCTCCAGCAGAGCTGCAGTGCCGCTATGGTAAGGGAAGCTGAGCCAGCTGCGCCTTCCTCCTGTAGCCACAGCTCTGTCCAGCCCACAAAACCAGCTCACACTATTTTTGACAAAGAGCCTTTTCTGGTGCTTCGTCACCTTCTCAACTCTTTGCCTTGCACCAGGCTTGCCTGAGCAGCTGCCGAAGCTCACCGAGGCCAGAACACCTGGGTTTGCACCAAGATAAGGTGTAGATCAGCGGTGTCAAACTCATTTTCATCGGAGGCCACATTGGCCTCACGGTTGCCTTCAAACGGCCAAATGTAATTTTAGGATTGTATATATGTAGGAGTAGTTAGGTTTATACGGTCCTAAAATTATATTCGGCCCTTTGAAGGCAACCGGGAGGCCAATGTGGCCCCTGGTGAAAATGAGTTTGACACCCATGGTGTATATATCTCCAAAGGCACACTTGTTCCTGTTGACTATCAGTGTAGGACAGCTGTACCTACCTGAGTACGAGTGTTGTGTGCCGGCACTGGACTGCTCGGATGTCCCACCGATGGCACAGATGCCCTCCTTTTTGTTGATTTGTTTTCGGAATGACTTAGCAACGTCATCACTCTTCAGGTTTTGGAAAATCTTTCAAGCACAAGAGACAATTTTAAAATCTCAGAAAATCAAACCAAGCTAAAACAGTGAGGTCTTGGGCCAGGAGATGTGTCCTCTCTGCTTCACAGCTTGAGTATTATTCAGTGGGTTTCTGTGTAAAACCTCTGTATCTGCAGTGGCAGAGCAGGGTCATACACAGCTTTTATGTTTTCAAAGCAGTGAACAAAGATCACCTAAGTAACAGAAACGTACATGGTACAAAACCATGGAGCTAAGATGTGCAGGAGGAGAGCCTTTAACAGTTTCAGTTTGAAGAAAATATGAGTAAAATTCTGTTTCTCCATCCCAAGGGAAATTCCACTATTTTAGCATTCGCTTTTGTCCCAGTTCAGACTAGAGAAAGAAGCAGCTTTTTAGTAGAAAAAAATGCCACATAAAGTTTTCAGTTTCAATCTGCTGAAATTTTTCATAAGCATCTAGCCAGAACACAATATTTTTGCAACTTGTGACTGAAACACTTCATCCTGCTGCATCAACCAAACAGGAAGATATTAGGTCTGTTCAATACACAGCCGCATTCATGTAATTTGTCCCACTTAATTGCAAGATTTCTAGTTCAGTTACCTCCTGCTCTCATCTTTTCCAGCGATGGGACTCCTCAGATTAACTAGGTGCCCAGGCCCTGTGCTTTTGCCTCTGCTGTGCCCTGGGGACCACCCTGAATAACCCACCTGGCACCTTACTTACTAAATAAATAATATCTTACTGAAATAAAATCATCAAAACTGATCCTGCCATCCCCCGTGGTTGTCAAATTCTGAATGAGTTCTCTGGCTTTATATCCTGGGAGAGGGAGATTGGCTGCCTTCAACACGTCTGTTAAATCGCTGGCATGGATGAAGCCATTCCCACCAATATCTGCAAAGATTAAAGCAAACATTTAGATTCAAAATCAGCCCAATAAAACTGTATGCACACAAAGGCTGTTGTTTTTATTTTACCTGGGGAAGGGTACGTTATATGTAAAGATTTGATATCCTGAAATCCAATAATTTCAACCACCGCAGTGTCATTCACACCCAATAAAAAATCACAACCACTATTCAACAAACCAAAGTTCATACTGATGAATTTATATGTTTTAGAAATAGAGCAATATCTTAACAAAGCTAGGTTTAGATGGATGTAATTGTCTTTCCAAGGTTTACATGTAGACAAGCATGTGAGTGATTTATAGAGGGAGCATCCTGTCTACAGAACAGCTACAGAAAATGGACTTGATGCAATACAGAGTTACATGTTACATGTGCATATATTCATATATATAACTTGTGATTTTGGCCTGTTTTCTGCATCAGAAGTCATGAGTTCAGAGGCTTGGAAATGCATATAGTCGTTCTTAAAATAACAACTTGGTGTATCTCTGCAATGATGCTAACATGGATAATCCTGCGGAGCCTGTTACAAGATCCAGGGTAGGAATTTAGGAGAAAATCACTAACACAGGTTAAATGGTCCTTTCTTCTCCACCAGTTTGTGCAAATCTCCACAAATAAAAAAGGAAACGGAGTCTATTGTTTGAAAAGTTTCTGTTAAAACACTATTATTATGTACATAGTTATATATACATATATATGGTTATATATTTATATTTAGGTTTTATATATCTATATTTGTATTTTATATATCTGTGTGTTTCTTGTTCTGCAGGCTCTTTTTCCCCAGCCCAGTGCCTGAGGTGATTTCAAAGCAGCATATTGCAGATATTCCTGCGCGGTGAGTAGCAATGTGAGTCACCTGTTGCACACTGCAAAAAGGCACTCGGTTCTCAGCACCAGTAGCACAGACTCATACAGATTGCAAAGAGCATCCTATCCATTTCTGAAATCATACAACAGAAGGGAAATGTCTGGGAGAGGAACCAGAGCTTCCTTCCAGCACTTGCCTTGTCAGTGCATTAGGTGTATGGGGCACACAGAGTGACCAGATATTTAGGATTGCCAGCCTGGAAGACTGTGTGCTCAGAAATCAAACAGCCATCACCTGAAGCAGCAAGGACAACTGATTAACACATAATCCAGCGAGGCTGACAGATCTAATAGAAGATAAGTGAGATGTGAGAAGCATAAGGACCTTTTCTTAGAATCTGGGTAGACAGTGATGGGTCTGCATGACTTTAAAGGAGATAAATCAGATGAGATCTTTAAAGCCTTTGAAAGTAAACACACAGTTTAAAAATATACGGAGCTTGAAAGGTCCTAGTAAAGGGATTACAAATTTTGTAGCCGTTTGCACATTCGTCCTCTCCAGACTCTCCCTCCCGCAGAGGGTGTACTCAATTTACCTTAGAATAAAAACTTTATGCCTTCAAAATAATTTGTCAGGAATAAGCAATATTCTTAGGAAAATACTTGAGAGTATTTCCAACATGGTTTTCTGCACAGCTTTTGAGGCTGTTTCATAAACCCTGCTGCTCATTGCCCCACCGTCTCTCTCCAGTAAGAAGCCATGGCTCTGCAGCGTGCTGATGGGCTTCCATCCAGGAGGCCTGCGGCGGCAGGAAAAGGACCTTCTGTGGTTTCTGTGACACAGCAGATCAGCGCTGGAGTAATCTCCATTTCCTCGCAGCCGGTCGGTACGAGAGATAAGAGCTCGCTACGGCTTCACACTTCTGCAGCGTCTTTCCTGTTTGCTGTACTCACCCACTTTGCCAAAAGCCTCTCGTAGCTCTGCCATCTCCTCCTCCGAGAAGTGTGCTGTCGATGCCATTTCTTGTTTCTCTGAGGGGCGGGTCTGCAAGAAGAAAGCACTTGCTTTTATTTCGTGTCTTTTGGGGTTTGTAATCATGACAAAAAAGAGCGGTTTTTACTTGGGATTGACAGCATGACTCGAGGTCTTGAAGCAGCTCTCCATGGCTGAAAACCCAGTTCGTCTCTGCATCTCAAAATGAAGTGGAGGGGTAAAATTCTAAGTATGTGAAATTAAATCAACATCACTCCTGTTCTTTTGCCAGGCCCTGCTCAAAATCCTAAAAGTTTTATTTATACAAATTTAGTTGGAATTAAACCCTATCTCTGCTAACTTTTGTTTCTCATGGAGAAAGCAGACAAAATTGTGCTGGTTCTTGTTTTATTCCCCCCTTGGAAACACAATTCACCATGTGCTTCTTCAGCAGTGCTGGCAGAGAAGCTGCAGCCTTGTCTGCTCCAGGGGCTCTGGGCTGGAGCCAGAGCCCCGGGTGATATTTGCACCCCTACCATTGGATACCTAATGAGGAGGCTGGTCACCCTTACAGGGTGGATGGATGGAGAGAAGTTCCTTCACAAGGTGTTCAGAGCATCAGGTCAGGCTTCCAGAGGGCTAATTCTTTTCCTGGCTACAGAGAGAGGTTAGGGATTTTGCCCCCCAAAGATAGCTAAGTTAGTGCTTGAGTTTGGATGGCATTTTAGGAGTGGGTGGCTAGAAGGAGTTTTCCTGCCTTTCCTCCCACCAAAGATACAGAACAGGAGGAAGGATTAGACTTTCCCATTCTAGGCATCTTTCTTAATAATCAGAAAGGGAAAGTTTACTTCTGTTTGTCACATCATTTAATACACTGCCAGAACATGCACATTATACCCTTCTGCTTTTTCAGGCATCTACTGTCCCTTACATCTATTCATGAGGAAACTGTCCAGGAGAGAGACTATCTATTATTCTATATTTGTGAGAATGACTCTAGTGTCCTATGTCTCTTTAAGTATTAATTAACCAAACAACTATTTAAACAGAACAGAATGGAAACCTGAGTTGATCCTGGAAAGTGGTTGCTGTAGCTACAGTGTTCAAATGAAGAAAAAAAAAAAAAAATCAGAAGTACCTTATTCCCAGACTGAAACCAACATTGCATCCTGGAGGCTTGGATTCCAAACTTTATAGAAAGATATACAGGGATAATTTTTAAAAATTACGAATTTGTTATAGCTGTCTAAAAAGACACGGTTCTGTACAGCCTATCTGGGCTTCAGATTTAATGGTCTCCTGGGCTCATGCATTGATTCTTTGTATCTGCAAGAACCACTATGGATATGGCTTTCAAACAGCCCAAAGGCAACCTCATATGCTTGGCTTTTTGTCTGCTGTCTCCCTGTAGTATCATGCACCCTTCATCTGCCTCATCACTGTGATTTTAAGGTAAGGACAGCTTCCAGAGAGAAATCTGTTCATTTACTCCAACCTTCACAAGTAGAGAAATGCAAGATAATCCACAATGCAGTCGCTCTTGGGGCACAAGAACCCATATGCAGTTTTCAGCACAATGGAGCTGGTGGTTGCTACTGAAACACTAATATAACATTAAAAGTGATTCTAGCCACCATGTGTTTGAGGGCTACCTGTAAAAATCCCTGTGATCCACTAGCAATGTGAGTTAAGTATACTAGTGTAATATTAGGTCCATAATCTTCCTCCTTCATCCCGGTGTCTTTCCTGCCTCTGATTCCTCACTAACAATCTTTTTCTGTCACATACTGCGTGTTTTTGCAACATATGGATTCCCTAAAATGCACGTGAACACATGAAAATCTTACACTATAAGCAAGAAAATCCATATTCTGCTGCAAGATCATCCCTTCCAGTCCAGTCACCTGATGAAGCAATATAATTTGAGACACAACTTTTAATAGCATTAAGACTGTTCTAGATCCTTACAGACAGTAAACACTATGGGTTGTTGCCTGTAACATTACTTTTGCAAATAGTTTTATAACCTCAAGAAAAAATTATCACCAACATCAAATGGACTTTTCTTGACTGCAAAAGAAGTTGTGGCCTCTGATGAGTAACTAACTGATCTGTTAAAAGACAGAGAATCCTATTAATAGTGCATATGTTTACATGTGTGGGCATTTGTACCAGTAATACATAATAGGATGAAGGGCTTTGCTGTAATGAACCCTTCTGACTTCTTTTTCAGGTAATATTATCCACTCTGTTGCAAAGGTGGCTACTCTTAGCCAAGAAATCAGATGAATCTCTGCACTGAGTGCGAGAACTGGTCCTTGATCACCCAAGGAGTAGATGTACTGGAGTGATGAAGGTGTCACCACTGCCTGCTCCAATATGGCATACCAGCTTTATAGCCATCACGTCTACATAGTTTCAGGGTTACCTCTATTCCCAGTTTTGGCAAGGGACTGCAATAAAGGCAGGGAAAGAGTTGAAAGTCTTCGCCATGGGCCTTTGAGGCTCACCTGCAGCCAGACCTCTGAGAAGTGCATGAAAGCTCACAAACTTACACTCAATTAATCAAAATCAGAATTTTCAGATTAAAGGATTCAGAGTTATTGACAATTAAAAATGCTGTCATTTTTAAAAATTGAATAGTAAAAACAAAATATAGGGAAATCAAGAGAGTAAAAGTCCAAAGCTTTAGCAACACACAGCAAAAAGGAACAAATCCACTTTCAAAAAGCTACTTTTCAGTACATAATTGCTTATTTTGCTTAGATCATTAAAGGTGAATTACGATATCTAGGCACACAGAAATGTATAATGGTTCTGGACAATGGTGGGGGAGGTCAGGTCCTATATTTTCCTTCTGATTTTATAAGATACCACGTTTCCTCGAAAATAAAACCTACCCCCAAAATAAGCTCTAGTATGATTTTTTAAGGATTGTTGAGGATGCTCAAAATATAAGCCCTACTCCAAAAATAAGCCCTATTTATAGTTCATTAAAAAAGTCAATTTAAATAGTGTCCAGGCAGCTATACACGTAAAAAAGTAATACGTTTCGGAGGAAAAAGTAATATAAGACCCTGTCTTATTTTCAAGGAAACAAGGTAGTAGTAGAGTCATTTGCTTCTAGGGGAAAAACACTTCCAGCACTTCACCGTTCTCAATGCAACCTGAAAATACCTTGGGCATCCCATCAAGGGGGCATCCAGCAACCCTGGGTGAATAGTCCAGTTACTGATAATCCACAAGGCATTGTAAGAATACGGTGCACCGGTCTGCTCCAAGCCATTTTCAAAATCAGTGCAACAAGAGAGATGCAGAGGAAAAAATGCAGAGGACGGTAATGCAGCAAAAGAGAAAATGTGGAGACGGGCAATATGAAAAAGTTGAAACAGCTTCTTTGAAGGGCATAGCTGTTGAGGAGCTGAGGGAGGAGCAAAAGGAAATTCAGCTGATAGAGCCAGGCTTTGAGCACAGAGATGTACGGCAAGAAGAGAAAAGCTGGGTAGGCATGGCAAGAGGGAGAGTGGGTTTGAGAAGGAACAAATGCAAACAGCTTAGCCATCAGCACAAATGAGATTTTGAAGGTCAGCAGCAGCTGGGAGGAGGATCTTGAACTTGGTGTGATCGAAGGTCAGTGAACAAATTGAAGTTCCTTAGGGAGAACAAGATGAAAGTCGACACATGCTCGGACGTGGAAGCAGGACACTGAGGAGGGGAAGAGAGCTCTATAGCTCAGAGCAAGAAAGATGGTGGAACTGCCAGCAAGAAAGAAATGCAAGGTAATAAAAATTCAGAAGGAGAATAAAACACTCCTTGAGACAGCCTGAGCTTCGGATGGCATCATGACATCCGGATTACACATTGCCTGAAAGTCACGCTTCTTTCTTGTTTGCCAAACAGCAGAAACCTGCTATTGCAAAAGCAAAAATAAAGTTGTGCAAATGCACTCCTTCCTCCCCAGAAGACAGCTGAGTTAAAGGTTAATGTGAAAAAGGGAAAATGGTCTCACCTAAGCTGCTGAGAATTGTAGCAAACTGATATCAAAAGAGCCTCTATGAAGCACTCTCTTTCCTGATGTCGTTTCCAAACCAGTACATTGCAGACATGCCATAAAGCCTCCTTTTATTTGACCTTATCCTCAGGAGAACCTACTATCACTCTGATGTCTTAAGAAGTCTAAGAACATACTATTTTCAGTCTGGAATATAAAGGAAGAACTAAAATAATCTCAAATCTGAACGTTACTGCTAAATTGAAACACAGCGATATTGATGTTCTTTCATCTCTTTCCATTTTGAAGCCATAGTCTGAGAAGCTCCTTGGTTATGTATTACTTGGCAAAGTGTACATGCACCATGCAATATAAATAATAAATGGCAAAGCCATTAAAACCTAAAAGTTTTCAAGACTTGTGTTAAATGGTTATCTTGTTTCACATTTTCCTCCACTTCTCTAGTGTTTAAGCTTTATTGCAAGCAAAGCAATGAAAACCTTGAAGACGTGAAACCACACTTTACAGCTAGACTTTATGTTGTACCTTTCCCCAAAGCAGAAAAGCATATTTCATAGGGAAATGCTACATTTCAAAAACACATATTTAAGTTGGCAGGAACAACTTAACTGTGAATTTGGAACCAAGAAAGTTGAATAAATTACTAATATTCACTCACTTTCTACCATCAGAGCTTAATTTTGTTAATGCACTAGTACTTTGTTAATAATACAATAACCTAGCTGTTGGAGAGTGATCAGAGAAAGGTTTGCACGGATGTTCCCTGTCATATATAAATTTCTCTATTTCTTCTGCTTTCTTTGCTTCAAACTTGTTTATTTTTTCTGAAAGCGATGAAACAGGAGGCACTCGCTGTTGCAAAACATAGCTGTTAGAATTGCCTGGGGCAACATAAGACTGTGTCCCACGCGAAACACAAAACTCTGCCTTTTACTTTAGCAGAGCTCACAGCTCCAGTTCCTTTTCTTTTCCTTGTCTCATCCTCAAATTCAATTTCCAAATGTCTGGCTTTCCATAAGGGTTGGGGAGTATTTCCCCAGCTCTCTCCTGCGTTACCCTCTCCTTCCTGGCTGACATCAAAGGGGCATCACCATCAATCCTCCCACAACACACAGCCCACCACGAGCAGGCAGGAATAAGAGAAGTAGCCTCAGAATTGTGCAGAAACTCTTGTAATAGATCTGTAGTGTCTTGCAGGCCAGAAAAATATAAGGGAAAAGGGAGTATCTTGAGCGTATTCAATCTTTGTCCCATACTTCTTGCACCTTTGGTGCCCTGCTCATTCCTGGTCACTCACTAGAACATCCCTGATAGGATATTCCTTCTCAGAAATATTTCCCTCTACCGTTCTCTCATAAGGTCCCACACGTAAGTCCATATACCCATACACATCTCTGTTCAAATTATGTGTATCAGTCATCTGATTTTCTACAGTGTGGAAGGGCTAAGGAGGAGGCAAGGAAAGGATTTTTGAGTTGGTCTCTGCTAAATATTTTACTTCTGGAGACAAGTTTTTGGTTTTTGTTCTCACTAAGTGGTGAGAAAAAGAGAAATTATGCAGTAGATGGCATGTTGAAAGAAGAATCAATGCTATAACCACAACAGCGTGGCCCAGAAGTTCCTCAATTTTAAAGTTTCATCTTGCGCTCATTTGCAAAAAACTTCAACTAAAATGCAACAGGCAAAGCCATCTTGTTGGCAGTCAGCCAAACATATTTTTGACATAATCCAGAAGAGTTTATCTCCCAAACAAACTTCATATTCTCAGCATACCTACTATTATCATGCTTCTTTCTCATATATTTATTATTATCTGTTGTGATTCTTACAGTTGTGATCAAAATAATGCACTTGTATCTTTGCACGAGCAGGGGGATCCATCGTGCACCCACAGCAAAGCAGGATAGTTAATTAACATTAACATAATTAACACTAAAATTTCCCCAGCCTACTAATGGTTTGAGCAGTGATAATTCACAGAGATGGCTCTAGGTATCCAGCCACCATAGACAAATAAACAATCTCATCCATGTCCTTTATTCTTGTTTGGCATCACAGCTTCCAGGCAGATCACATGGATATTTTTTGTAATAGGCTTTTTTCTGCTAATGATGTAAGATAAGAACTAGAATCCATATATCTCTTCCTTGCTGGTGAGTTGTTCAGCTAGCCACCTACTTGACATGACTGACAGCATCAGTAAATGCCATCAGATTTTGAACCATGTGTCAATTAGATGCATGTCTTACACAACAACTTTGAAAATCGTTGAAGAAGCATGAAGAATTGCTGCACCTTTGATGAGGTGAGGAGGGTCATAAAAAAAGTTTGTTTTTCAAGCTGTACACTTAGTGGTATGACTATTTCCCTATTTAAATAGCTGAAGATACACACAAGAGCTTTTTGTAATTTCCTCAAAGATGCTAAGTTAAATTTTTAATCCAAAAGCAGACAGAAACATACTTGGCTCTATTAGCAATGTGTAATTTGGGTATTACAGCACCTTCAGTCTGGGTGGGATCTTGCTGTTTAAATCAGCATATAAAATATGGAGAGGAGTCTTTCTGAAGTTATGGCAAATAGCTCCTCCCTGATACATGATAAAGGTTCACAGTTTAGCCCACAACAAATGACATTCTTTGCCTCAAAGGCATTTTTGAAGACTGGTGCCTGCAACAGCAAAATCTCACCGGGTATGCATGCACTGAAATTGTTAAGCTGTTGCACTTCACATATTTTACTTTGTATACAATTTGAAGAAACATAGAGAAAAGACATTTTTTGCTGTTCAGAAAGCAACATGGTGATGCCCATGAGTTATTTTCTTAATGTTCTGTTTTATAAAGGACCTTATTTGTCAATGCGATGCTTGAGTCCTAAATCAAATATGAGTCAGCAGGGCTTAGGAAGGGAAAATCCACAGAGCTTGTAGAGAAATTGAGATCTCTTTCCAATATATCACTCAGTGGCAGGGAGTGCTAGTCCTTCAAGGAAATTAAGACGTTGAAGAAGCAGAGCTGTGAATCCATAAAAACTCTCCTTATGTGTCTTTTATCTGTCAGATACATCCTACCAGGGAGACAGCATATATGTGCATATTATTCTTCAAAGTCTAGATTTTTTTTTTTTTAAGAAAAAAATAATTCAATACACTACGTTTTTTGTTGGGTCACTGGTATTTTCTATCCCTTTAGCAACACAAATTAGCTAGCTTTTAAGTGAAAACATCATTTTTCCATAAAAAAGGAACATTTGGATTCTCAAATGCTTTAGAGTGATTTTTTTTTTTTTTTTTTCCAAATCAAGCCGAATTGACAAACATCTTCAGTCATTCAGCAACGTCCTACTTGGTAAGGAAAGCCCTGCCCCACACAGTTCCATCTTTGCTAACTAAGGTAGGGGAAGAGGAGAACACAAAACCCTGGGGCAGACGGGTAAAAGCCTCTCTTCCTATTCCTGTGAGGTCGTCATCATGCTGCAGCCCAATGGCAGAAGGTCAGGTCACAAAGTACTGACTCAGTCCCAAATGTCCTGTGAAAGCTGAGTGTCTGATACAAGAAAAGGAGAACATGGCCTGTGTTTGCAGCTTGTTAGCAGAAAAACAGTTCCTCTGTGCATGGAAAATATTAAAAACATGTTCCAGCTGTAAAAATTAGGTAGATAGAAATATGTATCTGTGTTCGACTGATTCCACCGGAATTTATGAATCTGTTGCTGTTGCTCCCATGCTGGGAGCTGTATTCTGTCCTCAGTTTTGCAGGACTCCTCTCTGCTCTCAGCAGGATTCCCAGGGGCTTAGCAAGTCCCTGGGTGATCAGGCCCTTCCATCGGCCAAACCGGACCAGAAAACAGAAAGCAGATCTGAACATCACCTTCCTTACAAGCTGTCCTGCTGCTTGGGACCCCTTTCTGCAGTGGTGCCATCCTGGGAGCCATAAAGTCTCTGAGTGTGCAAAGAGGAACCAAAGCAGGAGCTGGAGCAGCAGGAGGCACCATCCTCATGGTGTGGCCCCTGAGCCCCCACTGCCAGGCACCCCTCAGGGCAGCACACCACCCTCCATGATTATTTTATGATTCTATGATTCTATAATTCTCCTCCTCACAGGCACTACCTCTATGTCCCGGACACCTGGGGGTGGTGATTTATTTTCCATCCTAGAGCTTTCCCCTGTGATAACTGCAAAGATGCAGAGAGCGACCAGTGCAGAGCCCCCCACTCCATCTTGCAGCACAGCTGGTTTCAGTACCCTAAACGCTGTTTCAGTTTTTTTCATAAATATTTTTCCTTTTGATAAATATTTTACATTTTGTATCAGCATTTCACTGGAGTCTGCTGTTTTGCGTGAAAGTGCTATGAGTATGAAAATCAGCTACGTTTCTGAGTGCACTGTACTCTCCTGACCTCCCCCACCTCCTTCCTTCCCCTTTACTCGACCTCTTTCTAAAGTTCTTTCACACATTAGGAAAAAAACATAAGGCGATGACTTTACTGTAGGATTTCTATCAAGATAGCTCTGTTCCATGCTCCACAGCTGTGTTTTAAGCTGCTCAAGACTGAAATCAGAAGGAAACAGGTTAAAAAAAAAAAAAAGGTAGCATAATACAACACAATGGAGTGCATGGTGTGTTCTGTGAGCAGGGAGAGAGAAGCAACACCACTAGACTCGTTTAAGTACAATGAGTTTCATATAGGATCCCAATCATTTTATAACCATAACAGTACTCAGCCCAACCCCTTGATTTCAACTGAGGAAGCAGATTCGAAACCAGTAATATAATATCTTTTTTTGACTTATTATGTGATCACTGTCTTCATCTTCTGAGCTAAGTAAATCTGGACCTCACGGTCAGGATTGAAGCAGAAATCCCCATTCATTGTTACTAGTAGGCAGGCAGGCACTTCCCAGCCCCTCCTGGCTTTAGCATCCTTCCTCAATGGAGTTTCCCACCACGGATAGGGTTTCCACATCTGCCCACGCAGAAGAGTTTTTCCAGCCCCAGCCCTGGCCCCCTGTGGACTCTCTGGCCCCACCTTGGCGGGGGCAAACTGCTCCTGTGTGACAACCAAGAGGGGAGGAAGGTGACACATGCTGGGGTTTCCCTACATGAGAGGTTTCAGGGCGTGATCTACTTCTATCAAGATAATCAAACAGCCATCGCCCGAGCAACCGCCTGCACTTCTGGTGGCACAATCTCGCCTGCCATTTGCTAGGGATCATCTTCGCTTGGTATCTGCAGCAGTGAGGGGTCAGCTGGCCACTGGTGTCTGTGACCTGGGCCACACTAACAGAGACCTGAGATCCCATTTGCTTGAAAAGTCAAGGTGCTCACAGGCTTAAGGGTCAGTTGTACAGACAGCGTTCAAACCAAATGCACATGCTGAGGAAACCACTGTCTGACAAAAAGAGCAAGTCTACTGCTCCTACAGAGCAAATAGTTAAGCCCAAAGCTTCCTATTCACAGTACTGCAGCCTAAAATGTCTGTAGACATTTGCAAGTCACAGCTCATCTACAGCCTGTACTGAAATCCCAAAGAAAATGGGACAAACATGACCAGCTTCAACAGTCAAGATCTTAAAGGGCAAATATAATGGTAAGACGACCCCATATCATTTTTAAAGCCAAAGTCCTTACTACAGTCAGGCTCCACCATAAATCAGTTTTATTTATTCTCTGGAGAGTAAAATTACATTTATAAAAGCCTAGTATGAATGTTCTAACAGTCAGCAGAGTATATTGTAAACATACATACGGGCCAAAATACATTAGCTTTATGAATCAGTGTTTTTCAGCACTGGAATTACAATTACCTTCTTACGGGGATCCACTTTGTAATCTAGATAATGGCTTCTTACTTTATCACACCATGCCAAACTAATGCAAAGTCAAAGACTACCACTCTACTCAGTCAAAGACCACTCCGCCCAATTAAATCCATCAAACACTTTCCTGAAGGTCAGAAGAAACGCTGTGCACAAGAGAAATGGAACATGCTTCATGCTAATACAGAACCTGCACTGCTTTTTCATGGCGACCACAATTTCCTGTGCAGTTAAACTGCTCGTACGCGCGATGAGGGCTGCTTGCTAAAAAACCAGCAGGTGCTGTGATCTTACCTCCCAGGCTCAAGCGGTGGGTCCAAACTGCCAAAGCAACTGCTTGACAAGCTGCAAATCCAACAGAAAGGGCGAACTTCTTAAAAAAAACGCAAACTTTTTGTAGGTTGGGGAACTGCGAAGTGGTATGTTGAAACAGGTTGCAGCGTGACCAGGAAAATCTTCCCTTTCTGCAGAGCAAGTAGGCAAGCCCAAGACTGTGAGCCCAAGACTGAGAGCCCAAGACTGAGCCCAGAGAAGGAAGTGACTGGTGACAAAAACGTCACAGTGAAACAGATTTTGTCTTTATAAGGAAATTTAGCATTCTCTGGTCTCCCTCTTCACCTCGTTACTCCTACAACAGGTCCACTGGTGTGTACCACTTCCTCTAAGTTTTACTCCTCTTAGGTTCCGTTCTCTCTCGCTAAGCACATGCATGCACAAAACACCTTCTGTCTTTGGCAATTAAAAGCAGACACATTTTAGACTTGCAAAACAGCAAGGTCTGCAGTCCTATCCCATGCTCAGTGCAGGGCTGGCTGGGGCACTTGGGGCAGTGTCTCCAGGGATGAAGACACCTCAGCATCTCTGGGCGACCTCTGCCAACATATGACTGTCCTCACTGTGAAAATTTTTTTCCTTGCATGTGGTTGGAATTTCCCTTGATGCAACTTGTGACCTTCCTATTCTCAGTGCTCACCTCTGACAAAATACTGGCTCCATCTTCTCTATAATCTTCAATTAGGTAAGTGTAGAGACCAAAAAGATCCCTCTCAGTCCTCTCCTCTCCAGGCTGAAGAAGTCCAGCCCTCTCCACCCCTTCTCAGACTTCATGTGCTCCAGCCCATGACCATCCTGGTGACCCTCTACACTCTGTCAAAGTCTTTTTTGTACCGAAGAGCCTCAAACAGGACACAGTGCTCCTTACCTCACCTCACAACTGACTTTGATTTCAAGGGCACGTTTTCCAGCTACACTGAGAGTGAAGCATAAAAGTGATTGATGGATGCTAACATTAGCTGTCTTTCAAACCTTATGATGCAGTGTTGCAGAAGTTTTAACAGAACTGGAAATGCAACATCAATAGATGAAAGTGATTCATCAACCCCATGGAGATTTTAGGGAATGTCCTGCCTTAACAGCAAAATTCCCACCACTTTTCACAGGCTGAAGAATCATCCTTCAGCTTTTTTAACAACTGTTCTGACTTTTACCTCTGAAAATAGGCAGCTGAAAAATGAAACAAACTGAGTGGCTTTAATATAAAAACTGTCATTCACAATTCTTCAGACCAGCTAGACCATCAGCTACATGCTGATGTAGAAAGCTTCAGGAAAACCTTCTCATGAACAAAGTCCCATAGTTAAAATCCATCCTTGAAGCACACATAGATTCGCTGCATTCAGAATTATATTGAAACAGGTCCCAGGCATTTTTGTTGATAGAGGACCTTTTTTCTATTAGAAAAATACCTCCCCTGTGGTATTTCATTATTTGATAGACTATGCCATAGCTCCTCTTCTTTGTTTTCTAGGATATTTAAGATCAACCCAATGATCTGCCCCAACTTCTTTCTTACAGACTTTTTCCAAACTGTTAATAATTGCTGTTGCTCTCCACAACAATTCCTAAAATGCTTCAATACCTCTTCTGAGATATGGAAAAGGGCACCATATGGATAATACCACACCGTTATTTGGTATTATACTCTACGCCTTAAATCTAACATCTTATTTGAACAGGAAAACTAGTGGCGGGTGTTTCCTTGTCAGAGATGTTTGCTAAGCACTTTTAACATCCTCTCTTGAGGTATTATAGCTTATGCAGAGGTAGGTGAGGGACTCAGATTTTCCACACTAGCGTATGATATTTTATATTCATCTCAGACTGAGCTCTATACTGTGTCACCAGTACACAGCACTGATTCACACCAGTACATACCAATAGGCACCAGCTGTGCTAAACCAGTCCTCTAACAAGCTTAGAAATACAAGGACAGTGGGGATGAGATTTAAAATATGATGGATTTAAAAGGCAAGTATAAACAAAAGATTTTTACATATTTGCCATACGGACCATAAGTCCCTTTCCCTTTTCAAGACCTACTGGAAAATTGCTCTGTATACCTAATAATGCTGTTTCTCCAATCATTATTAAACTTAAGTAGTCTTTACGCACAACCCCAGCTGAAGTCCTGTCATTACAACACATTATTTAAATTCTGTGCCATGCATCTGTGAAGCATCACACAAATAACAATTTTATTTGGCAGGATTGAAATACATTTAACTCGTACGGTGCAATAGTTAACTCCTACCTATACCTGGTTAACTTATACCTGTGTGATGTTTGCTTGTGGTATTGCTGACAATGTATGATAATGAGCTCTCTATTGTGATTTCTTACATGAGGCAGAATGCTGCAGGAAATCATTATAGTATCAGTTTCCTAGATGTGTGTTGAATCATAACTCTTCAATATAAATAGCTTGTATTTTACAATAAAGTATGCTTATGGCTAGCAACAGGCTAGATGGTGTTACAATAGGATGCACTGTGCTACTAAGTTAGATGTCCATTACTGTCCTGCATTAAAAAAAAAATACACTTGACTTACAGCTCAAGTCTTAGGGCCAAAATTCCAATGAAGCTACTTTGAAGTTTGCTTGCATGAAAGGCAGAAGAGTTAGAGAGGGATGTTCCTCCAGTTACAGGCAAAAACATTAGGAAACAGATAAGATTGTCTACAAATTAAGTACCATAAATTAACATGCACTGTGTCTAATCATTAACAGAAGACTATAATTATAAACAGATTATGCCCCAGAGCCACAGCAGAACAGGTCAAAACCAATCCTTTCTTTTCCGTTGTCACCACTAAAACACTTCAAAACCCTTTCCCCTTACCATCCATGTGCCTGAAAGACCTTTCTTCCCACCCACCTCTTACAACACTGGCACCATCATCCTGCTGTCAGTGCAATGCAGCCACGCTTCACTGCAGGTCAGCCAGACCGTGTCACCGCAGGTGTCAAACCCTTGCACGGCTTTTCTCCTCTTCTCCCCTAGCCTCAGCTCTCCTCTGCCTCTGAGCCAGCCCCGGAGCTCTGCGTGGCAGCGTGTGTTCACTCCTGCCTCCTTGCTTGCCGACGGGCTCTCACCTTCCTCCCCTTCACCCTCGGGTGCCTCAGGGACCCTTAGGAAGGGTGGTGACTGCCTGCTTTCTCAGGCCATCAAGCCTGCAGGAACCACCGATCCCATTTCTGCCAATGAATGGGAATTATATTCAGAGGAAATGGGGCATCTACCTAAGAAGAGGTACAGCAGCTTCATTGTACTTGGCAGAATTTGGTTCTGGCAGCCCGGAGGGGGTTTGTAGGGATCCCCAGCCCAGGAGGGAGTTGGGGTCTGCTGTAGGGGAACAGTTTCCTTGTGAGAACTAGGGAAGGGTATTCCTGTGGGGGCCTTTCTGGCACAGCCACCTCTTGGCTCTTACATTTGTAACTGCCCACTGCAGTTTCCCAAGACCTTTGCCTTCCTGCAGACTGCTTCTGCTTCAGGGAATGAGTTTCTCCAAAAGCCGCTATTTTGCAAAATGACATTTGTATAATGCAACACCTTCCTTGCCACTGCTGATACAGTCATGAGTTGTGGACAGGTCCTCCATCCAAGAACATACACAGGATGGGATGGGTGTGGTGGGGCGGAGAGCAGAGACAGCATCATAGATCTTCCAAGCTGACAGTGGAAGCTTCCTGTGGACCTTGCAAAGTATCTTTGTTTTAATGACACCACAATTTTAAATTAACCCTTTGAGAAGAACCTCCTGATCAATGACAAACTAGGGCAAATCAAAATTAATGGAAATTATTTAAAAGTGATCTCATTTAAAAAAAATATCTTGCTCTTATATAAGTACAGAGGACCTGATCTAATTCCCACTACAGTTTGATGCTATCTGAATCACACCTTTATTCCATGTGACCCTGTTCTTGTTCCTATTAAAGTCAGTGACACTTCCTGTAGCCACTAGTGATTTAGGTACTGAAATGCCTGCCTTGTTTCTGAAAATGGACCCTGAGTACTTAAATGCTGTTGAAAGGTAAATGAGTCCTTGTGAAGCAGAAGTCATTACTCTGATGGTGTGTGCTCAAGTGGGGGGAGGTAATTTGACCCACTGCTTGGACTGTCTGTGTCAGCAATATATCCTGAAATGCCATGTCTGATCTCTGCAGGAGAATGCTAAAGACTATGGGCTCTGCAGGATGCATGTGAAAATAATACCTTTTACGCTGCACGCTCCCTGCGTTACATCTGCTAGAAAAAGCCCTGAGAATGCAAAGCAATGACGGGTGATCCCATTGAACCTGTCACAGCACAGATACTGAGGTCTTTTGGGGGAGGAAATCATGATACCATGAAATATCTATTGGTGCAACAAGAGCTTCTCATTCTTTGTCTCACTCTGGTCATGCAAGAAGGAGGGGACAGACTTACCCCTGCAGGGCTTCACCTCTATCTAGAGTCTGCCACCATGTTCTCCCTCCCTAAGACATGGGATCTCCAACCCCCATGCAACCACCACCCTCCATGCCAGGACCCACCGACCCCCATGGAGCTCTTGCATCAGCACTGCCAGCACGGCCCTGCACAGCTGCTGCGTGGAGCCAGAGGAGAAGGGAGAAGGTAGCATGGAGGGTGGTGGCCCATGCCTACACAGGTATGAAGACAATGAAGGGAAACCTCTGCCACAAAGCAGAGCTGGCAACCTCCTGTTCAAACCAGCAAAAAGGCATTTACGCTTGGGCTGACAGGGACATCTAGGCTTGTATACTGGCACATCTGGAGATAGAGGCATGTAAAAAGATGTTCCCTCATACTGAAAAGTGTGGTTTGGGTGAGGTCATTCTGAGAAGTGGCTCTCCAAAGTACACCAGTTCCCCTGGAGCTGGGCACAAGAACGGCCAGGAGGATAATGTCCTGTTAACATAGGCTCGGAGACTGGTTTGTGATTTTATATGCTTGTGCAGCTTTTGGTTTCCAATTCCTTAAATCTGAAAACCTGGCTATGAGTCTTCTAAGGCAATCTTTGTTTCAGTTTCGCTGACAGGCTGTCTTATTTAGTAATAAAGATGAGCCACAAAGATCAAAAAAGCTATGAGTAGACTGTTTCCACAAAGCAAAACAAAAGATCACTCCTAAGCAGGGGGTACAACCAGCCAAAACATATGTGTGGGTGATTAGGAGAGACTGGGCAACAATCAGTTGCTGGTCTTGGAGAAGTTTGTTCTCTCAGCAGAAGGAGCCAGACATCCCTGTGAAACAAAAAGCAGATAGCTCTGAGGCCAGGGATGAACTTTGGGCTGTCTGACTCGGTACCAAAGCCCCAAAGTCACTTGCTTCAAAGGGATTGCCTGCTCTGAAATGACGGTGTCTGAAAGTCTTCCTTATGGCCCTTGTGGTAAGAGCTTAGCCTTACTTAAAAGGCATAAGGGACAAGATTAATCTCCTGCAAGCAGTCTGAACTTTGAAGGAGACGCATTTAAGCAAGTGAAAAATGAAATAGCAGGGGAAAAAAACAACTGTAAAATGAAAGCAATGATAAATAAATAACATGAAAGTGTATACCCCACTACAAATTTAATAAGCTACGCCCAGCCATGAATTATTGAGCAGAACCATCCATTTGTTGCAACGGGGAGTATTACTGAAATATTAATAACGGTGCATGAGCTAATCTTAGTTTTTAGTTGGTGGGGTGGAGAGAAGAAGAGGTTGGGAGAGCCTGGCCACTATTAGCCAATGGAGTAGCTGTGGCCCACACAAGGAGGGCAGGCAACCATGGGTCTCCTGGGAAAGTGCCCAAATCCCACATCGCGAACAGAGACCAGCAGTGACTCCGCTAGCTGATAAACCCATTTCCAGGAGGATATGGGTCCAGAAGAGTCATTTGCAGAGGCTGTTGCAACAATGTTTGCTCTCATGGTTTTGGGTTGTTTTGCACTCCTATGAAAACCGGAGTTTTGGTTAGACCTTGACTCAACCCAAAATCTGTTTCCTAGCTGGTCTGATTTTCTTTAAGGAAATATTTCACCTTCGTGATCGGGAGGTGGAAGTATGAAAATGTGACTTTGATGGTTCAGCGGGCCAGAGGCTTATAGGAGTAAAAAGCATGGAGAAATGGAACAGATGTTTTATTTTTAATGTTTTTATGTTTAGTTTATAATTATGACAGGGCTTTTTTGCAAAGCTGGGAGGAAACAAAGTCATAATTTTTGGAAATTTGAATCTGGCAAAAGCTGTCTCGTAGTTAACCAACCTTCTCATTTATCTGTTACACTTAACAGCCTCATTCTCACTCAATATTTGGAGAGCGAACTGTAGATGGCTTGGGCTTGGTAGCAAAATTGGCTTCCCCAGGTCCCCTCCACTGTCTACTATGTGGGCGCCAGGTTCTATCACGTGCCCGGGGCAGCTGTCACGGCAAAGATAAAACACTTCTGCTGGGAACCCAGGCGCTACCACCCCACTGCCAGAATTTCAAGTACCTGTCTTCTGCTGCAAAGTGATGTGATAGCAGGAAAATATCCCCCACAATTATAAATGAAGCTGCTCTTCCGAACAAATTCTCCACAGGTGGCTTTTTGCCAAGGAAATAATAATTCAATTTGCTTTGGATTCAGACAGAAATCTGCATACAAACACCTGTAGGACTGAACAAAATGTCGTGTTCATGCAGGCATGCTTGCATACATACCTTATTGTACAATCTATCATTATATTTTGATTTTATATCTTTTTAAATGTTGAAAATTTTTACCTCCTAGGCTGTTTGCTTTACTTTTAGTTTATTTTTCTGTTGTTGGTTGGTTGGTTGGGGGTTTTTTTTGTTTATTTGGTGTGAGTTGTTTTTCTGGATTTTGTTTGAGGTTTTCTCGTTTTGTTTTGGTTTTGGTTGGGGTTTTTTGTCGTTTTGGTTTTGCTTTTTTCACTCAGCTTCTGTAAAAGTTATATTCTTTTATCTCTTCCTCTTCTTTTGTCATGTTTCCCTTTATTATTTCATTTTCCCTTGGCACATTTTCTATATTTTTTCCCTTCTCCCGCTACTTCTTGTCATTTCCTCACTCCCTGACTCCTGCCCTAGCAGTTTCTGCTTGCTTGTGCTCACACGGTGCTGTTCTGCCAGTGTTCTTCATAATGTTTCTAAGAAATATTATTTCTAAGAAGCCCCACTTCTTTTGCAGCCTCTCACCTGGATTTTCCAAGCCGGGCGGGTCAACATCCTGAAACTCTGCACAGAAACTGCTGCTCAGAAACCCATACAAGCAGTTATTAGTTCCCTGTTGGGAGGGGAAATTTGCTTCCCCTAGGAGGAACTTGCTGTCTTCCTACAGTACATTAAAAAAAAAAAAAATCTCAGTACAGAATCACAGAATCTGGAAAACAAACGCCTGAAACAAGGGGATTTCATTTCCAGCCTTGCTGCAGGTGTGTTTGCAGAGCCAGCTCTGCTCCTGGCTCTGCCTCAGGAGGACTCACCACCCTCCAGCAGATGAGGTATGAGGCATTAGTATGGAAATTAAACACAGGAGGTATCTGAGGTCAGGTTTTCCCAAATCCAACAAACTCTTACCTGGTGCATCTTGTTTTTGGAAAAGGGGTGCAGACAAGGTCACACTCTTTCCCAACAAATCTAGTCCCAGTAGATGTTTTTACATGGTGATTAAGAAAACCTCTGAGTCAGAGCCTGTATTTGGGATGAATCCCATCCATGACATACATAAACTGACAAATATGAGGGGAAAAAACTTGGGAATGGGGAGACATTTCTGCCCATCTCTCCCTGCTAGCAATCATGAATACCAGTTGCAGCTGGTCTTAGCTGTAATTCTGCATCAGCCCAAGCCCCACAAAATGCCAGTTCTGATTCCTTCATGTTTTCAGTGTCAGCTTTGCTTGTCTCAAATAAGCAAACCCAAGCTTTTCCTTGCATTTGTTTTTCATCTTGCTGGCCAAACACCTTCCTGGCCAAGTGGGTGGCACTGACACCCCTTGGAAGCTCAGCTGAGATAAGGTTGAAAAGATGTCAATGAACTTTGCAAGGCAATTGAAGGGTATTCCTCCAAAGGTATGTTCCAATTCTGTTAGAGAAGTCTAGATAGAGCAGCAACTGGGCTTTGACAGAAATGGTGGCCAAGGTTGCGAGGCTTTGCACATCTGAGCAAAAGTTTGAGGCAGCCTGGACAAATTTTAGCAAACAATGTATTTAGCACCTGACTAAAATATGGTCAGGAAGAACCTTTATGTTGGGGTAATAGTTAAGTTAGCAATCATACAGAAGGCACATATCGTAAAAGAGAAAACTAGACTTTAATTTTGCTGACTGCTTAAAGTGAAAGATCTTTGAGGGAACACAGAGAGATGGAAGATCCACCACTCGTAAGCAAGTACTTAGTGTGAAGTGTCAGATGTGTATCATGTGGCAGGAGTTCGCTCACATAGAAGCTGCTGTTGCTACCAGTGGGTGTCATACATATCACTGCTAGTAGACAGACAGAGCTCATCCTCAGACAAGCAGAGGAGTTTCTCATCTTCTCATCCTCACTTAGCTGCTCCATTTTCCATGCTGCTATGGCTAATGCGCACTGAAAGCCAACGAGGCAAAGTCATCAGGTATATTTTCAAATGTTAGAAGACTCAAAAAAGCCCCTAAACAACTGTTCTTGAAAAAGAGCGTGAAACATTAGATTTAGTGTTACCTAAAAGACAGATAAACTTGAAACAAATATTAATTACTCTTTTGACACAGCATTCAAGGGGCACAGGGGAAACAGAAATGTTAAACAATTTGGTAGCAAATGAAAACTCCACCACAGTAATGATCTTGTGTGTTCGTCAGTGGCATCAGGAATTTAGAAATCAAGGCCGTCCACAGGGCAGGGCCAGGAGATAAGCCCTGTGCTATCCAAGTGACACACCGGTAATCCCACCCAGTGCCTTCCTTGCTCTTCCAGATCACGGAAAAAGAACAAACTCTTCCAGGCAGCTGCCCAGAAACCCCCTGTATAAACAGCCCAAGGATCAATAGCGCTTGACCATATTCAGCTCTGCATCCCACTAAATAAATGCACAGACCACAGCATTCTTGCAGGTCAGCCCCAAGTCAACAGCGAGGTCCATTTTTCTAGGCACTCACTGACATGTAGGGAGCAAGAGCATACAACCCATCCCCTAATCCGAAACTCCAAAAGCGACAGTGTCAGGAGTTCTGCTCCCAGCCAGCGTTGCTGCCCACTTTCCACCCCTCATTACACAGCTGCACCAATGAGCAGGTTGGCTTTGGAGATGACCTTGGGCAGACCCGTTTAGCTCCTTCTCCGATATTTATCAGTGCCGCATACAATGAATGAATGGCAAACGCCATCACCCCAAATTGTGGGGACACAGACCCCTCAACACGTTCGAGATGAAGGAAACCTCTGCAGACGATACCACTGGCCAGCTTATGTCATGATCCGGAAGCAGACAACTGGCTGGTTCAGACAACTGAGGCATGGCCAGCAGCCCTGCCATCATTCGCCCTGGCCAGGCAGCTGAAGATGTGCCAAGGACCAGACACAGGCGCGCAGGGGGCTGGTGCCTGCCCTGTGCCAGCAGCAAGGACGAGGGAAAGCTGATGGTCCATAGATGGGGAGGATGGAGCCAAACCAGCTTCCCAAATAGCTGAGAGCCATTCATGGAAGCTTATTCTTTACCTCAGTCTCCTCTGCACACCTCACAGAGGTTAACTGAGGGCACACAGAGGGATGGGCACCAGAAGTACCACCTGGGCAGCAGGATTTCTTGGTGCTCTGTCAGTGTGAGATGGTTTCCTCCCACAGCTCTGACACCTCACAGTGCTGGCGGCGTTTTGCACGCTCCATGGCCACAAGGACTGAGCCAAGGAGGCTGCAATGTGAGCCGTCTGCAGATCTCCAGAGGCAGGAGTATCTACACATCCCTCCTGAGGTTGACAGTTGTGTTCTGCTGTGCATGTTCCCACCAAAGCTGGTGGCAAAGACACGCCTGGCAAGTGCTACCATAGGCAATATGTACGGACTGGCCATGAAGTCCACTCCAGAACTCTGGACCAGGTACAATGAGCCGTGTTACTGCTCAGGGATGAAAATGGCCTCAGTCACTGTGATGTGCTGGCCAGAAAACATCTTCCCTGGCACCTCAGGTTTGCATAGAGGAATGAGTAATGCAGTCAGGAATTTTTCTTCCAGAATCCTCCTAGCTGCTCAACGTTTTTTTTTTTTTTTTCCTTTGCATTTTGGTGTTTTCTTTGTTCCTAGAGCTGGTTTCTACAAGAGCTCCTGGAGCCTTTGGGCACTGTGGTTCCACGAATGAAGAAAGACAGAGGATAAGAAAAAAAGCTTCCCCAAAGGGCTTGAACTGTCCCAGATGAGACAGAGAGGGAGGTAAGAGAAACCAGATATAAGAGACAGATAGAAGGACGGTTTGCTCTACCACCATCATTCAGAGAGCTGCAAAGGGTGAGGGGAGAAGAAAGCAGGACCATCTTCAACTTTTATTTCCATCCCCTTTGCTAGCCAGGGCTGAAGGACAGGCACGCAGGACAAGTGGAATGAGACTGAGATAAAAAACTGGCACAACCACTGAATAGCTCAAGGGAAAGAGGGTTCAGTGTCAAGAGTGGCAGGAGCAGTCTGCCTCCTGGTCAAACTTGCTTTGGCTGGTTTAACGCCCCTTCAGGCATTTCTTTGCCTTTTCCCACCTGGTGAGTTATGAGCTTCACATGAGCAGCAATGAGTTTCCAACAAGACAGTAACTCTAAATCCTTTCCTAAGCATTAGTGTGGAAAGTACCTAAGTTGTTGGTATAACAAAATATGGTTTTCAGCTCTTCACAGCATTCTGTATTACATGACTGAGTAGTGTGCAACCCAATATGCATTTTAGCTGTCAGAAACACTAGACAGCCAAACTATAGAAGAGTAACGCAAAGATTTCACACTAAAGAAAATCCCAACAGCTGGCCTGGTCCCTCTCCCTCCTCTGCACATGAGCTGCTCCTGCCACAGGAAGAGGAAGAAAAACTGAGGGGGTGTCTCTGACGGCCTGCAGTGATCCTCTACAAACCAACCTTCTCCTGACTCATTTCACAAAGATCCACCATGCTCACATGCAGCACACCGTGTGTCCTCAACAGCATGCTGCAGGCTCTGACTAGCAAATCGCGCTTAAACAAGAGGGTTCACAGGTGCCTTTGCAAAGACTAGATTTAGAACCATAGAATCATAGAATAGTTTGGGTTGGAAGGGACCTTCAAAGCTCATCTAGTCCAACCCCCTGCCATGAGCAGGGACATCTTCACCTAGGTCAGGTTGCTCAGAGCCATGTCCAGCCTGGCCTGGGATGTCTCCAGGGATGGGGCATCCACCACCTCGTTTAGCTCAGCCTCTTTACATTTCCTCGGCAGCTTCAGCTGTATGTTGTAATCTCTGTTTCCTCCAAGGCTGAAGATCTGTTACCTTTCATTTTAAAAGCAAGCATATTTCCACATCCCAGTGAGATTTCAGTACTGAGAGCTTTGTGTACTTAGAGCACAGGCGCACACCTTTGATGGGTGCATTTCTGGTCACAGCCACAGGAATGAGGCACCATGAAGACAGCTGGCATGTGAACTATGATGCTCCAGCTACTCTGTGCCCAAGGGTATGTTCCAGCAATGGATGCAAGAGATGTCGACTCATGAATGAGAGAAAAATTACTGTGCATTTAGTAAAATCCTGTGTACCAGCTGCTCTGCAGCCTCTCCGCAAAGTTCCGTGGTCTCCCTTCCTTCCCAGCACACAGGTATCTGCAGCCACAAACCTCAGCTTTTATTAAAGGCCATCTTTTCCGCAGGTCCCCCTACCTGCCCTTGCAAAATAAGTCAGAACTTAAGCAAAGGCTGTGTGTTTCTGTCCAAAATTTCTGGGCCACGCCACTGTGTGGGTTGTGTGCACCTGGGACAACACAGGAGAGGCCTCAAATCTCCCCACAAGAAAGGCTGTGAGAGAAAGCATGAGATGATAAATACATGGCAGGTCCATGGTGGTCACAGCCTAACAGGACACCTCTCTTGCAGCTATTAGGATTTCTGGTTACCATCGGTTGCACAAACGCATTTAACTAAGAGCATGTAGACACTGAAAGCAGAGTAGGGCAGAAATACCTGAGTTTGCCTAAAGAACCTGGCTCAAATGCTGGTAGCAACTGAGCTGCCACTGACTAATGTATTTTACTTCTCTTATTTAGAAAAAGACATATTTTTAGTATATACATCTGAGATCGCGCATGGTTTGAAATAGTGGTCTAACCATTGCACAGTCCTTCCTCTTCCGACTTCCTGCTTGTCTACGTGAGGCATGTAATTGTGAAAGTGGATGTTGACGAAATCTGGACATGGGGATGCAAATGAAAACTGCAGACAAAGGCAAATGCTTGGGCACTCGCAGCTTTGCAGCCAGGGCAGCCAGCAGGGGTTATCTGAAAATCAGTGTAAAATGCCAGTCCCCACCTGACAGCTGCTTTTTGAATTGGTTTGAAAAATTGTTTTCTCTTCTATGTGTGTAGCATCCACACAAGAATACTGGGGCTTACTGGTGTATCACAGCACTAAGGCTGCACTGCCTTTTTAACTGAATGAATACCCAAAATGAAAAGAAGGCAGGGGAAGAGTGGCATTTCTTATGAAAATGTGATATATTAACAATTTTTAAAAATCTTTCTGACAGTAGAAATCAGGTGTAAAATGTATCAGTTATCCTGTTACTTACAGGAGATTAAAGGTGAGTCTGAAGGATCTTTAGTAAGCACATTTTCCTTCTCTGATGTCTTTCTCATTTTCTGGGAAGTATTTCTCCTTTGGTATCTCTTTTTCAACCTAGCAATCTCTCCGAGGAAAACAGACAATATAAGAACTGTGTTTGCAATATAAGAATAAAGAAACTGATTACTGCCTCATCCTGTAAAACATTTACCATCATCAAGGGGCAAAATGTGCAAGACATTATTTTCCCTTTGCAGGACTTCTTTTTAATTATTTGTTCCAAATGCCCTACGCATGCTGATAGCTCCAGTACTACCTAAAACCCAACAACTTTTGCAATTATCAGGCTCCCTGCTGACATGCGTATTTGAAGACAGTTTCTTTTTTTTAAAGAGTTTATGGTTGGTGTTAGTTCTGAGAAATGCGCTCTCATGAGCATGTGAGACCTTCAGTGGCCGACGACCCCAGCTTGTCAGGAAGGGAGCAGCACAGTGTTAATTCCTCTGCCCCAGTGTCCACTCACCCCATATGTCCATCTGATGTCTGTGTAATTACTGCACCACTTCAAAGGCAGCAGATGCCCCCGAGCTTATCACCTGATGGCACCGCAGGTCTCTCTCACCAGGTACAAGGGAGCTCATTCCCCAACTCAGGGATGGCTTCTTTAGGGAGGCAACCCCACCAGGAGGCTTGGCAAGGCACTTGGCTTTGGGTACTTGGTGAGGAGGATGCTTGCCTCTGATTTTGGGTCTTTTTAGCAAGGGGAGCTCATCAAAGCTAGGAGTTACTCTGCCTAGCCTTACAACAGTGAGGACCCCCCTGATGAGCAGGGTCCAAGCCGATGGGTAAGCATGCTCATGAAGAAATGTCAAGCTGGGCATTTTAAAATAGAACTGCTAGGAGAAACTAAGGGGTTTTTTAAAGAATACATAAACTACTTCATTTTAATTCATAGGCAAAAATACACGTTCTGTTGTTGCTCATCGCGTGATCCTGCTCACACTTCCTGTATTATCACAGTTCTGATTACCTTTGCTCATTAAAGCCAAGCTGATCAAGTCACTAACATGCAAATGACCTCACTGTGCCTGGAAAACGTAACTCAAGCTATTTCCACTTATGCTGTGCAGTCTTTGCTGTTTTCTCTAGCCCCGGATGGAACTGGGTGAACTCTGAGATCCAGGACCTGAGGACTTCCATGAACTTCTAGTCTGCAGGTCTTCCAGAAAGCCCGGACACATCTTCTTCCCCGGGACCTAGAGGAGCACAGCACAGCTCTCTGACCACAGCTGCTCAGTGCTTTCCAGAGACTGCTCTATTTTTTTCATGCCTTAAACTAGGTAATCTGAAATCTACATTTTATTTTGAAAACTTTGGCCTGGATACACAGGGGAAAAAACTGAGGGGCAAAGTCATGACACCTGCCTGTACATAAAGACAGCAAACATATTGGGAAGGGAAGAAAAATAGCCTGCCAAAGCTAACTAATAGGCACTAGTTACATTTTTGAGATTTTATTACCAATATTTCACCATAAAAATCTTGCAAATTGTATTTCATATTTCTCTCAACAGAATGTGAGGCAAGCAAGGACTATATACAAAACAACAGGAAATAAATGCTAGAAAAGTTTGCTGACACTTAGGAATACAGATGCTTTTGAATTTAAAAGTAGGGTAAAAGTTGTATAGTTTGTAGAAAGATTTTGATATATGGCATAAATCATTTATTTTCTTGTAAATGCAAGGAAGCATTTGTCTGTAAGACACACTGAAATTTCATCTTTTCAGTTCTTCCCATAAGCAATAAAGGAAAAATTAGAGAATGTTCTCATTTATCTTTACATAATCATGAAACAAAGAAGTTGTTTCTAAAGATACTATTTTTAGGTACATCTTCAGTGATTCAACTTGGGACTTCTGCTTAACAGCGTACACCGGGGTTTCCATTTTTCCTTGTTATTTAACCTTGTTATGATGACCATAAAAAAACTATCATTAAAAAAAAAAGTGACTCTGGCTTTTTTTCAGAATTTTTTTTCACTCAGTTCCACTCCAGCATACTGGCTCCCTTTTTCTGGTACACACAAGAAAATAAAACTTTTCTTGCTTTGGTACGGTTTGGTTTTTTCTGCCCTGAGAGGGACAGGCAAATCAGTCCCAACATGGCAACAAGCATTTGTAAAAAGTTAACAAAACTGCTTTCATTTCAGGGTTAGGCAACATAACAGCACAGTGACAGGAACTGTAATGGGGAAAGAAATTCTGCTTACAGAACAAAAACATTTTGTAAAATACTCAGGTCTCTGAAACAAGTATTTTTTTCCTGCAGTTTTGCAGTGCTTTGTCTTTGGGGAAATCAATTCCAGAAACGATGCTGGCCTCCTTTTCCAAAAACCTTTTGGACTCGCTGATTTAAGTGTGGTGTGAAAGGCATGTGCTGCCACTCTGCTGAACAAATACTTCAACACTAGGGTTTTAACCACGCTTTTTCATCCTGCAGTACCCAGTTTAATGAGGCTGAGAGAGACCATGGCTATGCTGGCTGGAAGGGACCTCTGGCATTCATCCCCCCAAATCTCATGTTCAGTGGGTTACATTAAAATGCAGTGCTATGAGGAAGGAAACTTTTCTGATGTAAAAACATATCTGATTGCTTCACTCATACGTATGAGTGTTCCCAGTGAAAACAGTTCAATTCCTGCAGGATAAGGCCTTGCAAGAACAAAATGAAATGTGTTGACCTTCTGAGATTTTTTTTAAAGAAAAAACCTTACAAAACAACTTAAGTGGCTTCCTGAAATGGCAGTAGTCAAGGGCAGACATTCACAATCTAATAAATGTCTACTAGTGCTAAAATATAACAACAGGAAAGGAAGAGTAAATATTGAAGGTTCAATAATGAAAACCAACAAGGACTAATTTTAAACTAGGAAAATGTTAACTAAGGAAACATTTTAAATATTGATTCAGAATAAAACTCTTTAAAAAAACCTATAAGGATAACAATAGAAACAGATTAAATAAGGCTAAAGCAGATTAAAAAATAAATTAGGTTTATTCAAAATGCTGATTAAGTGGACTAGCTATCATCCCATAAGAGAGAAGGAAATTGAACTAGCCGTCTTCCCGTAAGAGAGAACGAAATGAATGCACTGTATATACTAAGGTTCACCAGGTCACTGGGTAAGGTAGGAAGGAAAAGAGGAAGGCTACAGACTGCAGATGTTTACATGGGATCATTCCCCTCCCTAACACCAGGTATCTGACTCAGGCCCCTAAACCTGCACGCAGCGGGACCAGCTTCAGGGCTCTTGGGAGCTGTCTGGGTCAGGGGCTCTGCTCGGGCACTCTCCAGAGGGTTTCTGCCCACAGGGAGAGCCTGAGAAAAGCAAAATACTGAAAGAAAAGCAGCTGATGTTTTCTTTGCAGAGTACACCACCAATTTAGAAATCCATCCCTCAAGTCCACCTTGTAATGCTATTACCAATTTGTGAATTTTCCAGTTGTGTGCTCCCTATGTCGCCAATACTAAAGGTCAGTAGGAGGACTAACAGCATGGTCCTAGCTGCTTCTTGGTGAAAATCATTCTATTTTGGCAACCCACACCATTGCAATTGGTATTTATTTCCTCCAGCCATCAAAACCAAAAATATGGATTCTCTGAGACAAGGAAAATAATAAAATTTCTGATGAATGGTTGTATTTTCATGAGCTAAATCTGTGGGTTATCTGTAAAATAAATTAATAAATAACATGTAAATTAATAAGTTTGGTTATTTAGCAATTGTACAGGTTACACATGTGCATGCAGAGGAGCAGAAGTTTACCTCTGAATTCCTCATCTCCCAGTACATGCTCCCAACACAGCCCTGCCTGTGGTTCCTTGCTGCTCCTTTCTGTGATTTGGCATGGGCGACTGGAAGGTTTGAGCCATCTCAGCACTTCTCTTTTAGCATTGTACCTTTAATGGAGCAAGGGCTATACGAAGTGTGAGTTGTACACAGGAAAATTTAGGAACCGCAGGTCTATCATAAAGACAGTGATGGGACATGAGAAAGTACCACATGATGTGGTGGTATGGGAAAGGGAGTTTCATCTGAATTTCATATCGTTTTCTAAATCAGAGATAAGATGTATTACATAGTCCGTTACTGGACTACTACTGTTGTTGGCCTTCCCCCTCACAATCAGTACCTCTTAACAATCATTAAAGGAACTGAGGCATAATTTTGGATGCAGCTGATGGAAGCACCATCCAGACAGCCACCCAAGAGAGATCACCAATGGAAATCAGTGCCAGACACTGCTGGAGATCTGGGGCCACAGTCACTCCCCCCTGTCTTGCCACACCAGACACCCGCTCAGGTGGCTGTGCCACCACTCAGCTGCTGTCACGGCCCCTGCCATCACCGTGGGAAGGGTCTGGAACAGAAAATGGAAAAAGGCTCTTTCCCCACCAGGGAAAACTCAGGCAAACCTTTGAGTGAGATGGTGTTTTAAGCACAGCTCTCGTAAATGTCTTTTATGCTGAAACAAAAAAAAAAAGTCAGGCCTTGATCTTGCAAACACAAAGGCCACCTCATTCCTCTCATCTGAAAGAAAACAAAACAAAACAAAACAATCCCACTGAAGCTTGGAGAAGTTTTGCCAGGGGCCCCTGTAAAAGCAAAATTTCATCCCGCTCGCAGAATACAGGATGCAAAACCTGCAGCCTCACTCTGCAACATCAGGTGGTTTGGCTCCCTAAATCACACTCTGGTATTTGACAAGCCGGGTTTTCAGTCTGGGGTCCACATACCACCTAGCGCTGGCCCATACAGACATGCAGACATTGCTGCAGAGCCAGGAGACAGCACTGTGGGAAGGATTTCTCCTAACATCTTGGCCAGCAGGTGCCTGGCAGAGGGGACCCAGCCAAGCCCAAGCACAGTACCATCATCTGCTCTACCTGGGCCGACACAACATCCCACCTACCAAACACTTGGCTTCATGCATGTTAATGAAACTACTAATCCTGCTGAATTCAGTGCTCCAGTGAAGAAAAACTACAAATTTTGGCAAGGGTTTGTTGGATTATCCCTATTGCCAGTCATAAAACCTCGATAAAACCATTTACCTCCAAGGGAAGACTGCAACCCAGTATTTCGCCACATAAGAAATGTTTCAGTAGGAGGATTCTGGTATCCTTCAGGTGTCTTTTTCGCCTTCCTCATGGTGTCATCTTCAGTAACACATGCCTGCATCTGAGCAGGGGACTCAGGAGTGTGTCTGGGCTCCCAGGTTTGGATGCTCACCCTGGTTGTACCCTAACTCCAAACCCAAAGGCGAGTATGAACACCCCCACTCCGACTCCCCTGGAAGGGGGTGCCAGGGTGGGTGGGCACACCTTGGCGGACATGCAAATGTCACTACTACCAAAGACAGTGACACCAGAGCTGCCCAAACGAGCTTACAGCCTAACAGGGGAGACCTCGCGACTTGGCAGGGCACACACGTAAGGTGTATTTCTTCGTTGTGATGTTTTGCTTTGAATCTCGCACTGCTACGCACAAAAGCCAATGATAAAATAAATCACCCGGGCATGGTATTGATTCTTCTATGATGATTACATAAAAAATGTAAATGCCTTGGCCTGTTACATAAATAATTCCCCTCTGGCATTCATTATGGACATTGCAGCCATACCTTTAATTTCATTTACCCAGTTTCTTTTGTGAAAGACATCCAAATTTTTCCTTCAGCCTATTCCACTCACTTTCCGCAGTGGAATACGTGCAAAGGAAGAGCAGAAGCGTAGGCAAGAGAGGGGAATTGATTGCTGCCAGCCTGGTAGGGAAATGTTAACCTTGCAGGCAGGGGACAAACAGCAGAGTCATCTGCAACGTGCAAACCAGCTTCTTCATTTCCATAGTGAGTCAAGGGAAATGCCCTTCAGAAATTCTCAAAACTATTACCGCTATAAAGAAGTTGTCTTTAGCGGGACCCTGTGGACAAAAAGGAATTTAAAAAATAAATACTAAGATTGACTGTATCAGCAGAGCAGTTTTTGACATAGAAAACGATGCTTGGTGGTCACTGTTCACATAACACAGATGCAGACTACACATTAGTCCCTAAATGCAACCTAATGAGATAATTTTCAGGTAACAGAGATGCTAAAACTGCCTCTACTTCAGTGTCCCACCCCTCCCTGTCCTGTCCAAGTCCTCTCTCTGCCCTATCCCACATTTCTAAGTCACTCACAACAGACTTTTTACACCCAGGCAAGATCTCTCTCACACTTGATCAAATGTGGTTTGCTTGAACCTGGACTGCAGTGCCGAGTCTATTTCTGAAAGTAATTATATTTCCGAGATTAATTTGAGGAGGTTTGGCTCAGCTCGACCCAGTTTGCTTTAGGAAACACCAGATTTACACCTGCTACCCCATCCAGCCAGCGGGTGCTGCAGTGCTAAGGCAGAGTGTGACACCAGCAGCGGTCCAGCCCCGTTCCGAGCCCCTCGGGGGATGTATGTTATCCATACAGAGCTCCACACACGCCCTCAGCCGCCCCCCGGCTCCCGCACCCACTGCGGGAGCCTCCGCTCAGCCGCCGCCGCCGCCTGGGGACAGTGTCACCGGCCGCTCTCCCCGGCCGCTCCCGTCCGAGCGGCCAAGGCTCAATTTAATTTTTATTTCATTTTATTTTTTTTTCCGGTAAGCACCGGGATGGAAATAATGATAATAATGATAATAATGATAATAATGAAAATGATAATAACAATAAATTATCCATTAACTAAATAGGGAATTATCCGTTAATTATAATGATCAGGGAATAGTTACCAGCCAGGAGCCGCGCTGCAACAGGCGATGCCGGGCGGGCGGCGGGGCTGCCGCACCCCCCTCCGCCTGCTCCCACCGCCGCCGCGCCGGGCCCTGCCGCGCCGGGAGGCCCCGCCCACCGCCCGTGTGGCCACGCCCCCGGACACGCCCCTTTCGCCTGTGGCGGGCGGCGAGGCACGTGAGCAAGGCGTTGGGGTGAGCAAGGCGTTGGGGTGCTGGGGAGGGTGCAGAGAAGGGCAACGAAGCTGGTGAGGGGCCTGGAGCACAAGTCTGATGAGGAGCGGCTGAGGGAACTGGGGCTGTTCAGCCTGGAGAAAAGGAGGCTGAGGGGAGACCTGATCGCTGTCTGCAACTACCTGAAAGGAGGTTGTAGCGTGGAGGGTGTTGGTCTCTTCTCCCAAGTAACAAGTGATAGGACGAGAGGAAACATCCTCAAGTTGCACCAGAGGAGGTTTAGATTGGGTATTAGGAAAGATTTCTTCACAGAAAGGGTTGTCAGGCATTGGAACAGGCTGCCCAGGGAAGTGTTTGCGTCACCATCCCTGGAGGGGTTTAAAAACATGTAGATGAGGGACCTGGGGGTCCTGGTGCACAGCAGGATGACCATGAGCCAGCACTGTGCCCTTGTGGCCAAGAAGGCCAATGGCATCCTGGGGTGTATTAGAAGGGGGGTGGTTAGTAGGTCGAGAGAGGTTCTGCTTCCCCTCTACTCTGCCCTGGTGAGACCTCATCTGGAATATTGTGTCCAGTTCTGGGCCCCTCAGTTCAAGAAGGACAGGGAACTGCTGGAGAGAGTCCAGCACAGGGCCACAAAGATGATTAAGGGAGTGGAGCATCTCCCGTATGAGGAAAGGCTGAGGGAGCTGGGGCTCTTTAGCTTGGAGAAGAGGAGACTGAGGGGTGACCTCATTAATCTTTATAAACATGTAAAGGGTGAGTATCACGAGGATGCAGCCAGGCTCTTCTCGGTGACAACCAATGATAAGACAAGGGGCAATGGGTGCAAACTGGAACACAGGAGGTTCCATTTAAATTTGAGAAGAAACTTCTTCATGGTGAGGGTGCCAGAGCACTGGAACAGGCTGCTCAGGGAGGTTGTGGAGTCTCCTTCTCTGGAGACATTCAAAACCCGCCTGGACGCCTTCTGTGTAACCTCATCTGGGTGTTCCTGCTCCGGCGGGTAGATTGAACTAGATGATCTTTCGAGGTCCCTTCCAATCCCTGACATTCTGTGATTCTGTGATGAGGTTCATAGGGACATGGTTTAGTGCCAGTGTTAACAGTTGGACTTGATGATCTTGAGGGTCTTTTCCAGCCAAAATAATTCTGTGAACGGATGAATCAAAGCAAGAAGTCCTGGGTGTGTGTACAGAGTTTGCAGATGTTTGCATGGTGGGACCAGGCTGCCCCTATTTAGATCAGAGGCAGGAGCTAAGTCTGGTTGAAGGTTTGTCTGTTCTGCTTGTGTCGAACAGTGCTGCACAAGGAACCTTTTAAATGAAGATGTAAAAACTATGATAACGAGAAGGGAAAATTTGTGCTTAAAGTTGGGAAAGATTCAAGATGAAGAACAAAATGAAGCACAATGTTATATCTTACTGGTATTGTGTATTGCACTTCACGGTGACTATATTGCTCAATAAAATATGGCTTTTAAAAGGGTAACTAAAATTTTCCTCTAAGCTGATACACAGAATAGATGCTTTTTCGTGGTCAACATTAACCTGCTTTTGTTACCGTCCAGCAGGAAGTTCCTGTTATTTGGCCATGGTTAGAGCAGAAAACAGCTGTATCAAGGTTTCTTTTGATCCACATCTGAAGTCTCTCTGTACTGCTCTCCCTCTTTGTAATATGTTTGTGGTAAATTGTTTCCCCCTGCTCTCTTCTGCCCCTGACTTTGCTCTTCTCCCATTGCAGGGTCTCAACCTGTTCATCACAGGTGCCTTCTTTTGCTCCTGTATCTTTTACTCTGCTTCTCCGTATTCACCAGGCTGAATTTCCCCACAAATAATTTTCTTCTTCCCATCTTCAGCATTGATGAGGCTTGTTGGCTCAGCTGTCTGGTGTCTTGAGCTAAATTAGACCTACGGTGGTGACCACAGCCATGTTTTTGTGGCCACCATCTTTATACTTCTCAGTTCTTCTTTTGTTTTGATTTTTATCTTGAATCTCACCAACTATAATGGGCAATTTTGTCTCATGAGAAAATCACATTCCCTCTCCCTTCAGCTTGCTTGACTCTTATCTTCCTTCCCTGCCAAAAACACCAGGGTTTTTTGTCTGTGCTGCATTTTCTTCAGTGCCCCCACTTAGCCTCATGTTTTCCTTCATATCCCTCCTGCTCACCTCCACAACTTCAGGGTTCCCCCTGGTGCTTTCACCTCCCTCCCTGACCCTGAGCCAATTGAATGAGCTGTGCACACTCGCTGTCAGGAGTTCTTCCACTCCATTTTCATCCTCCGCTTCGCTTCTTTCCAGCCTGTTCTGCCCCCGGGCAATTCGCAGGCAGTGCTCCTCAAGGCACTGATGATTTCTTCTTATCCAAATATGTGAATGTTTCTTGCCATCTTTGGTCTGTCAACCAGTTTCAACACAGGTTACCTCTAATTGAGCATTTCCATATCTTTAGACTTATGCCGTGATGGGGTGTGCACTCTAGGTCTTGATTTCTATAGAAGGAGGCCCAAACGTTGCTCAGAAAGGTGGTGGGGTCTCTGTCCTTGGGTAAAGCTCTGAGTAACCTGCTCAGACCTCACAGGCAACCCTGCTGTGAGCAGGAGTTTGGACTAGAGACCTCCTGATGTGTCTTCCAGCCCGAATTATTATCCTGCGCTATGATCCATGTGGCAGGTGCCAGAACCCTAATCCTGAAGAATGGAGGACTGGAGTGATAAGATACAGTGTATCACCCAGGAAGTCTAGGCATAGCTATAGAGTGTTTTGTACCTATTCTTGAAATTAATGGTCTTTGGCTTTTTAAAAAGTCCTCTATTGTGGGGGTTTGGTTGTTGTTGAGCTGTTTGGGGTTTTTTTTCTTAATATTATATTCTTCCTTCTGTGTCTCCAGTTTATTGCAAGGATGCTGTCCCCAGCCTCTGGGTGACCTCATGAACCGTACCAGATTCAAGTTATTTTTGCATAGCAGTAGCTCATCTTGTTGCGATATTTGACCATTTATTCAAACTCAGTATGGCTATAATTGAACTCCAGGCTTCCTTTTCAAGCTTCCTCTGCTTCTTCCTTTCTCCATCCCCTTGTTTAGCTGTCATTCAAGTCCATTAGCTAGGTGTCAAATCTGAACCCAGTCCTGTTTATACACTTCAGGACTGTGTTCATTTCTTTCATCATAGTATTATTTTTCTATTAGTTACAGTTTTATATAATGCTACACTTCATTTAAATTAATGTTGTCCACATGCAAAGTTGCACTGAAGTCTGAAGTTTATCTACTTGCAAATTAAATTATTGAAATATTTTTTGCCTAGAGATGTCCTTGCTCCTAGCTGTGTGTGACGGTTTTCTTAATCTTCATAAATCTTCCTGTGAGCCATTAGTTTCCTGATGACACTTTCAGTTTCTCTTCAAAGTCACCTTCGTCAGTGCTTTCTCTTTTGTGTTTTCCTTCTGATTTCCCACTCTTTAGGACTGAGTCTTTATACTGTGTGATGTCTTACATGTTTTTAGCCCTAGACCAGAAAAAAACCCACACATACACACGCACAAAAATAAACCCCAAAGAAACACCAAACACTCTGCGATTTGGGATGCAGATAATCTTGAAAATTACTGTGAATCAGAGATTTGCTAAACTTGGCTACTAATAAGAGGATTTCTGAAATGAAATCAGGGGTTCTTTGATTGAAATCAGTATCATTGTATGCATTCATAAACTAATAGGAAGCCAGAAAGAAGCATGAAATTACTACTTGCAGACTCAGCCTTTTACCAAGGTTAACTGTTGCTCTTATTGAATCTGTTTATCCAGCAGAAAACTGTTTCCGGGAGCTTTCGGAATCCTTGCCATCCTTGTTTCTCTATTTTAGTGTTCCTTCTTCGTCTCAGAGATTAAAACCTCCTCCAATTGCCTCACCTTTTGTGACTGAGGTGTTGAAAAAATTCTTTAATGGAAGCATTCCAAAATTAATAGAATAGCTTTTTATATATATGTATAACATCACTGATTTATTTCCTGAAACACTAATGATAACTAGAAAAACTGTTGAATCAGTCACTAAGAGAACAAATTCCCTTTTTGGCCACTTCTCTTGTTTTATGATTCTTTTATCACCTGATTTATCTGAGCAGACATGTAGAGTTCAGCACCTTAAACCAGAGATTATGATTTCTCCTGGTTTGCCTTGTCAGATTTTTCTAATTTTTTGAAATATCTTCAGTCATCTGGCAGGAACAAAGGCAAAGCAGAAAATGGTTGAGCAGCCAAAACTGCTTCGTACACTGCTGGCTCCTAAGCTGCCATCTAAACTGTCTGCACCAAGGGAGAATGTTGGTAAAGGTAAATTGTACGAAGACAGTTCCTGTAGTGCATAGTTTCAAATTCCATGTGTTCTCTAAAATTATCATAGAAGAAAATAAATCACAAGTTAAGCTACTAGTCCAAAGCAGTGTGAATAAGACTGCAGTATGACCCGTATGACCTGCATCTCTTTGGGAGGCTCTTCATGTAAACAGTGGAAGGGTCATTGGGGCAGGTCCTGGAACTTGCATGTTCCACTTATCAGGCTTGAACACTACCCACTGGATAACAGAGGCATTCCCCCTAGCTCATCCAAAAGTATGAGATAACATGAAAAACTGCTGCCGTCAAGAAGAATTAAATTAGATCACATGGAGTCAGACCACAAGGGAAGTGAGATACAGCTTTGATTCACACAAAATGAAAAAAATGAGGTTTTGGGGGATGGTCCTGCTCTTCTCAGAATATACATCCATGTAAAAAATACATATATTGGATTATATTATTTTAAAGGCATCAGGGATTTCCAATTAAAACAAAGAACTTGCAGTGCCATATGGTTCGGAAATAACTGGGCATTTTGTGTGTCTGTGTATGTGAATGAAAAGTGCTTTCTAGATTCTATAAAGTAGCTGTTGATTAAATATTTAAGGACTAATCTTTAAAAATAAAAGTGGAAAACAATAACATGTTCTGTAATTGAAACATTTTTAACCTCAGTAATAAAAAAAATAAGCTGGAAACTAGGCACCAGTCCTGCAACCAGGTCTGTAGAGAAGGACCCCGGCATCTGAACAGGTTCGCTGACTTTTGTCCAAAATGTCAAGCCCCAGGATGTGCTGTAGAAGTACAGCATACAGAAATTTTACAGTGATTTTTTTCACAGATCAGCACAGTAGAATAAAGTGGTAGCATGAAAAAAACAACGCTGGCCCTACAAACTGGGTTAAAGAGACCAAAGCAAGCGCTTTTTTCCACTGTCTAGCTTCTGTAATTCTATAGGAGTATCTAAATAGCTAAAACTCCTCAATCTTCACATGATCAATAAAGCAGGCAAACAGAAACAAAATAAGTCAAAATAATGTTTATGATGTTTGAAATAGATGGTAAGTAATTTGACTTTTTGTTTTGTTAGAATACTGTCATACTGTATTTGTTATTATAATTAAATAATATTAATTTAAAAGGAACAAAAATAATATATTGAAAGTAATACAGTATGAAAAATAGTAAAGAAAATTCAGTTATAGAAGTGAGGTTGAAAAGTCAGATGATATAATTATTGGCCCCTCGATATTATTAAACCCTTCTGAATATTATTTTGAGAGGCTGGTAGAATTGATTTCTGTACAATACATTTCCAGTCTTGGGCTGTCCTAACAAATGTAAATATTTCTGGTTCACTACCAGAGCTGTGCTTCAATGATTTAAACCATTTTAAAAGTGATAGATGAACCTTTTATCCTGAAACAAAGTTCTGTTGTGATGGCTCTCCTTGTAGTAGTACATATTAGTGATGGATGCTATTTATAGATTATGTATTTATATAGTAGACCTGCCAAGAATCTAAGAGCTTGGCAGTAAAGTTTGTTCAAGGATCATTTCTCCAAATGTAACCATTACACCTGAAAGAGATTTATACAGCAGCATGCCCATTGATCAGCAAGCAACTCTTCAGCAGTGGTAACTCGATCATCTTGGTGGATGGGATGGTTTTGTGCTTCGTGAAGTGTAAGACTGAGACCTGAGAGCAGGAGCCCTGGGCTAGGAAAAAATGATAGTGTGGTGTGTCTGTTCTCCTGCAGGGGAATATAGAAAGCGAGGACATAATGCAGTGAAGCAGTTGACTGAAAAGGCAGCAGGAATGTCAGGGGGTGGACGGTGCCCAGCAGAGGGGTGGAAGCTCTCAGCCACAGTGGTGGAGCACAAGAAAGCCAGGGAGAAAAGGAATGGCCCCAGCTTGCTTTGGAAGCTGAGCTGTCGCAGAGAACTATTAATCATAGAGTGGTTTAGGTTGGAAAAGACCTTTGAGATCATTGAGTCCAACCATAAACCTAACACAGCCGAGTTCACCGCTAAACCATGTCCCTAAGCACCACATCTACGTGTCTTTTAAATACCTCCAGGGATGTATTAAGAGTGACTTCTCCTTCAGCAATCCCTGGAAATGAGTCTTCCTAGCAAAGGGAACAGAGCACTAAGCTTGTGGAACAACAGAGGCTGAATGAAGGATCATTTACTAAATATTTATTTGTTGGTAAAAATGTTCAGGACTAAACGTCGGCTGGGTGCAGTACTGTTTGGAAATTGGGGACTATGTAAGGACCCAGTGGACCTCCAGTATGAGGTCTTTGGTGATAGTCCATCAGTTGTGTGAGGTGTATGAAATGAAATTCTGCCTAGGTGGTGTGGGACACCAGGGCTCAGTGCCATCCCACCATATGCTATCGAACGGAGGTGGATAAGAAAACAGAATTTCTAAGCCTCTTGGTAATCTGTGAAGTGAGGTAAGCAATTTCAGTGAGTTGTTAGCTGTCTGAAGGTCCAGTTCATCCTCTGAAGAGGTTCATCCTCTCTGAAGAGAGGAATGGTATATCGTATTGCATTACTAGAAGGATCCAGGACAGGAGCAGACAGACGTCTAACTGTGGTGCTTCAGCTGCAGTAGGAGGATGAATCCAGACCTTAAGGGCTGATAGAAGTGCTTCTGCACAGGCATGATCAATTCTGTGAAACTGCCTACTTGGAAAAGATCCTGCAGTCACTTTTGAGACAGTTCCCAGAAATTGATTCACCCGTTCTCTTCACAGCTTGACCACAACTGACCTCATTTGAATGATCAAACTTAAAACAAGTCCACTTCATGGTGCTTTTCTGATAAGGAAGTTCCCTTTGTGCATCTGTTCATCAGATTCGTCATGTTCAGACACAAATCCAGCTCAAAGACCCCCTTCTTCAGACTCAGTTCCAGCCTGTCAGTACACAGCCCCAGTTGACCACGTTCCTTCTTGCCCAATACGTTTCCAACACAGACATGCGTATCTCCTTAATCCAGACAGTAACAGATACAGTTCCAGTCCAAAACCACAGGTTTCTACGACTTAAGGAGAGGTTTGATGCTCTCTGAAGCAAGTTTCCCACCAGAGAAAGTGGAGCAGAAAGGTGATAGATACTCTCCAAGTCTGGTTCATAAGAATCGCGACCCTGCATGTTGGTCTTTACCAGGCATTACTGCAAGCAGAGTTGAGCAATATGAAATTATTCCTGTCTACTCAAGCAGCCAAATGCCAAAACAAAGCAAAGAGAAAAAACGTTTTTTCTGTCCAACCTCCTAGGAGAGATTTTATTGTTACTGAAATTCCTAGTGGGCCTGATAGCTACCCATCTCACAAAAAACATAGATTCTCTTGTATGAAGCACTGAGACTTACAGAGTACTGGCCCTGCCCATTTCACTCCTGTGTTTACACTGGAAAGTCTGGCTGCAGTTTCATCTTCTCACCCTCACGTCTGAAGACAACACTCAAAAAGCTGCTTTTTCCCACTACAACTGTGAAGTCCTCAGTAGCTGGTTAATGATTGAAAAGAGGAGCTTGCAGCATTGTAGCATCTACCTCTTCAGCTGTGCAGAAACAAGTGTTTATGGCGCCATGCTGCACACCAGATAATCTATCCAGCTAAAAAAAAAAATAATAATTAAAAAAACCACAAAAACCAAAAAACCCCACAAAACTGTATTTATTAAAATCATGAGGGGAAGTGTTTGTCTCATCTTTCTGCTGTGGTATTCTAGAAGCAGGTATACAGCTATCTCTGTACCTCCTCTATAAATCACACACAGTGGAAATGGCATTTTGATGTGTGGCAGTGATATGAAATGTGAAAATGCAGAGTCAACTAATTGTCACACTCTGGTTTTGCTTGTGTTTGGCCCAGAGGGTGCAATTCTGTGGTGGTTCTCGCTGCTGCAGTGTGGTTCTGTAGCACAGGTTGCACGGGCACAGCTCCAAGGGACCAGCTGTTCCTCTGGCAAGAACTCTGCTGTTCTCAGAGTGTGAGAGATGTGCTGCATCTTGGAAGAAAAGAGCAGCACTCAGAGATTTTCTGACAGACACTTTGCTGTAAGGTTCACATTCCTAGTTGTATCCAGTCTACCCAAAATTGTGAAAGGCTACAAGCAACACTGCATGGTTGCCACAAACTTTTTCTGCTAGCTGTAGTTTCATCCAAACTCTTTGCATGGGTAGGAATAGTTGACATGTCACCAGGGACTAGAAGAGTAGTTTTGAGGAAGCGGATGAGATAACATGTGGAAGTTTCATCCTACTAAAAATGCATTTTGTTAGAAAGGTACTCTGATGGGTTTCTTTTCAGCAGCATTGAAAGAAGAAAATATATACTGGATCCCAAGCATTTTCTAAGGTCTTATCTCAGCCTCTCCTTTTCAGGGAGGCCACCAGAGTTGGGAATAGCTGATGCTGTAGTGTTCCCTTCTCCCTCTCTTTCTCAGGAAGGTGCACCTTTTCTTATTCCTAACTCTGTGTGTTGTCCAAAACTGTTTCTAAAAGAAATCTGTGGAGTTTGTAAACCGCTGCTTCCTTCCATGACAGTCAGGCAGTCTCCATCAGATCTAACTGAAACCTTGAGGAGGGAGGTCATCTCACCTAATTTGCCCTAAGGCTAATCACTTAATCACAACTATTATTCTATGTAGTGTCTTAAATCTTAGTCGATACATTAAGATATGACTGTCGCGTGAAGATTTTGGAGTACAGAAGCAAAAGTCCCTTTCTAGACTGTTTTGGAATGCTAAGACCCAGCTTCTTCCTCCTGGGTTTTGATATTTAATTGAGGCGCCCATCTCAACATCCACACTGAGTGGAGAGAATACCTCTAGAGGTCATCTCAGCTCATGTGCTAGCCGAAACATAGTTTTGGATGCTGAAAAGAGGCTAAGCCATCATACTTTTTCATACTAGGTAAAAAACCAGAGGCCTACACACTGTGTAGGAGTTGGGAATGGTCTGAGCTGCAGGGTTGGACTAGGTAACCTCCAGAGGTTCCCTTCAGCTTAAATTATTCTGACTCTGCGGTTTTCTGTCATTTGTGTTTCTAATTAATCTTTCTGTTTTTTTTCACTCGAGATTGTTTTTATTGGAAGATCTCCAGTATCTGGACATTTCCTATAATTATATTAGCCTTATTCCTCATGATATTGAGAACCTTAGGTATATAAGCAACATAAAATGAAACCAGATCTGTACATCATAATGCTGTGGACCATATTCGGATATTAATTGTGTCAGTGAATACATCAGACAGATTAATTGCACTCTCTCTCCCCCTTCTTCATCCTGCCCTGTGTGAGAGGCTTATTTAATCAAAAGCGGTAAATGACAATTGTATACCTGGAATAGCTGGGGGTAGAGCCAACCACTATTTGCAAGCATCTTGCTGATAGCTGTAAGTCAAATATTGCCACACAAAATACAATCATTCTCTCATTTGGACCATATATGTGTATACACTTGATTTGTATGATGAGGAAAGAGAAAATGTATTTCTAAACCATATGTGGTTGTTTTCAAGCAACACGATGTGTCGGTTAGGTGATAATTAAAACATAGCTCTGTGGAACTCACCCAGTAGAAACTATAGAAAAGGAATTATTCATAACTAAGACTGTGTCGGTCTTTGTTTGTTGATGTTCTCTGTGTACTTGTCAAATGCATTCAGATATACCCATCCATGTCTTTCAAGACAACCCAGGTATTTAAATTATAATTAGAAGATTATTGTATGTACGATTGTGTCTGTTATGTAAAGCACACTCTAAGAAACACATAGCATTTTATGCATACATGCTATCTTGGTTACTAATTAATCAGGTTGGAATTAGGACATTATATAACCTGGTCAAGGTAGGATACGGTAGCCTAAAAATGCCTGGTGGTCTTGAAAATTACAGAAAGCTCGAATGTCTGAACATTGAAGGGAACCAGCCCTCTGCTTTGCTATCTGGGGTTTTGAATCTTCCACTAAAATTCCTCAGAATAGAAAATAACTTCATACACCCCTTGTTATGAAAGGAAGAGATTCAGAACCAGCCTCAGCAGCTCACCCATCTACCTGCCCTTTGCTTCTCCAGAAATAACCTAAAGATACACAGACATCACAGAAGATATTAAAAAAATATTAGATGAGTAAATAATAGAGGAATATGTCCTGTTCCCTTGCCCCCCAGTGGAGTATTGCGAGCAAGAAATATGCATAGTTGTGTCCTAATCAGTAATTGTAAAAGTACCAGGAAAGTGGAAGATCATACTTGGTCCATTCTTTCAAGTTTAATTAATGTTGATCAAAGGTTGCTATTAGATAATATGGGGTATATAATGGTTTCCACACAGGTATAGTCAGTTTAGATTTTGAGTATATCTGGGTGAACGTGAAACTACTTTTAAGGGAGATTTATTAGGCATGCAAAATACTTCCTTCTATTTAATGTTCCCAGGATTTTACACTGCCACCTGTCCTCCAGACAAAACGTGTGTTGCAGCTTCATGTTGTGGCTGCGTGTCAAGCCAGTGTGTTCAGAAAGGAGATGGGCCTGAAGCTTACAGCCGAGACAAAAATGATGTCAGCTCCGTTTCTGGGACTTGCAGAAACATTTTCTTCCCTCCCTCTCCACCCTGTTCCACTGTATGGTACAGCTTTCTATTTTTGACAAGTCCGCCTCTTTCTTACCCACAGGAGCTCTGCAGACTGTGCATTAGAGCTAGAGTAATTACTTCTTTGCAACAGTGTGGGCCTTAGCTAAAATGGAGCTGAGGAAGTTGAAGCACCTTCTCCAGCAATGAACCATAATCATTTTGAGGCCAGATAATTTCTTTCATTTGCATTTGGGAGTGAGGAAGTTGAACTGCTGTGGGTGTGAATATAGCCTTAGAAGGATGATGCTAAGTTTTTTACCCAGTTTCTTCCCCATTGTAGTTTTACTGTCTGTCATTGGTGCCGTGGACTTTTTGGTATGGCAAAGGACTTGGGCTTGTCTAACGCTGCAGGACCATATTTAGATTTGGAAGGCTTCCCTTTTCCTTCCATGCCTGCTCGTCATCATACCATAGAAACTCCATTTCTCAGACCGAGGCTTGAGCCTAGTACTTTGTGGAGAGTGATCTGGATTACAGCAGAGGAACTGCGAATGGGATAAAATAGTTAAGAAGTACAAGATCTCATGTTATTTTGTTAGACAACCTGGGAATCAGCTGGAATGATGCAATCACTTGCTGTGTACTGTTGCCATATTCCTTAAAGTGTTTTCAGCTCTGGATGGTCTTTTTCAAACCATTGAATATGTAGTTGAATCAAAATGAAAGGCAGACTCAGCCCTATGTAAAATCAATGAAGTCATATACTGACCCTGTATTTCCTCCAGTGATATCTGGCAAGGTATCAGATTCTTCCCCACAGCTAGCAATATGTCATTTTACATCATAATACTTGTCATTGCTTTAAAAAAATGGATAACTTTATTCCTGGACTACAAATTACATCTAGTACCAATTTGTCAAAACTGCAACATTTTTGCAAGCTATAGAAAGTCTCATAAATACTTTTCTATTTATCAACATTTTGTTTACTATAGGAAAAAAATTATATTTTTAAATGAGTTCCAGTTCCCAACTCCGAATGCCTGATGTTTCTCTAAATATTAAAAAACCATAATGAAACAAAAAAAACCCCTTGCCTAAGTGGCTTGATGATGAAGACGGCCTGCAACAAAACTGGGATCCGAGCTCCAGCTTCTGATTTGGTGCCCCCTAATCATAGAATTGTTCAGTAAAGGCTTAGTTGATGCTTTGTGTAGCTTCCCACGTTGTATCAGAGCAAGTGATACAATATAGAAAACCAGTGAAACTCAACTGCCATTTTAATAAACGAAACTCAAAACCACTTAACAGGACAGATGCAGAATTAAGAAGTGCAACAGATTTTCATGCCTTTTGGTTTTATGACAAAAATCCAGCATTTTTTCACAGAATTATACAATCATTTTGGTTGGAAAAGACCCTCAAGATCATCAAGTCCAACCATAACCTAACACTGGCACTAAACCATGTCTCTAAAAACCTCATCTACGCGTCTTCTAAACACCTCCATGGATGGTGACTCAGTCACTTCCCTGGGCAGCCTGTTCCAGTGCCTGACAACCCTTTCCATGAAGAAATCTTTCTTAATATCCAATCTAAACCTCCCCTGGTGCAACTTAAGGCCATTTCCTCTCATCCTATCACTTGTTACTTGGGAGAAGAGACCAACCCCCTCCACGCTCCAACCTCCTTTCAGGCAGTTGCAGACAGCGATCAGGTCTCCCCTCAGCCTCCTTTTCTCCAGGCTGAACAGCCCCAATTCCCTCAGCTGCTCCTCATCAGACTTGTGCTCCAGGCCCCTCACCAGCCTCGTTGCCCTTCTCTGAACTCTCTCCAGCACCCCAATGTCTTTCCTGTAGTGAGGGGCCCAAAACTGAACACAGGGTTCGAGGTGGGACCTCACTAGAGCCGAGTAGAGAGCGAGAATCACAGCTAGACTTCAAGGGTTTTATTCTGATCTCTGTAACAACCATTGTACCTGTGCCTGTGCCAAGGCAACCATTTTTTATTTTCAAGGATTTTTATCACTGGTCTGTGACAGACTTTGTACCCTGATGCACTGAAGTCAGTGCCTGAGTCTTCCCTGATTTTGGAGTGCCCACTGCTACAACCTGGACCCAACAGGGGAAGGACTTGTTGCCTCATCTTCCTGATACGGCCCCATGGGACTTGCCCAAAACTTGGCATATTCACAGCCTTCAGCTGGAATTGCATTGGCTTTGTCTTGTGTCTGAGGAGATCTTCAATGTTCTGTGACTTGAGGTTGGAAAGGCTGGTCATGGCTCTTCATAGAAGTTGTAAACGCAACATTACACATGTAGTTGGGAAGCAGAGACAGGAGAGGGAAATGCCAAGAGAGAGATGAAAAACTGGTGATACAGGCACTTCTATGGACAGAGGGACACCTCTGATCCAGTGACTCATTTACGGCATTTGTCCCAGAATAATTGTTGGATAAAATGCATCAGTAACATCAAGGGGCAAGGCCAAACACATGGTCCTCCTGCTCCTAAGAGAACGTTTTCAGTATTTGGCCATGAAGGCAGGTGCATTCGGCCAACCTCTCACTTTGGCCCCATGAATCTTGCATGCCTGATGACGGCTATGTAGCACCAGTGCATGGCACGAAAAGTAGTCCCTCTTTCCCTCTCCATTAGCCCTTCTGCTTTCCCCCACACATCACATTATTCCTATTGACTTATGGCTGGTGAGCTCTGCTGCGATACAGTTACGAGGAGCGAAATCACCTCAGCTGAAGAACGAATGCTTTTCACCTCTTGGTAAGTGCTCCAACCTCTGAACGGCCCTACAGGCACTGTTTCCCTTCTCCCCTCCTCCTCCTCAGTGGTTTCAGGTGAAATTGGTGTTGTGTTTGTACAGTTCCCAAGGAATGGTAGCCCGCTGGAGTGTGTGAAGCCATGAGTCTTCAAGCGCCTTGGGGAGCCGCCAGAATTTAGGTGCCTGGGGACAAAGTCCAAACCAAGGATGCAGGTAGGCTTCACTCTGTTAGCTCAATGCACCTGAAATCTGGTTTCTGTGGAGCCGAAAGATGAAAGTAACTTTGTGACTCTTTGTCCATTTGCTATACTAATTATAGTAAAAAGCTCAGACTGATTTGTCTGCTGGGATTTTCACCAGAGTCATTTAATTCAGCTGAATGTTCTTTCAGTGTAGATACCCAGATACGGGCTGGGGATAGGCAGCAGTGTGAACTGGAAGTGAAGTTAGAGAAATTAAAATGAAGGAGCAGAAATGGATGTAGCAGAAAGAGAAATGAAAGGGAATTCAGAGGCTTAGTAGAACTCATGAGCATTACAGTGAAGAGAGAAATCTGAAAGAGTTTATGCAAATAATAATAAGCATTATTCAAACACAGAAAACTGGGAAATGTGTCACTTGCATGGAGATTGCCATTTGCTAAGTGTTAAACCTCCACATACAGAGGAGAAAATTGATTTAGGCAGCACAGCAGTTTCAATGCCCGCCATAGAGCAGGTGGTCTGAACAACCACCTCATGATCTTGAAATGAGCAGGAAGGGAAAAGCTCCATAGCACAGGAGGAAGGGAGATTTTTATTTTTCTTGAAAGTTGTCTGGGACCGATGTAATCTAGAGGATCCGTGCATGCCGAAGAGCCCATGGCTGAAATTCGAAATAATTTCAAAGCATCACCAAATTCAGCAGCTAGCAAGATCCCCAGTAAACTTTCCAACAGCCTTCGGCTTTCGCTCACTTGTTCCTGGCTGCTCACAGCGAGGAAAATAAACTCCGGCACTGCAGAGTACAGTAAGTGCTTCTGCAAGGGGAGGTGCAGCACAGCTAAACACAGACACACTTCACCTCTGTGCTCTGGGCTTGGAGTTGGCTGGCAGAAGATGAGCTGTGAGCTGCAGTTACATTGTCTTCCATGCAATGTGCCCTTGTGGCCAAGAAGGCCAATGATACCCTGGGGTACATTAGGAAGAGTGTGACCAGCAGGAGGAGGGAGGTTCTCTTGCCCCTCTACTCTGCCCTGCTGAGGTCACATCTGGAGTACTTCGTCCAGTTCTGGGCTCCCCAGTTTAAGAAGGACAAGGAATTACTGGAGGGAGTCCAGCAGAGAGCTATGAAGATAACTAGGGGTCTGGAGCATCTTTCTTATGAGGAGAGACTGAGAAAGCTGAGTCTGTTCAGCCTGGAGAAGAGAAGGCTGAGAGGGGATCTTATCAATTCTTATAAATATCTCAAGGGTGGATGTCAAGAGGATGGGACCAGATTCCTTTCAGTGGTGCCCAACGATAGGATGAGGGGCAACAGGCACAGACTGGTGCACAGGAGGTTCCATCTGAATATGAGGAGGAACTTCTTTACTTTGAGGGTGCCAGAGCACTGGAACAGGCTGCTCAGAGAGGTTGTGGAGTCTCCTTCTCTGGAGACATTCAAAACCCACCTGGACACATTCCTGTGTGATCTGCTCTGGTGAACCTGCTTTAGCAGGTGGGTTGGACTAGATGATCTCCAGAGGTCCCTTCCAACCCCAACCATTCTGTGATTCTGTGATTATTGTTGCTGTTATCGTCGTTATTATTATTTCAAGTGCAGCACTGCCTCACTGTCAGTGAGAGCTGGGCTGTGCCAGCATGGAGGAGGTGATATGTGTCAGCTCCTGCTTGCACAGATACACCTTTAAGGAACAGTAGTCCTGTGTCTTCCAAGGGAAAAAAAGAAAAAAAAAAGTTTGCTAGCATTGAGCTGCTCTAGGGATATCTTTAAGCAATTTCTCTCATTACTTTAGGAATGGCTGTAAAGCTTCTCAGTACTAATTAATAGGAAGTGTCTCCAAACCGAAAGAGCTCCAAATGCATTTGGGGTTTCTGGGCCAGACTGGCAGCCTCTCTGACAGGCCCCAAGGGCGGAGGGCTGTATTCTCTGCATTGCTAACTTGGCAGCAGCACAGAGACTTGGCACAGTGTGTCTTTCACAAAATATGAGTGGCAAAAGGAGTTCGGGGAATATAGGAATAGAGGTGGCCAAGCTTGGAGCCGTGAGAATGAGGAGCCAGAACTTGAAGCAAATGCACGGTGCAGCTGTGTTCTGCAGCCACTAGAAATGCTGGTGCATGTGGGCATTGCTTCCTCGCGATGAACATTTGCTCGTCTCCAGCTTGGGGTGGCTCAGAAGACGCACCTTTGGAGCTGAGAGCAGCACGAGCACAGCAACGCAACATTGCTGGGGTCAGCACTCTGGGTTCTGCTGCTGGTTCTGGGCAGGTTTTGCAGTTTATGTGGCTACAGCTACACTGAGGGTTGTTTGCACAGGCTGGTGGTGTCCACTGGGGCTGCACCGGCCATGTACGTGCGGTGGTGCTGAGGGACCAGGGCAGCATCACTGCACCTTGTCCTGCAGAGCAGAAACCTGAACTGAGTTACGTGCAACCAGCCCCCTCTAGTGGTATTTTCACCGTAAAGTTTTAGTATTTTGTGAAACTGGGTTGGGTTTTATTTTTTACATGTAGCATGGTGTGAGGAGATAGTGACATGATCGAGGTTTAAACTGTTTGAATCGCTTACAAACTCTCTTACCATGCAGACCAAGGCATACGGAGCAAGTTCTGAAGTTTCTGTGACAGGGTGAAATGAAAATGATCAAACTATTCAAATGTGAACAAAGTTGCTGCTTGGGAAAAACGCAAGTTTTCAGTTCAGCACTAAGGCTTCTCTCTTCTCCTCTGTGAAAGTCTTCAAGGCTAGTTTGCCTTCCTCTTAAATGTAAAGCCCCTAAAACTATACTTGAGCATTTTACCAGCAGTATTTATTGCAGCATAACTGAAAGCATCTGACCCACATGCTGGATCATAGGCATCATATTTTACATGTGATGGCCTATGTACAGAGCTCATGCTTACACAGTTCCTCGAAGAGAGAACTGTAAAAGCTTAAAAGTACAGCCAGCTTGTGCTAGAGGCCTTGGTTTGATCTTCCACTAACTTAACTCAAGATTTTGAAATTGTGTACCCTGGAGGCAGACAGAAAAAGCTTCAGTGAGGTTAGAAGAAAAAACATTCCCTTGTTTTATCAAAAGATCATTGAAAATATAACTCTGACTTTCACATCATGTTTAAGTAGTGCAGCAATAGCTTATTACTGGGTGATAAATGTACAGAATTCCTGCTTCTCGGATGTGACCTGATTTGGAGACAAGAGGTTGTAATTCAGCTGAAGTTAAACTTGGCATTTCTTGATGGTGTTGCATTGGGTCCTGCTCCTTTAAACACACATGTGTGTGTGCATGTGTGTACAAGTAGTTATGTGTGGACGTACCTGTACAGGCAGGCAGGGTTAGAGCAGAAGAAACCGTTTTGTTGCACGACCTTTCTCAATTCACTGCTCCCATCAGCTGGAAGGTGGCTGAAGGGTCCAGGTAATATTGATGGTGTAGCAAGGCACTCCAAAAGCTCTTCCTTTTGCACGCAGAGGATAAAGTAGCTGTGAACAACATACACCTGTATGCTGATTTTCCAGTCAGTGGGGAGGATTTGGGCCACAAATAATAACTGACAGGCACATCATCTCCCATTGCTTATGGAGGAAAAGCCAATGATTGAGGACTGTGTACTGCATTCCTTGGTTGTGTGGCATTTTGTATGTGTGAAATACAGACAGTTTCCAGTTCAACACACAGGGGTGTTGGACTAGCTGGAACATGCGGAGTAGTCATCTGGTCCATTCCAGAGTGTATCCTCCTCCCAGAAAGCAACTACTTGCCGCAGACCCGTTATGCATTAGGCAAGCACAAGAAAGCTGTGTGTGCAGGGGGCATGAAGTGAAGCTTACAACAGGAAAAACTGCAACAATCTGTGCTTAACAGCACCGTACTCTTGCCCCATCAGAGTTACAAAACTCCCAACAGACTTGCTCCTGCTATTCCTAGCTTTTGCTTTTCACTCTTATCTGCTCCTCATTTTGTCCTCTCACTGAGGTCAGCCCCCTTAGACACTTTCTCAGCTGTTCCTGTCACCTGCAACAGCCCCATCTCCTGGGCCATCTATGCTGAGCATCTCTTGAAGTCCAGCTGAGCAAGTATCTTGTGCCTCTCACAATGAGAGGAAAACTGATGTTTCTGCTTTATTGGCTGAGGCCAGGGGGGAGAGAGGTGGTGAACAGACAAAAGTAACTGCTTTCCTTGGTCATCCTGCCTGTGAACCGTGCCAAATCTCTTTGGAGGTCAAGGCACATCTTTCTGATCAACATGAGAAACACCCCTCTCCCTTCCTTTCTTGCCCCTCATCTTGGCTTAAGGCAAAGCCATTGGGCAGTGCACAGGGCAAAATTTAAGTGATGTCTTATTTTTCAGTGTCCAGTTGCCTGTGGCTGAGAAGATCATGAATAGGAATGATGAAATACATACTTATGCAGGCACATAGCTGACTATTAAATACCAAACTGGCCACCTGGGGTTTCTACAAGCAGCTTACAACCATCACACAGTACTAGAAGCTCAAGCTTATGCATGAACTCCATAATTTCCTGCAGCCCCAGTGCATGAACTGCCACGCGGTGGGTTATATGCCATGCCAGAGCCTCTTGCTGGAGTAGCACGCAGCACCCTCACTGCTCAGCCTCAGCACGACCCTGGGACCTCCTTCTCACCCTGTGACTCCCAGGGGCCAAATGTTGCAGCACTGCATGTCATACTGCAAATGCAGGGATCAACCCCCTCACACCCAGCCCCTGCCCCCGTTCTGATGGCTGCTTAGCAGAGAGGAAGGAGGGGACAAAGATTTTCTTGCAAAAAAGCAGGAAATCACTGGGCGAGCTTTTATTTCACTGGGGTTGAAAAATTATTCAGTGTCAGCAACTTTCCTCTTGTTCCTCCTTCCCCTGACCGAGGCAGAACTCTGGAGAGAAGTCCTGTGTAGCCACAAGTTGTCTGTTCATTAGATGGGGCTTTGTTCTTGGTCAGCCAGGATGAGTTAGCGGCAAACAGTAAATACCAGCTGCCCCCCGTCCCTGCATGAGCAGTGCTTGAAATGATCTGTGACACAGCAGAGTGGCAGGACCAGCAGGTTTAAGTTTTGTGCCATCTGCTGTCAAATTTGGACAACAGGTTTTGTTTGAGAAATCTGCCCTCTGGCACTGGCGAGGTTTCAGCATTTGTTTTCCTGGTAAGACCCAGCACACATGAAAGACTGGAAGCACTTATGGAGTTGTTGACTTAAAAAAATAGCACCCTAAGGACAGACAGATACTACAGCACGTGTGGTCACAGCCCACCTTTGAAGACAAAGAAGTGGCGCATGGTAAATGGCATTTCTAGATCTAGAGCAGGTGTGACTCCCTGGATTATAAAATCTGAGGATTCACGATCAATTCCTTTTTCTGAGAAAAAAGCATGTGCTTCTGTTCTGTCCTCAGGGAAGCAAAAGTGTGAGGTAGCTCAGTCTTACACCATCAAAACGATCTTTCTTCTAGTTAGCTTGACTGGAATTCTGAATTCCTTGGACTGGGAAGTTATGCAGGTGAACAAGGGTCAATGGGAAACACAATCATAGTTAAGTGGTTGAAAGGTGTTTCAGGCTTCCCTGGCAATCAAGTTGGAATAAAAGACGAGTGGTGAAAAGATACCTGACAGAGAGTGGTGGGGATTTCAGTCATAGAGAAAGTAAAGTCTCTTAGTAATAGTCAAAGGCTAATTCATGTGATATGTGCTGGAAAATTAGAGATCTTCAGGTTTCTTTTCTGGAGGAGAAACAGGGATGGAGAGCAGAAGAGTACTTGGGCTTGAAATGAGTGCCCAGGAGAGACAGTGGCTGAAGGCAATAAGCTGCAGGCACCAAGATGCACTGTCGTGGCAGGTGAGGTGTGAAGGAAGGAATGCTGAAGGCTCTGGTCAACCACTAGTGGCAGATGCTAGAGGAAGAGGAGAGGAAATGCTAGAGGGAAAAGGCGTGGTTGTGGAAGCTAGGAACCCCTGGGAAGGCAGGAGTGAATGACATGTCCACAGGAAATCAAAGAGGAAAGGACGGACCAGGATGGTCTGAAGATTTTCCCTGTGGAAAGATCTGGGAAGACAAAAACATGAGAAAAGGTCATCATATACTTTTGGTGAGCACTCAGCACAGTGCTGGAATAAGACTGTCATGGAGACAGGCCCTGGATGCAGCATCAGAGGCCAGATCCAGAACCAGTAAATGGGCTATTTGTGGAGTTCCCCACCTCCTGTCAGGAGCAACTGGAAGGTTAACTTGGGGAAGTGTCATGTCCATCTCTAGCCAGTACCTGCTGGAGCAGCAGTAGTGCACATCTGCCCTGTAAAAGGGGAAGTACATCTGTTAAGTAGCCAGAAAGCAGTTTTGAAATAGGAAGTGTGAAGGATATACTGGTAGTTATTTCTGCTTTCCCATCAGTCTGTCAAATACAGAAATCCTGGGGATTGGGGCTGGGGGCGGGTCCAGCCTAACTCTGGTACAGGCCTTGTGCCTGACCACTGGGACCTACAGAAGGAGCCCTACTACAGCCAACACAGTGCTATTCAGCAAGGAAAGAGAGCTATGTGTCTTCAAGGCACTTAGAGGAGAGTCTGGGGCAACCAGATACTCTATGTTAAGCAGACTCTGAGAGGAAAAGTTGGTAAGTGATGCTGTTAACATGTTGACTAATAAATTGATGAAACGTAAGAGAATCAAGTTTTTCTTCACTATGGGGAACAGACAGGACCTCTTCTCCCTTCTTTGTGCATTCCATCCTTCCCAAGAAAGTCTGTCTCTTTCACTGTTGTGCCTCTCAAGGTCAGAGAAGAAAGATGCTTCTCTGCTCAGCATGCTGGTCTAGATCTGGGATGTGCTTCCATCTGTACCACCAGCTTCCTCAGGGCTGTTTCAGCCTCAGCTCGACTACATTTTGCTATCCACAAAACAATGCAAACACTTGTCTCCAACTGTTCATCATATCATCTCATCGTATTTTCCTACTTCAGTGACTTCTCAATCTTTTTTACATTTCTAAGTAGCCCTGGGGCTCTCCTTCCATCAGACCCACAAACTTTTTTCTAGTGCGACACGGCAGGACACGCTCGCCATGTTAACACTGTGCCAAGGCATTTTCCTAGGAGAGGAACATTGCTGTTGCAGCCAGATGTTACCAGGGTCTGAGTTAGCTTAGGAAATCCTCTGTTCCAGAAGCATGGGTATGTTATGTTAGCACATAAACTATTAGTCACATTCTTTTGTCTCATCCATAAAACGTGTAGGAGGCCTGAAAACATACCCTATTCCAGTACCCCATTCCCTCTTTGATTTAGTTTCACTTCCTGAGAACCCAGGGAGAGGGAACTTACTGTAGTAACTGTTGGACTGAGATGAGAGCACAGCAAAACAGCTCCTGGCTCCAGGTGAGGCAAATAAATTCTCCTTTCCCACACCACATGCCTTGATGCACAATGTAAGCACTTCAGCGGAGTCACTGACTTGCTTTGAAGTGACCACAGCACCGCATTCCTTCTGCTTTATGCAACGCACTGTGATTTCTTCCAGGGAATGCTTCTTGGCATTGTCTCCTAAGGCAACAGGCAGGTCTTTCCAAGGATCTGTATGTGCTACTCTATAGCACTTTTTCTTTTCTTCAGGCTGAAAACAGCTCAGTGAATTTGCTTCGCCCTTTTTTTTTTTTTTTCTTGCTAGCATCTTCCTCAGTGTCATCCTTAGGTTATAGAATAGCAAAAGTATATTATATTGTTTTATCATAAGAAGCACATCTCAAAGAAACTCAGAGCTTTAAAGAGGTAAAAATTGTTTAGAAAGTGAATAAAACAGGCCTAGGAGAAGAGGGGCTAGTAACACTGGAGGTTTACCTCTCTGATTCATTTTGCCACTATGGACAACTGGAAAGACCTTGACTAAAATAGCAGACAAGGGAATCCAACAGGAACTGCTGCTGCTTGGGCAAGTGAGTGAGATCATTTAAGAAAAGTGAGACAGGGACAGTAGGAGCAGCTGTCAAAAATCAGTCCATCTCAGCTCCTACAAATGTCCATTGTGCAAAGAGCTTTGGGTGTGTGCAGAACCTGCATCGTTTGCAGCATCAGCAACACTGTGCTGGGGCACGACACAGTCACTTGAATAAAATTATGTTTCCAGCTAAGAGCTGACACTGAAAGATGCTCCACAAGCATTTCATCCCGTTCCCTGAGCTATCTCTGATAGTGAGCATCTGTCCGTCATTCAGGCAGAACTCCCTATTTCCAAATCCCAGGCAGGAAACCAGAATCAGGCCACTCAGACTAGGGCAGTTCTGGACCTGAAGAGGAGACCTCCAGCAATGAAAAAATTCTTACTGGAAAGGACCATTGAATTAAGGCCTCTCTGAGACTGCCATTTTTTTTCTCCTCAGTTCCTCCTTAATCCCAATTTCTGCACTTTTTGTGGGATTCAGGCCATTGGTGGCTGGCTGCCTTTGCACTGCACCAGGAGGCAGGTGCCCAACCCCAGCTCCATGGAATGGGCACTGTCATGCAAAAATCTGTGCCATGGATGTAGACCCTATAGCTGGACACTCACTCACTTTGGTGTCTAACTCTTCCTGCCTTCTTGTGTCAGATTTCCCTAAGTGGTGATCTGCTCAGACCATCTGTGGCTGAACCACTTTTTAAAGAGAAGACTTCAGGTGTTTTTCCAGAGTATTCAGATTGTGGGCCTAAAATATATATATATATCAAGCAGCAGTCACAGAGCAAATGTGGGGAAATAATGGTAAATTTCCTTTAAAAAAATGAAATAAATGCATGAAAACACACACATCAAGAGGTGAAAGACTTCTGCTGAAGGAGTTCATGTACTCTGTGTGCAAACCCAAACAAAATATAATTTATCATAAACCACATATTTTCTTCTCTTAAAGTAAATGGGTATCATGGACATCCCTGGAATTATCTGGCCCATAAAACTAGTTAATTACTTGGCATACTTGCTTACAGTTGAACAAGACTTGTATTTGTGAGTCCATACTAGGCCTGGCAATTAGTATTATTCTATTATTTACAGTAACAGCTGTATGATGTATCATGAAAGATCCTGGCTGCAACACACTGCACAAAGCCTTAGCAAAACACTTCCAACTCCAGACAATGTGCAGCTGAAACTAGGAGGAAAAATACAGCAAATCAGTATAAAGAAATAACTAGTAGGAAAGCACGTAAAATTGTTAGCAGTAAAAGCGAGAGACCCTATTTTAAACTGGCACAACTCCCTGGCAAGACAGCCTAACCCTTCTATCTATTCTCCTCTCAAAGAATTCAGAGCTTCCATATGTAGGATTTTACGTCCTGCAAAGAAGTTCACTGTAGCCATTCTGTTCCTTAAAGAGTTCTTATCTCATATCTGCCTTATCATCTGTTTTAATCTCCAAAATGTCAAACTGAGTACTTAAGCATAGAGATATGCTCAGGAAGAGCACAGTATTGATCTAAGCAGCTTAATGTGTCTCAAAATGGATTCAAAGAACATGGCTACACCCTAGACACCTAGAGGGTTTGTAGCAATGAAAGTCGTTCTTTGTGTCCAAGCCACTTTATCACCAAACACAGAAAGATACAGCACGTGCTTTCAGTTTTATCATGGTGCTTTATGCTATTCCAGGATAGCAGCTGATAAGAAGAAACTCACCTCAGCCACACTGAGAACACCTTGTGGCTACAATGCCAAGTCATCCACACCTTTTTCTCACCAGAGAAGAGGTTCATGGCAAATGGCCTCAGCATATTCCTGTGGTAACTTGTGCTGATACCAGCACACAAGGACGTGGTTTTGGTGTGACCCTCCTCCAGACCTCACCATCCCCTCAAAAGCAGCAAATAGCAGCTATTGTTATTCCTTCCAACTCGTGACCAACCTGTTGGCACCTCATAACTTGGTCCTTCTTACTTCAGCTTCAGCAGTTTAACTAGTTCTACTTGGATTATAGGCATGCTGATCCTCTTGGGTCTTCCACTTTCTGCCAGCTACTCAAACTCTTCGAGGATCTTCTCTTGCTGCGTGTGATACGTGTTGTGGTACGTAGCAATAATTAGTCAGGACGAACTGTACAGGCTCTATGGAGACCTGGACTAAACTGAGTGGATGCAAAGTATCAACATTTGATGCATGAAATTTGCTCTCTAATGCTCCCCATCTTGCATACCACCACTGTCTACTGAGATTTGACTATTCGTGAAAAGTACAGCCAGAAACCAGATCAGCTCTTCTAAATGCATGAATAATGAAAAGGATGTATTCAGTTGCGCTGCAAGTTATCCCACAGAAGGATTATTCAAGTGAGCTCCTTCATAAGCAGAAAATCCCTAGAGCAAGGCCTTTCATGTGATTCTGCTAGTCTTGCACCCAACCTAAATGAGAATTTACTCTTGCATAACATTAAATACAATGAGCTGCATAAGCAGGCTGTTTCTCACCACGTCTTACCCTACATCAGTATCCGTTTGGTAATACTGAGTGAGAGATGGTAACCTTGCTTCTGAGCACTAAGTAGGTAAGCTGTTTTCAGCCACAGGAAAAATAGCCAAGTGGAAGAGATAGTGAACTTACTAGTACTGTGAGCATTAGCACAGAGGTGAACTTACACAGAGCCTGGTAAAAGAGGGCTCATCTTTTCCTTGCTAAAAGCTGGAGCTAGCAGGCAGCGAGAATAAAATAAAGCACAAAATGAGAACAAGAAATTCAAAATATTAGGAGTCCCCCATTGAAGTGATCAGAACTTTAGTACATCCTTCCAAGTTTGGGGGCTTCTCTGTTCACTGTTTCCTCATAGGTGACACAAACAGAAAAATGGTTTTACAAGTTCAAGCAGCTGCCCTGGGTTTCTGAAGGCAGCAGATGCTTCCTCAGCCAGTTTCTTCAGAAGTAACCAGCCAGGCTGGGAAAGAAAGCTGCTTTCAACTGCCAGTGCTTCACCTTTATGCAAGGACTCGGTCTGCAAGCATGAGGGTGGATTTAAACAGGAGCATCTCTCCTGCTCGCTCATTGCCTCTCCTCACATTCTTAAGTCCTCTGGAAAGAACATCCTAGAGCAGAGTACTGGGTGGAGGTGGCAAGGTGTTGGTAGTGGGGGGCTGCAGGTGGGGAAAGAGGTGCTCCAGGCACCAGAGCAGAGAATCCCCTGCAACCCATGGAAAGGATGCCACTGGAGCACGTGGATATTTCTGATGGAACCACATCTGCTGGAGAGTCCATGCAGGTTTACCTGCATTTAACCAGCAGGTTTACCCTGCGGGGCTGCAGCTCATAGGAAGGACCCACAGCGGAGCAGGGGAATAGCACGAGGAGGACAGAGCAGCAGAGAGGAGCTGTTATGGACCAACCACAATCCCCGTTTCCCACCCCCCTGCACGATGTGGGGCAAAGGAGAAGGTAGGAGAGATGGGAATGAAAAAGTGAAGTTGAGCCTGGGAAAAAGGGTGGGTGAGGTAGGGGGAAGTTGTATTTACTTTTTGTCTTTGTTTCTCACAACCCTACTCAATTTCTAATTGGCAAAAAAATTCATTTTCCCCAATTTGAGTCTGGTTTGCCCATGACAGTAGTTAATAAGTTATCTCACTGCCTTTACCGTGACTTATGAGCTCTTCCATCTTATTTTCTCCCCTTGTCCTGTTGAGGAGAGGGAGTGAGAGAGCATCTGCATGGGCATCTAGCAGCAGGCCAAAGTCAAACCCCCCCAAGTTGCTGCATGCATCTGTTTAAAAGAAACTTAATGTGAACCAGGGAATTTTAAGTATTTGCCAGAATAGAATTTCATATCAGCATCTGCCTAAAGCTTGCAGACAAGCTTTTTCTATTGTAGAACTTTTGAGAGAATGATTTTGTACTTCACCACTTTTTCCTGTTTCCAAAATCCAACACAGGTAATGATTTCCAACACTCATTTACTCTCCATGCATTATTTGCAGAATTACAGAGAAAAATCATTTTTATATGGAAAAATATAACATTAAAAATCTTACATACAAGGACAAAACATAACAGAATTATCATCCAGTCTTTCTGTCACCAGTTAAGATCAAACACCTCTAGGGTAACTTTTCAATGATGATACTGAAGTTTTCCTTTTTTTTTTTTCCTTAACCCCCCATAAAGGAGACACAAATTAAAAATAGTAATGTCTAAAACAACATTATTTAATTCTTAGGCACCTGAAGATTTGGAGTTTGAGCATCTTCTGAAATCAGCAGTCAGAGGAATCCAGTTTCATGGAGGCACCAGTGATGGTGTTTCTGAAAACGTCTTCCGAGCTGCAATCCGCAGACATTTGGGGCAGCCTCCAGACTTGAAGCATGCTTTGTGAAAGCATGTTTTGCACTCTATTTATACGTACAAGCATTTTAACATTCAGAGGAAAAAAAAAAATAAATAAAAAAGAAAAATAAAAAAATGAACCAATAGCTGTGTTCCTTGAAGGATGTTCTGTCTAGTTCACCCAAATATAAAAGTAAACAGAAGCAGTGCAAGGCTGAGACAACAACTACCACTGTAATAACTACAATTAAACATTTTGGTAAGATTCACTGGATTTACAACGAATGTCAGCAAGATCTGATGTACCAGCAGTATAGCATTGTCCCAGGCTCTCTCATGGGTAGACCCAAAAAATAGCCTCTCCCTGCAGCCATAATTATGTTCAGGCAAGTCCCTGGGCTTGCTCTCTGAATTCACCGATGCAAAACAGCTGCCACAGGCTGTTTTTCAAAGATACACGCTACCCGTGGTTTCCAAATTCACATGCAGATTTTCAAATATACATGCTTTCAGTGAAGTAAGTTCTCAATGTTTTCCTAAAATAAGTCTGAACAGTTTTACACACCACATCCACCCAATAAAGAATGAAAAATGTTTGGTGTGGAACGTACCTGGGCACCTTTTGCATTTGGCAATCTGATATGGAAAGAGCAGATCTGCGCTCTGACAGAATTCACAGATAAACCCCTTCGCTTGACAGAGCTACAAGGACAGCAAAAAGTAGATTTATTTTTAATCTAAGAAAAAAGTTATTTGGGAATGTCAGCAGGGATATTCCCCACGCTAGCAGCTGCTTTTCCTTACCTCACAACCATCCACATGGGAGGTGGAGCACTTCAGAATGTCTTTAAGAAGGGGCAGTAACTGCCCTCGTTTGATCTTCACCAGATCATCCAGCGAGAAGAGATGCAGCTCCTCTGTCAGATGGCTGGGGACCTGTTCATATTCTTTCAGTACACTGCAAAGAGAAAGAAAAACCAAATCAAGTTACAAAAATGAAGTATATGTGAAGAATAAGTCTCTTTCACTTCTCCAGTTACCCAGGGATCATACGAGACAAGCTCATGCTAAATCCTACCTCCCTTCCCAATTTGAGATCACATTAACAAAAACTGTTGGAGGGTTTGGGATTTAGAATAAAATGTCAACTTCAAATGTGCATTCCTTGGGCACTCAAGTTGCCACACACAGTTATCCCAGCAATTCTTAAATAATGTGTAAAGGGCTCTCTCCTACCTCAGAAACAGCAGGTAAAATCCCATATGGTAACTAACGGAATTAAGCTGTTTGGTTGTGTGTTTGTTTGGGTTTTTGTTGTTGTGGGGTTTTTTGTTTTGTTTTGTTTTTTAAAGAGAACTTTGAGGGTTTTTATCCTGCATAGGTCACTATTGGGTGAAACTATACTTCTACTGAGTGTGTGAACACTGAAAATATAGCAATTACTTTTAAAATATCACTGATGTAGAAGGTATGGTGAGGATCCTAATGCTTATTTCTATAAGGGAATCACAGGTCGTTGTCCAGAAGAAAGACATTAAAAGTAGGTTCTCTTCTCTCTTTGACATGCACCTCTTTTGCATATCAGTTATAAGTTACTCACCAAAATTAAATAGAAACATATTTTAAAGCTTATTTTACTTCTGTCCATTTTTAAAAGGGCCAGCAATTCTGCAGTAAAGGTTTTATCATTCACATGTTTACATACTAGTTATGCCCATACTTTGGGAAAGTGAATACAAAAATCTTTAATTTGCAGCAACAAGTAAGGTCATGTTTTGGTATTTCTCACTTTTTGTTACTACTTTCATATGAATATATTTATAAAATAAACCAAACTCAACATTATGACAGATTTTTGGAAGAAATCTTTAAATCCTAAAAGAACACATTTGGGTTTTGGTTTTGTTTTTTTTTTAAAGACAAATCATCTTGGAGATATACATAAGTGTCTTTCACCTTTTAAGAGTGAGTGAGAACCTAAGACAGAGTAGGAATTATACACCCAATAAAAATCATTCAACATTTAAAACCAAATGTCTGAGTATGTTACAAGAAACAGAAAGTTACCACATAAAACCTCTGCTTCACTTAACATTTGCAGTGCAATAGAAGGAAGTTGTGTTATCAGAAGTTTCTCTAATGATCATATTAACTGATTTAAAACTGCACCCAAATGTCTCCAAGAAGGTGGCTCCATAAGCACCTTAGGTACATTTTAATAAGCTATTTTGCATGTACAATCATGGCTCATACCTTTCACCAAACCTGCAGGTTTTCAAAAGCTTTTTTATATGAAAAAGCTGTTCTTGTGCCTCCTATAAGATGAGGGGAAAAAAAATGAAAATCAATTGCATTTATATATTTATAAGTGAGAAGACCACTATTTGAGTCAGCAGCCCTTGTCAGTACATCAAGCCACAGCTAAAAATAGGAACTTCAGTCAGCATAGAATTAAACAAATGGATTTTATAATGCATGAAAGGACAAGGAAAGCAAAGGCTACTTTAATTCACTGACAAAGGAAGAAATTCCTAACACTACCAATGGTTCCATGTCAGCACACCGAGATGCTAGACCCACACCTGAGTAAGAAGAGATAAGTGTCTCCTCAGCCAAGAAGGGAGCACATGGCAATGTGTAATCTTTGGCAGAGAACCCTTCCCCAAGCTGTAGGAGGTGAAGCCCTTAATGAGCCAAAGGTGTTTTGTCTAATGGCCCACAAAATTAAGGAGTCATTCAAAACTTCCAGATCTTTTCAACAGCTAATTGCCAAGCAGGGGTAAATATTTATTGCAGGAGCCAAGCCTCCCCCCCCCCCCAAAACTAAAACTGGAAACCAATAAGGAAATGCCTCCCAAAGACAAGTGGGGAAATGAGACCTCTGGCATGGGCTGGAAACTTCTCCCTCCTCCTTCATCTGAGGAGAGACAAGTCCCAGACTTGTCCCATCACTGCTTCTAAGTGTGGAGAACCAACTTTGCCCCCTTCCCACATACACACACAAGGACAATGTGCCCTAAGGAGTTCTTCCCAAAGGTCTCAGATCCATAAATTCACAATAAAAAAAGGCCACACTTACCCTCACCCTGTCCATTTCTTTGCTTTTTGTGTAGAGGGTTTTGTTAATACACGACACATTGAAAAGTGGTTGCTGCCATATGCTGTCTAGTAGGTGTTTGGAGAAGTTGCATACGTAGTATTTTTTGAAGTCCCACTTGAGAAGTATTCGGGCAGGAATGGAAGACTGGGCATAGCTGTGGCAGCACTCACAAAAGTATTTCCCCAAGTAGTCACAATAGCGGAGTCTCCTGATGTATTCTGCAGACAGGTAGCAATGAAATTGTGAATATTTCTAATACTGATAGTATGCCTGTTATGTCTAAATAACTCATATGTCGACCAGAGTGAGGGACAAGGGATTTTATTTTTTTTTTAACTAGGGGATTTTATTACTATGGTAAACACATGCACAAGGTTTGCATTTTACATTAGAAGAGAAAGCTTTCCTCATTTGTCAAACTGAACTGATTATATTTATCACCATGAGATCTTAGAGAAACCACTGCATCTAATCCCGCAAAAAAAAAGAGGCACAAGATAAAACACACAACAAAATACTTCCACAAAATGGAATGACAAGCTGATCTTGGAGCCACATCTGTATAATACTTTTTCATATAAAGAGATTTGTGGGTTTTTTGCCAGCTATCTCAGCATCTCAGGCTTGCTCGAGTTAATGTGCCATCACAGATTGTTGATAAGTCACGGGCCACGACAAATGCTGCACTTTTGTGAGCAGACCCAGAACAAGTCTTGAAAACCACTTCAGAGGTTTCTTAAGTAAGATCTGGTCATCAGACCTGTAAGTCATCATGCTTTCAAGCAGTTGTCACAAACTATCAGAAATAAAACACAAGCAGGATTTTGTTATCAAGATTTAAAGAAAAAAAAGTTTTAAAAAAGACACCCCAAAAGAACAAAACCACACATACCATAAGCTTGCATAAAACTTCCATAAAGTCTCTAAAAAGAGATTTTTGGAAATGTGTAAATTGGCACAGAGAAAAAAATATTGAAATAAACCATTGGAAGATGTAAAACCAGCACCTTCTAGCCTAGAAGTTTGATTTTTTTAACAGCTTTCCTTGTTCTGCTGTTGACTATCATGAATGTCTACTGTGTACGAGAAGGACACCTATCAAGTATTGTATTCTGCCAGCAATGAGAAATTCCAGGCAGTGGTAAGATCCCACTGCCTGTTTTACTATTGCTGACACACCCAACAATGAGATTTTGCTTCTAGCTCAGATAATTTTACAATTGTGGTACATCTACATTGGTAAAGCTTATAGCCTGATTACTAGTAACGGATTTGTTAGGTTTTTTTTCCCTTTTGGTAATACTTACTGCTTTCTATCGGGGTTCCACAGCCAACACACGTAAAGTTTTGGGCAGCCACCACTGCATCTCTCCTGCATATAGAAGCAAATACTTACACCTTGCAGCATGCAAAACACAGTTTAATTAACATTCTCCCAGAGTGCAAGAGAGCTATGCTGGCACCAGTGAAAATGTCCAAATTAAGAGCTGACTCCTGCTCTTCCATATGAAGAAGGGCATTCTGGAAGGACATGCAGATTATCATTGTAGTGGGAGTCTCTAAGCTATTCTGTGGAGAATACACTATCAGTTACTGCTTCTAAATATGACTTCTGCAAGAAGTAAATTATTTTCCACTTCTTCAGGTGGCATTAATATCAAGGTCGGGGGGAAATCCACATCTGCAACTGCAAAAGCAACTAGACCTGCAGCAACACGGGGAATTAGCCAGTTTGCCTACTGTGTGCATTTAACAGCCCTTTATGCAGAGTGAGACAGTAGTTTCCCCAAACACAACCTGTTTTCTCCTCATTTCCTGAAAACCTACTACCCATGAAATATCAGCAGGGAAGTGGGGAAACTCTTAAAAATATTCTCCAGGCAGCCTCACAAAATGAAATTTTTAGGAGTCCAGCTAAGTACGCTGCTACCATAACACCAAACACCATGTGTGTTATCACACATAAAAGTGCACATGCCACGTTAATCAGGATGTGCCAGAGGGAAAAAGATGCCATCTGCTTTCTAGCGAAGCTGGCGACAGACACTGCAGAAGGCTGTGCCATGCACTAGCTCTCAACTTTAATTTCTGTTAAATCACCCAGGCTCCTTCCCTCAACTTCAGCAGGTTTTAGACAAATCCCCACACTGTACTAAGCAACAGTGCTCAGATCCCTTAGACTTACTTGACTGAAGGGTGAATATTAAATATAATCTGTGATTTTGGTGGGGCCCAGCCAGAAGATCCTCTTAATTTGGATATGATCTTTATTTCTTCAGCCAGATTCAAACTGGACTCAAGCTCTCTGGGAATCTCTTCTTTCAGCACAGACTGTTGGGAAAGACAAACTTGTGAGGATGAACAGCCCATCAGCTGGACAGAAGTAAATGCTATGAAACATCTCCCTTTATACTCAGGATTTTAAAGTTCAGCTTTCACCTGCATGTTGGCAGCCTTGAGTTAAACTCCCCCATATGAGTCCCAGAAGAAAGTAAATCCTGATTGCTCACAACTGCACATCTTAAATGTGCTGAAAATTGCTGAAGAGAAAATAAATTGTCTATAAATTTATCTAATGTGAAATACTAAACTGTAAGTACTTGTCTATATTTTGCTGTTGTTTGTTTTGGGGTTTTTTGTTTTTGCTTTGTTTTAAATGCAGCTTCCCCCTTTCCCTAACAGTGAAGCAGCTGCAGTGAGACAATGGATATTTGGGGAACTGAATAAAGAGCCCGCTGTTTTCGGCTCAGACTCACTCTCTGCTTAGATGAGCTCCGGCAACCAGACAGTTGAGCTCCAGAGTCTGTCTGCAACCAGTGTTTTCTGAAAGCTCGGCACAACTCCTGGGCTGTTGCTTCAGCAGAATTGCTGCCTGGTTCAAACGATGATCTGAAAGTTAAGCAATACAGACAGTATAAAATAGCAGCATGTCACCAGCAGCTCTGCTGCCTTTTCTGCATCCCTGAAAAGTTTTCTCCCAGCATTTAATTCCTATCATCCTCTTGCTTTGATACACCCAGGCCCTGGCAGAGCCACAGCCACCACCCTCCAGCAAGACTCCGGGAGCAGAGAAATGCTCTGCTAAGCCAAGCACCAACATTTGCTGTCAAGCAGCATTCCTTCCCCTTCTTTGGGAGGGCCAAATTCACCACTACCACACCTTTCTCCGCCCCAACCAGAAGAGTCACTGGAAAGCTGGTCCAGCAGAAAAGGCAGCACCACCAGGCTATTACACTAAAGATGCAGAACACTACCTTTCATCTGGGGTGACAGACAGATTTTCAAGGTCTTCAAGTTCTGCGGTAAAGGAGAAAATTTTAATCAAGCCATCTAAGAAACAAAGCTTCTGTTACTCAGCACTGTTTTAAATCTACCTTCTGTGTTACTACAGTGTCAGTTTCAAATATATCCGTCTTTACAACACCCTTTCTGGATGTGGGAAACAACCTCAGCCCTGGTTATAAAACAGGCATAAGGAGTCTCTTCTCCTCAGGAGATCTGACATCCGCTGATGACAAGTACTCCCTAACAGCTGCGCATCCCCATCGGCCTCCCTGCAAGAGCAGGAGAATCCATGAGGAGAGACTCAGCGCCTGCTAGTCCAGGTCCAGACAGAAGGCACCAGACATAAAGTGCACGTGAATTTTTTCGGACACTGACGGACATTTGGAGACACTGGTCACAAACACGCCAGCTAATGTTATAAACAAGTAACGGGTGAGATGAACAGAATTAAAGCACATATTTCCTCATTATATTCATATAGACAAACTATGTTTCTGCAGACCAGGTGTTCACATTGGTAGCATCAGTTTTGGCCATGTATGTTGTTCTCAAAACAAACGCTTCCCCATTCATAGGTGTCAGAATAATTCTTGCTTGTATAAATGCATTTTTGGGAGCTAGTTATTCATTCTTAGATTAGGGAAAGAGGAGGTTAAAAATAAGCCAGTCTCTAAAACCAAAGGGAGTATTAAAAAAGCATTTGTTAACAGGAAAAATAAGACAGAGGTTAAATGGTGTTTGGGCTACTTTTAAGGGTTTCTATTTCTGCATATGTAAAAAACAGAAGCCAACAAAAGAAACTCAGGATGTCCTGAAGAGAAGCAGAGCACTGTCGACTGTAAGGGGACACGGAAAGTATGCCGTAGTCCTGAAGCAGAGGGAGGTTTGCCTAAAACCTAATCAATCTCTTTAATTAAGAAATTATCATGTCCTAAATTCTGAGGCTGAGGTTGTGCCAGGTCCTTCAGACCAGCAACGATATTCTTTTGTAGAAAGGAAATCCTGCACCAGTCTGGTATTTCTGCATGTTTTCTAATAAAGAGTCATGCATATATCATTCTTTCCATTTTCTCATGTTATTTCTCCTGCAATAACATCTACTAAGCCAATGGATTTGCCAAATAATGCAATAGATTCAGCTGAACAATGGAGCTATTTCTGCAGTTAGAATTTTAAAGTCTTACCAATAATTACATATTCATCCTCTGAGTCACTGTGGCAGTGGAATCTGGTAACCTCATGATGTGACGGTAGATGCACTGGGGAGCTGACAGGCAGCACAGCACAGCCTGTCCGGGACAAAGACAACACCAGTTCAACTTTCCCAGCATTTATAGAGTAGCTGCAATTATGTTTATATTTTTCTTCGCTTACCAAAAGCGCACACAGCCTGTATTTACAGAGCAATTTTAATTTTAATTTTTTATTCACACACATAGAAAGCCAATTCTTGGGAGTCTGTCATACAATATGTCCCTCAGTTTCTTAGGAAGAAGCTTCTAGAGACTAAACCAAAAGCTTTTATATTATCAGCGGACTCTCCCCTTCTCATGTGCAAGCACACCATTTTTCCCCAGAAGTTATATCATTTAGGCTTCAGACTTAAGTTCCGTCACTAAGACCCGTATTACTCAAGAGACCAAAATCTACTTAAAAATGCATGTGCTGACTCAAGCATTATAGTGCCAAGAGTACTTATTATCTTGCTTCAAACTGTATGTGAACGAATGCTCTGGGTAGTTTCACTCACACCAATAGTATGGCCTGTGTAGAAGTAAGCACAAAAGGAAAAAAAGGATTTAAGCACAGAGAAAACCCGTCAACTACAGGCACGGGCTATGGAGAGCTGTGCTTGGCATATGGCACTTCAACCTTACATTTTCTTTTTTATGTAAAAACCCCCCAATAATTGTAATAACTAAAATGCAGTTGTGAGCATTCAAAAGGAAGAATTTGACTCACAGGGAAAACACTCATAATGTCATAATGACCCTCAGGGAAGACAGCTCTCAACAGACTTGAAGGTAACAGAGGATTCGGTTCCAAGCAATGCCCAAATTCATTTAGTGTTTTCTTGCACAAAAATAAATGGCAAGAAACTGTCAGACAAGGTTGCATTACGGACTGAGTAACTTGCCTTCGTAACCACTGTCTGAAGAGGCAACTGAAGAATCAGACTTCTTCACTCCAGGGTATGAAGGTAACTCCAAATCAGTGTGATAGCTGCCATCTGATTCACTTCTTTCCTCCACACCCCAGGACTCTGCTTGTTGGCTTAAGATATTACATTTCATTTTTTCTAGCGATGCTATGATCATATCTGCAACAAAAAAGTGCGCGTTTTCCTGGACACAAAATTGGAATGCTCATTAGTACACAGCATATTTGATATTTACTTAAGATTCAGTGAAATACATAATTTTTCCCCGCACATTTTTGACTCAAGAAACAAAAAAGTAAGGCTCTGACCTTTGATTTGAACACCAAAAAAAAACACCCCAAGGGCAATTCAGAGACAACACACAAAAGGCAACTACCCAGATGATTGTCTCACCCCTGATTAAAACATACAATTTACTTTTATCTTACCCAGCTATTAGATAAAAATAAACTTGATTACATGCCTAATTGATGAATATGTATGCATTTTAGGGATGTAGTCTTCTAGTTACACTGCATGATTTAGTATGCAAGTGTGAATCCATGTAACCCATTTAATAGGATTTAATTTCAAGTCAGTGTGTACAAGCAGTTTTGCACACATGCTAACTTGGATGGGGCCAAAACTGGCAAGTTTTGAAGGGACTGTAGATCTTCAGGTGGTGGGTGGTACAGAAGCTAGTAAAATGCTTTCATGTGTTAAGAAATAAGGCAGTGAAGTAGGGACTATGCAATGAGATAGCTTACAAGCTCAGCTCAAGGCTGCACAGAAAGTCTGTGACAAGATTAAGTGGGAACTTGGCTCCCCTGGGGTTCACAGTGCCTTAAATAAAACGGAGCCATTTCAAAGCTTCACTGCAGCATTCCCCAGCCAGACAACCCCCCCCCAGGATGTCCTTTACCATCCTGCCTGCCTGGGTCACCCGTCCTCTGGGAAAAGGGAATTTGTAAAGTCACCTCCAGTACCACTGATTCATCCAGACAGACCCAGGGCTCTCTGCCCCAATGTCACTGCTGTATCCTTTGTTTCCTCTGGTCTAACACAGCATCTGACCAGCCCCAGCTGCGCTACTGCTGCTGGCCTGGGCACAGCTTCCCAGCCAGGGCTCAGCTCAGAAGTGGATGCATCACGGAGAGACAGGTGCACTCAGGTCCTTGGATGGAAACCCAGAGATGCCCAGGATACTCTTGCCCTCTCCCCTCAACTGCCCATGTTTGCATTGTGCAAAGCTAAACCTCCATCTAAAAAACCATGGCAGTATCTAAAGCTAGAGATTCTGAGTGCAGAATAATTAAAAGATTTTTATAAAAGTGGCTCATGCTCAGAAAATTGTACCACCCAACATCAGTATTCATGACATCCCCTACAACCTCTTTGGGAAGCACGAAGACATCAGTGTTTTGAAATAGCTAAATCTTAAGAAGCACTACAGACATCCCTGCTTTCTTATTGTCCACAGCCAAATGCATTTAGAAGAGATTAATCTCAACATTAGAGAGAGCCCCCAAGTCCTTGCGGGTGCTTGAAGAGACTTTTATCTTTTCCCTAACACTGATTAACACCACTTGCTTGGTGCACAGTTTCTCCAGAGACAACTTCCAGTGAAAGTCAGGACACATCATTAGCAAAGGAAATAATTAAATGGCCTTTTTCCTTTTGGGAGATAAAAAAAGACATCTCTTACTTTGAAGACTCAAAAAGCCCGTGTGGCACTGGTTAACCCCACATTAGTGGCAGAGCACATCAGCGTGTTCTGCTGACAAAAGCAACGATGAGTGTATCTGAGAAAGCTGCGTTGCAGAAAGATGGAGCAGGAGACAGGCACAGCTGTGCTCAACATGACTACCAGCTTTCAGCTCTGCCTCCAGCTAGGTCCTTCACCCTAGGAAGCCGTCCCAACTCAGCTGTGACACACCAGCCTTCTCATTTTCTCTGGAAAATCCCTCCAGATCTTCCGGCCCATCTCCTTACTGGCCCTCGACTACAACTCTCAGACTTGCTGACACTACATATACGGTAGTTTTCAGCCTCCTAAATTTCAAAGGTATTATTTACCAACCTAAAAGTGGTGGGGTTTTTTGTGTGGTTTTTATTTTTTTTCTTTTTTTTTTCTTTTTTTTTTTTTTAAGGCAGCCTCACTCATAACAGACTAAACTCTTCATATCTTTTAAACTGTAATCACATCAGCCCACACTCATCTGTATCGGAGAAACAGTTGATGCGATCTTGCCTCACTCAACAGTTCTCAGACTGTAGTTTCTAACCCAGATACCTACTCACTGGTCTCCTGGTGACTGAAAGAAAATAACTTTGGTTTTGGTTCCCTAACTACAGACTGAGAAACATCATCTCCTTTCCAAAACACCTTTCACAAAAGGCAACATGAAAAGCTAGTTCACAAGTTTCTTGGTTTTGGTGTGTGATCTATTGGGTGAGTTTTGTCTTTGTTTCAAATGCTGAGAGCTTCAAATCAAATGCAGAACTTGCCACTCCAGTGCTTTGCACAAAGGTGATTGCCTCTTGGGCCCAGGACATGGGACCACAAGCACATCCACATGCCAGCAAAAAATCTCTTTTTCTAGGCACATTTTTAAAGCTCTTTTGTATTAAATCCTTCTCATTGCAACAACTAATTATGAGATTAACCCCTCTTTTCCAGTTGCTAGAAAAGATTAACATTTAGCACAGAGAGTTACGTGTGACAGGATTATCTTCTCATCTTCACCTCTGTTTATAAGTTCAAATAAGCTACATATCTGGCAACACTCCTAAGACCATTTGGGCCCCTCATACAAATTAGAAACCATTAGAAACTGCTTAGATTACTGCAGATGTCACAGTTACTGTGCTTGTTATTCATAAGTAATTCTTTTACAGCAATCTCACATGCTCATCATAAGCACACACAAAAAGCCCAACCTCTCCCTATCTCCTCATTGTAAAAGCGTGAAGTAAATCCCACCCACGTGCGTGTAGCTGCAACAAATTCTACATAATATATTCTAATGTAACCTAAAAGTCATCATAATAATCTTAAAGTTTGGTCTCAGGGAACGTGTGGGAAAATGACGGAATGAAAAGCAGAAATTCATAGTGTTCTAAAATATTTCCATTATTTTAAAATAATTAAAATATTTTATTAATGGATTAAGAGTAAAAAAAGAAGAAATAGGCATTTTAGGTTCGTAAGTTCACCCACAGTGGGGAAAAAGAATGAAAATACAGTATTTGCAAAGACTAGTCCATCTATCAGAAAGTTCTGTTATCGAGAAACACCTCCTATCATTTGCTTTTGCTGCTATCAAAATGGGAAAAATATTATTACAACGGTTAGTGCTGTCCTTACCTTCTCCACATCTTCTGGAAGCATGCAGATGTCCTGCAACGAACGATTCAAGGGTATAGCACTTATGTTCAAAGGAGAAGTAGAACCTGTGGGCATAACAAGAACTTCTGTTAGTTATTTCTTTCTCTGCAGCTCCCAGGATGCGTGCAGGGTGATTTCCAGAAAGCAAAGCAAACTTTCCTTCCCAAAACTGAACACTGTTGGCTTGAATAATCTTGTTAAAGCAGGCCTATGCTTCTCAATATCAGTGCTATACATTCTGTGTTTCTCAATATCAGCACTATACATCCTGTGCACTCCTATAATAGATTAGCATATACATTAGATTTCTTGAAGACTGACAGGACCTCTCAGAAGAGGTATGAATATTCGTTTTTGTAATGTACTTCTCAGAAATTGCATGAATATTGATTATTGTAGTGTATATAACAAGTATACTTCTGATCCTTGGTACACATGGTAGGAAGAGAAATCCCACACACACCCAGCACTGCAATAAACCAGTGTCAGCTTTCTAAACTGTTACTACGTTTGGAGAGTTTTCTTGCTTAGGGTTTCAGTAATGTTAGGGCTGGAGGTTGTGGCAGAAGTTAAGGAGGAGAGAAATGTGAGGAACACATTGGCACTTGAACTACCCTGGCAACATGAGGCATCAATATCAATTACCAGGGAAACGTGGTTTAAATGCCATGCGGTGACAGCAGTACCAGCTCTCTGTCAGCTACGGCCCAAGCTGCTGGGGACAACCAGAGCCAGAACCTGGGGTTACAGCGATGCTCTGCAGTTTGCAGCACAGCCAGCTAACCCTGCTCTCTGCTCATTCACAACACCTGCAAGAAAAAGAAATCGCACTGCTGTCTGGGCATGCAGAGAGATGCATCAGCCTTATTCCCCAAATCACTGCTGGTAGCATGCGACTGCAGCAAATTTGGAAAAAACCCTTTGTCGTTATGTTTCCATACGTAGAGGAAATCTCCGTCCTGTTTCCAAATGCAACCCATACTGCATGGTAACACGTACAACTGGGGTGGATGCATTAGCCACAGTACTCCCTGCTTCCCAGAATAGCAGTTTGGTTTTCCTGGCATTTGCTGCTGAGTATGATGAGCATGTGAAACAAAATCCATCTCTTTTTCCCGTTAAGAACTTCTCGCTATGCAGAGCACACATCTGGTTTTCTATTGATGTACCACGAACAGCTTTTTATAAATATATAGTCAGAATCTTCTTCCCCAAAGAACCAAAGGTGTGAGATCATGTGCTCACGTTTTGTTTTCAAAGCACTCACAACCACTGCTACAAGAAATCTGCTGGAAGGATGACGAAGATTATGTATAATATCAGTGGATGTACACACCATTGAGATATGAAAGCAAATGTCTCTTTTTTTTTTTTTTTCTCCCCACACTGACTGGTGCTTGTTTACTACTCCTCCTTTGACCTTATAACCAAGCAATTTCTCAGTTGCACTGTGGTGATGTCTACATCATAAAATAGACCATATCTAAATGCTACCAGCACATGTGCCATTTAAAGCCATTGAAGATGGGCTTAATCAAAAGCTTTTTGTATATTAAAAAAAAAATGCTACTCCTGAATTTGTTTAAAAGTCACTGAAAGGTTAAAAAGAGGTCCCACAGAACATTAGAATAATCTATGAAAACTTTTTCTCCAGCTAAAGGGCACTGACTCTCAAGCCTAGTTTAGATGCTTTATATTGTCTTATTTATAGAAACCATATTATGCTTCCCTGAGCAGTGACATCAAGTTGGAAAGTCAATACTGTGTTCAAGCATAGCAAGACAGAAGTAGTGTTTTTGTACAGAGTTATTAATACCTCTATTGTGTATACCATGGAGGAAAAATGGAAACGCTGATGATGCGACTTCTCAAAACAGATTTAATCATCTAATTAGGTTATTTTCATACCTATTTGATAATTCATCTTACTGGAGAAGCATTGTGTGTGGAGTACAGGTAAGTGCTAAAGGCTCTACAGCTTCATAAAAGCCTACATTCTCATTAGTTAAGATAACAAACATTATTCTCTGAACTAAAAATAATAAGCAGAAATAAGGAAATGGGAAAAGTATTCCTTTCTCTTTAGAAGATGCAAATAATCTTAAATATAATTTTGAAATCTAATGGGAACTTTCTCTTTTGCTTACCTCTTGCATCCCACTTGCAACTTTAAGTGAAAAGAAGGTAAAGTGGGAAGGAGCAGAAGGAAGGAGCCCAGCACATCCAGCAACAGGATGCAGCTCTGGGTCTGGTGCGAAAAATAATCTGGTTGCCCTTGTGCTCCTGAGCGCTGTTGCTTGGAGGCTGCTGGGGCTGGGGAAAGAGCCCTCAAGAGCCACAGAAGGAAGTGGTCTTGATGCACACAGAGGTTAAAAGCAAGAACAAGCCCTGTGAACTACCAGTGACACACCAGCCACAACAAAGCCCCCAGAATAAAAGAAATTCAGTCACAGGCTTGGCTCTTCATTAATGACAGAGCCTTTTCAAAAGGTTACATGAGGCCACTGGAGAATGGCGCTTAAAAGTATGAAGACGACCTAACAGGAGTCTCACAGGACTAACAGAAAATCCCACTGAAAAGAAGTATTTATTCCCATTTAAATCATCTTATGTCATTTTTTATGCCTTGTGCATCCCTCACCAATTCTCCTGTGAGAAACAAAAGTGAGAAACCACCAACTCTGAGATAGCAATGGAAAGGATGGCAAGTCAGGAGATGCTCTTGTGTAATTCTTGACTTCAAATCAGGCATTTTATTTCTTCTTCAGTTTGCCATTTGCTTTTCCTCATCCTCATAGTCCTGCACAATGCAGGGGAGAATGAGACCTAACTCCCCCCACCCCAAGCTACCCAGCAGTGAGTTAAATGGCTGGAAGCAACAAGGAATGATGAAATGCAGAAATCTTTACTTTGTACAGAACAAACCAAAGTTTAATGCAGACAGAGCCCACCACGTTGCACAGTGTCTAAGCTCCTGTGAGAAGTATTTGTCAGTAAAATCAAAGATGCTGCTTCTTTGGTCACCTGGCTGCCATATTCTTCTGTTTGCTTTCTGGAGAGCCAGCAGCGTTACTGACCCAACACAAACTTGTGACACATCCTACCCATGCCAGATCACGTCACACGCGATTTATTTGTTCTTACCCACATGCCTCGCGGTCCCTGCTGACACCAAGAGCCTGGGCTGTGTTTTCCAGACCCGGCCACCCAAACCTGCGTGACTGGCCCCAGCTGGCTCCCGGGCCAGGTGTGGCTTCCTTCTCCCTGATGGGCACCTCTCACACAGGGCCAACAAAAGACCCAACAGGAAACAACCATAATCGTCGCCACATTAACTGTTGACAACATCCTATCCCAGATGACAGTTATTATTGTTAAAAGCTCCCAGGCCTGCAACAGCACATGCCTGTTTGAGATGTCTCTGCTGACCTGGGGCCTTGGAGGAGCTCTGGGTGAATAGCTAGGGAGGACCAGAGCTTGGATGTAGAGCTCAGAATGTCACCACTAGGACTATTATTGACCAAAGGGACAAAAACCCCAAAGTTTTTGCCATTTTTATTTACAATATCAAGGCAGGCTGAGTGCTCCCTGCTGTTTGTCTTCTTTCCAGTAGAAAAATCAGGCCTCAGTTGCGCCATCTTTCCAAGGCTCAGTATCTAGTAATAAGCCCTGAGATACTGATAACACCCTTTATAAATAAAAATACTTCATCTTGCTGTAGCAAAAGCTGTTCATATCAACGTTAGGTATTAAACATGATGGGACCTGGGCTGCAGCACCTCATGGAGGCACAGGCAGCCCGAAGGCCAGGCCAGCCCCTGGTCAGAAACTGGATGCTATGCAGACGGAGCTATGTGTCTCTGAGACAGCAGATACACTTGAAAAGGGGAAGAGGAAAAATAGTCCCGCTATGGCACAAGACAGTTTAATCATAATGAGAATGAATGTTAATGCCCTGCCTCCAAAATCCCAGAATCAAAGGATTTCTCCTCCAGCTCACATCAAACATGAGGCGTCCTAGGGAGCCCACACAATGAATCACTACCAAGTGCTTAGATCCATGCTATCTGCTTTTGGGAAAAAGGTAACGGAAGATAAAACAAAGACGGTGGAAGCCTCGTACCGTGGATGTTATGTATTGCTCACAGCTCAGCAGCTTTTACATTTTAGAATCACAGAATGTCTGAGTTAGAAGGGACCCACAACCATCACCGAGTCCAGCTCCTGTCCCTGCACAGGACAACCCCACAGGTCACACCATGTGTCTGAGGGCCTTGTCCAGTCTCTTCTTGAACACTGTCAGACTTGGGGCTGTGACACCTCCCTGGGGAGCCTGTTCCAGTGTCCACCACCCTCTGGGGGAAGAACCTTTTCCTAATGTCCAACCTGAACCTCCCCGGCACATCTTCCTGACATTCCCTCACGTTCTGTCATTGGTCTCTAAAGAGAAGAGTTTGGCCCCTACCCTTCCTCCCCGCCTTGTGAGGAAGCTGTAGACTGCGATGACATCTCCTCTTAGTCTCCTCCAGGCTGAATAAACCAAAGGTTGCATATTACAGAAGCATTTCTGCATCATGAGACAGATGACCACTGCAACTACAAGTGTCTCCCGTTTCACCAAGTCCAACTGTCTGGTTCTCCTTAATTTTTAAGCTATTTGTCCCCTCTCTCCTATTCTGAATGACAGCACTTGTCTAACTTGCAGTCACCATAAACAAGGCCCATTTCAACTACAGTTGTCTTTTCTAACACAGAAATCTTAAAACAAAGGTGGACCTCTAAAGTTACCTGTTCGATTGACTGGCTCTGACTGGGACAGGCCATTGGGAGAATTGCTGTCACTGTTGCTGACGGGCGTAGGCTCCAAAGCATCAGGGTATTTCAACAGATCTGCTGGCTGATGAACAGTTGAATCGGGAAGAAACCTTGTGAAAGTCAAGTCTTGTTCAGGGGATGTATAACATTCTTTTCCAGAATGCACAACAGCTGAGGTAACAGTGCCTCCAGTTAACGTTACCTGAGTAAAGCAGTCCCGCTTCAGAGGGGACATGTCCGACAGAGTGAAGCCATTCAAGGAGGAAGCAGCAGCATCCCCGTCAGAGTAACAGGGACAAAAGAAAGTATCCAGCGAAGGTTTAGAGGAATTGCAGCACGTGTTGTCCCAACATGCCCGGTGCCTTGTAAACCGAATGTCTGTTTGTGTACAGGCAGTGTTGTGATGTGCAGAATTGCTGTCGCTGTCATCATGGCTATCTCCATCACTGCTCTCTTCCCACTGCTCTGTGTCACTGTCCAGACTCTGAGCTCCCTGCATGGTGGTCTGCTCCAGCACCAAAGAGGGCTTCAAACCAGATGCATTTAAAACAGACACGAGAATGTCTTTGATAGCTTCAGCGCTGTCTGGGTATGATCCAAAATTTCCAGCATGTCCAATCACTGCTGGCCTTAAGTATTCATCTGTTCAGAAAACAGAAGAAACTGAGAGGTTAGAAAACAATCCTAAAAAAAAAAAAAAATTAAAATTTTATTTTACAACATGAATAAAATGTGCATTGTTTTTAACATGGTTGAGAAGAAAGGTAAGAACTGAATTCATGCAGCACTCTCTGCTGCCTCTTCCTACAAGAAAGCTCTTGCTTTCTGCAGTCAGGAAGCAGTTCTGTCACTGATAAGACCAGGTAATAAACAGTAAAGTATGTGGCTGCTAGCCAAACACAATTAGCTAGGTCTCTGGTGACTGATTGTCAGCATGCTCAAAAACATCATTGTTCTACGAAACTGGATGAGGTACAGTTACCAGTACAGGTACTAATTCTATTGCCAGAAAAAGAGAAGGTCACATTATAGCAAGACATATAGAATATCAATACAGCAGGAAGAAAATAAAAATACACTTAGTAATAAAAGGTCACATGCCTACATGTTCAGTCGGGCACTCCTCCTCATGTGGAAAAGGCTAAAGTAACCTTTAGTCCATTATTCATAAGGGTGGCAACATCTACATGAACGCATAGAGAAAATTAGTTCTGTCACAGAGTTCATTATAATGCCTCTGAAGGAATCAAAAGTACTGCCTGCCAAGGTCCTACGTGATCTACTGCAAAGCTGGAGTTCAATAGAAAATGGAAAAACTGCTTTTAGTGGCGAACATGGCAACATTAGCATGATGTAGAAGTGTGCGCTGCAACCAGTAGCTATTTGAGAACAAATTGAAGTCCAATACCTTGAACAAAAAGCCTCACAGAACTGCCATCGCCCAAGCAATGGAGAGATTAGACACAAAGTCTATATTAAAGAATAAACCATTGACCATATCATGATAATTAAGTTAGCAACTGTCTCCTTTGAGGAAGATAACTCAGCTGTAAAATTCTAAGAATAGACACAATCAAGAAGATTCATTTCCAGGGCAAAGAACTCTTTGTTAGGACCACAAAGAATGTTAAACACTGATGGTGAAAAAAGCAGCAAGTCTTGCAGACTGCAGACTTTGCCCAGAGGTTGCTCTCCTTGGACATATCTCAGTGGAAAACACTAAACCTCTCCACGAGTCACTCACCCGGAAGCCAGTGTGCACTAAAACTGCATGATAAGAAAGTTTACTAATGAAGTGATAAAAACCAAACCAAAAACCCCCATGTACTTTGGAAAAGCAAATCTGCATAAAGAGCAGTCCTCATCAAGAGAAAGCTGGAAAAAAATAAGTATAAGCTCTACTGCAAGAGCTGATAGCAATGTTGTCCTAGTAAGGCCAGGTCAAAATTAGCTGAGGAGTTCACCAGTGATTAGCACCAGCCACTTGCCACTTATGAGGACAAAACTCTTGCAGAAACAGCAGCAAAACTGCACATTTTACTGCCTGCGCACCTTGCCAACATAGAAAGCCATGGCAGTGTAAGGGCAGGAATGGGAAAATAAAAGCTAGTTGACTTTCAAACAAACATATTTTGACCTTTTCAGGAAAAGAAAGCAATTTTGGTAATCATTGGCATTTCAGCTGCACAGGAATACCTTAACCTAGGCTGAAAACAGCAACTTTTCTATGCGAGACAAAATGTTTATTCTATATTCAACTCTTCTGCTTTGCTCTCCTATTGCAAAGTCCATTCCGACAGCCTTTCGACCCCTCCCATCCTTTGTCATCTCCCCTGCTCCAGCATCACAGAACATCTCTAGCACTAATCATACATCCATGCCAACTTACCCTGCCAAATACTTGTTCTTAGTGGATGGTAACAGAAAAAAGAACAAGTTTTAAAAATTTAAATCATGCTTTTGCTCTGCCAAGCTTAAAAAAAAAAAACAAAACCAAAAAACCAAAAAGAAACTAAAAAAAAAAGAAAAAAAACGGAAAAAAAAACACTCACAAAAAAAATCTGAGAAACTATTTCTTGAATGAACAAGGAGTTAACCTGCCAAGAATCATCTGAATGGTTCAAGTATTTCACTCTTGAGCACTCAAAATGCCAGCATAACTAAAAAGAAAAAAAAACCAAAAACGTATAATACACTTTGATGTTGTCCCATCTTCAAAACCAATAAGAAAGGGTCCCTCTCCAACCAGACTATACCTGTTTAGTACACACAAACATTGATAGCTTCTGCTAGCACTACGAGCACCAGCAAAGCTCCTCAGAGGGAGGCATTTTAGCACCAATTGGCATACCTGAGAGAACGGAGATTTGAGGTGTCAGAGCAAGGCAGCTAATCCTCGCTGAGGGATTTGAAGAACATGCTGAGTCGGTGAAAGCCACCTTTAAGCTTTCGTGGTTTAACTAGAACAAGAACACACAAGCAGACAATTTAGTTATAAGACAACAATACTCTGCTAGTCATACCTCCAGTCTCACAGTCATCCCAGCGGGAAGAACACCATGCTAAGGCCTGCTGACAGTCACCTAACCACTGCCTGTATTTCTGGTTGTCTGAAAATCTCCCCAGAAGCACACACCATCTGAAGAGCACTGGCATCTCAACTCTGCATCTTAAGTTTCACTCCAGAAGGCAAATGACCAAAAGAAACTCGCTACAGTAGGAGAATTAAGCATGTGCATGAGGCACATGCAAGACAAAATGCTGAATCAGATGTTTGTATATCTGTCAAAACAGCAATGAAGTGGAAAAGAACTCAAAAAACCACCAATCTGTAGCTGGAAGCATGGGCCTGTTCGGATATATACAAGCTATGAACTAAACCTACAAGGCCCTGGCTCCACCAGTACTGGTGCTTGATGTCCAGCTGTATTGACTCGGAGCAAGCGTGGTCACGTAATCCCATCTGCCTAATTAGATAGAACATAGTATAATGTGGCTTCATGACAGCAATGTGGTTGGCCCAGCACAAAGCGAGAAGCGACACAAATAGATAATACCTGACCTGGCATACAGCCTGCCAGTGTAAGCTGACAAAAATTGTGAATGCATTTGAACTGACTGAACAGGTTTATACCAAATCAGCGTTTTGCTTCATACAGTCAAGATGCTTCTGATCTGGTATTTTGAACCCCAAAGCGGATTTACCATGTTGTCAAACCAGCATAGGCTGAACCAGGGCAAGCAGTTTAGCACACACAGCGAGGGGCTAATTCCAACAAGGGAGTAAGACACGCTCAGCACAGCAAAGCAACAGTTCTCCTTCCCAGGCTCACAAATTCCTTGGAGGGTCACACATTTATCTACCACTCCCTCTCCACTGCCTTAAGCACGTCATGAACCTGCAGAGCACACCGTGGAAACCAGAGAAATCAAAGGGGTGCCCTTCTCTGACCAGTGCATCATTAAAAGGCACTTAACCAAGGCATACCTTGTGCCTTCTCCCCACTTGCAGACATCATTTTCCACACTGAAGCACCCCCAGATGCCTCTCGCCCACCCCTGCACCCTGTGATCCCATAGAAAGAGAAGGGAGTTAAAAGATGTGCTGTCCTCTGACACTCTGTCTTGATGTCTACGTTCCCGGCGTGGTCCCGTGGGAGAGTAAGGTGACTCAGAGAGCAGATCTAGCCCAGATACCCTTCATACTCACGGAAAGCAGAAGAAATTAAAACCCACAAGGAATTTCCCTTTTAACTGAAGAATAACGTTTCAAGCAAAAAAATAGTATGCTGAATTTAAAATATTTAGTGTTCAATAATGCTGGTGCTAAGAAAAATACTTTTTTCAGCATCTGATACCGCTTTATTTTTTTTCCTCTGCTCTAATTTAGAGAAACTGTTGTGTAGGGATGCTTTACACAAATAACTATCACATTGTCAATATTACTGAATAAAGTAGTTCTTATAGGAATTCGTTTTTATTAATTATGTAGATTTTTTAAAAATAGGTTTTGTAGTATCAGTAATTAACCGGCTCTGCCTCTTAGCATGGAAGTATCATAACTACCTGACATCAAGGTGAACACAAGTACTTTATCAGTAAGCGCACACATTAAGAGTGCTAAGTTTTAAGATTGTGTCTTTTTTAAAAAACAATGTTCCCATGTCTTAGATCTGATCAAAAGCAACCGGTGTTCTGAGAATTCAAATAAAATATTTCCATTTACTTTCGACATGTTACGATTTTCATTATATCACAGACTGGGAAATATCTCCTTTAGCATCTAACTATCAAACTAAAAATTAAAGAGAGCACTTATAAGGAAATGTGACAAGAGAGGTGCATGAAAAGTATCACAACGTGCTGACATAAATAAAAACAGCCTTTCCTCCCCCAACATTGGGATGCTATTTCCAAAATTAACTCCGTAATGAAACCGCCAGCGATTAAAAATATTTACCACAACCACTGACAAATAAAAGCTATTTTTTGAAAAAAGTCCCCCCAGCGAACTAAAACATTGAACCAAGGCTTGGATGCCGGCCTTGCCTTACCTTTTTGGAGCGGGGGGGCTTGAAAACTTCTGTTCTGCTGTAGCTGGCGAGAGCTACTGCATGGAGAGACATGATGGGAAAACGTTCATTTTTTTGCTGTTGTTGAGTACCTGGAAGCAGTAAAGAAAGACTCACAATCACCACCGCGGTAACGGCGATTCTCCATGTGTTTTGCAGACTCTACATTTTAACATCCTGAACTGCTTTCGGTCTTGACCTTGCGTGCTTACGAGCTTAGCGAAAAGCAGACCTCAGCAACAATGGAAATCTGTTAGAAAGAGCCTTATTTAGCATTTAAAAGAAAGAAAGAAAGAAAGAAACCCCACAAACAACACAAGGGGGATGCCTACCACATGCGTAAGAGGAATGTATCGATCTGTAACCCCCAGTTTGCTGTAAAAGGAAGAAGGGACGGAGCGCACCCGGCAGCAGCGACGCCCCTGTGCTCCAGCCCGGTAGCAGAGGCTGCGCTCCCCCCGGTGCCGGGCAGAAGGCACCGGCGATGACCGAAACCCACCGTTGCCCTCCCAGTACGGCGTTGGAAAGCCGCGTAGCCCTTCCCAGGGAAGCGCTCGTCCGGCCGGCCAGCTTTAGAAAACATTTAACCCGGAGAATGGCACCGAAACATCCCGCCGCCCGAGCGCCTCCCGCCCCAGCAACGCGCACCAAGCGCCCTGCAAGACACCGGCCTCCCGTCCAGCCCCGGCTCCCCGTCCTCACCTGCGCCCGGCTCCTCCCGCTGGGCCAGCAGCGCTCCTGCCCGCCGGGGCACAGCGCACGTCCCGCCGCCTCCCGCGCTGCCGCAGCAGCGGCCGCCGGCTCTCCCGGTGCGGGGAGCGGAGCTCCGCCCCGGGGCGGGTCCTCTCGGGGGCGGGCGGGGCTGCAGGGGGGCGGCAGGGCCGGTTGGGGGAGTGTAGCGATGCGGCTGTTTGCTGAGGGTTCCGCGGCACGACTGGGAGAAAACAAAACCCAGCAGAACCAAGCCAAACAAATGTTACAACAAAAAAAACACCGATGAGGAGCGGCTCAGGACTCTTTGTCTCGTTTGGAGGGAAGGAGGCTGAGGGGCCACCTCATTGCTCTCTACATCTTCCCAAGGGGTCACCGTGGAAATGGAGGTGCTGAGCTCTTGTCCCTGGTGTTGAGCGACCCGTGGTTCAAAGCTGCGCCAGGGAAGGTTTAGGCTGGACATTTAGAAGCATTTCTTTACCGAGAGGGTGGTCAAACCCTGGAACAGGCTTCCTAGAGAGGCCGTTGATGCCCCAAGCCCGTCGCTGTTTAAGAGGCATTTGGACAATGCCCTTAACAACATGCGTTAACTTTTGGTCAGCCCTGAATTGCTCAGGCAGTTGGACTAGATGATCGCTGTAGGTCCCTTCCAAGTGAAACAATTCTATCCTAAACCAAAACAAAGATAAGCCAATTGGGAGTGAAAGGAAGGTGTTTTCCCAGCCGGGGTGGCGTGGGGGATGCTCATGCCCACAGGCAACATGTGCAGACACACCTCAAGGATTAGCTGTCTTGGAGGATTTGCAACCAGCTGGTCTATTAGAGGCGACAAAGACCCATTCTCGCTTAGCTTTAGAAAGGGACTGAGCCATCTGCCAGGCTGGTCTCTGAGACAGCTGCCATAGCGGGTTCAAAGCTAGCAAGCTGCAGTTCCTAGTAGCCAGTTTGGGCTAAAAACAAAGTGAAGGAATGCTGAGCTGTATTTGGGGAGCTAAAAAGCTGCTGATTGTCCAAAACCCACAAAAAATATGTGCAGGAACTTAGGAAATTGCAAACCATGAGGAAGTAGAAAGGAGGTAGAATCCAGATGGTACTATGCAGAAATAAGCAGAAACAGTAGACAGTATACAAAGCAGAGTTTCAGCTGAAAATGTGGCTTTCAGATGCTCTGGAGTAATTCCCTCCCTTTTTTAAACACAGATGGTGACTTGGCCAGTAAATACGGCAGTGGATTTGGGCTGTGGAAACTTAGGGGCAGCTGCTGATGAAGCTGCAGAGTTGTCTGAGCTTGGGCTGGGTGTTATCCTGTGGTGTGTATTTCAAATTGCCAGCTGTAAAATGGTATTTTCACATGGCTATGTGTAAAAATAAATTCTTTCGAGAAACTTACATGTTCAGGTTGGGAAGAACAGGTAGTAAGGTGGGAAAGGCTATCGATTTATTCATCGTTCTGTTTAATTTCTTACTAAAGCCTGGCAAAAGTCAGCTAGGGAGTATATGCTTCATTCCCATAAAGTTTTCCAAAATTATTACATGAAAAGCATTATGAAAATGCAAAACATTAAATATGTCTCGAAGAAATACTGCACAAGGAGAGTGTGGTAGCATTTTAAAGATTTTCATATCCATATGGTGCCTTTTTTTTTTTCCCTCCATGCTGCTGTCTCTTTGTATACGTGTATTGTCAGGAACCCTTGTATTGTGTGAGACCCTTTACTTGGGATGTGATTAAAAACATCTCTATTTCTTGCAGATGTCAGCAACAGAAATATTAGAAAACTGGACAGATGCAAAATCACAAGGAAAAAAGAGGAAGGAAATGCCCACCTGTTTCTAAAGTTGTCAAGGTGGAAACTCAACAAGACCAGAGTGCACCAAGCTGGCATCTTGCCCCTATACCACAATGACCTGCATTGGTTTAGGAAGAGGAAAAAACAAGCTATTTTGTCTAGTGTACATGCCAAAATGAAAAGCATCAGCAAAAACCTGCCCCAAACCTTCCAGCAGAATGTCAAAAACCAGAAGAATTAGATTGGGAGCAGAGATGGATTAAGAGCTCACATCAATGGACTTCTGTAGATGAATCTTCCTACTTTCCACATCTTGGCATGGAAGTAAATGGATTTTAAACTTCAACAGTAGCCAAAATATATATGACAGTGAGATATTCGAGCTAGAAAAGGGTACGCCAGGGAGAACTGAAGGCAGATATCCCTGGTATCTCTAATACAGTTTATTTAAACACATTCAAGGCATTGTTGCTGACAGGTCTAAGACAGTGCTCACTACTTGATGTTTGTATCAAATTGTGTGAAAGAAACAGTCTGTGTTTTTAAATGAAGGAGTATTTTATTCTACCTTTTGAAAATATTCATAATTCCTAACTTTCCAGGAAAAGCTACCTGGAATAGGTTTGAAGTTTAAAATATCAGCAATATGGTAAGAGAAGGAAGTATAAAAATAATTGCATGTAAAAACAGAATAATTACAAGGATCAAGTAGCTATCCCAAGCTAAACATACACCCAGGAAATTGGTGGTCAGCTAACCCTCCAAAGAATTCCAGACATGCTGATTTACAGGCATCCAGGCAAAACACACCACATGTCAGAGGATGCTGGTACCCTGGCAGAGGACAACAGCTTGTAACAGTGCCCTCAGCTTTCCACCCAGCTGCTGGTCATGCTGCTCCTGAGTGAGCTACCATAGCCTTAGTTTGCTGGTAGATCTTATGGTGCTGTGGCACATCTCCATCAGAGCAATGCACATCCTGCTTTATTCTAGTGGATATTTCTTGACAAATATGTAGTCAGTGTTAATACAGCCAAAGACCATCATTTCTGTGACAATTTCATTTATTCTTAGTAGTTTGACTGTTGTTTTATGAGTGGCTCAGCCACCCACATTGAAAGGGCAAGTAGACTGCAGGTACCTTAGCCATTCCTGCTCAGGAACTCCGACTGTGCATTACTGGTACTGCTGCCATGATTAACACACATTTATGTTTCAGATGAGATTAAGCCCTTTTTAAAGACCCTGCTGTGAGTGAAAGGATTGTCATTAGAAGGGACAACCAAGTGTTGGTCCATACGTGCTTTCAAACTGTGGAAATCATGCAGCAGAGAAAAGGACAGAGTGGAACTGATCTTAGGAGGAGCAGAGCTGGACTCAGGAGGTTAAGGGAAGAAAAATGAAAAGGCATTGCAGTTTTCTATTAAGATCAGGCTGTAAAGGCTTTCCAGTATTGCCCATTTCAAGGCAGATGGGAAAACTGGGCATCTTGGTAAAAGGCTAATCCTTGTAGCTATGAAGCGAACATCAGAAACAGCTGAAAAAACATCACTTTGGGATGTTTTTAATAGTAAACTCTGTACCAATACAACTGCTGAGGCAAGGCTTGTACTGTGTCTTTAAAGCCAGTAAAACACCATATGTACCTGAATATATAAGTAACTTCTGCTTTTAACCTGTTGTGTAGCTCAGGACGCAACTATTCCTTATGAGGACAGCTAAAAATAAACCCCATAATTTAGAAACATTATTTGCATAGCAATTTCTGAAGTGAAGCATGTGGGGAGGGGTGGATTAAGTAGAAAAAGGGAGAAGGGTGAATCATAGGGTAGGTTAAAGACAGGAAATGGAGACATTTAAAAGCTAACTCTTGACTGTGCTAAGTCCTCTTTACGTGGAGTAGAGTCAAGCTCACACACTGCTGGATGATGACAGTGGAGTTTCCTGGCATGAATGTGTGACAAAGAGAGAACTGCGGGCTGTAGTTCTCCGTATCCCATCTGGATAGATGCATCATATATTTTCTCAGTTGGCAAAACTGTCTTAAGAAGTCCTTGTCCTTGCTGCCACCTATCTTGTCTCATAGCTATGTGTTCCTACATCTGCCCTGCAGTTTATTGACCCTACAGTTGCCCATGCCACTGTAATTCAGACTATACACTCAAATGAAAAAAAATTTAAAAGGTATTATAGTTTATTATTGAATTTCTTTATTTGGCAAGCCAATGTACAGCACAGCTCTACAAGGCTGATCCAGATGAAGGAAGACACTCAAATAAAAATTCTAAGCACTGTTGCAAATAGAGAAAGTAAAAGATCAAGCGGGATTAGTCACTGCAAGTCATTAAAGTAGGTGAGCCTGACACACACAGCTTCTTTTCCTCCAGTCTTTGCCAGGACAGTTGGGAAAACTATGTGACTCAAATGAAAATATTAAGCTGGCTCACCCCATTTACATTAAGGTCTCTCCTTTATTTAAACAGAACAAAAGGGCTCTTTTCTAGCAAGGTTTTCAGCACCCAGCTGATAAGCGATAAATGTTTTATCGCCAGAATCACAAGTTTGACTTCTGACGTCTGAACCATTTAACTTCTGTGTTGGAGAGTTGCATGATGAGGAAGTGATGCTGCTTCTGTTCTGGTGAGGAGCAGTTCCCAGGCAACATGCTGGGAGAACTGAGTGTTTTCGCAGGGTGTCTTACCCTGCAAAATGTTACAGCTGCTGCTGAGAGAGGTCCACTTGTCAGAATAAGGCCCTCGAAAACTTCCATACCACAATGCTGGAGAGCATTCTGTAGTGTCTTCTCATGCCGTTTCCTAAGCCTGCAGGGCAACTGCTTAAAAGATCAATTTCTAAAATAAGTGCTGGTGACATCTGCTATTTGTTAGGAAAATAATAATAAAAATATATACTAAAGCATCATGAAAAAAAAAATCACCGCTGAATGACTGAACAGCAGAGGCAAGAAACATGACATCAGATTACAAAATATTTTCAGTGGCTTCAAGATACTTGCTGTTGCCTCTGTCATCAAGCTTCTAGGTCATTATATACACGGAAAAGTACACAAAATGTGTACCAGTTCAACAAAATGAGTCATTTTCTCTTCCAAGAATTTTTTCTTCACAGTAGATGCTAAAGTAATTACAGTCCGTACATTTCATCACGGTTAACAATGTTGATGGAAATGCAGATGTTTGCAGTTCAGCATCTTTGAAACAGATGACTAGTCATTCGCTTACTTCTGCCTTCTGTTTTTAAACAGGAGTTCTGCTATTTAGACATCCACCATTCTTTCAACTGTAGCATGAACCAATCCGTGTGCTGAGGTTATTTTATTAACTTCTGCTTTTCAGTATTTGTGACACTAAATTGTTAAACTGAACAAATCTTGCAAAAGCAGTAGAACTTTATCTCCAGGACAGTCTTGCATTTGTTTAATTAGACTTGACTTACAAACTGGTGTAGTGTTTGTATTGCAGACAGAGCCAAAAGTCTCATTTTTGGAATAATGTTCAAGCACACAATGTCCCCAGGAAATCGTGAGGACTGTATGGAAGCACAGCTGTCCACCCAGGCAAACCTGGTGGGAGCAATCCAGTCAAAGGCTCATTCCCAGAGAAGTTTACTTGTTATGATAGAGCAGTCTCATTCATATAATGGACATATTCTGCTCACACACTATTCTGGTGATAGAGAGCATAGAAATGTCAAGACGCTCTTTCAGAGAGGGAAACTTTTGAGCTGTCAAGTGCTTAAAAGAGAGGCAATGCCTACAGTGAGAGATAATATCTTTTATTAGACCAGATGATGCAGTAGTGGACAGGCTGGCTTTCATGGAGACACTAAGTCCTTCATCTTATTGAGGGTGGTGTCCCTGTTCATGGAGCTTGAATTCCATCCAAGGCTGTGGTCCAACAAGATGGGAAATTGGGTCCTAGAGCACAAAGCATTGGATCAGAAACAGTGCCATTATTTCACACAAAGTGCTACAAACTCGTAATGCCAGCTGAAGTGTAATACATATTTTGCAGAAATGATTTTGTCCAAGCAGATTTTACAGTGGATCAGATGCCGTCTGCCAGAAACCAGGGACCATAACACTGGTGTAAACACCATCTCACATGCTCTAACATAACAGAAGTGGTATTGTGTTCACACTTCATATGGTTAAAACTTATACTCTTAGGTGATGCTGTGGCACAAATCTGGTAGCAACGAATGACAAAACACTGTCTAAACCAAAAGTGCTTTTTCTATATCACCCAATATTTAGAAAAAGTTTTCCATTCTAAACATAGGTGAAATGTGCACACACACACTGAAATCCTGTGATACTTCTCAGTGAAGTGCTGGTTTAAAAAATCAAAACAAAACAAAACAAACAACCTGTCAGTAATACACTGAAACTTTGTAGTTCTAACTAGAAATGGAAAAACAGCCTTGTGACCATCACTGAATTTAGTAATGACGAAGAAAGCAAGTTTTTTGGTATGAAACAAAAGAAACACATTTAGCAAAGTTCACGTTTGATATTGATACTTTCCTACATGGGGAAATTCATCAGAATATCCAAACAGGTCCAGTTCTATTTCTACAAATATAGGGGGGAGAATGCAGTAGAAAAGTATTATCAGCATTGTTATGGAGCTGAATTCCTTCCACATAGACACATTTATATGATCTAGGCTAATGAATGTGCTCCTGTCTGCCTTGAAGACAATGAAATGCTGCTGGAGGAGGAGGAGGAGAAGAAAATTCCAGAATTATCAAGGAATTCAGAATTCCAGAGAAGTGTCGTCTCAGGGAGGAACTGTATGAATGTGCCTGCATTTAATATTTATCAGCCTTCCTTCCACTCCAGTTTGTATTTTTGCCAGTGGGAGAAGGGGTAGAATTTGCTAGTTCCCACCACAGGGAAAAACTGTTTCACCCACCTGGTTTCAGTCACAGGGATGCATTAATAATTGGTCATTGATTTATTAATGTCACATAATCGCCTGATAATCAGTGTGCCACACATTTGGGATCAGTATCAGCAATACAACATATAAACCAGGATGTTAAAAAAGACCTACAAATGCTTGAAAACCCTTTTATGAATGACCCTCGAAATTTCAACCCCCTCCCACATGCACAGAGCTGTGGGCACCCATAACTCATGTACCTCACCCCAATAGGCCGGTGTCTCGCATTGTCAGGCCAGATTTCTCTCTCCTCATCACAGAATAATGGAATCATAGAATGTCCTCAGTTGGAAAGGACCCACAAGGATCATCAAGTCCAACTCCTGTCCTTGCACAGGACAACCCCAAAATTCACACCATGTGTCTGAGGACGTTGTCCAATCACTTCTTAAATATTGTCAAGCTTGAGGCTGTGACCACCTCCCTAGGTGGTCACCACCACCAACCTCCCTAGGTTTTCACCACCTTTTGGGTGAAGAACCTTTTCCTAATGTCCAATCTGAATCTCCCCTGGCACATCTTCCTGCCATTCCCTGAGGTTCTGTCATTGGTGGCCAGAGAGAAGAGAACAGCACCTGCCCTTCCTCCTCTCCTGTGAGGAAGCTGTATGCTTGGTTTAGACTTCTTTTGAAGCTGACTCTTTTTTTTTTTCCCAGCATCTCTTGGTAATTTCCTGGTTACTATTTAATCCATCTGATTGCCATCTCTTAAGCAAACTTCATTATTGTTATTTTCCTCTTTAGCATGACCCACTTTGGGGCCCTCACAGGCAGTTTTGGGGACTCTGTTCACTCACACTTTTCCCACTTGCATCCTTTCATATCAGTGGCTGTCACCCACCCCACGGCAACGTGATGGGGGCTGTGTACATTGACCCCATCTCCCAGATGAGGAGCTACATGTTTCATTCAATGCCTCCATCCTCGCTTCTGAGCCATTTGCCCTCAGCCAGTCTGGGAATTGTGCACATCTAGGTTGTGATATCACTTCCTCCTGAGAGGAAACAGCTAAAAACAATCAGAAACCTACAGAGTAGACATTTAATTCCAGCTACAGCCTTTAAAGAATGAATAATTTGTTTAAAACATTTTACTAAATGGGCAAGTAGAAATGAGGCTGGCCTGGCTCATCATGCATGGATAAAGCTAATTGCAAGAAGTGTGTGAGCCGCATGCTTGGTGCTGTCTCTCACATATACCAGGACACATCACGAGAGCTTCCCTTCATGAAGTCACTTATATGGTGACCTAACTTCACCAAATTTAGTTACGACTCTGCTTTCTTCCCACTTTACTTTGTGTGGCCCAAGGATTTCTGTAACAGCTAAGTGACGGATCTGGGGTTGGCCTTGGAGTGCCCTGCACATGGTTGAATCTATGCCAGGCGTTTGTAAGCCAGCACTTGTTCACTCATTATTCTGGCGCCCTTTGTTTCTTTGCAACACATACAGCGTCAGATCTAGTGTCACATTTGGTGGTGGTGCTGCCTACGCTGCTTTACCAGCTCGATTCTCGCCGCTCCATTCATGAGTACTTGTTCCCACCACCTCCTCGAGCCACCCTGGCAGCAGCTTGCACAGCTTGGTGGTGAACCAAGCGGTGGAACAGAGATAGACTGGACTGATTCAGAAAAAAAGAAGTTGCTTTCTAGCCAGATCAGTTTACCACATGGCTGCACATACACACCTTAGTGGCTCCGTAAAGGGGTAACACAGGTGTGAGAATTTGAATGGGAGCTCCATAGGGCACTATTGCCATTCAAAACAGTGTCTGCATAACCATGTCCTCCAAGGCCATAAATTCGCTTAAATGAATGAGAAAATCTTGCTAGGGAGATCTCTCCAGTGCTCCACATCTGTTCTTGAAGCTCCAGCCATGCCTGCAGGATGAACTGCCCAGTATTTTTCAACTCCCAAACATTTGGAAGGGCCACTGGAGAGGTCTGGCCCTGCACAGCTCTTGAGCTTCTTAGTCTTGCTGCTTTCAGGAGGAGCTGAGATTTTGCGGTGCTTCACAGATGGTCACTGTCTTCTCAGGGCTCAGATGCTGAAGTAAACCCTGGGAGCACGCAGCCACCGGGTAGCAGCTGCAGATCTGGCTCATGTGCCCTGGAAAAAAATAATGTAGTGATATACAGCAAACAAACTGTGCAGCAGCCACACATTTGCATAAGCAACCCAGTGTCTGAGCCTTTATTGTTTCAGCTGCTTCTTCCAAGACATATTTTATAACTATTGCCTCAGTATTTATTTTTGTTTAACCCCATGAAATCCAACGGAGATCTGAGTTGCAACTCAAAATTGCCATGTGCCATGTAAAAAGTAGATGACTTTTTTTTTAATGTATCACCAACACTCTTAAATGTAGAGCTAAATGTCAGTGGATAAATATTTAGCAGCAGCAGCCTTCTGCTTTCCTCCCTTAAATACATATATCATCCTCCCTTAAATATCACTACCATTTTGTTGCTAATTTGAGCAGGTCAGAGTGATTCTCCATATGTATTATTTTATTTCAGAAATGCCTTCTGTCAAAAAAAAAAATCCATGAAATTATGACAATTTTGCTAACAAATTAGTTCTCTTGTTGAAAGAAAAAGAATGACAAGGAATGCCAAAATTTTGATTGAATAGTATTGAGATAGCATATTAGGTACTACTGTACATAGTACCACATCAAATTATTTTGCTTTTCTTTTACTTCATAAATGAGAATATCAGCTGTTTCCATTATTGTTGCATATTGCTGCATTACTTTTCCAAGATATTAAAACCAGCTGTTTTTCAGGCTATGTCTGTAGCTGAAAAATTTTGCTGAAATACTAGATGGGTCCAGTCAACGCGAAAAAAGTTTCCAACTGTGTATGCAACTTATACCAGAGAAACCAAATCCTAGCACACACCACCTATTTCAGACTCTAAAAAGTACAGAATCATTTATATACTGACCTGGAGCAAACTCAATTAAGTAATTTAGGAAATAAATCTTCAGATTATCCCACTCTAGTGTGTGTTTTCACTCTACGTGTTAAACAGTGTGAGTCTTGCTAAATATCACTGAGATATCTCCTATCGCTCTCCATGGCTGCTTCAAGGTACCTTTCTGGGCAGCTTTTCAAAACCACCAGCAGAAACCTGTGCTAGCAGGACTTCAGCTGGCAAAATCCTTTACTCCAGATAAAATCTAAAGTGCCTGTAAGATGTAGGGCAACTGGTTGTGAGAAAGGCAGTTTCTTTCACAACATAGAAAAGAGAATCCAGGTGCCTGCTTAGTTATTGTCAATTAGACACCAATTTGTAAATCCACAGTGGGCGATGGGTGGCAAGAAGTTGGAAAAGTAAAATACCAGGTGTGACCAGGTTTGCCAGCTGAGTTTGGGTTTGAAGTTGTTTTCAAGTACAGACTTGTCACTGAGCTTCACTGTGCGCACACAAGTACAGAGTTTATCCTGGTTCCAGAGTTTGCTGGAAACAGAGTTTAAATAGATCCAAACTCTCATTAATAAGATCTTTGCAAGTGGCCAAAAGCCAAACCAAATCAGCTCTTCATTTCATGGCATCAACCAGCAGTCAGACTTGCGACAAGTTTCATCTTATGGGGTCTGGGGAACACATGCAAATAAAAATGGGTAGGAAGCAGCAACAGCTCTTCAGGGGGGAAACCATTCAAAATCTATGTCTTGCAGCCTGGTTCTTTGCTTAGTTATGGTAGCTTGACACATGTATGGGTTCACTGAGAAAGCTGGACCTGTTGGTGTTGTAGTACTGCAAAGCAACACCACTAAATAGGGAAGAAAGCTTTGTGAAGGAGGGCTTGAGGTTGTGTTATTTTCAGAGCATTTAACATTTAGAGTGTGTAAATTATGTGAGAGATTGGGCTACTACTAGGATTTTGTAGAATCACAGAATGATTTGGATCAGAAGAGACCTGTAAAAGTCATTTAGTCCCATGGGCAGGGACACCTTCTACTAGACCAGGTTGCTCAAAGCCCCATCCAACCTGGCCTTGAACACTTCCAGGGATGGGGCACCCACAGCTTCTCTGGGCAGCCTGTTCCAGGGCCTTACCACCCTCACTGTAAAAGAAGTCTTTCTTATGTCCAATCTAAACCTACCCTCTTTTGGTTTAAAAATGTTGCTCCTTGTTCTGTCACTACAGGCCCTGGAGAAAAGCATCTCTCTCTTTCTTATAAGCCCCCTTTATATACTGAAAGGCTGCAAAAAAGTCTTACTTCAGCCTGTCCTCACAGCAGAGCTGTTCCAGTCCTCTGAACATTTTTCTGGCCTCCTCTGCCCCTTTCCAACAGGCCCATGTCTTTCCTGTACTGAGGGCTCCAAAGCTGGATGCAGGGCTCCAGGTGGGGTCTCACCAGAGCAGAGCAGAGGGGCAGAATCACCTCCCTCGACCTGCTGGCCACGCTGCTTTTGATGCAGCCCGGGTTATGGTTGGTCTTCTGAGCACATTGCCAGCTCATGTCCAGCTTTTCATCCACAAGCACCTCCAAGTCTTTCTCTGCAGGGCTACTCTCTATCCATCCATCACCCAGCTCGTATTGATACCGAGAGTTGCCCCAACCCATGTGCAAGACCTTGCACTTGGCTGTATTGAACATCATGAAGTTCACACAGACCCACTCCTTGCCCCAACTCTTCCATCAAGTTTAGTGAAGTTTTCACATAATTCTTAAAAATCAGTTCATAATGAAAGTAAGTTTTTGCACTAGATGAGGGAAGCTATTTCCTGAGGAGGGAGTGGACACCACCTCCCTGTGAGATGTGGTGATATGTGACAGTTAACAGTCTATTCTCTAAAATGAGCTGCTAGCAGCTACTAAGAAGCTCCAAATTTACGAAGAGGCAAGGTCGAAGGGAGGTGCAAGTGGGCAAGTTTCCTGGACTGTTAGGACAACCGGCATTAGCTGGAGAGAAAACAGCCAATCTTTTGTATTTCCAGTCTTTTAACAGTTCTTAAAAATATACTGCAACACCCTCTAAGTGGTTTTGTGTCAATAACTGAAACCTTTGATTCTACAAATTCACAGCTAATTTGTACCCGGGTAGGAGTATTTGAATTTTTATTTGGCTGCCCATCTGGACAGCTGAAAAAAACAAGACCAACAGTAGTGCCTTCTTGTCAAAATCGTAAATGTTGATAATTCAGTTCTGCTTTGCTTTCTCCCACCCTGGGAATTGGAGAAAACGCTACCTTTCAGTTGCAGGGAAGTGAAGAGCTAGGCTCTCTCAAAGAGGCCATGTTCTCAGGTATGGTTATTACTGAGAAGGTTGTGGGTTTGGTGGGTGTAGTTCCTTCCTCCTTGTGAGAGGTCTCACACGCTGTGCTTGGCTTTGAGTGGAGGACCTCCAGCACCAGGGTCTGGGTTGCTCTGATCTGCATGTGCTCGGTCTCCTTCTAAATGAAGATGTTTTGTGAAACAAAAATTCACTGAAAACCCCAAAACACAAGTTGAGCCTGTAGCTTAGCTGCTGGGGCATTCGCACAAGGGAGAGGATACTGGGAGCCAGTCCTTGCTTTGAACCATACGCACTGCAAAGTACTTTTGCCAAGAAATCATCTGCCAGTGATGTGTTGGCCTCTGATATATTAATGGCTGAACAGCAGAGAGATAACAGACCTTCTCAGGTACCTGAGGGGGTATTAATCTGACAATGAAGGATCCAACATTCAACAACGAATTTGGTGAAATCCAGTGATAGGACCTGTTTGGGCATATCCTGCAATTTTGTTTTCTTTATAATGCTGACCTGTTAGAACGGCTGTCTCTCCTTATACATCCTTCCCTCTCTTCCGAGTTTTATTTCATCTCGTTTTGTTTTGTTTTCTTCCTGATTATGTCTGCAGTGCTTTTAAACTGTTTTGATGTGCAGGCATCCTGCACTTTTTTCAAAGGATGAGTAAATTTATGTGGTGGATGGAGGCCTGTTGTCCATACCCTTGCTTTTCTTAGTTACTTTTCAAGGCTAAAATAGTCCATAGACTCCTCCAAGAAAATAAGTGACCTAGTTTTAATGCAGAGACCTTGATATTTATAAATGAGCCTAAAGACTTGACTTAGCTGTGAAAAGAGAAGCTACTGGGTTTTGTTATGACTTCAGTGACCACTGAAGTCCCTGAAGCTGGATGAAGCCCTGGCAGATGGCTGTGTTGCTTGAAGAGACAGCCACTGTGGTAGTGTCAGAAACATGGGAGGATTTCATAGGTCACCAAACATCCCTGAAACACAATTCATAAACCACAGACTCCCTATATGATAGAAAAATTGCCAGCTGGCAGGAGCTACGAAAGTGAGAAGTAGTGAATTTTCAGTGTAGAGGGATTATGTCAGGCGGAAAACATAGATATCCTTTCTTGCAATCTCACAGGCATCAAGCCAAGGTATGATTCTGCTCTCAATGAAATCAGTGGATTTTTTTTCTCTGTGTGAATAGCACAAGTAAATGCAGAGTTTGTTCTTTTGCTTCAGGCATACAGTGTTTGTTACATCCTCTTTTGCCCATTTTTTTCTGTTCGCTTTCTATTCTCTATTTAAATGATTTTTATTTGTTTGCTTTCTTCCCTTTGCTCGACATTTTGATTCCTTTTTATAAAAGCTAATGACATATGAGAGCACACAAAAGAGTCGCTCTGACTTTATGGGATCTGAGCCCTGGGTTACGCATCTTGCCGAACTGAATGAAATGACTATTCTGCAGAGCGCTGCCGAGGCCGGCCTCGTGGGGAGGTTTGGTAACTCCACTCTTGGCCAAGGCTTCCTGCAATTTTGGTACTTCTGCAGTGGTGAACCAGCCACAGCAGACCAATATTTCAAGGAAATGAGTTGGCATACATCGAGATAAAAGAGAGCAACCTTGTGGCTGCCCTGCCTGTGCATATGTCACCCCATGCTCCTACGTCATACTCTGGGAAATACCCCACTTTTGTGGCTCCATGACAGGTACCTCAGGCTACCTCGAGACCTTCTGGCTTCTCTGATCTCCTCTGCACCCCCATCAGTTGTCACCGATGGCCAAAGACACAAAGGTTCATAGTCTTCACGGGAACAAAAGCCATCATGCAACATTGAATGGTTCACGTTATCAGCTGAGGCCCTGAATGAAGGAAATCACTGGGAATAATTAATAATGGAGGCACTGGCAGCGATGCGGGCTTCTTGTTGTGGAGGTAAATGAGTGCGGAGTCCCCTCCATCAGTTCTCAGCATGGCTTACCAGCAGAGAGATGTGTGTTAATAGCTGAGAAAGAATGTGCTAAATTTAAGGAGTCGATAATTAAGGTGTTTTAGGCATTTATAGCAGTGAAAGGAGGAATTAACTTTGAATATTAAAATGAACTAGATAGCTATTTAAGATAGGATTTCCAATTACTGCTTTCCCAGAAAAACAGTAATGATTTCTCCAAAAGGCTCTCTGTTCTATTTTTGACAAGGCCCACTTTGTACAGGTCAATTGACTCAGATGATTTAATCAATCTCTGCATCAAAATGCACTGGGATTCTGAGAATAGAAGGTATGCTGGCGTTTCTGGTTTTATTTAGGAAAAGTACTAACTTAATCAGAAAGTACATAAAGGGAGCGTTGTTCAGCACTTTACCCATAATTGCAGATAAGTTGGATGTAGGTACAGATGCCTGATGTCCATGAGATTATACTGAGATCATTAGACCATCCATGTAAAAAACCATAAAGCCAAATTGTACAAAAGCACTGTCAGAACACCACAGAGATTTTTCTTAGGGTTTTCCTGTGGTCTTGGGGAGGGGATGGTGTTTGTTTTTGGAGAACTAGTGGGTAGCTCCCAGTGCAATCTGATTTATTTCAGTGTTAGCAAGAGAAGCAGTTTCCAGCTCCTGAAAAAGCAGGTGATTCATGCTAAAAGCACAATCACTGCATGCCATCGAGTGCCTCTGCTTTTGCTACAGTCCCCCAATTTAACAGGCTATCTGAAATAACGTCAGTCTGCTGTTGGAAGGCAGGGGACATGGTAGTAGTATAATATTAGTACACCCAAAAGCTGTTCCAGGGTCATCTCTAAACTAAACTGACTCCTCCTCAGACTTAGCGGGGGGACAGACGTCCCCTTTTGAAGCCAGTGATGCCAGCTTTGGGGAGAGAAGGAAAAGACGGAGATGACCACGGCAGCCTCAGCAGAGACGGGTTAAAGCCATCACAGAATGGTCGCTTTTTATTTCATGCTGTGTCCACTTGCTTTGGTGGGTGTGGGGCTGGGGATGCACAGCTGTGGGATCTGGCCCTGTGCCATGTCTGCACACAGACTTCCCGAAATTGGAGTTTCAAAGTTGAGAAAGGGGAAACATCTATGGAGGAATCCTCAAACAGACATCCTTGTTCGTAGTTTATAAATAGTGGCAAATGTTTTCAATTCCAGCAGCACACAGAGTCTGCAAGTATTGCTCTCTGGTACATCACAGTATTTTATTTGTTGTACTACATTTCATACCTTACATTTTAGAAGGACGACTTTTGTTTGGATCAAAAATACTGGTCTCTGCTTTTTCAGAAATGGACATTGGATATTAATTTTCCCCAGAGTGGCTATGGAAATTAAGATGCTGATGGTACTTGTGTTGATATTATATAGCAACCGGTGGCTGGTGAGTGCAAGGATGAACTTTTGCTGGGTGGGATGCTGGAGACTGCAGTTCTGTGTTAGGTTTACACCAGCTAGTTACAGAAGGATGAGAGGCAGTCCAGTGACTTGTGCCATTGAAAAAAAACCCAACCAAACAACCCCCCGAACAGCATATATTGCTCTCAGGTGCCTATGGCATTACTGCATGTGTTAGCAATGAGCAGATTTGCGTTGTGTTTCCCTTATATCACGTTAAACCACCTTGTAATACAACCGGAGCGTAACCACCGCCATTCGCACACGGCACGGCTGGAGGAGGCACCTAAAAGCTCCAGCACGTCCCTGACGACGCACTGGCACTAAAGACCATGACGTAGTTATTACGCCACCAAACGGTAGCCCGGGACGGCGCAGCGCGGGCTCGGCCGGCGGCGGGGGCGCGCTTGGGGCAGGCGAGCGGCCGGCAGGGGGCGGCAGAGCCCGCGCGTCCGCGCTGGGCTGGCGGGAGCGCGCCCGTGGGGCGCGGCCGCCCCCGAGGGACCCCGCGGGAAAGGCCCGTATCCATCAGCGCCGGCGTTTTCCTGCGGGTCCTTCCCTCTCAGACCCGCGTGAGGGAAGCGCTGGGGTTAGTGATGCTCTGTCACGCCCTGCAAACCAGCCTGGCCTCAAAGTGTAGGGTTTGGACTCGGCCTCCTCTACCGGGCAACCACCCACCGCGTGAAGTTTAATAGGGACAAGCACTGGATTTTGCGCTTGGCACATGGCAACTCTGGCTGTACGTGCAGACTAGGGGACAAGATGCTGGAAGGCAGCTCTGAAGAGAGGGATCTGGGGGTTCTGGTTGACACCAAGTCGAACATGAGCCAACAGTGTCCCTGGCTGCCAAGAGGCCAAGCATGTCCTGGGTGCATCCAGCCCAGCATGGCCAGCCGGGCAGGGAGGGGATTGTCCCGCTCTGCTCTGCACTGGTGCGGCCTCACCTGGAGCTCTGGGTGCAGCTCTGGGCAACACAGGATAAAAGGGATATAAAGCTACTGGAGGGTGTCCAGAAGAAGGCTATGAGGTTGGTGAAGGGTTTGGAGGGGAAGCCATATGAGGAGCAGCTAAAGTCACTTGGTTTGTTCAGCCTGGAGGAGACTGAGGGGAGGCCTCATGGCGGCTGCAGCTGCCTCACAAGGGGAGGAGGAGGGGCAGGCGCTGAGCTCTTCTCTTTAGTGACCAGTGACAGAACCCGAGGGAATGGCAGGAAGATGTGCCGAGGAGGTTCAGGTTGGACATTAGGAAAAGGTTCTTCCCCCAGAGGGTGGTGGACACTGGAACAGGCTCCCCAGGGAGGTGTCACGGCCCCAAGCCTGACAGTGTCCAAGAAGAGAATGGACAACACCCTCAGACACACAGTGTGAATTTTGGGGTTGTCACATGCAGGGACAGGAGTTGGACTCAATGATACTTATGGCTCTTTTCCAACTCAGGACATTCTGTGATTCTATGATTCCTCCTACAGCGGACAAGTAGCCTCAAGGCTGTTTAAATCACCATGGAGACCTTTTCTAATAATCAATAAAGAGGGATATGTTTGCCTAACCTCAGTTTTGCCAGCCAGTATCACACTTAAACCACATTGTCCGGTGCCAGTTTAGATTATTTCATGGTACACAAAGATCTGCAAGAAACCACTTGTCCTCAGAAGTTTTCAACCCAAGTGTTGCCATCTGCAAGTTAGGAAAAGGGAGATTCATAACACCTGTGCTTTTTAAAGGCCAACCAATAGCCTTTTTTTCCACTTCAGAGAAGAAGAGGAGGTGCAAAAATCAAGATTCAGTACTAATATGGTCTGATAAGGCAAGTGTGAATATACAGAAGCCCATAAGTAAACAGAGGAATAACGAGCCATTGTGCTGATATGACTGGCAGGTAGGAAAGAAATGAGGTCAGCTGTTTCTCTTACCTCACCTGCCCTGGCATATCTTGCTGGCATCATTACCTGTTCTTGGTTAAAGCTGCCGTTCACATTTAAAACTGGGACGTTTGCAGAAAATGTGACTCCTTCCAAATTTAGACTGTGTATCTTACCAAAATGTGTAGAAAATTTTGTTTCAGTCACAAGTATGTTACCATACCTCATGAAGTCAGCCTTACTAATACAGAATTTCAGGGAGAAAAAAAGATCAGGCAGAGTTCAGATGGACTAAAGGAGAGCATCTGTAGGTAAATAGCAGAAAAATACTTTTCTGAGCTGACAATTGTGTAATTAAAAAATCTGGTCAAATGAGAGTATTTCCTTGTCTCATGGGGACTCATAAGGACAAACTCAACAAGCAGCATTCAGATCTTCCAAATCTGGTACCTGCATTAAGCTTAAGGCTTGAATATAATGCACCTGGCCTCAGCAGGGAAATCTAGAGCTCCTTGTTTAGACTTTATAGACTTTAGACTCCCTTTTACTGTTAATGGAGGATAACAGCTACCTTTGGGCCAATATTTAGAAAGCCTGTGTGCAGGGGAACCCAAAGGAAAAGAATAGCTTGTTGGAAGCATTCATCACATCTCCCTTCTGCAATGTAAGAATGTAAGTCTCTGTGTCTCTTAGAGGAAGGTCTCCCGACAAAAAGAAAAAAAAAAAAAAATTAAAAAAAAAAAGGGCAAGACAAATAGAGAGATGCAGGTGGTGGCTGAGGGTGGTGGCTGACTAGTTGAAGAGTAAACAACCATTTTAACAAGTTCCCTTCCTGCTTAAATGCAACGCCCGTGGTTATCTGCTAATGTTTATGTTAATGTTGTTTTCCCTGCTCGACAGGGCAAAGCAACCACGCTCAGGTCCTTCCGCTGAAAAAAAGGCAGAAGAAATTTGGCTTCAGTAATAATTTAAGGACTGCTTACACACAGTGTCTCAGCCCTTTGCTTGGGTTAGATGGGATTATGGTTAAAATAGCGCCCCCCTCCTTAAATTAGCCACAAGTTCCGGTAGAAATACAGCTTAAGCATCTACCTCCAGCAACATCCCTTAACTTCCTCAGGGTAAGTCACACCTTCAGCCAAGATAGTTAAAATCAGTATAAAAAATACGCATGGAGCAGGCTGTGCTGTAGATCCAGATTATAAATTTGCCTTGGCTCAGACTCAGATGGAAAGTCAGCGGCTACAGTGACCTTTTCAGGCAAATCAGAAAATGGCCATCCTTTGGTTAACGTTTGTTGTCTCGTTCATATGAACAGAATTAGATGAGTTCAATAAAGTATTTACCAAACTCGGTTATGTTTTGAGTGGTTAAAAAGAAACTTTTTTTACAGTTTCTGTGAGAAATAAATCTCTTTTTCATTCTCAGGTTCATAAAAAGTAGACAGGGGAAAAGACCAGTGTGTTTATCTCTGTGTTTGTTTCACCTTCTATGACAAATTATTCCCTGTGTTGCACTTTTATTATTTAATCCAATCTTTGTTGAATACAAGAAATGCAGGCTTTTCTCATGCAAGATAGTGCCTAATCCAGCATATTTTACTGTTCTTATTTAATGTACATTTTTCATTCTTAAGTTTCATGTGATTGCCTTGTGTTATAGTTGTTTCCACCACTGAGAAATCCAAAACCATGCCATTCTTCCACGAGATGGTGTATACGTGCATATAGTACATTTATTTACATGTTTATGTCCCCTTCCCAACCTTTGTATGGTTCAGCTGACATCTGCAGAAATGCCAAGTTGTGTGAGATACCTAAACTGAGATACAGGTGGCCTAGTTTTCACAGGCTTTGCATTATCATAGATCTCGTTCATTCCAGCTGAAGCTGAGTAGTGAGAAGTCTCTGACCCTATGGGAGTTGGGCAGAGCAAGAGCGGCGGGTCCACATGGTGCACTGGGGTTTATGAGCTTGACTGAGCACGCTCTCCACAGTGTTGTACCAAGGTGCCCGAGCTCATTTCTCACAGAGCTGGTCTGGCTGCAATAGGGTTTATCAGCTCTGCTTTACACTAGAGCAGCTGTATGTCTTCCAGATCCAAGAATAGCTACATTTGCAGATGTTGTGCGTCTAAACCAGTAAAACTGACTGTGTGTGAGCTGTTGCTGTGTGCAATCAAGCACAGTTAATCCGTCAACCTGATAAGTCACCCCGGGGTGCAAAACAGCTGAGGACTTCTAGTATTAAAACTACCAGGTAAATACGTATTTCTTATTTCAAGCTTGGTTTTATATGCAAGCTTTCACCTCCACCAGCGCCTTCTGCACCACACCCTATTCAACCAACACATTTAGTGGGCCCCAGACCATTTCCTTCCAGCTGTGACCTAAATGAACTGTTCTGCTCTTTCAGCAGTGTGTCAAGCAGCTCCTGCCTTCCCCTGCTCTTCCCGTCTGTGTCCCAACATCTGAGATCAATGCTGTTTCAGTACCTCCGAACATAGTATTACATAGAGGTGGTCTGGGTAGGATCTGCTGGTTCTTCTTTCTCCTTCTCCTCCGTCTCTTTCTCCTTCTCCTTGCCACTTCCATCGGCTGCTTCAGATGCAGCAAAAAAGTCTTACTAGCACCTCTGGACCTCACACTCAGGCACTTGAGCCTAAGACTGGTGTAATCAAGCATGGGGTCCTCCCCCCATACAGACGCACCAAAATAGAAGACACCGGTACCGAATAGCCACCAGTCTTCCAGCAGGGTTTCCTTCAAAAAGACTAGGAGTCTTTTTCAAAATATGGGCTTGATTTGGGTCCTTATTTCTGCTTATTGAACTTAATGTCAGACATGTGGGAAAGCTGATGAGGTAACTTTGTCCCTGCAGTCTTTACATGGGGAAAGGTATTGCTTTGCTTCACATAACATAAGGCCGGCACAAATATTTAAAGATGACACAGTCCATGGTGCATTATCTTGCAAATTCAGCAAATGTGCAATAGTGTGTCTGTGTTTCACTAGGCATAAATTCACACTGCTGCCCAACCAAGCGGTGTACAGCTCAGTGTTAATGACCAAGAGTCCTGTACACACTGTAATATCCAGGTCACACTACAGGAACCTGATGGGTGAACGGAGCTGTAGTTCAATGAAGCAGTTCCTCAGGCACAATTTCCCTTCCCAACATCACCTCTCTGCCCCCTCCATTGAGCAATGCAACAGCCTGTGTGGGTGGGCTACAAAGAGGGTTGCTGAAATTATTTAAGCTAAAGAATAAAATTTAAAAAAGGTTTATTTTTAAACTGAGATCATTGAACGGATCGTGTTTTCAGCACGGTCCCCAAAGCAGCTGCCTTGACACAACGGAGGGGAGTGTGAGCTGCAGCATGTGTGTAGGAAGGAAGGGGTGGAAACTTTTTAAATCAGTTTCCCACTGGTAGAGGTAGCTTTCCAGATCAAGCCCCTCAACTTCTAAGGGGTCAACTGTCTGCTCTGCACTGATGCCTCGAAGTTTTCCTGCCACAACCTTGAATATTGTGAATTTGAGGAGACTTGCTGAATGGTGCAGCATTACCAGAACAATCCATTGCTTTCCTTTCTGAAGAGGAGCATTTTGGAGGCGGGGTGGTGGTGAGAGAAAGGTGACCTGAGCTGCTGCATTCCTGTTATTCTCAGCTGTTGCAATGCCCTTGATGGGGCCTGCAAGGGGGCAGGGATGTGGCAGCTCCCAGCAGATGAACACCAGTCACTGGAGAGCTGAGATTTGAGCTTATGCGGCTGGTGACACTGGAGGCAACCTAAGGGAGGAGAAAAAGGACATAGAGCCCTGTCTGCTCCCTGCTTCCTGTTCTGTGGTTGACCACAATCTGATTTTGAAAACTGGACAGGCCCAGGAATCCTTGTGTTCACATTCCTTAACTTCAAGAAAAGCAGCTCTGCCGTAATTGTACCAAATGTTGTCTCAGTCTGGCCTTTTCAGAGCACTACCAGTTGTTTTCACAGCGTAGAAGGGAAATAACTGAACAGGGAACTACAAATAAGGAGGCGATCAGGCTATGTGCACTAAAACCTGAATGCTGATGCTAAACACATTTTTCTTCAAATGGATCTCATCTGACTGTCGTGCCTGCAGGCACAACTCTGAGGGTGAAATTAAGATATTAGGCAAAGTCTAGAATGCAACGGTAAACTTTTCTTTCATGTTAGTGAGAATCATGTGGTTAAGCCACTCTCCAAAGTCAACCTCAGTAATTAAGAAACATACTTAGCCCATAATGGAAAGTTAATGGATTAAAGTGATGCCTTATTGCACAGTGGCTTGACTATGCACGGCAGCTTCCATCCTTAAACAATTCAAAATCCCTGGGCTCTGGCTTGTTGCTGTTGCAATCAGTGCTGAAATTATGATTGACTGTCCTGTCCATCAGCCTTGCAGAGACCTCACGCTGCCCAGCATTGCTAAGGGGACCTCCCTTCAGGGATCCTCATTCTCCTTCCCCAGCCCCATCACAGCTCACTCCTGAGTGAAGAGTGCTACTTGCATGCAAGTTGTTCCACAGGCAGCTTGCCTGTTTTGCATTAATTTGCATTAAAAGTCCTTGAAGTAGGGATTAAACCAGTTTTCTTCCCTCTTGGGCAAATCCCTTAATCCTTGGGCTACAGCTATGCTCATTCTTGTACGCCCTCTGTTGCTGTCCCTTCAAGCTTTTAGTCTTTGCTGCAGAGTGGGACAGCTTCACAGGGCAAAGCAGGGTCTTCCCAGCAGGTGTGGTGGGGTGAGGTGAATCTGAACCAGCTGGCTCTGCTCCTGAAGGAAGACGATGGAGTTCCAAATTCAGGACTGTGCTTTCTTCTCTGAGGTCCAGCCTCCTGTAGACAAGGCATTGAAGCTCTGAAGATCAGAACGCACAAGGGCCACTGTGTTTCTACCTCTGGGTTAGCAGGGGCTTTGGCATACTCGTCTTCTGTCTTCTCTGAATTAATTCCCAAAGCACACAGTGATGCAGGTGTTCATTTCATCTGATAAAGAATCAGGGTGATTTCTACTTGAATCTGTGGTTTCAAAAAATCTATGTCATAACTATTTCTACAAAAAAAAAAAAAGACAAAGCACAAAGCAGCTGAATCTTTTTAGGCTAAGAAATCTGGATGTTCCCACCTTATCTGCCCCTGAGCAAGTCTGTAAGGGAAAGATTTAATGTGCCACTGTCTTAAAAGAGGCAAACAATGTTGTTCTATATTTATTATTCTGCCTTTATTTGTCATTCATGTATAAATTAATTTTATAAAGTTCTGGGTTAATAAGAAGCTTGGAACTCTGCAATTTTCACAGAAGCCCTCAACCCCTTCTGAAAATGAGAGTAAATTAAACTTAACAGCTCATTATCCTTAGAATTATCTACCCATTCTGAATGAGACTTAATGTGGAGACAATGGAACCATAAATTAGACTGTTACACACAAAGCTCCACAATCTTTCTTTCATTTTCCATCCATGTTTCTGAAGCAGAACAGAAGTGCCTGGAAGGCCCAGCTAAGGGCACTGTAGAAGAAGATGTATCACTGATGAGAAAAAAAATCCATAATTTATTCATGCTCAAACTCAGGCTATAGATTCAAATGCAATTTGCTACCTGGTGTGCAAGACTTCTATGCAGCTGTTTATTGTCATTAATCAAACTCTAAAGGCTTTGATAGGTCAGCAAGCCCCTCTGCAGTGATATGACCCCAGTAATAGCCAGAACATATTAATGATAGAGTTCAGTAATGCAGAAGTGGAATGTGCAAATCTCATTCTGATTTACTAGTCTTCCAGTAGAGTTTTTAATCAGTTAATTTATACATTATCAGTTGAATCCTTTGAAGTCTCACTAGACAGAAATGCATATGGACATACAATATGTCGTTGTCTACCAGTTTAATGAAATGCCATTCCGAATCCTAGTTTTAAAATGTCTCTTGCTTCTCTTGTAGAAGAAATAGGATTCTCACAAAGGATTTGCAAGCAGCTCGACAGATTTTAGGGTTGTTTCTCTTTCACCTTGTCTCTCACAACGAACTCAAGAAATGTCACACATCCAGGGAACAGGCTAATTCTAAACTTAACCAGATCGCTTTGGCTGTTTGCTGCTGCTGTCATTCATGAAAAATAGTACTTTGATGCACGGATGGTGCCACCGAATTCAATGGAGCTAGTCATTTTGAGCAACAAGATACTCCAAGGGTGTGTGGCAGACTTTACACAGGGATTGTCTTCACTTCAGGACAGAGACAATGTCTATAGACAACACATACAGCCTCCATCTCAACTGGCAACTCTGGGCACTGCTGTAGTACATATTAATAACAATTTTGTTGAAAGGTCTTATTGTAATCTTGGATTTGCTTTGGCCCAGCCGTGTGAAAGGACATCCAAGTAAGAACAAAGAGTACAGACCATGGCCAGGGACAGAGTCAGCTAGTTAGGAGAATCTGGGGCCAAGAGCTGAGGGCCACAGTAAGCCAGTCTGGCATCAGATCTGCATGGCTTGTTTGAAAAAAACTGTTAAAAACTGCAGAGAGAAGAGACAGAGAACCAAAAAAAAAAAAAAAAGAAAAAAAAGCAAACATCCAAACCAAACCAAAAACCAAACAAAATCCCTGAAATAAGGCAAGCAGAAGACTTGATCTTTTAATATCTCTACAATAAAATTAAGAGATGAGAGCATTGCACCACATAAGTACCTTGATTGAGAGAAAATTCTGGACTCTTTAGGAGAGCAAAACTCAACAGAAACAAAATGGCTGTAATTTAACTCATTCAAACCAACAAGTGAAGTCTTAAAATGAGGCAGGGATTTTCACAGGAGGGTCTCTTGCTATTGCAACAAGGCATGAAGGAAAGAGATGGATGCCTCTTCACTGGGGTCATGAAGTTTAAAGTGCAAATTGTTTGTCTTTTATGACATCTAAAACACTTTCCAGGTTTTTGAACATAAAGTTTAAAATGGATTCAAACAAGGGTTTTTTTATCCTTTGTGTTTCAGTGTGTTTTGTGCACTAACCCACAAATCTGCAATTATTTTACAGTGGAAGTTCTTTCTTGTTTTGCTAACCAAAGGAAGAGAGTCTGGGTTGAATCTTATTCCGAGAATATTCAAAATATCATTGGGCTTTAATGAACTTAAAAACCTCTTTTGGGTTTGTCTCAGATGAGAGGATGATGCTGCAGGTTGGAGCCAGGTGACAAATACTAAGCGCTTGGCTTCTCCATCAACGTTTTTTTCTGGTTCCTGGCAATGATCTTGAAAATGCCTTTCCTGAGCCAGAGCCTGATGGAGTGCAGCATGAAATGGCTGCACAGCCATACCTTACACCCATGTAAATGTACCTAAATGTCCTAGATAGCTGGGGCAGCAGAGGTGCAGAAAAGCTGTCTCCAAAGTGATTTCTGCTTTCTGCTGGATTTTCCTGATTTCTTCTGGGTGAGTTTTCTGCTGCACTGAGGAGCTGAACTGTCTGCACTTGGGGTGAGGAAAGAGGCAGAACTTGTGCAGGGATGGGACAAGAGCCTGCAATGCATGTGGTCTGTGTAGGCATCATGTGTGCAGTGTGTGTAGGCATCATGCCTGTAGGCACGTGTTGGTGTGTGTAGGCACGTGGGTATGCGAGGCGAATGGGGAGGAAGAACAGGACCGGCCCTTTTGGCACTGGTAAGCCCAGCTGGCTGGTGGATGTTCTGCTTCTTCTGAGGAAGGTGCCTGCACCAGAATGAGCAGAGCATCTCCCACCACCCCAAGTCATGCACCTGCTGTGGACTGCTGCAAGAGGCTGCGCTAAAGGCAGGACAATCCTGAAAACAAATCAGTACCCATGTTTTGTACAGCAGCCAGGTGTACAACCAAAGCCCAGGCTCGCTTAACTCAGCAAGGACACCTCGTAAGTACTGTGCACATTTCCGCACTGTATTTTACAATTGCCACAGCTTCTGGAGCTCTGATCACTTCAGTGCGAAAAATCAGGTATTTCTCATGTTTATAGGAGTGTAATCACTATCTATTGAAATAGCTTTCTTTGAGGCTTCTCCAGCCCTTTCACTGGATTGAAATATAAAACTGAGTAACGCGACTGGCTGTAAAATCATTTTAGCTCAGGGTGTTTATACTGAAGATCTGAAAATTGCTTATGTTTTGTGCCAGACCTATATGTATTGCTAATTATATCAGCATTAAAACACAGTCACAAGCAAGTAAGATGGTGGATGTTCTAGGTCCACATCCACAACAACAGAAAAGTCTGTGAAAGGTGCCAGCATCACCCTGATTCATTTAAGATTCTCATAGAAACTGAAGAACCGCGTGTACTTGCTCCTTTAGCAGTACTTCTGAATGAAGAACCCAGACTTATCTTTGCTGGAGGCCACCTCGTATGCCCCAAACTCTCCTGTTGTAGCTCTGTGCATTTTAACTCAAACATATGTCCACGTTCAAGCAGTACCTATAAAACTGAAGGATCCAATGTTTCTTTCCAGTCTTCACAGAATCATGGAATCACAGAATGGTTTGGGTTGGAAGGAACCTTAAAGATCATCTAGTTCCAACCCCCTGCCATGGCCAGGGACACCTTCCACTCTATCAGGAAGGTATCCCTTTTTGCTTCGGACAGAAACAATGTCAAGCGTGGTACACCTGTGAAAAGGTCAGTTTGAAATGCATTTCAAGGAAAGCTTTAGCTAACTTGAAAGAACAGCTAAGATTACTCTTCATACCCTGCCTTTTAGTATCTAAAGTTAATTTATCCTGTGCAATTATTAGGGGATAAGTACTGGGCTGCATAAGGCACAGTACACGGTACTGGTCTGATACGCATGAGGTACAGAGCAGAGAGTAGTTGTAACCAACCACAGGCAGAAAGAAGACTCAGAGCAAGGAGAGCTGAGCACAAGAGGAATTATTAATGGGCAAAATTTTTGAAATACTTTGGTTGCTAACAGTGCAGTAGCTGCTGCAGCTACTACAGCATCACCAGCTGTAGTTAACCAGGCAGATCAGTCTGTCATGACTGCAACTTAAATATTATTGGTTCCAAGGTTGGCCAGGAGTTAATAGGATATATTTTGGTAGGATGAAAGTTTTCTGTGTTGTCCACAAATCTGAGCTTTCTTTTCAGCTGAGAAAACAGTGGAGATGTGGTTGAATGCAGCTTATTTTTCTCTGTACTTTCAACTAAATAATGTCAAATAGTTTCCCATGGTTATTCATTATTGCACAGATATGAAAGGGGAGTAACCCATCATGCTTTTTATTATTTTCAAGGTAGTGATAAAACTGCACAAGGAATATTTGAAAATACAAAGACTGAACTAAATTCAAACTATTTGAACTCTGACAATCTGCCATCAATAGCTTCTAATAATGCAGATGTTAACTTCAGAAGATGCCTCTGTAATTACAGATTAGGAGAAAAGAAAATAGTATTTTCTTCTAACTGATCCAACCTCTCATATAATAGCATACAGCAAAGTGATTTGATTTTAAAAGCACTTTAACAACATTTACAAAGACCTATGCTTGGTTCCCAAGAGTTTTAAAACTGCAGGGTAGGTTTAATTTTTGCTAACTTTAGACACATGGAAATATTGAGTTATATCTCCAGATGACAGTTATCTCCATACAGTTGCATTAAAAGGGTCTTAAAAATATTTTCTAGCTCTTTAAACAAATAAAGATATTCTTGCTTTATCTCTTTGAATGTTAGATAAAGATTTCCCAGTTGCGCTATTAAATTGTTGAAAGATCACTTAGATGTGGTTGACAGAAGAGTATTATAAAAAAATTAATGTTTCTTTCACAATGTGCCACAAGATTTTTTTAATGATAGCTTTAAAATTAAATGACCTTATGATGCATGTGTTGAAGTTAATTATATCATGAATTCATTGAGAGGTAAGCCACAAGATAGAATTGGTAGTTCCTCAGTTGTAAGTGTAGCTTTTATCTAAAACACTTCTTAGTGAAGAAAAAAAAAGGATTTTTTTGCTTACCCAAATACTTGACTTCACATTTTAATTTCAGTCCTCAGTCTGACTAAGACACTTTCTCTGACAAAAAGACTGACTTTCAGGACACCCTGAGTTCTCCTGAGTGGCTTCAATCTGATGGAAAGCTGGATGTGGCACATTTGCATAAGGCTTACTCTATACTGAGAGGATCAGCATGTGTTTCTGGAGCCTTGTATTACGGAACAGGCTAAATCCTGCTCCTCTCATGATCTTAAACCTCTCAGAACTCATCATTCCATTCCTACTTTAGACACAGAGCCATGCCGAATATTTGTCACGTATAAGCCTGTTAAAAACTGTCTTAGCATAACGCTTCAAACTAAAGTAATTTCAGTTTTTCTGGGAAGAACTGCATTAACTGATTTCAAGACACAGAGGATAAGTTGAAATGTTTCAAAAGAGGTTGTTTTCAGTTATGACAAAATAAATGATGCCTTGAAGTTCATGGTAATTTAGTTGAATACTGTTGGATATTGAAGGGTATTTGCAATGACACTTGAGACACATCCATGATAAAAAGGAAAATATCATCTCCTTGAAGTATGCCATATCTCTCACGGTTTGCTCACAAGAGGTGACCACCTGTGCCACGAAAGACCTGCACTCATCCCCTCTCCTGGCGAGCCCTGTCCCAAATGGGACCCCAGATGTCCAGCCCCACCGTGGCCCCATTCCCCTCGCCTGCCTCCCGCCAAGCCCGTCTGACCCTGAAACCTCCTGCAAAGCCCTGATCCCTGCTTTCTGCTTGCTTCCATGGGCAGCTTCTCCTCACAAAGAGTTAAAGGAGGAGAAAGGTTGCAGCAAGGGTTGGGTGAACCTCCCTGGCAGGATGTGAGTGGCCCAAAGCCACCGGACGCTGCGGTGGGACCTGGAAGTGGCTGGCAGGAGCAGCGGCTGGCTGCCAATGCCGTGCTGCTCGCGGAGCTGCAGCGATTCAACCGCTTGCCGTTGCCGGAGCAGATCCTAAAAATAAAAAGAGAAGCGAGGCTTTTTCACTGTGCTTATGCAAGTGTAGGGTGGCACTTGGTGCGCAGCCGGGTTCTCTGCGGCGTGTAGTCAGCTTCCGCCCTGCGCGAGCAGAGTTTTCTCATGGGGGAAAAAAACCATATCAGTAAAATGCTGTTTCTAAACAAAGCTTGGCAGGGGATTCAGGATAAGGTACAGTGCTGCTCTTAATCTGTTTTCCAAAAGAATGGATTTAAAGTTAATGACCCCTGAAGCACATTTATTGGCTCTGTAGGAACAACTAAAACATCCTTCCTTTTGCTTTATTTGCAGACAAGAAGGGAGGTTTGCAGCACAGATTACTTCTATTTTACAACTTGAAAGACAACTCACTGATTCACAGGAGAATATTTACATGATTTTCCTGACTTAGGAAATACACTTTGGGCTGCAGGGACAGGAAGCAACTGCTGAGAATATTTTAGCAGAGGCTGTGCGTTGTTGGCATCGCAGCAAGCACAGGTCTCTCTACAGGCAAGGGCTGTGCTGGTTTTTGTATGACTTTGTCTTGATGTTGACATGTGACTTGTCTGACCAAGCCAAAGTGTGATAAGACTCGCAATGTGATTTAGCAGTGCAGGAAGAGGGAAAACAATGATTGTTTTTGAGAGTGTCAGGAAAAGAAATCGTACTCTGCTCAATTTTTTTTTTTTAAGTTGTTTTCTAGAGTAACTCAAGCTTTTTAAAAAAGGAGCTTGTTCTCAATGTGAATTTTTCCTGTGGGTAATTATTCGGACATAACATAAAGCTGGGTCAGTGGCTCCCACCCTTTCCAAGCCATGTTTGCAGCTACTGGATTTCTGCCAAACTTTTCAGCATCCCTCATTGCTTTCAAGTAGAAGAACTGTGGCAAATCAGACCTGTATAGCCCTGTCACTCCCAGCACCAGTCATGCTGCAAACATAACTGTCTCAGCGGCTGCTCAGATAGTTTTTACTGATCTACAGTTGCTGAGATGTGGCTGAAAGTTTGGCCTCCAGTCTTCGTCTGTCAAGGTGACTTAAATATACATATATTCAAAGCTATGAATGCTGAACGATGGGTACTTACAGAACGCAGCGAACAGTCAGAACAAAACATTGATGTCTCTTTATGCTGACAGATCCTGTCACTCAATGACCCTGGAGTGCACTGATGAGCTATTTTGAGGTTTCTACAGGAATACACTCCACTGCAGTTCAGGGATATTTTGCTGATATTTCTCTGAACACAAAGAGAGTTTTTCCACCCAACACTAATCATACCTGTTGCCAGCTGAGGTTGTGATCATTCCTGTTAAAACTGTTTGGGCTTGTTACCCCCCAGGAAAGATGGGCAACATTCACAAGAAAAAGCACTTGCCAAAGGACAATGGCAGCACAGCAACATTATTGCAAAAACAAGTCAAAAGGGTGTGTGTGTCTATGTGTATGTATGTATCTGTCTAATGAAGCGATATCTATAACTGATAACAGCATTGGAGAATAACAGCAGGTGTATCACAGCCTATACATCTGAACTTTGTCAACATTTCCCCTAACAAAAGGCAGTATCATTTTAGGGCAAAAAGAAGGCACTTTGGGAAAATGTAGTTCTATGCCAGCACTCAGATCAGTTATTCCATCAGTGATACACCATTCCCCTGTGTGCATTCTGTCTGGCTCATTCAGCGAGGTCACCCAAGACCATGTGCCCATATTATATGTTTTGTAATGTGAAAAAGCCATGGAAAGACAAAAATATTTGCCTTTTTACAACCTCCCCCATGGCCTTTTCCCAACTCTGGCAGTCTGCATGGGCTCCCCTGCAGAGGACCAGTCCCTTATTGTGTGTGTGCCATTGGCTTCATCTACAGAGGAAAGCTGGGTTCCTGTTCCTCCCTGATACAACACATTGCTCTTGTGCCAGTATTGGCCTTGTAGCTCTTCAGACAGACACAGAGCTTCCTATTAAACTTTGAAGTCATAATCTGAAACATAATGCTGGCACCAAAATCCAGGATGTGGGAAGCAGGACCACGGGACACAGACACCCTGCTGTTCTGTTTAACCAGCAGGTCACTTCTCATTAACAGTAGGGCTACCTCCTACAAGCAAAGACATAAATCATGCCACCCAGCAGCCACCAAGCTGAGAAGGCCACCTCTGAATTAAGAAATTGAGTCTTGAGCTATGCCACTTATTGCTCCATGCCCTATTCATTATGCAGAATTCATGTTTTTTTAGCCTGGCTCATAAAAATAATGTCCTGGATGATCAAAGCTCTACTTTGATCTGAAAACCTCTTCCTCTGTCTTGAGGTACCAGCCTCAAACACCTCAAGGACATCTGCTAATGAGACGGAAATGAGTCTGCCCTTCGCTGTGCTGAGCACAGCTAGATGGACAAGAACAAGCAACCCTCAAGCTAGTTTGTGCAGTAGCACGCTGGACAGTTTTTCATTTGCCTTAACCACAGAGAGAGCTCCCAGGTGTTGTAAGACATCTTGTCTCCAGCCTGGCCTATCTGAAAGAGAACCGTTTGTCCCAGGATTTCATCAGCCGCCTTCAGTTCAGTCCTGATGGAAAACTCCAGTTACTGTTATAGGAAATGGTTCTCTCTCCAGCAAATCTTGGGAAACTATCTTCATTAGGGCTGGACTCACCTCAGACCATCCTATTTCCTGAGAGAGATCTTTATAGTACTCAAGCACAGATTTCCCCTAATCTTCAGCTTGATCTAGTGGACTTTGGCAAACCTGTAACATGGACCAGGGTGTACCCCTGCATGTACAGATGCTTTGGGAATGCTCTGTCTTAGCTACTCCCATTGCTGTCCTGGTAGTCTGTCACATGGTGATAGGAAAGACCCAGTCTTTCTAGGAAGGATCCTGACATTGCTTGCCAAGGTTAACTAGGATTTGTGGATACCTTAGTCTGAGCTCTCTTTTGCGTGTGGGTCCTTGCTGTGAAGCCTGATGCACACTATGAATGTGCTTGGAATAGGTGTGCGGAAGAACATCATATTTTTCTGGCTTGACCAGCTCAACTTTGGTTTAGGTTTGCCAGAAACTCCTGGGCTTTGCTGCAATCTGTCACCACCCTGATATCTCCCTGTGATGCCTCAAAGAGTCAAAGGTCCTCAGGAAGAACTGAACTGGGGACTTGTCAAAGACTAGAGAGTTGCTCTAAAGAAATGACTGAGTGAAGGAAAGAAACCCAAAATGTGAGATTCTCATGCTATTTAATGCTGTAAATAATAAGCAGACTTCTGGTGTGGCTGTGTAGGGCAAGAGCAGAAGGGTGTAGAGTTGTATGACTGGTAAGTCCCCAACCTTGCAACATTAATGAGTTTGAGAACATGAATTAGGAAATAAATCTGAAACTCAGAAGAAAGCAAGCAATAGAATTATGTGTCTATAATTTGGTTCTTTGATGCATAGACTTAAAAAAAAAAAGCCATCTGGGATCTTAGAAACCCTGAAATATCCTGAATACTCACAGGGAGCAAATGCATGGTCTTATGGAGGACTGTCCAAGCACAGGCATGTGGCCATCAGTGTGGCAGCAAATTAGTAGGGCACATATGTCACATAAAGAGGTGAATATCAGGCACATTCCATCATTCCTGGAGCTCCCAAACAGATCACGGTCAAGACAGTAAATGGAAAAGATTGAGGTCAAAGTCTAGGCCAAAGTCAAAATCAAACAACACATCATTTGGATGCACAGACAGATATTGCAGTGCACAGCAGAGAAACAACTGGAGATTCATTTAGTCCTCGGTCATCAAATCTAATGGGTTTCCAATTCTGTGCTCCCTGTGTCTGAGGTTTCCTTGGTACCAATGAGTGGTGCTTTAAGCACAAGGTTGTGTAGCATTTGGGCACAAATATCTGTAGTGTATTATCAGGCCTCTGTCACTGAGGTTTACATCACTTTCTGACTTTGCCCCCAGATGTCAGGGGTGCCACAGATGGGAGAGTTTTGCTGGGAAGGAAAACTTGGAGTTAAGCCCAGGCTAAACGCATGACTTGGATATGCACAGGATTCCTGCTAGGTTTGCAAGCAATCTGTTTGACTCTTTCATGGATTAAATACGATGTTTTTTGACCAATCTATGTGACAATCCATTAATTTAATCCCATTAACTTTGATATGAGCATATCTGTGTGTGTGCGTTTACACTCCACTGAGCAGCAGCTTCAGCTCCTGCTGGACTCTGGTTGCTGGAGTCACATCAATCCATATATAGATCCTAAGTCTAAGATTGGCTGCTAGAATCCAATATTTTAACTTTTGAGCAGTAGGTGGTATCAGGAAACAGATAAAAGGGCCAACGGATATAGGCAGATTTTCTCTAATGACATATTTAATGTTTACAGAGGAAATGGAGATACCTGAATCTGATGAATAAAACAATATAGGACCAGTTTATACACATTCACACATATGTAAACACACATATACGTACAGGTCCTGTATTGTTGGGGGCTTATCTGAATGTACATATGTTTATGTCTATATGTGCGTGTATATATATATGCATGGGGGAGTATCTATGTGGTTGTCCTGCTGCTGCTGTTAGGTAGCGACTGACGAGCAGGTGCAGCTTCTGCAACATCCCACACTGCAGGGCTCGGAGGGGTTGACGAATGTCCCACTAGCAAAGTGGGGCCACTCTGGTGTGGCTCCAGCCTGCACCTGGGCGGCTGCAAGTGCCAGCAGGTCAAGCCGCATCTGTTTGATCTGGCTTCAAGGCATGACCTGAGCTGCAGCATCTGAAGGGCCTCATGATCTCTGTTTCTAAAAAGCTCATGGGGCAAAACCCAGATGTCTCCATTGAAGTTAGGCCCCCCAGGCATCCTTTCCAGCAGGTGGAGAGTAATGGGCAGTTTGATGGCACAATTTCTGACTTAGGGTGAGATGACTCAGTCTCTGAAAGCGTGTGGTTCTCACCGCTGAATAACTGGGAAGTGAGGAGGACGAGCTCAAGCGGTGACTACTTGTATTTACTTTGGGTTTGTCCATGTTTAATCAGATGAGGGATAACTCTGTGGTGTTGTCTAAACAACCGCTGGCTTTCTGCAGAGATGTGTCTTGAGAGAGCAGCTGGAGCAGAGCTTTATTGTTTGGGGATGTGCAACAGATAAAGCTAGTCTGATCATTTCATCTCTGCATCCAGAGAATTACATGAGTTTAACCAGAAATGAAGTATTTTATGCTTAATTTTCTTCTGCTTTCACATACATAATCCACTGGTAGACAGGCTCTTCTAATCCTCTTGTCAGTGAGGGCTTTGTGGGGTTTATGTTCTCTAAGATGATATATCCTAGCAACACCAGAATTAAACTAGCTGCAGTGAAACAGGGAATTTGCAGGAATGTCCAAGGTGTTGGACATTCTCTGTCATTTGATTAATCCAGCTACTCTCAGCGCAGTTTCAAACAGCTCAGTCGCCCAAAGACACATCCTTACAGTGGCGTGATCAAATGAGGTGTATACCATTTCTTACAGTCACGTTTTCAGATCTCTAAAATCCCCTTTGATGTTATGCTAATTGGTAGAGACACTGTAACGTGGTTACACAGGTAGCTCTCGAAGTCAGAAGGAGGGCATGTAATTAGCTAACAGGGAGAGACGGCACCGCTTCTGTCACTCTGAAGGAAGAGATGCTCCACTCTCACATGCTAATTTCTGGGTATCTCTTCACAGAGGAAGTTTCCATTTTAATAATGTCACTTTTCTCCATTTGTTGTTTTTCTTAATCTGTTTTTATTGAAACAGAACTATCTAAAAAGGAAAAACTAAACAGAGTCCCACTACAAATGCCATATCTGATACGATGCAGCAGCTGGGGCAGCATTTTGATCTATAATATCCCTGGATTAAATTCTGCATATGTCCCTCTGTGATACAGAAAGACATCAGTGAAGAAAAAAGTCCATAAAAATTCCCCTATTTTTAAACACACAAACAAACACACATCGACAACAAAAACAGCAGAAAAAGGTTCTTCTCACTGATGTTGAAGACTTCCTGCTGGGCTGAAGCTCAGCCAGCTTTCTCAGTGACTCTTAGCACTAGGCCCTGTTTTACCTTTATGTCCTGAACTTCTGGGAGAAAAAAACTTCCATCCTACAACAAATGATTTGAATCTCCTTTTCTACTCCAGCCCAAGCTCATTCATCTCACTTGTTTTGCAAACAGGCCACGTAGCTCAGCTACCTCCTTTACTGTCAGAACGACTTAAAGAAGGGCAGGCAAACTGTCACAATCCCAGGTGTGACATTTGGTCCTGTTCACTGCTAACCCCTAGGCATCCCTCTGAAATCATGCGCCACAGTCCCAGTCTCCTGATGCCTCCTTTCTTTTGGATGTTACCAGCCCTTCCTCATCCCCAGGGTGATGTGGGGGGGAGCGCATCCTCCCTTACCCAAAGGATTTCAATGTGTCCCAGTTTGGTCTCCTGCTCTGCCATCCTCCCATTAATGCTAGTGGCTCCACTGGCTTTCCCCCCCACTCTCTCTTTCCTTTTCTGCTCCCTGGCATTACTTTTTTATTCACTTGCAGTTGGTAAAATTGGTGCCAGTATTATCAGAGGCTGTGGCCAGAGCTGAGTTAATGTAGAAGTATCTGTCTGCTGGGAGGCAAAAACTCCACCACCAATGAGCTGCTCAAAGCTGATAGTGAGGGTCAGCAGATACCACGTCACACTGCATTTGCCCCCCGCTTCTTTTCTAGTGCTCTGACTTCCCCTCAAATCAATGGGCTGTGCCCATGGTTGCCTGTAAAACACCATCTAATGCTGGAATTGATTGACTTCTTCAGCATCTTCAGATAATGCACCAGGGCAGAGACTTGTCCTGCGGTTGAACAGGTGGGTTTGCTTTGCTTTGGAAAAAAAAAAGTTTCATCCGAAAAATGAAAAAAAAAATACCCAAACCATTGAAGAATTGTTGCTTGCTTATTAAATGGTATTTCCCAGAGGTAAAACATGAAGACTGAGTTCAACCATTCCATATATACACACTCCAACCCCTGCCTCATGCCTTCTTATGGAGAGTCTCATGCTGTAATAAATCAATTTTTTAAAAAGGCCATATGAGAAGTTAGCTGGATTCATGTATCTGTTCTTCAGCATATGGTTAACTCCCTACTTTCAGAATACTAGGGATCTATGCGTACATTAATATAGCCATTTTCTTGATAGCGTACTGCCATATCTGCAACATTATCAGACCACACTTACAGCACATACACAGTACATGCAACAGCATCCTAGTCAACAGCATATAAAAACAATTGATGTAATCACTGTTAATAACTTGTTCTTTATCAAAAAATTCTTATTAACTTTAGCTTGCTAATTTATCACTACAATCACAATATTTGCCATTTTGCCACTACTTGGAATGAATCGATTCTGAGAAAATCAGAGCTTTTAATTAAAAAGATCATTTGAAGAGGCTTGAACCATTGTGCGAGAAGACATGAAGCTGAAAATTAAATAGGCACTAAAGGCTTAGAAACCAAAGGCAAATGGAAAGAACCTACCATTTATAAAAACAAACAAACAAAAAACCAAACTCAAAAACCAAACAAAGAAAAACCTTTCATGGTTTTCAAGTCAGTTTCCTACTACTCAAGGATCTGATATATGCAGTTTGAAATCCTGAGCCTGACAATGCTGCTAAACTCAAAAAACTCCTTAGAAGTAGAAACCTTCTGACATGCTCTTTCATTGAGCCCCTGCCTGCTCCATGCTGGACAACAGATTTTTTGCAGAAGTGTCCCAACTCCCTGTGACAGTATCACGCTCTTCTCAGTTTCTCTCCTCTTGCTCCTTTCTCTTGCGTGGCAGCGTGAGATGCTGAGCCCTCACACTGCTTCTAACTCCTTCCCATTTCCTTTACACTTGCTTTTTTGTTTCCACTTGTTTGCTCAGACTTCTCCCCAGGACCTAGCTGCAAAGCAGCCGCCAATTGCAGAATTATGCCAAGGCAGCCTAAAAAGGGAAGTGATACCACCAGCCCAGAGAACCTAAGGAGATGCCGTGGCCTTGCTGGCAATCCCTAGACCAGCTTCTCCTTCCCTGCCACAGCCGCTGCCTTCTCTTCTTCTTCAGCTCTTTGCACTATTACCTGCCCCACTGGGCCGCAGGGACAAGGTGGGCAGTCCCCTCCTGCCCTGCGAGGCTGCTGGAGGGGACGGGGTGTTGGGGAGGAGGTCTAGGGCACTGAAGCCTGGAGAAGATGGAGGGGAGACCTCATGGTGGCCTATGGCTTCCTCACAAGGAGAGGAGGAGGGGCAGGCGCTGATCTCTTCTCTCTGGTGACCAGTGACAGGACCCAAGGGAATGGCAGGAAGATGTGCCAGGGGAGGTTCAGGTTGGACATTAAGAAAAGGTTCTTCACCCAGAGGGTGGTGGATGGTGGAGCACTGGAACAGGCTCCCCAGGGAGGTGTCACAGCCCCAAGCCTGACAGTATTTAAGAAGCGATTGGACAATGCCCTCAGACACATGGTGTGAATTTTGGGGTTGTCATATGCAGGGACAGGAGTTGAGCTCGATGATCCTTGCAGGTCCCTTCCAACTCAGGGCATTCCATGATCCTATGATTCTGTGATTCTGTGAATACCCCCAGAGAAGCAGTGCTACTCCAGCTGTCCTTCTCATTGCCATTTCTGCATCCACACTGGTTATAGTGTACATCACCTCTCCTCCTGCACAGTCATGGTTGCCTTCCCACTCCCTACCCCTTCACCCTTCCATCAGTCAGTGCCACCTCTCCTCTCCCAGGCTCCCAAGTTTTTGCGTCCTGTTCCTTTTTTAATGGCAGTACTGAAAGCAAATGCTTAGACGGACAGAAGGTTAGATGTAGGCAACTAATGCAACATACCTGTAAATATTTGTCTTAGCTTTCTAAGGGAGTGGCTTTGGCCATATCAAGGTCCCTTCCTGTAACCCGTCAAACTGCACCAGCAAAAAAAGTGTTCGGAGAGGTGGGAAGAGGTGCTGGCCCTGCATGACAAGGTCTCTTACCCTCAGTGCTGCCAGAATTATAATTTGATAGACGCTGTGAATCTAATTGCTATGGCACTGCAATAGCTTCTTAAAGCCTTTGTTGCAAGTTTTATAGCAGTGTTCCTGCCAGCATATGCTTATCACCAAAATGCTGCTTTCCTCTGATTTTCTGCTTTCCAAAGGAGGGCAAGAATGTCCTGCTGTGAGTGGGGACAGGCATGAAAAACCTCAGATTACTTCCTGAAATGAGGTTTGAGGACAAAACCAGATTTGACTACTCATTACAGTGGAGCTGGTTTCTTAGTGCAAGATTTCCACAACTAGGCATACAAAGCATGCTTTGTAAGGCCAAGGTGAAGGTAGCCTTAAGGAGATACTGCTTAAAAGCACATCCCCACTGCTCCAAACAAAGTCTGGTTCAAATAAATTTCACTTATACAGCAGTCAGCTGTAAGGGAGGCTGGAAATGTACATTCATCTTCTATTTGAATGGAAGTCCACTGCTATTTCAATTTCAGCACTTGAAAAACATCTGAATTACTCCTTGGTATATTCGGTGTGGGACACTGGAGATCTAACAAAAGACATTTGACAAATGCTTCCATGCTTGTTGCCCATAATGGCAAAAAACATTCGATCATGCCCGCAAACCTCTACCTGAGATGAACCTCAGCCCCCACTCTTGCTCTGCTCGGGGGTGACAGTTCCAAGCAACCCTACCTGTTTCATCCAGACATGGAAGAATTTGTATATTTAGGTAAGACTCCAGCTCATCTGTATTGTGCTAATTTTTCTTTCCAGTGTCTTTTCCTGAAAGGCAGGTTGCTGATTAGCTGTTGATCGCCACACCACGAGGAGCCTCACTTCAGTGGTGGGAAGTTTTCTGCCTGGGTGTTGAGCAGAATGCTTTGAAATCTCTGGGAGTTAAAGGCACCAACCAAATACAGTGTTATTTTCTAACTAAAATACATGAAAGGAACTAAAATATCATCTTTCTCTGCACTGCAGATCTATTTAATATTCCTCCCTTATCTTCAAGCAGAACTTCTACTGACACTAATTGGAGTTTATATGCAAAAATACATTAAATAGCAGAGTCCTCAATGCAAACAGAAGAGGGAAACAAATAAATATCAAACATAAGAGGAAAAATTTCCACAGAAGGCACCCAAGATCAGGGGTCACCACTGAAAACTTTGGATGTGATCTTTACATGCATTGTTTTCCTGTGACTAGGGTTTGCAGTGCCATATGGATAAATTCATTGAAATGAATTTGAATGTCTGGTTCACCCAGATGTAATAGAGCATCATAAAAAGGCGTGTGAATACACACATAAGCTTATCCCAATAGAAGGTCCGAACAGATGAGAGTTTTGAACGCACGCCTGATGCTCAAAAGAGCGTCCCATGTGATTCTGCTTGCGTTGACTCATGGTCTAGTCAAGTATGTACATATATGGGGAAAGATGTCAGGTCATGACAGTGTGCATCAGGCACCCCAGCGCACACAACTGGGATGACTGCTGTACGTAAAAATAGCAGGAAAACATGAATCCGCTTGTGAGCAAGTGAATCAGGAGATGTGTGCGAGGGGGGCAGGGAAGAGGCCGTGCTGGCATGCAGTGCAGGGACTGCTTTGGGGACACCTGAGCACACGGGAGGAGGGGCTTTGAGGCACTGGTGGATTCCTGGAGGCAGCTCTGATATCGCCAGCTGTCGAACACCTCTGACATGTCAGAGCTAACTCTTCTGTGTGAAATGCAGACGGGCCCTTTGTCAGTCTCAGCAAAAGATGATAAGAGGTGTTCTGGTAGGTGCATTAGTGGGGAACACCAAAAACCCTCCCTTAAATGGCAATCCTGGCCTCCTCTCTCACTCTGAGCTGGAAGGAGCAGGGCTGTTATTCCTGAGCCCTTGGTAGCGTGTGTGCTGGGTAGGGGGAGGAGGAGTGATGTTTATTCTTGTAGCACATTGCCACAGGGTCATTTCCTCTCTCTGCACATCACCATCTCTCAGACTTTGCCCTTGAAATCCTGCAGCCCTTCCCGATGGCCCCTGCCTGCCGACTGTGTGGTGAACTGCAGCGAGGGTGGGCATCTGCCGTCTCTTCGCCCTGTCTCTCCCACATGGTGGTTTCTGCTGGACATGCATGCAGGGGAAGATGGGCTCCAACTGGGTTCCCAGGCTGAACCATGGCAGGTCTGAAGGCTACACCATAGAGAAGAACGACCTCACGGTTCAGATGCAGCCTGGGTATACCAGAGCTATTTCTGAGATGTGACGTCCTTCTCTGAGACGGAGGACTCATGGCAATGCAGCTATGGTCACTTGCAGTGCATGTTTCACTCTGGTTCGTTTACTAATTTTACCTTCATCCCTTTTGGTGGAGGACCCACACCGTGACTGTTATGGGATGACACCTGTAGAGCCGATGCTCTCTGACAAATGAGCAGCGCCTCAGCCACAGCAGCCTGTTCCCAAGAAATGAAAAATTTCCAGAAGCCTTCCAGTATCTCCCAGTCCTGCCCTCCATCCTATCAGCCAGCACAGCCCTAATCTGATCAGGGAATCAGGTTTTGCAACTGTGGGGCAGTGAGGACATGCTTGGAGTGCTTGTGGTTTTCTCCAGGAGACCCCGTGATTGCTAATGAGTCCACCCTTCTTTATTTGGGAAAAAAAAAAAAAAAAAGAGGGAGAGAAAGGCAACTTTTTTTTTTTATTCTTCTTCTTCTTTTGCTGTTGGTTTCATAAGATTGCTCCCATACCTGCAGGGGTGAGGGAAGCACTTTTTTTCTGGGGTGAGAAGGTAAGCAGGAATGTTCTTTAGTGGGACACAAAGAGTCGGTATTTCCCTAACCAGACCAGTCTGGTTCAGCCTAGGCTAGATAAATGTTTTCTTTGAAATGGATTGGAAAGCTATGGAAAAATTCCACTTTCTACAGGGAAAAATCCCATCAGCTTCAGACAGAGCTTTGCTTAAATGTAGCCACCAGGATATGATCTAAAGGAGATAAAAGCTGTATGTAAACAAATCGCATAGCAGCCGTGAGACCCAGAGTGGCTTTCTCCTACCCTGCTACAGATGCAGCAGCTGCCCAGCAGGAGCAAAGACCCACAGTTCACCAACTTATGCGACAGATCATGCTAAAATGCCTGCCGCAATTATTGTGCTTCTAGTGGGAATGTAACAAAACTGGAAGATCGAGATCAAAATCAGCCAGCGCCAGGGAGCTGTGAGCCTCTGAGAGCATGGGGAGAAGCAGCTCAGGAGGGAGTGTACAGCCGATGGAGGATAAGGGCAGGGAGAGCAGGGAAGTGCTTCGATTTCAGTGCCTACCCCAAGGGCAAACCTGGCCTCTGCAGTGCTCAATATATCAGCTCCAAGCTGCACCAGCTCAGGATGGCTACATAGAGGTGTTTGTTGCGGTGAAGGACCAAGGGGGTGCTCTAGCCCCACTGAAGTCGGTGCCCTGCCAGTATGGGATGGGGCATGGCCATAGACCTGGCTCTGAAAGGTCCCAGGGAAGTGCCACATCCCTCACCCCTTGCCATGGGATGTCTGTGGTGTCCAAGTGCCTACAAGCCCCACACCATTGCCTTGGTGAAGACTGCAGCTCTTCCCATTGACTCACAACCATGTCTGTAAAAGGCACCTTTTCTACCTGGTCCAAGACCATGTGGTGCTGGTGTTCAGTGGAGGGGAAGATAAAATATTAAATAGCTCTGAGGATCACTTGGTCTCAATACATTATTGGCCCTGTCAGAGGAAAGAACCTTCCTTCAGCTTTCTGCCACGCCGATCTCCTGAGCTACCCATCTCCCTACCCCCTCCTGCCACAAACCACAGGCTCCCACAAGGAGGGAGAGCAGAGATTCCCCCAGAAACCCAAAGCAAATTCCTCCTTGTCCTGTCATACATGGTCCTCATGGCTCACCTTCATTACCAGGTTTGGGAAGAAGAAGAGGAGCTGAAACCCCCTCTTAGATGCTTTCTTCATCTTGGAAGGGAGAAGCAGCTGGATGTGACGCCATGGTTGTCCTCTTCTCCCTTCACCAGCCCAAGGAGCTGCAGGGATGAGCTGGGTGACACCGACTGAAAAGAACATGGAGTTCACGTTGGGGCAAAACCACTGCACATAGTTGCTGGATTTGCAGGAGCCACTACCAATGCTGGGGCAGAAGAGATGGGTGCACTGCCCAAGGTGGTGGGAAAATGGACTGAGGAGGGTTCGTAAAGCAGAGCAGATATTGGGGCAAGCATATTAAGTGGTTGGGAAAACAAGGCTCTGTTCAAGTTTTGTGTCTATTCCATAATGGGCTCTTAATCAACAGCAACATGCCAAGCTTTTCATACACATGCACACATTCATTTTTCCAGGCAACTTTAGGAACAGCCTGGCAGTACCTTGGTCTTCAGAGAGCACTGAACCCCTCTCACTTCTCATTTCTCATTTCCACGGTACCCTCAATAGATGTGGTGGGTTTAGCAGGCAAAGGCAAGAGCTTTTCTCGCAATTTCATCCAGGTGACTGCTCAAGATAGGCAATATAAATCTAAGGTGGAGAGGGATAATCTGTGAAGGGAGTGACAAAAGGTGCCCTCACAAGACGGAAAACAGGCTGTCAGCAACTGTTCAAAACACAACTGGGTCTCACTAGACATTGGCAACTGTAAAAGTGACAAAACCCAGCAAGATAAAAAACTGCAAAGAGTGAAGGGATGTAGAAAAATAAGAATGGTGGGATGAGATAGGTGGGACTAGAAGCCATCAGTAAATACTCAGACCTTTCTAATGGGCAGCAGGTATAAAGAGGTTGTTTCAGGATGTATTTCGTGTTCTTCCCATTATCAATATTGAGCCCTATATGCAAGCAGGGAAAGGCAGAGCTAAAGGGATAGTGAAAGAGACAGACAGAATTGGGCCAAAGCAGATGGCAGCATATAAAATAAGATCATCTGTTTCTTAGAAGTGCCTTATTTTCTCCTTTGCTTATAGAGATACCACTTCAGATATAGACATCTTTCCATAAAGATGTCAAATCAGGTGACATTGATTTGTCCCCAATCTCTTCCATACTCCCAGGCACAGGGGTAGATGTGGCCCTGGTCTTGCAACAAAGACCCACCAAAAGCTTCTACTTTGCTTTTGGCAAAGGCAGAGACTTCTGGCTGCTACTGTGTCCCTGCCATGTCCCCACCATCGCTGGACAGATGGTTCAGTTGCTTGTGCGTTCATTCCCAATCTCCTTTCAGGTGAACTGTGTCAGGCTTCAAGAAATGGCCAATTTATTACCTTTCTTAAGCTAAAGCAGCTAATTTGGGTCAAATTGAGTTAGGCAACAATCTCGCAGGCAATTCATCCACCTGGCATATGCACCAAGCAGAGAACATGGGGAGCAAGTGCGATGAGGAGAGTGGTTACTTGAAGTCCAGTTCAATAAGGGACCTGAAATACTTGGCCAGGTTTTCAAGAAAACGGCATCTCTGTTATGTTTAGCATGGAAGCCACCCCACAAGCTCTCGCCTGCAACAGTGCAAGGACTTCCAGCCCCAGATGTTCACGAGACCTAGAGGAACTCCCTGCTCCAGGATGATGGGTGCTCTCTGGTTTGTGTTCAGCATGGCCAAAATGCACAGCTACTGCTCATGGAGATACAACACTTTGGTGAACCAAGGAAGTTTTGAAGGAGTTTCCTTTGTAGGCTGCAATCCCCCCAGGATGTGTGGGGACTGTCCAGTTGTTTCCAGCATTGCTGCTCCGGGTTTCAGTGGCAAATTCTGCCAAAGGCCTGTTTTAGACATTTGTGTCTTCTCTGGGTCTGTCACTTGGTGGAAACGTAACAATGCAGCATGAGGGAGCCCAACATTTGTGATCTGCTCCTGTTCTCCAGCAATGGCCCAGTTTTCACTTTTTGTGGGTTTATCAAACCAAATAAGAATACGTTTCTGCAGTAACCTGCAAAATTTAGATTTTTTCAACAAGGAAATCTTAATTTGTACTGAGCTAAGATTAAATAAGATTAGATCTGTACTGTTTTTCCACTTATCGAGTGTAAATAAAGACCCAAATTCCTGAGCTTAAGCCCATATGCAGCTAACGGTAGGAAAAAAAAAAAAAAGATGTCTTGATGATTGAACTTCAGGAACATTTTAGTGCAAAATAAGCCAGTCTCTAAGTAAAACAGCCAAAAGCACTGAGATGTAAAAGAAGGGATTGGACAATAATTAGCTTTATCATTTATGATCTGGTATTTCTTTATACCATTTTTCACTGTATTTCATAGACCAGAGTGGTTTTGGTGGCCTCTGAACTTGCACACTTCAGTGGTGGAGCTTTTCAGGATGAAGAAATAATGATGAGCAACACAGGCTACAGGAAAGGTGGCTTTCAGTGGATGAGCTGGGATGTGGCCTGTTGTAACCAATCGACCCCTCTGCTAAAATGGTTGTAGATCCAGTTTACCTTTATAATAATGTAAATTCATGGAGGTCAGTGGCGTTCAATCAGTGGAAGTGAAGGGAGAACTGAGCCCTTTAAGTATCCTACATCTAGATAGTCCTTTTATCTCACAGAGGCATAATAATATCATAGCACATTCTGACTTTCTGTATTTGCTGAGCAGATGATAATAAGTTCCCATGGCAGCCTGCAGAATTTAGGTATGAACCTTTCATTCAGCTTCAGCTGCAACTGAAGGTGTTTTGACATGGGTATATAATGATTTAATAAGCAGAGCAGTACACCTCAGCTTGTTGAATTAATTTGCGGTTAGTTTTAGAGGCAGGGCAAAGGGCAAGGAAAAGGCTAATTTATCTGTCATGCCCCATCATTCTTCACTGAACCACTGCTTTGAACCAATATCTACATATGAGTTTTTAGTTCTGGTTTCAGTCCTCATTCAAAAAAGACTTGATTAAAAAAAAAGGCTTATTAATAAAAAAGACTAAATCAAGTTCAAATGCAGCTTGATAAAAGTTCAAGCTATTTTTTGATCAAGCAACAGCTCAGGTTGCTCAGTTCTGAGATTTTATTGCTTTTGAATAAAATATCTAAGCTTAAATAAATTATTTTTACGTATGCCAAACACACGGTGCAAGAAGTATCCTCTTTTTGGCAGTGCCAACAAATGACAAGGAACCATCTTTCATTTCCCAGGTAACGTCTTGCCTACAAGGGACAACTTGCTGCTGGAAGTGGTCTTGGTGCTTGGAGCTGGAAACATCCTAGAGCCTGGCAAGAAATCTGCTGGTGGGAAGCCCCCCGAGGCTGAAGTCCAGCCATGCCTCCACGCATCGCTGCTCACTCCCCCAGCCCCGCTGAGCACCGCGGGAACTCTCGCGGAGTTGCTCCTGCTGCAGGCACGAGGCTCTGGGGAAAAGCAAGAGATGCCGGCTGGCAATAGCTTCCACCTATAATCGAAGGCTTCCTACAGTTCAGAGATGTTTCAATAAAACAAAGCAACTGATTCTCTTTTGTTACTTTCTGACACTTCCTCTGGTTTGCCAGCAAACGTCTACAGGGCAGCACTCAGCCCAAGGTGTTCCTTAGCCAAAATCCAGCCAGCTGAAGATATCCTAAGCAGGGTCATTTTTGTTTGAACACAAAAGCTGAAGATTACTTTGAAAACTGAAGCCAAACAGAAAACTAAGGAGTAGACAAATTTGAGGCAATGGTCAGGAATACAAATAGGTTACTAAGGGTTAAAATGAAACACAGAAATCATTTCCTTATGACACAAGAGTACACAGCAAACCAAGAAAATTCAGAGTAAAGAATCAGCTTGCCAGAAAACAACCTAAACAAAACATGGTACCGTATGGAAATTTCCAGCTCAAGCACTTAATCAATCTTACCTCTGTCCTCGTAGTGGGACTTGGCACTCCCCATGCTTATGAATTATAAATGCAGCAATGTTTACTACAGATCAATGCCTTTGGTCCAAGAAACATTAGACTAGTTGTTAATCAAAACAGACTGTTCCTCTCTTTCTTTCTATCCTGTATAATACAATGCTAAGCTAAGGCAGTTTTAACTACATATTTGGAAATTTTCATGTGTTATAAAAATCCCAATTAAAAAAATGCCAAACTCTGCTGATGAAATGAATCTGTTAGGGGAGCTACAAGGAATTCCAGCTGGCAATGTTGGTATCGCATGGCATCAGCACATGTGGAAGTGTCAAGCAGACAGCAGCTTTCTCAGCCAATGTGGTAACTCTTTTATCTTCTCAAAACCATTTTTTCTGTCTTCTCCTCCAGTCCAAACACCCAGTCTGACTTCCTTGCCTCAAAAATGAAAGGAAAAAAAGATTACTATAAACTTCAGTCTGCTTTCTTGCTCAGCTCACTGCGTGGCTGCACAGATAACTCTCGGAGGAGGGCAGAATAAATAGAACTGAGTATGCTGTTACTGACACTGGAAGGAGCTGCTCTTCAAGCCGCTCTGTCACTGTAGTGGCTCTTTTCAGCTTTGCAGCTAAAAGCAGCCATTACAGGCTTTTAAGGCTGGAAAGTAGCTGGAATTCCCCTGTCCCTTGGCGATGCTCGCTGTGCCTTGCATTAAACACAGGAGCAGATTGCATCGCATGGCTGCAGCTTTGCTCTATGTCCATCTGACGGTTGAACTTTGCTGCTCCTCCTCCTCACGAACTATCAAATGAGCCTTGAGACACTGTAGATGAGGGATACCTGGGGGAATGATTTGGGAAAACATAATCTAAATTCAGTCATCCCTGGTATTGCTAGTGCACTACAGCAGTCGCTGTAAAGCTGAAGGTAGCCTGGACCCTTCCTCACAATAATGTTTTATTTGCTTCTCAGTTCTGTAGCTCCTGCCTTGAGAGCTGCCCTGAGCACCCCAGTTCCCAGAGTAGAGGAGGTGCACTGCAGCTCAGGCTCAGCTCTGCTTTCCTTGCAGCTGACTTACATTATGACACTTGAAAGGTAATAAAACACCCATCTGTTGCTGTACATTGGAGACACGCAAGGTTGGTGTACAGTACTGCTGTAAGAAAGATAAAGAGTTAGAAAGCTGCATGCAACTGCAAGATGTAGGGAGGCAGAAGGACCTGAAGTTACTCTTTTCCTTTCTGGCAATACTTGATTCATGTGGTGTGTGGCAAATTTTCCACAGACGCATTGTATTGCGGTGGAATCTCAGCAAAATTTCTACTTCATGATTAAACCCTTTAGTTCTCTTTAAATTTATCATTTCCTTCCTTAAAGCTCTTTACTACTTGCATCTGATCCCAGTAGGGAGGTATTTTATGTGCCTTGCATGTTCGTTTAACTTAAGGTTTCGAAGATCGGTGAACTACTGAAATTCTTTCTTCTGGGATGCCTTTAGCTTAAGTTTCAGGTTAATCTTTCTGTGCAATATGCAGATCATCACAAAAAGCAAGTTTATGGCTGTCTTAGACCTTGAAAAAATGTGCTGAGCAATAATAAAAATAACCCTTTTATGGCCTTTCCCCATCCTACAGGCTGGTGTACAAAAAAATAAAGGAATTACATTATTTATTAGTGAGGGTTCTTGAACCATTGTTATCTTTTGTATAGGCGAGGATATGGAAATGATGGTCTAGGTCTTCCAGCTGGAAGCAGTATTGTTGATTTTGGCCAGCAATGGTATCGACATTATTTTCTCTGTCTATTTCTTGCTTGTGTCTACCTAATAGTTCCACTGGAGGCAAACAAAATCAGTTATTTTTCACAAAGTGCCTGACAGCTAGGACTTGAAGGAAATTTTTATCAATAGTAACATGTAAAGAAGATCCTAATCAGTCTCACCTCATAACTTAACAATAACAGCACTTATTTAAAATTTATAGATTTAAGCATCCAAAGGATGATAGAAGATGACTGCTTTTAAGTTGCCAAATTTCTGCCAGCATTTTCAAATTTTAACACATTCAGCTATAACCAAGCATGCGCATAATCCAGTTTTTGCAAGATGCTGAATGTTGGAACATCTATTTCTATTAGATTTTTTAAACTGCCTCATTGGAAACAAATGGGTTCTGAGTCATTTTGATTGAGGAATTAAATGCTATGTTGCTGTCTCTGTTAAAAATTAGCAAGAGATTATCAGTACCCAGGCTCACATTTCTATTGTTCTGATTCTATCTGTATTAATAATCTACATTACTGATAAAAGGCCCAGACAGAATTAAAAATTATGGAAATACAAATGTTAAACATTGTTTCCATGTGTTTTGGCAGTAATGACTCACAGCTAAACTGCTCTCTTTGGATGTCTCCTTGCCCGTCTGGTATTATACAAACCGTGCCCTGCAGTTCTGCTGTGTTACAAGTCCTGCTCTCCAGCCTCTCTCTTCTGCAGAAGGTGTTCAGCCCATGGACGTCAATGCTGCTGGGAAAGGGTGGGATGCCACCCTCCTCAAGAGCTCTGGAGGTATAAGTGTCATGAGACAGGAGTTGTTATTGCAGGGAGGGATGTTACGGACTATCACGTCCTTGTGTCACTGGGGTAGCCAAGCAGGGGAAGAGCAGCACCTGATACCAGGAGATGCCTTGCAGGCCTGGTAAAGCAGCAGCTCTGCAAGGGGGCTGATCTGTATAGACGTGTTCAGGAAAACAGGGCATTGCTAAAGACTTGTCCCAATTTTTTTTTTTTTTTTTCAAACTAGACATTTGCCCTTTGCTAGTAGCTACAGATTGAGTAGTTTCATAAAGTTTTACCAAAAAATAATTACTCTGGAACTATATAAAGCGCAAATCTATTTGAACTAGTATTGTACAGTCTTTGCTATTATACTTGAGTACCTCCTATTTGTGCTTAAAGATTCTCATTTTAAATGTCAAAGGGCACTGAGAGTCTTAGTGCAACAGATTAGATCCTGAGCATAACTGCTATATGATTTAGCTTTCATCATCTTGCTATGACCCACTTTTGGAGTTTGTGCCTACACTGCATTCAGAGCCATCAGTGCAATGCAGATGCACTGAATTGACCTTGACTAGAAGTGCTGAAGTGCTAAGAATAGCTGAGGTGCCTGCAATCACCCAGCTACAGCAGCAGCCAGCCCGAGCCAAATGACTTTGATCCTTGAGTGGGATTTGCAGATTCTACTGAGTGGTCACAGTAAAACTGGGCAGGGAAGAGTTTTCTCCTTCCATGAAGGAGATAATTTACTTTCAAACATACCTGCATCAATGTCAGATGCTTGTCAATACTGGGAATCTTCTCACTGATGATGTGGGAGATAGGGTTCAAACTCTTGCTTCTGACTCAAGCACAGTAGAGTCCCAACTGAGCTGAGGGTTTCAAGCTGAGCTATTTAACTGTTTCGATCCAGCTATTCTGAAGCAGTCCAAATGGCAATTTTTCTTCTTGCCACACTCCTTTTTTTCTTTCCTGTGGAAAAGTTTTTGGTTTCGACAAATCGACACTCTTTCACAAGAGGTTTCCTCCCATACATTCCTGCAGCTGAGCGCTTTCAAATGCTGTCAGTCTACGTGGAATGCAGGGTTGGGATGCTGCCAACTGCATATGCTCTAAGGGAAGCCGGTCACTACAACTTTAGGGTGAGACAGCCCAGAGCCGGGCTCTGCTACTTATTCTATGTCTTTGGGCACATCATTTCAGGACAGATGGAACAAAATACAGAAATGATTGCCTAATTCCTGCTTAAGGCCTCTTATTACAGTATCTTGGTCTTGGTCTTCCAGATTCCTGTCTGTAAAATGAGACTTCCCATTCTCACTGGGTTGCTGTCAAGAATTCAAATATTATATTATGGTGTGGGGTAAAGGGAAAAAGGTAGCTGAATTTCCAAGGTAGGCAGTAAACTCAGGACAAGGGTAACCTGGTCAGTATTCCTGAGGTTGTGGCTGCCTAAGAAGGTGCTTCAGCTCTAACTCTAGACTTATATTTCATTTAGGAGATAATTATAGAAGGGAGGCACAGTAACATGCACAGAATCTGGTATTTTTGAATAGCCAGTCTAGGTCTGCATGCATTGTGGTTCAGACCACAGGAGCAAAGAGAGAACCCTGTTTGATATGGTGTCGGAAAACAACAACCAAAAGAAACCCGACCCAGACAACAGAAGCAATCTTTACTCCAATCCCTAGTAAAATGTAGTGGAAATATTACTGTGGACACTAGCAAATATCTCTTGGTCTCCTTGCTTAGGAGATCAAGATGCTTTGGATGCACGATGACAAGGCTCACTCAGGAGGTTCTCTGCTTACCACTGACTGACAAGCAGAGACACCCTTGCTGCAAGGTTGCTGTTTAGCAAGAAATTCTTGATTTCCAGCTCTAATCAGAACATGATTGTCCTTACTAGGGTAAACCGCAGGTCCATCTAGGTCACTGTCCCATCTCCACCAGTATCTATCAGCAGATGCCTAGGAGAGAATATAAGAACAGGGCAATCATAAATTATATCTCTTGTCAATAAACTTCTGTCTATTTCCAACTCGGAGACTTCCTGAGACAGAAGGTTTTATATGTTACATGCATCATAACCTTTTAAAATAAATATATATATTTCCTCACCACGGTGCCTTTCTCTTCCACAAGTTTATCCAGCCATTTTCAGATAAAAATACAACAGAGAGCTTGATTAATAGCCCACTTCCAGATTTGCATACTGAAAGAAGCTGCTAAAAGTACCTTTGCTCTTCTGGAAGAGTAACTGAGCTTCTAAGAGAATAAAAGGTTTAAAAGAAGTAAGAAGTGTTTTCAAGGAAATAGACAGAAGAACCAGTGACATTGTGTAGTTTTTTGTTGTAGTTGCTGGTTTTTAGGATTTGGGAAACAGGGGATTTGCAACTGGAAAAAAAATTAAAAAAAAAAAAAATAAAGCCACTCATGCTCAGCTTGCACAAAATGGGGCCAGGGCTGCACTTGGCCATGGCTGGTGCGATTCTCAGTTGGCTGAAGAAGCCCAGCTCAAATGCACTTGAGCATGTAAGAGAACTGTATTGGTGCACATCTGCTGCGACTTAATGCTCTTATGATGTACTGATTACTGGAACCTAGAAAGTGAACATCCCGTCCCTTCTTTTCTTCCCTTCTCGCTGCTGAATTTCTGTCCATCTGTGTAATTCCTTTAATATAAATCTTAGGGTACAATGCTTTGTCCTAGGTCGATAATTTCTAGAAGTTTCTCTTATTTCCTATTCCCTGTTCACTCTTTTTGTTCATATCCTTATAGTATTCTCATTGTTATTCATTTTCTTATAGGCATCAAAAATAGATTCTCAGTTACCACACTGGGGAGTAAAATACAAACTCAACCAAAAGCTATTGAAGCTTAATATCCCTTAACTTTTTGGTGCATTTTATCTTTTCTTTAAGTATTTTTAAATCAGTAAGTACCATTTCATAACAACCTCTCTGTTATTATAAAGTTGCCTCCAAAAGCTTCTCAGCTTGTATTAATCTCAGCAATTGGATTGCACTTTATTGGTGCTATTAGCTCTCATCAGTTCCCCAGAGTGTTCAGTCGAGAGTCCCATGTAAAAGCAGTGGAAAATAGAGGTAAAACAAATCCTTTCATATTTAATAAAGATTTTATAGGAAATCTAAAAATAAAACCATTTGTATTAATAGTGGCACTGTCTATTGTTGTTCGCCCAATGCTTTCCATGATGGGCTCTTGTACTCTCTTGCTTATAACTTTGCCAAATGGTAACAATTGGGAACAAAAATTTCCCTGCTGGGCATCTGCTCATTTAGCTGAAATTTAAGTGTATAAATAAAACAGTTGGGTCACTTCCAAGAATGTGGCTAGAAAATATGTATTGTTTTGATGATGTTAATTTCTGTCTTTCATTTGGGAACTCCAGTTGGCCCCTGTACTTTATAGGAAGGACATGAAACTTAACCCTAGATGACTTTTGTATATTTTGTATCTCCAGAAAAATGAACCCAAATATGGCCAAGTTATAGACCTTTTAGGAGAAAAAAAATGCAGCTAGCACATACTTTGTAGATCTCTGCAGCAGCTGTGAGCTAAATACCTTGGAGAGTCTGCCTGAGCTGGACACTGTTCCTTCTGGACTGTGTAACTGCAGCTCCAGGCTACTATGGCCTTGGGTCCTGTTTTTCCTGGCCTCCCAATATCCCTATTTTTCTGGCTGGTGGTAGGAAGGACAGAGAAGTTTTTTTTGTTCAAACCTCAAGAAGATGGGAGCTAGAGCTTGGAGACGTGTGAGCAATTTTGGAAAAGGGTAGAGGAAGGGAAGGTTGGGGAAATGAGGGGAGATTTGGGCTAGGTGAGAAAATGTAGGAGTCTGGGACTGGACAAGGAGCCGGGAATGGGAGGAGATGAGGCTGGGAGGGCTGGGAGCAGAAGAGAGCAAACCTGAGACGGGCTGTGGAGGAAAACACGTGGCTGCTCACATGCAGTCCCAGGGGAAATCCATGAGAGGGGCCGTAGACTTTGTATATTCTGTGGATAGCTTTGATTCTCACTTGAGAATCTCCACGGAGAAGACAACCACCTGCCAAAAGCTCTGTGATATCCTACAGAACCCTACTTTCTGGAGAGCCAGTCACCTCCAGCCCTGGAGCTGACCCTTCCAGGATAAGGTGAAATCAAGGGGCAGGAAATCAGTATTTTCAGGGGTTTTAAAAAAAGAAAAATAGAGAAACAATTTCTCTGTTCTCCTACCTCCTCCCCTAAGCATTATTTTAGAACATGTTTTTTTTGTTGCAAAATCAGATAGTCAAAAGGTAGGAACTTCTGGAGTTAATATAATCTCTGTGACTTTAATTTAGCTGTTGGCTCAGGATTTATGTTACAGTCTCTGTTCATAAAAAAAGACTTAATAATGGCTACATTGGAAAGCTTCAGTTGCCTCAGCGCCAATGATCATGATCTGATTACATTCAATATGGGCAAGCACTGCACACTGGCCACCAATAGCATGTGTGTATCAGTTATCCTGAAAATTAAATTCCTGAAGCTGGGGGAAATTATGAGAAAAGTGTATTGGAACTAAAATATAGGTAGAAAAATAAAAATAAATATGTGTTTCAGAGAAGTTTGTTTAGGTGGAAAAATGTCAAATTTTCCCCTTTGTCAAGGAGGGACTGAACATCAGTCATGATTCAGTGGCAGAAGTTGATCAGCTGTTGAAAAGACATAATTTCTATAGTGAACAAAAAGGAGGAATCCATGTAAGTAAGAAATTATTAAGTGTTGAAAATACATAAGTAAATATTTCAGAAAACAATGAAGCATAACATGAAAGCATTCAATCATTAGGAACAATGATGGTGTTTTAGGCCTGCCACTAGAAACAGCAGGCAAACTGATATCAGTGATGCAGAGCAGACAGAAATATTTGAAGTATTATGTTTGCATTCAGAACGTAGCAGGATTTGTGCTTGCGTCCTAGCAGATTCATACACAATTTTCAATGCATCAGCAACTGAAGACGTTCCAAAAACACCTTGGAGTAGGAAATAAATTACAGAAGACAGAGAATACCAGGTCTGTGCCAGAATTCAGAGGGTGTGTTGAGTCACTAATTATAGGCTTGTTAGCCTGACATCACTTGTAGGCCAAATGACAGAAAAATGACATTGGGCTTCAAAGGAACTGACATCTACAAATGTAATTATTACCTATCAATATAGATTAATGAAAATGAGTTATTACAAGGCAAGCCTGATCCCATGCTTGGTGGCTCATACAAGTCCTGTAATATATTTAGATTTATTAAGACTTTGACTTAATACTGGATGATGTTCTGTTAAAAACATGAGCACTAGCCAATTTTCAGAGTTTTTATTGCAGAGATGTTGCAAATGTGAGATGCACCTGGTAATTAGCCTTTAAATATAGGCTTGTCTTGAAGTCAATCTTCTTCACTTATCTGGTTAAATGTCCATGGCATGACAAAAGTCAGTATGTGAGGCACCAGGTAATTTGGAGGTGCTGTGAATGAAAGAAGCAGTATTGCTGTGAATAAGTAAATAGGTAAATAAGTATCTCCGACACAGCTCAGAAAAGGCATTTTATAAGTTTTCTGTGTATGCTTTCTCCTCCCGGAATCCCAGTTTTAACACACTGCAGTGCCTGAAATCAGGCATGCTCTGTGTAACCATCCACACAAAGGCAGCCAGAGGAGGTCCTGCAGATGTGTAGGAGTTTGCTCCACACAAGCCAGACCCACTCAGGGACTGGACCAAAAGCTCCCTGTGCTCCAGTGCTGATGGGCAGCACTTGATGAGAGATCTGGAGCCACATGACTTGTCACGTAAGAGATGCTGCTGCAGCAGGACTTGCTGGCCTGAAGGACATCTTGCTGCTGGTTTGTGTGAGTTTGAGCTGTGTTGTGTATAGACAAAGAACGGTGATTTACGACTTCGGAACAAAACTTCTGAAATGCTTTATGAAAAATGTCTCATTGATGTGGACTGTAATTACAGAGAGAGGAATCTTGTCAGAGCAGAAGATATTTTCATTACAGTTGCAATCACCCTAACAAATTCCCAGCTTAATATGTTGGAAAAATCAATTGCTTCTTTGCAAGCATGGAGAATGCAGGATGTTTCGGGGAAAAAAAAATCAGTAAAGGGCTGGTTGCAACCTCTGATTTCTATTTCCTTTTTTTTTTTTTTTCTGTGAAAATAATTTCTATCCCCTGCCTATCTGTCATGCAAGGGTTTGAATGCTTTCCCTGACCAGTACTTTCCTTACTTTTTATTTTATTCAGAGTACTAAGAATATTTGTTTCATCTTATTTCTAAACAGCTCTCTAGGCTCCCATGAAGCAGATAAAGGACACACCATCACAATCTATATGCCCAAATGAATTCAGGGAAAGGTAGCAAGATCCCTGAAAGGCTTTTTCTCAGGCACTTCTGTGGTTCCTCTTTCCTTTATTAGAACCACTGAGAGCTAGTGATCTGCATTACTGCTTGGGTGTTTTAGTAATAGCAGTGTTTTCAGTGCTAGAGGCAACACATGGAAAAAACATCCCTGTTTTAACTGCTACATGCAATGTAGGCTGTACAGACTGCTCTGTGTTTTACATATTAACAGAGACACACAGATCATAGATGGGGGGGATGGGTGGAAAATTGCTTTTCCTTCCCCTTCCCTCCACGTACACTTCACATAGCTCTGCTATTTCAGTGTTCATCTCCTATTGTTAAAAATAGTGTGTGAGGCATTAATTCTAAGAAAGCACTTGAAGGCGCAAGGTGAGGGAGATGGCTCAAACAAAACTGGAGGAGAAGAGAAAAGGACACTCAGGTAGGTGTCCTTAAATGGATGCACATTGAGAATATAAGGACGTGTGCCCTTATGAATGGATTCTGTGTAAAAGCAAACATCCTTCTTACCATGAGTTTCTGCAGCAAGGGAGGACCTCCTGACATCCCCCAGGAGCCAAACTGTTGTGAGAAATCGGCCAGAGCACCAGCCGCCCCTCAGCACCTTCTTGGCCTCCACTACATGCAGGGTATGAAACTCTGCAGCTAACTGCCTTTGTTTGCCATGCCCAGGACCAGGCTCTATCTCCACCTGCCAGTGAGAAGGAAAGCTCTCCTGCTGCGTGTGCGTTGCCCCATCCAACAGTGTTCATCTGGAGGAAGAGGAGAAGATAAAGGGAGGAGTGCTGCCTGCCCGGCACTGCAAGAACCCAGAGTTACCCCATCTCAACAGTTTATAGCTGTCTTTTGCAGTCAGTCTTACTAGGAACGCTGCATACTGTTTCTTCCCAAGAGGAGTCTACTATTTCCATTGTGCTCCTTGATGTTATGCCTCTTACTTCACCATATGCACTCAGTCACCAAACATGCAAGCCTGTGTTTATGAAACATGATTTAACACTCACAATGTAAGAGATTCTGGCCAGTAGCTGTCTTCTTGCACAGAGTAGTGCAATGAAGTCTTCGTTTGCTGGGGATCTCCAGCATTTTTTTGCTTTAATAAAAATGAGAGGGATTTGCCCTAGACAGCCACCAATTACTTTGGTTCTTTCAAGTATCTTCTTTGGCAAAGACTGAGATCCTCTCATATAATGGTGTGGTTTGGAAAAGGACAGGGACAAAGGACAAGTCGCAGGATGGGCTTTGGAGGGAGGCTGCAGAGCGGGGTGCTACCTTTCTAGTAGGGTTTGTCTGAGCACTGGTCCTGCCTGTGGCTCCCACCCAGCTCCTGCTGTGTCTGGTCAGTGGTACATAGCACACGAGGTTTTGGAGTGGTGAAAAATTCATAGCCCTGTGTTGTAATTGTAGGACCCAGACCACACTGGAAGGCAGGAGTCTGCTGGGTGAGGATCCTGCTCACCTCCCAGATGCTGCAAGCCTGTGATGTGGTACTGGGCAGTGCTTTCTGCTGCAGGCGAAGTAGCAAAGCCACCACCTGGAAGAGCAGTTCTCAGGTCCTCAGGTCCAACTTGGCACAGCCTCTGCACTCCAGCCCACTCCATGCTGGTCTCCAGTGATCCAGTTCACAAGCTCGAAACTAATGTTAAGTGACTGTTCACAGCAGAGGTGATGTGGCCCCCAGTGAAAATGAGTTTGACATTCCTGGTTTACAGGATGGAGGCTTTATTATGTGCTGGAAGAATATAAGACTGCTCTAAACAAAGTGTTGTATTCTATAGCTATCTGTGAGTAAAATGCCCTTAAAATATTGTTTATAAACTTAATTGGTATAGATTTACTCTATTTTAGATGTGTTAGTGACTTTTGATGAAACAAGCTGAGTCTGGTTTTCTCTCAAATAAAACAGCGAGTGCGATATTTCTTGATAGTTATGTCAAAATTATTGTTCTTGGGAAGTTTAGTATGAATTGCTGAATGCCTTGATCTTTATGGAAGGGGCGAGGACATAAATTGCAGTTAATTCATAAACTTTGATCTTTATTTCTGCTGCTCTTTTTCAAGAGCTGTCCCATAGTACTTGCAGCACAGCGGACAAAGGGCAAATGTGGATATAAGTTATTTTTGAGCACCCCAGGATTTGGAAGACACTGTCAGCTGCTCTAGCATCATGTATGGATTAGAAAAGAATTGCAGGTTGCTCTAAGACTTGCACTTTATTTGTATGTCATACAGCCCACTGTTCTTGAAATGCAGAGTATAGTGGGTATTCCCTTCCTAGTCCAGCACTTCCCTTGGCTGTGTACTATGGCAGTGTTCCCCAATGGGCCAAAACCTGTTGATCTATAACACATACACCTTCACTTCCAGGAAAAGAGATTGAAACTAAGTGAATAAAGCTGAGGGTCCACATGACTTGTTCTTTAATAAAACATTGTATATTGGCATCCTTGATGATGTTTGGGGGCTGTCAGTACATCCAAGGAGGAGGTCGTTCTTTGCTAGTAAAGGCCTTATTCTGCTGGTGCTGTTCTTGCAAATAACCCTTGCTTCAGTGTGCCTGGATGCATGTTGGAAAGCAGAGATACCCCTCAGGGGTGAAATACCTTCTGGGTAAAGAGGTGCTGGTAGTTGCAGGGATCCACATTTGTGTGCATTATCAGAGCATTATATCGGGCTATCAACATGTTCTTGGACACCATTTCCCATTCAGGAATTGCATGCATGCTGTATTTTCCCAGTGGCAGGTATCTGAACACCCTCTTTGCAAATTTACTTTCTCACCTACTGCTGCCAGTCGTCGACTGGTATCCGCAACATGGTTGGCCTGTGTGTGAACCAACACAGGCTCATCACAAGAAGCAACCAGAGGCCACAAATGGAATTGCAAAGAGCAAGATTTCTTTTAGTTACCTCTCTACCGGGGGATCTCTGAAGTAGCACCTAAACTGCTGGGCAGAGGTGACATAAGTGGGGATGCAGGCACTGCAGAATTCAGCCCTGGTAGAAGATCACTGGGCCTGCTGCGTTCGCCTGTATTTCAAGGCTTCAGGAAGGTGCAGCCTTCCGCTCTTTCTCACAACAAAGCAGGAATCTCAGGTATAGTGATAAGGTGCCTTAGAGTTTCTCACAAGCCTATGTTATCTAACACAGAGGTTCCACTTGTCAAGCACACAAGGTCAGTAAAACAATTAGTGTGATGTATGTGCTTTTTCTACACCACAGCTGCAGTCGCTTGAGAGCATTTACATTTAGCCTCCTTGCCATTCTTGCGCAATTCCCATACAGCCTGAGTGGAGAAAAGACAGAGGCACAGAACTGGTCAACTAAAATCAGTTACTTCACTCAAGTCAGGTGAGTGGTTTGCAACCACTAGGCTGGTGCTGGTTCCTGGCTCTTGCTGAGTTCCCAGGTGTCTCAAGAACTTGTTTATACCAGAGAGATGGTTTGTGTAGTTTGCAGGGAAAATATTTGGGCTCGTATGCAGGTAGAGCTGTTCTTCTATTTCCACTGCTGCTTTTGGCTTTTAGGCCTTTACTTTCTCCATGTATATCACAACTGCTTACCAGGCAGTGGTTCTCTTTGGTCCAAGTGTATTTACTGTTCTTAACAGAGATATTAAGCATTTTACCTGCTGTCTTTCCCATGATAATGAACGTGGATCTTACAAAATCTTTGCCTTGTGTGCTCCACCTAGAAACCAGACTTCGACTGCTTGCTTGATGTCTCCTACCTTATTGCATTTTCTGAATTTTGCAATAGTCTGAGTACTCTCTATTTCAATTCCATGTGTCTGTGCTAATAGTCTGCTGCGGCTAGGAAATCGGGTTTGTATAGTTTGTTTGCAACAGACATATAAACTGTGGTAATTCAACAGCATACACTGGAGGCATTGTGGGACTGCCAACAATGTCTCTCTGTAAATGTTGTCTCATTGCTAGTGACAACAACTGATTGTCTCCTCTATTTTTATTAGAAGACAGGTTATTTCTTACGCCGATGGCTTCTTGCCCTACCAGCTGCTGTTTCAAATTTTCACAAACTCCTGCCAGACATTCCTTTCCCAACTTAGGTATATCTTTGCTCTATTGATCATGATGCAAAAACCTACCAGTTCTTCCTGTCTCAAGAGCAAGGCTCTCACCCTGGTAACAGTCCCCGATTCTCCACTGAATCCCTGTTGAAGTTGTGTTTCAGCAGTGGATTCAAGGTAAGCATGGATGTAGTTACTGCTCTATCACATTGCATGTTTCAAGGGCATCTGAGAAACCTGGAAGAAACTCTGCCAGTTTACAACTGCTAATAGTCTTTGAACTAAATTAATATTTCAGGTATGGGCATGTTACTATGTCGCCTTTAAAAGTTTAGTCAGGTCAGGTCTTTCAGGGATACTAAGCTTAATTTTGGTTTCAGTTTACCCTCAGGTCTATTTTCATGATCTCATAGCTGAGAATTGAGCTTTTGGTCACGATCTCTCGTAGCTTCTGTCCTGTCACATCCGTGGCTGTCCAGCAGCATCGCTACCACGACAGTGAACCCTTCCAATATGTTTAGTGTATGTGGTGCCATTCGAGACTGATCGTGTGGCACCTGACCAACTATCACTCAGTGTGTGTTTTGAGCCTTCTCACCTGTTGGGTCTCATGACACAGAGAGGGAGATGCTTTCCTGAGCTCCCATGATCTGGGACCAAGAAGTACTTTTAAATAATTTTGCTCCCTTATGTAGTGAACTTGTTCAGATCTATGTGAGCATGAACCTTGTGTGTCTTCTGAGCAGTGACCATGCTGCTTACCTACCTTCTGAAGTATCTTTATATCTAAGCTTCCCCTCACCTCCTGCCTCCTATCAATTAATTGCCGCCTTCTTTCCCCTCCCCCCCCTTTTTTTTCCTGAGCATTCTGTGAGGCAGGTGCTGCATAGATGGATTTTTCTGAGCTATTTCCTGATATAGCTTCCCAGCCCTTCAAACTCTTCTCACCAGCTTAGCTGCAAGGAAGCTGCAGCTTATTGTCTGCTCTGCGTAGGCTACTCATTCTGCTGGTGTGTGCTACGAACCACTTGTCTTAGGCATGCTGTGAGCCGGTTTGGGAGTCTGTGCTTTAACTGAAAGGAACATCTTTTAGTCTGTGGGCACCTGAAACTTCAGTCTGCATGCTTTTTCTCTTGGGATTCATCTAATAATTTTCCTTGTCCTAGTGTCATTACAGTCATGCTACCAAGGGTGTACAATGTGGCTTTTCTGAGTTGTGACTGCTGTTTTGTGTTTTACCAAGTGGAGGTAGCCTTGCAGATTGAGTGATGCTCACTTTCTGTTTGGCGTTTTAGTGTTTATGTGTTGTTTCTGTCTCTGCGCCAGACAACTCGTCCACCCAGGACATTCATGTGAAGAAACCCTCGGCATACCCTGTGTGCAAGCTACTCCATGATAATGCCTCTTCAGGATTGTCTTAGAGCACATGGAGCATGAGGTAAATGTCTGCATATAGAAGTAAACTGAGGCTTTCCCGCTCCATGCTGCAAAAGTCCCATGTCAAGTACAGGACAGGACTCCACACTGAGGTCATGTGCGGCCTTGTGAGGCACCAGCTCCCTGCACATAAGCCCTCACCCAACTCTGATCTATGCAAAACCTGTGGGCCCTGTTGTTTGCCTCTTTTCTGACAATTTGAAGTCATAGAAATTCACTCTGAGACTCTAAGGCTCACGGTCTCCCTCAGCTACGGTACTTTCTGTATACCTCTGATAGGATTTTTCTTGTCGCAGCTGTTATGTGTGACCAAATTTGTGGAATGGTCACCTCTGCCATCTTTTCCTTCTGCTCCACTCATAAGCCTTCCTTCTGCATTCCCCCTCTCCTCTGCTACACTTGTGTCTGCTCCCTGAAGAGCATCCACTGTTCTCTTTTCCTTCTAGAGTTAATTTTTAAGCTGCTCTAGGACTCACTGAAGAGTCAGACAAGTGCAAATACCATCACATAGGAACTGGCGAGATCATGTCACTGGGGACAAGGAATGGAAGGGCTGCTTTCAATGACAGTTTGCCACTGGTGCTGTGCCAGGCTGTACCCACTTTGTGATCCAGTCAAAGTCAATATATGGAGCATGGCCTCATATACATCTGCATGAATAGCAAACTGGTGCTGCTGTGATTGATCTTTTCTTTTTCTGCAGTGTTTCCAGTTTATAATACTTTGTATCTATAGGAACGGAGTTAGATCTGGCACAGCACTCAGGTAGAGAAGAGAGGAAGTCAGGGCAATACAGCTTCGGTGCTCTGTATTTTTTTCTACAATCTTGATAATGTTAGTAGCCTTCAAAGTGCTACTTCTAGGAGTTTCTACACAGTATCTGATAAGTGCAGGTCATGCCCGCATTGCACCTCGGCCGCTCAGATCAAAACGCAGTTTAAAACAGACTTGTGCCCTGACTATTAGAGTGTGCCCTTGCATTGCTATAAAGGGGAATCTACATCTTTAACTCTGGCTAGACCATGTACCAGGGTAGCCCCAGCCTCTCTATGTCCCAGCTGTCCTGATGTTTGGTGTCTTAAGGGGAAAGCTGGGCTGACTTGTCTGCCTCTGCCAGCCACAGACCCTTCGTGCAAGCCTAACGGGGCAGCCGAGGTGGGCACGCTGTGCCTGCCTGTGTGCAGGGGAGCCATCAGGCTCCTCCGCACCTTGGGTGCTTCCTGCAAAGGAGGATTAGTTGTCCTTCAAATGGGGATAAGAAAGGTATTGCTGCTAGCCTTCCTTATTTGAGATGCTGTGAACCAAATCCCAGGATTAGAGGCACGGTGAGAAGAAATCGAAGAGAAAAAAAAACTTTTTTTTTTTTTAAATCAAAATCAGCTCTAGGAGTACTTTTGTCTGGCCAGAGCGAGGAAGAAAGGAACATGTTGTCCAACTGTGGGAAAACTTACCAAACCTCAAACAAAAGACAAGCCTGTTACCTGACTGTAAAGAGCAGATCCTGGAAGATGATTTCTAAAGACATGCTGCCTGAATGTTTAGTTCTATATTACTAGTTTCAAAATAAAGTTCCATGATGTTGGGTAAATTAATACATAGGAAATCTCCTGTGTGAAGTCATTTACTGAGTTATAAAACTTATGTTATTTCAGATTTCTCTAAGTGTCAAAGAATATAGTACCTAGTTCACTAAACTTGCATTCAAAAAAGTTCCATTATTGGGGAAGCCTAGCAGTTGCTTTTATACAGAGTTTACTCAACTTGTACTACTGTTCATCAAGACTTTTCTTTACATTGCTGAGAAGATGTAACTATTCATCTGTTTCATTATGTTTTCCAGCAGCAATACAAAGATTGCATGCAAGCTGGAATTAAGCCTTTTAACAAACCCAAACCATGCTGTGACTAGTGGGAATTTGTGGGAAAAACTATCTTAAAAATCCACCAACACGCTTTGTCAAAAGTAATGTGATATCTGGGCACAACTGTTGATGTGGTAACTGTTGATTTCCTCTTCAGCTAGGGGCTGTTCCAAGGAATGGCGTCAAGAATTGCTCTCTGGTGCACCCAAAATTTTCTCGGGCTGGTAGGACACTGGATTTGTCATGCTGAAAGCTAAGATCTCTACATCAAACGTGAAGAACTGGCAAGTTTGAACAGGAGTTTAAGCTCAGGGCCTATATTTTAGGTGCAGTATAAATATACTTACAGTAAAATAATCCCCCTCCTACCCATCTAGCCTTTCTTTAATGTAAGGCAGCCTCTTTGAAAATGCTGCTGTGCTGCCTGCAACACTTCTGCAGTGATGCAATGCATATAAAATTTAAATGAAAAACGCTGATACTGAGAGCAAATCTTAATTACAAAGAACAAGTTTTTAATGCATATTATGATGCTGTTATGTTAAAAGATCTACCTCTAACACCCTTTCTCCCTTTCAACCAGTGCTGTTGCTTATTGTGACTGCTAAACTCACTATGATCTCTCTCATTTTTTGGAAACTGAGAGTTATTTCCTTGTGGCAATTCTGTCTTCCTTGTCCCTGTAGCGCTTAGCGCTTGAACTTCCTGGAGCCGGGAAGGCTTTGGTTTAATGTCAGCCACTGATCACAACACAGAACACAGGGTAACTGAGTGAAATGCAGTGGTCTGTAAAATACAGGCCATGGGTGATGACATCCAAGTCCTTTTTTAGCTTTGAACTCTGTAAACCCTGCGGAAACATGAAGCCTCGCTCCTCTCCCACTCCCGGGCTCAACTTTGCAAAGCTGCAGAAAGTGGGAAAGGGGAATAAACAAAACCCAACACTCTCGCCCCCTCAGGAAGGCTATCTTATTGAAAACTGAACTGATCATGGTTCCTGTGCTTGTTTTGTCACTACGAATCACACGTTTGGGGGTCTCTCTTTGTCAGGCTGGGCCCCAGTGGCCACGCAAGTGTGAACCAGCAGCTGCGGGAGAAGCAGGTCACAGAAAAGCCTTTTGCGGGGCAGACGCTCCTCGTGGCCTAGTTCAGTAGCACCAGCACTGCAGCTTTTAATTTTCAAATGAAGACCGCTGCCTGAGCCCATGCACGCTTGCCTGCTTGCCTGCCTGGTGGTTTCACACCATCCAACCACAAATTTCTGCATTATCCAGCCCCTGAGCCTGCCGGCGCAGGATGCCGGGAGAAGGGGCCCAAGCAGGTGGCAGGCAGACAGAATGACAGAATCAGAGAATGTCAGGGATTGGAAGGGACCTCAAAAGATCATCTAGTCCAATCCCCCCGCCGGAGCAGGAACACCCAGATGAGGCTACACAGGAAGGCGTCCAGGCGGGTTTTGAATGTCTCCAGAGAAGGAGACTCCACAACCTCCCTGGGCAGCCTGTTCCAGCGCTGTGGCACCCTCACTGAGAAGAAGTTTCTTCTCAAATTTAAGTGGAACCTCCTGTGTTCCAGTTTGTACCCATTGCCCCTTGTCTTATCATCGGTTGTCACCGAGAAGAGCCTGGCTGCATCCTCGTGACACTCACCATTTACATATTTATAACCACTAATGAGGTCACCCCTCAGTCTGCTCTTCTCCAAGCTAAAGAGCCCCAGCTCCCTCAGCCTTTCCTCACACGGGAGATGCTCCACTCCTGTCACCATCTTCGTTGCTCTGCGCTGGACTCTCTCCAGCAGACCTCTCAGGCTAGTCTTTAAAAGGGAAGGCGGTGAGGACGTGGTGGCAAACACCAAGGGAGAGCTCAGCCCTCCTGTTGCAGTTGCGGGTGCGGTTGCGGGCGCTGCTGCGGGTGCAGCTGCAGCAGCCCGAGGCCGGGGGCGCGCCGCGCGCCGCCGCTAGGTGGCGCCGCCGCGCGCCACCCCGCGCACGGCCCGTGGGAGGGAGGGGGGGCGGGGCGGTGTCGAGGCGGAGCATGCGCAGTGCGCGCGCCTCGCCCGGGCCGTTCGCCTCCGCCTCCCGCCTGCGCTGCCGCTGCCCCTCCCCCTCACGGCGGCGGCGCCGCCACCACAGCGAGCGGGAGGAGGAGGAGGAGGAGGAGGAAGGGAGGGAGGGAGGCAGGTCCGGCGGCTCTCTCGGGTAACCCCCCCAGCGGCGAGGCGGGCGAGGGGGAAGATGGCGACGCTGGGAGGCGATTCGCAGCCCTTCCCCGCCGCTGCTCTGTCGGCGGCCACGGCCGGGGTGGGCGGCGGCGGCGGCTGCGGCGGGGCGCTGGGTTTGCAGGCGCCGCTGAACCGCGGTCTGGAGCGGGCGCTGGAAGAGGCGGCGAACTCCGGGGGGCTCAACCTGAGCGGCAGGAAGCTGAAGGAGTTCCCGCGCAGCGCCGCTGCCCTCAGCCACGACCTCTCCGACACGGTGCGGGCAGGTGAGGCCGGGCGGGGAACGGGGGGGGCGGCCGGCGCCGGTGTCTGACTGAGGGGGGCGGGGAGGGAGTGGGAAGGTGGGTCCCCCGGCGATTTAATCGCCGGGGGACCCACCTTCCCCCTCCCTCCCCGCCCCCTCTGGCATCCTAGTGCCCCTCAACCTCCCCATGAGGGGACACCTGCTCCCCACCCTTTCACTCAACCTCTGGTGCCAGACGTTCGCCCGTCCCCACACGGAAACCCAGCCCGCTCCCAGCTCTCTGTGCACTCTCTGCTTTCTTTATTCCCCCGCCGCCTTGGTCTATGAAGTAGGTGTTTGCTCCCATATGGCTGGATCGCTGCACACCCCCCTCCATCCTCCCCCTCTCTGCATTTGGTGAGGCAGAGCTGGCTCTCCCCTGGCACACTGGGGGAGTGTGTGTGTAGGGGGAAATTCTTGCTCGCACCTGTCTTCTTCCCCGCTTTGGGGAATGTGCGTGTCTGTGCCACCCTTCCCCGACCGCTGAGGTTTGAGGTGGCAGCCAGCCCACCTTTGAATCGGTTTCGTGAGGAATGCATACGCGTGCCAGGGTGAATATCTCCTTCTTCTGTCCCACTGCATGTGGGTGGACCCGCCTGGCGTGGAGGGGATGCAAGTCCGTATGTAACCACATTAAGACACTTGTGTGCCTCTGAACATCTCGCCTATTTGCACGCCACAGGTGGAGGCATGTCCGTAGGAGCACTTTTGCTTTGCAGCTACCCCAGGGAGCATGCTACTTTTCACAAGTGCCGCTTGTCTGACAGTGGGGTTCACATTCACACTTGTATCTTTACAGTCATGCAGCTGTAGTTCCAGCTCTGTGTGCAATGCTGTCCTCCAAGGCAAATTCAGAGAGAAATCAGTGTCTTCACAGGCACTGTACGTATTCTACAGTGGGGGACACCATCATTACATAAATCTGCAGAGGGGGTTGGCCTGACAACCCTGCAGGCAGGAGGGGTGACAGGAGGTGTATCCAGTCTTCATTTAACTTGCCCTCACACTCTTCAACACAAAAAAGGGCGCACTTGTTTCTCACCTAAGGGAGCAGTACCCCACAAAGGGTCATATCTCTTTTTCTGCCCCTGCTTGTGCTGAGGTTTGGAAACTAAACCATTCTTTACTTAGTGTAACTAGGTAGAAAGGTGCAAACCCGCACTAGAAGAATATATTAGCATATTCCTAAGATCTTTAGTGTACTGCCTCCGCATGCCCTTTCGCGTCCCCATTTGCCTGCTGAAGATAGTTGTGCTGTAACAGCAAAGGAGTAGACAAGTAGTTACTTGTCCTACAAAACAGCAGGTGCTATACCTGCATGCAAACATGTGATAACATGAACCTAAATTCTCAACTGCTCTTGCACATGAGGGTATTTTTGCATTTCTGTATGTGGCGGCATATGTACTGACTGCATATGTATATCTAATCCAGCTATGAGGAACAGAGTAATGTCTCAGATGTGTGGTAGACATAATATGTAATTGTTATCTAGGTCTGTCACTTGTTTGCTCTTGCTGAACGGATTTCACAGTGATCCGTATGAACACCTGTTTCATCATGATATGATGATAAAAGACAAACATGAAGGAGCCTTGATGAATGAAACTACCGTGAATTGGTAGCATGAGTTGCCTTGCTAACCATTAACTGACTCAGTAACAGATGTGATATTGAAAGGGATAAAACGTGGTAGTGGAACTGTACGCAGTTAAGAGGATGATGTTCAGCTTGTTTCCCCAAACAAGATGTTTTATCTCTTTTCGTTTTTAACGTTGTAATCTAATGAAGACATGCTTTGATACGAGATAAGCAGTCTCGAAATCCAGAAGGTTAGCTTGTTTGGTTTGACCTAATATTGATCTGAACTGCTGGAAAACAAAATTATGAACTGGAAAAAAAAATTCTTTGATTGGCAGTGATTACGTGTTAGTATTTCTATATTGTGTAAGTGCATTCTGTACAAGCGTGAGCTGTGTGTTGCATATATAGGTGGTACATGCTTGTTATGTTCTTGTTCTAGTAAGTTTTCTATTTAGAGGAGAGCTTGGGAAAAAAGTAGTTTTTGCTTTCAAGCATTAATGTGCTTTTTTTCAGAGTTTGCGTAGAAGACATTCAGTATAAAATTAACTGTAAAATGAGATTTTAATTATCTTTTTGTTTTGTATAAACAGCAGTGTAAAGCAGCCCATGTCTCAGTCTTGTAACAACAGCAGCCCTTTTTACATTTTGCCCTTTTAGGAGGACCACGTGTTAATCTGTAGTTACTTTATATTTTTGTTTGTAACAGTATGTCGTAACTGTTTAATGGGAATTATTTACCTTGTGAGTGAAGTCATATTTATGAAAAATCTGTGTTCCTTTTCACTTGTTACATTACATAAGTAGAATATATAAACAGAAGAGACACTTGGCTTCAGCCCAGATTTTTGAAGCTCTTGGGGCAAACTCTTGATGGGAATTTTCTCTCGCTTCCTCTCCATAAATGTACATAGTATAAAACCAGCACTTTCTTGTACTGCTTGGAATATGTCCTTGCAATGAGTGACTTTTACTTTTGTATTTGATGTGCTGGTATGTCTCTGAAGCCCTGAAAATTTGGTGTTTGGGGTAGGAGTAGCCTTTCACTGTCAAAGCTTTTTTTTGCTAAAGAGGGCCAATCTCACTGAAGAATAGACTAGTCTGGGGATTGAGTTTAGAGGTCTGAGAAGCAGGGGATTTCCAGAAAACTGAAACCATGTCTGCATCTAGACAGTCTTTTAGCATTAGATGCTGACAGTTCTTTTTGGATTCAGAAAATGATGGTCTACAGCTATTCTCGAATATTATCAAGCTTGTTTTCTATGGAAGTTCTGAATGCTTTAGGTGTATCTGAGGAAGACAGAAGTGTTAAACTTCAAATTTTCAGTTCATCCATTTATTTTCTTTCTGAAGTTAGAAGTTGGATTTTATATAGCAATTGATGCACTTAGGAAAAGGAAGTAGCTTGATTGTCTTAATAGCTAGGACACAGTTGTTTGACTTTTCTAGTTCTTACTGCAGTTACATTCCGTAGTAACTGTAGAGGCTTAACTAGTCACTTTGTTTGTGCAGCTTCTTGGTATGCTTTTTCTTCTGTGACTTTGCATTGGATATATCTTGTTTATAGAGACATGATAGAGCGTTTTTTCCTCTGTCTTTGAAAGTTTTGCTCAAGAGCTGAGTGACCTGGTCAGATGAACTTTCAGGCAGTATCTTTGTACACAGAAGGGAGTTTTACATAGTGTGCAGTACTGTTAGAAGAAAATAAAACCTCTGCGTAAAGTATCTTGAGTTTAGTCAGATGTTTTAAACCACATCAGTGTGGATGCGTTGCAAAAACCATTTCAAAAATAATAAATGCTATTCTTATCACTTTTATTACAGGCTGGGTTATGCAGAAGACAGTGGCACAGTAATCACATAGTTCTTAAGTAATAGTATGCAATTATATTCCTCAAAACCACTGGGAATGCTGGAAGCATGTTAGTTTATGAAAGAGGAAGAAAAAGCCTAAAGCTGTTACTTAAATGTATAACCATGGCTGCCGGTATCACTTCATCTTCTTTCTGTAGGCTTTGGCTGTATTTCTGAAGACAAATCCTCTGAATGTTTTCTGGTGAATACCTGTTTCATCCATTTCTATTCTGTGAGTTAGGCACATGAGGAAGCATTACTGGCTGCTGCTTGTGATGACATAGGAGAGAAGCATGTTTTTATTTAATCAGGTGTTAGATTGTTTGAAAAGAAATACTGATTGAAGCATTTGAATGCTAGTTTGGACAGTATGAAATTCTGGAAAGAATATGTTTGGGTTTTTTTTTAACATTAGAATGCTCACTAGACAAAATAACTCCTACCTGATATTTTTTAAAATGTTTATAAATGGAGTGTGCTCTCCACTCAATGCTGTGCTGAAGACATCGTAGCCTGCCTGACAGCATCTTTGAAATAATTGTTTGGAGTGTATAACTACAGATTTGTTTTCAAGATGGTTCAAAAATCATGGTAGCACCTGAACAGCTATCTGAGGGCTTGTATGGTTTTAGTTTAAGTTTTTGCCACACACTTTAGCTTGAATTTTGACATCAAAGTGCTTCCTGTGGGATCATGTACAGGAAAAACAACCCCAAAAAACAAAACCCAAAACAAATTTACAAGTTGTCCTCCATCACAGTCAAGTGCAGGAATAAGTTTGTTTGTACCCAACAGCTGAAAGCTCTTTCTGTTTGTCTTTCTGAAAAATTTATTTCTTGTTTTGGGGGTTGATACTGGTTCAGGTGAAATATTTTACTTTTAATTGTCTTTGCTAATATAATTAAAAAAAAAATCTTGTTTCCCAATTTTTGTTTAAATAAGCAACTGCTTATGTTTGCTGTAATTCCTTCTCACTGATTTTCTCCATCTCCTTTATTAATGTAGTTCTTCCTCACTTCTGGGAATTCTCCTAGTCATAGCAGTAGATGTGCACTTGGTTCACCTTGTTATAAATGCAGATTGTACTGAGAAGGATGTCACAGATACAGACTAGCTTGTTTGTGGTACTACATACTTTCATGAACTAAAAATGACCCCCAAAGGGACTCTTCTTTAGAATTTGATTATTATGTGCTCATTAGGGAAGACAAGAGATTTGATATGTCCCTCTCCTTTCAGGAATTCTCTCTGATTATTACTGCATTGAATAGGTTATAATTCATCATCTTGAATTCATATTTTGATTGCATCGTGGGGTTTTTTGGATGGGTCTTCTTGAGAACCTTTCATTTTGCTCATTTTATCCGAACTCGTGTCATTAAAAATGACATCTTTAATTATAAATCTGAAAAAAGAACACAACTCTGTTTCTTCTTTATGTTCAATAGCCAGTCCCTTCCTACAGCCTTCCTATGTTTATCTGAAGATTTCTAACCTTACTTATTCCATCTCTTACACAAATAAAATCTTAAGTGTATTAGGAGAGAGTAAGAAGTATGTTTGTTTATTCTCACAAATGAATTGAATATTGCCGTACAGCCAAAACTTACGGGATGTAACTTTTTTTTGAGATTACTACATAATGTATCTTTATATCAAGGCTAAAAAAATAAAGAAAATCTGTTTTGTATCAGTTATTATGTATCCAACAGTATAAAAGCAATTTCAGACTGTAACTTCATAATGTGGTCTGTCTAGACATCTCTATATTAACATATTCTAGTTTTGTGGTTTTGGTTTTTTTTCCTTATAAACAATGCTTTGTGAAAGAGCTTTATCAAACTAAATTATTTTTTAGAAGCATAGATGTTCTTAGCAACTTACAACTGCGGAATAGCCTTTCAAGCCCTTTGGTCCTTTTTTTCTTTTTCTTCCCTAAGTCTGGGTGCGTCCTTGCTTGTGGATCATATAAACATCAAGGCTATTGACTCCTGTTGAAAAGAGTCTATTAGTTCTTTTGCTATATTGAGTCTAGTCGGTTGTGCTTTTGAAAGTTACCTCTTTTGTCTGGAGATTTATGCCCCCATAGCTGAAATGCAGTCAATGGCTTTGCAGGTGCTGTTAGGCTCTTCTCTGGGCAAAATAAAGTGAATTAGCTCAGAGTGCCTTTTGTTGTATGAAACAAATTAGGAGCACTCAATTGCCTGGTTACTGTTTCAGAATGTGGCTTCAGCAGATTAATGGCTTTCTACAGCTGACTCTATGAGTATGTGTGTGTCCCCATCTCTTTTCCCAATGTGGAGGTTTGTTGATTGTTTCGTGTGTTTTGGTTTTTTTTTTTTTTTTTTTGCTAGCTTGCTTTTTTTGTAGAGAAGCTTCAAAACTAGTGCGAGAGCTAGGAAGTAGGAAAGATGACAGCCTAGAAATCACGTGGTAGGAGGGTGAAACCTCTCAATTTCAGCAGGAGTAAGATCAGCTGTTATTGAACATTTACCCCTAAAGTTAACTTCTAATTTAGGGTGGCCTTTTTTTACGCATCCCTACTAAGAATTGCCAAAGCCACGTTTGGCCATGCTGTGCATGTAAATGCATGAATACTGATTGCTTTTGTAGAAATGATGTTACTTTGCGTGCCTTTGACCCAGCTGCTTTGGAAAAGACTGACTCAAAGCTCCAAAAGTGCTTTTACAGTAATAAAGGTGCTACAGGGTCCTTTTCAAACACTTTTAGTTGAACAACTTTGGTTTTGAAGACCCGATCACATGCGATCACAAGTCTTGTGGGAGGTAGAAGCCAAATATTACTACGTGGTTTGTGAGCCCCTTTTCCTTCCCCAGTCTGTTTCTTTCGTGTCCTCAGCACAAAAGACATCTTGATTCAGACATCTGTAAAACAGGAGAGACGGCATGAATCTTAATATAGTTACTACACACAGAGTTTTGAAAACACTCAATACTCTTGTAAGGGGAAGAAACCAAGGCAGAGTAAGCTGTGACAAAGTAGAATGAATATTTACCCAGTAGAACTGAGACCTGAAAGAGGAAGGGGGTAAATGCCAATGTAATAGAGGTTTGAACAAGAAAATGGATAGAAAGAAGATACTATTTAAAGGCAGAAGTGTTATACAAAGTGAGTGAAAAATTTTGAAGTTCTGAGTGAAAAATTTTGAAGTTCTGAGTGAAAATATATAAAGTGGTAGAAGTGAAAGAAGGGAAAGGATTATAAGCAGGGAGGTGAGCTGTATATTTTTGGTTGAGTGTTATGGCTTGGGATACTATTCTGATATCTGTAAAATGAGGGAAAATGGATTTTTGAGCAGGTACATTAATGATTATTAGAATTTTGTGAACAGAGAATTATATAAACATGGAGAAAATGACTCTATACATGATATTTACAGGCTTTATACTACAAATAATAGTTTAAAATTAATACTTTAAAAGATTAACTGTTGAGTTTAAGTTATGGAAACTTAGCATTCATTTGCTTGCAGAAGGAAAAGCCAGTGGCATTTTTGCTGCTTACAGAGTTGCAACCAAGATAAGGGACTGATGTTTTGCACATCAGAATGACCATTCTAGGAAGGATGAGTAACTTTCCCAGGCTGCGGATTGTTCATTCTGCCTGCCGTGTTCATGCTGTCTCTGTTAGTGAGCATCTACTAGATTTGTGAACATTCCCAGGCTGTTTAGATCCCTAATTTACAATGAAAATCAATATGATTTAAGTAATTTAAATAGCACTTCTGAAACAAGAGACGTATCCTTAACGTGTTCTGTTGAGATCAGAATTATGAAAATAGCATACCCATTTTTTGTTCTCCCACGTGTAAAGCTGAAAGAGCCAGAAATGTTATCACCATGTTCAGCATGCAGATTACTGTCAAAAGTAGAAATTGTATTATGTCTCCTGACATCTGACTGCTCTCTGCTGACCATATTTTGCAAGGTATAATACATCAAAGTAGTTCTTTGGAAAGGTACTGAGGAGTTAAACTTTGGGAGGAGTAATTTCTTTCTGCCAGTTTGTGGGTAGATGGGTCCTTGTGGGAGGAGTTCAGTTCTAAAATTCTAATGCTTCTCCCCAGCTTCTCTCTCCTAAGGGTGTGTTGCTGGCCAGCTTGCCTTTTTATCCCTTTCTTTCCTTGTATGGTGCAGAACACCATAATATCTGTAAACCTCCGAACTATTTAAAAATAGAAATAACAGTCTTTCGTCCTTCTATCCCAGTCTGTAGGAGAAATATTTTTAAAGAAAAAAAAAAGTCAAAACTTGTGAGACGATGATCCTGGCAGAGCTAAACGAGGGTTAGCTTTGCATTTAATTTGGAGCCTGAGGTTTGTGCTCACTTTTGAAGCTGCATGAAATGTTTCATGTTCAGCTGAACTTGTGGGAATTCTGACTCCTTCAGTTAAAAGCTAGCTGATAATTTTGCTATGCCAATATGAGGTAGCTCTTCTAGGTGAGGATGGTGAAGTTACCTGAAGTAGCTGGAGGTTTTGAATATTGATCTTTATGTGAAGCAGAGCAAGAGCAAAACAGCCGAGCACCACATTAACAGTGACCTGGGCTGCTGAATGGATAAGGTTTTTATGTTGGTTTTCTGTAGATGGATGATTTTATTCTTGGTACAACTTGCAGTAATTGTAATATTGAGTCTGGAGGATGTGAACTTGTACAGATGGGTTTCTTTTTCTTGGTTAGGAAATACTCTTTGTAGAATGTGGGTAATTATTTGTGCTGAAAAAAAATAGGAAAATATGTTGGAAGATACTCGTTGTCTGTTACCTTTTCTGTTTTTCAATAGATTACTTTATCGAAATACACCAACTGCTTGCATATATAAATTGCAATGTTGTAAAGATTATGAATGTTTTGTGTCTCCCTATAGTTGTTTCTGCACTTTCCTTGCTAATCCTTCCTTTTTGAAGTGGATGTTGCCAATATCAAGGTAGACTTGAAACACCTGGTTTAAAAACAGAACTTTTATTTCCTTCCAAAACTGAAGTGCTTTAAAATGCAAGATTGGTAATGGATTTGATTTCTGTTTTTTGGGTTTAACTATATAGACTAGTTAGGTGTCTTCTACTAATGCAGCCCTATAAATACTTCTCTCTGGTAGAAGGAGACACTGCTGGGACAGCTGGCATTAATATGTGAGTGGAAGATTTAAGGTAAATAATTTCTTAAATTTAAGAAACTAAATTCAGAAAAAAATCTTGGAAGTATATTTAAACATGGCATGGATTTCTTTGTACTGTAGATTGTAGTATAATGTAGTATGTTTCAAAAGTAGCAAAATAACTACAAATGACGATTTCACTGGTTTACTGTTTGTATACAGACATGTCAGGCTTTGTTTAACATCAAAAGCGTGCATCTTTGGTTGCATTATTTGCAGTGGCATCACTCCTTTGTAGCACTACATTAGACAGGCAAAAGGTAAAAATGAAAAAAGTCAGATGAGAAATAAAAACCTGTCCACACTTAAATGTGCAGAGAAAAACATAAATGTCAAGTTAGAGATGTTGTTTAGTGAACAGAAAGAAACAGGTTCATAAAATGTGTGCACAAAGAGAAATTGGTCATCACCGAAACTGATGAAGTTGTTTTGGAAAATGGACAAGAAATGGGGTAGAAAAAGAAAGCTGAATCGAAGATTAATCCAAGGAAGGAAGTGGAGCAGAATATACCTTTGGATGAGGTTTACAGGAAGTAAGGCAAGATACCAAAACTACGAAGGCAACAGTTTATAAGTAGTAAGAACCACGTGTCAGAATTTAAAGACAGTGAAATTGCTATCATGGTAAGTGAAGTCGTCATTAAAATGACTTTTGTTGTTGTTGTTGTTACTGTTTGAACTTTCAACTGTTAATAAATTTAATGAAAAGAGAAATAGGGAGTAAAACTATTCAATACTTGACAGGTTGCTATTGTTATTACTGTATTTTGAGAATAGTGAGGCCTAGAGGAATTTATTCAATCTTGTCTTTTTAAGGCATGGCAAGTGTAGTAACAACAAAAGTGTCTGTTTATTCAGTGGGGAAGGAGGAAGAATGTAGTGTCACTCGTATGTTGTATAATTTAAAAAAATACAGTGGTGAAGATTTCTGGGATGGGATTTCTGGTCAAAGATGAAAGGAGCCTTCTGGAGAAGTCTGTGGAGGGAGTGGGACGATGCCCTGGTTATTAGAGAGCAGCTCTGAGTGGTCAAGGGGAGTAGCTTATACCCAGGTTTCCCATGCTTCTGGTATGTTGTGTTGCTAGGGTTTATTTTTGACTTTTGGTTTTTTTGAGTTCATCTCAGTTCAAGAATTATTTTTTTTTTTTTTTTCTTCCTTCCACTATGCACAATGTCGTTTCCCTACTCGGTAAGTTTTGCCTGCAATCCGTGTTCCAAGATTTGAATTTCAGTCTGGCTGAATGCCTGCTCTTTGCCTGTGTTTCATGTACCAGCCAGTTCAGATTGCTTTGTGTTAGTGACGTGTTCTTTTCTCACACACGTCCTTTCATTTGCAGGTTTTACCAGACATGGTGTTTTCCCCTGCTTAGTAATGTTTTTGAAAAAAGATGCATGACCAACGATTTGTTTGTGGGGTCCATCTAAAATATTTTGTGTTTCCATACTTTGTCTTATTTTAAGACCCATCAGTACCAGTACCTAGTTTGTATACAACAACATACTTTGTTATTGAATGTAGTTCTTGATTATTTTTTTAATCTCTTGTGAGCAGATGATGTAGTTTCTTAGTCAAAATGTGCAGAAAGTAGTGGAGTGTTTTACCAAATCATAGTTGTATTATAATCGATGTTTCTGTTCATCATCTGAACTTTCAAATTTGATGGAGAACTATCATGTTAGTTTGACGTGTAGTTTCATCCATTTTTCTGAGGTATTTTGAGGGAAGGGGGTGAAAGAGGCTGCTGAGTCTGAAATTGCTTGTTTTTCTTTTTAAAAAAATTGACACATTTCTTCCCATGTTTGGAACTGCCCTCTTTTTTTTTTTTTCTTCCCCGCCCCTCCCCCCCCCCCCCCCCCAGCACTTAATCAAATTCAACCTGAAAAGTGAAGATGATCTCTGTCACACTCTTCAAAGAAAATCTTTGATGCAAGGGGTATAGATCTCATGTTTTGAATTAAAAGATGAGCTCATATAAAACATCTAATAACTTCAATTTGCTAAAATTTTTGTAAGGTAGTTTATAGATAACAAAGCCACTCTTGGTATATTCTTTGTATCATGGTATTGCAGCTATTACTGCTATGTTAAAGCGTGCTATGTGTAACTTTGACATTCAGCCAACCAATTGGAACTTCTGAGGATAGAGAAAGTAGTCTTTTTAATTTCTTGTATTTTGATTAGTTTAAAAGCCTTTTATGTAAATATATTGAGTGTTAATATAACAACTTTAAGAGCTGGTGTCTAGTTTTAGTTGGTCCTAGCATAGACCTTATTCTATGTTGCTTTTTAAAATTACCTTGCAAACTTTGCTTTTCTCAGTGAGTTGTTTCATTGTCCTATAATGATGCAGGTTATTTGTGCTTGTACAGACTGGAAAAACTGAGGAACAGAAATTTTAATGGCCTAATCCAGATCTCAGAACAGATCAAAGACAAAACTGTGAAAGAAATCCAGCTTTGGTTCTCTCTCTTTTTTTTTAATGTCTAAATCAAGGCAATGTAAGATATCTGGAAGAGGGGAGGTTGAGGCATTTGAATTGAAACTTTGTTCTGGAAGAAGCTGGGATAGTATTAAAGATGTAAATCTTGACACTTTCATTATGGTCTAAGGCCAGGGAGTGATATTAAATGTATTAATGCAATGCAGAAATGAAGAGCTCACTTAATAGTATAGTATTAATAGCATGTGGCACAGAACTGTGATAGTATGATTCAGAAATATTCAGTCTCTAAAAGAATATCGCTATGGATTTGCAATCAGTTAAGAATCAGGTAATATGAAAGGAGTATTAACTTTACAGAAGAATCAGTATTTTGGCAAGAAGTGCTTTATTCCTTCTGTCAGTTTTCATATCTTTGTACATTTGGCTTCCTAGAGAACTGAAATGGTTATTTTTGGCCTAGTGCCCAAGGCTAAAAATGGCTTCTGGAATCTTATAGCTCAGTTGAGCAGTTCTGTGCGGTAGTAACATAACTGCAGTAATTGGTAGTCTCACTGAAGCATTTTAGTTATGCACTTAAATGTTAAGCTGTGGGAGATGTGGCCATGTGGTCCTCCTACTGTCCAGTTTATCAGAAAAATTTAAGCCATGTTTATCTATGAAGCAATGGTAGCCTGAAAAAAAAGACTTTTCTACAAGTACTCGTTAAAGGGAATTAAGAATGAGTGTAAGGTTTAGTCTCTACAGGGAAAGGCTCTAAACCGAAACAATAAATCTTGGTATTGCTGTGGGAACAGTGAAGCCCAAGCGTTATGTTTGAGACCCAAAATGTGGGGAATTGAACGAGTCTGTGAAGTTTCCTTATGTTTCTATCCAGTATAGTAGGATTTACCTTTAAAAGTGAACACACACTCCCTGCCCCAAGAAACGAGTATGCCAGTTACTGTATGTGAATGTGTGCTTCTAAGAAATATAGGGTTCTGAATGATTTCTGAATAGTTTGGATAATTAAACAACCAGGTATTTGGGATAGTCAGGAGAATAATGAAGGGCTAACTATTTAAATCTGAGCAATCTTAGACAAGTAAAAGATCTGAGAAGGAGAAGACATGAAAAGACTGGATATTGCTTCCCTTTAAATCCCTCCCAAATCTGTTAGCTTTTCCCCAAAATATTTTAATGTGGTACTTACTGAAGATAAATAACTTTCTCACTTAATAGTATTTGAAGGAATTTGACTGTCTCTAATAATTTTCTGTCCTTATCTCTAACCAAATCATTTTATTTTTCTATGTCATCATAGGAATATAAAAATATTTGCAGTTGGAAGGTATTCTTCTGCTTGTAATTGATTCAATTTGGGGAAAAAACCCACAGGTGTCTCTTGTGTCTTAGTGCATTTACATTATGTCATTGTGTGTATTAAATATATTAAATGCATTATATTAAAAAAAGGTTTCACCTGCTCTATGTATGATGCAGTTCTACTTTTACATGTGTTTCTGAATCCTTGATGCATGACATAGGAATAGCCTGAGGATAGGCCAGTCAAGATGTGTGAAAGAAGTAGGGACATAGGGAGAAATATGTTACTTTATTGGTAATTATTATTATTAAGTTGTTAAATTAAGGTTATGTGAGCATAACCGCTATACATCTTACTTGTGGAATAGTATAATTAAATCCACAGGAAGTGGTGTTAAAAAAAGAAAATGGTAGCAAGCAATAAGATTTTTTTTTTTTTTGCTTATTAATAGAAGCTACTTTTAGAGGAATTTCTCTAATACTTCAAGAATGTTTAGTCATTTCTGTTGTTCTTTACTAGATGTATTTCACCTCATTTCATGCTGCTGTTCTCATTCTGAGGCTAGTGGACTAGGCTTGTTGAAGCGTGAAATAATTGATATGTCTTCATACGAAAAGAGACTTTTATGTTCATACCATTTGACCCTCTGCCTAATACTGGCCATAAATTCCTCTGAGTCTTTGTATCTAGATCAGAAATCTATGGCTTAGATGTACTGTCTTGATTTTAAAGTATGCCAGTGATAATAGTGTGATTAATTATGTATTTCATTTAGAAAGAAATGAAATGACACACTAGTTTGTATTTTAGCTTTGGCTTCTGATAATTTGTTCTTTTTCTTTATCTACTAGATCAGCTAATCCACTATATCAGGCATTTGCTTTTCTGCGGTTGTTTATAAATTAATGTTTGCTTTTGGCTTTAATAAACTAAGCTTTGATTAATGACAGGTAATTCCTATTACTCTGATTTAAGATATTTCTGCAGTTGTCCATTTTGCTTCCTTCTGAAAGGTACTGCCCATCTAACTGGAGTGACAAGACTAAATGGTGAATGAAGGTGGATTTAAACTCACAGGACAGGCTCTGAATTGCGGTGTTGAGGAGCTGGCACAGGATTCCACCTGCTGCCCCTGCTCTAGGGAAGGTCTCCACCACCAGAGGAGTGGGCGCAGAGCTGAGGCTGCTGGTGCCTTACATTGCTCTAGTGAGTGTTGCAAGGGCTTGTGAGTCAGTCTTAAACAAACCGTTGGCATTCTGCTGTGAAATGTGATTTCAGATCCCAAATCTTGTAACTGAATGAAACCTCCTAGGTACTTCAGTGCTTTAACCTTTTTATTGTCTTTCACTTAGTTATTAACTCAACAACTGGACATGGCAATTTGTGATGTGCTTTGCAAATACCGTCAGTGGGGTAATGCGCGTTCAGCTTACTTATCAGTAATTGCTGTTAATGCACCCAACTTTCATTATAGTCATATGCACCTTAGAGTCTGTGGGAGCTCATGATTGTCATCGCTCCAGCTTACTATCACTTCACAAGACTATGTTTGCATTCTTCCCTGTTGTATTTTTAAGTTTTCATGTGACAAGGTTAAATATGAGCTTCATTGTGTCTGACCTACCATGTGCTCTAGGCCATCATATTTTTGTAACTTGGCTTTGCTGTTACTTATAGCACCATTAACATCAATCACTTGCAGATTTTATCAGTAATGGCTTTGTGTTCTAAGGGAGAAAGTCTAGAAAATCTTGACTGATGTTGGGTTGTGAAGAAATATGATATGCCTAATGACTTTCTTGAAGATATCATTCTGTTTCTCTGAGTAGATGTCTGATTAACACTCAGCAACCAAATCAAAATGACTGATGTTCTGGTATGAATAAGTCAAAAAGGCTCTTCTAGTGGATGGTATATAGTCACATGAGGTTATAGAATTTGATTTGTTTCAGTAGTGTGCAAATTTTAGCTTCTGGGTTTTTTTAAAGATATCTAAGTATATTTTTTTTCTTGCAATAATTTTACACTTGTGTCTTTGGTGTTTTACTATATACATTAGGGACATAAAAATGAAAATTGTTTCTAATAGTGAAGAGGGTTTTAAATCAAATACAGGAAAAGTAGCTTTTTAATTAAGAATTTCTGCTTGAGTATCCATTCTAGAATGGATTGCTTGACAGTTCTGTTTATAGAAACAGGATGTTTTGGTTTTATGAAATGTGGATTTCTTGGGAACTCATTTTGAGAAAGTGTTTGTCTGCCTCCACCCTTGGTGGAATGCAGATGACATCAGGTTTTTTTATGTACTGGTGCTACAGCCAGTACATAATGACCGGCTTTAGAAGTGTCAGTGACATAAAAGGAATTGCATGCTAAGCAGTCTTACTAGTTAAGGTGAATTTGTGGTATTGATATCCAGGTGACCATGCCTAACGCAACAAAAATAGAGTTGGGGGATTAGTTCAGGAAGACTTGGGAACAAACAGAAAAGGATTCAAGCATCTATTTTGGAAAAACATATCGGTGATGAAACTGCCTTAGGTTGTTGTAGCACAGACTTTGGGTTAAATGCTGATGCCAGTGTTCAGTAGAATGTGACAGTTGCACCTAAACGGCTTTTTCAACTAAGTAAGTTGTGGTGTGGTTGTGGTTTTTTGTTTTGTTTTGGTTTGGGGTTTTTTGTGTGTGTGTGTTTATTTTGTTTTTTGTTTTGTTTGTTTGTTTTAATGGATGAAAAGAAAGGTTGAGTGAACTGGAGAAAAGGAAAATGTAGATGGAAAGGGAGAAAGGACTCATTTACTCCTTCCACACTTTCATATCTTTGTTCCATATTTTAGGTCTGGCAGTATCAGCAACTGTACTCCAAAGATTCATACAAGACCATAGTATTTTGGGTGTTTCACAGAGAAACCATACTAACATGTGGCCCCTGCCGAGAACTCAAGAGAAGTTTCTTTCCTGCTTCCCCCGCACCCCCTTTTTCTTCTTGCACATTTTGTTTTCCCTTCCTTCTCCAGCCTTATGCTGGACTCTGCTAGGATTTTATTTTGGAAGAACTTCTAAGTAGTGTATATTTGTACTGCAAGGTGTGTTCTCCTTTGTTTTTCCAGCAGTCTTACACTGGCCTTTTCCCATCATAAGGGGTGTCTTGTTGGTCTTATCTGAGCTTCTGCTTCAGGCACTGGTGACTTGGAAAGGGGACATAGATGTTGAGCTAATGTCAGCTTTTACTGAACAGTTTTAAAGAACTTGTGAAAAAGGAGTTGGTAACTGTCCATAAATTAGGCAAGTTTTTAATAGCAAGTTTTGGAACATACTGAAATTAAAAAATGAGTGAAAGATGCTGGTGGTCATTTTGTATTAAATTTTTATTCTAGTATGTGTTTAATTGACTTATTTTGGGCTTTTAAAATCTCTTCATTATAAGCTACTTTAACGTATCTTGGAATCAAGAAAGCAACATTGCTCGGTACAGTAGGTGGCTTGGATTTTTACCTATACCATTTTCAATATTCTAAATGATTGCAGTGTAGGTTCTACTTCAGATCACTATGTGGTCTTTCTAAAACATACCCCTTCCTGTTATTACGTGGCAAAGTTGTGTTGTTCACTTCTTTTGGCTCTTTATCTGTGTTTTTCTTTCTCTTGTGACAGTTTTGGTTCAACTGGCATTTGATTTGTTAACTTTTCTGTTTGGAAGCTTTTGGTTATGATCTGATTACAACTTCCCAGAAACAGCTTCTTTAAACAGGATATCTGTAAATTAAAAGGCAAGTATCAGTTAAAATATGTGGTTAATTTAATAAAAGCCTACAGGCTTATTCTAACTTGCTATCTAAATGTTATGAGCTTGTAGGGTAACTGGGGCTGGAAGGGACCCCTGGAGGTCACCTGGCCCAACCACCTGTGCAGAGCAGGGTTAAGTATGAACCTGTTTAGCCTGTTCCTGCCAGCTGAAGCATATCTCATTTAGCTGAGGCATTCCCAAATATTCTGAACTCCCAAGATTTCATTTTGCAAGTGCAAGGTAGTAGGTCATCTGGAGGCCTCCTATTCAGCGTCTTTTTTTCTCCTTTAAATAAAAGCTTTTTTATTTTATGTCTTTCAAAGCCCTCTTTCTGTAGCTTCAAGATGAGATTTTGAACAGGTTAGCTGAACTTTGCCGGACCACTGTTTGTGGGAAACAGGTGCGAGGCATTCCTGCTCTTGTAAATTCCCAGCATTTTCATTGTTAAAGAATACTTGACGTGAATAAATTCTGTTTACAACCTTGCTTTGCATCTATGCAAAATTTACTACTCAAGACACCTTTTGTCTGCTGACATATATACCCACAAACCTACTTGTAGAGTTTTGCTCCAATTACGTACTGACATAAATTCTGACATACTTTTCATCTATTACCAAATGCGGACTTGTATTCTTCGTCTAGGGAATACTGAAGAAAGGACTTTAGGCTAATGCATTTTGCAGGTGCTTTTACAACACCTTAAAAGATAATGTGATGGGTTTGGTTATTGTTTTAAACCCTATTCTGGGTACATTTGGGTTTCTCCATTTGAAAGATGTTCCTGAGGAACTTGTAGCACTTAGGACTGAAATGCTTAGTAAGAACATTAGGAGACACAGATCTGTTTAAGTTGACATAGTGTGGTGGGGTTTTTTTGTGTTTTGTTTTGTTTTTCTTTAAGTTCAGATGACAAGTGTGGAATGTCTGTGTTTAAAATTACTGAACTGTTTATGTGGTATGGCAGTGGGTTTTACTTATTTGCTCTGGGTTAGCCCCAGTAGGCAGCTAAACCCCACACAGCTGCTTGCTCCTCCCCAGTGGGATGGAGAAGAGCATTGGAAGGGTAAAAGTGTGAAAACTCATGAGTTGAGCTGAAGACTGTTTAATAAGTAAAGAAAAAGCTGCACATGCAAGCAAAGCAAATTAAGTTGTGGGTTTGTGGATTTTTTTTTTTTTTTGAAAACTTGATGTGCAAATGCAGGTAGGGTAAACGACAGGCATAACTGAAATTATTGAAAAAATCCATTCTGACTGATGTTTGTGGGATTTTCCCTGTTCTGAATTTCTAAAACAAATTATGCTTTATAGGACTAGGTTAGAGCAGTGTAAAGTACCTTTCTGTTTTCTATCTGCATAAACCTCAAGACAGGTTTATTCAACCTGTTTTCTTGGCAAGCTCTCCTGTCACACTGCTGTATTTATCCTGCTGTTGGCATCTGAGTTTAGTTAGTTCTAAAGAAGTTCCAGTATGTCTGCGTCACTGTGACTGTAGTAGTATAGATGTCTGTATGCAATGTGACTTTGCAATTACTGCAATTCTTGCTCACTAGCTGGTGTGTATGGTCTTGCACGTCTTGGATCGGTTTTAATTCTTAATTTCAGACTATCTTGGAGAAAGTAGTGTATAGCAGCAGTAATGCAATTAATAAAATATTAGGAGAATTTGTTCTTATATTGCAGTATCTGAATGTTAGAAAGTTATCTTCTGTTATTTATATGAACTTCAATGTATTTTTGTTGTATGCAGTGTCACTACTGTATAACTTCATTAAATATGGTTTCAATATGTGAAAGTTCTCCTTCCCTTCCTCCCCCTCCAATTAGAGGAACAGAGTATATGCTAGAGGACAAATACTTGTTTTCCTTAGGTTTCTTCACTTTAGTTTCTTTAGCAATTGACCAGAAACTGTAGCTGATAAAAGCAAGACAGTTAAAACCTGTTTTCTGAATTTAATCAGATCAAAATGTGCAGGAGAACTCATCTGTGGCAAGGTGATACCAGACTACTTTTATGATTCAGCCACATATTAGTGTCAAATGGTTTAGGTAATGAAATACACTGAGAACTGTTCTGTTCAGCATCACTACTGTTGTGTGGGATTTTTTTTTTTGTACAATATTATTAGGTTGAAGAGCAGTAACGTATTTAATCAAGTGATATCTTAGAATGTAATTCTCACAAAAGTCTCTTCCATTAATTGCATTTTCCATTCTGAAATGTGGTTACCAGTATGTTTTCTACCTCATAAAATATTAATGCAATGTTTGATGTTATTTCTTGTTTTGTTTTGTTTATTCCTATAATACTTATCAAAGACTATAAACTTTCTGAATGGTAGATTTCAACTAGTGAGAACCTTCATGTTATAACTGGAGAAGCTGATGAGGAGTGAAACAGGCAGCAGGTGTGTTGGGAGGAGACAGATTTCTAAATGTTTAAATAATATTAACCCCCTGCAAATTTTTTGTGCTTCCCATTAGCCTCTATGGCTAAAGGATTAGAAACGAAGAATAGCTGTCGTATATTAAATGAGCACTGGCAAAATAGTGGTAAATAAAGTTACGGTTTTACTGTCTTAGCTGCATTGAATGGTTTTGAACATGGGTGTGATTGAATCTCCTTTAACTGTCTCTTGTATTGTCCTCATAAATATAGTAAGCTGGAAGTTTTAAAGAAAAAGGAAGTACAGTAAGGACAGTAATTTAGTTTATATCCAGCTATATTGCACTTATACAGTTTGGCAGCATGTAAGTATTTTCCTTGGGGGATTTCTCTATGCTCCTTAATTTTAATTTTAAATGATTGTCAGTCAGTGTACCTGGCAGTAAATTAACTGGAAGAAGTCAGTGTTTAAATAATAGAATTTGACTCCATCATCTGAAATGTTTTTTAGGGACTTTCCACTGGATTTCTACTGTAGTATAGGTGGGTTTTTTAGACAGCTTTTTTTTCTTAAAAAAAAAGAAAAAAAAATCAGCAGCTTTGGATCTTGGTCTTTCATAAAACTACTATGTAAACACTGAGCTACAGATAAACCTGTACAATTTTTACTGCAGTTTACTAATTTGGAGCAAAATTAGTAAGTTATGTAGCGTGAATCTGTTGTTTTGCAGTGTTTTATTAGTTAAGTTGGAAAGGCACAATGAGTACATCTGTACTGTATGTGAGAGTAAGATGGCAAGGCTAAATCTTTGGATACCTCTTGGAAATTTGTTCCTCCCCTCTTTTGCTTTAACCTCTATTTCACAGTAATGAAACTAGTTAATTCACAGAAGAGCAGAGTCCTGATACAGATACCTACTGGCCTTCCGCTGACACTGAGGAAAAATGAAGCGAACAGAAGATAGAGCCAACTTTCTCTTTTTGCAGAAAAATAAATTCTTGAGGTGTAACCTCTTGAAATGGGTGTTATCTAAGAACTTTGCTTTCTTCTTTAGTTGTGTAAGAAAGTGGATCTGTAATTTGGAATGGTTATTTAATAAAGGAAAGTTTAAGAAGATGAATGTCTGATTACCTTGTTTCCGTCAGTTTTGTTTTAAATGACCTATGCTACTTGGAAGTGAAACTTGAAAAAACAGTTTTTAAAACCAAACAGTAACTTACAGCTACATTGCATTACACACTTAAATACCTTCTTACTTGTGACCGAATCTATTTATTTATAGAATCATGGAATACCAGGTTGTAAGGGACCTCAAGGATAGTCTGGTCCAACCTTTCCTGGCAAAAGCACAGTCTAGACAACAGGGCCCAGCACCCTGTCCAGCTGAATCTTAGAAGTGTCCAGTGTTGGGGAATCCACCACTTCCCTGGGGAGATTATTCCAATAGCTGGTTGTCCTCATTATGAAAAATTTCCTTCTTGTGTCCAGCCAGAATCTCCCCAGGAGTAACTTGTACCCATTACCCCTTGTCTTTTCCATGTGGCTCTTTGTAAAATGAGAGTCTCCATTTTCTTTGTAGCCACCCTTTAAATACTGGAACATGGTGATGAGGTCTCCCCTAAGCCTGCTTTTCTCAAGGCTGAACAAGTCCAGTTCTCTCAGCCTTTCCTCACATGGCAACTTCCCAGTTCATTTGATCATCTTCTATGGGCTATATGGAAAAATCTTTTGCTATTTTTATGTACCTTTTTTGTATGGAGGGAGTCAAATGATCTGTAATTGCCTACCTTGTATCTTGCTTCAAGTGAATGAGATAAATATGAAAATCAAAGATGAACTAATTAAAGTTAATAAATATAAAAGGCTTATGTGGGACACCATAGCCCTAAAATCTCGCTGACCAGTGATTTACAATCTTACATACTTCTAGAAAATGGCAAGAGTCATTGTGTAATCACATATCCCAGAATGCTAGTTTTCATTTCAGAATAAATTAATTGACCTCTTTACTTGGTGGTGGTTTTTTTTAATCATAGTGAAATCTTACTTTGTGAGGGCTAGTTAAGTCAAAATTACTGAAGGCTACCAGATTAGTATTCCTTGTTTTGATGAGACTGTCTGACAAATGTATGTACTTCTTATTTGCTTGTAAGACTTTAAGGAAAATTTAATTTATAGATCACTATTACTTTTTATCCTTGTTTGATTTGCATATGTGTATATATATATATATCTTACTCAAGTATAGGCCTCTCTGAGCATCTGTAGGGGAGGTAGGGTACTTATTTGCCACATAAAGCCATAGTTAAGCCATGAGAATGTATTTCCTTAACAGACTGTTCCCTGGGGTAACTGTTCACATAAAAACACATTTATTTTCAGTTTCATAATGATATGCAGGCAAAATATTTCAAATTATACTGGCTATTGAAATTACTGATTACCACAGTTTTGGATAAAGCAGTTTCTCGAACAAGGATGTACTTGTATAAAGAACTGTCTCAGTTATTGTGCATTGTATTCTCTCATTTGCAGGGGTATGCAGGCACATGTCCATAGACATGTGAGAGAATTATGTACGCACTTCAGGCTTGTGGACTTAAAGTTTGGATTTTCATTTCCTTGAAGCTGGGAGAAAAAAGGCATGTTTTTATGTCTGTAATTTGAAAATCAGAGGTCTTTCTAGTGTTGTCATGGGAGCTTTTCAGGATCAGTTTTAGGAACAAAATTTGTGATTTATGCAGAATTTATTCAAAGAAGTTGTCTATATTTCATTCTGAACTTGCTTGATATTCGGAATTCATACTTAAGGAATTGTGTGGGGTTTTTTGTTGTTTTTTTAGGTTTTTTTTTTAACAGTAATTCTGCATGGTCACACTTTTATGTGTTTAGGTTATAACATAGTATTAGCTATTTCGTTATATAGTTATGTATATTTTATTGTAATCTTCTGGAAAATATGCAGCTGCCCACTGATTTTAAAATCTATTCCTGGTTTTTACAGAAGACATGAATACAGAGTATAAGCACCTCAAAATTCTAAGCTAAATTTGTTTGTTTGTTTGTTTCCTTATGCAGTTGTTTTTCTAAGTATGTCTGGCTACAGTTTAGCAAGAAAAAATATATTTTACTTTTCTCTTATGATTTTTGTAGATATTCTTGTGTAAATTTTAATGTTGCATGTAGCATTGCTTATAAGATTGCTTAGGGTCTGAGAGGAGTTACTGTTCTTAAACACATGCTGAGACATGTCTCAGTCTCCAGACACTACTCTTCCTCTTAGATGTCAGTGGATTAGTCTCACTATGTTCCTTGAAGTGAGATATGTTAATCCCTCATTCGAGGTTTAAATCTACGAGTCCTATAGAAAAACTGCTTAGAAGCTGAAGCAGTTTTGTCATCTGTTAAATTTCGTGTTTAACAGAGGCAGTTTCTACTGGGTTTTGTGTGCTCTTTTTTGTCATTAAGCCCTGAGGCAGGTGTAATGGATGACATGACCAGTGAAAGTTGAGTTACTTATACAATGGTTGATTTTTCATTTGGATAGAGCTGTATCAGTTAAAGAGATTTGTCTATGTACATGTTGGCAATTAGCACAATTTGTAAGTGGATCTTGAAAGCAAAATAGTTGGTGCTGGGGCCCCAGTCACCTTATTGTTACAAATTTATAGGGATTTTATTTTTTACTCATTCAGATCTCATAGACTGACTACCCTTTTAGGAGTGTATTTTCAAGTTTTGTTGCCTCTAAAAGTTGATGAGCTCTCTGCCATGCATTATAGCATGGTAATTGGCGATGGTAAGGAGACTTGATCTTTTAGATTCTTGATCTGAACTAAAATGCTACTATAGACACACTCGGTATATTTTCAACAGTCTGAATTTTTTCTTGCACTCTATTTAGAATAACAGAAGGATGCCTATAAAAGATGCCACAGTCAAAGTATCAAAAAAAAAATCACTTGCTGTTGTGCTGAAACAGGAAATTAGCATCTCTATTGCTGCTTTGAGGGACAGAATACCTCGAGTAATTCTGATTGTATATTGCACTTTGAAAGTTGACTGGATCTAATGCTTTTAGAACTGCACTTAAATGGCTGACATTTGGCCATTGTCTAAATTTTATTTTAGTAACTAGTACTATTTGGTGATACTATCTTCTTGTACATGAGTTGATAAAGAGTGTTATCCAGTTCAGAAGACTTTAAATAAGGCTGACCTTGTTTTGTAAGTTAATTTGATGGAATAAGATAAATTAACATTTGATTATTTAATATGATTCCCAAAATACTGTATTAGCTAAAACAGAGACTTAGATTTTTTTTTTAAATAAATTGGACATGGGCAAAAAACCCAATTTACATTAGCAAAATTAATGTGCAAAATTAAACTGTGTTTTAATCACCTTTTTAAAGGTAATATTTTGAGCATAGTTGTTGCTTTCAAAAAACAGACATACTCCTAATTCTTGTAACTTTGGAGGGATGAATTTTTGGTCTGATGCTATGTGGAAATCTGTGTTACGAGTTAGTTGATATGTTGCAAGAACATCTTAATTAACATCTCCTTTTAGTGTAGCTGTGCCTCTGTTTTTTAGGTGATGTGATAAAAGCTCAGCTGCAGCTCCATGGAGGAGCACAGAGAGACAGTGCAAAAGGGGGAGCCCAAATAATATCCTGCCCTGGCTACTACAGGCCCATCACTGGAGCCATCATCCATCAAGGGCCCATCTCCACAAGCCCAGAGTAGCACAGGGGCACAAAGGCAGGCGAGGGACACAGATTTGGAGGAAGAGATGCTCTCCCATGAGGCTTCTTCCTCATTATCGAGGTGTGAGACCCATCAAGATGAGTCATGGCTGGAGCAACTTTTAGACTGAGAGAAGTCCTGCCTTGGGGTATGGGGCACACTGTGGGTTGCAGAGGAAGAGAATTTGGGGATTGTACAGGATTTATTATGGCATGCTTTGAAGATGTACCAAGGATGGAGAAAGCAAGTGATTTAAGTGATTTGAGGAGGAACATGTATGGAAAAATACGAGTACTTAAGTGATTAAAAAAGGCCTGTCACTTTTAAATAATTAACTGGTCTTGTCTGGCCGTGCCTTGCACCTGATCAGCCCAGTCTGTATTATCTTATTAAATTCCTTTTTAACTCATTTCCTGGGTGAGGGATTCACTGTTCTTTGCACATGGGTGTGTGCAGGGGCCTGAGTGCCAGCAACTGGAGCTGGACCATGAGTTGAAGGGCCTGTCTGTGGTGCCAGAAGATGGAGAGAATGGACTGAATGGACTTAAATGCCAGCAGTCAGCGTGGGATTGCAGGTTACAGGGTCTATGGTGCCAGTGACTGATGAGACTGGAGCGAGTGAAACCAAATGCTGGCCACTGGAGTTAGACCTGGGTTCAGAGTCCCATGTGCCTGTGGTGCCAGTGCCTGGAGTGAGTATGGGGTGTTGTGGGCATATGAATGCTGGTGAAGATCAACCCAGACTAGCCTGTGAGTAGGTGAAGTTGCGAGGGAGCCGGGGGCATGTGTATGTCTGAAGGGCAAGTCCAGAGGAGCTGTTGAAGGATCAAGGTAGTCTTGTCCAACTACCAAAGGGATTGTAGGGTCTGGGGGTGTTTAGGAATGAGACCTGTGTATGTGTGCACCTCTCTAAGGTGGGAACCACAGTAGGGTTGGCTATTAGGGGACCAGTTTAGTCCTGGCCAGCTGTGTGTGTGTACATGTGTGTGGCCTCAGGGCCTCTTATGTCCAGACACCAGCAACTGGGGAAACTGAGTGTCTGAACTCGGCTCCTGGAGGGATCCACGTTGTGTGTGTATATATATATATATACACACACGCACGTATATTCTCACTAGCAAATTTCCATTCTGTTCAGTCAGAACAGGAGCAGGATGAGGCTGTTGGTGCTGCCTGTGGTTGTGTGAGTGCTCTGTGCGTATGTCATCATTATCTGTGTGGCCAGTTGTGTATATATGTATATGTGATGCATACGTGCACTATATGTGCTTTGTGTGAATGTGCCTACTGGGAATACAATTTCCACCTGGCTGCTGCTTGGACCTGGGGGCATGGAGCTGCAGTAGCATCTCTTCTCTCAGGTAGTCTGATCTGGCCAGACACGTTACCCTAATACCTTTTAATTATAGTATACTGATTTTGATGTTTCAATGTCAACGTTTTGTAAGGTATCTTCATATGGAAATAAGAGAATATTTGTTATTACAGATGCAAAGTATTTGATGGATCCTCTTCCTTAGCGTTTATTTAAAAAAGCAAGTCTTCTGCATGAATTGAGTGAAAACAGTGCCTTGTGTGAACACCCAACACTCATAATATAAGAGTTCAGGCATAGGTGAATGTCTTGGCATCCAAAATTACCCAGTGTGAAGCGACGTTGGTTGTGCTAACTTCCGTTATGCATGGACTTTGAAGTGAGTAATTGTATTTTTAAAAAAGTGATATTGAGTCTTCAGTAGTACAGCACTGTTTTCATTTCAGTAAGCAGGAAGTGTGAGCATGAGTTCACTGTTGTGTTTTAAAGCAGGAGAAAAAACAATGTCACTTGAGTATATGACATCCTTTCCACCAGTGTTTTAAAACTGGATTGTATATTTGCAGCAGAATATATTGGAGAAAAATTCTGTGTTTCCAGGGCTATGCCTTAGTTATGTAACATTCAGTGTCTGTTTTTTTTAAATATCATTGAACAAAGTGTAACAAAGGTTACTCAAAATCAGGGTAATATAATACTGATAGAAGTGTAGTGTCACCTAACTATAGTGGCTGTATATGCTTGAAGTCACTTTAGAGAGTTCTGATGTTTTGGAGCTGCAGGAATGGTGACCACTGCAATAGCCGAGGTATCCCTGTGGCTTTGTAATATCAAGATATGTGTAGACTACACAACTTGAAAGAAAAGCTTTTGGTGTAGATTAAGGTATGCAAAGCATTTAACAATTTTATTGGATATGTAACATTCAAGTGTGTGTAGAAGTTCACTCAGATATTCCTTATAAATTCTTACTGAAACAAAGGTATGGAAAACCTTTCCCTCTGAACTTGTGTTGCTGAACTTCTATCTTAGAGAGACTCTGTAAGTGTGGTGGATCTGTTGGAATTAGAGGTGGAAGAGATTTACACTGATTTTTCACTTCTAACAGTTTCTCTACAACAGCACTTTCCAAACTGAAAAATATTAATTACATAAAAGCTTGAAAGTGGCATTCCAGTCAATCTGTTTACAGATCCTTAACATGAAATCTGAGGATTTCCTGAAAGAACATCCTCTTTCCTTTATGACTACTAAAAATACAAGCAATAGCCAGAAACAAAACCAAACTCTTAGTGTTAAGCAGTGTTCCAAAAGAGAGCTAGACTGCCTAATCTGGAGATCCTAGAATGAAAATGTTTAATAACAGGACTTTTCTCTGTCCTGTCCATTTCAGATGGTCCTCCCAGATGAATACAAAAGCAATAGATGAACCCTAGGTACAGGAGGATTAAGTTTATCCAGGTAGAATTGAAGACGTTTAGAAGGATGTTTTTATGAAAGTTACGTAAGCAAATAGTAATGATGGCAACTTCCAGTTTTTAGACAAAAGTTAGACTTGATAGGAGTCTACAGACTGTAACTTAAAATCTAAATTTTATTCAGAAAATTTATGCTCTTTTAAAGAGGGTCTGAAAAACCTTGATCACCTTGACTGTATATACCATTGTTCCTTCTTGCATTTGATTTAAACTAGCTGAGTAGGAGTGCTTTTCTGTACTCACCAAGAACTGCAGTTTTCCCTTCTAACTGTTCAGGGGTATTGTTGCTGGGTTTTAGAAGGCTTGAGATAAGCTTATGGAGAGCATGTACAATATAAAGGTAGTAAGCAAGCAAATAATTTCTGGAAGAAGTGAAAGACATTATCAATTTAAAGGTGAAAGATGGTAATATGGACTCGCTATATTCCACAGGTGAGGAGCAGGACACAAAACTGCCTATTTTCATAACTGATGAAAGAATCCTCTCTCACAGAAAGAGAATTCCTGTGAAGGATTGGTTATGAGAATGATTGTCTCTGCAGTGGTGATTGAACCTTCCTAATAATACCTCAAGACTCTGGTAGTGTCAGTTTTAAAAAATCTGGAGCGTCTTTTGCTGCAGTGACTGTCTTTGTGTTCTGTTACCCTGGTAATAACTAAATGTAATTTGTGCATAAATTATGAATTTATGTGAATTTTCTCTGCAATACTAGTTGTAATGTTTGTCCCTGCAAGCCTGTTGTTGCTTCCTTTCAGTTCCTAATTAATAGCTAAGAATCAGCCTTTTGTGTATGTTGAGAGTTTGAAAATTACATTTGTATCTTAGTGGGACTTGACTTGAGAGTTGAGAGAACTTTTCATTAACGTCTGAACTCATGTGGCCTGTTTATTATTATTCCTAGTAACATAAGAGGATAATTTCATCAGTAATTTTCTCAGAATTGTCTATATAGCAGTAAGCAAACTTGAGGGAACAAAGGAAATTGAGGAAGGCACATGGCTTTTGTGAGCGAAGCAGGAAAAACTTGGAAGGCATGATGTAACCAGATTAATGTAGTCGAGGATGTTTTTAAATAGGGGTAAATAGGTTCCGTTTTCGAAGTGGAGATAAGCAAATGAAACAGATTGGTCCAACTCTTCTGTGTTAGAAGTAACTTAAGAAACTTGCTCTCCAGGACTGACATGGAGTACAGGAGTTGTGACTAGCTTTTGAATTGTGTAAGTGATCTTTTACTTATGTGTATTTATACACATTGGAAGAAGTTTTATCTTACACCATGAAGCACTATTGTTTTTTAAGGAAAGAGCAACATATTTTTCTTCTACAATTCTGAATATTTTCACAACTCATAAGCAATTTTATTAGTGTGATTAAATGTTATCCATTTGGGGTTTTTTCCCATTGTGGAGTCTTGTCCACTCAAATTCTCTGCACATGTGTAAAAGCAACCAATCATTAGAAATCTTACACTGTTTAAATGTATTTTCAGACGGTTAATTTCAGTTTATTTTTATCACTTTGGACAAAACTCAGAATATTTGTTAGGAAGTTTGTCTGGAGTACGATCCCACAGGATATTCTCATGGTTAAACAAGATGGTAGGCCATTTTACTGTTGGCTTGACTTTCTGTAATCGAAGCATATCAAAATCTTCCTGGCACCTCATTTAATTTAAGTTTAAAAAATCCATTCATCTTGTTCTCACCAGGGAATTTCATGTTCATGTTCCATAAATTTAGCAGTGAACTGTGGTATTTTTTTCAATACTTTTATTTTTGAGGTGGCAAAGCTTAAATAAATAAGCTCTATTTCAAATCTGTACCACAGTGTCAATACTTTAACAGCTTTATCTGTCTGGGTTGCTTTTTACTCTTTGTATGAATATTCTAGACTCTCAGAAAAGATACTTGTTTTAAATAGTTTATATACAAGTTCAGAATTATTCTGTGTTGATTTAGAGGTAGAATATATTTTTACGATATGTTTGGAAATACATCAGGTGGAGTTTTTATTTGATAACTGGAAACAAGTTTAAACTACTTTTCTTGTGGGCGTTTTTTTTTCATTATTATCGTGGCTTATCAGGACTTCTGTGCCTTGATAGTTGAGATGCTTGGTTTGCAAGGTGTTGAACAGAAGGAAGGTAGGAAAGAAGACAGGTTCTTAAGGGTTATGCTGAGGTCCCTGACTCTGGCAGGGCTTGTGGTTTCCTTGTGGAACTGTCTGAAATGAATGTGAATGAAGATGGGATAACTAGGGAAAGAGGAAAAAGCAAATAAAGGTATACATTTAAAAAGACAACAAAACCTTCAAATAATGTGGTAAATTAGTATCCTGTGGCTGACCATAATGAATGGACTAATCACAGTGTAGAAACAGTTTCTGGATGATGTTGATAGCCAAGGCTAAAATAAACCCATTTTTTGGACATACAATTATTCTGTGTGATATCTAAATTCTCAGTAGAACAGAGCCTTTTTTAAATTAAATATAGTGGCTATTTAAGAGCACACCAGGAAAACAGAGAAAAAAGTGTTTTGACTAATTAACTGAATGCCTAGCCTTTGCATATATAGAAAGCAACACAAATTACTTCTTAATTCTGAAAGAAGTGGTGAATAAAAGGTAATTACCTTAAAAGTTTGTGACCTTATGTAAAAATGGGGTGAAAATTCTCTGATGGAATTAATAGCGAAAGCTAAGCAAGAATGTTGTTGTTTATTCCCTAACTTTGTATATCATTTGACATAGCAAAAGTATCTATATTGACACTAGTTTATGGTGTCCACTGTCACTATTGTTAATGCACCTGCACCAGTACAAACTAGGAATCTGAATTTGGTTGATATAGGCATACTTTCTGAATCTTAACGTTTACATTTAGTCAATGCTGGGCCAATTTACTCTTCAGTCTGCAGCGAAAACAAAGATGAACTGAAAGTGTCTTGTATTCTTCAGGCAAAAGCTGGCTTCCTATCCTTGTGTTTAGAACAGTATTTGTGTGTGGTAAAGACAGGGAAATTCTCTGTCTCTCTTTTCCATCTCTTTCCTGCCACTTTCAGCAGCATTATTGTGCACTCTTTTGCTTCTCTAGATCCTTTTACAGCCTCTCTGCCTGATAATTTTCCCTTAGAAAAGAAGGTGACGTTTTAGAATGTACATCTGGGGTAAAACAGACAAATCTGGCTTTCCCATGTTAGACTGACTTTGCTGGCTAGTGTTACTTGTTAAATATGGATAATACAACTCACTCTGCGCTTGAAGCAAATAACTTGTGTATTTTTGAAAAACTAATTTCAAGTCAGTCACATAGTCACTGTATCACTAATCTCTGTTTTGTAAAACAGACGTAGCAGTAATTTTTACCTGGTGGAAATATGGTAAGAGCAAGTGTGATAAAAGGGGATACACTGATATCTCAGGACTCATGAAAATGTGCCAGCAAGATTCAAGAACAAGTGCTGGAATGAATAACAAAAGATGAAAGAAAGATTGTAATTAGGCGTGGGGGAAAGATGGGTTGTAGTATAGTATAATAGGAAAGAGTATCATTGTCTCTTACCACCAGCTGCTTTAACAGTTCAGTATAATTTACAGCTACATTAAGCTGTCATTAAGCTTTTCTTCTCACCTCTTATTTTTGATTTTTTTTAATAACTACAGTATCCTGAAAATTTATTTATTTAATCATACTTAAATGATTTCAAATAAAAAATAGAGCTAAAGACAATAAAAATGCTAAAATACTGGTGAAAAAATAACTAAGCTGTTGCAAAAGCTTGTTGCTTTTTGAGATCATATGTGTAAGCATATCTGGCTAATGGCTATTCAGATAGGCAGATAATAGCCAGAGCAATAGAGACAAAGAAGATAGCCGAGCCAACTTAATCTATATGAATCAGCTGCTCCTAAAATCAGCAAAGGTGACCAATGAAGCCATTGTCCCTGTTGCAAAACCTGCTGAGGTGATTCATTGGAAGAAACTCTCTGGAATGCCAGGCAAACTGGGGAGGGGGAGCTGTTAAATAAAGACACAGGATGTATTAAGGAGTGCCGAAGGGGTGGAATTGGGAACTGAACAAAAGAATTTTGGGATTGTTAGGGGATGTATGAGGCAAGGACGTGAGGTGGAGAAGAGTCAAAATTGAAGTGTGGAGGAACAAGTATGGGGAAAAAGTAGAGAAGGAATAGATAAAAGGGACTGGTTTGCATTTAAGCAGACAGCTGGTTAGTACATTTGCCTGGTGAAGCCCTGTTGTGTGATCACAATGGCTTCTCCCATCTTACTGAACTCTTTTTTTTTTTTTTTTTTTTTTTTTTCCCTTCTGCTGTGAATGTCTTTCTAGGGTGTGTGTGTGATCTGCTAGCAGACATCAGGCTGGACTAGCCAGCAAGCAGGATGAGGGTCTGAGAGACAGACGGTAGAGAGACTCAAGTTCTGGGAGGTAGCTACTAGAGACAGTAGTGAAGGCTTTTTTCATCTCTGAGCATTGATCCTTAGGAACAGCATGGACCTGTTAGTGCTGTCTGTGTTTGTGTGAGCGTTCAATGCAGTGCTGTCCTCTTCTATTAATCTGTGTGTTTGTGGTGAGCCGTATAATCTATAATGTATGTCTCTGTTCCATTGGAATTATTGCTCCCACTTGCTCTTTGTGTTGGGGAGCAGCAGCTCCTATTGACCAGGTCAGGAAAGGAGGGAATCCATGGGACCCTCAGTATGCCATAGTTGGCTACCCCTAAGAAATAAGCTTTTTGGTTCTTCAGTTGCTAGTTATCTGTGAGGGATCCTTTGCAGTCTGCCCTGAAGGCAAGTTTTCTATGTCAAGATTGTACCCAATGGCACAGAACAAAATTTCCCGTGTTGGAGGCCTGGTATTCAAAAAATGGTTAACACCCTGAACTCTGTTGGAATTTGATATGCCCTCTGGGTGATTATCGCCTCAGAAAGTCAGGTACTTTCACTTTTGGATTTTAATTCTGCGGAGTCCTAACAACTCTCCATAACATAACTGTTACTGATTGAACTGTATACTCTACCTTTTAGCACAACAGCTCAGTATTCTCTGTTACTGCCATAAAATTACTTAATAGAAACAAATAGAAAGTGATAATGAGCGGGAGAGAGGTTGAGTGATTTTTAGGCGAGAGCATATGAGAAACTATTGCAAAACTGCTTTAACACAAACACTGGTAAATGTGCAGATGAATAGGTAAGAAGTGTGTTTTGATTACTCCCATTCCTAACCCTTATTACCCAACCGTTTCTAGAAGTACTGCTAATATAAAACTTGTTTGCTGAAGAAAACTGCAAGAAATAAGTGTTCTGTCAGGTATGCATGTCTTCCTTGCAATCCCACTTCAGTTGTCCGTTCACTCTAAGGAGGCCAACTGATGAACTCAGCCGTCCAAAGGGACTAACCTGCTATACAGCTGATTTCTGAAGTACCATGCATGTCAGGGGAAAGAAAATCTGCAAGATGTAATTGGGAAAGGGAGCTGGGGGTCCCGGTGGACAGCAGGATGACCATGAGCCAGCACTGTGCCCTTGTGGCCAGGAAGGCCAATGGCATCCTGGGGTGTATTAGAAGGGGGGTGGTTAGCAGGTCAAGAGAGGTTCTCCTTCCCCTCTACTCTGCCTTGGTGAGACCACATCTGGAATATTGTGTCCAGTTCTGGGCCTCTCAGTTCAAGAAGGACAGGAAACTGCTGGAGAGCGTCCAGCGCAGAGCAACGAAGATGCTGGAGGGAGTGGAGCGTCTCCCTTATGAGGAAAGGCTGAGGGAGCTGGGTCTCTTTAGCTTGGAGAAGAGGAGACTGAGGGGTGACCTCATTAATGTTTATAAATATGTAAAGGGTGAGCGTCATGAGGATGGAGCCAGGCTCTTCTTGGCGACAACCAATGATAGGACAAGGGGCAATGGGTATAAACTGGAACACAGGAGGGTGAGGGTGCCAGAGCACTGGAACAGGCTGCCCAGGGAGGTTGTGGAGTCTCCTTCTCTGGAGACATTCAAAACCTGCCTGGATGCCTTCCTGTGTGACCTCATCTGGGTGTTCCTGCTCCGGTGGGGGGATTGGACTGGATGATCTTTTGAGGTCCCTTCCAGTCCCTGACATTCTGTGAATCTGTGTGATTCTGTGGGTACGAGTTGTGGTGTGTGGTGTTTGTTTGGTTGTTTTGGGGTTTTTTTTATGGTTTTCTAGTTGGATTCTTCAGGACAATTCTGAAAAATCAGTTTTCTCTAAAGAAGAAATAGCTATGATTATTTCATATTCTTAAATTTATTTCATATTATTACATTTATTTCATTGTAAACATTTCTGAAAATAGGAGAAATTACTTGTGCGAGAAAGAGTTGCTTCCACACTACATGATGTGATTAGAAGCAGTGTAGTATGATTTCAGAAGGCATTGATGCTTATTATTTTCTGGTTTTATTTTAAAAAGCTTACCTGGTAGATTTACAGTCGTCATTAGTTTTGTTAATAAACACAATGGCTGAAGTAGAGAGCTTCTATAACACTCTTATCTCAGAAACCTAGACAGTTTGTGTTATACCAGCTTTATGCAAACCATTATTCTTAGAAAGCTGGTTCTGAATTCTTAGAATGCTTAGGTCTTAGTCATCTGCTCCTTCTCTAGCTTAAAATGTAATGCTCTCCTGCTCCATTTTACTGTTTACTTTCTCTTTGTTGACGGAGTGTTGGGCTTTCATGCAGTAATGAAGAGTGATTAACTCATTTGCCATCTCCAGATCCATTAAGTAACTTTTTTGTTGTATACCGTGACTGGGTAGTATGCATGGCACCAGGTTGCTTCCTCTGCTTTTAGGTGCTCCTTAATAAAGTGGTATAACTTTGCCAAGTACTATTGTGAGACATCAGAGCTTTACAAGCTCTAGTTAAGACATAAAACATTGTTTGTTATAGATTTGACAGAGTAAACGTGATCTATAAACATTATAGAAGTATCTGACTGCCAAGATATGCAGCCTCTTCCTTGCACCTTACTGATTTAAGGCAGCTTCTTCTAACAGCCGTGGCATATTTTACAATAATGTGCCATTTGCAGCTCAAAGTCAAGATTTTCAAATAACATGTTCGGAACCACTCTTGATAGATGGTTGTGTTCTGTTTCATATCTATGGGATGATCCTCTGTAGTTTTGAAGCAATTTTAAGGAGTTAGTGAAAAGAAAAAAAAAAAAAAAGAAAAGCAGTAAAAATCTTGGTGTTAGTATCAAGTGGGTTGAAATTTTCAGTGTTCCTGCAGTTCTGTAGGAGATGTAACTTCATTGTTTGGGGACATTTTACCAGCAATAACCATGATCATTTACCTAGGCCTGTATTGCATACTGTCCTGATACCTGTATGGTGAAGAAAAGGATGTGTATTACTCAGTGCTAGTAATGACTTTGAAAGACTCTGTGTGTGACCGCAGGTTAAAAAAAAAAAAAAGCTGGAGGGATTGTGTAGCCTACCACTTCTGCAGTTATTAAAATATTTCTGTTGTATGAGAACTGGACCATTTGAAGTTGTTAGACTGAGAAGCTGAATCATTTCCTCTTAACTTGCTTTACAAAGAATGTGAAAAATTACTAGTAGTAAAAGATAAAAAATTCTTTGGTCTTAAAAAGACCAATATATAAGCCATAAGATCAGTAATAAAGCAGCAGTTTTTATAGGCACCCAAAACATAATCCTTGTGTTAGGAAATGGATGATGGAAGACAAACCATGGTGGTTCAGTTATCCTGGAAGTGACTGCTATCCAGCCAGCTGCCTGAAAAAAAGCGAGTCCAAAAAGACAATGAGGAAAAAAGAAAATTTAAACCAAGCTGACACTTGTTGCCATATTTAGAAAAAAATCCTTAACAAAAATGAACTTGGCTTTTGACCGGGTTCTCACACAGCTGTGTTGTTGGCACTGACAGTGATGGGCAATTCTAGCTGTTCCTTTTCTCTTCCTAAAGGATGGGCTCAGCAGAGTGTGCTTTTTTACCTGAGACTGCAATTTACCCTTCCTGTACTTCATGCAGTTACTCTGCGGTTGGTGAACTCCACTTCCTGAGCAGATAGCTCATGAGTTTCAGCCTTGACTTGAGATTTTCCCCTCTTGAATTTCTCATCTGCTAGCAGGTACATAAGCCCACAGTTTGATCTAATTTCTGACTAGTACTGGCCACCCTTTCTGTATCATTTTTTAGGTATAAAGCAGTTCTTAGACTTCATTCCATAACAGTGAGGTGCTGCTGGTTTATTCCAAAGACAGTGTTAAGTTTTCAGTTCAGCCAGGTGAGGTCAACCCGTGTCAGCTGAAGAAACATATTTCTGTGACTCTTTTTGATAAATTTAAAATATAATTTTTTTTAGGAAAATTAGAAAAAGATTAGGAGATCCTCTTTTAGTTTTTACTGCATATATGCATGCTGTTTTGACAAGTGCATAAGTGTTTTATGGATTGATGGACCTTCTGTTTAGTAAACAATGGTAGAGGTCATTTAGTATTCAAGTCTATAGTAGTTACTGACTTCTTAAATGATGTCAAAGGACAAGCTTTTAGTAGGGTTGAAATAGTGACCGCAGATCTATCCAAACTATTTTTTGTAAAAAGAATGGGAGATTCATAGAATGGAAATCATATAGGAACATAAATCATACCCTTGGTTTGCGATAATTGCATGTACCTAAACTATCTCGAATATGGTACGCTTTGAATGAAGAGGCTATTAAAGTACTAAAAAACTATTTCATTAATTATCAAATTTATTGTTAATAACAACAGAACTGTTATTAATAAGCAAGTATAAAAAAAGCAATGTTAAGCATGCTACAGAAACTTGTACTTGATCATTTGCTTTAAACCATTATTTACTATAGGGCTGTTACATGTCTAATAATAACATTTCTTGTCAAAGAAACCTAAATATAGCTTTTGGATGGATGCTTTGAGTGGATAGTTTTTGAAGGAGAAAATAGACCAGAGATCACTACATCTTCAGTCTGTGAGAAAATGTGTGGTGACTAGCTGTTTTGATTCCATTTTTTTTTTTTTTTTATCCTGGACTTTTTGGAGGAAAGGTTTTTACCTCCAGGTCTGATCCACAAGTTTTCTCTCTTAATGCCAAGAGTTCTGGAAGGGTCTTTCTGAATCCAGTTCAAAGACCACCATTAGTTCCATTGTGTGTATTGTGCTGCATGTGTGTTTGTTCTTAGCTTCTCCCTATGGCATTCCAGTTTTTCTGAGCTGCAGTTGTGGGGCATTTGTGGGTTTAGGGTAAACAAGGAAATATACAAAATTTCCCCTCCTTAGATTGAAAATGGGAATTAATTATAGTAGTTCATAATGAAGTTACTTTTTCATAATACTTTTACATATTCTGTGTGACTACTGAGATGTAGTCATCCTTCTCTAGATATTAGGTAATCTTGGTTTTTCTGTTTTGTTGGAATTGCAGCCAACTGAAAATAATGTAGGCACATCAGCAACATGATATATGCTGTTACTTCAAAGGAAGTCACTGTTTTTATTCATTATGTTGTGCCACTTGTGACATTAAGGCTGAAGGTTTTCCAAAACTAGGTTTTATCCCATTAATGCCCCATTTTGAGATGGAGAAGGAAATGCTACTGTCATATACTACAGGTAAATGGGGAAACTCAAATTGTGCTTCTGTGTTCATGAGCAAACATTTGAAAATAACAGGTTATTTTTTTATGTGCTGTTGAGTTTTACTTGGATTTTTTTGGAAGGCCACAGCATTGCAATACTAGCATTGCCTTAAGGCCCTGTCAGATCTGTCAGAGTTTTTCATAATTGTAAAACAAGGGACAAAAAAAAAGGCAAGCCTGTATCTAAAGTATAAAGTGTGATGTTTTATGGAAGAAAATTTATGAGTCCATAGAAAGTGAACGTGGGGTATAAAATTTATGTATCCTCTGAGTTAAGTATGTTACTTGTATTATGAGATTACTGACTAGCTTAACGTAACTAAACTATGAATGCAATGAGTATGAACTAGTATAGAGATACAAGCCTGTTAGTGTAACTAGGGGAGTGTGATGGATGGTTTTACTTATATGTCTGTCTTAGTGACTTAATATTACATTTGCAGAGATAATTGCAAAATACCAAGAATTAGGCATTTCGTTTCCCATTGATGTTTCCTGTGGGTATGTTGCATATATCGCATTTATTGTCCATGTTATACATTTAATGTCTTCAACATATTTTCTTCATTGAATAGTTAGCAAAGAAAATCAGTAATAGAACAAGCAACCCCACTGAGCTCTTAAAAATAAATTTTTTGTGGGTGTATTAGTGGCTTGTTCAGTCGTAGTTTGAACATACTTAAAATTTTGTGACTCTGGCTTTCCTGCCACAGTGATCCTTTGTGTAATATTCCCCATGGTTTTGGAATAGTCATATTGTTATCACATTATGTTTTTTACTTAGCAAAATAGAAGTCTGTTGACTCGGTTGGAATTTCAGAGTCAGAATTTACTGGCACAAAAATCTAAATTTTATTTTTCTAGAATATATTTTGGTTTACTTCTATATGCCCCAGGGTTTTAAAATAATAGTTTGATCAAAACAAAGTCATAACCACTTTTTCATTAGAAGAAAAACGTCATGCACGGCCCACAGAACACCTTAGAAACTACGGACTTGATTGTTTCATGCTATATAAATAGTACATTTCTATGGCATACCACAGATTCTTTGTGACTTTTCTCTTTAATGGGGAGACTAAAGAGGGAATTTCTAAGGAATTGCAAAAAATGTTTTTCAGAATAGGTACAGATCACCTCAGATTTTAAAATTCATTTTAAAGAATTTTGTTCATAACAGTAATAGAAGTCTCAGTCTATAAGACTGTTTTGCAATGTATAGTTATTGTTAAGAGCTCCTTGTACAGAAAATCTTAGGGTTTTTGTTTCTGCTTTTCGGTGTTTATTTTTTCCCCATGGAAACTCCAGGATACTTTATCTTCTGCAACTGACAAGAGCAATTTGTCTTTAACTTCTAGGGCTGAAAATGGAAATCGCTACTGAATTTGATTCCTGTTTAATATTTCGCACGAAGCTATTTCTAACATAGTTTCAAAAATGCTTGTGAATCTTTGCAATACTACAATTTTTTAAAATCATTTATTCAGTTTTGTTTATAGTTCTGTTAAATCATTCTGCTGTGGTACAAGAATTCCACAACTTAATTACATTTTTCAGGAGATGAGAATCTAATACTTGCAATGAGGCCAAATACAAAAGAACTAAATCATGACTTTCATCAACAACTTCTTTTACCTCACACAAATCCTGGAATTCCAAAGTCTTAAGTATGTTTGTTGTACAACTATATTTGAGCATGAAGGAATGGCTTTTGTTTGGTCGGATTTTTTAAACTAGCACTGGCACTGAGACTGTGTGGTTTAAATTCAAAGTTTGCAGAGAGCCAGTTGCACTAGTTGGGAAGAGTTGAAAGAAAAAGTCAAGATTTGTAGGTGTGCAAGTCATATTCAAACTGTAAAACATAAAATACTGCATATATATTTTAATGGTTTATACACCTGTGTTTTATGTGCTGCTTACAAATTTGCAAAGTAGTTGTATGTTGTCAAATTAAATACTGCACTTTTTTGCAGTATAAACTTTTTTCTGTGTTTTCTCAACTAGTTGCTTACTCCAGTAATTACTTCAAAATGCTGATAGCTTATAGTGGCTGCTCCCCCCCCCCTTTTTTTTTTTTTTTTTTTTTTTTTTTAGTTTAACCAATCTAATGTAAAACTTGGGAATATCTCCTTACTTCTGCCTTGAATGATTTCACTGCCCTGCCCTTCAGTCTTCATGTTAGAAATTCAGGTATAGCCTTTTCTGAAAGGATTTCGAAACAGCTGAGTTTGTAGGATTGTAATGTTAGAAGTCCTAAGAAGGAATTCAGAAGGGACTTTAGCTGTTATTCAAGTCTCTTGCATTTAAAATTTTTGCATCGGAGAAATGATTAGACAGCTTCTTGTTAACAGAGTATGGCTTTTGTCTCTGAGTTTAGAAAAAATTTTGTGTATCAAAGCACCTGCCTTGATGGGATATGAGGTGGGATTGAGCACTGTACTTGAACCAGAAGATACAAAGCCAATAGTAAACCTGGGTTTATTTATTCTGCTGCTTCTTTAGTTTTGCCTGTAGGATGGACCACATGGTATGAAGTACAGAGAATATTGATGACTTCTGTAATAAAATAGTCACCTGCTGTCATCTTCTTTAGGTGAGAATTTGTTCGTATACGTGAGTCATTTGTTTTTGTATATAATTTTGGAATAATTTTGAACACTACTCCTGCCAGACACTTCTGAGGTAGGTGACTGTGAGAAATTAAGCCTTGTATGATCTGGGAGGTGTGGATTGTGCAAGTCTGCCTTGCTCGCATTGCCAGGTTTCCATTTATAAAGGTGCTAATTGCGTAAAGGTAATGTTAGGGATCATATATCATTTTTCTCCATAATTGAATTTTTTTCATGTTTAATTATTTTCTGATATTATGTGTGTAATGGAGTAGTTCTCCAGGGGTGAGACATTTTGATTCAGGAGACCTGAAGCCATCTTGCCAGACTGAGGCTTTGTTTTCACAATCAAAAGAGAAAAATAGTAGCGGGAGGGGCATGGGTTTGGATTTTTTTAACCATGGTAACTGTGTGTGGGCAGTGCTGGCAAAACAGTGAAGACGAGGTGTTTCTGTCTTGCTGAGGTAAACTTGCTGAGGCAAGACCTGCATCTCTGTCTGAGAGTGACCTTGTGTTTAGTTTCCCTAGAGGTAAAAATTTTTTCACGTTACTCAGCAGTGCCGAACAAACCTGAAAACTTGCGGCTGTAAAACCAGCTTGGAACTTGTTAAAAAATGCATGTGTGTTTAACCTTGCCTGTTTCTTCCTTTGTATCCACGACCTGTTGTTCTGCAGTGTGAAGCAAAGTTGTCTAGTCATTTTCAAAGTATTTTTTTGTATTAGATCTGTTTTAATTGACATGTGTATGTGTGGGATTTCTAATTATGCTGGATATAATATTGCATCCTGTGAAAGCAGGCTAGGGTAAGATTTTAAAAGACTTAAATGGTGGAGACGCCTACTTTGTATTTGATCAGAGATGAAGTGATTTGGAAAGTTCTTAAAGGTGCTGGGTGCCTCTTTAGGGTTCTTCTCCTTAGCTAAAAGGTGTATGTTTTGAATTAACTGGATACAGCTGAATACTGAATCATCTCTAAGGAAATGCCTTTTTTTCCCCTACAAAAAAGCGTGTTTGTTATATATAATCTATGCACAACTGCTATGGAACATTAGAAATTAATGTAAAGATTGATATATTCAAATACACATATTGTTGACTGTTGCATGGGAAAAACTGCTCAGATCATGTAATTTAAACCACAAAAAGCAATTTATTGATTCATTAACACAATGTAATTAAGTGGCTATCAGGGAACCGTACACTTAGGACAAATACTAGCAATACAGCAGATAAACCAGAGTGTTAGACAATTAAAAACGTTAATAAAAGCCAACAAATATCTAAACACTTCTCATAGCTAATCATGAAAAGTTCTAATCGCCCTCTTCCCCCACACAGTTATTGGCTCACCAGCTCCATGGGCAGTGTGGGTTACAAGCAACACCTGCTTTTCCACATAAGGAACCAGCTTAGGTTCACCTAATTGCACACACCTCTTCCTACACCTGTGGATGTTCCAGCTTTATACCAGGGCCACTTCCTACAATCTGCTAATCTGCAGGCCAGGGTAGTGTCCCCCCCCAGCAAGTTCCATAGCCCACCCAAGCCACCGATCACCCCCGTATGCCACTTTGCTGTTTGGAGTGCGGCTGCCACCGTCATCTGGTGGGAAGGCAGCTCCCCAAGGCATGGAGGAGGTTGTGATGCCAGTGGAGTCATGTCTCCGTTGTCCAGTCAGGCTTTGGTGGCTTCTCTGTTGCCATTATGAAGTTCCTTTCATTATGAAAGAAGCATAAATGTTTGTCCTTCTTCTCAAGCTGACTCTTACTTTGTTTCCAAAGTCTCTTTGTAATCCCCCTATAAAATATTATATAATTGGCCTCATTTTAAGCTGGAGCTTGGACCAGGTGACTCCAGAGGTCCTTTGCAATCTAAATTGATCACTGATTTTATGCAACACATGGATGTGATAAATATGAAATCCTGTCTTTGTTTAATATTATACCACATTAGTAGATGGGTTTACTTACTTCTATAAAACATTTTATTCGTATTGTCTTCATATGTGATATACTTTCTTTTTACATCTCTAAGGCGATACCATGTGTTTTTGAGTAAAAAGACAATTGACATCTGGTTTGGAGTTATGTTTTCCAGATTGGTCAGATTGCATGCGAGGTAGACTTAGTTTTACTCTGTTAAAACATTTTCTTCTTTCAATCGCCAAAAAAAGTAATTATGTATAAAAATAAATATTATAGATACGTGGTAGGCCTAAAAGTAGATTTGGCAACAATTGCATTTAAATTATTTGACAGTAGGTGAGTTTGCTGAAAGCTGTTTCTGATTTTAATGCTTTAAATTTTTACCAATCCTTTTCTCTTGAAAAGCTTTACAAAAATTCGTCAGCCTTCACAGGGCTCTTCTGAAGTTTCCTTCTGTCACTTGTTGGTGGAAAAATTGATGCAGGGAATTGATCGAATTACCAATTACCAAGCCAGTAGTCTTCTATCGAACCAATTTCTTCTATGGATGTCATGATAGCCTCAGACAGAAGAGCATTGTGTGACTAAATTATTACAACGTTTGAGCCAAAGGAGGAAGCAAATGGCAACAGTTACACTTGAGCGCTCTCATGTTTGCAGAATGGTGAATGTATCTGCTAAAGTGGTCACAGTGAAAAGTAGTCCTTGGGAGTCAAATCTTGCACATAATGAAACCAGTGCACCTTCCCTTCTTCATAGGAGCTTACATTTCATCCGTTAAATTCACCGTCATCATGGTGCTTCAAAACTACTGCCCCCTGAAGTGTTAGATGCAGGTTCATCATCTTCGTAGGTGCAATTGCTGGATTAATTGAATAAAAAGTGTTTTGCTGTAGCACATAGAATTTAAGGAGAATTTTGGAAAAGGACCGCAACTGCTCATCTAGAGATTCAAGCAATGTAAATGCTTTTTTGTCTCAGTCGCAGAACTATGCTGGAATCCTACAAAGCTGGGAATTTTAGCGTATGACTTCATATATTATCAGATGTTTTGAACAGAAGTCTTGTCAGAAAGGTGTCATATTTAGCACTGTTTGTTGCCTGCCCTTTGTTATCTGATGGAAAAAATAATTCTAACTGGGATCTGCCAGCTTTGTGAAGAAAGGCAGGTGGGTCACGTTTCCTTCTTTTGGTATGGTTCTAATTGTCTGCTCATAAATCAAGTATTGTGTAACTCAGCGACATACAGGATGGTTATTATTATTTATTATTAGAAAGCATCATTCATGTAAAATTTATTAAGGTCTGCTAGTAACTGTACTGGTGAAGTTCTGCATGTTACACATCTGCTATAGGTAGTTGTCTACCTCTAGATTTAAGAGCTTTTCAGAGAAGAGATGATTTTTTTTTCTTTGTGTAACACGTTAGTTATTCATATAAAGTTAACAATTCTTTTATATGTGGATGTAGCTTTTTTTTATACCAATGTTCCCCTAAAACGGTACTGTTTATTATCTTGTTAAATGAACATATTGCTGGGGTATGAAGAAGTTCTTTTTCCAATCTATTTTTAGGAGACTGCATATATATTCCATTCAAACCAAAAGCTATCATTACTTTGACAGAGTGGCTGCAACCATTTTCCATTAGAAATCCTATTTCTTTTCATTGGTCTGTCATCTTAAAATATCAGGCTGTCATGCATACAAAACTTACTGTGCTAAAAGTCTTGAAGTATATCAAGGCATACTAAATGTCTACTTTAACTTCAAAATAATTTTGACATTGAAGTAAAAAGTGCTGTATACCAGGTATGCTGTGCACATGGCACTGTGAAATGGCAAAAATATGATTTGTGCAATTAAATTGCAAGTATTAGCTTTGCTTTCCATTGTTATGCAGCTAAAGGAATGTGGCAAATCAATGAACTTTAGTCGGTAATCATAATGTATTACTGTCAATTGGCAGTTTTAACAAAGCCATTACCCCGAATTTTTGCAGGCTTTAACTTCTTGTGACCTTTTAACATCCCGATGAATGAGAAGGGCTTGTAGCAGTACCTGTTGCTTAGCCCGGTAGCCTGAGTAGCCTACAGTGTGTGCCTAAGGGAAGAGTAGAGACTGCCCTCATGTGTGTTCTTACCTCTTCAAAACACATGACAAATTTGCAAAATTTTGCAGCTGAGGGACTTCATGAGGTAGAAGTGTTGCCTTTGTTTTTAGAGTGCTCAGTGGGTATTTCTTTCAGAAAGTTCGTGTAGTTCCTATTTGAATGCAAATAAACTTTTGTAGGGGGTCCCATGTTTTGTTTTGGTTTCTTTACCTTGTATTACAGAGACAGTTATTGTTCTATACAGACTATACTGCTTCCAGTCCTGACTTTGACTCTTGTATCCCATCCACCGGGTTTTCTCCAGCCTGAAGAATCTTACACTACTGAATATTGCTTTTTATGGAAATTGTTCCACAGCTTTTGTTACTATTTTTTACTTCTCTTCAGCTTTTTTAGTTCTGACCATATTCATCAAAATAGGATCCTCTGTGGCTTTACATGGTTGTAAACAGATTTTTCTATTGTTTGCTATTTAGTTTGCTTGTGCTTCCTTCCTTGCTTGCTTTTCTGAATCTGTCAGTTACTTTTACAATTGTTACTGACCAATGTGTTGCTCTTTCATAAACCTAGTTTAACTCAAACTGTATCCTCTGAAGTAACATACAGTTCAGAAAAGGGGAGGCAAAAGTCTCTTCCAACCTTGCTTACTGAGTGCCTCTTTCTTAAGTACGGAAAAGCATTAAGCATACTACTAGCAGTGCCAATGTTCTAGCAGTACTTTCAATTTTTCTGGAAGCTTTATATTCCACTCTTGTATCCTGCATTGTTGGATGAGTGTTTTATATTCACATGCCTTAAAACCTCTTATTTGCTATGTTTAATTAGATTCGCGCCCACCATATGCATTATTTTTACCTTCATTAATCTTCCAGTGTAGCACTGGTTGCTCTACCGTCATAGTATCGTTTGACAACACTTAAATTGGCCTTTGTCTTTACAGCCACAAGAAGTGTAGTATTATCAGCTGTGTAGTTGTAGTGCTTAACTAGGTCACAATCTAGCAGGCCACTATTTGACTTGAAGAATGCAAACAGCATTATTGACTTACCAAGAATATAGATATATGTATGAACAGTTGAACAGCTGCTCTGAAGTTCTCCCTTTGATCGGGGTAGAATTACTTTATGGTTTGCAAAATAAAGGTTAAAAGCTGAGCTCATTTAGAAAGATAAAAGCTTCTAAAAGCCTTTCGATCTGACCCTGATAACTTTGTCATACCTTCTTCTTATTCTACTAATGCCCTTTTTTCATCTTGTAGTTCCAGAGGAATAAAGCCAAAGGCCTAGTGGTCTGCTCTTTTACTGACTTGCATACACATACACACAAAATCCTCTTACTAATTTGAACAATTTCAAATAAGGGGAATGTTGATGCAGGCCTAACTTTTCACTGTTTTGAAACTAAATTCATGGTGGATAGTGGTAAAAGATGTTGCTGGAAATTATGTAGGTGGGAACTTTTCAACTGTAAGTTTAGACAGGGCTTGAATGATAAAAAAGCAATATTATGTGCAGTTTCTTCTCATAACATTTTAGAAGTTTGTTTTATTTCTTAGTTTAGATTCTTAAACCTCTGCAGAATTATTTGTAATAGATTTCTGTGATATTATTTTTAATTTCAGTACTGTATAAGTAAAGTTGGAATTTTACATAGACAATACAGTAACTCAAATGTTCTTTTTTGGGTACTCCCAGTTAAAGCAGTTTAGATGGTTTGGCACATTTGATGCCGGTATAGTTTGAATTCATTCTGCTAGGTTCAGCTGCCAAAGGTCTAAATAATTTCACATCTCCTGCCAGTGCGGATAGGGACAGTATCATTTGTTTTCTATAGGGAATAAATAGTACATTATCGTTTTTATTTATGAAGTTTCTTGTTCAGTGTAGAGTAAAAAGCAGTATGTTTTGGATATACAGGCTACACTGTGCTAAATGAACTGCAGTTCTGTGGAAACAATGGTATAAAAATAAAGCTGAACTTCTGTTGCATCTAACATATTATTGAGTTTCAGATGTCATACTTTTTGTTATTACTTCACCTGTGCTGAAGTTAAGCAGTGTCAGGAACTTATGTTGTCTTTACTTTGCTTGAGTTGTTGATTTGCTATAAGTGTTTGCCATAGATTATATGCTTAAGGATTCAAAGCAACAGCTGAGACAGTTCAGTTGTCTGTGAATAAATGTATTTACAGTATGGCTAATAATAGCACAGTTAACATTTTTCCATCATAAACTTATTACTTTGAATAGACTGGCACAAGAAGTTCAGAAGTTTTATAGTTGAAAACTCTGTATCACAACAGTCTTGTTTTCATTCTTGTGTATCAGCTACTGATTGTGATCTAAAGTCAAGGCATTTAAACTCCTTCTGAACTTTGTATGTTGTGTTCATATGGACAGTCACTTTCATCTGCCTATGATTTAGCTGTCTCTGGAGCTATAAAATAGCACGTTTGTGAAGTTTTATTTTTATTGATAAAAGTTGGAAGAAAAGAGGCTGATTATTTTTTTTTTTTTTAAATTTTAAATTTTAGGCAACGTCATTAGTGTTTGATTAGTTTGCAGTGTTCTAGGAAAATATTAATGGGCTATGTTGCTCCGTTGAAGAGGTTTGGTAGCCGCTGGTGAGGCAGAAAACTGTCCTGTAGATGAATTGATCACTGTACTGGCTTTGCAGTCATGTATATATCAAAATGCAGGTTTTCCTTAGACCGAGAGTGGAATGAAAGTCCTTTGACTCCTTGCCCTGGCATGTGTGTCCCTGCATGGCAGGGTGATATCAGAGTTCCAGACCAAATTACAAAGCAAGTATGAAAATAAATCCTGAGACACCTACACATTTGGCTTGAAGAGGGTATGTTCATCCTCACAATTCCTTGGCCTTTCCAAATTATTCAGTCTTTTAAATTCTTTTTTAGTTAATACACATGCTTTGAAGTCCCATTAAGAAATTAAAAAGAAATAATTCTTCTAACTCTTGAATTCAATAAAGCAATATTTTAAAATATTATTTTCATTACTGATAAGATGGATAATTCTCTCAATACCAAATAGGCCAAACATTGTATGGGAATTAAAACTGAATTAATTGTATTAATAACAGGGTGGCTGGCAGAAAAACCTAGAAAACAAAAGCCTCTGGCTTGGCATATTTGGGAAGTTGCTGTGGTGGGGATAGTACTAGGGGTCACATCAGCCTGGTCAAGAAGGGTGCAGCCAAGAAATGCAGCCAAAGCAAACTGGAGAGGATTTGTGTGGAAACTTGGATGAGCAGCTGCTGTGGACAGTATAACTGAATTTGAGAAGAATTTTTTTTTTAATTCTGAAAGACAGTGCCAAGGCATAGCACTTTCTGACTTGTGAAAAGTGTGCTATATTCTTAAATAGAATATTTTTTACGTCATCCATGTTCTGGAAGAAGGATAACCACTGCCTTATCCATACCCTGCAAAAAGAATAATAATTTAGAGCCCAGTCTAAAGTTGGGAGTATTTTTCCCCTCGTTTCACAAGTTTTTGATTGAACTCTTAATCTGAGTACTGTGTGGGTTACCTGTCAATCTGTCTGATCCTTTTCATATTTGTATTACTTAGATAGTAATTTCACAGAATCACAGAATCACAGAATGTTAGGGATTGGAAGGGACCTCGAAAGATCATCTAGTCCAATCCCCCTGCCAGAGCAGGAACCCCTAGGTGAGGTTACACAGGAAGGCGTCCAGGCGGGTTTTGAATGTCTCCAGAGAAGGAGAATCCACAACCCCCCTGGGCAGCCTGTTCCAGTGTTCTGTCACCCTCACTGAGAAGAAGTTTCTTCTCACATTTAAGTGGAACCTCTTGTGTTCCAGCTTGAACCCATTACCCCTTGTCTTACTGTTGGTTGTCACCGAGAAGAGCCTGGCTCCATCCTCGTGACACCCACCCTTTATATATTTATAAACATTAATGAGGTCACCCCTCAGTCTCCTCTTCTCGAAGCTAAAGAGACCCAGCTCCCTCAGCCTTTCCTCATAAGGGAGATGCTCCACTCCCTTCATCATCTTTGTGGCCCTGCGCTGGACTCTCTCCAGCAGTTCCCTATCCTTCTTGAACTGAGGGGCCCAGAACTGGACACAATATTCCAGATGAGGTCTCACCAGGGCGGAGTAGAGGGGAAGGAGAACCTCTCTACACCTACTAACCACCCTGCTTCTAATACACCCCAGGATGCCATTGGCCTTCTTGGCCACAAGGGCCCAGTGCTGGCTCATGGTCATCCTGCTGTCCACCAGGACCCCCAGGTCCCTTTCCCCTACGCTGCTCTCTAATAGGTCATTCCCCAACCTGTACTGGAACCTGGGGTTGTTCCTGCCCAGATGCAAGACTCTACATTTTCCCTTGTTATATTTCATTAAATTTTTCCCCGCCCAGCTCTCTAGCCTGTCCAGATCTCGCTGGATGGCAGCACAGCCCTCTGGCGTGTCAGCCACTCCTCCCAGCTTGGTGTCATCAGCAAACTTACTGATAGTACACTCAATTCCCTCATCCAAGTCATTGATGAATATATTGAACAGTATTGGTCCCAGAAGTGACCCTTGAGGCACTCCACTAGATACAGGCCTCCAACCAGACTCCGCCCCATTGATCACAACTCTCTGGCTTCTCTCCTTCAGCCAGTTTGCAGTCCACCTCACTACCCGATCATCCAGTCCACACTTCCTCAGTTTTGCCGTGAGGATGCTGTGGGAGACGGTGTCAAATGCTTTGCTGAAGTCAAGGTAGACCACAATTTTGGTTAACTTTCTAGTGAACTTAACAGTTTGAGTGCTACAAGGAGGTTAGGGAACTTACAGTTCAGTAAACTTACGACACTGGAAAAAAAATTATGTTCATGATTTATAAACTGTATGTAAGTTACTTCAACACCATTTTTGCAATTCAGTACAAGATTAGTCATGTTGGAAAGTGAACGTGTGAAACCAAGGGTATAGTTCCGTGGTCAGCTGGATTTTCTTGGAAGTACATAAGACCAGAGAGCTTCTAGAAACACCTAAAGGGGTTATATTAACATCTGGAGATCAATTTTGAATGGATCTGACAAACTGCCGGTGCAGTGCAGAGCGTTATGCATAGGAACTGTAGTCACTGGAGTTCATTTGTAAGTTACAAGGTTTTGCTTATAATACTTTAAGCAAATCATATACTGATTTTTAAGAGTTTATGAGGGATTCGTAAAAATCTTTAAAGGCACATTACAGTACTGCTTAGTTTGTTAAAGTGAACTTAAAGGCTTAGTGTAGACTTTCAGCCTGTCAGAATCGGGCTGAAAGCTGCTGAAGAACAGTGAATGGCTACTGAGTTGCTTGCTTTGGCTGTCAAAGAAACGCTATAGTTCTTATTTCTTATACCTTTTAATGACTGGGAGAGGGTTTTTTTGTGTTTAGTTGTGGGTTTGGAAGATACTGTTACTCAGTGGCCAAGTTTCAGTGAGCTGTTCTGAGAGATGCTACATGTTGGTGTAAAGCAGTAAGGACCAAAGACCAGCTGGAAATGACATGAGTCTACCACATGCAAATAATTTGACAATCTGTATACGGAGAATGCAGAAACAATTTAAAAAATGTAGACTGCTCCTGCTGCAATAAATTCCCTTGTCTACAACTAGAAGCAGCTTGAGGCAACTCAGTGATACGCTTTTTATCAGTTGCTTTATGTTCATATGCCAAAAGAAAATAAATGAAACACATATTAACAGAGACCTTAGGAATTATTTCTGTGCTTAAGAAGATTTTTTTCATGTGATGCATTTAATATTACATGTATAATAATAGTATTTAGAGTATTATAGTCTAAAGAATTAGTATGTTAGTGGCACTGGTGCTGTTGAGAGGGTTTTTTCCCATGTTCGTTGATAAGCATAGTGTATGCAAGGATTGAGATTCCCTCTTTCCCCTTCCCCCCCATTTTCATGTTCCAGTCAGTGAAGAACTGTTCTTGTAAGTGTCATGTAATGTCTGTTCTTGTGTGTGTGTGTTTTGGTTTGGTTTTTTTGTTTGTTTTTTTCCTAAAGAAAACCAAAGCAATTTGGGTGCATTTAGGCTATGGTAATGTCTACTGTAGAAAAAGTATAATGATATTTTTTTTAAGTCACCTTAGACCAACCTTTTTATAGCTATTTAAAGTAATACTGTGATATTCGTAGGAGTTCTGTTTTTTCTAAAACGTATTTGTATGTTATAAACATAATTTGTCCAGGTTTCTCTAAAACAGGTGCAGTTTGCACTGTGATCCTGGGCCACCATATTGCTAATCCATGAGAAGAAAATACTTCTTCCAGCTTTAAGAGTATCTTAAACATTGTTTTCCTGTATTCAAAGCTGAAAAATGGATGGAGGTGACTTTTAGGTTTTTCCCTTCACTGTCTCCAAGTTATATGAAATAATAAAGAAAGAAAATTGTCTGTATGCATTGCAGACCTGAAGTAGAACTGAATTCAGTGGAGAAAAATATTCCTGCTCTGTTACCTTCTCAGAGGCTATCTTTTCCAGTGGCAAATGAAAAATGAACCTATGTTTTTATGCCTTTGGAAGAATTAAGACAAATGAGTTGGTGAGTACTGACTGTGTTTAACATTCTTCTGCTGAAGGAAAAGCACCAGAACCCTGACTCTGCGTTGCCTTCCTTTCTGCCAAAGGCTGTGATCTTATGGAACAGTTGATGACCCCAGTTGAGTCATTCCTTGATCCATGGCCCTGACTGTGTTGTGTCCTACGTGCTTCTGAAGATCACTTGTCACTGAAGCTAAATGAACAGAGCAGGACTTCACTGTATTTTTTGTTACAATGTACAGTGTCCTGCAACAAGTCCTGCAGTTGCATGATGGAGGGGATGCTGGTCCAGGACTTCGTCAACCTTCTTCTGCTCCTACAGATGTCTTCCTTGACAGCGAGTATTTTCAGTGAATCGCTAGTTTGCCCACAGTGCCAAGTTTCTTTGCCGCAGTCTCTAAAGAGGCTACACTCATCATGTCTGAAGGAAAGACTAAGTTCCCTCTTCTGTGCATGCGAGTATTTGTTCCCCTCTTTGAAAAATGTCTGCATATTAATCCAGTCTATATATTTTGTTAATAAACAATATTTTTATAGCTTGGCTACAGTGTCCGCACTCATAACTTACCTTGCCTCCTTGCAGCATTTTTTCTTGTTTCTCAATAAAAAACAAACAGTGGGATAACAAATGAGCCTTCTCTGATGAAAGTTGTCAAGGTTGTTTGTGTGGATTCTGTTGCATTGGGAAAGATGCAACATGAAATGGAAATGCTAGTGCTTACCTCTGTGAGTTGTTGACAAATGATTGATGTCATTTCACATCAGAACATTGTCCCACAATTGTAGTGCCCACATAACTTGTTAAAGTACGTGAATCTGTCCATACTTGGTTCAAGAGTTGTTATGGTGTAAAAGAGGTTTGTTTAAATAAATATCTTTTTAGAGGTTTTTTAACCTCTAAAATAAACCTTAAAATAAGCCTAAATAATGTATTTTTAGAGGTTTACTTAACCTCTAAGAAGAGCTTTGCTAGTGGAAAATGTAAAGAACTGGTTTTTGTGTTCATGATTAAGATATGGCTGATGTATTAGTGGGGAAGAAGAGTGTGGGCAAGACTCTTTTCAGATGCTTGACAAAAACAGACCTGGGAAAACCTGGTAACAAGTGGCAATAAGGATGTTTCCAAATAATCTATTGCTAGAGGTGATCTGGTTATTGGCTTAATTTACTAAAGCGTCATAGCTTTTACCTTTGAAATTATAATTGAGAGTTGTAATGCCAAATACACTTAAGCTTGCATAACATTTTACTGTTGTGAACCTGTAATAGAAATTGCTGTTGCATACAACGTTGTTTGTGAGCAAAGACTTGATTTCTTTTTTAATTATTATTTTTCTAATTTTGACTGAAGTAGGTGACTTATATCTGAGACAGGAAACTTTGTTATAGAAAGTATATTCTAGTGTCAGTCTTTTTCATCCAGTGTTGTTTCTTAAGCACTCCTCTTTCTTTGTGATGAGAACACAGACTAATGACAAGAGTCATTGGAAACATTCATTGCTGTATGCAGAATGGCCCGGAAAAAAGGCAGCTGAAAATTTAGAGTCAGTAAGCAAAGTGTCTGCTGTTAGTCATGAGTTCATCAGTTGTAATTAGTAAAGGAAGAAAACCTGGATATATAACACTTGCAAAGATGGTCACAAGCTGCCAATATGACAAGTCTTAAACATCTGAGTTTGACCTGAGGCTGTATCAGAAGATGTATTTCAATAGGGACTAAAACTTCTTAATGATGTTAAGCATGGCAGTGGTGTAACATAATCCTCCCATGAAGAATTATGTCCCATTCGTGTTCAAGGAAAATTACTTGAGACTGAAACAGGTGCAGAACAGGTTTACTTGGATGGTCACAAAACCTGTAACAAGAGGAAGCTAGAAGAATCCAGCTTGTTTATTAGTCTAGCAGAAGAGAGACTGAGAGAAGTTCTCACGAATATATCACAGGAAAAAAGATGGAGGGAGGAACTACTAAAGGGACAGTCTTGGTCCTTAGCCTTACATATTAATGTGAATGGTTCTATAGAAAGCGGGCTGCAGAATAAGAAAAAAGCCTTTTGCTTGTAAGGTGTTGGAGAGAGCAATGAGAGAATTTGTTATCTACAAATGTTTCTGGCAAAAGACTTCAGATGATACAGCAGACCTTGATAGAATATGTCTTAAGCTTGATGGCATTCATTTGAAAATCTTGAGATGCTTGATTTAAAAGCATGAACTAACCTTTTAACAAAGTTTTACCAACCTTCTAACCTTTTCCATTTGTTAGAAGAGCATGGTATATAGTAGGCATTTTTGTTCTCAGTCAGCAGTTAAAATTAGCTTTCTGTGAAATCAAATACTGTTGTATAGAGAAAACAGATCAACTGATAATTTATAGCACAGCAGTTGTGTACTGTCTTGCACAGTGTATATAACTTTGTGATAATGTAGTCTTTTGAATAACACCATCAGTCTATCTGCAGGTGTGCTGGCAGAGGGCTCAGCACGAGCCACATGAGAAGCTTTTTGTGTTAGCGTTGATTTTCTGCTATCTGTGTCCATCATGAGTAAACAAACTTCAGAGATGAGACTTTCATTAAGTAAGCATAGGAAACACATGGGGGTATGTGGTAATACCATCTCTTCAGAGAAAGAATTGCTGGTTAAAATAATTCGCAGTTTCTGGCTAATTGGAGTATTTTTTCAGAAGTAAAATGTATTTATAATTGTATATTTGCTAGTCTATCTCTTCAGAGGTCTTCCAAAAAGAATATATTTCCTAACCAAATTTTTGAAGATGCAGGGGGAGGGAGAGAGAAGGGACTGGAGCTAAGAAGTGTATGCATTGGACACAAAGAGTACTTGGTTTTGGAAGAACTCCAAATGAAAATTTTAAACATTTTTGTGAACTCTTGAGTGTTGTGGGGTTTTTTTTTGTTTGGTTTGTTTTTTTTGTTTGTGGGGGGTTTTTTGTTTGTTTTGAGGTTTTTTTTTTTTTTGAGTAAAAAGAGGCTGAATTGGGAAATAGATAAGAACGTAAGACTGTTGCTTTTTTACGCAGAAAATAATCTGCATGTAATCTGAATAGAATGCCATGCAATTTTTCAATTAAAAACCACAGTTGTCTCATTAAGTATAACCTCTTACTGGGCACGACTAAAGTAGTTGATGCTCAAATACTGAGTCATTCAAATGCATTTGGTAAGAGTCCAAGTCCTGATAGGAATAGTTTTCTGAAAGGTGACAAAACCAGCTAAATCACCAATGGATCACTTTAGCTGTGTATTAATGAACTTGTTGAGGGTATACTTAAAAATATCAGTTGTTGAGTCCAAATGTTTAGGAGGTACAGTTAAAAGTATCAGTTACAGAATCGTTGAGTTTTGCAGTGCATTAATGACTTCAAAATTGATTTGACTTGAAATTGCTGATTTGGAGCTCAAGGTATCACTGGAAGTTTGGGCAGTGAGTAGTAGCAGTGGTAGCATAAGTTTAGCAGATTCAGCATCTCCACTAGTGGAAAACTGTTAGAAAGTGAACAGTTTGTCTCATAATAAAGATTCTAAAATGTATACGCTGGATAAACAAACCAAGCCAAGAAGTTAAGTGCTTTATAAAATCTTTTGGAGTTTCTGCTGAGACAGTTGAAGGTGTACCACCCAAATCCCCAAGTTCTAGTCCTGAAGCTTTTACCTTGATTTCTTCTTTCCAAAAACCTGACCTGGATTGCAGCAGCATGTGTATCAGTTATTTGTCACTGATTTCAGCAGGTTCACAGCTTGTGCAGCAAAGACATTTTCTTCTGACCAGGGTAATTTAGCCCCAACTGTTTCGTTAAAGCATTATTGAACTTTTTCAGCAGGAAAAAAGCAGATCGAGTAATTTTTTTTTTTTTTTTTTAAATATAGCAATAGTGTACACTGCACTTACTGGACTTCTTAAGTCTAAGATCTAATAGATCTGTCTTACATTTTCCTCCTACCCATCAGGCTATGATAACCAAAGGGAAATAGTGCTGTCCATCTGCTTTCCCAGAACTCCTTATTATCTGCCTTTAGGTCCCTCATTTGGGCCTTGAATAAAACAGCTGTTGTAGCCACTTCAGGATGAGACCTCAGAGTAGGTAGTTCTTTATACTTTGTTTTAATTATTGATGGGGAAAGTGTAGTGAATTAACACTTTGCTGTCCCTTTCTTACTTTATATGGTCTGTGTCTGTGCTAACCCATTCTTACCACATTGAGAACACATTAACCATCAAGCCAAGTGGAAGATGCAAGGTAAGCTACACATAAAAGCAGAACAGAATTCCTTCAGAAAGAGAATGCAGTCCAAAGTGATTCTTATAGAAAAATTATTAATGTAATACTTAGCATAGAAGGTGGAAATTAGACCTTCTGAAAGGTAGTTTGAAAAGAAAATAAATCAGGAAATAGAAATTAATCTGCACCAGAAGCAGGAATTGTGGGACAGGCTCAGTAAGGGTATACAGGTGAGCATTAGTTATTTTGTGCATTTTAGGAGGTTGTGACGTGGTCCCCCTCTGCTAAAAATAAAGCAAAACAAACAAACCAAGCCACCAAGAAGAACAAAACAAGGAACCAAACCAATGTGAAGGCAATTAACAGAAGGAAACATTCTTTTGTCCCTTCAAATGCATATTGCCAGACACTTGTTACGTACCTACGGCACTGATGTTTACCTGTGGTTGCAGACTGACCCACAGGTGCCATCAGTACCCACTGGCTTATTCCCACCTGTGTCTCCCAGCAAGTATTATGGCAGCGCAAGGTGGTTTCTGCCTGCCCAGTCACAGGCACTGGATTGTTTATAAGTAGAGGATGTGTGTTTTACTTCCTCCCCAGTCTTCTCGTGGTCTGTGTATCAGATCTCACATCTTAAACTATGACTCGTTAAAACAAATAAAAAATTGCATGTGTTATCCATCAAACCCATCTCTTCCCCTGACTGACAGCAGCATACTGGATGAGGTATCTGTTTGGGTTTTGTTTTCCACAAAGAAGGCAATGTTCTTTTATTCTGAAGGAATGAAAAATGAGAAGGTTGAGAAATATTGTTTTAAACTTAAAAAAGAGCCATGTGAACAGTTACATAGGAAAGAGATCTTGGTGCAAAATTTACAGGTCTATAGTTCTAGTGGTTCCAGCTGGGTGGCTTGTAGGTTTGTTTGTAGTTTTTTTTTTTTTTTTTTTTTAAGATAGAGACAGTATGTACTGTGCTTATTTTGCTTTCAGTTCAAGGAATTCTTTCTATTATTTTTTATTTATCTGTGAACAGCCGTCTAATTTTTTGTTATTTATTACAACTTATTTGTTTATTCCGTGATTTGCTTTATTTGTACCTCAGTCTCTGGTAATGTTTTCATGGATTTGTGTTTTGTTTAGAAGTCCGAAGTATTTCTTAGCCATTGCTTTCAAATTCAGTAATAATTTCAAATAAATAATTATTTTCATATTTCTCCTGGGTAATAGCCATATATTAATTAATAATTAGTTAATTGTTTAAGGATGTTCTCAATAGTGTGAGTCAGCTTTTATGGTACAAAACAGATTTGTATTGATAAACTGCTACAATTATGTTGTGCTGACTTCAAGAACCATTGCGGGAGAAGTACATGAATCATGTAGATATATATGGTAGATTAAACCTGGCACCTGTGGGAGATGGACAGACAGAAAAGGAAGTGATTAGATGAGTAATGCTCTGCTTTCCGTGTCACTGTAAATTAGCATTAGGTAGCTTTTTCATGTCTTTGCCCACATGCCTTTGATATACCCAAAGATCAAAACCTTTTTGTTCTTTTCTCTGTTCATAGCAGATTTTCTTACAGAACATGAGACAGATAATGTATAAAAATGAATTAAAAATAAACAAATCTAGTATTTTAGTCTGTGAGGTGTGAAAAATCATCTTCAGAGTGCAGCAAGTGAGCTACTTCACAGAAACTGGTTTCTGTGCTGCTTCTACCAGATGGTGTGAGGTAGCTCCTCTTGGAGCAGGTCACAGAGGCAGATAATGCATAGCACAAATGGTGTCCTCTCTTCACAGCCTGAGGAAAAAAATAATAATAATAGCCATTAAAATTGAGAATGAAGTGAAAAACAAACCTTGACATTGCATTCAGCTTGTTACTTCTAGTAGTATTGTCTATGGGCTGGAAAAGGTTGTAGACTGCTAGAATACATCCTTCTGTTTTTGAGTGCATCATGGGGAATTCTCCCATGGAAGTGGAAGGTGTTGGTTTTGAAAATAGGCAGCTTTAAGAAAGGAGATCTCTGTGGCTGAAGTAAAAGGGTTGTAATAGAAGACACTAGAGTACGTACCTGCAGGGATCCACCACCATCTTTGGGACAGAATGTAATTCACGTTTTTGTTTCACTACTTTTCCTGTTCTCCAATAGGTGGAAGTAAGTTGCTTGACTGAAATAAAGTTGTCTACCTGTGCGTTCACATACACACGTACGCAATTTACATATTTTTGAACTTTTGCATTTGGTGAAAGCTGTGGTCACTGTTCTTCTTTCAGAAAAGAATTTCATAATCCAACTCTCAGTCCTGTGAAAACTCTCTAATATACCTGGAAGTCCCCTTATAGTCCACAGTTTACCTGATATCACAGCATTCTGTGCTAATAATCAAAGTGTATCTGTGATGGCTGAAGCTAATCTGGAAGACTATTCAGTATCAAAGTATACTTTCAGTTTTTGTTTCCACACAGAAGTGAGGGAAAGTTCTGCTTTCATATGAGTGGGTCTTCACTATCAAATTTTCTTTCATGTGCCAGTATGAACAGTTCAGACAGACAACAGAAATATAGTTTGATACAGTAAAGATGTTCAGCTGGGTAGTGTATGATGTGGATGCTTCGGTTTTTTGTTCCTCCAGTGCTCTCAGTCAATCTATTATAAAGGCTGAAAATGATGAAGAACAGTTGTTAAAGTTTTTAGAGTTGGGTGAACATTTCTTCTTACTGCTGCTGTGTCTGAGAAAACACCTGAAAGCCTCCTGCTGAGGCTGACTAATACGATGCTGGAATGATGCAATCCATTGATCCTTTGTAGGGTTGGTTATTAAGGAGCAAAAATTAATGACTTGTATCCTCCCTCTTGTGGAGAAGGCGTGGGAGAAGGAGGAACGCTTCATGGCCCATTAACTGGGTTTTATACCACATGTTATTAAAGATCATTTTGTTGATGGAAGGTGGTTGCTGACCGATTTTCTTTTTTTTTTTTTCTTTTTTTTTCCCCCCATCTCATGATACACGTTTGGGTGCCTGTATTGGGTTTATGTGGCAAGATTTTGGTAACGGGGACTGCTGGGGTGGCTTCTGTGAGAAGACAGCAGAAGCTGCCCCCATGTCAGACAGAGCCAGTTCCAGCTGGCTCCAAGACAGACCTGCTCCTGGCCAAGGCTGAGCCCATTGGCAATGCTGGTCATGCCTCTGTGATAATATAGTTGAGAAAAGGTAAAAAATGCTTTCTTACATGCCAGCTGTGTGAGAAAAGAGTGTGAAAAACATGGGAGAAACAGTCCTGCAGACAGCAGGGTCTGTGAGGAAGGTGAGGGAGGAGATGTTCCAGGTGCTGGAGCAGAGATTCCCCTGCAGCCTGTGGAGGAGACCATAGTGATGCAGGTTGTCCACCTGCAGGCCCTGGAGGACCCTATGCTGAAGCAGGTGGACATGCACTGAAGGAACCTGCGCCCATGGAGAGCTGACACTGCAGACCAAGCTTCTGTAGAGGGGAACCCATGCTGGAGCAGGTTTGCTGGCAGGACTTCTGACCCCACCGGGGACCCTGTTTCTGAAGGACTGTAACCCGTGGAGAGGACCCATGCTGCAGCAGTTTTTGAAGAACTGCTGCCCATGGAAGGGAACCTGTGTGGGAGAAGTTTGTGAAGGACTGTAACCCATGGTAGAGACCCATACTGGAGTAGGGGAAGAGTGTGAGGAGGAAGGAGTGGCAGAGATGAAGTGTTTATGGACTGACCAGAACTCCCATTTCCCTGTCCCTCTGTGCCACTGGGAGTGGTGAGGGCTGGGGGAAGAAGTGGGAGAGTCATGAGTGAAGTTGAGCCTGGGAAAAGAAGGATGGGGGGAAGGTGGTTTTAGTTTTGTTATTGTTTCTCACTATCCTAGTCTATTATTAATTGTTAATCAATTAATTTCCTCAAGGTGAGCCTGTGTTGCCTGTGACAGTAATTGGTGAGTGATCTCCCCGTCCTTAACTTGACCTGTGAGCTTTTTCATTGCATTTCCCCCTGTTCTGCTGAGGAGAGGGAGTGATAGAGCAGCCAGGTGGGCACCTCTTGGCCAGCAAAGATCAACCCACTGTAGTCCTAAATCTGCTCGTACCTACATAGAGATCTGCAGGAAGAATCCAGCTGTTTTACAGTATGTTTTTAGGGAGTCTTATGTGCTTCGACATCATGTTCGCCTTCAGTATGTAAACAGAGCCCCCTAGGGAAACGTTTTTTCTGCCAATCTTAACCCCAAACGGTTGTCCCAAAGAGGAAGAAATAGAAGATAAAGGAGAAATTTAAATGTTTTATTTTACTACCTGAAGGCAGATGCTATAATGAGGCAAATTGCTGTATTAACCTTCTGTTTACTCTTCCAGACTTGGGATATTGTTTTTCAGCGTGTTTCTTCCTGAGAAATTTCCTTCGTCTCTTTGGAATTGGAGCATACCGTGGAGCTAATAACAAGAATATGCTTCAATTTATTGAGTTATTGCTACCCTTTTCCTCCCTCCTTCCCCCACCCTTGTTTCACACAGGAAGCAGAAAGACGCGGAAGTGACATCCGCTCAAGTTTTCTTGTCTGGGAGAGGTAGCATATACTGTTAGATTGCTTCAGGCCAGTTAGTGTACTACCCGAGAAGAAATTTGGGATGCATGCTTCTTACACTTGGCTGTACTTTTGGGGGCGTTACGGGGCACTGTGGGAAAGCAAATGATGTATTTCATAATGGAGTGGAAGACAAAGTAGAGTAGAATGGTAGATGAGGATCATTGAGGGGAAATAAGTTTTTAAAGAAGTTATTTTCAAATGTATCTTCTAACTTTGAGTGTCATTTTTGTCTGAAATAGGCTAAATGTTGCTATAACTACAGAGCGCTCAAGTGCTCATATTTTTACATCATCTGAGGGAAGATTGGGGACAAACACACGAATGTGACTATTTCAGAATAGACTTTATTTTGTAAGGGCTTGACCTCAGTAGAAATCACTATGTATTTGTTTCCTGCGGGAATGGTTGCAAGTGAGTAGCCTCATTTGTCGTAGTTTGAAAACTCTGGTGGGCAGTAAGTTCATAGGTGTGCGGGTAGGAGGGTGGGGAGTAAGGTGCACACCTGCCTGTTTCTGTCCTCTTCATGTGCTGTGGATGGACTCTAAGAGAAGGAAACAGTCGAGAAGCTGTTATGGGATGTTGGGCAAGTCTGTGAGATCAGGCCCCCCTCTAGTGGTGATACCTCTGCCAGACTGTACGTGTTGCTTTCTCCAAATGCTGGTTTTCTCCAGTGATGAATTCTTTTTCTCCATCTAAAAACCTCTCTTAAGTCCCTTCTGGTAACTGTGGTGAATACGTATGACTGCTATTACGGTCATTACTTAGACAAGTAATAAATTGAATTCATTCTGACCCTCAGTGACACTGAAAACAGTGTTGTGTAGTGCTTCACTAGTGTTAGCTGAAATTTGCTACACCTCTAGTGCAATCTTAATTTGTCTGTGGCTTTGAGGTGGAAATTTCAATGTTAGTTCTTCACTTAACAATGGGAGACAGGTGGGAAGGAAGAATATGCTGTCAGTGCTCCAAAAAGTAGTAATGAGGAAGCGTGTATGAAACAGCAGTCACTTCATGATCTGCTCAAAATATTACTTGTTTGCAATATCTCTACGTTATGTCCATTTGCCTGGGATAGATGCACTTTCTACACATTTTGAGTCAGCAATCATACTTCCAGATTTACTGGTGTTTTTCAGTGTCTAAATGTTATTGTTTATGTTACTGCATCAGTAATGGTGACTTTCTCAGGAATCGGCACTGCAGCTACTTTTTTTCTCAATCTGTTACAGATTGAGAATGGAAAACCTTGAGTCCGTGTACTACTATATATTTCTTCTTATATGGCAGCAGAATTGTTAATTCTCTTTTGGGCCTTCTTTGTCTTCTGTTATTTGTTCTTCTGTCTCCTAAATAACTTAAATAGAAATGTTTCTTAGTGAAGAAATGCCATGTGTTCTTTTTGGCATAATCATCATGAACAAACCAGAATGCATTAGACGCCAGAGTCAGTGGAGGTCTTGGCTGCCTCTTTTTTTGTTCATGGAGCGTCTCTGTCTGTAGAAGTTACTGACTACAGTAAAAGCTGGCTGTACATCCAGGACATTGCCCATTGACACTTACCAGCAGATAGAGGTAGCAAGTAGTTGAGACAAGATATGTTGCTGTGCTACAGAATGACAAGTTGTAGGGCATGGCTTAGAATTATGTAGCATTTCATAGTTGCATTACAGTGTTTTCATGGCTTGTATACCACATTTGTCTACGAGATGGTGCGTTTTCCTACCATTTAGGGGGAAAAGCTAGAATGAAGCAATTTCTTCATTACAGATCATTGACTGTTTGATTCTGATAGGCACAATTACAGTGATAATAGGTCACTTGCTGCTTTGCCGAGGCAAGTATGGGTGGCATATACTGGTGTTGAAGGTCTGAAGTGAATTTAAGTAGATATTTCAAAAGTTGTCTGAGATACAGTGTCATCAATTTGTGGTGTGTATTATCAGTGAAAACATGGGTAGATAATATGGAAATATGAAAATATGGATAACTTAGGAAATAAAAGGTGAAGCTCCATAGACTTGTGTCGTGACATATAGAGACTTCTTTATGTGTTGCCCAGCATTCTTATTTGCGTAATTCTCCCATGAAATTAGGGTTGAACTTACCATTATTTTTAGGCTCTTACAGTGATTTGCTTGAATTTTGACAAATCCAATTCAGGCATCTCATTTCAACACCTTGAATGGTGTCTTAGTAAAAATGCAAATGCATTCTTCAAAATAATTCCTGTCTTTTATTCACTAAGTGCTGAAGAATACAAAAATAGGAACTTGGTGGGCTGGAGTTAAGGTTGTTTGGGTGACTTTTTTACCTTGCAACTTTGTGATTTCAAAATTCCATATAAAATACAGTTGTTTCTCCTGTTTCAGATCTTTCTCTCTTTCTCTTTCAAAAAGATCCTGCTAATGGTGGATAGATGCTTACTTGCATAATTCCAGCTTTTGTCTGTTGTAGGTTTGTGTATGAGAAGAATAAATTTACAGTGACTTTTTCTATAATATGAAAATTTAAAATAACTGCTTTTTAATAATACCGCTTTCATTAAAATTCTTGGCTAGGATTTCTGATGTAGTAAAGTGCATGCATATTTATTTAATGAACTGCTGTTCTGACTTAAAGGCTTAAATTGTTTAGCTCTCCCATTAATAATCTGCAATTTTTATTTAGTAATGTTTTAATAGCTGGCATTTAGTAATGGAAGGTAGGAAAATTGAAGCACTTTGCTAACCTTACTGAAAAAAAATGTAACTGTATGACTTCTAGTGCCAGTCTGGTTATTTTGACTGTGCTGTTTTTGTTTCTGCAGTGGCAGTGCTTTATACTATGTGTATATGTATAGTGGCAGTTGGCAATCTGCCTGTAAAGCATGAAGTCAGAAAGGTCTTGGTCAGCAGTGGTACGTCGTTGTGGTCAATGCACTCAGAGCTATAAGAACTGAGAGGTTTTGCCATGAGGATGGGGTCAGTTATCACTGGTGTGACAGCAGCGTGGACCCTGACCGTGCTGTGTGCCAGACACCAAACAAGGCTTGGAGTCTTCTCTTAAATTCTTATTTACCAGTCTGAACTTCTTGCTTTTTATTGTTCGCTCCCAGCTAAGGAAGTGCTTATTTTGTATAGTTCCTGTCTAGTGTCCAACATAGTAACATTTCTCATACAAAAGCCATGTCGTTGTGCCAGAATTGTGCTGACTCTTTTAAAGATTCCATCTAATATTTTTCTAAACTGGCTTGCTTATTTTTTTGTGTTCTGTTACTTTATTTTGGAGTTTTAACAAACTTGTTCTTGGCAGGAAAAGATGAAGTGAAGCCAGATGTAGTTTGAAAATATCTTGATGTCGTAAATAATGAATGAATACTGTATTTCAGTTTAAAAAAAAGCTCACTGCAGCACACAGCCTCTCCCCCTCATATTTGTTTACATTTGTGTCACGTATTTCATAATGTAAGTTATAGGAAATAGTCACCTCAGGTGAAACCTGCCTGGACTTTCTTGGCAACCATGAAATGTACTTCTGCCGTCATGGATTCATTACTTTGTTAGATCTCTTTTGTGTTAGATATTATAAGCAAATTAATCAAAATCCTGTTAAGCATCAGCAAATTCCATCCCTCTGTTCATTTCCATTTCTGGAGCAAAAGCTAGTTTGCACAGCAATTTTATTAATTTTAATTACCCTGAAGTGATATTATTCAAATTAATGAAGCAAGGGGGATGTGTAGCTTAGTGATTTGGGAAGCGTAGAGTTAAAAAAATTACAGCAAATTATTTCTATATTTGGAAAATATTTTCAGAAGTTGTTTAAAATTTTAGTTTCTGAATTCTTATTTTTCCCTGAACAATAAACAGAGGAAAACCTTTGCAAAATATTTTTCAGAAAGCTTATGAATTGTGACAGGAACAAGATATACGCATATTCTTTTTCTCAGCATGCTCAAAAGGTTCTGCAGTTTTGTTAAGGCTTAATACTTGTATTTTATTCTAGAACTTAAATATCAGTGTAAACCTGAAATATATACAGGCTAATTGTAAGATGCAGTAATTTGAGGCAAAAATACCTTTGTAAAAAGTAACATAAAAATAATTTTGTAAATTTCAGAGGTTTCTGTATATGTTTATATACACTTTTAAGGTACAGTACAAAATTGTTATGCAGGCTGTTTTCCTTACTTTCCATTTCTGAAGGCATGCGCTTTTCTGTGTTGGAATTTTCAGAGACATCTGAAAGCTGCTAGGCTTTCTTCACAGCTGCATCATGTTCAAATGCTCACAGTCATTCTAGGTTTGAATACAAAAAAATACCCTTTTATCCTTTGCTTTCATTTTATCAGGGAAGTATCTTTTTTGGCGGAAATTATTGCCACTAGTTAAGAAATGTGATGAGCATTCTCTCTGTCAGATTCCATTCCAGTACTCTGTTTCTCAAAGACATTTGTATTTGGTATTAATGATACCTCTTACCAGTAAATCATAATAGTGAACTTCTGCTTTTTCTATTAAGTGATGTTACGATAGCATTAAACGAAATGTATAGTTTTTATTCTTCTGCCTTATGTTGTGAATAGAATTGGGTTTTTATTATTTAGGAAGCAGCAGTAGGTAGAAGTGTTTAAATTATCTCAAAGTAGAAAATAATAAATAATTGACTTCCTTGGTTGTAAGTTAATTCTTGAATTTCTTTCTTGTGTACATAGCGTGTCCTATAACCCACAGTCCAGAGGATGGCAGGAAGGAATTTCTCTGTTATCTGCAGGTTTTTTGTTTTGTCCTTCTTCAGATTAACTTGAGTTAAAGTCCTTGAGAACAAAAGATAGTAATAAAATCAAAACCAAACCAAAACACAATTGTCACAGTAATGTCTTTTATAGGACCAGGGCCAATCAAGTTCCTGTTCCACTTTTTTGAGGTACTAGAATTTTTCACAGGTAAGTCAAACATTGTGGCAACAGTCCCTTTTATTCAATGTGAAGGTAAATGAGAACAGGCATGAAGGTGGCGTTTAGGTGGTAAACTGCAGTTTTAGTAGCCTGAGAGGAAGTAACATTTTTGTGTTCACAGTTTTTGATCTGCGTATCACTTGAGAAGGATGGGACGAAGGATGAGAGGTCGCACTTTGTGTACCATCCAGTGCCGTGCAGGTTGTCTTCAGCCTGGGCCTGAAGTTCAGTTCAGTCTTTGGGATCTTGCTGCTCCTTCCCCTGTAAAGGAGGAAACAAGAGCAGTATATACGTGGCGTCAGTGCAGAAAAAAGGTGGTTTAACAAAAGGAAAGGTTGTTTTTGCAGTTGAATTGTAAAATATGAAGATCCCCTGCATGATTCAATCAGTTACAGCATGGCAAGTCCTCTGTTAATAGCTGATAATAAACACAGCTGGGAGGGCAGCAGGAGAGGGAACCAGTGGTAATTTTTTTGGAATGCCATGTTAGTAAACAAGTACTCTCATGACAAATAGAAGACAATAGAGGATTAAAGCAGTAAAACAAAGGAACATTGAAAAGCTTTCTTCCCCTTTGAAACAGTAATCACATTCACTCAAATAAGGAATGCTTTAGTTTGATGGCAGAAGTGGAGGAAAGGAGAAGCCGAGGTAACACTGCCATCAAAGCCTGGTAAGGGAAAGCAGAGCAGTTCAAGCATTTGTTGCTATACAGTAACTTAGGAGGGAATAATTTTGGTTGAGGTGCTCAATTCAACCATACTGCCCTTTGGGTCAGCAGGGCTGCTCTCAGTTACCGCACTCAGAGGCTATCGCTGTTGTCTGTGTAGAGGATGGAGTAATGAAACCAACTTTTTGTTGGAAGCAAAGAAGTGGAGTCTGGCAAGGGGAATAGAGTGTACTGAATTTCAGCTCATATTGCAGGAGACAGGAACAAAAATAAAAATTATAAAATCTTCCTACTGGTGTTAGTTTTGAACTCAAGCTATGCCTCTGCACAGCAAACTGATGAGTCTGGAACTGCAAAGGAAGTTAAAAAGATCTTCAGGCTTCTGCCTATTTGTTCACAAAAGCAAAAGAAATTGCTTTATGGCCCTGAAGAGGGGAATCAGATCATCAGCACTCTGGAAATGTATCTGCTGTACTTTGGCTGCTTTTCTCTTTCTGTACTTTAAGAAAATAAGCTTTGAAGGATCAGGGAAGAGGCTTAAAATAACAGCAGTGAAGAAGTGAGGAGATCATTAAGTTCCATTTTTTCATTGTATCCTTCCCATTAGACATTTCTCTTTTTGCCTAGCTACATTCCCGTTCCTTCCACTTAAAACAGATGACCATTCCTCAGGTCAGGTTACCCATCTGGTGGTAGTGGTAGCTGGCATTTGTACAGTTTCTAATGTTAAGAGATATTTGTTCTGCAACACTGTTTAAACATTTCTTTGAACCCAATTAATTCAGTCGAACACAGACATGCATTGTTATTTTATGACTTGAGCTCACATCACTACCTTATTTTTCATACTGTGGTAGTTAAGGAACAGAGCTCGGTAACATTTCTTCCTACTGATTTTTCTTTGTGTCTGTGTGCTTAGAAAGAGAAATAAAGAATGAATCACTGGTCAAAAATCAAGAACTTTTGTTCTGTTGGTACAAGCACTCACTTAGGGGCTTGGAATCCATCATTGCTGTCTTGTATACCATATACCAAACTGATTCCTGAAGGTCTTCACCATTTTCATAGGTAACATTATTTTATAATTGATCAAGATCTAGGAAACAGAGATCAGTTTGAAGAGTTACCTCAATAACTTAAAAAATTTATTTAAAGAAATTAAAGATATAATCCTTGTTATTTGTTTTCTCTAAACACTCATTATTTGCAGATGTCTAGCTGTGTATTTGCTATATCTTTGGGTATATTATATGAGCTTTGGAATCCATACTTCGTTCTGTTTGCAAGTATTTCCTCAGCATATTGAGTCCTGCAAATAATTACTTTTTATTGGGCCGAATAAATTTTAATTGAATGTTTGCTCTTTTATATACAGTCTGTTCCATTTCAAGATTGTGAAGGTTAGCACTAGTTTTATTTTGCATAATAAAAACATTGGCTTAATTTACAGTCTCACTGTAGGTTTACATTTATTGATTTATTTTAGGAAAGCAGCATAGCTGTTCAAAGTATGTACTTCTGATTGTTCAAAAAATGTACATTCTCTTTTTCTCTTCTCAGATTTATCCAAGAATAGATTAACTGAGGTTCCTACGGAGTTGTGCCATTTTGTGTCACTGGAGACACTAAATCTATACCACAATTGTATTAAAATTATACCAGATGCCATAGTAAACTTGCAAATGCTAACTTACTTAAATTTGAGGTAAGTTTAACTTTGTGACTTTTTTGTTTATTTGAAAATGTATAAAGCTTTTTTTGTCTGGATGTTATGTGTTTCTAGAATGTTTCATTTTATTGGAAGCTGTAATGCAACAACTAATTGGCTGTAGATACAGCTCTGTATGAAGGCATTGCAAAGGCCAAAAAGTAAAACTAATTATTTAAAGAAAGACGAAGTAGTATTAATCCCTTTCTTTGCCTTATTCTGTTAGCAAATTCATAATGCTAATCACATCAGCACAGTTGGATTCTTTTAATTCCCTTCTGATAAATTTTGTGAAACTTGACATACTTTTTGTGGTTAAAAAGCTAGAGGGACAGAGACAGAGGATTAATGTATTTTTGTTTTGTTTTCATGGGGAATGGAAAGGGAAAGCATGATACTTTATTAGTATCCTCTTATGCAAGAAGTGTAGTTACTGCCATTTTTAGGAGAAAGAGACAAAAATTTGACACCTTAGTCTCTTTCCTATGAAAAATATGCATGGATACTAATCAGTATAGAGAGTTGCTACTGGTGCAGGTGAATGCGTGTTTGCTTTTGAGAGAGGGCATGTCAGCACTTCTTCAGCTAAGACAAGGTGTGGAGGGTTATTTGCAGTTTAGTATGTAAAACCTGTAATAGTGAAGATATCATAATCTGTTATTTGCAAGAATGAAGTTTGGGCAGGGGGCAAAGTGGCTCTTGGGCTTCAAAATTCAAGATATGAAGGTGTGATCATAAGTTTTGTAAAGACTGAAGATGTTTCTGAAGCCTTCCTGTATTGTTACTGTACTGCAGTTTTGACCACTGTGGAACACTAATTCTGGCTCTAGAAGTTGAAACTTGGTCTGTTCTCCCAAGTAACAAGTGATAGGACAAGAGGAAATGGCCTCAAGTAGTGCCAGGGGAGGTTTAGATTGCGTATTAGTAAAAAAATCTTCACAGAAAGGGTTGTCAGGCATTGGAACAGGCTGCCCAGGGGAAGTGGTGGAGTCACCATCCCTGGAGGTGTTTAAAAGGTGTTTAGATGAGGTGCTTAGGGACATGGTTTAGTGCTAGTGTTAAGTTAGGTTGTGGTTGGACTCGATGATCCTGAGGGTCTCTTCCAACTGAAGTGAAATGATTGTATGATACAAAATAATATATCCTGAGAATATGCACCCATGTAAGGAATGGGGCTTGAAATTTTGAAATAGTTTTTGTTAGAACTACATAAAGAAATAAAGACTGGTTGAAATTAATAAGTTTACATAAAATATCATAGTAAATTTAGGAATTAGAGTGAACTCAGTTAGAACTTGGTGTACTGAGCTAGTGAATTAGAACTCAATGCAGCAATGGAATTTCTGTGAATCATTACAAACCCAGAATAGTTACAGAGTATCATGTATCGCTTAAATTAGACAATCAAAACAAAAGGAAAGTTTTCATGTTTTACTAAATAAAGTCATTTCCTCAATTTCAAATCTCCTCTTCCCTTGGATGTGCCCTTCCCCATGTTAGTTGAACACAGCAAGCAGTCTGTAGAGGAAGAAGAGATCTCCTTGACTTGTTAACCGTGTTGATTCTTGACAAGAAAAATATTATAGATTTAAAATTAATATTTCTCTGCGTGTTTCCAGCAGAGTTTCCATGCTAAATAGAATCAGAAAGTGATGCCAAGAGATATACATAGCCTTTGGGCTTTGTTGTTCGTGTTTTACTTAAAGAAATTCCTTTTAAACTAATGATGATTTATTACTGACTTGCCTAGGTTATGTGCGGTTCCTTATCTCTTTTGAGACTTGTGGAATTTTGATTTTTGTTTCCTTTTGTTTCAATTCAATGTTGCGACTCTTACTGAAATTACACAGGACAGTTTTAGCTATCTGTTTTCCGAGTTCAGTCATGCATATTTGTTCTCTGGAGCATTAACAGTTATGCAGAAGCTAAATAAAATGGTTCTTACTGGTCTGCCACTTTAACTTACTGTTCATTGTTTTGCTACAGGTTAATATCCATTAAAATGAAAAAGTTATGTTTTAAGAAAACCTTCAAATATTCTAGGAAGTACAGTAATTAATATGTTATTGTGTTGAGTTTAAAGTTTCTTCTGAGAATTGATCCACAAATCACAAGACATAAATATTTTTAATTATCTGGAGAACACAAAGCGTCATGGCATTTGTTATCTTTTAGTTCCAGTTACTTGAGTAATTTTTACTAGAATGAGAATCTTGCAACTCCCCTTCATGAGAATCTTCTGCTGCTTCATTCCCCACCCCCCCTCCCCCCGCCCCGAAATGTGGTATGAAGAATAAAATGGTGCACGTCAGTCACTTAAAAAAATTGTTTTATCAGTTTTAGGAAAAAGATATAGAGATAAAATGGCTTAATATGAGTCTTGGAAAGAAATGGACCATCGATGGTCACAGAAATTGTTGCTTTATTTACCTGGATCGATATCATAGAATCATAGAACAAGTACCAAGTAATATTCAACTATAAGTGTGCTTAAAAGTAAATGAGAAAATAATAATTTTGTCTGTAATTTATTTATTTGACTTTCAGCTGGGACAAAAGAGAACCACTTAACTGCCACATAAAACCATAGAAATGTTTAAATACTTGCAAAAACTGTCTCAGCTGACTATCACGTGTTCATTAGGAAGGGAAACAGCTGTTCTAGGTGACAAGACTTGTTGCAATATTATTAAACTGATATAATACATTTTTTCCAGAGTGGGAGTATGCCACAATACTGTCTAGTCAGTACTGCAGATATTTTTGATGTGCAAATGTTTTCTTAATGATTGACATTTGAAAATTCAGATTTTATCTGCCTAATATCTGACCCATCGAAATGAAGGAATTTTACAACTCCCACACTTTGAGTATACAATAGAACGTCACCGGTGGTTTTAATGGTGTTTTGTTTTGTTTTGTTGCAGTCGAAATCAGCTTTCTTCTTTGCCAGCTTGTCTGTGTGGTCTTCCTCTGAAAGTCTTAATTGCAAGTAACAATAAGCTAGGTTCCCTTCCAGAAGAGATAGGTCAGCTAAAACAGTTGATGGAACTGGTATGTGATTGATCTTTTATTATTTCTTATTTTGACTTTATATTTAACTAGAAAGAGTAAAATTCACTTTGCAAATATATTTGAATAAATGCCTAAGACTATAATTCAGGTTTATTATTAACTTTTAAGCTTTTCAAGTGCGTTGGGTGGTAATGCAATAATAGGTTCCTTTGTGTTCTTCAGGACCCTTCCAGCAACACCACTGCCCTTGGTTCTTTCAAAACTCAGCTTCTAAGTTCATCGTCTTTACCAATTTTACTCACCACCTGCACTGGCTGCCTGTTTTGCTGTATCAAGTTCATACTTCTGACATCAGGCTCTGCAAAGCTGTATCCCCCTCTGTAGCGTCCTCCCCTTTTCTGCTTCCTTTCTCTCTATTATTATCTGCTTACCACATTGCATTCCCCTAGTGGTACTGGTCTTCTCAGTCTATTTTGATTTTATTTCACTATTTTTTTTGCCAGGCAGCCTTCTTTCCTGGAACACCCATCTAAGCAGATTTACAAAACTGTTACACTCTTGTTTTCAAAGCTGTCCACATGACTACTGTTTCTGCAAGCAACAGATCATCTATAATGTATTGTCTAATAAATGAGAATCTGAAAAGGCAAAACTTATTTTGTACCTTAACTTAAAATTAATTGAATTGCACATACAAGAGAATGCTTCCCTTTCCCTTTATCATCCTCTTTTGTGTATTGTAGCCTGAGACTCTGAATTCTCTGTGGCATATGCGTTGTGTCTTCAGGTTGTTTCTGTTTACCTTGATCTCTTAAGATACAAATTGACAAATAAACCACATTTTGACACTGCATAGTAAAACAATGATATTTTAACTTTTTTTTTTTAATTTGGGACATCTTTTTGGTATCTGAAAGTACCTGCTTTTCATTTTTATAACAGTAGTTTCTCTACTAAATTCTGCTACAGAAATTGAGCTGACCTTGTTTAGGCCCCAGTTCTGCTACCAGTTCTTCATTTATGCAGTGAAGAGGCAACTGTGGGGCTTTTTTCCTTCTAGTGTTCTTTTTGTACAGCATCCTACGGTATCAGGCTTCTGTTCTTTATTACAACTGATCTGGCTGTTGGTGAGGGTTGGAGTGTAGTTACTTTTTCCTTTCTGCGTTATACCTGAACTAAAGACTACCAGGTTTGTTTTGCTTTGTTTGGTGAGCATTATCAATTTGTCTTATCAAACAGTTCAATTTTTTTTGACATGTGATGGGTTTAATTAGATTACTGAAATGGTTTTAATTTAATTAACCTTCATTACAAATGTGTTAGGCTATACTATTGTTTCTGTAGTGCTTAAAATAGATTCAATAAAAGATTGTCATTCTAGTTTTATATATAATTAAGGTTAAACAGAATTAAACACATCCTAATTTAGGGGTTAGGTTGATTGGATAGATAATAAATAGAGATTGGAACCTGTTAGTTGCTTCTAGATCAAATGTAACCTAGCTTGGTGGTAGTGGGCTCATGAAATAATTGAAAGACTTGGCCTGATTGTCTGGTCAAAATCGCCCATTTTAGTTGTGTTAATTGAGGCCTGTGATAGTATTTTCAGTAAAGAGCTGCTGAAGTGATTTCGTATCGCATTTCCCCTCCAATTTCAAGTTTGAACCTTCCCAGTAAGGTGAACTAGCATTGCTGAAGTGTTTCATTTGTTGGTAAGAGTTTGTACATAGCTTAATAGGAGCCCTTGTCTTTATTCTAGAATTTTCAAATGTTAAAAAGTTATAGCTTGAAAATCAATGTAGATTGTAAAGGAGTTGTTTGTTAGTTTAATATTTTTTTTAAAACAAATCAAATGTTTAAGTTAACTTCTGGAATACTGGATTTTCATATTGCTTTCCAGTTACACTATAATTTCAGTGTTACTCTTTGTCACGAAAAACACAACAGTTCCCATTCTAAAAATATTTTAAATAAGAGGCTATAGCAACATATCACTTTGGTAGCCTAGAAGAATTAGGAAAACTGAAGGTCTGTTATTCTTTGTGATTAGAAGGCAGAGGGGGAAGTGAATGACAATGTTTTTTTAAACTGTGGGCATGGTTCTGTTCAGATGACCCGACTACTTAGTTTGATGCCACCTTTAAGTGTTTGGTACATTTTCAGTGAAATAAGTTGTGTTATTTAGCTGGAAATGAGTAAACTGTGGTGTACTGGGAGAAGGAAATAGTGGTAGGATTGAGAGCCAGTAGCTCTATTGGCATATATAATATAATGCAGTTTAGATAATAAGGTGTTCGTTGTTCTAAAATGAGTAAAAAGAAAAAAAAAAAAAGGCATGCTGCAGCTGTTGCACCAAACGTTCAGCTGTGTGAGAGCGATACCAGCCTGGACAGCATGTGGCCTCCAAGCGATGCCGCCACCCAGCCCTCTGGTGGGGCACGTCGTTGTTTTGGGACGTACGCAGTGCTGGTGCTAAGCTGGCCCAGGGGATCCATCCTGACAGGTGACAGGTGCCACCTGGCTGCATTCAGTTCTTGTATTACTGGACTTTGCCAAGCACCCTCAGGTTTTCAAAGCGTTTTACAGCTTTTCACAGGCTGTGTGCAGTAAAATCTATGTGTATGTAGCAAATGGATTGTTGTTGTTATCTAACTTTTTGAACCAAATCGTACCTCTGTAGTCACCCTTGAAGGATACAAGCATAGTTTGCTGCAAGCTACATCAAATCTTTCCAACTAACCATTTTCTTCCTTCTCTCCTCCAAAATGTGGTGGGTGGTTGTTTTACATGTACGCATTCCTGTGCCACAAGTAAAAAATGTATATAATGACTTGGATATTACATACAGTAAATTTTCAGGTATAACTTTAAATTTTAGGGTTCTGGGTTATATAGATCTAACCTATCATACAAGCATTAAAAAAATTATTATATATTCAATTTTTTTTGCAAAATTTGGTTGGGAAACTTACTTTTCTTTGCAACGGTGTAACTCTATCATACCTCTACTGTCAGCCAGGAGTATGAGTGCAGAACTGGTGTGAAGACAATCTGAAACTTATTTTCCATGAAAGACAAGTAATTGGGCAGACATGGCTCATTGATTGCACCCAAAACTATCAGACGTACAGTAAAATTCTGTTCTCCATCCTATTGGGCAGTATTGCACTTGTGCCTTCTTCACAGAAGAGCATTCTCCACCTCTGGGATGCTCCTGTCTCGCACTTGGAAGCCTTTAAATCAGGGATTTAGGTCCTTCACCTCATTCATCTAATCTGGGCCAGCAGCCTGACCAAGTGGGACCTGCTGTCTTCTGTTTCCTAAAAGCATCTGTGTGCTCATGGACCGTGTAACTTCTTTTTACCAGTCTGTATGGCTTGTGCGTCACAAGCTCTGATAGAATCCACCTGCTTATTAGAAATAACAGCTCAATCAGGAGTCCCAAGTTTTAAAATGGATGCAAGGAGGAAATTTACCTCAATTTGTAAGGTTTGGATGGACTTCTGTGTGTCAATAAGTACATCAATATGGAGCCAGAGTACTGTATTTGTTTTCCTGTTTATATTATGCTGAATTTTATTGGCTTAAGACCATTAAAACTTTATCATAAACAAAAGAAAAATCTTGATGATTTTTTTTTCATGCCATTCAGCTTCATGCTGCAGAAATTAGTGTTAAATTTAAATATGCCTTACATTTTTCTGATCTTGAGAAACTGTCCGTGTTGGCATGGCAGGACAAAATGGACTTGATGCAAGAAGTCTGACCTTCAGCAAACACTAGGCCCTGGAACTTGAGTAGGTGTTTGGACTTCACTTCAGTTTTCTGCAGACGTCCATGAAGCAAAGTTCCAAACTGCTGGTTATCTAGTTCCTTTTAAAATTTATTAGCCTGAAAACCAAAGGCATTTGACTTGGATAATATTTCTTCCATTAGTACCAAAGTAATGGGAAAGATAAACACTGTCTCTGTCACATACACGCACATGAAGTCTAATAATAGTCAAGAGCATAACAAGAAATAATGTTACAGGTCTGTGTTTTCCACAGCTAGTCAAACAAAGTAATAAAAAAATTGGATTGCAGTGTTTGGTAGGATAAAAGATACTGGTGTCTCTAGAGATCTTGTGAATGCTGACATGCATGACATAACAGATCCATCTTATTGAGGATGTTATGAAAGGTGGTAAGTGGACTTTGAGGCTACTCACTGCCAGGCTTTTTTTTTTTTTCCTTTAAAATTCTCTCTTTCCCTGACTTGTTCTGATATGTGTGCATAAGTACACTTGGTCCAGAGTTTCTCTGCTGCAAGGTGACTTTAAATTCAGTGCTCTAAAAATTGAGGATCTAATTATGAAGTTGTTTAAAGTGTGTAAGTGAAAAATAGGACAGTAAAGCTTTAAAAATAAATGATCTGGGAACAGTGCAATTAAACATACTGTTCAGCAACTTGAGCGAAAGATGCACTCATTAACTGGGATTTTTAATTTCCTCATCTAAAAGCTACAATGATTTCCTGACTCTGTTTTGACAGGGGAATGAAACTTTGGCAGCGCTGAGATTCTGTTACGAGAAGAAACTGTCTGATGCAGTGAGCAGCGCTGCCAGATCACACTTTGCTTTTACTATTGTTTTTTGTTAACTAGTTTTTAGGCTTGAAGATAGAGCATTAATGTGATGTTTTTGACGAGTATTAAAGCAACTATCTTCAAAGAGATGACTTGGAAATCTGACTGAAGTTGATCTTTACTATGTATTCATAGCAGTTTCTTGTTAGCAATAATGTTAAAGTATAGTATTTCTTACAGTAATACTACTGTGTATAAACTTGACATCGTGCTCAGTATAGCCAGACACTGTACTTTGAACTCAGCTTTACAGCACTTACTCGTTTAGGAATGCTGAAATGAGGATGGGTTCCAATTTCATCCAGATCATTAAACCAGTTGTATTTCGTCATCGAAATCAGACCTACTTAGAACATATGCATTTCCTGAACATTAATACAGAATGCTATTGCTATGTCTTGTGGTTTGTTACTGTTGTGGTTTTGGGGTTTTTTTGTGGTTTTGTTTTGTGGGTTTTTTTTTTTTAATTTTGTTTAAATATTCCCTCCAGAAGAACAAGAACCTTTTTAAAAAAATCAGTTCCACACAGTAGCAGTTTTAAATTTTATCCAAATGTATTTGGTTATATAATCATAGTACCGAGTTCTTCATACAAATAGAAGTTAAAACCAAAATGGTACAACATCTTAAGCAAATGGTTTTGAATGTTTCTATAGAAACTAAATTAACTTTCAAAATTAACTTGTTCTCCAAATAAGAATTTGCTCTGGGTTTTAAGTAGTGCATAAATGTTTTCTCATGTATCTAGTTTTGCATTGTGGAGACAGAACATACATGGTTGCATGTTTTCAGGTTAATAAAATGTTACAATGATAATAGCAAATGAGCTACAATTTCACATCTGCAGTGTTTAACATTTAGGAGCCAGAAGTTAATTTTTTCTGTTATTACTATTTTGCTGTAGGATGTCAGCTGTAATGAAATCACAGCTTTGCCACAGCAGATAGGCCAGCTGAAATCTTTAAAAGAACTGAATGTCAGAAGAAATTACCTCGAAGTTTTACCCCAAGGTAAAAACAAACAAACAAAAAATTCTAATACCTTTAGAGTAGCTCTCTTTATTAGCATTTTGAAAGTATTTTTTGACCATGGAAGTAAATATGATTAAAAAGTAGTAATTACTTTGTGTTCAAATCTATTCCATTTGAGTTTGCAGAATATAACATCCAGTGTGTGAGGTTTTTTTAATGAATTATCTTCATGATTCTAGGCATCTTTTAAGTTGCACATGTACTTAGCTGTGAATGCAGTATGGGAACTGTCAGCTGAGTTTCAGGAAAAACAATGTTTCAAAGTATTTATTTTAAAATTTATTGTCACTTGTCTAACATGCACACTTTTCATTTCCCAGTATAGAATGGAGTAAATGTTGACCATGTTCCTGCCCAAGTTTGTATTTTTCCAGAATGCAAAAGAAGATTTATTGAGAAATATTTTATTATTTTATGGTAAAAATAAATAGATATAATATCTTCTCTCTTTTTTGTTACTTATAGAACTAGTACAACTTCCCTTGGTAAAGTTCGACTTTTCCTGCAATAAAGTGCTTGTGATTCCAATTTGTTTTAGAAAGATGGTGCAGTTACAAGTATTACTGCTTGAGAACAATCCTTTGCAGTCTCCACCAGCACAAGTAAGTAACATCTATCATTTAAATTGTGCCTTAATATCAGGTGGACAATAACAAATTATGGCTTATAAAATGTCACCTTTGCAATTGCAGCCTTCTGAACTTCAGTCATCACAGGCATTAGTTGTTGATATATAAATAAAACACAGAAAACTTCTTATGTTCTGTGTATGAGTCTGTACACCACTTGAACCAACATGAGACTAGGAGATTTCTATACTGTTAGCTGTTTATTTTTGTCATTCTTGTCTGCATATGGAATGTTGCAATATGTATATAATTTTGAAAAAGAGAATTGAAAAACTTCCTGGATAAATTTTCTCTCTGTTAATAAGAACCCAGTTCTAGGAAGTTCTACAGTGATTTACTATTAACTTAAAAAATACGCAGATGGTCTAGAATGTAATCCATGTGAAATACATTTTAATTTGTAGTGTAGGTTAATAGATTGTGATACACAAAGCAATCAAATTCCTGTTCTGAACTGTAGGCCATGCTGAGAAATGATTATAATAAATGAAAGGAACCTGTGCTTTCTGCCTAAGGACAACTTCATTGTTGTTGACTTGCTGGACAGTAGGTTCAAACTACATTGCTGAAAGCTGCAGTTGTTCTGGATCAGCAGCTGTTGCTTTTATTACATTGGAGAAATGCTTCTCATAACCAATAGTGATGCTGTTACTAAACTCAAAAAATACAGAGCAAGTTTCAGCAAGCACTTGAAGTGTGCAATTTAAGGAAAAAAAAATTCTAAAATGCAGGTGAAACACATCATAAAGATGCTTGGATGCTAGTAAAAACAATATGACTAAGTATAAGGGACATGGTGACGAATTAAATGTCTAATGACTAATTTGGGGAAATATTTGTTCAATGGATGGTTAGTAATAGGTCATATGATATATTTTATCATAATTCTTTTTCAGGGAAAAGCTTATTTGGATTTTTTTAACTAGAATACATTATTTTCTTTTTTTCTGTCTTACTCTCTGAGTAACAAGAAGTAGTTGATCAGGTAATTGAAGTAGTTCTTAGTAATTTTAAAAAAAAGAATGCAATCCATTTTCCTTTACATGGTATCTATTGTGATGAGTTGGGTTTTGGGAAGTTTTACACTAAGTGACATTTGGAATAAATAATTTCTTTCGTTCTAGTTATGAATGTAACTCTTTTTTTTCTTGTCGAACAGATTTGTACAAAGGGTAAGGTGCATATATTCAAATATCTGACTGTACAGGCGTGTCAGATTAAAACAGCAGACTCACTGTATCTTAATGCCATAGAACAACAGCATTTGCCACAACCTGTGGAAGAGAGGTATGTATGAAAATCTCACTTAGTTTTTTCATGTAACATGAACAAAGTGAAATAAATATATTTATATCCTTAGCTTCCAGAGTTTCATTATTTAGGTGATATTTGGAGTGTACTTTTTTGAAGGGATTTGTTTTGCTTCAATATATTTTAATCTAGTACAATCCCTATAAGAGTTTAGAAAAAAATATTTTTAACAATCATATCTGATTAAAGTTAGCAGCACATTAGGAAAGAGCTTAGAAGTGAAGCTTAGTTTAAATCCTAACCTCTTACTAGTAGACTACCGGAATATATTGAAAATATATTGAGATGGTAGTATTATTAATTGTTGTAACTTTCTTGTTAATCTATTAACACATTAAGTTTTAATTTCTTTTGTTGCTTTGTGATTTATGTTGTTACACATTTGTTGCATTGTTGTTTCAAGCTTATCCAGAGGCTTATCCATCCAGCAAAGAGAACTGCATGTATGTTGAGACACTTTTAAAGTGAAATGTGCTTATTTGTTAGCAAAATGAAAGACAAAATCTTTAATGTGTTATGTCAGACATCTAGGAAATGTCATCTTGTATGGTGGTTTAAGGACAAGAACTAACTATGAAGCAGCTCCTTTTTACAGGAATCTCCACAGCTAATTGGAAACCAGTTTTTAGCCAGCTCTTTCTTCACTAACGTGGGAAGTATAATATAGCCAGGCTGAGACAGTACGATAATGCCTTATTTCTGGAGAGAAGTACTCAATAAAAACAAAATGTTGTTGTGAATAAAAAATAACAATGTTACTGCTAACACCCCGGTGAGGGAGGGGAAAATCTCACTGTTGGTCATCTAAATAAGGTTTCAAGCAAATTTTTTTCTTCCATGTATACTTGGAGACATCTTTGTGGATATCTGTCAGGTAAATGCCAAAGGTGGGAAGAATCCACGATGAAGAATAGGTTTTCAATTTGGGAAACACCTACTGGTTTTCTGTTTTGCTCTTTTAGTATACAAGAAAATTGACAGGAATGTCATGTCCTGTATGATATTTTGGTCATATAAGATCATACAGGTTAGGGTAAGGGGATAGTACAGAGTAGATACCAGTTGGTAACTAACAGCCTAATGCTCTGTCACATCATAATTACCAAAATTTTATTTTAGAGAATAACTACACTTCTAAAGAAAAAAACATAATCTGATTAGGATTTCCATATGCAGTTTCTATTAAAAAATCCTTAGTATTTACTGATAATTTAAGATTAGTATTAATCAGATGTCTTATTCATGTGAAGACCGATAAAATTCTTTTTTAAATTGCTGTATCAATCTGAATTCAGGATTGTAACTTTCAGGATTGCAAATGAGAGAATAATAAATATTATTAAAAACAAGTTAGGTGATGGGTCTAGTAGCATACTTTAAAATGAGTAGAGGTCATACTAGGTAATGAAACCAGAAGAGAGAGCACTTACCATTATTATAGTCATTTTCTTAAAAACCTAGATTTCAAAGTCTATTTTAAAGCACATAAAGAAGGTTTCTGTGTTAATAACTACTTCAAGCCGCAGGGAAATATCAGTTCATTTTTAACGCGTCAATGGTTACAATTAAATCAATTGACTTCAGTTTGAGTTCAACTAGTTTAGTTGCTTTTCCCGTGGTTAAATGAGTTCAGTCAGACACCTGTGCTACTTGTAGATGATAACTGTGTTTTTACATAGTGTATAGACAAAAAAAAGCTTTATAGCACATTATTTCTGTTGTTTTTGTTAATCATTAGGCTAACCAGATGTTCTACCTTATCTATTTTACTATCGCCAGAATACAAATGTGTATTTTTTAACCATACTAGGCTATTTCACCTTCTGCCATTAAGACTGGTTGGAATTTTGCTTTGATTTAAGCCAGGACAGAATTCTAATGGTAAATGCTATGATAGTTTTTTATTGCTTTGGGGTTTTTTTAAATTTTTTTTTAATTCTCATCTAGCATTGATGACATCTACCCAAGTAAAAAGGACTCAGATTCAGGTGTTGGTAGTGATAATGGTGATAAACGTTTGTCAGCAACAGAGGTAAGCTGCCTGAATACTGTGTCCAGCTTCCCTTCCCTCCACACCCATATTTTGGCTGTTATGGAAATGAAGCAGAATTATTGTGATTTCTAATGGTTTCCCTCTAGTTGTAAGAGCATGTGGTCCGTTCAGAGACGCTTACAAGCTGTTTTGCCGTTCTTACACTTCCTGAAGCTGACTTAGCTTGATAATTAAACTGTTATTCTAGAATTTCCTCTTTAGCTATAAATAACACCTTTAGAAAATAGACCATCTTTCCTGTAATCAAAATGTAGGAATCAGAATGCTGCAAAAAATTGTTTTAAAGACAACCAACCCAATACATTTTTATTAGCAAAAAGGCTTTTCATATGAGAACTATTTACTCATTCTATCCCCGCCCGACTACTACTCTTCTATTAAGGAGAAAATATTGCTGAGATCAGGAATTCCAAATGCATTTGGTAGTAAATTCACCACTCACTGTTCCTTCTGAGGTGACCTTAAATACCTATGTTATACATGAGAATTGTGCAAGCAGTATTAGCATGTTGCAAGTACAGATTCATGTACATTGTTAATTTCAATCAGAAATCTACGTATCAAACATTAGGTAAACATAAAATGATCAGTCATAAAGTGATCATTAAAACATATTTTTGGACAGTTTTTATAAATACGTCAGACATATAAAAGCAAACTACATTTTAGTCTGAATGCTAGCGGCTGTTGAGTTTCAGCTCTTTTACAGAAAATACTACAAGATCATTTTCCATTTGTATAACTTAAATGAATCACTTGTTTGAATACTAGTTGAGCTTTTTTTTTTTTAGGAAGCTTGCTAATTAACTTTGGGTCCTTACACACAGGATGAAGTACTTGATGAAATGACTAGTTTGCATATTTCTCTCTGGTATGTTGGTAGGGTCATTACAGGGTCAATTTTTCAGAGCTATAGTCATCCTGGGCATTTCAAGTGAAAGATGTAGTGTTGCTGTAAAATTGATCACAGCAACTTGAAGGCGAGTTCTGCTTTAAGGTAGTGCACTCATGCACCTCATCTTTTCCTAAAAGTGTAGCATTTTCATTCATATTCCACCCTGCTTTGGTCTTATTTTATCATTAGTTAAAATTCATTAGAGCAACAGGATGCTTACAAGATCCAGATGGTGTCCCTGTTTTGTTACCCATATGAGTGACACATTAGTACCAGCAAAAATGCATATGAAGATTCTTTCAAAATGCATCATCTGAATTCAGTGTTGGAATAATGTTAAGTATTTTTGATTCTTATATGTCTGTTGTCATCTTCTATTGCCAGCTGCATAAAAATAAAACTGTGGACGAAGGAAGTGAGATACTGTATTTCACCTAGAAAGGAGCAATACTTTTGTATTATTTCACACTGCTTTGGATAGTTTCTATTTCATAGCATACTGGCAGGAAACACCTGGAAAATCAATTGCAAAATTCTGTAGGCCCTGAAAGTGAAACATAGCATGTTAAAGAAATGATTTCTGTTTACAGATTGAATAGCTGGTGGGTTTATTTTTTTACACCAACACTCCAAAATATTTTGCTAAAAGCTGTGTATGTTACTCTGCTGGAAAAAAAAAAAATCTTGCCTCTTTTAGTATTCAGAACTTGTAATAATGCATATAGGAACATTTTACTTTAAAATTTTCAAATGATAGTTGTGAGATTAACAAAACATGAATCTTTTAACTGAATTTAGTGCTTAAATGTCACATGAGATACAAACTGAAAGAAAGAGAAGGAACTTCACTGTAACCTTAACTGTCAGAATTAATCTATATAGTGCGTGTCTTTTTTTTTTTTAAGCTGTTGGATTGTTGTTGTTTCAGGTGTAAAAGAGCTAGTGAATTTTGTGCTTAGAGTACTTGATGTGTGGTTTATCTTCTCTTTGAGATCCTAATTTGTTTTGTTTTAAAATAAAATTTATTTTAAATTAAAAATTTATTTTAAGAATTGATAAATAGGATCAGTACTGCAATGTTAGTTCACTTCATTATAAAGCTTCATCATTTTGATAAGGCTTTATCAAGTCTTTGAATATCCTTTTGAATTTTTTCTCTTTCAGCAGAATAAATATAGCCATTGAATTCATAGAGTTAATGACATACGGTTTATTCATGAAGCACACTTACGGTGGTCCACATTTACAGAGTGTGTTAAGTCCAGACTATCCATGGCAAATAGGAATAACCATGCATATTTTTGATACAGTTTTTCAAGAGCAAAGCAGATTTGCCCCATTCCTATCACAAACCTTGGATTCAGGATTTTAAAAAAAGCATTTTCTGCATGGTATATGAACATCTAAAGGTAGCAAGAATGGCATATTTTACTGGAAGCTAGCAACTGTGAAACTGAAAAACTGGTTGTATGGAATAATGTCCCATTCTGTTGCAGTTCTTGTGTTACAATGGGCTGAACTGATAAATGGAGAAATATAATTTCCTTAAAAAAAATATATTCTTAAAGGATATGGTGGAAACTACTATATATGTATTGTAGCAGTTACAGAATACATGTATGGAATATGTATGCTCAGAGTAGCAAGTTACAGAAACACAGAGCATCTAAAGAATGAGCAAGACCAGTGAGTTTGTTGGGAAAAGATTTGCAAAGCTCTGAGAGACTGCTTTAGTGGTATGCTCTCTGTCTCAGGAGTGCAAGAATAAAAACTTGGCCTCTTCTAGAAACTGTTTTTCATAAAATCCCTTAGGTTGGAAATGACCTTTAAGATCATTGAGTCCAGCCATTAACCTAACACTGCCAAGTCCACCACTAAAGTCCCTAAGAATCTCATCTACATGCCTTTTAAACACCTCCAGGGATGGTGACTCCACCACTTCCCTGGGCAGCCTGTTCCAATGCCTGACAACCCGTTCTGTGAATAAGCTCCAATCTGAACCTTCCCTGGTGCAACTTGAGGCTGTTTCCTCTTGTTCTATCACTTGCTACTCAGGAGAAGAGACCAACACCCTTCATGTTACAACCTCCTTTCAGGTAGTTGTAGACAGCGATCAGGTCTCCCCTCAGCCTCCTTTTCTCCAGGCTAAACAGCCCCAGTTCCCTCACCTGCTCCTCACAAGACTTGTGCTCCAGGCTCCTCAGCAGCTTTGTTGCCCTTCTCTGAACCCTCTCCAGCACCTCAATGTCTTTTTTGTAGCGAGGAGCCCAAAACTGAACACAGGATTCAAGGTGGGGCCTCACCAATGCCGAGTACAGGGGGATGATCACTTCCCTAAGTCCTGCTGGCCACACTATTCCTGATACAAGCCAGGATGCTGTTGGCCTTTTTGGCCACCTGGGCACACTATTGGCTCATGTCCAGCCGGCTGTCAATCAACACCCCCAGATCCCTCTCTGCCAGGCAGCTTTCCAGCTGCTCTTCCCCGAGCCTGTAGCGCTGCCTGGGGTGGTTGTGACCCAAGTGCAGGACCTGGCACTTGGCCTTGTTAAACCTTATGCAATTGGCCTCACCCCAATGACCCAGCTGGTCCAGATCCCTCTGTCTGGCCTTCCTACCCTCCAGCAGCTCAACACTTCTACCCAACTTGGTGTCATCTGCAAACTTACAGAGGGTGCGCTCCATCCACTTGTACAGATAATTGATAAAGAGATTAAACAGAACTGGCCCCAGTACTGAGCCCTGGGAAACACCACTTGTTACTGGCCACCAACTGAATTTTACTCCATTCACCACAACTCTTTGGGTCCGGCCATTCAGCCAGTTCTTTACCCCATGAAGTGTATGCCCATCCAAGTTGTGAGCAGCCGTTTTCTCCAGGAAAATGCTGTGGCAAACAGTATCCAAGGCCTACTAGTTATTGCTGTAGTTCACCTCAGGGGAGGATGTGAGCAGGTCCCACTGTGAGCAAGTTGCTGCCAGTCCTACAGAACAGCAGAGCTCTAGGGGCATGGGACAGGAGAGAGGACAGTGTGTCAGCACTTCTGTGTGTAGCCACTGTCTGTAACGTCATAGACAGGATAAGCTTGGAGATAAAGGTAATGTGGTTTAGTGTACCAGCTAATACAGCTGAAAAAATGCATGATCTTTAAATCCAATGAAGAAAAGCTAGTGTATTTGAGAGTTATTTGCTTTTTTTTGGCTCTACCACTCAATCTCATAAAACATATTTCCACAGTGTACAAAGCTCATCTTGCTTGCTATAGGCATTAAATTAAGAATCAAGTGTTTCTGTTATTTCTTCTTAGCCGTCTGATGAAGATACTATCAGCTTTAATGTTCCAATGTCAGACATCGTGGAAGAAGATCAGGTTGTAAAGGAAGATTCAGGTCGCCATGCTAACTCAAGAAAAGGTTGGAATGTAAAAAAAGTGGAAGTTAAACACAGGGGAATTCTGTCAATAATTCTGTGTGTAAGAGTAAATTCAATTTGCAAAAGTCACAGCCCAACAAGCATCAGTCTTGCATAAAAGCAGAGTCCATTTCTACAGCTGGACTTAATGCATATATAAAGCTTTATTACTTGAAGTCAGCATGACCCCTGGAAATAAATAAATCTCTTCAGATGTTGAGAGAAGGTGTAATTTTATCTAAATTTTATTAAAGTAACTTAGTTTTTCTAAATTATATCTACATAGTGATAAACAATGTTTCTCCAAAGTCTGCACATACTAATGGTAAATCACAGGATGAACTCAGTGAGTCGCATATGGAAGCTACATAAATAGAAGATCAGCCTTTCCCTAGTGTTACATACTAGATTAAATGAACATCAATTGAGATACTGATCAGAATTTAGTAGAATACTGAGATAGTAACAGCATTACATCCTACCTACTGTGTTATAGTATAACAACTCTAAAGTTGCATTAAACTGCAAGTCACTGACTGAGACATCTGAATGTCCTGAAATACTCTGGCTGTCCGTGTTCTTGTGCTGGTACTGGCAAGACGTATTTGGTGTAGTTCAAAACTGACTCCATCAATGCCTGTTCTGGTGCTTCTGATCTGAGACTGTAGGAGCCCAAGGTATTGATTTATTCCAACTTTGAAATTAATTGGCATCACTCCTTAGAAAGCAGAAGTCTTAATTTGCTTGAGGTTCTTAACATGCTTTACATTTAAACTTTGCTTGGTTTTGAGCTCTCTAATTTAATACAGTTAAATTGCATTGAGTAACAAATGTTGAGCTGAACCAGAAATCATTATTCTATCTTTTTAAATTGTTTTTATTAGTGGAATTCCATCAGGGATCTTCACCCTTGATTGTCAATGATAAGTCAAGAGAAACGGGAAGCCAGTTTGATGAATCAGATACTCTTACTACGGAATTTATGAGTTACATTAAGGCAAGTTTTGTGACAGTTTTAAATGGGGGGAAATATCTTCATTGCTTTCGTAAGCGTAGAGCAAGCAGGAATGACAAACTGACGACATTTTAATGAATAGAGACCACAGGTGGTATTCATTGTCATAAAAAATAGAGAAGGCAAAAATAAGCAGGTAGGTTTAAAGTGATTATAAGTAATCTAGGAGGTCAATTTAGCCACAACTCTTTTTCTAGTATATATGAGAGTTATCCTTTAACTATGTATAAACCTTCAAGAAAATGTGGCATATATGTTCTGTACTATTTGCTTTCTGTTTTGAATTAAGAAATTTTTGCATTTGTTACGTTAGGAAAATGCAAGAAGATTTTTCAGAATTGTATGTGGTGGCTAAAGTTATGAAATAATGTTACAATATTGAAATACATTTTCTTGAATGTTTTAAAATTATAGTGGAAATGTAGAGATCTTTAAAGACAATAGATCATATTTAAAATAAAATCGATTATTCTAGGAACCTACCTCTTACAAGATTTGACAACTTCCTTTCTTGATGGATTTTGGGAGTATACACTGACTCTCCTGTGTACTTCGTAGATGCTATAGGTGATAGGAGAGTGCATTTGAGTAATTGTGTGTATGTTTTTGTGTATAATAAAGCATATGTGTGTGTATATAATGAACTATGCAAGAAAACACAGGTTATCCACAATAAGAAACTTTGAGATGGTACCCATCAGCCTTTTTTGTATGGAAAGGTCTGGGTGCCACTTTAATTTCCTTAAGACATTCATTACTGAACACTCGTGCTCTGGATTGCTGGTTACGCATGTCGTTAGGTAGTTGTTAAATCCATTTGAAAGTATTACTCTTGTCTTTCTGTCATGGTTAATGAGCACTTGCTTATTAGTCATGGAGCATCTTCCTGGCATGTGGCTTCTTGTTGGGGAACTGCCAAATGTGCTTCCTTTTGCAACTGTTTTTCACAATGAATGACCTTTTAGAAATTGTTCTGTTGTGCCTTTTGTCTAAGTTGTATTTTCCCCATTTACTTATTTTTTTTTTCTTCTATTTGTGGCATTACATTTAGTGGAATATGTCTAGACTTAAGTGTCTGAAAAAGCTGCAACGGAATCCATAGAAATGTACTATGAGTCATTAGTGATCGCTGTTGTGTGGTAGCTCATGTAATTCACTTGCATTATTATATAGCAAGAACTACCTGATGAATTTATGAATTGAATGTAGTTAGGTAGACTGCATAGACTGAGGAGTTTTTGAAAGATTCTAGAGAAGTTTTGAGCAAGTGGGTTTTTTCCTGTGAAAATTCATTTGCTGGATACTTTTTCTAGATCCCTTGTAATGCAAAGATATTTAAGAAATAGTAGTAGTATTTTGTAGCATTCCTGTGGACGTGATGTCTCCTCTTCATTTATAGGCTGGAAGAGATTATCTAGTATGGCTATTTTTAAACTAATTTTCTCCTTCTGTAGAGGTTGTTAAGGTGTGCAAAGAGGCACTGTATCACTTCCATCTTCCATCTCTTATAGGAAAAAATGTGCTGGGAAGTAATAGTGAAAAGAGAGAGGATGTGGCCTTTCAGCTTCTTGGAAGCAGACTTCTGGTTCTGCAAAAGATCTCTATTTGAGCAACCTTTCTGGTTTTTGTAGCAGCAAAGATCTTGAAAATGTTCAGCTACTTGCAGAATCTCTGGGGTGGTAGCCACAGAGGAACAGGATTTAGAAACAAAGGGAGAAAAAAAAAAAACCCAAACTTTTCCCTTTCATAGTTACTAAAGACATGTAGTTATCAGAAAACTATTTACATACTAAATACATGTTGCTTATTATTTCTTGTTATTTACACATACAAATGTGAATTCGGTAGTGTTGATAATTAGGAAGAGTTATTTAAAGCTGCTGGAAATGTAGGATACTACAGTTTATCTTATATTGGCTTGTTCTTTAGTGACTTTTATACTAAAAAAAGATGGAGGTTTTTTTTGATAGTTAAAATATTTGTAGTAGTAGTATTTTTAGATAGTTATGATGTTACTAAATGATCATAGGTTTGCTGCAAACAAATTTTCAGCAAATGCACACGTGAGGTGAATGAATGAGATAGAATAGAATGCTTTCATCCTCCCCTGACAAAGGAGTAGACACATCTGAAGCTGACCTTACATTATACTGTGTATATACTTTGTATTTCCCTTCCTCATTCTTCTCATTTCATCATCATGTTTTTCAGTAGTATACAATGTGAAGACTGTTCCCTTGGGAATGTCCTCTATCATAAGAAGATAATATTATCCAAAATAATGTGTTGCAGACACTGGTTCAGTAAAATATAGGTTACTGTATTGATTTTCAGTATAAGAATATTGCCAGAGTGAGCAGTTTAATTTTTTTTAAATTTTGATATCTTCTTAATGTTATGGCAGTTGAGATCAGCAGTTGGTGACTTGAACAGGTAGTAGATCCATTTTATTCTGAATATTTTGAACTTGAGGCATTCTCCTTCTTGTGTGGATTTCTGAGTCTGTGTTCTTTGGTTTATATTTAGCCATGTACTAGAATGCCTTTTGGGATAGTGGGCGTCTTCTAAAATTGAGATTCTGGTTAACCAAACCATATGTAAAATCAGTACAACTTGCAGTGCAAAAGAAGGGCTTAGGATTGGAAGATTTTGTAATTTTTCAAATGTTAGTAATTTATGTGGCTTTATTTATCTTATCTATATAATTATGCCCTCAGAATACAGATCACCTTCTAGAATAAGTGCTGATTTTTTTTCATTTTTTTACGGGAAAAATCAACGTACTTCATTCCCATAAGGAGAAAAAGAAAGGCTTTATTCATTCTGCTGGGGAATTGGGCCATCTTTTGGGAATGTTAGAGAAGCCAGTGCACTCTTCAGTGACACATCTGGCAGAGTTGGACAGCATCTATTGGTACAGGGTGATGCGATTGTGCCAAACACATGACACAAAAGAGGACAAGCCTGTTGATTCTCTACTAGTACAAAAGCACATCCATTCAGAGAGCTGCTGTATTTACTGGCAGCTGAACTACCTCAGTGTTCCTGCTTATCTGAGATAAAAGAGAAAAGAAAATTGCACAGTACCAAATAGAAGCATAAAAGAGAGAGTCATCTTTTCTAATAAGTAGCACTTCATAGTTACAGGTAGGATGTTACAGCACCTAGTTATAGGTACGATGGGGGGGGCTCAGTATGCTGACATTGAACCCCAAATAACCGGCTGACTGATAGGCAGTTTTTGTTCTGATTAGTTTTAAAAAAATGTGTTAGTGGCTGTTAAAAATGTCAAATAGGAATCCTGTTAACAATTATGGGTGAAGTACATAATTGCTACCGTTTGCGTATTTGGAATTTCCTTGCTCTGTAAACAAATTGGCTGCAGGAGGAGAGCCAGTAAGAGGAGAGTTAGGGTTGTGCTTAATTGAAAAATTGTTTGCATACACCAGAAAGGCACGAATGAAATCTGGGACGTAGACTAAAGAATTCTCGTGCTGCTTGACTTCCTTTCCACAGTGAAAGGAGGGTAAGGGCTGTTGACCTAAATAAAAGCTGAACAGTGAACAGAAGATCTTGTAATCAGTATCTTAAAATGGGGTAGAGTGAGGAGTGGAGCAGAAGGATTGCATTGCTTCAACTAGCCACCAGAAACTGTTACATAAATTAGGTCAGTGCAGAGTCTGAAAGCAAAATTTATCTACCTACTTAATTGCGAAGTTCAGTTCTCAGTATCACTTTGCTTACAGAGCAGAGCAGCAGAGTGTGATGAGTTATTGAGAATAGAAGAGGACACACAATGGCAAACAGACGAAATGTAAGTATTTTTTTATGTATCTTTAAGTAATTAGCTGTGTGATTTCATTAGATTGATCAGAACTGGCATTTCCTTATCAGTTGTTAATTTTGTAGACTTGGAGGCATGACAGAAGCACGCTTAGTGTGTGCTCAATGTTTTATACATTATTGCTAAATAGAGTAGATGTCATATTACAACTGATTGATTTATATGCAGCAATAACACTGTAATATTTTTTTTACCTATGTAGAATGCAAGCTTTAAACTGTTTTTTGATATTCAGTCTGTTAATGGCATTGTAAAAAGGATTTTATCAAAACTTGTAAGATCTAAATTCGATGTACGTTTTTAAAAGTGTCATTTAATTGGAAAAAATACCTTTATCTTTTTTCTTCTCTTGTCATAATTTTAACCCTGAAGCAATTGTTAATTCATAGAGAAGAGCAAGTGAATTCAAGTGAATTCAAGAGCAGAGCAGAGCAAGTGAACATCACTTGCTGAGGAGAGTGCCTAAGGAAAGGGGATTTAGCATGACAGTGTACTGTGAAGTTGTCACTAAGCAGAATGGTGGAGTCCTATGTGATTTAAAAACAAAACTTGAAGGAAGGGAAGAATAAGTACTTTCTGAAAGAGCTTTATTGGTAGAACTACCAGACAATTGTGTTTCTAAACCCCGAAAAGAATTACAAGTGTTGAAAAGCAGAAGAAAGCATCCTGATCCATTAAAGAATCATTGTATTTAGTAATTACGTTAAAACAATACATGTGATGAGTGCAGTTAATAAAGAATCAAACATGGGTAAATAAATTTTCAATTTTAGAAGTCAGTCTGTTTAATTAAGTGCTAAAAATTTTAGTTCATCACGTTTGTTTATGTACGTGTGTATTAGGTTAAGGGGGCTTTGTTAAGGACAAAGTGCTGGAGATTTTTTTCATAAATTCAGCACACACTAGTGTGCACAGAGGCTAGTTTGTCCCCTCTGTAGTGTTTATGTTCCAGTTGGAAGATACAGCTCACAAACTGAAATTCAGGCTATTTTTGATAATTGCTGTTGTTCCTCTCTTTTTGAATACCTCTGTTTTCTGTTACAGAATAAATTTATCAGAAGAACAAACTCTTGATATAGAAATGATAGAACAACTAAGAGAAGCAGTAGATTTATTACAAGATCCCAACAGGTACGTTTACAGTAGCTGATATGTTAATGTCATATATTTAAAATTTTTTTGAATGACTTTGGAGTTCTTTATAGTGATGGCATTTCTGTAGTCTCCCTCTGAAATCAAAAGGAGAAAGAGGCACCTAGAGAAATTTACTTAGATTTCCTCTGACTACAGAAAGCGAGGCTTTATAATTTAGGTGCCTGTTACAAGTGGCTAAAGTCAGGTGGAATGACTGAATCTGCGAATAAACAAAGGACTAAGTATTTAAAATAAAATAAATGCTTGTCCTACTGAAAAGGACTGACAAGAGTGGCGTAGATGGTTCTGTCCAGATGGTTGCTATTGCTTTTCTTAGCGTAATTACCTTCAGAAATCAATTAATTTCAAAACTAGGTACCTAATTTTTCTTCATTACTTCTATGAGGTAGCTGGTTTAGAGCTTAATTTCTCTGAAGACTGGAAACCTTGTCGCTTCCAGCCTAAAGTATCCTTGTTTCTCCTTCCTCCCTTGACCAGTTCACCATGACTGTTCTTCAGTTTCAATGCCTATTTTGGTACCGTTTTTTCACCTAGCAGACCTTTCTACTTTTAAGGATAGAAATTCACTCCTGTTAGTATTTCTAGAGAGAAAATGTATCTGGCTTTATTTTGAGTCATATAGAGAATTCTTGAATCGTATACTAAATACCTGAATTAAAAGTATTCTTGCTTGATAAGAAGTTATGCACATTAAGAAAGCTTTTTAGTTCCCGTGATTTCTGCAAGGTAGTATACCATTGCTTCTGCACCTCATATGAGGCTTATTATTTTGTGGGAGAAGTGTTGCAATTAAAAAAGGAAGAAGTCTGGTTTGGAAAAAAGTGTCATTAAAAAAATTTCGGTTGTTACTTTTTTTTTTTGGTCAAATATTGCCCCAATGTTTCCTATATATTTAGTTTTTCTTATTAAATGTAAAATGGCAATAAAATACAGAAAATTAGACTATTTCTTCTAGCATATTCAGATGTGCTTTCATTAGTAACACTATAGTAAATTTGAAATACGGCTATTAAAAATGGTTAGTCATGTCATGTATGTCTCTATTTTCTACCTTTTTTTTTACATAGTGTTACATTTTTGTAGTTGCATTTTCTTTTTCTAACCTTAAAATATGAGTATTTATTTTTAATTTAATGAGTGCTATATAGGCTTTTCAGTGTATGTGTCCTTTATGTTAACATCCAGATTTACCCAGCAAGATACACTTGGGTGCCTAATACTTGCCGAGTGATACTGTCGAGTTTTAATCTTCTGGGCCATGAGTTCCTCATAATTTCTTTTATAAGTACTGGATTACCTGGCAGTTTGCTATATATTTGCATTATATAAAGCAGCATGAGAAAATTTTAGTTTTCACACTGAATAGTTTTTGTGTCTTTATCCAGATCCCCAGAGGTATTTAAATGCTCCTATTGCTCCTTAGTTTGAGAGGCACAAAGCCTTTGTGTGCATTTATTAATAACTTAAACCTAGAGCATGTCAAAAATTTTAACTTTCCCCAAAGAGGTTTCCTTTGTGCATCAGTATAACTCCAGTCAGCTCGTCAGGATAACCTAGTCGAAGTTACTAACTCTAGCCAGAATTATCCTTATCTCACACTCAAGTCCATTTAGGAGTTAGAAAGAGAAACCACTGTAGGAGCTGAAACAGTAGGTGAGGCTGAGATACCTGGCATGCACTGACTGGAGTTCAGGGTAGAGCATATCAATTGGAGCTACTGTCACTAACAGGTATGACTATAAACTCTTAAAACACTTGTCCAGTTATTGCTGTCCTCGTGTTTTGCAGAGTTTCAGACTTGACCTTTTTCAGTATTTTCAGATGTTTGCTTCAGATTCCTGTATTCCCTTTCTGATATTCACTGCTTTCTTTCAGACCATTGTCTGTCGTGTGAATTTATCCTTGCGCCGCTTTATTTTCATCCACTTTAAATTAAATTTGAATATCAAACCAGGGTTGTGGCTTTTATTTGAACACAGGGTGCTAGAGGTTGGATATGGAAATGTACAATCTTGTAGAAAATGGCATGGTTCTTGGTAGTAAACAGGTCCTTTTGTTTTGATATGAGCCATTGCTCAGGGTGACATTTTGCAGATGAAATCATTAACATTGCTTTGACTTAATTGGTGATAGTGAAGCAGCAGGAGGCATTTCAAAAAGTTATTAAGAGATAACAGGTATAAACCATGACTATTTCGATTTATCTATTTATTTGAAATCAAATACTGAACAGAATGGTTACCAAAGCTGTACGCCAGTGCAATGTTTTTATTTCAAACCTTGCAGATTAAGTATGGATATTTCAGAGCGCAGTGGTGTGAATCTGTATCCCATGGAACCAGCAACAGCTTTAGAATTTCAGGAGTCTACAGTAAAGTGTGTTTATCTACCTTTTTTAGATAAAAATAATGCATTTGTTAGATTAATCATATTCAAGTTTCTACACAATGAATTACATATTTGTATTTGTTTATCTTTATACATAGCGGTCAAATGCAGATGGAGATGTCTTCCCTTGGTCAGGTACGTTAATGAGTGTATCATTAAAAAATATTTAGGGGGGAAAAGGCCGGAAATGAGCCAACACTTTAGTGAATTATTAATCTACCAAGCAGAGAAGGGAAAAATTTAGTAGACTGGAGGACAAAACTAGTTATTCTTTGACATTTTTATGGAATTGTTTTTATTTTTTATATGCATATACATAAATTTTTTTCTGGGTTTGCCAATTTTTCATCATAGTTGCCCCCCACGGCTCTAGCCCCCGTGCATGGCTTTCATGTATGCCAGTTCATAGCACAACCATGCACACTCATCCACCATCCCACCCCCTGTCTCCCTATTCTGGTGTAGGAAAACAGTATACTCGTTAAGGATAGCCCCAAAATATTTTGTAAGCTATAAATAAGTGTTTTCCCAGAGCACTATCACTATAGTTAAAGCAAGTACATAAAGTATGATTTGAAGTTTTACAGTGTGATATATGCTGCTTGTTATCTGATCTGTATCCTGACTGGTGAACTGGTATTTTTTATGACGTATTTTGTTTAGATTTACATTATCTACCTGTTAGCACTGGCGCTGAAAGTATATATTATCTGCTTATTTCTTTTCATCACAGTATTTGTAAAAAATACCTCTGAGGTAATGTTATACAAAGTAAGACAGAGTTCTATTTCCAGTGATATACAGTTTAAAGAGTTATTTATCTTACAGAGAGAAAATGCTGAAGAGGAACTAGAATTTCAGAGGAGGAGAGAGTTCATTATGGAGAAAGCAAAGCCTGAAGTGAGAACTTGTGAACAGGGTGAAAAATGGTCATTGAGTCAGGTATGGGGCTGTCTGGGTGCACTAAATGGATTGTTGGATTCTGTCAAATTATGTGTGGAAACAATAGTGGGTTTAAGCCCCTTGGTTTGTGGTTGGTTTTTCAGTTTTGTTTTCTTTTTTCATCCCCTTCGCATGAATCTCAAGGTTTGGCTGTAAATTGAAGTTAAGACTTATCCCTCAGGAAAAAAAAAAAACCTAACATGATGAAATTAATAAGTCTTTTCTTCCAGTAAACACTATAGTAGTTGCAGCAGTTACCTTCCCTTGGAAAAAATAAGTCACCTCAAAGTTAGATCTTCAATAAAATGAAATACCTGATTCTTCTTCCCTGTCACCCCAAATACTCTTGTAGTTACCTAAGCTGCAAAGTTATTGTTAACAGCAGTAATTTTAATGTGTTTAATATTACAAACACACTGTATATAGGTTGAGACAATTGTTTTAAAGTTTCACAAGCATTTTAAGTTTTATGCACATTGCAATGACTCAGAAATCGAGAACTATGAAAAAATCTGGTTAAAATTTTTGGTACCTAGGTTATTACTTCAGAACTTGTTTGTATAGAGATTTTTGTGGCTGCTCTTGCAAGATGATTCTGAGAACAAAATTGCATAATGTTCTGTATATATTGATAGTAGCCTAATATGGTCTGTCTTATCCAGATATAGATTAAATCTGTTTTGTCTTGATGCTTTCAGATGTTCTTACATATAATCATCATTACTGTCGAATAGTCCTATGATATTGTTGTGACTTTGTTGATCTTAATTTTGTCGTCTTTTTCTTTAAAATTTCAAATAAAAAAAAAAATAGTTGCATCATCTCTTTTATTTTATCATTGTACATTGGGGTTACCACACTTGATTTGGAACAGTTCTTACTACATTGCTGAGATAACAGATAAGGCTAATTCAGTATCAAGATGTCTGTGCTCTTTGTGTTTTGATGAACTGCTTAACAAGGACACTGCTGATTTACTTTTAAGAGCCTTTTAAAAAGAAGAAATAAATCTCCCTTAACTCTTGCAGAGGGCCTGATCTGAACTGTGTTGTACAGGTGAAAGCACCTGGCATGTTCTGTGAAATAGAAACACATCTTGCAAGAGCAAGTTTTTAATCATGTTACACTCTGTGTAGTACAGTAAGAACTTGTGTTATTACTTGCGTTACTAAATTAATTCAATTTAGCATAAATTCAAAATTCTGACTAGCGACCTGCATGCTGTGAGAGAGATTAAACCTGTAACATAGGCAGAACTACCAGGTCTGTCGCAAGAACATAGTAGTCCCTGAGCACAGGAGTACTCAAGTGTGGGAGTCCCCAGGTAGAACTGGCTGGGATCAGATCAGTAAGACTCTTTTCTCTTTATTCTAAGTAATACAGTGATTGAGGTAATATTATGAAAGATGTCTAAAGCTGAAGGATTTTTTTTTTAAAGCTTGAAAAGTAGCCAAGAAAGATTGTGAAGCAAAACGGGTGTGTAATCTTCCTTCCCATCTTGCTGACTTTTGGAAAGCTCTGTGACTGTTGGGACCAAGTGTTCTAGGTGCTGTGTTTTTATTTTTGTTTCCATGTTTTATTGATTAAAAAAATGGCCCTAAGGAAATGATTTACAATTGAATTATAATTTGTTTTTACTTACGATAGTTGTGTTTCTGCTGACTGAGTTATGATTAATGCAGAATTAATGATTGTATTTCATATTTATTAATGTGGTTTATGTGTTTCCAATTTAACTATAGAAGAAATGGTAACAAAAGGTAGGTTATACTGCAATTATAAAATAAATTGCTTATGGAATATATCTCTCTTCAAATCTGTATTTTTTTTAAAAAAAATCTATATTTGTGTATTAAGCTTTTGATGATAGCTTAATTACAAAATGCATGAAACAAAATTGGATACTGCATTTGAACCAACAAGCATTGAAATCTTATGTGCAGTTATCACTAAGGATGGAAGCTAAAAAAATAATTGACAAATCTGGATGAATAATTTCCACAAGGTTTTGTTTTTAAATGGTGTTCAACTAGAAATGGAAGTATTTATTATTCATGAAAATTAATTGTTTCAGTGAGCATCGTGAGTAAAATATCCTGTTGTGGTATGTCATTAATATGGTTACTGAGATGTTTGTTGTTGTTGTTCTTTTTGCAGAATGATATAATTGTTTGGAATACGAGTGGGCCAACCTCTCACAATGAGGTAAGATGATAGTGCCATTTGTTTGTCTCTTATGTATTTTGTATGAATGATTTATATACTAAATGAAACATGTAATTGAATATTACAGAAAATATGACTGAGCTCATCACAAACTGCTATGTGGTTTATTTGGCCTGTGGTTTATCCTTCTTCTCTTACGGGATTTACTAGGGTATAAAAAATGCTTTCTGATAAGCTTCTTTCTAAGTTACGTAGTTTAGTATAAAACATTTCATTTTTTTACATTTTGTTTGTTCTGCCACATTTTCTTTTTTTTTTTTGTCTCTTCCTTGTTCCACAGTAGTTTCTATTGATTTCAGTGCAATTTCTTTTTGCACAGTTGTAACATGTCCTTGATTAGTTTTCAGAGAGGAGTCTGATTTTATTGATCCTATCACTTTCGCAGTGCGAATCTCAACAGAAAGTCAAAAAGGGAAACTGCAGGGAGCTCCTTATGGAGATTATTTCCCTTGGTATTTTCTGTATAGAAACAGGTCTTCTCCCTCTCCATTGCACTCTGGATGAGCATCTTGCAAATTCATGAGCACCCAGCCACCTTGCACCACTCTTGGTGATGGGACTCCTATAGTTCCTGCCTCCCTTAGGAATCACTTTGTAAATAGGATTCCCATGATGGAATTTGGTTATAGGACTCATTCTATGTTACCATTGGTGGTGTGATGATTACACCTCACCTTCTTTTGTGTGCTGCTACTTCATTCTTCCTACTGTGACTGTTAGCCCAGCTCAGGGTCAGGGGCAATCCTGCTGTGAGGTATATGCCTAACTCCCTCTTTTCCACTTTTTAGGCAGAAATTCGGTGTTGCATGGAAAATACCATGCAGAATGGTAATTAATTCTCTGAAAGAAACAAATATATCTAAGGAAAAATGCGTCTTTGTTTTTCTAAATGTACTATGCCACAAAAATGTATGCTTCATGGAAATAAGAAAACTGAGAAATAATTGAGCTTATTTATAGCTAGGGGGAATATCTTGTAATCTTTGGCCAGAAACTCATATTTTCCAGCAAACAAATAGGATGGAATAAAAAAGGGACATTATCAGGGTTTGAGGCTATATTGTGATCAGCATCTGGCAGAGTAGTTGTAGCGTGCAGTACTGTTAACTTTTGCATTTTAATACAGTCAGTTGTGCTGAGATATTCTGGATGTTACTCTTACTTAGACTTATGTTCTTGAATTACACAGAACAAGGATAAAAGTCCGAAAATGTCTCCTACTACAAATGCCACAATCCCTTTTGGCCTGAAACCACGATCAGGTAATGTGGGAAAGAAAATTAACCAATTCGGTGTACTTTGCTTTTTGAGATCTGTGTTATTAATAGACATCTGTATTTTTTTCCCTTAAGAAGGCAGTAATGAAATGTTGTCTATACAACACTTAGAAGATTAGGACATTTTAAGGTTATAGGTTTGAATCAACATTGAATTTGTAACAAATATGTATTTGGCACATTATATATGGATCGTTTTTCATGCCTTACTAATAAATTAGGTGTTTTATAAAATTATGTGTATGTATGTTAAAAAACATGTGTGTATGTGTATAAATACACATTTTATACATGTATACATGCGTATTATCTATGCCGATATACTAATTGAAATATAATTTTTACTTAATTGGTAGATACAGTTTAGATTTTGTTGAATAATATATGTGAATAATTGGGCTTGTTTGAAAATGGTTAGGCATTGCTCTGAAAATCACTCATTGCAATGAATCTTTCAGTAGTCCTGCTTGTGTAAGGATCAAGCCTCATAAGAAGATTAGATGTTTACTTCAGCCAGCAGCTGGGTTTAATGAATTTTCAGTGCACTAAATCTGCATAACCATCAATCTTTTGAACAAGATGCAGTTTATTTATAAAAAAAGAAAAAAAACATTGATATATTTGAGGGCTTGGATAACAGCTTCCTTTAACAACAGGATTAGCTACAGGATTAAACTCATTTTTTATCTTCTCCATGCTGAAGTAGTCAATATTAAGTCATCTCATATCACCTCTAAAGAATAACCTTAGGTTTTTCAGTGTGTTTCAGTGTCCTAAGACTAATTCTGGTTTCTCGCATTCACCACAAATGCTTTTAATCAAATTCTGGTAAACCACTGCAAGCTTGTAGGTTTCCATAATAAAATATCTTGGCAATAAAGTAGCAGTTTCACATTTAAATGTTTAAGAAATTGTACCCATAGATTTGGTGATTAAAAAAAAAAAAAAAGAAAAAAAAAGAAAAAAGAAAAAAAAAACTTCTAAAAAGCAAAGAAAATGGTATTGAAACAACCTTGTTTCATGAAGAGGATATTTTAAACTTCTCGTGTTGTTATGATATAAAAGTTTGACAGATCAGTTGCATTTCCTAGTTTGCTGGACTATTAAAGTCTATTCTTGTATGTTCCTCATGCTTTAGAGATGTTATTTATCTATATATTTAAAGTATGGGTTAAGTTATGAGCAAATGAGTTCTTTCAGGATTTGGAAAAAATAAACCACTGAGTAATATTGCACAGTCTGGTGGCAATGTTGCGATAACACCGTTAGGAGAAAGCTGAGTGAAGGGAAACGGGCTCGTGCTGGGTTGCTGCTGTCACGGGCTGTACCCTGGGTCCTGCTGAGGGAAATCTGCTGCGGGGAATGGAACCAGCATTGTGGGAGAGAACACAAGACCGTGACTTCTTGTTCAAGTGGAAGTTTAACGTGCGCTTCCAAATCTTGATGTATCGGTGCACCAAGTTGCCCTGTACGTAATGACTGGAATAGATTAAGTCAAAATAGCCCAGTGAATCTTTTTTTAGAGGATGACTAGAAAGACTGGATTGCAGTAGTTGAAGTTCTTTGCAACAAATCCTCCAAGTCACATGACGGAAGATCTGACGTGCGCAGCTCCTACAGTTCTTCCCCTGTCTATATTGGAGCTGTGTATATCCTCATTAAATACCAGTCAGTTGGTTATAATCTGTGGATTTTCTTCACTGCACTGATTCAAATTCATATATTTGAATTATTTTGATTATGCTAATACCATAGTGTCTTTTGGTCACAGCTACGGGTTGCAGAAAACTTGATAATCTGAATTGGTTTTTTCCTTTCAATATCATACAGTACAGAGTCTCCAACCTAGAGCCATTACTGCACAATCTTCGACGTCATCACATTCAATTTCAGTCATGTTACCTTAAATTTATACCATGGTAAGACAGGGGAAATTGGTAGTGGTAAAACATTAGGTCCAACTTAAAAAGAAAGTTTATAAGCTATATAGCACAACATAACAAAATGAAACCTTGCAAAGTAGCAGCGAAGCTGTATATTGTTTCCTTTCCTGCTCCCACCCTAGAATGTCTTTAAAAGTGGTATTAAAATTTGTTCTCCTAACACATAGAGTAATTTACAGACAGAAGTAGTACGTGACCGAAAATACTGGCATGTTTGTGAATCCTTCATGTTTTTCCCATTAAAGCTGGTTCACTTGCAATGTCTCTAGTTTCTTCACTGGATTACCTTTAGAACTCTTGTGTTGCAAATTTGAACCATTCTATCATTGTCTGAATTTGTGCTTTATTGCCATTGAGCTGGGCTAGTCTAGGGGTCCATCAATGCTGTGATCCAGGAAAGTTTTTCAGCTCAGTTTGTAGTTCATTTTAATAGCTTTTTTAAAAAATTATTTTTCATTTAAGTTCTTCATGCCCTTACGGGAAACCTGAAAAGTCATTGGAAATGAGTTTTAGCTATTCAGTTTCATTAGGGCTTACATTTGAATTACTGGCTTCTATAAATCTTTTAAATCTGAGTGCAAGATTAAAATAACATGAAAACGTTCTAACTAAAATGTGTACATCATGCTCTGTGGAAAAAGCAGTGGCAAATTTTCAGTGAAAATACATGCAACCATAACTTTTTGAAACTTGAGAGTTTATTTTCAGTGTGTTTATTGTCATCTACTTTAAATGAATGTTACTTTGTATTTGACTTCCCTCTCTCCTCCCCATCATTTCATAATGGTTTATGTCTCTTGGAAAGGTGAAAGCAAATAGATCTAAGCTTCTGGGAAGTGTTCCTGGAAGTGCTTCCAGAGGATAAACCACAGTGGCTTAAACTTCTGCGTTAGTACATACTGTGTTAGTACGTACTGATATGTGTTGAGGACTGAAGGTCCTTTTATTCTTTCATTTTAAAGCTAGGCAAAACATTGGGAAAATTCCTATCTGATGGCGGAGATGGTACCCAAAGAAAATGTTTTGAAAAGTAATGAGTGTGGTTTGACTTCTTCACAGATTCTTTTCAATGGACAGATGTTTACATAGATGGTAAAAAGAGAGAGGATTTTTAAATTTTTCAGAATATTTCCTCCTGCATTTTAAATATTTTCATGGAGTATGGGCTTGTCAAATTCACATTAATTTTGAAAACCTTAAAAAATTACTATTATCAGATTTCTTAGAACCATAGTTTTGCTCTTGGGGAGTGCTTTTGCTCTCTGAAAAGGAATTGCTCAAAATAGTTAATAAATTTAAACTCTTTATGCTTGATTCATGAATTGATTAAAATGTTCAGAGTGGGGCCGATTGTCAAAACTGAGTGTTGCAAAGTTCTTGCCACGATATCTTTAATATGCCAGACCTTGAGACCTAGACATCTACTAATACATCTTGAAGTACTGAAGAATGTTTTTTGCTTTTGTTCTGTGCCATTTTGAGGTCACTGTGTTTCATAGTTTCCACTAAACAAAGTGACAGCAACTCTCACAAACAAACAAAAAATTGTACCTTGAGAGGCTGAAAGAAGCACTGACACAACTCAAAATTACAAAGCAGTTTGTATTGGGAAGTGAAAAGTTGTTCCCTTGAAGCTCTTTGTATAATCTTACTTGTAAACTCAGTGTCTTCATTTTGGTGACTTGTAGAGGATTTGGAGTGCAATGTGGGTGTCTGTGGACACGCTTGTCTGGCTGTCTGTCAAGTTGGTTGGAACACATAATGATCGTTAGAACTTGACTGTGTATTTCCCTCTTTTGAGTATTAATTACTGTTTTTCTAATCTCTGAATATTTGTCCCTTCTATTTGTTTTCTTCCCCAAGTGGATTATCTGTGTATTTTGGAAAATAATGAGAAGCCTAATTGCCAGCATAGTTAAGGACTGTTTATCGTTTGCTGTAAATCTGTGTTCCGTCACCCAGTGTTGATTTTGTTCAGTTTAAGTTGTGCTGACTTTTGGGTTCAGCCGACCTGTTTTCCCAATAGCCAGAAGCAGTAAGCTTGTCAACAGCTGAGTGCAAAGGGAAGTTTAAGGTGAAGTTTTTACATGACACTGTCTGAATTATCTTGTTAATACAGATTCCACAGAAGAAAGAGAAAGTCTATGTGACCAAGTTACTTATGATTGTTAATTTGGAATGGACTTTGTCTGCTTACCGAAACTTTACCTTGGACTTTCTTCTAATATGAAATTGTTTTAACTGCTTTTTGATCTAGGTAGTAAGTTTAAATTGATTTAGGGTTATGATTTAGCATTTAGAGTAGAGAGAGTTTATAATCTCCAGTTTAGTTTGAGGAGCATGAATGTTGCTTGCATGTGGGATTTGTTAGATAAAACATGGAAAGGTACATGGGAAACCAAGAAATTGAGGGAGTTCATAATTTTTGTGGCAGAAGTAGTAAGGAACTGTGTGATCAGATATAGGAAACCACTTGTCATTGTGAAGGGCAGAGTAGGAGGAATTTGAATTCTATGTCAGAAAATAGGAAACAAGTGGGAAAGTTTGAAAAGGTTGATAACATGCTGAAGATAAGCAAGGAGGAGATATTTTAAGGTTGTCAGTGTCCAGTTCTTAAACACTGTAGAATGGAGGTTTGAGGAAAGCTTGGGCAGAAAGCCATGCCATAGTCAAGAGAGGAGGTAAGTGCAGAGTAGATGTGGTGGGGAAGGAATAAAAATGTCCACTGAAGGATTTGACGAACAAAAGTAAGAGGTGTTGTCATGACTAGTTAAAGACGAGAAGGCAGAATGGGTGGAGACTCTCTTGCTGTACAAGTTGGGCTCCATAATGGGTTGGTGGCTTGTCAGGAACTGTATGCATGTCGTGCTTTTACAGTCATCTGGTGCATAGTCTCCAGACTATTCGCAAAGTCTGTTCCACAGACTCTGTTGCAGCCTCTATGGAAATGTGCAAATTTGCATGCTCTAGGGAGCCCAGTTGCATCAGTACTGAATTTGTGCTTCTTAGAAGACTTGTCTACAGCTCAGGTTTGCCAAGGCTTGTGGTGCAGACTCAGGATCACCCTTTGGAGGTATTGTATGTTTGTTCCTGTCCTTGGAAAGTCTGCAAAGGTTGCTGAGGACCAGAACTTTCCTGGGGCGGTGGGCCCATTGTGGAGTTGGACTTGCTGCTGGAGGAGTCAGCAAGAAATAAAAGTAGTGCTGCATGTATTATTAAGTGAATTAAAACAACAGAAAAACATCCGTAATACCTGTTCTTACGGGACATATTTGAACAGAATGGGAATCCAAGGCATAATGTAGTTGCTACTTAGCAAAATCAGCTAGGAAGTTGTAATAATATTTTCTTATAGATGTGTAAATTTTGTTTGGCTTTGGGGAGTGAAGTCATCTGATGACATAGTTGCAAAAAATACCTGAATTCCTGTTCGCTGAACTTTTTATTGCTGGAACTTCACAGCTCATATATTTACCTTCCGATTCACAGAGTCAGGGTTTTTATAAGGCCATAATGTAAATATCTATGGGTACTTTTTCTTAAAATTGTTTGTAAGCAAGTTGTGTGAAGTGCTATGGTTACGATCATTTTGCTAAGCTTAACAGCCTTAACTGCACATATAATGTATGATTTGCCAGTACTAACGTGTAACTTTTCGTTCTTTTTATTCTGCACCATCTTTCATTCTTTTCTCAAAAATTACGCATTACGTATTGATCACCTTTGACTTACATCTTCGTCATTACCATACAATCCCAATGCCATATATGAAATGCTGCTGCCCCTTTTTATCCCCCTCCGGTCCTTACACCACCATGGTGGGACTGGCTGTCACCCCCCTCCAGCAGACCCATCCCTCAGTCTTCCTCCTATCTCCTTCAACACACTTACACAGGGTCAAACATGGGACAACTTTAGCTACAGTATCCCATCTGAAGGAGACAGTGACAATGGTAGGTGTTACAAATATAATTTACTTAATTTTGTGTTTTCAGAAACCTGAAGATATGGCAAATGCCATGTGTGGCTAAGGGTGAAAAGACAGTAAATGAGTGAGGAGTGTCACTGTTTTCAAGCCTGGCAAAACAACTTTTCCCATGATATCAGCTTCAATAACTCCAATATAGGTCTATCTACTTGCTTTACTTTCAAGGGTTTATAAATTTTGTACTCAAGCAGCGATTAATTTTTCTATGGTCTTTTCTGCGTTTTTTAAGGATTTTTTTTTTTGGTAGATACTGGCTGTTAATAAAAATACCCTGCCCTCATCTGCAGTTAATAATGCAGGTGCATAACTAACTTAATTAGAAGCAGAACCCATGAAGAAACAAAACTGAAACAATCATCTAAGCAAAAACCGTGATTTCTGTCCAACAGAAACTGTTAGTAAGCTGTCAACTTATCTGTGCATAGCGAAGGCTGGGTCCATTAGTGGATGTTGTTACTGCTTTTGTTTTGTTTTACTCCACTGTGGTGTTGTCATAGTACATCGAGTCTTGGAGCTAATAGGCAAAGCTGGCCATGTTTGGGCTATCAGAGTCGTCTACTGCACAAATAGTTAAATATCAGATAGAGGAAACAGAACCTAGACAGTTAAACTGCTTGTATACACTTGATAGGGAGATGTATTTTTTTTAAAAGACAGACTGTTGTGATTCCTATTGCTCTACAGTAGAAGGATGTTTAGGTATTGGAAGGCAATGAAACTGTCAGAAGCATCAGACTGAAACCAAGACCACAAATCTTGAATGATAAAAGCCAACATACTTAGTTTAGAATGCCTACATTCTTAGTTCAGTTAATGGCTTGACGATACTTGTTATTGCCACTGCATTCCTAATTATAAAACCGTAGAAGACAGCATATATAAGGAACCTGCTCTATAAAGGAAATGAGTATAGAATATAAGAATTCTGTACTAATGGTAGTTGAAAAACTGAATTTATTTCGTGATGGTATGAAGCTAATTTGATGTTTCACTGGTGAATATTCTAACAGAGCAAAGGAAAAGCTATGAATACTTCTAGCAGTGCAGAATTTGTATAAGGTCAAAATAAAAAAAAAAAGTAGTCTTCGTCCAATGCTGGCTTGTTCCAGACAAAAAGTAATCTACATGTTACTTTTTTCTTCTTTCTTTATTTTGACAAAGACATATCTTTTCCGTCAGCAGTAATCTGTTGACACTTGAGGAAAATGAGACTCGCAGAGCTACTTTTACTGGACTTAATGTTTTGTATTTCTGATAGCAAAAGTATTGACAGTTTTATCAAGTCAGCTCAGCAAAATGTAGTTATCATAGGAAAATAATGTTTCTGAAGACCCTTTCATATCTCTAAAACAGGAAGAGAAACGTAGCTCTTCCTAAATGATGAATGTTCTGAGTAATAACATCTAAAAATTCATAACATTTCATTTACATGAATATGGAATAAAATCCAAATCAGCACTGCCAGTTTTGGGAAGCTTCATGGCTCACTTGTGGAAATAAATGCGGAAACCCATATACAAGGGACAGAAGTTTTATCTTGGAGTCACACCAAGACATTCCCATATTAACGAACATCTTTTTTCCCAGTGTATATGGGAACCATTATAATAAGTCTCTTATAATTTCAGTACCATATTTGCAACATTTGAAATATATTTTAATTATAAAAATCTGATCACACTAATGTACTTTCTTCAGTGATCAAAATTGGAAAATACTATAAATGGTACAATAAGGAATTGTATTAGTGAAGCTTTTGTTATAGACGAGCTAAGGGAACAGTAGAGGGAAACTTATGCTGGAAAGCTAATTCAATATCAAGTTTTAATTAACAAAATAAGACTTTCCATTCATGTATTAAAATTCAAGTGACTTTGTTGTTTAGGTTTAGTATGAAAAAACACAGTTTAAAAAAGTTTTACCTACTTGAAGTTGTATATCTGCTAAAGAATTCTCTGTTGGGGAACGCTGGCTGTGACCAGGGAGTCTTGAATCTGTGGAGGGCTGGATTCTTCCCTGACTTGCAGGTTGCGTAGTCATTTACATCTGCAGAGGATAGTGGCAAAATATATTCCAGTATAATTTGATGGACTCACTTTGTACTTTTTAATTTTTTTTCCCTCTAGGAGAAGAGACCATAAACCTCCTGGATTTAAATATTAAAAAATGTGCATGTTGTCATGAACTGTGCTGTAAATTCCAGTTGCACTACACTAGTTTCTACCAGTTAGCAATAGAGCCTTAAGCTTAGTTATGTTATTAATAGCTCAGTAAATAGCATGATCTAGATTTGTTACTAAATTAAATGAGCAGTATAGACTAGCTTGTGCTTATGCATTTGGAAGAGAGAGATGTCTTCTGTCATTCAAATCTTAATCTGAATGCAAATATTAGCGTTTATTACCTTGGGCTTTTACAACAGAACATTGCTTTTACAATCAAGACTATTGTCTTTCTGTTTTAGAGTTTAGGGCTAAGTTTATAATTTAAGGCGTATGTATCTTCCTATGGTAGGAAGTAACTTGGACGAGAGACCGTTCTCTGGCACTGAGGTTAGTTGGCACGGCATGATTCAAATCCGTACCTAAACATCCTTACTTGCTAAAATAGGATGGCTGCATTTAAGCTGCATTTGGGGAATACCCTTTGCCTGTGCTATTCCTTGAACCGTACCTAGACATTGCGTACAAGAGAGATGGGTTTGAACAGATCAAAACTGTACCAGGAATCAACAGCGTAACACTGTGGATGTGAGCAGGAAAGTGCTGTAGATCCATGCACCAGCTCTGCATAGCCTGTGGTATAGAAATACCACGCGTCACTCTAACATCTTATTACTCTCCCTATCATCTTTAATGTATCTATCTAGTAACAGCACTGTAATAGAGGAGGCTAAGCCCAGAATTTCTGGGAGGTTATGAGGCTTGCAACAGCTGGGTCTCCCAAGAGTAATGTCTATACCCTTGGGGAATCTTTGTTTTAGCAAATGACGACTCTGTAGAGCAACTTCACTATTACTTAAATTTGGAATGAATAAATCAATTGAATTGAAAGTCTAACTATAGACTTTCAGCCTGACTTAACCTCTGCTTGGCAATAGTCCAATCTTTTTTTTGGTCATATATTTGTAGAAGCAGGTTAAATCGTTGAGTTGTTTACCTGAAGGATAGTGTTGTCAAACTAAGTACTCAGGACACCGAATTCCTTGATGTATTATAGTGCACCTATGTGCATTCTAACTTAGTACAAAAACGAAAATTTTCACAAATGTTTGTGCTTGACTGTGATATGTCAAATACATATCATGTGTTATTGACTATTACCCATTTAACTTGTTGAGACTTGTAAATTTTTTTTTTTTTTAAATGATTGGAACAAGCTTTACATGAACCCTGGTTGACCGTGGGTTCAGAAAGCAGAGAACTCACCACTAGAAAGAGTGAAAAATAGACCTTTGTGTGTGTGTGAGATATGGGCTCCTCCTTGCTGGAAGACGTGTAATGCAGAGAAGCAAGCAATACTCAGCACTGCCAAAACTTCCTGCGTTAGAACATTTTTCTTTAAATTCAGTATATAACTGAAACTTTTATAACTAATTGGTTTGAGTGTGCTTTTTGTTTATTTTTTTAATCAACATTATTTCATTTAGAAACTTTTAACTGTGGTATCCCACTGCCTTGAGATTAGCCTGCCTCTTCCTAATGCTGCAATGTATGTTTCATTCATCAGTAGACTTAAATAAGTAATGTTGATATTTACTTTTCATTAATAGGTGGTTTTAGTCTGAAATCTGAAGGAAGTGTGCTTGGGACATTCATATTGACTCAGCAAAGGCTTAAACAGAGATAACTGTGGCCAAACTGAATGAAGGCCATGATAATACTCCATGATATGTGCAAAATTGAACATATATATGAAGTACTGCTTTTGTAGGGAATAGTTTGAAGTATTCCTGCTGCTAATAAAGCTACAGTGGGATCTAAATATCGTTTAAATATGGTATTACTCTTTGAGAATGTTTTTATCTAGGCATTTCATCCGTGAGAGGCAGCACAGCTCCATCATTAGTTGTACAATGAACTATTTCTAAAATTAAAATCTTGGAAATTTCAACTACAGTATTTAATAAGTGTGATAAGAGTTTTTTATTTCACCTTTTAAAAATTTAGGAAGAGTCTCCAATAAATTGTTAGAGTTACTAATGTAGAAATTTTGATTCGGTACAATTTTGGAGTTTAATAGAAGCCTCAAGTATGAGTTTCCGCACTCTGAAAACTTGAGAGTTGATTTTTCTGTGTATATGTTGTAGCCATTCTAAACTATATGCTTTATTTAACGACATTTTAGAAATATCTGATTGTCTACTTTTCACCAAATACAAGTTATTTCATCAGAAATTTACCAATGTATTTATTAGTTTAGTTTAAAAATCACCTAAATCAATAGGTAATGCTTTTGAAATGTGGTAGTTAAGTTGGGTATGTGGATTGTCATACTTTGTAACAGTGGTTACAGCTGTTAATAGACTTTGTATGTTTGGGTATGTGGATATATAGAAGTCATATTTGTAAGTATGCTTCTATACAAATTGTTCAGAAGCGCGTATCTGTTGATACACAGGTGCTTTGGAAATAGTGTTCTGTTCCAAGCTTGCAGTTTGCCTTCTACAAAGACAAAGATTCCAGTCAATACAGCTCTGGACCTGTTGCCTTTGAAGGCATGGCTCCGCTTCTCTCACCTTCTGTGTGGGAGGTCAGCATAAGCGATGCTTTTATTTATGATATGTGCACCTGTGTGTACATCCTTCTGAGCAGGAACACTAGTGAAGCTGTGTGGTCCACCTGGAGAAGGGGACTGAGCTGCAGGTGGTGTCTGTACTTCTGTCCTGCACTTTCTCTCTAGGACACTCTCCCCCTCTGCCAGCGGGATTTCTGGTGACATTAAGGACTAAAGGATGAAGCTTACTGACAGAAAACTATAATATTTAGGTGTTATATTTAGAAGCAATTTTGTTTAACAAATAGCCTTAAATATGGCATTTCCTGAAATTACTGATTTAAGAGTAGTGGCAGGAGGCAAGTTTGGTAACTCTGGCCATAGTTTATTCTATCTTGGTGTCTCTGATAATTAACCTGCAGACATGTTTGGAGTTTGTTGCCTTGAGGTCCTTTATCAGTAAAGAAAGGAAACAGCAATGACTGCCTGTTGGCTGGAATGCCTTAGGTAGTGTCTGTCTTTCCCTTTGGCTAGAAAAGCAGCTTAGTTTATTAATTATTTTAACTTAACCAACCTGCCTACAATTAGATGTGATGCCTGGTGACTAGACTTGTCTGAGATTTCAAAGTATTTCTCGTAAAGGAACTTTGTTTTGTTGATCAAGTCCTAGATGCTAGAGGGTACCATCTTGTATGTTGGCCCTGAACTGATTCAGGGACTTCATTAACATTTTACTTTTGGTCAGAATGTAGATGAAATATCCTTTTTCCAAGAGTAGTGGGGTTTTTTGGGTTGGTTTGTTTGTTCGTTTTTGGGTTTTTTGGGTTGGTTTTTTTTTTTTTTTTAATGTATTTTGAGGACTGGTTTTTAAAATTCAGCCTATTACCCACATCACAACCTAAGTAAAAATTATTCATGTGCCACAATTTTTAATGAAACATCAGAATTACTGTGCTTACAACCACGTCTGCCTTTCTTAAAGTCAGTTTTACTCCTGTAGTAGGTGCTGTTGGCAATTTGTGCACTTCAGTTTTCTGATACACGTTTTGGGAATCAAGGGGCTGCTCTCTTCTGTCATGTTACGTATTGACCAGAGAGTATCTTTCTTTAATTGTCTTAAATCAACAAAATTGAAACTGAGCAGTAGCTATTTGTAAAAATGGAGGTTTCTAAGCTTTGTACTTTCCACCCCATTAATTGGTACATAGGGTTTCATGTTGTATTTAGAAAGGCAGAGGTGGGAAATTAACAATACAAAATGTTTCCTTCTTTTAAGCAGTATTGTTTTCCATAATAATCAAGTTGGCCTATAGTTTAAGTGGCAAAGAGCTGACAGTTGCATCTTCTTGTTCTTCAGAACCATTCAAAACAGTCATTGATCAGAAAAAAAGGAAGGGTGGAGGTGCCTATATGCAGAGATTTCATGTAATTATTTCAAGGAACTATGTGGACAAAGTGATACAGTTGACAGAACTAGGACTGGTGGGAGGGAGTACTGTGAAGAGTTTGTGCAATGCTACATTTGCAATACAACTTTTTAATGCAGGCAGGCTTATTGAATGGTGAAGTTGCCCACACTAGTCTGTTTGGTGGGCGGGTGTGTTTGTTTGGTTGGTTTTTAGTATAAACCTATCTAGTAAACAGTTTGTCTTGTGCGTGCTTGTCACACAATTCAGCATCCTGTAGGAGAGGGATTTACTTAAAAGAATCATAGGTGTTTCTTGCCATATTAGATACAACGTTTTGTACAGATCAAAATCTCTACGGGACAGTGCTGGTGCTTGATGCTCTGATAAAACTTGCCTGTTGAGATTAGGATTTGGTTGAAAAATTATCCACTCCAGTGGTGGCACATGATGCTGTTCAGAGCAATATCCAGAAAATACCCTTTTATGATTGGAATCCAAGATAAGATTTTTCTCTCCTTCTGAGGACAGAGAAATTTTCCAACAGTTTTTGCTGGAGGCAGTGCCTGAGGATTTTGCTTTGTTTAGAAATTAATAAATCAAGGTGTTCATTTTTAAACTAAAATATGTCTTTTTTTAAAAATCATAGTGTTCTTGAGACCACAAAGAAATTTGGAATCAATAGACCCACAGTTTACAATTCGAAGGAAAATGGAGCAGATGAGAGAAGAGAGAGAGCTTGTGGAACAGCTACGTGAGGTGAGTGTTGGTAGAATTAATTTGTGCTGATGGAATATATTTTTAAGTCTAAGTAGGAGAATATTAAGAAGGTTAAATGAGGCAATATTACTTCTGCAAATTACATTGATGAGACTGTTTCTGAAGTGCTTTATCTTCGCCAGATATCTGTACTTCAGGAAAGGTTTTGTAAAAATGCAAAATTATAATGAGAGTTACCTGAATGACATACAGTCAAACAGCATGCCTCGCACTGGTGGAATTAATGATTTATTTAATTTCACCACAAAGGATGAAGTGATCACTTAAGAGGTAGAGAGGTCTAGAAACGATTTCCTAACAGCGGGAGAAGTCTTCAGTCTAGCTAGTAAAAAGGCATATTGAAATCTATTAGTTAAAGCTGAAGTTATAAACTTTTTTTCTGAAAAAGAAGCAGTTCTTCAGTGGTGACAAACTTGAAAGAGAATTGATCCATTTCTTGAAATCTTCCATTTGAATTAAATCTAGTCTCAAACCATGAACTCTAACAAGAAATGGCATTTAACTAGTGTTGTATGTGCACTGTGCGCATAAAAACAAAAGCAACCTCATCTATACTAAATAGTCTTCCAACAGTCAAATCAGTCTTTGAAGAGAAGGAATTTTTAATTCATTAATTGATATAAACCTGGTTGTAACAGATTTGGAAAAAAGTCTCCAAATGTGTTATTTCTGTACAAGTCTTATACACCAAAGATGTTTTCTAATTTATTAATGAATCCAATGTGAAAACAAAACATTTTATTAGTGCATGTGATGCACTCCCCAGTTTGGCACTTGTGAGACCATACATGGGAGTACTTGAGTACTGTGTCTAATAAAAGAAAAACTGGAGAAATATAATGAAGTACCAGAGTGAGTTCAGTGGAGTTTACTTCATGGTGAGGGAACTCAAACAAAGGACATATGAGGAAGACACTAAGAGCTGGATTTCTTTACCTTGGAGAAGAGGATGCTGAGAATATCATGTGACTGTCCTCAGCTGCCTGAAGGATTGTAATAGAGAATATAGAGCCAGGCTGCACAGTGAAAGAAATTTCGAGTAGCTATAAGAAGAAAATTCTTTGCAGTAAGGGTGGTGAAACACTGAACAAGGTTGCCTGGAGATGAAGTGGGATCTCGTTCTTTGCAGATATCAGAACTTAACTAACCAAAGCTCTGATGTCACTTCAAGTTTGTTAGACTAGGTGACCTTCAAAAATCCCTTCCAACCTACACTCTCCTTTGATTCTGAAGAGAATAATTTATTTTCATCTAAAACACCCAGCACAGATTGAGGTAATGTATTAATAGAGAGTAATGACATTAAGAAGGTTCAACTAGGAATAAGAACTAACTCTTAGTTTAACTCTCCGAGCTAACTACTTCCATTATCTTAAAATAGATATAGTGTTGGAAAGTTTTTGGGATTGGAGCACAATTTAGGAAACTCATCATATGTAACAATCTTACTGTAGTTTGTGGGGGTTTTTTTCCTGGAAATTCTCAAATATTTTCAAAGTATTTTATTTTGCAATATCAAATTCTTTTCAATGAGACTTCAGTTTTACTTAACAAGTATCCAAAAATTCTATTATAAATCTGGATGTTTTGCTTTGCCATACCTGTCTTTCTGATCACTCTAATGCTTTCAACCTAATTTTTAGGCTACTAAGGAAACATTGTCTTTTACTCTCCACTTGTACAGTGATTAACACAATGTAGTTCTGCTTCAAAGTGCTGATGATAAAGAAAATTTGAGATGGATAAGTAGAAGACTTGGGGCAATGGTGAAAGGAAGGAGTCACATGTAGCACAGTCGCATGGCTGACTGCATGCATGTGTGTTTTTATATGTATATATAAAATAAATGCATATTACAACAGCAGCATTTCAAGTGTTGAGTCCTTCTAAAGACATTTCTGTAATTCAGTGACCAACACAGGGTAGAGGAGGTTGAGTTTTAGTTTTCAAAGGATTAGTTATACAAGGAAGTCTGTTTCTTGCTAAACCAAAACTGGCTATGTGTCTACAGCATGGGAGAAGCTGAGGATATATATTCCCTATTTTTCCCCTTCATCCATTTCTATATTAAAATGTGCATGGGTTCTTCATTTGCAGAACATTGAAACAAGACTGAAGATTTGTTTGCCTGAAGACTTGGGGTCAGCTCTGATGGATGGTGTCGTTCTCTGCCACTTAGTAAATCACGTTCGTCCACGATCTGTAGGAAGTATTCATGTACCTTCACCAGCAGTAGTAAGCTGAATGTTTCTTGTTGCATTGGGGTTGGGGAAGAAATGTTTAAAAAAGTTACTGGTTTATTGCCAAATGAGATTTGGTTACATAAAACAGGTTGCTGTTCAATGAATATTCTTTGCTGTTGGGGGCAACATTGGCATTATTACAAATGCATTTGAATGTAGACGTTGGTAAATATTTGCCATGTACAGCTGGATGCTCAGTTCTGAGAACAACATGTGGATTTCAGAGGCAATCTATAAGAACTTCCAAGAAGACAGATGTTAAGAAAGAGACATTTTCTCAGATGCTCTAGTGGAGTTTCTTTTGCTGTTGCTCAATTTTTTTTTTTTAAATCACCTCTGTGTTTGGTAAAAATGTGACATTGCCAAAATGTGCAAACTTGAATTTCTGGGGCAAAAACTTAAGTTTTGTTCTTCTTTCCTTCCCTCTTTCTTTCCTTCCTTCCCCCTTTCTTTCCTTCCTTCCCTCTTTCTTTCCTTCCTTCCCTCTTTCTTTCCTTCCTTCCCTCTTTCTTTCCTTCCTTCCCTCTTTCTTTCCTTCCCTCTTCTTTTTTCTTTTTTTAGATTAAAATCTTGTGATGTTTTCTATAACAATAAGCAAATAATCTAATTCCATTTTTGTTCTGTTTCAACTTTATATTGATGATGCATCTTGCTTGAAACAGCTTTCAAATTACTTTAGCCTAGAAAATAATTCCTAAAGTCCCTGGTACTGTAGTGAACTATTTGTTTAAGTGGATATTCAGGAATTACCATTGTTTAACATCTTGCATTGAAAAAGTAAAACAGTGAGGGTGTGTAGTGGGAGGTTTTTTGTGGTTTGGGTTGTTGTTGTTGTTGTTGGGGTTTTTTTGTTTGGGTGGGGGGTTTTTGGTTTTGTTTTGTTTTTTAGTAATGATATTTCTGTAAGTATTTCATGAGTAGTCCTGAGACAAACTATGGAAATACTTAAATTCTACAGTAATGGGAAGTTTTTTCTTCAGAGATATTAAAATTGTGTATAGCTAGCATACTTTTGTGAGTACATAACGAATTTTAAAAGAGCCTGTTAATTACAGATAAGTCTGTTCCCCACGATGTATGTGGAAATCCTTCATCAGTTTACTTGTCCCTAAAATCAATATAATCTATCACAAATCATCGTAAGAGATTTTAGAACATCACAAGGGTATGTGAGCAAGTAGAGATCTAAATGTGCTGGTGACTTTTAACAACTAAGAAAAAGCACATGACATCTACAACTTACGTACTCAGATCGTATCTGTAGGCACGATATTTTTAGAGTGGTAAAAAAAAAACGTTGAGCAGAATTTTATGCATTGTTTTCAGGAGAAATATGGAAAATGGTACATCAGTACCAGAGTAATGCAATAGATTAATTTATTGACTGAACAAATGTTATTGACTTACTTTGCCATAAGCCATTTTTTCTTGTTTTTACAGCCCAAACTTAGTATGGCCAAATGCAGGAGAAATGTGGAAAACTTTCTGGATGCATGCAGAAAACTGGGGATACCAGAGGTAATTTAATTAAGTCTGTCATATCTAGCTGATCAAAACTGCAAAACACATGAATTACTTTAAAGCTAAAGGATAACTTTATGAACTTCAGTTTTTCAGCCATAAAGACATAAAATTAAGACAATTGTTTTAAATAATGTGATTTAATACTACTTTACTGCATTTAAGTGGATCATGTCATAGCACTTAAGAATTGCAACTTTCGTCTTAAATTAGTAATTCAGTATTATCTCCAGTATCTCCTTATCTTTGCCATGGAAAATAAAAAAGGAATATGGTAATTAGGTAATATGTAATATGTAATTTGGTGAAAGTTTGCAATTTTTTTTTGTTTTACAACTTAGCTACGTTTTTAGCTAGTGCTTTTAGAACATGGACTATATTCTTTTTAATTATAGATTTTCCTTTCTTTACAATATTAAGATCTCTATAGTATGTTGTCACTAATAACACACTTGTGTCTTGTACTGAAACACTTCTGCAGTGATGTGAGGAAAACATTTGCGTATTAAGTATGGAATGTATGTATGAGTGAGGTTGTTCTGTAGTGTAGATATAAGTGTTTCAGGAGTTGGAAACAGGGAAATCGCAGTGCTTGGTGTTTTCCGCTTTTCATTTAAGAATGGCAGCATTCATCATGTAATTTATTCTCGTATTAACAAGGACAAATACCATTATAACTAATGTAATGAATTCTGGAGTTTCATTCGGAATATTTCAAAGACTCTTATGGTTTAGAAGTACCAATTAAGACAAAAAGTTAATTTCCAATACGTGACCCTCAAAAGAAAGTAAAAGTCTTATATAAGGTCTTTTTAGTCTGAAAACATGAAAATTACACGATGTGTTTTCCCTGTGTTGATACCTACATGTGACAATATAATTAAGACTGAGTTCCTTTTAGTCTGTGTTTCAAGAATGCTGAAGCTAAAGGATATTTTGTGTGTATCTTCCCCACCACCCCCTTGGGAAGCAGATGGTAGTGCAAAGATTTCACACCGGGAAAAAAAATCCAGTTTGAATTCTTTATATTTTATCTATAATTGAGTTGGAGGACAGCAAAAATAACAGTTTATTATTTGCTATTTGTAGGAATTTTGAGGGGGAGACTTTTATCTTACAACTGCTGTGAATGGTTCATCATAAATGTAATGTGAGAATGCAATTTTATAGGCCGGGCCTCTAAGTTGTAATGGTTGATTTAGTTCTTGAAAGTATGTAATTTATTATGTTAGAATGATTTCACGTTAAAGGTAATATCTCACTTTAGAGAAGATCAAAATCTCAGTGCCGTGGGCTTGTGGACATGGAGTGTTTGTTAAGCTGCCCCAAAATTCATTGTCTTCTGATGCATGATAAATTATTCAGTGAATGAGAATTCAAGTTAGGTTTTTCTGGATATAGCTGGTTGGGAAAGAAAAGGCCAAGAGCTGTTTTCGTTGTTATCAAGAGATCTTTCAGAAATGGAAAAAAAACAGAAAAAATTGCAAAGATCCTTGCAGTACCATATTAGAGATGGGTAAGCTAAGTCTTAGCTCTGAAGTCTTTTAATTCTGAATTTCTGTAAGTAAGCTTTCTGGAAAAATGCCTTTTTGTTTTCTCTGAATAGACATTTTAATATATTTCATATATATCCTCTTTATTGCTTCCACTGAAATTAGTGTCGATTTTTTGGGGATTTCTAAAAACATTTTATTATAGTATATTTGATGCAGAGTTACACAGAGCCTTAAACACAAGGACGTCTTACCAATGTGATTTATAAAGCAAGCATCTTTATGGATCTAAATAAGCATTAACTTCTCTTGAGGGGAAAAATTCATTCACTTAAATATAAAATTAATGACTTGCAATTGTAAATTTACGAAAGATTTTAAGTACTCTGAGGATATTATTTTTTATTAGCTGTCAATAACTTGCAAATGTGCATGTTTGCTATATATTGCTAAAAATCCATTGTATTGCAGAACTGGGTGGTAAACGATAGAACTTTGCTGCATCTTGAAGGGCCGTGTATTAGACATACAAAGTTGTATGATAGTGAGTATGACAGTTAAATGTCAAAGTTTTTAAAGAAGTACAGATGGTGTGTTTAATGCTGCTTTGGGTTGATGAGTCGTACATTCCCTGACTACCTCTGGACAAGCCAGTAAAAGGAATGTAGTGAATTATTGCCATTTTTTAAAAACAAACATCTTATGGGAAAGTGATAGGTTCCACTTACGGATCCTAATAGCCGTAGGTGTTGGGCTTTTCTGTGGTACTTATTTCCATATTTAGTTCCTGAGAACTAACTTGAAATTCTGCTGCATGGGGTTGTTTTAAGGATTTTAAATTGCCATAGTTCCCGATGCTTTATTTTCAGTTATTTAGGGGATGGAATAGAGTACATGCTATTTCCTGAATTCCACAGGTTTAGAATAATATCCTGTCAAATCATGTAAAATGAAAACAAGAAAATTGCTAAGTAATTACTGTGCTGTGCTGATGTGCAAGGTCTCTGACTTCTGTGGCTTTCAGCATCCAATTCTTGGGTCAAAATTGCTTTCCCCAGAATGAGCCTGGGAAACTTCATCCAACTGTAGAAAAATGCAGTTGGTATCCATGTCCGAATGTGTCTTGATAAGCATCAGGAGTTGGTGTCTTGACCAAAGAACGGCAAATACGAATTCAGGAACATGAGCACCTCTTTATAATGACCTGATATGTAGATGATTCTGGAATTTTGTGCCAACTGGTGTCAGAAAGCTGGTAATGAGAATTTTAGTGCGAGGGGATGCCATGTTGAAATAACTTTCTGTTAATGGCCATATGATACTCCTCATCATATGCAGAAGGGATGTGTTGGATCATAAGCAAAAGGGATGTTTTAAGGATATCAGAGGTTTTTGTAAATATTTTTTTTTTGACAATTTTGTTTGATGTGAGAAAGAGATAGTAGCAGGTAAGCATCAGAAATCTTGAAGATTCAGAAAACGTCTTTGCTGTGCCTCTCAGAAGGTACGTGGCAGAAAAGGCACAATCTTTGTCACTTAGAAAAGTATGAAAGATGACTTTATTTTACACCAAAAGATTACTTTATTTTACACTGTTAACTAAAAACTGTCAAATTGTTGAGTCTCCTCTGTAATAGCTATAGAATGGCAAACACTCCTAATTTTTGGCTGATACAGATTGAAGAAGCAAGTGGCAGTAGATATAACCAGGGGTGTCTGTCCTGCATTTTTCAGAATGGCATACGGTGCTCGGATGGTGCCATTCACTGGAGCAGATTGTTAATGTCATATGAACACACTTCTGACACCACTTATAACACTTACTTAGTCCACTTATATTGCATCCACCCTCTCCCACTTCCTGGGTTTAAAAAAGAAAGCTTTTTTAAAAATGTATTTCTCTTTGTGTTTTTTGTGGCCTCTGCAGTGTCAAATGTACCAGTTCAAATGAAGTCTTACTCTTCTTAGTGACATCTCACCCAGGGGTATTAAAAATGATCAAGATAGTTTAGACATTTGATCATCTTTTCACCCTTTGGGGCTACTTAAGGTCAGAGAAATTAGATAAAAATGTTCTTTTTTAGAAAGGAAAGGCAGACTTTTCCTATGTACACACACACATGCCTTAGTCAATCTTCATATAGCTTGAGAAAAAGGTAGACTTGAGTTATGATGGTTAATACTAGAATGGTAATTTCTGGTGATAAAAGGCAGTGATAAAATAAAGTCTTTCACAGGCAGCTGTTACAGCAGGTTTAAGTAACTTCTGTGTTCCAGTCGTGGTGCAGCAGGGTTTAGTGGGACAAGTTATTTCTCAGGTGGGAATGAGAGACTGCTGCCCTGTCTCTCAAATTTTCAGTCAGCTACTTGGTTTACGCCTACTGAACAGAGAGGAGCGTGATGGTAAGAAACTGGTTTTTTGACCTCAAATAATCGTGTGAAGATTCAGGTTACAAAAGCCTTAGCTGTGACCCTTCCTGTGACTTTGGAGCCCTGCAAATGGGAGCTGTTACTGCATCTCATCTCCTCCTCTGAAAACTAGTTTGACTACGTTGCAGCGTCAGCTAGAATTCTTTAAAAAAATCATTGTGATTTGTGTTAGTGTAGGAATTGCTAATTAAGTAAAACAAACAGAAAAATCACAGGAGGTTTTTGTATGCTACACCCGGCAGCACAAAGCAAAAGAAGCAACCAAGCAGAGAGCGTCAAGTGCTTTATCTTTTATCCTCCTATTAGTTGTCTAACTGGTAATCACGTTTCTCAGTTTAATGCAAGGTATATTTTCATTGCCACTTATGCTTTTTTTTTCTGATCAATTCACGTAAGCAGTTACTTCTCCATAGTTTCATCATGAGACGTCCCTGAAGTTGCAGTGAGTTTTATCAGGTACGACTCCTTTTTCCACCATTTCGCTCTCTGCTCAGCAACGTGCCCTGTTTGGCTGACAGGCCGGAGTTAAGTGGTTCAGTATGCTGTCAATTACAGTACTGAAAGCATCATTCTGAGGTTCCTTTCATTTGTGTTCTGAGTATAGTGTATATTCACTGCAGACTTCGTGCTTTAATGCACTTCTGCAAACTTAACCTTGACATTTTTGCCAAAATTTGAGGAGGTTGGGTTTGAAATACTCTCTGCTCTCACAGTCACTGCAGGAGCATGGAGAATGGGGGTGGTTTGTGTACACCAGCAGCTGGTTATGCTTTTGTTGTTCCACTTCTCCCTTGCTGTGTTTATTCTGTGTGCATGATTTTGGCAACTATATGATTTAATCGCGTAGCTTCATAGATCTAACAAGTCAGTCCATAAACGTAAGGATTAAGTATCTTTTTAGTTTTTATAAGTAATAATTTTAGTCTCCTAAATGAGAAGGGCAGTGCTTGCGATGGATGGGTGGGTGGGTGGTTGTCTTTGTGACTTTATGTGGGGGTCATGTATTTTTTCACTATTATGTCATGTTTAGTTCAGTATTTTCATTTCACAGCTTCTGTAAAATTCTGGAAAGTGGAAATACTTTCACCGTTACTGAAAAGCTATATACATATATCTATATTTTTTTTTATCTAGAGTTACAATACAAAAGTTTAAAATACACACAATATAAACATTTTACTTAATGAAGTGTGAATGTAACACCAAATGATCCATCGTCACAGCACAAAAAAATAAGCAAAAATGATCTCACATCTCTCAGGCTTCCCCAGATTTCACTGAATTTCACTAAAGCACAGCATGGCAGTTCCCATAGGAAGTGTCTTCTGCATGTGTTGGCTGGTTTTGTACGCTTTGGCTTTTCCTGTATATGGCTTAGTGTGTTAATCTCTGGTTAGCAAGTCTCTGGAAAAATTCACCCTATTTACCAGCTCTCATTCTCTAACTCTGAAATTACTTCCTTCACCATTTGAATGCAGTAGGGACTGTTGTGGGCTTTTTTGGACAAAAACTGTTCAAAAGTCCGTGTTTCAAAGTGCTGTCCAATTTTTATATAAATTGAAGTTCAATGTGTCTTAGCTATTTGATTTTGGGTTACGTTTACAACAGGTAGGAATTAAGTCTTTTATGCTGTTTTAAAACTAATCCAGCATTTGCTGGGTTTATTGGTATCTTTGGTAAAAGTGCAATATGTTACATAGTTGGTGGTCACGAGTGAGTACTTTGCCCTAAAACTAGTTTCTCTGGTAAGCAGCTCAGGGATGTGGATGTTCTTGAATGCAGTACTAGTCCTATCCCATTTTTTAAACAAGATCAGCACGTTTTGTTCTATCTGTGAGTTTGCGTCCTTTAAAAAAAAGCCAAATACAATTGCACTGAAGTTTTTTATTGCACTAGAATTTTGAATTGAAAAAAAATCTGAAAAACGTCTGTAAAAAAGAAAGCCTTGTTGCTAGGTAGAGTGGTTCTCCACCTCTGTGTATTTGCTGGCCTAAGTAAGACAACTAAAATTTTGCAGCTTAAAAAGTGTGACTTTTTTCTTTGTGTATGAATTATAGTTCTGACTTCCAGTTTCACTGGTCACTGTTCAGGGCAGAAGAAGGGCCTTTGAAGTATTTTAAAGTTTAACTTATTGCCAACCAGACCTTGAAACTTTGCACTAACAGAAGACAAACATCTGAACTTCTACGTCTTCGTTTATTGTGTTCACTCTCAGTTTATTAAGTGAAACTGAAAAGCTGCTAAAGAAACATAGTGTTCCCATGAAACAGGGGATCTCTTTCCTACTTCCTATAATTTTATTCCATAAATATTCACCATCTTTGATAGTTAAGGCCTTATTTGCAATGTAGAATGATAGATTGCCTTTTGAAAGTACTAGTTGTTGCTTGGTTTGATTTTACTGTTAAATATTGTGTATGCATTTGATATTATTATTACGTGTTACACCTCATTTTGTATAGCTGGTCTAGAGTAAATTGCTGCATGAATTCATTGATACTTTCCAAAAAAAAGTATGGGAATCTAACCTGTCGATAACTTTTAAAATGCTACTTAAGAAATTCAGTGTCAAATTCTTCGGTTTAGATGATTTTTTTTTTTCCCTCCAGTTTCCATCCCAGGGTATCATTTCAGATGATATTTGAATAGCAAGTTTTAGATTATGTACTATGTTAGAGAATTTTGCATACTTCATATTTCTGCTGCTTGTGCTTTTAACAGCTTTCTAACCCACTGTTTGCTGTTGTGTAAGTTAGATATTTTATAACTGGTTCCGTTTACACATTTGAATAAGGCCCAGATGGACAAAGGTGTGCAGATCTCATTGGAAAAAATCACATGCACCTCCTCACCCTTGTGAATCTGGGCATAGTTCTGGAAGGATTTGAAGGACTGAGCTCTTCTAGCTTAACTTTCTGATATCATACAATAGCTTCAGTATTTAGACAAAATAAAAGAAAGCTGGGGTATCTAGTGACTAAGGAAGAAACTATTCCTACATGTTTATGCTAGAATATTGTGATTATTTATCAATATCTTTCTATTTTTGTATTTTTAATTTATGCACTGTGTTTTTTCTGTTCTAATGGCTGCCCTTCGGGATAGGCTGACCTCTGCTCTCCGTATGACATCCTGCAGTCGGATATTCGGCACATTCGAAAGACTGTTGACTCTCTGCTCGCCCTCGGGGAGAAAACCCCACAATCAACTTCTACCTTTCGCTCCTGGGATCTAATAGGCTTTTGTCTTTTCCACATACTTTTTATAGTCTTGATGTATATAACTTATCACTGGAATGTGCTAACAGCATAACCTGTTCGCATGTGCACACAAACTTTCTGCTTTGTCTCTGACAAATTACAGGTACTTAATTTCCTTCCTTTGTCTTACAAACTTCTCCCTTTCCCTCGCTTCCCTTCCTTGTAATATCTATATTAATCTCTTGAAACAGGAGAGAGGGAACATCTTGAAGGCAAGGCCCATCTCTTCTCCCTCTCTCCAGCCCTAGTTTAAGAACTTATGTACCTCTTTATTTATAATTTGTTTTCTTTTATGTTTCCTAGATTACACACTAAATATGTTAAAGCAGTGAAGCTACTCTTATCCCACTTTGGGGTGTAGGCTAGATGTTTAACACAAGGTAAACAACTGAGCCCTTTGCTTTTTGTGAAAAGCCAAGAAAGCTGCAGGTATTGAGGCAGCTGAGGCGGCACTTAATAGATGATAGTATTTTATGAGTTGGTGCCAGTTATCTGTGTTAGTTTTTAACCCTTTAGATTAACAAGAGTACTGTGACTTTAAAGATTGTTGGTCGTCTCTACTGTTCCGATTAAATTCCGTAGTTATGTTTCCCTACTTCTGTTTTGTTTTCCTCCAGATTCCATAGAATAATCTTTTTCTTCTGTCACAGAAAGCAGCACTGAACTGCTTCTAAATACTTACATTGCACTGCAAAGATAACTGTAAAGAGATGGTGGGTATGAACAACCCATAATATGTCAGGGACTCCAGAATGTTTCAGATGAAGATTTTGGAGTACAGTGTGAGACAATAGGATAGTCTGAGGATAAGCTGTTAGGTTCCTGTATCTGCCATTCTTATGTCAAGCAATTCATGTCACTATCTTGTCTCCGTTTCATCACCTGTGAAAATGCAGGTAATGTTTGTTTGTTTGTGTAACAAAGACAATGTAGCTCAGAAAATAGATGGTCTAGGAAGGTGCTAGATTTTCCATTGTAGGAGGTTTTACAGAATAGGTCAGACAAACGTTAGCCAGGATCTATTTTGGTCCATTTAACTCTGCCTGTGGTTCCAGTGCTGGACTGATGATGCCTCCATTTCCCTTCTGGTTCTGTGTTCTGTTCACCTATTGTAAAACTTGAGCAAGACATTTTTTTGTTGTTGTTTTTACTCCTTATCAACAGGATATAGACAAATGAAAATTGATTGAAAAATACAAAACCTCAAATATAAACATATACTGACATATATTGCAATATTGGCCTAGATGCTGTTGATTAAATTTGCAATTCAGTCTCAGGCTAGCTAACCCAAAGACCTCAGTTTTGTGGCTGTGAAATACGTGCATTCATTTCTCACTGCCTAGGATATTAAAAAAATACCTATAGACCTTTAGAGTATAACTAGCATAAGAACTTGGATGTTACTGATTATTCTGGCCATATGGTTATGATTTAGTGCGATACTATAAATATCCCTATTCCATAGATAGTTGTAAAATTTTATTTAAAAACTTCTAAATGCAGTTATATTCCTGGTTTCCATACCTTAAATATATACATACATATATAAAAAGGATTAAATGTATAATTGGATATGTATTTTAAGATGGGAAAAATAATTTCAGCTGACTGATAAATCAAATTTTTTTAAAGGATTTAGTGTCTAGCAGCTTCTGGTGCATATGTGTAACAACGCCATTGTAAAGAGTCTCTTGTGACCAGGCATGAGTTCAGCGAGTGCTTCTATGTTCTTTATGCTTGAGGTACTAGTTATTTGGATGTGTAGCTATGGAGTTGTGCCTTCATCCTGCACAGGCCTGTCTCTTATCTGTGTGCGTGGTTTCAGTGATTAGAACAGTGGACATTTGCTTACTCAGAGTTGGAGCCTGACATTTAGGCTTCTACTTTCAGCAGATCTCTGCCTTGATTTTGGCTTTGTTTTAATGATGTTGCTTTTCTTGAGAACCTGAGAAGGTGACATAAAGCTTGAGTCAGTTCAGAATACATTGATTGTTTCATTCTTTATAATCCAGAGTTGGTATCCGAGGCAAAAGTGACGTCTTCTCCAGAGCTGAGATTTTACTCCAGCTCCCATAAGTTGTAGACAAGTCTGTCAATGCTTTGTGTTGTGCACTCCTCGTGTAGTACCCATCTACATATATGAGTATATTTTAGCATTTTTTGACATTAGAAAATCAGGTGGTGAAAGTTGTTGCTGCCATCCTGTAGTACACATCTGTCTCGTTTTACATTAAGTCTGATTATCCACTGTATCCAACAGCTTTGGCAGGGAGGTAAGAGAAGTAGTAGATCAGTGTGCTTTGCATTTCCAGTGTTCAGAAATTGAAGTTCATGTCTTCAGTGTTTTTCAATGTTTTATCAGACTGGATTAGAAATGGAAATACTGTTGTGCCCATGTAGACCAACTGTACATACCCCAATCATAATGATACCTAATTCTCAAACTTGTCCAAAGTTTTAGCTTCACAATTGCTTACCATACAAACAGGGTTGTCTTGTAGTTACTTAGAGTACATTTTATCACGGTTTTCAACTATGACAGTATACAGTAGTCAAAATGTAACAATACCAGCACTTTTTTGTGGTTACGGAGTTGAAACCATCTTGGTCCAGACTGTGAAAGTCGACAATACTCGCTTCATGAGAAGCACAGCCTTAATACCACACATGGAGCTTATCTGGTTTTGTATTTTTTCCTGGTTGTTATTGATAACACTTCCAAATATATCTAAATCTTACAAGGAAAGGAATAGAAAAATATACCCTTACACTTCTCTAAGAGTGAATGTAGTAATGTTTCTAAAAATACATTTCAAACATAATGCAAACGTGAAAAATCCCTGCCTGCCCATCCCTGAATCCAATAATTCTCCTAGTAAATGGGGAGGAAACTAAAACATATATGTAGCTCATTAATGTACTCTAATGGGCTCTTTGCTAAATTCAGAGTCCTGTTTCTGTGCTGCTGTTCGTGTGGCTTTAGTACTTGGGAAACCAACAGTTCAACTGCCTGGTGGTTCTTCACCTCTGAGGAGATCCCAATGTTGAGACATTCAGTTATATACACTTGGTACTTACTGCCCACAGCCAGTCACATGGTTAAGTTGATGGCCTTGGATTTAAAAACAATGTACTCTGTAATTTGCCCCCATATTCATTGATAATATGAATTAGATTTGCTCCCCCATTTGTTTCCCCATTTACTTCTTTCCATTGCAGTGGTCATCAGTGACTTTCAAGCTGTGACTTCTTGATAAATTGGTCAAATCCAACCTGTACTGTGGAGGTCCTGTCATCCCTACTGCAGTAAAGTAATAAATACAGATTGTAATGATTTAATTTAACATGCATGCAGGTAAAATGTATTTGCGCTGAATTGCAAGGGGAATTTTGATGTGAGGATTTGGGTTTGTTTTTCCTTGAGGGAGAAAACTGATAAATATTTTGAAATGTAGAGTAATGCAGTGTAGTAGTCCTTCAAATGCCTCTTTCTTCAAATATATATTAACAAACTGATACAACTGAAAACTGAATCTGGATCCCATTGTGTTCCTAATGAGTTTTCTGAAAGGCTACACTTACTGTGAATGGGGATTGAATTAGACCTGAACAAATATTCAGTCCAGTTTTCTACTCTATAGACATTAATAAGTTTCCGAATGTTGCCACATAATTGTTTTTCACAAAAAGAATTATTCTTGGCATTTTACTCCTGCTAGAAAGCAGTCACATATTCAAGTTTAGAAAATATCATGGAGCAGGTTTGGTGGACCATTGCCATTTCCTTCATTTCTCACACATAAGCTGCATTATGCAGAAAGAGCAGCATAAAAATACTTTAAGGTAATTACCCATTCTACTTTGACACAAAACATTCTCATACCTTCACTTTGTCTCTCAGAACTTAATGTATAAGGTTATGGTAAATTTGATATTTCAAGTTTAAGTGTATGTTTTCTCTTGCTGTTCAGTGTGTGTCTGTCTTCATGAAGTTGTCTGTTCCCTCCAGTTTAAGGTCACTGTTTTCTAGAGCATGTTAGAATGATACTGTGAGGTGTTTTGGCAAAATATATGGTCTACTTCTAAAATTTTGTGGCTGAAGGCCAGAATTTGTGAAGCCCGCCATCTGCAAATACAGTTTTGTAAATATTAGCAGTTTATTACATATTCAGAAGATGCACATTTTGAGGCATCTAACTGGCTGCAACTCCAAATACAGAATTGCAGCTGCAGTATTGAAGTACTGGAGGTCTGGAGGTTTTTTTGCTTTGTCAACTCTGGTCATAAGTGCATATTCCACAAAACATACTAATCTTTCCTTTGTAAATTAAAAGAAAAAAATTATTAAATATACCTGCAGCCTGAATTACTGTGCTTTTTGATCTTCTGCTCTTTTGTTTTGGACTTCAAATGGTAATCTGAGGGCATTTGGGTACAGACAGACATGATCAGTAATAGTGGATAAGGAAAAAATATATAAAAAGACATAATTTCAAATTGCCTTAGATACATGAAAAAGTAAATGTTTGCTATGTGTTTTTTCAGCTCTTTAGAAAGAAAACTTGGTCCTGGCCTAAAAAAATGTCAAGGTTTTAGATATTTGACCCAAGTTTGCTTTAACGTAAGGCCCTAGGGTTTCTTTTCCATTTCAGAGTAGTTGGCTACAAAAATTGAATGGTGGGCCTTACACAGACTTATTTTTTTAATTTGCACTTGGAGAAACTACACATTCCACTATATCATTGTTTTCTGAGCATTTTTTCCCCTGTAGATCTGAAATCTCATATTCTACAAATACAAGGAAGAAAGAGAGAGGCTCTTGCCAAATTGTAGAATTCCATTTCTCTGTATTTTTGCCAGCAAATGTAGTTGGCCCCTGATGTTGATGTGGCCATTTTGCTGCTTGCCATGTGCTATAATAGCAACTACTACTTTTTCATGATGAATTACCATATCTGGATTGTCAAGCTGTTTGCCCCGGCAGAAACCAGTTCAAACAGTTATCTTGACTTTGACGGCGTCTGATGGCAAAGAAAACAGACACTTGTCACGTATCCTTGAGGGATTAGTGTCCTTGCGTGTTCCTGATGGTTTGGTGTTTTTTGTTGGGTTTTTTTTTGTTGTTGTTGGTTGGGGGTTTTTTTGGTTTTGTTTTTTTTTTTTTACACCAGCTAAATCAGGCGTTTTGTTCCAGGATTAGAAACTCGCTCTGGCAAGCACACGCATGCGTGTTGGTTTGTGGGTACGCCTGTTGTATTGTCTTTTTGTTGTTGCTGTGACTCAGCCTCCTGGCTGCTGCCTCCTTTTCGTCCTTTTTTTTTTTTTTTTGATCAAAAGGAGTTTGTTCTTTTGTTTCGCGATGAGTTTGAAAACATCTTTATCCATTCATAATGGCTATGTGTCGGTAGAAAGTGGTTTGCTTGTAACATGTAATTAAGTTCCTCTGTGTTCCTAGGGAGAAAAATTACATTAAAATTTAGATCTTCATTTTTGTAGTAGAGACAGAGAAGACATTCATGCTCCTATGAGTGGACTGATGGCCCTTCCCTCCACGAGTGTTTTTAAAGATATTTAAAGACTGTTCTTGAGAATTAGTAGCCAGTTCTTCTGTCCGTGTTGTGCTCAATGATGGTTTCAACAGGGGTATTTTTAGAGAGACGATTCATACTACCAAATTGAAGTGTTATAGGTTTGATGCTAATGTAAAAGGGACAGAAATTTTGTTGAAGTGGGGAGAAGTGGGTGAAGTTGAGTCTCCTCAGTGTCACGGGTGAGTTTCTTCTCTTGGTTGGTCAAGCATATTGTCTCAAAACGCCAAGATTTAAGAAAATTTTATGAAATCTTCATGGTTTGCAGCTCCATGGCTCTGCTGTCAGTGCTTTCCGGGTCACGGTTGCAGGGGGCTGGAGAGTGAAGCCAAGCATGGAAAGTGGATTGTGCTGCAGAAACCGCGGCTGAACGTCGGGACTGAGACCCCTGGGATCTTGGCCCAAGGTGGCTGTTGTTCTGCAGAAAGCCGAGCTGATATCTGTGTGCTCAGGATTCCGTCCTCAGCATGATTCGGTTTTTCTTATTCCAAGACGAGTTAAATATGTTATTCTAAAGCTGTGATTCGAAAAGCATGTGAGGCAGGATTGATGAAAGCCATTTCCAAAGCTTTGAAGGCAGTGATTAGGTTTTATAGAGAGAGTTGATTCATGACACATTTAAGATGCAGTTTGTCATTTTTAGGAGAGGGCATAAGTCTCATTGTCAATTTTGAAAAGCTTATTATAGCCACGTTTAACTGCAGAATTATAAAATATTTACCAAGTTCCACCTTCTGCTTAATAAGAGGAGGCTCCCAATTGTATATATTTTAAGAACTAATGAAGAACGATGTGTAACATGGAAAAGTACCATGCTGTGAAACTTCTCACGCCTAGAACAAAGTCGTACGTTCCTTTTTGTTTTATAGGCCTTAAATAGCTTTCCTTATTTCACTATGCATCTTGTAAATACAGCAGAAGGAGAGAGGTTGTTTCGTACAAACTGGATTACTACACTGTACTTAAAATAATTAGATAACGTATTCTCTTTAAAAGGAGAAAAATTGTATTGGATGGGGTTTTTTTATTAAATGGGGCATGCACTCCTTTATGCTTTTAGTGAAAATGTGCTTATAGACAATTGCAGAATTCCTAGCAAGAAAGCATGACAGAATAGTTCTCCGAGTGCTGAAAGGTGCCACAAAAATGATGAGTTTAGAATTTAAGTTTTTCTAAAGGAAACATTCTTAACTGTGGCCTTTTCAGCAAATTTGGCTTCAATAGAAAAATTTAGAATATTCTCAGACATAAATATCTAGCAAGGTAAATTGTTTTGGGGCTGGGTTTTTGGATTCAATCCCTGCCTTTCATTCTTACTAACTAATCACTTAGTTTTCAGCTATTGGATTTAGAGGGCATTATTATTTAATGCCTTTTGTCTAGCAGGGAAGACTAATGAATTAGTGGCATGTTGTGGGCCACCCAGTCTGTGAAACAAGAGCCCACTGTGCAAGTGCACTGGAAAGAAGTAGAAGAGAGCAGAGCGAGTAACTCTTCACTTCAGATGTGCGATTTGCGTTCTCATTTATTGAGATGAATATAATTTTTCTGAAAATTATCAGAATCAGAGTATTGTAGATTTGTATATGAACTGTGTCCCTTTTGATATCACTATATCTTCTTTTGTAGCTACTCCACAGCTAATCAGGTATCAGTTTAGGAGTTTGCATCCTAGAATATATTTATATATTTCTCTGGAAAATATACTTTTTTCCAGAGGTGTAAAAGGTGGGGAGAACCACAGCTTGCAGGTCAGTATCTCAGTCAGAAAAACAAACCAGAATGAACTGCAGGACCCAGTGTCTTGACTGAAATGACCAGTTGAGGGGAGGTTTGGGATGGAAATCTGGGTGATGAGCTGGAATGGCTGCGAGACGGGGATATTGCTGTGTGCAGACCGGGCAAACGGCTGCAGCAGAGCTGGGCACGGCCGCAGCTGTTTGGTCGCTGTGAATCAGGATCCACAAACTCAACGTACGTGCAAACCCAGTGTTAGCGAATCGCCAGAATGTTCCAGCATCTGCCCTGTGGAGAAATGGATGTTGTTCCATCTCTCACAGACCTGCTCAGCCAAGCTCCTTGAAAGTTATCTGTCTGAAATAGCGTCTTGGGTCTGTGTGTGTAGAAGGAATCGGCGGTATTTGTTTGGTGTTCTTAAAAAAATAATTAGAAATGAAGTTTAAAAAAATATTTTAAAAAGAAATATTAAAACAGCTTAAATATAAAACATAGAAGCCAAATATAGATAAATTATCAGTATCATATGTCATAATTGTTAATAAAGTTTGGCTCTCACTTTTTAGGTTCAGTCGTTAATAGGTAAGTTTTGTGGATTTTCTCTCGTTGAGGCTAGAACTGGAGTGTGAGGAACTTCACAGAACATTTAAGCAAGTGAAGTGTTGGTTGTGCATAAAAGAAATGCTCATTAACAAAAAGGAACAAACATCAGAAGACTCAGAGCAGCTGAGTAGGATTCTGAGGGAGCCGCGGCCCACTGGAGATTTCCTGAGCAAAGACTGGACACTAGTGGAAGCAGATAAAGCAATTAAGCATGGGCGCATAACATGATAAAAACTGTGTTAATTGTTCTTCTATGTACCAGCTCCTGTTCCATCATCCTGAATATTGTATTTCATATTATGGGTTCGTAGGGTTCAGAGAAGGGACTAGAGCTGAACAAAATATGTCATGAGAAGGGAGGCTGAAGAGATTAGTGATGTTTAAATTGGAGATATAATCAATGCGAATGTGAGGAAGTGTGACAAAGGGCCATGAATTGCATAGAGACCCTTAGTTGACACTACAGAAGCAAGAATATTTAATAGAAGACAGGCAATTAATTAAAATATCTCAAATGCATCAGTAGTTTTAGAAGCTGTAAGTTTATTGAACAGCAAAGAGATTCAATTCTGAGAATATCAAAACAGCCCTCTCCTAAAAAAAAAAAAAAACAACAGTATCCTGTGTCTGCAGATGGTCACGTATGGATGCTTAGGGAAAGAACAGAGGTGAGATCACATAGATGGCGCCTTTTCAAACTTTAAGCAATCTGATGTGCACAGTTTGAGGCCTTCATGAGCCAGACACTGTATCCACGTTTGTGTTTAATAGTATTGTTTGGGCTTTTTTCTCTCTGTATATTTTTGTCATCCCGCTTACGTTTTTGGCTTCCGTGTTGTGGCAGTGAGTCTCACAGCTGTGATTATGGTTTGTGTGATGTAGTCTGGTCTTTCCATTTTATTTTTTACAAACCTGCTGCCTGATTTTATAATTTCATGAATTTCATTAATGGGAATACCCCGTTACACTAAAAAAAGCCCCTGCTTTTCAAAGACAGAGCCAAGTGTGACACAAGCAGGGCTTTCTGTAGTGATTCTCTGCGGTGTCTTGTTACCTGTAGGAGATACAGTATTTACTGTTTGACTGTCTTCTGGTGGAACCAGCAGGTTTCATCCTGGCCGTGATTGCTGTGTCCTAATGGTGCATAAAGTTGATTCCTGGATATCTCAAAATCTGCTGCTCAATACTCAGAATGAAACACTTTGCCCATTGAATGCACAACATTACACACAGGTTTCTATAAAAGCTACTGGGTGGTTTTCAAGGTGCGTATCCTGGGGCCGTGACCTACCTGTCTAGAGCTCAGTGGTAGAACTTTTTTGGACCAAAACCCACCCTTCTGTCCCCAAACACACTCATATATATGTCTATATATATATGATAAGGGGCAAATGCCATGTTATCTCGCTTTGTAGGTGAAGGTTCAGTGTGTACCTGCTGGCCCGCACTCTTAGTTAAGATGTTTATATACTGTAATGACCACAGGACAAGCTGTTTCCCGAGGCCCAGAATATTATTAACAGATCTATCACTAATTCTAAGGTATAATGAGAGCAAAATCAGGCACTTTCTGTCAAAATCATGGGAAGTTCCTTTTAATTAAGAATGGGAAGCGGTTCCTGCTTGTTGGGCTTTGTGTTCCAACTGTGTTCATGTAAAGCAAAGTTTTGTAGTGAGTATTGAATATCCTAATCTTCCCTCCTTTTGTCTTTTTCTAGGAGAAGCTCTGCCTACCACATCACATCCTAGAAGAAAAGGGCTTGGTAAAAGTGAGCGCAACAGTTCAAGCGTTGCTAGATATAACCACAGTGAAACAAACTTTGTTCACGTGAAACTGCTCTCGCTGCTGTTACCAGCTCCACTGTGCCATCAAAGAATCACAATACTGCCCGTCTCTTCAAACTGCATTTGAAAAAAACCCCAGTACTCCAAGAGTATTCTTACACTTCTGATTTTAAAATCATGTTTCAGACTGTACGTGTGCGTCGAACTACAAACCAGAAACTAAACAGAAACACTTTCTAGAGCAAACTGGCGCTTCACTGCTTTTCTAGCTCACTTTGTACAGTACTCATCCAAACAGCCACCTCTTTGCCACTTACAAATGCGTGGAGTGCACAGCCGTCTTGCAGCAAGATACCTTCGTATTATTAAACTAAGAATCATTATAATTGGGGGGGGAAGAGAGGGAGGGAGAGTAAATCAGACCACGTTAGGTTTTTCTGCAGTTGCTTCAGGCTGTTGCCTCTTAAAGATATCCTGACATAAAATATTTATATAAATATTATTTATTAGTGAGTTGTTATTCATCCTTTGGATGCAAAATGTAAATTAGGAAACTGTATTTTATTACTGCTTTTTTGTGGTTAAACACTTTATTTTAATATAAATATTTAGTTATTTTTTATTCTACCTGGTGTGCAGTAGCTCTAGATCTCCGTAAATTGTATTTTCTAATCTGTAAGATAAAAAGCAAACAAAATAGGTGCTTTTATTAAAAGAACAGCTAGCTGGAATGGCATTCTTTATTTCTTGAATTTGTGGAACATTGGTAAAAATTTGTCTGCATTCCATTGAGTTTCCTACATTCCAGTATCACTTTTTCCCCCTGCTAGACTGAATTGGCTGAAACAGAGAGCACACCCATTTTATTTGTATATAGATGTTTAAAAAACAGTAAAAAAAAGGAAAGATGTAAACTTGAAAAATAAATGTGAACAAATACTTTTGATTGCTTATTTTACTATGCACAAGACATTTAACTTTTGCCACAACAAAATGAATGATGTGCATTAGGATCATGTGTCTTGAAATATAATTTTGCACTATAACCTCATTTCTTTTAAAGACCACAGCACTACAGAAAAACTAATTAAAAAGAGCACATCGAGATGAATCACCAGGTAGCAAAAAAAATTTGTTTTTTTCAATGATGCCATTGAGAGGAGATAAAATGATCCGAATTGCCAAAGGCCGTCTCAAAGACGTGGTCTTCGAGATACAACCAGCGCTGCTCCTGATGGTCTCCATTGCTGTCCCACAGAACTGAGCACAACATTCTGTAGGTCGTGTTTGCAGGATCCGACCTCTAATCCCATGTCAGCAATAGGAAATAAGGTTCTTTTTCTTATCGCTACTTTAATATTTTTTTAAGAGATTTTTAAAAGCCTAACTTATTATTAAAACATTGCGTGGTTTAGATCGAAAAGTTCCAGCACATCCTTTCTCACCGTATCTGGAACATCCGTTTTTCTTTCAGATGGGAAGCTAGGGATGGAACTCCAGCAAGCGGGATGGGAACGCTGCACGTGGTGAGCAGGTCAAGCCGGGAGGGGTCAGGGGTGCGCAGGACTGGGTAGTTCAAAACACATAATCACAAAAAAAGAGGCAGTGGGTGGTGGGAGGGTTAAATATTTCAGCAAGAGAACGTGGAGAGAACCATTGTATAAAGCTTTTTGGGAAGGATGATGCCTACTTGTCACTACTGTGTATCTAGGCAAAGGTACGTGCATGTTCACAGATGCTGCATTTAAACCCAGCAGTATTCCAGTTGCAGATTTTTAGTGGTTAATACCGTATTTGAATGCAGACGCTGCCTTTTAACACCAGAAATTGCCAATGTGCTGGTCTGTACTGACAGCAGCGTGTTAGGAGGAGGAAAACGGACTCACAAACAATGAGACATGCAGTATGCACGGAATATCCAGTTACTTCAACCAAAGCAAAAGTGTTTATTTTCTAGAGGGAACATTGACTTAAATTGTAATTTTGATTGGCAGCTAGTGTATTGTTTCCTATAAAATGTACTGTGCACTTTAACACTAAATTAAAATGTATTTTAATATTTTACAGAGCTGCACAAATATCAGTTTTGTCAAAAAGCACGAGCAATGTAAAGAAAATAAGTTTTCAGGTCAGAGTTTATCAAATTTTAAAAGCATTCAAAGATCGAGTATAAAAATAGGAATATTGATTTCTGCATCTTGAGGGATAAAATGCAGGTTTCCTAAGTATTTTTTTACAATGTATATATGGCAACACGAAGCTTTGTAATTATTATTTTGACAGATCTTGTGGTTTTTCATAATTAAAATTTTGGTTTTCTCCTGATAGTGTCTTCCAGTATTTGCTTGAAGTTGGCTGTAAATAAATAGCTCTAAATATTTTGTAATACAGCTTTTTTTATGCAGTCTTAACCTGTACGGCTAAAAAGAGAATCTTCATGAATCTTTGTATACTATTTATATGTGCAATAAAACATGCATGGCAAATCTATAATCCCCTAAGCAGTGAACATAATGTATATAGAAAATCTTTACTGTAGTTACAATTAAACTCTATTATTTGTAGAAACCCTTTACTGACTATCCCTGTGACTGACATTTTATTTTAAAGAGATGGTGTTTGGAGAGCTCAACAGTGGGAATGATGGATGAGGGTTTGGGGACGGTGAGGATGATGTGACCCAAATAAAGGAATTCTGCAGCTCAAGTAGGAATAGGATCCAGCTGTGAACTGTTGGGTTGGTGTTGGTTCCTGCCAGTGAATCCAGCAATAACGCTGTGCCACTTTCTGACCTGGGGTTACCCCAGTGTGACAGGCTGTGCTGAGCTGCTTTGCCCTTCTCCCATCTCTGCAGAAACCGGTAGTAGGGACCACTGCTTGTAGGTCATAGCATAGAGCCTTCTCTTTCCTGTGCAGGTTTCTGAAGTCATGTCAGTAGAGAATTCGCTATTTTCTCATTTCTGTAATGAACAGTCTTTACCTTAACCAGGTGATCCTAGGGTTGTCCTGGTTTACTTTTGGTAGTGGATTGTGCAAGGGGAGGATGTTACGGCAATAACTTCCAGGGCAGATCCTGCTTTTAATTTCCAATGGAGCTGAGCGCCTTTGTGGCTGTTGCACTACAAAGCTGCATTAAATTCAGCATAATTTAGGCAGGAAGAGTCCAGTAGCAGTCCCAGACCCAGAGCAGAGCCTGTTGAACAGCAGGCTGCTGAGGGCCCTGTCCAGCTGAGGCTTTGCCAGCAACAGGGACCTGACAGCCACACACAGTTCTCATCAAGACAGGCAGACACATTTGGTCTCTGTAGCCACCTGCACAAATGATTCAGGTCTCCCTGTGGGTTTGCGCTGGACTTGCAGCCTGTGGACACGGGCGGTTTGAGGGCCCTGTCTTTGTCAGCCCTCCAGCACCAGTGTTGTAAGAGCTCTGGGCAGTTTCTGTAAAGCCTTGAGGTTACTGAATTCCAAAGCAAGTTTTCATGGACTCAAAAGAGCCCATCAGATGCTTACCTGAATCTGCTCCTGCTCACAAGCGAGGTAACCGCAAGTCCCTCTCAAGGAGGAAGGCAGTAACACTGCACGTAAACGTTAAGTTTTATCAAGAAGGCACTGCAGGAGGGCAGACAATTATTACAAGCACCAAGTGGAAAATATGATGGGTATTTTCAGCTTCAGAACTTGTAGCTGGGCAGTTGTTTGGGGAAGCTGATATGATCATTGATCTCCTGCTGAACTGTAAAGGATACAGGAAATAAAGCTCTCCACAGTATAATGGGAAACTTAGAATCACACCATATAAATTTATCAGGTATGAAAGAGGGCTTTTCCCCCTACCCATGCAGGTCAAGCTGTTGCCTATCATTAAACCAGCAGCTTTAAAATTGTTTAAAAGCACTTAAATTACAGGGCTAAACCTGCTTTTTAATCTCTTCTAATATAACAAGCAGGTGTACACACTCCTGTTAGGGAATGACCAAAAAAAAAAAAAGTGGCATGCCCCTTGTGGCATGCCCCTTTCCCTTTAATGCAATTATCAGAATGCATTAGGACAAAAATACTAGCTGGGAAGTAACAATGGAAATGTTTATCATGAGCAGCACCTGCACCAAGGTGGACACCCTGACTCTGCTGCTACTCTGCTCTTAGCACTTGGCACAAGGCTGCAGTACCAGCACAGCACGCTGCTGCTCCCCTCCTGTGTTACTCACAGCCCAGTCATTCATATGCTGGATCCAGCAGGGTGGTTGCCTGGTTGCTGCGCAGGGAAGGAACAACTAGAAGAAGCTGCCGCACATTTAACAAGCCTTTGAGCCAACTTTGCTGCTGTGGGAGTGGAAAAATCTAAATGTTTAGCACTTGTGGCTTAATTTTTTTTATGAGTGCCCTGCTTTGTAAGGAAAGAGTAGTTAGTGTCTGTTGTAAAGCTACATACACAGTGTGTGAAACTTGTGTTGAGCATTTCAGAGAACTCTTGCAAAGTACAGAGTCATATCTTCCCAGCCTTCTGAGCTTACTTCAGAAATAAGTAGATGCAAGACTGATTTAAAAAAAAAAAATCAATACATAATTCAAGCTAGTCACCACAAACAGGAATATAAATTCCCAGCATCAGCCTCTCTGCAACCTAGACTTGAGCAGGGGCTGGAGAAACAGGAGAGCACACAGCATTGCTTACAAAGCAAACCGCTCCTACGTCCATCCACCCTACTATTTCCTTTGGCAAGAGTGAGTCAAGGTTTGAGCAATGATGCAGGTTCAGCTGAACCACAAGAAAGCAGAGGTTACAAGTGATTGAGCACAAGATAAAGAGCTCACTGGAACAATCTCTACACTTGCCCCACATGAAGTAACAGGCAGAATTACACCACTGGCAACTATTTTAGATCTACAATTGTCAGGCCTAAATTCTGCCATCTTCTGTGAAATAAGCAATGTTGTTTTCAACAATGAGACATCTGATCATCTATAGACAGAGAAAGCTTTTTCCAGGTCTGTTTATCAGTTTCCTCTCAGTCATGTTCCATCTAAGCAAGCCATAAACAGAACATAAGCCTTTCACACTCAGCAACAATCAAAGGCAAGCGGAGGAAAAAACTCCTCCTTTACCAGACTGCTTCCTTCACATAGTTTCTAAGAGGTCTTTTAAGTATCATCCATTAAACACTTTTCAGATTTTGTTTGATGTTAATAATGCACAGGACAGTAAACCACTCTGCACAGCAAGCTCATGTCTGTGTTCTCCACTGAAGTTTATCCTTGGAATATATTTAACCAGGCCAAGCTAAAATACACCAGCCACTTCACATTAATCAGACAGCTTGACTGGCTGTGCCACTAACAACTTCCTTTAGCATTAAGTGATGAAGTAAACCCTGGTATTTAGCTGAAGAAGCACACTGATGTTATTCATAGTCTCTACGTAGTTGTGCTAGAAACCTTTTGAGGTCCCAAGCACACGCCCACATTCATAGTCTGAAACTAACGCATCTGCTAATTCTCATTTGGACCCAGAATGCAGCTTCATGGGGCTGAGAGAATCTTCAAAGCATGCAAGAACGTTCCAAATACTTACGCTAAAGCACACACAGCAAACGAAGGGGGACTTTTATTTTTCTTAGAAGTACAATCAGAAGAGCTTCATTCTACAGACACTACTTCAGCAAATGATTTTTGTTTAGTTCACTTCTATCCCTCGATTCATATCGGACAGACGATGCTCCCATCCAAATGGTTCAAGCATTGAGGTATTTGGCATGGTGTTTGATGTGGTCATTAATAAATGTAGCAATGAAAAAATAGCTGTGATCGTAACCCTAGAAAAGAACAACAACAAAGAAATCAGCAAATACATGTAGTTCATGATAAAGCAATCATGCTAAGCTCTCCTCTAGGGAAGTTAATGACTATTCTGGTTTGATCTGATTTAAGAAATCAAGAATACCTGTATTATATATAAAAACTGTAAAGGATACCTAATGAACAGGTTTGGTACATATGAACACTAGGAAGCTAAACAAACAGAATGTACCTTAACCAGCCCTAATAAGGGCACATAAGTTAGAGATGGATAACAGCAAGTGTCAGCTGCAGAGTGGGATGCAATTCGAGAGAACAGTGCCCCTCACTGGCATTGCCCTACCGGTAAAACACAGGGATAAGGAAAGCACAGCCCAGGTCTAAATTACTGCTCCAGCACTACGCTAAAATGACAAGGAAACCTCTGAAGTGCTCCACTTCGTCAGCGCTAAATCCATCTTTTGGTGCAAGGCTGTGTAAAAGCCCTTACGATAAATCAGAGAGTACAATCCTTCTCACTCTCTGTAACTGGGTACCTCACTGAGTCTGGCTTGAAGTTGTCAGTGGTTTACACAGACTCCAGTGCTCCCAGGACAGCGCTGTTCAGGTCACTGCACTGTAGGAAAGAGCAATCCTTCCATCTGCATCTTTAAATGAATCAAGGATTTCAAGCAGTTCCACACCTTTCTCGACTTACACAAACTCATGCAAACTAAATCACAAAGCTTTAGGCTGAACACAGTACCCACAGTACAGATAGGGAACCCAGCAGAAGTACATCTGTCACTTTGCCTGTACAGTGACTCTGATACTTATTAAAAATCATTAATGCCATTTCGTCAGCTGATAGCTGACAGCCTGAGTAACCATCAATGGACCAGCTTGTAGTAACTAAAATCATGACCCCACCTAGTGGTGAAATACAGTTCAATCTGATGGATATTGCACTCCTTGATGGCTGATGTTCAGGAAAATATCACTTCCCATCCTCTTCCTCACTTGGCCAGGGACAGACCGCCAGGTAACTAAAAGCATGCCCAGTGGAGATGCTACCTGTTCTATAAACCTCAAAATCATGAAGCAACAACCCAACAATCATGGATTGCAGAAGCAACTTGCCTGCTGCAGTCTGAAGACGACTGGGATTTTCCGCTCTGTGCAGGCAGCGATGAAGTTGTCCGGCAGTAACTGGCCTGCTGACAGGAACTGGTCATCCTTGCCTTGGTCAATCAAGATGTCCAGGTGAGAGTCTGGATAGGACTTCACAAGTTGTGTAGCATCATATGCCTGCAGAAATAAAAGAGAAACAGCACTCCGTTACATACATTAGACAGGTTCAGGTTTGCTGACTGCAAGAAAAGAATGGCATATATAGAGTACTGGGTGGTGCTCATCAGGACACCAAACCTGCACTTTGGAAGAGCAAAAAACTGGGGAAGTTCCAGAAAACTGAAAAGTAATACCTGTGTTCTAAAAAGGGCAAATAGTATGACCCAAGTAATTACCAAGTTGGCAGGTGGACATCACTTCTAGACCAAACAGAACATCCAGCCCTGGGCTAAATTCATACAGAATAGACGAACAGCAACACAATCTAGTACCGATTCACATTCTTGTACAAAAGGCAGATCCTGCCAAATGACTTAGTATCTTGATATAATTATTTTGGCAGCTAAAGGTTAGAACACGGGTTTAACACAGCTATGCTCATGGAAAGCATTTAACCTGAAGGTTACCATGGTAATTTCACCACGAAAACTTTGTAACAAAAATGGCACACACAGCATAGACTATTAACATACATGTTATCAAAATGGAATTGTGAATGCAGAACATTTCCTGTGGGGACCTGTGCTTGGTACATGCTCAAAAAAATCCTTTTAAAAGACAGAAGTGTTTAAGGCAGTGGAGTAGACAGATTACCAACAGACAGCAAAACGCAACATCCTACACCAAGGCATCAGAGCCCTGTTTCCAGGATGCCACCAAACCCAGAAATGACACTGCAATTGAAATGGGAGCTTGGGCTCAGCCAAGCACTGTGGCCGTGGTATAAAATGGTCCTTGCACATATTTACGTAGCAATTTTATGCAGAATTATAGAGATCAGAGGTTGTGTGTCTGTGCCAAAGGCAGGACTAAGTCTGTTCCTGATGCTTCTGTTGATCTACTGGACTGAGTTTGCAGAAGAGCTCCAAAGCAAGTTAAGAGGCCAGAAATTTTTTTTTTTTTCAAAATAATTTCATTGTGTTAAGTGTAAGCAAGTTTAACTGGTGATTTCTAATGATAAAAACTATTAAAAATTGTGAAAGCAGCTAGTGCTTTCCATTCCTGTGATGTTTTAATGAGACCTGGATGTCTTCCTAAGAGATACTTTAATCCAATTTACACGGGATTTAACTGCAGCTTGTGTTTATTTACGAGGCAAGCAGAATACCTGGTCTAACTTAATTCTAGAAATACAGTGCGATGTTTATGGAGAGATTAAAAATACTGAAGGGCTGCCCAAATAATGCAGCAACATACACACAAACATTTTTGTATCTTAGCAATTCATGTACGACTACATATATTTCAAAATTACAGCCTTGGAGCTAAAACCTAACTTAGTCTGGTTTAATCTTGTTCTAGGGGAGACCAATTTCAAAGTACCCAAGGAGCTCCCCTCCTAGCTACCTCCAATAGGCTGCCTCTGCAGATGCCATAAGGCTCATCAGTCTCTGAACAGTTTGTAGTCATTTCTCTATACAGGCTACTACCAAAAAAAAATACATTTTGTATATTGAGAACTGAGGTTTTGAGACAGGCCATAGCTTAACTCTCTTTTAAACTGCTCACTGCTTTCACGCGTTGAGAGAAAGTCTCAGACTGCTCATCATTCTTCCTAGCCTGGATTTTAATATCTTCATAAAACAGAGAGGAATTTAAGTCAGTTTGATGAGAGCCTTCTATCTCATTACATTTGTTATAAGCACCACCAGACGACAGCAAGTCATGCCCACCACAGACATACAATGCTTATCCATGCTTAGGGGTGTAGTAAAACAGTAGTACCCACTCAGAGGCACTCCAGAGTTTTGTTCCTGACTCCTGATGAGCTATATCTAACATGTTATTAAAGGACTGCGAGTTGCAACACATACCTCCCATTTGCTTACATCTGATCCCAGATATCCACCAAGGGCTTTCTTCCCCCACTGACACTGCATCGGGTTGCAGATAGGAGCAAATGCTGATACAGACTGTTCAGAAAGCAAGCATGAACAGAAGCATATGAATTAAAAAGAGTGATTTCAGCTAACTAACAAGCAAACAAAAAGCCTTTTCAAAAACAGTTTTGAAATTACTGCCAGAATCCAGGTGCCCTCCACCAACCCTCCAAGCGAGGTGCCCTACCCATTATCCTACTTTCCTCTTACTTGCTCTTTCTAGCCCCGGTTTTACTTTACTTGTTGCACATCAGCAACATCTAGCCCCTTCAAGAAGGGGCTAGATGCCCCGTTCCTTTCCTTGTTAGGAGATGTTGTCTTGAACTCCCCTCAGCAGCAGAGAAGGATCTCAAGTCTAGTGTTGGGTCAGCATGGTCAGTGTGGGACCATTTCACCTCCAGCTGGGTTTTGGCAGAGCACAACAAAAGCCCGAGGCACGGGGCTGCTCAGCCAGCCCGAGCATGCAACGGTATCTTATGAATTCAGATACTTCCAGGATTAGGGGTCAAGGAAAGCACATTTCAGATCACAGCTCCAGGTTCTGGTGTCAAAAGTCCAAGCCCTATCTTTACATTCTTTATTTAGATTTGACCTTGGGACATCAACATTTCCACTCTTGAAAGAAACAGCAACAAAATATCTGAGTCACTGCCAGTTCTTCTGGATTTGGTATTTTCAATTTAATGTTTATTCCTTTTAGATAATACAAATAACAGTTCAGACCCAACAGTGAAAATGGAAACTCTGAACTACCAGCTCCAAAACATAAAAAGGAGAAATAAAAACAAAGCTTTATCTTACATTCGGCTCTCTTATAATGCCAAGCTAATGACACTGAGCAGATGTTATGCTATTTTCAAAAATGCAGTTGCATTTTTGCAGCAGCTGACCACAAAGTGCAGGGCAGGACAGGTCATGAAAGGCCTGATCCACCAAGGCAGAGCTGCTCACCTCTCACACATCAATGCCTGATTCTCCCTCAGAAACACATTTGACACAAGCCAATCTCCAAAGAGAACGACAAAATTTCTCTCAAGCCTCGTGAGTAAAAAGGAAAGGCAAAACAGTTCCAGCATGTTTTAGGTTCAAGTAGAACACAAATGAACACAACTTCAGATACCTCAAATACTCCAAAAATTAATCTTTAGGAAAACTGACATTAAAATCTCAGGGGAAAAAGAAAGATGGGGTGGGGTGTCTCCAGATACTAATCCGTGTGCAGTTCAGGTGCTTAGAGTTACACTTGCTATCAGTTAAGAGTTAATAGACTCCACAGTAAATTATAAGCAAACACACAATAATGGTGGAGAAAAGGTTTGCTGGTAATAAAAGCTTCAAAATGAACAAGATAAAGATCTGAAAAGATATAGAAAATCACACAACCAGATTTCTAGACAATATTGGCAGCATGACTTTAGAGTTAGAAGGAGCCTGTTTACATTTAAATATAACCACTGGTTTGGAACAGCTGCAGCGTCATCCAAAAGAAACTGAACTTTTCTTAACTTCTAAAATTTGCAGATTTTTTTTTTATTTCACTGATACTCACACTCCAGAGTGGTGTTTCTGGTAATTTTCCATATTCTAATATCAGGTATCAATGAAATGCTACAACTATTTATATATTTAATGCTATAAAGAACTTGGCATTATGTTTTCTTCATTTCCACAGAAATCTGTATAAGTCTTAGTATACCTCGTATAAGCTGTATTATATCTTACTTTGTACTTTCCAGGATTCTTCAGAGCAAGAATAAGAGCTCCATGACCTCCCATGGAATGCCCAAAAATAGACATCCGTTCAGGGTCAGTTGGAAAATTGGCATTTATTAGTTTAGGCAGCTGTAAAGGAACAACAGTGGAATAAAAATGTTAAAGCAACTTGAGTATGTTTATGAAAAAAAGCACACAACTAACGCGGTTTAATGCCAGGAAGCCACTAAAACCAGAGACACATCTTTGGTTATAGCCAGAAAGCAATTTGAATGGGACTGTAAAATCAAAAAGAAACAGTTAATCTGATAAGGAACTCAAAGTATCTCTACAGAAATCTATCACAACCTTGTAACACAAGCTGTGGGAACTTCCTAATAGACATAGTCTTATTTTAATAGATAGGTAAATATGCACGTGCTCCTGTCAGCAACCAGAATGGCACATTGTTCTCGGGAGATATTTGCTCCCCATATTCCCATCAACTTCAATTCACACCACACAAACCACATGAAGAGTAAAATGGACCATTACAATATATTTCTCAAGGATCTCCTTTTACACCCGGTTAAAAGGGAAAGAAAAAAAAACAAAAAAAAACCCACACCACACCTCACCTTCCCAAGACAGATAATGAAAACAGTCTAAATGACCAATACAACTGAAGGAAAATGCAGTGAGTTGTTTCAGAAGCAGCAGAGCAGAGATTTTACAAGAGCAGAGATGGCACAACTAACAAATCAAGATTAGAAGTGTAGGCCAACCCTGTGGCATCTCCGGCAGGAAAGCAGGCTCAGAGTTTCTGCTCGAGCCCTGCCAGGTGTTACCATCTCTGTGCTGCAGTCCTCTCCCTCCTCAGTTCTACTAGAATAGCTGTTTGGAGAGGAAAGGCGTAACAACTGGATAAATCCAATGACTGAAATAATCAAGGATTAAAAAAGAAATAATAAATTCTTTTTATTAAAGAGAAAAGCAAGAAAACAGCAAACCATCCAGAGGCTATCAAGACCACCTTAAGCAAGCTTTAGTGCTCAGAACGAAGAGCATGCCTGAACTGCACCCTTTCTTTATGTTACCCAACACCACCAGGAGAACCCAGCAGCAAAGTTACCTCATCCTTTATGTAGGAATACATCCTGTAGTTTGTTTTCCAAGGATCTTCAGTGGCATCCACATAAAAACCAGCACCGGTGCCAAAATCCCAGCTTTCGTCTTCTCCTTCGATATTGCAGCCACCTGCCATGAAAATTCTTTCTATAGTTACTGTCTTCCCTTTACCAGATGTTCGGAACTGGAGAACCTGCCATATACATCAAAGACTCGGGACACCAGTTTCTCCATCAACACGTCGCTACTCCTTCAACTATAAAACAACTCAGATTTTCATTCATTAGCGCAGTATTTTCAAGTGTTATTTCAACAATGTTTTCAAAATGCCACTTAGGTATTACATGCAGATGTATCCAACTTCTTACTTGGTCCAGTATTCCTTCATATATAAACATAACATACAGGTCTCTCCCTAAACTAATTCTGTAGAGCTTTGCCCAACTTACCCAGAGACCTATTAAAAGTTGGCACATGTTATTGTGCGGTATGGGAATTATCACATATGGTATTATCAGCTTTTTTTCCATTATTAGACCTCATCCTATCAAGTAGAAGAAACTATGTGAGAAACAGAAATTGTAGAAAATTTGCTTTCCCCCAGAAGGACAGAACCATATATCACCAGTTTGTCCAGACACTTTATGTGCTTCAAATAATGCCTGCTACATCTCCCTTTTTAAGATTCAGCAGCATAATAACAGTTACTGTTCCTACCATTTTTGAAGTATATAACTCTACCTTTTCTGCAATACATTTCATTTCTCCCACTTATAACTCCCCATAAAACCTATGTAATTTCTTCTTTGAATAACTGCAGGGTTATACCCTCTTTTCCAAGGCTACACTTGGAAACTAAATTTGCAGATGTCTCCTTGAAAGACAATATATTCCATCCACTCCTCTCTTACACTCCCTTTGATTAGCCTGTGATTTACCAGCCTGGTTTGCAGAACAGAATGTAATATTTCAAGGCATATGTGACAGGAAATAATGGCCTCCCTTTCCCCAAAATGCTCCTACTTTCTGCAATCCAAAATTACATGGGTTTTCACCACTGTCAGATTACACCACAAACCCATGTGCAATTTGACAGTCCCTGACAATTTGTGGAGAGATACCTGCCACCTGTCACAGTGTGAAGTCAGATTTTTACAAGGATCAAAGCTGAGTTTGCTCCAGTGACGTGTCCTTGAACACTGAGTGATTTTGTAACTTGAAAGTCCAGCAGTCACAGGGACTGGGGTGCTTACACAGCATACTAGATATAAAAAGTCTATCTTCTGACCCTCAGAGATAGACAGAAACTCTGAAGGTTCTGCCAGGCAACAAATCAACACTGGTTCTGCTAAAAGAAACTTAAGGGAAATGCTAAGAAAAAAAAATTAAAAGGAACCTGCAAAATACTGCTTAGCGAACCTGTCTGGAAAAGTAAACCCCTACGAAGAAGGAAAAGTAAAGTCAATCAGGGTCTGTCAGTGGGTCTGTAATGACAGGTATTTCATGTTTTCATGCAGTCTTCTTCCCCATGCAGATACATCTCCTAGCTCCTAGAAAGTAACTCTCACGTAGTCATAGCTACACAGTTAAAAACTACATATTAGTGTTCTCTCTACATATGCTCATATCTCTTAATTTGTGATTACATTTGAACTGCTCCTCACCTGTTTCTCCAGACAGCTCAAAGACATTTAAGAACATCTGAGGTCTCTGAGCTAAAATCTAACAGTATAGTATGAAACACATACTGAAATTTAGCTAAATAGCAGAGCAACCCTGATCAGTTGTTAGGCTAAAAGGCAAGCGAGAAGCTGCAAAGAGGGTTTTAAAAGAAAAATGGACAAAGCAATGAACTATGCAAATGAGTTACAGATTGATAGAGGTAACTTACACCAACAGCACTAAAAATAAGTCCCAGTATGATTACCCAGTCTGAATAATGCAAAGGCTAGCCATCCATCTCTAGTCTGCAGCAGACAGCAACAATGAAGTGAAAAGTTCATTAACACACAAGTCTTGTTCTTCTGTCCCTCTTCTTCATTAGAAATATACATTTCTGATCTTTGACCTGATACAACTGCAAAACCTAGATGTGAAAAATATCTTCTGGAAGGAGCATCACTTCATTCCCCTATGGGTTCAGATCTGACCCACTAAAGCTCAGGAATTAAAAGACTGCCAACTTTGCATACAGCACTCCAAAGACTTTAACAGAATCCAGCTAATGCTAAACATAATACACTGGATCCCCAAAAGACTGTATTTCCAGTAACTGCAGATCCACCATTTTCAGGTTTCCCATACCACACATAAGCTTAGCCTTATCCAGATGACAGCACATAATTTAAAAAAGCCATTCAGCAGCAGTTTACTGCAGCTGCAGGGGGGAAGGGTTTCTGGTTTACCTTTCTAAGTATTGGAATCCTCTGGAGACATGTATCTAATGGGCTTTTGAAGACAGAATACAATAAAGAGTAAACATTTCATCCTTGTGTGACAACACAGTTCTGCAGATTTTTTAAGGTTTCAGAAAGCCACACAGTGCAGACAAGTGACTCTGATAACACATGCCCCGTGCTTTCCTTTTCTTCCTTCTCCTCCTTCATGCTGAACTCAACGGCCCCTTTGTTCTAGTTTTAGTGCCATGACAGTAAAAGAGTTTCAAATGTCAAACCTTCACTACCATGCTATTAAGAACATAGACAACAAGGAGCAAACAATGCAAGATACAGTGGTGAGGTCGTATTCTGACTTAGGTAGACAAGACACTTTGTCGCAAGCTGCAGCACTCAGTTTTTTGAGGAGAAAGAGATGAACTTCAGCGTAACAACTGTTACCATATCTCATTAAAACTTACGTGGGCTTGTGTCTGGTGCGACTACAATGAGGCCATGTTCAGCTGCAGCTTGATGAAAACCAGCTTTTGTTATAAAATTCTGTTCTGTGCAAGTCAACCCTAAGGAAATCAAAATATCTTTGGTTACAAACTGCTCACAGTATACCAGTTTAAAAACCCTTTTTGACAGAAAAGATTTTGAAAAACAAGAGCGAATCCTATCTCCATGAACATAAAAAAGTCGTATCCCTGGGTTCAACAGTACTTAACAATCCACAGAAACAGCCACAGTTGCACCTTCACATCTAGTCACACTAGCATTTGATCAAAAACATGTCAGTGTGTACTCTGTATCCCCCAGAGCACCTACTCATGTGGTATATAGAGTTTCCTCATAGTACTGTGTATTTAAATCCATTGACTACAGACACTGTTGCTAAGGTTAACATTGTTAACTTCTGACATTTGACCCTGCAACTACATTTTTTGCTCTACCACCATTTCAGCTGTTTGCATTACAAAATTATATGCGTGGTCTGACAAATCCTAAATCCTTCAGACAGGATAAAGGCCCATAAGCACTCTGGCTCCAAAACCCACAGCAATTCATGTCTGTTGTACTGCAGCAGGCCCAGCTGAACTCCAAAACAAATAAATAATACTGCATACCAGTATTTCAATTTTTCTTTACTGTGCCATTTGAGTGTTCAATGATTCTGGTTTTCTCTGAGGACAAGTTGCAAATAGCCTAATTTGACTGATATACTAGCCAAAACAGCATGGTTTAGATTCAAAAAATAGATGTGCTGCATGACTTGGAGCTCTTCAATTTTGATGCTTCGACTTCAAGGGTAAGCATTTTTACCCAGTTCACTGTCATAACACAAATCAGATCTACTAGGTATTTTGTGAAACGAACACATACAAGGAATATAGTATCCATGTTACCAGTCAATTCTCCAACTTTCTAAACACAAGAGTTAATAAAGCAAGTCCTAAAATTACAGGACAGAGCTGCTGCTTTTCATTTTGAATAACAGAAAAAAAAAAAGTTGTAATCAATAAATCCTGGAGCCATCACTGACATAAATCTGACCACTCTGAAAAGAATGCCTTAAAATTATTTATGCACTTTTGATGCAAGACCCAGCTCTATGGGAGGTGACAGGAACAGGGCAGAGGAACAGAGCCAGGATAACTGGGAGCATGTGTTGGTCCATCCAGTCTCACCTCAGCTTGCCTTACATCCAGCAAGACGGCAGCTGGATGGGGCCCCGCAGCAGCTGGAGGGATGAAGAAGTGATGCTGCGCATGAGACAACTTCACTCCTGCCACACATCCCTCTTCAGCCCCTTCTGATCCCACAGGGTCACCTCACTCTAGATGTGCTTGTGCCAAGGCACCTAAGAGCACCTCCCTGCCCAGGTTCACCAGTTGCCCCCTGCAAAACTGCACTCGGAACAAGGTGAGGTCCAGAGGGCGAGTTTGCTGGCTCCCATGGGCCAGACTTTGCCCCCCATCCTGTCAGCTGAAACATTCTGTCACAGACAAAGGGAAGCAGGAGGTGTCCCAACGGCAAGGCCTTTCAGGAGAACCTTTAAATATGTTTTAGAAGAAAAAGCATGTACGTTTTAGAACAAAAGGGTAAAATATTTTGCTCAGCATTTTAAAACACAATCTGGTAGGTTGTCTGCATCCAACTTTATCATAGGGCATTCAAAGTAAATGCATGTTCCAGAAGATGATCTTTTGTAGAATGCAGGAGCTGCCACTGAAGTACCGCTACATCAGGTTTTCAGCAACTGTAGTGCAGTACCTTAAACATGCTTAAGAATATATTTTTTAAGGTACTAAAATTCATGTTACTTACCTGAGAGCCAATATAGCACAGGACACTTTCCAGTTTCTGCTTTTGGAGGCAAGTAGATTCCAAATTTCATTTTGCATTTTAGCTCTGCACTGTATTAAGAAAATACTCCTTGTTATCACCACTACTTAATTAACAAGGTCACTAACATTAAAAAAAAAAATAAAGTTAATCAATGCATTTCATGCAAAGAGAGATTTGGTCAGTGAATTACAACAACTAAGAAGTTCAAAAAAGTGAAAAGCTATTTAAAAACTCGGTCTCTTGAACTGACAAGAGCTAGCCTTCCTACCTGATTGTGAATGTATCTAAAACAGAGACTTAAAAATAAGCCACATTTTTGCAGTGTTACTAACAGGCAACAGTCTGAAAATTGAATTCTGAACCCAGCAATATTTGAGTCTCGCCTTTTAAATTGGAAAGTGATTTTTAGTGAAAAACACACACACATGATTCGCAGAACATACACTTCACAGCATACTCCACCAAGAGAGAAGTGTTTTCAGTCTGCTAAACCTACGGACTAACCAATTGCCCAATTTATACTGAAGCCTAAAATTGTCAATAAAAGCTTATCTAAGCAAAACTAATGATTTTTTCCTTTGGAATGTTTTTTTTCTTTTCTCCTCAGTTTGCTCAAAGGACGAGAATCTATCTACTGCATCTGTCTGACAGATTGCATAAAAGTGAAATATACAATAGAGTGGATACAACTTTGTACACATGGCAGTTCTCTATGTTGCAAACAGGACAATCCAAAGTAATGAAGCTTCATGTTAAAAGGTAAAAATACTGGCTTTCTATATCAAGTCTGCAGCACTATGTTACTACTAGACATGTTAAACATTAACACAGAAATACAAGAACAGAGCCAAAACAGCAATCAACAGCATTTCTTACTGAAGTATGGGTATTAGTGAGAACATGCTGTTTTCCTGCAGACTGCTGAAGAACAGACAGCAGTGATGGATTCATTGCCCTATGCTAAATGTAGTGGTTCCTTTTGTAGTGTTACCTGTCATGTTCAAACACCTTCTGGAAACCCTCAAAGCATTTGTTGCTGGAGACTTGTTTCAGTGCCATGGCTTTAACTGTAAGAAAAAAAAAAATGAGCAAGTTAAATTTGAAAGTAAAACATTTCTGGATTTAACTTAAAATGAGTTATGGGAACAGAAACGTTGAATACAACTTCAGGCATCTTTGTTTAACACTGTAGTTTTTCAGAAGTAAGAATCTCCTGCAACGCTTTCTGATCTTTCATTAACTTCCTAATTTGCCATAGAAATGGAGGGGAGGGGGAGCTGAACTCTAGAGAATGGAGCTGACAAAGCCTTCCAGCTTTCCTACAGACCCACATCTCCCACCACCCTTAACTCTGCCATAGCTGTAGTTCCATCTTTGTCTACCAACGCTGCTACCCGGCTAAGAAACCTGGAGTGCTGCGATCAGTCTGGAGCTGCGTGTGCCGCAGGAGATAAACCTGTCCCACCTTTCCTTCGCCACGTGTGCCAGTATCCAGCCACTAATTACCACAATACTGAGGACTGTCATAATTTAATTACCTCGCTCTAAAAGTCTGGGGGGCAGCAAAAACACAGGCCTCAGAGGGAAGCTGGAGGCTCCCTTTCATGGGAAACAGCATGAAAAATACGTAGCAAGGTGAGAATCATGAGAGCTTTAGAACAGCCAGTAGCACACCGGTAGCAAATTTGCTAAGGGAACTGGGGAAGGTTGACACAAATGGATACGCTATCAGTTGTTTTCATGGAGACTAAGGTCAGCCTGGCACCTGGAAGGGGAATTGGCCCGGAGAGCCGGCACACCACAAAAATCCTGAGGAGAAACCAGGGAACACCAGAGCAGTTCCCTCCGTCACGGGGCACGAAACCCCACGCACCACGGGCAGCCCTCAGGGCCTGTTCCTTGTCTTCTACCTCCCCCGGGGCCCGGAGCCCAGTGGCGCCCACGCCGGAGCGCGTTACCCCCTCCCCGGCAGCAGCGCCGAGCCAGGGGCCGCCCACCCCGGGCCCACCTCGGCTCGGGACGCCCGTTTCCGTTCCCGGACTACATTGCCACACCACCAGCCCCGCCGCTGCACCAAAGCGCCGTCCCGCGCCTCCATTTTTCACCCTCCCGCTCTCGGCCATACCCACACGCAGCGATCCCTCCCCCTGGGCCGCCCGCACGGCCCCGCCGCGGCCCCGCTCTCCCCGCAGCGAGGCCCCGGCCCTGCCGCCGCGCTCCCCGGCCTGAGCTGCCCCTTCTCCCGCTCCCTTACCCCGCAGGAGCGGCGGGGCCGAGCGGCGGAGGACGGCGGGGAGGAGACTGCCCCCGTGCGGGCGGGGCCTCCCGCCGCCCCGCCCACGGCCCCGGCCCGGCCGCTGCCCGCGGCAGAGCCCTCAGGGGGCCGGTCCTCGCCTGCCATGGCGGGCGTTGGGCCGCGGCCTTCGCCCAGGGGAGGTGCACGTCCCTTGGGGGTCTGCCGTGTCTGTGGGGCCGCGGGTGCTGCTCTCCGCCTCCTCGGGCGCTTCTCTGCCCTGGTGAGACCGCATCTGGAATATTGTGTCCGGTTCTGGGCCCCTCAGTTCAAGAAGGACAGGGAACTGCTGGAGAGAGTCCAGCGCAGGGCAACAAAGATGATTAAGGGAGTGGAGCATCTCCCTTATGAGGAAAGGCTGAGGGAGCTGGGTCTCTTTAGCTTGGAGAAGAGGAGACTGAGGGGTGACCTCATTAATCTTTATAAATATGTAAAGGGTGGGTGTCACAAGGATGGAGCCAGGCTCTTCTCGGTGACAACCAACAGTAAGACAAGGGGTAATGGGTTCAAGCTGGAACACGAGAGGTTCCACTTAAATTTGAGAAGAAACTTCTTCACGGTGAGGGTGCCAGAGCACTGGAACAGGCTGCCCAGGGAGGTTGTGGATTCTCCTTCTCTGGAGACATTCAAAACCCGCCTGGACGCCTCCTGTGTAACCTCATCTGGGTGTTCCTGTTCCAGCAGGGGGATTGGACTAGATGATCTTTTGAGGTCCCTTCCAATCCCTGACATTCTGTGATTCTGTGATTCTCCAGCTCTTCCAGCCAGAATGGCTCTGTAGAAGAAAATCTTGAACCATAAAATGAAGAAAGAAATAAAAAATTAACAATTCAAAGCAGCAGGCATTTCCGTGAGTGTTATTTTCCCTCAACCACCAACACCTCAACAGGTAAAACGTTGCTGAAGTGGCCCAAACTTGGACCGTGGCATAATTAAATGTTTTACCTCATCATAGAATTGTAGATTCTCCACCTCTCCTCAATATTTCAGCTCTTTCACAGCAGATGCCACCTGACAGACTCCTGATTTTGTATTAAAACCAAATTCTAGTCTAGATAGTTTTTGTCTTGGCAGCTCATGTAAAAGAAAGGTGATATCTGGCATTGCTTTCTTCATGTTCATAACTCAAATTCTTCTCACTTGCTGCTGTTAAAAAGACTTAAAAAGTTGCAATTAAACATGCCCATCGGATGCCAAAAAATGTCCTCAGCAAAGCTCTCTCCCTCTTTTTAGTCTTCTAGCATGTACTGCATTAGCAGTAACTGGTTTTGCCCATGAGAGTTTGCAGTCTGATCATGTTACTTTGCTGATATGCAAATTATTCCCTTGGAGGAATAATGGGGTTTTAATCCCTAATTCTAGCAAACCACAGTATTGAGAACTTTGTGCCCCCATTACTTTCTGCTCTTCCCCAGCAGATTTGTTTGGACTGTGGCCGCTGCACCCTGGACCTGGGACACCCATCCTGCCTTCCAGAGCAGTTTTCCTGTCCTGTCTCACTACTTGGATGTAGCAGGTACAAATAATCCGTCTCTAAGCTGTTTAAACTTTCTTCTCTCAGTTTTTCTTTTGGGAGGTTTAGTTTGCCATTAAGCAAATGAAAGTATGTTTCTTCACTAGGATTTCTTGAACACTCTTCAGTTTGTTCCTTCCATCTATATCTGTGTGCGTTTTGTAGCTCTTTTAATGTCCTGCTCTCACTAGTAAGATATTTCCCAGTTAGTTTGTTATTTGATCAAAAGTTTAGCCAGGCTGTTTTCTGTCTTGTATAGTCAGCTGTCATTATGCACATCTCATTTTCCATAGTATCTGCAATTCATTTTTAGCTTTTTCTCTCTTGTCAGTATAAAACCTGCCTACCTAAGCATCGATGCTGATAAGATTTTTATGTGTTCCTGGTCTTTCTGTCCAAGTACCTTAAATAACCTCTCTCCAGTTTGCTCCCATTTCAGAGTGATGTATTCAGAAGGATCTAATTGGCAGCCTGCTGATGAGTTTACCTGGCCTCCCCATGTCTCCATGACATCAAGATATATGCATTATTTTGTATGTCTTTTCAGTTAAAAATTACTGAAGTAAATGCATAGGTACATTTGTTTAACCTTAATGCCATTGCTGTGTCCTTTGAGACAGTGCCTGGAGCTGTCATTAGTCAATTCATTTTGGTTTCATTCTGCGTATCATTTCAGATTATTTATGAAAAAACAGATGTAAAATGGGCTTCCTGACCTTCATCATTAAATGGTTTCTCCTTATATGGTGCATCAAGGCAAACAGTGGAAAGGAAGATATTAAAAAGATAAGACAGACAGGTACACACTTTGGAAAATCTTATGGCTTATATACTCTTATAATCTTATATTACTTTATTTTATACTCTTATATTACTTTATTTTATACTCTTATATTACTTTATTGTTGTGTTCCATGGACAATACATGCTTCTCTAACATACTTTCTGTGTGTTCCCCCTACACAGGCAGTACTTTCAACCACTTTACCCCTGATCTAATCCAGTGGTGAGATACAATTTCATTTTGTCTATATAACAGCTCTTCTGGCATCTGTGAGGATTGCTTTGTATTCTGTCAGAAGATTTTTTGGTTTTTCACCCGATCTCCAGCATCTTTACTGTACTTGGGGAAATATCATTGACTTCAACCTGCTCAACCACATTTGCAGTGAAGATTCCAGCAAGAAACTTCCACATTGTTGGCAAGCAACCTGTATGGCTTAAGCTTTTAATACCAAATTCTTCCTTTGCCATTTTCTTTTCAGTAAGTACAGTCCTTCCCTTGGCCATGCATCTTGGTACATGCTTTCCTGATGCTTTTGTTGTAGTAGTCTGAATTAAGGGTGGTAGTTGCTAACCTCTTTTACCCAATAGCTGTGGATTCCACCTCCTGCTACTGTCATTTTTTTTAGAACTTTTTGTATGTGATCTCATCTTCACTTTGGTCACTCAGACCACTGAATTTGCACTTCACTATCTGCTTTGCCAGGAGACTGTTTGTGTGCCATTCTTTTCTGTAAAGAACCTTTCCAGTGTTCTTTTTAGCAATTGTCCATAATTTAGTTGTTTATGATTGTAATGTCATGTATGTCTAAATTATCGTTAACTGTCTAATACCATCCTATCAGTCATTTCCAAACAACTTGTGTGGCTGCTAAGAGTGTTATTCTTCAGTATATTTCATTCTGACTGTACTGACACAATCTGTTTCAAGTCTTTTGCTTTTTAATGGGGAAACTTTACACAGAGAAAAGGAACATTTTCTGCCACTTCATCGTTATTGATTTATTTTCTATTTCCCCTTCTTTACCACATCCATCTATCTTACCTTTTGTCTCAGACGGAAGTTAGATCTTCCAAAGTTTATTTTCTTTTCTTTCCTTCCATACTGTCGAGATTTCACCTGGGTGCAATTTGTCACATCATTAACTGCTGTCCCTTCAAGGCAGTTCTTCACTTTTTCCAGCAACTTGCCCAAGGTGCTTCTTAGCCAACAAAACCCATGGCATAGACTACACATCCTCACTTGTTTTGTCTGCCTAGATTAAGGTTGTTTTTTTTTTTTTTAATCTTTGCTCCATTTTTTGCTTTCATTATTACTTTCTTGTTCATTAGAGACTTCATATGTCATTTGAGACTGTAGGTCTTTTTGGGAGACAACACTGTCCTTTGGTCTTGCTTGCACTGTAATACAAGTTACAGTGGTGTCAATGCTACCTGTCTACTCTTTTTGTATTCTTCACAAGTTTTCTAATTCTATAGGAAAAAATATCGAGTCTGTAATAAAAACCTTATTTGCTTAAACAGATTAGCAAACACAGAGGTTTCTCCCAGCAGCTTTGTCAGTTTGTCTTTGGTCAAGTTATGTGGTTTCTTCTGTGGCCAGAGATGATTACTAGATGAGCAGTTGTCTTTTGTCATTCTGATTATCAGTATAGCTCCTTTGGCTTCTCTTCAATTTGGCCATGTCTTGTATTGGTGTTTCTGCAGTGCTGCACTGGCGATCTGGAATGGCCTCAATAGCTCTGAGCTGCTATGGGATTGGGCACATGCATCAATCTTCTTTGCAGAGAGACTGTGGGAAATATATACACAGAAGATTTGCAGTTGCAGAAATAAGCTATTTATGATAAGAAATTAGAAAAAGGTAGGGTTTTTTGAAAAAAAAAATCTTTGTTCGTGGAGCAATTAAAGCACTGAAAACTTTTCAGGGGAGGGGGGAAAGCTTTTATTACAGTTATGTGAGTAAGAAATAGTTGTAATACTTTCTTATCATTTCAGGAAAATGAAAAATTAAGCACATGTTACAACTGATACCAAATCCAGTGAGGTGTATGTGTCTGATAATTGTGACAAAGTATTTTCCTCTTAACATTTTACAATCAAACATGAAGCAGTCCAGCTTTTTATAATTAAATTGACTGCACACATTCGTATTATGCCTTTTGTTTTCTCATTCTTTTTAGTACAGATTAATTTTGAACTTACAAAGAGTCTGCTTGCTTGTGTATTTTTCCACATACAGTATTAAATTCCTCATGTTTGATTTACTGAGCCTTTGAAGCTGGTATTTCAAACTCAGATATCCAAGTAAAATTTGAGGTATAATTGCAGCTCAAGAAAGATATTGGCTGACAGGAATGTAATAGTTAAGATCAGACTTAATGCACAAATTTAAATTCTATTTCAGCCAATAAATAATTTAGTAGAACATTAGGGCTTGCTTTATTGATGGGAGTCCCAAGGACAAGTGGAGACATAAATGCAATTTGTTTAGGTTCCTGGTTGTCTTCCTCTAGCAGATATAGGCTTTTCTTTAGGCCTGAAGGAATAACTTAAGATCAGGAACATCAGCTGACATTCCAAGGATATCTTGATCCCTATACAAGGCTTGAAGTAATACAAATGCATTGGTCATTCTTTCTTGGTCTTGGGGTACAATTCAGGCCACAGACTTGGAGTCATTTGTCAAAATTAGGATCAAAATAGTAGACAGATGCTTTAAGTTGTGTATTATAAACTGTTATTGTGAGGACTGTTTTCTTTTGTTATCTATAATGATGTAAGACAAAGAGACATGCAAAATTACAATGCATGAGGTTCCTTCTGCTCTTTCTTTAAAAGATTATTTTGAAGAACATGGTTTTTAAATATGCTGAAGGAAAAGCAGTATTTTATTTCCGTCAAAGACTAAGTATGGTAGCAGGCCTAGATGACTCTTGGAACAACTGATAAGATCTCCAGAAGGAAGAACATTTATTCCAGTAATACATCTGTGTCCTAGGGGATGTACAGGTAATGAAAGAGTCAGATGATTCCAAGCATGTTTTAAGACAAAAAAAGTAAAAGTAGATGCTCATGTCGCCCCAAGAAAAATTGCAAAAAACCCGTGATTGGTCTGAATTTTAAAGGAGACACCCTCCTTCAAGAAAGGCATGAGGAGGATGAAGCAAAGTAAAGGCTGGTTGGCCTTACCACCATCCCTGGGAAAAATGTGGAACAAATTCTCCTGGAGGCCGTTTCCAGTACACAAAGAACAAGAAGGTGATTTGGAATATCCAACAGGGATTTAGCAAGAACATGGCACACCTGACCAGTCTAATTGCCTTCTGATGAGAAGTTTGCCGCAATGGATGAAGCGAGAGCAGTGGGAGTTGTACACCTTGCCTTTAGCAAGGGCTTTGCAACAACAGGGGTGGAGAGAGCAATGTAGGTGCGGTGTCATGCTCCCCTTAGTATGCCTTTTGCAGCCCCGTTTCCCTGGAGCTGTAGGCTTTGTGGCTCTCAGAACCCTAACTGTAATCTTAAACCTAAAAGTGACATTAATGGCAGCTTGGTCCTTGCACTGACGTCACCAGCACCATGGATGGCCCATGAGAAAGGTGTGGAGGGAGCAATGTACGTGCTATTCTGCACTATTGATAATAAAAGTGATTGAAAAAGAAAGGAAGAGCTTATTGTCATTGACAGTGACCAGTTCCACAGTGCAAAGCACTGTACAAAACCCTGTTTAAGCAAACCTTCTGACTTGAAGAGTTTGCTGTCTACAAGATAAAAAGGAGAAGAAGTATTTTCTACTTGTGGAGAACAGAGATATAATACAAGTTTCCTGAATTCAGCCATGATGGATATTGTTCATGTGGAAACTTGATCAGTGACTTTATGCATAGCTATATGCAGCAGTTTAAAATACCCTGGTGGTGTACCCATTGGACCACGCTGCTCTAAATCCTGAGATTTCCACCTTTATTTGACCCTACATAATTCCCTGTCTTTCTCAGGCCAATTTCTGAAGCAGGGGTCCTGCCTTGGATTCATTGCCAGACCCCTGTGTGCTCCCTCCCAAATGACTACCATTTCTTTCTGATGGGGGATATCAAAGAGGAACTTGGGGATAATCCATCTTTCTTTGAGGCATTCAGGGTGTCACAACTGCTGTAATTCAGCTCAGAAAGTGCCTTTATAAACTGCTTTGATTTCCTACTTTTGCTGGTTCCTCAAACTTAAAGTAAATAGACCTGATTAATTTCAAATCTGCAAACCTTGACTGCACTGCTAGGATTTTTTTTTTCCAATGTCTCTATAAGGACTGCAGGTTCCCAGATGCCCTCTGGAAATCTCTGTTCCCTCGACACTGGGAAGCAGAGCCTTACAGGCAGGGGACCCTCACTCATATCTTTCAAGTTCAAGGTTATGCTCCCAGCTCGCTGAGTGGCTTCTTTTGATGATTTTATCTTACTTTACCTCAGTTGTCCCAGCAGTAGCTGTCTTTACCTCAAAATAATTTTAAGGATAAATAAATATGAATGTAGTCAGACAGTGACTGCAGTAATCTGCTTAACATATTTCTCTTTCCCCCTCACTTAAAATGGCACAGTGTGCTCCTCTTTCATCAACACCTGCTTCTTGGGCAGATCAGAAGATGGCATGGTTCAATCTTTTCACCTTCTCCCAGATGATCATTGCTCAAAAAACCCATTCAGCAAATCATCTGTGTTCTCCCTCAAGGACCCCAAACATGGCTGTTAACAGTCCTCTTACAGTGAGGAATTTATCCCCTGTGCCACATCTCCAGGCTCAGCCTTAGCCCCACCAGCCCCAAATATTTAGTTTTGAAAAGCAATGTTTTGTGGCTACATTATAGCTGCTGTTAGTAGTGAATGAGGCTATTTTCTGCTTCCGGGATTTGAAGGCTGGGCTTTTCTCCAGTAGGCAATTCCAAAGGGTGATTCTTCCCACTTTTCACAAAACAAGTATGTTGTAAATTTGCTTGGAAATTCATTTTAATGACTGTTTTCTTTGCTTCTATTTCCTGCAGCAGTTGTGTGGTTGCATGAACATAATTTTTATTACTGAGTTCCTGAGAGCAGTGAAGTGTTTAAGGATTTTCAGACCAACAATCTTTTCTGTTGCTACAGAACACTTATAACAGGAAAAATAACAGTGAACTCACAAAGTACTAATATTTGTATTGTCAGTGAATTGTTACCTAATAATTTGTGAATTAACTCCTTGAGGTTTATTAGGTCAATCGCAAATGCACTTGCACAAATATTTATGGACAAGCAGGAACAGAAAAAATGGGCAGTTGCTTAATTAAATTCATGCACAGATCACTTTTTCAGTTTGAAATATAATATAAGAGCAGCTGTAGTTGTGCAGACCAAAGGTCCCTTCGGCTGAACACCCCATTTTGGAGATGAGCTGTAGCACAAACTGGTAGAAGAAGGAGCACAAGCGTTTGGCAAGCAGCTCCGGAGAGCCCCCGCCAACACCCAGCAGTCTGGGATCCGGACAGTTCTCTGACTAGAAATGTCTATCATCCCATCATAAATTTGCCCAATCTTTTGGGAGTCCTGATCTATTATATCATTATATGCAGATATATAGTCCTGATATATCTATTTAGATATTTACCTGTATGGAAACACACACATATGCCTTTGTATGCTTTTCTCCACAAATTAAAAAACATGATGAAACCTTAAGATTACAGCAAGGTTTTGAGGGGACTTCTTATTCACAGCTGTACTACTTTGATATACATTGAAATTGTAAACAAGAGTGTGTAAGCTGTTAGATCAGTTGGAGGAATAAATTTATGTTTGTTTTAAGATAGAGAAAACAGAAAGATAAAATCCTTTTTGGTTTCTTATTCTAATACTCTTTGTGAAAGGAACTGCTACCAATAGATGGCACTGCGGTTCTGTAACTCAGGTGTTATTTATGTCTGTGTGATTGTGCAATGCTACTTATTTATGCTGCTTATTAATTTTAGTCTTATATTGTGACTTCTTAGTGCAATTAATTTAATTGGCTTATTACTATTGCAAATACATTGTTCCTGAGACTGAAATGTTTTAAGCTATATGTCCTTATCCAAAGAGTATACCTTTTCAGTAGGAGAATGGCCATCCTTAGAAAAAGAGAATGATTGCAGTGTCTCCTGTTGGACCAGTTTACTGAGACAGTTAAATTCTGCAACATGCTCTTTGTCCAGCAAGATATTTAAAAGGACTTTAGCAAACATTGTGCTGGGGTTATGAATGGGAGAAGTTAAACCAAACCAAAATAACTACTTAAGACAAACCCCCAATGTATAAAACAACTGATTGCATTTAAATATTTTAATCTGCTTTACTAGCAGTGGGATCTGACAAAACAATAAAGCATTGGAACACTGTTTTACATTAACATTTACAAAATACAGCAAACATTTTTCTCTATGTATTTACATAAGCAAATGTAGGTATTCAAAATAGAATGCATCTCACTGTTTGGCAATAATTACATAAGTACAGTGCATGGTTGGCTGGATGGGGTAGATACATAGGATTTTTTACCCTGAAGTGTATAAAGTATGCACACCAGCTTAGGAGATACATGGTGAGCTTTATGTCTTTGGACATTTTTCAGATGCAGTCTTAACAGTAATAAAATCTCAATCTACTTTAAAAATTATTGAATAAAACATTTTTTCAGACAAAGCAGGTTTTTTGGATGCAGATAGGACAGTCTGACTCAAAATGCCTTTCCGGTAAGGTAGGGGAAGGCCCTAACCTCTGAGCTAGTCTGTGTGAATGTCTTCTTTTTTTCGCCTGGAAAATTACAAAAGTTTCCGTTCCAGTCTGATGCATAATGAAAACACTCACGTTTTTGCAAGATGGAAGTGTTGTTCTGAAAGTCATCATACTGAACTGTTCATCCCAAGCGTGGGTCTAGTGCTGTAAGTTCTAGTTTAAAATGACTGAACTTTGTCACCTATCAGAAATATAATGACTCTATCAATTGCTATCTGCTGATGAACGACCTCCCGTGGATCTGGCGTGGTGGGCAGAACAAATTCAGATGCTGACTCTGCCATCCTCACTAAGGCAAACCACACAAAAATCTATTAACATTTTGGTGCAAAGTGGCAGAATCAGGCCTCACTAAACTGTCAAAGTTGTCCATAAAAAGCTGTACATATTTATTTGCTGTGCATTCTTGGTTTTGAGAGGCTTCTTAGGCAAAAGCTGCTGAGTGCTCGCAGAATTAAAATGTCAGGCATCAGATAACCCTGCTTCTAAGCAAAAAATAAGGGTTATGTTACCTCCAGCAGCCAATTAAAGAAATGCTGTCATGTCTCTTAGGTCCAAAACACAGGTTTTATTTTAATAAGCTGGAAAAAAAAATTATTCTTCAGAGTCGTATTCTAATGAAACATGAAGCAAGTAATTGAAACTCTCTCTGTTTGTAGTGAAATATTCCCTGTCAGTATTTGCAACCTGAGCAATTTGACATTGTGAAAGAGGAACAGAAGGTGAAATGAAAGAGAAACACGGGGGCCTGATTTGCTCTGCCACGTGGGTGAAATGCAGACGGTAAGCAGAAAGCATAAGCAGTGGATGTTAAATGCTCAATAACAGCTCATCAAGCACAAGCTGGTGAAGAAGACTGCACAGACCAGCAACCGCACTCTCAGGAGTTTTGGGAGAAGTTGAGCTTTGGAGAAGTGTAGGATGCCATAGACATTGTACAGTATGCAGGCAGGCTCTGCTCCCTGGCACACACACACAATAGAACCTGAGTTGTCTGTTCTGTTTGCTTCTTTCTCTTGCTAGGCCAGAAGTATTTGCAACAAGATGGGCACAAAAAGCACAAAACGTGGCAATCTCCTCCACTGGTGGAAGCCCCTGTGTTTCCTTTTCCTTCACACACAGGATGAGTCTCCTTCAACCCTGCGTCAATACCCACCATGTGAAGGCAATCTGGTTTGGTGGCAGATCCTGAGCCTCAGGTCTCTACTCATAAAAGGCCCTTGGTTTTATTACTGCTTAATTCTTCCTTGGGGTGCCTGTTCCCAAGAGCGAATCCTCAAAACCATCACTCCAGTTGTGGAGCGGAGACATCTGGACACCAGGAGGTACCTGAATACCCTGTTTTGTGGGATGTCCTGGACCAGTTGTGCTCCATCAGTGCTCCATCCCTTGCCTGGATGGCCCATGTGATATGAGCTGGTTGTTGTCCTTAGCTCAGCCCCCCTGATTTAGGCTCTATATCAAACTCATCAGGAAATGGTGGAAAGTCACTGCTCCCACCTACTACTTGGTGTTCCTCATGCTCAGGTGCATTCAGTGGATTCCCTCCTGAAATCCCTTCTGTGTCTGTGCATCCTTCACACGACTCTGCAGGAGCAGGGTATGTGTAGGGAGGCAGGAGCCATGAGTTCATTTTTCCTTTTGCTGAAGCTGTTCAGTTTGGTTGTGGTGATCAAGTGTACCCAGAGAGAACACATAAACCAGCTCGGTGAGCACAGCATTTATACCACTGAATTTATCAGGTGATCCTAAATGCCCAGTTTTGGGGGGGACACCATTAATGTCCACAAGCTGATGGGTGATATGCGTGTCATCACTGCAACGTGGCTAGAGCACGAAACTCTGCCCCAGGCGTGGAGGCTGAGGGCTCTGGAATGAGTCAGTGCACACAGAGCTCCTGTGTGACCTGTGCACAGTGGCTCTGACCTATCCCACATCAGAGGAAACGGCTCATAAAACTGGCAGATTTAGTTATACCGTCAAGAGAACAATAAAAACAGTTTCTTGTAAAGCAGCCAAATACAGAGCCAAATTTTAGGTCTTCTTCTACCACAGATCAGTATTTTAAGCTGAAAATCTTCCTCTTCCTCTTCCAAGACCCCCGCCCAGTTTCTCTCTGTCTCTCTTTCTTTTCCTTAGTGGAAATTTAATTGGTCTGTGAAGACTGAACAACTTCAAGAGAAGGACTGATGAGGGCATTGGAGTCTGGCTTCTGGGTGGGCAAAGTTTTTTTCAGAGTGGACAGGATCTGAAGCTGGAATACATCCTGTTTCTGATGATGATGGCTGCAAAATTAATGGAATGAATCAAATGCTTGGATTTAGGTTTTTCAGGTGGATGCAATATTTATATTTCTTCTCTCTAGCAGAGTCCCACTGGCTTCAGTGAAATTGTCTATGATGCCCAAAAGGAAACAGTTTCATGACTATGCATTTCTGTCAAGCAATGTATTTGATGTTCTCTGTGTAATGTATTCTGCCCTTGAAGCTATGCAGGTGAATTACATTGCCGCTTGTAAGTCCTGTTATTTTTCAAGTGGGGCCCATTTGCCCATACATATTTCATTAAGGCTGAGTCCTAATAGTGCAAGCTACCTACCGTTCCTGAGCAATCTAACAAAACAGCAAAACCAGGGAAAACAATTTTTAATAATTAACAGTATTCTAATAATTCTGGCTCTACCAGCCCTAAAACAAAACCAGAAGAACACCTTCATAACGGCCTTTTTAACCAAAGAGAAATGGTGAGTGAGGATCTACTGCAGCCTTTTACTGAAGGATTTACTAATGCAAAACTTCCATTGGCATTATTTAAATCAGACTCGGTTGAAATCTAAGAGAGACATGGATGTGGAATCATCCCTGAAATTATTTAGCAATGTGCCTGATTATCCACTCTTCTCTCACTTCGCTTTCCTGTCAACACCAGTGAAAAGGAACAGGGAATCAAGCCTGATAATTACTTTTGAAAAAGTTACCTTCAAGTTTTTAGAAGAACAGATGAAAATTTCAGAATGGAAATAAAGTACAAGACATAAAATAAAGGTTAAGAATGGTGGTAGAAACAAAGGATCATTCAAGTATAATTTACCTTTGACGATTGCTAATTCTAACTATAGAACAAATGGCAGGAAAGCCCAGTAACATTTCAGAATGGTCATTCAGAAGAAAAAATAGCCATAAAAACACTGTTACCAAAATGTCCATATAATTCGTCTATACAGATTTTTAATAGATTTTTCTGTAATACTTTAAAATTTATTTTTAATATGTATTAGGAAACTAACCATCATTTTATTTAAAATTCCATAAAGTGCTCATTCAGTTAATGGTAACAAAATTCTGTTGTAGCAAGACAAATTAGCTGGAGCCTACTCTGCATGGACATCAAAGGGCAGCTTAGCTTTCATTTGCAAAGAGAAAAGAAATGCGTGGATTTCTTCACAGCCTATGTTATAATACTAGAAATTGCATTTTTTTTCTTTAAGAAATATACTCTTTAGAATATTAAAAAAATAAGTTTAATAAAGCCTGTGCTTAAAACAGCCAAAGTACTGTATGAAAAAAAATTGCACATTTGATACCATTTCAACCCTGCTTTTCATCCACAGGATAATATGAGGCATGTGTGATGTTATTGGAGGGTCTCTTGAACAGGGCTGATTTTCCTTAAGCTATCAGAGCTTCTCTCAGCCAGGTGAAATGTTCAGCACACACACGATGGTTGTCATGGCAGCTGCCAACCGTCACACACCACTAACATTTTCATTCACAGGGCTGATACTTCCCTTGGAGGTACCATCCAAATGATGTATTCCGATCGTGACCATCGAATAATCCTTAGCCATCATTTTTGCCTCTTTTTTCAAACTCTTCATTTGTGCTAGCTGGAGCTGGCTGGAATTATACGCGAGTGCTGGGATAGTGTTCACTAAAATCAGCTGGAAAGGTTTCTTGTCCTCCTTGTAGCGACACTGAATGTAACGAGAGAAAGCTGAGCGGTAGGTTTTGTTGAACAACGTATATACGAGTGGGTTGACAGCCGAAGAAAGGTAGCCAATCCAAACAAATACGTTAAGTAGTTCTCCAATGACTTCTTGATTGCATGACTCCTTGCAAATTACGGCCATCACATTGGTGATGAAAAATGGGCACCACATCACAACAAACAGAAAGAAGACAATGCCAAGAACCTTGGAAGCCTTCTGCTCATTGCTGATGGATTGCATGGTTCTCCTCCCAGAAGTCCCCACGTCTCTGTTCAAAGAGCGCTGAAAGAGTTTTTCTGAGGACAGGGAACTCTGAGGGAGGAAGCTAAATGAAGCAAACTTGGTCTTTGGGCCAATGTCATTCACGCATAGCATAGCTTCCTTCTGCAGCGACTTGATAGTTAAAAAGTAGGTGACCACCATGATGGTTAGAGGGATGAAGAATGCCACAAAAGAACCTACTAGGACGAAATTGTCATCTGCAAGTAAACAGCTGTCTTTCTTAAACACTTTGGAGTCATCTTGTAGTCCAAAGACAGGTACAGGCATGGAGATACCTGAAGGTGGATTAGAGAAAGAAGAGGTTAAACAAAATAATAAAAAACACCATCTCCAGTCTCCAAGAAAAAAAATTTAAAAAGCACTCTTAGCTATACGCAGATCATTTCTCAAATAATTAATGGTTATAGGACACAAACAAACACTAACAGAACCGCAATCGAGAGACATCCCCAAGCAAACTGAATTTACACAGCGGAAGGAAAAATATTGCATCTCATGTTTCAGCAGCAGTACGATGCTAGTCCTGTTCTTGTGACATTTTACTGGGGCTACACAAGAAAAGGTGCTGTGTGAAATGCTGGTCTTGTAGGTGTTGAATTTCAGAAACCAAGCTGTGGTCTGCCAGGCTCTGGCATTGGTGCTGCCACCACCTTTGCAGGGTCCCAGCAAAGAAGGACAAGGGAAGAGCAGCACTGGTGTGACATGAGATTTTGCTGTTGCTCTAATCTGCATTCCCTCTCTCCTTCAAAGAAACCTCAGCTGCAGGTATTAATAGAACACATATGCTTCCACCCAGCTCTCCCATGACACCTGCTAGCAACAAAAGCATTGACTCCTAACATTCTTGGACCTTGGCCTCCTGTAATGATCTCCAGACTTTCTCCTTGGTTCCTGCCACCTTGGCAAAGGCTTTTAGCAACTATAATCAAGATGATACCATGTCTTTTTTTTCTGAGGTGCCTTAAGAGTGGTCTTGAGCTATTTTTCATAAGAGAATTAAAAATATTCTGGGTACTGGTTTCTGACTAGGCTGGGAAATACTGATTTTAGGAGGAAAGAAATTTTTATCGTAGGTCTGAGAGTAATCTTTCAATGGGTCTTTTTTCTTTTCTCCCTGTAATCTCCATACAGTCGGCACAGTCTAAATGCTACAAAAACTTTCCATGGCAACAGCCAGAGGGAAGATGAGGACAAATTAAGCACTGAGAGACATCAATGAGCAGCCTGAGATGTGGTTCACCCAGCAGGACTGCAAAGGTCCTTTCATGGTATTGCATCTGCTACAGGCTTCCCTCTCAACACACGACCCCGATGGCAACAACAGCCCTGCAAACTTTGTCTTCTCCTGGAGCATGTGCTATGTCCTTGCCCTGTCATGAACAGCAAGGCCAGGTGGTGAAGTCCATTCTCATTGGACTGCTCTGTCTGGTTCAAGCCCACTCAGCCATTTCTTCAGGGACTCCTGCAAATGCTGCCAGTGTCTGTGCTAAATCAAGCAGCTGCTGTTTCTTTGGTTGTTGTTTTGTCATTTTTTTCAATATTTGTCTCCTCCCCTCCCCCCAGAGGGATGCTGTCTCTGCAAGAGGGGCAACGTTCAGATAACAAAAGGGATGATGTGTTATGAACACAGCAGAAGTGGAGTTGTGAAGCAGGGAGCAATAGTAGAGCCCTGTTTGGATAAGAGCAGCCAGGAGTCAGACTCCTGTGGAAAGCTAACATCATCAAGGAGCTTCAGTCCCCTTTGCCTCTTTGAAGAGAAATCCCAGATTCTGTATTTGGCTTCTGAGGAAGAAAAAATTAATTAGAGAAGAATTTCTGTGAGGGTGATGCTGTGCTCTGCCTTGTCCCCTGTGTGCCCAAGAATGTCCTTACTGGTTCACAGATGAGTCCTGAAACTCATCCTCTCAACATCAGCACTTCAATGGTACCTCTACCTCCCCTCTTTTCCCTTCTTCCCACTCTGGTGCTTAGACTGGGAGCCCTTTAAAAGCAGAGGCTGTCTCTTCATTTCACAGATTTCCAGTGCCCAGCATGACAGCTCCAGTCCTACAGGTTGGCTGTGGAGTCTGGGCACAGTACAAAACAATAATAATAACAGTAATAATAATATTAGACTATTATTCTCTTCAAATGTTCCGTTCTTCTGGTGCTTCTGGAGCTTCTACAAAGCTCTTTATTTTTCTAACAACACTGTAGCTTATTTTATCTGCACGGCTTTGAACTGAGTCATGGCAATGCCTTTGGCCAATTTACAAAAGTACCGTTCTTATCTGCCCAAGGCAGAAGCTGGTGGAGAGCCTGCGGTATTGCCCTTTCTGTGTCTGTTCAAAGACTGTACAAACCCTAAATTCTTGAACTTGGGCCGTGAGAAACCACTGGGTGAGATGCAAACTCATAAAGTGTGTGGCAGCTCCTGGGTCAAGCTGATGGAATCTTCCAGTAACTCCAGGAAAGCTGCTGCCTAAAATGGTCGGAGTTTTGCCCGACTGGTGGTACAGAAGGAGAGGTCACCTGCAGGAGCCGCATTGACCAGCCATGGCTGAGTAATCTGGGATGCAAAACACCTCCAGGGAACTGGGGAATGCTTTGAAGTTCATTTTCTTTTTTGGGTGAGTTGAAGGGATACTGAAGGCATCCATCCCCTCCCAGCATTGCACTTCAGCTGCATGAAGACACAGCACTAGTCAGAGCAATACCACAAGTTTCCTGTCTGGTTCTGCCCTGTACAGATAACAGCAGGGCTATTTTTTCCTTTAATTCAAGGACCTAGTCTGAGCTGCAGAGATAAAATAAACAATGGTATTGACAGAGTAAAAAGATGACTTTCGTTACTACAGGCCTTATGGTTCTGCTGCATCAGGAGGCATGGGAGGAGAGGCAGCAGCACTAGAAAGATGAAAATTTTAGCATAATTGCAAGCTTTTTCAAGTAAAAGGCCACAGTCTGCTACAACTCCTCACCCAAAACACAAGGGCAGCAATTCCCCATCTGTTTTGTTTTATTGTTAGCAGCTTCTGGAGGACCAGCATCTAAATCCGGATTTCTGGCTTTAAAAAATGGAAATGAGCTTCAGCTTTGTAGCTGGAGTTTCCACATCTCCTCGTCATTCCTTTAGCAAGTGCAAAAGTGTTATTCACAGCAGAGCTGTAACAGGCACTGCTAGTCACGTAAGTTTTTCTGAGTGACAGTTCAAGGCATCTTTCCCCTACAGCAACAGGTAACTGGCCTGTATACAGTTTGAAAAAACTGTACCACAGTTTGGTAGCAGAAAACACTGACAGCTGTAACCTGCTTTTTGTGCACATTCCGGTTCAGATGATGCAGGGGATCCCACAAACGATTTTGTGACATTCCTGCATGGAATAAATTAACTTCCAGCCCAATGCTCTCTTTTCATATCTCTACAGGGATTAAACTTACTGCTTCCCTCCCCAAAGGAACAGAGTTTGTCCCTCAACAGGTAGCTTCTGTCTTCTGTAGCATGGGGATAGCAAATCCCAGTGAGGACATGGGAATCAAATTAAAAGGTAGTCGTATTTAAACTGTAAATAAAGGAGCTTCCATGTGCAACTCATGTCCCCTATTTTGATAGGATTTTCAGGAAGCATCACACATGGCCAAGAATGTCACTCACATGTCACTCGGGTTTGGTCAAGATCGAGCTTGTACTGTAGACACATAACAAAAAGTCACAGTCTAAGCTGTATTAGCATTATTGCAGCTGTCTGAATTCATTCTTTAAAGATCAAAGCTGACCAGTCTATTTCTCCTTGATAATTCAGATGTGTAATTTCTTGCTGGTTTTATTGTCCTTGCTTTCCAGCTCCCTGCTCTTGGTCACTGGTGATGTTTAAGAAGAAACAGGCTATGTCTGTGTATTCAGACGTCAGGAGAAGAAAATCAGCTTCACAAGAAAGGATCACACAGTGCTACCAGGTAGGGATGAGCAGGTACTTGGGAAATGGACCATGTGCAAACAGTAGATCTGGAGGAAACAACCTAGCAGGGCTGTAGCAGAACAGCTATTGCACACCTTGCCCATTCCATGCCCTTGGCTCCCACTAGCTCAGGTCAGTCTGGAAAAAGTCTTGATATCCCTTGAGTGCTTTTTTTACTGTTTTTCTTACTCTGTTTCCGAATCAAACTAAGCTGAAACAAAGGAAGCACTTGGCACAGAATGAGAGCAACCATTCAGGCACTAGAGGTACATTAACCACTGTGTTTCCAGTTGACATTTCCACTTAGAACATTTTCTCTTGTGGACAAACCCTAAATATTATGTTCCTCTGGTAGAAGGTAGTTTATTTATATAATATAGCTTGATTTATACACAGGTGGCTGTTTCAAACTCTATAGACTTTAATAAACCACAAAACAGAACTCAAACAATAAAGATGGGTGATAAATCCTGCATTAAACCTGAAGCATTTGGACACAACTTCAGAATGACAAAAGGCTCTTGAAAACACCAAAGGTTAACAAGTAAAGCAATAGCATCCTTCTTTTTGTTCTCTCAAAAAGCCTGGTAAAACTGACAAAGGTTGATTTAGTGGTACACATTGCTGGCTTGCAAATCTTCAGAGATATACAGCAGCCGTAAAAATGTCTTTAACTGGACAGGTAAACTGGATTTGCAGCTGCCTTGAGCTGCTGAGATTGTCAATGAATCAAACCCAGAATTTACAATACGCCCAGCAGAATGGCACATTTGTTCTACTTAGCATGAAGAGGAGGAGGGGGGAGTGAACTGATAAAATCAAGGTTCCTTCCATGAAGTCCCCTCCAAGCAGATACTGTCAGTCACAGACTTTCACCTCACATATATCCATTTCAATCAATTTGAATACAAATGAGCATTACTATGTGCCCTAATAAATGCCCAAGGGATAGAAAATGTCTTTTAGAAATGTCATTACAGTTTCTCAGCAAAATTTGTCACCTTTGTTCACCTTCACATGAAAAAGAATAAAGCCTCTCCAGCTCAAACTTCAGCAGTTGCATTGATTCAGACATACTCAGGTTATGGGCCCAGTCATGGGCACATCAGATGTGCTGTGGCACTGGGGACCTCTGAAGGGACTGCTGCTTGAAGAAGGCCAGTCTCTCCTTAAAGCAGTTCGGTGTGGCAATATTGTCTAATTTATTTAGAAAAACCCATGCCTGGTGTCTGGTGCCTTTCTGTAATCCAGGAAGGCCCTTCCTTGGTATATCTACAAAATCAAAGAACAAACACCCATGCATATATACTCACATGCTGCAACTCAAGGCATACAATGCATACCTCAGTTTCCTGTTTTATAAGAATTGCCTTGGTGCAACACAACCATTACATTATTTTCAACATTTTGGACTGAAATAACCACACAATATAATATTTATTCATTTGGGTTACCATGGTGCGCTGTGTGGATGTTTGCTTGCTCTAGGAACACAGACCACAGGGAGCCACTTGTTGGCGGGGGACAGTGCATGGACCGTGTCCTTCTCTGAGTATCAAGGATGCAAATGTGTCTGGATCTTGTATCAGGAGCTGGAGTTTCACAACAGCTCCTTATGTGCTTTCACTTAAACATCTACAGAAGAACTGCTCAGTCTGGCTCCATGTCTTTGTTTGGCATGTGGCACTCACCATTAAGCGAGTCATCATTTCCTCAGACCTGCAAACACTTCACTGATTTCTGCAAAAATCTCAGTCTCCTCCTGATTTCTCATTTATGTTCTCAGTCCTGAAGCCTATTTCTTACAAGTAGAGAGATGTGTCTGTCCAAATTAATTTGTAGGACTGTGATAATAAATTAAATAGAAACAGAATTAGAGGAGCATTACAGGGAGGACAGAGCAAGAAATGAAGGACAGTTGCCCCTTTTTGACCCAACTGATTAGAAACCCAGGGCTCCAGGATGGGCTGAGTTACAAATGGAAAGCACTGATGGAGTCACTTGCTGCTTTGGTATAATCCTTTTCCCTTACAAAATGTGAATGCAGCCCTGTTTCCCAGAGGCAGCAAGAACCCAACAGCAGGAAGCAGTTTCTTCGCTCTTGGTTTTAGGTGCTATTTCTGCCGATACACACCTCAAATCTCCTTTCTTAGCTGTGCTGCAGGACTTGTTTACAGCAGTTCTCTGTATTTTGTGTCTGCTCCTTCCTATTTCATTGCTGGATTTTCTTATCCTTCTGAGTATCTGAGGAAGGCACAACCTTTTGCATAGTGATTTTCAGTGGAGCCTCTCCACCAATATAGTTGTTACTTTTCAGTGACATTATCTTTGGTTTGGGCAGAGGCTTCTGCTAAGGTGCTTATTGGCTTCTCACAGCTATCTCAAATCAAAAGATGTTGTTACCCCCAGTGTAATATGATTACCCAGTCACTAAAGGGACTAACAGAGGCATATAGAAGTCTACACTTACCGAATAGCTAGAAAGAAAGAAAGAAAGGTTTATGAATGTCCTGAGGAAATTTATTTTGAAAAAAAGGATTTAGGGACTGGGGATTTCAGATTATGCCATTCATGTATGCAGTGAGGAGCAATGGTGAACAGACACTGATGGTTTCAGCTGAACAAGCTGAAATAGAGAGTCTTGCTATTGCAACCAAACCATCTTAGTTTAGTGCCAGCACAGGTTTGTACAGGCTGCCTTCATATTCCGTGGACTGCAGTGGGCAGAGAGGAGGACTCCAAGGAGTAAGAAATTGTTGGACAAAGCTGTGCCGCCCGGTCTGGTCTTTCATAAGCAGGAAGGCAGTCACATTTCTCAAAGCTAGTCTTAGTATCTCATTTGAATATTAAATTTTTTAGATATTTTCTAACTGCTTGTAGTTATTCCCAGATAATTAACTCCTTAGCCCTTGACTGCCTGTTGCCTCATTTTAACTGAAGCTCTGCAGTGCTTCTGTCTTTGTAGAATAAAAGTCTTTCTGCTTGGATTTAGCACACTGGTGACTTGCTGTGTGGGACAGCCACAGGTAAAACCTTCACCTGTAGGGCCAGCAAATAGAACAAGTATGTTCTTGATCAGTGGAAACCTCTGAAAATTGAAAGACTTTATCAATTTATAGAGAAATTTTGTTTCAGATGACACATAGAATGATAGAATCATAGATTAATTTTGGTTGGAAGAGACCCTCAAGATCATTGAGTACCACCATTAACCTGACTCAAGGATTAAACCATGTCCTTAAGCACCTCATCTAAATGCCTTTTAAACACCTCCAGGGATGGTGACTCCACCACTTCCCTGGGCAGCCTGTTCCAATGCCTGATGACCCTTTCGGTGAATAATTTTTTCCTAATATGCAGTCTAAACCTCCCGTGATGCAACTTGAGTCTCTTTCCTCTTGTCCTATCACTTGCTACGTGGGAGAAGAGACCAACACCCTCCATGCTCCAGCCTCCTTTCAGGTAGTTGCAGACAGCGATCAGGTCTCCCCTCAGCCTCCTTTTCTCCAGGCTGAACAGCCCCAGCTCCCTCAGCTGCTCCTCATAAGACTTGTGCTCCAGACCCCTCACAAGCTTCATTGCTCTTCTCTGAACTCTCTCCAGCACCCCAATGTCTTTCCTGTAGTGAGGGGCCCAAAACTGAACACAGGATTCGAGGTGCAGCCTCGCCAGTGCCCATTAAAGAGGGACTCACTTCCCTCATCCTGCTGGAATACTTGCATTCCATCTGCTTGTTTACTACAGCAGTTGTATCTACTGAGGGAGAGAACTTTTCCTAAATAAGTAAGAAATACCAAACTGCCCAGTAAATAAATTTTTGCACAATATGACTAAAGAACGAAGTTATGTGTACCACTTGCCAGATTCTTACACGGGTCTCCCATGGATTCAATGAATCTCCCATTTATGTGCTTGGTTGGACCTTATGGTCTAATTCTGAATATTTTAGTGATATTAAGCCTGCAGAAAGATGTCAAAAGACCCCAGCCCTAGACTCAAATGTGTCAGCTTTTACATAAAAAAGAAATATTTTTACCTTGTGTAGATTACTGTGCAAATACACATAATTATAAATGCATCTACAGGGAAGAAGAGGGAGGCAAGAAGGCATCTGGGTTTCTTTTTGCAGCAGAAGGCCGGACAGAGCTGTTCAGTTCCAGGATGTCCAGGAGGTTGAAAGCCAATAATAGAGCCTAAAAATCCTTTTCCTCTTTAGTGATCCAGAGGAACCCACTCAACCTGATCTCCAGTAAAGAGCATGCCATTGTGCCACATAAAGCAAACTTGTCCACCTGAGAAAGCACCATCGTTGTGTTCCTCAGGTGAAAACTTAGCCCATCCTTAGAGACAGGACAAAGAAATATTTATGGGAATGATTCAGCAATGTTTTGGCACCACATCCACCACTTTGCATCCCAGTGAGATTGCTACTCTTTTGCCCTACTCAGTCCTGTGGTTCCCAGATGATGCTGAAAGCACATGGACAACTGGTGTCAGAGTGGCAATGCTGAAGGAGCACTGAGAGAAGGACAAACTGGTGATCTGTATAGAAGTCATAACTTTCTTCTGCTGGGACCTGGGCTAGGTTAGATTTGCATCTCACAAGAGGCTTCTCTTTCTCATGAGCCCTCCCTCAGGCCAGCTAGTCCTACATTCTCATGGGGAAGTGCCCCAAGAAGGTAAGGTCATGGAGACATGCCTGCCACCTCTGGTGCATTTTTAAATCTGAGAATGTGAAATATGATGAAAGGAAAGCCACAGATACTCTTACATCCTGCTTGGCTGAGAGGCACATGAATACCACAACATGTCACATTAAAAGGAGCAAGGCTGAAAATAAGCACTAATTTCACATGGACACACACCCATCTGCTCGTGCCCGCCTACCTGTTCAACTAAGATTGCCAGCTTTTCTAAGTAACTGAGTTACAAGCTGTATTTTCATGATCTGATGTCATCACTACTTACATCAGCCTTGTTTTGATAACAGCATGTGTAGGTTGTTGCAAACATTGTCAGTCCCCTGAAGACCAACAAGGCCAGCGCTGGGAAACCTTTATCCTGCGGTTTGGCAATGCATCAATGCTGCTGTATCTGTTAGCTCCAGGAGGATGTCCTGCCAGCTCTCAAATGCATCAGGTAGAAAGGGTGCAGGGTAGCAGTGGAGATTTCTGCAAGTTTTGTAGCATTTTTGTTTTCAGGTGGGTCTGGTGAAGCCTCCTGGAATGATTCCTCTGCCTGCACATCGCCCTGGTCTCTATCCCAGCACTTCCAGCTGGGACGGTGGTGTTGCATTGCAAGTGAGGTTGACAGGGCATGTGTCCCCATGTGCCAGCCCTTCTACATGGACTCCAGTTTGCTCTGCACATCTGCCTGCACTTTAATCCCTGCCTCCCACCAAACGAGCCCTGCCAGGAGAGAGACAGGGTGGTGTGTCACATGCACAGTGCCTAGAGGAAATCAAACCACGGCCGCAAAAATCTAGGGGTAGGGGGAGGTTTCTAATCTAACAATAAAAGTCTTTAAGACTTCTCACCCTCTAATTTAATTGCATTATTATTTACAATACCAATTTATGTGCAGTCTGTTCTTTGGTGAGGTTGGAACTGGTCACCGTCTGCGTGAGCTAGAGACTGGTCACTATCCCCAAGTCTGGAAAAAGCAGAGAGTAAGGCAGTGTCTGGCTAAGCATGAGGAACCAGCTTGTCTGGGGGATGCTGGCTGAGCAGAGCCCAGGTCCGAGGTAGCCAGATGGCAGCTACAGTCCTGCTGTCAGCTGGGAGTCAGGAGGAAGCTGGGCTACATGTTCTCCTCCAGGGCATGGAGGCTGATGATGGCTGTGTAACCACTTCATCCATGGTGATTAGAAGTGATTAGATGTGACTGACCTTATGATAAAGAGCCTAGTATTTAGTTTGAAAAATTGCAAGAGGTGCCACAGGTCTCCAGCCTCGCTCTGCGCAGAGGGACGAGCTGCTGCTCACTCATACTTAAAGCTCCTCAATGGACAAATCTGCTACTTCTGTGGCTCAGCAAAATGCAGCAGAGCAGGGTAAACACACCTTTTCCTTTCTGTGTACTCAGTTATTGTTGTTTAAATTGCATTGGTGTTCTTAAGTTCCATGTAGCAATGGTTTAATTTCTTCTCAAAAGAAGTTACAAATTTACAGGTATCACTGGCTTAGGTAAATATATTAATTTGAAAACAAAAAGAACCTCTAAGTAGGATCAGCTCCAGCCACCTGTGATATCTCTCCTGTTTAGCACAGGACCTTTTTGTATTTCATAGAATCATAGAATCATTTTGGTTGGAAGAGACCCTCAGGATCATCGAGTCCAACCATTAACCTAACTCTAGCACTAAACCACGTCCCTAAGCACCTCGTCTAAACGCCTTTTAAACACCTCCAGAGATGATGACTCCACCACTTCCCTGGGTAGCCTGTTCCAACGCCTGACAACCCTTTCCATGAATTTTTTCCTAATATCCGATCTAAACGTCCCTCTCCCTCCATCATCACATCAGATGGCTTTGCAATGGTCACAGTTCAGGCCCCTAGGAGAACAGATTTGGTGATAGTTGTGCTTTGAGAAAGAAAGAAATACTATACATTTGTCAGTCTGCCTTTTTAGCTATGAAGCTCCTGAAGGCTCCTCAGGGCTAACTTATTCTATGCTATATGTGCTATGTACACAGTAATGCTTAAAAAAATAAATATATATATATATAGTAGCAATAAGCTAGAACTTATGGAAAGATCTTAGGTATTCCACTGTGTTAAGCAATGAATGTGATGGCTACTGGAGCAGTCTAAGTGACAAGATCCTCTACTATCCCAGTTTTTATACTTCTGGGCTTTTAATTATTACTTGGTATGATTTGTTGAATGCTGAAAATTTGCTTAACTCTGCCTTGTTCCTACTCTGAACCAAACAGAAATTTCTATTGATATCTCTCTGAGATTTCTCCAGCAGTGCTGCTTGGCCTGCTTGTGTAGTTTAACAGGAGACTGAATGTAACTATCAGATAAGTTGTTTAATTATTATTATTTTTTTAGCAACAATTTTGCACTGAGTCTGAAGGGCACAGACAACCAAAACTGTAATTCTTCTGGATTTCCTAGGCCTCAGACCAGGTCCCATTTTAATTCAGATCTTTTATGGTTACTTGCAGAGGCTGCTGATGAAGCAATTGATCAGCTTCTTACTAGTTATGCAAGGATACTGCACCAATGGCTGGACAGTTATTGGGGTAAATGTCCTGATGTGATGGAGAATTTGGAAGGAAAAAAACAGGACGACAGGCAGCTTAGAGACCTGCACTGGTCTGAACATCTTGATTCAATATCCTGTTCTGTATGCTTCACTGCCCACCCAATGGGTAATGCCCTTCACCCTGAATGACCTGCTCTTTTGTCAGATCAGTCAGTGCCCTGGTCACATTTAGAAGATGGCAGGGTTGAAGAAGAGATGAAAAAGTGTTAGAGCATATATTTGCCATCTACAGATGTCTACACAGGTGCTATAGCACAATCCCTAGAGTTATCTTTCTTGTTAAACATCATAAACCACTTTGAAAATGAAAAATAAATACATGAATACATAAGAAATGGCTACTCTGCGTGCTGGTGGGACCTCCTCATGTCCTACAGTAGTATACAAGGCAGGGCTTGTTTTACCCTGGGAACATTCAACCTAAAACTTTTGGGCACTTTTACACTTGTGAGGAGAAAGTTACGCTGCTCACTCAGTGCACCTGAGACCGAAAACCACAGTGTTTATCCTGGGATGCTCACAGTTTAGCCCAGCCTATGGTCCTAGCAATAGTGGTCAATTTGACATGTCAAAACTCAGATCAAATACAAAATCATAGTGAGGGTTATCTTCTGCTGAAAGGGAACGAGTCTTCCCAGTGGGTGTGATTTACTTGCAACATAAATGCAGGGCTGAATACTGTGAAATACGTAGTTCCAATTTTGATCAGCCAGAAAAGAGATCCTTTATTGCGATGCCTCAGCCTGCTTTCAGGACGTCACTGGAGTTTGACAGGCCATTTTCCATCGATGACTCTGGAGGACATCATAGGATAAACCAGCTGACAGGCATTTCTAAATTTGTTGTAGGTAATTAGGAATATGTCGTCTCAGCTTTGACAAAACCTGTGACTTTTATTAGCTGGGCTGCTACTTAGAAATGGTGCCAATAGCATGGGCCAGAAATGCATGGGGAAGGTTAATTGCAGCCTGAGTGTGCAATAGTTTGCAATGTTCCTGCTAATTGGGGTAAATGTAAGGATTTCATTTTAAAGCAGAATTCTGTGATATGTTTCTTTTTCCTAGCATTATCGAATGCAAAATCTGGCTTAGTTAAAATTTAATTCTTTAAAATACATAAAAGAAGCTGTGAAATTGCACTGTATAATTTTAAAATGAGCAAAAATGTCTTTGTTCTTGACATTTTCTTTTATGCAATACAGTGCTACTTTAACAACACTATTTTTAATTTAGAAGGTGATTAAATGCAATTACAGTGTACAGATGACAGAGTTAATAAATCCTAACATGATTCCTTTTCTACTTATTTATATTGCATGTGGCTTCTGCTATTCAGAAATCCCAGTTCCTCTAGTTAGAGATTGCTCAGGTAATTTCTTGGTCAATATAGGATCCCCTTTTGAGCATGTACTATGGTGGAGGCCTACAGGAAAAAGATCAGAGCAGGCCTGTGAACATGTCCTTTCTGCACTTTGCAACACCTCGCATAGCGCTTTCTGCAGAAAAGAGTATCCTGAGGTAGGACCTAGGCTTATCCTTCCCCCTCTGCATGGGGAATCCATTCTGGATTCTTGTATGTATTTCACACTGTGCTGGGTACACAACTGGCTAAAAAAATATCACCTTTTGGAGAAGGAGGAATAACTTATAATAGGCACTGTACTGTTACTGCCTTTTTCCATAAAACATTCCGTTTACTCTGAAGTATCCTACAAAGAGAGACTGGCTGATTACAGGTCACATCACCAACAAGGAACAGTTACTTATTCATTCAAAGAAACCTGATAATAGGATAAGCCTGGTCCAATTGAACATAATGCTTTTTTGCTGTCAGCTTCAGGGGAAGAAGAGCATGGTCCTTATGGTCTTCAAAGCAAATACAAGTTTAAAAAGAAAAAAAAAAGACAACAAATTCTGTCATCAGTAACTTGACTAATGAGGTGCTTTTCACATAGCTCTGGTATTAAAAATACAGATCTGTTGTTTAAAAGTTGCCCTTAAAAATATCACCAAAGCAGAAAGAAAAGCCACATGTTAATATTAATATTGTGACCACTCCTCATTCCTTTTTACCTGTAAAGCAGAACATTTCTTGCAAAAGAGGAGCTCACAAAATGGGTGTGTCCCTTTTTCAGAGGCAAAAACCTTCATCTCCTGTTAATCAGATAATTACACAAAGAAAATGGTAAATCTATACACAATAATTATTCTTCATTTGACGATATATATGTACTGGTATAATGTATTCTTCTCCATCCAGATGTATGCCAGATTGCTCAATGTCTCTGGTTTGCGAATGTGGCCGTATGGAATTTTATGTTGCTTCTTTTTCTCTGTGTTTCCAAATTTGGAGGATTTAGAAAGCAGTTCAATCATTACCATTCCTTTAGCATTTTTTCATAAAGAAAAGTGTAAGGTTGGTCACACCTCATCATCAGAAAATGAAAAAAAATATATGTAAGTTCAAAATGCAGGCTTTTTTAACCTTCACTGTTATGAGAGGGAGATATGTGTGGTAGGCTGTTGGGCTGCTGGCTGAGATGTGTTCATTCTTCTGGGAAGAACAAATCAAGGAAAAGATTCTGTTGCACGGGAAATATGGGAATCATTTACATCAATGAGCAAAGTAAAGATGATATTTATGTCTTTCTCAGAATCATCTTGCGTAATGTCTCATAAACACAATGTATGTGCTAGCCAACTCAGAAATGTGCATCACGGCATTGAATATTAACTTCTGTTGAACAACATACCCATGAAGTGTTATTTAGTCATTAGTTGTCACTGCTGGTGGAGTCATTAGTATAGCAATGAACTTTCTACTGGCATGACTGTTGCTAACTACAGAGTTTCATACATTGTGTCTCTATAAAATAATACAATGAGGATCCTATTTCTGTGACCTGGTGTTGAAGCTCTAACACTTCATTTATGAAATTTGTGTCTTGGCCCTTCATTATAGTCAATGCAACTTCTTCTATATTTTGTGTCACTATTTTTGACAACATCTTTGTGGCATTTTATTTTTATGGTGGCAGCTACATCCATAAATGGGAAGGGTCTCAGGGGATTGTCCAAACACAGAAACTATAAAGTTTGCCCTTGAGATCCTCCATCTAGAAAGAGCAAACAGTATGCTCACTCTTTGGGAGATGGTTTCATGGGTATGATAAAATGAAATGTTAACTAAGGAAATGATTATAAATACTGCTAAGAATCCAAAGCCAAGTTTTCCAAAGAAGAAATGGAAGTGAAGTCAATGACTACATGGTAAAGAGAGTAGTGTCGCAGATATTTCAAGTTTAGCTCTAGCACTTCCAAATGTAGGTACTCAACTTTAAATTTATATTGTCGGAGTATGATGCTGTGTGTAATTATTTGCAATTTTGCATATTTTGGCAGTGTGTTCCATGTTATAACAAGTGGTCTTTTCCTGTGCCAACCCATCCCTAAATTAAACTGGAATTAAGTGGCAAATGATAACTATGTCATCTGGAAGAAATGGAGGATGTGGTTGATCCAGAACAGGGATTCCCAACCTGCAGCCCCTTGGCTATTTTTGCCTTTTGAAAACAGTAAAGGGGCTTTCAAACGAAGGCTGTCCTTGGCAGAACTGAGTGGCTGATGTGCTAAAGGACGCCAAAGCTGTCATCAAATGACAATGCTGGTGGTTGTCCTCTCCAAATCCCAGTTGCTTCCTTGGCCCTTCATACTCTGTAGGACAGCAAGAAGTCATGCAGAGAAATGGCAGGCTGCCTGAGAAGGGAGAGAAAGCCTCTGCGTCAGCAAAAAGCTTCCCACTGCCAAATCATCAGTGGGCTCAGTTGCACTGGACTTCTTCATATACCTGCAGGTAACTGTTTGCACTTTGTAGAATGCTGCTTCACATGCTACAGTATTTCTTTATTTTTGAAGCCTTGAAAGCAATGGCAAAATTTTAAGAGAGTTGTGCTGTGGGAGATATTTCACCAGTTTCAGCCAGTTCCACTTTGGACGACTTTTCTGCATGAAAAGTACTGAATAAATCTGAGTTGTTAGCAATTGGAGAGAGCAGAGACTGCCTGAAGGCAATGAACAGATGTGTAGGCTGAGTGAGAAATGATAAGAGAAAACTCAGCTAAGAGGATTTGAGTTTCATCAAACTTCACATTACTTAGACCATTAATAGAGCAATAGAGAGAAATAAGGACTGAGGAATGATATATATAAGGGCTTACCATTCATGACTGTAATTCTTTTATGTGGCCTTTTCAAGGATTTTTAAAGAAGGGAATGATGCATTTTTGTCCACTTGCAGAGCAATAGGTTTCTTAAGCCCACTTAGGATTCAAAGGTGCTTTACCTGTATTTTTCAGCATAGCCTCTGTTTACAATTCTGTAGACCCCTGTTAAACGCTGTTCAAAATTCAACTCTAATTTTTCTAAGTAAGGGAAATGCTTGGGCTTTTTACACCTGTTCTCAATAGTGACCTCTGTGCTTTAAAACAAATGGAATGATTTTCAGGGTTTAATGGGCTTTTGCCTTCAACAGCTACAAATAATCTAATTATCTAGCCACTCTGGGTACTGGATGATTTAAGAATTAAAGACACGTTTAGAATCTGTTACACTAATTAGAATCCATTTTAAACCAATTGCCTGTGGCATTACATGGTCTAGTGAAAGAAAGGCTGCTGGCTAAATGCTCTTCTTCCACTAAGTGCAAACCCAAATATTAGTATGATTTTTAAAAAAAATAATCTAAGAAAGTCAAGATTTCAGAAGTCAAGTAAATCAAATCATCTGTCCTTTTTTAATGCTTTTAAAAAATATTTCATATATCACTGAAGCCAATGGAAGGAAGACCACTGATTGATTGATCTTTGGATCAAATTCGCTGAACAAATTTGTGAATTTAGTGAATAAAAAGAAAATTATGAATTTAGTGAATGAAAGTGTTATTACTTAGGTAAGTTGGAAATCATAATGAAAGAGACATCGGTAGATTGGGAAGCACTGGGAGAACTTCTGCATGCCCCACAAACCAACTAGAAGCCATGCCCCACAAATCAGCTAGAAGTATTTGCAGGAGCTAGTGATCAGGTGGATAACGGTGATACAGCTGACATAATGTTCCTGGATTTCCAGAAAGCTCTGACAATGCTATTTTGTCAAAGGCTGTTAAAGAAATTAAACTTTAATGGCAGAAGAAGAAAGGTCCTTTTGTAGAAAAAGGATGGGTTGAAAGACAGAAAACATGGGGTGGGATTAAATGGTTTGTTTCCACAGTGAGCGTGGTAGAAGGTAATGTCCAAGAGCCCTCTGTGTTTATCAGTGCTGTTCAGCCCATCTGTGACCTGTCTGCATGGACACTGGAACTGACTAAATGTGCTGTCAGCACACAACTGTTGGCTGTAGAGAATTGCAGAAGGTCCTCATAAATCTCAGCTAATGGACAGCAAAATAGCAGAGAAAATTTAGTGCTAAGAAGCAAAGAGAGTTGTACGTTAGTTGGGAGGAACCCTATCTAAATATGCAAAACTATTTGTCATTACTCAGGAAAGAGAGGAGTGCCATGAAAATTATTAGAGGACTCGAACACCTCTCATTATGAAGAAAGGCTGAGAGAGTTGGGGTTGTTCAGCCTGGAGAAGAGAAGGCTCCAGGGAGACCTTATTGTGGCCTTCCAATGTATAAAGGGGGCTTATAAGAAAGATGGAGAGAGACTTTTTATCAAGTCCTGTAGTGGCAAGACAAGGGGCAATGGCTTTAAACTGAGAGTAGATTTAGTCTGGACATAAGGAAGAAGTTTTTCTACTATAAGTGTGGCTGGAACAGGTTGCTCCATCATTGGAAGTGTTCAAGGTCAGGTTGGATGGGGCTTTGAGCAACCTGGTCTAGTGAAAGATGTCCCTGCTTGTGGCAGGGGCGCTAATCTAGATGATTTTTAAAGGTCCCTTCCAACCCAAATGATTTATAGCCCTGCCATTCTAAGTAGCACTGAGAGCATGCAGACTGGTAAAAGTTAGATGGAGCACCTTTTCATTCAGAAACCATTTCCTATTAGTAAATTATATAGAAATTATATGGAAAACACTTCATTCTTTGCAAACCATTTCCTGTCTGTTCTGACTTGGATCATGGCAGATCAGGACAGGGTCAATGACAGACTGGCAGCCATTGGCATGAGTGATCTGGGATCTATCAAGTTTCCTTATAATACTGGTAGTTTTATTCTGTATGGTATAGCAACATGCCATGGTGCAATCTCAGTCCAGCCTGCCAGTGACTAGCTCAGCGAATTCTTTGCAGCTTGCTGTGTGTTCACTTTGCTTCCCTGTCTGTCCTCTGGAGGACATCACATTTGTCATTCACGACACAGTTGCCAGGCTGGGAACTGACCTGTCTTCTTTGAGCTCATCTCCCCACGGCCCTTGCTTCCACAGGACTAGCAAACCAGCTCAGCACCACTTCATTCCTGCACACCTCAGCGTGCTTGCCTGCATTCATTTATATCTATTTAACCTACTCACTGTTTTGATAGCAGGTGATATGCGAATGAGATGGAGTTTACCCTGTCTGCCCAACAATTTTTCTGGCATCCACCGTTCCCTCACATGTGTCCTTACCCACCTGCAGTAAAGCAGGACGCTTCTCCCTTCGCTCATCCCACACTTGAGTGCTTTCCAATAAAATAAAGAGTTGTATTTTTCAGAGGTATATAAATAGAGACCATGTTGCTATCACTTGCCATAGTAATAACAAATAACATCTGTGGCTTGTCTGATCACTGTTAGAAGAAAATTCTCTAGAGAGCAGAAAAGGTGTTTTTACAATGGGTAAGTTGTTATCAGTTATTACTGCAAAGAATAGTCCTAACTTTTGAACTAAAATATCAACATATCAGAGAACTAAACCTTCCTGCTACAGGACACAAACTGTGTTCTGAGTAAAAGGGCTTAAATAATACATTTTTCCGGAGTCATTTAATAGTGAGCTAATTCAGATACTCTGGCAGTGAGCTGCTGTCTAAAAAAAGACACTAAGCAACGTGGATTGCTGGTTTGCCCCCAGAATGGTCGTTCTGATCATTTTGTAAATTTATTTGTGTTTAAAAAGGACAGAAATTTCACACACGCCAAATGCAGGCACCACACACAAGTGCAGACAAAACCAGTATGTACAAATTGAAGTAATGCTTGACTTTTTTAGTTATATGGAGAATGCACTGAAAATTCTTGTACTTAGCAGTGTCCAAGATTGGGAAAACTGGACAAAGTAACATGTTTTCTACTGGACTGATAAAAAAGTGAGTGATATAAGTGAGATATAAGGTATGATTTGTCTAATCTAAATGAAGACATCTACATCTGAGTTGCTCCAGGCCTCCTTTATAGTTGAGAGCTAGGGTGGAGTTCACCTGGCCGGTGCAAGACATCTACATCTGATCACCTGAATGCTTCCCAGAGCCACACATGATGCTGTTGAACGTCACCATATGTTGGAGGATGCAGAACTGTCCTCCTGTTGAGAGAGTGTTCTTGCTATTTTTTGCTGTGCAGCAGAAAATACAGCTATTTTAAGCCATAAATATCCTGAACTGCTTTTTCTCAGACTCTGGACTAGGAAAGTAGGAGACCAGGAGATGATTCAGAGCGGCAGGCAGGCACAGTGTTAGGCATCGTCTCCTTTCCTTCCCCTCAGAAGAATGGTAACAAATCACAGTTACCACTTGCAATAATTTTTATTAGCCGGGGAAGAGGCTAATTACCTTTGATTGCTGGCAGCACTTATCTCTTGCAGGGCAAAAGTGGATTTTTTCCTGATGCTGAATAAATGAGCTGCCAATGCTCAGGGGGTTCTACAAAACCAGAATAGTTGAAAGGGAACTGTGCTTTCAACATGGTTGAGAACCTCAGTCCTGGGTGTGTGAGGACATCCCCGATGGCATCAAACACCAGATGCTTCCCAACTCCCATGCCATGAGAGTGCTCTGGACCGAAGATGCTGCCACTGTGGGAATGGAAGAGCAACACTCCCATGCCTGGTTTGCCTGGTTTTGGGCCTCTGGGTTTTTCCATCACGAAGAGATATTCATCTAGGGAGTCATTCAGGGCACCTATTTTAGGCTGCAACTCTGAGCTGTCCTGTGGAGAAACTTCTCTCATTTATGGTGAACACAGAGTATCTAATGCCTCCTAAATAGGATGCAATAAATACCCTGCCCTACACACTGAGAAAGGCAGAAGAGGTCTACCCGTAAGAAACATCTCTAAGCAAATTACCCTAATAAGAAGTTGGAACAACTGACTGACATAAAACAGGGAAATCTTTTTTTCAGTTGAGATAATTTTTTCTTTTCAGACATTAAGGTAAAGATAGATCATCAATATGGGAAATAAACACATCTTTAAAACAAACTTGAACCAATAGTCCTATCACTGATGTATATTCTTTCAGTGACAGTGCTGCTCAGTTCTCCTCCATTTCCTGTTGTTGTTGAATTCCATTGCATAATTACTACTTTACGGCACTTCTTAGACTGTGGCAAGCAAAATATTGCAGGCAGGGAATACAGTTTTAGACTGCAATGTATGTCAAATCCTCTCAAAGGCTAGAAATCTGCAATTACATGCTGAAGTATTGCCTCACTTACCAACTGATATGGTCCAAACAGCAATTATTTTTGCAAAAGCCTTAGTTCTTGAGTTAAACCGGCTGTGATGGATGGGGTTTCGAATGGCAATATAGCGATCCAGTGAGATGGCACAGAGGTGCATGATGGAGGCGGTGGAGAAAAGCACATCCAAGTAGATCCAAATGGCACAGAGCTTTCTAGGTAGAGGCCATGCATATCCTGCACAAGAGAAAGTTGACATCAGCTAAGAATGTGACATACACCTTTTGTTGTGACACATATGTCTTAGTGCATATATCTTTCTAGGAGAAGTTTGTGGGAAGCGATGCTTTCAATAGGACGTGCCTGACACTGTTTTAAGAAACCTTTTTTTATTTGCTTGCAGACTTCTAATTTTGTAGCTGTTGGGATTGACTCTGCTCCTTTCCCAGGGTACAGGCAGTGTATGTTTTTTTTCTTTTTAATTTTATTTGCATAATGCAAATGCTTGGTGTTATAATCAACCATTTCTGGCAGCAAATCTATGGAAAGAGAAGCAATTTTGTCATTGTATTCCTGCAAGTTCTTAATTTTGGTTTAGGACTTTTTATCTACATGATTACTGCATTATTAATACCTGCTGATATGCAAAGGTGCCTGAATTCTGAAACTGAAACTTTTGATTTAGTGGCAGGTGAAGAAAGAAGTGTATTTTGTTGCATACCAGTGATATTTATCTCGCCTGTCTTTGGGTACCTACCATTTACTTCAATAAGGATATTCTCTGTATCAACGAATATTGATAGGCTCCTCCAGAGAGAGCAATCCAAAACAAAAGCATTAGTGTTTACCAATATCCAGTCTACATCTTCTTCACTGCAAATTCCTTCCGTTTTTCCTTGTTCTTTCCACTAGCCATGAAGAATAATTGATTGCTTGCTTTTCTTGAATCTATTGGAAGATGGCTATCCTGTCTTGCCTAGTTTTTTCTTTTCCAGACTAAGCAGAGCCAGTTCCTTTATCTTTTGCTTGCAGATAATGCTTTTAAAACTTTTGTGCTTCTTGTTTCCCTGCCCTGGAATTTATTTAATTTATCCACATCTTGCTTATCCTTCAGTAACCAAAACAGGAGTCATTACTCTTGCAAAGGCCTCCTGACTGGTAAGTGAAATACAAGATTGCTTAACGGGTCTTACAGGGAATGTCCTTACTTACTCAACCTGGAATGATGAGTGCTTTCTGTATAAAAATATCATACTAGTGACACATGCTTAGCTTATGATCCATTTTGAGAGCCAGATCTTGTTTGGCATCCCTGAAGCCTGGACAAATTTTCCCAGCAGTAATTGGTTTGCTGTCATTTTCCTAAGTGGATATCTTTGCATTTATCCTCACTGAATGTTATTTGTTCATCTCAGACTTTCTCTTCAGGGGTCCAGGTGATTGTTGATGATTCTGATGTTGTCCCTCCGAGTGCTTGTAACCTCTCCCAGCTTGGTGCTTTTGGAAAGCTCCGTAAGCTCATACTCTACACACTGTCCAAGTTGTTAGGCGTAAATGCTGAGCAGACCCAGGCTAAGCAGAGCCCTGCAGGACCCCATTCAAAGGCCCTTCCTAGTCCTGCAGGGAACCACTAATAACTCTCCTTGGAGCAAGTTTTGCAGTTAGCCGTGTCCTTATCTTGTGATTTTATTTAAAGCATATTATCTGAGTTGCCCATAACAGTGCAGCATGGAGCAATGCCAGAGCAGGTATTGTGAGAACATGCTGGTGTTTCAGGGGGGTGCCTGTCTCCTTTGGAGATACAGTGCAAGATTTGCAAGAACAGGAAGAGAGAGGCAGAGGAGGTAGATCTGTGTCTAATTAAACTTCGTCTCAGGCAGCATTGGGAAGACCTGTTTCTTGGTGCTATTGGACTGCTGTAATATGAGCTTACCCTGACAAGTCATACAGTATTTATGGATATGTTTTGTCTTGTTTTCTGGTCTTCCAATGGGGAATCCAGTCTCTGGAATGCGTTAGGTGAGGGCTTGCTTTCAGGGGCATGTCTTCGCAGCAGCCTCTCTGCGTGGGGCCACAACAGTTTACAGAGGGAAAAGCAACAAAGTATTTTTACACTTGACAACATGTGTCTGTTCTCTTGCTTTAGTGCCCTTTAGGAACATGTTTGTTTTATCCTTCTAAACCTCTTGTCCTTACTCTAAACACGGATGGGGCAAGGATAAAACATCAGATAAACCCTTAAGACTGCAGGGTGAAGAAAGGGCCAAGTACATGAGAGGAGCCAACTGTAGATGCAATAAGAGTTAGGAAGGCTGTAAATAACATCCTCCAGGCAGGCCTTGGGACATTTTATGTGGTTTTGCCTTGTGCTCTGGCCACTGTCCAATTCAGCCCTCCATGTATCCAAAAGGAAACAAAACAAAACATAACAAAACACGGCTGCAATTTAAAGACTGGCTAGGCAATCTCTAAGGTCCAGGATTTGATGTGGTCCATCAGAGGCAAGGCAAGGAGGCAAACAAGTGAAGCTAGCCAGGATGGCTGGGCTGCTGCTTGTTGGCAACAGGAGGTTTTGAGTGAAAGGCTAAGGAAATGCTGTAAAGAGAGGAGAGAGGAAAGCAGAGGGAGAGGGAGAGGGAGGGAAGAGGGAAGGAAGGGGGAGAAGGAGAGGGAGAGGGAGAGTCCCTAGGCACGAGAGGTTGCTGTGGAGGCCCTGTGCACCATCCTGCCTGGTCAGAAGCACATCGGCTGAAGCCACATCTCAGGTGAGCACTCAGCTGGTCAGCAGCCCTCTGAAATGCCCAATCTTTCCACTGCAACAGGGAGTTACGCAGAATCTGCCAATCATCCCGACAGCTTCTCAACACTGGCATGGGGCAAGTCTCTGAGGCAGGAGCAACAGGCGTCTGGAACCTGATGTGTGTGTGGGTGGGAACCAGTGCTGTTTTTCAACTCTGTGAATTCTCTGCTCTGTGGGCACATCCACCTTCGCTGATGTCTTTTTCTCCAGTGGAGGCTCATGCTGTTGGGTGGATGGAGAAGCCTGACTGGCCCAAAGAGTGCGGGCTGGGCAGACGTGTGGCTGGTGTGGCAGGGCATTCAGAATGGGAGCTGTCCACAGTAGCTGTAGAGCTCTCAAGATGGCAATCATCTCTCTTTTGAGCAAAACAATCCCCCTTCAAGGGGTTGCAGAGCAGGTGGTGTAACACCCTTGTTCCACAGCCTTGGAGGTACTCCAGCAGAGCGAGGCGGATGCAAAGGCACTCAGTTTGGGCTCAGGATTGTCAACATGGGAGATGTGGCTCATGTTGGCTGTGTTCTGGCCTTTCTCTGGGTGGCTGAGGCCAAGCAAATGCTTCTGTATAAGGGGAGATTTCCCTGTGCAGCATCATTGGTTGCCCTGGAGAGGTTGGTGGTTCACCATGCCAAGACAGCTCTTCTGGTACCTGTGCACACCGCCAGATGATTTTCCACCCCAAGTTACCCAGCAAAGGCCTCCCCTTCTTGACCTGGCAAGGGAAAAAGCAGGGAGAGAGGAGGGAATGCCAGCACGTTGCCTCACCTGCAGCTTCAGGTGCCCTGCTGCTCCTCTGTGCAGCCATCACAAGGGAGAACAATGCAGCCTTCCTCCTGCAACAAGGATTTTGGCTTCGCTGCATGCAGGAAATCCCACATCCTGACCTCCAAATTGCTTCCAAGACGCGGATTTCAGGTGCCTCTTTCCTCAGCAGCAGAGCCTGGCCAGCAGGAGTCCCTGTTGCATGTCTCAGGGAATCGCTCCGGATTTAAAAGGGTTTTGCTGATCTCACGCATCAGAAATTTTCTGCTCCCGCGGCTGTCTTTTACACTCTTTCTCCCGCCAAAGGTAATTGCACCACTAATACAACAAATACCGTCACTGATGCCAAATGCAGTTCGAAAATGCTACTGAGGGCAATCTGTGTAGAGATACTGAAACTGGGAAATAAACTTTCAGTTTTCTGGATGAAATCTCTCTTAAGTCACAGGCTCATGCGTGGACCTTTAGTTCCAAAATAGTGAAGCAACAGAAATATTTGAAAAAACCTCTGTTTCCTCCTGATGTTGTCCAGTTTCTCCTTGAGCTGTAGCAATTCAGTTCTGGCACTAGAAAACTCATTTCTCAAAGTTTAGGGATTGTAACAGCCTGACAATATTGGTACTGAACACATAAGCTGCTGCTTTTTTCTATATGAGTTGTGCTGCAAGTGATTTTGGTGAAAATGAGAAGAAAGATCTACTACTAATCACCTACAAGGGTATGAACTGTGAGTCATTATTCACTTAATTGTTAAATGACTTCTTTTAAGAAATCACAGCTTTGTATTTGTAAATTTTACTAAAACTTAGGCACAATTATTTCCCATCCATTTTTTAATTTCCACAATATTTATGCCAGCATTTGCTGGTAAGTAGATGTCAAAGCAGGGCAATGGTTTTAAGAAAATTATTTACATTTTTGTTACTTCATTAAAAATAATTGAAGGGGTTGCCTACTTTGAATCTAAAGGTAGTCATTAGTGCTTCTATACATATTTGCAGAGCAAAGTAACTGGCAGAACCTTACATTCTCATTAGGAATAAATATTCAAAATTACTAGCCATGGAAAAACACTGAAAGAACAGAGAGAACAAAGCATCTTCATATACACTTTGAAACAATTCCTCCAGCAAGTGATTAATAAACTAGTGTTCTGGACTGTGTTTAAAATGCCTGTCACTAGAAATATAAAGTAGGAAAAGATTCAAGTACTTCACCTATTCTTACATCCCTTAACCAATTACACATATTTCAACTTGTGTGGAGTGACTACAATTTTTTGTGGTAAGAGAATGAAACAATAACAACAACAACATGTGCATGCAATGTTTAAAGCTTCTCGATACATGCAGTAAGTTACACAGCTAATACTCACCGTACAGTATGGTTAACATTGACACAGGCATTACAAGGAAACCCAGCAGCATATCAGCTATTGCAAGTGACATTAGAAAATAGTTAGTGGCATTCTGTAGTTTTTTCTCCAGTGACACAGCCATGATGACAAGAATATTTCCAGCAATTGTTAAAACAATCACTATCACTGTCAGCAGAGCTGGCCAGTTTTTCTGTGAAAGCTGAAACAGAGAAGAGTAGCACGGTGGAGTCATGCTACTTTCACTCGAAAGATTGGTTAGGTTTTCAGAGTCCACAGTCAAGTTAAAGAGATGTGATACATTAATCTCTCCAGCTCCATAAACATTTCTGTAAAGTCTTCTCTCATGGTTTATTTGTATTAAAGATTTTGCAGTTGGGTTCGCAGAGCTCTCCTGATCACAAAGAATATCCATTGCGAAGGCTGAAACTGGTGAGATAAATAGTGAAAAACAGGAAATTATCACCCTTTGTCACCATCAGGCTTTATATTCCTCAGTTGTCTATGCCAGAAGTTGAAGGAGCACAATCTTTTGTCGACTGTATTTTTGCCACTAGCGTGATGTAGAAAAACATACCAGAATTACTCTGAATGCTGAAATGTTTTGTTTTCAGTTCCATAGGAAGTCCAGTGTAGGCATACATTGAAAATCCAGCTGAAAAGCAAAACCAAACTGTAGGATAGAGTATGTGGACTTGAGGCTTCAGAGAGCAAAAATGTTGGAGAAATAAAAGAGAAAAAACTTTTGCAAACCACTAGGACTCCCCTCTGGAGCTACATCTTATTGCTATTGGTAACTGTAATCACACAATTTTAAACACAGCAGTATTAAAATAGCTTGCCATACAAAACAGCAGAGCTCTTGCTTGCCTATTAAGAAAGTTGATTAAATATTCCAACCAGCATCTTTCTCTTGAAATAATTAGCTATGCTCTTATTTATAGTTCATCCTCCATAATATGGCTGATAGTTTCTGACTTCTGTTGTATTTCACTGTCATTTTCAGCCTCGTATCAGAGATTACACATTCTGCTCCATGCTAATTTTTATAGCTAATTGTACCTTTTGGCCCAGCCTGGCTTCAAAATGGAAATTAAACAGGTAGATACTATGTTAAAAAAATAGAATTGAAGGAAGACTTACGTTGTATGTCGGAGCCCACGCTCAAATTGCGATTAGGTTCACTTTGTGCAGATTCACTATATTCTTCACTGTGTTTAGTCAGTTTTGTGTCCCTTTTCTTCAGCCTTCTCCAAAATGGTGGTATTTGGAATAGTTTTTTAACTTCTAAACTGCACACTTGAGTGAAGCCAGTTCCTGTGCTGCGAGGCTTGTTCTTTTCTTCTGAGAGATAGGCTGCTTGCCGACCCTTTCCTTGTGCCTTTCCCCGCCCCAAGGCAAGCTATATTTAAAATAATAATAATATCAGAGCCCTTCTCAGAGTGACACAAAAGAAAGAGCACACACACACACACGAAAAAGCAGCCTGCACAGAGGAATTACTGATTTCAACAGGAATGGAATTTCTTGCTCACTGCCTTGTTCGGTTTGTCAGACCTCCCACTATCGGGATGTCACAAACTGCAAGGTAGCAACAGCAGAGGAGGGCAGGGGAGGGCAGACCGAAGAAGGACTTCTTGGTAAACTAGCAGCTTTTGCAGTGTGTATTTTGGAAGTCCTCTGCTTGGGTGCTTTTTCAATGCATGCTTTCCATTTGCAGAGGATGGCTTGCAAACACAGCTGTGTGCAATTACAGTGTTTTACAGAATGCAGGCTTAAAAGAGACAAAATCTAAGACTTACGATGGTAGATACTAGTGAAAAATGTAAGTATGAAGCTTTTTGCATGTAGAGGAGTAATTATGACACACTTAAAAGGAAGGAACAATGTTCAGTCCCTTTCAGTTCTGAATCCAGCTCTGTGACAAAATATTAATGAAATTGGCAAGAGATATTTATAAAAAATAGAAGTCACTCTGATGTCACACATTTATTAGGACATGGCTATAACAATTAAGCCCAGCAGCCTGCCCCAAGGAAGTGTCCCAAAGGAGGCAGTTCAGGAAAGCAAAACAGCATATAGCAGAGTGGGAAACAAAAGAGCCTTCCACTATTTCTGCCTCGCACCTCTGCTGCCAGGACATGGATGAACAAGTAGCCAACTCTTCGGTTTTCCACTAAACCTACTCCCAGATTTTTCTGAGTCTTACAGCTGTCAAAATTTCAGCTAAGTGGGTCTGCTCCTTCCTTGCCCATACTGAAATAGCTTAATTGAGGCAGGCTCAGGCAGTTAGCAGCGAGAGCTCAGAAAGGTGTGTCACCAGGCACCGGTGGGTCCCAGCACACCCATGGGAGCTCAGTGTGCTCCTGTAGCTCATCTCTGCGTGCAGCACCACTAATCCTACTGCAAACACACGGAGAGTTACTACAGCTCGGTGGACGTGTGCTAATCTCTTCAGGGGTCAAAAATCTTACCAAACTGAGTCTCAGCACACCCACCAACGCACATCTGAATCTATAAGGCACTGTAACAGAAAGCCTTTTACAGTAAAGTTCCTTTAGGGCTGATTTTGCTTCCAGCTGAGCCCAGACCAGCAGCCGTCACGGCAGGACAGAGCAACCGGGCAATACCTCCTACTCATGCCCACTCAGGAGTCAGAAATGAGTCATCCCAGTACTTAAGTTTCCCAGTACCACAGGTGAGGCCAGAAGACTATCAGGCAACACAAGTTGGTGAAAAAGGTTGGTAATGCTAAGTTGAGCAAGAACTTTTTCAGCGCTGGCAGTCCTGTCAAGGAGCCAGAAGAGGCCCTTTCCCTCTCTCCTTTTAGACGATAACCAAATGGGTTACTGTGTTCACCAAGTGAATTCAACATCCATGCTCCAGAGAGTTTGGTAGTTGTCCTTGTGAAGATGGCCCCAACATGAGAGTGCAGATCTGCTGTAGAGGTTGGGCTCTGCTTCTGTTGAACATGGCTACAGTGAAAAACAGGGCATAAGACCCCTTGGTGAGGTCTACATATAATCCTTGATGAGGAACTCAGGTGTGGTCTTATTTTCTTAGATGGCTCCCTCTGGGCTCTAATGACTCTAAAGTAACAGTCATGGATAAGTGGTAAATGGATGGGAGGTACTTTTTTGCAGGTGAATACTCAAACTATGGGTCAGAGGCCATAGCTGCCAGCAAAGCCTAGCTTCACCAAGCAGAGCTGTGAAACTTTTTCCCACTCCAAAGATAGGAATAGAGGTTTAGAACCTGGTATTCTACTTCCCTGAATTAATACCCTAAGAAATAGGCTGTGTTTAAAAGGCTTGTGAATCCTGATTTCATATCTGCAGCTCCCTGTAGACATGAAGCAGATGCCTAAAGCTCTTTAGATAGGCACTGCACCATTTCCTTCGGTCTAGCTATAGACATGCCACCACAAGGTCTGAGTGCCTTCTGAACACTACTTTGTCCCCCTAGAAAATGGTTTTACATGTCAAACTGAGGCACAGGTAGATGAAATGTCTTTTTTAGGTTTGCAGGTGAAATGTCAATGAGTCAGAAACCACCCTTGTGTAGCCCAGTGTACCAGAAACAAGTCTGTGATCTTATGATGTCCTATAGCAAAGTATGTTGAATGTGTTATTGAGCACAAGTATATTGTATTATTTATCTCAGGATTTTTTTTTTGACTGCATAAACCATCCCTCTTGCCTCCCTGCAGGAACCTGAAAATGTTTTCCCCTCCGTATAGTATCATTACAGGAGTCAAGCAACAAAAAAGCATCCAAACTTCCTGTGCTGAACCCAGTGAGAGGAGGGTGCCAGGGCTTTCACAGGTGCTCTCGTCTCCTTGCAGAACTGAGCATGTGCTCTGCCTTGAGAGAACAGTTAGGTACAGCTCCTAGATGATTAGTTATGTCTAAATCCAGCCTTGACCATCGCTTTTCCTAAAGGTGGGTAGCTCTGGAATATTGTAGGTCCCATCATCTTCCATTTTTAAACAAAACCAGCTTGGAGTCTGATAGCAGCAGAGCCTCACATGCTGCGACCTGCAATCCCAAGCAGGGTGTCTGCACTACAACCAGACGGCTGCAGTCTGTCCCAGTCTATGTAAATTAAGTGAAATCTTAGCTTAAAATGGCTATAACATGGTCGGCATTAGACATAAAACATTCTTTAGAAACACAGCTGGCACAGTCTACATATTGCTTTTTAATTTCTGGAAGGGGCCAATGTATCAGATTCATAAGGTACCCTCCTCTGTTCCCTAGCTCTGCTTGGAAATATTGTAGGACATTAATCTGTCCTCTTGGGCAAGGTTTTTATGCTTGATGTGGTGCACATAACTGCTTCCTAGAAATGCTGCTTTTTAACAATTTCATCTGAAAGAGGAGAAGTAAAAAAACCTAGTTTATGTAACTCAAATTTGGTATTCTCAGGATTATTTCAGGTATAAAACTCCCTGGTTTTTGAGTTTGTCATTGCCCTCCTCGATGTTTTGAGTGGTTGTGTAACCAGTAAATGTATAAACTGCAGAGGTTAATCGTTCACTCTGACATCTAAAAGTGAGGCAAGTGGAATGTGAATAATTTATGCTGTGGTTGAGACTACTACTATTTGGTACCTCTGTTTACATTTACCAGGGGCTGTTGGAGCCATTAACGCTGTGGTGCCTCAAGATGTGAATCAGAGCCGAGTTATTAAAAACCAGGACAAGTAACTAAACAGTGCTGCTCTCTTTTTGATTAACGCTCCACAGTCAAGCTCATTCTGCATCTCTCAACCTCCTTGACCCGTGACGTTGCAACGAGGTGAGAACAGGTTGGCATGACCTTTCTGAAATCCACACAGGAACAGCATTCCTCAACCTCGCTGTCCACAGGTGATGATCCTGAGCAAGCTGGGTGTTGTGGCACCAGCACCCTTTGTCCTCCCAGGGACCATGGGTCCTGATGGCTGAAAATCTGTGACGAGTAACTGGTTTGTTTCTGTGGGGGTCTCTGCCGTGAGATGGATTGTCTGTATTGATTTTTTCTGTTGATTTCTATGTGTAATAGATACTAAGCAATCTGTAATAAGCAAATATATATCTCATATATATACATATAATAACTGAAACCCTCTCAACTTTCATGTCTAACCCATATGCAAATGCTAGTTTCAGTCTCTGTTCAATCCCAGGTGAAGCTGTTGTTTATCTCTTACTTTTAAAAGCCTGATTGTCTCATTCATCTGGGAGTTTTGGAAAGATGTACAGTATTCCTGGTGATTTGTAAGGTGTCCTCTTTTCTAACCACGTTATTCTTTCAGGATCTGCAAGTTCATCCACATACTTACAGCCCCAACAAGGAGGTGGATGTGAGAGAGAACCTGGAGCACCTTAAGGCACATCTTTTATCTGCCTAAACCTGTGCACTGAGGTCAGTAACATCGCACCTGCGACCTCTTTTAGGTTTACGTGATTCCAGTGGTTCCAGGGCAGCTCAATGGAATTGCTGTGGCATAAAATTGATGTAATGATCAGTTGGCTGGAAATTAGAGTCAGAATTTTTTTTTCTTGTGCAATGTTGACTATTTAAATGTTTATTTTCCTATATCAAAATTTTTTCATGGAAGTAAAAATTCTGAAGAATTTCAGTATGGAATAACGCATACATTTTGCTTCAGTCTTGTTGATCTAAATGTAACATTTTAATATTGCTGAATTACAAATGTTTACTTATGAGCCAGCTAACTGGCTGAGATGCAAACTGTCTTATTTCCCTACTCTCCTGGACAGTTTATATCCACCGCAACAGCAAGCCCAGAGGCAGTTTCAATTTGAACTGAGTTGAAATAAAATATTCTTGTTCAGTTAAAAAGTAAACTGAAGTGTTTGATTTGGGTCAAGCCCATGTAGCGAAGGAAATATTTTGGTTTGATTTTCCCAAAGGAAACCTGAATGCTTTGGGCAAAATTATTTTTTTCTGGCATAAAAAGTTGATTCTGTGGAAACTTAATTTCCCACTAGAGGCCATGTTGCTGGGGAGCATCCATTAAGCTTTAGTGCTGAAGCAAGGAATGGCCTCTGATGCTTTAAAGTGGAACTCTGCAGCCTTATTTAAAGAAACTTCTCTAAAAATCTATGCTTTATTTTAGTGAAACCTTAATGGACAGGTTCTTCTTCATGTCTTTCTCTCAGCTGTAAATATTAACTATTCATATACCTGACAATAGCTTTTGTATCACCAGAGGCCTCTGCAGACATTTGATTTACTAAAACTCATTTGGCTTTAGATATTTTCATTTCAGCTCTGCTAGGAAGAAGCTGGCAGGTTGGCTTGTTCTGAGACAATATTATGCTGTGTTCGGATCATCTGAGTTACAAATTGGCCCGTTACTCTGTAGGTAAAATTTTTATTTCATCCAGACACACATCAGTGCAAATCCCGTGACATAAAGCTTCATATTCCAGCATTAGTACCAGAATCTCTTCCACTGTTTTTTCCCTCAATTTAAACTGCCAAGCAGTAGTGAGCATTTTCCACTTGATTTGTTTCAGTTTACTGCTTCAAAATGCACTTGCTGCCTACAATTAACACTGGTCATCATCCAAAGCCTGTATCATCTCAGCTGTTAACCAGTGAAATAACGTCTTTTCAATGGGGTGATCAAAACCACACACCACATTGCAAAGATGGCATTGTGGAAACTTTCTGCCAAGACAGCATCATCTGTGGGGAGTCTTACCTGTCTGTTAAAAGCTGTTTTATCCTTTCATCAGGTGACAGACATTGCAGAAGAAGGTGGGTGCACTTCTTCCTTCCTTTCCCCTCCTCCAATAACTTCCATTGCTTAATAAAAAATGGTGGTTTTGGTTATTTCCCATATTCGCTGCTGATGGTCACTTGTAATTTTAGATCTTGCAGTATTCAAATTAGGCTTTTTCTCTCTTAAGGTCAGTACATTCCTACAAAAGGAAAACAAAAGCCGTTTCATTTTTTTGTGTTCCAGGCGTTGGTTTGTCAGTATTTCTCTGGGCTTTTTTTTCCTTGTTTCTCTGGTAGCACATGAGCAGAAAAGCAAGAGTAAGTTGAATCCACGAATATTTTGCTACAGTTCTACTTGGACATTGATGGATGGTAAAGCATTTGAAAAAAACCCATAAGATCAATCTTGAATCCAAAGAGGTGGGTCACCTGTGCTCGTTTAGCAGCAGTATGTAGTGGCAGGGAGTAACCCAAATACGTTTGTACTTCCCATCTCCCCAGAAGCTCATGGGTTCACCAGCATATGGCAGACAGCATCAGAGACCTGTGAAATATGTGGGCACCTGCCAGGCCAGCAGGAATTAAAATTACAATTATTTTTTCCCTGCATACCTTTCTTGCTCTTTTAATATGGCAGAATCAAACAGCTGCAGCCCTGAAGTGATGATCTTAAAAAAATATATATAAATATATATATAGCTGCTATTTGTTACAGCTCCCTATTAAAACTGGCAGGTGACTGCTGTTATGTTTTCCCTCTCTTATTCCTGGGATAGCACATTTTCCAACTTGTTAAGTTACAGTGTGTAATTTATAACCATCAAAGTGGAAAACATTATGCAGCACATGAATTAGCATCAGTATGAATGTCTGTTATTGAATGTGTGCTATATTTCTAGAAATACGTGGTTATCCCTCCTTGGCAAACCTTAGATTTTTTAAATCAGATTTTGTTTAATGATATTTGGCTGATTAGAACAGCTTTAAAAGATGTATGGAAGAGTTCTGTAAAGGACAGTCCCCAATAGGTTTAATTTTGTGTGAAATTAGGCAAAGTCATTGCCTTTTTAGCACACATAGTCTAGCGTTTAATCAAGGTTGTTTGGGCAACGCAGATTGGCAAGAAGGTACAAACTTGTAATAGAGACTCACTGGCTAATTGGGTCCTTAAATATTCGTCATGATATTGTGACTGTGGCTTGTCAACAGTGTTAGCATCATAGGCGAGGAACTAGGCTGCCTGTTTAAGATAGATATTTACCTAAATCGTAGGTGCATAGAAAAACAGTTTCCTTAATGGAAAGGCAATTCAGCCTCTCCATTGAGAGTCAATGGAAAAGCTTCTGTGACAATAAATTTAGGAGCACTCATTCCCTGGACTGCCATGCTGGATCCTACCCTATAATCACTACATATAAGATAGCGATTCACATATCAAGCTACAAATCATATCTTCCTAGCATCTGGTTTGTAAAACGGTAAAGCCAAGACAGATCTGCAAAATATACTAAAAGAACTGTGATACCTCCAGGTACATAAACAGTTTTTTACCTCTAGATGCAGCAGTGTCTGAACTAGTTGACTCAGCTCAACTGACTGTGCTGAGACTTTGCTGCTTACTTCCAATGTTTTAAATGCTGTATCCCTTGCAGAATGATTTTACTATAATTTAAGGTGTTCCAGAGGAAACGTAGCATCCTTTTGGCTTAGCGGTGTAACTAGTTCCCACCTTCTTTTTTAGACTGTTTGTGAGCAGGTACTCTCTCCAGAGCCTGTAAAACTCTGTTGTGAAAGTCCTGGGAAGATCACAAAAACTTACAACTTGATTTGTAGAAGAGGCTGTTATTATTTACCCAGCTTAATAGACACTGCTCTATTTGTGCTCTAGTTCCTGAATATCACTGGAGTCCAAATATTTTTCTTTAGAACACTTAAGGCCATCAAAACTGTTTATTTAAAGCACTGAATCACTTAAGGAAACAAGTGGAATACTACTGAAAGCTAAAATATTTTTCCAGTGGAGACTGAAATCTCTGTAAATATTTTGGCTTCCGTTTTCTTCCTACTCATTTTTGAGTCCACCAAGGATCCAAACATCAAGTTTTCTATCAATTTCCACCAGAGGTTCAAGTATTGTAAGTCAGAGTACGAGTAAAGATCACTTTATGTAGTACAATTTACAGCCTCCCACACTCTAATATATGGCTAAACAGAGCTGCATTGTGGAGGCCAATAGAAGACCAACTTATTATGTTATAGTCTTTTATGAAAATCCACCCTCACTGGGCATCTCCATATATTACACACATGTATTGTGAAAACATGAACTAGAGCTGAGCGTCAGAGCCATGTGGGACATGCACAGGGATCTCTGAAGGCGCCTCTGATATGTTAAATTTGCTTTATTGAAATATCTCTTTTGAATGAACCGAGCCTGATGTCTCTCTTGTACTGGAATATGCCTCCTTAATGATGCTTCCTTGAAAGCTGTTGATGAGAGGCAGGAATGAGGGAACAGTCATTACCATTAAGAGTATTAGAGTGTGGAATGGTAAAAGTTATTGCCTTTCTCCCAACCATGTGTTTTTATAATGCCTGCTAATACAACATAGGACACTACAGCTTTCCATGGTATGCACAGAGCCACTGAACTGATGGATAAGTTACCCCCTTGCACATAAATAAAGTTAGCTGCTGGTCTGCTCTATGAAAGAGTCCTGAGAGACATGCTGGCAGACCCACTGCAAGAAAAATGCATCAGTAAAGGAGTCCTAGGACCTGGGCAGATCAGAGTACTTCCCACTGCATACATAACCCTCATGGGGGTGGCTGATAGCAGATTGTGTAGCCTTGGCAGCTGTCCTGTGTGTCTCCTTATGAGATACCATCAAGGAAAAGACTTCATGAAGACTGCCAGTGCTACTGCAGCAGGGGCAGGGAGGATGCAGAAGCACCCTTGTGCTGCCCAAAGGATGGATGGGAGGCATCCAAGAGAGCCCTCTGGGCTGACAGCATTCCCTGGGACACACTCGCAGATATGGGGTGACAATAGCCCCAGGGCTGCAGTGACTAACTGGGACCTGCACTGCAGCTCTCAAGGGGTGAGCAGAGGCACGGGCAAAAAGGAAGGCACTTCTAATGCTGATGTGAAAGCAGATGTTCAGGGTGATAAGGAGGAGAGATGCCAAGAGCAGGGGCTGCTGCAAAGTAGCAGGTCCTGCAGAACAGAAAGTGAGGGGGTATAGGAGGATGCAGAACGATTTTATGTTTGATGAGTGAAGGGAAGAAAGGGGAGGGAAGATCTATCTCTCAGTTATGGTATTTACCTTTCTTTCAGGTATCAGGTATGCAGAGTCAGATGAGTCTTTGACAAAAACTCCCATCTCCTGTGGCCAGCTAGATTCCTTGGTAAGCCCAGGAATGACCTTTTCCCACATCCATAATTTGAAGTTTGTTACTTCAAATGCAAAAACTCACAAAGTGAAAAAAAAACCCAACGAGATTATATCTGTGTCCAAAAGAGTCTTTAGGGTCTGGAGGGCTCTCTTTAAAGTTTAAATCCTTTTTGGCTTTCATACACTGTCAAGTCCTTATTTTAATGCCCTTTTTATCTATTTCTGAGACTACTTTATCTCCACGTGTTTGCCAGGCATGCCGTAGAAAGAAAAAAATTCTCCAAGTAACTTAGACCGACATCCCTGTTTGGACTAAGAAAAGTAGAGCTTGGCAGGGAAGTACAGTATCTTTCAAACCACTGGTAAATCAATGTAAATGGAAAATCTCCTGTTTTCACTCCAGCGTGTTTCCAGGTGTGGGAGGGAAACAGCTTATTTCGAGCCAGGTTCTGCAGTGGGGCAGGATCTGGTCTGTGGGGATCTTCTTGCTGCCATATTCCAAGGTGCTGTGCCAGTATGATTTCATGTCTGACACTGACTTCTAATACCTCTGACACTGGAAATCCAGTGACAGTCTGAGAGAAAACAGCAGAAGACCTGTCTTTGTAAAGGAACGCTTGGAACGAACATGTGAGCTTTCAGTAGAAACTGTATGTAGGCAAGAAGTCATCATTAGTTGCACAGGTTATAACAGGGAGCAAATTTGGAACACAGATTTGTTATTTTTTGTTTGCAGTGATAGGCTCCTGGTGCTACTGGAAGTCCCACCATGGTCTGCTTGGCAGAGGTTAGAGGCTGCATAGGTATATATGTCTAGTTTTATTTATAGGGAGCTTTTGGACTGCACAATCCACAGGAGAAAAGACAGTGGGCATCTCCTTTCCTGGTTGTCTTGTAGGAGGGGTTGTTATGAACACAACTCATTTATCAGCAACGTATTGTTTATTACAGTCAGGAGTTGCGCGTAGGGCAGTTTGGAAGTGAAAAGGACAGAAGTGCCTACAGCATGTTGACTTTGGAGAGATGCTTCTGCTATAAGGAGGTACTTTCTGCCATTTGTGCCTTATACAGAATGAATCAATCACAGAATGGTTGGGGTTGGAAGGTGCCTCTGGAGATCATTTAGTCCAATCCAGCTGCTAAAGCAGGTTCACCCAGAGCAGATACCTTTTCAGCAAGAAACACACCAGGAGGGGAACAGAAATCAGACTGTTCTGTGCTGCTGGAAAATTTCAAGGCTACGAGACATACCTGGCACATGCTAGATGCAATCAATACACCAGAGAGCTGCAAGTATTGCACTGAATTGCTTCTTTGATGCTCCATGTGTAGTGTTTAATGTAAAGTGTGGCATTAAAATGCAAAATTAGAGCCAAAAGTTTGCCTTTGAGAGTAAATTGGGCACCCACCCAAGCGCCTGACAGGAGATGAGCCTTGCTTTGTTTTCTAAGGGCTGAAAGCCCTGGGCCCTGCCAGCCTGGCAGAGTCTGAGTCCTGAGTCAAAGGCTGCTCAGTGAATGCCTTTTTCCTGTAAATGTGAGCTTAAATATCAGGCTGCTGAACTGGTGCATCCGTCTTGAATTATCCTGTGCTGGTGATAGGTGAACAAAGAAAATAGCGTGATCCAAGACAAATAAAGGAAGACTTCGCCAAAGCAAAAAGTTATTTTTTCTAACACTGAATTTTCTGAAACCAGTTGTATTCCCACTAATGTAAACTGAATGAAGAATCAGACTCCCACTAAAGGTAAGCTGGAGAATGTGAGGCAGAGCTATCTCAGTGTCTCTAAGTGCCAAAGTGATCCAGGACTATTTTTATGGGCTGGACTCTGCAAAATCCTTTCTGGCATGGGGACACAATATTTACCAGGCCTCGTAGGTGGTTCTCCAAAATAAACAAATCAGTGCTACTCACCTCGCTGTCCAGACTACGGAAAATTAATTATTATAGAGAGTCATAGAAACTAAAAATCAGCCTGGTGCTTTGGGAAGGCCATCCCAGGAGGCCTTGATCTCCAGAAAAATGCAAACATGAAGCTGGATAATGGTGCATCCCTCCTGCCTGCAGCTGTCTGGAATGAGGCTCCCCCTTTCCCCATCCTGCTGCTGCTGTTTAGATTTTTAGATCTGTTGTTCCAAGTTTCCATAACGTCCCTGGAATCCACGTGTGCTGGCAAGTGAGAGCAATTAGTTCTGTAATGTCCAAACCAACTAGCAAATTACCTCCTGAGGTCTGCTTTCTGTGTCCCCCCTCACAGATTCTGGGATGAGCTACTGGTCTGGGTTCACACATGCTGTGTAGCCGCTGACTTTTAAGAGATAAGCAGCTTAGTACTTGCACTCTGTGTCTCTATCTCATGCATGCTCCCTGGTAAAGAACAGGAATGAGCCCTTAGGTTCAAAATTTGAAAATTTGAAATGCTCCAGGGTATATCATCAGCTGGAGAAAAATCCCATCATTACACTGCTACTACAGCATCCACCTTATTTGTGCCTCCAGCTCAAATGCATTAAACTTAATTACACAGTAGTACAACTCCAAGACAGATTTAACATATTAGGGTAGGAAAACCTTTAAAAAAACACTCCATTAATAATTCAAGTGGCACTTGTGCTGGCAACAGAGGGAAGCAAAGTGATGCCAGCCTGTGGGGCACAGCGCAAAGAAGCAATCTTAAACTTTTTTAATAAACACATACAAATCTTTAGTTTGTGGTCATTTAATCCAGAATATGGAATGCAACACTGCTGCAAGCAGTGTGCTTCTGTTGAATCAGTCTAGCTCTCCGCACCCCAAGCAACAGGGCAGCCACTAGAATATCTTCATATATAAAGACTTTTTGGTTTTTTTCCCCCTCCACAATGGGCAGTTTAAATTCACCTTGTGATTTCATCCACTGTTGCTAATTGTATTCTTTCTGCTGAAGAAGGTAACACACTTTGGTGTTCAGACCCTTCAAATATTGATAAGAAAATCACTGTGTCCCTTTTCTTTTGCAGATGTGTTTAAGCACAGTTCTATTCATAACAGCCTTTTAAATTTTTCTTCCTTCAGCCCCCGCAACCTTTTTGCTGCTCTGCTTTTATGATTTCTCACTGCGCATACATCTTACCATTTTAGCTTTGATGGTGATACAACAGTCAGGACAGGTTTGCCAAACCCTTGCATCCAAAGTGGAAGATAATTAATCCTGTTGTTCTTCCATTTTACAACTGGAGATAGACAATCTGCTTTTGCTTGGACTCTCTTCCCACTGCCTTCTGGGCTGGAACAGATTGTCCCCTCCAGTGCAATTTCAGCCATATTCAGTTCTTGAAATTGTGTTCGCAGCTTTTCCCCTTAAAAATTAGGGAGAGGGGAAGGAAAAAAAGAGGGAGTGAGTTAGAAGCTTTTGCCCTTCCCATTTCACAGCCATTTCATTCCATCATTAACCCTGTCAGTGCTAAAAGGGTCTGCAAAAAGTCAGTCACAGTGGGAGGCTGGTGACAAGCAAAGGGAATAAAGCAAAGCAAATGTTTTGCTGGACTTGTGGGAAAAAGGCACTTTTGAGCAGGATTATGTTGGGAGGTTGAATTGGGGAGGACAAGTAGGCAGGAGGTGGCAGGAGGAAGAGATAAGCAGTGACAGCTGAGGCGACAGAGGGACAGTGGGGCAGAGGGAAGTGGTGTAGTACTGCTGCCAACTAAATTCATCGCCTGCTGGATGTGTAGCGTGAGAAAAGCAGACTTCATGGTGGAGCAGAGAACATGGGAAAGCAGTACTTGCAACCTCAAAAAAGAGCTAATGCCCTGGGAAAACCACTTGAACTGAGAGTAGGTCTTGATGTGGGATGATGTGGCATGGTAAGATGGAGTGAAGAGGCATTAAGACAGAGAAGTCTTCCACCACCATGTGCTTGATGTAGCAAGGCACTGTAACAAAGAAGACTGGCAGAAGTAAGACCTTTAATGATAAAACTCCACTCAGGGGAGCAAGAGGACTCCAAACTCTAAGGGGAATTTCTATGCAAGTATATAGGGAAATATTCTGCTGTTACAGAAGCATCCCTCCAGAGGAGGAGCCCAGGGGTGTGCATCTAATGTGGTAGGAGCTACAATATTTGGATAAAGTTGTGAAAGCAACCTCATTTTCATGGATCCTGCCTGTTCCTCCAGGATGACAGGTGTTCCAAAAAAATATTCACTGTTGCAATTAGCATGAGGAAGCCCTGTACATCAGTTGGTTTTGGTTTTAGCTCCATAATGCTTAATGGTCACAGGAATTTCCCAGGCGGTGACAGCCAGAGAAGCATCAAGCAGCCTACTGGGGTTTGCAAGCAACCCTCTGGAACAGATTAGCATGTAAAAATAATAGTTGCTTTGTTTTGTTTTGTTTCTGAACAATTTTTACGTATTTCTTCAGCTTCTCTCTTATTAAAGGATTTTAGCCATGTTTCTGTTTCTTCATTCTTTAAATGTGCAATCCAGATTTTCCTGCTGGAAATGGTCTCTAGCAAACAAGCATTTACGTGTTAAGCAAGCATGACCCTTCTTATTTTAAGACTTCAGCACTACCACACCCATGAGCATCCAGGGCAAAAAGAGGATGTAATTTCCCAAAGCATAATGATGGAATTTCCCAAACAGTAAGCGAGTTTAAGGTAGAAAGCTCCTTTTTTGATTACTTAATGACCTGCATTCGTTAGTCATAGAGGTGTCACCATCCCTTGTTCCAACTGCATGTGCTTGAGCAGAGTTTTGGTGTAAAAAATCTCATTTTGCAAAATGTTTTTTGTTCACAGTGCAGCTGGAGGTTCCATAGTATATAGCCAGGCATTTTCGTATGGGTTAACTGCATGAGCACAGGAGCAAGGGCTTGGGCAGTTCCTCCATTCAGCAAAGTTGAGGGTCTGTGGGTGATTGCTGTGAACTGGCACACATCCCCCTTTCTGTTCTGGGCAGAAAAATATTTGTAGATGCTTACACTGTCCTATACACATGAGAAAATTAGGAAAACAAAGCAGGACTGCCCCTGAATGTAATTCCAACAGCTTGCTTACACCCCAGCACCTCAAGAAATATTGAATTGTTCTTGCCTTCTGGGAAGAAAAATAAACTTATGCTTGAGCAGACTTACAGGGCAGATTTTGCCCAAGGGGTGCCTGGCCAGTGGCATGTTCTTATTGATATTTGATGCACCTGCTGGTCTCAGCCCTATCAGTATGTTTTATAAGTTACTGAATGTGTTTTTCTTGCAGAAGTCTATGCATTTGGCCATCCTAACTTTGACTCCTTTGTTCATTCCACTCGCTATGCTAGTTTTCTGACTGCTTATACTCCTTGGTTTAGAAGATTAAACTAATCTTCATTTAATGGCAGCAGCTCTGGTTGGCATCATAACACTGCTGTTGCCAAATCATTTTGTGATGTTACACGTTCTTATTAAGGTAAATTAGCAGTAGGAGCCATACGCCAAAGTTACAGTACATGTCATCATCACAGAGTGGGAAACTGTTTGATTGAAAGAATTTCGTATTTAGCCACAGTGGGCAGCTTGTAAGCTGTTCAGGGCTTTGCACATGGGAAACATGTAAAGGAATTTAGGACTGTAAGAAGAATACAGTGATGACCATATCCTCATCCAGTGTATAATGGCATTGTCACTGGAGAATTCAGCCCTGATCTGAGTGGGGAAGGAGATGTATAAGACTCAATGCGTTAATTATTGCAAGTTCACTTGCTGGCATGGAAAGAGAGGGGACGGTGTGGTGCAGTAGTACAGAGTTCACGATATCTCAGAAAATTTGCTGCCTGGCCATAACTCTTCAGACTTCAGCAGACCTAACCTGAATTACACAAGATCATATCTTGACCTTAAATGATAATCAATTACATAATTAGTTATTGACCTGTCTACTAGTTCTATCTGGAAAATAAAACATTCTTTAGAAAAATACTGAAACTTTGTTGGAAAAAAGGAATACGTATTTGATTAAGACAAAGAAAGGTTTTTTCCTCAGAATCTGAATGTGCTTAAAAGAGGGTAAAGCTTTCTGCAAAATGGTTTTGTTTAATAAATGCCCTAATTTTCCCGTTACTGCAAAGTGTGCATGCACATCCTTCTAACAGCAATATTTACAAAATTGGAATTCAGGTAAGGCAATGAATTCACATCCACTCCAAGCACTGGGACTCATCCAGTGGATGATCTTATCAGATTTCTGTACAAGCAGAACCATGAAATCTGATCACTCCAGGGTCTTTGCTTAGGAACAAGCAATGAGAAGATGACAGCTGAGGACTTCAGATGCAATAATGCGCACATATTTCCACCCACCAGAGAAGGCAGTATTTACTTCCATAAATGTGCTTTTGTGCACGTGGCTTCAAACAGCATTTACCTCTTTTTTCCTTTTTCCCACTTCTGAAGCCATTTCATTTGTGCACATTCACATCTAGACTGCTTTTTTGTTTTAGAGGGAAGGCTTTATCATTGTAATCCACAAGAGCTCAGGACCTCACAGTAGGTATTAAAAATATTTTTTGACCTTTTTAATATTATACCAAATGCTGCTAAGCAATTAGGTGCAATAAATCTGTGTAAACTGAATGTATAATTGCTCTTAGGAATATAAATGTGAGAAAATTAAATGTCAACATCTACCTTGGTGTTTACAAGGGCAGCCATAGAATGTGAATTCATTGCCTTACCTGAATTCCAATTTTGTAAATATTGCTGTTAGAAGGATTTTTTTTTTTTTTTTTAATGAGTTCAGATGCATAATCTCTTTACTAGCACTGAATGTCCCATGGATTACTGCTGATCCTGTAGAAACAGGTGCAAAACCAATTTGCGTGGTTTTAAGGGAAGCGCAGTGTGAAGGACAGGGCCTCAGGCATGTGAGAGCTGGTAGCAGTTCCCAGCTCTGGCAGTGAGTAGCCTGGGCCCAGTGTGGCCTGGGCCAAATCATTTCACCTCTCTTTGTTCTGTTTCCTTTTACAGTATCTGTTGTCTCATTTGACTTAGAACTTCTGGAGGCAAGAACTATGGCCTGTTCTGCTTTTGTAACTGTGCCTGGTGCCGTTAGGGGATGACAGGGTCAGCCCCAGGCTCAGTTTATACATGGTACATAAACACAAATGCTGGTAATACATGCTGCTCACTCCTGTCTGCCCACACATGGGAAAGGGACAGGCTGATGAAGCAGGAGTGTTGTTTGCATTAAGGCACCATTTAGAAGCTCCTACTGTTTGGAGCTGATATCATGATAGCTACATGCTTCCTAATGACCCAAGAATTCACTGCAACTGAAAAAGATAAAGAAAAATTCTTCCCTTGGCATATCTTGTTCATAGAGGGTTCATTCCGTTTCAAGACATGGTGTTTTTAGGTTAAAAAGTTGTCATTGAGAGTATTTTATTTGTTTCAGTCTTTATTTTATAATGTCTTCTCAACTTGCTAGTCCTGCCACAGTACAGGTGAAGCCTCCTGTTATTTTAGTGCAGACTAGTCTGCCCATTCTTCACTGTTTTACTGAATTTGCTTTACTTAGCACAGCAAAGGGAACTGACAACACTTCTGTGGACATCACTTCTATCTCACCTACCAACCTGCGCTCGGTTGCATGATGAAGCTGAGAAGAAAATTTCCTCACCAAAATGTGAATCTTTTCCCCTTTCATTGATTTTTTTCTTGACAGTTGATGATCAAGTTGGTGCCAGCCTACTTAACATTTCATCATTTAAAAATGCATTTAGAAGGTGAGAGATTGATTTTAACATTCCATTTCCTTGAATTTTATGTTACTAGAATTATAAAACTGCAGTGGATGCTACTGTCTCAGACTGACGTCCTCTGAGAGAAATAGCCTTGCTTCTGGTGCTAGCTGAAATGCAAACAGGAATAGCATCTGTGAAGTCAAGCCAATAAGCCCACTTTCCTGAGTTTCAGAAAAGTTGATTCACTCAAATCCAATTAAAAGAATAACTCTGTGAATTAATTAAATTGCCCTTCCACTAAAGTTGAGGCTTAAATAATTTGCTCCATTTGACAGAAAAGCAAAATAACTTTTATTCAACAAAGGTAGAACGGAAACAGAGTTTCTGCCTTTGAGGTAAACTGGGAACTGAGTGTTCAGCTCAGATTAAATGGTGAACTAGACTATTTCCATGTAGTTCCTTGATGGGTTCATAATTCAAAACCCACCTGGACACATTCCTGTGCGATCTGCTCTGGGTGAACCTGCTTTAGCAGGTGGGTTGGACTAGATGATCTCCAGAGGTCCCTTCCAACCCCAACCATTCTGTGATTCTGTGATCTGTATTTGTAAGTACGTGCATGATTACCTTAGTCATCACCTATGGGGATGAACTGCTTCTGAGCAGATGCACATTGATAATCACCTTGCACACTTTTGAGAGGAGACAGTCTCTTTGCAGCAGACTTTCTGTTGACCACATGTCAAGTTCCCCAAATCCAGCTGTGCAGTACTGTGGTGGGTTGACCTTAGTTAAGGGCCAAACACCCACCCAGCCACTTACTCACCCCAATTCCTGAACAGGACAGGGAGACAAAATTGTTTGGAAAAGCTCATGGGTCAGGATAAAGACAGGGCAATTGCTCACCAGTTACCATCACGGGCAAACCGGAAATCACTTGGGGAAAATCAGTTTAATTTATTGCCAATTTAAAATGGAATAGGATGTTAAGAAACAAATACAAAACCTAAAACACCTGCCCTTCACTCTCTCTGTCTTCTCAGACTCAACTTCACTCCTTCATTCCCAACTTCTCTACCTCCTGCCTCCCCCAAGTGGTGCAGGGGAAATGGGGAATGGGGAGAAGAGGGGTGTTATGGTTGGTCCGTAACAGCTCCTCTCTGCTGCTTCTTCCTCCTCATTTTTTTCCCCTTCTCCAGTGTTGTTCCTTCCCACAGACTGCAGTCCTCAGGATAAACATGCTCCAGCACAGGCTCTTCATGGGCTGCAGCTTCCTTTAGGGCACATCTACCTGTGCTGTTGTGGAGTCCTCCATAGACTGCCGGTTGGATATCTCCTCTGGCATTCGCTCCTCCGTGAACTGCAGTTTAGATATCTTCTCTGGTGTGGTCTTTTTCAGTACCTGGAGTACCTCCTCCCAGCTTTCTTCTGACCTTGGTGTCCACACTGCTGTTTCTCACTTTTGTTTTTCTCTTCTCTCTCTCTGTCTGGAATTTTTTTCCCTTTCTTAAATACTTTTTCCCAGAGGCACTGCCATCTTGGCTGCTGGGCTCAGCCATGCCCTGTGATGGCCCATTGGAGCCAGCAGGAACCGGCTGTGCTCACGTTGGGGCAGCCCCGGTCTCTCCTCACAGAGGGCACCCTGCAGCCCCCCTTACCAGCAATTATTCTAGCAATATTCCTGACTTCACACTGGGCAAAGTACATTAGATGCCTTCCCAGCTTGATGGCCAAAGCCCAAGTTAGGTTGGTGTCACATTTTCCTTGCTCGCAGAAGATATTCCTTTCCCCATGCACAGTCTCATGAAACTGAGGACACCCCAGTTTTGGATCTCTCTTCACTAAGGTATATTTTTTCTCTTAAGAGATGATGAAAAGTTCTGGGTTTGTTGATGTCAGTTTTTAATCCCAGGCATAAGGAGTCTTGTGAAGGCTACCAACAGGAAGGTACTCTGAGAATTTCACACTGGGATAAAAGAGATACTCTCTTACAGTTTTAATATTCTACTAGACAATAGTGAACATTTTAAAGCAGACTTTTGAAACCTCTGTCAAGAGTTGTTAATTAATAGAGGCACTCCTGTGAACCAATATGTTGTTCCCTGTTCAAAGAACTATACTATAATTAGCTGCACTCAATATAATTTAGAGCTTCAAGTGCTGGTGAAAACAAAAATAATTCTTACCTACTTAATGCTGATTCACACTTTGCATAATACTGGGCAATTGCAATTCCCCTTAAAGTTGAAAGCACACTTAATGTGCATCTATTCCTTCCATACTTTTTGCAACATTAACTTTTAACGATTGTTTACACACCAGTTGAGCTGTTATCAATACTCTCTGAATCATACACAGAGTCACAGCAAAGGTCATATCCAAGGTACTGATGTTTTATCAGTGAAATCAAATAATATGGGGGGAGGAGGGGGTTGACTTGTTTTTTGTTGTTGTTGTTGGGTGTTTTCATTTTTTATTCTTTTTTTCCCTCAAAACCCCCTCCTTGTCAAATAAATGTAATGAAATAACCTACATAGGTCTATGGAATATGACTGAGAATAGTATCTGAGAGCAGAGGGTTTTGGTAAAGCTGGGAAATAGCAGTGACAACAAAAGAAATGCTTCCTCATCTAATCACTATGTGCATTTTGCTTAAAGAAAAAAAAACAAAACTGAAGTCTAACAAAAAGACTGGACTAGAATTTAATTAATAAGTAAGTCAATTCTCTTCAAACATTGAATTTTATGGAGTATTGCAAGTTTAGTTTGACATTTCCTAGTTGCATATCAAATTAATAACCTACTTATGTTATTACTATATCCTATGTATAGTGCTGTATATCTATTATATATAGCATATTTGTGCATACTTCATATATATTTGTAAAATATTTCTCAGTGGTTAACTTTGGAATTAGTGGCTCTGGGGAGTTTTTACCCTACCTTTGTAAAGGATTTATTCTTTTTTCTGTGGAACTGAGGCAGTTTTCTGTCTTGAGAGATATTACCCTAGAAATATAAGACCCCAATGTACATTCTACAAGAAACTCAATTTAGGAATTAATGCAGACAAAAGAGAACTACCAGAGATTCAGTATGCGGACATTGGGAAATGCTAGGACACTTAGGAAGATGCTATGAAATCTCGATTTCTATGATTGACGTCTTTATATTAGAGCTCAACTGAAAATTATACCAGCTTCTATAAGGCAGTTGATCAGTTCTGACTCACAAAAAAAGCCACCCACTGGGTCAGCAGGTCACAGGTCCAGGTGAGAATCAAAGCTGTGCTAGAGAAAGTTTGGAAGGGCTGGTTGTTAACTGCAACCAGTTCTCAGAATGACTGTCACCAGGTCCAAGAGGACCTTGGGCTTCCCTGCTGATGCTGCTAATGTTCCACTCTCAAGAAATTGAACACTAGTGTCTGAGTGGCTGTTTCTCTCCAACCTGCTCAACCTTAGACCCCAAATTCCTAATTCTGGCTGTAATCTTGTATCCTAGTATCTGGAACCAGAAAGTATTTATAAGGCAGAAGATACTCCTGCTGGCAGTGGTCAAAGGTAGGTTGTTTACAAAAATGCCTAAGAGACTAATAGTGTTGAAAATAAATGTAAATCAAAAGCTGACTGTCCAGACATGCAGTGCCACCAGCTCTTGGAAACCACAGCCAACTCGACTGGAGCGTAGAAACTGTGGGACCAAATTGCTTCTTGTTAATTCATCCCATCAAGTGCTAACAGCAGCTCATAGGAGGTGTAGGTGTTTGCTCTTTTCTTTTCCTGCCAGCAAAGATTTCTGAATATAGGAAGGAATACATTTCTGAATATATCTCTGGTGCCAGGAGATAGCTGAAATCCTGTTGTATCTAGGACAGCAAAAGTTCTTGGAGTGCTGATGTCTTCTCCTGGGAGGAATTACTGTTCTTTATTACATGGTAAGTAGAAGCACATACCTCACATTTCCTCTGTAAAATACTGAGTTTGAGAAGGTTTGGTGCAACATTATGAAAAAGAAAAACCTCTCCGCTTCTAAAATATTTTTTTCAGTTCTGTTTTCTGTCACAGCTAAAGAAGTAACATTAGTTTTCTACTTTTCTCTGCAAGTAAGAAGACAAATAGAAACTAAGATCTAATTCTTCAGAGGGGCTGAACCAATTCATGACACTTTTTAGGTTTAGCACTGCAGTCATTTACTGTGACAAAGTCCTCTGCTTGTGTAAGGAGAAATGTAGCCACGTGGTTTGCTGACACTGGCTAACAGAACATATGCCTGTGTTTCGGCTGAGAGATGGCAGATGTCATCCTGTGGGAAGCCCGGAGGAAAAGTGAAGATGTGACCTCAAACTGTACTTCTCTCTTCAGCCTGGCAGTGCAAACCTCCCTCTGTCACTCACCCCACTACATGTTGTGCCTAACACCTGCATCGCCCAGCGCTAAAGCTGCTGCAGTCAATGGGGAACGCAAATAGCCAGAGTCCGTGGTTTTGTGCTCCCAGTCTTTATTGTACACTTGTCTGGTATTGTTAGCGACGCAGAGATGGAGGTTTCATAGAGAAAAGGATGGCAGGGACTGCATGTGGCCCTGTTAACAGGCCATTCCCTGCTTTGTGATGTGACCACAAGCAGACAGCTTCATTAGCCACACATCCTGAGATCCACGGGGTTAAATCTCCACCCCGCTCTCCTGAAGATGGGCTCTTGCTGACCATTGCTCTTCCATGTCTTCAGAAGCTTTCATAGTACAACCACCAAATGCACAGTAAATCCAGTCTCACACATAGAGGTGAGTACCTTGTGATTCAGCAAAGCAGATGCAATTTCTGTGCATATAGGGAAGTCAAGTGTCCCCCTGAAATACACAGGTGAACTCCTTGGAGAGATGTGTCTTGCTGCAAAGAGCTGAAGGCAAATTGAATTTGAGAAGAGAGACAGGCAGAGGGTAAAAGCTGCATGAATATGTAAGGCAGGGAAAATTCTGCAGAAGACATTACTGCAGACTCAGCTGTAATTAAACTGCCCACAGCTGCTGTTTCTCTGTCACCTTTGGAAGTGGAAGATGCTTTAACCAGCAGCAAAGTCAAAGGAAAACTTTAGGTATAACTTAAGATCTCAAGCTGCTCACTGTGACCTAAGAGAAAACCATTTTATTTTGCCTTGTCACCTCACAGGCATCCAAGATCATAACTGAATTAACTGCTTTACTTTGGGAAGACTTTGGAGTTGGTTGTCTTGAAAAGGTGGAAAAACCCCTTCATTTCATATATGCATCTTGGTGGTTTATTCCCCGTCCCTGTGAGAGTGTAAAGGGAAGATTAAAAAGAATAGGAAAGTTTTCAGTTTTCAGAATTTATCTTACTTTCTTGTTTTCTTTTTTTAAAAGTGTGCTAGTGAGAGAGAGAATGTGAGGGAGAGGAAGAAAACAGAGAATGAGACTCTTTAGGAGGAAAATTTGGGGAACTCTCTCATTCTTCCTATTTAGCCTTTTCCCCTACTTCTTTCTGGCAGAAGAAAAGAGATGGAGGGAAGCAAAACAACAAGATGAGGAAGGTGATGTCAAGAAATCCAAACACAACACTTTTTGCTTTTAACAAGGCAACTATATTTGCCCTTAAAATTTTGGTCAACATTTCCAATGGGAAGAATACTTTCAAACCAGCTTGGCTTCTTACTTATGTATCTGGCACTCTATATGCCTGCAAGAAGACGAAATCATTCTGAAGTGTGTGCTTCACTGTGGGCAAATGTGGCAAGAAGTCTATCTTTAAGATATGTTAGTGGAAATGGAAGCTAGTCTTGTTGACACCAGATAGATCTCCCTTTGAGGTAAGAGGACAGAGCACTGTAATGCTGCAAAAACTATTTGGGAATATACAGTCAACGAGTGAAGTGAAACTGAGGTTAACTCAGGGAAGCTCAAATTGAATTTCCAAGGTAGCACTCAAAAAGGAATAGAATAAGTCCGTATGTGTGAAAAAAGGAAAAAGGAGTGTGGGTTTGCAGGCAGGAAATAAAAAGCAAATTGATAGCCATGCCATAAAGGCTGTGAGTATAAAGGACAAGCCTAGAATAGAAGGGAAAAAAGCACAGAGTATAAGAGACTGTTCTCTTTAAAAGTAAGAACTGCAGACTGTGAGAAGCAACTGGCTTTTGTGTCTTTTAAGAAAGCATTAGATATAGGGAGACAAGACAATAATGTGGGAGAAAACGGGCTAGCCAGGTTGCAGACAACATTTCATAACATGTCTTCCAGTTACAAACCAGTAAGGGTATAATTGAGATGCAAGCTCCCCAATTGCTTTGTGACAAATGACATCACTGTAAAATACATTTGTGATATGAATATTTCTTAAAGGCAGTCACAATAACTGCATTGCTAAATTGCCACTCTCCTCTTGTAAATGTATTCCTTTTATCTGTCCTGTTCTTTCTTATGAACTTCCAAATGGGACCACTGGCATTTTTTTAATTAAAAATATCAGGTCTGAACATGATGCTTGTAGGTTATTAACTTTATATCAGACTGTTCTTCTTGAGGGATCCTGCAGCAAAGTAAGATACTATGTTCTCCTTAATCAGAGACTCTAAGGTATCAGAGTTAAAGCTAATTAGGATTTATGAGATTTTAGAGGGAATACCATTTGTATGCGAACACTATAGGTGATAAGGGGTTTCAGATAATGACTATAGATCTCAGCTGGGCTTGGGTACCACAGTTTGACAGGATAAATCATTAGGAGGACATTACACATTATTCTTCCATTTCATCTTATTTTCACTCAGAAGGCTAAGGCAGGGAAAGTACTGTGCATGTGACACAAATTTGTGGCCCACCTTTTGTTAAAATCTAGGCTGGGACTGAAGCAGCAATCAACACCTCCTGCTTAAAAAGCATTTCCTTTCAGTAAAGTCTCAGCTGCTGAAAGAACACCTCCCCATTCAGCTGTCCATCCTACTTTCCTCTTAAAATCTGGATCATATCATATCATGAGTAGGCATGTGCTTGATGAGCATTCACTTGGGACTCTGTCAGAGGATACAAACCTGCTCCAGTGATTTAAGAGTAGGAGCTTTTGAGAGCTCTTTGAACCATCCCACTAAATCCAAGCCAGCGGTTCAATTGTAAAAGTCAGCTTAACATATAGTTTATAGTGATCATATATTTATATTATATAGAGTATAAAATAAAAGGTGCTTGAATTCCGTGGAGACAGCAAATTGCTATAAGCAGAATTGGAAAGAGAACAGTGATTATATATAATCCATACTAGGCTCGCAGGAAACATTACCAGTAAAAGGAGAGAAATGATGAAAGGGAGGACTTCACTACTAGGACATCTGTCTACTTGGCAGCTAATACCAACAGATACTTGATGAATGAAATTTCTGTAGGAGCCTCTGGTGATTACAATAATATTATTTTGCATTTGGTGTGCTGTTTCCGTGCTGGGGCAGCTTGGTGGGAGATTTTGAAAGTTGACTGTGTAGGATTTCTGTTGAGTACATGTATGAGTTTAGGATCTATCAGAATCAGAAATTATTAATCCTGGAAGAGATACGAAGAAGTCCTTTTAGCTGTCTCCCTTCTCTGTGAAAAGACAAGTGTATGTCCTTGACAGTGCTTGTAGCCTTTCAAAAAGTGTTAAATATTCCTAAGATCCATGTTTCCGCATATCACTACCTTTAGAAGGTTTTTTTATTATACTTGGTCTATTATCTTCTATTATCTCTTGTGGCAAAGAACTTTCTGTTCCACAGCTGGTGAAAACTCAAGCCATTGATTGCAGCACTCTTCATGAAAAGTCTGTTTATATTGGAAGACACCTGGTGGACATGGAAAACATTTGATCTCTGTTTCTCTTTTAATAGTCTTTTCATTAATGAGAGGTCTGTTGTCATGTCCTTCTTCAAGTTGCTCTATTCTGGATGGAAGAAGCAAGATTCTTGACAACCATTTCTCATCACTTTGTTTTCTAAAGCTCTCAGAAACAGTGTTACACTCAGCATTTTCCCATTATTTTTACATTTTTGTACTCCAGACAGGTCCTCAGCAGAGCTGTGCAGGGCAGAAATATTACATTCTTTGCAAATTATGAAACCTCTGTTTGTACATCCCACAATTGCACTGAATTTTCTTGCAGCAGCATGTTCTTCACTCTCATCCAGCTTCTAATCTACTGTAACCTCCAGATTTTTTTTGCCTTTTCTGTAATGTTCTTGCTTTCTTATCAGAGACAGTGACAACTGGAAGAGATGCAAGTGATACCAACAAGTGGTCTGTTTCCAAGCTGCTTCCTAGTCTACATGGCTGCATATCCTGGTATAAGCTCCCATCAAGATCCTAAAAGTATAACAAAGTTCCTAGACTGGGAATGGGGATTCATACCACGGGAAGCTCTAAAACCTGCAAAGTAGCAAACAGAGGGAAATAATTCTGGAGTAAATTTTAAAAATATAAGGCTCACCAAGTTTCCTAAGCATACTTCTCATAGAAGAAAAAAAAGGTTATATTTAGGACACATACAGTCAACAGTGGCAGTGATGATCTTGGAGACTGGATTTTGAAGCTGTTAACAACATTTCAATCATCTGTAAGGCACTTGAGAGATCAAAGTCATCAGCCCAATAGTAGTAGATACTGGCAGTGTTCTTGCCTTGTTTCTGCACTATTTTGGGGGAGAGGAGATATTACACACAAAGTCAATACTAATACCTCATCTTTCAATGGAGCTCTATATATTTCTACCTGAGCCTCATGAACTTCAAATTGACTCCAGAAAATTACAACTGCAACTCAACAGTTTAACCTGGTCTCCTGCCATGACAAGGAACTGAACAGTTATAACCTAAGGAAGAAAATATTGAGTTATTTTGAGATGAGGACAAGAAAATGTGGGGGTTTTTTAGTGAGAAATGCATCTTCCAGTGAAGGAAAAACACTTTGGTGACAGAGCTGTGGAACTCATTTCTTCTGCAGAGAGTTTCAGTCTGCATTTCTATTTAATTGGCATCAAGCCTAGCATCAAGCCCACTTTCAGAGTTACACTGTCTTCTGAGCTTTAATTTGCACTTAAAACTACACTCCACTGACTGAACACCATCTTACTATTACTATTTCCTCACCTACAACTTTTCCTTTTAGAAAGAAACTCTGCCCTCACCTAAACTGTTCCTTTCCTTGTCCCTCACCATTCTTTCTCTGCTTCACTGCCACCACTGTAGCTGAAGCTATAAACTGAGACAGCAATCAAACAGTTGGCAGTGAAGGTAAAGGCGGCACAACTCTAGTGGAGAAACTTAACTGGGAACAAACAAAATTGTACAAAAATAAGCAGTGATATGTAGTCCTTTTTAATACCACCTGGCCACTCTGTTGTCGTGGAGCAGGGGCACCTGGGGTACGTGGGCTGCCCTGGGGTACGTGGGTACAGAGCTGCAGGCTGTGTGTGCATTCAGCTCTCTGTTCCAGGTGTCACAGGTTCTTCGTTCTGATCACTTTTATAATTTTTCCGGTTCTTCCTTTGAGGCTGGTAGTGCTTACCTTAGCAGCTGCTTTTCCTCCTACAACTTTTATGCTCCTTTTTTTCTTCTTCTTCTTCTTCTTCTTCTGTCTTGTTGAGGCAATGGTAAATCATGCTATGGCAGGTACTCTTCTCTTTGTTTTCCTTTTGAAGGTGAGGTTGAGAATAGCAATATATCTGTTGTTGTTGGATAATAACTAGGTTTCTCACACCAGCTGCAGTCTGTTGGCCTACACCATCACTCTCTTGACTGTCTGTTGTCCTTCTTTGTCTTACCTCTTAATTGCTCTTTAGCTGAGCAACATTTCCTAGATTATTATGAAGTAAGTTTAGGGGTGCAACCAGCTAGGATCTTTTAAAGGAAACAACTATTTCAGTTCAAATGACTCTTAGTAAGCACACGCATAGAATAACAGCATGCGGCCCAAGGCCTGATAGGTTTTATTTTTCCAAACCATGGCTGCACAAGAAAACGTGTTAAGCGGAACCCGGCCTTGACTTAGTGAAGTCACAGACCTGCTGTCTGCCTCTCTGAGAACCTGGGTAAGTCCAAGGCATGGTTAACTTGTCAGTTTTTGGGAATTAATTTCTCACTTTCCTTCTACTTCTTCTATGGGGAAAACAAACACACAAACAAAAACCTGAGAATGGAAAATCCCTCACTGCTCAGATGAAGTAGGAGAGCTTTGAAATCTTAGTTCTTAGTGACTTTCCTCCATGCATCTACCTGAGTTCTCCTTGGGGAACTTGCTCTGTCAAGGACTTGGAGGATGATGATGCTGCCTGTCAGGCCCAGCTAAAAGAAGAGGAGCAGCACCAGAGCTGTTCTGCTAGGGAAGAGGCGTGATGGAAAACCTGCTGTCATCAAGTTAAGCCTCTCATAAAGGGTTATGACAGGGTGCTACTTGCTTTTCTCACCAGAATCCTGTGACACCCAGAGAGAGGCAGGCAGAAAAACCTCCCCACACCACCTGGGGCATCTTCCTAGGGCCCATCACACAGCACTGGGCTCTGTCCCGAGCAGTCAGCACTGGAGTATTGCTGTTAGATGAAAGATGCTTGATAACATCTTCAGAGGAACTAAAATTTGAAGTCCAAGGTCAGGTCTTTTATTTATTTTTATTAACGAGAAATAAATATGTTTGTTTACGTGTATATACAAGGACTGTGCTAACATGTGTGAGAGGAAGGAGGAGGAGGGAGAGAGAGAGAATGAAAATTATCCTCTTTTGCTTTTTTACTCTATTTCCTACAACAGAAGTTGCTTTTTTCTCCTATCCTTGATGCAGCTCTGCAGCCATTACAGTGTGTACGGTAATAATACGATAGTATTACTGGCAAACGTAAAGTTCAATTGCTGTAAACAATGATTAAAAGATTGTTGCACAGAAACAGGTGATTTTCTGCACAGCTAGTTGAAATGAATGTGCACTTTTCTCAACCATGTGCTTGCAAAATAAGCACACATGTTTAGCAGCCATTTTCAATTAACATTAGTTTGCTTTTATGGCTGCGCATTTCACACTCCATTAACTGTCAGTACCTTGTATGAAATCTGTCAATGTAAAAACTCCTCTTTTCCCTTGTATGCAATGAAAAGCTAAGGAGGATACGTTACAGGGAGAAATAAATAAATAGCTTCTCTTAAAAAATAGTTAACTCTGTAGACAATATTTCCAATTCAGAAACTGGCATCTTAGTGAAAAAGTTACTGATGGTAATAATGAAAAATAGAGTAGGATAGGCAGCTTTATGAAACGGTTATCTAGGAACCAGAAATAGACTAGCTCACTGAAACAATGTCATCAAAATTGGGAGAGCTAGTCTAGGTACAGCTTAAGCTGTGTGTGATCATGCGTGAGCAGGTAAGTAGTCAAGAGGTGCAGAACTCATGGTTTCTCAAAAACAGGGTCTGTCAGAGCACAACAAATATGAGAGCAGCTGTACTTGCGATGAGATGCTTGGCTGGACCTTCTGGTGTAACATGCAGCTCAAGAACATAGGCACCTACATTTGGGCATCTCACAGGAGCCTGGTCCTAAACTACGGTTGTGTTCAATCCTTGTGGTCAATGTGTTCTGGCAAGCTAACCATCTCTCTGTAGATAAACACCTATGTTTGGTTGTCTGAATTTCCCTGTAGACTCCATTGACTATAGTGACCAAGGACTTGAAGAAATAGTCCACACATAGGTCAACTGCCAGTAAGGATGCCCTAAGATATCTTGGATTATCTCCAACTGCAGATCTGGTGCCATATCTGCCAGTCCTATGTGGATACCTCAGATATACCAGATTATTTTAAGTGACAACAACAGCAGTTCTGTGTCAATTACTTCTGCCCATACAAGATTTTCATATTGAATTATTTTCATGTTGTCATTATTTTTTTAGTGCCTCATGAACTTAAGCATAAATATTTTCAGATTTTTTTGAGGCAAGGAAAGTCTTCTGTGCTCAGTTCACCAGCTCTTGAGATGTGGAAACTGCATCTAAAACTGACACCACCACTGTATGATGATCCTCCCTTAGCTGAACTGCACCTCGATCACTTGTCCTGTTTCCTTTGCATTGGGTCAGGAACTGGGGAACAGGAGGAAGGAAACAATGAACATCACCAAAAAGAGGAATGGGTCTGAAGATAGTTATGTTTAAACTTTAGATTCCCTCAAGCTCTGCCTGATTTGGAAAGTGCTCAGCCTAACAGGTGTTTCTTTGGACATGCACCCACAGGCTGGCATTCTTTCGAGAAGAGAGCAGATACACACACCTCATGGTAAGAGTATTTGCCAACTGAGAGAGGCTTACGGTCAGTGCTGAAGGCTCTGACAGGTCTGTGCTATCAGATTCAGATCCAAGGACTGCATCTCTTCCTACATCCATCCCACCTACTGGATGTTTCCACTAGGAAGGCAGAAAAGCTTGCTCTTCTTGCGAATTGACTCTGGTAGTATAGTGAATCATCATCCCTGTGAAGGAGTGCAAAGTGCTGAGCTGAACAGTAAAGCTGTGGAGCTCACACATGGATACACCAGCAGTTCCTCCATTTCTGCCTCAGGCACTAGGGTGGCAGGTTGTCCACTGTGTATTTATCAAGGTCCTATGGTACTAAGTAGTATTACATAACAGGCACCACTACTATCACATCACGCTCAGTTAGGTCTACCTCCCTTTTAGTAGGTCTAACAAAAAAGCAGCAGTAATTGCCTACAAACAAAGGTTCCCTCAGAACATAATGGAGAGAAAGGGAACGTTATGTGCATGAGCAGTCTCATACAGCAAAAATATTCTCTCTATAACAAACAAAGCTGATTGTATAGGATGAGAGGAAATGGCCTCAAGTTGCACCTGGGGAGGTTTAGATTGGATATTAGGAAAAAATTATTCACAGAAAGGGTTGTCAGGCATTGGAACAGCCTGCCCAGGGAAGTGGTGGAGTCACCATCCCTGGAAGCATTTAAAAGTCATTTAGACGGAGTTCTTAGGGACATGGTTTAGTGCTAGAGTTGCATTATGGTTGGACTCGATGATCCTGAGGTTCTCTTCCAACTGAAACGTTTCTATGATTCTATATACAGCAACACAGGTCTGTCACATCACTATTGATCCCTTTGGAGTCCCATCACCAGTTTGGTACCCTGTTCTGCTAACCATTGTCTTTGCTCTGTTTTTCCATCCTTCATGCTTTATTCATTTGTTTGAATCTGATTTATCTGATCAGGACTGTGAAAGCCATACAGGAAGAGGCACACTGGGAGGTTCACACTAATAGTTTGGTCTTATGGAGGCAGTGGCTGAAATGTTTCAGTACAGTTATTTGTTTCAAAAAGCCAACATCTCCATCACTTCATGACCCTGACAATCCTACTCCTCCATCTCCATCTTCCATATCATATAGACAGTTCTTATCTACTTAAATTGTACATATTTAGGACCCTGCAGACATGTCACTATCTGTTTTACTTACCAGGAATGTCTCTTTGGTAGATATCTCTAGTCAATTTGTCTGCATGCACTTAAATCCTTAAATCAAGCAAGGAAAACGCTCCTGCTTGCAAAACTTAGATTTATACTTCAGCTTTGGAAAACAGAGGGAAAAAATAAGTAGAACTGGCAGGGATATGGAGAAACCTGGATGATAGGAGCATGGGTGGTTCACAAACCTTTAAGGAAAAAAGAAGCAATAGTGTCAAGTTCTGTTTTATGTTATGAATGCAGAAAGATTTTCAGAGGTCTAAACAAATGAAATAAAATTTGCAGATCTCAGTAAGCAAGTTTATATACAAACAAAACCGAATCATGGTTTTTGGAGGTTAAGGAATTATACATATGGCACAGATGGGCACAGAGTAGAACACCTCTGTTTGGTCACCATCTTTGGCCTTGTTGCTCTTACAGAAAGCCCCAACTCAGCCAGACTGCTCTTGACTATTATCTACCTAGCCCTGGGGTTCTGAGGACAGGTGCGACAGATAAATGCCATTTCTCTACTCTCTGTCCTTTCAAAAACAATTATGCAGGGCACCAGTATATGCCAACTACCATCTTTGAGGGAAATAAAGAGAACGGCGTGAAAAACAAGGGTAATTTATTATTTAAAAGAACTTTATGGAAATACCATTTTTCTTCAGCAAGTCGTACATTTTTCACTCAAGTGCACATTTTTACTATTTTTAAGTATCCAAATAAATGGTTAAAGACTTAATTTATTATTAAAATGGTGCTTATTAGCAGGTTTAATATGTTTCTATATTTCTTGCTTTCTGAGATAAGTTTATTAAGGTCTTCATATGAACAATATAAATTAACTTTAATTTGGAGCTCTGTCAGAAGATTATCAATATTTAGCAGGATTCTGCAGTCTTCCCAGTCTTTTTTCATAAAGAGAATACTATTTCCAGGGTTGCATGTGACTTGAGACTGGACATAATCAAGTGTTTCTTAATCCATATGGTTTAATAACATGAAATAACTAAGAATTTAAGGTAGCATATTACCTATTTCCTAATATAAAACTCCTGACGTATTTATGAATAGCTCACTGAATTGCTCAGTACACAATATTTTTATACATATATTTTTTTACGATTTAGGCTTTTGTCAGGTTTCAACCTTTCACTAGCGCTTATGATTTCCTAAAAAAGTCAATGTATTTTTTTTTAAAAAAAAGGAAGATAGATCAAGTTAAGATATTGTTGTTCCTCAGTTAAAACAGAAATTCATAAGAATTTTATCTCTGAATAATGTCCCACTTCCACTTTTACCTGCTTTGTCATGTCATGCTTTTAAATATGAATGTATTCTATTTTACTTTTCAGAGAGGTCATAAAATTCAGCACATACTGAGTATTTTAATTTTGAGAAGGTTGTAAAAAGTCTTCGGCTTTTGAGAGAAGTCACCAAAAGTATGTCTCCATCATCTCAAAACAAATCATTTTTGAAGAATTTTAAAGTTTTAGTGGGGAATTCTCAATCATTCAGTAGAAACTTCTGATAACAGAAAACCATTTAAATATTCTTTCAATTGCAAGACATGGAAAGACCCATGGTGCAGGCTACCCTCCCCTACTGCTTCAGGTTGACAGAATTTATGATCTTCAGTAGTTTGGAAACCTGGGAGATAAAGAAAAAATCAAAATTATTGCTATACAGCCCTCAATTTTATCTGTTGATTTGTCTTTTGAATGTTTTGCTATATTGTAAAGACAATTAGCAAGAAGCAGCTGTTCATTATTCATCTCCATTTATCTGTGAGCAGAAAAGTTTATCCCAAAGTCGACATTTAGCATTACAGTGATATGTTGTTCACAAATCATGCATTGCCAAATTCAAGCTACTTGACTGGAGTACACACTTTACATTTGCAAGCATTTCTTACAGTTTTATTGTTGTCCTGGAAATAATGGATTATTCTCCTTGCCATGATGCAGTAACAGTTTATCAAAAACACTTTCGTATCTCCATGGTTTGCATTATCTGTGGCCACAGAAAAAATTCGCAATTTTCTGCATTGGCATTGAAGTCTTTCTCAACTGAAAGGCAAGTTAATATTTTTTGAATGATGCCTGAAGCATGTCTTAGAAAGATAAAACATTTTAGCTACTGGAAATCTTGGAATAACTCTATTCATTTTATGATCTGCATGAAAAAAAAATTGTGTGATACATAGTAGAGTGCTATAGTGGCCATTTTCTTAGGAAGAAATGTTTTCTTTTGTCTCATGTTAAGAATTACTATGACCATTTACATGCTTATAAGCAATTGAGAAAATGTTTCTCTGTAAAGTACAGTAAGTCTTGTGGGAACTATTGGTTTCTCTACTGAACCATGAAAAGTCATTTCTGCACTCATTCCAAGAATACTCATTCCTCTGTTTCATCCTAGGGACTGTGTCTGGATTTGTTGATAAAATACTATTATCACAATTCCTGCTATATCATCAGACACATGAAGAAGAATTGTCATCAACTACTAAATCAATAATGCGCATATTCACGCTTGGATATGATCTGTCACTCAAGCCTGAAGCCACAAATGTTTGGGCTAATAAACACCTTTTAGTGATACAGCCAGTAGTTAGTTCTGCTTTTGATAAACATTTTGGATAAAGTCCTCTTCAGATATGCAGACGTTCCATGCGTGGTATAATCCCAGCTGCAGTTCTTTGCTTTTTGCATTGCTATGGCAGGTGGAATAATTTTTGTGAATTATTTGTGGGGAAATTTTACATCCTTTGGTTTTAAGTGTGCTCTGTGGCAGTGTCCTGGTTTTGTTAACAACAAGTTTCTCTTTTAGTGAATTTCCCTGTCAGCTAAAGCCTTCTAAATAACTGTAGTTTTCCCGAAAGCTAGATACATGTTTTGGTAGACATAGCAATGGAATGCGAGGTCATTGATAAGGATGGATGCACATCCCGCGAGAGCAGTGAACTGAAACAGGTGACCAAAAACCTGACCAACTAAAGTATTCCAACCCATTCACATCATACTTCATATAAGAGTGGGGGGTCACGGGGATCTCGTCCCTTTTTTTCCTTATGGCCGACATTGGGAGAGGACCTTGCGAGTCGTCCCTGTGAACTGAGGCCCAGTGACAGACTGAATCCAGTTCCGGTTGGCTGCAGAGTCCAGTCCAGGACTTCGGGTGCCGGCCCTACATCTGCCGGAGCAGTGGCCGGGACTTTACAGGTTGGTTTTGTATATTTTGTATTATTTTCTCTATTTTTACTGGTAGCATTAGTAAAACATTTTTAATTTTTCCAACTCTCTTCTCTCTGTCGTTTTTTCCCTCCCAATCGCCTGTCCTTAGTGGGAAGAGGGGAGAGGGAGAGGCGAACGGAGGAGAGGGAGTTAACAATACATCTGCCATGGTTTTTATTTTCACCCTGCAATCAAACCACAACAAGCAGTAAGCTGATACCTGAGATCCTGTGCACAGACACTCCCCTCAGACACTAGTGTGGCTTGGGGGAATGAGATCCATCTTCAAGAAAAAATAGTTCCACTCCGGTTGTACTATATCTGTGGTCCAATACTTCCATCAGCTCTTCCCGACTCTTTGGTAAGTTTCTTGATTTGGCAGCAACATTCTGAGTCAGTTTCCAACTTTTTTATTCTTCATGTCATCGTCCATCCTAGTTCTCTCTGAAACTCTTTGCCTTGAGGTCAAATGTGAAGGGAGCCCATCTTTTTTCCCAGCTCCAGGTTCCTCGTCAGCCAAGGACAGGCTGACATTCAGTGTACAGAGCTCAACAGAGTAGACTCCCTCTCTCCTCATAAACTGAAGAAGTTAGATGAGAATCTCTGGAGATTTCTAGTAAGACATCCTCCAAGGAACTCTAGCTTCTATACAAGAGGGCTTGTCTCATGCTTCTCTCAGTTTCAAGGGTCTACCTGGCACACATTATGTACTAAATAGTTGCAAAAAAATACTCTAGAATCTATGTATGGCATCTGTTGCTCTTTTAAGAAGTATTCATTAACCTGTCTCAAAGTTTCCCATTTGTGTGCAATCCACCTGAGCTGTAAATGAAGGAATGTTATATATATAAATGCCATACATTGTTCTAAAGGTTCTCAAACATGGAGTTGCACCTAGATTTTTCAATTTCAAGTGTGCATTTCAGAACAGTATTGAAGTACACAGATTTCTATTTCGGAGGCTCTGTGGTTATTTTCATTCAAAGCTACATTTTATGAGCTGGAATTCTATTCTGAAAACAGTATTTAATCAATAGTTACATGACTTTGTGTTGATCTGGCCAGGTTTCGTTGATGATTGATTCAATCTTCCTTTCACTCACACAAGAAAGGAAATTGAATAAAACCTCCTAAAATAAGGGCTCACTAGCCATCTTACAAGTGCCTTTAATAATCTTCTATCTGCTTTTACATTTTTAACGGGGATAGCAGGCTGCAGTAGTAGTCAGCTGTAGATGAATTCAGATTTTTGTATGCTCTGAAGCCAAATTATACAGCTCAGATTAATTGTTCATTAGAAATCAGAAATGTCTGAGACTCTGCAACATCACTGTCAGAATGCCTGATTCTTGGGAGAAAATATTAGGGCAACTAAATGTTTTTAACTTGTTTATGTGCTGATTAGCTGAAAACTATATTGCTTGCTAATATTTGAATATTATAAGTGAAGCTGGTGAAAGTCTTTAAAAAAGACATATCTAGTAACAAAGGTATGGAATTAAAAGCCAGAAATATAGTGGCTGATTTTTTTTTTTTAAAGAAATTATTTTTGTCAAGCAAAAATTTCTGTCAGTAAAATCTGAGAGAAGGGAGTAATCTCACAACATAAAATCTGCTAGCTTATCACTTAAGATAGCTGCAACAATTCTACATCTCCTAGCAGAGAGAAAAATGTAGTAATAATAACACTTATATGGTGATAGGGGCATGGGTTAAATGACACAATAGGTTTTCTGGCTGTAATGAAGTTTGTAGACTAAACAAAATAATTGTGGCACCACCACAAACAGGAAGTTAGAAAAAAAGGTCAGAAAGTAAAAAAGAATGTTTATCAAATCCACATCATTTTATCAATATTTAATGTATGTTGTATGTGGGAAAAAAAACCTGATCAGCATTACAAGCGCAGAAAAATGAAGGAAAAATTGTATCATGGTTGCATGTGCAATCACTATTCTCTCCCCTCTGCAAGGAATATCATTACACTATGTGGGATGAATCAGATCATAACAGCAGAAAAAATAGCACAGAGGAACAGAAATATCATGATGGATATGGAGAATTCATCAGAGAACCAAGATTATGCAGACAGTTATAACTTTTTTTCTTTTAAACGAAAAGTTTGAAAGAAATCTTTGTCTCTATAACCTGAATAATCTCTTCATGGGCTGGTTTTCACGTGGGACTTACAGCCTTGTTGGCCCAGTGGTCCAGCACTCCAGCTGCCGTATGAGCTGTTGGCCAGACAAGACTGTCATCCCAGAGAGGACATGGATGGCTGGTGGCTGATGCTATATCTTTAGAGGCTGGTTAAAGGTGCCTGACCCTGTTGGACTGAGTGGATTTTGCTTTATGTGCCAGGACTTGATGAGACTATGTGTAAGCGTAAGGAGAAGTATGGCCAAATCAAATAGACCTCGCTCAGTCTCCCATTCTCCAGGATCTTCCAGAACTCACTGATGCTGCTTGGCAGTGCAATAAACCGATGCTTAAATCCTCTCCTCTCTTTTTTAAACTTGTTTTGGCATTTTGCCAGCAATATTTTTTTCCTGAGGATTTCAAGTTTTAGTAGGGAGCTTGTGGTTTTTAACAGTTTATAAGTCAGCCAAAGTTAAATGGAATTTGATGAGGCAAAATATTTCTTTAGCCTGAGGGCTTCCTCCCTGCTGAATTTTGAAGGCTTTTCTGCAAAGTGTAGGGATGAATTACAGCAGCTTTAAAAAACAAGAGTCTAGCTAGAATGGGATGTTGTTAGTCTCTCCCATGGGGATCACAACTAGCTCCCTTGCAAAAGGATCTGTGGTCATTTTTTTAAGGGCCTCCTGTGGTCTATGGGCCTTGCTATGCAACCTCATATATAGAATTCAAAGTTAAAAAACCCCACTTAACAGTGATAGAAAACCCTATATTCCCAGCTTCTGTATTGAGCTCCCAGAAGTTGTGCCACACACCAGAAAAGGATATGAGCTGTATGGGCCACAAAGAAAACAAGGAGATGTTGTTCTGGAGCCTGGTGGTTTGGGAAGAGAGGTGAGATGGGGTTTTTGCCTCATTTTAGAAAAATGAATAATCTTTACTTCACCAGGTGTTAATACCACAATAGATTTGTCCTGTCTACATTTTAGCTTCTATTAGATGTGTAGGGTGAGTCATCTCATATGATTAGTATGTCTGAACACTCTAGATTCTCCTTCCAGTCAATGGAGCAAAATAGGCACTTTTAGGGCACAGTACATTTTACAATACAACTGAATACACTACAATGAGATGAATTAGATCACAGAAATGCTGTCCCTCACTTTAATTATGAAGGGGAAGTTGCTCAGAAGTGGTCATCTACAAATTAAACATCAACACTAGGTCAGAGAACTTCTCCTAGGATGCAGACCACTGTGAATTAAAATAAGGAGGTTCTGGGTATGTCCCTCCACTTTAGCCAAGATGGTTTATGCTGCCCAGGGTCTGGGAGCAGGAAATCTGTCTGACCCCCATGGACATAAGGAACCTGAGGGCTTCTTGTTGCCCCAGCCCCTCGACAACACGAAAGCCGGGGGATCATCTCCTCCTTTGCCTTGCCCCAAAAAAGTGCTGCAGGGCTGCTTTGGACTGCCCATCCGCTGCCTGAAGGCTGACGGGGGGCCTAGGAAAGAGTTTGAAATGATAGAAACCATGATAAAATTTAAACATTTCGGAGCGTGTGTTTCTTTGGGATATTTAAAAATTTAAGTAATGTGGCATTTCTCCAAGTCCCAGGGTATTCTGGAGAACAGAGGTCCTAGCTGTTAGCCAATTCAGTTAAGTGTATGATTTTCACGGAAAATAGAAGGCTTGATAACTATCCTGATTATTTGGCCCAGTTCTCAGTAAAAGTGACCCATTTTGCTGTCTTTCCTTACTCTAGGGCAAAGGGCTGTCACACTTTTACAAGGATGAAGCTCGGGGCTTGTCAAAAAGGGCAGTTAAGTTGTGCTGGACAGACATCGCCCGATTTTGTGGTCATGTCTATTGAAGTCAGAAGTACCTGCTTCATCTGCCTCTCACCTCTTCTCTGCCCCATTGCTACTTTCTACGTGCCAGCAGAATCATATGCCAAAAGAGTCTGATGTGCAAATAATAAAATTATAAATTTTAGTTAAATCCGGTGGAGTGAGCTGGGAGCAGCTCTGCTGGCAGGTGTGATGCAGCAGGAGGAGGGTTATGAACACCTGGAGGAAAGATCCTGAGCAGTCTTACATGCCACTGACACAGCTGTTTGCTGAATGCACATCTGTCTATGTCTCACTGGCAAAGAAATATTGGCAAAATCATATCCCTATCTCTCCAAGTTGGAGCAGTTTCATTTCAGAGTATGCAGTTCGGGATTTATAATAGTGTCTTATTTTTGTAGAACTTCTAAAATTCTTGTACAATGAATTAAATACACAACACATCATCAGGTTTTGGAAAATCACAGTTCAAAATGCATGTAGACTTTTGTGACCTATACCCAGTCTCTTTCTTTTGATGGGGAGGACAAGAGGATCTTGTCCTTTTAGGAAGCATCTACCATCTCTGCTTTCTCATACATTACGTATTATTATTGACTGAACCATCTGTAATTTCATAATACTCTCTATTAAATAATTTTTCTATATCCACTGTTTCTGTTAGAAGTTTAACTATTCATCTTGCATGGTATTTCTTCCATATAATTATAATATATCCGACAGTGCTTAATTGAAGGTTTAATAATTTCTCATTCTATTTACTTAGAGGATATTAATGACACTAGATCTCCAACAGTGAATAGGCCTCTCTCAGACAGCCTTCATTTACCTTTGAATGCCCTTTTCTGAACAAGCATGCATAAAAGGATTTTCAGTATTAAGAGTGTGCTATGTCTCATAATATTTCAAAGATATGGTTAGTAGCTTCTTTCTGCGACATTGCAGTTACTTAAATCAGCACCATTATGCCCATTCCACACTGTTATTTAATCTGTTTGCTCCTCTATATCAGGATAAAAATGAGTGGCAGGATTTTATACTTGTAAGCCATGGCTCCCTCCTAGAGAAATTCCAGACATTACTCAGGAATCTCTCAATTGAGCGTTCAGTCCCTACATATCTACCTTGTGTTTTAAGGTCCACAATTACATATGTTGGAGAGATTGCTTTAACCTCTCATTAGCAGGAGCCAACTAGGAATATGCCTGAGTCTTCCTCAGCTACCCCAGCAGCTGCATTGCCTGAAGATGTGAGCTGGCTGCTGCTGCGTAGTGGCTCAGGAAAACAGCATTCAGTGCTGATATGGAGACTAGTATCGATCTTTCTGAGGTCTGCAGTGCTGTAAAGTGTACCTCCTTTATCTGGCCCATAATCTGAACTCACTTCTCTTCTGACCTGGTGAAAACCAGTGAAATCTGCTGTCTCTTGTATTTTGATCAAGATTAAAGCGCTAAGTACAGCACTGATCTACTCCTGGCTAAAATTAAACCCTCTTGACACTAGTTTCCCAGCTTTCTGTTATTTATGGTGTTGCTTTCAGTACATCGTGGTCCTTTACTATAGACAAACACTTACTGGAATTAGTTCATTCCATAGTACAGAAAGATCATGAACTTCTGTAGTAAACTCTTGCCCCATGGTCTGAAAAATATTACATGCCAAAAGCAGAGATAACAACTAAGGATTTTGGGAGCAACTGTCTCTGTGTGCTAATTTTGTAGAATACAGAAAATTGACTGGTTTTGGAGATACTGTTGGTAGCAGGATGTAAATAGTCAGGGACCATCTGCTGTGAAATCAATTGACCATGATTCAGACAAATATCATTTAGAGATATAGCAACATTTAGGAAATCATATAGAAGCTTTGCTTTCTTTTTTCTCTGCTTTCCTTTCCTGGTGTTCACCATTTTATAAAATTTTAAGTGGATTTGTATTTAAATTCCTGTTTATCCAAAAAGGAGGGAAATGCAAAATTGACCTTTCAATTTCATGATAATAATATAATGGTATTCAGTAGATTTCCTTCTGACATAAATAATCTCAAAGTATCTCTTCCAAATCTATAGCATTGCAAAAATAAATTTAATCTTGTGTAATTATAAATATGGGGTTTAGATGTTTACTAAAATGTGCCCTATTTTTGTGAACTGCAGACATGTTTTGATGAACCTGATTTTTAAGGTGGTTCTGCCGTTTACTACATGAGATTCCCTCTGCTCAGCATGTCTGGAGTGCTGGGTCCAGTCCTGGGCTCCTCAGTGCAAGACAGGCTTGAACTTGCTGGAATGAGTCCAGTGCAGGGCCATAAATGTGATTAAGGGGCTGGTGCATCTGACATGTGAGGAGAGCCTGAGAGACCCTTCAGAAGAAGAGGCTCAGGGGAATCTTATCCATGTGGATAGATACCTGATGGAAAGGGATGAAGAAGACAAAGCCAGGATCTTCTCAGTGGTAACCAGTGAAAGAACATGAGGCAACAGGCACAAACTGAAATACAGAAAAGTGAGTTTAAACATAAAAAACCTTTTCAATCATGGGAGTGGTTGTACACTAGCACAGGCTGCCCAATGAGGCTCTGAAGTCTCCATCCTTGGAGATATTCAAGATGCAACTGTGCACAGTCATGAACAACCTGCTCTAGCTCACCCTGCTTTGACCAGAGGGTTGCACTTGACAATCTCCAGAGGTGCCTTCCAACCTCAGCTGTTCTGTCATTCTGTGATATTTCAATTTATCTATTTCTTAGGTTTTATCCAACCATACTAATATTGTTTATCACACTTGGAAAGAAATGAACAGAATAAGCTCTCTGAAAAATGTCAGTTTCTTTGTCTAATTATTTGGAGAGAATCTGGGAGAGCATTTTCCAAGTAATCTCCATTTTGGAGCTGTGATAATCCTTGATAAACTCAGCCATGTTCAGTAGTCCAGGTGCACGTTGGAGGCTTTCTACTCCATACATTGACATATAGTTGCAGAGGTACTGAAAAGGTGCACACAACTTGATAACTAAGGGTTTGCAGCTGATCCTATCTGATGCCTGTGCAAAAATTTCTAGGATGCTCTAGGGGATCTCAGAAGATTTCCTGTACACAAACTTGCACATTCTGTTCAAAGACTGGATGCATTTGCTAGCTGTCCCAAAGACAGCAAGTGGGTCTGAGCTCCAAACAGTACCACTGGTCCAGCCCTGTGTCTGCGCTGGCTCCACAAGCTGGTGTCTCATCTGTACCTTTAGAAAGTTAGGTCCTGGCTCCCTTGGCATCTCCGGTCATTACCCATTGAAAAGCCAAATCTCTCTTGCCTGTGACTTGGCTTCTCTACCTTGAGAGCGATGCTATTGGCCATGTAAAACATTTGTTTAGAATTAAAATCTTACAAGTATGGAAAAGTCTTTTACTGAATTGCAGTTTAAGTTCCGTGATCATGTCCCAGACTGGTGTGATTCAGCATTGTGGCACTTCTTTTAAATCCTTTCTTCCTATTTTTTCGAAATGCAAGAGGTCAGTTGAATTAAAATACATACATAACTCGATTCATTATTCTTGCTGTCATATTACAAATGGTTTTAAATTTATTTTACTTAACGATACAAGTACAAGGAATTTGAGTATAATATTAAGGTAACTATCACACTGGCTGTGAGTAGGTTTCCTATTTGCTTTTGTGTTTGTGCACCAGACTGCAGCCCAAGTCCTGCTCAGCTTGGTTGAGTTCTCAGCTTTAATCAACAGCCTGTTTACGGGGCACAGTAACACTAAGATATGTTGGGTTGAACATATATTTCTTCTTTCTCTGTTACATTTGGTACTTTCCTCCTTCAAATATTCACTGATGTGAAACATATGAGAATGTAATACAATCTGACGTGTAGGTTGAAGGTAAGTAATCAATTAATCTGTATGAAGTAATAACCTAATTTTCTCAGAAAGATTCAGCAGTAGTAAATAAATCTTAATAGTTCCTTGAGCTAATGCAGCCAGAGCTGAGGGGCAAGCCTATTTTCACAATCCTATTTTAGGGACTAGCCATCTTAATGAGTGTCGGTTCTTCAGTTTGTAGAAATCTTGTTTATAAGCGAGAAACCCACAGGCTTGGGTTGAACACAGAGATTAAAGCTCCATTACTGAACAGTAGTGATGCAAAGCATCCTTAGAAGAATCACTACAATGTAAACAGCAGTTCAGTATATGCCTAATGTCCCAGTTGTGGCAGCTGCCTGAGCCACCCAGGGAAGGAAAAAGAAGAGTCACATTAAGCGTTGGATCTTCCCTCTCCTCTCATCATTTATTATCCCCTATTAATAGGCATGCAGCCTCCACAAGGGCTGAAAGGGAAACTCCTTGTTTGGACAGAAGATACTGTCTTCTGTTTGCCCACAAAGTGGGTTTAAACATCCTCCCCTGACCGACGATCCTATTCTGACCAGGGAAGGAGAGCTCTTCTTCCTTCGTAGGCTTAGAACAAGACTGGGCTCAGAGACCTGTAGGTGGGCTCATGGTAAATCATCGTCAGCCACCTGACTGGTCTCAGATAGTCCATGTACCAAGGGCCAGACTGCAGGCCATCCTTGACTCTCAGACCATCCTCTGGCAGGTGTGCTGAACTTGCCTCCCTGTGGTAGGATTTATCACAACAAAACTGCTGGCGTAACCTTTCCAACCCCCTGTTGGTTCCTTTCCTGTCCAGAAGCAGAGAAAAGGTAAAGCCCTATTACAGCTCCATGTTGATAAGTATTGTGTAGATAGCTGTAATGTGGGTAGAAAGTTTGATAGGTACCTGGGAGTCCTTACAGATAACTTCAAAGATGACCCTAATAATCAGCGTAGATATATGTGTAATGATCACTTTTTTTTTTTTTTAATTAAGGAATAAAAAGAAGCAGAAGCCAAATTCAGATCACACGATTTTAAGCTGCATATACTCCTGCCAGCAAAACTTATATCTGTTGAGATGTGAGCAGGCAGCTAAGTCCAATTTGAACGAAACTGGAAGTTGTAAGAATTGAAAACATCATTTATATTCCCTATTACAGTGGTATGGCTACCTCCAAATACAAATACATATGCAAATACTTTAAAGCAGGGCTTAGGTATATAACTGAAATATCTGTTGGAGCAAGAATGCAGACAGTTACATAATCTGTCCACAAAATCAAGTTATGAACCCAAGGTTTTTGCAAATACATTTGCTGGTAGCAATTCAATACGGACTTGTTAAAACAATTTTCTGCTCGTCTCCCCCATCAGTTTCCCTCATGCGTAGAGAAAAACTTGACCAGACAATTTCATATTAGAAGGTTTACCTGAGAACATTTGTGCTTGCCTTTTAGAAACAACCGTTTTGTGACTGCATTGAGAATCACGGCTGTAGTGACAATACAAAACAGAGCTGCCTACTCCCAAATCTAAGCCCAAGAGACCTATTAAGCCATTTTTTCCCTGGGCTGCATAACTATGGCCTCTGACAGCACAGGACTGGAGAGAAGTCAGAGGAGTTATGTTGTCATGTTCGGATCTTTGTTTTGTGTGCCTCACTTAGTTGCCCCAACAACCATCTCTCACTGACTGTGTAGGGAGATCAGATTCTGGAGAGAAAAAGCTCTGAAGATTTTTTTCCTGTCTTAACATGCCAGAATATGGGGTGTGCATAAAGTCCTGTGCCACATGAAAGAGGATGAGAGAGCAAGACCTTGTAGGCTGAGAGGAAGAGCCACGAGTGCTGTCCTGTGATAGGCATACACATTCATGCCTTACCCCCCAAATACAGTCTGATAATACTGAAAAACAGTTTTGCCCTCCAGAGATACTAATACTTAATCCAATTTCTGCCGATGATTTAGCACTATTCGGGGATGAAGTGAAGTCAACTGAAGCTAGGGGAAATCAGATCCACTTTTCATTAGTTTTGGTGACATAATTTGAAAAAAAGAGTAGCTGAAGGCTCTTGGCAAATGCAAGTCAGTGTATTCCTTATTATGAGCCCTACCAGGTGAACTAATTTAAAGCATGGGGAAATATCACTCTGTCTGGACTGGCCTGGACTGTAGGTTATGCATGAGACCAGTGGGTAATGTAGAAAGTAAGATGAGCCTTTATTAGTGAAAGGAGATTTTTCAGGAAAAGTGTATGTGTCTGATGGCAAGAAGAGTGGACTTCTGCATGCTAAGATCGTGGTGTTTCTGGTTCACCTTGGTGGCTCACTGGGACTAGCCATACTGCACTGAAAAAGAGGAAAGACCAAGTTATGTCCTGACAGGTGAGGTTATAGTGCTGTTGGAACCAGAATACACGAATGGGTAGATGAAAAGCTGTACCCATACTAAAGAGTCATGTATACCTAGGCTTTTCTCATCCAGACAGAAAAACTTGGGAATCAAAGTCTGTTTTAACATTTCTTCTATTTTTACAAGTCCTTACTTTGCATTGTTGTTGAGACAGCAATTCTGAACAAACAGGCAGAAATACTCAATTGTAATAGTCTATTTGCCCAACTATATCAAAACCCCTATGCAGTATAATGAACTACAGATATGCATGCAGATATGTCACTACAGTCAGGGAAAGAAGCCAACGTGGGCAGGAAGAAAAGCTGCTCTTTATTGATGGAACCGCTAGTTACAGTGCGTACTTAAGAGTAATGAAATCAACTGTTTGACATCAGCTCTGGAGATGTACAAGTTCTCAGTGTGCCATGACCTGCAATGTTGACGCAAATCTCCACTAGATGTGGCAACCCAGGAGGACAGGTCTTTCCAATGATTGAACAGCATTGCTGTGTGCAATGCAATGAGTAACTTGTCTAGTGGATCAGACTTTTCCACTGTGTTCCCAGGCTAGGATAAGGATGGAACAAGAGGAGTACTGAAGGGGACCATTTTCCCAGTCTCCTTCCCAGTGATGCTCCTCTTGCCTTTGGCCACAACAGCCCACCCTACTTTCTGGTACTTCAGTCTGAAGTTCCTTGTTCTTCCCACTCATATGTCTTTGAACGGCTGCTACATCATATCTGCCTTCTCCAGTCTCTCGTGTTTGCCTCAGTTTCCTCTCCTCTGCTGCTGATGCCTGTTTTGAAGCTACAGTATTTGCCTGCCTTTTCCCAGAGCTGCTTGGCCTTTTCACAGAAATTCCCTCTTTCTCTCAACTTACATTTCTTCTACTTTTCCTCCTTTGAATCCCACCTTGGGAGCCAGTTCTCCTGTAATGGCTACACCACATCAAATGATCACATTTGTGAGGAGAGTTGCAGCCATGGTGAGGTACAATAGCCAAGACATAATCTGTAATCTCATGATGCTTTTCTTCTTCGACTGCTGGCAGTCATAGTTTACTGATGCACATCAGATGATATAGTAAGAAAAGTCAAAATTATAAGCCTGCTGGTCGTTAGTGCTGTAGACCGGCATTTAAGTAACTGTCATGACTTAAACGGTTACTATGGCACTGAGTTTGCATGATTTCATAATATCCAAGGACACAGAAGCTTTATTTTCTAAATATCTTTATTACGGGTTACTGCAAATTATTATTAGTAAAGCAAGTATACTTGTGATTAATAAGGCAAATACATATCTGTATACATATGTATAAAGTTATTACAAAATTAGTAACAGAAAAGCAAGTGTGTATATATATATTTCAACAGGAACAGTAATCAATAGTAGCAGCTAGTATATATTTAAATATTACAAGTTACTAGGAAATTATCACTAGTAAAGCAGCAAATACAGTTATGATTAATTCTTTATATGCACACCTATATATAGTTCAAAGTAGTACCAATATGGCACTCATCAAACTTCTCCCAGGAGTAGGACCTTGAAATCAATGGCAGACAAAATCTCACTTCCAAAAAGATCCATGTTACAGAATTTGGAGTCAGTCATGTGTCCCCAGTGGTGGTTCAACTTGTCCAGGAGATCTTGTAGAAAAGTTCATGCAGGGGGAGTTCTCAGAGAAAAAGGCTCCATTTTGGGTAGAAAACAAGACAAATTTATATTACAGGGATATAAGGTGGTGCAGGACACCACTACCTGGAGCAGTCAATAGATGCTGCTAATTTCTCTTTTTCACCTGAGACAGCTAATAGATAGTGGTGTTTTCTGTTCTTGCAGACCAATTTTTTTTTTTTCAGACTGCTTTCCTGTTATTTCAGCTAGAAGATCCAATAGGAGATGCTGATTCCTACTTCCTCAGGATCGTTTCTCTCTTTTCCAGACTGTTTTTCACCTTTCCAGATGATAAGTTGCCGTTACAGTTTCTCGGTGTCACACTTGTCAATAGTATCTCAGGATATCTCTGTTTTTCAGGTACCTGGTTCCACTTCAGAGGTGCCAGCTGTCCTTCTCAAGTATAGAATCACAGAATATCTCAAGCTGGAAAGGACCCATAAGGAACCATCAAGTCCAACACTCTGCTCCTTGCACAGGCCTAATTCCCAGGCTGGCAGTTCCCAGGCTGGCAAGCATTTTCTCTGTCAGTATTTCCCCCCTTACCACCAGGTCGCCTTTATGGCTGCTCCCATCAGCAACCCGAGCTCTCTGATCTAGAAAGGCGACAGCACTCAGTAATTTTCTGACATGCTTCGCTGCTCACCCTGAAGAAGAAAAGGTAGAAAAGGTGTCCTGAAGAAGAGGTAGAAAAGATGTCCTGAAGCATGCCTCCCCTCATGTACTGGACAAGATCAGCCAATATCACAAGCAAAAGTAAATGCCGAGGACTGTAGTCACTGGTGCTTTTGGAATATCTGTGAACTAATGGACAATCCAGGAGAAGTGGACAAAATAAGGAACAGTACTAATCATGAGGCTACAAACTTGCCAGGGAATCAGTAAAGCTGTGATCCCTAAAACTCACCTGAGGAAGGAGGAAACGCATTTAGGTTTGTCTTTTTCTGCTTAGACCATCTTGCCGGGAATCTTCAGCTTGCATTGAGGAATACTGGCTTTGCAGCAGGAAAATTAACATATAAACAGTGAGCAGAAGGGTTCTGGGATTGGACTACTGCCTCTTGGTACTTAAAACATAGTCATATCAATCCAAAAAAAAAAAAAGAAAAAGAAAAAGCTTGAGAACATTTTTGGCTTCATTATCTGGTGCATAACAACATCATTCTGATACTATGTGCAGCCATCAACACGCCCCAGAGAATGCCCCATGTGAGTACAGAATAGTTCAAGAAAGAAGCTCTATGTGGGGTCATAATTACACAACACAATGGAAGGAATATTTATCACAAGTAGGCAGTGGCAGGGTAGCGCACCCTGGCAGAGCATTGCAGATGGGGAGACTTGCAATCATTTTCTGAGTCATGTACATTACTCAGTTTTCCAACCCAAATACCAATCTGCAAAAAGATGCAATGCTTTCCTTGCTAATGAGGTGTGGCAATTTAAAGACAGGTACTGAAAGTATAAAATGTAGTAAAAAGTGAGTTGCTGAAATACCACAGCAATGAGGTCTGTGCAAGTATTTAGATTGCATCTTTACTGTAAAGGGGATTTTTTTGTCCTGAGGTTTTTCACTCTTTGTGCTACCTCCAAAATCGTAACTTATTGCTGATTAACTAGGACAATGAGATGTATGTTTGCACAGTCTCCAAGTTGATGGAAGTCACATTCCCAAGGCTACTCAGCAACAAACTATTATTCAACATAGTGGAAACCTTTTGACAAGAACGTGTTCTTTTTCTGAGGCCACTTTAGGATCTGCAAAATAATTTTGCAGGATGGGTATCAGAGAGCACAGGGCAAGTATGTGCTGCTTGTGTAAGGGGAAGGGAGTTAGACAGTCTGAATTAAGTAGTTCCCAGAAATATATAGTGTGTCCTGGGGCTGATGCAGGATGTTGGTGCGAGGTGTCAAATGAAGAAGGATTTAAATAGAGCCAGTAGAATCGATCTGAGCAGGGCTTTCTGGCAATATTTCTCTGCCCTCTGGCCCTCAGTTTTAATTGCTTTATTCACACCGCTCTCACATAATTAGCCACAAAACTGGCTAATGGATTTCAGAGAGGATTAGCAAGATAACTCCTTGCAGTTGTGTCCAACCCATTGTACTCTAGAAGGGCAGAGGAGGGATATCTAAAGGTATCACACAGTCCAACCATCGGCATTGGGAAGGACTCAGATCTTCTTAAATCTTCTTCAGTAGCTGTTTGGTGGAGACACAGCAAACAGTATAGTGAATCATCACCATCCCTATAGCAATCTTTTGCATAATCAAAGACTCCCACAACAAACCCAATTCTTTCCTCCTAAATCATGTTTTCTACTTCTCTTCTCCCTCCTGTAAGCTCTAATAATTTTGCGTTTCTCAGTGTACAAGGACCACAACTGGACCCACTATTTCAGCTGTCACCAAATAGAGCAGAATAATTACTTCCTGTGTTATATGTGTAACTCCCCTGTTAGTACAGATCTAGAGTTGTCTTTTTTACCTTGCAGGCTCACATCATTGACTCTTATTCTCTTACTGATCCATTATACTGTGTAGCACTGCTACTTGCTACATTGTCTACCATTGTGGACTTATTCATTTAATGTCTCCCTTAATGGACCACTTTGCTCTCCTCTTCACAGAATTCTACCTTTCAGATTTTAGGATATTTTTTTCATTTTATCAAGATTCATTTTAATTTTGAACCTGTCCTTCAGAGTGCTTACACACTATTCTGCTTCATGTCATCTGCAAATTTATATGTACTTTCAGTTCATTGACAGTCCAGAAAAAAATACCTAATCAGTGGGGTCAGGGCAAGTTTCTTCAGGACTCCATCCCTTTCACTATGACAAAAATACACTGATATACTCTTTCAAATCTGTTTAAATGTATATTCTTCCAGCTTGCTGTTGCAGCTACTGTCTTTTTACAACCCTCGCAGTAATTTTATTTTCCATTCTTGATATAGATTGCTCTGTCTCATATGCAAGTCTAAGGGACAGTGGGAAGGAGACTGAATTAACAGTGACGTTCAACAGACATTTTTGCTAAACAAGCAGATCTGCAGCAAGAAGAAACCAGTTATACATCCTCACTGAAGTAAAGTCACCTCAGCACTGAGCAAAGGAAAGGTCATAACTGAAATCTAAAAGGACAGAGCAGTCCGATGAGATCACCGTTTTTTGCTTGAAAGTGTTGGCCCAGCATTGTGAGGTTTGCATGGGCAACACATGATCAGTACTTGAGTAAATCTGATTCCATTACAAATAAGAGCACGGAAAAAAGAAGTATTGTCTGCTTACAGGATGCTTAAGGTACATTTCATAGAATCATACAAATATTGGAAGGGACCTCAGAAGGTCATATAGCCCCACATCCCACTAAAAATGGGACCCACGCCAATGCAGAATTAGCACTTCTGGCTTCATCCAGCTAAGTCCTGAAAACATCCAAGGGTGGAGATTGCACAGTCAGTTCAAGGATCTGTTCCAGCTTCCTAATAATAGAGTAATTCCTAATCTCCTGTCCCATTTGCTTGGTCCCATGATGTTGATTTCTCCACTTCAGACAGACAGCACAAGGAAACCATGATGGAGGTGAGTGTTGTTGTCTCTGAATAAAAACAGCATATTCACAGATGGTAAAATCCTGTGGGGTCAAAGATGTACCAGCAGCTGTTACAACAGAGGCAAGTTGCTTCACAAGACTCTGTGCTGAAAGCTGGCAATTGAGCACTGCTCCACGTTATCTTTCATCTCTATAGCCCCTAAGCCAGGTCATCTAGATCTGCTGTCACACTTTGACTGCAGGAAGCTCAAGACATGATGAAGATGAGATCTGGTAGTTGTCTAATGGATGGAAACACAGGGCAACATCTTCGAAGTGACAACTGCAGTGAAGGTGGCTGTATTGTTGTGCTTAGGACAGTGACAACCCTGTTGCCCTGCTAAGTACTGCATACCTGTTTTCCAGAACCAAAACTCTCCTTAAAGACAGAGAGGCTTAAAAACCAAGATATATTTGTATGTGCGCCCTCCAGCAGTATTTGACATTTCTCATATCATACAGTGGTATCATTGATCTTCATGGTATTGACAGTACTGTTGAGGTCTTTACTCTAGAATTCCCATAATCTTTTACTACAAGTTCATCCTGAGATGAAATGATTAGCAATTGATCAGCCTCTTCAACCACACACCAAAAAAAACCCACAAAAAAACAACGAACGAACCAACCAACCAAACAAAAAACCCCAAACAACAAACAAACAAAAAACCCCCACCCAAAACACAACCACTCCTTTCATTTAACTTCTTTGGTTTTCTCCTTCAGGCTGAGAAAAACAACATTGACACAGGAAATAATATGAATAATTCACTCCAAAGGTATGATAAAAATTGTAAAATATATATATTGCATTTTAAAAGTTTCATAAAACTACCAAGAAGTTCCTGTGGCTTTTAGGCTTTATATACATCATATAAAGCAGAAGAGAAGTTATAACTTGATCATACAGAATAAAAAAAATAATTTTCAAGGCATCCAATAAAGATATGTATGCAATATAGGTACCTCCTTTATTCATTTGTTCCAAGAGAAGGAAAGTTATAAAGAAAATAGGCTCAAATATTCAAAGGTGCTGGCTTCTTTTTGGGAAATGTGTAATGTCCTCAAATATGACTTTTGGCAGTAGGTATTCATGAGAGCTTTGTGGCTTATATGAAATTTGCTGTTTACTTCTCAGGACTTTTCTAAAGTTTCCCAGATTGAAAATGACATTTCTGATGAAGTCTGGAAAGCCTGGCTGAGGTTTGCTGTGAGAGGGTAGGAAATGGGCATTTGCCAGCCCCAGGGAGAAGGTGAAGGTAAAAAATCCAGATTGACCAGAATAAAAACTTTATTTTTTCCAAGAAAAATAATTTCCTATTTAAATTAGTAACGTGTCAAGACTGATGAATTTAATTCTCTCATGTTTTGGCAGAAGGAATTATAAAATGGACAGGATAAAGCAGCAAAAATTATGGCTTTTTTGTCAAATAGCCTAAAACAAGCACCAAGCTTGCTTTTCCTTTTCCACTTGTACTGACAAGACTGAGGGCAGCTGTGTCAAAATCCAGAAAATGACAGTCATGCCACAGTGCAGGAGGACAAGAAGACAAGGCATCTATTCCTTGATTTTAATTTTAAAATGTTTATGCAGTGCAAATCTTTCTTCTGGTTTTTCCTCTCCACTAAATGAGCTAACATTAGGAATGAAAATTCAGCCCTCACCCTATTTTTGAGAAAACTGTCAGTGCAGTTGGTGTTAGTGTGGTGGGTATTTAAACTCTGTGAAGAAATGCACTGATTCTTCTTGGGTATGATGTTCATTAACATTTAGAAAATAGGCAAGGTTTTTTCTCAGTAAATGCCAAGAAAAAAATGCATTTGATTTTTCCCCTGCAACACACACCTCTCATCCTAGTGTTTTGTGCTATAATTACACTTCAAATGAAAGCATGGCGCAGGTCACCATATTGAAAACGCCTCCTCAAATATCAATGAGTGTTTCCTATTCTGGATTGCATTACAGATAAGAATGCTGCAGCAATCCTTTTCATGAGGGAAAAACATAGAGACCTTTATATAGCACTATAAATGATGTGTCTCCAGAGTGAGCAGCAGCGTTTCTCAAATAGCTGCTAATAAGACTAAATATGGTAGAGCATTGCAGTGAATCACAGCGTTGTGCTGGGTTACACAACCTGCTAAGGTCACTTACATAAAGAAGCGAACAAATGAAGTGCAAGCAAGCTCCTCTGTTAATTAATTTGTAAGGCACGCAAGTGGCATTTAAAGAGAGAACTTCTTACGGCTGGTTGTTGCAATAGGATGCAAGACTCTGACAACTTGTGTAATTGTTCTCTGAGTTTCCTGAGCTCATGTGAAACAACCGCTGGCTCCACATGCTGTCAGGAGTGACGCTGCTATAATAGAACCCCCTCAGCCCTCCCTTGGGTCCCCACTGGCCTTGGGCAGAAGGGAGATTGCTGCTATGGCTCAAATTATTCAGCTGACTGTAAAGTTTGTCGGGGGCAGGGGGGGACGGGACAGAAAAAAGGAGAAAGTAAATACTCCAATAAATGTAATACTGTGAAAAATGGGATCAAGAATCTCTTCCAGTAATTTCAGAAAGTCTTGCCCCTTCCTGTCCCTGAATATTACTGACCTAGTTGCCTCTCTAAAAATCATATTGCTACCCATTTGTGCTGTTTAGTAAGAGGAGCCAAATTCTGGGTTGTTCACGGTGACTGAATTGCCTTTCCGTGTTTTCTGTGTTTCAAAGCCATTCAGAATTTTCCACTGGAATAGAAAAAGAGGATCCATAACATTCAATAATAGCTGTAACTTGAAAATTGAGAGGCATTAGAAACATGTCTGAGATTACAAAAAGTGAGAATACCTGTGTGTGCAACATTTCATTTTTGTCCTTTAAGGAATTTATATACCTAGGCGTTTGTTTGAAAGGTTCAGATTCTCTGCGAGAAGGAAGTATATCAAAGACCAGCTCATTATTTAACAAGGACAAGTTTCATCTTGCATCTGTTAGTTCCAGCTAAGCTTATAACAGATCAGGCAGTGAGTTAATTACTAGCATTGTGGATGACAATGCAAATTGAATGTTTGCTTTACAAGCACTGTGGTATTTCCCCACATGATCAAAAGGGGAGAAAACTACTATACAGAATTTTTTCAGCTTAGGCTCCATACTTGCGACCTGTCTAGTCACGGTTATATTTCAGAGGCATAACAGATGCCCAGAAGGACTGAGATATTTTTTTTATTTTGTGGCAAAGCTTAGTTGTTTCAGATGTTCTTTGTGCTCTGAGGGGTGTTGAGGAGGATGCTGCTCACTGGAGAAGAGATAGATAAACTTTATATTAAGAAGTGTGAATCAGTGAGGTGTTTTAAAGGTGATGTTTCCATGCTGGACCAGGGAAAAACATCCTTAGAGCCTAGCTCAGCTCTTCAGAGGGATATGGGCAGCTGCTACTATTGATCCAAGCCAGGAGTGAAGGGATAACACAAAACAGCTCATGGGCCATTATCTCATAGACATCCTTAGGACAGCGGAGAAAGGTGTGAGATGGACATCTGTTAAGCCTTCTCAAAGGATCAGGATATAGTTGCCATTTACACAGCATGTTCTGTTGCATTTTCCTTTGTTTCTGGCTGTGCTATCTTTCACTTGTTTTGCAGAAATCTTCAAATGCTTGTGAGTGGAGGGACTCTGCCTGCTAAGGGTGCCCAGAGATAATGCATTCCATTTTCTCAGATGCTGAGGGATGGGACAGGAACCCTTCGGGGTGGCTGTGCTGTTTGTCAGGAGATATCCTGGATACTCATTCCTCAGTCCTTTTTGTTGCTGTCCGCCACAGCAGAAGGTTTCAGTATGATTTATTGACTGACTGCAGTTTAGATTGATCAAAATTATTGTGAGCACCCTCACAGCATTTTCCTCTCTCTGGTAAGCACTGTGCCGCTTTCTGTTCACCTTTGGAAAGAGCTCTCCTTGCTTGGAGACCTCCTGGCTTGCTCTTTTGACTGTGGAGGGTCTCTCCAATGCTTTCAACAGCTTGGACATTTCTCTGAAGAAGTTTAACAGGTTTTCACACACTATTTTCATCACCACAGGAAAAGCTAATCACTGAGCAGTTCAGGAAAGTGGTGGGAAAGCCAAATTTCTAGGGGTTATTTTGTTGATGCCAAATGTGTACTATTTAGAATAGATTTTAATTTTGTGTAAGAAAACCCAAAATAATAAGAACACAGTGTGCAGGTTATATCCCATCCAAGAGGATCAGCTAGTTGTTTATAAGAAGCTATGGCTTGTCACATCTCTTCACTCTGTCCAAAGTGTTATATTACAAAGAAGTCAGATAACAGCGCTGGTGAGAACACAGTTGTATGTCGCCATGGTGTCTGAAGGTGCTGGGGCAGGAAATATTTAACTCACACTATAAATTCTTTCATACATAGATTATAAACTCTTTCAGGTTGGAGCCTGATCCAGTATGCATGAACTGCAGTATAAATTTTAAAAAAGAAAGAGTTTAATATAAAATGCATCAGTAGCATGAGGAAGCCTAAGAATAGGTTAAAAATATTGCAACACAGCAATGGGCTATGACAAACTGCTCAAGTCTGTCACAGTTTATTGCTGTACAATAATTAACACAACATCATCATGGGATAAGAGATGCTTATTCAGTATTTCCACCTGCAAGGGTTTGGAGAGGGAAGGTTTTCTGTCTACGAGTCTTTGGAGAGGGAACGTCATGAGGAAATAATCTCAGGGAGGATGACAGAGATGCTACTGGAGGTACCTTTTTCCGAATTTCTCTTTTACTGGAGTTTACTTAAAACGAAGAATCTATCTGACTACTTTCTTATAAATATCCTGCTGGCTCCTGGCCAGGCCTTGAAATATGACTTGAATAATTTATGTTCTGGAAGGATCGAAAAAAAATTTATTTTGGCAAAGTCATGCGCACGAACAAGCCCAACAATTTGGGTAATTTGTCTTCCTAAATTTTAAATATAAGGCAGTATAGAAATTCAAGAGAGGCAGCTAAAGAGAGGAGAAGTAACCTGCATGAGCAATAAAAAGATAAGAAAAGAAGAAATGTAATCAGTTTGCTTAGCTTTTTTCACTTGAGAAAGGGCTTTCATTTCAATTTTCTGTTGTTTAAAAACTGTGCTGAAAGGTGTAAAACAGCATGAACTCATTTTTTCACAATTTCGTGTTGCCTCAGAAGCATTACAGCAGCAGGTCTGGATGAAGGGTGGAAAGAGAGAAGTGCAAACAGCAAAAAACAAGCAGGGGGTGACCTAAAGAGAAACAACTGCCAACATTTTTCCAGCACAGAAGAAGAAAAGGTGAAGAACAGGCAGGACAGAAGGATATATAGTCCCTTCCTTCTCCCAGGCACCATGGCCGGGGTTTAAGAAACTATGATTGTTACATTTGAACCATAAATCATCAACCTTAAATCTGTGAGAAGTACATCTGATATCACTTGTAGGCATGTTTACTTCATGTTTTAACATCCTCAAAGAATGCCATGGCTCAAGCTCCGTGAGAAAAAGTCTGCTTTCTCCCCTGTAAAGTAAAGGGGAAACTCTAAGGTCAGATTTACCGAAGTCCCGAAAATAATGAATAAAAGATTAAAAGGTGCTTGGCAGAGAGTCTGTGTTAATCGGTGTCTTCTCATGTGGGCATGTTTCCTCCAGCAAGCGTGTAAACTTTGATTTTGTGTAATCGGGAGGTTAAAAGTTCTCCTAATTAGCATCCATTTCTATGGGGAATGTAGCACCTCGTTTGCAATCATAAAGGTGTTTTTTGAAATGCTGCTACTTCTGAAGTAAATTTGCCATTTGAAGTAAAATTCAACTGTGGAGCCAAATAAAGCCTCAGAACCACCACTTTTATCAATGTAAAAGGTAAGGTTAGATGGCTACATTTTATGACCTTTTCTTTTTTGACTATGGAGAAAGTAAAATGGAAATGAAGAACGAGTGGTCAAATGTGTCTATTTAACAAATAATTTAATGATTGTGATAATTTTGTTTCCTGGTTAGTTGCTTTAGTTGCCATACAAAGTCACTAGAGAGACCCTTAAAATCAAATCACTTGCTTTAAAATTTTGGGGAATAAAGGTGAAATTGCAGTCACTTCTGGAAGAGACAGCTAGATTGCCTGAAATACATTTTCTGACTTGCATTCTGACTCTGGGTCCTGGTGACAGAGAAGCAGAGACTTCTACATGGGACTCCAGAAGACCAATCTGCTGAATAAATCTTAAGATCAGAGAAGTTCACTAGAAATAGCCCTCAACAGAGATTTACCAGCTTTTATTTCATATGTTCAGCACGTCACCAGAGAACTCTATCTTCTACACATTAAAATTGATCATACTGGGCTTTTTCCCTTTCCCATATTTCTCCTATCTGGAGTACAGATGTAGGTGAAGGTGTTATACTTGTAAATCAGTGAGAGACATAACTATTCTCCCTTTTATATATTACATGGACTTCTTCTCCGAAGTCATACATCACAGAGAAGAGCAATTCATTGCAGGCTAACATATACCAGTACTGTGGTTTAACTACAGTTACTTGATAGATCTGGCATGAAATTAAAATATAATTTCAGAGTTGCAAGACTGAAATCTGAATTATGGGCTAAACTCTGCCAATCACTAGTCATATTGATTCTGACAGATGCAGGGTTAGACAATTGCAATAGCTTCATTTTTTGTTCAAGACCAAAATAGAAGTTATATTGCCAAAGCATATTTTCCAGAGATAGAGTCTGGGAGAAAGAACTAGAAACTGGTGCCATCTTGCAGCCACGGGGTCTTATGCTGAAATGTCTTTCATGTAGACATGACAAATTCAGTGTAAACAACCAAGGAATCTACCTGTAAAAGAAAAGATAGTTTTAAGAAAATGTAGTAAGCTAACAGAGTGGTGACAGCCTGCCTTTTATACATGGCTGTATTACATGTGATCCCTCTAAAGCAATATGTTTTGGTTGGTCACTAAACCTTTAGCCCTCAACAGCAACAGTTATACTAAATGCATAATCACATCTTGCCTGCAACACAAGATGTCACATTCCCACCAGACTTATCATCTGTCCCACTATGTTCAAAATCTCACATCCTGACCTTCCAGGAGCTCAGTTCCCTGAGCTGGAGGAGACCAGAACACAAAATGCTCCAAAACAAATACTACGTGATTGGTATCTCCACTCTCATAGCTCAGTGGAGGTGTCTAGAGTATGATGCTCCATTATACAGAAGACATAACTTTATGAGGGAGTTGGTAAAGGCAGTCTCAAGGCACTGAGATCAAAGTCTGTAGGAAATAAGAGCAAATGCACTGGACACCTCACTCCATTTTAAGTGCAAAGCTCAATTCTTTGTTCTTGTGTCTCTAATGGGAACAAACAGCACACAAAAAGGAGGAATAGCAAGAGCAAAAGAGAAAGTGCACTGTCTAATGGGTTGTTAGTAGACCATCACACATGAGATTGGTGCCTGGTATAAGAAACTGAAAAGATATTTTCAGCATCAAGAAGATCAAATGGACTTGGATTTAACCCTTCTCCAGTGCATTATGTTGTTAAAGGAAATAAGTTGAAAATTATGGTTTGACAATTGAAGACTTGTCAAAGACTGTGTTGGAGAAAGCTTCATTAAATCAGTGGCCTTATGGACTGAAGACCAAACTTGTCTTTTAGTGAGAGCTGTCTTTTTGAGCTACATCTGCTGCAATGGTACAAAGAATTTTTAAAGTCACAGGACCTTGCCTCAATCTCTTAAGTGCTACTGCATGACCGAGTAGAGCAGGAAAAGGGTAAAATTAACACTGCTTTAATCTTGAGGGTAAAAGTAAGTAGCTGAAATGCTTCAAAGCTTATTGGGAATGAGAAGTTTTAATGAAAGTGAAAAAACATACCATTTCTGTGAGATGGAAGAGTTTCAAGGGACTACAGAGATCTGTCAACCAAAGTTTCTAAATCCTGCCTACACAGTTAAAAAGTATAACGTCTGCCTCAGAGGACTAGCCCATCTTGGCAATTAACTCATTATGAGAGCACAAGATTCTAAAATAAATATAAGAAAATAAGAAGCCTCAGTTCCAGGCTGTCATGAAGGAACCAGAAGGGTGGTATTTGGTTCAAAATCAAGACACTTTAATTTAGTTGTCCATGTCCAAAACAACTTCATTCAGATGTCTATGCATAAGTTGGTTGTCTAAGCTCCTGTTATAGTCAGTGAAAAGCTTTACAGTTGATGAAGCCTAGAGAGTGACTCTTCTGACCACCTACCTAGGACTATTTCATTGCCTGAACTATTGTCATCTGAGATGCCCTGGGGTCTCTGAGGTAACCCTATGGGGCTGGCAGATATCACGTGGGACCTATGAGAAACTTTTTGGATTGGTAGATGGATACCAAGCAGGATACAAAATAACATTTCAAATGGCACTAGACACCTCTGTTGAGACACCTGAGTTTGTCCAGGAGAAATGTCCTGCCTTGTGAGCTGGATCTCATCCTTTCCTCTGCTGGCAGTACTAAACAGAGGTGGCCCACATGCAGTTACCTGAACACAGACACCTGGTGCCATTTGGGATGGCTGGAGTCAACTGGGAGCCTCTGGCTGCTGGTGTGAGAAGGCTGAGTTTCCCTGAGGTCCCTGCATCATGTCTGTGGAGATATCTCAGCTACTGCGTGTGAAATGGCACTGGATGTTAATGGGCAGTCTCCATTGTGCTGGGAGCTTTGATGTCTCACTCACATTCAGGCACTTACGCATGGACACGTGCATTGGAGTATCATGTGTGCCAACTGAATCCCTCCTTAGCTGTGAATTCAGTTCAGGCTCTTGATCAAATTATCGTGGTGTAACAATTAAGCTAAGAAGTCCGTGTGGCAATGTGTTGCAGGTTAGCTAAAGCCTCTGTCACAAGGCGGTAAATCGAGCTAAATGCTCAGCATTTGCTATGGTTCCTTGCACAAAACATACACAAGTAGCACAGTTTATGCATTTAGTATGCATTTGAAGCTGATGTTCCATCATTCATCACTTTGTTAAAAGAACAGGTCCAATCATGAGGTTCTATTGGCTGCTGAAATCTGCTTTCATGAGTGCCACTGATAAACTATGCAATATGTTTCAAGAATAGGCAACTGATAGAAAGCGGTAGGCACTGTAGAAAATCTATATCTGTTTGAATTAGAGGACAATGTCAAGGAACCAATAGTTTTGAAACAAAAGAAGCCCTGGCACTGGTATAGATTACATACTAGATGGGCATTTTAATAGTGGTGCTGAAAATGCAAAGATGCTAAAAAAAATTTTATGGACTTTGTTCAGAAGGAACATTATGAAGTATGTTGCTGAAGTATGTCACATTTCCTTATTTAATGGATAATAGATGACAAATAGTTCTATAACTGTCAATTCTGCACTACTTGCAATCGAGAGTTGGTAGCTGTATTTCACATTCATCAGCAGCATAATTTCCCAATAAAGCTTGCAATATCAGCTGGAATGTGCAAGATCCTGAAAGTGCTTCTTCTGTGCCAATATTCAAAAGTGCAGTGGGCTGACCTGAAAGTCATTTAAGTATGTCTGCTACAGGCAAAGTAACAGATTAGTTCTCCTAGGAACGCATACATAGAGAATTAGGATATAGGAATGTAATCAATGAGAGTCATTACGTGTTAAGGATGTAGCTGTTATCAGATAACTCTGATTTTTTTTTTTCTTATGAGATTACAAGTTCTGTTGGCAATGGTCATTGCAAAGATGTGCTGTTATTCAGACCTCTACAAAGTGTTTGGTTTAATATCACACAATATGGTGATTAATAAAGGAGCTCTCTAGGGTATCAACGAAGTACACATTGAGTGGCTTAATACCTGGTTGTCTCAAAGATCTCAAGAAATTATTGTCACCAGTGGTCTTTATCAGACAGTGTTAATTCTAGGAGCTTCTGTAGAGTTTGGTGAGGAATTTTATTATGTCTAACAGTCTCACCTGTTTAGCAAGTTAATACAAAGCCAGTAGTGGTACAATACTAAATACAGTCAAGAATAACAGGACTGCCAAAACCAGAGAGAGGTTAACCTCATGGTATAGTAGGCAAAAACCTAGCCAAACCAAATTATCCATTTAAAAGAAAGCAGCACAGATCGTTCTTACAGAAAGGAGTTCTGTACTCTGGAAAGCACTGACTGAAAATAGCATTAGCTTCTAAGGGAAACTGAACATGAGCTCCTGTATGATACAGACGCAAAAAGTGCTAATTCAATTCTTGTGAGTATAAACAACAGAATAGTGAGTAGGAGGAGGAAATTGACTTTTCTTTCTGTGTGACATTATTGGGACTGGTGTATAATAATGTATAAAGTCCTCATGTCAACATTTTGAAAGGAAAGTTGAAATACTGCAGAGGGTATAGAAATAAGCCATAGATATGTTTTGATGGCTGAAAGCGGGTGGGGAAAAAAGAGAGAACAGTGACAGCTCAATCTGTTTATCTTATCAGACAGATCAAAAGACAGCTTGATTATAGCGTGTAAGAACCTTCATGGAGAGTAAATACCAGTTACTGAATGGCTCTTTAATCTAGCAGAGAAAGGCACATCAAGAACTATTGGCTTGGAGTGAAGCCAAATTCCAGTGAGAAATTAGACACAAACTTCTAACAGGGAGGGTGATTAGCCACTGGGTACAAAGAAGCTGATAAATTCTGTGTCACCTCATTTTTCGCACTTAAGGATAGACGCCCTTCTCAAAGCATGTTTAATCAGGCCTAAATGATCTGGCTTAGTATGGATGTAACAGTGTTAAAGCTACTGGATCAAGAAACAGATCATGGTAGATGATCAGATGGTCTCTTCCAACCTTGATGACTGTGCATGTCAAGAGTACATCTTCCACTACCGAGTCCAACCCTACTTCTAATTTTTCTATGATTTCCTCTAGAAACCCCGGTAAGGTTCATTCTAGTACTGTTCGCAGATATGTGGGGTTAACACACCCTCCTTGGAAAACAGCAAGGGTGATGCAGAAGAACAGATGGAGGAACAATTAACCCAGGCATTCCTCCTGAGGAAACAGGAGAGCAAGTAGACAGAACATGACAGAGGTCTGACCACTTTTCAGTGCTCACCAGTACAACAGTCATACCATAGAAAGGGCTGTAGCAGGTTACTAGCTAAATACTGAGCTCAGTACAAAAGGGGCAAGGAAGACCATCTGAGAGCTGCTGCAGCTCGTGGATATGGAGAAAGCCACCCTTCACCCAGGAAGGAAGCTTTATTGCCTCTTAGTTAACAGGCTATTCACTTCCCTATACTCCAGGACACAGGTTTTATAAGCCCAAAGTGAGGAATACAAAGACGTAGATTTGAAAAATTGGCATTAATAAAATGAACATGTTAATTGTGTTATGACAGTTTTCTAGCACTTTATTGAAAGAGAATTGCAGAGCTCTTTATATTATCTCATGACCAATAATAGAGGAATTAATTCTAGGTGAAGTTCTGACATTTTAACCAAGATTCAGTGTACTTTCCTCTGTACATAGTTCAATCAAATGAAAGGGAATATTTGCATAATGTGAGAGCTTCCATGCAGTTACAGCAACACCAGGCTTTAAAATCCATCACTTGTGCTGTCTTGGGCTATTTCTGTATCCTGTAAGTGCCGAAGAAGATAAAAGGTTGACAAAAAAGCAACTTTTAGAGTAACTTTCATAGCCCTGAAATCTCCTTCTGCTCGGCATAAGAGTTCTTCCTCTCCAGTTAATGGAGTGCCAGAATTCCTGGGGCAGAAGGAGAGGAAGCATAGATGAGTCACAAGCATAGTTTGCCCTCTTGAAATGAATAAAGATGTCTTTCCTTTAAGAAAGATAACCCTTGCGAATACGGCTCAGTGATACTCTTCCAACACATAATCTCAGTCTGGAACATGTATCACTGAAAGAGCAAACTGTTTGGATTTCCTGGGGCAATAGTTTTGTATTCTGTTTATTCAGAATAAAAACTTCCTAAATTAACATCTGACAGCTGTTACTCTCAAAAAATGTTTTATTAAGTCCCAGCACCTCAAAAAATATTCCCACTGAGTCTTCCTCATGGCAAGACAAGCTTTGACACCTTGTTGGATAACATGTCTACAGCAAGAGGAAAGCAGATGTGCCAAGTCAGCTAAACCCCAATGCGCAAAGCAAAAGGGCAACAGTTGGCAAGTATGCAAATATGGTATCTGTTAAATGTATCCTCCTGGGATTGCTTGTATGCAAGGTGATACGTCCTCAGGACTGCTTTTGTGATTAGAAGCCTTGGCTATCATTGCTTCAGACTACAAAACAAAACCGCTTTCTTATGCAACACTGAATCTTAATATGGTGGCTTTGCAGCTCTGCTTCATAGCAATTATTTAACACCTTTGGATCTTTATGACTAACATACAATGTAAAAGAAGATTACTTACGTCAGAGTACACTTAAAAGATCCTTGCTAATGTGGTCTGAATCAATCTGTAGCAGAAATTAGCAGGAATCTCAAAGTAGTTAAAAAGCCCCACACTTACAATATTTCAAGGATTAGTGAACAGAGGCGGGATAGATTGTGGTACTGTCTTCAGCTCAATATTGAATATTCTTGGAATCAGATACATATCCAACACAACTTTTAGCCATATGCTTAATTTACAAGTATTTTACTGGACGAGAGTATGATAGGATTTAGGGATTAAAAGGATTTACTAGATTATCATGTTCACACAGTTCTCTTTTCTCTTGGAGTGCCAGGGTAAGGAACTCATAGTTGTTGTCTGCAGTTTTCTGAAGTTCTCTCTAGGCAATTTCTGTATTACTAAACAATAAAATTTACACTACTTTCTCTAGGACATTATTCTTCAGACTTCACCATTAAAACATTCTTTCCCCATTTGTCCCAAGTTATTTTTTTATAATTCCCCAGTACCAAGCACTGAATGCCAACAAAATAATAATGAACTGCATATAAAAATTAATAAGGATTAAGTTGCAATACTTCTGCAATGCGTGTGGCTCCATTTTAACTACCAGTTGTTAGCAACACTGTTGGGAATTCTGTAATTATATTTCTGCCCACTTAGTTAAAAGTTTCCTCCATTGCTGTCTAGTTGACAAGCTGATTTATTGATGGGTGAAAGAGAGAATAACCCAACCAGTTCAGCTGGCAGATTCCAGTGAGAAGAGGTCAGTAGAACATCTGCTTTGCAATTTGCAGTTGTCTACTTATTCATGTGTGGAGTTATGTTGTCCTGGGAATAGTTCAATTACATAATATGCAGATTTCTAATGAAAGGAAAAAATCTGGCTTTATTGATTTCTCACAAAGTTGTTTTTTGCTTCACTTAAGCTGAGAATTCTTAATTTTCCTCCACAAGATGGAAGTGAGTTTGTCGTGTCAGATTTACTGAAGAGATTATGGTGTGCCTAAAGAACTATCTCCTGTTATTGCACGACTACAGATTTTTTTGTTTTCTGTTTATTTTTTGTTAATTACTCATTTAAATTAATTGGTTGACAGCTGTTACTCAAATTGTGGCTATGAATGGGCCTGAATCGAAATCGAGATTGATTCATCTTTAAACGGCAAGAAATCTTGGATGCATACATTACCCTCACAGACTTTCTCTGTGTAGCAAGGTAAGGCAGTAAACAACTGCTCATTTTCTTCCAGCTCCAAAAGCCTCTAAATGCCTGAGCAAACCCTGTTTGAACCTGCATTTCCAGTTCATGACCCTTTGGAACTCTAATAATAGGATGTAGACATCTATTACAGCTGTAGTAATAGGACTATATAACATAACATTTGCCATTTTGAATTAGGCAAATCAGCTTTCTCATTTTGGATACTGTCTGTGGCACTGACAAGTATGAGATGCTTGTGCAAAAGGAAGTGTAAAAAAGGAACAGCACATCAGAGAAAATTCACTCTTAGTTAAATGCTTTTTATGCCCTGGAGACTGAGAGTTTATTTTCTGACTTTAGTTGTGCTGTGTAAAAGTAAATTCAAATTGAGTTCCCAGAATATGCCTGCACAGAACAGCACACTGGTACCTGATTTCCTAGATACAGAGGCAGGGATGAGTGTGAGAATGACACCTATCTGGAGATGCTTATGCATGTGGCCAGCTCTGTGTCTAAGTTCCCTTACAGCCTGTGAGTGCAATTCTGCTGCTCAAAGTTAGACACCTGAGTGGTATCTCAGATCACTGAGGTTATGACAACCATTTGAGATGCCCTGGGAGGTATTTTAGATATCTGAGGTATTCTCAGGGGGCTGACAGATATCACACAGGACCTTTGGGACTGGCAGATGGATGTTTGGCAGGACACACAGGGACCTTTTCAATGGCACTAGACCCCTGTATTAGGAAAACAGTCCCTCCAGGAGGGATCTCCTGCTGCGTGAGCCAGGTCCCTCCCTTGGCTCTGCTGATGGTACTGAACAGAGGTAGTGTGCAGTTGCCCAAACAAAGGGTGGTTGGACATTGGCACAGGTTGCCCAGAGAGGTTGTCCCACCTTCACTTTTGGAGATACTCAGAATCTGACTGTCCACAGACCTGAGCAACCTGCTGTAGCTGATGCTGCTCAGGGCAGGGCGTTGGACTGGGTGGTCTCCAGAGGTGCCTGCAAGCCTCAGCAGCACTGTGATTCTGTAATTCTGTGAGCTAGGAGTTTATGCTCTTGTTAGAATCAATGGAGATCACGAAATCATAGAATCACAGAATGGCTGGGGTTGGAAGGGACCTCTGGAGATCATCTAATCCAGCCCACCTGCTAAAGCAGCTTCACCTGGAGTAGATCACACAGGAATGCATTCAGGTGGGTTTTCAATGCCTCCAGAGGAGACTCTACAACCTCTCCGGGCAGCCTGTTCCAGTGCTCTTTCACCCTCAAAGTAAAGAAGTTTCTCCTCATATTCAGATGGAACCTCCTGTGTTTCATTCTGTGCCCATTGCCCCTCATCCTATCACTGAGCACCTCTGAAAAGAGTCTGGTCCCATCCTCTTGGCATCCACCCTTGAGATATTTATAAACATTGATGAGATCCCCTCTCAGCCTTCTCCAGGATGAACAGAACCAGCCTTCTCAGTCTTTTCTCATAAGAAAGATGCTCCAGACCCCTGATCATCTTTGTAGCCCTCCACAGAACTCCCTCCAGTAATTCCTTGTTCTTCTTAAACTGGGGAGCTCAGAACTGAACACAGAGATCTATTAAGAGGTAACAATTCAGTTGACCAAAACCCAGGAGTCTGTAGTGCTTTAACATGCTCTACTTTACCTTGCCTGGCCTCCAGCTGCCTATTTGGAAGGCTGTGGGTCTTCTGAAGGTCTTCTGCCATATCTGCCACAGGGAGGCAGGTCCAGCAAGGTGTCTCAAATACCTGAGGGCATCCCAAGTGGCACTGAAGATGCCTAGGATTAGGCTAGTGAATTGATCCCATAGTCATTTAATTCAAGAAAATGATTTGGCTTAGTCAAATTAGGTGAACTGCATGGAAGCCTTGTTCTCCACTGGCTCTTGGATAACTACAGTTTGGTGTCTTAGTCTTGAACTAAGTCCCAAGGGAAGCTGCAAATTAAAAAATGAGCAGAACAAGGGAGGCAAACAGCTGCCTATGTGTCCCACCATATCCAGCAAGTTTTGCCCGGTGAAGAGCTTTTGTCCCCTTGAGCACTTCATGCTTTTCTCCCTGTTGTATTTAGTTCCACAGACTCTGAGCAACTTCTCTGCTGGTGGAAGTAGTTGTGGCTCCATTGAGCACGAATCACCATCACCAGCACGCACCTTACATAAAGCCAGCCTGCTGGTTGCCTGGGCCCTCAGATAAGAGGGACTGCTCTTCCTGTAGGTTTTCTGTGTTTTATGAGATCAGCTCAGGGCACAGTCAGGATTAGGGGATCAGATAACAGCACATCCTGCAGTAAAATGGACTCTGATAACTTTCCAGAAAACATTCAGATTTTTGTCTCTTGGCTCTCTGTGTCATCCTGAACTTGAATTTAATTATAGCTATCTCCTCTGGCTGGCTGCCATGCATTATTATCCTGTATATCATCCACTATTTGACATTTATTTGTTCAAAATGAAAATGACCTTTGATCCTGGAAGATAATAAGTTATGTTTAGAATTATAGTAATTCCCTGTCACTTGAAATAACGATCACTCAGAAAGACATGTTAGCACCAAAGGCAGGAGAAATAGAAGTGAGAGCCTCAGATATGTAAGCAATCAAGATTGATAGATGATGTGTATTGGTGGCTTGCCATTATTTCTTGTACTGTGCAAATATATTTAATATTTACAACATCTTTTAGTAAAAATATTCATATTTATTATAAATGAAAGCTCTCCTCATGACTCTTCAGGAGAAAAATAGCACAGGGCTCACAGTTTTATCCCAGCAAAGAATGTTTACTAACTTGAAAGACTTTCATGCTAGACGTAACCGGTCCCTTTCTTTTCTTCCAACAGCTCCGTAGCTCACTTTTTGCAAGTGTGTCTTTGGGCAGGAGATGGGGCCAGGAGGAAGCTTTATTTCACTTACTCACATGCTACATTTGCTGAGAGTCTCTAACTCATTTCAGTATTGAATACCAGAGCCAGCCTATATAGAAACAGGAGCTTCATGGATTTTTTTCCCTCCCTGTTTGAGAAGAAAAATTGCCCTAATGCTCCACAAACTTCTTTAATATTCAATATCTGCCCAATTCCCATTGCTGTTCTTTTACGAGTTATGTCACAGACTGCCATATGTGACCTCCAGACCAGTTGGCCAACTTGCAGAAATTCGGATGGGCCGAGAAGGCTTGCTAAGGCACACAACCAAGGACCCTAAACTGATGTCATTTTATTGCAAAGTAATGCATGCCAGTATAAGTGGGATATTTCATGGTAATGAATGCTCTTCAGACATGCTTGAGGTGACAGGAAATATGAAAACTAACCCAAATCGAAGATGGATTATTAGAGATTCTCCATTCCTATTCATCACTAAGTATAGGCATGCAGCCTTTAAGACCAGCTTTCCCACGCCCCTGATTGGGAATCAGACTTTACACAATGGTCTGCCTGAGCAGTGAAGTATTTGCATCCCACCTGTTAAAATGGCATAACGCCAGCACTAAATGCATTTGTCACATTGAACGTGAATTCTGATTTAGAAGAACATCCAACTTTTCTTCTGCTAAATGAGGAAACCAAGCCTCATTTTTTTTTTACTTTAAGAGTGCCAAAAAACTTATGAGGTAGATTGGTGACAAATCCTCTCTTTGCATGCTCTGAGAGATCCCATGATAACTAGTAAATACTGAAGCCAAGTGGCTCAGCTCTATCTGAACCTTTCTGGATCATGCTCAGGGGCAACTCAGGAAGAAGTGAAGAGGGAAAACCTGCATATATAAATGCTTAAAAAATGCTAGCTTATGTACTACATGCCATTGAAGGGCTTTAAGCACAGATTCCTAAGCACTTACTGCAACACATATTTAAGGTGAATATTCAGATACTTTTGCTCAGAATATCCCCGGTCTAAGAAGGAAAGCTTTTTCTTGGTAGAGCAAAAATAAGTCAGACAGGGCAGTGAAAAGAGAAGTGGGTGAGGATGCTCAGCAGTCCATGAAACTCAAACTGAACAGAGCTGAGGACAGCTTTCCACCTGTGCGAAATCTGGAGGAGAACGAGGTCCAGCAGCAGCAGACAGCTCTATCTTTCTTTTCCAGCTTTGGCATAGCACAGATCATTTTGATTTATGTACAAACCAGAGACATTATGGATGGAGAGATTATTTTCCTAATGCCATGCAGCAAGTATTTTTCTTTTCATCCTGAAGATGTTTCTGAGCACTCCCAATACACTTTGAGCTGTATGTGCAGATGCCAGAGAAGTGGGGCACTCTGGGTGAACATCCCTGGTGCTGAGGAGCAGCACAAAGCTTTTATTCCACCAAAGTCCCACTTCAACAAGCAAAATAGGATTTACATGGTGCTCAAGAGCTATCTGCAATTAAATTTTATTCCCCTTCCCTGTTTCAGTACCAACAGGTGTATCTGGCTCTTTTTATTTGAGAATAAAGGCAACAGCTTTAACAAAAAAGGTAGAAAATGAACACCACGGCTGCCACAGAAGCAAGAGCTAGCAGTTTCAGTGAGGTACACCAGGCTAAAATTCTGGCTGATGTCAGGCTCACAGGCCCTCTATGGTCAGATGGAGCCAGATCCAGACGTTCTGAGGGGAATGGCAAAGGCAGACCATGGGAGAAAGGAGAAGCACACCAAAAACAGCTGAAGCCTGGACAAAAACCAAAAATGTGTTTTTCTTTAGGCTGGTCCCAAGTACAGCAGTGTAAGGCTGCGAGCCTTCTCTGTTTTCTCAGCCTGTCAGGAAAATTGGGGTAAGCTAATACATAGCAAAATCCTCCTTTGATAATTGGAAAAGACAGTTCTAGGAAGGCATCTCTGGAGCGTTTTTTTTTTTTTTTTCCCAGACTGAAGGGAATGAGCTGAGATCATTCCAGCCTTGCCTCTAAATTCCCTCAGGGCACTGGCAGATAAAAATCCCACAGAGACCCTTGAGAAGGCTGTATTTCTTGTGAGCGTGTTTTCTTCAAATTTCATTTATTTGAAGCAGTTCTGGACGAGAGTAATTTAAATGCCTAGCTATGAGAAACCAGCTCTAGGCTGTTGCCTGCCAGCAGGTCCAGCCAGTCCACTTTTTATACCACTGTGACAAGGAATCACTTTCTGAGCCTGTCCTTTACTCTTTCTCTTTCAGTGTGTTTCTATAAGCCGCATTTTTATTTCTGCTACTACCAATGAACAGATTCCCAAATATAAGATCCTGGAGAACCTAAACATAACTAGATTACAGAATTATAGATCCATGTATAGAGTTTGTTTGGGAGAAAGAAACTTATTCAGGAATAGTGATCATGTTACTAAAAGGGCAGTATAGACATCTAATAATTGGTGTAACAGATTATAGTTTGTCTAAATTATTGTTTCTGTATTCTATGTTAACTCACTTTATTTTTCCACCCACTGCCTATTTCTACTAAATCTTTCTAATAATCTTCTGAGATTTCTGGTTCAGAACCTTTCGTGGGAAGTTTTTATTTCCTAAGGCAATAGTATCTAAAAAATCTGACATGCATCTGTATTTTAAAATAGCACTGTAGTCCTATCACTCAGAATACCTAAAAAGCTTCTGATGTGTTACACTGGGAACACTTCATGCTTGCATAAATTACTAGTTTTATGCAGAGAGCTTCCTTGGAGAACTCACAAGCAAGGATTAGCCCAGCTGTAATTTTGCATTATACTTCTACAATATGCTCGCTCTCTTGAAAATGTTTCCACTCTTGCCTCTTGGTATATTATGTGTTAACAATAACAGATGATAAATTACTGCTTTATTGACTGGCAAGCACATAATCCAGCAAAGCACTACAATACCAAGATTTTGTGAAAGTCAACATTCTCGTACCATCCACGGGATCTAACCTGAGCATGCTAGACATCCGTAGTGGTTGAATCACATCTTTAAAATGGAAAGACAATGCTCCAGGAAAATTGGTTCTTTGAGAAAGGAAGATTTCAGGATCTATTCCACACATCCTCAAACTTTGACTCCTGGAAAGGCAGATTTGAGGGAAGAATCAGATTAGTAGCATGAATAAGGCTGGAATAAAGCTTTCAGCTTCATTTTATAAGCGTCTTTCCCTGACAATAACATCAATCTCCCCCAAATCCTTTTTCAGACCCAGCACAGTAGATCTCATTGTTCTCATCTTTCTAACTTCCAGACAGTCCTTACGATACTTCCGTATTCTCACCCCTCTTACTGTACTGTCATCTACTTTCCATTTTTCCTTTCTCTCTGTGCTTCATCACTCCCAAACCTACCTCTACTTCTTCCGGTCCCCACTTCATTTGCCCCATACACTTATTCAATTTTACCTGTTCCTGGATTTACGTAGGGGTGAGTAAAGAGTCAACAACTGCTGGAGATACCATGCGCTGCTGGTTGGTCCATTCCAGGCAGAGGTCACATGTGAATTATTTATCTGGTACCCTGAGAGTGGACATTACTAAATGGTGATCCTCACTTATCAAGCTACCAATGTCCATGAAGGTCTGAAAAACTTCATAGCTTTGACATATCAAACTTGCTGTCAAATTAGGTAGAAATTGGCCAGTGAGTTCATTAAATGTATATTGGCAGAAACAGAAGCAGAGAAACAAGGTAAGCAGACAGACTTTTATCATCAGGAAATTGGAGTAAAGGAGATATGAAAGATTCCATCTTTAAGAGTACTTCTTTCCTCATTAAAGTGATCACCTACATCCATAGTAGTGTGAAGGAGTGGACATCAGGCAGTCTAACTTCCAGAAGCAGTACCCTAATAACAATCACAAAACTGACAGTCATATAATGGCTGTAAACTACATCAGACAACTATTAAGGTGAAAATCACTGCCTACAAAATAAATCTGACTGTTATTAACGTAGAAACATCACATCAAGATACATATATATATATATATTTGTTTACTATCTTCTTGGTCCTTTAGAACATGGTTGTTCGAAATATAGATTAGGAATATCAGCCATTTGTTAGGAGTATCATCACTGAGTTCTGTGGCTGTGTGTGGTTGCTTGTAACTTTTATCTATTCTGTTATTTTTATGGCTATCTGCTTTATATCAGAAAACACTTCTGCAGATGCAGAGCAGCAGATTTGCTTTTACTTGTACAAAGTTCATGTTGAAAAGGAAATAAGTCACTTCTTCACATGGCTTCTCTGCCTGACAATTTGCATGGAAATGAAGGAAGCAATGTATTGCAGGAGAGAAGCCATAAACTGTGGATGTGAGTTGTATTAAGAGCTCACGGACTACTGTTAATCATTTTACATCACACACTCTCCATTAAAGCCAGGGGCATAAGGAGACCTGAGCATACCTTCCTTTCAAGATATATAATGCCATGACTCCACATGAATTAGCCTCAGCAGGTATCTACCAAAGTGAAGGAGAATCAAGTCTTAAGGCAGCAACTTCATTTCATATATAATGACAGAAAAGCACAAAGAAAAGTACTTCGTAGGAAATTTGTGCTAGTCTTCAGTGTCATCCTGGTTTTACTTTGGATGGGCTGCTTTGTGCCTGAGGGATGAGTCAGGCACCTAGTAGTGACATTTATGGAAATTGTTTGATGTGTCGAGATCAGAATATCCGCCTGGAAGTTGGTTGTGTTCTTCAGAGTGGAGAATTGTGCATGCCAGGGATATGCTTCCTGCTAAATGCATGCATGTATTTTTCACCTTTGTCATAGGAATTGCAAGAAGCATTTCCTTTTCCTCCATTCCTCAAGGAGCCTTGAGAGAAAGCTGACAAGACAGACAGCAGGACATGATACTGAGGGGGGGAAGTGGCACAGATATACTGAAATCATTAAAGCTAGTGTGGAGATAAGACATTACTTGGAGATAAGACATTTAAACAGCATCACAAGAGCAAAATTCTAACCTCAGCTAAACTAAGGACTGAAACTCTGGCCTGTTCATGTTGTGCAAATTTCAAGGAATTAATAAATATTAGTATTCAATGCTACTGAAGTCTAGCATATCTGCAATTGTCAAAATGTTGATGGTAATAACATATGTGGTTAGGAAAATAGGAAAAGCTCCCTGGCCACCTCCTTGCCAGTCAATATGTTTCACTTCCAAAATAAAACATGGAATTATTTTAAATTAACTGAATGCAAATATAAAGTGTACTTTGCAGAGGACCTGACTCTGCTTGCACTATCGAGGACAAAAAGGAGAGGGCTCTTGGAGGGAACTATTATGTCCTGCCTCTTCCTTTAATACAATTTTAAGGAACATCAGGTGCTGCTCATAACTGTGAGAGTACCTGACTACCCATTCCAGACAGGCAATGAGAAGCCATGAGAGACATTTGCTGGCTTTTCACCTCCTGGGGACGAGCAGCAACTGAGATCCTCTGTGCATTCTGCTCCAAGAAAGTAAAAGAAACTTTAGGTGGCTGCCCGTGATGCTCCAAGGGGTGGCATTATCCCCACTTGTTTGTTACTATGGAGATCCATTCTGCCATCCCACTATAATAATTTTGTCAATGACATTTTGTTGTTTGCTGATGAGCCTGCTGTTAGGAGAAAACACTTTTGTCAGAGATGAAGAAGAGCTGTTTGAGACTCTTGCTTGCACGTCATGCAGAAAAGAGTTGAATCCGTGAGTGCAGGAGAAGTGCATCAGCAGCGATCTTCCTCCGTTGGAGCTGAGCAGGGCTGCGATGGGGCTGACCTGGAAGATCCTACATGGAAGGTGTGGGTGCAATTACAAGTGACTACAACAGCACTCACAATGTCAACCGAGGGAAAATTATCTGAATAGATATACACATGTTAAAATCATATAATGTGTTATGTGAGATCAAAGTCATGGGATTCTTTGTATTTTGCTCATGTTCAATATTTTTATAAATCTTGAACATAAAAAAGTAAAGCAGTGGCTTTCTGCCTGATTCTCACCACATGAATTTGGTATTCCTGAGGAGAGTATAGTGAGTTGTCCATTGTGAAGTCTCAAGTTAGGAGTGACTTCACTAGTGCTGCAGAAATTTGTAATAGAAATATGACAATTGGTACAAATGGAGTAAGAATGGAAACATGTGCAAAAGCACTGGAAGAAGCAGAAGAACTAAGGTTAAAAGGAGAGACATTTGTTAAATGCCACAGAGGTCAAGATCTGTGATTTCATTCCAATGAAAAGGAGGAACAAACTTCACTAAAGTTAAAGCCGTCAAGTGGATGAAGAGCAGGACTAGTGCTTATCAGGCAAGGAAAATAAAAATTGAGAAATTCAGGAATTTTGCCTAACAGTTAGGAGGGGTGAGTCAAAATCACAAGGGAAATGATCCAGAACAACATCCACTCCTAAGAGGTACAAAACACAAGTCCAGAACCCAAGATACATGATGAGGCCTCAGCTGCTGATGTCTTTTGTCCTCCATGTTGCATACAAGTGGTCCAAGACTACTTGGGCACATGTGTCTTCATACTTGTGAATATACAGGTCAGAGGAAAGTGTGTGAATGAAACCTGAGAGACTGAGCAGTGGGTAAAAGTGACTTGCTTAGAGATTTTTGTATTGCAAAACCACCATTCTTTCCATAAAATCTCTGGATCGCTCTGTAAGAGTTCTGTTACAGTAATTTCTTACAAGACCCATAGAGTAATATGAGCATAAAGGTCTGAAACAAGCCTAAAGATTTTCTGAAGATTAGGATTTCTGTGATATTTTCAAAATTCTATTGCATTTCAACTGAGCAGGAGAATCTTTCATTAGACTAAGCAGTATAATTGGGGGAAAATACAGAAGGTTTTCTGCAGAGTATTTTTTTTCCTAGGATCAGAAAAGGAATAAAGAATGAATTTAAGCTCTTTGCAGGTAGGGAACTACTCTGAATTTGTCTTAATTATGTTAATTGCTAAGACAACTTCAAGGTACAGTTACATGAATATGTGCCCACTGGCAAATTTATCTGATGTAGGTCCAGCCCCTTCACAGCAGTATTGTGTGAGGTCTGTGCTGTAAACCAGATCAGCAAAATAACCTAGGGTTAAAATAGCAACTAATAAAAAAAAAGCCGCTTCTTTTTAATCTTTTTATTTGCCAGAACATTATTTTTTGTGTGATTTAGAGCACCTGAGCCCTCAGAGAATCGGTGTCAGCAGTGGAGGAGAAAGGAAAGAGGAGCACGAGGAGGAACGATGGGGTCTTCGACAGGCACCGATAACTACCCCGCTTTCCCTCACTGCCTTCCTGCACAGCAGTCTGTGCTTCTCTCTTCTCTTGGGTTGTCTTTATTTAGGGGTACTAGAGCAAAAAAAGGAGAGGCCAGAGGGCCAGGAACAGCTAATTTGGGGCATGATGCTGTTGTATTTGCTTCCCATGGTCTACCAGGCACAGATGTGCTCCAAACACTGCAGGCAGGAATCAAGCGCAGTTGAACTGCTTTGGAGAGCAAATGGTTAGACACTGGCTCAAGGCCAACCTTAAAGCTGTCATAAATACTGCCACGATGGAGCTGCCTTTGCCGCATGGCAAATTACAAACCTACTGGAAGTACAGTCTCCCACAGTGGACCTTTATCACAGAGGTATTAGCAGGCCTAATAATCAGTGATCATGATGTATTCCCAGAGACTTTGATGAAAAGGTAGCAAGTATCACATTTCTTCTGAATTCGGTATATATCTTTGAAAATCCTCAGAATGGCAAATAAACAAAGAGCAGCCTAAGAAACTGCACACCCAGAGAGCAATGGAAACCAGGGCTGTGCAAATTCTGCCCGGCTGACACGGCATGCTCTTCATTTTGCATTTTTAGGACAGGCACAGCTTTTACCTTGGAGTAACTGACTTTTTAATTTATAATCTAGCGTTGGGGGACTTTAACAGGACTGGAATTATATCTCTGTATGATCACTGACAGCTACACAAGGACATTTTAACAAATGCAAAGTGAAAGCAGACAGGCTGCGAGAAGGACTGCATGGCATGACAGAGGAATGACTTTTGCTCTGACCATTTTCTACATGACAGTTAAGTCAAATTTCTCTTTTCTGGTCACTGAAGATCCTCTAAGATTTATTGGTAGGCTAAAAGATCAGGCCAGTCTCAGCTTTCTCTTTGCATTAAAGTATTCTCCTTTCTATAAAGGAAAACAGCCTTTGTTTTGCCAAACCAAGCATGCCAGGCTTTTTCAGACTTAAAAACACTGCTTAAAGTACAGATAACATAAGGTCAGTTCCTTGACCTAAGCTTTGCACACTCGCTGGGACAATGTAGGATTTATGTAGCTCAGCTTCATATGAAAGCTACAGCACTTTGTGGCAAATAAGATAAGCACCTTCTGGGAAGGAGCCCATTGACTTCAGTACCTGATGTCAGCCATGATGTGGTTGACTAGTGTCTCCTGCAGGTTAGGACACACTGAGGTCTATGTTAAGCAGCACAGTGGGACCGAAGTCTAAGTCCAGCACTCATCCCACATGAACTATAGCTTGTATAAGCCCTGCATTTGTGTGGATGTGATGATACAGACGCTTTAACTGTAAAGTACCGTCAGCACCGTCCCAGCATGCCACATCCCCTGAAAACTCTGTGAGTGGACAATTTCCAGTATCTGTTCTGCTTTTGTTGTCTTCAGCATGGATGTTCTGATTATATACAAGATTCAAGAGGGGTGTCACTGTTGCCTGAAACTGTGGAACTGATACTTCGCTATTCTTTGCTGGAGACATTTCCCTTGAATCCAGCTTAGCTTTGACGTTGTCTTTCAATGGCTGCCTCACAAAGGGCCTGAGGGTCACCCTGGGTCTGGGCACTGTGCTCTGATCACTCTATTATTTCTGGCTGGTTCTTGAGGAGCTCGGTCAGTAACCTCATCCAGCCATAATTTCCTCTTACAGTAACCCTCTTACCATGTACTACGTAGCTTTTTCCTGTCAACCCATGAATTAATCTGCAGTCTCCAGTTTCATGACAACACCCAGTGCTTTGCAGAAGTTCAGATGCATGAGATGTATTGCTTGCCCTTTTTAAACTGAATTACGGAATAAAAAAACATTTCACGGGCAAAGCTTTCATTTAGAGTGCCTTTGTTACATCAGCAGCATCAGATGTTTTCCTGCTGAACTTTACAGCTAAACAGTAGTTGCCAAAGCTTTACATTAGAAAATTAGTTTTAGTGTAAATTAATTTTTAAAAACCCAGATGTCTGCACTTAATGATTCTTGAAAGATTTTAATTTCCCACCATGTTTCTTAGCTCACACTTTGCATCAGGTTCATTAACCTTCAGTCTGAATACAAAACTTGCTTCCCTCTGAGCACAGCATCTAGTTTGTTGAAAACATTTTTTTTCATGTCAGCGCTATCACACAAATCACACGATTTTCTGTTATTAGTATACCATTTGCACGGTTTGTAATCAGGTGTGATTTTCTGACTTCATGACATTCCCATTAGCTGAGCGAGCATGTGTCACCCGGGAAGAGACTGTATAACCAACTAACACAAAACTGTCAGTGTATTCTGTGGCTATTCAGAGTGTGATCCACTGCTGTACCTGTCCATCTTTATGACACTGTGCTATGCAGAAGAGCTTTATACCAGTAGAAACGTGCAGAAACTCATGGCTGACAAGTGCTGGTAGGGAAGAAGCATTTGCCTTAACTCCAGGATCCCAGAGATTGTCATCTCCATGAAAGATTTCAGGTGACACCCTATGAAGTTACTGAGATCTGGGTGTGGCAGAAACTTCTAGGTTGATGGACCACTATGGTCATGCACATGTTCCTCGGTTGACATACAGGGCCTTTGGCCAATGAGACACCTCAGATGAGGGAGGTTTCTGGGTCACTGCCATAAATGACCACAGCTCAGATTCAGCTATGGTATAAATGGAGCCTGCTGGAGACCGCCATTGAGTTGGTCTTCCTTGGAGCAGTGGGTTTGCAGGTGAAGACTCTCTTCCTTAGACAGGCCGTCTGAGGAACATGCCTCAAGGACTGAGATGCCTTGCTAACCCCACTTTGACACAGCATGGGAAGATGCACATTTGGAATCATCACTCTAGAGTTTTGGGATCTGATCTGCTTGAGTTTAAGTTGGCTGTATAGTAACTGAACTCCTAACTGGTATCTGAACCTGTGTTTTATAATGTTGGAGTGCTGAATACTTTTGGATAAACCCTATTTGTAGTTGTTTTTCTTTGAAACAGCTCTGTTTAGAATAAAGTCTGTTTGCAGTCTGTTGCCTGCCTAAATTGACCTTTGGGGTGCCTCCATGGCACCGGGCTCACAGAGAAACCTCTGCAACATCTCCATTCAGGTGCCTCTCTGTCAGAGGGATGGCTGTTGGTTTGAATAAGGACCCTATACTCCCTGTCAAGGGCTGGGAGCTCCTTGGGACCTGCAGCAGAGCAGCTCACACCTGCCAGCAGCAGGGTCTGCAGCGTGTCATGAGCCCTGCCTGGTCGGTGTGTCACTCAGGAGGGCTGGACCTGGATCCTCCCCAGGGTTAAAGACAAACCTGACCACGAGGCTCTGGCATGGAAGCAGAAGGCAGCACACTCGCTTGTTCCCACCCCAAATTATGGCCAAGCCTTGCACCTTCAGGATCTGCAACACCAGTGGGGACCCTCCGAAGACCAGGACATGGTGAGGCCCCCACAAGCCCCCACCCTGAGCACAACTTTTCAAGGGGAAAAGTAAAGATCTTGTGCTTGGATTGGGCACCTGAATTCCTTCAGGTTCTTCTCAATTTGTTTTTAATCTGAGCTTTGGTCTCGCTGCTTCTACTCTGCAATCTCATGAAATCTGCCTTTTATAGATCAGAAAATAATTTGGAAACTCAGATGTAGAAAATAATTTTAGGTCCAGACTTCCAAGCTGCAGGGTGTCCCTTGCTAGCAAGTGACAGCCTCTGTGGAGAGTCCCTAACACTATGGATGTAATTTTTAAAGAAGGATCCATACACTTTGCTGTGCTGTGTAGTGCATTGCAAAGCCAACACCCGTTGTAAGCAGTTGGGTACCCCTCTAGACAACAAAGGTGTGAACAGGAATGGGAGATGCACAGTATGTTTTTATTCAAGTGTGAAAAATAAGGGAGAGAGCAGGAGTCTGTTAACAGAAGAAATTACCTTCTCCATCACACTGCTCACACTCTCTCTGTGTCTTTCTAAGAATAACCCTGTCTCTACTTTATGAATTTTTCATGCAGAGGAGATATTCTACATGCTTCAAAAGTCACTATGTGGACTGATGTTCATGAGAGCTTGACAAAAAATGTCAATAAAAAATATTTTTAAGCTTAATATTTTTTGCAGTATGTTGTTTGCATAGTCAGCATTGCAGTCCTGCCAAAAAAATAGGCAGATTAACTTTGTTCGGTGTTATTAATATTGTTTACTTGCTAGAGATAGAGCTTTGATCACTTCACTAACTCTTTTTATGAAATTTTGGATACTGATTTCATAAAAAATCACGAAATTACTTCTGAAAACAGCCTCGGTTCTTAGAAGAAAACAAACAAAAAACTTTCAGAAAAACAGATGCATTTTTTTAATGTTTTGTTTGGCTCTTCACTGTAATAACATTTGTGAAGTTATGGCTATTACAATTTTTTTATAGAAGATCCCACATTGTTTTCCAATCACCTTTTTCCCTTTGATCATTTCACAGTTTATTATGGTCCTATGTCCTGAGATATATAGTAAATACTCCACACAGATGACTTATATAGATTTCATAGATGGGTAAAATGAGTCTTAAGGAAATGATAACGCTCCCAAAGTCACAAAACAAGGTCAGAGTAAAGCAGTAGAAGTGTGATGGCTTGTCTCCGTGGAGAAGATTGTCACAGTAATTGTTTGAAATATTAATCTTTGTCACAAATGATTGTCACACAAATTAATCTAGAGCAGAAAGAATTAATCAGAGATTTGCTCCTTGTGACAGGAATTGTCACTCATGGGCCTCAAAATGTGCTCCTTGCAGTAGTAAAATTAGTAAGAATGAGTCTAGAAACACAACATAAAATTAATTGTTGGCAATTTCATGTCAAACTTTCTGCTGAGAAGCTGGAAGGAGGGGCATGACACCCATGGGAAAAGTTTGGGAGTACAAATCTTCCTCGAGCTAGGAAAAGCTGCTCTGATTGACAGCTCCAAAACCCAGTTTGTCCCTGCCTCTGGCTGATGGAAGAGTATTTGGTTAGGTTGAACAAGTTTATATTAGAAGACTGTTTATTCCTTGCTGGTGTGCACGGCAGCGTTGTGCAATTTTTCCATGGGCAGGGGACGGCTGAGCGTGCGGGGCTGCTGCTGCCAGCCAGACTCAGTGCTGCCCTGGCATGGACCTGTGTGCAGGTCTCACTGCACCTCCATCTTCCACCGGGATATACAGCTTTATGGTCCATCCCACCCTTGGCCGCTCAGCGTGGTAGAGGGAGGAGGGTCTGTTGGCCTCCTCTGTGGTGGATCCCATTTTCTTCCTGACACCTTCTCCTCTCGAAGCATAAGCAGGAAGGGAGATACCTGGCTTTCTTGGAGAACTAGAAAGTTTAAAACTTCCTCGTATGTGAAAAAGCCAATTCGAGCTGTGATTCTTGATTCCCTCACTTCCAGTGGAGATAAGAAGACTGAATGGATGGCTAATGCTCCCTCCCTGAAGAAGCTCACAGAAGAGAAAGTGAGACAAGAATCCAGATCCTATCCACGTTTAAGTAAAACCCTGCAAATCTTATTTTGGCAACACTTCTTTCCAGATACCTGTGGATTTATCTGAATAAAGGCCAATTATTTACTAGAAGAGGCTGAAATTGAGGTCTCCTGCTACCCCAAGCAGCCACATTACAAGATCCCCTTGTCATGCACATCATGCTTCTTCATGAAGGGGTTTTACTGCCTGTGCCTGTGTTACCTGTTATTCTGCCCCTAGGAGTTTCCCTGCCAGGGAGTGTATTACAGCCTTTTTTTGCCAAGGGCAGCAGACAGATCTTTTGCAAATCTCTTCAGCATTTTGTCATCTTTGAACCTTACTCATCGCCAACCTGAATTTCCATACCCCTTTTTTAGCTCTGTCTTCTTTGACCAACAAGGACTTTTTGTTTAGATCGTCTTACCCATCAATATTTTTAGTGAGTGACCGTATAGATTATAAGTGCCTGGGTTTGTGTCATACTCCAGGTATAATCCTCTGATTTACCATTCTCCTCTGTCCCTGTCTACTGGAAATATCATTCCAAATACATCCTACAATTGCATCAACCTTTGTGTGGCTGAATCATGTTGATGACTCATGTCCATACTGTGAATGATTATTTCCACTCTGGGCTTTCTCCTCTCCTCACATTATCACAGTTCAGCCCCCATCTTACAGCAAATCTTTTTATTAGTTTCTATGTGCCTGACCTGCCACTTCACGCTGTTAAATTTAATCTGATTTTTATTGCTTCATTGTTCAAGACTATCAGGTTCCTCCTATATGATATTCTAAGCTTCTTCTCTACTAATGTTGTCTCCCAAATTTGTGTCATTAACTATTTCTATTAGTTATTTTCATGTCCTGGTGTTATGAGCAACTGACATAAAGGCTGATTCTGGACATATTCCATTTAGGATCTGCCTTTTGCTTGCTTCATCTTCCTTCAGTGTTAGCTGTTGTTACCTAACGGGGAACCAGATCTTTCCCTAAAACTAATTGTAATAATCCCCCTTGTCTTTGCTTAAGAATTAATAATTTGTCCTTGGAACATATGTGAGGCTTAGCAGAAGGTCAGATAGGTTGTGTTTATCACATTATTTCATGTAAACATAGACCAATATATCACAGAAAGATATCAAGTTTATCTGTCAAAATCTATTGCTGTACATTCGGGTCGCATTGCATCCCATTTTCTGCCTATCTCCACTTCGTTAAATAGCCTTTCTTTTGAAATTTGTTCCAACACCTTGCATACACTAGAAACCAGGCTAATGGTCCTGTAACTGCAGGGGTCATTTTTCTCATTTCAAAATATGAGTGATGTGTTTGCTAATTTCAAATGTTAATTCACTAGCCACAGATGAATAGGTTTATTTAGAAAAGCTTTGCTGCAGAACTTGTGACTTTCACATGTGAGTACTTCCTGGCTGAAGATTAACCTGCTCCAGAAATTTCAGTCCATTGAACTTGGATGTTTTTTTCATCTTTCTCTGTTGGAATTTTCATTTTTCAATATTCATTCCTATTAAGCCTACTGTCACCTTTCCTATTATTAAAGACAAGGGTAAATAAGCCATACAAATAAGGCTAGTTAAACACTATCTCAGGTATGCACTTTCTGTATGGATCCTCACAACTTTAGTCTTTTCATTTTTCCATAGGCTGATCTAGCAGTAGATTTTTAGTGCTACAATTTTAGATTTATGGCCACTAAAATCCAGATATTTGTCTTCAACTCTAGAAAAATTTTCCTGTAGAATTTACGTCCTCCATTTGTATGACCTAGTTGTATTTGGTTTGCATGGCAAGGTTTTGATAGTGGGGGGGCTGCAGGAGTGGGTCCTGTGAGAAGCTGCGAGAAGCTTCCACCATGTCCAATAGAGCCAATGCCAGCCAACTCCAAGACCGGCCTGCCACTGGCCAAGGCTGAGCCCATCAGTGATAGTGGTAATGCCTCTGCGATAACATAGTTAAGAAGGGGAAAAAACCTCCTACACAACAGCAGGGGAGAGAGGAGTGAGATATGAGAGAAACATCTCTGCAGACACCAAGGTCAATGAAGAAGGATGGGCAGGAGGTGGTCCAGACACTGGAGCAGAGATTCCTCTGCAGCCCATGATGAAGACCATGGTATGGCCAGCTGTCCCCTTGCAGCCCATAGAGATCCATGGTGGAGCAGAGATCCACCTGCAGCCTGTGGAGGACGCCATTCCAGAGCAGGTGGATGCCCGAAGGATGCCATGACCTGTGGGAAGCCTGTGCTGGAGCAGGCTCCTTGCAGGACCTGTGGAGAGGGGAGCCCGTGCTGGAGCAGTTTTGCTGGCAGGACCTGTGACCCCATGGGGGACCTATACTGGAGCAGTCTGTTCCTGAAGGACTGTACCTCATGGAAGGAACCAACGCAGGAGAAATTCATTAAGAACTTCAGCCCATGGGAAGGACTCACATTGGAGAAGTTAATGAAAAACTGTCTCCCATGGGAGGGACCCCACATTGGAGCAGGGGAAGAGTGTGAGGAGCCCTCCACTGAGGAGGAAGGAGCAGCAGAGACAACGTGTGATGAACTGATCACAACCCCCATTCCTGGTCACCCTTCACTGTTCAGTAGGGGAGAGGCAGAGAATTTGGGAGTGAAGTTGACCCCAGGAAGAACGGAGGGGTGGGGCGAAGGTGTTTTTAAGATCTGGTTTTATTTCTCATTACCCTACTCTGGTTTGATGGGTAATAAATTAAATTAATTTTTCTGAGTAAAGTCTGTTTTACCTATGACAGCAAGTGGTGAGTGATCTCCATGTCCTTATCTTGACCCATGAGCCTTTCATTTTCTTCCCGCTGTCCTAAGGAGGGAAATGATAGAGCAGCTTGGTGGACACTGGGCATCCAGCTAGGGTCAAACCACCACACTAGTCCACAAAGTTGTAGGCAAATGTGATTGTGTCATCGAGATCTGTCAGGATGCATCCAATACTGATCCACCTTGCAACAGACCAATATGGCCTGTTTCTTGATTGACCTAATACTCCTCCTAAATCCTGTATGTTGATGTGTTTACATTTTTTTTCTGATCAGATCCCAGTTTTCAATCAACTTTTCAGGATGAGAATCCATAATCTTCCATTTAATTAAGTCTGTAATCTTAAATTGTTCCAGTTCAGCTTAATTTTTGCCTTACTCATTAACAGATACAGATCTAAGTTTGCAATATTGGTTTGCATAACAGACGTCATTATACAGTCAGATGTATCTCTGCATCTGGCCACTTTCCCCCTAAGGTGAACGACACTTTGACAGGTTTCAGTGCCAGATGTTTTGTCTGATCCAGTTAAACTGGAGGTCTCCTTTCTGTACAGAGTTGCTACTTCTTTAAAAGTTCCTTGAGAAGCTAGTTAGAAAAATTTTCAATGGTCAATTTTTGTCATAAAATTCTGACTTGGCAAAAGCAATGTCATTCAGGCAAGAAGGTCAATATCTATTAATTTCCATTTTGAAATAAGATTTGACATACTGCCAATGCCAGATATTTCTGACATAAAAAGGGAAAAAAATCCAGAAGGCTTATTTTTGCCAGAAGTTCAACTAATTGCAATAATGATTTAAGTAATAATTATAAAGTCAATTTTATCTGAAAATGTCATGAATTCTCAACTTTTTGTCAGGGCTTTTCTTCTTTATTTTGACTTTTTTTTTTTTTTTAATGTCAATTTCTGTCAGAAATGAGAGAATATTTCCAACCCAATCCTGTTTCCTAAAAAAAAAAAAACATAATCTTCATATTCATGTAAAAACCTCCTCAAGTTACCACTGCTCAAGCTCATACAAGGAGTCATAAGCACTTTGGACAAGCAACATGCAATACCCTGTGTGGATCCTGGGCTGCATCTGTGCTGCTTTGCTGCTGATCCTGGTGCAGTCCGCTATTGTAGGCTGTCATGGGAAGTGGCCTGGACATTGTGACCTGTCATTTCTGTATATGCCTAACTTATGCTGAGCTCTTCCCAGGGGCCTTTTTGTAACCAAAGCTACAAGAAATCTGCATTTTTGTGATTAACTCTTCCCAGAATTTACTGTTTCAACAAGTAATAGCAGGTGGCTTTTCTCTGAGATGGTTTTTGGTACCACTGCGTTAGTCCTATTACTGATGGGCAAATTGAAGTAGTCCTTTGATTTGATCTGCTTATAAAAGGCAAACAAATAGGAAGAGTAAACAAACTGCTCACATTAAGTTTCAAAATGTTGAGGAGAGGTGGACACAGGCACACATGAAATACTTTGAAGCATGAAAGAATAACCTGCAATTTAGTGGAGAGACCAAAATTATTTTTTGTATTCCTGTATCATACATACATACAGGATGGAAAATTCTTCTAAGCTCAGTCTCTCCCCCAGAGCTTGCTGACTTTTTCTTGTCCTTTTCTTTGCTCTTGTACAGCTCAGCGCACAGCTCTTAAAGCAGATGGCATATACCATATGACAGCTGTGCACTGGATGTTTCTGACAGGTACTATCACAGGGACATAGCATGCAGTCTCATGGTATACATCAGAGCACTGTGGATAACTAGGCATGATCAATAGATAATGAAATAATGAAAACATAGTGGCTTTCAGCAGGATCTTTATATCAGAGGAGCCTTGGCGTACTCTAGGCATATAGAGACAAATGCAGGCATCTCATCCCTGTTCTCAATGAGGAGTGCTGAAGTGGTGAGTGGCACACTGAAATACAAAAAAGCTACTTAGGCTAGGAATTAATGCAATTACTGCATCTACTTGAAAGTGCAGAATGACTTGACACTGGACAGAGTGTAATTGCTGTGATAAAAATTTACCTAGAGCACTGGAGCTGACTTTGGCAGATAGCCTCCAAGGAGTGGAGATGATACCACGCAGGGAGCATCCTGCTTCACTTGGACAAACCTGCCTTTAGTCCCTAGTGTTTTCCTGATGTCGAACATTCTGTCTAGTCCAGGTTCAGAGGGAAACATGCATTTTGTTTTTGCAAAGCCTCTTTTTTTCTCCTTTATGTTTTTTTTACTCATTTTGACTCTGGTGGTGATGTGGGAAATCTGAGTTACTGGCATTTTCTTCTGTCAGGCCAGATACTGGTCCTTTCACCCTCAACACTCTCCAAAATGCAAAGTCAGAGCAGTTTTCTGTTGTAAAATGCCGGGATCTCACCCTTGAACTGCACTTGGATCTGTACTAATGCCCTCATTTCAAGAGGAAGGAGCATACTGTAGATATAAAGTAGACTGTCAGGTAGGCACATATTAAAGACAGCAAATTCCCAAAGATGGTCCACAGACACCACAGAAAGTGTTTTGGGCTGGAATGTGTCACATTAGGGCATCAGTTCAGTTGCTGGATTAGAAACTGTTTTTACTGGATCAGTCAGCTCTCAGTGGCATCCTTCCAAATGGAGACCAGCATGGCCGCTTCTCTTTAATTCAAGGTGATGGCAAGATAACAGCCCCGACTAGTATGGCGGGAGCAATACAAACAGAATGATTACAAAAAATGAGTAATTATAGTGCATACACTCCTAAGAATTGTGGTAGAGGAACTGTACGACTCATTGCTATCTCCTATTTGGATGTGAAGTTGTCCCCTACAGGTTGGCCGATGACATGCTTTGATGGGGAAAGAAAGGGTTTCAGAGGTCAAATGAGTTGAACTGCGATTTCACTGACTTGCTGTCGGCATCTCTGTCATGCATAGCCCCTCAGCTCCAATTCCATTCCTAATGTTTGAATTCTCATAGCACCTAATGCAATTAATGGAGGAATGGCCTCATTAGTGAAATCACTTGATCTTTTCCAACCCAGTTTTCTCTTTCTTTACACAGATCTTTGTGCACTGTCTCCATGTTTGCGTGTGCAACTGAAAACAGGAGTGCTGTCCCTTATATTTAACTCGTTGGGTGAGGTGTCATCTTTGGCCAGTAGCTTGTGTTAAATGGAGGAATTCAAAGGCTAAAGGCAGTTGTGGAGCTGAGGATACGGTTTGCTGTGGTTGCACACGTGTTTGCAGTTTCTGGCATTCACACTACTGCCCTCATATGCATTACCGTATGCATTACCATACACATAGGGATTCATCTCACTCAACTACAGACATCCAAAATCCATCTAAACCTGTTATTTAGTCTCCCTCTCCAGCTGGTGAGAGAATAGGCACCTGCTGACAGCAACTCATCCCACTCCTCTCTGGACACAACTCAGTTCTTTAGACAAAGGGATTTGGTGTAATTTGAGACTTCCTAGACTACCTCTGAGTATCCAGTTGACACTCCAGTAGGATACAGGTCTTATGTGATATCTGCAAGCCCTGTGAGGATGTAGGCTTATACTGGGGAATCTCAGGTAGCACTAGATGTGTATGTTCATACACCTGACACATGCCTCAGGCACCCATTCTACCGAGGGATTACTCCCACATCAGAGATGTCTTTCTGTCTTCATTGACTATAGGGATGGGATGCACCATATCTGCACAGGGCTGGCAAGTCTGATGCTACAGGCGATCCACATTCCCTAGAAGTGGCTGCAGTTCAGACAGAATACCACAGCATGTCTAACATACCATTTATGTCTATATGTATGCAAATAAATCATGCCACAGATGATTATCTGAGCCTAAACTAAGCACTGTTAATTGCTTAAAGTTAAAAAAGGTGAAGACAAACCTAGAATTCCCCTGCCTTCACCTTGGGTGTTTCGTTCTTTCCAGCTTAGGTTGGTCGGTCAATGTCTTAAGGCTTATGGTTTATATCTGCCAAGAGCCCATATTGATTCTGCTGCAATGCCTTGTAGACAGACCACAGTGGCTTTATACTACCACTTGGGGCTTGTTTCCACTGCTTTGAATTTAGTTCATGCTTCACAGAGAGAAGCTGCGTTATTAACGGCTCCTTGTTTGCACTGAGCTCTTTGCAGTGGTACTGGACTGCTACCTGGACTGGATCATATGACTCAAGCTCAAGTACTTCCATGCTCCATGGCAGTTGCCTGCATTGCAGACACATCCACTGCGATTTCCTGTGACATGAGAATTAGTGTAAATGTGCTTGACTGATGTTGGTAATCACTTTATAAAATGCCAGCTTTGTACAGCGACATGTTTACAAATTCTTATTACTGATGTGTTGAAACAAAAACACAATTACTGTGTACTCGTTGCTATCAAACACTGGTTTTGTATTCCTGGAAAAAGAAGATGGAATTTGGAAATGGGATATTTCCCAGATGAAGAATGAAGGGAAACATGCTCAAAGATCTTTCTCACTCCCTTTCACCTCACTCATTGCCCACGTGTTCTCCCTTTTCCATTAATTTTGTCTCTTGCCAGTAACATTCTGAGATGGTATTTCCCAAGGGACTGATTACAACTCATTGAGTCATGTTCGCTGCCTCTCACCAACTCTTCTTGCCACTTGTTTGCCTAATGTATATATCAGCAAGATCATAGTCTAGATTATACATACTACTGCACACACAGTATGAACCATGTTACAAGTAGGGAATGGTATCCTCGTGGAAACATAATGAAACAGGTTTGAACGTTACTCCAAACGTTCATTGAACTTTTGTGGACACTCCTATTTGCATGTTCAAAGACAAAGGAGAAGTCCCAAAAGACGCATCTTCTTAAAATACAGGAGCCAAAATACTGTTTTTAAAACCCAGACAGGTCTTTAGGGCAGTCATGAGAGTTTTACTGGTTTTCTCTGCCCTATATAGTAATAACAGCTTCTAAGGGGAGGAGTTATCTTCTTGTTACTGGATATGATTGAGAACCTTGTTCCCAGAATAAACTTTTGGAAGTATTTTCTTGGAATGAGTTCTCAGATAGTTCTTAGAAGAAACAATTTCTTCAAAATACCCCAAAAATATTTTAGCTTTCAGAGATTTATGAAACTAAATATTCTCCAGCCAGGCCTCTTGCTATGTTGTAGGGCTTTTTACTATCAGAAATCTTCCACACAGAAAGAATCTCTCAGTCCTCAAAAGAAAGCATATGCCAGTTTTTCCATTTCTACATCACTAGCCCAGTTCTGAACTAAATCAGGGAAGATACGGACCATTCATAAGCCACATGGGAGCATAAAAACCTGCAAGGCACTGCAAACACCAGATGAGTCATACTAACATAGCAAGTGCGGGGAAGGTCAGCGTTCAGGTTCTAAGCTTGCTGTGTGGGATAAGAGTGTTCTCCATGGGCAATACAAATACGATAGGTGTGAGCACCAGCACAGATCTGTGAGGTTGATAAGGCGCTTAGAGAGGTAGTATAGTCTCTCCATGAGCATTGCCTCTCGTGGGACACACACACACAGAGGCTCCAAAGCTGTTGTATCCAGCTTTTGAAAAACTTTCACATGCTTTTGCACACCCTTGTCTTTAGGCAAGAGAACTTCGAAACATCATGGGCCAGTTTTCCTTCAGGAAAATATCCAAATGCAGCAAAGAGCAATTTATTTTTAGCCCAATTTACTTGGAGTGCATGGTGTACATAATAGTGTTCTCAACATATGTATGTCTTTTCCTCAGTAATATGTTTTGAAGGTATTGGCTAATTTCAGCCACATACAAAAGAGGAGTGGAGTTCCTAAGGATATTAAATTTTGCCATATCTCATGAAAATAAGCAACTAAGCGAAGGAGTACTGTTAAGGATTTCAGAAAGAGAAGGACTGCTAGGTTAGGTCAGCTCTTGTTAGAAACCGGAGCATCCACCCAGGAATGCTCTCCTCAAAATGCAAATCCTCAATAAGCTCAGTTTTAATTTGTTCTGCTGCCCACAGGACTGTGTCTTTTGCTCTAGTTGTGCAAGCCTTAGCTCACTTCCCTCAGATTCTTCCTTTCTTTACCTATCTGCCCTTCCTCTGCAAGGGAACAGGGGCCTACTTTTTGATTTTGCTCAGACTCCAAATCAGGAATATGACATGTGAGTAGGAACCACAGATGCCCTGGGGCAAGACAGTGACAGCACAAGTGATGAAGGAGAGTGTCAGGAGCTGCTGGAAAGCTTTAAGTGTGGGAACTTCATAGTGACTGACCTCGGAGAGATGGGATGTGGGTATCTCCAGACATGGAAAAGCAGCAGCAGGGAGTGAAGGCAAGTGCTTTTGATGTAGCGTGGTATGTGCTTGGAGACAATCTGGAAGTAGCAAAGTGGTCCAGGTGCAGCATGAAGCAAATGGTTCTTGCCCAGTATTAACAAAAAGTCACAGAGAGTGTGTAAGCCCAGAAAGCAGAGGTGACTGTTTAGGAAAGCAGCCCTGCAAGGCCAAGGGGCTGGAGTTCTGCAGCTGCAGCAGTACTCATACAGTTTTCAGCAAACGCCAGCACTGCAAAAGACCAATGTACAATGATTTATTTGTTGAACAAACCTAATGAAGCCAAAACTGCAAGGATGCTCTATCCCTGGAAGTGCTCAAGGCCAGGCTGGATGGAGCTTTGAGCAGCCTGGTCTAGTGGAAAGTGTCCCTGCCCATGGCAGCAGGGCTGGATCTAGATGATCTTTAAGTTCCCTTCCAACCCAAACGATTTTATGATTCTATAAGAATGATATTTCTATCAGTTCGTAGCAGTCCCTTTTCCCACCCACAGTTTTGGTGATCACAATGACTATACCTGTATCTAAATTGTTGTACCTCCTGGGGAGTCAGGAGAGGTTAACATACTATAGGAGTTCATTTTCTATGTCTTTTTCATCCAATATCCTTTAAAAGTTGCTGCTTTCTCCAAAGGTTAGAAAAGTATGAAGGAACAACTTCAAAGTTTGCACTTCATTATTTTTCATGGCCTTATAATTGTTTTATTTATATGTTCATCAGTCACAGAGAACATAGTTGTACCCACTTTGTTGTACCAGAATTTTAACTGCTGAGTTTCAAAGACAAGAATAGGGGCCACAGGCGCCTATTGCTTTGAGCACCCTCGACTACCAGCTCACAAAAATGACCAAATTGGAAAAAAGTAGGTCTTACATCTTGTTTTGTCTGCAGCTTTCCAAGTCCCATTATTTGTGCTCCTCTTTTCATTGTAAGTGCTCTATAGTGAATCTCCTGTAGCTGTCCTGAACTTCAGCCTAAACTTCAGCCTGTCCTGAACTTACCCATTTCCCGTTAACTTTTGCTGCTATCCCATTTATGGTCTTCTTGTTCTCGCAGGAGGAACTCCTGTTTGTCCAGCTTGAATGAGAAAAAGCCATCACCTACCTTGGGTGGGATGTTGGTTATCTGTCAAACCTGAAAACTTGCAAGGGCAAGGTGGAGGCAAAAAGGAGCTCTACCTCTTCAAGACGATTTCTAGTATTCTCAAGACCTCTCACTGGTGTTCATATTAACCTTCCCACCCTGATAAGAAAGTTTTATATGGGAGTATTTGAAGGTTATATTTTATCTGTGCCCTGGCCAAAGTATCAGCTTAGTTTCTGAAGGAAATGACCCTACATACTTGTACACCCTTATGCTTTCCAAAAATACTGCCAGTTCTTTTATTCCATGGTTGGTAAGGTGTGATACTATCTCAGGCTGATCAATATCAGCTGTGAAAACCAGAAGGGCTTTTGGGCATATAGGTTTTGTACATCTTGTTTGAATAAAAGCCTATACACCTAAGACCGTCCTTTCCAGCCTGCTTAGCTGGTGTAATATGAGGCATTACATCTCCTCGAAATTTTTGCCTCTTGTATTTGGAAGCTGTGATGTCTACAGTGTTGCTAACTCTGTAATTTTTAAATGTAAATGTGTATAAATAACCTAAATCACTGTCAAACACTGGTAATCTGAATGAATTATGTTCTACCTTTCTTAAAGACCCCCCCCCAAAATTTGAGTAGAGTTTAATAAATGGGCAATTACTTTGTTTTTATGGTGTCGTTTGCTTACACCTTGTGTACCATCTGGTGAAGTTCCACAAAGCAGAGCTTTACTAAATCAGAATTAGTTACGTGAAGTAGATATTATATACCCTTAAAAAACCTGCGATGAGAAGCTCTTTACCCGGCAATTTTCCTTCAGGATCAGAGATAGCAAAGATAAGGTGAGTAATCATACTCTTTCTTTAATTCAAGTATACAAACTCAGGAGCTTTTGGCTTATACAGTCCAGTGATTCAACACTGATGTAGGAAAGAGAGGTCAGATGTGCAATTAATACACATTAGAATATAGTAATTACAAATAAAGGAGTATGTTGAAAGGTCTTGGTCTACACTGTAGCTTTAGCCAAGTGCTCTGTGCTCTGTGGGAACACATACTACCACCATTGTGCCAAAGGTACTGCCTCATTTACTTACAACTTCACTATTGAAAGCAATGAAAGCAGACTACAAGAACATTTTAGTGAAATGTCTGCAAGTATTTTTCCACCAGGGAGAGTGGAAACGCTCCATGTAAATAAAGGAGAGCAGGAAGGCTTATACATACCTGCCTGGGCAGTACTCTTAATTGTGTTCATTGTGCCATTCATTTTTCCAGCACAGAGCTTTTCTTGTTAGGTCACTGATGTGTTCCCAGAACCCCCACCAACTGCTTGCACACCAATAACCACCTTCAGATGAGCTTATTTCTTAAAAGTCTGCTTGGATCCTTAATTTAATTAATTTAATGGGTGTTGAAAGCTGAAAAAAAATATAATTCTGCTAAAATTGAATGATGTTGCTGAGGGACAAGTATATAGGTATAACTTGTGCAGGATGTTTTGAGTTTTTTTCCTTCAGTCTCATACTTGCCCTGGTGACAGGGCAGTCATCTGTCATCTTTTCCCATGGTAACCCTTTGGCTTTTCTTTTTCTCTTCTATGTGTGTTCTTTGAAAAGTAAAATGAGAGCTGAAAGTCACGTCTATCTTCTCCAAAGCAGCCATTGAACTGGAAACTCCTCTTTCTCTCCAAATTTCCTTCTAATGTAATGAAACCAAGGGCTCAGGGAAGGCAGCTGCAAAATCCATTGAGCCTCTCCTCTGTGGCAGTTTCTGAAAGTTTTCCTAGCTGTACCTATGGACCCTTCCTGCCACCTTCCGGTCCCTCACTCCCAAAACTCTTTGAAAGATAAATAAAAGTTAATATCATTAATTAAAATTATTAATAGCAGACTGCAACAATGTGGATTTTACGTGACCAGTGAGAATAGTTTGTCCTCAGTGCAATCACACTGTCTCCGGTACCTGAACTAACTAATGCAGGTCGGCGAAGGTACCGTGACGCAGTTTGACAGTCTGCAGTGCACATAAATCCCCTGTGCACACAAACCCCCAGGGTGGCCCAGGAAAGATTCACAGTGAAGTCTGAACATTTTGCTGCTTAGACATTAACCAATTTAGCAGAGAAAGAGAAAACGTTGGAGGAATAGGGCTAGGAGTCAACAGCAGGTTTGGGAAGGAAAGGCTAAAAAAAGTGCAGATTACTTTGTTAACACTTTGACCACTCTTTTTAAAAAAATGAGAAAAATGGAAAAGGAAATATGTGAACAGCAATGTGAACTGCATTTGTAATTTCGGATTTTGTTTAAGTTCCAATAATATTTCTAATTATGATGAAAACAAGCTTGGTCATTTTTACATTTTCCCACACAGAGATGTCCTCAGAGAGAAAGCTTCCCACCCAAAACCTCAGAGCTGGAGACAAACAAAGCAAAATAAAGCAAAAATCTCAGAATAAATCTCTTCTACATCTTGGTAATAATTTCCCATCATGCTCGTGTCCAACTCAGAACACGGTCCCCAGTTTACCCAAAGGCACACTTCCACTGCAATTTAACTCTTCCAGCTGGAGTTTCTGTAGTGTGGTGCTTATCACATTTGTGTACCATGCAAAAGGTCACCTGTTCAAAACCACGCAGAAACACCAAGCTTAATGGTTGGAGTCAATGATCCTAAGGGGTTTTTGCAACCTAAGTGATTCTATGACTCTGGGCTACTGTCCACCCATTTTCCAGCCTCTCCCTTTGCTCCCTGTCCCCACCATCTCCCACGCACCAGGACAGTTACTCCTGCTGTTCATCGTGTAGTAAGCAGTTTTGGGAAGGCTTGCTTACAGAAGGGTGGCAGGGGCTGTGGAGGGCGGCCCATGTTTAGGTTGGCCTAAACTGTCATGACATGGCCCCTTGAGGGTGCAGTTTAATTAACAATGTCAATTAGCAGTTACCAAAAAGAAACCAGGTCCCTTTTTCAGCTGAAACCTGGCATTTGCCCTTGCCCTGCTCCTGAGCATGGTCAGTGACCTGCTGTAGGGGACTGATCCAGCTGGAAATGAAGCACACTTTCTGCTAAGTCTGAATTTGACAAAATTAATCTGACCTCTCTGATTGCTAGGTATAGGTAATGGCATGTAAAAATATCCCATAGAAATGGTGAGAAGCACCAAAAGCTTTTCCCTATTGTCTTGGCTTATCTCAAAGCCAAAAGAGCTTGATGGTGGGGGTATTTTTCCCTTGTTCTCATAGTTAACGACTCCCTTTTAAACACATTTCCACTAAATCCAGCAGCAAAAATTATAGAGTAATTAAGTAGGAGTCACTTACTATAATTTAACTATATAGATATATCACTAAGAGCGTGCACTTTACTTCAATTTGCTTCAGTTAATGAGCTGTTCCCTGGACAGTTCCATTACAAATGTTACTATTCAGCTCTCTAAAGCCTCTGTTTTTCCCAAAGTGCTTTCATATGCTTCAGACAAGTCCTTTCATACAAGGCTGTTCTTGTTTTCTGACTGTGAGAAGGCCTGCAATTAAACATGGTGCAAAGACACAGAAAGGAGACCCAGATCAATACCCGTGTCCTCTGTGAGCCAGAGATCTCCTAAGTCTGGCTTGAATTCTCTGTTTCAGGCTTAGGTCTTAAAAGTTTAGTGTGTTCATCACTTCCTCCAGCTTGCGTCCACTGGCAGCTAGAGTTATTAATTTTGCCTTGTAGGCACAAATGGTAATTGATTTGAGAAAAAAACAATAAAGGATGATTGCTGCTGCCATGCTGGAGGTTTCTTCCCCTTGGCAGCTACACAAACAACGGAGCTAGAGAGTCTGAAAAGGCGGCATCTCCAGCCCAGCCGGTGGGAGGGGAAGGAACTGGGGACAGACCAAAAGTCTCCTGGAGTGGGTCTGTCATGGCTGGCAGATCTGTGTAAGGAAATGCCTGTTTCCTTTCTCCTCTCTTCTGAGCCAGAGACTTTCTATGACCCCACTGTCCCAGGCATGCTAAATGCCACCCATGGGGGGACAAGCGCTTCCCATTTGGCTAATAAGAACTTCTGGCAGAGCTGTGGGAGTGGACAATGAGCATCCTGCAAATGTGAACCAGACCCTTTGTGATCAGGGACGGGGTCACCTTGTACCTTCCTGCAGCAGCTGTCCCTGGCTGCGGACACTGTGCCCTCTGCCCACACGTGTCCCCTCTTCCAAGCCAGACCCACCGCTGGGAGGCCTGGAGGGAAGCCTGAGAAGTTACCTACATCCAATACCAGCCCATGGTGAAGGACATATATGTGATCACTGTGCCCTTTAGACCACCCAGCCTGTGGGAGTAAAGCAGATCTTGCCGATGACCTAATGAATCTGTGAAATCTGGCTACAGGGTAAATCTATTTACGCATTTAAAGCGTGGCACTTTAAGATACCCAGAATAGGGGCATTTACATCTGAGCTTGTCACCATAAACTCCCTTAATAGGCACCTCTAGGACACAATTTATCTTCTTCAAATGAGATTAGACCAAAATAGGTCAAATTAATTGTGTCCTTATTTCTCCCCAGTGAGCACAAAGGGAGTCTAATATAATTAACTCAAAATAAAGATCTCTGCCATAAATATCAATGGAATAAAAAAAAAAAATCTCACTCATGGGTTTAATTCTCCTGCTCCAACAGAAACATCTCTAAGATGGGTGTTTGTGTATTCTCCTCTTATGACCAAATGACAGGAATAGGCACTACCAGGGAACTACCCAGTGAATGGGCCAGTCTGAGGATGAGATAATTCACACTCCAGAAATGCCAATTAGGTGTCTAAACTTAGGGAAGAAGAATCCTGTGTTGAAATGACAAGCATCAGATTCTAGTTTGGCCCTTAGTTCTGTAGCTTCATGAGCATTTTATTTCAGGGTAAACCAGCACAGTCTGTGAAAGGAGAAATCACCACTTTATTTCTTGCAAAGGACAGAGAAAATGGATAGAGAAAAAAATCATAAGTTCAAAATGCAGATTTTTTTTTTTTCCAAAATGAAAAGTCTAGATTGCCCTGCTTTTGCACACAGAAGAGGCTCTGCTCAGTTTCCCAAAAACAGGCCCCTAGAGACATCTGAGGCATCATGGAGTATCACAGGCTTTCAGCAGGGCTGGCAGACATGACAACAAACCTGAGGAAGCCCCATGCCCTCACTGTCAATAGCTAAGCGCCAGAGCAGCACTTTAGGGCATTTCAAATGACAACATATATTAATGTTTAGATAAGGGCCTCACATCCACAATGTAGGAAATACCTGCTTTAATCTAGACATCTAAAAGTCTGGTATTTCCCCTTGCAACTCCCCTTTGGAAGTGCCTGTTTCTCTCCATTGGCTATAAAGGAAGAGTCAGGGTGGCACGTTTAGGTTTAGATATGAATGTGTATTTTAGATGCTGTAGAGATTGGCAAGAGAAATCCCACATGCAAAAATTAATGTGTTCTGTTATCTACTCCCCGTATATCCTGCCTTGTCTGGCTTTGCTCTTGCATCTTGCAATTTGACTGCACCCACCCCATTCCCACACTCTCATTCACACACCAGCTACTTCTTCCTCAGAGTCCTCACAGCTGCATTTAGAGCAGCTCAAATTAATCCTTATCTAGGTCTGCTTTCTATACCTACAACTTAGCAAATTAAATATGCCTCCAGTTTGTGTTTTGTCTCATCATTCTACTCATCCCTCCTCCTGTGCTTGGATTTCTTTTCTTCCGATTCAGCCAATAAACCACCTTTTCTTTCAAATCTTGCATCAACACTTACATTACTTAGGTCATTTCCCCCTCACTTCTCCTGGTCCCCTGTGTTTTCTTATAAATGTTAGGAAGACACTGTAATTTCTTTCCCATGAAGGAATAATCAGAGAAAGCTAAATGGAAAAAATCCATTGCTGTAGAAAAGAACTTTCCTCTGGGATCCCAGAGAACTTTCAGTCTCCAGCACTTTAATCTCAGTCTCTCAAGAGGCATATATGGATGCAGTATATATTACTTGTAAAAATATGTAGTTCAACAGAAATAAAGATTAAACATATAAGTGGATGACACAAAGGGAAATTTATCCCTGGACTTCTCTTCCTGAACTATTATTTAGAGTTGCTCCTCCACTGCCTGTTCTCCATGCCCCTCCACAAACATGTCTGTCTCCTGTCTCTAATCAACTTTGCTTCTGCCTCTGGTGTTCTGTTGGTTATCTGAGGCAGCATGTTACTCCTTAAGGCAGCTTTTGAAAGTATTACTTTTAAAATTTCAGAAGTTGTCAGAAGTCAAAAAACCCATGGTAAATTATAGCAATTCAGAGAAGATGCCATTAGTCCTGTTCTTGTTAACACTGATGGGAGAGCTCCTCTTGGTTTCAGCACCCTGACTTATTCTACATGCTGATTGGAAGACCTTGAGAGTTCCCTTCAAAGTGAATTATGGCAGGATCCTATGTTTCTGTGACTTACTGTGTGTCTTTCCCAGAGCTGAGTCTATGGACAGTGCTTTACAATCAGTAATAGTAATGCAGGCAAACACTTCCAGAACCTTTTTGAAATTAAAGGATATGAGGGACAGCTTTGTTTGCCTACTATTTAGTGAAGGACCCAGGCTGGTGATACAGAGGTCAGTAAGGAGCAGAAGCTCACCCCAGCTTGAAAGATTGATCAGCATTGTTGTTTGGATCTATCTATCTACCAGTCATCTGGTAAAACACAGGCATTACCTTAGATCATGAGGGAGACATTTTTTTTGAAGTTAATGGAAAGTCACCCACTAACTTTATCGTAGCACCACTGGATATTCAAGAGTAGGAGAGCTAAGCCTTTATACAATTTGGGGGCCACAGTCATTGATCCAAGCCCTCATTGTTTCTTTTCCAAATATTTATTTTTATAAAGCAAACAGCAGAGTGATGGTATTCAGCATTGCAGCTTGCAGAAAACGTCATTTCCATCATGTGCTGTTAAAAGCGTCACTTCAACTTTTCAGTTCCTCCAGTATAGGATCTAATCTTCTGGCAATCCAGCTTCAGGGATGACCTTTAAATTGTGGCAAGCAAACAAATCTAATCGTTCTACCATCCTCTACAGTCTTCTTCCATCACTGTTCCTTCTCTTTGAATCAGAATGAAGAGTTAGCAAAATTCTCCATTCACTTTTCCTTTAAACTTTTATGATTCTTTCTGTTCTGCAGTGGAAAAAACAGATAACAGTGAAGTTAATCAGCTCACAAACCTGTGACTAAATTACTGAGACGGGGTAGAGTACCTAAGACAATGCTAACATTCTCCTGGCAAGCCCTGGCTGGTCTCCCCAGAACTCTTCTTATCCTTTCATTTACAATTCCTCTTGTCTTCTCACTCTTCTCTGGACCTGTTTCCTAACTATGCAGAAAACTTTCCACCTTGCCTGTCTTAAAACATTCCTTTTAACTCCACTTGCCTCTTCTGACTACTGTTCGTTGCCCTATGCCTTGGCAAGAACTTCACTCCATTTTGATTATATCTTGTTTTGAAGGTGATTTCCATATTTTACACTGTTCTGTTAAGCTCTCACTCACGTTTAATCCTTCAGTAACCTCTCACAGAGAGGCTGAGCATCTGTGCTACAGGAATATCCTTCCTGACCTGTTGTCTGCTTTGACATCATTGATCATGTTATTCTTTGGAAAACCTTGTCTTCCTCTGGTCTCAGTGACTGTCTTCACTTGGATCTTCTTCCAGCCCATGTCTCTCACCAGCCTTCCTCTATTGGCACACACTAAGATCTCAGCCTGCTTCTCTGACACCTCATCATGGCTGTCCAGCTATCACCTATACTTACCAGAGTGCTCTATCAACCACTCCTTCTTTTGGCATTAGTTTCTTTGGGTAGTACCCATTCCTGGGTGGGTCATTAGCCTGGTCATCAACCTCATGACTAGCTTCTCTGCATCTCGTGACATCCTGAAGTTCACCCTAAACAGCATTGCATAAATGTCATGCTTGCAGTCCATCCTCTTTTACAGCTCTTGTCATCAGCTTGTCTGAGTTGTTGCAACATATTTTCCCCTGGCTTTGATATGCACATTTTTCCTCTTTTCTGTTCAGAGTGGTACCACTTACCTATTATTTTTCCAAGTCTTTGCATCCTGCTTCTCTATGCCACTAAATTTAAGCGACATCTCTGTTTTCAAAGCCTTTCATGGCTAGTCCCTACTCTGCCTGTCACCTGTCATTCAGTTCTTCGAAGCCCACTGCTATCTTTGATTGCTTTATGATTTGCTCTCCTGTTTGCTAAATTCCAAAGACATTTGTGATGACTCTCTTCCATGCTCACCCATGCTGAGGAGATAATACCATAAACATCTTCTACTCTATCTTGCTGTCATTCAGAATACTCCTTCTAACTTTCTTTTACATAATATCTATTAAAAAATTTGGAAAAGCTTGTCTTTTTTGGCAACTTGATATCCCCTCACATCTTGCCAATTAACACTGGTTTCCTCGAAGATCCATCTTCATCTCTATGGTATTTTTAATATTCTCTTGTCTTACATTAAAATTGGGACCTTCTGTGAGGCAAGGGAAATCTTTTAGTATGTGACAGCCTCTATATGTCACAGTCACAAAGATAATTATGATAATAACAACGATAATGAGAAGAAATCTATTCTGAATTCAAACTCATCAGGAAAGATTTAATGGTTTTAAAAACATCATTCACCTATTGCTTTGGCACATATTTTACGGCTCCATCACTGCCATAGTTGGCAACAGAACATTGTTTATGGAGCCGTGTCAGCTGTGCTGTATAAGCACATAGATAAATGACAACAAAACGTCACTAGTAAAGAAGGTTTATTCTTATTTTATCACATGTCTGGGGCAAACAAATGCAAGGGTGTACTTTAAAAATACCTTGTAAATTCTCCTCCTGCGATACGCTTGGTGACTGGGTGGCATTGCCCTCATGTCGCCTGAGCCATCTGCTCCGCTCTCAGCAAGCCCTGGTCCTCAGTCCCCTCCTCCTCCTCATCTTTGGCTGTATTTTCCTGGGAGATAAGATGTGTCTGTGGTGACTGACTCGTGTTCCCTCCTACCTCCAATCCATTTGTTGTCAGCCAGATTTCCTTTCCCGAGTTCTTTATGTGAAAATTACCTTTTAACTGCTCCATTTCATGCCATTTCTCTTGTCTGAAGCGGCATATGATGAGATGCCCTCATCTGCTCCAGCCTGCCAGTTCTGATAGCATGCTGCCCTGCCTGCCATTTTGTGCATCAGATTGATAAGAAATTTCCATCTGCAGAAAGAGGAAAATATGCAGTGCAATAGCCACCGACATCCAATTTTCCTGGGTAGTCAAATTTTTTATAAATTGCTTGTATAGAAAGAGAACGGCAAAGAGCCACGTACTCTGTGGCTCAAGGGAGGATGGAGTGCCTCGTGCCAACTCCTTCCTGTCCCTGCTAAGGAAGATTGTCTACCTTGGCAGGCACCAGAGTTCAGTGGGACTGGAGCACAGAGAGTCTCGCTGAGCTTTGACAAAGAAGTGATTGTGAAACCACCTCATCAACTTTACATTTAGGCTGCTCTAAAATTTGTGGGGTTTTGTCATCCTTCTTGGAGACCCAAGGCCAGGAGGGTGGAAAAGTAGCAGAACTTTTTTGCCTCAGGTTTCCTTTTCAAGAACAATCCAGATGCTATTTCGCTAAGATGTTCAACATTTTACCAAACAGCATGAGAAGGAGAATGGCTCACCCTGAGATAGCTAACCCAGGCACTTGTGCAATCTGATGTGACTTGCTGACTGCTGTTGGGATACAGGGCCACATGCAGCTCCCATTTCCACTTGAGCACTGCAATTACTGGAGGCATAAAGGTGTAAGTAAGGAGAAAAAATTAATTCATTATACTTACAAATTATATTCACAAGTACTCAGATGGCTGATTAAGCTCTCAGTTAATAATTCTTCAAGTTGTGGTATCATCTTCCACAAATGAAATACACCTACTAATAGACATGTAATTGAATATATACACTGAAAAAGTACTGGGGATAACTCAGGCAATTATTTAATAAAGAAAATTTTTCTGGTAGTCATCTCTGTTGTATTCCAGGCAGAAACCAGAAGAAAAACATTTTCAGAACTCCCTGAAAGGGATACTACTAATGCGAGACCTCCTTTTGCTAGTCCTCATTTTGTTTATTTTTCACATTTAGAAGTCCAAAGATCACAGGAGACCATCTGGCTGTCACCTCATGGCTGGTTTCTTTCCTAATGCACATACATAATCACACAAGAATCAGTTTATTGCAATGCATCCTGGAGATGTGTAGAGATGACTGTGATTTAAAAGAAAAATCTTTCTTTCATTTGAAAATTGCAGTATGTCAAAACTAGACTTTTTATGACAAAAGATTGCTTTCAGCATTATTTTCCAAGTCAAAAAGATTTGACATTTGCTTAATATCTTGTTCCAGTATCTTCAAAATGAAATGTTTTGGTTTTTCATTTCAGAAATACTACTGGAACATAACTACAGTGAAAAGTAAGATTTTTAATGAAAAAGATCAACATCTAACAGTAAACATTTCCACTGCTCTAAAGCTATATTTGTTGAGAAAGGGAGTTGTTTGTTTCATTTTGGTCTCTTTGGGATTCTTGGGTCTTGTCCCAGCTTGGTAGAGGAATTTAAAATATTCTAAAATGGAGAAAATGAGAAAGTATCTTCTTGCCTTATTCTAACATGAGTCCACATCTGCATTCAAATATGGTGGTGAGTGTTGTGTGATGAGCTGCCTCACTTGGTGACCTCCTGGCCTCTCTGTAATTATACTGTTGAGATTCACATCTGAACAGCTTCCTGTGAAATCCAGTTATGTCACTGGTCTTTTTTCCTTACCTACTACACCACAAATGTTTGATTCATTAACATGATTGTACTTTTTCTTCTTAAAATCCATCTGTGAAATGGTATTAAATTTCAGCCAAGAACCATCTCAGGCTTGCAAGTGCACTACATATATTTTGATTGAAGAGTCAATTCAGCATAGAAACAGATGAAACTGGTATGTTTTGTAGCTCAGACTATTATTTTTTGTCCATTCATCCATTTCAGCAGATTTCCAATCCCAGCATTTGAATTTCTGAAAAGCTTCCAGGGAAATATTGTTCATAAATAACAGGACATCAGGTATAATATGCATGAACAAATTGTCTCAAACCAGGTGATCATGCTTATTAAGAGCACTAAGAGAATTCAATGAATAATCAAGAATGTGTTTAATATGTGTCTTTTCAGTTCTTCTACCAATTCATCTTAAATAACACATGCAGAATCTGAAAGGTTGCTGTACTTTAAATGTGAATCCTGTGTGGAATTGCCCTGCAGAAGTCTAACCCACAGATAACTATTAATGCCACTTTGACCTTAGGGAATTTTTATTTTTAGATTAATATTACCAATGTTGAAAAACAGCTTTTGGATCCAATTTGTCTTTTCACAATGGTGCCTAAGTAGATAATTCTGAAGTTAAAGAACATATTGTCTTTAGTCTTATTGAACTACTTAACTGCAATTATTATTCAATTCAACCTCTATCAGCCATTTATCCTTAAGTCACTTTTCTGGTAGAAGAAAGCTTTTCTCAGCCTCTTTGACATTTTCATTGTTGCTACAATTCAGAATTGTAAGAAGTCATTCTTCTTGAGCTACCTGCTTTATTTTAGGTTATTGATCATAAATCCCCTGTTCAACAGTTGCCTTGATATTTAGATACAAGAGAGTTTGATTTTTGTCGATTCATTTCACACTTTTTCATGTTTGTGGCACTGGATAATAAGAACTATAATTGAATAACTGCATTAGTCAGTGTGTAGTATCAGTTCTTTTTGCCTTTTGTTAATAAACTACTTACATAGACTAGATGTTTTGGTTGACAAAGTTCGGATTTAGCAAGTGTGCAAATGTGTGCTTGGACGCAGAATTCAGAATCCTCCCCTTTTAACCAGAATTCTCCTCCTGGACCCAGACTTCTCCTCCTTTAACCCTTTCATTAAGCACAGAGGTCTAGGAGATCTATAGGAGATCAGCTTTGACACCAAGTTTGTATAGATGAATGTCATCTTCTCTGTGTCACTTGGAGGTGCCAGAACTTCCTATTAAAAAGCATTGTAAGACTTGTGATGAGCAAAAGAAAACATCATTTTCCTTAGTCCCTCTCAGAAAAAGCTGAACAGCATTAGAGCTAAACAAACGTGTTCAAACTGAGGCACTTGCTTCTTAAGAAAACTGTTGGTCCAAAACATTCAAGTTTGGCAAAGAACTGAAAATAGCAGGAATCATCATCTGTGACATGAAGAGTTTATTTGCATCTTAACAAAGAAGTGGCTGTCAGCTTGATGGTGTTTAATAATAATATTGCCATTTTATTTTTAGCTACCACTTTTGAAACAGCTCTCTCTAGAAGCCAGTAGACAAAATTATTTGTACCTTCAGGCTCAAAAATATCTCCTTTACAGTCTAACAACAACCCGCCTAACCAGCCACCCATCCAGCTTCAACTATTTTTGATTATTTTTTGCATTACCAGGATAATGGCCTTGTTTGTCAGTGAGGGCTGCTCAGTGTAAATGTTATTCTTCTGCTTGTCCTTGTACTACATGCTGAGCAAAGTCAGGAATGATAGCTCAGCTGTCATGTTCTATCATATAGAAATGTTGTGCAACTTGTAATGGATAAATTTAATGGGCTGATCACATACAATATTTGTGTAATTTAATTTGTTGTGCTATTTTTGTGTCAACCTTACATTTCTGTACAGTTTTTAGTGTTTTTAACATTCTCCTCTTTTTGTTCCCTGTTCTTAAGGATCTTTGTATAGAGGAGTTCTCCCGATCACCTATTACAATCATAGTTAGAATTCTAAATAATTTTTCTTTCTCTGTTTAACCTTGGCCTTTACCTAAAGGTGAGGAAATGAACATATTTCCTCATTTCCTTTATATTAGCCATGGAAGCTTTAGCTATTTTTAAGGTATTTAAGAGGCAAAAGGATATGTTGCTGGTGGGTTTTTTTGCCAAAGCTCTAACAGATGCTTCAACATGAATTGCTCCATAACTTAAAATTATCAGACAGATAGGACTGAGATCTTATGCAGTTACATAGAGTTGTTGCTAGAAAAACATGATCCTCAGTTATTTGCTTAAAATCTAGTTGGTGTTAATACTGCTATGTCCACATTTTTGTCAAGGATATCAGGAACTGCAAACCCTCACTTAAAATAAAATGTTACCAAAATGTTTCAAAATACTGATTGCATTCTTCATTTATTTCAATTACGATTTTCAGTTTAAAAAGGTAGTAAATGTTAGTTGGGAAACACTGCTGAAAACGAGTCTGTTTTGAACACTGCAAAGTGCTTGCAATTTTAAAAACAATTTCAGTATTTTTTTTCTCAGAACCAAAAGATCTTATTCTTCCCGCAATCTGTGACTGATGCTGTAGACCTAGAAGAGTTTTGCTACAAGATGTTTTCTGCAGATTAACATTTTCTTGACTTTTTAATCTCTTTGAATTGGGTGAGGATCATTCATATCTGCTTCTCTACTGAAAATGGGGTATTTTCTAAGGAGAGGTTTTAGCACAGGGTCCTTCAGAATTTATTTTTTCTGGCATGTCGATTTTTATGGAGTCAGACTGGCAAATAATGGCTTTTATGGAGCAAGTATTTTCAGAAGTATTCAGCACATAGCATAACCCAAGGAGGTGTCTGGGTAATTGACTTGGTATTAAGGACAATGAGAACAGAAAGGAACTCGCTGCCTTCAGAAACGTGGCTCAACAGAGATGCTACTACCCAGTGCATATTCACTCAAAAGGGCAAACGACAGAGCTTGATATTTGATTTTACTTCTTTTTTACCTTATCCAGCTACAGGGCACCTGGTGCAGATGCCTAACTGTTGTCTTCAAATCAAATGTTAACATTTCCAATTTAAGGTTAATTGAACACCCAGTCCAAGGTACACTACATGACTTTTTTTCTGGTTTAATTTCCTATGGCTTGGCATTGCGGATGGTAGGAACATTAGCCAAGTGAGCTTCCTCTGTTTGTATCTCTTGTCATTAGTTTAATGAGAAGCTATTGCAGTGACTCATTCCTTCTTTTGCTCTAAGGCTCTTGCCTGTAAAACCTGGAAGAAAAAAGGATCTAATAAAAGCAAAATTGAACTGTGTCTCTCCTTTATCACCATGCTCATAATCATGGGGTCAGAGCAGGTTCTTAGAGTTATTTAACACTCTGCTCCTACTGAAGTGCCTGATGCTCAGCAACTTTCCTGGGCGACGGGTGCCCAGGTATATCAGAGGAAATGTTAATCCTTACAGGGATTTTTCTGGGAGAGTGGTTACTTGGACTCGAGTGCCCTGTGAGCAGGAATGGTGTGTGAGAGCTGGGTAGCCTCTATTTTCTCCTTTTCCCTGGCAGGAGTGACCAGCCCACACTTACCACATGGTGAAGGAGCCCATTACCCACCTCAGGAGGTCAGACCACAGGCAGTCTGCAACCTTCCTGGGGATGCAAAGCAGCTGAGCGATGTGCACAGAGGCTGGTGCCAAGGCCATGACCATGATATTTGATCTTTTAATTCTAGCCCACTTGCCCCCTCGAAATTTTTGCAGAGGGAAAACTCACTGCTCATGTGCTGCTGTCACTGGGCAGAACTCAGAGCAGATCAGCTCTGGGGGCTTAGGTGTCTTGGATGTAGGAATTGTCTGGAGGAGGAAGAAACTCTAGACTGTGTCATTTAGATCCAGGTAGTTAAGGGAGAAATATTTGCATTTTGGTACAATTGGGTTCACACACAGGATTAATTGAGCATATTTAGTGTGCTCTGTATTTCACGGAATCAAAGGTTGAGGCTGACAGGCACTACTGGGGGTCATTCAGTCCAACCCCCTGCTCAGAGATGGACTAGCTAAAGAAAGTTGCCCAGGTCTATGTCTAGTCAGTATTTTAATATCTCCAAGGATGGGGACTCCACAGTCTCTCTGAGCAACCTAATCCTGTACTTGGTCACCCTCACAGTAAGAAATTTTCTCCTATGTTTAAATGGAATTTTTTGAATTTGAATTTGTGCCCATTGCCTCTTGGCCTTTCACAGGATAGCACTGAGAAAAGTCTGGCTCCATATTCTTTGCTCCTCCATAAGGTATTTATACACAGTTTCAGCCTCTTCTTGTATAAGGGATGCTACAGTCCCTTCACCATCTTTGCGGCCCATTCCTGGACTTGCTCCAGTATGTCCATGTCCTTCTCACACTTGGGATTCCAGGAATGGACCCAGATCTCCATGGACTACTTACTCTGGAGGAAGGTTTCTGGACAGACGTGACCTTCACTGGCACTTCCAGTTGTACTTCTGTGTGTGGTTGGGCAATGCCCCAGCCTCTCCTTTAAGATACCCCTACCCTTCTTCATCCAGACACAAGATATGACAGAGCTGGATCTTTCCTTCATTTCTTCTGTCAGAAACATTTTATTCTTCCAGAAGAGGCTGCTTTTGCTAGTTTGGACAAGTGGTTGTAGGGATGGATGTGTTTAATTGATGGTTTGAACTGGCAAAGATTTGTCTGCTGAGAGAGTATGAACTGAACTGATAAGGAAATCCAAGGCTGCCTAGCTTTTAAACTGGGACTAAAGGCTCCAAAACGTGTGAAATATTTGACAGGAAAAAATAGTTTCACTAGATCCGTGTCATAAGATCAAAAAAGACTGAGCTGACAAAAAGCAGCCCCTTCTCTCAAGACCTGTTTGCAGCAGCCACAGCAGACTCTTGCATATTAGATAACACTCAGCATCCAAGCCATATGTCAGTTGAGATGCTAGCATACAGCTTGGATTATAAACAATGCCAGCTATAACACCTTAAGCAGCTTTTTTTCACTCTGTTTCCCTGTAGATTTCCTCATTGCCCCAGGCGATAGCTAACTTGTAGCCCTCACATGGTGCTTGTTCCATTGGGACAAAAATTTTTGTCAGGTCTGATGCAGAATGTATAGATGAAGTAGGATATTTGTTGCAATCTTGTATCCCTACCACAAACATCTTTCATTTCACTTTGTGAGTGTTCTTTCACCAGTCTAAGACTAGGGCATTGGAAACTACGCCATCAGTTTAGAATGAAATTTAGGGTAAAACTCTACCCTTACTTGGCCCCATGTAACCATTAATCCTTGTGACATGACATGTAAATAAAAGCAGTATGTCACCTCATTGTTTTGGAGTCTCACTTGGTCACTTTCTAATTATTATTCTTTTTCTCTCTTTTCCACTATTTGAGATTTTCCCAAAGTAGTTGGAAGTCACACAGAACTGGGTTAACAAAAGCTAGTTAAACAATGAAAAATGTATATTGATCTGAAACAGAGGATTAAAGATAGTTAGATAATAAATATCTAAGCAGGAGGATCCCATGAGGTCCATATCTCAACATGATTCTTAAGAGTAACACAAGTATTGTCCCATAGAGTTTCCTTCTTTAAAAACGTAGTAGATTGTAAGCATAGTGACAACCGAACTCCTCCTTTTCCAGATAATGGTTTAGCCACGATGCTGCTTTGGTGAACAAGAAAGATGCAGGACTGTTGCAGTGGTAACAGCTGTACGGATCCTATTGTTACAGATCCCAACAAGAAATGTCTCCCAGAATATTTGTCTCTTTAGTCTGCCTTCAACTCCTTAAATGACGTAGAAATTAGCATTACTGCTCAGCATTTATAAACGCCCCTTCTGCACCCTGTGACAGTAGGCCTTGTCTACATGGACTTTTCTGGTTTTAATAATTGACCTTGTTTGTCAGGCTGCCTGGCACATGCTGCTGCACAGACAGGCGTTTCAGTCCAGTTATCTTCTCCTTCATGCAACTGAGTCAGCACCAGGCTTATGTGCTGTTTACTGAAACACGGATGAAAAACTAGAAATCCAAGTGACATGTCCTCTCCATCAACACCACCAGGTGATAGCTAGAACAGGGAGAAGCCTTTAACGCTCCGAAGAGGAATGTACATGAAGGGAAAAAAAGATAAATTCACCCAGTCCAGAATAAGGGTGGTTTTTATCCCACAAGAACGCATATGAAAACCCTCATTTCCACAGAGCGAGACCCCTCTTTAGATTGCAGTCAGTGTTTCAAGGGGGATTTAAGGAAACAGACTGACATTTACAGGGAACAGTCTGGGAGGAGGCAGAGGAAACATGTCCCAACGCTGCTGTGACAAGTCACACAAGTGACAATGCACCTCTTTGAAGTGCTGGCATGAGGTGTCAGCAACAGCAAGCCAAGTCCTACCTCTGCTTCTAGCAGCTGATGTGTTACACACTTCCACAATGAGGTTTAGGTTTAAATGGGTGCATTACATAGGTGAAAACAAGTAAAACTGTTGGACAAATACAATTGCAAATATTCCCACTGGTACTGTGGTTGTCTTCCCACTCTCCTTTTCTTTGTAGTACAGAGGCTTTCTGACAGGAGCATTCTCTGAAAAAATTATTTTATTACCACACCTGTTATCAGCAAACATTCATTTATTTTCTCTTATTTCCATGTTGTCTCTTTATTTTTTTTTTTCTTAATATACTTCTTCTTGTTGTCATTGATTTTGTCTCTTATTTTCATTTTCTTCTTCCAAAGCTGCAATTATAAGTGTGGAGAATGCACGGTGGAAAAGGAGCAGCAGGTACTGAGGCAATGAAACACTGGCCATCCTTTCATGGGACTGTTTCCTTAAGATCTCCTCAGCAAGCTGAAGATACATGTATTCCTTCTTTCTCCAGAGTACATTGCTAGGAAGTATTTCAAACAGGCAATAGCCCTCATATCCTTTTGTTCTAAAATTAAGAAGTTATTTCATGGGCCACTTAATAAAGAATACTTTTAGTTGATTGGATTTTAATGAGAGAAAAAGACATTAGGAAGTTTGTGCCAAGGGGTGCTATATAAAAATAAATGACTGGTGTGAGCTATATTTTCCCTCTAATTAGTACTCTTGATGGGTGGGTAGTGTCAAAGCAGTGGGAAATGCAAAAATTTCAGGAGCTCAATATGAATTTAGTATTACTATTCAAGTAAGAGTCTGACATAGCACTATATAATCAAAGCATCCTCCAGCTCTGCAACATAATGAGTAAGACAAGGAAAGGTCTGAATAACACATAAACATCACTGAAATAACATTTATACTATTTCCGAAAAGTAGAATTTCTTCTTTTTAGAAATTACAGCAAATCTTCTTAAAGATGCCCTTGAATGCCTGAGGTTCCCCAGCTCCTGTTTCCCCTGCGGCCCCCAGCACTGCCACATTTTGGATCCTTTTCTCTGAGGATCCCTCAAAGTGCCCAGGCAGAACATTCTGCATTTGATTTTCACTGATGGGAAGTTGCTGGATGATGGTGACCAGCAAAGGACAGGGTACCTCTTTAGTGCCTCTTGGCATGCTCTTTAGTATCAGCTCCAGCTGCCACTGCAGAGTGGCACAGGTCTCCAATGACATTTGCTATATGCACCAGACACACCTGAATGTCTTGTATGCCCTGGAGGATCTCAAACAACAGCTCCTCTGGGTTTAGGGAACCTCAGTGCTTCTTCTGCATTGAAATGACTGAAACAGAAGTTTGCCTTAAAAGAGGGTGGGGTTTTTTTACCTTCTTGTACATAAAATACTATACGATACATGAAAATATAAACATAAATTTGCAGGAAGCTGCAGTGTTGCTATAACTTCCTTTCCTTGTTGAAGAAGAAATATTCCTAAAGTCTGTTCTGCTCTTCTTTTAGGTTCTAAGATAAACAAATAGTGATGGAGCACATAGGAACCACTGTTCACAGTATTCATGAGAAAGTGTCATAGGCCAGTTTAACCTTTGTCTTCTACCCACTCTAGAAAAAAGAAGGAACACCATATGCAATACTGATAGTTGTATACTGTAGACCAAATTTTCAGCCTTTCAGGCTATCATTACACTCTTCATTGGCCTCTGTGCTGCAACAGGTAAAACTAATATTTCAAAGTTATCAGAACTTTCCTATACAAATTTTTAACTCTCACTGTTAAAGGGCAAAACGGAAATGGATAATTGTGTTGTTACTGCTGTACCCCAGGAGCCTCAAACCAAGCTCAGAGTCCTGCTGAATTTGACAGCCTCAAAGACTCTACAGTGACAACTTCATATAAGATGAGATTTTGGCACAAGCTGCCTGCAACTGCTCCCCCGGCCACTGAGCACATTTAGGAGATGCCATTCACTTCTTCTCACTTAGGATCTTAGTGTGCATCCAAAATACAGTAAAGCTTTTTTTTTTTTTTTTCTTGAATTAAATACCTAATGTATCAATTGCCTCCATGGCAGGTAACCCCAAAGGCCTTGAGAGGAAGGGATTATATACCCATATTAGACATACCTTTGGAGGGCCAAAAAAGTGCTATGTCTGTCTTTTGTCTGCGCAAACAACACTAGTCGTTGCTTTAAATGTGCTCCACTCTGTAGCTGAATCTTAGAGACAGATTAAGTGCCTATATTTTGCAGCCTAGCTCCCACACAGTGATACTTAAAAATATGTCTGCAAACAGTCCTCAGGAGTACTTGAATCTAAAAAGGTGCAATGCACGTTTCATTTGATTTTACAGAAGAGAAATGAGGACCCTGGGTTGAAACATGCATTCGAGTTTCCAGCGGCTTCGTCAAGACAAGTTGATTCTCAATTGTGAAAACAGAAATCGGCACACAGCTACCATTAACTAGTTTTAACTTAAAGCAGAGGCAGGTCAAAACACCCTCGAGATCTATCTCTGTTTTGGGCAAAGTGTCCCAACAATACGCAGGAGTCCAAAGGAATTGCATCTAGCTTTTCTGGATCTTGGCCCTGTATCTTCAAGCAGTCTGGATGTTCGTTAGAAGGACCGATAATGCTTTTTTCTGATGGTCGTGCAGCAGCACAAACACTCAGCTTTGGAGTCTGAGCTCACACATTACTTTTGCTATATAAAAATAAAACTATGCTAGAATATTAAATGCAAATTACATACCAATAAAAATATCTGTAAGCAGGCTGTAATGATCACAAAAAACAATGTGCAGAGAGTAATTGCAGGACACCAGCTGCTACTATGTTAAGAAGATTTCTTTGTTTTTTTCTTTTTAAAACATCTGTTCTGTTTATAGAACCCTTCACTTTGGAGATTTTAATTCCTTTCAAGTATACAAAATAATTATACCTGTCAGTTTCTATTTAATTTGCTTGCAAAATTTTGAATATTTTTTTATCATTTCAAGTCCCAATAATAAGAGTAATCAGTCGTTTGCAGGGCTGTGTAAGAAATAATTATGTCAGCTTGTTCCCCACTACTGTAATGATGCGGTGTTTCATCAGATTGAACATAGCATATCATGTTGAAAATTGTATGAAAACGATAATGGCAACTCCTGATTTCTTTGAAAACTCTGAATCTGAAGAGACCCTGGAGAGCAGGAGAGATTCTTTTATAATTATATCAAGCTGAATCAAGAGCAATGCCTGTGAATAGAAAGGAGTTATTCATAATAACACCAGTGAAAGCAAAATTGGTCTAGCTGTCCGACAGGGAGAAAACCTTTGTGTTTCTGTAGTTATTTGCTTATTCTTGTGTATTCTCCTTAATTGTTACGTTTAGAGTAGCATAACTTTACCAGAAAAATGTGCAAAGGCTCTAGGTCTGCATGCAAGCTTCTGATTATCTGGTTTAGTGAGATACCACACTGACACAGGATGCTCTTTGGAGCAGATGGCAGCATGGGCACCTAAAATCTAAGTTATCTCCTCTAATATAAGGCATCTAACTGAGGGTACTATATCCCATACTTCGATGCTATCCATGATGAATTGTAGGCATCTCCAAGAGTAATTCAGATGTTAGGAGGAGATTGATCACTCTGGGAAGATACCTGCCGTGTTCAAATGCCTACAGAAAGAGCTGAGGAAAAATACGCTTCAGGTAAGAAGATCCTAGGATTTGCTGCAATAGCTCTGAGCCTACATTGTCTTCCCTACATTCACAGTTTTAAGATATAACTTGTGGTATCATTATTCTACGTTGTGCTAAAAATATATGTAGTTTATAAAGAAGAATCTATCATGCAGCAGTGCAATTTATAAGATTACTTATACATAAGGAGAAACGATGGTATTTCTAATTTTAAGCTGTTGTGTAAGGAAGATTAAGGCAAGAAAAAAGCAGAATGAACAGCTTGAAATTAGCAATGAAAGAAATCTGTCCAGTATTTCTCCACAACAGTCTCCACTGGTTTGGGAACAAAATAACAGCTGTCTTTGCATCTCCTGCATGTACAGATCTTAAACAGAGCAACACAAGATGTATAGAAAGAGGTAAAATTTCAGGGGTCACAGTTACTAGATTTGTGGTACCCAGGTGCAGGGAGACTTGAGGAAGGATTTGAAATGGAAGCATGAAACTTTCAGAGTGCCAAAATATATATATTTTGCATGCTATGTGTATAGACATATTTTAAAAAAATTCAAAATGGAGAAATGACGACTCTCATTATCTTTAGGATACCAGAGTCACAAAAGGCCTTACAAACATGGAATATGCCTTATCTGGATGCTAGTTAGACTCCTAACATTCCAATTTCCTTAGTTATTGCCTAGACTTTCACAGTCATATATAAAGGTCCTGTTACATTTAGACATCTTACCTTGGGCATGGCTGGAATACTCTCCAGCATACCAGTGCTAAGCAGCTATACAATTATGATGACAACATACACATATTCCTACACATTTTCCAGCTTCAGGACTTAAATCACTTGGTGTCTTCAGAGTGCAGCTATGAGGACCTTTGCTCTAGAGGAGGTGAAGCTTTTACCTTCTCACTGCTATTGTGTCTGATAATCTCCTGGTCAACACATCTTCTGAGGCTGTACTAATCTCAGGTTCATTTCTCCCCTCCAGTTGGAGATACCTGAACCTGTTTCAAAGACAAGACTATATTTCGTGGATGTTGCTTGGGTCTCCTGTGTGTACTCAGACTGATCATCCCTCGTTTCTGGGCTGAGAAGAAGGAGAGAGGGAAAAAAAGTCTTCTTTAGCCTCCTTGTTTCCAGGGTCACCACGCAATATGACTGATTGGGCGGAATTTCAGTTGGGAATTTCAGTGTGTTAAACAATGGTATTTAGAAACTCATTCCCATGCTTTGTGAAGCTATGAATTCAGTGTCCAGCATGGACACCAGCACCCTTGATCCCGAGAGAAATAGTGACATCCCTCCCATAATATTTCTTGCCATCTGAGATGTCCTCTCTGCACGGCTCCTGCGCATTGTATGGGCAGCCAACACCCCTAATTCAGGAGTATGGATGCCGGTAGGCAGCCCGCTTCTTTAACAGTTGCCAAGGGAAGTCTCAGAATTACAATGCTAAATGTCTTTTAAAGAGATAGCTTTTACTAGGAGCAGGCTTTTACTTTCCTTTTTATTGCAAGGGACAGCTTTCACATAGGTGATAAGGGAAATAGCATAGATAAGGCATGGTGAGTTTTGAAGACAATGGGGGAAGACCATAGGATAATATAATTATCCTTTTTTTTTTTTTAAATTTTTTTTTTAACACAGTACTTTTCCATACAGAACAATACTAAAATAAGACACAGGAACCTCACTCAGCTCCAGGTAGGATTTCATGCCATGCTTTACTGGAGAGCTCAGGAAAACAGCAACATCATTTTATACTCTGCGTCAGAATGGCTTGTCCTCATGAATCTGTAGAGACGAGTATGCATTCAATTTTTATTTTTATTGCCATCCTTTCTACTACCTGTTAACTACTTAAAATGACAGTGTCATTGCTGTTACTGTTGTTCAATTATCTTGCACAGTTTTCCTATCTCTTTGCCTGGGCAGGCAGGAGGAAGAGAAGCATTAAAACCCAGGCACACTGCAGAATCTCCCCACTGTTGAATACTTCACGTGAAGTGCTGCGCGGAGGAAGCTGAATGCAGTCCAAGGTATTTTACTGATCCTACTAAAGAGGAACCTAGCCTACGGACTCTTAAATGTCTATTAAATTATTATTTATCTCTGTAATGATGTTGAGCACTCTAGTAACAAAAAATTTTGCACACTGTCAAAGAAGATTCAGACTAACTTAATTTCACCACCAGTCACTTTTACTGTTTTTGTCCTGCCTTGTAGATTACATTTAAGGTACTCAATGATAATACAATTGTATCCTATTAAAAACAAACAAAAAACAACCCAACAGTCTAGTGCAGTAGTAAAATCTGCCACCAGTACCTTGTGTTATCACCAGAGTTCTTTATAACTCAAGGCAGTTGGGGTTGGAGATGTCACTGTCCCAATTTCCCCTCTTATAGATTGATCTTGGTTTGGAGAAAGCAGGCTGGGAAGAAAGAGGAGAAATTTGTTCTTCACAACAGAGGACCAAGGACTCTGTATTGTTGCTTACACCCAGAATGGTCTGGACACCTGCACCATCCAGCAAACCTCTGCAACAACCTTGAGTTGAAGCAAAAGCACATGCTTCGGATAAAGATCTCCTTGTCAGCTTCCCAATAAGCCGCATCCCCTGAAAAATCTTCATGTGTCTCAAGCGTTCAACCTTGTTGGTCACTGACTGAGAGAGCTATCATATTAACTGAGTGCCAGAAGGGTGCATAAGAAATAGGTCAGATGACTCTCTGCAGATGTCTATCCTTCCACTAAGTGTAAAGGCAGCCTATGATGACTTCATGTCCCTGTCTGCAAATAAAACCCCTGAAGTTACCCTCTCCAGTCTCTACTCCCAGTGCAGGACTGTGCTGCCATTAGTCTGTATTATTGACATTGAGAGCCCTTTTGCAATCCCATGTCGGTGCAAATGCCGGTCATTTCCCAGCTGTGTAGCAGAGTAAGATCTGGGTGACTACCAGCCCTACCTTCCTATGCCATGATTTCCTTGGAAAGGGAACTTGGGTGCACATCCCAATCAGAAGTTGCAGTGTGGTGCAACTGCCCCTCCATCCCTACAGGTCTCATCTCTAGATGATTGGATGACTCCTGAGTCTACCATCTTCTACGGCATTTCCTGATCTGTTAGCTACTCAGAAACCTATTCCTAAAAACCTCATTTTCCACATGCATCAGGAAGGAAGCATATACAGGTAGTACATGTTGGTGAATGGTACTGCAGGACCTGGGTAAGGGACATGCATACAGCCTGAGATGATGCAATTCTTCTTTCATGTAACTGTTTCAGTGGGGATGTTTAATCAGGTCTAAGTATAAGAAGTATTTGTGCCTTTGCCAAAGAGTACAAATGATTGGTTCTAATACCTCTAACTTGCATGTAAGAGTCAGGTGGCTAATAAAACAATCTGCCTAAAAAAAATGTGACTGTTATTATACACACAGGCAATGCAGAGAGTGAGGTGCCTTTGGAAATATCCAGAGGGAGACCCTGTCCCAGTGAAGTGAAATTCCTAAACTGAGAAGGAAGCCTTTAATAAAATTTAGATGGTAGCTCTGCACTTAGCTAGGCAGACTGGACATTCTTTCAACACCCTAAAATAATGTAGCCTCATCACCAGCATTATCTCTGCACACCTTTCTTCATCTTTCCTTGAAAATTTAACAAACATATTGGATATCTGACTACAATAATTACTCTTCCCCAGCAAGCACCTAGTTGTTGATTGACTTATGTGGTTTTGGGTTCTGTCACAAAATATTTTCCTAAACAGATAAAATGACACGAAAGGCTTTTCCAGGATGCATCCAAAGCTGATCCCAGATGGGAGCTCTACTCTTCCTTTGTACACGTCATGCTTATGCAACTAATTCAGTTAGTTGCAATAGCTTAATTTCCTTGGAAATATGTAGTGTCTCCTCATCTAAATTTGCGCTCTCTTGCATACCCAGAGGTTGAGGCGCAAAGTCTCAAATAGTTTTGTCATATATTCTCAGTCTGTTCTGCAGATAAGAATCCACAGACTTCTTTTGCCTCTGCTCATCTGCAGACCTTTATTTTCTGATTGAAATTGGCCCACCGCCTTCAATAAATACATCCACGCACACTGCTGCTCAAATCCAAGGCAGTGCAGGTGAGAAAGATTTAATGCTGGAATTTTAGTCAATATTGTTTGTACAATAAAATCGTCCCAAGATCAAAACTGAGTTGGAAAAGCTATTGGAGTATTGTAATTTTAAAATACAGACACAAACTAATCCCTAACGTGTTCTCAGCTGAATTCTTTAGGGACAGGTTTGGTCTGATTTCTGGACTTTTGGCCAAATACATTCTGTTAGCCTCTGTCAGCCTCATAAATAAATATTGATGTAGGCTTTGTAAATGTATTGATGATGACTGCCATTTTCCTGTAAAGTTCCTACATAGGCAATATTTCATGATGAACACAGTAGAATGGCTAGCGTAAAGAAGATTCTGAACAAAATTAATTCTCTTATGTTGTAGTACCACAGTTGTGGATCAAATCCACTGAAGGATGAGCAATGACATAGCTCAGAAATAATTATTGCATCAAGAGGATAGTACTTTCAGGTATGCACTACAGGGAAATGGCTAATGTGTGTCAGAGTTTGTCATCCTTTTAAATACTTAAAATCCTTTAAATACTTTAAATACTAAAGCAACTCCTGTTGCTTTAGGAATAAATCAGCATAATTCCTGTGATCTGTCATCATTAGAGATTTGCTGATCTACAATAGTGAAGAATTAGATCCACAGAACAGTAATATTAACTGTGATTATTGTCATTTATGTGCTTAAATGATTTTACATGCACAGTTTGACAACCCCATTGGAATATAGCCTGAACACTGAGGAAACATATTACTGTATTTGGACACAATGGATCCATAAAGACATCTGACTGTATAGGGCATCAAATACAATGATCCCATGTATTTGTGACTACAAGTTGCTTTCACCAGTTTCTGCTACTTTTTGCAAGCTTAAGGCTTATGTGGGAGATGATCTAGGCAAGTATAAATATATGTGTGTTCTTAATGAAAAATTTACGGCCTAAAACTGATCAAACATTAGCACAACTAGCAAAATCCTCTATTATAGTTTGAGTTGTAAGGGACCTTCAAAGGTCATCTAGTCCAACCCCCCTGCAATGAGCAGGGACATCTGCAACTAGATCAGGTTGCTTAGAGCCCTGTACAGCCTGGCCTGGGATGTCTCCAAGGATGGCGCATCCACCACCTCTCTGGGAAACCTGTGCCCTCAGTGTAACAAATTTCTTCCTCGTGTCGAGCCTGAATCTCCCCTTTTAATTTAAAACCATTACCCCTTGTCCTGTTGCAATAGGCCCTGCTAAAAAGTCTGCCCCCATCTTTCTTACAGGCCCCTTTTAAGTACTGAAAGGCCGCAATAAGGTCTCCCTGGAGCCTTCTCCAGGCTGAACAGCCCCAACTCTCTCAGCCTGTCCTCACAGCAGAGCTGTTCCAGCCCTCTGATCATTTTCATGTCCCTCTTCTGGCCCCTCTCCAACAGGTCCATGTCTTTCCTGTACTGAGGGCTCCAGAGCTGGACACAGGACTCCAGGTGGGGTCTCACCAGAGCAGAGGGGCAGAATCACCTCCTTCAACCTTCTGGCCATGCTGCTTTTGATGCAGCCCAAGGTACAATTTGCCTTTTGGGCTGCAAGTGCACGTTGCGGCTCATGTCCAATTTTTCATACATTAGTACCTCCAAGTCCTTCTCCACAGGATTCCTCTCAATCCCTTCGTCAGCCTGTAGTGATACCAGGGATTGCCCCGACCCAGATCCAGGACATTGCACTTGGCCTTGTTGAACCTCATGAGGTTTGTGTGGGCCCACTTCTTGACCTTGTCCAGGTCCCTCTGGATGGCATCCTGTCCATCAGGACAGGATCATCATCAACTGTACCACTCAGCTTTGTGTCGTCTTGCTGAGGGTGCACTCAATCCCAGTGTCTATGTCATTGATGAAGATATCAAACAGTACTGTTCCCAGTATGGACCCCTGAGGGACACCACTTGCCACCAGTGTCCATCCAGACATTGTGCTGTTGACCACTACTCTTTGGGTGGGTGCGACCATCCAGACAGTTCCCCATCAAATCCATATCTCTCCAATTAAGAGAGATGGATATTGTGGGGGACCATGTCAAAGGCTTTACGGAAGTCGAGATAGATGACATCCGTAGCCCTTCCTTTGTCCACTGATGTAGTTACTCCATCATAGAAGGTCACTTGGTTGGTCAGGCAGTACTTGCCCTTGGTGAAGCCATGCTGGCTGTCTTGAATCATGTCCCTGTCCTCCATGTGCCTTAGCATAACTTCTAGAAGGATCTGTTCCACGACATTCCCAGGCACAGATGTGAGGCTGACAGGTCAGTAGTTCCCGGAGTCCTCCTTTCTACCGCTTTTTAAAAATGGGTGCAATGTTTCCCTTTTTACCATCACCAGGAACTTCACCTGACTGCCACGACTTCTCAAATGTCATAGAGGGTGGCTTGGCAACTATATCAGCCAATTCCCTCGGGACTCTAGGATGCATCTCACAAGGTCCCATGGACTTATGTATATTAAAGTTCCGTAAGTGGTAACAAATCTGATTCTCACAGTGGGAGGGATTTTGCTCTCCCAGTTTCTGTCTTGCAGTTTACCCACTCTAGAAGTGTGGGAAGAGAGCTTGCCCATGAAGACTGAGGCAAAGAAGTTGTTGAGTATCTCAGCCTTCTCTTCATCTGTGGTTACCGGTTTACCAGTCTTGCTTATCTGAGGGATACACTTTCTTTGACCTTCCTTTTCTGGTTGACATTAGCTGTAGAAGCCCTTCTTGTTATTCTTTGCATCCCTTGCCAAGTTCAGGTCCAGCTGCACCTTTGCCTTCCTGACTCCATCTCTGCACAACCAGGCAGTGTCCCTACACTCTTCGCAGGATACCTGTCCCTGCTTCCACTGCTTGTGCATTTCCTTCTTTCATTTATTAGATCCACTCACGTATGAAGATTCTTACTTCCAAATAAGCATATTTCATTTCTAGATATTCTGAAGTTTGGAACACAGCAGGACTTTTTTTTTTTTTTCCAATGTATTTTTTTTTATCATTAGGGCAACTGAACAGTAGATAATATTGATCTGGCCCCTTTCTCAGTTTTAAAGTTTGAGACCACGTGTATTGAGCTGTGAGGTTTTAACTAGCATCTCCTAAAACTTACACCATGAGGGGTTTTGGACTGATAAGCTACAGAAAATTTCCAGAAAAACATGCTTTCTTCATTCTGAACCCAGACTTCCAGTGGGCTGTCCCCAGATGGGGACTCCACAGCAGGGATCTAGCCCCAGTGTAGCACAGAGGACCCAGAAGATGGAGACCTCAGGTCATCTGTGGAACCCTGGAAGCCCATGTTGCCACGTGGGGAGCTCAAGAGAGCTTGCAGGTGATCTGGCGCTCCTATGCCGTGGTAGCTCACACACCAGTATGGTCTGGGGCAGGCAGGAGAGCAGGTAGGAGGCAACCCAGTGGGCAGTCTGCCACCCTCCCGGCTGCTCAGCACAAATTCTGGGGAAATTCCAGCAGAAAACTGTCCCAATGGGAAATTTTTTTCTGCTTTACACATGTCAGAGCAAAGTTCATTTCATCCCCATGAGATTTAGGGTGTCCGTGTGGGATCACGAATTAAAAAAAAAAAAAAATCAGAAGCAAAAAGAAAATATTATGAAATCAGAAACAGCACTTGTCTGTACAGCAGGAAAGAGACATCTAATGAAAAGAGCTTGTAATTTAGTAAAGACAGTTTATCCAGTTAACAAATAATATGAAACATCAGCTCTGAACCAGACTGCACTCACTGACTTCAGCAACGCTTCTGAGAACATAAAGTAATACTTCGCACTGCTCCACTTCCCAGGACCTGCCTGAATAAGGGTCCTGTCTTTGCAGCATCTTTCTTGTGTAAGCAAATGAAAAAGACTGATTGGAATTTATTGTTTTGAAGAAAGTTGTAGCTGACTACTTCCTTCACACACTCTGACTCCTCGCAAAGCTTTTTGCCTGACTTCCTGCCTATTTCATGGGGATCTGGGCTTTACCACGAGACACATACAGTACAATTTTGGAAATAACAAGATGAGCATTCGCTACTCTGCTATTCCCAACATTCTATATAATTGCTGCTTTTAACCCAGTTCCTTTGTGTTGCCTGAGAACTATGCTCTCCCCTGATGAAAATAACAGAGGATAATGTAAAGAATAGCACAACACTTCAGAAGCACCTCCAAAACAAAGCTTTATTTTGGTCAAACCTATTTTTTTAAACTCCTTTCTATTTTACTTTTTGCATCATGTTTAGCTGTACAATATACTTTTTCAAAGACATTATATACATTATATAAACTCAGGATCCACATGGACCCCTTGGGATATTGTCGATTTTAACCTCTTTTTTTCCTTTTTTTTAAAGAAAATATTGGTCTTGGTTTTGCAAATATGTGACACATGCAGATGCACATTAAAATTGAAGTCTGTTTTAAAGGTTTTCAAAGCAAAGATATCCCCACTTTTATTTCCATGCTTTTTTTTTTTTTTTTTACAAGAAAAGTCATGTATTTCTTGGCTGTTATTGAAGCCTCTACATCCAACAAAGCATTCAAACATCTTCAGTGTCTCTACATTTAAAGGGTTTCTTAAGAATTTCGAGTTCTATTTTGCATGATGAAAGTTGTTTTTCTGTCCTTTATTTCCTACGACTTCTGTAAGAAATTAACTTGTAAATTGCAGCTCTGGAGGAAATATCCAAATATCACATATCCCAGTTCTGGTACATTTCCTCTGACATTTTGTCAAACATGACATCGCTTTCACTCTCATTTAGAAGAATCCAGTAGAACCCCGCATGCAGTATTTGCTCTGTTCTTGGCAGAATCCATGCTCCACAAGTACTCCTCTTTCTGGAAAGGATGACCTCCATGGATCCACTCCTTTTTCTGCTGTACTGCTGATGTGGGTTTTATTGTGGGAACCAAATACTGAATTGTTCACAGTGCCTACTGTTTAATACAGACTTGCTTCTAAAAGTCAGGAAAATCTCTCGGTTTGTTTTTTTTTTTTTAAGGGAATAGGTCATTTCTGGCAAGCCGGCAAAAGAATTCTGGCAAGAGGTTCTAGATTTGCAGCACTAGAGACTACGCAGCCACTGGTGTCTAGCAGACAAAATTAAATAACTGTCTATTCAAACTTGTCTCCAAAAAATAATAGATTCTACTCTAATGGACATGTGCACCTCTGTTATCTCCAGCAACCTCAGACTCAAATTTGGTTCAGGCTTCTTCCAGTTATCTGAACAACCTTTTATTCCCAGTATTTTTTGCACCATTCTTTTCTGATGTTGCTGTCCAGGTGAAATTTCCCCTCCCTTGTGCCACTCCTGATTTTGGAACACAAACTTCTTCACATAAAGCATTACAAAACCAAAAAAAAATCCAGACTAAAAAAGTCCACATTTGCTGCAAATCACTAATCACTGTTATTTTTGCACAGGGAGAGCAAAACTGAGAAGGCAGTGGGTTTTAAATGTAGGATAGTAGGATAGTCTAAGAAAAAACAACTAAAATAAGAAGAGTTATCCTTCATGACAAGTCAAAGGTTAGTCAGCTCCCAGGAGCTCTGCACGATCTTGTTCTTTCAGACTGTCTAATGCTTATTAGCTGATAACTTTGTGTGTATAAGGTGCTCCCTAGACTGTGTTCTCTTGGAGAAGCCTATGCTAATGCTACCCAGAGTATGGCAGATAAATCTGTTTTCTCACTTTTACCCTTCTGATTCACTTCCCCATCCTACTGGGTGAGTGTGAATGAGTGACTGTAGCACTTATTTGCTGACTGGGGTTAAACCACAACACTAACTTATGTGTTTCAATCAGATTCTGTCAATACTGTCCCAGATTTCCATGAGAAAATACCATTTGGTAAAGTCTAAAATTTATTCAGAACTTGTCAGGTTAGATGGACTTTGGAAGAGGATTGTAAAATTTCAGCACCTGTGATTCTGCACCACCCAAGAATCCAGGAGCTTTGAAGCTGCCTGTTGTGAAGAGACTAATACACCCAAGCTCTCCTCTCCAACCACCTCAACCACACTAACCTCAATAGCTTCCATGTGTTCACCATGAAGTTGCTTTTTTATCAAGAATTCTCAGCAGTCACATGGTCAGGAAGGATTTTTTTTCCTTATAAATCCCCATGAGAAGGTGTTTTATCTGAATTTCCGGGTTGCAAAATAAGTATTTTAATAGTCTTAGTATTACTCAGATCAAGGAAGGAAGGAATGAAGATCTCAATCTTCAACCAGCCCTGAGTGGAATGCACCAAAGTAGAGGTGTGTTGGACAACATCAGATCTGGTTCAGCACTGAGTACCAGTGTAAGTAGCAACACTAAATAAAAAGGGCACTTTTACTTCCTAGCCTATTGACACTGGGAAAAAACTGGGAAAAATTCTCCCTTGCTTGTTTAGCCAAGCCACGGGGAGATACTGGTCCAAACAATTTTAGAAAGTGAGCTAGTTCTTAGCAAGGATGTTGGTTTGTATGTGCAGTTTGAATTCAATAATCTAACTTAATAATCAAGTTGCCATTTGCTAATGAGCCCCTGGACTCTTCATCCAGAAAGGACAGCACGCTTACAGTTCAACAAATCTGAAAACCCTGAGCGACCAAAAAAAAAAAAGTTAGAGAAAAAAGTTAGATCTACAGTGAACTTCTTGACGCTACAGTTTCTTGCAGTATAGATTCTGCATTTTCACCACCACAAGGATAAAAGTAGTTTAATTCACTGCAGTTTCAGGAATGTTTAAAGGACTCGGCAAACACACATACACTCTAACATGAGAGTATTTCATGCAAAATCTCCAGGGCTTGGTCATCACGACTTACCAATTTTCCAGTTCATCTGGATGACAATAATGTTCTGAAAGTAATCCCCAACCAGGTATTAGAGGTGTAGACAGAGGACTGCAAACAAATAAGTTAATCCTTATGAAGAAGACCCTCACCACCTTCTTCTTTGAAGAAAACCCCTTCCCCACCCTGAGATGTCGTTGCTGACAGTGCATGCTCACAGTCCGTAGGCCTTGTGAGTTAACAGAGGTTAGTGTAACCATTAAGGAAATATTTCAAAAAATAATCTCCATAATGCCCACTCTTCCTACCTGTTTGGTTTGAGTTGAGAGCAACATGTGGAGTCAGGAACTTTTGGGATTTCCACTTTTTTCACATTAAGACATACTTTGTTGTTGCCTTCTCAAACGGAGCAGCAGAAAAGCTACTTGCCTTTGCTTTGTGCCGATCTTTTCCTTGAATAATTCTGCCAGATCTTCTGCGAAGAATGAGTAAAAGATAAGACAAACAGGCAGAATAACCTAAGGAGAGGTAAAAGGACAAGTGCTGTGTGAGATGGGTGAGAGGCAGAGGGAAAAAGAATAGAATGGAGAGGAAAAGAAAATGGAGGAATGAGATATGGAGCAATCAGTAAGACATTTCATAAAACTGAGCTTAAAATAAAAGTAAGAGGCAGAGAAACAGTAAGAGAACAAATCGAGAGGCTAGAAGAATGGGAGAACATGGGGACTGTACCTTGATGGACATTTAAGTTCCCGCAAGGGCAGAACCTGGGAAAAATCCAGGGTTTTAGGCTGAGAAAACAGAAGTACTACTACTGTCCTTGCAGTCAAGCTGAGCAGCTGATCATCAAAACACAAATGATTTTGCATGCCAGGTGACTTAAATATGTCCAACGCATCAAAGGGAGATTTACAACAGAACCTAAATTCAGTTCTTGCACAAGTTTTGCAATGAAGCCCTGGGGGCTAGTAGTTCACTCTCACATACTAACCCTGCACAGGTGTTCACACATCAGATGGATGTACAATCTGTCCTCCAAAACCATTAGTTCATTACACCGTGAACCACTTGTTCATTATACCAGGAAAACTGGGCTGTTTCCCTTGTCTTGATAATTTGGCCTGTGGCCGATGATTGCTAATTCTTTTTTTTTTTAGAATATTCTAATTTGATACTTCTTCCTCTGTTAGAATCTTGTCATAAGTCATAACTATTTTAAAATTACTTGTGGGTGAATGAAAAACATGAATATTGCAAAATAATTCATTTTTAAGATATTTAAAGGGCTGTAATGATCTTGAGACTCAGATGGTTATTGCAACTTGAGCAATGAATAAAAATGTGGGATTACAAGCAAGATGCAGATGTAGTAAGATTTTTTTCATCACTTTTTGAGTCGTTGTCACGTGTTTCAATTATGTGGGTGCTCTAGAAGCTGAGAAAGAGTCCAGAACAAAACTTCCTCTTTGTTATCCCTAGGCTGCATTGAGGAGTACGAGGCATTAGGAAATGCAGGCCTTAATGTTATTCCAAGTATGGTTGGAGGGAGGAAGGCATAGACAAGTAGGAAGAATAAAAATTTCCTATATAGAACACAAGATGTATGTGTGAAAAAGAAGAAATAATTTCTGCAGCTATGTCTAGCCTAATGTTTATGGTTGCCCTGTAAATTAATTTGGTCTATTGCCAACTAATTCAGCTTAACACTCACCTTGGAAAATTATGACCCAGACATTTTATAAAGCCATATGTTTAAATCTTAAGGCTTTGGATGCATGGGACACATAAGAGAAGCTCTCATAGAGCCTTGGTCCAAAGGATAGGCTTAATTTAAGCTGAGGATTCTGATGCATCCCATTACAGTAGGCAGGCCTACAACCATGGGTATAACTAAACACTTTGTGGTGATACAAGGAATTAACTAATTAACACTTGACTAATCAATACTTAAAGAACTAACACTTAAGGAGCTAACGCTTAGAGAGCAAACCCTTAACCCACAACACTTAGAACCCTTAACCCACATTACAATTGCCTAGCTTTGCTTAGCCTTGTGTAAGAGAAACAAAAGTTTATTGATGACTTTACAGGCCTTGCAGGGAGACAAAATCTTGGGTGCATCCTTGGTGCATCCTTGGGTGAATTAGATAACCAAAACTTGAACACAGGGCAGGAGATACGCCAGTTCTAACCAACTCAGCAGTCTGAGTCCCAGCCAGCTCATCACACCAGGCCAGAGGTGAACATGTACAGAGAAGATGACCCCGGTCCACGATCACTGCGCAGGCACAACGAAGAGGGGCCAAAGGTCGAGACTATAGAAATGATTTCCTGGAACTCATTGTAATAAGAACCGCCTTCTCGGGGCCAGGTTATGAATATGTATAGGCGTTCCTAGAACTTTCATGAATATGTAACACTTTACAGTATTTAACTAAGCTCACAGCTACTGGAAATTTGCACACGTCTTTGGTGAAAATTATTTCCCCATGTGTCCAGCGCTGAAATAAACATACCTGCTTTACAATCTTACAGGTTGTAAGGTCACTTTCTGCATGTCAGTGGAACTGGGACCAAACTTCCCTTTTCTTATTCAAGCTCCTATTACCCTTTCTTAGAAAAAATAAAAAAATAAAAATTAAAAATAAATAAATAAATAAATAAAGTCTGCAGTAATGAACATGTCCAGAATGTGAAACTGAGAGATTGAAGTAACCATAATTCTTCTTCTCATTCCACTCTAGAGCTCGAAGTCTTTCTGGGTGAATTCTCTGGGTTATCAATGGATTTCTGGGACACATCAGTGGTGAAATTTAGCGTTAAGAAAAAAATCAAATAACAGCACATTTCTGCACATTTTATTTGCTGTAATGAATATATGTGGAATTGGATATCATGAAGCATTTTATGTGGTAATTTTTACATTTTCAGGAGAGAGTCAAGTCTGGGCTAAAAACATTGAGTAGGGAGAGAATAATTATGATCTGGCTTGTGCTGCCTCTCTCCCACTGCCTTGGCAGTGGAGGGTTTCAGGTGAACAATATAATGCTACTTTAGCCAAAGCACACATTTTTCTTCACTGTCAAGAAGCTGTTAATCAACTTAAAGACAATTGATGTTTTCACACATTGCTCTGTGTTCTCATGAAAGACCTGAAGGAGAAGCAATCTAAGACTTCGCTGAGAGCAAAATACCATCATTTTATCTCCCAAAGTGTGAGGATTCCTGAGGACAGTGCCCAGCTTAGCCATCAGCTAAAGGCCATTGAAAGCAGCAGAGTGGGTACTGTTTGATATCCTTGTGACTTCTAACCTTTGCTAAAGTGCTCGGTGAATTAGCACATGGGATGTTTTTCTTGATATTTACACACACAGGGGATGCCCTGAACACTGGCAAGCTGGTGTGCCAATATTTACAGTTCTGCCAAGGGGCTCCTTGAAAATGCCTCTTCGTGTGACCTGACAGCCTGGAAATTCCACTCCTAAGCCTGGCAACCAAATTAACTTTTGTCCAGTTAAAATCGTTTTCAACTTTGCTCTGACTCCTGTTTTACTCCCAGCTGAAAATCACTGCCTGCCACACAGCCCAAGCCAACACAACTGCAGCAACGCTTCGGCCATCAGGGGAATGCATCCATGCCACAGGGTCCTGATGTCCTGGGAAGCCAGGCGGGATTGCTCAGTTATCCGCAGCATCACTGGGCACTTACATTTTGAAAGATTTTGTCATGGTATCCTATAAATCAGACAAGGAAAGTAAAACCCATTAGAGCCCAGGATGCTCCTGTGTAATGCTGACCAGTGCTACCCTGAACCCAGCACAAGTTGGCAACTGGTGCCAGGAACAGTCATCTAGGGAAAGGCTCTGGGGCACGACTGTTCATTTAAGTAAAAAGGTCACACTTATAATTTCAGGTCATTGTCTAAATGTGGATATACTCTGGTCTGGCAGGAGTTCATTGTAAATGAACATCCATGGGCAGTTCTTTGTAGTGTAATGACTCAGTAGAAGCAAACAAGCCCCTGAAATTGGCAGCTCTTTCTACCAATGAAGTTAGCGGCATAGATAGAAAGCAAAGAAACCTTCTCAGATAGCCCTTCAGCCCAGGAAATTAGATGAAAGCTTAGTTCCCCCTAACTTTGGCTGCCTAACTGTGGTCCTTCCATAGGCACCTTGATAAGGTGCTAGAGACCTGAGGAGAGTTTAAATGCCTCATGAAGCAGGTAACCCTCCAGGGACAAGGACAGAGCCACATCTCCACCCCCAGCTCCCACCCAACCCTTCTCAAAGAGCCTGCATAGTGGGAGAGGGAAACCAGAATCAAAATGGAGCTCCCTCTTGAGGTGAAGTCTGGGCTCTGTACAAAGTTTCACCAGTGGCAAAAGGGATAACTTCCTCAGGTTTTTGCAAGACTTTATCTGGTTAAGGGAAAAATGGGACTCAGTTACTGTGCAACAGACTTGTGATGACATCTGCAGACATCAGCTCAAAGATACCTGGAGAGGTTATTAAGTTTTTGAAGATATTCTGCATTCTAAAATGTTATTCCATCAGTAGTTATGCAATTCTAAGAAGACATTTAAGAATCTTAGTTGACTTTTAAGTCAGAAGTTCTTACTTTGTGAATTCCTGAAAAACTCATTACACGATACAGTTCAAATTGAGTTTTACCTAAAGATCATATTATAGACCCTCAAAGAAACTTTTTATGACCTTGTCCAGTAAAGTTTTGAAAACTACCAAGGATGGAGATTTCCACAGCCTCCTTGGGTCACTGTTCTAGTGCTTCTTCGTTCTCACTTTGAAGGTTTTTTTGTATTTTAACCAGTGATACACCTACAATCCTGAGATTTGTCTCAAGACCTGTTTTTTTTCCAAACCTTGAACTCTTGAGTTGAAAATCTTGGCCTAAGTAAGTGTCAGATTCGCACATCTTTTATTTCTATTGTTTGCATTAATTTTGACTGTTGGCAGTCTGATCACATTGGCAAAGTGCATTACATTCAGGTCATATCTTAGAATGAAATAAAAAACATCCAGACAAAAACAATAACAAAATTAATTATCTTACTGATTCTGGAAAAACACACATAACTGCAGCTGTTCAGGCTCAGTAAAGAACTTTTTGTGTCTTTTTAAATACTAACTACTTAATGAGTTCCCAATTTTCCCCAAGCTATTTGTAATCAGTGCACATTGCGTACAGCACATTCAGGCAGTGGCTAATGCCTTTGCTTCCAACGTTTCTATTCAACAGTAATAAGGGCTTCAGCAGAGCCCTAAGTTGCTGTAAGTAAGTGGATAAGCAAAATCTATTCTGATCTTCAGTGCTACTTCCAAGTGGCACAGGCAAAGGAAGATTCTTACTTTGCTTTCTCTGCTCAAATAACTTGTTCAAGCAAACTAAGAAAGGTAAGGATATTTTTGCTTGCACATAACTATATTTGGCCACAATTTGCACTAATTCCAAGCCAAGAAAATTCAAGATGGATTGAACTCCTTCTGTGTTTTTTGTTCCTGTCGCTTTTGGTTTTACCAGGACTAATCAAGCATATTGCAAACATTTTTTTGAATGAAAGAGCAGTTATAATGTTCCCCACTTCTCAATATCTCCAGAGTAGGTCAAACCACAGACATGAAGTTGTTCATCTTCATTATAACCATAGAAACAGCCTCTGGTTATAGAGAAATGAAAATAGTTTAAAACATGCTTTTCTATTAACAACTTCCTTTCAAATTGTCACATGTGCTCTGACTTTATCATTCCCGGATAATACAGGATGGCCTATATTATTGATGAAAGGCAGCAATTTGTTGTGTTGTACAAAAATAAAAAAGGAATTGTGAGATTTTTTTTGTCTCCTATCTGGACAGATCTTCAACTAATGTAGGTTTAAACCCATTGAGGTTTATTCCCTTCATTGGGCTATTGCATTAGAGATCGTAGTAGTTAGAGGCATCCCAGGTGGGTCATGGCTTGGTTGCCTGTGGTGATAGGTAGATGTGGAGACTGGTCAGACCCTGTCCAGCTTCAGTGGCTGCACCCTGGGGTGCAGCATGGGCCATGCCCAGAGCACCCCAGGGGCAGTGCAAAGCCTTCCCTGGAGTTCACAAAGTCCCACCTCTTTGCTAAAGTTAATATTTAATTTCTGATGGCAGATGGCCCTTCAAAGCCCTGGGGTAAAAGGCATTGTCTTTTTATCCTGTCTCCTCACTGTCTCCTTCAGAAGTAATGAGCTGCCATCTAATGTTCCCAAATAAATCACCCTAATATCCTATAATGTTTAATAAATAGCACAATAAGCTGGATTTAAAACCGGAACACTTAAGACCACTCTGATATACTTTTCACCATCTGATTTATTTTAACATCCCTCATATTTGAATTTCATGAGGAAAAAGCCCCAGAGTTTGACAACTACAGCGAACTCCTCAGTCTGCAGTGCTGGGATTTGCATGTTGCCTGCTGGTCAAAGCTGTACAGCTCATCTTTCATCAGCATCTCTTGTAGCATCAGCAGAGTGGGATTAGTAGAGCACAAGGCTGCACTGGGTGCACGTTAGCTCTTCGAACTCTGTGGTTCTTCAAAACCCCTGCTCAGCAGATACCAGTGCTGAAGAAGTTTAAATTCTGGTTGGCTGGCATACATGAAACCATCAAAATCTTTACATCAGTTCCCCAGCTCACAGGGAAATGAACTTCATACCCTTTATTCTCTTAATATTTAATGATTAGACAAAAGACGGCACAGGTTCAGAAGAAGAGTTTGAGAAAGGCTAAGCCTGGAATACCCTAGACCTTGGTGATTCCTGCCCTCTGTTGGGATGGCAGTTGGATTTGAGACCTCCCTTTATACTACCACCCAGAGTGAGATTTCTGAACATATCCTGGGAGTGCCATTGCCAACAGATTCCCAGCATTTGTCCCTGGTTTCTGCGATACAAGGCTGACTGGGTTTTTCTGCAGACTCGAAGAGGTAATTCACAGCTGAGAAGCCCAAAAGGTGACAAGCCCATGTAAATACAACAGATACAAGTGATCACTTGACTGTGAGAGCTGGGAATGAGGCAGGGTGCTTTTATTTGTCATGTTTCCCAGGCTATCTTGAAGGCTTCTTACTCATCTGTGCTGATTGTAGGAGTCCTAGGTAAGGATATACAACTCTTTGCATAGGTCCTTTAGCCTACAATGAATCACATGCAGCAGGACACTGTTGTTGGGTAGGAAATGCCAAGGTTCCCTCATGGACCCTGCCTGAAGGATCTGATTCAGAGACAGTCTTCACCTCTGCAGCAATGGCTGTGCTTTTTTCCATACCAAATGACAGCTGGACATCCCAGGCAGTACTTCTTTGCTCATGAAAGCTCGTGCCATGTTCAGTTCAGCCCTGCTGAGACATTTTATTAGCATTGTCTTTACAGCCCCAACCACCTGAAACCAGTTGGCAGAAACCATGTTAATATTTGGGAAAAAAAAGGTCAAGTGAGAGTAATTGTTTTGTGGGGAGAAATGGTAGGTGCCTGCCTCTGGTGCTGGGGCTCACTAGTTCAAATTCCTTATTACAAGATATGAAGAGATAGAGGGTCCTTAAACTGGACCACATAACACCCAACCCACTTGTTCTGGAGGTGTTGATGAAGACAAGCAAGTGGAGCACAGCACAACCCAAAGACACAGACAAAAGAAAAATAAATGCTAAGAGCATGGATGATGCTTCACGTGTCCCTTTCAAAGCTCTGGAGAATACTGTCTACACATCTGGGACTGAGAAGATTGAAGATATTTTACAGTAGTCTTTCTTCTAACAACTTGGTCAAGACTCACTGTTTTCTCTAGGGTGTATTTGAAGAAGAAGCTGCTCCTGTTCTGTATCCTGTATAAACTGTTCTGTGTACTGTATAAATGTAACTACTCCTACATTTATGTAACTACTCCTATATCTATACAGTCCTAAATTTACATTAAGGCCCTTTGAAGGCAACTGTGAAGCTAATGTGGCGCCCAGTGAAAATGAGTTTGACACCTCTGTGTTAAGAGGTTTGCGCTCAACTGTAACATTCCACCTGGAATATTCTTGCCCAAACTGACCTGGATTCACCTCACTTTAAAGCCAGTGCTGAAAAGTCAGGTGCCCTCTACAGTCCATTGAGATAAAGGGTTGTCTCCAGAGAGCGTTCCATCCTGTTTTCCTCAGACATAAGCTTTGTGATGGAATTTATCGGGCATGGGAGATGCTTGTCTCTTCACTGTCTGAAGAGACTATGGTTGTCTTAGACTAGATACACTATTTTCAGACACTTGAATTTAACCTAATCCCACCCTTAGTGTTAGCAGTGAGACAGATTCTTCTTTCCCAAAAAGGAAATACTTTTTGTCCTTAAGTGTCTGTTAATCAGTCAGAGTCTTTGCTTCCTCAAAGCCTCCGTCTGTTCTTCCCTCCAGTCCTTTGAGTCTTCCCAGTCCACATGACAGTGCATGTGAGTGTGGCTAGGATGTGGAAGCACAGATACCCAGTCCAGTGGTATGATGGAGCTTCTTCCTCCTTCGATCTCCTGTTGCAGGATTGACTCAGGTGTTCACAGCACTTAACCGATGACTTTTTATGAAATGGATGGCCAAGTGAAAAAGAGAGGTTAGAATACACTAAAAGAGAACTGTGAGACTCAGGGTACATCTACATTACATATGTTCACAGAAATATTTGAACTCGTTCCAAACTCAGCAACATTTTAATGCCGTTTCAGCACTGGAGCTGTTTATTCCAGTTATGTCTGCCGTACTATTTCCAAGCACCACGCTCTAAGGTATAGTGCAAAGCTGCTGTATTAGTACAAGGAACTGCATGGTAAAGTTGTATCCAAAGATACAGACAACTCGCAACAGCTAAGTGATATGGAGAAGGTGTACACGGATGACTCCCTAAATGGTCACCATCCTCCAGAACCCACATGCAAATCATCTTCAATGTAATTTCACTCAAAGCAATAGAGACCTTGTTGAAGTCAATGGAGTTACAACAGAGATTAATTTGTCCCTTAAACCTTTAATAACAGGAAATAACCATCTGGCTCTATGTGCCTGCTTTATTTAATTTTTATAAGACACAGAGTGATAGTCTTTATAGAAAGATGGATTATTATTGTGCACTATCCAACCATCTTTTCTCAAAACCAGGCTTTATTCAGCTGGGAGAGTGCATGCACACTGGTTTCACTTACTGATGTCTTTCTTCTTTTATAAATGTAGATGGTTGATATTATTGTGGTTGATGTTGGTAAAGTATCAGTTCCCATAATCCCTGTTCCAAGCAAGTGATGCAATGCTTGAAGTTTGCATCTCTATTAACAATATATAAATAAAATAAATAAGCATTCCTTCAAGGATCACATGCCCAAAGCAGTAGGCTTAGCTTATTGTCTTTCTGCATTATTGCCTTCTCCATTTTGTGGATTTGCCAAGCCTTGCCATACGAAAGAGTCATATTTGCTCACATGGATTTAGCTACATGTGTTCATCCCAATATTAATAGAAGTTGTATAGCCAGATCCTGACAGAAAACACGGGAAATTCACTCTTTCCCAGAAAATGTTAATTTTTAATAGCAATAGTGAAAGCAATAGTTTTAAGTCAATAAAAGTGGCTGTATCAAATAAATTTGTAGTAGTGGTGTTCTGTCCCCCAAACAGAAAGCAAAATGTATGCAAAGAGCTTAAAATAGGCATGCTTTTACATAGCCACGTTCATGGAGTCTCAAAGGAGTCCTTTTTCATCTGACCACATCAATAGGCACAAAATTTCATCAGGCTTTATTGCTTCTAAAGAAAAGATTATAGATTTCCAAGTTTGGGACCCCATCTCTCTTCTAATCCTCTTGTGACTGTGCAAAACTTGAAACTTTCCCATCCATTGTGAAGATGTCTTGAGTCTCAGTGGGAATAAATTTACATGCATGTAAGGCCAATGCAGAAGTTGAAGAAAAATTTCTTTAAGAGAAATTATAACAGCTGTTTCTTATAGCTAATACAAATGTTTTTCATGGGAAAACTAATGGCAGAACTGATTTCCTCTGTGTCTTTGTATATAAACACCATTTGAGAGCATGATTCAGTAGGCACGAAACTGAGCCAGCTGAATAAAACCCCTGGAAAATACAAACTGTATTAGAAAGGCTAACAATTGCTATTTTCCTTTTAATGGTCTAACTTTGTAACACGATTATGATGGGATTTACCAGAATTAATTTCATGCATACAGGAAGCAGCCCATTCCCCATTTCACCATCTGTGGTATCATGCTGGGTTTTTAATAGAATTCTGTAGGCATGATATAATTACGAATCTAGTAAGGAGTTTCTGTCTGCAATATTTGTCATAATACAATGTGTAAAGTTTTACTAGTGTCCCTTCAGAAAGCTCTAAGAGATACAAGCAGCCAGAAGCTAGAAATGTGCTAATTAAGGTATACAACAAAATATTAATCAAGAGATCTGGAGGAGGAGGAGGGAAAGAAACAACTTCAATTAGTCACACCATTATGTGGCATCCAGCACAGCCTGAAAGAAAAAGCTAGCTGAGCTGATGAAGCAGTCAAGGAAAATAGCCAGGAGACCTGTCTGGCATGCAGGGTGGGGACAATGTATAGGTTCTGTAGATCCACATGGGCTTCTGACAAAGAGCATTTGCAGAACAAAACAGTCAGCACTGAGGGCAGCATGCATGAGCTTTTCCAAGAGCACTTCCCCACATTTGCCTCCCCAAGCCTCATGTTTGAATAATCATCATAACAGGGAAGTTAAACACACCATACTCAAGAAAGCAATGGTTAATTAGTCTACAAGCCTCCCTTCACCGTTGGGTAAACCAGCATACCTCTCTCTAGGGGTGCCACTACCACTGTTAAAGGCAGTACTGGAAATGTCCCTGGCTGTGCCGTGTACTAGGGCTCAGTTGCCTCAGCCCTTCCATGCATATTGTTTGTCTGAGAGTCTCAAACAAACCAATAAATTGTTGATTCTTATCTCTATTCCCTTTAAAGTTTGATGATGGGAGCCACCTACGTGTTTTGTGATGTGTGTCACCCTGGAATTTATTTTGTGACCTCAGCTAGACCTCCTATGCCATGCTGTTTGCAACCATTATCTGCCATCAGACATAGGTACAACATCATTTTTGTAAGACCAGAACACACAGAGCTTTTTTAGGTTTGCTTCATCTGATACCTGCTGCTTTCAAGGCACTGTGATTCTCTCCCTGCCAGGCCGATTGTATTTTGGTTTAGTTTTCCACTGGACAAGTCACAGCCTTAAAAACCTGTGTGGCCCTTGGTCAGCTTTACATTGGTGTGGATCAGATGCTGCCTCTGCAGTCTTTGAAGTGGCTTGGTATTGTTTTAATGCCCTTTTCTACTATTCCCTAACAGACCAAGAATGATAATGTAATGTGGTAGCACATCCAAACCCACTGCATTCCTCAAGTACAACGAAGTTCTATCATAGACAATCTGTAGAGCAGAACTGACAAATATGATAGACAGGACAAGAGTTATGAAACCATTCTTGAAGAGACACTGTAGGGATCAAAGAAACTGTTCAGCTACAGTACTCCTTGCACAAAAGGAGCTGGAAGCTGACAGCTGCTCAAGGCTGATGGCATCAAGATTTGTGGGTAAAGAAGGCACAAATTGGCGCATCGAAGGGTGAGGGAACATGCAGACTCAGCACACATTCACCAAGAAGCTTGTGGAAAGGCCAAATGTGGCAAATGACCAAGAAGGCCAACAGCATCCTGGCCTGTATCAGAAATAGTGTGGCCAGCAGGAGTAGGGCAATGATCGTCCCCCTGTACTCGGTGCTGGAGAGGCTGCACCTTGAATCCTGTATTCAATTTTGGGCCCCTCACTACAAGAAAGACATTGAGGTGCTGGAGAGAGTTCAAAGAAGGGCAACGGAGCTGGTGAGGGGCCTGGAGCACAAGTCTGATGAGGAGCGGCTGAGGGAGCTGGGGCTATTTAGCCTGGAGAAAAGGAGACTGAGGGGAGACGTGATCACTGTCTGCAACTACCTGAAAGGAGGTTGTAGAATGGAGGGTGTTGGTCTCTTCTCCCAAGTAGCATGCGATAAGATGAGAGGCAATGGCCTCAAGTTGTGCCAGGGGAGGTTTAGATTGGATAGGAAAGGGTTGTCAGGCATTGGAACAGGCTGCCCAGGGAAGGGGTGGAGTCACCATCCCTGGAGGTGTTTAAAAGACACGTAAATGAGGTTCTTTGGGAAATGGTTTAGTGATGGAGTTGTCAGAGTTAGGCTAATAGTTAGACGAGATAATTTCAGAGGTCTTTTCCAACTAAAATGTTTTTATGGTTCCATGATTAGACAGAGCTTGCATTGATTTCCTTTCAAAGATTCATCTCTGCACATTCGTCTTGATAAATAAATTGTGCTTGGTTTTGAGTAAGCCCAGTGCCGTTTATGTTGACAGATTCCTGGTGTGCAGAAACCAGTTTCTACAGCCAGCTATGCAACACAATTACAAGCTGAGATCTTGTCAAAAAGGGAGCATCACAGAGCCCCACTCCAGATGCCACAGGCACTTGAAAGCATTGTCCTTTGGAGGCCGAAAGAGGATCTGGACGAGAGAACCCAGCCAGGTCCTGTGACAGCTCCATGGGGAAACTGCATTCCTGCGTGTGACCAAACATGCCTCACTGGCAGCGGCCAGAGACCATCATTGTACTTTGAAGCCCTGATATGAAAGGGCTCCTCTCCATCAGCTGGACCTGAGGCAGTTTTCAGAAATGTTTCCTTAAGCACAGGGATCTTACTCATCTTTGGTGACTCAGAAATCTACTATTTTGCTTCAAGGGGTATCCTTGTCGACTTTCAGATTTTAATCACAGGATGTGAACTGTTGGTGTTCATGTTTTATAAGTGAAAACTTCTCAGCCTTGTCTCCTGAATTTCCTCACAGCTGGAAATTCTCACCCTGTTTCTTTGCTGTTTCATTTCAGACAAGTGGAGGATGGACATCTCTAGTGACTCATGCTGCAGTTTCTGTTACAAGTTGGAAGGATGATTAAATAGTAACAGAGCAAAACCAGAAAGTTGGCTTCTACAGTCCAGCAGAGCCTGAGAACACACTGGGAATCCTGGTCCAGAACTCAGGACACCTGTGTGACAGGTCAAGACATCAGCAGCATCTTCATCCTCAACCTTGAAGGCGTATGGTTTGATTGGCAGCTATCCTGTTGTTGGACATTTACTACATCACCAAGGAAAGGAGAAGCCAGAGTGGAACTTCATATTGCAAAGAGCAGCATTAAAATAACATGAAGTTTCCAGTTAATTTGTGAATTACTGTTACAAATTATATATTGCAGAGAATGGCTGCTTTTAACTCCTTTCCTCTAACCACCTTTTCACAACCATTTAAATTTCTCTGTGCTGGGGTAGGTACAGAGGGATGTGCAAAAACAGAGGAAAAGCAGTGTCCTATAGCTTTCACCCACCCATTCTGTTCTGTATATGCATCTACCTTTGCTTCAGAAAAGTGGTGATCATCAGGACAACTAAATTCAGAAGATATTTTGCTAAAGGTCTTTCTGTCAACCACACTACAAGCATTCTGCATTATTTATTTTGTTGTCCTGGAAATTCTAACACATATGCATTTTATAGCAAACAACTCTGCCTTGCCAAGGAGCCAAATTTCTCTATCCTTTCCTTGTGAGTTCTGGAACGTCACTACTTTGTGTTCTGGTATTTGAGCATGGTAGCCAATGCCCCACGCTAGAACACCAGTATTTCCCCACAGTATTGTAATTACACCACCAATTTCATGGGATATTGACCTGTTAACTGGTAACCACTGCAATTTTTGTCTGGCAAAACCCTGTGGGTGGCTACTTATCAAAACAGGCCTACAAAGTCGAGATGAGATCTTGCAAAATTCCAACCAAAACATCATAGGTGTCAATTCTGTCTTACTGGAATATGCCAAGGAACAGGATGTAAGACAAAGAACTCCAGTTTGAATTCATCTTTATTTTTTTTTCCTGGGCTTGTATATTATTAATTTAATAGACAATCAGGGTTTCTGTCACCTCTGCTTTTCAGGACCTCTTTTTATCAGCCAACTTTTTCAGTGTTCCAGATACAGCATCGGAGAACAAAATTCCTATAGCAGCCTCATACTTGTTTCCTTCCTATCATAATTTCAGACAGTGTATTGAAGGAGGAAGATCTGCTTAGAAGTTTTCTTGGCTTTTTGTGTTATTGAAAGATCATGTCTGAAGAAATGAACCCACATGCTCACCTGCACCAGCCAAAATGCGTGGGTTTGTAATGACTTCATATTGCTCTGTGCCCACAGTTCAATCTAGACAACATAGCATTTACTCTGGGCTTTTTGATCAGTAAAAGTCAATAGGGCATTAACTGCCTCATGAGGGCTAACACAACCTCTGTGTCATCATCAAAATCCTGTTTTCCTTCTAATTCATGCCTTGCGGAAGCTTTCTCATCAACATGACTGTCGTGACATTTATTATTTGAAAGGCATAAACTGCACCCAAAAATTATAGGGCTACTATTAAGAAAAAAGTCTCTCTAAACCCAGTTTAGAGTACTAATAAAAACATCAAATATCAAGGAGGCTCACGATAGAATTACACAAGTCGGCAGCACCATGGTGACATCACTCCATGCCTGGTTACATTTCAGATACACAGTTTGACAGCAACAGAATGACATGTCTGCATAGCTGGAGGAGCTGTTTCAAACTTGTGCTGCTAGAAAAACAGATTGGAAGTTCTCAGATCTTTAGGAAAGGAAGAGATGACTGTTTCCCTGATGTCCTAAACAAAAATACATTCTTAAGGATGAGAGTCTAATTCTTCAATGTGAGCCTTGTTCAGTAGTCAGACCTAGAACTGTTACGAGCAACAGCGCTCAGCAAAGACTTTCATTAGCAGCTGCTTGATGTTATATTGGTGTCTAGAATTACTCTTGACGATCAATACCTCATTGTATTATGTGCTGAACAAACACACAGGAAGACATTGTTCTGCTTTCAAAGATTTTATAGTAGAAAAAGCACATGAGGAGAAGGCAAAAGCTAACACAGTTTGGCAGATTAACACTTAACTTTGCTTTATTTCTGCTACAGAATTAGTCGTGCTTTGGGGTTTTGCTTTGTTTTTGTTTGTTTATTTTGTGGACTTTTTTGTTTTATTTTGGTTTGGACTTTTTGTTTTGGTTTGGGTTTTTTACTAAGGGAATTTCAGACTCTATGCAGGGGTGGGAAAGGGTAATGAAGGACTATTGCTTTCATTTATGTAAGTAGCAGAAGAAATTAAGGGGTAACAAGAGAAGAGGCAGAAACTGGGAATAGATCTCTTAAAATATAGTGCAGAGCATGAAGAGCATTTATTTTTATAGGCTCAAAGGACTGATTGGTGTTAAACAAAATTTAAGGATTATTGCTCTGCTTGCATCTCTAAACAAAAGGGTTGAAAAACACTGAGCAACAACTCTCTGCTTTCCTAAAAGGCTAGCAGTGGTACAAAAAAAAACAAATAACAGTTTAATCCTCATGACATTTTTCAGTGATCTGAACACAAACATTTTGGATTTGGGGCGCTTCTGCAGATAAGGAGAGCTTGGAAGAAAAGGGGAAAAAATGTTTTCAGAAAATTAGGTCACAACATCACAATAGGTTTTTGTTTCTGGAAAAAAATGATTGGAAGATATCTTTAAAACATTTATAATAAAGGATAGTAGCAATCAGTAGAGTAGCACAGATGTAGCTGAAATTGGGTTGTGGATTTTCTGGAAGCTTTTTCAGTCTTGATAAGGTTTTACACTCAGTACAAGTGGAATTTCCAGCAGGATTATCTTTCAAAGCATCTGCAGCACTTAAGAGAATCTTCTCTGTGTAGACACAAATCATTTAATAAAACTCCCAGAGAAAAAACAGCACACTGGATTTTGGCAGATAGATAACTGACCAGAAAGAAACTTCCCTCTCTAAAGCTGATGCACCTGCAAAGACAAATGTATCTCTACAAAGATATGAACTAGTGTAATTTATTCTAATAAAGTCTACCTTTCACCATATTTTCCTATGTAAAACAGGGTCATTTATTAGTAAGTAGTGTTCACAACTGTTCTAAGGTGTGCACATATTTTGCTCTGAAGATGTACCTTTGTATCTGCCTTTGAATAGCCAGCCTGGGCTGTGGCGCCTGTTGGGTTGTACCTCAGAGGCATCATAACCTCTGTATAATTCCTGTCTGAAATGGCACATGCCACCTCACCAATAAGATGGCATTAATTAGCAAGCACTTTGTGAATCGTTTGAGCCATGGTTGCTCCCAAGCACCTTTCATTATCTTGTTTTTCTGGGTTTTTTGTTGACAAACAGAAAAGTCTAATGGCCTAGAACTGAGCAAGGACTTACTCTGGGTTTACTCTTGGCTCTCTTGCATGACACCATGAGTCCGTCTGTGGAGAGCCAGCTCCAGCTTCAGGAGAAGCATGAATTCAGCTGTATTTCCTCATCAGGAATCAGCTCTGGGAGATCAGGAGGCATTGACTAAACCCTTTCTCCATTCAGCTGCAAGTTTGGGAGAATTTGAGCATCACCGTCTGTGCAAAGGCCAGATCTAGGCACATTTCGCTGTGCTCCCTTGCCATGGGTAAGCCACAACCTGAGCACTGTGAGTGCAAACACAATTTAGTGACAGAGGAAAAGTACAGTAGGCTTCCTAACTTTTCTTCTTATAACTCAGAGGCATGGTGAGGCTTTGAGTTTGTCTCACACAATCCAACAAGAGCAACCCATTCAGTAAACAATGGTGGGACACAGTGTTGGTGGTGTCTGGTGGTTTATATACTTCTACATAGCATCCTCACGGTAAAAAAGCTCACCAGCAAGACAAAGATTCAAGTTCAAAGCCTGCAGATTTTAAAATCCACCTTTCTTGTGTCACTGTGTTTTGGAACTAAAAGGAGACGCATTTTTAAGTCAGCTGCATTAAATACATTCAAATACAAAGCACAATTAAAAAGGGCAACACATTCCCACAAATTAGTCCAAAGGCCAAGACTTGCATGAAATTGAAAACAGAGTTATCATTTTATGAGATAACAATGACTTCAAATATATAGATGAGGTTTTATGTATAACCATTATCTATGTGACAGAATAACATTGATATATTTATATACATTCTGCACATGTATGGCATACACAGACTTGAAAAGGACAGGCTTCTTATGACTGTGTTATTCAGTATTTTTTCTTTATTCTGCTGTAGCATCTGGTACTGGATTCTGGGAGAGTCCTTACTAGAACCAAACGGATCTTTGATTTGAGTTTGGATACCAAACCCCATCTTCTAGCTGCATAGAAAGGTGTGGAGGACTGTATAATGAAAGTCTGGAAGGAGAATTATCCTAACATGAAAAGAAATCTACCTGGTGAATTTTCTTGGAAAAACAGTAGAAGTAAAACATAAATAGCACTTTCTAACAGAAAAAAAAAAATCAGTGTTGTTGCCTTGGAGTCAGCATTCTGCACTGCACAACAAAAATTCCCTTGTCTGCAACAACAATACCTTCCAGGCTGCAAGGAAGGGTAAATGGACCAACAGAGCAAGACCAGCTACTTTAAACTCTTTATCAATGATGCCACTGTCTAATTAGCACTTCATTGTTGCTGGGAAATACGCATCATTGCAAATTAGGCCAGTACCCTTCAGGATCAAAAGAGAAAGTTTGTTATAAAACTATACCCACTGGTAATGGCATTAGCTACTGCTAATGATGCCAGCTGCAGTATAACTGATTGGCTCACTGTTCAAGCTTCTATTGAGGAAGCATTTGGGAGAAATTTGCTAATCTGTGGCTCTCTGAGGGTGAAGTCATGGTTTACTAGCATGAAAATATTCAGCATAAGACATGGACTTGGCTTTAAACTACAAGGGAGTTTGGGACTTGTGGGTTTTGCACTGTTGGCTCTTTTAATTATACAAAATATTTCCCATGTATAAGTACCTTTTCAATGACTCACAACAATAGCTCTGAGCAGAGTTTAATTCAATACAGCATAAATTTAAATACATGTAATCTTATTAGACATTTGCAAGATAATTTTCCCATTATGGCTAAGCGTGTTGGTAAGGGTAACAGCCATGCCAGAAAAAAAAAAATCTTGCATTTGGGTAGATCATTTGTTCTCTTTACCATTTAAACATTTGGTCTGCAAAGTTTAAATATAAGTGACTGTCTATAATGGTGAATTTTTTCCTCTGCAGAAATCTAATGCTACAAGGCCCTTATAACCACAGGGCACACAGAGATCACAGATGCTGGTACACCAGCATGCCTGGAGCCCACAAGTCCAGTGATGTGTACTGAGCTTCTTGCTGGGCTGAAAGAGTCTTAACAATACTGATTTTAACCTAAACGCAGGTAAAGAGAATCATTATACTGCTATGCATGGGTGTTGTGGGGGAGTAATTTAGGGTTCTGCTTGCTGCAGAAGAGTGTTTAGATTTCTTAAAGTGAAGCGCGACCTTAAAGAGTTCGGTGGCGGGTTTTCTCTATTATTTACTGCATGGGGGAAATATGCCAAGCCGAATGCTGCTTACCTTCTCTCCAAGTGTCTGTATCCGTTCACGAAACAAACTTCCAGGCGTCTTCCCTCCTTGATAACCGTTCACGCCAGAAGCTGTGTCTTGGAGCTCCGGAGGCAAACTCTCAGGCGAGGCCTGTTGTCCGTCGTGGTGAAAACGTTCAGGACTCTTCTCTCCCCGAAAACCGTTCGCTCGGGAGCCTATTTTTAAAGCTCCAGTGGCAAACTTTCAGGAGAGGCCCTTAGCTGCATGCAAAACAGACTTTCGTGAAACAAAATTCTCAGAAAATAAAAAATTTAATGGAGTAGAATAGCAGAAGGGCTGGCTCAATCTGGGTACCTGCACAGCGGTCCGCCCAAGCATAGAAAACTACAAACTTTTATATCTTTACAGACCATTCACGCCAAGATCCAGTCCAATCGCAAATTTCACCTGGTCCCTTGCTCTCCATTGGACTCTTTTTCCCTAACTCCACGTGGGCCTTTGTTTCGTTCATTTGTAGCCGTTGGTTTTGGTCCATATCCTTGAAGGTGCCATTTTGTCTGGATAAATCCTTTCTTCTCAGTGGAGTGCAAAATAGGCCCCACTTTGCAGATGTCTGTGATGTCTCTGCATTAGCCTTGGATCGTTATTTTCCTAGTCGGTTTCATTTTTCCCAGCAAAATGCAAGTTAGACTTTATCTTGCAGGCATTTAGTGTAGTCTGCAGTTGCTTTTGGTAAATACAGGCAGGACCTTACAGCTTAAAATTTTAGCAAATCTAGTCTACCAAGTAACATGAATCAAAGAGTACACTAAAAATCATACAACCCTATATCTCTATCCATATATCCATTACATTCGGTGTGCATCGACTTAAGCTAAATGAGCAACATTGAACTTGAATTGGGCTCATCCACTGACCTGTAAGCAGTAAAAACATTGCCATACAGCTCACTTATTTAGCAGGGAGAGCCTGAAGTGCTGTCATATTTATAGAATGAAGTGGTTGACTCGTAGTCAAATTGCATACAGTAGGAAAAGTATGTATGAGACTCTCTGTGCCCACAAGCCACCAGTGTTCAGTGTGCCATTCTGCTTCCCTGTGGGCCTCCTGGAAGGAGTTCTTGGCCTGGCTGCAGCTCAGGCCTTTACCTCCTCTGGAGTCTGGACCAAACTGCTGCTGGTTTGGCTGGGGGTGGGTCAAGTCCATCTGCCACAATTGGAAATAACTTGTGCTCCACACATTCACCCTGTGCTCACACTAACTTAGGAGGCTGGTTTTGGTTCAGCGACACTCAATGCTGCATGTGGATGACCATTACAAATTGCTTGTTAGTTTTTGCAGCAATCTTAAAGTCATTCTCAGTCACACAAAGACGTTACTGCAGCTTAGCAAACTGTGCTGTATTAGTCACCTGTCCACAGACATGACAAAGAGATATTGCTCAACACTCCTCTGCTTTTGGCCTCACCCTGCAGTCTGTTCTTAGAATAGTTCTTTAGTTGCTGTGATAAATGCTTCATGCACTCAGTATTCACGTCAAAAGCCTGTACAAACAGTGAACATTGTGTTAAAATACTTCGAAAAATGATCCAATCCATGACTGAATTTCCTTCTTATTTCCTGGAATGAACCACCACCTTGCAGAGAAAAAACTCCCAGTACAGTGAAGTCCTGACACATGGTTTTACTCTGCAGGAGGTGTAAGATCAGGCTCACTCCTTGCTAAGCAGCAAACCGAGTTGCCAAAGCCAGTCGTTCTCAGCCCTACAGTGTAATAGGAGCAAGATATCTCCTCCGTAGGGTGATTTGGTTCATCTGAGATTTGCACTTCTCTCTGGTTGGTACCACACTCCTTTGACTACGAGGCAGCGCGAATAAGCCTACAGTCCCAGCTTGGGCACCAGAGCTGCATGCAGATGTGTGTGATGAAGCAGAGCTCCAGCTTGATCAGGTTATTTTTGGCCGTGTTAGTAATTGTAAATCATCAGTGGTACCCAGGAGCCCTGTGGCATTGGAGGCTATACACACACAAAGAAAGGCAGCTCCAGACCTAAAGAGCAAGTAACAAATGCATTAAGAAAAGGCCATTTTAAAGAGGTGCTATGGTAGCACTAGTAACCTTTGCAGACTCTAAAGTTATGGATTTATAAGGTAAAGCACAGGCCACAGGTAGGGGGCTGTGGAGAATTGCTCTTCACCTCCTCATTGAAGACTCACTACTGAATATCGTCACCACTGGGTACAAAACGGAGGTTAAAGGCTACATCTAGTCTGTCTGGAGACAGGGTTAAGCATTTCTAGTTTCTATATTTGCAGGGTAATTGTATAGAGCATTTAGTATACTACCATGGGTCTTTGCCCTTGGGTGGTGCTCTTTTGACCTTGCACTCAAGCTCAGGCTAAGTTCTTACTCATGGGTAAGATGAAACCTTGCTACTTTGTGCTTAAAATCGAATGCCTGGGCAAGATTTATCCTGGCAGGTTGGCCTATGCTTTAAGAACTTAAAATGCACATGAGTTTTACTACTAAGACTGTTTTTGTTCTGTTAAATTACAATACACTTGCATTCTTTGATGCAATTTTTGCCTTTTTTTTTTAATTTGCCCACTGTTTTCAACTATTAAAGTGCTCAGCAAAGTTATTTTAAATTTAAGTTTTTGGAGTATCTGGGGGGTTTGGAGAGCTGGTTCCTTGAACTCACTTGTCTCCCAGTTTACAATACTCAATATGGTATATGTTGGTACATCAACCGCTTTCACAGAGCTGAGTAGCATAGATAAATTTCTTCCAGTTAAGATATCATTACAGGCACAAGAAAAGAGAATATAAGGCAAAAATGGGTCACTTTCATATTAGGAAGGGAGGGAAATGTAGTGTTATTTGAATAAAAGACTACCAAAAAGATTTCACAGCAGCCTAGGAAACTTCACACCACATAAACCGAGAGCTTTGCATGTTGCACATCCCTTCAGGACAGGTTACACAGTCTATTTAGGAATAGTTGTAACATGGGAGGGATAACTTAAAAGAGCAGAGAACACTTCACCCTGGAGAATTATAATCCTAGTCCTTGAATCAGTGGAAGAATATGAAATACCGTTACAAAAATATACAAAGGGCCAAGTCTGGAGACTGGTCTTTTCCAAATCAGTGTCTGGAGCACTTTCTGCCAAGTGCCTGCTGATTTTTATGAACTCTGAGAACCTTCAGCTACTGTTGATATTAAATGCAGCTCAACTGATTGTCAGAAACATACTCATAGATTATACACTTTTAAGTTTTTAATTTTTCATGTGTGCTGCTCACTGAAGGCCATATAATATGGATTTACACTGCATATTTTTTGCATAACTGGAAACTGAAGAGGTAGTTACATGAAAATACCCTTCTGCACTTGCAGATTTTCCAAAAGCTCTCTCTTTCAGTGCAGCCTGAGCAAGATAATTCCCTCTTGGGTTTTCTTGAAAATAGAGATTGTGAGTCATCTTTGCTGTAAGAGGTTCTGGAAGCTGGAAGGAGATGAGAAGGGTGATGCCTTTATCAGCTATTTTAATTCAATCCAGTCTTTACTTTTCTGAACAACATATTCCAGCTCCATATTCACAGCTGGCTGCTCCATCAAGCTCCTCATCCTTGCATAGCATAAACTGTGTGGGATCCTATCTTCTGGAACAATAATGAGCTTTTCCATCTGCTTTTCACATGCTTAGTCATTCTTCACAAGGAAGTCTCACTCTGAAGCTCTCAAGACACACACTGCTAGATGATTGCTCAGAATCTTTATATGGTTAATCCTATTTCCAATGGCAATCCAGTCTGTGCACTAGGCCAAACAGCTCATAGTTGCCAAGTAGTTGGCAAATGCTGGTAACCTATGACTGATTTCTCAAAATATCAAGAGGGGTCACTCCCACCACATTATTTCAGATTCTCTGGGCGAAGCAGAAGAAGATATGAGCAGCTGAGGAAAGTGTGTTTGGAGCTTACGCTGATCGAACTGAGTTCTCAAACAAATGTACCAGTTAAAATACTGTCTTCTGAATAAAGCATGAAGTTCTGCAAGGGGGTGGGTGGTCAGAGCTCTCCACTGCCTGGCAGAAACATCAGGAAAGTCCCTGCTCCCGGGGCACAGAAACCCTAGACACTCATGCTAGGGAAGTGACAGTCTACCAAAAGGGCACTGGCGGTTTGGGGATAGGGATATAATGATTCAGCTGGTGTCAGGGGTTTCTGAGAATACCAACAAACTGGCTGAGAAGGTGGACAATGAGCTGGCAAATGTGGTGACATAAAAATAGCTGTCTAGTGCCAATTCTGAGGAGTCTGGAGGAAAAAAATGCTCTATGCTATTTTAAGGCATGGATATTTCAACTCCTGAAATTCAAGATGTTCCTCTCAAGATAGCATTAAGTTCCCTGTGAGTCTTGTATGAAGAATAAAGAGCTGGCGAAAAACTCAGAACAAGTGCATTTTACAAGTTTTTTTACAAATGACGGGACTTGAACCCTCCACATTATTTTAAATTCTGATTTCTTTTGAGACATTTATGGTTCTGATGGCAACAAACAAGATTTTTAACCGTATCTTTGAATTTGGACAATGGTGTAAGACCTACCCTTTCCACTAAAATTCTTTTTGTCCTGAAACTGCACACTTTTGTTGTACTAATGTAAAAATAAGCAAACATCAAGAACATGCATACAAAGAAGACAAAGTATTTCAGTTTTACCGGGCTGTATTTTTGCTTAGTTTAGTCTATGCCTTTGACTCCAGTTATTCTGACATAATATGGATTATTTGTTTATATCTGGTGAAGAAGACAGGGTACTACATGGGAGAAAAGGGAGCTGAATGGCATAAGGACTTAAAAATGTAATTTCAACAAAATATTAACTCTGTTTCATTCTATTGTTTCTGAGAAGAAAAACGCACTCCTATCCCAGGTGGCATGTCTTTAGCAGTTTATATAACCAACTCAGTAGCAGATGAGAGAGAAAAATTAATCTGTATTTCTCACAGGCTAGGCAAGTCCCCTGTCTGCTGGATTACAGAGCTAGCTAAGCAATCCTTCTCTCCTAGCAATATGGGAAAGGAAGACTATTGTTGTCCTTTTTATTATTTGTTTTTTGTGAGAAGCAGCACAGTGAATAAGATGGACAGAATGGACAAATTTGCTTCCTCCTGAGAAGAACAAATAAACCAGTGGGTCAGCACTTACTTGAAAAGTGGAGGAGAGCTTCATTTGCTACTTATGAAAGCACAGCAACATTCAGCCACCTTTGTCTACAGTCTTGGAGATCCCGTAACCATGAGGCTGTTATCTGTTTAGCATGAGCTGTTCTATCTCCCTCTGCCTTTTCAGAAGACCTTGTGAAAGACATTAATTTTCTTCTCTAGCAGGAAGGGAGCATCTTTAACATCTTGAATGTGCTTGTGAAATGGGAAACCTAGCTGTGCTCAGGACAGCTGTGCACATTCATTAACCCCAGAAAAGAAGAGCTGTGTCTTCGTTGGGCCCAATGACAGGTCTTTAAAAAATATGACATATAATATTGCCAACCAACCTGAAAATCACCCTTCAGGTGTTTGACACCTCTTGAGAATGTCAAAGACTTCTACTGAGCTTTCATGCTACATTTCTTCAGTATTAAACTGTGTTTCTAGGCCTGAAACAATATCTACTGAAATTATTATCTTCAATAGACATTGGGTCCTTTTTGTGTCTGCCTGATATAGAGCAAAAGGTCTGAATTTATCTTATTCTCTTTCCCTTTCGCTCAGCTTCTCCTACTCTATACATTAAAATCTATTTTCCTTTATGTTTTTAATTTATGCTTTCCACACAAGTATAAACATTTAAATTAAAGTAGATCTTGTAAGGGTCATAATAAACTTTGACTGGAGTTCAGCAGGGTTCAACCTCTAGACCAGTTTTTATTACAGGGGTCAAAGAGATGAGAATTATGTGCACTGTATCAGCAGTTTCACCATAAGTCACAACCAGAAAACACATCCATTGTTCCTCGTGTTTCTCATTCTCACATTCTTTTGAGTAGCATAGGAGGAGGAATCCTGGAGAAACAGACCCTTTCCCTGCATGCTTCCAGCTGTATCTTCTCAGGAAATAATCAAGAAAATTAGAAATGGCTGTCCCAGGTCCCAATACCGATAGCTCCCACCAGATGGTCGGTCACAGTCTTAATAAGAACATCCACAATCTGTCACTAGTGGCTGTAACAGGAATCAGAGGAGCCCATTTTTCATCTTCATCCTTTGGCTGACTGCCATGTGTCATGGGACTCCACAGGGCAAGGACATCCACGAGCGGAGTTCCTGCAGGGAAGACCCTGCTCAGTGAGACCCTCTGCTTCTCTGCATGCACATGTAAGGGAACAAGTAGCCTTATAGCATATCCACTGATGCTCTGATTCATTCAGCTCTGGTCAGGGGCCTGAAAGGAGGTAAAGAAATAGGAAAGATATTTTTGACCCAGCCATCCATTACTCAGTAATATAAATTAAGGAACAATATGTTTAGAGCTATTCACTCTCTGAGTCCAGTACAGTGTGCTCTACTTTTGGTTTTCTATTGTTCTTCATGACACATTCTTCTACGCCCCACATACCTTCTGTTTCACTGAAGAATCATTATTTTATTCGCAAGACCTTATTAAAACCACTACCTGTATTGATTCCCTCAGGAGGCTTGTCATCAGTTCCTGTAGTTTATAACATGAATTAAATGTGTTTTGATTTATAAAATATCATACAGAACTTCAAGTCAGGCTGATCATCCTCTTCTGTTGTTTTTCTCACCAATTTAATAAAAAATGGTTTATGTCTAAAACAATGTAAATGAAATCTTGCCTATTTTCTTGTCACTTCTTATCACAGTTCAAATATGTTTTCTAATCTAGCAGACACTGCCAAACACCTCACAAAGTATCACGTGTGCCATATGAGGATAAGCAACTTGATGAGGCATTTATAAAAGGCACGAAATGAAGGCAAGAGCTCAGTGAAAAGGGAGTAGAATTCATCTGTTGTGTTCTTCAGCAAGCCTGGTTTTCTCCCTTGGTTTTCACTCATGTTCAGTGCAACAATTTCTCTCTCCATTTCCCATGCAAGTCCTTCCTGAAGAAGCAATACCTGTCCACACCAGTGCTTCAGGCTTGTGTTTTATTCCAGCTAGTCTTTGTGGCTGTCCACAGACAGCCCTCCTTGCACATCCAGGGTCCTATCCACCAGTTAAGTGTCTCACTATATACTATAACATATATTGTTTATTACTCACGGTCTTAGTCAAATATGCCTAATGTTTAGTACTTCACCAATTTTAGATTTAATCATAGCAGCGGACTCCTGTTTTTTTAAGGTGCATACCCTGCACATCTTCCTCCAGTGGGACTGCACTGACCATGGTCTCAGTAAACCAAGACCAGGGCTTCAGCAGATGCCTCCAGCCTAGGGATCCTTCTCTGGACAGGTTCCCCATAGCTGCGGGTAGGCAGGGAGGGAGCTGATGGCAGCGGTAGCACCATGACATTTTCCAGGCTCTCTAGATTCTTCTCTCTGAAGTCTTTCCTAGCAGCAGGTACACTCTTTGTCCCTCTGTTTCCCTCTGTTAATGAGCTTGGCTGATTAGCCCCCTTGCTGCTTCAGTTTCTCCAAGCGACAGTAACACAAGTGCTGCCCCCACGCACTTTCTTAATACCTAAGCAATGATTGCCCTTTTTTCTGTCTTGACCTTTTCCCTGTCCTCCTTCAGCTGTCTTTTATCAGTAAGCCACAACAGGATCTGACTGCTTTGATTTAAAAGCATGGTAGTCATTTGTATCCTTCCAATTAATTCACATTTTGAGAATCATCCTGCAGGGTCCTCTCAGCAAACAGCCTAGCAGCCAAACGAACCTCAAATCCCCATCTGCAGATATATTTTACGACCTAAAATACAGAATGATGGAGCAGAAAACCTTTTAGTGCTTTGTGCTTTGACGCACGGGTAAGCCAGTGAGAGCCAAGAATGGAATTAAAGGCTGTCTAAGGCACGAGTCTTGACAGATTGTAAACGTGCCAGAGAAGTTGAAGACAGTGCACTGGAGCTGAGGTAAAGCCCCATCCCCCAAAAAAGCTTTAAAATCTTCAGATTCAATTTGTGGGGTTTGAACACAGCAGTCTGAGGAGGTGATGAAAGTCTTATTGAAGGCCACAAAAAAGGTCCATCATAATCATAGAATCATTTCAGTTGGCAGAGATCCTCAGGATCATCGAGTCCAGCCATAACCTAACTAGCACTAAACCACGTCCCTAAGACCAGCACCGTCCATGCTACAACCTCCTTTCAGGTAGTTGTAGGCAGCGATCAGGTCTCCCCTCAGCCTCCTTTTCTCCAGGCTAAACAGCCCCAGTTCCCTCAGCTGCTCCTCATCAGACTTGTGCTCCAGGCCCCTCACCAGCTTTGTCACCCTCCTCTGCACTCCCTCTAGTATTTTAATGTCTTTCTCATGATGAAGGGCCCAAAACTGAACATAGTATTCAAGGTGGGGCCTCACCAGTGCCAAGTACAGGGGCACAATCACTTCTCTTGTCCTGCTGGCCACATTATTCCTGATACAAGCCAGGATGCTCTTGGCCTTTTTGGCCACCTGGGCACACTGCTGGCTCATGTTCAGCCGGTTGTCAATCAACACCCCCAGGTCCTTTTCTGCCAGGCAGCTTTCCAGCTGCTCTTCCCTGAGCCTGTAGTGCTGCCTGGGGTTGTTGTGACCCAAGTGCAGGACCTGGCACTTGACCTTGTTAAACCTCATACAACTGGCCTCAGCCCAACGATCCAGCTGGTCCAGATCCCTCTGTATGGCCTTCCTACCCTCCAGAAGATCAAGACTCCCACTCAATTTGGTGTAATCTGCAAACTTACTAAGGGTGCACTCAATGCCCTCATCCGGATCAGTGATAAAGAGATTAAACAAAACTGGCCCCAGTACTGAGCCCCGGAGAACACCACTCATGACCAGCCACTAACTGGATTTGGCTCCATTCACCACAACTCTTTGGGTCCGGCCATCCAGCCAGTTCTTTATCCATTGCAGAGTCCCATCCAGGCCATGAGCTGCCAGCTTCTCCAGGAGAATGCTGTGGGATACGGTGTCAAAGGCCTTACTGAAGTCTAAGTACACAACATCCATAGCCTTTCCCTCGTCTACTAGGTGGATCAGCTTGTCAAAGAGGGAGATCAGGTTGGTCAAACAGAATCTGCCTTTCATAAACCCATGTCGACTGGGCCTGATCATATAGTTCTCTTGTAAGTGCCGTGTGATGTTACTCAAGATCATCTGCTCCATGACCTTCCCCGGCACCGAGGTCACACTGACAGGCCTGTAGTTCCCCAGGTCATCCTTCCAGCCCTTCTTGTAGATGGGCATCATGTTAGCCAGCTTCCAGTCAACTGGGACGTCCCCAGTTAGCCAAGATTGCTGATAGATAATGGAATCAGTGATCACCTCCGCCAGCTCCCTCAGCACCATTGGGTGTATCCCATCTGGCCCCATAGACTTGTGGGTGTCCAAGTAGTGTAGCAGGTCGCTAACCATTTCCTCTTGCATTATTTGGGCTTCATTCTGCTCCCCATTCCTGTTCTCTGGCTCAGGGGGCTGGATATCTGGAGCACAACTGTTCTGACTATTAAATGTCTACTGTCTAAATGTCTACTGACTATTAAATTGTCTACTGATCATGCCTGGTTCATAGCCTAGCACTCTCTTTGTCCCCAAGCAGGATTTGCACGTCTTAAGAAACAGAAAGACATTCTTTGAGCTTGTTCTGGGACCCTTATGGGGCTTAAGCTTGTTTTTCTACCAGCATTTCTTTTCTGACTGAATAACTATAGCTATATTTTTCCTTGTGCAGATGTTTCAGTTCTTTGGCTGTTTTGTTGTTGTTTTTCTGTTTGTTTTGGTTTTTTGCCAACCTGCTTCTTGTTTGCCTGTCCTAAATTTCATTGTCCATATTCCACATCCTACTCACCCAATATAAACCGGAATATTATGTTGCTGTTGTTGACTTTGTGACCCATTTGTGTTTAATGGGAACAGGCATGGGGGTTCTCAGTGAGTCATTGCTGGGAGCAGAAACTCAAAAAGGTAGAAAGCAGTCCTTTGGCCATAACATTAATGTCTCTGCTATTCCCACTGTCTCCTCATGCCTGCGAAGCACTGAAGAAAAATTTCTGAGATCGCTCAGAGCTTTCATTTGCTAGTGCAGTGACAGTAAACAAAAGTGATGTGACTGGTTAGAGAAAGGGGAGCCAGTTCAGCAGGGAGACACATCATGCATCTTATGTCTTATAGAACAAGATGAATGAAACCATCCATACGGACAAGGGGAACAAATCAAGAAAGCAACGTTATGCAAGCAAAGCCTGAAACTCAGAACCAGAAAATGCCTCCCTGAACACAACTGTATGGTTGTTCTAATTTTTTACAGGTCAAAGGTGCATTGAAAGCTCTTAAAATAAAAGTATGTGCAATTTCCGAAACCAGCAGTGTGATTATATGTATTAAAAAACACAGGTAGATTTGAGAAGACAACCTCTTTGAGATAAGTCAGCTTCTACCACATTCTCTGCTTCATGGGACTCTTTTCTCCCCAGGAACACTTTATTTCTGATGGCTTTATTTATTTATGTTTTAAAATAATTACTTGGAGATTGACAAATGTGACCATGGTTCAGGAAAGCCTTAAAAATGTGCTTCAGCAAGTTTCAAGCTGTTCTTCAGTATTGACCTGAATGCCCTCAACAAATTATACAAAACTATATTCTAGGCTGTTATCTGATATGCCACATTCATCTAATAAGTCAAACAATTCTTTGGTGCTTGTAGGGACAGATGTGAGATATACGCATCATAAAAATCTTTAATAATGCATATTATGTGAAAAAAAAAGATAAACAAGAGATGCTGAGATAAGAGACTCGGGACACTGTATGAAATCATGAATAGGAGCACCTGGTACAACCAGGACAATTCAAAATTATAAATGCATTTATTTAATAGAACTAGATTGCTCCTTGGCATGCAGGGCTGAGTTCCTGCCTCCGTGACAAGCATGCTGAATGGGAATGCAGTCTTTCTGGAGAAACTGTGAGACTTTTAATTTGCTGGAGTAGCAAACTGACTGAAGGATGACAATTCAAACTGTACGTGATGTGGCTATTGCAAAAGCTTATTTATTCTGTTTAGCCCTGGGTCAGGAGATTGGATGCTGTTGGAGGAGCCAAGAATCTCTTATGTTAATTCAGAGAGATCACCCTGAATGAAGACTGAAGTTTGGAAAAGTGCAACTTTGTGTCCTGAGCTTTAAAGAGAATTTGGAGATACAACTTTAGATGAGGGAATAATCCCATTCCTCTTGCCTATTGAACTCACCGAGCCAAGCAGCTGACTTTGCAAAAGTCCAAAACATAGACCCTATTTTGATCTTCATCAATTTTGCCGTTACTGTCAAACATTTGCAGTTTGCCTGTTCACTGAGTTTGCTGATCTTTCCTTTTTCTGCTCTATCCCCCTGCCCCCAGTGCTGAGGCTCCACAGTCTCCAACAGGGTGTCAGGCCCCTTTCAAACTGGGGCCCCTTTTAGTAAAATAGGCACCATTTATTTTCACATATTTCACCCTGTGATTCTATTCCTTGATGTTTTGCTGGGTACCACCCTAACAGTCCCTCAAGGTTGCTCGTTTACTAAATTTGAAGTCCCACTGCTAACATCCACAGTAAGGAGGTGGTCAAGACCATGTTTAACTTTTCCATTCAACCCATTTCACTCTCATTGCCATTCTCATCCACCATCTTCTCCTCACTCCGTCAATGACTCAAAAGATGTATCTCTCCAGGTGCTTATTTTATTCTTTGGCACTGAATCTATATGCTATTCTAATCCTAAACCTAAACCTTATTTTATTTTTGATGGTTAATTTCCAGCTTGTCAGATACCTCTGGTCTTGAATGCTGGGAAAATCTGGACAAATTCTTTGGTGTGAAGTCCACAGAGCTGTTGAGTCTTTTCCTGCAAGTGTCATCCAGAGAGTAACTCTGCTCTCATAACCTGTGATGTCTGTATCTGAGCTAGTCATGCTAAATCGCCTTCATAGCCATCAGCAGTACTTTATAGGTGGGTTTTCTATGATCCCTTGTGGATATCTTTAAAAAGATGACTTGATTGGCAGCTTAAGCTAGTCTACTTCTTTTCCACTAATTACAGGGGAACTTCAGAGTGTCTACTCTATGTGGATGCTACCCTTAGAAACAGAAATATTGGGCAAGTTTACTATAGTACCAGAAAGTTGTTACATCAGAGATCTCCTCTACTCTGATGTGGACTTTTCCATCTCCTACTTAATTTACAATACGTAAAAACATTCCCTAAAAATGTGATTCCACCAGAAATGGCAAGGTCAGAGCTCAGAAAGGTGAAGTTTGCCTAGTGGCCTTTATTCAGCACTGAATTACTACAGTAGTAGTCACTGATATTCAGATTGCTGGAACCAAAGCATCCTGACCTAGCATCTGTTACCTATTCCTTTAAATAGCAGTAACTGCAGAGAGATCCCAAAGAGGACAGCCTGGTTTTATTTTCCTTTGCACCTCAAATTTGCTCATACACCCCACCTACAGCAACATTTGGGGGATTTGTGTGGCTGGTAACATCATTACAAGGTGATTCATACTATGAGAGAAAACACCACTTAGTTTTACAACTGATATTTCAATCTGCAGATGCAAAACTATGGGTGTAATTTACTATTGCAAAAAGTGGGCCCTAGGATCTTAGGCCCTCTAAAAAATTTATTCCTTGATGATTCCTGTGTCTCCAGTTTCCCTCTCTAGAGAAAAATAATGCTCAGTTTTTCTATAGCATGTCCATGCAATAGATTAACATCAAATGCTGGCATTATCATTCACCACAAATTCTAATGTTACAGCTGCCCCTCATACTTTCCAGGAGACAGAGCCATCCATTTTCTGAAACACCTGATAGAGCTGGAAAACCTTCACCTGACAGCTGGAATAAGATAAAGTAGACATATCTTGACGAAGCAGCCAAATTTCCTATTGTATTCAAAAAATTGAAGGAGGGCAAAGAAATCTTGAAGTGACAGTACAGACACTACATAAAATACAGAATCTCAGGCTTGAAAAGATAAGGAAGCCAACAACAACAAAAAACATTTTAGAAGTGGCATGTATTCTGTGCCATAGGTTTTGATGGTACTGTCGAGTGAAAGATTTGTATGAAATTAACTGACACCAGGCCTTGGAGCATGATTACAATAGACACTACATGTACACTGCATTTCCTTCATTTCATTTGATCTTCATACGACCTGTTTTTATGGACTATTTTTCTTATGCTTGTGTGGCAGATGCAGGAACATCACTCTCATTGCTGGCAAGAAATCACTTGTTAAATCTCCACGTGCTCATTTTTGGGCACTATTTCTGACTTCCCCACAGAGGATAACCCTGGGGTGTGCCAGGGGCTTTTGTCTTTGGAGGAGGATAATTCTGAGGTGTGCCAGGGGCTTTTGTCTTTGGAGGTCAAATCCACCAGTGCCTGCGGTCACTGTGTCTCACTGCTATTAAACAGTCTTAAAACCCTAATGTTGTCTGGACAAATCATGGTTTAGGCACCTTAGCTGGCTGGGATGAACTCTGTCTAGATCTAGACTCACTACCTTGATTAGATATAGTCATTAAGCTGAACTTGCCCTGTTCTCATTAAAAACTTAAATATTACAGCTAGTAACATTATTTTCCTCCTAACCATAAGCTTCAGAGTTAGACTTGTCTAGGTAACCTTTCAAACCACATACTGCAAAATGAGGTGCTCCTTTTTTCTTCTTTCTTTTTTTACTCAGAGCCAATCAAGAACTTGATAAAAGGCATTACATAGATATCTGTCTTAATAGCTTTTCCCAAATTCTCCTCATCTGACCTTTGTTACTGTCTGAATCATCTTCTGTTGCACTGAAGTGTGACTTCCTTCCTTGTCACTGGATATTTTGCATTTCATTAAAAATAATAGTCCCACAAACATATCCTCTAGCTCTGTTTGCTCCATTTCACATACTAAAATCTCTGCAACAACCATTCTGCCCCTTTTGCTTAGTCTTTGTGTGGTCCTTTATTTCATGGCTCGGCTGCCTTTTGTCACTGGGGTGGTGACGTATTTCTGCAGTCAGTAGGCATGCAACCTTATTGACTGCAATGCTGGGTAGTTGCCAATTTATTTTAAATATCCACTTTAAAAAAAATAGAAAAAAATCACCTTACAAATAAGAGCATGCATCAGCTTACATCAACTTACGAGCTCGAGAAATGGACCCATGTGAACCTCATGATGTTCAACACAGTCAAGCATAAGGTCCTGCACCTGGGTCAGGGCAACTCCTGGTATCAATACAGGCTGGGGGATGAAGGGATTGAGAGCAGCCCTGTGAGAAGGACTTGGGGGTACTGGTGGATGAAAAACCAGACACGACCTGCTAATGTGTGCCTGCAGCCCAGAAGGTAAATTGTATCTTGGGCTGCCTCAAAAGGAGCATGGGCAGCAGGTCAAGAGAGGTGATTCTGCCCCTCTATTCCACTCTGGTGAGACCTCACCTGGAGTCCTGTGTCCAGCTCTGGAGCCCTCAGTACAGGAAAGACATGGAGCTGTTGGAGACGGGCCAGAGGAGGCCACAAAAATGATCAGAGGGCTGGAACAGCTCTGCTGTGAGGACAGGCTGAGAGAGATGGGGTTGTTCAGCCTGGAGAAGAGAAGGCTCCAAGGAGACATGATTGCAGCCTTTCAGTACTTAAAAGGGGCCTATAAGAAAGATAGGGACAGACTTTTTAGCAGGACCTGTTGTGATAGGACAAGAGGTAAAAATTTTAAACTGAAGGAGCAGGGATTTAGACTAGATATAAGGAAGAAATTTTTTACAATGAGGGAGGTGAAACACTGGCCCAGGTTGCCCAGAGAGGTGGTAGATGCCCCATCCCTTGAGACATTCAAGGCCAGGCTGGATGGGGCTCTGAGCAACCTGATCTCATTGAAGTTGTCCCTGCTCATTGCAGAGGGGTGGGACCACATGACGTTTAATGGTCCCTTCCAAGCCAAACTGTTCTATGATTCTATGATTCTATGTGTCTCTATTCCCTTTATCATATTCCCCTGAGGACATCTGCCTATCTCCAGTGAAGTGAGACCCCTTCTGTGGGCTACAGCCTGAACTTCATTCTGGTTTTCATTTCTGTGACTGATGTTCCAAAATCACTTATCGGCCAAGAATAGCATGAGGCTGAGTTGCAAAATGCTGATTTGCCTGTTTTAGTGAGTGAATGCCATCAGTCCCCCATACACTCAAGTTTCAAGCGCAGAAGAGCATCAAGGTGTGTTTAACCTTTTGTGTTTGTGTTAAAACTCTACTTTCAGTGTGAGCTGCCTTTCTGAGCGGTGCTTTCTGTGCATTCTCCTGGGGGGAAGCAGCTGCCAGGCAGCACCACCAAACAACTTGTTCCTTCCTCTGAAAACACAGAGAGGAGCAGCAGCTTGAAAAAGTCCTCACCTTCTACACACAGCTCTCCCAAGTGAAATGAAGCTGAAGAGGAAGAGCACTACCTTACCAAAGGCACCCAGTGTCTCTGTGCCTGCAGTGAAGGGGAGGCTGTGTGCAAAACTTTAATGGCAGCGAGTTCTGCTGAAAATTACTGACTGTTTTAATTAGTGGAAGCACTGCCAGGCTCCCACCTGACAGCCTCTGCTAAACTCCAGATTGCCAGGCTTGCACCGATTTTATCAACACTCTAAATGCAGCACCTGAAGAAACTTCTAGCAATGGCTCCTTCTGCCTCACCCAGCTTTAGGCAGCACAGCATCCAGTCTTTGCTGGATGAGATCAAACACTAGCAGAGATAGGCGGTCTCTCACACAACAGAAATGCAAAACCTGCAGCATTTGGAAGGTATTTCTAAAAAATTTCACTTCTACACACCTGTTCCTCTCCAAACACTACTTGCTACCACCTGCAAACTTCCTTTGCTATTCATGATTTAACTGTTATTTCCAGACCTGTCATCATTTAACTGAGTATGTAGAGTCCCTAAATTGAGAGTAATTTCTGCTGCGGCAGCTGCAGAAAACCTTCTGTCTACCCCAGTGTGGCCTGGCAAAGAGAAGTCCCAGGGATAACAGCCTGCAATTCTAGCTGCCTTCCACCTAGTACTGCATTGATCCAGCAACTTTCAATCTTGAGATATACTTTATATAGGTTTTTCTACAACACCGGAAACTTTGCTGTGTTACCAGTCTTCCCACAAGGTCATTTTTCCTGGCCTTTTCGGCAAGGATGAGAAAAGATGAGTGAATTCTTCCTCTGGAAGTTATCCAGTGTGCACCCCTGGGCATCCCACATGTGCTCTTGTAGTGCAGAGCATCAACAGGTCAGAGTAAGGGGAAAGATACTGAGAAAGTCTTCAAAAGACTGGCAGATATCTAAATGTTATGGGGTTTTTCCATTTCATCAACCTGTTGTACATTATTTAACATGTGCCACCTTTTCCTAAAACTCCTAGATAGCACTGAAATCTCTTGCCACAGGTACTATGCAGCACAACTTCCTTTGCCATTTTCTCACCACTACTAGTTATTATCTCTTTCTTTGCGTTCCTTGCTTTTCATTACTGCTGATACATTTTATCGTGTAGTCCATTGTCAGTCAATGAAGTCTGTTGCTCTCAGGAGTTTCTACTTGTTTCATATTATCAATTTAGATTGCAATATTCCCCACATTGGGTATATATCTTTCAGCAAATTATGCAGGAAGCATTTCTGCATAGGGACAAGCTATGCTAGCACTAGACACCAAAAATTTCAGAGAGCAACTTAGAGCAGCCATCAGATCTGGCTTTGTGTCTAGGCAACGTAGCCAGTTTCTTATGGTGGTTAACATCTGGGAACCAAGGGTGACATTCATTCTGACACTGCAGCTGCAATGTAGGCAGATGGGTTTTGCAAGGTGAAGGTTACTGCTGAGTGAAGTGAGGGGAAAAACCAGTGTGTGGAGCTGTATTTTGGAAGGTGTAGTGCTGCCTACTACCCCAGTGAAGGGGTCTCCCTCTCATGCAGGCTCTGTAATAGCATATTACAGCAGATGCAGTTAAACCCATCTGGTTCAAGACATTACAAATACAGTTGTCTGCTCTGCTTCTCCACTGACAGGTCTCTCCTGCCAGCTGCAGGGCAGAGGGAGAGCTCCATACCTGGCCTCCACGCTCCCATAGACACCGGTGAGGATGCAGTCACTGCTGCATGAGCCTCTTTCACAGCCATGGGGCAGGGAAATAAACTTTGCAGCAGTCCAGACTGCAAGTTCCCCTGCATGCTGGCAGCCAGCAAGCTTCCTTTTCACTTGGCTTGAATAGGGTGGAAAGCAAAAATCCACAAAATTAATGTGGTGACATTTCATTCCCCATGGAAATCTGCAGGCATCAAAATAACCACCACCTCTGTCAGTCCAACAGTTGCAGAATTTCCTGCTGTATTGCGATATCAGTGCTGAAAATTGGTCCGTCTGCAATCCAGCTGAAGCGTCAGCAGCTTACCATTGTTGGAATTACAGACTTTGAGTTCAATAGAAACATAATGACTAATGTCAACTCCTCCTGCTCATCCCTTGCATGCTCACATCTGTGTATGTGACTTTTCCGTGAGTTCACTGTCATTAAAAGTTCACATCTGGAGATGATGTAAAACATCATCACTCCATTGACCCACCCAGCTGTCCCCCATTCTGTATTTACCTAAGCATTTCTGCCTATATAATATCTTACACTTATCCTTACTAAATTACATCCTCTTTTTTCACAGACCACTTTTCCAATTTGCTGAATTTATTTTGAAGCCTGAGCCTGTCTCACAGTTTCTCACAACTTATTCTACAGGCCAGCTTAATATCTGTTCTCTCCTCTACCATCCATGTAACAGGCAAAACCACATAAGAGAAACAGCGCTGAGGTTATTGCAGACTTCATGGAAGTCTTCAAGGAACCTCTTCCTTTTTGACAACAAAACACCAAAAGTTCATTTTTTTAGAAATTAGAAAGGTTGTCCACCCAGCGTTACACCAATGTTTCCTTAGTTCTTCAACTACACTGGTTTCAGTGTGAATTGTGGGGGTCGTCATATGCAGGGACAAGCGCTAGACTTGATCATTCTTGTGGGTCACTTCAGTCTCAGGACATTTTATCGTTCTAATCTACATTGACAGTTACTCAGTCTTTCCTTAGAAGTTTACAGTTTCATTTTTTCTTGTTCTGTTTCCAATAATTGAACTAAGCTTTTTTTTTTTTTAATTCTTCAGTTGCTCTGGCCTTCTTTTTCAAAACATGCCCCACATATGTCCTTTTCCATTCTTCTGGTTCCTCACCCACCCTCCAGGTGCTGTTGCTGATACTGGACTGATTCAGGCACATCTTCAGCCTGTTTGCTAAGCTAACCCAGAGACAAGGTCCTAACTCACCAGAAAACATCTTTCTCATCTAGCTGTACGCAAGACTGTCCCTTACTTAGGTGAAGGGTGCTATGAAGGCATCACACTAATTGTTCTAGCTCCACGCTCTCAGCAGCTATGGACGGAAGGCATCCTCCGTCTCCCAAACGGTGGTTGGGAGAGACTTGCTTAAAGGATGAAAGGAGAAGATCTGAATTAGATTCATACTACTGAGGGAACCACTGCCTTGTGTTATGGACTTCTGGCCACCCTGAAGAGGACAGGCACCTTGGTACAGGGAGAGGAGGGAAGTATTAAGTATTTCTCCACTCTGAAAATGCAACTAGGACAAAGGGATAAGTGGAGACACAGCTACTTGGACATAGGAGTAAAATTCAGCAAGTAGTTTCATTGCCAGAAGGGAAAGAGATAGATGAAAACATTAAAAATTCAATCCTAAAGGTTTCTCAACAAATTAAAATCCCCAAACCAAAGGAAAACATTGCAAAGTTTGAATCCTGAAATGGATTTTGCTCTGCAATTATTTTGTCTATTGTTTAAATGAGGAAAAAAACAAAGTTGCCATTTGACAGAGACTGCAACTCGTTTCACTCTGAATTTTTCAGGTTAGCTGAAGAGCTGAAAAAATCAATTGTTTGCACAGCTCCTGTCCTGGAGCCTTGGAAAATTACCCTCTAGAGACAACAATTATGGAAGTTATGGTGCAGAACACCATTATGGAAGTTTAAATAAGAACAGACTGAGTTTTAGATAATTTTGGAAGATACCATCAGAGCTGTGTTTTGAAATGGGCCTAAAAGCAGTTTCTGAAGCAGTAATGAATACGGCTTGGCCTTTCCTATGCCTTTTCATCTGGCACTATTAAGTATAGTTACTTCTAGTGCTCTTCATGCTGACAGCATCAGATGATAGGTATCCTTGTTGCAGATGAAATCTCGAAGATGTATTTTTGTGCACCTCTGCTGCTGGGAAAGAGGAGTTACTTTTACCTTCCTTCATCTTGTCTATGTGCATGGACACCAGGATGTAACGGTCTTTCGTAGGGAGTTCAACTCTTCTCAGAGTCACAGCAGTTCTGTGTCTATTGGAGTTCAGTAAATGGATTGTTTCTTTCTTCAGACCTTGCCTAATAAGGAGAGATTGTTCAAGTGATGAGTGAAAAGGCTGATGAGTCTATTTCTTTTTTCCAGTAATATGTCATTAGTGAGTGGAATTAATTAAGAAACTATTTGGTTCAGACTTCCTTTTTTTGTCACCCATGGTATGGCCCATGGATACGTATATACACACTGAAAAAATAGATACAATGTGTAATTCATCAAGAGGAGTGGTTGGTGTGTTCTGACATGGCTGTTAAGACAGCACTGTTTTAAATTCTATTCCCTGTAAATATTATGCTTTTACTCAAGTTTATGACATCATGTATTTTTTCCCTTGACTTTTTCCACCTTCCCGAAAAATAAGCCCTCATTTCTATGATTCTTATGTGCACGCTTTTCTGAAAGGCTTGTGCTGAACCAATATATTAGTGTGGTTATTAGGCAGGCCTTTATTTTTTTTTTCTTTGAAGCATGAGTGTTCACTTTTACTGACTAAGGATACTGTTTTTTGACTGATAGGTATGAGCCATTGCACTGCTGAGCATGATCAGGTAGGATCCACATTTAAACCTGGACCTCAGGTACCCAGAACAGGTTTCAGATGAGTTTACTTTTGCCACGGGGATGAAAAAAAATTGGGACAGGCTTGAGCTGGCTTTTTTTGCATTGGAAGATGTGCAGGAAGAGCATTTGGTGCCCTAGGTGGTTTGCAGCTTATCTTGAAGGAGACACAAAGTATGATGTGGTCAAAACCTAGGAATGTACAAATGCCACATACATGACAAAGCAAGCAGTGTTATGGGGTTAGACTCAGGGATCTCTGGATCTATTTGTGGTGCACTTGGAGTCATCACTGAGGAAATGCAAGATGTAGAAGAGGATCCAAACACCATGGCTGCTGGAACTGGGACAGGAAAGCCATACAACAGCACGGGTGGGGTGTGTGGGGCAGCACGAGGTGATCACTGGTCTCTCTGTTCCCCATACCAACTGGGAGCACACAAGGCGCTCCATAGCCAGACACAGAGGGACTAGGCAGAGACCAAATGGGAGAAACTCAACTGAAAGCAGCTCCCGCAGGATGGGGTTCAGCCCTGGTCACGTCCCCCCTCTGGCACATTTGGAAGAATTTCCTCATGGCCATCAGTGAGAAGCAGGGACCCCTGGTCTGTGCTGCCTCTGGGCTGACCCTGAGCACCAGCAACCAAATCTGCAGGAGCAGGGATGCTCAGCACCCTGGCACTGAATGAGATTTTATCTGCAAATGCTCATCTGGAGTTCAGGAGAGAGTAGTGTTAGCACACGTCACTCACTCAACTGCACTGAAAACTGCAGCAGTTCCCCAAAAATGTGCTGCTGCAGACACTAATGCTGGTGGCATTGACTGACTTCAGCAATCACTCTGTGGGGCAGCATTGTTGGTGGGTTTTTATGAGGCAGATCAAGAATTTATGGCTGCCTATCACAGATCGCAGGTGCCCCAGTAAGCTGCTGCCTCTGGTTCATCGAGTGCTGGGCCATGGGCCGGCAGGGAAGGCTGACTGTTTTGTTCCAGTCACAGCCATCACAAGGGAATTTGTGCTTGTCACTGTGAGGTCTCAGCGAGGGGAAGGTGGGACCTTTAGAGAGATACCCTCATAAGGCTCTCCCTTTGCCTTTGTCCATCAGTGGATTAATTCATCTATGGATACCATTCCTGTTCATGTAGTTCACCCAGCTTATTAGAAACATAAGTCCATGGAGACCAGGAGGAACCCTCTCGGGTTATGAACTTCACTCAGGTTTAGTCCGGTAAAGAACTCATTACAATGGTACCTGGAGTGTCTTCTTCAGGTGTTGGCCATTCAGTGCCTTTAGTTGCCTCAGCTGCAATTAGTTCTCATGCTTTGCAGAAACCACAAGTTGACCAGCTATGGAAATAATCTGTACAACAGCTGCCTTAATAATTTGTTTTTCTTCCCAACAGCAGAACGAAAAAAATAATCTGTATGTGTGTGTGAACGTGCATGCAGTAGCTCACAACCAAACCTTCCTTGAGTTTTAAGTGAAATCAAAGAGAAAAAGAGGTGTGTGTGTAAGTTGTGTGTTGTGTTCATCTTCCTGAGCATTTTAGAAAAAGCAGTGTACAAAGCTAGGGATGGGACATGAGTCAGGTTAACAAAACTACAGAAGAGAGAATCCTCCCCTCATCTAGTGCTGAGGGCACCTCTTCAGAGTGTGAAGGACCTAAGTTTATGTCCTTTGTCTGATACACACTTTGACAGCAACGAAGGGCTTGCATACTGCCAAGAGGTTTCTGATCCCTGCCCTCAGCATACTCTAAGAGGCCTTTTCCAGTCTCTGGTTTCGGGGCTCTTTTCTTTGTAAACAAGCCTTAACCAGCCAAAGAACTAGTCTTGAAGGCTAACATCCATCACAGAGGTTGCTCTCATTAGGGTCCCTTTACAATCAGTGGACTGCCTGTATCTGAAGCAGATATCTTGTTTTGATTTGAGTTCATCTCAAAAATGAGAGGTGCTGTCAAGATGATGCCCACAGGATGTCTGCACTTTTGAAATCCATTCCCTTTGACCTAGAAATATGCCAGTTTTACACAAAGTCTGATTCACCTCAACTGCTTTCCCTCAGCTTTGCTGAAAGCTGCTCTGAATGTCCGTATTAATATAAGACAAAGCTCGTTGGGATCCTGGGTGCTTTAATGTTTCTTGTACATCACATAAAAGTAAAAAAATATATACAGATAGTGGAAAAAACGAAGTTCTGACTCCCACTGCTCAGAGTACTGTTTCTTCTGTCCTCAGTGACAAAGAACAAAATGTTAGTAGTTCATATTTGTGGGTGCCCAGTGGTTTTCCTTAGCAGGCAGTCTGCGTAGTGAGGAACATGCCTTTTTAAGCTTTATCAGATGAGTGCTTTTGAGGGATAGATTCTTAATGCAGAAAGATCCTTCTGGGTTTTGCTTCTATTAATTTTACATAAGGCATTTTTGTTAGCCAGAATTAGATAGCACCGCTTATTTATGAATAACCCATGAAGGAATGCATGAGTCAATATGAGACACTTTCCCAGTCCCTGGTGCTGGGTATTCACAAATCAAGAAAGGCATCTATGCAGAACAATCATTGATAGAGATATTTCTGTGGTATGCCTGGATTAACTTGGAATGAATTATCTTCCCAGCTGTATGAGCTGCTTTCCCCGAAGCATTTCAGCCATCCTTCCCCTATAGGGAATAAGTAATGATTATGGTGGAGTTTTTTAGCTGTGCACTTTGAGTGGCCTCAATTTCCTTCTACACCTTTATTGAACGGTTCTAATGACTGCTCCTGAAAATAAAGAGACACCTGGTGCATGTTGTGATGGAGAAATGCAAAGTGATAATGGTAAAATCCTTACCTCTCACAAGATTTTCTAAGCTCTGCCAGTCCTGCCTGATGTGACATAGAGGCTCTTTAACAGCCCTTCTCCAATGTGGTATCGTTCATTCAATTCTAGAAACAGGCACAATGGATAAAGACCCAAACAAAAAGTGAATTGCAACACAGTGAAGGAAAAGTGTGATAACATCATCAAAGAGGTTATTGCAACCACACTATGTATGTGTGCATGTGTGTGTGCACTCACATATCCCTGGGCTGACGGTTCATCACACCTGCACTGTGTCTCCTGAAACAACCCACTTAAAGTGGTTAACCTATCCAGGACTGTTGTTCAGTAACTGTAGCAATGTAGGTAAAAAACAAAATTTAGTTTCCCCTAAGAAATATCTACAGAAAGAAAAACAAAATACTAAGCCCTTCTAAACCAAGGCTAGATCTCCATAGATTGTTCCTTCTGCCTTCATTAATTTCCCCTTTGTTCTCACTGAAAGAAAAAAAAAGGCAGTTTTGTCTCCTTCCTATCCCCCATGCACTTGGTTCCTGCCCTAACCCTGTCTGAAATTTCTATAGAAAAAGAGAATCTTCTGGCTCTCTAGGCTCAACTTTTACAACTTGCCATAACCAAGATCTGCAGCAAAGGGGGAAAACCAGCATTTATGAGTTGCACCCCTGGAAAATTCATGTCTGGAAGCTAGAGTGTAACACACGTCACTGCTTAGCTTAGTGAGGAGCAATAATGCCTGTTTCTTTCTTTCAGACCATGCTTGAAACCTGGCATGCCTCACAGTCCAAACAAGCTCACAACACATTCACAAAGCATTGAGAGCAGTTTGTGGGCAACTTTGAGGTAGACTGGAGGCAGCTTATGATTCATACAAAAGCCTAATGGGATCAGACTATGATTTTCCTGTGAGACTTTGGATTCCTTTCATAAGAAGTATAAAGCTGAAATTCATAGGCTACAGTGTCTAACTTCACCTTATATTTTCCTAACAGTAAGAAATAACATTAAACAATCACAGCTTGGTGTACAGAGGAACACCTTTTAGGGCTGCTCAAATGGGAAGGTGGGAGCTTCCCTGGGAGGGTAAGATATGGAAGAAGGTCACAGGTAGCTCAGAGATGTAATGAGGTTTGACAATGGTCTGGTACCAGGCAATGCTACCAGAAACTAAGCAAAAACAAAGTAATAATATCCCTGGCCCATTCACTGCTAGATTTTGGTCACTTCCGCAGGCATGCAGAGAGAGAATTCACAAGGAACTCAGGTACACCAAAATATGGGGGACTGGGCATGAAAATCCTTGTGAATTTGAGCCACACCATCTAAGTACTTGCCCAAACAGCATTTTCTTTCTCTAGCACCAAGAAGCTGGCAAAGGCAGGCTGAGATTTTCACTCTGTCCCCTGTAATGCCCAAAACAACTGGGAGGAACTGCTTGTAGAGGGAATACATCATCCCCTATAGAGAGGCAGCAATTTCAGCATGCTATAATCCCCTAAAAATCTCTGGAAGAAAATTTGTTTATAATGTGTTTGCTGGAGCACACTGCTGCTACATTCAGCCATTAGGCTGCTCATTTTGTGTGTGGGTGATATATAGCCCATAGCAATGCAGATCCTAAAGCACGAGTGTTTGTATCTGACTTGGGTTAAATTTCCTATAGTATAATACAGAATGAGAATGGTAACTCGCAATTTACCAGAAGCTTTCCATGACTAGTAAAATATTAGGTGAAATTAGAAAGCAGATTAAATACATTCAGAGTATGTGTTTGGGATTTGGAATGCATCCAGCCTAAATCAGGAGATGGAGGCAGTAAAACATGATTTGTTTTGAATTGACATTTCAATTACAAAGCAATTGTTGAAATGTTTAGCTTTAGAGCACATTTTGGTAACTCATAGGTATAACTGTTAAAAAAAATAGACATAGGCTTAACTGACTTTAATAGGATCACTGCCAAAATTCATGTTCAGAAAAATCTTACATTCCCTGAATAGTAAGATAGAGTTCATTATTATGACTACTTTGTAGTGATTCTTGGATAACTATGTGAGTTTAACCAGATTTTTTAGTTCTCACTCTCCATCCCTGTAAGCATACCTGCCTTAGACATTTGCAGGTTTGTTTTCGTATTTCTGCAGTGCACATTGAGAGAGCAGGTAATCACTTGGAATATACGGAATTTGTGCTGATCCCCTTGGTAGAAGTGAAGTTATACGCAGCTGAGAGCAAGAACTGATAGTTCAACTGGTTCGGTGGGTGTACTCATGGCAGTGAGTCCTAACCCCATGAGAGAGGACTGAAGAACCTAATAATTAAGATCTTTAAAATTTCAATCCACAAAGTTACACTCAGGCACATTGGTCCTTCAGGGGAAGGGGTGAGGGAGAGGATTCAACCTGCATAATAAAAACAGCTTAGTTCAGGCACAAAAGTTTAAACAAACAAAACTGAAAGCCCTTCTATGAGAATAACGAATAGAAAGTCTAGCTTTTCTGTGTACAGAAGAATTACTAGGCAAATTCTTGAATGCTGTGGTTATTTTGTTTGCTTAGCAATATTATACACTCTAGTCTTCTCCTGGAATTGAATTTCAGTTTTTCATTTCTCATTCTGCAACAGTTCAGCTGTTATTTCGGATGTGCTCTTTTTCTAGAATATGAGATAAGTCCAGTGATGTAGATACACAAGGCATACACTAGGCAACCTGGTCACCAGGAAATAATTATTTTTTATTTTAACAGACTATATATCCTTCAAAAGTCGTAATAGTCTAGACCAGAGATTCATAAAATTGTAAAATAACTCAGTTTGGGAGGGAACTCCAGAGGTCATTGCTCAAAGCAAGATCAGTTCTGAAGTTATATTAGGTTCCTCTGGACCTTTTGTCAATTTTTCAGAATCCCCAAGGATGGAGATGCCACAATGCCATTTATGTGGTTCTTGTGTCAGATTGTTAACGTGAAGTCATGGTCACAGTAGAAACAATTCTGACTTCATGTGAGACAAACAATATAGATCACATTTACAATCAAAGAAACAGAAGAATATTAATTTTCTAGTTGAAGCAGATTTCCTAGATTTTTAAGACCAGAGGGACAACTGTGATTGTTTAGTCTAAACTCTTGAGCAATACAAACTGGAAAGTTGTCTTCAGACACACTGGAAAGTAGTGTTCGGGCACCCGTAAATCTGGCAGCTCACTGCTGTGAGACTCTGTGATGACTTGTGGGAGCAATCTTTATATTGTCAGTCACAAAGGACAGTTTTAGCTGAAATCATGCACCTATGCTCTTCTTGCATAATCTTCTACTCATTTGTGGAGACTCCTTCACTTCTGTATATCAGGCAAAGAAGCTTCAAGGGCTCTCTATCCTGAGCAATCATTTCAGGTTAAATTCCAGTCCCTGTGGATTGGTTATGAAGTTGTTATTCAAACTCGGTTGCAGCAAAAGGATTACGTGCATGATTAAAGGTTGTGAGATTGGCCCCTTTGTACTGCGATTGTAAATCAGGAGGTAGAAAGCGGCTGTATCTGCATTTGAATGAGCTAAAAGCCGGGAATTTCCAAATCCCAGCAGGTGCTGTTTTCAGGAAGATTTTCAGAAAATATCTAGTCCTTTATAGTTGCTGGGTAGCTGAAGTAAGGAGCCTTGTTAACATCCTATTTTATCTCCTGCTGTGTTGAAAGATGTAGTTTTCTTCTCAAACATTTTTGTCTCTACACGAGCTAAAACACATCTGCCATGGATCGTGTGGTGATAAGGCACCTTGTCCAGCTTCCAGAGTGCTGGTTTGCTGTTAGGGTACATGAGAAGCATCAGCTGCTTCATGGCTGTACAGCTGTGCTGTTCTCATACAGCTCAAGGCATCAGTTCAGCATTTGCCTTGGAGACACATAAACGTGTGCCAGGTGCAGGTTTGCTCAGCTTCACATGACACAGATCCTGCAGCAATTCTGCATGCCTCCTGCATTGCCTCTGCAAAAGTACTTGGCTGCAAATTAATAAATACCAACTCTCAGCTCCCTTGCATGTTGGGTGTTTAGCTGTCTTTTATCCTTGGCTTTGTTTGAAGGGTTCCAATGGAGTTCTGGGCAGTAGTAGCTCTGTATTTTCAATGTAGTCCAAATTCAAATTTCAATGAGTTTGAGGCATTTAGCTCTCTTGCATACCTCTGAATTCTGATTTCTGTTTGACAAGTCTTCAAAGACAGAAATCTTAAACTTCAGCTGGTGCATACATGTCTTCAAGATATAGCAAGGGCCTTGTTTCTGTGCTACACATGGTACTGGTATAACATACCTATTCACAAATTTTCTATTCACAACCCACTCATGCTGCTCAATTGCCTCTTTGGGCTTTCCATCACCCTGCCAGGAATGGATTAGAAAGCGAGAATCAGGGCATCCTGCTGCAGTCCTGTGCTTCTGGTTCAACCTAGTGCTGAGCAAGGGCTGCTTGAAGAAAGGAACTGCTTACCAGCATCCAGTACAGTCTTCATATCTGCTCCTGGTTTGGAATGATCTACCTGACATACTGCCATTGTCTCCTAATGGCATGTTTTCCTTAAATAGGTTTCTAGTTCAAATCTAATGAGTTTTTGTGCTTCTATTCATTGAAGGTCTTATTTTTTCTTTTTTTTTTTCTGTGCTAGACAGAAGTTTCTGTTAGTGGGGTGAATCACAGTTACAATGCTACATGTTTCCAGCTCATCACATTAATTTGGGACTAGTAATATGGCACAAAATAACTTCAAAGGTGGGCAAAGAGACTCCCGGTTGAAGACAACCACAAGATATTGATTTCCTTTGCATCTATGAACGCGACAGGGTTGGGAACATGCTGTGTTCTAATGTGCTGGTTAAATTGAGGCTAATTAGGGACAAGGCACATCTGACTGATAGCCCACTCTTCTTGCCTGCCATCAGAAATGAAGAAAGGTCTGTTTCAAAGGTCAGCATTAAGTTACAAAGTTTGGCCGGGCCTCTTTTTCCCTTCAGGACTCTGTTCCAGTTTACCCTGTGGCTGACGGAGAAGGAATTACTGCCTGCACTGCTACGTGCTAGGCAGTCTCATATCCCACTGAGGGATGACATCTTTAAAGAACAATTCAAGCGTATTGTCCAAAGAGCCTTCTTGAACAAGGCACAGAAAATATTTGCAGTCACCTTTGCTTACAAGAGAGGAAAACAAACCTTTGTGCTACTGGAAGGTGAGTCTCTTTGTGTGTATTCTGGCAAGCAAATAGACTTCGCATGTCTCTCCAAAAAACTGCATCAAACTGTCTGTGGAAAGTTTTTGTCTACAGGGGAGAAAGATTAATAATCTTTCCCTCTTAGATAAACATTTACTCAGTGATATGCCAGTACTGGATAAATCTTAAACCCTTGTGAATAAAATATTAGGAAATAAAACCTATTTATTTTTTAAGAATATGAAAAAAGTCTATTGTTTCTACTATGCTGTAGCTCACTTTGGAAATTTATGATTCACTTGCCAGGGCTACAAGTACCATCAGTACCATCAGTATTATAGACAATGACAAAGCTGTGGCATTCAGCTTTTGTGGAGCTGCGGCATTCAGCTTTTGTGGAGCTGCATAGCCAGAATTTCTGCAGTCTATAATCGTACCCCAGGCCTGCAAAACTGGTTGGAATCCTCAGGAGAGTGAACTTGCACGTACATTGAATGTTGATCTCCTGAAAAACACGGTATGCTTGCTATGCTTGCTCTAGACCCCCACTAGCACACAGAGATGGAAAGTAACAGCTTAGTTATTTAAAGTATTTTGTCATCTCAGAGGAGGCTTGGTTTGGGCAAAGGATTAAAGGATTATTATTTGTATAAGGAACTTGTCTACCTGTGATTAATGAGCCATAAAGTGTTTTGGTTTCTTAATCATCACTGCCAGCTTGATGGCAAAGCTTAACCTTTTAAATACACCTTGACAACTACATTCACTTGCTTACTGAAAAGCTCTTCTCACTACTAAAAATGACTGTGACTGGAGACAACATCGCACATCCCATTGCTGCCAAATTTTCAAATACCTGCCTAATCTTCAACATGCTTTTCGGTCTGTACATTTCCCCTATACTTTGCTGAACCAGGGCAAAATCAAAAATTAGCACTACACAGCATCTACTGACAAGTCTTGTGTGATACTACTGGACACACAGATAAGACTTCTCAGGCTGTGTCGCTGCCGTCCTCATTTCAGATATGTGATATTCAGCCCATCCCAGAATGCATTTAGGAATAAGCATGGAGCTGAAGATTTTGAGGATGTCCTAAGGCAGGACTCACACAGCCACATTATCCCATTATCCCAGCTGGCTGATCTATGGTAGCTTTGAGCAGTTCCATGTACGGCGTAACTCAGAAACAAACTTCACCATCTTCAGAGTAAGGAAGTGGCTCATTATTACAGAAGGCTTCCTGGCTTTGCATGAGATTGGAACATTATAAAGTTTAATAAGCAGAGCTTTCAAAACTGGATATTTCCTTCTAGGACTCTAAGCATAGATTTGGTGCCTATAAAAGTGGTTTCACGTTCAAATGTACCTAAAACCCTATGGAGCCTAAGAAAATTATATCATTTCAGAAAAGCTAGCATGTATTTTTAATATACTTTGCCTGAAATTTTTTCTCCCATGAGCTTTAAACTCCTGCATTTTTGTAGGGTCAATAGAAACATCAACATTTTCATCCTGTGGGAAATTCAAATATTTAGGTAGTTGCTTTTATTATTGAAGGATTACATTGAATTCTACAGCATTTATTTTTTCTCAGAGTGCACTATTTCCATACAGTTTTCAGTGTGAAAACACTTTCAACAGCTCATTTCAGGTCAGTATCAGCTATATATCCATTTTAAGCTATAGCAAACTCAATGTAGACTGTAATTCAGACATCTTAGTCTTCTATTCTTCTTAAAGGTTTCAAGTCATCTTTAAGCTAATAATTTAAGCTAATAAATAATGTGCACAAAATACTCTGTCCTGAAGGAATAGCCCAGTCAAGAAGAAAAATAGCTAAGGGACTCAGATAACATGGAAGTATCCGGTCTACTAGTTTTGTGAGGTGTTGCAGGATCTCATGCAAATACAAATAAACACTCCATTGACCAAAAGGGAATGAGCTGACCTATTCAGAATGCTGAAATGTGTGGATTTGTGTTGGTTAAAAAAAAAAACAGTCCTGTTGGTTTGGGGGTGGTTTGGGGCTTGTTTGTTTGTTTGTTTTAAATTCCCATATGAAATGTACACCTAATCAACAACAGTTTAATTTTAGTATAAAAGTGTCTATGTTGGAAAAAATCACTTTCCATTAAATAAAATAGTTGGGGAACTCCTGAATATCGCTATTATTTTATGCAAGAAAAAATACGAAAATGCACATGCTTATCGAAATAACCCAAAGAAGAAAAGCCGGAGGCAGATGCTGCATAGACAAGTGGGGTTTTGGAAGCATATCACTTACCTCACTGAAAGAGAGGTAAACCTTGGTTTAAAATGATCTTTCGTACAGTTCAAACAGATCTAGCATGCTCCTTACGCAGTCTTTCTGAAAACTTGTAAGAGTTCCTGAAATTTAATACTGAGGATGAGCTGACCTAATTACTCTTTTATTATAGCAAAAGTGCTTCCCAACTGCAAGTTGACATTAATGTGTCTTTATTATCAGACCCTGTCAACTTGGAGTTGAGTGTGGTGGTAGTTACGAGGAGCAAAGAACTCTCTGCTGGTTGTTACTTTATGTATTTTTTTGAGGAGGCAAAAGGCTTTTGGATTATGTCTTTCTCGAACTGCACAGCAATTAGGAACAGCTTTTCAGTTTTATACCTGTCTTTTCAATAACTGCCTCAGTTTTGCATATGAGATATGTGGGTATTGTGCTTGCCCCTGTTCCTGAAATGAATAAGAGATCATCACTGTAAAACTAAAATGCTTTGGAGACTGATGGCACGCTGAGAAACACCAGAGCTACAAGAAAATGATCAAGAAATACAAGAGGAAAATGCCACCCAAATTTAGCCAAAGACATTACAAAGCTTGATCTGTGCTATCAAGTGAAATAATTCAGTCACACCCATGTTCACTAAATCCTGCTCTCTCCATCAACAACAACAAAAAAGCATGTGTATTAAGCTGCTGCCTTTCTGCACAGAATTGAAAGGAGAAGACACTGAGAGTAAAACGAGATCTGCCAGTCACAGTCCAAGGTGTGACACCCCTAGTGAAGGAACTGTGGCTTTCTCTTAGTCATAGAATAAACACATAACTAGTGAAAATGAATTGTTAGAGAAAAACAAAGGTGGGACATGAGACAGAAGATGGTTTGTACGTGTGTCTGGCAGGGAATCAATGGAGGCAACAGAGCCTGTCTCAGCGGTGAGGCAGCAGATGCCTGCTGTGGGAACAACAACCACTTATTTCTCAGGACTCTGAGTCAGAACATTTATCCTCTCGCCATAAGTACAGGCGCAGGTTTTCACAGGGGAGTTCCTGTGAACTGGCTCCACACAAGAAAAAATAATGTTTTCTTGGTTTGTTTGCCTTGAGATTTGAATGAAGAAACAACTTCTTAATACAACAGATGTGATGCTTTGCCAGCATTTCATTTACCTCGCTGAGCAAAAGCAAAATCTACCAAAAACTCACATAGCCTTACAAAACTGGAGAATATGGACAGCAAGAGACCTTCTGAGACTATAGAGGTAATCCCTGTCCTTCCTTTCTAGAAAAAAGCTTTGTCTCAAGTTTGCATCTACAGTATTTTGTTCACTTCATGGAAGGAATTAACAAGAAAGCAATGTGCAAAAACACAACACAGACATCTCTGGTAGAAAAAAGATGGTTCTTGTGAATGCTGTACACAGGGAGAGTCATTGGCTATTTGTGCGGAATTACTTGTGAATATCTCTTAACAAGTTTATCGACATTAGATAGAGTCTATGCAGACTTTACAAATATTTACCTGAATTCATTGGTCACCATTTCTAATGTGATGTATCACATAAAAATGACAGCATTGTTTCTGTTTCCTACCTGGAAAACACTTCTTCTAAAAAAGATAAATAAAGAGCGATAATTTTAAAAAATATATCTATATATGTAGATAACAAAACATATTTTTTGTTACAGCTAGAAATAAACAGAATTTTTTAAACGGATTGAGTAGGGCTCTCAAAATGGCATCTTTGTCTAAGTGAAAAGTTACAATGGTTGCTACTCTCAAAGTGTCAATCATAACAAATCTGCACCAACTACAACTGTGTTGGTGTATTTGTTTATGCAGATTTTGGAAAGACGTGTGCAACCTGAAAATGCTTTTCTTTTTCCTGAGTCACCTGCAGAAACACTAAAAATTCTGAATGATACCCATACAGTCAGTGAATATCCTTAGCACTGACATCCTTGTTCACACAGATGAACCTGAAGTGTACACCAGGGCATTTACTGAGAATCTGGCTGAATTTCTATGACACAGAAAATAGTTCCAGTTAAAAATGATAAATACTGAAATTTCTATCTTCTAGCTTGATTTTTGTAACCATCTCGGGTTGGAAAAGCAAGTGAAACCCTGAACCATTTAGTTGTTCAATTGACATGAGGCAACTTGACTGACGAAGCTGCACACACATCCTGACACCCGTCAATCATAAGTAGCCCATCTGGGCCCTGTTCTATTTATTCCTATTCAGTTAAGAGATATTGCACAGGAGGCAGCTGGCAGGCTGCAGAAAACGTTTCCTCCTCCCTTCATTTTCATGCTTCTGTCTACAAAAGGCAGGATCCAGCCATAAGGACTCAGTTTTTCTTTTATGTGAGACCAGGAAATAGCAGAGGCATTTCAGGCATAATAGTGAAAAAACTGGTGTCACACACAGCTGGAAGGGGCTGTGTTAAAGGGATGTGCAGGTGGGACACAGCATAGCAGGCAAAGTCAAGCAGGACGTGAAGATTCTCCATTTGTGCCTTTTCCCCAGGTGGTCTCCATGATCAGAACAAAGAGCAAAGGGACTGTGGTGCCCAGCACCACTCACTGCTGAGGATCACCAAGGAAAAAAGCCAAATAATAGAGAGGCTCTGGATATTAATACAAACATTATGTGGTAGTTTACATGTAGTCTTTGGTTTGCGGAAGGACACCATCTTTTGAGTGGAGAAGCACACCTAAAAACATCTACTACCTTATTGGACTCAGAGCCACAGGCCACATAGTCAAGGTGCCGTTTGAAGAATGATGTTATTGCATGGAGAATATCAAAAAGATGGCCTGGGAAAGACCCTGGGCTGCCAGCTTTTTGTCCTGATTGCCATGAGCAGAACCATTTTGCATGTGGGCTTACAAATTGGGATCAGAGAGCCTGGACAGTCCAAGGGAGGCATATGGGGATGTTGAAAGTTCTACAGGGCTGTGAAGCAAACCCCCATGGGAGCCTGAGTCTTTCAGCTGCAGTGCCCAGCACACCCACCACGGCAGAGATAGCAGCATGATCAGAAATGGGAAAGGCTGTGCCATCTTTTTTTTTTTGCATCAACTTTTAAGTTCTTCACAGATGTTCACACTGCCCTTGAAGACCTTTGTTACAGAAAAATAATAAAAATACAATCCTCTATGAAGGTATGAGGAATCGTCTTTCTTTCTTTCTCTCTTTTCTTTCTCCCTTTCTTTCTTTCTCCCTTTCTCCCTTTCTCCCTTTCTCCCTTTCTTTCTCCCTTTCTCTCTCCCTTTCTCCCTTCCTTCCTCCTTTCCTTCCTCCCTTCCTTCCCTCCTTCCTTCCCTCCTTCCTTCCTTCCTTCCTTCCTTTCAATACCTATTGTCCCCACTACAGAATTTAATTTTGCCAGTACAGAAATACACAGACAATGAAAAAATGGGTTTTCCTCTTTTTATTACTTATATTAAATTCTTCTGAAAACATTACTTCTTTTCCAATCCATTCAAGGCCAGAACTGCCAGAAGCAATGCATCTACAGGTTGAACAAGCTGAACTGGAGCTGCTGCAATAACTACAGTCCCCACGGGTGCAGCTTGGGCAATTCAAAACCTCACCTGGAAAGGCTGCAAGTCTGACAAGGGTGAGCTGCTCCTCTGGCACACTTTGTCCCTTCAAATGGCCCAGGGAGACACAGCCTGGAGACTTGGACAACAGCCTCAAAATAATGTCCATTGACTGAACTCAAAGACATGTTCCAAACATCTAGGGTATTTGATGGGGAAGCTTCCAGCTCTTTGACCACATAGTGTAGAAAGGAGGAATAAAATTTCCCCAGTTTTTTATCACTGAGGAATGAAGAATGCAATTCCTCTTCTTTAAATTTCAGTGAATGCTACTCCTGAGACATGTCTTCAGCATCTGTCCTTGGACAAAAAGAATATTCCTCTGGAGGTACCTTTCTCCTTTCTACTGACCATCAGGGGATGCCAGGTCAACTGGTTCAGATGTATCAGAGCAAGAGTTGACACACACATAGCATGTACACCTATAGGATGGTGCAAGAGGACAGGAATTTTGTTATCAAAGAATGATTTTTTTGTTCATAATGACCAAAATGAGACTTTCGGGGAATGTAACTTTATGATGCCACCTTCACACTCTCACCCTTCCCTTCTCCATGATCCAATCTCCTGAGGAATAGCAGAGCTGACATAGAGGAGAGTTGCCCCAAGGACAGGATGGGCTTCCAGTGTGGACAAGGCTGCTGAACTCCATATGCAAATCCTCTCCCTTCCAATTACCTCTTGATTTCAGCACACAGAGGTGAAGACTTCAATCCTAATATCCTGCTTCTTCCTCTCCCGAAACAACCTCCTTTTCTACTCCCTAGGAGGGACTCCAGGCCCTTCTCAAATAATTTCTATGCTATGTAAAGACTAACACAGCACACAGAGAATGTCTCTGAACCAGAACTGATCTACAAAACACTTTTGAAGACCATGAATTCCTACAGGCAAACATAAGTCTCCAGGGCAATCACAAGTATGAGGTGAAAATCACTACTCTGAATGACAACCTGCTGGTGCCTGTCCCTGTCCTGCCACTTACGTCCTCACAAGAATATTTGGGTTTCAGCATACACTTCAAAGTCATTGTTCCTTCTGTTTTGTTTGACGCTGCAGCGCTCATGTTCAGAGGAAATAAAAAGCAAGAGAATAGCTGTAGAGACACACATCCCGATGACAGCTTTGGCACAGCAATATGCTGACAGTGAGCCCCTGAGAATTTGGGTGAGCAGGTTCCACTGTCAGCCACACCACCAAGTCCCACCAGCCCCATTCATCAGCCACCAAGTAGCACGTCGCAAATCGGAGGATATTCTGGTTATTTGTCTCACAACTCGCTTGAACTGTAAAAGCACAAATGTGTTTGATTTTTATTATTACTTTTGACTTCAGCAGATGTCTTGTGGGCAGTAGCTGTCTTCTTAATATTCCTGTGGAACAGCTTTCTGCTATACTGTACTGGGGGGAAAGATAATTGCATCAGAGGCAGTGCTCTTCCTTCACAGAACAATTTCCTCACCCTGCATCATGTTTATGTTTAATTACAGTGTATATTTGGGGTATTTCAGAACTGATAGCTCATTAAAATAACATCCTAGCCATCAGCCATGACATTCCATCTGGGAAATAAAGGAAGTATAAATTTTAAGCCAGCCAATAAATCAAGCAAAGTTCTGAATCTTTAAACCCATAAAAAGGAACAAACAAACAAAAAAAAGAGTGACACATTAGCCAAAATTATCCCATCCTCAGGCTCAAAATGAGGCCGTGCAACATGTAGGCCCTGCCACTCATTTTTATTGGGACAGAGGATAAATCAGCACGTATAGGAGAAACAGCTCTGCCAGAGAGGCCAGAGGAGCTTAGTGTCTCTGCCTTCCACCTACCTGTCATCTGTAATTTGGGAGCATGCAGAATTTTCTGGACAGATTCAGCTTCCATTATCTCACTTGGTTACTATATGTTGCACCACAGAAACAATTGCAGCAAGGACGACGGATATTAACTGCTGGATTTTAAACATTAGCCAGATAATCTACTCACAGCTCCCATTTGACACCAAGGTACAGATTCCAGTCATCATCAGACACACTGCTCCAGTTGAAACCTGGCATGTCAAAACTTAGCAAGTATCTCCATGTATTCAGGCATTTCATCCATCCTTTTCCCTGAAAATACCTGGTATCTAGCAAGATGAAGGATGCATGTGGTGCTAGGAGAGGCCATGAAAGGACAAATATTCAATGCTCTGGTGAAATTGTTAGTGGTACTTAAGCATCACTTTCAATTTAAGAGGATTTAGGTTACATATGGGTACTAGGAACCCCATCATTAGAGCCTTTCCCACAGTTTCAAATACCTAACAAGCCTGCAATGTGAGCAAGCCTGCCCGAAAAGGCTGGTGATGCTGGAAGCTCCATCTGTTGCTTGTTCACAGCACATATTGTTGAGAGACTGGGAATGCCACTCTCCCACCTTTTCATACTCTCACACAGCTTTGCATCCATAAGATTTCAGAAGCACATTTGGGGCTCTCTCAGAGTGGAATATGACAATGCACTTGTCATGCTTTCTCTCTGCCTTCATGCCTTCTCCACAGACAGCAAACTGGGCTGCTGTTGACCTTATTGTCTGGAAAGACAAAATCCCATAGGATTATTTCCTCTCTGTTGTTATCAGAAGTAGGTGTTTCTTTCCTCTGTTCCTTCTTCACCAGTACTTAAGTCCCACACCTTTAATCAATATTGTGCCTTGACTTTCCTGACTGTGCCATAATTTATCCTTCCTTTCCATTTTAGCTTTATGCCATTTCCATCTCTCTCTACATGATACAGTCCAGCAGGGCACGGGAAGCACCGAGTACCATTGGCTATGTTGGATTATGGTGGAAGGGGGTGAAGGCAGAGCCTGTGGGACAAAAAGTTCAGAAGTGCTCAAGGACTTTCAACATTTCCACTTTGGAGTGCCCAGCCTGTGATAATCATGGCTGGCTGTCCGCAGTACAAAATCCCTACCATTGTTTTAAAACCATGATTATTCTTTAGGGCATAGAGAGGGACATCACTTACTGCAGGGTGAAGTTGCACAGTGGAGTGGTGTCAATGTGAACACACTTGCAATTTGCACACTCCAAGGTGGCTGAGTAACCAGCATTTAGTTTGGGATTTGTGGAAAAATTGGCATCAATTCATGGTATAAATTCATAGACTCATAGAATCATGGAATCACAAAATAGTTTGGGTTGAAGGGATATTTAAACTTTATCTAATCCAATCCCCCTGCAGAGAGCAGGGACATCTTCAACTAGATCAGGTTGCTCAGAGCCCCGTCCAGCCTGGCCTGGAATGTCTCAAGGGATGGGGCATTGACCACCTCTCTGGGCAACCTGTGCCAGTGTTTTACCAGCCTCATTGTAAAAAATTCCTTCCTCATGTCTAGCCTGAATCTAGTCTCTTTTAATTTAAGACCATTCCACCTTGTCCTATTGCAACAGGCCCTGCTAGAAAGTCTGTCCCCATCTTTCTTATAGGCCCCTTTTAAGTACTGAAAGGCCACAATAAGGTCTCCTTGGAGCCTTCTCTTCTCCAGGCTGAACAACCCCAACTCTCTCAGCCTGTCCTCACAGCAGAGCTGTTCCAGTCCTCTGATCATGGTCCACAGAATCAGAACCCTCAAGTTTTAGTGGAGTAAATTGGACTACTATTCCTGTTCCCCTGCTCTGCAGAACATGTATTTCTGAATTTCACCCCAACATACACATGCATGAACAGAAGCCATGATGTAGACAAGAGGAGCGGAGTGGGTTCCCCTGTGGCCTTAGGACATGGTGAGCGTAGGAGGCAGGCTGAAACACATTTGACCTACTGTCCCATACAGCATTCATCTTCCCAGCTCTGAGTCACGCCTTTTCTCCACCCTGGTACATTTGGTGATCAGGGACATGGAGCGAGAGATGAGTCATGGCTCCAAGACAGAGGTGGCACAGAAACTCTGCAAGACAGTGGCAGAGGAAGGTAGTAACAGGAATATTACAATTTGACACTAGATTGAGCTGATCCTAGACATTATTCCAATGTATTTTCATAGAAAGCAGTTGTCAGTTGTTGAAGAGCCAATATAAATTAAGCGACTAATGAAAAGAAATCCAAGTCATTGAGTGAGCATCACTGCTGAGTATTTGTTTAATAGTATTAAGGTAAAAGAGAATTCAAAATATGAAGCAAGTTTTAGTCCTGGATACCAGAAGCACAAGAAAACAAACGAAAATGAAAGTTATTCAAAAACAACATCTGTAGGCAAAGGATGCAGATTTGTTCTAGAAATGACTGCAAGTAATTGTTAAACAGAACTAAATTCCTGTCTAGTTGATTATATGTTTTGCACAAATATTCTGGAAGGGACCTGGGGCATTACCAATTTATCACAAAATAGAAAATTGCTACTTACAGACAAACTTCTGAAGTTTATTTGAAAGGGCAATGTGACTTTACAAGCATTGTGTATTTGCTTTTCCATTTGCAAAAGTAACAAGAAGAAACAAAGTCTTTGCAAGTGCATCCTTTCTTAACAGAGAAATCCATGGTGAGGATATTCTTAATAAATTCAGTTCACATTACTGTAATGATGTTTGTCTAGCAATACCTAGGGAGTTACAGTTAGCTTTAGTATTAGTTTGGTGCAATTTTTGTGTGTTATCAACATATTTTACATCCTCTGCTGGATCCAAATTATTTTTCAAAATACCTTTCAAAACAAGAAAGCATACAACAAAGAAAACAAATCTCTTGGGAACATCAGCATGGAGGATGAAATTTACATTCATGATCTGCATCTATGTTTCCTGACTAGTAACGTGAAATCTTAAAGCAAATTGAATGCCACAGTAGTCAGATTTTTGTCTCATGGTTATGGCAAATCATTAAGAACTAGGATTTAAAGTTCATATTCTAGGAAACTCTCTCTTGGAGAGGAAATGAAGGTTGTGATCAGTTTTAAATAACTCCCAGGGGAAACTTCTGAACAACTTTCCTAGTACAATGAGCAACTTTTGAAGCTTGGTGTTTTGTGTATCTAACGTCAACCCAAATACCTCGGGTTTAGCTATCAAAGAGGGAAAGTCATTACTTCAGACACACGGGAGATAAAAGTTAGAAGTCAGAAGAAAAAATTAAGCAGGGGAAAATAAAATATCAGGGATAAAGCAGCTGACTGTGAGCCTCTAAGAATAAGCTGCCAAAATTGCCACCAACACAATATGAGCAAAGACAAAATCTCACAGGCAACTATGCTACACTGCTTGACAGCAGGGGTGGTTTATCTCCCTTTTTTAATTTGCCATATTACAGGCCTGAGTCTGCAGCAATTTCTCCATTCATATTTATCCAAAGGATGTTTCATTTACTGCTTGCAGTTCTAGCTCAGGACAGCAATGGTAGCAAGTGGGACAAAGAGAAGTTTCATGCAGGACATGAGGTGTCAGGAGGAAGGGCTGCTGTTTTGGGGTTTCACCATGCTGGGGATGCTGGAGGCCCTGACTGATCCTGCCCAAGATGAGATAAAAGAATGGCAATTTAGCAGTAACCTCAACCACCTGTGACAAAACAAGTGGTGGAGTCAGCTGTTGTTCCAGAGTTGTGATTATTTACAACAAATTCTCTTTTTTTAGACTCTTCCATGTAAGGGGGAAAAGGAGATGGTGAAGATAAGAAAATACCTTCTTATACATGCCCATTTGGAAGTTGTTTAATAACAGCAGTTACATTTAATAGCCAGAGGCACACCATCACTTCATTTGGATAACAAACAGGCAGAACTTGAAAGAAAATCTTCTTGTCCCTTTGTTGCCATGACAGCCTTATGAAAAATATTAGGCAGAAGATAACACAACCATCAAACTCAGGATGTGAAATTCCAATGAAGTTAGGATATTGTCTGATAGACTGGCTTGGTAATTCAATAAGAGCAACTGTCTTCAAAAATCATGCATATTAATACGTAGAGCAAAGCTTGTGTGAAGGAAATGCAGTGGAGAGAACTACCACATGCAGCTGTTCAGTCATCTTGGAAAACAGGGAGAAAGAGGGATTAGCAGCAAGGCTTTTTGATGTAGTCTCCCTTTTCATGACCACAGAAATATTCAGAGTTCATCCTGAATGCGTCATTCTGTCAACCTAGCTAGACTTGGGTCTGATCTTTCACATTTTAACTCTCTTAGTGCTAAACAGACTTGACCCTCACTCAAAATAACCAGTTATTAAGCACCAATTTTTCAGTGCAGGCAGGTAGTCTGAGATGTACTTAGGAGAACAACTCAAGGAAAGGTAAGCCCATAGGTCAAACACTTTTCTCTCTGCATAAAATCAGTATACTCAAGTGGCTACGTAGGCCCAGGACCCAAGAGGACTTCTGTGCTCTGAAGTACTCACATGGAGACTGAGTGTCCCACTGCCAGATTGAAAGTCATCAGCCATCTAACTTCCAACTGTGTCTTATTTTTAATAAAGTTCATAGCACCTACAGCTTTAATTCATGTTTGGAGTGAGCCCAGGCTGACACAGCCCAGGAACTGAGCCAGATCAAGACCTCCTCATGTGGCATGTGTCCCACAAGGCCACCACTCTCAAAACCTGCCAGACAGCCAGCATCAGGTTTCTTATGAAATGAATTAGCTGCTGCTTTCCCTCTGTCAAAAGCCAGAAAGTAATGGGAATGATCTGGGCAATTTCTACCTGTTACTCACCCATCATTTAGCATCAGAGCACCAAGTCAGCCTTGAAAACCTGAGGTGGTTCAAAGGCATATCTTGTAGAAGGTTATCGCTTGAATGCAAGATTATAGGCTAATGAATTAGGGACAGTTGTGCATTTGCTAATGCTACAGGCAGAAAAATTCTATGCAAGTGTGATGCAGGCTATACCAGGCTGGGATTACTCACCTGCAGATAGAAGTTCATGGGCCCAGCTTTCCAGGTTGCTTTCACACTGTGTTTGACATTTATCACAGGACTCTCCCCTGTCCTGTTAGTGACCACAGCAGTTTAGGACTGGTCTAAGGAAAATCTCTAAACATGAAGCATGTCTTTGCTGCACAGTTCCATAGGTTCAGGAGGAGAGGTAGAGGACACTCCTTCCTTTCTCAAGGCTCTCTTTGAACCCTACAAGGCCAAGGCAGGAACTGAACCCAGGACTTTAGCTGTAGCCTAGTAGCTTTATATCTCACCACGTTAGTCAAATGAATCAGCACCAGCTTGTCTTGTCATCTTGAGTGAGGAGCATGAACACCACATCATCTTAGGAAGAAGAATACTGTCACCTGTCAGACCTGTGACCACTAGCTTGGCAGAAGTGCTTCCTTAAAGCTTTAGGTCAGATGCCCAGGTTCCAGATATGTGTACAATTTTAGGCCAGGTCCTGTCTGATCATTTCCTGAGGTGTTCTTTAGCTCCACCCCAGGCATTCTGCAATGAGAGACCTTCTGCTGAACATGCTGCTATTTCGGCTCTTCTGACACATCTTAGTCTACATCTATAAAACTCATTAAGATGTACCAGAGAAGGATCCTTGCTCCATGTAGTCCTCTGCAGAGCAGAATGACCATAACCACTCAACACAGCACTCAGCTGGTCTTCATGTCCCACCCCAGTGACACTCAGACAAAATTATTCTTCTTTGTGTCTGTTTTGGCAGTGCAGAGTATCTGAAATGTTGAAAATGCAGCCCAGCTGAGTGGTGTTGATACAACCTGAAGCTAAAAGTGTGTGTAGCAGGACATGGAGTGTGTCACAAACATGGCTGCAGGTGATGGAGGGTAAAGCTGTTGGAGATATTTGAAAGGACTATATTTCATACCTCCTGCATGCAGAAAGGGATGCTGGGAGTGAATCATCTGCAGCAACGACATCCCACCATTGTCTTGAAGAAGACTCACTGGCATTGTCCAAAATAGAGCCATGAAGTAATGTAATATCGAAGCGCCCTCAGCCTCTTCTTGTGCAGCACATAACCAGTGAACACACATTGCTGGATTTCGCCCCTAGGATTTGGCAAAGTTAAACGACACAGTAGCCCACTTTCAGCCAAAGCAAACTTTTGCATCATCTACAGCCCTACAGCCACTCTGAAGCCTAGTGGGAGAATACCCAGCAACTTTGAGAAACATTACACTTTCAGTAATGTACTTTAATAGGCTGATTTTGCAACTGAAATTTTGGCAGCTATCTTTTACCACTTTAGCCAAAGCCTGTAACTAATTACGACAAGAGTTATTACTTTTGCAACTTTATGCACTTCTAGCTGCTCTGAACACCTGAACTTTCCTTCCGTTCCCATAAATCTGCTAATTACAAGAGACATGAGCTCTAGAACACTGTGGGATTTTGCTCTTCAGTTTGATGTCTACTGGTGCCCATCCAGGAGTGTAAATCCTAAAGGATAAATTAGAGGAAGGACTGGGAAATGTAAAAGAAAAATGATACCAAAATGAAAGTGTCTATACCATCCCAGAAAAAAAATAAAGACATGAAGGAACATCACCTTGTAGATATTGTCCCTCTGCAGTTCAGTGGGGCCTGATTGAGATACCGATTAACATATGAATTTATTTTACTGCCACAGATGAAATATGACCCTTTCCAGGGTAGAAAACAACAGGAGATCACAATGGTCCTAAAAAAAGAGATTGTAAACAAAAACACCTACTGGGATCTAGCCTGTATGAATAACAAATTCAGAGACATAAACAATTCATGCCAATGAAACATTGTAGCCCCTGCACACGACCGTGTACTAAAACATATTTGCAATTTATTTCAAATTTGCCGGACACTTCAAAGCCACAAAAAACCCCAGGTGATTACACTTCCCGGTTGTTAGGAACAGAAAATGATGAACTTGATCTTCCTCCTCACACACACACTCTACCACATCATTTTTCTCCCATGCGGAACATATGCAGATTTTGAAGAAGGTCTCATATTTTCTAAAGCCAGGCCTACAGTGAAAATGCAGAGCTTCAGCACTGAGTCAGTGCTGTGCCAGTGGTCTCTGTCAAAGGTGGGCATCAAGCCATCAGTGTGAACCCTTCTCAGCTTCAGATGACTGGAGGACGAGGACAAGTCAGAGGCAACCCCCGTCCTCCTAAGAAAGACTATCCTTTCTCTTCCTAGGGACTTCATTCTTCTGCAGGGAGGAAAAATGAACTAACAAGATTCTTAATGCAGCTCATTCTTCTACCATATGCCATCTAATTTCACTCAGTTGTCCTCATCCTGAACCCAGTAACTTGTTTTTGGCTACAGCATATCTTCCAGACAGACCTCCAGTGCTAATTTGCAAACACAAATTAAAAATTTGCTGCTTCCAAAGCTATTTCTTTACCAATGATGAATCACCCTCTCTGTTAAAAGTGTATGTCTTACATCTCTTCTGATTTTTAATTGAAATTCTCATGTGAATGTTGTTTCCAGTTCTGGTAGCATTAAGCCAATGAATCACCACAGCTCTGATCCAGCATGACAGCTTCTACGTGTAACAACGAAATCCATAGCCTTATGAAACACAGAAACTTAAATGGACAAATGCTTCTTATATATTAAATCTACTGGCACGTTAACCCCTGCATGCTGCACTGAGCTAACAGCATCCCAGTTACAGGCAAGCATGGACTAGGATTTTTTTAATCTACTATCACAATCAAATATTCAGGAAGGTAAATACTAGTAGAGATCAATCCCAAATAGAGAACTTTCAATAAGACTTCAAAATCAGTGGGCTACAGAAATAAAGACAATATCACATAAATACCTGAGCTTCAGCTTGAAGCTATGAGGATAAAATAATAGCATCAACTGTCTCTTTATCTTGGATGGTTTGAAAAACATGTTAGAAACTACTCAGTGCTTACACCGAGTGCTAGACTTGAACACTGCAATTCATCTTCCTCATCTGTCTGCTCATCAATTTATTCTGCAAACATCAAGGGAGTCTAACATGAATTCCTCGGCTCTCTAGACTGGATTCTTGGTTAGTTATGCATCCTTTTGTGGAGGCAAAAGTTGTCAAAAACATGTTTTCCCACAAAGCTTTGACTCGTAAGGGCTCTGCTTTCTTCAGTTTGAGGTCTTCCCACCTGGCTCAGCCTGCAAAAAATTAGAGTCCTGGTGATTTCCAGCAGTGTGAATGTAGAGAAGAACCATTGAATTCCACAGAAAATAAACACACAGAAAATACACACAGAGAAAAGTGGTGTCTGCAGCCTCTCAAAACACTGAGTGTGGGACTGTAATTAAAAACTTTCCCTACAACAAAGTCTTCTATTGCTCCAGCAAAGTGTCACCTTCCCAGTACTTTGCTTCAGGATGGTTTGAATGTCCCGAAATGTCCTTGCATATTCATTTTGTTCACAATGAAGTCCTGCACTTTGGGAACAGTTTACATTTAAGTACCTGCTTAAGCCTCACTGAAAGCAAGTAGCAGTTAAGCACATATTGTGAAAAAACAGGGCTATATTGCACGAACAGCTGTAAACAGTATCATTAACAGAAAATAGTAATATTAATAAAGCAATAAGCTTGGACACTTTCATTAATGAACCTCATCAGCTCACATTTTCAAAGCACAATGCAATTAGCTTTTTTCTGAACAGCTTTGTGTGCAAAGCCAGCAAGCAACACCAACTCCACTTACCGCAGAACTGAGTTTTTCAGAAATGTGTGTGCATGTTTTGTGATGACTTTCTAATTGACAGTACCACGGCACACTGTCCCCAGAGCAATGTCTGATTAGATATTAGTACTCACAAGCAACCATTAATTAATTCCAGGTAATTTCATGCTCTAATTATGCATGTATTTGTTCTGTTGCATTTCTGAGAACCAGGTCCATCAAAGTAATCCAACACACTAGCCATAGAGTATACCCGTGGCAGTAACCTGGAGTTCCTTGCTCTTAAACCAGGACTCGCTACACTGAAACTTGTTATGTGTTGCCTCTCTTTGCAGAGATGATGGTGTCAACAGTAAATCTGTAGAGATTGCCAAACATGTTGAGTCTACCTGAGTCACTGGAAGAGCATAAAATGATGAAATTATGCTGCCAGTACAAAGACTAGGGAAGACATGGGACTGCTTTGCAGGCTGCACCTGCCCTGCTGGGAAAGCTTGAGTCCCATCAAGTAATACCTACTATAAACTGAGATTGAAGTCTAAGTGCTTAGGAAGACGTAAGATACCTACATATCTCGTAACGTTTTGGAGGTGCACATAATAATGAGTTTAGAATGCAGTTTATGTACCACCAGATAGTTTAGTCATGTATGTGTTAGGATTTTTCCCTTCACAGATCCCGGTAACACCTTGTGACCATCAAATACATTGTTATTGTTGAAATACAGAGTGATAAATTCTAAGATGCTTGGAAGTCTCCCCACTTAACAGAGAAGCAAGAGCTGTAAATAAAACCTTCTTCACTCCTTAGACCATCTGGAAAATAAACTTCATCACAGGTTGACGTAAGTAAAAGGAATCAGGATTTAACCTTTTTTCATAAATGGCCAAAAGGTTGAACTAACAAGCAGAAGCAGCAAGTTGGTGCACTCCTCACATGGCCAGGAAAGTATAGCCATCTTATACAGACACACATGAGAAACTACAGAAACACTCCTGATCAAGGAGACGTCAGAATAGCGGTAGTGAATAAGAGACACCACCACCACGCACTCCAATACAGGAACGAATACAGAGAAGGTATTGCACTAAGTCAGAAATCAATAAACTGCTTGCTTGTAAATCAGAGAAATTTAAGGTGTAATTTTGCCACCTCTTGGTCACTTAAAAATTGTATTTAATTATGAGCTCATCACTGTTGTCTGCTCTCACAAGTGGTGAAGAAAAAGGTGAAGAGTGACTCATCTCACCATGCTGGTGATTTCAATGCCTTTTAGCTCATGGCAATCTCTGCAGATTTTTTTTAATAGATCTTTGTACTTGTATACACACATACAATGCATTAAGTTTTAAGAGAATAATATGGCACAAAACAAAACCAGTATGCCATGGCAGTTATACATGGGAACACACAAAAAAAACCATCTTCACCTTGTGATGTTCTCCTAAACTCCAATTTTCCTGTTTGTCTTGAGTAGTTGCCATGCACATATCTCCACAAGCTAGGGGAGTAAAACACTGAAATCCTCACCAAAGGCTACCTTACAGAGTCACAAATTCGTAAGTAATTCATAAGTATTCTGTAATAGATTTAAACATGACATTTATATATATTTAAAAAAAAAAATAACACAGCTGCGAAACTGTGGAAACTTGTTACCTATTGTTACATGTTGCTGTAACAAATTTGTATGTGTTGGAGCAAGCTTCTGCAAAGTTGGTAAGTACTCCCCTTGCATTATGCCACCACTAAATGTCATTATCAGGAGAGAATGACAACGATTTTAGGGAAGTTAATAAGTTCCTAGCTGGTACGGATCTTACCATTTCCCAGAAAAGCACCATCTATATCAGTCTTATCAGAAGACCAACATCTCTAGTAGTAAGACAAACCACATCCAGATGCGGCCCCTCTCTGCAGTTAGTTTCTCCCAAACATTTTCAGATCTACTTTTCTCAGTCTTTGCTTTGCAACAAAAGCAAGAAACCTCGTAGACTGAACCTGAAGGTATCCCACTTTGTAGGTAATGCAATAACACTTCGGAGTTCAGTATGGAAGTCTTAACAAAAAATTACATTATTGTCTTACACGCCATGTGATAAACTATGGCAAAATTCCTTTTGTGCAACAGCCACATCAGTGGAAGTTAATTTTTCCAGAAATGTCTTTTATCCAGATTATTTATTTTTGCCCCCGATCTAACAACATTCAACAGAAATTTAGCTTCTCTTTGTACTGTTGAAAAATGTTCCTTATAAAATGACAGTCATTTATATTAAGAACATGTCTTCACAGAAGAGCGAGCACACATGAAATTCTAGTTGTGCTGCACAAACCTGTGTCTTAGGCTTAACTCTTGGCTCTGTTCACAAGCTGTGCCAATCCAAGATTATGCAGGTACTATGGGAAGACCTGTTTGGAAGTGCCATTACTCTTCCAGTGTTGTAAACTAAGCCAACAACTGGAAGAGAAAAGCTATCGTGGCAATGAATGAAAGTCATGCTCCAGGAAAAAGGATGCTGGTGGCGTTTTGTCAGTGATGTAGAAGCATGTCACATAGAAACGCAGACAGTGAAGACAATCAACAAAATCCCCCTGACCTGGTCAGTTGTTATTTTGCAAGGCAGCCTTGAGCCCAGACTGGCATTACCACCCAGTAAATTGAGAATAATCACCAATAACTTCAACAGAAGCAGTATCATTTAGACACTACTGAGATGCTTTCTTTTGTCATCCTGAACATAGTCTTCAGTATTTTATTTATTTCACATTCTGAGGCTTCTGTCTTGGGAGTCCTTTTTTGTTGTTGCTTGCTTAGGGTTTTCAGAGTTTCTGATTTCTGGGGTCTTCCCAAATTATGGGTCTTACTAAACTCCTACCAAAAGCCTCGTGCAGGCAAGGTCAGGTCCAGGCATGCAGTTCTTGTTCAACTGTGGCACAATGATGGCGGAAACACAAGACAGCAATGGGAAGGAATTGGTCTTTAAATGCTAAAACGATCTAGACAACTGCCAAAAGAAGGAGTTAAGGGGCGGGAAAAAAAAGGCCATTCTATGAATCTGCAGGACAGGGTGGCAGAAGTAGCAGATTTTGGATTCATTTGCAAGGTAGAAATCTGCCAGTCTGGGCTAAATCGAAAGAAAATCTGGAATCCTTAGCTGGTTTTGCTGCAGACAGTTGACATGGGATTTTTCTCCTATATGCATGGCAGAGGAAACCAGTCTTTGAGCAAGAACCCAGACTAATCCTGGAGCAAAGACCTACCCTAAAGCAACAGTTCCCACAAAGGGGATGGAGAGAGTTCATGAGCAGAACACATGAAGGTGAGTTTGCAGACCTGGAGCTGGGATGATGAACAAAAAACTCCAAAATAACTCACGATAGCACTCCTGCAGAATATTAACTTGATGTATTAATGTTTTACTCCCCATTTTAGGCATTATTACCCACTGTAGCTGGGTGAGAGGTGTTATTTAGGTGCACCAGTAATGCTGTGTGTTTGGGGGCCAGTGGAGGTGCACACTGGACTGATGCCAGAACAGGAGAGCAGTATGAGAGTTGTTTGCACTTCTCTCACTTACTCAGCTCACCAAACATGGCTGAACTTTAAGGAGAAAGAAGGTAACAGCAGCGGAGGTGATGAAACAGGGTCCACATAGACTCTTAAACCTGTTTCATCCTACAAGTACCTGTAAAAGAAAGTACGTCAACCACCTCTGAGAATTAGGCTAGTATGCCTGTGGAGGACTTGCACTCAACTTTCTTTTCAGAATAATAAGTGCCTTAAATGCTGCTCAGGGTACAGTGAGCAAGTCAGCGAAGTTGCTGACACTCATGCAAGGCAGCATTGCAGCTGATCGTAAACTAAAAAGCTTCAGACAAGCTACTTCTGTTTCCAGTGCACTGTACTGGGCCAGGAGGAAGTAAGTAGTCAGGCCACCTTGAACCATCCAGGTCTGGTGTGGGAAGAGCAATGAGTTATTCTCTGCTGGTGATACACTCAGTGGTGCCCAGCAAAAGGATGAGGGGCAACAGGCACAGGCTGAACCATAGAAGGTTCCATCTGAATATGAGGAGAAACTTCTTTACTTTGAGGGTGATAGAGCACTGGAACAGGCTGCCCAGAGAGGTTGTGGAGTCTCCTTCTCTGGAGACATTCAAGACCCAACTGGACATATCCCTGTGCAATCTGCTCTAGAGGTACCACAGAAAAGAGTTTGGTCCCATCCTCTTGACATCCACCCTTGAGATATTTATAAACATTGATGAGATCGCCTCTCAGCCTTCTCTCCTCCGGGCTGAACAGACCCATTATTTATTCTTCAGATCTTTCTTCATGAGTGGAAATACTCTTAGTATCATTCACCTGCTTTAACTTGTGGTACCTAAAATTTATATATCAGAGTTAGAACTAGTCTCATGGACATCCTTTGTCTCTGATGCAGAGGGGGCCACATCTGGATGTGGTTTTTCTTACTGCTAGAGATGTTGGTCTTCTGATGAGAGTGATACAGACAGCTCTTTTCTGGTGAATGGTAAGATTCATACCAGTCATGGAAAGAGGTTGCAACTTGCTGAATGAAGTCCTGAATTCCTACAAAACTGGGCTGGCATGGCTCATAGAAAGAACTTTAGACTAGGAAAAAAAATCAAGAGGGAAACTGGGCACGGTCTTAGTTCTCAGGAATAACAAATGAAGTAACCAAAAATATGGCAACAGCTGATGGAGCATAAGGAAGGAAACTCATACTGATAGGAATCAAAGTCAAGTAGCTGACAGTGCTTCCAAGGGACTGTTTCTGTCCCAGCTGGATTACTGAGCGTGGCTGTTAGGAAGCCGCTTCCCCATCGCGCTCTAATGCAGGAGGCCTGGCAAACAGACTGGGCAAGGTCAAACTATTGGAACAGGATGTGAAATCAGACTCTATAACGGATAACAGCATGTGGTAAAATAGCAGCCACATGCAGAGCAGATGTATTGAGGAAAAGCAGTGTGCAGAAAGACGGAGATGAAGACAAAGGCAGTGGGGTGCATCAACAAAGGAACTGAGTGTTAAGGTAGAAACAATGGCATGGGCAAAACAGTATCTATCTCAGTCTCACCGGGGAAAAAAAAAGGAAAAAGAGGTTTTACTGGGCTGAGAAACTACTATATAGTCATGATGAGGTGTGGTTGTTATAGATTTTTAGGTAATGTTATTAGAAAGAGAGCTTTACTAATAACCACATCATTAAGGGATGGTTCAATGTCCTAAATAAAGAATGTAGAAATAAATATGATGAGTAGTAGCAGGGAAAGTTACTTCTAGATGGGATAAGTGGCAGATTTCTCCACCAAATAGCCAAAAAACTCAACAGAATGTATGCTGGTTTTATTGGTCTTGTAATTGGTGAAATCATTTTAGAAGATTTGGTCATTAAAAAGAAAATCCCAATAACTGAGAAGCTGAATTTATATTAAATGAAAGAGCACATGAAAGTAGGTCTGCAAGTTCTTCGCTGAAGACAGAGCATTATTAGAAATGAAGGAAACTGATTAAATCACCCGAAAAGATCCATGTAGTGACTATTTGCAAATATTTCTGCTGTTCGTTTGGAGATAAATACTTCTTAACGCAGAAGAACATAAAAAGATGCTAGAAGTATTGTACAAAAGACTGGAGAACGGGATAAAAATCTGGTCATCAATATTTAATAATTTGACTTGAGATTTAAACAGATGCAGAGCAGCACTGTTCGAGTGGCCAAAACAATAGGTTTGTCTTGTGGGAGGAAAGGAAAATATTTGATTTGTGATTCCTTTCAGAGAGAATGAGAAGTAAGTTAAACCCAGACATGGTAGAGAAAAGATCTGTGTTTATATATTAATATACATATATAGCATTGTTTTAAGAGCAAGTGGGTTAAAGAGTACATTAAAATGACTGATTGTGCACACATTTAGTATGGAAATTGGAAGACTTCTTGCCTTTAAAGGTGGATGGTTACGGAACAATGTTTTGGTGAAAAGAGTGGCACAAAACCTAAGGAGAGCTAAGACAGAGCCAGGCCAGTTGGTAGGTTATGACTACAGTGAGAGCAAGGGGCTCTGGGGCTCAGGACGACCCTTCCTGCCTGTTGTCTGCTCCAGCTATTGTAGTGCCACTACCAAAAGTGCAGCGCTGCTTATTAAAAACTGCCAAAAAGTAGGGCAAACTGGACATATTCCTTGTTGTCTCCTTACTAAAAAAAACAGTACAGAAAATAATAACACAGAAAACTGGAGACACCGTAAGTTCAAAGGTGCAATATTCAGCTGGCACCAAAGTTCCGATATTGGACTCCATTATTTTGCTTTTGATGAAGCGCAGGCTGCTGGCTATTGGGCTGGAACTGCTGATAATTACATGGCATTGATTTTTTTTTCTGTCTTTCATAGTACCAGAGTCAATTTCCCTCTTTGCTGATGAACAGAGCTTGCCAAAGTGCGTGGGCTGAAGGGGAAGAGCTTGGACTTGATAAAATACTCCCTTCCATTTCCAGCACTCTCTTCAATGACGAAGAATTAAGGGCTCGGCCCTGTAGAAGGCATCCTGTGTTACTGCACACAGTACCAGTGACTGCCACTAGCATAAAAGAATTTGGCTGCAAGGACTCCTGTTGCCTGAGGTATTTACCCTTAGAGTGTGTCCAATGGCCACCCTGCAGATGTAACCCAACTGATCCTGTTTGCTAGGTGGGATACTGATAACAACACCTCTGTAGCAGCTGAGAACTCAGCAACAGCTTCAAAATCTTGCTGGGAAGATGGGTAAATATTTGAGCTCTGCTGCAGCTACTCCTGATGTTCTGAGGCAAGCTCAGATTTGAGACAAATTGTCCCAAACACAGCACAAGGAAACATGCTGAAATCATGTCTGGTAAACAAGAGGAGCAGTAAAGTGAAAAATAATGAATAAAAATGGCTGTGGCAGAAACTAGACCTAGATAGTGAGCAAAACAATGAAGGAATAGTCTAATGATATCCCCGTCCTCTTTCAAAGGCCTTAAAAATAGCTCAAATGAGGGAAAATCAAGACAAAGCATAGAGAGACTGAAGCAATTATTTATACCATCCTCATGGCTGCTAGCCCATAGTCTCGTGGGGCCTTCCTCCTCAGGTATTTCCAACCTATAACACAGAGGCAAAACCCATTATATAGCCACAGACATCAGCTTCACCTAAATACTGAAGAGCACCTGGATACGAGACTTTATTTCTTCTTTCCATCATGGGCAATTTTCTTTTTGCATCCTGTCAATCTGTGTTTTTGCTCTGCTGTCTGTTTAAGAATAATCTGGGTTAGAGAACCAGGACAGTGTCAGCATGTGCTCTGAGCCTCTGACCAAAGAGGCAACACAGCAGTGCCATAAACAGCCCGATGCTCGGAGGAGCTTGCCAGCCCTTGGAGTTGTTAGAAGATAATTTTCCATGCCTGACTAACTGCAAATAAGCAGTACATTCACTTCTTACCCTTCGCTGTATGTTGTGGCCTACACAGCCCCAGCTCTGGAGCACAGCATAGCTGATATTTTTTACCACTTACAAACTACATTCAATTATTTAAACCTTCTAGTTATTGGATTAACTTCTTTTTTAATATTAGAGTACCAGGGTTATTTGTAGGAACTGGGGATAAAAGATACTGTGTGCTTCATGAACTAACAGTTGGTTCTTATATGTTCTCTAATAAGCCCCTCTCATTTTCACCTGCTTTACATATATAAGCTATAGATGTGGGGGTTTTGCTTTTTGTGGAAGCACCATAAAAGACGGCTAGTTTTGTCTGACTAATACAGCACTGTTTAATATTCAAGCATTATGTTGCCATTCGAGCTATTTAAAGACTCAGCAGACAAACCCAAGCAGTGGAAAATATTAGCAGAATCTATAAGGAGGGTGCCATGGGTCAGTCACAGCAAAACCAGGTCTGCAAGGAGGGAGGAGTCACCATCCCCTTCATTGAGTGACCTGGGATTCTGGCAGTCATACTTCTGGTTTGCACCTCTCTGACCTCAAGATTTTACCTAAAAATGAGCCTAAGTGTGGCAGAAAAATATTTTATGTGAATCTGCAGTGTGTGCTACAACCCCAGTGTTCCCTGGAAGAGCCATTCAGCCCTCTACCGTGACTAGCGCACCGCAAACATGTGACTGAAAATAAACATCTGGAACCAGTGGGTGACTGATGTGACTACTGTAGCAGTGGAAAACCAAGAAGTTTTTCATCTTGATCATTGTTCTTTAAGCTCTGACAGTCTAAAAACAGATTTGTTTTGTTTTTAAAATCAAAATAAAGGACATCGTGACAGCTAGAACAGCAGGTGGCTGTCAATCGATTCATTTTAAAGGAAAATGGTTAAATGTCTACTGTCACATGAGAAAGCTATTTCAATATCAAAGAAAGAAGTCTAATTTCGAGGGACTGCATTATCTTCCAAGTGCTTGAATGCTGGGAACCCTGAGAACCTTCTCTATCTCAGGCAAAATTCTCTTTGCATCTCATGCACAGCTTCTGTAGTATGTTTCTTAAGAGATTTTGAAACAAACTCCTCCCTTGTATCAGGGAGACTTATCTGGCTGCAAATGCAGATGTATAAAACCACATTAATTCTAAGGAGAAAAATGTAGTGGTGGTCACAGTGTGAGCTTCAGTTAGAGACAGACAAGATGGCAAACACGTCAGAGGCAGAGGGGAGGAAAAGGAGGCTTTAGAATTTTATTCATTTTGTGGAAGTGGAGGATTTTAAATAAAGTGTTGTAATATTTGAAGGAAAATGAATTGATATAGTGGAGTTTTATTCTATTTGATCTGTGAGGATAGATAGCAGTGCTATTTAAATAGCTTAACACTGATGTAGTGGCAGAGAGGAATCCTAAAGCCTCTTGCATTGACTTTTGAAGGATTTTGGCAGTAGAGCTCCTCCCACAGATCCTTTTCCCATCTTTTCTTAGAAAAAAAAAAAAAATGGCCACACATCTAAGACCTTCTTCCACCCAGCTACTCTAACCACCAGAAAGACACCAAAGATATTGTAAAGGACCATATTAGTTAGAACAGCCCATAGATTTGTAATAGGAACTGATCTCACTGAAGCCTTGGAAGTGAGACTACGTTGCTGCCCATCCTTTAGTCTTGCATGAATCATAGAGGGAAAAGATCAGTAGGTTTGACTAAGATTGCTTCAGTGGTTCAGAAATAGCAATCAAGACAAAAGATCTGGTCCCATCTACGCTGTGCTAGAGGTGCATGATCACTTTACGTATCATTTAAGTCTGTTTAGAAGCACTGATAGCACAGAGTCTGCATTAGAAGTGTCCACTCTTGAAAACAGCAAGACAGGGAAAATCAAACTGTAGCAAGTGCCTCTTGAGCACACACAAGCTTGTTTTTCAACAAGTTATAAGTGGGAAGGCTTGAACGGATTTTCACCAGAAGAATAAATGGCATATTCTCAACAGAAACTTTAAGCCAATCAAAAGGAGAAAAAAAACTTCTTTTTGCTTCCACCTGAGGACACATGACAGGCAAAGCTTCACTGCAGATGGTTAATTGCTGGCAGCATAAGATACAACTGAAAATGACGTCTAAGCATGAGACACATCAGACACTTTTATTAACCAGCCGAGCACTCAGCCTTGTCTAAAATTATGCATTTGGTGCATAACCAATTTGACTGCTGCTGTTCAAAACATACAGAACGATCAATTCTAATCCTTCTCCCTTCAACAGACAAATTATAAGGTACTTACTGTGTTTCATCCCTTGTTCATTCTGAATGCTTTTTAATATCATTTCATCTAGCCCCACATAGGCTGGGACCACGGTCCTTGAGAAACAATTTACAGAGTGCTCAATGTGAAAAGTTAAACTCTCACCAACGCATTCTTTTGTGCCCAGCAGCACACAGGGAAATCTAAAGAGTAAAAGTGTACTTGAGGGAAATTACTTGTTTAAGGAAATTATATATACTCAGAGCCACATCATTCATAACATCTTTTTTAAAAATAGGAGATAGAACAATAAATGATTAACAGAAACAAGCAAGAACCTCAGCTCAGTTAAAAACCTATTTCTGCAAGTTAATAGGGTGATGCTTGAAGTAAGTCTGGAGCAATAGAAGAGTCAGGAGTGCCTGTAAGTTTGAGAGAAGATAAGCACTGTTCCAGTAGCTTAAAAGCATTGTCTTTGTGCCATAAAGATCCATGAGCAGAGCACAATCCAAAACCATTTGTGAGATGAAGTGCTTTCGAAAGAGAAGGCAACAACCTTCAAGCCTGAAAGTGGTTACTTTGACGACAGTTACTACACTGACACTCCCGTCTTCAGCTTGAAGCTAGTGGTTACCTGAATATAAATAAAAAGAGCTAAGAAAAGAGAGGTCAAGTGTTTACCCTGCTGCTCTGCTCTCCCTTGCTAAGCCTTGACTCACTGCAGCAGGATTTCAGAGCTGTGGGTGATACATGATTGTGCACTTGGTGCTTCAGGGTACGGAGTAAGTAAAGTATAAAAGGGTGACTTAGGCTGGAAGTCTGCTATTGCTGTGAAAGCATCTCACATTTCCGTGTTCTTATAAGTTTGATAACAGCAGCAGGCTTTTGAATAAAAAAGAGCACTACATGGCATTTAAATCGCAGATCTAATGTAATTATGTGTAAGTTGGAACAACCGTCTAAAAATCACACAATAAAGAATGGACTAAAAAAACTTAGCTATCTCAAACAAATGAAAATGCCAGAAGGGACCTAAGTCTTCATTATAGACTGGCAACCTGTGGAATTACATTGCCAGAGCACATGCAAGCCTGTCACTGACAGTGTAATTTCAGCCTACCTCTGTGGAGAGGTGAGAAATACTTCTCTCAAGCCCATACCCAGAAAGCAGATGAAAAGAGCAATGAAAATGAGAAGCTCCATAGGGATCTGCTGGACCTTACTCATACTGCACCAGAACTTGATTAAAGAGGTTACAAGGGACTTCATATTTCTCTGGTTGTCTCGAGTCTATTACGGAATGTAATGGATAGACTGAGAGTACATAAATGAGGATGCTCACTGACCCATTAACTCTGGGAAGCCAGTTACTCTCATAAATGAACTCTTTCAAGGTGTAAGAGCAACGTGGTCCAGGCTTGCTCAGGAGGAGCGCAGATGAATGTGAGGCAACCTCATACTATACGGTAGCTGCACATGCACACTCAAAACTTTCTTGGGGTATACCATATATACAATAGAGCTGTTTTCCTGGTTCCTTCTATGGACTTGAAGCAAATCTTTTCAATACTCACACATAAGTGAAATAGGGCGATTAGGCCTACCCACCTTTCCAGGTTGTAGTAGTACTGATAAGCTTGGTTCTGGCAGCTTTACCAGCAGATCAAGTGGGGTTATCACAAAGCTTCACTGGCTTCGGAAAAAATCTAGACCCCACTGTCCCTTAGGAGAAGAGGGAAGAGTGTTTTTCATCTCCTCAAACAAATGGACTGTTTGTGTGCCTGGTCTTCAGCAGAGAGGGCCTGTACAGGACTTTGCATGCCCATGCTGGATTCTGCTCTGACTGCAGGGGTAATCAACCACCCCACGGGGTGACCAAGAAAGCAGGGAGCAAGCCCAAAGCAATGACATGCAAAGGATGCTGAGATCAGTTTTTAAAAAGGCAGGTTTCCTAAGCGAAGAGGTCACAGAAGACAGACACAACTTCTCATTTTTGTGAGACATCGCAACTCATCATAGGCCTTGGGTAAAGGGAGCACAGCATCACTTCCCAGAGACAGGAGGGAGCTACACCCTAGTCTGTGATCATATGGGGTGGATGGAGACCTTCATATGCCCCTTCACAGTTTTGCTGGGGAAATCTTTTATCCTCAAAGAGCACTTTAAAAACAAAGATAAAGCTTTTACAGCTTCATATGCATGGCCAGGAAGAACTCAAAGTGTCATCTCTCTTGCAAAGGGCAACATAAGTCTCTGCAGACTCCTTCAGTTTTCCCTTAGGATAGATAAACTGCTAGCTGTCCTTCTTATGCCTTCAAACCAATTATTAAACATAGACCACATCATAGAAAATGGGAAAATAGTGATGAAAGCTTTTCTTGTACATATATATGTGTATATATATATCTGTACACTGTGTTATATCTATATATATATACATAAAATGCTTGAATTTTTTTTCATGGTAAAGCTATTTTAGGTTCTTCCGATTAAAAAAACCAAAAAAGTTCACCTTAAGTGTAGAAACGTGGAGGATGATATCTCCAAGATGATAAAGCTGTATGGCATAAGAAAAACTCTTGCAGGTACCTCAATATCAACATAGCAGTAAACAATAGTTATGCATTTTAGGCACATACATCATCACAGCTATTTTGAGGTGAGGCAGGAATCACTAATTAACTATGTCAATTTGCCTATGATTTTCAAGATCACTGACTTAGATCTGTGATTTTGATGGCTGTGCAGAAGTGTGAAATTTGGGCATGGGCAGCAAAGGCTTCAAAGGGCTAAAAAGCATCTCTGCTACAAGACACCCAGATGCTGGAGTCAAGACTCAGGAACATTGCAAGTGAAAGAGAAGTATGGCTGGGAGCTCTTACCCCAAGGGAAGTGCGACAGGGTGCCCATCTGATGAAAATAAAGTAAACAGACCTCATAAAGAACAAGCCTACAAGGGCGTTTGACAAGAGAAACATAGAAACATAGTAGGTCAAGAGAGGTTCTCCTTCCCCTCTACTCTGCCCTGGTGAGACCACATCTGGAATATTGTGTCCAGTTCTGGGCCCCTCAGTTCAAGAAGGACAGGGAACTGCTGGAGAGAGTCCAGTGCAGGGCAACAAAGACGATGAAGGGAGTGGAGCATCTCCCTTATGAGGAAAGGCTGAGGGAGATGGGTCTCTTTAGCTTGGAGGAGACTGAGGGGTGACCTCATTAATCTTTATAAATATGTAAAGGGTGAGTGTCAAGAGGATGGAGCCAGGCTCTTCTCGGTGACAACCGATGATAGGACAAGGAGCAATGGGTGCAAACTGGAACACACGAGGTTCCACTTAAATATGAGAAGAAACTTCTTCTTAGTGAGGGTAACAGAACACTGGAACAGGCTGCCCAGGGGGGTTGTGGAGTCTCCTTCTCTGCAGACATTCAAAACCCTCCTGCACGCCTTCTGTGTAACCTCATCTGGGTGTTCTTGCTCCAGTGGGGGGATTGGACTAGATGATCTTTTGAGGTCCCTTCCAATCCCTGACATTCTATGATTCTATGAAAATGGGGTAGCACTGGACAAACTGTTGTACAGCAGTTGTTTCCCATGGGAAGTGGCCAAGGGCTTTGATTCACTAGCCTCAAACAACCTCTGTAACAACCTCTGTCAACTACGTGGTCCGCACAGACAAGGGTGGGGTAAACATATTTGCTGCTACACTCAGAAGGGCACCTCCATGCACTACTTTCCCAAGGAAACAGCAGTGCCAAAGACACCTTGTTACGTCAACACAAGCCATCCAGCTCTCTGGGATAGTGTCAAACAGATTACAAGCTATTCACATAGAAATATAATTTTTTTTTGTAAGTAAGTGGCTTATCAATATGTTGGGTAGCATCTCGTGTCAACACACCACCACAACTTCATTTGCAAAACTCCCAGAAGCACATGTGGTGAGATAACCTGATCCAGTACACTCAACTAGATATACTTTCCATATTAAAGCAGGGCTGAGCCCCAGGCCGAGAACTTAGCTTCTTCCTTTTTCAAACTGTATAACTCTTGACACACACTCCCAATTTTATGGTGTACTTCCTGAGGGGCCTCTGCTTAGAGCTACAGGCCAGGTACTCCTGTAGTTCAAATGGGATGGCATCACTGCTGAGAGACAATTTAGGAAACTGCTTTTGTCTCTCAGCTATTCATTTGCATTTAACCCCCAAGCCCAAAAATGGGGAGCAAAAAGAATGCAAGGTCTTGGGCTGTTGCCCTTGGGCCAAGGGATGTTGATGTTTGTCCTTGGACACTCTTGTCAACGTCTGGTAAATGCAAGGTGATGTGAGTTGGGCTGGGGAGCAGACGCTTGAGGGAAGCCTCCCAAGTCAGTTTGTTTCACCCAGCATCCTATGCTGTCCCTGTGTTTCTCTTAGCATCCTGCCTTCATATTGGTCTAAACACAAGGCACACACTGACCCCTGCTGTGTGTACTGATTTCTCTAAGGAAAAAATGAGGCATGCAGGTTGGAGGGAAGGTGGGGTACACTCCAGGCAGGTCCCTGGCAGGTAGGTTAAGGGACATAGTGTGATACACATCTTGCACTCCATCTAGAAATGCTCCAAAGGCACTTTTTAAAAAAAATTTTCCTCAGTATGTTTTTTCGTCCTAAGATCCTTCACAGAAACTAAGATCGTGTCTTTAGGCATTCAAAAACATTTGATTTATCTGCTGTATGGGAAAATAAGAAATTATACTAGAGAAAGACCTGTGTATAATGAGTCCACAGCCTTGTTATAACTTATCTTGAAGACACTTTGAGAGCACTGAATCAGAGACAAGGGAAAAGTGGAAGCTAACAGTGATTGTCCTTGGGTTAAGACCGGGGGGCCAAAACCAGCCCAATTTTATAGACATCCAGCAGTGGAAGGGTGCATCTTTCCATGATCGTTTGAGAGCTAACTAGCTAATAGCTAACTGCATGTTGACTGTGGTTCTGTTGTGTCCATACTCAGCAGTGGATTTAGACTACTCAAGATATGTACCTGATTTTGGTACCACTTTCCTCTGAACTTGACTCTCCTATCAGCCTTGAAGGCTCACAATCAGAGGAGAACTTCTCTCCATTCCCCCAGGCCAATGCAAAACTTTCCCAGACAGTTTTCACTTTCTCTGTGGCCTCTTAGGCAGCAGAACCATCTGTGTTTTGCTCTGATTTGGGAGAAAATAAAGTCATTAAGATAGAATCTTTGAATGATGGCTACAGAATTGCATGGTTCCTTGTGGACTAACTGCCGAGATCGTTAACTGTATTATTAGAAAAAGTAACTGAAATAACTGCAGTTTAGATAATTAATTACAACTGTGGTCCAAAGCCCATCAATAAATTACTTTAGCAAGTGTCTTTCTAGTAATCAGGAGGAGTTACCTGTATATGTCCATAGCTATTGAAAGGTTCAATGAGCCCCAAATGCTGAGGTACCAAATCACTCTGTTACCCCTGTAGAAGCTAGGATAACAAAAGGGAGCACATTTTCTATGGCAAGGTGTAAGACTTATCCAACATTTATCCTTATCTATCAGAAGACAAATATCCTATCCCTTAGCTGAGTGTGTATGGAGCCATAAAAGAAAGAATCTGTTTAGATGTTTGTCCTGTGTCCTGTTAGGTGTTATGAAGTGGGGGGTGGTTTGTGCATGCAAACACACTGAAGCATTTTCCCTTGGTTTGGTAGCAGACAGTCAGACAGACATGAAGAGGTGCTCTGTCACGCTAATACACAAGCTATTGCAGAACAGAAGCCTTAGTCCAGCTCGGAGATTCAGACAGGAAGAGCTTGTCTCTGCTAGACTGTGAAGAAGTACAATCAATATCGACTGCTCAGAGTTAACTTGATGAAAAGCCATTTGCAGGCAAATGGCAGGACAAACACGAAGCCTTTGCTACAGGCCCTGTGAGCAGAATGTCATGCTCTCCTTGCTCTGGGTCTGAGCAGAGACATCTGGATGACTTTGCATGGCATCAGTCTGGATACAGCAGGACTAACGAGCTTTGCATCAGTGCGAGCCAATGACCATGCTTTCCTGCACTTCTGCTCTGTGCTCCTGGGCACTCTGGAGTTCAAACTGTACGCAAACACAGCTTTGGGTTAATGGTTTAGCTTTAGGCTCCAAACTCACCCAGACATGGCTGTGGGTTAATGATTTAGATATCTAGGGCTCAAAAGTAAATGCATGTTTGTAATGTAGAGACCCTGCTTCTCAAAGTGTACAGTAATTTTGAAAGAGTTTAAATGAGAACTGTTTTCCTTATACAATCAGTCCTTATACAATCAGTCTTCAAAGCACACACCAATAAAATGTATTTGATCAGATCAGTAACTGTGAGGGTAGCAGCCTTACCACAGTATTTGGGTCATACTCGAGCACGATACTGTCCCTTGTGCTGGGGCTGATGTAGAACCGTGGTACACCACACAGACAAGGTGTATCTACATGGAGCTGTGGTTTATGAGAGCACAGCCTCTATTGGGATGCAAAGCTCAAAGATGGGGAAGGAAGGAAGGAAGGAAGGAAGGAAGGAAGGAAGGAAGGAAGGAAGGAAGGAAGGAAGGAAGGAAGGAAGGAAGGAAGGAAGGAAGGAAGGAAGGAAGGAAGGAAGGAAGGAAGGAAGGAAGGAAGGAGCGAGCACTGGCAGCTGAATCAAGGCCCTTTTACTCCACAAGACAACACATGCCCAAGTGCGAAGAGCTGTCCACCATGGCAATGATGTCACTAGCACATCATCTGTCACAGGGGAAAATGGGAAGTTCATAATGGCCAGGGGAAAAACAAAGGACCTAATAGCAAGGTGTGCAAGCTGATAGTCACATGAAGAATCCCATTTAAAGGACTACAGTTTAAATCAGACTTGTGCTAGAATGTTTTCCTGGACCTAGGCAGCAGGAAGGACTGCTGGGCAGGGAGAAGAAGAAAGTGACATAGATGGGCTCAGGTGGATTTTAGTCTGTTGTTCCTAGAGATTAATGTCTTCTTTTAAGTGATGCAGAAATGATGAAGATGTTTTCTTTATTCCTGCCTTGATACACAAGGCATGATCCAGACAACTTTTCAAAAGCTAGAAGAGAAACAGGAATTTTTCTGTCAATGCAATTGACTTTGTTTCATGTTTTTACTTTGCATTTGGATTTAAATTTTCTAACTAGTGACTGTCAAACAACAAAGAAGCATGTTACTGTGCTTCATATACTCTCATGATGTTTTTTTCAACTGGAGACAAAACAGCAGCATTTTCAGATGGAGTTAATTCTGCATTAAACACAATTAATTCTTTTTATGTGCCTCCAGAAATGATAAGTTTTCATTTCCATAATACACCCTTCCTTCAGAAGCATCAAATGTGTGCCAGCTCTGTGTCTTTTGAATAATGAAATCACCGTGTTTGGTGTGAAAACATAGATTACAGCAGTTTAATTAAGACAGTTCTGGAAAAGCGAACAAATATCAGAGCAAATGTTCATCATTAAGTGAAAGACAAATTTCTACTTTTTTTCTGGATAATTTATATATTTGGCAGGGGAAGACATGTCCTAGACAAAGACAGCTTTCTTCCTGCTGTTCCTAGAGTGGAGCTGTATTTAAAGGTATAGGCAAGATGGGTTTTAATCACAATATTGGACTAATCAAGTGTAGCCTGGAGCAGGAGAGTATATTGTACCTATTTAGAAAAGGTCTCTCTTTCTTCTCTATGTGCAGATCCAATGGTAGGTAGGAAGTCTGGCCCTCATTTGCTTTCCAGCACAGATGAGGAAGCCAAGCTGCTTATGAAGGAAGGAATATTAGTATCATAATTCAAGCTGGTGAAATTCAGTTTTCTTATCCTGGGGAGAACTTCAAGGTGCTAGCATTTGGTTTCATCCTGCATCACAAGAGAGCAACGAAGAAATATTTCACTTTGACTGTTCTTACATATTTTTTTTCAGCTGTCTCACTCTGAAACTAATGAGTGTGATAATAAAGTCTAACCGAAATGGTACAACCTTTTATCAAGCAAATATTTTGACAATTTTCCACAAATATTTTGACACAGGCACGGTATACAAGCATGAATTCAATTCTCTTTTAAATAGCATTTGCTGACAGAAAGCTGTTACATATAAAATCGTTGACAGGGTCTGATTAGAAATTAACTCAGCTGTTAATGGTGAATGAATGGGTGTATTTCTCCACAAGGAACACAAGACCAGGGCCCTGGGATGCTCACCTAGACCTAGAAGCAATCTGGTAACAGAGTGATGCTCCCACATGAGGGAGATAGGGGTCTCCCTGGATCAGCCTGTACCAGTGGAGTGGACTTCTCCAGGAGGAAGGAATGTTCACATCGTCATCTGCTCCGACAATGAGCTCTCCATCCTTGACTACCTACCTTCTGTTAATGTAACTGTGAAAGAAGGAATAAAGAAAAGGAATTAAAACCATATTTAATCTCCCCTAGATGTCTGGAATATGCTTTACTTAATGTTCTTCAAAGTTCTTTCTGCCTCAGCAAAGTCTTTCAAAGACCAAAAAGCATACTGGCTGCAATGCACTCCTCCCTAGTCTGTGATTGATCTTGTTGTTTTCTCTGTTTGTTTGCTTGGATATAGATGCATTACCTTTACACTCTAAGGCCCTCAGGGTAACACAGCTATTATCTGTCACACCCCATTTACCTCCAATCTTTATGGCCATCAGCGGTGCTACCTAAATAACAAAAAAGACAGTAGAAGCCAAATCAACTGAAGAGCAAAGGAGCCCCCAGATGTCCAGAGAATAAGCAGGGAAAAGGAAGAGTGAGGAAGAAAGCAGGGGCTGAGGATATCAAGCAGTGAAAAACTCCCTAATCCTGGCCTGCCAGGTGGCATAGAGATCCCTTGGGGTGAGCTGGGGCACCTGGATCCATGCAAGGCATGGAAACAAGAAGGGCTGTTGTACAACTGGATCTTTCAACAGGGGGACACAGGGGCTTCAAACTTCCTCGCTGGAGGTATCAGTCCCAATTCACCCCTGCTTCCACTATGGGCACTTAACGGAGGTGCCCAAACTGGGAGCACAATCAGCACAGGCTGCCTCAGTAGAGGGAAGGAGACGTCTCCCAGTTGGGCACCCTAAGCTGGAGAGGATGAACTGAAGCCAGACTGCCAAGCGGGCTGTACCCACCTCCCACAACACAGGCACTGGTGGCTGCAGCCATGGGCAGCACTGCCCAGTGCAGAAAGCAGAAGGTTTCACTGAAATTTCATCAACAGCTAGAAGACAAAAGCAGGAAGCTTTCAGAAAGGGGGACTTTCTCTTGCCATGTCCCTGGCAGGACCTAGCAAATCTGGGCCCTAATCTCTATCAGTGCTCTTGAGTGTATTAAATGAACATAATCAATCCGTAATGGAAAGTAATAGGCTGAAATGAAGTATTGTTCCAGTTTCAGTACTGGAAAATCACCAGACTCTTGAGAAAACAAATAAAATATTATCTTAAACAAATCTTTTAAATGCAAAGTCACCATTTCTTTTTCCTTCTGCATGGTTGGTAGTTTAGCTGTATGTAATGTTAGGCTCAGACAAGATCTGATTGCTCCCATGTTATATGGGTTACTCGTTATGTCACCACAAAAAAGCACGAGGGATGAGAAAAGCTCTCTAAGAGAAAGGGGTTAAAATACTTCTAAAAAAAAAAAAGACAAAAACCAACAAATATCCCAATGAGGAGACACCAAAGAACAGCAGACATGCAAAAATGGGTCTGACCACTCTACTGGGAGAGAACACATCTGTCCTGACCATGTATTGTACCGCTGTGAAACACAGTGAGACATAATAAAGCTCTGATTAAATCAGCATCTAAGACCAGGGAGATACACCCTCATTAACCCATTCTGAATGGTAATAAGCAGCGATAATCAAGGCTGGAAGCTGCACTGAAAATAGCTGCTCAGAAGTGACTAGAACAAATATGAAAATGAGGAAAACTGCGGAAAAACTGAGAATGATGAGAAAATAATGATAATTAAACTATTATAGCTTGTATGTATCTAATCACTCTCAGCCTGAAGGAATTCACAACATTTTGCACCGTAATAGGGAAAGTAATTAAGAGAGGTCATTTTACGCAGCATTGAAATGGAACTGCCTCTTGTGTAAGTATCTGGTTGATAACAATTATTAACAGCACAACAGCAGTAATACAAAACCACTTAGGTCTGGAAGTATAAAATAATATCAAAACCACCTGAAGCATCTGGTAGACAGGACACTCAGCCTAGGTTCAGGTTTGATTAGGAAGGCAGGTTGAGTTTATCCCTTCAAAAAGCTGTGTTGGTAAGAAACAAACTCTTTGAGGTCTGCAACACAGAGATGTCTGTTTGTGCCTGGCTGCTCTCACAGACAGCAAAGGGAAACAGGTACTCTTCAGACATAATTCATGTGATCGATGACAGACATTTATTTTAAAACTAGATGAATCACATCCTAAAATTATAATCATATCTTGGATATAAAGGGAGCCTAGACAGGTAGTTTGAATGTGAAAAGCTTATTGTAAAATTCCTTGTTTCTGTCAGATGAAGGCTACTTGATATATATAGACACTAGATGCTATGTGCAAGACACCAGACTTTGCTGGGTTGATTTAGTTTTTTTACATATTTTAATGAAGAGAAGAAAAATGTAGCAAAATTAAAGTGTCTGCAAGATAGCAAAGTTTATGTTTTTCTGGTCACCGTTTACTCTTAAGTTGATGCTCATATTTTTCTGCATTCCTCACCTTTGTATTTCTTGACATTACAACAACAGTCTGTTTTCTGTACAAGTTCATGCTTTGCAGGTGGAAGCAGCTCCCTAAGCACCAAATCACCATATTATGGGAGAAAGAAGAGTTCAGGATACTTGAAGAAATGCTATAAAAGCCACAACTACCTTTCCTTCCCCCCTCAGTCTCCACCCTCTTTTTTTCCCCTTTATTTTTGAGCTTAAGATTGAGGCAGTAACTGTTGCGGGGTGGAGGTGGGTTGGCACAGCCAACAGCAAGGACCGCCAAGGCATAATCTGAGCAGATATTCATGGAAATAAGGAGAAATCTGGTAGGCAAAGTTTCTGGAAGAAGAAATAGCTTCACCAGAAAGACAAGCTTTCTAGAACAAACTTCAAGGTGGTTCAGGAATCAGCTGTGACTTTAACAGGCCGTGTTACTGACTTGGACAAAGTATGTCTAGACCAGCCTTGCTTTGATGTCTTTGCTCTTATTCTTCCAAAAAGGAAGTATTTTTTGTAAAGAGCAATACTTCTACATATCCTGTGAATATGGTGACTTGGACAAATAATGAAAATTACAATACTAGCTCCCGAGAGATGGCGTGAGAAATAATGGCTTTAGTGACTAGAATGATGCTTGGAAAAAACACTCATTTCTTGAAGCTTTCTACTATTTTGGGGAGTTACTATTTCCTCTGAGCATTGCCTTTTTTCAGGAATACCAAAGGGGATTTGTAATTGAACATAAATGAACAATTATGCTCAACATCCAGAAGAGGCAAAAATGAGTACCTAAGTATTGACTCCAAGTAGCTGGTTCTGAAGATGCAACCAGAAGTACTACAGAAAGAACCTTCTGCGAGCTCTTTCCAACACTTATGATGACATTTAAACCTTGATACTCTCTTACATTTACCAGACAAAATTTCATAGTAGATGGATATAGTAGGTCTTTGCTAAATATGTAGTTGTATCTATTGTCCAGCAGTTAAATTATCCTCTCAGGACTCTTGTTGCAAATGGATGAAATTCATTATATATAAAGACATGATTAAACTGAAATGTATTCTGTAAAACAGAGTGCAATGAGAAAGCAGACACAATGCAATGTGGAAGTCTGTCAGGAAGCAGAGTTGTGAAGATCCAGCAGGATTTTTTAAAATGTATTCAGAACAGATGTTATGACAGGTCCATGTCCTCTATGCAAGAGACATCAGAAGTTGGAAGAATGATGTGTTTTCAGTTCTTTAGGTTTCGACCACCTGGCTGTGGTGGAAGATTTTGAACTGAGCAAATCCAGGTCCTCAGAGAGCCCTCATGAGTCAAAGCATCTCAATCTTTTCCGGTTTTCGTAATGAATTCATGCAAAAGCCACAAGTTCACTTTTGCCTCAGTCTGCCAGTCAATCCTATCTGCCCATACTCTGTATTGTCCCCTTGCACTTGAAAATCTGTGTAGTTGCCATCATCATTAAATAGCAATTTACCAGTCAAATCCTGGTTTACATTTTTTGAATACTCTTAAAAGCTTTCTTTAATGACCTCAAGTTGTGCCAGGTAAGGTTCAGACTGGACATTAGGAAACATTTCTTCACAGAAAGGGTTGTGAAGCATTGGAACAGGCTTCACAGGAAGGAAATCACCATCCCTGGCAGTGTCTAAAAGACATATAGATGAGGCTCTTAGGGACATGGTTTGGTGCTAGGTTTAGGTTATGGTTGGACTCAATGATCTTCCAATCTGCTCAATACTACAAGAGAAACCAATTGTCATATGTAGAACTGAAAGTCAGGAGTGTATCGCTCTCTCTTTTTACAGGATGAGGTTTACAGGCTTTTCTTCCTGTTTGAAAATCAAGCATAAGGAAAACAAAAGAAATTAAAACAATAGTCAGCACTGAGGACTCGTTCACTAGCAATATGAGAACTGTAAAGGTATGAGAACATAAGGATGGTGCTACACATAGAAAACGAAAGAGCTGTCATGTGCTTGGGTGAGCGAGGTGCATCTCATCTAGTTTTAGAGCTGAGATTCAGCACTAGGTTGTAGACACAAATTGTAGAAAGCAGCTCAACAAACCTGGATGGTCAACACCATTTGGGATGCCCTAGGATTTCTGAGATATTTGCATGACGCTGACCTGCTCTGCAATGTTGGCTTCAGCACCACATCAACAGACTCTGAAAGAAGTCCCTGTTGTCTTGGTCTTTGCAAATAGCTGCAGCCCTGGAGCCACTAGGGAGAAGTCCTCTAGGCTTTCTAGAGGATGTGGAGGACCTTGTGGTGATAGAAAGGGTGATGAAAACCTAAGCAGAAAAGCCAAGTACAGCACACAGTGGATGGGAAGTCAAAGCCTGCAGTCCATGAGCAGTTAGGACCAGTGCAGCCCCCACCTTGCATCCATCATATGAGACTCTGGACAGTCGCTCTGGGCCAAATCCATGAAAGGGATTTTGGCACCTAAAAGCCATGCCCAGGGAGAGCTAGAATGCAGTGCTTCAAGATAGGATTCACAATAGTCAGCACAAGTTTTGGGGAGGGGTACAAAATCACCTAGTAGGAAACTCCAAAGAGGAGGGAGCATCGCCCTTCAGACACAGGCACCTACATGAAACTAGGATCCCCATCAGACTCCTGCACCAGGGGATCCCTTTGAGGCAGGGGCTGACAGCTGCCTCAGTCTCTCAGAAGAGGCTGGAGGGCAGAGTCTTTGACATTTCCATTAAGGACAGGAGTAAATTCTTCCTTGCCTGGGAAGAATTGGACCATGGTGCCACCACAAAACAGTGCAGATTCTCATATATTCATCTTTCTGAGACAGTGCATTAGACACGCAGGTGGAAGTAAGCAGGGGGATAAGACGACATCCTTAATTTTTGCCTGTGATATAGACACAAGAGATCTCCATTGCTGGAAGGTGAGAGCACATCAGAATCTCACCCTGTGGCCCAGCAATTTCAGGGTCCATGTGCAGAGAGGACATCTGATGCTCCAGCTCCAGCTGTGCACTCTGTATGAAAGTATCCCTGGACAAAAGCGTACATTGGGTGAGGTGCAAGAACTGAAACCATGAATGCTACTGAGATAAGTCATAGCTTTGCCTTGTCTGCACAAAGTCCCCATAGAACTGGGGGTTAGAAAACTAAATCTACCCCACTCAACCCAAAATAATCACTGCAACTGTGGCCCGCAGCACAGATTTGTCCATCCCAAATGTGGTACTCCTTACAGGCCTACCCAAAAACAGTGACACATGGTCCGTCTGCTGCAGGCAGAAGATGCATAAGCAGCCTCACACAGCCACTGTCCAGCAGATGGGGACAATCTCAGCCTGAAACTATATCCAGGGTCTTAACCCAGCCCTCAGCAACGGGATGAGTTCCCTTACAATCTGTGCATGTCTGGAAATAGCAAGAGTGTTGCTGTAACCATAGTGGTCTAAATATCTTACAGGATCAGGGAGAGTGATTTCATTTTAATAGACCAACTACTGCATGCAGGAGCACAAAACCTTCATCAGGTCTTTTTAAGTCCCTCTCTTCTTCTTTGTTGCTGTACACAAATTTCAAGCCAAAGTGTGCTGTCATCCTCGGAGTATATTAATTTAGGTCAAAATTGAGATTAATGATCCTTTTTCAATAAATTACACATTCTAGGCTAGCTTTTGGTCTGAAGGCAGATTTACCTATGTCATAGTGTTCTGGGACCTCTAGAAAATTATCTCATATAGTCATTGGATAGTAGACCAGGAGAATCTTAATTTTGGCTGGGGTTACTAATACTTATCTCTGAATGATGGATCAGCTATATTATACAGTTCATATTTCTCATAAAACTTTTGCTCATAAATCAAGAGGGATACAGTCTCCTATGTACTTTACCTAATGAAATATAGATTAGTCTGCTGGAAGATTTTTGGAAGTCAGTTAGATGAAAGTCCGTCTGTGTTTCTTTTCACCAGCCTTTTTTGTTACATAAAAAACCCAAGCAGGATACATCCATTAAAAAGGTATTAGCACAGGGTTATTTCTTGGAGTCAAAGTGAGAGATTATTTTTCAAGTATAACCACACGAGTATTTGGTTCAGATTATAGACTGCTATTAAGGTGTAAAGTTATGTCCTAAACGTCCTACTTATTGAAATTCTACAAATACATTAAGTATGCTTGCTTCCCTGAAGTTTGTCCAACATGGAAGGTAACCTTGTTATGCTGTCAGTACATGCTGACACAGCACAGATTACACATAACTCACAAAAACGGTGAGTTATAGTTACAAAATGAGGATACCTATCTCAGCACACAGGGTGGCCATTAGAAACTGGAGGTTAATACAGATTCACTTCTGTTCTGCATAAGCCACCCAGCCCTCACTTTAAGGCAGCTGAGTCTCATTTTCAAGTGCGTACAACTACTGCCTTCAACTTTATGTAACTCAGGACCAAAGCAGAGGCAAATGAGATCTCCCAGAAGCGGGTCTCTCTGCGGGAAAGCAGCAGCCAACCCAGCTGGCAGGTGGCAGCAGTGGAAACCTCACAGGAGCAAGGACTGGAGCCAGCTCTGCTCTCTTGCCTGCTCTTCCAGAAGCTTTCTCTCAACAGCTTCACAGGTGTCATGAGCTCCCAGCTGTTGCTGCTTTTCATACACAAATGAGACAAGGAGCAAGATAACCTTTGCAATGTCCCAGTGCAGTCAGCTGTGTCAGGTTATGCTGATTACCATGGGCTTTTCACAGGCACCACCAGAGCTAAGAGCTGGCCAGGGTGCAGATAAAAAGGCAGTGACCATGATCTGGGATGGGAGAATATGGAAAAAAAAGTGGTGGCAACCTTTGGGAAAGACATCAGCAAAGAAGGGGGGGATGTGTAGTGGAGGAAAGAAGATAAAGGAGTCCCTAGGGAGCAGTGGTCCAGGGCATGGTGGAGGATGCGCGCAGATGCCAGGATAGACTGATGCCGGGTCCATTTCACAGTGAAGTCAGTGGAGTTATGTTAATTTACGAGCATTCGTGTGTCCCAGGAAAACATTAGGGGATGGACTATGAAACTGTTGCTTACACAGAGCAGCGCCTTACTCTGCCAGTAGCTCCAAGGAACGAAGCAGAGGTCATCCACACATTAAAGCAACATGGAGTAAGTAGCTCATCACGGTGGCTGGAAGCTAGAGAGGGCATATTAAAGAACCAGCTCTGTTCTCCCTCAAGGACATAATAGAGAGATAATAGAGATTTCCTGAGAGACCCAGCTGAAGATGACAGAAGAGCACATTTCCAATTATCTGCTCATCTAAAAGGTGACTCATGGGTGTCACTCACAATCAGGCTTATAGAAAAAAATGCACAGTACCTTTGAGCATGACATTTCTTGTCAAATTCATATAACAGGAGTATAATCACAGTGTTCATCCTTCCCAGGAAACATACTCTTATATTTTTTTTAAATGTAAATGATGTCCAAGTACGGTAGCTCATACCACGCAGGTCCATGGCAATTTCTTTGTAAGGAAGTTTGGGAATAAATAATCATAGAAGCATAGGATGGTTTGAGTTGGAAGGGACATTAAAGATCATCTAGTTCCAGCCACCCCTGCTATGAGCAGGGATACCTTGACCAGGTTGCTCAAAGCCCCATCCAACCTGGCCTTGAACACTCTCAGGAATGGGGCATCCACAACATCTCTGGGCAACCTCTTCCAGTGTCTCACCACCCTTGTGTTGAAGAATTTCTTCCTTATATCTAACCTAAATCCCTCTTTCAGTTTAAAGCCATCATTCCTTGTCCTATCACTACAGGGCCTTGTAAAAAGTCCCTCTCCAGCTTCCTCTAGGTATTAGAAGGCCGCAATAAGGTCTTCCTGGAGCCTTCTCTTCTCCAGGCTGAACAACCCCAACTCTTTCAGCCTGTCTTCATGGGAGAGCTGTTCCATTCCTCTGATCATCTTGGTGGCCTCCTCTGGACTCGCTCCAACATAATGCTGTGAGAATCCCCATATCTTTTCTACTGCAATTTGCTTCTGCAAGGAACAGTTTGTATTTGTTTCTCCGATGTCCACAGATCTTGAGGGATCTGTGCCCACCATGGGACCATCAACCCCTGTTCTGGCTCTCTGAGAAGATGGCAAAATGATATGAGGATCAGTCTTTGCTGTGAACAATCACAGTGAACACATCCCTGTAACACTTTTCAGGAGGACACAGTGCAATCAGGCTTCTCTTGGAAAGAGAAAAGGGTAACTTTCTCTCTCTGGCTTTACATCATTGCCAGTTTCCTAGGACAATTTGAAGATAGTGTGTACTCCAGTATTAATATCCTCTCCAGCCTTGTCATATATTTAGTGTTTGTGTCCTCAATGCATGTGTTCCTAAATATTATCTTAGAAGAAAAGTTAGGTCCAAGCTCATTTCATTGTCTTCTGCTCTCCTTCTCTATTGCCACATATGAAACTGCATACAAACACTACATACAGCACAGGATCATAGGTAAACTTCTCATAAGAGAGTCCAAATTTCAGGACTGAATGCAAATAGAAGTGTTCACCAGAGCATGACTGCTGCCAAGAAAAAAGAACACAATTAACGAATAGTTTTCCTCAAAGAATTAAATAAATGGCAAAAGGAATAAATGACAAGGCTGACATTTTAATAGAGAACTTTCCTTCTGAGTCACAGCTGTGGGTTGTGAATTGTGTTGAGCTTATACTCAAAGGGCGTTGATTAACTTTTTTCAAATTGCTCAGAAACATGTGCTATTTAACACACCTAGTTCATGGGTCCATAAGCTATTTCTTTCTCATTTTTTAATGACATAGATTTTAAGATTTCTTTGCAGTTTTAATTTTCCTTAGATAGCAGATACTCTTGAAGACTGCTAGAAAATAAAATAAAATAAAATAAAAAATAAAATATAAAATAAAATAAGATAAACTATAACATAAAATAAAATGACAGGCCAAGGACAGATAAGGATAAATATAGTGCCCTGCATCTTGTTTCTAACTATGATTTCAGCACTCCTTTGACATTTAAGCTGTCCAAGGACCTAAATAGGATAAATAAGGTGATGTCAGAGATGTTATCCCCACTGCCTTACAGGAGGGCAGAATTCATATTTCTGAACCTCATGACTCTTGCAACAATGAAGATTTCAGATCTACTGAGAAACTGCAAGTTATTCCATCAATTCCTCCTATTTTTAGTCACTTTAACACCAAGGTATGTGTTGGTCCTTCACAGCCTGAACGCTACTTATTGTGTGTCTAGTCACCCACTTGAGATGCCCACTCTCATAGAAAGAATGTCTCCAATGAAATCCAACACATGCTCAGCAGACAAGGAATCAGTGTCATGATAAAGAGTTTTGCATAGCTAGCCAGATTTTGGGTTTCTGCTGGAAAGTGGATGTGGTAGATAATAATAAGAAAACTTCACTGCTATTTCCTAAGAAGTAGAATCGGTGCCATTTGTGGGGGTTTTTTTCACTACTCCTACACATTATCCGGTCTGAGCACTGCACAGGATTTAGCTATGTTTCACTTACTCAGCAGTCAGGGAATATATTGTACTAACACTGTTTGCCCAATGATTTTCTGGCATGAATAATGAAGTTGCAGGAAGCCATATTCTTTTTCTAATTATCCATTATCCTCATTATTCAGCCACTATCTGATTATCAATTCCAAAAAATCCAGCTCAGCATCAAAGTTTAGAATCAGCAAATGAATTTTTCAAGTTTCTTTAGGTTAACTTAAAAAGAAAAACAGAAATCTCACTGACAAATTATGCATTTATTAATATAAATTACTGAGATCCCTCAGGGAGATGAAGTTAAAAGTAACGTGTTTTGTGAAAGGTTACAACACAAGGCTGGGAAATTCTTTCATCAACTTCTGCGGTTTCCTCTTATGCTTTGTATCTATCTGGGACATATTAACTCCAAAAAATACAAGTTCCAGTCAGGAAGAAAGAAAGGATGTGGCAGCTTTACTAGCAGAGATGATCATCCCACTCCACTCAGTGCTTAGCAGGCCACACCTGAAGTTTTGTGTCCACTTCTGGTCCCCATAAGTCAAGAAAGAAGCAGATAGACTGGAGAAGGTCCAAAGGATGGCCATGAAGATGATCAAATGGCTGGAGAAGCTGGTCTGTGAAAAAAGACTGAGGGAGTTGGGTCTTTTCATCCAGGAGAAGAGAAGGCTCAGGGCGACATCACACTGTTCCCGCACTTAAAGGGCAGCTAGAAAGAGAACAGAGGCTCTCACTTCACAAGGGGTCACATGGAGAAGATAAGGAACAACAGCTACAAGTTGCACTGGGAAAGGTTTCATGTCAACAAAAAAAAGAAATTTTTTACAGTGAGAAGAATCAGCTACTGAAACAATCCCCCCAGGGACGTTGTAAAGTCCCCATCACTGGAGGTTTCAAGGTGCAACTGGACAGAGTTCTAGACAATCTCATTAGGCTCCCTTTCCCATGACAGGTTGGACCAAATGGTCTTTCAAATCCCTTCCAACCTGGGCTATTCTATGATTCTATGAACAAAGAAATAACAAAAGGTGCTAATGTTTTCTTTATTTTGCTGTAAACATTTTAGGGGGAGATGGCCACATTTTTACAGACAGGGGATATAATCACGGGTTATTCCTGAAGGTTTTAGAGATACGCGTTTAGCCTAAAGCTAACCCCCCAACCCAGCCTTACACAATGTCTCCCTTACACTGAGGCTTTGCTGGTGCTTTGGAACCACTCTGGTGTCTCCTCCATACTCTGCTGTCTTCTCCACACTGCTGTGCCAGGGTATTCACATTGTTTGATTTTAGACCCTTATATACTGCAAGATTAAGAGTCCCTAAGCAAGAAGCTCACTGCTATCTGTCTTCAGGCAGCTTCTGTAAAAGACTCTCCTTCCTCGCCAGCAGACCTGCAGAGTTTGTTCTTCTGTCCGTCTCCACTGTAGGTCTCACAGGAGTGATGCCAGTGTAGTCAAGCAACTATTGTCAACAGTCTGCAAGGGTTCACGAAACTTCTCCCTGTGCTGAGCACTCCTCTGCCACACTGTAAAATCTGCTTTGATGTGTCTAATGATGACTGATGGATTGATTTTTTACTGAAATGTGAGATGAAAAAATCTGGTGTGCTGCCCTGAAACAAACTGGGTGTGAAAGACTTGAAGAAGTTAGAAGGCATCTTGGAAATAATTTATTAAAAAGTACAACTCATAAACATTGCCACCATCGATGCAGAATATAGAGTGCCTTCTGGATATGTGACATGCTTCATCTCCTGCACATGAAAGGATTCAACAAAAAGCCAAGTAACACAGACAAGAGGTGCTAGAAATGCATTAAAAGTAATTGCACATGTCGTTCTGTTTTCATGAAAGCAATAAGTGATCCCAGTCTATTCTTCTGGCCTTATTGCTGAACCTCTACTGATGAGATGTACCCAAAATGAAGACATGACACAAAACCAATTGTCAGGACATAACAGGCTGCACTCAAGCAATTGCAGAAATTATGGGAACTGGCAATGTATCTCCTGTCTCCAGCCAGGAAGGCTGGCCAGAATTACACAGCTGGTAAGGTGGATCCATACTCCAACTACATTCACCAAGATGGTAGAAATCCTCAACTCTGACTAACAAGGACTAATGTCCAAGCAGTCTGGAGATTGATAATTTCTATATCATTTGCTCATCTCTGTGAGTTATGAACAACATGTATGGCAGATAACTTCATCCCAATTCACGTTTATATCCCAGTTCTAAAATAATGAAGAAGAAATGTTACTGAGAATAAGGTGGAAAAATGTGAGCAACATTCAGTACAAAAATTTTGCCTCAGCTTCTCTCTACGACCTTACAAGCTGTCAAATCTCCTTTCTTTCTTACAAACTGAATTTCTAGGCTTTTAGGATTTTACAGGTATTTTGACATTCCTTCTGGAGACTTCGTAATAATGTACAATAAGATGAGCCAAATCTAACAAAGAGGAGGTGGGGAATACTAGGAGGCAAAATATGAGATAAAATACAGGCAAGGAGCTTTTTCATGACCTCCCACTAATTTCTGACATCACTAGGCAGTATTTAGTGAGGTTATGCACCAAAGTTTGCAAACAAGCCACACAGTATTATCACAGCATATGCCATTCACGCTATGCGATGAGAAATGGAGGAGTCATACCTGTGACTACCAGAACATCCTCCCTGTCCTAGTTCAATGTGAAGAAAAGCTTGAGCTAAACCTGCCTGGATTCCTCCCATCGCCTTCCTAGTTCTCTTAAACAATGACAAAACTTTTGCTCATCTTTCTGAACTCTGCAGTTGTACTAAGTTTTGAGTCTGAAAAGAAGGAAAAACATTTTCTCAGCATTTCACACAATAAAGATTGTGCCAAATGCCGTGTCTGCGGATAGAGCAATTGGACGATTGTTTGCTCCTCTAAGTTGTTTACCCACTTTATCTTGGCAGTTTGGTGGCAGTTTGACACCTCTTGAGAACTAGAAGGTATATCTTCCAGCATGCAGTTTCTACAGCAAGGAGTTAACAAAACATTCAGATGTTTTATTGATTCTTGTCATTTTTCAGCCATCTTGCTTCATTGGGTGCTTCCTTTGATCTCCAGCTTGTCTCTTCCGGCTCCTAAAACAGCAGTATTTCTCACGGAGCATTAGCGTAATCTGACAAAAGCCATTTGCCTTTCATTTTAATATTTCGTGGGTTGAACATTTCACTAGTGTTGCTAAGAGCGGACTCACCAGAAGTGTTTGTCATTCTATGCACTTTATTGACATATGGAGGGCTGAGAATAAAAACATTTGCTGGAATAGGCCAGAATGACTTCCTACCTGGAAAGTGCATTTTGATTGTATCTTATTTTACACAAATATTTTTTCAGTTTGAAACAATCATTTATTACATGAAGCCAGATTTTACTCGACTTGGCTTATTTTTTTAGAATTAATGGTCTTTGCATTAGGCAGTGGAAATTCCACAAAACTTTATCATTTATTTGCAGTACTTTGGAAGGGGTTGACATTTTGGAGATATTTTGATTTCTGTTACAGCAGTGTGCCAACGGACTGACAGCTAGTCCTCTAGTTAATTCTTTGCAACAAACCATATGAGCATTCACAGCCAGGGACTAGAAATACCATTTGTGGACCTGAGACCTACCACGACATGTACGTAGAAGGTGAGTATCCATCTTGTTTAATCATTTGTGAAACAAAACATGCTTTCTGAAAGTGTGGCATTCTTGCTCCATTTGCTTTATATTACCCTGTGCAGGGTGTAACGTGCAAAGCACATAGACAAGTCTCTAAGCAGGGACCTCCCAAGGCTGGGTCAGGGCATATGCCTGCCTTGTGCTGTGAAAAGCCATTGTCAGTGACCTGATGTCCCTGATTTTGTCCTGGAGCTGTACTGAGACCTTGCAGGTCCTCCCAAACAACTTAGTCTTCCAGCACAGGAAGAGGCAGTCAAAGTGTGGTAGAGCGTGGCTAGGTTGAATGCAAGCACAATGTAGGTGTGAGCCTGAGGCATAGGGCACCTCACGTCTCAGAGGGACATGGGAACCAAAGGAGCAAGAATATGAGCCCTTCTGGGGGTTACCTGTGAACAGGTCCTCACCCTCCAGCAGTATCAAATTAGCTGAGGGATAAGGTGGGAAAGAGATGGCTTGAAGGTCACAGAGACAATATAGTGAGAAATTTAGCTGCCCTGCCCAAAGCACCTTCCATCCTTTTCCTCTCACACCTCCCAGAACTCCACTAATCCTCCTGGTGTTTTGAAATCCTCCTGACATATGGCAGTGCCCTCCCACTGAACCACTGTCACTCTGAATTTTATTGCTGTCACTAGTGGGCTCTGCACCCTCACTTACCTTTGGCAGCTCCAGGCCAGCCAGAGACATGTTCTTCTGTGGCACACAGAAAATGGAAAGCCTGCCAGATCCCAGGGAGACGTAGCTGGGGAGGGAGGTAGAGGGAAAGGAGTCAGAACATTTAACTGTTCTAAAACATGTTAACAGTTCTAAAAACATGCATTTTCAGCACTCCAGACTCTCACCCATGCACTCTGTTCACACTAGGGCAGAAGCCCTTGAAGAGAAACTGAATTTAATTGGAGATCCATTTGCCATTGGCTGTCCCCTGTATGACACTGAGTTACCGTGCATTACGTGCCTTGGAGATCCATGTTCCAAACTGGAGGAAAGGAGCAGGTAAATAAAGCAAGATATTTAACGTTGTAAGTGGCATTGACAGTTACTAGTGGAAAAAGATTTTATCAAAGATTGGACTCGATGTTACATTTTTTATGGTGGTGGTTTTTATGGTGGAAACACAGACTGAGACAGTATACATATGATTCCTAAATGGAATAGATATGAGCTTTGAAACTAAAAATAGGCCATATTAATTTTCCCTAAAAATTATAAAAGCTCTTCAGGGATCATAGGCCAGCTTTCAAGTCAAAAAAAAGGAAGTCTACAGTCAATTTTCCTAACAGAAGGGACTTTTTATGTCTCTCTAGGAAACTCAAATGCTCAACTCAGAACCCTTTGAACTGATTTGGTCTTAAATAGTATTTTAAATCCTATCATTTTGGTGACGACCCAAACTCAAGGGCAAAAGACATCCCTGTTCAATGGGCCAGTTGATGAGGTGATCAAGTCCTTTCTGAATTTACAGGTTGACAAGAAAAGAAACCCACAGGAAACGGCATTGAAGGGAAGAAATGTCCTGGGTAGTTGTATAGATGTCTGTGCTGATAGTCTCTCAACAGGAAGGTAACTCAAGGAGTAACATCTTGAAGGAAAAGAGCTCACTCAACTTCTTTTTGGACACTTTGAGTGCCTTAGTTTCTTTAATGTGGTTCTTCACATGTGAAATATAACACAGATCCCTCATGTGCACTACAGAACAGCCTCAGATATCAAGTTGTGCCTGTCTGTCCAAGCTGTAGGAGCGCAGGCTCAACAGGCAGCTGAACAGGCATATCTGCTGCCCCAGGTGAGGATGAGGACTGAACTTTCTTTAGTTCATAGGCTTCAGCATCATTATGTGAGCCAAATACATCCTATCTTTTTCAAGAGCCCCTTATTCTTCCCATTACCAAAACCTTCAGGTATTTCCTGGGAAGAGCCATGGGTGCTGTTCCTTTTAACATCTGTACAGACCTTGTCAGGTAAGAGCAATGCAGTCAGTGGAGTCTGGTGAGACAATGACCACACATGTATCTACTTTAGATTGAGCTGAATTGTCTTGTAAACTGTCCTGCAAGCTCAACCAGTTCCCCACACTTAAGGGTGTAGCACTGTTTGAGATGTCCTTGAGGATCCCACCCGGCTGCCACTTTCTGGAGCTGCCATTCCAAAAAGGCACACACTTCCAGCAGTTCCCATGTCATATCTGACAGATCCTTGAAGAAGTCTCAGATATCCAAGGGCATTTCAAAGAGCACTAGGTGACTATATGTAGGGAATTGGACCTTCACTGACCATAACAGGACACACCCACATTTAGATACAGATACCTGAATGGATATGCCCACACAGTGAAGCTGAATCCCAGTCCATCTGTGCCAGTAGCACCACCTGGGACATCATCAGTTCTTTTGACCTGCGGAAAAATGCAAGATAATCTGTCTTAAGCTAATCTCAAGGGGCAGATCTCAGAAATGTTCTGTGTGTTTCTCTTACATTTCCTCAAAGGTACACAGTCATGAGTGCTGCAGCCTGCCAGATACAGCTTAGAGGTGCCTGTGATCCAGACAGTGTCATCAGCTGATAACCCAGAAGGTCACAGGTCTCCCGTAGCTCCTGCATCCTATTCACCAGAGCCCTCCCTGTCAGGCCACTCCTGGATGCCTCAAATGACATTTAGATAACTGAGCTGAGTTCCTGGTGTTTACAGACCATACCTTGAGATTTCGAAATCAAATCACTACTCCTGTGAGGTTTCTTCTCACTCCTAGCAATCAGGTTTCATGAAGAGAAACTATAGCTCTGCATTACACTGAGTCATGTCATCGTTATCCTTCAAGATCAGCAGCCTCACATGGTGCAATGATTTCATTGCATTCATGAGAGTCTGTCCAGACAACAGAATTATGAAAAGAGACTTGTTTTTTTATGGTAACTTTTAAAAACTTGCACAGTTTTTCAGAGTGCAAATTACATTCAGTCATTTTTTTTGTTTCCTAACGTTCACAAAAAATGCTGGAAAATAATCGCTTTCTTTCATGGTTGAGCTTCATGCCTGGTCAGGAAAGCTGTGTGTCTTCTTCCAAACATGCTTCTTTGAAAAGGTAACTAAACATATCTGGTCATTAAATTAGTTTGGGCACTCTACTTTTCAAACTGCAAGCCCATTTTCCCAGCAGGAGAAAAGAAAGTAAATGCTATCTTTCTGTTATGAAAGAGAACCTTTTTAGCAGTATAATTGGGCCATGAGCATAGGGTCAAATTTGTAGGAGGAGTGATCCCTATGACACAAAGTAGTGCTTTAACAAAGAGATGCTGATTTTTCTTGTCTGATCTTTTCATCCTTCTTTTGATGGCAACTGATGCAAATGTAGATGATGCATGTAGACAACTCCTTAAAATTTACATTTGCTTTTTCCATTTTGTAATGAATATACCCTCAAAGATCCAATTCGTAAAATGTCTGTAAGGCATGTTCTCTTTGGAAAAAATTGTGCTAATGCTTTTTAATGTCAAAGTATATCTGACATGGTATGCCTTTTAAAAAATACTTGAATTAGTATTCAGGATAATAAACTTTCTTTACAGTAATAATAAAACACATTGAACATTCTTTTTTATCCTTATGGGAAACCACGTAGCTGTAGCAACGTTAAATAAAGCTAAGAAGTTTTAAGCATTTTCTCCTTTCACTACAAGAGAAGCAAGGTTAAATTGCTGCATTTACTTTAAGTTCATTTCCCATATGGTTGCTCCAGACACAAGTCTTTTTTGATGACCAGCCTGTAAGTAATGAATGCTCAAGACCCAAGTTCTTCCTTCACCTACTGCCCACCTGACTCTCATGCCTCACTGAAGCTCACTCCAGCAAGAAGCCATGATGCACAAGGAAGGACTAGACAAATTGCCTAAACCAGAACCAAAAGATGGTCACACACTCTCTAGGAGCATCTGGTTTATATCTATTTACACTTACAATTCAACAGCTATTTCTCATTTTTTATCATCTGTTTTCAAGGAATGGTGCATGATATAAAGATCTGCAATGATGAAAACCACATAGGTATCAGGTTGTCACTAAATATCTCCTATTTCTAAGCACAGCAGAAGAGAAACCAGCCAAAGACAGCTCACACATCACATGTGCCTAAACAAATGCAGTCCTCTGGTCCTAATATAATCTGGATTCAACCCAGCACTGGGAGACAAAATCAGCTCACGGTCACTGATAGAGGAACTTCCTCCATGAAGAAAAGAAGCCTGGTATCTGTTCTCGTCCTTCTGGGCCATTTGACACAGGTAAGGTCTCAGGAGAAATGATGGGAATCTAATGTAATAAGGTATAGTAGACTGAGTACTTCTTCTGATGGAGAGTCACCTAACAGGTGCTCACAGAAGACTGAACCTCCACCTCTCTTGCAGAAATGTGAAGGGCTGGCTGACTCTGTGGTCCTTCTAAGCAGCCGTATGCAGCCCCTGAGTAAAATGGTTAGACCAAGTGAGCCCAACACCAGCAACAAGCAGGGGAGTCACAGCTTTACTCACCATGAGATACAGACACTCCCTGTCACCAAACAGACCAAAAGCTGTGGCAAGGTCAGATAAGGTGAGGAAGAGTAAGCAGGAGTCAAACCTCAGCATTGTTTCTATGCCAGTGGTGGGCAGAGGAAAGACAGCGATGAGTCTAACGCCAGTGTTATTGCTGTGCTAGGTACCCATCCCCTGATCAGTTCATCCTGCAGATTAGGAGAGCTTGGGTTGTCCTCACTGATGCTAAGTCCTTCCAGCTTGGTGTGGAAAGCTACTAGAGCCTCAGCAGATCCCTCCATATTTTGCTTACCCACCTTCCTCTAGGCTGGCTGGAAAGTGTATTAAACCAGAATAGGACTAAAATAAACAAATAAAACAATCCCAAGATTTCCATGTGAAGTCCAGTCTTCCCATGCATCACCTTTCTGTAATATGCTCAGGCAAAAGTGGGCCAACATTTTCAGTCCTGTCTATTGACACAGGAAGCAAAGAAAGGCAAAAAAATCCTTTTTTCCTGACAGATTTAGTTCAGTGTTATCATAAATTGTCTGTGTTCCTAAATCCTGTTTTGACTAGCTGAGAAGCAGAGGAGGAGGCAAGTCAGCTGGCAGACCATGTCAACCCATGTTACAAGGTTCCTATATCCTGTTGCCTGAAGTAAAAATAACCTTATTTTTTCCCAAAAGGGAGGCTTAATTGAGGTAATAATACATCAAGATCAACTGCACATTACACTTCAGCAATACTGATCAGCAAATCAATTTCTGTTCACTCAGAGTTGTGCTTTTGATTTCCCTGCTGAGGCTTCAATGGTCTGAAAAAAATGCTTTCCAAAATTCTCGGGATGAAGGTTGTGGCTGGCAATTATATTCAAGGGAGCAATATATATATATATATATATTTTCATATATATATATATAGAAAAGGCGTCCAGCTTGTCCATGCAGGAAAGACAGTGTCTGTGGGGGCTGAGTCAGGTAATGAAGTGCCCCAGTAGGTAGGGACCATTGCAACCCTGTCACACGGTTCTTCCAGTTGAAGTAGGTTGCTTTGACTCTGTCATCTCTATACATATAAGTATATGTAAATATATGTTTATTTTTCTTTAAAATCCCTTCTGGAACAAGACATGTCACTGAATTCATTTCCATTCCCCAAGTGCAGAAAGGAAGAGAGAACAAACAACACATGACAGATGTTATTCATATTGCATAAAGTACTGTTGGAAGACATTCAGACACTAAGTGATAAAAAAATCTCAATAGAATAGACTTTAAAATAGATGTCATATGTAAGACATGATCTAAGAAGAAATGATGTCCAAGGCTTCCTCCGCATGCACTGCCTGCTCCCCCCAACTTGGGGTGGTGGTCCTGGGCATCAAGGACCACATAGGAACATCCCTGTTCCAGGAATGCACCATGTGTGCAGGAGGATGCACATGGCATGGGAGCTGTTGGTGACATTAGGAGTCTGGAATCTGGAGAAGATAAAATGCTAGGTTTGTCACATTCACCTGAAGCAAGCTGACTTTGGGGCAAATGGGTTCCACAAGGCTCCAGAGAATCAGATTTATCTGGTGTCCCTACAAGACTTCGTTCAGAAAGAACCTTCCTTTCAGCCTCTGTTGAACACTTCTGTCCACCGTACATTAGAAATAGGATTTATAGAGAGAAGTAAGTCCTCTTATTAGGCAGTTGCAAAATACAGTAGAGGTTTCAGGGTCATGGGCTGCCCCTCCTATCCCAGACAGGAGCCACAAGCTTCAAGCAAAGCACAGGCTGGAACCAACAGCTGTACATTTAACATGTTAATGTTAATCAAGTAGGTGATTTCGGAGTAAAGACGGATGGTATCTGCAGAGTCAAGGAGGTGTGCTAGCAAAAGATAGTAAAGTTAACAGAGTGAAAGCCAAGTAATTATCATCTGAAGGACACCAAGGCATTGCAGGGCAAGGGAGGAGGAAAACCACATTATGACATAGATCCCAAATCTTGTTAGTATCCAACAAGATTTTGAATGTTATTATCTTGACTTGTCTTTTGCAGATATCTTGTCATTGCTATAAGGAGAAATGCATTTAATGATTTTACTTTGTTAAGATTAAATAAATGCTTATAAGGGAATACATCCTTCAAACTAGTGATACTCATTTTGTTTAATGTTCTTGCCAACCTCCACATACAACAAATACAGCTCATCCTCTTTCCATCGAAGTCAACAGCAAAAACCTGTAACAGCTTTAGTAGGAAAAGGATTAGACTCTGAACTAGACCAAGAACACTGTTCACTCACCTGTCCCAAACACTGCTCCTTCTAAAAAATCAAATACAATATCATTTAGAACAGCTGAGTTTTTCTTAAGCAATCTTTTATAACATTAATGGGCAGCCCTTCAAACAGCCATTGTGGATAAAATTTAATTCTGGTAGGTAAACAGCAGCAGTTTGGAAGCAGTAGGTTAATGTTCTTGCTGTGCTATTTTACTTTCTTTTTTTTTTCTTAATTAGAACATACTTTTTAACAAGGAGATGTTTACGACTGAGTCAAGTGAGAATGGATGTACATGAAAGCACAGCCATAATTCTCTTCTGCCAGCCCAGTCCTCTGGAACTAAAGGTCAATAAAATCACCCTGTCTTGTCAATCCCCGTATTGCCTCAGAGCCACACACAGGAGCTGGGAAGCTGGGAACCATCCTGACTGCTGAGTAGGCAGTTTACCTCCTGCTTTGGATGTCATCAAAGTATTTTTTCTTTCCAAAACTCTGTCTTTCTAACCTGAAAGAAAATATAGGAACTTTGTTAAGTTTTGTACTACAGGTGTGGACTGCTGAGGCTAGCAGCCTGACAGGAGGGGCAAAACCCTGGGAGTAATTCTGCCAAGTTCTGCAAAAACAGAGTTTTTGCTGCTGTTTGTGGAGACAGGATTGAAAGGAGGGAGTATTTACCAACCAAGGGTAATTTTATCCTGAGAATGATGCAATTTGGGGGTGCCCACATGTCAGAGGAGACTTAAGCCAGCCCTCACCTGATTTTGGGAATTCTCAGACTGTTGCTGGTTGTGGCTTTAAAATCTTGCGAATTCAAATCTATCTGTTCTGAAATATCCTAGTCCAGGCTGAATGGACGCTAAAAGCCAGGGCAGTGGAAGCAGAGAAACTTTTCAGGATAGAGGGAAGAAATTTAAACTAATGTAAGAAGTCCAGACAAGACAGAGGCTAAAGAGTTTCTATCTAAAAGTCTCTAAAAATTACAAGAGAAAACAGTTGAGTTGTCCTTTCATTTCGGTTAAGGTCAGCAGATTTTCTCAGATCCTCTCTTCTCCCAGATGAATTAATTTGTCCTTAAGTAAAAGATTTTCACTGAATATTGGCAGTGTTTCTAAGTACATCACCGTCACTGCCAAAACTGAAATTTCTAAGCTTCAGCTTGGATATGTCCTTTATGAGTTTCATATATTCTGCCTCTGAATATCTAGCATCTACAACTTTCAAGAAATGTAATGACCCCAAAAAGGGAAGAGCAGAAGAGAAGAGCCAAAACTGCATTTGATTATGAATCTTTCAGGACACTCAAAGCAAGACTACATTACTTATGGTAACATACTGCTTGGATATGGTTGGTGTATGCAAAAACATACTGGATGCCAGGCAATTTTTCTAATACTGTGGATGATAGAACTTGTTTGGAACACAAGCAAAATCAGCATGCATCTACTTCAGTATTTTATTTGGGAGCAGGAACATGCTTTGAAGTGAATCTCATGCTGATCTACATCACACAGCAGCCTCAGGATGTATGAACTGGATTCCTTATGGATGAGATTAAGCCACTGGCACCTAATCATACACAATTCACTCTCTACAGGATGGCCAGGTTGTAGAAGCAGATTAGAGCTGGGTCTTCTTCATCAAAACTAAAACTTACTAGACTACTTACTGAACCTCATCAGGTTCAGCCATTTTTTGTATATCCTCCGCTTATTTTCTCATATCCATGTGTAAATGACTGCCACAGAGAATTTCTGAGCCTAGAAAGTAAGAGGAAATCTTGTTATGAACAGCAAGAAATGCAGAATTTTTTCCTAGGTTTGTTTGGATATGTATACTTGTAGTCTTCAGACCCACACAACACAGTCTTGTTCTTAGTCCTGTTCATGAGACCATTTCATGGAGACTAGAGGTGATTTAGGATCACATTTTAAGTCATAAATTATTGGATGTTGGGACACCACTCAGGGGAGGCCATATATGTTGCACTGTCCATATGGTCTGCTATAGGTATCTGCTTTTGTCTTCTGTCAGAAATGGGATACTGAGTTCAGTGGACCTTGGGTGTGACTCTGCTTGACCACCCATGTTGCAGGAGTTCTTAATGAACTCTGGGCAATATGTCACCCTGGGCTGGTTGTTCCACTCCTGGTACCACCAGTGCTGTTTCTTTCACCATGCAATGACATTAAAATCTCTGATACTGTCAGACTCTCAATTTTTGATGTCTTGTGATAAATGGCTTAAATCTGGGGCTGTGATTGCATTGCTGATTTTGAAAGTTCATGATTCAAATCACTCTGTCTATTGTCTGGTTTATTTTATTTTTAAAGGGCCTGGCACCTTCAAGATCCTGAACTTTCCCCTTCCAAAAGAGAGCAAGCAAACAAAATTATCCACTGTGTTTCTTTTTTTCACTCTAGGCATGTTTCTGAGTACTTTCACCACATTTACCATTTCAGCCGATCAATCTCAGCCTGCAGAAGTGGCTATTCATTCTATAAAATGAAGGATGAAAATGAGGCACAGCTAACAGACATTTCATCAGAGGTGTTTGCCCACAGATGTTTTCCCTTTTGATCTTAAATAAATATTATCCGTGGAGTTCCTTATCCTCCTTTTATTAAAAGCACAATTCGTCACCTCACAAACATCTCTCCCCTGCTGTCTTCAAGAAAGGTCTATGCTACCTTACAGTGACTGAGAATCTGGCCAGTCTCAAAAATTTTATACCTATAGTTCAGTACCAGGCACTTTAATTAATGAAAAAAAAAATCACTCAGTAAGTTCATTTTAGTGGCTGAATAAGAGAAAACATGTCATTTAAAGAAGATGGGGGCATTAGTTTTGCTAAGTCTATTTTACTATAAGCCTCCATGTTTCTTAAATATGTACTTTATTATTTTGCTGTTCATCTGATTGTAAGGCTAATGTTTAATTTCCAGCAAAAATGCCTACACTAATTGTAAGGCAAATCATGTGTTTGCTGTAGGAAGAAGAGATAAGGAGTCACTCCAAATCAAAGTGTGTTTGTTAGACAAATATGTGTTAGTTGTGCTGTTACTTGCATACAATGTGACTGATCTTCAAGACAGTTTGTATGAATTGCTGTTCTCCTCCAGAAATGCTCTTTTTCAGATGTAAGAGATATTTCTAAACTCAATCATAAAAATGTTTTAAATATATTATAAATATATTCTTTCTGATAATAGTCTCTTCACAGAGGACAAGTTTCCCCCAAACCTAAAGGAAAAGTCTTAATTTAGTAGTCATAATTAGTCCAGAAGCAGCTAAAGGGTAAAATGCAGTCGCACACAAATTCATCCAGACTTACAAGGAACAAATCTATTAATATTATAATTTGTGCAAAGACAATTCCCAAGCAGAAAAAAGACAAAAATATAACAAAAGAATAGTTCTCTGTCAATTTTATCTCCTTCTGCTAATTTTAGAGTGAGAAAATAGGTTGAACTTGTTCAAGAGCATGCAAGGCTTAACACTGAAAAAGAAACAAATGAAAAACTAATGTTTTGTGAGCAAATTCTGTCCTGGAGCTCTGGAAAAGAAACCCCCCTCAGATTTACATATAGGAATCTCCATTTTTTTACACACTTAAACTCAGTGGTTGAGGTACATTATAATTAACACACCCCTCCAAAAAACTTGTGGTGCTGCAGCAGAATGGGTTTGTCTGCATATTCCTTTCAGACCCAAAGTCATCTCACACCCCAGCTTTCTTCATGCACCCCCTCCCTCTGCCCAGGGCTTCCCTGGAAACCCTCTGTCAACAGGAGCTTTGTTACAGAAACCAAGCCCCAGCAGAGACCTCCATTCCAGCCCATTTGGCCTCTCCTAGAATCACAGGTTCATACAATGTCCTGAGTTGGAAGGGACCCACAAGGATCATTGAGTCCAACTCCTGTCCCTGCACAGGACAACCACAAAATTCACACCATGGGGGTGTTGTCCAATTGCTTCTTGAACACTGTCAGGCTTGGGGCCGTGACACCTCCCTGGGGAGCCTGTTCCAGTGTCCACCACCCTCTGGGGGAAGAACCTTTTCCTGATGTCCAACCTGAACCTCCCCTGGCACATCTTCCTGCCGTTCCCTCGGGTTCTGTCACTGGTCACCAGAGAGAAGAGCTCAGCGCCTGCCCTTCCTCCTCCCCTTGTGAGGAAGCTGTAGACTGCGATAAGGTCTCTCAGACTCCTCCAGGCTGAACAAACGAAGCCACATTAGCCACTCTTCCCATGGCTTCCTCTGCAAATGCTCCACCAACTCCTGATACACCGTTAAACGCAAAAAACATCCCCGCCTTCACCTCTGTCCCCAAACCAGCCTGCATTTTCCAAGAGCCCATAGGAGATGCTGGGATCTTTGCAATCTTTTTTTGCAAAAACAGGGAGTTGTAGAAAAGGAGGTCCCCTCCTTGGACCATTGTGGGGTACGGTCTTCCCTCTGCTCACTGCAACCATGATTTTAATTTGCCTTAGCAAACTGATCAATACCAGGAGGCTTTGACAGGAAGCAGAAGGGGCACAGAAATCTGACTCAGAAAGGGCCTTCAGATTTCTGAGATAATCAATAGGAATAAACAGCTGTGGGCCATAAAGGTAAGAATGAAGTTGCACAATCTAGTGAATAGGATGCAAAGGCAAAGTGATACACAGAGTCTCCCAGCCACAGCTTGCTCTGTCTGCATGTGAAAGTGTAAGCCAAGCCCTTACTTTCCAGAGTAATTTGCTGCTTTTTGCTGTTCCCTCTCACCTTAATATCCAAACTCCCCATGATGTGCAAGTGGCAATACTCAACATAACTCAGTAACTCAGTGGAGTCTGTGTTTACAGCAGCAGAGGATCCCAGCCCCAAAGTGCACTGGTACACAGAGCTGGGTTATTAGACCCATATAGTACCACTGTTTCTTATGGGATTTTCAGGTGCTTAAAGCCAAGTGTGCAATCAAACGATTCATTGAACTGTCACCTCTCTGCCAGTCAGCTTTGACACTGTAGAACAGGGATGCACCCAAAATTCTTACACTAAAGATGTTTTATATCCTTAATGTCTATGTGAAGGGAAGTGTTCCTATAGCTAATTTTCCTATTGTAAATATGATGAGGGCTATACTTAAATAACTAGTTGGGGGTCCAAGAGTGTACATGTATACAAAACACCTTGATAACATGAATGAATGAGGAGGGGGAGAGCAGAAACTAGGGAGGAAAGAACCATCACTCTGCACAGAGGTGTAGGTATTTCTAGGACCATGACAGAAGAGATTGGATGGGAAATGGTATGCAAAAAAATTGCTTTGCTCAAAGCTGTTTCTGTCACTAGATTCAGGGCAGATTCATTTCCCATTCTGCAGCATTTTCTATTTTCCTGTGACATCTCCTGTTCTGGGGTATTTTTACCCAAGTTTTCATCAACATCATTTTAAGGAGAATGGTAAACAAAAGTTATCACTGAGGCCTACAGCATTCAGTGTTTCACTCAAAGACTTTTTATGAGGGGAATATTTTTTAATGCTAAAAATATAAGAGTAGCTCTGATAATAAGTTTAGTAAAAGGACTGCATGGAATATAGTGCCTACGCATTTGATCTGAATGTGCTCAAAAGGAAGACACAGCAGAGAATTTTATTGTAAGGCTGCCTTTTATCAGTGAGAAATAAATAAACAGACATGGAGATGCTTATCATCTAGCATTTCATAGCTAAAAATGAGATGTCTAAATCTCAGCTAGTCATCCTTGGCTCCCTGGAACTGACGGAGAAAAATAGGCTTCTCCACAAGAATGAGCCCCATCATTCCAGCCTATGTGTGGGTAGGGTATATCTCAAGCCAAACATCTTCTCTCACATACAAACCTTAGGATAAAATAGCACACTCTGGGGAGTGCCTACCTCTTTCCAATTGGAAGTAGGGAGAAATTAAAAGGTATATTCTATTTAAGAGAAATTTTTCTGGCTTTGAAATCAGTTATTTTCTTTTATTCCATTTGCCATGTCAAATTCCTTTCTCTTGTGGATCAACGTGATCTCATTTAACATCATCTGATTCAGATTATCATTTTACGATACTCCTAAAAAACTAAGCAAGTGCAATTCCTATTTCGGACTCACCATTTCTGAAGCACTTGCGCAAAGACGGTAGGTATGGGCAAGACCCTGACTCTGTACCTGCTGCCAAAGAAAACTACAGGGAGCACCAAAAAGCCAACAAGGAGGAGGCAGGCAGATGTGACCTTCCACTGCAGTCATACAGTCTTCTGAGGTACAACTGGTTTCTGCCAACAGCACTGATATACCCAAGAGAAGTGCCCGGGTCGTTTATAGTATCTTCAGTCGGTAATGTCAACAAGTGCCCATCCCTGCTTCTGAAATCTGAATGAGTTATTTGGGCATTTAAATGTTCAGTTAGGATCCTAACTGCAATCACCTCTGTTAGAAAAATTCCTGTATGGATTTTAGCATTTTATTTATTCATACATGGCAATGATTTTCCTGGTGGTTGTGGAGGTTAGAAGTTCAATGCAAGAGTGTGTTTTCAGTACACAGGCTTTTCAGGCTGAGTCTCTCATCTGTAACACAAAAGCAGAAAATGTGCAAATGTAGAGATAAGCAGCAGACAACAGAGATAAGAGGTACCAAGTATCATCTGCAATTTCAGGGTCAGTAAAATAAAGCAAATGTAAATATTGAAATGGATGTTCAAATATTAATATATCGCATTATCTCATTTGTAACTATTACACGTAAAGTGATAAGGGTGATATTTAAACCAGCACAAAGAATTAAAAGTTCATAAGGACCATTTGAATATGTTTTGCTAAATTTAAATTACTTCAGTATTGACAACTGTTTTTAACAAGGATGTAAATTTCCATTGATCTGACTGTAGAAACTCTTTCATTTAATTAATTGTGTTTAAAAAATTGTGGGTTTTGCTACTGAAGGAAATAGGATTATGGAAATTAGCAATGCATGGAGAAAAATTCTTAAAACAAGATACAGTTACCAAAATGATTGAACTTTGAAAATGCAACATTAGTCCTGAAAATTTCTCCATGAAAGGAAAAAAATCTCTTCAGCTGTTTAATTTTTTTTTCAACATGCAGTCCCAGGAGTACATAAAATTAGACTTAAACATTATGTAGCAATTTTTGTAGTCTAAAAGGTTTGCTGCAGTTAATCCAGAAACTACAGAACTCCACCATGAAATGGAAAGCTTGCGTTATGCTGGAGGGTTTAATGTTTATTAGTTTTATATATCTTCAGATTTACCAGATTAAAAGATGCCAGTCTTACCACAGACACTGGTAAAGAGTCCATAAACATCAGATGTACTTGAACGTTGTTGTGAGTCTTCAGAGTGTCACATTTTCACCAATACTCAGAAAAACAATCTGATGGTAGACCAGAAAAAAATGCTCATTTCTCTAGGATTACGAAGAGCTACTTCTAATCACCATCAAAAGAGAGGGTGATTATGGTTTTCCCACCTATGCTTTATCCCTATTGGTTTTTTGGTTTTGCTTTGTTTTGTTTTGTTTGTTTGTTTGCTTGTTTGTGGAGGGTTTTATTGCATTGAAAGCCCAAGATAGACTTGCCTCCCAAAAGGTAAATCCATATCTGTTTTCATAATGTTTGACAGCTCTTAACAGCAAGGAAAATACACTGGCTGAGCTGAATACTGCTTTTTGCTATGAATACTGGAGTTATCTTTAAAGGAGAAAAAAAACCATGGAATTTGTGATCTGAAAAAGTCATAGAAGTCTTCTGAGAATATCCAGAATCATGGAAGTCCAGGGAAAAGAGACTTTATCACTTGGAGAAGGAAGATATCACAAAAGCATTCCAGAAATCTCCTGGATTGCCTATGCTCCTCTGTGTTGTCCCTGCAACAGATATCTGGGTGGTTGAAGTCTCCCATGAGGACCAGGGCTTGTGAACATGAGGCTGCTCCTATCTGTCTATAGAGGGCCCCACCTGCTTGGCCTTCCTGGTCAGGTGGCCCGTAGCAGACCCCCACTATAATGTCACCTGCCCTCTCTTTAATCCTGACCCATAAGCTCTCAGTCATGTCCTCATCCATTCCCAGACAGTGCTTCATGCACTCCAGCTGGTCACTGACATAGAGGGCAACACCCTTTCCTCTTCTCCCCTGCCTGTCCTTCCTAAAGAGCCTGTATCCTTCCACGCCAACATTCCAGTCATGGGAGCCATGCCTACTTTCCCACCCCTTCCGCCCAGGAAAGAATTACTACCTGTCTCTCACCTCAGCCAATGGAGGTTATGTGTATGTAGCCTCTACGTGTAGGCTCTACATCTACAGCCTCCTATCTCTACTGTTGGAGCTGGACTCGATGATCCTTGTGGGTGCTTCCAACTCAGGGCATTCTGTGATTCTACCGGCAAGATCTGGGCTCACGCTAGCCAGATCTGGCCTCAAACTGGCTCTCCTCACGCTGTCCTTCCTTTACAGCACCTCCCTTGGCCATTATCTTTCCAGTCACAAGTTGCTCTGTGCCATGAGCTCTAAACCTTTTAACACCACTCTGAAAGACACCCTTTGACATTTCTCCCACACGGTGAAAAAGTAGCAGGCCAAATCTGACCTCTCTCAAGTTTCAAACAAGTGCTGAGCATGACCACCATCAGAACTAATCCTGGGTGTGAGCTGTAAATTGTGCGGCAATGCAGTGTAAATAACTACTTCTTGGGAGAGCTGTTTGTACAAATAGAACCACTGAGGAGGAAAAGGACATGATATTTCTATAGACAAAGGAGCCCAAATATTTCCAGAGAGGACTCGGAAATCTTTTGGTCAATTAGTTTTGTGAGAAGTTCTTCCCCGTCACAACTTCTCTGAAATCTCCATGGATTGAATGCAGCCAGCCTGGGGGAGCAGCAGCTCAACTGGAACCTCCAGTTAATCCAAACCTAAGTTAACTGCAGCCCTTTGTACACAAAGGGCCCCCAGAGGTTCAGAGCACACGCCATCCCTGCAGCACATTCAGGTTTCACAAGGAGAGGGTGAACCACTAGAAGGCAACGTGGACTGGCCCAGTCTCTTCAGGGTAAGAGAGCGCAGTTTGCTTGCACATTAACAGGCAGATGACATCCGTATTTTACACTGAAAAAAAGGGAAATGCAGGTTCTCCAACATATTTCACTCTTTTTCTGTGTACAGCAACGTTGATGTTAAGGGACAAATATCATTTGCTTTTGTATCTGGGAGAAAACTAGAGCTTGTTGTGTGTCCTCAGAAGCTCTCACTTTTTTTCTCTGAAAACCCTGCAATCTTTCTCTTCTAACCAGAGGAAGGCATTGTCACTTCTGAGCCAGAAGAAAAACATGAGATATCCTCCTTCGATGCAGCCAAAAGCAATTTTAAGAAACACAGTGGTTTTATCCCCATCAGTTAATGAAACTTGGTTTCCCGGATCTCTGCATCATCTTTGGAGCTACCCCAGCTTCCTTCCTTGTCTCCTGCATGGCACTGCTCCAGCATAACTCTTCTGTCAGGATGGTGCTTCGCAGAATCTGACCCAGGTTAGGAGCAAAAGTCTAAATAAAATAATGGAAGCGTTGGGAGCTGTGCACTTGCCTTATTGTTGATTTACTGGTATCATGTTGGATCACAGCCATAGCTACCTGATGAGACAAAATGGAGAAGCAGATTGTTTACAGTCATAAAGCTGTTACCATTTATTTTCCATATAATTATCTGTGTTTTGAAATTCACAGATGGAGTCTCTACATTTGAGTTCCTAGACAACCTGGGGATTCCCAGATCGTAGTAGTTCTGTTCATGTCAAATCATTATCGGCACCATGCTGTGGACTCTGCTGGGAACCAGCTTTGGCGGTTTATCAGTATTGTGAAACTAAGGAAAGATACCCTGCTGGCCAGCAGCCTTCCACTGGGGAAGCTCCAGGAGTCAGTGACTTAAATTAGATGCTGGCTGCTTTCTCTTTTCAGTTCGTGTCTCAGAGGACACTACCTGCTCCACAGGGATCACCACCAGGTCCTTCTCCATCCAAAGATGATTATTCATAGTAGCTGTTCCAGACTCTGACTCTCCCACCACCCCAGCTCAGTCCAACATTTTCAGTTAAAGTGTCCCTTCAAAACAGGCTCTGCCACGTACGATCTTCCATTCTAACAGGGTGTCAAGACCAAAGAGCATGTCACAGCATGCCACCGCACATTGGTGACAAAATAGTCCCAGCAGGATCCAGCTGCCTGAATCTGAAAAACCTAAGCCACAGCTTTGCTTTGGGTGTTCTCTAATAAGCTCCTCAGATGGAAGCTGATAACCCATAGGGTACAACTGTCACATATTTTCCTGTGGGTTATCACCTTCTGTGATGTCTCTAGGCGTTAGCAATCTCAGCATCGTGTAAACCATCTCTGAATGTCATATTCGGACTAAGTGCATTTTCTTACTGCACAATAGCAATGGGCAAAGCACAAAAGCTTGGGTAGGCTTTTGTCAGACCTTTGAAAGACTGCAGACCTCCTGCCTGCTAGTTGGTTCTCTGAATGCTTTTCCACAAGACTTGCAAGCTTCCCTTTAGTCCATTTCCATGGCTACTGATATTCTGCTGAACATTTTTCAGACCTAGTTGGGCCAGGCATCCAACTTTGGAATCTCTTCATCCTATTTACTACAAAATACATTTTAAAAGGGGCCAGTGCAGAACACCTCGTGTGTCACCCTGTTTTGACCACTAGATAAACCTAAAACTGGTATGGGAATTCACTTCATGACCACTCTGTTTTGCAAAACAGCAGCTGTCTGTTAGAAAAAATACACTTCTTTGTTTCAGATGGCAAGTGATGCAAAAATGTTTCTATGGGGATGTACCACTCATGTCCTTCAGACTAACACTTGTTTGGGCTGTGCTGCTTCTGCTTTATGCTGGTCTTTCCCTTCTGTCACGTTGGTCAGAGTTGCTGACAGATGGACTGATGTGTTTGTTCCCAAATTATGAGGAAGATTCCTCTGTGACGTTTTCCTGGGGAAAGGATGGAAGGTAGATGCAGACCAGGATATTTTGGAAAAAACAGATGTAAAGTTGTGATGTACATTAGCTGTAAATTCCGGCAGACAGTGTTCTCTTTAGTGAGAGGAAACTGCTTTGAACAAGCCAGTCACAGTCACAGGCTCTGGTTGTTATGGGGGATTTTAACTACCCTGATGTTTGCTGGAAGGACTACTCAGCCAGTCAGCCTCAGTCTAGGAGGTTCCTCCAGTGCATTGACGATAACTTTCTGATGCAAATGGTGGAGGAGCCGACTAGGAGAGGTGCGCTGCTGGATCTCGTCCTCGCTAACAAGGAGGGTCTGGTTGAAGCAGTAAAGGTGGGGGGCTGCCTTGGTTGCAGTGACCATGAGATGGTGGAGTTCAGGATCTCCTGTGGTGGGAACAGAATAGCAAGCAGAATTGCAACCCTGGACTTCAGCAGGGCCGACTTTGGCCTTTTCAGACAATTGCTGGAGGAAATCCCGTGGGCAAGGCTGCTTGAAGGTAAAGGGGCCCAAGATAGTTGGTTAACATTCAGGGACTGCTTCTACCAAGCTCAAGATCAGTGCATCCCAATGCGCAGGAAGTCAAGGAGGGGAGCCAGGAGACCTGCGTGGTTAAACAGGGAACTGCTGGGCAAACTCAAGTGGAAGAGGAGGGTTTACAAATCATGGAAGGAGGGGCTGGCCACTTGGGAAGAATATAAGGCTGTTGTCAGAGGATGTAGGGAGGCAACTAGGAAAGCTAAGGCCTCCTTAGAGTTAAACCTGGCGAGAGGGGTCAAGGACAACAGGAAGAACTTCTTCAAATACATGGCAGATAAAACTAACACCAGAGGCAACGTAGGCCCACTGATGAACGGGGTGGGTGCCCTGGTGACAGAAGATACAGAGAAGGCAGAATTACTGAATGCCTTCTTTGTCTCTGTCTACTCTGCCGGAGGCTGTCCTGAGGAGCCACATACCCCTGAGGCTCCAGAGGAAGGCAGGGCAATGGAGGAGTTTGCCTTAGTTGATGAGGACTGGGTTAGGGACCAGTTAAGCAATCTGGACACCCATAAATCCATGGGTCCAGATGGGATGCACCAGCGGGTGCTGAGGGAGCTGGCTGAAGTCATTGCTGGGCCACTCTCCATCATCTTTGCCAAGTCTTGCGAAATGGGAGAGGTGCCTGAGGACTGGAGGAAAGCAAATGTCACTCCGGTCTTCAAAAAGGGCAAGAAGGAGGACCCGGGCAACTATAGACCGGTCAGCCTCACCTCCATCCCTGGGAAAGTGATGGAACACCTTATCCTTGGTGCCATCTTAAGACATATCAAGGATAAGAGGGTCATCAGGGACAGTCAGCATGGCTTCACCAAGGGGAAGTCATGTTTGACCAACCTCATAGCCTTTCATGAAGACGTAACAAGGTGGATTGACAATGGCAGAGCAGTGGATGTGGTCTACCTTGACTTCAGCAAAGCATTTGACACCGTCTCCCACAGCATCCTCACGGCAAAACTGAGGAAGTGTGGACTGGATGATCGGGTAGTGAGGTGGACTGCAAACTGGCTGAAGGAAAGAAGCCAGAGAGTCGTGGTCAATGGGGCAGAGTCTGGTTGGAGGCCTGTATCTAGTGGAGTGCCTCAAGGGTCAGTTCTGGGACCAATACTGTTCAATATATTCATCAATGACTTGGATGAGGGAATTGAGTGTACTATCAGCAAGTTTGCTGATGACACCAAGCTGGGAGGAGTGGCTGACACGCCAGAGGGCTGTGCTGCCATCCAGCGAGATCTGGACAGGCTGGAGAGTTGGGTGGGGAAAAATTTAATGAAATATAACAAGGGAAAATGTAGAGTCTTGCATCTGGGCAGGAACAACCCCAGGTTCCAGTACAGGTTGGGGAATGACCTATTAGAGAGCAGCGTAGGGGAAAGGGACCTGGGGGTCCTGGTGGACAGCAGGATGACCATGAGCCAGCACTGTGCCCTTGTGGCCAAGAAGGCCAATGGCATCCTGGGGTGTATTAGAAGGGGGGTGGTTAGTAGGTCGAGAGAGGTTCTCCTTCCCCTCTACTCTGCCCGGGTGAGACCTCATCTGGAATATTGTGTCCAGTTCTGGGCCCCTCAGTTCAAGAAGGACAGGGAACTGCTGGAGAGAGTCCAGCGCAGGGCAACAAAGATGATGAAGGGAGTGGAGCATCTCCCTTATGAGGAAAGGCTGAGGGAGCTGGGTCTCTTTAGCTTGGAGAAGAGGAGACTGAGGGGTGACCTCATCAATGTTTATAAATATATAAAGGGTGGGTGTCACGAGGATGGAGCCAGGCTCTTCTCGGTGACAACCAACAGTAAGACAAGGGGTAATGGGTTCAAGCTGGAACACAAGAGGTTCCACTTAAATTTGAGAAGAAACTTCTTCTCAGTGAGGGTGAAGGAACACTGGAACAGGCTGCCCAGGGGGGTTGTGGATTCTCCTTCTCTGGAGACATTCAAAACCCACCTGGACGCCTTCCTGTGTAACCTCACCTAGGTGTTCCTGCTCTGGCAGGGGGATTGGACTGGATGATCTTTCGAGGTCCCTTCCAATCCCTAACATTCTGTGATTCTGTGATTCTGTGAAGCCACTTTCTAGGTTTCAGCTAAACTTGGACTTGCCATGATGAACACCATCAAAGCTGGTAGCAGCGTACATCACTGTCCACTGACTAAACTGCCTGGAAGGAGAAGACCAGGTTTCATTTAGCTGATCCTGCTCTTCCCTTCCCAAGTGATCTCAAAGGGAAGGAAGTAGATAATGATTCATATCCCCTAAGCATGGAGGGATCTGGGGGCATTCCACAGAGCTCAGGGCCATCATTATTCATACCTAATATTTGCGGGCAGCTGCCAGGAGAGAGACTGATAATGAAGACCTGTATGATGAAAATCTGAAGCTCCATCCCTTGCATTCAGTATACCATGTTTTATCCCAAATAGCTCACTGACTGAGCAAAAAAAAAGAGCACAGACACCCAGATCCCCCATAGCTCATGCAGAGATCACATTTGAATGACGAACATCAAAGAAGTTTCTGCTCTCCTAAAAAGAGGAAGCAATATGGCATCTGGGGTAATCATTCTGCCCTCTCCTAAGCTCCTGAACTGCCAGGAACAACATACAATAAGCTCTGACATTTCTGATAAACCAGAGCACTAATAACAGGCAAGGACCAAGCAAACTGCCTTCAGATTAAAACACTGGAAGGTCCCCAGTGGATGTGTGACAGAGACCTTGCTGAAATACATATGACATAGACATACACTGCTGCTCAGCAAAAGATAATACGAAAGTAATGAATTAAAAATGCGCTTCATATTCTCCACTGCCTGCCTAATAAACTAAATCACTTTAAAGGTCTTTATTTGCAAATCCCATGACTGTCCTGATGACTTTATCCTGTCCCTTTCCATTCTACTGGGAGCTGCACCAGGCTTGAAAGTTCAGCTTTGGCAGAGAGGTGTCAGCTCAGGCTTGGTGGCTGCTGAAGAACCTCTTCTGAACAATGAAAATCTCTCCTAGGAAATTATGTAACTTATCTTCATTGTTGGAAGGATGTTGAACTGCTGATTGGAAATAAAGTCTTCAGTCTCCCAGGGCTATTTCTGAAATTAAAAGGTAAAGGGAAAAGTAAAACGTTAATTTTTTGCCTTCATTTTTTTTCTTTCCTACCTCATTTCAAAACTCAGCATTTTTCCTTGATCTACAGATTCATAGTCAAAAACTGGGGGAGGATGAACTTTTCCTATGTGCATTTCAGAACGTTTATAGTCTTTCACAAATACTTTCCTTTTTTGAAGTGAGAAGGACGCTAAGAAGAGTGACAACTTCTTATCTGTATTCAAAATAACAGCAAAACCAGTAATGATAATACTTTATGCATGCTGTGTATCTGCAAAGCACTGCAAAATAATCCATCATTACTTTTATTGCCTCAACAGTAGTAAGAAATAACTTGCATTGTTATTATTTTAGCAAGTACAGGGGGTTTACTCCTAGATTTCACTGGCTTCTGTGTAATTTAAATTAAATGTTAATTTAGATATTACAGAAAGTACAGAAGGTATCAAGAACAATATTAAATTTTTGTGAAGGAAAAATCTGTCTTCTGCTTCCAGATATATTACCCAGTTTTCCCTTGAGTAAACCGTATGAGGCAGAGACAAGGATGAACACAGAAATTATGGAGCAGGACAGATTTAGATGAATCAATGTTTGGAAACCTTCTTCTATCTTAAATTCAGATGTTTTAGAAGTGAATACAACAGTCATAAGACTACAAAGGGAAGTTAAAATGATGGAAGAGTTTGAAATGAATTCATTTGAACTTCATTATACAACCCTCAGACAATTTCTGAAGCAAAACAAACCAATCAGCAAGCTGGAGGAGTAGGAAAATTATTATTTTTTAAAAGGATGGAAAAGACATAGAAAAGAGAATGAAGGTAAAACTAAAAGACATTCCAAATGTATTTTGAAAGATATATTTCGAAGTTCCCTTAGCAGGTTTTTTGAAGATGAGGTAGAGACCTGAAACACTGCAAATGGAAACGTAGGCATTTACAACCCTACAAAGAAGCATTTAAGAGATGCTGAGTAAGTATTTGCTAAAGGTTATTGGAAATTATTAATATTTCAACTGAGAGTGGAGGAAATAATCTACAGAATGCTTTCTCCGGTTTCTCTGATGTCCAAGCTCTGACAGCTCAGACAATAGTGTCAGTATCTATTGCACCATTACTGAAACAGCCTAGACACCAACAATAAGAAAGTTTAGCTAGGAAAATGGTTCTACTTTGTGACTCAGTAGTAGGTGCCCCAAAGCACCAGTGCCCATACCAAAACTCACAGTGATGCAAGCTGACACCAGTGAATCAACACTAGGGCAAGACCCTAATTTCCAGGCTATTCGTCTCCCCAAGCTCTGCTTTCCATGCACAGGGGAGCATCAGCACATCTGATTCATGGCAAAACCAACCACAGGGACCCAGAGGAAGAAGCAAGAAAGATGAATGATGCAAATTACATCAAATGGCTGAACGAAAGGAAAAAAGGCAAAGGGGTGAAGGTGAAGGAGGACAATGCAACATTTGAAGATCATCTGGAAGAGCTTTTTAGAGCACAAGCTGTTCTGAATGTTAAAAAGTGTTTGTTAATGTCAAAGATTCACTTCAAGGGCCAATATTTTCATTAACGTTCCTCATCTTTAGTCATTAAAAATACAACTATTCACTATTTAATTAACCAGTTTCAGGTTTAATCTCTTTTTCATTTGTCAGTTTCAACAGTTAATTAAGGCATTCCATATTACTTCTGTATGGGACAATTTCATGTTGCTGGTGCATGCTTCCTGATGTTCACCCTTGGTTTTATCCAAGAAAGAGACATGGCAATGTTTGTCAGCATCCGTTTGTTTCATCTAAATCTGTTAATTTCCTTCTAATGACTGCAATTTCACTCCTTCTACTCAGCAGTTCACTCTTCAGCAGTTTCAAATACCAGCCATCAACTTTTCACACTGTCAGAACAAATTTTCGTATGGGCTGGGGGTTTACACAACAGCAGTGAGAAACTCCTGTCATTTCTTATGGAGTTGTTCCTTCTTCCGTCTGTCTACTGTTGATTCCTTTCTTATTTTGTTGCTTAACCATTTTGTAGATTTTTTTTTCAAATTTTTTTCAGATTTCTGGTTTGTAGAATGAAGTAAAACATTTCCATTCAGAAATGCTTTATCCTATAAAACTGTTATCTGAGAGATCCCCATTAAGTCTCCAGGACTTTGTGACAGTCCTGCTATTATTTCACAGATGTCTACTGGTGTGGATTTATGGTGGGAGGAGAGCTAAAAGGGACTCTCAGTAGGATACAGCCCTGTGGACTTTCCAGTTGACGTGGTCTTGGCAGGCTGTGCCCACACTCACATGAATGCTTCATGCACTCCAAGCTGTCGAGAGGCCATACAGCTACATTTAACAAAGGCACAGAGCCCAGACCAATAGGGTCTGCTGAGAGACTGTGACTTTCAAACTGGGCTTAGTACCATGATAATACAGCGACATGGCTTCTGGGCGTGTTGGCCAACTGACACGTGCAGGTAAGGGATCATGCAAACATAGCACAGCCTAGAAGCACTGTAGGTTCATCATGTCTAGTGCCGTCTTCTGGCCTACTGCTAAAAGCTTATCATTAGGTCACTGGCACTGAAAAACAACCAACCAGTAATACCAGCCTTGAGGAAGTCAAATTCATGAGCCATTTCCTAAGAAGTTGGGAGCTTCGCTTGAGAAGCATGAGATTTTCCAGAAAATAACGAACCTCTTGTTTCCAGGTTTTTCATTAACTCCCAGACTGTGATACTGAGAACATTCATAACATTGTAAACCTACCAGGACTTTATTGCTGTTGCTCTTTAACATGTCAGCCCTGGGACATAGCAGCACAGTGGGTTGTAAGAGGCAGCAGATACTTTATTTTCTTGATTGAAGGCTCTTCTGTGAGGATGTGCCATGTTGTGCTACACTTTGTACCAGCACAGGGGTTGATCATTCACTAGGTGTGATTTGACTTCTGCTACAAAGGGTGAAGTTCAGCCATCCAACTTTTTGAGAGTTAGACCTAAACCCTCTGAAGAGAGAGTCAGCTCTCAAATGGATAGCACTATTTCTCACTAGGAAGGTCCCCAGGGGGACCAGGCTCCTGTATTACTCTCAGTAAGGTGCCTCAGGCTCAGCAGGATGGGCTTGGGCTTCTATGTTTGCAAATGTGTTTAAACAGAGGAGAGGCTCTTCCCAAGTCTCCCAAAATGATGGACTTCACATGAAACCAAGTCTTGAAGTCCTTCCATAAGTCCCACATCAAAACAGAACTATTGAACACATGCTTATGTCATTTCCTTAACATCAAGCATAACCTGATGTCCCACTGAAGTAGCGGTTGCCAATACATCTACTTTAAGTACGTGCTTCAGTACTCTCCTGAGTAGGGATATTTTTTTGCACATACTGAAGAGTTTTCCTGTGTGGGATCTTCTAATTTCAAAGATCTCTTTGACTTTAGAGCAAGTGCAAGCAAGAACTTCAAGACTATCTCCCAGAGCCTGCTGCGCAGATCTTCTATGAGATCACAGGATTTCCCAATCAGCAGAAGCTGGAAAACTTACAGTAAATTTGTGTGTCCTCACGACCTAAAGGCAAATCCACAATAAAAAGATTTGTCTGAAATCAAAGCATCAGGGAGTATAGATAGTTTAGATAACTTTAAGCTGCTCCTTGGAAAAGTATTTTTATCTGATGCTTTACCTGATTATTTTGACACTGTCTAAACCAAGCAGTTACTGGAGTTCAGTTACAGATGGATCTTCTACCTGTTCCAGAAGTTGGGATACATATAGCTATCTTCGTTCAACACAAACCCATAAAAATCTACATTAAAATAAGAAGCAATCTCTTTTTTAGTATGCCATCAGATCTTACTTTGTCCTGCTGTACTCTCTGAGCTCACTTGTATTGAATATTATTGTAATACATATTCACATAGCAGCTTGTCCTTCAACTTGACTCACAATACAGAAAACAGTGAATAATCAAGTGATAATTTTCTATTAAAAGATTCCTTGTCAAGGAACCGAGCCAAAGTCTCAGTATTGGCTAAGTGAGTCTTTCTACTTTTATCATAAGATGTTAAACTGAACTCTTACTTTACTGGTCTGGAGAGAAACCTATGCCCAATTGGAAAACGTATAGGTCTAGTCATGAAAGTGACTTTATTTTAAGACATATTCACAAACTTTTACTCCAGAAACGGACTGTTGATTAAAACTAAGTCAACATTCAGCCACTCAGTCCTCTTCCTGTATAGCAGAAAAGGTAACAAAGTTTTCACCAACAGATCATAGGATTACAACCTTAGTACAGAAAGCATCCCATGATGATACGGATGAAAGTGAATGCACATTGACTTGACTGGCTAAATTTCCTCCTGCCCTTGAAAGAAAGACAGTAGAAGCTTAAACAGGACAATTTCATATTCTCCACATGTAAATACAGGACACATGTTAAGAGATTTCATGGCTATTCACAGACCATCTCAGAGAAAAGGAACTGTAAGAGAACTACCTTCTATTCACTTTTATCTTGCAGGCAATGATGTTAAGACATCTCAGATTTATGAGCTTGCAACACTTCAGCCCCAAAACTGATTTTCTCTGCTGCCTGCCAACAACATTCACAAGTCATCTCAGACCCAATGTGTAAGACAGTTATACCCCGGGGTACTGAACTTTAGTTTCATCTCAAGGTTAGTGAGCCAAAATTCTGGCATCAATTTGGATAAGCGTTTGTCACACTCCCAGGCAGCAGAAAAGACTTCATCATCAGGAATGAGGCATCAGGCTTAACACAAGGCAAGACTGCGGTTTCGGGTAAGTGATTATCATCAAATACTAACCTCAGGCTTTGACAACTTTAAAACCCACACTTTGTCACTATTATCTGTGAATTATTACTTTCTATCCTGATTACTGGATATCTGAGGTATCACTACAAATCTGGCACTACCTATCTGGTAAGGAAGTCTCCCCAAAGAAAATGAAAACTGTTCTATATCTTCACAGATGCAAGAGCTGGGAGGTGATGCAGTTCAGTAGAGGATGTAAGAGCATAGAATCATAGAATGTTGGGGATTGGAAGGGACCTCAAAAGATCATCCAGTCCAATCCCCCTGCCAGAGCAGGAACACCCAGATGAGGTTACACAGGAAGGCGTCCAGGCGGGTTTTGAATGTCTCCAGAGAAGGAGACTCCACAACCTCCCTGGGCAGCCTGTTCCACTCTTCTGTTACTCTCACTGAGAAGGAGTTTCTTCTCAAATTTAGGTGGAACCTCCTGTGCTCCAGTTTGTATCCATTGCCCCTTGTCTCATCATTGGTTGTCACCGAGAAGAGCCTGGCTCCATCCTCGTGACACTCACCCTTTACATATTTATAAACATTAATGAGGTCACCCCTCAGTCTCCTCTTCTCCAAGCTAAAGAGACCCAGCTCCCTCAGCCTTTCCTCATAAGGGAGATGCTCCACTCCCTTCATCATCTTTGTGGCCCTGCGCTGGACTCTCTCCAGCAGTTCCCTGTCCTTCTTGAACTGAGGGGCCCAGAACTGGACACAATATTCCAGATGAGGTCTCACCCGGGCAGAGTAAAGGGGAAGGAGAACCTCTCTCAACCTACTAACCACCCCCCTTCTAATACACCCCAGGATGCCATTGGCCTTCTTGGCCACAAGGGCCCAGTGCTGGCTCATGGTCATCCTGCTGTCCACCAGGACCCCCAGGTCCCTTTCCCCTACGGTGCTCTCTAATAGGTCATTCCCCAACTTATACTGGAACCTGGGGTTGTTCCTGCCCAGATGCAAGACGCTACACTTGCCCTTGTATACCAGGCAAAGAATATATTTCTCCTTGCATGCATTCCTGCTAGCAACTGACAATGTCCATTTGCTGACTGGACTTTTAATTTTATTTCTAATTATGTTTAGCTGAGGAGATTCACAAGGATTACATTCTGTGATAAAAAATTGCTTCCTTCCATGCAGCCCAATTCTAGTCACTTAATTTAAAACTCGAGCAAGAACACTGTTCCAGTTGAAATATAGAATTTGCATAGTCAAAGCCGTTACTCTTTCCTCAAAGACTGTGCCAGCCTTGAGATGGACAGACAGGAATGGTGCACACTGATGCCTTTGTGGAGCCATCCATTCCAACAGCAGGTACCATGCAATGCTATACACCAAGGTCTTCACCTCTTGGCACCTTCTCCTTCTCAGTCCATCAGTCCTTGTGTGATAAGAAGGCTATTAATGTATCTTTAAAAATCTTCTTCTCAATAGAGTATCCCCACGAGGTAACAATAATCAACAAAATTATTCAAAAACAGGGCTGCGTGACACTCTGTACGTCATGTTACACACCACCTTCCTCTGATCCCATGTAGGTATAACCCGATAAACCTCTCTAATAGGTACTGCCCTGAACTATCTGTAATACTGTCCAAAGACAATGATCCAACAAATTCTCAAGTGGTCTGTTCCAGTTTACATCTGAACATCTCTTTTGCTGATGAGCTCCTATCCTGCCACACAGTTACAGAGATGGTCACCACTCTAGTTGTATAAATAGTTTAAACACTGGAAACAATTGTCATGGCTTCTCACTGACCTTCTTTTCTAGAAAGAAATGACAATTCCTTCAAACTTTTCTTATTCTTGTTCCTGTTTTCTGTATGTCTCCTATGTATTCTCATGCCACTTTACCAGTACTCCAACTGAGGTCTCACCAGCACTGTGGAGAAACATACATTTATTTCCATGTGCTTTACACATTGCATTTTTGCTAATACATCCACAGAAAGGATCCTTGTTCTCCAGCTCTCAAATGCTTTTTCACAGTACAGCTGCACTGGCAGATATTTCTCATTTTGTAGCTGCCTTTTACTTTTTTCTTACTTAGCCGCAGTTCTTTGCTCTTGCCTTGGTTGAACTACATCTTGTTGATTTTGGATCATTTCTCCAATAAATTTAGATTATTTTGACTTAAAATCTGTCCCATCAAAATGCTTTCAATTCTTACCAATTTAGTTTCATTTAAAAATATTATAAGCATTTGTCATATTCCATCCTCTTCTAAGTCATTAATGTCTATACTGAGTAAAACAGACAGACTTCTGCAGGACTCCACTTAAAATGTGACGCTAATTTAAGATGTAATCATTCTTAACAGTTTCTAGAGCAATTTTAATATTTCACCCAACTCATCATCGTTTCATCAGTATCATATTTGCCTATCTTGTTTATGCAAGACAGTGCCAAAAAGCCATACTTGGGTCAGGAGGTATCACACCTTTTACTTCCCCTTAATCAGCCAAATAGATGGTTTAACATTACTTATTCTTGTCTAATCCATATTAGCTGGCATATATCACCAAATTATTATCTGTATGGGCCTTTAAACTGTTTTATTCACTAGGTCCTCCTTTTTCTCCTTGTGACCTGCGCAATGTCCTTCACCTGCTCTCTGGACCCACCTTGGCCAGGATCTCTGGGAGGTGCTTGTGAGTAGATCAGAGGCGGCTGCAGTTCCTTTCTAAGGAGGGTTCCTTTGGGACCGACCAGCTAAAATGCCTCCAATTTACTTCACTATAAATATTCTTTATCATGACCTTTTCTTTTTCTGGTGTAAACTTGTATCCTTGTGTTGTAACTCATTACTTTGAGTATCCACTCACAGTTAACCTTTTGGGAGAAACTAAAGAAAAAGAAAAAAAAAGTAAGTGAAGGCAGTAGCCTGCCCTATGTCACCTGCTATGCTTCTCTCTTTCCTTCTCCTGCATTCATACAGCCTTTTCTTGATGTCTTTCACAAACCTCACCAGTTGGAACACATTTTGTGCAACAGCCTTTCTGTCCTTCCCCGTGGGCACTTTACCCAAGTCCAATAACTAAGCATGGAATAACAATCAGTATCTGGGTAAGAAAATTGACGTACTTGAGAATTTCTCAAATAGGCATTCATGTAAATACCTGCTTTTCTTGAACACATATTGTTTTCCAGTGACTTTACCTGAGTTCTGCATTCATAGAGACAAAGTGTGTGCTCCTTTCACCAGCAATGTGAATATAGCCAGCTGCAGCTGAAGCAGTGGTAGATAGCTGTCAAAGAACAGTTAAGGCACAAAAAAATACCCAAAATGCAGCTTTCCATATAAATTCATATGGGCACAAATAGAGCTGCTAAGGTTCCATTTTGAAAAATTAACCCATGCCATAAGCTAACAGAAGCAAAAGCAAATAGAGCCATTACTTCTGTCTGGCCAGAAACACACACTGAAAACAGCAAAGGAAAGACATTACTGGAATATGGTATGCTAATAGAATTAGCATTTTCAGGCTAAGGCTATTACCTCTGCAGTTCATTCTGTCAGTCTTAAAAAACTGTAAAATCTTATCTTCTTTAAATCATGCATTATGCAGTGGTTATGTAAGATTTAAACACCTAAAATCTTGCTGATCAACAAGTCTTGAGGACTATTACCAGTCAAAAATTTCTTACAGAATATTTTTTCCACTGACAAAAATGCTTCTACAAAATGGAACCTTTCTGTAGGCACATATCACTTGCAGTGAAATTTCATTTTTTGAAAAAAAAACCAAAAACATTCCTCTCAGGACATTCTGCCAATCCAGCTCTTTCAATCCATTTTAAAACACAAGATTTGAGTTTTCAACTTGAAATGACATTTGGTTTTGCAACATCATGGTATTAAAAAGCAAAAGTTCCTCAAAGCATATTAGTGTTACCGCTAAACTGAAACACTCAGGCAGATTTCCAAATATTTCTTAATTATTTTTTTGGGAAGTGTCAAAAACTCACAGTTTTAGTTTAAAACAAATTTTAACATTTTGAAAACTCCAGCAAAAAAGGACAATCTGGTTCTCACCTGCTTTGCAGTGGGACTGCCTCAGATAGCATTTCGATGGAAATACATTAAAAATACATTAATGAACTCCAAAGTTTCAATGTCCTCGGCTGAACAACAACTTCACATTTCTGAACACGCTTATTGTGTCACTGTGTCACATGCTACTTGTAATTTTGTTAGTGACAACAAAAACTGACTTTGGAGTCAGCCCTGGGAGGATCTACATTTTCAGCTGGAAATCTCAGGAAACAAAATCAATTTTCCTTCATTTGTGCTGAGCCAGACTCCATCTTCTGACACCTAGGACAATTAACTGTTAAAGATATTTTAGTTCTTAAATTTAAATTATTTGATTATTTTCATTTCATTCCATTATTAATATTATCCTAGTTATCTATTGTCCTCTGAGCTAGATTCCATCTTCAAACATCTTTTGCTTCCTGCAAAGAAGAAAGGTTTCTCAGTCACAAATGAAGAGCTCTGTGGAAAATTACACAGGGATGGATTTACACTGGGTTTGCAAAACACAAAGGAGTGGAATATCCTGCATTTGCAGGACACCCAATCCAGATTTGTAGACAAAGTAAAAACATCAATTTATTGTAATAAGGTAACAGTTAAACCCGTAATTTCACTTTAGGAAGTGGAATTACAAGTGTAAGTACCTAAAATAGAAAGTGGTTCCCTGGACTTTAGCAATGATATATTTCTTTAATCATTTCAGCATCTTAAGTAATTTATGAAACAAATAATGCAGATCCTATTCAACTCTCGACCTCATAGCCAGGTTTCTGTAGACTCTTCCCAGCACCACATCTCTCTTTTTGCTGTTGCTAAATGGCTGTCAGGACCACCACGGAGCCAACGACATGGATTTCTTCTCTCTCTCATATGTCAAAGTGACCTTGATTAGTCTCTCTCCACTGCTTTTCACCCTTGTGGAACTGGTTGTCTACAGCTTGGCTTCAAGTTGCCGCGTGCAGACTGTAAGAAACAAGGCACCACCCTGTCTGCACCATCACCTTGGTTTTGGGCTCTTTCTTTCTAGCATTTTTTATTTTCATTCTTGTTATGACTTTTTCTTTCAAGACACTTTTTTTTTCTGTTCATAATATGCTTGAGAAACTATGGTGCATATAACTGTTACATCCAAACCATTTATCTCTCAGTGAACATGACAGGCAGCCTATTCATGGCTTGCTAATTAAGTTGGGATGGATCAGGCATCAATAATGTTTTTATCAAGTTGTTTCTCCCATTATTTTTAAGGGTTCTGCTATTACATCTTCCCAAGTTGATATTCTTAACATGTTTTTTTTCAGCAGGCAGTTGCCCTGACTGGCAACTGAACGAGCTGTATATGAAGATATGAACACAGGCATATCCTTGTTCCCTCTCACTTGCATGCGTAGCTGGACTCTTAGGCACTCTAATGGCAACTTGCATCTGCAATTTCCTGTCTTTCGCATGAAGCAGGAAGATCTGCATAAGTCATGAGGATTGGACAACACCACAAAATAGCTATGCATACTTCATTTGCCCTTTTTTTGTTTGAGAAATTCTTTTCAGGTATATTCAGTAACTAAACTTATTCACCAGTGCTTCGCAGTTTAAGCTTAATTTACCTGAAGCATACTCTTAAATATTTCCAACATAGACCTTATTCTTGTTTCTTTAAATAATTCTGTTTTAAAGAAAGTGCATTGACTTCCATTTTCACAGAAAATTTGAAATATATATATATATATATAAAAGAAAATAAAAAGATCTGTCTGAGAGCTATTTTTAGAGGGCAAAGACTAGAGCACAACTTTTGCTTTCCTGTTTCAAGAGGATTGAATTAATTTTTCATCTGAAATGTTTTCCATTCAGACACTAACAAAATATACTTAATGTTATTTCAACTACAAATTGATTCATTTCCATGCTGCTACTATTGACACTCATTTATTCAGCCTGCATAGGAAAAATAATAAATGCAGTTTTAAATAAGCTGTTACAGTTTAGGTCTGAATAAAAAAATCAAGCTGGTGGCAAACACACTGAGCTGTTACAGATAAAATATGCAATTATAGCAAACAATATTTTAGCAAGGAAATATTTCACCATATTTATTTGAGATTCTAATGACTGCTTAAACAACCTTTGCTGAGCACGGGGGTTTTTTTCATTCTTACTCCAATGCAATTGTGGTGCTGGCTGCCAGATGTTAGTGAATCACCAGGACGGGGTTCAGAAGTTCAGACTTTCCCAGTCAAGTGGTTTGCCCGGGTTGTTTATAACATTAGTGCTCTCAACAGAGGGGGCTCCACCAAAGCAAAGAGTAAGACTGAATCATCAGTATTCAGACTAGATCATCTTGGACTTCCTGGACTAGATGTTCTTTAAAGGTCCTTTCCAACTCAAACCATCCTATGATTTTTGAAGAAAGCAGCCAGCACACAAGGTTTCCAGAAGAGAGGGAAAGTCTTTCAAAGCTGACTTTGCTAACAATTCCAGACTTTTCCACAAGTCCTTTGAAATGCATTTTACTGAATAAAATGGGTGGAATATATGGTCATTTTCATGGTTTATATTTTGCAAAACATCTTTCAGAAGAGTGTTACTCCTGTGGGTTAACTCCACCAGGCAGCTCAGCCCTTCAGAGCCACTCACTCACTCCCCTGCACTGGGGGAGAATCAGAAGGATAAAAGTGTGAACGCTTGTGGGTTCAGATAAAGTCAGTTGGGGTCAGCTGTTCTGGTTGTGTCCCCTCCCAACTTCTTGTGCACTCCCAGCCCACTCACTGGTGGGGCAGCGTAAGAAACAGAAAAAAAAATGTCCTTCGTGCTGTGCAAGCACTGCTCAGCATCAACTAAAATATCCCTGTGTTATCAACACTGTTTTGGTCACAAATCCGAAACATAGCACTGAAGAAAACTAACTCTACCCCAGCCAAAACCAGTACAGTTATGGATGGGGTACAATCCATCTCCCGTCGCTGTTGTTGCCTTCTCTGGAGACTGGGACAGACTTCCTCCTCTTCTTCACAGAGTTGGGGAAGGACAAATTAGAAAGTTGTTAATTTCTTCAGTCATACTGGTTACATGAGCATCAGGTGCTCTAGCTGCTCTACATTCCACCAGCTGAGGTCCAGCAGAGCCCAGGCATAAGGTGGCTTGGGTGATGAAAGATTCATGGTGCCAGCTAGGTGAAGTCCCTGAGAAGGTCTGCTTAGCAGTCCATAGACTCTGCCCAGCACCCAATATTGTCCTGCCTCTAATCTTTACAGGTAAGGAAATGGTCTGTGTCTATACAGGACCCAACATATGGAAGAGTACAAACGAGCAGTATGGATGCTCCAGTGCTCTTCAGCAGGAGGTGGTATCCACATGGATGAGTCAGTACAAAAATAGACATGAGATTGCATAAGGCCCTGCAATCACGTCCTTTCAGGCATTTCTCCATTTGGGACTTCAACATCTGCTCATGATCCTTTTTAGACTTTTGTAATTCTGGTTTTGACCGTTATGCATTTTTAATGCAATTTACCCTGAACTTTGACATCCTTTACCTCCTAGTACTTAAAGTTACCTGCAAGGTTAATACTAGGTTGGTGCAAATGTAATTGCAGTTTCAGACTCTGAATTTTAAATCATTATAACTAGGCTCAAGCATATCTTTATTAATAAAAATAGGAACCATTACAATCAATACATTTTTGCCAACAAGAAATGTTTGTTTATTCCTGTAGCATAAAAATCCATGCTTTGCGATTGGATGAACTCTTGGAAAGCATTTTCTGCATCCTGCTCATTGTGGAAGTGTTTTCCCTGCAAGAAGTTGTTGAAATGCTTGAAGAAGTGGTAGTCACTTGGTGAGAAGTCAGGTGAATATGGCGGATGAGATAAAACTTGGTAGCCCAATTCATTCAACTTTTGAAGCATTGGTTGTGTGATAGGTTGAGCATTGTCATGGAGAAGAATTGGGCCCTTTCTGTTGACCAATGCCAGCTGCAGACACTGCAGTTCTCGGTGCATCTCATTGATTTGCTGAGCATCCTTCTCAGATGTAATTGTTTCGCTGGGATTCAGAAAGCTGTAGTGGATCAGACAGGCAGCAAACCACCAAACAGTGACTATGACCTTTTGTTGGTGCAACTTTGGCTTTGGGAAGTGCTTTGGAGGTTCTTCTCAGTCATATTGTGGAAGAGTACCAATTTTTTTCTCATTTAAACCAGACAAATTAAATGTGACAAAGCAGATAAAAAGACTAGTACACTTGAGACTCCTTGTGAATGGAAATTTTACTGATGGCATTCAGAGCCCTATGGAAACTTTTGAGAGCTTTCTACTGTGGGAAATGTCCACTCCTTCACCCACACACTTGCTCAAGTACCTTTCTGCCCAGCCATTCTGTTGCTTTGCCAGTACTTAAATCACATAATCACAGAATCATTGAATGGTTTGCGTTGGAAGGGACATTAAAGGTCATCTAGTCCCTACCCTCCTGCTGCAGGCAGGGACACCTTCCACTCTACCAGGGTGCTCATGGCCCCATTTAACCTTGCTTTGAATGCTTCCAAGAATGGGGCTTCCTCAACTTCGCTGGGCAACCTGTTCCAGTGCCTCACCACTCTCATGGTGAAGAATTTCTTCCTTATATCTGATCTAAATCTACCCTCTTTCAGTTTAAAGCCATTACTCGTGTCCTATCACTACATGCCCTTGCAAAACATCCTTCTTCAGCTTTCTTGTAGGTCCCCATTAGGTACTAGAAGACTGCAATAAGGTCCTCCTGGAGCCTTCTCTTCTCCAGGCTGAACAATCCCAACTCTTTCAGCTTGTCTTCATGGGAGAGGTGTTCCAGCCCTCTGATCACCTTCATGGCCCTCCTCAGGACTTGCTCCAACAGGTCCATGTCCCTCTTATGTTCAGGGCCCCAGAGCTGAACACTGTACTCCAGGCAGGGTGTTACATGAGTGGCATGGAGGGGGAGAATCACCTCCCTTGACGTGCTTATCATGCTTCTTTTGATGCAGCCCAGGCTTTCTGGGCCCCAAGCACACATTGCCAGCTCATGTTGAACGTCTTACTAAATAACACTCCCATGGCCTTCTCCTCAGGGCTGTTGTCAATCTGTCTCTGCCCAGGCTGTGATTGGGATTGCCCCAACCTGTGTGCAAGACCTTGCACTTGGCCTTGTTGAACTTCATGAGGTTCACACAAGCTCATGTCTCCAGCCTGTCAAGGTCCCTCTGCATGGCATCCCTTCCATCCAGTATGTCAACCACACCACACAGCTTGGTGTCATCAGCAAACTTGCTGATGGCTCACTCAATCCCACTGTTCATGCGGCCGACAATGGCTTTGTGAAGATAATAATCCTTCTCTACTTAAAATAAACTACCTCAAAAGAGAATTCAACTAGTATGCTAGTGTAGGAAGAAGGCTCAACTGCCTTGAAGGTTCAATGAGTTGACTGCATATGGGCTTGGAATGAATTGTCCATATAAGTTTCTTTGATGCATGTAATGAGTGGAAGCATTTTTAGAAGCAAATGCTATACAGACAAGTGCCCATTCCCAAAATTCATTTAAACAAAAGAGTGCTTCAGCCTGCTGATCTGACTTTTCTCATTTCATGTCATCCCTCCTGCTCAGCAGAGATATCATCATCCATTCATTGCTCGCATTTTATGTAAGAATCATGGGTATAACAATGATCTGGAGGGTATCACTGAACAAATTGCTGCAATTGAGTGACGAGTTTTTGTCCTCTTCCCTTGTTTTGATAACAAGTATCTTATACAATCTTGCAAACATTGTCTGTTTTTTATGTAATTTACCTGGAGGTGCTTCAAATATTTTAAATTCCAGAAACCTTGAACTGTAGGAAAGTGTGAGCAACCATTCATTTTGTCACAGCGGCTCTCTCTTGACTACTGTGGTATAATGACACCTGATTAAAATCAGAGATAGACTCTTAAGTCATCGAAGTCCTTCAGTGTTTATTTGCCAGTGTGACTGCCTCTATGCACTATGAAACTGTTAATCTCCCTCCACCGCTTCTATCCCAAAATAGAGCAGAATTACAAGTCCCTATAAGATACTTCAGAACTGAAGAAGCCTTTCTTTTCTCCTTCTCTGCAAGGGTTGTCCTTGTCACATCAATTATCAACGCCATTCCCCTCTTGAGTTTTCTGAGCCGTTTACAGGCTCTTTGGCAGAATAGGCAGGTGCAGACATTTTCTGATATTAAAAAACAGAGTTACATTTTCAGAAAAAGTAGCAAATTCCACTGCTAGCTTATTGTATTCCACAGTAGCATCACAATGGAAGTCGGGGAAGTTTTTAGGCAGTTAGAAGCTGGCTACTTAGAAATATATCAAGATCTGCACTAACAAATATGTCCAAAAATAATCTTAAGAGTTAGCAATGAAAATATATCCTCATAGGAGTACTTCTCACTTTACTATCCACTTTCAACCCACTTTATCATTCACTTAAATTTGCACCACTATGAATGTACAAGGACGTAAGAACTCACACATGCATTTTGAGTATACACCCCGGGGCCTCCAGCTGCAGATGGACACAAGCCTTCTACCATTTCTTTGCCATGTGTCTTGGGTGCTCAGGGACATCTAAAAAAGCATTACATACCCACATCTGGACACTGGAGTCACTTGTCTCACATGTAGATATTTTACAACACGCAGGACCATGTCACAAGATTTGGTTATTTGGTATTTAAGCTCTAAGTGCACGTTTACAACTTCTGACTTCAATGTACCAGTGCCTTTCTAAAGGATGGTGAATTTCAACATGTCTTGAAATGCCTGGCTGAACTGAGGTCCTTGAGAACCACTTTATCAGAAAGCATCAACAATAAGTTTGTTGAACTGTTTCATCAAAATCTGGCCACTAAAAATCCCATAGGCAAGTCAGCAGCCCAGCAATAAGCTCACAATTCACTTTTGTATGTCTATGTACACACTTCTTCCCACTCCTCCAGGGATGTCTAGAGCTGCAGGTAGAGGAAAGCCTGCAGCTCATGAAAGTCACTTCCAGGCTAGACCTCAAATAACAAGCTACTTCCACCATCAATGGCCCAGCAGCAGCTGCCTGCCCAGCACACGCAAGCTGCCGAGCACTTTCAGGGGGTCGAAGGCAGACGCGGCTGCTTGAGTGAGATGCTGCAAAGAGAGACTCCTTCTCCAAGATCTGTCATCTTATCATGGGATAACAGAGAGCATTTACCCTCATTTTATTTGTTTATGTAGAATCATAGAATGTCCTGAGTTGGAAGGGACCCACAAGGGTCATCAAGTCCAACTCCTGTCCCTGCACAGGACAACCCCACAGTTCACACCATGTGTCTGAGGGCCTTGTCCAGTCTCTTCTTGAACACTGTCAGGCTTGGGGCCGTGACACCTCCCTGGGGAGCCTGTTCCAGTGTCCACCACCCTCTGGGGGAAGAACCTTTTCCTAATGTCCAACCTGAACCTCCCCTGGCACATCTTCCTGCCATTCCCTCGGGTTCTGTCACTGGTCACTAAAGAGAAGAGCTCAGCGCCTGCCCCTCCTCCTCCCCTTGTGAGGAAGCTGCAGCCGCCATGAGGCCTCCCCTCAGTCTCCTCCAGGCTGAACAAACCTGGTGACTTCAGCTGCTCCTCATACACTTCATCTCCAAACCCTTCACCAACTTTGTAGCCCTCTTCTGGACACTCTCCAGTAGCTCTATATATTTTTTTATCCTGTGGTGCCCAGAACTGCACACAGTGATCCAGGTGAGGCCGCACCATTGCAGAATAGAGTGGGAACACAAAGCCCTGAAAAATTCCATCATTAGGTACATTTTCTTCTCAAGAATAGGTCTGTTGTTTTCTCTTCCATTTATGCTCATGTTATTCCTCCGGAGATCATCTCCATTTACTAAATTCCATAAGACTGTTTTGTTATGCTGAGTGTTTTAAACCTTCGGCTTTGAGCTTACATGTTAATTTAGCTTATCAGAGCACATGGTTTCAGCAACAGCAAAGCTGTAGAATTAACTTTACAAATGCTGCTCAGCTGTCTGAGCACTGGTCCTGTCCCTTATTGCTGTGTTTTGTTGCCATACTGCTGACAGCAACACCCCATCACGTATTGTCCATCCCACCATCAGTCAATTCTGTTGCACAGCAAGAATTAATTTTGTTCTGGGAAGACATTATTGAGCCAGCCAGTACCGTCTGGGATTTTTTTTTCCTTATAGCTGATAAAGCGTCTGACATGTGATGTGCTACATTTATCTCACCTTCCAATCAGTTGAAAATAGGGATGTCTTCTATTCCGTGATTTTTTGTAGTACATTTATGCTACAAATGCACTTCAGAGACATAGCAATTTATAACCCCAGGGCTTTAAACTACAGTAGTTTTTTTTAAAGGAAACAATGCTGGGAGCAGGGTTTGTTTCACGCATCTGGAGTTTCACAGACATGCAGAGAAAGAGATTCAGCCTGACTTCCAGAAGAAAGTGGTGGCTACCAGCATGCTCCATGCCAGCTTGTTGAAACCAAATATTAGGCAACATTTCAGGGCACACAAGGAGAGTTTGAAAGCTCGGCTCACAGGCAAGAGTTTATGAGAAAAGCTCCTGGGGAATGCTTGAGTGGTCTCGCAGAGGAGCAGCAGTGTAAGGGCTGAATATCAAAACCACTGGGGCACATGCTGGGAGAAGCCAAGAGAAGGGATGTGTCAAGGGAAGCTCAAGGTACTGTCAGGTGAGAGAAGACATCAGACTGTTATCAGAACAGACACCAAGTGAAATGGCGTAGACAGAGAAAAAGCGGGGCACCTGCAGACATGAAGAACAAAGTCCATTGCTCACCAAAGCCAACATGCACACTGCATATTCATTTTCTAGTCCAAATGTGAATCAAACTACCACTTTGGATCTAGAAAGGCCACATTGAGACAGCCAACAAAAAGACATATGGAGAAAAAATATCTTACATTTGCCCTATTGGCTGCTTCTCCCTTTTCAAATCCACCCTCATCATTAAAAGTCATAACCTAAAATTTAGAGCACATAAACTACAAATCAGGGCCTCTGAGTCTCGCCCTGTGTGACCTGGACAGACAGCACAGCTTGATCTGGTAGTCTGAAACTTAAAACAAGGGAGATTACCAAATGGCTTCCCGCAGCAGCAACTTCACTTTGCACAAGGCCGGCTGAATAATATAGTATCTGTCCATGTGCATGCAGAAACACATGAGTTTTCAAGGACTGAGAAGGAAAACCAAGAGTTTAAACGGCCTCCTGCCTTTTACAGAGTGTTAAAAAACAGGCTGTTTCTCCAGAACAGGGGTTGACATACCTGCAGGCATTAGTTATAGCACCATGATGCATTATTAACTCATTCTGACAAATACAAAATATATTACATACTTCTCCAAAAGAGGTTTTTACCAGTTTTGGAAGTGAAAGTGTGGGGAAGATTCAGAAATTTAAAAGTGCAGTGTGCCTTTAAGGATAAAAATGAACTAGCTAGAAAAGAAGTACAAAACCACAGCTCTAAAATAGATGGATAGGAAAAAATATCTTGCAGAAAAAGCTCTATGGAACTCTTTAGAGAATGTTAAATTAAATTTCCTATGATCTAATGTATAAATTCTGAAGGTTTAGCTATACTAACAGAGTTGATCTCTTTCTTTTCTTAGTTGTACTTCCACTGTGATACTTGCATAATTCTCAAGCACTGTTAAAGCTGATTTGAGATAATAATTTCATTAATTAATGATACAAATGCTCCCTAGTGAGATAATGAAGGAAACTTGAAATACGTAATTTTGACTTCATTGTTAATGAAATCCTTTCACCTAGATCTTGGCTAATATAAGAGACCGTGCACTCCAGTTAAGCAAGATATTTGACCATGTATGCCTAATCTGGAAATATGAATAGCCTTATTATCTTAAAAGAAGCAACCTGATTAAAGAAAGTTATTCATTGGCCTAAAGTTAGGCACATGATTACATACTTTACTGGATGAGGGCCATGGCAGATCAGATGTGTCTCTAGGGTAATTCTACTTACAGTAGTAAATTTAATCATGGGTTAGCTCCAGATTAACCTACTCCAGTGTATTTTTTAAGATTCCAGATCTGAAATCACCAGCTCTATTTCAGCACATGAAACGAAGCTGCTCCTCCACAATCCAGGGAGTCCCAAGAAACTGATTCAGATTCTGCATTTTTTGTGCCATCTTAAACATTATTTGAACTTGTAAAACTGATCTGCCAAAAGAACGTGATGGTTGTGGCCAGTGCTCGTAGGTACAGTTGACAACTGCATCCGATTATGGTGGAGTGAGAGGCCTGAGGAACAGAGGGAAAGGGAAGCACGTTTGTACAAATACACGCCTTCCATCTGCTCTGGTGAACCTGCTTTAGCAGGTGGGTTGGACTAGAGGATCTCCTGAGGTGCCTTCCAACCTCAGCCATTCTGTGATTCTGTGATTCTCTCAAAGCTTAGCTAGGCTTAAAGGCAGCATACACCCTACGGTTTGAAATGCCTCTTATCTGGCTGGGGGCAAAAATTACCAAATTCTGCATCTGAAAAACCTTCTATAGTAAAGAAGATTTGTGGCCAGTGTGGAGAGGAGGAAGCAAACCGCAGATCCATTGGCATAAGTGGAAACAAACCCATTTTTTGCCCCTCATGATCTGACCTCTACACTGCAAGAATACTAACAAGCAGGGCTAACCAGGCAAATGACACACATGCTTTGCCACAAGCAATCTCCCTGCTTGGACTCTTATCTGAGAATGATGCCTTCACCTTTAACAAATTGCTTTATTTTTATGTAAATGCTTTTGCCTGTATGACAGAAATACATGTAAATGCCATAACTGTATCTAATTGTCTCAAAAAAAGGGTCGCTTAGGTCCATTTTATCTTCTAGTTAATGGCATAAGACTTGAGATGTCACCTTCCTAACAGCAAAAATCAGAAGCTGTTTTGCAGTGCAGATCAGCCCTAGAAGGACTTACCCTTGATCCAGCACAATTACATACGACACAGGGCAACACTTCTGTCAGTGTAGAAATCCAGATTAGGTCTTGAAACATTACGTCATACACAGATTATAGAAGAGTCATTTGCATGGCTCACTGAGGTTTCAGGAAATGAGACCAAGCAATGTGCTGTCATGCAGCTAACGGCAGGAGCGGGTCTGACTTGAGCTCAGACTTCATATTCTTCTAGCTTTGGCTTGAGTGGAGATAGACTACATGTTTCTACTTCAACTAAATCTTGCACAACTGCTTCTATGCCTTTTTTCCCGTGATGTATAATCTCTGGCTGTGTTGGTCCACAAAGCAAACCATTCATTTCTATTTTTTCTTCATACTCAGTGCTTCTCTGATGCCCAAAAAGAGAGCATGTCTACCAGGAGGAAAGCTAGCAGTGGCAGGAGAAGAGCAATGATACACAACAGTCAGAAATCAAAACCAAACTCTGACATTTTACCCCAGCAACCCAAAGGGAAGGGAACATCTTCAGTGTCCAAAAATAAGACCTCTACCATTACCCCTGGTTTTAAAGAGAAGAAATAGTTATGTCTTGCTAATCATAATCTTAGTTATGCCATGTTTCAACAAGAAAATAAACCAAACTGTCATTCCTTTGTCATAACTGAGTGGTAAAAACCACTTTCAACAAAAAAGTGTGTTGAATAAACCTCTATCATAATAAAACAGGTATTTAGTAGTACAAGCAAAGCACAGATAATAACAGGACTTCATACTCCTGCAATGATTCTCAGTAAATCTACAGCATGACAAGAAACAAGGTCCCCAGATCTGCCTCCCCAGCCCGCATTTTAATCCAAATTGAAATGATAGCACAAGCAGGAAGACTCTGGGACATTGGATCTCCAGCTTCTAACAGTCCTGTATCCTTCTTGTTCATTTTGGTTTTAATCCTTCCAAGAGGTGGGATGCAAATCAAGCACAATTCTGATTTGGTGCAAGGAGGGGTATCCAGAAAGCAGGGAGAAAGAAGGAGGTAATAGAAGGTTACCAGGGAGAAAACAGCAGTGAAAACTGTGGAGAAAGAGAAGCAAAGGACAGAAATCTGAGTGCTATTGGAAAGAAAATATTTTCCAATTGGATGTGGAAAGAAGACATAAGTAATCATAGTGGGGGAGATATTCAAATTAGCAGTTTTCTTTGGCTGTTATGTCGGCGATTCAGCAACAGGAGAGGAAGGAGATGCCCTGATGGAGAGGAGAAGAAGAGCATCCTTACACTCTAGGTGGATGTCGCAGCAGCCTACTGCTCCAAGTGAGTTTGGTAACACTGTGGACGACGGTGCTAATGAAAAGCTTGGCTGAGAGTAGGAAGAGATGCTCTAAGCCTCCAGGGCAGAGGAAGGTGGTAATTACTAGAGCTAATGGGTCTTGGCTCTGATTTCAATTACATGTCATTATGCTGGCATATACCCCCAAAATGAGATACAAACAGGGGAGAAAAACACAAAGCAGGAAGAACAGATGCAGGATAATGGCCATCACATATGAAAACTAAGAAATGTAAGACTACATTACCATTAACATAATTAACAGCAGCACAGCCATAAACTGTAATAAATCCACTAATCTAAACCTGCAGCTTTACAAGTGTTTCATGTAAGCAGGAGCAGTTAAGAGGAGTGAACAGCAAAGACAGTTTTCCAATGGAACTAACAGTGCGATTCACTTGAAGAGTTAATCACTTCATATGAGATTATCTTGTCTGCTGGATCTAAAGCACCAATTTATCCAGAACTCATTTTTAAAGGGAAATACAGCTTATTCCTGCAAACTGAGAGGGAAAAGTGGTGATTCAGTTAATCAGCTAATCAGCCAAGCATGCAAGATCTTTAGACAGGCATGAAAATCCAAGCAAGCAGCCATCCAGGACGGAGCAGGTCCATGCAGGATTTGCTCACCTAGTGCTCTGTACAGAGACAGAAAAAACATGCTATTCTCCACTACACGCTCATGTAAAGAATTCTCCAACTATTTGCAATAAAATCTGGCTCTGAGTCAGAATTTACTCTTTGCGTACATCTTGGATTTGATTCAAGCTGATGTCAGACTTTTTAAGTCAGCGCAGTATACGCTTGCAGAAGTATTTGGGCTGCAGGTTTTAAGAAAAGGAAATACAGAAAATATCACTATCAGTAATCATACAGCCATCTTTCTTAAAGTAACATGGAAGAGAGGAATACTTTGGAGATGCCAGTATTCCACACAAAAAGACATTCCCTTCACAACAGATACATCTAGAAAAGCTCCAGGTGATGCTGTGGTTCAGTCAGACAATTCTGCCAATCCTGTACAACGAGCTCTTGTGCTTAATGCAGTTTTGACATCAATGCATAATTCTGAATGGAGGTAAAATGGGCCTTTGCAATATCTCATGTTAGCAGGAATATTTTAGCTGAATTTTTGTTGTAGTTTGAAATCTACACCAGCTTCACTTACTTAAGCTTATGTCTGAACTTTTTTTTAGTTTGTCGGGATTTTTTTACATTTGCAAAAAAAATCTGAGTGCTTGTTCTTCTGTTTATGCCAACTGCAGGAAAAAAAAATAAAAACAAAACCAAAACACACTTTCAGAAAAACAATCCTTTTTTTTCCAGCTGTACTATAAATAATCAGCTGAATTAACAGGTAACCTGTTGTGAAGAGTCTCTCAGTCCTGTATTGATTATTGTTACTTCCTTCATCAGCCAGAGGATGGTGGAAATCCACAGGGTTAATGCTCATGAAAGTCATACAGACAAGTTCAGTCCAGTGCTTTACACTCCAGCCTTTTATTCAGCTATTTATCAGCTGCTCTTCACGCTACCAAGGAAGATTAGTTAGTTAGTCTTGTTCTAAGAGCGGTGCCCTTCCAAGGCCCCTCTGCAGGGCTGGAACAAAGGGCTCACAGAGAATGGGTCCCCATCTTATATATTTTTTTTAAATACAAGGAAGGGTGTTCAAATTGTGTTTACCGAGACCCTTGGGATGTTTGGCGAAATGTGGCCTATTCTATAGGCACAGAGGCAGAGCTGCACTCAGAGCGCTGCTCAGCAGTAAAGCCATGAAGCCTCTTTGCAGCCATCAGTGAAACATTTTACACCAGGACTTGGGTATTTCTGCAGGACGAACACAAAGTCTTACACGAGCAGCCACCTTATTCAGAAACCAGCTAGAGCAGGTACAAACAGCGGCATAGCCTTCGGGAGTAGGGTGCTTGCGGCAGCTGGCATCCCCCCATGGTTTTTTGGAGTCCCCGTGAGCCCTGTGCTGCAGTCACTGGGATGTGAGCTGGTTAGTTTAAGGTTGCAACAAGTTATCTACAGCAGATGTGGTCACAGGTTTTGTTCATGAAGTCTCAGTGAGAACAGGGCAATTCTGAGGTAAAACTTTGTACACTTTTCCCTAATGTAGGCAGGTTCATTCTTACTCTGGAATATGCACTCAGACATAAAGCTATTCCTGAAACTCCTTTCCAAAAGACATGTGCAGGCAACCATGCTAATTAATTTATTTTTTATCGGTCAAGTGCTTTTTAGGAAATTACTCATGGGGATGTAAATCTGAGACAGAGGCAGACAGACAACAGAAATAGAGAAGCGCTTACAATATATAGTATTCTTTTTCCCAGTGCCTTGAGTAGAATACATACTTCAGCTTTGTAACTTCCCTTCCTAGGTTGTTCATGGTTTGCTTCTGTTTCATTGCTGCTCTGTATAGGGGTGTTTAAAAGTCCCTGTCAAAAGGAGGGACCCCTGTGAAACATACCAAAGTACCAACATTAGGGAAAGTTCAGATAGAGGAAACAGAGCAATGATGAAAGGACACGTCATGTTTGAAGAGAGGACAGGGACACAAAAATTTGGAGATGTTTGCGATGTTATAAATAAAGCCTCCAGAAGAACTGAAAAGGATCCAAAGGTCTTATGCCATAGATTACCAGCAGTGTCTTCTCTTTCACTGACAAATCCATCTTTTGCCGCAGAGAAAAAATGGTGTTGTCACAACGGAGCTTTATCCTCAGAAACCTTTCCAAAATGACTGATAAAGATGAAATATCATGTCTAAAGGATAATGAAGTAACCTAGGCAGCTATTCAAATATTCAAATTGCCTACTGAGAGCCAAAGTTACATGTTTTTCTCTGTTTAAATCTCCCACTTCAAGAGATTTTCAGGTGTAGGTTATGGATTTTTTTACCTACATATACAAGCTGTGCTCTTATATTGTCTGATACTTTTTAAGAAACACATTCTTCATTGTAGAACTGGAGGCAGAAAGGGGAACAAAAGAGGTGGTTCATGTTTCTGTTATGGTTTCCTTAAGTGTCTTGGCTGGTTACATACCAAAAGCACCAAACCTTTTCTTCAGGCAACAGAATCAGCTGTCTTCATGCACCTGAATTTTGGGCACACAGGAACAAGCTTGATTGATTATAAAGTACCATGTGTTTCTTAGTCAGATGCATGGAAATAAACGTTAGCCTCAGTCCAGCAAGGATTTTGGGAAGCTGACAAAGGAAACATAGATGACTTCCCTGTGGTCTGACAAACCAATGATGTTGGTCCTTAGGGATCTCAGAAGGTCATTTGGAAGGGAGCTGATCGGAACAGTCAGATGGCAAGCATTTTAGGTGCGTTCAGATGTGTCGCAAAACAGTGCTAAGTGACCAGGTGCAAACCATCAGCTGGAGTTACATACTCAGAGAAAGGTGCCTTCATTCCCCTTAGCACTAAAAAAAGGAAGATGCATCTAATCCCAAATAGACCCCTGGATAGAGAGCTGTAGTTCAAGCCTGATGTCTGATGAAATCCTTATCTACCGGACCATTGCCATTCTCATCTGACTAGTTCAAGCTACCCCAGCTACTGGAGAAGAATAAATAACAGCTTCAGAAATGTTCACATGAGATTGATAACTCTGCATGTTTAGACCAAGGTGGAAGAAAGTTCAAGTCTTTCTCTAGTAGGCAACTGGCCTGTCACAAGTATCAGTAACAGCGTAAGTGATCTACCACTGAACAATGACCAAAAATTAGCAACAGGAAAAGGAGCTCCCCCTCTGTAATTTAGGGCAGAGCAGGGGGCGAAAAGTGTTGAGGAAAGCATGCGTGGAAAGATAAAGCAAGAAACGTGACCGTTTGGGAAGGAATTGCCACCCCAACAAACCTCAAAGAACAGTAAGCACTGTAAACTGTGGACAAAAGTCTGCAAACTCTTGCCACAAAAAGCAACTGAATGTGCCCATGGCTCTGAATAAGGGTATCCCAGGTACCCAAGGTGCCAGGACACTCGCCAACAGGCCGGTGAGATTTTGTGGCTGGGGACTGAGCCTAGGACAGCCGTGGATGTATCTGTATTCTCCTGTATATCAGATGAAAAGCACCTTAAATTGAGAGGATTCTCTGCCCTTTACAATGAAATTACTTGCCTGTTGCTGCTATCTTTAGTTGTCATTATTAGTGACTAAGACACACAAAAGTGTCTGGGATGCCTTACTTGAGGATTTAAACTTGCTAATGAGACCTCTTAACAATTAAAGAAAAGTCACATTCAAATAACTGTTCCCGGTGAATTCTGAAGTACTAGGTTAATTAGTTTGTATTCTCAAACATATGCTGTCAGCCAACACCAAATATGTCGCAAGTGGATTTCATGGCTTGAAATCTGCTCAATTAGGACCATTTACAACATGGTCAACAGCAGACATTCTGCTCCTGTTTCAAAAGGGTCACATGAGGCTACTCCAAGCTCACCTCATCCTTCACTCTACCTGGTAACAACACTGCCCTGAAAACCATGTGGGCCTACAGCCACCAAAGCAAGGATTCCAACACTGCAGTACTGTTTATGTGTTCAGCTACAGTAGCTCTGTGCAAAGTCTGCTGTGTTTTGGGGGGAGTGTTGCACTTACAGCTCCAGGACAGAGGCTGGAGCAGCTTAGGCTGGGTGGGAGGGAGATTTCTCTGGATTTCCAACAGTGGAGGAGCAGCTCCGTGTTGGGTAGTGGCTGGCCTGGATGCCAACCAGCACCACGCGCAGCCTCATCTCATGGGCTTGGGGACCACCAGGGACCCTCAGGGGCACTTACAGACACCAACAGCAAAGGGCTGTTGCAATTTGGGCACTGGGGACACACAGGTTTGGATTCAGGCACTAAAACATTGCCCCAGTCACACTTGGGGTGGATAAAACCTTCAGTGGCTTTTGTGCCTGGGAGGTTTAGTGGTAGGCTGAAGAGGCATTAACCCAGAGTCTGTCATCAGCTGTTTGGTCAGCTTGTCCCCAGCCCTAGGAAGCAGGACTGTTCTCTTACCATGCAAGATTATTGTAGTTTGGATAATAGAATCATAGAATGTCCTGAGTTGGAAGGAACTCACAAGGATCATTGAGTCCAGCTCCTGTCCCTGCACAGGACAACCCCACAGGTCACACCATGTGTCTGAGGGCCTTGTCCAGTCTCTTCTTGAACACTGTCAGACTTGGGGCCGTGACACCTCCCTGGGGAGCCTGTTCCAGTGTCCACCACCCTCTGGGGGAAGAACCTTTTCCTAATGTCCAACCTGAACCTCCCCTAAAGTTTAACCACTTTGTCTTTGCAAGCATAGCACAGGGCAACGCACAGAGCCTGCATCTTTCATAACAGCAGTACCTAATTGTGCTTTTTACTGTTCTTACCCTTCCATCCCTTTTATGTCGTTCTAAGCCCCAGGTGTTGTGTCACCTCAGCCACGCACACGAAGGAGATGGCCACGTGTGCTGACGGCTCAGGTACTGTTGATCCTCACGGCTGAATGATGCTGCCCACGTGTGCCAGGCAGCACAGCAGTAGCCTAGCAACCCTGCCTGCACCACGGCGTGGACACACACAGTCCTGCTTGTTTCTAACAAAGAGAAAGGGCAGACAGAAATAATCATGGCGTAATTAATATATACCTGTCATTCTCTACCCTGTGGAGGTATTAATATCAGCCCGTTCAAACAAGAAATAACAAGAGGCAATTAAAACTGATATCTACGATTAAATAGGAAAAACAACCGTAGCTTAGCTGGGTCAAAATAAATCCATAAAGCATGCAGACACTGCCGACAACAGTGCAATTTTATTTAATCAATAACAAGAAGATGTAGATGTAAGGAAGGAGACCCTTTATAGTAACTGTTCATAGAACAGTTGTAACTATTCATAGAAGATCTTGCTTTCCCAGCTCAAAAACTCTCTACAGTACCTAGCAGTATTTTACTATGAAAAGTTGTTTATCTTGCAAGACACTTGAAACAACATACATCGCCAAAAAGCAGGCTGGGGAAATTACAGAGATAGAAAATTGCTTTACTGCATTAGCATCTCCCTGAACATTTCCCTCATTAAAGTAATTAGACATTTAAGACAAAGAAACATTAAAAACCCTTGAGGTGTGCAAATTTTAAATGAGGTTGATGTCTTTTTGGTACACAATAGGATTTGGTTAGTAGTTGCAACACACAGACCCACTATAGAGCATGAGCAACATTCAGAATTACAAAACCTACGAAAGTTAAACTTTTTGGTTTAGTGGTGTTTAAAAATTCATAGGAAAAAGAAGTGGGCTGGGACATAGTCTTCAGCCAGCTGACCAGGCTCCAGGAATTAAGCTGGAGTTATGATATATAATATTACTGCTGGGTGATACTTGGTGTGTCACCAGTCAGTGAATGCTGTTGGTGTAGCTACTGCTGGAGAGGTGACCTACTTTGGAAATGTTTTCACCTGGAAATTCTGTGTCTGAAATCACAACTAAAGTGCACATCAAAAATGGCAATCAGCACCCTCATCAGCTTTCTTGTTTGCCATGGATAAAGTTACACCATTTCCCAGGTACTAAGTGTAGGGAACAGACCTGGAATTGGCCTAACTCTTGACAACATCACTTAAAATATTCAAATGTTTACTGCAATTTTCACTTGCTACACAGCTAGTTATAAAGTGTGTAATTATATCCCTCAGTTCAGTGAAGTGAAAGATAGTAATTCCAATAAGACATTAAAACAATTCACCTGGACATCTGCAAGTAAAACTGCTCCGTGATCCAAAGCAGAGTAGCAGCTTGGAATTGCTATAAATTGTTCAGAAAATGACCAGACTCTTACTAAAATTTAGCTCCAGCGTCTGTCAGCAAAGTGAAAGGCAAGTGCATTTACCACTCACACGCTGCTCCAACAGTTTGCTCCTCCGTTTAAAATCCTTTTTTACGCTATGCCTTCTTGAGTCCAAGTAATCAGGTTTTAGCAGTAATTAAAATCTAGGGGAGCAAGGGAAGAGGCGATTTTCTGCTTTAATTTTATTCCTGAAGGATATAAATGTACTGAATTTCTTCTTTAGAAGGTATAGTAAGATCATTGCTTACTGTATCATTTAACTTTCTTAATTGTTGCAATAAAAAATAATCCTTCTTTTACTAGAAAATAATTACATAAATTTAAAATGCCAGGAAAGAGTTGCATTTACATCTACACTGGCGAATCGGTCACAGCTGGAGTTTTGAGATTCCAGTGCATTTCCATCAAGAGACTTGGGCATCTCCAAACTCCATTTTGGGAAGAAAATCTATAATCATGCATATACATATGCTAACTATGAATACACAGAGCTTTCCAAAAATATGTATATGTATTAGGGGGTCTAGAAGGATCTCTGCTAACTTCACATTGAGGCTACTGGAGACTTCCATTCAGGAAAGCACTTGCGCATATGCTGAAGTTTTGATTCAACCATGTACCTAACCAGGAGCTGAATTCAACACTGTTCAGGAATGTACTTGAAATTTAACCCACACCTAAATTCTTGACACAGCCATATTTCAAACTGCTGCCATCATAGTGATGGATTGTCTGCGTTCTGGCAGTGGACTGATGAACTGTGAAGAATAAATTGATCTCCCAAGGCTGGCAACTAGTTTACTTTGGCAAGGAGCATGGAAGTGGCTTCTGGACATGCATTTCAGAACCAGAGCTATCCCACTAAAGGTATAGAAAATGCTGATAGAAGTTTTTCTAAGTGTGACTTTCAAATATCTTTCAAAAAGAGAATATACTTTTTAAAGGTAGTTATATATATATATATAAAATATGCTTACAAAGAAATAGAAATGTATATATTTCAATGGAATGAAGAGACATTGCATTTTATTGTAGCTTGAAGTGTCATCCTATAAAAAGGATGATTCATATTTTGTTGAACATTAACAGTAATAAAGTAATTATCTGTTTAACATTCAGACCATTAAAAATAAAAATTAAAATAAATAGAGTTCAAAACTAAAAGCTTGAAAATTTTGATTCTTTTTGTTCAGATTAGATTTTTTTCTGTCCTTTACTACAAGCTGCAACTTTTCCAGCAGCTAGTGAGAATTGTTGTTCCTCTCACATCAGCTGTGATCTGAGCTCAGACAAAGCCCCTAGTACTCATGAATCTCCATGTTGTGGTCTACATTGCAGAAAAGAAAAAAAAGAAAAAAGGAAAAAAAACCACACAAACCCCCCCCCACACACACACAAAAAAACCACACACGAAAAAAACCACAAAAAAACAAAAACCAGCTTCCTTTACATACACGAGTTTGACGAAGTCAGCCCTGTTGGCTACCCCACACTGCTTGTAATCATACCTGACTGCTTTCTATATCAAATTATAACACCTTTACAAATATATAAATCATTATAGACCTTTTTTTGCTGAGGGCTGGGTGAATCACACTTCTCAAAGATGATGCTTCCCTCAAAGCACACTTTGAAGAAGTAGCCTATCATAGAAGGAAACTATCAAGGACCTTATAAGACATGCTTCTGGGACGGGGAGCAATAAGCACATGCACGAGTATACACCCGACTGCATTAGGAAGAAATCTCACTGCCCACTCTAGCTGCAGAAGGAAAGTTGCTGTAGTTTATACAATACATAAAATTTAAGTCTTCCTGTGGACTTTTGACTTATGCTCTGATGTTTTCTCATCCCTTGGTCATATCTTCTCAGGCTATTCACACAACAGCATGGACTCATGAGCACCTGGCTCCCATCTTGATATGGAGTCAGGACAGAGCCAAAGTGCATGTCTGGTCTTGGGCAGAAGGTATCATTCCTGCTGTCACAGTGCAACCAAGAAGTTTGTCTACTTGCTGTAAATTATCTTTTCTCTTATAGGGGATCAAGTCAGGAGGAGACACAGATCATAACTGATATTTACTAAAACCCTTTCATTAGTCAAGGTGTTGTTAATAGCAACTACCTGTTAATTCAGTAAATTCTCTGTTTCTTCACACACTTCACTCATTCGTAAATACACACACACACACACACACAATCATTCATAGCAGCTCATTTGGAGCACCATTTGGGAGGCTCACCTGAGTGGTTGACTAAGAAACTGATGGCCATCTTGATATGCCAGGTAGGTATTCAGAAATCCCCAGGGGTTCTTTCCTTCCTCAGAGATGTATGTGCAATCCTGTATTCTGCATATAGCAGCCACTGTCTTCTTGGATGTGGTCCAAACTCTGAACTGGAATTGTACTGGTGGCCTTGTACACATTTGACCAACTCTTGGCGTCCTGAGTTTGCCAGGTCTTGCAAATCCCACAGGACCACAAGTCTCCAGAGCTTATAGGTCCTTGGGAGATTTGTATGCTCTACTTCTCTGCTCATGCACTGCCTTTCCTCGGCCTACTGTTTTCTGTTCACTATTTCTCCATCCACACGTATAGAGAACTCATAGATGTCATTCCTTCAACTTGTACAAAACGTGTAGTTTTGATACCTTGACTCCCTAGAGGAGCAAAATTTAGTCAAAACCAGCTTTTCTTCATTCATCTGAACACAGGCCTTGACAATGTCAGCCTGCTTTTATATTATGCACACTTCTCAAGTTTCATTTGACAGGGAGGATGCTGTGATACTTCAGGCTCTTCTGTGTCAATTAATAGAGGTAGTCCCTCCTTCTTCCCAAAGCCCCCATAGGTAAGGGGCACTTCTAAATGCTTTCTATGAGGTTTCAATATAAGAGAAAGCAAATTGGAACAGGATAATAAGTGAAGGTTGATTTCTGCTTTGACCATTATAGCCAAGGCATTTATTTTGGAGCACAAAAAAATAGTTCAACAGCACTGTTGAAATCTAAACCAGAAAAAGTATTATACTTTCTCAGTAATGCAATAAGGATGGATGAGCACCGGGACACTCTACAGAGCTGGGTGGTAAATATCTGTCCTGCTTATTGACTGGCCATTTCAGAGCTTTGCTTTAGTGCTGCTCTCACTGAAGCCACTGACAGGATTGCACCTGTATTTCAACTATGGCTTTTTGGTGGATCAGATACATCAAAAGAGGTTCTTATTCTAAAAAGAGGTGCTTATTCTTTGTCTGGGACAAAGACAACATTGAACAACTGTAACAACTTGCAACTATTTGTGCTAGACCTGTCTGGAGAGGGATAACATGCAATATATAAAGTGGGACTGTTATGAAATCTTTTCCAACCCGGTTAACCTCTAGTTTCAATTCTTTTTGTTAAAACTCATATTTCATCCATGTTGCTTTCCTGCTGTACTTTTTTTTTTCTAGAAAAATTAGAGACCAAGCTCAGACATAAACTTTCTGAGGAAACAAAGCACTTTCCTCTCAAATTTTTCACAATAATGTAACAATACAGATGCTGCAGCATTTAATGAGACAGGAAACAACATGATATATGACCCTCATGTCTGGTGTCAGTCATTTTTAATAACTCTTTGCTGGGATGCTTGGGTTATGGTAGAAAGCACCATCTTGTCAGCTGGTGATTTGCACTCCTGTTAAACTGATACAATTCCCTCATCTTCTTCATCTTCTCTGTCTTTTCTCTTTTATCCTGCTCTAAACCCTCATACGGTGCAATGCCCAGCAGGCTTTGGCACAACTGTCATATGGCAAAGAGAAAGGCGTTCAGTTATGTGCACAGGCAGCACTGAGAGAAATGTGACACAGCTCATCCCCCTCCTTTCAGACATCATCTGTCATTCAGCTTGAAAAAGCACCAGCAGTATCTGGGAGGCAGAGAGAGAGCTGACAGGCTGCACGTGTTAGCAAGAGCACATACCTGATGGGTCCTGCATCAGCCCTTTCTCACCTTGGGAAGTTTCTCACTTCTGTGGACCCTTAAAACAGTGGACCGGCAGCTTTGGAAAAGTCTTTTATGCATGCTGTTTCTTTCCTAATGTGCCTGAGTGATTTTAATCTGTCACTTAAAACCTTAAACTAAAAATGCTGTGGTGTGGGAAACGCCAGATAAGATAATGAGAAAGGGAAAGTTCATAGGTCCCTCTCCCCTCCCTGCCTTCAGCTATACCTTTGGCTGCAAATGCTGGCAGAGACACACAAGATTTCAAAAGCAAAAAGTTTCAAATGCAGTTCTGCTTCTTTTTTCTCCTACAACTCTGCCAAAATATCAGATGGGAAGTGAGTCAGTTATTTGCTTTCCCACTGGACGTACAAGGAATAGAGGATAGCGGATTGACAGCAACCACCACCATTTGTGTCATCAAACAAATTCTGCATGAGACGCAGCTTTCCCACCTGCTCCTAACACTGACAGTTCAGAATTTCTTCTGATTACGTAGCTCACAATTATTTTGTGATGCAAAAAACCCCAGTTCAGTGGATTGATGGTAATTAATCACTTCAGGATAACCAAAACCTTTCCCTCATTCTTCTGGATGCCATCTTCAGCAGCACCCACTTGCTCTGCACTTCCCCAGGGGTAAGAAAAGACCATGGTTGGCCAAAATCAGAGGGCTCTTACTGCACCCCTTGAGCTCTAAATGTATTATGTTCTGTTTTCTCAAACCTTACTTTAAATGAAGACTGAAAGAATAAGCCAAATTATCCACTCCTATAAGGAAGTAGGCACTATTGCTGTTTAAAAAAAGAAAAAAAAAAAAACGCTTTTGCATTATGAAAACTTTTCCCATCTACATATTTACATGCATTTAGACAAATATAGCTGTCCGCACCAAAAAATCCTGATAAACTTTGGGTAAAAGCATGAAATACTGATTATCCGTTTGTGTTAAAATGTTTCCTTCACTCCTCTGCTCCTCTCCTTAAGGAAGCTGATGGACTGTTCTACATGGTTTCAGTATGGTATATGCTGTGCCATGGTGTTTCTGCTTTTCCCTTGCAAGACCCCAAGGAATAACCTACGGCCTCAGCACACCTGAAAAACAGTTTTGGATACGGTAAAAAAAAAAAAGATGGTATGAGATTAGGATTCTTTATTAAATGTAGTGCTCAAAGATGAATCTTTGGCAGGACAGAGCAATTTATGCTATTTATTCAGCGAGTAAACTTGGAATAAAATGCTATCTACCCCACAGTTGGCAGAATGGTCTTTTACAGAAATGTCAGCAAACCTCTTCATGCCAGGTTTTTAACAATCACTTTGAACTACACCATAGAGCAAGGGACATTTTAACAGTCATTCTGCATAAAGTCATGCTTTGTATCTGCACACTTTCACCTAAGCTGTTTTACTTGTGGCTTGATGACATGAGATAATAGAGAGTGTGTGTATATAAATCTTGCATGGTGTGCATTTCATGTCTGCTGAATGTGGACGCTACTGAGATTTGGAAAATAGACAACCTTTTTAAATAAAAGTGTGAAAGTCACAGAAGGTCAGAGAAGCAGAGGAACAACTTCGGCTGCTCCTAATCCCTGAGATAGAAATGGGTAAGATGGTAAACACACATTTTCAATTACTGCTGAAATTTTTACAGCAGGAGAAACAACCAGGAAGAGTCTCAGTTTGTGCCAATTAAAAAGTGTCACTGCATGGGAGGTGAGATCCTCGTGCTATTTCCAGCACCATGTATTGCTGAGTCATCTTCTCCACTGTCCTGTCCTCACTTGCTCCTTAATGAGCTTCTAATTGCTTTGCAGCACCCATTTCTTTCATCCAGTCAGAGGCTCTGCCTCACGTCCACCTTGGCATCACTATCTGCTTCTCACTTCTGGTGGCTTTAGCAATCTTGTCACCTGCATTTTCCTCCCGCTTTCAAACCGCCTGGCTCCATGGGGCTGGGCCAAACACAAGGCTGATGTGTTTCATTAGAGAGCCAGCCCTCCTTCTTTGCTCCGTGTCCGGCAGCTATCTGTCTGTATTACTTTAGGGCTTACACTCTAGATGTTATTCCCTTCTGTGATGTCTAGATAACAACACTTTAAATTTATTCTCAATGGCATTTGAGTCAAAACCCCTTCATCTCAAGCACGGCTGATATTAGTTGCCTATGCTATGCAACAGCCTCAAACTATTTCATTGAACAGGGGGAAATAAATGGAGCTATCTAATCAATACAGCAGGCTGAACTTGAAGTACTCATCCTTTATTCAAGCTTTGTTGCTGAGAGTCAGTGTTTTATTAATCTTAATCCTGAGAACTGCGGTAAACTGAAAGAAAGTAATTACTGACATTCACTACACTTAGCCAGGAAAGCATTTCTCTATTAGGAGTTCTGCAGGAATAAAGACACACTTTCAGGAACAAAGGGTCATCAGCAAAAGGTGTTTTTCACGAAAAAAGTAAACTGTCAGCTACGAAAACCAGCATCAGGCTGCAAACAGTGGTGGAGAAGCACATGAGAACATACCCTGTGCTCGGTGACTGTGAACAGCAACACCACTGCTTCCAGCCGTATGCAGCTCCCCGGCTGGGAAACGCAGCTCTAGGGATCAGACCCTGCTTTGGGTCCAAGCAAAAAAAGAAACAAATGTAGGTGCTCAGGTGTGTAACTTCCAGCCAGGTGTTATGTCAGCCACACTTCGACGGGGTGCACGTTTCTCTGGAAAGGTATGAAAGCACCACCTCAGAGGTGTAATCACCCGGTGCTTTCCCTGGGCAAAACCTAGGAGTAAGTATTTACGCAGCAGCAAGTACCAAGCCTGTATCTGAAAGGAAGAAGGATTTATATCACTTTCGTCCTTCTTCTCAGCAGTACAAAAGCAGAATAAAAGACACTTCTAGACATTTCAGCACATGGAAACACAGTCCACTCTGTGATGGCTCAGCCTTGAACATGGTGTCTCTTGTAACACCACCAAAGGGGTTGCTGTGTATGGATACAGAACATAGTAATTTTGCTAAATATCAGTTTGCAGAGGAGATGTTCCAAATTGTAACGTGTTCCTCCAGAATATTAATATGGGGTAGCAGAGATCCTGCCAAAATACCCAGTTACCTACCATCCAGCAGTCATTTCATCAGGCAGCTTAGACCCAGGGTTAGGAAAAAGCTAAAGCCTGGCTGATGGGTGGTACCACTACCATAAACAAATGAGATTGGGTTGTCTATGAAATAATATAACACTGTAAACAAAGTGCCACCTCTGTTATAGCCCTCTGCTTCTGGCACTGTCTGGGATGGTTAAATTTTTTCATAGTGTTTCAGGGCACCAGTGTCATACAATTCTTTTCCCATCAAAGCGCTGGCAAAGCCAATGCTCCAGCACTGGTTATTAACGTATGGAGGTGGAATATAAACCAAATACCTTTAAATCTTCTTAGAGTGCCTTCAGTTGTGTTTGTCTCATGTCTTCATAAGTGATCTGTTGTCCTTTCCTACCACTGATTTTCTGGAGAAGCTGGAAGTCAGGGAGGGGGAGGAAGGGGACATCTTTGAACATCTATAAGCACAAGTAAGCATTGGTGCCCATTCCTCTTCACAGCACGGACCATGGTACACCTCTTAAATTGCAACCAGTGACAATCTGAACAGAAAAGGCACCAGATTATTCATATGCCAAAAAGATCTTGAAAGCTTCCTTTCTGTATAGATGAGTAGCAACCCCTCTGTTATTATCCAAGTGCTCATTTCTCTGATAGTACTGAAGAGCACAACTTGATGATCAAAAAAATCCTGTGAGCACTGAGCAAACAAGGATGGAAAAGGCTCTCTCCTGTGTGAAGTCTGTCAGATGACTTCACCCCTTGCATGAAAGCCAGACTCCTGAGCTGCTGGAGCCTTCAGCCACGTAGAGCTCAAAGCCTACATGGCTGAAGCCTTGCTGCACTTTGCATTCTTTCTGTGCTCTGATAGCGAACTACAAAGATTTGTTACTGACTCAATATTAGGAATAGATTCAAAGTCCTCTGATAGGCAACATAAAGCCAAATTGCTTGTTTTCTACATCACAGAGCAGCTAGGCAAAAAGGAGTCCTTCCTTCTGCAATTGCCATTAAAAGCTGAGAAATCCTTTCCTGGTTGGAAGTCCTGAGTAAGGATGTGTGTTTTGAGTATGAGAGCCCCACAGAAATTGGCTTCTGGAAATCCTTTTTTTTTTTTTTTGATTGCTTATGTAAATACATTCCCTATGTCTGGATATCTGGAACTAGGAACCAGCTGGTTTCACAGAATTTGTTTGTAGCACCATGGCTGTGTCTGCAGCCCAGACAAGACTGGAAAGTGGGGAACAAGCTCACCAGAAATCAGCCATGCTCACCTTTATTAATTTAATTTCACTGGGGAATTCATGCTTATGCATTTGAATCTAAGGAATCGCCTGCCCCAGCCCCTTGGGATCAGGCAGCACCTTAAGTGACAAAGACACTGGAAAGATTTCCACCACACTGACTGCAGCCAGCAGGATTCAGAGGAGAAAAAATGCCAGCAGCTCATGTTTCCTCTTGCCTGTCAAGGAACAGCAATCCCAAACACAGCGATGACTGAATCCCATAGAGACAGAGCACAGCACCACAGTGGTGTACGTTCTTCTAGCTGCAGCATCAGCTGCACTCGTCCAGGTACCAACAGCCCTCACATCCAAACCCTGTTGCCCTGAGGGATACAGTCACGTGCAGGACAGTCCAGGTCATGCGGTTGTGAAGAAAGTTGCATTTGTATTGAGTAAGAAAGTCACACAGTGACTGACACAAACTTGCCCAGTGATTAAACAGGGTTCGCTTCAGTTGATGTATCTCAAGCGATGCTTGCTATTACATCTGCTTGACTTTATGTATTAAACAATACAGGAAGCCAAAACATGGTAGAAGTAGAAAGCCTCAAAGAAGTCCTCCAAAGAAGTAAGATTTTGCTAATAGCTACCGTTTGGAACCTTTTTAGGGAAACTGGAAAAAGATCTGAACACTTAACAAGGAATTTATAAAGGTCAGTCCAGCTATGGACAGTCTGCAAACACAAAAGTAAAGTGGGTGGAGATCATTTCCCTGTATCTTTATCCACCTGGAAAGTAGGTGTTGAGTATAAACCAATCATCTACATTTATGTAGACAGCAATTCCTTGTCTCATATCCCAAGGCAGGTGGGATGACTTCTCTCTGGAACTCCTTATCTCTGCCATGGATTATGGAGGAAGCTGAGAGCTGGTGTGATGCAAATGCCTGACTCTCAGGTAAAAGCGGGTGAGCTGACTCCTGTCTTTACTGGTCATTAGCTCTTTCACGCATGTCAGAAAACTTCACAACTTGCTGAAGTCACGGTATCCTCGTCTGACCAGAGCCATGGTCATGACCACACATAATGACACAAAGGCTTATTTGCAGCTGCAGAGCTTATGCCCCATCCCAAGCAGACTGGAGAGAACCTACTGTAAAGACCTTTGGTAATGTTAAATTGTGCCTCTTGACTCAGGTGTGTTGGTCAGTAAGGGACTCTGGGACCATGTGCCAGCTGTGCCTCCGTTTTCAATACTGCATCTAGTAGTAAAAGCAGCGTTTTTCTAGCAATTTTATATGCTGCAACACATAACACAGCATTCAGGACAGAGTCTGCTGTGAATGGCAGCATCTTGTTTTTAAAGTAGTTGTATGTTTCCTTCTTCCTGGCATGCTATATATTACTAGCCAAATACTGAGGAACACAGCTCAAACTGCTGCAAACTGAGAAATGTGTGTTCATGCTGTGTGGTGGGTCAGGGAGAGGGATGGTTTGATGCTGTAGTGGAAATACAGTTATGAACATTGATAAATGCAGCTTGAACATTATCTTTGGGGAAAAAAAAAAAAGTCTTTTTCAGTGTCCTAACCTACTTCTGCCATAGGGTGCTAGATAAACTCAGGGGCTGTTTCATGAGGGTGTTGGAGGCAGATCCACAGCACAATACCCACAAGAGAGCTCAGTACAGTGCAAGACATCTCTGCCTGTGGGATTCTGACTTCCCCCGACCCATCTGCACGCAGCTTGCAGGGCCAGAGAAACCCCTTCTCCCTGGGATGCTGAAGACACCATCTTTCTCCTCTCCCTGCTCTGGCTTTCCACATGCTCCCACTTACATTTCTCACACTGCACTCACCTCCTCTTCTCCACCTCCCTGCTGCTGGCTTTTCTCAGACCATTTCTAGTTTGCTGCCTGCCCGATCACACCTCTAAGAAGAAATAGTTAGGCTCTTCATTAGCACTTTCTGAAGCTAGATTTATCTATTACCGTGGGTATGAAGTACCTCATGCCTCTCCGCAATGGGTTAGGATAGCACATCTGTGATCCTGGAAGAAGGATGAAGGTGACAGCAAAGACAATTGCTATGCCCACATCCCCATCCATATGTCTATAGCCTTATGCACTGCAGAAACCCAGCCCTGGAGCTCATCAGTATTCACTTCATCCGCTGCCTAATCCTGAAATCTTTCTCTCACTTTCGCTGTGCTAATAATTCTGCTTCTCCATATGCTGAAAGTTTCACACCCATTCTAGGATCCAGGAACTAAGAAATGTTACACATGTATAAAATTTTACCATAAAAAGTTGGCATGCCACAGAAGCCAGAGCTCAAGAGCACCCTGCTTTGACTGCCGAGGGAGCCAGGAAAGAACTGTGAAACTAATATTAAACTTCCCAAAGTCCCACATTGCCTAAGGTACTCCAGTTGCCCTGCAGGGCAGTAAAGCTAAATTTCATTTCAAATTACACCACTTCCAGGAGGAGAATGTAATGATGGTTTACAGCATCCAGTGAACAAAATTGCCTGAAACACCCAACCTGATGCTTGCAGAGCAACCCATAAGCGATGCTTCATTCCGGTTACAAAATATCCTAAATCCTAAATCATGGGATTACCAACTTCAACCTTATTTTCCTTCTTTAATAAGGAGCATTGCTAACCAACTTAAGTCTCCTTAATTAGGTGGCTAATGGAAAGGCATAGGGTTCTTTAGAGGTCAATCCAGATCTTCACAGAAATAGCACAAGCTTTCATAAAAGCTCCACCGACAGATTAGGAACTATTGTCTGGAAATGATCCAACAAATTCACTACAAAGTATCGTTGTCAGTGTGAAATAGAAATGTGATAATAAGAAAAGCTACAATAGCCCTCAGCATATTTATGTTTAATATTTCTTACAACCCTACTTCCTGTTTCTAATGTTGGTTTTGATTGTAAGCCCTTCTCCCTTCTTTCCCTCTCCCTCTTTCCCTCCCTTCCTTTCTGACATTTATTTCTGTCACCAGCTGCCTCTCAATTTCCTGTGTCCTCAGACTTGCCTCTCTCCTCCCATCCTCCTTCCTTTTGCTTAGTGTCTTGGCCTGGACACCCCTCTTTGGAGCAATTTCTGGACATGTGCACTATGGAAAACACATCCTTCTTTCATAAAGAACCAAAGAACCAATGTAGAGAAGGAATATGAGTTACAGGTAGAGGTGCACAATGCAATGTTGAGAGGTGAGGAAAGTTTATCCACAGCCATTGCCCCTAATGTCCAGAAATCCTAGAACTGATCCCCGTAAGAGTCTTTTTCATACATGAAATGAATAAGGCACCTACATGTGGAGCATCAAAGTTCAGAGAAATTCAGCTTTTTCTGTCATCCCATGAGGTCCAAGACAGGGGACAAACCTCCCAGAATTTTCCCCAACATTTCTGCCACCTTGCTGAAACCAACGACTCTCCTCATGCACAGTACCAGGGACTGGTGTCCTCTCCTCTCACTGTCATTCACTCCCAAGCATGACCTCTTCATACTGGAAGACGAGTCAGCTTCTCCGTTTTTTTCTCATTCATGTCCTGCTTTTCTCATCTTCCTATCCCGTCCATCTCATGCAAAGACTTCCTGCTATGGCATTACAGACATGCATTTAGGCAGGATCCTTACAGAGCACCAGCACACAATGAATCTAGTTCAATTATCCTTCATCGACATCTGGCCACTCTGTGGGGATAGTGTCATCCTGGCAGGTCTTGGGCTTGTGTCAACACCATCAGCTCCTGTTTCTCTACAACCTGTAAAAATTATATCAGATGGAAAAGATCACCAGCCTGAGGAGTCTACAGACCGCTTCAAGGAGTAGAAGGTGAAACAAAGCATCTGAGGGACCGAGCAGCAATGCTGCAGAAGACAACACGTCACTTCAATAAATAGGTGGGTTTTGATACATACAGCAGTAGATTGCACCAAAGAAGCTGCAACTAGAAAGTGCTCTCACTATTGTAAACAGGTGAGCTCACTCCACACAGAAACAAGGGAAGAATGGTGGAAAGGTTGGTCATATCAATGGTAACAACAAACAGGAGTTAGGAGGAAGAGGACGGAGAAGACAGAGTCGGGTATGCTGGTGGTGAAGCTCTCAAAGTTTCTTTCAAGAAGGCATGCAAGGAAGGGCAAGTCTAGACTAAGTTTATCCCACAGGAAAAAGGGTTCGCCCACAACATCACCACATCCTGTACAGCTGTGTTAATAGTTACTGCATTACCTCATGAAGTTGTGACAGTGTGACACCATCTGCCATAGAATCATAGAATAGTTTGGGTTGGAAAGGACCTTCAAGGCTTATCTAGTCCAACCCCCCTGCAATGAGCAGGGACATTTTCAACTAGATCAGGTTGCTCAGAGCCCCGTCCAGCCTGGCCTGGAATGTCTCCAGGGATGGGGCATCTACCACCTCTCTGGGCAACCTGGGCCAGTGTTTCGCGACCCTTATTGTAAAAAATTTTTTCCTCATGTCTAACCTGAATCTCCCCTCCTTTAGTTTGAAACCATTACCCCTTGTCCTGTCACAACAGGTCCTGCTAAAAAGTCTGTCTCCATCTTTCTTATAGTGTGTCCCCATCTTTTAAGTACTGAAAGGCCACAATAAGGTCCCCCTGGAGCCTTCTCTTCTCCAGGCTGAACAGCCCCAACTCTCTCAGCCTGTCCTCACGGCAGAGCTGTTCCAGCCCTCTGATCATTTTTGTGGCCTCTTCTGGCTCCTCTCCAGCGGGTCCTCTCGTGTACTAAGGGCTCCAGAGCTGGACATAGTACTCCAGGTGGGGTCTGACCATCTTAATTACTAACCAGGTGGTACTGGTTCCAGCGTCACAGGGGGAAGAGACAAGGGTTTGTGACTGGGGGAGTAAAGATGTCCATGTTCATTTACCTCATCATGAGATAGCCACCATGTTTGCCAGAAGGACATACACTTCTTCCTGCCCTCTCGGATTATTATAAGCACATCCTAGGGAGAGGGCATAACAGCTCTCCTGACAATGTACGTGAACTCACTGAGAGATCCTATAGTTCCCAGCAGCTTCATGCACTGCGCTCCTCAGGAAAGCCTCAACCCAAGGAGGGCAGGAGGCAGCACATCCCATACACTGGTCAGCACACCCGCAGGGGAGGCTTCCACAAGGAAAATTATTTGTGTGAGAAAGCGCTGGCTGAACTGCGCCTTTACTACCTCCACTGCAAAGCCTTACCATAGCATTTGCTCAGGCTACAAGTCATAATGGAAATGACCAAAATGGAAAGGTTGGTAGAGCAGAGGAGCTAGCAGGGAATTATCCATCAGTACATATTAAAATTGAATGATCAGAAAAAAGCTTCCTTTTTCCAACGAGAAAATAATGATGGGTTGTCAGATGAAAAATGTGTGAGACAACAGGAAAGAAATTTTCAGTTCCTTCTGCAGCTCGGCAGTCATAAGCCTTCCATTAATTTTAGTTATAGAGAGATGATGTATTAATTAGTTTTTGCCCAAGGCATGTCATTTTAATTAAATATCTATTTAAACTGGGAAAACAGCAAAGTGGTTTATTTTCTTTCCTAATTCCTCAGCAAGAGCTGAATATTTTCTTACATCAGTTCAAAGAATAACAAACAGTTCTTACTAGGACTGAAATCTGAAATCCTTAATGAGGCACAGAAATTAAATCAAAGCACAGACTCATATAATACATGGTTTACAAAAATTAGTCACATATTAGATCAAGGAACTATCAGCTTGTTTAAGCAGCTGTGTATTTTATATTTGACATGAGACAAAATCCCCTACAGTATTTGAAATATCACAGTGCTTTCCTTGAGCCTTTGCCTGCTGAATTCCCTAACAACTGGTGCCATGTAAATGCTTTCAGGAGGATCTGACCTGCTTCAAAATAGCAACAAGACTGCCTGGCAGTTAGAGGCAGATTTCAAATTGCCAGGATATGACTGAGATGGTTCATTCCTACTGCTCTTTGCTATAAGTACAAAAGCAGTGGAGGGATCCATTTCACATCCAGATTGTAGATGCGTGAACTAGCCCCCTAAAATAAGTACCAGAACTCCCTACCTAGAGCACAGAGAATGAGGCAGGTGTTTTCCAAGGTCCTCAGAGGAAGAGGACTCTGCTTGTCCACCTTTTACCCAGCACTGACATCAGGCAGAGGTAATATCCACTCGGAGATTCTCAAATTAAAATATTGCTTGACCTTTGGGGCTTTTCCCATCCATTTGCAAGAGTATTTTGGTATCATCTCTGTTTGGCACACAGAGAGCAGAGTGTCTCTGCACAAGCCTGAAAAGTCTATTCCTGCCTCTGTTCCTCTACCCACCTTGAGATACTGTTAAACATCCAGAAGTTACCCATGAGGAGGGGAGAAGAAAGTGCCCATTCAGAGGAATGTAATTACAAATAAGGGAATATGTGCACGAAGTACCCAAAAGCCAGACTGCTTCACCAGCTAGTTATAGGTTTGGGGGGGGGGTTTCAGTTTTACATAGCACCTTGTGTAATGGAGCTGGGAATCCTACAAGGACATCCACATGAGGTAAGTGATGAAGTTTTGAACTTTCACAGGAATCTTCAGTTCACTTTTAACAGAATCTCACTGGCAGGAACATGCAAAAACTTTAAATAGAAAATAAATGTGCTTTCTGAGTGTTCTGTTCTCAGGAAGAAAAAAAAAAAAAAGGAGGGGGGAAAAATGAGACTAAATGTAGAAAAATGACAGTCACTGGTTAGAATAAAACTCTTCACAATGAAAGCTGAAGAGGCCCTATCCAAGGAGGCTGGTTACAGTGTGTGTGACAAATCTCATCTTTCCATACTTTGCTTTTATTCTTGTAGCCTGACATCACTTGTTTGTCCCTAGCCATTCACACTTTTTGAAAGGCAGTTTGATTATTTGTGTTTATTCCTGAGCAGACGAACTTCAGTAAAGTTCATTAAAAAGAAACTAATGCAATGGCTTGAGCCTTTTGGATCACTTAATCAAATCTATGCTTGCAAGCTGTGCATGAAAAAGACTGGCAGCTCAAGGCTTATGAAGAAGATGAATATATTTTGCCACAACACATCAAACACTGACATTTTTCCCATGCATTTATCAGTAGGGAAGTTGCACAAAATCCTGTTATTTGTCAGTCTTATTAAACCAGCTAACAAACAAGGTCACTTGTTAGCAATGCAGATCAGCTCTGAAACACTCTGTCTTTCTCCAGTCATTGCAATATTGTGAATTTCTGCAGGAAGTTTCCTTCTGAAGAATTTCATATATATAAAAATGCTTGTTCTTAATAGCGCTAAGCACATGCTATTGTGCAAAGAGAAAAGTGATGCCTTTTCTCTCATTAATTTATTACATAAAGACATTATATGTGTGCTTGATGCATATAATGGTACAAGGTCAGAACTCTACTGTTAATTATGTCCCAGCTCCATTTGCATCGAGCACAGGAGCCCAGCCTGTGCCCAGCTAGCAAGTTAACCACGGCTGTGCCTAGTTCTTCTTGCTTTTGGCTTTCTCCACTTGCACTGGTCTACTGGCTTCCCAGACCAGATAAGTAAGAAAGCAACCCCATCCTCCCAGCACTGCTCTCATCTCTCTGACCCTTGTTCTCTCCATTACATACCACGAAGCATCAGTAATGAAGTATAATACAATAAGACCTCAACAGCATTGCATATATTAGAATAATATCTTCAGTTAAATGAAGCAGGACAACTGAGAGTAATGTACAGAGAAAGGAGGAGCAGAGGGACATGGGCAGGACATGCTGCTGAGCCCTGACTAGGCAGAGACAGTCTGGATTTTTCTCAGGGAAGGTTTGGATCCTGCTGGAGGGTCCCTGAGAGGAGCATGGGGACTTTCTTGGGGGCACCTGAGAGAGCAGTGCTGGTGACGTGTCCTTCAGCCAGCAAGCCAGGGAGGATGCACAAGTGGACAGAGGCACAGGGGATATTTCAAAGCAGAAAATATTAGGAACCAGTAAAGAGACCTGCAGAGTTCCTCAGGGGAAATTGTTGAAGGGCTTTTGTGCAAAAGGGTGAGGGGGTTGTGCAACAAGTAGAAAATGAGGAGAGTTCTCAAATGGTCAAAGATGGCAGAACAAGGGGTGTCTGAGCTGCTGTGCTGTGCCTGGGACAAATGACTGAGGGAAGAAACATAGCCACCTACAAGCATAAAAACATCTACAAAGCACAGATGTGAAAAAATATGAATTAGTATTAACGTACACACCCTGAAGAGTTGCTTTCTAAAATCTCTCAGTAGCATAGAAGCACACAGATGCAATGCTTCGCTAAAGTTACAAGAGATACTGTGCGTACCTGAGATCACAGTGGGAGCTCATACCTATGTGGCTTTGCCCAAAACATCTTGATTGCCATTTCCAGCATCTCAAAAAGTGCCATAAGACTACTGTGGCTTTGCTGCAACAGTACTGTTATGATGTCATCTTTCCAGAAGCAGAAAGGACCTGGCCAGAGTGACAGGACATCAGTTAAAGGTAAACTCAGAAGAGCTGTTCTGCAGAGCAAGGTGAACTCATGGGGTGATATTCAGAGTCAACAGCTGCAATCGGCTTCAGAGAGGATTTACCCACCCACACAATCACAAAATCACTGTATTTGTCCTCTGGTATAATTCAGTAGGTGATCAACGTCAGTGAAAACCCAAGAAGATACCACAAAAGGGAGCACGTGAGCCCTTGAAATGGAGCTGGTTCTGGATCAAAAAAGATAAAGCATTTTCATTTGAATCATTTTAATCATTGAACCTCGGCAGATGTGGTGAGAAAAGGGTGAATTGCTTGTTGGAAGGTTTTCTTTTTCAAAGCTGATAGATCAAAAAGGTGTGGAATTGTCTTACATGGAATCTCTTGCATTTTGTTGTTGTTCAAAAAGCAACATCCTTTGGAAATCTCTCTTGGTGATGATTCAGTGCAAGAAATTGTAGAGTTGGGGATTTAACTGTGCTCTCTGAAAAAGTTACTGGGAAGAGGAAGAAAGATAACTCTTTTGCTGAGAATATCTTTGTAACATTATCTACTACCTATAATAAAAAAAAAAAAAAAAATAGTACAATAGTCCCAGAGATAATATTGCTTCCCTCTTAGGTTAATCAAAGGAGGAATGCTTTCTAATGAACGAGATACAGCAGAAGTGTGCATAGGATTTCGTCAGTTATTTGCAGAATTGACAGAGCCATATCCTTGAAGATGACCTCATTACATAGCTGTCTTAGGGTTATGATAAGAGATAGATTGCCTGCTAGAAACAACATAATACATCAAAACTGCTTTTTTACTAGGAACTGTTCATGACTATATAGAATCAAAGCTCCTTCCTCCCACCAGATCTGCAAGAATCCTTCCCTTCAGATGTACAATTTGTAAAGCATTCGGGATCCAGAATGAAATCAGCAACATGTTCTCAAAATAATTACCATCTATACCTATACCTGGTAAGACACAGTTACCATCTGCCTCTGAACACTCTGTGTGGGACTAAAACAACTGAAAGATCTGACACAACCTGCAGCATTTTTTCTCCAGTAACTTGTAGAATAGAAGTTTTATCATAGAGAAGCACAAAATTTTCAAGACCAAGTGATTATCACAGTTGTCTCAGTTCTTTATGGCCAACTTGAGACATTTCTTACAGCCCTGATGTGAACATATATCTTTAAAAGTCAGCCTCTCCAGCAGGTCACAAGTGGGAAACCTGACCCATGCAATGGAAATACTGAATGGAAATTGTTGCTGTCCTGCATGCTTGTCCACACTCACGCAGAGGAGATGACCAGTCTCAACAGTAACAAAGAGTTCTTTTTTGGAGACTAATGAGTGAAGGAAAAGATTAAGAATAGGCTGAACCATGTATGGTATGAAATGAATGCTGACCATGTTTTGAGAAGGAGGTTGGACTAAAGACCTCCTTAAGTCCCTTCCAGCCTGCACCATCTGTGATCCTGTGCGTAGCTCCTGGTGACACTTCTGTTCAACTTGCATGGCTACAAGGTACAGGATGAAGGAAATTCACCTCAGACCACCTCAGAGCAGCAACTCTTGCTAGGTACAGGGCTCGCCAGTGCACCTCTCATTTGCAAATGGAGAACTAGAGGGAAATGGATGAGGCTAATGGAGCCAAGCTAAGGGAGAGGACCTGGAGCTCTAGGTACTTGGAACATATCTCCAAGACTTAGGTCAACTTGCAGCATGAATCCCCTGACTGACAAAAGGTTCAAGGAAAAAATGGGAGAGAAGGGCAGCTGCCCTAGACAGTGCTTCAAACTCAGACAGACAGGCTGACACCTACCTCTGCATTTCCCTGGGAAGAGCAAACGCTTTGTCTTAATATGGCACTGCTCAGTGATCTGCAGTGTTTACCTTCCTGAAAAGAAGAGGGAATTGTATTTCAGTAAGAAGCAGCTTTCAAAAGGGAAAATAATAAAGGTGCCTTTATTTGGACACTAAACAATCTCTCCGAACAAAAGAGATGTTTCCACAAAATTGATATGGCTTTACTGTGGGCTTCATGTGGCTCTTCTACTTCAAGCTTCATTCTACTTCTTTATATTCGATCCACTGGCAAGTAAATACTTGTTTTAAGTGAGATGGAATTTAAAATAATGATTCTTAAACAACAAAGTAGCTTCTGAAATGGTTTCAGATGATCTGAGAAGGATGAACATGTCTGTGAATGATGCTGGTGAGAAAATTTTCAAAATGAAATCACTAAAAACAAACTAGATGGTCTGGCTCACATAGGCCATGAGTGGCCTGAGGAAAACCACTGTAGTTTTTTCTCAGAAAGATTTCTACAGAGATCTTTTGGAGCAGCCAGAATATTTTTTTAAAATCAAACTTAGATTGAATTCTCTTATTTTACTAAATCTGTCTTTGTGCCTTGACTGTAAGACATGGATGCACCACTCTCTGCTATGCCAGAGAACGCAGAAAGGACACATGAGCAGGTTTCAGGGAGGATGGAAACAAACGTCTGAGGCTGGGGCCCACCAAACATTGCAGATGCCCTTTGTGTGCAAAGTGAAGCACTGATTTGCCATCATCCTAAAGGCCCCCACAAAAAAAAAAAAAAAAAAAGAAAAAAAAAAAGAAAAAAAGAAAAAAAGTTCTAAGGGAATTATTTAAGGCTATTATTTATCTTTATGCCATTAAAACCATGAGAAGAAACCCAGGGAAATGAAACTATGCTGACTGACTGCCAGTAGCAGCTGTGTTGTTCCAGGGCAGGGAGCAACTGTGCACCTCTGCAACAGTCTCTCCTGTCCCATCCTGAGGAACTGAGCTGCTGCCAGCAACTGAAAGTGTAAAGGGTATAGAAGGGTTATCTCAAGAAGACAATTGCAGCGGAAAGGGTGTTAGGCTCGCAAAAAGTTTGATGGATGCTAGTTGAGACCATCAAATTTATTTGGAAGTGTACTTAGAAGTAGTAATGGCTGCATCAACCAACACGCTTTGTTACCATAGGCAAGAGACAGAAAGCTGGTAAAGGACTTAGGCCTTGTATTTTCTTAGCTGCTTTGATTATCGTCCTCCATCTGGATCATTATTAGATTTAATTTAGGAGTAGTCCATTTTAACAGTGGATTACCTAGACAGTCCAATCTGCCCTGAATTGTTCTGATGGCAATCAGAGTTCACTGGTTGCTGGTAAAGTCAACACCCCATGAGGAGACTTTTTTCTTACATCTTTTTCAAGCGTCTTTTTGAAAAGAAAGATGTTGACTCCAGAATGGCATCCGGGATTTCAATGTAGGTCTGAGTGGTCGGGCAATGACAGTGAGATGTCTCAATTTGCTGGTGATGTCAAGGGACAACTCCAGTTCTCAGGCCCCCACTTGCCCACGGAGAATGATGGCTTAAAGCCAGGTTGTTTCTTTCCTAGAACAAAATTAAACGTGTTCTTAAATTGTTCCTTTTTTTTTCTTTTTCTTTTTTTTTTTTTTAGTATTCGCTGTGCTACTCTGATAACCTTAAAAAAGCATTAAAAATAGAAAGAAATCTTGTCATTTCAAAAGAAGTCAAACTCTGTTAGCATGTATTGCAGAGCAACTATTTCCAAACGACAGCAGTCTGTAAGGACTGGGGCACAGGGCCTTGTGGACACTTTCACCTCATCCTTAATCAGGGTCAATTTTTTGCATCTGGCTGCAATAATATCCATCTTTTTTTCTTCCTTTTTCTCAAAGACACTCTGTAAAAGCAGTCCATTTTCTCCTCTCCTCTTAAGCAGTGTTTCAGAGCAAATTGTAGCACAGTACAGCTTTATAGGGCAGCAATATTAGTGAGAAGCTTTACAACAGATGGAAACCATGAGCTCTTTTCCCTCTTCATTTCCATATTCAGAGAGTCAAGAATCTTGCTGTAAGATATTAAAAAAAAAAAAAAATCAGTAGGATTTAGCCTTGTGCCATCATGGTGACTGGGAAAAGGAAAAAGTCACCAAGATGAAGAAACACACCCAAACCTCTGAGAGAAAAAAAACCTTCGGATGTAGATGAGTCCAAAAAAACCAAAGACACGTGTACAGTCACATGCTAATCTGTTTGTAGCCAGAAGAACACAGAAGTTAACACAAGGTAAATAAACCCAGGAACTAATTTTCAAGACAACGTTCAGTTCCTCAAGCACTTGCTGCTGCCCCTGAGGCAGAGCAGCTGGGGAACAAGCAGCAGCATCCTGGGGAAGTTGAGGCAAACGACACAGCAAAGGCAGCCCTGTGCAGGCTCCATTTTACCCCTCCTGTTTAGCTGTGTCGTGTTAAAATTTAATCGTGTAATTTTTTGCCTACATCTTAGGACACTCACCTCATTCACCCTGATGGTGCTCAGCTCATGAGCAGCAAGTTAATGCTTTGTTCTCCTGTTGCTCAGAGCTCACCCCTTGACGCATAGTGTGGTATTTAAGCCCTGCTCTTGCCACTAAAATGTTTGTAAGGACCCATCATTATCATATTGATTTCTTCACACAAACACCCTTTCTGTCAAGGGAGCATTTTCCTATTTCACAGTGGGAGAAGCAGTGAGAAGACAAGATGCTGTTGCAAATTCCAGGTCCTTGTTTGGAGACTCAGAGTCCAACTTTGAGTAGCTGGTATTAAATAGCACTTTACGTGTACAGACCAAAAAAACTCCATCTCCCGTTAAACAGAGTTTCAGTTCTTAGCATGCAGGCTCTGAATCACAGTTCAACTATCCAGAAAATAAGGGGTGTGGGAGCAGGGAAATGCTCGATTGAAGCCATTCATATGTGATGCCTGTGGCAGAGGCAGGGTCAGGATCCAGCTCCCCGAGGAAGCGCTGAGGCTCTTCCTACATGCTCCCTTCTCTGCCCATTGCACACCAGCCAACGTCTCCCACAAAATGCAGTTTATAATCCTGTCTTTATGGGCTTTTCAGAAAGCATTACAGAGAATCGTCTTCAAGTTTTTATATGTGAAATCCTGGAAAATACATGTAAACCATTCCCAACTGACTTTGAATGAATACAAATATGGAGTTCCCTGGTAGAATAAATATTTAATGCACAGATAAAACAAAAACGGGGAAACGCTTCTCCTAATATTTGGAAAACATGTGAATAATTGGGAATAATTCTACCTGGCTTCCTCATATAGCATTAGCCTCAACTGTGGTTACACAAACAGGTGGTTTTGTCATAGCACATGTATTTTTTTTCTTTGGCAGACAAACATAAGCATCCTCTCTCTTTCAGTGGTGACTGCTCAGCCCACACAGTGAGACCACGTCCCCTGGGCTGTTTAGAGATGGAAAGGATCTTAATGTCCATCCTGAAAACACTTCAAAGGCCTCTCAGCAAATGGACAGTCAGTACCTCCATGTCCAGCAGTCTCCCAGTGTTTGAGTTAAAAGGAATTTGACAAGTGGTTACACTTCCCTAATAATCCAAAATTTTAGCCTTGCCTTGGCAACAGCGGGGCAGTGGAGGCTTTGCCTGGACCTCAGTGTAGTTTTAAGTTGTGCAGATATCCTGGGATTTGCAGGCTGTAGTAAATCATTTATTTGTTCATCCATTCGTGTGAATAATACATGAGTGAAAGACACTTGAGGGTCCTTGTACCATAATGAAAATACGTCCATTATAGCCTGCTGATTGATTCTCGAATTTCAGCCTGGCAACCCAAACAAACAAGGTAAACATTGCAAAAACAAAACCAGAGCTTAACAATTGGCACTCCTCCACCGCCCACCTCCTCGAAGCGGTGCTGACATTTATGATCATTGCTGCAAGTCGCTCTCAAAGCCCTCATCCAGAGTTACTATGTCGACTTTCGAATGCTTTCAGTGATGCCTTATTATTCACAGAATTAATTGCTAAATAGCATCCTCAAATGCTATTGTGTGAACTTTGCATCTAAAAGCATCTATTTATTCAGTCCAACAACCCACTTGAGTGCATGACATCGCCTCTCTTCCTGTGTTTGCACCAAAAGAGACACGGGAGAGTTACTTTGAACTGCAAGCCTTGGATTTCCACGACTGCTGTAGAGTTCTAATGTGAAAGCAGAGAATTGTATAATTCATGACCACGAGCCATCTCCATTTGGAATTTTCTCCTGGGGACACTACTCAGACAACAGTGCAAAAGGCAAATCAGCTGTTGTTGCAAGAGCTTCATCTCCAGGCTGGATGCAGAAGGTGCAAATCTCCCTCACTCCCCAAGGAAGCCATGCTGAGGAATGAGCACGGAGAAGCTGAGTGTGCTCACTCCTTGCATGAGCCACCTGCACCACTGGGCCCTTTGTCCAAAGAAGAAGACCCACTATTTAGCCAGGCGATGTGGCTTTTCTGACCACTGCACACTGATTGTGCTCTTTGGCAGGGTTGGTATCTGAAGCTGTATGTTTTAAATCAAGTCATGTTACATGGCAAATAAATGAAGAATATCCCTCTGAGTTACAGGGCAGTAAGTCCACACAGCACTCTGCAAACTAAACCGGGGTTTATACTCATTTTGAGTTGTCATTGTGTAATGTGTCTCTGTTTTGAAGGTGTGGTCACGCAAATGCTTTCAAGCACAAGATGCTGAGAAGCCCTGAGCATTACATCAGTGTGTCATTAGCTGCATTCATCTTACCTTCCAGTGGCAAATTTTCTGTCTGCGTCAGTGATGCTCAAAGCAGGCCAGTGTACGGCCACATGCTCTACCACCACTTCCTTGTATGACCCATGGCCAAGTTGCTGCTTTTAGGCAAATATTGTCACCATGGGATGTGACTGGTGGTCTCTGCTCAGAGGGAGCTCAGTACTTGGAGGAGACAAGAGTTTCCCTGTACATGCGAGCCTTGCAAACCTGAGCAACCAGCAAAGGGCACAGGAGCTGCAAATGCAGGAGAACCTCCCAGGTCCTGCTCCTTCCTGACCCCAGCAGGTACCTGCATCAGGGTCAATGCCTCCAAGCAGCTGTCAGCAGAATTTTCCTTCTGTGCAAGGGTCCAGCTTGCAGTCATCCAAGGCAATATCTCCTGCTCAGACCCCCAGCAGTTCCTGAGCCAGACCCTTGTTCAAGCATTGTCCCTTGTACCATATTCTGTGGCTTAGTCATCTTGCTCTATCCCCTTACGACTGAGAGCCCTAAGGTTTGTTATGAAACATTTTGATGGAGGTAGACGTTGAGGAAGGTCTGGACTTGGTTGAGGACACAGGACAGTGGAGATCGGCTGAAGGCACCTTCTAGCTTGTTGGATCTGTCTCCTGCTACCACGGGTCTCCATCTCCTGAAATCTCTTTATAGTTGCAACATTGTCACAATGCAGCCTCTGGAGCCAGCCTTTTCCATGCCTAAATGGCTAACCTCAAGTGCATTTCTTTTCAGTTATTGTTGTCTGCAAGTTTTAGTAAAAATGAGAATGGAGCAACATAGGTCCAAGCCTTTTCCAGTTTAAGAGGACTTAGAAATCATGTCTCTTATTTCCTGAGTAAGAACTCAAACAAGTTGCTAAAAAGTATTAAATCTTTCTCATAACCTCTCTTCTAAAGAGAAGATGAGAAGGCCTCAACTTACACTTACAAAGAAGCAGGTATAAATACCAAGGTAACAGGTAGACAGTTTTTTTCAGGGGTACTCTTGGTTCTTTCTAATTTCCCCACACAGACTGATGAAGGATGCTAATCCCACTTCAAGGCACCCAACTCTTCACGGTTGGGTGTCACTCAGCCTTGCAAATCCCTCTCCTGGAGACAGTAGCTCTGTTCTGGGCACTGCAGCATTTGAATATTACACTACACAAGTTTGTTTTTCACACCTTTCTTCAAAGAGCCATAGGAATTTTTGATACTAAAGATTTCTGCAAGTTTCTGGTTTGAAGCATGTTGGCAAGGTCTACAAACCTTCATGCTACAGGACTGCAAGTATAGAAGGTAAAAATTCGTGATGTGGCTGAGAACTAGAAAAGACTCTGGGGGCAGGCATCTGAAGGAGGTGGAGGAGAGAAGAAAGAGAATAAAAAGATGAATAGTAGAGGTGAACATGATGCCTTCTTGTCCTGGATACAGAAGGCTCCATCTATGGAGACTCACATGGACATGTTTTGCAGCAAAAAGGCCTTCTCCAGCTCTGGCAAATCCAACATCTGATGCAGTCTCACTCCTAAAACCATCCAACTCTGTCAGATTGTCCACAGCACTTTTGCATTTCACTACAGACACAAACGGCCCACAAATTGGGAGCTCTAGCCCCAGTGGAGAGAGCAGACTGGAGGCAGAAGAACAGTGTTGCAAAAGCCCCTCTTCATTTTGCCACTTGAACAGGGTGTAGGGAAGGGTCCCCACCATGCCCAAGGCTCTTCGGGCACCATCACAGTTCCCCAGCTGCACTAAAACCAGCTGCAGCTTCCCAGTACATTTAGCTGCACTAAAACCAGCTGTCCACTTCACCCACCACATGTGCTGGGGATCTTTCCCCACAACCATCTCTTCTCCATCAGGTCCAGCACTGATTCAGAGACTCAGCATGCTGGATGCACAGCTCTCTTTCAAACTACTTCTCTTTTAATAGTAAGGTATCAGAACATTTTGTGCACTATTAAATAAGTGTTGTTTTTTCCTTCTGCTGTAAAACCCAGGTGATATCTGGAATAACTGAGCGGAATGGATGAAGGTTCACATACAAGAAACTCTCAAGGCTCGTAGGGAGATACAGCAATCCTGAGGAGTTTGGGTAGGTACTTTTCCACAGAGACTGAGCTACCTGGTCCTTTCTTCCTCTGCACAGAGGGACTTAGAAAGAAGACTTTGCTAGTTTGATTGCATCTCTGCACATTGCAGCAGGCAAGGCACTAAATTTGAACATAAGGTGAAACTCAACACTGTCATCCAGCAGCAGCTTTTCCTTGAAGGTCTGTCCATTCCTGTATCAACAATACTCTTTAATAAAAGTAGCAATTAGGCAAGGAAGCAACTAATACGCTCATCTGATCTTCCTTTCTCCCTTGTGCTGTGTTGCAGCAATAGCTGCGCATTTCCTACTGGTTCCTTCCTTATGCCTGCCTTCTTATTAAATCTGTGTCTGTGCCATGTTTTCAGTTTTCATTAATTTCCTTCCTTTCTCCAAGGGTAGTTACATTCCCACTGCCTCTTTCCAAAGCATGAATTGGGATATTGTGCCCAAAATTTCATTTTGCACCAGACCTTTCAGGCCATAATCCACAGTCCCCTTGTAATGGAAGAGCTGTAGCTCTTCAAACCATGTTATTTAGCTATTTAACTGCACTTGAAGACAAAATCAACCTAAAGGAGCACATGGTCTCACAGTTCTAACCTCATACCATGCAGTATTTCATTACATTATTTATAAATAACCACCTGCTGCAGTGTGGTCAGGAGCGGAGTTGTACAGATAGTGCTGTGCCATGAGGGTGCAACAAGGCTTCAGCACCAAGATCCTTAGAAAAACCTTGAAGAGGTGAACTGACAATTTGTTGATGGAAGAAAACTGATGGTGGGAAGAATAGTAGGAGTTCTAGGAAATGAGATAACAGGAAAGGTGATTAATTCAAATTAATTCATTTAACCATATGGGAATTTGATCCCACATGTTTGACTTTTTTTTTTCCCCAGACACTAGAGATTTCTTATTTCTTTTATTAATTGTGAATCTTGTATGACTTGAGTGAAAATTACATTGACTTCATATACAAGACCCCTGAAACCCTGTGTGCCAAAGGTTTCCATAAAACTGTAGCAGAGCAGGGTAGAAATCCTCCAGTAACACTAAGCGCATTAAAAATGGAGTTTTTAACTGAATAACACATGAAAATGAATAATGCAGTCTGCACAGTATTCCTTGTGTTATTAATCTGATGGTAAGTTTAATTAACTTAATGCTGCCCTAAATTTTAATTTTCCTTCTGCTGCAGAATCTCAGGCAAGAAATGCCAAAGGGCATTACAGAAGTTTTAGAGGGATCACTCACATTCGTGTGGGTGAAGAGGAGACAGCTGGAGTTGTTGGGGATGTAAGGCATAGGCAACTGTGCAGGAGAGCGGAGTTCAAACTCTGATTACATGGATCTTCCAAAATCACCAGTATTATACTAAAGGCTAATGCTGAGGGAAAAAAATAAAAAAATCTTCCACCAGATGGGGTAAATTGAGGTCGGTTAGGAGGACATGGAATGCCCCATGAGCCTATGCTTAAGGAGGGTTGTCGACTAGATGTATGTCATTGGAGCCACAAAACAATTATTGTTCCAATGAAAAATTACATTTCTGAGCCCAGTTTAGTTGCTAACTCATTGCAAAGTCCATAAAGCTGACAGGTGTCAGCAGGCAGCGTGAAAGTCATTTTTTTATGAAGAAAATCTCCAAAAGAAAGCATGCTCTAGCAGCAAGGACCATCATTAACAAAATGGTCTCTCCACTGTCATTTGGCTTTGAGTGTCCCACTGATGTGACCTCTGAGCTCTCAGCAATGCCGTGATCCTACAGGTTTTATCTCCTGGACGATTTGCCCACAGGGCTGCAACCATCACCCTGCACCTGGCACCGGTGCCTTTGTGTTCTTACATCCAGCCACTAAAGATCTGCTGTAGGGAAGATGTTCACTCCTCTCCCAGCAGTGAGATGCATTCCAGGAGGAAACATTCAGGAAATTACCTTTTATTTATATGTTTATATGGCAGGGCTCCAGGCACAGAGGGCTAGAACCAGTGTGCAAGAGCCTTAATGCCTCAAAACCAAGGAGATCCAAGGTGGTCCAAGGGCTGCCAGTCGCGGACAAAGGCACTCAGGAGAGGAGGGACCAAGGTAAATGCAGAGTTACCCTGTGTACTCTAGTTACTTTAGCACTTAGATTTTGTATGGCTTGTTATATCTGGGTACACAAAATACATTTCTGTGATCCTTCAAATTTTTCTTGGATTTTCTGTTGCATGCAGGAGAAACACAGCCCGCTGTACTGCAGACCTGCTTTCTAGCAAACTTTCCCAATTTCCTCAGAGTTTTCATTGGTAAAATAAGTAGCTGTACTTCTGGCTGGCTGCCAAGAAGCTCTTTTCGTTTGCAGCTACAAAACAGGATCATCCTAAATAGGAGCTGTCACTGACAGCCGAGAAATTACTTTTGTCTAGTAAACAACACATTTGGCTCTTTGAGGAACCAACCTTTTTGCCCTGGTTTTCCAGGCCAGTGGAGCACAATTCCAGCATCCTCATGCACATCTGCCTCAGTGGGTTTTGATTCCCAGCCTTCATCCTTCCAGCATCACAACAAAGATGCTTCATCTCCATCTGCAGTCAGATAGTGGGTCTCTATCTCCCAAGTCTTCCCAAGACAGGGGCTGCACCGTGAAGGAGAAAAGCCATCACAATCCTCCCCCTGTTCCCCACCATTATGGTATATATCCCTCTGAGACATAGATGGCCTGGCAAGAAGTCACCCACAGCAGGTTGCTACTTCCAGGAGCAAAGAGATACCGACACGCCTGGTCTCAGCCAGAAACTAGTAATAAACAACTCATATCAATTTCTTGTATCAGGTATGATTGACAGCTTGTACAGTAATAGAAAACATGAAGTTGAGAGCTTAGAGGTGATCCACTTTGCTATTTCCACCTTGCCTTCTCAAGGACAGAAGAACCTTTCAGCTCTTGGTCAATTTGTTCATGATCTAATCTAATAGGTAGAGAATAGAGAATCTAATAGGACACACAGGAGTGTGTCCACCACAGTGTGAGGGCTTCCCATGTGGAGAAGGCACGACCTTCACCATGGGTTAAAGATCCATCAGAAGTGGGGGTGACAGCAGGACCTGCGAAAGATTTAAATCCAAAGGGGATCCCATGAAGACCTTAAAGAAAGGTTTCAATACTAGCATATTTAATCAGTCTCAGAATGCAAAGTGTGAGCTGGACAGGCAAGCATGGCCAATTGCAGAGCAAGGAGACATGATCTTAGAATAAATCAGCAAAACTTAGTTTTCTTTTGTTTTCCTAACATATCTTTGCAAGCCTGCATGACAGACTTCTCTAGTTTAGGTCCATTAACCAGCTGCTTTTATTTGCTTTAAGCAGAACCTGCGTTGACTTTGGGGGGATTTCATTCAGTTTCTACCAGCTGAGAGCCTGCCATTTTGAGGTTGCTCATGCAAAGCCCCTGAGGTCTCTCCCAGGCACCACGTTACATCTCCACCTGGCTAGATGATCTTCAGGGCTTAACTCTGCTCCTGGCATTCCCTGTTCCCAGTAAGTACAAGCCATTTCTTCAGTAATTGGGTGGCATTCACAGCAAAGCCAAGAGAGAGCAAGGGGCCTGCCTGTTAAAGATACTTCGCTACCCAAATAAGCTGCCAGGCACTGGTAGCTTCTGAACTCATAGAGAGGCATTAAGCCTAATGCTGACAGTCTCTCGTATCATCAATAGAGACAGGCTCCTCTTAAGCGCAGACTTAGGACAAGGGCCTTACTTGGGAGATCTCAGGCACCTTTGGAAACCCTGAAGTGAGGCTGCTGCTCCCCTTGATCAAGCTCAATTTTCCCCTTTGATTATCAAGAGAACCAGACGCTGGCCTCCTGCCATTGAAATTAGCTTTTCATCCCTTCCTTCTCCCAGTACAGCATTTACTTGCAGGTACAGGCAGCTACATATGCTACAGTTCTGTGTAAAAAGCCCTCACTTTTTGAAAGCAGACATTCAAAATTTATAGTGAATATATTTTAACTCAATAACATGTAGGCTCACGCTGGTATTAACTCCAGCATAAGCAAGAGAAGATCTACCCAGAGCACAGCTTTGCTTCATGTATTTCAAACAATTCTATTTGCAGAGCTATAATAGTACTGCTTTTCCTTAAAACAAATGATTGCCACTTCTTTCAAAATTTATTCTTTTCATTTAGCTCTTTTTTTCTAGGGGCTGGTGGATATTCCTTCTCCTCATCGCTTTCATGGGAAGGTGAATAGCTCCCTCAAGTGCCCCATTTGGTCCCTCATCTGATGGAAAAGTAGAGCTGACACCTCCCTTGGGAATCCCTCTGTCTGTTCTGCAATTCAAACTGCTCCTTACGACCCAGCAGCTGGAACAGGAATCAAAAACATAGCCCAGAAGAGCGAGTACTATCCAAGCTGCAGACTTGCCCTCCCTCTTGTTTAAGTGCAATAAAAATAGGGAAAATGCTCATCCAAAAATCCAGAAGTTTGGAGAAGGAAAGTAGCTCTCTAAGTAGGAAAAAAACCAAACCAAAACAAAACACTCAGAATATCTCTCAAATAGTTGTTTCATTGCAAGTAATATTCCTGTGTCTCATTTTGGAAGCTTTCATCCTGTGAAAAGTAACATTACAGACACCAGTGATGTGAGAATCCCTCACTTCAAGCTAACCTTTCCTAGTCCTGTTGGAAATACTGGTAAAATAGATGTGACAAATAATAAATATTGCTAACAAAAAAAAAAAATTGTCTCATTGGAAAAATTGGAAAAGTATTCTTCATTTCAAGCTGAATTTATCAGCATGCCAATAACTCTTTTTTACAAAGACTCCTTTAACCCAACGACACCAGAGGTTGCTTAGGGCCATGTCCAGGCAGCTTTTGAATCCCTCCAAGGCTGGAGACTCCACAACCTCTCTGGGCAACCTGTGCCAGTGTTTGACCACCCTCAGGTAAAAAAGTCTTAGGTTTAAACAGAGTTTGCTGTGTTATTGACCCTTGTCCTGTCCCTAGGCACCAAGGAGAAGAGCCTGGCTCCATTTTCTTCAGGCAGTCATCTACACAGACAAGATGCGCTGAACCTTCTCTTCTCCAGAATGAGCAGTCCCAGTTCTACAAGCCTCTCCTTAAATGAGAGACACTCCAGTGTCTTCATCATCTTCATACCCCTGCACTGGACTCACTATAGTAAGCCCACATCTCTCTTGTACTGGGGGGCCCAGCACCAGACCCAGCACTCCAGATGTGCCACACCAGTGCTGAGCAGAGGGGAAGGATCAGCTCCCTTGACCTGCTGGTGACGTTCTGCCTGACACAGCCCAGGAGGCTGTTGGTCTTTGCTGCAAGGGCACATTGCTGGCTCGTGGCCAGCTTGTTCACAGAATCACAGAATGGTTGGGGTTGGAAGGGACCTCTGGAGATCATCTAGTCCAACCCACCTGCTAAAGCAGGTTCACCCAGAGCAGATCACACAGGAAGGTGTCCAGGCGGGTTTTGAATGTCCCCAGAGAAGGAGACTCCACAACCTCTCTGGGCAGCCTGTTCCAGTGCTCTGGCACACTCAAAGTAAAGAAGTTTCTCCTGTTGTCCAACAGGAGCCCCAGAGCCTTTTCTGCAGAGCTGCTTTCCAGTCAGTCACCCCCCAGTGTGCACTGGGGAATGGGGCTGTTTCTCCCGAGGTGCAGGACATCACTAAACTTCAGGAGGTTCCTGTCAGCCTGTTTGTCCAGCCTGTAGAGATCCCCCTGGGTGGCAGCACAACCATCTTATTTATCAACTGCTCCTCCCAGTTTTGTGTCATCAGCAAACTTGCTAAGGAGCACTCTGCCATCCAGGTCACCGACAAAGACATTATTGGCCTCAGCATGAACCCCTTGGGTACACCATGAGTAACTGCCCTTCAGCTGGACTTTGTGATGCTGATCACAACACCTGGTGAGGTAATTTTACGGTACTTCTGAACATTAAACACAAAGTCACACCGCTCCAGCAGGTTTGGGTTGATTTGTTTCCCTCTGTATGCATGTCGACTGATAAGAATCCTTAAATGCAGAAAACTACAGATCTCATAGGAGCAGCTCTGTTAACACCGATAATACCGATGAAGTTGTGTAATCACAGTCAGGGACTAATAAAACCAGGGTACTTCCGACCTACTTCCACTTTTCAGAGCAATGTAAATGGGTAGACATGTAGGAAGCCACATTAGCCTGTGTGAAGCATGCGAATCAATGAGACAGCAAACGGACAACACAGTCAATGTAATATCACCTGTATGAAAGGGGAGGCAAAGATCTCAGCTTTGGAACTGCTAGCTGATAGAAAACGCTGTCGTGCTCTCCCTGCCCCTGCTCTTGCTTGCGTGCAACGTGCTCTGGCTCCACTGCCAGATGCACGACTTGAAGGAGGGAAATCTGAGCCCAGCAGCCGTGCTGTCCAGAGGGGTACATGGCCCAAAAGAGCTGATGAGCCAGCACTGGGGCAGAGCCAGCTGCCTTCTGACAAGGTCACAGCTTCCCACAGTGAAGGACGGCAGAGCAACACCAGCTGGGAAAGCAGGAAAGGCTTCAGTAAAGCACTTGGATAATGCAACCAAAATATGATGCAGCTAAACCCAAAGGTTGTCCAGCTGTAATTCCAGCCTGCTCTCCGTCGTGGTTTCTGCATTATTTTCTTTTTACATCAAAATGGTTTTCTCTCCCTTTAAATCCTCTGTAATTTGGGAGCGCAGACTGGGTTTTTGAGAGCAGTAGGCTCAGGTTATTTGAAGGAACTTAATATCTGCTGTCAAAGAGGCTGAAAATTTTGAAGGAGGTGACAGGCTTCCCTGCCAGCTAGGAAGAACGAAACATTTTCGAACAAGGAGGGATGTGCTTCAGGGTTTTCCAGACCTCAGATGGCTCATAAAGGCCTCCTTTGCAGTCTCTCCAACTGAGCTACATCTTCCCAGATATGCTGAAAACTGCCTACGCTACTCCGCTGAAGATGCCGAGTAGAGCAATCCTTTTCTTTGTTCATCCCTATAAAACTTATTTCTTTCTGCAGTAATACACCTTAGCTACCTTAACAACTGTACATCACCCCTCTCAGTTGATGCTCAAAATGAGGTAATAGCGGTTCTTTCCCCCAACCAGTACATCTTTTCTTTTAAATGGGCCATGAATAACAAGAACACTTAGCATAAATGCAGCTACTCAGTAGAACAGTAAACTGATAAACGCTGTTCCCAAATTCATATATGTTAATATCACTCTCAATATGCTTATACATACACATGCTCAGACACACAGATATATATACACACATATGTAACTACTGGCAGGCTCTCAGATTCTAGGTGAAGTATAAAAACAACACAAATAGTAGTTTCACATTATTTGCAATGAAGTCTTTTATACAGGCTCTACACACTCAGATCCCTTCCTGTTTCCCTCCGCAGGGTGCCCCTCCACACTTGCAGAAATCAGCCATCATTGTGAAGGAAAGGACAGGCTGGTGAAGGCTTCAAGCAGCAGCAGAAGCTACAGCAGGAGACAGAAACTGTAGGAAACAGAAACACAAGATAAGGCTCCTCACAGTGTTTTTGAACTTCGGTGCAGATGTAAAAGAAATAAGATCATTTTAGTCTGGAGCATGATACGATTTCAGAAGCAAGTGAGAGGGGAAGAAAAGTGAGAGCAGAAGAAAGTAAAACAAAAAACCACAACCTACAACACATACATAAACACACACACACACACCAACAACAAAAAAAACAACCACCACACACCTCAGTGAATTTCCCTTAAGGAAACTGAATTACCAGAAATGGTGGAGGGTCTAATACACAGCATCTCAGGCTCTCTTCCTGGATTCTGAATTTCTGCTTTCCTAAAGCCAAGGAACCAATTACTGCCTGTGGAACCAAAGACAGCATTCCAGAAATTACCTGCTCTGTGGTCACAGAAGACCACAACTTTGTATTAGGAATAAACCAGCCCCATCACTGTGTATCTATTGCTCACGCACCATTCCCTCTGTCTCTGTGGATATCTGGAGAGTTTCTTGTATTTTAACACACAAAAATTGGAATCAGATAAAGAGGAAAAAAATATTTTGTAAAGAAATCAGTTCTCAGTAAGGTCTTTGATTTTATTTTTGTGAGAAAAAATGCTTACTGGTCTTACATCATCCACATCTGAGTGACTTAAATCCTCTGTTCCTTGTTCTTCATGGGAAAAAACACACCTGACTGCTTCATCATTCCCCGCTTATAGGAGTATGTTGCCACTGGTGGTAAACAGGAGAGGGGAAAAAAAACCACAAACCAAGCAGCTGAACACCTGCATGTATAAGCCCTTCATTAGGTTTCTTGCACTTTAAAACACACTTGAAGACAATCTTTCATTACATTTTAAGAATTGCTTAATTATAACATCCAACCTTACAAATCTAATTATTTCATTTGACTAAAAAAAAAAAAAAGTAGTTTAGTTTGCAGGGCCTTACAACTATATACCTCAAGAGAAAATAAAGGCACTAGATGTGCTAGAGCTCACCTGCAGAACAGGAACTCCAGGGCGCAGCCACTGTCAGTTTTGAATAGTTTTACCTCAGTTGTGTCCGCTTCTGATTCAAAATTCTCCAAACCCCAAATCACTGCTGACTGGGATCATGTATTCACAAGGCATCATTATTGCTTATCCAGATCTAATGCTTTTCCCATGGATCCCCTAGTAGGTGAATATTTTCCTGGACCCATGCAGTCAGTCCCTGTCACACAGAATGGCAGTAACTGAATTTCAGCGATATTTACAGTTCACATTAAAAGTTTTGCAGCAAGTACACACCAAAGCTGCCGATATCAATCCAGACTGGCTGGAACAGCAAGGCTTCAAATTAAATCTAGTAACAAAGTCTTCTCCTCTTTCTTCCTCAGGTGCTTGGTACTGACTGCCAGGTAACCTGCTGGGAAGAACAGAGGGTTGATGTCTCCTCTTTTCACTTGGCCCCTGTCTCTGTTCGCGAGGGAGGTCAAGCTGCACTTTTTTCTCTTCCCTACCTCCTCTCCCAAGACTAAAACCTTAGAACGCATCTTTGTGCAGAACATTGGCCATTACGGAAGTTTTCTTACACTGCCACTTCCCACGACTGGGACACAGCAGATATTAAAGATGCCACCTGCAGTGACAGTCTCTATCAGGCAGAGGTTAATGGGGCAGGCTGACACCGTGACTTTAGACACAAGCCTTGGTGCGCCGGGGGATGAGTTCCCCACCACAAAATAGTGGCAATTCACTCCCTTCTGCCTGCAGTCCCCGTACAGCTCAAGGGTGAGCTATTGCTTCATTCACATCCTACAACCACCTTCTTTTGCTTGTATCAGCTTGATATTTTAATTTAAATGTGTTTTTAAATAGTACTATTAGCTTGCAATTAAGCCTCAATTAAATATGGAGCTACACTTCCATGTGCGCAAGGTTAAGAGCTAACTAGCTACTTGAAGTTTAGCAGTTTCACCTTCGTGAAACTGGAGTTTTTCTCCTTGCTGCAGGGAGTTCTTCAAGGGATTATTTACTATACAGGCTTTCCCCACATTAAATGCACTAGACCTATTAGTAATTTGAAATACAGCTTTATTTCCAGCTCCTTCAGTGCTTCATTCTTTTCTTTGAAACTGTTCATCATTGGAATTCTAGCATAAGAATTGTTTTAACTAAATTTGAGTATGTCCACTAAGAGTATCTATGTTAATACTACTTAGAATCCTATTGTCTGCAAGCCAGTTATTTCACTGAAGTATCACAGTAGAAAGTGGTTTAAATACATTAAAACTGGTTCAGCAGATAACACTACAAAAATTTTAAAAATGAGACAATCTTTACCCTTAATTTCCACCAGAGCTGTCTTCAAGTACATTGGCCACAACGTGCCACAAGTCTAACACTTGAGGGAGATGCGGAACATTAGAACAGCTAATTGTGGAATTCAAAGGTTGATAGTGGTTACATTATTCTTACAAAAAGCCATCTGCTTTTCCGATATCTCAAAACAGTTGTAAAACTCCACATGGATAACAACTGCAAAGGGCAGCAAGTTCCTCTAATACAAACTCCTTTTACTGCCATTAAAATTCCTGCTCCTTTGAAGCTCTTATCTGTAAGAAGTGCTTTAACAAAGTAAACAAAACATGAAAAATATGTAAAAGTGTTGCTTTTGGCTGTATACACTAATTTTAGGAAGTTTCCATTCTTACACATCTTTGATTATTACTATCGCAACATAGTATGGGTAAGGAAGTTGTTTACAAAGCTTTAAAATGGTTCAGATAGTTCCTACATGAGCTTTGGGCCTTTAAATTATCAACTACACACAAAATGGATTCATATTCCTTGGTTGCAACATACTTTGATTTAGGTGAAACAGACTGAAGAACGATTAAAACACGCACGTAATTAAGTGGTCCCAGAGCACTCTAGCACCTTGTTAATTAAAGCAAATCTCCTCATGCCTACTTAGGTCCAAGATACTTAACACAAATCAATCACTAATTTTGTTTCTTCAAGTGAAATAACAAGAAACAATGTTTCCAGACCCTTATCTTGGGAAAGGTGCATGCCTGGCACCCATATACACCTATATGACACCTATCCACACCATCCTGGTCACAGTCCTTCATATGGTCTCAAGTTGTGCCAGGGAAGGTTCAGATTGAATATGAGGAAAAAAAATTCTTAACGGAAAGGGTTGTGAAGCACTGGAACAGGCTGCCCAGGGAAGTGCTGGGGTCACCATCCCTGAAGGTGTTTCTAAGACAGGTAGATGAGGTTCTTAGGGACATGATTTAGTGCTAGAGTTCTGTTATGGTTGGACTCGATGATCTAGAGGGTCCCTTCCAACCAAAATGATTCTATGATATTACTGTTCCCTCTCGTCCCACACTGCCCACAGTACTCGATCCCTTACACACACAACTGTGGCACCTTACTCAACCCCTTACACGCCACTGCTTCCAAAGGGAAATTCAGTTCTTTCCAGTTAGGAAGTATCTGGATTACAGAGCCTTAAGTGTTGCTGAAGGAATTTAAAATAACTACCTGCCAATCTACCCATTGTAATTTTAGCATTAAGAGTGATTTGGTACATTCTGAACACTCTGGTCAGCAAATTGTAGGCATCCACCTTCCTAGCCCACACCTACTCTTCATCCTTTGTTAAAGGAACATGATGGGCTTCAGGTTTACCCCAGTGGCAAAACATCACTTTCCGTCCCATCTATTATTTGTGAAAATGCTATTGAGAACAGCAGTATTTTACATTCCTCTCAAAGATGGAAATGACTTCGCCTTGGCTCCCTCTCCCCTACTGAACCACATTTAACAGTTCAAAGAGCATATAAGGAAATCCTGGACTAACAGCAGGATCTCGTTTTGCCTCCACTCTAATCCAGTATTTGTACTAAAAGACCATTTTGTCATTTTAGCCAAATCAAGTCACTTTTGTCCTATTGTTCCTCTCTCTGATTTAGAAATAATTCAGCTGGTATGTTTAGACAAATAATACCTCCTTATGAACCTGGAAAAGATTTTAAAAGTAAAAAAGGCTGGAAGCAAACCCACATGCTAGAAATGAATTATATTCTCTAAATTATTCATTGCTCAACAAATCTATTCAAACTAGTTATCTCTGCAAATCCATTCAAGGCTATTGAATAAAAGCAATTCCAAGCATATCCACAAGCCCAGTTTAGCATGCTGGATCAACAGCACACAGGCAGTTGTGAGAGAACAACTAGAACTGAAAATAAACCAGTTTAAATTCATAGCAGGTTTAATTTCTGATGGTTTTCTTTAGTATTGCAAAAACTACGGAAATACACCATGCTGGTTGAAAGTTTCTTCATTTGTCACCCTACTTACCTCACAACTGTGTATAAATGACTAAGTTTCCCCACATTTCACATAATCCTTCAAAGTCCTTAGTCCACGATCATAGGATTTCCCATGTTGAAATGCCACCACAGACAAGTCTTCAGTATTTCCTGATAAAACTACACTATCATTAGCCAAGAACATAGCATTTTAAACAAACAAACCAACCAACCTACAAAATACAAACAAAAATGAGTCATAATAATTTAACAGTGTTTGGAAACTAGGCAGAAAATGGATCATCATCCAAATTCCAAGTTCTTTGTAATGCTAAGACTAGATTTGTTACGAGAAGCACCATTTCGCCAAAAAGCAACATTTTCCTGTGTATTTTTGCAGAGATGAGTTATGGCCACTTTAATAAGACATTATATGTATGATAACTGCCCAAACTTTTCAACACAGCATGAATACACATTTTTAACCACACAATGCAATTCAAGGAGAAAAAAAAATTAACATATGTACTACTGGTAATTTACTCCTAAAAATCTTTTAGCTTGCTATCTTAAATTATTGTTTAAGCCATGAGTATTTGCAATTTATCCAAATGGTGACGTAAAGAAAAAAACAGTCGACGTTTTGGGAGACATTTTATTAATATACAATTTTATTAGTGATGTACAATAGACATTTTAATTCTCTATGTATTCTTTCTCCTTGAAGTTTGGTAAATGCTTGTTCATATATAAAACTACACAATGCTTTTTTGTAAGGGCCGGAAATCGTGAAAATCTAAGTGCTACAGTATATTTTGTAGTGATTAAACATGTTGTCCAGAAGAATTACCAGCCACTTCATCGAAGCACTCCTAAAAATGCTTCTGATCAAGTTCAAATGCACCTGTTCATAAATAATGATTGATGTGCTCACATCCATTATACTGCTAAGTACAACTGTTTCCAATATAAAATACCGTTTCAATACATTTCTCCACCTGGACAACTAGATAATCTAGTCATATTTATTTTAACCAAGGCTAATACAAATTTACAAGTAAAGAAACTTCAGAATTTATTCAGAATAATGATTTTTCAACCAGAAGCTTTACTTTGGACAATGCAGAAGTATATTGCAAGTGACATTCTGCAGCAGAAGCTGGAGGCTTGAGAACAACAACTAAGAAGGGCTAATACCAGCAACACACGCTCTTACAAGAAGTCTGACCATTCTGAATGTTAACATTAAAGACCAGGTACTTCATTTTGTGTGCCTGTCAAACAGTCAAAACCTCCACACAAAAAAAAAGAAAAATATCCCACAGAACACAGTATTTCAGAGAACATGTTGGACACCTGCATGGCATTTCTCAGATCAAATTGGCAACTGAAATTTAACATCCAAATGAGCTTGTTTTGCTAAGGTGACTATTTCAGAGAGCTTCACCACCTGAAAAACAGAAAATCAAGACTTAACTTCAAAACAATCCTAACTTGAGTGAGCTGGACCAATCTTTTTAAACAAAGTAATGGCAGAGGATCATCAGCAAGATCTTAAATACAGGCTGGGGGGGTGGGCGAGAGGCAGGTGGTAGATTATAACTTAGTCCAGAGCTTCTTAATCAGTTCTGAATGAAGACCAGTCAAACCTTTTAGAAAACATCTCACAGTTACACAATGTCTGGTTCTCATTTACAATGAAGTATCTTGACAAAATGCTACAAGTTTTAAAGTTTATGTGCTACTTCATTTTCCTGGGAGGTGTTGGGTACCCACTCACAAGAGATTCTATATATCTAGAAGCTGTATCTCCTCTGAGTTTGTTGCAAGCATTTCTGGATCTTATTTTGTACTTTATGGAGCCTCAATTTCTCTTGCATAGTAACTCAAACGCTCTATCAATTATTTCCTGCTTAGAATCAAATATTATAACTAAGTGGTTCTTTAGGAAAAAAAAACGATTCAGAACTGTAAGTTTTCCTGCGATACAAGATCCACCCTCTGATTTTTTGCAGATCAAAAATTTTCATCTTTGCTGTTGCTACACATTTGTAGTATGTTTTTCTTGCTCACATTACCTAACTTGGAAAGCACCTAAAGTATTAATACACTAGAATAATTTGCAGATATTTGTTAACTATTTAGGTAGGAAAAAATACTTCAAACATCCCTGGTTATAATCACTGCTTTGAACACTCAGCTAATTACTCTGATCTATCCTCATCCATTTGTTTATCCCCCTCATGGCATCACCTTACATAAACCTGTTTAAGGAATTACCTTATCAGCAACATACAAGAACAACTACAAGCCTTTCAAAAAGTGCTTCTACAGACACAGGTGATTCAAGATTACAAAACTAATTTGAACTCAATTTGCATGGTGCCATGATTCAGCTGAGAACTTTAGATTCAGCAGCAGCTTTAGAAGATGTATCACATAGGTGAATATATAGCTTAAAGACCCATACATACTGCTAGGGAAGATTTCTGTTGACCTAACCAAAGCTTGATCAGCCTAGCAGGTCTTAATTCTATTCCTTAAAACAGTGGGCCATGCTGTCCAGCTAAATAAGTTCTTCCTCCAAGCAATTCACAGCTGCTTCTAGAGGTTCAATGCCAGGAAACTAAGCAAAACAAAACAAATACACACAAAAAAAATCACAAACAACCCGTCTGAATATCTAATTATCTTATAAGGACAGGACAATCAACTATGTTTCATTTTTAATCATGCACACTGAAATATAGTAGTCTATCAAAGGAAGTGTTACACTGCATTTTTCAGCTACCTAAATGAAAGTACTTTTTTCAATTAATAAAGCTAAGCTCTTAGCCATTCCCCTATCAAAGAGAGTGACTCATCTGGTCATTTACCGGGGTGTTTGTGTTGTTTTCGTTTTGTTTTCATTTTGGGGTTTGTTGGGTTTTCGTTCGGTTTGGTTTTTTTGTTGTTGTGGGGTTTTTTGTTTGGTTGGTTTTTGTAGTTTGGGGTTTTTTAAACTTATTTTTTAATGTGCTTTTGGGGGCAGGGGGGAAGTCTCCAACACAGAAATTTCTGGGGTATAACAGCTGCTTAGTTCTTCTCCTTACAAAATATGTACTTATTAATTTGTAAAACATTCGCTTCAGGCCCTGATAATAACCTAAGCTACCGTTAGCTGATTTAACAGAGTTTCAGCTTTTCAATATTCTGCAACAGGTGCTGTGTTCTGAAAAGAGTATCTGTAACCAGCTATCTTACCATTTTTGCAGCTTCATCCAAGTCATCACACGCGAGGATTTTGAGGCCACTAGCTGTTATTAAAGCTTTGGCATCATCAACTCGTGTACCTTAAGAAACAGATAAAATGCCATTCTTATTGAAGAGGAGACTACTACCAGAGTATTCTCACATATTTTTAAGCAGCCTGTTCCAAAAATAAGTCTGTGAATAAATCTAGAAGACAACAACTTTAATAGTTATAAAAGCAGAGAAACTCTTTTTATTAACTTGCAAATCATCACCCAAATTCAAGGTTTGCCGTATTTTTCCATAATCTTCAGCTTACAGGCAACTTGCTACGCAATATATAAGCTCAAAACCATTTGCTAATATGGACAAATATATTTAACATGTACTGAAGCACACTCACCTTGCAACCGTACCACAATAGGTATCTTCAGGTCCAAATCCTTCACTGCCATTACGATGCCTTGTGCTATCACATCACATCGCATGATGCCACCAAAAATATTTACCAGAATAGCCAGTACCTAGAGAATCAATTACAATATTCACATTAAAAATAGCCAGAGGCACATCAGAGAAAAGCACCACTGAGCCTTTCAGCCTAAGGAAAATTCCAACTCCATAAGTGTAATGAGGGGCTCTGCAAAAGACAGGGAACATTTCTGTTCTAGAGAACATCAGCAACAAAAGTACAGTTCTATAAAGTCACAGCAGAACAGTTACTTCAGGAAAACCCTATTGCAAAAATGCCTGTCCCAAGAATCTTCCACACTGTCCTTCAATCCAGCATGAGCTGCAGGCAACGGCCGTTACTCTTACAGTGTGTATTCTGTGTAGCTACTCTAAAAGACACACACCCATTTTGTGTACAAAGCCAACACTGTCCACTACTTCAGAATATTCTGAGCATGATTAATAAAGAGAGCTGTTCAATTTTGTTCAAGCAAGTCAAACAGACAAAACTTGAGTGAAGTAATTTGTCAACTGTTTATCTTTCCGTTTCTAACACTATTCCAGCAGAGGTACCTCCACCACAAGTACCTGCACATACTGAAGAAGCCATGCTAAAGAACACAGAAGATTTACAAAACCCACACACAAGACACTGTTTATACAGTTTACTTAAAAAATAGTATGCTTAGAGGGAAGCTATCTGAAATATGTTTTATTCAGGAGGACTAAGCATGAGGTTAAGGGAAAGTCTTTTCCTACTGAAGTAGTGGAAAGGAGGGGTAAAAAGAACATAGTCAATGGTGAAAGATGCAATAAAGTAGGAGCGAAAATGGGTAGACAGCCTCGGAGGACAGAATAAACTTAACAAAACAAAATATTAATGTGTAACTGGTTAATAAACAATTGCTTGGTTCTTATTATCTTGCAATTCAACTAGCTCATCTGTGTGACATTGTTCTTGCTACTGCTACTAAAGGGTAGAAGTAACTGGCACCCCAGAAGGCTGTTGCAAACACCACCCGAACTGAGCCCAGCATGCAGCCAGAGTGCGGTCCATGACACCAGTGGGCTGTGCTGCTGTTTCACTTTCAGCACCAGGAATCCCAGCTACAGTCACAGTTTTTTGATAAAACAGTGAGCAGCTGAAGGAAGGCAGAAAAGGAAAGATACGTTAAGAACTCTGTTTGGACACCTCATGTCCATGCAGCAGCAGGGAATTATCATTGCAAGAACTTGTCCCAAATCAACAATCCCCAGATTCTTCCTTGTTTCTTCTCATCTTCTCTCTGTAATTCAGGTGCTCTGTGCCTGTGTCCCTTACTTTTACCTCAGTCTCTTGAAAGACCATGAAGAAAGAACACGTCTGATGAGGAGCGGCTGAGGGAACTGGGGCTGTTTAGCCTGGAGAAAAGGAGGCTGAAGGGAGACCTTACTGCTGTCTACAACTACCTGAAAGGAGGTTGTAGCATGGAGGGTGTTGGTCTCTTTTCCCAAGTAACAAGTGATAGGATGAGAAGAAATGGCCTCAAGTTGCACCAGGGGAAGTTTAGATTGGATATTGGGAAAAATTTCTTCACAGAAAGGGTTGTCAGGCATTGGAACAGACTGCCCAGGGAAGGGGTGGAGTCACCATCCCTGGATGTATTTAAAAGACATGTAGATGTGGTGTTTAGGGACATGGTTTAGTGGTGGACTTGGGAGTGTTTGGTTTATGGTTGGACTCAATTATCTAAAAGGTCTTTTCCAAGATAAATGATTCTATAACACTCTTAAAGAGTGTGTCAGACCCTGCATTTGTTAACAAAAATCTTTCCAATGGGAAAGAGACTAAGCTCATCTGGAACATCACTCACTGTTTGTTTCTGGCCCTTTCCAAAGATGAGCAAGTGCTGCATAATATTCTGGTGCAAAAGTAGGATACCACTACCAGGTCCTGCAAGTCACTCCCACCTTTTTCAGCTACCTCTTTTTCATATTTTTCTTTCTTTTTAAAAAGTCCTAAACTGCCATCGACTTCCCACTGGGATAATCACCTCTCTCATCAATCCAGTCCCTGCAGTGTCCTTCTTGGATAGTAAAGCTCTTCCTCTAGTTGTTTGAACAAACAACTTATTTTAATAACATTCAGACACTTCTCATAACCTTTCGATAGAATAAAACATTAATGCCTTTCCAAATCCATTAAAAATTCATTTTATCTTACATTACATATAATTAGCACCTTAGTAAGTTGTTTGTGCACAGCACAGTGAACATTCATCTCTACAACTCTATGCATAAAACAGACCCAGCTGCAAAACAAGCCCAAAAGCCTGAAGTTTCTGACTCAAAGATTTCTGGGAAGATTCAAATACAGCTGTAACGTCAAACGGAAGACATAGAACTGCCTCCTCAGTACACAGTCAAAGAACCTATTTTTAAAAAAAGGGGAAAAAATTCAACAGGTTTTCAGGCCACCTTAATTTGCGCCAAGATCTAACATCATCTTTTTCTTCCCTTTTTAATTTCATGCTTATAAAAAGATGTTTTCTGGAGAACACACACCAAGTATTGTCTTTCAAATCACAGCCTGTTTTACCACTGTGTAGGACCTTGATATGCCAACTCTTCTCTCACCTTTTTATCAGAAGTAATAAGCTTAAAGGCTTCAGTCACTTGATGCACTGTAGCACCACCACCAACATCAAGGAAGTTTGCTGGAGTTCCACCATGAAGTTTAATTATATCCATTGTGGCCATAGCTAAACCGGCACCATTGACTACAGGAGAATAAAGAAAACATTTAGGAATTTGGTCTATAAATCCATTAGGTCATTTCAAATTCATTGAATAGAACATACCTAAGCAGCCTATGTTTCCATCCAATCCTATATAGTTGAGATCTGCTTTTGCAGCGTCCCTGTCTCTTTGATCTTCCTGTGTCCAATCCTGCATATCAAAGATCTTCTTCTGACGATAGGCTGAATTACTGTCAAAGTTTATCTTTGCGTCCATACACATCACTGAAAGGAAAAAAAAAAGAAACACACCATCATTTAATACTAGAATAACAGCTAAACTACTATATGAATATGTTAAAGTATGTTAAGTCAAACTTGGCAGCTAGCTCATGCAGTCCAAACAAAGTTTTGCTGAAAAGACACACTTAGCACTGCTTGTAATTACAAGATTCTCTCCAGTTGACCCATACAATCAGTTAAGTCCCTTTAACTGCACAAAAAGGGAAGATAACTGATTCCTTGAGACACTCTAGAAACAAAAAAGCTTACAACAAGCTGATAAATCTAAGCAAATTATGTTTTAGTAATTGGCATAAAATTAATCCCTACAGAAGGTCTCTGGTTTGGGTTTTTTTAATCACTCTTAGTTTTCTGCTTTTAGATTAAATATATATATTGTACGTGCATGCACGTAAGCACAGAAAAACACAATGAAAAAACACCTGAATTGGAAGAAAAGGTGTCAGAAGAACATCAAAACTAAATTTCTCTCTGTACAAATACAACACCACTTCATTTCTACCCCTCACTACAGATGATATAAAAATGACAAGGCACAAGAAACAGATGGGAAAGACTGCTCCCTACTGTTCATTTAAGCAATATTATAAAGGAAAAACAGTAACAATAGAGTAACTGTAAGCTTTGACAAAGGAGCTACATTCATGTTTAAATTTAAAACTGTTGTAGCCGAGTTCAAGTACAAATATGCTCTACAGACTTATTTTTTGGTGAGAGCAGAAGTGGCTGTGATTGAATATTAACTAACTATTCTGCAACTGGATATGCTAAAAACCTGATAAACATCAAGATACCACAAACACCCAAAGTCTTTCAATACATCAAGCATTAAATTCAACCAATCATTCTGATGCCCGAGTAAAAGCAGGAGATTTCTAGAAGGTGCTACTATTCTGGTTATCTTTTCACTACCAACTTTGAATACACAAGATGGCTCCAGTTTTGATTTATGAATTTTGAAAAGACCCAGTTTCCAGGAATGCCTTATGCTTGGTAGCCAAACACTCAAGATTGGCAGATGTGTTCATCTTAAATAAATAAAAACCAGGAAGCTATTTAAACTTAAAATCCTACTTACCACTTAAGAGCAGATATCTACTATGCTTAGATTTTCAAATTTACAAGTTTTATTAAATTTGTTTTTCAACATACTGTGTTAATGCTAAGTCCTCTTGCTGTAGACAGCTGAAGTTTCAGCAGTGCAAAGCAACTAACTTAGATGTACAAAAATTATAAACTCTTACACAAAGAAAAAAAAAAGAAAAAAACCATTACCAACTCCTGACGCATCTTCCACCATAGGATTTATTTCTATCATGGTAGCATCATATTTCAGAAAGAGATTATATAATTTGATCATGTTTTCAGCTGCTTCATCTACCAGATTAGGAGGAAACCCCATTTTTTGGGCAAGCTGAAAGTAAAAAATTGGTTATCGGTTAACTGATGTTTGGAGTTTGATTTAGTTACAAATTAGGAACGTCCCAGTTTAGCTATATAGTTCAGTGTCAATTGAATTTATAGATGAAGAACCTCTCCTGTCTTCCCAGGGGAGGGGGGGGCGCGGAAAAAGGTAACTCTTGGGTTTTAAAAGATTGTTTTCAATACAAAACACTGCACTTATCCTGAAGAGTGAGTAAAAAGTCATCATCATGTGCCTTTACAGAGCTATATAAAAGCTAGATAAAGCACTGCTATGCAGGGTTGGATTCACATCGACTATCACCTAAAAATACTTAAATATCTAGTTCAAGTCTGTTTCAAAATGGTTTAAGACAACTCAGCAGGTTCAATGCTTGCACACTTTACAAAATTTTGAAGTAACCCTCCCACCCTTGCTAATGTGTACTTTTCCACATTAACAATTACCCTAACAGCTTGCTCCTTTTTTATGCCTTCTACTATATCAATGGGTTCCTTAATTATCGCATCAGGATTCTCTGCAGCAACATCTTCAATATTGACACCACCCTGAGAACTGCCTATCAGCACAGGACCCTAGAACAAAAAGGAAAAAAAAAAAAAAAGGCATAAGTAATTTTATACCATGCAATTGAAACCTAGTTCTTCTCATAAGATATCTCACAGCAGTAAAACCTTGTTGTTAGTTGGAATTATTTTTTTATTTGGGCACTGTACTTTTATGCTTTTACTGAGGAGAATGTTATTCTCTATTCAACACATGTATACAATATCTTTTAATAATACTTTGCAAATTTTAAGGTCCATGTTGAGTTGAATTTCTTATTACAAGGAAAAGTTTCCTTTGTATATACTGCAGCAGAGCTATTAACACAGACATACTAGTTTTAAATTCTGATAGAAAGATTCAACTTAGTAATCATATGCATGTTCTAGGGTGTCACCAGAAAAAAACCAGCCTTTTCAGCTCCCCCTTCTCCACTCACCCCTACCCAAACACACACTGAATGCCAGGCACTCATTTATTCATTCTGCCAAGCTCCAAGGACAAATCTAGGTCTGCAGAACCTAGTGACAAATTACTGCAAACTACTCCTGTTCAGCAGGATCACAAAACTCAGTAACTGTAGCGTCACTGAAAGTAAGTTACAGAGTTCTGACAAAACTGGTCTCAATTATTCAATAATAAAATAAAGAAACCAGAATGGATAACATTTGCAGCAGACATTTTAAAAGCAATCTAAATCTCAACAAAAGCATCAAGGACTCACTACCATGGAACCTAAAAATCCCTTCCCATGGCAACAGTCCTCCAGTTCACAGTAAAGAAATACTCACTCGCATCATCTCAACCTACCTACCCTTATCACCACCCGTGTGTGGATTATGACAGCTGCTGTACTAAGGCAGCATTTCATATGAGCACAGGTCTTAAACATTAAACAGCCTTATAACTGTTGCCCAATAATTACAGAAAATGCAACACTGGGTTAGAGAACGATAACCACACCACTGTCCTCCCATCGCCATCCTTCCAAATGGAAACATATAGATGGTGAATTATCCTAGGTTCAATAAGGTTCAACCCAATGAACATTTCTGGATATTAATTTCCTGAACAGAGTCAGGAAGCTACAAACACAGTATAAAAATAACTCATTGTTCCACATAATTGACCAAAGTGAACAGTTTTGCTTAAAACATAAGACACCTTGACACCCGAGACATCAAGTTCCACTTTCAACTGACTATTTTACAGACTTTTTCCTTCCCTTAAAGGATGCGGTTTGCAGTAACACCAGGAATACATAGTCTGGTATTCAACCTTCACGCTTCCTTCTTTTGAAAGGCATTTCCTCATCATAAGCATCCTAGAAAAGTCACAGCAATTACAAGCACATCTAAAAACATGACTTATAAAGCCACCAGTAAAAACAAAGTACATCCCTATCAAGACAATAATTCACACAGCTATGCTCTATATACACTAATAAGATATTCTTTATACAAGAGCAAGTTAGAAAAATGTTTTTCTTTATCAGTTACTGTAAATTTTATTTCCATAAGGATCCTTGCTTGAATAGTACATGATTTTAACATTATAATATCCATCCATTTGCAGTATTTTAATGCCACCTTGTGGTAAATCTGGAGCGTGTATTATAGCATTTGGATCTTCCCAGTTTTATTATGGAGTGCAACAACATGTAGGCATCCAAATCATGTAATTGTACTGAAATCCAGCACAACTGATACCTTCCTATCAGAAAGAACACTACAGAGGAAGAGGAAAGAACAAATACAACATTGAACTCCTAATTTCGCAAAAAAATATATATAAGAGAGTAAGACTAGTTTCCTCATTTCTCCACAGAAAACTATTTCTTACTCATGCCAGAGATACTCTGATTACCAAGAACAGTGCCTCTGCAAACTTTTAAGCATCTGGACAGACAAAACTCAGTTTTTGTTGAGCTTCAGAAAATAGAGTTCCAAGATCTGCTATACCCTGGCTTTGCTGAAGTTATTTAGCAATTCATGCTCTACGCTCCACAATGAAACACTAGTCTGTCAAAAAATATACCAACACATTTCAGTAACCAGGTTTGAATTGTAGGCTAAAAGACTACATATCCACATATACCGGACATATAAGCAGAAGAGACTATGGCTTTCATCTTCCTGAAAGCTCTGAAAACAGACTTCTAGGCCCGAATTGTTTTACCAACTCCAGAAGAGTACTAGTGTAAGAAAGATACTGGCCCTCTCAAAACTGAGGGGCACAACTGCGCACCTCTAGGAACGTCTACATATTGGAGAAAGAGGATGTTTGATTTATCCAGAACCACTGGCTCTTCCAAAATACTTTTACTTATCGTGTTCCTGACACTCTTAAATAGTGTGTACCTGTACATGCACACATAGAGCCGCATTTTTAAACTAAACTCTAATAGAAGTATCTGGTAGATAAGCACAAACTAACACCAAAATGAAAATAACTCCCCCATTCCACCCATCTCCCCTTCAGTCATATGACTCTGAACTTCAGTTATGGCTACTGGTATTATTCCTTAAATTTAAATCGCAGCATTACATTTTTAAAGCATTTAAACACTAAGGCAATCATACAGTCAGAGATACTAGGAAACAAAATATAGCTCACATATATTTCTGATTTTCAAAAGCAAGTGACCAGTACAATAAACAGTTTTGTTTGTTTTTTAAACTCAGCTATAACAAGTTAATTAGTTTACTTCTATTTTTAATATTACTCACTTGAAATGACCTTTCCATTGTTATTGCAAAATAGTATTCTCTCCTGGGATATCTGCGCTCACAGATAAATACTTGGTTGCATATCCTGCCCTTTTCTCCTGTCTGCTTGGTAAACAACTTCTTTCCAATCATTCTGGAGGAGACAGCTTTTGCTTCTTCTGGACTAGAATAAAAGAAGCTCAGAATGTGACAAAAACTGCTGGAAAAACAGAGGTAGCATAAAAAAATATTATCTAACTCTTGGTATATTAAGGTTAATAATTAAAACACTGATTTTAAACTAAGCAATGGGTTCAATTTATAATGTGAAACTTTGAAGTTTTTCCACATGCTCAGATAATTTAGAAAGAACTTACGAAAAAACTATTTTCACTCCTCCTTTGAGGCCACCTTCAAATGTTCCTTTTCCTCTACCACCAGCTAAAACCTGTGCTTTTACCACAAGATCCTTTGAACCTGGAATGAAAGAAAACCCAAAATTTGTGATCTGTGACAACTAAAACAAATTGCCCCAGGTAAAAATCACAAAGGCTGTTATCACCCCCCATTCGAAACGCAAATACATGAATCAAAAACTGTATTGTAACTCACACAGGTTATTCCAAAAGTCTCAAACCATCCATAAATTGCAGCATCAGGCTGTTCTGTGAACAAACCTTGGTGAGTCAGTATCCAAAAGTGTTGATACTTTAAGTGTTCTGATACACCTTTAATGAGTGTTTGAATCACAAATGATGAAGACGTTAGTATCTCACAGACTATCAAAAAGATGAAACTGAATATCCAACACACCATAATCCAATATTTTCTTCTGTCAAGTACAAATACCCTATATCTGTAACCACTATCTTCTCAGCAATGATACGTAACAATGGCACTTACCCAAGTCAACTTGCAGGTCACTACAGCTTCCATTCAGCAGAGCACTGATGCATAAGCTTGAGTGCTTTGCAGAAGTCAGAGGCCTAAGTAAATCTACTGTTTTTCCCAGAGTAGGCAGAATGAGTCCTTTAGTTGCCTTTAATGGTTTTAAAAGCCCTTTCCAAAATATTCTTCTAGGTAGGGGAGACTATGTGTTTAGGTTTTAAAAGAGAATATAATCAAAATCAACTCAGATATTCTGAAGCATCATTGAAAGACAGAAAGCAAAGAAAAAGTTTCATCAAGTCATTTAAGGTGATAAAGGAATTAAAACACAGCCCTGAGTTATTATTAAAGTTCAATTAAACTCAATACACTGCAGTGAACAGCTACACTGCAAGATGTAAGAGCTGCCCTGTTCACATCTGTGCAGCATATCCCATCTTTTCTCATGCCACCATTAGCTGAGCCACTCTGGTCTTCTCAAGTGAAGAAAGAACTTGCTCTTCTCTTGGATGTGAAAAGGCAGCCATGGCAAAGCCTCAGAAAAATTACAATACTTAGCAAAACCAGCCGCTATGCATACTGAAAAACATTATGTCACACAAAGAAGTTGTGCTGATTCCTATTTTGGCCTCCATCGTGCCTGGGCAGGTAAATTAAACTTGCAGAGTATCCCAACCCAGGGTGGCAATACGCAAAGGGAATGCTCAAGTTACTACTCCTAGTTACTTGTAGATTTTATTTCTTGACTGTCTACCTAACAACAGACCTCTGAATTCGCAACCAATATGAAGTCCTCCAGCACAAGAAGCACGCAGGTTATAAACACACAAGTATATGTTGACTTACTATAGTCTATTATCTAATATTCAATTCAGTTCCTGAAGATAACTGTTTTTTATAGCTAAGCACTGGCAATCAAGTAAGTTAACATGCTTTATAGAAGCCACGTAAAACAAGACTTTGGCCTTTTTTATTCATGAGACCAACTTTTATGCAATTAGTTTAAGTACAAAGCTTGCTTAAGGAAACACTAAGCCTCAGGTAAGATTATAAATAGTTTCATGGATAAATGAAACCATATGCTCCAACATGCAAGCTTAAAAATAAAGGTCCATCCATTTGAACACAATTTACCTTGTACGTACATACAAACACAAAATTTGGAGGACCTTGACTTATCAGTGTTAGCATAAAAGACAGAGGAAAATACTGTCTTCTCTGTGAAGAGAGTTGAAAAATAATAATAATTAAAAAAAACCTACACCACACCACCGCACTTGCACTTGCTCCCTTGCTCACAGAAGATCCATTTGGCCTCCTTTACAAGGAACTGAAGTGACTCAAGTATTTAAGATATAAAATATTCACAGTATTATTTAAATTACTGTTTCGAGCTTTCTACACAAGTTTTATATCTGACAAAGATTCAAAACTGATATACTTAGTAATCAAGACTAAGAGATTTAACTTACAATCCAGTAGGACGTTCAGAAGAGAGGGTCCTATTTCTCAACCCTACACTAAGCCCAGAAAGTAAAAGCTGCTTCTGAGTTTTCAAGAAAGCCACAAAGTTCAACCACAGGCACCTTCTTAGTAGCAATTACTCTTCCTAGAAATAAAGATCAGAATCTGAACAAGTCAGAAGCAGATGCAAACTAAAGCTCTGATCAAGGTGTCACCTGGAACATTACATTTAGCCCTGGGCACCATCAAAAAAAGTAGTTTTCAATGGGAAAGACTAGGATGACCAATATAATGAAGAGGTTCCCTTACAAGAAGAGACTAAAAGAGCTTCGCACTTCTTCAAATCTCCCAAAGGAGAGGAAAGCAGGAAACACGATTGTGGCCTTTGGCCATACCTGGTGAAGGACAGAGCAAGAACACACAACTACATCAAACATTCTGTTTCCTGCTCTATACCAGCCAAAAACAAACACCACCTGCTGAGGGAAGTCAGTTTTTAAAAGGTGCAAGGAAAAAAAGACACTTCTTTGCACAGAGGATAGTAAAGCCTGCCAGGAGACATGAAGCTAGATTAAGAGATTCAAAAGGAACTTGGCAGAAATATTCTCTCTGATACTCCCAAAACGACAGTTAAGAATGCCAGGGGAAACAAGGGGTACAGACTGCAGATAATAGCCAGGCTAACAATTCCCCTAAAGAGCATGGTCTTCCGTCACCATGAGAGGCAGAAAATTAGGCTAGATGCACCACTGGCCTGATCCCATGGAATATTTCTTAAGAAGTTAAGTATTATGCATTATTATACTTCGGTAACATATAAAAACGTCCCAAAAAAGTGTGTGAGAAACAACTTTAAACTCTTCACAATCACTTTTGGCCATAGCAAAATTGTCATTGGACTATCCCTTATGCAACATAATGCAACAATTGGGGCACTAATTAAGCAGGATATTAATGATTTGTAATTTGTTTTCCTACAGCACTACAAGCAAACTAGCTGCTTAATTGCATAAACACATAAAACTTCAAGGGTTATTTGACCAGCTATGTTTACACACAATTAAGCTGCACAGATGTACCCAAAACAAAATTCAAGATAACATGACCCCAAAAATCTTAACTTGACCCATGCAGAAAGTTTATTATTCAATAAACATTTTTTCCTACAGGTCCTATTTAAAGTGACCCTAAAACTAGGGGACAGAAGCGTTTGGTCACACATCTCATATACAGTGTTACAGCTGCAGCACTACCACACAATCTGACACAGCAGAGAACAGCTGATACACAGCAACCCAACAAAAAACTTAGAAACCGGCAGCTAACACAGTTTTCTACTCAGTATCAACAGTTGTGCCCTTCTGTTTTGCTTACACTACTTTGAAGTACTTCTAGGCTTCAGTGAAAAATAGTAGTTTCTGCCCTACAGCAGGTATCCACACACAAAGTTCAGAGAGTTTATGGCAGCCTACACTACAGCACAGCAGCACTGCCATCCTGCCTCCTGTCCTCGGCTTTGCACACCAGTCTGCTTTCTTAGGCCAGCATAAGTGTTTGCGAAATAATGCCTCAACTGTATCAGAAGAGCGACTCTGCTGAAGGCAAAAGCTGATCCAGCAGACAGTACTTCTGCAAACTGTGCGCCGTGTGACAAGCACACACACAGGGACGCTGAAGTGCGAGGGACAGAAAGCAGGACATCGGCTTTCAGCAGCAGTGACAAATCGTAAAGCCTTAACACCGGGCAGTAAAACAGAAAAACAGCAAACCTTTACTACAGCTAGTGTCTTGCAAGCAAGCTACAGACACAGAACAAGAAACTCAGAACAAGCATTTGCTAAGAGCTGCATTTATATACTAATGGCAATTAGCACTAAAAGCGTATGGAAGTAAACAGCTTGAAAATAATCAGGAAATGTTTAGAAAATTAAGATTAGAGACCAATGAGAACAGGTGCCTGGAACCTGCAAAACAGAAAGCCAGCATCTGTTTAGAACACCAGAAATCTATATAGTGTTAACACTACAGTTTTTATCTTCAACAATGCTTTATTAACTAGCTAGTGAAAGGGTAATACAGTCAGGAAACAGCCCGACCTTCATCTCTACCAATACTGATGTTTATTGATTAGAAGGAATAATTTCTGATTCCATAACCTAAGCTTTCAAACTGGAAGAAAGATCTCTTTCTCCTCACAGGCATGCGTTGATCTAAGTAAAACACAAATCTTATTATAAGTTTATTAAGAGGTGAGAAAGCTTGTTGTTCCTTTGTATCTCTGAAGTTTTCTGTGCAAGTAGAAAGTCTGACGATTAGGGCAGAAACTTTTTAATAAAATGTTCTGTTTTACAAGTTTCCATTCTGACTTTTGTGAAATCACTTTAACAACCACTTCTCTGCCCAGTGCTGGCTGCAGCAGCTGTACTGCTTCCCACCTTTTCAAACACCTTCATGATAACTATGCAAGCCTAATTTGTTCTGACAAAACAGACGACAGTAAAAGGCAGCGACAGATTAATAACACAAATGCCAGTCAAGTTCTCAACTACCATTCAACTGTAAACTTACCCTGGGAAAGAGATCAAGACTCTTAACTTTTGCCTCAGTTATTCTGCATTTAAAGGTTTTTAGTTCCAAGAAGAATCTCTCTCCATTTATAACACAAACCATTTTTTTTTCTTGTTGCACAGATACAATAAAAACTCCAAGTTTAAACAATATTGTTGTATTTACTGGAATTAGAGAAGGAAAAGATGTGCTTGCAACTAACAATTATCAACAGTTTCAACATAAAGAGGGTGCTTACCCTAACTTTGCCAACACAGGCAGAGAAACTCTTCAGAGTACACTGTCTGAGTTTTGTTAGTAAGTATAGTTATTTAGAATGTAACTTTGAAATTGCATTTTTTCGGCATTTGAAGCTTTAGAGTGTTACAAGAACCACTGCATGCAAATCAAAAGTATGATTACCGAAATAACTATGTGCCAGGAATCTTCATTCTTCCACCGAAAGGACCATACCAGTCAGGAGAGTAAACAAGATGTTTCACGCCTATTACAAAATATTATTTTCTACGCAAATACTTCCTGACATTAATCAACTGCATCAAGTTTTTCACTGACTCACCAGACAGGTTTGTTTTTGGCAATAGCTTAAGTTAAGCAATCAAAATATAGAGCTCAAAATTTGCATGTACTCGTTAGACAATTTATTTGAACTAGTGATTTATTATCAACAACATGCTTTGCTATTAGAACTTCAGAGGAGTGAAGTGCTACAAAAGAAAGCAAAGGTTGAAGCAAAATGTAAGCTTAGGATGCCAAAAAAGTAGTGTTTGCCAGAATCCAAGTAAATGTTCGGTTTCTAGATAGACAGAATCTGAGGGAATGGCAGGAAGATGTGTCACAGGAGGTTTAGGTTGGACATTAGGAAAAGGTTCTTCCCCTAGAGGGTGGTGGAGCACTGGAACAGGCTCCCCAGGGAGGTGTCACGGCCCCAAGCCTGACAGTGTTCAAGAAGAGACTGGACAATGCCCTGAGACACATGGTGTGAACTGTGGGGTTGTCCTGTGCAGGGACAGGAGCTGGACTCGATGATCCTTGTGGGTCCCTTCCAACTCAAGACATTCTATGATTCTACTGCTGGTTATCTGGAGATTTTGACCAAGTAAGCAGGAACATAACTGGAAAAAACCCACTTAGCACTGACCACTGCAGCAAGTTTTATTTAACACCTGGGACATTTCTGCACAAGTTTGCCACCTTAGATCATCATCTATGTCCTACTGGGTAGGGTCCCATCTGAATAAAGGCTCTGGAGCTTCAGACTGCACAAACAACCTAAAAGACAGCAGTTAACATAGTCAGGCAGATAATTCTCAAACAGGGAAAACTGACAACGGCAAAGCAACCAGAAAGTATTAGGAACAAAGAACTAGATGTGAGCTTTCAGCGTAACAGAGAGAAAAACTTAATCACAGACTACCAAGGAAAATGTGGCAAACACTAAGAAGAAAACCACTCCAGCTTTTGTGCCACTGTGCTTGGAATACCTATTACTTTGATGAGTTAATAAAGAAAAAGCTAGTACTTTACCTAAGAAAATCATGGCATACATTGTACTAAGCTTTGGTTTCTGACTAAATAAAGCCTGAGATCAACAAGCCTATTTATAATCACTCAGGTTTACATGCATTACTTTCTTTTTTTTTTTAAAAAAAAGATACATGTTGTATGTCTAACCAATAGAAAGAAAAATAATAACATTGAAAAGAACTTGAAAGGTCTTTAAGACATTAAAAAACTAAAAAGGTCTGAAAAGAAACATCTACTGATCACAGAACTGTCTGCAGGAATGCAGCCAAGCTAATTACTTGAGTCATTCTGTTAAAGGATTCCAGGAAAGATCATTCCTTATAAATCACACTGACAAGGAGATTGACTAGATCTCTTAAACTGCAATAGCAAAAGTAACAGCAGACTGCATTGCTTTCAGTCTTCTTTTAAGAAGTCTGGTGTAGAAAGGTGAAATGTTATGCACTCGGTTTCTCAACACCTCCTATTCTGTACAGCTTTTTATTTTATCAAAATGTGACAGTCTGTCACAAGCTTAAAGCCATAGGATTCACTATCTTAAAGTCCTACAAAACTACCAGAACACAAAAGCTACTTCAAGATATTAATCACTTCAGAACTCTTACCCTTCAAATCATCATGAATAGAAATATATGCTTCACATAAAAGAAAAGCAGGCTTTTCTACAGGCATATAATGTGTCACTCCCTTCCACACAACCGTTGACAGAGGAAGGTATCAGGAAGCATCAAACCTTCAGTTACAGCAACACACACACTTCCACAAGTGCTTGGCAGCAATACTACACATTTCAAAGAGCGCGTTCTGCTGAGCTATCTGCTATCACACTGAGGAAGCATCTGTTTTTCAAGAAATAGTCTTTAGGTTCATTAGTCATACAACTGATAACAAATCCATATCAGCTTCTAAATCGCCACTGGTCACAGCGCTAGATGGAACACATGCATAGGCTGAAAGCAAACCATCAACTTAGAGACAATCAAGACATTCTGCAGCCTCTTATCAACACTCTGGAAGATAATTTACTCAGCTGACTTTCAAAACTTGTCAGATGCTCATGTAACATATGAAGAGTCTCATATTGCAAAGCCCACAAATAACTAAAAATACCTTTTTCTTTTTTTTTTTTTTTAATCAATAAAGTATTTAAAACTTCATCAGATACAAGTCTTAGCTCTGAGTAGAATGCATTCTTTCAGTGGCACCAATGGGATCTGGATGTCTTAAATGAAGACAGTGAACTACTGGAGGAAAATAAAGTGAGCAGTGGCATTTATATGAGGTCCAAACCTGACCCCAGGGACTGTATTACTCAGTAGTAGTTATTTTAAAAGAATACATAGTTAAATGAACCAGTATGTGATAACAATTTACTGGAAATGAGATGGAGGGCTCTTTATAGGAAAAAGCTGCGCAGAATAAGTAACAAATTCCTATGATGACTCTCAACAGCCAGACAAATATGAAAAGAAAAAGCTATATGCAAATAAATATTGTAATAATTATGATGGCCAACCTTCCCATGACACAAGAGAAAATATTTTTTAAAAATAGAAGCATAACAATAATCAGTTGCAGATGCAGCTAGAATAGAAATCTCAGCTGAAAAAAGCACTTTAAGAAATCTGACAGCCGTAGCAGAAGTAAATTTCTTAAAAAAAAAAAAATTAAAAAATGAAGTTTTCTTCCTTAAGACTCAAACCATAAGTGATCTGTTACCATTGCTCGAAAGTTGCTCACAGCACCTAATTTCATCTCAGTTCCCTTTAAAAATATTAGCAAAATGTTACAGGAAAGAAAACAATGTAAGTTCAAATAATGTATTTTACTCCAAATATGTCCAAGATTACTTCACATATAGGTAAACAATTTGCTCTCTTTAGGATACTTTGGTCTTCAGCAGAAAAAATACCTAGTACAAGACAGACTGTGAGGTGGAGAGGAAGCATCCTTTCTGGCTTCCAGACTATTTCATCTAACTTCAGACCTCAAGATAAGCATAACTTCAAACGAAATTCTAATACATTTCATTATTTTTGTTATTTAAAGAGTATTTAGTGCAGTCTTCTAACTCCACTCTAATGCAAACTGCAACATTTGGATGCCTCAGCTTGATTCTACCACACGCTAGCTAACTTCACATGATAATAATCCTTGGTATGGTTAAGCTTTGGCTTTGTTCACACAACAGGGTTACACTGATTTAGCTACAGCCACAGCTGAACTATGATAATCTCTGTTAATGAGAAGGCTGTTATTTGTTATACACTAGGATAAAAAGTTACCCACTTCTAACTGGAATGATGTATTTGCAAAAGGAAAGAAATACAGTGCCAAACTCGAGTTTACAGAGAGCATGTTTCTGACTAAAGGTTATCAGGAGCATGTGGATCAGCAGCAGGTAGACAGGGCAAGCAGTATTAACAACTATCTTTGTAACAGTTTAGATAAACATTTGAAAAACCAGTTTAACACATAAAAAGAAGCAAAAGATAATCTCCTATCTACCAGCAACAACCGTTACACGACAAAAATAAACAATGAGTAGGTGGACAAAAAAAGTAAGATTTGTTGAAGTACATACCAAAGGAAAAATAGTAGGGAAATGGCTACAATAACAAAAAAATCCAAAACACTGGAGCAAAGAATAACCTGTCACTATTCAGAACGAGTTCTGGACAATGTTTGAGCAATGCCTCAAAAACTCAAGCTGCTGCAGTGTGTTGTCCTTTGAGGAAGTCTTCCCTTCCTCTTCTCAAGTACCAAAGAAAGCCACAGCATCACACACCAACTTAAAGTATATGGCTGACAACCAGAAGCCCTGAATTCCTTTATTCTAGCTTACTGAAGGATGCCAACTCAAACACTTCGCAATTTCATTTTTCTGACCCCAAAGAAACCACACACAGTCACGTACTCCAGATAAAAGGCACATGGATGAGACAGAGCTAAAAACCAGCTGTGAAACAGACCTACTTTGCCATAGTTCTCCTCTCTGAACAAGGAACAAAACAAAGGAATCCAGACCTGCGAGTTCCCTTGCTGTCTATCAAAGAGCCACAGGTAAAGGTTGTCTCATTTGCCACTAGAGGGAGGTCCATGCAGATATCAAAGTAAGTAAAAAGGTATGCCCAGTTTGTGAAGTTTAAATCATGCTACAAGCTCACTCTTAACAGAAGGCAAGGGACTAATCTTAAACCATTCTCGGAAGTATTTTAACATCTTTCTTTCATAGTAACGAAGTTATAATTTTGTATCATTTACTTTCTAACCAGAACAAGACACAGAAGGCAGGTAGACAATACCTGAATTTCTAGAACATCAGATCTGAAGGAAAAGCAGCTTTTCAATTCCTGTCTACATTACAAAGCAGCATAACTTGCTCGGGAAAAACATCTCTTTCAGATCTCATTTCTTGCATTAAATCTGCATGAAACTCAAATGAATCTAACAAAACCTATAACCTGGGAATCACTACAAATGTATCCATTTGGAGTTGAAAAGAGATTTATGTATTTGCATATGGGAGTGGAATATGACAAGCAACGTCCTCCATTAAAACTATGACTAGCCTGTGGGAAAGGGGAGCTCTAAACTAAAAAAAAAAAAAAAAAAAAATTATTAATGCCACAAATGATAGAAGTTGACTCCTACACTATTGCCAAACCAAACCCAAAATTTTTACTACGACACATAGCAGGTAAAGTGGCAAATCAATAGGCAGAATCAAGTCTTAAATGAAAGATCAATTCTAAGTAAGTATTTAAGCACCAGGCAAAGCAGATTGGATGCTTTTTCATCAGCAAGCCAGGAATTTACCATATAGCCAGAAGCCATCAAAGTTCTCCCCTCTTGCATGTAGTTGTATTCTGCCAGAACAGCACATTCACAAAACAATAGGATTTTACTCGTCTTCTGCAGCCTAAAGGTAAGGATCCTTCGCATCTCTGCTCTATACGAGATTTCGGACTACAGAAGCCTTACCTGCCACCACCATTGAAGGCTTTCACACAAGATGTCCTCTAACCTTGCTTGAGAGCAAAATGAAATCCATGATTTGCACAAAGTAGAGACTATTACTCATATCAAATAAGTTCAGGTAGTTGTATTAGTCTAGGCTAATACAGTTTATAACCTCCCCCGCTCCTTCTAAACAAGACTCAAAAGTTACAGGAAAAGTATCTGCAGCATTTGGGCTACAGGAACAATGGTGCCTGAAATCTACATTCACAACCTTCAGTGCAAATAGGATCAAGTCCTTCCTCATTGGAATTTCAGATAAACAGTTTAGCTTTATAAACCAGCCTCAATACCCAGGCAAAAGTGTCTTCAAAACTAGGTCACTTAACTGATTTCACTACATGCGTGTGCACTGAGCGATCTTAAGCACTAGGTAACTTCAAATTAGGAAGATGCCGGCTCCAAAGTAAATACTCAAATTGGCAAAAAAGTTGCTTCACACAAAAAGGCTCTCTTAAAGAGGTGGTATATTCAGAACTCCAGAAATGTCTTACCAAGAAAGACAGAAATAGTAGTTACACCTTGTATAAATCCCATGTCTATATTGTATATGTTCTCTTTAATATTATACCTATTTCTTTCGCTATTTTGTAAGCTTCATCTGGTGTCCTGGCAACTACTCCATGTGGAACAGAAATGCCAGCCTCCTGCAACAGTCCCATGCTCAGGTATTCATGTAGTGACAGCCTCCTCTGTTGCTGTTGTTGCACCTGAAACCCATGATTATTGAGTATTCCTGGACTTCCACCAAGTACCTGAAGGGAAAAAAAAAAAAAATAAAAGAAAGGAAAAAAAAAAACCACAAACAAAAAAATGACTGTGTTGGGAAAAACTGTCCTCTTTGTTTAGGTTAAAAAAGTCTACATATTAAACAAGTACAGTTTAGCGTAGCAATGCAAACACCTGATCACTTAATCCTGCACTTGTACATTATTCTTCCATATCAGTCATGTCAGGTGTGGTTTGGGGACATTTTATTGGGGCAGTGCAAAAGAGCTGGGGAAGTTGCTACCAGTGACAAGGACCAGCAGGGTTAAAATACTCTTAAGTATTTAGTTAGCATTTAAGTACTTTAAGGAATATATCTGCAGGGAGAACCTTGAGGAAGTTTGGAAGCATCAGAGAACAGACAAAAGCATGCAGAATACATTAGTTCAAAAGTTTTGGTAGATTGCCTCCTTCTGCCAAATTAAGAACTAAATTCTGGGGAGGGGCAGCAGAAACTAAGTTATACCACCTTCAAAGGTTGTACCCTGTGAATTTAATTTGCTACAGAACAGACAATTCAGCCTTCACATAACTATCATGACACAGAAAAAACTAGTTATGGTCCATTTCAAACATCTACACTGAATCAGAGGGTTGCCAAAAGTGTGAGATAACTTTATTATTTCAAATGCTAAGTAAAATAAAACATGCCTAATATTCAGCCCTGGAAATTACAGTGTGGAATGAGTCTAAATTTCATCTGCAAAAGTGATGTACAGAATCCCAAGAATTTCTGATATTTCGTATAAAGCAAAAAAAGGGGAGAAAACTATTTTGATTATAAAACATGAGAAGAGGTACTACATGAGCAGTGCTTTTTAAAAAAAGAAAAGGTACCCCATGGACTTCCGAGAAGACATAGTTTTCCAAAGGGTACCTTGTAAAGTAACTGTATTTCATAACAAGAAAATTATCAGCCACAAAAGTCAAAAACGTTTGCCACATTCTTCATATTTCATGATATAGGAACATGACCTTTATACACATATAAAACAGCAAATCTACTGAATTCAGCTAATCCATGTACGTAGATTAGCACTGATAGATTAACTGTAAACAGACTACAAAAACAAACTTAAACATAAGCAAATTTTTGCATCTATTTTTTATTTTTCAGTAGGTACCATTGGCATAAGTAGCACAAAAATCAGTCTGTATTACGAAGTTTCTAATAGACTAGGTTTTCAAGGTTTTGTTTCGTTTTGAATAAAGTAAACACGCAGACAACGCAAAAGCTTTACCGGGGCATTTCAAGCTAGCAAATAGACAGAGCCTATTTAAGCTCTAACGGATTCCTTCTGCAGACAACAGGCCCCTTCCTTGGCATCAAACCCAAGCAAGAGGTGCTGACCGCTGTGGCTGCTGTTTCTGGTGCTGCCTATCGGCCAGGCTGCGTGTAACACGAGAAGGGAACTCAACGCGACCTTCCTCCATATGGGGAAGGAGAAGAAAGTCACAGGGAGAGTTACACACTTCAGACTCCCCAGATCATTTCTTTGCACTGTATTCCAGGAGTTCTGCAGCCCAAAACAAGGCCAGACCCTGAAAAATTGGTAATGGCTTTAAACTAGAAGGGTGATTCAAGCTAGATGTGAGGAAGAAATGTTTTATAATGAGGGTGGTGAAACACTGGCACAGGTTGCACAGGGAGGTGGTAGATGCCCCATCCCTGGAGACATTCAGGGCCAGGCTGGACATGGCTCTGAGCAACCTGATCTAGGTGAAGATGTCCCTGCTCATTGCAGGGGGTTGGACTAGATGACCTTTGAAGGTCCCTTCCAACCCAAACTATTCTGTGATTCTATGAAAAAGCGTTCGCAGGAAACAAGAGCAGAGACTGGGGAGATGCGAGCTGGAAGGAGTTCACTGGCACAGCCCCAGCCCTGGTGTGAGTGAGGTGGCAGCCGAGATAGAAACACTGGGATTCCCAAGCGAGTGAGGGGAGGGGAGCCTGGAAAGGAAGGGAAGCGGAACCACGCCGGGAAGATCCGCCACAAGCAAGAACAGCAGCTGCAGGGGTCCCACGCCACAGGCGACCTCCGGCCGCCAGCCCCGCCGCCGCCACAGCGCCGGGCCGGGCAGGACGGCGGCGGGAGGGGGCTGAGGCGGCCGCTCCTCCCGCCGTCACCCCGCACGGAGTGACCCCAACCCCAGCCGGCCCGGCACGGCCCTGCCCGCTCCGGCCCGCCCCCTCTCCCGCGCGGCCGCTACCTTCGCCGTGGCGGTGCCCAGCGTGGCGCGGAGGCCGCTGCCCCTCAGCCCGGCCGACACCCGGCTGCAGATCATGGAGGCCGCCATGGCGGAGCCCCTCGGCCCTCAGGTGCCCCTGCCGGCGCGCATGCGCTGACACAGAGACGGCGCTGAGGGGACAGAGGGGATGGGGTGGAGCAGGAAATGCTCGCGCGACTCCTCTGCCTCAAGAACAACGGCCCACGGCGCCGGGGGAGGGGCGACTCTATGGTCTGTGAGGGCCCCGCCCATGCCCGGGTCGGCCGTGCTGCCCCCTGGCGGGGCGGGCAGCTCACCGCCTTCCCAGCCTCTCGGTTTTGAACAACTTTTTTTTTTTAAAAAAGGTTATTTTCCGACAGGGATCCTAAAAAGGGTTGTAATTCCCCCACAACCGTCCCGCCCACGCCAGGCCTGGCTGACGCCATGCGTGTCTGATAGGAGGAGACGGCCTCAGTTCCCTCCTACTGTCCCAACTTCGGTTCTGCTTCAAAATCGAAAATTTGGCATTACTTTTGCTCTGAGAATTTTTTAATATATATTTCAGAGTGTCTTTGTGCAACAACTCAAACATCCACTACCAAACTGAACTGAAGACCCAACATTTCTATGTATTTATCTCACAACCCTTTTTCATTGCCCCTGTATCAGGTTCCTCCACCTGGGACACAAAAACCATTTCTGGCTCATGCAGCTCAAAGCTTCGCCTGTACCTTTGCAATTTAGTATGTGTACGGTCACATCACTAATGAACCAACACAGGGGACAGACATCTCTGCAGAAACCCGTGAACAGACTTTGTGAGTCCCATGGAGGCAAAGCTTTTCCCTTCAAAATAAATCAGTAATGAGGAAAATAGTAGTGGCCTGGGAAAATGCAATTAGAAAACAATATAGAATGGAACAATCTCAAAAGGGGACTGAAAGTCTGTTTTCTTAAACCACAGGCATTTATTTCTCTTGAGTTTTCACTGCTGGCTGAAGAGGCTCTCTGGTTTAATGGTACTCATTAATCACACATCCTCTACCAATAACAAGGAAAAATGCAGCTATTTCCATACATCGTGGATGTCAAAGCTATATCTAATCTGAAGGAAAGTCATGCAGGAGCTGTGATTCTCGTGCGTTTTGTAACTGCAATTACCCTATAACTGGACAAGCTGCATTTTTTTGTTCTGAAACTGAAAATGCACAATCACAGCTTCTCCTTGGGTGAGTATTGCAAAATATAGAATAACCATGGTTCAGTTATTTTGCTTCTGGTCCTCTGCTGTCTCAGTGCCACCTGTTAGCAGTACAGCAAGCTCAGCTTAGCTCTGCACCTCCTGTGTTCAGACATGCAAGGTAGTCACTGAACCTGTAAGCAGCTGCTAAATTTTGGTAGACTGTCCAAAATATTCCGCCACTGCTGATAAAAGACTTGCCTGTGCCAAAGCAGGGGGGGACAAAACAAAAAAGTACGTAAACTTTGTACTCTTTCTCCACCAAAATACCTGTCCTCTGTACACACAGTGGCTCTCCTGTGGCTTCGTCACAAGACAACACTTGTGTGTCATTTCCACGTACAGACTTCATTCAGGAAATCTCACAACTCTGGGAGACTCTGAAATTACCTCTCCCCTAGAAAGGCTATGCAAGAAAGTTTACAAACACAAGCTGGGCAAAACTCAAAGCCTTAAGAGCCCTAAGCTACTCTGTTCAGAGACCGGTACAGGCTGGACTTCAATTATTTGAATGTGATACTGTCTGATTTCCTTGTCATCTGTGAGAACTGGTTTAACTGGGATGCACTGTAAGAATGCATTAATTTCTGTCTGCTTTCTGCCTGATCACCGGTGTCACTGTCTGGCCCAGACTGTCGGTACAACGTGGTCGAAGGTTAACGCAACTCAAACCTTAAAAACATCGGTTCTTGGAAATGGCTCATTCACCTCTTCTTTGTTTTCTTAGAGAAAGAGGAAAATATTATGATCTTGGCTACAACCAGGCAAATTCCAAATGAGTTCAGTTAAAGTCACTTAGGTTTGCACAGGCTCAGCCTAGTTCAATACCCGACCCATACTCGCTGAGATTGTGCAAGGAAAGGGGAATGCACTGTAGGAATCTGATAGATATGCAGATGTTTTGCTAAATCTCCAGAAAATTCTAGATATAGGTTCCTTCCTATCTGAAGTTTAAATGCTGAGATATCTCAGAATAAGCTTTTTAACATGAGACTGAGGCCCTCTCTAAAACTTTACTTAAAGCTACAAAGGAGGAGGGAAAGGGTACATTGCAAATGAGGTAGAAGGAGCAAAGATGTTTTAACAGACAGACAGCTGTTTCAAGCCAAGTAAAGTATCCCACAAGGCTCAGGCATTAAGAAATAGATATGAATTTGCTTTATTATGGATTTACCACGTCTACCTAGTGGCAATGGCACAATTTTATTTGCATCCCAGACCTTATAAGCTCCACTGGTGACCATTTAAGTCAAAAAACATCAGAGGGTCTTGCCAAGGACATCTCAGTGAGAAAGCCAAAGCCTCTGCCAAGGCCATGAGTTTAGAGTGTAGAAAATTTACGAGGAGGAAAAAACAAAACAAAACAAAAACTAAACAAACAAACAAAAAAACACACAGATATTTAGCAGGAGCTTAGAAGCATCTCAGCACCTGTGGAGAAAACCTCACTGTGTTTTCCAGAACACTTGAATATTGAATACAGACAGGAGCCCGCTTTTTTGGTGTGGCAGGTAAGTTAACTTGTTTAGCTGCCAGACCAGCCAAGGTCAGAGTTAAAAACCTGACCTGAAGTAAAGTGAGAATAATTCTTCAATGGTGTCACATTGCTTTACATAGCACATCTTGCAGCCAGTGAATTCTCTCTGCATTGCCTGTCTGCAGAAGTACCATCAGAGTGGACTCTGGACAAACTGCAGGTTGCTAAGGGAACCCTCAAGAACATCTAATGACACTGAACTATTCACTGCACCCATCTGCAGCATGAGCAGGTTATTCCATCTGTCCTTCCAATGACATTTTCCGTGTCTCTCCTGCAAGGATTCTGACATCTTCACCTGTCCTTGCAACCAGCATTTAATGTCCACAGTCTCAGGTCTGGATGGGTGCAGTTTTCTACAGGGGACAGTATGAACATTAAGCACCAGCCCACCATCTTTCCCAATACAAGAACTGGGAAACACCAGGTAAGGCTGGTAGGCGAAAGGTTCAAAGTAAGCAAAAGGATTTTGCTTGTAAAAGTGATTCTTCACAGAGCTAAGCCATGGGGCACCTTGCCATGAATGCTTCAAATGATGGAAGTTTACAGGGGCTCAAGAGCAGTCTTGGTAAGTCTAAAGAAGAGAAACAAGAAGATAGGGATTAAATACACAGAGGCCACCTCTGCCTTGAGAAATCACTAAGCCATAGGTGGCTGTTGAAGAGTATTCAAAAGCCCTGACGTGATTTCTTGCCTATTATGTGCCAGACATCAACTACAGACAGCCAGATACTGTTCTAGATAGATTTTTGCCCTGAGCTAAAGGACACTTTTATATTCTTCTTTCTCAGTCTGCCCTGGGATTGAATAAGCCCAGAAGTTCCATAAAAGCTGGAACACAATCCATCTTTGCCAGCTTACAAGTTGCTCAAGGTCACTTAAAATGTTAATGGCAGAACTACAAATAAAACAGAATTGTGTCACCACTTACACTCATTCTGATGACTCAGCCTTGTCAGTAAACAGCAAAGAAAAAATTAACAAACAATGAAAACAGTAAAAGTCTCTCGTCACAGCATAGATCTAATTTGTCCTATTGCTCTTGCATACACATTCCGTTATTCTCTGAATCATTGTGAATGCGGTGACCACTTTTGCCTGACAGCATGTCTTGATGACAAAGAGTGCTCTTAATGGAAGCCAATATGAATGATAACTCCATCACTGATATAAAAAAGCGTATTCTGGTATTTTAAAAGTACAGGAGTTCATGATAGTCAGTGAACTTCATAGGAATCAACCTTTTTTGTTGTTGTTCAGCTAGGCCCTTTCCAAAGCACAATATTAAATACAAGGATTTTATGTTCTATGATGAGGTACTATGTAGTGTAGAAAATCCCATAGGTCTCATAAATTCTTATATGAAAAGGTAATAAAAACCATTGTTTGGAGCTTAATGTGAAGCCAGCATTGTGGAGAATGATGCAGACCATAAGTTTATAGTGAAGGTAAGGTCATGGCATTGGCAAAGGTAAAATAGGCTACCTTCTGCAAATTTTCCCTTTTGTTACTTAGGGATCCTTTCTTAAGTAGAGTGTTCATTTCAGTATCTCAGCTAGAGGCGAGCAGTCTTTCTTTTCTTTACTCAGTATTCTCCATAGCTTCATTGTTGATCATTCCATCAAATCACTAATTTCTTTGACAGACAGAAGCACACTGGAGATACTGTGAACCCTTGCCTAGTTTTTATCCACTAATTTCCTAACAAAGAAGTTCTCTAGCAGAACACTATTTGATAGCCATGGAAAAGGAAGAAACCAAGTTCAGAGGCAAAGCCTGGAAAGGAAGTCAGGCCACATGGGACCTGACCAGTGACCCCGCCACGTCAACACATCTTTCTCCTCCACTTCCCAATAAGTTCAGGCAGGCAGATCAAGTTCATTTCTCCTCCTGCAATGAAATTTGGATAAACATTGCAGCACTGAACCATGAAGCTAGTCTTTATCATCATAATGCGCTGACTACATCTTTAGGTCCGAATCCTATCTAAACTTTGGAAATAAGCTCAGAGGTACATAGCTCAGGGTCAACATTCAACTGCTTATTGTTCATGCTAAAGTAAACTGTCTATTTGCAGGTAAGAATCACTGCAAGACATTGTCACAAAGAACCTGTACATGTAATAAAAAATAAAGGCATTATTTCTTAGTGTTGGTGTTTTTTTAAAAAAAAAAGTTGGAGCAAAACCTGTTTTCTTACCTATCTTCTTTCCTTCCTCTTCATTGCTATTAAAAAGCATTTTGTGGACTTCAGGAAATTCTAAATGGAGACATATAAAATAGCAAATCTCTTGTAAACTAAAGGGAAAAAAATATTTGACAAGCAATTAATATTATCAGTATGAAAGCATATTTGCAGTAGTAAAGAACTAATATCAAGGAAATCAAGCAAAATCTCAAATTACAAGAAAGCAAACTAAAGCAAAATAGAGGTAGTGTTAAAATCTATAGATCACAAGAATTGTTTGCCACGTGTATAAGGGGGAAAAAAAAAAGAGTGGATTTAGGGATCGAAAGACATTTGTCTTGGTTGATGCACTTGGATGGTAGTGCATCTTGCTGAACAAATTGCATGATAAGCTATTGAATAGGAAATAACTTCTGTCACCTATTCTGTGATGATTTATGCAAGTAATTATATGAATATATCAAGTATTCGGACATATCTTGTAAGAATCTGAGTTCTCTTATGTGAGAGCAAAGAGCAAAGTCTGTTTTACTGCTGTAGAACCAGACTACTGGAGAATCTTGTTTTAGTTAAAATCTCCAAAGCACTTACTGCACAATATCCTAGTAGAAGGTACAGCTACCAACTTCATGCAGGACTCTGCTGATAAGCATGGCAGCATTCATTCCAATTGAATCGGGACAATTTAGTGATTGAATCTAAATGGAAAAGGCAACCCCCAAAAAATTGCATTTGGTTTCTTTCCTTGCTTTGTCTAAAGCAGCTACTCTTTACATTTACTGCCATATACAAAAATACAACAAATTAACTGTGTAGGCAAAATTGGCACTGGCACTTTCAAGCGTAAAGCTTTGTAGCCTTATTAGCATGATGTGTATCTTTAGTACAACTTCATATATTTTTAAGATAGCAAGCTTGAGGAGAAAAAAGGAAAAATATTAATCATGGAATTATACCATCCCTATAGGAGGAAGCTGTAGATTATCAATCTCTCCTAATTACTGCCTTTCCTGTTGTTAAAGGTGGCATAGCTGGAGTGATGCTCTATCTATATTTACCTGGTCAGTGCAGAACCACAGCTGCGTAAAGCAGGCTGGCCATCCTCATGGAAAAAAACTCTGGCACATGACGAAACGGAAGCTGAGTATCAATAAAACAGCTCAGCAGACAAAGGAAACAAGAGCTCCTGTCTTAGAGGCAAGCATGCAGCATCCTACCATGGCAAAAAGGCCAGGATTTTCACCCAGAAACACAGAGACTAGATGCTCTCTTGCCATCAGCACATCTCAAAGGCAGCAGATGACAGCTCATCAGATCAGTGAATCATTTTGGCTGGAAAAGACCTTTAAGAACATCCAGTCCAACCATTAACCTAATGCTGTCAAGTCCACCCCTAAACCATGTCCCTAAGAACCTCATCTACACGTCTTTTAAACACCTCCAGGGATGGTGACTCAGTCACTTCCCTGGGCAGCCTGTTCCAGTGCCTGACAACCCTTTCCATTAAGAATTTTTTTCTAATATCCAATCTGAACCTCCCCAGGTGCAACTTGAGGCTGTTTCCTCTTGTCCTGTCATGCCTCAACTTTATTGCCTATGTGAGCAGTTTTTGACTGAACACTCACTTCTGGTGACTTAACTGACTTGCTGATAAGGGCAGATAGCAGATAACTCTGATTTCTCAGCTGTGAAGCAGAACTACCTCCCAGTTCTAACTGACAGCATCTCAAGGAAAAGTGGGTGAATTCAAGCTGAAGGGACAGGAACATGCCATGTGAGGTGAAATATTCAGGTGGTAAGACCAAGACTTCAAAAAGCTCTGTGCACAAATGGCATGAGGATTTACTGACACTAACTTGAATAGATTTTCATCCTTTGACCATTGAGTGTGTTTTTCCTTATTTTTTTTCCCCCCCCCACAAATCCAAATCATACTTCCCCAATGTATCTGTTAGAAGTAACTGTACTGGCTTTCATGACATTTCCCCAGAAAACTGATGCATAAAGATGGCTTAGTAAACCTACAAAACCTAAACCAAATGAATTAAACTAAGCAACTTCAACTATACCTGACATCTTCACAAGAAATAAAATCATCCACACATGTTCACATTTCGGTAGCTCTGTACATCCCAGGAGATCCCGAAAGACTTAACAGATTCAGGCTTCTGTGATCTTACAGGCTTTGGCTTGAAGGACATGAATTCAGCTACTCGTGTCAGAGTTAGGAGCTACTTGTTCCCATGAAATTAAACAGCAAAGCCATTATTTAAATAAAAAGGTGCAGACCTTTTAATGGATTTCTGTATTTTTTGCAAATACTGAGTACATGAGCTTGTTGGAATAGCTCTTACCTGCTGCCAGAATAGAATCATAGAAGCGTTTAGGTTAGAAGGGGTCTCTGAAGGCCACCTCCTGCTCCCCTCAGGCCACCCCTTGCTCAAAGCAGGCTCAGCTTCCACCTGGTCACGCGGTGCCGTGTCCAGTCGGGTCTTCAGCCTCCCCACGGATGGAGGTTCCACAGCCTCCCTGAGCAACCTGCTCTGGAGTTCTGCCGCTCTCACCCCAACACTCAGCACTAGCAGAGACAACTCAGGCTCCAGGAGACTCCCTTCTGCTCCCAAATGAAAGGAGTTCTGGCATGGCCTTTTTGAGTGAGGCTCAGCTCTCTGCACAATAATATACAACAGTAGAAAAGCACTTTCCATCCAACTAGAGCTGCAGCAGAATCTTACTGATCTATTAAAAAAAAAAAAAAAAAAAAGAGTATTGCAGTACTTTATTATGTATATGTGATCACAGCTTATTTACATTTCAACGTACCATAAAAGCAACATACCATACATTTCCTAGTTTCTGGTATTGATTTCTATCAAGCTGTAACATTACCACAAGGAATGAATTACGGTAAGAGACTTGGTGATTTAGTGGAAGCATGAGGTGTCACATAAATCTTTTGGCTAAAATACAAATGAGGAAACAGTTGACAATGTTCAATTTTAAATTTTCAGTATTAGGGTCTAGGATAACAACCATCTGCTTGAATTTGAGGGAATACCTATACAACTTCCAAGCTCACGTTTCAGTCAGCCTGCTGGCAGGACTTTGATGCCACATGCTGTTGCCACATTCCACCCGGCTTCTGAATGCCAGCTTTGCAATGGAAAATATTTTAACATAATCCTTACATCTTCCAGCGCACACTTCTGCCAAGCGAATGTGAATATGTAGTAAATTCCACAGGCCGGGAACCGCATGCATGAGATTCTGAGAACGACGGATGTTTTCTGGTTGTGTAGCTGCCTTTCAAGCAGCTTTGTACACTGTGTGCTTTTCTGACCTAGTTTATCTATGCATGTTCTTAAGGAACATCTGCATAGTCATTTTAATCTGACATAAATCTGGCCTGTCACTAACATGGTTAGTCCCATCATTCTTGTTCCCAGCTGCTCATACTCGTTGTCTCCCTTGAGCCAATTCACTCCGGTACCTAAGCTGTAAATCATCTCAGGGAACCCATCCTGCTGAAAAATATAATCTTTTTCACAGTTTGCTGAGTTAGGTTTGGCTTCATACTGTTTAATCTGATCTAACTCTATCCCATCCCCTCCCTGTGCTGTCCATAGCATGCTAGAAAACAAATTCCTTTAAAAAAAAAATACTTTTTTCTGAAGCCAGATCGGTTGACTCATCCAGTTCACTGCACAGCCACTTCAACAGCAGCATAAGCGTGAGGAACAAGTGCTTGGGCCTGAAAAGTCAGCACCTCTCTTTCAACAGCAGTCTGGACGTATGCTGCTTTAAACACACTTTCAGCTGTTTATCTCACAGAAGGACTTTGTCAGATTAAATATGAATAAATACAAGAGTACATGACTCATAACCTTGCAAACTTTTCAACCACAGTAGAAGATGCATTTTTGCCTTCTCATTCTTTGCTTGTTCTCATCCCTTTTCTTCAGTGGATGTCTGTTCACCATCGCACTCAGAAATACTGGGCTATATTTACTTCATGATCGGTGCAAAACCTCTGAGTGCATGCCCACATCCTAAATAAATCCTGAAGAGAAACTGCTTAGAACAGATTCAGCCAACAAAACGTGTTTTATTTTCACACAGTATTCTCTGTGCTAATAACCACAAACATAAGATCAAGAAATGGAAACAAATACAAACATCTGCAAACAAGCAGATTTCAAAACATTATCAAAAAAGCTATTTGAAGTCCAGTAAAGGAATAATACTTCATGTCCTTGTTGTGATCAACAGGCTGGTGAGAGAAAATGAAAATCTTAACCTACTAACAAATATTGCAGTTGTTTATAAGAAATATTAAGGTTTCTGTGTTCTACATAATTATCTTTATGTAGTCAATAATTGTAAGAAATAGTATCCTCCTACCAGTCTAACAAGCATAAGGACTGTATGAGTATTTTTTGTATTGAAAAACGTATAAATAGAATCACAGTGGGCCACCCTGAAACTTGTTTGTAAATGCTATTTGGTATAAGGTATAGGAAAAAAGTGACACAAAAATTAGAATGTTTTCATTGTTCAGGTAAACAGCCTTGTGGCGTTTTGATATATTGGACCAGAATGAGCTTAGTCTTTTGATAACATTTTTGTAAGATCTTTGTAATCTTCATTTGTAAATACAGAAAAGACATAACTGACTGATGTATAATCGGGAGATCGGATATAAATGAAGGACCTTGGTTTACAAAAAGTCAGTTATCTCGGCAATTTGCCCGAGATTATTATTTTTTTTTTATTTACTAATGTCAGTAATAGAGGGTGTGGGCTGACATAGCGAAAAAAACCAGCCAACTACTGCCAAAGGGCAGCCTTGTTTCTAGCGTGCCCAGCCAAAGACTCCTGACATTTCCTTCATGCCACTGGGACTCATCTAATGCTGTATTGAGCCAGTTCGGGCAATTAGACGCCACAAAACTGATCTCACAAAAGGCCAATTAAACCTATTTGGCCCTATCACCTTCATAAGTAAATAAAAATACAAGTATTTCAAAACCTTACCATAAAGGTATTTTAAAGTCCTGCAAAGGAATACTTCTTCATATCCCTGTTGTTATCAATAGGCTGATAAATATGACACTTGTTTATATGGAACATTAAAGTTTTAATTTTATATTCCACATAGTTATCTATTCTACATGATTATTATTAAAAACTGTGAGAATCAAGGTAACCATTTGCTAGCAGAAATTCTGTTTTCTTCCTTATCAATCAGGAACCGTTATTCTGCCTCAGATCTGTGCTTCGCCAAGGTTGTGGTTTATTTTTTTATTATTTCTTAGTGATGCTTCAGAATCACACCCATCTCCCAGTGGCCACCGTGGGCTAACAAGAGGGACCACCTTTTAAGTTCCAAAGAAATCTGCACCCTGACCTCCAAGAAACCGAGTTCAATCCACTTTGGTTTTATACATCCCTCATTTGCACAAATGCTTTTTCAATTCTCAGTAACCCCACTAACCCATTTGCATTCAGAGGCCAAAAAAAAAAAAACGAACAGAAATACGAAACGCCAAGCCATTTTGCTGTGCAGGCAGCATTGCTCCCTCTGACGAGGCTGCCTGGGAAGCGCATCGCTCTCCTCACCAGCGGCAGCTGCTGCTCTCGTTCTGCTGGCAGGCCCGTCACACACCGGGTGCTGCTTCCCTCAACGCTCCGCCTGCGACCGTTCATTCGGGGGAGCCGGGTCCCGCTGGTCCCCGCAGCGGCTCCGCGCGGGGCCGGGCCGGGGAGCCCCCCGGCCGGGCCCCGCCCCCAGGCCCGCCCACCGCTGCGCGCATGCGCACCTGGCCCACACCAACCTGTACCTCCTCCACCCCGCCTCCCAAATTCAGGTCGCGGCCCCATTGAAGGAGTCGCCCCTGGGCCTAAGGGAAGCGGGGCCTCCCCCAGCGCTCACGGCTACCATGAGTGAGGCGGCGCAGACCCCGCGGCCCGGGATCGGTGTGGGGGTGGTGGTGACCAGCCCCTCACACCCCAACTGCGTCCTCCTGGGCAAGAGGAAAGGCCCGGTGGGAGCCGGCACCTACCAGCTCCCCGGAGGCCACCTGGAGTTCGGGTAGGAGCCCCGAGCCCCCACTCCTCGCGGCCCCTGGGGCGCGGAGAGCCGGCTGCCAGCCCCGGGCCGGGGCTCGCCTCCCCTCCCCTGAGGCAGCCGTGCCTTCTCCCGCCCGCAGGGAGAGCCTGGCCCAGTGCGCCGCGCGGGAGACGCTGGAGGAGGCGGCGCTGCGCCTGCGCAACGTGCGCTTCGCCTCCGCCGTCAACTCCGTGTGCGCCGCCGCGCGCTACCACTACGTCACCGTCCTCATGAAGGGCGAGGCGGAGCCGGGGGCGGAGCCGCGCAACCGCGAGCCCGACAAGAACGAGGGTGAGGCGGGGGGAGTGTCGTGTCGTGGTCATCCTGTGCCGGATTTTGCACCTGGGACACGGCAGCCCTGGCTGTACGTGCAGACTAGGGGACAAGATGCTGGAAAGCAGCTCTGCAGAGAGGGATCTGGGGGTTCCGGTTGACAGCAAGTTGAACATGAGCCAACAGTGTCCCTGGCAGCCAAGAGGCCAAGCATGTCCTGGGTGCATCCAGCCCAGCATGGCCAGCCGGGCAGGGAGGGGATTGTCCCGCTCTGCTCTGCACTGGTGCGGCCTCACCTGGAGCTCTGGGTGCAGGTCTGGGCAACACAGGATAAAAAGGATATAAAGCTACTGGAGGGTGTCCAGAAGAGGGCTGCGAAGTTGGTGAAGGGTTTGGAGGGCAGCAGTATGAGGAGCAGTTAAAGTGACTGGGTTTGTTCAGCCCTCAGGGACACTGAGGGGAGGCCTCATGGCAGCTGCAGCTTCCTCACAAGGGGAGGAGGAGGGGCAGGCGTTGAGCTCTTCTCTTTAGTGACCAATGACAGAACCCGAGGGAATGGCAGGAAGATGTGCCAGGGAGGTTCAGGCTGGACATTAGGAAAAGGTTCTTTACCCAGAGGGTGGTGGACACTGGAACAGGCTCCCCAGGGAGGTGTCACGGCCCCAAGCCTGACAGTGTGCAAGAAGAGACTGGACAACACCCTCAGACACATGGTGTGAACTGCGGGGTTGTCATATGCAGGGACAGGAGTTGGAATCCATGATGCTTCTGGGTCCCTTCCAACTCAGGACATTCTATGATCCTGCAGCTCTGAGAAAACACTTCCAGTCGGGTCAAGACTTAAGCGGAAAGAGGGTAAATAAATTTAAAATAACTGCTTGTGCAGCAGGGAACGTCATTAGTAATTTCTGCAGAAGAGGCAGAATTGTTACGTGATGAATTTTGCGCTCTGTGTTGGTTATTTGGTTTTTTTGGTTTTTTCCCCCCCTACAGGTTGGGAATGGGTGAAGTGGAATGAGTTTCCTCCAGCGGATCAGCTGTTCTGGGCCCTGCGCTGTTTGAGAGAGCAAGGTTACGATCCTTTCACGGAAGAGCTCAATCACCTAAAGGGGTACACAGGAAGTCACCAGCTGGACTGAAAACTAAATGTACGTTATGTGACAAACCAAAGGACAGACCTGCTTTTTTGGTGTTAAAAAGGATGTATCAGGCTCACTCTGCTCATGCGAAAGTATTACCCTTACTAAAGCCAAGAAGATGCCAAATGTTTCAGTACTTTTGTCATATTTCATGTGAAAGTTGTCTCCCAATCCAGAGTTATTTCTAGCTCTATTGGTTAACAACTGCTTTTTTTCTTTTATAGAAAACTCAGAGTGTTTTATCTGCTTAATTTTTATATAGATGAATAGCCCTTGGGAAATCAGAATTTGAGAAGGTTACTCACTTGGAAACAGTTGCAGCATCAGGCTCAGGGGAAACTGATTTGTTTAAACCACTGTCCTGCTTTCTATGTAAAACTATTTTGTATATCAGGCTGCTTTCCTGTAATTATAAATCTTGGGAGGATTTTTAAACTTAACTGAAGCTATGAGACAAGGATAAGATACTGTCGTGAACAAAAGTCACATTTTCTGGACAATACCTCGTTCTCCTGCAGACAGCAGTGCATTATAAACATGAAACGGTTTTGGTGGCTTGTTGCAGGGAATGACAGATGGGTGTAATTCTGTATGGCTACTGGGAATTGATAGAATTGTTAATTTTCAGTAATGACTAAGTCATTTAATTGGTACTGAATGAAACCACAGTACACAAAGAGATAGACATATATATATAAAAATCACTAAATAGCTCATTTTTTTTAGTCTTCAGGGTTCTTTGAAACCACAGGTTTTGTCTGTTTCCTTTAGATACACCTATTGTGCAAAATCACAGAATCACAGAATGTCAGGTATTGGAAGGGACCTCAAAGATCATCTAGTCCAATCCCCCTGCTGGAGCAGGAACACCTGGATGAGGTTACACAGGAAGGTGTCCAGGCGGGTTTTGAATGTCTCCAGGGAAGGAGACTCCACAACCTCCCTGGGCAGCCTGTTCCAGTGCTCTGGCACCCTCACTGAGAAGAAGTTTCTTCTGAAATTTAAATGGAACCTCCTGTGTTCCAGTTTGTACCCATTGACCCTTGTCCTATCATTGGTTGTCACCGAGAAGAGCCTGGCTCCATCCTCGTGACACTCACCCTTTATATATTTACAAACATTAATGAGGTCACCCCTCAGTCTCCTCTTCTCCAAGCTAAAGAGACCCAGCTCCCTCAGCCTTTCCTCATAAGGGAGATGCTCCACTCCCTTCAGCATCTTCGTTGCCCTGCGCTGGACTCTCCCAAGCAGCTCCCTGTCCTTCTTGAACTGATGGGCCCAGAACTGGACACAATATTCCAGATGTGGTCTCACCAGGGCAGAGTAGAGGGGAAGGAGAACCTCTCTCAACCTACTAACCACCCCCCTTCTAATACACCCCAGGATGCCATTGGCCTTCTTGGCCACAAGGGCCCAGTGCTGGCTCATGGTCATCCTGCTGTCCACCAGGACCCACAGGTCCCTTTCCCCTACACTGCTCTCTAATAGGTCATTCCCAAACTTATAATGGAACCTGGGCTTGTTCCTGCCCAGATGCAAGACTCTATACTTGCCCTTGTTATATCTCATTAAATTTTTCCTGCCCAACTCTCCATCCTGTCCAGGTCTCTGGATGGCAGCACAGCCTTCTGGTGTGTCAGCCACTCCTCCCAGCTTGGTGTCATCAGCAAACTTGCTGACAGTGCACTCTAGTCCCTCATCCAAGTCATTGATGAATATATCAAATAATACTGGTCCCAGTACCAACCCTTGAGGGACTCCATAGATACAGGCGTGAGATACCTTTAATTTCTTTTAAATAAAACGTAAGCACAATATTGAAATATTAAAATTGTCTGAAATTATGAATTGAGTTGTTAGTTCTTAAAAGAAATTATCTTAAAGAGTTTAAAGCTCTTCCTTACTTTACACATAAGTTTTCTTAAATTTAGATGGCTCTTTTTACTGAGAAGCAGAGTGATACAAGGTATAAGGATCCTACTGACAATTACAAGCCTCCTGCTTAGAATTTGAAGTATTAACTATGTGCAGCTTCCCTTAGGACAGATTTTTTTTGTCTGAAGTGAAGATGATAACATTATAAAGCAGTTTTGAAATGGGAAATATCACTGAAAATTCCTTTAATACTGTATCTTTGTAGAAAGCTTATTTTTTCTGTTCAAAAGTGGAGATTTTCTTCCTGAAAGCAACTTTATGTACACTGAAAATTGCTCCATTCAGCTGTCAATGGGCTGTAGGATCATTTGACAGATGTCCTGCCCATCTGTCCCAAAGAATAATGGGGAAAAAAATTAAAATGATTTAGTGCAATTTTAAACTTTAGAAGGCATCTAGCTCCTGATAGGAAAATAGGGGTCACTGTTAAATGTTTTGTCATGAAAAAATATTTTACCATTAATGGTTATGTTCACTCTGTTGTAAATATACAAGTTGCTACTGAAATGAGGACACAAACAGTATGTCCATATGTCAGGGTTTCTGTATCCTTTCTAAGTGGGCTGGTTAAATGACTACAGTGCATTACTGCAGTCAGCTGTCACTAATCTCTAACTTGAATAACTTGCTTTTTATGTATTGTGCATTCGCTCTTTTTTTTCCGCCCAGGAAAATACGGTTCTTAGTAGTTTTTAGCTGCCAAGACTTAGTCCTTTCAACTAAATGTTATATTAACTTTGATTTTGGTACTTTTGCTAAACAGAAAAATCTATTATGTACCACTGAATAACAGAACACTCAGTTAAAACTTTGTGCTTTGCTAAATTGCTTGTAGCCGACAGAATTCATCCAGAATAGCATTAGTTATCTAGCATTGAAAAAAAATACTCCTAAACAGTACATAGTTTTGAGCACTGGTGTAAAGAAACTGATTAGGATGCATCTTATACCCAGAGTCTGATTTTATGCTAAGTGAACAGTTGGTAGAGCTGTCTTCTTACCGTTTCTTAGATGTAACACATTGGTCCCATTTAATCCTTTAATAGACTAGCAAACAACCCAGAAAAAGAAGTGGTCATTGCTTCTGTTCACTCTTATTTATGTCTGGAAACAATCGCCTACCTCCACAATATTTCAGTTAATGAATCATATGATATAGCCATGTAAGAGGTAGACTGTACATTACACTTTCAATGAGTTAATTATCTCTATTTTTAGTTCCAAGAAAAGAATGTCCTTATAAATGAGAAGACAAAAGAGAATAGTGAGCTGTGGCTATGTCAGAAGATGTGCTACGAGAGGGGCATTGAAGCAAGAAAATACTAATCGCATGGTACAAAGCATTAAAAAACTTCATTTTGTAATATTGTGTATGATTCTGATCACAGGTTTAAGAAAAAAACAATGAACAGGGCAGGCAAGGTTAACTAGGATAATTGAGAGGCCATGTGTATTGAGATTAACATGAACTAATGAGGAAATAGTTCTCTATAAAGAGATTGGGGGTAAAGAAAGAAGAAAAGATACTAAATCAAAGTTAAAATACATCTATATTTTAATAACTTTAGATAGCAAAATAGAGGGGAGATTTTAATAACTCTGAAAATACTTCCAAAAGGAAACAGCTGAGACAAAACCAAATTCCCCATTTCTCTTTTAAAACCAAAAAAACCCCCCACAGTCCCATATTATGTGATTGAATGTGACTAAAGAGATCCTTTTCACTTCTACATCCTTATTGGATTTGCACATATATTGGTCATACGTGGCAGCATTACTGACAGCAATATTTCAAAGATTGAGCAAATGCAGAAGGACCCAATTTATCAGGTATGTCCTGTGAGGAATCTACAAAATGGAAAAGTGGAGAGAATTGTGATCTGTGCTTCAGGAAGCCTCTTTGCAGGGCAGAAACCTGTAACTGCCGTGAGCTACAGTTCACGTACCTAACCCTCTGATCAGATCACAAAACAAAAGAGAAAAGTAGCTGTCAGAAAATGACTCCTGAAGAAAACAGACCAAGGAAAAGGAAAGTCAAGGGAAGGACCTTTGGAAAGATGAAAGAACTTTCTAGCTGAGGCAGGAAACGCAACTGCTGAAGTAAACAAATTATCAGGTTCAAAGAACTGAAAAAATATAGATGACAAGAAGAAAGAATCTGTGAGCACTTTGAACTGAACAGAGCTGCACCTGCAGCATGCCCCAAAGCGTGTCATCTCCAGGGCCCCAGGATGCACAACCAAAGTATTGGTGACACCTTGCGAATGGGCACCCTATGTCCTGCCAGTGCTGTGAGTACCTGATAGAGCTCAGCTGGAAAGCACAGACTTCCAGTTCCTGACTGCATCAGCTGCTTCTAATATTGACAATCTTCTGAAACTCAGTCAGAATTCAACCACACACTGGGATAAAATGTGCTGAGTATTGAAGACACACAGTAACTCATCTAAGTTTGAAAAATGAAACAAAGTTACATCAAAGCTGAGTTTATTTATGACAAATAATTCATTATATATTACAATAATTACAAACTTTTTTTTTCTTTTTACACCTTATTGCCACATTTTTGTTCTCGGCACACACAAGATGATCGAGAGCATGGATTTAGGCAGTAACAAAAAGATATTAAAATTACAAATTCATGCCTCATTTCTAAGCCATAGAAAAGGCGATCATCAAAAGAGTAAAGTTACTAACAAACATACAAGGGGATTCCCCTTACACCTTTTTTCCCGGGAACTTTTGTCACCTAATGTATAGTAAATATATATATACACACACATGTGTCTCTTGCAAACATACATATTCATCCATTTACATAATCACTGGAAATTTGACATCTCTCCTCCAGCAGAAAGCTCCCAGTTATTTTACTTCAACATCTAGTGGAAAAAAACCAAACAATCTGAAGTCCATGGTTTTAAATTAGTCACCCTGTCTCTGAGCCAGCGGTTATCTTCTCCCTACACAGGGCCGCCAGCATAAGAAAAGGGTATTGCAGTTTGTGACGAACAGCATCCAACCTGCCTTCACCACAGGAAAGGTCTACTCAGGATACTGTCCGTTTTGTACCTAGTCTGAGTCACTGCTGCTGCTTGAGGAGTCTGTTGACATAACTTCTACATCATCTTCATTCTCTTTATTGTGTCCTGGAGGCTCCAACATGAAGTCATTACTATGATTAGGAGGTAGCATGTTCATTGACATATCACTTGATTGCCAAGGATACTGAGGAGCGAGCACATCTGGAAAAAAGGGACATAATCCATCAAACTACCTGCTTTGTATACTGACAATGAGACAGCTCAAACAGAACTCCAATTTAAAATTAAATCTTAAAATCCTTTCCGAATTTTGGACAGATGAAACCCTCCAGTAACAGATGGAAAATATCTTATGATGGAGCCATTCTATCCTTCTTTGCCTCTATTTATGGAGGTGGCTCTTGATCTCTCATCACTTCGCTTCAAAACAATATGTATTCGTACAGAGCTTTTCATCTTCAAAGCACAGTTTGAACTGACTTTACATTCACAATCTGGCAGTAATGAGAATGGTCACCCTTTGTCAGTGCAAAAATAGGTATTTTTTAATCTAATGTTTTAATCTACGGTAGACCACAGAAATTCAGAGTAAAAGGCTTTGTCCAAATTTGGCTGAAACACCTTGGTTATTGTTTTTCCAACAGTAAATATGGTGCATCAAGTGCAAAGGAGAAGAGTATCCTACAAAACCAGGACCACAGAGATATCTGAGAGGTGGGAAAGCCCCACTGTGCCCCAGCCAGGCCTGCCTCAGTTGCCTCTGTCTTCTCTCAGCTCTCACTGTTTCTTCTCTTTTCCTCCTACTTCCAAAGCCATCCCATCCTGCACTCCCTACCAAACTACCCTTTCCCCCAGGACACTCCCTCGTCTCTCCCTTCCTTGCCCCCAAAACAGCTCCAATTTCAAAGCTGTAGTACATATCTATATGCCACTTTTGCTCCAGTCCTTTTAATTTATGCTCCTACTGCTGTGCTTTAGTTCTCCACTTACTACGAGACACTGTGGCTAAGTCTATCCCATAGAAGAAACCAGCTATCTCCCACCTACAGCATGAATTAAAAATAATCAGGCAGAGTCAGAAGTGAGCAAAAGCCCATCTATGTGGGGCTGAGTAAAGAAAAGAGAGAGCACTGTCAAGCAGGGGGTCATATTTAGTAGACTTAGGCAGCACTCAGGTGCCACTTAACTCAGAAGCACACAGACTCCACACACATGGTGGCTTCTTATCTTCAAGTATGCAGACACCTGAGATGCTACATACAAACTACAGCCACAGTTCCCTAATACCAGATGCATTACCTGGCTGCACAAATCTGACCCACCAGCAGACGTCAGGACATAATGCAGCCTCCGTGCCACTGCTGCGCCTGCTTTAGGAAGACCAGTAGTACCAGGTGGTCTCATCCCAGCTGTGCTGAAGTTAGCCAACTTCATTTGAATCAGCTGAGAATGTAAACCAGTGGTTTACATCCTGTGGCCACACTTCAATGCTGGAACCAGTCCACTATTGAACCAGGTTGGATGTGTGCGCTAAGCAGCCTCAAAGTTTTGAGGCTACCAAGCAGCCCAGTGGCTGGCTTGCAGACTCAGGAAGGACTCTGTAACTGGACATTTTTCTGCAGAAGTCTCTAAAAGGACTAGATCCCCTAATTTGCATTCCCAAGACACTCCTCCACACAACCAACAGATTCAGGATCCCTGCACGAAATACTGAGGCAGCCTCTACTTTCTTTTAAATGAAGTTTTGATTTTTCCCTCTCACCTGACAGTTTAGTAATTAGAGGATTTCCCCAGACATAGGAGACTCAGATTAAATTAACAAGTTTATTTGAGGAGTTTAAATCCCACATTTTCCAGCTTCTCAAGGGAAAGTCCTAAAGAGTGGGCTTTCAGTTCTCACAGAGACAGAACTCAAAAGTAAAAGGACCAAGTCTGCATCCTTAAGGCAGAGTAGTCAGCCAGAGGAGACTCTACCAAAGCTTATGCAAATAAATGCTCTAACTCCATGAGGAAGACACAACCTTAACATCTCCTCTGGCCCTATTTCAAAAGGACAAAAAAGATACATGGGCCCATCTTCAGCATTTCCCTGGTGGGTTGCTAGAGAGAGATGTCAGGGTCCCACTCCTACTCAGGTCACTGACCCATTTTATCCAAGGCCAGAAGTTTAGAAAACTAGATGATGCAGAACTTCAAGTCACTTCCTCAGAGGTGACAATAGGATTACACAGATGGTCAGAAACACAAAATCCAAGTTTACCGTTTCTCCAGTGGAGTCGTGATACAGGGCTTTTTTATATATTCAGTATAACTTTTGAAAACAAGCTTTTCGTAACATCTTCAAGTGGCTTAACAGGTAAGAACTGTTACAGATCTCCTATGAATCCAAACTAAGAATTTATCCACAATTTAGTCTAACCATGGTAGATTAATGCTGCACAGGTACAGAACTACTGAGTTCTTGATTTGGTTTCTGTAATTTACTGCTAAATTCTATTCTAACACGAATGAATGAATCCTACTGAAGTCAATGAAGTGCCCATTTCACTAAGCAATTAAGGGACTAAAGCTCGATTCCTGCACTGAAGGTACTACCTCACCAGCTGTCCTTTGCAATGTCTTTTCAATCCAGAACTTCCTAGCAAACACACTTGCTATACGGAGCATAGACTTAAAGGAAGGTAGAGGATTAACAATAAACCTCTTTTCTTCCAAATACAGCTTTCACAATTCCATAGTTTGTCACCACTGCTAAGAAAAGTTTGCTTTGAAAATGCTTCTAATATGATATTACTTAATCTACAGCAATTTCAAATAAATTACTTGAAGGGCAACTGAGTTGTGATTATATTGACTTAGTTGTAGTGTTTGAGGTATGATTTAGCATGAAATTATGCAATTTCTAATTGTTAACATTATTTACTAGATCTTCGCTGCTGCAGAACGTTAGACATAATTTCTATTATTTAACTCTGATTTGCCTTTGCTAAGGGTAATGTATAATTGCTATGACTGTACAAGAATCAAAGAAAAGCAAAACAAAACGTGAGTTTCTCTTACCTGGCAGTCTGCCCGCTGCAAGTGCATCCCCTGGTAAGTGACCATTGACTCCATTGGTGGATGGGTTGTTCATCTGACCCAAGAGACCACTCCTCATTTCCAGATCTGTAGGATATGGCCTACGTGGGTCCCCTTTATGAAAAAAAGCAAAGGAATGTTTTAAAATATTGAACAATTTTCTCACAGACATTATTTTTTTTCTTCAGTGCCTAGGTTTCTGAACAAAGGTACCCATACTCTGATTGCTTGAATCAGCAATGAACATCACGCCTGTTTTGTTAAAATTCAAGTCTGTGTCTTTCACATAGACTTTCTTTGTTCATTCAAACTCGGCAGAAAAACGTACTTTAAAAAAAAAAAAAAAGTTTAGAAGATATCTTTGCTCTCTCTGCTACTTCACAGCTAAAAAGCAGACAGGAATTGGAAAAAGCACATTCTTATTTTGGACAAGAAGGATAGTTCCCCAAATTGAAACCTGACATAATGAAAGCCCTGCCTCTGACTCCGCTGATTACTAAAATCCTCTGAAAATAATATTATAAGGGGTAAGGGGCAGGAGGGAACACAACCAAGCACATGGAAGAGTCTTTAACATACTTGGTTCTAACCTATAATTGGGGCAAACGTTCAGGGGGAAAAGGCAAGCAAAGGAGAGCACTAGGCCAGTCAGTCAATGGAAGCGTGCAGTTTCATAGCCTTTTGAAGATGTACGTAAAGTCTACAAGACTTTGGATATCCATTCTTGTTGAAAATATTAGATATAACAGCTGAAAACAATGTTACTCTAATAAAACCCAGTGTTTTTCACTGTATAAAAGCATTATAAGACCAGATACTGACCATGCTTTATTGTAAAAAAAAATTATTGTCATAAACATGATAGTTACCTGGTACCCATGTCAGAGGGGCACAAACAGCATTGCTAGCACTGATCCTATGGGCATATTTGATTATTTCTTCAGAGGAAATGGCACCTGGAAGAACAGAAGAAAAGTTACTATATTCTCAAGACATCGCATCCTTCCATTATTTCAGAATATTGGACACGAATATCTAAAAGATTTGGAATGTAACTTTGTCAAACATTAAGAGCATGCTTCAAATGCAATGACTGACTAGACTACGCAAGAACAAGCTTTGCAGTGAACTGATTTTACAGCCATGAGTTCAGTACACCATTATCGTCTGCAGTTCTTCAGCCTGTGAAAAACAACCCAATCTCTTAAGCAGTGCACTTGACAAGCACAATATGTAAGAAAACTGCAGCACCTGCTTTATAAAGGAATTTTCTGTAGCAGAGGAATTTTTGTGTTTGTTCAGTAACTGTAGAGCATACACGCAGGAGCCTTTTGAAATATGTGCCTGTATTACAGTAATAGAAACTTTATGAAATTCCTTGATTTATTAGATGAAAGAGGTATAGCAAAATAAAAGGCACTGCAAAAAAAACACCATGAAAATGCCTCCCACAAAAAGGAAAAAAAAAAAAAGAAAAAAACAAAAGAGAGAGCCAGTTTAGCTTGGTAAGTGCCACAGAGTGGCAGGAATTGCTGCAAATATTATACAAACCATTATCACCAGCTAGTCAGTCTTTCAAACACAATGCACACGCACACAAACATTCTCGCCCTTTCCTCAGCAGACCTGCTGAGGCAACTTAGCGAGACACTTAGGTAATCAGATATACTATTATCAGTCCAAGAAAAGTGTTGAGACACTTGAATTTAAGTTTAATATTAAGATATCTTTGCACAAAAAATAATTAATTCCTGCCTTTTTTCTGAGGAAATGGTTATAGGTTCATAATGAAATGGAAATTTGTTTACACATAAAGAATCCAAAACCTGTGATGGAGAATTAAAAAAAAAATAAAAAAGAAAAATAACCCTAACTTGAGCTCACTAGCAACTTTCTTTACAACTGCATTTACATAGTATGTACAATCATGGATACTTACCTTTTCTTGCCTTTTCAATTGATTTCAGCTTTTCCTTTGCTTGATAAACAGCTGTTGCCTAGTTGTAAAAAAACAACAAACAAAATAAACCAAACTTTCAATGCATCTTTAATTTGTAAACTTCTACACAAAGTCATCTGTGTGAATAAACCCTTGCATTTAAATGCATTTTAAGAGAGAAACTATTCAGTGAACATTTTCGAAACATATAGAAATAAAGTAGGTTTGGAAGAAAATTAGCATTATAAAACAAAACTGAATACCATGATAACTAAACAGTATTTGACTACTTGAAAAAAAAAAAACAACCAACCAAACAAACCACTAAGCTCTTACAAGGTTTTAAATATTTAAATCTTCTCAAACTAACAAAACGGCACCATCTCCAGAACCACCTTTTTCACAAGTAAATGCTCAAAAGTAAACACATCATTATGAACCTACCAGTATGTGCTCTGCTTCTTTCAGTTGTTTCTGCAGCTGCTGAATATCATTATCTCTCTTTTCTACTACCTTTTCTAAAAGCTGCATTTCATGATGGATTTTCCCCTGATCAACTGCCAACTTCATTAGCTCTTGAAACTCTCCATCTCTCTGAATCAGCAGTTCCAGGATCTATTGAATAAGAGTTTTGTAGAACTTTTAATTTAGTTAGAGTAACAACACACTCTCAATTGTGCTGCAAAGAAGAGTAACTGACATCCATAGGAGTATTTATTTGCATTAAAAATGAAACAAAATTTCTTCCTCTGTTTGCAGAAACAGCCTATGAAGCATACATCAAATGAACAACCAACCAACCAACATGAAGACCAAGAATGCCTTTGTAGTGAGGCCAAAACCTCATCATCACCATTAGCCTGAGTAGAGGCAAGGACAAAGCAAAAAATAAAAAAAGGAAGAAAATAGAAGTAAAGCATTGTGTTTACCCAGAGAAATGCAGTTTGGAAAGTCAGCTTACCTGGCTCTCCTCTCCTGCTTGTGGAAGCTTCTGATTTCTTGAAATTGCTAAAATTTCAATTAGCTCCCTGAAAAGAAAACTCTGTGTTTGCACAATTTTCTAGGGCATTATTTATAAATCACATCAAGTTATCTCCAAACTGTCAGAGTACTGATATCATTACAAAAGTATTCATGGACTGGAGTATTTTATAGTTCTATAGTACAGTGTTGGCAAGGATTTCTCAACTAAGAGTAAGTCTCTGAATACTCTCATGCTTGGAGCACGTTTTCTTCTTTGTGCTTTGAGCTCATGAAGTGCTCGTGCATTTATACCCATGAAATGCACTAAGTTCCTGCCAAACTACATAAGACAAGCAGAAGCTGAGAGAAGAAACACAATGAAACGCATTCATACCCTACTTCTACTGCCTTTGTTGCAAGAGGGCATGACAGTTGTCTTCACTATTTTACTTCTCTACTTTTCCTCCGAATTTTCCCCAACAGAGCAAGTTTCACACTTGGTTTTAGACCACTTAAGTCTACACTCACAAACACCCAGAGAGTTTGTCATGAAACTACTTTTAAAACAAGTATTTCCACAATGGTATACTAGTTGTATATCAAATACACAAAAATACAAAAAAACCCAATAATATTCTGGTGCTAGGTCAGAAGTGCTTCCAGGTACCCATTTACTTTGCCATCCTTCTAAAAAGCCATCAAGAACCTCAGAAGGGACTTGCTAAGCAACAAGACCATGATGCAAAAAAGGCATTTGCTGTAAATTCAGCAAACTTATTTAGCTTCTAAGGCTATGGATGGCAGTTCAACACTATGCATGAGTAACTGTCTATTTGAAGACATTGTCTCTGCAACAGTACTGATTCTTTGCTTGCTCAGTGCAAGCAGCTCAATGGGATGTACGACACCAGTAGCGTCAGCACCTTAAAACGAAATTGAGCACTTTTCAGAATGTTTGAAGAGGCCCCTCACCAGTAAAACTCTAAATAGCATCTTGGTCTATGTCTCTTGGTCGTTGCTTGTTAGGGAACTTCCCTAACACTCCCGAACACTAAAACTTTAAAAATTAAAATTAAATTAAAATTTAAAACTTGTCATTATCAATAAAGCTTTATTCTACTTGACCAATACTGAGCAGCAGCAAATAAAATCTGTTTAAGTAGGTCAACTACTGCCATCAAGGCAGATGTCATGGAAGGCTGTAATTCTGTCCATGTTAGCCAGATAATGGATATATGCAGATTCAAAGCTATACAAAGCTACAGAAAAGACATGTTGCTTAATTTTTGCCCCTACCACCAAACCAATATCATGACTGTGAAAGGCCAAGCTCCATGATGCTGCAACACTTTGTTGATCAACAGGATGATTCACTAAATGCTGCTGAGGCTTGCTCTGGATTTATTATGGTAGAATATTAGTCCCAAGATTTAAAAAAAAAAAAAAAAAAAAGTTTAGATAAAGAGCAAGTTTGGGTTTTTTTCTTCTTTTCCAAAAACTCACATGTCACAAAATCTAAAACTGAAAAAGTAACTGACCAATATATTTTCCTTGTCATACCAGTGGTAATCACACAGAGTGAGCCAGCCACATAGACAATATGGGTTATTGCCTCTGATGAAGTTTTTCTAAGGCCCTGCTCTCCTCGAGAGGAAAAAAATAATTAGGAACCAGTTTAACTGCAGTGCCAGCTGTGCCTCCACAACATGGTCCCCAACTTGGATGACGGTTACCAATCCAGCCTCAAGAGCATGGACTAAGTATCTAAGCAATTCTATCACTCCAAAGACAAGCTCTGCAGCCTACTTTAGAGAGTGTAACACTAATTCAGGCAGTGACCATAGAACAGTTTGGGTTGGAAGGGACCTTCAAATGTCACCAAGTCCAACCCCCCTGCCATGAGCAGGGACATCTTCAGCTAGATCAGGTTGCTCAGAGCCCCGTCCAGCCTGGCCTGGGATGTCTCCAGGGATGGGGCATCCACCACCTCTCTGGGCAGCCTGTGCCAGTGTTTTACCACCCTCAGTGTAAAAAATTTCTTCCTCATGTCTAATCTGAACCTCTCCTCCTTTAGTTTGAAATCATTACCCCTTGCCCTACTGCAACAGGCCTGCCAAAAAGTCTGTCCCCATCTTATAGGCCCCTTTTAAGCACTGAAAGGCCGCAGTAAGGTCTCCCCAGTACGGCTTCAGTCATGCAACACCACCTGCAAATTTCTTCTTTAAACATAATTATTAGTGACAAATTTAAAAGGCTAAAATCGGGGTAGGGGTGCGCACCTCGCAGGAAACGCAGGTGTCAACCAAGAAAGAAAGGCAAACGGAAGAACAAGGAATACCTTTCCTCCTGCTCCGAGAACAGGAGATCGGGCAGGGCCGGCGGTTTCCAGCCCGCGGCGGGGCCGAGCGCGGGGCCGGACCAACCGCCGCCCGCAGGAGCCGGCCCGGGCACGGCAGCAGCGCACGGACACGCGTGGCCCGGGCCGGGCCGTCCTCCCGCCCGCAGCCCAGCGAGGGGCTGGGTCAGGCCGATCCCTTCCCAGCCCAACCCCGCGGACACCCGCTCCTCCCGCCGCGCCCGCCGGCGGCTCCGCGCACGTACAGCGCCGAACGCCGCCACTCTAGGCCCCGCCGCCACCAGCGAGCCTCCCACCCCGGCACCGGGCGCGGGGGGCAGAGCGCGGTACCTGGCCAAGAGCTCCAGATCCTCCAGCGCCGCCAGGAGCCGCTCCCGGGTGCTGCTCCGCTCCCCACCTCCCCCGGTCGCCGCCGCCATCACGGTGCCGGGCGCGGACCCCAGCGAGAACCGCCCCCCGGCGGCGGCGCCAGGCCCGTGCGGGCGGCCGGCAGCGCCCCCGGCGGCGGAGGTGCGAGCTGCAGCCGCCCGGCGGCCCGCGCATGCGCAGGGCGGCGCGGCGGCCGGGAGGCGGGAAGAGGCTGAGGGGTAACGGCTCCCGGGAGTCACGGCGGGGCCGGGGAGGGAAGGGCCGGGTTGGGTGTGAGGGGAGAGGAGGTCACGTCTGCCTCGGCAAAGCCAGATGGGTGTTTGTAAACGCCGTCTGCCGGAGCTGGGTCGTTACGCAAGCACCTGCTGCTTTTCTGAATGCGCTCCCTGTTCCCGGGTTTCCACAGAAGGGCCTCTAAATCAGATTCAGATGTCTACTAAAGGCACAGAAAAACTGCAGAGGAAGGGCTTGCGTTTGAATTACATCCTAAGTTTTCTAACTCAATTTTCGAGAGTTCCGATGTCCAAAAATCCCTTTTATCAGATGGAGGATGAAATGGCGCTTCACTAATGGCCGAAGAAAGTTTAAGTGTCTGATACTGAAAATGTAATGAAACCCCGAGCTTTAAATCAGACAGTGCCGAAGAGCCTTTTCGTGGCCTGTCAGTGTGCTGAGCGACAGGAGCCAGCAGTGACCTGCCTGACATGACTGTCCGTGGGGCTAAAGGCAGCTCTGCATCCGTTTCAGGGGTCTGCGCACCGTGATCGGGGCAGGTAACAGATGCAAATCCTGCACACGATCCTGCCAGAAGTCCAGCTATAATTAAAAAAAAAATACTGGCGTGGGGTTTTGTTGTTGTCATTGTCGGTTTTTAGTGTGGCTGGTGCTGTAAACAAGCCTCTAGCTCTGGGTGGGGTCACAGTGAAGCCGGTGGAATTTTTTATATTCATGAAACTTTCAGTAATACGAAGAGACTGCAAGAGAAGCCGGGGTGGAGGGCAGATGAGGGAGCACGGAGCGAAAGCTGATCTAGGGCAGAAGAGCAGGGAGCCCCCAGACCTCACGTTCCTCTGCTGTCAGTAGGCAGCTGCAAAACCTGCCAGCAAAAAGCAATTCTCTTCTGATTAGACAAAGCACTAGATGAATGATAACATCCTTAACTGTTCTGGTATTTACTCTGATTATCTTTTTACCTTCTGCAATAAGTATGTCCCTGAGAAATTTAGGCTTATAAAAAAAAAAAGGGCAAGAAACTCATTAGTCAGTGATTCTTTGAATTGTGGTTTAAATAAGCAATTCAGTGTTATGAGATTTGTGATAAAGCAATGAGATTTGGCAATCCTGAGAAGATAACCCTGCCAACAGGAGTTATTTAAAATTCATTTACAATATACAAGAACCCTCAATGTTCTGATTGTAGATAGTTTAGGAATTCTCTAAACTACACACCAGATAAAATCTCATCAAATAGTTCTGACCTTTAAATAACTTTTGCTTGCTTTTCTTCCTCCCCTATATTTCTCTGACTTTGTTCAAGGAAAGATGTGATGCTGTCTGGTTGTGCATCCAGTTCACTGATTTGTTAGTATCTGTATGGGTGCACAAACAGAAAGAAATAGCAACTTTGAAAACAAAGCAGTCCGTCCGCTCAATCATGTTCTTCCTCGCATTCATTTTGACATCTGAGTTATTTAGACCTGAAGCACTTCTGAGACATATCAGGGCCATAATACTAGTTTCACTAGAGCTAAAATCTTGTGGCGTTAATAGGACACCCAAACTTGGCAGGCCAAGGAGTGAATATTGGTTATAGGAGGTTTGTGCTGGCTGATCTTGTGTCCAGGAGCCTTTTGACAGCAGTATTTCTCCCACCCAACCAGGCCAATACCACCAGTCTTTCACTGGAGGCCCTGTCTCCCCGCTTCCCAAGCTGCTGCCCTTCTCTCAGGCAATGTGGACATCCAGCTGCTTTCTCCCGCCCAGTCCTCCCGCTCTCCTTGCCCTGGGGATTCAGCAGTGTCTGGGAAGTGTGGGTTCAGAGGCAGAGACTTTACTTGTGCTCCTGCCTCTATGTGGGAGAACAGGGTGAGAGCAGAGGCATCGGGCAACGCCTGCCCATGTCAGGACACAGAAAGTCATTCAGGCTATGTCAGAGGGGTTGTCTCCTGCAGGACAAAGGGAAAGGCTGTGTGAAATGGGCTCATGCCCCATATTTGCCCCATGGGCCCATTTCTTTAAGACCAAGTGGATCATTTGCTGAATAGATTTCTGAAACACTTGCCTATACAAAACAATAGAACCTCTGTTTCCGCAGTGTTGGTTCCTCTGTTTCCTCAGTTCTTCAGTGCTTTTGGCCTTCTTTCCCCTGAGTAAACTTTTTTCATAGTTGTGTTGGTTTTGAGCCAGATCTGCTTCTTTAAAACTCATGCCCCTCCTGAATAACTAAGCATTGTTCCCAATTTTTTTTCCAGCAGTCTGAGAACATTTTAGGTTGTGTGGCCCTGAGCGTATCTTTCTGTCCACAGTGAGAGTATTAGACATTTCAGAGCTCTACAATTTCAGATTGTCTTTTCAATGGCATACTGAATGTATTATTAAGAACCCATTAGCACAAGCAAAAATGGCTTATTTTATCCTGTTCATTTGAGTCTTGTCTCTTCCAGAATGGGCCTTTAAGTGATGATCTGCAGAGCAACCTGATTCCTGCAGACAGATCCATGAGCAGCTGAGCCGATGTAATAGTTCACCAACACTAGGAAGCTAAGATGTTGCTGACTCCTCATCTCCCAGCCACAGATTTTCGCCCTCCGTTAGCTCCTCCTGGGTGTTTTCCATATGCTTCTATGAACCACTTCAACTCAATAACAAGACTGAGGAATATTTAATTTGGGAGAGGGTGTTCATTTCCTTCTGGCTTAGTGAGTGAAACCTAACCTCATCCTATGGAACCATGCCTTCAGAGTGTGATTTTTTTGTTATCACTAATTTAATATGACTGTGGGCTGATGCTGAAAACTGGACTTTTCTCCATCTCTCTCCAGCTGTATATGCTGTCTTGCTCTCCTTTGCATGAGGTCCAGTGACTGTAAGACTGCAGAATGAATCAGAATCAGGTGAGCAAATAAGTTCAATGGAAAACCACCGTTTTTCTGGTGGATTTGTTTTCTGTCAGATGAGCTCGTTGAAGCAGTTGGTTTCAGGGCTAGGTAAGTTACTAGGCACAAGACGATATGTTACCATGGGAGGGAACAAGGGATGCTACTATTATTCCTAATTAAGTGAAATTCAGGCCTAGGATTCCCTTGGTGCAAAGCCTTTTCTTCCAACCTACGATGGTGATTTCTTAACTCCTGGTGTTACTACCTTACTTTTAATGAACTAGAGGATCACTTTGGAACTTGGAAGTTGAGCTGTAGAGAACCTCATGTAAGAAGCCCAAGGCAGATATGTGTTCCAGTTTCAGTCTATCTTTTCCAGGCTACAGTGCTTTCCAGCTGTCTTCCAGACACTGAACATCAAGTGTTCAGTTGATGTTTGTTACACCACACCTTGAAATAAAAATGGAAAATATTTACTACAGAAGATACGCAGCTCCTGAAGGTTCTCAGGTGTCTGACCATGTGTAATAAAATATTGTGAAGAGTACAAATAAAAACACAAAGAGGATAAGCAAGGAGAGCAAGTAGGAAAATGGACAGGACAAATACTAATTTCCACTTCCGCTAGATAATGCAAAAATAAAATCCTTTCTGTCAAATATCAACTAAAATAGAAATTAAACATCTTGAGCACTGCTTGGAAGGATGCCACAGCTGTACTTTGGCCTGTGGAGATGAGAATAATCATCTCTTATTTGTCAGGCTGTCTTTACACCATTAATATTTTTAAATGTCTCTGATAATTCATCTGTTTCTTATTGCTATTTAAAAGGAAAACTTTATTTCCCTGCTCACTTACATTGGATAGCAATTTTAGACTGATGAGATGAGAAAGAAAAAAAAAGGTGGTTATGCTTAGCTGGTGTAATTCTAGAATATGTTAAAGATGAGGTAAAAATAGATAATACTATGAGCCAAAGCTTATTTTTTTTTTGTGGAAAGAGTGTGAAATACTAGTACATATGGCCAAAACCAGAGTTTGGTACACCATTCCAGACTGTTCCAGCACAAAATTAGCTCTGCTTTGAGCTATATTAAACCTGAGTTAGCCTGGTTTCTGCTGGTGTAAATTTGGGCACAGAGCCCTCAAGACAGGAAGTCACCGAGGCAGAAAGCAGTCGTGGCTTTTGGTCTGCTGGAGGGCTTGCTGGGACCCGTGCTGCCTGTGAAGTAGGAGGTGTGGAGTGGGAGAGAGAATCAAAAGTGGCCCTGGATAGTGAGGGGAGAAAAACAAACAAACAAGCAAAAAAAGTCTTTTGAAACGGGAAAGCTTGTTTGACGGCTTGGCCACTAGGGATATTCACAATCCTGCCAAGTATTCCCACTAATAAAGGAAAATTTGGGGGCAGTTAAATAAGAGATCTTTTCCCTCACCAAGCTAAAACTTAACGCTGACTATTTCATGAAATAAAACATCCAATTAGGGATAATGAGACTCCTGGGGTAACCCCCCAGCACATATTAATTTTGAGTCTTCATTAAGTTAAACTTGTTTATTTGGAAAAAAATGTATTTTCCTTGCAGCTCCTGCTGTAACCTGTTTGCCAAACACTACTGGGACACCCACACAAGCCTCTATAGAAGCCAGGCTGAAATTCAAAGTTGTTTACTTCCCCTCACAAAAAAATCCAAGGGCAGCGATGACAGCAGCAGTCCCTGCTCTCCCACATGCTGAATTCCAGCTGGGCTGATAGGAGTTGTAATTGACTTAGGATGAATCTCTTCCCACATCTCCCGCGTCCTTTTATTGTGCCCCATTGCCTGCTAAAGATAAAGCTGTCATCTCTTCCCATTTAGACTAGGTCACCCACCTTTTAACTGGGTGAGTTCATCTTCTGACCTCCAAGATGCTACTCAGATTTTCACAGTAATGCAGCTTCCAGGCAGGTTTTCAAATGCTTGCAACTGACATCAGCTTCTGCTCGTGAGATTCAGAAAGAGCAGAACACCAGCTAGAAATAGGGGTAGCTGGCTTAAATTAGATGTGAGGACTGAGTTCTAGGGTGAAGACAAAAAGAAAGATTTATTTAGAAACCTACAAGAGCAAAAATGAAAAAAAAAAAAAAAAAAGTTTCTCTCCCCACAGTTGGAAACGGGTAGAGGTAAAACTCCTTGTGAAAGTTGAGCCTTGGGAGAAGCAAGGCAAGCTTTTACTGGCAGCTGAGAAAACAGTATGATAAACTATTCCAAAAGCAATTACAGAATTACTTGTATTCAGCAGCCAAGCAGGATCCCATGGGACATTCTGAAATATAACAAACTACTAACAATGCTGGTTCCATGTGAAATGAGGGGAGAGTTCACAGCTAGTAAGCCTGGGAAAGACTGTAACAATCAGTAGTAGTCTGTCCCACATCAAGCAAGCTGTACGGTTACATGCATGGATCTCTGCTTTAGGACTGTGCTATTTACCTGGACATTAACATACCACCCAGAGAGGAACCCCACTCTTCATTTAAGTGCTGGCAGATTTATTAGGTCTGTAGATGAGTTGCTCAAGGGTTAGTGGTAGGACCTGGTGAGGGGTTATTTCCAAAGTTTTGACCGTCCACAAATACAGATACTGAAAGCACATTGAATAGTCATTCTTCACTAGTGACTTACCTGGATGTTTTCAGATGGCCAAGAGAGGCCTTCAGAGTCACCCCATCTGCTTCTGAAACAGATGAAGCCATTCAGCAGTATCATTAATGCAGAAGCAGAGACTGCATCTCAAATTCACACCAAGCCTCCCTCCAGTCGACAAATCCTGACTACAGTTCATGTTTACTTGTGTCATGTCTCCTTTTTAGCTCAAACTGCAACATCGTATTACATGAGGTCATTAAACTCCATGCAGTCTTACCATGCCACCTTGTGCTAGATAGGTGGCAGTCAATGAAAATAATCTGCCAAGAGCTCATACATAATTAAAACAATTGTATCGCTGATTTCTAGGGCATTTTGAAACGATCCTCAGTGTTTTGCCTGTTTAATCTAAGCTTCTTGTGCCAGGAATTGTCTCTTGTTACTTGTAAGGACACAGAATCTTGCTCAGATCCAAGCCGCTTGTCAGAATTTCATACATTATATGGCAATGCTAGCATTGGAAAACACTTCATTCAGAGCCGCTTTGTAGGCTTAAACTCGGGCACATCAAGCATATATACAAAATGCACTGTGGAATACAGAATATGAAAAGCAACCAGCACAATCTGCCCTGTTTTTACAGACCCTGAAAAGTATCATGACAGGAGAATAATGTACATGTTGTTGCATCTGTTAAACTCACCAAATTCCTTTCATAATCCCTCATCTGCTCTGCCCCCACCCCAGTAAGAAATATAGTCATTACTATAGGAGGGAAGGTGGCCACGCTGGGGTCGCTTGTAATTCTTGTCCCCAGGTGCTTCATAAATCACACTTAGATTATCTGGTAATAAAGCTGGCAATGAAAGGATGCTACAGCAGTGAGTTATAGGCATTTGCAGGGAGTGTGGCAAGGAGTTCACCCCAGGGAACCCTCTTAGTCATCTGCTTCTTCTCCCACAGTATCCCCTGTGCTTCTAATTCTCCCTTGTCTCTGACTTTGTTCTGGTTACTCAATGCCTGAGTCATACACCTTGAAATAACAGTCACCCTCATTTCCAAATTCAAGCCTTAAAGACACATAAACAATTGTGGTACTTCAAGAAATTAAGGCTCAGTTTTGCCAAGGGTTGACCTTGTGAAGTGCTGAGCTTTCTTGCCCTCAGTTCAATAGCAAGCCTCTCTCTGTGTTTAGCTTTAAGCTTTGGACTCGTTGCTTGCAATTAAGTACATATTTAAGCTGTTTGATAGATTGTAGCCTGGGTATGCAGTATCTGGCAGATTCCAGTCTTGCAGGATAGAGTACTCAGGGACACATTTGTACTGGGGCTGCACAAGTACATTTATTCTAGTTGTTGAACTCTACCAAGTGCTTCTATATACCCTGCCTTCCAAGCCATGATGCTTTTGTCCTGTAAAATACAGTATAGTCCTACTGTTCCTGGAGCATTTCCACGATCATGGAATTGCATCCAGCATGGATGGAGGCAGGATGCTTATAGAATTGTGGGCAGTCGTATGGACTAACTGGGTTGTTTCTGATATGACCACTCAGCTATCACAGGAGAGTATCCTTCCACATTCACCCAAAGGCTCAAATTCCCTACACAAGCAGTGTAGATGAGGTGGCAGTGCTGGAGATGGCACTGTGCTGCACTCTTCCTGCCAGCACTGACTATACCTTTCTGTTAGGTGCAGCTGCAAGCAACATCAAAGAATCTCATGAGGTTTGTCTAAACTTCAGAACCCAGGAGTGCCTCCACTACAGTCCCAAGTCCAGACACATGTCTCTGGTATGTCAGGGTGAGCCTTGGGTGTTCACCAGCCTATCCTTTTGCCTCACCCACTTCTTCACACCTTTGTTTCATGAGAAATAAAGTCAGGCCAAAAGGCAACCATGACACATTCTTCCAGACCCCCAAGCAAGGAACATACTGTCAGGTATTCCAGACCTGCATTCTGCATTATTTCAAAGACTTAAGGCCTTCTTTTTCTGTTAACTCACACCACCTGTCTTGGAATACAGTTTTTTAAATTTATTTTTCATGAAACATAGCTATTTCATAAAAAAGCTTGTATTTGTCTCTGTGAAAAGGCTATCCCATCCCTATGGGATTTCTACTTCTCTCAGGCTGTCAGATGCCTTGCAAAGCTGTCCCTTGCTCGTTAGGGACTCACATAAAACTCCTGTCGTCTTGTGAATTCACACGTGCCTTTGGTTCTGTCATCTTCCTAGACAACCAGCTGCCTCTCACTAAAACACACCATCCAGGTACCAAGGTGCAGCCTCTCAAGAGAGGGCCATGCCAGACTCTGCACAGATACAATCCTAAATCCATAACCCTCTTCCTCACCCAGCTCCTTTTCCTGGCCTGAACACAGGTGCCAAGAAAACAAGACATGTAGAGTTCAAAGGAGGAAATAGTACTTTTTGTAGATAGCCTAATGCTACAGAGTTTTGTAAACAAGAGGAGGACTCAATACGGGTTTTTAAGATTATTTATGCAAGGAAATAATAGAGAAATTATGTTCTGACATAAGCAGTTAGAAAAAGGTTTCAGACTTTGATAAATTCTGCTCTTAAAACTTAAAAATCTTTAAACCTTAAAACTTTTCCAGAAAGACTTTTGCTTTTTTTTTTTTTTACATTATTTTAGTGTCTCTTTGTTGCAGTCCTCATACAAGTATTTGCTGTTAATCCCATGTGCCAAATTACCTCAAGGCTTGTTTTTATCAAAACAAAATGCTGTGGTTTGTTTCAACATGTGCACATCAGAGGCAGGTTAGCTGGAGAAGCCATGCAATGTCCCTAGTTTCAGACTGACCTCTGGCAATCCTACCTCCTGATGAAATAACATCATTTGCTGACTTCCAAACACCTGGCATGCACTAATTTTCCAGAAGTAACAATATATAGGAAGAAAATCTAAACCTCAGTCAAACCCCATTGCCTCTATCTTTTGGAGAGATGACAAACTTCTGTTAACAGAAGGAGAATTGAAACAAGTCCTTTCCAATTTGAAGTTTCACACATCTACAGGAATATGCTAACCAAAGTTTGCTCCAAATAAAATGGGAAGTGATGCGGAAGCTAAAGTAACTTCACGTGCTATATTCAAAGCCAGACTGTGAATGGATTTCTTGAAATATGAAATTTTAACTGTAAAAAAACCTGTCAGAATGCATCACATACGAACACAGAAAGACATTACAGACTGCAGGGAGATGAATATCTGTGATGAGAAAAACAACCCAACTGGCATGTAGAGGAATGCTTGAAGCCTCCTTTGTTATGACTACAGTAAAAATACACATCTATTTTCCTAGAATAACAAAGCGTTCATTCTCTCTCCTGCTTAGAGCTGTTGGGCTTTTGCAGTGTGTTATTAGCAACTGTACAAATGTCTCGTGTTTTGAAAAATCAAAGGAATTAGTGAGTAAGGAGAATTAATACCTTCCCTATAGCCCTGCTCCTGGATTTGCTTATGCATTTTGCTTTAAGGAGTCACTGGATAAAAAAATGTAATCTATGCTGGAATCAAGGACTGGCGCCCAAGACCTCTATGTCTCAGGGGAGCACCTCTATAATTAAGGTACAGAGTTGGGCTTCCTATTATTGCGTATGCTTTTCCTGGCTTTGTGATTCTTCGGTGCTTTTTTTGTCCAGGGGTCTCTCCTGTGGAAGGGAAGGCTCACGCAGCTTAACGTCCCAGGGTGGGCATCAGAAAATTCCCTTTGAGAAGAAGGGAGCTGCAGGTTTGAACACCGTCTCTCTGAGGAGAACCCCAATCTCTTTTTTCTTTGGGTGGATATTCAAACCATTACGCATTTCTCCTTGAAGGCCGTTTTTCAGCAAGACATCTTTGTTCCCCAGGGCAAGAGCTAGTTACCTAAATCTAGAAGTGAACAAAAGGAGAGAGGGCTCAAAATATGTTCCAGCCTCACACACACAGAAGTCTAAATCTGAGAAGAGAAAGAATCTCAGTTCTCCCCTGCCATCTCATTTCCCACTGACTGGTCTCAACAGATGCTGCTCTCCCTTATTCAGAGGTTCGGTTGCTAGGAAAAGGATGCGCCACTGCCTAACTCCCTCTGTTTCTGGGAGGAGAGATGCCTAAATCAAGCTCATGAATTAGTCCTGGAGTATCTGCCTACAGATAAAATACTCAGCCCGAGTCCCATGTGAATCTTCCCCTTTTGTTCCTAGTGCCTGAGCTTGACAACATGTCTACCATGCATATTTAAAAACTAAAAGGTTGTTAAAAAGGCATCTTTCTCTGTTTATGCCATCAGCTAAATGTTTGTACTTCTTCCCTTGCATGAGATAGACTTGTGCAGTGGTCTGATTCAGAAAACAGGTTCCTGAGGAAACAAACCACTTTCTAACAGGTTAGATTCTAACTAGATCAGCTGCCTCAGCTTAGTTCGTCCTCTGGTTCCACTGATACCAATGCCATGCAAGACAGGAGTCCAAAACGTGCAGAAAAGGCAGAAATGTGTGAGTGAGGAGGGACGGGAATCAGGCAGCAAATTTAGAGCTCAAATTTAGAGCAGCTTATGCTGTGTTGGTGTGTTGGAATCATACTCCAAGGTATGGTTTGGGCTGTTATCTGCCCAGTGGGTTGTTGTCATCCATACCTCCTGTAAATTAAATCTGTTTGAACTGCACACTGAGTCCCAAAATAGATTAGATATCACCCACTGTAGGAGTATGCAATTAAAAAAAAAAAAGACTTAGCAATGAGCAAGGCCCAAGGGTGGGGTTTCATGCAACGCTGAATGCAATTTAACAGCTTGCTGCTGAAAGGGGGATGCTCATCTTTTTTTCTTCAGTATTTCATCTCTCACAGGCACATACCGCTATGCTTGCCTTGCACCATCTCCAGCATTTGTCTTGCACTTAGTTTAAGAGTGGGTCAGTTTGTTTTACTAACTGCACCAGAAAACAAAGCCAGCAGAAAAGTGAGTGGTCTGCTGGGCTTAGGAGCTAAGTCAGCTTTCCTGGTCCCCTGGCTCGATGGGATGAGCTCCACAGCGGGTGTTTCCAGGGAAGGGGCAGGAGGCCCAGCTGGGAGCAGCAGGGTGCGGGGGGAAGCGGGCGCAGGACCACAGCCTGTTGGCAACACCAACCTGCTCCGTTGGCTCAGTTTCCTGCCAAATTGCAGCCCAGCTCTTCTTGGGCTTTGCTGTCCAAAGCACATTATGAAACACGTGCAACTCCCATGTCAGAGCCCTGCCAAACTTTTACTGCTACACATTATGGGCCAAATGAATTTGCAGTTCCTTGTAGATTCAAGAACCAGCTTTGTTCTTGACTCTTGCTGGCAGCTTGGGCAAGTGGTGGAAATGTGGTGCCATGTGCTTCCCCGCTGGGAAATTCTGTTTACTAAGGGAGCAATCTAATTATGCGCTTGAAGCTTTTGGAGAATCTGTATCGCCAGCCCCTTGAGGGGAGCTGCAGCAATCCAGATGCTAAGCAACAATAGTAGGAAATGCTGTGATGAAGCCTGCATTCAGTAGGGAAGAATGTCACTTAAATTACAAAATACCTACTTGAGAACTTCCTCTCTTTGAGCAACAGTCTAGGGATTCCTTTGTTAAGAGGAGCTGACATTTTGTTTGCTGTCAGGTCACAGTTTTTACAGACGGCTGTCATCATGGGCCCAGCCTCTCTCTGCTGGCACTTATAAGCCAAGAGATTCACCGATCCGTTTCATAGGTCACAGCTCTGTCCCTTTGCTGTTCCCCAAACAAAAGTGATTTCAGTTCACTCATAGTCAAGCAAAAAAGAGAGCTCCTTCACCCCTGAGGAGCAGCAGGATCTGGTCTGAGTGATTACAGTCTACAGAGTCGTCTACGTTCCTCAAACAGAAAAACAAATAACTCTGTCCCTGAACCCCAGGCACTCAGGCAACAGGACCCACTCAGAGCAGCTGAGACCCACTGTGGTTTGGTAGAAGCTGTGGTGGAGACATGGGAACTTTTCTTCCCCTCCCACACAATGAACAATATGAGCTTTCCAGAATTCTTCACACTGAAGTCGATTTGCTTCAGTGACAATTCCTCTGTGCAGTACATACGCCCAGTTCCTACCAACAGCATCTGTTGCCGAGCTATTGTTGAGTATGTAACGGAGCCATAGGAAGCCCGGACTTCAGATTATTCCTCACGGAATCATTCAATTTCTGTGTTTTCATGCTGCCAAGACCTGGAAAGATGATGTGTGTGCTTTCTGACAGAATTTGGGAAGTGCATGTGTTTCAGTAGCATGGCCAGGAGGTGCCCTGAGTTTCTTGGCAGGGGTGAAAGAAGCAGCTCTAAATCACCGGTGGTGCAGCAGATCTTCCATATTTTCATTCGGGGTAGTGGTTGCATTTTCTGCTTTCCCACACTTATGCCACAGTATGGCAGCAAGATGTGCCAGGGGAGGTTCAGGTTGGACATCAGGAAAAGGTTCTTCCCCCAGAGGGTGGTGAACACTGGAACAGGCTTCCCAGGGAGGTGTCACGGCCCCAAGCCTGACAGTGTTCAAGAAGAGACTGGACAACACCCTCAGACACATGTGTGAACTGTGGGGTTGTCATATGCAGGGACAGGAGTTGGACTCGATGATCCTTGTGGGTCCCTTCCAGCTCAGAACATTCTGTGATTCTAAGATGACTTCTTGTGGCTGCATTCAGTGCCTGGTGTGGAGCCTACTTTCTGAGAACATGCTTGCCTTAGGCTTGCAGCATGAGTCTTCAGATATGCTTAGCATTAAAATGTGGTTAACTTGGTTTCTAGCCCAGCTGAACTTTTACAATTAAGGAAGACACTGTGCAGCAAAATCAGACTTTTGTGTTTATTTATTTTTAGCTTCTATGGAAATTACAATGATGCAGTCACGCTCTGAGCGTATGTGAGCTGTTGTGTGTCTGTCTGTCAGCCCTTTGCAAATAACTCCTGGCCATTCTGAGCCCAGTTTCACTTGAAGCTAGCGGTTTCAAACATACTGGGTCCCTACATATTTAATGAAAACAGATAGTTGAATATAGCAGAGGTAAAGCCTACAGCCTTATATGTAAGAAAATGTATACCATTAACCCAAGCCATGTTAGGCATAAAAGAATCTACACAATATAGCAGTATTTTATGTCCAAACCTCATGAAAAGTTTTAATCAGAGGTGGCACCACCAGAGGATCCCACCATCAGATGAAAATGACTTGGAAACCAGGTTTCATTTGCTGTGTGTCATATGGAAATACTTGATCACTTAGCAAAGTGAAAAATAAATACTAATTTTATCTTTCTTGCCTGTTCTCTTGCTTTGCTTCCTTTGCTGCAAGCCTGTAATGTAGAACCAGATTCCGTGTGACCAGGAAGTGAGGGCTGATAACTATGCATAGAAGGCTTAACTTTACGAGAATATTCATGAAAGTTATTCTTTGAATTTGAACAAGGAATATTTTATTTCCCATAGTCTTGTATGTCTTTCCCTTAACCCCACATTGGTTAGGTCTTAGCAGGTCATCACATGTTTGGTATGTCCATCACTGAAATTATAAAATATAGTATACCCATAGGTGAACTACAAGGCTTTATTGGAGGAAAAGACTATAAAGCTGTGCTAGCTTTAAAATTCTGTTAGGCTTCTAGCTACCTTCAACCATTCACACATCTGTCTTATGGTTAGGGCCTTACCTTCCCAAAACTGAATAATTAATACTACCAATTTTCTGAATAAGGTCATAGTGAAGTACTGACAGAAATAGAATATAAATCTCAGTTGCCAAAAGAAATAGACTAAATGTTTAAATGTGCATTCCTGGTGACTTTTACTGTCTCTCTTTGTCTTGGCCACAGTATTGCAAACCCTTAAGTATGCAAGTAACTCTATGCATATAAATAACCACCAGATCTTCTCAAATATTTGGAGGTCTGTGGCTTCACAGAACAAATACATATGAGTATGCAGAGACTCATGTTGTAATAATTATTAATCATATTGTAGTTTTACATATATAGTATGATGTACTAGAGCTATACCTTCATTATTATGAGTCATACTGTTGACTTCAGCACATTTATTCATGTTTGTAGACAAATGCACCATCCTCCCTGTACTAGTGAAGTAACAGTGCATGTCCCCTGGAACTAGAATTTGAGCATCCACACTATTAAACTGGAAGAAGGATCCCTAGCAAGGGATCCTGTTAGAGGGATCTTCTGACACTTAACCTAGGGTGTGCAGCCCTTCCCCACACAGTTCTTGTGGTAATCAGTCAGGAACCATTCGCAATAAGCAGTTTGGAAGCAGCCACTCTGTTTGGGGAGATAAAAGACTTTAACAAATGGGTAGTCACAGTGAGCCTCAGTGGGATCACAAGCACATTTGATTTACCAGCATAGGTGCAGCTTTACTATCTTGCAGTTGCTAACATGGATACAGCTAATGTGAATTCGTGAATATAGAAAGAATCTCCTTTAAAGTCTGACTAATTATTTGCTACTCTTGCTTATCCATTTTGTTCTTTTAAAGATGGTTTTAAGATCAGTTCCTCCTTCACCTTTGAGGCCCAACTGTCAGCATTTCCCATTTCCACAGATCACCCTTAAACTAAGGTAAACTCCTTGTGCCCCCCTAAGCAGCAGTGATGTCAGCAAGTATTGCAGAAGCAATGCAGAGCCAGAAAGGCCTGAACTCATCTGTGACAGATTCACAAGCTGGTCATCTCTCAATGCAAGAACAAGCCTGTGTAAGAGAGGATTAGCTCAGAATGCATTCTACATTAAAATTCAAACACTGCCACAGGAGAAAGATGCTCCTTTTCTTTTTCTTTTTTTTTTTTTTTTTTAAAGGAAAACATTCCAGTGCATATTTTGATCATTGTTTATTTTTCTCCTGATAAATGTCTGCAGAGGAAGAGTCAAAATAATAAAATATTGTTTAAACAGGGCACAACTCAAGTAATTGAGGAGTCAATGTATGCTTTTTATTAGTCACGGACATATATTACTCAACAGTTTTAAACATGTGAAAACCCTCTGTTTGGTCCTCAATTACTTTTCATTCCCTTTCCTTATTGCTCTTTTTTTATATTGTCAAAGCATCTAGGGGCCCAGTCCTGACTGAGAACTAGGGCCCTTATTTTGCTCATACAAAGAACTTATACTTGATGGATATACTTGATGGATTTATCTTTTTTCAAAATGTTTGTTCAACTATTGTTATTACTAAAACTATGCAATACTATTAATATATGTGGATGATTACCATGGACAGATGGTTTTGAATCAGTTCACTGTGCTTTGTTGTTTTAATAAATTACGTGCTTTAATTAACAGAAATCTCAGCCAGACATCTACCTATCAATTTTCCACAGGCTTTCTTTGCCCTTTTAATTGTAACAGCAGCCATTTCACATTTAGGTTGCAGAATATCTATATTAACACAACCTTTCGTTGATAATTGTGAAGCCACCTGCGAATCAAGTGCTTACAGACAAATAATTATTCACTCACTGCACTCGTCTGATCATGAGAAGAGCTGATATTGTCAGCACTCCTTGCTTTGCTGTAAGGTATTATTCCTGTTTTACAGAGGAGGGCAGTAAGAAACACAGTTTAATCCCTAATTTTTGAAAGCAGTTATCAGGCAACTTGTACCCTCCGGATGTGTCTAAAATTGTGGTACCAGAGACTTTTCAGTTCCCAAAATATACCCTGGCCGCATCATCACTGCATCTGGGCATAAGGTTCTAATGTACAGGTTTTTCTCCCCTTCCTGCATCCTGGTTTCCACTGGAAGGAAATTCAGGTGTTTGGGAAAAGAAGGATCTACAGTGTGCTCCAACTGGTCTCCACCTGGACAGGCACAAGATCAAAACAGGAGTGAGGACAGGGAAGGGGAAGGACAGGGGAGGGACACACCCTGAAACCCATAGTACCCCACACATTGCCTGTTAACGATAGGAGATATGTAGGGTGAAAACTGGGGTCCAGATAAAAGAACTTCCTGGCAAATGTGGGACTAGGGCACACTTTTTTGATTCAGGGTTCTGATCTTACTCCAGGATCATTCTTTCCCTCATTTCTGTTTGTTTGCTGCTACAGAACTAGTCTGGATACTATGATATTACATATTCTTATCACAGTTGCAAAATAATACTCTGTGCAACTTGAACTTTCATTTTTAGAAAGCAACTTGTGATAGTAAATCTAAGAAACCAACAAATTTCTTTCTTACCATCAGTTCATCTATAACCTCTCTCTACAGCCACATTTTTCCTGTCCCTGATACTCACCTATAAATCACAGTGTTTTTCAGTTTGTATTTCCGTTATTACTCTTCATCTATGAGAAGTATTTCAGTTTCCCTACAGCAAACTGGCATTTTTTTCTGGGATGTTTCAAGGGGAGCTAATTTACATCAGGAAATTGCTTCAAGGTGATCCATCTGGGACAGTTAAAAAGTTTGCATACTCTGTATGTCCTCTGTGGACATATTTCATTATTTCTTTTGTACTTCACACATCACCTCTGGCTTACAAGCATCTCCCCACCATAACCAGTCTTTGCCCTTTTCATAGTGAGTAGGCAATAAACATATGGTTGGCAATTGTGGCATCCCAAGAAAACTCGGAGGGAAGAGTCCGTCCAAGCTTAATAAATAGCTGGAGATGAAAGGGGGTTCCCATGGGTCAAGGCTGGCTTCCAGCTCTGAGGGGAGAAGTGCCAAGCGACAAAACCAGGTTCCTTCTTTGCCTGGAGATATTGTGAAAGGACTGCTCAGAATGTCTTTCCTTCCTGCACAAAGTTTGGTGGTTTTTTTTTCTATGTAGAAAACCTGTTTATTTTCTGCCATGTCCCAAATTGGTAATGCAAAATGCTTCATTTACCACAGAGCCACTCAGCATCAAGTCAATGGGTGCCATGAAAGAACTTACCCAGGATTGAATAAAAGCAGTTCCAGGAGGGAATTTACTGAGACGTTTGCTGATTGACACTATTCAGATGCAGAGCTACATACTTGCCTGGTGACAAGACAGGCAAAACATGCTATTTCTGCAAAGGTCCGTTTCTCTCTCCCCATCCAGACTTGATCTCAGCTGGAGAGGAAAAAAATGGGATTGCTTCAAAGTGCAATACTGCAAGTGTACTTGCAATATGCTGCCACATTTCCCATCAGCCCATAGCGTGGCTCTCATTATACAGCAGATGTGGCTTTTCTTCTTCCTCTTTCTTCCCTCTTCCTTCCATACAACCACTTTTTAGCCAGTTGAACTGATTAGGTCAACAAAAAGCTAGTTCAGGTGTCCTTCAAAGAGGCTACACAGCCCTAACAAATGCATGCACTGAATCTGCTAATGCCCTGGCTCAGTTAGAGATCTCCACGCTTTCTGCCTCCTACCTCTTTCTCCTGGGAAGGCTTTCTCCAGAAACATCAGTAAGCTTGCCATCTTACACTGTCCCTCAAGTACTTCATTACGCTCCTCAAAACTAACCTTTTTGAGAAGAGCTGACAACAGTGCACTGACTATCATGCAGGTCTGTCACAATGCCCAAGTTGTTGTCCTGTCTGGTTTGTCTGTTCTGGTCTGTTGCCCCTGTTTTTAAGCTTAACTGCTCAGTACCGAGAGGTAGGGACCTCGTCTTGTGTCTGTACAGCACAGAGCACTGTGGTGTCCTGTCTCCATCGCTTCAGGTTTCTAAAAACACATGCACTCTGATTGATCCTAATTGCTTTTCTCCATTTCTGATGTTTAATCATATTTTATGTAATCCTACTCCCCCCACCTAAATGAGTATGAAATTATTCTCAAAGCAGCAAATCTGCAGGGATGGTCTGTGAAAGTGCTATAGCCACACTGTAACAGGCTGCTAAACCTACCACCCCTAAAGATTTCTACTGCTTCACCCCCAAACAGGCAGCCTCTGCCAGTGCCACATACGGGTAGTAAAATTTGGAGCCAGATCTGCCTTTCCTGTATCTCTCCCCAAGCACAAAACAGCCAGCATGCGATGGCACTGAGAGCATAGTCTTGCTCCTGTGCTGGTGCTTCTCGAGGCAGATATGAACCTGTTAGATGAAGTCAGTGGTTATAACCACAGTGTTAAAAAAAGATTCTGTGCCGCCGATAATTTTGGTGGTTGGTTTGTGGTGGAGAGAAAGGTGTCTGAAGCTGTGCAGTTCAGGATGTGTTTTAGTAACAGAGCAAGTATATACCCAAACTAAATGTGTTAGATTAGAAAAACAGATACACTGTTGTGTGACAATAATGCAAGAGTCTTGAAAAGGTACTAATGCCACTAGACTGTCAAAGAGAGAAAAATGGGGCGTACTGGAGTCTGGATGGGCAGGCCATGTGTGCGTTGTTACTGGTTTGGTGGAGTACTGAGAAATTGCTCCCTGTAAACTGTCTTTTCAGCATCTCTTCATTCTGTTGTTGCATGAATGCACTCCCAAAGTGCTGGACAGACTGAACACAACTTGCTATCACTCATAAAAACTTGCTGTTCAGGCCATGAGGATATGGTGCCCTAGCTCACCCTTCTCCAAAGTGACACATGGCTCCCTGGAGGAGATGGACGGCCAGGAGGCAAGTTCATGTTCATGGTGGCTGTGGAAGCAGCCAGGGTTAACCATCTTACATGAGGGTCTGCCTGAAAACTGTTCCCACCTCAGAGACTGAAGAGCCTTTGAGGACAGCAGGCTCCTGGCCCCAGTCACCTTAAGGCAATGCAGGGGAATTTACGGCGAAGCAAAGGGGCCTCAGAGGAGCTGATTGCTGGAAACACCCAACTTGACTGGAATCCCCATTGGTCTTGCCTCACTCTATGAATCCGTAAGATTTGTTCTTTTTAAAGCCACCTTTCATACTCTACACAAAAAAACCTCCCTATGTGACACCTGTCATTTCAGTTTCAGAGTTCCCTCAGGCCCATGTTTTGCACCTAAGACATCACGCAGTCATTATTTTACTACCTTCCTGGTGGTTTAATGTCCCTCTTCACCTGCTCCCTACTTAACAAGAATCATAATCACTCCCCACCTCCCGTCCTCCACAGAGACACAAACACTAGTGTACCCCAGTTTTTCTGCTAGGATCTCAATTCTCTTCCCATGCCAAAGGCTCCTTGTCCATACTATTTTGCCTTGCCATCTACCCACCACAAGGATTTTGTCTTCCTCTTGTTTTTCCTTCTCATGGCTCAGTTGACCCTAATTTCCTTATGCTAAGGACTTCATGCTCTTTTTTTTCTTTTCAATTCAGGCTTCCCCACCTCCTTCCCTCCCTACCTCCAGGGCTGGGTTCAAACCCATTTCCCCACTATTGTTATGGGGGTTTTTTTTCTGTCTGGGAGAGGAATTATTCACAGTGTGGGTGTGTCTCAGCTGTATTGAAAGGACAAACAGAGAGGGTGGATGGAAGGTTATCTTGGTTCATTATACGCTTAGAAAAGTGCCTGAGACTGTAGTTCTGATAAACACAGGGAAAAGGCTCTGTACCATCTTCATTTTTTCTTCTTCATTATTAAATATTTACTAAAATCAAGAGAGTTCTGCCCACTCATGCCAAGAATACTCCCTGAAACTCAAGAAATAAATGGAAACTGTGTTCAGAAGTTGCTGCTTTAGAGAAGACAGAGGTACTATGAGGCTGAGTTTAGGGCTCAAAAAGTCAGCCCATAACTTGTACAAAACAGAGGAGAAAACACAGTCTAGCAAAAATGATAGTGTGATTTATTCAAAGATGTTTTCACACTGAAGAACATCTCTTCAGGCCTCCTAAACCAAAACAAGGCAATAGCCCCCATGCATAGAGAAAAACAGGATATGCCAAAACACATCTACACATTTTTTTTGTAAAATACTTGTCACTTTCTTCTTAATTTGGGTTTAAAACTAGCATGAAAATTGTCTTAATCTCCACACTTCCAGTCTCATTACACTGTCTTTTTCTCTTGCTTATTTATTTTTGGCTCCTTCTTCGTCATTCCTGGTTCATATTTATTTGTGTTTGTTCTTGGTTTTCAAATATGGGACCTGCTTCTATTGTCTTTACTCAGACGATTCTTTATTGAAAGCAAATGGCAGTATTACTGGAGAAAAGGCAATGGAAATGATCCATGGTTTTCATATTACGACCTTGCTACTGTAGCAAGCTGTGTGCTGGAAGATATATTCACTGGTATACAGGTAGCCTCAGATTTGATTGCAAATGACAGGTTAAAGACCATGTTTCCATTTACAATCTAGGTAAGGAGTTTATTGTTCATACAGCTTTCTATTTTTAACGTATTTTTAAAATGGTTTCCACTCAGAAGGGGCAGTATTATTTAGGAATCTAATAGTTCTGCTTCGAATTATTGAAGACTGAAGGAAAACTAACTGGTTTGCTGGCAAGGTACATATGTAAAAACATTGACCATGCCTTTGACTGATGATGGCTTCTTGTCAATCATTTGAGTGATGTAATTTGTGCAAGAATCTTTATATTCTTCTGTGTTGCTTCCAGAAATGGCCATGTGTTTCTTGGTACATAAATTTTATTAATATTGAAAGGGGATTGTAAGCTCCTTTTTTAGCAGAGTGAAGATGGATGATGTATCTCTAAGGCAGTCAAGAATCATAATTGCACATCTTCAGTCAATGGGAATATTGCTCTTGACTTCAGTACCTACAGAGCTAAGTCATAGGCAGGAAGACAGACTTTTTTTTTTTTTTGTCTAACCCTCCCCATACAAGATCGTTGAGAATTTTCCTTAGATTGAGACTACGGTTTTCTCTCCGCGTCTTGGCATTTCCTTACAAATTACCATTAGTTCTATTTTTCCTGCACAATTTATCTCCCTAGTGCAGAGTCCGAGCCATCCTGAACAAGTAGGTAGTCACCTTGCTACAGTTTGTTTTAGCCTGTGCTGGTGCAGTCAATGCTGTGTTATGTTGGATACAGAGAAAGTCATCACAACAGGCCACAGGGATTTACTGAGAAAGTAGGAAATATTTCTTACATTTCGTTCAGCTTCTTCAGTGTTTCATCCTTGTAATCATATCACTACTCCACTAACCAGCCTCAAAAATACAAAGGAAACTCGATTTATTAGCTCTCTAGCTTTAAATAATCCTGAAGAGAAAAATGTTGCAGAGAGATTGTGTGTTATTGATTTTTTTGCTTCTATAATCAGGCAAAAGATGAGGCTTTCTGGGGAGTAAACATCTTTCCGCAAATCCGTTCAGGATTTGAGAAGGTGAAATTTTAGTAAATTTTCCTGAAGGAAATTTTAAAACCGGTTTAAATTATTGCCAGATACCTAACTCTCTTTGGCCTAGGGACAATACTTAACAAGCAGTATGCTGCAGCACACTCCAGATTCTGTTATCATTATAGCCCAGGGTTTTAACATTTTTCTCCTCTCCTCTCCTCTCCTCTCCCCTCCCCCCTCTCCTCTCCTCTCTCCTTTTCCCTTTTTCCCCTCTTCTCCTTTTCCCCTTTCTTTTCTTGAAATTGTAAGCAATATTGGAAAGTCTGGGCTGTACAATGCAGACAAGTCATAGGCTGGGGATGCATGCTTATGGGTCTGCTTTACTAGAATTTCCATATCATAAAGGAAATCTCTTTCATGATGAGCATTCCTGGGGAAATCTTTCCTTGTTCTTATTAAGCCAGGTGATCTTACTGAACTTACAGATGTTTTTAAAAATATATAAAATGGGGTTGGCTATTTTACAAGTCCGTACATTGAGGAGAAAGGTAACTAAATGTCCAAGCATCTTAAAAATATCCCTTATCTCAAACGCAAAAGTAGTGATGTAGTGATACCTCTGACTACTGCCACAGGACAACTGGTGGATCCCATCCTCTGTACTCTCCTGCAGCCCCTCTTAATTTATGTTGCTGCTTCTATCCCCCACAGGAGACCCTACTTGTCAGGAAAAGATGGGAGAAGAACAACTGATGAACACAGAGATCTCAGTATCTGGGTCATTTTACACCTCCCCCACCCAACACCTTCATTCCCGGGCTGACAATGTCAGTTGTTCCAACATTAAGAGTGAGGTTTCCTATTACATCTAAAGAAAATTGACTGTGGGCTGCTGCCTACAAGGAGCCCTCTCACTGCTCCTTCCCCATCCTCCCCCACCAACAAGCTCTGGCTGCTTCCCTGGAGGCGACTCCGGGGAATCGTGCAGCTGAAGGGTGAGCAGCTCAGAGCTGACCCAGTGCCAGCGCATCCAGCAAGCAATTGCAGAAATAAAAAAGCCGCATTTTACTCTTGGATCCAGTTTATCTATGAGCCTCTCAAGGCCTGACTCACAGGAAGCGATGGGGGTGCACCTGGAGGAGATACATGCAGTTGTCCAAAATTTGGTGTAATGTGAAACTTCTCCTGAAGATACCAGGTGATGCTTTAAACAGGCACGTCTGTGTGAGGCCTCTGACTTCTGCTGTTTTGGGAAAAAGGTTTGTCTTATGTGCGGCAGAGCAGTCAACAGGCATATTAACCCTTCAACAGAAGACATCAAGTTTGCTGTTCTCTGAACAGCATTGTGAGCCAATCACATTGAAACCTGTTTAAACAGGATACAGCCTTTCATACTTTCTATTGTGTAATTCATGCAACTTTGCAGAAGTTTATCCTAAAAACCAACAGCTGCTATTGACTCCCCCTGCTTTCTTCAGACCCCAAAATTAACAGCAAGGATGCTATCTGAATGGTTTGTAGAACAAGAGCACCTAGGGGCTGGTTAGCTGGTGTCAGAAAGCACCGTATGCAGGCTCACACTTACACAAGGTCTATGAAAAGACAATTGCAGGTCCAGAAGAGCCATGGGAGCATGACAATATACAGCAAATGGGGAGAAAATGGGTGAAAATGAGGGTGCAGAGCAATGGTAAGATGATTTGGACTAGTGAGGTGAGCAGACTATCACTTCATCTTGGCAGAGCCCTCATCTTATCTGCACATCAGTGCAGGCTGTGTCCTGAGGACAGGACTGCAGAGGAACAGTAGTAGTTGGGTGTCTCAGAGGGTGGGTCCATCCAGCAGACTCAGCACTTCAGGTGTGGCTTCATCTTCTCCCCTGTATAGACACGGTTTGCCCCAAGGGAAAGAAACACTATAGCATTGAGTGCAAATATGTGAGATCCCAGTCATCTGGCTGAGAAGTATGAGGTAAAACTAAAGCAGGAGAGGTTCAGGCTAGACAAGAGGAAGAAATTTTTTACAATGAGGGTGGTAAAACACTGGCATAGGTTGCCCAGAGAGGTGGCAGATGCCCCATCCTTGGAAATATTCAAGGCCAGGCTGGATGGGGCTCTGAGCAACCTGATCTAGTTGAAGGTGTCGCTGATCATTGCAGGGGGCTTGGACTAGACAGGCTCTGAAGGTCCCTTCCGGCCCAAACTATTCCATGATTCTATGATAAGGCCAACTTTACAAATCCATGGTGACTCAGCTGCCACAGCTGTGATTCTTCTGTTGGGCTATGGACACACATAACTCTAGCAATATTCTGGGTTTTGATGGGCAGGACAGCTGCTTCCATGTGTGGAAGGGCCAAAAAAAAGAAAGTTTGCACCAGTAATGATGTATAGGACCTGCCATGAGATCCGACGACCAATACAGACAGGACCATGCACCAGCCAGGGAAGGCCTGGACGGCCAAGTGAGGAAGTTTGCATTTGATGCAGCAGAAAAGGAGACGAAAGGACAGGTACAAAAAACTCCTGAGGCCTAAACAGAAATTTGAGACTATGACACTCTATGCTCAGATATATTGTAAAGGAGCAAGCTGAATTCATCTTTAACCTCCTAAAGCAGGTGTCCTGGGTTAAATTAACCACCTGCACCCAACCATTCTGGCAGCCTTGAGTGCTAATGGGCAAGGCAAAAAGGAGTAATAATATCAGCTCAATAAAGCCTAAAATACAAAAGATATTTGCAGCGTGTATTTAATATATAAAAAAGGGAGAAAATGGCATTTGTTGGGCTGGTAAGGAGAAGGTAGCAGCTGCTAGGATACTAGAGGACAAGGGCTTGCACGCATTTTTTTGTTTCTGTGAACGGAAATGAGAGAAGGAAAAGAGCTTAAGGGAAAAGAGAGTGAGCCTTCAAAGTTATTCTGTGTCCTTAGCTTCCCTGAGAATTTTTTATTTCTGTATCTGATTTAGATTATAAAATCCCTAGGGCAGCAATAGTCTTTAATTTCAGTACTGGCCAAATCACTGATGCTTAATGAGAAAATAAAATCTTGATAAATTAATATAAAAGTTGCCTTCCTGCAGTCTGGCACTTAATAGATGACACCCAGTTAGAAATGAAGTAAAAACATTTGTATTGAACCTGAGCAGAGGATCAGCTTTAAGAACATGAGAGTCCTTCCACTGCCTTCGACAAGGGAGGATCTGGCTCATGTTGCAAACAATTCTTTGAAATTAAGAATGTGCAACTGAGTACTGTACACGCATGTATGCTTCTGCATATTGCATATGGTAATTTCCCACCAGACAAACTACAGATACAGACAGGCAAGCTGCTGTGTCTTGGTGGACCCTGGGGTTCCATGTGGGTGCAGAAGCCGGACATGCAAAGCAGTGTGCTGGATTATGGCATAATTCATTGCTGTGGTGCCACTTACACACTCTAATGGGCTTTATTCACAGCGGGGATGACTGAGGTGCTGGGAGGCACAAACCAAGTTCAAATACATTTGTCAAGCTTATTTCATGCTTTGTTGTAGTGGCTACATTTTAGACAGATTGTGAAAATTATGTTATTTTTAATATTTAGATTACAATACTGCCTAGACGCTAAAAAAAATTGGGGGTTCTGCTGTAATGATTGGGTCCCAAAATATGAGAGAACACCAACCGTCTGCAATCCCAACCATCTGCAAGCTAAAGAATGGCAAAGATTTCTGTACCATTTGGTTTGCCAACTTCGGCAGACTCTGGAATCTCAACAAAAATACAGAGGCTGATTAACAGACTTGTGCGTTTTGATAGGTTTTTTTTTTCCTATCCTATTTATGAGAGTAAGTGCCATCTTTTTTGCATCCTGCTTTAGCCATCAGGAATTCATGTTGTTCTTTTTGTTTCGAGCTGTTCCAAGACAGACAGATTTGGAGGTGGCAGTAGATCTAACTCAGGACAAAGCTAAAAAAATGCTGCTATGGCTGTATCCCCCCATCTAACCAAAACAAACAATCTGGAAAAAGATTCCGAGATCAACACATCAAGCAATGGCAAAAAAAAAAAATCATTTTTCTGATATAGTGGCATTCGCAGTACAGGGAATCACCACTGGAATTACACAAGTAAAACTACTAATCTTACCTCTGTAGCAACGTATCTAAGATTAAGTCTACTCTTAGTACAAGTCCTTGCAAATGAATTCAGGGGTTGCACAAAAGGGACAGTGTGACAGCAACTTTTTTGTGAGCTGTTTGGGTAAGAATCTGGCAAATGAGACTTCTCTGAGATGGAACTGAGGGGGCTGTGCAGAGAAGAAGGGGGGTGGAATGCAGAACAGGGCAGAAGAAGAGCCAACCACGGTGTGAAAAGCCTTGAAACAGTGTAAAAGGATTTCAACTTATGGCTAAGAAAGGGAGCTGAAGGAATGTCTGTCACAGAAACAACTTTTGCTTGTCTCCTCACTCCTCCTGCCCAAAGAAATGAGAATGATATACATAGTTAGAGATAGATGATAGATCTATAAAGACATAAAACTGGCAAGAGTGGTTGAGGGAAAAGTAAGACACACCATGTCAAAATGTCAGGCAGTCGACAAGAAATGAGAAGAAACAATTAAAAAATACTGTGACACCATATGGAACTTTCAGTTGCATTTTAAAGCTTTATAAAAGAAACTTTAAAAAACAATTACATTCTCCTCACCTCAAAATAGTGTCCTTTGTTGGAAGACAATATAGTTATTTAAAACTCCTGCAGTTTTACGTGTTTGAATCCACAGATCGTCTAGTACAGGCATTAGAAATTTATGATCCTGGTGTAAGAGATAGCATGTAGGATGATTTTGCACTGTAGATGGGCAAGCAGAGGTACAGCACAGAGCATCGTGGCATTTTAAGAGAGGCATTAGAAAGAGAGAGCGATTCCCAGTCCTGATGGATGTAATAGCCATTTTCCACTGAGGGTAAACAAGGAATCAACGAAATGCCCCCTTTTTAGTGTCAGCTGAAACAATGGAAAACCCCTGCCCAAGGACACAAACACACAGATCTCAACAGTGTAGGTCATCTGTTCCTATGGGGGGTCCCAAAATCCAATAAATGACGGGCCAGAGGACTGAAGGAACTGAAGCCTTGTACGTGAGAAAGAAGCGGCAGAAACGTGAGACAGAAACAGAAAGTCATCCAGATATCAACCGAGATGCACCTACTTGCCTGAGAAAAAACAAGGCTGTGGTTTTGAGAGATCTGATACTTGTGTCTATGCAGAAGTGGGGAGGCATCCCTACCTCCCCCTCTGCTTTCTTGGCCTCCCAGTCCCAGTGTTTATGCTGGTGCTGGTCCTTAGATCTCTCTGAACTGACATAACTCACCAACCCAGCAGAAAACCAACCCAGAAAACCTTAGGTAATTTTCTGCTGGATTTATAAACTGAATTGGCTCACACATGGGTGACACACGTAGCACAGGCACTGAGTGGGATTGCTGGTGGAAGGAAGGGAGTATGAAGGGTGAGATGAAGGGCAAGAGGAGGAAGAAGATGAGGCAAGATTTCCTTTGGGAGGAAGAGAGCCATCTGATCAGCTCAACTGCCTGCCAAACCACAGCCTGAAAGCAAGCACGTAGAAGCAAAGCACAGTCTGGAAGTAAGCTGAGAGGTTCTCCTGGTGTTATGTTTTTACTCTGTTCCCTACTAGAAAAAACTCCAAATATCCTAAATTCTCGCTAATCAAAAGGTAAGAACTGGCAACGCCGTAAGGGTGCTGCTCTAATCCAGCTGTGGTGAGCCACCATGATTTGTAAACATGATTCAAGAAGCAGACAGAGAATATTTGATCTGGAAAGATAAGAGCGTATGCTGCCTGGGGAAAGAGTTAGATATACTTTGACGTGGATAATGAAATGCCATGCCTTAGCCTTGACTGTCTTTTGCATACCCATCTTTCTGTGAGGAATATCTGAAGATGTCATTAAGGAGAACAAAGCAAAGCAAAGCTCAGAACTGCAACCTTTGCATGCTAAATATTGTCCTGAATACACAATGCGCCTGCACAGATTCCCATTGAAATGGGAGCAGAGGTGTCGGTGCTTTTCTCAATCTGGGAGGAGGACAATGAAGTCCCACTTATTTACAAAAAAAAAGAAATCCACAGTAGTAGGCTGGGAAACTGTAGCTTATGATAGGCTTGTTAAAGTACTTTATGGTTTTCATGTAGAATGCTCAAATACTTTTTATTAAAGTTCCTACTAAAGCAAAACCTCCAGGATCACACCAAATATGGTCAGAAAGTGCCTAAAGAAATCTCTGTATTCCATCTTCCTTGGCACCCATGGCTTTTTATACTTCAGTGAAGTATCTGCAAATGATTAAGTTAACCTCTGTTGAATTTTAAGGTAGTTAGACTGAATTCTTGGAATACCTAGGGCAATTTGCAGTCTTGGGTGCAACCTCTACAATCAGCTGTTGTATCTCAACATAATGTAAAATATCTCATTTGCTTTGTGGGTTTTATATCTTTATCAGAAAAAAAAAAAATCCTTAAATTATCCACAGATCTTTGGGTCAAAAGACTTCAGGAGGATAGAATAACTCAGGTTAAGTTAGCTTTTCTGTCAGCCATTTTACATTAACAGTTTTAAAGGACACAGATGACCAGGCACATGGCATAAGGACAATTCAGTCATGGTGCCATCTAATGCCCTTGGGCAAAAGACCAGATTTTGCCAAAGTCAGCAGCAGAGCACCCGCTGAGCTGAAGCATTTTGCTTGCCAGGTATCTCACCGAGAGCGACAGAAACGTTATTCTGCCAGGCTCCTGCCAGGAAATCAACTCTACCCAGGTGAGTCACCAAAATGAAATCCTTCTCGGAGCAGACTGTAACCATAACCACAATACGACTGCGTGCATCGCGTAGTTTTACTGCAGAGCTCAGGATGGTGCGTTGGGCTCACTTGACTTCACACTCGCCGTGTTGGTAAGGGGGAAGGTCATAGCTCCACATTCCTGGTACTCCTCATATCCTCCCTGAGGGGTTTAACAATTGCTGGACTTCACGCTTCCTATATAGCACTTGTGGGATTTTCTTCCTGACCGTAACACCCATAGATTTGAATTAAGTTAATTAAAATGGCAATCTAAGAAATGCACACACAGCACCAGGTGAACCAAACCGCTTGTGCCACCCCTGCCCCTCCGGGAAAGGTGGGGCCCCCATGCGAAGCCACAACCCCGCGGCAGCACCAGGGCCTGCCAGGCCGCCGCCCAGCCCGGGGCGAGGCCCGCTCCTGCACGCAGGCCCTGCAGCGCAGCCAGGCCCGGGGCTCCCCGCCGAGGCCAGGCTGGGGGCACCAGGCCGCTGCAGGCGAAGGCGCCCGGGGGCACAGCCGGGCGCCGGCACCGAGCTGACCCCGCGGGGCACACAGCCCTCGGCCGACGAGAGCGGAGCCGCGGGGGGAACAGCCCAAGCCCGCGCTCCACGCACCGCAGCGCGGGCGGGCGGAGGGCGAGGCCCCGTCACCCCCGCCTCCTCCTTCCCGCCCGCCCCGCCAGGCACCGCCTTCTCCCCTCCCGTCCTCTCCTCTCCTCTCCCCGCCCCGCCGCAGGTCGCCTCTCCTCCTCCTCTGCCGCTTGACAAGGGGACGGCGGCGGCACTCGCGGCGCGGCGGCAGCGGGGGGCACAAGGCAGGAGGCTGCCCTCGAACCTCCGCCGGTCCGGGCTTCTTCTTGTTCTCCTGCGTGCGGGGCGTTGAGGAGCGGCCATGGTGAAGGTGTCGTTCAACTCCGCGTTGGCGCAGAAGGAGGCGGCCAAGAAGGAGGAGGAGAACAGCCAGGTGCTGATCCTGCCGCCGGACGCCAAGGTGAGCGCGGCGGGGCAGCGAGCCGCTGGGGCAGCGAGCCGCTGGGGCCGGCCCGGCTGCGGGCGCTGCGCTGCGCTCGGTGCCGCCGCGGGGAGGGGAGCGCGCTGGCGACGGGTCTGCGGTTCGTGTGCTCTTCCCCCCTCGGCCCTCAGCCGCGGGCAGGGAAAGCAGCGGTGCGGGGCGCTGCGCCCCGCCGCCCCTCGCAGCTCACGCTTCTAAAATGGCTGACAGGAGTACGAGCTTTAAAGCCCCGATTCTCCCTACTTTGGGGTTTGGTTTTTTTTTTTTTTGCTGGCGCGTGGTGTTTTTGTTGTTTGTTTGTTTGTTTTTAAGCCCGACAGCGCTTGGATCGCGTCCAAGTCGGCTTTTAAAGGCGCTTTCGTCGTCTTCGCGGCGTCTCCTCCGGACCCGCGGCGAGCGGAGGGGCCGGCCCGGGCAGGCGCTGCCCTCCCTGGCCGGCCCAGGCGTGGGGACGGGCCGGCGGCGCCCCAGCCCGTCCCCCGCCGCCCGTCCCCCGCCGCCCGTCCCCCGCCGCCCGTCCCCCGCCGCCCGTCCCCCGCCGCCCGTCCCCCGCCGCCCGTCCCCCGCCGCCCGTCCCCCGCCGCCCGTCCCCCGCCGCCCGTCCCCCGCCCGCTGCCGGGGTGGGGGGGGTCGGGGTGCCCCTCCGGGTGTGCTCGGGTGGGTCGCGGGAAGTTGTTTTGCGCGTACACCGATGTCTGGACGGCGCCTGGTCTCCACACGTTGTTTAATCTCCTCCGGCGGCACGGATGAGTCCGACGAGCCAGCGAGCTCGCAAAGCTTAAAATGCTTCAGGGCAGGGAGGGCTTGGCGGGGGTGAAGCTGGAGGTTTGGCCGCGGCGTGTCTTGCAGAGCCTGGTGGTCGTGTGTGTGTTACAAGCGAACTTCGCCTTGAAACTCGGGCTGGTTTAAATAAAGGAACAAAGAGCTGCCTCCCCCGCCCCAAAACAGCACCCGAGCTCCGGTCGCTGCCGCTTTCCCTCCGCGCCTCCCGACAGCAACAAAGAACGAAACAGCAGAGGCTTTTAAAGTTCTCGAAGTGCAAAACTGCCCAGAATATAAAGAGTTTTGGTTGTAATTTCTGTGCGCCCGTGATCAAAACCGGTTTTTAATTAGAAGTAGCGTAGTTTGTTCTAAGCTCTTTGAAAAGACAATGAAAGCTTGAAAAATGGCCAGCTGTGCATAAACAGCGTGCCTTGGTGTTCTCAATTTGCTTTCACAGTCCTTCGTGCATCAAGCCTGTGAGTTGCCAGATTGGATCTGTAGAAGAGATGGTGTTTATTGATTTCCTAAACCTTTGTGATGAACTGCTGCCTGGGAAGACAGGATCTGTTGAATTTTCAGCATGAAGTTGTGCCCCAGTGTAAGCTTTGCAGTGATTTTGATGGGTTCTTCACCTGCAGAACCCACTGTCCTTTCAAAGCCAAGGGGGACCACAGGATGTTTTCTAGTGACATCTTCCTGGTACAGCGAGTGGTTAAATTGCACATCTCTACTGAATGTACTGCATTTATAAAACTCCGACCGAAGTATTCAAGTCCTTAGAACAGTGTGCCATAACAAATGAGACAGTATCATTACTCAAATTGCCTGTGATTATGGGAAATCCGTTAGGTGATCTATGTACCTAGTTGTTCCTAGCAGGAGTGCCTTTTTCTAGAATGTAATGGATTTCCCAGGCCCAGCCTAAGCTGTGGAGTTCCTTCCTGACCCCAGGTTTGGGAATTGGTTTGACACCAAGTAGAGACGAACTGCAAGTTCCAGAAAACAGGTTTTTCATAGTACCTTGGGATCCAGATCTGCCCTGGATGATGTTTGTTTCCAGATAGCCTACCATTGTGGGCTTGTAGTTCCTACTGCTAGACAAACAAAATACATGTAGCTAATTGTCCACTGGGCAGCAAATCCTCCTGACTCTGTCCAGATACTGACAGAAGTGTGTTATTTGACTATGATTGCCTTAAGGCAGAGCTGTAAATTCTTGCAGCTGAGGATGAGATACAGGATCTGCCTTAACTTTGCCCAGGTCTTAGTACTGCTTTCCTTGCCTAGAAATGAGACTTGCAGACGTTTATTAACCAGATCAAAAGGTCTCACAGTAGCTACTTCTGAATTCTTTCACTGTTATCAGGGGATACATGTGCCTGAACAAGGCTTAAAACAGTCCTAAAATAGTGTGCCAGGAGCAGATGCCCTGTACAGATGAAAATTCCAAAAGCAAATGAGCGCTCTTAGGGGACATCGAGCCTTTGACATTCTCCTTGACACATTTGCATCTTTTCTCAGCAGAACTGCAGACCTACACCTACCAGTGCGCAAAATTCTCTTGAATAAGCTTTTTTTTTGAGCTTGCATGTTTTAGAGCATAAATAAATGCAGATCTGAATACAGTGGCATCATCTGTAATTTTAGTAGAAGAAGCTGTGCAATCCTTGCAGGATTAACAAATTGCAACAAATTATGTCATGTAGCCATAGAGGTATTTGGATCTTTGAGTCTGGGAGTTTATTCTTAGATCTCAGACAAGAAAGGAACGGAGGGCCTTTGTAAAACTTGATACCTTTGAGGTAAGTGCAAGATACGTTATTTGAACTTTGCCTTCTCTTAATATAAATGCATTAGAAATGAATCTTTTTACCTCTTCCACAAGGAACTTCTACTGCCTGTGCAGGTCTTTGGAGGGCAGGGGAGAAATAAACCACATATGTATTATGTGGACAAATGTATTATTCATATGACTTGATTGCTGGAAAACCCTTAGCTTCAAGTGAGGTTTGAAAGCCATATGAGAATGTATATAGAAGAGTGAATTCTGGTAGACTGAAAAAAGCTTACATCACCAAAATGGCATATATGGGACATTTGTTTTCCCCTCTCCGCTGTCTTTACAGACATTGTTTCTGTAGGACAGTTAATACATCTGAATCGCAAGTGTGAATGTGAAAAATATTACAACATTTTATGGAGATTTATTTTATAAAGAAAGTCATAGGAGGTGTTCTGGACTTGAAGTAGATCAAAGCACTCAAAGAGTGGAAGAGGGTCAGCAGAATTACACATTCAGAATGTTATTATCAAGAACTTCCAAAGATATGAGCAAGAGATATTAGTAAACCAGTTGATATTAATGAGTAAAGCCAAATACTCTGAAATTCCAGAAAATAAAGATTCTTAGAATGAGCTTTTGGGCTCGTTCTTTGACTGTCTTCTGCTGCATTTCCTGGCACAGTGTCATGAAGACTGCCACGCTGTGTGCCATCGCAGGATTACCCTCAAGTAGATAATCTCCCTAGGGCTTACTAAAGAATGTTTGCAGCCAAAATATGCTGGTGATGTGGCATAGAAATACTCTGATCTCATCCAAATTTGCCCAGTAACCTCTGATGCGGACACTAATAGGAAATTAATTGTGGAAGGGAGGAGAAGATGATGTGAGAAGAGTAGGGGATGTATCACAGGAACAACAGCTTAAGAAAAGCTTTTGCAGAAGGCAATGGTCTTATGCTTTGGAGCAGGCTGCTTAAAAAGGAGTTTAAAAATCAAGAGTGCTAATCCTGCCTTTCCATAAATCACCTGTCAGTATTATCACGTATTGTGGAAGTGGCTCCATACTTACTGCAGGCACCGTTACAACTCTGCTGCTGCTCCTGGGATGATACTGCTGTGCCATAATTCTTGGCCCAAATACAGAATACCCTTAGTGAAGGTTCTCAGGCTACATTTAATTTTCTGCTTTGCTCGCTGTCAGTACAATAGGGTATTTTATGACCCAGTCTCCCAACAAGTAATGAATGTGTGGTATTAACGTTTCTCTGTACAATAGACGTTTGGAGAGCCAAAGATGGTTCTGAGCATAGTTGAAGTCTTCAGACATTTTGCAGAGTCCGTTCGATAGTTTAAGTCCTTCCCAAACCTCTTTGGGCGCCCATTAACTCTCAGGAAGTTACTCCCTCCTGCCGGACTAGGTGACAACCTTTTCTTTTTTCTTTTTTTCTTGAGGTGCTCAGCTTGACACATCTTTACCAAATAAAGTTTTGTGCGTGGAAGGTGTGGATTCACACATATATGTTGTAGCTGACTTTTGGATAGCTGTATTTACGGAGAGATTTCAATGTGAAAGTGTAAATGTTAAAAATTTTAAAAGCAGCAGCTTTCTGCATTTATTTCTTATGAGAACATTATTACTTCGCACTCTAAAACTAATTTTTTTCAGTTTAGCTTAATCTTTTCTAAAGCATACTAAAATAGGCACTTTTAACACAGAGTTAAGAGGGTCCACCTGGGAAATACCGTTGAGTAACTAATGAGCACTATTTTTCCATGTAGAAAACCCCTTAGATTGTGTGTAGTTGGTGTTAGGTGTTTCTGAAATAGCGGTGTTAGCTTTACAGTTGCTATACTGTATGTGTGTGTAAATATACGTAAATACTATATAACATGTATTTATATGCTATTTATATGTTAGTGAACACACTTATAAATAGTCATTTACTTATTTTTTGCTGTCAGTAAAGCAGCTTTTCTAATTTTATGGGACATGGTTGTTTTGGGGTTGTTTTGTTTATTTTTGGTTTCTTTTTTTCTTGGAGGAGCTTCCTTATTCCCTTTATAGCCTTCTTCCAGGCAAATTTTCTATAGACCTTTCTCCAGTCACCAATGGGCAAAGAGCAAACTTTGTCTTTTCCTGTATTTTCCGTGCTGTAACTAGGTCATTAAACCAACCAGGTTCTGGTGTCTGTCAGAGCATTCTGGATTAGGGTATGATTATTTAAAAGAGGACCGGACTAAAAAAATCCTAGCATACTGAGTTTTCTTCCCGCTTACTTTGGTAAGATTTTAATGAAATCCGCCAGACCTCCAATGACAACCCTCTGGCTTCAGCCACGAAGGGTACCCAGGATTCTGTTGCTTACTTGGCTTTATGGGCACCTGCAAGTATAAATATAGGGAAACTGAGTTTATGTAAACAAAATTCGTTGTTCTTGAGGAACTCTTCCTTAGAAAAAGAGTCTTGTGGCTGATGTTATCCCCTGTATCCTTCTACACGGTGAATTCGTGCTGTTGGTTAAGTAGCGCAGCTTCCTGAAAATAAGATCACTCTGGTCTTGAGATTTTGGCTCCTAAAGCGGTTCCGTAGAGGTTGTCAGCAATTGAGAGAACAATACTAAAAACCAAACAAACAAATCTTTAAAAGTTTGTGGTGCTCCTCTGAAAACATCTCGCTATTTTGAAGTGAGTTGAAGAGTTTGGAATTAGAGGTTAGAAAGTTCAGAAACAGATCTGGAAGAGCTCGTGTCGTCCCCATCTCCCCAGCGGCAGAAAGGAACCTGTGGGACAGAGGAGTTCTGTCAGCGCTCTGTATCTTGCTTCCTTTTCCATTTATCTTCACTTCCCGACCTGAATAACAAATGTGAAGCTTTGGTTTCAAAATACGACTGTTTCCCAGAAGAAAGATAGTTAATATTTCAAACAGGATGTATTCTGCCAGACCTTTGTGATAGCTGCGTTGTCAGTTGTTGGTATCATTTATGTTTTTGGCTGCCTGAGCAAGAGCTGCTGGCCATACATACCATTACAACTTCTATGAACTCAGTGCAGGGATGAGCATAGAGACAAGGCAAATACTTTATGCAGTGGTAAATAGTTTCTCTTTTCAGATTAACAAATTTATGCTTGGCTGAGGCCCCTTGCCCTAAAAATGTATTTGCGGAACTTTTTTTTTTTTTTTGCTTAATGTTGTCATGTGGCAAAGTCCACAATTAGATGAAGCTTTATATAGTACAATATCTAGAAAAACTATCCTGTGCTGTAATGTTTTGTTATATTTAATGCCATAAACACTTCTCTTATGTTCACTCCTGTCTTTCTGTGCTGCAGTATCATTTTCTTTCTGATCAGCTTCCAAAAACTAGTTTGAATATTAACATTGCATAGTGGAATGGAAACCTTTTGGAACCAGAAGTTCTGTTCAGTGGGAGAAGCTGAAGTTAAATTAGTTCATTTTTGAAGGTGTGGATCAAGGTGGGATGCTGAACTTTCTTGTAAAAACGAATATTTGGAAGAAAATGTTCTTGGAATCAACAGTGTTTTCACGGGAAATGGTTTAGACTCCTCCCATTATAATGAATATTTAATCCAACATATGAATGTCTATATCAATGAAAGTTTAATTTAAAAATATAATATGTATACATGTTTTTTCCCCATTAAGTGTTTTAAGGAAATGTTTACAGTTGCAAATGTAATCTAACAGTTATGTTTTTATAGACTCAAATAAATTTTCTTAATTTTCAATTTTTTTCGTTATCAGCAATTTAATAACTTTTGATGCTAGTGGTCATTTGAGAGGGGTTTATAAGAAGGGTAAGCATACCTACCTCCAGTAGTCTTTTCAGTTAACACTTCTGCAGTTGTGAGTTTTGGAATATGTGTCAGCATTGTACATATTTTCTACCCAGTAACCACTAGCTACAGCTACCAAATAGCTTCCGTACAAATAAAATAGTTCTTTCTGTGATTCTCAGGAAACATATTTGGAAGCAAATATTGGATTTTTAAGTCCTAGTAATTTAAAAAGTTCTTTATTCTATGCTTCCAAAAACATGCTGACGTATTTCAAACATAAGAACTACAGCTGGGATAAGTAGTGGTGTGTTCTGTTAGCTGTTGCATAGATTCTTTTACCCCAACTCCATTTATGCTTTGATTGACAAAGGTTAGCATTATCTGGTTTTAGTCTCCTGATCCATATGAATAATACAGCATTCATTTTCTTACTACTTACGTATTGCTTTTTATCCTCGGTGGAAATTACTTTGAATCTACAGATGAAAAGGATGCTAATTTATAAAACTCAGATATCTGTCCTAATTTTACAGATGTGGTAAACCAAAGGAGTGAGATAATTAATAAGATTGAGCTCTGCAATGAAGTCAGAAACGGTTTTGCAGCAGACATCACGTGGCCTGGGGTTTGGACCACAATGGACATATAGAGAGACTCCAGCTCCCATCTGAGTGATCGATGTGGCATCCACAAGCAAGGTGTCCTCTGTGCAACAGCCTTACAAAATTTACCATGAAAAAAACCAGCAAAGTAGTATTTGCCCAACAGTTATTATAGAGGTTGTGGAAAAAATAAGTTGATATTTTGTTTGCCCATTCCAAACAGTGTCTGTGCGTGTGTATATATACAGATATTTTTGTAAAGTTTATATATTCTTAAGTATATAATACATATTATATATATGTGTATATATACACACATAAAAATAAAACCCACAAGCGTTTTAAGAGTTAGAGTTCCTTGAATGCAAATCCTTGGATAATTTGTGGTTGTCTTCCTTCTAGGGTTCAGCAAACTCCAGCTTTTGATGGCAGCTTTCTGCTGTTTGGAGGGTAGAATGAGTCAGTGGAATGACTATGGAAAAAGAATATGCTGGGAGGATCATACTGGGGAGGGGACAGTGACCTCTGAGGTGGATATTACATGATTGCTGAATCACGAAGGTCTATTGATTTATTTGTTTTTAAAAAGATCTAGTCTGCGTAGAAAACCCTTGCATTTACACGTTTGAAAACACAATGCCCTTTGCCGGGTGGGAGGATGAACGCGACTTTTCGAGGCTGTCGCAGTGTGCTGAGTTGCCTTGCCTGAGGTTTGCAGTTTTGGGAAGACCTCTTGGTGAGGTGTCAGAACACCAGTCAGGGTCTGCGCTCCTGGAGGGTGCGATGCAGCCGGGTGCTGGGTACCCCAGGGTGTGCTCCACTTCAGGCTCTAAATAGTCTAATGGCTGTGAAGCCTTTTAGATTCTTACAACAGTTTCTTCTACAAAGAGAGGGTATTTAAATGTAAGCCTTTCCAGGTCACCTCTTCCCTGCTGATACTCGTAAGTGCTACAATTAAATGCTATTCCGTATCTGCATGTGGAATAGTTTCCACTCTGAGAACTGTTTGCTGTACAGTTACTGCACAGCTTAATTCACTAATATATGTACTATCAAGGTATATTTGTTTGAGGACAGGGCTGCCACTCAGAGGGACCCCAACAGGCTACAGTGACGGGCTGAACAAAACCTCATGAGTTTAAGAAATAACAAATGCAAAGTCCTGTCTCTGGAGCAGACTCACCCGTCACCCCAGGACAGGCTGGGGACCCCCTGGCTGGGAAAGCGCTCTGCTTGGGAAGGACCCAAGGCTCCTGGTCGACAGTCAGCTGAGCATGAGCCACTGGCATTGCTGATGGCCGAGTGCTTTCCCATTAACAGCCAACCAAACAAAACATGAACACGCTGGTTTGGGTCTAGCAGGGGTCACCAGGATGGTTGGGGGCTGGAAGGAGGACATCACAGCAGCCTCCCCACACCTGGGGAGGTGACTGGAAAGGCGGTGGCCATAAATTGAAAAAGGAGAACTTCTAATTGGGTATAAGCAAAGTATTTTTCAGTCTGAGGAGAACTGAATGTTCAGCAGGTTACACAGAGATGCTGTGAAGTGTTGGTCCTTGGTGGTTTTCAGAACTTGACTGGACAAGAGCCCCGAGCGATCTGAACAGGCTTCAGAGTCCACCCTCCTTTTGAACAAGAGGTTAGATTAGAGACCTCCCGAGTGGTTTCTGTGATGCTCGATTCTACTTTTGAGAGAAACCGAGACACACAGCGTTTGTAACTTGCTTGAGATGACATACCATCTGTGGCTGAACTGGGAATAGAGTTATTAAATTCTGAGGCTCAGTGGTGCATTTGTGCATGCTAATGAGATCTCTTGGGTGAAAGAGCCAACACCGCTTGGGAAAATAGCCTTGAGAGAAATCTAGGTTAAATCCACATAGCGTTCCATCATACTGATGTCTGAGATTCAGGCAGTCATAGGAAAAAAACAGAGACATTTCAGACTTAAGAAGCTAGCAGGGTAAGGAAGAGACAGGAACTGGAACAGTCAAGGTCAAAAAGATAATTTAGTATTGATCCATTTTAAGTGGATCTTCTAAATTCCTGTTTTCAAACACTGATCTAATTCAGGGTGAAGTCAAGAGAAATATTGCATTTGCAGTTATACATTTATTTAGTGTAGTTTTAGTAAGTGTGGGAGAGCACAAGTCAGTTATAAGTCAAAGAATGCAAGTGGGGAAAAGGGGTTATTTTGGCAATGTGTAAAAATGAAGCATTTTTCAAAATTGGACGATTTAATGAAATGCCATGATTGACATGCTATAACCATAAAGGGAGTCTAGTGATTCTGTTTTCTGAAAGCAAAATGTATTCTGAAAAATTTCCCGTATATACTATAAAGATTGAGGTTTCTTGTTTTTAAAAAAGTAAACATCCCTCAGGCACCTCTTGCCAGATATCTGTGCAAGCTTTCATCTGTGTGTTAGTCTATGACTTGAAAACTCTTGCATAACAACACTTTCTTTTCTTGAAATATTTGAGATAAATAGGTATGGAATGCAGAACAAATTTCCATCGTTCTCATTTATGAAAATGTATAGGTAAATTTGTCAATATTTATATATCACGTAAAAATCCTGGCTTGCACCACTTCTTCACTAGCCAAGCTTATGAAAACTTTTTAATTCACTACAGTACGGTGGCAATTGTGGATCTTTGTGACTGTCAGCAGCACAAGAACTTTTGAGTTCAGTGTCCAGACATTTAAAGACAACACATTTTCCAAGTGCTGTAGGTTTTGTTGAAGTTTTATGCAGGGGGCAAGGGAGCGGGGGAAGGCAGATGAATCATAAAGCCCCAAAGCAAAGGAAATAAAGGATGTGTGGAACTTTATTACTTGTCTAGCACAGACCCAGCGCTCCTGGATTTTTTTTTTTTTTTTTGATGATGCAAGTGGTTAGGCTTATTAATCCTCTGCCTGAATAGCAATAGTTTTACTTAAAAACTAGGTGTGTATCACAGAATGGCTGTGATTGGAAGGGGCCTCTGGAGGTTATCTGGGCCAACCTCCCTGCTCGAGCAGGGCCACCTAGAGCTATTTGCCCAGAACCATGTCCAGTCAGCTCTTGAACATCATAGAATCACAGAATGTGCTGAGTTAGAAGGGACCCACAAGGATCATCGAGTCCAACTCCTGTCCCTGCACAGGACAACCCCACAGGTCACACCATGTGTCTGAGGGTGTTGTCCAGTCTCTTCTTGAACACTGTCAGGCTTGGGGCCGTGACACTTCCCTGGGGAGCCTGTTCCAGTGTCCACCACCCTCTGGGGGAAGAACCTTTTCCTAATGTCCAACCTAAACCTCCATCCCAAGGATGGAGACTCTACAGCATGCCTGCACAACCTGTGCCAGTACTTGGTCACCCAGTAAAAAAAAAAAATATTTTCTCATGTTCAGAAGGAATATAAGATGGTATTAAGATCCTGTTGCACTAATTGCTGTATGGAAAAAGGAGGATGGTCCTTGGGCCTGAGTGTTTACTGGACAAGAGGCACAGAGTGGCTGGTGGGGCAGACTGAAGATGTAGCACCTCTGTGGCACAGCCCAGCTCCTCTTCCCAAGAATATGTCACACTGAGGTGTCGAATGGTTTATCTTGTAGCAGTAACGAAGGAAAGAAATGGAAATAAGGTGTGCCTGGTACTCTGCATGTGGAAGAGACTGGAGAACCCTGCTTTGAGATGGGGAAAGATACAGAGGGCATAGACACAGGGTGAGAAGGAAATTCTGAGAAGACTTGAAACCACTGGGTTTGGTGGTGACAGAGAAGAGACAATTTGAGGAACATGGTTTGAAGGAAACAGTAAAATACAGTGTGTGGTTAGTTGTACTATTGCTGTAGGCAGCCTGGGATGATGATACAGCCAAAAGCTGTGCATGTCAATCACCTCAAGAAAGTCCTTGCCTGGTCTACAAAGACAGAACTTTCAGGCCGTTTATATAAGTGTGTTTCTTTTTGGTGTTTTTTGTTTGTTTTACCCCCACTTTCTAGTCCATGTAAGACTAAAGCTAACAATAAAAATAACCATTCTTAACAATACTGCACCCAAATTTAACCAAAGCAGCAGACTAAATAGTTACCGGCTTCTTCCTTCTTTACTTATCCTCTTTAATTGTTGGCTGCTATCAGGCTCTGTAATCTCTCATCTCAGAAGTTGGAGGCAGTGTTTAGGTAAATCCGGATTACTCACAGCAGTTAGGAGTTGCAGGATTACTCTTCCAAGACACTCTTCTTTTATTGTCCCTCTGTCACGTAGCTGCAGGTGAACTGCTGATTCACGTCCTTTACATTCACTTTACAGTTGTAATTTTCCTTGACTTCCTTCAGAGAAATTGAACTCTTCATGTTCCAGCATGTTTTTCCCTAGTTTTAATTCCTGCTCCCCTTTTCTTGCCTGTTTTCTGATTTTTGTTTTCACTTCCATCTTTCCCAATACATGCAGCTACCTTCTTACCCACCAGCACTGATTCCCTTTTTAGGATGATCTTGAGCTGGCCGTTTATATTAATATTTTTATTCCATGATGGTTACAACGTTTGAACCATTAAATGAGTCATTTGACAAGACACCTCATTTTTTAATAAAACACCCCTATTATTTGGTGAAAGGTAGCATTCAGCTAGCATCAAAATGACCGTGGACTTTGAACTTTTGAAAGCTCTTAGATTGTATTTTCTACTCACTGCTGGATTTCTTAGTGCTGTATAACAGATTTTGTGTTTACAACATTATTTTGTAGAACATCTGCAGATATTAGAAATTTAGGAAGAGGTTAGTAGTACCAACTGCCTAATAGATAATTTTAATTAATTCATCTCCTTGGTTATCCAGGCTACGTGACTACAGCAGAACTAAGGTTTGGTTTTTGTGCTGTTCTTCAGGCAGAGAGCCTTTGGCCAGATGGACAAGTCCCTGTCCATCTTGACAGAGAAGGAACTGGCAGTGCTGCCACAGAAGGGCTGCGGTGTTCCGATATCAACTGCACATAAACAACCATAGCTTGTGTTCAGGCTTCATCGTCTGAGTAGAAAGAATACGTCACTCCTTGTGATAAGCGAGAGATCTCTGAAGCATCTATTGTATATTGAGCCTGTTTTTCCAACTAGCAAGTTAAAAGATCATCGTACTTAAAATTTAAATGTAATTTTATTAGGAAGTATAAAATTGCTGCTTGAGAGGCAGATCAGTATGATGGCCTTCCAGATTCGCAGCATCTGCCAAATGGGGAGTCTTGCAAAAGCCTGCCTTAATTTCCCATCTGCAACAAGTAATAAATAGAATACCAGGCTTGGAGCATCTTCAGGCAGGAATACCATGGGAGGAATGCAGAGCTCTTTCTAAATTAAGTTCATTTTAAATTGACTGTCTTTTGGGGAGAATTTTCTACAGATGTCAGATTTACAAGTCAGAGTCAGCAAGCCTGACCAACAGAATTCAGTTCATACAGCCATTTGTCAGTATTTTATTTCAAGACTTTTTAGCCTCCCTCATTAAAAAAACCCCACTTTTAGGGAGTCATCAGTAATGTATCTTCTCCCCGTTCCACTAATTAAAGCTGTGGTTGGTCAATATTTGCCTTTAGGAGGCTCAGTCTGCCCCACTGCTTTCTGTCCATCCATGCGAGTTAACTGGCACTCAAAGGACCTCAAAGAAAACTGTTCTGAACAGCTTCCAGCCAGTTCTACCCGCATTAGTTGTAAGCTTTTATGTGTGCGTGTACATATATATACATTTATATATTTAAAACATGTTATTCTCAGATGCATAATTATGGATGGTTGTGTATTATGCTGCAGAAGATTTTTAGTAATATTTGTAATACTCCGTAATACTCTGCATCTGTTTTTGCTGTGGATCAAAGACCATGTGTTGGTTCTGATAGACATTTTCCCCTCCCAAAATTATTGCTATCATATCTATTCTTAAATGTAAGCCATTATCTTCTGCATAGGTGTGCAATGGTCCTACAATATTCTGGACTCCCCACAGCATATCCATTGTATCTTGGTGGATTCTTACTTAGTTGATTCATACAATTTTTTTTTTTTAAATCATGTAATTAATGTGTCCTTAATTTCTGCAAAGGAATGAGGTCTGATAATCTTCTCACCCATTTTAATATGAACTAGACACATGCCTTGTAATTTTTCAGACTGCTTTACTTTTATAATGCTAAAGCAATTATATTCCACTATGTACAAAAAGCCACGAGGGGAAAATCTAAGTAATTACCAAGTCTAATTATAAACATTCGTAGCTCAGTATTGGAGCTTCTTAGAATAATTTTGTGATGTTACCCCAAACATGAATTTGATCTTCCTGAAATTCAGCATTTATTTAAAGGAAAAAAAAAAAGTAGCATTAAAAATGAACTGAAAAGAGCAAGAGAGTATGTGGCCAGCAGCTGTTAATAACTGCTAATGTTTGCAGATTTAGGGGATTTTTTTTTTTTTTTTTTTCCTCTCGTTTTGGTCCACTCCGGAACAGTTAATGCTAATGGTCATAAATATGTTCTTGTGAAGATCTCTCTGTAGTTGAGAGGTGCTTTGGTAAATAGTTTGTGGTGTCACTCGTCCATCTCCAAAGAGTTCTGTGGTTCCAGTAACAAGGCAGAGTGCAGCTTCACATCAGCTGCTGTGGTCACTGATGAAGGCATCTCTACTGAAAACTGCCATCACCTTGTAACTTCTTTGTGAGAAGACAGATTTGAGTCTTGCAAATCTCAAATAATAGAGGATTTAATACTTCTCTATCTACAGGAAAATTGTTCCTGTAGAGCCTGAAGCAATTCAGGTTGGGAAATTCTGAACCGTTTAATTTTAACACTGTAGAATTTAGTGTACAAGTGGTAGAGAGATGCTTCTGTTTCATGTCTTGTCCATGGGAAATAGGCTGATCAAATGTTTTCCAATTAGAACAATCAGTTCATCAAGGGAAACAAGCCAGTATTGGGCTTGCATCCAGTTCCTCCTAAGGCATTTTGCATCACAGAAGATAAGTTCTTCATCATCTTGGGGTTGAGGATTCACCAGGGAGCTGGAAGTACACGGAGCAGGGATGAAGCAGAGGAGGGGAAAGAAAAGGACCGGAACAACAGTGATTAATTATTACTGCTCACAGAAGTAGAGAGGTGTATTTTTAGAGGTCAGTCCTCGCCTCAAGTACGCAGTGCTTTCTTTTGTCAGATACCTCTGGCAGTGGAAAGCTGACATAGAGAAAAATTAGCGAGGCTGCAATCTCATCTTGTGCTCTGGCTTCACCGCTATCTGGGAACAAAGTGCGGTGGTAACCATGTGGGGAGAGGAGCTAATTCAGCACCGTCCCTCTTTGTGGGGATCTGCTTTCACTTAATGTTTTTTCTTTTAGAACACAAGTCACCTGGAAGGAGGGTCAGCATCTGTGGCACTTTCTTCTCTTGCAAGGAGAAGGGTCAGATTTATATATAAAGGGATGAATTACTTTTGGGTCAATTCAGCCCAAACTAAGCTGTCATGGCAACAATACAAAAGCTTAGCCACAGGACAGCTACTAATATGAGTATAATTTAGCCTAGGTAGGTTATTTATAATATTTTAATTTAGGGTGGTTTTAAACTGCTTAATGATGGACTTAGTTTTCAAAATCAGAAGAGGAAATCAGTTCCGTGTTCTCCTTAAACAGCATAAAATGTTTTCAGTGTTACCTAATGCTTGCGGTTCCTCCGTACTGAGGCGCAGCTCTTTCATGTGCTCTCCTAAGCAAGAGGCTAAACTGGGCTTGAACTCTTGCTCTAAATTTGGTGTGCTGTTTTCAGCAGGCTGCGGACAAATCAATGCAATAGGCAACTACGAATAGAAAATAGCTTAACATGCCACCATTAGGGATGCTTTCAGAAATAATAATGAGAAAATTTAGCTGCTGGTAAGGGATAAGAGAGTTGTATTAAACCTGTTGTTTGTAGTTGTCATCTCAAATATCAAAGCTGAATTATTTATGGTAGAATAGTGATAAACTTGTCCTTCAGGTTCCTCCTAGCATGGTAAAAGTGTAAAAGTTACTTTCCTTGTGGCCTGTGCAAAATTAATTTGACATTAATCCTCATTTCCAGGTAGGTGTTCACACAGTGTATGCCTTCTGCACCATTTCTCAAATGCCTGTTTTGTTAGCCTTTCTGAACTTACAAAATGATATAAAAATGGAAGAGGCAGTTATTCCACTAATGGATAATTCTGCTTGGAGTTAAAAAAGGCAGGGAGGCACAAAAACAGCACTGGGAAAGTATAAAGATACTCTTTATATTCTTCAATAAGGAATATTTTGGCATTATATCCCACAGCCAGTTTGCTATCCGTTTTTCTGACATTAACTTACGACAGTTTAAATGACAGCTATTTTAAAAAGTTTTAATCAGGTGTCCTTTATGCTTTGAAATATCTAGGGAGATAGTTACCTAATGATACAGGGCAACATAAAAATAAAAATCCTTGTATTACCTGGTTTAGATTTATAATTGAGATGATTTATAGAAGAATCCACAGTGAATCTTAACCTGACCTGAAAGTTAATTAGATTACCATGGGTATTATGTCCTATTCTCAGTTGTAGCAAACAGCCAGGTTAAAAACCACGCAGCTAGTAATCCCGTGATTCTTTACACTGAATTCCTTAAATAATTAGTAGTGTAAAAACTTTTAAAAGCTGTTACTTGCCTTTCCATTCTGCTTTTTCAGTCCATCGCAACTGTTTTCTAGTCGCTCTCGCTTTGCCGTGTAATATACCGCAGAAATATTGGTTGGAAGGGGCCTCTGGAAATCACCTGGTCCAACCTCCCTTTAGAAACAGGACGGTTGCCAAGGCAAGATCAGCCGTGGCTTTATCTAGTTGAGTCTTGAAAACCTCCAAGGATGGAGTTTTCACAATCTGATTTACTGCAGTAGTTTGCAAGGTAATGTGAAGCCAAATCTGTGAAATATCTTCAGTTTGACTCTTAAATATTTCTGAATCAGATTTTGGCAGCCGTTGCCTGGCAAAGAAGCTGCATTGCCATTTCTGTACGAACGATAATTGCAGTGTACTGTAAAGGTGGGTTTCACATCACCTAATTTTAGCTACATATGAATTAGGTACCTAGTTTGTTAACCGAGGAATTTCCGTCTGTAATCAGTGAAAAGAAATAAGTCCCTCCAGCGGACTCCGTCTCCCTCTCAGGGATGGTTGGGTTGAGTCGTTCAGAGGAAGCGCCTCTCTCCCCACCGTTTACAGGGAGGGTCCCGTTTCCATTTGGTGTCTGACTCGCTTAGTGGCTTCAGCCACACGAGAGGAATTCCCTCCTGCTGGGCCAAGTGGGGACTATACCCACCACTTTGTTCAAGTGGGAAATCATCCTAAGTAGCAAATGCTGCAAAAAAACCATGGGGCAGAACATTGACTGACAACCATTGCTGTCAGTGCCATCTCTTCATCATGTTCTTTCTCCATTTTCTGTTTTGGAGTTGGTTTTTTTTGTTTGTTTATTTGGCTGTAATGATTTTGACCTGGTCATCATTCTACCCTATTGTTTTTTTGGTTGCAAAGGGATAATGAATTGCTTTGTATTTATTTGAATTCTGATATTTATTTTCCCAGGATTCTCACAGTTTGGAAGAGGGTGACTCAAAGATGTCTTTTTTTTGTTTGCGTTTTCTTCTTCTTTTTTTTTTTTTTTTTTTTTTGTTTGGTTTGGTTTTTTGGTGGTGTTTTTTTGTGTGTGGTGTTTTGTTTGTTTGGTTTTTTTTTTTTTTTTTGGGGTGAGTTGTGAGTTATGCAAACACTCGGGGGAGGAAAGAGCATTGTAATGTGGCTGATAGAGGAAAGATTTTGAAAGATTTTGCAAGCAGCGGTTTATTGCTTAGGATGCCTGTGGGGATTGCTTGGTTATGCAAACTAGTGCCCCCAAGGTGAAACATCCTGTCATTCCTTTAGCATAACATGAGCAGCAGAGAGAGGCACAGGCTGTCTTACAGCAGAAAGCTTCCTTAACAACAACTTTCAAAGCATATTTTCTCATTCCTGCTCTTATTATTCTGCCAGCAAAGAGGTGGTAAAGTCTCTTTCGTCCTGCTGGAACAACATAGGGAAGGATACATTTTGCTCTAATTACCTTTGATCTTTCGTTGGTTCTTCAGGTTCACTGAAATTGCGTGTACCGAGATAAAAAAGGATCTGACGTTTCCGAATTGACTTCCTCTCTCTGCTGTTGTTGCACGCAGGTTGCCTGAGAACGGATATTTTTCTGTCTGCAGTCTGTAAAGTGGCTCACTGGGTGTTTTTAGGTATCTTGGGAGACTTTGTTACATTTTTATCTTCCTTCAGACTTAAGTCTGCTGATGTAGTCAGTGACAATGGCATTAAAAGTTGACTGTTGGTACAAGTTTTCTTAAACCTCAGCTCAAACAGATCTGTTTTATGCTTTACCAAATAAAATACATTTCCAAACAGTTGTGACAGAGCGCGCATCGCCTTTTCTGACGGATGCAACGTTTGTATTTGCTGGGTCTGAAGTATCTGCCGTCCTGTGTGCCCTGTGCTGAAGGTCTCTCTGCTGCTCCGCAGGACCCTGAGGATGCCGTGCCCGTGGGGCAGAGGAGGGCCTGGTGCTGGTGCATGTACTTTGGATTGGCCTTTATGCTGGCTGGGGTCATCCTGGGTGGTGCCTATCTCTACAAATATTTTGCATTCCAGGTAAGTCAAATACATTCTGTTATGGGAGTACTGTGTTTTTCTCTGTTATGCCTCCATTTAGAAGAGGGAAGAGGACCAAAAGACTAAACCAAATATCCTTTCTACTTTTTTTTTTTTTTCCCCTGAAAACTTCAGCTTTTCTAAAGGCAGAGTGTATGGCCTGCTCTGAAGTTACCTATCAGCAGTGGAGGGCAGGAGCGAAGTTGGCAAATAAAAGGGAGCAGCACTTTTGAAGACCTTACTTTGCAGAGAAAGGACTAGATCTAAATAGGACTTGGGTTTAGGAACCCCAGCGGTGTCCCAGATTTTCACCTGCTCTCTTTCCTATTTCGAAGTGGTGAATACTGGAGGTGGATTAACCCCTTGGAAGCCTCCTTGTTTCACCCTAGATTTCCTAGACACACGCGAATGCCCAGGAAAGGGACTGCTTGTCAGAGCAGTGCAGTGACCTCCTCCTTCCCGGCCTCCGCAGCGATAAGAAATACAACCCTGCAGGGGACTTCGGAGAAGCGCCGTCAGTGGGGTTAAACATGTTCTGTCAAGTCTAATCCACGCTGAGAAGATAAGACCCCTGACAAAATGTATTTTCACTCTTTAACAAATGGCACTGCTGCAAGGCGGTGGTGCCAGGGAAGTGGAGCATTTACCTGAAACATAGGAGATCTGACTTAAATATTGTCTTCCTCGTGGGGCAGTTGTCACTGGGTAGCACTGGATGTGCTGGGCTGTCACCCAGATGGTGTGAGCACACCCTCCCCTCTTCAGAAACTGCCGGGGTTGCAAGATTCACAGGGTCAGAAAGGGAGAGTATAAGCAAAACATGAATCCCTCTATAGCCCACTTGTTAGTGCACATAATTATAAGGTAGAAATTCTGTGTTCTTGTCCCTGCTACCAGGATTTTTTTTTTTCCCCCCCATTTTAGTAGCTGCTGATGTGGAAGGCAAAGTGATTAAATGTGAAAAATTCCAGCTGAACTTGCACTTTGTGGTCTCTTTGGTTATCACATGAACCTAATCTACAGGGGAACAGTAGTGTTGCAAACGAAGCTTGAACAGCACAGCGTATCTTGGTGGATTACCAAGCTCAGAGTAGCTGAAGACCTGCTATGTTACCAGTGTGTTTCATCTGTGCTTAGCACCCTGGTGCTCCATCTTTCACATGCCGGCTCGCCCAAATTGAAAGTACCATTCAATTCAAACCTGTGGTACTTGTTCACGAGTCAGGTCTGGCTTGAAGGAAACATTCAGGAATTGAGCTAACGTTGCACTGGAGACATCTTCAATATGAAACCTTAAATTGATGGCGTATGCATAAGTTGTGTGTTTCTAAAACTATCTGGCCTATAAATTTGGTATATGACTTCCTCTGACTTATGACTTTATTTTACACTTCACTTGGGTAACCTGCCATGTGTGCTGTGACAGAAGGACACAAATCGGTTGTTTTCATTTATTTTTATTACCTTTTTGTCCTTTAAACCTCTCGATAAATAATTTAATTTTAGAAATGGACTCTCAAAACTTCCGAAGCCTTGCAAACCTAAGCAACTTCACAGAATAATTGAGGTTGGAAGGAAACTCTTGAAGTCATCTGGTCTGCAAGCAGAACCAAATTCAGAGTTAGACTTGTTTTTTCAAGGTGATTTGGATGACCAGTTTCAATGTTTTAAATTGTAATTATGGACTGCAGTTAAGTAATAATTTAATAATAATATGCATGCTTATAGATGTGGGAACTTAATTGTCCTTCTAAAAATAGGATGCAATGTGCCGCAGATTACAGATGCAAAATAAAAGACTAGTTTTTAAGAACCTGCTTTTGGTATCCTGTTTTCCTTGAATTCAAGGGAAGGTGTCCCTCTGGGTTCAGTACAGTGAAGGTTTTATCCGTGGTCCTGTTGTAGACAGCAACTGGCTCCTACATTTGTGTATCAAATTAATGGGAAAACATCTCATCTAGTCTGACAAGTTTTTCTTCTCTGCAGTGCTTTGAGAATATGAGTTATGAGTTTTAACAGGCTACTGATGGTTTTTGTTGCTGGGTTGTTTATTATTTTTAGCAGAATGGCGTGTATTTCTGTGGAATAAAGTACATTGAAGACGGCTTAAGTTTACCTGAGCCGGGGGCAGAGGCTCAGAGTGCTCGCTACCACACGATTGAGCAAAATATTCAGATCTTGGAGGAAGAAGATGTTGAGTTTATCAGTGTGCCAGTCCCAGAGTTTGCTGATAGCGATCCTGCTGATATCGTCCATGACTTCCACCGGGTAAGAAATATTTCTGAAGAAGCTGAAAGCATTTAGAACTTGAAAAGTGTTCCCCCTCAGTCATCCTGATAAATGTACTCCCTAATTATTGTGGTGGGGGAAAGTGGAGGAGGCAGCAGAAGTGTTTTGCTCAGCGGCAGGCTGCAAGCAGTTATTAACCGGGCATACAAAGTACAGCATTCAACATGAAGTATTATAGTATGTAAACCACCATTTGCAAATACGGTTGTTTTTAGAAAGGGAAAAATAACTTAGAGCTATTTCATTTCCTTAGTATGAGGAAGTAAAGAGAATATAGTTCTTGCTTTGCTAAGTCTACCGAGCCCGAATTTGGCCAACTGCTGTGGTGCCGAGGGAGGTTTGGAAAAGACTGTTGTAGCTTTGACCTCAGCTTGCAGGGGCTGGATGTGTCTGACATCACCAGGTATGTTCAGGCACCCCCAGAAATGCTCTCCTGACACGGCTCCAAAACCCCGGAGCAGCAGCTTTCTGGAAGGAAGCGACCGGCTGACCGACCGTGTGAGAGAGATCGTCTTCAGGTGCCACAGGGAGACTGGCAGCAGCTAAATTTTCCTTCTGCGCCACAGGCTACCGCGATTCCTAAAGGCACTATATTAGGGTATCAAAGCACTTTTAGCTGTTTCTTTCTTTTCTTTTTTTTTTTTTTTTTTTTTGGTAGAAACGACTTTGATAGGAATGATGGTAATAAATTTTTGCTAAGGCAGTTGACAGGCCTACAGCTCTTGGTATTAACGACAGCTGTAAAACAATTAGAAGCTGTTCTTTTCTGTATCAGCCTGATCGAAGCTGTCTGATAGCGATGAAATGTTCTACAGCTGGTCTTCAGGAAGCTAAATTTCTGTGAACATATGAAGACATCGCTGAACAGCTTTTTTTAAGCAAGGCTGAAGAAGAAGAATAGGGAAGTGTCCTATTTCTTTATGCAAACTTTAGAGTTTAAAGTTTTCCAGGCAAAATGAGTGCTATCTATCAAATATTCATAACCAGATTTGGAGGAAAATGTAGCTTCCTCGAGCTATGTCATTTAAAAATATTCCTGAATATATTTAAGGAGCTTCTGTTAAGAGTTACAACAAAGCCTATAAAGAGGGAAAAGCCAGGGGAAAAAAAAAAAGCGGGATGTAAATTAATAAGAACAATATAATATTAAAAATTTATTTTTAGATTTAATGGGTTAAAGGCTTTGCTCTAAAGGTCAGTGCAAGGATCATTTGCCATAGGCAGGGCACTTACTCGCATGTGATGAGATTGGTGGCACTGCTGATTGCCATCCTGGTACTATTTTGACTGTTTCTACATGTCCGCAGCCGTAGAGCTTTCAGCAGCTTGAGATAATGTCTTCTTTAGCAAGAACAGATGCAGTGTAACACAGCTCAGTGAACAGAGCTGTAGGATTCATCAAGTTAATTCCCGGGGCTTTTATGTCTCTGTTTTTATCAAATAATGGCAAATATTGCAGTTCATGTACTATAAAAATTCAGCTATGAATAATCATTAACACTTCAAATTAGTAGTATTTTTTAAAATATAAAGATTTTTCTTGCATTATCTGTAACAGTCTTTTTTTCCTTCTATATTTTGTTCTTAGCAGCAGCATTTCCCTGTTACACTGTAACAAAATACAAAAAGCATGGGGATTAGAGCAAGGGTTTTGCCTTGCTGTTTCAAAATGCAGGCACTAGGAATAAATGAATACTGTACTTGATTCCGTGACAGTTCAGATACACCTTTGTAATTTCATTACTGTAGTGCATTTGAGCTACTTATCGCCTGCTGGCTTGCACAAATCCCTGTCATAGATTTAAACTCAATTACCAAGACTGCCTTTTATTTCTACATTTACCTACCCACAAATTGGAGTTTGTTGGACAGACTTTATAGTGAACAAAACAATAATTTGAAGAACAACACGAGGCAACAGCAGTTTTGCGAAGTCAGTATGTGAATTTTCTGATGTTTTCACTATACTGATTAAAACAAATATTTCCTCAACAGAGACTCACTGCCTATCTTGACCTGAGCCTGGATAAGTGCTATGTGATTCCTCTGAACACTTCAGTTGTTATGCCACCAAAAAATTTCCTGGAGTTGCTCATCAACATCAAGGTATGGTTAAATCGTAAGTAATTTGTTCTTAAGGAAAAAGGAGATTTTTTTTTTCCAGAACATTGACATTCACATAAAGTACATGTGTTTAAAAGTTAACTGATCACTAGAAATCTTCGCCAAGACAGAAAATAATCTAAAACCTCCTTAGTTAATTAACTACAGTCATGAAGGAATTACTAATTCAGAGGAAGACAAACAAATCTGATTTCATTCCTACAAATCCGATTGACAAAATTGTGTAGGTGTAGTGTACCTAGACTCTTTGATAGTAGTCTGTGTGGTGTTTTTAAAATTTATAATCCACTGTGAGTAAAGTTTCCATAAAGTGCTGGACTAAGACTGGTTAGCTGAGAGGCTTAAAGCCAATATACTGCGCAATCCTTTTAACATGGGCGTTGTTTAAAGCGTAGGTCCCTGCTTTGAACTGGTGCGGTGGCTTCAGGGTGATGGACGTGGGGTGTGCTGGATCCACTGTAGGTGCTCAGGGAAATCAGATGTGAGTTAGGTGTGACGGACTAAGACGAGGTACTAAGACAGACTAAGACTAAGATACGAGCTCACGAGGCTTCCAGCAGCCTTCAGATGGATCTGCGTGTTTCCGGGGGGGGTTCGTAGGAGTGATGAGGGTTTGGACTGTGTCATTAACAAACCCAGTTTAAGCAACAGGGCTTTTAGCACAGCCAGATTCCTGGTTCTGCGGCCACCAGACCTTCAGAACAACATTCAGTGTCCTTCAAAACCAGGACCTTGGAAAGGACTGAGATACCACAATCACTGAACAACAGAATCTGAGTTTTCAGTGTAATGTTGTGGCAACTTCTAATGGCTTTCCAGCGGGGTTTGATAATGGGACTTACTGTCTGGCCTGTGGTGCTGGCTGGCTTGTCACCACCACGGGGACACACTGTTCTGTCAGTAGTTTTGGAGTGACTGGGTGAACATAATGGCCTGTGAAATTGGGGAGGCCAAAGTAGATCATCTAATGGGGTCTCTTATAATTTAATATGACTTGGGGTTTTTTTTAACTCTAATATACGTATGCTTTTAATGCAGATTCAGATGGCATTTACCCTGCTTTTCAGCCTTCTGGTTTCCTTACAGAACAGCAAAACACTCAGGATAGAGGAAGAGAGCTGATAAGCTAACTTGTGTCTAAGATCTGGGGAGGATGTTCTAAATTTTATTTCTGTGGGCTTTCGTGACTTTGGAATGATTAATATCTTCTTGGGGGTTGCATCTTTCAAACAAGGCTTTGGAATTAGGACTCCAGGAACTGTTTTAGCCATTTCTGACTGGTTCGTGTATATAAATACATTTCATGTGAAAAATGACTTCACAAGTAAGTCCTTTGCTGCTTTTTTGCTGCCTATTTTAAGACTGGCTATTTAACCACATTTTTATTTCCTGTACATGAGGATGAGGTGGTGTCTCTAAAACTCAGTGACCCCGTATTTTTGTACTTTGTGTATGCTGCTTTGATTCCATTTTTAGTTCACATAAATTCCACTATTAAAATCTGTTAAAGTAAGAGGATAACCAGGCGTCACACATTTAATTGAAAATCTGTGCAAACTGTTTTGATCATTGTCCCCAACAATGAGTGCCCTACTTTAGAGACATCTGTTTAATTCTCATTGTATTAACAAAAAGCTGTGGGCATTTGATGTCTCAGAAAATCAGGCTAAATGTTTTGTAACTGAAATTTGGGAAACTATTTGGCAGATGCACAAAGTGAGTAAATTTGTATTCACTATCCTGCAGTCACACTGGTTGCACAAGGAGAAAAATGTATGAAATTAAAGCGCTCATTTCATTAAAATGAGCTCTGAATACATGCAGAGGGCATTTTATGAAAATGGAGGTGCTTTGGGCTGTGTTTTGTTTTGTTTTTTAAAAAGCTGTAATTTTAGCCTAGAGAACCACACTTCTATATATTGATATAGTTTGTATATATATACAGACAGTGAAAGGCCTCATTTCCTTGGGAAATAAGGCTGAAACGCAGGTATATTTGTTCATCCACCTCGTTCCCCTTGTTGAGCCAGCTGGCCAGTTTGCACCGCACAGGACGTCTCAAAGATGACGGTGACGTTTGTGGCTGTGCTGGGTCCCAGTGCTGGGTCATTGCTCCTGCAGCAGCCAGGCAGAGGAGATCCCAGTGCTGAGCTTTCCCTCCTCCTGCGTCCCGCGGAGGGGCCACCCAGGCGGGATTCGGGAAGGGTCTGGGACATCTCGGAAGGTCCTGTGGTTTGGAGAGCCACGGGTCCCGGAGTGTCCTTGCAGGCTGTCCCAGGTCCCCAGCACCACTGCCCGCCCTGCCAGTGCCCTGCGCTGCCGCTTGGCTCAGGGGCTCTCTCCTTAAATTTGAGAGACATGGGGTTAAAATACGGTAAATTAGAGTGATTTAATTACCAAATAATGAGTGGAATACTTTGGAAGGAAGGAGTGGAATAATTTGTCAGGAAGATGTGCCAGGGGAGGTTCAGGCTGGACATTAGGAAAAGGTTCTTCCCCCAGAGGGTGGTGGACACTGGAACAGGCTCCCCAGGGAGGTGTCACGGCCCCAAGCCTGACAGTGTTCAAGAAGAGACTGGACAACGCCCTCAGACACATGGTGTGAACTGTGGGGTTGTCCTGTGCAGGGACAGGAGTTGGACTCAATGATCCTTGTGGGTCCCTTCCAACTCAGGACATTCTGTGATTCTCTGATTCTAGGAATGTGAAGTCTTCCAAGCTCTTACCTAAAGAAAAAAAATTGCTGCCGCTTTCCTCATAGTATGTGCTGAAGAAAATTTTCATAATTTAAAGTGCATTTAATACAGTCCTTTCTTTCTGTTCTGAAAAGAATAGCATTTAATCAGATTAATCTCAACATTTTGCTTGAATGGAAAAGACAGTCTTGTTTTGCAATGGAAATTTCAAGTTGTTCAGTGTCAATAAAGTATATAGTGATCTTTCCCCACAGAAGCTGAATTTGTTTCCATAATAAGTGATCATTTTATTTTTAGAAAGGAAGCAACACCTCGACTGCCATAAATACGAATCACACTACCAGGATTTCTTAAATGAAGTAATATTTCAAAAAAGCTGATGGTGGTTTACTGGTGGCAGTATTAGGAAATCAGCTGATAGCCAATTTACGTGCATTTCCAGTTGTGTACAGTGAGGTGCGCGCAGAGACAGATTCCTGCGTCATTTCAGCTGTGGCAAAATAACGCTGAAGGGACTAGAAGAGGCTTGGGAAGCCACTGCATGTTGTCGTGGCTTGTCCCTTTTTCAGTATATTGCCTTAAAACACCTGATACAGCACCATGGCTTTCTATTACAGAATCACAGAATCACAGAATCACAGAATGTTAGGGATTGGAAGGGACCTCAAAAGATCATCTAGTCCAATCCCCCTGCCAGAGCAGGAAAACTTAGGTGAGGTTACACAGGAAGGCATCCAGGCGGGTTTTGAATGTCTCCAGAGAAGGAGAATCCACAACCCCCCTGGGCAGCCTGTTCCAGTGTTCTGTCACCCTCACTGAGAAGAAGTTTCTTCTCACATTTAAGTGGAACCTCTTGTGTTCCAGCTTGAACCCATTACCCCTTGTCTTACTGTTGGTTGTCACCGAGAAGAGCCTAGCTCCATCCTCGTGACACCCACCCTTTATATATTTATAAACATTAATGAGGTCACCCCTCAGTCTCCTCTTCTCCAAGCTGAAGAGACCCAGCTCCCTCAGCCTTTCCTCATAAGGGAGATGCTCCACTCCCTTAATCATCTTTGTGGCCCTGCGCTGGACTCTCTCCAGCAGTTCCCTGTCCTTCTTGAACTGAGGGGCCCAGAACTGGACACAATATTCCAGATGAGGTCTCACCAGGGCAGAGTAGAGGGGAAGGAGAACCTCTCTCGACCTACTAACCACCCCCCTTCTAATACACCCCAGGATGCCATTGGCCTTCTTGGCCACAAGGGCACAGTGCTGGCTCATGGTCATCCTGCTGTCCACCAGGACCCCCAGGTCCCTTTCCCCTACGCTGCTCTCTAATAGGTCATTCCCCAACCTGTACTGGAACCTGGGGTTGTTCCTGCCCAGATGCAAGACTCTACATTTTCCCTTGTTATATTTCATTAAATTTTTCCCCACCCAACTCTCTAGCCTATCCAGATCTCGCTGGACGGCAGCACAGCCCTCTGGCGTGTCAGCCACTCCTCCCAGCTTGGTGTCATCAGCAAACTTGCTGATAGTACACTCAATTCCCTCATCCAAGTCATTGATGAATATATTGAACAGTATTGGTCCCAGAACTGACCCTTGAGGCACTCCACTAGATACAGGCCTCCAACCAGACTCTGCCCCATTGACCACGACTCTCTGGCTTCTTTCCTTCAGCCAGTTTGCAGTCCACCTCACTACCCGACCATTCAGTCCACACTTCCTCAGTTTTGCCGTGAGGATGCTGTGGGAGACGGTGTCAAATGCTTTGCTGAAGTCAAGGTAGACCACATCCACTGCTCTGCCATCGTCAATCCACCTTGTTACGTCTTCATAAAAGGCTATGAGGTTGGTCAAACACGACTTCCCCTTGGTGAAGCCATGTTGACTGTCCCTGATGACCCTCTTATCCTTGATATGTCTTAAGATGGCACCAAGGATAAGGTGTTCCATCACTTTCCCAGGGATGGAGGTGAGGCTGACCGGTCTATAGTTGCCCGGGTCCTCCTTCTTGCCCTTTTTGAAGACCGGAGTGACATTTGCTTTCCTCCAGTCCTCAGGCACCTCTCCCGTTTCCCAAGACTTGGCAAAGATGATGGAGAGCGGTCCAGCAATGACTTCAGCCAGCTCCCTCAGCACCCGCGGGTGCATCCCATCTGGACCCATGGATTTATGGATGTCCAGATTGCTTAATTGCTCCCTAACCCCGTCCTCATCAACTGAGGCAAACTCCTCCATTGCCCTGCCTTCCTCTGGGGCCTCAGGGGTACGGGGCTCCTCAGGACAGCCTCCGGCAGAGTAGACAGAGACAAAGAAGGCATTCAGTAACTCTGCCTTCTCTGTATCTTCTGTCACCAGGGCACCCACCCCGTTCATCAGTGGGCCTACATTGCCTCTGGTGTTAGTTTTATCTGCCATGTATTTGAAGAACCTCTTCCTGTTGTCCTTGACCCCTCTCACCAGGTTTAACTCTAAGGAGGCCTTAGCTTTCCTAGTTGCCTCCCTACATCCTCTGACAACAGCCTTATATTCTTCCCAAGTGGCCAGCCCCTCCTTCCATGATTTGTAAACCCTCCTCTTCCACTTGAGTTTGCCCAGCAGTTCCCTGTTTAACCACGCAGGTCTCCTGGCTCCCTTCCTTGACTTCCTGCGCGTCGGGATGCACTGATCTTGAGCTTGGTAGAAGCAGTCCCTGAATGTTAACCAACTATCTTGGGCGCCTTTACCCTCAAGCAGCCTTGCCCACGGGATTTCCTCCAGCAACTGTTTGAAAAGGCCAAAGTCGGCCCTGCTGAAGTCCAGGGTTGCAATTCTGCTCGGTATTCTGCTCCCACCACAGGAGATTCTGAACTCCACCATCTCATGGTCACTGCAACCAAGGCAGCCCCCCACCTTTACTGCTTCGACCAGACCCTCCTTGTTAGCGAGGACGAGATCCAGCAGCGCACCTCTTCTAGTCGGCTCCTCCACCATTTGCATCAGAAAGTTATCGTCAATGCACTGGAGGGACCTCCTAGACTGAGGCTGGCTGGCTGAGTAGTCCTTCCAGCAAACATCAGGGTAGTTAAAATCCCCCATAACAACCAGAGCCTGTGACTGTGAGGCCACGCTCAGCTGCCCATAGAAGGCCTCATCAACTTCCTCACCCTGATCTGGTGGCCTGTAATAGACTCCCACAACAGTGTCACCCCTGCCAGCCTGCCCCTTAATTCTCACCCACAGACTCTCAACTCGCTCCTCAACCGCACCTGGACAGTACTCTATACATTGCAGTTCCTCTCTCACATAAAGAGCAACTCCACCACCTCGCCTGGCTGGCCTGTCTTTCCTGAAAAGGGCATAGCCATCCATGACCACATTCCAGTCATGTGAGCTGTCCCACCTACCTTTCTGTTTAAACAATTGTGGGAGTCGCTGTAAGAACTTAAGACGTTCTCGTCTTGCATTTGGCTTGAGTTGTGACCCACGCCGTGAAGATGTTCCAGGCTTCCCAAACCCCATGATCTGCAGCTGGAGCACCCCACAGCTGGCGTGCTTCATCAGGAAGAGTATGGAGAGCCTGCTCCATGCAGAGCATTCTTCTGTTGGGCATAGTTCCCATTGAGGTCTGTTGGGTTGTTGTTAATTAAGTGAAAAATTTGGATAAGAAGCGCAGGACTGATCCGTGACAGTGGGTGCTCCTGGAAGGAAAGATGTCCTCTCTGCTGGAGACGTTACTGTAGCAGGAGGGCAGTGGACATTTTGCGACCTTTTTCAATATAATCATTATGTATTTCTGGAGTGCGGTGCAGTCATGTTTGCACATTCAGAATAAAATTCTGTGGATGATACATGTTTTGAAAGAATTCAAAGAAGATATGTCACAGCCGTGTTAAAGAAACACAGTGCAAAGCGTTTGTTGTGTACTCAGATCACAAAGAGATGGGTTTTGACGGAGCTGTTATATTTTTGTTCAACAGGCTGGAACATATTTGCCTCAGTCCTACTTGATTCATGAACAGATGATTGTTACTGATCGCATTGAAAATGTGGATCAGCTGGGATTCTTTATTTACCGCCTCTGCCGTGGCAAGGAAACCTATAAACTACAGCGCAAAGAAGCCATGAAAGGTAAATGTTCCTCCTGCGATCTTTTGTGTTGGCAGAAAGTTCAATGCTGCTTGAGTTTAATAAATAGGCTTGATTGTGTTGAAAGGAATTATTGCAGTAACCGGCTCTGTGGGCTTAAGTACATCTGATATTTTCTGTGTAGAAATGGAAATAAGTCATTTTATTATTGTGCAAAAGTGCTCAAGGCCCCAGTGAGCCAGGAGCTGTTAAAATGTGTCTGCCTGCATGGGTATGTTTTCTGGGGTTCAGGCTTTCCTCGATGCTTTTCTTGTTTCTTGACCCACTGCCCAAAACCAAAATCCTTAAATATATGCGAAGCCATAGCCTTGTAGCCCAAGTGCAGAATGGCAGCTGCTTCTTGTCATTAAAGCCATTTATAAATTAGTCCACGTCTTCCTATTGGCATCAGTGAAATGCGAGTAAGAGCTGTCTTCATAGGAGAACTGTAGTCCTTGGTACTCCTTCATGGAAAAAGTTTGAAAAACATCATTTGCAAGAGTCTTGACAAGCTATTGAACACTGCCTTAAAATTTTCACTCAGATTTTACTCAGACTTACTTCTTTTTTAAAAAACAAAACCAACTGTACGTGATGTGCAAGTGCACACTGAAACAGTTTAATTGCTTTAGTCATATTGTTGGACCTGATTGCTTGGGAAAACAAAGAAAAGAAATAAATTTTATAAAAATAATTTAGAACAATGCTTAAAAATAAAAAGGTCTTAATAGCAAAATCCAATTCAAAATTCAGTATGTTGTGGTAATAAATGATGAGCATAGGTTGGCAGTGAGCAATAGTTTGACTAAAATTTCGTTAAATTCTGCCTTTCTCAGATTGTTGTTTAAATATTGCTAGTTTGCTCCTTTTTGCCTGTAGCAGCTTATTAGAATCATAGAATCAATCATAGGATAGTTTGGGTTGGAAGGGACCTTCAAAGCTCATCTAGTCCAACGCCCTGCAATGAGCAGGGACATCTTCACCTAGATCAGGTCGCTCAGAGCCCCGTCCAGCCTGGCCTGGGATGTCTCCAGGGATGGGGCATCCACCACGTCTTTGGCCAACCTGGGCCAGTGTTTTACCACCCTCAGTGTAAAAAATTTCTTCCTCATGTCTAGTCTGAATCTCCCCTCCTTTAGTTTGAAACCATTACCCCTGTCCTGTCGCAACAGGCCCTGCTAAAAAGTCTGTCCCCATGTTTCTTAGCTGTTCCCTCTCTGGTGTCCCCACAAGCATTTTTACAGACGCACAGAGAGGGAGACTGGGAACTGATCTGGGTTCAGACTAGCCAGTGGGGGTTTCTGGCAGGTCGGCTTTAACTAAACCAGGGCTGCGGTTTGGTTCACGATTTGGTTCACATCAGGTGTGTATTCTGCGTATGAACGTGTCCCTACGTGTGCTTCCTCTGGGAGAGGGGCCGAGGAGAGGTAGTTCTGATTTCTGACGACACAGTAAATGCAAAACTGTTATGTCTCTGATGTACTTCATCTCCCTCCCTTGTTCTTTACTAATACAAACAGGGATTCAGAAGCGTGAAGCTGTCAATTGCCGAAAGATTCGACACTTTGAGAACAGGTTTGCTATGGAAACGCTCATCTGTGAACAGTAATGAGGAATGTTACTGGTCCAGGAGACTTTAAAAGCTACAGTATGACCCCACCCTGTGTGTGCAGTGATTATTTTTTAAAATCTTCTTTTATGTAAGTAGTGGACAGGGCTTTATTGCTGAACACCTTCCATACTTTTCATCTCATGATACGTGTAAAATCAATATGTTTTAGTTTTTTCTTTATTTTCAGGTGCGGTGTTCTTCTTATATTTGAATAGCAATTGTATAAAGAATTAGTTGCTAGTGCATTTCATGTGATGCATCTTGAATACCAGGAAGAAGAGAGAGACTTTGAAATATCCACCAGTTTTTAATTAAGTAAAATTGAAAAGAATTATTAATGTACAAATGGACTGCAAGAGCTACTTCTACCTGTAATATTACCTGCTATATAGTTTGTTACAGCATATAGACAAACCTGTATTTGACTCTCCCTAACAAAGTGCAATTTGTTTTGTTTTTAAAATATTGTCATATTTACCTTTTTAGATTGATTTCTGACTCGATGTTTTAAAATGGCAAGTGTTCGCTGTAACAATCTTTTAGAAAATTAAGAAGTAACTTATGTTACTAACTTGTATATAATCCCTGTATGTGCAATGGAAAATAAATCTTATAAACCTGTTTGTCTAAAAGTCTTGTGTTTTCTTTTGCTATTATTGGGGTGTGGGGGGGGTTACAGTTAAATTTAAAATTAATGCTTTTTACCTGCAGTACTATTTTTAAAAGCGAGAAGATGGAATAGGTGATGGTTAATAAATGAAATACAAGCAAAGCAGCAGGCTTTCCTGTTCCTTTCTCATTTAAAGGCTATATTGTGCTGCTTGCTTAAATTCTGGGTTGGTATTTCCACCGTACATAGAGCGGAGATCCAAAGCGGACTTACACGTTGTTAATGTCTGAAATGCTCGTCCTGAGTATTTGTCAAACGTACAGAATCTAGAGCGTGTCAGGAGCTAGGCTGACCCAGCTGAGCACCAGGAGCGTTCACTAGGCCAAGTATGCGAAGCTCTTGCCCTGTGCATTACTGAGAGACAGTGCAGATTCCTGACTAGAGCAGCCAGTTCACGACTCTTCCATGCTACACAGAGGACAACCTTAAATTATAAAGTTCATACACGCTTTCGTAACATTGTAGAAATGCTGATCGTGAACCTGTGGGCATCATCCATCAGGCGCTTTGTGCCTGGGTGAGACCCCCCACCCTGCTCCTTGTCTGCTCTGGGCTGATCAGTCCCAGCTATCTCAGCCTCTCTCACATGTCAGATGTTCAAATCCCTTAATCACCTCTGTGGCCCTTTGCTGGACATGCTCCAGTATATCTGTGTCCCTCTTTAACTGGGGAGCCCAGCACCGGACCCAGCACTCCAGGCGTGTCCCAGCAGCGCTGAGCAGAGCGGGAGGATCACCTCCCTTGATCTGCTGGTGCCGCTTTTCCCAGCGCAGCCCAGGAGGCTGTTGGTCATTTTTGCTGGCTCATGGTCAATTCGTTGTCCATCAGCAGCCCCAGGTCCTTTTCTGCAGAGCTGCTTTCCAGCCAGTTTGCCCCCAGTGTGTCCTGGGGAAGGGGGTTGTGCCTCCCCAGGGGCAGGACTTTGCACTTTCCCTTGTTCAGCTTCATGGCGTTCCCATCGGGTTGTGCCGTTCGGCTTGGCGGTTAATCCGGAGCGAGCTCAAATATTGCTAGTAGTGTTCTGTGTCATGCCATCGACACTTAAAACTGCTGTTCTTAAAGCGAGTTTGAACTTCTTTACGTTATTGGGATCTTCGTAATGGCAACTGTTGTGGGGGAGAGCGCAGGATAAGATGTATTGTGGTACCTGCTGTTTCGAAGCTGGTTGCAAGAAAAATTACGGGAGAGAAAAAAAGAGTAACACTCAAAAAAATGGAAAATCTCCCCCAAAATCCACTTCTAAACTTCCATAATATGGCAACTGACTTGTCTTTCTGACCAAGTTTTGAGCATTGATTTATCAGGAAAATAGGAGTATTTAATAGAATATTTGCCAAAAAAATTAGTTTCAACTGATTTTTAAATAGTATGCACTGTAAGTGTCCAAATCTGTTGTCTTAGATTAATTCAGTCAAGAGGCTTTGGACTAATCTTATTTTTCTTCTCTTAAAGGATCTTTTCTTAATACAGTGGGAGGATGCTCTCCTGGGTTTGGAGCTATTATACAACTGTAAACATGCTATCATCCAGCTTCCTGCTATTGTGAATGTTTGGATTGAGATAAAATAATTTGTTTTAAAGGAAGTTTCTTAAATACACAATAAATTTTTTTCTTCATCTGCATTTGGCTTAATTTACAGTTTAGTCTTAGTGTAGGTGCATCATATATAAAATGAGAAGTATAATTGTTACTTTCCACAAGCTGGACTTTTTTAATCCATTCTTGATGATGCATGGCAGTCATGAACATCAAATAAAGCCTTGTGTAGATGTGGGCTAGATGCTTGTGTATAAATTTTATTTACATAGCTACTCTTTGGTATAGAAGTAAGCAAGCTGGAAACCCCCCTGGGAAAACTGCAGCTACAGACATTCAGGATGTCGCATTTGTGTGCTTGAAATACAGGTCAAATATATGTCAGGAAATGGTGACTGGTGTGTTCTTTGGAGCCCTGTATGACACGAAATTCATGCTGAAGTACTTTTAAGCATGTTTCCTACCTTTTTGTGAGTGTACTGTTCCTATTTCCCGTAAGTTAATCATTAACCTTGTTAATTTTTAAGCGAGCCTCACATCATCTTTAACTTGTTTAAGAAAAAATTCAGTAAGAAACTCCGATCTGTGGTGTGTCCTTTGATGGAGACACCAGCAAATGAGGCTGTTGGAAGGGTGGCAGGGCAGGGGGAGAAATAGATTTGTACTTATAGATGGGGTTTATATGTCAATGCTGCATGCCTGTGTCCCAAATAACTTCTGAGCCTCTTGGATAGTGGAAATTTATTTCATATCAGTAGCATGAAAATAAGCATGGGGAAGGATGGAGAAACACGTGTGCACTGAGGAAAAGCTCCCAGCATGTGCTCATGTCTTACTAAATGCCACGCAGTTTGTGTGGGAAGAAGACCTGAAACACGCTGAGTGCATGAAAAGCTCCCATTGGAACTTCTGCCCTCGGGACACAAATCCATGGAAAAAACTAGCTCTTAAAAACAGAGTATAATAAACAAACACAGCTGTGCTATGCTGAAGAAAAACACATTTCCAATCCAATGAGTTCCACAAAAGGGTTAGTATAAAAATGACCTCATTGGACAGTTATCTTTGCAAATATTTTTAGAACTCCTCATAAGAAAGAAAACGAATCCTAATGCTGAGACACACTTTGTCATTGAAGCAGCAAAATCAAAGAAGTGCCACTATCCTATACCACCGTGTTTATTTGGTGGAGGGGGCTGTGCCAGTCTCTGAGGGGTCCCAAACAGCCTCTGTGGTTCAGTAGGTCTTTGCATGAGTAAGGCGTTTGTCACCAGTAGATGTGGATGATCTGAGCTTGCGAAGCGTGATAAAAGCTCCGAGTCTTCCCTCCTTCTCTAATTGAAGTCTTGCAGCTTTAGTAAAGAGCCACAGGGCAAGTTTTGGCATGAAGAAAATACTGAAGACAGAAAATGCGAGAGTTTGGTTATCTGGTGCAACGTTGTCCTCTGGAAAGGTGGGTACACGCTTTTGTTCACCTGAGCTGACACGCCTGTGTTAGCAGAAGGTTGTGGTTTAGAAATATTAGCAGAGCTGTACTCTCGCTGACATTGCTTGTTCTGGTTGTAGGAGAATATTGTACTGTTATGGAGGAAGCAACACAGAGCCTGTAGCGCTGTTGTCATATTATGAATTTCCTGGAATACTATACATGAATGTTTCCACCTAATTAGGGTATTTCACTGCTATGGCTTGGTAAAGAAAGTCATCATCCTAGGTGCACTCTTAACAGAAAGAAAAAAACCCAAGATCACAGGTTGGTTTAATTTGGAGAAATGCCCATGTCTGTTCACTGTAGGCTACAGCTGCCAATTTTCAATTGGTTTTCAGGTTACTGGTTAAGATTAATTTGATTCCCGAGAACTACTTCCAGTAGAGCTTATTCTGCTTCTTGTGGGCTTAGGAAATCTCGGAAGAGGCGGCATGGGAAACATCCTCACTGGGGAGACGGCCAGCAGCAGGACGGGGTGCTGCCCGCGCCGGAGCACGTTTCTCACACGGCGAGAGGAAGCAGAACCTGGGACGGAGCAGGACGGGAAGGGAGGGATCGCAACGGGGTCATTAATGTGGCCCTGTAATTGCCAGCAACAAGATGTTTGTGGTTGGTTGGTCTATTGACCTTTATTTTGTCACCAGCTGGCAATACCAACCCAAATGAATGGCCCTGCAGAAGGGATGCAGGATGCAGAATGCGTCTGGGGTTAGAAGCGCTTTGCCCACATCACGGTACCTGCGTGACAAAACCCGTGGTGTGATGCAGCTGTGCACACAGGCATGTTCTATACTAATGGCTGGACACCTTTCACAAGCAAGGAAAGCTGTACCAGGAATGATTAGTTTTTTTCTGATGTAATTACACCTCACAGAATCACACAGAATCACAGAATGTCAGGGATTGGAAGGGACCTCGAAAGATCATCTAGTCCAATCCCCCTGCTGGAGCAGGAACACCTGGATGAGGTTACATAGGAAGGCATCCAGGCGGGTTTTGAATGTCTCCAGAGAAGGAGACTCCACAAACTCCCTGGGCAGCCTGTTCCAGTGTTCTGTTACTCTCACTGAGAAGAAGTTTCTTCTCAAATTTAAATGGAACCTCCTGTGTTCCAGTTTGTACCCATTGCCCCTTGTCCTATCATTGGTTGTCACCGAGAAGAGCCTGGCTCCATCCTTGTGACACTCACCCTTTATATATTTATAAACATTGATGAGGTCACCCCTCGGTCTCCTCTTCTCCAAGCTAAAGAGACCCAGCTCCCTCAGCCTTTCCTCATACGGGAGATGCTCCACTCCCTTCATCATCTTCGTTGCCCTGCGCTGGACTCTCTCCAGCAGTTCCCTGTCCTTCTTGAACTGAGGGGCCCAGAACTGGACACAATATTCCAGATGAGGTCTCACCAGGGCAGAGTAGAGGGGGAGGAGAACCCCTCTTGACCTACTAACCACCCCCCTTCTAATACACCCCAGGATGCCATTGGCCTTCTTGGCCGCAAGGGCACAGTGCTGGCTCATGGTCATCCTGCTGTCCACCAGGACCCCCAGGTCCCTTTCCCCTACACTGCTCTCTAATAGGTCATTCCCCAATCTATACAGGAACCTGGGGTTGTTCCTGCCCAGATGTAACACTCTACATTTTCCCTTGTTATATTTCATTAAATTTTTCCCCGCCCAACTCTCCATCCTGTCCAGGTCTCTGGATGGCAGCACAGCCTTCTGGCGTGTCAGCCACTCCTCCCAGCTTGGTGTCATCAGCAAACTTGCCGACAGTGCACTCTAGTCCCTCATCCAAGTCATTGATGAATATATTGAATAATACTGGTCCCAGTACCAACCCTTGAGGAACTCCACTAGATACAGGCCTCACTTGCACTAGGGCTTCATCTGATAAATTGCATCAGTCATGGATTCTATTTTTTAATACCCAGGTCCTCGATGCTAGCACAAATCAGTAAAACAGACATGACTCCAACAGCCATTTTCACTTACAAGGAGCTAGCAACGTATACGGTCCTTACAGAGTTACAAATAGTTATGATTTTCTGTAAACGGGTAAGTACAATTATCAGAGTAAAAAGAGAAAAATGTCAGACCCAATTCGAAATATTTTCTTCAATCAGTATGAAACCTCTCTAAACTAATCTCAAAGGGAGAGAACTAGAAGTGTCCATGCAACAGCCTGGCTTGAGGTTTTGCATATAGGCATCATATATATGCAGACATTTCTCCATCCAGCACCAATAGTCATGGTGTCCTTTCAGATCCCATTAGCAACGTGGTCAAACACTTTATTGGTGAAAGTTCCTGCCTTAAACTCATCACTGCATTATCTGAGACTCCAACAGTGCACTACATAATACTCTGGGAAGAGGAAGTTACAGACGTGTATAAATGTGGAGTGAAAATATTATTTTTATTAATAGTGTGTATATATAGGGAGAGGCAACATCTGACATACCTCTCTGTTTAGACAGAAATGGGTTGAGGTTTGTCATGGTCCCTATGGATTTTACATCACTGTGGAAATATTAACTTTTAGAATCAGAATAATTTTGGTTGGAAAAGACCTTTAAAATCATTGAGTCCAACCATTAACCTAGCACAGTCAAGTCCACCACTAAACCATGTCCTTAAGAACCTCATCTATATGTCTTTTAAACACCTCCAGGGATGGTGATTCCACCACTTCCCTGGGCAGCCTGTTCCAATGCCTGACAACCCTTTCCGTGAAGAAATTTTTCCCAATATCCAATCTGAACCTTCACTGGTGCAACTTGAGGCCATTTCCTCTTGTCCTATCATTTGTTAACTTGGGAGAAGAGACCAACACCCTCCACACTACAGCCTCCTTTCAGGTAGTTGCAGACAGCGATCAGGTCTCCCCTCAGCCTCCTTTTCTCCAGGCTGAACAGCCCCAGCTCCCTCAGCCGCTCCTCACCAGACTTGTGCTCCAGACCCCTCACCAGCTTCGTTGCCCTTCTCTGAACTTGCTTCAGCACCTCAATGTCTTTCTTGTACTGAGGGACCCAAAACTGAACTCAGATTCAAGGTGGGGCCTCACCAGTGCCAAGTACAGGGGCACAATCACTCCTGTAGTCCTGCTGGCCACACTATTCCTGACACAAGCCAGGATGCTCTTGGCCTTTTTGGCCACCTGGGCACACTGCTGGCTTGTGTTCAGCCGGCTGTCAACCAACACCCTCAGGTCCTGTTCCTCCAGGCAACTTTCCAGCCACTCCTCCCCGAGGCTGTAGTGCTGCCTGGGGTTGTTGTGACCGGCACTTGGCCTTGTTGAACCTCATGCAATTGGCCTCACCCCAACGACCCAGCTGGCCCAGATCCCTCTGTAGAGCCTTCTGCCCTCAACCACCCAATTTGGTGTTGTCTGCAGACTTACTAAGGGCACACTCGATCCCCTCATCCAGATCGTTGATAGATTAAACAGAACTGGCACAAATACTGAACCCTGAGGAACACCACTCATGACCAATTGGATTTGGCTCCATTCACCACAACTCTCTGGGCCCACGCATCCAGCCAGGTTTTTTGAACTGAGTCTTTATGCAGGATGCAATAATAGTAGGGGTCAGTCTCACCAACAAAGGGTACAACCAGACAGTTTCACCCCATCGCACCCCTAAACCGTTTCCAGCTTCAAAGGCAGAGCTGGTGCCAGTGCAACTACGAGGCAGCATTACCAGGGGAGGTCACGCTGGGGAGTGGAAAAGGTCCAGCTCAAACCATGGCCTTGGTGTCCCCAAGGCACTCCTCACCCAAGTCCATCTGTTACTCCAGTTGGTCCTTCTTAAGGCCTGTAGGGCAGCAGCTGGAGAAGAGCTGGCCCAAAGGGAGCGGGGACAGGTCCCTCACCTCCTCGGTCCCGTTAGCAATGGTGCTGGGTTGTTGAGAGGGACGGCTGGGTTCCAGGGGACACTGATGGCAGGGGCTGGTGGCTGAAAACTAAAAAAGTAGCAAAGCATCTACCATATCTGAGCAGTAAGAGTCAAAATAAAAAGGCTTGGTTTCATTTCCAACGAAAGCATGACTTCTATTCCCACTGGCAATCAACATGAAACTATGCAAGAGTTTTAAGAGAAAAAAATAAGATAATAAAATTACTTCGGATTTTTTAGCAGCTGGAAACAATGAGTCAGGAGTGCCTGACTGGGCAATGTTTTGCAGACTGTCATCTGTCTATGACCTACGCTTTAAAAGCTGTTGTAGCAAGATGTTTAGAATAAAAATATTGTCAGGTCAGATGAGAAATTACCATTGATACTTTATTTGACCTTCCAGTGTTTCCTTCGTGTCTTTTTTTTTTTTTTCCCAGTAAGAGCTGCTTTTCTTCCTTTCTTTGCCATTTTATTCCAAAAGCCCAAGGGCTCCATTTAAAAGAAAACATTTTAAAATACAGGATTAAAACATTTAAATCAGTATATCCAAAAGAGGGGGAAAAAGCGCAGCAATTTACATATGGTTTTACACATGCATGTGCCTTTCTTTGGTAGCAGATACATATCACAGAATCACAGAATCACAGAATGTTAGGGATTGGAAGGGACCTCAAAAGATCATCTAGTCCAATCAGTTTAGATGTAGTTACTACCTCTGAGGCTTCAGGATGGAAGATTAAAGGTTATTGTAGCTCGATTCATCTCCTGTCTCCCTTCTTCTCCCTCCAGTTGTAACTTGAAGCATTGTATTTTCGTTGTACCTGCTCATGGAGGGAGCCCTAAGTGCCCTGCTTGATGAAAAAGTGCATAAAATTTGACTTGAGAACGTGATTGGCACGCAAACAATTTTAGAAAACCAGTATTTACACCGAGGCTGGTTGTCAGCTCTTCCAGACAATGTGATGTTGCCTAAGCACGATTGCACGGGGGGCTATGAGAGCAGCACAAAGTCTGTGCCTGTCATTTGGATGACCTAGGGCTTGGCTCTAAAAGCATGTTGAAGCAGCTGTGAGGGAACCTACCCAGGAGGGTGTGTTTCCTTCTTGCTGACAGCTGGGAGGGTCTCCGCTGGCCGTGACCATGTTTTCTGAGATGCTTTGCTCTCGTTTTAAATTCTTCTGTGCTCTTAAAGCCAGTTGTGAGGAGAAGGCAACAGACTAATCTGCAGTTTAGGGTTTTAACTTACTTTTCCAAGTTGGTAGATCTGCCTAGTTGTCTGGGGCTCGACTGTAGACGACACGCAGTTCTGGACTCTGAACCTTCCACAGCATCTGGTATCATCTGATTACAAGAAGGATTTAAATGTGCTTAAAAGCAGGGTAAAATTAGTCACAGTTTTCCTAGAATCATGATAAGGAGTGTCTGAATCCCACTACACTCTACAATCCAAACATCTCGTTTGGAGTTTATGTACTTTTATTTGCTTCAGAAATCCCATTTGTTCTGTATTCACTTAAGTGGAATTGGTTTAATTCTAATTACAAACCAGAAAAATGGCCTGTTCTCCTTTTTAAAAATCAGTTAATGAGTATAAAGAAAAAGCCTGAACAAATTGATAAAGCTTATGAATCTTAAAAATACTAGTGAATTTTTATTGTATACCATGGTTGTACTTCTTTTTTCTTTTGAATTCAGAGCTTTGACAGCAATCTCACTAAAACTAGTTGCTTTACAGATGAATGATAAATATGTGCATGTAGTAAGAGTCCTTACATACAAATATTTTTGGTTTTTTTAGGAAGTTGTCATCACAAAGATCTGAAATGTGCTCGTTTGCAGCAGCGATCTGCCTTCTAAATGTGGATACGCGATTGCAGATAACAGAGCAGATCTTGAATATCTGTGAATCAGGATGCTGGGGATTTGAATCTCATAGACTTAAAATCCAGAAGATGCCCAAAGAGTGGAGAATTTATTGCATTAAAATTAATTGTAATGCATACTGTTAAAAGTAGTATTTTAGTTAGGACTTGGATGAATGTCAGAATGAGAGAAGGTTGTAAAGGATTTGTAAGTTCTGTTCCGCTCTGTATCTGTACAATTGTTTGGTTTTGGTTTCATATATAGGTCTGTGGTTCTTCCCATGCCATGGAGATGATGTATTGGCTACCTCCAGCCTGTTGAGTACCTAAAATACCAGAAATAGCCGGGCTATGGGCTCTGGAGCGAGTGACGGGCCCTGGAGGGTCTGTAATGCCCAGGGCGCTCACTTGGTGAGGAAGCGGTGCCAACCACCTCTCCACGACACACTTTCTCCCTCCAGAACCTGCCCGCGCTCAGCTGAGGCAGTCAGACAACCAGTGTCTGTGACAACCGATAAGACAAGGGGCAATGGGTACAAACTGGAACACGGGAGGTTCCATTTAAATTTGAGGAGAAACTTCTTTACTTTGAGGGTGCCAGAGCACTGGAACAGGCTGCCCAGGGAGGTTGTGGAGTCTCCTTCTCTGGAGACATTCAAAACCCGCCTGGACGCCTCCTGTGTAACCTCATCTGGGTGTTCCTGCTCCGGCGGGGGGACTGGACTGGATGATCTTTTGAGGTCCCTTCCAGTCCCTGACGTTCTGTGATTCCGTGATAACTATGTGACGCTCCTTCCCTCGCTGCCTCCTCAGCTTTGACTCACTTCAGCTGTAAAGCCGAGTCTGGGAGGGCAGGAGATGCCGCCAGACACAGGACTGACCCGCCGGGCCCGGCCCGAGGCGAAGCTTTCCCGCCATCATCGCAGCAAGCCCCGCCCCTCCCGCCCCTCCCGCCAACCGCCGCCCTCGCGCCGCGGGGCGCGCCCTCGCTCCCGTTGCCGGGACGCATGAAGCGGAGCCGGCTCCTATTGGTTATCAGGGAGAAAGAAGCGCGTTCATTGGCTTAGCGGCTGGCGCGGGCAGCTTTTTCTTCCGGGTTCCGAGGCGCGCCGAACCGGTCTGTGTTTGTGCGTGGGGCGCGGTCGCCGCTCCTCGCCGGCGGGCAGGGTGGGGGAGCGGCAGCTGGCCCGGAAGTGACGGCGGAGCGGCTGGCGGTGACGCAGTTTTCCCGCGGTTTGGGCGGCGGACAGGGGAGCGGCCGCCGGGGGCCCGTCGTTACTGCCGCCCGAACGGCGGGGCCCAACGGTCCGCCCGCGCGCGGGCCGCCATGCCGCCCAAGCCCCCCCGCAGGGCGGGCGCCGCCGCCGCCAGGAGCCAGCGCGCCAGCCCCGACAGCGGCTCCGCGCCGCCCGCCGCCCCCCGGTAAGCGCCGGCGGGACCGTCCCGCGCGGGCTGGGGAGGCGGCGGGGCTGCCCCGCGGCTGGGGGGCGCGGGCTCGGTCTGCGCTGCCGGGGCTCTGCGCCCGGGGGCCCGGGTTGCGCCTCTTGCCGGGGTGGGTCGATATGAGCCCGGGGCGCTGTTCGGTAACGGGCGTTCCCTCGCAGCTCAGAGCTCCGGTACGTAGCCGTGTGCTGCTCGGAGTCCCCGCTGCTGATGCCTTTTGCTGTCCCTAGGCTGGAAGTTGGCGAAGCGGAGTTCATTGCGCTCTGTGATGCGCTGAAGGTGTCGGAGGGCGTGAGGGAGAAAGCGTGGAAGACCTATGAGGGCTTATCGGCTGTGGATGGAGCTCTGGTGAGTACCTGCTGCTGCTGCTTGTAACTTGACCGTCTGCTGTGGGGTCTGTCCTGTGCCCGAGTTAAAATACTAAACAGCTTCACTGGGCTGGGGGCCGAGTGGCTCAGAGAGTTGGGGCTGTTCAGCCTGGAGAAGAGAAGGCTCCAAGGAGACCTTATTGAGGCCTTTCAGTACTTAAAATGGGCTTATAAGAAGGATGGGGACAGACTTTTTAGCAGGGCCTTTTGCAATAGGACAAGGATAATGGTTTCAAACTAAAAGATTCAGGCTGGACATGAGGAAGAAATTTTTTATGATGAGGGTGGTACAACACTGGCCCAGGTTGCCCAGAGAGGTGGTGGATGCCCCATCCCTGGAGACATCCCAGGCCAGGCTGGACGGGGCTCTGAGCAACCTGATCTAGTTGATGTCCCTGCTCATTGCAGGGGGTTGGACTTGGTGACCTTTGAAGGTCCTTTCCAACCCAAACTATTCTATGATTCTCTAAGTGTTTTGCAATCAAGGCTTGTGCAGTGTGACTTTGTTTTTTCCAAGGGCAGTTAGACTGAAGTTGGATGTTACCATGTACATGTCTATATAAAGTGGTTTCTATATATATCCCAATTTTGTTAATGTTTTCCTATAAAGGTATGGACTCAAAAATTCTTTTAGATTGCTAATAAATGGCAGTAGAAAACACCACTATGTGATCAGCTAATTCTTCAAACCGCGAGTTATTTCAAATATGTCTGAGTCAGCTTTATATGGGTCATCTCATTGTGTATTTCTTCCCGCTGCATTCTTCATGAGGCTGCAGAAAGGGTGTGAAGAAGGCTATTGCAGAGAAAAGGGTGTTTGTATGTTAAACTTTTTCCTGCTACATAATATTAATCTGTATGTACTTATCATTGAGGTATTTCCATTCAAAGGTAGTCATTTGGGCATGTGTAAACACATTAAAAAGTTAGGCCCTTTCGTGATTTTTTTTCCACCTCCCCTTCTCAGTGCATTTCTGCTGACTCAGAGAATAGCTACAATACAATTAAATCACGACCAACACTTTGTTATACAGACCTGAATTAGATTTAAAATACCTAGCTGGGCTATTATTCCCACCATGTGGGCTAACATCCATGTATTTGTTGTGACTTTTGCTTATTCTTTTGCAACTTGAGCTGACTTGCCACAGCTATGCTGTCACTAGTAATACCTTGTTTCTGTGGTGTTTTTGAAACCACAGTGTGGGTATACCAGCTCTCAATGCCTTTGAGTTTCACAACACTATACAGTAACAGCGAGGGAGAGAGACTGTGTACAGCACTTTTGGTAACTGATACAGTTTCTGGCCATGGATGTTCCCAGGGGACATTTACTTAAAAGCATAGCTGAGCCCCTCTATATGAACTGAAACAGGAGCAATCAGCTCTATGGAGTGAAAAAAACAAGGCAAGTTTGAGTATAATTCTGCAAACTTTCATTTACAGGTGAAATTTTCTTTTCACTGACCATTACCTAGCAGTGGCCAGATAAGACACAGGGCATTTGCAGCCCTTCTTTTCAGCATCTGAAGATGACCTATTGTACCTATTCAGAAGGTGGCAATGACTAGATCTTCATTGTGCCATACAGCTAGTATTTAAGGTTTTGCAATTAAGTCCTATGCTAAGAGCCTTGCAATGTATAGGAAAAAGTGTACATTACATTGTGGTTCAATCATGGCCCTTTTCCTCAAACTTCCTGATGTATCAGCAAGATGTTGAAGTGAGGAAGCTGGTGTGTCCTTCCACAGGGACCTGGCAGGTGCTGGAGTTGCTGCTTCTGGCTGAGACCAGTACAGGCTTCATTTGAGTGTGGAGTCAAGCCAGTTAACAGCCTGGCTGATTGTTGCTTCTCTTTCCAAGTCAAGCTGTTATCATGGGGAGCAGGGCTTCTCAGGGTGACTCTCTGGTTCAGGTTGCAGGGACTTAGGAGGAGGCCATGTTTAAATACCCACTCCTTTCTCCCCAGTGGTAAAGGTGATGTGTTGGATGCTTGTCCTGCAAGTACCAGCTGTGAGTGTTTTTAATCAATGTGGTTCAGTGCTAACCTGTTCAGTTCTGAACTGGAACAGAAGCAGCTGCTTATGTAGCAGCTTTCTGTTCTCAAGCAAAAAGGGAAATAGCAGGACAGCAGCTGAGGCAAATACCTACCAGAACACTTCTGTTTAACCCCATATTTGGTTTGACTTGAGGAAGGTTAAATCATCAGACTGCTGATGAAAAGAGAGGTAGCATCTACTGAACCTGCTCTCAAGTAATTTAGGGAGCATAAAGACCCGAAACCTTGCTTTCCCTGGCACACTGGCCTTGTTCATTGTGGTTGATCTCGGAATTGTGCCTGCCAAGCCTCTGAGGATGTGGAGAGGACTGGTAGTGCTAACTAGCATGTGGTGCGGCCCAGACATTAGGCATTGTGGTAACTGGCAGAGATTCAGGGTGTGAATGTGGACTTCAACTTGGTCTGAACACCTGCTGTATCCTTGCTCAGTGAGTGTTCAGTGACTTAAAGAACATGTATTAGTACTGCCTTTATTGAGTTACTTAGGGCGCGTGTAATCATGTGCAAAGAGACTCTGCAGACAAGGTATATGCAGCTTAAAAGTATAAAGCAATTGTTTTTGGCACATGCACACAAGAGATTGCTAGGATGTAGTGACCTATCAGCCCAAGTATGCCTGCGCTTCAGTGAGACACTGGAAGAGTCTCTACTGGCCAGGCAGGCATCAGTCAGGAGGAGAAGGGTTGGTACCTGCTGCTCCCTGGAATGAATCTTCTGTGCTGTTACCTGCTGAAGCCTCCGATGCCACCAAAACCGGCTGATTCACTGCTTTTTATTCCTTCAGGATGTTGCATCTTTCCACGTTGATACCTTTTTTTATTCTGAGTCTTTGAGCTACTAATGATCCAACTTCTCTCTGAAATTTTTCATTTCTTATCTTGCATAGCTTTCTGCTGCAGCTTTTCTTATAGTGCTCTCAGCTTATCTGTTTCTGCAGCAATTCGAGTCAAGGATGTACAGCTGCACCCTATCACAACTGGGCCTTGAATCTGTGAAGCAGCTGAAGCCCTGTGAGAGGTGTGGAGGAGGAGGAAGGTGGCAGGAGAGAGATGGTTACATGATCCTTCTCAAAAATTGAGGCTGACTTGCGGCTGGAAAAAATTGACTTGCAGAGAGAGATTGTTCAAACCACTATAACTGTCTGTTAAATATGGTGGTAAAGTTTTCCTCCATGACAGCCAGAGTTTAATTATACTCTTCTACAATAATATTATAACTTGAAATCTGAGACAAAACCTTGAATGTTGGTTTCAGAAGTGTCGTACTGAATCAGTGCTGTTGGTATATGGTGTGAAGGAAGGTACTTGATGCCTGACCAGAAAGATATTTTATTTTAAAATTATTTTTATATCTGGTAGACTCCCACACAAGTTCATTATAAACATGGATGTGTATATATAAAGAGCTTTTTGCATTAGTGTCATACAGAGGCTTTTGTTCTTTCTGTCATTTTTGTTTACCAAACCAAGCTACCTAGGTAAACAAAATATTGGTTTAGAGTTGTAGTTTTTACTGTCGCTTAGTTTCAAAACTCTTACACACTGACAGTTGTTGACTTAGAAAATTAGCTCTGATGCTTGCTTCTCTTGCACCCTTATTTTTTTGTAACTATCCTGAAACCTGAATAATGAATTGATAGTAAACTCCAGATGGAGTAGATAGATTTAGTGGAATTACTAATGTACTTCGAGTAGCATGTGATTATTGGTGTAGGAAAGACTAGGAGAGGTACTGGGAGCCATACTAATATTGCTAGTAAAAAGTTCAGGGTGTTTTTATGTTCTGCTACTGTTTGTTTTGGTAAAGAACAAGAAAATGAGAATCTGAAGTAGCATATTGGGTGATGTAAGCAGGAAAAAGAAACCTGAGCAAACTGTTGCTTAATATATTGGAGAGAACCAATATGAGGAGCAGCTGACATGGTGACTAAATTGGAACCAAACTTCTGCAAAGGAAATTGAAATTGTTTAGGAAATTGATAGAAGTTGGAGTCTTCCAAGGACCTTGAGGCATATGGTCTGGTGTGCTTCAACCTCATCAGTCCAGCTTGCTGTAGTATATGGTGTGTGGGTAGGAGCTTCATTTTTTGTTTGCTGTTCATAGCACTGTTTGGGAAATGTGACCCACTGTTCTCCTGCTGCCACTCAGCTGTTCAGTCTCATGGATTCCTGAGTAATTTTTATCAAGTGCTTGTCTAACCCACTATTAAAAAATTCTGATGATGAAACATCTGCAGTCTGCGTAGTTAATCCTTCCTAGTTTAAGTTTGTTTGCCTGTGATTTTTGTCCCCAGGTACTATGCTAATCTGTTTTTGTGTTATAATTCAAGCCAGCGGTGATTATTCTGTGTCCCATGGACATGAGAATGTGTTACTGCTGCTTTCCCCACCCCCCCCCCACCCCAGAGAGTCTCTAGCATCTGAAGGTATTTCTGTCATCTTTCCTTGTTTCTAATTGCTCATATTACATTCTGAAATGCAATTCTGGTATGCAGATACTGCAGAGCACTTGATTCATGTAAGACTTGAACTATGTTCTTAGCGAAGAAAATTTAAAAGATGAACTGTAGCTTAAGTGGAGCAAAGAAATAATGAGTTCTTAAATATAGTAAGGTTGCTGCCCTATGTAGATCAAAAAGTTAGTGATCAGCAGGTCAGATGTTCCCAATCCATAGAATTTCACACTTAAATTAGTTCCTTTTTGTTGTAGTTTCTTATGAAAAATAAAACATTGTAGTTGGTAAACCACCTCATCCTTATGTTAAAAGGCATGCAGAGACTTCTTTCTTTTGTCAAAAGTGTGAAACACATATGAGCTAATAAGAGACAAAGCTCTAGACAGGAAAGGCTTTATTTATAGAACTGCAGCTAAACTGAACCTGAATTCCCTGAAGCTTAGTGTGGATGAGCAAAACTACAGATATTTTAGGATCCTCAGTTATTAAACAAAATAACAAAGAGCTACTGGAAGTCCCAAAGCAAACCTAAATCATCAACATGGCCTCTTGCCATGGTGAGAATTGGTATATTAGTAGCAGATGCATTGCATGTATGTATTGTACCCTTGCACTTTAAAAGCATAGCTAACTGGCATACAGTTTCTTTTTTTTTTTTTTACTCATCATCTGCCCATTCTGGGGAAAAACTGATGTCCCGTCCAATCTTGCTATGTGCAAAAAAAAAAAATAATGGGAAATTTTCATATCAGAAGAATTATTCTTCATCAGTTCAATACTCTCCATTGACTTCCATTACTTTTACCTAGTATTATGTATGAGTTTGATTTAATCTGTTGAGAACTAATAGTAATCTTCCATTCCAGACAATATTCAATAGGAAATCTGCAACCATCATTGCTGAAAAATGGAGGATCTGACTTTACACAGAACTTCTTATATGTAGGCAGTGGGTATAGTATTCACTTTCAGATTTTTTTTCTCTGAAATTTTTGCTACAAGTCTTAATTTTGATTAGTTTTCTATTTTGAATGCTTCTTGATTATTTTTCCCTGCCACCTTCCGCCCTGTAATGATAAATATATCTGTGAATGTTTCTTGTACCATCTAACTAGTTCTCAGTATTGATTAGGATGTGGTGGCTGAGGTTTTAGTAAGCCAAGAAGTTCCACATATTCCCCTTCAAAAATTAGGTTTTTGGTATTTACAGTGTGACAGCCTAGATCCCGTGTGATTCAAATACCCATCTGCGTTTGCATATTTTTTATGTACGTTTCTCTTGACCTTCTTTTACACAGCATCATTTGAAGTTTCTATTCCTGGATCACTTTTGTAGGCTGTCATCAAAACTTATTAGTGCAGGGAGAATAATAAACATCTCTAACTGCAAACTAGAACTGAGACTTAGTGTGACCATCTCCTCCTTGTGACTGGTTTAGCAGTGGAGAACCTTTTGAGGTAGAGAACAGAAGTAATTTCTGTTAGTGCTTTTAACAGCTTGCAAAAACATCTGGAAAGAAGAGAGGCAAGAATCCTCCCTCACAGTAGTCCAGTTTGAGCATTTCAAGCCTATGACTCCTCCAGGTTGTTTTCACTAGATTTAGACAAACTGATGATCTGCTAAAAATAAATAGTAATAGTAGGTCCAGAATGAGAAATAAATATCTTGAGTTTGTAAGAGTTTTAGATCTTTTCCTGCAGAAAGCTATATTGATTCTATGGAACTAACCTACAATGCCCAAAGTTACAGCACTGGTTCCCCAAAATCATAAATAAAAAAAGAAACCTATGTAGACTAGTAGGTGCTAAAAAAACTGTGTTAGTGATTGGTAGGCTTTGATTCATGATAAGTTGAAATAAGGTCTCTAGAAGTCATCTTATTGGAGCTGACAGCCAAGGACAAATGTTGAACCTTTGTCCTGCCTGTTTTCTGTAGTGGTGCTGTATCAACAAAGATCTTGAGTCAGACTGTGGTCAAAGAAGAAAACCCTCAGAAATGAATTTCTGGCTGTGAATTTGTCTTGCATCTATTCCCATGCCCTCAGGTCCATCTGGGATGAATCGTCTGGCTTTGGCTTAAAATAAACTGTTAATTTGTTTTGTAGGATTGGCTCCCTTGGAGTTACGACACTGGCAAAATAGCTGAACAGAGTGATGCCGCTGCATTTTTGTTCTGCCATCAGCTTTAAGTCATTTGTGTAGGAAAGGAATTGAAAAATGTCTCTGAGTGTGGGGAGGGAAGGGCTGTGAGGAGAAGAATATTCAGGAATCTTGACCTGCCAGGAAGACCTCTTTATTTCTTCTCCCCCTTTCCTACCCCATGGCATTTATATTTTATGTATTAAAAATCACTAAATTCTTCATGCATGGGCAGGGGCAGGTGGTTTTATTTTCTGAAGAAACTGCAGTTTACCTGCATCTTTGGGTGTTTTAACCAGCAGTAGCCAGGGGTATGGGCCCAGTCCAGTGTTCCTGCATGATTTCCTCTCCTCCCTCACAGCTGGTGTTAAGAGGTGGGCACACTCAGGAGCTGCTCACCTTTTCTTAATCTATTAGTTTATCTTGGATTCTATGTAATGTTTTTTGTTAGGCCAGCAGTCATTCAACATCTGCCTGGTTGAGGAGAAGGTGCCCAGAGCATCCTGTAACACCTGGAATGGTTAAGGAGATAGTCCTGATATTAGAGTTTGAATCTAGTGGATTGACGGGCTGCTTCTGAGGCTGCCATCTTGTTTAATGATAGTAATAAATGAGTTGTTACCCCAAACAATACTGGACAAGGAGTTTGAAGGTAGTTAATGCAAAACCAGACCTCACTCTTACCAGATAAACCACTGCTATAGCCATTGAGAATTTTCCTTCCAGAATAGAACTAAGCCGCCTAGGAGAGCTGAGCTTGTTTGGATTGGCAGCAAACTAAGAACAACTTCACCGCTTCCTAGCACTCGGTCCTCCTGCTCTACAAAATGTTATATTTACAGAACAATGTCACGGTCCATGTTTGCAGGAGCATGAAGTGCGGGGAAGTTCTTTATTAAGCGAGTTCAACTGACTCCAGTGGCAGCGATGTCCTTAGTGAGTAGTCATCCTTCTTCTTGGTAGGTCGCTAGCTAGCCTTAACCTTCAAGATTTTTTTACAATGCATCACAGACACATTAATGCAGGAAAATAGGCATCCCCATCATACAGGACATTTTCAGTTCTTATGTGCCTGGTAGCTTGTTGTACCTGACAGCAAAGGGTGGCTGAGATGCTGGGAGTGCATCTCTCAGCAAAGCCTTTTTTCTGTGCAAACCCTCCTTTGAGAGCAATTTTTTTGCCTCATCTTTAGCTTGCTGGCAGCATATGATGGTACATAAAATATCTAAAAAGTTTCCTACAAAGAGTTTCCTACAAAAAAAGATGGTGACTATTTGATATTAATACTAATTTATTTATGTATCATCAAATGTATCTCAGTCTGTTAATAGCTTCTTTGAAAATAATTTTCTGTTGTACAAGGAGTCATGATTTATAGAAATGCGCAAATAGGAATGCAGAAAACAAGCAGTAACATAAATAATGGACAGTTACCATGTTGTTGAAGGTGGCTGGTTACCTTAGCTGTCAAACCTGTATTATGATTCTTATCAATTGCACAAACCAATGAAACTTTTCTTTCTTTGGAGGGGACCCCAGCTGGTCTTCATGGATGTATAAACACTGGTCCCAAGAAAGAAACAGAGCAATTGCAAAAAAAAAAAAAAGTTGACATTGTTAGTGAACTTCTTGTTTTATCATGTATGGGCATGGCAAGCTATTTGTTGTGGTTACGCTGCTGAGTAAGCGAGGATATGAGTGGGTGCTGAGGATGCAGAACCCTTCAGGGTAGTTTTGGAAAACCACGTAAGATAAAGGGAACCAGGTCTGGTGCAGGCATATTCCTATTGCCTTTTGGGAGTTAATTTCTGGAGTGAACTGGCCCCTGTGGTTTGCATTGGTGTCTTCTGGGAGGCAGCTAGGTAGAGTGGGGAGGACAAGATAAAAGGGTAGGCCAGCGAGCAGGAGAGCCAGAGTTTGGTATTTCAGCTGACTCGCTCCTGGGGGTCTGCTTCACCTCCCCTCTCATGGATGTCACATTCAATCTGGAGCTGCTGAGGGACCCGTTCAAACCCTGCTCGTTTGCTGAAGTGGCTGTGGGCCTAGGTGGCCTTGGAGATTTATTTACAAGGAGGCCAAACGTCCGAAGAGTATTTTAAGAGTTTGCAGGGCTGTACTCACACTTGGTTCCATCTTCAAAACAGCTCTGTTTCCAAAAGCTGTGCTATATATCTGCCTGGGTTTTTCTTCCATGCTCCTCCCAAGCATGGAGGGATTTCTTGAGATTTTTCTGTTGGGATGTTGTGCTGGTGGAAGGGAACTGGAATGGCAACTGATGCCCGGCAGGCTCCAAGTGACCAGCTTGGAGTGAACTCCATGTGGATGGCATATCTGTTGTTGCAGGAGGGCTTTTCTTTGAAGGACGATCAGTTAAAGCCTGTGTGGCTTGTCTCCGTATTCCTTACTCTTCGGCATCTTACTGTAGTAAAATATAGTAACTTAAAAAAAACTAAACATGGTTTCTGCTTTGCAGAAATGTTCTGTGGAACCAAAGCTTCTATTTTGAAGATTGCTGAATTGTATGGCTAAAATTGATCTTGTACTCTAGGAATAAAAGTTGAAGTGCATGGTCTTTCATCTGTAATGTAAAACTTGCAACGGTTTTCAGTTATCAAATAATTTGCTTTCATAATAAAAATGCTTGCTTGAGGGTGGTTTGTTTTACCATTTCTAGTAAAATTTGGACAAATTAATGCTTTCCATATATTACCCACTTGTATTGCATAATAAAGATAAACTCTTCTCTTCTTTCTAAAAGGCTTATAACAAAAAGAAAAAGGAAACATGGGGAGTCTGTATCTTCATTGCAGCAATTGATCTGGATGAAATGACATTCACTTTCACAGAGCTTCTGAAAAGTATTAGCATAAGGTAAGTGAATTTAAAGGTGTGAATTTGGATTTCAACAATGAACTAGTCAACATTTTTATAAAGAGAATGTTTTTAAGCATTGGGAATCTTTGTGTATATCAGGCTAGCTGATTTTAAAGTGAAGATTACTTATGGGAATTCTGTATATTTTGGTAAACTAGGAGTCTTGCTATCATATTTTAGTTGTGGGAGCAACAATACTTGTTTGATTCCAACTGGCTTTGATTGTATCACACAGCTGATTCTTGTTCTTGCTCAACCTAAAGTCTTCATGAATTTAACTTGGTGTAAATTACACCTAAAATATTTTCCTTAATTTCCCAGTTTCAAGATTTTTTTTTTTTATAAAACCTTTTTACCAACATTAGGCTTAGGCTAAATCAAGAAGTAGGGAAAAATTGTTACTCTTCAAATAGTTTGCCATCATGCTGCTCTTTCAGACATTTTAATGCCAGTCTAAATTTTGTACTTTTGTACATGCTTTTGGTAAGGGCTTGTTACTGTTCTATTGTATATACACCAAGTTCATAACACATAAATTGAAATTATAGGACAATATCTGCTTTTAAGGTAAATTTAGGTGGCAACAGCAGTTGACATACCCTTGTGTTATATTAATCTAAGGAAAGGATTCCAGTGCTGTCTGCCTAATAACTGTGCTGTGTGTCGAGAGCAGGAGCAGAGCCCTGGGATGCTCCAGGGCAGGGGGCCCAGGCAGAACGCTGGGTTCATCACGGTGCCAACCCCAGGCTTGGGGATAAATACCATTTTCTTGGAAGTCATCAATTTTGATTGGACTTCTCCAGAGCAGTGGGCAGGTCCTGTGTTTCGATTTAATCTCTTCAGTCTTGACTGAATTGGAACCTTGTGGATGAAATCTAATTGCATTTGTGCAGCGATGTTCAGCATGTTCCACCTGAGTACAGACCAACTTGTGCTGAAAACTGAAAGAGGTCTTTTTCCCTTGGGGTTTCATAGAGTAAGCTATTACTCTGGCAATTTTTATTTTAGCAATACTCAATTGCTTGTTAGCCGTGGGCTTTTTGTCAGCTGTAATATCAATCTGGCAGAGATTTCTACCAGTCATCTTATTCTCTAGAACCACACAGATCTATTGGAAAGATTTTTTTTTTTTATTCCATGGTAAAAGAATTTCCAAATGAACTTCTGACTATTTTTCTGTTCCCTTTTTTTAGTCTAAAAAAAAGGTCAATCAATCTCTCAGAATCCTTTATTCTGATAAAGGATCAAACTATATTTGATACAGTTGAAATAGTTGAATATATTTGATAGCATCCTCCATTTTTAGTAATCTGCTCGTTTTGGTTATGAGCAAAACAATAAAATGCTTTCTTGATGGCCATAACATTACATGGATGAGTAGGGAAAACTTTAATCCCCTTTAATAGTATTTCCAAAGGGTGGGCCTGTGCTTGTCCCCAGTGCCTGTTGCAAGATTTGTAATTCATGTAACTCAGTGCATTCATCTCACTTTTCATTCCTTGGTCTCTCTTTAGCATGGATGGAGCCAAGGGTCATGTTCTTAGAGTAGTAAGAACATTTCTGAAGTAGAACTTTTAGCTAGAGCAGAAGAATCAAGATTTCTGTGTTTGCACAGATATTTGCAGTTTTACTGGCAGAGCAAGGAAGAAAGATGTGTCTAGTGAGCAGATTCTGACTTCCACAGATAATATCTGTGCTAGCCAAGGAAATTCTTTCTGTAGTAGAGCCCATATCACAAGAAACTTGTGCTACCCAGTTAAACAATTTTCCTACACCCGGAAAATTTAAAGGTGGTGTATGGGGCTCAAGGTAAGCAAGCCGTGTTTTGCAAAGCAAGGTTCTCAGTCACTGCTTGTAGTAAGAATGTGCTGGAGTCTAGTGAAGTAAGGCAGTGGGTTTTGGTGGGGTTTTTAAAGAGCTGTTGCATAATAGTAATTCTCAGTTATGATAACCTGGCATCTTTTTTCCTTTTTTTCAGTGTATGCACATTTTTTCAGTTTCTGAAAGAGGTGGATGTTAACATGGATACTGTAAGCACTAAAGTTGATAGCACTGTATCAAGACTGAAAAAGAAATATGATGTATTACTTGCACTATATCACAAGTTTGAAAGGTAGTATACATTTTTCATTTCAAAATTATGAATTCTTTATGGCTGTCAACATTTAAGTATTTAGACTTTTCCAACTGTGTATTAGAAGAGCCCATTTAAACTGTGTGCTAATATTTACAATGTTTACATATATCGAATAAACATTACTTATATTTGACTCCGTAACTGTTACAATGCTTTGTTGCAGTACAAACAATAGTAAGAGCAGCATGGCAAGTGGTTACTAGTCCCTTTGTTTGAGCTTTTTACAAATATAAGGATTGGTTTACTATCTATTTTTTAAGAGACTTCCTATTTCTACATGCCCACCCCTCCCCGGATTCTGTTCTAAGAGTTTCTAAGGAGAAAGAAAAAAAGGCACAAATGAGATAGTTTCTCTCTCCCAGATCTGCACCTGATGGCTTTTTGTTCCAGTGTCTAGAAGCGTTGCAGAGCCTGCTCTGTTAGCAGTTCTCACTGTAATCAAGATAAAGTTTCCCAAGTGGTTTAGCTGTGACCATACAGTGAAAATAGAGGGGCGTTCTCTCCGTGCAGAATAAATTGAATATTTTTATGCCAGAGTGCAAAGAGCTTTCTGTGTTTAACTTGACAATTGGGAGATTCTGAAATGGATGCTTTTTTCAGTCGCTCTTGCTCCAGGGTGGTAAGTTGCCGCACTTTGTGGTTTAACGTGAGGACAGAGATGACGAAGGCTTTAGATCTTCTATAGGCTAATGTGTGCTCTGGCACAGGTGTGTGTTGGCAAGGTCTGATATCCTCTGAGGCAATTTTTAATCAGTCTGTGAAATTCTCTATAGCATATTCCAGTAGAAAACTGTTTCATGTCATTAAGCATTGAAGCATCGTTCTGTGATGCTCTTATTACTTGATCCTGGTGCTTCAGCCCCGTGGTATTTCTCACCTACAGGAGCTGGAGTCGCAGTTTTGCCTCCCAAACCACAAAAGGCTCTCATCCCTTATGTGACCCTTGAAAGGGGCAGCAGGTCACCCCTTAGTAGTTTCTAGAATCAAGGCACAAATGTGATAAGTTTTATTTCTTTTTGAAGTCCAATCCAATCACACTTACCGTTAACTTGGATAATGTATCACATTTTTGTAAAGTTTATAGCTGCCTTAAAGCTATAAATTTCTATGAAACTTGTAAATAATTTGGGTTTACCCATTACAAGTCTTCTGGGCTTATAAAAATGTCATTGCAGATTTACACAGGCATGTTTTCGTTTTTGTCCCTCTAACTCTTCTTCGCTTGCTGACTTTTTCAAAATTTGAAATGCTGTAACAATTCTTTTCAATCAGAAGGATTTAAAATTTGTTTTACCCTTGTTTTCTTTTGAAGAAAATGAATTTATTTATTGAAATGCCAGGTACCTAGAATAATTAGGAAGAAACATTATACTGCAGGGCTTGCAGTGACACTGCAGAAGGAGTAAAGGTTTTAAATTGCCCTTTTATAGAGTGCTCTGTGCAGGTGTAGTACATACTTTATTGTGTTTTACAAGCCACTGAGTAACAATGTACATACAAATCCTGTCTTTCTGGAAGAAAACAATAACAAACTTTATTATACCAGATTAAAAATGTTCTTCTATGCAAGCTTTTACATAAGCATGGAGGCAACAGTATTATTTCAGCTCTGGCAGGACTTTAGTTGGTCTGTTATTAATCTGTTTTCCAAGAGTCAGCATTTTTTAAAAGTTAGAATAATGTTTTGTGAACTGGTGTATTTTTCACTACATTGCAGTAAAGGTTTTACACAGTTTGCTTTCAGAAAAGTGTTTAAAAATAAGAATTTATTTTTATTTTCTAGGACTTGTGGCCTTATTTATCAGGAACAACCTAGTAGTGAGTAAGTCCGACTTTTCAAAATTGTGTTTCTCAAGATAAGATGTAAAATGTGTCAGCAATTTATTTTTTAACCCACTGAGATTGACCTAAGTCATAGTATGTCATGTGTTTAATTTAGACTTAGAGAGGACTTTGAATTTCAGTGAGGGATGATGAAAGCCGCAGAAGTTATATATAAAATTTGATCACTTCTTCCATGAAGGATCACCACCTAATGGCAGGCGTCTTGGCATGGTGGAAACAAACATTTGGAGAGTGACCTTCCTAATCATAGCAACAAATGAGTGGATGAAAAGATGCCTCGGCAGCTCCCAAATGGGATGTGTTCATGCCGTGACTGGAGAACAGGGCATTAGTCAAAAGCACAAGTGAGAAAACAGCTCATAACAGGTGAATTATGCACATTCACTTTCTTTTCCAAGGATGATATGGAAATGTCCTGATTCTTGAATGGTGTCACGGAGACTTAATTTTTTCAAATATATAGTCATAATTACATAGGGAATGGAATGAGATAATGAACTTAACTATAGGGGAAATGTTGCATATTGTCTTAAATTGTTCCGTAAACTGAAGCATGTTTTCAGAAACTATAGTTTAAAACACTACAGAGCTGTTAATGCAAAGGCTTTATTTTTGTGTCTCTACAGGATTTCTGCTGAACTCAGTTCTGTATTAGTCCTAAAAAATTACTGGATTACTTTTTTGCTGGCAAAAGGTGAGTTTTGATTTAAAGACAGTTATTTTTAATGAGTATAGCTGAAGTGATTTTATGGGTTTGTTTTGTGTCCAGTATTAGACGGGCATCCTTACTACAAATGTTCATAGTACGGGCCCACAATGTTTGGATTGTGTGGCTTTTGTAACTACTCAGTAATATTTCTTTCTATACAATTTGACTGTACTTTTAACTTCTATTTCTTCCTGTGTATATAAATTTTTTTAAGCTTTATAACTTTTTTTAACTTTGAAGGTTGGTATTTTGTATTTGAGTCTAATCTGAGGTGCCAATGTTTTAATAATGGATGATTACCTGAAAAGACCTGCAGAATTTTTGATAGCTTATATATATTATAAATACATTATTATTAAATTTTATTTATTTATTTTAAGTTAAGTCCCAGAAATTATGCATACTACAACTCTTCCTTGAAAAGGCTGAAGATCCAGTTAAAGCTGTGTGATGAAACAATTAGGGTAGCCCATGGAGTCCTATCTCATTGTACTATTCCTACAAAAAGGAATGAATCATATCTTAATTGCTATTTACTCCAGGACTGTGTTATCAGCGAAGTGTGCACATCTCTGCCCTTGAAATCGGTCCTGGATCAGCTGAGCTTCATGGAGCTTTTTCACTAGAATTCTCCAAGCATAAGCATAAAGCCAAACTCAGTGTTTCTAGCCTGCCTTTTCACCGAGAATAAGGAAAGCTAAAATTAACCAGCAAATAGTTGAAGTCACAGGAGAGCCTGGGTGATGCTTGCTCATTCTGATAGAAAATAAATACAAAAATAGCACATGTCAGTAGAGCAAGATGAGTGGTCTGTAGCCATTCTGGGTTGCTGTGGGCTTTCCAGATTTTTTGTGGTGATGCACGCTGTCTTGGAATGGCCCTGTAAATCTTCTCCAGCCTACAAATCATAATTTGGGAACAACTGGAATAATGTCCTTTTAAAAGCACTCTTCATGCTAATATTTGTGTGGCTTTTAAGTCAGTTCATATAAATTTGACAGGCTGAGCATACAGTGTGATAGCATGGTTTGAATTTGTCTTCACTATATAGTAGCAACTCCTGCTTTCTGAATTCTTTCACAAAGCTTACCTAAGACCACATAAAAGAAAGTGAGGAAGAATTGCACAGAAGCAAGAGGTACTTAACAGGAAAAATAGTCTGCAGAGTTACTCCGCTATACTAAAATTAAAAAGAAATCAGGAAGGAGCACTGAGAGGTGGGAATTTTGTACACAGTAAAGTTATTTACATGTATACTATCTCTAAAGCAGCAAACCTCTTAAGAACCACAAGTTCTAAAATCAGTAGCCTTTAAAGAACACTGGCATCCTGCGTGGTGCTTTCTGAATTCTAACTGTAGTGTTTTATTAAATGTACTTCCAAATCTTTAGTTTTTCAAAATTACTTTTAAAATTAAGTCAAACATCTCACAAAGGTTTTCTTTACCTTTCTAAACTTTTGCAGGTAAAGTGTTGCAAGTGGAAGATGACCTGGTGATTTCTTTCCAGTTGTTGCTGTGTGTCTTAGATTATTTTATCAAACTGTCACCTCCTGCTATGCTCAAGGAACCATATAGTAAGGATTTTAGTTTTTTGTTCAAATTTGATTAAATTTCTATTAGTCATGCTAACATTCATAATTAACATAATAAAACTTCTTCAACATATTAAAATGGATTTTAAAATGTTTTAATTTAGTTTAGTGAACTTGAATTAAATTATCTGAATCTGGCAGTGTATTTAATTTTTTTTCCTACCGTCCATTTGCTATGTCCTCTGCCCATACAAGCTGTTCAGGGACTTGTTAAAACAGCAGTTGTACTTCAATAAAAGAATTCAGGTTGTGGGTAGATGATGAATGAGAACTATTATTTAGGTTTGCTTTGAGTTACAAAAGGAAAAGGTGGTGCTATGACTGTTATTTCATTGACATAGAGCAGTGTGATGACAACAAAAATGTATAAGATACTGGACTATACAGACATGTAAAAGAAATCTATAGTGGATAGAAAACCTAATTGTGGTGGTAACTCAAAATGGTAGAGGTAAAATGTAGATAGCTTTGCTTTTATTACATCACCTTTGTTATTAACAAGTGTCTTTTTATCTTAAGTAAAAATATAATGGGTCTTCACTATAGACACTTCTCTTTAGCAGTAATTTTTTGTACATTCAGTTTTTGTACCTAAAACCTGAAAAGCCTCACTAAAAGGCAGGGAAAGTAAGAATTTATGGTAACTTTCAAAGATAGAATTCTGTTGTTGTTGAATATTCTGCAAACTATGGTATTTAAATACTGAAGTATTTGGAGTCATAGTATGTAGAAAACAATTATTTGATACTAATTAGTTTATCCTCTTCTGAGTTTGGATACAACACTAATATTTATAGCCTAAATTTACTTGCTTTTTAAATTTGTTTCACAACTGAATATCCACTTGGGTTATCATTTTTTAGAATAGATGATGTATTCACTGCTATATTCTTTAAATTCCATGTTTTGGAGGATATTTATCTGACCTGGCAACTATTTGTTGTGGGTAAGAACAAATAACCTCACTTTTATTGTAATCCAAATAAATACAAATAGAAGGTAGGAAAGGATGGGCTTGTTATGAGCAAATCCTTGCCCTCCTCTAGTACTATTTTGAATTTAAATTTGTCCTTCCTAATAGGACAGACATATGCTACTCCTTATTTCAGATGTTATAAAGCAGATCTTTCTCAAAGAACACTGAAGTGAAACTAGCTGGTTTTGAACTGCGTTCGCGCTGGTGTATTTTTGTTCGTGAAACCACAAAGACTAGGAGCTCATTATTAGAAGCAGTTTGGTTCTGTGCATTCTATCTTGAAAAGAAACGCTGCCACTTCAGACTAAATTGCAAGTATGGCTGTCGCTGTCATAAATGTAAAGCATTAGATTTCTAACTTGAAGCTGCATGGTACATGCAGGTGCTTCATTCCTTTAGCAAATAACACAATGTGGTGTTCAAGTCCTCAGGACCAAGAGGTTTCACGTAGTGCTAAACGATGTCAAGCTTTATGGTCTGGCTAAGGCTGAGGGGATTACGATGCAGCCACCCGAGCAGTGTAGTTTGTCAGATTTTCTCAGAACAGCTACCAAATACAAATGAGAACAGCATGTGGATTAGAATGTCAATTTTAAACCAACAATATTTAGTGATATTAGCATGTATTATTAATTTACATGTTTCAAGCTGACAGTATCGAAGCCATTTACTTTGACCTTAACAAAATGAAATATTTTTACTTCACTGAATTAAGGTTTTGTGATATTGTCAAGGTGAACTTGTTTGTTCCTACTTGTTTGTCGGGGGTATTTGGGGAAAGAAGGAATTCCCTGCAGAACCTTATTTCCAGGTTCTCACCAGCGCTTAAGTCCTGCATTGACTCTATTAACCTTCAGACATGTCGAGTGAAGTTACTCTTTCAGCTGCTTGTTTTATACTTCTGTAAAAATAGGAAATGTGGAAAGATACAGGTTTCCTAGCTTTGCGAAACAGGTGCTTATTCAAAGCTACTTACAAAAAGTGCTATTACGCTCTGCGTTGAACAGCTTTTTAAAAACAAAACGTCCAAGTACTGATACAGGAATTTAAAAATTGTTTTGTTTTTATATAGGTTTTCTGTAGTGAAGGTTTCTTACCCAGCTGAACAGATAGAAAGGGAAATTTAAGAGGAGGACCTGAAAAATAATATAAAAATTTAGATCGCTTAGGTTTAAAAATGTATATCTCTTCTTTCTTAAGACAACTCTAACCCTGTGATGGTTCTGACTGTCTTTCCAGAGTCTGCTGTGTCTGCAGTGACTGTTAATGGTTCAGCTCGAACTCCAAGAAGAGGTCAGAACAGGAGTACACATACTTCAAAGCAAATTGATACAGATACAAAAGTTATTGAAGTCCTTTGTAAAGAGCACGATTGTAATTTAGATGAGGTAATGCCTGTGTTTTAAAGTCTGTTAGATCTTGCTGCTAAACCTCACCTGGAATATGTGTTTATTTAAATGGTCTTTTTAAATCTCAGCAGTTGGGCTTGCTTAACTATTCCCTCAAGTTCAGTGATGAAGGTATTCATTCATTAGGTAGTTTAAAAAAAAAAAAGCCTATGATAAGAAAATATACTCAACAAGGACATTGCTTCTGTGTGGGATCTTAAAGACCCCATTCCTCTTCACTGGTAAATCTATTCCTGTGTAAAAAGGACTTTTTTTTTTGAATATCTAAGCAGATGATGGAAGTAGAAATACAGGAGGGCTGGAAAGAGTGCAGTTCTTTCCTAGTTAAGTCATTTAATGTTCCAGCAATGGATTATGTACTGCACGCTTACATATCATGCTACATGTAGGCAATTTCATTTTTGCTTTATCGAAAACAAAATACAGTGCATTACAGAAGTGTCTCATTTAGTTTCTTGATTTAAAGACTTGAAAGCAGTAAATGCATGCTTGCCTCTGGATATTAACATGTTTTTTTTCTTTCCTTTTTTTAGGTCAAAAATGTGTATTTCACAAGCTTTATTCCTTTCTTGAATTCTAGTGGTATCGTAGCTTCAAATGGACTACCAGAGGTAACTGGAGGAATTTAAGATGGTTCCACAACAGTGCTTTACTTCATGCCAAATTGCTCAAGATATACCCTTCACACATAGAAGTTCTAATAGGTTCTTCTAAAATCATCTATCAAAATGCATTTTTTTCAGGAATGTGGCTTAGCAGGGATTCCAGTATTCATGAAGTATATTTAGCTTTTACATTTGAATTTAATAAATTAATTTCCTGAGGCTGAGCTAGTGCTTTTGCTCAAAGCAAAACATGACATAAGAGTTTCATATCCATGATCTCAGTGAGGCCATTAATCTAAAATACAATTATTACAATATCAAGTCTCTGAAGTCAGTCTGTAAATGCATAGAGTCTTAAATTACACACGTTAATTTAAATATAATTGAGACATATTGCTGTAGTCATGCTGGAGAGATATCCAAAAGATTAGGCTCAGTTTCACAACTGGCAGAGTTTGGACTGCTGTGTGCATGCAGAATTACTTTCATCTCACCGAGTTGTAGCCTGGATGCAGCCAACTACCTCTATGCGATTGTGTGCAAGAGTGTGCCTTAGTAGGGAACTTCTTGCAATATATTCATATCTATTGCTCTTAAAAGAGCAGGTTTAGCTGTGTGTCACCAGTAGATGTGGTAACCTGAAAATAAGCAGCTCTGAAGCTTGTTCAGACTTAAGGTCTACAAGATTCAGCCAAGTATATGTTTGGTTTCAGAGTGTGTTGGGTGGGGGACAAAATGAGACCCACTGAAGTTCTAAATCTCTTCCAAAATGAATTTCAGGGTATCAGCAGTCTGTTTAAACTTTTTAATTTATGGGTTTATGTAGTTGGTAAGCCATGTATGAACTTCCAGGCAAAGGTCATTACGCAGCTTGTTCTCAAATCAATGAGGGTTCTCATCCAAGGCTGTTCCATTTAAGCATTAATATCAAAATTACTGATCTAACACTCTGCTGCTGAAAACTATGTAAGATGAAGTATTGAAGGAAAATCTAGTCACCTGATCCTTGCCCCTGAAACTTGAGTGCCTGAGGGTATGTTCTAAAACAAAGCAGAAAGTTACAGCTATATTTCAGAGGCACACAGTTCATGTAAGAAATCCAACTAACCATCAGTCATTGAGATCATCAGTACAATAACTGGTAATATGGGATGTTTAAATTGACTTTCATTTTCATTAAAAAGAACACCAAGCTTTCAATGGATTTTAATGTTGTTTCCAAAAAGCTTTTGAGCCTTTGTTATTTCATTTGTCTTCATTGTGTGTTTGGTCAGACTTCATGAACTCAAGAATAGATTGATTCAGCACTCTTATTTTTGGCTGAAGGTTTCCTCACAGTTAGCCCAGTTCATGTAAGAGCTGCTGTTTTTTTCCAGTGAGAATCTGAAGTTTCTGCAACTATGAAATACTGAACTATTTTTAGACAAAAAGAACACAAACCATTAGGAAGATAATGAAAAATGAAAATACAATGAGCTTTTAAAATGAAACAAAGCAAGCAATAGTTGGAATCTAAAGATATTTGATTTAATAATCCTAATCTCAAAGTTTTAACCATGAGATCAGTTTGGAGCAAATTCATTTGGTAAAGGTAAAAGGAGAGGAGGAGGAGCAAAGCAGTGTAGGAGGTATTCGTGGCTTGCTTTTTCCTGGGGCTGACAGGGGACTAATTTGGGTTCATATCTGTTGCCTGCTTTTCTAGCAGGAATTTGCCAGAGCACGTCATCATTTAGTATGTTTAAGGTCTCAGGGAACAGACAATTGAGGTGACTGCCCTCTTCTGCAGGAGCACAGCAGCTGATTAGAAGGGGAGGCTGGTATCTGGCCCTGATTAAAAAAAAATTCCAGACTTTCAGTTAGTCACTCAAAATAAAAACCAAAACAAACTGAAAAACAACAAACTTTTAATGGTCATTTAAAAAACAACAATGTAGACATGAAATAATGGTCTATGTCTTTGTAGAACTGCACCAGTACAAATATTAATATGAAATTGAGAAACTCTTATAGTCAGAACAAGAAGGTTTGAGTTTGTTTTGGCCTTTATTTCCAAACCAAGAGAGACAAGGACCAAGCTGATTGTCTGACACCAGTTCTAAGGACAATCATTTTATGTTTCCTGCTCCTTGAGACCCTTTTTTTTTTTTTTCTGGAAGGAAATACTTAAAAGCCTGGAAATGTTAATTTGATTTGCTGGTCTATGTCTCCCACTCCAGCTATTTTTAGCTCTGTTACAGTGTCAAGACCTACATTTCTTCAAAAAAAGTCTTGTGATCTTTGATTGTTTTCTCTTATAAAATTCTCTCTTTTTGTGTGTGGGAGCAATAATTGTCCTCTGGATATGTTTCAGGTGTTTTGTAAGAAGTGACTTTGTGAGCTCCAAGGTCATTTTCTTAGCATTTCAGCATTGTATGGATGAGGTAGGACTAGCTTATATTATTCAGTAAATCGTTGAAATTGTTCCTATAAAATAAAGTTTTTTTTCAATGTTTTTTGAGGTTGAGGTTCTCTCGAAACACTATGACGAGCTCTATCTCAAAAACAAAGATATAGATGCAAGATTATTTCTGGATCATGATGAAACTCTGCAGTCTGATGTCATAACATGGTAATATTGCTATTTACTGATTTAATTTTGTAATAGAAAATATGAACTTACGTTCTGCCCCCTCATGTTATAAATGGAGATCTCTGTAACACGTTGACCTCTTAGGTTTGTAGTTCAGTTGAGCTATTTCTGGCATCACCAGCCTTGCTTTACATTATTGCTTAGCTAATTAGAAAACATGACTGTGACTCTACCTAAAATGATTTGGAAAATCCACTCTAATTCTTACTCTGTGCAAGCACCCGTCATCCAGGGGAAGCTGAGGAATCGTGAGGAGGCTGAGGCCCTGCCATGCTAGTTGATTAGATATGCCCAATGTGGTGTTATGGCTCTGGGGTCGCCTGGCATGGAATGGCTTGGATCCTCCCTGTCCAGATCCTCCTTCCTAAAACCAGATCATGGCATTTGGAAGCTGTCTGCTGAGAGTCAGCCCATTCTGACTTCTGACCTGTACCCGCAAATTGTTTGGGGAATGGTAGTTTGCAGGGGACAGAAATGTGCCACGAATGGTTTAGCAGAATAAGCAGTTGAGTACCAGTGATGAGGCACATTCCCTGGTGCTGCTGGATAACAGATGTCATGGACCTGTTGGAGAGGGGCCAGAGGAGGGACATGAAAATGATCAGAGGGCTGGAACAGCTCTGCTGTGAGGACAGGCTGAGAGAGTTGGGGCTGTTCAGCCTGGAGAAGAGAAGGCTCCGGGGAGACCTTATTGCGGCCTTTCAGTACTTAAAAGGGGCCTGTAAGAAAGATGGGGACAGACTTTAACAGGGCCCGTTGCAACAGGACAAGGGGTAATGGTTTAAAAGTAAAGGAGAGAAGATTCAGGCTGGACATGAGGGAAACACTGGCCCAGGTTGCCCAGAGAGGTGGTGGATGCCCCATCCCTGGAGACATCCCAGGCCAGGCTGGATGGGGCTCTGAGCAACCTGATCTAGTTGAAGATGTCCCTGCTCATTGTGGGGGGTTGGACTAGATGACCTTTGAAGGTCCCTTCCAACCCAAACTGTTCTATGATTCTATAACTCTATTTGATTTTTTTTGGTCATATGCTTAAATTCCCGTGGTTCCTGACAGTTCAGCATTTCCATAACTTGATGTGAGCTCATGATGCAAGTCTGTGACATTACGATAGAAAAATAAATTCATTTAAAATTGGATTAAAATGGAGCTAATACCAGCTGTACACATAAATTAAGCTGTTTATAAACAGAATTCTATTAAAAAAAAAGAGCTTGGAAGGGAACTTTGAAGGTTATCTAGTCCAACATCCTACTTCAAAGCAGATCTCCTTGGGAATTTAATTTACATTGCTCTAACAACTGCAGTGGTTAGACATCTAGATCTTCCAAAAGTCTGTTCTACAGTTTTATCTTTAGATTAATAAGTCTTTATAGAAAATATTCGTTTTTAAATTATCTTATTTATTCATGAGTTTGTTTTCCATTTCTGTAGCTCACAGTTGGAGAGGACGCCACTGAAAAACAATCCAGATGAGGAACTTAATCTTATACTTCCACAGACTCCTGTTCGGTATGAGTTTTTCTTTTAAGTTTTGTTCTTTTGTTTAGTACCCTGACTAGAAATCTTAACCTTTAGAGTAGTTGTTTTAATTTTAAAGAAACTGTGGTTTTGTTGCTTTTTCATAAAATAGACTGTAGTTCTGGTCACTAATGAGCAGTGGGCATGTCCTGAGGGATGCAGGGTGCCCTCAGTTCCTGACGAAGTTGTTGCAAAACAGAGAAAGCATTTTACTGAGTTGTCTAAAAAGGGCAAGATATATGTAAAGTAGATTACTGTATTTGTTCTTGTGCCAGTGCAACTTTTTATTTCCACAGTAGTACTTTTGTTTGCTCTACTTCCGTCTTCCTTTCTCATCTTTATTCTAGCTCTCTATCTTCTGGCTGCTTTTCTTGATACCAAATTGTATATGTGTACACATTTCTTCTCCCATGATCTTTTCCTCCTTCATGTTGTTTTTTCTGGCTGGGAAGATTTAACATTTCAGAGTGCAAATGTATTTTTGTCTATTGGGAAAATGGATAGATATGGTAGAAATGTGGTATTAATTGGAGACTGGTTGATCTACAATCAAATGCAGAAAAACTGCAAGCTTGAATTCAGTTAACCAAAGGAAAGGAGGTTTGCATGTACCGTTTTTCCCTTGTGCCACATGGGTTTTTTTAACAAAATCAGTATGTTTTTGTGCAAGAACCAGCCAGCTGTGTCACTGCAATGCCATGTGCTATGTGGACAAACACAAGTGTCTGCACAGGCAGTCATTCTTAGGGTGTCCAGTTTAATAAAATCAAACAGTGAAGTTCTTGTTCCATGCTTCGTGTATAAATGCCTTTCATTTTTGTACATTGTTGAAATGAGAGAAGTTATTGTACTCTTAATTATGATTTCAGTTTTCTCAAATGAGTAAAATTATTTTTATTTTTATTAAAAATACTTCTATAGTGTTTATATGCTTGTGGAAGAATGAATTAGACTCTTGACTTGTGCATCTGCTATAAATCTACTAAATGCCACCTGCAGAAACTAATTGTTTTCGAGCCAACAGAGCAGCAAGGTTCCAAAAAGCTTCTTCATAAAAATAATGAAAGGATACATGCAGCTGAGATAGATATTGATCAGTATATGAAAGCACTTTTCATCGCCTGTGACTGCAAAAGGCTTTATTTGATAGCTTTTGTGGTCCCTTTTAGTTTTAAGTTCCAATCTTTAACTGCCAGTGACGCTGTTTTATCTGTAAGGGCATGAGTTTGCCTTTCAGTTCCCAGACTGAGCGCAATATCAGGAACTAGAGCGCAATATCAGGAACTAGACGATCTATAAGATGTAGTGCATTTAAAAACAAGGTCATTGACAACAAATTCCTTTTTTGACAAATACAGACAGCTATTGACACTTTTCAATTATTCTAGAATTAAAGCCCTCTAACACTCTGAAAGGTGCTTCATGAAAGTTCTTGACATGAGTCTTATCAAGGAAGTCCAGGAGTACCAAGTTTCTGCATTGCTAAAAATTAGAAATGTAGGAAACCAACTTTGATCTTGAGAGGAGGTCTAGTGAGATACTTAGATTCTCTTCATCCACACGTGGGTCTCTGAGTCTTCCAAAACTGATGCCATTTAAGGCAGTTGAAGTGAAGGTTTATTCGAGAACAGTGATTTGGGCTGTGGTAACTGTTTCTCATAAAGCCACTGAAGCGTCACTAGATGGCACTAAACCTTTGGTCACCAGTGCAGAGTGATAAGTCTGTCATTAACTCTCCCTTAATTAGGTAGAAGCCCTTACAGATTATGTTAAAAGCACCGTGCTTATTACTTTGAGTCTTCTTATCTTCTTTCTGGACTTAGACCCTAGGGATCTGCTCTAAAGCCCCCTGAAATTAGTAAGAATCTAATAATTTCCATCAGTGGGTTTGTATCTGGTCATTTATATATAAAGAAGCAGATAAAATGGGTATAAGTACTAGTTCCATTTTAGTTTTTCCCACTGTCCTTGTGCTTTTCCTTACCACTAGCAGAGTTTTGGTAGAAGTGATTTTACCAAAACCTTCTAAAAAGTAGATTAAAGAAAAATGCATCTTTGCAGTATTACAGTTGTAATGATTGGGCGTTGTTTTTTTCTTTCTCCACTTATTTTCTGAGTGATATGAGCCAAATTGAGGTTAAATAGCACAGAACCAAACAAAAAGACAGAAACCACAATAACAAATTCAGAAAGTAACAATATCACTGGAAGAATCAAGCTGTTTCTTAGGAGTTAGAAAAAATAATACACTAACCTTTATAAAAGAATAGAAACTTAATGCTATTGCTTAATACACAACTTGAAATATGTTTAAAAAAAGAACCAGGCCATGTTAATACTTAAGGATGTACTGGATATATTATTAGTTCTGTATATGTTTGTGCAAATAATAAAGGCAAAACAATACATGATACCCCCAAAAGTTGGAAGTGTGGGCTGTTTCGATGCTAGCTCATGCGCGTATGTTCTTGTTCTGTATGACAAGGTCATTATTGTTCTTATTTTCCCACCTGTAGAAATTTCAGTCACCTTCTGGATAATATGTGCTATTTGAGAAGTGGCATTTTTCTGTTATCTTAAAACAATCGTCTTTCTGAAAATAATGAAAAATGTTTGTCAGGATTTGGTTCTAGAAGAGAAACTGAAAAATGCTTTCTTCAGAGAGACAGACACTCTAACAAGGCATTTGTTTGTGGAATAAACAGCAGGATCCTATGTACTTGTCTTCAAAGTATTCCTAATTCTTTAAATTATTAGAGCTTTTCTGATATACTGCTCTTACTTGGGTTAGCTTTAGGATTTCTCTACGTTAAGACATTGGATATGAATCAATGGATTGTAGTTTTGAATTTGTTTTTAGCAAGGAAATTCTAGGCGTTAAGTAGAGGTACAAATAGTTCTGATGTTAGTGTGGGGTTTTTTCTGTACCTGTAAAATAATGCGAATAAGATCATATGTGGAGGCATACTTCAATACTTCAGTATATCCAAGTTGATAAAACATTATTTCTATCTACTTTTCATCTAGATAATATAGAATTTTATTCTACTTTTTATGATACTGCTTTTTTCAGTGTTCCCAAGAAATACATTTCTTTAATGTCTGCATCCTTTTCCCCACCCATAATACTTTAAAAGAAGATTTTATAATTAAGATCTTTCTAACCTAGCTACAGATACAGTAGGTAAAATAAGGATTACAGAACTTCTAGTCTTTCTATTTGAACTAGAAGGAATTGGAGTTAAAGTAAGAATTCAAGTTCTAAGGTGACTTTTGGGTTCACATCCAGGGAGGGAGAAAGCTCATATTCTCTTGCCATTGCCAATAGGAATGTTGACAGCTCTGCACCTGAAAAATAAGAGTTGTTCAGAGCATCTGTGTTAAAAAGGCTGGATTTCTTGTGACTGCCATATTTTAGTACATCTTACTTATTACACTTGTGAATAGGTGACTTGAAACATAAAAACTGTCTTCATTCACCAGGTTTTTTTGTATTATTTTTGTAAAATGCCAAAGTGTTTTTGTTAAGGAGATGCTTGATTTAACTGAATATTTTCACATACAAGGATTGCAATTCCACTATTGTATTGCTTTTAGAAGTGCTTGTTATTGTTTATTACTTAATTTGTGTTTTTTGGTTATTTACTTATGGATTGTAATAATTCTGATAATTAGCTTATTAGTTAAATTAGATTATTAGAATTCACAATAATTAACACAGTACAACAGTTTTTCCCAGTAGGTTGTTTGATAACTGGGGTAAGAAATAAATTTTTTGTTGTTGTTGCTGTTTGGTTTCTGGAAACTGTCAAGCCAACCTTAATGTCTATTATACATTTTATTGTATTTTTCCAGAGCCGCAATGAATAACATTCAACAATTGATTATGATTTTAAACTCCGCAGCTGATAAACCATCAGATACTCTCAACAGGTATTTCAATGTAAGTGACTAGAAGGAGGATTTGTGAAAGATTCATGGAATCATCACTCAAGTGCAATAAACACCTATAGATCTGATGCATGTTTTGGGAAATGCCTTTATTAACAGCTGTTTTTTGACAAAGTACATTTCAGTTTGGATGGTTTAAATGTAATTACTTGTTTTAGAAAGCATTTCTATCTAACATGTGTACTTGAACATTGTAAATTCTTAAATATTTTTGTTACTGCACTAAATATTAAGATTTATTTGTGTGTATCAGATGGAAAAAGAAAGGGATGTAAAAGGGAGACAAAGAGGAGGAGGATGTTCTCAGGATCTCATGTCCACATTCAGCAACTTAAGTGTATTTCTAACTTTAAAGACATGGATGTTGATGTTACTACTTCCATATTAGTTGGGTTGCAGCTAGTTGTGTGTGAGACATGAAGCTGTAGTTACTGGAAATTGTTGAACGTATCCAATGATTCTGGTTTTTAAATATTCCACTTTTATTTAAGCTGATTAAAAGATGTTACAAAGTGAGGCAGGACTCATGTGACTAAATCGTTGAAGCATTTTTGAAGTAAAATGTCCTTTCTCTGCCTTTCCTTCCCCTGCCCTCCTTCCTGTACTCTGTTAGAATTGCACGGTGAACCCTAAAGATAGTATCCTGAAAAGAGTGGAAAGTCTTGAGCACGTCTTCAAAAAGAAATTTGCCGAAGCAGTTGGACAGGGCTGTGCTGAAATCGGTTTACAGGTAACTAGCATTTTGGTTGAGATTTACTCCTTTGAACTCTGTTGGTAGTAGCTAGTGTGAGACCTGCCTTACTGACTGTTCTCCTTCAGTGCAGATCAATAACGGGAGAAAGTGACATTATTCTTTTCAAGTTGATGAATGGACAGGTATTTCTTTCTAAAGCGCTGTAAGGATAGTATTCCAGAAATTATTCTTAATACCTAAGGAACAGTAGGAACTGGGTGGAAATATGTTGGAAATATTCTAATGAAGAATGGGAAAATTGCTGGGCAAAATGCATCTAGGGAAATGTATATTTGCATTCAATAAGGTAAATTAACCTACAACAGCAAAAGGTGACTCACTTCCTTATAAAATCAGTATGCCAGCTGTGCTTTCGACAAGGATTTAAGAAAACAAATCCAACTGAGTTTGTACTTGACAGCCTCCTGTCTGTCAGTCCTGCTTTGTCCTGTTAGCTGGGAATCAACATGAACACTTGGTTAAGTCTTCATAGGGTTGGGGTAGTCACAAACCTTAGTAGCCTTTGAGGCCTCTCCAGTGCTATTGCGAATGAAACTGGGGACAATGACTTCTTTATAGTGGCTCTTCCAAAAAACAGAAACGTTCTGAATTGTTAAAACACAAGAGTCTGCCTCTTCTAGTCTGTTAAAACTTCTTGCGATGTTCTTGAATTTCTTCTTTTTTAACAGAGATATAAGCTTGGAGTACGTCTGTATTACAGAGTAATGGAATCTATGCTAAAGTCGGTAAGTTTAGTACTGGTGACTTAGTACTGGCATTGCATTTACAAATACTAAGAATATTCACAAGTTTGGTTTGATTTATATATTTCAGGAGGAAGAGCGCCTCTCAGTGCAGAATTTCAGGTAGGTGCCCTTAACTTGTTGTCAAAGCCTGCTATTTTAGTGTTAGGACAAGTATTAATAATTTTCTTTCTCTTTAGCAAACTTCTGAATGATAACATCTTCCACACATCTCTTCTGGCGTGTTCTGTTGAGGTCGTCATGGCTACATATGGCAGTAAGTTGGATCTAAAGTCCTAAGTAACATTGTTATTTATTGATAATTATTTGCTATTTGTTCTAATACATAAAATACAGTAAATAGCAAAAAAAAAGTGCTCACTGACATTTTTGAACTAGCTAGCAATGAGTCAATAAATACAAAAAGGAAAAAACATCGTAAGTGAAAGAATGTAGTATGCTTGATAATTTTAGTCTGTTTTCCCTGCAGGAAATGCTTCACAAAGTGATGGTACCAGTGCTGAAACAGATGTGTCTTTTCCATGGATTCTCAATGTGTTTGATTTAAAAGCTTTTGACTTCTACAAGGTGATCGAAAGCTTTATTAAAGCAGAGCCAAGCCTAACAAGGGAAATGATAAAGCATCTAGAACGCTGTGAACATCGAATTATGGAGTCTCTTGCTTGGCAATCTGTAAGTAATGCTTTAAAGTAGTATTTGTTCTTGTACAACGTGCGTATCTAGAAAAAGGAAATCACACTCAGCTCTATAAAATATGTTCTGGTCTTGCTGAGATTTATTTCTAGCAAAATAAATGACGAGCAAACCAAGATTAGTTTTGGCATGTCTTCAGGTTTTGAAAAAAAGGAATATATCAGAGGAAGAAGTCAACATGGCTCTGCTGATTGTAGGCCAACATCATCTTACTACTCTGTCGTGAATCTTAAAGGTGGTACCCTTAGACAGTATTTTAGTGCCAAAGACAAGGCAATAAATTCTATGCCTTTATTTGTAAGTTAATTTTTATCTAGTTGCTATTCCCACTTGGCAATAGAGCCTTAGTTCTGTGCATCTTAGGTGTTTGTGAATAGTACTTAAAATATTGATTCACATTGTCCTTTGTGCTTCAGTCCCTTTAGTTTCTTTGAGTGCCATTAAAATAAAATGCTGGGAGGTTAGGTTGGTATTTTTTAGGCTGGATCTCAGTAAATCAAACATTGTTTCTTTGTAGGTTACTCATAAACCAAAAATATTCTATTAATGCCATGAAACAGGAGACTATAAAAACTGTTCATTTTGACCAGAGAGACTTAAAGTGACTGATTAAGAACCCATCCTGTATATTATAGTTCTGGGAAGTTTAAAAACCACAGTATCCTGTAGCTAATGAGATAGTTTAATCATGAAGCAAGTTTTCTTTTCAGGGTAATCTGTTTGGTTTGACTATAACTTCAGCGTGAATATTCAACAGTTTTGTAGTACGGATGATACTTTACCAGGCTGTGGGGTTATACTCCTGGATTTGGGGAACGCTCCTGTGCCTGAGCAGCGAGAGCTCCATCCCCGTTGAGATTTTTGCTCAGGAGCAGCACGCTGGCCTCAGATGTGTGTGGAAGCATTTGTTGTGCTTCAAACTGAACCTGGTGAACTGCCTTGTGCCAGCCAGCCCTTGGCACTTGATTTCCTTTGCCAAATAGTCAGTGGGCACATGTCATGCAGCTCCCTGAATGTGCCCTGGTATGACGGTGACTTTTCCATTGGGGGAGCTGTGACGTGAGTCTCAGCCCCATGCTCATCACTACAATGCTCTGTGCCCCGGGATTTTGGGTGTTGTACCAGAGTGTAAATTTTTCCCTCTGTAATGCTTTTGCATGTGGGTTTGGTGTCTTGGGAAATGCACATGGCCTTTCTGTTGCTATATGAATTTCTTCGTGGTTTTGCTTATCTTTGAATAAGACTGCCTGAAAGCACTTGAGGCCGAGAGCCTCTTACCAGAGCCTACAGAAACACGGAAAATGAGGCAGTGTTTCAAGAGGCAGGTAGTATTTTAAGAAGCTTGTAGGCATATAAAAAGTGCTTATTTAAGAATTGTAACATTCAGAGGACAAAAGGCAGTGGTACAGATAGCAAAGTTTGACTCTCTACAAGCAAAAAGTGGCTCCTGCTACCTTCTGCAAATCAGTTTGAAGTCAACTTACTGATCAGCAATAAACCATATATACCAGTTTCTACGCAGTAATTCAAGCCCTATGTGCAGATAATTTAATTTGGATTTGGGCTTTCGGACTGGAAAATGCAAAACATTTTGTTTTCAAAAATTACAGGTGTAGTTGCAGGCTTTTGTGAAACCAATTATAATGTCAACAAGAAGCCCAGGATTATTTAAAGTTTTCTGAATGCTCTGTTTGAATGTATTTAATGTATTTCATATATCTTGAGTTGCCAGAGGTCTATGTTTTGGTACTGTTTTGGGCTGGCTTATATAGCTGATTTGAGTGTTAATAGAATAACTCAGCTGCCTATAAGGGAAAGGCTGTGATTTGCAAGCAGCAGAATGCACAGCGGTGGCTCAGGAGGGAAGTTGTGAAGCATTGTCTGTGCTAAAGTGTCTTGCTGAGCCTCTTGGTCATCGCGGTGAAGGACCCGAGGCCTGTACATTGTAAGGCTGCGCGTAGAAACGTAAAGCCACGAGTCCTCTAGTGCAGAAAATCCACCTCTGCCTCCCATCTAAATATTGGCTGGTTTAGTCTGGAAGTGGAACCTACTAGCAACAGGAGCAAATGTTTCTGTGGCAAATCTGTAAGGTGGTTGAGGTCAGGTATCCCAGGAAGGTTCAGCTAGCAAACAAAGGAGTGGTTTACCATAACCTTCTGCAGTTCCTCACGTGGATATTGTCAGCATGTAATGGTGTACCAGGTTTACAAAGTGTCTGCTTAATTAGCAGTTCCCACAGGAAGGGGTAGGCAATTACAGAAGTGTAGTTCATACCAGTAAATCTCTTACCTCCAAGTGTTTGATAAAGGAGGAGGGAAAAGCCAGATGACTACTGCTTAGTCATAATGAGTATCTCACCACAAGTGATTGCTTTGGGTTAATTTTAAACAAATTACCTGATAATCCAAAAAAAAAAAGGAATCTCAAGAGTCAAGTTTCTTAACATGGTTAGAGAAAGCTTTTTTTTTCTGAAAAATGATAAAATGAAGAAAAATGAAGAAAAGCATGGAATGAGTAAAATTTATGCAAAAAATTCTAGCTTGGTTAATAAGAACAGAAACATTTGAAAAATATTTATTTACAAATATTTGCATAATCCAACTCTGATTCCCCCAATTGTTTGCCATGTTCTTTTGCTTAGTTCTTACCTTCCTGGCAAGATACAACATTGCATTGTAAGGCTTGTCTGCTCTTTGGAAAGTCAGGTCTGTATTTATCCAGTCTTTCCTCATTCTCCTGAGTGCTTTAGGAAGAAGGATTTCAATATGAGATTTAACGAGATTGAGCAATTGAATACGGAATAGCTTGAATTTAGTGTAGTTTTACTTGTCATAGAGCTTTTGTGAGGGAAAACGCCTTGCATAATTTCTCTGAAGAAAAAAGTCTTAAGTGCATCTGACCTTTTTCTGACTTTGGAAGCTGTATCAAATGAATGTGAATGGTTCTGTGTTTTACTGGTATCTGAAGATAATATATCACTCCTTTGCTAGTCATTGTGAAGTTGTTTATTGCTTTTGCATAGCTTGCTGATTTAGTCATCTGTACTTTAGGAAGGAGGCGAAACTTTTCTAGGTCATCCTTTCTTGTAACAAAAAAGCATAGCCAGACAAAATAAAGGGTGGAAAAAAGTTGAAGGTTCTTAATAAATATTAATTTTGAGAAGGGGCAAGTGTCCATACTGACTTAATCGTGTGGAAAGTACTTCCTTTCCTTAAAACTTTATTGAACCCAAAGGGAGAAGCCCCATTTATCGACTCAAATGTTATTTACCAGTGAGGTTATGATGCTTCCAGATGCAGATTATGTGGAGATCAATTTAGAATATGTTAATGCTGCATAATTTTTATTTGCAGAATAGAAATAAGCTGTATAATATTCTTTCTTTACTGTAGAACGTTTGTGTTTCATCTCCCTACAGTATTTTGGGCACTTTAAAAATTTTATAACTTTAAAGGGAACTGAAATTACTCAGACTGAAAAAATAAAGGTCCTTATAGCCATTGCTTCATTTTTATCATATTTATATAAATATGATTTAAACCCTGGCATAGTTAAAATTTGTTTCCTATGAAAGGGGTGGATTGTTACCTGCCAGCCTGGGAGATCATGCTCAGCTTTTCCATAATTCTGTCAAATTGATCTCTCTTGTGGCTTATCCAAAAAAGTAATTGTTTTGAGTATCTGAGATGATGGTTGTGTGAAAAAATTCCAGAATCTCTGAATTTCCCTTATAGAAAGCCCTGTCAGCTGCCATGTCACATACTTGACTAAAGTGTCGCTGCTTGCTGCAGTGCATTAGGAAGAAACAAGAGCAGGTTCACAGTGCAATTCACATAAAGTCTATCAATTTTCAGTCTATTTTAAGAGTTGAAATACCTGTAGTACCTGAAATATATTTGTTTCTGCGAACAATGTGACTTTGGTTTGTTGGTTTTGGTGTTTTGTGGTGTGTGTGTGTGTGTTTTTGTTTTTTGGTGTTTGTTTTTTTTTTGCTGTGTCATTCAAGAAGGTAAACACCTATGGAGTATCTATCTTTGTTATATGTATCTGCAAAGCAGTCCAGTTGTATTTCCCTGCCTCTCGGCTTGTGTTCTGCTCATAAGCTGTGAACAGGGAAGAGCAAGCAAGATGTTTGATTTCTTTCATACTGCTGCTTAGGGAATGTGCTTCCTGCAAATACCTCTTCACACGTACTGTATGTAAAGAGCGTGGAGCGTACACATGTCCTAAATCATCGCGTTTGGCATATTTAAAATAGTTTGGGCCACGTTACAAAATACTTTTTCTGCAAGCCAACCTTTGGTGGGCCAGAGATGGCATGTGTCAAGCCCTTCTGCTCTGTCAGGCTTCAGCGACCCAGTGCTGGGGTAGTGAAAGGGTCTTGTTCTTCTGCACTGGAGGAGCTGCAGACCAACTGCAGCCTTGTCCAAAGCTTGGTGATTCATGCCAGCCCAGTGAGGCAGGTTAGAGAAAGAAGCACAGCCACACTTTCCTGGTCAGCTCTACAGATGGTAAAATGTTCTGTTGTTAACTTGTTAACTCATCCGCATGAGCACCTGGAGTCCAAAGGCTATTCCTGTGGTTTTAAAAGGTTACCTGGTTGCTTTTGCTGTTAACAGGGATGAGAGGCAGCTGCATCACCTTCTACAACCCCACAATGGCCCAGAACTGAATGGGAAGGTACATTGTGGTGGCCTAAAGGGAGTTTGTTTGCAGTTTGATTTGGTCTGCTAGCTTCAACTTTTTTTTTTTTGGTGTTTGTTTGTGTGAAGGGTAAACAGATGTGGAACTGAAGCAGTGCATTGCACTCCAGCTGTTGACACTGTAGGTTCCTTTGACTGTGACCTTCTTTAATATTTGCTATCTTAATTGAGGTTTGTATTTTTCAAAGGAAGAAGGAACACCAGTATTGACAGGTGTTGTTATTTAGAGTTTTAATATGGTTCAGAGTTTTAAGGACTGATGGAAGATAAAGATAGCCCTACAAGGTTACTCTTTTAATGGTTAAAATATGATCATAAGTAGGCAAGTATACTTTGCTGTGTCTGTAAGTCCTTCCATGTAGCATTGCCTAAACTGTACTCCATAATACTTCTCCTTTGTCCGTTCCTTCTCTGTGGCTTCTATTGTCAATTAAACATTTGCAATGAAATATACAGTGCTGTTTTATTGTTGATTTAACATAACTCAATGTTTGTATTAAATATTTGTCAACTAACTATGTGGTTAAAATTTATACTCGGATACCTCATCCCACACCAAAGACTTCAGCTGGTTTTAAATGATGCCGCTCACTGTGGCAGAAATACCTTCCTGAGGAAAGCCATGTATTCCCAAAGAATATGTTTTACTGAATTAATATGGCAAACTCACTGAGCTGGAATAACAGCAGACCTACTTTGATTGTGCAGTAAGGTTTAAAAATATGAAACAGGTATGCTTAAGATTTGCTTAAAAAGTGTTAGACAAATCCAGGTCAGGATAAAGCTCTAAGAAATTACAGGTAAGCAAGTACTCCTTAGTATTTGGTATAGTACAAGCTTAACTATGCAGCCTCCTAGTCTTTGTACAAGGACACAGTTATTGTGGTACTCACTACACTGGAGTGCTTAGAGCCTGTTTCCTTGGATGCAGTGTACAATTTCAAATTAGGTTACTGTGCTCCTTGTATGGAGGAATTGAGCATCTAGGAATGGGAGCTAGTATATCTGCTTGTGGTATGTATCCTTCTCAGTGGTGTTTTCTATTAGGTTTATGCCTGAAGTCCTACACCTCTTCTGGAAGTAGATACCTACATGCAGTTTTAAGTCCTCTCTTCAATTTTGATGTCCGAAGTAATTCCTTTTAAAACTGGAAGAAGTAGAAATGGTCATACTGTCAATGTTTCATACAATAGGTTACTAGATAAATTCTTTACTTCTGTATTAGCAGAATGACTCTAAAACCTTGTTGGCAGATGGGTTGGACTAGATGATCCCAGCCTTCCCCCAACCCTTCTAACCCCAGCTGTTCTGTGATAGGCAGCCAAGTAAGGCCAGGCAGCAAGGACTGGGTATTGGGGCTGTGTCTGTACTACTAGCCTCAAAGAGATAGTAGTTTGGGCTTGAGTATTGCCCACAGCCATTAATGGTGTTCTGGCAGTAACATGTTCCCTGGCATGTTCTGGCATTTGTCAGCACTCCTCTGGGCAACGCCTGGGCAAGATTTGGGGCATGATGCAGCTCAGGGACTATTTTCAACTGCTGGTGTGGATTAGAAGTGGAGAAAGCTTAGGTGCGTGGGTGCGAGCTGTGCTTTGCCGCTTGCCCTCAAGGCCTTAGGACAGGCTGGGGCTCGTTGTGTTACCAACTGCAGATCTGGTCGTGGGTTCACCCACGAGTGACTTCAGCGCTGGCAAGTGAGTCAAGTGTTCTCCTACTGTCTCTCCTCAAGGCTCCAGTAGTCGTGTGTCTTTCTGCACAGCAGGCGGTTTCTCTTAGAAAAGCTAGTGTATGTCAGACATACTCCTTTCATGCCTTCTAAATTTTGCTTTTCCCTAGATATGGGAATATCTAATTTGTGAATGAGGGGCAGCCTTAGGCACAAAAAACTGCTTGGCTTATCCAGAATGACAGCGTTTGCAGGCAGGCTCGCTGGCAGGATGCGAACCACCTACGGAGCCTCACTGGTGCAAAGACAGGTACCTCAGGAGTTGCAGGCATCACATTGCTCTTGCAGACATCACCCATCTCCTGTGATCTTCTGGATTTTAGGCACCTGGTATCCTGCCTCAGTGTGGAGGCTGCTATGGACAATGATTTTAAGTGTGGAATTTTCTAGGCGCTTTTTCTTACAGGGCAAAATTGTGGTAAGGGTCACCAAACTATGCCATTTCATGTGTTCGTTGTGCTCCTTTCAAAAAAGTTGTTAGGAGGATGCAGCTTTAACCTTAAAGAAGGAACTGAGAATTGATTTGAGGTTTTCTGTCTGTACATACTAAATATATTTCTGCTTGCATCATGATTGCGTTCTAGAAGCATGTGTGATGAGAGAGAGGTCACTACCACTGCTTCTTGGTATGATAGTGCTAAAGGACCATACTGGTTCTGCTGCATATGTTTTATATTTTTTTTGAGGTCATGAATTAGCTCTGACATTTCACTTGTCACAGCTGTGGCTGGAAAGCCTTCTATGATTTTGCCTTTAATCATACAAGGCACATTCTTAGAAGTCTGTAAGATGGTTGCTTTCTGGGTATTTGTGAATTTATCATATAGTATCATATAAATATGTTTATGTGCTTTTTTTAGTTTGAGCATATGCGTATATATACATGCACACGCTTTTTAATAAATGCATAAATATGTTGGAGTGTCTCTCCTGTGCCTTTCAGTACTCCTGAAGACTTTCCTTTTATAGAAATCGTGCTGTGCTTTTTGAGGCTTGAAACTTTTATCTGCTAAAGGCAAATTGAAAAACCAGGAAGAATGCCCAATGATAGTCTTCACTGTCTGCACCATCACTTTGAAAATCTTCCCTGCCACTCCTATTTATTGTGAAGATGACTCAAGTTGTTATTCATGCTTGGGTGTTACCATCCGAGCAAATCCTCTGGGCTACTGGAAGAGAAACTAGAACACTTAAGGTCCAGGCCCTGTGTTTTCTGCTTTTGTCTGTCTTGGCACTGTTTTCACTTCTTGGTACACACTAAGTGTACAAAACACTCACTAGGGCTGGAAGATATTGGTTATGTTAGCACAGTATTAATGGATTTATCTGTTGCAGGTATACCAAGCCAGCCCAACCCTTAAGATGCTATTTTGATTCAAGTACAAACACGACCAAAGGGATTACCTAAAACGCAAGCAACTATGTGGAGTTTTCAATCTGTGAAAACTGGATGCCATTCTTGATTAAGGATTTAAGTTTTTCTCTACTTCATCTACTGCCCCTCTTATTAGGGGAGCGTTAATCCTGCACTATTAGACTTCTATAACTTAGATATTTAGGCTCACTCTATACTTGAGACAGAGCTGCACTTCCAGAAAGCAATTAATTTTATTTATCTTCAAGTATTTTACAGTGGGATTATTCACTTTCTGAAGGTCCTTCTTTCCACTGACTGTAGAGAGCATCTGTCTCAATGACAAACCTAAACCAGATGTATAATGTTTGTCTGAGGTTAGTAGAAGTGAATCATAATGCTTAACATTGGTCTTTAACTGCGTTTCCCCCTTTCACTGTTAAGGGGTCATTAACAAGAGGTAGCTATTTAATTATGCCTAGTTTTGCTTTAGGTGGCCACTTGTGCTATATATCTCATCTATAGTCACTGTTGTGGTTTCTGTTTGTGTGGAGATCACGTACTGTTACCAGGGTGGCTGCAGAAGCAGAGGATGTCATGATCTCTCTGGCTGTAGACTTAGAGCTATCACAGGGAGCCAGGCTTTATAGCCTGTGCTCAGTGGAGCTTGCAGCTCTGCAGTATAAAGATATCTACACTGGTCCCAACTACAGAGTTAGCCACAGAAATAAGACTTGGTGAACAGGCTATACTTCTAGTCTTTTTTTTTCCTTAAGGTTGCCCTGATTGTTAGTAGAACTTTAACAAAAATAATAGTTTTCTGGGAATCCTTGATTTTTCAAGTTGCTTTATGTTGTTCAGTGTTTTGGTGGGCATACCACAGCTGTAGGACTTTCATTTTAGTCCTGCTCTGTTTCTAGGTAGTTTGAACTTCAGCTTTTCATCCTGCAGCATTGCAGTATCTGCATTGCAGGTACTTTGTAAGAATGCTGAAAAGAGCCTGTGCGGGGAAAAGTGTATTAAAATTCAGGGAGATTGGCTTGGAGTTCTTTAGTTTTGTGAAAGCTTGCTGAATTGGGTCAAATTTGATGAGGCTTTCTCCTTAAATACAAATAATGCTTGGGTTAAATTCTGCAGCCATATCCCTGCTACTTCTTCCTTGGATGGGATTATGTTCTCTCTGTAGTTCTGTAAATCTTTGTAGTGAAACAAAACTGGTAAATGGGTAAAATGAAGTTTTGTGGTGGTGTGTGGTTTTTTTTCCCTCTTCTTTTATCTGAGCCACAGTCCTGAGTAATGGTCATAAGCTTTATTGCTCTTTATATCCTTATTGGTGTGTTATTTGAGCCATTTTATAGTTAACTTTTCTTTGGAAGATAAAGTTAGCTTCTGTTAGGAAGCAAAGGAAGTGCCAAACATTCTACTGTGTATTTTTTTTTTACCAGCTATATGCTCGATTTTCAAGCTCCTAAGGTTATAACAGTATCTTGTCAAACTCAAACTGCCTAATTATATGTCATTGGAAGTGAGGTTTTTGTCCCTCTGCTTGTTGCATTTTGTTTGAAGCCGTTGCATGCATAAATGCATGGGGTTTTTTGCTGTTGTCATTGGTGGGGTTTTTTTGTTGGCCAAAGAAGTGCTTTTGTGCCTGATTTTATACAGTATAAACGTATGGCATTTCAGCTATACGTTTGTATCAGAGTACAGTAACTTTCCAGTAATAAAAAAGTCCTTATCAGGGATGAGGATCCCCCTGTTTACAACTGTTGAGCAGGCATAGTGTTCACCATCCTCCAGAAAGGCAATCATCCCTCTGGGTTTCGGTGAAGCTCTTCGTTTGGGTTGGGTTTGCTGCTCAGAACAGGTTAAGTGCAGGCTGGTAAGTGTCTCTGGTACAGCTGAACATGGTGCTGCCAACATCTGGACCTCTGTGCCTGGTGTTCTTCTGAACCCCTGAGCTTCAGGCTTACCCAGTTAGGCTGTACCTAGTCTTAACTTGGCTTGGGTAAGTACCTGAACTGTCACCACTCTGTCCTTCCCATTCAGCTTGCCCAGAACAAACCCTGTGCCTGTTGTACCTTCCAGCAGCTCAGAGGAACTCACAGATCTCATCTGGACAGAAATGGCTGCTAACTTGTTTGTTTTTTTTTTTTTTTTTTAGGGCTTAACCACCTACAGGAGCATGTGAAACACAATGTGAGCATGCAGTATATATGAAAGTTTCTTTCATGCATAAAAAGTGTTAAATACCTGTAGTAAACAAGTAGACAAAGACTTTGGATTTGGTTTCATTGGCAGATATTTTGGTACTTGCTTCATTCTGTATTCTCAAATTTTTGCCATGTTTTGCTATAGAGTTAACAAATTTCTTTAGTAGAAAAATATCTGCAATGCTGTAGGTACTTCCTTCATTATGTCATAAAAGCATCCAAGTTTTATTGCAGATGCTTCCAGCTTTAGACAAGTGTAATTCTTGATGCTGTGATTAATTGTAATTTTTCGTAATCCAGCATCACTCCTTAGTGATCAGGAGTGTTTTCAGTTTTTATTATATCAATAGTTGCTTTTAGAAAGTGCTCACCAGTACAGACTTCCAAAAATTAGTAGATCTAATGTTATATAGTTTTACGGAAAGTTGAAGACTTGCAACTAATGTGTACAATTGACTTCCTTTCATAAAGCAGCAATTTTTGCAGAATTCATGTGAAAAGCAGAAGAGTTAACATAGCCACAGCTGTTTTCATGTGAGATAGACTTAATATTATTCCCAATGTATGGCTTTAATTTCGGGTGCCTTCTGTTACTGTTATTTAAGAATGGTTTTCTTTAAGGCAGCAACTCCCTGTTTAAAAAAGGTAGAGTTAGGGCAGATCTTAAAGCTATGTGTATGGAAAAGTGTTCTTTCATCCCTTCATGAAAAGACAGGAACTTCTTTTTAGAGGCCTTCCTTTGTTGCTTGTGGTTTGATTCTCATGTTCAAACTGTAGACAACTTATCCCTGCTTAGTGCTGACCAGCTGTTGGTTTTGTTATAACTAGAGTGAATGGACTGCTTGTTAAATAGAAAAAAATTCGAAATCTAAATTCTCAGTTCTGGAATTTTTAGTCTTACAACAAAATGGTAGGTTTTATAAAAGACCAGATGTGTGCAGGGTTCTTTTTGTTTGTTTTAATTTTGTGATGAGTTCAGTTTTCCTACAGGAAAAACTGGGCTTGCTTTATAAGCAGTTGTGTAACAGGAACTGGATGGGGCGGGGAGGTGATCAATGTGAAAGGCTACAGATTGCTTCAGTGTCAAAGCAGAATCAGAGGATTAGAACAAACTTCTCCATCCAGCTTCTTGCAGAAGTATTAGACTGTGCAAGGATGGCTTTCTGAATTTGCATTAGTCCTAAATGAGTTCTATTGAGTACATTCTGCAAATCTATTCCATAATTGTCAGGTGTATTTATACAATTTTTGCAGCACTCTGATAATGAGATAACAAATGCAGTCCAGACACTTACAGCTTCTATATTTAAGATCATTCTGATTTACAATTTGCCTTAGCTTTTGAAATGTATCCTCTTTCATTTTGTCAGTGATGCTCAAATGCCAGTAGCCCTAAGGTATAAATAATAATAGTCCAGCAAAAAAGGGAACTTGTCAGGATTTACAGGTCTGCCCAGGTGCAAGAACCTTATAGTATTACATTTACTGCTGGAAAAGTATGAACAAGTTGCTCTTCATTGATAAAACTCCTAGAAAATAACTTGGAAGAATAAATAATACTATGCTCAAGTGAGATTTTTCAAAATTATCAGTCTTGGTGTACCATGCTGGGTTTGCTGTAATTTTAGCTGAGTTCTTTATGTAATTCTGAAAAATCTCATCTTTGGCAATGAGGCTGGTTGAAATTACAAATGACAATCACTTTCTCATTTGCTAGAGATGACAGAAGACTGTATAATCAGGAGTGATATGGAGAGGCTGAATGGCAATCAAGTGCTCTGAAAGAAAGGAGGAGGCAGTAATGAAAGTAGTTGATTTGAAACAAAAGGAGGTTGAGGTTCTTTTGTGTGTGTAGGGGGGGCATTGCCTTTTTTTTTAAAATTTTATTCCCCTTCCACACACACAAAAAATGCTAACTTATGAACGCAGAATGATGTGCATGTTAGAAAGTTAACACAAGTTCAAAGGGAGGCACGACAAACTCACAGAGGAAGAAATTTTAGCATTGCTGAACACACAAACACATCTGACCTGGAAAGTCCCAAGATACAACTGATGAATTGGGACAGCATTTGGAGGAGAGAGAGCCCTGTACCCCTTCTGCTGTTATCTCCTTCCCCAGGCATCCAGCCTTGGCCACTGTTGGAGGCCAAATTGTAGATTAGCTGGATGTCCAGGGTCTGATTCAGTACTGGGTCTGATCCAGGGTCTGATCCAGATCCTGATTCGTGTCTTCCACCTGATCTCACAAACTCTTCTCAGATCTTTACATTTCTATGACTGAGGTTGCTTTCTTAGGAAATAAAAGTTTGGAGGTTGATTCCAGTTATGGATTTCTTACCTGCGTGAAGTATCCGTTCTTTTTTTAAGCACTTTAAGATGAAAAATAAAAAGTGGTATTTGACTTGGTATTGGTATTTCCTTAAATGTCAAAAACGTATACTAAGTGAGACAAATTTTGACTTGTATTCTGTTCCTGAGAGAGCCAGAAATTAAAATTTCAAGCTCAACATAAGTATAAAATGGGAAATCTTTTGCTTTTAAATAATGGTATGTTGAGGTAAATTAGAGATGTTGACAGCCTATTTCTTCCTCCTTGTTGTTCAAAACTGCTCTTTAATTGTCTAGTTAGCAATGGCTGCCTACCTTGGTTTAGATCAAAAAAATGCTTGGAGTCCACTAAATCTTCACTACTTTTATTTTTATGGCAAGTGTGCAGTATCTGCACTCTGTAGATGAAGAACCCAGACTACAAAGAACAAATTTGTAAGTTTTCATCCTAAAACTGAATGCCAACCCCCCCTGCATAGACATATGAGTAAAAATAATGTACCTTTAGGAAGCACTGGATGCAACACATTCAGGAGCTCTGACAATATAAGCCTTTTTAATTTGAGATGTCTAGGCATGACTTCAGAGAATAACGCCTCATCTAAATCTAAATTTTGGCATAAGCTCTTACCAGAGAGACAGAAGAGTTGGTATCAAAGGCAGGAGCAGAGGGAAGGAGCGTGGCTGTTCAGGAACGTACCAGTGAAAACATCGCTCCATCCACAGCTGTCCACGATAATCTTGGTGCAGGACTGGAAGCGGTGGAAAAAAATCTCATCCAGTCCTGAATAGCTGGGAGCTTGGCTTTATATCAGCTTGTTGTGGGAGGTACAGTTCACTCCCCCTCTTCTGAATCAGTCAGATTGGGAATTTCTTAAGTAATGGTCAGATTCTCTAAGTGACAGATGTTGCTTTTTTGACTGTGTTCTTGTTTTGGGGTGTGGTTGGTTGTGGTGGTGGTTTTTGTTGCTGTTTGTTTTTTGTTTTGGTTTTGTTGCCTTTTTTTCCCACCCCCTGTGGAAAGAGTGAAATATGTTTAATAATAAAAAAAAAATATAAGTCTTCCTCAAACAGTTTTGAGGTATCAAACTGTTAGCTGGCGGGAAAGCTATTGTGCCATGTTGCACTATGCTGTCCCAAAAAACAGGAGCTACTACCCTGCCAAAAGAGCTACTCTTCATGTTTCCCAAGGCTTTTTGAGCTAATACACCAAGGAAGGTCTGGCTTAAAAGAGAGTACCCATACATGGGACTTTATCTGCTTGTTCTGCTTTTAAGTCAGTGATTTTTTTTTTTTTCTTTTTCCCCCCCCTGCTCCTGCCCCGTAGTTTCACAATCTCAGGAGGAGCAGCTTCTCTTTGCCAGGGTGAGGCTGCAGGGTGTTTGCTGCTGTAACGCAGTGGTGTTGCTGGACAAGTTGTCACTCAACCGAGTAACAGCTTTGCCACGTTTGGGGAGAGTCGTAGTCCAGAAACACAGCCCAGCAGTGACATCAGGGGCTTTTGTCCCAAACTTTTTGGAGGGAGTCTAATATTAAACAGACTCTTTAGAGAGAGATGCATTGAGACATTAGAGATGCGTATCTGGCTTTTGAATTTTGGATTTGCCAGTGACATACGTAAAACATGCACAGAACTACTCATGGTAGGCTTTTTATGCGTTTTTCTGCAGTTGCATATGAATGGGAAGAGTTTAGGATTCCCAGCGAAGATAACTGCCTATTTTCAGATATTATGCAGACGTTTATGTCTGTGCTATCTTTGTAGCTTAGCTCATGCTATTTGAATTTTTTCTTTCAGAAGCTGTGCGGAGAAAGATTTATAATGATGGTAAATTTAAAATTCAATCAACATTAATTTCTAGCAGTCTTCGAGTAACTCAGTTTTCCAGTAGCAGTAATGTACAGTTGATTTACAACAATTAAGCAAAAGCTTCGCAAAGGGAGGTAAACTCAGTCAGATAACTTAAAATTTATTCTGACAGCTCAATATGCTTTTTCTCCAAAATTGATTTGCACTTTTGTATATTGCTCTGAAGTAAAAATGCCTCAATGCTATATCTGTGTTGCAACAGACTGCCCAAAATCTGAAGTGCAAATTAATTTTAACTGTTTTATTCTTGACACTGTTTTGGGGGAGGAAAAACCAACACTTGCTATTTACTTTTACCTTTACGTATTTATTTAATTTTACAGCAGTGTTAAATTAATGTTGAAGAAAATGTACAAAATGTTCTAATAGCTGAGAAACATACATAGCAGGATGTTTTAAAGCACTCTTGTCTATATATTCCTGTTTGTAACAGTAATATGCATAGATTTCTCCATTTACATAGCTTTGACTTTTTGAAGTGTGTAATTTAATTTTGCCAGCATGTAGACCCAAGTAATTTATTTTTATACTTTATAAATTTTGCAAGAAAATAGCATTTGAAATTTTAAATGCTCATGTTAAAAATATTTATAGGACACACAGACTGAGGGGAATTTTCACTCTAAAAGTTACTGTTGTCTTGAATTTTGTTATGGGATGCCAAATAGTTTCCTAGAAGAAATATTTGGGTTGATGTACATGATCATTTGTAGTTAGCAACAGTCCTGTTTTTCTAAGAAACTACTACTTTGAGATTGAATTACCTTATTTGGAGGACGTTATTTTGCTCAAAAGATGTGTTGAGTAGAAGAACCTCTCACAAAAGTGCTTAGTAAAGTGGTACTGTACCTAAAGCACTAACTTCAGTCATCAGAGGTTTTGTTATAATTACACAGACATCTGAGGCAGAGGTGAGAAGAAAAACCAGTTTGTCTGAGTTGTTTCCTGATGCCCTAAACTACCAGAAGATTTAACTGCTTTGTGGGGGCCAGGCTTGTGGAGAGAGCATATATTTTATCAGATAAACCTGGGAGAAATTAAATTCTTGTAGCCCACTGATCGAAGCCTCCTGTGAACATAATGGTTCCTAAGAAGGAGGGTGGAGAAAATAGCGAAGAGGAAACTCCAGAGCAGACACAGTAGCTGAAGTGATAAGATCAATACGGTGCAGTTTTCCTCAGTAACTGCATCCTGCTCTGTAAACCAGGTAGTTTCACTCCCATCCTCAGTAACTTGGAAACCTCTATCATTAAAAAAAAAAGCAACTGTTTTAACTTCAGGAAAAAACCCCACCTACTGTTTCATTTATTTCTGGCTTGACAGACACTCTTTGGACTTTAGTTAACCTAATCCGAAACCAAAAGCACATTTCTAACATACGGCCTGTCAGAACAGACATTTGACATAAATTCTTAAAATACTTTTTCTGTGTACTATTATGCTTAACACTTTTACAGTCTTATAGTAAACTTTTCTGATGTGAAGAAAGTGTAACATTTACATATCAGCATATATTTTCACAGCCGAAGAAATGTGCAGGCTTCTAATTCCAGCTTAGTCCCAGTAGTCTTGTAATACAGTTCATATTGTGGAGTCACTGTCAGATATTTTCATTTTTATGGTCTGAAGGCTGTGTTGAATGAAGTTTTCTGAAACCGGTCTTTCGGAGAATCTGACATCCCGCGTTCTAGTGGACCGGTTCTTTTTTATCGAATTTTGAATTGTATCCGATGTAAAGTAATAGACTATAGGGTCAAAACAGCAGTTTGAAACGGCGATGCACAGAGTGACAGGGTACATAGTCCTGACTGCAGTGACCACTGAACAATTAATCCAGGTCTGTGTTCTCATAAGAGAGTAAAGTATTAAGGTAACATTATAAGGCACAAAGCAGAAGCAGAATATCACCAAATGGACAAAAATCATTTTGAGTACCTTATTCTTGCTTAATTTATTCCGACTTAATGTAAGTGGTTTATTCAAGGTCCGTAAGACCATGGTAGAGCAGGTCACGTTCAAGATCAGTGGAATGAAGAACCCAACTGTTTCAATGAAGATAACAATCCGGGATAGGTAGGTTTTCCATGTGTCCTCTGAAAAGTTTTCAAAACAAGTTCTCTGTTCAGTATTATTACGGCGGTTTGTAGACTGGAAAAAGCTGGCTGGTGTGCTGCCTGCTAACACGGTTATCCATACCGCAGCGCAGACAATTTTTGCGTTCCTTTTGGTTCGGAGAGTCTTAGATCGAAAGGGGTGCACTATAGCTAAAAAGCGATCTACACTTATGCAAGTCAGAAATAAAATGCTCCCGTACATATTTGTGTAAAAGAGGGTGACAGAAATCTTGCAAAGAATGTCTCCAAATGGCCAGTTTCTTGCCACAAAGTAATAAATCCTGAAGGGTAATGTAAACACAAAAAGCAGATCTGACGTTGCTAAATTAAGCATGTAAGTTGTAGTCTCATTTCGCACTTTTAATGTGCAAGTAAAAATGTAGATAGCAACACAGTTTGCTATGAGGCCAAGAACAAAAACCATACTAAAGATACACCCATATAAAGTATATTTAAAGGAGTCCTCTGTGGAACAATTAGAGCTTACCATCATAATGGTATATTTAAAATTCCTGTGATTTGGAGGTTTCCCTGGTATTTTTATTGCAACTTTGTTTTAAATCCCAGAAGAACTTGCAGATGTATTTGAACTGTGTGCTTTGGTAAGTTTGTGACACCGTAAAGCTTCAGAGAAGAAACACAAGCTCTGTAGCAGGGGAGTCCATCTCCAGCAGTGATCACCAGGTCACTCTTCCAAGTGCTGTTTGTAATCGCATAGCCAGCCTTTGAAAGTCAAAAAACATATTTGCGGCAGATGAGGTCATCCCGAAGCCTGCTCAGTTCCATTTTTTCCCCTCCAATTCGACGCAGCTCTTGTAAGAACTTTCTGCCTTATTCCTCGCTGCAGATCGTGATGGGGAAGTCATGTCCATCCAAGTTTGCTGGGAACGCGTGCTTTAGAAAACGAGTTCCCGGACGCCGCAAAGTGTCAGCGCTTGCATTTCTCTCCCAGCTTGCTTTCTGTAAAACGAGCTTTTCAGCTCCCGGGAGCTCTTTTTGGGCTGGCTCGCCCCGTGGGGCGGGAAGAGAGCTGTTTGCCAGGGCAGACACGAAATTCCAGAGCGTGTTTGTTCCTGCAGAGCGTGGCAGCCGCTCGCCAGCCCGGCTCCTTCTGGAGAGGAGAGGAAAGAACTGGGGCGATTTGTAGCATGACATCACAGGAAGAAGAGGTCGGACTCGCTGAAGAATGGTTTCAATTCTGTTTGTTTGCCTTCCCCTAATCTGATAATGTGTCTGCTGGGACTGTACCTTGCAGGCAGTGCAAATGGTCACCAGCAGCAGGCTCCTGTTAACTCTTTCCATGCTCCCCGAAAGGTCCTTTGTAGATGTTGCTGAGTCCGAAAGCTTCATCACAAAGTCTTTTCAGTTAGGAAATTTTTTCAGTGTCTGAATAACCCTTGCGCCTTAAAATCCCTGTTTTTCTTTCGAGATGCTATTCTTTGTGGGATTTTTGTTTTTATGTACGATTGAGCTAATGTTACATTTTTTGATAGATACCTTTGCTTGTGAGAGATAACACGTTAACTACCAGAAATCAGCTTAGTTCTATCTTGATTCCCTCAATACACTGGTACAAACTTCAGGAGTGACAAAGTAACATTGATAGGTAATTAAATAATTTCACCAAATAATTACTGAAAGAGAGAGGCATAAAGATTATAAACCTGTGGGTTGCTCTTGGATATTCCCAGGACTGAGATGTTTTGCAGTGGGAGGAGAAATTTTTAGCTTGCTCCATATTAGAAAGGATATCCCAGGCTCTGTTTCTAATCAGAAGGATGGTTCTTTTTACAAAAAGGAAAAAAAAGCTTGAATTTTTAAAAAAAATTGTAGTACAGAAAGCATTTTCTTCAATATGAAAGCAAAGAATTTATGTACCAAAATAAATACTGCGCTAAGCAGTTTTCTGATAATACAGAGGAGTCCAGTTATCGCACATACACAAAATACTCCCATTAGTCACTGATTAATGAAATGAAAACATGTCGTAACTAATTAAATTGTTAAGTAAATATAAAAAAAAGCAGCTCTTCTTGCCTTTAGGGGCAGATATGAGATAAATCTCAGTTTAGACAGACTCATTTATTTAGCAACAGCTTGGATAGACTCACTTCTGGCATCAAAACCAGTCTATTTCTAAGACTTAGAATAACAAATCTCTTCATATCTGGCTGGGTGGCATGGTTCTTTTGAACTAGATTTTAATCAGTTGTACCTAAGCAAGGCTCTGGGCAAAACCTTTCTAGTCTGCTGTAAAGGAGAGTAAATAATAGCACTTCACAGGGTTTTGGCATAGTTTCTTAATGTAAAGTATGTCAGACAATATTCAGGAACATGCAAAAATGGGTCTTGCTTATTTTATTTCAAGTTTTCTTGATAAGTTTCTTCTGTGAAAGTCTTTCACCTTGATTTTGAGGTGAAATCAAGCAGTTTCACTTCAACAGGCTATAACCACAAGAAACCCTTTGGACTACTTTTGAATTCATACTTAACCATAAAGCGTAGTGTATTTTCCACTTCTAAGGCAACAGGAACGGCAAATGTGAGCTTGGTTGAGTCTCTTATGTGTCCAATTTAACTTATACCTTAGCATAAATTTGCCTTACCTGGCTTTCCTCAAAAAAGCAGTTGTCACGTGGTTAAATTTTGTTGTTATTCCCGGCAGCTTTGCATGGTAAAAGGAGAGTGTTCCTGTAAGAGTCCGTGAGTTTTGCATGGGACCTTGAGAGCTCTGAGCTCGGTTTTCCTGCCCCGGCTTAGTCTGCACAGGAAAACTGCGTGGGGCAGGCTGAGTTACTGGAATGAAAATACCTCAAGTACAGAAATCTGTCGTCATGTGTCAAAACCTCAAGCAGTATTTCACGTTTAGAGAGAGAAACGAAATGAGTAGGTCCCTTTTGTCAGTACCCGTTTTTCTGTTTGGGCAGAGGTGTGGGTGCACAGAGGAAGGGTGGGGACGTCTGACCAGGGACACTGGCCATTTTACTGTGGTAAACGTGTTTCAGAGCAATCGTAAAGGTGCGTCCTCATCCTTCAGTTCATCTGCCTGAGTCCCTGCCTCGTGGTGGCCCGTGTTATTCCTCTGTTACAAACACGAGCACCACTCAGAGGTGTATTTTAGGGACTTGAGTATATGCTTCTGCTGTCTTTGGGACTTTCTCTTGCTCCTGCACCTTTTTGGTGCGGAACAGTATGTGCACCTTAAACTAATTGAAGACCTAAGTGGTATTTGTATGCTTCCAGAAATAGCATTCAGCTGCAGGGTTTCCTCCACCTGCAGAAGAAAATTTGAAAACCCCAAGTTGACAGGTTTTCACTTAATCTCGTGTTTCAGTGAGCAGGTATACGACTGGGCGGGCATTCTGACTCATTTGAGTATAAAAGCGTGAATGACAAAGGTGAATCGCTTACCCCTTTTCTTAAATCAGATGTGGCTGACTGTCGTCAAGCCGCGTTTTGGTTTGTGTGAGCTTCTCTGAGCTGGAGAAGCTGCATTAGTGCCCCACGAGCCGCAGGAATCAAAAGCCGCCTCCCTTCTGGCTTGGCTCCGGTGTGAGCTGGGGGGAACTTCATCCCGCTTGGATCACGTTTCAAAATGTTGGGCTCTGTGCTGTCAGATTTGGAAAAGGTTTATGTTGTTATGGTTATTATGTGGTAATGACCTTGCTTATGCTCCTTAACCATGGGCAGATTTCCCTTTGGGATGGGGAGGGCGGGCGGGCAGGAGGAAGCAGCTGCAGGGACGGCCCTGAACACTTAGGGTGTGTGTGGTTTTTTTTTTTTTTTTTTTCCCTCCAAAGGAAACGATGCTGCCACCGCAGGGAGATGTAAGTCTGTCTGCCTTCCTGCGTCAGAGGCGAGAATGAGTTTGGACCTGTCATTTGTTGGTAGTGTGAGATGAGCGAAGATTGCGTTTCCATCAACAGGCTGCCTGTGGCTCTTGAGGAGGCACCGAAGGCAGAGTGAGCGTGGGCTCCTCAAGCCGAGAGCTGATGAGATGCTTCAAATCATCTCTCACTTCAGCAGTGAACGGATTTTGTACGCTCCTTCAGTCGGTTACCGCTTAACTCTGCTTATATGAGTTTAGATACCTGAGTTTAGATATCTAGGACTCTTGTCGCCCTTGAGTGATCTTGGATTTGTGTAGCAAACCTATTCCAGTGTTGAACAGAGAGGCAGAAGAAGTCCTTATAACCCAAGCAGTGTGCTGGGAGAGCGGCTGTAGGACTCTGCCACCAACAGCTGCTGCTTCCTCCTACCCCCAGGTGTCCCAGAGTTGGAGACTTACTCTCATTTAGGACACAGGGGCAGGATGCCTTAAATTCAGAACTCCAAGTAGAGTGGTAAAGAGTGGAATAAAACAAGTATTGGAAGGTTTTCCAGGCCTTCGGAGTTGTTTTGGCCAGTGTTGTGTGTTCTTCTGTTACCTGAGTCTTCAGTGTTGGAATCAAACAGAAGTTGTAGTCAAAGGTGAAATGAATATTGAACTTGCCTTGTGCACTACAATTAGGGTGACACTGATGCTACTATTAAAAGCTCTTACTTTAGAGGAAAAAACCATTAATAACATTGTAATAAATTCTTACAGTGCTTTCAAAGCATGAGTACGCACTGTTAAATGAAGGTTCTCAGAGATGCACAAGAGACTGGATGTAACTACATTATTCTATAACTAATGTTACTGCTTTTAGAGGCACAACTGCATTTGTTCTCACTTTGTTTAACCAAACTTATGCAAAGAACTTGTGCTATCTGTCACAATGAAGACAAACCCTGGCAGGACTGTATTTTCTTTGCCCTGACTGTTGTTATTTATCCAGTCATTTTCATGTGTTTTAGCATTTTTAGTCTATTTACTGGAGTTTCTCTTTGAGCGTGTGTATGTACAGGAAGGAATTTATTATGGTTGAGTGGTAGGGCTGGGAGCCAGGAGGTCTGTTTCTGGCTGTGCCACAGATTTTCTGTTCCAGTCCTGGCAAAGTTTTCTGTGACTTTGTGCTTTAACTTCTCTCCGTGTAAGAGCTCATTTGCTTCCCCACTGGGATGCGAGGCCGTCTTAATTGTTAAATATTGTTTGAAGTCCTTGGATGGAGAGCCCTCTATTAAATATGATATTGAGATAATTATAGTGGCTAGTGAATGTGATAAAGATGTGGGAAGATTAAAATTTTGTCTGTTTAGATGAGATTGCTGCCAAGCAAAAATATCTGTTAAAATACTTCACTTAATTCAACTCCGTAAGTCCACCTATGGAGACAGTGTCAAATAGTTAGCGTACTGAAAATTCCCTTTTTCCCTCCTTAAAAATTTTCAAGTGTAGTACACAAGTCTTCAAATGAGTGTTATAAGATTTATGGTGAACAGACTTTTTATATATCCAGACTAATCCTGCGTGACTATTGCATAGCCAGTTAGAGACTCTGTATCAGGAAACTTGTTAGTTTAATGCAAGTGAAACTACATGTACAAATTACAAGTAAAAGTTAAAAGAAAACTGTAAATATTTTCCTCTGAAAGTCTGAGTGACCTTTTAGAACCGGGTTTCCTGATTAGTTTTTGTGTTACTAGCTATGTCCTAAAACATAGCTGCCAAAAATCTTTCAAAAAAAAAAAAAAGGCAAGAGATGCTAAAGTAATTGGGCTGTAAGTCTGTTAGCTTCTCTAAGTTAAAATAATTTCTCTATATGCGTAATTGCTTAAAAAAGGAAAAGGAAGCTCACAATAAAAGGAGAGTTCTTCATTCCTGTGCATTTGAAATGCTTCTCTTTTTCTCTTTAGAATTTTCTTTTTTCCTTTATAGGAAACACAACTGTTCCTCTCCTGCCTCCAGAAAGAAGAAACAATTTCTCTCCTTTTGTATAAATTTAGGCTGCTAGAGTCCCTTATTTTTTTTTTTCTCAGCACTTGTATTCTAGGAGAGGATGGCTTTTTAAACCCAAATATATGTATAGCAATTTTGCAATCTGTCTAAACTTGAGCACAACGGATTGCTTTAGTTCTTTGTTCTTAAAGATATGTGCAATGAATATGACAATCATACTTTAAGAAATGCCACTTTTATCCAATTTCTAGTGCTGAAACACTTATTCACAGTGGTTTTTTTATGTCTGTTTGTGAATAAGCTGTCTTTTTGAACCACTTCAGTTAGTTATGTGAAGTCCCTTCCATGCTGTTTCCTATACAGTCCTTTATATATCTGGTATTGCAAAGATGAGCAGACTACAGAGAATGTCTTTAGGAATATTATGTAAAAGTTGATATAGGCGGAAAGGAAAACCAACATGCGCACATTGATAATTTTAAGCAACTAAGAGGCAAATAAGTATATTCTGTTGCTTTCCAACCTGGAACCCTCTTCTTTGAAGTGGAATTTTGGATCTAAAGTGCTGCTGTTGGGATTGTGTTCAGTTATTGCAGTATCCCTTAGCGTAATATAATCCTTCAGAATACTTACAAGTCTGCTTGAGGTTTTCTAAATACTCTAATTTATGGGGGAACTTCTTAACCAAATGAGAAAATGGGAGAATCTTTAAAAATATTATTAATTTGAAATTATTTTTCTTGTTTCATTTTGATTTTGCGTAAAAGCTTTTTGGAGCAGAGTTTTGGGAAAAGTTTCCCATGCACAGTGGTGGAGAAAAGTGCAGAACTGCGTCCTGGAGTTTGTCATACCAGTTCTGAGATTTTTAGAATATTTAATTTCAGAAAATATCATATGTGTCCTCTGCTTACATTTTAGAGCTTGGTTTTGGTATTATTTGGTTTGTTGTCCACAATAGTTGAGATAGAGAAAAAGAGATTAGTTTTTTTAAAGCACAAAACTGCAAGTTTGAAAGTAATTTTTGTGAAAGTGCTGACAGAAATGTGCAGTGTCTAATGGTAAAATAAACTTTGTTATCTCAAAGGTCCAGTTAATGCTAATGAATACATTAGGCTTACCTGGAATTATGTAAATGGTATCATAGTATATGCAGAATGGTTGTTTGCATTGTAAATACACTTGAGCAGTTACAGCACTGTTTTAGGCCACTAACAGATGACTGGTAAATACTTGCAGGAAGTTACCTTTTTTGTGCAACTCATGGAGAGTCCCAGCAGCGGTTTTAGCTTACATTCTCAGATGTTTTGATGTGAAAATAAATTTTCCTGAGCATGTGATTATAAAGGTATCCAGCGGGAGCAAGCAGTAATTGGATAAGAGATTGTCAACATGTCCATTTATTATCCGATATATTTAAAAAGGTGGTTCCATCTCCCTCCCATATATGCAGCAACAGCAGGTGAGAAATGCCTCATGTACTTAACCCTCCCCTGCAGCCTCAACTTTGAATTCTTCATTTTCTGTAGTTAGGAACAGTGTATGTGTGTTAGGGGCTGCTGATTTAAGCCTCCGAGTCTCACTTTAATGGAGAAATTGCTTTGCACGAAGAACAAAATCACCATTTCTGTTGCATCTTTCGAGTAATTTAATTACCTCACTTGGCAAGATAGGAAACTCTTTAGAGATAATTGAAGATGGTTCTGCTGCTATGTAGTACAGTATTTCTCAGGGGCCCTATGGTATATGTAGTACATATTGTACAAATGTTTCTTAGGGACAGTGACATGGAGAGTTGGCAGTTTAAAACAGGTATCCAGGTACATCCTGAGGTGATATTAAAATTAAAGTTCTTCATGTATACTGCAGTGTATTCCACAGAGAAGAGACAATATGGTATTGTGCATTAGAAGTATATATGAGACATTAGAGGATTACGACATATAAGTAAATCTAGTTGATCTTAACAGTAGGCTGGTGAGGTTAGATAATGTGAAATCTTTTCAAGCTTTAATCTATGGATTGAGTGATGTAAAAGGGATGGGCTAAAAAGCAAAGTAAAGGATCATAAAGATGAAAGTTTGAAAAATGGACACTAATATTGTTCAGAGGGAAGGAAAACGGAAAAAGGATTAGTAAACAATCTTAGCAATGTTGGTTTTCAATGGATAGGGATGGGATGAAAGCAGTTTCTAAAATGTCAGGTAGGAAGAGAGATGCCTTAATTAGAACAAAGTATCTGAGTTCCTGAATTCCTGTTTGCATTTCTTGGAACTTTGAAAAAAAAAAAGTGTTTATTCAATCACTCAAACACGATTGAATAATGTCAGTATTTGAAATTTCTCTGCACTGTATAGGCAGGAAATAAGTAAAATGGCTTTCTATAACAATGTGGCAAAATCTGGCTCCATTCAGGCTTATACTTTCTGAATCATAGGATTAGAAATTCGAAGTTTGAGTTGGCAAAATTTTGCCAAATGTTCCATGACTAAAAATTCTTACTCAAAATGCTTTGCAAGTGCAAAACATGACTTTTCTTAAAAAATAAATCAGCTGCTATAGTAAGCAATTACTAGGAATGATAGGAAGGAAACAGAAGCAGCTTCATGAATAATTTCAAGATCTATTCCAAACATACAGGATTAAAAGGGACTTGTAGAAAGACATTTGTAATTTGCTTAGTTCAAAGGTAATTTTTTTTTTTTTCAGATCTTTAGTTTAAGTTTTTGCCCAACAGGTATTCTCTGGTCAGGACTGAGGCAGGCTGGTTCCATGTCAGGATTAGTGGTGTTTATCCATGTACTTTTTGAGGAAGTATTTCACTTTCATGCCAAATTACTTGCAACCACCACATCAAGTGCTTGCAGTCTCTTGCAGTTCTGGCCAAATGGAGTACTCTGATTTTTGTATGAGAGGATTTTAGCTTCTACTTGTTAGAGACAGCACAAAGCCCACAGTCACATTCCTATTTTTTTTTTATGAAGGATAACATTATGAAGCTATTGAAAGAATTTACCGTAGTCATTCAGTAAAATTTATGTGGATTCATACAGTTAAAAACCAACCAACAACAAAAAAACCCACAAAACCAAACAAAAGCCCCAAACAAACCAAACCAAACAAAAAAACCTATGGTACTAATTTGTTTTCCTTCACGAAACTGGAATGTAAGAAGTTAGGAAAAAAAAAAGTTTCATGAGAGTTGTTCAAGCTGGTAAGCTAATTAGTATAGATAAATAGTGACATGAAAATGCTTGTCTGGGGAGAACTGCTGCCAAAAACCAGAACTTGGACTTGATTAATGTAAAGAACTATTGCTTTCTAAATGTGTAAGTCAGCAAATAACCTCTTTAAATTCTGCAGCGTAAGATCACTTAAATGATTATTTAGCATATCATTAGAACCGGTAAACAACTATTACAAGTACTTCAGCTGACTTTACCCCCACAACTGCTCTTTCCTTCTAGTCCATATCCTGAAGCTTCAGTACTTCATGAACTTTTTTATTACATTGTTGGTGGCATCTAGCAGTTGTATTTTCAGTGTGCCAACCACCTAATAGCTAGAAGGTAAGAAAGAAACTGTCAAAACTGTGGAGGAAGGACAAAGAACAAATATTTGGGGGGATATTTTTAACATTTTCTGCTGAAATCTTGGAAGGGTTGCAACGAGCCTCTGAAATGTAAAAAGTAGCATAAGTTTGAAAAGGAAAAGCTATTTTTCCATCAGCTAAGCTTCTACAGATGTCTGAAGGTTGGTCAAAAGACCTTCTGTCATGAATGAACCATTTTCACTTGAATCTGTTTGAATATCTTCCTGGAAGAGGCAAGATGTTCATCTGGGAGATACTGGTTGACCTGGCAGGAGAGGGGAGGATGGAACCCACATCTTGTAGCCTGAGCAAGTGTTTTCTTTACAAGGGATTTCTCATCCTTTGCTGTTAGACAGTGAGTCTGTTGTCTGACAACCAGGGTCTGGTACCTGGTGTGCAATAAGCCAGTCTTACACACAGATTTGTTTACTCAACGTTTGCGCAAGAGTGGGTGCTAGGTGGTAATTCCACAAAGCTAGCAGACCTCAGGTTCCAAGACTTTGATTATTTATACATTGGTATGTACTGAACCCTTCCTTTCTAATACATATGCATTCCTACTTATGTGTTAATTGGCTAAGAGTTTTCTTGCCTTCATTTAATGATACAGCATCTTAAAAATTCACATTCAGTGGGTTGGGGTTGTCCTTGGGTGGTGGGCAACCTCCAGAGTAGAGGTGTGGTTTTCATATTATAATTAGCTAGTTCACTTTCAGGACACCAATTAGTGGAACTTTGCTGACTTACGAAGTTAGTTTAGATAAGGATGCTGACACTCAAGGATATACATCCATTATTTTAAATACTTTTGACCTTCTGCTCCTTGTTATAGATATCCCGTTACTAATTATCATCAGTGTATTCCTTGTTAGAGTAAATAACATCACCGTAACTTCTAACAGTCATCAAGTCCTCTGAAACAAGGTGTTCAGCCTCAGAAAAAGGCACTGCATCGAGAACAGAAGCTTTCCCCTGCAGTTCCCAGTCACCTGTCCATGGAACAGGGTTTGGGTCCTCTGGGAGCTTCCAGCGGCGGTGGCAGAGCGAGGATGCGGGCCGTGGTGCGCGGCCTGCGCTGTCCTGCGCAGCCGTCACTCAAGGTCCTGGGTTTTGTCAAAGTTTCTCAGCTGCCATCTGTGATGGCTTAGTGGTTCAGTGGTATAGCTGGAAAAAGTTAACTTCTGGCTACACGAGTCCTTCATGTCTGGGGTGGAAGCAGTAGTGCCTAAAGTTGTTAGCTGGAAGTTTCAATAGGTATTAGTTACCTCATCTTTGAAAGAAAAAATGAAAATGTTGGTTGATATGGAGGCAGGGGATAAGAGTAGATTAGGTGCCTATTATTTAGGAAAGACCACAAAGATCTTTCTTCTGCTTACAAATATTATTTTAACTCTCGCTACACTTTTTGAATTAATGGGATTCCAATATGGCTTTTATGATTGACTTAAACAGTTTGAATGTGGGCTGTCACTTGAAGTAACCCTCCTACCATCCCTTCAGGCCACTCTCTGCTTCTTCCCTTGTGTTGTGTGGGTGTGTGCACTCAGCTGAATGAAGAGACCTATTTGGTTTAAAACTAACCCTAACAAATGTATGGTTTCCAGTGTCATAGCTGTGCTAACACTGAAGCAAGGGATGGAGCAGGAACTGCAGATGTGTAACTTAGGGAAACACGAGTGCACTTACACTGATTTAAGCCAATTGTGAGGCCATGCTGTAAGTGTTGTGGCAGAGCGTTCAACTTTGAGGCTTTCCAATCTTTACTATTTAGCCTCTTGGCCAGATGTTAACTCACTGTTGGCTTTGTGAGGTTTAAAAGCCTCTGCTAAGCTCAAGGGTGAGATCTGTGTTTCTGGTCTACTACCCTATAACTTATTTTCATGTAAATTGTTTGAAATAGTGATATTTATAACATAATAGTAAAGAGCTATGTACGCGTGTTTAATTTTTCCACAAAAAAGGATAAAAATGAGCAGTAATACAGACGTAGTGTGCATAGTCATGCTTCCTGAGTTGAGATGAATAGGGGTGCTACAGGATGACAGCTTTGTAAGGCAAATATCTGATCTGTATTCCACTGATAATGCTGTAAGTTTTCTTACTGACTTCAGGGTGATGGGTGCTTTGGGTTGACTATCTTCAGTATTGGTATTAGTTTCTGTTTTGCTCGTCATGTTATGGTCTAAAGACTCATGTCAACTAATCTAGAGAGTTAGAAAGTCTTAGACAAATATGCTACAGGTACCTCATGTCACCTGCAGTTAAAACAGACAAAATAGAGAATCACACAGCAGAGAGATACTAATTCAGATTCTTTGAGACTGTCATTTGTAGGTCTGACTTCAGAAATGCCTTAATTTGCAGCCTCTTATTTCATTGGAAGTAAATGGTGAAACCTGTCTTGTTTTTGCTATGGTTTAGTCATTGGTCTGTATGCTTCAGAATAACCACAGAAAATGCTCACTGAATGAGAAATGAGGAACTTATTAGGTACTTAAGTTAAAAAAAAAAAGTCTACATAGCAGAACTCCTATTGCTGGATTGTTGCATCTGAGTTGAGGTGCTTTGTATGAGCTTTTCTTGAACAGAGATGTTTATATATAAGGCTTCTGTCTGCTCTTCTGCTGTATTTGTGGGCACACGCTGGACTGTAGTGCTTTACATATTTCCTTTGATTTCTCTTTGACTTTTACTTTAGTATATTTGTAGTGAAGTCAGTGGAGCTGCCCATAACTAATGCCCACACTAATCAAAAGCAAAAATGGGCATTTCCTCTACAGTGAAAGCGAAGACAGCAGAGTAAAATTGCATCCAAAACATAGTCATTCCTTTACATTTGACAGCTATTTCCACGCATTCTTTGTCTAGCTTCCTCTGAAATAGCAAAACACTGGAATGTATAGATGCATACAACAACTTAAATGTATATACCTAAGTCAGTGTGAAACTGGTCTGTTTCCTTACCAGATGCAATATGTTGAAATTTCAAGGTCAACTTGGTTTTTTAATTCATAGAATCATTTCAGTTAGGAGACACCCTCAGGATCATGTCGTCTTTTTGTTCTCTAAGTTTTCTGAGGTAGGCAGGTTTTCCATATTAAAATACAACAGAAATCTATGGTAGCTATGACTTTTTAATTTTATAGGATTTTTTACTACTTTTAAGATAATCCCATCCTTTCAGAGCTCACCTCTATAGTAAATTTGATAACATCGATTTTTAAAAAAAAAAAAAAATATGTAGTGAACGCTTTGTTTTTGTCCCTCAGCCTTTCTTAAAAATGGTTCTCAGTTTCTGGTGGGAGGGAGAAAGGTGTTAGGACACTTGTAAGACGAGGATTAGAAACTGTTTATTTAATCCGTCTGACCATGCTGTGTATCTGCACTGTTCTTCCTGCACGGACCTGTCAGTCAAAATGCACTTTTAGTGGCTTTTGCCATAGGTGTGCTGGCTGTACTCAAGGCTATAGGTGTAGCTGAAGTCTTCATGCCTGCGAGAGGCAGGTTTCACTCCATGTCTAGACAGTTCGAGGACGCTAAGCTTCAATATTGCACCGTGTGCCAATTGCAGGAAATCATCAAAGTAGAAAGTATGTGAAAAGTTGACTTAGGAGAAATGGCTAAGCTGCAGTTTGGGTTTGTTTTCCTAGTGCAAATAATAGGAGAAGCTGTAAAATTCAACGGACATCAGATTGCATCATTCTCTATGTAACGCGCAACCTTTATGCGCTCTGGAGTTTGAGAGCTAAAAGGAAACATTTTGGGGAGCTTCTATGAGGCCAGGCTGGACGGGGCTCTGAAAGACCTGATCTAGTTGCAGATGTCCCTGCTCATGGCGGGGGAGTTGGACTAGATGACCTTTGAAGGTCCCTTCCAGCCAAACTGTATTCTATAAACCTGGTGGTTTAAAATACTTTGGAGGGAGAGGAAAGCTGCCAAGTCATCCCAAACTACCCGTGTTTCCTCAAACTATAGCAAGTAAACGGTACCAAGTTCAACATAGCTGCATGCAACTTCAGTAAAACAGCGTTCAGATATTTCAATTAAATCATGCACAATGTTAGTTTGTGGCATGATCAAGTTTTAAAGTGAGTGTGATGCCTTTTAAAGCACTGATCAGTGAGCTTCTGCTTTAAAATTGCTAAAAGAGATACCACAGCTTCGCTGTAGGACTAGCAGAAAGAGTTTGAAGAGCTTTTTATTGGAAAACATTGGCAAAATGTGAAGTTTCTCTGGGGATATATTTCAGTGAAGTTTCTTCCAAAAAGGCCAACTGAATTAAAAAAAAAAATCTTTAGAAGCTGATTTCATTTTCCTTAAATTTCAGGAAGTAAAACTAGGAGCGAAAGACTTGAATTTTCTCAAAATAGGATGTAAAACATAGTGGTTTCATCAGAAACATTGAAACTTTGTCTTTGTTCTGTTTACAAATGACCAAGGTTTTCTTACAATAAAAATTCGGAGATCTTGAATAGAAAAGTGCTTTATTACTGCATGATTTCACGTTTTTCTTGTGGAACCAGCATGATATTTGTAATTTAATGAGAACAAGGGAAACATAGGTTTTGATCATTGGATAATTGAATGTAGCTTGTCAGCTAAGTCAGTTTTACGGCTTTGTTGATAGGTGGTCTCCATGTAGTGCCTGTTGTCACTGATTTATTACTTCAGGGAAAGTCATGTACATTCTGTAGGTGTTGCATTTTTTTAAATTATATGCCAATAGAAACACAACTGAAAGATAAGTGGTCAAGGAGCAAATGTTGCACAGATGGAGACAGCAGAGGCCATGCCGATTTATTGATTTTTCATAAACACATCTATTCCCTATGCTCAGGAGTATCTGAGCACCAAAAAAAAAAAAAAAGAAAGCATCACAGATGTTCTTAAAACTTTGTTCTTTTAGGGTATGTTGTATCATAAATTTTGTCATTTTAAGAGGTGTTGGCTTCCTCATCTTTATGAAGACCCAAGACCCACATGCCCATGTCTTAGCTGGGCAGCCTTGCTTTTAAGTCCCCCATTGGGTTTGTACTTCTCAACCAGCACGGCTTTTGTAAGGCCCTTCCTTTCTTCTGAGGCAGCTGGTTGCCATCCTGGGTCTTGCAAGGAGCCTCCAAACCCAGTTATGGCTTTAAGTTCCAGAAAACGTGGGCAAAGGGGCTGCAGATGGGAAGACTGGATGCCACATATGGATCCTTCACTACGTGTGTGTAGCACAAGGCCTTCCCATAGGGAGGGAAGGTTTTGCATCGGCGCTATTCAAATACGAAGTGGGAGACCTGGTATGTGGTATTCCAGAAAAAAAATCCCGATGATCTTTGCTTTCTCTAACTGTTGATTTTAAAACTGGAAGGAGATTGGCATTGTTTTCCTAGATCCCTGTGAAGTCAACCAAATAGAATTGCTGAGTTTTAAATGCAAATTTGTGTCATTTTCATGGGCATCAGCAGGACCTAACTTGCGTTGGTACTTCAGCACTTAAGTATTTTTGTCCAAAACTACATTTTCTCTAAAGTCACTTACCTTTATGCTCTACTCTGGTAGTTTATGTAATTCAGACAGGTAAGGAAAAAAAAAGCTCAGTGCAGTTTTTAACAAGCTTGAAGGAAGTTAAAAATGAGAAGGTTGAATTGGCAACAAACATTTTATGGTGCTGTCACCTGGCTATATTGCAGCTCTCTATGTATCTGCTATTTGTTAGTGAAATAATTCAGAATGACAGTGTGACATTACTTCCAGCCTTTCTTTCTACTATCCCCCAAGGTGGTGAGGTGAATTGAAGTAGCTCATGTTAAATATAGTGACCAGCAATTGTCCTCTGACATCCAGTAATCAGACATTGTATTTCCACAGAAAAGCATTTAGGCTTGACTTTATTGTGTAAACTGGAAACGAAGTGTTTTAAGGCACTATAAATCAGTAACTTCCTGCATCATTTTGCTCTGAATATCTGAGGAAATGTTCTGCCTTCCAGCATGTTTTTCCAGAGCCTGAGCTAGCCTTCACTGATAAGTCTTCAAAAAAGATTTGTGTGAAAAGGCACTGAATATCATGTCTTACATTATTTTTCTGAAAAATAATACTGGCCTCATTTGAGGAAATGTTAGCTTGAGCTTCTTGCAGATGTTGCTGAGGTCCAAGTGACCGCAGCTGTAGCTGTAGTTTACCACATAGACACAATCACTTAGATCTTATATAAATTGTTTAGATGATTTCCGCCCCCCCCCCCCCCCCCCCTTTTCAGTGATTTTTGCCTTTCTTTGCTAGCTGAGATACATCTTTTGGTGTTTAAAAAAAAAAAATTAAAGCAGATGCATTGTATTAAGGTTTCTTTAGTCTTTTTGAGGATCCTGGAGTAACTCCACAGATACCCCATGTTTTAGTGCAACACACTTCTGACTCCATCATTTACTGAGGGACATTCATGTTTTTCACGGTACTAGCCACACTTTTTCTGTCTCAGATCTATGAAAAGCTAGTGCTGGCATACTGATTTTGAATTGTTTCTGGTATGGCTATACACATTTACAGTTCGTAGTTAAGGAAGCCAACTAATGCCATTGATGAGCGAAATTGGCCTTAAGAGGAGGGAGGGGAGTGAAGTGGTAACCAGAAAAGAGCCAGGGCAGTATGGAGAGCTGAACTTTTTTTAGTAGAACACACTGTAATATCTGCCTCAGATATCTGCAAAACTTTGAGAGAAAACAGTAGGAAAAACATTTACTAAATGTTAAAATACATTTGTAAAATGACTAAATATGAAATGGATGTGACATCAAAAAATATAGAGTCCAGAGTCTTCCAAGTTTTTGTTTCAGATCAGGGAGTGGAGCATCTCCCGTATGAGGAAAGGCTGAGGGAGCTGGGTCTCTTTAGCTTGGAGAAGAGGAGACTGAGGAGTGACCTCATTAATGTTTATAAATATGTAAAGGGTGAGTGTTATGAGGATGGAGCCAGGCTCTTCTCGGTGACAACCAATGATAAGACAAAGGGCAGTGGATTCAAACTGGAGCACAGGAGGTTCCATTTAAATATGGGAAGAAACTTCATGGTGAGGGTGCCAGAGCACTGGAACAGGCTGCCCAGGGAGGTTGTGGAGTCTCCTTCTCTGGAGACATTCAAAACCCGCCTGGATGCCTCCTGTGTAACCTCATCTGGGTGTTCCTGCTCCGGCAGGGGGATTGGACTGGATGATCTTTTGAGGTCCCTTCCAATCCCTAACATTCTGTGATTCTATGATCTGTTCAGATAAGTCATTGAAAAGTTTGGGGTGTTTCGAGTGATTTTTATACTGTTCTGTATTACACCGTCAAAATTCAATTACTCATTTTCAGGTTGGGAATAATGTATTTTTAATGAAGCCTTAAATAACAGCCCAAGACTTTTTTTAATCTTCTCTTGTTAATCTGATTTCCAGTGCACTGCTCCTTACCTCTGTTATACTGTATTTTGTCTGATTGTTAAATAACTGCTTGTAAGGCAGAAACGTTTAATTGGAGACATCTTGTTAAATTCTGTCAACTGAGCACTCAGAAGCTCTGCGTATGCTTCTGCTTTGAAAGCTAAATGCAGTGTGGTGACTGACAGGTTTTGTCTGCCTTGGGCAAATACTACATATAGACTGAGGTAACTGAGCTGGAGATGTTCTGTAATGGTAGCCAAAGAAGTATGGGCTCAAGTTAAGATCAAATCTCTTAAGGGATGGATTTATGCAGGTAATGTTGTTACACTCATAAATCCATGGTGTGAAACAGTTTTCATGGTCGTGTTGCCATTTTTTGTTATGAAACATGGCATATTGGTTTTGGAACTCCAATTTTTGTCCTATTCTTCTCTTTTAGATCATACAAAGCACATTTCAAGATATTTATAGTCTTATTTGTTTTAAATATCACAGAGCAGTCTGCTCTTGATGGCTTCAGGACATGTACCATCCCCTAGCTAATATTACTTTTTCTAGAGAATTGGTCTTTCTGTACATGCTCATCCACATCCTCTGCACATTATCTGTTGTGTCCTTTTTTGCTCAATTCATAATTTGTTGACTCGTTGGTTATGTGTTAGTAAAAGATACTGTCCTGCTCTTTCAGAAAACTGCTGTCTGCAAAGCTTCCTGGCACACTTACCACTTTTAGCTGGATTAAGAGAATTGTTAGTGGTACGTTGTACCTAAATTTGTCCAGCTAATGAGAAACTGGAAAGAACATGAGACTTGAAACTGTATTACTGGCTTTAACTGAAAATCGCAGAGGCGCTTCATTGTCGTGTCTCCACTTGTACTTGGAAAAATAGTTCCTGGAAATGCTCTTAATTGTTGTTCTGGGAACATGGACTGTGTAAGTCAATTAGAAATGAAACTGCTAGAAAGTGTGATGTGGTGCTGTGACAATCTGTTTGCTCATTACTGTAGTAATTACATAAAGAAATTCTCTTTACTGAGGTAGACATTTTGTGACCCAAAAATTCTTCTGAATAAAGTGCTTCTGTGCTATTTTGCTCCTGAGTTTAATAATTTTTATGTATGGATCTAACTATAGAAGCGATGTTGTTAATACTGTGATGTCTGTTAATGTAATGGTCCATTATAGCATCTCTACCCCCTCTACTGAAAAAGTCTTTACGCTCTGAAACATAGTTTTCACAGTTTAAGGTGGTTGATACAATTCTCAACCTCAAGATTTTTGACAGGACATTTTGTTGCTGACTGATACATTGTCATTTCTGACAGTCAAATAGTTCACATTGGAGGGGGTTTAGTTTATATGTTTTAAGCAGTTTCTTGTGCAGAGGCAGGGGAAACTGGCATGGGTTCACTTTGAGACCTTTGGCTTTTGCCTGAAGATCTTGAGAAGGAGGGTTTGTGCAAGAATTAGTGATATTGAAGCCTGGTTACCCTGGGGAGCAAGGCAGTAAACATGCTAATTACTTCAGATAGAGATTGTTTCTATAGCACCGCTGTCAGTGCAGACCATGGACCATCTGGAAGAGGCTCGTAGCAATTGCTTTGCGGGGGGGAAGAACGTGGAAGATGAGCCTACAATGCTATTTTCTTGGATAACATTCAACAAAAAATACCTAGTAAGGATTATTGTGTTCTGTAGTGCTTTGCAAACCTACATGTGCAGTTGTCTTTTGAAGAAAAGTGAATTTTCCACATTCATGTTTTGTAGCAGTTACTTGCACAGCTGAACACGGGCTGTACAAAATACTAGTTGGTTTTGGCTTTCAGTCCTGTTGCCTGATAATTTAGTTTGGTGACTCTCATAATCCAATGGCTACTATTCTGGCATGATTATAACTGTTTTATTAGTCTGCTGATAGTTTTTTAAGCTTTGACTTTTGACTGTGGAGTTGCTGTTTTCAGAATTAGTCACTAACTCTAAATATATATTTGTAAATAATGGTAACATTAGAGCCCTTTTGAAAATGTAAAGTTAAGGTCCTTTTTCCCTGTTCATTATTTTTGCTTTTATCATCATTGACTATTATATGTATTTTATCATCCAATCATTGAAAGTCATGAGATCTCTTCACAGTGAGTTTATTTTTCCTAAAACTGAATAATTTTATGCTTCTAGCAGCCTTCTCTTCTGTGCCCTGACACATTTCCCTGTCGTTTGGGGTTGTTAAACAGCAGCAACCTCAGCAGAGAGCATGAGACCTCACTGATAAAATTGAGCATTTATTCATGCTTTCAATATCTGTCGTTTAGCCGGTAGCTGCGTTCCCATCTGCCCTGTGGCAGCACTTTCTTTAAAGAGCCTTACCTGAAGGAGCCTGTCAGAGCCTCTGAGCTGAAGATCTGGAGATCTTCAGGACCACCCCATTCAAAGATCTATGACTGCTTTAGAGGAGAAACCTGGGAATTTGAGAGGCATGACTTCCCTTTCTCTGCCCTGGTACTGCCACTGAAAGACTTTGTCTTGTCATCTTCCAGCTGCTCGTTTCTGTCCCTTCGTATGACAAAACACAAACACTTGTGTTGCCATAAGGTGAAAGGGATAGGGGAGCTGCTCTGAATGTAAAACTAAGGCTTCTCCTGACAAATGTGTTTACATAAAGCAACAAAAAACCCCTCAAACTAAATAAAGCCACCAACAAAACTCTGGTTCCTTGGACCAGATCTCCAAGTCTGCTGACATGAGAGGGATTGGGGACGATGGGGAAGAGGATGCAGAAAGATGGAGAAGTTTGGGACTGTGCCTTTTGGTGCAATACTGACTTAGAGAATTTGTGTAGTTAGGGCTTTGATGTGCTGAATATTAACTCCTTAGTTACTCAGCAAGCCTTTCTTTTTCTTCATAAAAAGCGCTGTGAAGTGTATGAGTCTTGAGCAGAAAAACCGCTGAAGGAAGTGGTGCAAGAGCCTACTGCAAACCACATAGTGGCAGTCTCCCTGGGGTCATCCAGAGTAGTTTAAACAAAATAGTTGATTAAAAAGATAGTTGTGCATGTAGACTGTCTTTCAAAACTCCTTTCAAAGTGATTTTTAAAAAGTTGGTCTCACAGGCTTCGCAAATAGGAGCAGTCCCGATGACCACAGTTCATTTTTCTCTTCAATATTCAACTGGTGATTGGTTTGCAGAGCTACGGAGCAATAGCTGTGTCAGTAGTTTCCCTGTTTGCAGAGTGTTATCAGTCTGTGTAATATTTTTGAACATACCAATAGTATTAGTCACTATCTTAACACAGAAAGTCTATCATCTTCATGGTTAAAATTTAAAAACCAGGGGAAAAAAATTGAGATTCCTGGAATCCCTGGGTTGTCTTTAAATTTGTTTCACTTTTTTAATTTAGCTTGACTCTACTATTTTTAAAAGCAGCTATCACCCCAGTATCTCATCATGTCTGTCAACTGTTTGTCTTGCTGTGATATGCTTTGAGTTTTTTCATCTCTCTCCACACTTTCCCATAATTTCTGGGGAAGATGTACATGTAGTGGGCTTCTCAGAAGTTTGATGGCTGTTTTCACATGCACCCTTCTCCATCGCTAGGAAGGATACCTCGATGATGCTTTTATATCTAGTAGTGAAGTAGCCCCTTGGAGTTTTGCTGAGAGACTCTGTAAAACATAGAGAATTGGTTAATGTAACCATCTGGTGAAGAGCAATTTTTGGAGTGGAGGGACTGAAAATGGTGGTATTCATTGTTCTAAAATAATGTCTGAACTCTACCAAGACTTGTCAGGCCTCTCCAGAGACTTTTGAGGAAGACTAGGTTATCACAAAACTGTAAAGAGAATGGTTTTGCAGCATCATTTAAAATAACATGAGTTTAAGATGCATATCCAGGCCATGGTGACCTGGCTTTCCTTCTCTAACTGGAGAGACTTGAAATCCATTTTCAGTAGGCCTTCAAACAGCTTCTGATAGGAAATCTTGGTTTCTCCCACTAGAGATGCTTGCTTTTATATTAGTAAGTGTCTATATTCAGTAGGGACTGCCTAAACGAGGTCCACATTTCCACAATGGGTCCTATTTGCCAGACCAGAAGCAATTATTCTTTTCTGGTGCAATAACTTTTTTTTTTACATTTATAAGAAACTGGAACATGAGACCTGAACTTGAATATTTCTAACGGCTTGGGGCTCGGGCACTCGTTTTCAGGTCAGCTGCTTGTGCGCTTTACGTGAAGGACTTCAAATAATCACAGTTTTCGTGATTTGTATGTGTATCAGCGTGTGCTCGCCACTTCCTCTGTGGTTTATGACTTTCTGAGCCACTTGTGCATGGAGGAAAAGCCCCTCAAAATATTGCTTTCAAATGACCAGAACTAATTAACAGTCACTGTTTTCTTTTCTGCTTTTTTACCCTCTGTCTGCTACACATTTAGATAAAAGGAGATCCTCAGAAAGCTTGATGACAGTATTACTTGATTTTTAAATGCTGGATATCAGTAAGGTAGGAATAGAACTTGTATTAAATACACATGTGCTCTAAAGGCTTAAAAGACATTCTGACAGTATTCTTATATGAATTAAACTGTTAACATTGCAGTTGTTAGTGTTTTTCTTTTTAAATTTTGTGAATACAAGCACCAATAAGATCATAATTTATATAACACAACTCATGTATGAAATTATAACACGGTCCTTAATCTTACTGTTTTTCATGTTAAATACTATTTAAATTTAGACCGTGAAGTATAATTTATTTTGGTAGGTTTAAATTATTTCAGAATTCTGAATACTAGCTGTCACGTGAAGCTTCTGAAAATACAGTTGCAAGTGAAAGTCAACTTTCTGGCTGCGCATTTCTGTCACGGGAAAGAGGAGTGGAAATCACTCTGATCCAGTCCTTGCAGTTCCATCCCAAAGCTGTCGATTCTAAATCAGCTTTGTTTTGCCTTGCAAAATCACAGCCACCTTTTAGCACGTTATGAAGAAAAGCATTTCTTAATGTTCTGTATTTTATTAACTGATGCAATAATCTGTGGTGGTGTTGAGAATGTATTTAAAAACAAAACCAAACCACTACCACCCACTCCCATGGGGTTAGCTAGGCATTGAGATACATGCTAGTTTAGTGATAAGTGTTGCATTAACATGGGAGGGGGCTGGGGATGGGGGAAGAAAGAAGGAAAAAAACCCAAAACCACACCTGAAAATTGATTAGGAAATTTTGTAATGGATGGAAGCATAAAGCAATAAAAAAATAAAGACAAAAGCAGTTTTGAGTTGCTAACTAGCACTGCTGAGAGTAAAGCTGCTCAGGGACTTCTCTGTAGTCAGTGGAGTACACCCGAACCCCAGGGTAGCTGTTCTCCATATTTAAGGATTTAGGTCTTTTGTTTAATCTTTTCATTGGAACCAAAGTCCAGTTAAACATGTTGTTGGGACAGAGCTGATGTAAAGATGAGGGAGCTGGGAAGCACCTGTGTCCTGTAGTTTCATCGTGGCCAAATGCAGATTAGCCAATGAGAAGTTCTGCTGGTTTTGTCCATAAAAGGAGGTTTCAGATTGGGGAAAAAAAAATCACTGCAAATGCTTGTGCTGCAGGTATTGCTGCATCCTGCAGAGACTTGCTTAACAAAGCCCCGCTTAATGCCCGGAGCCAGTGTAGCAGAGCCCTGGCAGTGTGAGAGGGGACTGAGTCAGTTTTAAGTATTGTTCTTCATTCTGATGCCAATGGCTGTTTGGCCCTGAGAAATTCCAGCCTTAACTGCTTTCTCCCTTTTCGCACTAATAAAAAGGGGCTTCTTGAACTGTCACAGGGGAGTCTCAGATGAAAAGCACCACTTCATTTAATTAGTAAAGTTCATCCCGTGGCTGCATCTAGGAACATCACTTACTGAGCATTAAAAACTATGCGAAACTCCTGTCATGTGAAAGGAATGCATTGGTGCTGACCCGTTGAACTGAAGTGTTGCTTAAAAGCTTTAAAAAGCAATATAAAATTTGTAAAAGATAGTGGGAATAATGTCACTTTAGAAACAAGTTGCTGATAAACATTCCTATTTGATAAAGCTGGGCTGGAGGTTAAAGTTCTTTTGTGACTAATACTTAAAGGACCGGTAATTGTCTGGTTAATGACATCGTATTTTGTTCATTATAGCAAGGGGTAGATTGTTGAATACCAAGTAGTGAGACTAAAGCTGAGCAGAGTTTTGCCCAGATAAGCTTGAAAACTCCCTGCAAGCTGCCGAATGCGCTTTGGATTCACTAAATAGAAGTCTTTTTTTTGTGTGTTTAAATATAAAGAAAGGAGGTAAGGCTGTAATTAAAGCCATCTGTTTTGCAAGGTGGGGAGTAGATGCACTTGAGAAAACTTGTCTCTGGTGTTGGCAGACTTGCTTTTTTGTGAGGCACCAGTCTCATCTGTGTAGCACCCACTTCTCGTCTCCAGCTACCTGGCTGCGCATTCGGAAAGCCACCAGCAGGAGTGGTAGGAGCCCCTGGGAGAAGAGCACGGAGCGCTTCCTCGATAGTCCTCTCAGCTATGAGCTGGCAATTGTGATCAGCAGTAGAATTTCGCCAGGTCTGAAAATTAAATAATGTCTTGCTGCTCATGCAACCGCAGCTCTGACAAAGTTTCTGCGGTCTGGGCAGGTGGCCCGGCCACGGTTTACCCCAGGGCGCGGGCTGAGTCAGTGCCTTCACATATCCCACCATTGCTGGTGCTGGCTGGTCTGTGCTGCTGGGGGCCCGCTGGGTGATGACACCCCCTCTATCTTGATGTGTTTTTAACCACAGCATCAATTAGTATTTGCAGGAGCCAGAAAAGATGGATTGGTTTTGCTGCATGTTGCTACTCGATCTCTATAAGCAGAAGTTTCTACGCAAAGAATATCCTCTTGCTAACTGTAGTTGATCTAACTGGTGGGAAGCAGTAGTAGATTTCATAAATTCCTGTAGGGTAAAGTTTCACATGCCAGTCAGCTGACTGAACAGGTTGTTGTCAGTACATGCGGGACACGTACTCTGTTTTCTGCTCTTTCCTGCTCTGCTCCCGACCTTCGTGGTGTTGCTGCCCTGGCTTTTCCTAATGTCTCTCCTGGCTTCGCTCGTGGTTCTTGGCAGAGCCGGCTCAGATCTGGTTTTGCTTTTTCTGTTAGCTTTCTGCTGGTTTAGTGCGTTGAATTGGCTTATGCAGAGACTGACTGATCGTCAAGGCTGGTGAGTAGAAGAGGAGGAGTGGAAATGATGCCAAAGTAGGCAGGTCCCTTCTACAGGCAGTAACCTGCTGTGTCTCCTCACCTTTTGTAATGAAATCCACTCTGTGTAGTGAAAATTGGAGCAGGGTTGAGGGAGGACCTGGAACTGCAGGTGTCAAGTGCTAGCTTCAAAATAGTAACTTTTGCTTCTGTTTCTTGACACCTCATTCCCCTTTATCAACCGCTTTTCTTCCTACTGGTGCTTTGTTGAAAACAATATTTTCTCAGTCATTAATAGCTAAAATGTGAAATGAATTAAGTGGGATTCACTCTGTCAGGGAATCAAGAGATGTTTCAGCAATGAATTAGTGACTGCCCTGGGAAAGGAACTTGGGTTCTTCAGGGCGTAGTGAAACTCTGATGGGAATAATAAAAAGGAAGAGGCCAAGTGGTCAGGAGAATGAGAAATGGAGAAGGTCGTGTCCCTGCATTTCCAGCAAGGGCAGCACTGAAAGAAAAAAAGAGAGAAATGCTTGAACTCCTAAGTCCAGGGAAGGATGATGCAAACCAGCCCAAGAGCCGATATCATTGAGAAATGGAGAAATAACTATGTGGTTATGAGTCAGTAACTGATGGTTGTTTTGTTACAGATGAAACAGCTCCAGTATTGCCAAAATCGTAATTTAAAAATTATACATTGTGAAAAATTGTAAATCTGAAGTCACTCTTGTCTTGTTGCTTTAAATTTTTAGTTGATGCACATCAGAAGAAAATTGGGGTTTTTTGGACATAAGGCTAAATGAGGAAGGTCTTAACACTAGTTTTAATTCTAGCAAATCTAGTCTGGTGTAACTAGGCATTTTCTGACTGCCTTCGCCAGGTGGTGCAGCTTGCTTTACATGCACACTGTGCTTCTTTTTGTTATTGTGGCTGCAGATTTGTCATCTGTGCCATCATATGTTAATATTAGTAATGTGCATATGTAGGATCGAATAGACCTTGGACAATCAGACGATGCATTGTGTACGAAGTGCTGAGCTGATTGATTTTACTGCTGTCTTTTGGGGGATCATTTGGAGGAAAATGCTGAATGTCTGGGTTTGCCCACTTCATTTCCAGTCTCATGGACACTGCTTTTTCCCTGAGAAGGCAGATATTTGCTAATCAGTTGTTCTCCTGTTGCTTCTGGAGCTCTGATGCTGCGCTGTTGGAAGGCAACTTTGTGCTCAAGGATGAGTCTCCTCTTCAAAGAAAATACAAACTCAGAAGCCAGTAACCCTGTGTTTTCAAAACTAATTATAAATATGGTACTAAAATATTTTCCCATGCAGTTTTGCTGTTTCAGCAGAATTCTACTCTGTACATGACACACAAGCAGCAAAAGCCTGAGATTTTGTTTCTGCAAGTTCTTTATTACCAACGTCTGCAATAGGACTGATGTTGCTTCAGCCAGAACCTCCATTCCACTTAGATCCTCACTGCATCACCTCCTACCTCAATCTCTTAGTAGATTCCGATGTATTCCAGCTGCCGAAAGTACTGATAGTTGACCTAAAATCAAAATGGGTTTTGTTTTTGGACATGAGACTTCATGTGAGTGACTAAAACTCTTGTTGGAGGGAGCTCTGGAACGTGACACTGTTGATTGAGATCTGAATAGTCCTCAGTGCAGTTAGATGAGTTACGACCATGTTTTGTGTATTACCATGTGTAAGATATTGGGTAGACGTTGAAGCAGAAATGGATTGACACTAGACACAGCAGTAACTTTTAGTCACAGATTTGGTTTTTGGGTTGCTTGGTTTTTTTGTTTTGTTTTTTCTGGAAATGTGACCATATATATTTTCTTGTATTGTTTGCTATTCTTTTCACGAATGGTTATTTAATAGGAAGTTAAGAGACTGTACAACTATGGTTCAGCTCTGCAGTTAGCCTATATTTAATGGACTGCTATTGAAACAGAAAAAGTGTTTGGTGTATTTAATAGTTAAAATTTGTCAGCTAAATCATTAAAATTTATCTGGCAAAATGTGAGTGTTCTCAAGTATTTCAAAGCATTAATCTTCTGTTAAGGATCAAATTCTGGGAGTTGTTTTTAGAGAAGTAGCAACAAACTCCACCCAGTGTCGTTGTCTGTTCTCAGCAAAATGAACTGTTTCTGTTGTTTTTCTAGGGGTCGCCTCTGTTTGATCTTATCAGGCAGTCGAAAGAACGAGAAGGCCAAGCTGATCAGCCTGAGCCCACTGCCACTCTCAACCTGCCTCTCCAACATAATCACACTGCAGCAGACCTGTAAGTGACATTTTTAATTCCTGGTATGGGAATAACCAGTTACAGTAGCAATTAATTCCATCTAGTGGGGGAAGAGTTCCTGCAAGTATTATTCATAGAAATTTGTTCCTTTATCCTGTGATGTTAAGTGTTTAATACATGTTGAATCTCCAGCTATCTTTCTCCTGTGAGATCTCCTAAGAAGAAAGCATCTGGACCTCCTCCAAGTGCTACTTCTGCTCCAGATGCTCAGCCAGGTGTGAGCCCCCAAACGCAGAGGCCACAAAAATCTACCTCCCTCTCTCTGTTCTACAAAAAAGGTTTGTTGGTTCTGTACGTGGTGAAATTGCAAAGTTATCTCCTCTTTATTGTTTTGGGGTTTTGGAGCTCAGCATTTCTTAAAAGATTATAATAGAACCTGTAGTAAACACTGTGCAAACCCTCAGCTGCCTCTGGAAGAAACACTAAAATGGTGCCAGCAGATTAACGCATGTGCTCTAAACACTGAGTTTGAACTGAAAACTTATCTACTGATTCTAAGAATGACCATATGGGCTCAGATGGAAGGTTCTTCTATTATAGCATCCTTTTTCCAGCAGTGACCATAAATAGATATCATGGGAAGCTTGAGAACTGGCCAAGCGTATGTGGTGCTTCCCCTGAATGCTTTCCCAAGCTTTGACTTTCTCCAGCTTGGGGGTTTTCCTGAGTGTTTCGTGATGCGTCTGCTTAGAACATGAATCTACTGAGAGTTACTAACTGCTTGTTCAGACTCTTTTTGAATCAGAGTAGACATAACATGAGCAGCACGTTTTGGTGCGGACTTGTGTGTCCAATGCCGGTTGTATGAAGAATCTTTTCCTTTTATTTTGAACCTGGGTTCTACTGCCTTCCCCTGGTTTGTAGTTTTTGTAGTGGGAGATGGCGGACATTCAGTTGCTGTCCATCCTCCATGTTCCTTTTGTATACCCTTATTTATTACAATGTCAGTTTATTTTTCTTCTCTGTTTTTGAAGTTTATCTACTGGCCTATCTTCGACTACATACCCTGTTCTTTCGGCTTCTCTCTGACCATCCTGACCTGGAACCCTTGATCTGGACCCTCTTCCAGCACACACTGCAAAATGAGTATGAACTTATGAGAGACAGGCACTTGGACCAGGTAACATTAACAAAAAATGTTTTAAAAGTTTTTCCTGAACAAAATGTTTCTTATACATTCTTTAGCCATTAGAAATTGTAATCTGAGTTTTTATTTCTCTATTGATCACTCAAAGGAGAAATTAGAGTGCTATCTATCATCTCAGTTTTTTGAAATACTCGCAGTTACTGTGTGATCTTCAACTACCATTTACAGCTATTTTCACAATAGTGAAGACACACCAAATTTTGTAGTAATTTTCTTAAGAAGATACTTATTTTCTTTTGGAAGATGTGTTGCTGATAAATGTTTTGTTACTCTGCCCTAAAACTCATTTCATATGCTGCAGTTTAAGAAGATATAATCAGTTCCAGTTACTTGATTGCCATGCAGAAATTGAGGGAACAGTAGTTGGTGTATATTCTGGAAGTTCTTATGAAGTTGAGTTGCATGCTAGTTTACAGAGCACAATCAGTTGTAAAGCTCATCCATTGATTTATTAACCTGAAATGAAGAAGCTGAATTCATTTTCTGCATTTCCAGTTGTCTTGTCTTGTTTCTCTAATAGATCATGATGTGTTGCATGTATGGCATATGCAAAGTAAAGAATGTAGATCTCAGATTTAAAACAATAGTTTCGGCGTACAAGGAGCTTCCCAACACAAACCAAGAGGTATGGAAATTCTTTAATGTTATCTCTCAAAAATATTGTAAACTAATTGTTTCTCTCTGTTTGTCTAACACACTTGAACATACAAAGAAAACTTCTGCTTCATTGTATCTCCATTTTGTGGAGGAGAAAACTGGCTCCAATATGAAATGTCCCTTTAAACATCTCACACCAATACTTCGGTAACTCTCCTCAGAAAGCAAACATCATTCTGCCTTTTTACTTAAAGATACTAAATAATGGGTGTGATAATATTTGGAGACTTTATGAACGATTCACATATACTGCTCCTAGGATTTGCAAAAGCAACCCGAGATTTTTTAAAAGTTACCCAAGTTCCTCTGGGTGTTCAGGGGGATGAGCAGATAACTTCAGAAGCTTTCATAGAAATATGGTTAGATATCAGACAGATATACAGTTATATATCAAACAGGTACATATGTATTAAAGTTGCAGGCTTAGTTCTAAGATTAAAAAGTTGCTTTCTTTGTAAGGGCCTTACTGCACTTAAATTTTTGCACAGAATGATAATTAAATCAACGGAAAATCAAACTAACAGTTACTGACCTGTAGGCATCCTTATATTAGCAGAATTTCTCATAGTGTATTTGTGCATCTTGGCTAAACTCCAGACTTATGTCTTCAAGACTAAAGAACTATTTTATCCATATCGGGTCAGTAATGGTTTTTTTTAGCCTTGCAAGGCTTGCACAGTAGTGAAGCTTTTTTTTTTGGCAATTGCATGTGTGAAAGTAAATAGGAGCATAAATTTGGAAAATGTTGTTATAGTACTGATGAACTGCTTTTGCAGTAGGGGGCCGTGTCAGTTAATTAACTAGGTGCCACTACTGATGTTCATATATGTTTGGAACGAAAAACCAATTTAGAACCCTTCTAAATAGTAGTTACAATGACTTCTATACAACACCTATGCCATCTTAGCTCTTATCTAATAGAGATTGTTTGAATGGCTTTGTGAACTTGTCAAATGTAAAATTGTCCTTTTTTTTTTTTACTGTGTATGATTTTCTCACCCTGTGTAGACTTTCAAACGTGTTCTTATCAGGGAAGAACAGTACGACTCCATTATAGTCTTCTACAACTTAGTGTTTATGCAGAAGCTGAAGACAAACATTCTGCAGTATGCCTCCAACAGGGTAAGCTGATAGTTCTATTTAGTATTTTTTAATAGAACAGGAATATATAGAGAATAAAACCTTGCGATTATTTTATTATTTTTATAGCCTCCCACTCTGTCACCTATCCCACACATTCCTCGCAGCCCATACCAGTTTTCCAACTCTCCTCGTCGTGTCCCTGCTGGCAACAACATCTACATCTCACCCTTGAAGAGCCCCTACAAATTCTCCGATGGGTTTCAGTCACCCACAAAGATGACTCCAAGGTCCAGGTAGGCTGTTGACAAGCATTTCTTCGGCTAAATTAAAGGTGTTTTGGGGATTTCAGTGGAAGCAAATTAGAAAAAGCGCACAATCTGGTTTGTCAATAGTCTGTGGTGATTATCTCTTTTCTGGTTAAAAGTTTGTGTCCTGTATTTGGAGTCTTTATTCATCTTTGAGCGCTTTTCTGTTTCAGTTGAGTCAGTGTACTCAAGGAGTTTGGTTTTTTTGGGGGTGTGTTTTTTGTTTGTTTGTTTTTAGAATGGTCACATTCAAAAGCGGTTTTCTGACCTAGTTGCTTAAATGTTGGCTTTGACTCTGGATCGCACTCCTGAAAAACATAGATGAGCTTTGTAGACTTGTTTAAAGAGAAAATACTTTTGTGGAACAAAATGTTTTAGTTGACTGAGCAGAACATTTCAAACTGTTGGTCACTAATTCTTATCAGATGAGGATGACAGCGAATGTGCAAGTCTCCAGTGGGTTTTTCAAAGTAGGATCAAGTGAGTCCCATTGCACCTGGCCCACTGTGTACAAAAGTTAAAATATTATTGTGTATTTTAGATTAGTAAAGCGCAGTGTGGGTTTGCACTGTTAATGCAGGGAGAGGAAGAGACTTTGTGAATGTCATATGCTAAACTGTGCAAATTAGTGGATGCATCTGTCGTCGTTAAATGCAGCTTAATCTTAAACGCTTCTCTTCTTTTGGCAGAATTTTGGTGTCAATTGGTGAATCATTTGGGGTGAGTTCTAAAATTTTTAATGTCTGGTCTTGAATGCATGTAACTTGTGGTAGAACGGGGATTGCCTGTGGACACCTGTAGAGCTACCAGTGAGTTTCTCTAGTTTAACATAGTGTTTTATGGAATCTGTAAGCATAAAGATTACAGGGGTGTTCTGTTAACTCCTTTCAAATATCCAGATCTCACTTTTAAAATGTTTTGCATTTTTAGTTGCTTTGACAGAAGAGAGAGTTCTTAAACTGCAGAGTTTTAGAGCTCCTAATTTTTTAGTGGATAGTCTGGCAAGTTTTAGTTTCAGGATTTATAGGTAATTCTTTCCCTATTTTCTTCTCATTTCAGACTTCTGAAAAGTTTCAAAAAATAAACCAGATGGTGTGCAACAGTGACGGTCAGCTAAAACGCAGCGCAGAAGTAAGCGCTGCTCCTAAGCCGCTGAAGAGGCTGCGCTTTGATATAGAAGGGCAAGACGAAGCAGATGGAAGGTGAGAGATTGTTCTGGGCTTTTTGGTAATCTTCTATTTGGTTATCAGGGCCTTCCGTCCTGACTTTTCCTGGCATCGCAACTTCTGTTAATTTGTGAACTTTAGTCAAAATACTAAATGAGAGGTGGTACCATAATACTTCTCAATTAGATGCTTTGATGTCAGAAGCAAGAATTTATTCAGCGTCCATACATCCAGCATCTCAGTGTTACTGCTGAGTGCTGTTGTCTCTAGTCAGTCTTTAAAAAAAATTGGTGTTTGTTTTTAAGACACATGAGAAATCAAGCAATTCTTGAGTTTAGTGTGGACAACAAAAAAAGTTTGCATCTTTGTAAGAAGACAATAGCACTGAGAAGGCAATAGCACTGAAATGAACTAAGCTGGATTTAAAGTTAGGTTATGAGGAAAAAAATTATTTTAACTTCTGCTTAATCATATGCTTTCTGTCTGCAGCAAACACCTACCCCAGGAATCCAAGTTCCAACAAAAACTTGCAGAAATGAGTGAGTATTTTTTCATTAACTGCACAGCAGCAAATGCCTGGGATAAAACAGCTTGTGCCCACTCAGATAAAAACCATTGCTCAACACTGTCATTTTGGTAACTTGCTTAGTTTTTTATGCTTGTTCTATTGAATCTTGAAAATGCAGATGATAAAATGGAAATTCTCAAAACCACTTTTGAGGATACTAAATGGCACAGCAGCATAGAAGATGTTGAATAAGAAAATGAGCATCACATATTCTTCTTAAACACTAGAAATCTTGAAGTGGAATTAAATACTTGCCAGGGTTTTTTCATTTGTTCCAGTGACAGACTCTTAGCCGAGAGCTTGCAAGTAGAAATCGGTAGTAATTGCAGCAGCATTTAGTTGACCAGAACACCTTTTTAGCTGATTATAATATAGTAAAGGAAAATTATAGACACAGGAAAATCGTATGTAATTTTGCATGTTGCATTGTTGCCTTTTATACTAAAATGCCTGAGACTGCTGCCGCTTCTACCGTGGATCAGCATTTCTTTCAAATTTTATGGGATCGCTTTTCTGTTTTTCAAATAAAATTGAAATCTAGCTCATGAAAAGCAAAACGTCTTAGTCCCCACATCGGAGTTTGTATTTTCCACTCCTGAGAAGGAACATGCTTGGTCTGACCAGGCAACTCTCACTCTCTGCTGGAATCTGAGCTCTGTGGCTGAGTGGATTTGCCTGTTAAAAATTCTTACCTAGCAAGTCTTGGTTCATCAAGCCAGGTATGAGCAGGGACCCAGGCACCTCTCGTTTATTTTAAGGTAGGGGGAAAGTTCCAGTGTTTGCTTGTGGCAGAGGTTAAGAAGGGATGTTCCGCTTCACGTCCAGTGGTTTTTGTGTGTCCCTGGGGGGAAAAGGTGTTTCCCCCGTGGGCTGGTGGGGCTGCTTGGCCCTCGGCATCTGCCCGGCAACAGGGTGAGATCCACACCTGATGTCCATCCACCCGCCTCGAGGATGAACACAGACGATGTACAGAAACCAGGAGAACTTCAGTGAATGGGTGGAAGGAATTTAAGATGCGTGAGGTTGAGCAGGAATTGCTGAAGCAGCGCAGAATTGCTTTTAAAATGTGGGATTTTATTTAGACTGGTGTAATTCAATTCCTTGTGTCATTACCAATTTTTACAAGAAATAATCACGTCCAAAGTAATTCTGAAGAAAATATTTAATTTCATTCTTTTTTTTTAAGCATCTACTCGAACAAGAATGCAAAAGCAGAAGCTGAATGATGGAAATGATACCTCAGCCAGTGAAGAAAAGTGAGATTCTTCTCAGGACCAGAGGCTGCACTGCAGGCCCTCTTAAATTGTTTCTGTTTTACAGCCTTCATTAATTGAGTTGCTTTTTTAGTTGCTTTTTATTCCAAGCTGCTAGTTGACAGCATTTGGACTTTTAAAATTTTTTAAAAAGTTTTTCATGTAACTTTGCCTTATGGTGTAGCTTGTATACAATGTAAGCCACTGAATTTAATTTATATATTTTTTTGAGGATTTTAAAAACAGACTTGGAAGGTGTTTTAGTTTCCTATTGCAACATTACTGATTTAAGCCAATTCAGTCTACTTGGATTGAAGGTTTCTGTCTGAAGACAAAATGTTAGCTAGAATGATTTGAAATGCACTAATTTTGTTTCTTAGGTTTCACTTTTAGATTTTTGTTACTTGCAAATTTTGAAAATGAGGGGCCAGATACTGCAAAGATTTCTCTGTGTATATAATTAGCGCATCAAATTCCCATTAACTTAAACTGCACAGCAGTCACAGACCTCACAGTGTCAGGGCCTCCCATAAGAAGTAGAACTTGAATTCAAAGTGAACTCGTTTTGTAGCCGTACTACTGAAAGCAGTACTTGGCGTTTTGTAGTTTTCCTTCCCCAGCGCTCTCCCCGGTGTAATTTCCGAGGGCAGTTACTGTCCATCAGTTTGGGTTTCATGGAGTACGAACCTCAGACAGGTTTCTGCCAGAATCCCACAAAGAATCTTCCCAGAAGCTGAAGCTTCTTCCCATAGGCAGAGTATTTGATGTGCACTTTTTCTTGGAAAATATCAATTATTTAAAAGAAAAACACACACAAAACCCCACAAAACCAAACAAAAAAAACCACGCACATGAAGACAAAAATAACCCTAGACCTAAACCTCACCTGGTACGTGTAAGATTTCCAAATTCTAATGATGTAGAATGTTCTTGATTTCTTCAAATTTTCAACTAACTGTAGCCAAGCCAGAGAGCTTGAGAAAGAGGCACCAAATGTGTTCCCTGGAGCGGAAAGCTGCGTGTCTGCAGTTGGGTTCCGGGGCCAAACTGCATGAGCCCATGTTGGGAAAATCAGTCTGCCTTGTTTTACTGAAAGGGCAGAGTTTAACAGGCAACTTGTGAACTGTTGCATCTAACAATAAAATAAAATACAAAATAAATATTAAAAAAAACCAAACCCAAATCAACCCAAGAGTTTTTTCGTCTTACGTGTTTGTAAGTTGATTCAAGCTACTGGAATTTTTCTTGCAATGGCAAAGTGTTTTCAAAACAGCCAGTTAAGGAAAGCACATGTTTTACTTCCAGTGGATTGAAGAAGAAATAAATAAAGTCTTGCTTTAAAATTACCCATTTTTATGAAATTTAGCTTTTGCAGCTACTTAAATTAAAACAGTGATAAGTAGAAATGCATGCTATCCATTACAGAAAAGTCTTAAACCAACATCTTCTCTGGGTAGCTTATTTAGAAATTGTTTAGCTGATCCTAGAATGCTCACAGTAGTACATTTTAACCATCAGTTCTTGTGTTGAGCAGAAGCTAATCCTAGCGCTACTAAAAATTCTATGAGCAGCACACTTCTCAATTTTAAAATCAAACTGAGGTATTTTTTAGTCTCAGTGTGGCTTCAGCTTGCTTCCTGAAAAATGTACAGAAGTGTTAAGACTACCTGGTGTTTATTTTCTCACTTTCTGCAGTTTTACAGACAGAATATATGTTAATGTTGGGGTACATCGACTGTAAGCGCTGTCACAGCAGTTGAGGTTCTTCCATGATCCTTTAGCTAGAGGGTGGTGTTACAGAGTCCAGTACCTGAACAGATTTATTATTTCTTTACTGTGACAATGTATTTTTTTGTTCAAACAAACTGAAGGCTTTTACATCAAATGTATGATAATATTTTATACAACTAATCAGTTTCTCTCCTTTCAAGGCAAATAAAATAGCTTTTAAAAGATTTATAGTTGGTAATTTTCTTTGATTAGATGAGCAGGTGGCTTCATATGGTAACGATGTCCTCCTGTATCACATTCCTGCAGCTGGTGCAAGCAGAGGTCACTCCATCTCCAGCAATTCCCTCTTGGTGCACAGGTCCAAATGTTTGTGCTGTTTGGCTTGTGCTTGCTTTCAGGAGTTTCCATAGGAGGTTCTGGGAATGTGGTTCTCAGGAGAGCTTTAGTTGGAGGGTCACCATTGGAAACGCTTCTGGCAGAGGCAGGTCCATACCCTGCTCTGGGTCATGGCCCTTGCAGAGGCGTGTGGTCCTGCAGAGAAGTTGGTGTCCAAGTTGAGAAGAGTTCCCATCATTTCAGCCCCCCTCTTTTCATAATCCATTCTTTTGCTGTCAGAACTTCAGGAAACAGCCCAGAATGTCCAGGCTCCTGTGTAAGGAGGAAATCAGGATTCAGAGCAGAAGAGTTAGACAGAAAATGTGACAGGGGATTTTGGGTGCCTACCAGTGAGGCTTGTACTGCTGATCAAGCTCTAATCACTGGGGAGAAAGACATTTGTGGGGAAAACCTGTCTCTGTGTAAGCTCCATGTGTGCAGTGTGGTCAGGGGAATTGTGTCTTGGAAAGGCCTGTTTCTCCCCACTGGCGCTAAGGAGAATTTAATCAGTTGGCTTGGCTGGTGTGGCCACCTTGAGACAGACAAGCTGACTCCCAGCCTCTTTATTCAGAGCTTTATACCCAAATCTCTTCCTGCTGTCCCCTGTTTGTTCCTGCATGTTACAGGAGCTTCATTTCTTCCTCCTTGCATTTGGCTTGCAGTGCTAGTGCAGGGAGGCTGTAGTAAATAGCGAGTTCCTCACAGGTACTGGGGCAGATGGAGGAAATGTGTAAGGTGTGTGTTCTCAGGTACAGGAGTGGCTGCAGGAAGATCCCTGTGTCGAATGTGAAACAGCTGGAGATTATGGCTGTCTTATACCGGTGCAAAGTACAAGCTGAAATATTCTAAAATGTAACAAATAAGCTGGTCATAATGTACATTACTTTGGAAACAATTATTGGTGTTCTGGGGACAGTTTTATTAATTGTCACTGAGGTGTTAATTTCTTTGAAAGGTGGAAATATACTTATGCAATTTCTCCAGCTCTTTTTTTGCAAACTCAGTTTTTATTCTGCTTACAAATGATTTATCTGGTGGCAGGTGTTTCCTGAAGAACACAAATAGTCTTTAAAATATCTCTCTGAAATACTATCTCTTTTATTTCTTTTTTTTCCACACTACTAACTACATAGTCAACTCAGTTTAGAAGTGTCAGACTTTCTTCACTCCCAATGAAAAGGAAAAAATCCAGCTCATACTTCTTAAATATTATGGCATTTTTATTAATGGCCTATTAAAACCAGGTAAGTTTACAAAGAAACAAGAAATTGAAACATAAAATTATGTTCAGGCTGTAAACTTTCTACTTTGTTAGGCAGTAGCCGATGAGTCTTGTCTCTATGGGGTAATTAAATGCTTTGCTTTACAAGGAAAGCCCATGGACATTGTTCAGATCATATAAAAACAGTTTACATGGTTATCAGGCATTGTAACAAACCTCTAGAGGTGGGCACTAGTGCCAATGCTGGCTCTTAGCTTCTGTGACTCAAGAAAATATTTAATGACCCTCTCCCTGCCATTTCTTTTTCTTTCAAATTCCATTTGATTCAGAAAGTTACCCACCTCGGTCCCCTTCTGTAAAGGGGAACATCCCTCTATTTAAACCCAGATAGAGTTTACACTTGAGCTTATTTTCACTTGTTAACAAATACCATTTTGTCCTCGGTGTCCTAAAACAGAACAACACTTACATACTTAAATACTTAAGTATTTAACCTGCAAGATGCACAAATCCAGGTTTGCTACACACTATCTCACAATGGTAAAATGCATCCCTAATTTCTTCTAAAACGTCCCATGATTTGGTTTTAAGCGCAGATTTATATACAAACATCCACATTTAACCACCTAAGCCAGTATGGTTTTTTTAAACATCGACCTTTAAGTGCCAAGGAAAGTGCATGCAAATGAAAGTTTAAAAAATTAAATAAATAAATGTCTGTATGAATGTGATGCTATTGCATCCAGGTCAGCTGATAACATATTGCATGAATAAAAGCCAACACTCACATGTTGGATCTTTAGAATCATCCTCGTTCAGTCCAGAGATGCTTTCCCTTAAAATTACAGGCTTTAGCAATTGCTCTGAAATTGCAACTAGGCTTTAGTGTGTACAGTAAGTTGGAAATTATGAGCAGAAAGGAAATAAACGGGAAAAAAAAATGGCACTACTGGTTATATTATGCCAAAAATACCCTGCTAAGCAAGCCTGCTATTTTGCCTACAGTAGCTGTTGAACTTCTGCATTATGAACTTGCGCCAGCTTAGCGGAGCGATGTCTGCAGGGAGCCAGGCTGGTCCTTGAGCAGGGATTGTGATCGGATGTTGAGTTAAAAACCATTTCAGGTTTATAGTTTTGGTTTTGTTCTTTAGGTAAAACGATGGGAACATGTAGAGAGACCTATTACAGTGCATTTCTTGGGAAGGTTGGAGTGACTGAAAGGCCCTTGTGGGTGGCACAGGTGGGTGTGCAGCTGGTTCCAGTGCTGTGAATGTACTGGCAAGATCCAGTAGAAGCTGCTCCCCAAAGGCTGGGCTGTGGCGTTACGCCCTCCTTCTGTGCGCTGCTACGGCCGAGAAAATGTTGGCAGGTCTTGAGCCCAGGACGCAAAGGGGCAGAGACTTCACTCCAGCCATCCCTGGCTTCACCAAAACATCTGGCATTACCCAGCTCTGGCTTAGATAGGCTTGCCTTGTGTCTGTGCTTTGGCATGGTTAGCACTGGGCTGAATCTTACAAGGTTTGCAGAAGAGTTGTGCCCAACATTGATATTGTTTTACTGTCTGCTTTAACCTCTGTCTGTGTGCCTGAGTCAAGTCCTTTTCAACACAAAGTTACCAAAACCGCTGTCTCTCCCCCCACCCAGGGAAGTTGTGGTTTGGATGAAACTGCATTATGTACTGGAAAGTTTTTGACCAGTTCTGTTTGAATACAAAATACTGACACAGCTGCTGAAGTGTGGACTTGTGCTGCTGGAGGAAGTTGTACTGACCACTGAGGGGGCGGCGGAACACGCTTGTTAGCAGTCGATGATCCGATGCATTGCTAGTGAGAGTCTGAAGCAAATGCCTCAAACGCAAGTATTTTTTTTAACCACAGCATTTTCCAAAATAATTTGCTTATGGCCTTCTTCCTAAGTCGATTCTACTGTCTGCGTGCCTCACCCTTCCACTCACACCCGCAGGGACTGATGTGAAGAGGCCCTGCTCACTGCTGCTCATCTCCTCCTCTGAGGAAGTGCTTCTCCTCCTCCAAGAACAGGATTGTTTGAGAAATGATCCTCCAATATAACAAAGAACAGCTCTTTCTACTTCAGAAGTGAGGAAATGAGGCTGCGATCATTTAAAGGAATTAGGTTCTTAGAAACCACACTTGAGGATTAGAAAAAGTCATCGAGGGATTCTGTGGCAGAGCGAGGATCTGAAGGAAGGTCACATACATTAGTGTACTGAGCCTGGCCATCCAGCTTCTTGCCTTCTCCATTTGTAAAATCCTACAAAAGGCACTTGAAGTCACTTCACCCACTCAAAATTTTAAGAGAAATGATTCTTCAGGGTTAATTATAAAATTCAAGTTCATGCTTCATGAGCTCGGCATCTTCTGCAATGGGGCAAACCTCCCTCTGTGCAACGCCGGCTGGGGTTCCATCCTAACTCACTTTAGTCAGTTTGAAATTAAGCATCTGCCTTTGCCATCCGGTCCCCTTAATGGTCAGTGATGCCCTTATTGCCATGTGGAAAATAACATGAGTTTCACTCTTATGATTTAATTGTAAGACCCATTTCATCACTTCAATACTATCTCTTCCTCCGTTTTTCTTAACATGATCTCCCAGGGGATAGATAGACGGGAATAAACAAACCTCAAGCAGAACTTCCCTTTCCTTAAGATTTTTTTTGTTTGCGTTTCTTTTTCTTGGTAACACGCAGCCAGATGGTTTTCTGAGGACCAGAACACACAGCACAGTAATTCATATCCCAGCAAATACTGCAAATGCTTCCTGGCCTGTTGAGGTGCCAGGGAACATGCAGGGTGTAATGGAAAGGTTGGGTTTTTTTCATTCTCTCTAGAACAATGGACATAAGTGCCAGGAATCCAAATCTGTAATATCCAGCTGAAGCTCTTCATGGCTTATGTATTTACACTCCAAATAAACACCAATCAGAAAGCCTCTCATCCTAAAGAATTCACATTCCTTTACCCTATGTTCAGAAAAACAAGTTTGCATTTCACTGGATGATAAATCAGGCACAAAGGAGCCCACTATGGCCTATTAACTTAGTTTGGTGAAAAAAGTATACTGTGAAAGTCAGCAGCAAACGGGTCACTGTCCCCTAAAATCTAAATAATCCAAATGCAGATTGTTTTTAAAAAAAGAAAAAAAAAAAAGACAGAGAAGATAATGATAGTTTAGTTTGCTCAAATTGAAATGGGAAAGGTTAGTTACTGCATTAGATTTTTGTTGTTAAATTCTGACTGTTGGCAATGAACTCTCACCATACACTTACGCTGTGGCCATCTTTACAAAACCTATATATTAGCAGACTTTTACACATTTCCTAAGCTGATGGACACCGCGTCTTTCTTTTCCAAACCTTTACACATTCTGACCATGGACAAGTTCTCCAAAGGAAAAGTATTTCCAGGAGGGAAGAGGACGTGTTCGTCAGCTTGGCGGTAGTCAGACCTCAATTTCGGAATGCTCCCACTCTGCTTGCTTTGCTAATGAAGTTTTTCAGGAGGTCGTGGTCCATTTCTGCAAAGCCTTGAGTTTGTGTAACAACAGTTAAATGATTTATGCAAAATCTGAAGCAAAATTCTTCCAAGTCCTAGGAACAAATCGAGGTAATTTGTAATATGAATGACTGAAGGCAAAATAATAATAATATGTTTCAAATCTGTCATTCATTTAATCAGCAGAGAATATACCAGGTTGTTCACACTAGATGATCTCCAGAGGTCCCGTCTAACCCCAACCATTCTGTGATTCTTTGATTATGAATCCCTTTTCTGATCAGTTTGATCAGATCACGAATGACAGGATGACATTCGTTCATACAAACTATTCAGTAAAACCCCTCTGAGAAAACAGGAGCAGCCACCCACATCAACTCTAGAATTCCATCACATTTACTGAGCTCCTTAGTAAAGTCATTAATAAGTAAACCCATCAACTTTCCCCACATACAACTCCTAGAGCATCAGTAACTCCTGTCTTTTCCTCCCTGCCCTGAATTCAGTAGCGGTCCTGTGAAAAACAGCAGATATCCCAGTCTTGCTGAAAATAAAAGCAAAACATGATGTGACATTCGATGATGCTCACTGAACACAAACTGGATGTGAGGATACATGTGTCTTTCGTGGTCAGCCTGGGAATTGTGCGTCCCTATTTAGGAACTGGATTTCTTGGATACCAGAAATTGTCCTGGTGTTGCTGTAATAGGGCTAAATGGCCAGCATGATCCACAATCTATTAATAAACTCTTCAAGAGTTACAGCAAAAAGAGGTCTCTTAATCCATGCTGGTTTTATTCTGTGTTAACTACACAAACACAGCAAGCAGGGCTTAATAGTAGAAAGAAATTTTGCAGAATACCTGTGCATTTCCCTTTGAAACCTTTTCCTTAGGTTGAATGTTTCAAGTCTCTTGCCCCTGTCAAGATGTAACTAAAGCTCTAACAGAGGCCAAACAGCATAAAGTATCATTGAAAAAGAAATAAGGTGGGAACAATGCACAAAAGTACATTGTATCTCTCACGAAAAAGAGCTGGGAAAGCAAGAAAAAGAACGACAAGAGAAGAAGAAAAAATAATGCAGAAGAAATAAAAAAAATTCAGAAGATCAAAGGCACTGCCAACTTAATTTCCAGCAGATATCTGAAATGCTACTGCCAGAACCTGGGTTGCTTTACAGCCGATGTGTAAACTTCTACATTAAATAAAATGAACAGCAGCTGCCTTTGCTGGTACTGATCTATGAGGACAACCACAGAACCCTGGTCATTAATTCTGCAGTTTCAAGAAATACTGGCTTTTATTTCTGTTATATAGAAGATGACTAATCTAAAATTTTCTGCATTAGAAGTATCATAGACTCAGAACAGTTTGGGTTGGAAGGGACCTTCAAGGCTCATCTAGTCCAACCCCCTGCAATGAGCAGGGACATCTGCAACTAGATCAGGTTGCTCAGAGCCCCGTCCAGCCTGGCCTGGAATGTCTCCAGGGATGGGGCATCTGCCACCTCTCTGGGCAACCTGGGCCAGTGTTTTACCACCCTCAGTGTAAAAAATTTCTTCCTCATGTCCAGCCTGAATCTCCCCTCCTTTAGTTTGAAACCATTACCTCTGGTCTTATCACAACAGGCCCTATGCTTTAAAATAACTTGTAGCAGCAACTCTTTCTATTTTCTGAGAATAGGACAAAATACTTTCAAGCATTTTTAATCCTAACAGACGTATACAGTAGCCAAGTGGGTCTTCAGTTAATTTTATATGGTAATGCCAGATGACACAGCACTATAATCTTTCACTTGCCATGTTCATGTTTAGTAACAAAAAATTGAAATAATTCTATCTTTTCAAACTTCCAAAATATCAGGCCTCTTTCATAATCCTTCTTTGGACAGTTTTCTACTGAAGTGCTGACACACTGCACGTGGTTCTCAAACCAATTTTTACCATACTAATGTAGGGCCCTAAAAGATCTCGGCTTACTTCACAATCCCTTAGAGAGAGAGACTGTCCCACGTTTTTGATAAGCCTTCGCTGCGCTTCTCTGAAGCCGCTCTGCTGTATCCCTTTCTGAGCTGTGGGTGTAGGGAGGAGGGCAAAAATACACATGCTGCACCCAGGGCAGGCGAACCAATTCACCATCTGATGATCATGTTAAAATAGTAAATGTTTTGGAAGAATACTAGGTATACAGAATGAAACACTGAATCATAGAAGGAAGAGGAAGGTAACATATATTTAGTCATCTAGCCAATCCCTTTTATTGTGTTTCAGCCATTATAAACTGTAGTACTTTGCCCAGGTTAGTTTTACTACTTCACAATACACCTAGTTGTATCTTTACTCTTGAAGTACCTCACTTGACACGGGTCAACTAAAGGTACTTCTGCTTTGGGGATGTTCAAAACTTGTAAGAGCAGAAACTGCAGAGTAAACTTTTAATGAAAATTTCTGCTTTTAGGAGAATCAAATCGTCGGGTCCTCCCTCCCTGCGCGGCCTTCCCTGACGTGCTGGGCCTCTGCCACCACAACAGGTTGGCAGCACAATTCCTCTCTGCCCCAGCTGCTCATGCCACCCCTTTCCAATATCTTCATTACAACTGCCTCGTAACTGGCAGCTGATAATCTCATTATCTCCTAATCTGATGTTATCCCCTCTTTCGATTTACAAAACTCACCGACTTCCAGCCTCTTCCTTGCAACTCCTACAGAAATTTACGTCACGTCGTACGCTGCTGCCATACAGCACAGATGGCTGCAACATTTTAAACTCAGTTTTTGTTTCAGTCCCTCCTTTCTACTCGCTTCCTATACCTAGAACTGTTTATCAGTCCATTCCATTACACTTACAGCCTCTCCTTTAAAACTTCATCCTACATTTCACAGCCAGGCAAAGGTAAAAGTATTCTTTTTTTAAAAAAAAAAGTGTCAAAAAATATTTTTAAAGTATTTTTTAAAAAACACTGTTATCAGCTACATATTTTGGCTCTTCTAATAGGTAATTTTCTGTTTGGCTATATTCATTTTATTCTTGTAAAGCAGAAGAAACTTTGAACAGAAAGATGAGCATCCTCAACTAAGATGCTCAGTTACAACAACAGCTACTAAGTCTAACATACACATGCAGACATCTTGAATAATAAAAACTACCACATCATTATTTCCACAATCAGCACAGCACGAAGAAGTTGAGAAAAGGAAAACACCTTTGAAAGTATTTGCCTGTTTACACCAAAAAAAAAAGCGCTTGCAGTCCTGCCGATAACAGGCTGAGTGCAAGTGAAACATTCCAGAGCCAAGGGCAGACCAGATGACAGGATATGGGGAGAGGAACAACAATAGGTAATTTGTTGTGTGTCAGCACAATTCCTCATAAACAACATGGCAAAACTGGATTTTTTTGTACAAGCACAAGTGTAAATAGGGTGGGACTTTACAGGTAAATTCTCCCGCTGCCTGTAAAAGGCGGTCCCAGAATGACTGTGCCAGACGTGGGCAGACACAAGGATCAGGTGGAGGACTCAGGAAGCGAGGAGGCAACGTCAAACCCAAAGGTGGAGAAGTAAATGGCAGCGAGAAATCTGCGTGTGGAGATGTGCCAGGTGATGGGGCGGGAAGCAGATTCAGAATCCTGACTCATAGGTGCAAGTCAAAAGGACAGGAAGAAAATCCCAGTAGCTGCATTTTTTTTTTTTTAATAGCTTAAAAAGGGGAAAACAAACGTCTGGGAAGCCGGAAACAGAAATTGTAGTAATCACGTCTCATGGCTTAAATGCGTTTATATTTATATTAAACAGTTGTTTCTCAGAAAACAACTATTTGCCTGCAGAGTTCTCCTTACCTGAGCTTCATATTTGACAGCGGCGGAAAGCAGAGCAATGGCGTTCTCTTCACAAATGCCTTGTTTGATTGTTTGCTGGCAAAGCTTTTTCAGTCTGTTTTCCCTATACAGTGTTGCCAAATCTAGCAGTCCTGTGAAAATTCATACAGCTTTAACTATCCTGGTGCAAAACATACATATTTCTTTTCAAATTAATCTATTGCCCTACTGTTTTAGGCTGAATTAATCAAAGACTTGTTCTGTTCGTTTGGTTGGTTTTTTGTTTTTTTGTTTTTTTCCCTAGATGATGTGTGCATTTTTAAAGGTCCTCAGAACACTTATCAAAAAGGGGCCCTTTTACCACTATGAAAGTTCTGTCTGTTTGTTCACTGTATTGTACCTCATTCAAGGCATCAATTAATGACTTACATCCTCTTAAATTCACACGGGGAACAGCTTCCTTTTCACTCATGAGAATATTGCCACAGCTACCCAAACAGAAAAGTTTTAGTATGGCATTAGTGCCTTTTTAAGGAAAAAACAAAGTTCTTAATATAAGAAACAAAGAGTTCTTTTTGAACATTTTGCATCTTTGATCTTACTGCATTCCCACCACTCATTCGTTGTCCTTGAGCATGTTTCCTGCTACTGCTTCCCTTCTTCCTGACACCTGCCAAACTCAAGATTTAAGCGCTAATAAAACTAAAAGTAACAAACCCTGCTTTCCTCACCCCGTTATGACACACAAATCCAACTTTTCAGAAACAGCAACCCAGAGTTATTTCCATTTACAGCAAATACCTATTGCATCTTCAGGAGGGAGCCTAATGTTGTCTGTGTACAGGTATTCCAGGAAGGCTCGGTAAACAGGATAAGAAAATTCACTCATTTCTATGATTTCATCATCATTATTCAGTATGGAACGAAAATGTTCACACCTACAAAACACGAACAGAGATTGTAACCTGTGAAGAGTTAAGCTTGAAAGATGAGCTGCAGCAAGAAGTCGGTAAAAAAAAAAAATAACCAGCCATAACAGACTAAATACACAACCACAGACTCTAGCTACATGATTTCCTGGTTTGAACACGTTAATTTGTTTAACCCTTATAGCTTATAAATATAAATCAGAATTTTCCTTTATTTCCATTATTAATATTTTATAGTAGGCTCCATTTCTACTTACAATAGCTCTAAGCATGGTCCATGAGTTTTTAATGACATTTTCTTAAATGAGTTATTCATTAACTATGAATTTTATTACCTGCCTTGTAATAAAGTTGTACAATTCTCACATTTCAGCCGGCTTTCTCTGACATGATCAAGCAAAGAGGGAAATTATTAATACTTTAGATAACATTTATTCCAGTGCCAGAGTCCGTATGCAGTTTAAACTTAGATTTAAACCTTATACTCAAGGCTTAAAATATTTAAAGACACTCTGACCCAGATCTTTCATAACTTTTTTTTCTGACAAGTCAGAATACTTTTGTGATGGGCAAGATACAAACAAGGAAAAAGCACTGCCTTTGATAGCTGTACTCTGCAACTTACAGTTCACAGAAACTTATAACTCACTGTGACTTATTGCTCCCTAAAAAACATCCTGTAATATTTGAGTTGTTTTCAGATTTAAATGAACCTCATATAACTTTTCCAAAAACAGCCATAATTTAATTGGACTTTTTTACACTACACTACTTACTTTCTAACTCTCCCACATCAGAATTTGCATTTCTTTTACTAAGTCTTTTATGGAAAAGGCAGGATGGTTTCCTTTCAACGACACTGGAATAAGTCTACATTGTAAAGACAGCACAGCTTGGATACAAAAGAAAAATAATCATAGAATCATTTCAGTTGGAAGAGACACTCAGGATCATTGAGTCCAACCATAGCCTAACTCTAGCACTAAACCATGTCCCTCAGAACCTCGTCTAAACGCCTTTTAAACACCTCCAGGGATGGTGACTCCACCACTTCCCTGGGCAGCCTGTTCCAATGCCTGACAACCCTTTCTGTGAAGAATTTTTTCCTAATATCCAATCTGAACCTCCCCTGGTGTTTTATTTTATAATTTAATTTACCTCGTTCATATTTGATTTTACTGGTTATTTAAAGATTTTTTCTTAGTATTTTTTTCATAAAATAAACAAACATCAAGTCAAATTAATAAAGATTAAAAAGTCATTTTTTAGCTTCTGCCACATCTTATACCGTGTTCTGGCATTGGAAGAGCAGACCAAACCCCATGGCTTTGTTTCCCTCACGTTAAGCAGTGGTGATCATGCTCTCCAGTGCAACACAACTGAGGAATGGTCTGTTGCCACAATAGCACCTCAAGAGAGTAAAAAGTCAGAGTGAAGGTGGTACGCACCGCTACATTAAAAATAAATAAGTAAATAAATGAAAATCAGCTAGCACTCATCCTTCAGTCTCCAAAGCCCCTTGGAGTGACTCATTCCCTGGAGTGCCCCTCTCCCTCTCTCTGTCCCTCGGCAGAGACAGACCAGACACCTAATTTTGCCTGGATAAATGCAGAGCGGGCGAGTCCCACCCACGTACCCCGGTGGATCTGTTTCTGCAGGCAGCAGGGTTGCAGGAACGCTGAGCTGGGTGTTACTCTGCCATTTCACCACCATCACAAGCTAATCACCACCACCAACGTGATCTTGTTCAACAGTAGGCATAGAACGAGATGGAAAAAAGCCTTCAGAAGTGGTAAAAAAATAACTGGATAATAAAAAGGAAATTCTACAAGCACTGCAATTCATGACAAGGCTCTGGAATAGACTGAATGCTGCAAAATATCATGTTAAATACATTATCCTCTGATCCAGTTGCATCATGAGACTATAAAGCTTAAAGAAAATATTAATTCTCTAGACTGTGCCTGATGTTTTATTTTTCCTGCATGTTATTTTGATAACGCCATACATTTAAATCCCTTTCAGAATTAGACACGTTTCCTTCCCAGAATGCCATATAACCTGAGAAAAGCAGAGCAAGAAGAAATAAATAAGAAAAAGTTACATGTAGTCTGATTATCAGGAAAAAGAACCTCAGAAAGATTTTTGGGATACACAAGATTTGAAGTGATACCTGATGAAGGACACGTGGCATTCCAAACAAAAAGGGTGGACGAGTATAATGTACAAGCAATGAAATCAGCAAAAATAGTAATGCAGGTAATTGGAGTAATAGGAGGAGAGCAGAAAAGACCAAAAAAAGAAAATAGGAACTTTAACTTCATGCAGTAATACACAAGAAATCATTAATGGGACTCAGGAGCAAAAGTAGGAATACAAAAGTGGTGATGATAAGCAGGATGAACCAGCCAAGTGTTTTGAGAAATGAAATAGCAAAGGGAAAAAAAATGTTGTAACAATGAGGAGGATGGGGCAGAAGCAGTTAGCAAGACAGAGAGATCTAAGGCAGCGTCTCTAGAATATCCCATTAGAAACTGCATCAGCAATAACAAACGCATCTCTGCATGTTAATAACAATGTGATTAATCTGTAGATCTGCACATGTCAAATCTCACTGTAAAGTGGTGTTAACTAGCTAAAAGCTGTAAAAACAAAAAGAGAAGCTGGCTTAAAACGCAGCCTCACTGATAAGAAGTTTTAAAATAAGTAGGACAAGCAATCTGACCAAAAAGAGAAAAAAAGATAAGCTGAAGAGCACCTATGGAAGTTGCAGAAAGAACTAAATGGTCTTGTGGAAGGAAAGGCAAGAATAAATGCAAAACCCTCAGATCATCCCAGTGGAGGAAGCCAATCATGTAGGGGAGGAAAAAAACTGATTCAGACTACTGGAAAGGCAACAGAAAGTAGTGAGCTTTTTCCTCAGCAGAAAAAGGTTATTAGAAATCAGGGTCAAGGCGGTTTAGGTAGCATGAAGGAGGATACACATCGGAGGGAAGTGATGAAAAGGCTGGTAGTAAGCAGCATGTTTGGTAATTACAAACAGTGAGGAAATGAGGAAAAGAGAGAAACTGTGAAGAATAGCAGGTAAATCCCATGGCTGAGGGAAAAAGGAGTTTCTAAGAGTAAGTCAAGAATTTTGAGCAGTAATTTCTCGGCACAGTGGACTACACTATACAGTTTAGTTTATATTAAACTGTACAGTTTGTGCCTTACCTAATTTTGAGAAGAACTTTATGAACATGAATGTATTTTCCATCCACTAGAAACTTCAGATCTGCAGTTTCAGGGTTATCAAATTCCTTCTTTAGTGATTGGGCTACTGTTAGATGGTCATCAGGCTCTAGAATAAAAAGGGGAATTAACAGTAAGTAGTAAGCAATACGAGTAAGTAATACAAGTACCTCTCATGGTACATGATACCGGGCATTTGTCAGCAATTAACAGCCTTAATAAATAAGACATCTCTTTAAAGCTAGTAAAAAAAGCCAGCAGACGAGATGTTCAGTACAACCCCCCAGAAAAGCAAATAAAGGGCAGTTTTCTTCAGTCCTTAATAGTTTCCTACACCAAACAAATATCCCTCTTAAAAAAAAAAAAAAGTTCCATTCCTCTAACACATCTATATAAGGCCAGAAAGTAAAATTAACACAGTCTCAGAAGTTTAATGCCACATCTGACAGAAAATGCTATCAGTCATTACTGGGTAAATTATTCTAAAGGAAAAGTGTTAGTTATTATAAGATATCCAAAAGGTCAATTAAAAAAAAAAAATCACAATAAGATTTTCTAAAATACTCCCATGAGGAGATGTTATTTTACAGCAGAAATAAAGCTATCACATAACCAGCATAATGGTTGCAATGAAGCTGCCCTGTACAATAACCCCAAAGTTAAATATCAACAGTTACAGGTCTATTCAGAAAGTGTTTTCCCTGGACTTATGGTGCTAGAATCACTCTGTGAGAATGTCTGCATATTCCTGTTTGTGTCGGGTATACGTATATCCCACTGTGCACGTGACACTTGCATTATAAACTTACCAGACAGCCTTGAAAAGTCATCCATTGTCTGCACATAAATTGTTATCTCCTGAACTGTTTCCAAATCTCCATCAGATTGGGTAGCCTCAGAGAACTATCTATTTTAATACTACCAAGAAATTAAACCCCCTAAACCTCATTCTTAACCTAGAAAACATTTTGTCTTCTTACCATATAAATACATGTTACTGGTTTATACAAATTTTGTGCGTCTCTAATAAGCTGTTCTCCACAGAAAATTACATAAATGCTAATTCCTGGAACCTACCAAGGTAGAAATAAGAATAGTATTCTGCTGGAAATGGAAAGACCTTCACCACAAGCTCTAGAAAAAACTTAACACACACTGTTTGATACTGCTGCACTTTGCTTAGCACAATTATTTTTCTTTTTTTTTTTTTTTTTTCTGAGAATGTCACTTATGTTTAGGTATAGCCAATTAGGTCAATAATTATCAAAGCGCATTGGATTACAGGTAAAAGGATTGGGGGTGGTGGGAGATACCCAATGTAATGCTAATAAAAAATCCTTCTGACACAATGAGGCTGTAAAATACTTGTTAATTCTTCTTTTCTACAATGTGGTTTATTTATTCAGACCTCAGCTATCTGAATAAGTAATAACTGTAACAACCAATGCAAAGCTGAAGCTCTTCTTCAAAGTTAGCTGGCAATTCAGATGTCCACTAATACACATCTCCAGGTGACTCCTACAGTCCGCAGAGCTAAACCGAACATAGTGGGGTTCAGTTACGGAATCCTTAAGAGGGAAAACAGGTGTTTTTGTTTGTTACAGCAGTGAAGGGGGAAGCAGAGGAAGGAAATGAAGAGGCAGCTCACACTGACAAGGCACAAAGCCAAGAAAAACTCCTCAGCAGTCAGTGCTAAGAATTGTAATAGAAACGTTAAAACTGCCACGAATGGGGAACAAAGGGGAACTCGAGGATGCGGAAGCACCGAAGTACAACAGGCGGAGAAGGGCAACAAGCCTGGCAGATGTCCCTGGCACCTTGCTCCGCCGATGTCAGGATCCTGGGATGCAGCTGCCTGGTGGTTCTCACCACACTTGGATCAGGAGATGAGCAACAGTGAGTCTGTCCTGACAGCTCGCCAAGGTGGGGCAGGGTGAGGAGGCCGGTCACTCTCAGCTCCTACAGCATGCAAAAGGCACATCCGAAACCAGCACAGAGTCACCTAACGAAAAGGAATCCAGGAGACACGGTGAGGGCCTGGCAGCCAGCATCCTTTGTCCCGTGTCACCACAAGGAACCCTGCTGAGGCCACCTGAACACACATTTCAGTGTGGGGATGCTGGACAGACCACTTGGTGCATATGAGAAAGTGGGTTTGAAAGTGCCCCTGAAATCAGTTCTATTTAAAAATAAAATAACCTTTTCCTCTGGTAAGGTTTTGGTACAATGTTGCTACAGGGTTGTAACATTATTTCCCAATGGAGCAAGAAGTCAAGGTCAAAAAACCAACAAAAATAAAAGGAGCTGCTACAGTCAAAAATTACTCCCAAGGTGTGAAGCAGTGCAAGGAGGCTGGGGGTATTGTTCATGGTGACAACGAAGCTGGGGATAAAAGATGTCTTGGGAAATAGTTATGAATGTAGCCTTAACCATGGTGTGTTAAAGAGAGTGAATATCTATGAGTGTTAATGAGCAATATGCTTATTAATAAACGGGTTACTTGGAAGTCTTCAGCATAAAGGTGATAATCACATGAATGATGATATATTAATATAATCCCACTAAGGACTCTTTTAGCTGACCTAAAATAGCATTTCTGACCTGATGCAGCATTTGTAAACAAGATAAGAAAAAGTGAATTTGCAGAAAGGAGCACTGGAAAATTGTGACAGTTTCAGTCCCACTCAAGCAGTTGTTTTCCCTGTGAGGAGTGAAATAAGAGGCAGGTTTTGCTTCCTGTCTTCCTCCAAACTCCCTTTAAAATTTCCTCAGTATGCAATAGAGGCAAGAGGAAAAAGTGGAGGGGAAATTCTGATAGCAGGAAGTAATATTTTAACTGGGCAAGAAGAAATGGAGGCTGAAGAGCCCCAGAACCCTCCTAAAGTACATAAAAAGATACATATAACTGAATTAATGATTAAGCTACATATACTGATAATGCCCCATTTCCTTCATAAAATAACCATTTCTTATGGAAGAAAATTCTGAACATACTACAGATACTTTTGTGTAGAATTTACAACTGACGTACATATATTTACATGGAATGAACCACCACATCGCCTGAGATTTTAGTGCAGTAACACAATTTATATCTAATTAGTAGAAGGCAAATATCAGGAATATTAAGAGTTTTCACGGCAATTAAGGACGTATCTTCCAGTTGTGAAGAAGCCATCCTAGAAAGCACAACTGTCTCAACCTAGAGCAAATAGGGGTCTTTGGACTGTGCCCTAAAACATGAATTTTGGCAAAGCAGTTTCCTGACAACAGGATCCTCCATTTAATCCTCTAGTCTCTCAAAGCTGATATGAGTGCTATTAACAGAATTTCCTTACCTTGGCATCCAGAAGGCACCGAGGGAGCAAAGAGTGTTCTACAATTGTCAGACAAAAGCGTACAGCAACACAAAAGCAATTACAAAGGCAATACAGAAGTGGAATGGAAGCGTGATGGCCTCAATACAGTTCAAATTATAAATTAACAGGTTCCTGCATTCTAGCTTTTAGCTTAAGCTCCCAGATGACACCTACAGACAATCCCAAGAGTCTCATCTTTGATCAGGTCAGCAAACCCAGTAGGTTTATTAGCAACCAATATGGAATTGGATTTGTAGCTGAAGAATGAACTCTCTGTTAGACAATGCGATCCGCATACTAGCCAAGGCCAGCAAGACAGAGCTTAATGTTAATCAAATATCTGAGATCCAGCAACTTGTCTTCTCAGAAGCCTGGGTCTTGATCACTCGTGATGAGACTCTAAGCGCCTGTGGCCAGTTCTGAAAATGGGAATTTGGCTCCCTCATTCTTAGTAGTTTAATTAAGGACATCAAAGAAAGCTTCAGAGTTCCTAAGGGTTCTGCGTGGCTCCCTCAAGTCTCCAAATTCAAATGCGGCTTCTCTACCCATGCCATTGTACAGTAACATTCAGTGGCTACACAAAAAAAGACCCACTTCCCCACACCCAAGGCATTTCCGCACAGAAATAAACCATGTAAATAAAACAGACAATCATTTAGCACTGCCATGAGACCTCAGTATTTTTTTACAATTCCTCATAACCATTTATACATCTGTAATATATTATTAGGATTATGCTTCCCAGTATAAATTTTTGCAATAAACTAAATTTAGGCTTCAAATATACACAACTGTTCTAAGAAGTAATGACTCTATTCAGAAAACGTCAAACCAAAAAATATTTAGGCTCACCTACTGATAGAAGACGCCACATAACGGCGGGGGTAGCAAAGCAAGCAAAGACGTCGTCAGTGCAGGCAAAGTGCGTGAGGTGGGGAAGGATCACTGACTGCCCACGGCACTGGCCCCACATGTACACCTGGCCACTCTGGGTCTTGGCGGCCGACGTGTGAGCAGAGTGGCAGGCTGCGATCTCTATAACTCTGAATTTACAAGCAAAGAAAGAGAAAAAGCAAGTCACTCTCATAAGAACAAAAATGGAGTGGAGAAGCTTGCTACCTCCTGTCTTTCTCTGGTGCAAAACACATTTGTAAGCATGCACGCACTGCCAATTGCAAGAATGTTTTCCTATCATACATAGTAAAATTTAAAGGGCTATCAATGTTTCTTCAAATAGCGTGCACTCAGAAAGTTTCTCAGTGAAAAAGCATCTTGGGAGTAAGGAGACACTGTGGTGGCGGAGCAGTATATCTGCTGCAGCGCATGCTCTATTGACCCCCTCAGCTCCCCCAAACGAAGCTGTGATGGGTTTCAGGTCTCTGAATGTCCTCGGTGGTGCTGGGCAGTGAGGTGAGTGGCTGCATTAAGCTGTAGGGAAGGGGCACTTGGAGATGATGAAGAAAGAAATGAGGAGCTGTTTCAAAAAAAAAGTAAAAAACCCCTTTTTCCTGCTTGCTTATTGGTAATGGCTATAAACCAGGAATTTAAACATACTTCTAACTAAAATGCTGAAGTGTCATTACTCATACAATTATCACTACCTAAGTTTAACAGACTTACATCTTGAAAATTAAAAATTAGAATGAAACAGCACTGAAAGCTGTTTCTAACTGTATTTTAGCTATGTTAGGCTATCTCACTAATCCTAAAGTTGATTTAGGATTTCAAAACTCCCATTGTGTACACCATTACACAATGGACTGTTTTGCAGTCTGAACTAGTGCTTGTTTACTTCTTTTCCCAGCTGCCTGGGGAAAATAGCTGGGAAACAACTTGTTTAAAGCCGTATGTACAAATCTTGCAGGCTTTGGTGAGGTAACTGTCTCACTGACACCAGGAATGCATATTCTGGCCAACAAAAGGGAAAGGCAGCATACAACATTAAAATTTGTGTTAAAATGTGGTAACATTTTAACTGCAGCCAAAATCTCTGGAAAAATATCAGTTACGTTTTAAGCAAAAGAGCAAACACACCGAAAGACATAGCAAGGTTCAAAACCAGGCCATGTTTTATGCCCAGAGAGGAGCTGACTCTTCCTTACAATAAAGTTAACAGACATGGGTTTAAGAGAGACTTCTCACTCTTGTTATTTTTCATTATAGGAGGCCAAAATCAAGACCTCAGTAGTAAGGGGTAGATTTGAATTTCTGGCCACATACATACATGGTTTTACATTAGCAATAGAAATAACTGTCCCACTACCATAGGGGACCTACAGGAAATATTTAATTGTAAAAATACAAGCTTAATTTTCAGTCAACAAAGCCAAGAAAGAGTTCCTCCCTTTTTGTCCCTCCTGTTTTATGAGACAGATTTAATAGCAGAAATAAAGTGCAGATGTCCACTCTTCACATTTTCTGTGTGTACTGCTTGTCAAAACCGGCATATTAAAGTACAATTTATATTCAGAGACAATAAAGCTTTTATCATTTACTTCAAACAATGAAACTACACCATTGAAGAGAAACTGCAATTAAGGCCTCCAAAGCACAGTATGAGCCGAAGCAGAAAATAGCACATTCGGGCTCAGAACATTCAGTTTGTCTTTCACAAGGACAGTTATGGGGCAGATTCAAGCACTTTCAGTGAAAAATCAAACTTTAATGCACTGATTTTGTATGTCAGACAAATTTTCAGTCTGTTCACATTTAGCAAAAGAACCACTGCAAAAAAATATAGGCTAGTTCTGCCAAAAAATAGCTTAAAAATGCCATAATTTTCTGTAGCTCTTCTGAGAGTATGTCAACTAATGTCTGACTGCTAGATTGTAAGTATTACCTGTCCTTATCCACAATAACTGTCGTAGGGTAAGACTGGTTACTTTTATTCCCAGTACCTAACTGGCCATATGAATTGGCTCCCCAGGCATAAATCTGACCTTCATCTGTTAGCACTAATGTATGTGCATAGCCACAGGCAACCTATAAGGAATAATAAAAAGAAAAATCTCATTTTTATGTCACAGTAAGTTAATACAGACAGATACAGGTTATGTTAATGTTATTGATTCTATACCAGTGTAAAAACTACAAAAACTACAGATACCGGCAAGTTTATTAAAAGGGGAAGCAAAGTAGATGAGATGACTTTGAGGCAAAAATTGCATCAGTGAGGAAGCCTGACAGATAATCTCAAGAGTACAGCACAAAAATAGCTAGAAATTGCGGGAAAAAAAGGAAAGCTATATGAAAAGTATGAACAGTATGCAAGAAAAAATGCAGAAAAAGGCAGCTCGAGTCTTGCACTGACCTTGTTTTATGGGCTCCAGCGTGAACAACTCACCACTGTAAGAACAGGTAAGGTCTCCCTGTCTGCCCCTCTCCTCCCTGGCTGCAGCCACACAGAACTGCCCCTTCCCTGTGACAGTTCTAGTGCTCACCAGAGCCTGTGTTGTTCAAAACTAGCTCACATATTTTACGTAATCTGCAAAGCAGACATACCAGAACTACCTGTAGTCCACTGACATCCATGAAGCATGAGATGTGCTTTAAATGAAATAAATCCTTAAGTTATTTACTGGTTGGAAGTCTACAACTTGGTATTAATCGACATGCAGCAAATGAAGCCCATGGAAATGGGATCTAAGTCAAACTTACTGGAGCACTTATACTCTCTAAACAGGAGAATAAGTGCAGAGGAAAATAATGTTCACTTTATTTTGTTATTCTCCACAGCAATTGTTACCAGCCAGGCTACTGTCTATATCCTAGGAACTGAAGGTAAAAACTATGTAATTCAAGGAGTTTATTTTGAAAGATTTTAAAAATCCATAACTTCCCCGAGTAAATGTAATAAATAGGATCCAAATTTCAAAACACTCATAAATTTTCACTGGGTTACAAACCCAATGTTTTCTAGCAGAATGTGTCGTTTTCCTGACAATATCCTCTATTTTGGATAGCTCTGCGGTTACTTTAAATATTTCTTATCCGTCAGAAGAAGTTACCAGTTTGCTAGTTACACTGATGGCAGCCCAGCTATTTGGTAAAGTCACTGAAGATCAAGACCAAGCACGGAATCATACCAACTATTGACCAAAGGCAGCTGGAGACAATTTGTTCAGGCTCCAAACACCAGTTAGTCACTGGCTGGACTGCAATTCTAAAAGTGATATTCAGTCTGCCGGAAAGACAAAAATGCTAAACTGCAGCGTTTTCCCAGAAAAGAACAGAGAGGTTAATGAAGAATGGGCTAGCCTAAGAAGACTTTCTTATTTATTAAAATAACAGGACTTTTTTTTTTAAATTAAGTGTCACAGGAACAAAAAGACCAAACATTTTAATGGCCTAGTCCTCTTTAAGTAAAGTCCTGACCTCACCGAAGCCAATGGCAAAATTCCCACTGAACTCCACAGGGTCACAGCTTCTTCCGACTGACAGAGGCCCATTTTCATATACGTGTTTTTATTCTGATAAATGGCACTTTAAACAAAGAGATAAAGGACTATCTCTTTTAAACACAGAACACGCCTCAGCACATTTCCCGCTGTTGATCAAGGCTGTGAGATGGAGCGTGGCACACGTACCCGCTGTACGCGGATTCCTTGCAAAGCTGCTATTCGGCACGGCGTTGGCTGGTTGCCACTGCTGCCCAGGCCGAGCTGCCCGTTCCCATTGTAACCCCACACATAGACCTGGAAAACACAGACAGGGATTTTCACTGCTTGCTACTATCCGCTGCATTTGAAAGCAATATCACTACTTCAGAGTTGCAGTTATAATTTTCAATATTTCTCGTTTAATACCAGCTTTGCGCTCATATAAAATTCTAAACCTCCACATTCATGTTGCTCTTTAAAAGTCTGGCTATGTAAGACTACAATATTTTAATATGAAGAGTAGAAAATAAGTGATTCATAAGGCTGCTTCTTAGCACAGAGTTAATTCAGCATGAATACTTCCCTTTTCTCAAAGAGCTAATTTTTCATTCAAAAATCCTCGAACAGAAAACACACTAAAACAAGTATAAACTGGAAGCTATGCACAACAGTTTGAGTAGGTTGTTAACAGCTTCATGCTGAATATAAGCAAAAGGGAAAGTACTGAGCTCTGAAAATTTCAGGGACATATGTTCTGCTGCAAACAGTCACTAGATGCTTAGGTCTAAACTGAAATGCTTGGAGCGAGGGAGCCAGAGAGGACGTGGGCTGCCCAAAATCCCCAGCTCATGAACTAAAACAACAAGAACAAGACAACCTCTTCGTATCTTTGCAATGAGGATAAACAAGTATGACAGGGATTCAAGGACTACTGGCGTAGAACAAATATATGCAATGTACTTGTGTTTTCCCTGTTTTCTCTTCAGATAAAGTGTGCATATATGAGCACTGAAAATTAAAATTGCATTCACTGATTATTCTCATTCTCGATACTTATGGTTCTACTCTAGACAATAATTTATTTTTCTATAAATGCTAAAGACAGCAGTGGGATAACCTATTCCTCAGTCCTTTCATTTTTGCTAGAATATAATACCATCTCTAAAAATCGGTAAATCAGTGATACAAACTTAGTTTATTTTACATATGGAAAAACAAAGTTAGCATGAAATGCTAAGTTATATATATAGATTTATATAGAGATTCAATATGATTTAATCCTGAAATCTGTAAAAATCTCCTGACCCTCACAATGCTATTCTTACTTCAGAACAGTATTTTCAAGTAAATTTCAAATTTGATACTTGCAGTCCTTCCAACTTCAATAGTTGATACTGAGTAACAGCTGCTGAATTTTATGAGGAATCTCATAAACCAAAAAGCCATAAACTAAATGTTAGTGTACAATTTTCCCTGCTTCACTCTACCTCCTGTCTAAAGAAGAAATCATAATCAGCATGGATAGGACTATGCGCTTAAGTATCCCAGAACGTGCTGGACAGCTCATGACAAAGGATTTACAAGCAGTATAAGCAGGTAGATTTGAGGGAGTCTGGAAAGGTACACTTCTTTTCTGAGTAGTAACTCATTACTGACAAGCTTGAAATTATCTAAATCCCATGACGTTACATAAAATTCAGTCAGAAAATTCACTTAAAGTTTCCTACCTCTCCATTTTCCACCACAGCCATAGAGCACATCTGTCCACAAGCAATATTAACTACTATTTTATTTTGTAGGCAGCTGGTAACTCTGCGAGGAATTGGCTGATTAGCTGTTGAACCAGATCCAACTTGGCCTGAGTTATTATAACCCCATGTGTATACCTGTTGTAAGAGAATTGTCATAAAAGAAGACTATATACATACAGTACAAAGTACATATTCAAGAGAGAAAAAAGTTACATGGATAAAAAATTACATTTTGAGTTCAAGTGGATGTATTCTTTTAAAGATATAGGAAGATACATAAGTTTACAATTTAATCATAAAATACACCACTCATAGTATTTATATATTCCATTCTTCTATGTTCCTCCAATCAAAGGTAAGACGCAACACGACAGTTGCATTAACGCTGGAAGAATTCATTGCTACTTTTCCAGAACCCAAAGTAGAATGGCTAACTGAGCACAAATGGCACCTCAAAGCAAATGACAGAAAATTTTTTACTTTGGTGAGTAGAATTCCTTACATGAACATGATTTATACTAATGCCAGCTTTAATGCCATTAAGCATTTAGAGTATAGCATAGGAAGGAACTGACTACCCTTTAATAAGAAATCACAATTTCTTATTACAAGCAGATGTGGCACAAAAATCAACGTTCTGCATGCACTTCAAAGCAGCTGGACCCTAACAGGTTTTCCATTTTTATCAAACATTTGTGTTGCACCAGCACTGTGAGGGTAGCAAGACGCAACATCTAGTGCTCTACGTGGAGAATGTTTCCCTGTTCCTCACAAATGTGAATTTCATTAAGAGAAAAGAGAGATTTATTCCAGGTATTCTCACCTCTCCATCAGATGTTAACACCATAGAATGATGAGAGCCACAGGCAACTTCAACGACTTTCTTGTTCACTAAGTTAGTAGAGACTTGGCAGGGAACGAAACCATGATTTGTTGTACCATTGCCCAACTGACTATAAGCGTTATGGCCCCACGTATACACTTCTCCTTCTACAATAAAAATGTAAAAAGCTGGTTTAAAATCTCTATTTCTCCAATGAGCACACAACATAAAATTACAAACTGAAAAGTCAAATTCAATGACAATATACATATTTAAGTGTAGATATGTATGCCCTTTAGGGATCTTAATCCCATGGACATACCAATGCTACCTTCACATATTGTTGACCACAAATCCAAAGGGACAGCATCACCATAACCTTAGTAAAGGAAATCATATAGCTAAACAAAAGGAGATACTGCAATACAGAAAAGGATGAAATGACAGTCAGGAGTCCCCATTCCAATTTCTTTATTACTTTGGACTTGATAGCCCAGAGTGTGTATCCCTGTTCTCTCTCTTACGTTACCAGCACAGACCTTTCACACCTGCTGGACTAACTAAATTGGATTATCTGAAAGAGCAGCATTCAGATCATACTTCACCTTCCGTCGCAAGAACAACGTGAGGGCCACTTCCATAACTCAGACAGGCTATCTTTTTGCCACATAGAGAATCCAGCCTCCTTGGTTCAATAGTGCTCTGCATGTCACCTGTTCCCAAACACCCACTGCAGTTCACGCCAAGCACAAAAACCTGTTGTAAAAGAATCACAGAACCATGATTTAGGTTGGAATGGAGGACCTCCTCCAAAGGTCAACTGGTCCAACTCCCTGCTCAACAAAGGTCTAAACAAATCAGTTGACCATGTCCAGCTGAGTCTTGAACACCTTCAAGGAAAAGATCTCACAACTCCTCCAGGATTTAACCACGCTCATGGTAATTTTTTCTTTCTAAAACTGAATCAGAATTTTTCATTTTCCAGCTTGTGTTCACTGCCTCTCATCCTGCCACTATGCAACTTCAAGAAATGTCTAAACGTCATCTTTATCCTCTGATCACCATTCATTTGAACTGAAAATGTTTCAGTAACAATCAGGTATTTTTGCATGCAACTTTTTACAAGATACCCTATCATAGTACTGGCTTTCAGAATAACTCGATACATAAGTGACTAAATATGTCATGTTCATACACACTCTTGGACAATTACCTCATGATTTTCCGTTGCATACAACACTTCATTACCAGCACTGCCAAATACACAGGCTTGACGAATTAACTTAAGCTCTTCTTGGGAACAGAGAGAAAAAATTGGCCATTTCCCAACATCCAGCATCTTCAGGGCTGACAACAATGTTGCCTCCAAGACCTGATACTATAAAAAAATCATATCAAATACCTAGACAGAGAGAAATGCATAGCTTTGCAAAGCAAAATTGAAAAGTTTAGAGAAACACCATCTCCTTTTTCAACCACAAACCAGTATATTCTTTAAAATGTGGGCTCTAAATTCCAAGTGCACAGTGGGTCAGAATGCATTCATCTAAACTAGAGAAGGTTTCTTGTGTAACCTCCTTCTACAAAGCACTCATGTTCTACCCTCATAATTAACAAGTTAAAAAAATGCAAACTGTAGCATTTCTTAACACTAAAATAATACATTGAGGAAAAAAAAAAACCCCACCATTATGAAAAGCACCCAAAGAAACATGACACTGATTTTGTTTTACAAAAGAAACACCAACAAACTTTATCAGACTAAAAAATATTCAGAATTTAAATCCTGTCTCTGGAATTATTACATTAAACTCAGTAAGAGATATTCTCTCACCTTTCAAGATTCTCTCCCCTCGCACACTTTTCCACTTTTTGTCCCCAAAATAGGACAAACAGTTTGAACTACCAGTCTGCCAATATTTATGTCCCATAAGTGATCAGTTCCCTCATTATATTGCACAAAGTCATGAAAGACAGAGTTAGATGAGAATTAGAGAATTCATATGGTGCAGCTACCTATCCCAAAGGTGTAACAGTTATGCCAATAATTAATAACAACAACAATAATACTTATAATAATATATTTTTATATATATATATTTATATATTATTTAAATTATTATTATTATTATTCCTAAAACTTCCACACTTCATTTGATCTCAGCACTCAGTCTGAAAGCTGGTTATTCAGTTTTATTTGTTGTACAGATCACCTTAAAAGGCACCATCACTAAGCTCAAAATCAGAATGATGTTTCATTAAGTTTTCCATGCAGGGCATTCAAAGAAAATAACAGGAAAAAGAAAGGAAGATTTTGCATCAAATTATGCTACAAAAGTTAATTCTTACAATTTTATGTTGTTGAAACATAGGCTGGAACACGTAACTTTAGAACTTTAGAACTCTAAATTAAACCAGCCTCGTAAGCCAAAGGAGCAATTCAACCTAATCAAAATGTGTATTTCTTCTTCTAATATTTTGTGGATCAACACAACATTTCTTTTGTTAGTATCGTTTTCTTACTTGCAGTTTTAGTTTTCTGTTTCTCTTGAAAGCTACTAGCATGGACTAAGCTACTGCTAAATGGAACCAAGCTTTTTCCTTTTAAGTAGAGCAGTACAGAATTCTCAAAACAAATCGATGCTCTGACCTTGGCGCTGACTCCTTGAGAAGGAGGAGATTCATCCTCCATACGGATTTGTGCTTGTGCCCACCTGCAGAAAGAGCACTCTGGTTAAAATCCCCATAACATATTGCTGCCACAAGACTTTATGGAACTATACACAATATTAAGCCAGAACTATTTGCTTCTGTGGGGCGAGAAAACGAGAAACATAAAGCTCAGTCAATTTTAGTTTTATATTCAACTATAGAGTGATCAGTTAGACAGACTCTGCTCTTCTGTTTTCTTACCTAAACAAATAATTCTTGGACAAAACATTTTTTTGGAAACAAGTATAATACTAAAATTAATCCAGATCGTGATTGGAAAGGAAGAAGTTTTATTAAACACAATACTCTGGTGTCTTTTTATTGTAGTAAAAATAAATGTAGAACCTTGCTGATGTAATTTTCCAAGATATCTCTTTCAGCAAAGAAAAAGCACTGGTCAGAGCTTTTTATTGCCAGCTTAAGCCTTCAAATATTCCAGTTCCATTCTGAAAACCAATGTTAGAAAAACATTTGGGTCTTTTCAGGTTTACTGAGAACTGTTAAAATATTCAATCTGTTTCAGAAAGCATTGCCAGCCATTTGTAAATGACTTGTACAATTTCTATGACAGGCATCATCAAAAGAAACAGATTTTCACATCCAATGTTTCTTGTCAAATATATATGCACAACTCTACTGCCCTTGAATTATTTCCTAACATAAGCCGTGCACCTCCCTTTCAGTAAAACTGAAAAAAATGAATAACCAGCTCTGAAGCTGTGCAAACTTCTTCAACTCAACACATGAGAAAGTTGTACACATCATTTTTTTTGAGGTATATTGGTTCAGCCACACTAGACATCTATTTACTTTTCACTGAAAATTAAATGTCTGTAAAATTCTGACTACAGGCAGAATAACACCCAACAACAAGAAGTTGCCGTTGTACTTCGTTACTTTTCAGAGGTGTATCACACTTTAAAAGAAATATCATATATAGCTTTCTAAAACTACCAAACTTACTACTAAACACGTCTCTTATGTAAAAGACTTCATGCCATAAGACCTAGACCAAGGACATAGAATATATGACATTTATATCATCTAAATATTATAAATGCAAAAGATTTAACAAATATTATTTAATCTATTGAATAAACAAACATTATTTTTATTTACTTGAAACAAATAAAAAAAATGAACAATTGCTGCAGCTCAACTATACTTAATATGCACACTGTTAAGTTATGCTTTAACAAAACCCACAACTCTATATATACATAGTGTATTTTATACACTTAGCTTGAGACATTAAATGATAAATTCAGCTCGTGTGTCAAAGTCTGGCTATTTTCTTGTCCATGTTGACTGCGAGCTTAAGGCTCAAACACACAATCAAACTGAAATAACTTGCAGCTAAGTCATGTCCCCTCTCAACTAGGACAGACTAAAAGGCTGAATCAGATGCCCACACATCAGCACCCACTGCTGGTTGAGATGACTGGGAGCATCCCTGACACCAAACCAGGCTGGTGGATATATTATAATACTGGCCATGCTGGAGCAACAACTAAGAACTAAATGGCCCTAGACGATCACACACGTGCAACTGAACAGAACCCTGAATAAGAACACATAGCCATTTACCAAGCTTTACAATTTAATGGATACAGCTCTCGCTGTTAAGTGATGCATTATTATTTTCTTCAACACACATATTGTTCCAACAACAGGAAGGCAACCAGTTGACTTTGTGTACATTATCTCTGTTTAAACAAAAAACAACTCATCTAATTAAGGCCTTTGGCATGACCACAGCCTGGGCAGGACTGTATTATTGAATAGCAATTCTGAAACATTTAATTTCCAGTTATGTGAGCAGTCCTGCTATGAAACTGAATATCAAGGCTATCCAATATTCTGCAGCATCAATTTCCAGCACTCCCTGACAATGCTGATATATGTCACCCTCTTCTCAGCCATTCTTAGCCTACATTCATCCCTCAGGGCTGACATGTTCCTCAAGAGAATAACTACTATGAATTTTCTAATTTAAATAAATGGAGAATTCTGTATTTCCTTCCTCAAACCATTTGATACATAACTGATATTCACAGTTCTTCAAATTGTAACATTTCTATTCAATTGCCTCTGTTTAGACAAAAGCACAGTTTGGCTTTAAACGCACTTTTTTTGTTTGTATAAAGAAAGATGCATTAGGAGGGACCATTTCAGCTACCTAAGGAAAGGTTCTCCAGCCCACTACCTGTGCACAGTCCAACAAACATGCTGAGAGTTTTGCACTAAGTTTTCACAAGTGAAAAATTACAACGTTTTATCTTACATATAACTAAGAGAAAATTACTCCATTCTTCAAGCTGTTCTGCAAACACAGAAGACACCTTATTTCCGAGCAGCCCTACAGCAGTACATGGGATGACTCAAATAACATCCATTTATTCTTTTATTTAAACTCATGTATTCTAGTAAAATACATACTGATTGCCACATGTCTGCATCTGCAAAGGTGTTCTTCCTAGAAACCTGTAATTGATTTAAGAGTACATATTCACCCTGGGATCCTGGAAACAAAGAAAAAAAATTATAAAGCCTGTCTAAGATTCATTCTTATCTGCATACCTTTAAAATACTAGTGATGATTTGTATTTGCCTACTTGTAGGAATTTTCCCTCACGAAAAATAACCATTGTATATAGAGTGAACAGTATTTTCATCAAAAAATAAAAGCTAAAAATCTGTATATTTGAGTACTTCACGTAGAGAAGAAAAACATACCCTAGTTATTTCAAACAAGTTATTAGGGCTGTTCATCTACTAAATCTTATGTGTATAATTGCTGAGAAACCTTACCTTAAAATAGCTACCCACTACATTTTTTTCAAAAAATGCAATACTTACATTAGAAAGTAAAAAGGTAAACAAAATACTTCTCTTGTATTAAAACTTTAAATACATTTTCACCAGCTGTGTTTCCAAAATAAATTCTAAAGTTCAGATTTAAAGGAGAAAACTTAACTGAGTTGAGGTCTTGGAATCTGTAAGTTCTGACCCTGGTTCCGATCCAATCGTGTTAAGGCACATATGCTTCTGTGGTACAGGTAAGACTGAGTTAAGGAACACGAATACTAGTTCTAATAGCCAAGTTCTATTAGCAGTCTAAGACCACTTAATCGTAACTATTTAAACAGGTTCACTGGCTCATTTCAATGTAAACATGCTTGTAGATTCTCTCTCTAGGAACTTGGCAAGCAAACAAAAATTTTCAGTACTCCACTTAGTATTTCCTCACACTTAATTTTAGCATTTATGAATCTCAACTGCCAAATCAAAGGTCTGTCTGCAGCTTCTTCCCCAAGGACTCTAACTACAGGCTTAGGAAAGATAAGGAGGAAAAAGTCACAGAAAAAAAAGCCTTGCCGACCCCTTTAGGAAAGGAAACTGAACAGGCTGCCCAGGGAAATGGTGGAGTCACCATCCCTGGAGGTGTTTAAAAGGCGTTTAGACGAGGTTCTTAGGGACGTGGTTTAGTGCTAGAGTTAGGTTATGGTTGGACTTGATGATCCTGAGGGTCTCTTCCAACCAAAATGATTCTATCATATTATGATTCTCTGATATTCTTGATTTCTCAGCAGTTTCCTACCAGCGTAGTCCCGAAATGACGCTAACTTATCCAAGCCACCTTGCAGGACAGGACAGACCACTAATATTGTCAGTTATTCCTACCAAACAGGTCACATTCCCTTTCTAGGAAGATATGAGCCTATTTTCAAAATTATCTTCCTTCTTCATGGACAAACAGTGAAATGTCACTACTCCATCCAGTGCTGTCAATAAACTGACAGAACTCAGCTTGTCACTCATTCTGCCATTGATGCAGCTTTTTCTCTTACCAAGAAACTGCAGACCTGCAGGAACAGTAAGTGATTGTTTGAAAAACCGCTACTTCCTACTAACGCATTGTCTTTTCTCATTCTCTTCTTGTGTCGTGACACCAGACTGTGACTTCTGAGCTCCCGATACAAGCTCCACTGGCTGCCCAGTAACTGCAAGAGCAAATCTACATGCAGTTTAGAGACTAGATCCAAGAAACTCTGAAAGACTGGAGTATTTAAAGTCTGAAGGACTGATATCCTTGGCCTTTCAAGGTAGGTAACTGCTAGAGAAATTTCTAATTGAAATGATCTAACACGGCTTTATTGTCTCAATCTCCAGAAAAAAAGAAAAAAAAAGTAACCAAAACCATCTTGTCAGATGCCACCTGTATTTTGGCGTGACATCCAATCCCACCTGTCGGCTCCAGGATGGATCTTCAGCACGACCCCACTGAAGTTATCAGAGATTCACCTACATGCAGGATGCTGTATTGGAGCTAGATGCTTGAAAGCTTTTATTTGCAGTAACACCATCACCCCCAAAAAGAAATTGCTTGCCAAGAATGAAAGCAGAGAAGGATAAGATGCAAACGACATACAAAACATGGCACCTGAAAAGCAAGGAAGACAGTGGGAATACTGTTCTGTTACCTGTGCTCAGCAATATCCTTCAATACAGGTTCAATATTGCTGTGACAAAGAACAAATACATCAGGGAAAAACATTTAGAAAGAAGTGAGAAGACAGGAAAGAAAACAGAGGGCATGATTTTTCAACTCTCCAATGCTTTAAATATAAGCGTTAGGGTCTGGTGCGAAATTTCTGCCCTAAGTGACAAAATCGCTTTAAAAAAATGGTATGTAGATACATGGGACACCTTCCCCTCATCTCCAAAAAAACCCCACCTTGGGGCTTTGGGCTAGCAAGACAATTTGACTAATTTGATTTTTATAAAACCACCTAGGACTTTTAAAAGTCTTAGATGATGGTAAGACACACTGCTCATATTAAGTTTCTTTAGCTCTCCCATTCCTGTTCCATTTGCTTCTCCCCGCCTCAGAACTGCTGTCTGTCAGCATCACTGATGCAGAATTGTGTATTGTTCACCAGCGAGCAACAAGAATGGAACCGACTAAAAAAAATGCACCATCATCCACCAGAGGGAAAATGTTTAAAGCAGAAGAAAAAAAAAAGTCTCAAATTCTTTTCTCATTTTACAGTCACTCTGAAAAATTATTTTGGCTATCCATCGACTTGACTGAAAAAAATGAAGATTTGAATAAAGTGACTAACAACTAACTAACTGACTAACTAATTAATAAAGCAACTAACAAACTAATGAAATCCAGAAATACAAAGACTAGAAAATAGTAATGAAGTTTATACTAAAATTATGCCTCTAATAAGACTTATTGAAATGTCAAGGTCGGCAGCTAAAAAGCCTGATAAGGTGTCAATCAAAAAATATTTTCTTTTAAAAATATTTACACTTTCTACAAGTGCAAGAACACCTTTTGAAGGCAAACGAGTGTTTCAGATAACGGAAACAACGCAAGAACTACCTTCAATGCTGAAAAGCATTATAGGAGGATGCTGGAGTCATTTTCACATCATTAGTGGTTTACTTCTGCAGTAAAAAAAAAAAAAAAAAAAAAAATCTATATATACACATATACACATTTATATATACAATGAGCATTATCTCCAGACCTTGAAGTGTATTAAAACAATGAAACATTTTGTTAGTCTCTTGGGAACAGGATGTCATTCCAGTATTTAAGTCTAACCTCATGTAATCTAATGCAACCTAAATCTAACCCAAGATGCTCGAGAAGAACATTTGTTCACATTTTTTAATGTGGCTGATCCAAGATTTTCAGAGCAAAACTCTAAACATACTTCAGTTCCTGTAATCCATACATACACACAAACATAATAAAACACAACTGATGCAATTGTTAGCTCTTGCCTATTTTAAATGTTATGTAAAATTTAAGTTACCGTTTAAATGATTTGGTAGAATCGCAACTTATACTGATTCTTTATGTTGACCTTCTGACATGCGAGTTCAAAGAACCGGCTTTAGAGAAACAAAAATATCCAAAGATTTTGTTTTAAAAGAATTTTATTAAAAATATCAACCATGTAACAGAGCAAAATAATTCAAAATAATACAATAAATATTTGAAAGAAACAGCTATTATATTTTAATAAACTTAAAGAATCTTAGTACAGAAAATGTTAAAGCTTCAAAAACTTAAGAAGCACTAACAGATCACCAAGTTGTTCAGGATAAGCTACAGATGTTCGGTGGCATTGCACCTGCAGGTGGGAGCCTGACTGGGGATCCGTTCAATGCCACAGGATCAGCATGTCTGGGAAGAACTCTTCTGTCACTATGTAATCATAAACACTATACTGCACTAACAGAAAAACAGCACGCAAATGCACACATTTTGTCATGCTCCCTCCACGTAGATCTGACCCTCAAGTTGCGCCAGGGGAGGTTTAGATCGGATATTAGGAAAAAATTCTTCACAGAAAGGGTTGTCAGGCATTGGAACAGGCTGCCCAGGGAAGTGGTGGAGTCACCATCCCTGGAGGTGTTTGAAAAGACACGTAGATGAGGTTCTTAGGGACATGGTTTAGTGCCAGTGTTAGGTCAATGGTTGGACTTGATGATCCTGAGGGTCCTTTCCAACCAAAATGATTCTATGATTCTATGACCTACCCTAAATTTTTAGCAGTGTGCAGTTACCTGATCCAGCCAAACACTGAGCCGTACGTCAGGTCGAGCTGTTGGATCTTTGACCCCACAGTCCACTCTAGCTGCTAAAGTAGAAATATTCACAGCTTCTGCAGTTCTAACCTTTAATCACTTCCTTAGATGTCCAAGGAAAGTCCTTCTAGCCTCATTTTGACTAAAAGCTTTAATTCATAAAATGTATTTTATAAAACAGTCTAAGCCTTCATAAAAAAACAACAAAAAACATAAACACCTCCCCACCCCCCAAACCTAAAGAAGTCCATAAGCATTAATAAACGAAACCTGTCTTTCTTACCTACATTCCTTGCTAACTTCAGCTTAGCAGAGTCTTTCTGCAGATCACAGCCTTGGTCCGTGATAAGGGCTCCTGCCTACAGCTACGATGGCTGCATGTTGAGTCACCAAGAGAAGAGGTTTTTCAAGACCATGTTGGACTAGATGACTTCTGAAGGCCCCTTCCGACCCAAACTATTCTATGATTCTATATCTAGCATGGTTCCAGCATGAACCCGGCTGTAGCTACGCTTCCCTGTAACACCAGGCACTTGCCAGAGCACTTTCCAGAACCCAGCGTGCAACGCCTGGGCAGCTGGGACCATGGTGCAATCTTTCAAAGCCTGAATTTCCCTAGGTATATACATAAAATACATCTATATAAAAGCATATCTAAAAATATATATATTAATACACATACACATGCACACATATAACTGGTATTAGAGAATTCTGATAGTTCAAACTTTGATAGTTACAGCTGTCTGCATAACAAGATACCATATGTTATAGGAGAGGTACGACAGTAAATAGAATGTGTATATGAAGGAAAAGGTAGCTCACTTTCTTTATCAGTCAGTGACTATGTAACTGTCCACTTGGGTATTTCTTTAACAGTCTTCTAATACTGGAACTGACCAATGTTAAGTGGCAAGAACATTGGATTAGACATAACACACAGAGGTTTCCCAACTCTTACTTCTATTCTTGTTTTTACTTACATGAGTAAAGAAGCTTTAAAAAACAATGGCCTTTAACTAACTCAGATTTACTTTCAATTCTTGCTTTGCAACTGCACTTTATCTCTTATATTTTTCTTTGCTTGTCAGCTCTTTTTCTAGTCTTTATTCCTAAAATCCTTTTTGAGATGAGTAGAAGTTCTTTTCAACAGACCTCTTCTCATTTTTTTGATATAAATTCCAAATAGATTCTACCTTTGGCATAAAACAGCTTCATACCTTCTTTGCTTCTAGGGCCCTCGGGACCTCAGTGAAGCTAACATCACTAATTAATCCTCTTAATTTTTCAAAGTTTGCCCTTCTAAAACAGAGAATTTCAAACCTGTCTCTGTTCAGTCCTCTATTTTATGTCTATTTACTTAATCTAATTAAAAATGCATCCAAGATCACAAGCTGACCCTTTTTTTTAATGCACACAATCTCTTCCTGTTACTTTACAGTCCATCACTGACTCTCTCCTCTGGCTGACACGCCAGAGGGCTGTGCTGCCATCCAGCGAGATCTGGACAGGCTGGAGAGTTGGGCGGGGAAAAATTTAATGAAATATAACAAGGGGAAATGTAGAGTCTTGCATCTGGGCAGGAACAACCCCAGGTTCCAGTACAGGTTGGGGAATGACCTGTTAGAGAGCAGTGTAGGGGAAAGGGACCTGGGGGTCCTGGTGGACAGCAGGATGACCATGAGCCAGCACTGTGCCCTTGTGGCCAAGAAGGCCAATGGCATCCTGGGGTGTATTAGAAAGGGGGTGGTTAGTAGATCCAGAGAGGTTCTCCTTCCCCTCTACTCTGCCCTGGTGAGACCTCATCTGGAATATTGTGTCCAGTTCTGGGCCCCTCAGTTCAAGAAGGACAGGGAACTGCTGGAGAGAGTCCAGCGCAGGGCCACAAAGATGATGAAGGGAGTGGAGCATCTCCCTTATGAGGAAAGGCTGAGGGAGCTGGGTCTCTTTAGCTTGGAGAAGAGGAGACTGAGGGGTGACCTCATCAATGTTTATAAATATATAAGGGGTGGGTGTCACGAGGATGGAGCCAGGCTCTTCTCGGTGACAACCAACAGTAAGACAAGGGGTAATGGGTTCAAACTGGAACACAAGAGGTTCCACTTAAATGTGAGAAGAAACTTCTTCTCAGTGAGGGTGACGGAACACTGGAACAGGCTGCCCAGGGGGGTTGTGGATTCTCCTTCTCTGGAGACATTCAAAACCTGCCTGGACACCTTCCTGTGTAACCTCACCTAGGTGTTCCTGCCCTGGCAGGGGGATAGGACTAGATGATCTTTCGAGGTCCCTTCCAATCCCTAACATTCTGTGATTCTGTGATTCTGTGATCACATCATCCACATCCAGTGTCATTCTGTCACATTTATTTATCATTCCTGAACAGCATTAGCTCTCCTACCCCACATTCAGCAGGATCGTAACTACTCCATGTTTCCCTTACTCCTACATGTATACAGTCCTAAAATTACATTCGGCCCTTTGAAGGCAACCACGAGGCTGATGTGTCCCCGGGGTGAAAATGAGTCTGACACCCCTGCTTTACTCCATGTCTGTTTTCACATCCTTCACCACTAGTTCAGCCCAAACGGTTCCCGACCCTGGACGAACACAGATCCTGGTCTACAGCCCTGACTCAGTTCATAACCTGGAGTAAAATCCCTTTGCTAACTGTGCCCTCTCGTTTTATCCATCAATGTTAGAACTTTCATCGTCACGAGGAAACAGAATGCGGTCTTCCGATTTCCACACATTAGCGACCCTTGGTTTCCCAAGTATTCTTTCTCTACATTAAACCTGTAACTGGCCATGGAGCTCAGCTTGTCTAACGCACCGTGAGCTTCACGCTGCACTTGCGGCCAGAGCGCTCCAGCGCTACACAACTTTAACCCTGACAGCAGTTACCAACCCCCTGTTACCAGCCATTTATAAAGCAGGCTCCTGGGAAACACAACCCGGCGGAACACAGCACCACACCGGCCCAGCGCAGGGCAGAACGGCCAACAGGGCCCTTCCCCAAACCCGTCCCCACGAGTGGGGCGGCCAAAACACCGCACTGGGAGGGAGGACAGGCCACCCTCCCAGGGGAGCTGCGAGCCGGCGCCGGCCCAGGCCGCGGGCCCGCCCCACGCCACCGCAGCCACCGCAGCCACCGCAGCCACCGCAGCCACCGCAGCCACCGCAGCCACCGCAGCCACGGCCGGCGGCCGCTGGGCGGGAAGCGCCGGCGCGCACCGCCCGCCCCTCCCGCCAGCGAAGGGCGCGGGGCGGGAACGTCCGCCGGAGCCCGGCGTCACGGCCTCCCCGCCCGCCCGGCAGCGCTGGCGCTGTGCGCGGCGCCTCCGCTGCCCCCGGCGGGGAGGACAGCACGGCTCTGCCCGCGGGAAGGGGCGGGGGGACAGGTGGCGGCGGCGGTCCCCTTCCTCCGGGACTTACCTTGCCCGCAAGCGGCGGCGGCTCCTCCCTCCAGTGAGACAAGAGAAGATGCCGCCGCGCTCAGGCGCCTCCTCAGCCGCGGAGGGAGGGAGGGGGCGGGGGGGCGGAGGGAGCGGGGTTAGCGCCTCCCAGGGACCCACCTCCTGCAGCGGCGGCGTGGAGAGCGGCGGCCTCGGTCCTCGCAGCCCGGCCTGGACGCGGCCGCTGGGGACCTGTCCCGCGGGGGGTGGCTCTCGCTGCAGAGCGGCTGGCGTTCCGCCCGAGACCGCTTCCCTCCCGCCGAACTGAGGCGAGGAGAGGCCAAGAGAACGCCTGCCGTGCCTTCCTTGCCAAGGCCCGGCTGTTTTGATGACATGGCTGTCTTGGGAACACCTCAGAACCCGAGGGAATGGCAGGAAGATGTGCCAGGGGAGGTTCAGGTTGGACATTAGGAAAAGGTTCTTCCCCCAGAGGGTGGTGGACACTGGAACAGGCTCCCCAGGGAGGTGTCACGGCCCCAAGCCTGACAGTGTTCAAGAAGAGACTGGACAAGGCCCTCAGACACATGGGGTGACCTGCGGGGTTGTCCTGTGCAGGGACAGGAGCTGGACTCCATGATCCTTGTGGGTCCCTTCCAACTCAGGTTGTTCTATGATTCTATGATTAAATGCTCAGAGCGAGCGTGACATTGACAGAGATAACACCACTTTCCCCTGAACCTCAAGCTGTTGCTTGAGCCTAAATACATGTGACAACACCATATAGTGAGAGACCCATGGTCAAGGTGCTGGAGAGAGTTCAGAGAAGGGCAACGAGGCTGGTGAGGGGCCTGGAGCACAAGTCTGGTGAGGAGCAGCTGAGGGAACTGGGGCTGTTCAGCCTGGAGAAAAGGAGGCTGAGGGGAGACCTGATCGCTGTCTGCAACTACCTGAAAGGAGGCTGGAGCATGGAGGGTGTTGTTCTCCTCTCCCAAGTAACAAGTGATAGGACGAGAGGAAATGGCCTCAAGTTGCACCAGGGAAGGTTTAAGTTGGATATTGGGAAAAATTTCTTCACAGAAAGGGTTGTCAGGCATTGGAACAGGCTGTCCAGGGAAGGAGTTGAGGCACCGTCCCTGGAGGTGCTTAAAAGACATTTAGATGTGGTGCTTAGGGACATTGTTTAGTGACAGGTTAATGGTGGGACTCAGTGATCTTGAGGGTCTTTTCCAGCCAAAATTATTCTACGATTCTATGGAAAGTTTTCCTAAAGCAACAACCTAACTGTTTTGCTTGGTTATGTTTCTTACCTTGCATGTGATAACACCCTGCTACCTTGTTGTGGTATTCAGTGATATTGCTAGAGTACTGCTGTGGGAACCTCATTCAGAAGGAGAAAGTACGCTCTGGGCTAAGGTACTAGCTTTCTGCCGAAAACTAAATTCCTTTATCTCCTAGGGGAGGTCTCAGTTTTTCTTGTGGGAATCACAGCCTCCTAAGGATGTTTTGATATTTTAGAGACTGAAGTACTTAGATACAAGACTTTGGTTGTCCAAAAATTAGGTTAGTTTAAGTACCTAAAGTCACAAGAACTTGTCCTCATAATTACCAAAGGAGCAGAGACAACATATTCTCCATACTTGCAGTGTTGTATAACAGTCTCGTATGATACATTATATGTGCCTTGCATCCTGCTCTTCACATATATAAAGCATGAAGGGCCTGTATCACTGTACTGGCTACCAATGTTCTCTCCTGGCGTGCTCCCCTAATGCATGCATGTTCTCTGCCACTGGCTGTAGTGTTTTGTGGAGTCACTATCTCCTTTTAGCTTGTCAACTATTTTTTACACTTCAGAATGCATCCCACGTCCCATGCATACATCCCCAATGCATTGTAACCTGCAAAGGGTATATGGTTTCTGCTTTGTTGGCTCAGTCACTTTGGTTCTTCCAAGATAAAATTGAGAGTATTTTTTGCTAGGAGTGGTTTCTTCCTTTGAAAGGGATAATGATTTTTGTAGAGTGTGGGATGGAAGACAAGGAATTTTTGGGGCTCTATATGCGGTGCCCAATAGTTTTGTTTTCTCTTTGTGTAGAATAAAATGATCAGTCTGTAACACAAAGCAACTTATGTCTGTTACCATGTTCTCTTCTCGTTTTCTGTTTTCTTGAACACAGTTCAGGGAAAAAAAGAAAACAACTTGCTGGATCTCAGAAGCATGTGTAAATATAATAATATACCTGATAATTTCAGTCAAGCAGACAGTGGTAACAAGACCCAGTGGAAACAGAAGCTATTTATTTTCAGACTGGCAGTAAAGCAAAGAGTAATTGTCCCCTAAAACAAGTTTCATCTTGGGCTGTGAACTGTTTATTGATTCTTCCGTGCACATTTTAAAACAGTATTGGATATTTTTCTAGAAGTTATGCTTTATTTAACTCAAGGAAGTGCTGTGTACTGTGTTAGGCTGAAGGTCACACTTTGAATCGATGGAACAGATGGTGTATTTGACCCACTGAGACAAAGTGCAGTTTAATACAGTGAAGTCCTTAAATCTAGAAGCAATGGACGTAAATCTAAAAGCAGAGAAACTGCATTCTGGACCATTTAGCTAAAGGATTGAGGTCAGTGAACAACAACTGAGAGTGTAATGCCAGAGGATGTAGAAGTGAAAAAGGCTAGTGTCACTCCTGAATGCATAAAAAGAGGAATCAACAGTAGTTAAAAGGTAATTTGCTTCCAGTAATTAGTATTTTAAGCCAACTAGTGGGACGCTGCATATAATGCTACTATACTTTTCGACAGGGAAGTTGGAAATGGGATAGCCTGCATGAAGGTGATCCATGGTTTGAAAATAAGAGATAGTTAAAGAGATTATTTGTTTAGTTTATTAAAAACTGTTCAAAGGTGATTACAGTTTATAGGTTCCTTACAATGAGACAATATGAGGTACCGAGTGGCATGTTAATTTAATGGAAAAAGCCATGACAAGAAGCCATGGAGTGAAAATAAAGACACAGGAATTCAAATCAGAAATGGAGCATAAATTTCTGACAATGAAAGTGGAAAGTGGTCTCCATTTTTTATGCCTTCAAGTAAAAACCTGATCCAGTTATTTCTGCCTTTCTTTACATGCCAGTTGTTCTACACCTGTCACGGTTTTTTTCTTTCATTTGAGCTGTCTCCACTTTGTTTTTCTTCTTTCCTCAATGTAAGGCCAGATTTAGAACTCAACAGCACTGAATGGAAGGGAATATGTGTCTCTCTCGTCTTACAAACACTCTTGTGAGAATGTACCAGAATTGTATTTTCCTTTTTTCCCCCCAGCAATGTATTACTGGCCTCTGCAGTTTGAGCTTCACATCTTTCTTAATTTGCTTTGCATTTGAATTTCTGCTTTTCCCCTTGGTCTTCATAATAACTTGATTGAAGTTGACCTAATTTTCTTTTTGATTAATTGATGTGTATTTTATTTCAGCAAGATCATTTTCTACACTGTAAAAATATAATCAGACATTATATGAGAATGTAGCAGGAATCATAAACAGTTGTAAATTAGTGAACTGCCTTATTGGTCCAAGCACCAAATTACTCCAGGCTGGATTTCAGTTGCTTCTTTTCAGTACTATGTCTTCAGTATGAAGGTGTTTATCTTTTCAATATCCAAGCGCCAGTTGAGCGCACCAGTGGTGTTTCAGGATGCAAACTCTTCAAGCAAGACCCACTTGTCTTCATGGAATGTGCATTTTGCAAGCCCTCCAGGGCTCACTGGGCAGGTCTGTAGGTGGCCTGAGCTGAAGCAAATGAGTCCCACAAATGAGTCCTGTGTGTGAGGCTACAGGTACATCCCAGGTGCTTTTGGAGATTGTCCTTTTCTGTGACTACAAAGCTAGAAGCAGCATAGAGCACAGCCATGTTCTTCTCCAGGCCTACAAAGAAAAGGAAGGGCTGAGCCCATGTAGTTCAGACAGGGAGAGATTTTGCATCCAACATTTGGCTTATAGTAGTCAATCTGCTACACTTCGGTATAATCATGATACCACAAGAAGAATGGAAGCATTACTACTAAGGACCAGAGAAAGCCAAAGGGAAGAAACAGAGAGTGGAACAGGTTTTTTTAGAGACCCAGTTGGTAAAAGTGGAGCTATTTGGAGGTAATAATATTTTTTTTTTCCAAAAGCATTTAATAAACTTATTATCTGCAACATCTAAACGATAGCTCTGTATTTTTTGAAGCATCATCTCTTCTCACATGCAAACTCTTCTCCCAGAGCAGCATCCAGAGCCATCACCTGCCCCTGTCATCTTGAACTTGTGGTAATCTGATGCTCAAAAATCAGCTACAGAATTCTGGCTGGAGCATGTCAAAACATACTATCTTGAATGCTGCCTTTGCCATCCGTCCAGCTCCATCAGATGTGGTGACTAACAGGCTGAACTGACATTCATTAACAGATGTCCCTGAAGAATTTGAAGCATTGGGAAAGGTTTCTGTACTTCCTAAATAACAAGAAAGTTTTGGACTGACATATTGTTGGGGGGCTTGCTACAAAACCATGGATTTTTGTAGTTCTCAGTCAGTAGTTGCAATTTCTGTACTTGAGCCCAACTACTGCACTGCTGGGCAGAGGTACAGGCTTACTTTGCTAAACTTGGTAGCAGAATGAAGGTGTTGGGTAAACCTATTGTTGTGCTGCTTCTTAGAGAGTCTGTCTGTAAGAAGGATGTTAGTAAGCTGGGAGTCCTTTCAGGTCAAAATAAAATCAGCTTCTGACCTCAGTAGAGGGGTTCTCATTACCTGTGTTGTGATTTTGGGGGATGACCTTTCAGTTATGAACATCTGGGGAAACTGCTGTTGTCTGCAGAGTTACTAGACAGCACAAAAGGCCCATTTTAACCTTTGTGGAAGCAAAGTAATGTAAGTGGAAGGCAACTGTAGGCTGGTAAGTTCTGTCAACAGGTGTGAGATGAGAGGAAGTTTAAAAGATTTAGAGCTGGGTTTGTATAAAGTTGTTAGAACTGAAGCAGACAGAGCAAGTTAAAAAAAGGGGGGAATTTCCAAAAAGCAGGCATTTAACAAGAGTTGTCTTCTTCTGTTGGACAAAAGCCAAAAAAGGCAATTAAACATTTTTAATGTGCTTTGGGGTTGGTTACATTCCTGACATTAAAAAGTGTCTTAGCAGGTAAAAGCTAAGAAGCTGCAGTTACGCTGGTGGATCCATAAATTTTCAAACTCATGAGGTCTGGTTTTGTGTTCTGACCACATCCCCGCTTTGTTTCAAGGGAAGATCCAGACATGAAATACCTCATAGTCACTATGGATCAATACATCAAGTCATTTTGCTATAAAAAAATGGTTTACTGTGGTTAAGTAGCTTTATCTTGACCATTTTGCCTTTTAATATGTTTTTTCTTCTCAAGTCGACCACGATCCAAGCAATCCTTAAAACTGTAGTTACAATATTTTAGTTGCTGCCCTGCTTTGTTCCTTGCTACTTCCCTTGTTAATCTCTATGCTTTATTAATAGCCTACTACCATAAACTAAAATAAAATTAGCAAAAATAGTGTAAAATTAGTAGTGCTAGCCTTTTGCTTCTAACCGTCTAACTGACAGATGCATATGATTTGTCATCTACACCAGTCAAATGTAGAGGAGAGGAGGTATTTCCATAGCTTCTGATAATATGTAGGACATTTTGCATCAGAATGTCTTTCATTATAGACGCTCATAGCTATGGATCTTACTCAAATAATAGAAGGAAAAATTCATTGCTATACGTGGTAACAACTTTGTTCACAGTAATTAGCAATGATTCTCTATCCAAACAAATGTATTTAATAAACCTATGTAAAATCTGTCATGGGTCCCCCTCTTTCCAATATTTTCACTGATGACCTGGATGATATTAACTGTATTTTTGGTTGATATGAAGCTGGGAAGGACTGGCAATGAATTGGAGGGCAGACTAGTTTTAGCTAGTACATTAGCATCATGTCATTGCAAAAACAGGTAAACATCATACTAGAATGTTTAAAAAGGGCATCTTAAGATAGGAATGAAACATTGCCCTTTTCTTGGTACCGAGAGAGTTTCAAAGGAATATTGTTCCCTCTTACGGGAGCTCCAGAAAGTTGTGGAGCAGTTGCAGAAAGTTGTGTTCCAAGAAAGTTGTAAAGAAACTAAGTAATTCAAGGAAAGTTAAACTTAATTAAAACAGAGCTGGGGAACAACTCAAGGAATAGGGCTTCTTAGTCTGAAGAAGAAAGAACTGAGGGAAAAGAAAATTTTGAAGAATGTAAAATGCCATTGCAAAGAGGAAGGGGATTTTTTTCCCCCCCCGTGTGATTAGGACTATAATTGAAGTAAAGGAGATTCAGCTTTGGCAATAGAGAAAACTGCTCTCAGAGTAATAGGGAAGTTTGGAATAGACTGCCCAGTGACGTGGTAGTTTCCATCATTAGAGATTGTATATCTGAAGCAAAACATCTTTTGTTAGTCCTGATTCAGGTCATGGATGTTGATCAGACAACCTGTTGAGGTCCTTTCCACTTCTAGGATTCTATCATTGTTTACATTTACTCTGCAGGAAATTACAAAATATTTGCAATAAAAGTGATACAACCTGTAGTTGAAATAGGAGCAAGTAGCTGATTTTCATCAAAGCAAAGTGTCTTTCATATAAATGATGATTAATAAAAAGATTACTTCACAGTAACCTAATTATTCAAAATACTCAAGCAATTTTAGTGGCTGAATTCCCTTTAAAAATCCTTTGAAGTTCACTATCATTTTTTTTGAATGGAATATTTTAAGACTGGAATAACAGACTATAAATTAGTCTTCATACAACTGATAGAGCAACAAGTCTCGAATGAATCATATATTTTGCTTCCCTATTCGGTAATGTCTTATACATTGGTCCTGGCAAATCTTTGTTCGTAACTAAATGTCAGGTTTGTTGTGATTTTGTGATACTACCAATCATGTTTACAATAAATCATTTTTTTCCTGTTTTGAGAAGTCATGGTTATGGAAATATAGTTCTTAATATTTTTTGTTTTGAATAAACATTTCAATAGATTATCCCTGGCCCCTCTTTCCTTTAAGTATAGCTCTTTTGACATCTTTAATAGAACTGCTTTTCAGTGTAATTCATCCTTTTTGTTCTTTTCAAAATACACTCAGAGAAATAATGTTTTACTCTCAGTCTCAGTGAGAGCAGGAGCAGAGCCTCACTACCTGCATGATTATATTGCTTTGATACTACATATGAATAATTTTCTTTAAATTATTTTTTAATATTTGAATTTCAAATTTTAATAAATGTCCATGTAAATTCTGAAAGTGGTTTTCTTTTAAAGTTACTTCATAGTATGTACAAAGAAGAAAACAGGACACAAACTAGAATCGTGACTATTACAATTTTCTCTGAGTACTGCTACTTAATTCCTTGCAAAGATGCTATTTCTGGCACCACAGACATGCACTTTTTTCTCACTAAAAATGCCACAGACAGGAAATGTTTTGGATAGAGTAACAACATTTCCTGATAAACATTTTATCACAGTTTGATAACGATTTCCTGTTGGTAGGACTTGTTTTAACTGTTGTCATTTTGTTGGTTTTCTTGCTATAATTAACGCACATATGTGATCTGGCTAAGAGTGCTTGTCCCATCAGACACAGGTTTCAGCAAGTCAGACACAGTTATAATGTGATGCAAGGTTTTATATTGTCCATTTCCCTTCATTTAAACTTTGTCTGGAGCAATAAATTAAATAGCAGTATACGTGCAGCATTCTGGGATCTGGGAATTCCCAGAAGGGTGGAGGTTCCTCAGTATTTCAAGTAGACCATTGTCTGCTGTGGTCTTAGTGATTTCAGTAAGCTTCTAATATAGCTTTAAACGAGAAGGTGAGACTTCATGTAGGATCTAATTATTCAATGCAAGCTTGGATTTGAATGGTCCTGGAAGGGCATCAGAAGAAACTGGGTACTTTCTAAGGAACTTTAAAGCATTGTTCTTGGAAACAAATATTAAAATGAAACTATGTTCAAGAATTTCACTTTGTGAATATGTAGCTTCTCAGTCAACAGAACCACTTCTGCCGTTTTGAAATTACCTACTTACTTTGGTGCTAAAAGACTGGCAGTATCACTTTCATACAGCTGGTTCTGGTTCTCCTTCACGGAAAGATCGTGAGCACATTCGATTCTGCCTCTCCTAAATGGAGGGTGGCCAGGATGCAGCCCTGGCCCTGAAGCCCAGAGGTATTGCCTACCTCAGGTCCATATTATTTAGGGCTGTATTTCCCTTTAAGATCAGAACTGCAGGTGGACTCTTGGCCCTGGAGCTCATCTGTGCTGTTTTAACACCTTGTGGCCTTCAGACATAATATTTATTTATGTCTGTGCATTTTGGTTTTTGTTTTTGTCTTCTAGTTAGTTGTGTTTGCAAGTGACTGTTTATTGCCTTTTGTTTAAAAGTTTTAACGCCACAGTTTTCTTCCCCACAGTTTTTCCAGAAAAGTAAACTTCAGGCATATTACTGAAAGCGTGTAGTATTTGAGTGTGCAAAGCCTGCGGAGGTAGCATCGAGGGAGTCTGTAAAGAGCAAACATGGAGCAGTGTTGTCCATAGAGTAAAAATATTATTGGTGTACTGTAGGTAGGCATATTTCTCATGCACATCCATGTATATCCTCAGAAATATATCCAATAAAACAGAATCTGAAACAGAGAGAAAGTTGTTGGATTTTTTTTGCTTTGGTTTTGTTTTTTTAATTGGTCTGGAAGTGAGTGGACAAGTTATCCTTGCAAAGAGTTGATCCAAGTCATGCAAGCCAGTGCTGACTGCATAAGCCACTCAGGCATCTGAAAGAAGGTGGCACTGATGAAATTATCTGTGTCTCTCACTGACGGTGTGTGTAAAATATTTGAAGCATTTGTGGAACAAAAAAAGGAACTCGCATCCTTGATTTATAATTCCAAAGCAAAACAAAATTGGTTACGCTGAATCCAGTAATGGCCAGGATAAAGTAAATTGATTTTCCATTATCGGACTCCAGCAATAAATAAAAAGTAAGGCAATGTGAAATATATATACGGATAGTGTATTATATCCATTATCATCGTCTGCTTTCTACAGAGCAGACATCTTAGAGGCATTTCCTTGGATCTAATGAATAAAGCAGTTTTAAGGTTCTATATTAAAAATGTAAAAATTATAGTGGTACATATGTAATGAGGTGTTGAGTTTTCACTAAATTGCCTCTAGTTCTGTAACTGTGTTATTAAAAGACAAGGTAATTGCTAATTTTAGACAAATGCTTTCTCATTGGTCTTAGATACCTTTCCAGCAAGGAATATATACAGTAACCTTGTAACAGATAATGACATTGATATCTCAGGTTTTGTGGGATTTATATTACTTGACATCAATGTCTTAAAAACAGTATGCATTTTTTTTTTCACTGGCAATAATTTGCAATTCACTTTATGGGCTGTTGAAAACCTGAATAAAATCAAGGAATTGCTTTTTGAATACGTGTTAAAAAGAACAATATAGGTTATAGGAGCATCCCTTTTTATTAGAAGCCAAGAGCAATTTTATATTGTTTATGATTGCTATCAAAATGTTAACTTGTAAAACTAATTGTCAGAAGAACAGACTTTTGGTTTTGTTTGTTTGTTTTTTTTAATCCATAACATTAGTCCTAAGAGTTCAAACAAAAAGAGGATTCTGCCAGTGCTAAAAGTTTGCATGAACAAGTTAAAGTGAGAGCGATCAACTGAGATTGCTCAACAGGGTCTCCAGCTCAGGAAGTTACAACAAATGTTACAAATAGTCGAAGGGTAGGATAATATTTAAAGGAAGTTTCATATTTACTTACCCCATTCTTTTCTAACACTCTGTGCCAGGGAACAGATTTTGTTAGTGCTGGAGAGAAAGGACTCGTTTTGGTAAAACTTTGGCCTGACCCCTTATGGCTTTTTTCATTCTGTGACCTTATATAGAGGATGTTTAATTATGTGTCTAGCTTTTGAGATAACACTGATATGCACTTTTTACTTCCTGTGTGGAAATGCTCAATGCTTTCTGGGATTGAGGTTTTTCTGTGTTTTGTTTTTAACGGAAGCATCGTTTATATTTGTTAATGTGAGGACTATTCTCTATTAAGGTCAGAGGGACTGAAGGCTTTGTACTGGTCTAGGAAATGTGATGCAAGACTAGCTGGGCAGCCCATACCCACACTGAATCTAACATCAAATGTGTTTTTTATATACTATACTAAAATATACAGATATGAATATCTGTAAAAAAAGGAGGCATGCCATATCCAGTGTAAATGTAAATTATTATATTGCCATTAGAAATGTTGTGGTATTAAACTATATACACATTGTAGAGTATGTACACCATACATATCCACTGTGTACTTATGTTAAAAGCTTTTCATCCTTTCCATCAATGAATTTAAAATATTTATTTAATTCAAGTAGTCCAACGTCAGCAGATGGCTGTTGAGTCAATGTCTCTATACAGTATTTTGCACCCTTTGGAGAAAATGTGGTATAGAAATAGAATTTATTATTTGCTTTTAAACTCGTGTTTTCCTCAAAGTGATGTGTAACCATTAGTTCTCACAATATACAGGGAAAGGAAAATAAACAAATTGCTCAGGGGAAAAAGCTGGAACTATAAAGCTGGAGCTCCATGAACCAGTCACAGACAATTTCAGTTGTCAGCTTCATTGAAATATTCCTGAAACTCTCGATCTTTTCCAGTGACAAGGATCTCTGGACCACTACAGGGTTTTCAATGTTCTTTTCTATAGGCTGAGGAATAACTCACCCTGTGCTTCACAGCTTTTTCCTGTGTTTTGATAACTGCAAGTCAGGGTGTGTGGTGGTTCATCAATCACCCTGTCAGTTCCTCTTCCAATGGAGAAATGAAGATGACTCTAAGAAGGGTGATGGAAGCTCTGCCATTCAGGGAAGCCTTTGCTACCAAGAGAGAAGTTGGAAGAATAAAGAAACCTTGCCAAAATCCTCATTTTGTCTTAATTCTAATGTCAAGATCCCTTAATTTATGTAAAATTAATTTATTTGAGTTATAGATAGGAATTGTGCTTTACAGTTTAGCAATGCAAGAGAATAGTTCATCTGAAATTCTTGATTTGCATGAAAAGTGAGTTCCTTTTTTTTTTAAAAAAAAAATTCCACTTTTAACTTGTTTTTCTTTCAGGGCTATGTTTTTTCTCTTTCATTACCACTACCCATTCTATATAGCACATGTTCTACAGTATTTCTTTCCTTCTCTTTCCCCCAGCCCCCTTCCTCTCAAGTGTTGTATGCCTTCCTTGAAAATCGCACAGGTGGGGTGAAATCGCTTCAGTCCAATCTTGCCTACAATCTAGTCCTTAAACACTCCAAGCAGGGCTCTGACTGCTCTACTATAATACAAAACCCACTTCTTAAAAACAATAGATGCAAAAGTCCAGGAAGCACTTTTGATATGTAAATCGCATTCTAGCCCAGACCCATAATTGAGCACAAAGACAAAATTATGGTTTCAGATGTCACTCCTCTTTCCTACATTCTCTTGGTCTAAGCATCATGTGTAAGCATCCTGTGTGGTATCAACCTCAAGTTTGGGGCACATAACTCTCCTAAGCCAGTGTTCAGGGAACACAGGTAACTTCCAAATGATGGTCAGTTCCACTTCTTCCATTACCAGAGGTCACGCAGCTTTGTGTACATCACAGCTTTGCTGGCAGTTCATGGTGGTCTCTCTTTAATGGTTTTGAGACAAAGGCAGAAGGGTCCCAACTGGTCCTGACTGTTCAGGAAATGTATCTGAATTGGCATGCTCTGGAAGAAGCCTAATCACCCTAAGTTAAGTTATTTTCCATCAGTGGATTAGTAGTTCTTGTTCTCTAAAACATTTAGAATCTGCAATGTTAGACATCCTCACTATGAAATATTTCCTCTTCCTTATCTTTCAAAACTGATACAGAGACTAAACTACAAAATGCTTTGGACAAAATCACAAAGGGTTTCAGATAAAGCTGAGACTGTAAAAATGTCTCCTGAGGAAGAGTTCGATGCCTTAAATACAGACTGTTCAGTCTTTCATTTGTTTTCTAACTTCAGAAAAGATTTATCAACATCTGGCACACTGCTTTGTTATGTGGATGTTGGTTCTACGTATTAATTTGTAAAGAGGGCTAGCAAAGTAGTACAGTTTTGGGTAAAGGATCCAGTAAGCTTAGCACAGAAATTCTGAAGATCTCCTACATATACAAGATTCAGAAGTCCACCTCATACATATGCATTCCACTGACTCCATTTTCAAAGCACAAACTTGTGTCACTGTTCCAAACCCCAGCTCTTCTTATCTGTAAATCGGATGTATCACCACTAACGGTGTTCTGTTCACGTGGAGGAGGACTTTTACGACAGAACAACCTTTCAGGTTAAGAAAAAAAAAGTACCCTAAAAATACATATGCATAAAAGCTAGCATATGCAACCAGATGGTAGGACTTCAGCTGTTAGGCAACTGGCTGCAACATAATGGCTTTGTGTTAGCCCTAAAGTTACTTAACCCTGTCAGATAGGAACAGCCCCCTCCAGGAACATCAGGACACAGCTGGAGCACATCTTGATTTGCTCCTTCCTGCCAAGTGCCAGGGTCTGGGTGGATGAGTCGCAGCAGGATCAAGTGGAAAAGAAATGTAAGTTCATTTGGAAGAAAGGCGTTAAGCCACCGAGCTGTGCCCCTCTCCAGCTGCTGTGCTCTGCCACCAGACTCTTCTGGGCTCCATCCTTGTAGGGGATGGAAACTGTGTGAGGAGAAAGGCTCACTTGGACATGGCCACTAGCCAGGACATGCTGGGGCTTCTTTGTATATTCAGCTAGAGAAACTGAAGCTTCTTTTGATACTTTGTCTTTCAGAACATGAACAGGATTGTGCAACCTGATTGCCAGCATCTTCAAGATGATTTAGTGACCGAGGAAGTCCTTCAAGACTTCTGTTCTGTGGTCATAGGATCACCTTACTTCATGCATGAGTGTGACATGGAGGGTGGCCATTCTGCAACTGATGTTGTTGGTCCAATACAGCTGATGTCATGGAAAGGTTGCAGCCAGCTCAGTAGAGGAACAGCGCTGAATGTGGCTCAATCTTACTTAAGCACCTTCCTTATCATCCTGGCCAGTGTTATTTCTTCCAGATGGAACCAGTCAGGATGCTTCAGCCATGAAAAGCAACAATAACAACAGCAGAAACCTCAAGGCCAGAACTTGTAATAAGCAAGTAGCACTGAATAAACAAAGAAAACTTCAGCTTTACTTAGAACATGTCTCCTTGCTGGCTTTTTCTCTTGTCTCTACCACAGCCTGTTTGTTAGGCCTTCTTCTAAGCACCTCTGCAAAGATAGTTCCCAAAAAAACTTTTAGGCCAGTGGAGCCAGTTTTCTATAAAAGCATGAAAGAAGAAAGAATGAAGCCTGGTGGACTCTTCTACATTATAATGACAGAAAGTCAACTGTAGAGGATAGTCCACATATCTCAGTCCCTGGTAGTCCTTCTTGGTAACCACCACTTTTGTATCTGTCTTAAAGTCCCCTATGTCCTTTGCCTTACAGAAAATGTTCAGGGAAAGAAAGTTTGCCCTCTTGTTCAGTGCCTTGGTGTTGCCAGGACACAAGTCTATGCAAACAAATGTTAAGCTCTTTAGGGCTAAGTGGTAATTATCCAGCTTTGCCAGCTGACTGGTTGACTTGCTGCCAGGGGACTGAAGCAAGGCTCGCGACTTCTAAGCGTATTGCCTGACAAGTGGAATAAGGGTACAGATTAGCACGGTTCTGTGAACAGAAAAACAAGGGGAACAGGGCTACATGGGGTGTTGTCAAAATAGATATTCATTCATTTGGAAGCCATCTGGACTTCTGGGTGCAAGCTTCATATTGTGAATAACCGGGATGGAACTATTAAAAAAATTCAAGAGGAGTTTCTCCCAGCTCCAGTTTACCAAAAGTATTTCCTTTGTGCTTTTTTTGTCCCCTGCAAGGGCTTCGTATATAGACAATTGTTCTTCAGAAGCTCTTTCTTTGGCTTTTATTCCTTCTTAGTGGAATTTCTCTCTTTCTGAGGAGCTATGGTCACATTCCTATCTAACCCGATTCTCTTCTATCCTCTACCCAGCCTTTGAAAGGAAAACTTTAGCTGTTTTTTACTTCTGCCTCCTGGTCCTTTGAGTCCACATGGCTAATCAAACCTGTAAGTTAACTGAAAAAAAACCTGTTACAGTGAAGCAAAAAACCCAAACTAATATTGGTTTGCCCTTGAAGATAATAAGTTAGGGATGCAGCTGAACTTCAGTATCACAGCCTAAATTAAGGAAGTTTTAAATTATATTTAAAGCTTAATTTGCTCATTGCTCTTGCTGAGCAAGAGAAACCTTGTCATGATTTAACCCAAGCCCGCAACTAGGGACATGGTAGCCTCTTGCTCACCCTCCCTTGTCCCCAAGTGGACGAGGAAGAGAATCAAAACAGAAGGGAGGAACTCGTGGGTTGACATAAGAACAGTTTAATGAGACATAATAATTAATAATAATAACAATAACAGCAACAACAAAACCAATAATATACTACTAATAATGTGTATAAAATAAGTGATGCTCAATGCAATCCTTCATGAACTCCAGTCGTGCCGAATAGCCGGTCCTAGAAAGGAGAGCACCCTGGTCCCAAACAGCCAAACCCAGTGAGAGAACAAAAAGGCAAAAGGCAAACAGGCCAAAGGCTGACCGCAAAATGGCAGAGCAGCAGAAGTCCAAATTCCAATGGAGCTCAAAAGGGAGCCAAATTCCCAAATGGAACTGAACCAGAACAGAACTTCCTAGCTGGAAAAGCCAACTCCAGTTATATACTGAGCATGATACTAATGGTAGAGAGTATTTCGTTGACCAACCTGGATATCAGTTCAGGTACTGTCCCATTATTCTCCCTCCCAGCTGCTATTTTCCATCTGCTGCTGGACAGTTGAAAAGTCCTTGGTCTCCTTGACAACAGCTAAGATATCATTGAGTTCTTACATTCAAAACATAGCCTAGCTACTGAAAGAAATAAGTTAGGTCTTCTCAGGCAAAGCATGGGGAATTTAGCATGTTCTTTCATTGCTCTCATAGTAAATCCAAACCAAAAGACTGTACTAGCTACTAATGAGAAAAGTTTTCAACTGCATGAAGAAAAATTAACTCAATTTCAGTCAAACCAGCACAAACCTTGATAGGATGGAGTTCTATGAAGCAAGATAATGAAGAATTAAAGTATGAATCCAAAAGTACTCTTCAAATTGTACCTTAATCTTCCCAGCACATACATGCTTTGTCATCTGCTCTATGGGAAAAAAATTCAGTGACAGAAAAAAATTACATAAGTAAATAAATATGGGTAGAATTAAACCTATGTGAAGAATGCCAGGCTAAAAGTGAGTGTATTCATAATATGGGATATAAAGAGGAATCTGACTCAATTCCCCCAAAAGCAGGGGGCCTCACAGAAGTACAGATGTCTTCCCTTTTGAATGAATCTAAAATATTCCTTCTTTCATTTTGTGAAAAGCCATGACCTCTTAAGCAGGCACTGGATTTTATAGTGATGTGAGGTGAGAGAAATGTCTGTGTTCCTCAGTACGGCGAGATTCAATCCCCACACAAGAAGACATCATGAGTGGAAACATCTTTCCTAGCTTTAGGTATCTACACAGTAGACCTATATAATCATCCATGTATCCTTTATAAACAGTGAAGAATAATGGGCATTTTGAGGGGTGATTTATTTTATTTTACATGTCTGCAGTGGAGTAAGATTAATTAAATCTTGGCAGTGCCTATTTCTCTCTGATGATTGTAGTAAGAATTTAGGCTGGTAACTGGCAGAGAAATCCTTGTTTGATGGAATAAATCCATCACTGGCTACTGGGCTTCATGGGCACATGGCTGCTTACAAAGCAACAGCATGATAACCTGCTGAAATGTACTGAGCTATTGGATGATTTTTTGATAATTATAACTTCAGGTTGTCTGTTTGGAGGTATGTGTAGAAATACCATAATGCTGTAGTGAACTACATGTGATATCTGAAGTTTTCAGTTGATTTTCATCAGAGCAAATATCTTTCATTCACACTTCCTTTTTAGTCTGATTTGTACAAAGAATTAGAAATGTGTGTTCTCTGGCTCCACCAGGAAAAGCTGAACAGTCTTTGAGCAGTTAGGTTTAAATTTAAATCAATAACTTTTCTGGATATTTGAATTACAACTAAGTTATTAAACAACATAATTTAAAAAAAATCTTTATCTCTCTTTAGAACAAAGACATCAAAAATATAAAAGGAAAAGACATAGGATGTTATTAGTTTCGATATGTATTGGGTTACTTAAAATGCAGATTGCTTTCTGAATCCTTAAACCTGGAAGTCTAATTGTTGATATCTGTTCTTGTTACTGACTAACTTTCTCTTTTCTGGTCATGCTAATAATAATCCTAGTGCTATTTCTCTCTATTCCTATTTGTGGGAGTTCCTCAGTGTCTGTATCTTCCTTGGCTTTAAAACCAACTTTTCTAACAAAAAACTGAGGTCCATATGACCTCTTCATTTGCTGACCTTTCCCCCTCCCGACCCCTCAGCAAATTACTTTTAAACTCCCTGTCCTGTTTCAACCAAATGAAACAGAGGGATAGAGGTTTCCAAAATAATTACACTCCTACCAGATTTGTGGAGACTGACAGAGCAGAGAGCTGAAAAAAGCCTCTGCTGCTGTACAAGCAAGCAGATCTAGGACATGACACATTCCTTCTGCCCCAGTGTGCAGTTTTTCGTGGTCCTTGGAGGAGCCCAGGGGGATTTGGTGAGGATTTGGGTACATGGGTGCAGGTGAAAGGAGGGGACCCAAACCAAGAAGTCTGATTTACCTAATAATTGTGTCATTCATGAAACAATTTGTCTGCCTGCTTTTTAAAAATTTTTTTCTTTTTCTAATTTTTTTCTTTTTTTTTCCTTCTTTTTTTTCTTCCCCCCACCCCCCAATTTGTTTTTCTTAGCTTTACCCTCTTTGAACCAACTGATAAGAGCTTTCTAAACTTGTCCATATATGCAAACAGACTGAAAACAGAGTCCATTGACCTTGGTTCACTGCCTCAGAATAAGCTTCTCAGGGTGTTTTTAAGACAAGTATGTAAAATTCCAGGAAAAGTGATCGACAGTCTCAGAGTTTAATCTGAACTCCTTGAACTCAGAAGCAGGGCTGCTATTTCTGTGACAGATAATGACACACACTTTGTATACACCACTAATTAGTGTTACATTTATTCACATGTAGAAGCCTCAAGTGGGATTGTGGCCTCTTTGAGCTTGATGTTGTACAAGTCTATATGCACAAGAGAGAGAATGAAACACAAACCAAAAGTGAAAAGCGTTCAATAAAGTTTTCTATGTAGATTAGAGGTGGCCAAGAACTTTTCACCAAAATGCCAAGTATTTGAAATGAAAACTCTTTTTTGCACAAATGCATTTGTTTCGGTTACCTTTCTGTACAAGTCCCAGGCTTGGTCCACCCTGCACAGAAACTTCTTGCTGTCTGGAGAAGTACCAGGCGCAGGCACACATTGGTACACAGGGTAAAAACCTCTTTGGAAATCCAAATACTGGGTGCTGAAGCTCTTGTGGTCAATCCTGAAAGCTTTGTCATGACCCCTCGCCTGGATGTCCTGCTTGTGGAGTAATTTGTGTGAGCCCAGAGGTGGGAGATGCTCCCTGGCAAAGCATGGGGTGAGCTCCCTGCAGCCCCTCAAATGGGCACAGCGGCACCTCCGCTCTGGGGCTCGGGCTCTCGCTCGAACTGGGATGTCGCTGTTGAGAGGGATTTCCCACTTTATAAGGGGGAAATCGTGATGCACCTGGCACTCTCATGGTTTTATACTAATATCTGGGTAAACCCTAACCTTAGGTACAACCTGAGTTATTAACGCTCCACTGCAGAACATTTTTTACACCATCTTGGCTATGAAAATTAGATATTTTGAAATTCACACTTAGTTGCATCTTGAGGCAATTGGAAGAGACAAATAATATTCAAAAATAGTATTTATTAATCCTCATCACATACACAACCATTAAACTTATTTTTTAAAAATTCCTGATCTGGTACTGGGGTGGACTGAGTTATTTGCTGAGTAGCATCAGCGCACTCTTTCAATAAAGTGCTGATGAACTTTGAAGGTGAACTACCTTTTTTTGCTATTGTTCTTTTTGTTTGTCTGTTGTTGGTTTTTTGTTGCTGTTGTTGTTGTCTTGGGGTTTTTTTTCATAAATGAAGAGGAGCTATTTCTTTTCAGACAGTTTCATATATTGTAATTACTTCAGCCATCACAGTCTTTTATGTTTTGAACCACAAATTGTAAGGCAGATAGTTGGGATTGGACTGGTGGACATCCAAACTTGCAGTGAACCAAAGGAGACAGATAGTGTGCTGTGTCCCTCTTGCTCAATGGATTTCAGACCTCAAAACTTATATTTTCTGCATCACAAAAGAGAACCTAAAGTAAAATTAGAAGAAAGAGTTAGTGTGGATTAGTCTCTTTGAAATAGTGGGAAGATTTTGAGAAAATGTCCTAATTCAACATCTCTTTGTGCTGGCATTTTTATTGCAGGGAGTGGCAGAATTGTGTCCCACTCCTTCAATATACAGCTGACAGTGGTTTATTACTGCAAATTAAAGCAGTCTGCAGACCAATTTTAGATGTGTTGAGAGTGAACCAAAGAATTAGGAAACTGTTGCTTTCAATTTGGTTGTGAACTTGTTCTTTCTTAGGGATGTCAGGTTTGGTAGGCAAGACAAATCACGTGTTATATATTCATTTGTTTGTTCATGGCAAAGTACATCAGATGCATGGTATTTCATTGTTTCTGATCTCAAAGGCCCCCTGCCAGTGAAAAATAGTTATATAGATCATTTTTGATGGCATTTATGCCCAAGATGCTAGGCCCAGTCACTTCAAATATAATGGGTATATGTTGAAAACACCCAGGATCCTTTATGCTTTTTTTCATCTCAATGACAAAAAATAGTCATTAAGTCAGTTTAACAACTGGGATTGGTTTCTGACTGAAGGTAGAAAAGCAGATGGGATGTGTTGGGAATCTGCCCTGTGGCTGTCCACCTGCTGCTGTCTTCCTTTATCAATACACATCAGCTCCAAACGCCCACCTGCAAGTCAAACAGTAGCAGCTACAACCACACTTGCAGAGCATGCTATTACTGTGAGCAATTTCACTGATAAAGCCTTTGCCCAACAGAGATGCATCTACTAAACTGTATGTGCCATAATGCAGGAAAAATATGGGCTGTTGGAAAATATTACTGGACATTGTTTCTGTATGTTTTTCCAAAGGAAGAGATACTACAATGTGTGAAAATATGATTAGGAACAAATGCTGACTAATTGCAGACAAGAGTGGTCACAGGGGAAGGATTTGTTTTGGCTGCTGCTGAGAGCTTTCCTCTTTGAATTTTTAATTGGTCTTAAAAATCAGAACAGATACATCTGTTTTGGGAAGAAAAGTTGTTGAACTGTTGATAATTCTCAGAAGCTCTGAAACCAATACCTGGTTTGAATTTAACAATATAGGATGTAAGAACATGATGATAATTTTTTACTGTTAAACTCCTCCAAATAATCTGAGAGAGATAATGGCTTCTTCCTGCAAGACCATGAACCAACATAAAGAAAAATAAAACCATGGCCATAATAACCTTTCTGGCTTTGCTGGATTTTAGGCCATAGTGTTGGGAGAGAAAGCTGTTTATGCTGCTGAAAAACCACCCAGGGAGGGATGGAAAGGCACATCTCCTGGGATCACACATCTAAGGAGCTGTGGCACCCAGGAGAAAAGAGGGAGCTCATCGTGCCCTTGCATCCAGACCAGTCCTGCCAGCAGCAACCAGATCCCATCCCTTGGGCTCTGCACCCACACTCAGGATTGCATAGGCACAAACAAGCCCTTATTTTCATTTAGGTATAAGCTTCTAATATAGTGACCTTTTAAGCTAAACCTTTGGGGTTGGGTCCTTCTGATCAAATTAGTGTCATGTCAATGTCTATGTGTGAGCTGGTTTTGGTATAGAGACACTAGAGAGGGACAGCGGTGCTGGGCAATGATTCCTTTTACCTTAATGTAAATGTCTAAAAGCAGTCAGGTACACTGCCTTATACACGCCTGCTTCCCTCCCTTTACTGTAAAGAAAGCATATGATGTAAGTAAAGTTACACAAATTGTAAATTATATGCAGTTTGGCACTAGCAGGAATTCTATTTCAGTAACAGTGCCACCTTACTACCAAATTATAATTCATATATATTACTATAATAGTGTCTTCAGTTTTCTTGGAATTCATGCCAAGATACTGTTCAGATAGGAGTCACCACTTGGAATTAAAAGGCACATTGAACATTTCCTGTGACCTTAGCCAATGGTATATATAAATGGAATCAGATCATGTATATAATATGATATTCATTCTGAAATGACTGAAAACAAGAGAGCAGTGCCCACAATTAGAGCTATTGCAGAGGAAAAAATTACTGAGTTGGAGCACAATTGTTTAAAATTTTGACTCCTGGCCACAAACTGGTCTGTAATTAGACTGTGAACACAAATTTTGACAGACTATGGATGGATATAGATTTGGAAAATAAGTAAAGCAAGAAGGCAGCCTTAATTTTACTAAAGCTTCAAGTGTATAATTGATTCTAGATTGTATTCTAGATTGCCTGTAATTAATTACCTGTAGTTTGCAAAAGAGGCACAGTAATGGTGGTCGTGGAGAACGTAATTTGATAATTCCCATTGTGTTCCAGAAAAGGCAGAAAGGAGAGCATGAGACAGGTAGGTTGCATGACATGGTGGATGCTGCGTTTGCTTTGTGAAACACAGCACTGTTTGCTGCAGCAATCTGTGGGTGTTGTCAGGTGTCAATGGCTGTAACTTGTAACTCTGTTCGCTTATATATGATGGGAGATGTTGGAAATCGGAGCAAAAGCACCTTTCACAGAGTATCTTTTATTCCTGTGAAACTTCACCAAAATAGCTTAATACAACCTGGCTGTTTTCCTAAAATAGTGTTAGTAACTCAAAGACTTAACTCAAATATTCATAATCAAGTGTGTAAATCATTGCAGCAGCTAATTACCTTAGTAGAGCAGGCTATAGGAAGAATGATGCTCTATTCAACTCATGCCAAAGACAGTGATACTTACATAATTATACTCTATAAATAATGTTTCCACATATAATTGTGCATCTTCTGGATGTGCTGTGATGTGGCTTTTCCACCCAGAGCTGCAGGAAAAGGGGAGGATGAGAAGCGGTACCTCAGTGGGAGCTCTGGCCAAAGGCAGAATTGCTGCGAGGTGCTGGTGCAGGCTGAACTTTTCTGTGGCTCCTGAAAAAGCTGTATTTGAAGCTGCTCAGTGCTGCCTTTTAGAGATGTACTCTGTATCCTCTCCAGAACAGCCTGTACTTGAATGAGGGTGGTTGTGTGTAACCTCTTTTTTGGAGTATCTCGGTCACCTTTAACATGGGTGCAGAACAGGGAGGAAAGGGGCTGTTGAAGCCACATCCCATCTTCTCACACAACCTAAAGGAAAACCAGAATCTAGACATGGTGGAGATCTTGTTATTTTCTGTAAAAAATTCTGTTCACTTCAAGTATATTTTGATTACCCAAAGGTTCTAACATACTGTTTATTATCATATGCTTGTATATATAGATATATAAGCATGTTATGTTTTAAATTAGAGATTGCATCATCTAAAAACTACCTCACAAGTTCACTGAGCATTTCTGAAAGTGAAAGAAATCATGCATCCAAGCAAAATTGAAAATGGAAACTGAAAAGGTAAGGAAAAGAAAGAAGATTAATTACTATTCCTGGTCTTTGATCACTATTTTCGCCAAGTAGCTGAGACTCATGTATTTCAATCTAGCAACAGAGATATCCTGAATAAATGAGAGCTATCTGCACATCTTGCACAGCAAGCTATGCTATTATAAAAGAGCATGAAGGCTTTGGACCTAAGGTCTCCAAGTTAGGAAATGCCAGAAAAAAATTACAAAGACAACCTTATTTTTTCCCCTTTATACAGACATGTTATAATACAGTCTTTAGCTCTCAGTTCCCCAGCTATTTTTGCTCTAATTTCTGCTTTAATCTGCACAAAGAGGAAGAGTGCTGACTGTTTAAGAACTGCTCCTCAGCAGTTTGTTTTATCCTGCTTTAGTCTTCAGCTTTTGGCCTGGTTTACTGGCACTGAAATTAGGGGACAGTTGTCCAAAGCTCCCTCTGGAGTCAGTGAAGAAACATTAGCACTTCCTCAGGGTTTTTCAGTTCAGTGTAAAATCTGAGTTACATTCTGGAATTATTTCTTTCTCTGCTTTCTGCGGCAGGGAGCCTAAGGTGAATAAGTGCCTGTATCATGCACTTTGAGTGAGTATCTGAAGTTAGGTGGAATTAAACTGGTCCATAAACCTTGTTTACAGCACCTGGTTCTGCTCCTCTTCTTAAAACAATGCTTAATTTCACTATATGATTTGCCATGATACATATTACTTCAATGTCTGAATGCTTTGCAGATTATAACTTTTTTCCCTCTACAATGAGGGGATAGCACAACTCCAGTTTGCCTGTTGATAGCTGAGACCCCAAGTAACTTTTAAAACATACTGTGCTAATAGATTTTGGTGTACTTTGCATTATATATGGATTAAGAAGGAGCTCTCGTTGCCTTTGCCTGTAGCTCTGTGTAGATACGTGATCTCCAGATCAGCTTACGGTATTCAGAACAAGTCCAGAAAATGCACTTCATGAGTCCCTCTGAGGATTCTGGTGCAGGCAACCTCACAGGATGCTCTCTCCTAGAAAGGGCAGAGTTTCTTTCTCTGCAGCAGCATTCAGTTAGCTGAACTGCACAGCTGTCTTCTCCTTCCCTTGCCTCATTCATCAGTCTGGCTTACAATTTCTGTTAGTCTGGGTGTTTCTGCTCTGGGTCTCCCTTCCTCTTGGACCCCTTCTCCCAGGCACCTCAGTCTGGGCTTTCACTTCCCTGACCACATCAGGGACCTTTCCTTGCTCAGCTACCTTGGTCCAGGAGAAGGGGCTCCCAGGAATAGCTCTTTGCAGGAATATCATTAAGGAAGGTGTCTTGGCACTGAGTAACCATCTTGGCTCCTGTTTGAAGCTACATCTGAAAGGTCGCACGTCCACCAGCGTGTAGGTCAGCTCCAGGACTCTGGTGGGACTCTGGTTCAGATAAATTACCTTCCACTTGCAGTAGTTTTTCTTGTAGCATTTTTGGCTTTGCTTGTAGGTTTCTCAGCCAAAGAAAAGCCTGACCTCGTTAAAATATTGGCCCTGTGGGCTTTGTGTCATGCCATGAGTGCTACTACTTACACTTACCACAGGGAAAAAAGCATGCCAGCCTTCAAAGTTCAGAGGTTGAATCAAACATGACTTCCAACTTTCCTACATTTCAGGTTTTCCATATCAACATTTTGACTCAAGTCTGAATGTTTTGAAAATTCAGAGGCCAGAAAGTCTGGAGTCCACTTTGGGATTTTAATTTAATCCCACTACTCTTGGAATCAAACACACAGTTTTCCATCTGATTAGACTGAGTTTGGACATAGTCACTATAAACACTGGTTATTTTATTTTAGCTAGGAATGATTTGGAGCACTTGCTCTAAGAGTATAATGCTGAAGTCATAAGCTAAGTTAAACAGAAATCAAGAAGTAGAGTTAATGTTTACAGTTGCTAAAATATTTTAAAAAAATCACAAAGAGCAACTTTGTATTAGCTTATTATGTCTTTCATGCTCACAACTTGCTTTTCTGGCCAGAAGAAGAGAAAGAGCAGATGTAGAGGCAACACGCTTGGCGGGTGTTTCCAAAAGCATTCCTCAGTCATCACCTTTTAAAGCCGAAATCATCTTATTCACGGGACATTTTGTTTCTGTGTCCCACTGTTCAAGCACCCGTTCATTTATATCTATGTCATTATAGCGTCGCTATACCAAGATCTTGAAAGGTTCCGGCGACTTTGCACATCTCTCATCAGAGCTGCTGGGGCAGCAGCCACCCCAGCTCTCAGATGCCTTATCGCAGCCTCTGTACCGCTCAGTGTCAAACGTTGTTATCTGTCTCTACATCCATCCATGCTGAGAAATCTATACATCGCAAAACTTCCTTGCCTTTTATCTGGCAGATGCCTTCCTCTGTTTCAAAGATAGATACTTCCCTTACGACTGAAGCAAGGTCTCAGCCACGTCAGCCCCTCGAGCTGCGCTGTTGGCACCATGGTGATGACCAACTGACGTGGTCAGCAGCGTGCAGCTCAGAACCACAGCCTTCTCTGGTCAGTAGTTTGGCAGCCACACAGGCAGATGCATCTTTCATGCTTCCACTCAGCTTCTCTCATATTGCTGGTAAAACTGACCCTGGTTTTAACTGCTTAGCTCTATGATATGACCTATAAAATGACCTCGTTCAAGGCTTCTGCCGTGGGTTTTGCTGGCTCCCCCCATGAATGAATGAGGCACACAAATGACACATAAGCCTTCTGTTAAATAGGCATGTGGAAGCTCTCTCTGTTTAGGTTCATCTTGTGTGGATGTTCTCTACTGGAGCCATAGACTATAAAATTTTTATATATTATATTTTCTCTTTCCATTTTTGAGTTAATTTTTGTGGAACAAATACTCTCAGAACAACGTGGGTATGCAGGCAGGTTTTGAGTTCAAAAATCGTCACCTGTCTAGTCCTGTGGAAACATGCTAGACAAATTCTACCAAAGGTATGAAACCTGTTGACTCAAGCACACAAAAGAAAAAAATCAAACCAAGAGTTATTTGAACCCAAGCAGACAGCAGATGAAGTTTAAACCTTAGCAAAGATCCTTTCCCGAAAGAGGACATCTACTGAAGTCTCACGTCCTTGAGTAGTCCTTTTTAGTGGAAGGACGGGATAGTTCACTTGTTGAAGGTGGAGCTGTGAAAAACAGTCAGTTCTCCTGTCTTTAACAAAGCAACACATGAAGGAGAAGACTGCAAAATTAAGGATATGTGTGTAGAAACATGACTTGGGTAGATGCTTTCAAGAAATGGCCGTTGTAGATGGGAATTCCCAGCTAGTAGGTTATGCCAGACAGCTGATCCTCTGATTGCTGATGATCAGGCTAGTTTGAGCTGTGCCATGGCTCACTTGGCCTAATCTTTCTCCTGTGTTGCTCTTTTAGCAGATAGGACAAGCTGCAGCAGCTGTATCTCCTTGTTACACTAACACCATGCAGCTTCTCCCTCCTAAGTAATGGTGAGAGACTCCATGTGTCCAATGCACACCTGAGTGGTAACTGTCATGGCCGAATACAAGGTTTCATAACACCCAAAATGTTCATGAATCCCAGCCTGCAATCTGGGCATCATGAAGCTTTACATCTCAACGTGCCAGCAAGACCAGTGCAGTTCTCCCACCTTTGCTCTCCCATCTGGAAATGGTTCCGCATCTGCCCTAAACGGCCTATTGCATGTGACAAAGGAAGAAAATCCTCATCATTTTTCCCCTCTGAAGCCTGCCCAGCAGCAAGCCACAGTCACACACCACACTGTAATTTGGGGCATTTCTGTCAGCCATAGAATCATAGAATCATTTTGGTTGGAAGAGACTCTCAAGATCGTCAAGTCCAACTGTTAACCTAACGCTGGCACTAAACCATGTCCCTGAGAGCCTCATCTACTCATCTTTTAAACATCTCCAGGGATGGTGACTCAACTTCTTCCCTGGGCAGCCTGTTCCAATGCCTGACAACTATTTCTGTGAAGAAATTTTTCCCAATATCCAATTTAAACCTCCCCTGGTGCAACTGGAGGCCATTTCCTCTTGTCCTATCACTTGCTACTTGGGAGACCAACACCCTCCATGCTACAACCTCCTTTCAGGTAGTTGTAGAGAGCCATGGACAATGCCTCGCTGTGGCCCTTGCAGAGACAGGTAAAGGGTGAGCAGCAGCTACCCAAGTCAGCCCTGAGAATCCCCACTTTATGATGGGGGACATCATTCAGGGACTAAATCATGTGAAACATATGAATAAAAACAGAATAAACCCACTGTAAAGTATTTTTAGTATCACTGAATCTTGGAAAAGTGGAGAACACTTCTCATTGAAATGTGTCTTTGTAATTCATAAAAATCCTGTGCATGAGAAATACCTTTTTACACTTTGTAAACCAGGCTGAGCGGATTTTTATGCTCCCACGTAACTTTTGTTTGATGCATGTTTTATTCCTCTTCTAGATGGCGCCAGTGTCTCATTACTGAGAGGACTCCTTTCTCTTCATGGACCTTATTTTCACAATTCAATTCTAATGACTGCTCGTCTAAAACACTGAAATAGGTGTTTGTCAAGATGCAGCTTTGCATCCCTTTCTGTTGACTTTTGCCAACTGCTATTATTTTTCACTCAGTCTTGAATTTATGGCATGGGATGCCTTCTATAGATGTTCCTTTTCCTAGTATTTCTTTTACATCTGTTTCATGCTTTATTATTGTTATATAGCACATGCTAGTCTACATGAAATATGAAAGAAGATTAATAATGTTCCTCAAATTTTTCTGTACTCCTGAATGACTCAGGAGAGCAGCCCCATAGTAACAGCTACTTTCTAAGAGCAGAACAGAACCTGCGTATAGTGAGTTATCTGAGTTCATGTTTAAGGAATAAATTGGAGGTGCTGCTTGGTTCACCTCCCTATAAAAAAGGCTTTGTGGTGCTCATTCATAGGTCCATTTTTTCTTCTGTACGCCACTGTAGTTCTAAAACTCTTCACTGCCTAATGTCAGTTGGTTCTTCCTGCAGGACAGACGTCTCTGGTTATGAAGAAATAAGTTTTCCCATGCTTCAGCTGTTTCAAGAGAAGCTTATGGCTTTTACTTTCAGATGCACCATGCAAAGACCCAAGAAAAGCAGCCGTTAGCTGAAAAGAGTTATTTTTAAGTACCATTTTGGATTTTAAGGGTTATATAGCTCTGTAAAGTATGAACCAACTTTTCTATCAGTCTACCCTCCCTGGGTAACAGATTTTTGATTATATTGCTCTGCTAGTCAAAACCCATATCTGTCACAAGGTTTTCTACAACATCTGCCATTCAAAAACCCAAGTGCCCTCAGTAGAACTGGGATTTTTTGGCCTTTCAAGTGGGCATGCTGGAAGACGAAGGAGAATTTTGCAGCATACCTGAAAGTTAATCACAGTTTGTATAATTTTGATTTCCTGCAGGGTCTCATTCCCCATCTGCAACCTTGAACTGAAAACATCTGTCTGTGACTCACTGTTTTGATGCCGAGATTTGTTTCAGCAGCAAGCAGCTGCTTGGGTGGTGCAGGGAGGAGGGAGCTTTGCTGCAGGGGATGTCTGTGCCCTGGACGTCGTGCTTTTCTGCCCAGCTTCTAGCATGGGTGTTGCTCTGCACCTCCAACACCTCAATGCCACAGCCTTGGTGACACTGAGAGCCTGCTCTTTACAGCCCTGCAGCCTGGCTTTTACTCACAGCTCTGCACCCTCTAACTGAAGCTGCTCTAGCAGGATTTTCCAGACCTTCTAAAGCAGTGGTTTTCCCTGTTGGCTTCATGCTCTTGCCATTTATCATTCTTCCTTCATGGCTTTGTGCCTGCAAACCCAGATATTTTTATGATGGATTTTCATAGGAGTCAACTACCACTGGCATGAGACTGACACCTTATTTCCCATCTTTTGTGCTTCTTATTTTGTATGTTTTTAGTTTACATTAGAGAAACCCAAAATATAGTTTGTAATAAAGTAGATGGAAGTCATTTAGATACTCAATAAATGTTGTCCAATAATACACATGCACAGAACCTTAACAACCAGTAAATGTGCAATGTTTGCATCTAATAGGCATATTCTCATCAGCACTATGGGAACAAGTAGCAGGGTGTTCAAGTGAGTCCCAACAAATTGTGTGTAGCTGTAGGGAAATAACACAATCATCGTCACTGCCACCAGCCGCACTGGATAAGAGATCCAGAGGAAGATGCTCATCTGGATCCCCATCACTGCTCTTCCTGGCTGATCACTTGGAGACTTTTTACTTTTCCCCTCTCTCTCCTATGGGTTATTTTTTATTTCTTCCTAAAGTAACTTTCAGCATTAGAGTGGTTGTAAGTGGTCAGCTACAGATCCTGCAAATAAAACTGCATGTGCTCCTCTCTGAACATCCTTTGTGCAACGTCTTCTGCCATCCTGTAGTGACACTGTATTGTCCCTAAAAATAGCTCATATGCTTGGATCGTATGATATAAGAAGACTTTCTGGTCTCCTTTTTGACATACATTAGATATGGGGAGAATACGTATGTATATAAAAGGAAGTTTTGAGTTCAGACTAAAACCAGCTTCATTAAGGGATTTTATTCCTGAAGTGACTTCAGTAGACAAAAGGCACAGTTTTAATCCAGATGACTGCAAATTGTTGTATGAACCACTCTACAGGTAGCAACTTGCTTTCTTCCTTTAACAGGAACTGGGAGGGACTTTAACTAACTCTGTACATATAAATAGAGATCAAAGAATGCTCACACCCACAGCTTGCACAGAATTCGGTAGATTATCGGAAAGGTTAAAAAACCCTTAATCAAATAGTAAGTGGCAAAACTATGTGACAAATAGGCATCCAAAGAACTCACTAAGAGGTAGCACAAAAATGAACATGCTTGAAATTCTGCTCTCCCTATTCACAGAAGACCAATTCACTTTACAAGCAGCTTTGACTTCTCTTAGAGAAGTGATTCCAAGTCAGGTTTTAGGTATTTTTAGTATTTTATAGTGTGACTGCTAATTTTTCCAAAAACACAAGGGAGAAGTCTGACCTTTTCAAAGATAATCTGAAACTTCACTATGAACAGGTCTAATAGAGGCTTCGCCACTCTGTGGCTCATGTCACATGAAATCTGTTAAGAAAAGCTATTAAAGCCAGCTACAAGAAGAGGGAGGGGGCTTGTGTCTAATGAATTATCCAGTTTCATGTGAGGTATTTAAGCTTGTGGGTGCTGTGGCTGGATGTGCAGGCATTCTGCCCGTGTTTACACTGTTACCATGCTGCCGACAGCACCCCGAGACCAAACCCTGTGCCATTCTTGCTGTCCCCATGCTGCCACACACTGGGGTGGCTGAGTGACCCACTGCTGCCTGCAAGGACAGGCTATCCTGCGCAGGACACAGCTGGCACATCTGGTTGTGCACAGACCTTGCACCACCCTGCCAGGGCATCTCCTGCCTCAGTGCTGCTTCAGTGCCAAGGGATACGAATTTACCTCACAGCCTGAAGAGACTTTTATGCTTGAGTAGGTGCTGTTCGCAGCCTGTCCTGGCTTGAATGTGTGTCATCTCACTCCCCACATCTTGGCAGAGGCAGCCCAGATGGGCAGGCCTTTGGGGAACAGACTACTGTGGCACTCAGTCAGATTTAGAGGATACATGGAGAAAGAAAACCCAAACAAGAGTGATCTCAACAATATGTCCTGATTTTTCCCTGGTGATTTCTCCTAGTGTTAGTCGGGTGTATGAGTATCTGTCTTCATCTGCGTGTCCCACCTGGGCACACGGGGAAGCATGCACCCCACTTTGGGGAGCCTTGTTGTCCCACAGGCCAGGGGCAGAGTGAGCCCTCTGAGGCCACAGCCATCGAAGATTCTTGTGGTATTACCTGTCTCTTGCTGAACTTCCCTGGTCAGTTCCCCTTGTGTGTTTGTATCCCAGGATGCATTAGGAAAAGTGTGACCAGTAAGTTGAGGGAGGTTGTCCTCCCCCTCTACTGTGCCCTGCTGAGGTCACATCTGGAGTACTGTGTCCAGTTCTGGGCTCCCCAGTTTAAGAAGGACAAGGAATAACTGGAGGAAGTCCAGCGGCAGGATATGAAGATGATGAGGGGTCTGGAGCATCTTTCTTATGAGGAAAGACTTGAGAGAGTTGGGCCTGTTCAGCCTGGAGAAGAGAAGGCTGAGAGGGGATAAATACCTCAAGTGTGGGTGTCAAGAGGATGGGACCAGACTCTTTTCAGTGGTGCCCAACAATGGGATGAGGGGTAATGGGCACAAACTGAAACACAGGAGGTTCCATCTAAACATGAGGAGAAGCTTCTTTACTTTGAGGGTGCCAGAGCACTGGAACAGGCTGCCCAGAGAGGTTGTGGAGTCTCCTTCTCTGGAGACATTCAAAACCCACCTGGACACATTCCTGTGCCATCTGCTCTGGTGAACCTGCTTTAGCAGGTGGGTTGGACTAGATGATCTCCAGAGGTCCCTTCCAACCCAAACCATTCTGTGATTCTGTGACACCAGGCCGCATGCAGAGGCTTCTGTGGCTTCTGCAGGGCTTTCTCAGGAGACGGCCTGTGAGACTTCAGCTTTGCCCGTGGTGTCTGTGAGTAAGGAGAGCAGAGGTATTAAGCCTGGCAGCAGAAGCAGAAATAAAACGTGTGTTGCATGACTATGTGTGCCTTGCATTCCGACTCATCACGTTAGAGCTCTCAAATCCCGCCCCGCTCCTTCCTCGCACCCAAGTATAAATCTCCGGGGACAGTCGCTCCCCCTCTCCCATGGCCTAGGTCTGTAGTGCCTGCAGCTGCTCCTGAGTTGTGTTGCTTTTTTCTGAGGCTCATAAGCTCCTTCAGTGGAAGAAAGTGTTCAGGGCTTTACTCCAGGCTAGAAGAAGTCCTCAGTGTGCTGGTGATTTGGCTGTGAACTCCGTGTTGTCTCATGGACAGCTGCTCTTGTTCTCTCTTCTTCTGTGACAGGAGGAAGCCACCGTGGGGAAAGCAATGATCTCAGATAGTCTGAGCCACAACATGAACTAATGTGGTTGGAGTCCTTCCCAGCACTTCCAAAATAAGTTAGGAATTAGAATTTTACTCAAAAGCTGTACCTGCTCTTTGTCAATGGTGTTACCCTGTTTCCCCCAAAACAAGACCTATTCCTAAAATAAGCCCTAGTATGATTTTTGAGGATGCTCAAAATGTAAGCCCTACTCCAAAAATAAGCCCTAGTTACAGTTCATTTAAAAACGCCAATTTAAATAGCGTCCAGGCAGCTATACATGTAAAAAAGTAATAAGTTTTCGAGCAAGAATTAATATAAGACCCTGTCTTATTTTTGGGGAAACAGGGTAGTAGATGCTGTACAAGAGACACACTTGACTTTTAGATATAGCACAAACAGCTTCCACTAAATTTACTTTCAAACATTGACATTATAACGTTCTTCAGAAACTGCATGATAGTAACAATCGACTCTTAAAACTGAGAAAGAAGAAATACACAATGACAAGTGGAAAGGTGAGGAAGGTTTATAGTCTTCAAGTCAACATCTTTTCTGAGACAAACCCAAAAGATCTAATAGCTGCTAGGATATAACACATTTATTGATCAGGTCAGGAAAATGAGAGTTTTCAGGACTACCTGAGTAATGCAAAATTGGTTTTGTCTGTCTGTTCAATTCATCAGAATTAACTGCAGGTATAAGTTATTTTCTTTTTCATTTCTGGTTCCTGTAGAGGGTGTTGAAGTACTTCTTAATACGATCTCTGCATATGTTTATTTTGCTGGTTCATAAAACTGCAGATAAACTAAAATGCATCTCCCAAAATTACAACCCGGATTAGAGTTCTTTGCTCAAATCAACGTGTAGACTTGTTTTTCAGAATTTTTTCGTCTGTTTACATGGAGATATTATTGAACTGGAGACCCGAAGTGTGAGGACCACTGTATAAAGAAGTCCACTATCTGCATTGTTGGCCCTTTAAAATTGAACTGCCTGTGTAGTTTCTTTGGAGCACTCTAGCTCTGCTGGGCTATTCAGTTCGGGGAGCTGCTGCTCTCCTGGGCTCCTTTCTGTCACAAGTAGAAAGTGTTGCCTTGAAGACTCTGTCCCTTCTGACAGACATGAACCTGTCGCCTTGACATATAATCTCTCATCGACAATAAAACCAGCAAAGCCCATCAGTCTTCATTGGCACCTGCCAAGGAGAGAGGACAAACACGTAATGAACCTTGGTGATGTTGTCCTCAAGTCTTGCTGTGATGGCTTGGGAGCTGATGTGCTGGACGCAGTATAACAATTACTTACAATAGAATGGTACTGGAGGGACTATTTAAGGTGCCATATAATTTAGCTATGGTTGATAACCAGAAACACGTACACTTTAAAAGAAAACGCCGCATTTGAGAATCAGTGTTTCTTTGCCTTAATTAACACTTTCGTATTTTGCAGTCTTCATCTCCCTGGACACTTCAGCTAGGCAGTGCTGTTACCAATACACCAGAGTGTGGGAAGGATCTGCTCTAAGTGAAAACTCCTCTACATATTTCCCTAAATATAATAGATATATTTTAGCTATTTCTGAATGTTTTGCAGACTTGTTTTCCATACCCTTATGAAGATAACTGCTTAGTGGAAGTTCCTTTCACCAGTAGACTGGAAAGGAGAACTACAAAGTGCCTCAAATATTACTTTCTTCTGGCATACAATCATACAGAGACAACAACCTAAACTTATTTCAAAATTAATGACCATACCTTTTATTCACTTTCATTATTTTCTCACTGGCAAGGCCAAGATTTTCATGTGTACCAGAATTCAATGCATGTTGATTCACTGCAAAGGACCTCTGTTACTGCATAGGTGAGTAAATTTGCCTTAAAAAGAGAACTTTTCCCGTTTGGCCATGCATACACTAGACATCTGTAGAGTTTTAGCTTTCTGATTGCTTAGATCGAAGTCAATAAGCTATTTCCTGAAGGCTTTTTATTGCTTTTGCTATTAAGTTGCTAAGGACAACAAACCTTCAAACAAAAAACATCCAGATGGATTTCAGTAGATAAAGATTTGGTTTAGTGTAGGTAGCCCAGCTCCTTACAGTCAGATGCACTCCAAAAACTCAGGCTGGTCCTTCGGCTTCTTTTGGGAGTTTTACAATCATTTATGTACCTAAGCAAGCTATTTGCACCTTGTAAACTTGGTTTTGTACACACACCCTGATTAGTGAAATATCACTCCATCACCAGACAGACATGCAGTCACAAAGTCAAGACACAGAAGTGCCAGTTCAAGCCTTGCTCTGGAGTCAAAATGAAGGTTACATAAATAAAATACCTGGTCTTTCAGACTGGAGAGCCGAAGACAGGTGGGTTGTAAGACTGACCATCACTTACCTTTGTGCACTTTTGGTAGGACTTCTGGGATAATTTATTCACCCCAGCTTCATAGGTTACCTTGGGTCAGGCAAATCATTCTTTATTTAGACTCCAAGCGCTGCCCTGTGCTGACAGACAAGTGCTTGTGCATCACCAGAAAAGAAGTCTAAACAGGCACCCTTTATATTGTCTATCAGTATTCTGATATTGTTGTTTTCTCTGCTGCAATGGAACCAAAGAAAGTCATAAGCCTGATGGTGTTCTCCACGTGTTCATTGCACTGAGGGTCGAAGGGAATAGGGACTCACTGGCTAATTTATTCATCACCATTGGTTTGAGGTACAATTCAGTAATGTCTCCCACAAAAGCAACTCCTTTGGCAGAGTCTCTCTTCTCCTGGACATGTCCACATATTTTTTCTCTCTTTTGCTTCTCATGGGAAATGTTCAACCCCTGTTACTGTTAAATCTGTATGCATGCCCTGCCAAAGTGACAGTGGTTTTGTAAAATCTCTTTGCAATCTACTCCTTGGGCGAGATATTGATACCAAAACCAGGAATGCTCAGCTCCTTACAATTAGTGTTGGTGTCTTTGCTTGGTAGGCAATTGTTAGTATATTTTCCAATATCTTTTCCCTACTTCAGGAGTCACCCCCCCTTTTTTTTTTGTGACCAAGGAGCCTTTCCCTGAATTCAGATCTGTCTGTTTTGTCATAATCTCGTTATATATTTACTCAGAAATCTGCTGTTTACCAACCAGATCGTGCTTCAGCTCTTGTCCTGAACCTCTGAATTACCAGAGAAGATGACTCTGCTATAATAAGTTTCAGCCATTCCTATTCTTCAGCTCATTTCCGAGATCTGTTGCAATTCCCATGGCTACAGCTATACTAGTAATACTTCTGCTGAACCATTCTCTCACATGGAACTGAATGGCCCTGGTCCATATTGCAGAACGTTGACTGCCTCAATCTTTCTGATTCTCTGTCTTTTCCAAATGACCTTTCGCAATGATCCTGTTACCTTCCAAATCATGCACGGAAACTGGGAGAACACAGGTTAGCATTCCCCCTAACAGATTGTTTTAACCATTTAACACTGTAGATCACATGGGAACATTTCTGGTGTCTGATAACATCTCGGGGCATGCATTATTTCACACATAATTGTAGCCTGTATTTCTTAAAATAGCTGTTTTATAGACTCTTGCTTTTCCCAGAAATCTCTATTTAGTAGTCAGACTTCTCGATGTTCGGGTTTTTTTTTTTTTTCCAGTAAATAACAACTAAGGTTTACATTTCTTCCTATTGTAAACTAGTAGTGTTTACTACTCATCTCAAATCTTAAATACACAGAGCAATTAATAACAGTTGTCAGAACCTCCCCATCCCTGTATTTGAGAAGTTCTCAGGAATGGCTTTCGGGGCTCACAGTACGCTCATGACCCTGTTGCCAGTCTTCCCCTATCTCAGAAGCTGAGGATATTTCTTTTCTCATTGGATTCCCCCAGTCCTGTCCAGTTTCCATGAGCCCCCCCTGCCAACCAGGAGCCAACACCAACATCCAGTGCATGGTGATGGAGTCAACAAGAGGAGACAATTTCGTTACCTCTCCAATGACTCTGTCTTTGCTTCTCTCCTCACTGGGCACCACATTTTGTCAGGACCTCCTTTCTCCTGCTGCACAGCAGCTATCCTTCCCTGCTAGTCATAGAATTGTAGAATAGAATCACAGAATCGTTTCAGTTGGAAGAGACCCTCAGGATCATAGAGTCCAACCAGAACCTAACCTAATTCTAGCACTAAACCATGTCCCTAAGAACCTCGTCTAAACGCCTTTTAAACATCTCCAGGGATGGTGACTCCACCACTTCCCTGGGCAGCCTGTTCCAATGCCTGACAACCCTAACCACGAAGAATTTTTTCCTAATATCCATGCTACAACCTCCTTTCAGGTAGTTGCAGACAGCGATCAGGTTTCCCCTCAGCCTCCTTTTCTCCAGGCTAAACAGTCTGAGCTCCCTCAAACGCTCCTCATCAGACTTGTGCTTCAGGCCCCTCACCAGCTTTGTTGCCCTTCTCTGCACTCTGTCTAGTACTTCAACGTCCTTCTTACGATGAGGGGCCCAAAACCGAACACAGGATTCAAGGTGGGGCCTCACCAGCAGCGAGTACAGGGGCACAACCATTTCTCTAGTCCTGCTGGCCACACTATTCCTGATACAAGCCAGAATGCTGTTGGCCTTTTTGGCCACCTGGGCACACTGCTGGCTTGTGTTCAGCCAGCTGTCAATCAAGACCCCCAGATCCCTCTTTGCCAGGCAGTTTTTCCAGCCACTCTTCCCCAAGCCTGTAGCGCTGCCTGGGGTTGTTGTGACCCAAGTGCAGGACCCAGCACTTGGCCTTGTTGAACCTCATACAATCGGCCTCAGCCCAGCAATCCAGCCAGTCCAGATCCCTCTGTATGGCCTTCCTACCCTCCAGCAGATCAACACTCCCACCGAATTTGATGTCATCTGCAAATTTACTGAGGGTGCACTCGATCCCTTCATCCAGATCATTGATAAAGAGATTAAAGTCTCTGCCTAGCTGCTGTTTTCTTGCTTCTCTCTACCTATTGCAGACTTGCTTTGATACACTTCCTACAACTGAATGAAATCTGTTAACAAAACCATTCTTTCCTTTGTTTCTTGATTTAAGAGTTCACCAACGACAGTTTACATGCCTTGGTTCTTGCCCTCCTGCAGACAGCAATTAGATGTTCAAACCCAAGACAACCTTCAAAGAACCCAACTCTCCCTCCTTCTGAATTAATCTAGGCACCAAAAGCCTCATTCTCTCCCAGCACTATTATGAATTACACCATCCAAGGTTTTGCCAAGCCCAGCTTTACCAGCCTAGGCCCTGGAGAAGAAACAAGCATTTGAAATCTCAATATTCTTTCATAGCTGTGTTAGCAGCAGTCTACCTCTTTCTATTGCTGTCCACAACTTATTAATACTTTTCCAAACAGAAGTGGGCATCATTGCTATGAATAAACCATAATTCCTACACGAGAATTCCTAATCTCTCTCAGTTCAGGTCTGAGTGTTGATCTGTGTGCTTTGCTGTTCAGTCTGTCTTTATCTATTGACTAGTGATGCCACAGGAAGAAATCTCTGCCTACCTCCTGTGTCATTCTAGTTACAGTCTGACAAGCACTAAACGTGTCTGAATTAGTCACCTTGTGCTATTAAAAAAACAAAATTTAAAAAAAAAAATCCACCCTTTTCCCTTGATTCCTTTTGACTCTTCTTACAATTCATGAAGACCCTTTGCAGCCTTTCAGAAATTTTCTCTCTTAAAATTTCCTCATGGCTATCTTCTTTTTTTTTTTTTCCATGGAGTTGTAACCTCACTTAGGAAGGTGTTTCAGTTCCAGCACAGACCAGATGTGGCCTACTGGTTATTCTATAAAAACAGATTCTCCTGCATCAGACATATATCTTTCAGGTTAAAATTTATCCCCTGGTCTTAAAGTTAAGGAATTAAGTCCTTTATTAAATCCTTAAATAAATCCTTCAGGAGTAAATTAATACTGAAATATTTCTACCTTAAGGTGGAAACCACAAGAAGGTAAATCTTTTTCTAGGGATGCCCTGATGTTGTATTTCGCTTTCTAATCATAAGCAAGTAGCTGCCTTCCTCCTCTTCCCTCCTCTAAGTCGTATATGTCAGAATCAGGCTGCTTGCACAATGTTAAACCTCTGGAGGCAGAGACACCTGCTGTAGGGAGGAAAACCTGTTGCAGTGGTCAGTTTGATCATCACCTGTACAAATAGCTGAGCTCATTGCAGTGACTTGCTTGCCAAGTGAACCTCAAAATGCATCTGAGTCAGCTTCTAGGAAATACTGGAGAGGTGTTGGTACTTGTGACCAGTGTTTGGTAGGAAGCTGAGTATCAGGATCTCTCTGGCTGTACTGTCAAAATTACTCCTGGCACCTTGTGCTAGACCAGAAAGAGGCAGAGATGGAATTCCAATAATTGCATGAGAAAACGGTGTAATGGCAAAAAAATTCCTTGGGAACAGAGGATACTTCTAGAGTAAAAGGAGCACATACCAGACAGATGAACTTCATTTGAACCATAAGGTATTCACACTGTTGGCACTTAACTTAAGAAGGTCACAGATCAGTATTTAACGGAAGTGCGCGTGGTTTGAAGTGTAGTGTTCAGTAGAGGAAAAGTAATGGAAAATCTTTTACTGAGTAAAGGGCAGGGCAGAACATTGCAACGTTCAAATAGGAAATGTGGAAGAACAGCTGAAGTCTGGAAAATAGGACAGAGAGACTTGAGTGGAAAATTTAAATTAGGATATAGTACAATAGGTATATCAGAAACTGATGGGACTCGTGGTGTTACTGGGTGCAAAGTATTTTTGAAAGATGAAGAGGCCTGTGCTGATGGAGGAGATACGCTCTATGTTACAGAAAACTTAAATCATGTTAACTAAGTGTTCACAAAGGAACATGGAATCCTTGTGGTTTATGAAGGAAAGATATAATATTAGCATGTAATATTATATTATATGATCATATTATAAGTAGGATTATACTCATATTATTTTCTAGTATATTATTGTTACTACATAATATTACATTATAAAATCACAGAACAGTTGTGGCTGGCAGATACCTCTGGATATCATCAAGTCCAGCCTCCCTGCTTGAGGTAGGGTCAGCTGGAGTAGGTTGCCCAGGACTTACTTCATGAAGGAATAATATTAGCATGCAGTGACTCTTACCATGGAGGTGCTATTTTGTAGTTGTGACCATGATGTACTTGGAATTACAACTTTTTTTCAGCAACAAAAGGAGCAAGAAAGCCCAAACAAACAAGTAAAACCCCCTTACAGCTGTTAAATTTTACAAAGGGGAACTACACAAAAGTGAGGATGTTTATTCAGAAGATGTTTACAAGGGCATTGAATCTCTGCACACAACTTTGGGACCAGTTAAGGATATCATAGTGGAGAAACAAAGCACATGCTTTCTGCTAATTGAAAAAGATTAGAGAAAGCACAGAAGGAAGGCAGCATAGATAAACATAATTGAAAGGAATGCTATTAAAAACAAGAAGACTTCCATTGAGCAGCTGAAGTCCTGCCCAAATAGGGTGAATAGAAAGATCTGTAAGCTGTAATTAAGTGCAAATATGTAGCGAGGCAGGCCAAAAAAACTCCTCCTAACCCGCCCCCAAATCCAACTAATTCAGGAAATTATTTACTAAAAACTATTAATAAAGCCTAAAACCACATCAAGAGCAGGAAGCCTGTTGGGTTGTTAGGGTAGCTCAATGACCAAAATGTGAAAGATGCAGGGAAGAAAAAGCCACAGACAGAAAAACCCAATACATTAATACTTTTTGGATCTGTCCACTGAGGAAGAGCCTGAATAGCCATTCTTGCAGAGGACTTATCAGTGGACATGTCTCAATTTTAACTAAACATTTATTGGAAAAAACAGACAGAATTAACATTAATGAGTCCCCGTTACTTGATGGTCATTATCCAAAGTGCACCAAAGGAGCTCCAGGTAGAAATTGCTGAAGTTCTCACCGTAATGTGTAAATTTTCACTTACAGCTGTCTTAGTATCAAAGGAACGGGAGATAGTTAGTGTGAAAGACAGAACCACTAATTCAGAAGCCTGGCATGTGCACTCAGCAAATTACGAGTAACACTGTTAAAGAACCATTGAGAATTAGTGGATAGACACATAAAAAAAACACAGTGAGGAAGAACTTTTTTGTAGTGAGAAAATAACTTTTTTTATAATGAGGAAGAAATTTTGCATTGGGTAATTGTGTAACAAATATATTGAAGCCCTCTGAATGAAAAATCATGAGAATAAAGGAGATCAGGATTCAGCATACCTGGTGATGTTCAGAAGACATTAAAGAATCTAAATCTGAAGGGACCTTTAAAGCAATTTGGAAGCTATCGGATAGAAGGGGAGATCCTTGTGTGAATAATTGTGGTGGCTGCAAATCCCTCCCTTCTCCTGGGTCACTCTACTACCTGGCTACCAGGGTGGTCTGGTATGATTTGGGGAAAACAATCCCTTCTGTGTTCCTGTAGCTGTGCTGAGAACAATTCCCCTTTGTGTAAGCGCAGTAAAACTGGGAAAACTGAGGCACAAGTGCAGTGGATCAAGACATGAAGGCACGTCCTCTGTGCTCTTGGAGCTCCTGCCGTATGGAAACACTGCCTGGGAAAGGTAGTGACCATCAGTCACTTTTGGCAGTTTGGTACATCTGCTACCTGACACTCAGCCCAAGTGAAATGGCACCAGAACTATACGATCAAGAGAGTTCTGAATGCTGCCAGAATATTACCTCATCCTAAGAGTGGCTACAGTGGAAAAATACTGACTGAAGTCGACCATCTCATGACTCTGTAATTAGGGATCCTAAAGTGAGGCCCTTAGATCACAGCAGGCTGTGACTTAGTATCTCCCTCTGAGGTGGGACAACCCTCAGAGGCATCTCACCACAAATCAATGCTGTGAAGCTGTGGGCAAGGACAGATTTCTCGAGCTTCAACAAATGATCCATTGAGGAATACTGATGCATTAAAGTGAGTAACTCACTTAACTCAAGAGAGAAATTTTATAGGTATATCTCCACATATATTCCACATACATATGCAAGAAGCTATAGGTTCGTGTGTGTCAATATATTCAAATAACCATGGATTAATTTGCATGAGTATGTGTGTGTTTATAGATTTGTACATAAGCTTTTAATCATCTACCTCTGTGTGTCTATATGTAAGTGATTTAACTTTCTCTTTTGTAAGTACAGTGTGACCCTTGACATCATCGAATCTGCAATTAAGTTGCTGTTTTAATTACAGCAGATCCCACTGAATTGTTTTAAATAATCTTGTTAATCAGCTGTTGATTGAGTGTTATTAGAAATCATATATTAAACTTGTGATCTACTTTAATAAATCCTAAATTGTTGCTAAATCAAAGCAGTGTTAACATTCCATTCTGCGAAAATAATCAGGAGAGAGAGGGTAGAGGCAAATGATCAATCTTTAGAGCAAAAAGAGGTTGCTACCAATGTGTTTCAGACTGTGCTGGGACTTTAGTTTCACATAATTAAATAATCTAGAAAAAAAGGTAAAAACTGAGGAGATAAAATTGGAAGATGATATGCAGAATACTTTGCTATTTTCTGCAGAATAGCAAAGATGAGGGTTGACTTCGAAGAACTGCAAAAGCACCATGTGAGTATAAATAATAGACCAGTTAAATTACACATGAAATTTAATAAACACGAATGCAAAATTAAGCACATCAGAAGCCTCCTTGTCCAGCAGGTTTACCTTTATAAATAAGATGGGGGGACTGTGAGCTGACTGCTGGCTCTCAAAAACGAGAACTCATCATATGAAGAACTCAGCTTAATGTTCAGGACCAAACAAAAACCCCATCTTACGATATCACTGTGTAAATCTGTGATGCATCAGTGTTTTTAGCATTATGTGGATATTAAATTCAATAAGGTATAGGTTTAAAAATGACCAAGATGTGCAAGCCAGATTCCATACAGGCAATGAGTGTGTAGGCTGGGACTCTTCAGCCTGGCAGAGAGATGTGGCAAAGGTCTACAAAGCCATGCATGGCGTGGAAAGGATGAATACAAAACAATACAATACAAAACATAAGGAGTATCAAAGAAACCTAGCAGGTAGCAGGTTCAGAAAAGAGGAAAGGAGGTGATTTTCATGCAGGTAGTTCTAATATACATATGTACATATGTCTAATGTACATGATCTAATTCTGCAGCAAATATTTTCCATTATATGTACTTCTGGAAAGGAACTCTTCTATGAAAGATGTTGTGGTTGCCAAAGGTTGACATGAGCAAATTCATTGAAGAAAAACCCATCAACGTTATTAAATCTCCAGGCAGTTGTCCTGCAGTAAATCCTTAAGCAAGAATTGTTGACAGCTGAAAGACTATTCTGGGGAAGCATCACTACACACTTGACTTTTTATTGAACTACTCCACAGGCATCCTTGATTGGTCCCTGTCACAGGCAGGGTGCCAGGCAAAGTGAGCATTTTGACTGATTTTGTGTGGCCTTTTTTGATATCTGATTTTCTCCTGCAATGATGTGAAGAACGTGTGTGTAGATCTGTAGGTTTGTTCTTCCAAAATCTGGCCTTGAGGGTAACGTTGTTGTGGTCTGTTTTTGTTGTTGTTTTTTAAACAGCCAACTGACAGCAGTATATTGGATATATCAGCTGTTATGTTTTTGTCTCTGACACCAAAAAGAGCTTTTTCCCAGGCACACACAAGTGACTGAGATGCAAGTCTAATTCTTACTGTATAGCTTATCATTCTGCATAATTGAAATAAGGCTATCATTGTACACTGCCAAGGACATCACTGCTTTCTACCTATGGTCTCACGTCTCTGGTGAACACAAGCCTGACAGTCCTTCCACTGAATAGTTGCATAAATGGTGTCAAAATATTTATGTTCCTATGGCTATGGCCTGCAAACATTGTGTATCACATCTTAAGAAACAGTCAAACATAATTTGGATAGTATCTTTATAGCTGGCTAAGATTTCTGATGCTGAAACAAAGGAAGACTTCGTTTTAAAATATTGTTTTAGCTTTACTACAATTTGCCACATAAACCAGAAAAGAGCCTCTGTCACCTGTTTGCAAACTCTTGACACAGTAAAATTGTGCTTTCAGCTTTTGGCTAATTTTAGCACTTTAGTCTTGAAATTCCAGTTCTAATATGTTTCAGCAGTACAGGTGGTGGATCTGTGCACCAGAGAGAAGAAAAATGAAAACCAGAAAACATCCCTAAAGGGGGAGCATGCAGTTCCCACAGGCAATTTGCTTACACTAGCAGATGTTTTCAGGTTTGCCTGTCAAAGGGAAGCAGAGTTTTCTAGGGGTATATTGTACATAATGCTTCTGATAGAAGTATTCAAGATTTGCAGAGGTACAAGAAGAGGATACTTAGACCTAGGAAGCTTGCTTGACGAAAGAGAATGGTGCTGATACCCTGTTTCTCAAATACATGTTTGGTCAAAGTATAAGCCGTACTCAAAAAATAAGCCCTAGTTACCGTTCATTTTAAAAGTCAATTTAAATAGCATCCAGGCAGCTATACATGTAAAAAAGTAATAACTTTTGGTGCAAAAAGTAATATAAGACCCTGTCTTATTTTCGGGAAAACAGGGTATACTGGCAAGTAGAAACTCCTTTATTACTTACAGAAGTTATAGTGACCATGCCTGATTATTAAAAAAAGAAAGACATGATCCTACTGTTAAATTAGAACACTTGGGTTATTTGCTAGAATTGCATTTGATTAGTGGTGGAATGAAAGGTTTAAATTATAACATAATGATGCTAATACAGTATAAGTGCTGGTACAAATTTGCTAGAAGTAATTTAGCTAGCTCATAGGAATTATACTTACTGTCCTACAGAATGCCCTTAAGAGATGCCTAGGAAATTAAAGTGTAGAACAGAACAAATGAAGTGCAATAGACATATTAAAGGTGGTATTCTTTGGAGCTTTCCTCAGAGTGATGTTTTTTAGAGACTGCGTCATGCAGTTCTATCAAGTCAGGTTAAGATCCAAAAGGTAAATAGTTGCCTTGATTTTAAAGCATATTAAGTTTATCTTGTTTCCTCTTTACACAAGCCTGTGGCTTGCTGTAATAACTTAAGCATCACTAAATAACCTGGGAAAGTTTATGAGCATCTCCGTCAGATGTGACGGGTTGCAGGCCCACTCCTGTCCTGTGGACGGGTACTGGTGATTACAGCAACTAAGAAAAATTACATTTCTCAGCACTGAGAAATGCAAAAGATCATTTTGCTGGCCAGAGGCATCCTCTGGCTGACTAGAGGTCATTGACACTGGTAAGAGCCTTCCTCACCCCAGCATGATGCCACACACGCCACCAGTGTGGTTCAGGGCTTCCAGCAGACTTGGGAGGGGACCTCTGGGTCTATCCCCATATCCGCTTGGCAAATGATGTTCTCGTTGTAGGGAAATCGATCTAACACGTGAGAGATTCCTGAGGCACCAATGCTTGTCTGATGCAAATGAGGGTCTCATTGTGGGAAAGCGGGAGATCTGTGTGAAAAAAGCTGTGAGATTTCATCTGAATTGGAAATCTGCTGACCGCCTGCTGTGTGTTTTGTGCCTTTCTATCAGCCAGGTGAAGTGTTGTTAAAACCAGTCTTGCGTGGGAAAGCAAGAGCAGGGAGCTCTGTGGGGAAACACAGCCTTGACCTGGGAATTCGGTGTCAGCCGTGGTGCGGGCAGAGTACAGCATGATGCCGTGGAAAAGGGACGGTCACTGAAGATGTCACCAGTAGGGCTGCCTACACAGACCCTTACCACGGGAACCACTTCATCTGCTTGGGGATACGGTTCTTGTGGTGATGCACACAGATTCAAAAGCCACAAGGGGAGACAGTTTGGCCAGTATCCCCACTTCGGAGTGGCGTTTGCTTTGCAGCCGTGAGAGCCTGTTAGCGGAGCTTACAAAACGCCTGGGCAGAGGGGAGGAGACTTTCTTCATTTACCAAATTCACTGATGGTTTAAACCGTACTAACACTTAGTCCCCTCATCGCACGGGACTTTGACAAATTCCTAAAACTAGCTACACCAAAGCTTCGTTTGCCTGGTTCTGTGAAGAGTCAAGTAGAGCTAATTGTGCCATAGACAGTGAGTCCTACTGCAGCTAACTATGGCTAGAAAAGTACATTTTCTTTGTGTCATTCCATTTAACGAGAAGTAAAATAAGAGTTGATGCAGGAAATTGTGAGCAAGAGAAAACTTTATTATGTACAAAAACTTCTCTACTTTTCCCCCAGTCTATTATGTGAAAAGTGAGTCATATTTTTGACGGTAGTGGATAAGAAAAGTTGTGGCTGAGGGACTGTGAGTACAAAGGGAGGCAGATGGGCAAGTGTTGGAACATGCTGAACAAACAGCTTCATTTTGTTTATTCTCTTCTAAAGCACTCAGTTGCTGGGTATTGGGAATGTTACATAAAACTGAAACCATTGTGCTAATTCTTCTCTGGCGGCATGCTCTGGGTTTCAAGAGGATTACAGCTTTGGTCTTGTAGCAACAACAACAAAGTGGAAAAAACATCTCTGCCAAACAAAACTGAATTAAAACATGTATTTCCCTTTATTTTCTTCCTGCAGAAAAAGACCAGTTAGTCTTTGTCCAGCTTGTCCTCATTGCACTGTGGACTCTGAAAGCAAAACATGAGGCAGTTTAATCAGGGCGGAGTGAGCTGTCTCCCTGTTTTGCTGTAAAACTCCATGCAAGCTTGACTGACAGTCACCTGGTTGCATTAGCCAGCCCACGTCAGACCTTTCCAGACTGGTCCCAAGCACTAGTTGTGCTAGTGAACAAGGTCATTTGGTGACAACCAACCACAAAGATGGGTGCTGGACTTGGTGGTCAGGCATGTGTGTGGTGATAGCACACACAGGGCTTCCCTTGTCTGCTGCAAAGAATCCCGGAGTTCAGACTTAAGCACCTCAAGTACAGAGCGAAGGCTGCATTAATCAGCTCGGCACAGCAGGGTGGGATGTGTGGGTGATGGATTCCCCTTTGCACTGAAAGATCCCCATCCTCTAACAATGGAGGAACCCGCTGCTGCAGAACTTCCCTCTCCCACCCTTGTCACCACCAGTCCGGCTCAGACAGTCTTACATTCAGTATATGTCATTAAAGAGGGCTTCTCTAAGTTATGTCACAAAAGCATGTAGTCTGTGACGAAGATGAGCTTAAATTAGTTATCTTTTTTTTATCTGGGGGGACACTGGTTGCAAAATAATTGCAAAAGAAGTATATAATCCAAGCAATTTTCAAGGTTGGAAATTTAATTTATAAATGGACATTTTTCACAATGTATTCATGACCCATCATAGACAGATATTTTCCTAAAATTCTAAGTAAAAAACTGAGACAGAAGGTTGTGTTATTATCTTCTTCAAAATCGCATATATTGACTATCTTTATATGGCATTTTGTAATACAGTTTGAAAAGTAACGAACAGCACACAATGTCCTAAACCATTTCCCAAAGCCAGTGAAATAGAAAATGTTGCTGCTGAGGCGTAACCCCACCTAAGTTTTATCTGAAGAAACACCGTTAAAATCCAAATCGAAGACAAAAATGTAAACTTATTTTTTGTGTCAGCTGCAGCGGTACCTGTAGGAAGAACCTCCTACGTGGACCTCCAGCAGATAAAAGCCATCAGCTTGTGTCCCACGCTTATTCCCATGACTCCATAAAGTCTGGTCGATATAACTTAGCATTGATGCTCAAGCTCAACCTATTTATTGAGCGTGTGTATATTATATTACAAATTGAGTGTGTATATATTATATTACAAATACATATGCACACAAATGGGTTCTCTGTAAGTGCTTGAATCTGACTGCATGTCTGTGAGTGCATGCATAAAAATGCATACACGCAGCTGCACTTATACCTGTTGTATATATGACATATACACACACAGAGATACAGAAAAAGCATGAAATAACACTGCAAATGCATTGGATAAGAAAGTAAAGGGTAAAAAAAAAAGACAACTTCGTGAAGATGTTGGAGTTTGGAATGGAGCTGTAGTTAAGCACAGTATTGTCTGTGATAATGTTTTTGCTGAGTACTAGCGATGCTTACATTGATATGAACGTGGGTGGGAGGACTTGCAAGTTATGTCTTACAGTGGTGTTTTGCCATTGGATATAAGATGCAGAGCACCTACATCTGGTTGTTCTGATTCTAGAATTTTGTTGGTTTTTACCCAGCTGTTGGGTCAGGGCTCTTGTAAAAGAGTCAGCAAAAAGAGAAGAAAGGAAGCTTGTTTTGCTTTGGGTTTCTGTATTTGCATGAAGGGAGAGTTCAGCAGAATACCACAGGATTTGCACAATATTTGATATGCAGTAAACACAGACCAAAACACAGAGCTGTCTGTGTGAAGAACTGTAGAGCTGCATATGTGTGCCAACGTACAGAAATGACAAATCTTTAGAAGACCATATCTTAAGATAGAGATGAGTAGATTCATTGCCAAATCCTTCAAATTCTACACTTTCCTTATCCCATCAGTTTGCAATCCTGTAGTGTCTAACACAAAAACTAGAAATGATAGAGGTTGTGACTGTAGACAGTGCAATTATTCAAAATGCACAATACAAGCAGAAACTCACTTTCAGCATCGTGGTGGTTCGTAGGTAGAGAAACAGCTGCAGAAGGAGAGAGAGGGAGAGGTATTGAAAGGTATACTACACAGAGAAGATACAATATACCTGGTACGCTGGCAACCTAGCAAGTGTTAGATCTGAAATGCTTTTAGCTACTTGAAAAGAAAAAAAAAAGTGAATTCTTTTTTCCAGTCACACTTTCGGGGGCTGTTTTATTTAGGTTTTCATCCAAAAAGGCACTATTCTTTACAATTACTTCAATGGGGTTTATATGAAGGCTTTAGAAAGTGTTTGGTGTTTTGTCCTGCTCCAGTTCAGTCTTTTCAGAGTCACAAATTGGATCGATTATTCTCCGGAAAGAGCATTAATGCTCCCAGCTGCCATCGCCTCCACAGGTTTTGGAGACAATCAATTCTTCCCAAGGCCCACAGCCACCTTTGGAGAGGCTGTCAAAAAAAGTTTCCAGGTTTAGTACTTTATACTTAAAAAGGAACGGTTTATTTTACATAGAGACAACATTAGAGAACTTTTTTCCATTCCAGCTATATATTAACATTCCTCTGTCCTTATCGGTACATTAATAAGGAACAGCAAACAGTTAAGAAAGGACCACAAGCAATTAAAAAATATGTCATTACTAATGTTGCAAAAGAAACAGCTTGAAAACCTTCTGTGCTTTTTGTTTCTGAATAATTCTTCTTAAAATTGCCCCTGCTTCTTCTCCCTTCTTCATGCAGCCGTCACTTTCATCTTCCCATCTATCCAGCCTTATGGCTGACAGCAGATGAGCTACTAACATTGGATGACCTTTTTTTCTGGATTGCACAGAAAATTAATGTAGGCTTTGTAATTTCAGTCTCTGGAAATAGATGTGTGTTAGTAGGCTAAGCTGCCGTGTTGAAGGCATGAGGTGCTAAAATCTTCAATGGAGGTAATTCCTTCTGTTTGTTTGACAGATCCATTTTTACCAAAAATTTCTTGACATGAAAAAAAGCGAAACTCTGCCTCTGGTATTTCGTGCCTGCAGACAGCAAAACATTGACTGAGTGATGGGAAAAACAGACAGAATCCTTCTTCTGGATTGCCTGGGACACTTGGCGTCTCACCCCAGACCCCTCATGCTGGGGATTGCCACATCTGTCATGCACAGTCCCCATGGCAGTGGGGCTGCCGAGCTGCCTGAGCTGGTGTGCAAATGCTTCTGTGCCCCATGAGCTGACGAGCTTGTGTGACTCTGTTGGGCTGTGCACGTGTATCAAGACCCAGACAGGTTTCAGGCAGCTCTTGTCCTCTGCTATGGATGACAACCTTCCCCCTGTGAGACTACACTGACGTGGGGTTGGACCAGACTGTGGACTGTCCTCAGGCAGCAGCTCAGCTGACTTTAGAGTGGCACCATAGAGCCATGGGGAGAGGCATGGCCCTATGGAGCATGTAATAGCATGATGTGTGTTTGGGGTGTCCAAGATTCCCTATACAGGGAGACAGGCTCCTTGACTGGTGCTCCCACCAGGTAGTGCTCCACCCATGAGGACACTTGAACTAGCCTACAGGAAAGGCTGAACAGGGGGAGGAGAGTCTAAATTTTTGCTTCTACCTGGCCTGGAGTTCTTATTTCAGATCTGAAGTTCAGCTTCTTCACACAACGGGTATTCGGAGCCTGCAGTGGTGGCTTTGCTCACCGCCGTGGGCTGGAGGTAGCAGAGCTTTCCTTCTTGAGCAGTGCCCTGGCACAGGGCTGGACGGGAGGTGGGTTTGGGAGGAAGGGGAAGGGAAAGGAGGAGTCACCCTCTCCAGCTTCCCTGTCTTGAAACTGGTCTGTCATGGAGCCAGAAATGCAAAAGGGAACAGAAACAGAGGCAGGGCAGAGAGCAGCTGCAGCCCAGAGGGGTGCTTTGCACTCTGCCACATTCTGGACCATCTACACATTTTATGGAACTCAAAACTCAAAAATAATCTAGGCTGTTAAGTGTTGAATGTGTAATATGCATGCAGAATCTTGTGATGCAAGTATTTGATCCTTCGTGATATTCTGAGATGTTTTCTCCAGAATTACTAAAGTTTTTATTAGTAAGAAATGTAATAAACTTCCCTCGGAAGCTGAGTCATCCAGTGACTGTTTCTAAAAAATCCCAAGCAGTTACTCCAGATCTAGTTCATCAGGTGCGGGGTGAGTTGGCAACCAACCCCATTTATTCAAAGCCAGGCTAAAAGCAAAATACAGAGTTACTTTATAAAAGGGAGGAAACTGTACTATACAGAAAGCAGAATATTTAAGCAGGTGAATGTGGGAAATTATCCAGGCAACCAAGATAACCATATCATATGGTGAAAGAGATGTTCTCGAAACACAATCAGGAAAATAAAATGTGATCAATGTCTAACTTTTTCCCCATGTTTCGGTGTCTGGCCTTGTGTATCTGAGAACAGCCTGCCTTTCAGTCCCAGAGTGATTATCACCGCCTGCCATGTGATGGAGATGTCATCAGACTGCTACTGCAGTGCCTAAATTAGTCTCTGCCAGTTGCAGATAAGATGCAGTTAGAGTTACTGGAGCATCTCCTGAGTAAATGTCGAGGTCATAGATGTCCTCTGGCCATGGCCTCATCGTCTGAAGCGGTCGCACCCCACGCTGCTCCCTGCCTCGCACCACGGTTTCCTCCAAAGGGCTTATCTGCCCACCAAGCTCCTCATGGGGTTCATTTCTACTTTGCTTCAGTCCGCATGGGCTGGGTGAGCAAAGATCTCCTGTTTCAGGTGTCTGTGATATCTCAATGACCAAACGGGGTTAGGACATGCACATGAACCGTTCTGCGGGTAGACCTTGGCAGACAGGGAAACAGCTGGGACAGTAACCAAAGCGGCCAGTGCAACCACAGCTGGAAGAGGACACCTATCCACAGGCTTATGTGCCATGAGAGCTGGCAATATTTAAGTTAGGCACCACTGGAGTGATCTCAGGAGGGTCCTAATTCACCATCATGCTGCACCTTGAAAATTCACTTGATGCAGATTTCTATCAGGGAGCTTTTTAAGTTGACTTTGCGCTGTCAACGGAAGTGTAGGCAAATGTTCAAAACCACAATTTGTGGATTTTTGTGCTCACCCCAGAGACTGAAGGTGTTAGACTAGTTCCCAGCTAAGCTGGTTTTCTATGTCCTTTTTTTTTATCCTCATGCTAAAAAAAACCCACCCACAGAGCTGCTTGCAAACTGTATGTACCTCCTCCTTGAGGGTAGGGATTTGTCAGCTCTGGTGACACGAGTGTTCGCAGCCATGGTATGTTGCCACCATGACCCTACATGGGGACCAAACCCAGTGGACTATTTTGCCCATTCTCATATCCACGTGTACAACGAGAGTGAAGACCCCTTGAGTTAAATGAGAATCAGGCACAAGTGACCAGTGGAGGAGAGATTACAAACGTGATAATCCAAAGCGCTTTGAGACACAGACAACTACAAATGTGGGTGGTGAGAAGGTTTTTTGGGAGACTCCCCATCTGCTGAGCTGTGGTAAGCAGCCGTGTGTAGACTCCTAACTTGCTTCTGGTATGAAATACAGCACAGCAGCCAGAAAGCACTCAAATGCTTCTGGTCTGCCTGCATGTGCTGACAGCACAGAGGGGGAGTAGCCAAGCTGTTGTACCTATAGTATGTATAGATAACTATTTCACAGCTGCAGTTGACTAGGGGTACCCATCTTTGCAGTCAGGGTTACTCCATCGAGAAGTGGTAAAATGTTAAGGCGAAGAAAGGCAGCTACTTGTTCATGGCCTAACAGAGCTGTGTATTCCGTTCCTATCAAAATTCAAGGGAAATTAGTGCTCTGTAAACTCAACCTCGAACAATGAGCTGCATGAGATATTTTGTGCAACCCCGATAATTGGAAGCACATATATAGAAGTGTGGGCCCAAATACAGAAATCCAGAAAGCTTTCCAACATGTCATGTAGCTGTAGAGCCTCTTTCATTGGGTGAAAATTACGAAAGATTGCCATGTGATTGCCAGCACCACTCCTTGAGCTGAGAACATTTCTCTTTTAGGAAGATGTCAGATCTTTTAATCAGGATTTACTTCCCTTTCCCACTGCTCATTGCTTTTCTGTGGCTTCTGCATAAATAGCACTTGGGGGTTGCATCGTTTTTTTCTTTCCACTAACAAAACTGAAAGTTGTTAACAACAGCACACAGAAGGAAATACCGAACACACCAGAAGGCACAAGAGCTGAGGTAGGACAAGATTTGTTTGCTTTTTCTGCTGTAGATAAAAATGGTTGCAATACTTAAAATACAACCTACTTATATTCCTTAGTACTCACAGTAAGCTTTTTATTTGCCAGAACTTGCAATCGTTAACTAAAGTTCTCTATGACAAAGCCTGTCTTGAGAATTTCTTTTTGTCAGAAAAAAAGACTGGATTTGTGTAACTAAGAATGTTTGCCAGACATATAACAAACAAGTTGTGGATCTAAGTAAGTGACCCTTGTTTTTTAACTAGCTGAAAAATATGTATTTGGTTTATGGCAAACTTTTAAAATAAAAGGTATTAAATGTCAGACTCTTAATTTTTTTTTAAATTATTGTGCACGTGTTATAGAAAGGTTAATAAAATGCCATGTTTTGATGAATTCAGTGTTAATTCTCAATACTACATTCTGTTACATTTACTCTTGATTATGCTACATTACTCTTGATAATGCTGCTTCTGAAACACAAAATGAATGCTAGAGAGAAAACCAATGGGAACTTTAAAAAATCGTGAGAACTTCTGTTTTTCTCAGAAGTGCAGTGGCAAATCCAAGTGATCTCCTTTATAGTGGCAATATCATAACCACCTTCTTATTTGTGTAATAAATGTGAGACTGTGGTGTCTGGGGTCCTCTTCAAGCAAAGAGTTATTGTGATAGATGCACAGAGCATCTCTTTTCCCTGGCATAAAAGGATCTATGTATTTATCACCTAACATAGCAAAGAATTATATTTTGAATGAACAGCCTGATCTCCCTATTTAACTTTGCATATGCAGAACACCTTATTAAAAATAGCTCCTTTGGTAGTTACTCATTTTACAGTGAATGCAGTGTTTCAGAGCAGCAGATCTGAGATCAGCAGTTTGGAAATTGAGAGTTTCATGTTTACAATTTTAGTGACAGCGGAGGTTTCATATTTACACATTTAGCAGCAGTCCCCCTTCACCCCTCCTCTCTAAAAGAAACGTGTCTTTCTGTCCAGGCATGGCATAGAAATCTTTCCCACTGTCTGCTGAGGTGCTGGATGACTTGATTGACTGCTCATGGTTGAGCCCTCCACTAGAACTGGGAGTAGCCCAGGGCTGCTGACTAGTGCCATTTTCCGAGTAACAGCTTTTTGACACACAGGATGGAATCTCTGTGTTAATATCACTACAGACATTGGCCTGAAGTCACCAGCAGGAATTAGGGATAACACGGTAAAGTCAACTGTGGCAGTTACACTGCCAGGTCCTCACTGCTCAGGGGACCATCCTCTTTTATCTATTTGAAAGCAAACTCCCAACAGCTCTCTCGAGCACCCCTAGTCCCAGTACTGCAAGACCTTACGAATAACAGCACACATTCACACTATCCACTGCATCCTTGACTCTGTAAACCTTGACCACTTCCTTCTTCAGCCTCCTCCTTTCTATACTGAAGAGTTTCAGGCTTTTTAGTCCTTGCTCCGTTTCCCTGGTCATTTGACTTGCCCCTCTCTGCACCTTCTCTAACTCCATAATCTCTTTTTTGGGTGTAGATACAAGAGCTGCTCACTATGGGGGCGCATGGAGGTTTTATATAAGGTGATTTTATATAAGTTGCTCTCTGGCAACTTAGTTCTTTAAGAAACCCTTGGTGCAGAGCTTTGTCAAAGGCTTTGGCAAATGCAACTGTCTAAATGCATACATACCCGTATATACATATAAAATGACCACGGGGCCCCCTTCATCCATCATCCTCACAGCCCTTCAGCAAGTAAGTGGGGCAGCATCTCCCTTTTCTTCTGAAAAGGGAGACTCTTTCTCAGCAGACTGGCATTTCAGCAATCTCAGCCCCTTTGTTCTTCATTACAGACCTCCCCACATTGTGCCAGAGGTGGAAATTGGTCTCAGCAGTCAGTAGCTCACAGCACTGAGATGACCAACTCATGGCCATCAAGGTGCCCTCTCAAGTCCTTCTTGTAGACCAGAGCTGCACTGGTGATGGGCACAGCACATGAATATAACGGTGGGTTACGTGCCTTGGCCGGCAGTCTCACATTTTAAATCCTTCAGGATACTCATATGAATGCCATCTGGTGCCGATTACTTATTGGCCTTTGACTTATCTGGTCAGTTTAATAATTCCTGCACACATCTCTTGAGTGGAGCTGGCTCCTGTGACATGTTTGTTGCATCAGGCACGAAAATACCCCAATATCTTTAGCAGGGAAGAGGGAGTTCACTGAGTTTCTCTGCTGTGGCCTGTTGTCTATAAGAGATCTTTTGCCATCAAGCAGCCTTGCCAGTTTCCTAGCAGTCTTTCATTTTTCAATGGGTTTACAAAGCTTACTGTCAGCCTGAGCATCCTTTACCAGGTGCTTTTCACTTTTTTTTTTTTTTTTTAATGCTCTCAGTTTCCTTTCCATATTTGACAGGCTTTCCTGTTCTCATTTGGACAAGCCTTCTGCTTTCTAAGTGGGAATCTTGCTAACTATTCTACCAAAACACATAGGACTCAATATTTATTAAAATATCTGTTTATTTTGGAATATAGGGTTTTAATACAGGTTTTGTTCGTTTTTCTGTTTGTTTTTCTAAACAACCCCTAAAATTACATAGGCTTCATACTTCTGGGACTGCTGCTCTGTCCTACAACAGTGCAAAACTTAGCTCTACTGTGATTGCTAGTGCAGGGCTCCCTCCACCAAAACCTGCTTGAACTAGGATCTGTGCAGCAGTAAAGATCAAATGTAAAATAGCATTTTGTGTTGTGGATTTGTTTGCAGAACTAATTATTCTAGGAATGAGGCATTTCTTGCATATGGACATTGCCTCCTTCTGCTGCAGCATTGCATCTTTATAAAGACACTCAAAATCTCCTGCTATTGCTTTCAGCTTCCTACTCTCACTTAATATTTTCTGATGACTGTCGTCATCATGATGTGGAGTTTGGGAGTGCATTCCTAGTACTACATTTTTATTATTAGAATATGGGATATCTGCCTACAAGAACTCTGCTAGCCATAATATTTTTATGCTGTTGCAAGTTAGGTAGTCGCTCCTCCACCTGTGCATCCTACACTATCATTACCATAAAGCTGTTAGCATGGCAACACAGGCTCCCATTGATTATCCTCTCTAGCAGGTCTCTGAGGTTCTCCTTGCATCAGGGTTACTGTCTCATGCCAAGCCTTCCAGCTCCCTTGCCTCATTTTGGGCTGTGAGCATCGGTGCAGAATTACGTTCAAGCTTCGCTTTTGATTAGTCACTCAAGATAGCATGTTGCAGCCAAGTGGATTTGTGGGCAGTTAGATTTGCCTTCCCTAGTTATTGCAATTGGGCTTTATTTCCCTCCTGGTCCTGTGAGAAGTGCACTGGATGTCAATTCATTGCCCTCACAGGTCTCATCAGTCCAGCCCACTTGCTCTCCCATGCCCATCAGCTCCCCTGTTGCTTCTAATTAAAACTCCTCTGCAAACCTTTCATTCTGCAGCTCCAGTAGCCTGGCTCCACTCTGGGTACAGTGCAGTCTCTCATTGCTGTGTCGCTTGCCTTTATTTCAAAAGATCCCTCAGTTCCTCACAAACCTAAATTTCTCCTATTTGCTGTCTCATTCATACACTGAAATGCTGGTTCTCACCTGAACTTCTTTCCTACCTCGTAGCTGAGCCCAAAAGATGCCACCTTCAACCCCAGTGCCCACAATGACCACAGCCACCACCAGCTCCTCTCCTGTACTCCTGAGTGATCTGCACAAATGCTTCATGAGATCTGCTCCCCAGGCAGACCTGCTCCTGCTCTGCTCTTGCTGAGCCGCTCTTGCCTGAGGACAGCCCTCCTTGTCCCTCTGCATCCACAGCCCCTTGCCCTGCACACACATGCACAAAACCTACCCCAGGGAGCCAGCCATACACATTGTACACTGAGCAGTTTATGGGATAACTCTCACTCTGCTGCTAGATGATTCGGGGTCTGGAGTATCTTTCTTATGAGGAAAGACTGAGAGAGCTGGGTCTGTTCAGCCTGGAGAAGAGAAGGCTAAGAGGGGATCTTATTTATGCTTATAAATATCTCAAGAGTGGTTGTTGAGGGGATGGGACCAGACTCTTCTCAGTGGAGCCCAGCGATAGGATGAAGGGCAACAGGGACAGACTGAAACACAGGAGGTTCCACCTAAACATGAAGAGAAACTTCTTTACTTTGAGTGTGCCAGAGCACTGGAACAGGCTGCCCAGAGAGGTTGTGGAGTCTCCTTCTCTGGAGACATTCAAAACTCACCTGGACACATTCCTGTGTGATCTGCTCTGGTGAACCTGCTTTAGCAGGTGGGTTGGACTAGATGATCTCCAGGGTCCCTTCCAATCCCAACCATTCTGTGATTCTGTGATTCTATAGACTGCTACCTGCATCCTGAGCTTAAAATCTGGTAGTTTTATGGCACTTCTGTTAGTTTAGTATCTTCTGCAATTAAACAAACCTCTTATTTTTGCTCTATCAGTTTTCCATCTGGCTTGTGCACTGGTTTGTTAAGGGTGTTAGATTCACCTCAGGAAAGGAATATCCCTCTGTTATCCCCTCACCTTAAATCACAGTCAAGCCAGGCTAAGATAAAAGGCAAAATATTTATTCGTAATAAATAGATATAATTTATAATATATGTAATTTACAACAAAAGGTAACTGTTTATAAAATCCGTACTAATCAAGCCATAAATGTTTCTAAAAGACTTCACAGAGGTAAAGAAAATAAAAAACTTCTCCCAAACTCAACATCTAACCTACTTAAACAGCAGTTATTTCAGAAAATCCTCCATTTTTCGTGCTCAGCTAATGTGCTCTCTTTTTCCTACCAGGGTGGTTGTCAGGGCTTTGGGACATGTGTCAGCTTCTTCTACTCAATAGCTGCCACCAGGGAAGCTCATATATAGAAACAAATCTCCAGCTAGGGAGTTTCTACCAGACGAGTCTTGCAGTACCACTTAAAAGAGATTCCCATTTCAGATTGTCCCTTTCTCTCCCTCTTTTTTCTTAGAGGGCTGTTAGATCTTACCACCAGTCTCCCTTCTGAAGTCTTTTGGAGGACCCTGTAGGTCCGGTCTCTCACCCAAAATACACCCTGTTCATTTCTGACCTAGGAGGCAATCTGGACGCTCTTGCTGAAAACAAAGTTCATTGCCTGTCCTTAGATATGTCATTGTTTCTGTTTATCTAGGTGCCATCTCCTGACCTTACCTGGCTAATGAACAACTCTTGGCTTCAAGAAGCAGTGAAATTCTCCCCTTCTCCTCCATGGTTGCTTGAGATAGTCCTGTGTGAAATAAATCTTTCACTGCACCTTCCTTCCTTTTGATCCATGTGTTAAAACATGACTAACAGGAGCACGTACATATGATAATTGCACAACTCATTCCTGGCCCTCAACTGAGGGCAGGCACCATGGTGGTTAACAGCTTTCAGATGACTGGTCCCCAGCCTCTTTCTCTTAGACATCCCGTAAAAGCTTGAAAGTTTAATTTGAATAATTTGCAGACGAGTCTGAGTACTGGCTTTCTTGCCAAGTCCAAGGATGCTGAGTTTTCTCAATTACACATGCACATTTAGTTTCCTAAATCTAGAAGGAGAAATGAGGAACACAAAATAGCTTTGATGGTACTTCTTAGCCAGATAACCTCATGTGAAGAGCCTGAGCAAAGTACCTCAGCCTCTGTGCTTGTAGTGCCCCCCCAGGGTGCAGGGACCCAAGGGCTTTTCATCACCTGAATTTTCATTGTCCTAATCCCATCCTTCAGCAGACCACATTGGGCCACCAGCCAGTGCTCGTAGTGCTCAGCAGGGCTTTGAATTTGTTTATGTTCCAGGTTCTTCATCCTCATTTGACTCCTCTAAGTCACAGGTTTCACATACAACAGGAATACTTCAACAGGTGGCAGATCACTGATGTTTTCTTGTGTTTTGATGTTTCTAGAGGTAAGGAAAACACAGTCAAAAGGGCTCTTCCCTTTGCAGTACCTGGGGCTGCAATGTTTCCCTGCAAAATGCAGAGATCACCTTCAACTGGGAGAAGAGCTGGTCCTTGATCCCACAGAGAAAACATGTATGTCATACAGTTGCTTTGTGCAGAAAACCATAACCATTCAAAATTCCTCTGGTTGCAAAAGATTTGTTGTTAGGAAGTGTACCTTGTCGCACCCCTCCGTGGGGGAAGAGGATCTCAAATGAGAAGATTTCCTTTAGGAGCATGTGTTTACTGAGGCTGGGGCTTTGCTGACCCCAAATATCCAGTTTGCTCACTTCTGGTCTTCAGCGCTCCTAAGTTCAGCAGATATTATTATCTTGATTTTCTGGAGGGGTAATATCAGGCACTGTGGAGATGGGTATGACACTGGTGGGAGCGAAAGTCCTTTCCAAAGTCACCACGCTCCCATATTGAGATGCGTGGTGGGGGGTAAGTCGTGCTCCTTGAGAGCCCAGCCCAGGGCTCACACTTCCCACGCTCCCCGTCACAGCGGGGCCAGAGAAAAGGCAGCTGCTGGGCCACATCTTGTTGCTATATTAAGGGACTCAGACAGACTGTGAGACACTGCCCTGAAGATACCACGGACGGCTCTGAGCATAGCGCAGGCTCCCGTTTACGGTGCACTGGGAATACTGCACTGGGTAGCTGGGAGCCCAGAGCACTCAAATCCAGAGCCCATTTCCCCCCTTAGGGAGACTCCACTTGTGCAAAGAAATTAATTTCAAAACAGGAAGCCAGTGAGGTTCAGAATAAGAGACAAGATGCACTTATGTACCACTGACCCATTATCACTCTTACTAGAGCAAATTAAAAGCTTCTTTTTTGTGCATCTAGAAATGCCATGAAGTTCTGGGTTTTAGGCTAAAATTTTCTATGCTCCATCTTTAGAGTATGTTGGCAGACGCAGAGACGGAATTGCTTGCCACTGTTAAATAAGCAACAATACTGAAACCTTCCTTTCAAAATACTACTAGCTTCAGGTCAGCTCAGAGGATAAATCAGGACTTCACCAAGGAAATAGACTCCAATGAGGAAAAAAAATATTATTTAGAGTATTTTAGTGCTGAGTGGTTTTGATTTGATTGAATTATAGCCTCATAGGAGGAAATATGTCACCCTCTGTGAACACAGCCCATTTTCTCAAAGACCGTTTTCATTAGGGCTGCAAACATGGGCTGCCCTGGAAAATGCAGTATGTGCAGATGACTGTCTGATGCAGAGCAGTTGAGCAGAAAAAAGGTTGAGAAGGTGGTAAACGAAGCAAAGGCCCCACAAACAGAGACATAGGAAGACATCAGAAACTTAAACAAAAGAGAAATGCAGTGTAAGGAGGATTGTGGATAGTGATTTCTAGCAGCACTTTCATAGGCTGAGGCAACAGCCAGCTGCTGTAATAATGAAACTGTTTAGACCTGACTTGGGGCTTTACACCTTGAGATGTGTATTTACAGGGACGTCACAGGTAATTACTCATTAATTAACCTGTACTTACCGCTGACCTGTGCATCTCACAATTTCTGCCTTCAGCAACATAGTGCCGAGTAGCTGAACTCCCTGCCCAGTCTGTAGCCCCGTGCTCACACCAGTTCTTTTTACTTTGGCAGAAAGACGGAGAGCCTGGCTTTAGACGATGAATATTTCCGCGATGACACCAGATGACAACTTCACCAACAGCTCCTTCAACTGTACAATTGACAGCTTCAAGCAAGTCATTTATCCCATCATGTACCTCTTTATCTTCATCCTGGGTGCTGTTGGAAATAGCCTCTCCATTTATGTTTTCTTCCAGCCTTCACAGAGGAAGACCTCGGTGAACATTTACATGCAGAACTTGGCTATTTCAGATCTCATGTTTGTGAGCACTTTACCCTTTCGGGCCACATATTTCCTGATGGGATCACGTTGGATATTTGGTGACATCGTCTGCAGGATCATGACTTACACCTTGTACGTGAACATGTACTGCAGCATTTATTTTCTCACCGTGCTCAGCATGGTTCGTTTCACAGCCATCGTCTATCCGTTCAAGCAGTGGAAAGCAACCAGCATGAAGTATGCCAAGATAATATGTGCAGCCATATGGCTCTTTGTGCTGGTAGCCTCCAGCCCTATGTTAAGCAAGGAAATCGCTGGGTACAGGAACCCGGCCAAGTGCTTGGATCTCCACCCCTCCAGCACGTATAGGCTCCTCATAATGAACTGCATTGTCCTCATCGTGGGCTTCATTTTGCCTTTTTGCACAATTATCGTCTGCTACATCTTTGCAATAAAAACATTGCTCAGGTCCAGGGCTCCACAGTGCAAGAAGGCGGCCTGTCACAAGAAGGCACTGTCAGCCATCATCATCACTCTCATCCTCTTCCTCCTCTGCTTCTTGCCATATCACATACTGCGAACTGTCCACCTGATGCGCAGCAGCTGCAGCCAGGCCAACCTGCCCATGCACAAAGCACTGGTGGTCACTCTCTGCCTCGCTGCCATGCACAGCTGCCTCGATCCTGTCCTCTATTACTTCGCTGCCGAGAATTTCAAAGCAAGAATCAGAAGTTTGTACCGCAGGTAGCTGACGCAGAAATGCAGAATGATATATAGACAGTTCCGATGTGACATCTAGACTGGGTCCGTACTATTCAATGGCTGAAGCTGTGTGGTGCTAGCCAGCCTGCAGCCACGCTGCTCAGTGCCAGGCACCTCCCATGCAAAAGAGGCTTGGAAGGAGCTCATTGGGGATGGCCAAAACCAAGGCAGGATGATCAGTGGTCAGATGCCTGGGTGTGATCCCTGGTCCTCTTCTACTTAGCAGTCTAGATATACTTATAGTGTTCACCCTCCTCAGGACAATGGACTGAAAGGGATTTACCTTGCTACTAAGTCCATTTATTTAATTTCACAATACTGAACCAGTGACTTGAAGGGAAACCCTCACCTGACCACCTCAGCGTCTGCGTCTGAACCTCTCTGTGCTTCCTTTCCCTGTGTGTGCCGAGGTGCGCGGTTCAGACTCTGTGACACCCAACAGCCTCATAGCACCCTGTTAGTCGCCTTTGCAAGCACCGGCCAAAGGTTTGCACACAGACAAATGTGAAGCAGCACTGATACTTCCCGCTGAGGCTGACTGATAGAGCAGGCAGGGAGCCAAACAGGGCCCAGCACCAGCTCAGGCTGTTCAGAAGGCATTAACGTTTCTAAATTTTCCACTCTGAGGAGGCCACCAAAGTAGTTTACTTAACATTTCACTGATTGCCAAGCAAGATAACAATTTCAAGCAAGCCGCATCAGCATGGAGCACTATGAATAAGCCAACTGCTGGCGGGGAGGGCAGGATGCGGGTGCACCGAGCCAGCTGCACCCTGAGGCTCTTCACATGGGTGCCGATTCCTTCAGGGTCATTGCAACACATGTTTTTACGCTCATTGTTGCCACTGCTTTTCTGAAAGCCGCAGTTCGGTAGCTCAGCTCACGTGCGGGAATCCAGAGACAAACTTTTAATATTGTTTTTGTCCCAATGGGTAGCTAGGGAGTGGTTTCCTCATCACAGGTAAACCAGTGTGACAGCAAACTCCTGCCAAAGACATCCCTAATCCCTCACCTCCCGCCTGCTCCGAGGAGGAAACTGGTCCCTTTTTTCAGCGGATTAACTTCAGTTGCTTTGAACTCCCTGACATCAAACACACACCAATGCAGCGAGGAAGTACATTGTCAGGAACAGGAGGAAAGATGGGTGGCAGAGGAGGAGGAGGAGGGCTGTTTTAGAAAGCAATGGGAAGCTACACCTATGTGTACTTTGGAAAATCTTACCAAATCGCTGCCTGCGTTTTTAAGTCTCCAAATTTTTTCTAAAATACATTTCCTAGAAATCAGACCGCTTGCAATCAGGTATAAACAGGCTACAAACTTGATTTGACCACAGTTGAATTTTTTTTTAATTACCTCATTTTTTCATAAATAAGTCAAGAAATTTTGTCGTATTTTCCAGGAAAGCAGCCTGTCCCATATGAAAATGAACAAAAATGCTGAAAGCATTCCCTCTCTGTGAAATCCACCCAAAGAAGGGTTTCTGTCAGTGAAGATACTTTCTCGTTTTTGCTCCCAAACAAAAATAACTGCTGCTGGCTATTTTCAGCTCTGTCTGAAATATGCAGAAAACAAATAATTGCTGGTCAGGTGGAAAAGTACTTGGCAAATCACTGTGAAAATCACATTTTTCTTGGCTATCTAAGGGTTATGTTCAATTGCAGAGTCAATCTATCTTGATTACTTTCTGCTGCCTTTGATGTAAGCATAGAGTTTTATCATAAGTCTTCACTTAAGCTCGTGTTCCAAATCCTTATTTTGATATCCAGTGACGTACCTGGGAGCTGACCTAATGATGCCGTGTGAACTCCTGCAGTGCTTGGTCCCATGCTATTGAAGGAAAAGGGAATATTATCACTGGCTTGCAATGGAATGGGATCAAGATAGCCGCCTGTGCAGAGGGGTCATGGACAAATAATTGAAAGGAAGGGGGCAAACTATTTTTCCATGGTTTTACCCTGTCAGGAGCAGACCTGAGCAGAGACAAGTGACAGTCTTGGAGCCTCTGATGAGATACTGTACACATTAAATACTACAAGGGAACAGAAATACTTAGTCACAGTCTAATCTCACTAATGTGTTTTTGTCTGTATTCATCCAATGCACCCTATTATCAGATGATTTTGCATCTAGAGGATATATGTAACTCACTCATGAGGTCACTTTTTTTTTTGTATTGACCATGCTAGAACTTTGTTAGCAATTGAATTAACTGTCAAACCTATGTTTTAATAAACTAGATTTACTAGTTGCTGGAGATATGTTTTTTATTGATTGTACAGCTAACAAGGAATCTCCTCAGAGTGCAGGGGTAGAAAGACCAAGAAACAGATATTGAGTTTCTGTAAGTGGGCCATCATTTCCCAAGAGAGAAATGTCTTTGGAGGTGTGAGAGCTGCCTTCCTCACCTCACCAGCAAAATAGTGGGGAACATCAGTCAAAATCTGGGGTGCAGATAAAGTAATTGATTTTTCTATTATTATTATTTACTTGCAAAAGGATTTGAGACCACTCTTGTCAGGGATCCTCACATGCAGCTTTAACAACACTTGCATAACATACCACATTCCCATTTGCTGCCATTTCTCCATTTGGTATCCTTGCAGGTCTCTACTTGTGGAGCTGAAGACCAGGGTTCTTGGCTATGGAAGTATCATAGTAAAAAATGTAGTAAAAAAAAGACACTATATTTATTCTGAAAAATAAACCTCCTGACAGTTAAATTACTAGCAATGCCTCTAAGTCCCTCAAGGGACCACCTACCCCTTAAAAAGTTTTTTTATATATTTCCTTAGTTTTCCACGAGACAACATCTAAGAATAGCTATGCGCATAGAAAGTCAAAGCAACAGTGAACTTTTGAAGGAGACATAGGAACAGGAAATGAAGTCTTTGGGTGACTGGCACCCCTAAGTGACAGCAAATGTTCCAGCTTCATATGCATGTTTTCTTGTCATTCGGGGAAGCTCTGGTATGTCTAGACCAGGGGTGTTAAACTCATTTTCACCGGGGGCCACATCAGCCTTGTGGTTGCCTTCGAAGGTTGCCCCCAGTGAAAGTGATTTTGACACCCCTGCTCTAGATAAAAGTAATTTTTCAGTGCAAAGCTACACCAGAGACACCAGGCTATGTTTGCCTGATGAAGTCATGTTGCAGCAGGCAGGGGAGCATCACGTCTTTATTTTAAGCAATGCATTATCCCATCCATTTTCATGGTGGATCCTCTGTTTTCCTCAGCATACATCCTTTTACCATGGTGTATATTTTGCTTTAGCTGCTAAGAGTGTCTGGAGAAAGGGGTGCACATTTTGCCACTCCGCATCTCCTTCTGAGGTGCACATTCCTCTATGCTACAACAGCATGTTGTGCTGGCAGCAGAGCAGACATCGGACTTTTTCGCCCTGTCATAGGGCTGTTGATGCTTCTCTTGGTCCTTTGGGCTGGGTAAGATAGAAATGACCTGCTGCACCACCAGCTGATAGGAGCAGAAATAAGATCCATCCAAAATAACCAAGTGTAATTGCAGTTAGGAGGAGTCAGATGCTGTTTCAATAGTGACACCATCCCTGGGCTAATGTTTTGATTTCCTGTGTCTTATTTGAGCCAGTTTAAATTACAGGTTATTTAAAAGAGTAAATTAAATACAAGTGCAGTTTCCCAGAGAGTCCAATATTTTTCAAGGCACTTCAGCTTCCTGATCAGTGTCAACTCTGACCTGCCAGGCACATGACTGTCCTGGTGTGGGTATGCAGTTGTATACCTCTCACACAGTTGTGCTGTGTATAAACAGGAATCTTTCTGGACATCTGCAAAGACAAGCAATATATTTAATTGCATGCAGCTGATGGTATGTAGTTACATCTGTTTGGCCACCGGTCAACAGCTTAAGAAGGCCAAAGAAATTAAATAGCTTCCTTTGTCCCAAGTTCCCTTTTTGCCTTTCAGAAAAACTGGCCAGATTTCCACCACCCTTTCCCCTCCTTTTGATTTTACAACTGAAAGGATAAAGCTGCCTAATGAGAGGGGCAAAGCCCGGTTGCTCAAGTCACATTCCTGCTCACAGGGCAAAAACATGGAGCCTTCATTTCTGATGCTGAGAAATAAAGCTCTGGACCTTGGTTCCACCTGTATGACCCCATGTAGGGCTTGAATGCTTGGAGTGGCAGCTGGCAGGTTCACTCATCAGGTTTGCTGTCTGCATTTCCAGATGTTGAGATGTTGAGCATAATAACTGTTGGATGATATTATGTCTTCTTCTGAGCAGGCGTGGTAGATGCAACTGGAGGTGATTCACTCAGAATGGACCTGTGTTTCATAACATAAATAATTTTGGGGAAGGAAATCCCTGAAGAGAGGATCTGCACTTTGTGCAGATGTTTTTTATGTTATTGACAGCTTTCAATTCTGTGGGCAGGGAGCCTGGCTGTCTCTGGCAGGCCACCTCCAGGCCCCTTCTGAGGTCAAGCCCCAAAAGCCCACCATAGCAGAGAAATCCCTGCTTGCACTTGGTTTCTCCTTGCACCTAGTCACTTACCAGAGTTTTGGGATGTTTAAGGATGCTTTGCTGATTGCTGAGATGCTGCTTGCATGCTGCATATTAGCTTTTTTTTTACTTGGTGACTACAAGGACAAAAAATCCAGAAAGAATGAGAAAACCAATCCAGCTCAAGAGCCATCATACATCTTCTGAAGCCATTTATTACTGCAGCTGGAGCAGTTTCTTCTGGTGGTCCCTCACCACTGAAAGAGAAAATATAAACCCAGGTCAGGAATGTGGGTATGCTCCAAAAACCAGTGCTCTCAGATTGGCTTTTTTTCTTGGTCTTTTCTTAATTTTGAACCTCATTGAACCTAATAATTGAAGATGTGGAGGTGGTGTGTGGAGGACATGGCTCAGTGCTGTTACACCAGCCTTTCACAGGTGCACAGTCACCAGGGCAGTCTGTGGACCTGCGTAGGAGCAGACACTCTGGCCATCCATGTTCATGGACCTTCCTGTGCCCTGGGAACATTCCAGCTACATCTGACTCCATGCCAGCAAAAACCCAGCCTGCGTGTCAGCCACCTCCCACCCACCTTTGTGTCCTAGTTGCCACAGAAAGGAAAACTAGGTGCGGAGACCAGATGGGAAGGTCACGTCACTCCAGCACGTCACCAACCTGCATGACAAAGGGAGCACACCCACATGTTGTGTCTGGCCATACCACCTTCACTGAGTTTTTAGCAGCAGGTACAATTCCAGATTGGCCCCTTTCCAGTTCCTTTCCTTTCAAATTTTGGATTGCACTTACATAGTGATTTATACTCAAAGACAAAGAAGTCAGTGTCCGCCTGTAGATCCTTCTCCAGGGTCTCTCTTTTTACCATTTACTTTCAGGGCCATCACAGCTCAAATAGCAGCCTGTGCTCTCACAGGAAGAATCTATCTACATGCTTACATGGAGCATGATGAGCTCAGGCCCTGCCAATGCGGTCTGTGGTGCCTCTTCCTATTTTCTGACCATCTGATCTAAAGTTTGCACACTCTGTCTTTCTGGAGGGATCCTGCAGACCTGACTCAAAATCAGCAAAGTTCAACAGCACACAAAGACATGACATGGGCAGCCTGGCAATGGGGAGAAGAAGGTGTTCTTCAGGTTGTGCTATGGAAATGGATAAATATGGAAATGCTGGACTTCCCTCAGACACCAATTCCAGTGATGCACTTTAGATTGACAAGAGCCAAAAAGAGTTATTGTTGTCTCCTCCAGATTATCTTGGGCTTCTCCAAAGCCATGAGTAAAAAGCAGGCCCTCAAAGCCACGACCCACCACAGAGCTCCCCCATGACCTTAAGCCAAGACAGCATTACAATGCACTTGGGTGGATGCTACTCCTAACTCATCATCAAGTGCATTGACACCAGGGCCACCAGCATGCTGAGGCCTTTCCAAACACCACTCCTCAGTAAGACCTTTTCCCCTGAGTAATCCAGCAGTAAGCACCTTCAAAAACTGCAGGATCTCTTCATGAAAGCCCTTGGGCAATGGTGTCCTCTTAAATCTTCTAAAGCAAGACTGCACACACAGCTACTCATTCTACCAAACCAGTAAGATCGATGCAGGAAAACCCACTTTACAAAAGGGAGCTCCCAAACCAAATTACCACCTCTCCCATGGCCTCTCCTGGGCCAGCACATGTTGCTGTTTCTACCCCTATGGTTTATACTCCACCTAAGGACAGGGCCCATGGGATGACATGGCTCTGGAAGCAATCCAAGACCTGTAGGCAGAGGGTTTGTACCTGGTCAGAAGAGAAGGAGCAAGGATGGCAGTCATTCCTGCACCTCCTGGGTAGCTTGGGGGTCCAAGAATACCTTGATGCCTGCCCATCTTCCCTGCCCCCTCCCCACTCAATCAGGCACATGACACCTTTCTCACTTTGGTAGTCCAATGGATGGAGAACCAGAGGGAAAATTTTAAACTAAGTATGACTAAAACTGACTTCAAGGCTCAACCAGCTGCATGTTTCATAGGGAACCAGGGTCATGGGGCAAAGAGAAAGTGACAGTCAGGCGAATAATGCCAGAGACTTTCTCAGAAAACAGCAAAAAGCAAGGAAATTATAAAACCTCTACCAGGAACAGATACTCATGGCAACATCTCCATTTCAGAAATTCATCTGGTTTGAACTAGTCTACCAAGAAGGAGCCTCAGAAGTCACAGAGGAGTCGGTCCCAGTTGCTTGGACTGTGCCCACAGCCAAGAACTTTCTTTATGTTTCATATTTGGTACATTTCAAGATGTTTAATTTCTGACTTGTGATGGGCATTATCATAGCCATCACATGGTGCTATAATATACTCGCCTTTCACGTGCCCATCCTGATTCCTAATTTTTCAGTACACATTTATTAGTTTTGGAATTTATATTTAGCATCCAGTAACTAAAGGCAGCAGCAGAAAATTAAAATACCTTAACCATAATAAGTAAGAAGGTTAAGCATTTTCAGTCATGTAGTGCATTAAGAAAAAGGATGTGTATCTATATATATACACACACATACTTTCCTATTTATTAATTATTTTATTTTTATATGTATATATATTTATATGCATGACCATAGATGTTAATTTGCAAAATTAATGAATACATATTTGGTAATCAGTGCCAAACTTCTCAAAACTAATGTCCTTTATAACCCTATTCCATTAATATCCCAGTGATGGATTCTTAAAAAGAATGCATTCAGGACTAGCCAGTCATCCCCACTTGTATAAGAAAGTGAATCTTCAGTACCTAAGTGTTGTACCTGTTCTGGTGAAGCCTGTTCCTCACTGGGGGGAAAATACAAAAAAGAACCCCAAAACCTCTTGACCTAGATCTTGCTAAATTTTGCTTAACATCCTTATTACAAGAGAATTTCTACTTCCAGTTTCATCAGGACTCCCACTTTTGCCTAAGGTGATAGGTAAAGCCTTTGACACACTGTCTGTTTTCAAGAAGTTGACAAGCTGTCTTTTTTCACACACATGAAAACCATGTGGAAAAGAGTTCAAAAATCTCTACTGACAGCTGTGAAAAAAAGAACAGATTTTTGGCCCAGTGCTGGTATAGCAAAACAATGTTTGTTGCCCTGTGGTGTGCAGACCAGTGGGATCCATAGATCCTCCTAAGAGATGACAGTATGCAAGAAAAAACCTCAAATCTACTGTCGATTGGATTAAATGTGCTATTGGGAGGTTCATACCTCCAGAGGGAAGCAGAAAGCTGTCATGAAGCATCATTCTCAAATGTGGAAATGTCGTTTCCCAAAATGCAAATGTTTGTGTTCAGTGCATGCACTACAAGTGTGTGCAAACAAGAGTGTAAAAGCAGCAAGGCTGAACACCAGATTTTGAGAAATTCTGCACAAGGTCCATTGGAGAGCGTTGCACACTGCCTGGGTTCCCGAGCGCTTCAGTTTACATGAGGAAAAAAGAAAGATCTAGCAAAAATTCGAACACTGAAGAAAGCAAAGGGATTCGATTAAAATATTTAGGACTTTTAACCTAAACCCACTCTCTCACATCAAGAGCAATGTTGCAAATTACAACTAATTTATCATTGTGGAAGGCATCAAGAGAATTCCAATTTTTAAAGTAGAATGAAGAGATGAAAATGTAATATCCAAAAATAAAGATGAAATAAAATTATATCGAAGACTCACGAGAAATTGAAATTGATTTGAAGGCCAATATAATCTTTCTGCAGTAGAAGATGGTATTACATCTTCTTCCCATACACAAACGTATAAGAAGCAATCAAATTTTATTGTTTCTGAAAAGATGTGCCATAAGTGGGGGTGGTAACAGAACACAGTCAGATTGTTCTGCTGCTCTGGGGACTTTTGCTCATACACCGTGGGATTCCCCAGCTGCCTCTAGCAAATGTGGAAAAAAAATAAGATGCAAACTACACTGATGCTGTATTTTCAAAATCCGAGCAGGGCATTTAGTAAGTGCCTAAAAACAAGCAACACAGAAAGGGATGTTAATAATTATCTTAATTTCTATGGGAGGAGAGAGATGAAAAATTAAGTCTGAGTAGAGGAAGAAGTGAGTATGAAGACCATAACTATAGGATAGTCAAATTCATACCCATGGAGCTGTGTCCTGCTGTGGCCAGATGCCTTCCTGGCCCAAGACAGATTAAAATTAGTCAGATGATTTAGAACTCAGTATTTCTGTACTGTACTGTGGTGTACCGTAAACCTGCATGTGATGGGTGTGGAGACAAAGTCCAAAGTTCGAAGAAGGGCTGTGTGGCAATCAGCAAGACGCTACCTTAAAGAGCAGAGATTTCCATCTCATAAACCACACTAGGATAGTAAACATGACTGCAAGGTTCAGAGAAACATCAAGAGGTCACGTAGTGAGGATGTGCATTTAAATCATCCCAAGTACATCTGTCTATGGTCAGGTGTAAAACTCCAGTGCAGGGGATTCACCTCAGATAACCTTGGCTGAAGATGTGTCCCAAGCAGGAGGGCTGTGAAGAAAGCCTCAGTATATTTTAAGAAAACTCTCCAGCACATTAAAAATGGTGTCATTTCTTCCCCAAAAATATAGCGCATAATCAGGCAGACGTAATTTTCCCCAGATTTGTGATGTAAGAAAACAGCTCCAGTTCCTTGACATTTCCCCATCGTGCCCCATTGCAAGAACTGCTTCACATCATCTCTCTCCCTCCAGGTGGATTTTGCTCTGTCCTTGCAAAGGTCGACTCCTTCTTCCTCCACCCTCCCTCCGGCAGGTTTGCTCCTGCCCCGCGCTGCCTGCTCCGCTGGCTGAGCCTCCCCGGCGCTATTGGCTGGCACAGGTTTCCTGTGCTGCAAGGGACAGATATACCAGGTCAGTGCTGGTGTCCATCTAGATGTCTCCATCTGCTCTGTGAGTCATCCTGCAAGAGGCATGCTCAGGAGTTGTCTGTATTTCTGACATGGTTGCTGGTGGTTTCCTAATAAGCTGAGTAGTAGAAAACCAGCATCACTATCTCTGTTTGGCTGTAATTCAGAGAATTTCATAGAATCATAGAATCATTTTGGTTGTAAGAAACCCTCAAGATCATGGAATCCAACCATTGACCTAACACTGGCACTAAACCATGTCCGTAAGAACCTCATCTACACATCTTTTAAACACCTCCAGGGATGGTGACTCCAGCACTTCCCTGGGCAGCCTGTTCCGATGTTTGACAACCCTTTCTGTGAAGAAATTTTTCCTAATATCCAACCTAAACCTCCCCTGGTGCAACTTAAGGCCATTTCCTTTTGTCCTATCACTTCCTACTTGGGAGAAGAGATCAACCCCCTCCATGCTCCAACCTCCTTTCAGGTAATTGTAGAGAGCAATAAGGTCTCCCCTCAGCCTCCTTTTCTCCAGGCTGAACAGCCCCTGTTCCCTCAGCCGCTCCTCATCAGACTTGTGCTCCAGACCCTTCACCAGCTTTCTTGCCCTTCTCTGAACTCTCTCCAGCGCCTCAATGTCTTTCTTATAGTGAGGGGCCCAAAACTGAACACAGTATTTCTTCCAGAAGTGTTGCGATGCACACTCTCTGCTGTTTCTGTTCAGGTCAGCCAACAGGCGGACCCTACCTTGTCATGTTGTGGAACAGTGGTGATCGCAGATGGGTGACTTCAGTGATACTTTCTTTGCAGACCCCTTGTCTAAACCAGCCCATGAGAAGCAACACATCTCTTTCTCTGAGTGCACCTTGTGAAGGGGGTGCTGGCTCACTGTGGGACAATGAGATGCCAGCAGTGGGGTTCACAGAGCTTCAGATGCCTGAAAGACAGATTGAGAAATCTGGGCGTGTTCCTCTTTATTCCCTACATAATTAGCAGAAGGAGATGGGCATTTCCCAGAGCTGGCTTGTTCCACCCTGATGCAGGGGATATATGAGTTGCCCCTATTTACTTAAATGGCAGCTCAGCATGATTATCTCAGTTCTTTTTTTCTATCTTATAGATAGCTACACTTGGGCAAGACAAATCCTATCTTAAATCTCTCAGTTCTCGTTCATGAATACTGCAGAGACACAGCAGTAGAAAGAGATCCTCTGGGAAATGATGCCTTTCTGTTGCTAGCAACAACACCACCGTATGTCCATACACACAAATTGATAAGAGGCACCTGAAAAGCAGTTAGACTACTATAGGGAAACATTTCTTTGACATTCCTTTTCCAGGTGATGGTGCTTTGATGGCAAAAGACATTTTTCCATTTTCCACTCTACATGCCATCATGGATGCTTTGTTCATGCATTGACACTCTCCTGTGCTTTGTGTAGTTGTCTTTCTCCATCTGGAGGGCATCTAACAGGTATGTTATCAAGGGGAAACATTTTAGGTTTTGCTTTTTTTCTAGGTTAAACATGTCACATACTTTTGGCACAGTGTCTCCAGTTGCCTAATCATCCTGGTCATTCTTCTCCACACCCATTTGAGGCTGCATCTTCCTGGACATGCATGTCGAGGTCTGTACAAACTATTTCAGCTTGTGAAATAAAATCAACATTGGCACATTTTCCTACCTTTACAGGGATGAAGGATAAATTACTGGACTGATACACAGAATCACAGAACGGTTGGGGTTGGAAGGGACCTCTGGAGATCATCTAGTCCAACCCACCTGCTAAAGCAGGTTCACCTAGAACAGATGGCACAGGAATGTGTCCAGGTGGGTCTTGAATGTCTCCAGAGAAGGAGATTCCACAGCCTCTCTGGGCAGCCTGTTCCAGTGCTCTGGCACCCTCAAAGTAAAGAAGTTTCTCCTCATATTCAGATGGAACTTCCTATGCTTCAGTCTGTGCCCATTGCCTCTCATCTTATCATTGGGCACCACTGAAAGGAGAACAAACAACATTGGTGTTCCTGGGGCTCATATTTGCTCCATGGCCACCTAATATACTTCTATTTCCCACAGGTTTTTGACATCATGCAGGAGTTCTTTGCTTGAAATTCTCTATCGTGTGCCCACTTCTGGTGATTGCCAATAATAAGGTAAAAAGGACTGAGTTTCAGGCCTGATTCTGGAGGGCCCGTAGTACAAAGCTCTCCCCAGCTTCCAGCTCCTTCCTCTAGCACTACTTGCTGTTACCTTTCTTTAAAGAAGGATAAACGACTGTTAGTTTTTTATTGGCCCCATCTATCTACATTTCTTTTTCTCCCTCTTAAGTAGCAGTAATGACCAAGAGCTGGTGCTCCCCAGCTTGAGGAAGATACTGAAGCTTTTTGCTTGCTGGTGACATCAGAGGATGTGGATGTCATCACACCAACTTAAAGGGGCCCAAAATGTCTTAAAGCAGGTCTATAAATCAGTTTGGCAGGGAGCAGCTTTCTGGGAAGACTAGCATGACCAACACAGTCGAGGAGAGGCTTTCCCATCTTCTGTACCAGTATTCACACAACATTAACAACACGAAGAGAGTGAAGTAGGGGACAATGAAAGAAAAGAGGAAGAACATGCAAGGCAGGAATGATGTGGTGAGGAGAAGAGGAGCCAGGGAAGAAAACAGAAGCAGAAACTTTTTAGAGGGATGACTTAAGATAGCATGAGCCAGCTTGTTACACCAGGCTGGGGACTTTTCCTGTAAGACAGCTTTCTTTGGCTTTCCACATTTCTGACCGATGAGAAATGGGTGTCAGAGGCTGAGAAAATGGCTTGTCCCAGGAGAGGAAGTGTGAGTAGTCAGCCAGGCAGACCCTGGTTCCTCATTGCTACTGCTGGGGGCATGGGAGATTCAAGGGTCAGGACCTGGCCTTGATGAGGAGGATCACGGAAAAGTCATGTTGATAAAAGTATTGCCTTCGTGAGTAAGGTCTGGACTGGAATGGATGCTGAAAGATGCTTCCCAGTTCTAGGGGTATGGTTATAATTGTGTTTTGGTGCTAACTTCTGGCGTCAGTTAGACTTGTCACTTCTCCACCCACAGAAGGTTGGAGTGAGGGCACAGACCCACAGAAAGGGAGAGGGGAACAAAGGGAAGGCATACAAGCACACATTAGTGTGAAATAAGAACTAGGAAAAAAAGGAGAAACAGTGAGCGATACAGAAATGTATGAGCAAAAGGAAGTGGACAGAAGAGAGAGGGAAAGGGAGACAAAGAAAATCTTATTGCTGAAGTCCAGGAAGGAAAGACATTCAGTGACAGAGAGGAAGACGTGCTGCATGGGAAGAGAAGCACATATAGAAAAGCTTAACTGGTCTTTACTGGTGTAGACATATAGCCGGTGACATTTGGGGAAGGTTTGGGTTAAGGTACTGATCGCAATGGAAATGTCTAAAGTGAGGAGAGATGAAGCTGCCCTGGTGCAACAGCAGCCTACTTTGTACTATCCCTCCTGAGCAAACTCTTCCACTTCGTTGTGTGGCCTTGAGCCACTCACTTAAACTTGTAGCGTTTCAAGTCCCCCATAGAAAAAATGCAAAAAGAACTACGAACAACCGCATTACTTAAACCAGCAGCCGTAACAGCAGTATCCCCATCCTTAAGCTGCAAGTGCAGTGAGCAGACTTTTATCAGTGTTTGCAGGATTTCTGCTGGAAGTAGGGCCCTGAGAGTATGAATAATTTTGCCTTGTCGCAACCATGTATAAACTCAGTGTAGCTCCAAAGAGGTCAATGACTGCCTCAGATTTCTGCAGGTAGAACTGAATATAAAATGTGAGCAGCCTTGCAGAATCATGAATAAAAAAGAAGAAAATCCTGCTCCATCCTTTAGACTTCATACTAGTAACCACTGCATGCAGTTTGGTGTTTCTAAATATGCTTTTCTAATAAGGCAATGCAAGTGTTTAAAATGCAGCCATCACAGATCAGCAGACAGAGCGAGTTCATAAAAGTAAATCCCTAGGTACAGATGATATCACCAAGCTCTTTAAATGATAAACTTTCACCTTTCTGAGCCAATACAAAAGAAGCCTGTCTTCTTGCTAAAAATACATTGTACCAGCAAATCACATGCACCCAAACTACACATTAAAAGGCAGAGAGAGCCCTCTGGAATTTGAGGACAAATATGGTCCTGTGCCAGCACTTACTGATTTAAGGCTGTTCAAGTAATGCTTTTAAACAATTAAAAATATCTGCTAATCCTGTCAAGAGGTTCTGCTGGGCTCTTGCATCTCCCACTATGTCAGAGCAATTCCATGGCAATGGGATGATGCTGATACACAGTGACATATTACAATGGAGGTCTGAGCTCTTACATTTCCAGTCCCCAGCACTCCAGAGAAAGGACAAGAAGAGAGGTGGTTGCCGTCAATCAGAGCCCTTGCACAAGGCAAGGCTTGGAAGTGTCAGTGCACCTGGAAAGATAAAAAGAACTGAAATTCACAGAAAGGATTCAAAACTCACGCCACACTTTGAGAAGGTGAGTCTTTCAGGCTGACTATCAAGGATGAGTATCTCGGTCTTCTGGGACAGAGCATCAGCACGTGTTGGCTTGGATTTATAAGCTCCTTCTTTCAGAAAATTATCCCAGATAAGTTCTCAGTGACCAGATGCTCTGTTCAGGCATACGTTGTAAAAACAGTCCTGTGCAGCAGCAGGAAGATGAGATGGCACAGTACTATCCAGTAAAAACATTCAGAGCTGTCCCTGGCAGTCTAAATCATGGCTGCCATGGTGTTTGGACCCAAAATATCTGGACAAGGGTGCTGTAGATCCCGAAGAATCCAGGTTTCCCTGTTGCCTGCTTGTATTTCCTAAAAGATAAACTCCCTGGAAGGCTGTGAGACCAGAGAACTTGCTGATCTGTTTGGGCAAGAAGCCTTCACAGCAACCATCAGCTGAGACGTGTGGGATTTTTATGTTCAGTCTTCATTTCTAAGGAACTCTGTTAAGTTGTGTACGGCCTCAGCCTTGCCTCACATGGAAATGGGAGCAAAATTAGTCCTTCAGCAGGAGTGGCTACCAGAGGCATGAACATGACCTCCTACTTCCATGGCAACCCTGTTCATTGCTACCTCAGAGCTCCCAAAACGGCAGCAGCAGAACTGGACTGGACGTGGGGGTCAGGCACAAGGGAAAGGGGCTGCACAGGCAAGTGGGGCCCAATTGCAAGAATCAAAGGAAATCCACAGTGTTCCTGCCTGTGACCTTGCCTGCAGGAAAGTGAGGGTTAGCTGCATCAGCCATTGCCAGGTGGAGTCAATGTGAGAGCTGCTGATGTGTTTCTGGAGGGAGAAGGCATATTTTTTGACTTATTAGTGATGGATTTTTTTTAATAGGCCAATAACTGGGAAAGCACCCAGATTAGTAAAGAATCTTCAGAAAAATTAAATGAATAGGGAGGAGAAATGGGCTGTTATTGCCCCTTTTGGGGTCATTTTGTTCTGATGCTTTCAGCTATATGCAAAGAAACTCTGCAAGGAAGATATACAGCTTTAATGTAGAAGGCAATGAATTATTGGTTATCACAGATAAATCTCACTACCCACAGCCTTCTCCTTCTAGTATTTGAGCTGTCTTTTCTCTCTGCTGCCTAGCTGTGGACACCTCTGCATCCACAGCACCCAGGGAAGCAGACTTTCTGCCCTGAGACTTGTGCAGATGATGAATATCTGAGATTTCAGAGACCTTTATATGCAGGGTTGTATAGGAAGGGAACCCTGGAGGAGGGAGGAATGGGAGAAGCATTTTAGGACATGAAGGTGAAGTAAAAGTCCTCAGCTGCTCATAGGTCATTCCCATTACCTGTTTGCAGTCTAAGGATTTTGAGGCTACTCATGTGTGCTCCCCAGCTGGAACCACTTGTAAAAGATGATCCAGTGTTTGAACCCCACCTAACAGAGGATGAAGAGGGATGAAGGAGGCATCTGAGCACCTGCTGCAGCTGGCAACTACATCCCAGGGTCTTCCAGAGCCCCAGGCAGAGAGCACGGGAGATTTATTGATGGGTTCCCTCAGCAGCTCCTTTAGAGGTAGTTTTTCCTCCCCTGACTATAACACCAGCACCTCTGTTTCTCCCCAGGAGTCTCAGCCCAGAAGGTGGTTGCTGTCATGTGTATTTTTACCCCACTTCACTATAAAAACAAAGTTAACTGACCATGTCATCAGCTTCTAATTTTTCTGCACTAACTTCTGAATGTTCAAGCCAGTTTTGACCACATTTGACAATGGAGGGTGAAGGTTTTAAGAAATAGATCTTTATATTAGAGGTATGTATGTTTTATAGCAGCATCAGGGAGATGAAGGACACCCAGATTCACTGCTCCACAGAGCAAAAGGCTGCAACGGAGGCTGAGCAGTCACTTGTCCTGCCAGCTAGACCATCAACATGCTGGGATAGTAAGGGACACAGAAGAGTCTGGATTTTCTTTTTTTGCACCGGGAACAGGAGCAGGCTACAGGAATCTGTAGGTCCCATGGGAAAAAACAGATATTCAGTGTTTCTTCCTATTATAAAACATCTTGTTTTCCCACAGTACAAGGAAAAGTGATTTACTGGTAAAGAACTAATGGGTGGAAAGTCAGGATGTCTTCATGCTTATTTTGAGATGTCACTGGATTTGGTAGATGGAGGAAGCCTGGAAGGATTTCTCCATAGAGGTAGTGTGGTAATGTCTCAAGTCCTCCCCTTGCTCCCCAGCATATACACACACATACACATTCATATATAACACATATGCACCCAGAACTAAGGTGTCATGAATTACAGTTCAAAACGTTTTTATCGTTTTTGGTATCTGGTTGGAGTTAGACCCATCTCCATATGCCTCACCCATTCAGCATGTCTCTGCACATTTACAGAGACCTGCCCACCTACCAAGGACCAGAACTCGAGAATTCAAGAGAATAATTTGTCTGTGTTCTAAACAAAGGGAGTCAGCAATAAGATCTTCTAAAGGAGAATTCCCTGGTTCTTAGAAACATTTGTATATTAGCCTCACAGCTGTTTTTCTTTCTTTTTCTTTTGCCATAGCTGTGTACACACACATACATGCCTTGGAAGTATATGCAATTGAAAGTTCCAAATTCAATTTATAAAGCAGGATTAAGAAGCACTAGTCTCCCAAGGAAACATCTCAGTTGCATAAAACAAGCAAACCAGGCATCAGCAAAGACAAAATGTCCAAATGAGCTCAGCAAAGCTTTTTCTATAGATACTTAGACCTGGCTAAGTTCTCCACATATTATAAACAGGGTACTTGATGATTTACTTGATAATTAACTTGAAAAATTGCTGTATGCTAAGGAACTCACAGCTCCAGATCATACTATATCCGACACCTGAGTTGAAAGGCTGCTGCAATATATTGGAAATATGTTGGGAATTTCTAGGTGCTGAGTGAACTCCTATAAGTGTCCATAAATGAGTGCATGCTACCTCCTTACACCAGGAAGGTGCGTCACCAGTCATAAGGGATGGGATGGGAAGAGCACAGCCCAGCAAGCCACGTCATGGGCACAGTTGGGCAGTCCAGCCGCAGCCGGGCATCTCCCTACCACCTACCAGCCACACGGACCGAGCTAAGGGAAATCTGAGAAGCCTGTTGGGCAAAAGTTTTTTCACAAGCACTTATTTCACTCTTACTGCACAGTCATCTGAGTCACCATATCTAGAATAGGCATGGGACAAACTCAGTCTTCCAGAGACTTTTCACTGGCAGGAGAAAAGTCTCCTAGGCATGCACTTGTTCCCAAACAAGCCTGACAGTGCTCACCTGCTGTTCATGGAGTGGTTGTGTGGGGTTGCCAGGTCTCAGGGCACAGGGAAACCCCTTTCTCAACAGGACCGTGTAGGGTGCAGTTCATTAACACAACCACGTCAATGAGAGGTCTAAATTTCAAAGAGTGGTGATTCAAGGCTGAATCTGCATCAACACATAGGGCTCTAGTGTCACTTAGAGATCCTTTGGCGTTATCATGGGCTGAATAAACATGACAATGAGTCTTGGGATACCCAAGGGCATCCCAAATGGCACCAGGCATGACGGATGCAAACAGAGACTCCCCTCTCACAACTGGTCAGGTCAGTGATTCATTAGGCTCCTCTGGTTGTACTAACATGGAACTGGGTTTCAGTTGCCTGAACATCCCTATGGAGTCATTTGTGGTGTCAGCCTGATTTCATTTTAAATGGTGCAGATTATCCTGCCTGGCTTACCAGGGCATGAGTGTATTGGAATTACTGTGTCATATGTGATGGGACGACAGGGCATCTCAAATGGCACCAAGTGACTCTTGCACATGGCTGGAGCTGGTAGCATGGACACCTAGGTAGAGGAATCTAAGATGGACCTGGACCTGGACCCCACCCCAAATATTTAAATCACAAAGAAATTTGCAAACTGCAACTTCTGCCTCTGAGTTTTCAGTACAGTTTAATCGATATCAACAGGGCGTCGAATCAACTCAGAAGACACTCAGTCAAGTACTTTTTATTCGCCTCCTTCCCGAATTGAAATCCACCAAATCAGATTGGTAAATTGAGCTATTACCTCCTAAGAAAAAGACTGAACAGAACATTTTCAAATTCAACCATCCAGGAGCCTTCCCTAGTTATTTTACAAGATGTGCGTGCAATAGCAATATAATGCCATTTTATATTTCAGTCACTGTAACAAATCACTGATACTACATCTGTATAGGTAATTGCTTTAATATTGATGAGTACAACCTACTCTGCTCTGCCTATACAAAGCTCCTACTGCTTTTACCCATACATTATTCCCAGTAATCAAATAAACGAATCTAAAATAACTTTTGCCACACTAGTCCTGTCTTCCCCCCCTGCTAACTCTGCAGTATATGTTATTAATATGCATAATATTTGCTGTATGGTAATATTAGGGTTTATGCTCTTATAAGCCCTAGGCTTTGTGGCGGAATTTAGGTCTCAGTACTTTGTGCTAGTTACCTTGCTCCACAATTACTGCACAACAGCAGGGGTCAGTTCAGTATTTCGGCACATCAAAATCCAGTGGGAGAATTTTATGTGCATATGTTTTTGGCAAAATATCTTTCATCCAGTGAGTTTCTGTATGACTGAGTTATGAGTCTGACAAGCTCACATAGCAAATCCATTCCTGTCTTATCTGGGGCACTCATAAGGAATTACAAGCCCCCAGGAGCGTGCACTGGGACAGGCCACAGGGGACACGTAAAACTCTCTAAGGATGTCTTTAATATGGGGTATGACAAAAACATACATGGGAAAAAAGTACCACAGTCTGGCCCATATAAGGACAGAGAGTCTTGAGTTTAACTGCCTCTGTGATCATGCCTAAAAGTCCTGCAAAGTCAGAAAGGATGGGCCAAAGTATTTATGCAGGAATCTTAAGCAGTGGGAGGATTTAAGTGAGTGTTTTTTCTCTCAGATAAGTAAAAAATTAACTAAAAATATATGAAGATGTTGAAGTGTAGTTTGGGTTTCAATGAGACAACTGGGAGATGACCCTATCCTGCCACCTGAGTGTAGATCCGTGTTACACACCAAGACATGGAAATAAGAGGCTTACAGTGGCTGGATGGCCGTTGAAGCTGGGATGGACAAGATGACAGCCAACAGTTGGCTCTTGCTTGTCAAAGCCCAGGCTGGTTAAAAAAAAAAATACCCAAAGGAAGCAGAAATAGCCCACTGTACAGCACAAAGTATGTGGTTTTCCTTTTTCACATGGGACTTGCCACAGTTGTCTTTTCCACCACCTCCCAGAAGGAGGATGCCAAACAGCTGCACGTGAGGCTGCGGCTGAAGGTCACGTGGAGATTTCGGTTAGCGCAGGATGTATCTCCATAGCTGATTAGTCATGTTTCCTAACTGGTGCCTTCATTATTTACTGTCTAAAAATGACCAACTCCTGCTGCACTTTGAGGTACAGTTTAACCAGCTTTTTTTTCTGACTCTGACCCTTTCTTGTTGGTGTCCTGTATTTCTAACAGCTTCCCCCCATATTTAAGAAACATCCTAAGTGAAGACATTGCCAGATCATCTGAATAGCTAGAACAGAAAAAAACACAGGGCTTCTTCCTGTCCTCCTTCAAGGGCTGTATCCTTCCTTCTCACCACATATTTATAGTTTTCTTCCCTCCTGATTTCACCCCTAATTTTTCTGTTTTCTCCTCTTGTATATTCTCTAATGGCAACTGTACTTTCTCCCAGAGTTTCAGATACTGTTTCTCCGTCTGATCCTCAAACCAAGCTCAACTCCTGCTTCTTAGCTTTGCATTTAATTCTTTTGACATTAGCTTTTCCTTGTCTATCCACTGTCCCAACACAAGTTCTTTAAGATGAAACCCAGATCTTTTTCCTTTGGCCTTTTCTGAATCATCTATCACAGTGGACAACTCCATTTTCTTCTCTCCATCCTGTATTCTAGACCCTTGTCTCTCCTTCAACCACACTAAATCTTGTGTCATTAAATCTTGTAATTTATTTTTTAATATAACCAAGATCAGTCTTTTCATTGCTATCTCCAGCCTTAACACCTGCTTCATCTTCTGCCCTTGTGATAATAAATTCCTGTAATAGATAGATAGCTGGAATGCTGCTAGAATATTTCAGTAAGGGAATAAATCCTACTCATACACATTTTTTGTTCAATCTGAATGATTTGTTGCTCCATCATAAATTGACTTTGCTTCATGGACAAAGCAGACCTCAGACATTGTTCTGTTCCGTGAACAAAATTTCATATGGTATCTTGAATTTCCTTTGCTATTCCATTGCAGGGTCATCTGATCTGTTTTCTACTCCTCAGCAATCATTTCATGCCACTCATTATAAATGAACAAATTAATTTAGCTTATAAGCTCTGACTCTAAATACTTTCTCCTGTTTCTAGCTTGTGTTCTTCTCTAAGCCACTGATGGAACACGCCTAGACTGGATGACATGAAGAGAAAGGTCTTTTTTTCTTTATTTGCAAAATGATTCAGTGCTAGTCCTACTTGAATGGGAAAGATGATGACTCCTCTCTGCTGCTTCTTTATTTGACCTCTTTTATTTGCAGTCTGTCTCTCTTCTCTACCTATTTTGTGCACTGCCAGTTTAAACCTTTACTTATCTGAAACTGTATTGCTCGGTGCATTGGCAGTGTTCCTTCAGAGCTACCTGGAAGATGTGCCAGTCATCACAAGCACCATTGCTTCTCAGTCACATTGGTTACAAGCCAGGTCTTCAGGACCCCATCCTCACCCTTCAACTCTTAGAAACCCAAGGATCCCTGAATCTTGTACGTTTACATGTGTATGGTGTTATACCCCATGGGAAACTGGTAGGGATGGTTCTCTTTAGGAGGTCTAAGTCTTCCTCACTGCAAATAAAATTTCTTTTTGTAAGTACTGGGATGGACTTTACTGTATTGCACATCTTGGCCACCTGGGAAACTGCAGTGACAGCAAGGATGGGAGGTGCATGCTGCTGCACTTAGGTGTGCATATATATTTTTTATATATATATATATATATACATATACACAGGCATGTCTGCCCTTGCCAGAGGAATCTCCACCACGTCTGAGCAGCACAGAGCCCATGACAAAAGCTGAACCTGTCTGATTCTTCCCAGCAGAGGTCAGTGGTATCTTAGTTGCCAAAATTGCTCCATGTGTCCAGTCTAGCATGCACACGCAACCCTGTGGGGGAAAAAGGTGCTCTGCAGAAGGGTGGCTCAGGCAAATTTTTGCACCCAATGTTGGGAAATTAGGTACTGATTTCTCAGTTTAGGGCCACGAGCACTTTGCCTATGCAATACTGCCTTAGTTTTTTCCTGAGAGGCATGTTGGACTTTTCATTTTAGTAAATAATACTTGTAGTTCACAGAAGCTGCCCTTTCTCATTGGTTCTTTTTTCCCCTTTAAATCATGTTTTAAATATCACTTTGGCCATTGTGGCCAATTTAAAATAAAGTTAAGAATTCTCAGGACATTCTTATTTGCTACGGAGAGTGCATAATCTATTAAAAATGGTTTCATTTCAAGTTTTCTCTTCTCTTTTGCTGAAGATGAGAACTATGTAAAATACCTCACCCCTTCTCCAAGACTCATGCTGCCAATATAAATTGTATCTCAGATATGAGGCTACAGACCTTTTTTTAATAAACTGCATTGCAGAAGATAGTTGTGTATTGTATTTTCCAGCATCTCTTTTTCGTTATTTCTGAAAAGCATTGCAAGTGCTATTTCACACGCACTTTCAGTACAGCCCAACCACCAGCTATACAACGGAAACAGCAAAGTACAAACTTCTAATTAGAGCTCAGTTTGCCTCTAGTAATTTATTTCAGATTTACCAATCTTAAACCACTTGATATATGGCAATGACACCCTTGTAATTCACAGTTACTTATCATTTAAACAGCAATAAAAGAGATGCAGAGTGTTTCATAGAGATTTATGACCCCCTAGAGACCTGATGACCTAAGACCAAGGCCCAATAACCTCTATTGATCATAAATTCCCAAACAACGCTTTGGCCAGAGTTCATCATCGCTATCAGAAGCTGAAAGGCATGGAACAAAATGTAAGACATCTGTTTTCTCCCCACTGCCAGGTTCTGTGATGTGCATGCCCTAAATTGCCCTGGAAAAGCTGAGAACTAACAGGGAATTGACTTTCCTTGTGTTAGATCACCGTGTTCCATTTTTATATCCTAACTACCCAATTTCTCTAATTTAGAGAATAAGTTACAGTATCCTGTAAGATTGTTTTGTCCACAGGCTTTGACACATCTTTCTAGTGGCAACATACGGTACGAGTATTGAAATGTGCTACAGTCTTAATGTTAAAGCCAAACATGCTGATGTCTAATCACCTATGGGTTTTTCTGCTTTCCTTCTGATGTATGTTTGTGTGGTGCTAGCACTTTGATAGATGAGCCATCCCTCCAAAAGTAATGAGGAGACCCAAACCAGAGCAGCCCAGGGCAGGGCACAGCCCTTGGGGACCAGCAGAAGAGATACTCACAGCTGTCACACACCACATGAAGCGACCTGTAAATTAATGATGGTATCAGAGCCATGAGGAAATCTAAACATTTCCTTATAATAGAGATGCAAATAACTCAATGGCTTTGATTTATCAGGAATAAATAATGGAAAAGATCCTGGGTCACTGTTAGGATGAGGGAGCAGCACAAGCTCAGGATTGTATTGTGACAAGGACTGTGCTGATTTTGGTAGGGATGGCCCCTGTGATGTCAGGTCTAAACAAGGTGGAAGATCCCTTCTATGGAGTCTTCTGCTTCCAAACACTTCTGTGCTTGGCCCAACCAAGACCCATCTCAGCAGAGGCTTCAGAGGAGCTGTTGAAAGAGGAAATTCCCACCAGCAACCTCTCTCACTTGCTGTTTATCAGACCCTTCCTCCCAGTCCTGCTAGACCCACAGGAGAAGCAGAGACCATCCAAAGGGAAAGAAGCTTTCAGTGATGGATGAGGGAGTTGGAGAGCTGCTGGAAGAGCAGGGAGGTTGCTGGGCAAAACAACAACACCGAGCCCAGGAAGGAGCTAAGGGGCAAAGGCCTGGTAAGGGGATGTGTGTGTAATGCTATTATTTTTTGGTCATGCTTTTGGGAGAGATAAGACTAAGAAATGATGAGGCATGCAAGGAGGCAGGGGAGGTGAAGGATGCTGCAAAAATAGATAATTTTATAACAACATCATTTATTTGGCACTGTTTTAGTGTTCTTGAGGTATCCCATATTTTGTCACAAACTTGCAACCAGTCAAGCAAAAGGAAATGTGGGTCAAGTGGAAAGTAAAGATATCTTCGATATCTTCACAGTAAGGTCCACTGGCCTGTGGTGCCAAACCACATGAAGGAGTAAATGCACAGTAAAAGTTTGTCCTCAGATATACTAATTTACCATACTCAGACTTAATTTTGTGTAATCTCTCCTGCAGCTATTTCTGACTACTGAAGGATCACAGAAGTTGCAGCTGGGAGATTTAACCAGATAATCCACCTGAGCATTACTGCAGAGCTCTTCCCTCCAACATCTGCTAGTGCCATGTTAATCCCAATGATAAACATCCTGAGGAACTCTGAGTGATGTATCATGCCATCAAACTACTTTTTTCTCTCATTTGGCACACAGTTTCATTTCTTCATTGTTACAAGCTTGGGTTAGGATAAAAATTCAACAATGACGTTTGAAAACTCAACAAATTTCAGCAATGAGGGAAGATCGTTGGACAGAGTCATTTCCCCTCAAAACCCTGGGCTCTCCAAGGTGGTCCAGCAGTGTATTGGGAAAGTTCAGCCACTTTCAGTTATAGTCACTGAGCCATAAGAGCAGTGAAAAGATTCCTCTTCTCCATGATCAAAACCTCATCTGGGTTTCTCGCATGACTTCTGTTAGAAAGCAGAACTCCCTGTATTTGAAAAAAACACACCAGATGAAAGATTTCAGCAGAATTTTTCTCCAAGTTATCTTTTTTGACTGTTTCCTAATATTTCAGAAGGTAAACAGCAGCACTAGAACAGAGTTTTTTAAAACTACTCAGCCAACAACTATGTGTTTTCTTATACAGTTTTCCCATCATAAATGTACTGGCAGGACAGCATAAATCAGAGAGATGACTTGTCAAAATAAACCTAAAAATAGGGCTTTCTATTACCTGTGGTTTATTACAGTTGCAACTGTACCCCTTTTTGGTTGTTTTTCTGCAAATATTTTTATGGGGTTTTCTGCTTGTGTGGATGGATGAGTAGTTGGATGGATGCGTAGACAGATGTCTGGACAGGAAATTTTATTCAAGCAAATGAGGATTCAGCATGTGAACAAGTATATTCATGCCAGAATTGCTTTCTGGCCTGTCAAAGATAGAGACATAGAAATAAATATATGTATATATACGATTATTGGCAGAAATGTGAGATAAAAATGAAGGGACTGTCTTTCATACTGGTAGCATTTCTGCTTTGTCAGGAGGGAAAACAGCTATTTAAAAACTGGGACCAACATACAAGGGAAACATAATGCCCTTTGTTGTGGAAAAAGTAATAAAAAAAATATGTAAACATTGTTCAATGCTTTGATTTTCCTAGGGTTATTTTTCAGCTGTCTGTGCCTGAAGCTGCAGGGTAAAGCCAAGCACCAACATGATGACTAGTCCTCTGGAGACCAGGGAGAGGGGAGACAGCGCCTGTAGCGACCCTGATGGGACGAGTCGGTGATCCACACACACCGGCTGGCTCCGGGGCTGTGTCTTGCTGTGTCTCCCCGGGTGCAGGACATGCAGGACAGACCCAGTGGGGTCATTGCAGCAGAGGATCCTGCAGGCAGCTCCCACTCAGCACCATGATTATGCCACTTGCATGGCCTTGCCTTTATCTAACAGTGCAGCAACAAGTTCTTATATGAACAGCCGGTCTGGACAGGGGAAGTGATGAGCAGAGTTATTTTCTTGTAAGAAAATCCTAGAATAGCTTGAATGACCAAAATGGGGCAACCCTTTCTACAGACGAGGTGTGCACGCTGCACTGTGCCCTGATGGGAGGCCAGTTTGATGCTGCACAACCTGGGGATCCAGCATCTAAAGAGAATTTAGCTTATCTATACTATTATTTCTTTATACTATTAGGCCTAATAAATAGCATTTTGAGTGATACTTTTCAGAGTCTGAGTGCTTTTCTTACTGGCATCATAGCTAACCAGAAGCGGTGCAGGACAGACAGCTGCACAAAGAAGTGTCACATACGCCCTTTGACAAATGCACCGTTGCAGGGTGAAAGGGACAGGGGATGGGGCCAGCTGCCTTTGCTGAGAGCTGGGGTCTGCTGCGTGGTCATGGCCATGGGGAGCGGGGAAACCAGGACCTGGGCTGAGAAGATTGCTTTGCCTGTGCTGATCAGATCATGTCCCAGCAGCCGTCCTCTCTTCACCATCCACTCGCTGTGCTTGGGAGCAAGAAATCCTCCATCCTTTTAAGCATGTGTAAAATACATATTGGCATTGCCCTCTGCTGGTTAGTGTCATCACCGCCAAGGGGTTCATGCTGATGAACACCCACGGCCCCACAAATCACCCTTTGCTCCCAGCCCTCTGCCTCAGTGTGCCGCAAACCTGGGCAGGTTGGGTGTGGGTGGCCACCACAGCCAGCAGCAACTCCGCGGAGAACATCACCCTCTGCATTTTATTAACGTATTCATTTATTTTTCTGTATTTTCTTATTTGTTCTAAAAGACATAATAAGACATGAAAGACATAATTTTTAATTTATTAATGGTTCACATGTGCTTACCCTCCCTGGGAGCTGACTGCTCCCAATGAGCACTTGATGCTCTACAGGGAATCTGGGCTGTGCCCGTAAATTTGGTCAAGGGTGTTGCTGCCGTTGCCTGTTGTGATGAGTATGGTGCTACTCATCAGGAAAATGGCTTGAGGACTGACAGAGGGAAGGGAACGATTGTCCTGCCAGGAGGAAACAGAAAAAGAAGATCAGGGAGACTTAGAAAACTAAGGCTTAATTGAATGGGCCTCAGTTTAAACTGCAGCTTTATCCAGCCTTGTTCCCGTATGGTGCTTGTGTGCAGACATGTATCAGAAAAAGCAGAGAAATTGTCAGACCTTGTTATTTTTTATATTATATTATATTATATCATATTATATTATATTATATTATATTATGTTATGTTATGTTATGTTATGTTATGTTATGTTATGTTATGTTATGTTATGTTATGTTATGTTATGTTATATCATATCATACCATTCACTTAAAGTTTTTATAGTTATAATATGCATGTATATTTTTTATATTATTTATATTACTTATATTTATGTTATTTATTATATTTATGTTTTATTATCTTTTTATATTTTTCGGTCATGGCTAGGAGGAAGTGTTTTGAGAGCCCTGTCTCGGCTGTACCCAGCAAAGTGCGATGTGGTTTACAAGGCCAAAGCTAATATCAGTGCATCCACTTCCCTTCAGTAACTTGAAATGCTCGTGAACATAGGATAGATAAGGACTGAAAACACCTTTTGGGTGAACCAGAAAATGAAGGGGTACACACCTGAGTTTTTCTGCCAGCTTTAACATACACAACCCAAACAGAGTGATGAGCATCCCAACACACAGGTTTTCTGAACACAACCCCCCCGACAAAGTAGCAAAGCCAAAACCCAAGTACACTGGGCAGAACTCAAATTGCAAACACGACAGCAGCCACGATGCATTTTAAGCAAGTTGTACCAGCCTGTGGGGCTCTGTGACACTGCAAAACTGGCAAGTGCAGAAGATCATCAGCAAATAAGGAAAATGGGGAGGAACAAAAAGGGATGCACTTTCTGGTCTGTGTTCAAGGTTTTGTTCCTGCGCAGCCAGGCAGCTCAGGGCAGGTCTCCGCCATACTCGTGTACTGAGAAAACATGTATTCGCAGGGATGCACTTCTGCTGAGGAACACGGTTTTACACCAGGATAACTGCCTGCATGCCCTTGGATTTTACCAGTTCGCCTGTATCCTAAAGGAAGGTATCCTTTGCGAGTCAAAGTGATACTGAGTAAAATACTGGCCCATGTTGCCCAGAGAGGTGGTGGATGCCCCATCCCTGGAGACATCCCAGGCCAGGCTGGACGGGGCTCTGAGCAACCTGATCTAGCTGAAGATGTCCCTGCTCATTGCAGGGGGTTGGACTCAATGACATTTAAAGGTCCCTTCCAACCCAAACTATTCTATGATTCTATGATTCAGCTTGCTTAACCTGCCAAGAGTTTTTCCTCAAACACAGGCAAAGGCCATCAAGAAAGATCCTGGAAAGTTAAAAAAGCAGCTGGTGCAATATCTATCTGGGCTCATGTTAAATCTGTTTCTTTTGATTGCAGGGTTTAAGCACAGTGGGTATTAAAGAAAGACAAGATCTGAGAATTGCTCAGATCATTCTTTTTTGTCCAGCACCCCATTAAGCCCAGCTAGGAGAGTGTTCAGGTTACAGGATCCTGTGAAAAGCATGCTGCAACTATGTGCCATGGTGCAATTGTTGCTAACAATGCTGCGGGTTTTGAAGTGATTTCTCTCGTACGCTGGAGCAGATGTGCAACACTGCACGTGCTCTGCAGTCATGGGTTGGGGAGGGTACAAGGCTGTTTCCAGGTATCTCACAGGATATATATTTATTTAAACATCCAATAATAGCAAAAATGAACCCTGGGACATTGTATTCTACAGGCTGATATTAGAATTTTTCTTAGAAGATACTCACGTTTGCTCACTGACATCTTGCGTTTGCCCTACAAGCACAGGCCTCTGAGCTCACAGGCTCACACAGTTCACCTTGCAATAGGGAAAAGATCTCGGTGTGTTTTGCCACACAGGCACCTCAGGAAAGCACGCGGTGCAGAGGCCAGGCTTTTGCCTTCTTGAGTCTTTCAGTAGCTTGGGGACAAAACCTGCCCCAGTTTCAGGGGTACTGCCCTTCGTCTGCTCGGATAGCCCCCATTTACAGCTCTCGTGCCTAATAGGCACCTGCTGTATAAATCTGGTTTTGGGGCTCTGCCACGTTACCCTACCTAGGGCAAGAGCTAGGGGAGCAGGCTGGCATGTTTGTTGTAATTTCCTTTAGCACTGCTGGAAAAACCAAAGAGGGGTATTCATAAAGCAAGCTGATGTCCAAAGGGCTGTAGTTTTCAAGGTATTTTAGTGCTGCGGCACTGGGGCATTTTGCTTTATGATGCAGCAAGAGGAGGGAGCAGGTACTCTGCTTCAGGGAGAGTAAGGGGATGAATTAGTTGCATCCAGTCCACATACTCCTTCCATATATCTTAGTGCTTTTCAAACAGAGGAGGACAACACACAGCAATTTCTCTGACAGGAAAGTTCATCTTTTTTTATCCCTGGTTTAAAAGCTGGGGTTCAAAAGGTGAGCATTTAAGATCCCGCAATGAACCAGACCTGTCCCTAGCTGCTGGCCCAGGACCTGTGCCTCCTCTGCTGTCCCAGGCAGACATCTCAGACACTCTGGGGCACTGAAAACAGGACTAGGTGACCGTGTTTACTGCAGGCAGGCTAAGTGGGGTGTTCAGGAAGAGGTTCTTCAAATACATGGCAGATAAAACTAACACCAGAGGCAATGTAGGCCCACTGATGAATGGGGTGGGTGCCCTGGTGACAGAAGATACAGAGAAGGCAGAATTACTGAATGCCTTCTTTGTCTCTGTCTACTCTGCCGGAGGCTGTCCTGAGGAGCCCCGTACCCCTGAGGCTCCAGAGGAAGGCAGGGCAATGGAGGAGTTTGCCTTAGTTGATGAGGACGGGGTTAGGGACCAGTTAAGCAATCTGGACATCCATAAATCCATGGGTCCAGATGGGATGCACCCGCGGGTGCTGAGGGAGCTGGCTGAAGTCATTGCTGGACCGCTCTCCATCATCTTTGCCAAGTCTTGGGAAACGGGAGAGGTGCCTGAGGACTGGAGGAAAGCAAATGTCACTCCGGTCTTCAAAAAGGGCAAGAAGGAGGACCCGGGCAACTATAGACCGGTCAGCCTCACCTCCATCCCTGGGAAAGTGATGGAACACCTTATCCTTGGTGCCATCTTGAGACATATCAAGGATAAGAGGGTCATCAGGGACAGTCAACATGGCTTCACCAAGGGGAAGTCGTGTTTGACCAACCTCATAGCCTTTTATGAAGACGTAACAAGGTGGATTGACGATGGCAGAGCAGTGGATGTGGTCTACCTTGACTTCAGCAAAGCATTTGACACCGTCTCCCACAGCATCCTCACGTCAAAACTGAGGAAGTGTGGACTGGATGATCGGGTAGTGACGTGGACTGCAAACTGGCTGAAGGAGAGAAGCCAGAGAGTCGTGATCAATGGGGCAGAGTCTGGTTGGAGGCCTGTATCTAGTGGAGTGCCTCAAGGGTCAGTTCTGGGACCAATACTATTCAATATATTCATCAATGACTTGGATGAGGGAATTGAGTGTACTATCAGCAAGTTTGCTGATGACACCAAGCTGGGAGGAGTGGCTGACACGCCAGAGGGCTGTGCTGCCATCCAGCGAGATCTGGACAGGCTAGAGAGTTGGGCGGGGAAAAATTTAATGAAATATAACAAGGGGAAATGTAGAGTCTTGCATCTGGGCAGGAACAACCCCAGGTTCCAGTACAGGTTGGGGAATGACCTATTAGAGAGCAGTGTAGGGGAAAGGGACCTGGGGGTCCTGGTGGACAGCAGGATGACCATGAGCCAGCACTGTGCCCTTGTGGCCAAGAAGGCCAATGGCATCCTGGGGTGTATTAGAAGGGGGGTGGTTAGTAGGTCAAGAGAGGTTCTCCTTCCCCTCTATTCTGCCCTGGTGAGATCTCATCTGGAATATTGTGTCCAGTTCTGGGCCCCTCAGTTCAAGAAGGACAGGGAACTGCTGGAGAGAGTCCAGCGCAGGGCAACGAAGATGATTAAGGGAGTGGAGCATCTCCCTTATGAGGAAAGGCTGAGGGAGCTGGGTCTCTTTAGCTTGGAGAAGAGGAGACTGAGGGGTGACCTCATCAATGTTTATAAATATATAAAGGGTGGGTGTCACGAGGATGGAGCCAGGCTCTTCTCGGTGACAACCAACAGTAAGACAAGGGGTAATGGGTTCAAGCTGGAACACAAGAGGTTCCACTTAAATGTGAGAAGAAACTTCTTCTCAGTGAGGGTGACGGAACACTGGAACAGGCTGCCCAGGGGGGTTGTGGATTCTCCTTCTCTGGAGACATTCAAAACCCGCCTGGACGCCTTCCTGTGTAACCTCACCTAGGTGTTCCTGCTCTGGCAGGGGGATTGGACTAGATGATCTTTCGAGGTCCCTTCCAATCCCTAACATTCTGTGATTCTGTGATTCTGTGATTCAGCTTGAAGGGACCCTAAGAAGCATTGGGCACCCTATGAAGCAGAGCTCCCCACCCTGCTGTTCCCAAGGGGGCAAGTGGCTATACTGGGACACCGGGTAGTCCCTGGAAAAGACAATCTCTTCTCCCAACCCAGGGCAGCAAATCTGCCTCTCCAAGCAAGCTCATTTCATCTGCCTCCTTTGGGCAGCAAAATTTGATTTTGTGTAGACCACTGCGAAGCCTGGAGCCAGCCCTGGAAGACAACCCCAGATGTACCATGTGAAGGCACATGAGCTCACAGTAATAACCAGCTTTTGCCTTCCATCTGATCTGATTAAACATATTTGTTGAAAACTGGCTGTGCCTTCCTCCAGGAAAAAAAAGGAAAAAAAATAAATCTTGAATGAAAATAAAACCAAAAGTGACAAGGCAAACCTGTTTGAGAACTGGGAGTTCAAACCCATGTCTTCTTGAGGATGAAGTCCTTTTGCTTTCTAACGTCCCTCTCTCCCTTCTGCTGCTATTTGCTATTATGGTGCTATTTCAATCTTTCAAGGGGTCCATTGTGAGGGGAAGGCAGGCAGATCTTGGATGTCACCTTGGCAGAGCTCAGCTCCTGCTTGCCCCAGCAGCCCCTCTGCCCATGAAAGCAGAGATCTCCCTGCCCCAGCCTGGTGGCACCCGTGGCACGGCACAACTCACCCCATCAGCACCCGAGGTACACTGTGGCCAGCACTTCAAGGAGGATGCCAGAAGAGGTTATGGAGCAGATGGTCAACAATGCCCTACGCTGCTGTTTGCTACCAATACCAGTATCAGCAAGAACTCGGGCTTGAGGGTGTACGAAAAGGAGCGGCATTACACACGGCGAGCCCTGTGTGCCTTAGGTGGGGATGCCGTATTGCTGCTGTGTATTAGATATCAGGTAGGAAATAACATGATCGATTGTTTCTAAATCAGGTCTCCTCTGGGAGCGCTGCTCATCGGCTGCGATATATGAGCCCTGATGCGGCACAGAGGCTTTCACCAGCCCATGTCCATCCCAGGGGCTGGCGAATGCTGCAGGGCTTCCCAATGAGATCTGGACCTTCATCTTCTCCTTCTGTCTCCAGCCCATAAGCCCATCCGCTGGTAATTTAAGGTGCCTGGAAATTACTAGTCAAAGTTTCTGCAGTGGAGGAGAGGCTGCTCAGGTGGATTTCCTCCGTGGTTTCCAGCAGCCTCTTGTTATGAATGTCAAATCTCTGTGTTTCCCATGAAAAGAGCTAACAAAGCCTTCGCGTGGACTGTTTGTTATTCCGCTGCTTTTTACATCCTTTTCTCCTGCCCTTTTGAATGGATTAAGAAACCCTCAGATACCAGTACCTGAGGGAAAACTTGGAGGCTCAGCTTATATGCAAATTCCACATGTTTGTAATTCAAACTGTGTTGATTAGGTACAGTAAATAAGTATTGATTCTGACTAGATGGTTTATGTAACTAAGCAGCGCAGCAGGAATGAAGCATTACAACTATTACAGCTGCATGTGCAAATTACAGAGCTCTCATTTATCGGAATAGTTGAAATGAACTGCTCCTGCTGTGCTGATTAGTTAAATAAGCCATCAAATCAGGGAACATAACCATGTGCCATAACACTGCGCGCAATCTGGAATTATGTATTGGACTGTAACATTTGTGATTCATACCAGCTAGTCAGCTGTCTAACCAACTCAAGGCAAAGAGCGATTTTTTCTTATCCCAAACACATAATGTGATATTTGCTCTCCCCATATATTTAAATGCAGAGTTAGCCTGTGGTGACTGGCTAGGGTTTTAAGTGTTTGTGAGCACGAGCTGTACAGATACTAAATGTTAGCAGAGAGCAGGCAGGAAAGATTTGGTGAACAGGAGCCACATCTAAATTCCAGGCAGGGCCATTCGTGACCCTCATCTCTGCCAGATTTGAGTCCTGTCTAATGGTGCCCTGGCAAAGCGACTTGCATCTGTCAGGTGTGGCTGGTTCCCTTGCCCAGCTGGTCCCCCAGGAGAGAATTTCATTAGCATCCTCATGGTGATTTTTGTGGAGGGCTTGCTTTCAGCATTTTTGTTGGTTTTAGTTGCTACACCCACATGGTATGTCAGGAAAAAAGGCAGCAATGCGATTTGCAAGCAGGGATATGAAGATTTGTGGTTATTCCTACTTTTATGGTCTTAGATGGTTATTAGATGCAGTAGGCTTGCTACAGCCTCCAGCTGGGCAAGCCTTCTGCCTTTGGGAAGCTGCACAAGGGGCAGGCAATCTCTCCTCCCACTTCATTTTTGTGCCCTTTCCTATATATCAACTGCCTCCTCCATGCTGAAGCCCTAGGAAGTCCTGCTTAGATGGACCTTTGGTCGGTCCAGTATGTCTGTCCTTGTTTTCTTACTTCTTGGACTTTGCCATCTTGAACTTGTCCTCTGTCTCTTGCAAAATTTCCAAATAGGAAAATGCGGAGAAGAGATAAAAGGAACTGTAGAGCCCTGCATGGTTGGGTGACATTGGGCTGAGGAATATGGGTCACATGAAGGATCAGGAATGGATGTGAGTTGGTATTTTAGGGAAAGCTGCTACAGAGAGCAAAAAAGAGACCTCATACGCTGTGTGGCAGCCCTAAGGGATGTGCTGGGAAATGCACTGTTACAGCACACAGATTTATATGAGGGTTTCAAAGTGACAGGCTCCTCCTTCAAGCAAATCCACCCTGTTTATCCTTCACCCTGGCCAGCGTATTTCTCCCATCAGCAAAGGATGGAGGGGAGGGCTGGGTCACTGCAGGCCGGTGCTGGTCTTGCTACAGGCTTAGCGCTACGGAAAGCTGCTCCAGCAAAGCTGAGTAACTCATTCCTCCACCTGGATATGGATGCTTCTTTCAGACATTTAACTGGATAGCCCATTCCGTTAAGCCTGGCAGCAGGCTTTGGTAGGCCTTTGGGGTGATGCCAGGTGGTCCTTGCACAGCACATGTGAATGAGGTTTGATGTTGCAGGGCTGGGGAACAGCACACACTAAGCCACAGCAAGGAAACCATGAGGCACTCGTTAACAGGCTGGATCTGATTTTGTAAAATCTGCCCAGATCTTTGGCTTAAGCCTTGCAGAGATGTGATGCAGGCTGAATATCAAGTAGAGCTGAGTTATATAATGTTTTACAGTGACTGGTAAGATTGATGACCTGGAAAATAGGATTTGGCACCGCTGCCGGCTATTGATGAGTGTGCTGCCGCCGTGCGCAGGTAACAAGGGGTGTCTCAGCCAGGCTGTGTCTACCTCAGGTCCTGGCTTGGGTTTACTCCTTCCCTGCACTGACGTCCCTCCTGACTTCAGACTGACCTCCTGTCCACGCTTGGGTGTTTTCCCACTTTCAGTAAGCATCCTGTGGGATACTTCTCAGGGCCCTGGAGAAGAGGATGAACTGCAGCTATGTCAAGTGTGTGGATGGCAAGGATCTTGGTGGGGGGATGCACTTTGGAGTTCTTGCCCAGCTTGAAGGCTTCTCTAGGTCTGTAAGTCAGTAATACTGCGCTTGCTGTGCAAAACAAGAGTTCATATTTTGCAAGGCAAATCAGTCTTATCCTCACTGGAAGTCCAGATCACCAGGGGATAGGTGAAGCTTTACTGCTGAGAGTCTCTGGGGAATTCTGGGCTTTGCCTCCCCATCCAAGCACATCACCAAAACAAATCAACTCAGGCTTAACCATGGGTCTGCATCTTAGAGTTGACAGGAAATGTTAACTCCTGATTTACATTGCCGCAAGTAGGAACAAGATCACACTTTTGGTCTATGTAGTCTTCACGAACTATATCTGGACCACATGACCTATAGATGTCCCTTCCAACTTCAACCATTGTGTGACTGTATTTATTTAGCATAGTCTCACAGAAAGTACTCATGAGATTGTTACGAAAGGCCAGTGCAACTCCTGGATTAAAAACTAGAGGAACAAATAGAATTATAGAAGAGAGAGAAGTGGACAGGAGGGTTTGCAAAGGGTTCAGCACCAGCAGATATTTCAATCACAGTGAATGTCTTTTACTCACTCTCAGTTCAGATCTGACACCCGAGCAATACAAAAATGCGCATCAAAACCTCTATAACTGCACAGTTTTGCAGTACTCTTCAGAGTGAGTTTCAGTGTGACTCCATCTGTATAGGAAGTTGTTATAGGACCATGAAAAGTTGGAAGAAGACAGACTGTCACTATTAACCCCTAATTATTGCCATGAATAAAGAAATATTACAATAAAAATAAAGAGTGATTTCTACCTAAAAGCACCTTCCAATTCCTTTTGGTCATAAAAGTATATTACAATCAAGAAAATAAATATGTAAAGGCAGAAAACCTAATTGGATTCTACGAGGAGCTACATCTCCTTGGGACGCTCTGCTGAGGCACCGCAGAGCCCTTCTGCACTGAACCGAAGCCAACATTTCCCAGAAAGCATGCAAAAAAGTCCAGTCACGTTTGCCTCTAGGAAGGAAAAAACAGTGGCTTTAGGAGTGAACTCTTCACTGCAGCTAAAGCTGAAGGGAACAACTTGCTAAGGATGGTTATGTGAGGGCGGGAGTTTAGAGCTGGACTAGGAAAAGGAGAGGAAGTTCCCAATGCCATCCACTATTTCGGAGAGACTTGAATTAAACTGGTTTTGTGCCTGGCTTTTCCCATGGTCTATGAGGTGGAGGTGGTCCTCTGAGCTGTGCTGGGACCGTGCAGTTCATAGTGCTGTTCTCTCCCTCCTCGGCAATACAGAATGCCTGAAGGCATGGAAGCAGATGTGGGCAGCATCCTTTCACATCTGGAGTGCTCCAGTGGCCCCTCTCCCCACTGCGTCCCGGCACGATGAGGGTGGAAACGCCACGGTAAAGTCATGGCCCTGCGCCCTCTTTGCTCTGGCAAAAAGCAGCACAAAGCACATAGTAAAACACCGTGAAGTCAAAAGGCTTACTTCAGGTAGCTAAAAGCAAACCTTCCTTTTTTGCCTAGGCCCGGGCTGCTTCCCATTTTGGGGAGTGCAGAGAAAAGACATGACTTGGCTGCTCTTATCTCACATATTGCAAAGACCATATTATTCATCAAGGATGTCACCAGAGGAAAGCCATTTCAGAAACACAGCTCAAGTAGACCCTGGGCAGGGGGTTAGAGGTGTGGGGGCTTTGAGAAGCAGAAGTGTTAAGGGAATTAGGTCTGAAAACCTCCTGTGTGAGACCAGGGGCTGCCTGGGCAGAAGGAAACATACAGGATGCTGCCCGCCAGGGACCACTTCCCCCAGCCACCCTCATCCCTTCCCCAGACGCTTTTTCACTGCCTTTTCACTGACTTTTTCACTTCTGCTTCTCACCATGGGACTTTCCTGTGGCCCTGCCTGCTGTATTGGATTTTAGCATCTAGGTACTTACTGACTGGTCAAGCTGCCATCCCTTCAAAAACTGTGGTCCTCAGGCCCTGCTGTAAAAGGGTGTTACAAGACACTGTGTTTATTCAAAAAAAAAGAAAAAAAAGAAAAAAAAAGAAAGGGAAAAGAGACAAAGGTCTATTACAACCAGGAAAATGAATTCAGAAGTGTATGAATTCCTCAAGAGAAAAGTGATGATCATTTTAGTTTTACTAGTGTTGCATATGCTTGCTGGTTCTATTTAGAAAGTGGTAGGGGGTTGCTTCATCTCCGCTGCTATTCATATTACCTGAGCATTTCCCGCAGAGCAGACACGGGTTTGCAATTTCTTTTTACTTTTCATTTTTCCTCCCTGGCCCGCTGGGAAATCAGTGCAGAAAGCACACAGCTGTGCACAGGGACAGCCCAGGCCAGCCCTGCCCCGCGGCCAGGAACGGGGCCATTCCAGAGCCACGCACCCGCTGCATCCCACAAGGAGCCTGGGGATTCACACTGGAGGCTTCGCCTTACCCCTGTAAGAAGAAGGTTCGATGGCAAATTAAATTCTGGAGATGGCGGATTTAGCCGAATACACACCTCATGCCAAATGGCAGAAGATCGTGCCATATCTTTCCTCTGGTGACGTAAGCCACAGAGCGTTGCCTAAGACCTCAGGCTGTACCCAGCCCACTTGACCTCTTCCCTATGCTTTTTGGTGTGTTTCGTGGAGCACTTTCCCAACAGAGAAGGAGGAACAGTGTCTTTTGACTTCTCAGGTCAGCAGCTTATCCTGGACCATGGCACCACGTGCAAGACTAACACATCCTGCGGAAGCAATGTGCCACATTTGCCTGGCCCACGTGCAGCAGCAGCTCTGGCCCCCTCTCAGCACCACACCTGGAAGACAAGAGGTGACCAAGACTAGGTGGGTGAAGAGCAGGAAGCAAGAGAGGTCCACAGGATGGTAAAGGTGATATTTCTGGAAATCAATGGTGCAGTCACTGCTGTGGCATCCTTTACAGACAGGGCTGGCTCTGGAAGGCTGCTGGGCAGCAAGACAGTGCAGGCACCATCAGCAGGTCTTCTGCAGTCCTCTTCCAGCCTGGTCTCTCAGAAGGTATTTCTGCACAGTGTTTTTGGACATCACCACCTCCAGCTTTTCTGGCAGGGCACACAATGCCCATGTTTCCAAGCCTAACTGATGCCTTGCACACAGCTTAGGACCTGTGTGGTGCTGTACAAAGCCACACTCACTGTGCAAGCCCTGAGTCAGCTGGGCTTTTGCTTTTGAAGCTGTTCAAACTGATCCCTTCAAATGGCACCTGCGCAGCTGCAGAAGGGCAGTGATATGGGATTAAAGGGGCAACGTGAAATCCAGGACATCAGATCAACATCTCTTGCTCTTTTATAAGGCTCCTGGTATGTTGGACCAAGAGCAGCGGGTTATTGCTTTCTGCATTGCTTTTTCCCCCATCTTTTTTTCCTTTTGCATGATTTCTCTGTGGCTCTGGCTACCCCAGCAGCCCTCAGGAAGGCCAACAGCTGCAGCTGGCATCTCCTGACAACACCTAACGCTCCAGATCCATATCTGCTGACTTACTGATTCTTCCAGCATAATTTCTGAGGCACCAGAAATAATAATTGTGACTTGTCTATGAGCAAAGGAGCAATGTGACGACTTCTTATTGAGAAAAATATTGAAAATATAGGCCAAAAAAAAGCAAAAGCCCAAGATATGTCTCCTGGCTTGTAGGAAAGAGCCAAATTGGTGCAGAGACACATGGAACGTCACAGTGGGAGCTAGCAAAGGCAGCCGAGTTGCAAGCGTCATTGGGTTGAGCAGGGTCCCAGAGCCACCAGCAGACCTGAGGTGACTCTGTTGGTGAGGGAGGTCCGCATGAAACATGGGCAGGAGGTATCCAGGCTGCAAATCCTGGGGTTGCAGGCTGTGAAGAGACTGAATGTGCTGGGGATGGACATGGAGGAAGAGGCAAGAGATACTACCCTCAGTAGGAGCTGATCACGTCTCTATCATTTGTGCTGGCTCTTGCCCCTTCCTTCCCAGCTCGGTGGGTGCTGAGGTCAAAGGGAAAAAGGTCCGATGCAGAGACCTAGTCTTTGAGTACCGTTCAAGTGAAAGAAATGCTGCATGGGCCCAAGTTTGTGTAGAAGGGTGAGTGGCAACATATGCAAAGACTGGAAATAGTGAGATGAAGGGGGAAGGACAATGATGGAGAAAAGCTGGTGGCTGAGCTGCGGGAGGTCAAACTGGGGAAAGGCAGGGTGTGCAACAGCAGAACTGGCCCAGGCTCAACTGCAGGAAAATAATTTCTCAAAAAAAATTTAATGCAAGTTGACTGCTTCGGAGAACTGCAGTCCTTGGTCCAAGGTCACCTGTATCATTGCACTTAGGTACAGTATTTGCATCTTTACTGCTTTGATTTACCTTCTTTATAATTAAATGTAGTTATAGGTGGATGTCTGGTTAATTACTCGTGTCACGTGAGTGCTTTTTCCCACAGGCTGTGTGACATCTACTGCTGACAGCAAGTTGCCTGCTCCGCAATGCTGGTGACATGGGAGACAGGAGAAGATTTTTCCTCCGCTGACTTTACAGCTAAGGCAGCTGGATTTTGTTGGCTTCTGGCACTCTCTGTGTGTTCTCAAGGCAAGTCATTTTTAGGGCTGTGCTGCCTTTGAGTGGGTAAGTATTATGAAAACTTTCGTTCTCCCCTTTGGTAGGAGCTTATTGCAACACAGGGCACCCTGACTTTGAAATAATAAGGTAACTTGCATCATCACCTAATCAGTTGCCTTAGTAACAGATTTCCTAAATTTCCCTGTTGCATTTGCATGTTCATAAGTATGAAAATCAGACGTAGGAGAAGGAAAGGAAACAAAAGAAAATCCAAGGCTTTGTAGGATGTGCTTTGTGACAGGAGGCACCTGTAAGGCTGTTTGCTGATCAGCCCGTGCTTTATTTACTCACCTTTGTCATGTCAGTGGCCCCCTCAGTGACGCAGCAGCAGCTGGTATCAGGTGAATGGCGGGGGGGGGGGCAAGCCTGGAAAATTACTGGCATCCTCCCTGCAAAGTTTGGTGGCACAGAAAGAAACAGATTATGGACAAATTTTTGTATTGGTAATTGCCAAGGGAGAGCTAAGGCATGGCTGGGAACCCAACAGAAAATGAATTTCAAATTTTAAGAAAGATTGGGGTAAAAAGCTTGGGTGTGTGGGTGCTGGTTATTCAGTGATGCTCGGTTCAGCAAAGGTCACCTCAGCAGAGGTCATTTCCCTGGATTCTGCATCGAACTTTCTAGATCAGCTCCCTGCTCAACCCAGACTTAGACGGCCCCACTTGCACCATGGGAGGAAGCTCTGGAGGTGATGCTGTTTGCCATTTCAAGGGTTTTTCCCCAGGCAGACCCACTGTAGCTCAGTAACTTGCAGCCTCTTGAATCTGACACCGAGACTCAACGAGCAGCTTCAACCTTTCTTGAACTCGCAGTAGATGAGGGACCGTGCAGCCTGGAACTGGAAAGGCTGCTTTGCTTCTCCTTCCTGGCGATCTTCACACTACAAATGAGAGCTGGGAGGGACCTGCAGAAAATGGTGGGGGAGAGGGTGAAGGCACCTGGGGTCAGCAGTGAGTGCACACAGGTACCAGCATCCTGGGACAGTTGCAATGGTCTGAGAGCAGCAATCCTTGGGGGAAGGAAGGGAGTTCGTCCATGTGGGCACAAGCCCTCCTTATCGTGATGGAGCCTGGGGATGGGGTGACAGGATTCTCCCTGCCCTGGACACCCGCAGCTCCAGCTCCCTGGATCTGTGGAGCCCTTGCACTCCTCTCCCCTACCCTGCTTGTCCCTCGGGGACATGCTGTGTGGAGGCATTGGGGGAAAATGGGTTTCTTAGTACTCTCCACAATTTTTGACTTTATCTGCCTTTGAGGAGAGAGCTAAGGGCACCAGGGGGGGTGCTGGACTGTCAGCCAGACTCCCCGCTTGCCCAGCACTGTCAGCACTTTGCTTTGAGGGCTCCCCCATCAAGAGGAGGCAACTCACAACTACCACAGATATATTTCTCATCGTGTAAGCACATCCCAGTTGATAAGGCTGCAAATGAGCTCACATCGCACATTATAAAGTCCAGCTCGAAAAAGCCATCTCACTGCACCTGTCCTGTAATCAGCCAGCGCTGCTCGCGTGTGGGATGGGTTCAAAGGCTACAGTGAGAGGTTGGCAAACACAGCAGATACACGGTAGGTGCAATGTGGCTGTTACCTCAGGAGTCTTGCTTTTGATTGCCATGTTTAGGCTCGAACTGAGTGATGTGCATGTGAAAATTAAAGCACACCTTGCTAAAACTTGAATGCCGGATACAATGAATTAAGAAAGCACAATATATAGAGAGCATTGTAATTATATCATCAGGGAATACCACGTGCAGTGTGCAACGCTGTGATTCATGATGTTACAAGTAAATAACAGGAGATTAAAAATATTCTTGGGTTCTCATATGTAATGTAGCCCAGTTTAAGTTTATACTTACCAAAATTATCAGTGGAAAAACACTGTAGTTCAGAGTTTCAGTGGAAAAACACTGTATTTCAGAGCTGAGTCACAGATGGTCACACCGAGTCAGAGACCAAGGTCTTGCTGGGGGAGCTGGGTGCTGAGACCACGAGCAAGAGCCTAGGGTATCCCCAGGGACTTGCAGAGATTGAAAATACCGGGGAAAACATTACTGGGTCTTCTGGGCACGGCCGTGGGAGGCGGGATTATCCCCATTATACAGATTACTTGAAAAGCAGTTCCTCAAGGGAAAAAGGCAAGGTGTTCCCTGAGCCAGGAGAGCGGTGGGACATATCCCTGCCCCTGCTCAGCCTGGCAGAGCATGCTGCCTTTTTGGGGTACCGGTACCCCCTGCTTGAACATGCAGCCCCCGCTCTCCCAGTAGCGCTCTTCCACACTGCGCCAGACAGGAGTGAGGTTTCTTTATGTGTTGTTAAGCAAGGCTTCAGCTTCAACAAATACTCAGTGTCAAGTGACAGGAGTCGTCACCCCCGGGAGTTGCTTTGGTAACTCTGCCATGTACACGGGAAGTCGCCTCACGCAAGGGCGGGAGGTGGGAAGCAGAGTCCTGAACCTACTCACCTATTTCATCTCCCAGCGTTGGAAATTGTAAGAAATCGTTTCAGTAATCCAGGCACAAACTTGTCATATAAAAAAAGAAAAAGCGTAAACGCAGGAAACCTTGACAGTGTGAGACAGGATTTACCTGCATATTAAGCTGAAGGAGAAGGATGTTATACATGCAGCAATTAATTTCTGAAATAAGGCCAGAAATGGATTTGAGTGTAAACAAAGGGAATATTAGTACCGGGCATTTAAAGAACTTAATGTTCCTATGAATTTTCACAACTAATTTGAGTGGTAAAACACCCCAGCTCTCTGCTTTCGTCCATGACAGCAAGGCGTGATTCTGAGAAGGGGAGGCAGGGAGCTGGTGTTCAGGGGGACTGCTGATCTGTGTGGCACCTGCAGGAAGCCTCATGAGCAGCACTGGCAGTGAAGTGGGTACCAATGAGCTCTTCACAGCAATGCCGATGGGAGAGCCAGAGGTCTCTGCCCGTGCTGTCGCACCATCCCTGTGGTTGCTGTATGGTGGCAGAGAGCCCTGCTGGTGCTATACCTTCCCACATGGTAGGACGGGCATGGTGAAAGGGGACCCTGTCTCCACAGTTGCCAGCATTCAGATTTAGACACCTGATTAAGAGTTTTCTTACTGCCGGAGACGCTCACTACTCACTAATCCCTGTCAGGTCTCTCAGTATTAAGCACCTTTAATAAATCCAAGTCCTTGTACAGATTCAAGGTGCTTAGTGGCACCATAGGGCCGGTGAAATGATCCTCCTTAGTGGCAAAGCCGGCTGTGGATCTCTGGGTCCCTGTCCCCCGGGTCTCAGGTCTATCAGAGTTGACTGAGAAACTCAGTGGGGGGTTGACGAGGTCCCATCATTGCTATTGCCAATATGAGTGATGGATATTAAACCAGTGAGGTGACACACTTCTAGCCTGCTTACAGCCATGGGAGACATGTTCATCCAAATAGGTCATAGCAAGCGTGCCACTGCTGCTGGCTTCATGAACTAATAGGGACTGGGGATGCTGCTCCAGGCAGAACAGCGTGCTGCTGAAGGTACACAGCTGGGTGCACGTGGCCAGCGAGCTGTGTGGTACGCTCCAAGGAAAGCCTGCCTGCCTTTCCCCTTGCTCCCAAACAGACCTACCTGTGGAATCATGCAGGTATCAGAAACTGGAGCTCAGCAAGAGTCCCCAGAAACTGTCCAGGAGAAAGACAAAGCTCTCTTGCCCTGGGCAGCGCTGGGATCAGATTGCCAAAGCAAGGGTGTCCCAGGTACAAAAGTCTTACGGCTCTCAACTCCATGCAAAACCTGTGTTTGGCTAGTCCTGACCTGAAGACAGTAAAAAGAACAAAACAGCAATAGATTTCCTTGAGCTTGGGTGAAAGCTGTGGCAGTGTTTTACTGATGGAACCCAGGCAAGTTAATGGTGCTACCAAGAGGCTAGTAGTGCTGGCCTTTATTTCACTTCCAAGTTTTGATTTCAGACACTTCTCAAAGTGTTGCTACACCTCTCTCTGTTGATAAGAATGGACTCTGGACCAGCCAGTGCTGCCAAGTGAGCACTGAAGGACACTGTTATTTGGCCACTGCTGACCCAAGGCCCTGCTCCAGCTCTCTTATCTCACCACAACCCAGTGGCGACTGAGGAAAATCCTGATAATCAGAAACCTACCAAATAATGCACTGGGAACATAAAAGTATTTGTCCTTCATACTATTAAACAATCAAGGGGAAATCTCTTTTTGTACACAAGGCAATTAACAGCTCGTGTACCCAGTTGCTGACTACTGGGCAGACTGGGACCCAGGGGCAGCCACTGGGCAGGCTGTGTCTGAACCCGGCTGCTGTAGGGATTTACACTCTACATATGCATAATTCCTGCTGGGGAACTTTCATCCTGCTCAGCCAGAGAGGGGAACACGATGAGGCCACTGGTGCTGTTTGTGTTTATGTTAGCGCTGGCTGCATCTGTCTGTGTAGATCAGTGTCCGGCCATGTGTGTGTGTGGTATGCGTGTGCACGCATGGGGAATATGCAATCAGTCTTGTTACTGGGTCTATCAGACTGCTGCCTCACAGCTTATGCATCCCCCTTCAGCCTTTCACATAAGGGAGGGGACTTTAGTGTCATCGTGGATGTCACACACGCTAGCTACACGTCCCCTAGCAGCGCCAGGAAGAAAACTGCTGAAGATTTGGCCAACAGAGGGGAATCCTCTTTGCCCAGCGGAGGGGAATCCTCGGCCGTGTAGCAGGCGGATGCCTCCCCATGCCTGCCCAGCCCCGTGCAGGGAGCACCCGTGGGGAGGGCACAGCAGTGTCCCCAGCCAGCCCTCCCTCTGCCCTTGCCTTGGCGCAGCAGGCTCTCCAGGCCCCTCCGAGCAGCTCATTTCTGACAGCCAGCGAAGCCTGCTTGTGGGAATGGAACTGAAGCTTTGGCGAGGTCAGGCCACGGTGAAACTGCTTTTTCACTCCACACCGCACAAATGCAAACTGACACTTGTGCTGCAAACGATCCTTCTACTTTCTCCTGACTTTTCAGTGTTTTCTCATTGTTTTTATCACCTAAAATAAAACTCTCATGGCAGGGAGGAAGTATCAGCCCTATGCCTCATAAACCAGACCTCTGATGCTTTTTGGAGCCATTCTGTTCCATGATTAAAGCTAGGCTGGGTATTTTATTCATAACAAGCACGTTAGGCTTTTCCTGTGATGTTTTTGCTTCTCCCTCCTCAGGCCCTCCTCTTCTCAGGGCATTGACGTGGGTAATGATTTCCTCTCTGCAGGAGCAGAGTTCATAGCTTCATACTAGGAATAAACATGCAATTTAGCCAAGGGTGAATTCATGACTGTAATTCATATTCTGAAACAGGGCAAGTCTTTTGCTTCCAGACAAGCACATCATGTGGTTGCAATTGAAGTTTAGGCATCAAAACACTAAGCATGACATTTGTGGAGTAGGATCCTAATAGAAGTGGTGAAAAAGGAGCGGGGCACAAGCTGTCCCCCTCCCACGGCTCCCTGCCTGCCCTGGGCCCTGCCTTTGCTATTAGCATCCTTGCCAGGATGCAACCCTGCACCGCTTTCCTTGTTAAATGCGCGGACTTTATTTTGGTAAGTTTTAAAAGGCACTGAAATGAGATGCATTCCATTTGGGAGGGAAGCTGAGGACCTGCGGAGGCTGTTGAGTCACTTTGAAGAAAAGAAGCATGAAAATGAAAAGAGACGATCTTTCATCAGCTGCCAGTCATGGAGGGATCCTGGGAGCACCTGAGTGGGATTACATCCTTCGTACCTGCAAACAAGCAAGGCCTGAGTAATGCAGTACGGGAAGACCAGAGAAGGAAGGCAATGCCCTGTAGAAAAGGAAATGTATCTTTGACCTGATTATTCAGCTTACGAAAAATAAAGAGTAAGAGATTCTGGTAGAGGGAGGACACACGGACAGTCTCAAAAGCTTTCAGAGCCATGAGACTGTTGCACAGAGTGGACTCATTCCTCCAAAGACACACAGTGGATGTTCGAGGTTGAGCAGCCCCAGCAGACAAACCTAAGCACGCGTCTATATTCCCTGCCAGACTACAGCATCTGTTTGCGTGCTTAAATGCTGCCTCAGCAGTGCGGGAAGAGGGACAATGTATCAAGTCAGTACCTCCGGAAATCTGGCATTGGGACTGATCGCTCTGTGCTCCTGCATGGATGGCAAAGCTCCCCGAAGAGGCTTTTCTCTCCTCTCACACTTGGGTAGGTAGGTGCACAGTATGAACACAGGCATTCACAGCTTCAGGAGTCAAATCAAATAAAATCAAATCCATGCCTAAGTAGCTCACATCGGGAGGTACTTAACACACAAAATCAACCACATACTGAGAGCTGAGTCCTTTACCTGGAGAGTTACCCGGGTGTTGCCCGGTGAGCTGCAGACAAAGGGAAGGCTGGTTTATCTGGAGAAATGTGTCCTTCATCCCCTTGCTTTTTCATGGCAATAGACCAGTTGCTCCATGACTTTCAGGACATCTTCCTGCATACAAGAGACAGCGAATGTTGCTTCAGGTTTCAAGTGTCCGCTGTCCCGATTCCCTGATGAGTACGTGCACGTTCAGCACCCACCTGGCTGCTGCCACAGACAGGGTACCAACAGTTGGATTCGCCCTGCCGTTCCCTCCACCAACACCCGAGTTTGCTCTTCTCTGAGGAGCAGCCAATTTTCATGGCACATGTAGGATAACTCACCCTGAGACCTCCATCCTGCCATCAGACTGGACTGAAACAGGCCAGCAGGTTCACAGGGGTTTGGGACAGGGACAGATGGGACCAATAGACAGCCAGGCAGATGGGCAGCCTCATCACATCAGCCTTGTTTCTTTAGCAAATCAAGCTAAAAATAATAACTGTAGGAGACAGACGTTTGAGAAGCTAAGAATGTCATGTGAATCATAGAGCTTAAAAGGATGGCTGGGCTATCTCACGCAACTGCATTGTGTTACTCCTTTCATACACCAAATTCAAGGACAGTTTGCTCTTCCACTCCACCTCCTCAATGGAAAGCTTGAGTTACCCTGTATTCATCTGGTCACTGAACACATCCTCCTAACTTCCAGCCTGAATTTATGTGACTTTCTTGGACAACTTCATTGAAACAAGAACTTAGACTGCATTCAATGATTTTTAAGTTAAAAGAAAAAGTATGAAGACAGGAAAAACGATGCCAGATATAGAAAAGCTGAGACTAAAGTTTGAGAAACACAGACTGCAAAATGCCTGTTGCTCTGCATGTGTGTGAATGATGCTTCTCTGTGTTTGCGTAATGGCTCTCGGACAATACGCTCAGGAAGGCAAGGCTGGACTACCACCTGTGTTTCTAATGCCCAGTCTCACAAACATTGGTTCAGGGGTTTGCATCCTTTCATTGTCCCTGGTGCTGCTGGTATTTCTAGTGTAACAGTTCACAAACCCCTTGCTCCACACCAAGATACTGTTCTGCATGGTGCTGGGCTCAGAAAAAAAGAAAGATCGCTTCACCGGCCAAAAATCCTTGGTTGTTGCAAGATGGCTTGAATGAAAAGTGAGGCTGAGGGTGAAATAGCAGCAAGCAGAGAACCAGAAAACATTTTGTATATGCTAGGAAGTACTAGCTTGTGCAATGACTTTTCTCATCAGCCTCCGCTTGGCTCCTTGAGAGGCAGTTCTTCATGCAACAGTCATTACCTCACCTGAAACCCAGAGCCACAACAGGGCTGATGTGTTAGTGCTGCATAACAGTCCTGATGTTGTCGCCTGGAAGAGACAGCCCCAGGATCGGACCACAGGCTGTCAGAGAACAGCAATCACGGCATGTCAAATGCCTGCCGTGTAGTAAGCATACAAGATGCACCAGCCTATATTTTGGTGCAGATCTCGTAAGACACCTTTGGGTCACATACAGCAGCAGCTGGACCTTGCTTTTCTCCTTACACTCTGCAGCAGTTTGTTTTGTAGCAGCCTCCAGAGGAAAGGGCGAGGTTGAAGGAGCTTCTCTAGCGGGTGCTGTAAAAATACAAATAAAGCCTGTGCTGTGAAAAGCTCGCCAGATAACATGTGAGAGCACCACAGACAGATGAAATACAATGAAAAATAAAATAAAATGGTGAAGAGATGGTATAGGAGCATTGGAAGAGGGATTAATTTACTTGAATTAAAGCATTTGGAGAAGGAAAAATAGATACCTGCAGAGCAGTCCTCGCATCCTAAGGTACAACGTACAACATGTCCTACGAAACACCCTCTAGACAGACCTGTTGATACCAGCCAGCTCAAAAAGGAGCTCAGGATGCCAGACATCTGCCTGAATTAGGTGTGATGAATTGCACCTGAGAAATCAAATGTTTTAGTTGAGGGCATGGTGTAGTGGTTTCAGCCTTGTGGGATTTGGGGTGGATTATTAAAAAAAAAAGTAAGAACAAAGGGTTTAATGGTCCCATGACAAATTTCTGGTCCGGTGCTTAAGTATGACGAGTATGTGCTGTGTTAGTTGAGGACTTTCCCAGGATGGAGCAGAGCCACCTGAGGAGACTGAACATGGAGAAGAACATGCTGGGGGAAGCCCTGAAGGGGCCTCTTGAGACCATGTCCACATCAGGAACATCCATCTGGACCTGCTACAGTGGATAGCGTGGATATCTGGCAGTGGATACAAACCCGGATTTGCCTGGAGTCTGAGGTTTTCATACAAATTCTCTTCTAGTTAATAAAGTGCCCAGGACTGAAGCAGCCGTCCCTCCCCAAGCCAGGATGACTGCTTGTGTTCAGGAAGAGCATTGCATGTGCTGCTCAGAAACTGGCGGTTCCTGTCAGAAACAAAAGACCCACTTTTTCATTTCGTCATCCCAGTGGCACATGCATGGGGAACAGTGGCAGCATTGGCAGCAGGAGGTGGGTTGGAGGGAGCAGCTGAGCACAGACCCTGGGGAGAAACATGAGAAATGCATGACTTCTCCCAGACTGACTTTTGTTTGTGTGACAGGACAGAGAAGATGAGGAGAGGCTGTGGTGACGTGCCGGTTTATTATCCCCTGGGTGTGAAAGGACCTTGGAGAGGCCAACAAGGTGCTTCGCCAGCAAGGGCAGATCAATGTCTGGGTCTGCCCATGTTATGTAGCCTGTTTGCTTCATTGCCCCTCCCAGCTGTAAATGCCAAGCTGGCGAGGTAGTACAAAGGGAATAGGATGTTTCACCCCAAATCAGATCATGTTGTCTCTGCTTCCAGCACACAACCTGCTAAGCAGGACTGGGCACCCCCCCCGGACTCCCTGCTGGCAGACAGGGCATAGGGTGGTCACCTCCAGTTATTTCAGGAGTCAGGCAGTGCTTTTGGGGTGGCACAGGTCCAAATGCATTGAGCGGGTTACCTTAGGAGGAGAGGACCTGCGGCCAAAAATTGCGTTTATGCCCAACGTGAAGAGAGCTGACAGGCAAATCCTACTCAGGCCAGGTGCAAGGAGAAACGTGGGTCTCATCCACAGGCACCACCAGTGTCCTCCACCACCATCCACCCCTGCAGTACCATCCCCATCGATGCCCAACAGTTCTGCCACACCTCCCTCCATGAATGAGTGGGCTGGCACAGACCCGCACATCCATCACTTCACCACAGACCCTTACGTCTGAGGAAGGCAGAAACCTTTAACCTGGGATCTTTCTCCAATTAAGGCATTGTCCAGTCAAGCGGTGGGAATATGACTGACCTGAGCTGTACAGTTCAACAAGGGAAGGGGGAGAAATGGTCTCCATACTAGCAAGATTTGGTTGTTCTGTGAACAGAAAAATGAAAATATACCCTGAAGGCCTTTCTTTGGTTAAAATGCTGTGATTCCAAAAACTAATTAGCCTCTGAGAGTTCCTAAGTTTCTCTTATTTTTCTTTTTTATTATTATTTTATTTTTAGCAAGAAACACAGCGGATTCACTTAGATGTAAATTGGATCTAGAGAGGTGCAAGAGAAAGTTTTTTTCTTAATGGTTCCTGCATATTTTTGTGCCTCATTGTGAGGATGTCTTCTGCTTCAGCAGTAGCTATCAAAGGACATAAAGCCAGAGACACAGCAGTGCAGTGCTTTGTCAGTTCCGTAACTAGTTAACCTTGGATGAGAAGGACACTATTGCTGAAATATAATAACAAACTACTGGGCAACATGATCTCCTGTTTCTCAAATGATCAAACAAATTCTTCATCTTTCTAGACTGAACCTAAACTGACAGCAACCTTTTCATTTAGAGCAAATTAAGGTTCTCAGACTATCTAACATAAATGATGATTTTTTTGGTTGTTTTTTTTTCCCCCTTAATTAAACGAAAGTGGGGTTTATAATTTAAACATTCCCACACATGGTTGAGTGAATGCAAATTTTTTCTGTGATTATTCATGCAGTGCAGCGGCAGGCTGAAACAAGCAGTGTTAATTCCCCAGTGACTCCTGCTGAATGTATAGGGTGCATACAGAGAGTTACAGTAGCTCCTGGAGACTCGCCATGGAGGGCCTTATTGTGCCAAGTCGTGCACAGAGTAATAGGAAATGGCAGTGTGTGCCCTGGAGTTTCCACTCTAAAGCAGAGGTTTAATGAGATGGAGAGGCTGGGAGAGACAAAGGGATGCCACCCTTCCCCCATTGCACAGCCCCATATGGTGTGTGCCCAGTGATGTTGTCAAAAAAAGCAAAGCCTGGACCATCACACAGCTCTTTTCCTGGGTCCCTGCTGTGGTTATATCCATCCCTGCTTAGCAGTGGGATGAGGCAGGGCGGAGGTAGGAGGAAGGTGGAAGGGATGGATAAAAAGGTCAGATACACCGTTTTGAAGGTGCCAGCTCTGCCTGACACAAGTGTGAGAGCCCGGGGAGCGTCCCATCACTGGGGCAGCTGGAGCATAAGGGCTGGTCACACTGTGGGGCACAGCTGCCCAGAGGGTCAGCTATGGGCAGAGTGCACCTTGTGCCATTGCCATCGAGTGGGTTTTGCAGAAGACGTGAGGGTGGGAGGACAGTGTGGTTCCTGGCACTACTGGTCTCTTCTGCCAGAGATCTGCAGAGTGGGACACCACTGACTACAGCAACGCTGGTGGTCTGAGCGGGATGGGGTGTTGAATGTCCTCAGATGCAAAAAACTCCTTGATTTTCCCCAGTGCCATACAAAGAGGTACAAGCTCCCTTTATGGGCAGTGGGAGACAAGGGCTGGTACAGGAGGGTGGCTGGGGTCTTCCTCCACACCTGCAAGGCTGGCTTTCTCCAGGGTGCCCTAAAGAGCCTTGGGTCCCTGTGGTGCTTCCTTTAGCATATCCCACCACCCACAGGACTCCTCACAATGCCAAGCCTACCCTGGGGTGTGGCCACAGCCCTGTCAGGCACGGCCACCTCCCAGATAGCCCCGTGGCATCCTCAGCTGGCAGCAGGCTCTGCTCTGTTCCAGCCACCACCACGTGGCCCTGGCTTTTCACATCGCAGCACTCCCAGGTCTGCCTCCAACAGAGGCACCTAGCTTCACCTTCACTTACAGCTTTGGAGCATTTGTCCAAGGCAGAGGAGCACACACACAGAGGTCTTGTACATTGTGGGTGAAAGGAGTCCATCGCTACAGGAAACAAGGATCCCAAACACAGCTCCACCTCCTTTCCCGAAAAGGACACCTTTCAAGCAACCTGATGATGTGGTTCACTAAGAAAACTGTTGTGATGAGACTGCCCAGACACCATTTCCACTTTCACTAACCAAAATCAAGGTTTTGTGTGACCACCTGGTGCAAGCTACCCAAGAGACACTGTACGTGTCTTTTGTTGTCATTTCCTATGAAAGATACTCTTCCCTGTCCCGTGCATAAAAGGCAGATTCTACAGCTGTCTTGTGAGCACACAAATCCCCAACAAAGGGAGCAGGATGAGAAGAAACACAAGGATGTCCAGAAAAAAAATACATAACTCTGCCTTCCTCAAAGGCAGCTCCACATGAATGACAGTGAGAAGCAGAGAAAATATATGAAGAACAGCAGAAATGGGGGCATGTACAAGTAACCTATCTTCTTGCTCACTTCTGCCAAAGGAGAAGCTGAGGGACTTCCTGAGCAGGAGATTGAATCTGCAATATCATGCTTGATAGCCACAGCTGGAGCTAATTTGTTCATTTTGGCTTGAATATCTGTATGGTTTCCACCTTCACAATTACCACAGCAATCAGCTCCATCATTTTATAGGCACTCTGTGAAAAAGTACTTTCTTTTGTTTGTGCCAAATTTGCTGATGGCTGGAGTCACTCTAGTTCTTGCAGTGTGAGAAACAGTGAAGAATCTCTGCTTCTTTCACCTTCTCTACAGCATCTCAAATTCAATGGACCCCAATGGGATACATAGGTCTCTAAACACCCTCAGCTGCTTGTATCCCAAGGTCCACTTTGATTCAAAGGAAACCGTTTTATATTCCTGATCATCCTTCTCTGAACATTTTCTAGCTCTGAGACTGGGGGAACAGAACCGCAGCCTGCATTCATGGTTACACGACTCATTATGTAGTAACATAATGACATTTTCCGCCATATTCTTGATTCATTTCCTAACAATTACCTTACAAAATCTACAAGCCCTTTTGTAATAGTGCTGCCTTACTTCTTGGCTAACAGTTTCAAACCACATTGCCTAATATTAAACATAGCAGTCCACAGGAAACTGTGACCTGACTTTTCAGTGCTTTCCACAATTTCCGTCAAAGTTGTTCTACCCAGATTTCCCTTGAAGGGCAATCAGATAAAGATACATACATTCCTCTAGGGAATTAACCTGCATATTTATTGTGAGCAAACAACCATCTGTCTCTACCTGAGATATGCACACTCCAAAACATGCCTGACTAAGCCCTGGGGTTGCCCATGTCTCCCCTGTGATGGTCCTGAGCATTGGATATTGCTACACTGAGGATGGAGAACTATTTTACCCCGGAGACACCTGTCGGCTTCAATAAATGTTAGCCAGACTTTAAAAGGAGTCCAACCCATTAGTAATTATTAATTTAATTCAATAAATATACTTATTTGTTAGGAAAAGGGGTGACATCTAAGTAAATGCATCGCGAGTTAGAAATAGACTTAATTGTAGTGTTAACCTGAGTGACTGACATCTAACTTATTCTCGTACACTGCAGAGCCAGATCGAGCTTGCTGTGTATGCCCATATTTCCTTGTGTCCTCTGATGGCCCATCAGAAGAGATAAATCCATGTTTCTCTGGGATTCAGCAGGTGAACACCTCTAATTCTTACCCATCCAAATGCAGGAACGGGTTTTTTTCTTCCTGAGTAGGGGACGGGGTTACGGGGAGGCACTGGAAGGGTCTCAGGGGTCTCTGGTGAAATATTTCAGTCTCTCAGCACTGGAAATATTGGATCTTCCCAGTCTGAGGTCAATGTCCTGTCTTTGAGAAGGTCTGTCAGGGACTTCAGAGAAAGGAGCACGAAGTCGCATCAGACAGATAAATACTCCCAATAACAGAAATGGCTCCTCTGCTCTTCTTTATTCAGGGCACACACATGCCTCATATTGAGGATCTTCAACACTTCCAGAAGTCACAGAGGTTTTATTTATTTCATAATCCTTGCTAATAGAAGTGGGTATTATCACTATGCAGAAAAATATCCAGTTTTCTTTTGATTCATACTAGACACTTGGCCGTAGTGATATATCAAAGTTCCTAGAATAACACAGCACAAATGCTGAAATTTGCTTTGGAGTAGAATTTTGTAGCAGGGACCTACCTCACACAAACACTCACAAAAAGCCTATGCAGAATGACATCTCGCTCTCATACAGCACTTTTCCATAGACCTCAAAACTATTTGCAAAAAGGTCTACATAATTTCACTTTCCTCTGAAACTGAAATCACTCGTTCTTTTCTAATAAATCAGGAACTTATTGTCAAACTTCAGGTCTTGCTCTAAGGATCTACTAAATAGTCTATACATACATCCACAAAGTGGATGAAATTATGGAAAATGTGAACATATGTAGACCTCCTAACATGTCTCCTGGCCATCTTTATACTGCACAGATGTACCATGCAAGAGTGTAGCCCACAGGTCAAAGGGAGCAATCATTGCCCTTTACTCAACACATGGTGTGTTCGATTTTTGGGCTCCATCACACTGAAAGGCATGGGCATAGTGGAGCAATATCAGTGGAGGGCCACCAAACCGGCCAGACAGTTGGACCACATGGCGTACAAGGGGAGGCTGAGAGAGCTGGGCTTGTTCAACCTGGAGAAGACTCAATTTTTCACTATGATTCCATGATTTTGAGTACTGAAGACCCTAGAAATTGCATCAGTTCAGCAGCAGGCAATAAATCCCAGGATATGCTCTCTACCAGTTGGTCAAACATTTGAGAAGCGTTTGGGTTGAAAGACACAACATAGAAGTTCAGATAATTATCAAGAGCTTTTGAAATCAGCCGTGAGTTTTGCAGCTCCTCCTTGTTACCGATAATAACTTCCATGCTGAACTGAGGGGCATTCAAAATACTTCATAATTTAGGCAAGGTGCTTGATGCCAGATTTAGCATATCAGTTTAAAGGCAGCTTGAGCCCAATCTGTCTTTTATATAACCCTCTGTACTATATCCCAAAAGGTGGAATAAGGCTACTAGAATCAGCTGATACTAAGTGAAAATGTGAGTAATGCTTGAATGTTTCAGAAAATATATTTTTTTCTCCATAGTTAGCAATGTATGAGTCACTCAGGCTCCCTAGCTACTGCACTGCATGAATGACTCAAAACTCCACTGAGAATGGAGGCACAAGCAGTTCTCTTTGTGCCAGATTTTCTCCTTTTAAATCAGCCTTGCTGTCTCTCATCCACTTCAAAAAAAAAAGAAAAAAAAAAAGAGAATCTCTTTCCCTATTACTTCCTTCCACCATCCCCATGCAAGCCCAGATAAAACATCGCGCACAAGGATGGTCAGTGATTCAAAAAAGCACAGGATATGAGGCATTAAAGTGAACTCAAGCAGCCATTTTTAAGAAATGAAAACATACACAAACTAGTTGCTTTGCTGAGCTCCTCTGAAGTTCTTCGAAGAGTGAAGACACTGCACTTTTGATCATGATAAACTCAAATGTCCTCCATGGAATTTTCCTATGCATCAAAGCTTGGAGTCTGGGGTCCTGGAAATTTTAGTCTTTTATTTGGGACCAAGTTTTGAATTCAGTTCATTGTGGACCTTGAAACGCCTCAGTCCCTGGAGACCTGTATGGTGTTACAAACTAGCAATCCCTGCTTAGTTTAAATGGGATAAATTGCTGCTGAGAGGAATCATTTTGTTTTGCACCAGGTATCCCCATCAGAACAACACCCCCTCCCCGCCTCTTTAGGGATTGCTGGCCACATGCCTGAACCCAGGTTCCCTCTGCAAAGCTCTGAGCAGCTCTTCAGAGTCACAGGCCAATCTGTCATTGTTGTCACGTTTCCACCATCTCATCACTTGATGCATCACATGAGTCATTTTCCAGGCACTGAAAGATGGAGAGGGAGAAATTGCACTGGTCTGTATTTTAGTTGTCACTTTAAAAAAAACATGCTGCATAATCAGCCACTGCCTAACCCCATTACCTCACCCCTCTGCTGATCACCAGCCCCGCATTCTCTGGACCACAGCTCTGTTGCAATGACCACGGGTATTTTGGACAGTGATCAATTCCTCTTCTCAAAATCCTTCTGCCATAAGGCTGGTCTGACCCTCTGGGGTCTACACGGTCACTTGTTAGAGCGGATCTCAGTAAAGCGAGGCACTGGTTTCAGTTCTGCAGTTTGTTTCCTGAGAAAGTTTCCACATTCAGAAGGAATTACCATGATCTGTTTCGCTAAGCCATCCATCTCATTACACATCTTTAATTCAGCTTTTTCAGAAGTTATTTGAGTTTATTCTCTTTGGATCTGCTAATCTTCAATCAAGCAGATATCTGGTGGTCCCTCCCACTGAAAGCTGCTTCGTTCTTCCCCAGTGTCTGAGGAGCTTGTGCTGTCATTGAAAAAGAAAAGCTCCAGGTGCAACCTTCTGGATACAACATATTTACAGAGATGGAAGCAACAGCTGTCCAAGAGTCATGAACTCTTAATGCTGCTAACACAAACTCTGTTTGCTAGGATTTCTCCTTCTGAGTTAACCATTTGACTGCTGGTCACCTTGACTGTCTAGAACCAACAAAATGATCCGAGAGTGGGAAACCATACTAATTAGGCAGAAGCCTTCACTGCCAGACAAGCCTAGTTTGGACAAGTTCCTTCAGCTTGTCTCAAGCCTCTTCTGTTGCAACCACAAAACATGGTGTTCTTCTGCGTCAGTCATTCTTTCTTTACCCTTGGGCTTCTGAAGCAGTTTTTGATCACAAGTCTCAAATTATGGTTAAAGGCTGTCGACTTTGTCCTCTCTCTTGGCTGACCCGGATTCATTCCACTGCTGTTTAGGCACCTAATTCAGGAGTCCAAGTTATGCTATAGTCAACTGAGAAAGCAGATATCCAGAAGAAGCACATGAAGCAGGAGAGGGAGTTGGACTTTCTAAACCTGAAGAAGACAAAAGGTTGGAGGATCTCACTGTTGACCACGGCTACATAATAGTGTGATGCAGAGAAGACAGAGACAAACTCTTCTCAGAGGTGTATAGCGGTAGGACACCATCTAAAAAGACTAATTTATTTCTTTCTTTTTAACTCCACTTAATGGGTCTCATTTTTTCCTTGCTCATCATTTTACCAGCTGAATTATTTCTGTATATAATCTCTTCCATTCATTAACTTCTTCTTGTCTGTTGGCAGCAAAGATATTTGGCATTGAAAATTGACAGAATATCAGTACATGTGGCCTTTTAATGTGATTAACTAACGTTTGGAAAGAACTTTGTAACCAGTCAAGGAAAAATTGCAAGGCTCTGAGGGTTAAAAGAGGTTTTTTTCCTTTACTTCTTCCTTGATTTGTTTCATAAACAGTGACACGAGTGAACACATCAGGACCCAGATTGGAAAGCCACTTCTTACTATGTTGGGTTAAAGGAATAGAAGATCAGTGGAGGGATTTTACTTGCTTTTTGAAAGATACAACAGCTCCAGTTTGCTCTAGATATTTGCAGGCAGCTTACTTCTCCATCAGCTTGTATTTTTTCAGTTAAATGCTTATCTGAAAACCTTCACTAGCAATTTTGCCAAATGATGGCTTTCTCACTACTGTTGCTTTCAAAGCAAAAACTCACACAACCTTGTTTGGCATGTTATCTCCTATCAGCTCTTATTCAATTGCGAAAAATGGCTTGAAAAACAACGGGATACCCAAGAAAAATGTGATAACACACAGCAGTGTGTAAGGGTTTAGGAAAGTGTGATTACAAGCACCATGGAGACCATTGTCAGGTCAGCTCTGTCTTTTTTAATTAACTGAAATAGAGGGAAAATATCCTGTTAACAAGATTACCAAACGAAATTACCAAACTGTAGGTGTTAATATCAGTAAGTGTCACTCCCTGTATTATCTCAGAAGGTATCAGCCTAGGAAATAATTTTCTTTTCGTTTTTAATATTTATGTTTCTCACTACCATTTGTTTTTTTCACCTCACAGAGTTTTGAAAATGTTCTGTGAGAGCCTCCTGAGGGCTGGACTGGAACTGGCCTTCTTGTACATTAGCTCAGAGATCAAACTCTTTCACGGAGAAGAAAAACAGTGCTTTTGGCTATTCCCTTTTTCCTAACCTACAAACCTAAAGACTGATTTGTTTAAGTCCCCAGAGCAAAATTCTAGGCTACGACATGAAGCTTCTCTATTTCCTTTCAATGTTTTCAGAATCAGATTCTGGAAAATTAATTTAGAGGCAGAATTAATAAGCATGTTTGTATCCCATTTGAAAGCTTCTTAGCATCTTCCCCAGAAAGATGGAAAATAAACAGCTTTGGAGAGACAGTACAGATACACATTTCTGTGCAAAGAGATGGTGGTGGGTTTTTGCATAATTTTTATCAGTGATTTGGAAGTATCAAAAATCATGACTAAGCCAAGCACTGACTAACAGGTAAGTAATGAGGAAGACAAAGCTTGCCATAGAGACCAATCTGAATTGATCAGCACATCAGCACCATTAAAACATAGTTTGTAATACACTATCATGACATTAAAAGATAAGTGTGCATCATTCAGTAAGAAGACAGACAAAGCTCTCTCTATATTGAGAAGTTCTCCAGTTACTATACATTTACCGGTAATGTTCGTGTTTGTAATGAAAGAATAAAAGATGCCACTCGTAGCACTGTCAAGGACTGCAGTCCTGCCAGCATTTGTATGAGCCAGTGTGGAAACAGAGAAAACTACAGAGAAGGAAAGTCTCCTGCGCCTTCGATGTCTCTGCAGCCTTGGCCACTTCCTTAAGCACATGTTTTGGTGAGACTTTGTAGTCAAGAGCAGCAATTCTATTTCAGTCTCACCCACCCTTCCCATTCTTTTATCCCACATGGAAGCGACTGGCAATTCATAACAGCCTAGAAAACTTTGGCAATGCCCATACAGCTGCTAATAACTGCTCCTTCCACACATGCAGTCCTGTTCCAAATGCTCTCCAGTGAAAAATGACTTTCCTTGTGCTTTTTATAGTGCACGTCACAAGGGCTTATGCAAAGAAAAAGCAAACATTTACAACTATAAATTATACAATTCCCCTAAACCAGAACTCTTTTCTTCTAACTGGTTTCCTAGGACAAAGGTATGTAGCAGGCTGTTCTCAATGTCAGTGAGTTAAACATCTTCCTCCTTCACTCCACACTTGTGGTTCTCAGTACAAGAGAGGCAGATGACAAATACAAATACAGCATGCAGAACATCTGATTGAAGTCACTATGAATATAGGCAGTGCACATGCTCCATCAGTGCTTCAATATTAATCAAAGTGCTTGCAAATACTACAGCAACAGCAATGGCAGCCTGATGCCAAAAGATTACAAAAATGTCCCCATAGCTCTAAGATTAATAAAGGGTGCCTCCTTCAGATAGATTCAGTGATTGGCAAACGCAACACCAAGCCTTTTCCAAGCACTAAACCTGAGTGTAAACAATTACAAAATCCATTTTCACACTATCTGCTACTACAGAAGTGGGTTTGAAGTAGATGCCCCATCCCAGCAAAAAGATCTAGACACGTTCATTTTGCTGGATTGACTGAAACTGAGACGTCTCCAGTACAATATGGTCTTCACTCTCCATGTCACGTGGCATCTTACACAAGCACATGACATCTCACGCAAAGCTTCATCTCTGCTACTTCCACACATGGCTGAAATGTCTCTACTTACATTCCTGACAATTTGTATTTCATACCATTTGCTTCCCATGCTAATTCCAGCTCTGTAGCAGTGGAAGAACAGGAGCCACTTGGCACAGGAGCCCCCTCTTCATTCTCAGTCTCACATAAAATATGAGTTGCAGATGTTTCTCAAACTGCTTGGGGAGACAACATGCTCCAGGGGTAATTCAGGGCATTGAGTCCCCACAGGAGTCACTATACCATATGAGAGAAATATAACACAAGAGATAAGAGTGTAGCACATGGAGTGTATGGGGACTTCCAGAGCAGTGCAAACAGATTATGTCAATTAATATGACTGCAGTCACCACCACGGTGGTGATCCAGTGAACCCACCTGCCCCCAGGGTGCTGCTGAAGTAGCAGACCCAACACACAAGGTCATCAGGAGAGACAAGTCCCTCATCCCAGAAGAGGAGCTGTTGTCTCCTCCATGACCTTCACTGCTGATCTTCTTCCTCTTCTGCGACCACACGAAGCTTAGCCTGGGATTCACAGTGAAGCCAGCAGGGCAATGTGCTCAGCTCCACTCCACAAACCATTGGCTTGGGACACAAGGCACATGTCAGGCATTTGAATGAGCCAAGCAGACACTTCCAGCAGAGTTTCCAAGCTCAAGCTCACCGTGTCCCAGGGAACAGGAGGACACCTCCCAGAGATCCAGCTACCCAAACAGCAAGTAGCTTTTCATGAGTGGATGACTAAGACAGCAAATGAAGCCTAACATTTCACTTTATCTCTAGATAAGTCTGTAATGTTATTTAATCTGTCTCCTCACAGACTCACAGAGCACCTCTGCTTTAACCTGATGCATTCTGAGTTTGTCAGCAGCATTTTTTTTCTTGGTTTGAACCGTCATCCTCATCTTCTCGGTTATTGTTGCCCTGGGACTCTGTCAGTGGCTTAGCTCTCATCTAGTGCTACAAAGGCACCAACCCTAGTCATGGCTCTATGGAAAATAAAATGACTGACAACTGCTTCCTCACAGGCATTTCTGTTTTATGCAGGCTGGGAAAAATTTCTGAGACAAACACTCATTTCTTTAGTAATAAAGTCAGCCAGTAAGTTAAGTGGTCCTGCCAGAAGCTGTCTCCTTATTTTAGAAAAGAAGGTTTTTAACTTTGAGAATGAAATTCCATGAACAAAGCACTATTTTGGAAGCCTCAGCTAGACACAGCCTTCTCATAGTAAATCTTCGTTCTTTTTTTTTTTTTTTTTTAAATAAATAGGACCAAATTGTTCTCAATTCCATAATTTCCAGATGTCATTAAAATCAATGGGTATCATGCATATATACCTGAGCAAAAACGTGACTGCTAGTTCTTAGAAATGAGAGAGGAATTATTTTAAAATGGATTTTGGATTAAAAATATCAGAGGGATCAGCTGACTGTGTGCTATAGCAAGGAAAAGAGCTGACTTAGAAAGCCTTAGGAATCAGGGTTATCACAGGAGTTCTGCCAAGGCATTTATTTGTAGTGGTAGATACTGCTATTTTGACTTCCAAACTGTTAGAGAAATATAAACTGCTTTATTCCCTTGTCCCAGTTAGATTAGTCAAGTACTTAAGCACTTTATCTTTTAATTAATTGTATCAGCTAAGTGTGTATTTAAAAACCGAATTTCTGCGCAGAAATCCCCAACATATTCATCACTTCTCATACATCCCTCTTCTCCACAGCCTGCCAAGCACTGAGTCATAGCTCCATTTTATTCTATTCTTTCCATTGCTGCACAGCAATTACATAGTCTATGAGAAAATTATATTTGTTGTTTAATCATCAGGAGGACCAGCCATTCATAAGAGAAGGAGACAGCAGCCTGTGCAGAAAGAGGATGATTTAAGAGAGGGTTGGAGAACGTGATCTGGTTAAAAGTCAACTAAACTTAGTAAATGGAAGATTTGGAAGCTGTGGTGGAAGGCCATCTCTTCTGGCAGTCTGTTTTAAAAGAAAAAATTGTACAGGGAGAAAACAGCTGCTGGCTTCATGTTCATTGTGCCAACCTGCAAATTTTTTATTTTCCAAAACTTTGCTAATTTAGAAGAAAGAGAAACTTCATATGACCCTTGTTGTGAGTTTGGATCGTAAAACAAGACTGAGAGCAAGGCTTTCCTAACCATATATGACCATATGTCATCTTATTTGCCCATTCTGGATGAAGCAATACCAGTGGCTAAACACAGGGATAATTCCAGTCAAGTGACTTCTCAACCTCATCCATGCCAGTGTGGGTTTGTAGCAGCTCTGATTCCCCAGGCAGCTTCCCCAGAAACATAACCCTGAACTTATCCCTAGTTAGCACTTCTTCTACTTCAGGAAGTGCAGATTGCCTTGAAGAAAACATAGGGTTTCAGGTTGTGTTTCTCAGATATAAACATTAATTCATCCTGAATCTATTCCTGACTAGAGAAGTCAAATGTCCTCAGATAATCATAGAGTCATAGAATACCGGGTTGGAAGGGACCCCAAGGATCATCTGGTCCAAGCTACCTTGGCAAAAGCACAGTCTAGACAAGATGGCCCAGCACCCTGTCCAGCTGAATCTTAGAAGTGCCCAGTGTTGGGGAATCCATCACTTCCCTGGGGAGATTATTCCAATGGTCGATTGTTTTCATAATGACGAATTTCCCTCTTCTGTCCAATCAGAATCTCCCCAGGAGTAACTTGTACCCATTACCCCTGTCTTTTCCATGTGATTCTTTGTAAAAAGAGAGTCTCCATCTTCTTTGTAGCCACCCTTTAAATACCAGAGCATGGTCATAAAGTCTCCCCTAAGCCTGCTTTTCTCAAGGCTGAACAAACCCAGTTCTCTCAGCCTTTCCTCATATGGCAGCTTCCCAAAGAATCACAGAGTCGAATCATACAATCAAATCATAGAATCATAGAATCACAGAATCATAGAATAGTTTGGGCTGGAAGAGACTTTCAAAGGTCACCTAATCCAACCCCCTGCAATGAGCGGGGACATCTGCAACTAGGTCAGGTCGCTCAGAGCCCCGTCCAGCCTGGCCTGGGATGTCTCCAGGGATGGGGCATCTACCACCTCTCTGGGCAACCTGTGCCCATGTTTTACCACCCTCATTGTAAAAAATCTCTTCGTCACGTCTAGCCTGAAACTCCCCTCCTTTAGTATAGGCCCTGCTAAAAAGTCTGTCCCCATCTTTCTTATAGGCCCCCTTTAAGTACTGAAAGGCCGCAACAAGGTCTCCCCGGAGCCTTCTCTTCTCCAGGCTGAACAGCCCCAACTCTCTCAGCCTGTCCTCACAGCAGAGCTCCTTCCAGCCCTCTGATCATTTCATGTCCCTCTTCTGGCCCCTCTCCAACAGGCCCACGTCTTTCCTGTACCGAGGGCCCCAGAGCTGGACACAGGACTCCAGGTGGGGTCTCACCAGAGCGGAGCAGGGGGGCAGAATCACCTCCCTCGACCTGCTGGCCACGCTGCTTTTGATGCAGCCTGAGATAAGATTGGCCTTCTGGGCTGCAAGCGCACTTTGCCGGCTCATGTCCAGTTTTTCATCCACCAGCACCCCCAAGTCCTTCTCACAGGGCTGCTCTCAATCCCTTCAACCCCCAGCCTGTACTTATACTGGGGGTCGCCCCAACCCAGATGTAGGACCTTGCACTTGACCTTGTTGAACCTCATGAGGTTTGCATGGGCCCACTTCTTGAGCTTGTCCAGGTCCCTCTGGATGGCATCCTGTCCCTCAGGTGTGTCCAATGCCCAAGTCATTCTGCAGGGCTTTGCAAGCAAGTAGCATGTCTTGAAGGGTCGTGCTCAGGGAGTACTTCGTCTGTTACAAAGCACAGTGCAAGGACTGTAAATGACAAACAAATAAACTCTTTATCTGGAAATTTCAGTGTAGTCACATCCAGGATGTGACTGCGTTCTTCAAGCCAGCACTTGCAGTTGGGACTGAGTTTGCCAGACGGGCCTGGCCACTCCCAGACAGTGCAGCGATCACCTCTTTCCCATGCAGGGGCTGCCAGCTGCATCCCCACAGCAAGGGGCATCAGCCCGCCTTTGCTCCCCACAAGCTAGCCACCAGGCTCAGGATGGAGAATGGACTTTCAGTGCATGCTGGATGGACACCCTGCTCAGGTCATACCTGAGTGCCTGGGAAGTCTGCTGCAGATCAGTAGTTTCTTCAGCCCCTGGGATCGCGCAGGTTTAAGGTATTAGAGGTCATGCTCTATGGCTGGTTTCTGATAGTATTGAGTTAGGACCAGGGTCAAGTCAAATCAAAGAGGAGGCGTCAGGTGACAGACTAAGGTTCTGGCAGCCAGGGGTTTGCAGTTACAACTTTAAGCCAAGCTACTGACTCATGCTGGATGTGTGAACATGAGCAATGCAGTTGGCTTCTTGCTACCTAAATCAGCGAAGCTGGAAGACTGAGTCGTGGCTGGACCTCCCAGAATCCAGATACCGACGTCTGAAGTGACCTTTCTAGAATAAATAAGTACAAGTTTGCCCATTGCCTTTCAACTCAGTATATAAGTGTTAGACTGTGCTAGAGAGCTACAGTGAAGACGACAGGGGAAAGGATGACATAAACTCCCCCTTCCTCAGCACACTGGCGACCTTCTTGTAGAAATGAATGGGGCCTTTTCTCTCTTACACTGTGGGAATGCTACTTTCCAAGGAGTTTGCACTCAGCTTGCCTAAATATACACTGGTCCATAACACAGAGCACATGAATGTGTCAAGGACATTGGAAGGAGAAAAAAACAACAACATAGAATCATACAAGAAGTGGCCTCTGGGAGTCACTCAGGCTGACCTCTTCTCTCCTCACCCCCCAGGGCTATCTTCAAAGTTAGATGAGCTGGCTCAGGGTCTTCTCCAGTCAAGTTTTGAATATCTCCAAAAAACAAAGATTTCATGGGCTTTTTGAGCAACCTGATTTAGTGCTTGACCACCCTCACTGAAAATTTTTTCCTTATGTCTAATTATTATTTCCTTTCCTGCAACTCATTTTTCATCTTTCTCTGTGTACCCAGAGAACTGTTTGGCTCCATCTCCTGTGTGTTTCCCTTGTAGGTTAGGAAAGCAGACCTAAGCCTCCTCTTCTCCAGTCTAATCCCAGCCCCCCAGCTATCTTAGTGGCCCTCAGCTGGAATTGTTTCAGCTTTTCAATACCTTTCTTGTACTGGGGTCCCTAAACTGGGCACAGTAATTGATCTGCAATATCACCAGTGCCAAGTAGAGAGGACTAGTCTCTTCCCTTGGTCTGCTGGCTATGCTTTTTTCTTGCTCTGTAGTCCAGTATGCATCTACACCTGCAAGGGCACACTGCTGACATATTCAGCCAGGGATCCACCAGGACCCCAGGCCCTCTTCTGAAGAGCTGCTATCTAGACAGCCAGCCCTCAGCTTGAACAGTCTTTTGGGTTTTTCTGTCCCAGGTGTAACAACGTGATCATCAGTATACCTGTTGCATTGGTCAGAGGTGGTCCGCATTCAAAGTAAGATTTTGGCAGAGTCAAGACAAGCAGTCATCCAGGACAGCAGACTGCAGTACTGCTGCCTGTTTTGCTTTTAGTAGAAAGGCTTTGGAAACCCAGGCTTGCTGCTGCTGAAGTCTGAGACACACACGCATGTGTGGATGTACGGCTATTGCTAGGCAAGGTGGGACTCCCATAAAGCTATCACTACTACCTTGTCTCCCATGTGCCTGGTGGCAGCAGGAAGAGCAAGTCCAACTCTCCAAGGCTTTGCTGCTGGGACTCCATCCCAGTTCAGCTCTTCCCCCTAACAGGGAGACTCATTCTCTCCTGGGCTTACACAAACCTGGGCAAGTTCTGCCACATTTTTCAGTTACGTTACTGAGATTCTTCCCATGTAGAAACCTACTCAGCAAACTATAGTGAATTAAATTATTATCGTCCAACAGTACAATAACAATGTATAGATGCAGTGAGAAAAAATATTCCAGATTTAAAGTTCATTCTTCTAAATCACATTAAAGAACCATCTCAGCAATGCTGAACACTGTAAACCCACTAACCTTGAAAAGTGCTGCATATGCTCAGAGCTCTAGATAAGCTGTGATATTCACTGAACTGTATACAAAGCAAGGCATGTCATGATGAGCTGCAGGCTCAAGGGTAAGGAGATTCAGAGATGCTCCTCTCTGCCATTACTAGGCAGGGCACAGGGGCACTGGAATACAAGGCTCCATCTGTGAGCTGAGACATATTTGACAAGAAAGGGGATGACAGGTCAGCTGGATCAAAGATTTCCTGTTTTACTGGTCCGGCTGGCTCCTCACTCTAGGTGGGCTCCTGAAATTGGCCCTGAGACTACAAGACTGTATATCTGCTCCCCTGGAAGCTGAAATCCCTGTTTTAACCATTCTAAAATGAAACAGCAAGTGTGTTAGAAGTGGAAGAAATCTCTGATTAATGCTGTGACCCATTACAAACTTCTGTCTATGTGCCCTGCAATGATTCAGCTGTAGAGGTGGCACGGAGGCACACAGAGGTTTGACACCTAGCTTGTGCGTGTCCTAAGTGGATACAGACCTCAGGATATGGCCTCTGCCAAGGGATGCGCAGGAAACAAGTGGGCATTCAAAGACGCAAGGCTACCATGCACTTGCCTGACAATTGTAGCCAGCTTTCAGCATCCTGGTGACCTTTAAGACAGAGAGGGGAGTTGTATTATAGTTGGCTAATCTGAAGCAACACGGGATTTAATTTATGCTGCAAAAGCTGGTGAGCACATCCTGCCAGCAGCCGGTCAGAAAAGACTTGAGGAGAGAATTCTGCACTGCCCACGGAGAGTGAGGTAACATGAAGATGTTGCCTTTCCCCATCACACACCATGAAGGTCTCCCTTCACCTCCTCCACTTCTTTCCCCTGGAGCATCTCCTGTAAATCAATGTTATGCTCCTGCCACATCCTTTAAGTGTCACAGAGATGACACCCAAGTTAGATTATGAGTGCCTGGGGCAAATTCACATGAGCCCTATTCGTAATGTGAAGTCAATTAAAATCAAGTAACACAAGGAACACATCTGGTCCTAGATGTTCATGATAATAAAGAAAGCCCATTATGCTACTCATGCAACATAATTACTAAACAGCGATTCTTGAAATCACCATGTCAGGAACTAGCTTGAACCACAAAATTGAGACATTTGCTTTAAGGTGGATTTCAACCCGTTAGGGTCTGTAGCTAAATAGACTGCATTTTCTGTTTAGCTTATTAAAAAGCAAGATCTTAAACACAGTCTTGAGCCGTACAGTCAGCTCTGCATGTTGTACATCTCCTCCCTAGCAACTCTACCAGAACCCATTACAAAGAAGGCACCTGTGGCTCTGGTTTGGAGGAATGACAAAATTGGGAGTGTGTGGAAGGTTTAAAGCTGAGTTACGTCAATTCAGTAACATGGAGCAACACGTCATGATCTTAGTGATCTGAAGCAGCTAGTTCAGTCTGATTCTTGTGAATTTAACTCAATTTTCCCACTTTGAGCTTTTTTTCTTTCTTGTAATGTCTATGAATCATTGTGCCATCCAGAATGAATACTGACTGAATGCCTCCCTGGCTCAGAGATAACAGAGCCCCTTGCTTAGTCAGGAAAATGATTTAAGAAAATCAATGGCTTTGCTTTGGCTACAAAATAAATTTTTAAAATAACAGGGTAAGAGCTAAACTGTTGCAATGCCAGCAGAGGGATGTTTCAGTCCACTGCACTTTCATACCAAGAGTTTGCCTGACAGCGATTAGATAAACATGTTTCTCAACACCATCAAATCTTAGGCGAAGTCCTATAGATATTATTTCATCACTAAAATATTAGGACCAAACACATTAGGGACTTCGCTTGGGTCAAGAAGAGAGCCCCATGCACCCTTGCCATAAGCACCCTAATACAGGGCTGTAGCTAGGCCTGGCCTACATCTTAAGGCCAGATGATCTTGACAGAACTATGCCATTAACTTCCAAAATGCTCGCAGTCATCTACAGAGTTGAATGTGGGCATTGATAATTTTTTAGTCTGAGGCACAGTTCAGTCTTGCCCATAGACATTGACCTTGGGCAGCATGTGCAGTAATTCTGGGTTTCCCAGGTCAGGCATTCCCATGCTTTGTTTTTTCAGGTGTCATGGCATGGCAGTGGCAGCACAGCAGTACTTCTTATCCTCCTCATTCTCCTCACTTTGTTTGATTTCAGCTACCAATATATCACAAGAGCATATCTGCAACACACCTCTCCTTTCTTCCATCTGTAGCTGGACCCTGCTAGCATTTATTTTTGTCTACACTTCTGGCAACAGCAAAGCCTGGTGGGTTGTCTCTGACTCCTGCTCTCTCCTTGGGATTAAATGGTGCTGGGAAGTTGTTCTACTTCCTCGGTACATATTGATTACATATATCGTTCACAAGAGGTTTTCTCCGTTCTCTATGAGTTTACAGTGTGAGTCAAAATCACCTCGTACTGTATGAAACCTGGAAGAAAATACTGGGCATAGAGAGAGAAGGTCACACAGCTTAGAACAGGAGCCACAGCCTCCTTTGACTCTTGCTGGGGCAGGTCTACACAAATGTAAGTGTGAGAGTACTTAAACCAGCAGAACACTGGTGCAACAGAGGAGAGGAGACTCTGTATGCAATCCCAGCAACCCCAGACAGTCCTGATGAATGGGATTGACTTTTCTTGCCTGGCATATAAAAAAAGAGACTCTCATGCCCTTCTCTCCTTACCCACATCTAGAGTCACACATGCCCAGCTGCATGATCACACCTTTGCTATGCATACAGAATAAAAGTAGATAAATTGTGCAGGGAAATATACCCTGAAATACCTTTAAGAGGTCCAGGAGAACTACTGAGTAATACTTCTCAGCATCGAAGCACTGTGAGAGTTGAGGTGATGAGTTAAGCCTAGATGAAGCTCTGGAAACTACTTGCTGTGAACAGAGCTTCTGTGAAGCACCTGAAGAAGCATCCATGAAAAAGCAGAGCAAATCATGGAGCATTCAATAAAGATCTCAGCTATCCCATAGGTTAAAGCAAAATCCATAATTTTTGAGTTATTTTTCTAAGCAAAGACAAACTCCAAACTTACACAGCAAAATAAATCCTTCTGTATTATGAGTTATCTGGCATACAATGGGTACAGAAGCTGAGAAAGGCCTATGTTTCCCACTGTTCTGCATCTCGGATGGAAAAGTGCAATCAGCCTGCATGAGCAGCCTCCTCCAGCTTGAATGAGGCTGAAAGAGTAACAAGACTCATCCCTTGCTTTGCACAGCATAAGCCATTCCAAAGCAACTCATTTTTTCTCATCATTTTGCCTGAATGCAACATACACAGAAGGCACTGGATTACCACCATGTCCTGGACAACACAGTTAATACTGGCGGCAGAAGTTCCCTTGGCTTGCCCTGGAAGGCTACCTGCAACTCTTGATTGGAGATCTCACTCCAGAAGATAGATCCACCCTCACTGTAATTCACTTAATTGAGGCCACCTGTGGCATTACCTTTCACCACGAGGTCACCAGCATTTCAACTGAATCACCTATGCTCTTTTAATGTAAGTCACTGAGAAACCATGGCTTGCTAAGATGTTCAGTCACAATAGATGTGGGCAGAGTTTGAATTAGTCATGTAGGATGAAAAGGCTTCGTCAGCCACTCACCCTTAGAAATGACATTTCCATACAAAATAAATTCAATTTTAAAAGCAATTGATTTCTCATATATGAAGGAAAGCCTTCTTCTCACAGAACTTTTGTTCATTGTGAGCATCAGTGAAGTCTTCACTGAAAAACAGCCTGCTTTGTGGCCAGCACAGGAACCACCTGTCTTTGAGAAGCTTTCTGATACCCTGTGGTCATCTGCTTCCAGTGGATCTGCAAGGAAGAGGCCAAAGGGAAAGAAAATGCTTGGTTCCCTGACAGCAACCCAGAAAGAGCTGGCATCTGAGGGAAGTGACTGCTGAGCTAGTGAAGGTCAGTCCCAAGGAGTGGTTATATCCCCACAATTTTACACACACGTTCCCTCTAGAGGAAGCCCAGCAAAACCTGTCGGGGTTCCCAAAGGACAGCAGGCTTTTTGGAGGAATGGTAGGACTGAAAGGAAACAAAAATGAGCCTGAATACGCAAACAAACACCCTTAAACCTTGATGCCCAGGCTGAAGCGTAACTGAAAATGGACATCTGCAATACTGTGCTCAGAAGTAGAGGAAATAATAATAATAACAACAACAACAACAACAACAATAATAATAATAACAATAATAATAACAACAACAACGACCAAGAAGTTCCAGATGAAGTCTTGACTGAAGTATTTGCCAGTTATCTAGTGGAGTAATTGCTCCTTGCACACCTTGGGCACTCAAAGGGGGCTGCAGAGCAGGGGCTGCACAGTGTGACGAGGCACTAACCTCCAGCAAGCACATCCACCCGACCACAGGCCCCCTGACATTTCAACACCACCCTTGCTCCCTGCCTAACACAGAGATCAAAGCACAGGGGCCATCATTTCTATCTCTGAGCATCTCTATACGACAGCAACTCTGACAGCAGTGTGATCCCAGTCTATGACCCAATGGGAAGCAGATAGATGGTTTCCACACGGCCCATGTTTGTAGTCCACACTGACAATTGTAGATTCATAGAATCATAGGACAGTTCGGGCTGGAAGAGACTTTCAAAGGTCACCTAATCCAATCCCCTACAATGAGCAGGGACATCTTCAACTAGATCAGGTTGCTCAGAGCCCCATCCAGCCTGGCCTGGAATGTTTCCAGAGATGGGGCATCCACCACCTCCCTGGGCAACCTGGGCCAGTATTTTACCACCCTCACTGTAAAAAATTTCTTTCTCATGTCTAGGCTGAATTTCCCCTCCTTTGGTTTAAAACTGTTACTCCTTGTCCTATCACAACAGGCCCTGCTAAAAAATCTGTCCCCATCTTTCTTATAGGCCCCTTTCAAGTACTGAAAGGCCGCAATAAGGTCTCCCCAGAGCCTTCATGTCTTCATGGTGTGGACCATGGAGGAATTTCATCTGATCAGCAGCTTTTGCTCTAGAGGTGTCTAAGGTTCATCTTTAGTGGAATTTAACTGTGTTTCCTGCCATTAAAAAATAAAAAGAAAAAGGACTGCATGAACTTTGCAGGTGAACACTGCAAGCTGGGTCCTGTGAAGAATTCACTGGAGGCAAGTGGACATCTATAAAGCAAAGTCGTGGCTGGGATCTCACTCTTCATGACCCAAATATTCAACTCAAATGTTTTGAATGAAAGAAGTTAGTTGGCTCGCAGTCCACTGTGGATTGAGGACAATCTCCTGTGGGAAAAAGAAGCCTATTAAACAGATGCTACAAAATACAGCAATATGGGGCAGAAACAAAAAAGATATTATGAAATTACTTCTGTCTCAGATACTCCATACAGTTTTTATTAAAGTCAACAGGAATTGCACACATGGCTCCAAGAGCAGGCACACTCCATCAACAGAGCATTAAAGCACAAGCTATGGGGAAAACAGAAAGGTTTGAACTCTACAATGTCTAAATAATCACAGGTCTCACTGCTTTTTACAAACAGTAAGACTTGCAGATCTTGTATGTGCAAAACCCCAAGCCTGACATCTCAGAAAAAAAGGAATTTTGCACTGTTTCCTACACAGGGGTGTGCAAGCAGACACCTCACAGGCAGTCCCAGGCTGAGGAAAGAGTTTGGCACTTCCTCTCCCAGTGGAGAAGCAAAAGCAACCACATAGATGCAAGCAAGCAATAAATAAAACTTGCTGAGATTTTTGCACGTCAAACAGGGAAGATTTATATTTTCTGTAGTAATATTAGAGTGCTTTATGCATTTTTTTTCCAGAACAGATGAAGTATTAACGGAACTTAAAAATTTAAAGACTCATGGACTATGCAGAATGACTGGTCTGCATTAGGCAGTGGTCATGCATCGTGACAAACTCCACAGTGCTTTGCAAGATTAGCTGCACAAAGAGGTCCTTTCACTTGCATTTCAGCTGCTTAAGAGTGCAAGCAACATTCCACCGTGACCTCAGAGAAGAAATGAAACACGCTTCTGTAAATCCACCAGTAGAGCTACAAGCATCTCCAGTAGTGCCACCAGCATGTCCCCACACCACTGCACAAGAGAGCTGTGAGATCGCAGCTTGCTCCTAGCACACTCCCATGGCCAGTAATGCTGCCCAGCACGGGCTACAACTAGGTCACATCACCTCATGGCTGAAGATTATAAGATCATGCATATAGCCATGCATATAGATGACATCAGCTCAGCTCACACGTGGTAAATAATGAAACCATTGAGGGAGCTTGGATTCAGGGTCCTGGTTAGATACCTGCTTGAAGAGCCACCTTTCTGCTCCATAGTGAATCAGTGGCCCAATGAAAGTTCTGGGAAAGAGGCAAGGAGTTAGATGCCTTTCTCCCCTACAAGAGCAACTGGAACAGCCCTAAGCGTTCCACACTGCACAAAGTGACTTCATGAGTCATTCAGTGCTCCTTTTCAAGGACTCCCACCTATTTATGCAATGGAAAGCAAACAGAAGTTCTCATTATGGTTTAATGATGTCATTGCACAGCTAATTTGTTTGCTACAAATCCTTGTGGGCTTTAAATTTGCCGTCTAAGTTCATACTGGGTTTGTAACTTACACTGTTCAAAGGTAACACCAACACATACCACTCAGCTGAGTGTGTCCCAAACAGAAGACTCCAAACATATTACCAAAAAAATCCCATGAACACAGGAAACTTCTATTGCTGTGGGATTTCTTGCCTCTGGCATAAAGAGTTTCTTCCTTGGGAGGGTAGCACGGTAACAAGGACCCAGAGACATGGTGGCATCTCCAGCCCTGAAGATTTTCAAGACTTGGCTGCACAAAGCTACATCTGATGTGACTCAGAATTGATGATGTTCTTGCCTCAAGTGGGAAGTCAGACTAGACCCTTTGCAACTACCATTTCTATGATCCTATGAGCTCTCCCTGTCATCCCAGTATACTTCTGATGCAAAGAGTTTTCCACACTAAAAATGAGAGGGCATGCAGTTTTGCATGGGAAGAAAGTGTACTTGATCTTTAAATGATCTTTAAATGAAAATGATGGGCATTTGAGAGGGATATATTAATGGACTCGTGCAGCTGTGCACAATACTGAAGGCTATTTAGGGGCAGACCCCAAGAAGACCCTGACTGCTCCCACATGCAGTGATGACAGCTCTCTTACTAAAGAAGAGAATGTCAGAGAGGGACAGTTGACCTTTAAGACGCCAGCACAGTTGTGTTAAATTTCCCTTCACAGTGAGAAGCCAGTCAAATGTCACCATTCATTGTAGAACTGGTCAAAGCACAAGGCAAAGCTGCTGCATTTTTCACACCAGAGCTTTGAAACAAGCCATTTTTATTTTTCATCTCTCGTTCAGGCCAGCAGTTTTAACATAAAGTCTTTCTCTGCAAAGCAAATCGAGCTGCAATCTTTTATTCATCTTTCCCAACTTCATGGGCTTTAAGATTTCCATAAAGCAGAAAATTTCTGTATAAAGACTCTGTCCACGATGGAGACAACTGCCAGCACTGAGTCACATGTTATTTCACATGACGATGGGCACTGTTATCTTAATTCAGTTTCATATACCACAAATTGATTCCTTTGTAGGAGTGGAATAGTTATTAAGTGTTGTGTATTCTTCCACGTTAGAGCTGCCCTTTTTACCTTCTCATTGAAAAGTATCCTCTGTTAATCCAGGTTATGAATCAAGCCTCATATTAGTCTCACCACCCTGCTCTGCACCAGTGTGACTAATGCTTGCCCTTTAAACATCCTGTGACACTTCTAACAAACTTGTCCGGTACTGACCAAATTCAGTTTGGGAAAGGCGAGCCTGAATAGCCCTCTCATCATAAAACTCTTGAGTACTTGTTCAGTTCCTTTCTCGTTCAATTCTAGGGTTATTTAGCTCTGACAGCTCCCAAAACCTGATGGATAGGGAATTCCTCCGGTGCCATCAGTAGGACAGCAGCAGGGACCCTGGGGTCCCACAAGCCGCAGCACAGGGAGCAGGAGTGCTGTTGTTGTGAATCTCTCCAGGCAGCACAGATGCACATTGGCAGCTCCTACGAGGCTGAAATCCTATTTTGCTCTGTGTGGAGCATGCCTCTGGGGAAATACAAAAGAATCTCTGTTTTCCCTAGAAAAACGCAACGGGACCTGGATGCAGATAAATCCTATAGACATTCTCCAGCCTCTTTTTATTTTATTAGCAAATAAACATAGCTTTTTTTTTTTTTTCCCAAAAATCTCTTGTATGATTTTCTTTTCAAAAAAGCAAAGTCTCTCTTCATGGTGGCTTTGCAACAACCTCAAAATACGAAACGTGGATACTGATGCAGAAATTGTTGGAGTTTGCAAAGCACCTGGAACTACAGTTCTTGAGTTTTAGTTTCAGCTGGTTCTCAGTCAGCTGTCTGTGATAGTGATTTAATTGTCAGCATTGTTAACAATTTCACAGCTCAGAGAAGGGGTAAAAATTACAACATTGAATTGCTCTACTAGTCCTCAAAACGTGACTGTGTGTGTAGGTGCACATGTGCATGCAAGTGTTTGTGTAGGGATAGAAAAAGAGAGGAAAACGAAATAAACCATATCAGCCACCACCATACGTATAGTGAGCTCAGAGGATATCAGTTTACTTTTCTGTAAGGAATTTTCTATAAAGAAGGGACCAAACATTTAAGAAGTTGGCTTTTAGGCAGCTATGCCATTCACAAAATCTGGAATGAAGTGAAGAGTCTCAGCAGAGGTTATGAACCAACAGCTTCAGAGTGGGTGGTAACATTAGACAAAATCAATCTTTCCACCTCTCAGAGCAGACATGGCAGCAGGTGTGGGTGGGGACTGAAGGTGCACTGCAAGGGAACACAAACAGCCTAAAAAAACCCCACCTCCTGAGGAATAATCATATATATCTCGTTGCCAACACTGACATAATGTTCATGCTGTCTGCAAAATCGTTATGTTCCAAGCCACCCGTCCTGAAGCCTAGAAAAGAACAGACACTGTGAAAAGAGACAAAATTTTCTTTTCAATTTCCTTCTATGTGGAACTGGCTTGGTTCTAAAGTACGTGCTATGGAAATAGCCAGGCCCTATTGTAAATTTCTAAAAAGGAAAAACCTCACCTCCAATTATTTTTTCATGTACTGAAAATATCTTAAAATATCTTGAGAAAGACCCTGAGACTGAGAAAGTAATGCCTTTGCTCTCTCCATGTATCAGTGGTGCTTCTTGTCTCGCACTTTGTGAGCTCTGAATTCAAAGAAAAATCTGTAAGAAAAGAAAAATGATGACAGGGACCTCAATACCAGAAGAATCATCGCTCTGCTTCTCAAGGAACGTTGCTGTGAAAACAGCCACACTGATGTCAACTAAGAAGAAGAAGGTAACAATTGTGTCCTGTGTCTTGGTGCTAGCAGGTATCACAGCAAAGAAATGTAAGCTCATTGATTTTTGCTACACTGATGGTGTGAGATACCATCTTATCTTTTATATGCATTAGTGAATGTGGTTAAAAACCAGTGTATTTTCACAGCATCCTTTCTGTAAGACATGTCATTATTCAGTTCCTACAAGGCCAAGAGCAAGTCATACTAACATGACCAGAATACAGACAGTCTTAAATCTTCCCCGTGATGTAGCAGCTCATCCTTAGGTGTACATGCCAGCAGCACATCTACTGATCTGCCCATAGTAAATCTGATCTTTTTCTTCGGTTAAAGGTGATCTTTTAGGTACACTGGTTCTACGCAAAAAATTGCACGCAATCTCCTATCTATCTTTCCCTATATCTGCCTCGCAACACCTCTATCATGACCATTTTATAGTGTTCAGAAATGTATTAACTGGACCACAGGAGACATAGAAAGTTGCTATTCCTGTAACTTTTTGAGAGATGGCCTGATAAATGCATGTAAGTATTTTCATAGGGAGAAACTGAAGTCCCCTTGTCTCATTGCTTGGTGGGCATGTGTGTGCCTGGTGAAAGGAACATCCCCAGCCAGAGAGAGCTGTGTCTGCCCTTGCACAATATATCAGCTCTTTAATTTAGTGGTCCTCCTAAATCCTCTGGATACAGCCTCATTACCTGGGTGTGAAAGATCCTCGTAAGGGTTAATGGCTTTCTCTTTGGCCAGCAAGAGCCATGGCTCCTATTTTGTGAGTTGCGAGCTGAAGTACAGAAAAACATTGGTTAACAGTCAAAAGTAACAGGAGAAGTCATAGGGAAGTGGAACTAAATGAACCCAGCATCCGGATCACAAGGTGCAATCCTAAAGAGCTTACACAGCTCATAGCAAAACAAGCAAGGGTGACAAATATTTAGGTAATGGCTATTTGGCATGCAAATGGTATGCATTGGGTAATGAGTGCAAGAGTTGCCTGTGATAACAGCAGGGTTTGCTTAAGGGTATATGGACACTTGTTCCATAGGGCAGCACTTACTGCAATTTTATTTCACATGCATTCCCTCACTTCCTGAGGAGCTCCCCCAAGGACATCTGACTGTCACTAGCACGTAGAATAAAAGCTCAGCCTCTCGCGGCCACTCCCTTCAAGGAATAGGTTTGGGTTTGGTCCTTGGGTTTGCTTGTTTCCAAAATGATGATGGGACTGCTATCGGAAAGATGAATTAGTGAAATTAGTTTTGTCATTATGGAGGGGAGGGTTATTGGCTGCTTTTTAGAAAAATATAACCCCAAGGGGCTTCGGGGCAGTCTCTGAACAAAGTTTGGGCTCCACGCTCCAACATTATCCTCAAAAACCACAAATATCCTGAGCTATCTGCTATCTGTGTCTGTTTAATACACCTTTCTCTTGCCTTGAGCAAGAGGGTTTTGTTTGAACACAAGAGGGTGAACCATAAATATATGACACTAAACGGTATTATTTCATAGTAAAAGAGTAGATAAGCAGCAGCATATTTGAGCACAAGGTAATGCTAAATTTGGCTGGTGTAGTTTCTATTTTCAACCTCCACAATATTAGCCACGTGATACGGCAAAACTTCCTTTCCTTTCAAACAGCCTTGTGGAATCTGAGAAAAAGGAAGCAGTTAAATATCAAATGAGAGAAACTACTCTTAAGTGGGCATAATTTTTAAACTGCATGCTTTTAGACTATTAGAAGACTGTTTTTCTTGGATTGGAGCTAGAGCACTGAACGCTGTTACCCTAAAATGGGAACGCCTAGATTTTGAAAGTTGAATAACAGCTTAGCTACGGAGATTTTTCAGCATTGGCACTGGTGGTGTAACCTTCGGATCTTTGGTGCTCTTACACACGTAAGCCCAAATGCCTGTGCCCTTGCTACAAAACCTCAGATGGAGTTCTGCGTGTGATTTCAGGCTCCCCAGTACAAGACAGACACTAATGTCCTGGAGCAAATCCTGCAGATCCTCTCACATTTTCTCACCTGTGTCTTCTCTCTCCATTTGTGCTCCAAACCCTTTTTTCTTTCACATGGCCTCCCCATCACTCCACAGCCCAAGCTGTTTCTCCACTATTGCTTCCAAGTTCATTTTCCCTGGCATTCTTTGTGTCCCTAAACAACTGGCCAAGAGGTTGAAGCTTTTTCCTATTCCATCCTCCATGGAAAAGGGTGCAGAGAAAAAACCTGTCCCTTGCCCAACTTGTTGGTATTCGCCCTGTGACATTATTCTTTTGCTCCAAAAATACCTCCAGATTGTGAGTGGTTTTAGCAAACATCCTAGAAGTCCTTCCCTTTCAAGGAACTTCACTGTGTCTGCACTCCAACTTCTGTTTTCTCCTACACTCGTCTTGCCAAATAACTTACTAAGATGGTACCTTCATCTGTCTCCTCCTTTTAGAAGCTGCTGCTGACCACATTCCCAGCGGCCACCTTTAAATGATAATTAATATTATTTAAAGCCTTCCAAAACACTTCTGAGCAAACAACACAGTTCTCCCTCCCAAAAATACAGTAACAACACCTTGAGGTGGGTTTTCCCCAGACAGAAGATGAAAACATGTATCTCTCTGTTTCCCTGCAGAACAAGCCAAACACAGCACTTTTCTGTGCACAGTGCTCCGAGGGAACGGCTCAAACCATCCTCTCCATATAAATCACATCTCAAATGTTCTTTGTAGCCAGTCACTTAAGTATATTTCCAGAAAAGCAGCTCAGAACATGAAAGAAAACACACCAGAAAAATAAGCATCTAAGAGCTGTGCTTTGCTTCCCATCCAAGGTTAACTTTTTGGATTCTCTGAAAATACAGACAGAGGACAAGAAACACAGAATACTGAGAGAGTGTAATAATCTTGTGCAAACCTCTCACACCCACACACTCTCCGTTTTCTGGGTCTGGCTGACTCATACAAGTCAACTTCAGGGAAAACATTACTTTAAAAAAGCACACCCCCCAGCAACTAATCTCCCCTGGATCTAGGGAAGGTGCTTCTTTGATCCACCTTGCTAGGACAGCCAAAACAGCACTGGCAGGTACAAAAGCAGAATCAGGGAAAGAAAGCCTCGCTCAGTAGCTGATCCCTCTTCCTCAGGTGTATTTGGTTTAGCATGACAGTCAGGGCTCAGTGGCTGCAGTAGGATTAGAGGGTGACTTAAGAGTAAAGGTTCACGGGAGTTTGTAGACCATCTGCTGTGTACCTTTTTATGCCAGCTGTCTTATTCTTCTTTTACCCACTCTGGCAAGATCTGTGAGCAAGTTCCCTTATGCCAAGTGCAAATATTGAACTTGCTGGATAACGCCGTTAAAATTTGTTTTCATCTCTTAAGGAGCAAGGCATCACTTTGAACCTGATGAGCCACTTTCTGTTAGCTCCTATCCAATAATTGTACACTAAAAACACAGGACAATATTTCTGCACAATGCAGTTATGTGCACAGAAGATCGTGGTGCTGGGATCATCAAACCAACCCTAAAAACAACAGATCTGGAGCCAGGAACAGGGTAGCGGCACCTGCAACATTGCTTCCAAAAGCTGGACAAGACACCCTGGAGGTTGCACTGCAGGTGCTCTGCTTCTGGAACTCAAGCTAGTGTCTCCCCTCAGCATCACACTGGTCCCCGTGAACATATCCAGCTACACAGACCTAAGGCAGGGATTTTTAACACCATGCACACACCAGACATGCCCTCAGATGTATCTAAACCCCTTGGCAAGCTCTCTTCCTCTGTGTTGAAAATTCTGGTAAATCCATGTGTGTGACCTCTGATCTTAAGGAAAATATCAGGATATGTCCAGTAATAGCTAAGAGTAATCAATTACACAGACTACTATGTAATTATATTTTGACAGATTCAGGGGAAAATCTCAGTCAAAGCAGTCTTTAACATTCATTAAAGTCTCTTCAAAGGCTTTTCTCTAGCAACCACAATAAACTTTGCAGAGTAGAAAAGACAGACTTTCTTTTTCTTTTGCAGGAAAACACAGCTTTCAATTAAGAGACTATCACTATTATACGGATTTGGACATGAAAACAACAAATTGCTTTTCATGTTCATTTCTTAGTAACATCTTCCATCCACCTCTGTGTTTCCCCACCAATAATGGAGGTAATTGAATTGCCTCTGTGAGTTGGGTAAACTGAAACTGTGGATCCAGACATCTCTTCCCTACACAGCCCAAAGTGCTGGCCCAGGGCACCAAATCAGAAAGGCTAGGGCAGGATAAGTGTATATCTTGCTGTATTTTGGGGTGAAATAACAGTTCCAGTGAATCCAGCCTCCAAGAGTTTGGTGGCACTGAGATGTCAGCTCTGATTTCCTGCTTGAAGTTTGATGATTCCTCATCAACCCCACTGTCAGTATGTGTTTACTAGCCAGCACATCTCATCAGTAAATTCACAAGAACAAACCCATTACTGTGTCACCATTCCTGCCTTACCAATTTTTGGCACCTGCCTTTGGTGCCTAAATTAGCAAACCAGCCTCCCTAGCTCCCTTGGCAGTCAATGGAAAGGCGAATGTCACTGCCAAGGACAACTCAGAATAAGGAACTAGTACTTGGGCATGTTCTTCTCTGTTAATTGTATAGGAAGGTGAAGGTCTTGTTCAGATGTTCGCACTTAGGTTCTGCACCTCTCTTCCCTCTGCTTTTAATTTCTTATCTGGAGAAGAAGTCTCTGCAACACCAATAATCTGACAACCTGACCACTCTAGACCACCCGGGCTGAAAAATAATTTTGAAGAGGCATTTAAAGCCAAAACTGTTGTCAGTATTGATGCTTCTGTTCACATCTTTAGCAGCTCTCTTGCAGACCAGCAAAGCATGAGGTCTGAAAAATCCTCAAACCTTTCTCTCTGTGGTAAGATAGGAGAATCACCGAGGGAGCCTTGACCATGCTCCATGCAACCAACATGGTGCAGCTGAACTTAGCTTGGACTCGTGCATTGCTCATAACTTGTCTGTATATCCTGTTCATACCCAAAATGGACCACTTTAATTAAACATTCAGACAGAATGAGGACAAGACAAATTAGAAAAAACAGAGTTTAAAGTAAAATCATGTATGACTTAGCTAGTGGACAACAGTATTTAATTAACCAGTTGCTAAATCTTAAGAACACCATCTTGCCTGTTAATATAATAATTGCTATATTTTAGCCAAATAACTCTATCAAGTATGTTTATCACTGAGAGAGTCTGGACTATAAAATCAATATGGGAGACTATGAGCGAAAGTATTGCTTGAAAATGCATAGAAGGGGCATTGAAATTTTTTTTTTTTTCCTGTTGGGAGAAATTTTCCTTCATAAAAGCTATGAAGGAGAAAGAAAAATATCACTTCCCATTTTAGAAATTCCTGGGAACCAAACTTGCTATTTTGTCTATGATTCTGTCAGAAAAAAAATTGCTAGAAGGACTGTATAAGTACACTGCACTAAAGCAAATGGAGAGCAGCTATTTTATCTGCAAGACAGAAAATAGTTATCTGCTTAGGAGATGGTTTTCTACAGAGGTTAAGCATTATTTTCCTGACATTTTCCTAAAAGCACAATTGGAGAAAACAATGATTTGCATATACAGTAAGATGAATAAATCTTGTGGATTTAATTCAGGCTGGAAGTATGTTAGAGATTCAAAGCAAATTAAAAAAAAAAAAAACCTAACCGGAATGATTTTACGACCCACAAGTAATAGAAATCAAAGGAACTCAGTTAAAAAGAGGAAACACATTTAAAACCCTCTGTGCTGGTCTCCCAGCAAACATGATGAAGGAAACAAAATTTCAGATGTAACTTAATTTGCCACAACCAACCATATCGATACATCAGTGACCATGACAGAGCATTTTCCTTTTAATCGTATGGTCATTACAAACAGCTTTGGTCTTCATTAAATCTCTAGAAGACAATACACTTGGCAAGTTTGCATTAAATAGCACTCTGCAAATCAGTATTCTTATTCTTCCTTATGTCATTACTCCGTATTTTTCATGTACTGTGACTGCTCACAGTTTTATAACAATGACTAAGCCCAGGGTAAGAGTTTCTACATATTTAAATCTCACAATAGCACTGACACAAAAAAAGCAGAGGCAGGTGGGATGAAAAACACAGTACTTGCAATCAGTGTAATGCACACAAGTATTTACAAATAGTCTAAGCACAAGACCATCTCTACATTGACCATATCCTTGGTGCAAAGCCATGAACTCAGTGAATGCCGCCCTGTAATGATTCCTTGCAAACTGAACAACATCTATTCCCAGTGAGTGGGATGTCTGGACATTTCACCCCAGTCACTTCTGGATGCTGTGCCAAAGCTGTAGGTAGGCATCGCAGCTCTGAGAAGCTTTGAGCTATGCCAGGAAGCAGGTAGGAATTGCCTTCAGGACCAGGAAATGGGAGAAACTCCCAGGGGAAGGACTCCTGACTTTCCTTTTACAGTTAGAGTGAAACCCATCCACCTCTTTCACACTTCTGTCTTCAATGCAGATGAAATGCACCCAAGAAGTGCCCATTCCTCCCCATTGACTATAAGGAAACCTGGAGCACCTGGTGGATACATGGAACATGAACAGCATTGCCAAAGGGACCCCTGTCAAAATGCCCACCGAGATATGACCTTCACAGGCACCAACCGCTCCTGTTCATTATTCAAAGGGATGGCCCACTGTCTGCCACATTAAGGAGCTATGTTAGTTTTTACAGGGTTTTTTTGGAGGAGAATCTACTAGAAACATCTTTTTCAGGAACAGTGGGAGGATAAGGATATGTTTAAAATAGTAACAAATGAGGAAATGAGTCTCATATGTCATGATAACTGTGAACTCATTCATTCAAGGATTCTAAAAAAATGTCACTTCCCTTCCTAGCAATGAAAATAGTCACTTTGAAATCCCAAATCCAGATATAACAAAGACAAAGAAGTATGGAGTTTGCTCACATACTCAACCTAATTGATCAGAACTTCTTTAGCCCTTTCACACTATAGGAATTAAACTAAAAACTTCAAAATCGAACAGAGAAGATAATTTCTATTAGCTTTTATGTATCTTCTTACAGAATACTAACACAAGATAATATAAGTACTGGTTTTTTTTATTTTTTTTAAACAGTAAAATACAGAAAAACCTAAGAAAGCATAGAAAAATCTAGAAATACTATGTACAGCTGCATTACATCATCTCCGAATATTGTCTGAGACTGGAGCCATAAATAATATGTTTCAAAACCTTCTGTGGCAAATGACTTCAATAAGTTGGCCGCAAAGTGAAGAAAATATTACAGCTCAAAGACAATATAGTAGAGATGGAAATTGTCACTGTATAAACAGATATTAAGCTGAAAGCCAGATTAAATCATTTATCCTATGGAATTTACTTTTTTTTTTTTTTTTTTTAATAAGGAATACCTAATACACAAAACCAAAAGTTTTCTTTTGGTCTCCAGCAGTATTTATGGGTGCTCACATCCTCCAAGGAAGAAGAAGAAGATCACCAAGTGCAGTCAGGCCTTGTGGTCCCTGTGCGGACCCTTCACAGGGTTCAGCTATGTACCCATCACCATTTCGATTGTACTTAACCTGACTGCAAATCCTCTGCTGTTGTTTTACACATCAGCCACTCCTTCTAAGTACACTTGAAAGTCAGGGAGAAAACAGGCGTTTCGGGGAGTATCTTGATATACCAACAGTCAGGTGGCAAATACTGGGATACAACCAGGCAGCACTCTATGACTAATGTCATGTTAACGTGAGCGAATGACCTAAAAATGTTTATTAATGATATCTACATTCTTCGCAGAACTCACTGATCTCAAGTAGCCCTAAGTAGGTATCAGAGGTGAAGGATGAAACCTCCTACTGCAGGGGGTTTCAGGCTAGAGGCATCTCTACTCATAAGTTACAGCTGGAGCAGTGAACATCCCCACCAAGAAACAAAAACTGCTGTTACAGCTAACAACCTGGCTCAACACTTTTTGGAAAAGTTGTTCTCCACACTGAAGAGAAGTTGATTGGAAATGAGTGGGAACCACCCAACACATACAAACCAAGTAAGCAACTTCTTCTCTGAATGTAAAAAAAAAATGACTTTATTCAGCATTTCGAGCGACAAAGTAATAAAAATGCACCTACACATATGAAATCACGATATAGACACTCCAAAAAACCCCGAGCCAATCGGATAGTAACAAGAAGGTGAGACAACACTAAGAATGTAAAGAAAACCACATGGTACTGTCAGGAGAAACTAGTGAAATATTTCATAAAAGGGCCCACAGACCATGGGTGGGCTCCAGCTGGCACCCCGGGAATGGACCTCAGGGCTCTGCTGTGCCCGGGCCAGAAGGGTCACACGCTGTGGGAAGTCTGAGCAGGGCGATGCTGGGAAAGTCTCATGCCCCAGCCCTTGAGACCAGGAGGTCTGTGCAACATCATCTGTAACCACTATAAGGCCTCTTGGCACAGTTGTGTAAATAAGAACCAGATCCTTTGATTTCAAAATTGGTGTTTTTCAAACATAACTGAGACCCTCTGTGGGAATGGCTAAGTCTACGATAGCTGTGCTGTGGTAAACACAAGCCATTTTGAGTTATGGACTGCATAAAGCCATAGAAATATATTTATATTTTTAAATAGATGCTACTTTTCCAAGTAGCATAATGGTTCAGGAGAGTTCATTTTAATGTTCCATGTGGAAAATAAATTCACTCTGAGAGTGAGATTTAAGTATGGAGAGAACTCAGCAAGAGAGTGAAAAATAAGTAAGACTGATGTGATTTAACTGTGGGGTGATAGCTACAACCCTGTAATTAATCTACCTAATAAAATAGGAGATAAAATCCCATATACTTTTACCACCCAGAGATACAGCTTTATTGGTGTATCAAAGCCTTTTTCTATACCACATACCTCAACTTTCATGACTTGAGCTTTGCCATACAGCCCAAAATGTGCCATTGCTAACATAGTGATGGCAAATAGAGATCACCTGATGCAGAGGATCAAGGAAAAGAGGATGCTTTGCTCAGGAACAAGACCCTTTCAAGTATTTCAGGGAGGGTGCACAATATAACCTTCATATTTATCCTTTAAAGCAGATCAGAAATTAGTATCTCTGAAAGACTGCGCTTAATATTTTACTGCTTACAAAACTGGCTGAAGCAATTTTCAGTCAATTGAGGTTATTTTGTGCAAAATCACAGCAGATTTTTCTCACATTTAAAGGATTAATTGCATTCTTCCGCTTTCTGCACTGATGACTGCTCGATGCCCCATTGGAGGGTTATCACGAGGCATTCGCTTGCTGTTGTCCATTCTGACCATGTCCCATCCACCTTCTGCCTCCCCAAGTCCAGGTGGGCAGGAAGGTGAGTCAGTAACACCATTAACTAGCAGCTTGCTCACTCACGGTAAGCACCATCACAAAATCGTAGGAGTGTTTTATTGCTCTCAGATGTTGTACAAATACACTGGTACTGAATTAAGGACCACTGCCTCAATTTGGCTTTTGTTGCCCAGGGTGGACAGAATTTGGCCTACAATATTCTAGGGAAAAGAAACTATCAGAAAACCGTCTCCCTTACACAAGCAATGCTAATTAAACAAGTTAGTACATATGTATTCAGATGAGCAGGGAAATTATTTCCTCTTATTTCTTACGCTCGTGTATGACAAAATAAAAATAATAAGGCAGCACGGTCTGAAACATTTGAAAAGCGGATTTAAATTTAGAACAGAGTAGACCAAGAGTTACCAAACAGAGGTTCATCTTGGGAAACGCTGTCACTGACTGTATTTGGACTGAGACATAAAGCTAAAAAATCCTGTGATGGACAATCCTTAATATTGTACCTGCAGGGGAAGTGTCTTCCTGACCCTAAATAGGAAGTGGCTGACTTTCATCCTGGAACATGAAGGTTTTTTCATCCTGGAACATGAAGTTTTATAACCTCTTCCATGTTATGTTCTATTTAAGGTAGCAGCAGACATTCTTACTCAACTCCTAAAAATTTGCCTGAGTAATGAGTTCTGAAAGTCTGTGTCCTTTTTGGAGAGACACATTTAATCAGCTTGAGGTGTACTGCTATTTTAACCTCGCTGGGAACTCCCTTGAGCTCATGCTTTTGCAGAATCTAAGGAAAATTTTGCATATACCTACTATATCATCCCTTGTTTGTTTCTTCACAGCATCTAATAGTCTGACCTTTCTGTCTCTGCTTCACACAGCAGCCTATTTTTGTTGCTTCCTCTAAATCTTTTTCTGCTGTATTCTTGTTTCAGAGAGGATCAGAGTTCAGCACGATGACTCCAGCTATATCACTTTCTGACAAGGTTTTCTAAAACGCTGCTGGACATCATCTCCTGTTCCAATAACATAAGACTCCTTGCCAGACTGTCTGCAGGCAACAAAAATGTGCCTGGAAAAGTGAAAAAGTGGTCTAAGAGGTGTGTGTTAAGACCATATTATGGCTTCTCTGTCTAACAGCCCACAAGTCTAGTCTTGCAGGTATTTGGGGTATGTGAAAATCTATCCCAAGGGAGGCACTGATTGATTCTGCAACAACGTCGTATCGTAACATTGTCCGCATTAGCCTTCAGCATTCCCCATGTAGCCCCACATCTTTTTGACACACACCTTGCATCAAATGCCCCTGCAGCCTGAAATGTCAAAACATCTGACACATGAATAAACATAAATTCTTCAACTACTGCACACTAAAATACTTCAGGAGGAATATGGAAATTCTTCCTCCACCGAAAGAAAATGTTTTTAGTGAGATGAGCAGCCCTGAGCACAAAACCTAAAATCTCAAACAAACTGTGATTTGTAGGAGGTTGTGAGGCTAGAGGAGTCTGATTGCTCCTCATAAAAATCCTTGAAGAAATAGGATGCCATCACTAAAAATACAAACATGCACCAAATGATTGGAACAGAACTTCAGATAGGCAAAATAATCTTATCCTGTGTGCTGAGACAGATCTGTCTAGACTGCTTTCCTTATCTTGCAGCCAAACCGTTCTCCCTGTAGCAGTCAGTTGTACCTTTCAGTGGGCTCTCTGTCCTGACGCACTAAAATATCCAGGGGAGGAGCTCTGTAAAAGCACATGTTCTGTTAGGCAAAAGGTGTTGGAACTGTGTCACCAGATAAACACAATTTCTTTCAAGCACCTTGGGTTGGAGTGATTAATGAATATGCCATTGTGCCAGCAGCAGAAAGAAATTAAAGAAAATAATCTTAAATTGAAGAGTGCAACAAGTGAAAGTCCCAGAGGAGCTGAATCCCCACAGATATACAGAAGGGAACAAAAGAAGATTTATACATTGCATCATCCTATATCTTCAGTCAGTAAGTGCCAGTGGAAAGAAAGATTGTAAAAGACTTTTATGTCTGACACTAGCCAACTTGGGCAGACTTGGTCTTCATCATTCTCATTTAAAGTCAGAGAGAATTAAAAAAAACCATGGGATAGGAAAAAAAATGAGATGGGCTGCACCACACTGAAAATAAAACATAAGAATATTGTCTAAACCAAAGGTAGAAAAAATGATACCAAATGGAAGGATCTGTGTCTGATCTAAGACTGAAGACTCAATATCCTGGAGGAAAAGAGGAGAAACTGTTAACCAAGTATTCAATGACAGGCCACACTGTGACTAGAATCTGAAATGGGGAAAAAACACATAAATCGCATGCCTTCTACCAGGAAACCCAAAATTAACATTTCCCCAGACATCTCAAATTTTGCATGAAACAAATTGCTCACTCCAGAATAATGTTTCTGTAGTAAGTACCACGCTTTAATACTCCTAGCAAGATGAAAACCCAAAACACTACATGATTAAGAAGTCTGAAGAAAACTATATTTTTGTCATTTTAAGTGTGACATTGATGGTCCACATCAGTCACTGGTATGAAGAACACAGACTTACACTTAAAAATTAATCCTTAATCTCAAAAGATGATGAAAATCAGAGGGAGGGGGAGAGAATTACTGAAGAGACATTATAATAATGATGAAGTTCCTATATTGGAGTTCCTATGTCCATATTTTAATAAATGCTCAGAATATTGAAGTACTTACCACAAAAAGAAAACACTCATGAAGAAAATGTGTAAAAGATAATCTCTGTTTCTCGTGGTTTTGATGACTGTTTCTCAGCCAAAAATTTCAAATCACAGCTTTGCTCACAGAGAGTTCCGCTACAGCACGGCTTTTATCTTTCCAAAAGAGAATCTGATCTGCAAACATGGACAGGTATTTCTTGCACAATCGGGAGTGAGACAGTGATGGAACTTCCCACTGTGACACAGAGCTTAAGGGCTGTCTACTGAGGCAAGGTGGTCATGATGACTATGTAGACTGTGTCCCTGGACTCTTCTCGCATGCCGGGGCCTTTGGAGCGGTGCTTATCTACCCTGGAACAAATGGGGAGTGATTCCTAGAAGACCAGAGACCATGCAGAAGAAATATCATTTTCTTGTTCTATGCACCAGCAACATTTCAAGCTGTGTGATCCTAATTTCCAAAGATAGGTCCTCCCAATAAATGCAAGGCTGTCATCATTTGGAAGGTCAGTGTACAAGACGCTGCTTAAGTTATGATCGCTGAACATACACATTGATTGGAATGAAAGAACACTTGAGTTAAAAATATCAAATAGAAGTCCAGACTATTCATTTTAATACCTTTTTGTTTCTTATTTTTAATACTGTATTAGGGAGCACTTGTCAGTTGTGTATTTGTTTGCAGGAACACTCAAAAATAAACAGAAGCTGCTTTGCTCACTTCTACAGCCAGCGGAGCCTCCTGGCTTGCACAGAAGTACCTGCAGTTGTATTCAGAATCAGCCACGCACAGGGTTTAACCACCTAGCATCTCTGCTTGAAGTGTGTGGAAAGATTACAAGTTACTTGAGAGAAAAATAAAGCAGAGTTAAATAGTTCTCAGTGTTAAAACAGAATCAGCTAGAAACAAAGATATGCTTCAAGGAAAATAAAAGGATTTCATCTAATTGAGTAATCTTTCCTGACAAGAATCTAAAACCATAGCAAGTACTTATGTTTTCTGCTCATGCCTCACATATACTAATGTTCATCCCCAACTATATCAACATACAACTGGACAAACCTTGGCTGGTGCCTTTGATTTCAAAGGGATAGTTTTTCCTTACAGACTAATAAAACATAATTTAATTTTTTATAGCCTATTCTTTGTTACATTTTTTTGCACAGATAAAATATAAAAGCAGATGTAAATGAAAACAGGCACAGTGGGTCAGACCAAGGAGCCGTTCTTTGTAAAAGTCTGGCATCTCATCTCCAGCAATGGCCAACAGCAACACAATGGGCAACTGCGCTGGGATGCTTCTCTCCAATGTTTTCCCAGCCCTTAGTAATTTGGAGCTCAGAGACTCCCTAAGGCAGAGGGGTGTCTGTTTTTAGTAGCCCTTCATGGCATAAGCTATTCCCCTTCTTCATCCTGCCATGTTCCAAACTTTTCTGCAACAAATGCAGTTGCGTAAGCCAAATGGCCAGCTAAATATTTCAGTTTGCCCAAGAGTTGTGTGTACATTAGCCAGTACCATTCTTACCAAATGAGCAGAGACCACACAAAAGCAAAATGTGTATTCTCCAGGGGCTAAAACAAATTCACTTACAAGACATGATGATTAAAAAGGAGGAAACTACAATTCCAACAACAATAAGGCCAGCGTCGACTGCTTGTAGCACCGCGCTGCCTTCACTACTTCCTGCCACAGGAACCAATTGCCAGTTGCTTGACACTGTTAACATTTCTGAGACACCTCATCAACCACGACTTGAGCTTTTTCCTGCTCAGAACTTCAGAAAACAAGACTGTTCTTTGTGCTCATCCTGGTTTGAAGATTTTTCAATGGCTCCATTATTCTGAAGCTAGTGAAGTATACTTGATTTCCACTGTCACAGAGTTTTTATAGGTGCAAACAGTATTTGTCTAAACACACAGATGATACTTTCACACTGTCTGGATATTTCATTTGGAAGAAAAAGATTCAAAATAAATATGAGAGGAACCAGCTTTCTCCAAGCCACCACGAAGCAGTTAAATTCTTCCAGAAAACCACAGAGAATGTTTGCAACATGCTAAATATTCAGTCTTATTGGGGGGCGGGGGGGGGGGGACGACAAACCACAACAAAACAAAACAAAACAACAACAACACAACAAACCACACAAAAAAACCCCAAATAAACAACAACAACAACAAAAACAGGAAAATCAGAATGAAGAGGCTAATTAGTATTCCATGAGCACATTGAACTCAGGCTGTTATCTTGCCAGACAAGGACTTGCATTGCGAGGCATTTTTACTGAACGACTTCAAATACATCCTTATGTGAAGAGGCTGATGAAAACTTTCTTCAACTTCTTTGTTTGCAAGCACAACATGAGCCTGATATTTCAAAGGGCTGGAAAAAAAAAGAGTCACAGCAAAAACCCCAAACCCAGCATTTCAGGATGAGATAATGGAAATCTTGTGTGTCTCAAAACTCCTCAAGTTAGAGGCAGTGCTGACCAAATGGGAAAGGTAACTTCCTTGCTACTCTACTAGGTCAAAAAGTCCTAAGCACGGTCAGGTTGTCCTAAATTCTGCCAGGTACAGCTCTTCCACCAAAATCTTACAGAAAATTCACACTTGACTCTCAGTGCTCCATCAGATGAAAACTACCATTTATGTTCAGAGCAAATCTCCTGGAAAAATCTAAACTTGGATATGAAATTCCTGAATATTCAAGAAGGAAAAAGCTCCTAAATAAACATGGACCGGTAACCTTACCACTTAAACTCTGTGCGTGAATTTTCTGAGTCTTTCTGTTTCCATACAATTGATCTTTTAATGTCTAACTTTTCACCGTGGTTTGAAAAGGACGGCTACCAAGTTATTTCAAACCAACTCCAAGCAGAAGCATGAATTCAAAGTATGCTTCTGGTAAACATTTTGATTACAGCTGGGGCCAACTGATTATTCAGCTTTATCTATTGCAAGCCAACTCATCACTAAAGACAGTTCAGAAATAGCTCAGAAAGCCAAAACAAACCTTAGTAGTTTTTAAAAGTGATGAGGCCAATAAATACTACTTTGTTGGTGTCTACAACCAATGCTTTAAGTATCATTTCAAAATCATAGCTTTAATTCTTGATGGGTAAATCACAGTTCTACTAGTGGCTGATTTCAGCAAGTGAAGATTTACAAGATACAAAATGATCAGTTTCAAAAATGCCAAGGTGAACATCATTGTCTGGAATTTTTCACGATTTGTATGTGAAGTTTTTGACTTGAATTTACAAAGTAGTATTATAATGAGTACTTTGTGCCATATATATATGTTTCTATTTTAATAAAGGGAGATAAATGAACTTGGGGTCTAAACTGTGTAGTTCCTCTTCCTGTGCATGTAAACCCTGACTCTATTTTGCTTTTCTGGTTGGCAAATAAACATATCAGAATTTAAATGCCACACAATTAGACAGTTCCGTCAGCTGGGCTCCAGCTAATGTTTTCAAAGTCTAAATCTTGGAACCAAGTTTGAAAATGTTTGACTAATTAATTTTTTTATCATAGAGTTCAGTTTGGTTTAGCACCTGAACATCTTAAGCAATCTGCCATGCCTGTTCTTGTTAAGCAACACTCAGTTCTGTAAGTCATCCCATTCAAATTGATGGAATTTCTTCCAGAAAATGGGACAAATCAGTAAGTAGGGAAATGGTAGATTCCAGCTATCCTCTGAATCTTAACAAACTGCAATTTCCCCCAAATTCTTGACAGTGTGTTAGAGTTACTTCTGTAATGCAGGAGCTGAATGGTTGAATTTTATTGACTCTGACTAGATTAGCATTTTTATCTATTTAATCCTCCCATTCATTTTGGTACCATCATTCTAAAATTTCAGCTGATTTAATCCTGTCAGAGAATGATTTACCTCACCATCCATGTCCTGAAAAGCAGGTAAGGAAGCCAAAGATTTGTGGATTTGTGGCTTTTTAAGGTGTCCATCAGCATTTTGATAAACATATGGCAAAATGTATCACAGAAAATTTATTCCTTAACAAGTGTCAAAAAAGTTATAGACACAATAACATTTTATTATATGACATTGCTCAATGTGTTTTGAATTCTATTCATTTGCCAAATTATGTAAAAACACAGCTGATCATATCAATTAAATCTCAGACTCCCTTTTCCCCAGAAACATGTATTTTACCATTGAAATGAATCATGCCTAGCATTAAACAGTTCTCATCAAATTTTGATTTTGGTGCATCATTCTGATATTAAAGTGGGATTTTCACTGTTTGAATACTTTCATACAAATCAGAAACCAGCAAATAATTTATACTGATTGGCAGCCTCTTGGAAAGCGATCTAGACAAACATGAGTGTGACGCAGCTCAGGTGAAGATGCAATATAGCTGAAATGACATAAAGGAAGCGGCAACTCAACTTTGTGGTAAATACGTTTCCTGCATTTTTTTACCAATACATTGAGAATAAACCTCACCTTATAAAGCTGCTAACATAGAATCATAGAATAATTTGGGTTGGAAGGGACCTTCAAAGGCGACCTAGTCCAACTCCCCTGCAATGAGTAGGGACATCTAACATTCCATAGCTTGTTTATTTTAAGGGAGCTGTATTCATGCATCAGTTACCTGTTTCAGAAAGTAAACCCTAGCTGTGCTTCTTTAATTGTTGTGTATTACACACACACTACGTGTCTAGGAGAAGGTCGCAGAGCTGCTGACCTCATGGCTCTCAGTCCAAACTCCAGACTCCTGACTTTATGGTCTGTGAGACCACGGTGAATGTTCCCAGTAGTGTTTTCAGCTGAAGTTTGGATGTTCTTTGGTACAGAAGATACCGTAAAGTTTGACTGCAAGTCTGGTGATCTGCATTTGGCAATCACTGCCTTTACAGGCTCAGGGAGCTCCGTGTGACGACGGCAGAGCTGCCACTACCAAGAGTGGTCACTGTTCTCCCTTCTGGCGTAAGTACTACAGGTGACCTACAAATTCGACTGAGGCATAAAGACGGGTCACTCACTGTGGAATGGGATGCCGTGCCTAGGAGCACTTCCTGAGCACTCCAACTTAAGACAGATTATTTTAACTTTAGAACTGCAGGTTTTCCCCATTTCCTGCAAGGATGGAGAGAATTGGAGAACTGGATCAAGTGACGTAGATGTTAAAATTAATGTGAGTCGCCCAATTCTGATCCCAGGAGCTACATTGCTACCTAATTTCCTGAGTAAATACAACATAAAGCAAACATGAAATAATGACTGTTATAACACCAATTCTTCACAGTTCTCTGGAGACGGTATCTTTGACTGACTGAAGAAATGACAGCCACAGAAGAGGGGCATTACTATACAGTCAAGACCGTATCTTGAGAGGGTGCTTTTGAAAACGTTCCCCTGAAGGATTTATCTTCTCTACCGGCTTTAGCTACAATATCAATTCCATAAATGTTCATCATTAGTACTTGGATGTATATCTGATATGACATGAGAAATTCTGTCTCCATGGGTCCTCCTGGGAAGTTCTGCAATGGAGGAAAGCAAGAGCATTTGGTCAATCATCTAGAAGAAGCTGAGGTCTGTATAGACAATTCGGACTGGTAAATAATCCCAGTCTAATTTACTTTTGTTTCAGAATAATCCATTTATTCACGAGTCCCTAAAAAGAGACAAGGAGGTCACTATATTTGTTCCCTCATGCCTTCCACCCACTTTTAATATTATTTGGAATGATTTTCAGGTGACTTTAATTGGTCTTCTAGCAGAAAATGGAATACATATTTGTCTATCTACGAATTTAAAAAGAAAGAAGCAGACAAATGACTGCATCATGCAATGTAAACTTACACACCACTGGGACCAGTGTTTGGACAGAAGAGCCCAAAACACCCTCAGCTTTTCCCTGTCCCAGCTGTATGTCTGCATTCACACACCCAAAACATTGCACAGATTTCTTAATTTCACCTGCAAGGGATGTGAGGGAGCAGCAGCCCTGGGAAGTCAGGAGAAGACATGAGGGATGCTCCCCACCAGGGCCCTCAGGCAGAGGGCACATGCAAAACCGTACAGTCTGACACAAAGGCAGGATCTGTGGCTGCCCACAACGATGCCCATGGCCATGGCTGCCGCTGCTCTTCCTGGCCCCACCACCATTGCTGCATGGTGCCTGACAAAAGCAACTGCAGAAACCCTTTGTTATATTCCACTGAAACTGCCGGCTAATTCCAGAAACCCATATTGAAACTGGAGCAAGGCAAAGAAACGAGCAATCTCCTAACAGCTGCGATTGGCAAAGATCTCCGGTTTTATGCCCCTGGATGGTATAACCCAAAGATGCTGTGCAGTGGCATTTGTTCAGCCCTGACTCATAGACAGACGAATGCCACTGGATGAATCACCAACAGCACTTTCCGCAGTACCTAACGAGGTTGCTCATCCAAATATTGATCAGGCCTGAGCCTCTCTAGTTTTTGAGATCTGACATACCATAGTCCAAGACGCTATTTCACCAGTCAAATGATATGTTTTGGAAAGGGGACCTACAGTGAGCAACCAGGATGGCAAAACATAGGTTGGTGCATCCTCTGTTGATAGGAGCTACCTTCTGCCTGCCATTAAGCTATAAAAATGATACAAACACTGCTAAAATGCAAGAGAAATAGCAACTTATTACCTTAGTAACAGAGAACTTTAAGGCTAATTAACAAAACCACTTTATAAAACATCACATTCTGTGCAGTCCATTGCTGCAGAAGGTCATTAAGCCAAACACTGTAGTAAAATCATTTTGATCCATAAGGGTTGAAAGGACAAACATTAAGCAAAGGATAATCACAAATTAGCATTCAGGACATCAGCTGAACATTGCAGGTGTTCAGGGAAGATAGTTCCTTCCTGCATAGATGCCTGGAAAAGCACGTTTTCTCCCCTTTCCTCTCAGATGCTGGACACTACGTGCCTGTGCACTGGGCAGGGCACACCTGTGGTGCTCACAGACACCGGGGACCTGCTCGGCCTCAGGGCAGGTGGGCTGACAGTCCTTCGACTTTCACGGTGTTAAGAGCTGCCTCAGTGTACAGGGAAGGGGCAGCCCTTCCTACCCTTGCCCCTGCCCAGCAGGGGCCAAGCCTGGGCCAGACCCCAGCCCCAGGCACAGGCCCAGCCCAGGGCCAAGCCCAGGCCCCAGGGCCAAGGCCTAGGCCCAGCCCCTGGCCAAGGTGCAGCCCAAGACCAAGGCCAAGCCCAGGCCCCAGCCCCAGGGCCATAGGCCAAGGTGCAGCCCCAGGCCCAAGCTCACCCCAAGGCCCACGCCAAGTCCAGGCCCCACCCCACACCCCGGCCCCACAGACACTGCCCCGCCCTCCCCACAGGCCCCGCCCCCGGGCCCCGCCCGTAGCTCTGACCCCGCCCCTCCCGCCGACAGACACACCCCCAGAGCGGAATCTTGCCGCGCAGGCGCAGTGCGCGCCGGAGGCAACTGCCCCCTCGCGGCCCCTCCCAGCCTTCTACAAAGATGGCGGCCGCGCGGCGGCGGGCGAGGCGGGCGGGAGCGCTGAGGTGGCGGGGAAAAGGTGGCGGCAGCAGCAGCAGTGGCGGCGGCCGCGGGCGGCAGTGACAGGTGCGGGCAGGGGAGGACAAGGCGGCGGAGCGGCGGCCGAAGCGCAGGTACCTCGAGTGGGCGGGTAACGGGGTGGGGGAAGTGTCCGGCGCGGCGCCGCCCCTGCCCGAGCTGCGCCATCGGGAACTCCCCTCCGCTCCCCGCCCTGGTGCCGCTGCCCGCCGGTGGCGGAGACCGAACCGTTAGCCGGGAGAGCCGGCGGGGCCATGGCGGTGAGTAGGCGGCTGGCAAACCGCTCCCTTCCCCTGCGCAGGGCGGGGAGCGGGGTGCGAGGGGACGGGGGCAGCGCCTCTACCTGCCCCGGTGGGGCGGCCCGGCCCCTGAGGAGGCGGCGGTGCCGGCGCCGCTGCCCCCGCCTGCCCGAGGGGGCCGGGGAGCGGGCGCCAGCGGCCGGGGCGCCGCTGAAGAAACTTTCCGTCTTCCTTCCCGGGCTCCCCGGCCGGTCGGAGATGCCGGGGCGGGGGATCCTCGGGCTGTCGGCGCCCCGGGCAGGGCTGCTGCGCGGCTGCCGGGGGAGGAGGGTGGTTGTCCGGGGAGGAGAAGCAGCTGCAAAGCGCGACCGGAGCAGCTGAGCCGGCTGTGGCAGGCGGGGAGGAGAAGGAAGTGGTGGGTTTCAACACCTCTTTCGTTTGGTTGTAGTTGTTCTTGCGTCTCATGAGCCGTAAAGGTTCCCTCGGAACTCGCAGCTAAAGGGATTGAGCGTATGTTTCTGTGCATAGATTAAAAAAAATCTTCCCCAAAACACTATAATCGTCTTGCCGAGTGCTAGCAGAGGCATTCTTTCAGCTAGAATCATGCCCGATTCCTCCTTTCCTGAGTATTACCCAAGATTGGTTTTAACATAAACAGAAACTTTTTGTTGCTTCCAGGCAACGAGAAAGTGAAACCAGCTAAAAGCAAAAATGAAACTTTTCAGCTGATTTTTATCGTGCGAAGAAAATAAACGGTAGAAACAAGGGAAGATATGTTGGGTAACAGCTAATCGTGCTTTATGAGTGGCATCTCAAGATGTGTTAGTAATTTGTTTAACCTTGTCAAAGGCAATTTATTAGTGTCACAGGGGGTATCAAGCGTTATTCCACAACATCTCACGTCATGCAGTAATTTCTGTGAAATGTTCTTTGGTTTGAAGAGTTAAGTCTGCGTTGGGTCAAATATATATCTGGTTATAAATGTCTTAAATTATAATGAAGACTTCAAATCTCTTAATTTTTTGCTGTTAGGTGCTTAATAGCTTCTGTCTTAGAAGCAATAGGTCCCATTCCTGCTACGCTTTGAGCTTTAAAGACACTATTTTGTTGTTATGGCAATGGGTAACTTTCTGCTTTATGCAGCATAGAAATTTAACCGTAGCCATGATGTGAATCTGCATGCATAGATGTGTGTATAACCTGTGTTGTGAAACGGTATGAATCACAGCAAGTCAGCAGTCCTTGAATTTCAGAAAATACAATTAGTTAAATTTTTCCTGCCTTTTTTTTTTTTTTAAGGAAATGGTCTCAAATAATTATGAAACTTAATCACATGATGAATGGAGAAGTGGCAAGCTTTCAGGTAGGGAGAATGCACATATGCACAGATGTGAAAGTTGGAAATAGCCGAGTATCTGTAGTGCCCAGTGCTGCCAATTGGATAGAGTTCTTGATAGCTGGTGTTCCTGCTCAGCGTGGAGGAGCAGTAAGGGTGCTGATCAAGTTTGGAAACACAACATCTAGTTCTAGACTCAGTCTGTGTATACAGAGTGTACACAACTCATCTTGACATGTATGGATTGAATCTGGGACTTGTTTTGGCAAACTGCACCAGAATTGCCAGACTGGGTTGGTTACACTGGGGCATTGGACACTGATTTTGGCAGATGGAGCCTTAGTTAAGAGAGCTGCAGATCCTTGTCCTCAGAAAGGCCAGGACTTAGTGATTGTTTGCTTGGGTCACTTGGTCAGGATGAGAGCAATCTGCTTTGAGCGGAGTCACAGGCTGACTGCAGTGGATGGTAATACTGAAACAGAATTAGATGAGTGTCTCATTTTGGGGGGGGGCAGGTGGAGATCTTCTGAGGCTTTTTGCTGTATAACAAGCTCTAGGTGTATGAGTTATGCGAGGTGCAGGTCATTACACACGACGCTTAAGTTATCTGATTTCAAAAAGCTAGGTTTGTGAACTTAGAACTCAAAAGCTTTTGATTTTTTTTCTAGGCAATAATGTAATGGAATTGCAGAAATGTGAATTATGATTCAGACTAATAACTCATTTGCTTTGGGCTGTGAGTCCTGTGGATCTTGGGATAATCATTTGTTATTCTTTGCCTTGTGGCCACTTAATTTTACTTGAGTTTGGACCTACATCAACTAACTCAGTGTTACGCTGATGGTCATTTCGGCTCGAGATATCCCAAAGAGATCCTTCATAATTGTTACTGCAACTTTAACTACTTAAACATGCTTCTGCAACGTTCTGTCTTGCATGTTACTGGGAAAGCAAAACCCTTGAAGCCTGACTTGAGGTGGTGTACAATTTTTCATCTTTGTCAATACTTTATCTTAAATGATTTTTAACTTCTAAATGCTTTTAAGCAATTTAATTTACCTTTCTGGCAGGTCACTCATGAAATTGTCTATACTATTGTAAATGTGTTGGTCTCTAGAAATATCAAGTGCTTGGAAGGTGTTAAGTGCTATTTTTCTGATTGTCTATTGATGCCTCTGTCAAAGTGGCGAATCTTATTACCTAGCCTAGTCCCCCTTTTTTGGTGGGTGGGGGAGAACTGACAGACAGTCTTGTTCATTCCCAGACAGACAGATGCCAGAGAAGACAGTTTTTGTGGGGCTGCAGGCCCACTTCCCAGGCAGCGTTGTTGTCTGCGACCATTGATGTTCGTTGTTGGTGCCTCCTGGAACTTGAGGAATTCTTACCTTCCTCCAGCATCTCTGTACCTTTTTTCTTTTTTCTTTTTTTTTCTTTTACCTCCAGCTTCTAATGTTACGGGATTTCTAGTTCAATCTGTGCTAAAATGTCTACAGGTAACCTGTCTTGATTCATTGGTGCATTTCTGTGATGTAAAATATGAATTGGATTCTCTGTTATGTCTGTCAATAAGGCTTCTGTATTTTATCATCCATTTCTTTAAGACTGTTGGCTTGGGGACATTCCCAGGCAATTTGTAGCAAACTTCAACTTGGCAGCAGTTTATAGTGCACGAGTTGAATTGTGAGCCACTGCTTTTCCTGTAGGACCAGATCTAGTAAAAATAGATTTGACTTGGAGTGTCAACTCCTTAGCTTAACTAAAAGATACTGTCTCTATCTCAGGAAAGTGATAATAGTTTGGAATGCATAAATTCCTGCTTTTTCTGTTCAGCAAACACAAACAATGTTTATTTTGCTCATGGGGCCGATGTTTCCTGAGCTACAGAAATGACCTTTTTTTTTGCTCATTCTTTGCCATATACAGTAAACTTTGAGCTTCCTTGATGCTGATGTTCTCTTGATGCCAATACAAAAGCACTATTAGTCTTTTTCGTGAACTTGTCTATCCATAAAGTTTAGTGGTTTTGTTTATGTTCATTAATATTTTGGATTGTCATCCTGGGGTCTGTATTTTGTAGGGCTGAGGAGGTAGAATGATGTTTAGAAGTTGTCTGTAGCACTTAATAGTATTACACGTTTCTTGTAGGTTGTCATCTTTAATTGTTCCAATCAATTTACATTTCATTTCAGCTTGGACAAATATTTTTGAAGTCGTTGTTGTTGTTCTGTCCACCCCTGCTGAGATCTGGTCCTGTTCCAGCTGTGCTTCCTTCACATACTCTTGGGCCAGTAACCACTGAAAACCTTCAGACTTTTTTTTGTGAAGCTGTCATAGATGACTTCAACAAAATGTAGATGGAAATAGAATTTGCTGTGCCCTTTTGTCAATAATTAAAAATAACTTCTAGGTGTTGGTTTTGTGCTGGACTCCCCTGTATAATGTCAAGTCTTTTTATACTCACCTGCTAGGTCACACACAGTTTCTTGAGTGTATTAATAATTTGTTTTGAATAAATGTTGTGGAAACTGTTGGTGTTCATTTTAATGGTACAGCTGTGTAGAAGACTGTGTTACTACTCTTCATGGATGTATTGTTTTAGACTGTTTTTCTGTTCACAGTTGTAGTACCTTGGGAATGGAATGTCCTTGCATCTTCCAAACCTTTTAATAAAACTTTAACACCACGTTCATTGCCGGTTTCTTCACAGCATCTCTCAAATTGCATTAGACTAGACATACTTAGCGCTCTTTGTGCTCACAGCTCCACATAAACTTCTACCATTTGTATCTAGGCAAGCACAAATGTTGGTCTCAGTCTCACCAGACCTGCCTGTGTATCTGCCAGTTTCCCTAGCTGAATTTATACTTTTGTCTCCTTGTAAGTTTTTTGCTTTTTTCAAGATGCGTGGATGCGCTTCTGGTCATACTGTTTCACAGTCAAAACATCACTGAGGTTAACATTGGTACCCTCTCTTTCAGTTTAGTATCTTGGGTGCCAAACGCTCTCCCAACGGCATTTTGCAGAAGTTAGAGATGTGCTGAATATGCCTATAGTGTACTTCCCCCAGCTTTGCTTCCAGAATTGTCCAGAACCATTTAGGACAGGTGTAAAGACATGCTGCAGAACCTCTTCATTTTTGGCAATGTGAAGTGTTGTCCCTTATTACATATTCCATTACTTCAGGCATGAAGAGTTGTCAAAACTGAAAATATCTATGAGTTTTCTATCCCAGTTTAACCAGTAGACTTCATTTTTATAGTCCATTAGTAAGAGAGGTGCCCAGCACTTTATGAGATGTGATAAATGTCTTCAGCTTTCCAGAAGCACTAATACAAGTCCTTCTACTGCCTGGCAAGATGCAAGATTCTATAACATAGTGTCAAAAAAACCTGTTTCACAGCTATGAAAATTTAAAAAATTGAACTAATGCACTTCCATGATTTGGAAAAAAACTGTATGTCAAAGTCTGGGAAACTGTCTGCAGGGAGAGCATCAAGGTCTAAAAGGATTTATACCGTGGTAGGTGTGGATAGATAGTAACTTGATTCACTAACTCGGAGTGAAAAGGAATATGTGGCACACAAATGGTAACTTTACCTTCCACATGTCAGTTCTTTTTGAATTTGCTTTGGGTTTTTTGTATGTTGATTGCATTTAAATCTGTGAAGCTTGATGTATTTTTGATCTTGAATAACTTGAGGTAAAAATGAACTTAAACCTAGATCTTTACCTGCAGTATAAAATAAAAAACTCACGTAGTTCACGAATGTAAATATTTCCTTGTAAATACTACTGAGTTTCCCCAATATACAAATCCAGTGTCCACAGTAAACAATGCCCAAGCTCAACTTAGAGAAGATCCTACAAGCATGGGCTGCTGCCAAGCTGCTGTCTCATTTCCCCTTGCTAACGTAGCATACTCAAAACCATATCTTACTCCTTTGATTACAAAATAAATCCTCCTTTTCTAACTTCCAGTTTTCAAACTGCAGGGTTTTGTTGTTTGGAGTTTGTTGGTTTTTTAACTGGAAGAACTGTATGTATTAGATGACTTGAGAGAAAGAGAGACATAAGCAACAGAATATCAAGTGGATTAGTTTTACTTTGGGGCAGAGCAACACATTTGAGATGGTGGTAGCAAATCAAGTAGTAATGATCTGCAAATGTGTGCATATAGCTGAAAACTAATCTGTAAGTAAAAAACTGGGTGGATAAGAAGGTCCAACACAAAAACTTTGACTTGCAGTGTCTTGGCAATAGGAGAGAACCATGACTGTAACTGATCACTAAAATTTCAGTATATCTATTGATAGGCTATTAAGGGACTTTCTCAGTAAGAGTATATATCATAAGCTGCAAGAGTTACCATACCTCTGCAAATTCTATAGAATTTATTAAAATGTAAACAGGGAATACCATACTTTAAGAAAAGTATTTCTTTACCCATTCAGTTTAGTGTGAAAGTAGATTGAAGATGTTTATACAAAGTATGAAGAAATGAGGACTAAAAGAAGCTGCTGAAGTGAGTAGTGACAGTTGACAATGATGGGTCTTAGACACAGCTGAAATGTAACTTGTTTTAACTTCTTCAGGCTTCCTAGTATCTTGACTGCCTTCGTATAACAATACTAGTATATATGCGCATTCCACTCGGTGGCATTTCAATGATGAGGATAAATTACCATAATTCAAGTAATACATCTTGAAAGTATTTCTGTACGTTTAATTATGTACATCATGGCAATACAGCTCCAAATAGATTAATTTCTGATTTTGTTGCTTTATTTTTGTTAACAAATTGACAACTATTCAGTGTTGTGGCTTCATGTGTAAAATAGGAAGCTGAGAGCAGCTTTGTCCTCTTGACTTGACTGGGCAATCAGACTAGTTGGTCCCATGGTGTTTTGACTGAGTAAAACTTTTTTTGGAGAATGGGCTGGAACTTGGGAGAAGGGAGCGCTGGTATCATCTGAGAAACCTGCTCTTGTTTTGCTGGTCTTCCCCTTAAGTAGTTGCAGAGACGCCTCCAATGGAGAACTCTTGCGTATTTAGTTTTCAAGAATTGCATTCAGTTTGAGATGCTGTTTGACTACCCTGCTTTATTAATATTGTTTTATATGGCATGTGAGTAACTGCTTCAGTACTGTTGTGACTAAGTTTAATATTAGGGAAGTGAAGCACCTGCCAGGGCGACTGCCTCTTGAGCTTTTTTACTCCTGATTTATGCCAGGAATTCAGAGGGCTGTAAGCCCTTCTTTTCCTGCTGCCCTGGGCAAGGCATCCCATCTCACACTGAGGACCTGACAACTGCCCAGGTTTTCTGTAACCCATCTGGATTTAATGCTGCTGATTAAGACTTCCAAGAAGTTTTTTGAGGCCTCAGTTTGCAGAGATATGTAGTGACTGGCCACTGGAAGCTGCTGCCTTGCACAGAAAAGGGAGGGACTTAACCCCATTCAAAGCATCAGCTGTGAATTACTGGAGGAAGTCCAGTGGCAGGCTATGAAAATGATGGGGGGGGTCTGGAGCATCTTTCTTATGAGGAAAGACTTGAGAGAGTTTGGCCTGTTCAGCCTGGAGAAGAGAAACTGAGAGGGGATCTCATCAATGTTTATAAATATCTCAAGGATGGGTGCCAAGAGGATGGACCAGACTCTTTTCAGTGGTGCCCAACCATAGGATGAGGGGCAACAGGCACAGACTGAAGCACATGAGGTTCCATCTGAACATGAGGAGAAGCTTTTTTTACCTTGAGGGTGCCAGAGCACTGGAACAGGCTGCCCAGAGAGGTTGTGGAGTCTCCTTCTCTGGAGACATTCAAAACCCACATGGACACATTCCTGTGCGATCTGCTCTGGTGAACCTGCTTTAGCAGGTGGGTTGGACTAGATGATGTCTAGAGGTCCCTTCCAACCCAAACCATTCTGTGATTCTGTGCTCTGGAGCTTCATGAATGCCGTGCATTGACACTGGAAGAAGCAGTTCCTTTCCACTTAAAACTGACCAGTTTTTTGAAGATTAACTTTAAACCACTTCTGTCCTCCAGTTTAATTCACTGTCTTGTTGACCAATTGCTTGCAGTGATGCAAGTGGGAGAGGCTGGTATGATTTATCAGAACTGACTTACAGCAGTTTAAAGTTTTCGTAGAACGTCTTTCAAATGTGTTTGTTAGGCCTCAAAACATCTTATTTGTGGTGGATTCTTACTCTTGGGGAAGTCGTTTCCACATGCCTGTCTTGACTTGTCGTGTTCTGTGCTATTATCCTTTTCCTTATGGAAGCAGAGACCTACAGGTTTTCCAAAACAAATCAGTAGAGAGAAATTTTAAATTCTGTTAGACTTGTAACCTCATCAGTCCTATGCCATCTTGCATTTGGATAGCATAATTTTCATTTTTCAGAATGAACAGGAAAAAGCTGTTTCAATAAGAGTTCTTTAAAAGCTCCTCGTTCTCCTTGAATCATGCACTCTTTGTAGTTCCAACACTGGCAGCTGTCTCTGCAATAAATTTATCTCACTGACCAGTTGCATCACATTAGTAAAGATAAATCCATGTTTTTAGTTTGCCTTAAAGGAATCATATGAAAAATTAATTTGAAAATTTGTCCCACTGCTCATAGCTACCGAGAAGAGGGAGTCGATAACAAATGAGGAAGTAGCTAGATTCTTGGCATTGAATTTGCTTGTTTTCTCCAAAAAAAAAAAAAAAAAAAAGCACGTTCTTCAGCAGAAATGAAGGCAAGAGTAATGGTTAACTGCAAGGGCCAAGCTGTTTTTGAACCCATGTGATTTTTCAGAAAATAAACTGAAAGAAATCCAGTCCTGGCAGAAGCTTAGAAAAACTTAATTTAGCGGGTAAAAAAAGTAAAACTGGGAGGATTTAAGGAAGCTCTTGAAAATAACAAGAGTGTAAAACAAAACAGCTGCATAGTTTAGATCAATGTAGAATAAATAAAGCAGAATTGCATTGGACATCTTTATAAGTGGTGCAAAAAATACGCTATGCAGTTCATTCTCCTCCTTTCTTTTTGAGGATGCTTCCCAAGAATCTCTAAAAGGAAGCTGTGAGGCCACCATATAGCACCCAAGCAACGTGGGGCAGTGAATCAGATTGATGTACCTGCTAAAGACTAGGCTTAAGTTAGCACTTAGGTGCTGACAATGTACTTTTTTTTTTTTTTTAATGCACACTATCAAATTAGTTCTGAGTAAAATTAACAGATTCGTTCTCATTTGTGATATGGTTGCACTTATCGCTTTCTAAAAGTTACAGAACCAGTTTAGGCTTCCCGTCTTTGAAGGTGTGAGAGGGAGTGGCAAATAGTTGGAAAGTACTGAATTCTTCTTATGCAACAACTTCAAATTAGATGTACTTCATCCAGATAAGGACCTTGGATTATATTTTAGGAATCTAATAATGATAATAATATTTAAAACCAGGATGTGGTGTTTTCATGTAGTCTCCATTGCACTACTCTTGTTAGGTACAGTCAAACGTTTAACAGTTGTGCCTCTGGACAACATGAGAGGTGCTGAGTGTCCATGAACATCTTGTGCCTTTCCAGATGACTGGTTTATCAGTGTCAAGTTCTTCTCTACGTAGTCTTCACCTTCAAAATTTTAGTTTTCTACTCCAGCGACTAGTAAGACCTTAGCTGCTTTGGCTCAGATTCATGCTGGCTCATAAATACAAATCCATTTAACTTGAACAGCTGGAGTGTTTCCAGTTATCTACTATGCATTCTTGTGTAGGTTATAGTACCAACGACATGAATGCATGAACTGCATTTGAAATTGCACCTAAATCATTGCAGTTCACAGCCTGGAGTATGAAGGTAACCTGAAGTAAGTATTGATTTACTCTAATGCACTTAACTCCCACAATGCTAAGGTTTACTGTTGTGTGGCTTGGCCATTCTTGCTTTGAGAAGAACAGGCAGGAACTATTTGGAGTGAGAACTAGCAACTATTTCGGCTATTCAAGTACTACTTGCATTTGCTTATCGATCAGTATTTTCTGTATTGCATTCATTTTGCAGCTTTTAGTGTTTGCCTTCCAGTGGTAACACAGTGTGAACAGAGGCATGTGTCACGTTTCTCAGACTTCTTTGAGAACTGTGTTTAGTGAGTGTCTGTGATGCCACTTGAGAGCTACAGTTGAAATATTTCCATTTCTATGGTAGAGGCTGTAGATTCTTTTTTCCTACAGGGAGTTCCAGTGCTTATTAAAACATTTTGCATATCTTCATTTTTAACTATTTTGGTTTACAGTTTCTTGTGAATGTCAGATACCAACTTTGTTGATTTACTTTACAAAACTATAATTTTAAAATAACTTTTATGTATTACATATAGAAACTATACTTTAAAAATAATTTTCATGTATGACCTATCTGCAACTTCTGTATTATGAACAACAGGACTGAAGGGAATGGCCATTTTGGTTTCACTTTACTTAAAGGGAGATTATCAAATTAGTGAAATAGAGATGTTCTGCAGAATGCCTTTCTTCTAACAAAAAATAACATTTCTCTGTTCTGTTGGAAAATGTTTCATCAAGTTTTCCAGGAAACACTTTTCTGAAGCAGGAAAAATGAAGAACAAAGCAGTCTTTTAAAAATAAATTGCATATTAATTGAAACTAGTTCAGAACTGAAAAAGAAAAGCTGGTATACCGTAGCTTCCACATCCAAAACTGTGTGACTGGAAAATATGGTAAATGTATGGGGGGGAAAATGAAAATCATTCTGCTCAATTCTGTTACTTAAACACAGAACTCTTCAGCATGCTTCGTAACTTTAATAGCTCAGCTACAACCTTATGGATCTCTGGGTAATTATGTTCTAATACATTTCTACATCAGCTATGTTACTGTATCTGAGCTTTTTCTAGCAGTGCATTAAGTGGCATGACTAACATGTGTTGCATATGCTTTGTTTTTTCCTCTTCACCCTAGGGAGGCATTGGTGTATTTTGTTTCTAGAATTTTCCTCGTTTTAGCATATTTATACCTCTTGGGCACTAGTATTTGTCTACTCTTGTCTGATTACTTCTGAACTGGATGGACAATTTGACAGATTGGAAGGAATCCAAGTAATTTTTACAAGTCTCAAATTGTCAGGCAGGAGATAAATTTATTCTTTGTTATTTCAAATAGTCCTTAAGAGGTAGGCACTAAAGAATGGACATGGTGAGTACTTTTAAATACCTCAATCACAGGAAAAGTTTAAATAGTAGCTTACATCTTCTTGAAGAGTCACTCAGATGTGAGGCTCTACTCTAAATAAAACAAGGCTTTCTTTAGCTGTTTAAAAGAGATTTGTTTTTGAAGTGATCCTGCTGTTTTCACGTCGGAGAAGGCAAAATCTAGGCATTTCATACACTAGGATTGGATGATGGTTTTATGGTCTTTTTGGTTCTGGAAGTTCATTCCTTGGTCTTTGGCAAAACCAAGAAAGTGTTGTCTCCTGTTCAGAGAAGCTTTTCCTTCTCATTGGAAGTTGTCTGGACCTGAGGATGAGTATTGCCCGTGGTTCTGGAGGAGCTGAGCTGCAGGAGGACCCTAGTGAAGGAGGAATGCACACCTGCACTGCTGGGCCGAACCCACGGGGAAAATGCACCTTCTGGCAGCTGCGAATTGGCAGCTGTAACATGATACAGGCTGAAGCGTGTATGAAACTGCACTACTGACAAAGAAATCATGGAATGGTGCTGGTTTTACGACTTTCCATGTAATAGCAACATGCGGTTTGGAAACATTTAGTATTGCTTTCATTGAGCATGTTTGTTATGCTGTGCCTTTCTACGTTAGGTGCTTTTGTCTTGCCCATGCTTGATCTTCCATCTGTGTGTTGTGTAGAATCAAGGCTCTTATGAACGGCCCTCTGTAATAATGTTTGTTGGTCACCAGATTTGACAGAATTAGGATGTGAAAGAGTATTAAGTATTGTGATAATAAGTAGGTAGGTAGAGAAGAATTATAGAATCATAGGATGGTTTGGGTTGGAAGAGACCTTAAAAGATCATCTAGTTCCACCCCCCCTGCCATGGGCAGGGACATCTTCACTAGACCAGGTTGCTCAGAGCCTAATCCAGCCTGGCCTTGAACGCTTCCAGGGATGGGGCATCCACACATTCTCTGGACAGCCTGTTCCAGTGCTTCACCACCCTCATAATGAAGAATTTCTTCCTTATATCTAATCTAAACTTCTTTCATTTTAAAGCCATTGCTCCTTGTCCTATCATTACATGCCCTTGTAAAAAGTCCCTCTCCAGCTTTCTTGCAGGCCTCGCTTAGGTATTGGAAGGCTGCTGGTCTCCCTGGAGCCTTCTCTTCTCCAGGCTGACTTGCTGACATGTCTGGAATTCCTTTGGGCTGATCTTCAGGTGCTCCCCTGCTGACCTGTGATCCTTCTCCAGGCTCTGGGCATCTGTCGCTGGCACGCTAAATCACAAAAACTAAGGAAGACGCAGTGATGCAAGTTTCTCCATCAATAGGCAACCAGAGAAACCAGTTCTGGGTTAAACAATTAATTGTATTTTGTATCAAACTTGATAACCAAAAGCAGTGAATCTCTAGGAAAGGAGTCCTCCTTAGGTTTTTGGTGGTTTTGTTGTGGGTTTTTTTTTGTTTTTTTTTTTTTTTTGTACACAGCATTGTTACCAGCTATCACTGCACTTATCATATTAGTGCCTACAGCCCAACCGAAATGGAAAGCCTGTTTGTGTTATGTTTTTAATACAGAAGTATAACTCTTTTTAATTTGTAATTATCCTATAATGCAGTTTTCCTCCTTTTCTTAGGAGAAAGGTCAGAGTGTCAAGTATTTCTGTTAAGGACAGTGCTATGGTTAAGTATTCCGAAGTTTGAACTTTAAGTCTGTGAGTTTGAATTTTGATCAGCACTGTCATTGTTACTTTGAAATTCCGAATTGGGAATCTGACAGCTTGGAAGACAAAACTGCTGTCCTCTCTCTGGGTTCCAATCTACTGACAACAATTTAACTTTGGCATTACATGTCATATTTTGATTGACTAATACTCTGGAATTCATAGAAGAATTCAGCTCAGTAGGGGCCTTTGGAGATTGCCAAGAACAGCCCTTTTTCAGGACCTGGCATGGCCGGGTTTTGACTTTATACAGCAGTGGTCTCCAAACTTTTTGGATCACATACCCCATCAGTAAAGATGTTTTAAGCCTGCACCTCCAATATTTGTATATTTTTAACTTATATACATGTACTACTCTACTAATATAGTATGTACATTATAAAGCATACACCAAAAAAAGGATGAGATAAAGACGAAAAACACTTAAAAATAATTTTTTAATTTATCAGTGGCAAAAGATACTTTTTTCCCACACCTCAAGGGACTGTCTTGTGCTGTCCCTGCTTGGGGGACCACTGATCTGCAAGACTGAGATTTTTTTTTTTGCAGCCTCTTAGAGCAACCTATGGCAGTGCTACACCACTCTCATTTTGAAGATGTCTTTTTTTTTTTTTGCTTTTGTCCAGACAGCATATCCAGTGGTGCAGCATGTGTCCTGTACTTCTGCTGCCTCCCTCTGAGAAGAGTTTGATTTAAGGCCTCTCAATAAGCATCCTTCAGGTGGTGGGATGCAGCCAGTACGTGACCCCTGGCTCCTCTAGTGCTCTTAGCTTCTCCTTGTCTTTCATGGGCCCATGAAAGCAACAGTCTTTGTGGCATCTCTCTTATACTGGGAAGGAGGTGGTGACTGGGAAGAGCAAAACTGGACGTCATATTCCAGATGCCACCTTGTAAGTGCTGAGTAGTGGGGAATGACTGCCTCACTTTGCCCAATGTGCTGTTAGACTTCCTTGCAACGAGGACGCATGCTGCTGAATCGTGGTGTTTTACGTTGGTGATCCAGCTGATTTAATGCCGATGTGTTTTCAGAGATCAGCTGCTAGTCTCTTGGAGATGGAAATGCTGATCCTTTGCACGTGCAGAGGCCCAATGATCTCAGCATTACGATATGCCTTAAGCCTTAATGAACAACTGACTGAGAGAAAAGCAGAGTTGTCTATGTCCTTAGAGAGATGACTCTTTAGAGAGTAATGCCACGGAAACATTAAAAGAACAAAGTCTGAAGGCATTTAAGGTTTGAGTTAAGTTGTTATTACAGTTCAGGAAGGCAAACTTGCTTACTGTACTATTGACTGGAACTCTGTCTTTGAGCCTTTTGGCTTGTTAGTGTAATTCATTCCTCAGTGCTTCCTCAGGAAGAAGTTTGGAGTCTCTAAACCAGGGGTGTCAAACTGATTTTCACCGGCGCCCACGTCAGCCTCGCGGTTGCCTTCAAAGGGCCGAATGTAATTTCAGGACTGGATAAATGTAGGAGTAGTTACATTTATCCAGTCCTAACTGGATTACATTCGGCCCTTTGAAGGCAACCGCGAGGCTGACGTGGGCGCCGGTGAAAATCAGTTTGACACCCCTGGTCTAAACAAACCATATGCAGTAAATTTAGATGCCTTCACTTTGCTTCAGCTTTGATAGCCTTCAGAAAAATCTTTCAAAGTCTTTTAAATTTGAATGGTGATAAGGAAAATGAATAGCAGTTCAGTTAGGTTAATGTGGAAGAGGTAGTTTGTTATTTACATCTCGTACAAAGCATTAACCTACCCAAGTTGAAATCTCAGGAGACCTTTTGCTTTCCCCACATCCTAGGACAGGCTCAGTGCGGATTCTGAAAGAACAGCATCCGCTGAGTCAGCAATCCTGAATTACACTTCAAATGTCTGCTACTAGTTTGGTATATTCAGTAGCAAGATAAGAAATGAGATAGCCATGCAGCAGTTGTTGCTGTGCAGGAGTCAGTATAGATTTCTAAATAACCATGTCTTTAATCCACCAGTAGAAAATTACTTCTCAGCTGTTTCTGTGCTTAGCAACAGTGTGTTACCTATCTATTCATCTAATGTGTCATCTTCCTCATCTGGTCCCTTTTAATGTGTCAACAAGAATGGTGTAGGGAGTTGGCCTTAAATAAATCCTTAGCTTTATCCAATGTGTTATTTTACTGCTTCTGAAGTCTGCTGCATCTGTTTCAGTGGTGCAGGAAATCTGGCAATGGGCTAGTGAATTGTTTGAACTGACTCTGCAGGCTGAGCCCTACTGTAGTCCAAATGTGAGCCGCTTTTCTCATGTCCTTTTCAAGACTAAATCCTGAGTATATTGGGAAACTAGATGGAGTTGGAAGACAGCTAAATCATCCAGAGCAGTTCTATGTGGAGTAAGGCTGAAATCACAGTATGCACATACTTTGCTTTCAGTATTTTCAACGTGGAGCAATATTTTAGAGAAGTTGTTGCCTGTACTACTCTTCTGAACAGCTATCAATAATTTTAAGTCAGCAAATTGGAGACAAAGCTGGTTACGTTATTCCAGTTGAGACTGTAGTTATTTGCAGCCAGAGGTAGGGAAAATATCCTCCTTGTTGCTAAGTGAGGTACACCTGTAGATATAACTGATGCAGCCTTTGGGGGAGCTTGTGTTTAGTTGTCCACTTGCATTCAATCCATTTCAGAATCAACCCTTCACAGGATTGAGTTCATTTTTGTTTTTGAAAGAATAGCTTTACCTTTATGTATTAAAACCTTTTGTTATGCCTAGCTTTTTAAGCTATTCATGCCATTTTGGTGGAGTAAAATGACTGTCTCTAATTGCTGTCATGGTTTGTCATTTCCAGACTTCCTTCTGACTTCATTTTTTTTTTTTTTCCTCCTGAGAGCTGAATTTAAAACATCTTCTGTAATGAAAAGCCAAGAACTGATACCTTCCCTGCCTATTGGAAATTCACATGCTCAACAACTATTAACATTTAAGGGCTGTCTGTCCAATTTTAGTCCATGTAGTATCTGTTGTGTTTTTATTGAAGAGGAATGTTGTGTAATGCCAAATAAAGTTTAAGATTGTTTTTCCAGTTCTCTTACTAGTACCTTTATCAGTAATATGCACCACCAGAAGATTCTCATCAAGTTAATTGGATAAGTTTTTTTCCACCAGTCATACTTGTCTGTTAATTCTTTACAAATAACATCCAGTGTCAACTATTAACTTTTATTTGGTCTCAGATTGCTGTTGGCTAAACAGGCCTTGATTGTCCCATTTGCCCTCTTACAATAGAGTACTTAATGCAAGACTTTTAGTTTTCTTCCAGAACTCTGAGATTGTCCCAGGACTCAAGTTATTTGCAAGTCTTTTTCAGAGATCTAGGTAGATCTCTCCTTCCACAAGTCTTGAATGCAAGCTGTCTGGGTCTGCTGATTTAAAAGCTCTCTCTGTGCCCACTTGATATCCTTGCATCAAAGGTGATATAATGGTATTTACTTCCAAGATACATTTATTGATCACTTGTGCTTATTTTGATGACAACCTTTTTGTCCATTTTATCTGACTACTTCTTCTGCCACGCAGTACTTTCCCTTTTCTAATCCCTGTCTTAATTTGTCCTTATAGCTGAAAAGAAAAGGCACCTGCAACTGGGGGACATACCATGTTGGACTGTCTGACCAGGTTATACATACCACCTTCTACAAATAGCTGCATCTTGACTACTGATAGGCAAAAGGCTTTTGATGATAGTTGTAGCATAGACCCACATTGGTGTGAAGTTTAAACCTTTGGTCTTCAAGGCTAGTTCAGTGGCATTGCAGAGAAATCTAATATTGTATTGTCAAGAAAGCATTGATTTATTTTTTCCCTAGATTGATTATACAGTCTGACAGGTAGCACTTTTATTATTGTTGTAGAAGGTGTCAAGAATAACACTATACCCAGTACCTTCTGTCAGGGTTTATTGATGAACACTGTGCTTCATCTCCAGAATAAATCAAACGCTTGGATCCAGACGTGAAATTTAGCCGTGTCCCAGTTAAAGCACTGAAGGCTGTGTGCCAAAGGTGGACTACCCACCTAAGCACTCAGGTGCCTGGGGGAACCTAATTTGTGTACAAATCATTAAACACCTGTGTGAGAGAGTGAATGAATGAACCTGAGACCAAATATTACATATGTCCAGAACTGCTTCTCTTTTGGAAGGGTTGAAAAAGTTGTCTGAACAAGTTGTTGTGACAGTTGTATTTGAGTCAGTTTGGGTTATGTTTCATTCTTACTGGTATCCAATTTGATAGACACGCTTTAGTTTATGCCTAATAAATGGCGATAGCACTGAGTGCGTCATAAGTTACAAATTCAGTCAAAAGTCATTGTATGTGGTAAAGGAGGTTAGTGCTTCCTTATGTAAGAGACCAGTCATTAGCAGGGTGGTTTGGGAATAATGACCTGGATTCAACTTAAACCTGGTGAAAACCAAGCCAGCTTAGTCTGGGACTGTGGTGTGTTATGTCTTGGGGTATTGAAATTACCTTTTTGCCTGCGACACTGTACATAGGAGTGCAAAATATTTGGAGCTGAAAGATCAAGAGATCGTGCAGGAGCAAGCCTGGTTGTAGCTATTGTGGAAGGAGGAATGCCTTGATTCTAACCCATGCTTCCAGGCCGGGCATTCATTTTGCATAAAACAGTCATTGGATAATATCCTGGCAAGTTCACCGTCAAACCTACTGGCTTGCAAGACGATCCAAGTAACTTTCATCAGCCCTCTGCTACCTGCAGAAGTGGTGCAGACTGACTGTAGCCTGGAGGATTTTTTGATGAGTGGGAAAGCTTTTAAAATAAGGTAGGAATATAAAACTCTGTCCTCATTGCTTGTGAGACTGATTAGTCTGGCTAAGCAGGTATAAATGACTTGGCATAAGCGGCAATGAATTCTTAAGTAATCATAGGTTTCAAAGTCTTTTAACCTAGAGGGTTTTTTTTCCCAACTTTAATTTTTGCCAGATATACCAAGGAAGTGAATGAAACTTCTAAAATAATTTCAGAATACCTTTTTTTCCAAGTTCGTAGTTTTATAGTAGGACAACCTTCAATATGGCTGTAGCTAAATCATGCTGTGTATGTAGAGCTGTATGAGAGGCTTATAGTACTTGGTTAATGCATTTTCTAGAAAATGTGAAGCCTTTGTTCTGTGTGACTCTTCCTTTCCTGGCAGCACTGTATTACAGATTTCAACCCACGGCAGATATACAACATCATTGGCCTTGGAGGGACAAACAAGTCAAAGCAGTCAGCTGGGTGAGATGGAGATAGTTTTAGAGAATGCTTCTGAGTAGTCAGCTGTAACAGCAGCAGCTCTATTAGTGAACTAGATATCATCTCTAGAACTTGGTACCAAAGTCAGTGTCATTAAGCTGACTTTATTACTTCTTGAACTTTATTTGGTATCTCTTCATTTAAAGTAAGTTTTATATGCTGTAACAAGTAAACATCTCTGTTTATGAGCAGACGGTGTATCTGTGTTAGAAGTTGAGCAGCCAGATGATATCAAGGCAAAACTTTAAAAAAAAAAAAACCTGTAACATTACTGATTGTCAGGCTGCGTAACTGTAAAATTGTACCTACTTGTTTTTACCAGGCTACTCTTAAGTACTGGCTAAGAGAGGCAGTTCTGCTTTAGAAATACTATGCAAGCTTATTCTCAGCTTAATCTTTGTCTGTGTTTGATGTTAAGCACTGTTTTCAGATGCAAAATGTGATTAACTTGTGCAAATTCTGAATGTACTGTTCACCTCTAGTGAATTCTTTCCCTCTTTTTATTAAGAAATATCAATTTCTCAATTCTTGTTGATTTCCCTCTGCACCCCTCTCCCCCCATCCCCCCCCCCAAAAAAAAAAAAAAAGTTAAGTGTATAGAGTCTGGCTGGGATGGAGTTAAGACCAGTACACTAAACCAGTAAGACTTAAGGTTTTGGGCTTTTTGTGAGGTGTTTCGTTTGTAGTGTTTTGGTTGGTTGTTTTTAACAAAATGAAATATGATTTCAAAAGCAGCTTATTAAATTTGCAGTATGTATTTCCAGCATGGAAAAATTGTAATCTTCAGCTTTTTCCATCCATTCTTCATATAGCACTAACATGCAAAATACCATAAAACACATTACTTATGACTTCTAATGTAATTGAAAGGAATGCTCGACTGAATCTTGCTTTCTGTTATGCTGTTACTTGACTCTCATCAGAGTTGAAGTGAATCACTGCTTTCATGGGCCTCTTGTCTGGGTGGCGCTTTTTCTTGTAAGCAGATTTCATGTAACTATACAGTGTGTGCTAGCGAGGGCTTTTTCTTAGCCTAGTTATGAGGATTATAACTTTGTGTGCAGACATAACTTCCTTTTTTTTTTTTTTCTTCCGCAGATTTTAGCTTCTGGTAAAGCTATTAAAGGGCCACTGGTCATCAAAATGACAGAGTTTCAATTCTAGGTATAATACATTTTAAAAGTAAAGAAATGTCAGATTATGAAGAAAATTTTGTTGTTGTTCAAGTGGAAGTTTCCTAGTAAGTAGTTATTCCTAAAACAAGTGTTTTGTTCATTATAATAGTAGAAAAAGTAAGTTGTTGGTTTGTTGTTTTGTGCGTGGTTTTTTTTTTTAAAAAAAAAACGCAGTTTTTTTACTGGTTTCATATAAACAGGAACACTATACATGTAAGTCCTAAGGCAATTGCACTTCTTTTTTTTTTTTCCCCCACCAGTAGGCATTTTGTCAGCAGTGCAAGTCAAACTTAGACAAAATCTTGGTTTATAATGAAAGTTAAGAGATTTGTGTTTGTTAGCTCAAGGCTGTGATGTATCTTCTTCTAAGGTTCAGCCACTAGAGGGGATCTAAACCCACCCTCTGCATAAGGCTTGCTCAAGCTGGCAAAAGACATCTTCAAGTTTGTGATTGCTGGAATTGTGTGGAAATATACTTCCTAAAGGTGTCTAATTTCATAATAAATTTTTTAAGCGAGGCTGTTTTTTAAGGGTAATTCTTCAGAAATATTTATATAGCTCAACCATTTGAGTATCTCTCTTTTTTTGCAGGTGATCTTGTGAATAAGTGTACCATCAATGATGGCAGAACATCCACCGTTACTGGATACCACTTCGCTTATAAGTAGTGAAATCCCTCTTCTGACTTCCCCCATTGTTAGTGGGGATGGAGCACAACAGGTAAGGAAACTTAGATATCTCTTTTTGATACTTCCAACAGCATCATTGACATATTGACACTGTAAAAGATGGTGAGCCTTCATCTGGAATATTTTTGTGCATCTTTGGTCATGCATATGTTTTAGAGATCAAAGTGAAGGTAGAACTGGTGCAGAGAAGACTTGTAAGGAGTATGAAGCAGAAAACCTGCATTGTATGTCTCCACAGAAGGATGGGACTGAACATCTTGCAAACTGTCTAGCCATACTTGAGTCTTAATTTGGAAGCTATATATTTACATAACCATGTGACCTTGTTAAGGGTAATAAACCTTCCCCTGTGGTAGAGCTTACCAGCTCAGGCACATGTGCTAACAACTCTGTGGCCTCTAGACTGACACTTGCTTACAACTGGATATCTTGAATGGTGGGACTTGCTTTTGTATGTTAGTGTCTGCCTGGACACTTCAAATGTTTTTTGAGACAAAACCAGTCAAGGTGATAGAAAAACTTGTGATTATGATTTCAGAATACTTGAGAAAGGTCAGCTGCAGTGAGGAAGAAACATTGACAAAAATATTGCATTCTCCATATCTTTAGCCTAGGAAGAATATTTTAAACCCCAGAAAAGCACAGTTCTGAAGCAGCTTCCAATGGGAGAAAATGAGTGAAAAATTAAGTGGTTTGAAAAATCTGAATGGATTTAGAGATCACTGCTTGTGATAGCAAGAAACTGGACCTGATGATCTAGGGAAGTCCCTTATAGTCTGCCATTCCCATGCTTGATCTTTATGCAAAAGAAATAATTATTTATCATAAAGGGGAATTAATTTGTAGGGTAAAAATGCAGACCTTTAAAATGAGACTAGAGAATGGATTGCAACAGTTCATGAGATGAGATTTGGGCTGCAGGGAGACCTTCATGATGTAGGGGAAGCTTGAATACATAGAGCTGATAAATTTTTTTAAATTAATGTATGGCCAGAACATTCCAGAAAAAAAGGCTTGCTAAAATCATGATAAACAGTATCTACTGCTCTCCTCTCATTCACCAAGCTAGAAGTTTAATTGTAGGCCCTCCAGGTTTGTCAGGCATGATTTCCCCTTTGTGAATCCATGTTGACTATTCTCAGTCACCTTTTTATCATTAAGGTGTTTGGAAATGGCTTCTGGGAAGATTTGCTCACTTATCTTCTAGAGTTGAAGGTGATGTTGACTGGCTTGTAGCTCCCTGGGTCCTCCTCCTTGCCCTTTTTTTGAAGATTGCAGTGACATTTGCTTTCTTCCAGTCCTTTGGTACCTCCCCTAATCACCATGACCTTTCAAAGATAGTTGAGACTGAGTTACTTGTTCTGCCTTCCCCAAAAATAAGACTATCAAGCTGTGCTGTCAAGCTTACTCTGTAATGGTGCAAAATTTTCAGGCAGGTACGACCTTAAATGTTCTTTTGGGGATACTTTTTCATTAAAATGTTGTCTCTTTTTGTTGTGCTGAGCAGGGTTAAAACTGGAAAACAAGCAAATTATTTCTTCAAAGAAATTAATTTCTAGGGGTTTCACTAATTTCTTAAGGGAGAAGCATCGTATATGCTGTTGATGTCCTTTTTTATTTAAAGAAAAATAAAGTTGCTCATTAAGAATACTGTCTAAAGTGGAAATAATAGTGGTAGTGTTTTAAAAAAGAAAAAAATTAGAATATTCAGAAAGTATTGGGCAGATTCTCAATCATCAGTAAAGTCATCAGTAAAGTACGTTTCTTTCTTCATTTTATGATAACTAGTGGTTATACCACAATGTTGTCTACTGTTCTGTGTTTCACAATGTGTAGTGAAAGTTGTGACTTTCGTTTTCTGTCCTTCCTTCACATCTGATACGTGAGTCATGAAGAATCTGAAAATGCATTTGTTCAGTTGCAGGAAAGTTTACTGGAAACTGTTTTTGCATCTGGTGATTTGAAAGCCATCACTAAGTAGAAGGTACTTTTATGTCTCAAGTGTAAGAAATCCAGAATTGCAGGTACTGTTTAGTCTGTCAAGGTGGCCCAGTTAAGACTTAGGCCACAGAAAGGTCAGGCAGGCTATTATTAATTTATAAGTGTCTTAAAATTATTTGTTATGTTTGTTTTACATGGTACACTAATGAAAGTAGGATATATTTCCAAATGAAATGTGATCTTATCACGTACAACATATAATTCTGAGCCTTTTTCTTTTTTTAAATGTTTAAACCAGAATATTAGTTCATTTTATTCTTTTTTTTTCCATGTAACTTTGAAGCTATGAGAAGTGAGAAGACTTTTGCCTTCAAGATGGAGTTGCTTATTTTTCTGAAAGTCTCCTATTAGCTACAATAAACACATTCTGTAGGGTTTACTTCCTTAAAATATGAAAACTACTTCTCCAGTTTCTTTTGTAACAGCATTGTGGTGTTGAATTGCATAATCTGTAGTGCTGACAGAATTTGTGTTCCCACAATCAAAATTCAGAGCTGCTTTGTACACATAAATAAAGGTATATGTTCTTCTGTCTTCGTTGTATGTAGGTTGGGCTGTAGCTATTCTAGTTACTTTTATCCTGTCCTGACTGAAAAAAAGATATCAAAAATCTAGTATAAAATTTTGTGTTTAAATGTTTTGTTTATATTTCGGTATTTCCTGTGTTAGACTAGTTAACCACATCCTAGAACTTAGAAGTTTTTGTTCAGTTGTGAAACATCTAAGGATTTTTTAAATTAATTCTCCCCTTTTTGCATCTTGTCAGAATTAACTATGATAATTATTGTGATTTAAGTTGTATGCAGTGCATAACTGAGTTACCAGATGGGTATAGACCATTCAGTGCTTTTCTAGAACAGTTAATATCTTCAAGATAATCTTTTTCAAGTACTTGAAGTTCTGCTAGCAGTTTAAATGTGAAATAGCAGTACAAATATTTGAACATGTTAAGACGAAAGGTCATATGCTTCAAATAGTGGAAGTGTCTGATCAGGTTCAAGCTGTAACTTTCCACCATGTTTTAAAACAATCCACAAAGTTAGAGGAACACACCTGTTCAGGCAGAACACATGGGGACTTAAACTGTGTGGATGTTCATGTGCTGCTCTGGGAGGCTGCTTCATTCTGTGTCCCACAGAACAAGGGACTACTGTTAGTTTCGTAGGACAAAACTGGGGAAAAGGAAAAGCAAAGACCAAGCCCGTTAGCTCTTCCCTCTCATATTAAAGCCAGGAGTCCTGCTTCTGCACCTTCTCATCACTGTGTTCAACCCGAGTGGGTAACGTGGTCGTTACGTCTTGGTGATGGGCGAGGTTGTGGATGAAGAATGGAGAAGATCCATAGGAGTTGATAGAAACCAAGTGATGCTGAGAAAACATGGATGAGGACAGATGTGCTTGAGGGTTTTTCATGTAAGGGTGACTACCGCAGAGAGGCATTGCTGAGGCTGGACAGGAAGGATGTGTTTGACATGAGCCCTGATTTGGTGAGAGGAGGTAAATTCATGATTGAGAGGAAAATGAGGAGGCAAGAGTTCAAACTGCTTTCTTTAACAGACACTTTTTCTTGATATTAGACTGATGTTAAATTGTTTTGGAAAGTTTCTGTAGCACCCAGTGCTATTCCAAGACAAATCAGTAAATTACTGACACAATTTTGCAGCAACCCTGGAGTTCTGGGCCCTCTCTCCACCTTCCCACCACAACAGCTGTAGAGTGAGACATCCCTATATAAACGTGGTCTCTTTTATTACTAAAAAGGTAGATACTGCTCTCAAATTAGCCCAATACCTATTAACTGTTTCCTTTTCTTTGGGCGATGGGACACAGTGTTTGACCTTCAGTCAGCTTTATTTCTCAGCAAGGTATAGTGAGATAGTGATACTTCTAGCTTGGGAAGCTGCTTGCTTATCCTCCAGACTTTATTCAGAAGTTTAGATGCTTAGTGGGATTGTCAAAAATCCCACTCTGTGTGTGTGTGTGTATATATATATATATTTAGTACGTATCTGTGTGTGTATATACATATATACTGTGTATGAGTTTAAGTGCAAATTCTTTGAATTGAAATAGATATTTGGCATCAAATCTACAAGTTAATATTTCTAAATCCAATTTCTTGGTTAAATATTAAAACTTCTAATCTTAAAGTTATTTTTAACCTGATATCATAAGAGGAAGCCTTCAGTCAGCAGAGTAATAGATAGGTATAAAAACAAATGAAATAATTTTGAGAATCCCCTTTTATGGCTTTCAGTTTGTTTATATACGTGGAATCACAGCAGAAATATAATGGTGAAGATGTAATCTGGATTACTAAATGCTTTTCCTCGGTTTTAGTTCTGACACTTCTGTTTCTGAAAAGCGTATGGTACATTATCAAGTTCCAGCTTACTTTGCTTTTGCCTTGCTGCAGAAAATCAAGACTAGAACTGCATATGTTTCATGTACAAGAAAAAAAAAATCTGTGTTAAAAGTAGTGTAACAACATATACTGTTACAACTGTACTCACTGCTTTCCATATTGTGCTGTTTTCCTTTCCTTTATCTGTGTTTTCGTTTTGTATAGAACAGAGTACATGCATGGTTGCTTCTGTCTTTTTTTGGTTGGGGTTTGGTTTGTTTTTGTGGTGTTGTGTTGGGTTTTTTTGTTTCTTTGTTTTGAACTTCCCCTTGGGCTCTATTGAATTAGCAGATAAATCTAACTTTTCCTTTCAGAGGTTCATTAAAATTTGTTTTACTTGACAATTATTCTTCCATCCTTCAGTGACTTCATAGCATTTGAAGCGCACCAGAACTGTGTTCACTGGAACCATTGAAACTCTTCTGCATGTAATGCTGAAGTGCCAGCTTACAGAAGCTGATTATCAAGCTGTATTTTTTTTTTCCTGGGATTGATTTGTACTTTTGTATAGCAACCGTCACTGGAAAATACATAATCATAAATCTTTTCCATGAAAGTTTTTAACTGCTTGATAGCTATGGTTTGTTTAAAAAAAAAAAAAAAGTATGAGGATGCGAGTAACCTCAAGGTTATTAAATCTTTTCTGTATCTGAATTAATCATATATTTTGTTCAGGGAGAGTGAAGCTTTGTGTTAATTAAGTTAATTATTTTTTTTTCCTTTGAGATTTGAATTTTATGTATTTAAACTGTATGCTTGATTGCAGATGCATTGAAAACTTGCTTTAAATTTCCTAGAACAGCCGTCATCCTCAGCAGAAAGTGAGGATTCAAAATTCTTTGGTGTAGTTATGTATGAATACTGTGCTGCTTTTAGATGGCAGAAAGCAGCATCAGATTTATTGCACAATTTATACTAGCATCCAGATATATTTCTTCTAATATTAGCTGTCTGAAAATAAATGTAGAAATGAGAGTGAAGGCTGTGTAGTTCATAGGCTTTCCCACTTGTATTCAGTATGAAAATTCATGGAATAAAGTATCCTCAAACCTTTTCTGAGTAATCCTCCTCTTTCTCTCTAAAATGTCTGTTTTCATTTGTGTGATATGAATCCGAGATTAATATTGGTCTCTGATACAGTAGATTCCTCCCAAGATACTTGAGGCAAGATTTCCCTTGTTGAATGAATCTTTTCAGAAACTGACATTTAGGAGAATTGGATGACATGTGAAAATCGGATTTAAAGTCAGTTAGTCACTGTAGGTTGCTAACACAGTCAACTGGGAGAAATAAGCATGTCCAGAAGATGACATCTTTCTTGTTTTAGGAAGGTGACTAAAGATCTGTGCTTTGTTGTTTGGTTTGTTTTGTTTTTAAGGGCGTGAGGAGGTGCGAGTTGCCCAGAGCTATAAGCATCGAGGCAGCCCAGTTCCTCTCCGCAGTCTGTCTCAAGTGGGCCCAGTTCCTGAGTCCGCGCGCTCCCCTGTCAGTAAGGTCTGGAAGGGGACAGTTGTGTCCAAGCAGTGTCCTTGATCCCCTCCTCTCCCCTTCTTTGTGCCATGGGACACTTATTGCTGGGACATGCAGCCAGGTCCTGAATGCCGGAGTCCAAGACTTATGAAGTCACTCTTATTGCTTTACATACATTTCCTCAGAAGACAGCTATTGTCATATCTCTGTAACTGCTTTGCAAAGTCACATTCTTAACTGGAGAAATTCCGCTCTTAAAATATGTGAGAATTACACACTTTGCAAACAAGTAATCTGAAGTACGTGCCCTGCTAGCCGAAGCCCTTTCCACCACCCCCCCCCGGTGATTGAGAGGTTTCTTTATTTATAACTGGGCAAAGTCCATCTAACCCTCTGCCTATTACAGAATTATACACTTTATAGAGCAGCCAGAATTACATTCTCCAGGAAGAGAGAGACTCAGGTTTACACACCATAGAAAAATGGCCTTTGGCTCTAATTTTTCTCCCTTTCTTTTTGGAAGTAGAGGAGAAAATATATGGGAAAGGACTGGGGTTGTAGAACTTCTCCCACCAAGCCCTTGGTCCAGTACTGGCTGAGCCTTCCTAACCTGATCAAATTGAGGATGTAGCCTTTAATTTCTCTTCCAGCTCAGGTTTGTGTTGTCACACAGTGTTTTGATAAACAGTGATACCTGGATTTGCACAAAGCAGGGTGGATAGGGAACTTGATCAGGAGAAAAAACAAGACTACTTTAGAAGTGCTACTGAAACTCCTAGCATTCTAATTTTTTAAATGAAATGTCATGTTGAATAACTAGAGAATACAGCTCTTCCTTTGGTACTTTCTGCTGTGCTCTATTTAACATTTCAACCTTAAAGACACATCCATCAGTCTTAAATATTATGGGCTTTTTAACTTGCTGTATCACCAAACAGGAATCTGAGCTGTCAGAAGCAATGCTGGGAAATACAAAATTCTCTTCTAGTCCATATACTTTCTAAATCAACAGCTTATATGCTTCGTAAATCTTCTAAACTTTTCAGAAACTGAATGTCCAAATTGAGTTTCAGCTTGCTTATATTTTTAATTGTTGCAATTGCACTGCAGGAGGAGGTTGTTTTGTAAAGGATATTTGTTCCAAATTTTGATTTGAGCTGTCGTTCAGCAGAGTTCTTTAAAAAAAGGCGGCCGCGATACCTTCTTCTCCCACCTGCCGCTTCAGCCCTCGAAACGATGATATAAATTACAGAATACTGCACGGCCGGAGTGAGCTCTGCTGCTGCCGGCTGGGTGATCTCCGCCAGTCACCTGCTGCTCAGGGCACTTGCTGGTTGTAGGGCAGAGAAATGGAGCATCTCTCCTGCTCACTGGGGCCTCCTGTACCGCAGCAGGGTGAAGGGAGGCAGGACAAGGGCTGAAAGGGCTCTGCCTCGGCCTGCAGAGGGAAGATCAACTGTAGCTTTACGACCTTTCTGAAATAATGTACTCAGCTGTTAGGCCAAAGGTTAATCACGACTTCATAATGTTGGATGTTTTTTCTTGGTGAATGCCTGATTGCACACACTACAAAGCACGTCCAGGTATTACTGACAAAGAATTTTTTTTTCAGTAAAGTGCCATTGACTTGAGTCATTGTTAGCAAATCTGTTACCTGTCAACCTCACCTTGTTCATCCTAGCTTTCATAATGTCTGTAAGTGGATTTTTTGGTGGTTGTTGTTGTTATTTATCACTAGGTATTATATGGAAGGAAAATACTGGCAAAACTTTCCAAGAATGGCACAACTGTTCAGCTTGTTTCAAATATGTGCTAACCAGCAAACTAATTCTTCCTCTCTTCTCAGCATTAAGATTTTTCACAACTGATTCGGAGAGACTAGAGGTGGGCAGTCTTTGGAAGTATTTTTTTTGCATAGGGGAACACCAGATGATACCCATTCAACACAGAGTACTTTGTGGCAACTGCTGGCACAGCCTGCAGTCAAAGTGCAGGAGCTGCAAAGTACAGACTGTTGAAGTACAGTTGAAAAGTGTCATCAATTTTGATGCTCGGTTGAAATAATTGCAAGGGTGTTTTGATTCCACAAGTGTTTTGAAGACAGGATTATTACAGGAAGAGAATATTGTGGATTTGGATTTATTTTAACTACAATATCTGAAAAACGGTTGCGAATCAGATCAAAAATCTTTGAAGTGCCTGGCTTTCTTTGAACAATGCCACATGAAGCAGTTTACAGCACTTTTAGATTTTTTTTTTTTTTTAGAAATGAGGGGTTTGATTCTCTAAACATTTAGTAGAGTAGCATCTTAAGAAACAGGGAGCCTAGGATTTTTAATTGTAATGTTCACTTTGGACAATTTTTATTAAGTTACTTAGTTTTCAAAAAACTAAATTGGCAGTCTTCTACCTTGCAGTGCATCTACATACAACTTAAATGAAGCTTTACTCCCGGATTCTATTTTGGACTGTTACAAATATGCAGATTGATCGGGGAAGGTGCCTACCCAGGGGACAAACCCCTGCAAAGCATTAGCTGAAAACTTGAGCCCTTGCTGCCGCTTTGCTGTGCAGTACGAGCTCCGTCTCCCATCCCACTTTGCTTGGTGTTGTAAAGCTGAAGTCCTCTTTACTTCAAACAACAAATCATTGTGAAATGAGAATAATCTCGTTGAAGTTTTCCAGTTTTTTGGATTTTTTTTTTTTTTTTTTGGTAGTGCTTGATGTGTCCAGCCACTGGCCAGGGCCAGATACCTCAGAAAGTTCCAGAGTTCAGTGACTGCCCCTAACACTGCTTCCTTCTAGTTCCCTATAAACAAGGATTAGCTTAAAACTTTGACATACGGATGTTTGTCTATTGCAAGATCCAGATTCTTTGAGCACTTCTGTTACCCTTATGTTTATACTTGCACTGATTTAAAGATATAATGGGGGGATTATTTAAGTAGCAAATTTTCTGTGTTCTATGTGCTAACCGCAGACTGTGTCAATGATAATGAAACAGATTGAGTTTGCTGTAAATGAGACAAATAAAACTGCTTATCCAAGCTGTGAGAACTGAGAATACAGAAGAGACAAAGCAGAAACAAGTAGGTCGAAAATGTAAGTATTTCCCAATAACAAAGAATGAGCCAGACACACTTATGGAACATACACTGATTGAGCCTGTTATACGTGGACACTAACAAGTCTTGAATATTTATCAGTGGCATTAGATACAGATGTTAACATTTATATTTTACTGGTTCTTCCCAGAAAACTTTATATTTTTACCAAACTAGTCTCCAAATCTTTTCTTTTTTGTCATTCCCCCCCCGCAGTGATCAGCTTTCTGCTGATCATCTTTCACATGAAGAGAAGGGGGGTAACATATGAGTACAGTAAGAATTTAAAAAACTTTTCATAAATCAATTTATCTGCTAGAATAAAAAAAGTTGCCAACTCCCAGATCTTTCCAGCCTGTCTTTCTACAAAAAGCAGTGAAAACTGATTGCAATCTATAGTTTTTGAATGTCAGTGCCACCAAACAGTCCAGTCATCTTTCCAACCTCCCTGTTTCCAGTTGCTCCTAGGGATATTCTGCTTCTTAGTGCATTCAGTGGTGCTGACAGTATCTTGTAGCAGTGGCTAAAGATGAAATGTTTGCTGATTCTGTTATCTGTCAGCTTCCTTTTAGAAAAATGACGCAGAGTTGCTTGCTCTCCTCTGAAAATATACATAGGTCTTAGGAGCACGTCACTGGAACGATGGCTTCTTTCTCTTGCTTTCTTCAGGACGTGCTGCTACTGCTTCTCTAAGCTGAAATAGTTTGGATTGTTGTTTGTTTGTGGGTTTTTTTTCAGAATCTCAAACATGTAAGTTGTTACTGCAACATATTATGTGACATTTACTTAATTCTGTATGTATTTCCTCCCTAGTCCTGAAAACAGAGATTTGTTACTGGCCTTTACTGCCCAGATATTTTTTGTTCTTCATTAGGAAAGTGTTAATCTCCATATTTGGAGCAGTTAGATCCCTCTGGATAATCAGTCAGTATTAGCAGTTGCTAGGGTAGAGAATTGTGTAATTGTGGGAAACCTGTAAATTGGAATTTACTCAAATAAATATTGGGGAAAATAGAAGATTTTAGAACTCTAGTGTGGAGTATGACATTGTGTTACTTGGACAAAGATCAATGTCTATAGGATACTTATAAACAATGGCAAGTCTATTTTCTTCTATCATTTGTACTAGTGCTTAGTCTGCTGTGAATTGGTATGGTGTTGTGCAGAGCTTAACCTAAAGTTTTCAGACCTCTTTATGGGTTACTAGCCAACATAAATGTGGAAGGAGAAAGTTTTCAGGAAGTCTGAAAGAAAATGGAAATAGGAAAATCTTACAAAAGATGACTTTAAGAAAGAATTAGTTGGAAGTAACATTCTTCACAACCATGAAATTCTTACTGTTTTAAATTTCCAAAGGCTTAAGACACTGTTTTAATTTAGCTTTTATTACTGACGTGTCAGCTGTTCCTATTTAATAATCTTACGCTGTTTGTAATACCTGTTACATAGATCTTTTGCATTTTTCCATTTCATCCATTTTCTAAATGTTAGTGGGTTTGATTGTGGAAAAGAGTAGTTCATAGCCTCATTAGCATCGTTCTGATATGAACAGCAGATTTCAAATTCCCAATGAATGGAAAAACAACTTGTGCCGCATTTGGAGCTGACCTCACCTTAGCTGGACCACAGATGTGATTCCATCTGGCAATTCCTGTCCTGCTGATGAATAACAACACTCAAGTCTTGCGATGTTCTTTGATCAGGGGCTTTTAGGGACACACAAATGCTGTCGTAGTAGTCCGACAGACAGGGAAACTCTGGCGTAGGTGAGGTGATGAACCCCCAGATCACAGTAAGTCCACGTTACAGCCACAACAGAGTTGGTATCTTGAGTCTGTGTTCAGTTTTCCCTGTTCACGGGACCACTCTCTGTGGAGCCAACCTGGATGTAATGATTTTTCCTTGTAACGAAAGACTGGACGTTAGTGGAAAAAATGCCGCATTGAAAACTAAATTTTTTCAATAATAAAAGGATACTGGATGTGAATAACTGATTCCTTGAGCTTAGAAAGCTTTTACTTGGTAAAGAATTTCATGCTGATTAAGTGTTAGGAATATGACTTGGAGTTAAAATAGTAGAAAGTTACTTTTTTGTTGTAAGTAGGCTGTAGGTTTGAGTCCTTTTGCATAGAAGTGTATGTGTGAGTACACTTGCTTATTACCTTTGGAGACATAATTGTTCAAGTAATTTTAAATTTTTTATTTATACGTCGAGCAACATTTCATCAGCAATCTCATGTTATCGCATTCCAGATACCAAGTTGTTACAAAGCAGTTTCATGTATCTTGTCTGCTTATGGGTCAGAACTTAAACCAGAGTGATGCATATGTGGTATTTGAAGTAATTTCTCACAAGAAGGGACGGATGTGTGTTTTGCCCTATGTAGCCGTCTTTCTGCAGGTGAGGGTATGCCCATGAGCCCCTGATGTTGTTGGGATTAAAGTCTGCAAATGTGCGATTGCCAGAAACTAATATTGGATGTTTTCAGTTCTGCTCTTTAGTAGAGACTAATAGAGGGAAACCATCTTTGTCAGCCATCTGAAATGTCTTAAATATTAATATCTAATAAAAGGTATTTCTGGTTATAGTATTATTTAGGGCAGACATGTATGTATATTATAAAGCAAAATTGGGAAACACACTTCTTTCTTTTCCTGCCTTTTAATGTACCTAGCAAATGCACAGTATAGAGTAAGACAGTATGTAGGAAAAAGAGCAGTAGAACCCAGTCGATTAGTTCTTTGCTGTATCTTTTTATTGTCTTATAAAGTGTGTGGTGTTTGGGGGTTTTTTGTCCTCATTTCTGTCTTATTTGCAAACTGAAGTCATGAGCTGCATCATAGATTCAAGTACAAAGTCAGAAGTTGGCTCATTTTGAGCTAGTGTATCCTATCTGGGAATCAGGAGGCTAAATTAAAAATGCAGTTATGAAATGGCATATATTTGGAAGCTTTGCTCTCTTAAACCCGAACCTTCTGTTGACTGACGTTAGATGATCCAGAAGCAGATGCTGCAGCAGCTATTTGTTGATTTAGTTGCTATGGTGACATGATACATTCGTGTACAGCAGGAAGCTCACTGTACGTTGGCTAATTTGATAGGAAGGAAGGCTTGAGGTAGGTATTGCTGACTATATTGTTAATTGATCCTACCTTTCACATCCTGCCTCCACATGCTTTGTGGATGCACAGCTATAGAGGAAGGGAGAGGGAGATGCTCCAGCGTGGCGTTTAGGTTAAGGTGCCCTGTTAAAAGAAGGGGGAGGCAGCGCTCGACACATCACCGAAGATTACCTCAGTATTAAGTGAATGGAACAGATTGGAGCAGCTGGAGTGGTGACTGTTGAATCTTCCTTCATCCTTTGTCACTGTGGTAGCACCAGTTGAATGAGAGAAATAAAAGGATGCGAGCAACAGTAAGTCAAAGCGCTGAGGCTTTTGAAATGGGTTATGAGATAAAGCATGTCACTAATTAACATCTTGATTGGAGCTATTAGTGGAGAAAAATGTAATTGTTCTGAATATGTACCCTAATGGCAGAGCATAAATGTGGCTCTGCCTGGAAGTTGTGTTGTATTCTATTCACCCTTTTCCAGAAATACACCCTTTTTTAATCTTGTTGCAGGCAGACTGTTAAAGATACAGTATACATCTTACTTAGGTCTTACATCTTACAAGGGCTTGGCTGTACCCCCCTTGTAACAGGTTTAGTTGAGTGTTTTAAATTTTTTTGAAGTCAGAATGACAGCATTAGCTATGGTGTGTTCTTAAATATGTAAAATGTTCAAAAATGAATTTACCTTTGTCCTTTTGGCTAGAAGTACTTCTCATCAGTACTGCTGAGCTAATTTCAGTTGCAGTGTTTTTAGACAAACCACTGCTGTCTTTTTTATGGTGGTGTACATTATTAGTGCATTTAGAAATATGATTTTGGTAAAGTCTTTCCATTATTTGTGACTTTTGCTGACAGTTATTTGGTACTGACTCAGCACCTATAACCATATAATGCTAAATATAGATGTTTTCAAATTAATAAGAAACAAAACCAAAAACTAACCGCAACCCTGAAGCTCTTGTCTCTTTCCTAGTAAAACATCTCAGAAAATAATGTTGTTTCTGCTAGTAAAGAAATCGATTGTGATTTGATTCTCTTTAAATTACCGTTTCAGAGGTCCAGGGAAATGTTTTGGAACACTTTACCCTCTTGGCTTCTAGGAAGTGTGTTTGGAGGAAAAAAACAAAACACCCTAGAACCCCCAAAAATGTACACATCCCCCAAAACCACTGCAGAATGAGACAAAACCAGAACTGTGCTTTTCAGTAGGGCTGTTTTGCTCCAATTTGTAATCTTTCTTGTTGTACAGGGAACAGTCTCTTATTACGTTATTTTAAGTATGCTTTAATCACAGTTGTGATACAGCATACTCTTATTTCTTCGTATTATATATGATTTTAGCAATGGATAAAATTAATGTAGCATATCCTAGCTTTTTCTTCCCACTTTCTCCTTGCCTTCTTACTTCCACACATTATTCGGTATTTTAATATGTATGCCAGACTATGAATTGGCTTTGCTGCTGAAGGATTGCATTTTTTTCTTTATGATGTATTTAGTGTTAGGTCTAGTAGCATTCTTGTTAATGTATATTCAGAGGCTTTTAACTCGTTTGGAAATTTGTCCCAGATTTCACTCATTCTGCAAAAAGATGTTAATTCACGAAGCATAACTAACTTCTTTTAGATATCAAGTAACTCATTCAGTTCCTTTCCCCTTCAGTGGGAGATGTGGGCTGGCTGGGGAGAGGGAAGGATTCCAAATATCCCTTTACACTGAAATTCAGTCCGATTCCTTTGGTTTTCTTGCCTTTGTGGCAGCAGACAGCGGTAGCCTGTGGCGAGAGCAGAATGCCAGTTCTCACCTGGGCTTGTCCTGCAACTTCACACATGGCACAAAGTGTTTAATATGTTTTGGTTTCTTTAGCCTCAGTTGGGATTAGAAAACTTAACAGTTTTCTTTTCCCCTTCAGAAGGCTGATAGTCCCTGATACTGAAGGATGTGTTTGAGAGCTAAGATATTTTGGAGAGACAGAGAGAGCTTGATGTCTGTAGATTTTTCTTTAATACAAATACAAAAGTACTTCTCTTGTATCCCATTGACTCTAAAATGATAGTTTCAGTCTTTCAGCTAAGACTTTGCTGGTTAGAAATAAACCCATCGGTATTAGAAAAACTATTTTAAAATTATGTTATATATTCAGTAGTTTAACTTATTCTACAGACAGAGAAGCTTCTAGGTATAAAAGCAGCAATTTGTTACTTGCTACAGAAGATTTGAAAATGTGGCTGTGAATACCAAACTTGTAAACAAAATTTTACTGTATCTGAATCTCTTGATGCTTGTACTGGCTTAGAAGAGATAGAAAGTGAATTTCAGTCAGTCCTGTCCTTTTAGAAATACAGGTATTAGTTGAACTGTGGCTTTAAAAGGGTGATACTTACATCATCCTTATGTGGTAACGATATGCTCGATTCTTTTCCATGAACCCTATTCAAATCCGATCTGCAAAAATTTCCCCGAATTAGGTAGGTCTTCATACCTTTATGGAGCAGGGTAGAAGAGAACGTTAGCAACTCTCTTAATTCTGGATTTTGTGACTGTGTGAAAGATCATGTAGTATAGGTCTAGATGAAGTCATTTGTTGTTTCGGTGTTTGGTTTTTTTACTTCAGACTAAATTTAAACTTCTAGAACCTAAACAATAAATTAAAAATATTATCTCCGTATATATGGTATATTAGCAATAATATTTTCATATGTAGTTTCTTTTTAAATAAAATCTCTTTTGCCTTGCAGATCCACTGCATACATGTATTTGATAGAAGTGGCAAAATATTTTTGAGACACTGTTTTTTGGATGGCTCTATCGTCTAAGTGTGTGTGTATTTAGCGAGGGAGCCTTGTTATTTAGCCTCTGAGTTTTATTTAGAGAACTGCTTTTGCACATGTATAATGGTGAGGAAAAGAGGGAAAATGTGTCAAACTTGCTATGTGATATTTTTTTATGAAGTTAGTTTTTAGAACTCATTGACTTATTTCGTGTTTTACTTATGGCTTTTTTTCCACTCCAGAGGGAGAGAAATAGTTTCAACTTCTAGTTGTATTTACAGTTTCTGCCATGGAAAGATGTTGCCTTAAAACAGTGAAGTAACATGCTTGTGGATTAGTCCTAAGCTTTTTTGTTTTCCTGCTCTGCAAGTCTTTCCCCTCATCTACAACCCTTATCAGGATGAATCCAATTTTGGTATTTCTACTTCACAATAATGTCCACAGGTTTTATTTCGGTCTTGCTTACTAACCACCTGATGGAGAACAGTCATTAACTGTGTGAGCCTATTTAGAGGGGTTTTTGTTTTGTTTGGGTTTTGTTTGTTTGGTTTTGTTGTTCTTTTTGTTTGGTTGGTTGGTTATGTGACAGAGAGCATTGGGAAAACTTTTCCCTGCATGTTTTGATGTCAAACACATTAGTGATGCCACAAGTCTGATGCTGCCTTTCTTTTCCATCAGATAACTGAAATTATCTTCAAACCTGGCAATCTGCTAACACATCACTTCTTCTGTTAGGAGGGTGGAAGTGGAAGTAGAGATGCTCGTAGAAGTGTGGGTATTACTGACAGAATGAGGGGTTGTTGGTAATTGTTATTGCAGTGGAATTAATGAGCTTTTTGGTGTTAATTAGTGTGCAAACAAGCAAATGAAAGGAAGGATTAGCTAGTTGTGTATTTTAAATTCCATTCCGTCCCTCACAGTGCTCCAGTGAAAAAATACCTTAACCTGTATATTTGTCTGGCACAAGCAAAATGTGAGTCTGCTTAGGAAAGTATTTTGTACCCATAAAGACAGGGATTAGTAAAATATATATCGGCTGCATTTGTATCATTGCCATTCTGCTTTTAAAAGACATTTCTGTGACCATATTGGTGGAGCATAGTACCTCTAAGAATCTTATTTTGGCCTCTGCAGTCTCTGCTTCGTGCTGATAAAACTTACTTCTAGACCTTTCTGGAGATGAGTGTTAACATTTGGCCTTAAGTTTTCCTTTTTTTTTTTTGGAGCAGCCCTCTGAGTCCAGATTTCTTTTCCACCCTCTGTTGTTTGTATCCTTAGTTTTATAGGTTTTTTCTGACTCTGGCCATTTTTTGTCAAATTCATTTATTCACTGTTAGAAATAAGCTATAAGGCTTGAAAAAAAAATTCAGCTCCTTTCCTGGTTCAGTCTGCAGAAACATCCTATAGTTTCTCCTATAGTTAAGAATTTACTGAATAAAAGCAAACATTGAACACTCTTCTCTTCGAATGTTGGTACTGCCTTTGATTCTTTAGAGGCAAAATCAGAATACTTTCTCATTGTACTCACACTCCTGTGGTAAAGCTAAATCAAATACAAGATCGTCAGATGAAATTATTGTGAAATTATCATTGTATCTATTGATAGTAGTATGTCCAAGTCAATCTTGCCTATTTCTGTAGCATGCGATCATACTACTTAAGCTACAATAAAATTATCTTTTAGTTTGGAAGTCTTTGTGAAAAGAAACATTCTAAAATAGTTTTCTATAGAATTGTTATATTTTAAGAGTGTATTTATCGTATAAGACCAGTTCAAATTACGATTAAAGTGAAGAATAGATTTTCAAAGCTAATGAAGAGGGTGTCCCTTAACTAGTCCTTCAAAAAGGCAAAATATTGTAATGCTTCTTGAGGTTACTGTGTGGCAGTGTTTTTATATTAGTAATTTAAGTGTGCTCAACAGTGTTCCTAAAGATCGAGGCTGTTATGGAACAAGTCTGTTCTAGTAAACTATCTTTTTGTCCAGAAAGTGTCTTTGTGCAGGTTGCTTGTTAAGACTGGTCTTTGGGATAGTTTCCAGTGTTGTCTGGAAGAAGGCCGCTTGTTGGCATCAGCCTGTGTCCTGCTCAGGACCAGCGTAGCGTTGTTCAGCATCCCAGGTGATGTTCCCAGTGCTGCTTACTTTGCTAGTACAGATGTGGTTTTAGGTCACAGATGTGGTCAAGGGGATGAAGGAGAGATTAGAAACATTAAGAGTCCCCAGTTTGCAGAGTCTAGGGACAAGGAGGGGGAAATTGCTAAGGCTTAAAAAATAATGGAAGTGGTGGATTAAATATACTCACAACTGTTGTTCAGCAAATCCCATAGCAGAGGAACTAGGGGCATTTAACTAGTAGGCGATTGTTCCAAAATGGCTAAAAAGTGAACTTCAGGAATGTGCTGCCATAGGAGGTTGTGGAGGCAATTCAAAGTGTAACTGAACTCAAAGAGTTTAGGCAAACTCATGGACAGTGACAGAGATGAACTGCAGAAAGTGACCTGGCTCACTTGCTTTCCCTAAATAGCATCTCCAGTTGATACACTAGAGACAAAGTACTGGGCTAGATGGACTGCTGACCCGGACTGTTGACCCAGACCGTGGGGACATTTCTTATGCTCCTATTTGGCTTGAGCAGCTGCCTGAGTTTAAACAGCAATTTTTGGGGAAAAAACCTACTGAGCTTTCTAATACGTGGCATGATTCAGTTTTGTTAGGAAGCCGGTCTTTGCTAATCCAGGCTATGTATCTTGAACTGAGAGTGGATGGGCAGCAAAGTAAATGTTTTTGAAATCAGGAAAAAAGTCAGGTGTTCCATGCTAAGAAGGGGGTTTTAATGAATACTATTCCTTTTTGCAATGCCTTTCTATGTTTTTAGGATGGATTCTGCTTTTTAATATTTTGATAAGAAGAAACCTCTTTCATCCATACCTATTTAATTGAACGACTACAAAGCTTAGTATGTTGTTAACTTGGTCTGGGTTTATCTTCTAAAATATCTTTTGTAGAATAAATGAAGTACCATTGAAAAAAAGATTAAATTTCACTGTTAAAACTCTGCCAGTCTTTGGCAACTGCGTTTAAGGTATTTCAAACTTCAGTCATATGGGCTGATAATTTTGTTTTATTTATGCAAGAAATGCTTTTCTGATAATTGTACAGCTGCAGTCTTGTGTTGTCAACTTGTATGCTATTCTCTGGAAAGAGATTCTGTACTGTTTTTCATCAGGAACTCTATTGAGGTCATGTGGATCATCATTAAATGACTGTTTAAAGGAAACAATTTACAGTCCCAGTGGAAATTACACAAAACTAGTTGTTGACCTAATACTCCCATTTCTTAATAGCAATTCCTTAACATATTTTGAACTTGAGACAAAAATATGTTGAGTCAAAGTTGTGTTAGCATTGAGAAATTACACTTTTAAATTTGATTAGGTTCTCTTATAGCTGGTCATGCTTTAAAAATGCTTGTAGGCTTCTAGAGTATGTATCAAGGCCTCAGTGTCTTTAAGGTCACATTATTTTGTTAAGCTTGTGAAGTCCTTAATTAGTGTTTTGTTGATTTAGAAAGAGAAACGGCGTTTGAAAAATAGCTGTGTTAAACGTGCCTCCCACTGAGACTGACACATCACAAATGAGATTTTTCAGATTATCTTAGAGGAGCAGGCAGTGGAAAACTGGGTAGAATAATGCATGTCAGCCTTTGGCTAGCAGAGCTTCAACTGCTGGGAGTAAAGCAACAGGATTTGTCACAAAAAGATTGAGGCATAGGAAGAGAGGCCAAACCAACAGATTTTTCTGAAGCTTTTCACTTAGTTCCAGCCAACGTGAATGTTTTACCCAGAAGAGGAAGGAGACTGAGGTCTAGAATACTCAGTATGAAAGACAAGGGCCTTGTTTTTCATAAGTATTGATGTCAGGGTTCATGAAGTAGCATGCTGGATGATGAGATGTGCAAGCCAGCACAAAGCCACCTAGAATGAGATGGAAGACCAATACATGCCCAGCAACCTGTAAATTTTATTTCTCTAACATGTGATGCTGTGAAAGATCCATGTTACCTTTTCCTTTAAAGAAGTTCTCTTGCATCTTTGATTATGTGCAGCAGATTTTTATTAGGTAAGAGGGAATCCCTGTGGGTTATTGTCTGCCTTTGGTAATACCTCTTCTGACCAGAAAGGTATCAGTCTCTCTCTCTGTGTGCACAGCTTCAATTTTTCATATTTCAAATTGCATCTTCTGAGATGGTAAGTCTCGAAAACATCCTTCACAAAGCAGTGATTCCTCTTTGGGGTTCAGCAGCGATAAGGCTGGTCCAGCAGCCAGGGCTGGTCACATTGTCGCACATTACCCCAACACAAAGATTTTGGAAGCCAGCAGTTCTTGAAACTTCTGAAAGTACTTCAGCCCTGATTCATACTCTTTTGGCACACTTGGCAACAAATACAGCCTGTCTTGGAACAGTTGTAAAATACAAATGTGAATGCACAACGTAAAAGCAAGGCTGAAAGTGTGAGCCAGTGAAATAAATATGCAGTTGGGCATCAAGTAGACTAATAGTCCATTGACAGAAAGGCTCTATTTCCTGTTCCTGGAAACTGAGTATCTAATTAACCTGCATTAAGTCCGCAGGTCTCCCACTTGAGTGGAAGTGAGATGTCCTCAGAGAGGTTCAGGTTGGACATTACGAAAAGGTTCTTCCCCTAGAGGGTGGTGGACACTGGAACAGGCTCCCCAGGGACGTGTCACGGCCCCAAGCCTGACAGTGTTCAAGAAGGGACTGGACAACACCCTCAGACACATGGTGTGGACTGTGGGGTTGTCCTGTGCAGGGACAGCAGTTGGACTCGATGATCCTTGTGGGTCCCTTCCAACTCGGGACATTCTGTGATTCCATGATTCTATGTGAAAATCTCACTGTGTCCTGAGTGTCAGAGCAGTGCTGGATGCCATCAGGAGACCTGTTGCCTCATGGCACAGCCACTGCTGACCAGTGGCCACTCTCGCTGTGTTCTAGCGTGGCTGGCGTGCTGAGCCTTTACCTTCTCAGACCAGCTGTGAAGTGAACAATGAAGATCCTCATGCAGGAGAAACTGCTACAAGAGAAAATCAGGAGGCACAGGGCCAACTTGCTGCAGTTTGTGTATTCCCGTGCTCAGATGCACTCTGCTAGCTGAGCCCCAGTTGGGATGTCCTGCAGCAGAGGTCTGGAGGAGGAAAACCAGCGGGTTCCCAAGGCAACATTATTACCCAGGTTACCAACCTCAGGCCCTGACACAGAAAAGATGGGAACAATGCAGGAATACCAGTCATCCCCCATGCCCTGTAACTGTAAAAAGCCGGAACCAGTGGAATTATACCAGCCATTGCCCTAAAACTTGACAGCCTTCCAGCTTTTCTACTTCTCATAGTTATACAGTGGAGACCAAGAATATTGAGCTGAACGTTGTACAGATTGAGCTGTCAGCTGCAGCCAGAATGGCTCCTCCCAGGAGTTAGGGCAAACTAAATCAGCAAAAAGACTTGGGCAAATTTGGGTATCCAGTCCACACATAAGACATGGAAAGACGTTCTCATGTACTCCTGTGGAGCTTTTAGGTATTTTTATTCCAGTCTAAATTTCAAGCTACAACTTTCAATTGTAGCAGAGAGGAGGAAGTAAATCAATGAAATACATCTTCAAAAAGTTATGCCTGCTTGGGGAGTCTGAAATTGTAAGAACTCATCCACTCATATTTCTTTCCTTCATCACTTTTTGAAGGTGATAGCCAGTTGTTAAAATGCTGCCTTCAAACACTTACAATAAACTCTGGCAATACAATATTTTCTGAAGACCTGTAAGTCTGATTTGAAATTCATGTCTAAAATCCTCTTGTTTCTAAGTTTAGGTTGTATTATGAATGCTAACTCTTACTGAATTTCGTATTCAGACACACTTTAGAAGATCTGGAAAACTTATTAGCATGATAAAATGTAAATAGTGATATCGTTTGTTGTTTTTTCTCAGAGAGCCTATAGCTTCTGGAGACATCTTTATCCAGTAACAGCACTGTACCACATGAAACAAAGTAGTATTTTTAAAGTGCATGCTCAAAACTGAGCTAAATCAGTATTGAATCATATGGCCCAAGTTTGAAAATGCGAATATGCATCAAATCTCTTTGAAGCTGTTGGTCTGCTAGGGTAGAACTTGCCTTCTTTTCATTAATTCGTAAAGTTGCTCTGCCAGAGAGTGAGGAATTCATATGATTTCTGCCTTTTTTTCCACCTTTTCCTTTCTCTCCAGTATTCGTAAAGTGAGTAACACTCAAGTTGCCTGTTTTCTTTTTTTGTAAACAAGACCAATTTTCTTTTAACAATTGAACAGAGTACATTTTTGGCCGTGGTATTGAAGAGGAGGAGAACATAAATTGTATTTAGGCATGTGCAAGTGAGGCTGAAGAAAGATGTGTCCAGAAGGGAAATGATGAAATGCACCTGCTCTACTGTTTTGTTTTGTTTTTCTTCCTTTGTTCGTAATTTTAGCTTGGTTCTTCATGTTTACAAACCTTTTCTCTCCAGGCTCCTGCTTTGGTATATGTCAGACTTCCTCCGTTTATTTTGGCCAATACGTGTGCTTTGCTATCAATTCTGCATTGCTTGGATTTACAAAACAGGATAAAGTTTTCCATAAATAAAACTATACATATTGTTTCATGCTGTGTATCTGGTGCACTTACTTTGTCATGACTTCTAATAATGTTTTATCGCTAATCAATGTACAAACATGCTTGGATCATGTAAAGAAGGAAATGACACAATATCGCCCGTATGTTGAAAACTGTTTGCCAAGTGGTTGTGATGAAAATTCAAACACTGGGAATTCTAGGCTTCCTTCTGAAACTTTATGTAATGGTTTGATTAATGTTGACATTAATGTAATTTGTTGAAATAACTTAAGCTGTACAAATAGCTTTTTAATTATACTAAGCAGTCAAGAGAAAAAAATGTACAGGTACTGTTTTACTCAGTTGTTATTCTCTCTTTGGTTCTTTGAAAAATGTTCGTTTAAAAATATCTGTACTTGTTCTTGCTCTTATCTCTTTTTCTCTGTGGGATGAAGGCAGCAAGAAGTGTGAAGTGAAAAATAATGTATTAATCAGAAAAAAATGGTGTTTTTTTCCCAGTAAAATTTCAGACTTCTGTAACGTATTCCTGTGTAATGGTTGTAAACACTCTTTTATTTTTAAGGTTATTCTTGTGCAAGTTAATCCAGGGGAAGCATTTACAATAAGAAGAGAAGATGGACAGTTTCAGTGCATTACAGGTAAAGCTGATAATTTTTTTTTTTTTTTAAATATTTCCTGAGTCTGCATCAGGATAAGTAAAAGGCAATTAGTGATGTTGAAAGTAAAAGACTGACAGAAATTATTTTAAATACAAGAGCAGTTTAAAGACCTAAAAGATTAGGTGCTAAGAATCGTTGGATTTAGATTGCACTACCACGATGTACTTCTTCATATATTAGATGAAATTAAATTTCTTGTGGAGGAGAAGGGAGGAACATTTTCAGTATGCAAAACAAACAGGGAAGTACTGTTGTAGCAACTTTTGATGAACCTCTTTTATTAGACAGACCTCGAATTAAAAGCTTCAGTTGTTAATTTGATTTGAGTTTACTTTTTTTTTTTAATTCTTTGCTGTCATGCGGCATTGTTTACCTATCCCAACAGTAGCTGTCTGTTGTCCCACTACTAGTTTTTCATTATCTCCAGGGGCCGAATTGTGTCCTTTCCGAATTCTAGCAAGTGCAGCTTCAAAATACAAATGCTTCATCTAAGCGTAGCATCCCCACATGCACTGGTCAGTTTGGATGTTGTTTTCTATTCTGAATGAAAATAGGTACCAGTTAAGCCTGTGTACAGCTGCAAGAAATGAGCAGTCAGATATTGCTGCTGTTTAGAATACCATTTCACTGTGTTACAAGAGAGCAACAGATTCAGCTGTGGGGTCACTTTCTTCCTTATTATCTGCTGGGCCAATGAATCCTACCTTCTTTTTACCTGGCCTTGGCCCAGCTTCAACAGATACTGTTCTGGGAGGCTGAAGCAAGTATTTTCCAGCTCCTTTCCCCCTTCTCTCCAGCCTGAGAAGAGACGAAAGGTCTGGTTTCCAGTGTCATAGACAGGTCCTTTGGCTACAAAATAACTATTAAAAGGAGGCCTTGGTTTGTAATTAAGTTTATATCCACAATTGTTAAAGTTTACATGTCCATTAGCACAATTTTTCAAGACTTTGTGCTGATTGCATAGTGTTGTTGCTTCCTTTGAGCCACAAATAGATCAGTGTTGCAGCTTACAGTTCTATAGGACTTACTTGAAACATAGCTGTGTAATAATTACTTGGCAGTATCTGAGGGGACCATACTGGTTTTTTGTCTTGCAATTTAAGTTAAAGAACAAATAAGATGTATTTTACTTCTGTTGCACAAAATACTGAGGAGGGTGGCATGCATTGCATTTTTGGTTTTAATTTTGAATTATCAGATGGGCTTGGGGCGGGGGGAATGAACTGACGCCTTCATTGCATGATCATCTTGAAAGCAGGAAGTGTATGTGATGAACTGCAAAAATATTGAGATCATATATTTATAGATGTGGTTCTAACCTTTCATGGTACAGCTTTCATCCTTGCCTGGTCCCTCTTGCTTTCTGAGTAATCACTATTGTGATTTGATTCAGCTGCTGATTTCTTCATGCTTTAAATATGAAAGTGAGGGTGAACAGTTATTAGACAATTGTTCCTGCGTCTCACTAAGTGTAACCCCAGGTACGGTCTTTACAGCTTTCCTGAAAAGTGGTGCTGGCAATCTAGGAACCTACATCCCAAATCGGTTCCACAGCTTTTGCAAACCTCCTGTCATATGGATGTTCTCCTTGTCCTTACCCCTTCCAGGAGTTCACAATATGGTTTACGGTTGGTAGTAAAACAGAGGGCATAGAGGTTTTTAATATCTGTGCATTCACTAATCATATAACAGAAGCGGACTTGCACATGATCTTATGAATATTGCTTTTCTAGTCTGTTCTTGCCACTCCTGACACATTTCTGTGTTTAATGAGTGCTGCGCTGATGGCTGTTTCTGCCTCTGGGTTTGTTGGGTCTGTCTGGTGTAAAGAAGAAATTCCCTTAGTAATCCATGCTGTACCTTTTTCATTGTATGTATTGAAACTAATGAGGAAGGTTTTCTATGCAGAAATTCGTACGAAGTGAACAATTTCAGGTGGTGTACGCAGTGGAAAGCAATTTGGTATTGATGGTCCTTTTTGCTCTGCCACAACTTGTCAAACATAGTTTGCCCTTGACTTGGCTACAAAATGGATGACAAGTCTGCAAAATGGGCTACAGCTGCCGGAGACTGTTGCATTGACTCTAAAGAAAGCAAGCTCGCATCAGTTCCCTGTTCTGTTCTTCACTGTATGCACTCAGTTATTAGGTCAAATCAGAGTTAAAGATGTGGAAATACATAATGAGTATGGTTTGGAGGAAAACTTATTAGCATGTAGAGATGTATATTTTTAAAAAGGCATGAAGAAAGCAAAGATGGCTGTAGTGGAGATGCAATCAGTGGGTAGTTAATTTAGTCATTATAATGTTTCTTAATACTTTTTTCCAGTCTGTTTTTCCTGTGAAAAGACTTATTCTGCGAAGAATCCCTATTCAGCTTTTTCTGTGAGGTACTATGTAAAAAGATGTAGTATTACATGTGTTAAAAATATGTATCTGTATACTGCTTTGCAAAACCACAGCAAGTTATTACCCACAGAAAAAATTTAATTACGTACAACAAATATATTACATACTGCAATTAATATGTTTTTGCCCTGTATCACACTCAGAACCCACCTGGAGGAAAAGCATTAGTACAAGCAAAGATTTTTCATGAAATGCACTTAATACTTTGTTGCAAGAGTTCTCTTATCTGTTTCAAAATGAGGCTTGTAACGCTTGCATGTATAATTCACAACACTTACTTGTGATAACATGGTAAGTGACCACCAAACAAATGTCTCTTAGTTTCTGATATTTGCTTTCTAGAATAAACTGGTTTTGAGAACTTTCTTTACTTCATATTTTGTGGGTTGTGCAATGTTCTACAAATAACAAGGGCTTCCGTTCAGCGTTGAACATAGCACAGGGTTTTTTCTAAGGAACACAAAATTTTCAAGTACTGTTTTTCTAAGTCTGTATTCTAATTTATACTTAGCAAAACAGTGGCTAAGAAATATGTTGTGTCTTTGTGTAAAGTCTTACTAAAAGATATCCAAAGAAAAATAAGTAATTTAAGATTATAAAGGATAGTTAGAAATAGGAAAGTTACATATTGACCCAAGATGAAAACAATAAAATGTAAATTCAGGTTCTCACAGGGTAATTTGCACGGGCATATATTTAATTTGAAATTGTGTGATTATAGTACTGATATGAAAGAATGGAAACTGAGAGGTAGGAAGCTGCTTCTGGATGGATCTCCAATAGAAATGCAGATACACAGATACATTAGCTTGGGTAATTTGATCAGTCACTGTTCCTTGCCTAATTCTAGATGTCTCTTGTGATTTATTGCTGGTCAGTTCGTCTTGAGATTGCACTGTCTGCTGAAGTCCATGTGGCTTGTTTCTAAATCTAACCATAATGTTAATTGTATTTTCTTGCATTATATCTCTGTCTGTTGGAAACATTGAGATGCTCTATCAGTCTTTGTGCTGCTCTTGTCCATTAGTTTATTTGTAAAGAGAACTATCCTTACTCTGGATACTCTATACATGGGATAAAACTTCTCAATCTGAAAACAAGAGGAGTCAGTGTCTCTCCAGGAGAAAGGAGAGGTATGAATGAAGTGACTATTTTAGATCTGGTTTTGAATCAATGAAGTATTAAAAACTTAAAGCACCAATTAATGGAGAAGCATACATGCTTTTTCTGTGAGCTAAGCTTCTGAAGAAAATGTTGCATTTATACCCAGGTCTCTCTGCTGACTTAGTGTCTGTTTGCTGGTATAGCTCTCACAGGTGATCTGTAAAGCTTTGATTATTTTGGAACTACAATAAGTGAGAAGTGACTTCTTAATGTGGGCCTTTTCCATGGCAGTTAAAATTGAGTGAAAAGGCTCTTAAGATTATTTACTGGTTTGAACTCTCTTAAGGCTGGCAAAAAGCAGCGGTGAGCAAGGGACTTTTTCTCTTTGGTGAATCCCAAAACTTTATTTTGGTGGAGTTTGGATGACTTAATTTGTGGATTTTATTTGTCGTGTCTTACACTTACATTTCTGTAAAATAAGAAGCGTGGTTGCTTTATATTTCTGTAGTTAGCAATATTGGATCTTAGTTGGATCTTAGTTGCTTTTCTGTTGTACATATTTTGACTTAAATACAGCTTCAAATGAGCATTTGTGTGCCAGTGTCCGTTTTTCTGATTTTATAAAATATTTTCTTTGGCAGCCTAGTGGTTTGTCTGATAGCGATAACGGCTGCTCCTGCTTGATGCAACTTCAATTTAAACCATTTGTCAGTGTCTTACTTTCCAAAGACACTGCACTTTTCTTGCTAGATAGACAGGAAGATATCTGTGTATCCATGTGTTAGACCAAAATATTTATTTTCAGAAGAGCTCTTTTAAATCTATGAAGCTGTTCTCACATACTAGGAATACTCAGACTTCTGTGGAAACTTTCCTTAAGCCAAAATTTTCTTCTGTTAAAGTGAAATAATCAGCTACATTACAGTGATTCAGAAAACCAGGTTGGAAGTGTATGAATGGGCTCTCTTTGTAGAACTGAATTACTGCAGATCACTCATTCATGAATTCTTCCTATTGCAGAATAAATGAATGAAGATGACTCATCAAGAGCACATTTTATAACAGTCCCAAGTTACAGCTAAGGACTATTAAATGTTACTTGACATCATAAGAGAGACCATGTTCTATATGTCTCTGCAAAAGAAAATTGCCGTTTTCATAATAAAATAAGAATATTTATGTAAATTAGAATGAGTCATAAATACTTCATGCTTTGAAATGAAGTGAAGTATCAGTATTAAGGTTAGTCTCTGGGATAAAAGTTAAGCAATCTCAACCTCATTTTTTTCTCTTTAAAATAAGGAATAAAATACTTCTGAAAAGTGTTTTCAAGGAACTCAAGAAGAAAAGAATATCACGTCAATTCTAAGACTACAGTAGTGAAACACAAAATCTAGTTCATTCTAAGATTAACTTCAGCTTTGCAACACCAAGCCTGCCCATGACCCAGAATATTGTATGGATAAAACTGTTATAGAATCGTGGAATGGTATACATTGGAAGGGACCTTCAGAGATATCTAGTCCAACTCTGCTGCCAATGGCAGGGACATCTTCAACCAGATCAGGTTGCTCAGAGCCCCGTCCAGCCTGGCCTGGAATGTCTCCAGGGATGGGGCATCTACCACCTCTCTGGGCAACTTGGGCCAGTGCCTCACCACAAAAAAATTCTTCCTTATATCCAATCAAAACCTACCCTTTTTCAGTTTAAGACCATTACCCCTTGTCCTGTCACAACAGGCCCTGCTAAAAAGTCTGCCCCCATCTTTCTTACAGGCCCCTTTTAAGTACTGAAAGGCCGCAACAAGGTCTCCCCGGAGCCTTCTCTTCTCCAGGCTGAACAGCCCCAACTCTCTCAGCCTCTCCTCACAGCAGAGCTGTTCCAGCCTTCTGATCATTTTCGTGTCCCTCCTCTGGCCCCTCTCCAACAGGTCCATGTTCTTCCTGTACTGAGGGCCCCAGAGCTGGACACAGGACTCCAGGTGGGGTCTCACCAGAGCGGAGCAGAGGGGCAGAATCACCTCCCTCAACCTGCTGCCCACACTGCTTTTGATGCAGCCCAGGATACAATCGGCCTCTGGGCTGCAAGTGCACATTGCCGGCTTATGTCCAATTTGTCATCCACCAATATCCCAAACTCCTCTGCAGGGCTGCTCTCAATCTATTATCTGCTGTTATCTGCTGCCAGGTCTCCTGTGGTTGTGGTTGTTCTCAGATAGTGTTAGAGGAACCAAGCTGAACATTTTACAATCCAAATATAACTGCTATTGAAGTACATTCAAACCAAAAAAAAACCCACTAGATGTATTTTGTTCTTAGTCTCATTTGGTGCTTTGATGTTGAGTTTTATTTAAAATTAATTTATTAAAATTGGAGGTGGTCAAGGCCAGTCATAAATTCTGTACGAATTGCCGCAAGTCTCTCAGAATGGACTTTGCTAGTTGCTAATGGTCATTGGAAGATGCTTCTTTCAGAAGAAGACCACACTTCATTATTAAATCCTAAACCCACTGTGTTAAGTGGAGGAAGTGTGTGCTGTCATTCTGTGATGATTTTTAGAACGTACTAAGATACCTGACAATGCAGTAGTGATCCCATATATTGGCTTTAAGGGTGACATCACCTCTGGAAATACTGTATCTTGTTTGTTAAAGTACTTGGTATCCATGCTAGCACCGGGCAAAGTTTAGGAGTAAAATACTTATTTCAGTACATAGACCTGTAGTAATGGAACAAACTAGCAAAACCAATAAAACATTGTCAACAGGGATTCTCGTCTTGAGCATCTCCAAACTTGTAGGTGGCTTAAGAGCCTGGATAATGAACCCTTACAAGTAAACCCAGATGTGTAGTACAAAGTTTTTAGTTTTCCTGCTCACATTAAGAACAACTCGCTGGAGCCACCCAGGGAAGCTGCTCTGGGTGATCTTTTCTTTCTGTAGCTCAAAAAGAAAATAACTCTTCATCCTTGTTTCCATTTACTTGTTTCTCATTTCTAAATCCTGAAATGTTGCATGATGACATGGGTAAGTTTATTTGCTTTCCTTTTTGTTTTCCAACATGCTTTATAGTTTTTCTGCACTGTAGCCATCTGAGGACACAGATGTAAGGTTTTATACATTGCTTCATTTTAAAAAAAAAAAGCTAAATGGTAAATCATTTCAGTTGTCTTATCCATTCCTTCTTGTGAGTGCTGTAGAGGACTAAACATGATATGCAAGGCTGAAACTGGATACAGGTGCTTAGATTAACATCCTCTTCTACACATTAATTTTGGGATCTCTGTTGGAAATATTTAGAGGGCCTTCATAAAAGGCATTGAGGAAAGCTAAGACAAGTCAACTGAAAGTTTGAGGTCACAGCAAGCTACAGTGATTTAAAGCCACTTAACTCTTGGCTGAGGATGTCCATGTAGAGTTTCAGAGTTGAGTCTAGGAGTAGCTTGACTTTAATGCATCTCTGTTTGGAAATGACCTTCAATGTACATATTTTAGAAATTGTTTCATAGATGTTTGTATTTCCAGGTACCTATGGTCAAATTAAAAATAATAGGAACATTGGTATTGGCCAACTCTGGAGGAGTATGGTTACAGAGGAGACTTGATTCTTTTCTCTGTTGGCAATAACATGATGAGGAAATTGACCACAAAGCATGGTTATAGCAGCTTGATTTGGAGCTGTCTCATTTCAAAATAATTGTAAGTGGGAGCTACTCTTTTTATAGCTTAGAGTGATAAACAGAGTGCACGAATGCCCTTGCAAATTTTGTAGAACAGCCTTACCATCCCGCCTTTTAGAGACAGGTTAGCATAAAAGTTGGAAGGACATATGGCAAATACCCTTCTGATGAGATCAAGAAATAATGACAGATTTAGGCCCTCATTGTAGTGCATGTAGAATGCTCATGTATTGGCTTTGACACATAGGAGAAATCTAGTCCATAATTCAAGTACTGTTGGCAAGGAAAACTTGTCCATAAGCCCTGCTGCCGCAGCTTTTCTAGTACTACTCCTAGTCCTGTGCTGAATTAAAGGCAGCTCAGGTTATGTCCACTTGATTCTGTGGTCTCTTCTGCAATAGGGCAGAGGCAGTCTTCAGTCTTTTCAGGACCATCTCTCAAATCTGTTTTATTAACTCGACAAAACTTGCAAAGTAGTGCAAAACAAGGTCATCCCCCTGACCAGAATAAACTTTAGCAAACCAGAAGTCTGTTGTTTAGATCTGGCTCTTTCTGCTCTGAGAGTGGCCATGAGAATTTGCCTTGGAGCTCCCTCAGCCTTCTTTGGGAACTGCCTGGCCTTCTCCTCCGTTTACTCAGATACCTGACCGGGTCTTGGTGGTCCTGGTCTCCTCCAGACCTTAAAGAGGCACTCAGAGATGCTACAAGAAGCTGTTGCTGGAAAAGCTGACTTTATCATGCTGTTTTTCTGACAGAGCAGCTTGCATTACTGTTGTGTCCATTTTGTTAGGATTATAAATACTAGATTTCTAAAATGTGCTATTCCCAGAGTAAACTAAACTTTGCAAAAGTTCTATTAAAAAGCAAACTAGAACTGCTTTATCACCTTCTGCAGCAGCAAATTAGAAAGCAGGTTAAAAGGAAAATGTATTAATTCAGGTCTCTTTCACAGTATTGACTGTAGAGTGTTTCAGGGAGAACTTTGTTTTTATATTGTTGATTTCTGTTTAAAATGTGTTAAATAGATCTAATATCTTTATATGCACAAAACAGACATGTCTGTAACACTTTTGTCTTGGTTATTTTCTCATTCTTCTGTTAGGTATTTTTCTAGCTTTAATTCTACCTTGACATATTTCACACATTTTGAGATGTTAATGAGTTCATAATTTACTATATTCATTATGAGGTGTCCAGTCAGGCCTTTTCATGTCTCATTTTCCTGTATATTCTGATCAGTTAATCTTCCCTCGTATCTTTGCTGATCTCTTCCTTTGTTCCATCTCCTCACTACACTGCAAGCTCCACACTGCAAACTCAGCCTTGACTATAGGAAGGTTCTGGAGATATTTGAACTATCAGTGCTTCAGCTGCACACTGAAGACGTCTATTTTTAGATGTCTAAATGTGTGTTTCTATATGTGGCCTTGGATCTAAGCTCCCATTATAACTAGTGAAGATTTAGTCACTATCTGTAGTACAGTCAGTGCTTTTCAGCTGACATCAGTTTGCGCTGAATAGCTCTCCAGGCTCCACTGTCTGTGCTGACTAGATCTCCACTTGCTATTATGGCAGTTTGAAGTCCTAACTTGTATGCAGACACATAATTTTAGATACCTAAATGAGATGTCTCCATTCCAGAGCTAAAGCCTGGCTATTATAAGCTGAAATAAGTAAGGCTACATCTTGAAAACATCTCATTTGAGTGTGTTGTTTCGCAGTTGTACCCACAGTGAATGTCTTTGTCCTCAAGCAATGAACTCTTTGAACTCATCCACTTCCATGAGCATCTAACATCTCACATTTTACAAGGATGGTACCAGTACTCGGAGGTGCATGTTGGGAATTGAGTTAGAGCCCTAAGGTGCAGCTAGAGAATGCCCCTAAAACTTGGTTTCCACAACTGTAGTCAGACATGTCTAGCCCACAAGGCTGTGAAGAATTAATATTAACCCAAACCACTGAAATTCACGTGCTACTGTGGGCTGAGCCTGGAATCAGTTGGATGAGTCTTGTATGAAGCACGTTAAGCTTGACAGGTCTGCATCTGGCAGTAATAGTCCCCTGGCATTGCAGTCAGTTCATGTTTTGTTCCCTGACTGAGCTATTGATGGGAAAGAAATAGCACTGTACTACTTGCTTTATGGGGAAAAAGAGGTGAAGATTTATGTGGGATCTCATCTTGGTTTCTAATATAAGTAGAAAGTTTGTCTAATGCAAGTAGTTAACAGTTTGAAGAGAATCAAAGATCAGAGATGAAGGCAGAGGAGTCTGAAAAAGGTTTTACTTAGTATTTTCACTTAATATCCTAGCATTTAAAAGAACGTATGCTGGTAGCATTTTTTGTATCTTCATTGGATGCAGTCTAGTTGACCGAAATAATAAAGTTTCTTGAAGATTGCTAACTTACTAAACAGAGAAAAAAGTTTCTCAATTTCATTATCTTATTCTTCAAAAGGAAATGGTGCTTTTATTTTATAGAAATTCAAACTTAATGTTTTAAAATTGTCTTTGCACTGGTTTTCATAAAAATGGAAAGGCTAGAACTTCGTGCATCAAGAACTCCTTTTGTTAAATCCTCTTTCACCGCACGTACAGTATGAATACAGTCTGGTATGTCATCTGTTGGAAAATGCTACGTATTGTTAGATGAGACCGCAGGAAGTTTCTTTATAGTTCCACTCTGTGAGATTCAGTTGTATTGCTCCATCCTTGATGTATAGCTGTAGCTGTGAAAGTATTCGGACTTGTGTCAAAGAATTACTGTTAACGAAGAAATAGCTTTGAATTCATTTTGATTTACTCTTGTTCTGTTTGTACTCCAAAAAGTAGTTGTGGCTGCCTTATCTTTTGGACCATTCTCAGACATGTGGTAGTTGTGAAGGGTGGAAGACAGATTGGGAAGGAAACCAAAGTCTTCATGGCTGTGGAGCAGCTTTCCCCAGACATTATTTTTCCAGAGTTCCTCAAGACAGAGTGAGCTCCACACACGCCCAGGCTGCCACAGCCATGCCAGCAGCTTACAGGGCCTGACATGGCTCTGCCTCCTTGCTTTCTCCTTCGATGCTTAAGGTTTTGGGCCCCTCACTACAAGAAAGACATTGAGGTGCTGGAGAGAGTTCAGAGAAGGGCAACGAAGCTGGTGAGGGACCTGGAGCACAAGTCTGATGAGGAGCGGCTGAGGGAACTGGAGCTGTTTAGCCTGGAGAAAAGGAGGCTGAGGGGAGACCTGATCGCTGTCTGCAACTGCCTGAAAGGAGGTTGGAGCATGGAGGGTGTTGGTCTCTTCTCCCATCTAACAAGCGATAGGATGAGAGGAAATGGCCTCAAGTTGCACCAGGGGAGGTTTAGATTGGATATTGGGAAAAATTTCTTCACAGAATGCGTTGTCAGGCATTGGAACAGGCTGCCCAGGGAACTGGTGGAGTCACCACCCCTGGAGGTGTTTAAAAGATGCGCAGATGACGTTCTTAGGGACATGGTTTAGAGGTGGACTTGGCAGTGTTAGGTTAACAGTTGGACTCCATGATCTTAAAGGTCTTTTCCAACCAAAATTATTCTATGGTTCGAAGTCAGAGGTGTCCAACTCATTTTTACAGGGGGGGCACATCAGCCTTGCTGTTGCCTTCAAAGGGCTGAATGTAATTTTAGGATTGTATAAATGCCGCTAGTGAAAATGAGTTTGACACCCTTCTTCTAAGTTGTATTGTAGACAGATGGCCAAGTTAACAACAGAAAGAGACCAGGAGGTTAGTCTCCTTTTCCTTCATTTTCACCTGTGCAAGGCTACTGTGTGAGTCCAGGTACACTTTTCTTGACAGAATGTAATATCTAACTGAACGTTGCAACTTTGAATCAAGGGATTTTTTTATTCTCTTAGTTTTCCTTTTTTCTAATGGATGAATCAGCAGTGCATGGCTTGATAGATATGGCTGTGCATGTGTTATTAATAGTAAATGATTATAGTTGTCTTTTTTTTGACTGTCTGTTAAATGACTGTGGTTTTGTCAGCTTGCATGAGTTACATGATCGTGACACTCTTCAACTTCATTAATATCATGGTAGTATAACTTCCCCTTCTTCCTTTTGCAGACGTGCATCAATCTGTTTTACATCTAAAGCGGTTTATTATCCAAACGAGGGAAAGGAAGAAGAAAAGATAACAAGGTCATTACAAACATATAGGCTGGCTGTGCACAAATACAAACAGCTACTGTGCAATGTGAGTTAAAGACCAATTACAAGCATGTGAGTTGAGCCACTTAAAGCCATTAAGAAACAGTGTAATTACATGAGGTTTCAGACAAAGTTGGAAAGGCTAAATTCACTGGTAGTAAATACAGCTATCTGCAGTGCTGCTCTTTCCTTTTTGCCAAAGAGAAGCTCTCTCTCACACTGCAAAGAGCTTTCCAAAAAATGCGGCTTTGTGGAGCAGGTGCCCTAGCACACCATCCAAAGAGCCTCAGATTTTTAAAAAATTACTGTACAACACCTGGTAACTTGTAGACAGATCTCAAGGTAATGGTGTTAGAGCTACTAGAGAAGCTGACTGCACCTTCCTTCCCTTTTGATTAGTCAGTTATTCCGTGAGCACATGGTTTGTCTCCTGTGCCTGTTCTCAATTTGTGTTTTCCAGTAGCCAGTTCTCCAGCAGTTTCACTTATGCTTTCCCTTTGGTGTTCTACATATGGGCCATCTTCATAAATACCATGTATATTGGGTTTCCCCTGGATGATCCTGACAGCCGTATTCATAGGTGGAATGGATGTGCCTTCCAAGACAACCAAAGAAAGAGCTGCAATGAGAACTATGAATGACAAACCAATAGTCTATATTATTGCTTCATTAATAATTCTTAAAAGGAGTTAATATGGAATTGTAGTTTCAATAAGATGTAAGTAAGTTGCTGTGAGTAGGATAGTGAGTATTCCTCATGATCTCTTCATAATGAGGTATTGCAACAACCCTAGAAAAATCTTATGAAATATGGACAAGTCTTTTAAAGTAAAAGGACTGTGTTGGGCAAAAACCACAACAGGACCATGGGCTGAGACAAAGTCCCACAGTAGGAAGAGCCCTACTCATAAAACACAGCTTTAGCAAGCCAGTTCCAAAACCAAACCAATCAAACACACCAAACAACTAAAGCAGGTAGAAACAACCAAATTCCCAGGAAGAAGACAGGGAAATAACTGTTAGGTACAGGAGCTGTAATTTAATAATACTGCAGCCTTCTCTTCTGAGAATCAGAATGAAGGTTGAAGATGACAGAAGAAGAAAGGTGTGTTGACAGAGAGTTGTCAGCCTTTCTGTTTTTCCTGCAAGTTGCATTTAAGATAGCCTCTTGAAAGACAGAATTTAAGTGAAGTGCTACTGTGTTAAATCCTCAGCTGCTTTAGCCTTGAAGAGGTTGTGCTCTGAAAGGCTCCTCTCTTGGCAAAATTAGATCTTACAGTTTATGCAGCCAAGAGACATCTCAGTAAAACTCTTAAATAGCAGAAAGATTTAGAAAAGTATATGAAAGATACTTAAGTTTGCATTTATTCTTTCTTTTTTTAATGCTTTCCATATATTTTATCTCATTTTGTCATCAGGCACAGAATTGTTTTGTTTGATTTTTTTTTTTTTAAAAGGTAAATTTAATATTACGTAGCTTTTAAATTCAGTTAAATCTCATCCGACTTTTTTCAAAAGATAGCACATACAAATAAAGCTGTCTTGTAGGCAGATCCTTGGAGTGCCTACAGCCCAAGATTAGTTTGGTAATTTGAGAAGCAAAACTATTTTTTCTTAAAGAGAATTTTTTTTCTGAATTGGATAGTAAGGGGTCACAAGCAAAGTGACTACCTGTGATTTTGTATGACACTACTGGCAGTCCAGTTTTGGGGAGCATCTGGTGACTAAACAATGCATCAGTGAGTGAAGATATTCAGTAAGTTATAAGGGCAGCCTGAGCAACTGGAGCCAGTTAAAGTTATTCCAGCATAAATGAGCTTTAAAAATCACCTGCTGAGAGTGGTGAAAAATAAAAGTGAATATCAGCAAATGCTAAACAGAGATGCAGAGGACTTACTAGTGTGAGCCTGACTTCCACTCATTTCCCTGACTTGGACTGCAAAGGGATACAGGAGATCTGGCAACCATGAGGTTTTGAGATTGATAGTTGAAAGTTTGATCTCTCTTTACTGTGGACTTTGGGCCAATGTGTGTTAGAACAGCACTTTTCTACAAAGGTTTTAAATCTGACATGATGCGTATGCAACCTTTTCAATAAAATATTTGTAAAAGGTGTGGTTTAATGTTTACTACACCCTTCTAATTCTCACGCAAAGAAAGGTTGCATAAAAAGGAGGAAAATGTACCTTGGGAATCCCCTTTTCTCTTAATTGCAGCTATATACACTCAAGTTTCCTTGCATTCCTTTCCAGCAAAGAAATGACACATACGAGACTAGAAATCTGATTCATATGCCCACGTGGCTTTATCTGTAGGTTGTTTCCCCAGTTCATCCTCTGAGAGGTCTTTAAAATACCATCCAGAGCATCAATTTGCCCATAATAGCCTTCCAACAGTGCATTATGTTAATAGAATTTCAGTGCATTCTCTTTTTCTTTTTTTTTTTTTCAGTTACTGAGCCTCGTCCTCTCATCTGAAAATGAGATCTATTATTTTTGATGAGAAAGAATCTAGTTTTGTCTTGGTGACAATAGTTAAATAGAAGGGTGTTGGGTTTGGGCTTTTCAGAAGCACTTAAATCTGTGTTGCTGGATCATTTTGTTGTATGGTGGTGTTGTGCTGCTGTGTTTGGACAAGCAGTATGTGTTTCTGTGCAGCTTCAGAGAGCTGGACGGAGGGCTGAAGGGGCTGGGAACATGCCACGTAGAAAAAGAGGCTGAATGCTGGGTAAGGTTATATCTAGGTAGGATATAGCTTTAGGGGATCTGAAGGCCAGTGGGAAGTAAATAGAAGGACCAGAGAATGCAGGTGTAAAGAATTGCAGGTATGCAGTGGAGTCTTGAGGACAGATACCTGGGTGTTGCCTGTCTCCATGCTGCAAAATTCAAAGCATAGTACTGAATCTTTTTTTGATCTTTCTCTCTAAAGAGCTTCAACAAAGTCAGTATAAGCTTACTCCTTTTTTTTTTTTTTTTTTCCCAAGATTCTAAATGGTGGATGAAATAGGAAGGGATCGAATGCTAAAGCATGATGCACAGCTAGCCTGGAATGTAAATATATCCCTTCTTAATCACTCAGTAACCAATGCTCTTGGGTATCTTTCAGCTATCATGATGTTCTAGAAATACTTGGCATTTCAGCAAAGCTGATCACCCAAACAAATCCAGTGGTATCAGAAGTGGTAAAAAAAGATCAACAAGAACATGCATTACTTGTCAAAAAGAGTGTTGTTTGAATGGTACCCCTGAACTGGGTGAAATGCAGTTAGACACAATGCAAGGTCATGCATAAGATTAATAAATTATAAATGGGGATCTCCTCACTCGAAACTTGATAAGGAGGAAGCAGACAAGCTATTCGACTCACAAGGTAAGTATTATCTCCAGTGCAATGTATCTATAAAGGTTACTGTGATCATAAAATGCAGCAGGGCTGTTGTTGCTAGTACAGCTTCTTGGGGTATTTAGTGGCATGTTACAGGATTCTACTGAGACATCAAGTATCATTTGATAATTCATGTTTACAAAAGATGAAATGAAGCTGATTCCAGGTGTTGTAGAAAAGAGCTATTAGGATACTCAGGAGAATGAAGAGCCCATTTTTTTATAAAAGGAAAATAGAAGAGCTTGGTTTGTTTGGCAGAAAGGGAGTTTTGTTAGGAATAGGTAAGTAAACACCAGGGATTAAAAAAAAAAAAAAAGAAGTTAGTAGTTAGTGCCAGAGCTGGTTTAGAGCCCAGTTGGATGTCAAATGACTGTGAATAACTTTTATATAATTGCAAGAAACCTCCAGGCTACGTAGGAGAGGGATGCTCTAGAACAGCAGTCTAGTGGGAGACATATGGGTAAAAGAACTGGCTGTTTTAAGACTGGTCTTGATGCTTTTACATAGAATCCATTTATGATGGATCTTGACGTATGATAATGGGGGAGAGGAATGAAACTGCAATTGCAGGTGAATAGACTTGATTCATGAGGCCTTTGTCAGTCCTTGAGCCCTGACAGTCCAGCAACAGAAAATTTAGATCTCCTGCGTCCAGACAGTAGTGAAGCAATAAAAAGGTTTCTGCACAAAGGGCACATTTACTTTCCAGCTATTAAGTAATTTTATTGTCTCAGCACCTTAGTAGAGGGATATATTGATCCATACATAATGTATGGTGAGGAGCTCCACAGTATGCACGTGTCTTTTTCCCTTTCTTCTGGTATGGAATGACAACTTTTATATGTCTGAACCAAGTTAGTTGTTTGATCCCTTGACTCTTGTTTGGCACAGGTAAGTAGATTCCTTACATAGTTCTTTCTGGCTCTGAGTTCATTTTGGCTGCCAAAGCAGCGGGTATTTTACTTTCTAAAATGTATTTGGTTACAGAGCAAATTGAATTTGAAGAGAACACTGCAATGGCATAGGCTTATCTTTGTGTCTGGTCCCTGCTTACTGCTTTACCAGATACTTTCTTTCTGATAGTACATATTTACTAATGTTGTTGAAAGCTTTTTATCAATAACAACATACCTTCCCTATGTGGTAAGTTGCTTGAGATTTGGAGAAAACAACTCCTTGTTGAACGGACCTGTAAAGAGTTCGCTGTGGAGAACCAAGGAGCCTTTGTCACATAAAAAGCCAAAAAGACCAGATTTTAAATTTCAAATGCTAAAACAAGTTTGAAAGACTTACATAAAATTTCACTAAAACCTTTATTAGTTAGCCTGTGATGATTTATTTTTTTTCTTAGCTAACCCAGACCCTGAGAAACACTTTTAAATCACTTTCAACAGTAAAATGTGAGTCGTGCAGTGGGAATCGGTTGAAGGTGTTTAGTGATCTATATGATGGTAGAAACATTTCACTACAGAAGAGGCTCTGGGTGTTGGTAGTAAGCATGATGCCTTTCTATGTTGCTAAGTCTGACTGAGAACAATCAATTCTTTTTCATGTGTACCCTGATTTGGGATTAGTTAATTTGAGACCGAATTTCTGCAAAGCCTTTTGAACGTGAAAATTCTTGTGTGTTGACCTTAAGTCAATAGCAGAATCAGAAGTCTTAATCTAAATGTTTAAGTATTTATCATGTCAGGTGCAATGTTATTAAGAATTTTCAAGATCAGTAGTTTTTCAGTCAAACTTTTATTTTCACTGTCTTCAGAGCATCCCCTGTTGTAGCTGCATTCATAGGCTTGTTTGTTGTTGGTGAAAAGACAGAAAAGTATGTCTGTGCAATGAACTGTGGTCACAAGGAATCATGCTCAGGGTGTTTGGATTCCACCTTAGTTCTAACTTGAGAAGCTTTTAGCTGCAGAAGTGTCAGACACAGCCCAGGTCTCACCCACTGAATCATGACCAGATCCTAGCAAGCAAACTGAATTCATTGCTTCTTCTGTTTTGACCATGGGATTCCCTACATGCCTGTAATTGTACAAAACATGAGGCTGCAGAGGGACAGACAGAAGCCAGAATAGAAACAATATAAAGACAGTATATAGATTTTTGCCTTTCTCTTCAAAAAGAAAAGCTATTTTTCACTTGGGCTATATTAAGTTTATCCTCAAATGCAAACAGTATCAGCAGCAGGAAATTGTTTAAAGCACTTGCCCGGAATCAAGGAGATCTGAGGTTTTTAGCTCTATGAAGAATCCACAGAATCCGAACCTGTAGTTCCTGATTCCAGCAGAGCCTCATGGTATTCTGAGTTCAGGCTTTTCTCCATGTCGTCTGTTGGAGATCAGCATCTTTACCTCTGAAAAAGATAAGATTCTAGACAAAAACTCCAGGGGAAGGCAATTTGCCTTTTTCTGTTGATGTAATGGGGATTCCTGTATTATTTAGGTGGAGTCCTGGGTTCTGGTTCCTGTTGTAAAGGCTGGCTCTGTATTGTCCATTTAGAAGCTCTTGGATGAAAGGAGTTAAGCATCTCTAGCATAGACAGGAGCTTAGTGTGTTGCTTTCCAGCTTTTAGTGGTCCATCTTCAGCAGCGATGACCCAGGTTATTCCGTAGTCTGGTGTTCGTAGCACTCTGCTGGACAGGAGCAAGCTGTGGGGTTAATCGGCTTGAGCCTAGCACAGAATTCAGCCCACCTACTAACTCAACGGGAAGACCACCTTTTCCTGACAGTAGGAATCTACTCTCAAATACTTGGACAGAAGAGTGACTAGAGCGGGCCTGAACCAGATATCTACTTGAGGACACACTGTCTGTGCTTAATGATTTGTGTAATTTGGCATGAGGCAGCTCCCCGATGAACGTGCAGAAGCAGAGATGTGCTCCGGAGGCAGCCAGTGAATCACCCTGCCGCAGTCAGGTGCTTGCTTTAGACGCTGCAGAGTGTAAGGTGTGTAACATCTGATGTTTTCACTTCGGTCTTATGTCTCATTTTTGTCGTGCAACGGTTGTGTCATTTGCTTGGGGCTTGTTCCCCACATTTTGTGTCATGACAGAAGGATTTCATATTATTAAATGTCACCTTTTGAATTGTCAGCTTCAGGGACTGTTTTCTTCACTCATTATTTGGAACAAAACTGTCTAATAAAGCATCACTTCAAAATTTATCTCATAGTTTAGAAACCTACATCTGAACACTCGTTTGTGGAACTGCAACGTTGGTACAAGCTTTGGACTCAAGTGAATGCCTCTAATGTAGGCATACAAATAATTGTATGTAGTGAGTGTGAAGAGAGAAAAGTCCTGTAGGACTGAACTCTCTTTCCATTTCTTTGTGTTGTTACAGAAGACCTTTTCGTCTGACTAGGACAGCAATTTCACTTACCTAGTACAAGAATTATATCTAAGAGAGTAAAATTTCAGTGGTACAGAGTTGTTGGATATGAGGGTCTAATTTATTAAATCAGCAGTTATCACGAACCTTCTGCCTTTACTAAGAATGAGATTTAGCTCTGGTTTTGCACCCTAGAATTCTATTTGTGGAGCCAATGTCATTCTAGATTTACCTAGTGTTCCCTCTTTCTGCTAAATCGTGTAGAATCCTGGATTATGGGATTCCTGGAAAGCTGAGGCACCTCGTCTCCTGCTAACTTAGTTTTATGTCTTCCAGTTAGGAATGACCACTCCCAAATTGATCCCTTTAAAGAAAGATGCATGTGGTATTTATTTTGGGTATTAGAAGGACTTCATGTGCATCATGATAATTTTTGTTGTGCTTTGTTTTAGTTTAAATGGACCATCTAAATCTGCATTGTATTTGTTTATATGATTAGCTTGAAGCCTAAACAACTTCGAGGTTTTCAAATGAATGTACATTTTATTAGTAGATTCCAGGGACTCAGATTAGTACATCTTTAGAGGTGGTATGCCTTGGATATAAATAAAAATTTGACTTGGGCACTGAATTTTCTCTTGGCAGCCTTTTCTGGTATTAATTTCTTGCTCGAGTTTCTGACACTGTATGTGTTGTAATACTCAATCACAGCTTACACAAACAGAATTTTACTATATCCACAGAGTCTTCTGTGTATTTTCATCCATAGTTTTAAAATGCCCTACCCTAGAATTTGGTAAAATTGTTTCAGCATTTATATGCATGCTTTTTTTTTTTCTTAATGAATACATCGTATTCATGTAAGTAATATTCAATAAGTCATATCCAAGTCATAATATATATACACACATGTATAATAATTTGGAGGAGAATATTAAGAAATTTGCTCTAAGTGGGGGGAGGGGGTTGCTGCTTTGAATGCCAGCTCTGAGACAGCAGAAAGGGCCAGATAATTTTGCACTCTAGTTTCAAATCAATGTAGCCAGGTAAGCATGCACAGGAAAACTGACTCATTAGTGTAATAAGTTGAATATACTGATGCCAAAAAAGGCCTTTAAAAATAATTATACTACATAATTTCATTTTGGTACAACTTGGCGGGCGGGGGGGGGCAAGCGAAGGGGGAAGTTGAAGTTAACATTTGTTCCTTCCAAGGTCTCTCTTCTCTGAATCAACGTGCCCTTTTGTAGAAGCCACTGTCTACACACCAAGAACTGCCAACTGTTGAGACTCACTTGCGCTATTCATCTCTTAACCACAAGTAGCTGTCAGCAGTACTGCTTAACTTTTTAACTTCCCGGTCTGCAGTGCTATATAGCCAAAAAAAAAATCTGATTAGGAAAACACAAATTCCTAGTGGTAACGACTCTTAGATGATTAAATTGTAGTTTCTCCTGAATGTTGTGAATCAAATGGAACATGATTAAGCAGTGTGCACAAATACTAAATATTAGTCTGAAAAAGTTGTGGATCAGTACTGCTCAGCATAACTGCTAGGAAATCAGGCTCTCCATGAGGAAAAAGCTAAGCAAATATGCAACACAGTTAGATTAGAACGAGTGCAGATTATTTTTCATCAAACATTTTCATCAAAGCTTGCCTGTGTTAACAATAGTATGTCACATTTGACTCCTTCTGAAATACAATGATTTATGGTTCACCTGATATTTAAATTGGAGGAGTGCAAGGGAGAGAACAATTTTTTCAACATAACTCTTCCACTTAGTTACTAGATAGTTACCCTAAGTCTAAACATAAAACAGCAAATGAAATGGAGCAATTTAACAATCTCAGGTGCACAGTACAAAGTCTGTGTTCTATTTCCACATTAACGCCTTTGATTCATTGATACTTTTTTTTAATGAAGTAGGATAGAGCTCATCACTGTGCCACACAATTGCTTCAGAAAGAATGTTTCCTGTTGGAGTCTCTCAAAACACTAAAATCATTCTTCTGCAAGCTCCCAAGTTTAACTTCATGAAGTTATGCAGTGGCATGGGCTTGCAGTCTTTTTCATCACAAAAAAATACACCATGGTCATTGTTTAGAAACAGGTGAAATGAAAGTACATTTAACATTTGAACATAGAAACCATTGTCAACTTTCTCCTTTGAAAGTATGTGAGGCCATTACGAAAGAAAACTGATAGTTAGATTAATGGTAAAGTGCTATAGGAATTTGTCATCTCTTCACTTTGCCTATGAGAATGTATTTCATGTCTTTTTTTTTTTTTTTTAATACGTATGTATGGTTTCATAGGAAAGATCGGGATCTCATTAGGATGTAATCTTTAGAAACACTGTAGTTCAGTTTCACAGCTTTCTGCTCTTTTATCCATTATTCCGAAGTCTCTGTGGATGAAACTGATGCTGCTTTTCTCTGCTTTTCAAAGGAACTATGTGAGCATTTTACCTTCAGGTTTTTCCTTGCATTTGCCAGCCTGTAGACTACTGATAGATTTTTGTAGCCAATTACTATATTTAAATTGATGTTGCTGTTTTGTCAGCTGCTGTTCTGCAGCCTTGATGGCAAAAGTAGACATGGGGGAAGGGATTGTTTTGTCAGGATGAATTTCAAGCATAAGGAATATGTTAAATTGACAGCATTGCAAACCAAAGTCTTCTCACTGCCTGTGTCCTTGCAGTGTTCACAGGTCTTTCTTGTGCCTCTTCCCCAGCTCAGGCCTAACATTAAGTTCTGTTTGCTCTTCTTTTCTATTGTTACTTGCTTTGATCACATTGCACCTAGCAAATGTAAAGCTGCTGATGCTTCGTGACAAGTTTTTAGTGCCTGAACCTGAAGTACTAACTTGGAAGTATTTTCCAGGCACAGCTTACAAGACAAGCATCAACCAATTGTTGGTGGTTCTTACTGGTTCATGTAATTAGTTGTAGCTGCTGGGAGCCCAAAATAAAACTTTTGAAGTCTTAGCCGTTATGTAAAAGACAAAGCGGTGCAACTATTTGTGGCATCTGGGTCTATTGATTTACTGCAGCCCGTCAGTCTTAGAGGGGTGTGCTGCTACGTCAGCTCGCGCGCTCTATTGTTTCAACCGCTGTGGCCTTTGTGTTTGATCCTGCCAGTGCTTGCGTCAGTGATGCATATCATCGCCTGCGTGATGTCAAAGTGTGGGTGTTCTGCTATAGAGCCATAGTTAACCTAATGTGCTGCAGTAAATCCTGAATGCTATTTCCTCCTGGGGATAACGGTGATTCATCGCCGTTCACATTAGACTAATGCTAAGTATAGCAGCGCTCATGAGCCGCAGTAGCCACACAGATGAGTATCAAAGTCATTGCAGCTTTCTGAGCGCCAGGCCACAAAGTGTGTGTTTGCAAGCAGATCCGCTGGCGCACCTCCTTTCTTAGGTGTAAACTGATTAGCAGTTCAGCTAAAGGTAAATCCCGTGGAAGCACTGGGGCTGGGGCAATCCTTTATAACTTCATTATGCGAATTACCGTAAGAGCTTTCAGCTAAAGAACTTGGATCACGCCAGTTTGCCGGGCGGTAGACTACAGCGCAGAGCGGAGCGGCTGCGCGGCGGCATGGCTCGGGAACCCTCCCCCGGCGGGGACGGTGCCCCCCGAGAACCCGCCGCGCCCGCTCCCTGAAGCCCCGGGCGGCAGCCGGCCCGGCTCCCGGCGGCGGCGCGGGCAGGGCGGAGCGGAGCAGGCCGCGGGGCGGAGCGCGGCGCGGCGGAGCGGGCAGCCGCGCACCTGAGCGCCCCGCCCCGCCTGCCGCGGCGCGCCGGGGAGCAGCCGCCAGCCCGGGCCCGGCCCGGCCCGGCCGCTGCCCACCCCGAAATGAGCGGTAAGGTGTCCCGGCCGCCCGGCTCGGCCGCCGCGGTGAAACACGACAAGCGAGCTGCGGCGGTGCGGGAAAAGAGACGCGGGGGAGCCGAGCGCTTGCTCAGCCCCTCTGTGGGTGAGGCGGGCGCCGGTCGGGCCCGGGGAGCTGCGGGGGCCCCCCCGGCGCGGCTGTGGCTGGCAGGAGGCTGCGGCCAGCCCCGGTTTTGTAAGAGCGGGGGCATGGGCGGTCAGTGCCCCGGAAGAGCATCCGCCGGGGCGGGCGGGGGGCGGGCGCCGCCAGCGGGCCGCTCACCGGGAGGCTCAACGTGGAGCGAATGGTGGAAAGAAAAAGAAACGGACTCTCCGTTAGGCAAGCGGTGGCGGTGTCCTCAAGTGTTCAGGAGTTGCTATCTTTAGATCAGCTTGTCACGATCCTCGCGGTCACGCAGCGCTGTTGGTTTTGCTGCGCGGTTATTGTAGCTGCAATGAGCATGGTGGGGTTTTTACAGCCTCCTCAGACAGACGCGTTGGAGAATTTCACCGGCTGTTGCTGGGGGGCCGAGGTATTCCTCCCATTATTGCAATTTTTTAAATATATTTCCTGTTTCAGGGCACATACTCTGAGTCTTATGTGATCTTTGGTAGGCGCCTTGATTTTTATTTTTTTTAAAGTTAGGACAAAATGCTTACATAGAGACTTAGCAAGCTTTCTCTTTCGTAGTAGTGAACCACTGAATTTCAGGACAATAATAAACTGAAGGTGTGGTGAAACATCTGTTTCAGTTGAGTTAAATAAACCTTTACTGTGTTTGATGAGTCATTTTTCAAGAATAAAGTATAAGTATGTATTGTCTCCCACAATACTTTTCTACTTCTTACATAAAAGAACTTATATACCTAAAAGTATACAGATGATTTGAGACCTCCTCTTACAACAGTCATCAACATTTATAATATAGTGATTTGGATGAAGTCAATTCCATTTATGTGCAATACAGCAAATAAGGTCTTTGCTTGACGCAAATTCCTGATTGTTGTTTGCTGGCACTTTATAATCAGTCTCACCTTGTGGTAAAACACACTGGCTGTGTCATGCACCAGTCTACCCAATACCTAAAAGCATGAAAATTCCTCTTGCAGTGTATTTCGCTGAAGTAGAGCCAAGATCTTCACATTAGTTGCTCTTAAAAAGAAAAAAAAATAATCTGCTTTTGTATTGTATTAGCATTTTATCTTTAGAGACAGGAAAGGTTTGGGGTTTTTTTAAAAATTTTTGCAGGTAGTAATATGCTTTCTGTCAAGAAATCAGTAATTTAACTGTAAAGATCCTATGTTCATTAAAAGATATATAAAGTCTGCCAACTTTTTTTCCATGCTTTCCATTTTCTTGAATGTTCTTTTGCAGTCTAAACTCATTCCACAGCCACTTGCAAATCTCATCAGAAGTAAATTAAGAGTTCAGCCTTACACCTTGAATATTGAAAGTATATTTTCATTCATTCTGGAACTTTAAAGTGCTGAAGATGGCATGCACATTTTCCAACTATGAATTTTACTGTAACACTGTAATGTTTTTTCAGGTTCATACCTTGCCTTTATTTCTTTATTTTTGTGACCACTAGATTATGGCTATACTGAAAATGGCTTTGTGGATCAACCTTTATACTGGATTGGAGAAAACTACTTTTTTTTTGGTTTAGAGAAATTAAAGCACTAAATAAGTGAATTTTAAAAGTATTCTTAAACTATATTCTTTAGACCTTTAAAGCAAAACAAAAAAAAGCCAAATGCAGAAATACCCACCAGTTCACAAAGAAACAGGCTGTTCATGTTACAGTTCCTTCATCCCCCAAAGCTGCTGAGTTTGCTGTAAAAAGCTCCAGTAACTGTGGTCTTAATTCTCAATTTACGTGAAACTTACATAGCTTAAAATGAAAAACCTCCAAGTAAGCAATCCAAGATATAAGCTGTGTAAAATCTGCCCTCTTAGGTAAGAACTTAAACCATTATTTGGCTGAATGGTAATTTATAACAAATATACTTCCATTACTGTTGAAGTTTTTGAATTTATTGTAAGCTAATGTTCTAAAACACTTTCAGTATCTCTTCTGCTGCTTTTCACTTTCATTTCTTTGTAGCCTTTCGTACTCAGGAGAAACTTTCTCTGAAACATTTTTGAGTTTCAGCTGAGCAAAAAGACACAAAGAAGGTTCAGTTCTCAATTTGTAGTTTGCTGTAGTCTTTATATTCTTTGCTGCTACACAGTTCAGTTAATCTTCCGGTTAAGACCTTGTTCTTAAAAAGTCTCTTCCTCCCCATCCTCCAGTTGTGGGTTAATGCTTTGTTGAGAATAAAGCTGTGGTTCTTTTTAGGTAATACTGTCTCTTCTTGTAAAGAAGTTTCTATAGTATGTGTAATAAAGGTGGATTGCATGCTACTTTTTTAAAGAATGCTTTTTCTTCCTTTTCTCTGCTCTTGGCATTCGGACATAGTTACTTTTATTTTTCTGTCAAGTTCATACTTATAAGAATGAGGTACGCAAGTCTTGTGTACCGTACTTCGCATTTACTTAGCACTTTCCATTTGCAGATCTTAACTGAGTTTTAAACGAACATTAATGTGGAGTTATGGATACCCTTTCAGAAATATTACTGAAAATTCAGGAAGAGTTGGTTTGGTGCTTTTGGTACCTTCACTACACTGAACTAGCAATTTGGAGAATGCAGCTTGAAGTGTCCGAATCCCACTTGCCACAGAACCTGGTCAGATTATATTGTGTTTCAGTATTTCTTTAATTATTAAACTTCAGCGATTGTTGCCTTATGTATTTTAAACACAAGAATGTAAGGACACCTGTAGGCGGTCCCGCTTGAAGCCTCTGCCAGTGTGTTTGTTGTCCTAGAGGCCAGTATCAAATATTAAAGGAGAGAGTGCGAGGACAGGGCAGGCACACTGAGTAACTTTCTTGTTTCGAGCCTCCTGCACCAAAAGAAATACTTGTATTTTTTTACAGCTCTTAATGGATTACTTCTCTTAGTTTGGTTAACTTCTTCTGAACCTAACCTTTCATTTCCACGATGTTCTTAAAGCAAGGAGTTATACAATTTAGTTGTGCATTTTGTGAGAAAGTCCTTGTATCTGTTTTAAAAATTTTGCCTGGTGATATAATTTAGTATCTCTGGCTTTTGCACATGAGAAACCATGAATGATCTATCTTCCCATTTTTAGGCAGTTTGTGGGTGCTTTTTTTATAGGTCTTTCACTATTTCTCTGCTGCAAGTCTTTTTATGTTTAACCATCTTCAGGTGGAAGAATCCTGGTCTTTTTAGTCTTTCCTGATAAACAGGTGGAAAGCCACTGTAAACTTCTCTTTTTTTGTGTCCTTTTCTAGTTCTGTGTGTTCTTTTTGAAAGGTGGAGACGAGCATTGCACATAGGTATTGAGGTACAGTGTGGATTTATAGCATAGTGTAATAATGTTTTCTGCTTGTTCACCGTTAGTACTGGTTTTTAATGTTCTCTTTCCTTCTGCAAATGCCACTGAACAGTGCTTGGCTGGCATTTCCTTAGAAATATATGTAGTAACTCCATAGTTGCTTTTTTGCAGCTAACTTATGGCTTACTGTTGTAAACAAATACTTCTGTTGTTTTTGTCCAGGTGCATTACTCTTTACTTATCAGCACTATTTTTTGTGTGTTTTCATCGTCTGGTCATTGAGTACTGTGAGCTCCTTTGCAGCTTTCTGAGTGCATACCAAGGATTTGTCACCTTGCTGTTCATTCCCTTGTCCAGAGATTTTGTTAATGCATTGAATAGATTCATCTCTGCATGCCTCAGGGATTCCTTTGGTAACTCGAGGCACTTTGAAAGCTGATCACTTCTCTTCTTTGTTCCCAGTTCTCAAGCTATTCTTGAGAAGCCCTTTTTCCTTTTTAGCCAAAGGCAGCGTTATCTCTTTTAGAGTCTTTGAGAAAGATTGTGAAAAGCTTTTTGAAAATCCAAGTATGTGACAACATCCCTGTGCTCTTTGAAGGTATCAGGTTTTCCAGGCAGGACTTTATCTACAAATGCCACCTTAACACATCCCCTTTCTGTCATATTTATTTAAGTGTCTGCGAACTCTGTTGTTCCCATTTGCATGGTACAAGGGTCATCATGGTATCACAACCTTTCCCATTAGCAGGAGCACACTTACTGGTTTGTAACGCATTGGCTTTCTCCGTGACCTTAAGTTAGTGTCCTGTTTGCCACCTCTCTCTCCTCTGGTTCTGAGACCACTTGAGGTGATAAGTCTATAGTAACAGAGCAGCAATTTTGTAAGTAATTTTCTTTGCATCGCTTAACTGAATACTATCTGATTTCAGCAATTTATTTCAAATATGGGGAGTTTGTTTCTGGTTTAAAGTCTCATGTGTTCTTTTCGTCTTGGGACATTTCTTTGGACTTTTGACATAAGCTTTTTGTGAGTTTACTGGCAGAGAAAGATCTGCTGGGCGATTTTTTAAAAATTTAGTTTCTGAAGTTTTTTTGACCGTTTCTTAGATTTCCGAGAGTGCCCTTTGCTATAATTTTATCTGCACAGTTCATTGCCTTTGTTTATCCATGTTATCTTGTGTATTTTTCACAGAGACTTTGCAGTTCAGTGTGTTCTTTGAGCTTTCTTAACTTATTAATTGGTGCTGTACTGAATATTTCTGTAACCCGTTTAGGTCCTGCTCAGGTTCCAATGATGTCCCCAAATGGTTCAGTGCCTACTATTTATGTGCCTCCTGGATATGCCCCACAGGTACGTCCCTTCACTTGATTGTTTTTTTTTTTCTTTTCATGCAAGTTAAGCGAGTAGAACCAAAATAGCTACTTCAGTAAATTGATGTGTCAAGTTTCAGAGTTGCTGTGGACAAGCACGTAAATAAGGGGAGATGCCCCATAGTATCTCTGCGATGGGAGACTTTTCATGCTCCATATGTGCTTGTTTAGTTATATATTTACTACTTAAATGACAATAACGAGCACAGTTCCTTGTTGAGTTCAGGATCTTAATGTACTTGATGCCCTCTGAATATAAAGTACAACTGTGACCCAAGTAGTTCATTATGTAGGACCTGTACTGAATTGTAGGTTAGTGGATGTTTTCTTTTGGCACCGATATAATTTCATATACATACATAGTTCATGTCTGGGAAGCTCCCTGGAGATAAGGAGTAAAACAGATCAGTTAGAAAAAGTGTGGCAAACAACATGGAAAAAATGTCAGCTGTCCATTTGGGATAAATTATTGTATAATATGGGTTTCCACAACTTATCTTAAAATAGGGCTCTGATTTTCTGTGCTATGTGGTTCCTAATTTAGATACCTGAAAATTGAATGTGAGCTAGATAACCTGGACATCCTTTCAAGTAGATTAAAAAGGTGATTCCTCTTGGCTATTTTTGACACCTCTATTATAATGAGATGTGTGGCCTTCTAGATGGTGTCTCTTTCTTCCCCTCAACTACAGAACGAGCCTAGGGCTTGGTAGATCAGACCTGGAAGTTAGAGCAGATGAATATCACTCTCCATAATGTATTTCTCGTGATGTTCTGTTGTTGTGACCAGCCTACATCTGACTCGGTATGCACTCCATGGTGTATACAATAAAGAGGCCACAACACGTCAAATACAAAAAAACCCCCAAAATATCCAGCAGATGTTACACAGATTATCTGAACTGCATTAAAAAATTGTCCTTTAGCAAAAGAAAAGGCTGTTAGGTAAGGCAGGCTAATGTTCAGTGGGTTTGCCTTTCATCTGTTCAAAGTTGGCTGATAAGTAGATTCAAGCATCCTTCATAGTTTTCTGCCCAAACAGGCAGAAAAAAAATTAATTTGAAATAATCATGCAAGTCTAATTATCTTTAGGTCATAGTAAAAAGTCTTGATTCCTATTTAGAATTCATTTTTAAAGAGCTGAAAGAATTCTTGAGATAAGTGAAATTCTGAGTTTTACCATACTTAGTAAATTTCAATTGGTGAAGTACTTAATTTTTAAAAAGTCGTGTAGCCGGTGACAGTTGGAATAATCTTTTGAAATTACTTGATCCTTCCTTTGAGGACAGCTTGCCACAGACAGGCTGTAGGACTGGGCCTTGCTGGGACACACGGGTTTGCCTTCCCTTGGAGCTTGTTAGCACAGGCAGGTGTTGTGCTAAGACAGCTCTGACTCTTGAACCAAAGGTGCCTCACGTCTATAGACGAGCTCAGAGTACAGGTGGAATGAGCTCATGTCTGGTGTTTTCAGCTGAGTAGAAGTATCAAAGTCCAGGAAAACCTGTAGTTTATAAGGCTTCTGAATTATTTACTGCTGACAAAACATACCAGATGTTGTGGTTTATGATGGAAGTTCCTGTTACAAGCCACAAGATTCGATGCTAGTCTTGCAAACAGGAAAGTCTTAACACTGTAGAGCTAAGAGTTATCCCAGACTTAATACACTCCCAGCAAAGTAACTTAGATGATTTCTTCAGGCATAGTGTATTTTTAAATGTCAGCAGCTCCAGATATGTTTTGAGAGAAACTGGAAACCAGCTAAATGTCTAAAGCCATCAGCCTGGAAGAACAACATCAGCATAACCAGCTTTTGTCTATCCATTTTCATTTAGTTCTATTATGCCTCTACTTGCTTCAGTCCGTGTTTGGCAGTGATACAGCATACTGTCCTCTGTTGGAAGCTGGGGATAACTACAGTATAAAGCATATTTATTTTTCCTATATCACATAAATAAAAAACAATTAATAAATTTATTTACTTCTCCCTCCCTTTCTTTTTGTAACCGTAGTTCTAAAACTCTGAAGGAAAGCACATCTCTACTCATCCTTTCTAAGCTGTTTGTATTCATTGTCTGTAGGGACTTTTCCAGAGATGTTTGGTTGGCTTTCTCAACCAAGCAGGCCTATGCCAGAACTATGTGTTTTGCTAGCACAATAAGGATAATAGATAAAGAACATGTTTATTTTTTAACTTAAGGTGATATACTTGACATGGTGCACTTACTGCTTTTTAGAGGGTTTTTATGTGTAGTTGCCTGGTAGGGGCCTACCATTGAGTTCACGTTGGATTTCGAGGCACAGTTATAGACTTGTCAGACTCTTCATTTTACACTATTAAGCTTAAGGTCCATACTGCTATGAATTTATTATCTATTTCTGAGTTACTCAGGCTATTAGCAAACCCAAGAGAACAAATAAATTGTAAACTAAATAGCCTGGTTTTTATGGAAGCTGCTTCCTGTATAATCTGAATCTGCTCATAAAATCATGATTTTTTTGTGTGTGTTAGCAAAAAGGGCTTGAATTGTTAAAACTACATTTCAGCGTTTAGAAAATTTCACTGGACTGAATTTGACACAGAGCTAAGACCAGACACTGTTGTGCCTTTTCTCTCACAATTTATGCAGAGTGAGGTCCATCCCCCCACCAAATCACTTCTAGGGAGCAATCTACTTGTTATGCTGTAGAACGAATCCTAGGAGCAGTGCAGCATACAAGCAATGTGAATGAGGGTAGAAACAAGACCCTGGGGAGAAGCTAGGCTCATGCCATAAATATACCTGGTTCTTTATAAGATGTTACAGTTAGATTTTTTTTTTATAATGGTCTTTTTCCCAATCACATTGCGAAATTAATGGCATTGTTGCAGTTAACACGCTTAGCGTAGGTAGCCTTTTATTTGTGCCTTTTTTTTTTCTTATGCTCTCCGATTTTCCTTTTCTTACATTTAAGGGTTTTAGCGTTCCTAGTTTTGTTTAAGTATCTTTAGAAACATACCTTTCAGACTGTCATTATTCTTTCTGTGCGTGGTCTCTCTCACCGTACAGGTCATTGAGGATAACGGTGTTCGAAGGGTTGTGGTGGTTCCCCAGGCTCCAGAATTTCATCCTGGTGGTCACACAGTGATACACAGGCCTCCGCACCCCCCACTGCCTGGCTTCCTTCCTCTTCCAGCCATGATCCCCCCTCCACCTCGTCATATATACTCGCCCGTGACAGGAGCTGGTGACATGGCAACGCAGTACATTCCACAGTATCACACCTCACAAGTATATGGGGATCTGGGTAAGTAGCTTATAGAACAGGGGTGTAAACTCAGTTTCACCGAAGGCCACATCAGCCTCGTGGTTGCCTTCAAAGGGCCAAATAAAATTTTAGGACTGTATAAATGTATAAATGCTCTGAGCAACTTGATTTAGTTGAAGATGTCCATGCTCATTGCAGGGGGGTTGGACTAGATGACCTTTGAAGGTCCCTTCCAACCCAAACTATTCTATGATTTGCCCAGGAAAGCAATGCAGGGAGGGTTTGTAGTGACTTGGCTGGTGTCTTCCCCTGAGATTCAGCATTTAAATCCACACCTGAGCACTGTTCTGAGATATTGTGTCTTGCAAATATCCTGTTTGACGCATGAAACATGAATTCTTAGTATTGATTATGAAAAAAAATTGCTATTTTTCACAAAAGTGTATGCATTTAGTGCAGTGTCCCTATTGAAGTCTAACTCGAGTCATCAGATACCACCAGCCTTAACTTAATAACTGTACTTGAAGCTGTCTTTGGTCGTTCTATCGACATCTGCCTTTAATTCTGTTCAGTGGCAAAATGTATGTGTCTGTTAACTCAGGGATTGGGTTCTTAGATTAATATTTACCTTTCTGGTAGACTTGCTTTTCTTAGATAAACTGCTATAAAGCAGGTGCCAACTTTGAAAGACTTTCAGAGAGCTGTGCCACGTTGCTGTTTTTAGAGAAAGAAGCTAGAAGCTGAGGAGGGGGAGACTGAACACAAATTTGTCATGTTGCTGTAGATGCATAGATTCCCAGTGTTCTGTGATACTACTAAAATAATCTAAAAATGTCCTCCATATAGTCACTGTCCTTAGTCATGATGAACAAAGCTATCAGATAAGAATATACCGATGTCCTGATCTTTCTGGAATTCTTAGTGTTTCTGTATTCTTAAGTTGAACTTCATTTCTTCCTTGCACTACTTTGATAAAGTACATTATTAGATACTCTTCGGGTGCTTATTTATAGTTTTATTAATTTCTTGATTTCCTGTAGATGGCAGTTGTTTGCTTTTCATTTGCTAAATTAAGAGATTGGAGCGTGATAATTAAATGCATAAAAGATAAAGGATACTTCTTCATCAAATACTTAAGTGAATAATATTTTTTAGATTTCCGCCGCTAGGTTATATCTCCTTAAATATGAATTCAGTAATAATTTGCTAAACTGCTAATGTAAAAATAAAAATTGATAAAGTGGGATTCTTTGTTTTTGCTTTGTTTTAAATATATGTGTTAGATGCCCTTGTATTTAGGGAATTAGAGGGCTAGGGATGCTTTAATTTGTTATGTATTTGCTACAGATTTCATGTTTAATTTTGGACCACTGACTTTGGCTATGGCTTTCAGAAGTCAAAGCCCATGGTTAGGCTCCTATATGAGGAATCTGAATTTAAGAGAAGGAAAAAAAACCCCCAGAAGCTCTTAAAGCATGCTGATTCTCTAACAAGAGCACCTAAATCTCTAATGATAGTAAAAATCAAATTTCTAAATAGTCACAGCTGGTCTAGTAGTTCTCTGTCAAATTTTGTGGGAATTAAGCTGACCTAAAAAAAAAGAAACCGAAAAGTTCTTGAATTTTGTGATTTTTTTCCTTCTCGCAAGGAAGTTTTTATTTGATCTTGTTTTCTATACTTCCTCATACATAAGGAATGACAAATAATGAACTTCATTCTTCAGACTGAATGATCCAACTTACCTTAAAATGGATATATTCTATTGCTGGCTTTGAAGGATATATTTTTTTGAAAGCTTTCCTCATTTATTATGGATAGGGTTACACTGAGGAAAGAGTTGGTGCCATGTGGTGCACAGTTTTTAAGTCTTGAGTTAGTAAGCTGTTTCTAAGCATAAAGGCAAATGGATAAAATGTTACAATTGGACCGAAAAGTTCATCAATCTGCAATTTATTTGTTTTCATCAGTCTGGTACTGACTGTTTGCCAAAGCCACGTTCTGGCTTTGGAAATGGGACTTTGTTGATACTGCAGCAGCGCTTGGGGTTACTGTGCACAGGTGTAGTGTACTTACAAGACCCAGCCATGCTGTCTTCAATCTTCTAGTGTCTTTCAGTTGTCCAGTGCTTCTGGGGGAGTTTTCCCTGTTGATTTCTGCTAAAGCACTTTTAAAGTATTAGAGCTCTAGTTGCATTCCAAAACTTTAAACTTCTGTATTTTCTGTTCAGCATTAGAGCAAACCTCCTCCTGTGTAATAAAGTAACACATTTTTTCTGTGTTGACTTTATCCTGTGCCTTACAGCTCAAGGAAGATTACAGAAACATTTTAAGAATAATTTTTAAGTAGAAAAAAAGGTGTGGGAAGGAAAGATTACACTTCCTTCCCTAACATGTTTTTAATGTCCAATTGGTGTATGTTAGTTTATCTGCTGGAAACTTCAGTTTTCCAATAGGAGCAGAGACCTAATTTTAAACACGAGTGTGCACTTAAAGCACATAGCATTTTTAGCAGTATTTTAACTGCATTCTGTTCTTAGTGATTTTTTTTTCTTCTTTCATTTAGATACTCTGCCTGCTCATGGAAGATCCAACTTTAGAGATGAAAGGTCTAGTAAAACATACGAAAGGTTACAAAAAAAATTAAAAGATCGACATGGAACTCAGAAGGATAAGTTAAACAGCCCTCCATCGTCTCCTCAGAAATGTCCTTCTCCTACAAGTGAACATAATGGACTTGCAAAAGGACAGGATGCAGCTGGAATAAGCACAGGTTCTACCAAAAGCAAGTCTTTGGGTAAAGGAAAAAGCAATTCTCAGACAGACACAGAAGTAGAAGGTAAGGGTTAACAAAAATAACGTATATGTGTTATGCAAGTCCAATGTCTGGCAGAGTATTTGTAGATAGAGCAACACACTTTGAACTTGAGTGATAGCCCATAACTGTCCTGACTTACGTAGAATGGAGTTAAGAGCGATCAACCCGCTCCTCATATTGGGACAATAGGCCTAAGAGAACAAAACTACTGACTGCAAGTCTCCATATAGATTTGAGCAGATCTTATTAGGCATACTTAATAACACTGTCTAAAGAAAATCTGTGCTTTATCCGGAGTTGTTGGTGCTTACATTTTAAGGAATCACTGAATATCGATGGCCTGCTTGATATTGCAGAAAACATGGACAGAACCAGGTATCTGATACAGGAAACCTACATTCAACTCCTTAAAGAGGAATATTTTGTAAAAGAGATACCGTTGTTATATGACATTCACATAATGCCTGTCCCTACCAACTCATTATTGAAGGCCCTTGTTAGCAAGAGACTGGTCCTCACACTAATCCATGTGAGTTCCTGTTTTGTAAGACACTTCCATAGGGACTGTCTTTATTATTAATAACTTCATTTCACCATAAATAGACTGAATTCACTCAGTCTGGGTCATACAGTCGTCAAATCTGATGATGTCACTGTGCAACTTTCAGGTCACTGGCATAGCACTTCAGATTCAGAACTCGAGGACAGAGAATTGTGGTCAGTCTAGTACTATTTTCTCAGAACAGGGAGTTGTAACTAATGATCCTGAGGGAAATAAACCATGTTTTTCTTAACTCATTGAAGTTTTCTTTGAGATTATGATTTTTCACCCATGTATGTTAGGCTGCTGTAGACCAGAGGAATGTGAAGGAAGTGAGTCCAACTAAGACCAGGAAATCTCAACCTAAAAAAGCTGTTTAAAAACCTGTGTAGATGGTATCCTGTGAAAGTTTAGTGCCAAGGGACGCCTTTGAGATACAACCAGAATTCAGAAGTTGGGAACTGTTGCTTCAAACTTGAATGAATACTTGTCACTGTAGTTCCAGAGTGGCATTTGTCTTGGCTTTAGATTACTTTCTGTTAGTTGGTATTTATCTGTGAGCTAACTTTACCAAGGCACAGGTGATAAAATGTACTATTATTTACATGTGTTATGAAAATTATATTAATTGTTCCTTAGAAGTATTGTATATGAAAAATTGAAAAGTCCACTTTTCAAAATTATTTATTTCAGGGGGCATTTTGGATAAATATGTATGGTAACTTAGATTTGTGATAACAAACAGAAGCCAGAAATGCATTAAATTAGTTATTAAATGTAGAAATATAAAGTTCTAAACAGATTTGACATGTTTTTAAAATAATTTTATCAGGCTTTGTTTTTCTTTCATTTTTCTTTATAGTTTAAGGCAAGTTAAGTGAATTTAAGAAGCCTGGCCACACCTTCAAAACTGAGTAGCCTGTTCACTTACACGATTGAGATAATAAAATTTTAATGTTGTGTGAGAAAAAGCACATAAAACTCTTTCTATAAACTTAGTGACTCCTCGATAAAGCTCAGCTATACCTTCAGCTGAACCAAAACACCTTAGGGTCTTTCCCTGAGATGTAACTGAAGGCTAAGCCAAGGTTTCCCCTTGCAATTGAGGGAGGCCAACAGTGTTGCCAGCAATCCTCCACATGATGTGTAATAACATATTTAAAGTACTGTAACTTGACTGCGTCTACACGCGAAATCTACAGAAAATATCTCAGCTTAAGATCTTCAGAGCAGTAGTTAGTTTAAAGTTATACATTAATGAAAGATAACTGGGCTTTCTGTATTCCATTGAGTCATAGAACAGATTTAGAAATAGTTTTATCTAACAACTTCTTTGGGAGCTTTTTTGGTTTTATGTTGCTCTAGATGGATGCAAGTTGTCAAGGTGTTCTATTTTATATGTACTTTAATCTATGGACAGTTGTTGAATTTGAAGAATTTTTTCACTGTAAAGTCACTGAACAATATTCATAGGTACTTTTTATTTGTTTTTATTTTGTTTTTTAAGAAAAGGATGAAGAAACAAAAGCACTTGAAGCACTTCTTTCTAATATAGCCAAGCCAGTGGTAAGTAAATAACGCTTTCCATAAAATCAGAAGGTATCTGTTGCTAGTTTATACAATTACAGCTCCTTCTCTTTCTCAAAGTTGAAATGAGCTTTAACTTCCTGCACTAAAGAAAATTCGCTTGATTTCCAGTCACTGAAATGTAAATGACCGAAGTAATTTTCAGTATATTAACATTTATGAAGCTAGAATTGTCTTGATAATTTTTTTTAATGGAATTCTTCTTCTTGGCCACTCTGTGAAATCTCAGCATTAACAGAATTATAAAAAATATAAATAGAAAGAGCTTGTAACATCGCCAGTAACATAATGATGATGATGCTTAACATAAGATGATGGCTAACATCATCTCTTACTGTAAAATCCGTTCTCCATTTCCTGTAACGTTGTTTAGTTTTAACTGTTCGGGAAACAACTTTACACACCAGGTATCTGTAGGCATGAGAGAATCCTCCTGAGGTTTTGGAAACCTCACCAAAAAAAAGAGGTGTTATTTGAAAAGTAAAGAAAAAGTATGGCAGATTTCACAAAGAATCTCTGATACTTCCAGGGAAGAGAGACAAAATTCACCAAGGAAGGTGACTGTCAGCAAAGGGCTTCTGACTGACTTGCTTGAAAAATCTACCAACTTCTTTTCAGTTTGTAAAATTGTAATTCGTAAGCTCTGTGTAGAGAATCTGTAAAGCACTGTTGCCAAAGGTAGCAGTTTCTTTGATTTTACAACAGACTTGTGTTCTTTTATCATCTGGGCCTTCCCTGGTCCTAACCCTTCTTTGAGGATTTGCACAGCTTTTCCAAAAATCTGCACCTCAGTCCTCAGTCCACCAGCTTGTTTGGGTAAAAACAGTCTGTGTTCCCTATTACAAGCTACAAAAAGTCCATACAACTGAAACTCCAGGAGGAGCTTGCCATGGGTTTGTCTGGTCAGTTGCTTCCCCCATAATCAGGCAGCCCTGCTTTTCATCCTTTGTCCTCAGTTTACCATACCACACACACATAACTAATAAAGAAGATAAAAGTTTTATGGAAGGAAGGACGTATAGAGGAAAGAAGATGAAGAACGAAAGAAGCTCAGATGATCATTAGGCTTTCAACATTTCCATTTGTCAGCTACATACCTTCTCCCTTTCACCTCCCAGACAACCTGGCCCCGGTTTTAGTTCCTCAGCCTGGTGAGGAGAGGCTGAGAGCCGGGACTGTTTAGCCTGGAAAAGAGAAGACTCGGGGGGAACTTACCAGTGTGTATAGATATCTGCAGGCCGAGTGCAAAGAGGATGGAGTAAGGCCCTTTTCGGTGTGCCCAGCACCAGAACCAGAGGCAACGGGCACAAGCTGAAACACAGGAGGTTCCCTGTAAACATCAGGGGACACTTTTTTACTGTGAGGATTACTGAACACCGGCACAGGTTGCCCAGAGAGTTTGTGGAGAATCCCTTTTTGGAGATATTGAAAAGCTGGCTGGATGTGGTTCTGGGCAGCTGGCTTTAGATGACCCCACTTGAGCAAGGAGGTTGGACCTCCAGAGGTCCCTTCCAACCTCAACCATCCTGTGATTCTACAGTGCTCCAAGGGCCAAGCAGGGATTGTAATTGTAATTACAGAGGAACTCCTGAATACCTTGGTATCCTGCTGTGTCCAAGCATCAAAATGGGTTAACATGTCTTCAGTGCCGCCATGTCTTTGGTGGCTAAGCGGCACGGAGGCAGGATCTGTCTGAATCACATGCTATGTAAGAAAGGGCTGAGAGGGCTGAGATGAAGAAATGGAGAGGAGTTAGCTGATCCTAGCTGCTGCTGTGGTATAGGTAGTAGCTGGGACAGTCAAGTTCAGTAGATCTTAACAAGATGACCTTGGCAATTGGAACTAATGGAGGGCCAATAAAAAGAATTTTTGGAGAAGAAACTGAGACTGAAAAGAAAGCTTAGGGAGATTAAGGTGTGAGGGAGAAAGGAAGGGAGAGAAGAGACGGCTCTGACAGGGAACCCAGGTCTGAAGGGCAACCAAGACTTGAAGGATCCTGAAATATAACAGGTGAGGAGTCTAAAATGAGAAAATGAGACCAGGAACAAACAGAATAGTAGGTGTGAACTATTGGAAGAACAAGATGGAGAGCAAATACCTTTTCTGTTTGTTATTTTTACAAGCAGGCTGATAATGAAAGGGTGATGGGAGTCTGAATGTCTTGTTAGTAAGACTGCGAGTGGTGGGGATAGTGGGCTGTAGTAGCAGGAGACAGAAACTGCCTGAGAAAGATGAAGATCAGTGAGACAAGTACACAGAACTTTTCTGAGAGACTAAAGGGCAGAAGTCTGGGGTGGGGTAAACAGGGACTACAGACTGAAATGGAGAACCTTTGATTAGGACCAGGAGGAGAAAAAGGGTCAGAAGGGGTTATGCCTGTGAGAAGTAAATGTAAGTCTACATCTTTACCCAGGACCCCAGCTTTCCCACATCTCATCTTTCTTCTGGCAGCAAGTACCTGTGAAAGTCCTACCAGCAGAGGTGTTGTTTTGCTGCCTGTTGTTTCACTGCCCAGCTGTGCATCTCAGTTCCACAGATGTTAGCAAACACCTATAGCTATCATTGTTAGGTCAAGCAGTGGAGACTTGTGCAGTGGATCTAAAGGCTCAAGGATGTAGGATTGCTGTAGGATGATGCTAGAAAGAATTTAAGGGAGTCGTTTCCTATTAAATATATATATAATAGAAATAATGTATATACACACATATTCTAGGAAAATAAGCATCAAAATCCTATTAGAAGAATTCTGTTCTCAAAGTGAAACAGGAAAGATTTCATACTAATGCTGGTCCTTTGTGTTTAAGATTACAATCACCTTTTGTAGGGTTTTTTTTTTCTTTTTTTTGAACACAGCAACATACTGTTCTTTCTGTATGGTCCCTGCAGTTCACTGTGCAAAAACATTCATGCTTTGGGAATGGATCAGGCCTGAGCAGCTAAAGGAATGGGTGTCTTTGACCCCTTTTGACCCTGAGTTATGAGAGTCTGTCCCAGCAAGGGTGTATGTGCCTGGTTTAGCCACGTACTGCATCAGAATGGATGCAGAAACAAATTTTGCTGCAAGGTTAACCTACTGCAAGAAGGTGCTGTCACTGGGGCGTGCTGTACACCAGCGTTCTCAGCAGCCCTCACATCATGAGTGCCTGCTACACCCTTCTTAACTTGGTGAGAATGTGGATGATCTTTTCTGTCCTGACTGGAAGTAGAGGGACCGGTTCTCTACAAGAAGTGTGCACCATCCTCTGGAGGTGAGGGCGTACAGGATGCTGTCCCAGTCCGAGACTGTCACCAGGGGCTGCATTGCCAAGGGGAATGAGAACTCTGAGCGTCCTGGGGTGGTTAGAGTGAGACTGTGAGAAGTGTGATCAATAGGTGGTGTCTTCTGCTGTGCTGCTAATGGCTTATGAAAAGGCAATGGAGTGTCATTACTGTCTTGTTTTCTTTCACTTCCTTCCACCTTTAACCGTCCACATTTAACTGTCCATGCCTTTTAGGCAAGCACACTACCTCCCCTCCCCACCATGCCCTTACTTGAATGTCGCTGCATGTAGCTGTGTGCCTACAAGTGATCTCTTTGCAGACCTCAGAAGACATCACGGGCTTAGGCAGTGGTAGTCTGCTACAGACTAGACAGCGTACACAAGGCAAAAAGCCAAACTTCCAGCACACAGAGAGGCTTATGCTTTGCGAAGGCAAGGGACTGTCAGGGCTGTGGGTGGGTGGAAGACTGGCTGATGTTGCAGCCTGGGAGAGTGTGATATGATAAGAGAAAGGGAAGCTGTGGTACCTACTTAGGCCTTGAAGGATGAGAAGCAACCCTCCCACAGTTTCTCCAAGGAAACATTTTCCTCACCCTCCCACAAGTGAAACAGGAGATTGTGTTTTTTCACACCTTCTGGTTTTAGTTCTCATCAGAAATATCCCTGTAGGTTTTGAATTAATGTTTTGCTTGAAGCATTCATTGTGGGGGTTGTGCCATGATGCTGCTCTGGATGGATCATCAACAACCTGTTCCCTGGTTGAACTTCAGTGCTGGCACAGGCGATACTGGATACTGGCTGTGGTGGTGGTGGTCAAATGATCAGATAATCACACAGATGCTGTCCAGTACAGTGTCCATTGCACCATCTCCTGCTCCTGAAAACCCAGAGTAGTGCTGAAGGCTGTGACCTGTCCTGGGCTGTCCTGTGTCTTAATGCCCATGTCCAGGGCACGTACGTCTAAATCAGGTGTTGGCCTCCATGATGTGCTTTCATTCACACAGCTCTTTCAATTCTGTGCAGTATGGGGCACACCAGCTTTGCTGCCTCCAGACTCCCATTAGATGTTTTTACGAACATGTTCTCATTTTCTTAGACTTTTCCATGTATGGATCCCCTATTCTTTCATACATGGCACTGTTAAGTCAAGTCGGTAATGTGGTACTGCCACCAGATGACTCTTCTCCTTAGGGAGGTCTTAAACTGTCTGTACCCAGATGCAAGTTGGAGTGGTTCTGCAGATTGCACCATGCTGAGTCCTCATGTCCACCAGCTGTCGTGTCCATTCACCAAATAACAAAGAAAGCAGAACAGAAGGGGACCTGAAAAATCAAAAGCAAAATGAAGAATGGAGCAGAAGGCTGAGTATTTAATAATGAGAGACAATAGGAGCTCAGAATTTGAGGGCTGGTTACATAGCATGTAAGTCCATTGGGAGGGCATAATGTTTTGTGGTTTGTGCATATTCTGTGTATGCTTATGGTCTTTTAGAATGTGATGCACTTCACTTTGTCCCTTATTAATAGTCTTTTGAGGAAGAATATAGCTGGACCTAGTCTTGTCTTTAAGAATCATTCTCTTGGCTGGAAGTTGAGTCTGAAAAGCAGTACCAAATGTTTTATAAATTAGTTGAAAGGGACTTAAATTACATTCTTTGATTCTCTGTTGTCAGTGCTTCCAGCTGTGATTTATTTTATTTTATTTTTTTTAGCAATTGAGAGTGGTTGAAAATACTCATACACCTATATGTGAATTTACTGAAAAGCTCCAGAACTTTATAGAATATGTACCATCATATAGAGTGTAGGTCCAGGAGAAAAACCTTGATGTTACTCAGTCCCACTCCTCCTACCTCTCTTCTTTTTGTCTGATTACTGACCCCTCACACACAAGCTGTATTTCTGGGGACCCCACAGTTCCACACCCCATTCTGTGGGGTTGCAGAAATGAAGAAGGTGGCAGCTTCAGGGAGATTCAGGTGTTTGAGGGACAGGGTTGAAAATTATTTCGAGTATTTATACCTGCCAAAGAGTTAAGTGTTTTAACTTTTGTTCTGTTCTTCTACCCATGAGCACCTTCTCGTAGGTCCTTAGGTACCTGCCTCTTAACGCTTGTTCTGTAAGTAGTTCACTCCCCAGTGGTCCTCAGCAGGACTTACTAGTTTAGGCTTGGCTTCTTGGAGCTTTCTGGTTTAATGTGAGTATACATCGCTGGCAGGGAACCTGTGTTTTAACCTGACTACCTGGTTTATTGCAGACCACCTAGTTTCACTGGGTGCCATCTATGGTGCCAGTGACTGGTGTGGGTTGTTAATTTTCTGGTCTGGCAATAGGGTTACATGAGATGGATATGGATTTCTGACTTGTTGGAAATGACTGTTAAATGCTTTTTTTTCTTTCTTATGTTACATTTTACAGTTTTAACTTCGACATTCACCAATAAGAGAGCAGTGCCTGACTTAGAGATTTCCTGATAGATTTTTTCTTTTAATATCTTTTTGTCTTTAATCTTGTTAACCTGTTTTTGTTTCATCGACTCTTTTAAGTTCTCCTGTACATTCTGTTAAATCGTAGCTTATTGGCTAACATTTATTCCTTTTCCCCATAGGCATATGTGCACATATGTATGTATACAGGATTTATATAGCTTTTGTACATTACAGCTTTTATGTACCATAAGGATGTCTTAATTCCCAGCTTCTGCAAATACTTTTCAGTTTGCATTTCTGATCACGTTCAGTTCCACTGACTGTTGCTTTTATGCTTTGGCAAACTGACCACAGCAAAGCTTCAGCTCTTCATAATATTCTTTAGTCACATAACTCTGATTACACAAAGTAAAACAATGAGAACAACCTACACAGTCACTCATTTTTAGCTTGGTATAAAATACTGCTTCATTGTGTTATAGTTACTGTGCTAACAGTTGTCATCTGTTATTGTAGAAGTCTTATGGAAGGTTTTTGTGAGTTGAACAGCAAACATAGCCCTGGGGGAGTAACTCAGGATAACAATTTTTTTCCCAGTCAGACTTAACATTTCACCCTGTTCTCTGTGTATACTTGTTGGTGTATTAATGATTTCCACTGATACTGTGGGTTTTATTTTACTAGTCAAAGCCCTCTGAGTTGTCTGTTACTCTGTAATGTTGCCTTTGATCTCCCACTCTTCCTATTCTATGTGTAGTGAACAGCTGAAACCTCTAATCTTTTAACATTCCAATAAGATGTAATGCCACCTTTCACTCATACTGTGTTACTTCTCCAGTGTAAAAGTAGATAGACTAAGATATATGAAGAGAAATGTAATCTGTCAAGTCTGCAGTTTGACATTAGTAAAGCATTAGATGGGATGTTTTGTGCAGTTCTGGGCAAAGCACTAAAGACAATGAAACAGTAGGAGGCAAGGAAAACAGAATGATCAGAGATTTGGATAAGTGAGGCGAGAGACAAATGCTAACTGTCTTCAGATGCATAAGAAACAACTGCAGAAAGGAAGGGAAGATCTCATGTTCAACACCATGGTGGCTAGGGCAGGTAGGCTTAGCTGGTAGTAAAAGAAATGCTGCCTGCATATTAGGGAAAGATTTTCAACTGTTAAAAATCATGGAATCACAGAATAGTTTGGGTTGGAAGGGACCTTTAAATGTCATTGAGTCCAACCCCCCTGCAATGAGCAGGGACATCTTCAACTAGATCAGGTTGCTCAGAGCCCCGTCCAGCCTGGCCTGGAATATCTCCAGGGATGGGGCATCTGCCACCTCTCTGGGCAACCTGGGCCAGTGTTTCAGTACCCTCGTAATAAAAAATATCTTCTTTGTATCTAGTCTAAGTCTACCCTCTTTTAGTTTAAAATCATTATCCATTGTCCTGTTGCAACAGGCCCTGCTAAAAAATCTGTCCCTGTTTTTCATATAAGCCCCCTTGAAGTGTTGAAAACCTGCAGTAAGGTCTCCCCGGAGCCTTCTCTTCTCCAGGCTGAACAGCCCCAACTCTCTCAGCCTGTCCTCACAGCAGAGCTGTTCCAGCCCTCTGATCATTTCATGTCCCTCCTCTGGCCCCTCTCCAACAGGTCCATGTCTTTCCTGTACCGAGGGCCCCAGAGCTGGACACAGGACTCCAGGTGGGGTCTCACCAGAGCGGAGCAGAGGGGCAGAATCACCTCCCTCGGCCTGCTGCCCACGCTGCTTTTGTTGGAGCCCGAGGCACAATTGGCTTTTTGGGCTGTGAGCACACATTGCCAGCTTATGTCCAATTTTTCATCCCCCAGCACCCCCAAGTCCTTCTCTGCAGGCCTGCTCTCAATCCCTTCATCCCCCAGCCTGTATTGATATTGGCGGTTGCCCTGACTCAAGTGTAGGACCTTGCACTTGGCCTTGTTGAACCTCATGCATGAGGTTCACATGGGCCCATTTCTCAAGCTTGTCCAGGTCCCTCTGGATGGCATCCCATCCCTCAGCATGTCAGCTGCACCACTCAGCTTCATGTCGTCCACAGACTTGCTGAGGATGCACTCGGATCCCACTGTCTCTGTCACCGATGAAGTTGTTACACAGTACTGGTCCCAGTATAGACCCCTGAGGGACACCACTTGTCACCGATGTCTATCTGGACATAGAGCCATTGACCACTGCCCTCTGGATGCGACCATCCAACCAGTTCCTCATGCAATGAACAGTCCACCCATCAAATCCATATTTCTCCAATATAGAGAGAAGGATGCTGTGGGGGACCATGTCAAAAGGCCTTACAGAAGTCCAGATAGATGACATCTGTACCTCTTCCCTTGTCCACAAATGACAAAGTAGCTAAACATAGGAATAGATAATCTTACAGTGGACTTACTACTCCTGGAGCGTAGTAGTCCTCCAGGAAACTGCACTCCTTTTCTTCCGTGTGCCCTGCCATTTTCTGCAGCTCAGGAGGGTGGAATTAAGATTGTCTGAGAGGGAGCTTTTACCACCCCAGATGCTTCCCACAACTCTGAAGACTTTCAGAAATGCTAGAATTGTACTGAGGTGGTTGTAGTTAATATTAGTGGAGTTTGTGACCGCATCAAGATCGTAGTGGAATTTCTCTTGCCAAACTTTGAATCGTTTTTCCAAGAACTTCAGTGGGTAATCTTGCTAGTATTAGATCTATTTCAGGACATGATGTACAGTCCTGTTAGCATGTAAGGGCTTAGTGACATTATTTTCAAGACATTGATATTTGTCTTGTTTAATTTTTCTACTTCATATTATCAGTAAGTTACTTTCTCTTCTTCATGCTTGAAGTTGACTCTTTCAGGTTCTTGGTTCAGTAGATATCAATTTAAGAGCTCTAGTTGTGAAGATAGCATTTTGATTCTGGTACTCTGGTAATAGAATTCCAAAAGCAACTATTCCCAAAACAGATATATGTTACAGTTATGTTGTAAAACTACTCATATCATGTGTTTTTTATTTTCTTATGAAAGGATTGGAAATGGTAGGTGCAACATATAAACCACAATGGCAGACATTCAATATTAATAAACACCCACAAATATCTAGACTTCTTTCTGTAGTGGATCCTAAAAATTTATAATCACATGCACGCACCCATGCACTCACCTACAGAAACATGAGCATCCCCAGCCCCTTGCTCTTCTGCGAGCGTGAGTGCCCCTAAAACTACACATTTCCTGTCAGAGAAGTGGGTACTTTACTTTTGTCTGTAGCTGTCTTGTTTCCTAAAATATGTTGTTCCCTGCAGTCTGCTAATGCACAGGCTGGTGAGAAAGCTCCTCAGCAGGTCGCGTGTGCCCACCCCAGCTGTGGGTCCCTGCCTGCACCCCCCCAAACTGCTGTCGCACCAGCTGGGGTGCAGCTGTCGAGGCATCCGACGGGGAGGGTGGATGGAGGCAGCAGTGCTGGCGGGGTAGTTTCTTGCGTTGTCGGCTCGAGTTTTGATCATTTCTCCGATCGGCTCCAGCATCTTTTATCCCTGTCATGAATTTTCATACTGCTCTTGTTCTTCTGAAGCTGATTCCTTCCTCGTTTCGAAGTGTCTTTGTAATTCCCCGCTTGCTGTGTAACCCACCGGTGGGTCACTGTCTTTAGCACAATGAGTCTGCAGGGGCAAACGCTTCTCAGACAGCAGGAGGTGTTGCCTTCACACACAGTTTATGTTCATATTTCTGTCACTGCAACTGCTGTTAGCCAGGCCTTTCTGTAAAGGGTGGGCTGTGCAGGCAAACGCCACCACAGGAATTCTTTAGGTTGTTGCCCATATATATGTATGTATATGCACATGGACCTTGTGAGCATACCTTCATTGCAAGCGCCTGAGGTCAAAATATATGTTCTAATATTGTGTTCGCTAACAGAGTACTAGATTAGAGCCTCAGGTAATTGTATCCCTATTAATATTCTGATTAAAAAAAAATGCTGGGGTAGTTAACTAAATAGGTTCTAATCTAGTGGGAGAGTCTGCTTGTTGCAGTCATAATTAAATGCCCAAAGCAGAGTTTGTTTATGTACCTGCTACAATAATGCCAGGCATTTTGGAGAAATTCCTGAGCTTCTGTATATTTCATATATTTCATAACCAAGTCAGCAAGAAGGTATTAAAAAAAAAAATCATAGTACCAGTCACGTAAAAAAAGAAGTCTGAAACATTGTCATTTAATAAAATCACTTATTCACAATACATGCTTGCCATCATAAATGATACAGTAATTTTTATGTAGCCCACTAGGTGGCATTCATTACTTTGAAGTTTGCTTGCACTCAGCCCTGCATCCTAGGATTGCAGTTTTCTCACGAAATTTCTTAGATTTCCAGATTTATTTCATCTGTAAAAACTAATTAGCAGCTATTAGTATAAATGCTCTAATATGCTAATGCTATATGATTTTCTTCTCTTTTATTTGGTCCTACGTGGCAAAGCAACATTTATATACAACAGCGTTTAAATGGCAGAGTTCTCAAAGTTGTATTTCTACAGGTGTCAGACATTCAGGCAAGAACAGCACTGCTAATGTGGTCCCCTCCATCCAGTGATACCAGAGAAGATGCTGACAAGAATGACATACCAGATGTTTATACTTACGAAGTACTGATTTCAAATACCGGCAAAGATGGAAAGTACAAAACTGTATATGTGTATGTATTCATTATTTTAATGTAATTGCTGTTGTATTGAATTATGTGGCTTAAAACCTCTTTAAAAGTCTGCCTATTGCCCAGCGATTTAAGTAATTAGCAGTTTTGTGCAACTTCTCTTTTGAAACAAACTACTTTTTTAGTAAAATTGGTTCTGTTTTAATACTGAAGTCTCAAGAATCAATTAGAATGTAGAGACTTTGTTCTTAGATGTTGGAGGTATGTTTTAATATCACTTAGCTGCATTTCAACCAGCTGCACTAGAAATTATGCTCCCAATACGTTTATCCCTCCCTTCCCTGAAAATGCTCTTGGTAAGAGACAGTCTTAAGATATGAAATCAAGTAAGTAGATTCACACAGAACACAACTCTAGCAGCAGCCAAACAAAACTCTTCAATTGTTTCATTCCTAATACAATGGTTTTCAATCATTCTTTTGCAACTTGGAGAAATATAACAGAAAATTTACTATTAAGGGCATAGAGCACTCTGATAATTATAAATCTTTGTATTTAGCTAGTTTATCTTAGTTACTTTCTATGGATTTCATAGTAGTACGTGAATCAGAAGCTGGATATCCCTGTCTTAGAAGCTTACAGGAAAAGAAAAGAGCTTTGCTAATGTAATCTGATGTCAGTAAAAGCAGACTATTAGATGTCACTGAGGTGACTTTTCTGTTTACTGGGCTCTAACAAGTAGATATACGCAGTCATGTACAGTTTCAGGGAATTGTTTTTGCAGGGCTGAACTGAGCTTCTGAAGGCCCCAGTACTTCAGTGGGTTTGGTATAATAAAATACATGCCTACACGTGCAGCTGATCTTACTGAGTAAAAAGGAAAATAAGTGTTCTTCAGACAAGCAAACAAAGAAACGGAACAACAACAAAAGACCAGGGCAAAACAACAGGAGTCAAATGTGATAAGCCCCTAAAATTGAAAGATAAATGCATTTTCACTTTATTATATTTAGCAACAGAAACAAACTGTTAGCAAATTATTTCTTAGAAAGGAGTGTTAGGCGGATGAGTTAGATGATGTATGCCTTTTTATAATGTATGGGATTCTGAAACAGTCTATTAAGCCAAATCATATCTCTTTTCAGTGGAGAAGAAAATAAAGTTACTGTAAATGATCTCAGGCCAGCAACTGATTACCATGCAAAGTGAGTATCTCCTCCTCCATTCATTAAATTCAGTGCAAATGTTTTTAAAGTTTCGTTGGATCTGTGGATTTACCTAAGTCTTCAGAGATTCTTCACCACATCTCACTCTCATTTCAGTCACAAATCAACATTTTTGGCTTAGCCGACCACTCAGTCCGTTTCGGAGAACGGAAGATCTATGTGCCCTCATCCAGCATCCGTGCTCTTTACTTGTCATGTCATGCCAAAGCTGTGACATTTTCCTGTCCCTTGACCGGGCACAGGTGTTGCTTGCTTTCTCAGTTTCCCAGAAGCGGCACAAAGAGGTACCTGGCCCAGGAACATGCTCACCGCTGGCCACCTGAGGGTCGGGTTATGCTGCTTTCGCTTTGCTCCAGCAGACCAGTGAATCTGACCCTGTATACATTACTAAATAGGCCCCCAGCTCAACGTAGTTCTGCCCTTCTAGCAGAATTTGCTGTTTCGCTATGTCCTACTGAAGAAATAACATAGGATTGGAAAGATTAGGTTAGGTGTTCTTCTTCCCTCCTTTTTTACATATTGGAGGGTTGTCTTATTTCTTGGTTTAAAACAAACAGTATGAATACAAGTTTATAAATACATAGCATTGTGAGGGCCACACTAAAAGTACTGCCTTTTCAAGAAATAATTGCAAGCGAAGAGCGCAAGTTCGGAAGTGACTGAATATGCAGCATGTGAAGGATTTGCTTCTCATGACTGCATGGAGAACCCTAAGACTCCCGAGTACTGACCAGGGAACCAATTTAGAGGCAACTGGTAGGAAACACAGGGAACAAAAGTGTGTCTGAGTAAGGATGCAAGTCAGAAAAGCTGTGCCTCTTTCCACATGAGCTTTGCAACATCAGCAGAGGGGAGGAGGAGGGTTTCTGTTGTGTGTGTCTTTTGATTAGCATTTGCTCACATGTGAGAGCTAAATTCCTGGTCCTTGGTGTGAGGAGGTCTGTACCTCCTGATGCTGTTTTGCAGGGTATTGTCCTGGTTGCCAAACCAGAAGCAGAAAAGGGTTGGCCTGTTCATCACACACCATTTAATTTGGGCCACTATATGGCCTGCAGCACAGCTTCAGGAGAAGGATGAATGATAAATTGACGCAAAGCTCTTCATATGCAAGTGTTTACCTGTGATTTTGTTCCTATTTTTAGTAGTGTCTATGCACTTTACCCAATGATGTTTAAGTTGAAAATGCATGGAGCACAAGGGTCAGAGCCTAGGACTTCTTTTTCCTATCTACATTGGTTTTTTATCAGGCTACATTCAAACTCTTTCTTACTTAATTCTGATCATTGTAGAGAATGCATGGCAATAGATGACTTGGCCATCTAAGCTCTTCCTGAACTAGGAGTTAAACAAAATTCTGCCAGTGCAAACACTGCCCCAAATCAGTGAAAACCAGAAAGACTGAACTACAAAGATAACTGACTAATTACATATTTGCAACTCCATGCAAGGACAAACAACTTTTTGTGCAATATTAGTCACTGTTCAAATGTTTCGCTCGCCCTGTACGTGAAATCTGCAAAGCCAAATTTCCTGTGATTTGCTGTTCATGCAACAACAAAATACAAGGACTTTTGTGTCTTCATAAGCAGACAGCCCATGTCTTATGCCAGTGATCAGAGGAAAGGGGTTTTAGGTGTTCTGTTTTTTTCTTTTGAAGGAGCAGGTGAATCAGAAGAAAGTAAATGTGCAGGTTCATCCAAGGAGGAAACGAGGCATGGCCAAACAGCTGAGGAGGGTGCAGTGGCAGAGAAGAGAGGGAGGCCAGATAATAATGCTGTACTTAATTTTGGAGAAAAGCTATTAGAAAAAACATGTGTCTTAAAGACAGAAGCAAGAATTAACTCTTCTGAAGTACATGGAGAGTTAATTCGTAGCCTTCCTAAAGGAAAGGACAGGGTGAACAGATTCAGCAAGGTCTTGAAGCAGCACAGAAGGTACTCTGAAAATGTGTCAACAGCTTCATTGTGCTCATCTGATGAAAGTACTTGCAGAAGAATTATTCATAATATCAGTTAATATGTCTGCAACAGATAATGAGCCTGCAAGATGTTACCATTATTTCCCAACCAAAGTACAGCAAATAACAGACGTATTTCAAATGTAATTGTGAGACTAAAGCTGACTGATGGTAATGATGTACATCCAAAGTAAAGGACTCTTGTGTTACTTCTATTGACCAAGGTGCTTCCACCAGTTATTTATTTATAAGAGTGACGTTTTAATATTGAGGTAGCAGGGCAGCAACTTAGTTCTGAATACTCAGTTTTCTTTAGAAACTGTATTTACAGATTTTGAAGCAAAATGTTATTGGCTCTTTTCTACTTTAGAGTCCAAGTAGAATGCAACTGTGTAAAGGGGAGCCCATCGGAAGCAGAGAGTTTTACCACAATGAGTTGTGAACCTGATACCCCAAATCTGCCCAGGATAACTAATCGGACCAAAAATTCTCTTACTCTGCAGTGGAAGGTAAGAACTGTTTTAAAACTTTTGAAATAAATCTTTTAAATTCTTCATAATTGTTTTAGATTCGTCAATAAAATGCCAGTTTGTCGAAATGCACAATTTTTGTCAAACACAATAGTTTCAGTCACAGTTCTGTCACTGAACAGTACAGTATGTGTACTGGGTTAAATATGGACTTCAGTAAAAAGAGAGATTCCCAGAAAAGCAAGAAGCCTTTGTAGATAAAGTTACTGAGCTCTAATGCGAGACAGTGGTTTGAGTTCCAGTCCTCTGCTGTACTGTGGAACCCGTTCCCATTCTCTGTACTGAATATCAGCTTATTTGTGCAAAGCAAATGAAGTGGTCTGGAAAGACTGACATTTAAGCAGACCCGCAATCTAGCTGCACAGAAAAATTCTGTAGCATTTTACAATGCTGCCAGAATACTTTTTCAAGGTCTAAATTACAAAATAAAACCAGAAACACGATACAGACATTCATTGAATGGAGACTGAGCTAGGACTGTCTTGGCAAATGAAACACCCATATAAGGGGAGCATCATTTGCCCTGCACTGGTCTTGTTATAATTTGACCTATACATACATTTTTTTACTTAAGTGGTCTTGTAACCAGTTGGAGCTCTAATCTTCTTATTTTCCTGTTGCAGGCATCTTGTGATAATGGTTCTAAAATCCACAGTTACCTTTTAGAATGGGACGAAGTAAGCAAATTATTTTATTTTTAATTTTGTGGGGTTTTTTAAAGTAGCTGTATGTGACTCTGCACAGCAAGTGGTATGAAAATTATGACTTCTGTCTAGAGGCATGTGAGAAATATTAAATTCTGAAGTAATTATGAAATCATGGTTATTGCCCAAATTTTTTCTTGGGGAATATAACATAACAGGAAATTCCTAATTACATTATTCTGCCACTCTTATAAGTATTTTTTTCACCTGTAGTCCAATACTTCTCTCAAGAGCTGACACTGAAGGATCATTCTCCTGTGACAGTCTTTCTTTTGTACAAAGGGGGTGGATCTGCTATACCCCTGCAAGCATCTTCCAGTCCCTACCTGGACAGCTGCCCTGAGATGGCAGAGCTGCAGAAGTTTCATGGCTTTTTCCTTCCAAGCCTGTGGAGCTGGGAAATGGATAGGAAAGAAAAAAGCCTCTAATTCAACATGTATACAAAGTTATATATATGCTACTACCTATTAAATATATATACTACTAGCTCACTATATGGGAGATCGAGTTATGTTTCATTTCAAATAATGAATTTACTTCATGTTTGTGTGTTAGTTTAATTGATGGACACATATATAATAAGGTGAATAATATGATTGATTTAATTCCTTTTTAGGGAAAAGGAAATGGAGAATTTTGCCAGTGTTATTATGGCCAACAGAAGCAGTATAGGATTACTAAACTATCACCAGCAATGGGGTACACCTTTAGGCTAGCAGCCAAAAATGACATGGGAATGAGGTAAATATTACTACTATATACACAAATATGGAATGCGTATGCATGCATGTGTGTGCTTGTTTAGGAAAAACATATGATGCCATTTAAAGAAACGAGTCTTCTGTCCAGCTGGAATAAAATGGAATATAGAATAATCCAGCCGGAATCACAGAATCACAGAATGTTTGGGGTTGGAAGGGACCTCTGGAGGTCATCTAGTCCAGGGATGTCAAACTCTAGTCCAAGCCACCTGCTAAAGCAGGTTCACCTAAAGTAGATCGCACAGGAAAGGGACCGACAGTGATCATCTAGTCCAACTGCACAGTTAATTCACAGTATGTGGTTGGATTATTCGGTTTGCAGTTTACTTGTGTCCAATGAACCACTTGACCCCGCTTGAGCAGAGGAGATTAGGCAAGATGACCTGCAGAAATCCCTCCCAACCTCGGCTATTCTTTGATTCCCAGCATAATGCATTTTGTCCAGGCATGGTATGGCTACATACTACAACCACTAGGTATGTGCGTGCTTGCCATAGAAATGCTACAAATCTCGGCCCCTCTTAGAAGCAGATAGTGCAGCTACTTCTGCCAGACTTGGCCTCATTTCCTGAACAGCCTGCTCAGACATCTGTACATGATGCCCCTAGAATGAGGAATACAAGCATGACACAGACAACCCGGGTGCTCTCATGTGAAATCAGCCCAGGCTGTGCTGGCTTTTAGCTTCAGTCTCTGTAGACCTACACTGAAGTTGTTGTCTTGGACGTGTTTTCTTCTGCTCATACTTGTAATAGGCTTTTGTGTCTGATGTAATAAGCGCTTCTACTAAAATTCCGGGGATCATGCTAAAAGATAAGCGACTCAGCCAAAGGGCCAGAATGGAATAGCTGAAATGCTGCAGTCCTTGTGCTGCTGCTGTGCTGAGCAGAGGGTACCTCCTGCTGCGCTCTCTGCTGCACTTGGGTCCAGGGAGATTCGACATAGGGCTAGATCTAAGGTAGCTCCTGAAACTGGCGTAGCAATTTTCCAGGGCTTATCAGCTCTCAGACGTGAAGTCTGGCAGAACCCACCCTGCTACCTGTAGGTGTATCTGTATTGTGCTCTCTGCTGCCATGTCCCATTGCCCAGGTATGTCCCTTTATCTAAGTCCATTAGTCTCCTGCTACCCTGGGAAATGGACAGAATATGATATTACCATATCACAGAATCCTTTTGAAGTTCTAGAGTGTATTATGAATGCTTAGGATATGTGGTTCTTTTAATTGCTACTTTTCAGAAGTCATAGAGCACCATACTTTATTTTGAGTTTTTTGAATAAATGACATCTGACTTCAGTAGATATATGAGTAAGAACTTGAAAAAAAACCTGAGAAGTAACAGTTTCTCAGGTTATGCTTATGCTTCTGTGTGCGGTAGTTCTTAGGGATGTTTCTTGGTCTTCAGGCAAAGCAATAAAGCTGGCTGATAATCTCACTACCAGGGCTTGTCATCTCTAGAGAAGACTGGCAGTGTCCACACTACCTAGTAGCACTTGGATCTTGAGGTCCTTTGTGGCGTAAAAACAGGACTTCTGTAGCCATCAGCCTAAAATTGCTATTTTGCTTTTTTTTTTTTTTTTTTAATTTAGTGTTTGAAATATTATGAGCGTCGTGCAGCAGCTCACCAGAGTGGCGTTTTTATAGCGTGAAGTAGAGGACGTGTGTGCATGTCCTTCAGCTGGCATGAGGAGGTGCTTGAGGGAGCAACACCTGCTTGGACAGGGTTAAAGGACAGTGTAAAGCGTAGGGAGTGGGAATGCATTGCATATAGTGCAATATAGACATAGTGCCTATGATCAGAGGACACTGTAGTGGGCTAGAAAGACTTTCAGTGTGTTCTGACACAGTCTTGATCACGTTACTGCCTTCTGCATGTTTTTTCTGGAATTAATTCTTCTCTGAGTTGCTCCCAGACTTCGTCTTGATGAGATTTGGTTAGAACTGTTAAAAAAAATAGACAGGGAGTGAGCTGGCAATTAAGTGGGGCCCAGTGCTCAGGTTGTCTTCCTATTGCCCTTTTACCTCCGAGTGCAAATGCCCCATCCAGGAATACCTGCACGTATTACAGATGCCTGCAGTGTAAGCTGGTAGAAGGCATTGATCAGTTAAGTACCCTTCTTAAACAAATCATGCCAAATAGATTTTTAATTCAATATTTCATAGCTTTGTAAAGATACACTTTTTTGTCTTTATGGTATTATTTAATTAAGATGTCTCTTGAAATAATATTTATTGTGGTATAGTCCCTGATTATTCCTTATGAAGAATGTTGAGAACGTTAGGCGTCTGGAGACAGAATTTTGTCTAAATGATTTTACCAACAGGAACAGATATTTTAGTTTTGACTTACTCATATTTCTAAGTTTAATTCTAACCACACATGAAACAGTGGCTAAAAAAAGCTGGAAAAATAAAATCTATTTGAAAGATAGATAGCATTATTGTACTTTCTGAGAGAACTGTTTAAGAGTCATTCAAATGTGAGTATCACTGAACTCTTTTAGTTGATTTCAGTGTATTTTGGAGTGATTCAGTCAAGTAAAGAGATGAAATAGTTTTAAGGTGTGGATTTTTTTACCTTATATCTCCTTGTAAGGTGACTTCTTCAATAGTCTGTTGTGAATAGAGATAGTATTTGTCTAGCCTCTTTGCATGCTTTCTGTAGCCAACCTATATAATGCTGAAATTTTTTTCAGTAGATATATTGTGTATATCACATCATCTTCATTTCAGAACTTTTCTTGCTTGTGACTTTTTGCAGGAAAAAAATTATTATTCCCCCCAAATTTAAGGAGTTTTTTCTTGTTTTGCACTTTTTCACTTCTTGCTTCACAATCTATTTCACAGTCTGCACATCCACGTAGACTGTATGTCTGCTTTGGGTGCTATCAACACCCTTGATAAGATGTTGTCAGTAAGATTTTTTTTAAATGCTATAAAGACTTTAGAGCAGACCAAAATTTACAACTTGTGTGTTATAATGTAGGCTGGGTGAGAGAGAAAGTGAAGTCAAGATATCTTTATATTGAGATTTTTCAGGAAAGTCAGGTTCTAACACATGAGATATTTAACTGGTACTGTTGCTTAATCCATACAGAGAATTTTGTTTGTAGGGCTTCCTGATGCTCACTAAGGTAGTGCCTAGCTCTTAGATTTATGTTAGTTTTATACAGTAAAAAAAATAGCTCTTAAGCCCGTGTTTCTTCAGATCTGACGTGGAAGCAGTAAATATCCAAATAAATGCCAGCTGAGAACAGGTGGGTGTTTTTTAGAGTCTAGCTGGATACATGCCAGACCATCTGTGAAAGCATAGTACCTGTTCACTGACTTCTGCATCCCTCTGTTTCACAGTAGGTCTTTTTATGTGACTTATTTGTATTTTCACTTCAAGGCATATCTAAGCATCATCAGATAAGGTTAACAGTTGTGTTAGGAGATTGGCTGGTGTATACTCTACTTCATTTGTTCTGCAATAAGGCTTCCGTATTGGCAGCTCTTAAAGTAACTTAATATTAAATGAGGCTATTATTCTATTATTTTCTGAATCACTAGAGAAACTAGTACTTCACTGGATACTTGAAGCATATAGTTGCTGCCTGGGAAGCAAAATTTTTTTGAGGTCTTCCCATATATGCTTTTATGTCTTCATGTTTTCATTTTGAATAGGAGGGACACTGTGATATTAGTACACTATTGCATATAGAGCTCTATTGTTTTAGAATGACATAATATGAAAAAGCAAAATGTTTTCATTAGCAAAACATTGTAATTATATCATACAAAGGAATCTTTCAATTCTGAACATGTTAACCTTGTTCAAATGTTTTGTTACTGACAGACTCATGGGCAAGTCGTCTGCACATACCACCTTGCAATTTCCAGTTGCACACATGTCCAAGAAACTGTCATAGCTGTGTTTAGTAAGAATTATGTTTTTCTAGGTATTCTTTATTATGTCTAGTTAGTTTACATACTGTCTGTTTTAAACAGTGATTTTAGTGAAGAAGTCCTGTATCATACCTCAGGCACTGCCCCAACCACACCAGCAAGTCCTTTGCTGATGAATGCTGGAGTTACTTGGTTATCCTTACAGTGGACAAAACCCTCAGGAACACCATCAGATGAAGGAATCTCATATATATTAGAGATGGAGGATGAAAACTCAGTAAGTTTAAAATACTTATTCTCAGTAAGAAAAGAGACTATAATGTTTGATACATTATTAAGTGTAACTGATTACTTTTGAATAGAATAGTCTACAAGGAACTGTGTTTTCTGAAATTAAGCTAATGACTTCTCATTGCTGTGGCCAAGCCACATAGCTTTCTCCTTTTGTTGTGACAGTAATCGTTATTAGTATGATTAAGCCCCAGTCCTACAAAGACTTTTAACTTTCTGAATTTACGTCTGAAAGTTAAACCTTGCAAGAGCTGGATCAAAGTAATTGCATTATGAATTGTCCTCCCAGATGTCGTTTCAGCCTAATTACCTTTGTTTTGAAATTAGTCCTGTTCTACCCTTTGAAAATCTTAGGTATAATTTCTGTTGACACTGTATATGTTTTTGTTTACTGTTCGTTTCCCCTCTTCTGATTGGAGAATGGTTAATTAATTTTCCCCTCTCGAGAAAAAACATGTTGTGTTTACAGAATGAAGTTACACTTATTGCTTTGTCAGAGGAGCATAACAGTTACAGTCTGAAACCATAGTTTATTTGTATGAAGTATGTTACATGGTCTGGTTTGCAAATATAATGTTTCAAGTAATGCTGTTTAATTCTGCAGGGATATGGTTTCAAGCCAAAATATGATGGTGACGATCTTACCTACACAGTGAAGAATTTGAGACGTAGTACAAAATATAAATTTAGGGTAAGATTTTTTCATGTATTTGGGTTGTGGGTTTTTCGCGCCAGAGTATTAATAGCTTGAGATTGACTCAGAAGTGGGGAGGGCCCTTTTTTAAGGAAAACAAATTTTTATGCCAATTTCTTACAGTTTTAATCTATTAAAACTATCAGCCGAACACCTTCTTCATTGATCAACTCTGCAGAAGGAATAAGAACCTCCCTCTGCAGGAGCATAACATAGTTGCAGGTATCTTGAAATTCCACATCGTAAGTCAGTGTTCTTAACAGCTCGGATTTTTCATTTGGCTTCCGTGTTGCATATAAATGGGTAATATTTCTTAGTGTAGCTATAGGGTTCTTTGTTAGACTCTAAGCACATTGGGATAAGGAGCAGCTTTGATCAAAAATCGTTTGTCAGCGCCAGCATAGCACTGAACCCAAGTTAGTAAATCATTCATATTACCATGTGCTGAGCCCATTCTAGTAAGTATTCAGTGTTGAACTTGTTAGCTCAGGATGGAGTCTGGCTTAGCAGTGGCTTAACAATGAGCTTTTGGCTGTGGTTAAAGGCAAAAAGAAGCATACTGGCTATGGAAAGGCAGCCAAATAGCCATCAAGGACTACAAGAACCTTGCTAGGGCACACAGAAATGCGGTCAGGAAGATGGAGGATCAGCTAGAACTGAAATTGGCCAAAGATGTCAAGACCAACAGGAAAGGGTTCCTCAGATATGTGAGCAGTAAGCAGAAGCACAAGGAAGACATACCTAGGCCCATTGCTTAAACAGAGCAGAGAAACAAGTTATTAATAACGTCAGTAAGGCAGAGGTTCTCAATATCTTCTTTGCCTCTGTCTTGACTGGCATAGCTAGACCCCAGATCACAGGATCCAGTAGCTATGCCAAGGCATCTATCAACCCACCAGCAGCAGAGGGAGGGCTGGGCTGTGGCCTCTTGGGAGGGCTCAACCCACTTTGACTGATTTGCCAGGACAGAATCCACTCCAGGATGTTAAGACAAGTGGCTGACATTGTTACAAGGCCACTCTCTTTAATATTTGAAAAGTGATGGAGATCAGGGGATATCCCTGATGACTGGAAGAGGGCAAATACCATGCCCATCTACAAGAAAGGCCCAAAAGGGGACCCAGGAAACCACAGTCTTACTTCAGTCCCCAGGAAAGTAGTGGAACGAGTCCTTCCAGACACTCTTACAAGCCAAATGAAGCAGGGGATTGGGAAAGCCAAAACAGATTTACCAAGGGCAGATCAGGCCTGACTAACCTGACCACCTTCTACAAGCAAGTATCACTTTGAGATGACCTGGGGAGAGCAGTGGATTCTGTTTACCTGGAGTTCTGCAAAGCGTTTGACACTGTTTCCTACAGCCACCTCCTGGACAAACTGCCAAGACAGAGACTGGGTGGGTGGATTAATAGAAAACTGGGCAACAGGCCACACTCAGAGGGTGGTGATCAATGGTTTTTACTTAGGCTGGCAGTCTGTCACAATTAGTGTCTCCTAGTGATTAGTATGGGACCCCACACTGTTCATCTTCACAAGCGATCTAGACAATGGGATTGAAAGCATCCTCACCACGTTTGCTGATAGCACCAAACTGAGCGATGACATGGACATGTCAGAAGGGAGACCCGTCTTACAGAGAGACCTGGACAGGCTGGAAAATAAGGCTAGCAAGAACAGTATGAAGTTTAACAAAGACAAGTCAGAATAACCATAGAGCCTAGTACAGACTGGGATTTGTGTGGCTGGGGAGCAGCCTTGCTGAGAGGAACCTGGGAGTCCTGGTGGACAACAGGTGGAACATGAGTCAGCAGGGCACCACTGCAGCAACCAAGGCATGCCTGATCCTGGGCTGCATCCACAGAGATATTACTAGCAGAGGTAAGAGACATGATTGCCCCACTCTACTTAGCACTTGTCAGGCCACACCTCGAATACTGTGTCCAGTTTTGGTCGCCACAATTCAAAAAAAGCACAGACACACTGGAGAGGGTCCAAAGGATGGCCGTGGAGGTGGTCAAAGGGCTGGAGAACCTGCCTTGTAAGAAAAGACTGAAGGAGTTAAGTCTTTTCTCCTTGGAGAAGAGAAGACTTAACAGGGACCAGTTTTCTAATACTTAAAGAGCATCTACAAAGAGGAACGAGGCTCTGGTTTCACAGGGAGCCACGTGGAGAGGACAAGGGGCAATGGGTACAAGTTGCACGAGGACAGGTTTCATCTTGATGTAAGAAATAAATTCTTTACAGTGAGAACAATCCATCGTTGGAACAACCTCCCCAGGGAGATGGTGGAGTCCCTGTCACTGGATGCTTTCAAGACACAACTGGACAGAGTGCTAGATAATCTCATCTAGGCTCCCTTTTCCCTGAAGGGTTGGACCAGATGGTCTTTCAGGTCCCTTCCAACCTGGGCTGTTCTGTGTTCTAAACTGTTCTTGAACAGTTGTATGGTTTTCAAAACAAAGCTAAAAGCATGAAACAGAGTCAGAATGATCTCATCTTGGTCTACAAGGGAAAATATTGGTAGTTGTTGTATTGCATACACCTAGAATACCATGTAATATGGAAGAATTAGGAACTGCTGAAGAGCAGCATCTCTGTGCAATATGAAAGGCAGCGGTTTAGGGGTTGGTTGGTTTGTTTTGAGGCTACACTAAAATATATCAGTAGTCCTTTTCAAGTGATAGCAGATATTTTGCACTTTTGAATATAACTACTTTCTTAAGGAGAAAAGGCTATGGTAGGTATTAGTCTCATAGTATTTGGATTTTTTTACATAATATTTAAATAATTTAAAATATATAGTGTATTCCAAGGGCTGTACAAAGCTAGGGCTGTTATGGCCACACATGGACTTAAACTAAAGAACAGCTAATTACCTTGGAACTAGCTTTTGCAGCGCTTGGTTGTAGTTTGCCTTTGAAAGTAATCCTACATGTTAATCATACACATTACTAGTGAATATATAGTTAACTTAAATATCCTAAGTTTGGCGTTAAAATTTTTTTTTAAATCAATGTTTATACCCTATTTTTCTTAACAAAACACTAAACAGAAATCTTTGTTCACTCATTCAGAGAGCATAAAGGAGAAACAAATGTTGTCTTAACCAGGTCTTTAGTTTTTATTATACAGGAGAAAGACTTAATTAGTAGTAATATTCCTTAAGGCTTTTGAAAGAGGCTTTATAACCATTGGAAACATTATTATGATATGTAAATGCTAACTGAGTCTGCTTACCTTCATTTGTAAGGGCATAAAGACAACCAGATGATTGTTAATCTTGTAAACTGTATCGGGAGACTTAGTGTCTGTGAGACATGTTGGCTCACATTTTCTTCTCTCAGTCTGTGCTAATGTTACTGCTGTCATTTCGATTCTGCTCATTTTTAAAACAAATATAAAAGCCAAAACCCCTTTTTTTAGGTTGTTTATTTTTTTGCTGTGAAGAAGTAGGAATATGTAGCAAACTAACTGCAGACACAACCAGAAAGTAAAAAATAGCGGCAGTTTGTTTTCCTAGAATCACAGAAAAGTCTGGGTTGGAAGGGGTTTTTGGCGATCATCTGGGTCAAACTTGTGTAGAAAGCAGGGCCTTAGGTTAGGCAATTCACCTCCGTCCCAGCCCTGTCAACCTGAGGCTTCAGTATTTCCAGCAAGGGAAATTCCACCACTTCCCTGGGCAGCCTGTTCTCGTGTTTAATTTATTTTCTTATATGCAGCCAGAATGTTCCCTAACACACTTACACCCATTGTCTCGTCCTGTCATCACAGATCCTTGTGAAAAGAGGATCTTCATCTCTTTTCTAACTACCTTTTGGGTATTAGAAGACTGTGATTAGAATCCCCCTGCCATGAAACTTCTTTTTTCTAGGCAGAGTAAACCCAAGTTCTTCAACCTTTCTTCCTGTGTCAGGTTCTCCAACCCTCTAATCATGCTGGCCCTCTTCTGGACTCTCTCCGGTTTCTCAATGTCTCTCTTGAGCTGGGAGGCCCAGACTGGCTACAGTATTCCAGCCTAAAAAGTGCTGAGTAAACTGGCATATCCCTTGTTCTGCTTGCTAAATTCTTGCTAATGCCGCCCATGAAACAATTTGCCTTTGCTACTCTAGGGTGCTTTGCTGATTTGCTGGGCCTGCTTTGCACCAGGACCCCAAGGTCCTTCTCAACAGAGCTGAAAAAAGAAAAGCCGGCTAACCAGTCAGACCCAGCCTGTGCTGCTGCTGGGATCATTCTGTCCCAGGTGCAAGACTTTACATTTACCTTTGTCAAAACTCACACAGCTCTTGTTGCTGCAACGTTCCAGCCTGTCAAAGTCAATCTCTCTCTCCATGTCTCTCTCGGCTCCTAGTTTGGTGTCATATGCCAACGTGGGGAGGGTGCATTCACTGCTGTCATCAAGACCACTTCTGAAGATATCGAGTAATATCTAACATTGTATTGACTTCTGAGGAAATCCAATCATGAGCAGCTGCCAATTTGCCTTTGAACTATTAACCACCCCACTTTGAGCCTGGCATTCTACCAAGTTTTCCATACCCATCTTGGGGTCTGTCTGTCCTGTCTGCATCTTAGCAGCTTGTCTGCATGGATGTTGGGGGAGACCATGTCAAACTAAAATCAGGCTAGATGATGTCCACAGCTCTCCCCACATCTATTGAGCAAGTTGTTTCATCATAGAAGGCACTCAGGTTGGTTGAACATGATCTAACCTCGATAAATCTAATCACCTTCTTGCCCTTCGTGTGCCTGTAAATAACTTCCAACTACATCTTTTGCCATGATTTCCCTTGGGATTGAAGAGTTTATATCACCTTTGCTGCTTTTAATATAACTTACCTATATAAGCACTTTTTTATCTCTGAATGTATTTCCTGAAGAGAAGATAAAGTAGTAACGTGAGGGCGCTACATAATTAATCCAAATTATTTGGGTTTTTCCAGCAGTTAGTAAAGCATCACTTTTTGCTCGTTATTTAATTACATGAAAATACTGTTACCTCAGTGGCAAAAGAATTGCAATTAAAATTGTAACACTTCCAAGTTTCTTCAGTGAAAATTTAAATATTACCTCTTTGCTGTGTGTCTTTTTCATCACCTTTTGTTTCCATGCTTTTTATAAAAGTTTTTTTCTCGTGCATATATTTTATTATCAATAAATTGCACAACTCCAATTAAAAAAGAACAGTTCTTAGACTGTTTTTAAAAAACAAGTGTTCAGATCCTTGACTTGAAATAAAGTGGCTTGTGCTGTATTGAGCACCCACAGATTCCATTTATGTCACTGAGATTTGCATGTCCTGATTGCCTTTTACAGTCAGGCAACTCTTAAGTATCCTAAGTAGTTGCCTGGCTTTATGCACCAGTGCTTAAAATTTGGGGGATATGGAAGGCTATTTGATTTGTGAATTTAAAAAAAAAAGTTTTCAGATTCACCATTATGGGCCGGAGGGGAGGGTGTTCAATGACTTTTTTTCCTGGTAATTTGCAGGAATTTTTTATTTCAGTATAGTGATTGTCTAACTATGGGACTAATGAAAATGTAAAATGAAAGTATATCATAGCTTTAGTTCTTGTTATAATTTATTGTGTAGCTATCTAAGCATACATATAAATTAATTTGACATTACTATTAACAGTGAATAGCATACCACTAGCCAGCGCGTTTATTCTGTTTATAATATTTTTTATATATTTACAGGTCATTGCCTATAAATCAGAAGGGAAAAGCAGTTCAAGTGAGACAGTAGAATGCCACTAGCCAGCGCATTTTTTCTGTTTATAATATTTTTGATATATTTACAGGTCATTGCCTATAACTCAGAAGGGAAAAGCAGTCCAAGTGAGACAGTAGAATACATTACTTGTGCAGACAAGCCTGGAGCACCTTCAAAACCCACAGTGAAAGGAAAAATTCACGCACAGAGTTTTAAAATAACCTGGGGTAAGATTGTTGTCCAGCTCTGTTTAGAGTATGTTCTCTGTATTTTCTATATACATAAATGTATTTTTTATATGTATATATTTTTATATAGAAAGCCAGATTTTACTTCAGTAACAGTTCAGTCAACTGAGCAATTATGATCCATTTTCATGGAACTTAGACAAAAAATATTGATTCAAAATACTTAGAGTGGCAGTATAATAGTGTAATTATGGGGGAAGATAATATACAAATTGTAATAGGGACTGTTATTGCAGGGGACTACAATAATTAAAAAAACAGTAGTGTTAATTTGTGTACTGAGAAGTTTTGTTTCTCTATCACAAAAAGTAGATGCTACAAAATTCTGGGTTTTGAATCAAAATATAAGATCCAGGTTCAGCCTGTCTCTTCAAAGTGTTTGGGTTTGATAGTTGAATGTTTTTATTCACTAAGGATCTTAAGAAACTTTTCCTTAGGCTCATTTTTTTTACCCTTATGCTGTGAAACAGAAGGTGAAGCAGTACTGTGTGATGCAGTAGTTTAGCAGAAAACAGTTAAAAGTTTATTTATTGTCACAGGTAATTAAACTTAGTACCTATTTCTGTTTAATAGTGTATTTAATTATTTTGCCCTAATAAGAAAGCTACTTTCAGAGTATAAGAAAGACTCAGCAAGTCCAGGCTTGCATCTTTCCAGAGTGTTTTGCTACATTGGAGCCTGATACTTCATCTTTTATGGATGATATGCAATGTATGAAATTATTAGAAATACCTAATTTGTAAATCAAAAAGTATCTAAAATATCTATTTATTTATAAAACTTTTAATGGTCATTATTTTGAACAGTAATGCTCTCTTTTTCTTTTCATGAGTGATAATTAATGTGATTTTATTTTTCATTTGGAGTAATTTGTTACCTTCTAAGCAAAAAAGTGCTATGTGCTGTGTAGTAAGTCTCATTTATTTATTTATGTAGTTATCATTTATTTATCACCATTTGCACATACATAATGTAATCTTGTGGCAGCAGTGCCCTTCTGTATTGAAGTATCACGCTGTCTTTATATCTGTCCATAATATTGGTTTGCCACAAGATCTTAATTCTGGTGTTCTCTAAGTCAGCTCTGAGAGAGTAGTGGGATTATATGTCAAAGACAGGTCTGTAGGTTCATATCTTGTACATTAATATTGTACCAGGGAGGACAGTGCGCTCAATTTCTAGTGATGCATCAAAAATTCAAGAGGTTAAGTTTTCAGTACAGAACTCCTGCCTTCTATTCTCTCCCAAAGTATGTAGGTTTTTTGAAATGCCGTCCTTAAATTATTTTGAAATATCTTATTTGCAAATCAGTATGATAATCTTTTCCTATCTGCAGTCCAAATTACAGGACCATTGGGATCTATGTCCCTGAAGCCATAACCAGACAGCCTTTCATGGCACTTCAGAGTAACTGAAATGTTTGCGGTGGCATGTCCCAGGTGCCCATTTCACTTGTCACTCTTCATCTGCAGACTACAGTAGGGTTGTGATCAAACAGCCTCGCACAGTGGACGATTTAAATGCTTTGCTGCTGTCCTAAGCCAGGATGCTATGGGCTGGCTGTCTAAATACTCACCTCAAAAGCTACAAAAACGTTCAGTTTGCCTTGCTTAGTTGGAATATTGCTTTTTTTTTATAGATCCACCAAAAGACAATGGAGGAGCAGCAATAAATACATATGTTGTGGAAATTTCTGAAGGCTTAAGTGGTAAGTATTAGGAGCATATGTTGGCATTCAGCTGTGTTCTCTTTTGTGTGTGTGTGCCTGTGGGAAGAACAAAATGTGTATGATGACAGGGAAAGTTATTGCAAAGGACTGCCATTAAAAAATAGAGATGTTGATGCTTGTATACAAGAGGTTCTTTTTCTCTGGCTTAGAAAAAAGATGCCACAACACTTGTCAAAACAGATGCTTCATGTTCAACCTGTCACTTTGGTGTATTCTTTTCTGGAAAGGAAATAGCACATTTCGGACATTTTAGCGCCGGAAGACAGAGCCACGTAGTTTTGGATGTGTGACAGATAAAAGAAAAACTAGTGCTCCATTTGTCACTATTAAAGTAGAACAGTGATACAGTTAGGACACTTATTTCTGCTATTTGCTTTTCTATCTTTTTATACAGAAGGGAAGTTAACAATATTTCTAAACTGGACATAAAGCTACCCAGCTAAATTATTTAAAAATCTAGACCTCTTAAGTAACTTTATTAAACACAGTCACGCTGAGAATGAAATCGGTGTGTCAGATTAAGACAGCTCACTGTCCCTGGATTGTAAGGGCAGCCCTGTCAGGCGTCTCCCGTCCTGTTGTTTTGGTGCTTAGTCTGTCACTTTCCTTTCTGCATCATGTGTCCACATTCAGTCACTTTTGGAATGACTTACCTGAGCTTTTTATGCAGATTTAGTGAGCTGTGCATTATGTTTCATTCCCAGTTCTCTAAGTTCTGTGATGAATTGGGTTGTTGGAGATTTCATTAAAAGTCCCCAGGTTCCCTGCTTAATATCTTAAAAGGAGAGAGAGAATGCTAAAGAGTTTCTGGTTTTAGGTTCTGTCTGGATGGCAAAGAATGAAATCAGTATTTCAGATGGTGCTGGGCCATTCAGGAATACAGGAACAAGCTTTATCAGTTGTAGACTGTAGTTACAGTTCGCAAAACAAATGTTGTAATTAAAAGTTCTTTCCATGGAAATTTTTGCTTTTGTATCGTTCCTGTTTATTTGATTATGATATTTGAATGTCCCTGCTGGCCCAGTAATAACTGCTTCATTAAAAGTAAATTCACTCCTAGTTAATGTGAATACCAAATAAGGAAGGTATTTCACTTCAGAGCTACACAAATTTATCTAGGAAACTATCTTTATGAAATGGTTGGATCTTTTTCCAGGAAACTAAAAGCAAACCTTAAAGTTTTTTGTTTTGCTTTGTTTTTATAAATGTCAGGCACACATTTAGTAAAGCTCGGATACCTGCTGTGGTTGGTACTGAAGTGTGACAAGTTACACCTTGCTTCATTGCACACTTATTCTTCACCTTTCAGGAAACAAATGGGACACAATATACAGCGGAGCTGCTAGGGAACATGTGTGTGACCGACTAAACCCTGGTTGTTCCTATCGCTTACGTGTATATTGCATTGGGGAAGGAGGACAAAGCACGGTAATATGAGCTAATATTTTTATTAAATAAAATGTCTTTCTCGAAGAAAATCTGGTCCAGGAGTTAGTAAGCAAATATTGTACAGGAGTCCCTAACAAAATAACCGTAATTACTATCTCAAAAAGATTCCAATATTGGTGCACAGTATTTCAGGTTTCTGGCCATTTCTTAAAGAAATAAATGTGAATATTCTTTTCTGATGCTATGTTTTGTTTAGAGTGCTTTTTCTTATTTACAGAAAGAGAAACTATGTCATGTCCGGTGTGATACACTGACAGGATGTCATTTCTTAAGGCCTATCCCAAGACAGCAGCGTAAATGTAATATTTTCCCTGCGGAGTGCCCTGTCTGAGCAGCCCGGCCAGCCCCATGGGCAGGAGACGAGGCAGCATTTCCCCTGGCTTTACAGGGTTGTGCTCCATAGTCTCTTCCCATGCTGACCCAGCCACAAACGCAATGTTTACATTGCTCTGCTTTCCAGTATTCCCAAACAATTCAGTGCGCCGTACTATACTCCCTCACATATACATACTAGATACACATACACTTGCACTGTCACTTCTGTGGTATAGTTCAGCCTCCAGTGCCCAAACATCACTCTGTGTTCTTGTCCCTTCTTCCCAGCACCAGGTTGAACAAAGCCAGCCCTGGCTTTCTGCAGACTTCTCCAGCAGGGCTTCGCTGTCAAGCTGGTCTCCTGAAAAATCTTAAAGCCTTCCATTCTTGGTGTTTGCATTTTTCCCCACCCGCCTTTTACTACATGAAATTTGTGTGTTCTTCCCCCCCATAGAAGTCCCCTGCACAGCCAGCCTTGCCCACGGCCACCTTGTCTTAAGGATTAGAATCGTAGAATCATGGAATAGTTTGGATTGGAAGGGACCTTCAAAGGTCATCTAGTCCACCCCACCTGCAATGAGCAGGGACATCTAACATTTCATAGCTTGTTTATTTTAAGGGAGCTGTATTCATGAATCAGTTACCTGTTTCAGAAAGTAAACCCTAGCTGTGCTTCTTTAATTGTTGTGTATTTCACACACACTACGTGTCTGGGAGAAGGTCGCAGAGCTGCTGACCTCATGGCTCTCAGTCCAAACTCCAGACTCCTGACTTTATGGTCTGTGAGACCACGGTGAATGTTCCCAGTAGTGTTTTCAGCTGAAGTTTGGATGATAAACCTGTTGGTGGTACAGAAGACACTGTGAAATTTGACTGTGAGTCTGCTGATCCGTATTTGGCAACCACTGCCTTTACAGGCTCAGGGAGCTCCGTGTGACAACAGCAGAGCTGCCACTACCAAGAGTGGTCACCTTTCTCCTTTCTGGCGTAGGTACTACAGGTGACCTACAAATTCGGCTGATGCGTAAAGACGAGTCACTCACTATGGAATGGGATGCCATGCCTAGGAGACTTCCTGAACCGTCCAACTTAAGCCAAATTATTGTAATTACTCTGGACTCCTTCGGTGCTGGCTCAGCTGCAGCACCGTTACCCATGCCATAGCTCAGCTCGCTGTTGTACAGGGGGAAGGGAAGGCAGGATAGTGCCCTGTCACCAAACCACAAGTGCATCTCTGTCTTTGGTGACTTTTCCTCTGCCAACCTCCTTCCCCACAGCTCTACTCCGTTACTATAGAATAAACATTATTTGAGTACCAAAAAGAAGATAACTTTCAGAAAGTCCTGATACTTCCCTGAAGGTGTCAGAAATCAACAGAAGAATAGTAAAGAAAGATGTAATAAAACTTTTCTGTAGCTTGTCAGGGACATATGCCTCCTGAGAAACATTCTGCCTTTTAAGTAGCATCTGTTGTTCAGTGAAAGGAACTGAAAAGCAGCAGAGCTTCCAATCTACTCTTTCTGGAACATATGTAGAAAGCAGTTGTGAAATGAGACTCTAAGATGCATCTCTCTTGTAAATTAAAAGGCTTACCAACTTCGTATTCTGTATCGCACCGAAGCTAATGACCCCACAGCGTCTCTGACTCATTTCTGTCTGCACCCAGAATAGGCACTGCCATCTGCTGTGTGTTGTTATGCTATGTGTTTTTGCAGACACTTCAAATCAGAGGTGGAAGTTTGTTGCACATTAAGTATTACTAAGCAATGAAAAAGTTGAAATCTCCATCGTTTTTAAGCTCTTCTGATTGACATTTCTGCCAACTTTTCCTTTCTGGTATGTTCTTGCACAGAAAGTACACAACCCTTAGAATAAAGATTTAGAAATCATTAAACTGCAGCTTGATAGAAAAGGGAATGAGTTTACATTGAATAAGTCGTATTTCAAGCACCTATACTAGGTTTGTACTGATACTGAACTACTGCTTTTAATTCTACCCCTTTTCTGTGTACCGAAACACAAAAGCAAAAGCTGATTTTGCATGTATGTGATTACTGTAGTGTGTTTTATATTGGTATTCTGACAACTACACACCAGATCACTTAGGCATCTTCATGTTTTTGAAGACCTTGTTTCTGACTCAAGTCTTTACTTGTGGCATAATTGATAGTGCTTGTTTTGGCCTAGATGACTTCAATAATCTGTCTTTCCTTTGTAGGCATCCGATTCTTTACTGGTGCAGACACCAGCAGTGGTTCCTGGTCCATGCCCACCCCCAAGGCTACAGGGTAGACCGAGAGCAAGAGAAATTCAGCTGCGCTGGGGTAATTCTATTACAAATATTAGCAAGTGTAAGGGATCCAAATGTGTTGTGTGTTAAATAAGCTTTTCTCTTTTTTTCTTATTTTTAGGACCACCTCAGATAGACGGTGGTTCGCCCGTTACCTGCTATGGTCTGGAAATGTTTCAGACAGAAACCGATGAACACAGAGAGGTTTACCAGGGCTCTGATGTTGAATGCACAGTAGGCAGCCTTCTTCCAGGGAGGACATACAACTTCAGACTGCGAGCAGCTAACAAGGCTGGGGTAAGGAATGGTCTGAAATGCAATTAGTTCTGGAGGCTGCAACCGCTATTAAGGATCTTCCCTTTTAAAAGAAGCATTTAACAGTAATTTTAAAATGAGGTTTTCCTGATGTAGAGTCATTTCATTCGCATAGCTTATTGTTGTGTGGGAACAGACAGTTAAACACCCGTTTATAATAATGAGGGTTTTAGATGAAAGGAAGAGAAAATAGCTAATTATGTCTTATATCTGAATAATAGTATTGGGAAATGGTTAGGAAATGCCAAGTACTTTATCAAAGCATTGTTGCAACTTTGATATTCTCATGTGAAGTAAGGTAGTAAATTATTTTCTGTATATAGCTTTGTAAATTGATTGACTTTTATTTTTACAGCTGTTGGTGTTCTAGAATAATAAGTGTTTCCTGACTTTTTTGTATTTAGTTTAAGTTCTGAGTATGTTTTATCAGATACAAGAATATTTTCTCTATTTGGAGCATTAAATGTGTTTAAATCAATTGTTGCTGTAGAAAAAGCTTTATTTAACTATGTATCCAAAGTCCTGATTTAAAGACAGAGAGGCAGGGCTGCTTGCATTTGTTCAATAACATTCTGTTCATAAAAATTATCATGACCAGTTGACACTGCTTGTGGAGAGGTCTGCAGCTTAAGGCTTTAAAGCACTGACCTAACGTTTTGTCCGCCCCCTGCAAAGAGCGGTTCATAGCTCAGGCATTTTTTGAATCCTTTGTCTCTTTTATATAAATAGGCAGTTACAAATGGTGTTCTGTTATAGTGCAGCCATCACATAACTTCAAAATAAGGATTTGGATGGCATTTTCCTGCTTTGGCTGAGAATTTGAAGTGTCAAATTTATTCTGATTGTATTTACAAGCAGAGTATTACAGCTGTGCTGGAGAATAGTCAGATGCTGAAATAAATCCTGAATCCACAGTCCACAAAGATTTATTTCATAAGCAAATAATACAAAGTTTCAGGCTGCTGTTATACATCCCTCCTATGGTAAACTGTTATTTTAAAAGTAGTAATTTTATTTTTACAAATTAGTTGTATCAACTCCCTTTTTAACAGTTTGGACCTTATTCGGAAAAATGTGAAGTAACTACAGCACCTGGACCACCGGATCAGTGCAAGCCCCCGCAAGTGGCGTGCAGATCTGCCGCATGCGCTCAGGTATCATGGGAGGTAAGAATTCCATGTTACACCTATCTTAACGTGATTGTCTTCTACATTGTTAAGTTCAACTTTAAAAGCTCAAGACTGTATTTTAATCACGTTTTTAAACATACTTACCTGATTATCCAATACTCGGTAGGTAAAACCTTCAAGTCATTCATCATACCATTATATGGCAGCTGTAAGTTGGCAGCCTGCAGGTACTTGAGATCTTAACTTTGTTCTTTTGTATAAGAGTTTTATCACAAATGCTGCCCTGTATTTCCAAGTGATGCAGGCTCTTAAAATTTTTCAGTAAGATACTTATCTTTCCTTAGAGCAAATATATCCACATAATACAGTAAATTATTGTGCATTTACGGTTTTTATAAGCTGATTTAATTTTATATAATTACATCAGTAATAATGTAGCAAAAGCCTTACAGACTTCCTATAAACCCATAGTACTTAGATATCTGATTAAAAAATGTAACAGACAAAAATTAAGCTTGTAAAAAAAGAGATTCTATCTGGGAATACTGTTTAAGCATGGCTTTACAGTGGCTTGAGATGAAGTATCTGAGTTATAGGACAGTACAGCAAAAAAGGCAACTGAAATCACCATTATTTTGTATAGAGCAGTCTCTGCAACAGTAAATAGTATTTTCAAAGTACAGGTGACCCAAGGCCAGTAATGCATTCTGATTTATTTGTATTGTACTAAATGAAAAATCGGTAAAGAAATTGGAGGGTAACATTCCTGTGGGGAAAAAAAAATAGATGTGGTGAGTTGGGTTGAATTTTTTTGAGTCAGTGAAATTAACTTCTGAGTATTTGTATCCATTTTGAAGGTTCCAGTGAGTAATGGTGCCGACGTCTCGGAGTATCGGCTGGAGTGGGGCGGTGTGGAAGGATGCATGCAGATCGCCTATTGTGGGCCTGGGCTCAGCTGTGAAATGAAAGGGCTTTTGCCTGCCACGATATACTATTGCAGGGTTCAGGTAAAGATGTAAAACTGTTGTTAGTGAAATCTGGAAACGGGAATCGACCCTGCTGTAAAAACGCGGTCTGCTTTGCATTTGCAGGCGGTGAATGTTGCCGGTGCCGGCCCCTTCAGCGAAGTGGTGGCGTGTATGACTCCGGCCTCCGTACCTGCCGTTGTGACGTGTCTTCGGGGACTAAGTGAAGACGAAGTTGAAAGTCCGTACTATTCTCCTTCCACATGCCTTGCTATAAGCTGGGAGAAACCTTGTGACCATGGATCCGAAATCCTTGGCTACAGCATAGACTTTGGAGATAAGCAGCCAGTAACTGTTGGGAAGGTTGTGAGCTATTTGATAGATGGTTTACAGCCAGATACTACCTACAGGTATGCCGTGCACAGCTACGCGACAGCCTGCTGTTTCTTCCACAGGAGCAAATTCTTTATTTGTTTGTTTCCTTATATTTTTTTATTCTCTACCTGAGTCAGAGAAGTACGAGTACATAGCCATGCAGGAAAAGGAAGCTTTGTCACGATGATCTTCATAAACAGATTGAGCTGTGCTGGTTTTATTTTATTTCAAGAACAATTTACTTTAGTGTGTTTATTGCTGTAGATCTGCCATATCTCTCTGGTTAATATGTCAGTTTAACTAAATTCAGATTACAGATTCAGATTAATATCTGGTTTTTGGACTGGTTGTTTCATAGATGGCCTGTAATCTGTTTGGTGATCAAATCCATCCAAGCAAGGACCATGTCCAGTCTTTATTGACTGGATCGTTTGATCTGATGACAGCTTGTTGCAACTTGCAATGCATTTTCTGCAGAAATAGCAAGAATTTGGGTGGCAGTCAGCATGAAGAATATTGGTTTGAAAATCTATCAGTCAATTTTAAATCTCTTTTGAAGAATTTTCATCACTAAAATCATCCCTTATGTTTGGCCTAAGGGTTACTGAAAAATATAAATCTAAAAATCAGTAATTCTGGCATTCTACAGTCCTGTTACAAAAACATGTTCTCAGTGTTAAAACTTAAAGGAGAATGTCATTCCCACTGAAGTCATAATCTGAGCCCACACTGATTTTGGTATATTTAGGATATAATCTGGCTATGTAGTTTTCTGAATCCGTAAAGATTTGGGTTTACTTTTTTAACGCTGTATGTTAGACTACAGTGTTTCTGTGTGCCTTTTAAGTATTTAATGATAACGCTGGCAATTTGAAGAGCCATTGCTCTCTGTGTCAACAAACTGAAAAACGAGAAGTTTCTATTTCAAAGATATTTCTGAAGTTCTACCCACAAAAGTGCTTTTATAGAATACACTGTCAACTCTTTCTGCAAATAAAAAATTGCATCTATTAACCTTTGTTCTGTGCTACAATAAATTAGCATAATGTTAAATATTACTGTAGTGAAGGATAAATATTTATTCAGAAGCCTGCACACACATTTGTGTTTCAGAATTTTTAAATTGTGTGGTTGATTGTTTCAGAATTTAGTTATGGTGATTACTTTTTTGCAGTTACCTAGATACTATTTTAGACAAGCAAATGTTAGTCTGCAAAATGAGATTTGACACACTTGGCTCTCTATGGCTACCTGTAAGATGTGTAAAGATCCTCAGAATCACACAGAATCACAGAATGTTAGGGATTGGAAGGGACCTCAAAAGATCATCTAGTCCAATCCCCCTGCCAGAGCAGGAAAACTTAGGTGAGGTTACACAGGAAGGCGTCCAGGCGGGTTTTGAATGTCTCCAGAGAAGGAGAATCCACAACCCCCCTGGGCAGCCCGTTCCAGTGTTCCGTCACCCTCACTGAGAAGAAGTTTCTTCTCACATTTAAGTGGAACCTCTTGTGTTCCAGCTTGGACCCATTACCCCTTGTCTTACTGTTGGTTGTCACCGAGAAGAGCCTAGCTCCATCCTCGTGACACCCACCCTTTATATATTTATAAACATTAATGAGGTCACCCCTCAGTCTCCTCTTCTCCAAGCTAAAGAGACCCAGCTCCCTCAGCCTTTCCTCATAAGGGAGATGCTCCACTCCCTTAATCATCTTTGTGGCCCTGCGCTGGACTCTCTCCAGCAGTTCCCTGTCCTTCTTGAACTGAGGGGCCCAGAACTGGACACAATATTCCAGATGAGGTCTCACCAGGGCAGAGTAGAGGGGAAGGAGAACCTCTCTGGACCTACTAACCACCCCCCTTCTAATACACCCCAGGATGCCATTGGCCTTCCTGGCCACAAGGGCACAGTGCTGGCTCATGGTCATCCTGCTGTCCACCAGGACCCCCAGGTCTCTTTCCCCCACACTGCTCTCTAATAGGTCATTCCCCAACCTGTACTGGAACCTGGGGTTGTTCCTGCCCAGATGCAAGACTCTACATTTCCCCTTGTTATATTTCATTAAATTTTTCCCCGCCCAACTCTCTAGCCTGTCCAGGTCTCGCTGGATGGCAGCACAGAGTTCTCAGAGTTCTGTTTTCTGCTTTTTCATTTTTAGAAATGAATTTGTTGGCTACTTCTTTTAATTCTAACTTGTAAACCTAATGCCAGCATTGTTTTCCATTAAGTATCAAAAAAAAGAAAAATTATCCCTGAATTTTGAGTTCTACAAACCCCCCAACCATGTGTCCTTTGACTTCTAGTTTTCCACTCTCCCTTTCCAAGCAGCCCCAAGATGGTTTGCGTTTGCAGGTAGCCAGAAATGTATTACCAGGTAAAACAGCAAGAGAAGCAGCTGGGCACCATCGCTTTATTTTCACATATCACAGAATCTCAGAATGGTTGGGGTTGGAAGGGACCTCTGGAGATCATCTAGTCCAACCCACCCGCTAAAGCAGGTTCACCTAGAGGAATGGATCAGATCCATTCCAAAAAGCGTGTAAAACTTCCCTGTGGTCATCCTTGAACTCACCTGATGCGGTAGCCAAAGATTCCTCTCCTGGGAGTTGGGTTTATTTACCTTCCCTCATCTCTCCAATGCATCAAACATTTTGGTACAAGGCCTGAAGGGGCAGGAAGATGAACCACTCTTGAAGTAGCTGATAGAGCGTTTGCATCTTTTCCCTAATGTTAATGATGCAAATATGCTAACATATTTTTATTTTTAATCAATCCACCTCCGTAAAACATGACGAGGAAAATGACACAGCTGCATATTCATGACAGTGTATCAAAGCATAATATTGATAAAAGTCTGCAGGGTAGAAAGTACCATCTATTTGATACTGTTATTCTCTCTTGAATGTGAATGCTGGAAACGGGCAGTTATTTTTTAGAATCTAATTTCAGGCTAATTTCTTCTCTCTTTTTTCAAATACTAGAGTACGAATTCAAGCCCTAAACAGTCTGGGAGCAGGTCCTTTCAGCCACACCATAAAACTGAAAACAAAGCCTCTTCCCCCGGATCCGCCTCGCCTGGAATGTGCTGCGTACAGTTCTCAGACTCTGAAGCTGAAGTGGGGAGAGGGAGCTGCAAAAGCATTAACTGACTCCATTCAGTACCACCTTCAAATGGAGGATAAGAACGGAAGGTTGGTTTTGGCATCGCTTTAATCTGCCCTGTATCGCTGCGGTCTGGTGCTTGGGAGATGGCAGCAAAGGGCAAATTTCCATACGCTGGGCTGAATTTACAGCAGACATAGGAGGTCATCTCATCTGGCCAGGCAAGAAGGGCTCTAGTGTTCTGTGCTGGGAAGTACAAGATGAAAAACTTCATAGTTTTTTATTTACAGTTCAATATGAAGAGTTTAATGAAGTGTTTCGTACCAGCGCATTTTTCTCTCTCACAGTTAAGTATTCCGTAAAGTATCAAGTCTAATCATTCTTGTGAATTTTATATACTTGATGCTGGAAAGGGTGAGTTCTTCACTCTCTGTTGTCTTTATATGCAATTATTCTAAGTGGAAAATAAAATCATATAGTACAAATTATTATTTCAAGGGATCCCTTCTCTCATGTTAAATCGGAATGTAAGCTGAGATGGTACAGCAAATGCCCTTGCCTAGGTGGTAGAATGAACAATACTGCTGCACTGTGTACCGTGTCTGAATCTCTGAGTAGCTTTAGCTTGACAGTGAGACAAACTAGATCTGCTAGGTGAAATTGGTCTGCTGTAAGGAAAATAAATTAGACTCTTAACTGGAAAGAAGTTCATTGCCATTACCAAAGACTAGGTCGTGTGCAGGTACCATCTGTTTTAGATTTAAATGAAATAAAAAGTCAAAGTAGACAATAACCCCTGCAGAAAGAATGAACTTGTGCTGTGTCCTGGGGATACCAAAATTTGAAGTCAAATGAGAGATGCCAAGATCACTCTGTGTAAGAATTAGAACATGAGGGAAAGTGTCTGGTCCACAAAGCTCTCAGAAAGAGACCTGGTGTGCGTTGTGAGTGTGATTCTGGCCTCCTGTGCAGATCTGAGTGAGCTTCATCACTCACCCGTCCCTGACAATGACCTACAAGAGCAGTTGGATCCATGACTTTCTTAGGTGTAGTAAGGGAGCGTTGCAAAGGAGCCAAAAGCTGAAATCTAGTTACCTAATTTTGAAAACTAAAGATTTTGAAGGAGGAGATGACCAAAGAAAAAAAAAGGCAGCATGCACAGCTCATTGAGAGAGAACTGCTGTCATTTCCTATTGTTTCAAGTGCAGAAGCGTTTCTGAAAATACTTTTTTCATCATTTTTCCCAAGAGACAGGCTGTAGTACTCTTTGTGTAAAAGAGATTTTATTTCAAAGACATGGGAAATAAAAACTTGGCTCTGGAAAACGAGCTGCTTGTTTTATAGTAATGCCAGCACATTGAAATAAATATTTCTGGGTTTCTCATTAGGTTCTGGGAAATGAGTGGAACAGGTTTCAAGACAATACTGTAGCTACTTTGGAAGTCCTTTTCTGTGCTTAAAATAAGCTACTCTTTCCATTTTCAGGTTTGTATCCATATACAGAGGACCATGTCACACATACAAAGTACAAAGACTCAGTGAGTCGACATCATACAAATTTTGTATTCAGGCATGTAATGAAGCTGGTGAAGGTCCCCTTTCTCAAGAATATGTTTTCACTACTCCCAAATCTGTTCCAGCTGCCTTGAAAGGTAAAAGTCCTTCTTTTTTCATTTTGGAGGAGGGGGGTGGCAACTTGGTTTTGGTGTTGTGTTGTATTTGGGTTATTTAGAATGCTGAGCTCTTTCCCAAGTGCAGGTAGGGGTAGTAAGGGAATGCTCCTTTCCTGTAATTACTTAAAGCCTAAAATATTTGCTCCAAAAAGGAGAGACTTGGGGTTTATGCATTCTTTGACATGAGATGGTCTGTACTTAGAATCCTTGCTTCCCAGGAGAGAGTGACCAGGTTATTACAGTAATTTGAGTAATTTCCTAGCATGTTTAGAATGATTATAAGTAGAGCACCTGTTGTTTTTTGGGGGGGGTTGTTTGGTTGGTTGGTTTTGCATATGATATACACTTTCAGTCACCAATGATACATAAACTAGTGATAAGAGACCAATGCAAATTGTTAGTTGTTGTTCCAGAAAATGTTGTAGGAAGAATACGTTTAAATCTGAATCTTTTTTTTTTCCTCTGAGACAAAACAGCAGATAAGAATATAGAATTTTACAAGTCTAAATTAGAATGTAACATTAAGCAGTGGGGGAAGCAGAGCTGCCACTTCTGGGTTTTCTCCCTTCAGCACCCAGGATAGAGAGAATAAACGATCACACTTGTGAGATCACGTGGGAGGTTCTGCAGCCCATGAAGGGTGATCCAGTTATCTACTGTCTTCAGGTCATGGTGGGAAAAGACTCGGAATTCAGACAGGTATGATGTGCTGAAGTTATTTTTTCTCCAATTAGTATTTGTGATAACTAGTTTAGATTGAAGATTATTGTGTTCCAGTATGTTTTTAGTCACCATGCTAACTTCTTGTTACTAAATAATGTAAGTTAGTATCTCCTACAACCCTTGTCACAGAGAAAAGAGAAGTAAGTAATATTAATGCTGCAGTAAGTTGCAGCCTGTCTGAGTTACACTGATGTTTACCAAATACTTAACATGTCAAGTGATAAGGAAACTGTCCACTAACGGGAAGAACTGGCAAAAAGAAAATGTCTACCCAGTGCTACAGAATTGAGACTTAGGAGGAGAACAAAGGGTTCTCTTTGCACTACGAGCTGTTTGAAGGCAGTAAACAATGTCACAAAAACTTTGATGTTGTCAAAATCTTACTTACATACAGAGAACTGCAGATGGGAAAGACCCCCCTACTTAATGCAATGCAGACATTCAGGTGTAGGGAAACTTTTTTTATATAATTCAGTGATTATTTTTTTACCGTTGGACCATTTCAGTAGTACAACATGCTGTAACTGTAGGGGTCGAGCAGTTGAGAGTGTGTTTTAATTTCAGATTTGATTATCCAAAGATGCAGTTTGAAACGTCAAGCTGCAAATTAGTCTGCATTTAAAGGAGGATGTGCAGTGCTAATTTTGCTTCCCTATAAATGGCCTGATAATTGACATGAAATGAGGCTTGGAAACTCTGTTTCACACTGTTAAGCAAGCAGGTTTCCTTCCAGCAAGGAAACACAATTAATTCTGGTATATTATAATTTTATTATAGGTCAATATTAAATAAGTGTTGCCTGTGCTTTGGTTGATTATAGGCCTTAATATTTTCATAATTAATAACTTTTAATGTAGTGCTATGTTTGTTATGCCCATTTGTTAAATTTTTCACTAAGATGAACCATAATCCAAGGTATTTGTTACCTTGCCATCTGAATATTGTTTATTGTAACTTTAAAATTGTAAATGCAACATTAAGTATGTAGGTAAGGTGTGGTCAGTGTTGCTTCTAGACACAGAGTCAAATCACACTTTGATGAGCAATGTGCATTGCGAGATGAGCTGGACAAGAAAATAAAAGTTACACTTTAAGCCTGGAAATAACAAAGTAGACTGAGTTGCATCATTCCTTTTGCCTCTCTAGAACCGTTTAGCACAGTAAATTCAAATAAAATGAGGAGAATAGTTCGCAAAAGTTAAAATTGGAACAGTCAAGAAGTAAACACCATGGGAACAGCCTTCAGGATACTTGGATATAATAGTGACAATTTTATTTGACATGGAGAAAAAAGAAACTGCCTGGAAGTCCACTCTCAGCTGTTTGCTACCATTTCCCTGCCAAAATTTCACTCTCTTCTCCTCCTTCTCCCTGATCTGTCGGCCAAGTTGCTCATGTTGTAGCTCCCTACATGCTTCAGACAAAATAAGTTAAGAATCTGCCATCTCAGCTCCATACATCAGTCAGGCTCTTACAGGGGTTAGGAAGCAACCGCATAAATGCCCCAGCAAACACATTTGCGGGGAGGACAACTCATGGCAAGGCACTGGCGACAAGCAGCTGGGGACAGTGACCCAGGCAGCTGGTGTAGCTGGAGCTCAAGTAGGACATGTGTCTGTGGCCTGTTTGCTGGCTACCGAGTGCAGGACACGAATTAGCAGAATTTTGAGGAAGCTGCACTTCCAATGACCTGCCCTGTCTGAGCACAGGAGCAATTTATTGAGCAAAAGTCCCCAGGTAGTAGATCCCCGCTCAGATCCACTGGTGGTGGGAGGACTTTCCGAGTCCATGAGTAGCCACAGACGCAGCAACAGCTCTTCAACAACAAAGTCAGAAGAAGTTTCCAGCTTCTTCCATTGAATGGCTGGTAGTTTGCATTTCTGAAATACCGTCTAACAGTATGGTAACTGTAGGGAAAACCGCTGCATGATGTGATATTTCTGTATCCTGGTACCAATTAAATAAAGCAAATCCAGATAATGGTGGGGGTGGTGGGAGGTGAAGGGTTTTGAAGAGAGAGGTCGAATTGTACCATCCTACCCATGTAATAGCTCGGTACCTATCAATATACCTATAAACAGAACATTGCACTTGCGTGCAATTTCGTTGGCTTTTACAGGACCTTTCCCTAGCTGCAAATTCATTAATTTGAGAAACCAGCATTTAGATTTCAGTGAATTAGGTGCTCCATGCCAGAGTCGTGCACTGAACGGGAGAGTCTCCTTGTGTTACCCAGCCAGCGGGGAGGCCCATGGAGAGCACCCCGAGAAGTCACCTCTGCCTTGGGAACTGGTGACATGAAGAATTAGAGAAGATTCCTTGCAGCCTTCCTGATACAATGTTTATTAGGGTAAATTATAGTATTTTAAATACACAGTGTCTTAACAACAATAAAGTACGTTGGATTAGATTAGATTTAATGAAGTAGCATGGTACAGAGTTAATTACCTAAAATCCTGTGATGAGATTGTATATTACATCCCATGGTGTAGTATTAATATTTACATTTTAAGTGGTCACTGAAACACCTCAACACTGGGGCTTCCAACACAGTTTATTTGGTGTGTACTCATCATGCTGTAAAAGCACTCGTAGTCCTTTTCCTGCATTTCACCAAAAGGACTGGGGACTTTATCTGGCATTTAAATTGCGTTTGTGAGCTTTTTGTCCATTTTTCTTTGCATGGGTGAAAACACCGGTGAGGAGTCATCCTTTTTACAGTTACCTTCACCATGAACAAAACCATCCTGAGATATAGACATGTATATAGGGTGGTTTTGCTTCATGTGTCCTTTTTTTCCACCCCCCCCACCACTTTTTTGCCAGATTTATAAGGGTCCGGACTGGTCGTTCCGCTACACGGGGCTCCAGCTGAACTGTGAATACCGTTTCCGCGCGTGTGCCGTTCGCCAGTGCCAAGAGACAGCGGGTCACCAGGACCTGGTGGGCCCCTACAGCACACCCGTGCTCTTCATCTCTCAGAGGACTGAACCGCCGGCCAGCACCAACAAGGACACTGTGCAGACCACAAGGACACAATGGTCACAGAGCGACCAAGTGTGTGCTGCTGTCATCCTCGCACTTTTTGCTATCTTTTCCATTCTGATCGCTGTTATCATTCAGTACTTCGTAATAAAGTGAAGAAAAGAGATTTATTTTAGAACGCTGCCCATTACATTTTACTTTCTCATAATCTAAAAGTAATTCTGTTCTCTTGCTTTTACAAAACCAGGCGTTTAGCACCGGCATTGGGACTGATGCGAACCTTTTCAGCCACTTTCAGATGCTTACTGGTAGGTATAGGCTGACACACGTTATTCGAACGCAAGCCACAGAAATACGATCTTTTGTTTAATATGCCTTCTTGCAGTACCAACTATACGGGGCAGGCGAGCAGTGTTTAATGAAAAGGGTTTCACCGGTTAAACACGAGCGTAAAAATGGTTTCCTGGCCCCCACTTCTAAGGGTTGTGACCATAACAGGGAAGAATGTGTAGATTGCATTTAAAACTTACACTAACAAACTTGTGCTGTATACAATATTAATCTGATGCTGTGAAAGCAATTTAGCGCTGTATTTCTACCTCCTCATTTGTCTTAATTATTTGGGAAGCAGGATTAATGCTTAAAAACAGAAGGGGCTTTTCTCAGGCAGCAAATAATAAACTGGATGGAAGAGTTTGCATGAAGGAAGCTTCTTATCTGATAAATGTGGAGTTCTTCACTGCAAGTATATGTTTTCGAAAGACTCCGAGGGGGTGGCACAAGTGGTTTATCTTACCCCCAGGATTTGATGTTTACTTAAAAAAATGCCTCTTTTACTTCCTACGAATATGGAAGGGAGAGTGTAAGAGAACTTATTAAACTTATTTTTTAAATTGACAAACACATTTCCGAAGTTGACCTTTAATTGGATGCAGTTTATACAGATGTCTGTGCCCTCTGATTTTGGCTAGTTAATAGATATTTTGAGATAAACACCGTTACTGAATTTTTGCTGTTTCCCCAACATTCACTTGCCATATCCACCAGAATCAAGCACTGCCTTTCTTCTGTTTTCTTTTTCTTTCTTTCTTCCTTTTCTTCTTTCTTTCTTTCTTTCTTTCTCCCTTTGGGGCACCAAATCAGAAGACGAAGTGTAGTAACTTGCACCAGGAAACTTAAAGCTGCTTTTTTCTTGAGATCCTAATGTTTAATGTAATGTCTCTTTGGATACTGTACCAAATTGTTGATTGCATGTAGTTAATGTTGCATTAGAGCACTTTGCAATTGCATAACTCATCAATGTTTTGTGAGCTTGCATTTTTGTGAGTTCTTGGATGATCAGACTGAATTTTATCAAGTATCCCATTGAACATCTTGCTAGATGTCAATGATTGCCAGTGACACAAAGCTTGTAGTAAACCTATCTTTAAAAAACAAACAAAAAAAATCCTTGTCTCATCACACTTATGTTATTTGTTATACACTTTGTAATTAGCTATTTTTAATTTATTTGAGTTACAAGATAGTGGATCATTAATGACTTCTAGTTGTGTTCAGTTTAGCATTTTTAATGGTATTAAACACTTCTGTCAGTCTTAATAATAAAAAAGGAACCTCTGTCTTGTGCTTTGAAGATCTCTGAAGAATTTCTCTTATATTAGAACGGGCATGTATTGTAATTGTTTATACGTCCAATGATCTGTGCTGTAGAATAATGTTGCTGAGTTTTGGGGGGTTTTTTTTAAAAAAAAAAAAAAAAAAAGGCGAAGAACTTGGCCTCCACGTGGCTAGAACGATCTGTCTTTAAAATGTACTGTATGTTTACATTTTATTTCAAATTTGTCATTTGTACGTATAGGCTGATACCTTCCCACAGGATACCGTGATAACTGATGTTTTCTAGAACCTTCTTAAAAGTGCCGTGTTTGGCACTACAAATGAGGTTGCGTGTAACAGCCCAGAGATTTCTTACGGTTGAATGTCTAAAACGGTAAGATTTGTTACTACAGTTAATCTGCAGTGACTTATGTTTTTCATAGTAAAATTCAAATGAGCTCCTATTTTTGATAGTCATTTAATAGTGTATTTGCCATTCGAGCCTCAGTGCGTATTACTGCATTGAAGACAGTTTTTAATGTAATCTTAATTTTACCTCATATACTGTACATTCCAAAAATAAACTTAAAAAGAAAAAAAAAAAACTCTAAACTTTTTAAAACGTTATAGATACACTACCAAACGTATCACTTTGCAATTGTACAACGTCGGACTCCATGAAGACGAACCTGTATAGTCTGATAGAAAAAAAATGCATAAACTATGTAGCAAAGTATCTTTAAAAATCTGTGGAAAATAAAAGTATCCTTCTTTTTGGCTGGTGCTGCTCGGTGCTGTTGGCGGGTCGCGCCGCTGCGTGTCCCCGCTCCGGCGGCGGCGATGCGGGCGGGGACACCCGGGGCCGCGCTCCCCCGGCGGCTCCGGAGCGGCGGCCCCGCGGGGCGGGCCGGGCGGTACCTGCGGCCCCGAGCCCCCCGCGGCGGGGCGGGGACGGGGGCGGGGGAGCGGCGCTGCCCCCGGCAGGCGCGTCCCCCGGGCGGCGGCGGCGGCGGCGGCGGCGGGGGCTGAGGCGGCCGCGCTCCCCGGCGGCATGTGGGGCGGCGGGAACGGCAGCGGGGACGAGCCCTGGCCGGGGGCGCCCTGCGACGAGCGGCTGTGCTTGGCGCTGCCGGTGCGGGTGCTCGTCCCCGTCACGGCCGTCTGCATGGGGCTCTTCGTGGTCGGCGTGGTGGGCAACGTCCTGACGGTGCTGGTCATCCGCGGCTACCGCGACATGAAGACCACCACCAACCTCTACCTGGGCAGCATGGCCGTCTCCGACCTGCTCATCCTCCTGGGGCTGCCCTTCGACCTCTACCGCCTCTGGCGCTCCCGGCCCTGGATCTTCGGGCGGCTGCTGTGCCGCCTCTCCCACTACCTCAGCGAGGGCTGCACCTACTGCACCATCCTGCACATCAGCGCCCTCACGGTGGAGCGCTACCTGGCCATCTGCTTCCCCCTCAAGGCCAAGGTGGTGGTCACCAGGCGCCGGGTGAAGGCCGTCATCGGCATCCTCTGGGCCTTCGCGTTGCTCTCTGCCGGCCCCTTCTTCTTCCTGGTCGACGTGGAGCAGCCCGACAACCACACCGACTTCAGCCACGAGTGCAAGCCCACCCCACAGGCTGTGGAGTCCGGCCTGCTGGCCACCATGTTCTGGGTCACCACCTCCTACTTCGTCCTGCCCGTCATCTGCCTCAACGTCCTCTACGGCTTAATCGGCCGGGAGCTGTGGCAGAGCAACACCCGCCTGCGCGGCCCCAACGCGGTCCTCCGTGAGAAGGAGCACCGCCAGACCGTCAAGATCTTGGGTGAGTCCTTCTTCCGTCCCTCTTTGTGCTGGGGGCTCGTGGCTGGGGCTTGGGCCGGGGCTGGTCCCACGCAGGGCAGGGATAGCGCAGGGGAACCTCCCGGCCGTGCTGCTGAGCCCTCCCGGGGACCGTCACGGCAGGAATTTCACTCCCTCACAGCCGAGGCTTCACCTGGTGTAGCCTTGAACATCCAGCTGCGTGACCGCCTTCTGCACAACTGCCCTTTTTCTGAATTTTACCAGGCAGAACCAAATACAAGGTAGTCTGCAACTTAGTAGTCTCTTCCAGCGGGCAGCAACACCTCTGGGTAGTAAATCTCTGCTTCCGAGAAATAAGTTTGATTTTCTTAGCAGCCTTTTGTAGCTGTCCTAGGAGAAAATCCACTGGTTGCCCAAGCAGGCTGGAAAACAGCAGCTTAACCCTTACGAGCCGTTTGCAGGCAAATCACATAATACCAAAGCGCTTCTTGCTGATGCAGGATACTGTTAATTTTTACTTCATTTTCTTAGTCATACATTCATTAACCTAGCATCAGGCTCTGCAAAGTTAGAGATCGCAGTCTGCCCTGGGGCTTTAAAGTTTCTAAACAGTGACCAATGTGAAGAAGACAAAAAAAAATCCAATGATTGATTTATGAGCATGAAACAAAATGCCTTGGTTGTTTTTTTTTTTTCTACCTTTAGTGAAGGTTTTAGGGGCCACAGGGGAGACTTCTTTTACCAAGGATGTAATCAGCTGCATAAAAACAGCAGAGCACAAACATAATAAACTAATAAGCCCCAGAGAGTACATTTTGCTGACTTATTTGAGGAAGGTATTTACATTGGAATAGGGACAAGGTTTTTAAACAGGAAGACCTGTGTCCGTGATCTCCTCGGAACCCACTGAACCAGACCAATTCCCTCTTCTCTCAAAGAGCCAGCAGCACGATGTGTGTGAGGGATTTCAGGCATAAACTTGCTTTGGCTATATCCCTTTTTTTTAAGCTCCGAGAAACACAGAGGATGCTCCGTGGTTATTTATTTTACTTACGTGCATTTATAAACAAAAATAATAAAACCTATGGATAGAGTAATCTGTTTGTTTAGTTGTTCCTCATCTGCCCATGCTAATTCACCATTGCAAGAGTGTTTTGTTTGTGTTGTGCCAAAATGTGAGGCAAGACCATGAGAACAGCTGGAATGACTCAGGCTGGAGATCCATCTAGTCCAGTTATTGTCTGGGGATGCGAGCGGGAGCTTCAGTGGAAAAAAAATCAATAGACCAACTACACTGTAAGTCTTTATGTTACAAACCATCCCGTTAACACCAGTGCGAGTTCAGTGGGAGCGCGGGTGACTGAGGTGCAGCCCCTATGCTATGGTCTTTTTCAGTGGTGCAGGTATTTTGAAGAACAGCTCTGTAGCGAATGGAGCTGCGGCCACAAACACACCTCTTCTTATTCTGGGTTTTGTTGCCGTATCACGTACATTGCATAACAGATGTAGCCGAAGGGAATCTTTGTTGTGCCTGATGTTATTATATGGCTGTTACAGTGTTAGTCGTTTCCGTTTTTCTCGGCAAACTCATGTCATGATTTAGCTGAAGAATTTACCAGTTCGTTTTTAATCCAAAGACCAATCAGACTTGATGCTATTCCCATTTTCGTGGTTTTCCAGCAATTTAAAGTTGTTATTTCTGTATATCACTTGTACCAGTTAGAAGAAACTTCAAAATCAGCCATGTAAAATTTAGTTTACTGTCTGGTTCAGTAGTTAACCCACTCCTTAACTATCGTGCGTGTAATTTTGTCTTACAGCTGTGGTAGTTCTGGCCTTTGTAATTTGCTGGCTGCCTTTCCACATCGGCAGGATCATATTTATAAACACCCAGGACACCAGGATGATGCTGTTCTCCCAGTACTTCAATATATTCGCCCTGCAGCTTTTCTACCTGAGCGCATCCATCAACCCCATCCTCTATAACCTCATTTCGAAGAAGTACAGGGCAGCAGCCTACAAGCTGCTGCTGCCGCACCGGGGAGCAGAAAGGGCTTTCACCGTCACGAAAGACGCTGGTGGCTGCACGGAGACCAGCGCTAGCACACGGCACGAGTACGCCACCAGCCTCTGAGACCGCAGCCCGTGCTTCTCCAGGCTTTCTCTGCAAAGGAGAGGATCTTCCTTTTCACAGGAGAGTCACAAAAGGATGGACATTTGTCAGGGCATGTGGTATTTTCTAACCGTTTGTATTCTGGAATACTCATCTTTTTGTTCACAGAACAAGCAGAGACCATGAAGTGGTGAGAATGATGTGCAGTGTGTGAAAGATAACTCAATAGGAAAAGCTGGAGTAAATTAGCAGTAAAACTGTGGTTTCAATGTTGCTCATGGCATATGTATTCTTTGCAAGCTGTAGGGTTTTCTAAAAATCTTAACATCACGGACTGCAAAGGAGGAGGGAGTTTGAGGTAGCAGCTCTGCTTGGGTACGGAAACAGGTAAAACTCCCAGACAGCCTTTGCCATTTTAAAATTATTTTCCTTCAAATGAGATTTTACAAAACAAGAAGATGGATGCAAAACAAATCACCTGCCATCCTGAACATCCTTGGAAGAAGGATGGAGGCGGGGGGGGGGCGTGTATTTTTAGTACCTGGTGTTGTAATCATGAAGGAGAGTTTCCTGGGCAGTTCCACTGACTCTTCCTTTGGGAAAGCCTCTCCTCTGCATAGAAGCCTTAAATCCTTTTGGTCTGACCTATGTGATCAAAGGTCTCTTACATACTAGCAAGTAATCCCCTATATCTGTGAGAGTTTAGATATTCCTGATCACTTCCTCATGATAGACCCGTAGTGTTTGGTTAACGTTAACCATGTGTCTCCACTTTGTCACGTTGCATACTGCATGTGCAAATAATACGCTGAGTTAACTCATCTCCCCGCAAACGAGACCCGTCACCGAATGTTGCAGGCTGCACAAAAGGGCCTTACTGCTTCATAACGCTGCTCTGCATCCAAAGCCGACTCACTGATTTTGCTCCGCAAAAAGTACCAACTTAAAAGACACGACTTAGGAAGAAGAGCTTGTTGTGAGGAAGAGCTGGGAGGAGTCGCAGGACAGGACCAGAAAAATCTGGACCAGAATCGATGAAGTGGGACTGTACTTACAGGAGCATCACTGGTGGTATGGACACGCTTCCCCTTGGTTTTCTGTTAGCCTTTGTTAATTAATGTCTGTGGATCAAAAAAATAACAGTGGTGTTTACTGCAATAGTGTTTGCTGCCACGCGAAGGCAGAAATAAATGTCCAGCTCAGACATCTCAAGACGGTGAAGTTAAACTTGAGCCTTCCCCGGGCTTTAAAAATACAACCAATTCTCCATTTAATAATCCATAGCTTTGAGGCACTGAATTAAAAAAAAAAACAACACCAAAACCAAACCAAACCAAACAAAAAAAAACCCAGAAAACAACAACAACAACCACCAAAAAAAAAAAAAAAAACCAAACAAAAAACTAAAAAAAAAAACAAACCTAAAGCCATTTTTAAAAAAGCCTTATCTCACAGCACACACATTAAACTTTCTTCTTCTCTTGGCTTCATGCTGAGGGAGAACAGTCGTTTGAAGAGCTTGGTTTGGGTTGCTTTTGCTGGCGGGGGGGGGGAACGTGTCATTAAAATGTTATATTATAATAAAAGAACAGCTGGTATTTTGTGTTTGTTTAGACAAGTTATTTTTAACAGCAACATATGTCGACTGAGGGGAAAAAAAAGCTTTGTCACATTGATTCGTGGTTGTCGAGCCTCTTCCGCACGCCTGTGCGCTGCTGGTGAAGGCTTTTGCTTTATCACCAGCTACTAAATTGCACTGGGAGGTAAACGCTTCCTCAGCAGAAATGTCCCCAAAAGCAGTTGTATATGTATGAGCACAAGCTGTGAGCAGGCAGAGGGAGGCAAATGCCCTAGTGGGGTTCTTGGAAGGTCCCTTTCAACCCAAACTAAACGGTCTGGTTTTCTGCGTAAGTCATTTGTATCCCTGTTATGAATATCCCTTTTGCACGCTTAGTGGAATAACACATGCAGCAAACCACCTCGGTGAGCTTGCAGCACCTTTTTGTTAAGGCCCTGTCACCGCCAGAACGAAAGCTTCGGAAATTGGCGGAGTTTGGGGAGTTTCTTCAGAATTACCCAGGCATGGCTGTCTCCAGCAGTTGGTACTGGATTGTGTAAAGAGAAATAATGTAAATAAAATAATAGCGCTGCCTTATTTATTCCCATGAACTCCGTGTTGAGATGTAGCTGGGCTATCTTTCAAAGAAATATTTCGGAATAGTTTCTGAGCTGGCTATAAAATATACGGGAGAATGAGACGAGCGGTGCAGAGCAACTGCGTCAAGCAGAGAGAAAGAAGTGATGACGTTGACTGGTAATTTTGAAAAGAGAGATAAAATGGGAGGATGTAAAAGAAAAGCACAAAGAATGGATGATAAGAAAACATGTCAAGGTACTCTGGTTTTTAAGAGAACACTTAATTACACTGAATGCAAAGGAAGGAAAATCAGTGATTAGACACAGCCCATGACTGACCCTGGAGACTTGTTAGAGCATCATTGTGCTTAGGAGGATGTTAAACCAAGTTTGAAAAGGATCTAAACCAGTTCATTCTTTAACACATGAACGGGTCTTTTTCTGAACAGATCAGAAACTCCTCCCGTGGACCGTAGCCTAAAGTGACAGCTCCGTCCCGGCGTCGCGGTGGTGCAGGGGGGACCCTCACCACGTTCCACGGGCTTTGGTGCCACAGGGTCAGCTTCTCCCGCCCAGGCACCCGCAGCCTCAGCAATGCTCGCTGACTGCCTGCCCCACGCTTGCAAAGCTGCCAAACACCGCAATTAAAAAAAAAAAAAAAGAGAGAGGGAGAGCTGGTAGCTCAAGGGCAAGTTGAGAAAAGACACCCGGCAAATCCATGAAAACTCTCTTCTGGGAGGAAGGCTACATCTGCAAAACCTTACTAGTTTGACACAAGGACATAAAGCTTGTGGAAGCTTTACAGTCTAAACAGTTGTGACAGAGAAAGAGCGATGGGCTCTGATGAACAGATCATTAGTAGGAGATCTACCCCTGGCTGCTCACGTGTCCAGCCTCCCGTGAGCCCGCTCTGAAGGACACTGTGGCTGCTGAATAAATTTACTGATACCTGCTTTTAAGTCAGTAGTCTGTCACATGTTAGGCTGTCCCTTTCTGCAGCCATAAACAAAGCTCCTGAAGTTACTGGGAATGCATGTTTGCACACTCTGTTAGCTTCAGTTAAGTATTCCCTCCAGTAAGACACAGGTTCATTCTAACAACAGTCAAGTTTTCTCATACTTATGATCCCAGTGTATCAGAAACAGGGAAAGCAGCAGCCACTGCCACAGGCAACACAGAGGCAAGCGCCAGAAAGTCAGACTCTGACAATCTTCCTGTTTTCTATCTATTCATTAAACAGCTGCACATGGTGCATATAACTCCACAATAATTTGGGTCATGATACTCCCTGGGTTCAACATAACTTTATTCACATTTGCAGCATGATAACACTATGCCACCATTTCACTTAACATGACCCTAAATTAAGTATGTATTAGACTAAATTAGCTATTAGAAATCTATTCTAAAAATGGAATTTCCATTCTAAAACATACATGGAAAAATAGTTGTTGGTTATTATTACCAGTATTTCTTTTCATTTAACGAGCCCGATCTGCACATGTTGATGCTCATAAGGGAGTCAAAGCACTTTTCACTCCTATTAAGTTGACATGTTGAGATTTATTGCTTATTTCCCACCCCAAAAAAATACACATATAGGTATAATGGACTCCTACTCAGTCTCAGGCCAGGGTTTCCACTTTTGCTGTCACCAGAGGGTCTCAATGTGGAGCACTAAGGGACATAGAAAGAGTTGGGACTCTTGTTGGGAGCAGACTGGCCTCCCTGATCTATAATAGCTGGTTTAACTCTCAGTGTCACATATTTTGACTCCTCAGATCCACTTTTCTTTCTGAAAAGGAGGAAAATAAACAGATGTCACTCCAGGAGCACACCAGTGGACAACCACTCCTTGTCCCACCCCACAGCCACCCTCGAGCCCCAGCATGTCCCCTGTTGGGGACATAACCACAGTTGGGGACATAACCACAAAGTCAGCGTCCAGCGCAGGCTGCATCTTCACATCCCAGCCGCCAGCTGGGGCACGGGGAGGTCTCACTTCATGTCTTGTGCTGCAAGGGGCAGCTGGAGCCTCCTGAGGTGCCCGAGGCTCATTTGGAGGCCCTCGCTCCTCTTTCCTTCCTGGCCAACACAGCTGAGTTCACCAGTCCCCTTGGCTCCAGAAGAGGGCTGTCTGGCCTCACGGGGACAGTCGTCCTGACTCTCAGACACCATGTAGCTCTGGGTTACCACTTCTTCAATGTCATACGTTGAAATATATCAAGAAATTATAGGGCATAATGCAGTTTTAGGGAAGATGCTCTGAGACTCCATGAACCTTCTGAGGAATCTTCTGAGAGCAAGGAAACGTCACCTGAGCACAGCCAAAACGTGAGCAGTCCTTAACCAGTTTCTCACACACTCAAATGCAATAGGTCATTTATAACACCATTGTCAGGGAGTCAAGAAGCAATAGATGCACTTCAGTTAAGCGGGATAGAACTGAGCCCCCTAAAGTGCAGTGAACAAGGTAGATTCGAACCAAGAAATCTGGCAACCCTGGCAGGTGTGGAGGCAGGGAAAAGTTGTGCTCAATCCCCAGCCAAGTTGGTGGGGAGTGAGGACTTCAAATAGAAACACTAAATAAAAGTAAACAAAAATTAAAATCAAAAATAAACAAAATCACAAGACATGACACAAATCTGTCAGCTTTAAACCAAGTCGTTCTTCACCTTTCGGGCACTTCACGGCTTTGCCCTCTCCTTGCCAGTCATCCCTCTCTGCTTATCCAGGGGCTGACCCTGCTGCCAAGCACCCCATGGTGCCTGTTTCCATACCCACATTTGCTGCAGGCAGGTAGAGGGAGACTCCACACAGTGTTGGCGCCCCAGCCCACTTCCATGGTTAGAGAAAGGTCTCCCCTTAAATGCCCCCAAATCTAATCATTACCCTTCAAATCTCTCCCTAAGAACTCACCTTTCTTGTGACGCTTATTGAAAAGTCTCCAAACCAAAGCCAGAGCTGGGTACAAGTCAGATGTAATGTACTACAACGGTTTCCTAAACCTCGTGATTTGTCAATGCCCCTGCAGTTAGCAACAAGGAGCCCAAATTCAGCACAGCGAGCCAGCCTGAGAGGCATCATCTGGAAATCACCGAAAGCAGTACAGAGAGGCAGAAATGCAGGTAAGATGAGAGGGTGTACTCATCTGGAATGGAAGGAGAACCACCACCAGCATACGGATGCTACACGAGGCACTCGGATCCCTCTGGAGGTGGCTGGTGCAATTGCTGTATCACAGATGACAGCCATCCTGGCCAGGAAATAAAAGGCAGCAAAAGGATAAATATAACTGGGGGGGGGGGGGGGTGGTGTTTGTTTTTTGTTTTGTTTTGTTTTCAGAACTTATTTAAGATATCCTACACAACGAGGAGCAGCATGACAGAACACAAGGGATGGTGAGATCCCAGGCGCCCTCGCACCCAGCCACAGTGGGAACAAGTCACCTCCCTGTCAGTGCTTTCAGAAACTCGGCTTTGATGTCAGACTACTACAAATGTTTACGTTCCTGCTCAAGGAGTGTCATGAAGCCCATGACAGCTCCACAAGCCTCAGTCCCTGCCTGCTGTTATATCGGGGTACCCAGGCACTGTGGGACTCTGCAATGTTTCTGTGCTCTGAAGCTCTGCAGAGGTTGCAAAGCAATTCCAGGAAGACTTTGAGAGCAGCAAAAAAAGTGGCCTGGTTTCTGTTTCTGCCATACTGATTCTGCTGTTCTGCTAAACTGATTATGAAGGGAAGCATAAACCCAACAATTATATAGCTCCCATGCAACAAATGTTGCCCATGTTAACATGGAAATCAGTTCCCTAATTTGAATTTAGTTCTGCTCTTCATCTGTGCTGTGCAAATACCTCCTAAAGGCAAGCAGTGAAAGCAGAGGATGTCCACAACTACAGAAGAGGAATCTGGAGAGAGGCTGAGTTTCCCCCCTCTCCTCCAGCAGCTGAGCACAGCGCAGGGAACATTTTCTTAATCCAGGGTTTCAATTCCGTTGACACCAAGTCAGGCTGCATTCTCAGCCCTGGAAGTTATTTGAAGCTTGTAGGCATCACCTCTTCTCAGTGCTTCATTCCAACAGATTTCAGCAGAGCCTCCTGGACCCACCTGGACAAGCCGTATCTGTGTCTCATCTCATCCACATCTCCCCAGCATCCCGCTTCTCTGGAGCAAGGCTGCGTGCTGACCACAGCACGAGGGATGGACCGTGCCAGGTCAGGGCAGGAGGGCAGGCTGCCCCGTTTCATCCTCATATGCTCTATTCCCTCCTTACCTGTGTTCTCTTTGCTAACTGATTCGGTCTTTTGCAGCTGTTAGTGAGCAACAACAGATCTTGTCAGGAGCTTGTAATAGTCAAAGTCTCAATTTTCTTTTTTTTTTTTCTTTTTTTTTTTTTCCTTTTTTTTCAGACACTTCTGGCTTTGTAAAGTGCATGTGTGTGCAAGGAGCAATCTGTCTCCAGGACATCTTTCCATGTGAAAACGTCAAATGCATTCCATTTTTGTCTGGGCTCTAGGAATACTGGATTTATTTCTAAATAAGGAAACAAAATTGAATTCTTGCCTCCTTGTCACCAAAACATGGTACAGAACTACTGAAGGAAACACATAACAATAAGAAAAATTGACAAGTAATCTCTGTTACGGAAAGGGAGAAAAATCCAAGCCAGACCGTTTGACTGCACACATCACTGCATTTTAACTGCTGCCCAAAGAGACAGCCTTAGAAGAAACTGACTCTGTGGGCTTGCAGACTGGAAAAGCAGACGCGGTGCCAGTGTTGTGCTGTGCAACAGCCTTTGGGATAGTCACATAACGGAATCGCGAGCTTTATCACACACATGACAGGGAACAAAATCCCATGCCTGAGCTCAGGGGAGCTGGACTGTGAATTAATTTGGGTCACAGACCCACAGGGTGGTGTGGAGTGCCCGAAACTCACATTGAAGCCACTGGAGCAAACTCCAAGTGGTTGCTGAGCATCCAAAGGACCCCACTAGCACTCAGTGCCATTCGGCAGGAACCCTACCACAGCGAAGGGATGCTCACCGCTTCACAAAACACGTCTGCTGCGTCTTAGTGGTTGCTGTTTACTAGAAAGCATAACCGGGTGAGCGTTGGACTCCAAGTACCTGTAGGTGACTGTGAAAGCAATTGCTTCCAGGCTGTCAGCACGAACCTGGCCCTATTAGGGGGAAGAAAGAGGCACCACTGGCTGCTTTTGGTGACTGGCATGGAAAGAGCCATTCATAATCCAGTTACCCGTGGTTCCATGTGCCGCCAGCACGGCCAGCCGCTGCACTCTCGCCTCACAAGGGAAGGACTCAGGCCTACGATTTCTGCAACAGGAGATGGAGGGTTTGCACAGCCGTTCTTGCTGCCTCCACTTTGTGGAGCTGACAGATGCTGTCTTCATCGCCATCAAACTGACTTTTGCATGGTTCCTGATCTTGCTTTTTTTTCAAAGCAATGAAAAAGGCAGCGAGTGCTAAAGATGCTGGCATAGAGACTTAGCCCAAGCTTTTGGATGAGGTCCCTGGTTCATCTCCCTCTTCTTTACCCTCCCTGCAGCTTGCCCAGGGGGACAATCCGCAAGAGAAGTGCCTCTACCTTCTCGTGGTAAAATGAGTATTTCAGAAACTGAAACACTGTGGGCCAAAAGCATTCCCAGGAGCTGAGCCCTCAGGCCCAGATCTCCCACCTCAGTGCTACCATCCTTGGTCTCCACTTGCAGCATGGTCAAAGTGTGGAAACCAGGCTGGGTGGGCTCTGGTAGGAGAGTGGGCAGGAGGATGTTCAAGCTCTGTGCCCTGTTACATACAGCCATGCTCAACACCAGGCCCTGTACTTAAAGCCTGGATCCTGGGTGTCCAGCAACAACCAGCATGCCAGTACCACCACTGCAGCTACCTGCAAAGACCACGTAGACCATAATGTAGGTGGAAACCGAGAAAATAGTGAAGCACTCTTCTTACAGCCACCTGAAAGATTGCTCTTCTTCTGCAACCAGGCACACCCTGCAAGATCAGCTGAAAACCCATCACCTCCCCACGGTAACATCTCCAGGGCTGAGTTCTCAGAGGGGGTCCTGCTCTGAGCAGGTTTCCCTGCACAGCATCTCAGCTGTCACAAATCACACTCCTGCCACCACAAGCTCTAAATATTTCCCTTTCCACTGCGTGTACTTTAGCATGCTACTTTATAAAGCAAGCACTCTGCCAGCTGTTCCAAGTTCATTTATACAGGTTTTGTTTGTGTGATATCTGGGTTGTTCTCTGTATCAGAGTTGTACAAACAGTTTCTTAAAAGAATTTAAACATGCGTAAAATGTTTGCCATTTATCCCAGCCACTTCTAAAAGGTGAATTTTTATCTTTTCCTGAGCCATAGTTTGTAACATAAAACCCTGTCTTGACATCTTGATGTATAGGAGACCACCAAGTGTCAGCAATTAAGAAGTTAATTTGTGTTAATTGACATGGTAGGGTCAAAGCACAGTGGCAGTATCTCAACAAATTCTTGTGTTACTGTTACATCTGCAAAAATGTGTTTATGCACATGCAAGTATCTGAAGGAACCTTACACAGCACTGCAGATTAAATGCATGACACAGGTATAAAATGCAGTTGGTTAATATGGCTCAGTGAAACAATTCATTATTCAGCTGCTGAACATATAAATTCTGGGCATCTACATCAGCAGCTACTCCAGATGACCTGTGCATGGGCACGGACACAGGATTAGCCTCTCACTCCCTTGATCTTCCAAAACCTTGGCATGACCCAAAACCAACTGCCCTTCTGATACCAGAGCAACACTATGTCTTTACTGTGCCTAAATAAAGACACCCTCACTATACAGCAACTTATATCCTCTAGAGGTTCCAACAGAGATACAAACGAGGCACAGGAATGGCTTCACGGGAAAGCAGACACATTTGAGTTCTTGCAGGTAGGAATTAGATCAGTTAAAGAACCATCAACAAAGGTATCAGCAAAAGTGGTTTTATTGAAGCAGGATGTTGTAAAAGTAAGACTTAAAGTTCAATGGCAAGGTTCACTCTATTATAAAGATAATACTTACTGCAGAGGACATAATCATGATTCAAAGTTACCAACTCGAAAACTATTGTGCTATACTACAAGGTTATGTGTGATACCAGTCGCTTACCAAAGATCTGCAGTTGGTAAAGGGTCTCTCAGCCTCAAGGAGTAACCATGAGAGGTGTCCCAGCTCCAGGGGAGATCACCACCGTGCAGCCAGCTGCTTACAGGAGAGCTCAAAGGTGGCTCCCTCAGGCTACCACACTTACGGAATACAGTGGTTGGCTCATAGTCAAATTACTTGCAATGGAAAAGGTAGGCATGAGACTCCTGGTACTCACATTTTTGTTCTTTGATAAATGAGTCTTGGTAGAACCACCTGCTATTCATGTGTTAATTGCACGGTCGGTGTTACAGTTTCCAAGCCCATACGCTTCAGTGCTCACCATGTCACCCTGTTCCTGTGAGGGCTTTTAGAGAGCAGGTTGGAACTAGAGCTCTCAGACTGAACCAAACTCCCACGAGTTTGCTCAAGGAGTTGAACGCACCCACCACAGAGGTGAAATGTGACAGCTGTGGAGAACAGAGCACCAGCAAACCTGACTCTGTAGGTCTGGAGCATCAGAGCTCCCAGATTTACGTCCCACCGGAGCACTGAGCTGTGGCAGAGCTGACGTGCAGCAGATGCCCTTGTCCCTAGGTGAAAGCCTATCCTCCAAAAAGTACATGCAACCCCTTCTTAATGCAATGCACTGGAAGGAAGAAATTGCCATCTTGCTTATAAATTGATTTATTTTCCCCTCTCGTTTTAATTAATGTAATTAATTCCTTGATGTTGGTTTGCTTGATGTCATTTCGGTTATTAAGTATATTAACATATTTCTTCATACTTAACAGACTGATGAGGCTGAAGGATGTATCTGGCTTTGCCTGACAGCAGCACAAAAGCTTTCTTCTAGTGGCTTGTCAAAAAACGTATCACTGGCAGAAACTCCTTAAACATGGCTTGCAGAGATAAAGAGAGGCTTGTTGTATTTGCACAGTATAAAAAAAAATAGCAGATATCTCCTATATGAACTGATAGGCCTAGCTGTTACCGTGATGTTTAGTAGCTCACTGGTCAAAGCTTTCTATGAGGAGGGAGGGGTTTTTTTAAAATCCAGAGGGAAAACCAAGGGTCAGAGTGGAAATGCTAGAGATGAACAAAGATCCAAAACCCCAGGAATTAAGCATAGTAAGTTCTTCTTACTAGTTTTGAAACAGATTATTGGCTTCACTGTATATCATTATACTCCAGCTAAGACTTTGGGGTAGGTGTAAAGTCACCTGCATTAAGTGGGTGAATGGTAGTGCAGCAAACCACGTGTCAGGATCTAAAAACCTGTAGTGCACAGGTGCAGAAAGACACTGCAAAGCAGGTAACTGCGATGTAGGAACACATTTTCTCAGCATATCAACCCCAAAAGAGGTGGTGATGAGGAATGAGATTCTCAGTCCAGACATACCATCAAGATGAGGGTGTAGAACCGTACTGATGATGATACAAGAAGCACCAGAAAAGCGCAGCAAAACAGCTCAGTAAATTCTGAGTAAACTCTGCAAACACTTTTATATTGAAGGGCTGTTAAGTTATTCAAGAGAATAAAATCCTTAAGCTCATGAGCCAAGAGAATCACACAGCTTTGTAGCACTGAAGGATCGCAGGTACCTTCACAAATGAAAACATGTCAGAGGTCTGAGAACGCAAGCGATGTGACAATTTAACCTGAGAACTTCCACAGGACATTTTGGCAGAGTGAGCTTTAGGAATGGGCTTTCTCTCATCTACCAGGTCAAAACACAATATATCAGAGATGAGAGCCTTCCAGGCACTTGGAATGAGAAATCGCAGCAAATGGGTTTGCTAAGTAAAGGAGAAGGTGGGAGGAGAGGGGTGCTAAGCAATCAATCACTTGAATTAATTTGGTTTGTATGACACAGGTGCAGGAACAAACTGCAGCTGTTGAGAGAAGCAGTAGGTTTTCCAGTAGGTCTGATTCAAGCAGAAAAAGCCCATCCAGAAATTCTTGCCAACCTGTAAAGTGACATACTCAAATGGCAGCTCAGAAGCTAACATGCTGGTTAACTGGAAATGCTGAATTACCTTGAACTGTATATAAAAGAGACAGTGAGGCTAAGAACCTCTCTTCCTCATTGTGTTCCTCTACTGTCCTCTTCTCCACTGTCATCTTGCCAAAAGAAGCACACTTAGTCCCTGGGCAGGGATGCTTTCTGCACTAGGGTTAGTGCCATTTGCATGTAGACAGATTTCAGGGAATTACATGGTCTCTCTTGGTCCTGAAGTGAAGAAGTGTCCTCCTCACGCTCCACAGAGATGCTGTTACCAGCTGCCTTCCAGCTTTTAGCTGCAGCTTTTGGTGGGAAGCAAACAGGAGCAGCAAATACTTTAGTCCCAGTCCATTGAGAGCTTTTAAGTTCAAGATAAGAATTAGATGAAAAAAAAAACCAGCATAGAACTGGGCATATTTGCAAATCACGCTGCTTCCTCTCTTATGAAGAAGATGACTTATGAAGAAGGCAGTTAGCACAATGAACTAATTGCAACTTCAAGGCAACTGTTGCTGTGTTTTCCACTTAGTTTGGACTTGTTGAGCCCCGAAAGCCTCACCTCCATGCCCATCTGTGAATGGAAGCACTTAAGCACACAAGTCAAAAAGCTGTGGTCTGAATCAACAAGCTACTGGTGAGAGAAGCTGTTTCTTCAACACGGTGGAAAAGCCACAACAAAATTTAACAGAGCAGGGAGACTTCTTGCAAGCATTGGTTTGCTTTTGGGATACCAGGAGATGATCATACCGAAAGGTGTTACCCACCAGATTTAGCTTGCTGCAGACCTATTTTAACACAAAACATCTCTCCTCTGCTTTCAGCGATGGTCCAGACACATCTGGGAAATTGGTAAGTGAAAACGCACACATCATTTTGTAGCCTTTCATAAAGATGGGGTCTAGAAATGAGTTTTTCCAAATTACAAAAACGTTCATCTTGGATAGTCATGCAATAATCAGTAACTTGCACAGCAAAGGAATCCATTTTAGGCCATTTGGGAAACAAAAGGATGCTCAGAGAGAAGCAATTCGTAACCTAATTCATGCTCTCATCCAGTTTCTAGGCATGTTCTGACTTGGAGATTCACAAAAGATTCTGTATTTATTCAGGCCACATCCTCATGAATCCTTTTAGTCATTTTTAGTCCTTTTAGTCTAGGTGGTTTAGGACTCACTCCTGAAACTCTTCAAGATAGGATTTTTATAACCAGTGGCTCTGGATTTTTTTTAAGTGACAGAAATTTATTGATTTATCTCCAAAAAATTAGCCACAGAGAAGCTTTTACATACCCAGATACTTAGAAAAAGTGGCAGAGTCATTAAACACTCCACCACAGAGGCTCTGGTCAAAACACCCATAGGTCATAGGTAGATGCCTTGGTTTATACAGACCAGGCAGATTTATGAGGCCCAGCAGAGCTTATTAATGATGGCTGATCCCTCTAGACGCCTATGGTGACAGCTGAATAAACTGCCAGAGCACAAGCCTCAAATCCCTCGTAATGCTAGTAAGTAAAGAACAGTAGCAGAGGCTCTGGTTCTTGCTCCAGCTGCACCATTTGCAGCTGAGCCATCTCTTGCAGAAAATAACTGCCTGTGACCCCCTTCCAGTTTGGCTGACCCATCCAGGCAGGGAGCTTCAATCTCCTGCGAGAGTAAACACCACTGAATTCTAAAATTATATTCTTTGCCACTACATGAGACAGCCAGAATTGTTTCCCAGCTAACCAGAGGTGTTCAGAGAGCCAACACAACCCAAACATCACACTTTTACTGCAGTTCCCAGGAGTGGGGGGATGAGGCAGCAGACAAACAGTTAATTTTGCATAGGCATCAAGCGGTATGTCAGTCTTGGGCTTTTTCCTGCTTCTTTCACACTTTCATAGCAGTACACAAATATTGAATTATTTTCAGAGGGTAAGATACCACATACAAGTAAACTACCTCTGAGCTAAGTACAAAGAAATTAAAACATGTTAAACATGGCACTTGCACTAACACCCACAACCATAACTTTCAGGGGAGATGACTTTCACAGGCATACGTTTGTTGCACTGTTTCCCTGGCAAAGAGTCCAAACTTTGGGGCAAGCTCTTCTGAGACAGGGTGATCCTGTATCTGTAGTGAGGCCCAGCTGCTCCCGGAGCTCCATCAAAATGCGTCGTCATTTAACATTCCTGAAAACATCACAAGGGCAACTTCAACTGCAGTTTCCAATCTTTCTCTGAACCACCATTATTTTTAACAGAGTTCCCAGGGCGGAAAAAAAATCCTTCTGCCCTTGAATCCCACAAGCATCGCTTCAGGAAAATAGTCTCCTGCCAGAGAAAAAGAAGGGGAAACCCAAGCAGCAAACTAGTTAGGGGATGTTAACATCACCTCAGCTATGCAGATTTGCCTGCTGGTACCTTGTCTGTTCTTCAACTCTCCACAGCATTATCAGGAGATTTGACCCACAAAAACAAGGCAAGAAGTCTGAGTGTCCTTCTGTGGGCACTGGGTTCCTTCTGAAAGTCTGCTCTTTGAGAATTATTTCCTGGAAAAGGATTTGGGCATTTATTTTTAACGACTGCAACATACAGCTGATTCTGCTCTTCTTTTTCTTTACACCAGACTCTGTCCACAGCCCTCTTGAAACTTCATGTACTTTCAGCCGATACCTCAGCCACTTTCAGGGATATATCACATTTCCTTCATGAACCATTCATTGCTTCTTTATAAATGTACACAATCTTGGGACGAAGTAACTCCCTTAAGTTTCAAAATCTTGAAGCTATTGCATGCTACAGCCCTTTCATAGTCAGTAAGAATTATCCAGTTAATTACAAGTCATTCTCTTCCTAGAAGAAAAGATACTAAATACGAAGTCTGGGTATATTCTAATTTAATGCCCATTTACCTGTTAGCCTAGGAACAGGGGCAGTCAAACCCCATCGAACTAGCTTATCTTTCAGAAGCCAAATGCCTTGATACCCAAGAGGTAAATATGCCATTAATTATTGACTGAAAACAAGGCAAGAATTGTTAAAAAAAACAAAACAAACAACAAAAAAACCCCTCCAGTAACAAAGAAACAGAAAAACCCACCAAACAACCCCAGCCCCTTTTCTGCTCTCTTCCAGCCTTTCTTCTCACCATGGCCTTAAAGAGTCAGAGCGGCAACCCCAGAACAAGTCTTCCAGAGCCTGAACATTGATTCATACATGAAGAATTTGGTATCACTACCGGCTGCCATCGGCAGAGCACAGCAGACACAGCACGTATGCTGCGAGACTAAAAAAATTAAAAAGGTCCATTTTCACAGGCATGGCCTTGCTCATTTTCCTACACGGAGATAATCGCCATATAATAGATCTGCACTGGAAAGACACAGCTTCTACCGACAAAATGACATCTGGGGAAGCTCCGCTCATTCCCCGGAGGAAACAAGCAGCAAGGGTGGGTTCTTCTGGGGTGACATCTCACTTGAAGAACAGTCGCGCTGCAGGAATGGAAGAAAGGAACGCGATTTTTCACACACTTAGGCCAGAATAGCTGAACTAGCAAAACGTTTATCAGGGAGCAAGAGAGATGACGCCAAGAAACAGAGAACCTCACGCTGCAAACCACCTGTCTGGCAAGCAGGCTGCAGAAGCAACACCTGTGCCGGGGAGCAGGCGCTGGCCCAGCCCGGGGGGCCCGGGGGGCCTGGGCGTCCCGGCGCCCCCCCGCGGGCTTGAGTTTCCCCGGGAGGCCACCAGGGGCCAGGCCCGCGGTGCACGGGGCTGACGCTCCCCCTGAGGCCGCACCCGGCGGGCAGGGGTCAGCGCGACAGCCCCCACCCACACGCCCGAAACCCCAACGTTAAAGCCCCGCTACCGAGGACGCCGCTGACCGACCGCCGCCGGCCCGCCTCGCCACAAGCCCCACCCCCTCCTTCCACTGCCGCTCCCTATTGGCTCGGGCCCCCGCCCGTCACGGCGGTTGCCATGCGGACGCCCCCGCCGCGCCGACGCCCTGAGGGAGGAGCGGGGCGGCCATGGGGGCGGGACGGGGCGGACGGGGGGCAGCGGGCGGCGCCCGCACCGGGAGCGTCACCCGCACCTATGCACGGCGCGGAGGAGGCGGCGGCGGGGCCGCGGGTGAGCGCGGCGAGCACGCAGACCGACAGCATGGCCGGTGAGCCCCGCGCCGCGCCCGCCGTGGGGGGGGCCAGGCCGGGCCTGCCCCGCTTGAGGGGAGCGGTGCGGAACGGGCGGTAGCGGCCGGCGGGGAGGGGTGGGGAGGGGAAGGGTGCTGACCGGCCTTGGCGGGTCTCTTCGCGCCCGCCGGGTGCTGGGGGGCGTTTAACGAAATGCCCGGACTGTCCGGTTTGTCCTCGGGGCGCTTGTGAGGCTTCCCCGGGGCTGTTGGGAGAGCTGCTGCCTTCCCCCCTCTCTGCTGTTTCGTGGCGATCCTGCCCCTGACAGACAATGTCATAAAGTATCTCCCTCGCCACCCCCCTGCTTGCCTGTGCTCTTGTTCATAAGGCTTGTTGGTAACATACGCTAGCATTTCGCATTTCCCTCCCCTGTCAAAATGATTTCTTCTTCCAGTTCTGTACCATGTATACTTCACGTGTATAAAATGTGCGTAAAAGTGCGTGCCTTCCAAGGGGTTCATACTAAGCCCTATAGCAGGGCCCATGTACAAATTTACTAGAGAGCAACTTTCTCCCAAGGCTGGGGATCCCCAAATGAAGTGGATTTTGGTGGATTTTGTATATCCTGTCGCTGCAGTCCCAGGGGAGTGGGCTGTACATACAGATCACCCCTGGGCTGTATATATAGCTCTCAGACTGAGGACCACAACAGGGCTGCCAGGTATCCCTGATGGGTAAATGGGGTTTGTTTCTTCCTTAGTTGTATGAAAATCCTGCTTCCAAGCAAGCAAAGAAGATGAACTCTGAAAAGGGTTTCTTGCTTCCTTTCCCGGACATTGATGCCACTGATTTCCTCCTCCTTGATGATGTCGAAGCACAGTGTTAGTTTTGTACTTGTAAGACGACTTCTTAGGCCTTTCAGACTTTGACCTGGGGACTCCTACATTGCAACTGCGGCATAATCCTATATCTCAGCCCCGTCTGGATGCGCAGTGCCCTGCTCCTTTTTGCTTGCAGGTGTGGGAGCAGCAGGGTTTTTGCCACTGGGTTTCACAGTATGCTTTCCCTGGAGCATTCTGTGCCTCACCAGAGCAAGATCCATAACCTGGAGGAATGAATTTGTACCTTTATGTGAAGTAGGGAAGCTGTGTACAGTAGGGAAGCTGTGAGGACTTGAGGTACCTGAAGAGTGCTCCTTTCATTTATGGTTTTGGTCTCAGTAGCAAAGAGCCTGATTCCTTTTCTTCCCCAATCTTCTGTAGTTGCTTTAAATTCTGTAAGATGTCTTTTGCCTTTTTTCCCAGGCCACTTCAATTAGTATTCTCTGTTGAACTTAAGGGAACATTGAACTACATAAGTGAATAAAGATGTGGATACATAGATATGATAACTGTGACCACAGGTCTTTCATTTTTCATCATAATATTCTTCTGCTTCTCATTATAAATTAATGTCAATTCACAACAGGGTTGTGAAGCGGTACATTCTTCAGTTTCTTGAGATTAGGTTCAAGAAAACAAAAAGTAATTCAAACTTGTTTTTGGTGTATTCTGTTTTAAATCTGCTCTGTATGCCAGATTGTAACCCATTTTAGAAAACATGATGGTGTTATGTGTGAGTTGGTATCAATTGCACTGTTTATTTTAGCTTGCCATTTGGGAACTGTACATGTGTGTGCTACAACAGGAGTGAACAGGGACTGTAATGAGAATTAATGTGTCTGGTGGTGCCAAGCAGGTGCCCCTTGCAGCGCATGTGCACAGCGGGGAGTGTAGCTGGGCAGCCTAAGGAGTGGTGGGCAGTGTGACATTGGATGGTGCTGCAGAGGGGCCTAGAGTTGCTTTCCAAAAGCCCTCATAAATTTGCTCTCACTTCTGTGTGAATAAAGCCACTAAAATAATGCCTGAAAATGCTGTTCCAGTCATGGATTGCATATGTTTATGTGCTGAACTAGTTGTTTGGGTTCACAGATGTGTCATTAAACTAACCCTCTTCCCTACTGAAGCAATCTTACTTAAAGAAATGTTTTTCTCTATTTTTGCCTCTGCCTTTTCCTCCTTTGCAAAAACTTAAACATTTACAGGAATAATACTGTTGTCAGACAGCACATGAGAGACCTGCAGAGGAATATGTGTTCATTGCAGCTCTCTGTAAGCATCCCTGAAATAGGGACCGGAAATGTTTTGAAGGCTTAATCAACTTCTTGCCAGGTGTGAGGCAAGACGATTTTACGTCTGGAATGGTGCAAGCATTGGTGAGCAGTGCAGCACTTCCTCCTTTTTTGATTGTGGGACACTCAGTGGTGCTGAACGCTGGGTCTCACAAGGCAATGCCCAGATTCTGAGTAGAAGCACAACACAGTATGACGTGGTTGGTCCAAGAAGGGGTTCTTTGCTACCTCTTTGGTCATTTAGTCAGGACTGACAGCCCGAGCGATAGGTTTAAATTTTTGTAAAAATCCAACCAAACTGATGTAACTGGTGTAACTGGGAGGTTTCACAATGGCTCATCCACTCCTGCTGCGGGTGTCAGTGTAAGACCATGATGCGTTACTAGATGTTTTTGCTCTCTTCTGTGGTGAGGCCGAAGCTGAATCACAAGCTGTGTCTCAAATTTCTGTAAGCATCTGTGAATCATTGGAGCACATTAAGTTATGTGGGATCTGATCTGTGATTTCTGCTCTTCACCTCTGAGTAGAAATAACTCACTGAATTTCAGTGAAAGTTTCTCCACTTTCTCTTGTTGCACAGATCTGATCTCTGCATCCAGATGTGAGCATCCTGAGTTGACAGCTACTACCCTGAAGAGAACAGTGTGGATTTAGCTGCTGAAATAACAAAGTGGTTGATGTACCAGGTTCTGTAGCAGCTGTGATGTAGAAGACTTGGAAGATATTGTTCATCAGTGTGGGGTTTCTTTATAAGTATTATTTAATAATTTTTTTTTTTCCTCTAATGACAGGTCAAATGCCAAGACTTTCTAAGGTCAATCTTTTTACTTTGTTCAGTCTCTGGATGGAGCTCTTTCCCTCAGATGAGCAACAGAAAAAATCACAGGTAAAATGTCTACATTTACCATTAACTGGTCTTTCTGAACATATGCTAATAGTTCCTGCAGTGAATTTAATCTAACTGCTCTTACATGACAGATAGTTGGGGGTTGGGGGGGAAGTTTTTCAAATATTTCTTAGAAGTAGAAAAAAATCCACTGGTGGGAGAAAAATAGCAAAAAGATTAAACAGCATGCTATTTTTAAAAAAACCCTTGAAAGGCAAGGTATACCCCCGACAGGTAAAACAGTAAAAAATGCTGGTGGGTATTTTGAAGAGCATAAGAAAGGAGGAATGGTGTATACCATGCACTTCATAGTATATACTAATTATAAATTTAAAACCAGTGTGGTTGATGGTGTAGAGATATTCTTTACAGTGTTGATGTTCATGATTGTAAAAGAGTTCTCTTATACAGTGGAGGTGTGCAGAACTACTTCAAACATTTGCTGATGAAGAACTTGTAGACAATTACCTTAGTGACAATGAAAAGAAACCGTCCTTGAGAATGGGTCTCCTAAATAGCTGCCAGTTACAGTTCAAAGCAGAGGGGCATTTTCAGAGTGTCCTGGAACAGGATGTTTCATTTAATGGTCAGAGTTCTTACTGTGCTCTTTAGAGTGATTACTACTTCGTGCAGAGCATGCCCATCCGCTAAGATCCATAGCACATGTGTCAGCCAGGACAAGAAGATAGGAATATAATTTGAGTGACAATCAGGCCTAATTTTCAGAGCTGGGTATGTCCCAGACTACATCTGAAAGAGGGACAGCACCATAAAGACTTCAAAAGCAGTTTCAAATTTAGTAATTCAGTTAGGAATGGCTCTTGGGTTAAATGCAGGGCTATAGCACAGCCTCACTTCTGTAACTGCAAAGAAATGGAACAATGTACAGATCTACAACTGGTAGAAGCATAACAGGATCTGTTTCACCAGCTTCATCAAACTAGCCAGTGTCCAGTTTCCTCACAATACATGAGAATCTAGATGTAAAGGCTCTTGTTTGTGGTATTTCCACAAAGGATTCTTTTTCCACAAAGGATTCTTTAGAACCAGGATTCGTGTCTGTAAATGAAGAGACAGAAATAAAGCTAGAGAAGCTATTGGCTCCCAGGATGGTCAAGTTTAAGACAGAAATTAAATTCATGAGCATGTACAGATGCTTGATGATTCACAGGGATTTTCAGCTATAATTGACATAATTTTCTATTGCTGCTTCTGGGTTTTGTTATGGGCAAAACAATGACCAGAAAAATCAGGAATTTGTGACAAGTCACTTGATGTTGGAAAAAAGTAAAATAATAATAGTAATGCATTTTTCTGTAGGTGAAGAAGAGTGGTCTAGTTGTGGTGAAAAACATGAAGATTGTTGGTCTTCATTGTTCCAGCACAGACTTGCATGCAGGACAGATTGCACTCATCAAACACGGATCAAGACTTAAAAACTGTGATCTTTATTTTTCCAGAAAACCATGTTCGACTTGTTTAAAAATGATTGTAAACGGTAAGCAATGACTGTAGTAGAGTAGGAGTAAATGTTATGCTTGTGACTGGTGGTATCAGAAAGCCTTTTTGCTCTGATATTTTTGCTGATATTTTCCACACGGCTGACAACAGTATGGGATGTGCATTTCCAGGAGCTGATGATCAAGAAACTCAGGTTTGCTACTGAGACACTATTTCTCTGTGTACCTATTATTATTGGTGGTGCTTGTCTCTTGGGTGAGATGTACTGCTGAGATTCTGACATACCTGTTGCAGGTTGCCAGGGCAACCCTAAGCCTGATGACTAAGCCTAGATGGCTACATTTTTCCTTGTCCTCCCATAGCTTGTCAGTGGCACCAGAGGAAGGGCAGTTATTTATGCAGAAATTACAGGGAGTACTTTAGGGTTTCCTTTTCCCAAGGGAGATGAAGACAAGTCAGGTTATTCACTTCCAGAAATGGGATCTGCTGATACAGCCCTTCTGCAAGTATTAGTTTTTAATCTCAGCAGCAACTTCTATCAGTGCTTTTTTGTGTGGTGTTACTGTATCTGTGGTAGGTAAGATGCCAAATTAGGCTGCCACAAGGATCTTGGAACTTAGGAAATTACAAATTTGGTCTATAGTCTGATTATCAAGTCTGATAAGCTCTTGATACTTGTATATGCTAGCATTTTTGTTGCCCAGGTGCCACTGAAACAGCACTCACAGCCTTAAAGGAGTAAAAACAGTGTTAGGCAATAATGTGTTGAAAATGAGGTTTATGTTCCACTGCGCTTGCATGGCTCCTTTTGCTGCATTGTCTTCTCTTCCAGCTGGGGTGAACAGGATTTCTTACTGGCCTGCAGATCCTGAAATCAGCTTGCAGAACGAGGCGTCCAATCCCATGACTACCGATGACGCAAAGCTAGATGCCAAAGCAGTAGAAAGACTGAAGTCAAACAGTCGTGCTCGTGTGTGTGTGTTGCTTCAGCCCTTGGTGTGCTATATGGTGCAATTTGTTGAAGAAACTTCCACCAAGTTTGATTTTATTCAAAAAATAGCAAAATCTCAGCCTGACTTGAATACTGACTTTTATACTGCGTGTAGACAAGAGAGAATAAAAGAGTATGAAAGTTTATTCCTAATTTCAAATGAGGAAACACACAAGCAAATATTGATGACAATAGGACTGGAGAACCTTTGTGAAAATCCATACTTCAGCAACCTTAGGCAAAATATGAAAGATCTTGTCTTGGTCTTGGCGACAGTGGCTGCCAGTGTCCCTGTCTTTGGATGCTTTGGATTTTACAACAGTGAATCACGGCGAACAAATGAAACAGACCATCAGGATTTGCCCCAAGAAATTGCAAGGCACTGTATGATACAAGCCAGACTACTTGAATACCGGACAGGTGAGTTGTTCCAGTAGTGGAGGAAGAATGGGCGTCACAAGTAGAGCAAGGTCCTGATTTCAGTCTTACTTCCTCCAAATGCTTTCTTGAGTAAGCTGCTGAATTCCATTCCTACATCTCTGAAACAGGAGCAGCAGTAGTAATAGAAACTCCACAGGGGTACATAGTGTTGCGTGTGAAAACACTGAGCTTTCCAAGACAAAATCGGGGCAGGTATTTCACACACAGTGCTAGCAAAGCCTGCCCTGACAACATGTCCAACACCTATCTGAAAATAGAATACAATGACATTTAAATTCTTCGGGCTGCTCTGAGGCTTTTTTTTTTCTTACTGAGATTTCCCAAGATGTTTGTGTAATCAAGTAAGTGCAAATATTGTAAATATTACCTACACTTCTGCAGAAAAGAGCAGTGAAATGATATCCTTCTAGTAGGGCATTAAGTATGGTTATATTAAGATTCTTAGTTCCAATCTTATAACTGAAAGTGGTTATATATCTGATGAGGGTTTTCATTGCAAAGATGCCGGAGTTCTGATGTACAGGCTTTCAGGGTGAAAGGGCAGTTATTGACTATGTTTTGATACAGATGACTTCTGTTAGCTACTTTATTCTGTCTGGGTAATAATGCAGTGGTAAGTTCTTCCAGATGTTACAGAATATGAAGACTTAAAACTTGGTGGTACTCCTTAGTGATGTTTTTTTTCATCTAGACAGGATAGTTGCTTTTTTTAAAACCTTTGTAAACAAATAAGTAGTACATATTTAAAGCTTAAAACAAAACTAATCCCCCAATATGCACACATAAAACCAACCTATCAAGCCAGGTGCTGAATGTGCCTTTTGACTTATACAGACTTTGTCATTTGTGAAGGTGAGTCTTCATATTTTAGAACCTTTACCTTTTTTTGGTTTTGGTTTGATTGTTTTTTGGGGGCTACCCTCTGCAAATTTGGTCACCAAAAGTTGTAGATGAGATTACATTTCATTTTTAGAAGTAATTCAGAAGTTTTGCGGAACCAGTTGTGAGCGTTATGTACAACTAGTGTTGTACAGAGCAAGACAGAATGACCAAGCTTGAATACTCATTCTCGGGCCAGCAAAATCCAGTTTTATCTGTGCTGTTCAGCCTGGACTCAGGTCCGTTTTTTGAGCAAACTTTTGTTCCACTTTAGTCCTGTAACGAAATCAAAAGAAATAACAGCGTGCACACACATATTTAGATTATACGATGTTTTCTATGCTGGCTTAATATACATCCATGACTAATAAATATGCAGAATATAAATTAAGTCAGTGCTCATAAAACATATCCTTTGCAGGAAGGATCCTCTTTGAGTGATTGTATGTGGTAGTGATACTAAGGATGATGGAAATGCTTAATTAAAACGTCATTTTCTATAATATTAATAATTGGAAGCCTGAAACTTTTTTTTTTCTCCTTGATAATGCTCTGTTTTAACTGGTCAAGATGCTCATCAACAGCTACTGGGGAAGATTTCAAACTTCCATAAAAATCTTCCAAGTGACATAATGGGGACAGTCCCATGGTGGTGACAGAAAACACCCCTCCAAAATCCAATTTCTAACATTTTGTCTCTGAATTAGGTATAAAATACAACTAATTTTGATAGGAATTCAGACCACAGAACCATAAACTTAATGAATGGCTGAAATTAAGTATTAATAATTAACTTAAGTAGTAAACAAAACAAATGTTTTGATCAGTTTGCCATCTTACGTCAGTGAACCTGTCCACATATATTCTTGGCACACATTTTCTTATCTGATCTATGTATTGGTTGCTTCTTAGCATTTGTGAACAAATGTATGTAGCCAAGTCTTAGAGTGGCTGGCTTTGCAGTTAAAGCACACTCAGCTTTTGCAGCAGACTGATGTGACTTTGAAGCTCTGAATCTTTCTGCATTTCCTTCCTTCTGTCCATGAAGCAGCAATGAATGTTATTCCTTAGTCTAGGATGTCCTATGTTAATGGACAGGTAACTTAGAAGTGCTTTATTTGTTATTTACTGCTAAAATGTTATGTATTTTAGAGGATCATAAAACGGGAGTTGGAGCTATTATTTGGGCAGAAGAAAAATCGGTAAGTATTGAAAAAGTTACTTTTTCTTGCACTCGTAGTTCACACACTTCTATCGGCTTTGAGCTCGTTATTTTGCTTAACGTTTATGCATGTGCATTTTTCCTACACACGCACAGTGCTATAGAAAGATTGCACTTCTCACTCTGTAGTAACCAGGTTAACGACTGGTTCGTTGTTGTGGTATCAGGATGAAGTGGAAGTATAAGTGAGTTTATTAACTGCCATAGTGTCCCTGCCTGGCTTTTCAGTGTGCTTGCTTCTCTGGTCATTGTCAGTCATTCCAGGTGTCCTGGCTATAAAGTTTTGCCCCAGCTGCTGCTCAGGCAGCGTGTGCCTGCTCTGCGTGGGCCCTCCTCTGCGTGGCCCCCACTTTGCAGCTCTTTTTCGGAGAGGTCTCATTGCAATCACAGCCTGACAATCTCTTGAGGATTTTTGTTGCAGTTGAAATGCTGTACCGGCGTTATCACGTTCCGTTTTGGATCGAAGTTATATTTTTCTACAAATGTTATTACTATGCTTTTTTACATCCAAACATAAAGTTTTTATTTATTTATGTCTCTGATTATGTACATTAGCAATCCCAGGAAACCTCATTCTTTATGCAGCTACAACATACTCTTCATTTGTTTTTTACACTTCAGTCATCAGTTACCTCTTGCTGTTTTGATTCTTGTTCTGATTTCAATCACCAGTTGCTACTTGATCAGCCCACTGGTCACTGGCTCTGTTCAGAGACAGGTGAAACAATCTTTGGCACATCAGGGACTAACTCCAGCTGTCTTTAATTTTGTACATTGCAGAAGGGCTGTCAGTTGTTCTTGCTGTCATGCTAAAAGGAAAGCCTCTAATGCCTGGTGCAGCATGTTGCAGTTTGCCCATGTGGCTCCTGTGGGGCCTAGTGGAAAAGCTCCGTACAGACATGGAGCAGTCAGCAAGAGCTGAGTTCTCTTTTAACTGCTGTAACTTGGCATGAACTGATGATGTGAAAGTATACATTGCATAACACTTTGACTTGGTACTCAGTTTAAATGTCTCCAAATTTGATGCTTTGGTTACTGTTGCAGAGAAGCTGTGATGGAACAGGAGCAATGTATTTTGTAGGCTGTGGTTACAACGCCTTTCCTGCTGGATCTGAATATGCTGATTTTCCACACATGGACGATAAACAAAAAGATCGGGAAATCAGAAAGTTCAGATACATTATACATGCGGAGCAGAATGCCTTGACATTCAGGTAATGGGTTTATTTTTACCACAGAGAAGAATAAGATGGTTCAGAAACAATTCCATGACAAACGCATGATGTCACTATGATGAAGTGTGGATTGCGATCACAGTCTGGTTTATGCCTATGATGCAGAACTTAGATATGCATGGACAGTCAGCTCCTGGGCTTTCTTCACACTTCTCAAGTTAACTTGGTTTTTAAAGGATATTCACTCCAACACATGGCACCCATCCTTCAGATACAAGCCACTGCCTGTGCTTCCTCCTACGACCATGCTATAACCTGAAATACGAAAGTGTGGCAATTGTTGAGGCTTCTGACAGTGATATGCTTGGAGAGGTGGGATGGGATGGGTGTTTTGTTCACAAATAGTAAAGCCAAACCAGATATCATCATGTACTCGTGCACTTGATTAGGAATAAGTTGCTTCTAAGAGTGTATAACACAGCACTTTGCTTGCTCTTGTGAGGTATCAAGTTTGTCACCATTCAAAACAAGATATAAACTCTGAAATTCTGTTTTCTGACTGCTCGTAGGTGTCGAGAAATAAAGCCAGATGAGAGAAGCATGATATTTGTGACGAAATGTCCATGTGATGAATGTGTCCCTTTAATCAAAGGGGCTGGTATCAAGCAGATCTACGCAGGAGATGTTGATGCTGGAAAAAAAAAAGCAGACATATCCTATATGAAGTTTGGTGAACTTGAAGGTGTAGGCAAATTTACAGTAAGTGTCTAAATGTACTATATTCTAAAAATTCTGGGCATCATTGGAGTAGGGTGGAGTGAGCAGTCATCTGCAGCCAGCACAGAAGGGTGTCTTCTTGTGCTGTTTAGTCAAGTGAGTGTAACTGAGAGGTTGCTCTGTCACGACACCGCGTAGAAGTGCTGTGCCATATGCCAGATGGTGGGGCCAAGTGTCTCTTTTCTGGAACTGCCTTGCAGATTTCCCTCGAACTCCTTGCTGTTGTTTGAGGTGGTCTCTCCACGCTCTGAAGTTCGCTCCAGGCCTCCCTGTCACAGCACCGCAGCTGATGTGGGACATCACTCTGTGATTTTGTCGGCCCTTCCAGCACCTCCTGCACTCAGGGCACTCGCCATGACAAACCACAGCGCTGTCAGCTTGAGAGGCTCATTTCTCCTTCTCGTGGGACTAAATGGCCACGCATCCCTTAATTGCGTTTTATCCTCAAAGCAAGCATGTGGTGGAGGGGGAGCCCTTCATTTCCTGCCTCACCCCCAGGAATGCCTGGCAGTGAAGGACTGTAGGGTACTTTTTCTTTCTCCCTTTGCTCTTTCTTCTGTCTTCCGGAATAAGTGAACATTTTCTTCTTCTTTTACCAGTGGCAACTAAATCCATTGCACGCTAATGCACTTGAGTTCCATGATCCCACAGCAAGGGAAAGTAAGTATATTTTCATCAATTCATTTTATGACTGAAGTCAATTAGTGAGATCACGTTTTAAACCTGGATCCTTGTAGGATTGATTAGCCTTAATTAATCTCAATTTCAATGGGTTAAATTTTGCTATGAAAACTCTGAGATTTTTGAATAGATGAACTAATGGTAAGTTGAAAACAAGCTTGTTTTAACAAATGCTTGGCATTGGTGCACACATTACAAAATCTAGCAATGCTATTCTCAAGGCCGACAATATGCTGTTTTGCATATAGATCATTCCAGACATCATCATGTTTTCAATTTTCTTCTATAAAGACTCTTTATAAAGTGTTCTATAAAGAATGCCATTCTCTTTCGAGAGAAATTGGACTCCTTTGAGTCATTTGAATATGTTCTGTAGAACATTTCAGTGCTTCTTTTATGATGTAGAATCTCTGCCAATGCTTTTCAATCAACATCTTTTTTTGTGTTTATGTATACACATATATAATATAAAGGCCATAAAATCCTTCTCGACCTGCACCCCCGTAGCAAGGGAGCTGTCATCTTCTGAAATGGGAGTTTAGATGAGCCTTATGTTTAAGCCTTTTTGTGCTACAAAAGAGACCCACCATTAGCATCTGCTGTCAGCTACCAGTCCTTGAGATGTTCCTCATCCAGAGGGGAAAACAATGTGAAAAAAGAAGCTAAATAATTTTTGTGCCTCAAGCCTGAAGATATGCAGCATAAAGACAGGGAGTTGGCAGTTACTCAAAGCATTGGGCACCATGCTAGGAGCATAAAAAAGACTGAGAGTGGTTTTTGTACCACATGAATAGCCTCATACTACAAGTTAATTCCTAACATGCAGTGAGCTAGATTAGTGGAAAAGTCTCTTCATTAGCTATTTCCTTATGAGTGGGGGGAAAAGTAGGCAGGGAAGGGCTCAGAGTAGTGTTTATGGCATTAGTAATCACTGCAAAATGTTAGGGCTTGTTTGTCTCTCTCTCTGCTAATGGTTTTTAGACCCAGCTGGAGAAAGATTCATCCTGGGGTACTTTGTTTGACAAACTTCAACAGGGCTCATTTTTCTAAGAATGTTTGTGCTTGCATTTTCAACACTGAACTGTTTTAAGTTGCTATTTTTCCTTAGTATGTTTCTTTTACCATGGTTGTTGCATGTTCCTCTGTATGGGGAAGAAGACAAGCTCCCTCACCCCAACCCAGCATTATTCCAGTGTGACTGTATGTGTTAAGTATTTAGACTATTCTTGCTATCGTATTAATGTTTCACACGTATTTTTTTTCTTTAGATGGGGTCCAGAAAACAAAATCACTAGATGACCAGCAGCACCAAAGCAAGAAACTGTGTCTTGGTCACTACTGAATAATTAAGCACTTCTTCAGTCTTGCTCTGTACTTTTTATAATGCAGCCTGTTTGCACTTTCAAATAAGGAAGAGTTTTATTTATTGTTTGGAAAGTGATTTTTAGAATAAGTTTATTTATGATGTCTTTAATGTTTTAAAGAATTTGCTGAAGGTCTTTTTAATTTAGAAGTTCCTGGTGAAAAAATGCTGCTTGTATTTTCTGTGAAAGTAACTGGGTGGCTAACCATTGGTGACACATTACAAAAAATACTGGAAGTTTATTACTGGTAGATCTGAGTAATAACAAAATGGTATCTTTTTTGCTTGGTATATGGATTGAGGGAATGGATTTCTAAGTTCCGGGCTAGCAGAATGCAGAAATAAGCCCTAGTTCTTCAATTACAGTTACCAAGGGAATCTTCTAGGAAATGGTAGATAATCACCAGCAATTGTTCTTGTTTCTGAAAGTGGCTTTTGCTTCTCAGGCTGCTTGTATAGAGGAGACAAAGCCATTGGGATGGCAGTGCTTGCCAGGTAAGTGGTTTGGAGATCAAGCTTGTCTCTCCTCTCATACATACCCTCTTCCATCTGCCATAGCAGATCTGTTCTGTTCAGTGGTACTTGCATTGCAGCTCTGTGTGCTTCCTCAAGTGCAGCCCATCTGAATTGATGTAGACAAAAATTGGCTTTGTTTTTTCTCAGCTTCTGGATGCAGGCCTGAAAGAATTTGGCTGTATGCATCACACTGGCCCCTACATACTCTGTGAAGGTTGACAGTGCTTAGGTTCTGTTAATCTTCATTAACAGGCTTCTGGGACTACAGAAGTTAATAAAGTGCCAGTTGTCCTGTTGTTTCTTAGGTAGGATGATCTGTACCAGTGGAATAGCCCGAATCTTTTCAGGTGCCAATCTCTTGCATGTGGAGCAAGGGTGACTTTAAATCAGCCAGTGAAACTGCAGTCTGATGTTGTTGCTAGTTTTGAGGGGGTGCTGGGTAGGTAACAGGTAACCAGATCAGGCAGTTGTAGCCAGCATCTTTTGAGAGGTAACTCTCCTTACTGCCATCTATTTGCTGCTTTGAATATGACCTCTAGCTGTTTGATTTAGCAGATGTTCCAAGACTTTCTGTTCAACTCCTCTGCTCAGCTCTCAAGAGCAAACACCTCAAACATTTTTCTGTTGCTGCTAGTAGGATATGTAAATGGCCTTTTCCCAGTTCTTTCATTCATCTTGTCTTTGCTGCCCTCCTTAAAGTCCTGGAAAAGGAATAATGTTTTAAGATGCTGCTGTAGGTTCTGTTTGTTTCTTTCAGGCTTTGGAAAAGGTTGGAACTAGATAGCAAAGCTGTGATCGGATAGCATGCAAAGCATCCTTAACGTGGCATTAATTATACGGAGTCTGTTCTCACCCAGTTTAGCTACTGGTTCTGTAACTTAAGGTACAGTTTTTGATGCCTGGAGCTGCAGCAAGAAGCTGTGATGCTCCATGGCTCATAGTGTAACTTCGTTCTTGAGTACCTGGACTTCAGAACTGGGAATGCTCATATCCTCTTACCACCATGAGAATGCGCTCTCCCTGGAGCTGGAGAAGCTGCTGTTTCTCTGAGCCTGGTTAGACTGAAGGCTGGTCTGGGGCTGCTGGTTGAGGGCAGTGAGAGCAGCGTTAGCAGCAGAAATGTCACCAGGCAGCTGGCAGACCTCCTGCCCCGCTGCTGTCTTGCCAAGCAGGGTGCACGTGGCTTCATTTCCCAGGACCATGTAGTGAGCGAAGGAGAAAAGCCTGACCCTGTTTGTCAACCAAGGGGAAGGATGGTGAAATCCGTTTTTGCATCACACCTCAAAAGAGTCCTTTTTCACAGTAGCTCATGAAGAAACAGCTGAACTGTCACTTCACCAAGTCTTGTAATCCAGTGTGGAGGAACCCAAGTCCTGAATTTACCAGCAGATCCAGCTGCAAGAGCCCACTGCCTTTCCTGTCAGATTGAGAGTCCAGGGGCTGGGAATTAAGTTGTTGGTCTGGATGCTGTACAAGCCACAGAAAGACAGTTTTTTTCCTCTCATCAAGGATTTAATAGTTTCATTGTTTGTAACTTCCATATGAGGTTAAAGTCAAATGTTGGTGTTTCATAAGCAAGATTATAATGTGGTTTTAAATTATAAACATTTTTCTTCAGCATACTTCCATCCCCTCACCCCCAGCTTCTTGTAAGCATCTTATGTTAGAATCATTATTCTTGGCTTTTTCTACAGATCAGAAGAACACTGTCCAGATTAAAAAGCCCACCCAACCCCACCCACTGAAACCTTCTTGTTTCCATAATCTATTGGCAATGTTCTGCTACTTGAGGTAGAACCAGGGGAAAAAAAAATGGGCAGGTTTAAGGCCCCTTCAAGTTTTATGCTGATGAGTCAGCTGGTATCAAAATTGGTAAGGAAGTCTGTGTCTTTATAGGAACAGCTGACATTGAAATGTTCCTGGAAATGTCACAGGTGGCCTGGGTACAGGGAGAGGTAAATCAAGATACAAGTCAAATATCACACACATTAAATAACTGCCCTGCAGTGAATGCTGCTGGTAACCTGTACTTCAGGAGGAGTTAAGATTCTACCTTTTTATTGGTTTTTAAAAAGAAGATTTTTGTACAAAACTTTCCATGAAAATTGGAATTGCTTGTCAGGCTGAAGGCTTGGAAGTCTGGCTTTATTCCTGTCTTGCCATATTTCTACAGATTCCTCCAGAGGCTCACAAACTTCTGTAGGCTCTGATTATCAGTATAACTATTTCTTTAATTTTTGGTGGGATTACAAAGTAGGGTCCCTATCCTGGTCAATAGGAACAATGTGAATGGGGTTTCTCTGTCAACCCGTGGGCTCTGTAGGTGCTGCTGTGCATGTCATCTGCTTACCAGGGAGAACCACCGAAGACTGGACGTCTCCTGCAGTGCTTATTTTGCAAATGAACACTAGGATGTTTGTTTTTCATAAAAAAAGAGCAATGTATTTAAAATTAAGAAATGTAGAAGTTTTATATTTTGTGTATTTTATCAAATTCCCATGTGCATTTTTTGTCTCTTCATTTCAGAGCAGTCATTTTAATTGCAGGCATTAACTATTAGTAATAATTTGGCCTCTTGACCGACAATTACAGAAATTCTCTGTCAATTGTCAGCCTTACAGCAAAACGTGTTTTCTGCTAATAAATTAATCGGACAGTAAGTACTGAAGTATATTTTCAAGTGCTTTGAGTTATTAGAAACATCACAGAGTGCTTTGAGATGCTCACACCCTTTACCTGCCCGGTGCTGTCCTCGCTCCTGCAGTCCCAGCTGGTCACTGAGCAGCATCACCCCCTCTCCTCCGCCTGAAGAAATGGTCTCAAGGTGAGACTGTGCCCCCTGCGAGCCCGGGGCAAGGCCTGGGATCCCCTCCCTTGGCCCTGCGAGCGTTAATGAGTATTAATTACCTCCTCCTAGGGAGGGTAAGGACTGCCTCAGGAAGCATTTTGTGAGCTGACGCAGGTGATGCTGAAGCCCTGACCCTTCAGGGGGTTTATACCCACCAAGCTCTAGCCCGGGCACGGAGCCACAAGGCCCGTTACCCGCCGGAGCGCATTGGGGCTTTTCCTGATGTTCATTTTCCTGTTAAATTTCACCTGAACGGAATCCACTCAATGCCCTCCAAGACTGGCTCGTGTCACCAAGTCACAGGCAGTAAGCGGGGACAGATGAGAGATGCGCTTCAGAAGGGCCCTTGAACTGAAATGTCGTTGTAGACACACACTGAGCAGTCAGTGGGACATGGTCAGCCAGGCTGGCAATGGGACGGGCGTACCAAAGCCATGTTTGATGTGCGAACTACTCTGAAAAGCTTTGCAGACTAAATAGATGTTTTTGTTTCAGCCATTCTGCCTGCAAACCAGTCTTCAAAAATGTGTTTTACTTTAATCTGTTAGATCCACTACATGCCATTGCTTGGAGACTAGAAAAGCAAAGAAGGCAGATGGTGTGTGCCGATTTCTGATAGATCTGGGTTACCATATCATTAATGAAGATGGTCACAGTGCCACAAGTGCAGAGCTGAATTCCACTCTGCCCAGAAAGGTAATGGCAGAGAATTGTTGTCAAACACTTATATCATCATAGAATCATTTTGGTTGGAAGAGACCCTCAAGATCATCGAGTACAACTGTTAACCTAACTCTAGCACTAAATCATGTCCTTAAGAACTTCAGCTAGACGTCTTTTAAACACCTTCAGGGATGGTAATTCAACCACTTCCCTGGGCAGCCTGTTCCAATGCCTGACAACCCTTTCTGTGAAGAAATTTTTCCTGATGTCCAGTCTAAATCTCCCCTGGCACAACTTGAGGCCATTTCCTCTTGTTCTATCACTTGTTAGATGGGAAAAGAGACCAACACCCTCCATGCTCCAACCTCCTTTCAGGTAGTTGCAGACAGCGATCAGGTCTCCCCTCAGCCTCCTTTTCTCCAGGCTGAACAACCCCAGTTCCCTCAGCCGCTCCTCATCAGACTTGTGCTCCAGGCCCCTCACCAGCCTCGTTGCCCTTCTCTGAACTCTCTCCAGCACCTCAATGTTTTTCTTATAGTGAGGACCCCAAAACTGAACACAGTATTTGAGGTGCAGCCTCGCCAGCGCTGAGTACAGGGGGATGACGAGTGCCCTAGTCCTGCTGGCCACACTATTCCTGACCCAAGCCAGGATGCTGTTGACCTTCTCGGCCACCTGGGCACACTGCTGGCTCATATTCAGCTGTGGACCAAGCAGGCTGTCACTTTCTGATCTTCCTTGGGATCCTTCTGTTTTCCCAGACGTAGCTCTCTGCAAATACGCCAGTTCCGTATCCTGCATGCGTGCACACAGGCAACATCCGCTCTTCAGCATTTTCAGATATTGGGCAGAATACGGTGCTCGGCGTTTTACAGTTTTGTTCCCTCTTTGAAGGGGAAAGGGGCTGGTAGCACAAGACATTTTCCACTAGAACCCACCTCCTGATAACGTGATGGATACAAGTAAGGCCAAGATAGGGGTCATTACCTTCGCGACGTGCCAAATCACTGCATGGAACCTCAGAGCGCTGATGTGCCCCCGTCGCCGTCAGAGGCCGATCCCACACCCCGGGGTTAGGAGGTGCAGGGCAGCACCGCGAAGCCCTTGGTGCAGGGAGGGAACAGGCAGAGAGCCGCCGGGCTGCTTCTGGGGCCGGCTTCACGACTACCAGCCAGACAAACCCGCCCAGTTTAGCTCCCTAGCCCTGAACCGGGGTTATTTTGCTTCATCTGCGGCACAAAAAAAAAAAAAAAAAAAAAAAAAGCGGCAGGGGGCGCTGCCGGCGGCCGCGGGCTGTCCCGGGCGGCCGCGGGCTGTCCCGGGCGGCCCCGCTGCGGGCCGGCGGTCGCGGCTGCTCCGGCCTGGGGAGCGGGGAGCGAGTGTCCGTGCGGCTGCCGCGGGGGGGCTATGAACACTATAAATACGGCGGCAGGCATCGGACAGGCGTCCGGCTGCAGGCAGCAAAAGGCAAAGGTGTGCTGGTGCTCGCGGTCGATATGTCAGGACGGCTGAGACGGCTCGGAACTCAGAAATAGGAAGGGGAAAAACTTGAGGCTGGCGTTGACTGTCGTGAGGTGAAGGGCACTGCTTGCCTCCCAGCAGCACACAGAATCGTAGAATCATTTCAGTTGGAAAAGACCCTCAGACCATAACCTAACCCTGGCACTAAACCATGTCCCTAAGCACCTCGTCTAAACGCCTTTTAAACACCTCCAGGGATGGTGACTCCACCACTCCCCCGGGCAGCCTGTTCCAGGCTGACTGGCCTTGGAATGGACACGCAGAGGAAAGCTCCGAGCTTTGTCCCTGCGGTGTTTTGCAGAGTGACGTGTATCTCCTGCGCTTCCTGGGGTCTTCTCTTTGTACCTGAAGTTTTCCGCTTTGTTTTTCTGAGGATCCAGGCTCTGCCTCAGCACCAGGTGGTCTTCCTGAAGCTACAGGACCACCGTGCATTCCCACCACTGTTGAAGCGATGGGGTCTGTTCCAGGTTCAGTGTAGATAGTACGTCTCCAACATGTTAGTGGCTTCAACTAGAAGTGTATTAACGAAACCAGAACCTTTGCATTCTGCCTGCATTTTTTCTCCTCCTTTGCCTTCATTGCTCAACTCTCTTTACTTTGGCTCTAGTGAGGTCACCTCACTACTTTGCCAGCAAATTTTCCCCCAGGGCAGCTAAATTTCTAACTCGTAGAAATAAATAAGGGGTTGACGAAGCCTGGAGAAACCACGAAGCGTTTGAACAATAACTTTTGCAAGAACCAAGCCTTAGGGACATGTCATGGAACATTTTCCCGCTCCCCAATGTCCTTTCAGAAATACCTGCAAGATGTATTTAAAATAGTATGAATGCCCGTACATTCACCTGCTGCTCGTCTTTCATTCCCATTTTGGGGCAAGACAGATTTATCTAGCAAAAGCAAAACCCAGCAGCAGCAGAGGAGCCCAGCTGCATGACTGGAGGTGGTATTTATTAGCAGGAGAGCCGGGTCTTTTGCTGGAATGAACGTATGCCTCTCCTCTCAGCAACACCTGCCATCCCCTGGGACGTGTTGCTTTCTTGCCTGCCAGTAGGCCTGTCCCCAGTGTCCCCTTCCTTTGAGCCTTTGACAGGATGGATGAGCCGTTGCTGTCAGCCCATAGTGAGAACCTGCTCCATCCCATGAGCTAATTGTGGCTCTGCCCTTGACACTCCCTGGGGCACAAGGCGAGTCCATCTGTGAATACCATTTTTCCCCCACACCCAGCTTTAAAATGGGGAGGAGGTGCCTTTGCTTTCGTCATGAGAGGTCATGAGACCTGCTCCCAGCCGGCTCCCCCTTGTCCTACGCACACGGAGCCCGTTGGGCATCTGAGCATCTGCCAGAGCAAATGACGGGTTTGTTTGCTCCCTGGTAGCTGCCGGGGCAGGGCTGTGCCTGGGTGTGCCGCCTGCTGAGGAGCTAACCCGGACCGCGTGTTTGCACAAAGCTCTGAACAGATGCAGCAGGCTCCGCTTTGAGAAGGGTATTTTTAAATCTGCTCCAAGCCCTTGTCGAGCCAGCTGTTCTACAGGCGAACTGAAGGGCATTGCCAAAGCTGCGTGTTAGGGGAGGCAACGCACCCGGCAATTTGGAAATAAAGGGCCTCTGTTCGTAAAAGTTGAGCAAGGCACTTTCATGGTCCCAAAGAGATGTTCCCGTCTTGTCAGTGCCCTCAGAAGAAATAACCCCATTCATCAGCAGACTGGTAGCTCCCCCAGGGAGAGCTGCACTGGGGAGCTGGTGGGGTTTTGTTTCTGTAACTACGAGGAGCTGGGCTCTGGTGCTGTGGCTGGGCTGGTGCCTGTTGTGCAGCCGAAGGACTTTGTTTGTGCCTGTCGCCTTCGTGGTCAGGTGCTTGTTGCCTGACTACTTGTAGTGCTGTAGGTGCCTGCTGGCGTGAGGCGACAGTTGAAGCAAGTAGGTCACACGTTTGGCCATGGGACAATGGGGCTTCATTTCCAAACCTGCACATGGGGAAGAGGCCCATTGCTTCTACGAGCAGCACTAGCAGGAAGCAAACCAGGCGCACCAAGAGTGGAAAGAGGTTGGGGTGGCACGGGACACATACCTGAGCCATTCCTCATATGCTGCGCTGCAGCAGATACCCGAAGGCTCAGAGACAGCCAGGGCGGTGCTGTGCTTTCCTGAGAATAAAGCTCGGTAGCAAAGCTCTCCCAGCTGCTGCTGGTGCTGTACGGTGATGAAAAACAGCTACAGGGCTCCCGTAGCAATGGAAAACTACAGTGCTCAGCTTCATGATGCAAGGCAGAAGGCTGTCTCGCAGGATGTGCTGGGACACCCCCTGGTCCCCAGCATCCCAGTCAATACTAAGCCAGATAGGTGTGGGTTTTTGGGGAGCCCCCTCCCTGCTGCGACAGCTGGGGACAGCCAGGGCTTGGCCAGAGCCGAGCTGGTGCTGAGCCCCGGGCACAGGCTTTGCCCCTGCGCCTGCCGCTCGTGCTGCGTGTGACACAGCCTGAGGTGGAAAAGGTTATTGTTACTGTGGCTTTGCAAAGCCACTTACAACTGATGCCATAGGAAAGGGGTTGCTCGTTTGATCGTTTTTCCTCCTGTCGCACTCCGGGAAAGAGGGTCCAGCACAAGACAGGCACTGTGGAGCAGGACAGTGAGTCGGGAGGGCTGGGCTCACCACCCGCCTCTCCCCGGGGCTTGCAGGGGAGCGGGGCCGAGTCACAGCCCTGGGAGATGCTGGACCACGCAGCCAAATCTCACCTTGTCCTGGGTTTTCCCTTCGCCTCGTCCCATGGAGCCTGCCCAGCACCAGCTGTGCTCAGCAGTTAGAGCCGCACAGGGAAAGTGGCACGTGCCAAAATGCAAGTCCAAAAATGGTGGAAGGCCACGGAAACCTGTATTTTCATGCAAGAGTGCTTAGACAAGAAGGTACAATTCCCTTTCATATCGTAGAGACCAAATCCCGCATCCCCCCTGCCCCAGAACAGCCTGCAGCGCCAGGCAAAAGACATTCTGCGGAAAGGTGCTTTCAGCCAAAACGTTAAAGTGCTTCTACTTCAGACAGAAAAATGAAGCATTTGTTGGCCCAGAGAAAAAAGCCTCTCTACTGACCAAACACCACTGCACCCTTTGGAAAGAGGCCTGGGTTCTCTTAGCCCTGCTCCAATTTCATAGACAAGAGTGAAGCACACACTAGACAACAAATGGGATCCAGATCTCCTCTCCCTGATGTGAGTGCTTTTATCATTAGATTACAAGGTCTAAGTCATTCTTTCCTTCTCATCTCATCTTGTCCCCGCAGCATGCAGATTAAGAGGCTCAAGCGGTCTTAAGACCCACATTTCTTGAAGGCCAGAGTCCTGCATCCTCCCCCGGTTCACACCTGCTGGTGTACATGCCATTACGGACAGGGGAGGCCACGGCTGCTTTTAATCAGATCTTTCTTAGTAGCACAAGCTGCCCAAATCCCAGGGCAGAGGCTTACGGCTCAAAGATTCCTGGCAGTCTGCTGTATCAAGCAAGGTTTTATGTGCAGGATCGTACATCGCATGTTGGCAGAGATCCACTCATATGAGCCAAACTTCCCCCAATGCCGGGGGGGGATTGGAGTGGAGAGGTTGCAGCCCAAGCACCCTCCAGCTTCTTTCTCTCTCCAGACTACAGTCATCTTCCCTGTCCTTACTCTGATTTAACTGTGTCCTGCAATCACACAGCTCCCCCCACATACTAATTTCAGAGAAACTGTGAGCTCCTGGTGGGAGCTGTTGCTTAGAGAGGAGAATCACCTTGATTGAATGCATCAAAGGAAATTGAAAGTTCTATTGTTACTCGAAAGTTGCACTAGAAAAGACCTCATTTTCGTTTAATTAGGGATGTGTCCCCACCTGCTGTGAACTATTATTATGGTGCTTAATTTCATCTGCACCATTTCTTTTGCTTTTTCTTCTTTCAGATAGCTAAGCAAGCTCAGCTTGGGAAAGACTCAGTTATTTGAGGTGCGTTGGCAATTTTTACTTCAGGACTGGCTTCTTGTATGACAAGCTGCAAGGGGCCTGGCACATCGTTTTACTGTAAAATCACTCGTTTTTCCCTCTCTCGCAGACGCAAGTCATACACATCCCTTTTTCACAAGCCCTCCGTACCACTTACTCCTGCTGTCGGACGGCTGCTGGCGCTGGGAAAGGCTGCCCATGCCGGGATGGGGCCCGGCGCTCTGCTCCCTGCTGGCATCCCACAGCTCTGCCCGCGCAAACACCGGGGTGTGGGTGTCACCTCGCTCCTCCTGTTACACCCCGGGTTTGACGTCTTCAACGGCACTTCTGTGTGCAGACCAGAGCGGCTCACAGCACCGATGCGCTGGGCACGTCCGCATGGGTGACACTCCCAACGTCCAGGGCAGCCTCTCCCCAGCAACACACCCTTAGACACTTTTTCCAAGCCTGGGCTGGAAGCCCCATGTTCTGTTGTGACTCCAGGGGCTGAGGCAATGGCCACGTGTTAATCTCCGTGTTAATCCAGCCCTGGAGACAGCCCCACCCCAGGAGCTCCCAGCACAGCCAAGCGCCCTTCGCTTTCAGGCTCCAAATCTCCGAGGATCAGACTTAAAACGACCAGCTCTGCGGACCGCGGTTCTGGACATGGTCCTTTATTGACCCACGAGCTCCTGCAGACACTGAGCGCTCCCCAGGAGCTGGGGGTGAAGGTGGCGATTGGGCTGTAAGCCAAACTGCAGCCCGGTTTGGGTTTGGCAGGCCCCCGGCAGCCAGCACGGCAGACGCGATGCTGGCAGAGCGCATCAGCTTGAAGACAGCGCTCATCTCTCCCTCCCCATCTGCTGACACGGGCTGGCAAAGGAGAGAGAGAATTTAGCACTGTGCAGTCTGGCTATCCAGAAAGGCAAGGGGAAAAAAAAAAAAAAAAAGAGATAGAAATAAAAGGTGATCAGTAGTCATGCCTTTAATAGCTTGTAAATATATATATATTTATTTTTTTTTAATTCCAGGCAACTAAGATGTACATTTGTTGTGTGTATCTGACATTTGAAAAAAAACCCACAAGAGTCCACAATCTGTTCTGTTTCATCCCTTTTCTAAAACACATAAGTTAAAGTATCACTCACTCCAATATACAACAGTTTTATGAAGGAAAAAGTCTTGTTCTGTTTTTACAATTCATCGTCACCTTTTTAACTGAAGCATTAGCTAGAGATTTAGCTAGATAACTGTCTTACAACAAATAGAAAAACTCAGAACTTAGGCTGTCCAGAAAATTCAAGAAATTTCCACTCCCTACTCTCAAACTTCACTTCCTAATAAAGCATCAGAATAACATTTTAATTTCCCACTAGAAAATGAGAGACCCCAAGAACTCTTTGAACACACCTGGGAAACACTGTCTGGACTACAGAGCTTATTAAACTTAAAACATTAAGAGTGCAATGATTCCCCTTCTGCAATTTAAACACAGAACCTGAATTCACATCGGGACCATTTTTTACACTGAGGGTGGTGAAACACTGGCCCAGGTTACCCAGAGAGGTGGTGGATGCCCCATCCCTGGAGACATCCCAGGCCAGGCTGGACGGGGCTCTGAGCAACCTGATCTAGTTGCAGATGTCCCTGCTCATTGCAGGGGGGTTGGACTAGGCGACCTTTGAAGGTCCCTTCCAACCCAAACTATTATATGATTCTAAGGACAGAAAATGCCAGACTACAAGTAGCCTTTGGTGCCTGAGGCTGCTAAATGGGCTCCCACACTTGGCTTAGGTGTGCGATAAACACTCTCAGCTTTGAGCGGACCTGCAGACTCGGGGACCACAGGCTTCTCAGACATTCCAGCGTCCCCTTACTGAACTTGGCTCAACCCCACCTCACACAGGCAGGATTTAAATCCAGATGGGAAGATGCTGAGGACCCTCCTCCTGCACTGGGGCTCAGCTCTTGGCACGATTCAGCCACCACCCAATGTCACTCCCACTGAAACTGGGGACAGACTTCTTGCTGATTTTAGTAGGTGCAGGATCACTTTGTTAGCGATACAGCAAGGGCCTTGATGGAGGGGGGTTGGTCTTGCATTCTCCCCACTGAGGGGTATGCGGGCACCGCGTACCTGGGGCTGCTCCTCATCAGTCTGCTTGGGAGCTGGTGGGAACAGCCTGTGTTCTACCACAAGGCAGAGGCAGACAGCAGCAGCTCACCTGGCTGATGTCTTCATCCGTTTCCTAGCACTGAATAGAAAACCTCTGATCTAGGGGAAAAGGAAGCTTAAAGATGAAAGAAAACAAAAATAAAGCAAAAATGTATACTGCTTTTTCATCTCCCACTGCTTTGACTAAAAAATTTGATCTGTAAGTGCAGCTAACTCCAGAGACAAACGTACTCTTTCACAGTCTTGTGTGTGTGCGGCGCTAGAACAAAGTCACAATTACAGGTGCAAAGGAACAACATTACAGTCCCCAGAAGACCAACTCTGTGGACACACCAACAGCTTGAGTTTGCTGATAAAGTGAAGCAAAGAGGTTCATTCTTCTTGAGCAGTCAAACCAGCTTCTATTACAGAGAGATTCTAAATTGACATAAATAATTAGTCTTGATTAAAAAGAATATATTATTCTAGATTTTTGTGGTGGGTTTTTTGTTTTGTTTTGTTTGTTGTTTTTTTTTCTTTTAGTTTTCATGTAAAACCCCTCCACTCTTGACATCTAGGAACAAAGACAAAACAAAACCCAGGCACCTGCTGTGCCTTCTCAAGCACTATTGTGGTATTTAATGGACACAGAGAAACTTAACAAATGAGATTAACACCTACAGTGGAAAACGAGAGTAGTTCTTCATGCTGTTGGCTTTTTCAAGTCTCGGATTTGCTTAATCAGGTAGTTCTTCTCATCAGTGAATTGCTCATCATCCGTCCTCTCTTTCTGGAAATTACTCAGAAACTCAATTAGCTTGGGTTGGTTTTTCAAGAGGATCTCCACAATAGGCTGTGTTTTGTTTGGACTGGCCACAAAAACCTAACACGCAAACAAAACCAGACATAGTGAGACACAGAGAGAGAGAGACACATCAGTCACAATATCACCCTAAGTTATTTTTTAAGAAGGCATCTGAAGGCTGCCAGGCAGATACTCTGCCACTACACACCTTGTCCCAAGGCAGAGAGAGGAGTTAACAACATGTTGGCTCAACAGCAAGCTGAAGCAAAGCTACGCCTGCGTGTGGTATCGCTTCCCTTTAATTTTGCTCTTTGTTGATAAAGCGTTTGATTGTAAACCCAGCTGTTGAGAGCAAGCTATCAATTCTCAGCCTCTTCCACATGCAAGACTTGAATACACAGAAATTAATTATCAGGAGAACGGAAAAGCTTTGTGTCACTATTGATATCATTTCCATACTAAACCAGGCCTAAAATTAGACTTGCCAGCTTTGTTTTGGTTTGGAAAAATATGTCAGAGGCTCCACTTCCCTCTGCCTAATCCATTCACGGGAGCGTGGAAATTTCCAGCAGCAGGAGCAGGAACGCCGCAGTGCTCCCGGCGCCTGCGCTGCCCTCGCCGAGCAGAGGAGGGTGGCCATGCAGGGAGGTGATGTTCGAGAAGACCAGCACCGTGGGCTTACTGGTCTTCTCAAATAGTAGTTTTTAGGGATTAACCTGGCCACGTGGTGCCTTTTCCTCCTGTAAAACTTAAAGCCGCAGGGTTTTCCAGCTCTGAACACGATCCTCTACGCCACGACGCTGTTTATTTAACATTTTCTCTGCCTTCTGCGCTGGCTGATGACAGGAAACTTAAGGCCGGTTGTAAAGGCCAGCGGTGACAAGCTCTTCCCAGGGACCTCAGGATGCCACGGAGATGCGGGTTCTGCGGGCATCAGCCATGGGGGACAGATGGGGTGGGGGGAACACGGGTGCAGCACGCCCCTGGCCACCCCGGGAGGAGCTCCCACATCTGGCTCGCACCGAGGTTACCATGGCTGGTCAACAAAACACCGCCCGAGCACTTGTGCAACAACATAAATAACTTGAGTTATTCTCTACCCGATGAGAAGAAATTAAGGATGGACAGAACTGGAAAATGTCCAGTTTTCCTCCAAGCCTGTCCAAACCAGAATGAAAACAAACATCTGCTGACTGAACAGAATGGCACGTTGTCAGGCCCAGCACAGGCGGCACCACCACTTGCCCAGCCCCAGAGCCGCTGTCTCCAGACTTGCGGCTCTTTGCAGGTTCGTTTATCTCTACTGAGATTGTGCCCACGTGAGAACCTGGGTCATGTCCAGCCGCACAGGCAGGTGCTGTGTGATGTGACGAGGAACACAAGCGCGCTGTCCTGGGGGGCTGAGTTACAGCCCCTTGCCCCCAGAAACAACACCCAGTAAAGCCCGGGAGAAGATTCAGACTGGACCCAGCACTAGGTTTTGTACCTCCCAATTAGGAGATTTTAGATGAGTGCTGTGGAAAATGCCACACGTGGGGAATGTGTGGGAGGAATGGGGTTCTGCACACATCAACAGTGCCACACTAAGTACTTCTGCCCAGACAGGGAGGTAAGACTATTTTTTTTTAATTCCACAAAGGTGAGGCAAAGCATCTACTCTTAAACCCTGTCATTCTGAGGCCAAAAAAACCTTATCCCTGCCTGTGCTTTTGTCTCCTCTGGATCCCACCTCCTCAGGTCGCTCCTAGGAGTCTCTGCTTCAAGGTACTTTTCCCTCTGCCTTGGGGAAAGAGCTACAACCTCTCCCGTGCTGGGTGAACCAGCTGGATGGCAGAGCTCAGAGGGTTGTGATCAATGGTGCAGAGTCTGGTTGAAGGCCTGAAGTTAGTGGGGTTCCCCAGGGGTCAGTGTTAGGTACAGTCCTGTTCGACCTGTTCATCAATGACCTGGATGAAGAGACTGAGTGCACCCTCAGCGAGTTTACTGATGACACCAAACTGGGAGGAAGGGCTGACACACCAGAAGGCCGTGCTGCCATCCAGCAAAACCTGGACAGGCTGGAGGACTAGGCAGAGAAGAACCTGATGAAGTTTAACAAGGGCAAGTGTAGGGTCCTGCACTTGGGGAGGAATAACCCCAGGCACCAGTACAGGTTAGTGGTGGACCTGCTGGAAAGCAGCACTGCAGAGAAGGACTTGGGAGTTCTGGTCAACAACAGGTTGACCATGAGTCAACAATGTGCCCTTGTGGCCAAGAAGGCCAATGGTATCCTGGGGTGCATTAAGAAAAGTGTGACCAGTAGGTTGAGGGAGGTTGTCCTCCCTCTCTACTCTGCCCTGCTGAGGTCACATCTGGAGTACTGTGTCCAGTTCTGGGCTCCCCAGTTTAAGAAGGACAAGGAATAACTGGAGGGAGTGCAGCAGTGGCTACAAAGATGATGAGGGGCCTAAAGCACCGTTCTTACGGGGAGAGACTGAGAGAGCTGGGTCTGTTCAGCCTGGAGAAGGCTGAGAGGGGAAAATCTTCTTTACTTTGAGGGTGCCAGAGCACTGAAACAGGCTGCCCAGATTGGTTGTGGAGTCTCCTGCTCTGGTGAACCTGCTTTAGCAGGTGGGTTGGACAAGATGATCTCCAGAGGTCTCTTCCAACCCCAGTCATTCTGTGATTCCGTAATTCAGTGAATGCTCCCTGTCCAGGCCCAAAGTCTTTTACAAAGTTTTTCTTGATTTAGTGGCCAGGCCCATGGTCCCTGTGACAGTATAATACACACAGTTATTCACACTCTCTTTGCACAGGCCTCCATATTGCCTTCCTCTGATCACCCTGAGCTATAATCTCAAATAATTTCTTTTTATGCCTCCTTGCTACCTAAAACTTCTCAGCAGTAGCCCCAACTCCCAAGGGTCCCTTCAGAGCAGCCCCTCTAAAATAACAGCTTTGCTGCGCGATGGTCCAAGCACTCAAGCACAACATCTTACCAGGGAGACGTCTGTCAATCAGTGGGTCAGACAGCCCAAGCTGTCACTACACTTGATGGACTGTCAATAGCTGATTGCCCTCTCGCTGCCTGCAGCATCTCAAAGCAATATCCCTCCCCTTGCAAATAACTTTGAGATGCTGCTATTGATGCATTGATTCCCTGTATGAGAAATCAAGGGTTTGGGGATGTAAATCACCACCGAATGTACTTTACAGCTGCCGGTCTGTGCCTTATCTAAGGAATACGAATCTTGAAATCTCGTGTGTACAGATGTTTTGCTCGGTCTGAGACTGCGGCGGTTGATGCTCTTGGCTCGAGCAGCCCCACGATGCATGTCCCCATGTGCTGACCTACAGCAGGTCATCACGCTGATTGAGGCTGGATACTTCCAGGATTTGGACCACGGTTAAGCCCTAAGTAGCCTGGACAAGCTTCCTTTGAAATAAGCAGTATGTAAGCCTACAGGCAGGGATGAGGAAAGTAACTGTTACAGATCTTCATTAAAAGTTTTTAATTTTGAAGTTCAGTTCCCCCTTTGTGACCAAGAGAAGAAAATCATCAAGCACAGTGGCAGGACCCACATTTTCAGAAATAATCTGATTACAGTGCAAATGTGATCCATTAAAGAAGGCCTGGCCTTGAAGTGCTGAACATCTTCCGTCAATTAATATTAGGCCTCCTTATAAAGATAGCTGAAGGCTGACTCTCAAATGAATAAATCTAAATCATTCTTCTTGTAAGAGTTATCTGGCCTGGAGACAGAACTGGAAGGTTTTAGTGGTAAACCTAGTAAATACCAGCATTTCATATTGGTCCTACAACTGACATTACCCTAGCAAAAAATTAAAGAACTCGGTTTAATAGAAAACATCACATCCTGTTTATCTTCAAGCTTGATTATTTATAGATTATAATCTTCCCCTTGCAAAACTGATAAACTGAGCATTCAAACAAAGATCATCTTGACTGCCAGTCTTGCTCAGTGTCAACAGGGACTCGTAAAGAGAGAATGTTCAAGGACCAGAAAATTCCTGAAATGTTATTCAATACTTCAGCTAAGCAAACAGAATCAATTCTGCCAGTTATCAACTAATCAGCTTCACAAAGGCCAGGATTAGGACCACCATAAGACTTTACTTTTAAAAGCGCCCCCCTTATTCAGAACTCTGTATTGTCATAGAGGAGGAGGCAAATCCCTGAAAACAGAAATCATCATTCATGCTATCTGGAACATTTCTACTATAACGAAGTTCAACTGAAGCTAAAACACTTCACAGAAAATCTCGTTTCACCCATGTTTTTTTTATGAAAGGTCGCATGTTCTAGAGCACTTAAGTCAGATATATGAGAGAGACAGAGACCAAAATAAAGGCAGTACTCATGTTAAAATTCCAAGTCTAAAAATAGCTGCTTCAGCACAGTTCCGTTTTGTGAATATCTGCAAAAGGCCTGGAAAGAAAATCAGCTCTGAAGCTTCAAAAGTTGTCCAGAGTGGAAATGTTGCTCTTTTCTCCACTAAAAGTCATACACCAGACTTCTTCAAACAAATACCAAAATCACTTGATTAGAGAATCTGACCTCGTTTCCTTGCAATTAATAATGAGGCATCACCACCCTCTGGGACTACAGCAGAGCAAAAGCGATTACAGAGGTTGGATACCCTGGACTGGGTATTTTAAGACTTACTCTGGGGTCACGCACAATCTTACTGTGTCAGGAAACTGCACACAGAAGTGCCTTATGCTTCATGTTGCTTACAGTACAATGCTTCACGTAACACTTTTTGCCCTTTAAACTCTCCACCTAAGAAACATAGAGGACACATCCCCACAAACGTGGTTTCAGCTTCATACGAAGAGGAAACTGTCAGTACGGTCCAATTATGTGAGACCATTTGCAGAGCAAGCTGCAGGAGGTAGCTCTGTAATGTGCACGAAAGAGCATGGAAAAATGAAACTAAGGTCACAAAACACAGTGTACCCATTATATTTTTAGATTTAAGCAGTAAAATATATCTTGCTAAATGTCTGCTTAAGAACAAGAAAGTTGCATAATCCCAATTCACCGCTACGGGATGTTTTCCTCAAAATAATCTCATTGTTTATGTGAAAGCCAAGAGAGCTGGTTATTAGCCTTTATTTCTAAACGCGGAGGGTTAAAGGAATACCTGCACCACGTTCACGTATGTCTGAAAACTTTGGCAAACTCAAAGCAGCCTCCACTAATAACTGTCGCAAATCCGTCACAGGAGCTGGAGAGCCCTTCCCAACATTCGGTCCCCAAAGCGTGCATGCTCAAGCCTGAGACCTCTCCACTGAAATCAGTGCAGAGAAGAACTGGTGGCTGCGGAAGCCTACAGCTCTAGGTGACCACATTGGATTATTTATGGAGGAGGAGGAAAGGGGTGAGGTGTGCCAGCCTTTCCTAATGATTAAATACTGGCTAATCCTCATGTATGCATTGTCTGGGACATCCAGCTTCACAAAGCAGCCACAGGCCTTTAGGATGGTGCTGCAAGGCAGAAGCTCCGTTTTGCTCAGGCAAAAGGAAGAGAAGGAGCTGGAGCTAGAAGGAAGATCAAGCATCTCCTCAACAGAGAACGGAGGGTGGCACTGCAGGTGGGCTCTCTGTCTTCAGTTTCCCACCCAAAGCACCCTGGATGAGTGAAATGTTCTCAGAGCCTGAATGGGTACTGGCATTTTCAGCCACAAAATGTTCCTGCAAAATATTTTTGCACTAGAGGTGTTCATCATTTTCATCTCTGTCTTACAGTTTCGAATCTTCAACAGCTAGAAATTGCCTCAGGGAGGTGGGAGTCACATGCCTTTTTTTGGGTCAGCTGGGGCATGGGAGTGTTGGAATCTGGACGCTTACAAAACAAGCACTTTTTCATTTCAAATGTGTCTAACTGGTGAAACATCTAAATCAGGTAATTTAAACCCAAATCTTTTGGCAGCTCAGACAGAGCAGCAACTATCTGCTTCTCAGCAGACCTTTGATTTCAAATTACTGTCATTAGTCTGCTGTAATTTCAACCAGGACTGCACAGGTATTTTGCAAGCACAATTTAAAAATGCAGGCACAGTTTAAAATTTATGAGATTAAAAGCTGAGGACAAGATTCCTCTCCCAGTTACATTAGCATGGAATTATTACAGCTGACAAGAGAACTGGGCTGAGGGACCCTAACCCAGAAACAGGACATGGGGGCATTGCAGAACAGGCCACAACAAGGCAGTAGTGTTTTCCTTCATTCTCTTAAATGACCCAAGATTTCCTTTAGTAGTTCTCACGAAGTTAGAATTCAATTTAAAAAGTGAAATCAGAAGTAAGTGCTCTTCTCTAACCCACTCTACAAAGCTAAGTCACCACGAAAATTTCTATAACATACCCTATACCTACCCTGCACATGTGAAAAAAACAATGTCATCTCATGGAGGTTGGTACCTGAGGACAGAGTTTGGCTCCTTGAACTGGAGAGACATGACATTACCACCACACGTTCTTTTTTGCTGGGCACCCAAAGGCCTACAATACCTCCACTCTAACTGCAAATGGGATGCAACATACTGGAAAAAGAAATGAAGAGAGGAATGGGAAGGCAGAATGGGAGCAATGGCAATATGTGACATGGTTGCACACTGGAATCCTTTCAAGTTATTCCAAATCCTTTCAAATGTCTCTTAAAATAAGCAAAATCAGCTGTTCCCAAGGCCTAGACCATGCCTATCATTAGTTCAGGAACAGCAACAAATGTTTCATACATAAAAACTCGGCATTTAATCACAGAGTGGCTAAGAAAGCCCAGTCCTCTGAGATCCCTTCCCTCCATAGACATCGCAAAGGCTGCAAGTGTTTGGAGCCTACTGCTCTCTTATCTTGGAGCCACATACCTCCTGATAAGAAGGAGGAGTAGAAGTTGCAGTGGCTCAGTTGACTACGGAGGAAGTCAGCAAGGGAACAGCTTACCAAGCTGCTTATTTCAGGGAGATTTTTTTTTTTAATCCTCCTTGAAGCTTTTTTTTTGAAATGGAAAGCTTTGGGGAGAGGTTGCACATCCTCTAAGCCTCTGCACTGAAGATCTGAAAGCTTTTTTACAAATCAGAAATGGCAGAAGTACAAAACTCAACAAGTCAACCTGAATTTGTGGGGGGTGATGTCACCTTTTTCGCAATAGCATGCCTTTTGGTGTGATCAGGTGTCTTCCTTAACTATCCTGGGGAAGGATATCCTAACAGGCTTAGTATTCCTTTTCTGAAAATCATTAACAACTCTATTTACATAGTTTGAAATTAATGTGTTCATTTCCAATTAAAAATAGTTTTGCATAATAACAATCCAACTCACCCTCTGCCCCACAGCAGAGATTTTTTTGATAGGAAAACGGTAAACTTTTCACTTATTAATCATCACGAAAAAAGAGACACTGGTTCAGTCTGGTAATTGTTTAAGACTGCATTAATGATCACTGCAAAGGATGGAAGGATTAAACTAATTTCAAGCTCAGATTTACCAAATCTTTCTAATACCTTTAAAACCAAACTGTGTTCACACTTGATGCACAGCACTAGCACCGTCTACTTTTAGTCTTAATGTGAAATCTTAAGACTTTTTTTTTTAATCTTTACCCAGAATCACATGGGAAAATGACCTAAGAGTTGGGGGAAGGTACTGAGGATACAACCTAAAAGCTAAGATGTTGTTACCTGTAGCATCCAACTCATAGCTACTTGAGTGACTACCCACAGCACAAACCGAAATGATGCTGCTTTAGACCTCAACTGAAGGAAGGCAAACAGAAATCAGAGGCTGAGTGATAGTAAGGTTTTCAATTAAGACATTCTCAAACACTGGAAGTGACTGTAAATCCCAACCTTCAGCCTTCTTTGTTTTCCTGGGCTTTCTCTTGCCCACCTTGAAAAACACTTTTATGAGAAGTCTGCCATCTCTACAGCTCATACTAACCTTGAACACATGGAATGCTTCAAACTGAATGTTGGGGCTTTTATCTCGCAGCAAGTTCATCATCAGCTTGAGATTTTCTGGTTTGCTGATGTATTTTGTCATGATGGCAAAGTTGTGTCGGTCCAGAATCAATTCGCCCAGCAGCTATAGAGACAATTACAAAAAAACCCCCAGGTTTTTCAGTTTACCACATTATTTTTGAATGCAAAGAAAGCACCAACATATTTTGATGCTTGCCTAAGAGGTTTCAATGTCACTACTTAAAAAAACCCAAGAAACTAGACTTGTTATCATGCAGTGAATTACTTAGTGCCCAGTAATGCTGATCTTGTAAATACTACAGAGAGGAATCCCACATATGGGCTGGGTGGAACAGGAGCTGGCGTGAGCCACCCAGGACAGAAGCAAGAGCAGCACAGCTGTCCCACAAAGACACCTTCATTTCATTTGGATGTTACATTAACACACCTCTCTGGTCCCATCTGCAGGTCATGTCAGACTTGGTGCTGTAGCAGCAAGCAGCACCAGACAGACCATCGCGTTACTCTCAAGTTCAGGTTAACCTACGTTCTGAACCAAAGTACAGATTTGAGGCCAGAAAAAAAAATGATAGTGCTTGTTCCCCAGAAATGACCCAATGCTTCACCAGAGATCCAGGAAAGAAAATTCACAGTGAACTCTTGTGCACTGTAAGAGCAGCATCCCAAAGCACTTGTTTTTTTTAGAAAGTACGTGGCTGCTCTGTTGCCATACATGCGTCTTCACATTGTGCATAACGTGGAGTTCAAATTTAGAAGGAAAGCGCTGAGAAACTTTACCTTCAAAGATTGTCTCTTCGTTACGTAATTCTCAGAATGAAGGAGTTTTTCATAATCCTCAAAGATCTAGAGTAACAAGAAAACATAAATGTATCTGATTCATGTCCATCCTTCCTCCTCCCGGCCCTTCCCACGCCAGAGGAGCAGCAGAGGCTGCAGCAGTGCCACCCTCGAACATCTCACTGCAATGCCAGCTCCAGCTCTCATCGCCTTTTTTTCCTGGCTGGTTACCACGCAGTGAATTAATGCCCAGGAACACTTATCTTCCAAATACTGCAGAGAGGGATACCACATATGGCCTGGATGTATCAGGAGCTGGTGTGAGCCAACTAGGACAGAAGTAAAGCCAGTGCCTGTAGAGCCTTCTCTTACGAGGGGGTGAACCTGCTGCCAGGACACGTGGGTCCTGCACGTTAACGTCCACTCACTCATATCATGGTCACGACTTGCTTTGTGATTCAATGCAATACCCCAAACTGGTGACCTCCCACACTGGCGTACGTCAAAAGCTCCTTCCGTGAGGTGCCACCTGCCTTCAGCACCTTCACTCGTTAAAGCCCAACGAGGGTGACTGGGAGCCGAGCACGTGCTGGCTTTTGTGGGATCAGGCCAAAGGAATCTTGTGGTCAAGACGCCTGAGTGAGAGGGCTCTGATATGTTCAAACCATCTAACAAACAAGCAAAAAACCCAACGCTGCTGTCCAAGAATCATCTAAACAATGCTCACTTCCACGACTTATACTTAAAATTTTAATTGTTGAACAAAGGTAGAACAGGGACTCTTCCAATGCCAGTGCTTCAGTACCAAGAGAAAAGATTAGCAGAGACACTAATTTTGCTCCAGTTAAGCTCCATTTGTGACTCAGCAAAAAAAAGTCTGATCTTTAGTTAACCTTCTTGGTAACTCTAGAATGAAAGAAATAGTCTTTAGCCTTTTCACTTTGGCAATTAAATAAAGAACATTTCAGGTAACATGAGAACACAACCTGTAAGACTAACTCCATGATCCATATCAGTCCAACTTTAGTTGATTCCAAGGGATTTTTTCTGACCCACATTTAGTTCAAAACTAAGCCAAAATTTCAAAGTGAAAAATGGCAGGAAACCAAGGGACTAATTGCTTTAGGATGGTAAGAAGAATACTGGCACCTTAGTCCCCCTGTCAGGTATATGTCATTTCCAGTAATGCTAAAACTTCTTCCAGTACTTTTTCTCCTCTGTCTCAGAGTATTATATATATCACACTGGTATAGCCCTATCAGTGCCGGAATATCACAAAACTCTTCAAAAATGTGCACACCTTTTTCCCCATGATCTATTTACATACAAAGTTGACAGTTCCATTCACATATGAAGAGATGCGATGCATGCAGAGAGGAACAAAACCTGCTTTTAAACTATGAATGCTCCTGAAACCTTGGCACATACCCCTGTGTGTGTGCAGGGAGGGTATTTCAAACACTACACTTTACTAAAAGCAACGTTTTGCAGTCCTATGTGACTATTTTATGCAAAGCATGAAGCCCTCTGCTATCGAAAGCTCACTTTTCCCAGCTAAGCATGAACAGATTTTTTAAAAAATTGTTCTATCTTTTACACTTACTGCATCATAATTCTGTTCCAGAAATTCTGCTACCAGCAATTTGTGTCGCGTTAACAGGTCCTGGGGAAAAACAGAGAAAGGTTACCTGAGAGACTGTGCTCATTTGATTGTCCCTTGGTTCTCGAATGTATTTTAGTGTACTTTTTTTACCAGGTCATCTTTTAGAAGGTATTTACAATGTGATTTCTGTAGACAGAAAGCATTTATAAACAAAGCTGTATTGTGCTTTTATTAGGATTTCAAGGAGAATTCAGTGAATGCTCACAGAATCAATATAAAACCATTCAGACACTTGCTCTTTATATTCCTTTTCACTCCCACCTTTTCTTAAGGTCATTGTGCACAGTACTTACAATAAGCTGGGGTGTGGGAAAGGAAGAAAGTAAATTAACCCTTTATGGGGGGATCAGCTATGATCCCAAAGCCAAAAGTGATCTACATGCTACTCCACAGCTGGAAAATTGTGCTAAGTTGGATCAATTGCTATGGGTCATCTCCAATGAACACAAGACAGACTCAAATTCAACCACTCTATACATACATTTATTTATTTAAAGCCTAAATGTTAGGCAGCAACCTAAGCCAGCCACCCAGGCTCCCTTCACAGCCACTCCATCCCCAGAAAGGGCAGGTGGGATGAATCCCTTCTGCAGCTCTTTTTCTGCCCAAGGTGGGCTGACAACAAGCAGCAGCGGACTTTTTAGTCAGCTGGATGGGATGCCTCGCATGCTAAAAGGTCAACTAATTCAAATTTAAATTCAAGCAACCTCTCCCACAGAATAGGAATGCTGGTGCTCAGTGACAGAGATGCAAATGTTCAGCTCCAGAGGAAATCAAGTCTCTTTATTGGATGAATAGTTATGAAATGGCCAGTTTGAGGCATTTAAGTTTAATTTCTATCTTATTGCCTCTTTCAAAATACAACATTGACCACAAAGAACGACTGATGAAGTCCATTCGAGTTGGTATTTTTTCACCGAATCAGCTTCTGCTATCTTTTTAATAATTTTTGTCCTTGGTTTCCCAACCCAATCAGAGACTGAAGCTGATGAGCAGTTGAAGCAGATGCACAGACACGTCCTCTACAGCATCGCGAATAAAAGAAATCCTTTACATACTAATCCTTTAATTTATTTTTACCATCAATTATAAGAGGAAAGCAGAGTGCTATAAAATCCAGTACGTGTTTTTAATACATTCCTGTATTTAGCAGGACTGCAGTGATGGCGGTTTAAACGGCTGAGTGCAACAAACATGATTCATGAGCTTTTACGCAGGGCACTTAGGAGACAAGTATGACATTTTTCAATAGGGGGCACAAATGGAATATAATCCAAAATGAGTTTTTCATAGAAAATCACGAGAGAGCACAGAGCAGCAGTATTCAATCAGCGCTCTTTCCAGCTGCTGCCTGTACCTTCCACAGCCAACTATATCTCTAAATACAAGCCATTTTCCTCTGCATTTTTAACAGCTCTGTTTCCTCTCTGCAGTACACCTGGCTGCATTTAATTAAGAAGTACATCTCCAGATCATCAAAAATTCCAATACTTCCCTACTATAAATATCCTCAGACTTTAATGCACATTTAATTGAGCCCTCCTGTGATGCACAGGCTATCCAAGGTTTTCAGCTCTGAACCAGACACCTCAGTGGCAACACTACAAACACAACATGGGGGCGACAGAACTGAAAACATTAGTTCAGTAATCCAGCCAGCGAGCAATCATAGCACTTATTTCTATGGTATTAGAAATTAGGTAGCTCCATATTTTATGATTCAATGACTTCCACATCAGTTCTTGCTGTTCCAGCTATGCAGAGGAACAGGCAAATGAGAAATGAGATGGGATAGGATGAGCAGCTGGTTTATTTCCAGACCTGACCGTGTATCAGGTGCTAAGAGGGAATTTTAAAAGAAAAAAATACAGTTTCTAGATTTTTCCCCAAGCATTTTAAAAGGTGATTTCTGACCTATGTCTGAGGATGAACTGTCCTCACACTCCTCTCTTTCCAGTGCATGTGAGGATGTGGAATCCTATTTTTAAATCCTGCTAAAAATACACTTGGTTCACAGGAGTTAGAAGTCAGTTCCACAGATGTAGATCTGTGAACAACATCAATCTCTGGTTTTTTTGGGAGGGTTGCAGCAGTCTGTGGTCCTTGCCCCAACTTAACTGACCCCTGTCCCCATCCTGCCTCCTGGTTGGGGTGAAGACTGTCCATCACCACCAACACAATCTGCTGTCGTGCTCAAAGCAGGGCCTGGGGAAAAGATGTAGATCTGTTCTGTCAAGTTGGGAACAGAGTCCAGGAGCGCTTTTTCTGACCAGAGGCAAATATTCTTCTGAGCACAGGGTAAAATGCCAGAGACAGAAGATTTCAATATCTCAGTTATGCAGCATTTTTATACAGTCCTACACTGTACTTTCACTTGTCTGTGTTTCTGTGCTACTTCCACTTTCATCACATTTACATCACGACAGTGCAACTTAAAATAAGTGGAAGATGCTGCTATTGATTAAAGAGTGTTTGAACCAGCAATCCTGCTCATTACTGACAAATGAAACGTTATTCCATCATGCAAATCTTAACCCCATTCAGTAGGGTAGTAAAAACAGAAGCCAGATTTAAGTATGCATTGAATTGCTGAACTGAATTCTAACATTCCTTACCAGTTATTCCTAAGGTCTATCTAATCATGTTTCTAATTAGCTTTGAGAAGAAAGAATGAATAACTTGTTTCTATGACAGCAAGGAACCCAACGACAGAAGAAGAAAAAAAAAAGGAGTTACATCTATATTTAGAAGAGTCTTTACCTGAAAATAATTTTCTCCATATTTCTTAAATTATTTTACAGAACTAAATTAATCTTCCCTGCATATAAAACTCATAGGCACCAAATTTTGCTCAGAGACTGTACTAGCACTTTGCAGGAAAGACAATGGTCACATACAAACTCCAAGAAACTTGGCAAGCTTCACCCAGCTTCATTTTTAATACAACTCGGACTCCATACAGAGTCCACGCAGTGCTTTCTCCTACTTAGAGCAGTATGGTCCTTACACTGAACTATGGGTCACAAAAGTAAGCATACAAATAAGCTGTAAAATAATTGGTGGGCATGGCGTTAGTCTAAACTTGACTGCCAAACTCAGAATGGTCAGCAAAAATTAAAGGATTTTAAAAGTTAATTTTAAATTATTCTTTCTATTTACAGGTTGTGGTTATGATGGGTAGTGCTTTTGTCTCCAGAGGAAGGTAAGGAGAGAAAAATGTTATGCATTTTACAAGAGTTGTACATAATACATGATTAATTTGAGTTTTAAAGGGCTGCATAAAAAAGACCTTGGGTTATCAAGATGAAGAACATTCGTGAAATGTAAATCTGTACTGAATTAGAGATTCTTTGCAGACTTGATCACTGTTGTGAATCCTGTTACAAACGGACCAAGGATTAATTATATCCTTTACTGAACAATAAAAAAGCCACCCAGTTTAAAGGCAATGAAACATTCAGTGGCAACTACCCATGGAGTGACATTTTTGACACAACTCTACGACGCAGGCATTGAATAATTTACCTTGAATGTAGCAAAGGCATCAGAAGCTATATCAAATGTTGACATTTCCACATATTTAAAAAAGTCTCTGAACTGTTCCGAAAAAAGTATGATTTTGGCCAAGGGTTCATGCCGGATACACTCTCTCAGCATAATTCCACAGCGTAAGGCAATATTTGGGGATTCATATCTGAAGAATAAAAAGAAACAGAGAAGATCAAAGCCTAGAAGAACAAAGATAAGCAGGCACTTTTCTAGCAACGAGGAACTTTGTAGCACAGGGAGGACGTGTGCCAGCGGGGACACGACACAAAGCTAAGGAGCAGACGCACAGATAAGGCTGCCAGTGCTTTCCATTGCAAACCTTTGTCTTCCCAAGCCAAAACACATCCTGGTGTGAACGTGCACTGCACCTCCTCTCTGCTGAAAGGCCGTGGGGAGTGTGTAATGTTTCCGCAGAGCTCCTTCTCCCTTTTGGATTGATGAGAAAGCAAAGCCCATACAGTATAACGACCTCCCTTTTCAGATTTAATTCTGAGCTCTTCAGTTTATCCAAGAAAATATGTAACACCTCATGACCACCCATCACCTCCTACTCTCCTTCTAGAGAATGTCGCTCTAGAATATTAGTGTCTACTGAGGAAGACAGGAAGAGTTGATCCAGGCAGTCTACACAGGATTAAGCTTTCCGCAGGTCTAAAGATCTTTGCTGCAGTTTAGGTGGAATTCTGCTCAATCCCCCCTCTGCAGAGGCTATGACTTTGTTCAGGAGACAAGTATTCGTTCCTCAAGTTACAATCCCGTTATGGCACAAGTAATGCAATAGCCAGGAGCCAGCACACTGCTCCATCTTGGAAAGGGAGGGAGCGGGGAGGAGATTCAGATCATCTTCTATTTCTATAAAGTCTTGATTACTTTAAAGCTGAAATTAATCTGAAACAAAACTGTTAGAAACACGATTTAAAAAAAAAAAAAAAAAAAAAGAAAGAAATCCAACAGTCAGGAAGGACTTAAAATGAACTTCTTCCAGCAATCTTCAGTCATGTCAAAGTGGTGAAGTCCAGGGGGACAGAAAGCACGCTCTGTTTCAATAAGCCGGTCATACTATATCAGAGCTGTGTATTATCAGCCAGAGTTTATCAGCATCATTTTTCTTTTGTACAATTCATTCTTATCACTAGGCCAAAAAAAAAAAAAGAAGAAGAAAAACACAAAACGCCATCTGTGCTATAAGTGAGTGGGCCCTCAAATTTACCACCAGCTTGCAATTTAAAAGAATGGTAGTGTTTTGCGAGCATACCAGAGCGGCATACTTCAACCTGATGTCAACAATAGCTGTCTCAATGAAAAATGAACTACTATTCCAAACAGGCAAATGAAACTTACCACCCTCAAGGAAATGCAGGCACTCAAGCCCTTATTTGTTTCCTTTTGGGAAACATTTGCAAATATGAATTTATAACTCTCTAGACAATGGAGATTCGCTGACGTTTTCCGCTGAGGCGTACCTCTCCTCAATGGCATTAACAGGAATACTAATTTTCAAGCAAAAAGAGGCGGAGTTGCTCCTAGGAGCACAGCCAGGAAAATATTAAATAGTTGGCTACAGAATATTTTGGTTGGAATAAAAGCAAATTATATTGTTTCCAGCACAATAACTTTTTAAAACACAAGCATCAACAGAATCATTCTTAGTCAAATACCCCATTATCTGGAGGTGGGTTATGGACCTTTAGCTGTTAACATAAGTGAGGGAAGTTGGGTTTGGCTCCTGAAATATGCTTGGAAGAAGTTTACAGGCTGCCTGGTCATAACTGGTATGTTCTCCTCACCCACACTTACAGGCAAAGCCACCAAGCAGGAATGATAAAGATGTGGTTCAAAATCACTTCTAATGAGCAATTAGTGCTCTATGCTGATGTACTCCTGCAGCAGAAAAAAAAATATAGAGTACGCCTCTGGATGAGCTTACAACCTAAAGAAACTCCCACACACTGACTACCAGGGACAACCAGAAATGGAAATAATGGACTTGAAATATTTTTAAATACTTATTGTAGAGGCTGAAAGAGGCAAGACTGAGAGCAGAGATGCATATCTCTAGCGCAAAGGGAATCATACTTGTGTGGCTAGTGTGGAAGATGGTACAACGTAAGGATTACAGGCAGGACGCAGGAAGGCACTGAGCCTGGGAGACACAAGGTCTTGACAAACAGCTATATTCTGATCTGATTTTACACTAACTTCTATAGCTTGAGTTTATCCTTGGATAAGGAGTTTATCCTTGGATAAACTCAAGGGGAATTCTGCAACTTTAGCCAATATACCATTAAAATGTTCACTGCACTGTGATACGAAGAGATAATCACAAAACAGATTGAGGTAGTGGCTGAGTACATTAGACAGCATGTGGCATGATATATATTCACAAAGGAGCTTATACATTTGTCACTTGTGAGAAACAATGCAAGTGCCACTTCAAGTCCTCTACAGTCACAGTACTAGAGGGAAAATATTTTAAATTAGGAAGGACCAAAGTTATTTCTAGGTTAATGCAATATGCTGACACAGGAGAAAAAACTGGCCCAAATATATCCACTACTCTATAATATGCACCAAACATTGTATTAATCTGAAATCCTATTCATACACAAAGCCTGCACACAGAGAAAACAAGATACTATTAAAGCAAGTCCTCATGCAGCAGGAAAGTCAATTAACCTACCAAAAAAAAACAAAAAGAAGGAAAAAAAAAAAAAAAAAGTAGTGAACTATGTGCTCTATGTTTTTCTGAAGCTGGGAAGCTGGAAGGAAGTAGCCAACAAGTAAAGTGAAGCCTAAAAGGTAAGAACAGTTATCTCAAGCTGGCAGTGCTGCGGGAGGATTAGGCAGGAAACACTGGGCGGGAGCTCCGATTCAGGATCCTTCCCACTCATGTTATGCAATGAAAAAGCAACCTTTTGTTGGTGCTGTTGGGAATTTTGCATCCAATACAAGTAAAACAATGACGAGGCTTCACAATAATCCCAGGCTGTTTGTTTTATAGCCATAGCTGATCTTTTTTTTTCCTCTTCAAATAATGTCATATACAAGCCAGATAAACCCACTTTCCTTTAAGCAGATTTTGATATCATATATTTCATTTAACTTCATCCTCAAGTCACGTTTTCAAGTGGTGCTGTCTAACACATGAAGTGTGTGTTTCCCAGTCTCAGGGCCGATGGCACACCAGCACCGCGTACTGCCCGCACGCAGCAAGCCGCACGTTCAGGGCCCTACCCTTGCTTTCGGCATGTATTTTAAGTATTATTTTGAGACAGCCCTGGCGGCAGGACATGGGCAGGTAAGGCAGTATCGCGTTTGATGTCATTACGCTGTTCTGCGGCAGCTGCTCAGGCACTGTCAGGGTTGGATAGGACTGTCTTCTGGACTGCTGCTGATGAATTCAACAGCACTTCCTAACGAGAAACTCCAGAAATGGCAATTCTGATACAGTGCAGTGCTGTGGAGAGATAGCCAAGAAATCCAGAACAAGGAGCCTGAGGACCAACTAACAGAGACACGCTGCTGCATGCAGCAGCAATCTCCAAAAAAGCACCTAAACGGTGACATTTGAGTACATCCAGTGGCTCTGATCACCTACAGTAAAATGTCTGTCAGCAGTATGTATGCATAACGAAAAATCTTCACTATCATCTTAATATCCTTGGTTGTTACAGATGCCAAAGAATATCTGGGACATCACCCAAAAATATTTTTTAGCTTTAAATAAAACCCAGACATACGGTAACAATACATGCGCAACATGCAAAAGCACATTGAGTGAAAAAGTGAGGAGGAGATCGCCAAAGCAAAGACAGAGAAGAGGGAAGAAAATGATTGTATCTATATATGAAATTGAAAACAGTTGTACAAGTTAGCGACAACTGAAAGAATTATCATCACTGTTCTGAAACAACCAGTTTGAGGTTCATATAAATGGCGAGTCTTAACGAACGAACAAAACCAAAATGCATTTAACTAGCTTACTGGTTTCCTCTCTGAGGAAGCTGGCATTTAGTAACACAAAACACGTCAAGAGTTTCAAAATTAAAGCTAAATCACAACAAATCGCCATACTTGTAAGAGTAAGACCCAGCTCAGCCCGGCTGCCCACCTGGGCCCCCCGCCAGGCTGCCCGCAAGGACGGCAGCAGGTCCAGGCCTCCTCCTGTCGCAGCAACCAAGAGCTTTGCCACCACGGCCAACCGCAGGCTCACAGTTCTTGAAATCCCTAGTTTTGACCAGTTCTCTCGGTTACTTTTTTTTTTTTTTTCCCCTACTAAGCTGTGCTGGAATGTGGCCAGTTTTGAAGGAAATAACTATTTTGGAGGACTCCTGTGCAAATCCCTCTCCTGGGAGAAGGGGGAGGCTGGGGGGACCCTTGGGGTTCCAGCCTTGTCCTGCACAAATCTTAGATGGTGTTTAAGTATTTTCCTAATTCTGGCTGTGGAGCAAATGGCAAAAATGCAAATCTTCAACCTCAAAAGCAAGACAGACACTTAAAAAAAAAAAATCATTCTCTTAAGTACCATTAGTTTAAAAGGCTTATGTTTTTGAATGGTTGTTACTAGTGTGACCATACAACTATAGGAGTCCATATTGTTTCATCCTGATCAGCTAATAAATGCACTTGTTTCTGCATCAGTTCTTTAATCCCAATCACATATATTCTCATTTCCTTAGGGAAAAATAAACAACATCCTAAAGCTTTGGCTTCTTTGGCTTGTGTGGTTTGGAAAACCACAGGAAACTGAGCAGAAAGTAGTAGACTTCAAGGGTTGGAAAAGCAAAGCTTCTCACTGAATGGAAAGTGCTTTTAGTCAAAAGCGAAGGAGATAAGAAACCTCATGAGTTTTAGGCCAACACTTGTGCACTCCTCAATGCAACTCCAGCTGATGTCCTCTCCACACAGCAGTCTGCTCCCCATCCTTAGCCAGCTCACCTTGGGAATCACCGGCTTATAGCTCAGCACTGACCCCCTCCAAGGTTAAAAGAAAGAAAAAAAAAAAAAAAGCTGAAAGTTGTGGAGTTCATCACTGAATTAATTTAAAGTTGAAATTCACATGTGGCTACAAGCATTGGAGAAGTCTGCTGCACAGACACAACTACTCTTTTTACGCATTTTTCCTTCTCCCTGTTTTACCACATGGTGGGTCCAGCATTTGACTCCACTTATTTACAGATATCGCTGTAAGTCACTCCTGCAATGCAAAAAGCTCTAAATGAAACTCAGCAGTTGTCAACAACGCTACACAAGAGTGTATGGCAAGAACTGAAGTACACATCATGTGGGGAGCAGTCAAAAACAATCACACATAATTACTCCAACATGAAATGTGGTGAAGAAATAATGGCCAATTAAAATAATCCAGTCATTGAAAAGTATACAGTTAAGTCGAAAGAAAGTCAGTACGAAAGAAACAAAATAAGAAATCTAGAACAAAATCTGAAAATCCTTCTTATTAAAAACAAACACACAAAAACCAACCAACCAAACAAAACGACAACAAAAACACCTAAAAGTGAGGAAGCAGATCAACTGCATTGCCAGTCTGTTCCAGGCAACGCTCTTTAATAAAAATCAAATTAAAGCACCCACCCTTTTAGAAGCATGAATAGGATATGTGGATGGGCACTAATGTATTCCACAGTAGGGCTGCGTGTGCCAATTTGTCTTCTCAAGATGTTGTTAAATATCTGGGAAACGTCCTTTTTGCCCTGTTAAAAAAGCAAAATATATCTTCAACAGGAAAAACATGAACAAAAGACCGGTTGTGGTAATCTCTATTTAAAGTGGAAATGAAATAGAAAACAAAACAAGTCGGTCTCTTTTTTTTGAGCTCTCCACAGTCTCACCACCTCATACTTGCTGTTGTCTTCAACACCACAAGAAGGCTTCCTCCCTCAGGTGGCTCTGAAGGCTACTGATCCCCCAATTTACACTTTTCTTTTTTGAAGTGAAGATGTGCATCCCCCTTTTTCTGTCAAACAAGTCCCTGGCTATCTAAATAGCAACATTACAGTACCAAAAAAGCAAGCCACTACCCTGAGACAAACAGGATTTTGCAGTGTGTACTATTGCTCCAGCAGCCTCCAAATTTAAGCTGTCAAGCTAGTCCCAGGTACGCCGCCCCACAGCCTAGACTTACTAAGCTAAAGCTTTTCGTTATTCAAATGCAATCAATGCCAAGTCTGATTGCATTTTTGAAAATCGGTTTTAAATTTAAAACTGCACCCATTATTTCACTATGAAGAATGAAATAACTACTACTCATAAAAAAGGCTGGGTCACACACATCTCTGCTTTTGTCACAACTAAGATCCTTCACTTTGTCCTAATTTTCTTCTGTATACATGCATCTGCACAATCACATTTTGTCTTCAAATGTTTCCCTGTGCAAACAACTTTTCAGAAGGTCTTTCCAAACTATGTTCTATTCAACCACAGTGTTTGCCAATACATCTTGCATTAGACATCCTCTTCCTCCCCCACCACTTTCTCCCCTAGCCACAGGAGACAAACTGATGTGTGAAATTAATGGAGGTGGGAGACCATTGCACTGATGACCAGTAACCAAGGCACTGAGTCAACAGTGGGTCACTATGCACAGGGCAAGCTAAAACAAAAGGTTACTTACAATCTGTACATGCTCATCGATCTGCCTTCAGAGGACAAACATTCCTTGGCAGAGAACTTACTGAATGTTTGAAGCCAAGGAGCAGATAGTTTCACACAGAGGGAAATTCCCTAGTTTCACCTCTACAAATAAATCACTGCTGAGAAACACAAAATATTCTGCTTTCCTACTCGTTCCAACCCAGCTGGCTTGGATACTCGGGGACTCGGGGAATTAAATAGGAGAACCAAATCAGAGCAGGCCAGTCCATCTGCCTTTGTCTGCAACACTTTTCACCCTTAGACATTTTTTTCATTAGGCTAATGCTTTATAAAGTCATCCCATTCTCCCCTGTCTTTACAACACCCATAACATATGTCTGGAATCCTGTGATCCTCAGCAGCTTCAGCAGTTACTCCAAGACAAAAACCAGTGCAGACGGAGAAGAGCTGTTGAAAGGGTGAGGTGAAAACAGCCAAAAAATTCCATGATCCTCTCTGCCATGCCAAATTTTACATAAATTACTTAATATGAGGTGCACTACAGCATTATAGCAAATAGCAGAGAGAAGAGATATATATATATGTCTAAGTATATCAAATTTTCTAGAGACCAGCCAGAGAAATTGGTCTCTTTGGGTTCTCCTGGAATGAATGGAGGCAGATAGGAGGGAACCAAGGCAGACTTCCCTCACTACCAGACATCTATAAAAGTTGATGGAATGCTTTTGCGTTACTGTTATTTGGATCTGCAATTTGATTTTACCTTACAATGAAATACATATGGCCACTGAAGCACAAGATAAGGCAGCACAGAGAGAAAGCGGTGCAAATAAAATCAGGCAAATAAAATAATGCAGTAGTTTCCCTTCCATGGTGTATTTGCTAACAATATCTTCCCCCCACCTCCTTTTTTTCTTAAAAATAAATAAATAAATAAATTTTTAGGGGGTTGGGTTATTGGGGTTTTTTTTCCTGTGTAATTAGGACATTTAACAGCAACCAGGGGTGGCAGGGAGATGACAAATGAAAGGATCTGAAGAAATTCTAGCATTAAAAAAAAAAAAATTCTCCTGAACTCAAGACCTGAGGAAGAGCGAGAGAACTCCACCAACAACATTTTCAAAAATGAATAATAAATAAATAATTCTATCTGTCCCTTGGATCCTGGATTTACTGGGTGTAGGGAGAAGATGAGGCAAAAGTAAACATACACCTCCCGTCATTCCCTCCTTTCGTGCATTTACAAAATTGAAAGAAAAGTAAAAACAAATAACTTCAATAAGGGGAGAAATCTTCCACAAGAAACTAACTCCCACAAGAGGTGACTCTGAGAGCATCAGATAATCTCTCCGGGGACCTGATTTTTAAATTCAGTGGCTGCCCTGCCCTACCTGTCAGGTTCAGACCTCAGTAGTGGAGTTTGGTTCCTGGGGATTTCTCACTGCTATATGATGCTCAGGCACTTGTGATGATTCACCAGCACCTGGGAGCCAATAAAAATCACAGGACTCACAAAAGCAGTCCCTGGGGACCACTATCCCATCTGAACCATGGACCACAAGAACACTATAATGACCTGCCAGCAACAAAGCTTCTTGCCAGTCCCTGCCAGCCAAAGGCCAATTAAAAGGCTTTCTATTTATCCCAAATCACTGCAAGATTTTCTACCATAACTCTTCTCCTTATTTATAAGCAAGTTCAGTTATCTTAGTAGTTTTCTCCTAAGTTCTTGGCTTTAACAACAAAACTGTCAAGAACTTCCATGGACTAGATAATGAATAAATATATTAACATTACTCCTTCTGCTGGCAAAAAGATATATTCCTTTCTTTTTTTTTAATCTAAAGAATTAAGTGGGAGCAACCCAATTTGCCTTGCTACCTGCTCTCAGTTTTTAACAACTTTTTCAACTCCTTTCCTCTCAACTATACCATCCCAATTTTTTCAGTTTTCTTCGCACAACATTTTCCCATGCTTCAAATTATTTTCCTTCCCCATTCCTGGACCCCTGGAAACACCCTTCAGAGATGGCATTTGGCTCTCTACTCACACTATCCCAAAGTAAGAGGTTAGTCACTGCAGCTTATGAGGCTGGTAACAGACAGTGTTCTCAGCATTATTTCCTATCTTGCTTGGATACACATGGCAATATTTTTTTTTCCTTGTTTTTCTTTTCAGAAAATCCCCCCAAAATAAATCAGATGCATTGCATTTGCTTCCAGTATATAAGCACGTCTATCAGGACACTGACCAATCTACAGCTGCTACTTTCTTCAGCATGCAAAAAACAGTCTTGATGCAATAAAATTATTTAGACTTTCAGAAAAATACAGCTATACTCACTGACAACACTGAGACCAAGGAGATGGAAAGGTTTATGGATGCTGACCCACCTCAAAATCTATCAACTGCAGGTTGGCAATAAGCGTCACTAGAAGGCCACTGTTGTATAGCTCTTGAGCCAGCTGAGCCACGACTTCTGTAGGTGGCTCCTTGTCTGTGGTCCCACACAGAATTTCTTTCATTGCTTGCAGAGATTTTGACACTTCCTCCGATGCCTATTTGCCAGCAGATACAGGTTTTGTTTAAAAAAAAAAAGAAAAAAAAAAAAAGGCGTTTTATTTTAAAAGACAAGCAGTTCAAAACAAAAGCTTCTAACTGTGCTTACAATGATCATTATCTATTGTAAAATGGTTTAATAATTTCATGTAATCACTGAGCCTGGAGCATCCACCCCTGGATCCTGCAGGTCCTACACACACACACAGATATATACAATTGAAAGACAGTGTGCCTTCACTTACAGACCAGGGGCAGGAGCGCAATTACCAACCCGCACCAGCAAGACCCTTTAAGGCTTTGGAGGCAGGCGCTGCCCCACAGAAGCAGCAGCACTTGGACCATCTCTCCCCACGTCCATCAGCACATATGGGGCAAGAGGTGCTAGACAGATGTACCAAACTGGCCAGCTTCTCCTGTTGGCAGAGTGGCTGCTGTGCTGCTTCCCCACCAACTGCTCGCTGATGGACTGTCCTGGTTCCTCTACTAGTAACCCAAAAAAATCCTTGTACTCCTACCAGCTTTGCATTGCCACCACCTGTTTCTCCTCATCACATGTGGTTTTGGCCAGCATCTCCTGCAAGGGATTTGCCTACTGAGCAGCCAGGCACGCCAGTCTCAGGTTGGGAAATAAATTAAATGATTTGCTTTAGGAAAGCTCCACACTTGACACCAAGCAAACTAAAATCAGTCTTTCACCTCTTGCTCCCACCTGGTGTATACTAATTCCGTGCCATGTTTCAGGTACTTAATGTAGAGGACAAATCAGGAATTACCTTACAAAATGTCTTGACCCGAAAATGAAAGAGCAACATGTATAAACAGGTAACAGTTTGGCATTCACGGCAGTCAGCAGGTTTAAATCAGATGTGAACGATACCATCGCACTTCTCACGGGAAACGACCACTGGCCACAGCACGGCAGCTCCGGCTCACACTCTCCTCCCAGGTTTGCTCCACTTTGTATAAATAAAGACTCATGGAGCAGAAGTGTTATTTTTTTCATATATATGTGTGTGTGTGCTTTAAATCCCACCTGCTCTAGCCATAGGGCTATGGAGGCAATGACTCTTTCTGGGTTGGAGTATATTTAACACACGCATGACCTGCAGAAAGGCTGGTTGGATTTTTTGGCAGGGAGTGGGAAGGAAGCAAGGGAGAGGTTTGAAAGAAAATCTGAGAATGGCAGGAAGGTACCAGGCAAGATGGTTAAAGACGCTGAAGACGGGACAGCATTTCACACCTATATTTTGCAAAAACATTTCTTTGAAATGAGCATTTCGTTAGTTTAGCAGGGAGGGAAATAAATAAATAAATAACCAAGAGATACATAGAAAACCCAAGAGTCATTTGTAAAAGCTAAGCGGACATTAATGGATGTTCAAAGCCAGATCGATAATTTCAATACATAACCCACATATCTGAAAGGGAAAATGTCATGCTTTGAAATACCACCCCACCGATCTGTATAAAATAACCCCACAGTGCTACAGAGAGACATCCCTGAACTGCTGATCTCCCAATAATTTAACACTGATTTAAATCACAGATTAGTAACTAAAAATTAGTAACTAAAAAGCCTAGAAATTAAAAACAAGCAAACAAAAAAACCCCCACCAAAACACAACCAAACAACAACAACAGCAAAAGCCACCTTCACATTGCATCTACCTGGAAGATTCAAGCATTGATTTTGTGCAGAATAAAGAAATGTTCTCCCCCAATCTGTTTGTACCTACTGTCAGTTTTCTGCTACTTAAGTCAGCATGAGCAGCATGTAAATGAATATGACTATGCGATAACTTCAACCACAGCAGAAGTCTTGTTGTTCTTTACTGTCGCTCAGCAAAAGAGCCTATTTTTACCTCAATGTTAGTGGTATGTCACCAGAGATATCCCACAGAGTCCAGATGGGATTAACAACAGGGGTGCTATCTTGGAAACTAAAGCTCTAAATCTTTATAAGAGCTTTGCAAATATTTTCATATCAGAGGAAAAAGCCTTATCTCTGGCATTCTGTGCTTAAAAAAAAAAAACAACCTTTCCTTTCAAGTATACGTAGTCCTTTGTGATATGTAGAAAAATGTCTGCAAGACTCAGCTTTAGGTTTAATTATCAAAAAAGAGGCCAAAAAGTAAAGCTCTGCAGGAGAAAAAGAAACTACAGAACGCCCTGGTGTTGACAGGCACAACCGGGCACAATAGTTGTATTTCTCTAATCATCTGCCATCCCATCCGCTCATCTTCTTGGCTCTTCTACATGCAATTTACATTTTGTGTTTAATTTCCTCCCCCTTCATTTCCTCTGGATAGTCTGTGGTTTGACATTCAACCCACCACCAAAAGCTATTCCCGGTCAAATCTAATGACTGCTCTTCTGTGTCTACTCCTCATTATCTATCTGGAGAATAATCCTGAACACAGATTCTTAAATTAACAGCCACTTCTAGCTTCCACTTTGACATTTCCACTTAATCTTACAGCATTTTTAGACTAATACCATAAGTATGTAAGCACCGTTTCTTGCTCAAGACTCAGAAGAGAGAAAGAAAAAAAAAAAAAAAAAAGACATTCCAAGATCCAAAGACCTGAGATCTGTCCAAAACAAACAACAAAGCAAATACATTACCTTGAATATATGAAAATACAAGATGACAGAAATATAGCTGCAGAACAGCTTGTTGTAAGAAGCCGGACTGGTCCTGACCCCCTTTAGGAAAATTTGCAAAACCCAACAAAAACCTCAGCAGCACACCCTTTCCCCAATGATGTGACAAATAGAATTTTGTGATAAAAGAACCCAGAGATTTGCTAAAAACTCCAAAATATATTATGACTGTCATACTACTACTTGTTCTCCATCAGTGGCAACAGCAACAATAGCAAAGCGCTGCAACTCTCACTTCAGCAGAAGTTATAGAGCAAAATAAAAGGTTTCATGAAATATCTAAGCACTTCAAGCCATTTGTCTTGTTCTTGCATTTAAGCACGATCTTCTTTCCAGAAGATTTTCCTTCTGTCCTCTAGTCCTTTACATCATGACTGAATTTGTGTCGTTATATTTAGAGAAGCCGGTGTGAGCAGAAGGAAAAAAGAGGAGAGGAGATAACTGAACGCAGAATCCTGAACTGAACAGCTTATATATATTATATACAAATGTCAAAAGTGAGACAGGCTGAACTTTGAACAACTAAAATTGCAGACACGGACAACAAAGCACAAAATGAACTGCAAGCTGATTCCCACCACATGCATTTATTTAACGTTTGTGTTGTTTTCACTGTACAGATATCAGGATCTTGACCTCCTAAAGCAACGCACAGTTTTCTGATCTACAGGCATCTCAGTTCACAACGTCCAAACTTGGGAGGATCCAATTTCACCACAGAACACTAAAATTCAGGGTGGCTACATGGGTAAGTCACAAATGAATGACAAGGTTGACTTGCAATAGCTGTGTAAGGAGAGTGAAGAAGAGCACAACCCACACCGACCTGGGCAGCGAAGGCAATTTTTTTTCAGTGATAGCCACTTCTTCTTTACTTTGGCCCAACACTGGACTAACAAGTTATTTCCAACAAGAAATAACTCTTTATCAGCAGAGCATAGTTTATAGTGACCGGCAACTCACAAGAAGTTTCTGGGTTCATCTGGAAATATAACATTTTGTGTACATGTGGAAGTCTAACAATTCTTGGATTACTTTGCTAACCCTACTGGACTAGATGGCATACGACAGCCTTGGAGCTTGAGAACTGGCAGCATAGATAACTACATATAATGTTTTTAAGTTAAATTACAAACATACTCGACGACCTCTGCTTACAACGTCGGGAGTTTGTCAGTGTTCATGTGTCTCTCCAAACCTACCAACAGCTTCAACAACTAGAGGTGGAAGCTTTATGAGTTGAAGATACTTGGTCTCAAGCTTATTTTCCTCATAGATGAAAGTCTTGTCATTGGTGACTTAATGCGATCATAACACAAAGAAAGGAGCTCACAAAGACATTGTTCCCTGAAATTCTATATAAATATATATTAAAAAAACTTCCCTGAAAGACCTCAAGACTCTCCTCTCCACAGGATAACGCACATGTGAAGACCAGTCGATTTTGTTGCAACAGTCCATTCCTTATTAAAGAATGGATAACACTACTATTTCACCACCACTGAAATATTTCCATGCTCCCGTGTTGATCTTCCTTGCCCACAGTGCTTATATATTGAGTTCTTCAGTTTAACTTGCTCTGCGCAGTCTAGAAGACAATTTCTGAATTTTATCCATTTTTTTGACTGATCTCTACAGGAGGGCTGAAGAACATGACAATGTCCTTAAGGCAATAATTTAGCATTATTGACGAATGCTGTCAAACAGTTAATTTTTTCCCTATATTCCACAATTATATAAGACAGTTCAATAAGAATGTTGTTTGTTTGTTTTTTTCATTAAGGGATTACAAATAAATCCTCCAAGACTTAAAATTTTTCTGCTCTTCTAAAATCTTCCAGAGAGATTTTTAAAAGTAGCATGGAAGGCTAAAACAAAGGTCTTATATGTTGTTCACGCAGAAAGCTGGATTTTTATTTCCATAATTACAAGAGTTGGGACTGTCCATACTCAAAGGATAAACTGTTTTAGCTCCAACACTGTTTGTGTGTGATATAGCAAAACAAACAAAGCAGATCTTCTGGTTCAGAAATCAAAACTTCATAAAGGCAGTTTTTGAAAAACCCGATTAGCATACCACAAAGATCCTTTACCAAGAATCCCCAGCTTCAGCAACTTAAATTTCTACCTATTCCAACTGGCTTAATAAAAGTTACCTCTACTTATGAACCTTACCCTTCCCCTCTTCTTAGCTACTTAGAGCAATTTCACATGTCTCTTAAAAGTGCCAATATTAAGTACTCATGATCCAGATGTAATACGCTTGCCAGCACGACAGAGAGATGGACCTCCTGTTGCGCAATGTAGATGCATTGCACCTTTTTAGTCCTCTGCAAGAAAGATTAAAAAAAAAAGACACAAAAAAAACCAAACAAAAAAACAAACAAAGGGAAAAGTATCAGGCCTTGAATAATGAACAGTCTGAACTCTTACACCTGAACTGCAACTTTTTAAAGCTTTCAGTGTGTTGTCTCTATTTTACCTCTGTTTCACCAACAGGTTACAGGTTTCACATGTATGGACATACATTACAGGTCAGAAGGACTTATTCTCACTTTTACTTATCCGGGAACTTAATATAACATTTATGGCCAACCATAACAGTGAAGAAGAAACAGATTGCATGAACTTCTTCCACGTTTCCAAACTCAGATACCAAATATACATAAGAAAAATACAGGATGCCTGACACTGGCATCTGTATAGCAATCAGGAAATCCTCAGTTGTTCACAAGAATAAGGTGAATAGGATCATACAGCTTCTCTTTGTGTACCTAGCATATTTCCAGGGCAAAAATATCTTTCTAAACTGTTCCTATCTTGCACAGTAGCAGACAGTAACATACATAGACGCCTGCCAGTGTGATGTTAAATACTCCAATGTGTGATTCAGTGAACTGCCAGTATTCCACGCTATACATCGCAACCAAAACCATACGGCTCCTTGGTTTGGCTTTGTCTTGTTTTAGCTTACAGTCCTGCTTAAATGTATTTGCACTGTGTGATTCAAACAATTTTTTCTCCTAAAAGCAGAGTGCCAACACAACTCTCTCTGCATGCAACTGTAAGGACTCCCAAGAAAAGCCATGAGCAGAACCTGAATCCAACATCTACGTAGCTTCAGCATCATCCCAGCTGACTTATTCTTGGTACAATTTCATGCCAAATGGATATATAGGAACAAATTGTGGACATTTAGGACCAGGAAGAATGAACTCTGTCATTTAGCAAAATATTATGGCCTAGTACTCAAGGAATCTGGCAAAGACAATTTGGCCAAGGAGGCACATCAGGAAAGCGCCTTTTAAAAGGTCTTATGATTAAATGGAAGTGACAGGCTTGCCCCACCTAGACATAAATTCCTTTCCCACTGTTAATCCTGCACGTAAGACAGAATTAAAGGTTGTAAAGTCCTTAAAAATAGTATTTTTTTAAAAAAAAAGGGCAACCAGAAGAGACAGGTTTTAAACTCCTGGCACCAGAACCTGAGAGTATCTGGAGCTTCTCTCATCTCTAGAGCAGCAACAGGCTTTAGCAGAACAGGGAAGTTGAAATATGAAACGCTCCCAAAAACACTAGGACATGCAGAGCAAGAATGAAGGGGTGCCAAGCCCTTATCTCACTCCCTTGGTTTCAGTGTGCAGCAATGAATTTGAAGGCAATTTTGCAGCTGACTTGGGGTATTTGCCTTCACAGCAGTCAGGCAACCGTTCTTCCATGCAAATTCACATCACGTCCTCTGCACGCACCTCATCTCACACACCGGTCCCCGACCGCTTTATTAGCACAGGGGCGAGCAAGGTGAACAGGAGCTGATAGTGGTTTCATTGTTGCCATGTAAAAAGGCAGGATTTATCAATATAAATATTTGTTCTGGAAATCTGAAAGTCTTTTAACTGTAGCTTTATTTAAAGGCTGCTCTCCTGACCCTTCTGAACAGTACCAAATTTGTTACAGTACACGGAGATGAAACAGAGGACAGATTACAGTGACCTACCTGAACAAGCAGCCTCATTAGATATATTTAAGTGAAAGGAGAAGACACTAGGCACTTCAGGTTATTCTACAACCAGCTTCACTATATTTCTGAGCATTGGCTAAGGGCATTGCAGCCTGCGATTCTGCCTGCCAGGAAACACTCAGCACAGTGCCCTGAACCAGCTCTAACTCACTTGGGCTCAGCTTCCACAACGAACCCCAGTCTTGGATCAGCTATGCCAGAAACTGCAAATCTTTCAGCCCATCTAGGCCAAGCGCAAAGATTAGGCCGAGTTTCAACCGACCCCAGATCCGTTTGCTGTTCTGCATTATTGCTGCAGAACGGGTTCAGAAAATGTTACCAAACCTGTAGGCGCCGCAGATGGCGCTGAGTCACGGGTGCCGCACCCGGAGGTGTGTGGTTGGCAGCAAGAAGGTGATGTGCTCAAGGACATCCTTCAGTGACAAGCTGGATGCCACCTCCTCTGCTTTGTGCTGACCGGGCTCGGTGGCTGAACAGGAGACTCTAAGAAGTCAAGATATCACCCCAATTCCGTGAGATAATTCAGGTATCCTTTCTGTTAATGGTCTTTTACAACATCCATCAACAAAAGACATGGCAGCAGGTCAGTAATCAAAGAAGCAGTGTGACCAGCGTGTCGCATGCTGTCCATTCATCCTCAAGTTCAACAGATCTGTCCACTTGATATCACGGTTTCTCCCCTCCTGCTCCCTATTTACATGTATCCTCCAAACGCTACAGGAGTTCGTGCCAGAAAGAAGGATGAGAGTCTAAGTTCTGAAGGCTTCATTTCGTAGTTATTTAAATACTTCCCTGATTTTCTAGTTAACTCCAGAATGGGTATTTCTCACTAAATCCAAGCACAGTTTGGTCTACCTGACCGAGATTAACTTTTTATGATATTTACAGAATTCTGTAATAAAACATAATTAATTGTTCTTCACCATATTAAAGCCTGAATAGGATGTCAGCAATTGTATATGTCACAAGAAAACCTTATTTATTTCAGATGTTGGAAGGGAGAAGGATGCTTGATAAAGAAGGATTTAGTCCACTTTTCCAGCTCTGTTTTACCCTACTTAATCCCCCAATTATTACATTTGATTTGCCAGTGCTGCAATATCTTATTTAAAATAGACATTATTTTTTAAAAATTTAAAAACAAGGTATTAGAAAGAGCACTTCAGAGGAAGAGGAGCCACATGTGGTGGCACTTCTCAACTAGTGGTCTATCAATCCCACCACAATGTAGCTAAGCAAATTGCAAACAAACAAAACAACCCACCCATAAAATAAAAGTGTGAACCAAACATTCAAACTTAGCCTACTTTTCAATTGAGAATGTTTAAAAAGCATTATGGCAACACTGCATATATTAATAGGTTAAAAAAAAAAAAAAGACACATGGAGGAACTGGGTCAAATTCAATCCTGATCTAAGACAACGGGTGCTAGCACAGTCAATAGAATTTACTCAAAGTCTGAATGGATCCTATTCTACAACTGACAAAAAGCATCATTAAGAAAGAGTGCAAACTTCCATATATTATGTGTGTGCATAGAAATGTGTCTCGGGAAATATGTATAATTGCCTTTACACCTACAAGTGGCTTCTCTGCATCCCATCTACCAAGTTGTGTCCTCCGCGCTCTTCCCGTTACTCAGAAAGTCTTGACTGATCTGCTGCAAAGCTCCCTTTACCTCCCTACTGCATAGCTTGATAGGAATGATCATTTCTGCATTATCTAAAAACAGCCCCTCCGAGGCACAGATGGTTCCTAAAGAAAGTTGCACAAAGTTGTATTAGAAGCATCAACCCTCTCCCTGTCCAACCTTGCACCCCCACCCAGCTGCCCAAGGCATCTTCACCTCGCACTTACAATTTCTCAACTGAGAAGGGAAACAAGGAGGTTCTCTGCTAGCCCTGCAGTTAATTTAGGCTTTGCCACACTTCTCTGCCAATTCCGGCTGTATTAGCAGCTTTTAGCTGTCTCAGCCCACATACCACACTGGCTGTGCTACAATAACAGCTCAATCGTCACAGGATAAATCTTCTTGTTTAAGCATCCAAGGCAAGTCCTAGTTGGAAGCTATTCTGCACGTGACCAAAATCCGGGGTGCTATGGACTTGTACCCCACAAGTCCTGGGAACCTCGGAAGTCCTGGAAACTTCAGTTTTATGGCGAGGCAAGACGGCACTTCTCCAGTTCATATGGAAGATGACGAGGAGACAGAAATCTGAAAAATCTGAGAGCCCTCATCACCAAACTTCTGCATTCGTAGGCCCACAAGGTCCAAAACCAGCTCCGGAATATCCAGTGTCTGTGGCTCTTGCAGGAGCCAGACCTCTGGGCCCTTTTATGAAAGTATGACACATTTCATCTCCCTTTGAAAATCAAACTGGAGGCAAATTTTAAAACCTTGCCAGGTTTTGAAGAGCACAGACTGCAGCACTGTGCTTTGTTTGTCTTTGCTTTTGTTTTCAGTTAAATTTCTCTAATCATACTCATGAAAATACACAATGTTATTCATTAGTATTACTAAGTAAGTAAGTGTTGAAAATCTGTGTGCCATTGAAAGTCTCCCCATCAGTTTTTCTTCTTCAATTCAAAATGTAAACACCACTTAAAAAGGGTTTTACTAAGCCCACAAACCTCTATGGATAGTAAGAGATGTGATGGGTTATCTTTCCTGCCATTTTTTAAAGTTTATCGTTGTCACAGCACTAAAGATATTCCTTATGATCTATTTCCCTAAACTCAGGAGAATGAATCCAGCTATTTTCTTTAACAGGTATTTATTTCAGGACAGCTCAGTGCAACACTTTCGATGAAAGGCAGCATTACTGAGCAGTCTCACATCTTCCCCTCTGAAGGGAGAAAGGCCCTTATGTGCTTCCTCTGCGTCACACCTTTAAGTCCTGAGTCAATAAGCCATGTAAAGCAAATGTGTAAATACCACCCAAAAAAGGCTGCTTTCTTCACTTGCTGCCTTGCTGCTGAAGCGGCTGCCTTGTCCCCCTTTCCTCCCCTCGTCCGATCAGCCACATTCACCTCAGGAACAGACTCCATCCCACAGCGATGAACTACAGCAGAAAATACTGAAAACAAACCTCCTCCTGTAAAATAAGCTTTGTCATTAAATTCACAAGCTATTTCCACCCTAATATGCCAGGAGAACGCTGCTGTATCTTTTGCTTTGTGAGGAACACGCACACCAGCTGTTTTGACTTTTATGCAAAATTTGCATTGAGTTCTTGATTTTCTAAGAAGTCTGAATTTCTCTTCCTTTGTCACTGACACCCAAATAAACAAACCAGCTCAAAGCCAAAAACCCTCAAAACCACAACCCAGAGGAGTCATGCTGCAAAGTAAATCAAAAAGAAACCCAAGTCTAGAGCTTCTGCTTTGAATGTCTTCTGTAATCAGGCTCTGAAGGATGAATTCAGCAGGGGAGGACACATTCTGTTGGTTTATTTAGTTACTTATTTTAAGTTTTAGTTCAGAGTCAAATCCTCTCAGTGTTTTGCAGTTAACTGAAGGTATTTCAGCATGAAACAGCAAGTACTAGAGGCCTCCCTGAAAGCTGTGTGACTGATCTTGCATAATTAACGTACTCTGAGCTACTTGCTTTGGACCAAAAAATTTCAAGAGGATTTCACTAAGAGCACAAAGGGCTCCATGCCTACCTTTTGGGTTGGGTTTGTTCTAATACAGACTTCTGCACAAGGTGGGGGAAGCACAACATGCACACACAAACACCAGCTGCACAAAAACTGCGCTAATGTCACTTATCAGATATTTCTGTTTCCACTGACATTCGGTTTTAAGCTAAAATAGTTTGGTTTTGTTATTAAAATCATATACTTCTTCATGTACTTCTACTACAATAATAATATAGAGGGTCAGAATCTCAGATTAAAAAAAAAAATTTATGTAAGCACAAATTCCCAATTGGGAGCATTTTGTATCCTGGGGTGCATCTTCTCAATGAGTCACTGGAAAAGTGGTGAAAGTAACTCAGGTGTGTGTCACAGCATTAGAGGAGAGCAAGAGAATTAGCAAAAACCTAGCACTATAGTTAGAATACAAGTAGCACAGCCCATTTAGGAAGCACTAGCATTCAGAAGATTGGAAAGGATTGATAGAGTTCTCTTTTATATACACCTGAATACATATATGTTTGCTGTTTTATACAAACAATGTTCATCCGAACTAAGTTTAGCTCTGTGGGCACCTAAACATTAATTGGCAGTCTCACTTGATATCCTGTTAAAACAGTTAACTGTATAATAGTTTTCAAATAGCCTTCCAAACTGTTTCACTAGATGTATTACTATTTGAAGCAGTAGATCACCCTTTGTTTTGGCTGAGGCTCCTAAATCTCAACATTTTCTGTCTGACCCCCAGATCTGTTGTACTTTATGCAAAAGGCCTCCGATTTCAGCAGAATCATTCAAACACAAAGCTACTCATATGTGCAAGTGCTTGCAGAATCAGGGCAGTGAGCAAACACAATTTTAGTCCCTCTGTTCTACTGTTTCCCCAGCATAAAAACCTTATTGGTCTTCTACAGCTTTACCTCATACCTTGTCTGTCTTTTTGTCTTGTTTTTCCAATATGGCCATGTTTTCTTTCAGAATTTTCACAATCTCAGCAGGATTTTTGTGCGATTTACTAAACAAAGGCATGGTTTTTCTTCACCTGGATTTCTTCCTTCAGGATAGGACTGCCTTAAATCAAACAAGAAACAAAAATAGCTTTTAAGGTTTATGAGAAAATGCAATAAAAACACACAAAGACATCATGAACAACAAAAGGATCCGCCTCAGGCACTATATTTTGCTTCAGCTACTCAGTAAAGCAGTAAAAGTTTTCACATACAGTTATTGCAAGTTCATCAAGGATTCACAAGCCACTGTTACCATGTGGAAAGCAACTACTCAGCACCTCTGCAGGAGCTGGATGCTCCCTAAAGCCCCGACCTACAGGTCAGTGCTCCAGCAGGGCTATGCCTACGTCCAAGGGGTTTTGGACATTGCGTATCTGGCAGCTTCCACTAGATTTCTGATAGGGGTTTCTGCCAAACTTCACCGGCTTCATCTCGCTGCAGATAGCTAACTGTAGACGCCAGCATATGAAGTGTCCCTTGTTTAGAGCACTGCAAGATAAGGTCCCAGCTTCTCCACCATCGCTCCTTCTTCTTCAGCTGCTTCTCTTTTTCAGCCCAAATCTTCTCAAGAGGCAGCAGTTTAAGCTACCCCCTAAGTCTGCAGACTTCAAGAACCTGTGGGTCAGATCTTGCTTGTGTAAAACATTGCCTGAATTAAATAAGGAACAGAGGATCAGGCCCAAATACAGACACAAATGTTTTCATGACATTTAAATGAAAGACTGAGTATTTTAACAAAAATGGTTTTGTTTAATTTAAAACATTCTTCCTCTGTATGGTTAGAAGTGCAAACACCACATCACTGTATTTATACACGAAATAAACCAAGTAACTTAGTTTCTGATCCTACATAGCACTAAGTTGTGAATTCCCATAGGTTTTGCTGAGGGTCTGATACAAAGATCTAATGAAGTTAATGAACCAGACTAGGTGTTTAAAAGACATATAGATGAGGTTCTCAGGGACATGGTTTACTGCCAGTGTTAGGTTAATGGTTGGACTTGATGATTTTGAGAGTCTCTATCAATCAAAATTATTCTATGAGTCTATAGATGGGAATATGCTCTGGTTAAGGCAGCACCACCTTCCAGGGAGAGCCCAGTATCATTCTGGACTGCATTCCAGTTTGTACGATAACAAAAAAGTGGCAAAAAAAAAAAAAAAAAAAACCCAACCAAAACCCAACAACCACATAAAAGCACAAAATTCCAACCACAGACAAGTACCTTAAAAAAAAAAACTATACAGACTCTGTCCTAATGTCTTATTTAAAACATTTCAAATATTTTTGCAGATTATCTTTACAAGAACAGTTTGTAGACATGCAGGGAATATTTTTAAATGTGTTATTTCAACCAAAAATTCCGTTATAGTGCACAGAGTAAGAGAATTTGTGTATAGCTTCTTATTTGTTCCTAGGTGAGTTTTACAGGACTATTTTCATGTTGAACATCTGAAAGCTCACCTCTTTCAGATTGCCATTTTCAAGTTCTTCACAATTCAGTTCAAACTCATTTTTATTACTGCAGTTTTGGCTACATAACCTTCACTCCTTGGCTGAGCTCTCAACTGCAGAGTCCTGCTCCCACGGAGCTCACAACCACAAGGTCTGGCAGCACCATCCGACCAGCAATAGAGTAGTGTCTCCTCAACCTGACAACCTGCAAGACTGAAGATGGGGTATACCAACAACTAGCTCATTTGGGCACGTCCAGTGACATACACACACTGGAAAAGACTGGGATGCCAGTATTATACCATAAATTCATTTTAAATGCTGCCAGCAAGTGCCAAGCACCCTGTAACCCCGCACATGCTGCAATTAGAAGATCAGCAATTCACAACACACTTCCAGAAGGACCTGATTCTATACGTTTTTATTATCCGTGAAGACATGGCATGAGGATGTGAAAATGCAAGAGAGAAAGAGTCTGAGAGCAGGAGCTTAAGGGTAGGTTTATCAGGTTGCTGAAGCCATCCTTTCGTCTTCCCTTTTAGCCGTCTCCAGACAAGAAGAGCAAAGGGGTAGCTAATTTAATTTTTAAATTGAAATACTCATGAGCTAGAGGTTCTGAGATTAAAAAAACCAGTCTACATTTCTAACTGAAATGTTGACCATAAACACATTTTCCTGCAAAAAAATAACTTACATAGCTGTCTAGAGTATGGTGTCTGTATTTAAATAATCACTAATTTTGCCATAAAACTCCAGAAGCCAGGCTAGTGCTTTTCCATTGTACAGTTCCAGTCTCACCATCAAGTCACCACAGCACAGCTTGGTGATAAAATAGCATTTCTCTTCACTTCATACCCTACCAATGTCCTGATCACAACAGCAGAATCACCAATTAGAGGGCAGGAAGGGACTCAAGAGATGGTTTAGCTCATCCCTCCTCTGAACAGATCCAAGTCTCTGCTTCACTTCATGTATCAGTCTTACATACAAAGCAAAGCATCTGCTGTATGCAAGTGGAGGGAGACAGAGAGAAAAAGGGGAAGAGCCCCAGACAGGCATTAAATAATGCTTTTGGATTTACCCCTTTTCAGGACACACTTTTTAACCCATCAGCATCTGGCAAAAGATGATCCATCACTTCAGAAAACACACACTGGCAGCTGCAGGTTATGGCCCCTTTCGCTTCTCAATGCAGGAATCTCCCAGGGGACATGTGCTACTCAATTACAGGTAGAAGCAAACGGGGGTAAAGTCACTTTGCTGAGATTTGGGAGTTGTAGTCCTTAGTCCTATGGCTGGGTATTCCATAAGGTACATGGCAAAACAGCTCCAGCTTTGCTCCTCATGATTGGATTCTCTAGCTTCAAAGGAAGCATAAGCTTTGCTAAAGCTCTTAACGCAGCTGGGGAATTTCTGCCCATACTCCTCCTTAGATCGGCTCTCCGCTTACCAAGCTTTACTTGGAAAATCTTCTCTTCGACAGAGGCACTAATTTGGTTTAAATTCCCTATTCCTTTCATCACCTATTTTCAGTTCATTTTTTGGAACTCTTGTGTTTTCCAGGCATCTAGCCTTATGTCAAGGTTGCTTGAAATTGGCCAGTATGCTCAGAAGTTACCACGCGAAGACAAGTAGGATGAGAGATGGACAGCATGACCACATAAGCTTCGTTTCCTTAAGAAATCAGTCTAAAAATAACTGAAATACAAATACGAATGACAACTGAAAAGAATGCAACACAGGCTTACCAACAGTAGCTCATACTACAATCCCTTATTAATACATTTTTAGGCAGAGAAAACACTGTAGAACCCATACATCTGACACGGAAATACACTCAATTGAATATAATTGAAAATAAGCTAGTTGAAGGAAAATTACCATGTACAGGATGACTGATTATCTGAGAAGGTAAGAGCAATTTGGAGACGGGATCTTATTTAGAGAGGCATAAGAATTAAGAGCCTACCCAAAAATTGTGGTGACTCAGGAAAATACTATCAACACAGAAAAGGACTGGAGTATCACTACCTGAGAGTGGATGGCCTCAAGGACTGAGATAATGAAAATGGCATAAAAATTAAGAGTAACAAGTATCAGATCATGCTGAACAGGAGAAGAGACAGAGAGGTGGTAGATGCCCCATCTCTGGAACACCCAGCCCCAGGCTGGATGGGGCTCTGAGCAACCTGATCTAGTTGCAGATGCCCCTGCTTATTGCAGGGGGTTGGACTAGATGACCTTTGAAGGTCTCTTCCAATCCAAACTATTCTATGCGTCTATGAATATCTGCTTCAAGCTGAGGAGTCACCATGAGAAACTACAAAGACAGGTGCCCAGTGACTACGCTGGTATTTTACTGACAGGAGAAAGACACAAATCTGTGATTAATTAAAAAAGTAACGCATGTCTTCGTACAAAGTCTTGGTGGAATTTCATATGGAACATTGTAAACAATCCTGAACACCTGCTGTCAAGTAAAACCAACAGAAGCTAGAGGGGGTGCAGAGAAGGACCCTCGGATGGCCAGAAAAACAGGAAGCTAAAAGCGCGCGCCTTGGTAAGCTTAGAAGAAAAATACAGGGAAGCCCAAGAAGTTATTTCAGCTCAAATAACAATAACACTTTATTTACGCAGAATTGAGTGGCTATAAACTGCCAATGAATAAATTTAACCTGAAAATACGAAGGTTTCTAACTGTTGGAGCTTTAACATTTTTAAATGACCTGCTCTAGCAGGCTCACTACAGAGCATCTGTTCATAAAGTTTTGACACTGCCGTCTGGCAGGAAGGGACAGGGCTGAATGAGCCCCTTTCTTTCCTACTTTCTTAGAAAACTGACGGTTATTCGACAGCATAGGTTTTTATAACATCAGAAACGCATTGTGGATGCTCCCAAATTCATAACGGAGGACGAGCCAACTTTTGAAGCGTTTAGTTGTGATGATTTTGTTTCACTAGTGCTCTTGTGAGGAGCTTATGAGACCAAGAAAGAAACAGCTGTATCTCACCAGACCAGCTCTCCTGGCCTCGGGGGTTGTCTCTCCCGCTTTTGGGGTGAACACCCCGGCACCGCTGCAGCAGGAACAGTGGTTTCCAAAGCCTGCTGTTGCCATCAGTATGAACGGGATGTTTCAGCCGCCAGAGCTGGAGAGTCCAGCGCATTTTACGAGCCACACTTTCACAAAAATACTTCCAGGGAATATGATTCCACGTTTGTTTGGGAGGAAAAAAAAAAAAACGCATTGGTTTTATTTTAGGTCAGTAACAGAAACACCAAAAGGCAATTTTAAAGCACCACTTTCCAAATGTTTGGCTGTTTCTGTCCAACTCAAAAAAAGAAAAAGAAATATATATCACACAGACTAAAGCAGCAAGTTGAATCCAGAAGTGGACGAGGTTTACAAGACGCGAGTTTTAGGGTATTCAGTAGCCTGTCAAAAGTAACACAACATCCCTTCATACTCAGGGCATGCCTTCCCTCGGAGGCCTCCAACTCTGCAAACATTTAACCAAGATGGAAAGCACACTTTGAAAAAACCCTATATACCTGCTGTTACTCTGCTGTCTCTGCAAAGGGAGAAGCTGAAGCACAGAAAGATTAGGAGCCTTACCCAAGGCCACATTAAAAAACAACAAACAGTGGCTTTGTCAGGAATGAAAGGTGGATCATTCAACACCAAAGCCAGTGCTTTATCAGCCTTCAAAATCTCTCTTCAACCAGTTTATCTGCTCACAAAGGGAATGCACTTAAAAAAAAAACCAAAACAAAACAACAAAACACAAAACACACACTAGTGCATCTTGAGTTCTTTAATAAAACTATAAAGTACACTAAGAAATCTGGTTCTGTTTATAAGCACTCTCCCCAGTTTTTTTGCTCTTAGTCATATACTGTCTCAGAAGACTACAGCCCAACTGAGCTTGTAAGCACAATGAAGGAAGAATACAGATGATAACATCACTCTGCTCACCGGCCCATCCCACTATGAAGTGACTCAGTTAAGCAGCTCAGTAACAAACGCTTCCTCCTGCCCAGGAAGGCGACAATGAGAGAGCGCATGTCAGCCCATCCATGCACTCTTCGCAGATGTTCCTCCAGACAAGCCATTTGGTCTTCAAAAATTAATGAGTGAAAAAATTTCCTTCCCTTCAAATATCAGACATCTGTCCTGTCTTATTTCCTAACTTTCATCTACGTACTGATCAGAATTGAAAGATTTGATGAAACGGCCTCAAGTTGAGCCAGGGGAGTTTTAGATTGGATATTAAGAAAAACTTCTTCATGGAAAGGGTTGTCAGGCATTGGAACAGATTGCCCAGGGAGGTGGTTGAGTCACCATCCCTGGAGGTGTTTAAAAGATGCATAAATTACGTCCTTAGGGACATTGGTTTAGTGACAGTGTTAGGTTAATGGTTGGACTCAATGATCTTGAGGGTCTTTTCCAACCAAAATTATTCTATGATTAACTCATATTGGGTGAGAGCTTCTCTGATGAAGAAAAAGACTTTCATTTTCCATTCACCTCAGTTTGCCTACGACTCATATATTTTGGGCCTGAATGAGCACGCTTTCTTCATGATTTTGCCTTCATAATAAAAGTGATACCTTATTCCCTCATTGCCGCCTTCCGCAATATTTGGGAAAGTTGTTGCAATTACAGAGTCACATACTCAAACCAGGGAATGGAAGCCATCGGATCATCTGGAGAAGTGCAATCCATCCTCCCTCTGCCATCCCCTCACACAATCCAGGTTTCATTTGGTACACAGAAGGAATCGGGGCTACACAAGTAACCTATCTGCAAACCTGCTTGGCAAGAAAAAAACCTCAAGAATTTACTCTTCATAAGCCTTGCTGTTGGTTACTTGGTGCATTACCTGGAAGGAAGGTGGATATTGGCCAAAACTTCATCTGAACACACAAAACATTGCAGTAATGCCTTACCACCACCACAAACACCTTTTTTAACAGTTGGCAAGCATCTTGAAGATCAGACACGGAACATAAGTAGGTAGCTTTGCACTTAGTCTGACCACCTCTACCAAATGATAATAACACATGGTTGTTTCATACTGTTATGAAACTGAAGGCACGCATGGTGATGCTCCACTCTAGGGCTGCAGTGTAGCTCTATGGAAGCACCCAAAGAAATTAGTAATTCTGTTCTAAATTGAGTGCTTGAATGTTCATTCAATACAAAACAAAGAGCATATATTGTCTCTCATCAAACACATGGGATAAAATGAAACATTGAACAGCTCTTTGGTCACAGAAGCCACAGTTTGATAAACACTTTGTTCCATGACAGTGCCACCCAGCTCCACACCTATTCCCATCTCTACAGCCTCTGTTGGAGTGGTACAGCTGTTTGCAGGGCCACATGGTGAGCTGGGTCAGGGAACCAACCCGGGTTAACAAAAAATAGCCTGGTAGGGAAATAAAAGGTCACACGGGTTTCCAGTCCGGTTCTCCCCACAGCCTGACAAAGAACCGTACCAGCACATGAAGAGAGGAAGATAGAAGGAGAGTAGAGAGACCAGGCTGCTGGAGCAATGCTACAGCTCAGGTGCTCACCAGCCAAACCCAGAATGAGGCAGCGATGACAGGAAAGGGGCTATAAATGTGTGATGATACAAAACAAGACTGAAAGTTAATCTAAGTGTCTTGAGTGGGGTACAGAGCACAGACTACACTGGCACAGATAAATGCCAGAATTAAAGTTAGGAACTTCTTGAGTGTTTGACTTCGCTGCCTACTGTCCTTTTATTGCAATGAGTCCTGTGGTATCACATCTATTATTATAAAATATTTATGATAAAAAAATATATGCACACTGCAATGCCAGGTAACATTCAAATTCTAAACCCATGCAGAAGCAGCATCTTGTAGCACCATACTCATACCTGCATCGATCTCCTCTGTATCACAGGTAACCCTGTAGTTAATGCAGGTGTGAGTATGGTGCCACAGGATTACCTGTGATACAGAGATACTTCGATTCATGCTAACAAACTAAATAGAAGTAGTAGGTTATCTGTGTTGAATAAAACTAGAAAGACAAGAAACCAGCAGATTTTACAGCCACTAAATATGCAGGATTGATGAATCAATAATATCTGGGTTCTTATTTCCATAAAGGTCTTTCAAACCTAAAAAAATTAAGAATTCCTTGCCTAACTGTAGTCCAGAGCAAAACTCCCACAAGCTCAGTCATGCAGAAAGATGTCTCTTAACTAATGTCTCTGAAGTACACACAATTCTAAGGTAACAGCCCTTCAACAGCTTTTCATTTACTTAAGTAAAAGGGAAACAAAGTTAAATTTCCATTTCTAGTAGTAATCATAATTGTAGAAATAATGGAAACTGGTAATATAATTTAAATAACATAGATAGAAGCCAAGAGGGGATAGGACTTCCTCTAAACCCATTAGCAAGGAATGTGAATACTACTTTTGCATTTTGTTCAATATTACTGAAAGTTACCCCTCCACACAGCATTCACTTGACCATGTACTTAGCAAGCCTACTATGTTACTTTCAATAGCTTCAAAACACATCAAAATAATTTGCTGTAGCAGCAATTTCACTTTACTACTAATATTAGCCTAAGAAAGAATCTTTGCTAAGAAAAAAAAACCCCAAACTTCCCTTAAGCTCAATGAAAGTTCTACCTTATAACCACTTCAGGAATAGCCCATTGCACAGAATTAGCATTTCAGTTTGACAAGACCTAGTGACTGCAGATAACGAGATGGTTAATTTACATACGTTTCTTGTGACAGTTCACACACGCACTCATCTTCCCTTCATCTCTCACCATTACCTTCTGCCTTATGCAAGCGGCCACGCTCTCATTCCTCCACATCTCAAGAGCCAGTCTGCAGCTGTAGGCAGTCAGCGGAGAGGAGCAAGAGCAATGATATATTGCAGATATTTTATTTTTGGAAACCGCACTGTAAATAAAGCCATTCCCAGAGATATTCCATGGACACAGAGCTCTCAGTTGCGGAGCCAGCGCCTTATGTAACAGGAGGAGTATTGTTTAGGGTCGCCTGCTCTAAAAAGCCACTCCTGGTAACACAGTTTACAAAGCTATAAAAAGCTAACAGCATAACTATCGAGAACAAGCGGGCAAGCGGCTTATTACGAAAAGGATGGTGCTCGCTGGAAAAAAAGAAAAGTTTTATTAAATCGCTTAACTTTCTGTCACTCGGCAGACATCATCTCGGCTGACACTTACTGTGTGCGGAGGGTGGGGGCTCCTACGCAGCCCGGCACAGCCCCATGGCCAGGTGCTGAAGACAGCTCTGCCGCCTCCCCGCAGCCCACACCGCCAACAGCCGCCTTCAGTTATCTTCCATTTAATTCCACTTTATTTCCCCCCCGCGACGATTATCGACACGTGGCAGAGACGAGGGATCCCGCGACTTGGCCTCCCGCGACTCAGCCTCCTGCTCTTCTTCTGCCCAGCGACCGCCAGCCTCTGGAAAAGCGTGAGAAATGCAGAAAGGATCGCTGGAACACGCACAGGCGCTCACAAGCAGCTGTAAATTTCCACTCCCCGCTGCCTGCGGCCGGACTCCCGGCCTCGCTCCGGCTCCTCGTCGCTCCTGCTCCGACTAGCTCCGTGCACGGGTGTGCATTTTTTTTCCCCCCGCTGCCCTCCCCGTTTTCCCACTCCCCTCGCTCGTCTGGCTCGCAGGCTCACACACCCCCAAAACTCCACGTCAGAGGAACGCGTGGAGAGGCGAAGGAAGAAGCGATCACTCCGCCGAGAGATTTCTCTGGGGTTAAGGGAGGAGATGCGAGGATTTCGTATCACTTCAGTAAGTTTCCATTCCCCTCCGAAGTCTGTCGGTGCTGGGGAGGCATCACTGACGGCTCCTCGCACCATCACGTGGCGGAGGCTGCTGGAATTAAATTATTCACCTTGCCGTCCTGCTGAGAATGCAAATAAGGGAGCCCAACAGCGGGCTGCTGTTACAAGATAATAATAAACTCAACATGCTCACATACCACATCTTTCAGCAGAGTCCTGCCCAGAGAAGCTGAAGTTAAGCTGCTTCCTGCCCGACTACATAACATGAAGATCTGAATACTTTTCCACAGTAATAATGGAGGGGGAAAAAAAATTGCAGTATACTCTAAGCAAAATTTAAATCCCACTGAAGAAATGCATTAGCCTAACATATTTTTTCAAAGGCTAATGTGATGAGGGGGGAGGGGAGGGAAATCACATCATTAAAATATTTTGAAACAATACTACCAGCTATTATCAAGCACACAAATACAGCAAAATGCAATTAAAGGAATTTTTAATGCTTCACTTTTCTCTCTTGGCAGCTATTGCTCATCGAGCGCCACATATTCCCAAAGGGAATGGCAAGTGGCTTTCTCCCCCACTCCCTCCCTCCCCCAGCTGTCTAACAGGCGTTGAGAGCAGGGAAAGGAGGATGCTTCACCAGCCACCACGGGCACTGCAGGGTGGGATTTCAATCTCATTCTCATCTGAACCTCAGACAAGCCCTGGCAAGGATGAGAGCCCAGCACGCATTTACGCGGAGCTCACCAGCTCGGGGGGGAGATTTCACCTCCCATCGCCTCTTCCTTACGGCAAAGCCCAACCGAAGTCCCACATTATTATCAATAATTCTGTACATTACAACGTTTGCCTGGGGAGCCGATCTCAGCCCCTGCCGCATACCAGCACTACAGTTGCATCAGATCTTAACTTAGGGCTCACCTGCAGTAGCTATTCACAGCCCTGCATTAAAAGCAACCAAAAAAACCATGAGAAACCTCATTTCTGAGCAATACAGCTAAACCAGTCACCTTTTAAAGGGCTAACATTCTTTGCTAGCGATCCCAGCTCCTAACTGAGGCAAACAGGAGTACCCCAAATCCTCACTTCGAAGAGCCAAGAACCAGCAGGCTGCCTGGCTTCGGTCGCTCCCCGTCCCTCCTGCTCCCTCAACCTCCCCATATTTGCTCCTGCATTTGCACAGGAGGTGCTGAGCCAACCTCAGATCAGCAGATCTGTGCTCTAGACTTATCTGTAAAGCATGCCGCCGTCTGTGCTTACGTTTTACCTAACAGATCATCAAGATACCTCAGCCCAGTGTTTTCAGGCTGCCCTGAGCAGGGCTGGGAACAGGCACTAGTGCTGCTCCTGCTGCACCAAGTGACACCAAGTGGCAATATCTGCTCCAAACCCGTGGTGAGATATTCCTCCAGCACAGAATTAAAGGCTCCACATTGGACACCCAGGCCAGGTTTCCTCTCCAGGTCACCACCGGAGAGAGCTCAGCAAGGGATGCTGTGGACACCAAGCTCAGAACAGGACAAGCCGCCTCTGAAGTGGCATCTTTCTCCACAAGCTTAGCAGGCACGTGGGCAACCAGCACAGGGTGACGTTTTGTGACATGAAGGACTTGGGAGGGGGGAAATCCAGTGCCAGGCACCATTTTACGGGCGCCTCGCTCTGCCCCAGCTTGGCAGGGAGAGGGAAGGGGTGCTGCACCCCACAGCACGCTGGCACCTCACACTCACTCTGGGCTTGGCCTTTTCTTTTTTATCAGATGTCGTGGCCCTTGGGTAAACGTCATAGTGAAAGTCAAATGATAAAAACCCTGCCCTTGGGCTACTACTGAAGGTATCGGCTTTTTCTAAGGCAACACAAAAATCTAAGCATGTTATGTCATTAATTTGCACTTCTAAGAGGCTAACTCCTTTTTCTCCTCTCCCAAGGGAAATTATATCCTTTCCGTAGTGCATCCACCACTACTTCAATAGGTAAAAAGACACCCTTCTGTCATCCTGTGGAGTTCAGCGTTGGTGGGTGCTACCCTGCAGTTGAATAATCACAAAAAAAGATGAAATAATCACAAAAAAGCTGATGTAGTTGCATGTTAAGGGACCCCACTGGATAATCTGTGTATCAGAGAGTTCTCCAAAGTATTCACAGCACATTCTCAGTAAGCAGCACTCTGAAAGTGTAAGAACTTTACCTAAAAAAAAAATAATAATAAAAAATCACTATCCTATGTTTTGGACTAAATACGACTGTTTTCCTGTTTCTGAGGAGTAAATTGAAATTGCACTCAATTTATAGTTCAACTCTGCCAATATTCTACTTGAGGAAATACTTTTGGACTTTAATAGGAGCCCTCTAGACACCAGGAGAGCAAGACACACGTCCGCCCCCATCCCTGCATTGCAGCAGGAGAAACAGCGCAAAACAGAGTAGCTAAAGGGGCAGGGAAAACAAAACCAAAACACACTCTGCTTTTTGCAATACTCTGTTTCATCTTCTGTGCACTTAATTCTCAGATGACAGGAAAAAGCCCTGCAGCATCCAACATGAATTAAGGCGTAATTACTTAGTGCTCCTACCTGTTAAATATTTCAAAAGAAGTGTTTGCTCCAATTCATAATTTGTAGCCATCTCAAATCTGGAATGATGTAATTATGAACATCCAACAATTCTTTATAGCCTCAAAGTACACCGAAAAAAAAAAAAAATCTCTGTGCACTGCTAAAGAACTCCAGCCTCCACATACTTAAATTCCATTATATTTGTTTCCTTTAAAGTGAGCAGAGTCCTCAGGCTAAAGCATGGTTAGAGTACTTTTGAGAAATGTTTGTCCTTGTTTTCATAACTTAAAATCACGCCATCTAATAAAGCCGAAAGGAAGGAAACCCCAGTCCATTATTCCTGCCCTTTCCACTTATTTTCTAAAGTGGAAAAGAGAAATTAGGGAGCTTGAACAATGAGTGTGGTAGCAATAAATTACAGAGGCGGATGACAAACATGCAGTACATATATATTAATTCTGCTCATTTAATCACCCACTACCAGTCTGTCTACCTCCTCCGAGATGACGTCCAGCATTCCAAAGCCCTAAGCAGTCTCAGAGAGTAACAACAAAAAATTTCATTCTTTTCTCCCAAAACCGTTCAATGACAAGGCCCCAGGCCGTCAAAATTCTTCTCCACAGCGACAGGTTTAGTTGTGTAATACTGGAAGAGGAACTTTACAAGAAGAGAAACTTTAGGATTCTAAAATTATTCCCTCACCCTCCAAAACCTGAAAACTAAAGAACTACCCCGCCCTGCCCCCCCATCACAGGATTTTATCCTACTCTTACAGATCCCAAGATATCAACATTATGGCAATTTATTAGGGTGGGAGAGAACTAAAAACAAATTATATCATCTACATCATGAAGCTGTTACACTTTAACTCCAAGCATTTAGCTTTAGGACAAAGCAATATAAAAAGTGTGCCCAACGGCACTTCTAAAAGCTCATAAAATCAGAGAGACACTTTACAGTAACTTCGGGTTTGTATGTTATTTTGCAAGCTCACAGATACTCATTTTCCTCAGATCCCCTGCAAGAGAAATGTGGCCACTCCAAATTAGCACCACTAAAACTCATCTAATCGATCCCCAATGCAAACATACTCCACTCCCATATAATCTTGGAGGGAGACTAACTCAGAACTGAGCCTATGCACAGATTCCCTCTAAAAAAAGCCACCGGCACTGAAAGGCAAATTAACCTTTGGCTGCCCATCCAAACACAAACAAGGCTAAAAAAAAAAGGGGGTATGGTCTACAGGGGGGCAGGTGGGTTTCCCTACAGCCATTTAAAAAGCTTCTGGCCTCTCTCAGGACTAGGAAATTGAAATTCTTTGTTGAAGCGTGCGGGGCAGCGAGCAGCCAGAGGCAGCGGCCGACCTGTAGCTGCGTTTTAGCTGAAGTAAGTGGGAGGATTTAAATGGATGCTTTGTATAAGCTATTCCTAAACATGCAAAGATGTCTTAAATGGTTTTCCCCTCTTCCTCCTCCAGGCTCCCTCTAGTGCTTTTAAGCACATACTGCCTTTCCCTTCCTGATTTATTTTATGCAAATATAAGCCGTTGCTAAGGCGATTTAAAAAAATTTTTTAAAGACCTGCACTAACTCTTATAAACTGCTCAGGAGTTTTTACTGAAGATATTATTCACATGTATGTCACTCCAGCAATCATGCACTGACACCAGTCTTTCTACCAGAATCTTTATGTATTAAATACATTATATACAGACAAGCATGTTTAGACTTTCACTCATTTTAAAGGCATCCATCAACTCCATCCTTAGAGAAAGTCAGCTAAAATGAATCCCTTTCCCTGCACTTTCTCACCCCAAAAAGGAATTGCATCTAAACAGAATCACAGAATGTTAGGGATTGGAAGGGACCTCGAAAGATCATCTAGTCCAATCCCCCTGCCAGGGCAGGAACACCTAGGTGAGGTTACACAGGAAGGCGTCCAGGCGGGTTTTGAATGTCTCCAGAGAAGGAGACTCCACAACCTCCCTGGGCAGCCTGTTCCAGTGTTCCGTCACCCTCACTGAGAAGTTTCTTCTCAAATTTAAGTGGAACCTCTTGTGTTCCAGCTTGAACCCATTACCCCTTGTCTTACTGTTGGTTGTCACCGAGAAGAGCCTGGCTCCATCCTCGTGACACCCACCCTTTATATATTTATAAACATTGATGAGGTCACCCCCCTCAGTCTCCTCTTCTCCAAGCTAAAGAGACCCAGCTCCCTCAGCCTTTCCTCATAAGGGAGATGCTCCACTCCCTTCATCATCTTTGTGGCCCTGCGCTGGACTCTCTCCAGCAGTTCCCTGTCCTTCTTGAACTGAGGGGCCCAGAACTGGACACAATATTCCAGATGAGGTCTCACCAGGGTAGAGTAGAGGGGAAGGAGAACCTCTCTCGACCTACTAACCACCCCCCTTCTAATACACCCCAGGATGCCATTGGCCTTCTTGGCCACAAGGGCACAGTGCTGGCTCATGGTCATCCTGCTGTCCACCAGGACCCCCAGGTCCCTTTCCCCTACACTGCGCTCTAATAGGTCATTCCCCAACCTGTACTGGAACCTGGGGTTGTTCCTGCCCAGATGCAAGACTCTACATTTTCCCTTGTTATATTTCATTAAATTTTTCCCCGCCCAACTCTCTAGCCTGTCCAGATCTCGCTGGATGGCAGCACAGCCCTCTGGCGTGTCAGCCACTCCTCCCAGCTTGGTGTCATCAGCAAACTTGCTGATAGTACACTCAATTCCCTCATCCAAGTCATTGATGAATATATTGAACAGTATTGGTCCCAGAACTGACCCTTGAGGCACTCCACTAGATACAGGCCTCCTAAACAGGAGGTTACGAAAGCCTAAAAGATGAAAAATAAAACAGATTAAAATTTTATGCCTGCTCTAAAGAGTCACTTATAAAATGTCAATCGCATCCCTTATCTACTGTGTTCCAACATAAAACACAATTAAGAATCACAACTGCACTCCCATTTTTATGAGTGGAGGAACAACGAACTCATGACGGCACCATGCTTTTTACCTGTTGACATAAGCAAACAGAAAGTAGTCCTCCAAAATCAGTAACCCTCTGAAGAGCTGAGCAGGTATTTGCAACATAATTAAAGTCTTCACCTCTCCAAACTACTTCTGTCTCAGCTCTGTATAGTCAATGACTTCAGTGGCCATGGTTTTTTGTTTAAGGTCCATTTACAGAATTTAAAATGTGAAAAGGAAAGCTCATTTCAGGAGGAACAAGAAAAAGAGCTTTGCTGAAGATTTAAAATTTAACATCTCATCACACGTGTACATGAGAGGCTCAATCTTAGAGTTCGCATCGCAGCACACTAAAAAAAAAAAGTTATTTACAGTAGCAACAAACAGAAGTTATACACAGCCAAATAAGCCCTTTCTGTCTAGTATGCTGGAAGACAGTCCTTGCATCACTGCTGGCATTTTTCTTCATCAGACTGCAAAATTCTTTTGTGTGTACAAAAGAATTTATCTGCTATCTCCCATTTCTGAAATATTCAAACAATATTAATACTGTTTAGTCTCCTTGCAAATACAGAATTTAGTTGCTGGTTTCCACATAACTTCAGTAAGCAATTTTCTTAATGTTAGGCACAAGTTAGTAGGACAGCATGTGGTCCTGCATGTTAAGACATCCCCTTCCATCACATTCATGTATGCAAAAAAACCCCATCTATGTTCCCTACAATGTTTGCTGCTGGTGAAAGACAACAGAGCATCCCTAACCAGAACTTTAAACTTCCTAATAGTGCTTAAAGCTGAAAGCTGTATTAGTGCCCATTCCTTGCACTAGTGGTGATGTGCAACGAAAATACCAGGCAGATCAACTGACTTTTGATGAGAATAATTTCTTTATACACAATATGTGGCTCTGTTTCTGACAAGGTGGGAGGCAGTTTGGGATTAAGACTTCTCCTCTATTGACCATTCCTATGTCATTTGTCATCAGGTGCTCTCAAGACGACTTGCAAACAAACAAAATCAAGCTTCATCTGAAACACAAGTTAAACACTCCTGTGAGGCACTCACCGTAACACCCACTTCGGCATGAGGAAACTGAGATGGCACCAAGCAAACACCCAGAGATGCGCACTCTGAAATGTACTGTTAAAGAATGTCAGTAGATAGGAACCGTCATTCCAGATCAGACAAAGCTCAATCAAATCCCATCTCCAAGAGCAGCTGACACCAAGTGCAAAGTAGAAAAAGAAATATATACCAGAAGAAGGACCACTCTACGCTGCTTCCGGTAATTAGCACCTTAGAGGTTTCCTGAAGCATTACCCAAAATCACTGTGCTAATCAGCTACAAATGTCTCCACACCCGTTGGCTTTCAAGATCCTAAAAGAGCAACTATTCCTCTTGGTGGACTTTGAAATCATATCTGCAACACTTGGATACAACAGATTGCTCCAGATTGTTCCTGACTCTCAAGACTGAACAGCCGAGAGCTCAGAGACTGCTGTTTTCTCTAGATCAAAAGAGAAATCAGCACCATCAACGATTTACTGCATTCCAGCTAGTTACTTCTTCAAGGCAGCAAAGGCCACGATTTATCCACAGAATCATAACTATTTTTCGAGTGATTGCCCCAGGCAAGAGCAACAATTACTACCAGAAAGTCCCATACAGAGGCAGGGTGTTGTACTGATGAAGAAACTAATTCAGGCCAAAAAAACCCGAGAGTCAGTTCCTATTTGTATCATACATTTCTACATGATCTTGGAAAGGCCACTTCGTCTCCCCACAGGAAAATGAATGCATTCAAGACCGTAAGTACTTTGACACTAGTGATGGAACCCAAACGAACATCCTAGGCAGTACCCAGCTTGCTGCGGCCTTTTCTTGCAGACTGGGACAACAATCTTGCAGTTTGTGGAATGTACGTCTCCAGAAACCATACCCACAGATAGAACAAACTTGAGTCTCTTCTCATGCAAGTCAAGAATCTTAATAAAGCAGAACGGTTGAACCAAAACCAGAATAATATTAGGCTACAAGTGCCTAAACTGCTGCTTTCAGATGAGGAATTACAGTTTTTTCCAGTGTCAAAAAATGAAGCCTAAGCATTGTTACAATTCTTGAAAAATGGCTGTTATTTTTAAGCAACTGTTGCTCTAAACTGGCTTGCTAAAAGTCGCACAGGAAAATCTCCAGCCATCAACACTCTTCCCCTGGAGAAAGAGAACCCAGGTCTTTTCACATTTTGCTCTTAACCAGTTTTTGTCCCACGACAATGTTAGTTTAAAATATTGGATCAGGATAGGGAACCTTGAGAATTCATTGAGCTCAAGTTGCACACAGAGACATTGTCTTCACAAGCACCCAAAAGTCATTCCTCCTGACAAACAATTAAGTATATTCATCACTTGTCATACTGCAAATACATTTGTCTTCATGTGACAGATACACGGTCAGTCATGCAACACTGGATGCTTGCAATTTCTGTCTCGCAATACGGATCATAACACGACTACAAGGGGATCATCCTACCTGTTAGGTGATGAATAGTCCTTGTTTCCACAAATCCACTGTCACAGATTCTAGTCACATATTCTTCTGGCCCCGGGATGGAGCCTCCAGTGCCCCTCTAAAGAGCTATGTAGTCCATCCTTGCCTAAAGTTTACTATATTGAACTAATTAACCTGTATGGTATCCTATGAAGTTCAATACTGTTACTCCCCACTGGGGAAAACCTAATCATGAACGTTCCCACCCTACTAAAAAGCCATCCGCTGTTCTCTCCATCTGTGTTGCCCAACAACCGACATCACAAATTCATTATTATGTCAGACACACACAACCACAAAGTATCCAATTAAGGGCTAAGTTCCTTTAGTATTAATTAATAAACCAGCAAGCCCACTGCAGGCTGGCATTTTTTAGCATGGGAAGCCTGTCCTAAGCAAGGACTAACATGCAGCAGTGTTCTTGTCTTCAGGACAATCTCTGTTTTGGAGGTATTGCAGCTGAAGCACCTGGGTGTGCTTTGATCCAGTTCTTCTCCTGGGTAGCCTCAACAGTGAAGACCACTGGATACTTGGAAGAAAATAACTTACCACATGACATAAACAGCACATTCTAGATATATAGATTGTATCGGGTTAAATATACTGATAGAAATGTTCTTGGCAAACACCACTCTTCTACACATCTCTCAATGAAATCTGGCAGTTCTTTTATTACACAGCATACAGATCTATACTTACAAACATGGCCATGCCCTCTGGAAATAGTTCAAGAAATGACACTTTTCTCATGCTAATGGTAGTTTACAAATCTGCTCTCTTCTGTAGAAGCAACTGATAATTTTTTTCCACTGTGTGAGTTTTTGCAGTGTGCATCTGCAAAATCACTTTATCTGCCATCAAAATCTACACTTTGAAAGGGTAAAAGACTGCTACTGTCCAATTAAAAAAAAGGTCATGATTAACACTGAAAACTGGTAAGGTGTACTCCCTCACAAGTGAAAAAGGAGTGTCAAGCTGCATCAGCCCAGGCACAAGAAGTTATCCAATGTCTTTGCAAAAAAACCCCAACCAACCAACCAAAATACTTGTACCATAGTCAGAAACTACTCAAGTCTGAACACTGGCAGAACACATTTTCTAGTATCAAACATGCATTCAAGACCTCATTTCTCTCTCATGACATGCCTCAATGTCATGTCCAAGCCTAACATCACAAGAAGACAAAATTTCATATCTACTAAATGGAGCAGAGATTCCTAAACCCAAGGCATAAGAGCCGTAGGCCTGATAGCAAAATTGAGAGACAAAACTCCCTAAAACATTTCTTTCAAAACAGCAGTGCTCATAAGGACATAAAGCAATGTCTGGCATTACTGCCCATTTTGGAGTTTCCACCCAAGTACCAGGGAAAAGAAACGGCTTGTTTTCTGAGAGCAGGCAGGATCCTGTGAGAAGGTCACCTAGTAAGAATATTCCAGTTTAACTTTCCATGACCATGGCAAGACAGACTCTAGTAGCTGTCATCACGGGATGAAATTGCTTTCATGAGCATAAGAATTTCCATTGAAAGATCTCAGTGTGCAAAGACCTGTATCCAAACAGCTGCGTATTAGCCAAGTAATTAAGGACGTAAACCTAAACTGTTTAATACCTTGTCATTTAACCCAACAACCACACTACCTATTTTTACATTTTTCTATTTAAAAAAGAATATAGATTACATGGTTAGGAAGTTTAAAAGTAATACATAATGAGGATCTGTGACAATTCACACATAACTTAAATTGCAGAGAGGTCCAATGCTTGCTATAGACTTAGAAAATAATCTTATTTGGAAAAAAAAAGTTTGAAACCCATCTTTTCCTCTTCTCAAGAAATGAATGTTGTTACTACAAACAAAGGAATTTTAAAATTGTAAAGATCTACTCTGGTTCTCACAAAGCATCGATTATTGTCTGACATAGCTCAACAGCTTCTTGAACAAGAGAAGTTTTTAAAAAATATTTTGGATCTTGACATTAATTTCACATTTTTGAGAATCTATAAAGTCCATCAATAAGCGAGTGCAATAGTTAACTAGTTAACACTCAAAATATTTTTTCACTTTATGCAAGTTCATATTCTTTTTTTACTTACTTCTTCTTGCTGCTGTGACTTCTGTGTTTGCAAATGTACGCTCTTTGAAGCTCCCTATTTTGTTCAAGGATAGGTACATGGTCAAATCACTTTAACAAACTCAGAATTTACTTCATCATCACTATCCTCATTAAGCATATAGATATCTCTTTCCAACACCTACAGCTAGTACTGGCTTTGATTTAAACATATGTCTTGAATTGAATCCATCAAACTCTATTATTAATATATTCCAGAAGTGAGGTCAATAATACTGGGAAGGAAATCTCCTGTTCTGCATTCAGTGTATTCAACCACTATCAGCTCTTGGCTGCCACTTATCTACAAGGAGTATCTTGTCTGCTGCCCATTAACCTTGACACCTTACAGCGCTGGTTTTTAGGATAATGTTCCTCACCCTTAAGGTGCATCCAGCCTTCTTTCATGGTGATTAATTTCCCAAAGGTTTGAGTCCATCTTCCAAAAGAGTCAGCTAACATGCTCTTTAATTCAATCAAATACATGACACCATGCCATCATTTGTCATTTTTCTACTCTACATGGCCCAGATAAAACTATCAGGAAGGATACTGCATTTTTTTCCATGTTTTCATTTGGTTTTTGTTTGGTTTTGTGGTTTTTTCCCAAACAAATATCCAGTGACTGAACATCAGAAAATTTAATCTTAATTTAATGATTCTTCATGGAGTGTAACATTTTCAGAAGTCAGTTTCTTAGACGAGATCAAACACTTCATCTAACTGATAAACTAGATATTTTATAATACTTGTTTTCTATTAATCATATTGAATAGCACTTGTTACATACTTAAGATTTTGGACAGTTTTACATTCGCCATTAAAAAAAAAAAATCCTCAGTCTCCAAAAATTTGTAACTCAGATTTTCAAAAGTGTTCTTTCAGTCTTTATTTACTCTGCAATATGATGGATTTGTTCACTGTTATATGATTATTTGTGATATTCAGCTTCGTTCTCACTACAGATGTACATTAACAGTTATGTCTTTTCAACATCGTTGTTGACAACTTTAGTGCAGCCATCAGACATATGTCACTGTTCTTTTTGTTCCTGGTATTTTTAGCATTTCTCATTAGCCTTAGATCCTAAAGAAAATCTGAAGAGTTTTCTTTAATCATCTTTATAAAAAATTACTTATACTTATTCCTGCTGCCCTTGAACCACTTCTAAATCAAGATGGGACTCCTTTAGTATTTGGCTCTGCGCATTCTAGATAGCCACATGTTCTCACTCTTCCCCGCCTCCAACTTTGAGAGGGACTCTTGTAAACAATGTCAGAAATACATTAGTGATGTAATAGTACACGTCACATCAAGCAAAACTGAAGATTTGCTTAGTCCTCCATGTTTTCCACCCTCAGAGACTGGAATGTCACCTACTTCTCCAGCCACCTTCTCCCATGACCTTATGAACCGCCATGAGGAGGTACTCAGTTTACAGGGCAGAGAGAGTTCAGCGAGAGAAAAAAAACAACGGGGAGCATCTCTGTGCATGTTTTCTCAGCATTTAACTGCTGCCTGAGAAACCAGAATAGCATGAGGGTATCTCAGGAAATCCTCTGGCAACATCTTCCTTTCCATGGCAAAAGAGAGTGGAACACAGACGAATGGCAGGGACGTGTATCTCCTTACATTAGCGTTGTTTTTTTCTGAAGGGAAAAACCTTTTCCAAACGGCGCATATGCTAAAAACTACCAAGCCAATCTGACCTCAGAGTTCATTCAAGCCTCCATTCAGACTGCCTTTGACCAAAAGCACTTCCGTATTTTGCCCAAAGCTGGGTGTGATGCTTGCAACAGAGGAGTACAGATGTTGCAGTTACACACATAAACATGGATTGTAACGTAAAAGACGAGCTATCAATGGCCCACAGATGAGGAGGAGCAGGAGCAAAGGTCAACACAATTTCTATGTAATAAGCTTGTATTCAGAAGGTTCAGCCTTACTCAGCTCATTTGCTAAGATACATTAACCAATAAAAAAATACAACAAAAAACCCCACAAACAAACAAAAAAACCCACCACCAAACAACGACAACAAAAAATCTCAAGCCCACACTTGCCCAAGAGATTGATTACATGATACACATGGTATTGACCTTAACAGATGACTACAACTACCCTGCAATCCTGCCCTCACCATATAAATTTCAATTTGGTCCCTTACATGTAACATCAAACAAATCAAATATTGCTGACAGCTTCTCCCATATCCAAACCCAACAGTTAGTGAATGACCACTGGCAGTCTTTCGCTGATTTGCAGCAGTGAAAGACAGCTGCTAGACTGGCAGTGAACAGCAGAAAGTGTGAGTTCACCATTAAAAGCTACCCCTGACAAGAGAAAGTTGATCCGGCAGTGCCTCCCTGCTGACACATGAAAAAAAAAGGCATAACAGAGAGGTAAATGTTACATGTTGCTAGGATCACTCAGATGCTGGAAGTGAATTCTCTTTCCACATTATTTTAATCTCTCTATATTCAGCAATCTCCAGTGCCCTGACTTAAAAAGCTCCACACAACTTCCTTCCAACACTTAAGAGCAAGTGAACTGTATTCTTTGCTGCAATAAATTTGTGTGTATAAATTTGCCCAAGTGTCTTTGTGCTAGATTGGCATGAGGTCTTTTAACAAAGATCACCCAATCCAACAGTTGTCACTCAACTGTCCCCACATTTCAAAGTCCGGTTATGCAGCAGCACTTTCTTTCATCTTAATTATCATCTCTTGCAACAGGAAACACAAGGCACAAACATTACTGAGATATCAGAGATTGTTTTTGAACTCATGCTGTAAAGTAATTTAAAGATGATGTTTCACAATTGATTAAGTTGCTCTAAGATTACATTGCTGCCAAAAAGGAAAAGTCATGCCCTGCCTGCCATCACCTCCCCTGCGCCAGTTCTAGGAATAGCAGCCTGTTGGGCACCCTGAAAATTTAACAGCTGGAAAAAAATCAAACCCCTCTCACTTCCCTTAAAAATGCAGCTTTTTGAGAAGTTACTAGAACTTTGGAGGGACTTACTAAATGTAACTTGTGTGAAATTTTTGGCACTATATCAGTCATTTCTAAAATGGACAATCCAGGCTACGTCACTAAAAGAACAAAAGAAAAAAAAAATTCATCCACTGTGAACACTTTTTTGGAGGAGGGGATATGCAATTTTAAAATATTTCCACAATATGGGGTAGCAAAAGCAGTTAAAAAAAAAAATCCTGTCCCTTCTCTCTCATTCCTATACCTAGGCTGCAACCACACATCTTGATCCGCTAATGCAGCACCCCGCTACGAATTCATTAACAAAATCAATTCATCTTAAAACTAATCCTTCGCTTAAAACTTACGCTACCAAAGCACAACGCAACTGGTTCATCACAAACTTGACAGAAACCATAGCAGCACACTAAATCAAGCTAACCAGCAGCATTTGGTGGACATTTATTTTTTTGGCAGATATAGATGAAATCTATTTGTCTGGCAGCACTCAGCACTCAACCTATGTCAGTCTGCATGCAATCTACATTGGTATTGGTACTACTTTGTAACAAACAGCGTATCTATCTACTTCTGTGAAAAGAATGCCAAATTCATATATTAGAGCCAATTAAATAACATTTCTTATGAAAAAGGGTTGCAAAGGTTTGGGATCACAGTTCACTTCACTTATCCAGTGCTGCTGAAAGGGCGTCTCACACATTTTCAATATAGCTTCTTTGGTTCCAGTCATTCAAGAATTTTACAGAAAAAAATATTAAATAAGTTAATTCAGTCACCTCCAGAATAAACCCATTAACCTCCACTGTCCGTAAAAAGCAGGAGGGGTTTTTGGTTTAGCACAGTCCTAAGCCGAGGGGGCTTAGGACAGCTCTGCTGCGCAATAAAGACACAGTAAGTGTTCTGCCCATATCAGCACTTCATTCATACTAAAAAAGCAGTTGCACACTTCAAACTGGGATAAATGACATTGACAATAAAATTAGAAAGCAATCCATCCATCTCCAGGTGCTCATTTTGCCCATAGGCCACCCCCAATTCCCTGAGAGAAGCAGAAATACCAAGTGGCTGCACAGCAAATTAAATGGGAAAAGTTATTCAGATAATAAGTAACTTTTTTTTTTCTTTTTTTTTTAAACCTCAACCGGTTCCCTGAGCAATCACACAAAAGAACAGGGGAGGGCTGAGAAGCACAGGAGAATGGAACTGTTTCTTTCTTCAGCAGTGCCAATTTAAAATGTTCAGGGGACTGTGGCTTCCCTGACACTTCGTAATACTCTTTAACAAAACCAAATGCAATAAATATTAATCGGACAACACTGCTTCTCATCCTTGCTCCTGTTCTCCACACCTTACTGCCAGTTTCCACACCTCTACAAAGTTAGCCCAAACCAACTACTGATGCAGCACGGTGAACTGGATCAGGAAAAACCATCGACTAAAAAACCAGGGGTTTCTTCAGATAAATTAGTTTTCCCAGAAGAGGCTGCAACTAAGGACTACTTAGTCCAGAATATTCTTTTTAAGAGCCCTGTTGTTGAGCCCCTACACCATGAGCCTCTACACGCATTTGCCCTGTTTTCTATGGTTGTAGTCAAATTCCTTTTAGTATATTTGAAACCTTAGAAGTTTCAGTTTTATTTGAAAGCAGTCATTCCATCTATACACAACAATGACTTCGAGTTTTAGCCATATGTCTCCTTTTGATGGCTTTTATTAGGTCAGGTCCAATTCTATGCCAGGCACTCACTGCTTTGCGTTTGTACAGCTGCTACCAAGACCAGACTGATAACTTTACAACAGCTGGCACCACAAGGACACCTTCCTCTACGCTTTGTTTTAAAAAATGAAAGGCAAATCAAAAAGAAGTTGTGGAGGACTCCACAGAACATCTCTTAAGAATGGGAACGTGGCAAATTCACTAAATCTTGAAGATTGCTTGGAAATTTTTTTCTGCTACATATTCATTCAATGAAAATATTTTGTGCGCAGACTTTAATCTGCACGCAAACCCACAAACACAGCCCATCAAAAAGGTCAGAATACTTTATAATCACTAGCTTTACTTCAAAAAATACCAGTGAAAATTTATTTCAGATAAATACATAGCTATGTTCACATGGAGAAATGAAAATGAAAAGGTTTTTAGGCATCTATTTATTGTAGGTTCCTTTCATCATATACATCTACTGCCTGGTTTCCAGAGATCTTGGGCCCTTTCAAGTGCAACTGTAATCACGGGCTTTCAAATCTTGTTAATTCACCCAAGTCACCCAAAATTAGAGGACACAGTTTTAGGTCTTGATCAGTGTACTGTGGTGGGGCTGTGGCACAGCAAAGACAACACATTCTGCTCAACCTACTCCGGCATTATTGCACATCTAAACCAGTCCTTTCTTTCTGTGTTCATGCAACTGTCTGGAATCTATGTTGGCAACGAATACTGAGCCTGTAAGACAGAAATATAGCTAAAAATGATAAAGTCTCTACTACATAAAGAGTCTATAAAGAAGAAATCCACTACATTACCAGTCTCCACATGCAGACCTTGAAGGATATGCCAGCTATTGGATGGTTAAAAGTTTCAGCATATTGGGCCAGACTCCAAAACCCTCAAGCCAGTTGGTAATTAACAGACATCGAGGTCCTCCACATGAAAGAAGTCTATTGTTTAAACAGTGACACAAATTTTTCCTTTCCTTTTCAGAGCCAGTCTCTGTGTTTTAAGATTCCCTTAGGACCATAACAGCGTATGATTTTAGAAGCTCCATTCTCAAACAGACAATTTGTTTGACTTCTAGTTGCCAGGAATACAAACGTGCTTACATCACAAGCAGAACAAGTCATTCTACAGGCTGAGTGGCTTCTTGGACATCCCAAATCTCCCCTTTCTTTGATTTAATAGCTAGAAAAATTAGTATCCAAATAACTTAATAATACTTAAAACCTAACATATGTATACTAGCAAAAGAATTACAATACACAGCACTGAGGGCCTGTAAACAGCCTGCGACAAGTCCAATTAGCAAGCAACATACTTAGAGGGCATAAGTATTAGCATGTATCTTCATAAATAATGATGGGTTACAGCAAAACTTCTGTGATAAACCAAAGGATACCCCACTGAACAAGTTCTGTAAAGCAGCCATGGTCTGTTTTAAATTACCTGTTCTCTGATCTGTTATCTTAGTTAAGACAGATGAGATGGGTGAAAAACAAGGGACAATTTATAAATGATACTTAAACTAATCAATGTAATAAAACATTATGTTAAACTTGCATTTTGAAATAATGAGGTGTAGGCACTTATCTATAAAGGATCAAGTTAAATCCCTGAGAAGGATAACAGGGAGGATGTGACAGAAAAGGAACAGGTAAAAGTACTCATCCTTTAAGAAGATAAAGATAGTTTAAGAAGAGTCAATAAAACAAAGAACAAATCCAGTCAGAAAAGGACAAAAAGGCAAATGAGAATTACAAAACATTTTGTGAATGCTCATGGCTTTCCAAAGTCCATGGGTTTGACTGTTTTGCTATTTTCTGGAGTCTGAATGATGTCTCTGTACCTCACGCAAGCCTATTGGGCCATAGGAGGATACAACCAAATTCCCGCCCCATTCAAGACAATAAAAACATCCCTGGAGAACTGGATGAAATAGTTCCTTTTGAACCAGCTTCATCTCCTCGCGCTCAAAGGATCCATTTGCGTTCAGCCTCTCCATGCAATCGTTCATCTGAAATCTCCAAATACGACCAGAACTACGTAATGCAAACATGTCATTCAGCAACTCAATCAACAGCACCGTTCACCAGGATAGTCAGCCGTCTTTCACTGTCACCCGAACTGAAGTGCCAGCAGACGTGTCAGCACGTGGAACGGGCTGTCCTCACCTCTCGGTGCAGTCAGTCCAGGTCTAGACTGCAGAAGCTGGTGGGAGAGCCCCAAGCAGCTTATCCTGCTGTCAGAGGAGCGCTGCAGGCAGGTTACTGGGATGTCAGGTCAGCATCGCTTGTGAGCTCCTGCCACCCAACAAATTTGGGAAGAACAGAGGTTACCGGCTCACTGGCAGAATTTGCTGCTGTGTTTCAGTAAGCCTATCCTACAGTTCTAGGTAAAAGCAGAACCAAGGAAACTCAGGTATGTTTCAAAACTGACTCAGAGGCATTAATCTTTGCTTTAAGGAAGGCGTATTTCCCATTCCTTTTGCTTCAAATAACAAGCAAATTATATTACTAATTTGTTTTGTCTGAGACACACAGTCATATGCTTCCAGCTTCTTCCATCACTCCCAGTTGCTAATAAAAGTTTCTGAGCGCTACTAACACTTTATATGGAATAACACAGATTACACCAGTGCTACCTCTTCACTACGCGTCCTCTGCATGCACTTTCTAAAATACAGAAAACTGCATTTCCAGTCACACTGACATAAAACACATTTATATGTATGTGAATAATGCAAAAGTCTGACTTCAATCGATCTTAAAATCCATTTTAGGAGACTCGTTGCATTAGACTCCAGGGTCAGCATCGGCACTTCTCTGCCCTCTTTCCTGGAGCGAGGCCGCAGGTTGTGTGACCACCGGGTTCACTGACAGGCGTCAGGTGACAGACCCTGCTGTGGCGGGTGGAACAAGCTCCAGCAGCTCGCTCGGGGCAGCGGGGCCGCTCTCAGTGCTGCAGGACAAACGCTCCCAAGTAAAACCATCATCGCAGTCAGATTCCTAAGACTTACATTGCAGTGAGTTATCGCTGGAAAAAGGCTCAAGCTCATTTGCTGCTCATAAACATGAAGCATATGACAACTTTATCATCACAAACCCCAACCATTTCCTAACCGTAGCAGGCAAGCAGACATATACAATCCAACTGTAAATATGATTATTTAACAACTCACTGTTTACGAGAGACCGTCTCCATATTGCTGATTAATGCTTACCACATAATTTCAAAGCATGCTGGCAAACACAGGAGGCCATTTAGGAGGCATTTAAATAAGGAAAACGTGATAAGAAAATAATTCTTTAAGATAACTTCTGATTAATACAATCGTTATAGATGCTTGGCTCCATCTTCTCTGCATTTGGTATATCCCTCATATACAATTTGTAATGCCCCAAGTGTCTCATAACAGTCAGTATTCACTTGCACCTGCACACATATTAATAATTCAGGAAAATGAAATTAATTAATCTGCAATCATAATCTCATAATGCAGTATACTCCAAGAGCAAGAAAAGCCTGTAATTAATTTTAAAATAAACAAAAAAAAAATACAGGACAGAAATCTCTCTTTTTAAAACATAAACCACTATTTTTATTGGGAGATTTGTCAGCACCTTAGTAATGCTGAGCTGCTCTGTTCCCAACGACGTTATTGTTAGTTGTCTCATCTCTCTCTGTAGTTAGGCAGTACTCACAGGCTAATCAGTGAACTTCAAACACAGGCACAGATCCAGGCATGTCTATGTAAATGTTTAAAAGGTTTTATAGAAGTACAAAGCAGGTACTGGAAATGAAAATCTTCTGGAGGATCCTGGGTCTGACCAGAGCTACAAGATCACGTAAACATAGCATTCCCCCAGAGGCAAATGAAATCTCTATCCACCCACCCACATACTAAGGAAATACTTGTAATAATTAAGTTTAAAGTGGTGATAAAAAAAGAAGTGACAAAAAGGTGATGACAAAACACCCTCCCCAGTTTTTAAGAGTGGGTTAATTTTTGCCTCTCTGAAAAATCCCTTCACATAGCCACAATGCAAGGATTGGTAAAGAAAAATTTTAAGAGCAACGTACTTTGAATCAAAAAAAGCGGTAATAATCTAGCACTCCACAGGGTACAGCTGCAACTGCAAAGGCAACTGGCAGGGGCCAGCAGTGACGTTAAGCAACTCATGCACTCACCAAATATTTTAATTTGGTGGACTGCAATCTAAAGCCCAAACACCCTCCAGAAACTTGCTTTTGCTCTGCCCTGCTCCCCACACGTGTGCCCGCAGCCCTGCTGAGCTCAGCTGGCTGCCAGGACACCTTCCCACAGTGAAGGCCCAGACAGCACCCCGGCTGTGGGAAGCCCGTCTGGGGCCGGGGCACAACAAACCGCGTCACCCCGCTGAGAAAGACACCTCATCCCCCAGCGCCTCAGGCCAGGGGGGCCCCGCCAAGGGGTTACGGCAGCGCCCTGCCCCCACCTCGGGACGCCCCGCCCCCCGGTCGCCCCGCCCCAAGATGGCGGCCGCACCTCCTGTCTCTCGGCTCTGCCTCCGCCGCTGCTCCGCCGCCACATGGTCCCCGCCCGCTCCAAGCACCGCCCGCACCGGCGCCCCCGCCGCAGCCAATAGCAACAAAGAAAGGTGCACGTCCGTACGTGGGCGGCCCACCTCCTGCGCACAGCCATTCGCTCTTCCGGCCTGGGGCCCGCCTTGCGCATGCGCACTAGCAAAGCTGTAACCCAGAAGATTCGGTGTCCAATCATCAGGGACTTGCCTACCCCACCCTGCCCCTCACGGCAAGGGGGGAGGGCCGATCGGCTCGGCGCATGCGCTCTCGCGCCAGCCCGGCAGGGGGCGGGGCGGTGTGGCGTTCGTGCGCACGCGCAGTGCCCGTCCCGGGGGTGGGGGGGGCGAGGTGGCGGTGAGGCCTCTCCGGCGGGGCGGCGCCCCCTGGCGGACGCCGGTGCCGCTGCAGCGCGCGCTCCCGGCGGAGGGCTCCCGCTCGGCGGGGAGCGCGGCTCAGCCCGGCCCGGCGCAGGTACCGCTGGGCGGGAGCGGGCTTGGGGGCGGCGGCGAACGAGGAGGAGGCCGGCCGGCCGGGGTCCGGCCCGCGGCTCCGCGCCGTCTCTCAGCAGAGCCCCGGCGGGCCTGTCCCTGCCGGCGCCGCGGCGGCGCTCGGTACCGGCGGGTGCTGCGGGCGCAGCCGTGCGGGGCCTGTCAGCCTGCGGGGGGATCGGCTCCCTGCACCCCCGGCAACGGCGCCGGAGTGGACACGGGGTAACTCCCGCGTCCCAGCGCCGCGGCGCGTCCTCCTGTCAGCGCCGCTTTAACGCTTTTCTCTCCTCAATCCCCGGATGGGCTGAGGGACGTTGGCCCGAGGAGCGGGAGGGTGCTGTGGAGAGGCCCCGGGGGGTGGGCGAGTGGCCCAGGGTGACCAGGCTCACCCCCACAAGAGGCCGGCCCCGCCACAGTTTTCTCCTCACCACAGGTTTCTCCTCACCACAGATTTGCCTCCACCACAGGTTCAGCGCATGTCGGTCGGGGCTCTCACGGAGCCCCCAGCCTGACAGGCCGCCCAGCTCCTGCCCGTTGAAGGACAGCGAGATCAACGCTCCGCTCGCCTACCTGAGCTGGGCTTGGCGCTGGCGATACCCCAATGAGTGTGACAGGCCCCCATGCAGCCACCCCAGAAGATGGAAGAGAAAAGAAGTAAGCCTTGAAACAAAAAAACGTTTTGAACAGTCTTGAGGCAGATCTTGCGAGAAACATTTCCTTCACTTAACCTCGTTTCCCAGTCAACCAAATGAAATTTCTGTGCCAGAATGAACGGAAACATTTTTTTCGGTTATAGCATAAAAAAAGATTAAGTAGCTAACTTACAAGTCAGGTATGTTTTATACTCTTTGTGTCATTAGTGGTCATAGTCAGAAATGTGGTATCTTCAATGTGGTTGAAGAATGCTGCCTTACTTTTCCATGATGTTATTCCAGTGAAGACATCCTGCTGTATCTTGCATCCGTTGAGAAACAGATTAATTAATTTTTTTACCTAGAAAAGCCTTTATTTTTCCTAAACAAATCAGTTTAGTTGCAGTACTGCTGTACTGGCAGCATTAATTTAAAAATAAAAAATGTGAGCTAATAGGATATGGGAATTATGTGGGTTCAGCTGAATATGCTGAAAAGTATGGGTCGTTTAGTGACAGTCCCATGCTTGAGGGATAATAAGAAATGACCCACGTAAAAAAAAATTGCCTCACACAGGCCGTTTCATTTTAGTGTTCTTCAGCTAAGTCTTGACAAGATGTGGATGACTGTTTGAAAGTGGGATGACTTTCACTGCCAAGCTTTCTCACACAGTGCTCCCACTGATACCTGCTGTAGTATTTACTTGTATAAATGTTGAAAAGCTAAGTAGCTACAATAATTTTAATTTCTCACCTGATCATTTTAATTTCTCACTTGTCCATTGTGTACCTCTTGCAGTGCAGTGTGACTGCTTTGAAGTGGAGAATCTTGCCAGTTCCAGAGAGGAGAAGATTGAAGGTATGTTGTGGTTTAACCCCAGCCAGCAACTGGGACCGCGCAGCTGCTCGCTCACTCCCCACCCCAACCAAGTGGGATGGAGGAGAGAATCAGGAAAGGAAAAAACCTCGTGGGTTGAGATAAGAACAGTTTAATAGCACAGCAAAGAAAGAAAAACTAATAACAACAGTAATAGCGGAATCTGCAAAACGAGTGATGCACAATGCAATTGGTCGCTACCTGTGACGCCAATAGCCCTGTTGGTTCCTGATCAGTGGTATTTGCCCCCCGGCCAACTCCAGTGTATACACTGGGCATGATGTCATATGGTAGTATCAGCCCTTTGGCCCCTTGGGTCAGCTGTCCTGGCTTTGCTCCCTCCTGGCTTCTTGTGCACCTGGCAGAGCAGGGGAAACTGAAAAGGCCTTGACTACCCAGCAACAACAAAAACATTATCAACATTTTTCTCATATTAAATCCAAAACACAGCACTATACCAGCTACTAGAAAGGAAATTAACTGTATCCCAGCCGAAACCAGGGCAAGGTAGTATAATTTGGATTTATGGAGGGAAAGGAGAAGATAGTATATATTTGGCACCACTTCTGGTATGAAAATGGTAACCGGTAGAAAATAGTTTTGCCTGTTATGGTGTATGCGTAAGATGTTAGTTGGCAGCACTGTGGATCCCTTATAGGAAACACGCACCCAAGTTATTTTTCCAATAGCTGACATAAGTAGCCCTGGCCTTGGTTGCTTGTTTCTTGCTCCAGCATCATTCCCCTGCACAATGCTGAAAAAAGAGATATGGTCCCAAGGATCCTATAGAGGGAAAAGCAAATCCTTCCAGAGGTGATGGCCTCAGCCAGGTTTAGAGCTGTTGCCACCAGATGCCCATCCACACTCTGAGTCATCAGCTAGTGAGATCATTTTGAATGCTGATGAGGTAGATGCAACCTGTGTCTGTTCATTCCCTGTTGCTCTGGCTGGGCTTGACAATAGCAGCATTAACACTGGAGAGGAGATGAGTGATGTCGACATCTGTCTTTTTTGAAATGAAAATTATACTATGAACTTCATAAGCAATCTTTGCTTCTCTGTGCAAAACCAAATTTTTGCTGCTGGAGTTTCAGAGCACTCCAGCATGAGAACTGGGGAAGCATTTGCAAGGTGAGTGGTTTGAGCACTACACATAGTAGTATATGTTTGATTTCCTTTCAGCCTGGGCGAGATTATAACTGATGACCCAGAAATTAAGAACTGTGTTCCATCACATGTCCTCTGAAGTAATCTATCCACCGGTGCTATCCAGACTTAGCAAATGTATTGAAATATCTGAAAACAGATAAGAAATAAGGGCAGCAGTTTTGATCTGTAGTGGTGGAACGTCTTACTAGAATTTCTGAATGTGTATTTTTAAACACAGATATTAAATATACATATTTCTTGGTATTTTAAAGTTGTGATACTTTCATGCACAGCAAAAGGGTTGGAATGGCCCAGGGCAGATGTTGTCTCTTGGAGCAGTACTGTAGCTTTCCAAGAAGTGTTGTGGGCATTTTTTGTAATGGGACTTTGACCTTTTCACATTTTTTTAAAAGTTCTGTGAATATAAAAGCTCATGACATGATGTTGAGACTTAGTGCTGAATTAGTTGTTTTACAAGATAAAGTAGTTTCAGCATTGCCTGTTAGTATTAAATATTACGCTCTTAGCTGCTGGTGACATAAGCAGCTGGTGTGGTGACAAAAGATTGTTACTTTCTTCACTGCTGTTGTGACAATTTTGAGAGTAGCCATAGGCTCTATACTGCCAGAGCATTACTTAGTTTCTGGTATCTTGGGCAACAGGAGTCATTCTCTGCTAAAGAAATAATTAAGGAAATACTTTTTTACTTGTCGTACAAGAAGGTAAACCTAATGTGGTGACAGTGGAGTCTACCTCTAGAAATGGAGTATGAAAACAGATTTACTTATTCTTTTGTGCTTGATCATTGAAGAAGAGAAACATTAACCATGAGAGCATGTTGTCTTTCCTGGCATCATCTGTTGACACATTGAACCATGTTCCCTTTTCAGAGTCCCTGCCAAAGATGTACCTGCTAATGTTTTCACAAGAGCTTTCATGAATGGGTTTAGTACCTCAAAGATAAATACACTTGGAAGAGAAGTGTTTTTGAACCAGTAGCTTAAAAAACACTTCTTTAAACAAAATATTCTTTATAAATAACTCTAGTACAGGAAGGAGGCATGATATAAGGTGTGTATTAATTATTGCAACTGGTGTCACCTGGTGAACAAAATTTATCAAACTGCTTTTATCTGAAAATATTTTGAACATTTTTTTCCCTAGAAAATATACCGAAAATACCAATGGGACAGGATGGTCAGCCTGTGTAGCTTGTCTTTTTGTTTCATAATATGTTAGTTCATTCAATTGAAAATATTCTCCTGTGTCTCTTCTATGAATTTCAGTGGTAATTAATTTATAGTGGAATAACTTGCTAGTGTTTGGAGAATGGCTCCCACAGCACCCTTTGTAGACATGCTGGAAAAGTTACTTGAAGGCAGCATCATGAACCATCAGAAGCCACTCCCGTTCATCACTTGATTTCTGTTTCACTTTCATGATTTGGTTTAGGAATAGACTTCTGAAGGTGAAAGCCTGAAAAAGAAGCAAGCTGCCCTGGCCAGTTTTTCAGAAGTACCTCCCAATGAAATGATTGGGAGCCTTTGAAAAGTCCATGAGGAGCTACTTGTGTTTTTAGACTTCTTGGGAGCTGTACAGGCTTCTAAATGGAAATTTGCATTTCAGGTGATTTGAAAATGTTCTGGACACAACTGGGAGGTAGAAGAGTGGATGTCATATTTGAGCAGGTGCAAAATGTGCTGCTGTCACTAAAGGAAAAGATCAAGAATGGAACTGCCACAAACCAAGGTTTGAAATCCTTGTAACAATTAAGCTGGACTGCAGAGGACCTGTGGCCTGCTTTGTGTAGGGCTATGTGATATCTGCCACAATTCAGATACCTTTGAATTTAAATTACTTATTAGTTGGCATTTTTAGGCACTTTAAAAAATATATCTGCTTTTTTAAAAAAAGACTAATCATTTCAGGTGCATTTTGTCATTTTCTCATTTTGCCTGTATACGTTTTCAAACAATGTGTGGTTCTTAAGCACATGGAACTGAAATGTTTATTCTTGATAAGTAATGAAATATCTGCAGTGCCTTGTATTTCCTTTATCATCAGAAGTTTCAGCCTCTCAAGCTGGTCTCAGTGAACTGAATGGTTTTGGGGTGGGATTATAGGTATTATTTCATGTTGGAGACACCATTGTAACTTGAAACATTAGTAGAAAAATGTGACAGCAAAGCGTTTTAAGATTATCCTTGGTTTTCATGGAATTAAGTTACCTTTATCTACATCAAAATCAGAAGTCTGATAAGCCTGGAGATGTACACAGTTTTCTTTTCACTGGCTTATTTAATTCAGAAAACCTACTTTTTTCTTTGCTGCATCACCCATGTAAATGTAATCTATGGATCTTACTGCTTTTTATGCAAGAAAATGTACAGTAATGTAAGATGCTTTTAAACTGGTGTAGCTACATTGTACCGCTTGCTATAAATAGGTAGCGCCATTTTTTTATGTACTTGAGTTCCCACATCTTGATTTTTATGATAAAATATTACAGCAGTGCGTAGCTAAAAGTCGAACTTGGATCCTCAGATGACACAATCTGACATGGTTAAGTTTGACTTTTTCTATGCTTTATTCTGTAAGGATTTCAAACTAAAATACTAACATGGATTTTGCTGACATTTGTCTGTCACCTTGTAATATTTATTGCATGAGGTAAGAGTTTGAGACAGAACTGGTCTCTCCAGTGTGTTCTTACTATCCAAAGGCCATTTCCACCAATTTAGGAGTAGCATTAATTTGGTCTGACAAGATCCAGCCCTTCTTAGCCAGAAGGTGACTGGTCTGATGACAAAGTAAAGAGAGAAACTTTTATGCTAAATAGTCTTTACCTGTATTACTGCTACTGGAAGCTGCTGGTTTGTGTGTGTTTGGAAACATTCCGGCAGCTTTTCAAAAGCCAGAAGATAGTCAGTGCAGATTCACAGCCCCTAATATGAGCTGTAATTTTATTGTAATTCGTAGATGTGTCTATTAAGGACTGTGGTGCAAAAGGTTTCTAATAGTCTGAGTCTTACAATGTTCTAGATTAGCATAATGAGGAAACATGTCTCTGGAGGACTTACATTTTGTTTTCCTTTTCAGTAGTCTCTAATACCGTTGTCCCTATTATCGTTACTTAAATTGCACTTCATATCTGTTCTCTTTCGGTTTTTGCATAGAATGCCGGCAGGCTTGGGCACTGGTGAATGAAGCTAAACTAGGTGATCTCTTAAACTTGAGAAATGGTATGTGCATCTCAATTATATTTATTTGGTATGTGGATTTAATTTGTCTTGCTTTACTTCACCAGGAGCTTGTTTCCTTTTGTTGAAATCCATAAAATAGATCTGAGAAGCCTATTAGCATTACAAGGAAAAAAACATAACTATTACTGTCCTCAGGTACTGGACTGTGGACTCTCAGCTGGGTTTGGAGTTTTGTGGTTTGTGTGTATGTGCATATGGCTTGTATCAAGAGGGTTTGAACCAATAAGCCCTGATGAACCTGAGCTGGCTGCAAGCAGAGCAATTTTGTGCATGGCTCCACCAGCTGTAATACGCTGGTATCCTTTTACCTCAAATAATGAAGAGAAATCCGGATTAGTTCTTCATATGCATGTTGTCTCCATGCTGCATGGAAGATTTTAATATGTGGATCACCCGATGGTCTGTGGAAAAAGGCATTTTGCCTCAAGTTCACCACTGCACACCCAAGTTTTTCCCCTTTGGAGGAGGAAAAGGGGAAGGAGGGAGGGAGAGGAGGAGCAGGAGAGGTAGCGTGGGCATGTGTGTTGTGTGCCAGCTAGTCACTCACTTGCACACCTATATGCAAACATGACTTTTGTATAAGTTATAAAAAGCAGCTTCTTTTTTTAGTAGGGCACTTGCTAGCATGCTCTTTGTTAGCTGTAGTTCATAGCAATGCATTGTTTTTCATGTTTTTTGGCATTTATCTCTTTAGTAACTAAGTTGATTATAAATTGAAATGTGGATTGTTGAAGTTTTTGATTGCATTCACATTTTTTCAGTAAGTGATGTGTCTGATGGAGGTGACACACAGGAAACGAAACCCAAATTGCAGCATCTTCTTACAGATGAGAATATTGCAAATGCTGTAGAAGGTTCTCACAGGTTAGTGTGTGTGATAGTTTATTCCAGTCCCTTATTTGACATATGCTTTTGTGCATTTGAGAGAGATCTTAATCTCTATTATATTTCTAAATTCAAACTTTTAAACCCAGTTTTGAATCCTGAGAGTTTTCAAAGTGAAAATATTTTTAACTTGACCTACATGCGGAACCTGTGGTTTTGAGTAGACTTTTCTAACTGACCACGTGAGAACATTGCAGAATAGAACAGGACATTTGGTTGTAAATAGAGATCCATGAGTATTACCAGGATTATCAGAGTTAGGATTTAATAATTTTTGAGTTCTCAAGCTTTCCCAGACTGTGCAGATTGTCAGGAACATGACTTAGGCTGTCTGTATTTAGCCCCAGGTACTGATTTGGAAGATGGAGGTAAAGATATTGTTCCTTTTTTTTTTTTTTTAATGCCACTGAACATGTCTTCATACAATGTCAGGATGGTAACACAATATGAACAGTGATTCAATGAAACCCTTGAACTTGAAGCAGTGGGTTGTTTCTTTCAACTAGTAATACTGAACCACTGAAAACCTGAGCGTTTTACTGGTTGTTTAAGATGCTGCTCTTTTTTCTTTTTTTTTTTTTTTTTTTTTTTTTAATTCCAAATAGCAAAAAGGAAGAGTTGGAAAAAACAGGTTCAGGGAGTAAAGAAGCATCTAGTAAAATTCAAGATTTACCTTTAAACCCTGGGTATCAGAACCACAAGTGCTCTAGTGCATGTCTTGCCAACAGACCAGCAGGCTCTTACAAGGGTGAAAATCCCCTTAAGATACCAATCCTGTTTGACTTTCAAAGACGCCACGCAAAAGCAGACTGCCTTTCGAAATCACTGGATGTGACTTATAAAGCTCCTTGTGGCCGAAGTCTGAGAAGCTTCCAAGATGTGCAAAATTATCTGTTTGAAACAGAGTGCAATTTCTTATTTGTTGATCACTTCTCCTTCAACACATATGTACTGTTGGGCAGGAACACCATAAATACTGAACCTCTCGTGTTTGATTTTGATATCAGCAACGGAGCTGAGTCTGTGCCCATTTCCTTCTGTAATGATCTTGACCGCGCAAGATTACCTTATTTTAAATATCGGAGGGCATCGTGGCCACGTGGATATTATCTCAACAATTTCTCCAGTGTGTTTGTTGATTCATGTGACTGCACGGATGGCTGCATTGATAGGTAGGTAGAAAAATCCAATCCCAGACAAGTGGTGGTGTAAGTGTGAAGGTGCTCACTACCAAATGGTGCTAAATAATGAAGGACCAATACTGCTGGAGTATCTGTGGTACTTGTCTTGTGCCATGCTCTGTGTTGACTGACACCAGTGTGTCTTTGTCTTCTCCAGAACTTGGGTGATCCTACCCCTCCAGCCTCTGTTGTAGGGGTGGAAGCATTCAACAGGTGGATTATTGTGTTTCTTTCCCTTCCCAAATTGGCAGTGCTTCTCCTCCAAGTGGAGCTGGCAAGCAGATCTCTCAGCTTTGGGAAAGGAGTGGGGAAAGGAGAGTCTTGTGCCAGCAGAGGAAGCTCGTTTTCCTGGCAGGCAGAGAAGGACCCTGCGTGACAACTGCTGCTGCAGCTCCTGCTATGGGATGGTGTCCTGGAGATGGGGTGGGACAGCCTGGAGAGATCAGATTGTTTGGGACTTAGAAGGTTACTGAGGGCAGAAGAAGGAACATCCCTGTTCACAACTTTTACATCCCATCGATTCCCTTGTGTAAACAGAAACTATGAAACCTTGGAGTCACAGAACACATTTGTATTCCTAGCAGCTCAAGTGGTGTTGCTCATCACTGTCTTCTTTCTAAAACCCAGTAACTCTGGGCTACATATAGTTGGGGGAACTTGCCACAGTCAACATATGCAAGTTTGGTGATAATGTTGTCCTCTTTCTTGAAGGGTGTTTGTCTTTCACCTGATCTCTGCCATTTGGTGCTATTTGGTGTCAAATCCATTTTATATTATTGATGTCTAGGGTAGTTGCATGTGCTGGTGTGCAGTATAATAGCCCATGACCCAACAAAAGCTTGAAATCACAGCCTAGTATAGTGAAGCTTCAGTAATTATTTAGTTTCAGCTGAACAGTGGGGAACAGCAAACACATAGGATGCTGCTTCTTTGCACTGAACTCCCCCGTGACTTGAGATGCTTTTGATGTGCAGTTTTGGGATTCAGGATTTGGTTCATTGCTGTTTGCCCAAACACTGTGGGTCTTTGGAGTTGTCATCACGTAAGATGGTGAAGACCAGCATTATTGCCTGAGTCCTCCAATCCGTAGTGCAAAATTCTTCACTTCCTGGGGTCTAGGGTAGGAGAGAGGTAACAAGGTAGTGGCTGACAGACTGGGAGGCTGTGCCAGCACAGCTGATTTTCATTCATTTGTTCAAGCCATTTGATAGTGTCCTGTTTATAATAAATTTCTGTCCTACTTCAGCTGTTTGCCTGTGCCTTTTTACAGAGCTTGACAGAAGAATGGAATTGGGGTGGAGAGAACGTGATTATTGTAAAGCAGGTGTAACCAGGCAAGAGACAAAGACAAGGGTGGGTGCCTGAAGTGGCCTTGTGGAGTAAAAGCGAGAGGGGAAAAAAAACTGTATATAAAACTCTATGTGTCTGTATAGTCAAGTACATTTTAAATTATTTAGATTTGTGTTTGATTTATGCTGCCCCAAATACATTCTGAGATGTTTTACTGTTATCTTTTAGGTCAAAATGTGCATGCCTACAGCTAACTGAGAGAGGCTGTAGTAAAATTTCTCTGTCTGCAAGTAGTAAAACATCCCATGGATACAGTTACAAAAGACTGGAGGGACCTGTTCCTAGTGGGTAAGAAAGACAGAACTATTAACTGTTATTTCATTTTTATGCTCTTGTAGTATAAGTACTACAGGACTAAACTGCAATTTCTCATTACTGAAATCTTCCATTTTTGTCACAATTTTACTGACAGATCAGGGTGATAAGAAATAATTATTGTGACTTGAGTAATAGGAGGTGAAAAAACACGTCCTGCAGATACTACAATTTTCACATCTTAGTTCAAGGTCCAAGAAGAGTGTGAAGCATAACAGTATTAGTTAGTCCAGGAGCTCAGGCTGTATCTGGCCCATGTGCTGGTTCATTCAGGCATGCCAAGGGGAGGAGGGAGAGGAAAAGGAAACCTGCCACAAAGGAAGGTCTATGACAAGACCATCACAGGATAAATCAGCCAAAGTAGTGGGAAGCAGTAGCCCCCCTTGGTTTTTGCCCTGTATTTTTTCCGCCCATTTGCTCTGTGGCATAAGAGTCCCACAGAAATATCAGCCAGCTGCTGCTGCTGCCAGGCTGGGTTATGTGCAGCTCTTCCAGGCAACTCCAAAGCCATCCCAGTGCTACAAGTGTTCGCTTTTTCTCTTATTCAGCTCCCATGGATTAATATGTGGCCTGAGGAAGGTGCCAGTAACCTCAGGTGTTTAGGAGAGGAGTTGTGCAAAGGTAGCTTTCTGCAGTAGCCAAGGGCTGAACCCACAGGCTTACGGAGCCCCTTTCAGTCCTTCATTGCTGTGTCATGTTAGTTTATGGTTGGTGTGCAGAATTAAAGCTGCCAGTGAATCCAGAAACAAATACGAAAAAGAAAGCACGATTGTGAATTCTTTTAAAAATATTTTGTTACATCCTAAAACTCCAGACAGCAACAGTGAGGTCTGGGTAGTATTTGCTAAAATAGCATAGAATAAGGTGCTTCATAGGCATTTCTGCTTCTTTGTGATTTACTCCTATGAAATAAAAAGGCATAATATATTTTTTCTTGTCTACTTATTCCAAAATCTGAGTGACAGACTCTTGATGAAACAGCGATCAATCAAGTCATGAGCTTCAGAGCACTGCTGTATAATGAGTTTTAGCCAGAGTCTTTATCTTTTCAGTCATCTGCCTTATTAATGCTCAGGAGGGAAAATAATAGTAGCAACTTTGTTTTGGTAATGCATTCTTTTATATTGTGTTTTGTTTTGCTTCCTTTTGACAGAATTTATGAGTGTAGTGTGTTGTGCAGGTGTGACAAGATGATGTGTCAGAACAGAGTTGTACAGCATGGCATTCAAGTCAGGTTGCAAGTGTTCAACACCGAGAAGAAAGGCTGGGCCGTCCGCTGCCTAGATGATATCGACAAGGGGACATTTATTTGTACTTACTCAGGTAACAGAAGGTGACCTGTAGAAGATGTGTAGCATAATTCTCCCTCTCCTGTGGCCTGTGCCTTGGAAGTTTTTTGAGAACCAAACAGGGAAATATGGGCTTGGAAGAGAAGTGAGTCAATATAATCTTAACTTGCAAGATGATCAAACAGATAGAAGAACCTTGAAGAGCTCTGCAACGTGACGGTACCAGACAAACAAAACATTCTGCAGCAAAGCCTATCTCAGACCGTTGATTTTTCCCTCACAGGTCTGTGCACCTTATGTAAGGGCTAGTATAAATGCATTCATATTTTGCTTTCCCAAATACTGTTCTTGTATTTTTTTAATGTAAGTTTGAGCTGTGATTGTGAGTGTGACCCATCTTAACAAACAAACAATTTTTTCAAAAATCTGTTGGTTTTTTTTTTCTTCTAGGCAGATTGATGAGCAGAGCTGAACTTCAGGTATTGGGAGATGCTGGTCCAGAGCTGAAAGAGAAGAGTGCTGTGAATGACAGAGGCCATGGCCTTTTACCCAAAAGAAGAAAATTTGACAGTGATTGTTCGGACTCTGTGATTGAAGTAGTGCAGACTGGCAAAAATGATGTTCTTGAGAAGGAGGAACCTTTGTCTCAGACTATGGATAATGAAAATAAAACAACCCTGTAAGTTTACCGAAGCAAACTTAAGCATAACAAAACTAATATTCTGCAATTCTAGAAAGTCCTTTCTAAAACTTAGAGTAGAATTGAATATCCTCAGGTGAGAGTGGTTTTTTTCTTTCTCAACTTTTTTGTTAATTTTTGATTATTTCTTCTAGTGGGACAGAGTTTTTCTTCTCTATTAATTTTACTTACTGTGTGTACCACTTGACATTTTCTAGAAATCCAAGCCATTTCCTGCATGTACTTGATCTGTTCAGGGCATTAATCATTATGCTAATTTGAAAGAGTTAATACAAGATACTTGAGATAAATGATTTAAAGATACTTGATGACACTGAAGGCTTTGCTAACAAATGATTCAGTAACTGTCCTCTCCTTTGCGCCTAGTCTCTAAACTTCTAGTTCTTTGTGACATAACCTTTCCTGCTGGGAGTCTTAACCTTTCCTGTTAGGAGCCTGACAGCTCCTCACTTTTGCAGTGAATGATGCAAAAGTTCTGGTCCTATTTTCATTTTACAGTCAGGGCCTCACAGCTCATCAGGATTCCTAAAACAAAATTATTGCAAAATAACCATGTGGCATCATCAATAGCGTGCTGTAGTCTTTTCAGAAGAAAGTCGGGAACTTGTTTTTGTAAACTTTATTCCATGCTCTGCCACACTACTTTGTAAACACTTCCTTTGTACCACTCATAAATCATTGCACATTCTTGCTTATTTCATAGTAGATTATTGTGAATCTTTGAGAAGCACCATGAAATTGCAAGTGGAAACTTTTTTAAATACCTGCCAGTATATTCTCACTTGCATTTCAATATCTTGGAAAACTAATGAATTAAGAATTTTGTAAATTACATAATTATCAGCAATCAGCTTGATTTTACTTCTACTAATTGCTGTTACTAAAAATTCTAGGGAAGCACAGTTTTAAAGTTGAGTTTACTGTGCTGCTACTTTAAATCTTGAAAATTTCCTTTCCCGAGAATAAACACATTTCCCGTGTGGGCTGTGTAAAAAATATGGCAAACAAATAGACTTTGTTCTCTGCCTCTTAAGAAATGACACTCCATCTGATCTGAGAAGCCTTTGAGAGGACATCAGTGTGCTAAGCTTGACATGTCATTCACCCAAACAGATTGCCTTAAAAAGGACAAACAATGTAACCATGCAATAATGTCACAAATTCTTGTGGCTGCTGCAACTTTTGAATTTACAAAGAGGTTTAAATCTTAAGAAAGTCTTAAAGAGTAACATTTGTTGCCATTATCAGTGGCCCAAAGAAGTACCATGATGGTTTTTTGTGGCAAGAAAACACATATAAATATTGAAGAATAAGAGCTTTTACTTGTTGCTAGACATTGTACAGGTATTCAGATTAGTTTTGAAACTGGTGTTTACTGCTGCACTTTTAATGTAATCCAAATCAATGTGATTTCGGATGTTTTAAATGTAAATACCAGAGACGGCTTCCCATTCTTCCTCAACCTTCTCCTGACATGAAGGAGTGAGGTTTTTTTGTGGGAGACTTTTCTATATCTGCCGTACATTGACTGTCTCCCCCTCTGTCTCCCTCTCTGTCCTTTTTCCCCGCAACATCTTTGCTTTCCTGTTTGAAAGCTGCACTGTCAAAACTATGGAAATTGGTAGCAGAAAAAAGGCAAAACTCTGTCTGTAGGTGCTCTATTTTGAGATTATCTGATATAGTAAAACAATAGAAAATTTGATTCTCAGCAGGAGAACTGGGAAAGGATGTAAAAGCAACTGCAGATCTCTCAAGGAAAGTATGAACAACTGGTTTTTTTACAAATACTATTGAGAACCTAAACTAGGTCCCCAGTTCTTAAAGGCGAAATAGTCACAGAACTTGGGTTCTCTTAGAGAAATCTGTATTGTGAGAGTTACTTATAGGTCTTTTTGTCTTTTATAATTTCTTTTGACTTTTCTGTACAGGGTTCATCCAAGGAATTTAAGTATTGAAACCTCGAGAAGGCCTGGAACTAGAACTGTTGTTTTTCATAATCGCAGGCTAAACATGGTAATAATAATAAGTGGGCTTAATAGATTAATTTTTCACTGTGCTGAATATGTATGTAAATTTTAACCTTTTCATCTTATACATTTAAATTGTTCTAATGATCTTTCCTCAAGAGATTGTGTCACACTGTGAGCTAAGCTGGTGTGCTGGAAGCTACACCCTGTCCCTTCTCTGACATTGTCTGTCCTTCAACATTTTCCCAGAGATCAGCGCTAACTACTTTCACAGCCTTCCCTTCTCCGCCCTTCACTTACGCTCCAGCCTCGAGAGTCTTAAGAAATCATTCTCCTCTCCACCCCCTGTTGTAAATAACTGCCAGGTTAGGGGGTTGGAGTGATAATATTTTTGTGATGTTCTCCCCCAGAGAATGACGTAGGAAGGAGAGAAGAAAATCTCAGGAGTTAGACACAATTTTATCATGCAGTGGCACAGTTGGGAGAATTTGATCTGACCTGAGTGTGAAGTGTTGCATGGAAATATGTGCAAAGGAGGGAAAATGGAGTAAACTTTGTACGTTTCATTGGTTTCATTGCACTTAAGAAATGCACGTGGGATTTTGATGCTAACATTTGGTGGTGCTGTCCATTCTGGAGCTCCCATAACAAATTGCCTTTTTGTGGTGGGAGAGGAGAAATCTTGCCACTTCTGTTCATCTTATTGACACTGTGTAAAAAGCATTTTTGGGCTTTGGGTCAGCAAATTAACACAAACATTTGAATTCTGGTGAAGTTGTTGGGACTTAAACACTTACTTAAATGCTTTGTTGAATGGGGAGCTCCTTCCAGGTTATTCGGAAGCATAATTTGAAATTAAGATAAATGTTGCATTGCAGTAAGTGTATGAACCTTTGAAACTCAGCCATAGCCGTGCTTTACAGAAGTTTTGAAACTTCAGCCCTAGAGTCCTAAAGGCCACTTGCTATCCTGTGTTGACCCAGAGTTGCATACAGCAACAATACATCACAGCCTTTTCATTATCTTTTATTCTGTTTAAAGGAAATTGATACACTGGTGCACAGTGCCAGCTCAGATGAAGATAATAGTTCTCAGATTCATCAGTCAAGCAAAACAAAACTAACCAGTGGAACAAAGAAAGGAAAAGAAAGTAGGTTTGCAGAGCTATAAATACTTCACTCTTAGTACGCTTGTGCCCCATCAGGTGATAGACTTAAAATGTAGAAAGTGATCTCTGGATGTGGGCAGACCTATTCTGAGAGTAGAATGATGTTGTCCGCGTAATGCTTAGACTGTCTTAAGAGAGCTCAGCGGTGTGGAAATTGTTGCTGCTTTGCCTGTTACAGTGTATTAACTGGTACAGGTCAATCTTTTGCCTGCAAAGTTGATCTTGGGGCATGATGAACAGTCCTGACAACAGCTTCTCAAATACAGTGCAATTGTGGGAAAGTCAGTCTTGCAAATCTTGTTGTGTCACACGCAATGCATGTTCCAGTCAACAAAAACTGAACAGGATATAATGCGGGAGTGGGAGGTCCTCAGACTGGAGAGGAAGCGTGAAACTGATGCTGTTTGCATATGCATCTTGTTTCTGTCTTAATTACAGTTTGCGATTCTCTCAGGAGTTAAGGTGGAGAATGATGATCAAATGCTGTGTGGAAGAAATCAGTTTGGAGTGGGATTTGAGAAGAACGAGAGACTAGATTGCTCACAGGAGACTTGAGCCAAGTGCTTTAGGCACCGCAGCAGGAGACGTAGTCATTTGCAGGAGGATTGCTGAGAGGCATGGAAAAGGGCAGATGTGTGATGGACTTATAAATAGCAAGGAAGCTGTGTATATTTTGGAGAACAAAGAAGGGTGGGTGGATAAGAGTTCAGGGCCAAACGAAAGAAAGGCTTTGGCTTTAAACTGGCATTGAAAAATAACTTATGTGTCCATTGACAGAATCCACTCAGCAGCAGAAGGAAGAACGTCCAACGGAAACTGGGCAGACCGAGCCTGCTGACACAGACAGTGCAGAATGCAAAAGAAAGAGTCTGTCCCTGCAGGATGTTGCTTGTGGCACGTCAGGTGTGCTGGATGACATGTGTGTTGTGAGGCCATCCAAAAAAGTACCACTAAAAGCTGGCTGCAAAGAGGAAAATCGCAGGCAGCGAAAACAAGATGTATTTTGTGAGGAGGCTGATGGTGACGGGACACTTCTAGAGAATGCTAATGAAGAAAATATTTATGTACTGGATGCCACAAAAGAAGGAAATGTGGGTCGTTTTCTTAACGTAAGTAAAAAGTCGCATGTGTTCTCAGAGTTGTTTTAGCTTAAATATATAAATTATGCATTTGCATAAGCTAGACAGCTTTTGCAAATAACCCATATATGTAGTGGGTGCATGACAAGGCAGGTTGTGTGGCACTGTCTGCGCTCTGAAGTGACAACAGCAGGGTGTGTCACACCAGCTGTTTGTGCCTCCGTGAGATGGTGCATGCTACGTACTAGCTGTAGTTTTTGGCACCACTAGATTCCTGAGTGAAATAGTCCCAAGTAATGAGTGACATCTTTCTCCTGAATTTTTGAATGGCCCTTTTTGGGGGCCCACAGAGCAAATGGCACATTTTGTTAAACCACAAGCCTTCTCTCAGCCTCATTTTTTTGTTCCCAAAGCATTGTAAAATCTGGTTTATGCTGATTTAGGGTAAGTGTTGTGATATTTAGGAAATTTCTCTACTGTTCAATGGTGTGTTCAGGAAGTGGCCTGTCATACAGTGTACATACCTGCTAAATAAGTCTCTGAATTTTGACTTAACCAGAAATAGTAATGAATTACCAAGTACCTCCAACTAAGAGGAATTTTTCATAAACATTTCTGCATGTGCTCTGCAAGTAACTTATTTCTCTTTATTGGCATGAATATGTGTCTTACAGCAAAATCCTTGCATATATTTAAGCTGTTATTCACTGCAGAGGTAATATGGTGGTAAGATTAGTAGTGGCTCTTGCTGAAACCTTTCTTCTGTGTCCGTGACCACATGCGTTTCTACATGCACCTGAACGAACTTTCACATCTTGTGTCTCTTTGCCAACAGACACAATCATTTAATTTATAGCTTGCTCCCTAGTACTGGTCCCTTGGCTGACAGGGAGATACATCTGTCACGTACTGGTAATGTGTGGTGCATCCTGAGTCAAAGATGAATTCTCACCATAAAATTCTGGAGGAGGGCTTGATAAAATAACTTGGTGTTTTTAGGCAAAAGTGCTTTCATAATATGATGGAAATAATACTTTAAAGACGCATAGTTACTACAAAAAGAAGTGGCCATGGCATTGAGTAGTAGAGATTTCTGTGTGGGCTGGGGAAGGGAAGGAAGAAACTACCTTACTAGTGACAGATATCTGACACAAAATAGGTTCTTCAGCCGATGATGAGGTGCTTCACTGTTTCTAATTCAAATATTCTGTTTTACAGCACAGCTGCTGCCCAAATCTCTTTGCACAGAGCGTGTTTGTAGAGACTCACAACAGAAGCTTCCCATGGGTGGCGTTCTTCACAAACAGGTATATTTTTGGAAGTTTAATGTTGTTCATTCAAGCACTGGGGAAAAAAGCAGTGCTTAGTTATTAGGAAATAATTATGTTAAGAGGTGGTTTGTGAGCCAGCACAGGCAGGATGCAGGAGCAACTACAAAACCCTGGATGAAATGAAAAGAATAAAATCATTTCCGTTACCTTGCCAGCTCGGGGATCGCTGAAGCAGCAGCCGGGCAAAGGCACATAGACAGGGACATAGGCACTGCGGAGCTCAGTCCATGCTAGAGGATCCCTGAACCTGCTGTTTTCACCTGTATTTCGAGGATTCACGCAGGCACAGTTTTCCATGCTGTACTTCGATCTTCTCCCAGCAGGGTTGGAATCTTAAGCACGTTTGATAACGCACTGCTCAGTCAATCACAGGCCTGTATTATTGAAACACAGAGGTTCTACTTGGCAAGCACACAAGATTAAATAATAATTAGTATGATATATGTGTTTACCCTGGCTGCAAGTCGCTTGATCGTGTTTACAATCCTCCTCCCAAGTCTTCTGTTATGTTCCCATAGCGGGGGAAGATGCTTAGATCATGAAACTGTAAAACTATTGTCTTATTGGTGACTTCTTATTGTGCACTAAAGACTGAAGAAATTCAGCTGTTGATTATCACTAATGAGTTTTTCTTAAGTTTTGCACTGAAATGTAAGGTGGGGAAGCTTAATTTTGATGCATCCATTTCAGTGATAATTTTCTTCAGTGGAAAAGTAGGTTTAACTCAGAACAGTCATTTTGAAAGCCAAGATTCACTGATCCCAGCATTGCGTCTCAAGGAATGGCCAGCAGATCTGGGTCCTATAGGGCAGGATTGGACTCCTGGGTCTTAAGGCTGAGACACTTGGTTAGCCAAACAAGCTGGCTCCAGACCTTCTCCTTGCAGCTACCAAGAGAAGCAGGACTTTGCATAGCCCAGTGTGTCCTGGGGAGGTAACACTAGGATACTCAGAGGTGAAAACTTCCTCCGAAAGCAAAAGATGTGAGTCTTCCCTTTGTGGATAACAGAAGGGGATGTACAGAGAGGTGGTGCCAGGGAGACACAAGAAGACAGCAGCTAAACCCAAGAGGGGAAAGATTAATTGCTTGAATGAAGACAGCTGATGCACATGACAGCGGGAGTGCAGGCTGAGAACTCACAATAGAGAGGAGAGGACTTGTTCCAGACAAACTGACCCCAGGGAACACTGACCCTCTGTGGAGCCTTGCAGCCCTGGTCCATACTGACACAGATGCTTCAGATCGTGCTATGAGGAGCGCTTCCAAGAACTGTGAAGACAATCTTTTGAAATATGTCAGAAAACACTATTTTACTTTAGCTAGAGTCTTGCTTGCTCAGGTACTCAGTAAAGAAGTGTGTAGTGCAGACTGAGGCCAGTGGAGAGTGGTAACAGTGATTGGCAGAAAACACACAGGGAAGAAGATTGTGGAAGGAATGTTCCCCTGGCTGGCCCTCTTGCCTTCTGGCAACCACCCTTTAAACAACTTTTCTACATTAAGGACTGCATCCGGACCACCGAGCTTAATTGTGTGTCTTCCATGAACTTGCACAGTCACCTTTTTATCCATTTTGTGTTTCTGGCCCCCAGAACATCCTAAGGCAGCAAGTCCCAGGTTGCAATTATGTGCTGATTGAAAAGTGCTCATTTTGTTTGTTCTCAGCCTGCTGCCTGGATGTACCTTATATTATATCCAGTGAGAAATATCAGACAATTACTCTCTTCTTTGTAATACTCATATTTCATTGTATTTTTCCTCAGTCGCTCCTCAGCATCTTAGTCTCAGGTATTTAATTTGGCATTCCTTTTGGGCAATGAATTTCCTACCTTAGAAGTTCTTTGGTATACTGCCAGAGCCGCTGTGAGCAGTGATGTACTGTACATAGTAAAAATAACAAAACTGTCTATGTGCTCATTTAGTCGTATTCACTTCTGTGTTTTTTCCTGTTTTGTTGGTTGGTTGGTTGGGGTTTTTTTCTGTTTCCCAGAATCGTCCTTGAAGTTAGAGCAGGTTGTTTAGACTGACCCTATTGCACTGCTTGATAAATTCTTTTCTCTTAGGTATGGGTATTTGCACTCTCCATAGCTCTGGCAGGTGAAGCAGCATGCGTGTGCCAGACACTCCTTATATCTCTTGTTTCTCTCCCAACAAGCTGCCTGTGTGATGCTCCCTGTCCCATACGATTTTGGGGTTTGCATGTGAGTCGTTGGTGACAAACGGTAAGCACGGTACTGTTTCACTTAGTTCAAACAAATTGACCAAGTGTTTTATTTCTTAGGCATGTGAAAGCTGGAACTGAACTCACGTGGGATTATGGTTATGAAGCTGGAAGCATGCCAGAGGCAGAGATTTCCTGTCAGTGTGGAGTTCAGAAGTGCAGGAAAAAAACCTTATAGGCAAAGCCTTCCTGCTGTTAACAAATCATGTACCTGGAGATTTATATGCTGCAAGGGACTACTACACAGCAAACAGTACACTTAAGTCTGTGGTGCTAATTACATTCAACTAAAATGTCTTTTACCTGATCGTTTTTTAAATTTACATTTAAATGTCACTTTTGTAGTTTACAGAGTTAGAACTGTTTCTCGAAAGAACTGGCATCACACTTTTCCGAGATAATTTCTGTGCTCCTAGTCTTCCCCCTCCTCTCTTTTCATTCACAAGCAAAGTTCACAATGCACTGGAAGAACTCATGCTTCTCTGTCATCTGCAGCAGAGACGTGGCTGATGCAGAGCATGATGTTTTCTGTGCAGTTCCACAATGCTGAGTTAGCAAAACTTGGGTTTCTGAAACTCATTATGAATGCAAGTCTGCCTGTTTGGGGACTAAGAATTATTAAAGCATACCTAACCCTGACGGATCCAGTGGGACAGATAGTCTTGAACAGAGATGAGATTAATCAGGATGGTTTTGCACAGCTGTGTTCATGCTACAAAGTGAACTGGGCAAGTCCTGCTGCTGCAGGAGAGAAATTACTGGTTTTTGTTGGGTCACATTCCTCACCATGTTTGTGACACACAGCGAAATCCTTGAGAAATCCAGTGTGCCTCATTTCAGTGCCGTATTATGTGTGGGGGACAGGTGGGCTGTCGAAGTTCTTGCCATGTGGATTGTTGGTAAGAGAGAAACAAGCTACGTTAGGTGACACTGAGTGCAGATGCAGAAGGCGACTCTGAAATGGAGCAACAGATGGACCTGCAGGTATGTGGCTTTTAGATGTGGTGGACTCTTGGGCAAAGAAGGTGGTGTTGCAGATGAGTGATTTAGACCGCTTGAAGAACCACCACCAGCAAAAGTAATTTTACTGAAGTAAGATATTGTAGAAGTAAGACTTAACAAAGTTCAATGGCAAGGTTACTGCAGAGGATAAAATTGTGATTCAAAGTTACCAACTCAAAATTGAAGTCACCAATACAAAATCTAGTGCGCTATAATACAAGGTTATGTGTGATACCAGTCGCTTACCAAAGATCTGCAGTTGGTAAAGGGTCTCTCAGCCTCAAGGAGTAACCATGAGAGGTGTCCCAGCTCCAGGGGAGATCACCACCGTGCAGCCAGCTGCTTACAGGAGAGCGCAAAGGTGGCTCCCTCAGGCTACCACACTGACGGAATACAGTGGTTGGCTCATAGTCAAATTACCTGCCATGGAAAAGGTAGGCATGAGACTCCTGGTACCCACATCTTTCTTTGTTCCTTGATAAATGAGTCTTGGAAGAACCACCTGCTATTCATGTGTTAATGGTATGGTTGGTGTTCCAGTTTCCAAGCTCGTATGCATTGTTTGTCACCATGTCACCTTGTTCCTGTGAGGGTTTTCAAAGAACAGGTTGGAACTAGAGAAGTTTTTGACCTGGTTGTTGCCGAAGCCTTTGCTTCCTTTGGAGACTGAACCAAACTACCATGAGTTTCGTCAGGGAGTCGAGCGCATCCATCACAGGTGGATTTAAAGCTGGTCCTCCTGTGCACCTTCACTTCCTGAATTTGTGGGAGGCCTTGCATGGCAGATCACGTAGAATTGTCTGTTGGTATTTGCTCATCCATTAGCAGATTTTTTGTCACTGGATTTCGTGTTTTACAGACCAGAGAGAAGTACCATTTGCAAGAGTTAGTGATGATTTAGGCAATTGTCTATGGGAAAAAAACATGCCTGTGAGAGACTGCTATGGCCACGGAGTAGAGATTTTAAACCTACAGCTATGCTGCAAAATGAAAGAGAAGCAGGAACCAGTTCTTGGCCCTGAGGCCACAGGCAACGGATGGCTTATGTCCACATGGCTTAGGGTTGGTCCTCTTTTAATTGGGTTGCATCTCTGCTGTGTACCTTTGGACAAACATGGTACCTGTGGCCCTACGTGGTACCTGTGGCCCTAAGCTGTTTTTTGAGTTTGGTTTGGATGCTTCAAGCTTAAAAAACATGGGGTTGTGCTGCAACACGTGATGCTCTCAAATTTCTCAACAGCCTGTTAAAAATGGATTAAAAAAAGATACATCAGACCTGTGAACCATCCTGCTCACAGTTGAAACCTCAGCTCTGCTCTCCCATGGTCCTATTTGAGAGCTTGACATATCCATCAAGCAAACCCCTCCTCAGCTTTTGTCCCAGTCGTTGTGCTACGGGTTTCTGCGTGGTTTCGTCATGCATCTTTGGGGCTAAATGCAGAAGAGCAGGTTACCCACGATGTTGGTGCAGTCTCCCTTCAAAGGGTCAGAGCCACCCACTCTTGCCCTAATCCCTCGCCTTCCACCCTTTTGCTGCTGAGGAGCACCACCATGTTAGCATCAGTCAGCGTTCAGCTCTGTTGCTTCTTGCTTCGTTGAAGATCTGTGTCAGAGGAAATATGCCTTAGGATAATGTCGTGCCATGTGAAAACCTCCAGACACATGCCGAACCGCATGGCAAACCCACCGGTGACCCAACACTATTGTAAGCCTTTTAAACAAGTGAGAATGCAGAAAATATCTGTCTCTAAGCTCGACTTGAATGTGGAAAAGCAGATGGGAATGTCATTAAAGCATAAAGGGGAGGGAAAAAACATACATTTTGCTGCTGTTGATTATATTTCCCAGATGAGTGGTAGGAATTCCGGTACTGGGCTGTTGAGGAAAAGGTGTTTCTTGCTGTAGAAAACAGACCTGAAGTTTCAAAGGATAAAGCACTTCCTTGCTCTGTGTGGTCTGCAACTATCAGAGAGCCTACTGTCAGCATGGATTTTACGGTAGATCACAGAATCACAGAATGTCAGGGATTGGAAGGGACCTCAAAAGATCATCTAGTCCAATCTCCCCGCCGGAGCAGGAACACCCAGATGAGGTTACACAGGAAGGCGTCCAGGCGGGTTTTGAATGTCTGCAGAGAAGGAGACTCCACAACCTCCCTGGGCAGCCCGTTCCAGTGCTCTGGCACCCTCACTGAGAAGAAGTTTCTTCTCATATTTAATTGCAACCTCCTGTGTTCCAGTTTGCACCCATTGCCCCTTATCTTACCATTGGTTGTCACCGAGAAGAGCCTGGCTCCATCCTTGTGACACTCACCCTTTACATATTTATAAACATTAATGAGGTCACCCCTCAGTCTCCTCTCCTCCAAGCTAAAGAGACCCAGCTCCCTCAGCCTTTCCTCATAAGGGAGATGCTCCACTCCCTTCATCATCTTTGTGGCCCTGCGCTGGGCTCTCTCCAGCAGTTCCCTGTCCTTCTTGAACTGAGGGGCCCAGAACTGGACACGATATTCCAGATGCGTCTCAATCAGGGAAATCCCTGGGGAAATGGCTGCCTGACGGCGGCCACCGGAATTGCCGGGCGCGGGTATCGAACCTGTGGCCTGGGCTCCGGCTCGCCCAAAGGCGCGGGGGATGGGCCGAGCGCCGTTCCCTCACCACGTGACCAGCGGAGGGGCGGTGCGCCTCCACCCTCCCTACCCCTCACGGCGGAGCCGCAGCCAATCAGCGCCGGGGAGGTGCACCACAGGGTGCAGGGAGCAGCGGCGGGCGCCTACTGAGCATGCTCGGTGCCGCGGCTGGGCACGCCCACTTCCTCACGGCACTGGGGGGAGGGCTCGCTGACGAGGAAGTGCCCGGTGTCGCGGGCCGGTGTGTGAGGACGGGGGTGGATGGTTCCCGCCGCTCCGCGGTAAGTCCCACTGCGGAAACGGGGTGGGGGAGGGGGGGGATGTGTCGTGGAACTGGGGCCACCCGCTGCTCGGCGCCGCCTCAGTGCCTGGCACCTCCCCCCGCCTCGGAGCGTCAATGAATGGGCCCGACTGGAGCTCGCGGGGCTGGGGCTGTGGGGGCGACCCCGGTTTTACCTCAGCGGGGCGATCGTTGTCATGGAGGCCACACGGCCGGGCCTGCCCCGACCCTGAGCCTCCGGGGGCGGCCAAGCCGCCCCCGGAGGCTCAGGGTCGGGGCAGGCCCGGCCAGTTGACAGCTCGCCCTGTCAGGCCTCGAAACACCGGGACATGAGGAAAGGCATCGCCGCAGCAGGCCCCATCAGCCCCCAGCTGCCCAAGTCGGTGGAGACGCGAAGCACACGAGAATGGTCAGAGGGCTGGAACAGCTCTGCTGTGGAAGCAGGCTGAGAGAGTTGGGCTTGTTCAGCCTGGAGAAGAGAAGGCTCTGGGGAGACCTTATAGCAGCCTTCCAGAATTTTAAGGGGGCTTCTAAAAGAGATGGAGACTTTTTACCAAGGCCTGTAGTGACAGGACGAAGGGCAATGATTTTAAACTGAAAGAGGGTATGTTTAGATTGGGCATAAGGAAGACATTTTTTTATGGGGAGGATGGTGAGATATGGGAACAGGTTGCCCAGAAAGCTGTGGATGCCCCATCCCTGGAAGTGTTCAAGGCCAGGCTGGATGGGGCTTTGAGCAACCTGGTCTGGTGAAAGATGCCCCTGCCCATGGCAGGGAGGTTGGATTAGTTGATCTTTGAAGGTCCCTTCCAACCCCAACCATTGCAAATAGGTGAGAGTTTAGATGTGATGAGGAACCCTCCAGTTACCCTCATCACTTGGATCAGATGTCATAACATATAGCTTTCTAAAGAAAATATTTTTTTTTTTTTTAGATCTTGAAAAATATTTCCCCTGTAGCAAGTGAAAGGTGATCAGACAGATGGATTTCTTTGTCATTTTTGTTTGGAAAGTTTTGGATGTGTTTATGCTGCTAATGACTTGGTGAAGAACAGAAGGGTGTTTGTGCGGGTCATGCTTGGCTAATATATGACCAGCAGTGTGTCTTTCCCCGTAAAGTCCAAACAGAGGATGCAGTGAGTGTAGGGTAATATGTGCATAATTTCCTTCTTTCCTTCTCCCTGCTTCAATAAATCAACTTCACTAAGCTAAGGTAAAGAGGAGAGCAGAGCTGAAGCTCGAGCAGTGGGTTTAGGTGGCGCACTGGAATTTGGGGGACTTGGGTTCTCTCCTGACTCCCCTACAGATATGCTGAGTGACGCTCTGTGCCTCCGTTGCCTCCTGTGTAAAATGTGTGTATTTTCATGTAAGGATGCTTTCAGAATTGCTTCTGGAGAGGAAATACTTAAACAAGCTAGTGAAGTTTCAGCAAGGTGTAATTGGAAGTGGTGCAGTCCCTGTGCACTTGCTAACAATGTTCTCCTCCCTTTTTACTTTCTGTTTCATTTCCTGGTTTCTGCCATTTTGTCACTGTTGGAAAAACGAAACAAACAAACCTGCTTGTAGGAAATGGCACAAGTACCAGAGAAGCAGCCAGAGGCACGTGACTGTTTCTTTCCCTCTCCCACTTCTCCTCTGTCTTCTGTTTTGCAGCTTAATTTGCTGTGTCGTTACTGGAGGGCAGTGGAAGGGCTTCCACCTTTTTCAGATGAATTAGTCACCTTAGGTTCCCAAAGCCCGTTTCTGTGGCAGTGAAAGCTGGCAGTGAGCAATTGCAGAAGGACTTGGTGACTCTGAGTGGTTTGACTATAAAGTAGCAGGTGAAAATCTAAAATAAGTGGAAAACGATGCATGTCAGAGCAACAATCCTAACGCTAATGCGCTCTGTACTGACACCATTTAGGAAAGAGATCTGGGGGACTATAATGCAGATTTCTATGAAAGTGTCAGGCCTGTGCTCAGAAGCAGTCCAAAATGTGATTGAAATATTAAGAATTATTAAAGAAAAAGAAAAATACAGAATGACATTGTGACTTTGTGTTGTAAATGGTAGCCCACCCTTCTGAAGGTTGTTTGCTCTTCTTGGAATGTGGCAGGACCAGAGGAGAGATTGAGAAGTGACAGGATTGATCAAAGATGTGGAGCAGCTTCTGTACAAGGGACAACTAAATAGTTTCAGATTCTTCAACTTGAAGAAGAGACAGTGGCAGAAGGAATAACAGATCTGTGCTGTCACGGGTGTTACTGGAGGAGCTGAGTAAGGAACAACGGCTTCTTGCCTCTTCAGGCAGGTCCTGGGGTGTCAGTGGAACCCGTGAGCAGCAGCTTTTAGACCTGTGAAAGCAAGCGGTTGTTTAGGTGAAATGTAATTAAAGTATGTATCTAGAACCGTGCCCATAGTGCCTCTTCCTCCTTGCTGGAGAGCTGCCAGCCCGATCCATTGCCCCATTTGGTTCAGTGTCCTCCCCATGGCAGCAGTCTGTAGCAGAAAGCTAGAGAAGAGCACAGGGCCGAAGGAATGCTCCCGTGGGGACAGGACACTGCGCTGAAGGTGGCAGTGGGGGCAGGCTGGCTGCTGCGGCCATGAGGAATGGCCAAGAGCTGCCCTCCCACTGTTTCAGGGGTCCTGCAAAGGGGCTGGAGTAACCCCAGGGCTGATCTTGACTGAGTGTCCTCTGTTCTCCTGCAGCACCAGGTTTTGTCCTGAGCCTGTAAAAACACCAGGGACTGTAGACTCCACCCTGAGCCTCTTCCTCACAAAATTCCCAGAGCCCCCAGAGCTGGATCCTCTGACTGGGCCTGAGCAGGGCCTATGTACCTGCATCCACTCCAGGTATTAGCTTGCTGTAGAGAACTTTTCCTGAGTTCTAGACCATTCAAACTCTAGCTTGCTCTGCTTCTTAATTTATTTTTGTCTTTATTTTCTATTCTATTTCTAATATTTCTAATTATATACATTTCTATTTGTTTCTATCCTATTTATTTAATGCTTAAGTTGTGATACCGATGTGATGGTGACTGTATAGATAGATATTGGAAATCAATCCCTACCCTATCTATCTCTTGCTTACAAGAGATAGAAGGATGGGGGGGAAAAAAAACCCTAGATGTGTGTGGAGGTGAAGTGACTTGCCTGTGATTAAGTCAATTCTCAGTGGCAGAACCAGAGGGGCAGGGCAGGGGGGAACCAACACAAAAACAACCAAAAAACACAAACTAAACTTATACTCTGGTGGTATTCTCACTTGAGACTACCCTCTCTGTTTTATGGAAGGGAGATGGGGACTAGTAAAAACAGAGGTTGGCTGTTGAAAGCTGCAGAAGGGTGTGTGAGATTTACTGGACTGTGAGACTTCTTGCGTGTTTTGTAGTTCAACCTTACTGCTTCTCTCTCACTAGAATAATTTAACTTCAAATCTTCTTGTTTCTTAAAAGTAAAACCACACTTTTCTTACTGTTATCTTACAGGAGTTTGTGCTGTCAGAGGTGACATCTCCACCAAAGGGCAGTTTGGAATATCACACGCAGTAGGAGTGGGAAATTGTTGAAGATTTCTGCGGTGGACTTGCACAAAAAAGACAGACAAAGTAAAACTTTTGCTACTAGTGTGTGGCGTGATGCTCTAAACTGCTGGTGGGGGATGTGGGTAAAGGCTTATCCAGAAACATTTGGACTGTTTTGTAAAATAAGTAGCTGGCCTTAAAATTTTGCAGCTGCTGGGGAAAAGAGAGACTGTGTGAAGAACAATTAAGACTTGAGTGGATATGTCGAGAAAAAGGGAACAGATGTCCATGGGGCAAATCCCAGGGTACAAAGAAAATTCTGTCGCTCATGTTGGTGCTCTACCTCATGGAGAGAGAATGGTCAAATCTCTCATTTCTGACTCTTCTTCCCCCTTTTATTTGCAAGCTTCTGCATCCTTCCTTGCTACATCCTTGTCACAGTAAGGAATTAGTTTTTCTTCCTTGTTTTCTGTGAACTCCTGGAAGGCACTGGAGAAGTTTAGGGACAGCAATTTTTCTCTCCGTGGTTGACTTGCAGAGTCACATGGAGCAAAACTAGCTTAAGGAAGGCACTGCTATGGATAACTGATCTTCTGCAAATAAAAGGCGTTTCACATCTAGGGCATGATGTGCTGGCCTGCTCTTGGGGCTATTGTTGGAGCAGATATTGCCAGCCAAGATTGAAAATTCTTGTGTTACCTCCCATGACTTGCTAGTGACTTTTCAAGAGGAAATAAACCAGTTTTCCTCCTGCTCTTAACTGCTGGAGCTCCTGGGAGCTGGTTTCCATCCCACTGCTGCCCAAGAGTGGGCTTTGCCTGTTCTACTCATAGTTGTTGCTGGAGGAGCAAAGCACCAAGGTTCAGGGAATGTAGGGGAAGTTAGAGGGCAAGTGTTGGCAAGCTCTGCTTTCCTCTGTTCATCCTGCTTGGTGTATGCTAGTTGCATCAATTGCTTTGTGTTTTGCCCCAGTTTTCCTGCTCCAGGTGTTTTCTGGATAATGGCGAAGATGGTGAGAAGAACGTGTGCGTTTTGTTCCGAAGGGGAGGCTGGTTCTGTAATGTATATTGCCAAAGAGCGAAATGTTGCAGCTCATCAGGATTGTCTGGTAAGTGGATTTTAGTCAGTCAATACCTAAGTGGAATGGCAAAGAAGAGCTAAAGGGCAAGTTTCCACTGCTTGCCTATTTTTGACTCTACAATGATGTCTGAATTAAAAAGCTGGTTATGCAAACCAGCAAATCATATTAGATTGAAAAGCTATCAAAAGCAACAGGATTTTGCCAGAATTATGGAGCGGAAGAAGACACGGCTGCATAACTGAAGGTGTTGATTTGTGGTGTTTTCATGCATGTCTGTTCCTGATGAATGGTTCTGGACACATGTACAGTTTAGCAGTAGGGATAGTTTTTCTTGAGAGACTAAATTAGATCAGGCTTCTCAGACCACAGAAAGTTGTGTACTAAACCTTTGCAGGAAAATATTCACATCACTTGATATATCAAGGTAAAAAACTTCCTGACCTGTGCCTTATATAAAATAGGAATAAAAATATCAGAAGTTGATTATATAAAAATAGCTGAAAAAGCTCTAAGTATGCTGTGATCTTTGAACATATTTACTGTTCTTGCTGTCAAAATGCCTCCCCTTTATCCTGGGATCTTAGTGGAGCTGGTTCTTGGTTTGCAGAATCAATTACAGAAGCCATATTACCCCTTCAGTGAGGGTCGCTTAGTGCAGGAGATGAGTCTGCTACTGGAAGAGCTTTCTGGCTTTCACTGTTCCAGCAGCCTTACTCTTGCAGGTTTTATGTTTACATCTTTATTTTTCTGATATTTTTTAATTATTATTTTTAGTAGAATGTTGCAGAAACATCTGATACCTATTTTACAGTGTTACTTGGATGTTGTGTTTGAAACAGGTTTTCTTAGGGCTATGGTGTTGCTTTGAAGTTGGAACTTTTTCTCTGTCTTTTTTTTTTATGCAATAACTTCACTAATTTCTCTGCCTTGGGCTTCTCTGTGCTATTTGGCTTTTTCATGGTTAACAATCCCCTTCTGAGCAGACGGACTGTGCCTGCCAGTTGACGGAAGGGTAGCTCACTTTTGTTTGGAATTAGCTATATGTAATGATTAGAAAAAAAGTTGCAAAGAACTTCCCCTTCCTCACTTATTGCCATGGCTCAGCGCTTCTGGGGGAATTACAGTGGCCCAAATGTGCACGTGTGCATCTTTTGTGGGTTTCTCCCAGGCTTCATACAGTCTTCCTGTGTTTCTCATGTGGTCAACTCTTGGCAGCATTGGACTGCACGGAAACTTTATTACAGAGACATGGTGCATCCAGCTGTAAGGCTGAACAACTGGGCAGATAACAAGATGTTCAAGGTGTCGAAGTCTGTCAGCCAAAGAGCTTCTTGCTTCACTCACACTTCTTACTAACTTCACTTTCTCACCTTGTTATCTTTACTTAGTTCACCTTCAGAACTGTCCTATTTCTTTTCAGAAATCTCCTATTAATATATAGACAGAGGAACTTCTTTTGACTGGGAAAAGGTTTAAGCCCAGCTCCTCCTTCAACGTAGGTGAAACCTCTTAAAAAAAAAAAAAAAAACAACACAGAGAAAAATCAGCCTTTCTTAGGTAGGGGAAGTGCAAGAAGAAGAGATGATCTTACGAGGAGCGGCTGAGGGAACAGGGGCTGTTTAGACTGGAGAAAAGGAAGCTGAGGGGAGACCTTATTGCTGTCTACAACTACCTGAAAGGAGGTTGGAGCATGGAGGGTGTTGGTCTCTTCTCTCAGGTAACAAGCGACAGGATGAGAGGAAATGGCCTCAAGTTGCACCAGGGGAGGTTTAGATTGGATATTAGGAAAAATTTCTTCATGGGTAGGGTTGTCAGGCATTGGAACAGGCTGCCCAGGGAAGTGGTGGAGTCACCATCCCTGGAGGTGTTTAAAAGATGCGTAGGTGTGGTGCTCAGGGACATGGTTTAGTGCCAGAGTTAGGTTATGGTTGGACTCGATGATTTTGAGAGTCTCAACCAAAATGATTCTACGTACTCTTCCCTCTCTTTTCTCTGGAGCGCACTGGTGACTGAGTCCTATCAATTCTTAATATTGTCTCTTTTGTCTTTAGTTATTTTCCTCAGGATTTGTGGAATCCGAAGAGTATAACCCAGATAATCTGGATCTAAGGTTCGATGTGGCATCAGTATTGAAAGAACTCAAGAGAGGAAAGCGGCTGGTAAGGAGTTTCTTTCTGTATCTGCACTTAGTCCTATCTCATAGTACTGAAGGTTGTCTGGCCTGTTTTATGCTTGAAAAAAAAATGCAGAAAGCATCTACTAAGATTAGGGAAATTACAGATTTAGAATTAGAAACATTGATTTGACATTGTGTTTGGTGAAATTGAATTCATTTTGTATTAAAATGTGTTGGTTTTTCTGGCCTCTAAGTCCTTAGTGTAAGTTTCCTAGGAGACTTTGGTAATGGACTGAGCCAGTGCCTGAAACAAAATTGTGCGATCTGTAAGTGTAAAGGGAAACACCTTCTGGTTTTAGCAGAAGGAAGGTTATTTATATGAGGTTTTCTTATTGGCTTTGTCCTCAGCTGCATTCCTTCCTTCCATCCTGGGTGGAATTCTTTTCATTACGAAGTTAGCCTAAAAAACATAAATACAAGCACTATTACCAATAGATATTGAAATAACTCGGGCAAGGTTTAGGAGAGAGAGGGAAGTTGGCCAGTGCTCTCCTATGACTTTTTGCATCATTTTACAAATTCAGCAGTACAAAATAGAGGTGAGATAGCAAAAAGGTAGCTGAAATAATGGCTGGGGGTAGGAGTTTGCAGACACGAACTTTCCTGATACAGAGGTGACACACAATGAAAGATTTGATTTTCCCACAGAGGGAAGTATTTGCTTTGTGTGGCAAGATTTTCAGCAGCTGTCTGTCATGTTTACTTGCTAAATCTCATCCTGCTCTAGGTGTGCAACTTTTGTCGCAAGAAAGGAGCCACTGTGGGATGCGAGGAAAGAGCCTGTCGCAGGAGTTATCACTACTTCTGTGCACTCTGTGATGATGCAGCAATAGAAACAGATGAAGTAAATGGAGTCTACCGGTATTTAACCAAATATTTTCTCACTAATTATTGTCAAGGTTTTGGTGGTGGTGTCAGGAAGAAAGAACTAAAAGTTGTGTGGTTTTTTACAAGTTTTTTTGACAAAGAAATATGGTGCCCTCTCAAAGTGGTGTTCGATCCTCTGTTCACAAGCAATAGGGAAAATGTTTTCCTTTAACAGGAAAACGTCACAGCAGTGGGAAGGAATCTACACAGTGTTTAAGCCTGCGATGCAGCTGAAAGATCACTAAGCCAAAACTGAGGAAGTTAGTCCTTACTGACCATCTAGCTAGTCTTCAAGGACCAAGATTTTTATTAATGTCACACAAATTCTCAATTTCTTTCAGTTCAGAAGCTTCAATAAATCTGGTCTGAGCACAGAGCAGGCTATAGCACTTGTGGATCTGTTCACATTAGGCAAATTCTGGTATTTTTCCCTCCTTATGCGAGCAGAGAGCTACTTATTCCCACCAAAGACCTTCAAGTGCATTGCTAGCATTAACACAATTAAACAGACTTTAAATTCTGAGTTGCCATTGTTGTGCTGATGAGCAATGATTATCAAGACAAGTAGAGCAGAATGAAAAAGAGAAGGCATACAGAGCTATGGAAGTGGATAGTAAGAGGAGAAGTGGGGAAATAAGTGTAAATTGTACTGTCATCTTGCAAAAATTAAATTAGGGAAGTGCTTCCAACTAAAGTGGCCTGAGTAGTAAAGGTATTGCCCTTTATAAGATGGTCCTGTACTTAGGAAGGTTGTTTTTAACTGAGAAATAATAGAATTAAAGGAAGAGGAGGAAAAACGCAACCTCTAAAGGGTAATATTACAAATTCAGGGATGTAAATAAGGTGCCTCCAGTACTTACTAGCTTTCTGATTGAATTGTTAGGCATGCATAAATCTGGGGGTTTTTGTGGATCAAAATGAGTTTCATGCAAAAAAAGCTTGGCTGATCAAGGAAACAGACTGTGTTTCTAAGGTTGGTGCTTGTATTTTGTTAAAATAAACGAATCACAATAATGAGAAAATGTCCTAGCAAATGCAGATCCCTTTAAAAATTGCTTCCAAACACTTGAGTGTTAGTCTTGGCAAATAGATTTGTAATGAAGAAATGGGCTAAACCACACTCTTGATAAGGCAATTTTGCTTAAAAAGTGATTTGGGATCCTTCTATAGGAAAGGCAGGTTATAGAAGCTGGTTCATGTTCTTTCCATATTATTGTATCCAGAAAATAAGGAATATTTCCAGCTGTATTTGTGGCATTTTGCCTCTTCCAAGGAATTTGCGTTGCTCTCCTGGAACCAGAGAAAATAATCCCATCTCGCATATCGTTAAAGTATTTTAAGGCATGAATGGATTGAGCAGCTTTAAGCTGCTGGATCTCAAACAGGGTCCCCCGCTTCTTCAGGATTTGGGGACCACCTCAGCAGCACTGGGCGGCAGAAAGGGGAGGGTTTGGGGCACAGAGATCTCTGAGCAGTAACTGGTGGTGCGGGGCCCTGTGGCTGTGCCAGCACATCGTGTAGGGCTTGTAAGTTCAAGTTGACTGGTAAGCAGATACATCTGAAGAGGTTCTGGGCCTGGCCTGAGTGGTACAGGGCAAAGAGGCAGAACTGCAGGAGCTGTGATCAATGTTAGTACTGTGGTGTTTCATCTTGACAGCACGAAACTTGTTTTAATAAGGCATTTCAGTAAGAGTCACGCTGCCACAGTGATTTCCACACCAGGTGAAATGTGTCTGACTCAGGCTTAGAACAGTGAGCAAGTCCAGAGGGGGGTAATTAAACTGATAATTCGAAGCTTCAGTGTTCAGAGTCTGCTGAGGCTCTAAAAGTATGAATACAAGCTTGTCTGTGTGTGTGACTGTACAGCAGGTGATTTCCAAGGTAGGTAATGCTGAACAAAAATAATGATAATTTTCTTAAGCATCTTTCAGTTCATGTTCAATGAAAAGAGGGGGAAATATCTGTTAAAATCAGTCAGCATAACTGTTTATATATTTATTAATACTTCTTCTCTTTTTCTTAAAATTGAACTTAAATTTTAGAGTGTTCTGCCCAAAACATGACCCAGGCAATAAGACCAATCACTATGGTGAGTTTCTTTAATGGCTTCATTGATTTCGTTTGTTTTAAAAGTTTGCATCCTACAGTCAGTAACTCATTTGAACAAAATAAACGTTACTCCACCTTTATATTGAGTGATGGATTTCTAATCTTGCAGGAGTGGTTTGGTTGAGATCCATGCATACGCACAAAAATCAGGAATGCTTTTTGAAGTAGGAAATGCTTATATTTTATCTTCCCCAACGCTCTCTCAAAACCGACACTGTGGACCCGATCCTTGATGGGATTATTCTGACTGTGTGCAGGCAGGGAGGCCCAAGCAGCTTGTAAAGCCTGTGTGAGAGATGAGAGCCATGCTAACGAGTGATCCACAAGCTTACACTTGATTAGCAAAGAGAGGGCTGTTACATGAGTGGACACCTTGGAATTTTTATCTGTAGTTATGTTAAAACGTTCACGTTTCCATCTTCTGTATTCACCACAATAGTTTTTTAAATAGGGCCTTTCATTCTGAAGGATCCCAAAGAGCCTTTTAAGTGTGACAGAAGGGTTATACAACCCCTATTTAAGGATTGCTTCCTGTGTTATGGAAATGCAGCTTTCTTGGGCAGTCCTGGTCCTTGCTGATTCAGAAGTAGTCAGGAATCTTGCTGAATTAACCAACCAAAGCTGCGACTTTGTTAACCTAACGCGTACAATCCTGCTCAAAACGGAGTGGGTCCTAGGCTGGCCTTCACTTTGAAGTTAAGCTCAATGAAACTGAGAGCACTAATGCTAGGAGTGGTGTGCTCCCACTGAAGTCTAGCAAAGTTTGGCTTATCTTGACAAAGGCTGGCTCCACCCTGATGCCACTCAAGGGTCAGGTTAGGTGATTGTCACAGGGTCTGGGGCTTCTTAGCCAGACATACAGTCTAACACCTGATATCGCTGTCGTTCAGGAACCCAATGCAGCTTCTTATTTCACTTAGTAGTTTTGCTTTTTACTTATCCATAGTTCTGAGGCCTGACATTCCCTCCCTTTTTAAAATTAATTTGATTTCTGTGGTCTCATGGTTGGTGGTCTGTTGGGTCTGTCCAGAGTCTCAGGTGGTCTCCTGCCCTAGTACTAGACAAAGCCAGGATTGCTTCGTTTCCAGTATGAGATGAGATTCAGGTGTTAGGCCAAGCCCTCTAGACCACCTACTTCATAAGAAAGGCTTAAATTTTATGAGGTTGAAGGTCTTAGGGTCTTCAAGTGCTGCATATACAATGTATGGCCTGTTCCCTGAGAAGAGTTTTCTCCTAGAAAAGAGATCCTCCAGAGACACATAATCTGGAGACCCTCTGTTAATGAGGGGTAACTGGATTCTGCTGGCAGTGTCTGCCCTGCCTCCTGAATGAGCTTCACCCACCCCTGTCAGAGAGCAGCTGTGAGGGTTGGGTAGATGACACTTGGTTCTCCAAGCCCAATGTCTCCTGCCTCTGAGCAGCTTTCAGATGCCTGTATAGTGCTCAGAACAGCCAAGGCTATCTGCTGGTGAGGTGGCTGAAGGAGCAGGTGCTCTGTCTGGTCCACTCCTGGCCCACGTGGACAAGCAGGGGACACTCGTGCTCAGTGTGTTTGCAGGCAGGCTGGGATGGAAGCACTCCATGGTAGAGTTTTGACTCTGAGGATCCAACTCGGGCAAAGTAGCTCAGCTGTTCCCCTGAGGCTGGCTGTGCCAGCGCTGGGCTGTGTGGGAGCAGGAGCTGGTACAAAAGGGCTGCCTCTCCAGGCTTGTTTTCCCTGGTAGCTTGGAGAAAATGGGGTCAAGGAAAGTTCCTCTCAGTGTTCCTGTGCTGAAATGTCAGGGCTCTGCTGTGTGACTGGAAGGGGATCTGCTGCCTTAGGAGCCAAGAGGTCACCTTGCAGCTCTGTACAGCAGGGATGGGATGGCAGTTTGAACTTGAAAAGTCCAGCCTTTGCTTAACTGGAAATGTTGGGTATGCCCAATACCCGACAAATGTAAAAGACCAGAGAACACTGTGGGGATCAGGAACAGTCAGGCTGCTCTTTCGACTATGTTCCTTATATTTTATAAGGTATCCCTAAAGCAGGCATCAGGAAAAGCTGCGCAAATCCTACTGCAGCTCGAAGATGTCATGTGAGACAACAAGCAACACTTGGTGCCTGCAGCAGCATCTCCTAGACTGCTGCAAATTAGGCCACCCAGCTTTATTTTGGATGAAGTGAGAGACTATGATTTCCTTTCAGGCCATGAAAAACGAAAATGTACAGCACTACACTCAAAGAAGAGTAACCAAACCCCAATCTTTCAACTGCCTTCCTGTACGAACAGTAACTCCTCATTCCTCTTAATAGGGTGATTTCTAGTAGGAAAAACCTTACTAAGTGCTGCCCAATGGATGTAGAGTTAAATGGGAAGGGGCATATTAACCCCACTGCATTTAAAAGCCTCAGTTTTGGCAGGTGGTTGAACTCTTCTCTGGCTTTTTCTGCTCCTGTTATGTCTTCCTCGCCAGAGTTACACTTCTCTGCTTGTGATGCTGCAGCCGTTTGCAGCAGCTGCCAGGTGTGATGTTGAAGGGTGGCTGGTGCATGCTGATAGAAAGGAAAGAGCAAAAGCAGATGATTCTGCAGAGATCTCATGCTACATCACTAAAAATACTTTGTAGCATAAATAGTATTAAACTTACAAGTCAAATTGCTTCTGGAGGCTTTCTAGGAGGTCATTTTATTGATGAAAACCATAATGCCATTTGCATGTCTTTGGGCACCTGAAATAATTCTTTATGTATTCTTAGAATTGAGCGTTTATCAACATTAACAAGGATTGACTGAAAACAGTCATCTTTCATAAATTTGCCCAAAGTTTTTGCCACCCAGAGGTAGTGCTGCTGTCGGGGAGAATCAGTTCACTCTGCTGCAGTCAAAAATCTTATGTTAAAAGCTGGGATTTGCTTTAGACTGGGTTTAAAAGGCAAAGTGGTGTCGTAACGCTACAGTGATTTGCACTTCTTCCTAATGGTTCAGGCTTGTAATTTTTCTTACATGGAAATAATGTGAATTCCACTGAAACCTCAAGTGTTTGGGGAATCTGAAGCGTACTCTTGCCTTGCCACCCAAAGTGCCTCACTTTTGTAGCTTTTTGGGAAAAGAGAGAATTTCAATTATGTGAAAGCGTCAGTCTGAGATTGGCACATTTCTCACTTTGTTGTTTCTTGATTCCTAGGTGCAGCTAGTAAAAGGAGAAGACACGCATTGAAGTCTTCCACCATCACGGAACAAATGGTAATTCTGACTTTGAGTAGTTCTGAAAGAGGACCCCACATCTGGCTACTTCTTTAGTGGAGTATTTTGACAGTGGATTCAGAAAGAGACTTCTTCACAGAAGCAGTAACTTTTCCTTTACAGCTGCCTTGTTTTGATCTTGTCATTCTGTCAAAACAAAACTGTTCCCATGTGGAGCTGCTCCAGGCAGAGCCAGTGCTGCCCTCGGGTAACGTGCCACAGATGCGACAGGAACCGCTGAGCCAGGCTGTGATCTTGACGCGACCAGAAGGAGCTTACCTTTGGGGGCTCCTTCTCTTTGGAAGTACTACAGCCCTCAGATTCGCTTAGGGCTTGACACAGTTTCCAGGAAAAGCTGCTTTTGGAGAGTCACTTGGTGTTTTAAACCAGCACGTCCTTCTCTGGGAGCCTGCACTGAGTAAATGTGTATGGTTTTCGTTGCCGATCTGGCAGTTCTCAGCTCTGCTGGTGGAGATGGCATTTCCAAGGGTTTGGGAGCTATCGAGCAGGGCATCCCTCTGGTTGCAGGGGCAGTTGTTTTAGGGGCTGCTGTTAGAAAACCTGTAAAAACAACTTATTTTAAGTTTTGAAGTGATTCTTTTGGCTTCATGGAAGTATGCATGGGAACTGCTGTGGGCTCTTGCGGTGGTCAAGATTTCTGCTTCTAGAGGATTTGGCATCCAGCTTTCCTTGGGAAAAACTTCTGCCTTTCCCAGGTCTTGAGATGAAAGGGAGGCCGTGCGAGGGGATCTTTGCAGCTTTTGCACTCTTGGAAGGGAAGGTTATTTGTTTCCAAGAATTTATCAGCTGGAAATCCACTTTCATTCATGGTACTATAGCTGTGATTTGTGTCACCTGTTACCCACAGCAATGTGCTGTTTCTGCTGCTCTCCAGTGCTAGCAATCGCAGAAATCAATACAAACACTGCAAATAAGGGGTTATCACTGCAGGATAAATTGCTTACCGTTGTGTAAGCATTGCATTTTTACACTGGTGGAGTTTTGTGGCAGAGCATAAGAATAATTTGTAGTACTGTGGTATGGCATGGAATGGCAGAGTGACTATGTCCTGTCCAAAGGAAAAGAAAAATATTTTCTCTCCTCTCAAATCCTTTCTACCATTACACCTGGTCTAGGGAACTAAACATCATTTGCCCTGTGAGTTGGCAGTGGGCATTTGTTAATGTCTGTGCTATTTGCAAATGCAATAATAATTAAGGAGGGTGGTGTCCCAGGTGTCGGGCTTTTCTGAAAGAGTTCTTGCTTCGAAGCAGTTTTTGCTTTTTTTTAAAAAACGGAATGGAGAGGAATATTGTTAACTGTGCAGAGGAGAGCCGTGTTCACAGAAATCTGTGCTGCTTTTTATCTTTCTGCTGATATGGAGGTAAGATAATGAAAACAGAGCAGTAAATGTCAGTATGGTGTAAAAATATGTTGTTTTGATTCTCTTACAGAGCACAGAAGAGACAGCAGAAGACAGTTTACGAATACTGGAAAGAAAAAACAACAGGCATAAAGGTGCGACTCACTTTATAGAACAACTAGGAGATACTGTGATCTGTTGTGTTGAAGTTTAGAGCTTGGCGGCAGTTGATAGCAGTGGTGCTGCAAATGTATTTTTATTATTCTCCTGACATGAGTGACTTTCCATGCTCTGGCAAGGGAGCGGAAGTCTGATTTGCAGAATGACTGTGCAGCTTTTAATAGTTGTGCAGCAAACGAATCTCTGCTTTGGCTGAAACATGCTGTAAGGCGTGAGCCGGTAAATTCACCGAGATTTTTATAAGGCCCCTGCTTTATCTGGCCGCTGAGTTCAGCGGTGTGTCTCCAGCAAACAGGAATGCCTCTGCCTGCCCCACCTCCTCCATATCAATACAGTTAAATTTAAAAGGCAATCAGTCCTTCACGTCCATCGCCTTGCGCTAAGTGCCTCTGGAAGGAGGCAAGGGGAGCAGTTCTGGCAGGGCTTAGCAGAGGAGGTGCTGTGAGGATCCGGGGGGGTTGAGCAGTGACCCAGCAGTGGGAGGGGAGTTCAGCACCCCTCGAGCAGGAGCTCCAGCTCGTGGGGCGGGAAATGGGGCTTGTGAAACACTGCTGCAGTTACTGCCGCCACCACATGCTTATCTTACCTTGTGAGCCCTAGGTGTATACAGGGTGCTTAAGTCAATATAGTATTCTACTGCATACATACGGTGTTACAACAGTTAAATCAACCACTGGACCCATCCTTCAGTTCTGCAGTTTTCATGTTACCCCAAAAGTCCTGCTGTTGTTTGGAAGTTTAGAAGGTATTAGTGGTGAAGGGGTAATGGTTTTAAACTAAAGGAAGAGAGCTTCTGGTTAGACATGAGGAAGACATTTTTTACAATGAGGGTGAACAGGTTGCCCAGAGAGGTGGTAGATGCCCCATCCCTGGAGACATCCCAGGCCAGGCTGGACGAGGCTCTGAGCAACCTGATCTAGTTGCAGATGTCCCTGCTCATTGCAGGGGGCTTGGACTAGATGACCTTTGAAGGTCCCTTCCAACCCAAATTATTCTATGATTCTATGATTATTCACCTTCTCATGGCTGTGCTTAGTATATAGGCACAGTATTGGAACAGTTGGTGGCTCCCTAGTGTTTTTCCTTAATTTTTACTACCAATAAAGAATCCTGGAATACTTTGTAGTGCATCTAGTGTAAGTGAAATGACATTTCTTTTCTCACAAATTCATTTGCTAAAAAGTAACGTTGTTTTTAATACTGGCAGACTTCTGTTAGCTGTCTGATAGCTCTTTCCTTTTGAACAGCCTGTTGAATTCATCTTACTGAAACCTGTCACTGACCTGCTGCCCTGAGACGAAGAAAAAAAATAGGTAGTTATTTCCCTAGCAATTCAAATCTGACAAAGGAGGTGTATAAAATGGGCTGTAATAAATGAGTTTAATGCCTGAATCACTTGGAGTAAAAGTAGCCTTAATTCTCTTACCAAATCCAATACTTGGATTCCCCAATTCACTCCTTGCACTATTTTTTTTATCCTTTAGCCTGTTCAGCCTGCAGTGTGGTCCCGAGTATTAGAAGAAAAAAAAAAGCAAGACAAATCACTTGCTTTCCCATACTAGGGGGTATCAGGAGGGTTTAGGAATGATGCATTTGGAGTTGTGGAGATATTTGCTTTTGGTGAATGAAGCCAAATCTAGAGCTTAGGTAATTTCATACCCAGTGTAATGCTTATGTTTGCCTGACAACATTTCTGTTCCTGCTGAAAAGGGCTGAGTAAGTAGCTGGAGGAGCCAGAGATTTGCATAAGCATTTTTCACTGGAAGGGGGACTTGAGCCAAAGTTTGATTATAGTTTCTGAAGTGGGCGAGTAAAGGCCACTTTACAGATCACTTCTGGGTAAGAGTATGGGGTTTTTTTTTTTTTGTTTTAACAGTCCAAATAGACTTTGTTAGGAAATGCAAGCAAGCTGGGCTTCTGGATGACATATTTGAAGAGATGCTGGACACACTTCACCTGGCACAGGAAAAACTGATGGATGACAACACTTCAGAAACAGGTACGGAGACTCCTGGGGGACTCTGCTCCCCAAGCAGAAATGCTGATCAGAATACCAGGCACTGGGTCGCCTTCCTGAAGAGGCTTCTGTGGTGCTAAATAACTGGGTCCTGTCTTATTTCTGCAGCTGCACAGCAGGTCGACAGTGAATGTTTTTATGGTATACCCGTGTCAGTAGACATACAGTAGACGTGTCAGCTGGCAGGCTGCCAACTCAGCGTGCTCTAGCAAGACCTTCTAATTTTGAATTTTCGAAGCCACCTTTTTACTCGCTGGCATAAGCATAGGTGGGTTCGGCCAGACTTGTTCTCCTGGGCACTGAAGAAGAGAGAGGTCCTGAAGACAACCAGAAGGTTTTATTTGGATCATAAGTCTGTGTTGTTCTTGCAGCTTCATAGAGGGACCAGCTGTCTGGAAATAACAAAACTCTTTTGAGGGAGAAATCCCTGAGTATGTACATTTTAAATCTTTGGATTATTAGTTAGAACTTTATGGTCAACTGTTAGTGTGTATTTGGGACTTTCATTGGTTTAAACAGCTTGTGTGAAGCACTTTGTTCTTGGAGGATTCCACTCTGATGTTGCTTTGTCCACAGGACAGTTAAAAAAGAAAATGTCAAACCTTTGTCTCCTATTGTCCTCCCAGGTTTACAAAGTTATGAATACTACCTTTGGCTAAAGAATTCTAATTTATGCAAAATAACTGAAGCACAGGCATGGAAAGTGAAATGTCCCACCCGGCTAAATCCTCCTCACGAGCAGCTTGTGTGTAACACGGCAGCAGCTGCTGGAAGCAGTCATGAAGTCCAGGACGCATAAGGGGTTCAGAGGTCTTCACCGTTAAGCAGGTCTCTTAACGGTCGTGCAAGCTCCGTAGGCATTTTGTGTTTTGTTACAATGGAAGCCCTAGTTATGAAATTGAGGTGTAATTCTGGGCTGTTTTTTAACATCGAACAGTGATGGCACTGTGCCACCTCTCGCGTGATCTGTCAAGAGGAATTGGTACGGTCAGTCCTGACACGATGGAATGAAATATGGCTTAAGTATATCGCTTGTTTTTAAATGGACTGTTCACGTGGTGCAAACCCAAAAAGGGAATTACAAGTAGGTCCCCTTTCCTATTTTCTGTATGAAACAAACCAACCAAGTAGAATTGACAAATTGATCCTTCTTTCTCAAATAGATCAGATGAGAAGGAAGACATCTTAAAACCTCAAGCAATCGGTATGATATAAAATAAGTAGTTACTGTTTTGTGCTACTTCTAATGTAGTGCTCTGCATTAATGTGAGAGTTCTGTAAACCTTTACCCTGTAATATTAAACCAAATTATCTCTTTCCCCAGAGTATGAAGAGACAGTGATGTCACTCTTCGACTGTGGACTGTTTGAAAATATACTGACAAATATTCATTCAGGTATGTGAAAAAAGCTGTCAGAGCAGTAGCAGTTGGGATGGTTTTTGACATTGAAGTTATTCTTCTGAGCATTTTGATAAAATGACCATTTAAAACGAAAATTCCAAGAAACATTTTTTCAACATTATACACATAACTGAATAAAAGCCATTGCTACCTAAATCTTTAGAAATACAGTATGTCAAATCCAGCTGGCTGACCTGAAGGGGAGGCAAGTGGCAGTTCCGCAGCTTTAAAAGACCAAAGGGTCTCTGCCCCAGAGGAGCGTCCCTCATCCCTCTCCTGCAGGCTGCACTCAGCTCCTGCCTCTGCAGGTTATTTCCCTCCCTCTCTGCAGCCTCCGTTGTGCAGCTTGCCTGCGCCACAGCTCTGCTCCTGGTTGACACCTACTGTTCAGACTGGCTCTGTGTTTCAGTTAAGAGCACTAAATGCCATGAGCAGACTTACCCACACCTGATGGCACTTGTAACCAAGGTGCTTTGAAAAACAAGCTGAGAATGTTCACAGAGTGAACACACAGGCAGGAGCGGTTGCTTGGGACCACCAGTGTGGAAGGAAACTCTGGAGCTTGGACTCCAGTCTCAGCTATTGAAAGCAACAAGGTTAAAACTGATTTTCAGCTAGGCAGGTCTCTTGCTCCCATTTCACTCTCTAACAGTTAACAGCGTTGTTCTAAATTTGGCTTTAATTTATCCCTGTGGAAAGGGAAATGGGTTTTAATTAGTTAGCGCTGAGGTTCAGTGTGTGAAGATGTTTGCTGTTTTCCCCGTTTCACCTTCACTTGAGTGAAAAATCCAGGCTCCTCTCTTTAGTCTCCTGTTCTCACATTTAAATTCCTCTTTCGGAAGTGGGAGTGACTGGTGTTGCAAAGTTATCCAACACAAGGTTCCACCAGTGCCTCATCTGAGAGCATTAAAACATTTCCATTTATAATTCCTCATGTGACACAACCTTGGATCACACTTGTTTCTTCCACAGCTGCACCAATTATTTCATCGTCTTCTCAACTTACTTGAGAAATTCTTGATACACACACACAACCATGTGATTCTCGCGTAAAAGTTGTCCCCTCTCCAATTCCCCAATACTGCAGCAGCTCAGTTCCTCCTGTATTACACAATCTCTTTTTTCTGATACCATCACCCTACTTTTAATTTCAAGATAAATAATGAAAACACACATCAAAGCTGGTTCCAAAACTGATCCAAGAGGAGCTCTTAAAATGAACCAGTCAGAAAGGAATGAACACCATGTTAGTTACAAATGAAACTGTAGGGAGGGAGGGAGAGGACTTCTTCCTTTTTTTTTTTTTTTTTTTTTTTTTTTTTCCCTTGTGTCCCAATCTGTCTTCCAAGTTTTATTGTAGGTTAAACTAAGCATTGTTAGGCTCTGCAGTGTTAATGCATATATAACATGTATTTTAAATTAATAATAGTTACATATGAATAAAAGCTTTTATCCCCTTCTTTTTTCATGATAGGAACAGAGGAAAAAATCCGGGAGCTTCTGGAAAGCAGGAAAAGACTGGATAACAAGATTGAGCTACTGCAGGACTTAAAAGAAGTCGTCCTTCCTCCCCAGGAGAACACTGCTAGTACATCTAGTACCATGTCTGAATAACCCCTAAGTCTGTCTGTAATGGTGTCGGTATTTAGGCTTTTCTGATGACAGGAACTATAGAGCACGTCTGTCAGTGTCTAAGTAATTCCCTTCCCTTCCCCCAAGATAGGGACACAAGACAGAACTCTGTGTTTTCCTTTTTTATACTTCACTGTTGCAATAATTTTGTTGTCTCTTTCTTTAAATTTTACCATGGACCAATAAGTGTTATACACCAAATTTAGCTTTTTTTAAAGCTTGACAAAACCCTCCCATGAAGGCACTTTTCTCCAAGACAAGGGAACATCAGCTGCCACGGAGTGCTGGTTAAAGTCACTTTGACTGTGGGTGGTAGCTGCTTCCCTCTCTACATCTAGACAATGATGTTTGATGGATCATGTTGCTGCTTTGGCTTTCCAAAGAAGATAAATCAGCAGAACTTGCACTCAAAGAAGCCTTCTGAATTATAAACAGGAGTTCGTTTTTTATAATTAAATGATTCTTAATTGCTTAATGTATAATGAGCTCTGCTGTAGTGGCAGTGGTGAACCAGTTTGCAGGCAGACCAGAAATGGTTGGGCATTGTACTCTAAACAACATGTACAATGTAAACGGGATCAAACAATGGACTGTGTTTTCCTTTCACCATTAAGAAAGGATCAGGCTTCTATGTGTTTTTGTCTTAAATGTTTGAATACAGAAAAGCATTGTTTAGCTACAAAAGGGTAAGTTAACAAAATAAAATGTTTTTCAGAAAGCTGTGTCTTTAGTCACGCTCACTACCCCACTGTTGCATGGGACATGGCTGAGAAGGGGTTACATTGTCACACTGTGGTGTAACCACTCAGTGCCTCAGCAGCAAGCAGAGCAGGACCAGAGTACTCCATTGTCCTGATGATCATGTCAAACATAATGACAGGCTGCAGCACCATCCTGTTAAACCAGCTGTACTTGTGCCAGCACTAGTAAACATCTGTAACTGCAGCTTGTTCTGTATGAAGGTGGAGATCAGCAAGCACAAAACAACAACTTTCCAAATATTAGCTGTTGGGGTAGAGCTAGGAGCTGTGCCCAATAGAACAAAATCCTGGTATTTTCACTTGCTTCTGCCTAATAACAGAGCACTGATTTATCTGTCATGAGGCAGCACTGTCATAGGAAAGGCATAAAAACTGGCAATTTCTTTTTCCCTATGGCAGCAATCAATTACCGACAAGCTCCAGAGCAGAGAAGTCCATGCCCCCACCAAGCTTGACCTTTAGTCTAGAGTTTGTAATGCAAAATGAGTTTATTAGAAATGTGTATGACCATACATAAAATGCTGTAAGTTTACACTCACATATGGGCTTCTTAGTGAAAAAAAATCAGATCAGATTGCAATTACTGGGTTCTAAATTAGTGCCTACAACTAAATTTGCAGTTTTCTAAAACTGAAATGACACATATTTGCCAAGCACAGTGAAATGAGCAGGATTCAGTAATACATAGGCTGTGGGGTTGTCTTGATTTGGGGTTTTCTGGGTTTTTGTTGGTTTTGTATTTTTTAAATAAAGCAATTTATATGCTGTATGTAACATGGAAAGCTTGCAATTTTCTTCAAAGTCTGAAGAAGTTTGCTAGTGAACAGGTACAAAATACAAAAAAGTGAATTTTATTATGTGTAGTTTGAATTTATACAACACTTAAATGCAAACCCCCCACTTTCAGAACAGTGTATCCCTTCCCCTCCAAGGGAACCAGTGTAATCTGAAGTCACCAGAGGGAATTTTTTTCCATTAACCATTATAAATATTGCTTGAACAAATTACACAAAGTACACATTACAGTTTATATTAAGGTATACCCAAAGATTTACTTCCAATTAGATTTGCTAGTTACCCATTTCTTCAAAGCCACTTGCGTAGGCTTTGAGGATTTGTTGTTTTTGCACACTTTTCTAAGCACCAAATACACTTGATTAATCACATACAGCAAATGGCAGATTCATTCACAATCATGCAAATGCAGTAAGAGATATCCGTGCCATTTGCCTCTCTATAATCTCAGAGATTTAAGGATTTAAGTGACATCATTCAGTAGCTCAAGGTCAGACTATTCTCTAGCCTCAAAAAGTAAATTGAAAATATGAACACAGGTGGTACTGGAGTGGAGATTTCTGAGGCAAAAAAGGTAAGTCCTTAACACCAGCTGGTGTCCTTTGCATACTGCAGTGGTTCCTCTCTCTTTCTGGAATCTTGAGCTGGTTCCACCATCCTGGTTTGTGAAATGCAAGCGAATATTTTGCTTACATTTTTACAAGAGTTCACTCCTGAGCACAGACATTTGTTATCAGTGTGGCCTTTCACATCTTCTGGTACAAGAGACCAGGTAACACTCGCTTTTACCCATACACTTACAACATCCTGCTACATCCTGTAGGGCAAGAAGCCCTACACACACCCCTGGAACTTACAGCCTCATTTCAGTTCTTAAAGGCTCCGCATTTACTGGCTCTAGCAATGAATTCCTTTAGCAGGGGACCATCCATTTGCCAAAATGCTGTAGTTTGTGTCACTTCTGTCAAATGATTGACACAAAATTTAAAGCAGAATTCCTCTAAGTCCTAAACAGGAAAAAAAAAGAAGAAGAAAAAAATCTTATTATCTTTGTTTCCATTACAGAAAAATACACTCAGGCAGGCATAAATGCCTGCATATACTTTATTTTTGCAGAGATTAAGATAAATGCATTAATGTAGTGGCTCTCAGTGTTCTCCCCCACACAGCATCACTATGTAAACACAACAGCAACTAATAATTCTACCCATATAACATTGTTACAAGGGGAAAAGTAGCCATAATTTGGTTCTCACTATATAACTGCAGTCACAAAAATCAGCTACTCTGAGCAATTTATATTTTTAAAATTTACCACTTGAGGCGTTTCATCTGCATTCACTGACAGCTATTAAACCCCAACACAAATAGGAGATCTTGGGGTAATGATATATAACCAAGACTGTGGATTATGGAAATCCAGCTCTTTTGTTCCATACCATAAACTCAAATCTATACATAGTGTTGCTTGACTTCCTGCTTAGTTAGGGGCTGAACTAAAGCCTTGAAGTTGCATGTCATCAGGCTCAATGCAAGCATGTGCTAACCGGGGAGTTTTAAAGCACAGTTTAGGCAGAAAGCCTTTCTGTGTAGAAAAAACAGACTCATGTTACAAAGTATTTCACAGATGTTCCCAAAATGATTCAAAAGAAGTACTGTGGCACAATACAGCATAACAATTCTTGCAGACAGTGAACTCTGGATATTTGAGTCTACTTGGCAGTGCCTTCCATATGAGGGTTAGAAAAGCCTCGCAAAAACCCATCATTGCACCCACATGATGTCAGAGAGAAAGGATGTCTAAAAAAACCAAGAGACGGTTGTCAATATAACCTTGACCACAGAATGTTTCCCACTCAGATTATTTGTTTCCAGCTCCTGCTTTGAGAAGCAAATCTACTCTTCGTAGCGTAGATCCAAGCTGCTACAAGGAGGATGCTGCAGCCCTCACAAAACGTTTGTATAACTAGTACTTTATACATGAGAACATGCCCTTCCTTAGCTGCTCAGCAGACTGGGCACTGCAATAAGGCATAACAAATTTGCAGAGCTCTTTAAGCCACATGAGGTATGAAAGACTGATTAATATTCGTGTTTTCACTTAAGGTCAACATTGAAAGCTACAGCAACTATGTGCCAGTGAGAGTTCTCAACACAACAATATAAAAATATATCCTGGCCTAAAACCAGGCATTCTGAAGCTTCAGATCTTGACTTGTGTGGCATCTGTGCAATGAAAAAAGACAAACTTATTAGAACTGAACACTGAGGGTTTAGTTTGTTTTTTTGTTTTGGTTTGGTTTTTCACATAACAGAATGAACTAGCATTTAAAATAAAATTACATCATACACATTACAATATTTTGCACTGCTTTATTAAAAAAACATATTCTAAGTCAATGCAACAGAAGTGTACAATAAACAGAAGTAACGTAGTATTAGTAACTAACTTTGGAAAATTTAAAATTCTGCATAAGAAAAGGCTGCATTTCATTTGTAGATGGATGCGCTCCCAGCAAACTGTACTTAATATAGACTGAAGTGGATAAAGGCACAAGGTACATCCAATGATTATTTTTAAAGTCACAATAAGAAGCCAGACCTGACCTAATTGTACCCACTTCAGTCAGTCACCAAAAGGAAGTATAGGAGAGTTTCATGTCATGGAGGTATTTTAAAATAGTGAAGCGGGTTCTTCTAACTGTTGTCTTTCAGACACACAGTCCCTTCAATGAACTACATCACCCAGGCTATTTCAAGCCCCCATCTAGCACTGCTGCACATAAAAAATGCTTTTTACTAAAACCCAAACCCTTGGTGTTACCCATTATCTCCATGATGTAGCACTGCATTTAAGCCTACAGCTCTAACTTCATTTCTAACTTCATTTAGGTTGCGAGGTACCACCAAGGCATAGCAACTGGATTTCTTCTACCCTTCACAAGTGCAATAAATCACACACTGAGGACCCATCCTGCAAAAAATCTTCTAAGGCTAAAATATGTAAATCTTTCTATTTTCCACTAACTCCCAAAGAAATCGTTATTCACAGTAGAGCTGAAGCCACAATGCGGACACTAAAGCAGCCCTTTGGGTAAGGTATATCGAACAAGCAACATGGAACAAGGCTCTGAAATAAGTTAGGACATCTGCATGCCAATTGCTGGATATTAAGTACAAGAAAAAGGAATGAGTTGATTTACTGAGTACTAAAACTGCTTTACAAGCTTAAGTAGCCAGTTAAAAACTAACAAATCACAAAGCTGCAAACATGATGCACAGATACTATGCTGAACACAAAGAGCCAAAGCAAGCCCAGGAATACTTCTGTTTAGTTCATGAAGCAGCACGTTAGTGATCTAGTAGTGAAATCAGACATTATGCAGCAGGGAAGTTTCACTAGCCTTTCTCCCTTTTCACACAGTTTCACACAGTCTTCAAAATTTATTAGGCCCACAAAGCAGTTTTTATCCTGCCACTTCATTAGCATGCTGTGAAGACTGAAAATTCCTAATAGGTTTGCATGGTAAGGTTTTGGTAGTGTGGGGGCTGCAGGGATGGCTTCTGTAAGAAGCTACTACAAGCTTCCTCTGTGTCCAATAGAGCTAATGCCAGCCGGCTCCAAGACAGACCCACCACTGACCAAGGCCGAGCCCATCAGAGATGGTGATGAACTGACTGCAACCCCTACCCCCTGTTCCCCTGCAATGCGTGGGGGAGCAGGTAGAGAATTTGGGAGTGAAGTTGAGCCCAAGAAGAAGGGAAGGGTGGGGGAAGGTGTTTTTAAGACTTGGTTTTATTTCTCATTATCCTACTATGATTTGATTGGCGATAAATTAAATTAATTTCCCTGAGTTAAGTCTGTTTTGCCCTTGGCGGTAATTGGTGAGTGATCTTTCTGTCCTTATCTCAACCCACGAGCCTTTTGTTATATTTTCTCTCCCCTGTCCAGCCGAGGAAGGGAGTGATGGAGCAGCTTTGCTGGACACCTGGCATCCAGCCACAGTCAACCCACCACAAAAGTGTATTTGACTATAGCTAAATAAAACAAAAAAAGCAGACAACAAAAAAACACCCTGCCAACCAAAAAACCCAAATGCACTCAATCCCCAAACCTACCACCATATCACATCACACACACCACGTAACCTTACAAGTAAGTAACTTAAGGCTTACAATACTGCTTTTCATAATGTTATGTGTTTTGCTTCATATTTAAACCCTTCCCTTGTTTCAGAGTTAGTGTTTTGATCCTCAGAAATTTTTTGTTTTCCCCACAGAAATAGTAACTCATGAAGCTTGGCACACTGTCATAACCTTTTACCATGAAATTAAGCAACGCAAACATTTACAGATACTGAGTCTCAGCCTGGGACTTAAGTCATCTTTACATATCTCTGTACTAGTTCACCTTCCCAGCACTGGCATATGGAAAAAAAAGTATACCTCTTTCATGACAAATACAGATTTCATCAGTCCAATATTCTCAAATTCTTAAAATGGCAAACAGCATTATCTGATAGTGAGAGTTTACACGAAAAATATAACCAGTTGCTTTTCACCACAGTTTAAGTCAGAAAGCAACCACCTATTTAAAAGATTGAAGTTTAGAAATTTACCTCTGCATCATATCTGACAGCAGCAGAGAGCAATGAAAATGCATTTTCCACAGTAATTCCTCTCTTGATAATGTGTTGACACAATTTTTTCAGTCTATTTTCACAGTATGAAGTAGCCAAATCCAAAAGCCCTGCAATTAAAATGCAATTGTGTTAGTCAGATGTTATGGTCTCTGCTCTTCCAACAAAGTTATGCTCCTGGGGTACAGGTTGCATCTGTCTTCTGTATGCAATATTCTATATGTCTACAACACACTTTTTGCAAGTAGGTCACTATTCAGAAAAATGTATTTTACCTTTACAGAGGAAGAAAGGCCTTCTATTACCTCCTGTTAATCTCTAAATACGCAAGCTGTTCCACTGATTTGCATACCTAACTGCTTACGAGAGTGGAACTGTCACGAAACAAGCACCACAACACAAGCAAAAAGCTATTACTACAAAAATCTGTGCTTAAATTACAGCTTGCTCTTTGCTCTGCTGTCCAAGTTTGCCCTATTAGATCTACAGAAATTCTTTCGTATTATCCTAAACACTAATTGATCCAATTTAGTAAAATATGCAAGTATTTTAACCCAGAGAAATAGTTTCTCTCCCAAGCTTGAAAATACTGCTCATAGTTTATTTCTAAATATGCACCACTTTTGCTGTAGTAAGTTTGCTACAACCATGTTTTAAAGACAGCTTAGTCAATCGCCAGTAAAATGCATCACAGGCTGGACTAGAAGCCTGTATTAATACATTTATTCTGCATCCCCTGTCTCAGTTTTTCCAGATGCTGCTTTCTAACATAATTGGACCATAAGCAATACCTATTGCATCTTCAGGCGGAAGGTCAACACTGTCTGTATACAAGTACTCAAGAAAGGCACGATACACAGGATAAGAAAACTGGTCTATTTCTATCACTTCCTTCATATCCTCATTCCAGTATGACTGGAACATGGTTCTGAAGTGTTCACACCTAAGAGACAAAGACATCATCTGGAACACTATTATAAGAACACATGAACATTACATTACAGCCCCCCTGAAATAGGTATTTGGTACACTCTGCAATGTTCACAAATACTTTACCATACCCCATCACAGCCAGTGGTCCACATTTTGTTTCCTAATACTGTGGGCATTGTTACACTTATGCATTAAGATAAAACTCTTATTTGATCTAAGCTACAGAAACGTCTGTGTATACATTACAATCAGATCAACTTAACGGTATTTATTATCCTGGAAACAACAAATAGGCTTAGTGACAATTGAATATGGACCATTTTAAGACAAAATTGAATATGGACTATTTTAAGAAAGAGTTTTGATTCAACTCCTTTTACAGTCACTTCGTTTAAAGTGATTATGGATATATAGATGGTTTAGGGCTCCCTCCCTACCCCTTACTTTCCACCCCCCTTAGATGCAATACGAAGAGCTTATTCTGTATAAATGAAAGCTGTGAAACGTGACCACTACCTGATTTTCAGAACAGCTTTGTGGACATGGATGTACTTTCCATCCACACGGAACTTTAGGTCTGAGGTTTCTGGGCTGTCAAACTCTTTCTTCAGAGATTCTGCTACTGTTAAAAAGTCTTCATGCTCTGCAGAGACAATTTTAAAATGAACAAAACAAACATGTTAAGCATCTTAAATGGAACATACACATCACTAATGAAAGCTAGCAGCTCAACTAAGAGCATTTCAAGGAAAATAGGTCAGTATCAGGATTCTATTGGCTTAAGCGGTGAAATGGGAAGCATGAATTAATCCAACACCATTTCCTGTTGGCAAGGACTACTCCACAACAGCTACAGGCAGCAGTGGCCAGCAGTTCCTGTTCCAGCTCATTATGCAGAGGTAGCACAGCACCAAGGAAAGTACCTGGAGAACTTCCTTTCTTGTTCTCCACCTGGGCAGCACCCATGAAATTGCCAGCCTCCTGGCAGCCCACTGCTAGTGCTGGGGCAGCTCTGCAAACTGCAGGTAATGGGAGTCTACAGCATCACCTGCAATTCACTTGAGACAGGGTGTACAGTACTTCAGCTGCACTGGCATGGTGTGATCTGAGCCTAAATAGTAAGAAAACACAACATCAGTTGACCACTTTTTTGTGCTGGCAGATCGGCTATAGCCTGTGCCTGCAGCTTGTCTGTTAAGGCCTTTTCCAGGGCTCACTAACGTGAACTATCATTGACATCATTATACTCAGTTTATTAGTCAGTTATGACAAAAGAAAATCCAAAAGCAGTTGAAGAAGAATGACAGTAGATACTATGTTATTGGTACAACCAAGGACATAGGACTTCAGCAATTTTGGAAGTGGGTTAAAGCTGAGATATTACAGTTCTTTATATTAAGGCCTATGGCACTGGTACCCTCAGAGGTTCCATTCTGTGTCTCTAGAAATCATACAAGAGTTGCGGCACAAAGTTGGTGAAGACTTGTGCTAAAGCAAGAACCCTGACGTTTTAGAAAACCTAATAGAACCCACTATTTGAAGCCTGTTGATTCATCTTAAAAGTGTGTTTCAAAACACGTGGCTTCTAAGTAGCAAAGGATGGAAAAGTGGATTTCCACTATAATGGGATGTGGTCTGTCTCCTGTGTCCCACAGGACTGCATATTGTTCATCCATATATAATCCACAAACTACTTTTCACCATTAGGGACAGCTAAATTCCTTTGTATTTAAAAAAAAAAATACTGCTATAACAAACTGCTGTAACAGATAAGCCATGTTTGTGCCACAAAAGACCATACACTCCTCTGATTTCCATGGATCATCCACAGAACCTGCACTTCATCAGGGCTAACTAAACCATGCTCCAATCCCCCTCCATTTGCTCATGTGATTTTTTTTCTAGGTCATCAGCTTAGCTTAAGCTATGCAGTAGATCAACTTTCACTCCAAATACCTTAAGTTCATTCCTCAAAAAAGGCTGCAGATTTGTATTTCACCACAGCCAATCCTGAATGACTGATTCGTGTTTTTGGCACAGCCATCACAACTGGAAGTAGAACAATAACCTTTATGCAGAGTTAGCGCTCACTAAGGAAAAAAAAAAGGGTGTTTTTGTGTGTGTGTGTGTTTATTTGGTTTTGTGTGTGGTTTTTGTGGGGTTTTTTGTTGTTTTTTGCTTGTTTGTGTTTCGGTTTGGTTTTTTTAACTGTGCTGATTTGACTGAAAATGGGTTAATTTTCTTCATGCAGTTAGAAACCTTTCTTTTTCATAGCTAGCATGCTCATTATTTGGACTTAGCTTGAGAACAAGAGATAACACAGAGCTAATGTTTTCAGTTGTTCTGGTCTGAGAGCCAGGGACACTCTGAGCGCTCTGCCCACAGGCATGAGGCATCGAGGAAGGGGGGCAGAGATGGGGTAGAACTTGAGTGAATCCAGACTGATCAATAAGAGTATTCCATCCCATTAGCATCATGCCTCGTATTTAAGGAGTTGGGACCTTCCGTTTGGCTCTTCCACTTTCTTTCCTCTCTTCGCTCTTTCTGTTGGAGCCGGGGGAGTTTTTGGTGCGGGACGCATAGCCTGACCTTTTGCCATTTTGCAGAGGCTTCTGGGCTTTTCTGCCTTTTTCCTCTCTTTTCTCTCTCTAGGATCGGCTTTAGGACCAGGTGTGGCTTGCTGGGACTGGCTGCTCAGTTGTGGATGGAGTTCGTTTGGAATTGCCTTGAGTATCTTTTATTTCTATTTTTATATATATATTTACTAGTAGTGTATTAGTATTTTGTTATTTTATTAAACCGTGTTTATCTCAATCCAAGTTTCTCCCTTCCCTTTTGATTCTCTCCCCTATTGGGGGGGTGGAGGATGGGGTGAGCAAGGGGCTATTGTGGCTGTATTGCTAGCTCGTGTTAAACCACGACATTAACCTTGTATGAATAAAAAAAGGTGGGAAAGGAAAAATGTATATGGAAAACAGAGATTAAAAATGCCCCCAGGATTAATGCTTTTGATTTAAATACTCAGTAAGTAGGATTATCAATATCAGAGTGGCCCAAAGGCCAAGAGGAATTAAAATACAGGAACAAAATTCAAATTCTTTGTTATACTCAGTCTTGGAATACTTAAAAAAAAAATCAGGAACTTGAAAGGTACTGAAACTGGGGAGATGTCATTTAAATAGCCTTCACCATTAACAAAAGGCAACAGGCCTGGACAACCACCAGACCTCTACAGAGGGCAAGACTAACACATATCCCAGAGGATTACAAAATGGAGAAAGTGAGAAGTGGGATAAAACAAGACTTGGATTTACCCAGAAGCAGATCATTCCAAGCTAATCTACTCTCTCTTCAGTAAAACTATTCAGTTTTCCTCTATAAATGAGATAGCATGCTAAATGACAAGTTAAGCTGGAGAAGCTGGGTTAGGACAAGCCACATGCAAAGATCTGAGTCTGGAAAAAGGTTCCTTAGGATGTGATTCCCTCCACAAAACCAATTTTGTACAGGGCCTAACAAAATTAGGATCTGTTGACAATATGGAAACAGAGTAAGACATCCTAAATGATCTTGAGAACTGAAGCAGCAGATTCAAGATGAAAACATCTTCATGTTTTGAACATGAAAACACTTTCATGTTTTCAAGGAAGTACAAGATAAGCACTTTATAGCATATTTAGGGTCAAATAAGAATTAGCAGTATGTGAATTAAAGATAATCAAGAAAAAATATACAATATACACAGTGCAGTGGTAAAACAGGGTTCTCTCCAGTTGTATACTGGCAAACAAACAATCTTGTTAACCCTACTCTGGATCCTTGGTTGCTGAAGTAGACTGCTTTCTTCAAAAGAAAAAAAAAAAACACCTAGCTAAAAGAACTACTTTTAATTGCGGCTTCTCCATAAAGCAGAAACCATCCTGCCACAGAAGTTGTAACCTGTACTAATCACTACAAACGCACACAGAGATTATAGTGCTGGCTGCCAGATCGCAGCCTATTCTTACCTACTGATAGAAGACGCCACATAACGGCGGGGGTAGCAAAGCAAGCAAAGACGTCGTCAGTGCAGGCAAAGTGCGTGAGGTGGGGAAGGATCACTGACTGCCCACGGCACTGGCCCCACATGTACACCTGGCCACTCTGGGTCTTGGCGGCCGACGTGTGAGCAGAGTGGCAGGCTGCGATCTCCACAACCCTGCAAACAGAAAAAACCTTGTAAGATGCTTACAGGTAAGGAATCAAGTGACTTTCCAAATACTTCACCAAAATAACAGCCAACAAAACTACGCATCTACACTCCTGTATTTCTTTCTTTGTCCTGCATGAATGCGATAGTTTGAATGGATCGCTATTTAAAAACTGCAATGACATTTTCAGATCACTTGTACATTTTATTGTAATCAGATGTTGCTTTAATTATGTCATTCTCATCAGTTGACATTCCCCCTTTTCTTTCATAACCATGGGAAAAGGATGAAGAAAAATGAAGTTTTGTTTTTTCCTTTTAAAACCAATACACATCAGACAGTTATTCTCAAGAAGAAATGCTTATGGAGCTTCTGAAATTTCCAGTTAGGGAACAGCCAGCAAAGCTATACTACTAAGATTCTTGCAGAGCATATTTCAGAACTTCATTCAAACAGAAGTTGTAAAAACTCTCTTACTTTGAGATTAAGATTCTATGCATTTTTCAATTAACTGTTTATTAACAAACCCTTCTAGAAACCCTTTAAGCTGTTTTTTTTATGTAGACAGAAGTCTGACCTACTGCCTGTATTTCTGACTTCTTATTTTGCTGTTAGTCTCCTTTCCTCAAAACTGAAATTCAGCATGGAATATGGGCAGTGCTTCATTTGAGGATAGGTGAAAACGTGCACTTAACTCCACATTCTTGAAGAGCTATGGTTGCTTTTAAAATAAAGTCCATACAGTATTTTCACCCATCTCACATAGTTCCTTAAAATATTAGAGCTGCTCATGCACACTTATCTATTCTCTTCTCCCATTGCTCACACAATCCCTATCTTGCTATCTGAAACATCACAAGAACTGAGAAGAATTGCATTTCCATTAAAAGGACCACAAGGATTTTTCCAGTGTCTCTGTTCACATGATAAGTGAAAACTAGGGGAACTTCTAGTGTTAGTTCAAGATAAAAGCTATGCTTTCCTGTTTTTCCTCCATGTTAAAAATGCAGCAGAGGATTTCATGCCTTTGTGCCAGAAACAGATCAACTAGGACAAATAAATATCTTTCCAAGCAGCCTAAGAATATACATATCAAAATGTCTATTCCTTTACAGAATAATATCCATGAAGAGTTATCTTTTTAGGCAAAAAGCTTTTTCAGCACAAAGCCCACATTTTAGGTGCAAAAATTATTTCAAGGTAAAACACAAAGAATCTACAATCACTTTCAGTATATGTATCGACAATTTCTGGCAGATAAAAACTACTGGGTTATTTTACACCATCATCAACTTATGAACCTCCATGCAACACTGAAATCTTTCAGCACCTTTACATGAGACACTATAAAAAAATTATTTTAGGAACAACTTTTGTCCATCATAGCTATGTACCTAAACTACGTCCTTCCCCAAACTTGCCTTAGCAGAACAGATTCTCATTTTTAGATTAACTATACTATACTTAAGAAGCATAATAGAACATGCACTATAACATGTATAGTACATGTACAGTATACTTACAGTACATGTACAGGATAACATGTTAAACACATACTTAGCATCAAAATTCAGGAAGCTGGCCTTCATAACTGTTCCTCCAAGCTAACACAAAGTCCAAAAGTTCCTTACAAGCTATATGTGCACTATTCTTCAAGATAGCGTCAAATGTCACCAGCATCACATACAAATGACAAAAGAGTTATCTAAATGAAAGGACCAGGAAAAGCAGCATTAATATGCTTCATGGGAAATGACAGCTCCCCCACTTATGGCACTGTTTCCAAGGGTGCCCAGTCAAGCAAGATGAGTAAGTTCGAGTGACTTATCTCTCCCTCGGATTCCAAGCAGAAGTTCTATGATATTTTTCTCCCTCCTTCAGTCATTGAACAAATGCCTGTTTTAATATAATCCTATGCTTGAGTTCACATACAATTCTAAATGCACAGTTCCTCTTAGTTCACTAAAGAAATAAATCGCTAAGAAAACAAAGTCGATCTGTTTGCAAACTTACACATTTCTCTTCCATTTCTTTTTTAAACGATATTTCATTTTGCTTGGTTAGTGTCAGTTCCTTCACAAATAAGCCAGCCTCACTTCAGTGGTTTCTATTGTGATCGTTCCTTTTTTCTTTACCTCCAACCATTTTTAAGCTCTTAAATAATCTCAGTACTGTGCAGCATTTAATTTAAAGATAAGTGTGAGAAACAGGAAAAAAAAGGAATGACTTCCCTGAAGGACGGTTCAGAAACGGAGGAGAAAAACCAAGCACAAGTGTTTCCTAGTTAAGAGGAGATTATAAATTAAGAGATTTACAGGTTAAGGGATTTATAGACTGAGGTTTCCAAATAGAAGTACATTAATCTACAGGCATACACATGGGTCCAGAGAACAGGACTGCGGTCCAAGTTTGTAGGTGAACAGCAAATGAGCCATCCCAAATACAAGGATGACAATGGTGCTGAAAGAGGGTGGACAAGGGTTAGGGTTATTCTTTTATGAGTTTAGCAAGCTAAGAAGCTACAAAGTAGTAACTGGTACTACTGATAAAGGTGGTATTATCTGCCCCTAGCTCTAGCAACGTTGCAAATTAGTTCTTTTCAGATGGTTGGCTATTGTCAGCCTTTCAGAAAGTTGTTTACTCCTCATGTGTCACTTCTATAAAGGTGGTGCTTCCTTCCCCTCCCACTCCCCTTTTTTTTTTAACGTAGGCCTCAATATAGCTTAAAAGCTTGGCTTACCAATTTCACAGCTCCAAATTTTTAATGAAAGGAACCATATTTAGAATAGCTTAACATAGTCATTCATTATCTTTCAGTATCAGGTAAGCACAAAGTATGTTTAGTTTCAGTAATCATTACAGATCACAAAAAGCACTGAGTCTATATTAAACAGTAAGATACCATCCTTTCCTATGCTTGTAACATTAGCAATAGGAAAACAATCCACCAAGCCCTACACATGCATGCTTCCAGTGCTAGAGACTGCATAACACATGCTCAGACTTACAAATCCAGAAACAGCTTCAGCAAGATTACCTTTCTTTTTCCATCATGATCTGCACCGGGCTTAGCTGGTTACTTTTATTGCCAGTTCCCAGCTGCCCATAAGTGTTAGCTCCCCAGGCATAGAGCAAACCCTCATCTGTTAGTGCTAGTGTGTGCGCATAGCCACAGGCAATCTGTAAGTAAATGTATAAGCATTACTACTAAACAAAAAGAGAGATGACAAACAAAATTATCGCACACTTTACCTTACTCTAGCTGATGTTAAATACCTCGGGCATTCTTAATTTAACACTACAATATGTTATTTCTCAGTACTTAAAGCGAGCACAAAATCCATTAACTGTAGGTACCGGAAAAGTCCCAGCTTTATTAATGTTCATTGGTTACTACTAAATAATTTACTGTGCTCTTGCAAAGTCTCGCTAGCCTTTACTTGCTTTCAGTTGCAGACTCTTCACACAAAGAACAGTGATCATCACCATGTCTTGCAACTCTGAGATACTTTCAGAATTTGATATTTAGAATACTATACAAACTATAAGAGCTGCAGTTCAACAGCCAACAACCGTTCAACCCAAGTTATGACATGAAACTCCACAGAACCTTACTAAAAACCCAGGAAATCCCAATTTTTAGTTTCACTCTTTAGCTGGAAACAAACAAACCTAGCCAAAAACAAACAAAAAGCCCAACCACCAAACAACCAAGCCGACACCCATGACTCTCATTTTCCCTCTCCCCTTACTTATCACAGAATCATAGAATGGTTTGGGTTGGAAGGGACCTTAAAGATCATCTAGTTCCAGCTTCCCTGCCATGGGCAGGGACACCTTCCACTAGACCTGGTTGCTCAAAGCCCCATCCAGCCTGGCCTTGAACACTTCCAGGGATGGGGCATCCACAACTTCTCTGGGCAACCTGTTCCAGTGCTTCACCACCCTCATGGAGCTACTTCTGAAGGGCTAATTAGAATATTAATGTAGATTCTAATTTGAACATCTTGTTCCCCTTAATTTCTTGTCTTTGCCTAGCGCATGTCATTCATTCATCTTTGTAACAAAGATGCAACTTGTATTCATAACATTACTTACAGTTACACTAGCTAACTTTAAATAATTCAGAACATTTACAAAAGCAAGTATTTTACAGCTTACTTGCACCTCCTATATGCCTAAATAGGAACTAAAAAAATTCAATGTTTGAATTGTGAAATCTAGAAGCAGGTATAAGATTCCAAAGACACAGTTTTAGCAGATGCTAGCAACATGAATGCATTTTCATTTGTATGTTAGACATACCTGGAGTATGCACACACCATGTAACGCAGCCACTCTGCATGGTGTTAGTTGATTGCCATTGTTTCCAAGACCTAGCTGACCATTACCATTGTAACCCCAGCCATAAACCTGATTGCAAAAGGAAAACAAAATTAAACCACTGCTCTATAGAAGCACGAAACATTTAAGACTTAGCATCAAGAGCAAGTAAAAAATGTACATCTTATTAAAAAACTGTACACTGTTTCAAGATTAATATAGAGAAGGCAGAAAGATATTAAATATACTGCAATGACTGACTGTATTCAACTTTTCAATCCTGCATTCACCTTTTAAAAAAGCTTTCTAAAATATGTTTGTGTTTGAACTACTAGGAATATTGCACTAAACTTAACAGTATATCAAATATTTCCCATAGCCAGAAGATTTTAGTTGACTTTTACACCTTCCTTTCTCCTTATTACTTTTTCTTTCTTTCTTTAAAGAAAACAATAAATTAGTTGTTGTGATCAGCTGATTAGCTATAGGATTAGTTTAAACTAATTTTTCCTTTAGTTTTGTTATTGTGGACACATCAAGACAAATGTATACACAATGAAATCTCATCTCAACCTCAGGGACTTTTATAGTCCCTGCAGTCACAAAGAAATGCTACACTCTGAGTTTGGTGAAATATAGTAAAATTGAGGTTACAGTTCATACCTAGAAGCAAGATAGCACCATAAACATGTGAAACAGAACAGTTGCACAACACTTGGGCAACATTCAAAAGCTTGGTTTTGTTGCTGGCAATTAAGCAATGTGCTTAAGAACCAGGATCAGTCAGTGTATTCCTGCAGAAAGACTAACTATTTAATTGTGCATGCTTTCAAAAAGTCTAATTAAAGACATATGTTAAACAATCTACTGAAATAAGGAAGACAGACATGTTTAATACAACTGTTCAAATTCTTGCAGTTGCAGACTCAGTAAGAATTCTGTTCCAGTACAGCATTTAGCATAAGAAGTAATGCTTAGTGTAAAGACAGTATCTCCAGTTAATTGCAGAGTTTTCCTTAAAATGGTCTCACAGAAGTTATCAATATAACCCTATAATTTGAACATGCCATGTCAGCATTTCTCCGCGTTCAGACATTAACCTCATAAATTTGGGTAACAGAGAGAGAGAGAGAACGTGAGAATGCAGCAATGCTTACCTCACCATTGCTTACTACAGCCATGGAGGAGGTCTGACCGCAAGCAATGCCAACTACCATTTTACCCTGTAAACAGTTTGAAACTCTACGAGGAGTTGGCTGGTTTGCTGTAGATCCAGATCCCACTTGACCACAGTTATTATAGCCCCAAGCGTACAGCTGTCCATAAAAAACAAACAAACAAAAAGTTGCAGTATAAGTCTGAATTATAGTAATAAATTATAATCTTACTGTAGTCAGCATCAGACTGGGTAAACTATCCTATTTAACAAGCTAAAATGCTTAAAATTATTTTCAGCAGCTGAAAATTATAAACAGCAATAGGACTGATGTAGCAAATACGAACATAGTTCTTTTTTTAGCTTCTTGCTACAGAACCAGAGCATCTGACTACAAGAGGAAACAAAAGGAACATATTTCCATATAAATATTAGTCAGACTATAAGACAAAAGAGCACAGTGAGTGGACTGTCTTCATATAATACATCCATGATGTTGGAAAAACGAATGCAAGATCAAATGTCACTTGTTTCCTAGGCTGAACTCCCCAATTTACAGCTTTTCAGTTATCTTCGTAGAACTCTAAACCAGGTTATTTCTGGATTCTCATCATACCTCTTTTATGTCTTTCAAGAGCTATGAAAGGAGATGGTTTTGTCAGCCTATGTTTCACAGTAGCAGAACTCTCTTACACAATGGCCTTAACAAAAAAGCACCATCTCTGCCAGTTCAAAGTTTGCTAGTGGCAAACTAATAATAATAAAAACAAAAATATTGGTTCTTTTCATCTAGAAGTCCAGAAAACAGGGAAGTAGTTTGCTACCAAAAAAATATATAGCTTTGTATTTTTAGTTCATTCAATTTTTATTATGTGTATACACACCTATAGACTATTTCTGATTGTTCATCCGATGGTGCTTCACTCAGTTAAACAGTTTTGTCCTCTTAGAAATACCCAGCCACGGACATGCTAGCCAGTAGAAGCACACTGACAGAGACCCTAATGTGAAGTCTGCACACCCTTTGGTGCCAGAAGCTGCCTGCTTACTGTGACACCAAACCAAAAGTCGACCATTAGAAACAAACACCTCCCTTGTCACAAAAAACCAACCAAACAAACAAAACGCAAACCCACAACCCAACATCCAAAACCAACACCAACACAACTTATTTACCATGTCTAATATGAACAAAAGAAAGCATAAGTCCTTCGCTTATTGTTACTTATATTTGCTGGTTCTTTGAATCCTACATAATATTTGAAGATGCTCTATAAAATATCTTAATTTCAATGACATGGAAAAAATTGAGGTGGAGAATTTCAGAAGCTAAATCAAAATGCCAAAGAATTAATCAGTTTCCCCTCTCAGAGAAGCACAAATGTCTGCAGTCTTTTAAGTCTATCATTATTTTTTTTTAATTTGCACTGCATTAAAATTGCACTGAACCAACTGTACAAATAAATCATGACAAGTATTTCCACTAATAATTCCAACTTCAACGCCTCTCTGAAACTCTAGATATATCAAGTCACAATGGTCGTTGCAGCTAAATCTTTCTGTAAATAAACTCTACTCAACATATTTCTCTGCTTTTAGTATAATCAGTTCCGGTAAAGATAAAACCTCAGAGCACAAACAGACTAAGCTACTGCAAGGTACACTAGGGATGGATTTATAGTACATTAACTAGCCACAAAGATGAGCGAGCTGAAAATATCAACTCCATGGCAAATACAAACATTCTTCCCCCCTTCCATTGATATTTCAAGCATGTTACATTTATTACAACAGACAGCATGGCCATCACAAGCAGCTAACACACAGCAGCTGGTACCACCACCTTAACTAGTACATGAACATCCTTGCCTTCCCATGTGTAAACCAAATTTTATAGATTAGCCAAGTCAAACATGACAGCAGAAACATCTTTCCTAAGTGTACACTCTCCTTTCAGATACAACACAGATCACCTAAATTAACACAATGTCTCCTTCCTACCCTCAAAATACTGATTTGCTACTTTGTATTACCATTGCACTATGACTCCATACTGAATCAACAAACATGGCCAGATTACCAGAACAGAACGAATTGTAGTTTCTATTTTCATTGTTATGAAGGTTTTAAAATTGGAACTCTTCTTTTGTTAAAGCAGAGCTGAAACGAGGCTTTCCTCCATGCAGTAATATGCAACTCAAATCAGACACACACGTACACTGGTCAAATCTAGCTAACTGGAAACGAATTGTTTCTCATGACACATAGCCTTAAGTCATGTAAACCAACAGCATAAAGGAGACTGTGATATAAACCAAATGCTCTTTCACTGGCTACACACAAATGTATTCAGAGGTGTGCAGAGCAACATTCTTTCACAGTACCAGTGTGGAGATCATGAAGACTACAAAAAACAGACTAAAGGCTAGCAGTGAGTACAAATAACTCAATATACCCCTTAAATAACAGGATTGCAAGTAAATAAGTTAGATTCTGCACCTTACAAATCATTATTTCACCTGCATCACAGCTTTCTGGTCTCATCCTTGTGAGACATACAACAAACGAAAAGACACAAAAGTTTACTAGCTTTTTATTCTTGTTTTTATGGTTGGGGTCTTTTTGTTGGGGTTTGTGGGTATGGGGTTTTTTAACTTGTTTTCAAGTCCGCTCTTAAAAAGGACACCCTACTTTGAAGCAGCAGGAAGAAAAGGTTATGTTGTAACTACACTGTAGAGAAACAGAGAACTTCAGACTGCAAGGTCATCTGCACTATTCATTTCAAGGAGATTAAGGGATTTGAACAGGTTTCAACTTACATCCCCATCAAATGACAGCGCCATGGAATGATGAGAGCCACAGGCTACTTCCACCACTTTCTTTATTAACAGATTTGTGCAAACTTGAACAGGAGTAATGCCCTGATTTGTTGTGCCATTCCCAAGCTGGCTGTAACCATTATGCCCCCAAGCATACACTTCACCATCTGCAAAAATATTCAAGTTTGTGATAAAAAACACCAAAAATTTCAAGGAAGATAGACAGATTTCTAAGAAAGTGGAAAATGCTGACATTAAAATGAAAGGACAGTAACAAATTGTGGAACTATTACAAGAAGCATCTGTATACTAAAAAAATTATGTACTTTGTATATGACTTTTATATGTATATATCACAGTATAATCTCTAGATGTATTGTGGAAATACATGAAAGTGCACAGGTAAGGCTTAGCACATCATAAATTATAGAGAAAAACTCTACAGTTGCAACATAATGGAAATGTAACAGATATTTAATTTACCTATTACAGAATATATTCAGTTCCACTTAAGACCAGTGAGAACCCCTTAGTGTGCGTTGCCCACTTAATACCATTATACCTTAATCCATTCTTGTTAAGCGTAAGTAGAACTTAAAATCAGTAACTTATCTTTCTATACTAAATGTTAAGTTTCTACCTTCAGTGCAAAGTACAACATGGGGTCCACTTCCATAACTGAGACTGGAAATCTTCTTTCCACATAAGGCTTCTAATTTCTTTGGTACTATTGTGCTCTGATTATCTCCAGTTCCCAAACAATTGCTGCAATTCAGTCCAAAAACAAATACCTGAAAAACAGACAAAAACTAATTTCAAGTGATGTATAGTCAGGTATGCACAGATGTGGCAATATCCAGGTCTTCACAAAGGCAGGCCAGAGTTTTGTCATGAACTCTTAAGGGCTGGAGACTTCCCTCATGGAAGTTAATAAGCTCAAAAGTCAGCATGGGGACACTTTAGAAGGCAACGAGTCTGAATTCTTCAGATCTGTGCAGGCGTGGAAGCCAGGCTTCTCATTTGCAGGAACTGTACTAGAAAAAGTATTAAACTGTGAAAGCGGAAGACACCGCCTTTTTCTAAAAGAAGTTTGTAAAGAGCAGCTACAGCTGGGAGGCTCATCCTACAGGCAGCTTTGACAGGACTTAAAGAAAAAAAAATCCTACTCAACCCATTCTCACAAGAAACCCTCCCATTACCACATCCCAGAACTTCTAGCTTGTATTCTTTCAGCAGCACAACGCTAACTTGCATTGAGTTTCTGAATAATCAAAATCCACAGATAATCTTCTGCTTTATTGTTACTTAGCGAGCCATAACCTCATTTTATATCTTCATACCTGGAGCGCTTGCACTTAATTTCAAGCTACCACAACTTCTTTTGAATTCTGACTGTCTTCAAAAGTGCATGAAATCCATCCTGGCCTTTGTCATTTGTAAGTTTTCTAAATACTCCATCTATTTTGTCCCCATACAAAACTAAAAAAAAAAATTACAAGTTAAATCCAACATGTTTTGAAATACACAAATTTCACACAATGCTTTCAAGAACCTATTAATTTGCAAGTATTCAGTGGACTCTGAAAACAGATAATTGTAGAGTATATGCTCCGCTTTATTACAGCCTTACCTCATCATTGTGCGTTATATATATAGCTTCATTGGCTGAGGTACCAAATACGCATGCTTTCCGAATAGATGCTACTTCTTGAGGTGACAGTAAGGTAAATATTGGCCACTTTCCTACATCCACCATGATGCTGCTGTGTGTCATGATGTTTCTACAAGTAAGATGACATTGCTGTAATAAAAACAAAAGTTTATTAAAAGGCCTATTTTGCATTTTCACCAACAGGCAATAAGATAATTTCCTTTAAATAAAAGGTACATGTTGTGTCTCTGAAAGTATAACATTCTATTCTATATGAAATATGTAATCATACTTCCATGTATTAAGGTGAACAAATAGCAAGTCACTGGTAAGACATTTGAAGAACAGATCTTTTCTTAATAGGATATTTAAGTAAACCATACAGTTCAGTAGAGCTGAACATCTGCTGCTCTGCAAGCAAACTTATTAAAAGCTTGTGATCTGGCAAATATCCACTGGTGACAGAGTGGATTTCTGAAGGAATTTTCAGAGGGGATTTCAACTGAAATTCCCATTTATAAAATTTTCACTTGTGAAATTTCTTTGTAGTCTTACAACCTATATATGCCATGTAAGCAAGCTGTTGATGTATATGTGAATCTTGCAAAAAACCCCAAAGCTGGGGCTGTTGTGCATATGACCCAAATCTGCCACGTCTTGCATAATCAAAAACAGTTATTATGGTCAAAAACTATTTGTGAGAGCACAAAAGCATGAGATAAACTCATGCATTCATACAATTAAGCACTGAAACACATCGGAAAAAAGTGATTAAGTGAAATTGTCATAATCTGTTACTTAGAAACAAGCCGGACCACACCAAAATCTGGAAACATGACTGGGTATAGATATCATCTGTCAATGAACACATGTATACAATCCATCCTTCCACAATACTTATTCTGCCCAGTTTCCTCAGGGCAGTTGCACCAGTTCAAGAACAAAGCTGACAGTCAACACAAACCTACAGAGCTTACTTAGGCTTTCAATGCCACACATGAAAACCGTAACATTACTCATACCCTGAAGGGATTCTGTCACTGACAATCTATGATCCATGCTCAGGGTATCAGTGAGTTTTGTGAAATCTGAAAAGCACTAGGTGGGGATTTCCACAGAATGTCAGTGACACGATACAAATCACAATAAACCATTAACAAAAAAAAAATGCAGCTAAGGAACCATTCAATGGGTAAGAAATGCAGTCTCTATTCAGATGCCATCCTCTCATCAACATTTAGTTCTTTCTTTTCATTTGTTTGCTCTAGCCCTATCCCATCCCCCTATTCTTTGCTCTGTTGCTTTCAAGTCAGGCTTCTTCTTGATGATGCCTGGGTATCAGATATGAACAACAGTGAGAACACACGACAGCCTCTTTGCTTCTGATGCTTGGTTCTCAAAACTGTGCTGACAGCCAAGACACGGCTTCAGAAAGCTATTCAAGACCAGCAGTTAATCCTAAAATACAGGTTGTTCAGCGCAGATGTTTTTTGGAAGAAGGGGTTTATTATTATTATTTTTTAAAGTCTGAGAAACACTTAAGTCACAGTGGAAATACATGTACAAAAAACCTCAACACAAACAAACACCAGACTTGTCTCCTTACCAGATTTTGTAACCTTGCTCCAACAAACTCAGCTCTGCTCTATAGGCACCTCTCTCACCAAGAGCCTGACTTCACTCTACATTTCATATTTGAAGCAGGTCTTGAAAACACCCAAAGTCTCCAGATGGCATATTTGCAACAGACTTATTTGTAGAAGAGCTTCTGAAGTCTACCTGATGCCAAGACCACAGCATATTCTACACAGCTAAACAGATTTGAATGCATTTAAGCCTTCTTACTTTCTAGTCCAGTTATAAACTCAGGCTAGTTAGCTGCTAAGATTTGTTACCTCACTTTGGCAAATCTTCTAACGTATGACAATGTCAATCGATTAAAAGGAGACAGCAATGACTTGTTCTTTTGAGCAGACCAAGTAATTGTCCCTTCTAACTTCATGTATTTACTTTGCCCATAGAATATAAAATTGGCAGGGCACAAACACCTCATAAACTGGACATTAGGAAAAATATTTTCTTCACTGAAGTTCTTTTCAACACATCCTGTCAATTTTAAGACATGAAGACAAATGTTATTTTGATGGAGCATGTCCTGATAAATTAACATAAACAAGTTTTACAGCACCCTGAGAACCTTTTCTACTCTAAAGGTAACTGGTTTAAAATGTGCTACTTTATCTCTCCCTTACTGATCTTTGCACTAGGTCTTTAATCCTCTTGACTTATTCTCCACTACTGCACGACTCAGTTAACTCTCGGACAAAATCTATGTGAGTTACACTGCATTTTCCATACCTCAAAGCTCAACTGGATATCTTGTCAGACAAACTAATAGCAGTAAACAAAAGAAAAGCTTTCAAGCACACAAGACTTTCCAGATTAGACACGAGCAATGAACTTCATTCACAGACGAAGAACCTTATGATTTTTGACAGACGTAACACTGCTTTATTTAAAACAATGCTGTATATTTCCAATTTGAATTGTCACTACAATCCTTCAAAGTAATTTCAAGAGTTTTCCCTAAAAGGTTTTTAATGACAACTCATCTGCCACTGGCAGGCTAGTTTCTTTAATAAATCACAATCCTAAATTATCTTCAGGTTTCGCAACCAATAAAAGATCACAAAAATCCTTAAAACCAACCAAACAACATAAACCATCTGTTGCCTTTTATATAATGTGTATTGTTTCTCTCCAAACATACAACTTTTTCCCATCCTCTACAGATACTAAGTATTGTCCTTAAATGCTGCCATTTGCTGGAGTACCTATCATCATTCAGCTGCAACATTTTCACAGTAGCAACAGCAGCTATTTTTGTTTATGCTCCTCTCTAAATGAGTGACACAACATACAAACCTGAAAGTTCTAGGGTTTATAAATGGGCTACTGTTTCTTAGCTTTAACTGTGCATAGAAAGCTGTTTCAACAACTTATTCTCCATTTTCTGCAGAAATGCCCAACCTAGGCACAAGCATCACCTTTTTCCACTCTAAAGATGGATTCATTAACCACCTTAGCCACTTTCCTAGTTTTCCAATAAAAGTTCTAGTTGTCACAGGAGGGAAAAAAAGGTCTATAGTGGAAAAAGAAGTATTTGGGGAATACATACTTATATACAGTACTGTAAAGGAGAGATGTCAGTAAAGTAACTCATTATCAGAACAGAAGCCAAATTAATTTTAGCATCCCCTGCAACATACTGTACACTTTCTAAGAACGGTAGACAGTCTGCAATATTGTGACTGACCTCTCACACGAATCACATTCGAACTTCATCCTTGTGCAACATTTGCCTGAATATGGGGGGAAAGGCTTGCACAGACTTTCTTCTGGGCAAATCCTTGCTAGAGAAGGCTGATCTAGGGACTTCAGTCATGTTGTTGCAAGCAGCTCCACAAAGAAACAGTGTCCTCTCACCCTTCCCATACTGCATCAGTAAGAGAACTAAGTTTATTGTTTACTTCTCCTGATAATCACATATAGACTGGACTCTGCTATATTACATACTATGCAACCACTACACCTTAACTGAAAGTTTGTAAGAGCCATGTAGTAGCACATGTACCAGATGGAGTCCAAAGTAATGAAGTTATTTTAATCTGTATGCAAATAGCTGTCTCAATATATTAGCTCTCAAGCTATTATTTAGATTTGTCATGCAACATGGCAGCAGCAGTTTTAAGGAGTATCTGTCACTTACATATCAACATCTAGATTTTAAGTTAATTGCAATTTTAAAAAATTATTACTATAAAAGTTATAAGCTTAAACTTGGTGCTCTGGTAGACAGTTGCTTTTAGAAACACCACATGTCACTGCTTTTAACTATCTTTTCATTTCTGCTGCATGATTCAGTGATAAACAACTATACACCATGCAGCTCTATTTCTGCTGCAGAACTAACCAGCAGAGGGAGCTTCTATAATATCAGCACCACCTCTTCTAACTGCTTTGACCTCTTTGAAGTTATCCAACAATTACTGTATGCAAACAGGAACAGAAACAAAAGATGATTGTTTGAATTTCAGTGAGGCTAAAAATACGCAAAAAAGGATGACTTGTTGAGAAGGAAACTGAACCGGCTACATATTGTGATAAAGAGAAATTGAATTTGGAGCAGTCACTAACAGTGAAAAAATCTAGATCTGCTCACAAAAAAGCCACATGCTTTCAGAGACAGAAGTCCTTCAAAAGTTCTATGCTAAACTACTGCATATGCATTCAACTTCTCACTAGTCTGCTTTCTAAATAAGCAGCATGCAGGCTGATTCTCAGCAATACATGGAGGAAAACATGAATCCTCATCTTAAAAAACAAAAACTGTTTAAAAAATGTTTTGTTAAAGGATTTCAAATAAAATTTTACAGAGTTTATAATTCAGCTAAACAAATCCATGCTGCAGAGAACAATAGCCAAATATGACATCCTACCAGGAAACAGTACCAATTGTCATTGCAACAAAACACTATAGTTAACTCCTTGAAGACTATCCCTTATTTGTAAAGACTATTTGAACACAATTGTACGTTTGTTTGTTTCACTCTTTCCTCAGGCTCCAATGCTGCAGTTTGTTCTAGCTCGGCAGACTTACTCCTGCACAGAAAGAAACTGCAGGCTCAGGCCTTCACTTCTCCTAATTGTCTACGGGAATTATAAACAGCAGTGATAACACAAAAGCTGGGATATTTGGCTTTAGAACAACAAGAAACGTCTGTCACACTTGATCCTTTTTTAATTTTAAGTACACCTCAAGCAAGAAAAGTCAAATTCTAGACATGCTAATCTCCCTCATGTTTTCTCCAGTTTTTGTTTTTTAATGTCATATTTCAGTATTGAGAAAAAACAGGGAAACATACATACTGTTGACATTAATCAGATGTGTGAACCAAGTGATTTTATTGCGGCTTTCTCCCTGCCAACAAAAAGATATTGAACTCCCTGAAATCACGTGCCTTACCTTACTTTCCTTAGACCTTACATAAGGCAAGATTTCTATGACAAAATCTGTGTTCAAACCCCTGCGTGATTTATTTTTGGATGTCTTTTATGAGTAATACAGGGAAACAAAAACGTGCTGATCTAAGAACTCACAACCAGACCTCCTATTTGCTTTGAGTAAGCAGCTGAAAGAGATACAAGCAAGCAAGAAGCACTATGTACATTAATACTATTAACCAGGATACTGCTTTAACCATACAGAAAAAAACCCCTTAGAGTAGGATGACAGTCATCCATCCACCATAACAAGATTATAATCACAATCAATCTGAGCAATTACTGCAATTTACTGAACCTATTCTCTCAAGACATCTTCTAAAGCAATATCTATATTTTATTCTAATGCATACAGAGACAAGTATTCAAAGGAAAACATTCATTTTAAGGCTCCAAAGAATCACTGCATCTTCCAATCACTCTTTTTCCTAAAAAACTTTGTGCTCCAAAACCATTTCCATTTAGGATGTTTAGGACCTTTTTCTCATGACCCCACCCCTAGCTTAAACAATTATAAGCCCATTTTACCTTTTGTCAGTATACAACAGCATGCTTTCCGAAAGGTCACTTAAACTGTCTAAACTAGAACTCTGAAAGTTCCTTTAAAAAAGTAAATACTCCTTTAATAGTTAATTTAGAACGGTATTAAAAACTGAAGAAACACTAATTATTTATATAAAGCCCAGCGAGGAGAAAAAAAATGTTAAGAGCCTTGCTTTTTCAGTAAGCTAGATGTCAGCCTTCAGGAAGCTGACAACAAAGGGAAGGATGAACTGAAACACCATGAATCAGAAAAAAAAAAATCAAAACCAAAAACAACAACAAAAACCAAACCACACACACAACTGTAAGAAAATATTGTGAGCTGTGCCAAGCAGGAAGAGAGACTTTCAGAGAGCTGCACAAAGCTTTGTGGGAGAAATTCACGGGCAGACCAAGAGAAAGTCACTCGGACAACGACGCCCAAGCAAGCCCTGCTGACGTGAGAAGGACCCTTTCCCCATCCGGATGATTAGCACCAGCTTGATAGACCCTCGCCGGGGCCTCCGCGGTGACCTCCGTCCAGCCGCTCCCCACCGCCGACAGCTCCCGCCCCCGCCGCCGTCAGAGCGCCCCGACAGAACCGCCCGGGGCGGGAGGAGCCCGCAGCCCCACGCCGGGGATGCCCAGCCCGCGGACTGCCGGGCACCGACCTGGCCCTGCGCGCTGCCCCGCCAAGCGCTCCTCACCCGGCCGCTGCGACATCCCCCGGCAGGCTCCCTGCGGCCCCTCTGCCCGGCGTGCTGGGCGCTGCCGCTTCTTTCAAGGTGCCCCTCCGGCAGAGCCGGTGCCGTCACGGCCGTTAGAGCCGTTAGGACCGTTACAATCTGCCGGCGCCTACCCCGCCGCGCGCGCCGCACGCCGAGTAGCCGAAGGGGTGCGCAGCGCGCGCCAGCCCCGCCCACGTGACAGCAGCGAGAGCGGGGAGAAGGCGGGGCAGGCGGGGGGGCGGGGGGAGGGGGGGCTCAAAGAGGCGCGTCACGTGACGCCAAGCCTCAGGCCGGGGAGGAGCCTCCCGCTTGACCGTTCGCGCGCGCCGTCACGTGGCCGGCGGTAGGCGGATCTTCGCCCTCTTTCCTCACCTCCTATTGGGCGCTGTGAGTATGACCACGTGACTCCTCGTTCTCCCGCCCGGCGGCGCGAGCACAGTTTCCTCAGGCGCCGTGAGGGGCGGTGGGGGGTGCTCTGCAGGTTTCCCCAGACCCCTCGGCTGCGGCTGATGTTCCGGCACATCCCCCCCGCCCCAGCCGGCGTCTTCGCAGCCGTCGCCCTGAGGGCACTCAGACGGGCCCGGGGGCTCGTCTCCCCGTGCCGGTGGCTCGTGTGAGGCCTCGGGACGGGGCGCCGCGGTCGGCCGGGCCCAGCGAGCAGCTCCGCGGGCTGGTTGGGCTCGGAGGGGTCTCGGCACGGGCTGGCTGGCGGGTATGGCCGGATGGCACCTTTCTGCCCCCGCATCCTCACTGGTGTGAAGCTGAGGGGAAAAGCCACAAAGGTGATTAAGGGAGTGGAGCTTTTCCCTTATGAGGAGAGGCTGAGGGAGCTGGGGCTCTTTAGCTTGGAGGAGACTGAGGGGGGTGACCTCATTAATGTTTATAAGTATATAAACGGTGAGTGTCATGAGGATGGAGCCAGGCTCTTCTCAGTGACAACCAATGATAGGACAAGGGGCAGTGGGTACAAACTGGAACGCAGGAGGTTCCATTTAAATTTGAGAAGAAACTCTCATGGTGAGAGTGCCAGAGCACTGGAACAGGCTGCCCAGGGAGGTTGTGGAGTCTCCTTCTCTGGAGTCATTCAAAACCCGCCTGGACGCCTTCCTGTGTAACCTCATCTGGGTGTTCCTGCTCCGGTGGGGGGATTGGACTAGATGATCTTTTGAGGTCCCTTCCAATCCCTAACATTCTGTGATTCTGTGAAAACGAGGTGGGGTTGCCACCAGCCCAGGCTTCCTGCCCTGACCACAGTCAGATAGAATCTTGCAGGGCTGTGGCAGGATCCATGCTGGTTATATATAAGCCTAGTGCTTGTATCACCAACAGAGACAAAGAGGTCATTATCACACTCTTTTTAGCCCTCATCAGGTCAGACCTGGAATGCTGTGTTTGGTTTTGGTCTGTGCTATACAGGCTGGAGAGGGTCCAGAGAAGGGCCACAAAGATGATCAAAGGACTGAGAAGCTGCCATACAAGGAAAGGCTGAGAGAACAGGACTTGCTTAGCCTTAGGAAGGCTTAAGGGAGACCTTATCACCATCCATGTTCCAGTATTTGAAAGGTGGCTACAAAGAAGATGGAGACCCTCTTTTTACAAAGAGTCACATGGAAAAGAGGAAGGGCAATGGGTACAAGTTATTCCTGGGAAGAGTCTAATTGGATGCAAGAGGGAAAATTTTCAGAATAACAACAATCAGCCATTACAATAATCTCCCCAGGGAGGTGGTGGATTCCCCAACATTGGACATTTTTAAGATTCAGCTGGACAGGGTGCTGGGCCATCTTGTCTAGACTGTGCTTTTGCCAAGAAAGGTTGGACCAGATGATCCTTGAGGTCCCTTTTGACCTGGTATTCTATGATTCTATAATTGCAGATCAAGTAGAAGACAGAGCTGTGGGGGAGGATCCAGGAAAGGGAAGATTGGAGACCAGCCCTCCCAAGAGAGCTCTTTTGTTACACAAAGTTGTTACCAGGAAATAACTTCAGTTTTTCTAAAATTTACTTATTTTCCTGACTGTGCACAGGGTCAGAAGGCAGCTGGGGCTTGCAGTGAGTGGGAAGCTGATCGATCTGAAACACAAAGCAGTAGGGTAGAGCCCACTGGAAGTATCAATCTGTCTTTGGGGGTGGTCAATTTAGGAGAAAGCTGTTTAAAGAAGAAATTAAAAAAAAAAAAAACAACACAAAAAACCAAAAAACCAATTTCCATTCCTGGGAGTCATATGTGGATGGGTTGCTCTGAGAGTGAATCAATTATGCTGAAGAAGTTCTGCCCTGAAACACGAGACAAGGAAAGCACAGCAGTAGGTCCAGGGTCAAAATAGATTTTCCATGGCAAGTTCCTGCTTGCTGTGCTGTTGAGTGACTTTAGCTGGCATCAGGAAGGCACTGCTGAATAGGTTGAACAAATTCTGGAGCAAAAAAAGAAAAAGGCATAAATAAGAAGATATGTGGAAAAGTGTCATCAGAGCCTCCACGGGAAGCCCTAAAAGGGCCGGAAGGGAACACACACAACACTTTTTTTCTGCTTGTGTTTGTGGTTCTGCAGAGGAATCATCTGTCAAGAGCAGCTGCCTTTCCTGACATTGCTAGGAAATGGTGCGAAGGTGGAGCTCTGTAAACAGAACTTTGATCCTATTTAATACTGTATAACAGACGCGCTTAGTTATGATATACAGACACCCGGTTGTTTTAGCAAGTACTGCAACACAAGCCTCCGGTCAGGTTTTTTATTCATGTGCTTTAAGTTTCTTGTTGTTACTTATCACTAATTAGTTTTTACAGTGTGCAATAAGTCCTTCAGCAGTAGTTGCAGGCAGCTGATACTGTGTCTGAGCTTGACAATCAGCTGAAACAGCTAAAAAGTGCTCTGGGTGGAGCGAAGGTAATTTTATAATCTCATGAACATCTAGTTTCAGTTATTTTAAATTCAGTTTGGCTTCTCGTAAAAGCCAACAATAACAAGAAGGAACCTCCCCCAATCATTTTTTTTTCTAGAAGGAAAAGGGATATGAAACCTTATATCCATCCTGGGAAAGTTATAACAGATTGGAAATGTTATGAAAGCATTATATAGGCCAACCAGGCAAAGCCATGATATTCAGAGACAAGTTTTGTAGAATAAAAGGAATTATTATAGAATCGTAGAATCATTTTGGTTGGAAGAGACCCTCAGGATCAGAGTTCAACCATAACCTAACCCAACACTGTCTCTAAACCATGTCTGTAAGGACCTCATCTAAACACCTTTTAAACACCTCCAGGGATGGCGACTCCACCACTTCCCTGGGCAGCCTGTTCCAATGCCTGACAACCCTTTCTGTGAAGAAGTTTTTCCCAATAACCAATCTAAACCTCCCCTGGTGCAACTTGAGGCCATTTCCTCTCGTCCTATCACTTGTTACCTGGGAGAAGAGACCGACACCCTCGATGCTCCACCCTCCTTTCAGACAGTTGTAGACAGCGATCAGGTCTCCCCTCAGCCTCCTTTTCTCCAGGCTGAACAGCCCCAGTTCCCTCAGCCGCTCCTCATCAGACTGCTTAAGATAGTATACAGATAACGTGTGTAACTTGTTGCTGGCTTCAGTGGGTTAGCTCAGATGCTGATCCCTCTCTTAAACTGATAGTCTCAGTTTACATCTGATAACAGTAGCAGGTGACTCTGAAGTGCTTTTCTCATGTGACCAAACTGGCAACATTTGGGATTCAAAATGAACAATAACATGGCTTGGAATTACACCCCAAACCCTAATGCAACCTGAACCAGTGGTTTCATTCCTAAGTATATGTTGTTGAAACTGGAGATTACAAAGGTGTGCATAGTCATAGATAAATCCAAGTTTAGGAGAATTTATAAACTTGTCAGTTGCAGATTAAAGAGTCTCTTTTTCTGCAGCTCTGTAAGTCACCACAGTGAAGAATCACGGTGGCAACTGTCAGTGACCTGTCAAAGGACATTAAAAGAAGAAAGCTCTTCAAAGTGTTTCTCTTCTCCTCATTCAGTGTTATTTTTTCCATCAGTTGATTAACTTCTAATTCGAACTGCAGAGTCCTAGGATACTATGCCAGCTAAATCCGACAGGAAAACAATCTGGAGCTAAATGTCACCTTCACGGAACTGGCGTCTTATTCCAACTCTCTTCTGCAGTCTTACCGTCAGCTTTCTATGGATGTGAAAGAACAAGTACACAAAAATATGTACAGCCGTTGTTCAGCAAAACCTGTTTCAAAGTGATCCTGCTGCAAAAGGATGCCAAAGGCCTGAGGGCGCTAAGTCGTCCCCTAATCAAAGCGGGAGCTCTGACATCTGCGGTTTGGCAGGAGCTGATTCCCCTGGAGTAGCTTTCCACTGAGTAATGTGTGGGATAACAGTGACACCCTGTGGCCAGCCAGATAAAGTGCAATTTCCGAATTTTCACAACTTAACTTTGCTTTCATCCGTTTTTCCAGGCAGAAAGGTAGTAAAGATCAGTTTGTAGCTTTCATTCTTGTTGATAATTTCCAGTATCTTTTCAAGACATTTCCTTTAGTGTTTTAAAATATCCTAAACGAAGACAAAAACTAAGAGCAAATGATCATGCAAAACCCCTGCATCTGAGGCGCACTGAGAGGGAGACTCCACTGTTGATCTGGAACTTGACAAGTTGTACAAAGGGGATGGAGTAAAAGCCTTTTTGGCACACATAAAATTTATATTTTTGTGTGTACCCATTTTTTTATCTTTTTTTTTTCCTTTTCAATTAGAAACATAAAGAATAATGGAAGAATTGAAATGAAGGCATTCAAGATAGAGCTGTGTTTTAACTAGTTTCTACAGTGAAAACAGCGTGTATGCAGTATGTAGCTTAGATTCATGTATGACCTAAACTGGGACAGAAACCAACCATAAGAGTAAGAGCTAATGAATAGTCTTGGAAAAGGGAGTGATCGTGTTAGGGTAGGTAAGGAAGCCAAAGAAGCTCAGTTTTGAATTACCCTGAGGAGGAGACAAATCTGAAATGTCAAGAGTCAAAGAGGAAGAGATCTGTAAATTTAAGACATAAGAAGAAGGACCCAGAATGAGAGTTCCGGTGGTAGAGACAGAGGAGTACAGAGTATTGCCATTTTATATGGGAAAAACTAAAAGAATTTGGGTAGCACTTGAATAAATGAGCCTCCAGAGAGGACGTGCATCCTAGGGAAGTTCTAAATATCTTTGGAAATTATAAATTCAGAGACTGGAGTAAAAATATTTATGAAAAATACAGTCGTATACACAAGATGTAGTAGTTCACACATCAAAGCAAAGTGGGAAGTTTTCCTTTCCTCATTAGCTGTTGCAACACCTGCCAGCTAAGGGATGAGGGCAAAGTCTTTGCTCTGTGTTGTGTTTCTCCACATCTGCATCACTCTCAGGGTGCAGTGAGGGCTCCCAGCAGGGCATCAGGGCAGGGTCTGGCAGCCAGGACCCACCTCATTGCCCCCAGCCCTAGGCATCAGGCACCTCCCTGAGAAAGGGGATGATCTGCGGCTTTCACATGCCTCTGATCACGTCTTTGGCCACTGCATGTCTAATGGAAGAGGCAGAGCAGCAGTGGCTGGGCAATGCCTGTGAGGCCACTAATGGAAAGTGCTTTGCACTAATAAAAGAGGATAGAGGTGCAACTTGCTTGGAAGTTTCTGCCTTGCTTTTGGGGATACTTTTGGTAGTTTGGTAATGTGTAATATGGGGCGCTGCCTTCTCAAGCAGCATTTCTGGTGGACTCAGCTGCACCTTTGCCACACGATTAACACTGATTTCCAGTGAATTGGTTAGAATTAGACCCACCTGCTTCAGAGCTCAGCCTGGTTTGGTGTATGGCATCACAGCCATGAAGACTATCTTGACAACCATGCTAACAGTGTCACGGTCTAACCCTGAGTTGTCATGGTCTCCCTGTGGAACCATCAGCTATTGGCTTGTTCTCCAAAGCCTGTGTCTCATGTCCTACTGCAGGTCACAGAATCAGATTAATAGAATCATAGAATGGTATGGGTTGAAAGGGACCTTTAAAGATCATCTAGTCCAATCCCCCTGCCATGTGCAGGGGGTACCTTCCACTAGACCAGGTTTCTCAAAGCCCCATCCACCCTGGCCTTGAATGCTTCCAGGAATGGGGCATCCACAATTTTTCTGGGTAACCCGTGGCAGTGTCTCACCACCCTTATTGTAAAAAAAGTCCTCCTTATGTCCAATCGAATTCTACCCTCTTTCAGTTTAAAGTCTCTTTCTTCCTCCCATCTGTGGCCCATGGAGTGAGGGCAAAATGCTTTGACAGTGAATATAGTGTTTGGAACAAAATTCCAGTTACTGGAATATTTAGGGCATGGGGAGGAGGGGGGATTCTGTTCTGCAGTACTAGTCCTGATTATTACTCTTGGTGGTGAATATCTAGGCAACAGGCGATTGCATGCCTAGCAAACAGGAAAAAAAAAAAAAGAAGAAAGAACTGAAATTCTATGAAATTATAAATGGAATTAGTGGCTACTGGCTTTGCTTCTGTGAATTTGGAGACAAGAAACACGAGGCAAGAACATTTGTACTGCCCATGTAAGACATAGCTGGGGTAGGGGCTGTCCTCATCTCTGAACACAATTTCTGAATTATTTAGCTTACGGCCTTTCTGCTCTGGCAATAGATTCACTCAGAGCTCATCTCATCTGCTTTTACTTTCTTTTCTTTCATTCTTAAACAGACTTGCAATTGCTCCCATGTATTATTTATTGGAAATACTATGCTTTTAGAACATAGCTGTGGGTGGAACAGACTCTGTGGGCACAGTTTGTACCCCATATTTGGACTAATTGTCAGGAAGAAAGAAAACAGGCTGCAGTTCAATACGCAGGGTATGAGAATGTAAAAAAAAAAAGAAAAAAGACTTCCCTCTGTTTGCCCATGAATTACTCTGTTCTGTGCCATAGAACACCTGAAAGCAATCCTCAGTAAAACTGTAGCCTAGTTGCATGCTTTTCTTTTTTTTTTTTTTTTTTTTACAGAAGCAGCCTACTTCTGTAACGTCAGAGAGTGATGCAATAAAGACTTCATCACATCATATTTCAAATACTCTGTTATTGATCAGATGGTAGAATCTCCACCCTTGCTCCCTGTATCTATATTTTAGTTTACTTAAAAGAAATTTCAGTGCTATAAATGTCTGATTAGGTGAAACAGGTGCGTACCACAGCCTCCTATCAAGCCTTAGAGAAGATGAGCAGTAGCAAATGCAAGAGAAACATGAAAAGATAGAGACAATTCACTCGACCCAGCGATAGATCAAAAAATACCAACTACATTGATCTTAAAGTACAATGCAATATGGGGAATAAAGTTTTCCCCAAATGGAGAACAAGCAGATTAAGTAGCCAGAAAACAATTTAACTTATTTTTTAAAAATGAAGAACTCAGACAAATGGGTAACCCTCGGGCAGCAACATGCACTGCAGAGCGTGCACACAGTTCCCTGAAGGATCAGGATCCGCTGCACATAGTAGTTCTCTTTTTTTATTTTCAGCTAGAGTTCTTCTTGGCCTTTTTCCATTTATAGACTGGTTTCAGAAAAGTTCACACATGAACCTATACTGCGTGATTTATCACATGCATGCTGGCGCATTTATACCATTTAATAACTCTGCAGCAACTGCTGTAAATAAGCATTAGCTTTTGAATTAACCTAAAGCCTGGCCCTAGCAACACACCTTACCTGTACACAAGCTGCACAAAGTTCATGGAGGTGCCACCCAGCTCCATGGGTTAACTATGGGAAGGACATGTGTCACAGAAATATCTTGCAAAACATGGTCTGTAGGACCCCTTGTAATCCCAAGCGGCCTGTCTGGGCTGGACTCCTCATTCTCTTTTGTTTCTCAATTCATCTTTCCTTTCTTTAAAAGGCGGAAAACTGACACATCTTGCCCCCAGGGTAAGAAATATGCTTCTGGTTGGCCACCAGTGGCTTCGTCACTGACCAGACAGTCCCTTCCACACCCTGAACTTCATCCCCAGCGATGGTGACTTGCGACATGGAGACGTCGTGTGGAGACCATAGCTGGGGAAACCACATCTCCCACAGACACGTGGAAGTCCCCCGTGGTCCCGGAGAAGCATAGATGAATCACATTTCTTTCTTCATCCTCAAACAAAGGTGGCTGGAGAGCAGCTCAACGTTAAAGCCCCAATGTGACATTTACAGCTGCTTTCAGTTCTGTGCACCTCTGAGCAAAACCCAACCAATAAAGAAGGTAAATACTGGCTTTGCTGGGCCCCTGCCTGGCTGCCACAGCCGCTCTTGCACAAGCGACTCTGGGAGCTGTTTCAGCAGCACATTTTTGCCTCTAGCGTGTAAAGTTCAAGTGGTGCTGTCTTGCTAAACATTTTTCCTTTCTTTCAAGAGATTTTTTTACCCCCTCAGCCACAGATAAAAGTCTTTGCTTCAGTAAATACCTTGATGTAAAGAATTTTATAGCTTTTCACCCCAGGGGAAGCGCTCTGACTGGTCATATTTCAATGAGACATTAAAAAACCCCTGCTTGTGTGCAATATTTTAAATTGCTGGTTTTACCATCTGCATTACAGGTAGTGAAAGCTGATGCTACGGAGATCAGTTCTATACCTTCTACCATAAGACTGGCAGAAAAACTGTCAGTTGTCTTATTGCTCATGTTTAAATCCACACCCTTGAGCTGTGATTCAGCAAATTCCGAGAGCAACTCTGGTCTGAAACCCGGGTTCCTCCTTGTTCTGTCCTGCCAGGGGTGGATTTCCCCTAGAGAAGCCAATGAACAAAAGCTCATTTATTTCTGTATGCAATGAGGAAGAAACTTGCTCCACCATTTCCCCACCTCTTCCTGCAGGATGTTGGCTCCCTTCTGCACTGATCACTTCAGGTCGCAAATGAAAATGGAAGTTGGTGGCAGCGGAGCTGGGATATAGAAATAGTTGTTTCCAAAGGCACTCCCTGGCTCTGCTCCACACCTCATAAATAATAACTCTCACCTCGTTTTAGCTACGAAGAGAAGCAAAAGCAAGCTGCCTGTGTCTTTCTTCAGCAAACCTAAGGTGCTCTCTTGGAGAGGCAGAACTGAGCACTGTCGTTAACTGATATTATCAAGGAAATACGCTTGCTTTATTTTTTTGGCTGCAATTTTTTTGCCAGGCTTGTGACAGCATCTTGATGGGGAAGCTGATCTCCAAAGACCGTCACGAAAGAGATGCTCGAGTTGTCATGCTAGGGCTCGACTTTGCTGGCAAATCCACCCTTCTATACAAACTGAAGAGCAGCTGGGCTGTGGAGACTAGCCCAACGGTGGGCTTCAACGTGGAGTCTCTGCAAACACCCTGTCGCGTCTCCTTCACCCTCTGGGACATCGGTGGACAAGGCAGCCTGCGGGCAAGCTGGCCTGACTACCTGGAGGACACCAACGCCCTCATCTTTGTGCTTGACAGCACGGACACAGCCCGGCTGCCCGAAGCAGTGGCGGCACTGGAGGAAGTGCTGAGCTACCCCAGCATGGCTGGTGTCCCCATCCTCCTCCTGGCCAACAAGCAGGAGGTGCCGGGAGCGCTGGCTCCCGCCAAGCTGGGGGAGAGGCTGCAGCAGGGGCGGCTGGTGGGGCACCGCTGGGTGCTGCGGGGGTGCAGCGCCCGCACTGGGCAGGGCCTGCAGGAAGCCCTGGCCGTCCTGGGAGAGCTGCTGCGGGGTCTGGAGCAGACGTCCTCGTCCTGAGAGCAACCCTGAGGCTTGGGGCAAACCTGAACCTCAGGCAGAGTTTTCCCACTCGTTGCTGCCCGCAGGTTTGCCGTAGATGATCCTAGCTTCCATGTGCCCCCTAAACTGGGCACACCTGCACTTGGCACATGCCACGCAGAGAAACACCCATCCGCTTGCCACCAAAACCTCTTGCCACCAGGAAGACCTCTGAGCAGAACTCCCATCTTGGAGCATTTTTTGTTCCGTCTCTTGGACTTCCATCACTGGCCACAGCTTTTCTCACAGTCACCAGGCTCTGCTCATCCACCGTGTTTGTGTCCAGTGCTTCAGCAGGGATGTTTTTTGCCAGAGCAATATAAATTACACCAGAAATGTGCACAAGAGACGGGGGCGTTATTTTCTTTCCGTGGCTCTCAGCCCCAGTGCAGCTATCCTGATGGGCTGATACCCACAGGGTGGGGTTTGAACATGCTCCATGGTGCTTCTTGGTCAGCTCGAATCACACGTTCATCCGCTAGAAAATCAGCAGCTGCTAAAAGGGAATGGCTGAACTGGAGCAGCGTAAGCAAAGGACTTTGAACAACCGACAGCTAATTGGTTTTAATGAGACATCTACGGATATAATCTTCGAGCCATGGATGTGAGTCGGGATTGGATGGCATAATGCTGTTCAAGGATGTGTATATATAAATTTCTGTATTTCTTGGTTTGGGTCCTTCTGTTCAATTGTTATATTTATCAAATATTGATTTAATGAAAGTTGTACCTCATTTTCCTTGGATTATATTTAAATATAAAGAAATAAAACCTGACTCCTAGATGCTTGGAAACACATCTGCATGACCAGTCAACCTGTAAATATCTTCATGGTGGCCTTAACAGCTGACATGAAGCCCTGTTTCTCAGACTTTTGAAACCGGTGAGACCACTCTACAGGCAATGGTTGGTAACTCTGGGCACCTCTGGGCATAGGCAGGTTGGTAACCAAAGGGGTCTCCACTGCATCCAGGGCAGCCGAGAGGCCCCTGGCACCTCATGATGGGGCCAGCTCCCTTGTTGCAGTGATGGTTTTTGTCCAATCCTGCTCAGCCTGCCATTGGAAAGGCCTATAAAATGTGTGCATGAGACCTCCCTGTACCCAAAGTTCTGTTATTCAGGGTTAAAATTAAGAAATTTCACAGCAGTACCTGCTTTATTATAAAATTAATGAAAGTGGTGAGGGAAGCGGTGAGGAAGGACACAAAATTTTCAAGCAGCAGAAGTCAGCTGCTTTCAAGGAAGAATTTCTTCAGCCTAGAAACACCAAGGAGAAATACACAGCAAAATCTTCTCTTCATACCAGAGCATTTTACAGTTGTTAAGGAATTATCTTCCAGCTGTTACTAGTGCTGTTCTTAGCCTCACTTCACGGGGGGCAGCAGCTGGAATAGAGAGCTTAAACAGTCATGAAGAAAGAATCTGACATTTACAGGAAGGTCTCAATAAAATAAATCCTTTGCAATGGAAAAAGTCACTTTTTTTTTAAGCTGCATTACTGTAGAAGAACTATTATATCACAGAATCACAGAATCACAGAATGTTAGGGATTGGAAGGGACCTCGAAAGATCATCTAGTCCAATCCCCCTGCCAGAGCAGGAACACCTAGGTGAGGTTACACAGGAAGGTGTCCAGGCGGGTTTGAATGTCTCCAGAGAAGGAGAATCCACAACCTCCCTGGGCAGCCTGTTCCAGTGTTCTGTCACCCTCACTGAGAAGAAGTTTCTTCTCAAATTTAAGTGGAACCTCTTGTGTTCCAGCTTGAACCCATTACCCCTTGTCTTACTGTTGGTTGTCACCAAGAAGAGCCTGGCTCCAGCCTCGTGACACCCACCCTTTATATATTTATAAACATTGATGAGGTCACCCCTCAGTCTCCTCTTCTCCAAGCTAAAGAGCCCCAGCTCCCTCAGCCTTTCCTCACAAGGGAGATGCTCCACTCCCTTAATCATCTTTGTGACCCTGCGCTGGACTCTCTCCAGCAGTTCCCTGTCCTTCTGGAACTGAGGGGCCCAGAACTGGACACAATATTCCAGATGAGGTCTCACCAGGGCAGATGAGGTCTCACCAGGGCGCTATATGCTATAAAATAGTGCTCCAGTGTTGATCTGACCTACGTGATCATGGTTACGAGCATACTTAAACAGCACTAAATCGTATAATTAATTATATGACAAACCTGTGTGCATGGTAAGGAGGACAAAAATAACGTCTTTGCATCTTTGCAGTTAACATGAGGAGGTTGATCTGCCTTTGCGTTGTTGGTGGTGGTCATTGTTGGCTTCTCACACACAAGTTGTCTCTAATGCATGTGGAACACCCGTCAGAGCCAGACTGAGCAGTTTTTGTGAGACAGCACAAGTGCTCATATCTAGACAGAGCTGAACAGACTCAGGTCATCTATGCGGCCTGGTCGCCAGTACATGAAAAAGCTGCATCTTCTCGGGGGCCTTTTGGCCATTTTGAACATCAGTCCTAGAGGCACAATGCAAAAGGCTCTGTGTTGTATTGCCATGCCAAAAAACATTCTCCTTATTGAGTTCGCTGGTATTTTGGTCTTTCATCTTATGTGGTACAAAGCAAAGTATTGTACATTAGGGTGGGGGATCAGCAATATTTTAAACTCAACACAGACTGAAGTCCTCATGATGATTTACTCTTAATTGGCTCTTGATGCTTGCATTTGACTCTATAGGATTGTCTGCTGGTGGTTAAAAGTGGCACTGAAGCCTTCCCATTCCACCATGAGTGTTTTTTAAACCCTTTAAAGAGAAAAAATAGGCTCCTCTGGCAGCAAATAACCACCAGCCTTTGCTAGATACCACCAATTAAAAATCTAAATAGCAAGGTAGGAGGCGGTGGAGAAGGGGTTGTTCTTGGCAGCAGGAACCCTAAATGCCTGAAACTGATGAAGTAACATCCCAGTTACTGAAAGTGTTCTCACTTCCCCTGAAGCGGTAATTTGGCAAAATACCCCGTCTCATGGGGTACCATGTGATTTACCATCCTTGTTTTCTGGAATAAGGCTTTTCTAGATGCTCGGTCACATTACTCAGCTCATTTATGCCTTTGTTAGAGACTGTCAAAATGATGCTGGGTCAAAAAGTTTGAAACAGCAATTTATAATTATTTTCTCTTTTCTCCTGCATTGGAAAGCACGTTAAAACAAGTCAATCTAATGAGCCCTGCACTGCTCTAACCAAACATGTACGGGATGCTCACCCAACAGCACTTGAATGCTTCACTGTCAAAACTCCTGCCTGGTTCAAAGGAAGAAGCGTGGAAGACTGCAGGAAGAAGCCAGCTCTAGGGAGGAAAGTTTCTTGCCTCCTTTTCTTGGTAATTCTGCAGGAGACCTTCTGACACACGGGGTAGTATTAATCTCTTAAACATCTGCACTTATGGACGCCAGCCAGGAGGGCATCCTCAAACTGACAGTTTCCATCTTCCTGGGTGTGTGATAGATGTCACAGCCTCTGTGCTGATTTCTAAAATATCACAGCTTCTTTCTTAGTAACAGGCAAAATAAAAATCCTCAGAACACTCTTGGTTCAGTTCCTCACAAATTTGAAGTATTCTTTGGGTTATTCGTCCCAGAGCCCACACTGGCTGGTCAAGAGGTCAAGATCCCTTTTTAGCAGCTTTTCTGGATATTAAGTTTATCCAGTTGCTATCCCTGACACTGTCTATCTCAAAGTTAAAAGGAGATGTTTAGAACAGCAGGATGTTTTTCTTTTATTTCCTTTTTGGTTTTCTTCAGCAACAGGTATTTATTTGGCTCTCTTTATTCGGTGGTGCCCAACAATAGGATGAGGAGCAATGGGCACAGACTGAAACATAGGAGGTTCCACCTGAATATGAGGAGAAACTTCTTTACTTTGAGGGTGCCAGAGCACTGGAACAGGCTGCCCGGAGAGATTGTGGAGTCTCCTTCTCTGGAGACATTCAAGACCCACCTGGACACATTCCTGTGTGATCTGGTCTGGTGAACCTGGTTTGGGAGGTACGTTGGCCTAGATGATCTCCAGAGGTCCCTTCCAAGCCCAGCCATTCCATGATAGTGGAAAGTATTGCTTGGGAATAGTTTCACTGATATTTTTCCCCTCTCAAACCACCCTTGTTATAACTTGCATCCCACCTTTGGACTCTGCTAGTAGCTTCCGACAGCTTCATCAGCTCTCTTTAATTGAGCCGGTCGGTGTTTGGTTGTTGACATGGTCTGCTTTTCCGTGATCTTGAATCTGGTGGCTACGAGCTAAATGTATCTGCGAAAGTGGCCAGCTCATAGGATAGCAAGGTTTGGAAGGGACATCTGATCCAAAACCCTTCTTCAGTCAGGTTGCTTGAGGCCTGGTGCAGCAAGTTTGAACATCTCTAAGGATGAAGGTTCAACAGGCTGACACCTTCAGAGGCATTTTGGTATGTATTAACTTTTACAGTCACTTAGCTGGAAACCATCATTTTGCATTAATCACCATTTCACTGAGAAAAGCCATACTGGTCAGTATCTGCCTTTGCTTGGAGCTGTCAGAGCAGCCTCCTTGACCATGACCATCAGCTCCTCCAGCTCTGGGACCTCCCATTCCTTCTCTGCTTTCCAGGGATCACTGCAGTGGGAGCTTCCTCTGGGTCCTGCTGCCTCTTTCAAGAGCACCGAGACACTTGGGTCATCCTTCACACTCTTTATGAAAGGACACAGCTAATTACTCGCTGATTTACTAAACTTTCTGTGGGACTGGTTTTTTAAACCAGCTTCAACAAACCCTTTTCATGACTATGAACCCAGCACAGATTTATTTTTTGATTTCTGACAAGGAGTTTTCCATTCACCCCCAGACAGAAGGAAACAGCGAGCTGGAAAAAAACCAAAACCCAACCAAACAATATTAAAAACCGGTACAGGAAGAACGAGTCACCTTTTCCTCTTCTCTTCACCACTACAGGAAGGACAATTCACTTTTTCCCCGGTCTCTTTACGACTTCCATATTTCAGCCAGTCCGTGACACAAAACGTTTTCTACTTGCGCATTAGCCGATTTCTGCTCTTGGCACCGTTTCTTTGGTTTTGGAGGGACCTACATCACATTTGCCCCAAGGTTACTAATGGGGCTTCTCTGATGGGTTTCACCACGGTCTTTCTGGAGGGCCTGAGATCAGAGGGGAACCACGCAACCCCAGGGCTGTGGGGCGAGGGCAGGAACGGTTGACAATGAACTATTAAAAGGGGGAACAGGCAGCCACCGGGAGCTGTGACCAGCTGTGGCGCTGGGAGAAGAATTTCAGGGCAGCAGCCAGAGACCTGGGAAACACCTGGGGGAAGAAAGGTCAATAATAATTTTTTAAAAAGCTAAGAGGAGCTTTCTTTTCAAATATAACATAAAAAAGATTGCAAGGAAAAGGCTGTATAGTGCAGTGGAATGTCTTAATTATCACTTTAATACACCTAACAGCTGTAAGTTAATTTCCTCCTCTTAAAGAAACCCTGAAATACCTATAAAGATAAGTCATGTATAACTCACCAAGAAAAAACAAGGAGTAAAACCATGTGTGACGCCACTTCTTAAAAAAAATTCATACCCTTGCCAAATGGTATTAAAAGCCGGTCATGTAATTATGACTAAGACAAATGACAGTTCAAAACATTACAGCCCTCAAAGAGTTAATTAAATGGGCTTCATCCAAACTTCCCGATACTTGATTTTTTTGTGAAGCATTTGCTTGAGTTGCAGCCCTGAGCTTGCTGTCTGGATATCGTAAAAACATCAGATGAAGGCTGGTGTCTGTGTTTGGGCCTCAGCAATGTATCCTTGGCTAGGACTGCATCATCCCCCCAACTCGTGCTTCACACAGTGCGATTTGTATAACATTCCCGCAAAAAGGAAAAAGAAAAAAAGGATAAATTAGCCAACTGCTGAGAAAGGTGATGCCAACCCAGACATGGAAAGCATGTCCCCCTCTGCCCATGCCCCTGTCTGCCTCTCTGTGGTCAGACCAGAGGTATAAACCCAATCCAACGCTTGTCACCTCCAAAGCCCTAATGCTTTAAATCAGTCCTGCACTGTCGATGTCTAGTCTGCTAATTGCTGTGGGAAACAATCCCCCTGGAGCTGATGAACTGTTCTGAAATTCTCCCTTAGGCCTCAGATTTTTAGTAATATTTTTTTGGCCTGTGCTGGCTAACCACACTTGAATGTGGCAACACGTTTTTTTTTTTTTTTCAACAGGCCACAACTGCTTGCACAAGCAAAAACCACTTGGCAATCGGCAGCTCTGTGGTAATGCTCCGCTTTGCCTTGGACGTAGGAGCAATATTTGCTTTTAAACCAAACCACAGCGAGGTTATGAAGCCACCGTCTTGTGCAGTGAGAGGACAAAGCCACAGAGGTCTACGTGAGGTTCGATAATGGAGGGAGAGGACTTCGGAAAGACCAAACTGGAGATTTCCTTGGGTAGAACACCAGCTGAGAGCAGAGCTAGGGCCTTCATTTTCTGGGGGCATCTGATCAGGCAAGGATCTGTTCTGCTCATAAAGACGGGCACTTTACACCTCATTATCTTCTGGCTTTTGACAGCACCAAACAGTAGTCCTTCTCTTTGATAACAGCGTAAATGCAGACCAATGCTACAAGTCCATCCCTCAACACAGGCAGCGTTTCCAGAAACACGAGGTTCGGGTCAGTACGGGGCTGGAGCGGGAGTCCAGCACGGCACCAGTTGCAAGGTATCCACACAGTGTTCCTCAGGGTTGAGCTTCCACAGGAGTGGAGAAGGAGCTTCCCCCTGCTCCTGGGGAAGGTCAATACAGAGGGAAAATATAACTGAGCATCCTCGAGGATGCCCCATTTCTACAAGATGGAGTGGGCCCATCACCAGCAAAGCAAGGGAAGCTCAGCAAGGAAGAGCAGATTTTGGGCTGCAACCATGGGAATGTGGTCCCGAGGCTCCAGAGCTGCCCCAGGAGCAATGGGGACAATGTTCGCCATGTCCCTGGGGAAAAAGCAGCTCTTCAAAGGCAGCACGTGGGAACAAGCGGGAAGGCAGTGGACATGTCCTGGTGTAGGTGGCTGCAGGCAACCCCAGGGCTTTGGGTGATGTGGGCACCATGGCCCGGCAGGAGGTGCTGGTTTGGCCACATGGTTCCCCCTGGGCTTTCTCCCTTAGAGAGACCTTTATTGTCCTGTATTTCCTCCCTGGGAAGAAGCACTTGTGACTTACTTCAATCAGATGCCACTCAGTCTTTGGTAAAGAAAACAGCCTCAATATTTTTGTTGTTATTTTCTCCCTGGTATCTTCATCCCATACAAAAAAAAAAATCACTCACATTGCCATCTATCCCCTCAGCACCATCAGCAGAGGCAACAAATGGCCTTGCTATTCCCTCCCCTTGCAGAGCTGAAGACCCCCGTAGCCGTGAGTGTTGACTCTCCAGGGAAGGTCATGGCCTCGGCGGAGGGAGAAGCTGAAAATGCCACAGATGCGTTCATGGCAGGCTGCAGCTCCCTGCGTCCTTGGGGCTGGCCCCAGCTCATCCTGCTTTTGCCTGTCATTTGATTTCATCACCAGCAGTCTGCTGAGACGTGGCCCCCCGACCTCCTGGTTCATGGCCACCAGCTCTCCAGCCACACAGGAGCATCTCACAGTCCCTGCCGTCTTCTTCATGGGAGATGCATCCTGATTAAATGATTTCAGTTTCGTTTGGACTTCATGGAGCTTCTTGCCATTTTCTTGGAGGTGATGTGCCACAGGAAAGGAAATGGGCTCAAGGGAAGAACTTTTGAGAACACGCTGTGGATTTCAAGACTGCATGTTATACTTGTGATGCTAATAAAAGTGCTGCACTAAAAGTCACGTCAGCCTTTTGAAAAGGAAAAAAGATAAAGTAGCAATGTAGATAATACATCTGGGGGAAAAAATAATAAAAAAAAGAAACAAAATGCAAAGCAAAGCCCCAAACCCTAAAAACCAGGGACAGTGCAGGAAGTTTCAGATGCAAAACAAAAGCTACACCCAAACGAGGCTGTCTCATTAAAGTCATCAACTATGGAGTTGAGAAAATTAAGAAGTGGGGGTCAGACTGTTTGATTTTGTCATGTCCTGCCTGGATTTTGGTTTATTTATACCTAGTTGGGGGCACGGCATCGTGTATTCCCAGCACTGCACAATCTCTGCATTCAGCGACTGAACCCAGCACATTCAGTCCAAGGGAATAAGCTGCAGCCGATACTGCAGGACACGCTCTGCACTGCAGCTTCAGGACAAAAACCTTCCCAGAAACAGGAGCCATCAGTGCTCCAATAAAAGTTTCATATTAATTTTTAAAGGCTTAGAAGCAGTGAAACGAAGATAATTTTTTTAAAGCTACAGTAATTTTTCTAGCAGACTTTGTCATTCCAAGTTCAGTGATGTGCGGATGATGCTCACCTGAGTCAGCTGCAGGAACAGCCAGTGGGAATCTCACTGTGCCTTCACCCTGCTTTACGTCTGCTGGTCACTCCCCTGCTGCCTCCTATGGAACTTCACCGACTTGTCCTTATGTCCTTAAACAGAGTGGAAGATCAAGGTTGTGTGTCTTATTTCCAGTGGGCATGGACACCAACCTATTCCGTTCAGCTTTGCCTGTCATATATTTAAAACGTTAAGCCTCCCCTCAGCATTTTACTCTGACATTATACTTGAGGAGGTTTTAAACTCTGAGTTTAGGTAGAAGGTGAGGTCTAGGCTAGGACATGGCCCTTGTGGGAGTTTGTTCTGACCTCATCACCCAGCCGATGGGAAAGATGCTTTCAGAGAGAGCTGGCAGTGCTGGAAAGCTGAAGATGTCCTCCAGAAGCTGCGTTGATAACCATGGTGATCCCTGCAGAGCTGGAGGAAAGCTGTTGCACCTTGAGACAGAATTCTGGGCTCTTCAGAAGGCGGCAGGTCCTTGGTGCTGGGGCAACGCACCACACGGTCTTCAAGGCCAAGGACTTCATCGGCAAGTGTCTTGAGCTGCTGTTGCCCCATGCGGGGGCATTTGTCATGAAGCTGCAAGCTGCCAGGACAGGGGGTCTCTCAAACGTGTATGGAGATGCCACCAGGAGGCTTCCCCTGCTGAGGAGTCTCGGGGAAGCTCCAAACCTCACCTGTGACCTTCAAACCCAGAGCCCGACTGGATGAAGCTTCCCAAAATGATTTCTTCACCTCCCTCCTGCTGGGAGCACGAGAAACAACCCCAAATGTACTCAAATAAAGTACATCGGAGGAGCGAGTTTTCCCCAATCTGCCCAGGCTGCTGCAATGGAGACCATGATTTCCAAGACACCCTGGGGATGAGATGCCTTGATCCAATACCTGCTAATTAGCAGGCAGCAGGTTACAGAAAGGGAAGCTTGATTTCAATTTACAGTCCATTGCTGCCAAGTGGCCACCTTTACTCCCAGCAGAGGCAAAACAGTTTATTCCCTGGTTTTTAGCAGAAGCGGAGGAGCCGGGTCACAGGGAGGCAGCTGCCGGCCAGAGCTCCTGTCCCAGCCGCACGCAGCTGGTCATTGAGCTACTTCTCCCAGGTGCGTTTTCATCTGTGAAATGAAGCAGAACTGGACACCAGAGCTCTCACTATAGCAGCCCTGCATGAGCTGAGACCAGCTAACCTCCCGACTTGGCTTTTATCGCAGGACTAAACCTGGTGACGGTAACTTAAACTCCTAATGCACTGGCGCGCCCACATAAGATGTTGCAAAAGGGCAGTTTTTAACCTCTTATTTGTTAGCAGTCACCTTGCCCAAGATGCAAACCAGCACCAAAAGCCTCAAACAGCAAACTGCCTCGAGTCTGTTGTTTGGTTCCCAGAGATAAGCAGCCAGCCCCGCTCCATGCAGCCGTCTGCTTCGCAGCTCCGAGCAGCTACACAGCGAGTAAGTCAGGAGCAAGGTACGTGCACACTGAGCTTCTCAGGTGTAATGGAGAGGAAAAGCCTGACTCGGGAGGTCAGTCCCTGGGCATGGAGCCTGCAGCTGGCACTGAAACCTGCCGAGCTTTTGCCGCTAGGCCACCACTTTTAGCGCTCACACAAACTTACCTTGGAAGGAACATTGGTGCAGTTTAGCAGCCTCTTCTTTTGACAATTTCCAAGTGAGAGGGGAGAAGAAAAGATCCCCCAAGTCCTCAGTGTTAACACTTTAATGCTTGCAGCATTTCTCTTTGAGTAGGTAATTGGAGTTGGGGTAAGAGCAAAAAACCGAGGGACTCAAGGGTTCCGAGGAATCTTTGTAGCAGTATTCCTGCAACCAGAAGCATGAGAAGCAGTCCCGGGGTTATGTCAGGAAGAATCACAGAAGTTTAATAAATTTCCATTCCTAAACCTGTAGGAGTCACATTTTCAAATTTTCTCTCTCATCTTTAAGGGCCAAATCTTTCTTCTATTTAATTTAGGCTAATATGCAACTGCTTAGGGCAGTAAAACCCCTGGAGTATTCCAAGAGCTCAGACATTGACTGAAACACTCAATGCGGAGAAAACCGTGACTGCTACAAGCAGTGATTTCTTCCTTTTCCATCAGTTTTTAAAATTTCGTGCTCAGACCTCTGGTTGAGCTCCTCTAAAAACACCTCCCGGGATATCGATAGCTGTGCAAAGCTCAGCACAAACACAAGATGCTGCCTTGCTAAATACTCCCCTTGGACTCTGCCTTTTTCTCAGCAAAAGCTTAAACATTTCAGCACAGAGCCCTGAAACACTGAGATTACAGACAGAGCTGGAAATGAGTATTATCACTAAACGTCCGAGTGTCTGGACATCCAGCTCCTTGTAAGTGTTCACAAATGAGCCCTTTGGATGGAAATTTTTCCATGCAAGATGCAGGCACCAAAATGTGTTTTAGCAGCAGTTGAACTTTTTTAATTTTTTTTTTTTTTTTCCCCCACTTCCAAACAAGCAGAAAAAAGGTAATTTTTTTAAACTCTCTTTTTTTTAAAAAATGTTTATTTTTAATATTTGTTCTAAAGCAGTAAAGGCAACAGCTCAGAGATGTGGAAAATGACAGGTGTCAAGGTATGCAGAGGCTGGAAGACTATGTTTTTGAGGAAGCTATGCATTTTTGGAAGAGTTTGGATGTCTTTGACTTAAACAGGAGAATTTGACAAGTCCAAAGACGGCTCCTACACACATTCCATTCCCTGAGTTTTCTTATGTGCTGCCATGCTCTAAAGAGCAAAAACCAAGACCACACAAACCATTCCCAAAGAAATAATGTCAGAGACCCTCTTTTGCAATTCCGGGGACAGACTTCGCTGCAGTCACTTCTCCTGTAACCTAGAGTCAGCACGGCAAAACAGGAAGACTTCATCCTTTATTTTCAATGTTATAAAATGCAGGCAGTATCTGTAATTCAGGGAGCCCCACCGGGATGTAGAAGTATGAAACGCAGGGTGAAACAGCTGTAAACTGCATCGAACAGAAAGGAAGAGTGATGGATCTAATCCCAGGGCAGGAGGGGCAGCTTCCTTAAGTGTCTCCTTGCACAGTCCTGGAACTGAACTTGCTGAAGCCACTGGCAAAGTATTTTAATTTCATCCTCCCTTTTAATGTACAGAGAATTTGTACGGGGGATTATCTAGCTTCATGAGGTAGGGTTCAAAACAAGAAAAAAAGGAAAGAAGTCACTAAAGATGATCAGCTTGCAAATAATCAGGATGAAGACATGAACTCCTGTGCTGGTTTTGGCTGGGATACAGTGAATTTTCTTCATAGTAGCCAGTGTGGGGCTGTGTTTTGGATTTGTGCTGAGAACAGTGTTGATAACACAGGGATGTTGATAACACAACACGGGGATGTTTTAGTTACTGCTGAGCCACGTTTACAGAGTCAAGGCCTCTTCTGCACCTCACACCACCCCACCAGTGGATGGGCTGGGGGTGCACAAGATGTTGGGAGGGGACACAGCTGGGACACAACTGACCAAAGGGACATTCCATACCATATGATGTCATGCTCGGTATATAAAGCTGGGGGAAGAAGGAGCAAGGCAGGGGACATTTGGAGTGATGGCATAGCTGTGATGGAGCCCGACTTTCCTGGAGAAGGCTGAACACCTGTGGGCTCATGGGAAGCAGTGAATGAATCCCTCGTTTTGCTTTGCTTGTGCGCACAGCTTTTGCTTTACCTGTTAAACTGTCTTTATCTATTAAACTGAACCCACAAGTTTTCTCACATTTACCCTTCCAATCCTCTTCCCCATTGCATTGCAGGTATTGCAGGTGGAGGAGTGAGCGAGCGGCTGCGTGGGGCTTAGTTGCCAGCTGGGGTTAAACCACAACAGCTCCCTCCTTTATGTTTCATTTCAGCACATGAGGAAGATCCAACCACCACCATCTGCTGCAGGACCCCATTTAAAGAGGACAGTTAATCCATCCTCCCCATCTTCAGGCATCCCTGGACTCAATGTACATTGAGCAAACTGAAAACTCCTGCAGTCCCCTCACTGTGTCCAGGGAAAAGCCTTCCCATGGGGTATCTAATCCTTCACAAAATTTTTCTGCCGAGGTTGTGTGGTGACGTTCACCCTATTTTACTGCTGATAGGTGAAGGCGGAGAGCAGTCAAGACTCCAGCCTTCATTTTAAACCACAAGAATCATGGTTTTAATCTTTTTAGGTGTGATGCACAAGGCTGTAATGTCCCCAACACACTTTTTTAAAATTAAGGTTGGGAAAAAACAACCCCTCAACTCCTTTATAAGCCCGTGTGCTGCTGAAAAAAGGTTTCTCATGAATGCGTTTGACAAGGAAGCTGCTTGTGCTGCTGCAGTGGCAGCTGGAGATCTCTGCAGCACACGTCAGACCTGCCCACGACCGCTTCTGCAGCGGGGTAACGCGCACACACACACACCAGAATCAGGAAAGTGCGAAGCTGCTCTAGTTCGTAACTCCGTGTCTTACCACGAGGCAATTTTCCTGAGCAGCCTGAAGTAACATAGCGCCTTGAAGCAGATCCGAGCAGGTTCCAGCTCACTCTGCCCATGCTGCCGCGGAGGGACGGTGGCGATCGTGACAAACCCCTGCGGCAAAATCTCCCAAGGTTTTGCCTATTGGAGCCCACGGTTTTCTATTCTTTTCTTCCTGAAAAGTACTTTCTAATGGCTTGGCATAATTTGTTGTCCTACATATGTTTGAATAGAAGCATAATTATGCCACAAAAGGGAGTCTTTTTTATGCAACGAAACAGAAGGAACACAACGTAACTAGACTGCCTTGATAGAAAAGGCTAGTTCAAAACACACTCAGAATCCAGAGGACATTATAGATGAGACTAAAATAACAAAATGGGCCTGAACTATCATTCAGACTACTGAGACTTTTTAAAAATATGCCTGTTAGTGGATCTTCTTAGTCATTTCACTGTTTAGCAGATCAAGCAAACAAAATGAAAGTGTTTATATTTTCAGAAGCGTGGGGACATTAAGATATTCTCTAGGTTTTACTATTTATAATTAAGATGTCTTCTAAACTAACGAGTTCTTTATTCCAGCGTAGTGTCTTTCAGGTCATGTAGGTAGGACCTGCTGGATAATTAACGGGTTGCAAAAAACCCACAAGATTCAAGAGTTTCGTTTTGTCAACTAAAAGCTGAAGGAACCAGAGATTAAACTGCTTTTGGAAATAGCTGTTGGGTTATTTTGAGATCTTTATCCTTTATATCCCCATGGAAGAGCATCTGCAAAGATTAAAATAAGGCACAGGAAGCTCATCTCCATCATCAACCCACCCACAGAGAGAAGGGGCTTCTCCAGGTGACTCCTCCAGCTGATAGGGAGCAGGGACAGCAAACCCAGAGCTGCAGAGCTGCAGGCACCTCTCGAGCAGTTCAAGAGAACGTGTTTGGGAAACTTCTCCTCAAAAAGCAGAAAACTCCGTACCGGCACAGTATCCAAGGTTTCAGAGATGACTGCATTAGCTTACTTTATTCATTCTTGTAACATACTTCCAACTTTGATAGGGAGTTCTGCTAATACCTTGTCAAAGACAAAAAACCCCTAAGTCAGTCTGTGAAGACTAAGCAGTTTCATAATCTTCAAAATAAGTTCTTGAATTTTTTTATAGTATTTGATAGCAGCTTTTTATTGGTTACAAAACCTAAGCCCATATACAAAATTAGGAACACATTTAGATGCCTCTTTGAAAGAACGTTTTAGTCTATTTTAACTGATAGTTTAAAAAAATAATAAAAACAATGCAATTTTAAACACTGTTCTGAAAACGTAAAAGTGCAGCAATATACTTTGTTTCCTTTATTAACTATGAAATGGTGCAATCCCAATCAAAAGCTGATAAGGTCACAACATGAAGAACTGAGCAAATGCGTTGTCCTGCCTTACCCAGTTCTCCCATGTTCACTTTTAACGTAATGCATTGAGTGCAAGAAAAGGATCAAATCTTCACAGTAGTGGAAAACTCTTGTTTCAGTATCAATTTGTATGGAATCTCCAGGATAACAGTGAGTGCAGGCTGACCAGGGTTTCCGTCAGTCTATATGGCATACAGGGAGACTAAATTGAATTAGAAATATTTGTTCACAATAACATCTGCTGGAACTCTAATTTCACAAAAACTTTGTGACCTTACCTAACTTTGACGCTTTATTGTTTAGTTTTTTTAGCGAACACCACACAGTTTCAAGATTTTAGACTATAGTGTGTGAATAGGATGCAGTTACCATATGAAGCTTCAACTCAACTTTTGGGAAAAGAAAAAAGGCACAATGAACTTCAACTCAATTTTATGTGCACAAGAGTTGAAAAATCTGAGCCACCTTAAAGAGAAATTGATTCTAAAATTTATAAAACCTATAAATAATCAGAGGCCAAACCACTATATTAAAACAGATTATCTAGCAAGTAAAAATCTTGCAGTTTAAACATACGCTTGTATCCAGTTGCGATACAAGACAACTCACTCTTTAAAGTGGCTCCACCTTGGCAGATATATATTTAATGAATGCACACCTGCTATGCGTTGTTCATCAGTGGAAAAACAGCTGATCCACAAAGCTCTGATGGCATCTGTCCTTATCTTCATCACAGTAAATACAACCCACATCCAATAACTAAATTAGTTTAGATTTTTCTATCCCTTCACATCAATGCATTGGGAAATTACACCCAGTAAACAACAGCAACAAAACCAGTTTGTGTGATAGCTTACAGAATTCCGAAAGTATCGATCTTCACCCCAGCAAGACCAAAATCCCTTTGAAAATTACTGGGTCAGACGATTTTCCAAAAGCAACGACCTCACATATTTTATGTAAAGTTATTTAATGTGCGCTGCACATCAGGTTTATGCTGAATAACGGCAGCTTCCATACAGCCTCACACATCAACCAGTTTGTATCTTTTAAAATCATGTGAATAAGATTTGAGACTAATTTCTGACTTACTCTTCCAATACTCCAAGAATGAAGCTTTTATGACGCTTCTAAGTAGTTGCTGGTTTGTTGCCAACCACATCATCATAAGCACTGGTTACTAAGTAAAAAATAGTTTAAGACTAAATTACAGTAAACATGAAAGCTCCACAGTTTAAACCCAATATAAATCAACCATATCCAATTATCAATTTAAAACAAAATATATTGACTACTGAAAGTTGAAAGCAAGATTCTTTTTAACTAATACATTTTTTGGACAGAATTTTTTTTCTACGGTCTGGGACTCTTGCTTTCAGCTTAAACAGAAGTTCAAGTCCATTACAGGTTGTAGCTCAGGTAAAATACCATGCACAGCATTTGATTACTTCAAAACAGCAGGAACACACAGGCTGAAGTGAGTGGTCAAATCGGGCTCGCTGTTCTCAAAAATTAGGTATAATGGCAAAAGCTTTACCAGTCCAAATCTATAGTTCATTCTCCAACCCTGGTTTCTGAGGCAGTTAATGAACACACATCAATTACTGATAGCTGAAGTAGGTTTTTTTTGTTTGTTTTAAACTTAAGTGTTTAATCAATTGCCAAGTGTTGGGTTTTTTTAAAGTTACTTTTATTTCAGTTTCACCAATGAAATTCATTTGGCTTGTATTTTTGAATCTATTCTTCCACATAAAGTATATGAAAATATGTTTGTGGAGGACGATGATGGAGGCTCAGAGCAAACTGGGCCCCTGTAAAGTCTTCCAAAATGTACGCATCATACCAAAGTGTCTTGATCCACAGCGCACCATTTTCCAAAGAAGCTACTTTTCCGTGGAAAGCCAATGTGCCACCACTATGGAATATTCTTAACAAAACTGCAGATTGCGGTTGTCAGCATGTGGCACCAGGAAAAAGGCAAAAAAAGGTAGTTGGGACTGTTAAAAAGAATTCTGAAACAGTTTAAGAGATCATGCATATGCATTTACAGTCCATGTGATAGTGACGTTTGGCAACTGCAAAGTGACCGATACATGGCTTGCTTTAGAAGCATCAAAACGAAGAGGCATGTGTGTCTTGGAGCCTTTTGTTTCTTCACTTGGTAGCCATCTGGTGGTGCTTCATACTGGTGTGGGACAGAGAAGCTGCACTTTTCTGAACTTAAAAATTAAATTCTTTCGTTTGAAGGTTGGCTGTTGGGTCAAAGTTGTAAGTACCTCCTTGAGTGGCTTCAGGAATGAGACTGGGATCTTCATCGATCTATAAAATACAACAACAAAAATACATGAGAGGCCAGTTCCCTGCGCAGTCCAGTACACGTAGAAGAGATTCACAAATGCTCATCTTTTCTTCTTTTTTAAAATGTTATTGCAATAAAACTGGATCAATTTTCGCAATTCAATTCCTCAAACACATTTAAAAGGAACAACACATCAACTCTGCTCTAATACCACCAGGGAAACAGAAAACCGAAATGGTTAGAGACTGGGTTGCTGCTTGGTCAAGGCAGTTGCTATTTTAGCTAGATGATTTAATTTTTCAGTGCCAATTTTTAGTACTTCTGGAGGTGGCTAATCACTAGTTGTGAATTCCAAAATTAGTTTTGTACTTTCTCCCATTTTTTCAACATGAAAATAATTTTTATCAGCAGCTGATAGAAATAATTATATAAAGCTTAAAAGAGTACTCAGTATCTCCTATCAGAACCTGAAGGATTTAGAATTACTCATATCAGAGCAGTTTTATATAGCTCTCATGAGTGCAAACTGAATTTTTTTTAAACCAGAAGTACTTCTTTACTCTACAGATATAGAATGAAAGGTGTCAGTATCCATCTTCACCCAGCTTCCCCAGAGCTGTTAGAATTTAGGTATTTACTGCCTCTAGGAACAGCGAGTAATGCGGTCAGTAGCATCAACATGCACAAATTCAAACCCTCCTCATCCTTCTCCAAACCATCAGCTGCGCCTATTCTCTGAACATGCCACCTCTGCAAACCAGGCTGCTGGATCCAAGTGCCTCGTTTCAAACCCTGTGTCATTCTGAAGCAGGTAAGAGCCCTTGTGTCTGGGGTCTGAACAGCTTTCTGAGACCCAGCCTTGGAGCAGTGCGGACGCCAGAACTGACTCACCTAAAATCTTTGTTTCTCTTTACTGTGGGTGACAATACCTAAATCGGAGGGAGAGATTAAGGCCTTTGGTGACAGCAAGAATCCTCGCGAGGAAGAGTAGGGGCACGTCATACCCAAATGAAGATCGAATCTGGTTTCAGAATGCTTTGCAAAATGTTTGTCAGTTGATAAATTAGCCTTCTGCAGGGGTACTACACAGCAACATTACCTACATTCCCACGCCTTTAACACAGTAACCTAAAGCCAGGAAGCCATTAGTGCTGGTCCTAAAGTACAGGCCTGTGCACTTGATAGGGCTCAGCACAGGAGTGGATAGGATTAACGATGAAGGGATATCTAGTTGCCAGCAACACCTCATGAGAATACAGAAAATCCTGAACTGACAGAAGGCAGGAATACTTCTGAGCAGTCAATCTCAACACTGCTGAACAGGCTAATGTAAACAGTCACTTGTCTCCCTAGGACAATTTGGATTTTTTTGCTGGGTGTTTGTTTTTGCACCAGTTCTCAAATGACATGGGCTATTTTCCTACTTATATTTACTACCTGAAGATTCGTCTAGGTTTATAACTCTTATCTCCCCATCATAGAATTTCTACAACGTCAAGTTTCAGAACCCCCCCAAAACACATGGCAACTGAATCATAGAATCATTTTGGGTTGGAAGGGACTTTCAAAGGTCATCTAGTCCAACGCCCTGCAATGAGCAGGGACATCTTCAACTAGATCAGGTTGCTCAGAGCCCCATCCAGCCTGGCCTGGGATGTCTCCAGGGATGGGGCATCCACCACCTCTCTGGGTAACCTGTGCCAGTGTTGTAAAAAATTTCTTCCTCATGTCTAGCCTGAATCTCCCCTCCTTTAGTTTAAAGTCGTGATCCCTGCCCTGCTAAAAAGTCTGTCCCCATCTTTCTTACAGGCCCCTTTTAAGTACTGAAAGGCTGCAATAAGGTCTCCCTGGAGCCTTCTCCAGGCTGAACAACCCCAACTCTCTCAGCCTGTCCTCACAGCAGAGCTGTTCCAGCCCTCTGACCATTTTCATGTCCCTCCTCTGGCCTGTCTCCAACAGGTCCATGTCCTTCCTGTACTGAGGGCCCCAGAGCTGGACACAGGACTCCAGGCGGGGTCTCACCAGAGCGGAGCAGGGGGGCAGAATCACCTCCCTCGGCCTGCTGCCCACGCTGCTTTTGATGCATCCCATGACTGGCGTTCTGGGCTGCAAGTGCACATTGCCAGCTCATGTCCAATCTTTCATCCCCCAGTACCCCCACGTCCTTCTCACAGGGCTGGTCTCAATCCCTTCATCCCCCAGCCTGTATTGATACTGGGGTTGCCCCTACCCGGGTGCAGGACCTTGCACTCGGACAGTATAAATATTGTTGTATATGCTAACCTGCTATTCTGAAGTTTTGCTCCTGAGTAAAAGGGGTAAATTCAGCATATCGGGCAAAGAATAAATTGCATTAGTTTATGTAAAAAGTAAATGCACAGAAAGGAGTACTAACCTCAAAAGGGTTATTTCCCCCCTGCACCAACTAGACTGTGCTCTTCAGTTGGCTATGGAAGCCTCAGAGCCATTATGGAGACTATTCGACACTGCTCACAGAATCATTACAAGCACAGGGAACTTTACATATCTTAACTTCTGGTGACTTTAACTTCACAGTCACATGATGAACGTGTGAATGGAAAGTCTTAAAAGTCAGAGCTGGAATCTGCTGAGTTCGATTTAAGAGAAGAACTGAAAACATAGTTTTGCTCGGCTGCAGAACTACAGATACCCTGGGTGGCCTAGAAAACATAATTATCATTTGTCTTCAGATTTCTTGTTGAAGTGCCTCTGAGCCACTCTCACAAGCGGCCAGTAGCAGAAAGAGCTAGAGCCCAGAGAGTCAAAATACCTAATCAGGGTGCAAGAAAATGTCAGACGGTCTAGATCAATCAGTTACAGTTTTGATGACTCTTTTCAATGCAGAATCCAGACAGAACAATTACAGAGCTGAAGCAGAGCAATCTATCTGAAAGTGAGGATCCACCCTCCCCCGCCCCCCAATGTATGAGAAAATAAAAAGGAGAGCCAGAGAACTGTTTAGATACTAATCACAAGTAATTACATGTCAATTTACGTGTCAGTGTGACAGAATTAGGCCAGTGTCAATCCATTTATTAGGTAAAACCAGAGTAGTTATCTTCATGTTGCTAAATAAAATTCTGGGCATTGAGAAACTCTTCAAAGGCTTTCAATTAAGGGAAGCTGTACTGAGAAAGGAGCAGGAAAACCAACTTTCCAGGTAACATATGTTCATGACGATTGGAACTGAGGAACAATGACGAAGTACTTTCTAAGCTAAAAACACAGCGCATATACTCTGCAATATTTAGCATACTTACATCATCACCAGAGAAATACTGATCTATGATTTCAAATGCTAGCTTATAAATGTCTTCGTTCTCATGCTGTTGCAAGGCTTCGATTTTCTCTAACCCTGAATAAAACAAAATGGAGAAGAGTTTTGTAAGTTTAAACTGGACCTACTGACTACTTTGGAAAAACTAGGAAAAATAATGAAACATCACTTCTGAAACGTACTAGAAAAGATGCAGCTCAGTTTGCAAATATTCTGTAAATAGTAGCCATCTGTGTCTCTAAGAGGAAAGCGGAGTAGTTTGTGAACCTTTGCATGACATGGAATATCCCATTTTATGAAGAAGGGATAATGGAATTGTCTCCCTTTTTAGATAAAACTCTCGGTATTTCATTTTTTAAAGACTTTTTCTGTCTACTACATAGCTTTTGTTTCAGCCACTGTGCTTTATGTATATCACCAAAAGGAAGTGGCTACATCTGTGTGTTGCATATGAGTTTAAAACAACAAAGTGACAAAGCCTCACACCAAAAGCAGCTTAAAACACTAGTCCCATTTTCAGATTGGATACGGAATAATACAAGGGAAAAACTTCCAGTGTAGTATGTTCTTCAACATCCTTTTACTGCTATCTTACTATAATGCAGTAATTAGCGTGTGTTAAAACTTGGATTGCAATATCCAAAAGACTCCTCATCCCGCTTTGGCCTGTAATGAAATTGTGATCCTAACAACTGCTTCCAAGGCAATGAATTAAAGCAAGAATTGCGTGTTTTACCATAGAACAAAGTACACTCAGTAATCAAATGAAAAGAAATACAATTCTCATTTCAAGCTAAAAAATCCCTAAGCTACAGAAAGCTCATTCAATGATGGGCTCCAACATGAGCATCTCTAAACCAAACTAAACAGAAAAAAAAAGTCATTTGTCTCATTACAGAAGTCTCAGTTGCTTATTAAAATAGCCCATGGTAAAAAAAAATGCTGTAGTAAATATCAAAAGCAGCAAAGGGAAGACAGAATAATATCCCCCAAATTAATTTTTGTAAAAGCCAAATAAGCACTTACCTCCACACTCTTCTATAATTTCAGCTATTGTGCTAGCCTCATCTCCAGCCATTATCAGGATGTTTTTCAGACCATCCAGTACCACCTGTACCACTTGAGAATCCTTTACTGAGAGGAGATTGCAGAATGGTGGGATTACATTTTGCTGTACAAGGTATTCAACCTAAATAATGAAAAAGGTGCTTTCAATGCTCTGCTTCTTACAAATGGCTGCATCTGCAACATTTTAGTGGCAGCTGAAATCCCAATACACATACCTGATCTTTTCTCCCACTTATTGTCAAATTGCTAATTGCCCAAGCAGCTTCTTTTTGTGTTCCAAAGTCCCCCTGAAAAATAAAATTAATAGCTCATTAAAATCAGCATGGAAACATCTGTCAAGCTTATTATTAAAAACCACAGACTCCTCGTGTCAGATTTATAAAAAGAGGATGACAACTTGCATAGCTGATAGTTTGACTGACCTTAGCCAGCTGGTGTATGATCATAGGGATTAGCCCAGCATCTATTACAGCCTGAACTTGTTGCTGGTTTCCTGCTGTGATATTGGAAAGGAACCAAACTGCTTCCTACAATTGGAAAAAAAAAATCAAAAAAGCAAAACACTCTTAAAAGATAGTCAAAAGATAAAAACCAAAAACTCAACCAAACCCAACAACCTCAAAACCTAAAATCGCACCATGACCAACCACTAAACAGACCCTCCAGGTTTCCTCCCCAATAGCACTTTTAGCACACATACTTTTATTGCACTGTGAAAGCCAAGCGCACAGGGGATCAATGTAATATCAATAGGACTAATTAACAGGGCCAGATTATTACTTGCACAACGAGTGTCTCCATACACTGGGAGCAATACAGACTTAAACCTTACATCTGCTTTGCACTGCTGGAGTCACAGCCATATTTTAAACTTGAGATCAGTTTTGCAAAGAAAACAGGGAAACTGCTAAAACCTCATAAAAAGGACTTACCCAGCAATATTTGACTTAGCCACTCAGCAGTATCTTTCTGTGCTGATATAAGGCAAAACAGCTCCGGCTTCCATTTTTTTCCTGAAACATGAAGTGGAGCTCCCAAAGCTCACTCAAGGATCAGACAGGACTCTGAGTCCTGAGACTTTACTCAGCTCTTTTCTCCTTCAAGGGGTTCACTGGCACAGCTAACATCTATCTGATGACAGCTATAAATTCCTGGTTACAAAGCGGGATACTTGGCAAGGCAATACAGAACATCTTAAAAAGGCTCTGATCTTAAGTAAAAAACAACCAGATATGGCAAGCAGCCAATTTTGAAGTTCTTCAGGAAAAAACCATAATCAGTCCCATTTTTTTAGGGATGTATATTTGGCTTTTACTTGTATTTGCCCCTCACAACACGCACCTCAAACAAAACTCAAAGCATCTATAGACTCCCCTTATAAAAAAATAATTCCAGTCTTGGCATTCAAAAGGAGCTCTTACCTTGTTTATCTTCTCTTTTGGATGCGTCAGGAGATTTGGGAAATAAGACAAAACATCACAATTGAGAACAACTTGTGTCTGTTCATCAGTACCAGTTACTATGTTGCCTACTGCTCTCAGTGCTGCTGTCTGAATATCCAAAGTGGGAAGGAAAAAAAATTGCATGTTAAAGACATTGCTGTTACTTACGCTAAAACAAAGATCATTTTAAGATGTTTCTTTATAAAAACACTTTGAAAAATACACTTTAGCACTTTATCCTCTGAGCTACTTCCTAAAAATGGGCACTGTTTCATCAAAACAGAAACACGCAGTACAGGATTTTACTGAACAGACACACTGCAGCTTGACTCAAAAAGCATAAAGATTAAAAATTAAAATAATGGTAAAACAATAGAAGAGTTAATTAATCATGTATCTGATCTGAGCTACAATTACACTATCTGTTCCTAGGCTTTGACTATGTCTGCCAAGGTTTCTTACTTCTCCATTCAGCTCTCCACTACAGAATTAAAAAATCCATGACTACTTTTCTTATTTATTCTCAGCTGACTTTCAGAAATGGACTCTGTATCTCTATGTATTGGTTAGTAAATGCTTTAACAAGGGACAGAATACTGGAAAATCTCCTTTTCATCAAGTGAACTGGTCTGACAAATTTCAAGACAGCCCAGTCTCATACAAAGTACAGACTAAACAAGCACGACAAATGCATAGATCAGTAAAAACGCTCCCAATTGCGATGGTTGGTTTAGAAAAACCAAGCACACGTTAACTAGCTTTTAGTTTCCCTTTGTCTTTGAAATTAATCAAACGAGTGCAGTTACCCTACCTCTTGTAGCCAATTAGAAATTTACTTTACTAAAAGGACTCAACATCTGCAAATATTTTAACATTCAAATGGTCCCAAAATATTGATTTCCACGAGCTATTCAGACGGAATATGCACAACCATGTATGCAGCAACAGGAAAGAGTGCATACAACTTGAATTCTGGAAAATGTAAAATCTGTTGCAATGAAATATTTTTGGACTACAAAAGGAAGGCACCCCCGATAATCACAGAATGGAAGTTAGTGTCTAACCTTCACTTAAAACTACATTAGAACTGCTTTGCTCGAGTTTTCTTTCATTCTAATAATGTTTTTTTCAGCAGTGTAAGTAACACTTTTTGTTCAGTTTTACCTGCAACAAATGTAGCTACAAACACTCATCTCAGTACTCCACTAATAAAACACTCTAAGGCACATTTTTAGAAAACAGCTTACAAAGAACCATTCAATAGCAACTCAACCAGACTTACTTGAACTTTAACCTCCTGATGACTCAGAAGGGGAACTAGAAAAGGTACAACTCCTGAATCAATCACCATTTGTATCTGTTCATTTCCACCGTCTGTTAAGTAGGACAAAGCCCAAACAGTGTCCACGAGAATCTACAAATTGGAAAGAATGTGGTTTATACACTGAGCAGTAAAATACATATAATGGAGCCTTAAATTAGTGATAAACATTCCACACGTCTGGGGTAAAAAAAGGGCATGCAATTTAGTTACAGGGAAAACTCAAACATTATGATGAGACCTTATTAGTAACATGATAGATTATTACACACAACTATGAACACTGGGGCCATTTATTCCAGAATAATAATTTATATATGCCCTCTCTCATTTTTTAAAAAATAAATAGCACATTTTGGTGCATAGAGTGACAGTATACATCATCTCACAAAGGTAAACTGTTGGGTTTGATTTGCATCTCAAAGATAGACAACGAGCTCAGCTAAGTAGTCGTGCTAGTAAGTTCTGAAGAAAATACCAACCCAGCCTCCTAGCACTGCTACAATTTGTCAGCTGTGCTGTCTTTTGGTTACAGAACACCTGAGCCCCCTCATTCTCTAATCCATGTATCTACACCTTAGCGTTTCTGATCCATAATGCAGTTCTGAAGTGAAACTGCAAACTATTCTGGATGTCTGCCTTTTTTTGCCTTCAAATTAAGAATGAAATCCACAGCAAAGGAACAGAATTATTATACCAAACCAACTAAAGGACTAGCAACTATTGTAAGGTGGCAACTGTTCAAGCGAAGAGAAAATTCAGAGAAATTACTATAATGCATCTTAGTGTCTTAAAGAAAGACAAAGTCACTGATGACTTCATAAGGATGATTTGAGAGCCCTCAAAACCAGAAAGGTACAAAAGTTACAGTCACTGAAAGGTAGTATCTGAAGCAGAAACAAAGCAGGCAGAAAGAGGGATATCCCATCACTTAGAGGTGGCATTAGGAACTGCAGGAAGAGACATCTGGATCCCACTGAGGACATCATCTGTTGAATTATCTATATCTACTCTACTTCTAACAAAGATACCCATTTAAAAGTTCCAGCTATTAAGACAGCTAAATACTATAGCACTGAACTGTGTGAATGACTGAAGTCCTGATCCACAGGCTGCTTCCACCCAGCACAGATGCAAGGCTCCCCTGGCCCAGCCTGCTGCTGCCCTCACCTGCCAATGCCACAGGACAGCAGAAGGTGCTGCAGTGGAGCTGGTATCGCAGCAGCAGTGAGAGATGGTGCCTCACCAGCTTGCTGCCCCACAGCCCTGCTGTTGACGAGAGCAGCAGCTGCCAGAAGCGCTCACAGGACTGCTGGCTGACCTACCTCCATCACTGACTCATCTCCAAACACAGGCTTGCTGCTCCAGTACGGAGGGGCTGGGATGAGACTGGTACCTCCAAACTACACCTGACCCTCAGGATGAAAAAGACGGGCACCCTAACTGAGATCAGTCAAAACCTAGCATCACATAGTCTTGTATCTACTTCACGAAGCTCTCACACAATCACTGCTTGCAAGAGATGGCAAATTTGTCAGGAAATAAAAAAAGCCTATAGACTAGAAGTATATTTGGGTTTGCTATGAATTTCCGTTCGAGTTTGTCCAAATTACGAATTGGAGAATCACCATGTGCTGTCTCCCACTCATATTACACTGGGAAAATCCTGGCAAAATCCCAAATTAAACTGTTTGCAAATATTTTGTGGAGCCAAGCCCACTTCGCCATTAAAAAAGCAGCAGCAACACCACTACAACAGTGTGGAAGTAACAAAAGACAGTTCCACCAATCTTCTGCTCTATCCGCAGACTCACCACAAGGGTTCAATCCCTGCTTCCCTAAATTGGAGGATCACTACAAGGAGCAAGAGTAAAGACATCACAAAGTCCTGACGGGAGGAGAGCAGCTCAGTATCCCTCAGTTACATGGATCTTTGCTCCTGAAGTCCCAATATAAGGCTTCAGGAGGTAAATCCACTCCTCTAGGGCTTCACCCAGAAAATATATGTAAGCCCATGGATCAGGAATGTGAGAAGTACTGAAAGTTTAGTATTAAAAACATGAAGAAAAGTTGTCAAAGGTGCCACAAAACAATAGTTTATTCCTGTTTATTTAAGTGCATTTTTGTATGTGATTTCCTTAGTTAAACAGGTTGCAAAGTCAGGCACCCAACAGGTTACGAAACTCAGATTTACCCACATGATCACAATTTTGATTGGACTGATATGTAGAATTATATTTTTTTCTACATATGCATTAGATATCATCTATGCAAAATTATAAAGTGGGGCAGAATTAAAGTGAAGCTGATGGTGAAGTTGGCACTTTACATATCTAGTGCTCAATTCCGCAAGACAGAACTTTTTTAAAATATGGTTTTTAAATGCGATTAAAAAAACTTCTAGAAAAGATATTTCAGGAATGGTGTTTGCACTTTTTCATGCTCTGAATGACTACAATTATATTAGTCTTCATATTTAATTGTGCATTTACTACTTAATTATACATAAATTGACACACAAAACCAAGTTTGCCACTTAAACACAAGCTTGAAGTATTTTCTCTTTAGAGAAAACAAAGAATCTAAATATCTAAAACTTGAGAAATTACTTACGTTTATATCTGTATGGTAAATGAGAACACACAATGCTGGCAAAATCTGAAAAGAAGTTAATCGGTCACTACAGTAGAATAAAATTGGCTGTACAATCATGAATCCACGTACAGCAGCCACAAAACTTAGCTTGAGACTGCTTTAGCACATTGCATTCACATACTTCCCAGCAGCTGGCCATTCCCTCAAAGTATACATAAAAATATATCTATTATATTAATAAAAATACAAGCCAGTACTATATTTCAAACACACACAGAGAGCAGATTATATTTTGAGGGAAAACAAGCAAACAACTGAGATAAGACATCCCCCCTGCTATTTTGAAAGCTTTGTTACCACACAATATAATAAAAATCATTAGCTTAATATCAATATATGAAACTCTCCTGGATTAAAGCAAAATTTTTTTTTGTATTCACATATGGAGAAAATACAAAACTGAGCTATGAGTAGACTACTTAGAACACGGCTTTTTATTTGGTAATTATTATTTGTAGAAGTTTCCCCATTCTCTGCTTCATTTTTAAAATTTCATTGAAGTTTAGTTGCAAACAATACTATACTTCACATGGCTTCAAGAACTACCTACATTTTGGAATTTATCTTAAAAATTAAGAACTTAACATACAACTACAGTTCTAGCCAAACAGCGTCTGTCTACTAGCTGTGCCTACTCGATAAACTGCATTTGCTCTGTTCACCAGTTTAAAAGGATTTTCAGATGCTTCTCTTCTTAAGTGAGGACTTGACATTGCATGTTCACAGCTAGTCAAAACAAACTATATTCACTAGCTTACTTACATTTCCTCTTACTGAAAATAATATTTGAATACTTCTATATCATGTTCTTAGCCTTTTTTTGAAAAAAAACATGGAATGTTGAGTATGTTAACACTTTCTAGTGCGTTAATGTTTTGTTTTGTCCATTTAAATATATGGCTCATCAGTCTTTAGTCTTACTCCATTTCAGATGTTACAAATATCTTTATTACAACCTTGGTAAGCAGCATCAAATTGGTCAAATTACTTCATTTAACAACTGGTAAGTGGCACGAGATACTGGCAAAAAAACCATGCATAAATTCATAGTGTGACAATGTAAAACATTTGGCCTCTAGCCCACAGTATAAAAAATTATCTGTCTCATAATTCTTTATTTACCTCCTGAACTGTCTCCATAGGCGGTGGGGGGTCCTTATTCCTGCAGAGATTTACAATGACCCATGTGACGTTCCGAAGGAAGGTGATGGGAATGGAGGGATTGATGAAGGACAGAAGAGGTTTGACAACTCCCAGTGATATGACATAATCTCTACACTGAGGACCATCACCTACAGAAATGAAAATTGTTGTAAAAGAAATTACATTAAAAATGGAAAATCTTGAAATGTATGCAATGACATGTTGGGATACTGAAATTCTATGTTTCCTCACCAATACTCTACTACTAAAAGGTCGTGTTCAATTAAACATACATACGCACAGATATGTATGTATATTTTACAAACCACAAAATTTATCCTGTTAATATTTTGTGTAGGAAGTGACACTATTTCTTTAGAAAAAATAGGATGTACATATGTAATTCTAGCCACGTGAAAAATCATATTAAGCCACAGAATTTAGAGGAAACATAGTCTCATATGATAATGCCAATGTTCAAAAAGTCAAATTCTAAAATGAAACGCTCCCTGAATTCAAATCATTATAACAACAAGAGTTACCTATAATATTTCCGAGAGCCCAGACGGCTTGCTCACAAACATTCTGGTGTGGTGAATGAAGTAGTCTCAAGAAGAGGGGTACTGCATCTGCAGAATGCAAAGATTGGATTTGTTTTTACCAGAATGCAGTATGTGCACAATACTTTCAATTGATTAATACAAAACACTTTCTCTACCACCCCTAATACATGCTTCTATTATAAAGAGCATAAAAAAAACCTCAGTTAAACATTTCTACACTTATCTAGAGAGGGGAAAAAATAGATTTGAGAACAAGCAACTCTTAAACAACAACGGTCCCCACATTAAAACATTTCCCCATATTCCTCAAAGTGATATGCAAGAGCCTCAAGCATGTAGGTGCTGGGTTTTGTGTCCTGGAAGTTCACATTTTCCAGTTATCCATGACCACAATACATACCTAACAGAATGACATGCCTACTCGTGCAAACGTGCTTCAAATCTTGACTTTAAGAAAACAGCCTCCTCCCAAGAGGTGGCTATAGTTAGTTTCCATATGCAGTGAAGATTTAGATCCATCTGCCACTCCTAAGACACGTTTTAATTTGCTCTTATACAACGCAGGCAACATACCAGATTAAGGAAGCAGTACTGATTTTAGATCTCAGTCTCTGCTGAATTCGATAAATTTAATAGAGCTAAGAAACCATCCCTCTACTATTCCCATGCACTACTTCCCTTCAGACAACTGTTTGAAAGACAGTAATTCTTGCAGCAATTTTAAAAATCTATGTATGATCATACTCGTCCTATAGCCTTTCTAAGCAAAGTAAAATAGATCATTTTATACACTGTTGAAGGAAAGAGTAGTTTTTCTCATAAAAATAGCTTCAGAAATAGCTTCAGAAATTTTTAAAAATTGCAAGACAATTTGTGAGCAACTGCGAATCAATGTTCTGTTGATAACTTAACACATGATAATGAGCCAAAAACCCATGTATTTTCCTGAAAAATACAGAGCAATGAAGAATAAAGACAACCTAAAATTCCTTCCCCACCCTAGATGAGTAATTCAGCAATTGCCTACAAATAACAAGTTGGGAGTGACGGCAACACACCGTTGCTTAAGAACACTCTCAATGTTCTTGTAACAATCATCCCACTTCTATTGGCTGAAGTGGAATATTCCAGCTTCCTTCTCAGCGATTACTGAGATTACACTTCAGCCATACCTTTATTCAACATATTTCACACAGGAGGGTCAAGTATGTAGTTTATATGAGATTGCAATCCTGGTATGCTTTCAAAAGTACAAATGAAATTATTTCACACCAGCACTCAGGCAGGAGGACAGTTGGAGAAAGCATGAGGTGCAGGTTATCTCCTTGTCTCAAAAAATGAATTACTTCTGCTCCACACTGGCTCCTGCCAACATCTATTCTGTGTGTATAGTACTTCCCCTCTTTCGCTGGGCCTTCCAATTGCCATCTGTCCCTCTTGATTGCAGCAGGCAATCTTTTGTATTTTTTTATTTTCTTCTTTTGTATTTAGGCCACACCAGCCTCTTCTACAGCTGCAAGGGCCCATTGCTTTGTTTCCTCAAACCATCCCTTATCTGAAGGGAGTAGCACTGAGAGGCCGCTTTCCCTTACTCATCTCCCAGCCAAAGCAGCGACACTTTTAGACTAAACTCCTTCCATTTTGTCTTTAGGAGGAGTAAAGCTGGGAAAATGCTTTTTGCTTCTCTAAAGTAATTTTATCATATTTTCTTTTTTTCAAGCATGAGCTAAACAGATTTTGGGGAGAGAGATACCCCAGCCTGAACTTGTAGTAATTGTTCAGGTAACAGCAACGCTTTTGGCTGTGCTGTACATATTTTCATTCTAATTTTTAATATTCACTACAAGATTTTTTTTCTAGATTTTATCTTTAAAACTTTTTCATTAGATTCATTCATTCAAATATGATAACACTATGGAACTTAAAAAAGGAAGATAACGACTAACCAATGAACAAGCTGGGAAGGATGAAAAAACTCAGGAATAGATTTTCAAAGTTATTTAGACACCAGAAAAACTATCTAAAACCAGAGTTGCCCAAATCACATCAGGATTTTTTTAAACAAATTCAAGATGTTGATTTTTTTTTTTAAAGGTTTTGGATTTTTATTCAAAGATCATTTGTATTAGCATTCTTATTCTATTGCTCCAGTATTTTAAATATACAGAATCTAACAATTAGTGACGTAATTCATTAGCTATTAAAACGTACGAAACAGCATTTTTATTTGAAAGGTAGGTTCATACACTTAAAAAAAAGAAATTAACGAACTAAGTCACCATTTTCTCATATAAAAACAGTGAATGCGAATAAGCCAAGACGATTTATTACATATCTGCTTACAGATAGTCTCCTGTTGTATTTAGCATAAAGGTGATTGTTTTAAGATAAGCGTGCTGATACAAAGAAAATCTCTATATAAAATCCTGAAGAAGTAATTCGAATAATTTATCTTCAATTAACTTTACTGTTTATTTCCTATCTCTTTTCACAATGGAAATCTCACTGGCTGGTTATGCAAGAAACAAAGGCAGCACAACAAACATGGTGTGCACAGGAGATATTAATCATACGGTCAAGGAAAGGATGGTAATTTTCTTAAATCTGTATTTAAATGAGCAGCCTTACATAACTATATGTATTGACAACTTTAACAACATTTATGAACATACCTTTGGGGTAGAAAAGAATTACTTCCTAACATAAGTTTTAGCCATAGGGAAATTAATGGTACAACACTTCAGAAATAAGAATTAGAAAGGACTAAAATTTTTTGTCATACTCCTATCATCTGTCATTCTCTATCTTCTTTATGGGAAAATCAGGTCTGGGAGCCTTAATATTAATTGTCAGTGACAAACACATTAATGTTTAAGAGTAACGTAGAAACTTTTTCAAAAAGACAACAGACATGCATTTCTTATTTTAATAGTTTTGATAACGTTTTGATAACATTTGGATAACATTCGTTATCCAAATATCCCTTTTTCCCTTTTACCCACAATATCAACCACCCTCCAAAAACCAAATTGTAATACTTACTAGACTGTACAACAGCTTGAGTCTGTGCAGAAGTGCCTGATGCTATGTTAGTCAATGCCCATGCAGCTTCAAATTGTAATGAAGGACTGTAATGAAATAATTATATAGTAATAAGTTGAAACATGATCTGCTGATTATTTTACGGTTCATTTCAGTATTAATAGCTGTATCCACTCTGAGACGCTCTACATTTAAGCAGTGCCGCTGGGCTAATTTTTTTTTTTTTAAAAAACCCACTAAGCCTGGACATTTCAGAGGAAAAGCTGTGAAGGGGGGGAAAAAAAAAAAAAGATGGTACATTTTATGACCTTTTGTAAACCACCCATCATTCTGACTTCCTATTAGTAGTTAAAAAAAATAAAAGCAGTAATACTTGTTGAAGCACATATCAACCAGTGAAGCTGACTACTGCTCCAGTCAACTAACTACCTCCTGTATGAAAGACTTCTAGCACCCCTCATCATAAAATTTAATTATGCCTCTCTAATGGGTAACACAGACCTCTTCACATTCAACTGATCCAAATACCATTCATATTCAGTGAAGAAAGTGCAACTCTCTCACTGCCATTAGGGCTTCTCAATAAATTCACCATGTCTGACCATAACTACTAAAAACTTGGCCCACTACATCCAGTGTAAGCTGGTATACTGGGATAAAGACATTTTTCTGCTCCATCACAGACAGGGGAAACATCAAGCATCAGTATCAAAAGGCAGCATGATACCTGTATAAAAACTGACTTATTAAATGCAGATAAAATCAGTCACAAATATTACGAAAGCTGGGGGAACATCTCTTCCAAGATGCCTGTCAACTGTTGCCTACACCAACAGCAGTTTAGTAAAACAGTCTGCATGAAAACTGGTGTTCAAGCACATGATCAAGGTTAAAAGTTCTAGAAGCTATAAAAGAGTTTACAGCTTATGGTGGTTAGCATAACAGTAAGGTGTCAGCCTCTGGGAGGAGCACAGAATATTTACTGTTAGGTGACTTATTTTTCATTTGCATGCTTTTCTGGATCTTAACAATTATGTTTTGGATATAGCCATCGCACCTGTTTCCTTTAAGCTTTTTTTTGTGCATTAGCTTCCAAAGCATTGTAAGGTTTTATTGGGGATGAAATTGGAAAAGAAATAGACAGGAGGGCCCAAGATGTGTAAATAAGGATTTGTGAAAACAAATAGCACCTGTCAGCAGCTATCTATAAACCTTTAGATTCTACGATCAAATGCATTAAAATTCTAGTTCTAGGTCAGTCCTTCTTTTCTGCCTCTTGCAATAAGCTTTCCCTTATAACATGAAAAACAGCTTTAACAATCTGTTATACAAAGTCTTTGCAGAATTTACCTCTGCTAAATATTATATAGCAATCACAATTAAAAAGACTGCTTCAGAAAATGTTGCGTTCAATTCTGAAAGGCTTATTTAACAATAAATCATCCAAAAACTAGACAGAATTCAAATTAAAAGAATTCTTCACAGCACTGAACCATCTACTTCTAGAGCAAACGGGCATTCACGATCCATTTTAAAATCCTATCCTGATTTGAACATTATTGCCAGCTGCCTTCTAAGCAACTGTTTTGTTAAACAACCTAGAAGAAAAGCTACTCACGCTTGATGTTTTTGCAACCACCAAATTATACCCAATATGCCAATTTGCATTCTTAAGTTTCTAGCCCTTGTGGCTGCAGAAATAACCTTGAAAATGGAAATACTGTAAATACATTTATGGTTGCCTGATACCAAAGACAGGCTAAAACATTTACCTCAAATGTGTTAATCTCCATCTATCTGAATAAGGGGCTCACAAATTGTGGAATATGGCATTTTTCTTACATGTCATTAAATTCTTGCAACTACATGCTCAGTGTTCTCTACCTCCTTTACTGAAGCTTGTTTTCCAACACAGAATCATGAGAGAGCGCATTTTCACTGTGTTGTACCATCACAGGAGGGAGCAGCACAGAGCCAGCAGGAAACCCACCTTGCAGTGAGAACAAAAGCAACTAGAAACTTAAACTAATAACCTTAATGAAAAAGATGACAAGTGTGCTCTGGAAAAGCGTAGTACCCTGTTCATAACCAGCCATGTTCTCTGCCTCCACACAAATACACGCAGTAAGTCTGAGACAGGTTTCTTAAAAATATTCGAAACCAATGAGAAATTTAGTAATGTTTTCTCCATTAGCTGGATATGCTCATGCAAGCTCTAAAACCGAAATTGACATTTCTGTGGCAGAATAAATACTCCTGGAGAATTTCTGGTTTATCATCATGGAATGCGATCAACTGGGTCAGATTATATGGTGCTATGAATCCTCAGTTTAATTTCAAACAATGAGGGGGGTTTTTTGTATGCAGATTTTCAGTAAAGATGAACATTTTTAAAAGTATACTTACTTATCATCCCTTTCTAGGCATTTTACCAAAATAGGTAAAATTCCTGATTTTATTAAGTCATCAATAGGTGGATTTCTGTCACTGGATAGGAGTTTTCTGTGAAATTAAACATAAAGTAAATAAGTAACTTTCATAATGAAAAACATGTGGGAAATATATCTCTGTGCCATTCTTTATTTTTACCTTGCAGCCTGGACAGCACTCAGTTGGATCACTGGGTTGTCACTTGTGGCGTTCTAAAAAAAAAAAAAAAAAAATTATCAATAAAACCTACAAATGCACAAAATACACACTGCTAATAAAAAAAATAGCTAAACATAACATACCTGCAATATAGCTTCTAGTGTTACATTTTGCTTAAAAAGAAAAAAAAAGGAGTTTTAGTAATTTTGTTGCTAAATTATATTATTTTTAAACATTTAATACAACCAAACTAATTCTAACAGTGTATCAGTTCATAATTTTACTTTACATTGTTTTGAGACGCTACCAAAGTTTTAAAAATAAGGAGCTTACTGCTTTGAAGTCAGCATCAACATCAGAATCTTCTAAACTTTCTTCTTGGGGAACATTTCTTTTTTTCAAAAGATGTTCATCTCTTTTGTTCTGTAAAGGAATGACAAAAAAGACACTTAATGCTTATTACTACAGGGTGATGATATAACGGCCCCTTTCAAAATAAAAGTTAAGACAAGACTGCCTTTTTTTTAAAAGACATTTGTAACTGCAAATAGAATTTGCAGTATTTCAGCTGTAAGAATCTGTCAGCTTGTTAATCACAGAGCTATGACAACCCATGACATTTGAATCAATTAAAACTTACAGTCTGGGGATCAATTTTGTAACAGACATTTACAATACACATAGATCTGCATGACAATAACATTTAGCCACACATAACAGAAATTATTTTCAGTGTCAGATTAGTTTTCAGCTAAACCTACTTCAAAGTTCCCTGATTACATGTATTTTCATCTTGTGTGTAAAGCAGCACGATCCATGTACATTGACACTTGTAATAAATATTTCTCACTCACACTGTTAGCCTGATTTCTGACTCAAAATAAAGCATCCTCTAGCCTTAGCTCCTTTAAGGAACTACTGAAGAAAAAACTACCTTCTCAGTGGTAAAGTACCCATTTAACATTTCTACTTTGCTTAATTAGAATATTTGAACACTTAAAGCCCTAATTTAAAAAGGAATCAAATCATCAAGTGCAACCAAATGCATGTTTTCACAAATTTAAAATGCACTAAAGCTATTATTCCAAAAGCATGAAACAGTCTTTTCTAAATTTTAGACTTTATCTTTGGCTTGGTATGTCTAGAGGTACAATCAAAGACTGAACAAGCAATTGAAGATTATGATGCAGCACATATATAGCTAAACACCTTTTTGTGGTTTTATTTCTGTTTTTAATAAGCACATTCAGATTTCAATCTCTAATGAAGAAAAGCATTGAAAAAGGTGTATAAAATAGCTGTTAACACCTAAAACAAATATACTAGCAAGGAAACACAGGCTTTTCAGTCTCCAAACAATTATCTGACAACCAAACAGTACTGATTATAGAGACGATACTATATCATGCCTTGCTTGTAATAAATAAAAATGCCTCTAAACAGAATCACATTTTGAAGGAGTTGCCAATATTTTATTTTATTTTAGAAAAAAAGAGCAACCTGAGGTCCAAAATTTCTAGGACCTGCTTACTTTTTAGACATTTTAAAAATAATTTAAAACAACTTTTCCAGCCTCAGTTTGAAAGCCTCTCAAGCAATTTATTAATAATGGCAGCATACTCAGAGCACATCCATACAGGAGAGAAGGAAGATGGAAATGAGCAGGCAGTTAGTGTTATGCAGACAAACTGCATCAGACAGGTACACACTGAAGGATGCTTTCACCATAAAGACCTAGAATATATTTCATTTTTCCACACTAAGTACTTGGCACTGCCATTTTAAGCAAAGAAGTGTTAGGGAACAGACTGCCTTAGCTTAATGAATTATTTGGTATACTGCTTCTTGTGGAACTTGTTTAGAAACTGCTTATATAGAATTCACTTAGCATAGGTAAGCTTGCTTTGCATAATTTCTGCAAGCTGTGAACCTTTGAAACTTTTTGCTTCATTAAATAAAAAGGCCTCAGAGTCTTCAGGCTAGAAGATGAGGGGAGCTGCATCCCTGGAAAAAAGTAAAGGAACAGAACTGTGTCTAACAGAAGACAAACCAGAAGAATGTTTTGGTTTGCCAAGAACTTATTTTTCTTCAGCTGCAGGTCAGGACTTTGACTGACAGCCCACCTGATGAAAATGAAGAACAGGGAGACCCCAGACTAATTTTGCAATTGGCCTGGAGTGCCACGCCGGGGGGGTGGGGGCTTGGATTGCGGGGGTATAACCATCCAAGTTTTTGTTTTGTTGAGGGTCCCTCTTCAGGAGGCCCCCAGCTCAAGCTGCTCTACACTGTACCTTGTGAATAAATTATTTATTTTAGAAGATTTTCTGGAATCCGTGCCTGAGTCTCTGCTGTGGGGAACCTAGGGAAAAGGAACATCCCTAATGAGGAAACATCATTCAAACCAAATCAATCTGGCTTTGCTCAAGTACAATTCCTTTTCCTACTGTTTGTCTAAATGGTAGCCTATACTTCGGCAACTACAGCAACTGGACCAAATTTCCAGAGGCCTTCTTCATGCTCAGGTCAGCTTTCTCCAGCGCAGGGCTACTACACGCATCTCCCCAAGGAGGAAGGGCCTCCTGCCCGCCCCGGATGAACAGCTCCCCCAGGATCAGCTGTGCTGTCAAGGTAAAACAAGCCAGTCTTGGGACAAGGGACTGAAGCTAGAGGAAGGTCCTGTCTTGAGTCAACTGTCCTTCTCTTCCCACCCAGAGGTGTCACCACAGTTCACAGGGGTGAGCAAGTCAGTATATGCATGAATGTACAAGAATGTACATATTTATTTAGGAGGATGGCACACACTGGCCCCACAGATGTTCCCTGACTACTGAAAAGGTGCGGCCTGAAGGAATTGGGGTCTTAGTGCAGAACCATTACCAGTTGTCTGCTGGAGCAAGTCAAATGATCCGTATTAAATCATCTACTGGGAAGGGTCAAGTTTCTTTGTCATTATCAGTAAACTACTGTGGTACAAGGCAGGGTTTTCTGGACAGGCTAGAGAGTTGGGCGGGGAAAAATTTAATGAAATATAACAAGGGAAAATGTAGAGTCTTGCATCTGGGCAGGAACAACCCCAGGTTCCAGTACAGGTTGGGGAATGACCTATTAGAGCGCAGTGTAGGGGAAAGGGACCTGGGGGTCCTGGTGGACAGCAGGATGACCATGAGCCAGCACTGTGCCCTTGTGGCCAAGAAGGCCAATGGCATCCTGGGTGTATTAGAAGGGGGGTGGTTAGTAGGTCGAGAGAGGTTCTCCTCCCCCGCTACTCTGCCCTGGTGAGACCTCATCTGGAATATTGTGTCCAGTTCTGGGCCCCTCAGTTCAAGAAGGATAGGGAACTGCTGGAGAGAGTCCAGCGCAGGGCAACGAAGATGATGAAGGGAGTGGAGCATCTCCCGTATGAGGAAAGGCTGAGGGAGCTGGGGCTCTTTAGCTTGGAGAAGAGGAGACTGAGGGGTGACCTCATCAATGTTTATAAATATATAAAGGGTGGGTGTCACGAGGATGGAGCCAGGCTCTTCTCGGTGACAACCAACAGTAAGACAAAGGGTAATGGGTTCAAGCTGGAACACAAGAGGTTCCACTTAAATTTGAGAAGAAACTTCTTCTCAGTGAGGGTGACGGAACACTGGAACAGGCTGCCCAGGGAGGTTGTGGAGTCTCCTTCTCTGGAGACATTCAAAACCCGCCTGGACGCCTTCCTTTGTAACCTCACCTAGGTGTTCCTGCTCTGGCAGGGGGATTGGACTAGATGATCTTTCGAGGTCCCTTCCAATCCCTAACATTCTGTGATTCTGTGTTTTCCCAGTTCTGCTCTGCCTGAGGTACTTGGTTGGATTTTATACATCTCATGCTCATAAAAGTCAGGGAACAGCTTTGCAGAGTTTTCGGTAATATGCTTGTTGTAAGAATTGTTATTCACAGATTCAGTTGGTGATATTTACTTGTTTTCCAAATAATTTTTTCAGTTATCAGCAGCACTCAACTATGTGTTTTGCAAGAACTTGCAATAAGGACAGGTGATCTTTACTTCTAAATTTCTGCAGAAAAGTCTTTTAGATGCTGGCCTCTTGCAGATTCTTAGATTCAACAGATGATGAAACAGATTAGTCAAGAATTGACCAAACTAAATATTTTTATTGAACTTACTGAAAACAAAATTCTAGTTAGGAAATGTCACATCTCATTTGTTATTTTCACATTTCTTCTGTCATTAAAAAAAGAGAAAGCTTTTTAAGTGCCCAAACAGTAGATTCTCCCATTTAGGTGTTTCACATCACTGTATTAGCAGATTCCCCCACCACTGAATCCCCTGACCTTACAGAACTGTCTCCATATTTGGGGAGAATTACGTCACTCACAACATACTCATAGGTAGGCTTAGGAAGTGTGGATTGGACAAGTGCACAATCACATGGATCGTGAACTGGCTGGACGGCAGAGCTCAGAGGGTTGTGATCAACGGTGCAGAGTCTAGTTGGAGGCCTGTAGTTAGTGGGGTTCCCCAGGGGCCAGTGTTAGGTACAGTCCTGTTCGACCTGTTCATCAATGACCTGGATGAAGAGACTGAGTACACCCTCAGCGAGGGACATCATTCTGAGTGATAAGTGTTTGTCAGGGTTGTGCCTCTACTAGAATGTAACATAAGGGCTATTGTATCCAGTTACTCCAGAGAGCAAGAATGAAGGTGTATCTTGAGATCCTCTCTCAAACATCCCAAAATACCAGGATGGCAGTGGCTGGAATATAGCTGGAACAAATCAAGAGTCTCACTGTGGCTGACTGAACAGTATCCTCCCAGAATGACAGGAATGAGCTGCATGACCTTCAGAGCCAAATAGTTAGAAAATCACCTTTCACAAACACCAGGCAGAAAGTCTGGAGCATATCAGTGGACAAAGCACTGGATTATTTCATGCCACTTCACCTAAAGATGTTCAGAAAGACTATCTGCCTGTAACCATTATCTGATACACACTTCATAGTTAATCACTCAAGTACTGTTAGCTGAAATAATTAGCTTGAGTAGTATTTAGAGGGGCATGCACAAATTGCCTCTGCTTGGGGCTACAGAATTGGTGATGAACACTCTTTTTTGGCAGAAATCTCTCAGGAACTTGGACAAAGAGGAAAGGAGGGCAGGTTGTAAATGAACACATATTTACAGAAGAACAGTAGGAGAACAGTAACTTGCCTCTCTCCTTCAAGCAACTGTCCATACGTACATTGAGGCAGTGGGTATCTCCAAACAGTATTCCTCACAAAAACTCGGTTTCCCTGGAGGAGAGTCCCTTGAATCCCCAAGTGAACAGATACTGAAGGACTGTTCTCCTAATGGCAGCAGCATGCTGAGAGGTGAAATAAAGCAGGGATCCAACTAACTGTTCTGCAGCTATCAGGAACGGAGACATCCCACTGGGAGGCCACTGATGGGTGAAAATCATAACAAAGGAACAACGTTTCAAAGTCTGGCCACCAAACATACATAATCTAGGTTTAAATTCCACTATGGGACAGGGCCTGTTGGCAAGAGGAAAACTGCAGACTAATTAGAAATCTCAGCACCATAAGACAGCAACACTGAAAAGCCTTCTATTTGCAGCTGATTGTTAACAATGGCCATAATAGACACCAAAACTGATCCAACCAAGAGCCCAGTTCTCATTCGTTCCAGCAAGCAAGTTAATAGCTCCTTAGAGAGACTTTATACCTGCATACACAACCATCCAATTCCTTTGGCAACATGAGCATGCCTAGGAGGATGCTTCCTAATGTTAATGTTGACCAAAATAAATATGAGTAAGCAGGTGTATTCTAATACCAAGATATTTTACCCTCCTTAGGAGATACAGCTGAACTTCACAGGACATAATTGACCACAAGTGGATGCTAGAATTTCTGTGAATGCAGGCAACATCTTCAGGCTGTCAGTCATGTGGCGCCACAAAAAATGACCTTAGCCAGGGAAGGTATGAGCAAGCAAGAATGTTCCTGTAGCTACTCACTGTTTGCAGATGGTTGGGCTGAAAAACAACTGTCAGAAACACACCTAGAGGAGCTTCCACAGCAGCCTGAAGCAGAGAAGCTAGCACTTATTGAAAAGCACTAAAATTTCTTACTAGGGAAAAGCTATTCTTATTAGCATTTCTTATAAAGTCAAAATGTTCACGGAACCTTCCAGTCCTAAGAAGTGGCCCTAAGGCTATTTGAAACAGTTCTGTTCGTTTGGAGAAGCATCCAATTCCTGGACAGCTAAACCACTGTATACAGTAATTTGATAGACAAATCACCCCCCTGCATGAGGTAACAGAATACGATTTGCAGCTTGGCATGCCCATACTGTGACAAACTCAAAAGTTTTTGCCTAAATCACAGCACCAGCCTCTTCTGCAGGCTCCTGTGGTGAAAATGAAACCAAATGAGCACACCTGGATACAGCCATCCTGTTCAAAGCGTGGTGAGAGAGCCCTTTCAAAGGGAGAGGTCTCAGACTGGAATCCCTGAGGAAGGCTAAGACCTTGTCACCAACAAAAATAAGAAGGTGTCCTTCGAAAGGGAAGATCCTCAACCACTGCTTGAACCATGCATGATATGTACAACCAAGTCTGAAAGTTCATGAACAGCAGCTGACTGCTGATTATAAGCATGTCAACATTCTGGTAGAGATCCTACTAAAACTGTCTACAGAGGTTTCAGTATGAACAAAAGGTATGTGGACACATTTGCCAGGCAAAAAGGCTGAATGGTTAGAAACAACAGGAATGATACCACGAGTGCACTTTCTTGTCCAGTGTGATGATCTGTTGAGAGTTTTTGATGACAGATACCCATTGTTTGCTTCACTTGCAGTGGGAAGGTAAGGCTACATGAACAGTAAATATGCAAATCCTGCAGATCCTGGTACTTCCTGTTTACCTTCTTGGAAGATGGCCACAGGATTGAAAAAAGTTCCTATCAATGCGAACAAGTTTCAAAGACAACATGATTAATAGAAGAAGAATCCTTGTGGGCAACGAGGATATCCATTGGCTCTGTGCTGCATTCCACTTAGTACTACAGCACATGACCAATAGGATATGCTAATGGAGTGGTCAAAGGTGTTAAGCATAAATTTATACATGGTTTTCAGCATTTGACACATGGGATAACTGTGAAGAGTCTCAACTCTGTCGGGAAGATTCAAGATCACAACAGAACAGAAATACGCATGAAAATGTTTGCCTTCAGGTAACAAACGCCATTATTAAATGCCTCTTCAGATTAGGGAGAGGTTTAGGAACTCAGAAACCAGTAGGATGAAGTTCTTTTGATATGAAAGTTAAGATATTTACGTTTGAGTCCTCTGAGGACAAAGAGTAGAACTTCAAGAACATCTCAACATTAGGAACTGAAGTGTCAGCCAGCATTAGCTTTATTCACAGGTGAAAAGCAGCAGCTCTTTCATCTGTTCTTACATCCTAGGAAAGACTAAAGGATCAGGCCAGTGATGGAGGCAGATTCAGGTTGTCCAGATGTCTCTTTTAGGCTACCATGGTTGTGACAGACTGAGCTGAACTTCTAGGTTTCACTTACACGTAATGTCCAATTTTGGTTTTGGGGGCTGATAGCACCTGCCACAGTCCATCATGAAGAAAAAGAAGACGCCTACCACTCCAACCTCATCATGGTAAAGGGATGCTCTGAAAATCTCTGCTGAATATCCTCCGAATCAAAGTTTTCACAGGTGGCCCATCTAGCCTGAGTATATTTAGTAACAGCTTTTGGATATGAACCTTGGGAAAGATTCTGTTTCGTTAATGGTTGGGAAAGGACTATTAGTTGTCTCTGCTCACTGTCTTAGAATTGATTAGCACCTACAGAGATTTAAAAAAAACCTCCAAACTGTAAAAAGGCTGAACAGGTCAGTCTGATGATCCTACAATCCATGGATATCAAAATTACATCCCACATGCTCAGTGAACTATGTCCCTTGCATCCAAAGGCAATCAAATCAAAGTGATTCCAAGACTGTTCTTCAGATAAAAGCACAGCTACAGATATGTAGTTGGAAGACAAGGGCTAGTTCTCTACATCTGAGTTCTGCTAACTCACTTTTGTGACAACAGACAGCAGTCACAATGTTCCTGTTAGGTCAGTGTACATCTTTCTCAGAAGATGAGCAGGTTGACTAAAAATAAGTAGACACGTACACGTACACCAGTATGTGGCCTCAAGCAGAGATTGCAAAGATTGAGGCTGGTTAAGTTAACCAAAGCAAGCTCTTACTAAAATGGATTCAAGCAATTCTCCAAGGAATTTCTTCATAGCCCTTTTCAACCAAGTCTCCAGAAGAATACATTGAGGACAAAATTTTCCTCCTAGGGTCTTTTTTTTTTTTCTTTGAGGAATCAGTCAAGGCAGGGTAGATGCAAGCTCTTTCCCAAGAATTTGTGCTACTTACACTGTATAGAGAAGCCTCCAGAAGAAAATAGTAATAGTGCTTCAGTCTCCCTGTGATTATAGCTGTTTCTTTGAAGCTGATAGACTTAGACCTAAAAAATGTACTTTACAGTGAATGAAAAGTTATACTTTCACATTCAACTGCAAAAGACACATAACCAAAGCAAGTTTTACTGTTTTTAACTTGAAAATGTGGACTTCTTTAAAATTTTTTTTTTGCATTTTCAGACTTCCTGGGAATCAGAAAAATATTTTTCCCACCCTAGCTCTCCCAGCAAGATGAAGACAGACTCCTTTCCTTAAGGCTCAATACTTTATTTAGGTGCTATTGTGGATATAAGCCATCTTATTTAAGAAAGATCAGAGTAAGGACAACAAGTACAGTATGCCACAGAAACAGGTAAAAAAGACATATGCCCACGGCTCCTTAATCCACCACTTGTTTAGCAAACAATTGCTTTGCCTTGCATCAAACTTAATTGGCAATTAGAGCTTTCATGAGCTCATGTCTATGAGCATTCAGAGGCAGTGGAGTTTGCCAAGAAAGTAAAAAAATAAACCTTGTGAGAGATCCTGGAAGTTTTTAGGATTCCAGTTAGTTAGCAGGTCTTAAAGGAGGACAGGATCCCCTGCTTCTGCTGAGGCTAGGAGTGTTAGGGCCTCCTTTGAAGTGTGGCATCTGACTCAATGACCACAGCATTGACCACCTTTCTTAAAGCACACAAGCTGCCCAGCTCAAGTTTCCTCCTCACCGAAGGCCAAGCTCCCAGAACAAAAGGGGCTCCCACAGCAAGCGAGTTACAGGCTTTGTTAGGTATGGAACCTTAAACTGAATCCTAACCATTACTCACTCACCCCATCCTCCTTTAGAGTGAGACTAACCAGCTAGGTTAGCCAATTAATTCCAGAGTCCCTGTTGCTAACAGATCAGCCTTTTGGTTTCTGTAATGCTAAAATTAAGTGTTAAACATTCTAAATCAGACTTTGCCAAGACACTATACCAAGAAGCTTAAATTTTAAATCCTGAGACAGTCTCCATCACCAGAACTGACATCATTATCTTGTCTGTCTGGCAAGAGAAATGGCTACTTTTTAAGTGCTTTGGCCCATTGCTGCACTAACAATATAGCCGGAGACCATCTTTCCAGAAGTTTAGTAGGTCTGTTCCCAAAATGCGTAAAACACATGTTCAGCAAGGCCAATATTGAATCAGAAAAGGGCACCTGACCACCAGGAGCATCATCTGACTGGCTCGCAGTGCCAAGCCCTGCCTCAGCCAGGATTCTGCCAGATAACTGCTATCCTTTTATGTCATAGATAGCTTTGTTAGCTCAATCCTAATCAAATAGTGAGAAAAGTGGGAAAACAAAAAAAAAGGAAAAAAAGTAAGGTTTCTTTCTGAATAAGAGCTGCAGTGTGGTGTGAAGATAGTGAATAGAGATAATACATTCTTGAAACACAGAATGTGTTTCAAATGCACCTTGATGTCTGTAATCTCAAAAGAATAAACACCTCACGCTAATGCACGCAGAAATTGTTTACTACTGTTCAAAGCTGTGAGTTTTTTTATTTATTCCATCTTGCAAAACAAAGATGTAAGCAACTTCATCAGATCCATTCATTTAATATTTATACTTCAGTATATTCAAAAGACAAACCCATTACTATATACTGTTTCACCAGAATAGATTGAGAATGTGCTCAATTTTCCTGTTTCTTCAAAAGCCGGGTGCACACTCAGCATCTGGATAGCTGGGATAAAGGGAAGATAACTCTTTGTTTTGAAGAGGCACTGGTGGATTACTAAAGTCACACCAACACAAACATTTCTTGTGTTTGGCATACTCTTGCTAGGGTAGCAGCATTAGCCACGAAGATGAAGACTGAAGCAATGATATTACAGCTTATCCTTTCCACTGCTGAAGCTTAATAAAATATATCCCTTTATATTTCAGTCGCAATTCTTTAACAGAAGCAACAGCCTCACATCTGACACAGAGTTCCCACAGCAAACCAGTTGCCCACAAGGACCAGTTCAACTGCTGCAAACCAACAACTCAGACGCATGCTGAATCTCTTAGTAAAGCAGATTTCTTCTGCTCTCTGCAGTGAAAGATGTTCAGCAACCGCTCCAGAAGAACGCAACTTCCTGCATTTAAATGTTCTGCAGCTGCTGTTCACTCTTGATTTACAGTCTGACCTACATTCAGTGCTTGGGCTTCTCTAAATGTGTAACTGATGTTTGCACGTGCAGTTTTCAGTGAAAAGTCACTAGTAGCTCACAGGCTTCCTCTTCCTCACTTTCACATGGCACATACAAGACTCCTTGCACAAAGAACAATCCATTTCCTTAAGTGTATGACTTGCTCCCCACCATGCTTCTGTAATAAAATGACCTTGAAACTGTGACCTGTTACAAAAACCAATTATGAGAATTAAATTAAAATTAAAATTCTTACTTTGCACTGCAAAGCTGTCTCCAAAGACTGCACTGGCATGCTTGCGTGCAGTCTCAATTTAACAAGATGTATGTGGATACGCTGCATTAGCTAAGCCATCTTTTACAGCATGGCTTTGCTAGCAGGCATCGGCTGCCCAAGTGTTATGAATGATTATTCCCAGTGCAGATTTCACAGTTACACAGCGAGTTTACACTGAATCAACACACTAGTTCTGAACAGAGAAGGTCTTTAACATGTAAGCATAAACTTCAGCTGTTGATAATTCAGATCAAAATTACCTGAATCTCATTTTAATAAAAAACTGGCTAGTTTCCTTTTTCACTTGGCACCTACCACTGTATGTAAAAGTTGCTTTCTCCACACCTTGGTTATCTGCCAGTACTGGTAAGGCCATAGCCAGCTTAAGCTACACAACACATTCAGACATCTTCATCCAGTTTCTTTGCTTAGGAAAATATGAAAGCATTAAACAATTTTTAGATGATACATCATGCTCATGTTATTATGATTTTTTTTCCAGTCATTTGGGTCCAATTAGGTTTCCTCAACTAATTCTTATAGTCTCAGGATGAATCTTACAGATAGTTATTGTAATGAGATACAGAAAGTTTTCTATAAGACCTGGGAAAAAAAAAAAAAAGTCTCTTTTTCAAGAAGAGCAGAAGGATCCCAAGAACATACTCGCACAACATTTTTGGTAGCTCCTACACAATCAGGGGATAAGTGCAGACAAAATTTCTCAAAAACAAGTCAAGCTAATTTTTATCAACATAACTTCCATTCAGAAACACTTCACCTTGATTTTAGTGAGGTTTTCATTTTCTCTCTCAGCTTGCAAGTACTGAAAAGAAAATTTAGATGGAATTGGGTGGGTGTGTACTCCTAAGTATGGCCCAGACTGTCAATGGTTCAAATGGCAAACTGGAGATATGCATCACATGGGAGATCCAAAGGAGATGTGTCCTACAACTAGAATACTGAAAGCACACGCTTCCATCAAGTCATTAACGAAACTATTAGAAAACATGGGTGATACCAAGGTAGGGAAGTCTTGAAGCATACTGGGAAACAGAATGAGAATTCAGGTTAAGAAAGTCTGGGAATAGCAGAGGCAATTCAAAAGACAAGAAGCAATCATGTTTAAAACTTCTGCATTTATTTAGCTATGCAAATAGAGAACATAAACAACTACCCTTGCTTTGCAGTACTGTAGGAAGTGTCCGAAGGATGTAACAGACAACAGACTGAGTGCAAGTCAACATACTCAATATAAATAATACTGTGTGAAGAATTGTTTTTCACTGTCCCATTTAAACCTCAGCTGTGGCCTGCATACCTCCACACTTCCAGAAAGATACAGGCAATTTGGATCTGAGGAGCAGCAACAAGTCAAATCTAGGAAACAGATTGTCGAAGGAAAGGGTGAAGAACTGAATTTGTCTCAACAGGATAAAGCTGAAGGGGCCAGTATCAGTCCTCAAATATATTCAAGGTACCCAAAAGCAGATAAAAGTTCACCCTTTCTCTTTACACACATAGCCCAAGAGTGGTTTAGCTTGTGAAAACATCCTCCAGCAGCAATCAATCCTTCAAGGTGCTTAGAAAGGCCGTTGGCAGTGTTATGAAAGGTGAGGGTGTAACGAATCTTGTATTTAGGCAGAGCACTGAACTAGATCACCTCTTGCAGTCATGTTCTTTCCAGCTATATTGGCATTTACCCAATATAATCAAAATCTGGCCCTAAAATTAACTCCCCTCTACAGCACAGAAGCAGTAATGTCCAGAAAACAAAATAAACGAACATCCACACTTTCTAAATCCTAGAACTCTCCCTTTTCCCAATTGGAGACTTTAAACATTCAAACTGATGACACCTTCGCTGTAATAATATGAGAACTGGTACAGAAGCTGAACATGGATTATTTCCAAGCGATACACTGGGGTACAGCAGTACTGTTCTGCTGTACTGAGCTTAAGGACTTGGAGAGTAAAACTAACATTAGAATCTGCAATTAGTAATCTACAAATTTACAATTTCTCTATATAAGTTTGGGGCCATGAAGCAAAGCTTACAGCAAAATATTTAGCTAGGACATCAGAGCACTATTAGCAAAGTAACACAGTTGACAAACAAAAGCAGACTCACCTTCCGCAATTCAATTGTAACTTCATTTCTGTGTCTTCTCATAGTCTGTAAATAAAAAATAAAAAAATATTTGCATGTAAAGAAAGAAGTGTTTTGGTTTAGAGTCAGTTGTTTCCAGGTCAACCACAATAAGTATCCCAAAGGCAGAAAACACTGACTTCCCCATGGAGCCTCACTGGAATGACTCTTCAAGTACTTATATGTGCACACCAAAAGAAGCAGTAAATACAGGTTAGACAGTCTCGCATTCACATATGATCACTTTTACAACCTAAACACGTAACCCATGCCAGTTATCTGGCCAAAGTCAACCATGAGTGACAGAAGATGCAAGCTCAATGCAAACAAGATCGATAAGGCCTGTGGCAAAAGCAAATGAAGTACAGTGACACTGAGTCTACTTAGGTTCTATAGCCTGAACACTGTAAAGGAAAACCAGCCCACAAACATCTCAGCTTCTTAAAGATACTGGGCACTCAAGACACATCCCCTACAGTGCTTCTATACCTCTTAGCTGAAAGAGATCACAAGTTTGAGAAAGAACAATTTTAGCCTAGTAAAGGCAATATCCCTGCATTCATTTCACAATCAATGGAAAAGACATGTACCATCAGAATGCAATTCAGAGAAAATCAGGACTGGATGACTGCTGGCAGCCTACAAAGATCACCCACGCTAACTAAAATTAGCCTTCAAAATACGTTCTGTGTCCTATCCTTGCTACTGACCTTCACTGCTGCTATCACGTTCCTTTTGGGTTTGGGCAAATAACTTCCCTGAACTATAAAGTCTTAGTGAAGACCAGCAGAACACAGAAAACACCACCACTCCCCATCAGCCATCTAAAGAAATACCAAACATGCTAAAGCTCAAACACAGGTAAATAAAATGAGCAAACTTCATACCATGAATCTACACAGAATGTAGTTTCAGTGCTTAGACCACTACCTTAACTTCACTGTTCTCAATCAGTTTGCATAGCAGTATTCATTTTATTACCTTGATTTGAGAGTAAGGAACATGTAAGGCTTGTTTTCCTGTCCACTGCTTGATTAACCAACTCGGTCAAGTAAACACAGACACAATTCTCATTTTTACATCTACAAGCATCAACTACACTACTTTAAACAAAACAAGTCCTCATTGCATTAAGAGGACACTAGCACTACAGCATCTAACAGAACTACACTTTTCTTCCCCCTCGTTATTTTGCAAAACCAAGCAAGGCTGTCCTAGATTTCTGCTATAAAAGCTCATTTTCTTGATCATTCCAAACATGCTAGACACCAAAAGTCCTTTATGGAACTTCCCACTAGGAACAACCCCCCCACTCCACTCTAAAATCTAATCTTTTATTCCTACTTACCTTAAATGTTAAGGAGTATCCAAATACATGACAAATTAGTTAACTTGAGTGTCTATCAGCATTTTCTCCCCAAAATCCAGTACTGTATGTGCCAGATTTGAAATCTCAGTGATTTAATGGATGCAAGACACAATTTACTTTTAAGTTTCCTCCCTAGTTACAATTTATTTTTTCATTCATCTAGGTAATAATACTCTAGAGTATTTTCTATTGAGCAGAAAAATCAGACCAAACCTGAAGCTTTTTAGGGGACAAGCATAACGTTTGCCAACTACCATTCTTCTGGAAGCAAGGCAGATTTAAGAAAGATTACATGTTGTGTTCAACAGTTCAACGGCTTAGTATTTTTCATTTACAAAAAGACAAATACAGCACAGTCCCAGTCAAGGCATTACTATTCACTTCATCAATTTACTCTAAAACCTCCTCTAACAATGCTTTGACTAAAGACAGTTTCTCAGAGTCATCCATCCATAAAGGCTCTTCTGGGAAGACTCTAAGCTTCTTTCTAAAGGCAAATAATTCACTCAGCTTCTCAGTTAGGGTTTTATCTTTGTTTCATACTTCCATTATTTCAGCCCCACTAATACTACCCTCTTGCAATTCTGTCTCAATTTTTTTTACTAGTTTTTCGCTTTTATCAAACTGCTCTTCAAAATATTTGACTACTCCATAATGGTTTTAAATTTAATGTGCAAGAATCTCTCATCTTTTCCTCATTTACAAAGCTACCACTCTTTAGAAAGATTCTTCAAAAAGGTTATCAAATACGTGGATGTTCTTGCTGACTAGCAGCATACATTTTCCGAGCTTTAATATGCATCTTAAGGCAATCTCCATACTACCTAGGCTTTACCCTTTCAGCTGTTCTTCTGTATTTCCCTTTAAACTTTTTATATGTAGTTTCTCTTTCAAAGCAGCTCTGGTACATTTGCTTTTCTTCCTTCCTCCTTTAAAAGACAGAATAGGCAGTAGTTACCATTAAGTCCAGAGCTGCTTCTCTATTCACAGAGCAAGCAGGTTGATAACTGGGGATATCACTTAACCTCAACTTCACAGAAGTGCTGAGTTTTGTATGGCCCCCAACTGAACTAAGGTCTCCCGGTCTTGCAGAGCTTCCTGCTGGCATGACATCTTTAAAAACTCAGCATGTCGGGGTCACCAGGATCATCCAATAATCAGTAGTACAGTCTTAGGACTACTCGAAGTCTTCCTACAAGTATAGGGACTGAAGTTCCCAAAGAGCCTATGGTGCATTCTGGCAGTTAAACTTGGTTGCCGTGGTGGGATCATGACCAGTGCCCTCAGCTAAATGTATGCTGACACTATTTCTAACTTGATGATACTTGTGTTCCACTTCATGTCCCCAACATGAGATGACCATTGCATACCAATATATTTAAGACCATGGAATCCACTTCATACATATAAATTGTTGGAATTATAGACTGTACATGCAAAACACATGTATGCACCTGACAATGGCCTGATTTCTCAGTTTTATGCCTGCTACTTAACTGGGATTTATTCAGGCTGTTCCCCATCATGATCTTCTCTTTACCACAGGAGCTGCTACACTAGTGAAGAACTGCTGCATTTCTGCAATTTGGCTCTCTTTGCCTAGAGAGACCACACTCTTAAGATCAAAAACATGCTTCAACCTCATTTCATTACACAAAATCAAGGTATATGTATAGCACCATGCTATATATTGGACTCTCCTGCTGAGCTTTTGTAAGCTTTATTTTAAAACCTGCAGACCAATAGGCACAATTTCTAATCTTATCTGTTGGGGGAAGAGGGAGGGAGGGGGCAGGGAGGGCTGGCAAATCCCAAATTTTATTCCCCAAAAGACAGACTTAAAATGATCCAAGTAATTTTTCGTCCCGATTTGGCATTTCTTAAAAGGTAGCTGTTTAAAGCTTGTGTTTCAGATGAAGCATTTTAGAAATACAACAGGTTATCAGGACCTTCCTACAGCCTCTGAAAAAGTAAACATACTATAATCCAACAGTATATAAAGGAAGCAGTCTTAAATACCATTGCGAGCCTTCCTTTAAGGGAGCATTACCACTCTAAGCAGAATACCGCACTTTTAGACTACCTGCAAGCCCCAGCACGCAGGGAACTGACAGGCTTGCTTACAAGATATTTATACAGTAGTAGAAAGGTTAAACATTTTCCCCAGCTAACACAGGTCAGCTGAAACAGAGAGAAGAGACAAAATTATTCTGCAACTTAACCCCACAGATTCATTATCAGCTTTCAGGCTGGGAGGACAACCATCTGCTAAAGTCTATATATGCTACACTAGTTGAAGCCTAACAAGATGTTACCAACGGATCTAATAGAGTGTTTGACATGCACAGCATCTGACTGCGGTCACTTCTCAGCTTAACATACTCAAACAAGTAACTTCACATCACACCGAAACAGCACATCTCAAAACTACCTCCCCAAGACAAATCTGAACTGTTTCACTGAATTAAAAAATCAGACTCCAAATCTCAGAGAGGGAAAACTTGGCATAGACAAAACCCTACAAATCACAGAAAATTATGACAGTTTATTCTTGCAAAATCTGAACTGTGAGGCCACACCTAAACACAAGGGTACTACTGCACCACACACAAGGTGCAGAAAGTAAAAATGAGTAACTATCAGTCAGCATGTACTATTGAGAAACAAGAACATACGACACCTACCAAGTTGTGCTACAACATTACATCTCAATTGTTACACATGACTCAAGTCAGACTTAAGTTCATAAGGCTTTTGTAACAAGAGATTTCTTCTCCCCAGTTCCCCATCTGTGAAGAACAATTACTTACCAGTGTGTTTGACAGGCTGACATAACCACAGTAATGCACCAGGTACCCTAAGTCTTGTTACAAGTCAGAAGTATTCAGCAGTATTTCTAATTTCAAGTTTCTCTGCATGTTGTTATTTTATATAATAAAACAGAAAAAAAAATCTATCAGATGCTGTTAGATAAATCAGTGTTCTCACTTCTACCTTGAAATTCTGAATACTCTTCCAAAACCAGATACAAAGTATTACATGCCAAGATCTGTCCCCAATGCCTTCCAGTTGAAAGAAAAAGGATCCTTAGCTCCCTCAAAGTATCAAAACTGAAATTAATTTCATATGCCCATAAAAAAAAAAAAAAGAATCACGACACACATTAGGGCTGTTGTGTTAAGGGCTGCAAGGGAACCTTCTTTCATGGTGATACAAATCACAAAAATGCTAAGCTGACAAAAAAGACACTTGACCTTGAAAACAAAGCAAGCCTCAAGTCAATGCCCAAAATAAGGTTTCAAAGAATGCCACAGTCTCTGTAAAACTGCCTTTGACACTCTCAGTGAGCAGAAGTGACACAGAATACAGCTTTCCTCATCAGACCAATGTTTCAGCTCTGGTATCTCTCTTCCAAGAAGAAGCTGACAAGAAACTCAAAGCTCAATTTCAAGGCATCTGTGGAGAAGGGAAATGTTTTGGTTTATGACAGAACAAAAAACTGTACGTAAAACTCTCGATATCAAAAAGCAATGGCTCGAGATAACCCTGTGAAATTCCGAATTATCAGCATAACAGTAAGCCTTACTGCCAGCACATTCAAAGAATTGTTTTGATGTAATTAAACATTTGGGACCCTCTGGCTCAACCATGTCATACTTCACAAGTATCCTTTGTGAAACCCTGTACCAAGGTGCAGGAGATGCTCACTACATGTTAAAGAGCAAGCATCACTGCTGTAACACTACCACTTTATGTCTTAAGACAGCCCATGCACACCTTCCTGGCAAATGAACAAAAAGATTACTCTGAAGTTTTGAATAGCACTGAGATTCTAAGGAGATAATTAAGTCTAGCAAGCTTCTCTGGCTTCTTGACCCTTTGTTTAACATAAAAACCATTTAACTGCATAAGACATTTAACTGCCAGGAAGGCAACTCATACAGCTTTTGTAAACTAAACTAAAAAAAAAAAATCAAGGAATCCCAAAACCAATCAGCTGTACCTGTCTAACATACACCAGAACAAGATAACATTTTTCAAAACCCTCTGTAGCCAATACATAACATAGAGCGTTTTTCCTGAGGGGAGACACAACAACAACAAAATCAAAGGAAACCAACAAACCCTACCAGAGCTATACAAGACTACAAGAACAAAACTCAGGCTAATTCCAAAGGACAAACTCCTATCTGAGACAAAGCAGTCAGAATAATCCTATTTATGAAAGAACAATTTAAAACACTGGTACTACTTTATTCAGGTTAGATCTCATTCACAATGAAATATCTGAACTAGTCTTAGGGTTTCTGTTAATTTGAAATTTCTACTCAACATCTAAAAATCAGTCTTAATTGATTATAAGCACTTTAAAGTCCCTTAAGTATATCACATTCAGAGACAAATTCTGGATACTCAATAAGATTACTTCATACCCAGTTACAGTACAAATTGGAAAACCAAAACTATTTAAATGTGTGACTTATAGAACTAGTGAGAAGCTCAAGTCATTACTTTCCCTTTATTATGCTGGGATAAAGATTTCCTAAATGAAATTAAAAATGAAGTTTCATGTACAAGGTGTTTAATAATGTACATTCTCTGCACAGAAGAAAAACCCAAATGCTGCAAAGGTTTTAAACATTTTAACCATTTTTAGGTATACCAATTGTATCAGATGGAAGATTAAAGTATAACCATAATCTAATGGCTAAAAAAAACTATCTACCATTGTAACAATGAGATCTGGAGCTCAGTGTGGTGCTCATCCCAACTAGCCACCTCATTAAGTGGGATACCTGAGAAGTGTAATCTTTTAATTAACACATTTACACCCCTTCCGTTGCAACAGGAGCAAGTCCAGATAACACCAGAGATGGAGAGACAAGAAACAGATGTTTTTATGCCAACCATCACACCAATATTGCCAGGACAGCTGGCCTGCCAGCTGCCCCGCAAGCAGCTCGATGGCTGCCCCTGCTCTCCTGCAGGCCGACCAGCACACACCAGTCTCCAGCCAGTTCACAAAGTGGGAAAGCCAGGCTCACCTTGACAAGACAAACACCACACACCAAGGTCAGTTTTGGCTATTCTGTGGATACACAAGACACGTTTCCAGGAACTTTGCTATAATGTGCACTTAGTTGCTTTTTTAAGTTCAGCTCCTGTGCTGGTTTTGCCTGGGACAGAGTTGATTTTCTTCCTAGTAGCTAGTACAGTGCAATGTTTTGGATTTGTACTGGAAACAGTGTCGATAATACAGGGATGTTTTAATTATTGGCCGAGCCATGCTGACACAGAGTCAAGGCCTTTTTTGCTCCCCACACCGCCCTGTCAGCGAGTTGGCTGGGGGTGCACAAGAAGTTGGAAATGGACATAGCTGGGACAGCTGACCCAACTGACCAATGGGACATTCCATACCACATGATGCCATGTTCAGTATGTAAAGCTGAGGTAAGAAGAAGGAAGAGGGGAAGTTTGGAGTGATGGTGTTTTGTCTTCCTAAGTAACCATTACGCCTGATGGAGCCCGGCTTTCCTGGAGATGGTTGAACACCTACATGCCCATGGAAGTGGTAAATGAATTCCTTGGTTTGCTTTGCTTGTGTGCACAGCTTTTGTTTTACCTTTTAAACTGTCTTTATCTCAACCCCATGAGTTTTCTTGCTTTTACTCTTCTGATTCTATCCCCCATCCCACGGCGGGGGGATGGCAGAGGGGCAAGCAAGCGGCTGTGTGGTGCTTAAGTTGCCCACTGGTGTTAAACAACAACAAGCTATAAAGTGGAAAAGAAAACAAATTCACTGACTGATTCTACTTTCTCTGCATCTACAAACTTCTTTAAAAGATACCTGGTCATTTAAATTCTTTATTTCTGCTCTTGCCTCTCAACATTACAGGAACTGGACTCAGAAAATCAGATGATACGTGCTTACAGGAAAGAGCTACCCTGAATACGTAGCTGGGATAGCAAAGTAGCTTGATTAAACACATACAGTACCCAAAGAGCTTAGCATTTGCAAGTCAATTCCAGACTATTTCCACCTGCCTAACTGAAAGAAAAATCTGGCCCAGCTCCAACAGCTGGACTGGATTTAACCAATACCTCCCCTCTTGCATATGAGCATACTCTAGAGCAAGGGTGTCAAACTCATTTTCACTGGGGGCCACATCAGCATCACAATTGCCTTCAAAGGGCCGAATGTAATTTTAGGACTGTATAAATCTAACTACTCCTCCTTCCCTAGAGTATAGTTTAAATACTTTACAACATAGGTGTGGGTGCAACACAGCAAAAGGAGAAAGTGTTTGCATTGATGAAGTAAACACCGTTCTTCCCTAGAAATTGCTTTACTAGCTTTTTTTCCTTATTCCTTCTCTGACACCTTTTAATGAGCATGAAATACTGCAATGCACATGAAAATGCAGAAGCCTCAGGAGCTGGGCTGGTTTGGGGCAGAAAAAAACCCCTCAAGTGCTTTTTTGTATACAATAGTTGAGATGATTAAGGTTGTCAGCTGCCTATCTTCGGTTAACAGTAGAAATTAAATATTCCATATTTGCATAGGAACACAATTTGTTAATACGTATAAAGTTGAGGCTCAGAATGATGACACTGTTCTAATTGTTCTGGCACAGTTGGCTTCAGCCAAAAACAAAGAGACAAAGGGACACTGATAGAAGATGATACTGATGTTCTACCTGTTCAGACTTTCAAAGTGCATATAGCTTAGTCCAAGAATTGCAAGCAAATCACAATACATGAAGGAAAAATTCTGGGACTACTAAATCAAAATTCTGGGGCAGCATCATGATGGTCTGAATGCAACTACTTAATCACAACTGAAAGAACTAAAATCAACAATCCTGTGCATGCTGATTCCCTCTATTTCTTTTGAACGTGCAAAAAGATTTGACATCCATGCCAAACTAAACCAAATGTTTAGCCAAAATTAACCCTTCTTGCTAGGTTTACTCCTTCAGTCACAAGCATCATGGATTATTACTCAGCCTTTTTTGCCCCCAGCATATGTTCTAGGCAGACCTTTCTACCCCACACTGAAGTCTGAGATTTACCTAATTACCAAGTACTCCCATAAAGCTCCAAATGGAGCTTTCTAAGAAAAACAGTGATTTTTTTCAGTCATATAGACTACAAAGTCAGAACAACTTCACCTCTGGCTTTGTTATCATAGCTCCATATTAAATTATGCTGACCCAGTTAGAAATGAAGGCAGAGGGCATGGATTCCACAGTACAAGCAACAGTTCATAGAATCATAGATCTACCAAAGCAGCCAAATACACTTAGAATGTGCCTGATCTGAGACTCCAAGAGTGTTATTTCATTTGATTACTGGTTGACCTGAAAGGTATTTGCTCCTCTTTTATGGAAACATTCTATAATTTTGCAGAAAGTAATAGGACTCAGTTCAGATTCTCTGTGTACTGCAGAACCTTAATACTATAAATTTTCCTTCTGGCTTGTAATCTTTAATGCAGCACTAGTACATTAGGAGCAGAGTGCAGTATTTATGCTACTGTATTTTATGCCATAATCTGTCTGGGACTCGTGTTCCTCAGGGTTAGTAAAGGCCACTGACGGAAAACTAGTTCTTTTGCAGCTCAAGCTGCCACACGATTTTTTTTTTTTTTAATCCCCAGTTTGGGGCCCCTGAAATTAATACCAGCTGCTTTTTGTTAGCCAATCTGTGGCAAGATAATTCAAGTATCTATGTAAACCTGGCTAGTCTCAGCAAACTGGATGCGTGAGATAGCCACTGTGATTCTTTTACTTGGTGATGGGTAATGACTCACTGAAGTCAGACATGCATGTCAATATGGAAAGCCACAAGCCTCCAATTATTGTTGCTGACGGTGCTGACTCATCTGAAAGCCCTATGGAAGCAAACAAAGCTGCCCATCCACGTTATCTACTTCTGTTGCCCCAAAATATCTTGGCAGAAAAGCAATTGCTAAGTTTATTTCATACCAGTTCTTTTGTAAGCATATTCTTCTAGGTCCTGATATCCTCTATGCATTTGTTTAACCTGCATACTGAGCTACTACCAGTTAAGAAGTGAGATGTGAGCACACGTTTTAATTTCCGTATACCAATTACCCAGTTTACAAGTACAGACATATCAAACAATCCTCAGGAGACTAGACCTGAAGCAATTTAGTTGGCTGCATTCAACAAAAGTTGCACCAATACTGAAGGACACAAAGCAGTCCAGGATATAATCAATGTGTTATCTGCTGTTTTAATATAGAATAAAAGAGCTGGAATTCTCTATTCAACATCAAAACTCAACTGGGGGAAGGATGACAGAATCTAGTAGATTTCCAGTTACTGCTCTTGTGTCAATCAAGGACATTATACCTAGTCAAAAGTTGTACAGCATTTCCATTCAGATGTAGATCTTAACACCATTAATCACCTTTACTGACAACAGACCAAAGACCACAATGCAGCCATATGGCCTCCACCTGAAGTCAAACTGAAGTCTCCAGGTAATCCCACAACACACCAAGCTAACTCATCACTGCACAACAGTTGGTCTGTGCAGACCAACAGGCAGGCAGCAAGGATCACCAACTAATTCAAAATATTTGATTTGTCCTGTGGTCCTAACAGGGCAAGGAACCTGTCCATGTAGCGTTCCAAAGAGCTGTGGCAATGCAGCCACTGCTATCTCCACTTTGACAAGGGCCCACCATAAGGAACTTCACTGTGGAGTTTGGTCATTTATGCAACAGCCCAAAAGAAACTATTGGTCTGAAGGATAAATCTATCAAGTTGGTTTTGGTGTTTTGTTTTGTTTGTTTGTTTTCCCCTGTACTTTTCAGAAACAGAAAACCATACTGAATTTTACAATGATGCCAGCTCTGCCTTATCTGGGCACTGTGATATGCCCAATAAGCACCAAGAACAGTGGATAACCTAGACAGCCTAATTACAAGCGATTCCTATTCACACTTTTTTTAAAACTTCGAAGATTAAGGCTTGACACACTCTAAATAGGTACAAGTATTTGAAACTTGGTACAGTTTTGTCACAGAAATCTGCTTTTGCCAGTACACAAATTTCTATTAAGTTGTGTGAACACTAAAAAGATATTAGTTATTTTCCCATATTGCACAGTGTAGCAGATGCTTTAGAATCTCCTGGAAATAGAAGTTTATCCTGTCCTTGAGAGAAAACAAGCAAAGCACCTATAAGACTCCTGGGTCCCTCTAAGACATGACACCACTTCTGTCTTCTAGAATTTCTAAGCAAGCGTCCCTCCCATTCCCTTAGTGAGGGAGGAAAGTACACCAACCTGTCTATTCAAGCAGAACAGCTGATTGCCATTGCAAAAGAGCAGGAGTCCCTTTCCTCTTTTATAGTCTAGAATACCCCAATTCAGAGGTATAGGTACAGTTTTTTTCTAACGGATGTTACCAGAAACCAAATGCACCATACACTTTTAATGCCATACTTCAGAGCCAAAATACTGTCTTTTCTTGTGTGCAGGACACAAAACCAGAAAAAAGCAGAGCAAAATTAAAATGACTATTCATGGTAACTAGCTGCAAACATCAGACTAAAATTTTGATTTTTAGATCAGCATAAAAACTTATTTAAATTCTTTTAAATGTAAAAACTTTTATAAAAATAGTAGATAACCACTTTCAAGAATCTAATTATGAAATCAAATGTTTGGTCAAAAAGGTCTCACAGACTTCTGGGGCAAATGCCACAGAAGACCAGACACTCTTAAGCTTGCCAGATATTTATATTAGTTTCCCCTAGGAAGGAAAAAAAAAAAAAAGAAAAGAAAACCTTCTAGGCTAAATACTAGCCAGATACCTTCTTGTGCAATTTATGTTTGAACAAAGACACTCCCTTTCCAGATACTTGAACAGTCTTCAACTGTAGTATCAAAGTACCTGATAACTATTCTATGATTCTATGATGTATTTATAAGCACCTCCCTGTGAAGTGAGAAAAAAGTCCTATTATTCCATCTATAAAATAGGAAACAATAATTGCAATTTGCATATATTCACAGGGTGCCATGAAAAAACAACAAATCCAAGTCCCTACAGAGTTAGTCTATATTCAATCACAGCAAGTTTTTTTTGGTATAATATTACACAGCTCAAATGAAATCAGATTTTTTTCTATTCTTTGAAAGATAAAATCAAAAGGCAAAAAAAGATTAAACATGTGCTAGCTGTCTAATTAAATCTATGACGAGATGATTCTGCTCAAGATGCAAGATAAAACAACAAACCCAGCTGACAACCCAGGAAGAAGATGGAGCATTAGGAATTAGAAAATACACTCCAACAACATTCCACAGTCTCTTATGAACCCTGTCAGCAACCCATCGGATATAATAATTTCAGTATCCTGAAATCTAGGTGCTTCTACCTCACTTTTTAACATGATATAAGCCCTGATTACATATTTCTGCTGTTTGAACATTTTGGGTATCATACTTCTCTCCTTGAGGATACCTTCAGTTTCTAAAAATTCCAATTTATATGTCCTTCCATAGAAAGGCTATCAGCTAGCCTCATGAAGTCACTTAGACCACCAGAAGCAGTCCGGTTTTGATGGACAAGAACCAGTACAAAACTCCTTCAAACCTCACAGCTATAGGGCCCACTGAAACACAGGTTCCACAGAGGTATAATGGGCCATATCCCTATCGGCAATGGGCTTGAAGAGAGGGTACTGCTAGATTCTGAACTGCCACTGGTGGCTCCTGATCCTTGAAGGCGCCATCACCTTGACTGCCTGTATCAGAGCTCCTTAAACATCTCTTCTTGTCTGGAAGGTTGCTCTTCACTGCTGTTTGTTCAGTGTTATGAACACTACCCATTACCAGCCTACATTCTCCTTGCATGCCTGACAAACAGTGGTTAACAGGATCCTGCTGACTCCTAGCAGGGCTCTCTCATTTCAAGATTCTCTCTTGATGTGGAAAGCCTTCTATATTTGGCTGCAAGTCAGGTTTTTGGTGCAGAGAAATCACTACCACTGACTTTGCATCTAACAGTTGTGTGCAGGGAAAGAAGCAAGAGACCCTGATGTCAAAAAGCTTCATGTAAAGACATTATCTGCTGGTTAGGGTGACCTTAGCTTACCTGCGTGAGAGCTACAATGTCTCTCTGCATAATTCCATCAACTTTCTGACTTGCACTGTAGTTGACTAGGAAAACACCAGGACCAGGACATCCTGAGAACTGCAAACCTGAAATCTCACACTGCACCTGGCCAGGAATCCCTTAATGCATCTCTGAAAACCCGGCCAGAACTCGCCCTGGCACCCTGTCTGACCACCTTCTCCTCCTGCAAACATGCTTTGACTACGTTCCACACCAGCAGGTTTGCAATGACGCTCAAGCACTCATTAAAATACATGGTGTTTCAAAAAGACAGACCCGATTTTTTACTTACACTGCTTTGAAATTGAGTCCACCTTTTTGAAACACCCTGTACATCTCTCAGGGCTAACAAATGAGGAAGCCATTTCTCCAAGCTGATTTTGCAAATCACCTGTTCCATCACTACCTCCAAAGTCCATCTGTTACTGAATTTGAAAATAACCAAGGTTAAAAACACACAAGAAGAGATCATTAGCTGGTCAGACATGACAGAAGATGGGGAACAGAGTAATTCAGTAATAGGTCCGTGAATGGGGAAGATATTAATTTTGTCTCCTGCTGCTATTTGTACAGTATATGTTCCTATTTTGTACTTGCTGTATTTATTAAAGATACACACAAAATAAAGCTTAAAACTGACTGTAACATTTGCTTGACCTGAGAAAGGAGATGAGTGTCAGCTGACCCAGAAGAAACAATGTGGAGCTTCCCCCATAGATTTAATGGTGTCAACCTGACTGCGAAGGGATAATAATCCAACAGTTAAATATCACAAGACAAGGTGTACCTCCTCCCCTTCACACTGATCTCTATGAGCCAGTGCTGGTCTTCCCCAGATGTGAAGGGCTGACTGAGGAAGCTAAGGGAGCAGAAAATTAAGGAAATATGAAGAGCTTTGTAACTACTTAACTCCAAGGCACTGTCAGCTCTGATGCAGGACTAACTTCTTGGAAGAAACTAGCTCTTTTGACTACCCATGTCAAATTTTGCAAAATGGAAAGCAAAGCCCAGAGATTCTGCTGTTACAGAATTAATCAGGAATACAAATTCAGTATCAGAGATCACAGTGCTGGGTATTTTGGAAGCAACTGATAGACCCTACTGTTGGAAAACATAGAGGTTTTAGATTTCTTTTTCATTTCAAGTCAGTTCATTTGGAAATTTGTCTTAACTACTTGATGACGTGCCCCATCAGCTTCAATCAGTTTGTTGCTCCTTCTGGCCAAACCTTATAAATTAGATGCCTAATTCCACTTCCAACCTCACAATAAATATAGATTTGATCACTCACTTGTAGCTGGTACATCCTCCTAATCGCTGCCTTGTCAGATAACACAGTTTTAGAGGATAAAACGTCCTGCTTGAATTTGTGCTGGAATTGCAAAATATTATGAAAACCTAAAAGAATTTATGTGAAAATAGCTAAAGAGCTGTCAAAACTAGTATGCCAGTTATGCTGCTACCAACTTTGACAGTTTACAAGTTAGAAATCAATCCCTTAATAGAAGAAGCTTTAGAGATATCAGTGCAACTGCTGTGGTGTTACAAATACACAAGAATGAAGAAAAACAGATTCTGTAACTACAGGAAGATTAGCTAGGGCTCGGTATATCACAACAACAAATAGCAATAATTGGGCCTCAATACAGCAAGCACAGATACCAATCAGCTTATGAAGATTATGTTCATCACGAGATGCAATCTCCAAATTGTTTTCTGATATCAACTATGGCTTCCTAAGCTGTGTCTTTAAACATTTTAAAATGCAACACATTCAATTGATTTTTGACCTCACAAGGAAAATACAAGACAGTATATCTAAGTGGAGCTATTAGTTGTTTGCTTTCTGCCAAGAGTCAGAAACATTTCACAGCATTGTACTACCTACTTGCAGGCTAACTAAAGTTTGGAGAATCCTGTAGCAATAGCAACCGAGGAGGCTTCCCTCATCTACCTCTTACTTCTTATCCACGTAATTTTTTCCAAGGTACAAACATACACTTGTATTCTCCCAAGAGTATACCGGCCTGAGAGGGCAATAAAGCAGCTGCAGGAGTCAGAGCTTAAGAACTCTGTGTCAAAGTACTGGATCTTATATTAAATCCAGTTCCCAACAGGAAGCTACCTGACACCTGTGTTTTCACTTAAACTATTGAGATTCACTGAGTCCATGAGGTTAAGACAGCAGGCCTACAGTAGCTCAAACCAACCTAAATCAGCTGTCCCAGCCCTATTCCCTCCCATCTCTTCCTTTTGCCAGTATCAGTTCCTGCGCCAACAAAGTGAAAGGCAGAAAGCTGATCAATTTGTAAAAGTCTGCCCCTGAAAGAAACTGGGTTGTTGTAAAGTATCTGGAAGTAAAAGGCTTTCTGGGATTGCTACAAGCCTTATTTGCTTCATGTAGTGTTTGAGGGGAGTACAGCAAAAACACCAGTCAGTGCACAGAACAGTATCAGGCAATGAGCTGGTAGCAGCACATCTGCTCATTCTTAACATTGTGCAGCTATGGAACCTCCACTGCAATAAGCCTTTGATGGGAACATGGCTGTAAGACAACCTATACCTTTCTCAGATGCCCAGAAACCACAGATTTGGGCTTCCCAGAATGACACTCTTCTGCTAGCAAAAAAATTCATGGCAGCATGACAGAAAAATGTGAATAAGTTCAAGCATCCTCAAGAACGAGATCCACACTGTTAGCAAAGCAGCAACAGTAAATACACAGAAGCTGCCAGAGCTCATGATTGAGATCTGGGCTATGTGCAGTTTCTTCTTCTGCTTCATCTGGGGTCAGAATAAAGATACAGAATAAAAATGAATCCTTCAAAGTCCCTGGACCCAAAAGTGATACAGAGCAAAAGGTGATCCAATTGCCCCCAAAAAACTCTAACTGGGGAAAAAGACATGAGTGGCCAGGACCTCTGAAGCTTAAAATCAAACAGAGCAAGAGTAGATGAAAGATGACATAATGGCAACATCTCCTTTTGGTAAATAGCCTTCAACAAATTTCAGGAGGTTAATCCTATGGCCTAAACAACAGAAGTTCAAGGACTTGTGTTCTTGACTTATGATTAGGGGTATGACAAAAAAGAAATTTTAATCCCCATCATTAAAGTGTTTTTACAGAAAGTTATTTAGGCTATAATGCACTAAATCCTCACTAGTTCTTGTTGGTTTGGGCCTTTGTCTTTTTGTTTGGTTGGTATTTGGTTGTGGAGTTTTTTTGGTAGTGGTGGTGTTTGGTTTGGGTCTTTGTGTGTGTGTGGTGTTTGTTTTGAGGGGGGAGGGTGTTTGGCTTTTTTTTTTCTTTTTTTTTTTTTTTTTAAATGAGTGCACATGGAGCTTTATTATTGATCCAGTATGCATTTTGCTAATTATATGACCACATAGCCTCATTGCATTACACACAAAAATAACAGTCATGCAGACAGACCTACAAATTATAACATCTCCATTCATCAAGAATTTTTCCTCAGTTTTAGTCAGGGATGCTGACTAATCCCAACAAAAAGAAATGGGCTGGATTGTTTGATTTGTCACCTAAAACATCAGAACAATGAGCCAACATATGGGTGACTGCTATTGCAATAAAGAATAAGCAACACTTCTAGTCCAATAAGTTGGAGGAGTAAAAAAGTCTAAGAAGGATGTTACTAGGCAAAGAATGAAGCTGAAGAACTGGAAATAGAAAAATCAGAAGGCTCAAATTAGGCTTTCTTTTCAAAAGCTAGTCTAGCTTAGATGTCAACATAAACAAATACAGCAGTTACAAGGGTTATCACAAATTAAGTGACTGCAACTTTTCAGTCTTGCCTTGTAAAGACTCAATTGTATTGGAATAATCAGTGCCATACACTTAGAAGAAACACACTGAGACTTAAGACTACATGCCTATGATCAACACAGGAACGCCTTCTCTTCGTATATGGGACAATTTAAAAAGCCCTTTCTCATCTCTGGAGAATATAAAATTGAGAAGGTTGCGCAGAGAAACTGTTCTGGCAGTTGTTTGTCCAGATGAAGCCACTAGTGTCTTGGCTCCTTTTCGCTCAGCTCTGCAGGTTCAGGTTAGCTCTGTCTGCTGTTAATCACATGTCAGTACCTATAAAAATAGAAGAGTCTCACTAATAAAAACAAGAACACAAACTCATATTAACTGAGTAATGCTTCATTTCTGGCATTTGATTTTCCTATTATCCCTTTTGGAGGCTAAATACTTTTTGGAATTATTAACAACCTCAAAATCAGAATTCCAGTTCTACATACACAACCTACGTCCCTAAGAGAGGAAGCCAACAAAAAGGTAAGACACTTACACCCAGACCTGAAACTATGAAATGCACAGGTCAAGGATTCAGAAGCTTTGACTCCTGCTCAACAGATCCTTTTCTTTGCTATCAGAAAAGGAGCATAGTGAGAAGTTGCATGGGGTATTGAGATCTGTCTCAACATAAACCAAAAATACTTACTCATCTTTTCTTTCCCTTAAAACTGTATTAACAAAAAGCAAAGACAAGTATATGGCATAAGAAACCTAGTAATAAAATCCAAGTTAACTACAAATTAAAGGAGTAAGTATTTTGGTCTGCCAGAAGAGTCTGTACCCAGAGGGGATCAGTAATAACTCATCAGTATTTATAAGAAGCCAAAGGAAGATTACTAAAGAATGTATTCAAACCTGATGAGTTTAAAGGCAGTGACTGTCTCCAGGCAGAAGGTGACTCAAATGCCACTGTTCTCAAGCTGAACTTGAGAGCATACAGCTTGGAATATTTTAGACCATGATTTATTACTCCATCATCCTAACCATTTATTTTATCTTCGGTGGAATTAGACAAAATGTGTAGATCAATGTCAATGATAGCGCTGATGCCTCCTGGTTTCCAAAGTCAAACAGAGAAAATCGAAGGAAGGATCTCTATGAAAAACTCCTTATTGTAGCACAAGGACCAAAACAAGTGTATTTAATTCCTGACCATTGGGAATTATGTATAATATTTGATTTAGAAAAGAAACATTTTGTGGAAAACTGATAACTTTCACTAAATACAGACAATTTGTCCAATCAGTAGGTCGGTCTCTGTACCAGTATCTCAAGAGAAGCACAGTAAGTAATGGCAATTATACAACACTGCTGTGCTCCTTCATTCTCCACTATAAACCGAACTTATATTGTTTTACTTCTAGAGAGTTAAGCTAAAGTTTACCTGGAAGGGTACTTCTAACACGAACTTTTAAATAAGTACCAGATCAGAAAAGAGGCAAAAAGGAGATCTGGTAGAACACTTCAGACATTTAACACAAATGATGCTATTTTGAAAGACGCTGACACACTTCTAATCTTGTACAGTCCTTTAAATGAATCTAAATTTCATTTTAGCCTATCGCCATGTGTATACAACTTGTACATAGTTCTGTGTTTCATCTGTTTGTTGCCCCCAAAAGAAAGATGCTGCTTAGATTTTAATCCTTTGCAAAAGCATGGATGAAACCTTTCACCACATCAACATTGTTGGAGCTATCTACTAAACGATCTCAGGCTCAGCCACAAAAAGAAGCCAGTCAGCGCACTGGAACATAACCCTAGAGGATATACTTCTCCCTAACAGCAAACACCCAATTCCAAAATAATTAATCCCCTTCAGGAGCTAAACTACCTTAGCTGGTCTGGTATAACTAATTTCAGTAAAGCTCAGGCAGTCAATTCCCTTCTTCCCACTGTAGAGGCAGATATTTAATTCCCCTAATCTCGGGCATGCTATAATATAAGCAAGTATGGATGGTAGATCAGTTCACACTAGGCACGTACATACCTAACCTTTCCCTGTTTAGAGCTCTGATGGATTCAGGCCAGCAACTGAGAAAGCAGCAACAAAGCCAGTAACCAAGATGGAGAGATGAGACAAGGACAAAATGAATGAGAAGTAGTAGGAAGAGCCTCACTGGATGAGAAGGTGAAAAAGAAACCCCCACGTCTCCTCCTTACCCTGAAAAGCAACCGCTAAACAGAAGGATGGGCAATTTTTAGTTACTTTCTAACATTTCCTAATGTTAGGCAGAAGTGTTGAAGTTATCATACACTTTACAGACAATATTTTCTGTGAGAAAGATTCACTGTCACCAAGTTAAACAAAAAATAAGATAAAGATTAGTTTACACCGTGAATGTCATCTTAAAGACACTGCTGCTGCTAAGCCTGACCTGCATAAAATTGTCTCCACCCAAACAATAGCAGCAGAGGTGTGACTTCTGCTAAGATATAAAATATGCTTTCAAAGGACCAAAAAATCAAGCCCTACTGACCACAGAAATAAGTTTAAGTGATAAAATCAAGAGAGGCATGAAAAACACCCTCAGGTGAAGTCAAAGCAATCTGACACATATTTAGGTTTTCACCCTAGCGAATCCTAATCAGCTTTCAATCCTAGTCTGATTTCAGAACAACTCCCTCCCCGTTCCTTTCCTATTACAGAAACTTAAACACAAGATCTGGGATTGCCTCCCTTTTCAATTGTGACTAGAACTGAAGATGTTCCCGGTAATGCCACACAGATTCAGAAGACCTTCGGAATACCTCCAGGGAATAAGCTTCCAATCACTCAGCGTCTCTCAAATTCGGGGGAGTAAACTAATACTCCATTAGCCTTAATAAGCACCACACTCCTTCCCGATTTAGCTGGAGACGCCCAGCAGACGATTACTTTTGTGCCTACAAGCATTAAAAAAGAAAGAAAGAAAGGAAAAAAAAAAAAAAAGGTTGATTTAAGGCAATACAGGGAGCAAAATGGGCCAGCACGGTACCCGGTAAAAAGGCGGATCAGAGTGTGGGAGCGGCCCCTACCACCAGCACAGGCCTCCGTGTGCGGCAGCGGCACAGCGGGGCACGGGAGGACGGGCAGGGCAGCCCCTCGCCCCGGCGGAAGGGCTATTACCGCCCCGAGGGACTGGCACAAAAGGCAGCCGACACCATTGTCCACCCCACCCGAGCCCCGATCCCGCCGCGCACGGGGGAGGGGGCCCGGGGAGGAGGCAGGACAGGAGGCAGCTGGGCCGGGAGCGAGGAGCGCTGCGGCAGGAGGGGACGCGGGGGGGGGGGGCGGGATGCATCCCCCCGCCTGCCGGCCCTGCCCGGGCACCGCCGCCGGCGCGGGGCCCAGCGGGCCCTCCCGAAGCCCGGCAAGCCGGGGAGGCGGTGAAGGGGGCGCGGCGAGGCCCGCCCGCCGCCCGCCGGGTTTGCGCTTGGCCCGGCCGCGCCAACCCTTCCCCCCGCCGCCGCCGCCTCCTTCGCCCCCCGCCGGCCGCGCCCGCATGACGGAGGAGAAAAATCCCCCGCGGGCGTTCTCCCCGCCGCCGCCCGCCCCGGGCGGCCGCTCCCCGCCCTCCTTCCCGCCGCCCGCCGGCGGCGACGCGAGCGCGGCCAGGCCCCGGCCCCTCCTCTCGCCCGCCGGAGGCGGAGGCCGGGCCCGGCCGGGGGCCCCGCACCTACCTCCACGTCGCGGCCCTTGTTCTTGAAGCTCTTGATGCGGTGGTTCTCCAGGCCGGCGGCAGCGGCGGCGGCGTTCTCGGCCATGGCGGCGGCGGCGGCGGCTCCCGGCGGCGGCTGCTCGCGGCTCCTGTGAGGCGGCTCCGGCGGCGGCTCCCGGCGGCTCGCGCGAGGGGCGGGCGCGGGGGGAGGAGAGGGGGGCGGGGGGACGCGGGACGCTCCGTGACGAGCGCGCGGGGGGGAAGGGAGGGGGGAGAGCAGCGAAGCGGGGGGGGGCGCCGAGCGCGCGCGCCGTTGCTGAGTGACGGGGAGCGCGGCCGCGGGCCCACGTGACGCGGCGGGCGGACCCCGCCAATGGCGGCGCGGCCGCCTCGCCCCGCCCCGCGTAACCGGCGGAGGGAGCCCTGCGGGGCCGGGGGGGGGAATGTCGGTGCCGCACTGCATTCTGGGGGGTGTAGTCCCGGGAGGCGGCGGCCTCGCACGTGGAGCGGGCGGGAGCGCGCCCTGCCGGGCGGGCGGGCAGGCCGAGAGCCGTGGGGTTCCCGCTCAACGCTGAACCCTGTGGGGCTCCGGGAAACGCCGAGGGCGGCGGGGAGGCCCCGGCAGCGGCGCGCAGCCGGCCCTCCGCGGCCTCGTGCTTCTGAGGGGCTCCGGGGCCTCGCGTGCCCCGTCGGGATCAACCCTGCTGGGGCCGCGGTGGGTTCACGGCACCCCCGGCCTGCAGGAAGCTCCCCGGCCCCTTGGCTGGCGCCGGGGAGACGCCGCACAACGAGCACCCAGCAAATCCAGCCCCAGGCCTCCTTCAGCTCCCGCGCCCTGCAACAGCGAGCCCACCTGCGAAGAAAATCCCGCGCTTTGCGAGCGCGCCCGCCGCGCCACACGTGTGCACGACAGCCCTGTGCGTCCCCGGGCTGGCGCGCCTGCCGCAACGCGGAGCGCGGATGGTCTCTGCCAGCCCGACAAATTGTCCCCAAACTGACAAAATTACTGCAACCCCTCCCTCTCCCGGGTCATCAGTGCAGCTGTGGTGGGAGTTGTATATGCTGCAAACAGAGCCAGGACCTCCAGATCGAGAGTCACCTGCGCACAGCAAGTTCGGTCAAATACAGCACGGCAAGGTCGCACCTGGTATTTGCGTGCTAGAAGAGAGGATGTGTGGAGGGGAGGTAACTAGACAGTGGTAAGCAGTGATCCAACACCTTCCATAAAGCAGAGTATTATTCCTTTGGAAGACAAGTATCCAAGAAAACCAAAGCCCCCAAATAATGAAAACATGTAATGTTGATATCTAACACATACCGCATCAGGTTCTGCAACAGGCCTTTATAGCTATATATAAGCTTTCCATAGACCTCTTTCTCTTTCAGAGTCACTCCCTTTAATTGACAGCTTGGCTTTTTGATTGCTTTCCCCCAGCCCCTCTTTATATCGTTCAAATGACTGTAACTTGTAACTCACAGTTCTGGCAAAACAAGGCTTGCAGCCTGATGGAGATGAATAAAAATCTGGAAGACTAATGTTCTTCTTCACTATCATTCAGCTGCGTGCCAAATGTTGTTATCTGAGGGATCAATGTAGCATTTCCACCCCTCTCGTATTCAAGTATTTTCAGCTCCCAATGCACTTTCCTCTGTGTCTTTTCTCAACGGCTTTGTCTGGGTGTGCTGCACCATTATTGCTAGCAGTGGAAGAGAAGAAGGAGCCAGGAGCAGGCAAAGCCCAAATGGCAGACTATTGTGACCAGCGTTTGTCAAGATCATTAATGTCAGAGATGGCTTCTAGGCTCTGGCACTTGCTTTTTTGAAGGAGGATTGGATCCAGCTGTCTTCAAGAGAGCTGCTAAAGCAGATTCAGTAGCTGATTGCTTTACCTGCCAGGGAAGGTGGCTGTAGCTGCCAGCTGTGGCTTACTCTGGCCTGCTAGGACACCAGAGCAATGCTGATGTGATCCCTGCAGGCAGGGGTGTTGCAGTTGTCCTCTGGAGCAGTTGCTTGCTATTACCACAAACCAAAGAGGTTTGTTCAGCTTGTAATCTGTGTGGTAAAAGGAAAACTTGCAAATAAAAAATGAAGTGTCTCCAGACTGGGACAACTCCATTTACCAATCCATAAATCTATACCCATTCCACTAGATAGTATTTAAAGATACCACGGTGGTGATGTCTTTTCTTTCCCATTTCTTCCTATCCATGTAAAAGCCTTTCAGAGTTTCTATATTGCATTTCTTTGGTCTTAGTAGATACTCAGGAACTGAACACCTCTTAGAGCAACATGGAAGTTTCTTGGTGGAGCTCTTGACTGGATAATTCAACTTGCATGTACTCAGAGAGAAAACGTTTTGATGTAGTTAAGCAAATACTACTTTTTGGCACTTTAATTAACAGACACTATTAAAATATAAGGAATGAGTACTTTACTGCTTTGAAAACTGAACGAACAATGTGGTTCACTGTGGTCATTCTTCCTCACTATATGAGCTTCACATCAAGACCTGCAAGGTATATGTTTGGGCCATGAGACCACTAGGAGAATTTACTGACCCTGCGCAGCCTCCCCGTACTCCATTTCAGCCCCCTGCCCCAGCGAGGCTGCAGCAGTGCCGGTCTCCAGCTCCACCGCAGCCCTGGCCCAGATGTGCAGGCTCATGTACTGGCTGGGCTGAAATGGGGCTCCTGGGTGATGGGAAGAGAGAAGGGGAGAAAAAGAGTCTGGTTAGAGCCAGCGAGGTCAGTGGGTGCCTTCAGTGCCCCAATAACATAAACTTCGTAGCTTAAAGAGCTATAGGGGGGAGAGATCTTTCATACTTCAAAATGTGAGGCAATAACAACTCTTCGGGTGTCTCATTTCTGAACAGCATTGAGCCGTGCTTGGTTTTGGGATGACCTGTTGGCTTCAGCAAGACAAAATGAACCCAGCAGGTGATATTGCCATATTTTGGGAAGTGCACGTGGTCAGCTCAGGAACCACCTGCAGCTCCAGAGTCAGAGGCCACTCACCCTGTAGTAGGCAGTCATTTGTTCTTCTGCAGTCAGTGATTTTGTCTATATCCACCAGTCAATACAGCTGCAAGAAAACCAGTATGTAAAAGAAATGTAAAGAACCTGAGCCATATTCTTGCTGGCAGTCTCTCCAAGAAGGACTGTGGAGATTTACATGCAGTGCTTCAAGATGCTACCTGTTGTCAGTCCCACCCTGCTAGCAGATGTTAGAAGGCGAGGCAGGAGAGGCAAATAAAACGTCAGCTCCTCAGTCTCTCTGTTCACAGCCACGAGCAGCTGAAGCCAAGACCTGTGGGGTGGAGGAGGTGTGGGTACCTCCCCAGCAGAGGAGTGGGGCAGCTGGTGAGGTGGTATCGTCTTAAACCACTGCTGCTGACTTGGCTACAAACCATCTGTCAAGAACACACTGTAAAATCGTGCGACTTGTCGTCATAGAAAGGTACAAGGATTGTCACTCAAGCCATTAAGTTAACCTAAACCACTCGTGAGTCTCGTGTCTTCCTTGCCCATCTCAAAATGGGATGCCCAAGCATCTCTGGCTTGGTTTGCATGGCAGCTTTAACCATGTATTACCATTGGCATGGCAGACCGAGAGAAAGCTTTTTCCTACAAAATTTTCCACTGTTTGTATGCTCTCTAACTTCCAGCAGACATTAACTTTCACACCTTGTTTTCTTGTGTCTGTTAGAGGCAGCGTGACTGGCACAGGCTCAGACACATGCGCAGCCAGGGTCCCTGCTTGGATCATCTTCAGCTGTTCCTGCTGTATGTATAGCTCTCCAGCAACCAGCATCTCATCGGACATTGCTCTGTGACAAAAAAGGATGAGTAACGCATGAAGTAAACTGAGGCAAAGTCCCCTACAAACAATGCCCTCGCCACCCATTTTCCCTTAAGATACATGTATCATTTTGGTGAGTTATTAATGCACATTTGCAGTTCTCTCCCATCACTGAAGTAAAAATTGGTCTTCATAGGAAATGGTAATGAAGGCTTAGTAATGAATGTGAGGTAAATCCTGGTAAAGACTCCAGCTTTGTCAAAGGCTGACATCAAATGCCGTGAATGCTAAGAGGTAACATGCACTCAAGGAGACATAATCTAGGTCTGTCAAAGAGAAGCCCATGGAAAGTTGCTGTGTACAAAGATCCACATCCCCAGGTCAGGAAACTCCTAATCTGAAAATGGTTGGAAATTGAAAAAGTGCTGGGGAAAGCATCACTTTTTTTCCTGTTCTTATGCTTTTCTTAAAACATCCATTTGCTGGTGTCTTTTGGACATGCAATGCTGAATAAGACAGGCTTCTGATCAGACCCACAATAGTCCTGAGATTTACAGCAGAAAGTGAGTACTCAGTGAACCACATCCCTACGAACTTGGCACCTGAATACTCTCAGGCTACAGTGTGGTCTTCCAGTTTCAAAGCAGTACGTTATGAGTGTCACCAGGCTGTCCTGTTACTGCTTGGTCCCTTCCATGCCAGGGTCTGGGTTCTCCAGTCACCCACCCTGGAGGCGGTTTGCCTTGTGTCAGACTTCAGCCTGGGGTGAAAACAGCTGCTCTTTTGGCAGAAAACTCCAGCAACAGGCTAGGATAGTCTACACAAGGAAACCCTGCCCTGGCTACAGTGGGGATATGTACCTCATCAAATTTGGCTCTCCGATGTCTTTTCTCAGTCCTTCAACAGTGTCTCAATGGACCTGGCAGTCTTAAATACCTCTCTGCAGCGGTGCACCATATCCTGCTACCCATAGGCAGCACAGTCAATGGCACTTTGCAAAAACAGACAGCTGCACTGGGTTGCCAGGAGGTGGGTAGGCTGGTGGGGGGCTCAGCAAAATGAGGACCCTCCTCAGTATGTCTGTGCCAGGACCAGTCCCAGAGGTCTGCCCTTGCTGCTGGGAGAAGTCGCTTCTGAGGGCAACACAAAGAGCTGGTGAAGGAGCTGGTGTGAGGCTGGCCATGGAAGAACCAGTGAACAGCCCAGGGTTGGGATTTATAAATGCCTCGTTATCTGCAGACCAGGAACAGAAGCACTGAGGGAGAAGCTGGCTGGTCTGCTAGCAATTCCAGAATCTGGGGGGTGTTGTTAGTGAAGGAGGAACTGTAAAACTTCTGGTTATTCATAGGCCTTCTGCGTTCAGTCTGAGCCAAGTTGCTATCTCAGCATTTTTGTCCACACTTTGACTGGGAGTAGAATTAGGGGAAGCTTCTCCTGGGATAGAGCATCACTTTCTTCCTCCACTATTCTCACAAGAAACCCCTTTGTAAGTACACACCAGTTCCTCATCTTCTGCTGTTTCCTGCTGTCGGGCAGCACCACACAAGAAGGTGAGCTGGGGTTGAGGGTGACAGCAAGGTGGGCATGGGGTAGGGGCTTCATGGTCAAGGGCTCGCTGCCACAGTACCCAAGCAAGAAGAGCTTGGTTGGGTGATGGTAGCTGAGGTCAGCCAAAAGCACGATCACCAGACAAGACCATAGTGATGAGGCAGGTCCCGGGTCACGTCAGGGTCCAGACTGGTAAGTTATATGGCCGGGTACAGGCGTAGCTGCAATGTAGCTCAGGCAGAGACTAAAGGGTAAAAGCCTTGCTTAAGAGCAGTTCCCGAGATAAGGGGAGCGAGTTCCCACCGACGCTCCTCACAGTGTGTTCCCAAACAGCTCTTTGATTCAAGGCCAGCCAGCTGCGCTGTCAGAGCTGGCCCTGGGCCCAGGCAGCCCAAGCCTCGGGAGGAGGGGGATGTGCTCAGGGCCTGGGAACCCACCTGGAGCTGAAGACATCGCTTTCTGCGAAGTCTGAGCTCCAGGATGCCGCAGAACCAGAGGGGTCGCAGAGACTTACACCAGGGCCTGGATGGCTTTCCCAATTTTAAGTCAGATGGTGATCAGGAACCAGAATATCGTCCTGCCCAGAGCTTTGATCCAGGTAAAGCTGCTGAGATACTGTTTGCATAGCTATGGGTCCACCAGACTCCTGGGCTTTTGCCTTGGGATGCAAGTGCTCAGGAGGTTGGGCTGGGCTGGGCTGTGCCATGAACAACAAAACCTGATGGGCTTGCTGGTTCTCCTGGTGGGAACAGCTCCAGGCAGTCTGCTCCATGTCCCAGAGCCTTCACCACAGGCAGCCTGGAGATGCAGCAGTTGAAGCCCAGGTCCAGAGCCAAAAAGGGCCAGGAAGCCTCTGACACAGACTACGCTGTGCCTGAAGCAGAAGCAAAGGAATGCAGGTTACAGGAAAGGTCCCTGAGGACCTGGGAGTGACTGTCTGCAGGATGGCTCTCTTAATTTATATTTCAAAGCGGATAATTTAATTGGCATAATTGGGAGGCTTTTTTCTTCTCTTCATTATGGATGCACAGAATGTGGTAGCAGAGACAATGAGAAGCAAGCATGTCTGGGAGGGAGATAACTGCAGAAGTAGTCTGTAACCAGGTAAATAATGTCATCTTATTTGGGAAACTGCAGGGCTAATAAAGATCTCCTTTAAACTTGCCAGTCACAGGGTCTGGGGTACCACATTCCTCACCCTCTGGAGCAGGAGAGGTTTACTTCTGTGTCATGACAAAGAGAAGGGGAAAGTCCATCTTCCTGGGTGATATCCTTGGTGGTGCAAGCCCATATGTTAGGACCCTGGGGGCAAGGTGCAGGTAGCCTTGTGCCGGCTGTGTGATTGTGCGTGGCTTCCCAGGTGTCCCTCCTGGCCCATCAGCCACAGCAGTGCCAGGCTGTGATTACACTGCTGGGGCAACCCTGTCTCGATGCATCCTCTAAGCAAAAGGAGTCCTCAAAGCCTTCGTGCAAGCTGTGGAGACTGCAGCAAGGTGGAGAGCATCCCAGCAGGCGAGGGAAAGCCTGTCTTTAGAGCCCTGGGACTCAGAGTCAGACACTCGAAATGCCCTGTACTCCATCTCGCAAGAGTCATGGGCCCAGCTGAAGGCTGCTGCTCTCCATCTATGGGGAGATGGCCATTGGGCCCATGGGGACAACTGTCATCAGCCACAGTACATATTTCAGCCTGTAAGCTCTAGCATGAGGAGGATCCACCTGCTATGAAGCCTCTGGCCTCTTCTTGAAGACTGCAGGTGAGTGTGGGGCAATCCTCTGTGGTCAGACCTCATCAACATCACTTGCAGCGGGGTGATGGTACTGAGCATTTCGGTGTGGTCACAGTGTTTGCACGAGACGGATAATGCAGAGCTGGGTATGTCGGCCAGGCCTGATGTTGGTGAGATTCAGCAGTGGGTGTGCAGCTCTGCTGTCACAGCCCACTCCTGCTGGCTGCCAGGATGCGTGTCCATGGCCCGTCCACCCCAGAGATATTGAAGCTCCTTTGAAGGTTCTGCAAACCAGCCTGCATACCCAGCTCAGGGCTACAACTGGACCAGGAGAGACCTGGTGGGCTCTGGTTGGTCTCCCAAAAGCAATCCATACAGGACAACCTCATTCTAGTGAACACTTAAAATATCTCTGGAGCACTGGTAGTTTGCTGGGTCAGGCTTGAGCTCACAAACTCCCTTGTGTTGATAGCCCCAAGCAATGAGAGTTTTGATGCACATCAGACGTATCTCTGTACTCCAGCAACATGAGGGAAGAAGACGGCTTTTCTCTTGTAGCCTCCGGTGTGGTGGCGCTGGAGGATCACTTCTGAAGTAACCAAACTGCAGGTTTGGAGCTCTGGGAGCAGGTTTGGAGTGACCTTCATCACCTCTAAGTCATAATGTGAAGCCCCATGTACTGCCAGCTTCCTAAACACCACGGTGCTGTGAGGCTGCTGTTTTGAACAGGAACTGAGTGATACACATTAACTGACACACGTTAACATCCATGGAGGGATGGGGAAATGGTGGTTTAATCCACATTAGCAAGATGTATTTAGCCAGTACAGATGTGAATAGCCAGCACGTTACCATCACAGAGCATGATGCCCCGTTTCAGATTTTGCATGTGTTAGCAATACACTTTTTCTCCCAAACACAGTCGCTGAGAGCTGCAGGACTTACAACTGCACTGCAGAATATAGGCATTAGTTGAGCAGAAGTTATCTCAAAGCGGAATTGCAGTGACACCAAAGTATTTGATGCTCACATTGTTAAAGGTTGTCGGGAGCCTTCACTTGGATTTGATCTGATTTCACCAACTCAGATTAAGAACTTTTTGTATAAGACAATTTAATGCAAATAATTTTGACAGACACAGCAAAGATTTACGGAGGTGGATCTGAGGGGGCTTCTGGTCCCCACCACTCCCCTCAGTCCCAGCAATACAAAGTGCATTTCCACGCTGTGTGCATGTTGTGCAACCGGCACCTCCCTGCACCCACCCAGAGCAGGCTGTCTCCGTCCCTGGTTAATGCAGCTCTGATTACAGCATCCTTAGAAAGGCGGATTTTCTTTTGTGCTCTCACATCCAAGTATTAACCTGCCCTGACATTGCTTCCTTTGTGAGAGCTAATAGCACAGCCTGAGACCAGTTTGCTGCAGAGATTACGCAGAAGTAGAGGCAGATTCTAATAACTTCTGTTCCACGAAACAAGTTTTAATTTCCACTCCAGTATAAGTTTATATATATGCATATAATAGTTTGTTTTGCTGTAGAGATAAGAAAGTCCCAGATGCGGTGCTATGTGAATCTGGAACAAGAGACACTTCCCTTTGTGTGCCTTGATGGAAGAAAATTCATGTGTATTTATGCTTCTGGTACCAAGTACAGCTGGCTCTTGCCACTATCTCCTGCTCATTTGAGGAAATGTTCTACATATTTAAAGCCTGCAAATAATTATACGTTTGACGCCAGGCTGTTATGAAAAATATATCATATTCTTGTTTCAGTAACTTCAGTTTGTAAGAAATCATCAAAACGGTGAGTGCCTATACTTACACATTGAAGCCGGTTTCACGTGATTATTGGCAGAAATGGCAATTTTATTTTAAAACCTCCTGTGATCTGATCTCAGGATCTATTTGGATCATCAGTCCCCATGGCAATAGCTTCTCAAATCCTGAAAATAACGATGTGCGTTGCTATTTTGACTGAATAAACCAGACACCACACACGTGTAAGGCTAAGCATATGGGTGCGTGCTTGAAGAGCGGGGATTTGGCTTTGCTCATGAAGGTAAATGGCTGTTTTCTGGACACAGGTAAAGATCTGCTCTACTTGGTCAGGTGTGTCAAGTGAGGGAATGCTATTTTTACACTGTCACTTTTTAAAGCGGGTGTCCTGCATCCATCCTTTTGAACAGCTTTCTAATGATACGTGCGCCAGGAACCCATTAGACATCGCTCTTCCCAGCAAAATACCACTGAAATGGCATCACAGAAGAAGGAGGCAGGAAAATGTATCCTAGCCTTGTTTTCTATATTCCTGCATCCTCCCTTTGGACTGGAGCTGTTAATCAAAACAGGAAGCCTTGTGAGTTGTTTTGGTTAAGAACAGGAATTCGTTTTCATCTTTGATGCCGCTTTAAGTATTTGAAGATAATGTAGGATGAAGGAAGAATCAACTACACGGGCAGTGTCTTTGCTCACAGCTCTGCCTTTCTGATGGACCTGGACTTTGTTCGGCAAGGGTGCTCCAGCAGGGCTGTACCTGGATAGACCTCTTCTCACAGGCCACCAGGTATCACGTGGACCTCGCATGCTGGTTGCTCAGCTCTGCATCACACTTGGAGCTCACCCCTGTGTGATCCCAACGCAGGAGTGTCAGAGGCGGGTGGGCACCATGTCCCATGGGAAGATGGGCACCATTTGCCAGCGGTGCTCTCCTGCTGGCTGGTGCTCAGCTGCCCACGGCCTCTCCCAGGATGTTGTGTGGAGGATGTTGAGATACCTGGACCCATGCGAAGATTTATTCATGGGGTCTGGAGCTGGTGACGTGCATTGACTCCAGAGGTAATAGCTGCTTTTGGACAAAGATACAAAAATAAAAAGAGAGAAACAGAAGGGAAAGGAAAACTCGGCCCCGTGGCCAGCTGGGAGGAGAAAGAACAGGAGGTCCCCAGAGGAGTGTCTTCCCCTGGGCATCCTCTCTGGTGGTATGGGTGCCCTCCCCGCAATTTCCCATGGTAACTACATGTATTTTTCTTTTTTTTTTTGACCCACTCAGACTTCCTGTTGTTGTTCCTGCTTTCAAAGCTGTTAGTGCTGATGGGAGTACACACTGATGGGGCACACTGGTTGCTTGTGAAGCTTTGTGTGTACATTTTGTCGTGTCCCCTAATGTAAACCAAGAAAGACAACACAGGAATAGGAAGAGAGGAGAGAAAGAAAGGGGATTCCTGTGCTGATGACCATCACTTCTCACAGGAGCCTGTCGTAACAGGGCTTGCAGATACAGGGCCATAAGAATAAGACAAGAACAACATGGTTTGACAAGGGAAAACCACTGCCCAGGGCCTAGAGAGAACCCAGCAGCATGGAGGGAAACACAGAGCAGTGAGGAGGCTGCAGAGCTGCAGACAGGAGCCCTTAACATCGCACAGGTTGAGGCACTTCAGGCTTTGCACGACACAGAGCAAAGCCAGTGCATGGCTGAGAAGCACACGCAGAGCCAGGAGCTGGGAAACGCTCCCAGTCAGAGCTGTACAGCTCTAAATTGTCTCTTTTTATTATTGCAACCAGCAGAGCGAGTGACGACAACCACTTGCTACAATGGCATCCCACCAGCTGCGAGTGAGCTTGCTGAAACGCGAGTGTCTTCAGCTCCTTGCCCTGCTCTCGTGGGCTGGCTGGCACAAGGGCACCCAGGTGCATCCCCAGGAGATTTGGCCGAGGTGACCAAGGCCTCACGGCTCAGTGGCAAGGATGGAGTGATGCCACACTCTGCGCTGGACTTGCTGGGGCCCTGCCAGAGGAGATCAGGATCCATCACCTCCAAGCTTGGCGTGGGGTGTCCAGCTGCATCCCAGAGGCACGGCTGCAGTTGGCTGCTGTTCCTGTCCCCGGCATCCACTGATGGATGTTCATCCCAGGGCAGGGACAACCAAACCACCTGCTGGTGAACTCACCAACTGCTGGTGTCCAGCAGCAGATGTGGATCTCAGCCAGACCTGAGTTTGACTTTGTCTTCAGGGATTTCTCAGCTTTTCTTCATCCGTGCAAGGAAAAGGGCAAGGCAAGAAAAAGGACAGAAGGGCAAGGCAAGAAAAAGGACAGAAGGGCAAGGCAAGGCAAAAGAAAAGAGGGCAAGGCAAGAAAAAGGCAAAGCAAGGCACAGGACTGAAGGGCAAGGCAAGGCAATGCAAAAGAAAAGAGGGAAAGGCAAGAAAAAGGCAAGGCAAGGCAAAGAAAGGCAAGGCAAGACAAGGGAGAAAGAAGAAAAAGCAAACAGAGGCAAGAAGAGGCAGGAAAATGTCAAGGAAAGGAGAGAGATTTGAGGAGAGGAAAGGAGAGGAGAGGAGAGGAGAGGAGAAAGAAGTGAAAGAAAAGAGGGGGAAGAAGGACAAAAGAAAACTAATGAGTGCTGTAATTCCTACTTCACTGCTTGTCAAGCTGCAGTGGATTTAAAGTGCAACCTCAAACAGCATGAGTGTTGGCAACACTCTATCTAAGCTAAGGCATGACGATGACAACATAACATGGATAAAAAATATGAGTGTGGAGTAATTGAGAGAGGAGGGAGCTTTTTGTAAGCATTTGGTTGCAGATAGTTTTATGATGATTCAACACAGTCGATGTAAAATCTGGCTGAGTTGAACTGGGTGTCAGCCAGCCTGGTGTGGCTACTAAAATTTAGCTGAAGTTGGTGTTTTATACCAATTTATTTCAATGGGGAGGGAGGTGCTGCCTTTTGGGAGGGCAGCATCCCCCCTACCAGCCCAGCCGCAAGGGCTGGTTCTGCTTCGCTGAGAGTCCCCACCACTAACCAGTACAGGTGGTTGGCAGACTGGTGCTGAGCCAGGTCAGAGAACTGATCCGGGGGGAAAAGAGAGAAAGGGAGAGAGGTGTTTTTTGGGTTTGTTTTGTTTTATTTTGTTTTTTAAATTTTGCCAGGCTATTTTTCCTGCCCACAGCCAGCTACTAAGCAAGACACCACCAGGGCCTCCCAGAAGCCCTCCAGCAAACCTGCAGCAACGCAACTCAGTATTCCCCTGCTGCCAAGGTAAAACCAAGCAGGGAGGAAAAACAACAGTGGTAAACCCCAAAACCCTGTGAGACTTCTTGGTCAACTTTGAAAAACAGTAGCGGCAGGGGCCACCATTTGGAGGGACTCCAGGGTGGGTCCCCTTCAGAGAGCCCCTGGGCAGACCCTTGCCCTCTGCTCCCTCTTGCCCCTGGTCGGGAGTGCTGCTCGCTTTGTGAAACGCTGAGCTGCCGTCCCCCTCCACTCTGCACATCACCACGTCCCTTGCCAGCACTCAGCAAGCCGGGATTGAAACAAGAGGGAGGCCAAGTGGAAGAGAAACCGAAAGCCGCCCTCCTGGCTGCGGGGAATTCCTTCCCTGGCAGAAAATCGGCACCAGCTCATTCCTGTCATTCCAGGTAATAAGTGAGAGCTCAGATAATTATGTCGGTCCTACAGATTTTATTTTTTAAAAAAATATTGTATAGAGCGTGCTTGATGAGTCCCTAGTGTTGCCATCAATGTAAAAGGAATAGGGCTTCCTTGTATTTGAAGAGATAACAGTGCTGCAGGCTACAAAAGATAACTGTGCTTTTTAATTGAATCTTACAGCCATGACAGCAGTTGCCGGAGGTCTCTCTGCTCCAAATATGCTCAACCTGCATTGACTGATGGCTGCTATATCTGAAACCTCGTAGGCTGCTGTGGGGAAACTGCCAGAATAAACATCTCTGCTTACCACAGAGGCTCAGAAGGCTGAGATGCAGTTGGATGCAAATATCTGATTTGATAGCAGGTAGGTTTGGGGGTTTGTCCCAAACAAAGGTACTTGTGGTGATTTGCTAAAAATTACAGTTACATTTTTTAGTAGTATCAAGCACTGGGAATGTACATTGGGGTCCTGAAGCTGGAGGGGAAATCCTTGTGGATAATGAAGAGGGAAGAAGGCCACTCAGTCTTCGCCTTCCCTTTACATTTAGCTTTTACAATTAACAGTTAAGGTAGAAATGATAAGATTTCTGTGCAGATCATTGGAAACCCATATTGGTAGGGAGAGAATGAAATACGAATGCATTTCGTAAATCTAGTAGAAATGCAATTCAGGAAGATGAATGCAGCTATTGAAACTTCACGTCTTAGATATATTTGACCAATATACACATGTTATTTGGAGCTGTAGTTTTTCACAGTTCCTTATAGCATTAAATCAGCAATGAATCCCTCATAGTGAGTATTTATTTAGTGTCTACACTTCATTCCCCAAAAGGATGCCAAGAAGTGAAACAATGAATTAGAGGGCAGATGCCTTTCATCATCTCTCCTTAATTGCTGCCCAGGTTGCATTTCTGGCAGATTGGCAGAAGACCTCTGCAAAGACCAGTCATGGTGATGCCATGGTGATGGGCATGGGAAACATCAGCAGCATCCTGGATAACTGTCACAAGTGTACGTCTGAACCAGACTGTTACAGCAGTGACTTCCCAAGGTGCCAGCCCTGTCACAGCTCAAGGAATTGGCTTTTTAACCCACCTGTGGGAAGACAAAAATTGGGAGTGGACCCACAGCAGATGCTTGCTGCTAGAGAGGGAGGGGCCGCAAGTCAGATTGCTTCAGACCTAGATTGGTTGCCACCTTTCCTCTCCTATGTACCCCTCAAAATAATGGGTAACGTCATGTCAATCCCTTTTCAAATGCTGCCCCATGAGTTTTAACTACACTTTTGCTCCAAAGGCAGAGTGTCTGCTCTGCTCCATGATCTGCCCTGCACTTGGTGGCACCAGGACCCTTCTTTGTCACCTTGGCAGATCCCACGTGCTTGCCATTCTAATCTACTGTATTTTGAGTATGGCATTCAGCAAAACTCATGCCCTGGTCCTACAAATCTCTTTTTGAGCAGCAGGGATCCAACACAGGGGAGAACAAAGAACCAAATTTGCTTTTCAAGCATCGTCTTTTATCTTTAGATTTAACAGGTTCAGGGCACTGGTGGCTGGTTTTGTTGCATTTGGTTTCTTCATGGTGAGTTTGGCTGGCATGGGGGTTTTTTTGACAACTCTGGTGGGTTCCCATAGCAGGTTTTCCCAGGAAACACAGTCTTTGTCACTGCAGGGATGTCATTTTCCCTCACCTTCCTTTCCTCAACTTGTCCTTGAAATGATAGAGTTGTACGTAAGAAACCACATGCGATGGCATAAAAATGCCTGATCTCGACTCAGCTTACCCAGATCAGAAGCAGATTTAAGCCAAATCACAAGCGCATCCCCTCTGCTTTTGGTATTGATTTTAACTGGGGAGAAAGTAGGAAGATTAAAGATAAATTGCCTTCTTTAGCCGCCACACACCAGCCTGCCTGAGTAATGAGTGTGGGTGGTACAGGCTGTGCCCATCACCTTCATCCTCTTAGCACAAATGCACATACTCTGGGGCCAAAGACTTTTAAAATATCCTTAGCCCAGCAAAGAAGCACATATAAACGGTGAAATTATTTGCCATGAATCACGTATTCATTATTTTAAAGAGAAGACGGTGTCCTTGGAAATTGCTGAGGGATGCGAGTCACCATCTTAAAAGCATTCATGGCTCTTGGCGCAATGCAGGATGAAAAGGTTAAATGAGCAGCAACACTTGTTGAATTATGTGCCAAAGCGATTTCACAACAGCATGACTTTCAGTGCACTGTCTCCTGGCGATGAGCATGGTAAACTGCTGACAATGTTGGACTTTAGGTGGGCTTACAAGGAAGACACTGAAGCACAAGGGTTGTTTCTGCTGCACAGCAAACATCAGTGTCTCTGGGAGAAAACGTGGGTGAAAAGTTGTTGCACTTTTGTGCCTCTTCTGGGTGGCAAAAAATGAAGTTATACAAAAATAACATGGTTTTATCACATTTTGGGCTTTATACCTGCTCCTCAAAAGAAGAAAATCTGATAACTATATGCTATCTCTTATATGCTGAGAACATCTCCAGGTTTCTCCAGAACTTCCACGCTGCTGTGGATTAACATCTTTCCTCAGATGCTGCCCTAAAAAGCGTCACCTCCTCTTCCGAAGTAACGCCCAGGGTTTTATCCCTGTGAGGGCCAGGAGCTCTGTCTGGGCAGAGGCTCCAGCTGTGCAGGTCTGTGCAGGGTGAGGACCACGAAACCCACCCCAGGTCTCCAGCAAAGTCACCTCGCCCATGGCCCGGGCTGTGCGTCTGCGTGCATGTGTCTGGCAGCCGCCCAGATAAATCTATGAGCTCAGGGTTGTGTAATGTGTTTCCTTGATGGATCATGCTATAAAATCTCCAAGGGATCCTGAGGCAACCTGACACCTGTAATCAGCTGGAGGAGCAGATACTGCTTTGGAAGGCCACTTGGCAGGGGAGGGCAGGGTATTTTTCCCCCACATTTTTCCTTTCTGCCTGGTCACAGCAGGTTATTTGACAATTGTTTAAATTGGCTAGAGAGTAATTGTGTTTATTTTGAATAAACCCAAGTTGAAATGAAAGAAAACTGTGCGATCTTAAGGCTGTGGGGTAGAAAGGAGGAGGAGAGAGCAGGGCTGTAAAAAAAATCATGCTCTGTCTGAGCAAGTCACAGGGATTTAACCCCTTACATCCCCGTCAGGCTTGCACTGAAGAGGCAAGTCTGGTTTAAGCTGGAGGAGGGTCTCCATAGCTTCTGCTGTCACAGGGAGCCTGGAGCAACTCTTGCCTGGCTGATGCTTATGGAGAACACCTGGTTCTTGATGGGGTGGCAGCTACCTCCCCACGCTGTCCTAGTTGTTCCTGTGCCTGGCCCTCCCAGTCCCTTCCCATTCACAGTTGCTTGGATGCAACAGAACATTGCACCCTGGAGCCCAGAGCTGGGCATCTCCACCCCAAGGATTTATGGTGCCATCTGTCCTCTCCAGCATGCCAAGGACAAGGGCTGACCTCTGGGGCAGCCAGTTTTGGGCCAGCGTGGTGGCCTGGGATGTATCATGTCTTATGAGGAGCAGCTGAGGGAACTGGGGCTGTTCAGCCTGGACAAAAGGAGGCTGAGGGGAGACCTGATCGCTGTCTGCAACTACCTGAAAGGAGGGTGTAGCATGGAGGGTGTTGGTCTCTTCTCCCACGTAATAAGCGATAGGATGAGAAGAAATGGCCTCAAGTTGCACCAGGGGAGGTTTAGATTGAATATTAGGAAAAAATTCTTCACAGAAAGGGTTGTCAGGCATTGGAACAGGCTGCCCAGGGAAGTGGTGGAGTCACCATCCCTGGAGAAGTTTAAAAGGTGTGTAGACGTGGTGCTTGGGGACATGGTTTGGGTTAGGTTAATGGTTGGACTCGACGATCTTGAGGGTCTCTTCCAACCAAAATGATTTTATGATTCTATGTTGGCTGTGAGGTGCCGCATGCCTGTCCCCAAAGGGCACTGCTGTGGCCCACTGCAAAGGGAGGCAATGGGGAACGCTCAGGTCTGAAGGGGAAGCACGGACGGCCTGAGCTGGTGTGCTGGGTCACGCCAGGTCGCAAGACGCCGGGTCAGGTGAGCTCCAACAGGTCCGTGCAGGCAGCAGGAGCATCGCCGCAGCGTGTGGGGCTGTGGATCTCACACCAAGAGCCAGCCAGCCCCAAGAAAAACGTTGGGACATGGAGTGGCAGGTTCAGCCCTTACAGGAGCTGGGATTGTGCAAATAATTTGGGAAGCTGAAAGCTGAACTCCGGTGGCATCAGTTATGCATCGGAAACCACAGTCAGCCCCTGCTTTGGCTGTGCCGCATCTTAGTGCTGGTTTCATCTGATGAAGAAAATTCTCTTCAAGCCTGGATAAGCTAACATCAATTGATTAGCACTGAAGTGTTTGATTTAATGCCTATTCGCAACTTTAAATATTTTTAAAATAACTAACTAGGAAGTTGTTAGTATCTTTTTAACATCCTGATTGCAGGAACACAATACTTTTGCACTGATGGATTTGTAATTTACTGTGTTAGTTAATTCTTTCTCTAATACTGACATTCCAAGGAGCAAAACGATTATCAAGACAAAAAGCAAAAAGGCCAAGTGAAGAATATTTACACTATCGTTTGCCATGTTACTCTTAACATAGCCATCACCATGCTTATTATACATATTATGGTTAATCATTAGCCGTGCAATGCCCATCTTCAGGAATGCCCTGAACTTATTTCTTGGGCTTCCCTTCCACAATTTGCATGCCCTGGGGAATTAACTGCTATGAAATTCAGTTACAGCTTATACATAGAAATGACAGAAAATATGAACTTAAAAACCAGCAAGGCATAAAGATTAAAAAATGAGGAGTGGGTAAATCGACATTCAATGAAGATAAGACACTTCTGTTAGTATTCGATTGTGGCTTTTCCCTTCTGAAAGGAGTACAGACGTAAGACATCATTGTTAGTATGTCTGCTTGCTTCAGAAAACAGAAATTGCAAACCACTGGTATTTTGGTTCTTGTATTTTCCTCTCTCATTCTCTCTTTAGGAGTTCATCTGCCTGTATTAACCCTAGCAGCCTTAGGACGGGAAGGCTGGGTTAGCACAGCTGGCTGCCACTCGTAACTCAAACTGAAGGTAAAATGCCTTCTTAGGTACCCGGGTTTATTTTTGATTCTCACGACTCAGCATTTTTGCTGATTTAACACAGGCGAGCATATCTGGGCAGATGACACATGGCACATGATCCCAGGTCCCTTTGGGGTCCCATAGCACCCAGTGGTTGTTTTGCTGTAGAAGGTGCCTTTTGAGGTGCACCACACCGAAGTCCTGCTCCGGAGAAAGATTTAGTGGCTGTGATTAGCTCAGGCCACAGCTCCTGAGCCTAAACCCAGAGTTTTGAACCTCAAAATCCTGCCCAAGCTCCCGCTGAAGCTTGGAGATGGTTCAGACTTTGGGCCACAGCATCGATGCACCTCATGTTTAGAAAGCAGAAGCAGCAAGAGCCAGTGACAAGAGCCCAGACAAGCCCACCCTGGAGGGCCTGGGGCAGAACACCTGCTTTGGGTAATAGTTCATCATGCTGAGCACAGCTCCTTGTCCCACTGGACATGGTCCTCCCTCCTGTCTTGGTCAGATCTGAGCTACCGCAAGGCTACCCTAATCGGCAGAGGGACAGCTTCAGGCACCAGCAAGTGGGCTGAGCTGAGGAAGCGCCTTCTCCCCTCACGTAAATGATGTGATCTAAAGCAAAGCCCTGGGCCTGCAATTGCTAAAGGTCTCCCCACTCACCACGTCAAAGCTCCTCTGAGACCCATCCCCATCAGTGTTATGGGAACCACAGTCATCCACCTCTGGGCACAGGCTTCTCGGACATGTGGGAAAAGGTTACTCTGAAAAATGTCTTATTTGAGCTAAAAGCAGTGACTTAAGTACATTGCGTTGCCATAATATATCTTTATAAATGTAAATATATGAACATAGTATAGAAGTATTTGTGTTTGTTATAATGTAGTATAAATATGTTTCATATATAAATTCTCTACATGTGTATATACAGATTTATATAATCTATATAATTTTTGTTTATGTAGACATACATGAAATATGTATTTGTTTATGTTACATTTTGTATTTGATATACCTAGTGCTGTGCTGTCCTTTCAGTTGTGGGTGGAGAGGTTTTGACCTGTGAAAAGTGCATCTTTGAAGCGCAATGTGCAGAAAGGCAGAACACAACCCAGCTCCAGTCGGTTTAATCCACCCCGACGGTTGCTCCAAATTTCCTCCTGAAAATGCCATTTTGAGGTTTCACTAGGAGGGACACAGAGATGAAGATGAGGAAGATGGGGACTGGACTAGACGACCTTTGAAGGTCCCTTCCAACCCAAACTATTCTATGATTCTATCATGATGCAGCCTGCTTTCTGCAGGAGGGATGAGTGGTTTTGCAGCATGTTCCTGGCAAAAGGAGACAGGTGAGCAATGGTGAGTCTGTGTATCCATGCAGTGGGGTGGCCTGGCTGCTGGATGTTGTCAGCCCATGCTGGGATGCACGGACATTCATGGAAGAGGAGAAAGGGTGAGGGAAGGTGCTGAGGAAGATTTAAACATGTCGGGGCTTGGGCAAGGACGGGATTCCTGGTGCTGCAACTCACCTGCCACAGGATGCTGTGGATGCGGGGGGCATCACCGAGGTGCCACAGGCAGGGTGGCCATGCAAGCTTTGGGGCTGCTTGGAGATGACCAGGCTGCTCCCCCTGACAATTGGGAAGGCAGATTCCCCCTCAGTCAGGCCGATGCTCCCAAAGCAACAACAAGACGTCAGTTTTGTTCTGAATCCTAACAGAGGGAGAAAAAAAAAAAATTAAAAACCTGGAAATATTTGTGACAAGACCCATCTTCTTGCAAGGGAGAGGGGGAATCACCCCACAGTGATTCCCCCCCGTGGGAATCATGCGATGGTGGTGCCTGCGCAAGGGGCAAGCTCTGCCCTCGGCTGCGTGTCCCCGTCCCCCTCGACTGCAGACCCCACGCGGGGGCTGCCTGGGCAGAGTATGGCCAGGAATGGCCAGATCTGGCTCCAGAGAGCCCATCTGAGCTGGGCTGCTGTTGGCAAAGGGAAACCATCTGGCTGGGACGGAGGAAGAGAGCCTGTGGCTGCGGAGCCTCGTGTGAGGTTCCCGTCTGTCGTGCGGAAACTTGCCCGTGCAGAGCTGCTTTGGAGGGCTCTGCCATGCTTGGAGGGAAAGAGCAATTATCTGCTCTGTCAGTGAGTTCTCAGATTTATGTATAACCCCGCGCCTTCCCCTAAACGAGCTTTCAATACAGAAATCGCAAAGCTGAAGAGATCCTCCGCAGTTAGGGGAGAAGACATCTCTCTTTCAGCTAACACAGGAAAAAGAGCCGAATGAAACCACGCATTGTTAACACGCTTCGGCTTAGTCACTGGGGTGGGTAATAAACAAGGCAGACTTGGTTGGGATAAAAAAAGAGTTGAGTATGGCGAGATTATGAAACAATAGGTACTGATAGAGAGGCAGCCCGGAGCCAGCCGCAGAGCAGAAGCTTTATTGAATGCCTGGGTTTGAATGAATCCTAATGATAATCACGGGCTACATGGCAATTCATTTAAATAACGTGCCTCCTGCTTCCTCCCAGCCCGATAGAATGAGTCCATACATGTTAATTGCTTCGTTTTGAAGAGAAACCTCCTCTCTGTGTGGCAATATTATATATTTCATTTTTGCTGTTTATTTACTCTGCCCTTCTTCAAGCCTTTTGTTGTCTACAAAGGCATCTGCTGCTGTCATTTTGCATTTCAAACAAAGGTGTTTGCATCTAAGCTCTGAAGCTGTTACAGGGAATTTGACAAGGAAAAATGGAAAGGACTGATTGCTGCCCAGAATCAGCCAGATTTCAGGAGGGAGGAGAAGCTGGTGAGCCAATCTACATGTCAGAGGTAAGAACCCCAGCACCGCAACTCCTCTGAACTTTGCGAAGGGTTGGGGCAGGCTGCAACTCGACCCTCTCAAGTGTCCTGCTCTTTTCCAAGTAAAAATGGGTGTGAAGACTCAAAGCACACCCAGGAACGCATCACTTAAGATTAACGTCGAGTGCGTTCACTGGGCGTGCACATTGGAGAGGCTGGCAAGCTTAAAATAGGTTTCTCAGAGAGCAAACACAATAATAATAATAGTAGACCGAGGTTTTAGCAAGATTCCTCACTGATAATATGCCATTTCGTTGCTGAAGCAGAAGCGTGCTCCACCACGCTCTTGCACTACCATAATATTGGTGGAGACAAGAGCAGAATCAGTAGCACCTTTCTGGGCATCTGTAGCCAGACCTCTTGGTGCTGCTGCTAAACTTAAATCCTGGGTCTCCTCTCCCTGCCCCTGCTCAGTTCCTCCTGAGAGCCTTTCTCAAAGGGTGATTAAGCCATTATTGCTGCAAATTTTTTGTCTTGTATTTTACGGCCAAAAAGGAACGGGGAATTCAATCCCAGCTGCTTTTGTGCACAGTAGTTTATAGGTGCGAATTAGCATCTGCTAAGTTGTGTTTCATCTCATGTGAGTTTGTCCTCTCCTGTGAACTGCTACATTAGCTCTTTTCATCTGCAGAGGTTTTTAAAAATGTTTTTATGGGGCTCATCTCAGAAAGTGGTTGTGAAGGTCACCCTGTCCCAAACCAGCCTATTCCCCAGAACACCTGATACTCAAATTTACCACTTAATTTGGATATTTCATCTTCCGCCAAAGCCTGCTGATTAAAATGATGCTGGCACACTGTAGGATATTTACGAAGGGGTTACCATGATTAGAAAAAATCATTAGAATATACTGGAAAAAATAGGAATGCTTCTTGCAAATGCAAATAGTGTTGCTAGTAGCTATTTTCCCAGGTCTGAAAGCAGACAGAATTGCTATTTGTTTTCTGCAATTACAAAACCCAGTTTTTTCTTCTTCATTAACATCACTAAAGGCATTAGAAATCAGATTTCAACAGCAATGTATTCAAATGGTACCGTGGATTTATATGCAATACTATTTATGACTATTAAACATTGTTTAGAATAATGCCTTTATGAGTGGTTGGGCATATTGCTGTGGCCCCCCCAGGAGCTGCTGTGGAGGGAGGTGTGAGCAGGAGGAGCGGCACTTGGGGAATGAATGAAGCTGGTGCCGTACGCAATTTGACTGCTGCAGCCTCACATAGTAGCAAAGTGGTGGAGAAGGAGTAAGTCCCTGCTCGCTGGTGTCCCTTGTCATCCCCTTGTGAAGCTGGCAGGAGGACTCGGACTTCCAGCTGACTCCCAGGCTGGCCTCTGCCTGCACCGCAGGGGGAAGGCTCAGCATCATTGTACAGGCAATTCTCTGGGGACCGTTCTCTATGTTGGGTCCAGAAACTCATTACCAAGATGAGCTCCTTCCCAGCTGCAGGAAAGAAGGTGCTCCATGGAGCTGAATCCTCCCTTGCCTTGCGCGGCCCATGTTCAGACTGCACTGGAAAAAAAGCCATAATCAGTTTTGGTTCCAAGTTTTAACAAGCTTTTAGCTACAACTAATGAATGTCTTTAAAAGGATGCAAATGTATCTGCATTTAAGTCCCTCTTTTTTGCATGGTTTTTGGTTTGTTTTCACTTATGCATTGAAAAAAACAGGTACTTGTCAGTGAAGGAGGGATGGTTTTATGTGGCTTGCAAGACAGATGGATGCATTACGTGTCCTACCACAGTCACTCTGCAAATCTGCAAGGCAGGCTCTTGTCCCTGCTCCTTTTTGACATGAAAGATGTGGCCATACAACGAAGCTTCTCGGAACAGGAATTAGGAATGTTTTACTTTCTCAACAGATTGAAAAGCAAAATGCCTTCAATTGTAGGACCTTGCTCCATCAAAAAGCATTAGAAAAGGAATTACCAAAAATTAAAAAAGCTACCTCTGCCACGGATTTGCAGCCTGGAATGAGTCTGAAACATGCAACTCTGCAAAACTGTTCCCAAATTGTACTGCTGCTCCTGACAGACACTCAGGCCCCATCCAAACACAAAAGTTGTTTCACTTTCATTCTTCTAGTACTCTATAATCCCTATGCCTCTCTCCTCACCAAGCATGGAAGCAGATATTATAGCCAAAAACTTATATTCATCAAAAAGGGGGAAATATGTTATCATGCCAAAACACACATGCATGCTACCCTGAATTCCACCTCTGTGTTTCAGAGGAAAACTCTAGTCTTCTCCCAAATCCTGTAGTCTTTTTCTTGAACAACAAAAAAGCAGTGTGCACACTGGGCTTAGGCTCTATCTAGAAAAAAAGAAAAAAAGAAAAAAAGGCATATTTTCTTCCCTCATTCCCCTCAGAACCAACATAACTGCTGAACATACTTTTTCCTTGGTGTTTTGCAGCTGTGTTTCTGGTATGAATTGCTCATGACACTTTATGAAGCCTACTGCCAGCATGAGGAAGAGGATAAGCCCCTTCTTGGTGCCAATCTGGACTTTTCAGTCAATTACGTGAATATTTCTCAAGTCTTTCCAAAGACTCTGAAATTACTGCACAAGTGCTATATGCCTTTGCCTGTTTTCCAGGAATGGGGATCAAAACAGTTATTCTCTCTGCTATTATTAAATACCTTTTTCCAAAGATTCCCTTGGGAATGGACTGCAGAGTGAACGATGTTTTCTGGAAAGCTGCACAGGTCACAGCTGACCGCTACTGCTTTGAGGTGGAAATGCTGTGGTGATGCCTCTTCTGTGTTGCCCGCACGGTTTATTTATTTATGCTTTGGCTCTGCACTTGCAGTTTTTGGCCAGAACATGGGGTAACCGGGCTCCTCCCCAGCTTGCAGAGTTTCAAACCACTCACCTCCAGGACAATCCATTAACAAGAGGCTCCTTCCTTGGGTGAGGTTGTGACTTAACATCTCAGGTCTTGTGCTGAGAAGCACTTTGTGATTTGCACTACACAAGGGCTGGATAATTACAGGGTATTCAGGAAAGCATCATCACACGCCTGCTGTCTGCTGTGGTCTTCCCTACAAACCCACTTTTGGCTGCTGCGTTTATGGCTCCTATTGGACGTTGTGTTGGAGTCTGCACGCTGGGCTGAGCAGACTTTCAGCTTCATCCAATATGGACATTTTATTTTCCAAAAAGATGTCATCTTCCTAGCATTTAAAAGAACATGAGGTGGCTACTGGTAGTTAAAAGGAGAGTCAGAGCAGTCTGAGATGCCCTCAGCCACCTTCAGGCATCATGTCCTAAGCAAGAACCACCAATGCTCTGGGCAAGAGGTATAGTAAGTGCACAAGTATATTCCAGATCCTGTCCCCTTGACATCCTGGTAGAAGGCATGATTTACATGCTGCCGTCAATGTGAATAAGCCAATGTGAGTGTTTTAACTTTTGCAGGCCCTTCAACACAGCAGGCTAAGAGCAACCCAACAAATACACGTTACCCCTAGTCGCGGGAGCAGCACCCCCTGACACTTCAGGTGCCTTTTCCAAGTTTTCCAACTTGGGAAAGGGGAAAAGGCAGTCTTGCTGTCACTTGTTTGCTGCTGACTCTAGCTGGCATCAACCAACCATTGCCTCATGGCACCCTCCAGGTTCATTGTGCAATTAATGCTGGTTTGCAATGCATTTGAAGCCATTTTCAAGTTAATTTTTAGTGCCCGAACGTTGTACTGTGCCGGGCACTGCTTTCAGGAATTTGTATATTGCTGGAATATGGGTTTTGGTAACAGATTGGGAGAGAGCACAGATAAAGGTTGCTGAAAAAAGGCACCTTTTCCAAACTCATACAGACCAAAAATAAAAAGCCTTGCTAAAGTTCTCCTGATTAAAACAACAACAAAAGGCCTTGATGAGACATACTGAACAGAAAATGTGTCTAGAATTTTTATTGATTACTGATTTACTCTGTTGTCTAAATGTGTTCTTCACGGGATCAGAATACATCACATGTTTTGTAATGCAGCCATGGCACGCCTGGATTTGTGTAACCCCATTTCCAGAGCAAGCTGTCTGCGTTTTAACCTGATGCGACTGGGAATGTGTGTGCAGCACAGGGAAGGGAAGCCCACACTGGGCAGGGGTCTGACTGGCGGGGAGAGCAGCTGCGCCTGAATCAGGGTTGTTTTCAGCCTTCTTGCAGGCCAGCTTTGACTCCTCCTGCCTGTTCTTCTCTAAGTGCCATCCTGCTTATAGCTCTGCTCAGTTATTGCTATAGTAGCATCTTTGTACATGGTCAAAGCGATTTTGCTGAGAAATAAGGGCTTGTGCTTATTCCTCTCCTCAGAGGATAAGGAAACCAGGACCAGATGAAAGCAGTGTGGCTAAGAAGGGCATTGAACTAACTAGAAAACTATGTTAGATATATTTTCTGGAGCACATGGACACAAAGGAGTGGAGCCTGGCTGCAAGCGAGCATGACTCCACATGACAACAAAATCATGGACACTGAGAGAGGAACAGGGCAGCGACCGCTGCTGAGTAACTTACTCTAGTGCAAAATAACTCCAGGCTCTAGGAGGAGTCCAAGCCATTGAGCAGTTCACCAGTCAGGGTAACACCAGCAGCTGCAGATCCTTCTACGTCAACGCAATAGGATTTGCACTGGTATAAATCACGCATGTCGCTACATTCAGAGACAGGAAAATAAGGAAGGAAGAGAAACAAAGGGCAGAAGCAGAGATGGCCCTAAAAGGGAACTTACTTTCTTACAGAGCAATCCTGAAAGCAACAATAAGGTACTAAACAATAAAGCACGGCTAAGCCGTTCCTCGCTACACAAGGTCACAGTCTACCTTCCCCCACAGCCGCCCTCAGTGGGAGGCTCATTGTGGAGCGACGGATGCAGAGCCGAATTGACAGGCAAACCTGGGGGATCCGGCAGCTTCCCCAGGTTGGATCTGACATCTCTGGCTCTCAGGATGAAGATAAAGGGTGAGGGAACAGAAATATTGTGATTGCCCTTCTACAGAAGAGAATGAATAGCAGCAGCATTAAGGCTGTCTGCACGACAGGATGGCTTTATCAGTACCGGAATAGCAGTGTGCCATCCTGCAAAGCACGTCTAGCGAGGACGGAGCTATTTCAGTAAAACTGGATTTTTTTTCTTTTTTTTTGCAGAGTAGCACCCTCCTGCATGCAGTGAGCAGCGATGCAGCTACAAGCAACGTTTTTGACAGTTTAACGCTCGCTAGCCCAGAAGCTCCTTCCTGCTTGCATGGCTGTGTTAGCTGGAAATACCAGCCCTTCCCTCTCCTCACCGATAAGAGTGGTTCACCTGATTCAGGCATTCTGTGGGACCTGGGACAAAATATTTAAGGTAGAGCTCTACCGGAGCCCTGCCAGAGAGGTGTGCTTTCCCACCAGTGACTGTCACTGACTCTTGCCACCCCACCAGGACAGCAGCGGCAGCAAATGCAGAACATGCAGGGGATTTGGGGTTTGCCCTCACCATTTGGTCCAGCTCTGGCTCCTCTCCCTGGAGCCCCAACTTTCGGTGTGCTGATGCCACTGAGAAGCCTCCAGGCAGTTCGGTTTGCTTCCTTATCCTGACCAGCATGGCTCTGCAAAGAAAAACTTCAGCAATACATGGAGTTACACTGGAAAAAAAGGCCATATGTTACTACTGCTCACTCCATTTGAGGAAATTATTCAAGCTGCAACAGCAGAACTCTTTTGCTGCATGACATGTGTCTCCTGCCAGGGGTTTAGCTGGTAGGGTTATGTTAACCATTGCTTTTTATGTATGGACAAAGTTTCCCAGAATTTGGGAATTGTCAGCCTGCAACAAATATATGGCTGGTGTGTCACTTTTTTTAATACTAGTGGGAAAATGGGCCTTTAGAGCGGATGAAAACAAGATGATGAATTAGAAGAGAAGCAAGAAAACGGGCTATAAGCAGCCCAGTCCTCTCCTAAAGAAATCTCTGGCGAAATACAGGCTCTTAAGATAATTAGACGGCCCTCCCGTTACTGTAACGTCTGAAGGTGTGTTCACACTCCCTACTCAGGGAGCTTAATTTAGGAGTTATAACTACTGCACTCAAATTAGTCATGAGTGATTCACACTGCTCAGACGTGATTCCTCAGACAATGGAGAGATGGAGTTGTGACAGGTACAAGCCGTCTGAACATGGCCCTGGCTGCCTCACACTCCCTGGATTCGTTCTCCTGACATCCCCCCAAAGTGGGAAGCACTATTTCCATCCTACATACAGGAAAAGATGGCTTTGTCTGGAGCATGCTACCAATTTACATGAAAAAAAGCCACTTCCACCAGCTTATCTTGATTTTGCCGGAGTTTACTTTGGCCTAGAGCTGTGCTTTTTCCAGACAAAACCCTCACTGAACTACTGCAATTATTATTCAGTATAATGCTTTTTTTCTCTTATGAAAAGGTCATAAGCCATCTTATACTGAGCACAGATATTTTAAGGCAAGAGGGAATTTAGATTTCTCAACAATGGGGATTTTCACATGTACTGCTTGCCAATATAGTGAGTGCATGCAAAAAATATTACTCAAGTCTTCATGTTTCTTGAAGCTAGGAACTGTCTTGTCTGCTAAACGTGCCAGAGTTTTTCATGGATGTGACTTGGCTTCTATTTTTGCTCTCTCTGTATTATCTTGAATTAGATTGCAGACACAGTGCAGCCTAAATACATATACACAAAGGTATAAATTCTTTTCTTGACATGTTCTGGAATTAGGGAAAAGTGACCCTAGTTTTATTTATGCTCTTCTCTTCACACTGAATTTCTGGCATTTTAGCAGATGACTCCCCACAAGAATGTTCTTTCAATCTTATCTAATCCCCAGCTCACCTCTCTTGACTGCAGCAAAGGAAATTCCAATGTCTAAGCAACTATTCCTCTTCCCTGGAAGTGTCAGACGTTCGGACCATGTGGGGAGATAAAGAGCTCTTCTGCTGACTCATCTTGGCAGCCACATCAGGTGGGCTTCCTTAGGTCCAACACAGGGCCGGAAAAGGGGCTAGGAAAAGCTAAAATATCTGGATGGGGGGGAAAAAAAGGGAAAAAAGGCCTCTCATACAAGGCGGTTCAGGAAGGAATTGGTCCTAACAACTCTTTGTTCTTGCAAATATTTAACACACAAAATGTCAACGTTCAAGCCACCAAGATCTGTCTCAACAGAGAGGTTACATGAAGCACTCAAGAAAATCAAAGGTCTGCCACTGTACATCTGAGAGCCCTCCCTAACCCTTTGAGCTTTTGTCTAGAAATCCAGGTCCAAGTTGTTGATAACCTGAAATGTATTTTGTCGTGGAACTAGGCAAGGGAAGGAACAGTGAAAAGGCACTTAGATTTATTCCAAATCTTCTGTCGTAGGCTTCCTGCAAATACCTTAGCAGCATTACTTCTGGACATATTTATGCAACCAGATCCTTCACTACAGCAAGAGGTAACCATTAACGCCCTTTCCAAAAGCAACATTGGCTCTTAACACATGAGGTATCTTGAGGGATCCTTGGGCCTCAAAGCCTGGATTCTGAGGGACACACAAGAATCTGTGTTTCGCTGATTTGCTTGTGGACCTTTGTGAGACGTTACCTCAGCCACGAGCTCGATCGGTTGTCAGTGTACAAAGCAACATCAACACAAACTGACAAAGACGATGAGCGAATACTGCAAAAATAATCTAAGAATGCACTCAGGGAAGGTCAAGAAATTCATGTCAATTACTAGGATCCTGTTCCTTCTACTTTTTGGTTTTTGCACACAGCTGTATGCACAGTAGTGCATCCTCCCCCAAAAAAACCAGCCTGAATACTCCAACAAGTCTGTATTCTTGTGAACTTTTGCACCTGAATAGCAAGTCCTGCCATCTCTGAACGCTCTTTGTCGGCCCAGGAGCGGAACTGCTCTCACTGGGATTTAAGGCACCCAATGCACATGACAAAGTTTCTCTTTGCAGAGCATGTCTGTTACTGCATCCTGGCATGATTCTTTTATGGAAGAGGACCTCTTCAGGCAATTCTTGACAGGTATTTCTAGCTTCATAGTATCTAATTAGGATTCTAAGCTCCTTGGAGTAGTACTAGCTGACTTCATCTACCCCTGAAGCACCATAAACCTTTCCAGTATTATAAAAATAACAGCACGACTGATCTATATGTAACCTCCGTTACGTGCCCTTTCAGTTCTATTGATTCACGGATGTGCAAATGAAGTCTAGTTCAGACTTTGTATCTTGCTGCCATGGTATAATCTCAAACGGGCTCAGTAAACATACAGGATTAGTCAATACAAAGTTTTGCACTCAAAGATATAGGGTGTCTAAATCATAACATTCAAAGATTAAGAAAACATTTGGGTACAAACAATTAGTGGAAATACCTGAACCATTTCACTGGGAGGCATGATTCACTCTTACTAAAACGAATTTGCCACTAGTAAGTATATAGCTAAACCTTAACTGAAAATTACATTTTAGTGCAACTTTTAGAAACAGGTATTGCATCTCAGTTCTCTGGGCAAAGCTGGGACTGGGAACACATCTGGGAAAACATCTGGGTTTGTTGCCTGATGTCAAAATGACATGGGACACAAGTTAATTCACATTCTGTTTCTGTGGCCCATCTTCTTACCTGTACCCATGCTCCTCTTATGAGCTATCGCTGCGGAACTTATTTTCAGGTGAAAACAGTGCTTTCTTTCCATTTTGATAAATAGATGGTAATAATATTTTATTCACACATCCCTCTCCCCCTTATTTTATACAGTTTCCCTGTGTCACCAGTTACAGAGCAAGAAGTTTTCTGATTTTTATCATAAGAGGTGTAGTTACATTGCACAGTATTACAAATGCATCTTACTCTGTTTAAGACGAGAAATGAACAACCTTGAGCTATAAAAGCAGGCTCTTTTCCTATTTTTTGGTGAATTTAGCAGCTGTTTTGAATATCTTATATTTACCAAAATGTTTTCCATTTCGAACACCAGCTTTGAAGAAAATAGCCTTCTCTGTATTTTAAAACAAGCCTACATTAAGCTCAAGGTAGCAGCTTTTACTGTTCAATATTCTTAAACACAGCAAACTTAAAAAAAAGTTGTTTACTGGATGCAGTTAGATGAAGTGATAAGAATTTCTTTAAATACTTCCTCCTTCCCCCAGGAACATAAGAAATATAATTCCACAAGAAGCACTTTCATCTCAGTAGTCTTTCATGGCAAAGAACCACCGATGAAGGCACGGTTGAAACACATCAAAATGATGTCCTTCTCCTTTTATATATATATATATGTATACGTATATAATCATTTCAAGTTTGAAGAGCTGACAAACTTGATTACAGAAACGTTATGGTATGTGTCAACTGGTATAGCAACATCACCTCAAGGAAGAATCACAGAATGGTTGAGGCTGGAAGGGACCTCCAAAGGTCATCTGGTCCATTCCCCCTGCCCAAGCAGGGCCACCTAGAGCCTGTTGCCCAGAACCGTGTCCAGACAGCTTTTGAAATCTCCAAGGATGCCCTGAGCAACCTGGGCCGACGCTTGGGTGACCTCACAGTAAAAAAGTTTTTCCTCATGTTCAGAGAGAACCTCCTGTGTATCAGCTTGTGCCCGTTGCCTCTGGTCCTGTCAACGGGCACCACTGGAAAGGCCTGGCTCCCTCCTCTTTGCAGCCTCCCTTCAGGTATGTGTATACATCGACCAGATTCCCCCTGAGCCTTCTCTGCTGAAGAGTCCCAGCTCTCCCAGCCTTTCCTCAGAGGAAAGATGCTCCAGTCCCTTCATCATCTTCATGGCCCTTCTTTAGACTCTCTCCAGCATGTCCACGTCTCTCTTGTACTGGGCAGCCCAGCACTGGACACAGCACTCCAGGTAGAGCAGAGGAGGAGGATCACCTCCCTCAACCTGCTGTCCATATTTTGTCCAATGCAGCCCATGATCCCATTCACTTTCTTTTCTGCAAGGGCACGTTGCTGGGTCATGTTTAACCTGGCGCCCACCAGGATCTTTTCTGCCAAGCTGCTTTCCAGCTCGTTGGCCCTCAGCATGTACTGGTGCCTCGGGTTGTTCCTCCCAGGTGCAGGACTTTGCACTTTTCCTCATTGAACTCTATAATGTCCCTGTCAGCCCATTTCTCCAGGCTGTTGTGGTCTCTCTGGGTGGCAGCATGACCCTCTGGTCTATCAGCTACTCCTCCTGGTTTGGTGTCATCTGCAAACTTGCTGAGGGTACCTTCTGCTCCATCATACAGATCATTAATGAAGATGTTGAACAGGACTGGACTCAGTATTGACCGCTGGGGTATACCACTAGTTAAGGGCCTCCAACACTACTTCATGCCACTGATCACTACGCTCTGGGCCCAGCCATTCAGCCAGTTTTCAACTGATCTCACTGTCTGCTTACCCAGCCCGTGCATCAACAGCTTGTCTATAAGGATCTTACAGGAGACAGTATAAAAGGGTCTTAATGAAGTCCAGGTAGATAATATTCACTGCTCTCCCCTCATCTAACAGGTCAGTCACTTCATCACAGGAGTTTACCAAGTTGGCCAAGCACGACTTCCCCTTGATGAAGTCATGCTGACTACTGATATTTATTTGTCCTTAATGTGCCTGGAAATGTTCTCCAGGATTAGCTGCTCCATCACCTTCTCAGAGATCCAGGTGAGGCTGACTGGCCTGTAGGTCCCTGGGTGCTCCTTCTCACGCTTCTCGAAAATAGCAGTGACATTTGCTTTCCTTTAGTCTTCAGGCACTTCTCCCAACCACAATTGATCAAAGATTATCCAAGAGTGGCCTCACAATGACATCAGCACACGAGTGCATCCCATCAAGGCCCATGAACTTCCAGATGTTCAGTTTGTCTAAGTATTCTCTGACCTGATGCTCCTCCACCAAGGGTACATCTTCCTTGCTCTGACCTTCCCCCTGGTCTCTGGGATTCCTGAAGGCTCATCTTGCTAGTAAAGGCTGAGGCAGAGAAGGTATTTGGTACCTCAGCCTTTTCCATGGCCTGGGTCACTGGGTCTCCCACCTCACTGACCAGTGGGTGCGCATTTTCCCTAGTCATCCTTTTGTCTTCTATGTACATATGGAAGCTCTTCTTGTAGTTTTTGACATCCTGAGCCAGAATCAAGTCCATTTGTGCTTTAACTTTCAACTTTGTCCCTGGATGCTCAACGTTTCTGTATTCCTCCCATGATACCTATCTTTGCTTCTACCCTCTGTATGCTTCCTTTTCATGTTTGAGTTTGGCTTGGAGCTCTTTTGTTCATCTCTCCTGACCTCAGACAGTGGTCCCAGGCGCACCCTGCAACCTGGGACTTGGAAGGCTGCATCAGCCACCTGAAGCTCAGTTTGTGTGGAAGCCTCTGCCCTCGCAGGTATGGCTGCTCCCAGGTCTACTGGGGAAACTGAAATTAAACATACAAATGTTTTGTATAACTTAAGATGATGTATCTGACCACAGGAAAGCAGAGCAGATTTCAAGGGGAGACCATAAAACTGCACTCTAATCTCCTGAGCTTTATACCATCCTGGTGACAAGGGCATCGTTCCTTTCAGGTTGAAAAGTTCTACCCAACACTGTCATGTAATAGCAAGGCTACAAGGAAAAGACGGGCCACTAGGAATGAAAAGACAGATGCAGAAAATCATAAGGTGAAAGGCTTTGAGAAAGCTGTTTGTATTTGAAAATCTCAGCATTAGATAATTTCTAAAAATATTTAAATAAAATAATTCATTTATGCAAATGCATTAACCCAGGAAGAGCGAAAACCAAAAAAACCCAAACATCCAGTATGCAGATTTCCTTTACAATAAAAATTCTTCTAGGAAGTATATTCAACATATGACAAGATGGGAAAAAAGCATCTCACAATTTATATTCAAGGGCATCACATTTTAGAACAATGTCTTAGCCATTATCACTTATAAATGATTCACAAAGAAATTAAATACGATATTCCATAAAAGAATAATCTAATTTACAGTTTAAATGTAAGGCTTCACCATGACATCTCTCACCGTTCACCCAGCTCTTTGCACACCCAAGTTGAGTGATCCGTACTTACTCTCCTACCACAGTAACACAGCAAGGTGGTCCTCAAAAACACAGGCAGTGTTCAGGTTTACTTTTTCAGTTCAACAAAAAAGTATGACTAGAAAGTGTCCTATTATTTGTCACAATAAAAGCAAATGAAAAGCTAGGAGAAACAGATGTTATTTTGAGGGAACAGATTAAATTACACCTTGCAAAAAAAGCCCAAAACATATCTAGCTGCTAGTTATGTCATCGTATTATTAGTTATTGTGCACAACTGGGACACCGCAACTCCAAATCACAGACTAGAAACACAGTGCTTCCTTTAAACGAAGTACATAACCTCCATGTGAAAAAAGCTGGGAAAAAAAATCGTGAGAACTATCCATCTCCATAGCTATCATATGCATAAGAACTATCGGCTTTACAGAGTGACAGTTTATTCAAAATACTGAATGTAATACTGATGTCAATAATATCCCTTAGTCTCCTTATGCATCAAGTACAAATCGGAGAAAAAACGTGCCCCCAAACACTCATTTTCAACGACAAAACATTGCCAGAAATCCCATATTTGCAACACAGTTATCTGGTGTTGCAGTTAACATATTAATTCTGCAAACAACAGTCACAAGTACTTACTAAAAATACAGATATGTTTCCTAAAAGTTACATGAAGCTTTATTTAAGATGACAATGCTTTTGTAACAATGCAGGGTGCAAATTTTCAGTATGAAGACATTCAGAAGATTTGCTGCTCGAAGAGGATCTTTTCAAACCCTGGTGGAGGTGTATGATAAAATTCACTGAACTGACAATCCAGAATGGCACTGTCATCAACTGCAGAAGAGAACCAAACAGAAGGAATTAGAGAAGGAACACTTAGAGTTTGATCCTCTGTTACACCACCTTACTAGATCATATACTATGCTCAAACCATGGAGAATATTCTCCAATACATCCATGACATAGATACAATTAAAAGAAACTTCAATGCATTTGCCAAAGCCCTACACACATACCCAAGGAGAGTAAATCACGTCTCTTCTGCTATTTACTTTAATCAGTAATGGTCTTTGGTGAAGTCAATCAGAATGCTACCTCTGATTTCACTGGGAGCGTTACAAGCACTGCCAGCCAAAGTTGGGATTTCTCCCTCCTAGGCTCAGTTAAAACTCCTATTAGAATATTTGTACAGTTCTGTAGCACTTACGCAAAAGTGCCTGAGGTACAGCTGCTGAGGGAAAAGATCTTCAAGTTCAATTTCTGTTTCACATGCTCAGACTGGACACTATGTTTTCCTCCTCTATCATGTTTCTTCTAAAAACGTACCTGTAGTTCTAGTCTGAATTATGGATAGGGCAAATGTGTAAGAAACTCTCTTTTCTACGGTCAAATCCTTTCCCATGACTAGAGGAAGTTCACATTAAATTAAGGACATTTACATTAAAGTTTATACCAAGTAAGTACCATGCAAAAGCAATTTACAGGCTTCAGTCATATATGTATAAAACATCATAATTATCAGGAAATTATGTCCACTTGTGGAAAATAATAGTAAGAACCTGGCGACAAAAGGTCATTGCATTCCCCAGGCCCAGAACTGCTTCAGCTGGAGAAAAAGACAATTTACAGCAGGCTAGCGTGCCACCAAATGCTTTCTGAAAGCAACCTGCATTCTCCACTCTATGTAACACGATTTCCAAAATGCGCGGAAGATGCAACATTCAATTATCACACAATTATCTGTTCCCGCTGCCTGCCAAGCCTTTGCACATTTTAGCAGCGCCATCACGTGGCTTGAGGACACATCACAAAATGACCATATAAAACAATTTCCACCCTCACAGCTCAGAAAGATAGCATTTGTCAGCTACATTTTATAGACTTCAAAGGCTCTACAACACATCTAGAATGTTTTCTTCCTGTTCATAAATTCAGTGTTACAAATGTATCAAGATACATATGGGAACGTGCCAGAAGTTCATTAGGAACCAGCCAAGAAATGAAAAAATTATCCACATCACATAGCTAAAGGTACCTCAGCGAAAACTGTTTTGGAAGATGAAGCTCGCACAGGAATAAAGATAAACTGGAGATGGCTGTAGGTGTGCAACAAGCAGTTATCACTTGCTCGAAGTTACAAGGCAACCCAGAGCGCAGCGCTGATTACGCACTGAGCCAGGGGACGGGCTGCCCATCCCATGAGATGTGAAACAGAGTTCTGACTACCCAGGAACTACAAAACCACCGCCAAGTTCTGGAAGAGCAAATTGTTAACACATGTCTTGGCTAAATTCCAGCTTCCATAATTCATAAATTCCTTCTTAAACTGCCTGTGCAGGGATTAATTAGATATGGTACTTGTTTCTTGTTCAAAACTGCTGTGTTGTATTGATGGCTGCTGGCAGAACAGCCACAATTCACTCACAGAATCACAGAATCACAGAATGTTAGGGATTGGAAGGGACCTCGAAAGATCATCTAGTCCAATCCCCCTGCCAGGGCAGGAACACCTAGGTGAGGTTACACAGGAAGGCGTCCAGGCGGGTTTTGAATGTCTCCAGAGAAGGAGACTCCACAACCTCCCTGGGCAGCCTGTTCCAGTGTTCCGTCACCCTCACTGAGAAGTTTCTTCTCAAATTTAAGTGGAACCTCTTGTGTTCCAGCTTGAACCCATTACCCCTTGTCTTACTGTTGGTTGTCACCGAGAAGAGCCTGGCTCCATCCTCGTGACACCCACCCTTTATATATTTATAAACATTGATGAGGTCACCCCTCAGTCTCCTCTTCTCCAAGCTAAAGAGACCCAGCTCCCTCAGCCTTTCCTCACAAGGGAGATGCTCCACTCCCTTCATCATCTTTGTGGCCCTGCACTGGACTCTCTCCAGCAGTTCCCTGTCCTTCTTGAACTGAGGGGCCCAGAACTGGACATAATATTCCAGATGAGGTCTCACCAGGGCAGAGTAGAGGGGAAGGAGAACCTCTCTCGACCTACTAACCACCCCCCTTCTTATACACCCCAGGATGCCATTGGCCTTCTTGGCCACAAGGGCACAGTGCTGGCTCATGGTCATCCTGCTGTCCACCAGGACCCCCAGGTCCCTTTCCCCTACACTGCTCTCTAATAGGTCATTCCCCAAACCTGTACTGGAACCTGGGGTTGTTCCTGCCCAGATGCAAGACTCTACATTTTCCCTTGTTATATTTCATTAAATTTTTCCCCGCCCAGCTCTCTAGCCTGTCCAGATCTCGCTGGATGGCAGCACAGCCCTCTGGCGTGTCAGCCACTCCTCCCAGCTTGGTGTCATCAGCAAACTTGCTGATAGTACACTCAATTCCCTCATCCAAGTCATTGATGAATATATTGAATAGTATTGGTCCCAGAACTGACCCTTGAGGCACTCCACTAGATACAGGCCTCCAACCAGACTCCGCCCCATTGACCACGACTCTCTGGCTTCTCTCCTTCAGCCAGTTTGCAGTCCACCTCACTACCCGATCATCCAGTCCACACTTCCTCAGTTTTGCCGTGAGGATGCTGTGGGAGATGGTGTCAAATGCTTTGCTGAAGTCAAGGTAGACCACATCCACTGCTCTGCCATCGTCAATCCACCTTGTTACGTCTTCATAAAAGGCTATGAGGTTGGTCAAACACGACTTCCCCTTGGTGAAGCCATGTTGACTGTCCCTGATGACCCTCTTATCCTTGATATGTCTTAAGATGGCACCAAGGATAAGGTGTTCCATCACTTTCCCAGGGATGGAGGTGAGGCTGACCGGTCTATAGTTGCCCGGGTCCTCCTTCTTGCCCTTTTTGAAGACCGGAGTGACATTTGCTTTCCTCCAGTCCTCAGGCACCTCTCCCGTTTCCCAAGACTTGGCAAAGATGATGGAGAGCGGTCCAGCAATGACTTCAGCCAGCTCCCTCAGCACCCGTGGGTGCATCCCATCTGGACCCGTGGATTTATGGATGTCCAGATTGCTTAACTGGTCCCTAACCCAGTCCTCATCAACTGAGGCAGACTCCTCCATTGCCCTGCCTTCCTCTGGGGCCTCAGGGGTACGGGGCTCCTCAGGACAGCCTCCGGCAGAGTAGACAGAGACAAAGAAGGCATTCAGTAATTCTGCCTTCTCTGTATCTTCTGTCACCAGGGCACCCACCCCATTCATCAGTGGGCCTACATTGCCTCTGGTGTTAGTTTTATCTGCCATGTATTTGAAGAAGCTCTTCCTGTTGTCCTTGACCCCTCTCGCCAGGTTTAACTCTAAGGAGGCCTTAGCTTTCCTAGTTGCCTCCCTACATCCTCTGACAACAGCCTTATATTCTTCCCAAGTGGCCAGCCCCTCCTTCCATGATTTATAAACCCTCCTCTTCCACTTGAGTTTGCCCAGCAGTTCCCTGTTTAACCACGCAGGTCTCCTGGCTCCCCTCCTTGACTTCCTGCACGTCGGGATGCTCTGATCTTGAGCTTGGTAGAAGCAGTCCCTGAATGTTAACCAACTATCTTGGGCCCCTTTACCTTCAAGCAGCCTTGCCCAATTGTTGGATTTCAGAACTGGGCATCTATTTGGTAAAGCAGCAAAGAGCTGTACCATGATACAGCAAGCAGGTGTACTAGTACTGCATTAAAGTTATTATTTCCAAAAGAAAACACAAACAGCAATTCAGTATCTATTCATATTTAACACTGGATGCATGTATGGAGTATATGAAATTAATAGCCATAAATACCAAGTTTCAGAGATAAACCAGATTAGTCCTCAAGTCTACATTAGTTTGTTGGTTTTTTTTTTTTTCATTTGCTTCACAGTTTATCTGGCAGTTTTTAGACCAAGTGCAGAAACTCCCCAGCTTGTTGCAAGTAGACACTGTAAGTAGTCAGTAAGTGGTGGTATTTTTTCTAGGTAGTAAGCAGCATTAAACATGAGGTGAAAACATACTTTTGTATTTTCATGCAATTTATTGTTGTAGTTGCCAAAAAGAAATTATTGATGTGTGTTCCATCTAAGTGAGAAGAAGAATGCACAGCTTACAAGACAGACTTGGTATAAAAATAGTGTCCGTACGTGTGAAACAGTTTGAAAACCTCTGACTTACCATAGACCACTGGATAGACAGTCCCTCGGATTCCTGAAGCTGGACAATGCATGTTCTTCCCATTTAAATATACATTTAATTCTACATGGTCATACGTAATGCCCTACGAAGTACAGAAAATTAAGCAAAAAAAGCATCAACAAGTTTATATGTATAAGACTGCTACTTAATTTAGCTTTCTTAGCCACAGGCAAATTTTAACACCATTATGCAAACCACAACATCCTAGAAAACCTCACTTGAAATATTCCTGCAAAGGACTAGAAGTTAATAAATGACCAGTAACATTTGTATTTTCAAATACTCAGGATTCCTTAATGCTCATTCAATTTGGATGCAGCACAGTAGCGCACACTGCATCTTACTAAGTTTACAGAACAAATTTCCAAATTATTCTTCACCATGTTCAAGTAACACAAAATTTTCAATTATTTTTAATATTAAGCAGTTTGCAGTTTTCTTGTTTATATCTCTTCATGGAAATAATAAACTTAATTCATAGCATCAGTATTTATCTGTCCATACTTCCATATGGAATTCTCTCTCGGCTCATTTACTCTGCCAGCAGCAACGGTCCCTGGGTTCATACACAATGCTATAAATAGGCTGACTACAGAGCAGAAAGGAGACACTAACGAGGTAATAAATTACTTATTGGTTAGCTAAATGATTTTTCTCACTGTTTTGGTATGGCTGAGTGTGGCAATTCGTGTTGTCATTCAGTACTTCAGGAATCTATTTTCATGACAGAATAAACTGAAATTCATGAAAACTGGGGAGTTAGCAGTAACACATCAGCTACTTTTTTGTGATTACATGAAGCTGTTCAGACTACATAGGTTGACCCAACCCTGAAACAGTCTGCAACCCTCCAAAAAAACAATTTCAGAAGGAGATTAAAAGAATAATATAGTATCTGAGGGTAAAGGATGGAAGCATCAACCTTAGCTGCCTGGGACTTCTAAATAAGAAATTTCTAACCACAGCTATACAGAGGCAAAGTTACCCAGCAAGAAAAAGTAGTGGTGAGAAATGGTCTGAATTTCACTGCATTGTTACCATGTATTTTTTAAAATAAATCTCTAACAGGACATTGAGAAAATGACAGCAGTAAACCACAACCCTTTGAACAAAGTCACTTAAAGATGTTTTTGAGAAACCTGGAATAGTAAGGCACAAAAAAATCTTCAGTTCTCCCTTTTCTCTCATTCTTAATCATTTTCTCAGTAAGCATGACTCCCTTCCCACTTAATATCTCTCTTTCCCTACAAAAGTTTGGCCAAAAATACAGTTCATCTATCACCCAGGACCTATCTCTGCTCAGCTCTGTCCTTCTAATCATTAACCAGTGAGCTACAGGATCTTGAGTTCAGCTGGGCACGGTGCGTAGCTACGTAACACATTCCAGCACATTATTTTTTCAGGAAGGTCCCATCTCAAACAACATGGGATCCTTGTGATGGGAGTTACCTGTCAGGCAGATACTACAACCAGACTTCAACAGAGCATTAGAGGCCACTTTTCAAACACCGGTAAAGTCTGCTCCTCATCCAGAAACGTATCAATGCTGGGAATGAAGGCCACTGACATCCAGGCTGCTCATCGGTTCAAACACAACAGGAGTTTGAATCAGCACTTTCCAAACTGGGAGATGCAGAATGAACAATTTGACTGAAACCATCAGTCTGACCACAGAGCTGTAAATAAGAGAAATCTGGGAACAGCTGGGGAAATAAGAAGCCTTAAGAAACTCACCACCACATCGCCCTCCTGAGGAAGGCTGTTTGCTGGTAGTCTATTTTTCTCCTCATTGTTATAGTAGAGAGCTCCATCATTCCTCATCACCAGGCTATGGACATCTCGACCAAGTGGAATTTGATTCAAGTTTGCTTTCTGGGTTGCCACTCCGATACCCCAAATCCCTAAAACGTGACATTAACATGGTAAGAAAAAATATTATTTGGAAGACTACCTGACTGAAGCAGGACAGCATAAAGAATGTGTTTTTAACTAGCGCCACGGTGATACTACCAGTAAATCTCTCTTGGAAACACCAGGGCTGTTGTGGGTTAGCCCCAGTAGGCAGCTAAGCACCGGTCAGCCACTCACTCAATCACTTCCCTCCACAGCCCACAGTGGGACAGAGGAAGAGGAAAAGAAGAATAAAACCAAGCGGAAGAAAGAAAACAAAACAAAGCAAAGTGATGCAATGGCAATCACTCACTACTTCTCACGGGTAGGGTGCCCAGTCAATTCCTGAGCAAAAGATGGGTAGCCTCCCTAAAGCCCCTCCTCTCCCTTTTGTTGCTGAGCATGACATTATGTGGCACGGAATATCTCTTTGGTTAGTTCAGGTCATCTGCCTGGTTGTGTCCCCTCCCAACCTCTTGCACACCCCGAGTCGTATTCAGTGGAGGGGCAGAGTGAGAAACAGAGAAGGCCCCGATGCTGTGTGAACACTGCTCAGCAACAGCTAAAACATTAGTTTGTTATTAGTATTGTTTTCCTCACAAATCTAAAACACAGCGCCATAGGAGCTGTTATGAAGAAAATTAATTCCATCCCAGATGGACCAAATACAAGCAGTCACAAGAGACTAAAGATAAACAGCATGTACCCTGAAAAAGAAGGATTCAGAGAATTGCAACCACTTAGCTTAACTTTTATTCCCAGAAAAATATTGAAGACAAACTCTGAGACTGTAGAAGGATGTAAAAAACAGATCCAACTAGCATGGATTTGTGAACAACACAATTTCCTTTTCAACTGGTTAGACTAGTCTCAGAGAAAAAGAAATTGTAAATATGACAGATCTTGATTTAGTAATGTTTCTGAAGTTCATACAACATTGAAACAGTCAAATTATGAAAACATGGTCTAGACAGTTACAATATGAATACACAACTGGTTAGAAAACTGTATTCCAGGACTATTCATCAGTAGCACCCTGTCAAATCAAAAAAGATGACCCAAGTGGGGTTTGAGGTTTTGCATTGAATGCACAAGGTCAGATCCTGTTCTGTATTCACATCAGCAACTTGGATAATGTTACAATGTGCTTATTAAATGTGCTGCCAATACCAACTGACAAGACTGCAAGCTCTTCAGAGGCCCCTCAAGTTTTAAATGATCCTGACAAATTGGTTAAGAGGTCTGAAATAAAGAAAATGCATTTGCTTTGTCTGAATTACGAAGAACAGCGGGTAAGCAGGAATAGCAAGTGGCATAAATGCAACTGTGGCTTGGAAACCAGTTCACAGGGAGTTATCACAGACCACATGCTGAACGTGAGTCTGTGCCCTACTGTTGTGAAAAGCTTCTGGATGTATGGTACATATAAAGTAGACATACTGTATGTACAGATGAAGGACATCTCCTGCCACTGTAACTGGAGCAGACTATCCATTTTAAGCATCAAACCTCACGACAAATTAGGTCAATTAGAGATATTCTAGAAGAAACAAAACTGATGAGAAGTGTAAAAACATCATCGATATCTATATCATCTACCCTCTGTACTCGGCACTGGTGAGGCTGCACCTTGAATCCTGTGTTCAGTTTTGGGCCTCTCAGTACAGGAAAGCCATTGAGGGGCTGAAGCAAGTTCAGAGGAGGGTGACGAAGCTGGTGAAGGGTCTGGAGCACAATTTTGATGAGGAGCAGCTGAGGGAACTGGGGCTGTTCAGCCTGGAGAAAAGGAGGCTGAGGGGAGACCTGATCGCTGTCTACAACTACCTGAAAGGAGGGTGTAGCATGGAGGGTGTTGGTCTCTTCTCCCAAGTAACAAGTGATAGGACAAGGGGAACTGGCCTCAAGTTGTGCCAGGAGAGGTTTAGATTGGATATTAGGAAAAACTTCTCCACAGAAGGTGTTGTCAGGCATTGGAACAGGCTGCCCAGGGAAGTGGCTGAGTCACCATCCCTGGAGGTGTTTAAAAGATGCGCAGATGAGGTTCTCAGGGACGTAGCTTAGTGACAGTGTTAGGTCAGTGGTTGGACTAGATGATCTTAAAGGTTTTTTCAACGAAAATGGTTCTATGATTCTACACGGAGACAATGAAAAAAACCCCCCACCTTTGGACTGTTTAATCTACAGAAGACTAAAATGAGGCGATGATAGAAGAAAATAAGTTTCAAAAGACAAAATTACAGAACAATTTATTCTATGACTTATATGCCTAGAATGAAAAGGACAAGAGTGTGAACAAGATTCTGATTAGACTTCAGAAAACTTTTCAATAGTCAGGGTGACTCCACAGACGATCCCTAATAGATTGCATAGGGACATTTCAGAGAATCGAAGTTTTAAGTGAAGTGATCTACAATTCTCCTTTCTTGGGGCACAGGAATAGAGGAGACACAGCTCATAGGGACCAGGAGAGTTTATTTCCTGTGTTTCTCAAGTATAAGAAGCTGGATACTGTATCTGTGTGAATAATGACCATATATGAACAACACCTGCCGTGGATTCTTCCTCCAACAGAAAGTATATTAAAATTGCCATGTTAAGACTGATCTGGGGTTTACATGCAGTTTAAAACTAAACAAATGGTTTGACTGCAAGGTGTTTTGGACAGAAATGTGTTCCCGCTGCCTGCACTCCAATCCAACTGAATATAAACGACCCTTACCCAGAAAGCGCCGGGTTCAAGCTCCAGCTGGTATCATAAGGCCTGTCTCTGGACTAAAACTTCCCTTCTTCCCTCCCCCTACACACTTAGGGAAAGAACAGCTTCATTTTTACAGTGTCTATTGTTTTTAAAAATACAGGCTGATTTTTAATGTTAGAATACAGGCAAGCCTGGAGTGCACTCTGTACTAGTGAAGCTGACTGTATTAGTAAAAGCATAATGCTTCCAAGTTTCATTCACTTTCAGCTGCCTTGCATCAGATCTGTGCAAAACAAATACAGAAACAGGGTGCTGAAAGGCTCCTCTTGATAAGGCAGTGTTGGAGTAAGTGCTGCACGTTTGATTCAAAGAGCAAAATGTAGCACACAGAGTGTTACCCTTGCCCAGGCAAACTAAGTGCATGTTAAAAGCAAATCAAGATAGACAAATATCTACAAATATTGCTGGATAAACTGCACTATTTTAAAAATTACTTCATAGCTACAGTGTTTTACATGGCCATAAGCACTTATTTACCAAAAAACATTTCCAAATTACGCTGAAAAACATGCATAAAACAGCGTACAAAAGAATATGGTGTTTTAGTATTTGCACTCCTTTAGCAATATACTTACCATCCTTTTCAATATTTCAGAGCCACAATGAAAAAAAAAAACAACAAAATTTCCTTTTACACAATGACAACTTATAAAACTCTCCAATGTTCACAAGTTCAAGGATGCAACTAGAAAGATGCATGTGCTCAGTATTTGAGATATGACCTCCAGCAGGCAATCTGACATACCTTCCAAGTTTAAAGTTGTACATTTTTGCTGACTAACCTGTGGACTGGATTTTGAACTCAAAATAGCTCTTGTTCTGATGCAAAGGTGCATTGGCTAAGCAGCCTCCTGTGCCACATATTCTTCTGCCATTTTTAACAATAACAACATCCGTTCCTGCAAGAAGAAAAAAACCCACAAAACTTCAAAACATTTTTAGAAGTCTGGAAGCAGCCCTTAAAACCCCTAAACACTGAGAACAGTTTTTGTTCTTTCTGCCCCAAGTAAGAGCTTAATTAATCTCTGAGAATTATGATGATGGACGATGCTTTGAAGTAAGAAAAGGAAGGCTGTTTACAGGCTAGTTCATCTTTCAACCAGGGTTTATTTATTTAAAATCTATATGCTGCTCTAATTTCGCCTCTTGTGTTTTACGGCACCATGCTGATTACAACCTTTGCTCAGCCACTTCAGAAGCATAACTTACAATTTAGTCAGAAAGGGTTCACTGTAAGACCAAAGCCCTGTATCCTGGTCTTTATACACTGCAGAAAAAAAATTCTGCAAGGAAAAGGCAAGGCACATTGGGTAGAAATGTTGGGTGGAATTGCAAGGTGTTTAATTATTCTCTGAAAAAAACCTTTCATTAGAATCATGCCTGCCAATACACAAAGAAAAAAATCCTCTGCTAAGTTTTTGTTCTCCAGTGAAAGACTTCATCTTAGGCGCTCCTGTCATGGTCAAGAACATGGGAGACAGTCAAGGTCCACTGATACAACTGAATAAAACCAGACTAATCATTGCACTTGAGCACTGGACCCTGGATCATTCACACTGCTCTCCTCCTGGTCCTTTCCCTGGCACTGCTGCAGCTGACCCAGATCACTTCTCAACAAAGCCCGGGCACGGTTTTGTGGATGCTCATCCTAAGGGTGATGCTCACAGAGGGGTACGGACAAGACGCCGTATGGCTTAGCTCCTTCTGTGTCTTCACCACCATAATATTAGGGAAAAATTCTTCATGGAGAGGGTGGGGGTGGTGAAGCAGTGGAACAGGCTGTCCAGGGAAGTGGTGGAGTCACCATCCCTGGAGGTGTTTAAAAGACGTATAGACAAGGTTCTTAGGGACATGATTTAGTGCTATAGTTAGGTTAACAGTTGGACTGGATGATCCTGAGGGTCTCTTCCAACCAGAATGATCCTACGGTTCTAACTCGTCCCCTCTGCTCTAAGCCCCCATCCCTTGCCCAACCTGACCCAGACCTTCAGTCCCCAAGGGCAGCCTCCACCTCCCACATACCCCTCTGAGACTGAGGCATCTCCCCAAATACTCATTCTGCTGATGAGCTCCAACTGAATTTAAATCAAAGTGAGATTTTTTTTTGCTGAAAACTGCCAAATCCATCTAACAAAGCGCCCCAAAGCGACTTGCCCAGCACCTCTCAGTGAGAGGATGAACTTCAAGGGCTGGCACACATCCCCCCTGGGGCCGGTACGGTCGCACTGTATTAAAGGGCGACAAAGCTGGTGAGGGGCCTGGAGCACAAGTCTGATGAGGAGCGGCTGAGGGAACTGGGGCTGTTCAGCCTGGAGAAAAGGAGGCTGAGGGGAGACCTGATCACTGTCTACAACTACCTGAAAGGAGGTTGGGGCATGGAGGGTGTTGGTCTCTTCTCCCAAGCAGCAAGTGATAGGATGAGAGGAAATGGCCTCAAGTTGCACCAGGGGAGGTTTAGATTGGATATTAGGAAAAACTTCTCCACAGAAAGCATTGTCAGGCATTGGAACAGGCTGCCCAGGGAAGTGGTGGAGTCACCATCCCTGGAGGGGTTTGAAAGGCCTTTAGGTGAGGGACATGGTTTAGTGCTAGAGCTAGGATAATGGTTGGACGCGATGACCCTGAGGGTCTCTTCCAAGTTAAATGATTCTATGATAAAACAACCAGACAGCCCTACCAGCTCCGCCGGGGACACCCAACCCCGGCCCCCCGGCCCCTCCCGTCTCACCTCCTGCCGCGCCCCGGGGCCGGGCCTGCGGCCTCCCTGCCGGGCAGCGGCCCGCTCCCCGCTCCCTGCGGGCGGAGAGCCGGGCCCGCCCCGCTTACCCATGCGCTGCGTGTCGAGATGCACCGCCGGCATCTCCTTCAGCGGGATGTGGCCGGCGCCGCCGCCCCTGCACCAGGAGAAGCAGCAGAACACGGAGGCGGCCATGACTGGCCGAGCCCCGCCGCGCCGCGGAGACGCAACGGCGGCCAGAAGGGCAGGGGAGGGGCGGAGCCTCCGCAGCGCCCCCTGGCGGGCGGGAGGTGGCGGCGAGTGCGGGTGTAAAGGACAATTCATATATAGATTCATGTAGAAGAGAGAACGCTGCTGATGCTAGGCAGATGGTTGGTATCAGGTCAACGAACCCCACAGTGCTGGGCTGTGTGGGAAGGGACTCCTTCGTGGAAATTTACAGAATCACAGAATGTCAGGGATTGGAAGGGACCTCAAAAGATCATCCAGTCCAGTCCCCCCGCCGGAGCAGGAACACCCAGATGAGGTTACACAGGAAGGCGTCCAGGCGGGTTTTGAATGTCTCCAGAGAAGGAGACTCCACAACCTCCCTGGGCAGCCTGTTCCAGTGCTCTGGCACCCTCACCTCACCGTGAAGAAGTTTCTTCTCATATTTAAGTGGAACCTCCTGTGTTCCAGTTTGAACCCGTTACCCCTTGTCCTATCATTGGTTGTCACCGAGAAGAGCCTGGCTCCATCCTCATGACACTCACCCTTTATATATTTATAAACATTAACGAGGTCACCCCTCAGTCTCCTCTTCTCCAAGCTAAAGAGCCCCAGCTCCCTCAGCCTTTCCTCATAAGGGAGATGCTCCACTCCCTTCATCATCTTTGTGGCCCTGCGCTGGACTCTCTCCAGCTGTTCCCTGTCCTTCTTGAACTGAGGGGCCCAGAACTGGACACAATATTCCAGATGAGGTCTCACCAGGGCAGAGTAGAGAGGGAGGAGAACCTCTCTCAACCTACTAACCACCTCCCTTCTAATACACCCCAGGTACCATTGGCCTTCTTGGCCACAAGGGCACAGTACTGGCCACTTATTCCTGGCTCCAAGTAACAAGAACCACATTTATCTCTTTTTTTTTTTTTTAAATTTCTTGGAAAAGTCAGAAGAGACAGGACTCCCTAAAGCAAAAGGTTCACTCTGGTGGGGTCCGGCCGCCTGTCCCACCCAGGGTCTCTCCACCCACCTCCATGGTGTTTGCTCCCTATGAATTGCCCTTTCTCCTCGTCTTCCAGACCTGTCTGGCTGGTGAGCCTTAACTCTGAACTTTTTGAGTCCTGTTTCCTTCTAAAGTACTTTCTCATCTGTTTGAAAGCTTTGGTAGAGTGTTTTTCCTGGTTTACTCGCGACCAGTTGAACTCAACTGCAGAGACTGCTGCAGTGAAAAGCCAGCACGCTATCGTGTCACTTAACACCTTTTTTGCAAAGCACACTTTGAGATCAGCTTTGTGTCCCTTTCACAGAGGCAGAACGCCACTGTGGCAGTTGCTCACACTCCAATATGGTCTGGAGCTTTCAACAGGGCAGTTGATGGCTCTTTTGCATCTTTTCTGCCCCACCATGCCTGTCCACCTTGGTCCCTGCTGACTGCCCCCGGGGCATGGTGACTCCAGTCACGTTCACTTCCCCCCAGCTGGGGCATCAGGAGGGTTGATAGGCAGGGCCCTTCAATGCTTCAATGCCCACAGCCAAATCCAACCCAGCTATAAAACAGGGCCCATGCCGAAGACCCCCTTTGAGTGGTCGTCTCGGAGCAGCGGGTCTGTGAACAGAGCCCTGCTCATAGACCGCGATGCCATCTAAGGAGACTTCCCGGGATTGAGAGCCCTTGCCTTCTCTTCAATGAGTGATTATTTTATTCTGGATATATCCTTGAGTGAGCCCTTGCCCACCCCAGGCAAGCAATTATTTCTTCTGGGTACCCTTGAGTGAGAGAGGCCTCTTCTTCTTTTTGTGAGTGCATGCATGCTGTGGATCATCATCCTTGTGTGGCCGTACGGTAATAATTTCCCCAACTGGTATATCGAACCTGCAGTTTGTTAAGTGTTGCTGGAGTGCTGACTGATTTTTTTATAACCCCCCTGCTTGCGTTTGTTTCTGTCATTTGGTCTCAGTTCCAAATTAAAGTTGGTTTAAGCTTACGTTTGCTTGGAGTCATTTTGGGGTGCTTCCATGGCAGCCATGTAGCTTGCAAAGCTGCAGCTTGACTTAGGGCCTTTGGGTTACACAAGCATTTTTTTAGCAAAAGCCCTGGAGCAGTCCCTACAGCAAGCAGCATACAGAACAGGGGCTACAAAACAGGTTCCAACAAATATAATAAGCAGTGATAACATGGCTGTAGAACCCCACCTGTGCCTACTTTACATTTTTATTTATCTACAGAAAAATATCCAATAAATGTTGTGCTGTGAACTGCTGATCTAGAATGTTTTGCGGACATCAGATAGCTGAAATATTTAAAGGCTCGTTTATCTCCAGACCAATTTGGGATTAATTTGTTGTTTCTCATTATTTTCTGCTGGTGTCTTATTTTGTGGCAGTTCACCTATAAAGCTCCCTTAACATTTTATTACAGTATATAATATGATGCAACTAATGTAACCCTTGTGGTACAACGTTATCTGTCTTGGGAGATGTAGGGGGTTAAGTAGACATTCAAAAACCCTTGTTAAAAGAAGTCTTCCTAGCAAGAAATATCTCATTGGTCTGGATCAGTCACACTTACCCCTTTACTTGAAACATGAGGTGAAATGTTGTCTTTCTCAAAATTGTGCCTAGAACCAATCTGATTTTAAGAGCAGCTTTAAAATATGCTTCCGTTCTTTTATTAGACTTACTGTTACAGCCCATAAACATTTGGGGTCAAGAGCTCACTTCCTCAAAATATGCCAAATGGGATTAGTCTTGAAATTCTAAGAAGTAAATATTAGGTGGAAACTGATGTTTATTTATTTAATATGAGGGGCATCACGATACTCATCGGTAGCTTGTTGTTCACAAAATTAGTCCCATTTAAGTCACTGTGGGATTTTTATTGTCTGTCACACACTGCGGGTTTGTTACAGTAAATGAAAAATGTCAATATAGTTAAAAAGCAAAACCAAAAAGACCTTAGGAAGAGGCTCAACCTCCAAATGACTCCCCATCCTATATTTTTTTCCTCTGTGCCAAAAGAAGCGAGTCCTTTCTTCCCCCAAATGAGCACTGGGAATACAAACACACCCTGACACGTGAAGTCAGCGCTGCCAAATCAGTTGGGCTCAAGGGGCTGGGGCTGTGGGGAGCCTGTGCCTTCGGGCCCGTTTCTTGCTCCACTGCTTCCTTAACTCGAGAGGCTGGTTTTACGGGCCAGCAGACTGCAGCACGTGTGGGGTAAAGCGCACACCACAGCCTGGAAAAGTTGCTGGTGCTGCTTTGGAGCATGTTGACTCCAGTGCCGACGTGCTCGGTGGGCAGGAAGCCTCGGGGGACCAAGGTGAGTGCAGCTCTCGCCCCTGCGCCCGTCCTGTCTCCCCCCAGGCATGGAGCCCAGCTGCTGAGCACCGTGACAGTGGCTGGTGACAGCTCGGTGTCACCATGGGTTGTGCAGGAGCGGTGGTAAAGATGTCTGCGTGCCCTGAGTGAAGGCTCCGGTGCTGGACAAAATCGAGCAGATAACAACGCTGGTCTGGTTGAAGAGAGTTAGAAGTCAGCTGGTAAGACACATGGCTTGTTCATATGACTTTCTCGGAGGTTGAGGGGAGCAATTCCAGCAGGATAGTGCCGTATTTGTAAATGTGCTTGTCAGCCTGTTTAGAGCATATTGGAACACCAGAATTTTTGCAGTGCATAAAGAACTGCCCCAAGGAAATGAAGATCTGGGCTCCAGTGTTTACGAGTATAACTGTGCTTGGTAATGAGGAGTTAATTCAGCTCCTGCCTTCCTTGAATGTGCATTTTTTTCACTGGGGAGGCCAAGTATTTAGGACCCTCCCACACTGGAAGCAAAATTATGCTCAGCATGCCTAAACATGTTTGTTACTCACAGGGTTTTAACTTTATTTCCTTGAACAGTAGCACCAGAGACATTTTGTTTGGGAACCATGTTAGAAGAACAGGAAACTTACCAGTCCCATCCATTTCACAAATGCAGGTGTATTTGGAGGTCCTGCCAAAAGAACATGATGTGTTCTTGACATGTTTTGTTCTCTAGCTCAGAGCTTCATTCACAAAATACAACTGTCTCTCATTAGACCTGCAAAGCTGATCTACTGGCTGCAGACGAGTATGTTTCCGAAAGGCTCCTTGATACTGCCAGATTTGCAGGAGAAAGGGGAACTCTCTCCTGTTGATACAGCATGTAATAAAACAGGACTCAGAAAAATGATTCTTCTTCACCCCGCTAGTAAAAACCATTGGGACTTGCTTCTCTGCTGCCAGCAGCTTTACGAAGGCATTTACACCCGTGAAAACCAATGGAAAAAGGTAGTTATTAAATATGCTGGAATGGATTTAGTAACGTCTCCATGCATCTTGCATAGAAGTAAATGATGGTGCAGGACTGGAAAATCAAGGTTTGTTTATTGAAAGCAGTCCTTCCACTCCCAGGGTCAGGCCTGTGGTTTGGAAGAAGATACAGACAAGGTCTCAGATGAAAAACAGGTTGTGCTTGTACTTTTGAAATCTTCATTATAATGTGTTCTTGTGAGGATTAATGTTCTGTAGGAAGTCTTCTGTTTTATACAGTCAATCTGACGCTTGCCAAGTCATAGAAGAAACTGTATATGAAAATTAGTTTTGTTCCTTGTTGTTCTATTGCTTTGGAGGTCACTTCTCCTTTTCTCTTTATGCAATATAAGCAAAACCCACCGGAGCAGAGCTTTGATCTAAAGGCAATCACAAACCTCATTAAAACTGACAGGCATGCTGGCCACGCTTCGTTCAGGAAGGAGCAATTAAATTCTTTCGTGGCGTAAGATAGCTAAAAACTAGAAACTGCTGCCCACGGCACAGGGCTACGTAGCCAAGCGCTGAGATGAGCTAACTCGTATGAGCAAGCACTAATTTGGGGAAAGTCGGAGAGGTTTCTCCAGGGACTGCTTGCGAACGCGGCAGCGAGAGCCCAGATTGGTTGCAGCTGTGTTTGCCTGTGTGCGTGTCCGGGGCCGGAAACACCTCGCGGGAGCCAGCAGACAGTGGGAGAAGCAACGGTGCATGGCCCTGAGAAAAAGCCAAGGGACAGCTTCTTCTGGGCAGGCATCCTGGCTGGAGCAGCAAACTTGGACTGCCGCGCAGTGCTCCCTCCCATTTGTTTCCCCTGCGTGCAAGGAAATGGGACGTGGCTGTACATTCTTTGTAAATAAATAGGATTATGCTAAGGAGATAATGGAATTCATCATCGATTTCCCCCCTCAACTCGCAGGAAAATCTGGCAAAGTGCTGAATATTAGTTAACTGTGTGGGTTGAAGTTCTGTATGTAAAACTGCAGAGCTTTTCAGAACTGGTAAAAGAGTCATTGGAGACCCAGCAGGTAACAAGGCAGTGTCTGAAATTCAGACCTCAAAGACCTTCATGGATTTTTAGTGCCTGGTATTTCTACAATGCACATTAAAAGTAGCTTTTATGGAACAATGACGAGAAACTGCTTTCTCTGATCCCTTGTTCGGACTGTTTAAGACAGTCCAGATGTATCTGTTGAAAAGAAATGTAGTCAGATAAGATATAGTTGTGAAACGTTTATACATGAGGAAGGTGTTTGACACATGGAGCTGTTTTGGATAGTTTCTTTATTTGTGTTATCATACAGCATCTTCCTACCAAGCCGCTGTCGGCATCGAAGCTCTTGTAGATTTATTTCCATATTTAGGTCCCCAGAGCAGCTACCTCGTGCACCTCAGATTGTCTGTCTCCATTTGAGGGGATGCTCACACCAGCAGAGCTGAGTAAAGCAGCGTGCTTCAAGAAGTCACTGTCCTGATGCCAGAGTTGCACTCTGTGTGCTCTGACACCTCTGCAACGGGATGTGCAGCCTTAACCTCCTTCAGTGGGAAGTACCAGGCAGGCTCGCAACCAAGGATAAGACTGGAAAACACCCTCAACTCACCTATTTTCCTTGGTGTTTTACCCTAGGAGACAATTGCAATCTGACAGGTCTTTGGTAGCATGGCTTCAGAGAACTGATGGGGAATACAAACCTGGGGCAGCGGGGGGAAGCTGTTTTTAACTCCTGCTACATTTATCAATCAGTTTTGTGTTAGACATCTTCCCCAGCACAGCACAGGGAGTGCCTGGGGCCCGGAATGAGCAGCTGGTGTGGCCGAAGGGCAAGGCTGTGTTACTCTTGGCAGCAGTGCCAGCAATAGCTGGCTGGAAGCATTTGTGAAATTATGGTCTGTGAGGGCACTTCTGGTTTATGCTGACGTGTGTACCGGCTGCCACCAAAACAGGCCCTCTCGCTGGTTCATCTTGGCACTGGTGTTTGTTTGGCTGTGGGATCAGCTGGCTGCCAAAATTGGTCCTGCTGAAAACTTTTTTTTTTTTTAAACTGGATTAGCTTTCAGCTCTGTTGGCAAGTGGCTGTAGCCTAACATGTGGCCGCATGAATACCAGAGCCAGCAGAGAGGAGGCATCAGGAAAGCATGGCTAAGGGAAGGGAAAAGGATGGAATTACCTCTTTTGCCAGTAGCACAGTCTCAGCTTGGCTTAACCCCCAGAGAATCTGCCTCAGGGTAAAATTACCTATTACAGCTTGAGTCACTTCGATGGCTTGCTTTCACAGAAAGGGGAAAATCTTGTTCCTCTTTTCCTCACTCTGATATTACACCTGATGATTGTCTAATCTTGCACTGGTCTGGCTTAGCTGGTTGAATCAGCAGAAAACCAACCCAGGCGAAGAGAAGGGAATAGCGTTCTGCTGGCTTAGAGGGTGGTATCAGCTCAGCAAAGCATCTGCCGCGGCAGGCAGAGCTGGTGCAGGCAGAGAGGGTGGTAGCAGGCAGGTCTGAGGTCGCTGGCTGAGCCACAGAATTCAGCTTCGGTCTTGGAAATCTCCTGTCATAATGCTTAGTAGAAGACCCACAATTCAGGTTCTCTTTGTAGTTTAAAGATGACAACAGGCGCTATCCCTTTGTCTTACAACAAACACGGTGTTTGTCTTGTAAAGCTGGAAGTTGCCACTATTTTATAATTCCTTCCAAACTCCTGCGCCTGTATTTTCAACCCCCACATGGGTAAGCGACAGTTATCCTAACACTTCCCTTCAAGCTGGACCTCTCCTTTGAGCCTTGATTTCCCTTGGGTTTGTTTCCTTATTAAATAGGGAAAATTGCCACAGATCTACTCATGCTCTTTTCCATTAGCCAGATCTTTTCTCTGAGGCTTCAGTGAATGGCCTCTGATGCTGCTTCGGGAAGACACTCTGCTTTCAGGTGCGGGAATGTGAGCTCATAAACAAACTGCTATTGAAAAAATCTATAAAACCCAAAAAATTTGCAAAGAGTATAGAAAGATGGACTCACATATGTGTGCAAAACGGTTGTTTGCAACTCTATCAGTCAGGTAGAAGCAGTAAAATTCCCAAGTTGTATTTGATTATGCTCAGGACAGCCGTGGTACACACAGGTATGGTGCTGGCTGAGCACTGTCTCTATGCACCAAGCACAGAAATCCTGTGCTGTGTTTGCCCAGAAGTTTAAGTTTTCATCTTTGGGAGAAGAAAATCCAGGAAAGGAGGGAAATGCACATCTTGAGGTAGTCCTAATGAAGAGGGGATATCCCAGGTGGGAAGGCATCCACTCATGCCCACACAGCTCCTTCATTTCTAAGGAGATGGAGCAGGACCAGCCAAAAGAATTAGTGAGGAATAAAATGTACTCTAAAAATATATCAGGTAATAAGTTATACCAAAAATATGTGAACTTACAGTGAGTGAGGAATCAAAAATGCCACGATGTTGCTAATATCTTTAACCATAAAATTAAAGAGAAGATCAGTAGAATTGGGAAATTCTTAGTATAAAAATGGCTGTTGGAAAAGTAACAGGTACTTGGAAAACATAAATGTGCAAGCATTGGGATAGCACTTGAAGGCAATTTGGGTAGCTGAGGAATGGTTTAAACTGTCAGTTTTCAGACACTACCTGGAATTACTTATTTTTAATTGTAAAGAAGATGCTGGACAATTAAGAAGAAACAAGCAGGCCATTGTAGTGTACCTCAAGGTCTTGGTTCCTTTTATGCAGCAACTCTGTCTTCTGGGACCATTCTCCAGTAGACAGTGGATGAAATGCCCAAGTGTGTGAGCACTCTGAAGGGGATTATTGAAAATACTTGTCCTTGGTCAAACTGTTCCCATTGAGTCCAGCTGAGAGGGCAGGACAGCTCGGGTGGAGACAGTAGGAGGGAAGGCGAGGAAGAGGAGAGCTCTTCCTCTTCTGGCTGCAGTAAATCGGGGAACCACAGCCTTGGCGTGTTATTGAATGGCTTTTAAAATCCAGATTCCTAAACAATCAGAAAAAAAAAGACGTCAGATGTGTGACGGAGCTTCATTTGATAGCCTGTGCTGTTACTCGTGTGGGTGTCCTGAACGTGAATAGTCTCCCCTGTGCCGATGAGTGACGTGACTGCAGCGGGTGACTGAAGAGCAAGGCAGTGACAGGGATGCGGGAGGCAGAGAACACGCGCGTTTTGGAACAGCCCTTGATGTGGTGTTTCACAAAGTCTAACTCGAAAGTAAGTTCACTTGGCTTTGTTGGAAGACATGTTGACTGAGAACTAACAGAAGGACTGCAGAAAAGATAAAAATCATAAAGGTTCTCTGCAGTCTCAGCGCTTGCAGCTGCAGATTCGTAGTCCTGTAACTAGAGTTCTCCCAGGCAGACGCGGGATCCCTCCTGCTCCGTCTCCCTGGGACTAGTCGGTGTTATTGCAGGAGAGCTGCGCAGGTTTGACAGGCCATGTTATTCTCCAGCAGATTCCCCAGCAGGAAACGGCACAGCTAGTGTGTTAAAATGAATGCGCCTCCATCCTTTTATGATGCACGTAAGGACATCTGGCTAAAATGACGTTATTTTTTCATTAAGCGCGTTCAGGAGGTGGAAGATGGTCGCTCGGCGGGCTTGCCACCCAGCAGCACTCTTTGTTACGCTGCGAAGCACGCACCTGCGAGCTGCAATCCGAAGTCTAATTTAGCAGAGTTAATAAACAACAGAAACCCGTAAATATCTCGGTGGAGGAACAGGCAGCTCCTGCTTGGCGCCGCGGACCTTGGCCACGGCTTAGACGAGCGGCACCCGCCGCCTGCCCGTTCCTCTCCCGGGCAGCCTCGGGGGCCGCGGCGGCCAAGGTGGGTGGGCGCAGCCGTTCCGGGCCGGCGGGCAGCGGCTCCCGGCCGGTCGCTCCTGCGGGCCGGGCCCGGGCCCTTGCCCACCCCTCCGGGATCGAGCGGCAGCGGCGGGGCGCGGCGAGGAGGGGCGTGCGGCAGGGCGGCCGGCGGATGGCGGCCCCCGGCATCGCCCGCTGCCGCTGACCGCGCCGCCGCGGCCGCCCGAGGTGAGAGCGGGGCGCCGCGCCGGGCCCGGGCGGCGGGGGGGGCGGGAGCGGCGGCCTCGGGCCCGGAGCGGGGCGGTGGCCGGGCCGGCCGCGCGGTGTGTGCGGCCTCGGCGGCCCGTCCCCTCCGCTTCCCCCCGGCCGCTCCGCAAGCCCCGGCCCGCCATGGTGAGTAGCGGGGGCCGGCGGCGGCGGCGGCGGGAGGGGCAGGCCCGGCCGGGGAGCGCAGGCCGCGGCGCTGTGCGGCGGGCAGCAGCCGGGCGGCGGGGCGGCCGCGGCCGCTGGTTCCTCTCTCAGCCCTCCTCCCGCATGGGCCCCGCTGCCCGCTCGCTCTTTGCGGGGCTCAGGGGGACGCCGAGGGCCGCCCTCCCCCGAGCAGCGGTGCCCGACGGAGCGGCCGTGACCGGCGGGGAGGCCGTGGGCGGCGGCTGGGGAGTGCGGCCGGGCCCGGCAGGAGTGCCATCGGGTGTCGGGGATCCCTCGGCTGGAGCGGGGTTGTGACCAGAAGGTGCGGGGGAGCTCCTCCCGGGCAGAGGGGCCGGGAGGTGAGCGAGGCGCGTGTGTCGGCTGCGTCCTGCGCCCGGCACATGGTGAGACCCCGCGGGTGGAGCAGCGCTCTTGGGGCTGTGACTGCACCGGATCAGAATTACTTTTTTACTTCTCCAGCGCTTTCTGAAGGCTGAACGTGTTGGATCTACCTGGTACTCCTGGGAAAAAAAAAAAAAAAACAAAACAACAACAACAACAAAAAAAACAACCAACAAAAAAACCCAAACAACTTTAGGCATGAAATAACATATTGAAAGCATGGCCACTTCCCTTAGCTCTTTTTGGCCGCCTGGATACCTGCTGCCCCTGGAGGTCAATCGTTCGGTGTTAACATGTCTACGCTGACCCTCCGTTGGGTTGTGGTTCCTCTCGGTGGGGTGAGCGGAGTTAAGATCGTTGCTGCTGGCAGGAGGAGCTCCCATCTCCCTTCCTTCTGCCTTGCCTGCGCGGGACCCTCTTTTGGCTGATTCAGGACGCGGGCCTGACGGAAGGCTGGTAGAACGGCTCACAGGAGGTCCTGGCAAGGACCAGGGCCTTTGCGAAGGAAAGGGAGATGAGCCCTCTCCTGACTAGCTCAGCTGCTTGTGGAAACGCAGCCCGACTCGGTCACGTTTTATTTGGAGTACTTGCACGCCGTTGCAGGACACTTGCAATTGAAAAGCTATCTTTTTGTTTTGTTCGAAGTTTGGTGAAATTTTGGTTTTGCTTTCAGCCTGCCGCTGGCTGATACACCCAACTTCGGTGCTGGATGAATTTCTCTCTGGAGCATGGGAAAAAGCTACTGTGGTTGTTCTTGCGTTTATGGTTTGATTTGGTTTGCCATTCTTCTTAGTAATGATAAAACTGTGCAAGCTGTTCTTTCTGGTGGGCGACATCTGCTGGGTGTGTACCTGGACAGTCTGCGTAGCTCAGCTGAAGGAAGAAACCGCTGTGCCTTTTGGTCCATGTGCTCTGAATGGGGAATTCCAGGGACATCCAAACCTGAATCAGAAGTTACACAGAAAAATTCCCAATGGGAAATTAAAATGTTGCTGTAGTTCAGCACAAATACCAGGTTGCTAATACAAAGGGATGTTTCAATCCACAGGCAACTTACTCTCTGAAATTAATGTCCTAAAGAAGACAGAAGTTCAGCTGTCCCAGCCAGTTATGCAAGTTTTCAACATTTGTGGTTTGATGTTACTGGTGGTATTGTAAGAGGGGAAAAAAAGAGCTCGTAGACTTGCCTGTTTCTTTTTTTTTTTAATCCTAAGTTTTAATGATGACATACAATGGTTTTGAAATTCAGTTATATTTATAAAGCATAATTATTTAGTTGGATAAGTGGAGTTGGAATGCACCAGGACAGTTTTATTTGGATCACGAAACCTTTTTGTATATGTTTTTTTATATTTTTAGGAGCATGAAAGTCTTCAGTGTTTGTCCTGCAATTTTGATGGAACGTGTTGTAGTAAGCATTTTCTGCAGTGGTTTGCAGCGCTCACTGTCAGGCATGCAAAGCTGCTTTTCCAGGTCCATAACTAAAAAGTAAAATCCCCCCTGGTAAAGGAGGTGGACCAGTGCAAATATTTTCCACATTGTGAATTTCCATTTACTGGAGATGGAGAACTGTCATTTTAGTTTTGTAGTTGTTGTCCTCCTAATGCATGCGCAAAACTGATCTTTGTGCTAGTACTGCGGCTAAAAGCTGTGAGTACAAGTTGGAAAGAGAGAGATAAACAGGAAGACTCAAGAGTATGGGGGCAAAATTATCCTCATCCTGTCATCCCATTCTTTTTAGCAGTAGCAAGAGGGTTGAAGACAAACTTCGGTTGTCCTAGCACTGAGAGGTGCTTCAAAATTAATTTCTTACAGAAAATGAAGTTTCTGAATGGGATCTGTGGTCTCATGGGAAACCTTTGGTGGTGAATGGAGTCATTGGAGTGTTTCTCTGGGGCTCCGTCCCAGGCTGTAACGGTGGCACCTTCTGCCTGATGATCTTAGTCCTGAGGATGAGTAGAAAAGCTGGCAACTTTTTCAAACTCCCCTTAACCAAACAAGCAGAGGGAGTACCACCCCTCCTCATCACTGGTGAAGCACAGGAGGTTTGCTTGTACCTCTCAAGAATGGCACTTTTACTGCAAAGTCTTGCTAGGACTGTATCTGTCCTCTTGTGAAGGAAACTCAGAATTGATCTCGCCTTTCTCCCCTGTAGTTGTCTTTGCTTCCGTATTTATTTTATTGCTCTTCTTGTCCTGTACAGCATGGATCTTCCCTTGCAGCTCTTCTCGTGGCTCCCATGTTGGCCACTTTATATCTGAGGGGACAGTAACCTTAGAAATAACGTCAAAACGAATTAAAAGAGCTCATTCATCTGCCTTACTGTCGCAGGGCTACTTGATGCTCTTTATTTTTGTGGTACATGTTGAATTTTATTACATATATGTATGAATACATATTGTATAATATGGAATGAGTTTATACAAGGGAAGCATCTTTCTAATTATAGCTCAGAATGAAGTGTTTGAGGGTTTTGGCTGATAAAAACCATCATCCATTTTGATCTTTATTAGCTATTTTTTTTCTTAGAGCATGCTGTAAATTATACGGTGTCTGCATCTGAGCACTTGGCTTTGGTTAGAGGCACTGGGAGGGTAGTGGGCTGGGACCCTTCACTGAGACTTTCCAGTACAAGGGAGCACATGAGAAATCCTCTTCCTGTAGGTCTCATCCACAAAAAGAACTTGCTGAGGCATGAACGCTGTGAGAGTGGAACTGGGAATAGAGATTGTGGATGAGTAAAAATGGTTAGCAGTTTTGTTTCGTGATGAGTTATCAAGGATTATGGGCAGTTGTTCTTTGAAGTATTTGAACTTTGTGCTGAGTAGGTCAGTGATAACATATTTGCTTGGTTATTTAAAAATATTGCAGGAGTAAGAGAAAAGCTAACTTTTTAAGTGAGTGGTGACACCCCTTTGTCTTTGCAGGTAGAGCAAAGGGCCACACCACATATTCTGTAGCTGAAGAAATTCTAAAGCTGGGCTTTTCCAGTCACCTTTAATATTACCTTCTTCCAGTAGCAGTGCATGAGTTTTGAAACTGTAAACTTTGGAGGAGCTGAGCAAGCAAAGAGTAATCAAATCTTAGCAAGGCTTACTGGCTGGGTATATTTTGTGAAAATCCAGTTTCTGGGTATTGCATCAGTGAGGAAGGATTTAAGTCTTGAACTCTTGTTATGAGTACACGAGTTATTTTCATTCAGAGTCCTTGCTGGGTTTGGCAAGCCTTCTTTTATGGCATTTTTAGTTGAGACTCCAAAAGTGGTCCTGCCTGGACAGGGAGCCGTTCTTGTGCCTGCCGTCTGCTGGCCAGATACCACAGCTAACTGGACTGGCTGCAAGAACCCAGCAGAGGCTCTGTCTTAAGGAGATGGGAGAAAAAAGTGGATCCTTTTCTCACTGAGCCGTGCCTCAGATGGAGATAAGTTTTTGCATGGTTTCCTGAATATAAATTCCTGAAATAAATTTTTTTTGAAGTTCTGTTATTATTTTCTTTCTCTTTCCTAGGATATGATGGAGCTGCTAGAAGAAGATCTCACCTGTCCCATTTGCTGTAGCCTTTTTGATGATCCTCGTGTCCTGCCTTGTTCACACAACTTCTGCAGAAAGTGTCTGGAAGGAATTCTTGAAGGAAATGTGCGGAATGTGCTTTGGAGGCCGTCCCCTTTCAAATGCCCCACGTGCAGGAAGGAAACTCCCGTTACTGGAGTCAACAGCTTGCAAGTCAACTATTCCCTGAAAGGTATCGTGGAGAAGTATAACAAAATCAAAGTAACTCCGAAAATGCCTGTGTGCAAAGTGCACAGCGGGCAACCCCTTAACATTTTTTGCCGGACAGACATGCAGCTCATTTGTGGGGTTTGTGCCACCCGTGGTGACCACACGAAACACGTGTTCTGTTCTATCGAAGAAGCATATTCCCAGGAGAAGCGGGCTTTTGAAACCCTGTTTCAGGGCTTTGAAACCTGGCGTTGTGGAGATGCCCTCTCGCGGCTGGATACCTTAGAAACCAGTAAGAGGAAAGCTCTGCAAATGCTGACCAAGGATTCTGACAGAGTGAAGGAGTTCTTTGAGAAGCTGCAGCACACGCTGGAGCAGAAACGAAATGAGATTCTCTCTGACTTTGAGACCATGAAGCTTGCAGTGATGCAGGCCTACGATCCAGAAATCAATAAACTGAACACAATTCTGCAAGAGCAACGGATGGCTTTTAACATCGCGGAGGCCTTCAAAGACGTGTCTGAGCCCATCATATTTCTGCAACAGATGCAGGAGTTCAGGGAAAAAATCAAGGTGCTCAAAGAAACCCCTTTACCATGTTCCAGTGTGGACATCAGCCCTACAATAAAGAGCTTTGATACCAGCCAGTGGAATGGAATAAAACTAGTCGATGTGGACAAACTTTCCTTGCCTCAGGAAAACAACACTCTTAAATTCAAGATTCCCTCAGTCTTTTCACGCAGATTTATATTGACCTCTCTTGTTTGCTTGCTTATTCTTGCTGTCACCAGAATGTCCTTTGTGGAGTCAGTTGTTGACAATCTCCAGTGCTGGAAATCTCAATTCTTTACAATTAGCTTGTCCTATTTGGCAGATACAGTGGAGATCGCAGATCACGCAGTCTTCTACTGGGAACAGATGACAGATGGAGCTTCCCTTCTAAGAGAAAAGTGTAAAAACTATACATTGGTTGTACTGGATAATGTCGCGCAGTTTGTGTGCAGATATAAACTGTTGTGAAGTCCTTACTGAAACATGAGAGAGATCTGTTGAAGAAAACATAGAACTTTGTAAAATTAATTGGTTTTAAGCCTTTCAGTGAAAACATTTGAAGATTCAAAATGTTTCCAAAACATTCATACTGTTCATGTAGTTTGAGCACTGGTAAACTGGAAGGTGAAGTGGAACCTTGAAAAACACACTAGTTCTAGATGTCAGTGGTGATTATGGGAATATTATTCACTGTAAATCACTTTGCTTATCAAAATACAAGACCAAACTGTGTAATTGATTTAATGTAATTGTAGAATAAGATAAGAAGTGTCACTTCCTAAGAGGTCATAGTTAAAAATGTTTTTTTTCTAACTGGGAAGTGGTTCGTAAACAGGAAGAACAGTTGTGATTGAGAAGAATACTGTACTGAGAAGCTTGGTTAGCACTGCCCTTCCACTGCAAAATACAGAGTGCATCGTGCATGTTCTGGAACTGCTTTCTATCTGAGGATGTTACTTCTCACTTGAAATAGATAATTGTATTTTTTTGTATAACCAAATGTCACAATTATCCTGTGCATCCAGATTACTGTAGATATTGGTTATTGTTTACATGTTCTGTACAAAAATATAACTTCAGGGCAAGCATAAATTCTAGGGGTAAAGAGAAATCAGTTGAGGTTGGTGAGAAAAGAACAAGCTGCAAGATAGTACCTACTTTGCAGATAGTACGTACTTTGCAGTTTACTTTTCCAGCATCAAATTGTTGGAGTATTTGAGCTGTGTTGTTAGATCTGTGTTTCTCTGAAGCCCCAAGTTCTTAAAAAGGGGCCTTAATGTCAACAGTTCAGCGGGGTGAAAGGCAGGTGGGGGTCAGCCACAGGACGGCAGCTGACACGCCAACCCTGCAAAGCTGGCATGTGGAGAAGGTTCTCTGCTTTTGCTCTGTCTCTCCAGATTGTAATTCCAAGAGCTGGGGAGAAAGATGGGGCGATTCCTTGGAACAGAGTGCGTAATGTGACAGGAGTATGGACGCCGTTGGTGTTTGGAAACGCTTTATAGGATTGGAATATATATAGGCTCTTCCACTGTTACTGTATTTTCGTGTACCTTGTTTGAGGACTGAATTGAATTTTCTGACTTAGCCATAGGATAACGGTGATTTAAAGTGAACTGTAAGCTTGAGTTCTCTCAAGTGCCCTTCTTTGAGAGCATACGATACTGAAATATATTGCTTGAAGCACATCTGACCTCTGTTTGCAGTGGCCCTATGAACAGCAATATATTGAATGAAAACATTTAGTTGACATTTCTGGCAAACAAATGTTATGGGTGCCATACTTGAGGATGTTCCTTGGCCTCTCTTAAGGCTTAGTAAGTTGTGATGGTCAGTTCAGTGTCTTGCAGTAATCCTTGCAAGCTGTTCATTTCGAAAATAAAACATTAAATTCCAAGAATCAAAGTTTCCAAGCAACCAAACCCTGCAAACAAAACTATTGTACATGATATTTACATCTTTGTTGCCTGGGAGTCCTGTCGCTGCTCCACACCTCACTCCAAACACTTGCTAAAAGCACCGAATGGTTCTTGCAGCTGCAGGTGACTTGCAGATCAGGAAAGATCAAGTCAAAAACATGTAGATCAGAGAGTCACAATTCTCGGGTGGCCGAGATAACAATGAGTAATCGAGAGGTGGTCGTTCTGAGCGTGGGAGGTATGAGATTTGTAACCCGGGCTTCCACCTTGCAGCAGTTCCCGGAGTCCAGGCTAGCACGGATGTTGTATGATGATGACCAGGAATTTAAACTGGTGAATGGCGAGTTTTTTGTGGACAGAGATGGAACTTTGTTTAGTTACATCATGGACTTCTTGAGGACTCTCCAGGTCTCCTTACCTACTGATTTCTCAGACTACCAGAGGCTGCAGAGAGAAGCCGAATTCTATGGGCTCTACCTTCTGGCTGACGTCCTGAGCCAGGAACACTTGCTGAAGCCGAGGCTGGAGATCTTGGAAGTGCGTTTTTCTCTCCAAGAGATGCAGGCCTTTTTCCGTATCTTCGGCTCCTGCAGCACCACTGTTGAGAAGCTAGCTGACCAGATCACTGTGTTTACAGGGCAGCAGTCAGGACACAGCTGGAACAGCCCTTTTTCTTCTCAGAAACCACTCGTTCCGCTTCCTTTGGAAAGACCTTCTCATCACGACATGTTTTTTCAGTGTGGTACTGACTGCTCTGCTGGTGACCAGTTTGTGGCCAGGTACCCTCCCTGAGTGTGACTTCTCATTATGGAAATGTCTTTATGACTTCCAGTTCATGGAGTACATGCTACGTGCTAGCAAAGCTTGTCCTAAAGAAACTATCGGACAGCTGAGAGAAAAGAGAGATGTTTCCTTCTTTCTGCTAGTTTAACGTTATCTTTTTTCTAGTTCTGGAATACCCAGTTTAACTTCTGTTAGACTGATTTGCCTGTTCTTCAGCTTTCTAAAATACTGTTCTTGATGCTTGTTTTTGAGTCCTGTTGGGTGTTTCTCTGCCCTTTCCTCCTTGCTTGCTCTCCCAGGCTTTAGAATTTCAGGGTATCAACGACCTTCAGAAGACTTGAAAAACGCAGAGTAAAATTAAGCAAAGCAAATGAAGTAAATAAGGAGTGAACTACTGGAGAAGCCTAAAATCTCCACTAGCTCATGGTCTTTCATATGGAAAAGAGGACAAAGAGAATGGCTAACCAGGGTTGAAAACACCAGTAGAACTAAGATGGCAATTCAGGGACTGGGAAGTTTTTGTAGAGCCTTTTAGTAGGGGGGAGGGAGAAGGAGTAGATTACTAACTATATGCTACACAGTGGGTTTTCTTTGAATTCAGAGCCAGGTTCTGTTTTTATTGCGATTACTGTATATCAGTGATTTTTGTGATAGCAGTATCGTATTCTAATGATAACTTACATTTTTAAAACAAGGTCTTACTGGATGTCTCTGTTGTCTGGAGACATGTTCTTACTGTTTCAGAAAATGTAACCTAATTTGTCCTCTGTGGCTGTTAGGACATCTGAGATTTTATGGAAATTTCATCAAAATATTTCCAAAAGAGTTATTCTCTCTGAATATATGAATCAGCACAGCAGTTCTTTGATTATTTTAAAAAAAAACCAATAAAGATTATCTTCTAGCTTTCTTTAGTTAAGTAGAAGAAAAGCTACTTTGCATTTGCGAAGCAACATACATTTGTGTGCCAAACCTTAATTTTATAATGTGTTACTAATTTTAATGGACTAACAATTGGTTGAGTAGGTTACTTTCTGCAACTTCCATAGTGGGGAGAATATTTCTGATTCTTTCCTTTATTGCTTCAGACTTGGTAAAAATTTTCCTTTGCAGATCAATAGAAAAGCTTGTCTTGATTAATGAAACAAGCTGAGTTTGATTATGTTGCCTGCTGAATTTCTATTGACTTTGTGGTGACATGGACTCTTTGGCCGCCTTTGTGCTTTCCATGAATGTTTGGTGTACTTTCTGTGAACTGTGGAACAGTTTCACCCCTGTCAGCTTCTGTATTTTGGAATGGTATTTTTACCTGACTTCTGTTCCTCCAAATGTCTGGATAGATTCTTGAACTGTACTTTATACCAAGTAAAATCATTCGAGGCAATGTGAAAATGATTTTCATACTTGTTACCACAAGACTTGCTGTACAAGGTAACTTTGCAATAAATGTCACTGTTTGTAGCGAGAGATCCCTTGTCATGACAAGCGATGCTGTTGGGCTGAACGTGGCTTCTCTGTCCCTCCCGTCATTTACCCTTTCTTGAAAAACGTGCAGCACTATAGAGAGCATCCCATTCACCTCCGTGCAATGAAACGAGGTGGAGTTTATCACAGCTATTTCTTAAGAAGGTTTCAGTGAGATGCAAGATAAGTGTTTCCTCTAATATGTAAGTGGACAAGCTGAGAATTACTGTTCTTATAACAAGTGAAAGAGTTACAAGTGTCCTTAAAGGAGGAAAAAAAAAAAAAACAGAACCTTGTTTGCTGTAAACCTGTGCAATTGTGCTGACTTGCATCATCCGAGGCCTGGTTTGTTTAAAAAAAAAAAAAAAAAATCTGATTGCACCCTTTAAGAAGTAATTCGAGTGTGTTGTAACCGCTTTTTTCTTATTTCAGATATGTTTCCATAAAGCCTGATGACAGAAAGCTGATAAACGGTACTAATGTGCTGGGCTTGCTTCTTGACACTTTATTCAAAGATGGATTTCACCTTGTAAGTACCAGGATGGTCTCCAGTGAAGAAAAAGTCGAATGCTACAGTTTGGAAAGGATGAAGAGGCCAGCAGGCCTTACAGTGACGGTGAACCAAACCTCGGGGATCTCCAGGGTTGCACAGGCAAAGAAAAGCCAAGTGCAGAAAGGGAAATAAAACTTTTTGCTTTCGTCTTTCGAAGGTGGAAGAGGGGTTTGGTAGCACTAGTGGCCGTTTTTGCTGGGTTGTTTGAAACTGCAACTATTGAGGGAAGTAACAAACAAACTTTTTTTTTTTCAAGTATTCAGAAAAAAAAAAAGGCTTTCTTGCCTTTTACCACTCCACCTTCTTCAACTCTAAATAAAAGAGCCAGAGGTTCAATCCTGGTTTTGTGGACCAGATTCCAGCATTTTTAAGGGTTGTTTTTGTTTGTGGCTAAAATTTGTATTAGTACTCGCAAAAAATCAGCCACTCCTTTTAGAAAATAATTTTTATGTTCTATGCTAGTCTGTAAGTAGATTTTAAATATATAATATATGAAGAAATAAAAACTTGGCACAACTGCTGTCCCAACGGTTTGGAGAAGTGACTGGAGGAGGAATGCAAACCTCAGCGATTGAATATTGCTTCTCCTTTCAAAAGATACACATATACTGGTGCCGTCAGCTGAAAGGGATGTAGTGCAAACATCCCACGTCGTGTCGCTGTGTGGCTCCAGACATGAGAAAGTGGCTTTGTGAAGCCACCACCAGTGTTTGTGACATAACGGTATTACTGTCTCTTGCAGAATACCCCTCTGTCCTCTCCTCCTGCTCCAAAGGCATTAAAGCTGCTCTTCAGTGCTGAGAATTCAATGACAAAGGTCTTTGTGAACAAAGGGTCAGTTAATTTTTAGAGCTTTAACTGTAAAAAGAATGTGATGATCCTTTGGATGGAAGAGTTAGTACAGTTTTAAACGAAATAGTACAAAGGATTTCTTAACACTTGTTAAGTGCAAAACATATTTAGAGGGAAAGCTTGGCAGAAGTGGCTTTAAAAGTCTTGGGAATGTTAACCCTGTACAATGCTTTGTAAAGATGCCAAAATTAGCTCAGGTACCAGGAGAGGTAAGTTATCAAGGCCTTATAAATTAACAATCTTTTTTCTTCCTTTCAAGGCAAAGAAAGAAGATAGCAATAACTTCAAAGATTTGTTATTTGAATCTGACTTTTGTTGTTGATGCATCTTTCCAAAGTTACAAACAGCAAAGTAGAACTCGTTTGGGCTTTCCTGGCTAGTTAGATCTGGCTTTTGATTAGCTTTAAAAGCTGAAGTCTTTATTTGCAGCACCTAAAAATGGGGATGGGTGGTGGGAATCTTCTTGTGGTGGGTCTGCTTCTTGCCCTTGGGAGTTTCAACCAAATGGATATTCCCAGAGTGCCGGTGCCACTCTCAGGCATCTCTTGCTACCACTGTGGTGCATTGTAGCTTGACACAAGTTCAGTGGCAACAATGGGGTCCTCCTTGTTTGTTCTAGAGCTTTCTGGGTTGAGAATAATGTGATTATGGGACTACATCCCCTAATGTGCTTACAGGTTATGTAATGTAATAAATGTTGAGGAATGTAAGTGTGGATGCTTTCACTTCAAGTAGGATTTTTTTGTCAATAATGTCAAGATGTTCATATTTGTCTTGATATAAAGCATTTTTCACAGAACCACCTCACTGGAACAACCTGGGATGTGGTGGAGTCCCCATTGCTGGAGGTTTTCAAGACATGACTGGACAGGGTACTAGATAATCTCACCCGGGCTCCCTTTTCCACAAAAGGTTGGACCAGATGATATTTTGAGGTTCCTTCCAGCCTGGGCTGCTCCATGATTCTGTGAAGGCATGTCTCAGAAGGCCCATCATAGAATCATTTTGGTTGGAAAAGACCTTTAAGATCAAGTCCAACCATTAATCTAGCACTGTCAAGTCCACCACTAAACTATGTCCCTAAGAACCTCATCTACGCGTAAACTGGGAGTAGTTTCAGAACCCCTTGTAGTAACAAAGTAGTGAGTTTATTTTCCTTGCTGTAGCAGCCCCTGTGAAAATTGAAGTTTGATTTTTAAATTTTTTTTGGATAAAGTGAAAGAAAATATGAAATATTTCAATTTTTAAAAAGCCCTGGAGTTTTACTGTATGCCATCATTCATGCTCCATGGCTTTGGCAAAATGAATATTTGGTACAACCATTTCAGTAACTATTTACGATGGGCTAGTGCTGTACACTTTCTGGTTCCCCTTGTGAGTTAATTTTTATTCAGCACAAACCTCGCTCTACGAATGTAACATTTTGGCTCTGGAAAAATATGTCCTGTAGAGAACCATACATGCTTACCTGGACCTTGTGTGACAACATACTGTGAGGCTACGCAGCTTTTTGAAGCGAAGCACATGAGCGTCAGCCAGTTTGGATTCCCAAAGTTCTGGTGTTTACTCTCACTTAGCACTGAACTGAGAAGTGTCACCTTTTGTCATTTGTGCACCTGCAGGAAACGTGATGAGGCTCTTATACAAGGCTTTTGGGTGTATTTTTCTTTTTTAACTGATAGTTGCTTAAATAAGTTTGAGAGCATGTGTATGTGTGTCAATAACCTGATAGAAATTTGGTAAAAGTGTCTGACTGAGACTGGTAGGATAACCATGGCTTTTAATTTAAGATAATTTGATATTAAGCTGGTTTGTCGAAGAAAAGCACCTTGCTGGATTTTGTTGTACAGAAGCGGAAGCAGTGATGGTAGAGCTCCAGGTGTATCTTCAAGCTACAATTATATGGCAGTAATTACAGAGGAAGGGGTGAAAGTGTGTCTGTTTGCAGACAAACACATATAAAAATAGCATCAATTTACTAGGACGGTCTTCAGCTGGCCTGGGTAGCTTCTGCCCTCCACCTTGCAAGATTATTTATGCTATAGTAAAGCGTTGCTGAACCAGGATGGTGATTTTTCTGTGCCCTCTTTGGAGCATGTGCAGCGTATCATGCAGGCACCGAGGCAGTTATTTGGAAGTAGCAGCCAATATTTTTACTGCACCTGCCCTTCCGAGGTCCCAAACCAGCAGGGATGCAGCAGGGAGCAGCCCGTGGTGCATCAGCAGCAGAGCAGGTGACGCTGGTGCATTTCCCACTCTGCTCTGCACTGGTGCGGCCTCACCTGGAGCTCTGGGTGCAGTTCTGGGCACCACAGGATAAAAAGGATATAAAGCTACTAGAGAGTGTCCAGAAGAGCACTACAAAGTTGGTGAAGGGTTTGGAGAGGAAGCTGGATGAGGAGCAGCTAAAGTCACTTGGTTTGTTCAGCCTGGAGGAGACTGAGGGGAGGCCTCATGGGGCTACAGCTTCCTCACAAGGGGAGGAGGAGGGGCAGGCGCTGAGCTCTTCTCTTTAGTGACCAGTGACAGAACCCGAGGGAATGGCAGGAAGATGTGCCAGGGGAGGTTCAGGTTGGACATCAGGAAAAGGTTCTTTACCCAGAGGGTGGTGGACACTGGAACAGGCTCCCCAGGGAGGTGTCACGGCCCCAAGCCTGACAGTGTTCAAGCAGAGACTGGACAACACCCTCAGACACATGGGGTGACCTGTGGGGTTGTCCTGTGCAGGGACAGGAGTTGGACTCGATGATCCGTGTGGGTCTCAGGACATTCTATGATTCATTCTAAGAGAACAGCTGTACACATAGAAGTGAATTTGGCTGATGAGAGCCCAGACTAGCTATGAGTCTGATTTTAAAAGCCTTCTGGTGAAAACCAGATGGTGCATTAAATTGAGTACTTTCACCCAAATCTTGGCAGGTATCTCACTCTGGTATCTCCCTCTAGTATCTCATAACACGATCTCTGCTGGACTAGAAGTATGTTGTAGGTGACTTGGTCATGCTTTGACATTCAACAGAACCAGGAGCTCTGCTCACTCATATCTAGCTCTACTTTTGATTAAATAGGAACAGGATTTTGAAACATTTAGACGTTTTTTCCAATGAAGTTGGAATTTGTGATCCCTGACATGATCTACTTCTTCAAGTCATTGCCGACTTTCTCAAGAGAATTCCTTTTTCCTGGGAAGGTGCAAAATTTGCTGATTTCAGTAAATTTACTGCTGTATTTGCCTTTTTACTGTGCCTTGGATTCAGTAAAAATGTGCAAACTGTTCTGCTGCCCGAGATGCTTGGAGTTGATGGCTATAGTACTCCCTACAGCCCCCAATGAGCTCTCTTCTGCTCTGACACACAAGAGGACCACCAGAACAGTAAATTCACTAGAGGGGAAGGAAGCTAAAAGGTAAGAACACCGTCATTCCATCCTACACAGACTGAAGTTTACATGGCAGAAGTAGATAGTTTAAAAAGAGATAATAGCTTGCTGGATTTGCAAAAGGCAGATGATTCAGCAAGACACCACCTCATTTGTCTTATATTTTCTTTCTTATTTTAGTCACTTTTCCCTCTTTCATAGTTGGATTTCATCCTGTATTTCTATATTTGAGACTATCAAGGGCTTTATCAATACAGTCCTCTGGTGCCTGTTGGATATCCTGACAGGACAGAGACACGACACTTTTTTCGTCCCACTGTTCTTGCATGTTGTTGAATTCCTTTCATAGTAATTGATTATATTTTTGTGCTTTTAAGTAACCTTTTGTCTGCTTCTTCACATACTGGGAAATTATCTTATGTCCTTATGTCATTTGGTGACATGTAATTTATTTACCACCTGAATTGTTCAGGAATCTGCTGATACCAGGGAGGAGAGAGTCTGATGTGAAACACCTTCCTGTTCTTTAAGTATTGATTTCAATATGACAATTCAGGAAGGTTTTTGTTCTTTTAGGAAGTGAAGTGACTGCATTCTTATAGGTTCTACCGCCAGTGCTCCTAAGATTGTATAACTGATTAAGAACAGAAGTTTAAATAAAGCTATTGCAATTTATACTATGCTTAGACTAAAAAGAGACTGATCTCTTAGTGCTGGACTTAGTACTGGGAAGTTTTTCCCTTTACTAAATAATTCCAAACTGGTTTTCACTTCCATGCATAGTTGAATCTCACGAAAATAGTAGAAGGTTCCACCCTAAGATGAAGTATATGAGGAATTAATAGCCCTAGGGCAAAAGAATGATGCTGAGTAATTGCATCTTGCCCTGCTTCTACAGGCTTGCAAACAGGGGTAGTAACTTCTGTTCTGACTTTGGAGGAGCTTTTCTCCACATTGGGCTGTTCCCACTTTTTACCTATTTTGGTTAGTTTCCAGTTTTCCAGTGCTCAAAGATAGCTTGTATAATCTGAGCTGAGCAAGGCTGATGTGCTTTTGTCTGTCCCTGGAGGGGAAAAACCAAAGGTATGTCCAACACACAGCCTGGGTGACACTCCGTTTTGATTCACAGCTGAATTCAGCAACAGCCACCAAAGTGGATAGAAATCCTGTTTGAGATCACAATGAAGCATTCATAACTTTGATTTTTTTTTTTCTTAATTTGTTCCCAAATTGCTGGAAAGTGTTACTGAATATTCATAGGGAAACAAGCTGTGAGATATCCAAGAGGAGGAGGGAGACTCTGCCTCTTACTCCTTCTCTCTGATTTCTGCAGAATGATTGCCAGGTTTCAGCTTTACAAGGTTTATTTTTATTGATTTTCAACAATAAACAGTGAAAGTATCTACAATAAAAGATTTACAGTGCATCACGAGGAAATACAACTCCCTACCAAATATTGTATTGATCTATTCCCAGATGCTACTGAAACAGCGTATAAAAGCCCAAATCAAGTCCAGTGATGGAGAACTTCCTCTCTCTAGTGACAGATACGTACGACTGTTACGTCTTCAGAAAACAATAAAAGGGAAGGGAGTGACTCTGCTTCTTTGACCATATCTTCATCAGCCCAGTTAAATCTGTCAACTCAGTGTAATCCACATAAATAAAGAATTTAGGAACCAAGGGAACTGCTAGTGCGTCTGAAGATTCCCATTCTTTGAAGCTGCCTCTCCTGCTGCAGTCAGGCCATAATTAGTCACAGAAGGCCTTGTTGTGATGAGTAAATGGATGGACCAACAGCAATTTGAATAGTCTGGAACTGGCTGAAGATATGCCTGGAGCCCTGAATATTCTCAAATGGGTGGGTGGGATGTAAATCACCAGTCATCGCATAAAATAGAAATAAATCTGACTTCTATTAAAAAAAAAAAAAAAAGAAAAAAAAAAGACTGTCGGTTTTCTAGACCACGGTGTAGTTTCTGCTGAAATAACCCCCTGAAGTGTGATCTGATGTGTAAATTTTTCCAAGAACCCTTCCTCCAGTTCTGCTGTTTCCATTCTAACGCAATGGTTCAATAATTGGTGGCTTCTTTCTGGTCAGAAGGATGATGGATGTAGCCCTAAATGTTAGGAACAGTAATGCGAACAAGTCTACTTAAGAGAATTAATTTAGGGCTTTGCTTTCTAAGCAAGTTTCTGCTACAGCAGTCAGCTGAGTGCTTGCTGAAACTGTGAAGAATTAAAAGTTGCAACATTGTTCCATCCTGGTTCTCCATTGGGGAAAAAAAAAAAAGGGCAATAGATTGGAAACATAAAGTCTGGGGTTTTACTAGTAATTTGGAGTCAGGATCTCAACTTCCTTTGATTTTCAAAGGCAGTTTGTAGCTTTCATTGAGGGCCTTCTGAAAAGGCTGGTCTATGGTTTTGTTTTTCATTCCCCAGTGATAACTAAACTGAGTAATAAAATAATTGCTGACATACCGTTTTATTGACAATGTTGTATTCAACAACAAACAGAAAGCATGCTGATTCTTCTGTCCTTTAATCTTTGCATCTTTTTACTAGCTTGCTGGTCATACTGGTCACTGGTGGAACAGAGGAAAAGGCTACATGATAAGGGCAAGCAGAGATCCCCAGGAGAAAGCAAATTCACTTATTTCCTATTAAAGAGAGGGAGTTAAGGGATAAAATTCAGCTGGAAAGAGCTGCTGCCTTTGCGTGACCAAAGAGACACAACTTACTGTATTGAAGGGAGGACAGTTAACAGAGCTGTCAGAAACGTCAACGCTGCTGGACAAGGAAAAGCAGATGATCTTATAGGGGTGAATTAATGGGTGGGCAATAGCTGCTAAAGGAACACAAAAACGGCACAGAATGAGAGACTTGTGTTCACGAGACTACAGGGCTGTTTTATTTTTTCCAATGTATTAGGTAAGTGGATCTGCAGAACATCTTACACCAATGTTTTGCATACTGAAGAACGAAGTTTCTCTCTCGGAGGTCAATTCTGCAACCTGTGCTATGAAGTGAAATGCTGTAGGATCCGGCCATAAGGTGGGTTAAACATGTTGGTACTTCACATCTGGAAACAGAAGCTAGGCTTCTGGTGGCCAGCTAGACAAACTCTGAAAATCAGAATATCAGCACTGCTTTGGCAGTGCTGGGCTTATAAGCATCCTGGATAATTACTGGATATGTCCTGTTGGTAGCCTTTGTTTCAGTTCCAGTTGCGGTATGGTGAGCAGTAACCCTACTATTAATAAGTTCCTAATTTTCCATAAACTGGAAATGTGCCTTCTGGAACACACTGTTTTATATTCTGTTTTCCAAATTTGCAAATTGATCCTTAGGCCATACAATTTTCCTTTGCTACCTATTATTGTTCAAAACTTTGTCTTCTGAAGGTGGCATAGTAATCTGTGGATCCCTGGAATACATTAATGGTTTAATGATTAATATGCCCATGACAAGCATGCAAATGAATTGTAACTGCATGGGGCCTGATGTAACTGAGATTCTTCTCCCAGCTTTGGTTGGTTCAATAAGAGTTTTCTTTGACAATTGAAGCGTCATAGTGCAATCCATAAGCAGTCCCAAAAATCTCTACAGATGTTCATAAGCAGTCCCAAAATCTCTACAGATACACGTGGAAAAGGATGGGCAAAAGATCATATTTTCACTAGACTCATCTTTCATTTCAGATATTCTCTGCAGAACCTTGGCTGGAAAATGCACTAACCAACCGCTCCGTTGGTTATAGCCTCCCCTACAAGCTGTGCTGTGGCAGTCTCTTGTGCTTAGCTACTGAAAGCCCGACACATGCTCTCACTGAACCCCTGAGGTAGGCTTAGAGATTGAATAGAAAAGCTGAGCATCACATGAAATCGTACAAGGCTAATGGAACATCAGTCTGCTATGGTTTTCATCATCTATGTTCTTTGGAGGCATCTATGCTGACTTCTTGTCTACTCCCAGTGCCAAGATACAGCCATGAGTGGAGGATCTAATGAGAGTTCGTAGAAGTTCACATCCGGAGCGTCCAGGACATGAAGATGTGGATTTCTGTTCATCTGAAACAAGTGGTGACAAGCACACAGACCCTTTACTGGAGGTGAGGACTCCTGTTGCAAAGACCACACAGTGCTTTCAGGCTGGGTGGATAACAACATGGAAAGAACTGTTCTGAAAACTCTGAGCAGAGCATTTTAACCTAGTGATGAAAGACTGCTAGCTGACAACATGACTCCATATCTGATCTTTCAGATGTGTGTATTCACATCTCTTGAGATATGGGACAGGAAAAATGAACACTGTACTGGAATTGAGTCATTACCACCTTTCCCCTTCCCTTTTAAAAGAAAAAGTGGGATTTCTTTTCCATAGGAAAAGAAGTGATGTTACTAATGATCTAACATGTTCTCATTAAAATGCCCTGGGACAAAACCAAGTCAATGAGTCACTAAAATAAAATACACAAGCCTGTCTCTGCAGCAGCTGGTAGGCACTGACCTGCTAGAAACTCATTTCAGTCATTGAAAGGAAAAGGTGGAACATCTCAAATGTTCCAGATTAAACAGTCAGACACTGCCACATTGATGAAAGAAGCAGGTGAACTGCTACACACAGTTTGTTTGGGGTTTTTTTAAGTTTTGTGCTGCTTTGCTGAAGGGCACGTAGGTCTGTATGGTTGGAAAGCCTATGCTCCGTAACACCTGTGCTTGAGAACTGGGGTTTATTACTCTCTTGTGGACCTGAGAATAGTGTGCACAACCTTGTCTATACAAACAGATTGCAAAGCATTGAATAGCTGCTCGTACTTCAGAAAGCCCAAAAAGAAGTTGTCCATAAAGATGTCTGTCTCTGGAAAAGTTGTTATTGCTATGAATGGTCTCTACTGCATCATACATAAATTCCTCCCTAGGCACCTGTGACAATTCCTACCATTTTAAATTAGTACTTGCAAGTATGAATTATTAATACGCTATTTAGCTTGTATGGCTTCGTAGTCTAGGACCCTCATTTTGGGAAGACAACTCTTTCTGCAGCAGAGGCAAAACTTTGTCTTCTTTTTGCTCCAAGTGTCGATTTTGCTGTAATTGGAGACAGCTTTCCTTCCAGAGAAGGCTGTCCTGAGACAATGTTCTAGTCTGATGGCATTTAGTAATGCTTTTGGTATTTGGTAAAAGCGTCCTGCCAATTGGATCTTTGAAGGCTTTGTACTCATTGGATGCAGGTAATGAGTCAGGAGCTGCCTTGTAGAGAGAGAAACAGAGAACACAATGTGGACACGGACTGGTGACATAGCAGCAATAGACTTTCTTCAAAGGCTGAAGTTGAGGGTCTGGATGGTACATCAAGGACCCTTGGCCTTTAAGAAACGTTAATGAGAATATAGAGATGCCGAAAAATGCAGGAAGTTCCCATCTCTATAAGCTGCCCTGTGTGAACCACACCACACCTCTCCACCTAGCGTAGAACATCCAGCTAAAGAGAACTTTACAGAAGAACCTTTCAGTCCTCTTCTGGGTCTGACTGAGCACAGGAATATTTTCTGTGGAACTGGTGCCACAGGATGCTGCAAACTTATAGAAAATGATCTCTCAGTACTAGCAGAATAGAGAATGGTTGAATCAATACCAAAGGCTGGACATCCATGGAGGCTTATGAGGGGTGATTCTGAGCCTGATTTGACAGCGAAGTGCAGGATTGCTGTCTGCTTTCAGCTGAAGGATCCAAAGGTGATTAGACCTTACCAAAATTAATTTTGGTGTCATTGTTACTCATAATTTCCGCTTTAGCACCAAGGCTGCCGAGGGATTCAAGAACTGCAGACCACACACCACAAAATATCTAAGGTAATTCCAATTCTGCATCATTGGACAGCCTGCTGTTCCCAGGTTTGAGCTATGCTTAACTTCGGAAGAATTTATGTAGGAGAAAATCAGGATCTGTTTTGCAAATGTTCTGTTCCTTGTCACCCTCTAATCAAGGTCTAGCCATGTTAGACTTGCCGACAGCCTAGAGCAAGAAGTGGGAACAGCAAAAGAGTTCTGGTCTTTCTCAGTGTTTCTGCTCAGGCAAACTAGAACCAGAGGCCAGGTGCCTGTATCACTTGTGACATCTTGAGGCAAGATGTTTTACTTGCTCAGCCTTCTTACGAGATTCATGTGATGCTCATCAAGCCAAGTAAAATGTATTTTATGCAGGTAGTCTTTAACAAACACCACTACATTACACAGCAAGTGAATGCTAGAGAGGTTGTGCTCATTCTTGGGTATGCACCGACACAGAATTCTCCCTAGGCTAAAGCTGTTTCTCCAACAGAAAAATAACAGAAACGCTACAATTTCTAAAATTAAACCTAATATTAACAGCTATTTAAATGTTAATGTAAGTATAAATGAATGAATAATAAAAGACTACCTGGTAGATCATTGGCTAATGAAAAGCTCTGGCAGTAGCCACCAGGCTAGAACAAGAGTTCAGCAGGACCAATGCTGCTCTTGCACAATGACACATGGTTATCGCTGCCACAGGTGCTGCTGAACAACATCCTCACCTACGAGAATACCAGATGCAGGGGCATCAATGGCACATGGTGCCTGTGTACAAATGCACAAACACACACGGAGAAGAATTCCAGATATTATTAAAATGTATTCAAATCCAGGAGGTTTTTTTAGTTTTGTCTATGTAGCACCAAGGGGAAGATGAAAGAAATCGGCAAAGGAAAAGCAGCTCAATATAAATTATTTGGCTTTAATATAGAGGGTGACAGAGAAAATCCTATCATCTCAAAGACATACTTTATGGGGAATCAGAGCAGTTTCACCAGGCCTAGACGTCTCAAAGGAAGAGCCTGTTGGCAGCTTGAGAAACTCAAACACTATAAATCACCAGGACCAGATGCTATTTTTATAGGAACTCTGAAATAAAAATAAAAATAAAGATACAGTTAAGAATTTGTCAATTACCATTAAAAATATCCACTGCTCTGGACAACCACTCATAGCTAAAGAGAAAAAAGGTGCAGTTTTAGAGGTAACTGCCTGAGGATACTTTCATAGCGTGCCTGAATAAGCATAAAATAATGGGATCTCAATACCACAGCTCTGCAAGTAACCTTTATGTTCTAAGCTACTAGAACTGCTTCAACAAAACAAAAGTTACAAATACTGCAAGAGCCTTGAGGAAGTCTAAAAGTTTAATCCTAATTTGGAAATGGAGTAAGTAACCGTTCCTCAGATGAGGAGAAGTGTCATTTTTCTCGTGTGGGTAATTTATTTAAATCTTCTTCCACTCAGAACAGGCTCTTGTCAATTCCACTAACTTGGGAGGGAGATTGTAAACCTTCCTGAAAAATAAACCAGCCCCCACAAACAGACAAAAAACACTCCACAAACAAACCCCCCTCCTCAATCCTAAAACAAAACAAAAACAAAAAAAAAGGCAAAAAGAGTGAAGGAGGGAAGGTGCGAATCCCTTTGCTGGTTGTTGAACAGCCATGAACTTCTTTAACTCTGCTAGTTCCTCCCTGCTTTCCTTTTTCAGCAGCTTTAGAGAAAATAGGAGCATAAAGCAGTTTAAAGTCACCTTTACTGGTACTCTCTCTATCAATAAAACCCCAGAATTTTGGCATAATAGAGGTCTATAATGCGATTCGCAAATATTCAGTTATCTCAGTGTTCATCTACTGGAAACATAAGGTATCCCTTTAGTGAGCTTTAATGGGTACTTACATTTATTTTATGCTCATTTTACTGTTACCTCAGGAAACATCTTAGGAAAAGAAAATGGAACTTGCAAGGAACTGCACAGTTAGTCCAATAAAAGCAAATTCCACTACCCTTTGAAATCCTACCTGCAGCTTGCTTTCATCTGCTAACAGTAATAGTTATCACTGCCAACAACCTTTGAACAAAACCGTTTTCCGATTTCTCTTCTGTTTTGCACATATTCTTGATTTAACAAGAAAGATGGAGAACATCTGTGGGCAGCTTCCACTGGGCACTTTTTCAGAAGCAGGAGATGCGAACTTGAATCCCCTTGGGCTTCTGAAGAACGTGAAACTCGGCTTTTCTGTTTCTTGGGGGAGTTCCCTCACCTTGAGATTGCTTCAGCCAGTTTCTTAACTTCTTCTGATGGATTTTTGTAGGTCATAATTTTTAAGCAGCTCTTTGGTCTGTCCCTGCCTTTCCCATTCTCTCTCTTTAACCACAGCATGTATTCTTACCCTCCGCTGGTTTTGATTGTAATTAGATATCGTATAACATTCGGCAATCTTTTAATGCGTACCGAAGGGGAAGGGGAGAAAGAAAGAGGTCTCAAGCACTTTGGCTTTCTCAGCATCATGCTACTCTTCCGTTCTGTGTTGTGGCAGAAGACTAATTCTCACATCAACTCCTCTACTGTTACAGCTGTGGAGTTTTAGGCACAAATCAAATTCTTCAAAAGAACACAAGCTTTGATAACCTAGGCCATACCTGGTGAAGAGAGATCACGTCTATATTGTTTATCTCAGAGCAGAATATCCTGTGCCTCCGAAGCAGAGCTCTTCCTGGAAAGTTTCCTTGGGTCACCTATTTCCACCACAAATAGTGCTCTTTAAGCACAGATGCATTATCAGATTCTAGAAAATAAGTGCTTGCATACATTCATACAGTATCTGCAGCACTCCATCACCACATGGATATACAGTGACCATCACAAGGCAGATTTTATGTTCCCTTTACAAACACTTAAAAAAAAAAAGTAAAAACACTTAAGAAATGTCCTTCAATTTTCCAATATTTTAGACGCTTATTTCTTTTGAAGAACAAGGTTTTTGGTGTCTTAACACAAACTGGAAGTAAGCAGCTAACTGCACTGGTAGCAACTTAAGCCACTTACAAAAGAAGAGATTAAAGCAAAGCAAACATAAATTAAAAATACAGAAGCCTCTTGGTAAAACTGTACCTTGTTAAATAGCAGAAGCTCTCAGAGACATGCCTGAGAGTCCCGCTCATTAAATAAGGCTGGAGCCTATGCCTGGCTAGTTCCCTGCTAGCTTACAACTTTTACATTTTAAAATCTGTTACTTGCATTATTGACAGAAGTTTATCTAAATACTTTGCATTAGCCAGGCTGTAAATGTGACATTAAAGTATGCTAGTTTTAAGTTCAATCACAAGGACAAACTACTGTTCTACATTTTTTATTGCAGCTCTTTAAAAATAAGCTTCTATGAAGACATTAAGAAACTGAATGCAGAAACTCTATTTAATCAAGCTTTAACATTTATCTCATACACAAGAGAGATAAAACTTGATTCAAAGGTAATTTTTACAAATGCATACATTTCTTTTTTCCCTGTTTGTGATATGGGAATGAAAAAAATAGTTTTTTGAGTGCAATGAATTGCTGAATTCAAGCACAATTCACTTCTAGAACCTCCACAACAATGCAGCCAACAGGGGGCTGTCTGGCTACACGATGTTACCAAATCTGCAGTGAAATCCTTTTTCTGACTGTATAACCTACTGTCATCCACGCACGCTTCCTAAAACTAGTTGTCACACAGGTCTTTTAACGAATTTCATACCTTCAAAAAACAGTAGAGCTGTTTTTCTGCTACTTTTCAACTGATACTACTGGAAATTTCTTATTTTTGTGTCTGAAGATGGATAATATAGTTTATATATTTATTGATACGTCTGAAAATAACAGGTGCTGCTTACTGGAAAAGAGAGGGACTTTCACATTGTCTTGATGACAGGAAAGGTGTGTCACAGCTGTTTCCACGTGCTAAGAAGCTGTATCTGTATGAGCATTTTGCTGTTAGTTTCATATGTAGATACCATCTTCTGTAGGAGAGGTAGACCAAGCTGTTGTTAGGGCTTTGATACTGATTTGAAGAGTAGATAGGCAAAGTCTGTCTGCAGGAGTATCAAGAAAGGAAGAATAAGGCCTAGAATATTCCTTACACTGGTTCAAGCAATGGAAATGAACTTTAATACTGGACTGCCATTCTTGAGAGTGGAGGGAACATTTCCTGGGTGCCGGCACTGTTGCTCACACAGCAAACATATTCAGTTGGCTGAGCTCATCAAAAACTAACCCAAAGTCATTGAGTGAAACCACCATGGAAATATCATAGCCAGGCTAATGCTGAAGGAAAACAGGAAGACCGTGTCAGTCCCGAACTCGCCTGCCTTGAGAATCACAGGACTGTAGAACCATAGTCATATATTGCTGTTGACTACTCTATCTGGTCAAATAATATAATCCCTGAAGTTTTTCCTTTGCCTTTATTTCAATAAAATATTAAAAATGTATACATTTGGAGACTTTATAAGCTATAATTTTTCCCTTATATAGTTCAAATTTTATAAAATACTTCAAAACATTTAAGTATTATGAGAGATTCCAAAATGTTTTACTTTTAAAACCACTTAAAAGTGCAAAAGCTGCTGACAAAAGGTTCCTTTATAGGTAATAAAGCCAAATGTTTGCCCTGCAAAAACCATAGGGAAATGAAAAATTTTCTAGTGATGGCTGTTCCTATGGCTATAAACAGCAGAAGAAAACATTATGGATACATTATTCCTACCTCTTAACAGAAGCTAAGTCAGCCTGTATCTACTCAGCACTGTATACTTAAGATTGAAGATTTAAGCTAGATAAATGCTGCTATAATTAATTTGTTAATTTCAGAAATTTTGAACATAGGGTTCAAATTTTACATTAAAACACAGAAGCAATGTTAGATAAATTTCATCTGATTCATTAACATTGAGCTATTACAAGTGAATCAAATTTGAAAAAAATATTGAGTTGTTGCACCTGAGAGCCATTAAATAACTTCCAACAGAAACTGTTTAATTTGGGGTGAAAAAGTAATATTCCAGTGATATTAGCCCCCTCAAGGAAAGAAGAACAATGCCACTCATGCCATCGCATTTTCTCAGACGCCTCTTATTTCTGTTTATAGTTAAACGTTTTCTTCCGATACACACTTAAAACCACCACCTTCAAAAGGAGATTCACATATATGTCAGACGTAAGTTTCCTTCAAACTAATTTTAAACTTTTTTTTTTTTTAAATAAAGGATTGCTGCTCTGCTTCAAGTTAAACTGTGGTAAAATAGTAGATCACCACTTCGGATATATTTCTGTCAATCATTCCTTGCGACTTCTATGCCAGGAGGTGGTGATAAAGAACATAATGAGAGTCTAAACATTTCAAATTTCAATCATTACTGCTAGTATTGCTACCTGATTAGGAGAGACTTCCTCCAACACTTAACAAGATACCATGATTAAGGGAAAAGCTGAAACATTTTCAGATCTCTATATCTGAATATCAAGCATGGAACCATTCTCACTCAGTAAAGTGTGCCACCTGCAGTACCGAGAAAACTGCTTTTGTAATTAGAAGAACAATGGCCTGTAGAAGTCCTAAATACATAGGTGTGAGTCACTTTACATTTTTAAAGATGCACTGTTTACCCCTGTGTGTAAGAAATTAAGTGTTACAATTTAACTAGGTCATTCCTTCTGCAACATAGATCTGCACCAGTAAATTTATTGTAAAACATGTTGAAGTTCAAACATGAGCATTACCTTCAGTGTATAAAATATTTTGCAGAATATTGAAGGTTTTACTCATTAAACCACATTCCAAAAATGAGATAAACAAGTGTTTAATTATAATAGCTATAGAGGCAAAATGTATCAGTGACAAGATGGGAGACAAATCAGAGTATTTTGGAGTTCACAGGACTAGATGAATAGACCATGAATCAACAACGCAGAAACTCTCAATTTCTCAGCTTGAGCTGGTAACAAGGAAAGTTAATTGCAGATCTGGTCTTTAAAAGATGCACAATACTCACCTCTTCCTCTGCGACCAGAGTTAATAGGCCTTCAACAGGCCTTCAAGATAAGTGCCTATTATTCCTATTTTAAATGTGACAAGGAGATGTAGAAACTATAGTAGTATGCAACAGTTTGAGGTACCCTGTTTAAGAAGATAGGAGACTGTCAGACCTAACATTATATCGTACTTAATTCAAATGACATCTCCTAAGAAGCTCAGCTGCAAATGTGAATGGCCAGTGTTTTGAACAGACATGAAGGTCTTAAGTCAGACACCTCTGAAGTGAGGAATACGAATACTACAAAAACAATAGCCTGGTAACTTGTTTAGTGTCATATAGAAATATAAGCATAAAAATAAACATCATGTCTAATTCTTCGGAATTCTCATTTGACATAACCATGAAGACATGGTTTCCTTTACTTGCAGTCTTATGTTGCATTGCCTACAGAATTTCCTACCAATTTCTGTACCACCTATAGCAGCATGAGGCTTCTTGCTTGCAGAGCCCACAAACATCTTTCCTGGCTTAGCACCACACCAGGCCAATCCCATCTTCAGATTAAATATTCTGTATGATCATGAAGATTGCTTCACAGCACACTAACACCAGGGGGCAAATGAAGATTGCAGAATCTTAAAGGAGTTATCTAACTTCTCAGTGTTTAATTTTGTGATCTTCGTGTTCTTTTTACAGTTTTTATAGTTAAGTTATTAGATTGTGTTTTGGTTTATTTTCCCCAAAGAGCATTCCCCACTTTGAGTTCCAATTCCCATATTAGTTGAAACATTTCATTTACTTCCACAAAGATGATGAGAGAATGACAAAGCATCTTTCACATGCGAAAAGGCTGAGAAAGCTGGTACTCCAGCCTGGAGGCGAAAAGGCTTGTGTGTGTGATATCTTATCAAAGTTCATAAATTTCTGCTGCTGGAGTAAGGGAGAGCAAAAAGAATACATAGCCAGGCTCTTCTCAGTGTTGTCCAGTGACAGGACAGGAGGCAACAGGCACAAAATGAAATGCAGGAAATTCTACCTGAACAGGATAGGTTGCAGAGTCTTCATCCTTGATATTCAAAACCCAGGTGGACACAGCCCTAAAAAATCTGCTCTGCCTATCCCTGCTTGGACTAGATCTCCGGGGTACTTTCGAGCCTCAACTACTCTTGTCATTTTGGGATTCCTTTTCAGGACCAAGATTCATGAAGTAGCTGAGAACACTAATAAGGTTGCCCTTTCCTGTGTGGAATAAGATGACGAGGATGAAATCAGTGATTTCATAGATGTCAGCAAAAGCTACTAAAGAGTCTGCATTCCCTTCTGGATCTGAAGTCCAGAGCACTCTAGTGAATGTTTGGAATGATCTGAAGTATGCAAGCCCCTTTCCCCAAGCCTGACTCATGTTCTCTTTGCCTCAGGCCAGATCCCTTCTGTCAGGCTGCTGCTTCTTCCAATTCCAAGAAGAAAAAAAAAAAAGAAAAAAGAAAAAGAGAAATCTTTGCCCAACCTGTCCCAATCCTTTCAGTTTTCCAGTTTGTCAGATCTGTCTTTCCTATACCAGTTCTCAGCTCCAATCTAACCTTTCAACATTAGATTTTTAGACATGGTCCTCTCACTAGTTGTCTTCACTCCTATACAGCTGCTAGTCTATTTTCAAGCAGGCCTATCTTTTCTTTCCCTTCTATATGAATTAAGCTTCTTTTTCCCATACAGTGGCTAAGCCTGGCAGAAAATAAGCACCTGAACTGAAACCAGCAAGTCTTCCTTTCTTACATTCAGGCACAATCCTTAGGACCCCAGAGCTGCAATGCAGAAGAAGTTGCTACGGCATCCCCCATGCAAGTAAACCTCTGGAAAATACAATTGCTAATATTATTTAAGGCAACTGTGAACCATGCGAGAAATATGACGTTCTTTTCAAAGGTTTAGGAACTGAATAATTCGAGTGCGCCCTCAAAAACACTTGAAGTAATTTTCTTAATCCAGACTGGAACGTTGGTTCCTCAGTTGAGCTCTGGTTTTGCAAATCCTCAAATTGCATTTTCGTCATTTCGCTAAACTGTTATAAGCTGCTAAGACCACAAAACAAGACAGTGCAACCTTTCTTCTTCTGCTTTGTCCCACTCTCTGTCATCCCCTGCCCTGTGCCAGTTACAGGCGTTTGCAGGGTGAACCAGAGGGAAGGAGCCTGTTTCACCATTCACATGAAGGTCTGCACTAGCACAATGAAGTAGTCGGGAACAAATGATTTGGCCACTGGACTTTAACAAAGCCATGCAAACAGACTTACTTGTTGCATACTCTCAAATCTTTCTGATCAGATCTTTAGATTCACTCATGGAAGCCCTGGAAAGAAGCCTAGAGGCTTTAAAATACTGGATCTACATGAGTAACAGGATGAACGCCTCAGTTGTACTTCGCTAACAAAAATCAGTAACCTTTAAAAGGAGGAGAATAGTGGAAGAATAATGTCTTTTTCTTTTAAAACCCAGAGAGTATGATCTTTCCAAACATATCTTAAGTTTCCAAATGGCTGAAATGTATGTGCAGGTCTTTAGTATTAAGCAGTTACAGGTAAGCAAATATAACATAGTGCTACTTAAAGAAGCTTCAGGGAGAAAGGTATCCAACTTTGAGCCAGATAGCATCTTTTTTCTAAGTAGTCAACTTCCTTTTGGCCACATATCTTAAGAGACCTGTTGCAAATAAATGTATGCACAGAAGCGTCTACTTTATGAAAAGTTGCTGGCTAATACCACATGGCTTTACTGTTGGGCACTGCTCAGGTCTCAACTAAATTGGAAATTTTAGCCATTTGTAGTTTCACCAGTTCAAATCCATAGTAGGGGCAATGATTTTACCAGTGCATACACCAGGCTGAAATTCTATATGGTAAAATAATGCAGATTTATGAATTATAACAACTTGGATTCATATTCATCTAGTCACGTTTGTACCTGTGCAACTGCCCTAGTAGCAGGCCTGTGAAGCCTGAAGTCAAAACAAATCCCCAGTGCAGATAAGCTTTTTTCCTCTTTTAAAACATGTATATGATGCATAAACTTGAAGCTGTGAGTACTTACTTGAAGAAGGCATGTGTGTTTTAATGGTAAAATAAAACAGGGCTGTGATAAAATGACATTAAGCAAGTGATACTGAGTCACGATAGTGAACAAAATAAAATCTTAAAAGGAAACACACTTTCAGATCTTGACTGTATCTAAAATTAGTGACATTTACATAACCATTAGTCTACATTTGACTCACCACAGAGTTCTTGCATGCAGCTTTTAAAAGGAAAGGACCCAAGTAATTTCCATTCTCATTGCAGAGATTTCAATCAGCTCAATGAAAGTTTCCCCTGCAAGACAAACATCTTAGTGGAAGATGAGAAAAGAAATTAATAAGTTCACAGTCAGATACACAATTTAAACTTCTAACCATAAAACTGTTACCTGTCTATAGACACAGCGATTTAAGAAATGAAGTGTTTCATGAGTTTTGTTAAAAATTCTGGAAGACGCTTTTACTTTATGGGCTCACTTTGCTAAAAACATGACAAAACATTTCCCAGTTCCATTCATTAAGAAAATGCTGTAAAAATTAACACAGAATTTTAAGAGGTTTCAAAAAGAAATACTGACATTTAAAGTAACACATTTTTAATATTTGTTTTAAAATATATAGACACACTTACCAAAGCATTATTAGACACATGTAGCTTGAGATGGTTCCTTTAATAAATTCAGCTTTAATGTAAACCAAACCATTCGCAGGCGTATATACGTCTATTCTGTATTTATCGTCAGACACTATGAAGACCTAAATATTGTCTCTGAATAGACGAAAATACAAACAAAAGCCAATAAAATGTTCATAAACAATCAACATATAAATTATAACAACAAAAACGCATCAGGAAATACATGGAACATCCTTTTCTATGACTCACATGCAGAAGTGGCTAGCCTTACTTCAGCAGCACAGTTAATACTGGAGATATTTACAGTCTTAACACCAATATTTACGTGCTGCTAAAGTATGACAGACATCAGCATCACAAGATTGACTAATTCATAAGTGATATTTCTCTTCAGGACGATGAAATCCTTGTATTTTTGAGGCAGCACAATATGGCCTGCACCTTTTCAAAACCCACAAACCATTATGTGCTGCTACGTTATGCCAAGGTGTCTACCATACTTCAAGGAAATGGAAACATATGCTGAAAGCAGAATGCAGAATTTTATTGAACAGTAGTTTTCCTGTACTGACATCAGCTGTATTAATACACTACAAAATGTTTATAAACAATTGTCTATTGCCAAACTGACTGTTTATTTACAGTGAAGCTCTAGGCTTCATTGTCGACTGTGCATAATACCTTAATGGGGCATGAAACAGGAACTGGACAATTGTGTGTCTAATTAGAGGAAACAAAGATTTTACAGATGTTTACCTCAAAACAAACCAAAAAAGTCTGGGTTATTTTCTAATCTAACTTCTGGTCATCTGGAAACCTCTGATCTAAAAAAGACAACTTTAATATATAAGAGAATAAGAACTAATTTCAAAACAGGCTTCTGTCAAGTGTTGTATCAGTCCTCAAGCCATTTGTCACCTCTGTGAGTTACCCCTTGCCACAGTTTTGGGCAGACAGATTTACAAGTGTTTCTTAATTTTGGGGGGGGGGGGGGGAAACCAACACAAACTAAAAATCCCCAACTAGATAGTTAGCAAGAACAGTAACTTATCTGTTATTAGAAGCAGGAGAGGAGTTCATCTGCCCCCAACCTCGAATGACCATGCCACTCTACCTGAAGAGGTAGGGAAGAGACTCTTGAGTTGACATCCCTGCCAGGTAACCTTTTCCTATACTAAAGTATGCCAGCATTTCATGCGTGTACAGTACTTTTACTGGTTCCCTAGATAACAGGAATTATGCCTTCTTTAATGTTTTTATACCAAATTACTGAGACAAAAGCTACTTACACAGACCAGACTCAAGTATTCCATTCCATTGTAGTGAGCCTTCTAGTCAGTTCATGATAATACGATTTCTGTAAATTAACAGGGCTATCTGTAAGCACAAGAAGTTTGGCAGGCCACAAAGGAGGAAGTTTGGTGAGTTTTCCTTTTCTCCCTTCCTATTCTTGCTCCTACAGTAACACAGCAGGATGATCTCTGCTAGAAGGGTCTGTTGCTACAGATGTGCCAATTAAAGTGAGATTTGCCAGCGTAAGTTTACAGGTAGCTGCAGCAACACTGAGGTTTTTATATAGCCATCTAGGTGTGAATGCTACTTTGGGAACTGCATAAAAGAGCCATTTCTGGTATACTTTATACATGCATGACTATATTTACATCCCCCCTCCCTCCCTATGTTTGTTTGTTTTTTAAATAGGAGCTAAAATAGGCAGGCTAGGTTATATAGACACAACTTACTCAGTACCTCGGTGAAGTAATACCTGAAATAGAAACAAACCCAACTGTAAAGTTATGCTGTGACAATTGGTTTCTCCCCTGAAGAAACTGTGCTGGGCATATCCAAGGGAGGAAGAGGTAAAGAAACATCTCCACTGTCTATACATAACGTGGAAGGCAAAGATAAAGAAAAAGATAGAGGCAAGCAAAAATGCTAGTCAGCAGTAAGAGACTTAAACTTTTCTGGGAAAAGAATATGAAATATGTTCTCCAGCAAGAGAAAATACTGTTTCTTACTTGTAGATTTACCTCAAAAGATTGAAGGGAATTCTTTAAAATAAGACAGCTCTAACATTTCATACCTTTGGAAGTACATTTCTCATTTGTATGTTCAGGCCAAATTCTTCATTTGTAAACTATGTGTTTAACTACATACTGTTGTTTCAATTGCCTACTTGTTTTTAGCCTCTAGCTTAAGCATGGAGGTGTTTTCTGTTGCATAAGTAAATCCCTCTAAAATTAAACTACACGCACCATGAAATAAAGGCTTGGCAGAACTATTACGCTATTTTCTACAGTAAGTACACTAGTAAGAGAACTTGCAGGTAATTCCACCCACCCACAACATGAATGCAAAACCTGACGTGCATTTCAGGACTAGTTTTTTTTGTTTGTTTTAAAACTTGACTACCAAAAATGCCCCAAAACAAAACTTAAAAAAAAAAAAAAAAAAATCAAACACGACGGTAGATTTTCTACTTTGCTATTAAAGATATATTTTGTCTGTAAGGAGAATAAGCAAGTTTTCATATAAAATCGAGGACATTGTATGAGAGGGAAGGAGTTGAAGAATGGGAGAAGGATGGAAGGAAAAAGACAAAGATAAAAAGTGTACTGGTAACTAAGCCAGAAATCTACTGAAATCCAGGAGGGTCTGCACAAAGCTTTGTAGGTCCGTTTTTGTCATAAAGCAAATATAATCATGCTACCAAAAGTGATTCTCCTACCTCTAGTATCTTTAAGACTGGGATCTGTGGGTGAGACAGACAGAGGAAATATAATCATCATCATCATCATAAAAGCTGGGAATCATGTATGTAAGCAGCTCCATTAGATCCCTCCAAGTCCCTGAAAGTGAGAGCTCTGCTGAGGAAGATGGAAGAAAGGAGGATTCTGAAGATGCAGAACTGAAATTCCATCCAAGTAGGCTCTCCACACATACACAGAAGTGAGGAATGCTGTTAGAAAAAGCAATTAAACCGTTACCAAAAAGAACGAAAGAATGAAAGAAAGGGTGTTTGTGTGATTGGGGTGTTCCAAATCAAGGAAGGAGCCTTTCCTTGATTTCAGTATTTCCTAGTTGATTTATCAGAGACCAAGCCTAATAGAAAATATCATGTTCAGTTTTTATTGGTTTATGGTTAAGAGTTTACGACAACACCAAGCCAAAATTAATCTCTTTCTGATGCCATGAAAACCAGCTACAAGTGAATCTCTGACTACTATAACTACTAACAAACTCTGTGTAACATATTGTATCCAAAAAGGTACCACTAGCCAGCAATCTGATAGTTCAGTGATTTGGAGTAAAACAAATCAAGGCCTTTCTATTAAATACTGTATATTGTCTTGGATGTCCAAGAACACAACATAAGATTAAACATTTACCTTGTGCCTTTTTCTCATACAACAAAAGCACTCTCTCGATATTTCTTACCCTAAACACCTTCTCCATTGATAGTGTCATACCATTTGCACACAACCATATTTCATTTTGTGTTACTTACGCATTAAAGCAAAGCAACACAAATCCACTATGAAAGCAACGCTATTGCTTCACCGTTCATTGTGACCCTTTATCAACCTTATTTCACTTTAAAATTGGAAATCTGAGGGTAAAACACACTGAAAGACTCTCAGTGCTCCAGTTTAAAGCATTACATTTGTCCACTGGTGCTAATTGCCCCATAGCACGGACATCAGCAAGTACATCTCCGGATCTCAGTTTTCCCTGTTCAGCTTCGTAGTTTAAACTGGAAATGAGATGGGGTTTGCACTCAGATGGCACAGTAAGAAAGTGGGGCAGTTTTGACAAGCGTGTCTTGTGTGTTCCATGAAGAGTAACTCACTCAAATGGTAGACAGAACATTCTGCAGTGATCGCTTTTTTGACAACTGCTGGTGTATTTGCAAAGCTCTCCGAGCTCACAGTTCAGTGCCACTAATACACCGTTCAATATGAATAAACACACCAACAGTTCAACTCTTGCTGCAAATACATACATATATTTTTTTTACTAGATTCATCCAGGCAAAGGATAGAATTAAAGAGATAAAGTCACTTCAGTATTAAGAAATCTAAACAGTTCTATTCTCAAACTTAATTCTAGATCTTACAATTTTGATAAGTAGCTGTATCTTGATAATATACTGTTTACCTCCCTCCTCTGCCCCCCTCAGTTTAAACAATAGTAGTTTCACTTTATTTTTGTCATATGCTTACCCAACACTGTAATATGTATACTGCAAACACACTGGAATTTATAACTCTTGCTTATTCTTAAAACTTACATTTAGAAGTAAATGCAAGTTTTATATTGTTTTACCTCTACCTTCTGGTTGTTAAGGACTCCTCTTTCCTCCTAATTCTTAATGTCAGCAGCCTTCAAAGTGATATGCATATATTTTTTAAAAATGAGAAAAGATTCAATGGAAACACTTCAAAGCATTACTTTAAAGGTATCAGTGTGCTTTTGGCTACTATTGCATTATTATTTGTTTCAGGTATAGCCTATGATATTCAGTTAATTCACTTAATTGAGACTACGTAGTAGTCTCAGAGGAAAAAGAATTAAGAGAATAAAACTATACACCTTATTTGCTATTCCCCTGGAGTAACAGTAAGATTTTGAACTCACATTTAGGACTGCAGTTCTAAAAACCAATCTGTCTATAACCTAGCAATTCTGTGCTATTTCCACCCTCCCCCCCCCAATTACTGTAATCCAGCAATGAATTGGCTCCACTTCACCTCAAAAAGGAGCAGTCATTCAGACTGAGTTTATACACACTCTCCATGTATAATAGGTCTTCCCATACCTTCTACCAAGCAGCCAAATATTTCTAAAACTATTATCAATTTGTATTAAAAAGTCACAGTTAATACTTTGGATAATTTTCTGAATACAAAGATGAAATTCAAACAGAGATAACTAGCACCGATCTGGAGTTTTGGTTGTAAATGCTGGGTAAGGTCGAGGATACAAACGTTGACAAGAAAAGGAATTGTCAACTATTTCCTGATCACATCAACAATTTACCCCATATAACCACGGCAAAAGACTGGGGGAACTACAGAACTTATTTGCAATGTGAAATATTAATAACAAAAGTTAAGCTGATAACTGCTGATTACTGAAATCCACTGTTATTAAATTCGGAGAATCTATATCATGTGTCCAGCCATCTCTCCAAGGATGATGAACAAACATATTTAGATTAGCTGGAGAACTACTGCACAAGAGAAACATAAAATTACAAAGGCAGCTAAAAATAAAAACCAGGAAGTAAAACATCAAGAAATTCAGAAGAATAAAAATACCTAGAAATCTAGAAGTGCAGTTATGGTCTATTGGCATCAAATTCAGTTTTAACTCCTTTTTACTTCATCTCAGCACTCCAGCCACTACTTATACTAGCTTGACTCACATATTCGTCTGTATTACATGCATTTTTCCCCCCACTGCATTCACAAAACCAAACCAAAGTGAAGACAGTTATTTGGTACTGCCATATCAATGCTTCTGTTGGAGCGCTGAATAGCAACCAAAAGGCAGGGGATGTACATGGAAGGCAAGAAACTGAAGGTAGTCAGCTCTGACTTGAACAAGTACAGGATGTCAAACAGTTTTCATAGCTTGTTAGCTCAAAAAGCAGAACTAAGGGAAGCTGATACAGCACACCAAAATATCATCAATGTATATTTTAGTATATTATCAGTATATTTTAGTATCAACTCTAGCTTAAAAATAAAATTGAGTAAGACTGACTCCTCCCGCTTTTCCCAGCTTCTAAAGAGTGTTTTGTCAGATGTTGATGCATTAACTAGACTGCAATATGAAATACTTTACAGAGAACTTGTACGGTGTGACATGCTCTGGGTTCTAACAGTGTGTACAAGTTGTATTTCAGAAGAGCTTTCCAGGTCTCTCTTGAGAGTGCTGGTATAGCATGCACACAATTTTTAAAAATCTGTCTTTCCTGCACCTTTGGCACGCACACAGGAAGAAAACTGTGTGAACACTTTCAATCTGTACCAGCATTCTTTCTGCTTGAAAGGACACATACAAAATTAAGAAAAATGAAGCAGCTATTGTCTAAGTCCTAAGAAGTTTTATATTTCATTATAGTGGTAATTAAAATGTTCCTTTCCCCCTGATTTTATCACAAAAAATATTAATAGTCTAGTGGATCTATGAAAAAGCAAGCCAAGTCTGTCTTAAAATACTGCAGTTCCTGTACTAGTATTTAAAAAGAAATTCATAACAGCTTTTCAGATTAAAAAAGATTTTAAAAAAAAGATACTTTCTTTTTTTTCCCCAAGTCCTCCAAAAAACATATCCTTAGATTAAACACTATTACCTTCAGAAAAGATTATCCTATGACTTTAGTTCAAGTTTACAAACCTGAAGTATAAAGAATCATTGCTGGTAAAAAAAAAAAAAAAAGAAACTGGAACAATTCTTCTCAAAATAACAATACCCATACAATACAATCCAGCTATGTAATGGAAAGTTACTAAGATAGCAAAACAGGTTTTCCTCTTTTTAATATATATATATATGAATAGATTTGATTCTTCCAAAATATATATATAAACAAACATATCAGCTAACTATTAGTTTTCTGACCTTCTCATTAATTTTTTTTCTTTAAGAAAGCTAGAAAAGTTAATTCTATCACATTCTCAGAATATTTGCTCATTTAGCCTGGGAAGCAGTCACAGGCCTAGTGTAAAATGTGCTTCCCTAAGCTGGCACCCAGTCTCCTGTGAAAGCAAACCATGCAGCTGTTTAAATCTTCTAACTCTATAATGTACAGCAAAGCATTTCTTGTCCTCAATAGAATAGTTAATAGTCAGGTAGCATTTTGCAGGAACCCTGGTGGTCTGTGTACAGGATCAGTTTCCAAAGTGCTGCTGAGAAAGTAGAAAATATATTAACCAGTGTTAACCAGACTGCCTTCATGGTTGCTGTCTTATCTGAAATTGGTCAGTAATGATAAATCATAGGACAGTAATATGGCAATATATATCAAAAAATGTGGCCTGATATGTAAATACTACTACTTGCACTACACAAAACCATACATATTAATTTTTTATTTCATTACATCTCAGCATTGTATGGAACTATAATGCCTAAAGACAAAAACCAGGCCCATAGCTTAGAACGCAATCCCACTTGTAAAGGGCTAAACTTGCTGCACGTCTCTTTCCAAAGATTTAGGGTCAGAGTGACAATGCCATAAAATAAGGGTCAAAGCACAAAAAGACCAAGGCCACAGAACAAAGAGCTTTTCGTGTCCTGAAAGAAGTTGCTTTTTCGTGCGCCTGCCTCCTGGCTCAGACAGTAAATTTGTCTTTTTCTTGTCATCATCCTTACCTGACCGCTATAAAATGCCAGATAACTGTACGACTTTCGTACAAAAGGTTAGACTGAACCATGAGAAGAAATCAACTCAACTGTTAAGGAAATTCACTAGTTAACAGCAGGTGAACACCTCCAAGTAATCGCTGTAACTTTTCCAATCCTTAGCTGTATTTCTACAACTTCATTATTTAATGACTTCAGTAGAAGTTTCAAATGTCCTTATCACATTTGGGGGTACAGATTCCTAGTCATATTATCCACTTTGATTATCATTTATTCCATGGTAGCTGAGGAAATATGCTGCAGCAGCAACTCAGAAGGCTGTTTTAATCTTTCCCCTACCCCTCCGTGAAATATTCATAGAAGACAGACCATCTAACACGCAGACATGTAAACACTCTTTCAAAAACGTTTATGGGTTCGTTCCCCACTTCCCCATCAGGGAGACCCACCACTCACAGAACTGAGCTAATGCAAAGTAAAATGGAGCTTTCTAAGGCTGACACAGATTCCTAAGCAGTGAAATCCATTTTTCCAGCTAGAAAATGAACTTAACTTAGGATATGCTTTTTCAAAACAACAACAGTTTTGCCAAATGAAAGGAACTTTATTCATTGGAGGGAAAAAAAAAAAAAAAGATAAGGATGCTCAGTGCCTCTTATGGCTTTATATTAAGCTAGATTTTCAATATTTCACCAACAAGCTTAAAGTAAAACCATGCTGAATTAACTAGAAGTTAATATATTAAAAAAAAGATTTATAATCCATTACCTAAAGCACACTAGTAGTCAAAAAAAAGAAAAATCAAAATTGTACTCTCAGCCCTATAAAACTGTCTAGTAAATATCCACAAACCAAGACGACATTAATCTTTGAATAATTAGCATTTTACTTTTTTTAAAATAAAAAGGCTAGTTCACAGTACATTCTTTGAGCAAATATCAGTATTGCAAGAAGTCCCTCTCCATCATAACCCAAACCTCTGTAAAAGAATCTGAATTCTCTGTGTTGTCCATTATCTTTTTTCAGCAGGTCTAAAGCATGGCATTTATGAAAATCAGATCTTCCTTACTTCAAATAATTATTTTCCCCTTCAAAACAGATGGCTTCTGCCCTCAAAGATACTATAATTAATTTTCAGTCTTACTAACTTACTTAAAAGCTGGAACTGGAGATTCAGATATGTGGAATTAGGTTAAAAAGATGTAAAAAAAACCTTACCTTTCAACTGTGGAGATCTACAATGGGTTTTGAATTTCTGTGCCAGCCAAACAGAAGTTTTATGCTTTCAAAAGGAAGAAGAGATCCTTTGCTTTTACTCTGCATTAAGCTAGAATATGTCTGATTCCTATTTTAAACAGTAGATGTAGCATTTAAGAACATTTGATTTTTTTTTCTTCCTAAAAATTTAATACAATTGAAAAATATCTTATTATACGACAAACCTAGTGTTAGATATGAAAGGCCTACTCCAATCATCCTACACTTTCTGAAGGAAATGATTACTCCTCATCTCTCAAGAAGCACTGGTGTGAGTATACTGATTTTCCTTGTGGTGAATAGCAGCCCACAAGTTAAGGAACTGATGCAAACTGGCAGATTTCCCCTTCTAATTCTGAGTCACATGCGTCATCTTTTTTGTCAAAAGCTGGGAAGAAAAAAAAGTGTCTCTTGCAGCCTGCCACATGAAACCACCTGCTTAAAGATAGAACAGACAAATATTGCAATACTGGTCTGCACATTAACGGTACTTATACATTTGTTCTTCCTTTGTTCAAATAAACACATTTCTTAATAGTAACTTAACAGAACTTATCTCTTTGATTTAGGACCAAAAATGAAGCTGGTAAAAGGAAAAAAAGGAGACAAGAGCCTTTTTAGCATGAAAATGCTTATGCTTAAATTGTTGATGTCTTACCTGCAAAAGACTAAGGATTCAGTTCCTTTAAAGCTTACATGTATGCTTGGTTTAAGCACTTCAGTATTCAGTATAAATATTCACGTTCTCAAAATCAAGAGTTCGTGTGTGTGATTAACTCCTCTTTATCACTGTACATGATTATCAACTAATTCGTCAACATCTCCCACTCCCAGCAAAACCAAAAACCTCCCCTGAAGCCCAGACAATTTAACAACTTCAATGGGTTAAATTCTACTTTCGTTGGTGCATTTTGCAAATTAAGAAGTGAAAAAACTATTTTCTTCTTTCACAGATTCATCAAAGTCAGTCATTGTTGGACTATATACTGTGTGATGACACAATCTCTCTTCCCAAGGCTCCAGCACCAACTGAGGTTGGGCACATCATTGCCAGTGGATTACATATATTCAGATTGCACTGGAGTTGCTGATCAGACCTGCAGAAGACAGGTGTAAATGTTTACTGTAATGATGCATAGTAGTATTTCTATCGATTTGTGGCACTGCCAGAGTGATTGTAATTAAGTATTATTTATAAAAGAAGTTGTGCAAAATAATGCAAAGATAATATTACTTGAAAAAAACAGTATGGAAATTAGGAATGATCATACCATTTTAATCTTACATGAGCTTTTTAATATATATAAGTATACATAAAACATATATTATACGATATATATGTATATAAAAGATAGAGAGATAAGTATAAACACACACATAAAATGCCCTTGTGTTGAAATTTGTACTGTGATGCAAGCGTTTACATGGCTGGGTGCATACATTTCAATATAATGAGAGAATTTGCATTGCTAAAATAAGAATTGAGTGCTTTTCAAGAACCATGACATCACCATTTGCATTGCAGGTTATTATTTACAAGCATTTAGGATGTTCTGTAAATCTATGATGAACATTGCAACTGTGAAAACTGTAATGTATTATGTAATGCACTGTTATATAAATTGTTTAGATTGTGCACAATATACACAGATGATCTTTCCTCCTTGGTTAAATATTAAATACAGCACCTGATTCCTCGTCTTCAACCTTTTTTTTTTTAATTCGATATAGTATATTTTCCTTGATAAACTTATGGACACAAAGTACCTGCCTGGTGCCTTACCCTGTTTGTATTGTGGTGGTTTTTTGTTGTTGGTTTTTTGTGGGTTTTTTGTTTGGTTGGTTGGGAGGTTTTTTTGGTTTGGTCTTTTGTGGGGGTTTTGTTTTGTTTTTTAAATGAATTATTTTTTACTGTCTTATTAATTTGCATAATCTTGCACTATAGTGTAAGAATTTTACAAGAATATTTTTTACTCACCATATATTCAATTTTCCTTGATATTTAACAGAAGGCATTTAAGTTGCATTGCAACATTACCTTACCTCCTAAACCCCAGTATCTTCCAAAGAGTTCAATGTGGCACATGAGAGCAAATTAAAAACAAACAATCAAAAAACCACCACCGACTAAGTTATGCCTTTTTGACAGTGCCAAGACTGAGCGAAGTAAGACACTGTGGAAGATGTTTCTTAGCTTCTAATTCAGCAAAGCATAAGAACTGGCTTAACTTCTTCCTCATTCAGTGGAGCACTCAAAGATTCATTTACTGGATACAAAAAGCGAGTTAAATAAATGATTTAAGAGGGTAATCACAAAGGCCAGCTCCTGCCTGGGGGTGACCCTGGGAAGGTCTCCATAGGCTCCCCTTTTTTCAACCCTGGGCCACAGGCATTGGGAACCGTTCTGGGGTAAACTGCTGCTTTGAATTGCCCTCTAGTGTTAGCATTCATGAAGTCCTACCTCAAAGACAAATTCTGTTCAGGTTTTTGCATAATGGAAAGTGGGTCAGCAACATAAGTTATATTAATCTAAAAATAAAACAACAACAACAAAATTTGAACAGCATTTGGAATGATCATTTTCAGGTCAGAAGACTCCAAGATTGACAAATAAAGTATTACGCACCAAAAATGTAAGAAGAAATCTGTATATCTAAATAGCAAAAAAAAAAAGGACAATAAATTTAAGAGATAACTTGCTAACATTCTTGTATTTTACATTTCTGTTAGTTTCTTATGCAGTTTCACAAAAATATCACTTTCTGAAGCAAACACTCAGAATTAACAGCCAAATTCACTGTAATAACAGTGACATAGCTGGGATTAGAACCTTAACGAAAATTGAAGAGCTGCTGGTGTAAAAACAGAACACAGTCCAACAGTACTAATACCCTGGAAGGAATTATTCTCTCACTGCTAATTCAAAAGTCTCCTAGTTACACTCTAAACCTGGATGCAAAACAGGCACAATGCAAATGAAGATCCAGATTTTAAATCTGGTAATTCCAGAAAGAAAAGTACAAGCATTTTCCTGTGAGTTTATTTCAAACCATATTTTATCTGCTCTTGAACTGATCAGAAGGGTCATGAATTTAAGACTTTAAGAAGTGTGGAAGACATATTAGTAACTCTTGCATATCATCCAGGCTATGGATGTCTACATACACAGCATTAAAGACAAGCATATGACCCTTTGTTTAAAAAAATACTTTGGTCATACAGAACTAAAATCCCTATTACTCATTCTGCCTGAGAACTGAAACATATTATTAGAGTTAGGTGATAAAACAGATGAAGAAAAATACACATTTGACTGCTGCTTGTGTAACTCCTGTGCTTGACATTAAAAGCATACTTCTCCCTTCTTCTGAGAACCCAGAAAAAATATTTTGGTTTTGAGGAGCATGGGGACAGGATAACCAGTACATAACCAGTATTTTGATATGGAGGCTTTTTTTGCCTGCGCAAGATACTGACACAAGTGTGACAGTATCAACAGAGAACTCTGTTCTGCAATAGACTCTTGAATATATATTTTAATTTAGAGATAGACTCTCTCATAAGAGCCATTACAATGTTTCACAACAGATGGAGCATCTTCCTTTTCTAATTCTAAGTTTTGATCTTGACTAAAATATGGACTAGCTCATAAAAGGAAGATGCAAAGTGTTTTCAGAATTACTAAAGTGTTAACACAATTAAGACCATGGTATCTACCTATTCTACCAAGAGAAAAATTTGCTCCAAAAGAATACAGAAATTCTAGAGCAAATGTTTTGATTTATCAGATCCACTGGATGCACCAGAAATCCTGTCTAAATCTAAAAGTGACTTATATTATACTATATCTATTTTGAAGTAGGAAATTATCAGTTAAAGAAAGATCATAATCATATTCATAATTACAATACTTTCAAAATGTTTATGTTAACTTTTATATAATACTTAAATCTATTTCTTTCTGTGGGTTGAGGGGGAATTAAAAAAAAAATGCACTCCTCATATCAACTAAGAAGTAGGTGTAGAAAATAATGAAAATCTTTTGCCTGAAGGCTTAAAAAACCCCAGCAAAACCCACAAAACAAAACAAAAAAACCCAAGAGAACACTCAGAGGAAATAAAAAGCAAGCTCTTAAAATTTAGTGGGTTAATGGAAAGGTGTAAATATTTTAGAGATATTTGCACAGTACTAAGATTTTTAAGTACTACACAAATTTAAAAATAGGTATTGCTGATTTCTTGCTTTGGATAGATTATCTTAGTATGCTTTGTTATAAAGCACTAGTTTTCTCAAAATATGGATGTAAAAATTTAGAGTAATGCAACAGAAAAAACTTGCTCTCTGAAAAAAAAAAATCCTGCCTCCAACGAACTTAGAAAAAATTTATCGTTAATATCCATGCATTTAAAATAAATTCAACATTTAAAAAAAGCTAGAAACAGTGGTTTGTTCAAACACACTACTCAGCAGTTGCATCTTCATACATGGCCTTTTTCATGTTAGTGTAACTACAGCAATCTGAACCAAGGTGGATTAATGAATCATCAATACATAAGTTGAACAATAAGTTGAACATTTAAGAACTCTGATTAAATTTCTCATTTGCCCAACTATATTTTAAATGTATGGGTTTACATAAACTTCTACTTAGCTTTTTGTTGAAATAATTAAATAAATAAAATTTAAAATAATAAAAAGGGCAATACCTTACTTTCATATATTTGTGTTTAAATGAGAATAACAAGCACTTAAATATCCCAGTTAGCATGTTTTAACTATTTTTCCTTAAGAATTTGTATGTCATTTGTTTTTGTTTTCCTATTGCCTTGCAAGACCATTTTATCAACAGACAAGGAAAAATGAGGTGTAAGTATACCAGTCTTAAATCCTTCCTATATATACGTTTCATTAAATGCCTAATCTAATAATAAAAGTTAATGTCTATTTAAATCTAATAGTATACAAAACTCCATTTAAAAATAATGTTAGGGCTGGATCTAGTTTAAACTAACAAAATCCAGAAAATTCAGTTGTTTCAGATTTCAAAACTGAAAACAGCCACACTTAAGATATCATAGCTGATTTTACATGTTTTGTAATAACTAGGCAGGGGTTGCGTTTATAGCTATGTATCTCTTTCAGGAAAATTATTTAAGTTGTCTTTAATAGCAAGAGAAGTCCTTAAAGAAAGCATAGACGAGTTGACAAAGTAATCTGCAACAGTTCTTTTAGATGAGCAATAAGCAAAGCACTGTCAGCTTTCAAATTGTGATTCAGTCAACAAGGTCTGTAGAGCCTCAAGCATGTATCTATAGTACGAACAGTAAAAGTGGCCGTGAAAAGTTACACATGTATAGGCTTCTTTGCTGAAGTGCTTCTCATTTTTATCTTTTCAGCTTCATTACAATTCGATTTTGCAAAACAGTTTACAAAGTCAAGCGTACAGTTTGCAACAGCCACACCAACAATTTTTAAGGGGCCAGCACTGCAGCCCTTATTTCAGGATCAACCTCCAACAAAATAAACTGTAGTTTTGCTAAATGAGAACTGCAATAGCAGAGGCTAAGAATAAGAAAATAAAACAAACACACCCCACATCTCTCTCGAAAGTTTCACCTACTCTTTGGGTCAGGAAACAGCCATGCTGACTATCAAATACAAAACAGTCCTAGAAAAGAAAAAAAAAAAAAAAGCCAAGTTTCAGAATAAAAATATTCTAGAGCAAATCAATACTTAGAAAGTGGGTTCTAATGATAACTGAGAACTGCAGCTCTCCTGAAAGCTATTTGAGCTTGTAAATGAGTAAGACTCAATTACTACATTACTGCAAAACTCTTCTCTTTGGATTCCATAACAATTATTTAGACTTGCCTCAAACTTCAAAATACTTTAGTATCTTTTATTCATTAAATTAAATAAAGTTTGCATGTAATGAGAACATGATTCTGCAAATCCCTCTTCTTGGTAGTGAGTCATTAGGACTACTTGTGTATTTAAAAATTTGCAGGATTAGGCCCTGAATTTAAAACCCCTTTGATTTACAGTTGCGAACCAGAAACCATATTTTTTTGCTCAATAAGAACCTATGAGAAATGCTCTGAACTTATGTCAGACCAAGGAACACTCCATCAAACTTTCACCTTTTAAATATGTCACAAGGGAGCCTTAGATACCTTTGCCTTGCAATATAATCCTGATTTTCATTAACAAGAATATAATTGCTTTTGTACAGAAAAAAAAAAAGGAAAAAATTAATAAATTCAAGTGTTTTGTGAAATCCTAATATTCCTAAGAGAATGAGAAGAAAAAAGGGAGAGGAGGGAAAGAAAGGAGAGAGAGGGGAAAAAAAAAAAAAAAAAAGGCAAGCCAGAGCAGTTTCTGGACAGACTGTGAAATATTTATTTATTTGGGAGCATTTTAGGCATGTTACCCAAACACTGTTACAGGATTAATAAAAATACTTTCACTGTGATTTTTTAATCACAGAAAGAAAGAAAAGATTAAAAATGAAAGAATTACCTATGCACTAATCACAAACTACAAAGCTTATATGAAGTTATGTTTCACTTCCTATACTTTCTGTATTCAAAGTTTTGTTTCTCACTGATAATTTTCCATAGGAGGTCTTAACTACCCTAAAATCATAATATTATATGAAAAAAATATTCAGAACATGTATGCCTCAATCACTTCTGTAACAGGAGGTGTTTTACTGGTAAAAGGCAGCAATTCTTCAGTTACACTAGACATTAGTTACAACAATGAGGAAATACGAAATTTACACCTCACTGGATTTGCTTGTTATAAATTAGCAGTTACTGGGATAATCTAAAATTTTGGTTTTTAAAACTTCTTATTTTATGGTACAATTACTTCCTACCAAAAAAAAGTGCTCTTGAAGACAGGCAGATTTGATTAAGGATAAAAACCGGATTCCAGCTGAAAGTTAGAATTGCTAAAGTCACAACGTGTTCATAAAATTTGTTGTACTGTACTATATTTTGCTGAAGATAAAAGTCTTACAGTTTTTACTCCTGCATTTAGTATTTAAACAAATTTACTCAATCCAAGAGCAGTTACTATTTTAATTTCAATTGTTTATGTAAATGGTTAGTTAAGATTATTCATATACAAGTAGATAGGTTACGATTACTCTGAATGGATTTCTCAGTTTCAGCCAAATTAGTGCTTCTAGTGCAAAGCAGGACTTGCAATATGAGTGTAGCGTAGTCCATATTAATTATTCTCAAATGTTCACTGTTTTACTATATAATATCCATTTACTAACAAATAGACAAAATAAATAGAATTTCTGACTATTCTGGTACAGGTGGGGGGCTCTGAAGACCATTTTTTCCCGTTTGCTGCATCTTTGCTTGTCAGGCAGCTTGTTTATCAATGCCTTTAAAATGAAATTTTGCACAGTACCTTGAAATTCACTCAGCTAGTCTCTATTCTTTAACACACCCTCCCAACAACAAAAAAAAGTTATTTAAAAATAAACACTATATCATCCATACTTTGTTTTTGGATTAGCAACATTTCAGTTGGAGTAATTCCCAAGGCAAGAATTTGAGAACAATACTATGTGGAGAATTTATATAACTCCAATGATCAAGGCTGTTGCAAACTCAGCTTTTTATACATATTTTTGGACACTTCATTTCCTTCTGAGCACAGCTTGTGCGAATACTTTTACTTAGTCTTTTATAATTTCACAGAAGGAGTGTAAAGAATAACTATTTTAACAAGAAATCTTGAGCAAACCCAGCAGAACAGGCCTATTTTGAATAATCTAAGTTATACCACTGTATAAATTTTTAAAAATAAAAGCCACATGTAATAAGAGAAATGTTAATATAATATATACCACGCTTATGCTCCATCAACCTTCCAGAGAGAGTTTTTCAGTCACAGGAGTAAGCCATTCTCCAAAATCAGCTCTCTATTGAAAGGTCGAAACCTGCAATAAAAATGTCATGTATTATAACATATTTCTAACACCCACAGTTTCATGGTTGATCCCCAAACATAGATGTAGGTCATCAGCTTGACCCTCGCACTGTCTATGTTACAGGAAATCCTAATTTTAAAAATACTTTTTTTTTTTTAAGCAAACTGACTTGATTAGGAACACCTGTGATATGCCTACTTATTATCAGAAGCCTCCTGAAACAAATCAGATTAGCATGTTTCTGCTTTCATTCTTCCCACAGCATTTTAAGATGAAAGAGGAAGAAAAAAAAAAAAAAAAAGGCGGGGGGGTGGGGGGAAGGGTGTTGTTCTCCCTCCTCTGCACCAAATCTCTCCCTCCACCCTCAAACAAGCAAACAGGTAAGTATAAACTACTTAATGGAGATGTGATTATTGCTGCTATATTTCCTAAAATATGCTATTGACTGTTAAGTATTTAACTTCCAGTGTTTTTCTTTGAGGAGCTTTCATTTTTTTTGCTCTTCAAGGCTGTACCATTATTGCCTTTATCAAAATGTAGCCTATGAATATTTGCTACTTTAAAACATATAATGGAAATATTACAGTGATAAAACACACTCTGAGTGATGAAATAAAATTTTGAAACTTAAAACACCTCCCCCACAACACAAAACCAAACAAACAGAAAACCAAACCATGAGAGTAATTAGCCATGATCAGGTAAGAACAAAGTATAACTTGATAGAGGTGGAAACTATAGTCAAATATCTACTGGAGGAAACAATGCATTCACACGGCCAAATTCTTAAATTTATTCTGACTTTATTTTGACTTTTTCACTGTAAATACCCTGACAAGACACATCCTATGCCTAATAAACAACAATCAGATACCTAGATCAGGTCACCTGTTTACAAATATTTCCATAAATTTGCTCTTAATTCCTTGAGCATATTCCAGAAATTACTAAAACTTCCCTCACAGGTGTGGAACTATAATAAGCACCCTGCTTTAACAAGAAAAACAGATTTGTCATTATTTTCCTGTATTCCACACATCTTTTATTACACCTTCTAAAAAAAAAGTTTCTGCTCTTAAACCAGAAACACAATAGTTCTTCTGAAAATCCCCCCCGCATGTCTGTATTGAGATTTAACATACTTAAAGATAATATTGAAACTGGACTTACATAAAACCACTTAAAAATGAAAATACAAGCTTAAGCTCTATTCGATGTGTAATTATCTTTTTCTCAGACCAAATCTTCAAGTGAATTTTAGTTAATGCTAAATAAAATAATTAGTTGCAACTAGATTCAATGTTGAAAAGTTTATTATAATCTATTTACTGTGGATACACTCATTGCAGTGTCTGAAAACAAACTAAATAGTCACGGGGTGAGGGGGTCCTATTTCTAACAGTGGTTTCCTTTAGACATTAATAACGATCACTGAAAGTCACTGCTATTTTTCAATTTTGAGAAATCTAACAATATCACCTCTAGTTTTAGAAGATATCTTGAGAAACTTTTAACAAAATAAGAGCTAAATGTATATAATACACATTTTCTACTGTTGGGTGTATGTGGTAATAAATGTGTATGTGAGGTCACCCTTATACACTAGCAACAGTTGATTATTGAGATATGGAAAAGTGTCTAGAATTACATAAAGTCATGAAACTTAGTATTCTCTGTAAAGAGAACCCATTTTCTAAATGATACACTAAAATATTACTAGATGCAAATATTAAAGTAAAAAACTGCCAAACTTTAAGTGTTAGCTGCACTAGAGCTCAAATTCTGCTGCCCTCCTCTAAATATTCGTGCAAGCCTGCTGGAGCTCTCACACAGCAACATACGAAGCTAAGATCAAAACTATTCCTCAGTTGCGGTACTATCAACTGTCTAGTGAACAAATATAGTCCAAAGTTTCTTTATTAGAATTGAAATGTTTTAAAAACTTACAATAAAGGGTTAAAAAAATAATAATTACAGACATTGCCTAACATCCTATTAAACATGGGCAGAAATTTTTGTACCTAGCTTATTCTACCCGTTTCTGAAATTGTCCAGCATCCCAAACTAAGATATTTTTCAATAGAGATTCCTTTGAAACCTAATTTCTCTAGCTTGTTATGTATTAACACATCAGTTACCTAAAAATTCTACGTAACTCCTGCCAACAGTGCACAAAACAAAAATAAAATTGCAAAGCAACACTTTCACCGAGTTAAAAAAAAAAAAGTTACCAGAAATCTGTGGCTACACATCTTCACTCTGCCTGATGTTCCCTTAACATTTGTAGGGCATATAATTTTTTTTTCTATTTTAAAAACACATTATAAGTTCTATTAAAAAAATAGATGGTTCTGAGAAGAGTCACAGAGTACTATGTACAAGAGTAATTCAGGCAGCCTGCTCAAAGTTTTCCAAGTATTAGTGATAATAGAAAAAAAAAAAAAAAAAAAAGAGATTGGGTTCCAGTGTCAGATGTTAAGTGTTCAGAAGTTGTAATAATATATGTGTAAAAAAAAAAAAAAAAATTTAAAAAGACCAGTGGGGAGCACTTATTGGTCTACATAAAGTTATTTTTAGTTTTAAAAACTTCATCATATAAATATTTTTCTGTTTGTACATAAAAGCCTACAATTTCATTCCCTCTTTCCTTCACAGACAGTCAAAACTAGTCCAAGATGCACTCTGCCTTTGACAGTTCGTAATGAATGTAAATTACTGGAATAATTTGCAATGGGCCTTTAGGTATGGGTGGATGACTGTATCTACAAAACAGAATACCTGCAGCACATTCGTAGAATATAGTGATAAGCTTCTCAGCTCTCCTTTATATATTCAGTAGTAAATCGCTTCCCAATGCAAATAACAAAAACCAATAAGGTCCTATAAAAGAAATGCTAACTGTTACATGGCTACTTTTTATGTAAAGAAAGGTTGTGTGCTTGTACATATGTAAAAGTGTTACAGAAAAGCATTGATACACCTGTTAGGATGGATTTTGACATTCGAGATGGATGAGATGTGCACCTTCCCTGCAGTGTTCACAAGCAGAGTGTACACACACAGGTAGTGTGTATGCAGCTCCAGTTTGTACTTCACTACAGAATCTGACTTATAAAGATAATTAAGGAAATAAAGATTACAATTTAGCAGCAAAATTCCTTCCATTACATTTTATTTTGGATGGAATAGTAGAAAGTTCAGAATTCCAGAAGCTAAGCTAAAAGCTTAACAACCAACCAAACAGAAAAAAAGAACCCCATGACATGTTGTAATCGTATATATAGTCTGCTTTTAAAATGTTACTACAATAGGTTTCCCGTGCAATACTACCCTAACACATGCAAAAGTCACATATAGTCACACTTTCAAACTACTCTTATTTCTGAAAATTAAAAATCTCAGAGTTACTACAAGCTTCAGTAGATTTATATCTATAAAATGCAAGGGTACCTCTTGGAAACTTTCCATACAACTTAGTGGGTTAAAAAAAATTTTAAAAAAATAATAATAAAAAAAGACGATGGAAGCTTATTTGTATTTTTTCCTAAGAATCAGGATAAAGGATTAGACTAAAAAGAAATATTAAAAAACCCAAACAACAACAACAAAACAAAAAAAACCCCACAACCACCCCCACACTATGCTATATGGTACACCTAAGCAATATTTTATTAAGCATAAACCTTTAGTTTTCACTTATTGATAGAATGTAAATATATATGTTTAGATCTTTAAGTTCATTTGATATTTCCTCTGAAAGTAACTTTTCCAGGGCTAAGTAATCCCAGTTAATGTTTGACATTTTAACTAAGGTGAAAAATGCAAGCAGTTCTACGAGAATCTATTTAAGCTACATGAATTTTTTTCCTCAAATATCTCAAAATAAGGAGTACATCAAATATAAGAAAGGAAAACCTACTTAACATACACTATATATTGATATTAGATTGCTTACTGCTTTCATTTTAGCCACACCCACCCTTATGTAATTGTAAAATATGGGAATGGTGCAGCTGAGAAATAAAAGAGCTGAAAAGAACAGTTGCTTTATGTACTCAAATATGTGCTAAGCACAGATTTTAATTAGAATGAAATCCAGGTATAAATTGTATGCTATTGAACATGGCTGTCAAATAGTGGGAAAAATGCATATGCACCTGTACAATACTGAATTATAGATTTATTTTTCTCTAAATTAGCTTTGAGTCAGGACAGTTATTTCCTTGAAAGTGAAAGTCAGTGTCTGTAAGCGCACTTCCACTGTTGAATAGTGTAAATCTCTTCAAATCCTTATATTTCGAAGTATACACAGCTACAATGAAACAGCTTTGTGCACATTCCCATACTAACTCTTCAAAACATTTCTGAAAGCATTCTGAAGGAAACGATGCAAATCTAAAGAAATAAGTGTTAAATTTCAGTAGGATCTTACTAGTATCACAATTTCAGAGACTAAACTGAATTTTCTAGCTATCAGGGCATAAAGGTACAAATTACAGAGACAAACGAGGTAGTTATTTCCAGGAAAAAATAACTGAAAAAGTGTAATTTGTGTACTGGATTAAAAGAATCCAGTGAAACTAAGGGTTCGAGGCAGAAAAACCTCCTTGAACTATTGTATTTCTGTGTTACACAGAAAATACCTTGAATCACAATCCAGTTGCCATGCTGGAAACGCTAAGTTTTGCATTTCACTTTAAGACTACACGCTCTCAGCCATGTACACAGAAATCTTTTGTACAGCACTTCTGCACCCCAACTCTTCTCTACGTCCCTCCTACGTTCTTCGGTTAACTCGTTATTTTCAGTGGCGAGGGTGCTCAGCGCAAGGCGGCCGGGTCTGGCTTTGAACGCCGGGGAGGGATGTGCGGGGGTGGGGGGGGGTGGGGTGGGGGGGGAAGAGGGTTGGAAGCGGGGGGGAGAGGAGCGGGGAAAGGCTGTGACCCGGTCCAACCTCCCATCCCCAGCCCCGCGTCCCCGCAGCCAGCCAGGGGGGGCAGCAGCCGGTCCGGTCTCTGCTGAACGGGCGCCTTAACGGGGGCCCGATGCTGCCCCTTCACTGCGCATCCTGCGCGCCCGCCAGCTCGACGGCAGCCCCGAGCGCCCGCCGATCACACGGCATCAGGGAAAATATCCGTACGCCCTCCTGCCTCCGGGAAAAAAATACCAAAACCCCCCGCTCCAAACCAACAAAACACTAACAAAAAATAAAAAATAAAAATAATTAACCCCCCCAGCACGGTCAGGCGGCCGAAAGTGAAGAGGGAAGTAGGAAGAGGAATAAAAAGTAACGCCAGAAATTGTAGCTGGGAAGGAGCCCGCTGGCCTGCCAGCGCTCATCGCGCTGCTATGGAGCTCCCTGCCCGCGTTATCCCCGCCTGCGCTCCCACCCGGGAACCGCAGCCACGAAAAGATGTCTTGCGTGTGTATGTGTGTGTGCGCGCAACTCCGAAAACGCGAGCGCCCACGCCAAACCCAGCCCCGAGAGGGTTAAACGGCGTCGTGGAGGAAAAGGCACCGTGTCACATATTAAGTGTGTGCGGCGGGGGAATCGCTCGGCAGATAGACTGCGAGAGCGGTTTCGGCGCCTATCACAATAAGCACGATCGCGCTCGTACAGCTACGAGAGACCGAGAAGCTGCCGGCCACCGAGAAATGACATAGAAACAGCCACCAAAAAATAGCTAAGCCAATGACAAATAGCGACCCGGGTGACAGAGACAGAGAATTTTGTAGGCGGAGAAGAGGAGGTGAATGGCCAGCTCGGAGCCCAGCCTAATACTGCGATATCTATGGGGAGGGTATTTACTCGGTTTTGGGGTGTGTAGGAGGAGAAGAAAAACACCTACAAATAGCTGGCACGATTCAAATGGCCTCGGATTATGTTTCCCCCCCTCTAGTTCAGGAAGGAAACTCGCGTTTTAACGCTAATGGGGGGGAAAAAAATAGCCTTGTGCAATAGGTGATGAACAGCATTTTGGTCCTTCATTAATACCCAAAGGGACAGAGATGATAAATGTGATAGCATGTGGTAGCATAACCGTCACCCAGGTTTCTGCTAAAGGCAGCTCCGATATCGTGACACGGGAAATCAAGCGCTTAAGTGGGAGGTGGAGAAAGCGCTTAAACGGAGAAGTTAATCTGCTAACATGGAAAGGAAACAAGCGGAGGAAAAATGCGAAGGTTGTCCTCGTATTTGGGGGAGGGGGAGGAGGGGGAAAGAAGGGAGAGGAAGAGAAAGAGCGAAGGGGCATTAATCCGGGTTACGAAAACACGGGGAAAGAGGAAGGGGTGGTGGGAGGGGGTGCAAGAAAGGGAGATGTGCATGTAAGTGGGGAAGTCATCGTGGCTGCTGCTGCAGAGCTGGGAAGCAGGAGCCGCCGTGTCCCGAGCGCCGCTCCGAAATTTCCACGGCGGAGAGGCGGGGGAGAAGGCGGGAGGGAGGGATCCGCGGGGGGGTGGGGGTGGCAGGCAGCGGGGGGAGATCAGAGGAAAGCCTGTCATGTTATGTCACGGGAGAGCGGGGCGCACACCGGGGCCGCGGCGCGACCCTCCGCTCCGGCTGTCCCGCGCCTCCCGCCCGCCCCGAGCTCCCCCGCCGGCCTCCGCGCCGCTCTCCCCCAGGGCGGGCCGCCGCGGGTGGGAAGCGGGGCTCCCGGGATCCCCGCCCGGGCGAGATGCTGCCCGCCGCCGCCCCGGGGAAGCGGGGTTACCTGCCGGAGGCGGCAGCCGCTCCCACCCTCTGAGGCTGAGGGAGGCGAGTGACAGATCCGCCCAGGAGCCAGCGGCAAGACCTGCTGCCGCCTCCGGGAGCCTCCCGCCTGCTGCCCGCCGGGCTCCTGAGGCGACTTTCCCCGGCAAGCGGGCGGCGGCAGGGTACAGGTTGCCCCCGCTTTCCGAAGACGGGCTTCCCCCGCCCGCCCAGTTCCCTCTGCCCCAGCCGCGCCCGGTCCCCCCGGCTCTTACCGCCTATGCCGGTGGCGGCACCCGCTCCGAAGCGCGGCGGCGGTGGTGGTGGTGGTAGCGGCGGCGAGGGGGAGAGGAGGGGAGGGGGGCGGAGGGAGGTGACTTTTGGCAGCAGGCAGCGGGCGGCCCCGCGAGCCGCAGCTCCCCCGCGGCAGCGATGCGATCGGGCATCACTCGAAAATGGCGCCGAAAGAGCAGGGCTCTTCATTCAAATTCGTTAGAGCCAGCCCCGCTGCCCTGGGGCATGCCGGGAAGGGAGGGGGGGCCGGCGGGGGGAGCGCGGCTCGGGCTGAGGCAGCGCTGCGGACACGGCGCTCGCTGTCAATGCCGCCCCTCCCCCTCCGCCCCCCCCACTCCCCCCGCTCGCAGCCAGCGCGCGCTCCACGCCCTCCCCGCTAGCGCGCGCTCCCGCGCTACCGACCCAACCGCCACTAATGGGGAGGGGGGGGGGGAGGAGGAGAAGGGGGGGGAGAGAGAGAGGGAGAATGAGAGAGAAATGTCACCCGGAGTCCCGGCCCGTGGGGGAGAGGTGGCGCGTTAGAGATGTGTGTGGGAGAGAGAGGGGGAGCGAGACCTCCGCCGGCCCCGCGGACTTGTCAAGGTAAAGGCGCCGCGGGCGGGGGGGCGGGGGGGGGCAGCGCGTTTTGGGAAGGTAGGGAAAGGAAGCCGGCGGGGGTGGGGGATGTGCGCCTGAGGACCTGAGGAAAATATGAAGAGCGCCTCCCCCCCCCCCGCCCCGCGCCTTCGAGGACCCCCGCGGCTCCCGCAGCGCTCAGGTTGCAACCCCCCTCCCGCCGCAGGCGCGCACCCCGCCGGAGCGGGCGGGTTCGAAGCGCTCGGCGCTTGCCCCGCATCGCGCGGAGGCACCCGCGGGCCCGATCCCGCCCTGGCAGCCGCCGCTCCCCCTCCCCCTCCCGCCGCCTCACGCGCTCCGCCGCACCGGCTCCGCGGCAGCGGCCCCGCTCCCGCCCGCCGCGGCGGCAGCGGCCCCGCGACCCCCCCCTCCCCACCTCCCGCCCCAGCCACCACCCCTCCCCGCCCCCGCCCGGGCTTGCGAACAGCCTCTGGCGGAGCGAAGCTGAGCGGGGCTGTGTGGGCGCATCTCAGGGCAGATTGGGCCCGGAGTGCCGTACGCTGGTCATTTGAAAAAAAATATCTCTCCGAGGAACTTGACGGAGCGAGGTTCAACTCTTGAGAGCGCTCCCGCCTCGGCTGCTCGCAATGCTCGGGGGGGGGAACGTGAACTTTCATTTTCACGCCGAACCCACCTCCCCCCCCACGCCCCCCGCCCCGGACCCAAGTTGTGACGGATCGTAAGGTACCTGATAGTTGGGTTAGCGCTCCTGTCCCCATTTCTCAGGCGGGGAAACCGAGGTGGAGGTTGCTGGCTGCGGAAAGCCGGGGAGGGCAGGCAGGCTCCGGTGCCGCCCGAAGCACCGGTCTGCACTTGACTTTTGACTGCTGAGGGATTCTCTCCCGTGTCTGAGCTCTCCCCGGGCTGTGCCGACCCCTGCCTTTGTACACAGACACAACGCATCCCTGCGAGCGTGCGAGCGGCTCCTCTCGATTTTTGACTTCAGTGTGGTGGTTTTTTTTTTTTAATCTGATCCCGCTTTTAAAAAGGGAAAGGAAAGCAGTCAAAAGCCGAGGCCTCAGATCTGCGAGCTGCTGTTCCCATGACTTTGGGCAAGATTTTCGAAAGTACATAATGAGAGTTTGGGAGCTCTGTTCCCACTGACTTTCAAAATCTTCCCTGCACGTCTGTGAGCTGGTCCTCTCAGACTCAGTTTGGACTACTTGCAGACGAACGTTAGCAGGCTCAGGGCCTAATGCTTCTCTTGATTCCACTGCTCCCTTTTACAGCTACACTGACAAAAATATAAGCAGAACAAGTTTTGAAGGGAGAGGTAATTTGTCTTTTTTTTTTTTTTTTTTTTTTTTTTTTTACACCAACTGACACAGTTGAAAACAGCAAGCTTTTGGGCTCAAAAAGCTTAGACCATCATGGCTACGAAAACGGCTGCTACTCAGAAAATATGTAATTCTGGAGCTCCTTAGTGAAAAAGTAGTACAAGGCAACATGTAAGTAATTATATAGCTAATGTACATTTATGTTACTATATTTTCCTCGGATTTCAAGTTCAGTATTGCTAAAGAAACTGATTCCTAATTTTTTAAGGCAAGTTCTCAGTGAAAATTAGTCAGATGAAAAACCTTCAGTTTGTAAAACCTGTCTGTTAAAAAGGAGAAAATATAAATTATTTGCAATATTTTTACATTTTTGCTGTTATTTTATTAAAATTACCATGCGTGAAATTTTCAAAAAGTGTGCCTTTCAACTGATATGAATGATAGCAAATGTCTTCTATTTTTTTTTCTGAAGGTTATGTGCCTGTGAAAACAGGGATTTGCAGTAGAAATAGCAATGAAAACAGTAAAGAAAAATATAAAATTATGTTGTTGCTGATACCACTTCTCTATACTTAGATTATGTATAGTTTTGCCCTAAAATAATTCTAGTTATTTTTTTCACCCATTTTTCCAACTGTAATATTAGAATAAGATATAGATGATAGTATGTCATACTGTTTAACAGAATATGGTATCCTCTTGTATGAATCGCACTATTGTCCTTTCAGATGTCATTCCTAAGGTTTCATTAAGATTTTTAATGAAAGCGAAATTTTTACACCCTCTAATATCTAATACTTGCTCTCAGATTCCATACTTAATGCACATAGGTCCCAATACTGTACAGACTGAAATGTATATTATTATGTGTAAGCACACTGAGTAGTTCTCTTCATTATTATGCTCTTGTATTTCAGACTTAAGAAGCTAATAGTGATATTACACAATCGTTATTCTCGATATTACTTAAGACTGCACAAAACATAAACCTAATGTAATCATCTTGATTTACATGCTCCATTCATATCTCTGGGATTTAAGTTAAATAACACACTGTTATAATAATTTGAGCATCAGAATGGGTAAATATTTAACTGAGTATCAGAAAAAGTGAGAAAGGCAATTGCCGTAGTCTGAAAATCCATGTAATACAAGGTGGGTATTGCATTCTCTGGCTGTAGCATCTGGGAGAGGGTCATCAGTTTGTTTTCTCAGTGACTAATGAAGCCAAAAAATCACAGCAGGAACCCAGCTGAGGACAGAAGGGAGAGGAAAGGGCTTTTGAGCCTCACCAAAAGTGATGTCAATTCTTTAGATCAAATTTCCATTCCAGACAACTTGGGCTCATCAGAATGGTGGAAGTCTTATCTGCTGTGGTAGCAAATATGAGATTAACCTGCAGTTTCTATAATGGACTCCTTTCCTCACACAGTTGTCGTTACAGCACTACCTGAACACCTTCTAGTAGTGCCTGTCCTCTGTTATAGATTCTTTTCCTTGGAGAGTGTCATTGTATTATCAGAGAATCTCCTCATACTGTAATAAGTGGCATGACCAGCACTTGTCATATTATCTATTCTCTTGTCGCCAGGGGAAGGTGCATGTACAGTTGAATGTTTTCAGTTTATTTTATTTGTCTTCCATATATGTGTTATGTATTTATGTTAGTGAGGCAAGGTCAAAGTAATATGTTTTGTTCTTCAAGCAAAATGCAGTTAGGTTTCTGATGGTCCTTAGCTCTTAGGCACATTAATTCCATAGACTTGCACCAGCCCTGAGAAAGTTCTGTCTCTAGAAATGATAGCTTCTTCCCCTTTCTGCACAAGTTCTCTTGTGTCAGAAGAGGCAAACTGTTGACAACTGTATGCAGTCTAGAGACTTAGTAGGCATTTCTTTAGGAATCCTGGATTTAGGCCCTGGAGGATCTTGAGACCCTGAATTTGTAATTTAAAGTCCCAGAGAAAATCAGTATATAGTGGAAGAGAGTGACTTATAATAAATGACATTGCTGAGGTGACATCCTCTCAGCTTCCTGTATTTGGAGTTTACAGAGTTTGGAGTATCCAGTTTCATACTTGGATATACTAAATTACCTAGGTCCAGTTGAGAGGTGGGAAAACCAAAGCAAGGTACTTCTCTGCCAAAATGTCACGGAAGCTTATAGCCTTGTTAGGGGTGATTAGAAAGCTGGAGGCTGTCTTCTGACTCAGGCACACATTACTTTACAAATTACCTTGCTGTGTGTTTTTAAGATTTATTTTACAACCATGAGGATTAGAGGAATTTGTTGTAATAAAAGCCGGCATTGTGTCGTTACCATGTAACTTTTTAGTTAGATTCTTTGGCTTGCCTGGGTACTTGCATGTTATTTCATTACCTTCATCTGGTCCATTTCCTAGGTAAGTTAGACTAGTTGGAGGGCACCAAGACAGACCCACATGTAGTAACTATAATAATCTTTTTCAGTCACTGCACATCTACATATTACTTTGGTATTCTGTGTTTATATGGCATATGGACATGCAGCCCATGGGAATTCAAAAATTTTTTTAATTTTTCTAATATGAGCCCTGTCTTGCCCCTGATGCTCATCCAGCCTTCTAGATCCCTGTTACAGGTTCATAGAAGCCTCACTTCAGACTTCTCTGTAAGTTTGCTATCAGTTGAAGTTTAAAGTTTCAGTTTAATAGCCTCGTAACTGTTAGCTGAACATCCTCTTTCATGTATGAGTTTCTGTTTCCTTCTGTAGCCATTCAGTCTCTGATTTATCCTGACAAATATAGGATTTGGAATTCATTACTTCTGCAATTTCAGTCTGCTAGCAATGACAGGGGTTGTAATCTAGAAAGGACAGAAGTGTGCAGCATCTACTATTGTACAGTGAAAACAGGGTTCTGAATGTGCCACTATAGACCTGATCTAGGGATGCTTCTGTAGGCAGTAAGGACTGCAAGAAGTATGTGCTTGTTTAGAACTTGTATCTGCTTTATTAGATTTCCTGTAAACTTCAGATGAAAGAAAACCTGGCAGTTTTTGTACTGCAGACTACCTCCCAATTTTTCAGTAGCCAACTTTCAATTTAACTTTTTTTTCAACCTCTAAAATGCTCAACATAGCATAAAGACTAATGGTGTAGTCACAAGGTTGGATTTACTGTATTTCATTCAGATATTGTAATGTTGACTCTAACATAGCTATAGGCCTGACTCATAATAATGAACATATCCCTGAGGATTTAAGAAAGATTTGTTATTAGACTTAGGTTCCATGGTAAAGTTTTGCCAACGTGGCCTGACTGTAACTTCTAAATATTCTAATATTTTTATGGATTTAGTGGTTGTGAAAAGTGCTGGCTTGGTATCTGTGAAAACTGAAGCCTATTCTTTATTCATGGATTAATTACAGCAGAGCAGTTGCCAAGTGATCTTCTCCACAGCACCCGTGAACTTCAGCTTTGAACTGAAGAGGACTCATGAAATGGTGAGAAAATAGTGTGGTGGTCATGCCTATTAAGTTGAGGGGATGCTCTATAATTTTTTTTCTTCCTAGCATTGATTTTGTTATTTAATAGGTATTGAAGTTAGATTTTTTTGTAGGGTAATTGCTGGGACCATAACCTAATTTCTCCTCCTCCCCCAGTATTTCGGCTGTTGATTTCTCAAGCTTTGCTATCTTCCTAGCTGTCCTTGACTTTTCAAAAATAATAGGTTAGTGATACTCTGAATTCATGAGCTAATTTCTCTATTAGTTGGTTTAGCCTTAGTCTTGTGCACGTGCTTAACTCTGTTCACATGAGTAGTTTTATTAGTAGCACTACTTAGAGGAGTGAAGTTCAGATTTGTGGAATTGTTTGAAAGATTGAAGCCTAAACTTTGCCGATATATATGCCTGCATTTAAATTAAATGCTACTGAAATGAATGCAGGAGTGAGGGATCTGGAAATGCTTTAGCTAGTAGTAATTTGTTTGCTTTTACGCAGTTGAATTTATTTCTTTTCAGGCAGCTTGATGTAAGTTGTTCATTAGCTTCTCTAGTTTCTTAATTTCTGGGAAATTTTGAAATCCGAGCTTCAAAACATTTATAAAATTTTAGTAATGCTCATAATTCTCCTGAGAAGAACAAAACATTATTGTATTTAATGATTTTATGAAAAAGTGACTGTATCCACAGAGGAACTAATCCTGCCTCTAATTTACTGTCTTAATCAACGCCCTACTTTCATCAAGTAATGACTCTTATATGTATGGATTTATTAAGCATACTTCTTAAAAACAGTGAGTTTCCTTTTTTACAGCTATAGATAAAGGGTGGAATATTGGTAGCAGGGAGTGCGTGTGTAAGAATATAGTTGTTGAGTGTTGATATTAGCTTTCTGGTCATTTGGATACATGACAGCTTAAAATAGCAGTGCACAAAATGATCCATGGTTCAGGAGACAGATCGAAGTGTTTAGAAGTTCACAGGATGCTGAGAGATGCCCCACACCTTTTTTAATTCACTTTTTGATCTCAAGAAGTGGCTTAATTTCTGTTTTCCTTTAGTAACTGTATTGTAGAGTAAGGAGTGAAAGGAACAGAACCTACTAGCATCTTATGATTTCCACGTTTTCTCCTCTCTCTGTGGTTGTTACCGTAGAGATTGGAATATGGGATATTAACCCTTTTTTTTTTTACCAGGTTGGGTTTGGAAGGGCAAGTGTGTTTAAAAAAAGCAAAAGAGATGGTGAGCTCTTTGTACCAATAACTGAACTGTAGCCTGTGTTAAGAATTACTTTAGTACTGTTACCAAACTCTGAACTAATTTAACCTTTGCCAGTTATTTACCATTTAGTGTATTAATAATATTTAATACTTAACCCAGAAAGAAGCAGTAGTTTTCAGGCAGAGTGCATTGAGACATAACCCTGGGGTAATTTATTTTTACTACAGATTCAACAATCTGTTTCTTTTTTCTTTCTCAGCCACTCTTTCTTTAGTTTTCTTTTTGAGACTTAATTCTTGAATTAACTTTAAGCACTTAATTATTTACATTCTGCTTCATGAAACAATTAATCTTGTACTTAAGTCACTATACTTGCATGAGTATGGCTTTTGAGGGAAGAGTTTGAATCCACGTTAGTCCCTTGCTCTTGTACTTGACTTTGCCCATCTGATAACGGGTAGGCTGGGTCCAGACTAGCGCCTAAGTGTGAGTCTGCATGTTAGCGGGGTAAGGAGTAGGGGCTCAGATTTGAATGCATGCTTGATACTACAGACATAGGGAATGATTACAAGATGATTTACATTTGTTTTCAAATGTAAGCACTTCTTTAGTTGTTTAGCTGAGCGGAGTTTAGATATTCCACGTGCTTAAAGTGAAATGGTCCAAGTTAAGTGGCTTAAAGGTTTTGCTAAAGCATTTTTGAAATTGATGTACTTTTACTTCAATAGAAGAAAAGATAAGCCAATGTCAAACAGTTTTGAAAATCTCATTCTCATTGCTCTGCTAAGAAGATAATTTTGTTTCTTTTACTCTGTCTCCTTTTTGGCTAAATCACTTTCACTTCCTTGACTCTTCTTATACCCATTGTTCCTGCTAACCTCTCCTCTAATGTCCAGTTTTCTATTAACTTTTCCATGCTGACTATTCTTTGTCTCTCTTTACTGGAGTTTTGGAGAGGTCATTACACTTTTTTTCAGTTTCTTTCCTACTTTCATCGCTTCCTGGAATCCAACAACAAATAAACCACTCTGATTTCAACTGTGCCTTTTTGGTGAGAAACACACAAGTCAAAATTTAGTGCTAGAGGAATAGAAAGGGTAAGCAGAGCATTGTGGATGCCATTTATGAAAAAGGGAACTGGAACTTGCATATTATTAAAAATTATTCTCTAAATTGAGATTTCAGGATCTGGATCCAGGCAGTAGGGTCAGCATTTTAAAGTGATTCTGTAAAAATAAGTATACTTATTCTAGAAAAACAAGACAAAACAAAAACCAAAAACCAACCCAAAATCCCATGAAAGTCCAGGTATACTGAAAAGATTCATTAGACTTAATGTCACTGTTCTTTTATTGAGCTGTATCACTGAACTTTTCTTAAGCCTTAGGAGAGACGGCATGGAATTAGAAGAGAAGCAGGGATCTCCATGAAGGGCAGCCAACTGCAGTCTTGGTAAGTTCAAAAAATAGATATAAAATTCTATTTCTGTTATGTTTTCATGTTTATGAAGCAGCATATATTTAGGGCCCTGTTCACAGTGTCAAAACAAAGCCGATTTTATTGAAACAATTTTTACATTCTCTGGATTCATTTATGCTATCACCATGTAAAAATCTGTGTTCTGTTATAACTGAGTTTGTGGTGTAACTCCTGAATGAAAACAATAAGTGACATAAAATTAATCAGTTATTTTCACAGTGATTATGCTACAATGTTTTCATGCCCAATTTTTGAACAAAACAAGATATACAGGATTGTGTTGTCTCCTAATAACTTTTGAATCTACCACTTAATTTCAGCTGCATTTGATATAGGGACAGAAGTCACGAAGTCACTTTTCTACCATTTGAGTGAAATTTATCAGGTTGGAGTAGAGAAAGGACTCAAATTTGTCCTCCTGGAGTAGAAAAAGCTGCAGCACGGACCCAGAAATTTTCTGTTCTGTTCAGCCTGTTGACTTGCCAGTCAGCATGCTTTGTTAGTCTGCCAGTTAACGCATGTGTAGCTCAGACCTAGCCACAATGTGAGCTGCCTCTTTTTCTTCAAGAAAAGTCAGAAGCTGGTGTTTTCTGCAGGAATTTAGGGAAATCTGTTTGGAAGGGAAGGGGAAACCAGCCAGGATAGTGTCAGCTTGTGATTACTGCACAAGAGTGTTGGTGGCACATACAAGCATGCTGATAGGAAACTAGACTTCATTACTTCTGCTAGTGCTGAAAAAGAAAATAATGTTTTTGCCAGGGCCTTGTAGTCTCCCAAAACATTTATGAATCATTCCATTTTATAGTAGTTTCTATACCTGGGTTAGATGCATGTTTTTCGTGTCCACGTCAGAGAAGGGAACTGTTGAGACAGCTTCAGTATTTAATATCTCTGACTGGATGGCAGCTCTGAGCTATTCCTCAGGCTGTCAAAATTGTAAAACTGTTTTCAGCTGGCCCCAGAAACTGACTGTAATTTGGACTGCAGCTATGTGTCCCTGACCCATCCTACAACCTACACTCTTGGAACAGTACAGGAAACATGCATTGTATTCCAATTAACTTCCTTTGTGAAGAAAGATGTGAAGGTAGGCACAGGGACAGAAAACAATATTAGGATCTGGCTGCATCAAGTTACCACGTTGTATTGCTACTTGGGAAATGCTAAATCTGTAGCTACATGATTGTGGGCATCATGATTGTCCTGAAAGGTATGGTCTGTCCTTTCTTCTCAGTGAGAAATGGACAGATTACACTTGACAGAGGTATTGGCTCACTCACTTTGCAGCCTCAGGTAGGCAGCACTAACTTGGCAGATGTCTGATATTTTTAAATTTTCTGTGTCATGGTAGATGGGGATCACTTTTAAAACAGAACTTAGCACTGTAGCACTGCTCTTTAGAAACAGTTGAATTTCTCAGAATAACAGAAACCTTAGAGTCATGCATATGAAACATAAAATTTAAAAGCAGTACATGAGAAAAAACACTCCCAATTCAATATGGTAAGACAACTGCCTTGAAATTTGTCATGATGTCTGAAATATGTATTTTAAATATTTTCATTTGTCCTTCTGCCCAGTTGAAAACCATCAGCCTGGCAGGAAGGAATGAAGAACTGTGATGCTCTTATCCATTTTATGCTTATTTTCATGTCTGTTGTTTTACTAAATCAAAGCCAGTAAGAGAACAACTGGTAAAAAAAAAAAAAAGGACTGCATTCCCTTTATGTGGAACTTTTGATTCTTCTATTAGATCCCAGCTTTTTTTTTTCTTAGAGAAATATTGTTGTTTCCCTAATGCTGTCTGTATTAAAAGAACGAAGAAATCTCTTCAGCATGTTTCTAGGGTCTAGTGGTTGTTCTTACAACCTTTATCACCAGTACTCTTGCACAGTGTCACCTGTTATATTATTTCATGGAACCTATGGCTAACCTGGTTTTAAATGCTTTATAGTATATAAAAACATTGTAACATATAATATTTTCCTTTTAAAGTTTAACATAGATGTGCTTTTAATATGAACAGTAAGGTCAAATCATGAATGTTAAGTTTGGTGTGAACAGCTAAGTGGTGATATATTCTTATTTAACATTATGTTATATGCTTCCTGTGTTTTAAATGATGTTTACTAAGAGCTTAAACTTAGCAAATAATTACTTATATTTGATTTTCATAAGGATTTTTTGTTTTAAAAAAAGATCCTTTTTAGTCTAAAAATGACTAATATTAAGCTACCTTTTTCCACGTGTTTTCGAATACCTTGGTCTTGCATGCTGCTATATGTGGTCAGATACTTTCATGATCACGAAGACCTCAAAAAATTCACAGGCTTATGCCGTGTCCCCAGAATGGGTTTTGTGGGACAGATTTTAAGAAAGCTTAAGCACTGAAAAGTGAGTTGCATCATAGACCAAATAAATTAGGCTAATTTATTTTTAGAAAATAATAATTAAAATTTTATATTTCAAATACATATCAGTAAAAGCTCCCATAATGTGCTGTCACTACATATAAAATTCTTAAGCAATTTTAAGCCAACCTTCTTTAAAAGAGGGAGCTAAAAATTCCTATAAATAACATGCAACTTAAATATGTATGGAACTCCTTTATTATGTGCTAAATGCTGTAATAAAACAGGCTATCAGTAGGTTTTGCTGCATGTTACTAATTTGATTTTTTTTTATCCCAATATTTTTGCAGGTGTGTGAAGGAACAGGTCCTGTTTTCACTGTTGTTACTCCCACATGGGCGGACTCTGTAATTGATTATGTCTGGGTAGGGCCCTATTGAAATTAAGGAGATTCTGCAATAGTGCAGGGTTCTTTTTGTGAAAGTTCTGTTGCAAGATCAGGACGCTACTGTGACTCCTTACTGTGAATTCTGTCAGTGTATCATTGATTGTGCTGGAACCTGCCTTTTGGGATAATGTAAGTCCTGCTTTTCCCCCAAATGTACTTTAGACATGAAATAATCATAAAACATTTCTAATTGGAAAAGTAATATCATTTACATGCATTCTTTTAATTATGTTTTTTTGGCAGTACCAAATAATATATTCCTCAAAACTTCTTAATGGCACTGAGGCTTTGTGGATAGTTGGTCACATGATGAGAAAATTCAGCTGTAAGTACATTGAAATGATTGAATTTTTCAATAGTTAGTCTTTACCGATGTTGACAAACTAATACTGATAAAAAGGTGAACCAAGAGATTTGAATTATGTCAGTTGACTTTAGTTCTTTCTAGAAAATATATACTATATACCCATTAAGGATTTCATTATTCTGGAGTAATTCACCATGTGAACCTGGAGTCCTTCCATACTGCTATTAGGTAGGGAGTTTAAATTTGTTTTTCTTTATTTTCAGAATAGTGTCTCTCTGACTTGGTCTATATTTTCACTCATAAACTTTTTGAAATTTATAGATCTATAAAAACTGTTGATACCACCAATATTTGTGTAGATATTGCCAACAGATTTACTAACATAATTGTCTTGCTGAGTTGAACACTGAAATGTTAATAAATATACACTTGTGTCAATGTAACTTGATTAAATTAAACGAAACTAATCTGGCATTATGAGTGAATTTGATCATGCATGCTGATTAACTATAGTCTTAGGCAGGAAATATATATTTTATTGTACCTAAGTACTTGGTGCTTAATCAATAGTAATTACCCATATCATATGTCAGTGGATTCACCCAAAATAACTATAAATATCTGTGCTTGGATTAAGGAGGAAGTTCTTTTCCTGTAGCTATGGGTACAGTCATTGCTATGACTTCTATTTTTATATCCAAATCAGGAAAAACTACATGTAGGTGTTTTCCCTGTATAACAAAAGGGGTATTATAAACTCCATGCCCTTTTTTATGATGCTGTATTTCCTTACTGGTATTCAAATACAAGAATGTTTTCAATGGCATCTTAGTATCTGAAAAATGGAAGAACTGGAAATATTGTTGAATTTGTGAATAATTATTAAGGGGCTGTAAAGGTCTAGAGGAGTGGTATGTTAGAACAATTAGACATTCTTTCCCATGGAGTAAGGACACAGATAATAGTTGGTAAGTAAAGATTAAGGAGGACAGGATTATTTTTTTTTTTTTGCTTGGCACAAGAGCAGCATGAAATTAAAGTAGTTTGAAGAAAGAGTAAGACCAAAGAAGAAATCATAAACTCACTTCAAAAGCAGACGAGAGAGTCCAATTAAAAAAAAAAAAAAGTTGACAGCAAAAGTACACCTGAAAGGGGAAATAAATGCATAGCTACTGGTATTTCTCATTGTACTGAATATATGATAGATTTCATTTTAAAACTTTCGATAAGTGTTTTCCTCCATTTTTTTCTGTTAGAGGGGAGTATATGGGCTTCAAAGAAGACTCAGTAACTAGTTGTGAATTACGTGTATAAACTAGTTTAAAAACTTAAAAGTGATTCTTTCGAGATTTTGCAATATAAAATTGAGATTTTTTAAAATCTGAAATTAAATCAAGATTAGAGAACATCGTATGTTTCATTTTGCATAAAAAATCTTTATCAGCATATTTTGGTTTTAAAATGTTTAGACCTAATGGATTACTGTTTTCACCTTTTAAATCCTATTGGCCATAGTTATTCTTACTTGCACTGAGTTGGGTAAAAGAGAGAAAAGGAGAGGGAGATGAGGTGATTGCAAAAACCTCTCAAACATGGCCCTCCAGCTGCACCCGCCCCGTCCTGAACCAGATCAAAAAAGGTGCCTCAGAACAGGTCTGGTTTCGGAGGAGAACAGAGAGGAAAGTGACGCGCTAGTGAGCGGGGTGTGAGGAATCCCGTGGATGTTTTGTAGATATCTACTGAGGCAGATCACCTAGAGGTGACTGCTTCTCCTTCCTGAGATGTCAGCTTCCTAGTACTTTGAAGGAAATAATGGTGGGGCACACTTGTGTTCTGCTTGCAGTAGTGCTACTACAAATATTATTGGGAAGAAAAGGAACTCTGAGCTGTCTCCTGGTGTAACCAGCTCTCCACTACTCACTGCCGCTAACCCCCATTACTGAGCACCTGATCTGATTGTTTCGTTGGCTTAACCCATGCTGTAAATGACTGAAGCTAGGAAGGCGGCAAGAAAGCAGATATCAAGACAGGGAGTTGATGTTGTGGAATGTAGGGAGTGGGCATTTGCTACACAGCTACTCATTGTGTGGGCTTGAGAATACTTCACGAGCTGGAATATGAAACTACAGCAAAGAGACTGAGTTTCCTTTAGTGGCAAATCGAGGTGATAGCTCTGGTTTTGTGCACTAAGAAGGAGGAGTAAAGGAATGTGCCTGAACATTCAGCATGCTAGTAGTTTTAAGTTGTGAGATCTTTTTCTCTGCTGCTGTTTGCACTTGGCATGTATTGTGACTGTCCTGTCTTAAGCTGGCTGTAGCATGTTTTTGTTTATGCCAAATGAGGCACTCATCGTATTATGATCTCACCAACATTGTTTTTCTTCAACCCTTGAAAGTCAAAATGTGGTAGCATAGATAGCTGTAATAATTTAGTAATAGATGTGACATGAAATAATTTTCTCATTTCACAGTATTTATAGGAAAAACAATGTTTTATGTGTTTCATATACCTCTTCCCATCCTCTTTTCCACTCGTAAGCAGATATACTGCATGAAAATTTTATTCAGCAGTGCCCTCAGTTCTTTATTTCCAGTTACAACTATTCGTCTTTTGTTAGTAGGTTTTTTTTATATTCAGGTTGAGGCCCTCACAAAACCTCTCCACATCCTATGTGAATGACACCATCGTGCTATTGTTTGTTTTAAGTCATCAAATCTAGGTTACATCTGAGTTTTGGGAATCTTTTTCCAGCCCTTTAAGGATGGTCTTTCTTCTCTGTCAGATGATTATATTTTTTCATCCATGTTTTCCATGCATCATATCTTTATTAGAAAATATTTTTCTTTTGCCTTGACAAATGCAGTCTTGCCATGGTCATTGTCTTGTCAAAGTGCTGCTGTAAATATCTGTTTCCAGAATTACTCTTTTGGTATTTCCAATTTCCTGCTTCAGTTTAAAGGAATAAAGATAAGCTATCTGTCTTTATTTTCAAGGCCTATCAAGACTACTTCTACCTGATACCTCTCCTTCAGTATCAAGAGGTTGACTCTGGTTTTGATCAACATGTGATGCCAGCTTCTATCATTCAGTCATTAATATCATTCAGTCATTAAATTTTCAGACCACAGCGGATATTTTCTCCTCAGCTACCTCTCATGTATTGGTTGACTTCTTCATAAACAGAACTGTTCACTATCTTCCTTCAAATATCTTCTTTAAAGTTTTATGTACTGTGAAGCTTAAAACAATCCAACCAGACAACAGTTGCGTTGCAGGTATATTAATGCCAACGCTTATCACAGTAGTACTGTGTCATTGGATTTGTACTGTGCCATAATCTCTCAGTTGTCTCTTTATGTGGAATTCAAGCACATCTACTCTTTGTTGTGTGTTTATTCATGGCCCAGCATAATGAGAAGTGGTCCAGGGTAAGGCCTCCAAAGATTTATGGTAATACAAACAAGTAATCATGAATTCTCACTGGTTACTGCAATGTAGCTGTTGGATTCTACTGTGGCTAATGTCATGTTATATTTAATGTAGGAAGAAGGTGCCCCAACTAGAGACCCCACAAAAGTGAACAAGAAGTGAGGTGCAGCCAACAGATAAAATGTAAGCCCCAGAGGCTGCCTCAGCTGTGAAAACCAAGTCAATAGCTACTGGCATTGTGTCCTGAAAGCATCCCTCTGTTCTCCACAGCAGTAATAAGAGACTCTCCTTTCTCATAGATGGAAGTAAATGCAAATATTATGAAGTTTTGCAGTGGGTGCAAAAATCACAAATTTCTGCAGTGGGTGCAAAAGGTTAAATGACTCTTTATACTTCTGTAGCTTCCTTCTGTTGTTTAGTGCATTCCCTCCCTGACACAGCATCTCTTGGTACAGAAATCTTGAATAACCACAAGCAGCTGTTCCAGCCATACTGTTGGTCAGTCCTTTTTCAAATGCCATCTAATTTCTGTTGAGAAGGAACCTACACTACTTTTGATTTGGTATCTTGGTACATTGCTGTCTCCTAGTGCTTCTTTTCCACTGTGTCTTGAAGATAATGATTCTTCAGAAGAGTGGCAAGCATGAATTCCGTCATTAATTCCCCAGGTATGTCACCCTCTTTTTGGAAGTGGGTCTGCATGTATCCTTTTTCTTTTAAAGTGACACTGAAATGTCAGTGTATAGATTATACAGAGAAGATAGAATGTTTAGTGCCTAGCTGATACAGAGATAGTAGATTGGACTACGCAGACAAAATCGCACTGTATATACCAAAGAAAAGATAGTCAAATAAGTTAATTTTGTCAGAATAAACTACAAAACGTAATTACAAATGATCCTATATCTGAATAGGAGAAGTCTAGCAAGAGCTCTGGACTAATTGAAGGGGTGGAGACAGTGACTGTGAAACACTGTGGGAGACTGGAGAGGCTATACAACCTGAAAGCTTGATCATAATAAGAGTTCTCAGTTATCTATATATGACTGGATAGATATCATCAAGAAGTACTTTTTAAGAAAACCAGCAAGAGAATCGAGGACAGCCCTTGATTTGGTCTAGATTAGCACACAAGAAGTGGCTATAGAAGAGCCATTCAGTAGCGATATATCATACTCAAGTTTCTCATACTGGTAAGAAAGAAAAAGATTTTAAAAAAAAATCCAGTATTGTTTAAAAAAGAAGGATTACATATGAATGAAGATACAGTTTATATAAATATTAAAAGACACCTGGGAACTTTGCTTTCTGATTCTAACCCAAATGAGTAAGAGTTGTTCAACACAACTAAACAGTAAAGTAAGTTTTTAGAAATAAACAGAGGTTTTTCAAAAAGTGAAATCCAAGCAAGCAAAGTAGAAAAGAGCACAATTCTGGCAAGTTAAATTTTGGAATTATTATAAGGCAGGACATAAAGATTTTGAAATGCAACAGGCTAAAATCCTAAAAGCCAAAGCCTCTTTTTTTTTCAACTGTAAATTTTGCTTGTAGGGAGGTGAGTTCAATAGATAATTGTGGATAAAGGGAATATTTAAAGACAAAGTCATTGCAGAAACAACTGAACTCTGCATGGCAAGGTTTATTACAGGGAGATCAGGGACATTCCCACATGAAAGTTGTTCTTTATAGGGTATATTTCAGATTTAAAATATTTTTGAACAAATTGGTTGAATAAGCAGTAACAGATTGCCAGATAGCATGTTGTTCATTCAGTAGTCCGAGAGAAATTCAGAAATAAAATCGGTGAGCCATGAACTGTGTTGTATAATCTGTCACTTAAATTACCTTTGATAACAGAGGAATGGAAAGTAACAAATATGACACTGGTTTTAAAAAGGGCTCTAGGGATGATCATGGACTAATGGGCTAATAGGTCTGACTACCCTGACACATAAAATGCCGGTGAATGTGATAAAGAATGTAATTAATAGGAACCATTATCTTGGCTTTTGTATGAGGTAGTTTTGTCTGAGATTTGCCAGTTATTTGAAGGTGTCAAGAGATAGAAGAAAGGGTGACCCAAAAGTTTTTAAAAAGCTCTGTAACCAAAGACTGTTTACAAAATGAAGTATTTAGTCACTTGAAATGTTTTGTGGATTAGTAAGGGGTTACAAGATAAGGAATAGTATTGCACCTACTGGGCAGTTTTAACAGCGCCACCTCACAAAGGTTTGTACTGGCACCTTTGCTCGGCTATCCATTCCTAAATGGTCCAAAAAAGTGCAGTGATAAAGATTGCAGATGATAAAAGGAAAATATTCAGTCGGAGTCAGACCTGATGCTGACCCTGAAGGATCTTGCAGCAGGACCTGTGGTGATCCAGGAGCTGTGACTGTCACAGAGGCCAGATATTGCTGACCCTGCTGTTCAGCCACATCTATCAGCAGAGAGAGGCAGCGGCTGTTGGGTTACAGCAGCCGTCACCCCACAAACCCTGAGCTCAGCAGGCTGTGACCAGTCCTGCCGCTCAGGAAGGCAGGGACTTGTGGCTGTTCTTTCTAACCACAGCAGGGGCTGCAAGCTGAAGAGATGATTCTTTCTATTTATCAGGGTTTCACGGCCCCGACTGAGTTTAAAGTGCAGGTTTTGATCCTGGAGGTCCTGCCTGTCACAGGGATGGAATTATTACTGTTAAATTGAAAGACGGTATCTTGCTACTGTGAGAAGCCAGGGTTCTCAAGCCATCTTACTGGTGTTTGCATGGATTTTTAACAGCTCCTGCTAATTCCTGAAATCATTCTGAATGAAGCTGACACTGGCAAAAAGTGGCAAAATGGTATTTGAAACAGAGAAGTGGCACTGGCATGCTGGTCCATTTTGAGCATTAGTGAGAACTGCATATGATATAGAAAAGGATGACTAAGAGGTATGGCACAGCTCTTCTGCAGAGACGGTAAATGGATCAGGATTCCTCAGTTTGGAAGAATGTGGACTGAGGAGCAGGTAATGTGAGAAAGGTCTCTAAAACTAGGAATACATGGAAGTGTTTAATATTAAGTGTTTAATATAAACTCCCTCTTTTCGTAACAGAAAAACAAGGGGCCTTTGGTCACTGTTTTGTTTAATTTAGATGATTTTTTAAATGGCGGAAGGCTGCTTATCACCAGTTTTATTTGCCATGGTTTTGTGAGTACATCTGTTCAAGTGCACAAAAGTCAGCTGTTTACTGATCTTGAAAACTCCACTTGTCCTGAACCAGCTGTGGCCAAAATCCAACCCGTGCAGAATTACAGCTTTTCTGTAAATAAAAGTTTGTAGTCCTCATTGATGACTGATAAGTTTTCAAGCATGAATCAAGTGTAAACTGGTCTTGTTTTCCTAAATCTGCAGATATATTTTTTTTATCGTCTGCTTCTGTTTGTTCCTTTATCTGACAGTAGCAACATTATGGATGGGCAGATCGGTTTTACTTCTGTTGTTTACAAACCTGTGGGCAATGGAGAATGCCAGTTTGCTGCTACTTCAGAAAGCTAAAAGCAGTAGCAGGCCCTAAAATTAGTCCCAAGGGAAAGCAGATAAAGAAGCAGAAATGTTTCACACAACAACCACAAGGTCTGGGGGGAGGGGTGGAGTAGAAGACAGCGTGGTACCTTTGAAACAGCTGTAACAGTTTCCAAGCTGTGGTCCACAAACCCCTGGTGGACTACAAGGCTATGGTAAATTGAACAGCTGTTTGGCTAAACCATAGTTAACAGTGTTTAAAATAGTGTTTCCCACTAAAAGTTTGATCAGATAGGTGTATGGTGGGTTTTGAAAAATATTAAGGGCTGATAACAATCTCTTGTTCCAAAAATATGGGAACCACTCTTCTGGGGTGTATGAAAAGGTGGAGAGCACTCCTCGCTTTCTCAGCTCTAGGTAGGTTGCCTGTCTCTCCACCAAAAGCAACAGCTAGAGGTTCCCAGAAAGGAACCAGGGTGAGCAGTCTGGTAGCATTAACCCTTCTGTCCCCACCTTGTCCTCCCCAGTAACAGAATTATGGGGTTCTTAATCATTGCTTTGTCCTTGAGTATTGCTAAAAGTCTTTGCTACGCCTACTTTTCATATATACTCATGACTAGTAGATTTAGTTTTTTGAGAAGTGAGTATAATTTTTCAAGTCTTGGGTCCTCATCAGGCAAAGATTAAACTTGTCAACTCCACTACATTAAAATATATATCCATTTTTGAATTAATACCTGATTTCTCATTGCCAGAAAACCAGATTTTTAAAGTTTCTCTTCTGTCATTATTAACAGATGTAAACTTCCCTTATAGGTGTTAGCATGTCTTATTATAATATTTGTTCATTCCTTTAAAAAAATCCTAATTCTGTTTGACCAACTTACATCAGCACCCTGAATGGTAATTTTACATTGTAAAAATCTTCTTTGTCCTCATACCAAGTCTCTTAATACTTTTTTTTCCTACCGAAAAATTTCCGGCATCATAAAGTATTTGCATTATCAGTGCTTTTAGTTGCCTTTGACATAGGTTACTTCCCATTGTCCTGAGTACTGTATGAGCACATCCATAAGTAATTTGCGGAGATGATGTCTTTTCCAACATCCTGCGCATCCTTATATTAGGAATTATGGTGGTGTCGAATTTGAAAAATGCCACATTATACACCTCATTCAAATGGTATGAATGTGTTTATCCTGAAGGAATCAGTTGTCTAATCTAAAATGACTGTAGTGTTTTTTATGAAATTTAAACAAAATACTGGAAACACAAGTTAACGGATATAGTGTTTTAGAAGGAACTAAAGAAAGTTGGCAGGTGAGCATGCCCTGTGTAACCTTTTTTTGTTCCATATTTCTCAGTCGTATGTTTTGATACATATATTGAAAATCAGAGAGGTTTTCTATGTTTTTATATTATCGTGCTAAATACCTGTTGCTAACTTACATGATTCTGAAGCTGTCTGCTCAGGCTTAAGCTACTAGGTGAATATGAGATCAAGGGGAATCTTTGCCTTGTATCAGAAAACAACATGTAAGGCAGGGGAGAGTAGCTTCTGCTGTAGTGTGGAAAAAGGTTGTTTCCTGGTGTCATCTGTGAGTGACAGGAGAGAGGGATTTATGGGTCTAGGCAAGGCAGATGGGTACAGAAGCAGTGATGGGGTCTATGGGTAGAACTGGGGAAGAGTGTATGTGAATGAAGAATTTGGTATAGGGATGAGAACAGGATTTCCATGGGAGTTGGAGAGATCACAGTTGAATAAATACATCAGGGTCAGTTGGAAGTCACTTTACCACAGAATGTGGATGCAGCTGTCTATCTGAATCTAGTTCACGCCACCCTTGCCCATGCTACAGCCTTCCCTGTGTCTTCTGGAACTCCAGCTTCTTCTGCAGTTCCTGCACATGACCCTTCAAAGTGGAAAACCTACTTTCCTGTTTACTTCAGAAACAGTTGCATGCAAGATACAGATGATCCCACAAATCCCTCCCGTCTAAAGTTTCTCTTCTGTCTCACTATACTTTCTCCTGCCTATGGGGTTCTGCACTGCAGGTGCAGACAGACAAATGACTCATAGGATAGAATCGTAGAATCATTGAGGTTGGAAAAGACCCTTAAAATCATTGAGTCCAACCATTAACACTGCCAAGTCCACCTCTAAACCATGTCCCTAAGAACCTTGCCTAAATGCCTTTTAAACACCTCCAGGGATGGTGACTCCACCACTTCCCTGGGCAGCCTGTTCCAATGCCTCTTTCCATCAAGAAATTTTTCCTAATATCCAATCTAAACCTCCCTGGCGCAACTTGAGGCCATTTCCTCTCATCCTATTGCTTGCTACCTGGGAGAAGAGACCAACACCCTCCATGCTACAACCTCCTTTCAGGTAGTTGTAGACAGTGATCAGGTCTCCCCTCAGCCTCCTTTTCTCCAGGCTAAACAGCCCCAATTCCCTCAGCCACTCCTCATCAGACTTGTGCTCCAGGCCCCTCACCAGCCCCGTTGCCCTTCTCTGAACCCTCTCCAGCACCTCAATGTCTTTCCTGTAGTGAGAGGCCCAAAGCCGAACACAGGATTCTAGGTGCAGCCTCGCCAGTGCCCAGTACAAAGAGACTCAGGTGCTGTGGAAGTGCTGGATGCAAAGTAATAACGCCTCTCGGTTCCAACATACAGTTTGCATCTTCTCCAAATGGGACATGTTCCATCATTTGAAATCTGCTGATAATAGATGAATCTTTTGTTATTTTTCTCCACTTCAGGTAATACTCATTAGGATGTGATAGGGTTTTTTCCACATGATGAATTACGATTTTTTTTCTTTTGTAATGCTTATCTTACTGAACAGCAGAAAAAAATCTCAGACTTCTAAAGCCTGGTCCCTTTGATTTGCATTTTTCTGTGATCTACGACCTTCCTAAAAATAAATACAGTATTTAATCCAGTGGATGATTGCTCCTACTGGTGATAAGTTGAAGCTTACTGACAGGATGGTTGCTTTTCTTAATTATTATTTTGCAGACCACTTAAAATTGTTCACGAAGTCTAAAGAGTCTGCAGAAAGATTGAAAGCCGATGTCTTAGGGCATCCCCCTAAATGCAAGTTTTTTTGAACTGCGGGTTTGTTGTTGTTGTTTGTTTTTAGAAACAGATCTTTTTGTAAGTCTTAAGCTTTTATTTAACCATTTTCCTTCTTAATATATAACTGCACACTTATGTCTATGACTAAACTTAGCTAGCCAGAAGCATGATTTCTGTTAAAGTTTCAAATTCAGTAATTAATTAATATTCCTTTCAGCTCCTGACATTACAAATAGGTTAGGTAACAAGATCACCATAACAATAATAAAACAAAGCATACTTTTTTTTTGGTCAGAGGTACACTTTAATGTAAAACTATTTTGGTGTTTCTTTCTTGGACAGATTTTTCTGGTGGATATAGAGATCACTCTTTTAGTTAGTCAATACTGGTCCCTAAAAATTGGCTCTGCTCTTATTGCTTGTCCTATGTCATTTTATCTTTAAAGACTGCAGGAGTTCATGACTGCTGAGAGGTAACACCTTGAAGTTTTGGCACTATCCTCTACAAAGTTACTTATACTGTTATGTCAGTGAAACATCAAATGTTGATGCTATCTGTGAAACAACATTTGATATAATGGCTATTAAGTTACTTGAAAAAGGTCTTGTAAAGATGGATTTTGTGTTTAGAAGAACTGGCATCTAAAAATGTATGTCATGTATACAGGTAATAAATGCCGTTTGTGAATTGCTACAGGCGAAAAAAAATATTTACATTTATGTACAATATGCTAGTCTTAACCCTAGCTATTTTTATCTCCTTCTAAATATCTTATCATAAACTAGTTGTAAAGTATTTAAAGAGATGAATCATTTCATTTGTTGAAGCATTCAGTGCATCATTTAAAATGGCTACTAAAGGAGGGAAGTGGATGTGCGCTTCTCATAACAGCTATGCATAAAAATAAGGTATCAGAGATAATAATATAGTGCCAAATCAGTAAAAATGGTTGTTATGTTTTGCTGTATGAGCAGAGCTCTTCACAGAATGGTGATCTCATTCTAAGATTACAGTTATCTAAGTAGATTTTCATTGCTGAATTTTATTCTGGTGATTTTGTATCCTTATTGGAAATAAGAGAACAGAAACACCTAATTTTTTGATCTTCAGCCATGGTAAAAGCTTTCAGAACTTGGTATTTCACCCCAGGATTGGATCCATAGCCCTTTTAAATTTTGGAGTTTCAGAAATTGTGCAGGTGAGTAGGAAAAGCAAATATGAAAGGAAGAAACTCAAATGGAGAGGAGGAAATTATTTTCTTTTCAGAAGGAAGGGAAGGATGAAAAACAATGTAATGAGCATAGGAGAAATATTATAATAGGGTGAAAATGGAGGAGCCAGGTAAGTATTTACACTATTAATTTGTATTTAGTGTTCTGACATGTTATGCTTTATGCTTGCATGGAGAAAAGATTCAGACTTCAGCTTTGTGACTAACTGCTGTGCTGAGCTGTGCTTTGCTCTGTACATTTTTGCTTTAGCACGGTTGCTTCTAAGGAAAGCTTTAAATTGACTTTCAGAGATGACCTGAATCACAAAATGCATTATACTACTAGCAAATGATGACTGCCCCAAATGTTCTGTCTTCCTAAGTTAGCTCTTCAAAAAAACCACTATTAGACATGAAAAATCAAAGCCATTTTTTCCTATATGTTTCTGTTGTTAATTCTAGTCACTAGCATTTGGAGCAGGGCGCAGGCAGGCAGTAATACTTAAGAGTGGCAAAATTTGCATGCAAAATCTAGTTGTAATAATGTTGAAATTGAAAACTGAAATTGCTAATTAATCGTTATTCACCAGCACTAGCAAAGCAAATTAATTCATAACCAAATATAGCCATAGAACAATAGATTACTTACATCAGCTTTCATTACAGGTTAGACATCAGTGTGTGGATTTCATCCATAAGCTGTAATAAAATAAAATAAATTAGAAAATTGGCAAAAAAGTTTAATTCATAAGTTGTTCATTTACGTGTTTAGTTATTCCTTGAGTCCCATGAGTATGTATGGTATTATAGCAGAGTAAATATTTAGGGGAATTATGTACTACTTAAACTGAGCAATTAACTAATATTTCTGTAGTGACTATAACTGGTCTTCATGAATTACCGTGCTAAAAACTTGTTTCTTTTTAAACGTGGTGGTTTGCATCGAGTGCCGTAACTGTCCATCCAAGCAACACTCCAGGGTAACTGATCCCCGAGCTGATGTGCAGCAGTCGCATCCCCTCTAAAACCGCCCCGTGGCTGACTGGGGACACAAAGAGTGAAAATGGGTGGAGCAGGGAGAGGCCTCATGGTGCCAATTCACAAATATTTTTGAAGTCCTAACATCTCCTTTTTTGAAGTCCTAACATCTGCTGATAGAGATAGGTCTACATAAGAATTAAGCTATAAATTGTTTTGTGATGAGGTTCCTTTTCTTGCGCAGTGTCTGTGTCACTGGGCAGCAGTTATTAAAGGCACCCAGTGAAGATATGAATACCTGAAAACTGATATAACTCTAAACGGAAAATGAAATTAAATGCAGTTTTAAATAAGAGACTTCATGCTGTATTTTATAATTAGCCCTTACTGTTATGTTGTTTTGCATTAGTGTTACACTATGTTATGTTACACGACTCTAGAATTGTTTAGATCATATAAACTCTTCAGTGCAAAATAACACTTCAATTGGACCCATATGTAGATTTTAAAGGTGTCTTTTTAGTTGCATGGTAACTGACAACTCTGTGTTGTTCTCATGTAATAGGCAGTATCAGGATGACTATTCTGAAATAGTCATTAATGGAAAACCATGGTATGCATAGGTCTCCAGTGAGGTATGAATTGCACAGTCCCAGGATTATGTCTCTCAGACTTTCCATAATAAGAAAGTGCAGACTGTGAACTGCCCCTTTGGTGTATATTCCAGCCCCCAGATCAGTGCCCAGGGGGAAAGCTCCCTTTCCCATCCTCTTCTCTGATTATTTATGCTTTGGTACAGCAGTTCTGTAGGAGCAGAGTCTTGTTTTAGCGCCTGGGCTGGCAAGCTGCTGAAGGTGGGATGAAGAGGTTGTCCCCACAGACCTGCTCCACACTGAAGCTTCCTGCACAGAGACTGGGCCGTATACTGACTTTAAAACCAGCCCTTCACCCATCTTGTATGTAATTATAGTTCATTTAAAATAACCATTATAATGTAAGTATCTGTCACCATGACACAGGATTTCAGCATTTTTTCACAGCAGTGAAAAACTGTGTTCAGTAACAAATTACTGAAATGTCAGCAGCGCCATTTTAAGTATCAGTTAAATGTGATATTTCCTGAATCAGGTCTTAAATGTTGGGAATGTAGAATCCCAGTGATTACAGCAGATAAACTTAAAGCCCCAGTAGTACATAATTAGCCCTAGCAGAAAAGCAAATTTTCTTTCATTTGGGTCAGACTTCATTTTTGTGCTCAGTATAGTGACCACAAGTAATGTTCAGTAACAAAAAATATTATGCAGCACAAACATGTTCTATGCAGATGAAAGTCATTAGGAAGTTTTCGTTGTGCTGAGTAAAGGAAGTTGAAAATGTGCTTTTTCTCATATTATTTTAATTCAAAAGTTGTTATCCATAAGTATTTAGCTTAAAGATATGCTGCTAGGTTCACAAATACCTAGTGAACCTCACAAAATTAATCACATTTCAAATACGTGATTCAGAGTCTAGGATTCAGATCTTAGGATGGGATGAATCGCCCTCTGGAGGTGCCCGTTTCAGTCTACTGACTTCACAGGAATCCTGCTTTGAACTGACGAGCTCAAGCTAAAAGTGAAGTGAGTGGTCTGTCACCTTAAGAGAGGAATAACTAAGCATTTCGTATCATACTAGGTCTTTTCTGTAGATCTTTCTTTTTAAGAATGGCTGCCTTATTCCTCACTTCTTCTGTCAGTGTTCCTCTTGTACTGTTTCTAAAATGAATAAACACAATTGTTACTGTTGCTATTTCCTGTGTATTTTGTTTTTTCCTGTGCTTTTCAATCTTGTTATCTTTCTCTGTGGGATTTTTGTTTGTTTGTTTGTTTTAGCTACCAAATCTTCTGATGCTTTTCACTTGCTACCTCTCTGACCATCCTACCTTCCATGCTGGGAGTATTGTCCTAACTTCTGATGTGGAAGATTGCTGACACTTTCCTTTGATGCTGATACCAGTATTTTCTGTGAGAGACAGTATTGTAGTGAAGACATAGAAAAAGAAGAATATGGCACTCGTTAATTTTTTATGGTTTTGAGTAGTCAAGAAGTATTGTTCTTCTGCCTTCAATATAAAATGTGCTGCTTTCCTAATGTACTTTTAATTGAAAGATGTTTGTAGAAATGTAAAATCAAATGTCAAGAATATAAAATCCATATTAAAGACATTTAGATTTAACAAAATATAGCATTAGTCTTTATTTTAAAAATCTAGTCCTACATGGCTCACTTGCAAGAAGTGGGAGAGATTTTAAAAGTTGTGGACTGGTGAAGTCTGACTTATTAAAAGGTGAATATTTTCTTCCTCCCAATGTAATATTTTCTTGATTTATACCTATTAAAGATCTCTCCTTCTCTTGAGCTCTCTGTCTTCTCCTTTTTTTGCTCCTTTTGTTAATGTAAATTTCCTATTCCTTTCTGCACTGGACTCTCTTAAGTCTTTTGGTTCAATACCAATCCATTTTTCTCTCATGTGTGCATCCATTTGCCTAAAATATTGCCTTATGCATGATCATATATATTCAATAATATACTTCTAAACACCGTAAGGATCTGCTATTTTAAGACTTCCAGTAAACCAGATAAGAAACTTAACAATTCAGTGACAGCATTTTACGTTTTTTATAACACATAGCATCAAATTATGTTGCCTCCTACATCAATAGAATAACAACTATGGACAGAGAGAAACATTCCTGTAAAAATATAGACTTATGGTACTTGTTCAATATAGGAATGCTAACTTAAAAAGAGCATCTGAATGAAAGCGAGCATACTGCATTTATAAATGTTATGGCAGATGTTTTCAGATTTTGTTTGCAGATAAAGAGAAATGCTAATGGAAAGAGTGCTTTGTATCGATAGTAGTATAAGCAGTTAAAATTTTTAAAAAAAGGACAACTAAAACATGTACACATATAAAATCAGGAGAATTTTTGCAAATCATGCTTTGTTATAGCACAAGCATTAAATAAAAGTTACTGTCTGAGGGGTAGATACCTACATATTTTATTATCTATACTAAATATTCTTTAGCTAATCTGAATTCTTTGGATTTGAGATAGTGCAATAAAAGGAAAGCCAAGTCCACGATAAAACAGAAATAGTGAAGTTCAGAACTTTTCAGTTTAGATGTGTAAAATATGATTCTGAAGCCTCTTCTGATACTTGCAGTAATTTGCAATAACAGTAATAATAGTAACTTACTAGGAGGTGACTGGAGGTGTGGCTAAGAATGTAACTTATGGTGCCCAAATTTTTAAACTAGTGTAGTTACGAGCAGGACATTGCATAATTTTGAGCCCATTAAAAAAGTACCTTCTTTCCCAGATTCATTTACTGAACATGAGGATGGCATTACACACAAGGATTAGAAAGCGGAGAAAATTTAGAGTCTCTAAAGCAGTCACACTGATGATGAGGTTTTGTGTTGTACAGTAGTAGCAGTGTTTTTTTGTTAGAATGAATCAACTGCAACTAATTTTGTAAAAATTAACTATATGAAAATTATCCATAGAAAAAGAAAGAATATTAAAAACTATGTAAATCCCATTAGAGTTTTCTGGGCTATATCCTCAAATGGTATAAATTGGCGTGCATAAAGTTAAGTCACCACTGCTTACTGAAGATTTGGCCTTTCTATTAACTGTATAATACAATAACAGATCCTGAAATAGTCCCTTACTTAATACTTGTATTCATTTTACAGTAGAGTGGTTATGGAATAAGGTCTTACTCATCGTGAGAAATAATACAAGTCTAACAATGGCGTATTATTGTTAGAAGGAAGTGCTTCAAACTGACTTGAATTAGCATAGTTTTAGCAAACGACTTTGGTTTTGAAAGTACTGTATTGGTATTGCTTGTTAAATTACAAAACTATTCCTTGGGTAATCACACTACTAATCTAAAATGTAGAGTTGTAGTTTGAAGATAAAATTATTTTTACACTCAAGTTTATGTTTATTTGATTTGCAATTTTTGAGTGATAATGTCTCGGTTAAAATAACCAGTTAAAATGTCCATCTTTTTCATATATGAAGAACAGTGAGGAAAGCATTGCTGGAAATATTAACAAAACAGGGAAGATTTTTCAGCAAATGAATAAGTGTAACCATAAGGAAACACTTGCAAGAGGACAACAACATTGAGTGACTATTACTACATTCAGACGTGAAAACATACTTCATCTATAAATTCCTGCAGGAAATAATAATGAAAAATTAGGTATTTCTGTTCATAAACACAGCCAAGGTACATGTGGTCTTGAGAGGTGCAATACCACTACAAATTCCATGAAATGTTCTTTGATCACATTACAAACAAGTCTGTCTAAGACATAAGTAGAATATAACTATCTGTTGCTATATAAGGAAGATAAGGTGAGGGAAGCATAATTTATAAAAGAACCACCCTGCTTGCAGATCCTGCAATTCACGTGGCTGGCAGACACAGAAATAATTTCACAAATGAAAATGGAAGACGCAAAATCCATGAAGATTATGTTGAAGGTTTGTTTCATTTGACTTTCTCCAGCATTATCAGGATCTCTATTATTATTATATGTATATACACATATATGTATATTACACATACATATATTGCTATGTATATGAAAATAAATGTGTGAAAAGCTGTAGAAGAGGAATTTGAATTACATGCAAGAAATGTTTCAGAATAGGCTACAGGGGGATATTTTTGTGTAGAACTTAAAACAACTGGAAGAAGTAATGAGAGTTAATTCAGTCCTGGGTCTGATATCGATCAGGAAAAAAAAAGGATAACAGATCTAAAATGAAGACCTTATGAATGTACAATACTTCTGGTTTAATAAAGAGACCAGAAAAAGGGTAAACATATTGTGAAAATCACTGACAGAATGGTAAAGAGTTTGAAGAGTAATAGCAGAAAGCTGGTTCCGCAATAACATTGCAATAGAATAAGAGCAAGATTATGCTGTAAATAAATGTTGAGTGAAGTATAAAGTAGAAGGAAAGAAAATGGAACTGGAAATGGGAACTTTAAGCTTGCCATCATGCGAAGATAAAATAAAACGGAAAGAAAGCTCGGACCGTGTGATGCTATCTGAGAAAGCCTAATTATCCGCTTAGCTACTATAGTTTTGCTAATATAATCTGAAAATATATGAAACTTTGAAAGAAACTCTAAAAAGCAGGTTTTTTTTTCAATTTTCTTCAACATTTAATATTTCTCTTTGTTTCCAATAGAGTAATACTGAATAAGAGGAAATCTGCGATCACTGTCTACATATCATTTATTTGAAAAGATAGTTGAAGAGAGAACAAACAAAAATGATAACTGAAAAAAATAGAAAAGTGTCTGAAAATATGAAGGGGTCCAGATTCTGTACCCTTATTCTGCCCACTGGAGGTAGCGCAAGTAGCCAAGAGCCATTCCAACTCGCAGGCTGAAAATCCTCCTGCCGTGGGGAGGTGACAGTCGGCCGAACACTGGGCTGTCCCTCTCCCACACTGACAGCCTCATCCTTCTGCCAGGGTGAGTAATGGGAGCATGAGAAGGTTCCCGTGCTCTCTACCCATTTTCAGCTGCATTTAATGTCTTAGGTGACATTGGTACTAGAAAACAAAGTGGACTACAGCCTGGTCAAGAGTTGGTAGCAAATGACAGCTCCCGTTCACACGGCTCACCCATCCGCCCTCCTGAAGCAGGGTAGCCTCCTCCCTGGTCCCTCACCCCTGCTCTTCCCCAAATCTTGTTGTGTCTTCACCGGGCGCTTGTTGGCCTGAGCCAAACACATCCCAGGGAGCACGCTGAGAGTGAAATGGCACGGATTATCACATGGGAGAGCTCGAGCACGTGCCTGGGCCCTGTTTAGCTCAGTGGAACAGATGTAACCTTATGAACTGCATCCAGTTGGCAATAATTAAAACCGTACTAGCCTGCTCTAAATTAAAATTGCAGTGGTATGAAAACCGATGATCTATAGGTATCTTTCAGACTACTGTTTCTTGAACAGAAATGTCAATGAATGTATAAATTTGGATGTAATGTGTGACTCTATAAAAAGGAAAGAAAGCCTAGAAAATCTGAAAAATCAGTAAATTAAGAAAGCTGGAGGAGGACAATAAAAGGCAAACCAGTATTTATCTGATGTTGTAGTATTTTTGAAAGGAAACTGGAAAGCCAGTTAGAGGAATGAATATTGTCTTCAAAATAAGCAAGGTTACAATAAAGAAGTCAGTATTTGACCATTTGGGTTAATAGGTTTATTAATAGTTCATTATTAAAATGCTGTTGGGGTCCAACCTATGTAGACCTCCTTGCAGGATAAAAGCCTGAAACACAGTGCATTTGCTTACAGTGTTTTATTCTGAGACGTTTGAGAAGGGCCTGATGCTGAAATGGGCACACTGCAATATAAAATAATGACCTCATCACGCACATGATGGGATAAGTGCTTTACTGAATATTTATACAGATTTCAAAAGGGGATATGCAATAATATCTTGGGATTAACATAAGCTCTGTATTATTTGGACAGTTTTCCAGTGTGTGATGTAATTACTATTAGGTTCCAGGTCATATTTTGACCTTGTGAGGTCACCAGTTATTTTCATGATCGTTTCTAATTTTACAGGTTGTAGAAAAGTATGTGCAGGATGCAAAAAAGGGGGAAATAAAATTACATTCATAGACTACTTTATGACCTGCGATTAACTACTTAAGTCTGAAGACAGAAAATAAAAAGGGAAGGCATAATGTGGCAAGTCAGAAAACGTTGGAATAGAATGCATTAGTATTCAGTTGAATATTGTCTTTTAAGTTACTCAGAGGTAGATAGAGGAAATAAACTGCTCAAATAAAAACTATCTGCAGATTCTGAAAGGCGAGTGCTGAGGATCTCTACTTCCTACTTTGCAAAATTGATGCTTGAAATATCTGTCTAAAGTGTGGTAAACTCAAGAAAGGTATCACAATGCCATTGGGTTTATGCAAGGAAAGCTGTCACTATTTTTGTTAGCATGTTACATTTAAAAATACAAAATTAAGGAGCGGCTAGATCTGTTACACATGGTGCTGTTATAACCATACCTGTAATGCTTGAGGCATTTTGGTATGGTGTCACAGGTAGTTTAAAAGAAAATAAATGCATAACAACATAATGACTCTCCTGAAAACGTGCTAAAGTTACTAAATGTATGTAATCCACAAACAAAGCAATTTTGCGTGCTTCAAATTTTTAGATGTACAATACTGACTAATTTTAAATCTAGTATATAAAGGACATCAACAAAATAAATAAATTGGGCAAGATTTTAGAATGCTGTAGATCAAAGGAAAATAGCCAGAAGTTGAGAAGGAAGGTTGGGAATAGGTGTTTGGAAACAATTCTTAATAGGAAATGATTCTTAATGGAACACTGGGAAGCAAGTAGACCATCGTAACAACTATTCAGCAATAGATTTGCCTATAGATTAAGCAGTGTAATTCGTTTGGAGAATGAGTCCTGCAGAAATGCAGGCAACTTTTCTGGAGGAGCTAACTGGCTATTCTGGCTTTACTGTGTTGCCATCAACCATATGTGCAACACAATGGAGAACTATGTTGGGAAAAATCACTTCTGTAATATGAATGTATTCTTCTGTACCTTCAGCTCACTTTGGCTTCAGTAGTGTTATGTTCTTGCAAATAATAGAAGCTACATTTTTAAAAGCAAAAGAATATCAATGAAAAATGTAAGAAAGTATAATTATATACATGTAGATGGAGAAAAACATAAAGCAAATCCGTCACGTTACGTACCTAGCTGAAAAAAGAGAGAGTTCTTTCTTATAATTACCTCAAAATTTTGACATGCAAATGCTTTATATAAAATTCTAATACTATGATCCCCTCGAGCCTAGTTTTAGAAAATGACATGAAACAACCAACCAAAATATTTGAAGTTGTCCACTTCTCTCTGAATACATTGCGTATTCTAACCAGAACTGCCAGAACTGGTAGTTCCTGCTTTGGGGGAAAAAAGTAATTTTAAGACTTCTATGGAGAGAGGTTCTGGAAAATGTTATGGTGGATAGTGCAGGTACAACTGTCTGCTAGAGACGTGTTCATTAACTGCCTCTGCCTTTATCGCGAATACATTCTGTGCCCATCACTTCTGCTTAAATAATCCCTTGTTGGGGGTTTGCCTCTCTGTGTTTCCCTAGGAAGTGGGGGGAGATAGTTTTTAGGAGCTGCTGGAAGCTAAGTTGTAGTATGGCAAGGAGGAGATGGCTACATCAGAATTTTGGCTGAAAGGTACAGAAATTGTAAAAAGGCTTTTCCGGAGATGGGACCTGGATTGCTCTTAGCAGGAGTGTAGGTTCTGGGGGCCCTTGAGCCTATTTACTCGTGTAGTATATTGAGAACACACCTAGGTATCATGGGATTTGGGTGTTTTGAAGGTGGATAGATTAACTAGATTACAAAGAAGAACTACTAGATTTCAGGAATTCATTATGAAAGTACCCTATGAATAAACTATATGAATATTAAAAAGCAAAACCAAACCATAGAAACCACTTCTTAGAAGACCTTTCATATGTGACTGTGGTGTAGTTGCATAGTCTGTACAAGTGAAGTATGGCAAAGAAGCAGAAAAACTCTGGGCTAGATGTCATAAACTGCTGCCCAGTTTTTCACTTTTTTTTTTTTTTTTTTCTTTCCAAGGAACTAATTTGGAGATTCCTGGGATAAACTATCTCTGGGTAAAAAAAGTAGAGGGACTAGGTTCTCTCAAGGCAGGCATCTGGAAAGAAATGTGAAGAGAGCCAGCCACTGCAGCATTTAGACCTCTTCTTAGTTCGGTTATTATCTTACATCCTCTGTTTTACTTTTCTTGATCCAGTATATTTCCGCTTTATTCAGACAAAACTCTTTGAAAACAATGCAGAATGTGACGTGCTTTTACCACAAACTAATAATTGTGTAATCATCAAAAAGAGACTCCGTACTACAGCTAGCAACATCTTTCTACCTCCATTTCAGCAGACACTATCTGTTTTGAGACAATAGAGATACAGGCTTTAAGTCAAATCTTCCTTCTAATACACTTGATTCTCAAAGAAAACTGGATTTATGTGTGCCTGTCCATCCATCTATCCGTCTGTTTGTTTATTAAGAATATTATAATTCTCGTAGCTGTTAAATGTAAAAACGAAAGTTATAGTATTAGTAAGTAGAAGGCATACAAACCTCGTATTTTATCTGACTCTTTAAAGAAAATAAAAAAATAAGAAGTGAATTATTCTACATTCAAAGAAAATTAAGTGTAATTACTGATTTCAAAAAAAGTTACTGAAGAGATGCACAGATGCATTTTGTTTCAAGGTTCTGTGGGGCCTACTGCTCTGGAGTACCACAAAATTCCAAGTAACATTGATTCTACCTGGTTTTACAGATGAAGCAAAATTGAAGGACGCTCATGCAAAGTAGACAAAATATAAGTCAGTGAATAAAATTGTTGTATCTGTGTGTTAGAATAAAATCTGGAAAAGGAAAATGATTTTCATGTCCAGGCAAAGGTGAATCCATAGGAGAGCACGAGTGAAAAGGTTTTTGGAAAGCAGGATTTATAAGGCACATTTCAAAATCATTGTATTTGTTTAGCCTAGAGAAGACTGGGGAAAATAACCCGACATCTAAAGATTATTGTGAAGAAGATGGTCATCATTTGTCTTTTGTACCCAGTTGTAGAAGGACAAGAACAATTTATCTTAATTTACGGTGAAGAAGAACAGGCTACTTATTTGGAAAATCTTTCTAAGTATCAGGACAGTTAAAGACTGGAACCAGGGTATCTGGCAATGCTGGAGCATCTTCCTCACTGGCAGTTTAGAACAGATTAGACAGAACATTTCTGTCATAACAATGCTCTTACATCTATCTTCTTTCATAATGGTTGGCTCCACTCAGTAAATAATCTGGAATATTAAGAAGTAATTTGAAAAATAAGTTTGAAATGTGGAGATGAAATTGCACGGTCTGAACACATGATAAAGAATCAAAAATGAAAGTATCATTTTTTTGTCAATAGATGTATTCATGTATTTTGTATTCCTTTCCGTATTTTAATTTTCACTTACTTTAATTTTAAGGTTCATATACATATAATTTCTATTTCCAGATTGTCAATAAGGATAAAGCATTTTACCTGTTCATGCAAGCAGTACTATTACTCCGCTTACACTACTTGCTTCTCCAGTCAGGAAGCTGGTTTCAGCATTGTCAATACCTTTTTTCCTTGGCTTCTAATTCTATTTAACACATGCTCTTCACGGATGTATAGCTTTGTAGGTATTTCAGGGAAATATTCTGCATTCAAAACATGTGTAGTTTCTTTTATGTCACATATAGATAACTAGACTTCATTATTTGATAGAGTATCTGAAAAAGTCTGATTCCTAAGCAAAACCAGAACTTTGATGGTACATTTTACTTTCTGTGGTTAACAGCCTATTTTTACTGTGCTAAGTAAAGCCTGTTAGTAATAAAAATGAAACCTAGTATCTATGCTGTGATAATGGAACCCCAAAGTGAAATTAGTTACTGATATTAGAAAGTATCACTTGTATTTCTGCTCCAAACCTCAAGATATTCTATTTTCCTGTACTCAAAAACAAAAGTAAAGAATATGTATGGTTTATGTTACCAACGTTCAAGGCCTTGATTATGATGTCTTTCGGGTATATGTTTTTGTTAGAGCACAAAATAAGTAATGTAAGAGAGCAAGGATATTGAAGGAATAAAGGTCATTCGCCTATTCAGAATACTGACAGAATTCAGTCTATTCAGAATAATGGCTAGCATGTCCTTTCTAAGAAATTCAATTTGAAGGATGATGAGAAAACTGTTTATTACTGTGATAATCTGTTAGCTGCTTAAGGACTTACATATTCATATCAAATAATAATTAAAGTCTTCAAATTAAAGTATTTATCTTCTAGTGGTTTTTCTTGTATTGGGTCTGTGACATGAGGGCTGTGAACATTTGCAAATGGACTTTTATTGTACCTTCTTCCCTCAAATTGTGTTAGAAAGGTTACAATTATTAGAAGCAGCTGTAATAAATATGTGAATAGTGTACAGAGAATCAAGTGACTTTCACTCAGTTAACCTCCCAGAGAAGAAGATCTATGTAAGAGAAGTAGTACCCCTTCATTTTGGAGCTCAGTCTATCTTGTTAACTTGATTTAGAACCAAGGGGTTCCAGTATAACTTTTCTATTTAATACTGTATTTCTTTTCCATTTTTTTTTTTTTTTTAAGAGGAGAAGACATCTACTTAAGCTATTTCAGAATTAACTTAGAAAGAGGCTACCCAAGTCTTAAAACCTTTATAATACAAGCCAGTCTGGAAAAAGATTGTTGTCAAATTGATATATTTAATTTTGGGAGTCTTACTTGCCAACAATAACTGACTGCACTATAACTTTGTTTGCTACAGGGAAAGTATACCGTATGTTAAAATTCCCACAGAACTGTGGAACAAGAATATGAATCACATATCGTTCCACCTTTATATTAATACAGTTTATGCAGAAGAAAAGCAGTGGTCAGAGCAGCTTTTGGAGGAATACATTTAGCAAATAACTAGAATGTTTGACTCACACTTTTTTACAAGGATAGGAAAATATAATTCCTGGATGGAAGTGAAATACTGCTTTAAAAAGGACTCTGCAAGTTGAGTGACTTGACTTGTCATGAAAGCCAAAGAAATAGCTTATGATCCAATATGTTTCGTGAAGAGAGAATAATGGTTCTAAATTGTGAGATGCCTTAATGAATTGAACAAACTGAGAAAAATGCAAAAACTGCTAAGGCTCCTTTTACTTACAGTTGAAATCTAAGGTTGTCTGGTTTTACTTGTCAGAACTTGCTCTTCAACATGTATATTAATTTAATAATTTTTGTAATTGAACATTCACATTTATGTTTATTGTTTGAAGTTATAAAATGCAAACTATATTTTCAGCTTTGCCATTCAATATTTTATTGAACAGTTTATTTTTTTTTCAGACTGAAGAAAATACTTACTTAACCAGAGGGAATTCGTTATGATGAGGAATTTAGTTTTCCTGCATATCTTCAGAGGCCCAATGCAGCTACTGCAGCAAGGTGCCTGTGTCTATTTTGGATAGTATCATACTCAGAAAAATACAGAGCTAATAATACAGAAGGATCAAGCCCCCATTTGCAAAGGTGCCAATGAATTTATCATTTAATAATTTTGAAAATATTGCTTACAGATAAAATAAGGACATTCAGAAACAGAATCATTAAAGGGTAGTTAGGAAGAAAAAGAATACATGCAGTTTGATTAAGTGAGGTAAACAACCATATGTGAGGAAACTGGAATGATATTTATTTAAGTTGGCAGGAGAACGTGTAATTGGAGGTAGAATTGGGAAAACATGGTGTGTAGTTATTCTGAGTTATTCTATTTTAGCAGATTTAATGATGTTTTAAAGTGGTAGTAGTCCCCTTATTTAACATAACTGCAATTGGGCTGGACAAAGTAGTAGAAGCTGTACTTCAGAAAGACAGTCCTGTGGTTGGTGTAGGTTTGAAAGTATAAGCGTTAGCGTATAACAGTGTGGAATTTTTTTGGCCAATTTTGAGAAATAAATAAGAAAATGTCAGAATTGAGAAAATATTTTTTTCTGGAGTACTAGGAAGTGTATTTGTATGTAATTTTGGGCTCTGTTGTGGTGTAGGGTAATGGTATAAAGAGATGATTGCTTTTGTAATGCAATTCATGTGTTAATTTGTATCGTACTTCTATAGTTTTCCATCTAAGCTGGTCAAAGCACAGAGAGTTATTTTAATTGCCTAATTTCTATAAGGTGCATGAATAACACACCTGGGATACTTTTGGCTGCTTTTTTGAGTGGTTGTGTAGATAGATTTCATTGCTGGTGTGTATGTGTCCCATGAGTTCAAGGACAAATTATTTGGACAAGCAGAGTCTGTTAGATAGTATCATCAGACTACTACTTGAAGCACTCTCATGCCCTCTGTCTTTAGGGCATTAAATAGCGACATGAATACAAACGTTAATGGTTTCATTATTTGCATTATATCACCAAGATGGAAATAATGCAGTGTATGTACTGTGTGACTTGCTTAACTTTATATGTAATGGTATAATTGATTTCATGAAGTAAATTAAGTCTCTTTTTGATCATTAGCGAAATACAGCTTGAGTTAACATACTAGATATATCTCTTTAGATATGGATAAAGGAGTCATAAGTCACTGGTGTTTAAGATATTCCCTAGAGCAATTCTTCAGAGACCAACATGTTCCACAATAACATTTCCTTTTTCCAAGAGGAAACATACAGTGAGGGAGGGAGAGAGAAGTCTTCCCTCGAACAGAAATCAATTTATTCCTAAATTCCACAAGTAAAACTACAGTTATGATTGAAGACAATGTCTCTTACTCAGTGTCCTAAAAGCTGTGATTCTGAGCTTCTGGGACACATCCATTACCAGGGTCCACTTGTACTGGTAGGGAAGTCTGATGGAGGCAAGAGGAGCGTGATTCCCAGCACAAGTTGCTGCCCATGCACATAGCAAGGGATAAAAGATTGATCAGCAATATGGCATGTCTTTGATTCATGTATTTTAAAGTCCAGGGCCTGAAAAGGCCTATTTTATTACTTTCATGCTCCCTGCAGGGACCTTGATAGTGACCGGCTTTGTGTTGAGTGCCTTATGTATTTATAGCCCTCATAGTAGTGATTGTATTTTAGTACCGTGTTGTACATAGTGCTCAGTGACTTGTTGGTCTCGTGGCTTTTATCTCTCTTATTGTCTAACAAGCTATCTGTTTTATGAGAAACAATAAACACCAGAAATGGATTCCCTTCTATGATTGCAGAAGCAAATGCACTGTTACAAATCAGTGACAGAGCCTTCTGAATCCACAACTTTACAGGGAAGGTGAGGGGGATAGCAGTTCAGTGTCAACTATCCGTGCCTCAGCACTTTCCTTTGCTATTTCAACTTCAGACTGAAGTTGTATCCATAATCTCCTAACCAATCACTAATCCTCAAGGATTTTCAACTGCCAGTCTGCAAGATGTCTATTTTTACATGAGGGTCCATACAGCAGAGAAAAGACATTAGATTCCTCCTGTGAACACTGAAGTACATTACAGAGTGCTATTACTTCAGTCTTTCTCTTGAACCAAGCAGGAATTTTCTGTTGTGTTTCTCCTGCCTCCTCCCAGAAAAAGTAGCCATCATCACAGCCTGTCTCAGAAGACAGAGAACTGAACTGTAGTACCACAATAGATGATCGATTCAGTTCACACAGGTCTAAAACTATATGATCAATAGTTCTCAGACTTAAAAAACCGGCAACATGGATTTGAAACACTTGGTTATAGTTTTGCTGTTGTACATCATATTATCAACAGCTTTTTTACTTCCCAGAGGAGAGATCCCAGACAGTAACAGTTGGATTAAATCATGTTTTGTTTCCATGTAAATATTTCAGAGTCAGGACCCTCTGCCTTGAACATTTGGTTTTGTTTTTCAGGGACTTACCAAACAAGTGCTGATAGTCAAGGTAATAATTAATTATATGCTTTGTCAACAAGCCGGTGAGGGGCAAGACCATCTTCAGGAACTTTTATGTGACATATGGCTCTGAATTAAGCCAGGCAACCTTTGGAGTTAGATAGAGTTGGTAACGTTAGAGGCTCTGAGCCTTTTTAACCTTCAGCATATCTAACCATTGCCACAGGGACTCAACAGCAATGATCTGTCTTCCAGAGTTACCTTTTTCAAATGAGGACTCCTAAGTGTGCACTTGGTCATAACTGACGCAAATAGATGTCCCGTTCTAACTAGAGGAACGCTGAGAGCTCCTGAAAAAAATGTTTTGTTTACCTGTTTAATAACAGTTTGCCTGCTTTTTTTTTTTACCTTTCTTCGTGTTGTGAAACTTTCAGTACAATCTCTTTGCCTGCTTAGCCAAACATACTCTTCTGAAATAATAATCAGATCCTGCAGCCAAACCCAATATGATTATAGCTGATAGACTGGGCATTGCCTACGTCAAATCTGCTAACAGAAACTATTTTGCAACAGTACAGATCATTTTGTGTCAAATGGAGTCACTTCGAATTACTCACAAACCTAAATGAAAAGACTTTCTGTTTGAGTATTGTAGCATCATCACTCTCCCTTAACCTCCTCTACTTCACTAGTACAGGACTCTTCAATAGCTTTGACACTAACTGGAGTCTACATAATTTCTCTAAAAGAGCATTTTTCTGCAACAGCTGCTCTGCCTGGCTTCTTCTGTACAGGGATATATTATACCTTACCTTGTAGTAAGATTTCTGAAAGACCTTTGTTTATATTTTTACCTAAGAATGGAGACCTGTCTTACCTATCCGTATAATTTTTTACTAATAGAAGCTGGGATTTCCTGCCTGCTTCAGCAATATTCCTGTGCCTGGTAAAACATAGCAGGGAAAATAGGAGTATACTGCGTGGATCACAAATCTCCTACTGAAATAACAGAAAACTCTCACAATCTTCTGCTGTTTTAATTATTATGTTAACTGTGCCTGCTTAAGGTCTACTGCCAAACTCTAGGAACAATGCCCTCTTCCTTTAGAGGAAGCTTGAACTACTTTATCTTCAGTTTTCTACTTCAGTTTTCAGATAAACTTTACATTGATTCCTTGAGCTTTAGTTCTTAGCAGGTCATTTTCTTAGAATGGGTCTGATTTCTGTGGATGGGCAAATTTTCTTCTCTTAATTTCCACTCCCTAGTATTCTTTTAGATTCTGCTTGCAGAAAGGCCGGCAGGGTTTTAAGAGCACAATATGCATGACTGCATCTTTTCCTCTAACGCATCTTCCCTAACAGTGGGAAAGAATGGCTCTCTCAGAATGTGCTCATCTAAGCTTCCATTTCCCCAGGATCTTGGAAGGACTTCTGTGCAATAGCAGCTTCAGCATCTGCCACAGATAGCAGGCAAACTGGTGGTTGATTGGCAGAGCTAAGAAGAAATAGATTTCCAGCACAGGGGCGACAGGCTCTGCTTCAGAGACTTTATTTACAACATCCCTCTAACGCTTCTTCAAAACAGCAATAAACATTTTAAAATCACACGTGAAAAGGATGGATAGGGATCAACTTTTCACCTCTATCAATAAAAAAATGAGAGTGGCAGTAGGCAAGTTCAAAGCAAATAATACAATAATTGTATTGTGTTATAGGCCCATGGGTAATATACTCATGACATTCTTTGCCTAGACAGTATGGATGAAAGAAGTTCATATGGATCTAAGGAGAGGCTGCACAAGACCTTGGAAGAGAGATCTAGTAAAGGTCACTGGCTAGACAAACCACATCAGGCTCAGGAAACACCCCCCGGCTAAAACAAAGTTGGATGCTGGAGCCTATGGGTAATATCAAATGTGCTTGTCCTGGTCCTGTCGTTGTCCAAGAGTGTACCTGGGTGAGAACTGGCCTATGTCTGCTGCTGGAGATTGATAAGTGGGCCAAGTGTATGCCTGACCTGAACCAGTCCGACCTCTCTTGTATTCTTAAAACATGGTTTGTTTATGAATCCCGGCCTATGCACAGTCTTTGCAGAAATGAAACAAATGCTTTCAAGCAGTTTTCCCTCTTTAAATTCAACCAACTAGAACCAACCTTAGTCAGTCCTTCTCTGTTTCTGCACTGTCAGCTTTGCTAACTATGTAGTCTGTGTTATTTCAAAGATTTTATGGCACGTGTTAATGAAATGTCTCTTCCTCATCTCTTTTTCCTCACTTAATCATGCCCTTACCTAAAACAATTTTTCTTCATCTTTATCTCTTTAGAAACTTGTTGCTGCCATTGTAATTTTGAGTAGTGACTTTCCTTGTTCCTTATGCTGGCATTCAGATTCTCTCTACTGCAGAGGGAAAATATTTGAGCCCACCAAAGAAGAGAGGAAGAAAAAAAGAATAGAAAATCTATGGGATATTGTTGTTTCCATCATAGTAATTTGGGAGGAGCAATTTCACTCTAATCCTTGTTAAGTGAATAAATCGAATCCACAGATCTGTAATGCCCAATCTGTAAGTAGTGTTCCAAAATGCAGCAGGCCAGGATCACCACCTTTGGCATTCTCAGAAACAACTTTCCTTCTCTTCCTTTCAGTTTGGGCCATTGTCCTGACAGTGGGTTTATCCTCCTAAGCCACTTAGCAGGGACAAGGAAATTCAATGGGAAGTCTCTATATTTAGCAGAGATTAAGGTGGTCGATGCTTGTGTTCAGTTCCCTGGTAGCTTAAAGTCCTTCCAGTGTTCAGTAGACAGGCACAGGTGAACCCAGCGAGAGCTTGACGAGGAGGGGAGCAGGAAGGGATGGAGAACAAGGGACGATCTAGAGCCCTTCATAGCATCCCTTCACCTCCTGCTGCTCGTAAATCTGCACCTGAACAGGCAGTGCTTTTTAAAAAAAAAAAGCCTCTCCTGTTTGGCATTTTACTTTTAGCACCTCAGGTGTTGAGCAAATGAAGGCAAACCTCTGTGCCAGGGCTCTGTCTCTTTAACTTTGTGTGTACACCAGCAGGCACAGTAGGAACCCATTCTGTTTAGAACATACTATAGCATAAATGCCTGATAAATCGGAAAGGAAGGAATCCACATTTTTTATTACTTGTGTGGCCTCCTGGAATTATTAATGTAGGTTTAATGAGTTCTATATGTACACTTGATTTAAATTAAATGTTTCTATTTTTTAACAAGACCACTTAAAATTAAGTATGGAAGTAGGGCAGCCCATATTAAGGTTACAGTATTTTAAAATTACACAATAAGAATATTGTGCAACACATTGTTTGATGCTGAAGTTTTAGAGAAAGTCAAACCACTGAAGAGGTGGAAGTCACTGGCAGAGCACTTGGAACGATAACCTACAGAATACCGAACCTGCTTCTGATAGCTTTTTTTCTTTCTTTTAATATACTCATCTACTTTATATTAATGGCTAGTATATTCAAAATTGAAAAATCTGCTGGGAGATGAAAAAGCAAGCAATTTCATTTTTTTCTCATCGGGTCCATGAGCAAAAACCATAAGAGGATGAGATGTACTAGTTCTAAGTCTTGAAGGTCATGCTGACCAGAAACAATCACTTAAGTTCACCAACTAACAGTGATTAATCCTTGTTGAATAAATCAGTTTTCAGTGCAACATGTTCTGATAATTTTTTTCTTACATATTATGTACACCTATAGTTATTTAACCGATTAAGTGCTCTTTTGCTACATTTTAATTGAATTCCATCTACACATAGTTTATGAATTATAATTGGAAGACTGAATCATGTGGTAAAGAAAAAACATTGTTTTCTATCATAAAATGTAAAAATTAAGAATCAGAGCTTAGCTATATAGATGATTAAATAAAAATAGTACAGGCATGAAATAACAATTTGGGTAGCAAAAAGAATATTTTGTAAAGACAGTATATTTGGTTGAATAAGGGCCTTTAAAATGAAAAAAAAGGCAAATATAAAATCGTACTAGAACAGACTGTGCAAGACAAGGTCTTTCTCTTTTCTGTTTTAAAAGGCAGTTAGAATTGATAATTTGACTCAGAGACACAAACCAATCCACCCAGTCTGCCGATAACATGCACTTGCAGTTCTGGGTCCTAAACAAACACAATATGGGCCTTGCGAGGGCTTTAGAAAGCCCTGGTTAATAATCAGTTGTCCAGGAGTCCCCTCTGACCCGTGCGGGCCCTCCTTCATCTTGGAACAAAACCCCGGCAGCTGTTGCTTGTACAAACCATCCCGGGGCAGCGACTGCACCCCTTGCGTTGCCTCTGCCTCCCGCAGCCAGGGAAAACCGCGCCTGCGACTTGCCTTCCGAGCAAATTAAAGAAAACTGGGCGGCTGAGCTCCTGAGACCTGCCTCGGAATAAGGTAGAAGGAGATGACCCAGGGTTAGGCGACCCTGACTATCAAGTGTGTTGCTTGACAAATAGTAATTGCTTGACAATTGCTCTAGGCTTGGAAAACATATGTTATCATGTTCGTGCTGTATCCGCTGATAGAGATTGTTTTCATTGCACATACTGGCTGTTTCTAACTCCACTGAACCTACTGATGTGTGAAAACAGAGATAAGTCCAAACTAGAGGTCTCAAACTTGAAAGTCTGAAACTCGAAAGTCTCTCCTTTGTTTGAGTTATTCCTTTTGGCTAGCGGATGTCTGTCTTTAACTCAAGAATCGGCCTATGTCCAGCATCTTTGAAATGCCTTTTTTTTTAAATTATTTTGAATGGTGTCTTTGTTAGAGCTGGAGAAGTTTCAATGAAAGAATATCTCAGTTTTGTGCTTGGTGAAGGCTATTGTGTTAATTATCTCCTTATGTAGGTTTCAGCATTAAGGCTGTTGGACACATTAAAGAGCAGTCCACACTCACAGCTCAGTATATAAGGCAAATACAGAAGTTCAGCATTGATTGCATATTGTATACACTGTAAGAACTTAAATTTTTTGATCTGTAGCATAACAGAACTTCCTTTTGAACTACTGTCTACAGTTACTGTTTCTTCCCCTTTTGGCAAAAGTTTCAGTGATAATATAAACATATGCCTCTTTCAATTGAAGATCTTTTTTCTATGAAATAAAGTTGGTTGGTTGGTTTTTTTTCTGAAAACCTGCTGAGTCTCTCCCTGAAATAATCTTATTGTTTTATATGTTTCTGTATATCTTAACACATGATTGCTTAAGGTATCGAGAAACTTCTCAGTGCAAGAAAAGCTGGTAGAGTTTTTAGGGGCATAGTTTGCTAAAATAAAACAAAGGAAGGGGAGGCAGCATGTGATGTATAGCACTCATATGGACCTAAGTGGTTATAGAGGTGTATGCTTGCTGAATTAAAGAAAAGGCATCAAGATTCTGTTGGGGTCAGTACATGGTCACTCATGAGCTCAGGGTCATAGGTAGAATATTTGTGACATGATTTGCAAGAGAATGCATGGGCTTTGATTCATTTGTTTGCACAGCATCAGAAAATAAATAGGATACTGCTTTCTTATTTGATGACGACTTCAGTCATCTGACTCAGCATCTTCCATTAAACTTCTTTTCTTATCCTTCCCTGCATTTTTGTGTGCCTCTATATTTCCAGCAGGCTCTCCCTCTAGAATGATGAATCTTGCGCATGAGAAAAGGACAGTTTTGCTACTACTTGTAAATTTGTTGTCATATAACTCAACCTACCATTATTTTAATCCTTGCTTTAAAATGAAATGTCTGCCAGTCTGTATGTTGAAATTGTGTATTATTAACAACTACAATAGTAATACCTAGATGTAATATACAGCTTTTCGTCTATAGCTCTCAACTTTTTTTTTTTTTTTTACACCTGGAATGAGCTTCTGTTCTTTTTAAAAGTCACAGAGCCCAGGTAGAAGTGGCTGAGGCAAGATTAAATGGCATTTATACCTTCTCATCGTTGGGCCGCTTGACAGATGCTACCATAACGATAGAGCTCGTCTGGCCTCTGAGTGCCACTGACTCACAGCCCAGCATCTCCACAGCCAGACTTCCCCCATTCCAACAGGAGGAGGCTTCTGGCTTCCTTCCACCCTTCCTACAGAGGGATCCTTCCCTGAGTGAGATGGGAGGCTGTGGGTGCCCCTTCCCAGTCAGGTCTTCGTAGCTAATGTGAAGAGTGTGGACGACTGGTGAGGATTTCAGTCACCACAGTTTTTGCTTCTTTTATATGGAGATATGACGCAGCATGAGAACTCCTTTAAGGGAGATCTTCCTAGCTGGATTAGCCTTTTGACATTCAGTAGGCACTGCTAACGAAGCACCTTGCCTCTGGAACTGTGAATTTTGTATTTTGAAAAGATAAATACACAGGTAGAGAAAATGTTGCTGAACACTTATTTCAGATCTTATGTTATTTTAGACTTTTTATAACCTTAGTATATGTAGCCTTAGGATGTCTTGTAAGCATTATTTTGTCTCTTAGATTCAAGTTTTAATTGTCCCTGTCTTAGAATCGAAAAGCCATTGGTGAAATTCTGAGTACAAGAAAGGATGATGGCCCTTGTTTGAATGCCCATTCCAAACCTTGGCTGAAACACCATCCATCTTCCACCTTGGTACAGACTTAACATCAGCTATATGATTTAACTTGAAATGTCTGTAGTAACAGTAACTAGTAATCCGCACTCAGATGGTGGAATGAAAGAGATAGCAATTATATTCTTTAATGTCTTAATCAATCCAGTTTATTTAAGTGTGTTCAGGAAATTATGCTGTCGCTTAATTTCTTTTTTCGTTTATTTACAGGTCTACTTTACCTGTAGTGCTGAGCTATTGAGATAGTTTGCTTTTTATGGCTTGTGTCAAGCTTGAAGCTTTCAAAACCATGTGTCAAAGGTAAGTTAGCTCAATGATATTCTTATTTGGGTACGTCCCTAAAAATATTGTGTGTTTACAGGGGAGGTTTTCGTCACCTAATTGAAGGCTCAGCACTGTTGATGAGGCACAGTCCTGAGTAAGGGACGTTGTGAAGCAGTAAGCGTTCCCACAGGGAGCTCCGAGAGAGGTTTCTTCGTAGGGCTCTCCAATATACTGAGGGAGTGCGCGTACTGCACCAGCTTTTAAAATAGTGCAACCTGATCCTTTCTTTACAGCTCAAAGGGTGGGGGTGGGGGCAAAGGTGAAAGAATAGTGGTGCAGACCCTCCTTCCCATTTTGGGTCTGATTTTCTCTGATGAGTGAAGAGAGCATTAATTGTGCATGACTGTTACGAGAAAGGACCCTTTACTCTCACCCTTCACAGTTCTTGTGACATAGGCCAGGTTTAGTCTAGTCCATGTTAGCAGAAACTAAGTACACTTACAGGGTTATAATGAGCTTCCCCCTTATTTTCATTTTCCCTCACTGGTATGTAAATCGTTGCTTGTAAGGGATAAAAGTCTGTAGGAGTTACGATACTGAAGTGATTGCACTGATGTGGAGCTCCGTCTAGTTAGCGTGCAGTGTTTATTGCACTGTTTAGTGTTGTAAAACTGAAATGAAATAAACTCCATATCAAAAATAGACTGTCTAATATTTCTCTAACCAACTAACAAAAGTAAAATTTATGAACTAAAGTGAATTACTAAACAAATCTTTACAAACAAGGTTAGACAATGTGCAAGTCAGGAAATCGGTTTGTTGATGTTTCACTTGTTGGTAGGCATTTACAAGCTATCCAGATATAGTAGATGATAGATTTAGCTTGGAAAGACTACCAAAATTAATATTTAGTCAGTAGTTGTGACAGCCAATCAGTACACTGTCATACAGTGGAATCTTTGTGAAATTTATTCTTTTATAAGAAAGGATGTTCATGCACATACTATGTTCAGCTAGAAACAAGAATATTAAGAGTCCTGAAAAAGTACAGTGATTTCAATATTGTTTTGCCAACTAGTGTTGCCTGGTCTTCAGCATATTTATTTTTTGCTTTTTTGTGCACTGTAAAGGGCATATTTTCATCTGATGAACTACTGCTGATTTCCTAATTTCCATTCATCTTTTACCAAAGATTTATTTGTAGCTGTAATCCATGCTGAGAGCACTTTTTAAATCTGTGACAGGTGTGTCCTGTGTACCCATTATGTACACATTTTAAAGTAGTGCCCTGATGAGCTAATTTCATCTATATATATATAGTATGAGACTGTTAACTGTACATGTAAAAATATTCATGAAAATCACTAGAGTACTTTAAAGTATTCTGAAAAATATATTACTTTTTATGAAGCATTAATGCCAAACTTTAAAACAGTTCAATTAGACATCCCGTGGTATAGCTAGAGGATAGGACTCAGAATCCAGAAGTAGGTTCAAGAGAAGGAACTGGGGAAAACCATACTTCTCATTTCCAGATACTAGAAATGATACCTGCATAAAGCTTTCTCCAAGAACGCTATCAGTCTTCAGTTAGAGGGGCCATGACATTACTATCTAGCTGCTGGAAGAAAGAGAGAGTTTTCTTTCCCACTTTCCATAAAACACCAGTTACTATAAAAGGATAGATGGAGCTGTGCTGCTTTCTTCCTGTACCTCTGGCTCTATTTTTAAAAGCTTTTTTCCTCCCCCTGTATCTTACCCATTGTGAATACCTCCTGAGCTTTCCTGCTGTTAATAGTTTTGTCGTATGAGTCCAACAATATAAAATGGACATTTCAGATAACTCAAGAGCTGGGTACAGGCCTCTAAAAAGCAGTAACTGGACTTGCAGTCTTGTTAGTTATGCATGGCTGCTGCTCGTTAAAGTGCTGCTGTTGTGCAAAAGCTGAAACACTGGAACTGCCTGCTTGCAGAACCAGGACCACTATGCTGTCTATATCCGTCAAATTTCCAAATGTGAGATAGTAACACCCTTTACAACTGAAAAGATAGAAATGTGTTTTAAGTTTTGAACAAAAGCAGTAGAAATTCATAGCGTAGGCCCTTATGGCCACCAGAGAAAACTGCTTGCTATCATTGGGAATTATGAGGCTGCGCTTTTTAAAAGAACTCGGGGAGCTACAAAATTGTATTCAAAACATAAAAAGTATCAGACACCAAACGGTAGAGTCAAAATGGTCACAGATACAGCACTACAGAAGAAGCTGACCAATAATCTTTTTCAAGAGTGAAAAGGGAAAGGAGTGGTCATTCAGATAATCATATGCTAAATTACTCATTTATGCAATTCAGGTAATCGAAAGTAAAGCAGGCCTACATAAATCAATGATAAACAAGCTATGTTTTATAAAACAAGACAAACAAGTAAGAATCTTGGTCTTGCAGACCTACAAAGCCTTTGTATTGTAGCATAAAATTAAGTAAAAACTACAACCTCCCAGTGAGTTAGTATAGTTTCACTTTTCTTTATACTCTAGTAACCCAACTCTATTCTCCGATGCTTTTTGATCGTTAAACCAGAAGGGGCTATTAATGTGAGGAGATATATATGTGTGTGTGCACATATATGTATATGTACCTCCTTCCTGAGTGGATTAATTTAAGACATATATGTAATACAGAGAAAATATGCTCCTGTTTTATTTGCTGAACACTAATACTTTACATGTGGGATAATGAATTAACATTTATCATCTCTGAGAGTGTGACAGATCTGCAGAACAACTAATACTGATCCCAAGGCCAGAATTCAAGAGCGAAACAGGTTTGAGGTACACGGGAACTTAGCTCACGGTGATGGGATTTGGCTCCAGTTTCTGTGCCATAGTCTGTAAGCCATGTCCCTACCCAAGCTGCTTTTCCAACCCACCGAATACATCTACCCACCTTTTATTTTCAGAAAACGGATAGTGTTGGGATGTGCTTTATACAGTTGCCACTTTGATCCCTTTCTGTGACAAGCTCCAGAGCTGCAGCATCAGCCTGGCAGCAGCACTTGAGCTCCAAGTGCAGCAGAACTAGGGAGCCCTCCAGGAGCCAGTTACAGCCCCCGGTCACTGGCCAGCCTGTTGCCTGTAGAAGTCAGCATGCTGAAGTTGACATTGATGCCTCAAGGGACTAGCTACCAGCTAAACAAAACTGGAGCACAGGGCTAGCCAAGCATAGATTCTCTGTGACCCTGTGTCAGGACCTGTGATCCTGTTGTAAAAGCCAGCTATGTTACCTCCTTGCCCCCTGAGACTCCCAGGGAATCCCCAAATAAATGAGGAGGGGAGTTATTTACACCTCCTTTGTGTCTTCGTCCCAATCTTTTTGTTTGTTTGTTTGTTTATGAAACCAAGAAGTGATGGAATAGTTTAAAAAGATATATTTGTTCCCTTATGAACGCTTACTACAACAAAGCATGAATAATTTGCCTCATTAATTATAGATAGTGGAAAATGTGTAAGTATCTATGTGGTTAAAGAAGTGAGCGTACTGTCATTGACAGTATGAAAACTGTTGTGTACAGCCTGGAAAGGCAAACGTATTTGAATATTACTGGTGGGTTAGAATATTAAGAAGTCAGGAGACTATAAAGTCTAACTATTAAATATACCGAGGGCAGAAATGCTCATTTGCTTGTGCAGAGGAAATAGAGCAAAGATACACCACAGCAGAGCAAGCTAGCAGGACAAAGGAGATACTATTGACTCATTCCAGACTGCCGACTTAGCAGCTCAACTTTGTTTCCTTTTAACTTTTGTAACAGTAGGAGCTCAAAGCTTCTCAGTCTATTTTCTGCACAAATAGAAACACCCAGACTTCAAAAAGTAGTACACTTTGAAGAAACCCAAACCATTAACACATTAAAAACTGTGTGTACTACTAAACAGGGCTTCACGGTTACTTGCATTTTGCAGTGAGTAGATGCTGATGTTTTAGGCATAATAATTTTACACTGCTGCATTCTGGCAAACAATTCTCGACAAGTATCAGTTTGTAAAACACTTTTTGTTAGTTTTAGTGTGATACAGATTTATTGACTTTGCAGTGGGTAAGTACTACTTCAATATTTTCACAGACTGAGTAAAAAACCTCACTTTTCCTCCCCCAGTAGCATATTGCAACAAGTTTGTAACCCTGTAACACTACACTTGTAACACTGGGGAAAGCATACGATATGTGAAATTTAGATTTTTGTCCTCAGCGCTTTAATCTATTTCCCACTACAAAAACCCCCACCAACACCACCAACAAAACCCCATCTTTTTATTGTCCACTCTGGACAATTAAGTGTTCAAGGCCATCACTAGGACAGCTTCTACGCTCACGTTTTCCCTGTGCCAGACCCCACCAGGGGCATGTTCCCGGGCAGGAGACCAGCTCCTCGCGTCCCAGCTTGCTCCTAAGCGGGTGCCCAAGACTTAAGAGAGCGGTTTAACTTCAGAGATATCCCCCGCTTACAAGTACACTTCGCCTCTCTCACCAAGAAATCGCTCCTCGAGCGTACAGTATGCTCTTAAAACGTCATAAAACGTCACAAACGCAAATTAATCGGCATCATGTAAACCAGCCCAATGCTAGAGCGTGTACATTTGATTTAACTGTTGAAGTATTCAGTCTTGGGCTCGGCTCCCCAACCCCCCCATGCTCACGGCTCCGGTCCCCGTGGCGGTGGGGGGGGGGAAATGCGGGCGGGGCTCCCGCGTCCTGCCTTGGCGTCGGGGGCCGCGCCACCCCCCGTTGGCATGGCGGGCTGTCACTCAGGCGACGTCACAATACGCCTGTGTGAGCGCTGTAAACACTCGGGCGGGCGTGTGTGTGTGTGAGTGTCGCGGGGGCGCGCCTTCCCCCCCCCCCCACCCCAGCCCCCCGGCGTAAGCCCGATCCGGGGGGGGAGGCGCGCCCCCGCTTGTTTCCCTGCGCGCATGGTAGCGGCACGAAAGGTAGCATCACTGGAGCAGGGATGATGTAATTCTCCCTCCGGCCAGTAACTGCCTGCGCTTGCACCGATCCGACTGGCAAACGGGAGCGGGGGGGGGGGGGTGGTTTTACTCGTATCAGCATCTCCTGACCGCGCAAACCCCCCTTTAAACGCCGCTCCGCTCGTCCGTTCCCCCCCCTCCGCCTCCCCGCGGCGCGGAGGAGGGATAGGGGTTGGGGCGGGGAGCGGAGCGGGGGAGCCCCGCGTCGTGTGTGCAGGGTAAACACGCCGGTGAGCGCCGCGCCGGCGGTAAACAAGTCTAAGGTGCCCTCCGCCGCACGGCAACTTGCTGCGGGCGGGGACTGCCCCCCCCGCGCACACACACACACTTCCCTTTAACAAAAGCCCGTTTAATATCAGAGTCAGCTTTTGTTCGGCGGGCAGCGGCAACCGTCCCCTCTCCTGATCACTTTATTTCACCGGTTCCCCCTCCTCCCAAATCCACGGGTCCCCCACGCCCCGTCCCCCGTGCGCGCATCCCCACTTGCTCCGTGGCTCTTTTCCCCTCCAAACCCCCCCAGTCCCCGGAGCGCCTGATGCCTCCTGCCCGCTCTCCGGAGCAGCAAGCAGGTAGGCGAGCAGGCAGGGCCCCCCCGTTTCCCTCCCCCTTGAAAAGGCAGTAGCTAAGTGGCACTTACTGTCAGAAGAGGAGAGGGGGGAAGCCCTTCTTTCGGTGCAAAAGCAAAAAAGCCACTCGCAGGACGTTGCCAGCACAGGAGACAGCGAGAAAAAAAAAATATAAATAATCTTCCAGTAGCGTGTGTGTGTGAGGGGAGGAGGGAGGATTCGCCTTTTAACCGGAGAAAAATAAAATCAAAAAATAACCAGCCCACCCCCCACTCGGTTGCCTTTTTTTGTGCAGTTTCAGCAAAGCTGCGAGGAAGTTGGTCCTTTTGTTCCACTATTTATAGATTGCGTCAACATTGCGAAAAGGAGAAGGCGGAGCGGTGGCACTTACTCCTCGCCGCGGGGGGGGGGATTGGAGGGGGGTGGGGGTGAAGATATCGGGGTGGAAAGGCGGGACACACACACACACACACACACACACACACAAGCCCGGGGTATACAAGCGACCTCAGCGCTCTCCCCACCCGCAGCCGCCTGGAGCACGGGGGGAACCGGGCGGTGCGGCGGCGGGGAGAACCGCGCTGCTTCCCCGAGCGGCTGCCGCCGCACAGCACCGCCCCGCGGGCGGCGAGGCGAGGAGCGCCGAACCGAGCGGCGGGGCCCCGGGCCCCGCCGCTCGGTTCGGCGCTCCTCGCCTCGCCGGTATTTTCCACCTTCACCCCCACTCCGCGGTGCGCCTCCATTCCCCCCGGTAGAACCTGTTGCGACCCCTCGGTTGAAAGCTCCCAGGGCAGGTGCACACACTGTCCAGCTCCGTTTTCTTTCCGAGGTGGCCGAAGGGTTAATTCGGGGAGCCGAGGGGAAAACATTTTAAAACCCGGGGATCGTGAAAGTTAGAAGTCTCTCCTCTTTCGCCACCCGTGAGGAAGGCGGGGGGCTTGAAGGGGTGGGGGAAACCGGCGCTTTTCTGGCCGAAGGCCAATGTTTCTAAAGTGAATGTAAACAAAGAAAACTGCAAACACCAGAGGAGGGCCTTCCACCGCCGCCAAGGCTGGGGAACGTGTTACCAAACGGGTGCCGAGCTTTTCCTACCCCCCGTTTCCCTCTTCATCCTCAGTGCCCACGATCACCCCGGCCACCGCCCTCGGGTGCCGCGGGACGGGGGGAGCTTTCCGCCGGCGGGGACGGCGCAGGGTAGCAAACCTCAAAAAAAAAAAAAAAAAAAAAAAGGCTGCTTTTTAAAATTTGCTTTCAACTCGTTGGGGTTTTTTTGTTGTTTGGTTTTGGGGTTTTTTGGGGGGGTGGTTTTTTTTTTTTTTTTTTGAGAGCGAGGGCTCGCCCCTCCCGCCCCCGGAGGCAGAGCCGCCGTGTCCCGAGCGGGCGGAGGCCGGGACCGGGCTTGCCCGAGCCTGCCGGGCGCTCCCGGCTGCGGCCTCGGGGTTGCGTGGAGCTGCTGGTAACGTGCTCGGGGAAACATTCGCGGAACTCCTGCTCCGTTGGCAAAACCTTCTGTGTTTAGGCGGGGAAATCCTCGCTCGCTCGCACCGAGGCCGGCGGGGTGTCACTGCGGGGTTAGAGAGGAGCTGAAGGGAAGGAGGAAGGCTGGAGGCGTGTGTGGCCGTGACACCGGTTGTGTGATCGCTCTAAAAACACCCGTGATGGACACGCGAGCGATGTGAAATCCAGCCGTCGGACTGGGCGAGGTTTGGAATTTTTTTTCCCCCGCTCCTCACTGTCGTGAAATCTATGGGCGGATGATTTTCCCTCTTAGTTATGCTTCGTGACAACGGATGCCTTCCCGATGATTATTTTTCTGGGGGAGAGTGCGAGTCCCTCGGAAAATCTCCCGCCCCGCCCCAGCCCACGCACGGCCCCTGCTTGCTGGGACGCTGGGGAGCTCAGGTAATGGTTGAGGAAAGCTCCAAGTGAATAAAATAAAATCCGTTACTGTGGTTCCTTTCCTGACCCGTTCCCTGATCCCGGGCTTTCCTTCTTCTCTACAACTTTGTGCTTCTCAGCGAGGTCGCCGTCCCACTTCGCTGCTCTTGCGACGGAACACGAAGCTTGCTCATCCTCCGTGAGCTCTCCGTGGGGACTGTGGATACTCTTTTGCTGCTCTGCTGTGGTTAAAACAAAATAAAAATAGAAAATAATAAAGAAGAAAAAAGAAAATAACGAAAACCACCTAGTTCCAAGGCAAACAGTGTTCGGTGTCACTTAAAAGACGGATGGTCTTTCGTGTACAAAACCCTTGGCAAAAGTGAACTCTTTTAACAGCCCTTTAACTGGTGGTGTAAAAATTGACTGGTGGTGGAAAGTAGTAAGTAGTGGTAATAAAGAATAGATCCAAACTACCAACCGTGAATAAGCCTTCCTGGAAGGAGTTGAGAACTGGATAGAGAGTAGGGACAGGCAATTCGCTTGCTGCTTCTCTGAAAATTTAGAAGAAAATGGGAGTGTGACGCGCTGGCACAATTTTTTTAAAACACGCCTCTGAGACAAAAGATTAAAAAAAAAAAAAAAAAGAAGAGTAGCATTGCGGTGTAATTGGATGAAGGAAGATAAAAGCGAGAGATGAAAGGTGCGAGCACTGAGGAGCCGGCACGGCTGCCCCCAGCGCTGCCCGCTTCGCCGCAGCCCCACCGCCCGGAGCCGGGGGCTGAACTTCGGCAGAAGCCACGGCGTTCGGAAATGTCGCAACAGCACTTTGGAAGTCTCTAAAGAAAAGCTGAATTGTTCGAACTTAGGTAACTTAAGGAAACTCGTTATGACCTACATTGCTTTTTCTGAGTCAGTAGCCGCAGCCCCGGCGGGTCCGGCCGCGCTCCCGCAGCCGCCGCGCACCCCGCGGGCGGAGCCGCCCCCGCCGCCCCCCTCCCCCGCCGCCGCCCGGGCTCGCTGCTCCACGGGTTTACAAATAAACTCGCCTGGATCGAGACAGTTTCACTTCTGCGTCAGGAATGCCTCTGCGTTCTTTTTTTCTTTTTTTTTTCTTTTTTTTCCCAGGTTTGCGGACAGAGCACTTTGCCTGCTTCTGTGGTGGTTTAGCGGCTGGTTTGTGTGGGGGAAAGCTAATTTAAGCGGAGGACAAGGGGTTTTTTTTCCAAGTTTTTAAGAGCTGTACTATATTTTCCGAAGAGGTACCGATTGCTTCCTGCACCGGGCAAGACATGCCTTGTAGGGAAAAGTTCCTATGTGTTGCACACTGCTTTGCTCTTCAGATAGACAAGGAAACTCTGCAATTCAAAAGCTTACCAACAGCTTTCCATATTATTTCTGTAATGTAATATAAAAGTAGCAACGATTAAGCTCCAAATGTTCACATTCTGAAGACTCATAGTTTAATCCAGTTTGCAGCGAGCTCGGACAGTTACACCGACCCTTTGTAAAACGCAAGGTCAGCATCAGTGGGAGAACCAAGAATATTTTAACATCTTAATGAAAGTAATCTATGCGCAAAGGTTACCGCATCACCCCAGCCGGGCAAGGGACTGGGAAAATCAGCCAGTCCGCTTTCTTTTATGTTCAAAATTACTAAAGAGTCGGGATGAAATGACCTCAAAAAACTCCGCCTTTCGAAAAGAAGCCTTCGGTGTCTCTCCCTTGCCCCCCGCCGCTCCCCCGCGATTCTCACTTTTTATTTATCGACACGCCGTTGACATCAGCAACCAAACTGAAACGAGAAAAAGCAGCTCCAAATGCCTGGATTTTCCGGTCAGGCGTTTACTGGGTTTGCACGCTGCTCCGAGTGCTGCTTTTGGTAGTATTATCATGATCACTGATATATTTTTGCAAACGTTCAGTATCTTATTGGCCAACTACAGCAACTCACTGCATTTCAATATGGGACAGAGACAACAAATCCAAATTTCTTTATTTTTTTAAAAAAGAAACTTTCACAGCAGTGGTGGGGAGTTGATTAGATGCTCTGTACTAACAACTTTTAGCAGTTCTGCGTTTCCTGCAATACTGAGATTTCAGTCTCCCTTCTTAAGAAAAATAGCGAAATTTGGAGATAGCGATCGAAAGCAGCTCCCCGTGCCCCTAAGCAGCCAGTGGGGCAGGAAAACGCCAGCTCTGATTTTGGGGATCGGGGAAGAGTTTTTTCTCGGTGGGGAGGTGACATCTCTCCCAGCCCCGTTTCCCCACCAGATGAGTTTGCAGCTGGACACGGGGGGACGTCCCCACTGTCTCACCGTGGGGACGAGCAGCCACCTCCGCTCTGTGCTTGGCGGGCGCTGCCAACCATCCCCACAGAAAGTCAGCGCCTGCCTGATTTTATTTTACAAAGAACCCCCAAAATTCCCCCGTGGTGTCACGGAAAGAGCGCGGTGGTAACCGCTGCTTTCACAGCTCTCCTTGCTCACAAGCCCCAAATGTCAAAGGCAGGGGAAAAAGCATTTGTGCTTAGGGAGGAAAAAAAAAATCAGACATAGCTGGGGAGGAGAGGGGTGTGAGGGAGGAGGGGGTGAGAAGGGTTCCGGCTGTGCTGGAGCTGACACGGTGCGTTTCCACTTCCATCGAAGCGGGAGCGACTCCAGCATCCCGCTCCGGGGTCTCGCTCTCTTCCCCGGCGCTTTGCTCGGGTGTTGTGCGGGAGTCCCGCGGCTCCCCCGGTGCCGCAGCCCCCGCGCCCTGCGGGGCAGCCCCGGGACCTGCCGGCCTCCCCCTGCCCCTCGCTCGGACGCCTCCGGAGGGCTTGGGCAGCCCCGCAGGGGGGTCGAGGGCAGGCGGCAGAGCCCCCTCCCTTCCTCCAAACCGCTCTCCGTGCGGTCAAGCCCACAGAATGGGCTCGAAAAGCGAGACTTTGGGAGACCTGTGGAGAGAGTGGACGTGATCTGCGCGTCAAAGCGAAGCTGAAGGATCAGGAGCCGCAGTTAGCACCACTCACTTCTACCGAGATTTTGAGACTTTTTTTTTTTTTTTCGGTCTGGAAACTTTTCAATCTAGAGCTGCGTAATTTCGTAATTAGTTTTTCAGACACCGTTGTCTATATCCAGCGCGTGCGACCAGGTTGTTAAAAGACTGGATGTTTTTTGCTCGCGCCAACTGGATTTCTGCAAGACTTAATTAACCCCGTGCGCCTCATCACGTTTCTTTTACCGAACAAACTAGCTATTTGAGCAGCCTGCGGTCAGCTCGGTGCTGCTCTGCATTGCAGGGCTGAAAGGTACGATGCAATGTTCTCAAAGTGATTGTAGACTTTCAGGATATTACTGAGGTTAAATGAAAGTCCCGGGGTGGTAAGAGCAAAAAACTGGTAGCTGTCCAAGAACAAAATCGTTATTTTTAATTGAGTCGAGTTGGATTTTTTTTTCCCTCTCTTTTTCTTTCCTAGCGTAGCTGCAAAGTATCTTTCTTTGTGTAATTAATGGAGGCTTTAAAACGTGCTCGTCACGACTGACTGGCGGGAGGATACATATAGCAAATAATGACAACCCTTAGCGAAAGAAATGCGGTGACCTGGGTTTGGATAGCGGTGTCCCAGCAACGATTTGTGTTTTCCTGTTTGATTTTTTCTTTTTTTGCCTGTTCTTCTTCTTCTTCTTTTTTTTTTTTTTTTAACTTTAATTATTTCAGAGCTGTGGCCAAGAACAGAGGGTGTTATTTCAGAAATACCCTCCGTGACCCCCGAGCCACCCCTGGCCGGAGAGAGGCTGCCGGACACCGGGGCCGGGAGCACGGGGATCTCATTTTCTAGCCGCAAATGTTAAATTTCTCTCTCCTTTTCGTTCCCCAGTTCAAAGATTTGGCTGATAATAACCAAATCTCTGTATGACCGCTCGCTTTCCTGCCAGGCTCAACATCCAGCTCATCCCCTCGATGTCAGGTTTCCGAGCGTCCCGTTCTCGGACACTCTTTTTCTCAGAGATGTCCCGAAGCCCATATTTTTATGTGTCCTCCCTCCCTCTGCCGCCCCGGTGGCACTGAGGCTACCAGTTTTGTCTCTTGTCAAACTTCGCTTAGATTTGGGTGTAAATTCAGGCAGTTTGAGCTCTACAGACGACTACGTTATCTTCCTATTTGGCATAATTAAATTAAGCGATTTTAAATCTCGTCGTTACGAACACCAAATGCAAATACTCGGCATCTTGAGTGTCTGCTGGTACTTTTATTTCTCCCGGCACATGAGGAGTTATTTAGCATATAGAAAGAAGCGAAGAATCACCTCCTTTTAGCAGGTCAAACGGTGCAATTTATCAAAGAAAGTTCAGAGAGGCGGAAGACGCTGGAATATCGCTGTAAAAAGGCAGCAACAACTGTGGTTTTGGTGTTGTTTTTTTTTTTTGTCCCCAAGTTTAACCGCCTTCTGGATTTGAGATAGCCGCTTCTTCTTGCTTGTTTACTTGTCCGGGGAAGGTACTGAGTTCCGAGGGGCCCGATCCTGCTCCCGGGGCAGTTGCCGGCGAGGTGGTGGCGGGGTCGGTGCCGGAGCGGGGGTCACGTCCACACTCAGGTCTTGGTCAGGCGAAGCGGTGCGGAGGAGCCGCTGGCAGCCCCTTGCGGATCTGCCTCCCGGACTGGTTTTGGCTTTCGGGAAAATGAGTAGTTACTGTAAAACGTTCAAATTGCTCCGATGGAAACTTTTCCGGTGTATTGGAAATACGTAATGACAGGAACGATAATGACACAACTTTGAAAAGTAACTTCTGACTCCCTGAAAAGCAAGAAAAAAAAAAAACTTTCAGGACCTGGTAGTTAATGATAGTCATTTCCATCCCGCTTCGCTGAAACCAAACCGCGTGTGTTTGAGGGAGTTTCAGACTTTCCGTTTCCATCACCCGCGGAGAGCAGGGGAGCCCTCCTTGACCCACCGCCTGTCCCGTGGTCCACGGGCACCGCCGAGTCGCCGGCCCCCTTGCCCGCAGGTTTCCTCGGGGGGGCAGCGGGCGAACCTCCCGGCAGCGGGGTCTCCCTGCCGCCGCTATTCGTTTTTCCCCGCGGTGCCCGTGCCTCCTTGGCCGCCCTGGGCAAGGCAGAGGGCCCGGGGACCGCCGGACGGGCACAGCCACCGCTTCCACCTGCGCTGCGCTCCCCAGCCGGGACGAGCTGTTCTGCAGCGCTGCAAATACTTTCAAGTCATTAGTGCTTCTTAGTTGCCTTTTTTTTTTTTTTCAAATTGTTTCTCTGCTTTCTCTACACCAGCCTCTTATCTTTTTCTCGCAGATACTCGAGCCAGTGAAACCAGTGGGTGTGCAGGCAGTTGCGGCAGCCCGGAGATCTCGCTTTTTTCCCCTCTCTCCGCTAAAAGCTACAGTTAAAATGCTGGCAGCGTGGTGATTCGTTTCCAGCTGCTGCTGCTGGTCAGTATTTACCACCAGACAGTCATTTATCTCCCGAGTTCAGCTTATGATTTTTTTTGTCCGGAAGGGAAATGCAAAAGAAATTTGTCTTCGGCCATTTTCTGTAAACTTGACAGCTCGAGCTGCGGTTTTGTCCGTGCTCGGACTTTCCTGGGAGAGCTGAAGCGTTGCTGGCGTTTCCCGGTGCACGGTAACTTTGCAAACACTACAGCTGGGCTGCAAAGCAACTTGTGGGTCCCCATCGACAGAGCCCCCGGCTCCTTTTCCCGTCTGTGCCTCTGAGGCAATGGCCGTAACCTGTCCCGGGCCACGATTAACCCTTTTCGTGGCCCTGGGACTGTCACCGAGGGGTGCACTCGCCGAGTGCCTCCGTTTCGTGCCGGCCGGCCGGAACACGGGGGGTGACCCTCGCCCTAAGGCAGCCCGGGGGACGCACCGGAGGAAGATGGATACCCGCGGAGGAGCTGTGGCAGTGCTGAGACAGTCCGGGACTGTGCTGGGAAAGTCTGGGACAGCGCTGGGACAGTCTATGACTGTGCTCGGACAGTGCTAGAACAGCTGGGACAGTGCTGGGGTAACCTGAGACTGTCCTAGGACAGTTAGAACAATGCTGGGACATTCTGTGACAGTGCTGGGACAAAGCTGGGGCAGGGTGGGACTGTCCTGAGACAGCTAGGATAGTGCTGGGACATCGTGGGATAGTGCTGGGACAGCTTGGAACTATGTTGGAACTATGCTGGCACAATACTGGAAGAGTTGGGACAGTGCTGGGACAGTTAGGATAGTGCTGGGACATCCTGGGATGGTGCTGGGACTGCTTGGGATTGTGCTGGGACGGTGCTTGGAGAGGGCAGCGCCAGTAGGAGCGAGCAGCCGAGCCGGGTCGGGGGGAGGCAGGGATGGGGGATCCCCGGCCTCGGCTTCCCCCGCTCCTAGCGGGGAGCCCACCGGGGACACCCTCGACCCCGGGGTCCTGGCCCGCCTGCCCACGCCGGGCTTCCCGGCGGCACCGCGGCTTCTGGGCGGCCGGTGCGGGAGGTCGGAGCGGGGCCGGCCCGGCCTGCGGAGCTGGTCCGGGGCTCTCCGGGCAGCTCTCCCAGGGCTCCTGGCAGCCAGCCGCCGCCTCTGGCCGTGCTCTCCGATAATACGGGGATGCCGTGCTGCGGCGTTCAACGTGTCCGCGTTCCCGCATCTCTTCCATGTAAAAATCAACGTCTAGCCCAGAGCTCGGAGAAACGGCCGATAACAACCCATTCTGGTTTCTCTACAGCTGCACCCAATGCACCTGGTGCTTTCCTCTCTCGTTATTGGTTTGTTGTGTTGGTTTTGGTTTTGTTTTTCTTTTCTTTCCCCTCTGCCGGGCACACGGGGCGGCCGCCCCCCGCTCCCACAACTCCAGCCCGCCCAGAGCGGCACTACCGATGGTTCCCCATAGCCCGGCGGCGACCCGACGTGCTACTCACAGACCTCCTTCTGCCCGTCCGTTTGTCGCGGCAGAGTCGGACCCGTTGGGTGGAAACTGAAGGGCAAATGACAAAAATAAAAATCTGCCGTAAACATTAAAAAAAAAGAAATAAAGGTAGACTTATGTTTGCATCTCAGCCGTGGCCTTTCAGAGCTCCCAAGCAAGCTGAAAGCTGCTGGAGTACTTCATGTAGCTGAGAGTGTGGGACGACGTTTCCAGGAGAATAATTTAGACTTATTATATATAGTCATATCAAAGACATCAATACTTGTCTATTGAAATTGAAAATTATTTGCACTCTGAAATGCCGCTGGCTCTGAAAAAGTGTTTTCTTCATTACTTTTGCTTAGAGATATAAAATGCTGTCCTTCCTTGGCCATGGGCATTTAGCGGGCCAAGTTCGTTAAAGATGTGTGTTTTGTGCAATCCCACAGGACAACTTTAATCGCTGGTGAAATGTTATTTGACTTGGCAATGTAACAGTGGGGATTTGACTCATCAAGATGTAAATTAAGAGTACATAGAGAAAAAAAATGTTTCTCCGCATACATCTGAATGTATATGTCCTCATTTTGATAGATTAATTAGTATTACTTCTCAGTCATAAATTAATAAGTGCTCTTGGGGGAATTCAGGGAAGAGTAACCAAAATGATTAGTGTACTAAAGGGCTAATATATGGAGAAGCATTGTTCAATATCTGTAATGTGTGTCTGTGTAGATAGAAATGAAAGTAGTTTGGGTAACGAAATGTGTGTGTTTGTGGCCGAGGAGATTTGCAACGTGCAAATGCAAAGTACTGCTTCTGCCGCAGTGCTCAGTTGCCTAGAATTCAAACTGGTTTTGGGTTGTTGCTTCAAGGTATGCAAACTCTAGCCAGAAATGAGACTTCAGAAGCTTCACAGGCCTGGCCTGTTTCATCACCTAACTCTGCGTGACTTAATGTGCATGTTTGCCACTCTTCTGAGAGTCCAGACTTTCTCACGTATTTCACAGCAAATTGAAGCACTTGATTTGGGACTTCGTATCCTACCTTAGAGGCTAGGGCCCTGAAATCTGGATATAATAGCACTAGCATATAGGTACTGTACCGGTTATGTCTCCTTTTTCCTTATATTGCAGTCATTCTTCCCCACAAAGAAACAAAAAGATGTTGGAGAAAACACCTGAAGGAGAAGAATGTGTCCTCAGGATTAGCATTTCTTCACTTTAATAGGTATTTTTATATTTTTAAAAATCAGCTGTTGCACCTGTTCTTGTTTGTATGTTGCCTACCTGGCTTATAAGCTTACTTGGGTAAGATCATGTTTGGGGAGTCCAGAAATGACCTAACTCAGAGCAATTCTGTATACTGACTTACAGTGATTATAGACAGTTATAGCATGCTTATAAAATGTGATAGTCATGTCATAGGCATGATGGCTCAAGGATATCAACAAGACATTAAAATGATAAAATTTATATGCAAAGGAAGTCTTTTTAGGTACTAAAAGCAAGTCAGTGTAAAATGGTACTCAGAAAGTGTTTGCTCATCACAAAATAGTTACCTTATTTTAGTAAATGCAGCTCACCTTTTATTACAGCTAAAGTGAGTGGCTCAACTATGTGTGACACTACAAAAACTATAACTAAGTTAACACATCAAGACATCTTTGTAGAGACCCTTGATTTCCAGATGTTTTATACAACCATTTCTAGTACACATCAGCTATCTCTGATACAGATTTCAGGAAACAGACCAGCAACACCTAATTCACTGCCCAGAAGTATGTTTAGTTCAGAAACTTCGACAAAGCTTTCCACATGAGAGTCTTATCCATCTGAGAGCATCTTGAATTATTTGGTGCTTGGTTAGCTCAGATGGAGCCGTAAGCCTGGATCCCCAAATGTCATCTGGGATCCTCGGACATCTGACTCCTGTTTAAATATTTCTTGTTGGGTAGTAGGAGGTAAGTATCTGAGTAGCTTTAGATTTTGAGCCTCATTTTTTTCTTAGGCATTGTATCAAAGATCTCTCATTGCACCTGTAAATGTACACTTACTAGAAAGTAACCCTGGACAAGAATATTCCTGCTTCTAATGCAGGGATTTCAGCTGTTCTGATCTAGTGTCCTGCTCTTCCCTGTTAGAGAACTGAGCTCCATTTTGTAATTGGCAGGAGGTGAGAGCACTATAGAAATAAATCTCTTACTTCCTGAGAACAGGAGAGAAGCATCAGTGTGTTGAAAGGGTACTTAGAGCCTCCAAGGTCAATCCCATACAAGTTCGTTTGGAAGGAAAAAGAAGAAATCTCAGATACAGTGGAAGAAATTATGGGAGGGAGAAAGTGGGAAACAGTGGGGTGGGAGGCACAGCAAGATCGAGAAGAGGGACGCAAGTGCCTGAGGTAGCCAGGGTCACGTATAAACCAATGTATATAACCGGGCAACTTACATAACACTCTCAAAACTCATATTGTAAAAAATATGACAACAGAAAGAATCATAGTTGAGGGACATTCTTACAAGTATGGATAGGCGGAAGTTTTGTGCTTGCCTTTGGTAGAAACTACTTTAGTTTCAGCTGCGTTAGAACCATTCATGAATGCAGAGCCACTCAGAAGGACTTCTCCAAGAGCAGCTATTATGCCTTGATAATAATTTTGAGGAAGAGCTGACTTTTCATTGCTGTCATCATTAAAATAGTTATTTTCATTACATTTATTCATTTATTTTTACATTTGGATGGCTACTGCAAGAGCAGGTATGGTATATAACGTATGTCTGACTGACTGGCCTATCTGAACATCTCAGGAACATCTCAGTTGCTTGCCCACCTCATGCCAGGTTTGGGCTTCATGTGGGCTCCCAAAGCTCAGCAGTCTGTGGGACAATCAAAGGCTTCCTATCAGGCAGGAAGCAATCTGGACAGGGGCATTCCCAGGTCAACAAATGCCTTCCCAGAAACTCTCACTGAGGAATTATAATGCATAGCCCTCTGCCTGAATGTGTTTTATCACGCAGAAGGCAATTAGATGGAAATAGTTGAAAATACATAGGTTATTGATATCACATGGGTATGCATGCTCATTGTATCATCTGACTGAAGAATTTTAACCAGGCTAATTAGCATAATTATGTTTTTTAGCAGTAGCTCTAAACATTCTCCTGCCAGAATTGCTGCCTTCAAAGACCTTTCTAGAATACATATGTGCACTTGCCACCTTATTACAAAAGCTGTCTACCAGGAAAGTTTGTGTTTGTCTCTGCTTCTTCCTTTTGGAGCCCTAGATCTCTGAGGGAGGAAAACAATCGTGTCCTGAAAACCCCCTGAAGTTTGTACTTGATATTTTAACTTCCCCTTGCAAGGCAGCTGCTGCATTTGCACGTGTGGGAATCTGGTGAGCCATACAATCTTAGGCTGAGGATTTCTATTCACTAGGGATTAGCTGAACTGTTTTCCTAAATCAGTCACCAGATCTGGATTCCAAATTAACAAAGTGGTGCTGAGCAATAATGTAGACTCTAGGTAGCAGCTTTGCAAATTTATTCAATGAAAGCATTATAAAAGCTGGCTGTCTAACTGCCGTAGCTTTAGTGCAGTGAACTCTGAGAACCAGCGGACTTACTGAATTTATAACAAGTAAAGAGCTCAAGGTTCTTTCAGTGCCAAGGATGCTGAATGAGAAATGCTGGTCTTTGCACAATTGCTCTAAATACAACTACTCACAACAAATAGTTTAGAAGATGCAGAATGAGTGTATCCTAGAAAACTGTTAGAAGGGACCTCAGAGGTCATTGAACCTCTACCTATGCCCTGATGACCCTCTATCTTTCTGTCTTTTCTGTTTGTCTAGCCTGTTCATAAAGACATCCAGGGATGGAGATTTCACACCCCCCATGCAATCTATGCCAGTGTTTAACCAGCCTTCATGGTGGAAGCCTTTTCTTGGCATGTTTTCCATAGTCATGTGTAGACTAAACCATGCCAGTCCTTTTGCTTTTTTTCATAGGGTTCAGTTTCTTTTTTTTTTTTTCTTACTTTTATTTTACCTCTGACAGTTCATATCTCTCTCTTCGCAAGTCAGTTCAATTTCTCTTTTACCATGTCTCAAACCAGACTCAGTATTCCAGCTAAGACTTTGCTGCTGCTGAGGGAACAGACAACCCAAGTCTCCTAAAGGCTCTCTTACTCTTTATGTGTCCCACTGTGGGGTTTGCTTTTTTTAATTTTATTTTTTAATGGAAGCAGCAAAGCTGATTATATCCTTGCTGTGCTCCCCTACCTCCTTTCTCTGGGGATGCTCTCTTACAAATTTTTTGCCTAGCCTTTATTTGTGCAGTGTGAAAGTGCAGGACATTGCATATGTCCCTGTTGATCCGCCACCTATTTTTAAGACTATTTCTCCAATATGTCAAGATAATCTGAATTTCAGTCCTGTCTTTCAGTGAGCTGGCAGCCTCTATTAGCAATCATCTGCAGTAATTAATAAGCTTATTTTATCTTCCCTCATTCAGGTTGTTAATGGAAATAATGAGAAGCCTCATATTTAGCACAGATTCCTGGGGAATCCCACTTGTTACATACTTCCATTTCAATAACTAACCATTGATAAATGCTTCTAGTGAATGTTTTCCCAGCCAGTTTGTACTCATCCTATACTAGTTTCCTCTAAACTGTGTTTCTCTGTCTTAGGTAGAAGAATGTCAGTGTCAAAAACAGTCAAGATATGACACCTCCTGCTTCTCCCATCTGTTATCCTGTTGCAGAAGGAAACCAGATTAGTATGTCACCACCTAGTCTTATCCAGAAAAGACTACATACATACTTAATTCAATTTACAAGGCCTGGAACAGCGGTTCCCAAACCATGGGCTCAAGCGAAGGCACTGCCTATGAGGACAGGCACCAACCTGACTGAAATCAAACTGGAGAAGTGGGGCTGACAAGCTGAAGTACGTCTGCCAGGGTTAATGTGGTGTCGCAGTCTGGGCAGTGGGGCTGCTGGAGCGACCTGATGGGAGACACTGCCCTAGAGCCTTTTTCCACCCGTCTTTTCTACAGGTGAGTGTAGTGTCTTGAGACACTAGTGTTTGAGCCAAGTGACACTCAGATGCTATTGGTAGCAAAAGAAAAAGAACACAGATGGATCTCTGGAACACACCAAAAGAAAAAAAAATTACTTTTGTTCGGGTATGTAGTGAAAATGTACTGAAAATATCCTACACAGGCACAGGGGAAATACAACACGCAGCCAGAGATCTGAAACCTACAGTCATTAACTTGATCGCACTCAGCAGGACATGCCAAGATGAAACAAATATTAGGGAAAATTTGATACGCGTTAATATAATTTATCTTGAGAGGTGTACATTGTAAACCATGTCACATCACACTTTTTTATAGTCAGAAGAGAGGAGTAGGTACTGTAAGTATGTAATTCATCTAACCTGTTTTAAAGAGCAGTTGCAGCCAGAAATAGCCGCTTGTGTAGAGCATGATCTGAAAGGTCAGAGGTAGACATCTGTATTTTAGATGTTTAATGTTAAGTTATGCAATTTTTGCTTTTTGTGTCAGGTGCATAACGAATCACTTCTGGTCTCTATTCATCATTATGAAAAGAAAGGCAAAATCTCCACATTGAGTATGCCCTGTTGATCTGTATTTTAGGAAAGCTTGATATCAGCAGGGCACTGTTTAAATATACAGCATCCAAATACCTCCTATTATTACCCCATATGTAATAATGAGCTTTTTATCTGCTGGATTTCTCACTTCTCTCATAACTTGTTGCCTAGTTAAGAACTGCAGGTTTAGGTCGAGCCTCTCCTAGCCCTGAAAAACCTGGAAGAAGAAGGAAGGCTTCATGGCTCGCGTGGCGGGGTTCCTATTAAGCAACTGCGACTGTCAGAGTTCTTGGCATCCAAGTGTCCCGTCTGTGAGGCCCAGAAGTTAGTCTCGATAGATTTCTAATGCAGATTTACCAAATAGTATTAAGCACCTGTGAGGATACTTATCCAGAGTTTAAATCCAACATAATTTTACTTCGCTTCGTTGATCCAGATTAATTTTCTCGAAGCGCTTTGTGTAGACAAATCCTGAGCATGTCTTTGACCTGGTAACACAACTAAACTAAACTGTCTGTGCTGTTAATACAATATCTGTGGATCCACATGGTGAGTGTCACTGATGGAGTTCCAGAAGACAGTGCCTGACCCGGAGCCACTGGCTTCTACATTGCTACTTGAGGGGCTATAGAAGCCAAAAATGGCATGGGGATTTTATTGTAATCTGATAGATCTCATGACCTTGCTAATTTATAAGGTCATGAATGTTGAAGTCTGGTAGTACGTGTGACTACTCTTTCAGGCTTGGTATATAAAAGCTCAGTGTGCTGAACAACAGTTTTCAAGGGGGTTTTCTCAAGGCACAGAGAAGAACGGTCGTATGTATCCAACTATAACAGTATGCAGAGCATGGGACACTCCATTTTCGGCAGACTTTTCCCCCAGAGTTCTATGATGCAGATAAGACTGTCTGTCCTGAAGCTGAATTGGGAAATTCAACTGAGTTCTAAAGCTGGGTAAAAACTCTCAAGAAATAGATAACAATAACAAGGCAATTGCAGAAAGGAAGAGGCACAGGCAGGTGAAGCCCACACAGATGTAAAAGAACAGTTGGCTTTAAAATGTTAATTCCCATTTATACGTCTTCAACTCCTGAACATTGCTTTGCTGGAAGGCTCTGTAGTATTGCCATAGACCCCGCAGAAGTTGTGGGTATATGCTTGGGCCATCTAGATCAAATTACAAGGTATTTTTTCCACCCTGGGCACAAGATCATTGAAATATTATATCAGAAAATTGCATTAATTCAGCACAAATGATTGGCATGGTTTCTGATCTATCTTAGAAGATTATGAAGTTGCAGTTTTCATGGTGATCCCCTAACCCATCTGTTTTGAAAAGGTCAAAGAATGAGATCATACATTTAGGTCTGTGTTAACATTATTCTGTAAGGAAGTCACTGAAGAAAACGAAAATGATCTTTACATATGACAGAGACAATACCGCTACATTCTTTCAGGTTTTCTGTGGTATCTTTGTTTCAGGGATTTTACAGGCAACTTTAAAAGATACAAAAATACTTCATGAAATTGCATGCACAGTTTTATATCACTATTTGCTATGTAATATGCATATATTTACTATACAAAGTAATTAATGTGGCTGTAAGTGCAAGACTGCTTTTTATACATTAAAATGATTAAATTCCTCAGTTTGTATTTCCAGATTTGATAATAATGTAGTTATGCATTTCTTTTAATTTGCAAGGGTTACTCCCATCCTCCTCTGATAGATAAGACAGGAGAACTGGTGACAACTGACATGGAGAAGGCTGAAGTGCTCAAGAATTTTTTTTCTTCAGTTTTCAATGGTAATCTTGGGGGTGTTGGTTGAGGACAAACTCAACATGACCTGACAATGTGTGCTTGCAGCTCAGAAAGCCAACTGTATCCTGGGCTGCATCAAAAGAAGCATGACCAGCAGGTCAAGGGAGGTGATTCTGCCTCTCCAAGCCACTCTCGTGAGACCGTACCTGGAGTACTGTGTTCAGCTCTGGAGGCCCTGACATAAGAAGGACATGGACCTGTTGGAGCAAGCAGAGAAGGGCCATGAAGATGATCAGAGGGCTGGAGCACCTCTCCTATGAAGACAGGATGACAGAGTTGGAGTCGTTCAGCCTGAAGAAGAGAAGGCTCTGGGGAGACCTTATAGCAGCCTTCAGGTACCTAAAGGGGATCTACAAGGAAGATGGAGAGGGATGTTTTACAGGGACATGTAGTGATAGGACAATGAGTAATGGCTTTAATCTGAAAGAGGGTAGATTTAGATTAGATTCAAAGAAGAAATTCTTCACCATGAGGGTGGTGAGGCTCTGGAACAGGTTGCCCAGAGAAGTTGTGGATGCCTTATCCCTGGAAACGTTCAAGGCCAGGTTGGATGGGGCTTTGAGCAACCTGGTCTAGTGGAAGATGTCCCTGCCCATGGCAGGGGGGTTGGAACTAGATGATCTTTAAGGTCCCTTCCAACCCAAACCATTCTATGATTCTATGATTCTGTGATCTCTCTTCCCACATATCTCAAGCCCCTGAACTTCAAGGCAGGGACTGGAAGGATGAAGTCCCTTCCATTGTTAGTGAAGATCACGTTTGAGACCACCTGAGGAACCTGAACATGTATAAGTCTGTGGGACCCAAAGAGATGCACAGCAGGGTCCTGAGGGAATTGGCTGATATATTTGCCAAGCTACTCCATCATATCTGAAAAATCATGGCAGTCAGGCAAAATTCCCTGTGACTGGAAAAAAGGAGATGTTGCACCCATTTTTAAAAAGGGTGAAAAGGAGGACCTCTGGGAACTACCGGCCAGTCAGCCTCACCTCTATGCTCTTTAAGATCATGGAGCAGATCCTGCTGGAAGATATGTTAAAACACATGTAAGACAGGGAGGTGATTAGAGAGAACCAACAAGGCTTCACCAGGGGCAAATCTTGCCTGACTATTTTAGTGGCCTTGTACAATGCAGTGTCTGCATCAGTGGACAAGGGAATAGCTACAGATATCATCTACCTGGACTTTTGTAAGTCCTTTGATACAATCCCCCACACCATTCTTACCTCTCAATTGGAGAGATATGGGTGTGATGCATGGGCTGTTGGATAAGGATCTGGCTGGTAAAGTCAATTGCTCAATGTTCGAGTGGAAACCAGTAACGAGTGGTATCCCTCAAGGGTCCGTACTGGGACAAATACTATTTGATGTCTTCACCAATGATGTAGACAGTGAGATTGAGTGTACCCTCAGAAAGTTTTCAGATGACACCAAGCTGAGCAATGCAGTTGATTTGCTAGAAGATGAAAGTAGCCACTGCCCATGGTGGGAGGATTGGACTAGATGATCTTTAAAGGTCTCTTCCAACCCAAAGTATTCTATGATCTATTTTTAAAGTGTGGCTATTTAAAATATAATGTTTTTGTCTTGAGAACAGATCAATATTATGGCTGGTGTTATTTAAAAGAATGACATAAGTCAGTGTGTCTAATTCTGTATATGACACACTGTTATAGTCAAAGGCAAGTCATATTTTTGCTTCTGTATCTCTAAAATGGGTCATTATCACAGAATTCTAGAAATCAGTGCTACAGCAGATCCAAAGTCATCTACTCCTTCCCTCTGATCAGAGCAGAATTAAATATACCTACATACTCCTTAACAGATATTTGACTAACCTGCTTTCCAAGATCTCCAAGAATGGAGCTTTCAGAACCTTTCAAGATAGTTCATTCCAGTGTTCAATCATTTTAGAAAGTCATCCTTTTTGTCATATACAAGTTATATGTACAAGCTTGATCTGTAACCTGAATCTCGTTTGCTGTAATTTAAGCCCATTGCTACCTCTTCTCGATCTTGACTTGAAATGGTTTGAGAATAACTTATTTTTCTTGACCTCCAGCCATTCTTGCAGCTTTACTTTTATTTTCCATCTTTCCTGATGTGCAGTGCCCAAAACTGGATGTGATGTAACCTGTGCCAAACAGAGTGGAAGGATTCTTTCATATGCCTTGTCAGGTGTACATCCCATTATATTATGACTGCTTTTTTCGTAATTAAATGACACTGTTGATTAATCTTCAGTTTATTCAGCTTCAATCCTAAGGTATTTTTCTGACAACTGCTCCTTAGCCTATCATCTCCCACCCTTCATATGAAGCCTAAGTATAGAGCTTTATCTTGTCTCAGTAGAACTGCCTCCTATTATTTTCAGATCATTTCTCCATTTTGTTAAGATCTTTTAGTTCATTACCGAGCTAGTCTGGAATATTCACCCATCTGCTAGTGAGAGTTGTGAGGCCTCAGAGAGATTTTAGATATTTACCCTTGGGGTAAATGTAGGTGTCCACGTGTGAGTTGGGTGTCTAAATGCGCTTTGTAGTCAAACTAGTCAGTAGAATCAATGGAGCTTAGAGACAATTCATCTCACTCTTATGTAGATATCTACATTTGGTCAGCTGACATTCATTGTACCCTTCATCATTAATTAATGTGAATTCATGTAAACATATCAAAGGAGGTCTGTAGGCCTACTCTAGCTTGGAAAACAATATGAGATAACATAATAAAGCTCTCTGAGAAAGACTTTACAGCAATTTTATAGCTCGTGTAGTAGGAACTGGAAGCAGGAGCCCCAATTACGCCTTCCTTTCTCATCTCTTTGTTCACTTGGAACAGCTCTGCCTCTCACCTGCCTACTCCTAGTTTTTAATTATGAAAATATTATGGAGGAATCTTGTTATAAAGCAAGATTAAAAGCTTATTTTTCTCTGAGTCTGTTAAATCACAGAACATATACTTTATCTGTACAGGACTCCATCCAAGGGTGAAAAGCAGCCCTAAACTCTGTAAATTTCTGCCTTTTGGTTCCTTGGTGAAGAAGTAGATAAGCTCTAGTGTTTGCTTGGTACTTGGTTATATTATTTTGGGATAGTTTGTTACTACTGTACTTAATATAAGAGTTGCCTTTGTTTTTCTTTTGTTAGATGTTTCTTTGTGTTGGATGGCAAATAAAATAGTAGCTAATATACGTGCAGTTTCTTTTAATGGTCACCTTTACGAAATTCCCAGGATTTAAGCTGTATGTGGAAGAAGTATGACACGGTGGCCATAATCTATGTTTTTCTCTCGAGAAATAGGCCACATTCTTTCCAAATGTGCAGTTTGTCATTCACTGTGAATGCCCAGAGAAGACTTGGGAGTCAAAATTGTTCGTCTTTGTAGTATGGAAGACTGTGATGATATTGTCATGTTTTAGGTGCATCTGTGCCATAAAGCTTTTCTGAAATGCAGATGTCTAGGATAGGATTCTTCTAAACTAAAGGTAGATGTCTGCAATACAGATGTTTGTATCTAAGCATGTCACCTTAGGTAACATTTATGGTTAATGGAGAGGAGTAGGTAATTCTGGGAAATTATTTATCTGACTCGTTTTTGCCATTTCCTTTATGATGAGAAGAACCAAAAGTTAGAAGTATCTGTTTCTCTCCTCTAGTGTCCTGTGACTGACTGGGCTGAGCCATCAGCTACACCCACGACCAGTGTTTCCAGAAGACCAGTATGGTAGCAGCAGTCAGCTGTCACTGAGGCACAAAGAGAAATGGAGGGACAGTTCTTAGCTCACCTTTCCATCACCTTCATTGATACCGGACAAAAAAGGACACACAACACTGAGGCCAACTGAGCCAGTGCATTGCAGCTGGCACTGCAGCAGGCAGTGGAGGTTGAACTCTCAGAAGCAAAAGTGTAATTAATTTTAGTTTTCAGATCTTCAGTATCTTCCCAGTCACTGATAAAACCAACATTTTCAAGGGACATAATGTCCCAATATTTTTGTCTGATACTATATCTCTTCCTTCTGCCCCTGGTAATGTTGATGTTCTCAGATGATATCTCTGGGCTAGAGTCATTCTAGGAGTGACAAAAAAACATATTTATAGGGAGAAAGTCCTCTCGTTGGCTTTCCATTTGGCTACAGGAAGTATTTTTCATCATAGGTTGCGGTGTGGAGCTACAATCCAGCCAGTCCTCCTGGTGTCTTTGTTGTCAGGAAAAAATAATCTATCAAAGCCCATTTAGAGGGAACTTCAGCCAGACGCTTATGAGTGCTGATTCTTTGTTATTTTCTTATTAGGTGGTTCCTAGGTTTCTAAAGGTCTTGACATACATTCTCTACCAATAAGAAAAAATCCCTCCTCATGAGATTTAAGCATGTTGCTTTTATCTTTAATGGAGCCGTGTTTGAGCATCTGTCATCATGTTCACTAAATCATCTGTCAATGAAATCCACATTTTTAGTAGCCATTATCTCAGCTCAGGGATAAATAAAGTTCTAGCTTTTATGTCTAATCCTCCATATTATTTTCAGGTGTATAGGATAGCACTGAGGCCACATCTTAAATTTATTCTAAAGGTGGTTTCAGATTTCTAATTAATCAGTATATCCACTTCCCAATATTTTTTCCCATGACCCAGTTCACTGATAGAAGGATCAAAATACTGATCCTTCTTGAATGTACTGCCTTAGCCAGACAAAGCTCTTCTGCAAATTTGTGATGCTCTTTGGTCTCAAACAGGCTTTGTTGTTCAGGATCAAATCTGAAGAGATGTAGCATCAACTTCAAACTGATCGTAAATTAGTTAGCAGAATTTATCAGAGCCACATTGGATGTTATCAAATTAGATCCACCAACCCATCTCAAGGCATGTACAACTAGAGCACAAGGTTCCGCCACAGCACGTGCTGGCAGAGTTCCAGTAGCTGAGGGCTGTAGAGACACGGTGTGATCACTGATACTCACATTTACGAAGCAGTAGTCATGCTGGTAGCACAAAGGCTTGAAGGACACTGATTCTTCAGCCTTTGTTCCAGGAGTACTGCATCCAGTTCTGGGCTCCCCAGTTTAAGAAGGACAGGGAATTACTGGAGGGAGTGCAGCAGCGGCTACAAAGATGATGAGGGGTCTGGAACATCTTTCTTATGAGGAAAGACTGAGAGAGCTGGGTCTGTTCAGCCTAGAGAAGAGAAGGCTGAGAGGGGATCTCATCAATGTTCATAAATATCTCAAGGGTGGATGTCAAGAGGATGGTACCAGACTCCTTTCAGCGGTGCTCAACCATAGGATGAGGGGCGACGGGCACAGACTGAAGCACAGGAGGTTCCATCTGAATATGAGGAGAAACTTCTTCTCAGTGAGGGTGCCAGAGCACTGGAGCAGGCTGCCTGGAGAGATTGTGAAGTCTCCTTCTCTGGAGACATTCAAAACCCGCCTGGACACCTTCCTGTGCAATCTGCTCTGGGTGAACCTGCTTTAGCGGATGGGTTGGACTAGGTGATGTCCAGAGGTCTCTTCCAACCCAAACCATTCTGTGATTCTGTGAATAGCTTGCAGTTACTGGTGTGATTGCACTCCTAATGAAACACCCAGAAAGAATTCCACAGGTGCCAAAACTTGGAGAAAGAAGAGTGGTTGCCTTTGTCACTGTAATTCTTTTATATGTTCTTTGTATGTAGCTCCCACAACTGGCCCTTATGTTCCCCAGGTGGAAGGCTTGTTGTGTGGACTGAGATCCAACTAAGAACTCCATTGTGAGCCCTTTACATGCTTGTGGGAGGAAAGCCAGAGGTGAGCAGGTTGTGCACACACCTTGTTGTGGACACATAGCAACATTAGAAACATTTGAATTCTTATGCAGAAGAGACAGATCCACTTAGAGTGGGTTTTACCCACATAAAGTGTCCTGAAGTACATAGCTATTACAAGGTTAGTGACCCTCTGTATTGTTCCTTGATGTGAAACATGGTGCTATATCTTTGCCGGGTATTCTCATTGTTATTATTATTAGCAGCAAAGAACCTATGGTTGCTAACATTGTTACTAAGAGTCACGAGTTTTTTCATAGGAATTAGACCTCATTAGAAATCAGAAGCAGGATTTGTTTTGTGTGCTGCTAAATTTTCTTTATTAAACCCAGTGATATATATCAAGATTACATGCCAACCCACAGAAGTCCTTCAGAGTTGTTATTTTAAACCTGTATCAATGAACAGTTTATTCTGAAGCCTTTCAAATGTGTATGCATATACATTATATACATAACATATATACTTTATATATGTATATGTAGTGACAAAGCAAGTAGTTTAATGCATTTTATGGGTCCAGCCTGGAGTTCTGCATACATGAACTTGTGTGTGGTCAAGGAGGCTTGCATATTTTTGAACTCTGAGTTGGCCTAATAAAAGATATCAGACTACAGTGCTTGCTTTGTCAATCCTGTTTTGCTAGTTCAAAATGACTTGCAAGATTAATTTTCAATTTTTAACATAAAAACCAAGAAAAAGAAGTGTTTACTTACTGCAAGGAGTTGATTCCGTGTTAATGATCCTGAAGGAGGCTTGTACACAAGGTATAGATTGTTGCCAATTTGATGTATATTCATGTTACAGAACATGAAAATGTCAAGTTATACCATCTTGAGGATTTTGTTTTTATAAGTAGGATTGGTTAGAAAAACCTTTAAGTAATCATACTGTGTGTTTGATGGTGGAAATTAGTATGAATGTTTCTGGCAGTGGAATGATGTGATGTGGTTATGCGTTTCTGTTTTCACTGCCTGCTCAATATTGGCCTTTTACAAATACAGATTACCATGTCGATGGAAGGAATTTACAGCTTTGGCCCCCTTGTCTCACTCTGTGTTACAGCACCTTTTTTGTACTTTATGTTACGTGTCCTCCACACTGTATTTTTCTGACACAAAAAGGAAAAGTCTGTGGACTGAGGTCCTGAAAACATGTGAGCTTTACTATTTAATTGGATGAAATGAGTATAATTTCCCACTTACCTTGATTTCCTGTGGGGTGAAAATCTTGCTCCTCTGAAATCAGCAGCAAACTTTCGGGTGCGTACAACAGGATGGAGAGTTCATCAGTGATCCCTCATCATTTAGTGATGTTGCACACTAGAAGCTCAGAAAAAAACAGCCTCTTAATAATGACAGTAGAAAGAATGCTTTAAAAAAATCAGGATTTAGAACTGACAAATAAAATCCATAAATAAAATTCAAGCTGAATACAAAAGCTGTATGTATGATATGTTTAATATTGTTAGTTTTGGGACCTCACAGCCCGGATAGTTAGAGCTGCAAGATCCGTTTGTGTTCTGTGGGCTGTTACTCTACATCCCGTACTTACCTCATCTTGTGGGCAAGGAGCTGCTTGCTCTGACTTCATGGAATTGCAGCTGTATTTGTGGAGTGCTCTCGTCCTTTGGCACTCCCTCCCCTGTACATTAATAGGGTTTGAATGCACCAGCATTTTCTCTGGAAGCAAACTTCAAAATTCATCTTTAATCCTGATGCAATGCATATTCAGATTTTTTTCTTTTCCTGGAGTTTAGTTCCACAGGAAAACATACTTGACTGATGCTCCCACCAGCCAGCTGTGGTTTATAACAATAATTAACAGTAAGATACTGCAGCAGAAATAGGGAGTAGAGAAATGCAATCCAGCAGCTTCAGTTATGTAGTTCTGTTCATTTCTACAGATTCCAAAGTACTTAAAAAACAATATTACAGGCAGGATGGGCAGCTCTGCCCATGAGGAAGGTTTCCTAATGCTTCCTGTTAGAAGATTCTGGTTTCATTTTTTTCAGAGCTTTGCCAAGCTTAATGTATTTAGGCTGAATTTATTTTTATCCAAGGTCAATGCCTAGTGGTTTTTTTTTTTCCTTTTTAAAAAAATTTTTGAATTGAAAAGTGAGTGAACTATTTATAAGAAGAAGGCTAGTAAAAATTATGGTTTTCTGCTAATGTAAAAAAAAATCGGACTCCTGTATTTTAAAAGGTTTTGGAGCAAAGACAGACCTTTCTCTGCTGTTGAATCAGGCATGTGCCTTTTGCCGTCCTCACAAAGCCTTTCAAATTTGGTCAACTGTTTCAAGACGTGGAAAAAAACATGGTTACCAAATATTCCATAGAGATTTACTAAAGCCTAACAGCAAATATTTCCTGAGATTTCATCTCCTCCGCCTCGCACAGCTCCTTCCCGTGATCAGACTTTCCATACACCGTCCTCACAGGATGACTGAGCAGCCACTAGCTGGGTGCACCAGAGGCCAAACCAGAGGCAACCGCTATAGTGTTGTCCCTGGGAGTTACTTTGAGCTGCAGTGATGCTACGCGGTGGAACCGAGAGCAGGGAGCCTGTCCCTCCTGAGCTGCAATGCGACTCAGGGCTCCCAAATTTTATTGCTCGTGTGCTGTTGGCAAGCCTCCAGCATAGTTGCTCTTTGCCACCATCCTGAATACACATAGAGAGTTGGACAACCTCAACAAGGCCCTGAGCAACCACATCTAATGTTGAAATCGATTCTCCTTTGGGCGGGGGCGGATGGGATCACAGGACCTCCTGAGCTCTGTCCCAGCTTAACTTAGTCCACGGTTCTGTGATTTTTTGCTGTCTGTTTCTTGATTAGTCTGTGTGGGCCTGAAGACACCATTGCAGTTGATGAGTCTCTGTGGGTATGATGCACATAGTGGAAATAGTCTTTATTAGTTTGTTTTTAAAAACAAGTATATGTGAAACATCTCATTAAGATATTATTCAAGCTACATGGACAACTATCCTAAAATTACAAATAACAAGGATCTCTGCAGCCTCAGTATGCTTCCAATATGTGTTTGCATTGGGACACTGGCTCTAGTTTTGTGATTGTACTGAGATTTTCTCATGTGGCTTCATGCCTACATCTAGCATGGATCTGCTCTGAAGATGATGCAGCACTGAGGAGAACTGGTGGATGGTTACTGCAGAACTCTAGCTCACTTGTTGAGAAGGTGCAAGGTGTTTTCTGAATGAAGCAGGGCATGGTAGAAAAAGAAAACAAGGTTTCTAGGTTAAGGTACTTGAATTCTGCTCTGGAGAGCTGGACAGTATCCCTGCCTTTTCTACCGTGCTTCTGTGTGGTAATGGGCAAACATTTCCCTAGTGGTTATTAGTTGCCAAAAGGAGCCTTTCTGCTTGTGCCAGTAGAATCTGGAACAAGATGATTGTGCAAATGTCATCCATCAATCACAACTCTTTCTTTGGTAATGTTAAAAAGCCTTCATTGAGTCAGGTTAGGTAATTGTTAGTTCCTTATAGCTGTTTATAATCTAATGTTCATGTTCTATTTATATTTACACATTATACTGATAGTTATTTATAAATTATTATTTGACAATGAATTAGGCAAACTATCTCAAAAATCTCTGAAATTCATGGAAATGTTCAGGCAGCTTAGGAGACTGTTTTTCAAACCTCAGCAGGCTTAATTAGATCCTGCAGTTCATTCATTTGCACTGAAGTCAACTGGAGTTTTGCATGTGGAAAGTCTGTGAGATCAAAAATTATGCCCAATGGGCACGTTGCTCTGTAGAAGAAAATGTCAGCTCCGGTTGGTAGTATTTCTGACTTCTCATAGGTTACACTCGCTCTCCCCCCTCACTTTTTCTCTCTTTCTCAATTAGCTTTTCTTGCATTTTTATGTGAGTGGTTTTGAAAGGGTTCTTGGGAAAAAAGCTTGCTGCATATACAGTACATGTTTTCATTTACAGATCATTGAAATGGATAGGCAAATAAATAGATAGGGTTTTCTGAGCTTGTGAAATATGTCGCATAATATAAAACTCTCTTCTAAGTCTGTTTTGTCAAATAGGTCAAATGATATTTCTGGAATTATATCTCTGGAGTGTATTTTCAGCATTTCTTATTGCTGTTCTTGATCTGTGCACCGTTGTTTGACAGTCCCTTAATCTGTCCGATATAAACTGAATGAATAGCAGCATTTAAAAATATGGCTTCAGGGACTTTTGAGGAGGTTTCTTTGTAAGTGTACATTTACTAGTTCATCTGTAAATTTATTTTATGAGGTGTTTAAACCTCAAGAAAACCAAAAAGCATAATATTAATACCTGGTTTACATCTATTGAAATCAATGGGAACTTTACAATTGACTTTAATAGTAGCCTCTGTCCTCTAATTTTGCAAGTGGTGAGGATAATGTACATAAAACCACAAGGAGAGTTTGCTGTTTCATCATATCCTATTCTGTTTGCAGATTCATAAGCAAACTACAATGTGGTTTGTTCTTGAATTAAACAATTCAGTGTTTGGTCCTAATACTGAACCGCGTCCCTACTTTAGGTGGTGTTTTGCTTCTCAAAAGATCATGGATTGCTCACTCAGTCCCAGGGAGGTGACAAGGTAGGAAATCCAGCCAAATTTTCAAGAGGCTTTTGAAAATTACGCTTTTGGTTTTAATCTTACATCCGCCTGTGGTATGACGAATGGAAGAAGTTGATGAAGCAGTTTTCTTCCTAATTGTCTTGTTTTTTTTTCATGTGATCAATTTTGACAGGGTTCCTGGAAATGCACATAATATCTGTAGCGTGTATGTACGTGTTTTCCCTTAGGGTTCTCTGAAGTGTAGTAGGAAGTTTCCATCATGCTGTCGTAATCCCAGGCATCATTTTTCTGTCATTTTAGTGAAAGTGAGTGAGAGTACACCACAACAACAACAACAACAAGACTCCCAGAATTCAGCTTTTTTTCTGTTAGTGTAACCAGCACACCAGTCTGAACAGGCTAGATCTGGTTAGCAATTTGTAGTAGTAAATAATGCTGGACAAAAAATCCCACAAGCTTCTTGTTGAGTCTGCTTCAGAGATATTACTCATTTGGTGGCTGAAAAGCTGGTCTTGCTTCACAGTTTTAACGCTTGTGAAAGTTTTAAATATTTTGTTGGTAACTGGAGCTGGTGGCATGCTGTAGACAAGGGCTTATCAGAAGTTTCTGGATTGGGCTGTGCTCAGTTGGAAAATGCCCCTTGTGCGGGGTGAAGATGCTCTTCCCGGGGTGCATCAGCTCCACTGAAGCCCCAGAGGGAGCTGAGCCCCGTCCCCACCAGCCACCCCTTGGGTCTCTGCTGGACTGATTGGATCACCAGCATGACAGTAAATAACGAAGTGGGTAAAGTAATCTCTTAAGGTGGACAATAGCTACACCAGCAAAATCAGAAAGGAGTAAATTCTGGTTCCTCCCCACTCCCAGTTCTCCCCCTCCCTCAGCATAGCCAGCTCCCACCTTGTCCTTGCCATGGGCTAGTAAGTCTGTGGTTTCCTCTCCTGACCTCCTGCCAGGCTGGTGGAGGATCAGACCTTTCTGGTCCCTCCCCAAGCCTCCTGAGGCCGCTGTCCCTTCAGGCCACCCAGCCGCAAGGCTTCCTGATTCACAGGCAGCTGCTTTTTTGAGGTACCCCAGTGTCAGGGTAGCCGGGAGTCCAGCAGCCCTGGGTTTTGTGCTGTCCAGTGATGCAATTGCTTTGGGAGTGAGCTGGAAATGTTGTATACAGGCTTTCTCAAAAAAACAGTGTGTTATAAATTCTTCCTCAGAAAAAAAAAAAAGAAGCAATTATTAGTATTTATTGATGGTCTAATACAAAATTTGTCTGTGTCAAAATTACCTTGGGAAAAGTTAGTTAAAAGAGATCCTGTGGAGATCGTTCCAGATGGCTGCTGTAGCCCTTAGTTCATCTTTATCATCCAGACATGAACAGATGAGTCTTTAGCATAATTAGAGAAATAAATAATGACTGGAAATTATGTCTTTATGGGAGACTAAGGCTTCCTAGATGTAGGTTGGAGGAAGGCATGCAGAAGTAGGGACCCCTATTTCTCAAGGTAACTATAAACACGGTAGATGAAATACTTCTTCATCAAATGACTTCTCAACCAATCCTATTTTAGACTTAATTTTGGTGAGTGCCATGGCTTCTGTGGAAGAATAAAATTACAAGAAACTTTGAAGCAAGTACTCACAAGTCTACTGTGTTTACACTAAATAGAAGAATAAATAGGAGCAGGACTGTAGTTAAGGTTCCCAATTTTGAAAAGGAAAAAATTGATAAACTGCAAGAATTAATTACTGAAGTCATCTGGATTGAGGAGCCAAGGGGCTGAAATGTGGAGGAGGTGTAGGGTTTTTAAAGTTTCAGATGTGGAAACTACCTAGAATTTACATCCCAAACAAAATTTAAAAATAGTTGGGAAAGGCACCATACCTAATTTGGTGAGTAATAATCACAGAAAAGATGTTGGTGGGTAATGCAAGGACAGAGGAAAAAGACAGATCAGCAAAGAAAGTTGTGTCTCAGAAAGCAGGATGTGTAGGAATAAAGTACAACAAATGAAAGGAGTTTGAGAGAAATAGCAAAAAGTTCTTCATCTAGGAAGACGTGGGAAAGAGAAAGCCTCCTGTGCTGTGAAGATGAACTATAATCTGTGTTGGATAAACTGATGATAATCTAGCAACATGGCAAAGTCTGGAGGCTTACTGAGGGTATGGAAATGGCAATTAATGCACCAATGGGGGAACAAAACTCAGGATAATTAATGGGCTCCAGTCAGGTGAGTGATATAACTGTTGCTCCAGAATTAAGGTGGAACAGGTAGATGAAACCATGTGTGTGAATGTCTTGTGAGGAGAAAAGGGATGGTGTGCCAAGAACACGGTTTCTCTGTGTAAGAAGGGAGGAGAGAGTCACATGGACAAGAGCAGGCCTATTAATCTGACCTCAGGGGTGCAAAGCTTTAAAACAGATCTTGAAGAAAAGAGATTTCTATACACTAAATAGGAAAAAAAAAATAATTAAAAAATTACAAACCTTGAACATGGTTTGCAAATCTGGTACTTTGATTTGCTGGAAAAGTGACATCTTGTAAAATCTAACCTTTCTGGATCTCAGTGAAGAATTTGCTATAGTATAGCAACATATTTGGTATGTCCCCAGGAAATATTTTCTCTGAGCAGGAGGAAACAAATAGGGAAGTAGAGTGGACATGAAGAGGAGAAGAGGAATGACATAGCGGTTCTCTAATCAAGTTTACCTGCTAGTTTGGGTGAGATAGTTATGCTTTGTTTTCCCCATGAACCGACACTACATCCTGTGCAGTCTGCAGTGCTTAACAGTCCTCTGCAGATGCAGAAGGTAGCACAGTGTGGATTCTCGTATTTTGCTCTTGCCAGAGTTTAGGATATGTCACATTTTGGCTGAAAGTATATGTTTTTAGATGGAAAACCATAACGGTTGTTCTGGTGTTTGGGGTAGGATTGTATTATAAAATGACGAACAACTCAGAGAAAGGGAGACAGTGTAGAAGGGGAAAAAAAGACAATGCAAAAAGTAGAAATGCAAAAATATGCACCGCTCAGGAACCTTCTGACTTCCTCTGCAGGGGAACTGTTCTGGTTCTGGATCTGTATCACATTTGGGGGTCAAAGTCCCATATAGCAGTAACCACTCCTAAAGGGAAGGAAAGAGCGATATCCACCTCCGCTGCTGCCCTGTGATCTGGGCAAGGAGATGGTCTGCCCGGGAAGGGCACAGTGAGCTTTCTTCAAGCGCAGTGAAGGTAGCTCGTACTCGTGGCTGCCTTCAGAGCCTGACCTACAAGCAGAAGAGCGGACAGACGGGTTGGTTTAGGTTTCTGGGAGCTCTCGTTCCCTACACAGCATTTCACTCCCCGGTGTTGCCCCTGTGCGTGCTCCCCTTGCACACCAGGGACTTCCAGCACTCATTGGCCTTTTGTACTCTGAAGGAATGAACACACTTCCCCAGTTGCAAGCCTGGGCCTTCTAGACCTCTTTGGGCCAATCTAGGGTAAGTGACATTCAGAAAATAGAAGTTACCCGGTATTTGTTCTTGAGCGACAAGTACTTGGTCACTGAGAAGTGGCTGCATGGTGTCTTTGCAGCCCAAAGAACTTAGTGCAACCTGGAGATAAGCAGTTCCCTCTGTCTTGGCCACAAAGGACTGTGGTTGGAAGGAGAGGGATTCCTCTGAGAAAGGCATCGAAAAAGTACATGCCGATAAAGTCCCTTACAAATACAGAAATTACGTGGGTAAGACAAAAGCTTTAGACAAAAGAGTGAAAGGGGAGGGGAAGAAAGTATTCTTTGAAGTACAGAATTAAACAAAGCTGGAGGAAGGTGGTTACAGGAGAAAGGAAAGCATGTCCATCAGGTAGAGGAAAAGCAACACATGTGAAACTGGCGAGAAAATTAAACCACAGCATGATGCGTGGTTACTTCTTGTTCTGTGTGGATCAGTTTAAAGTAATACTTAACTTCGATGTTAGAGATCACTTCTGCAGAGCCTGTGGCTTTCCCCAAGGAGGTCAGCTGAAGCCAGAATGCCTTCAAGGAGGAGCTTTTTGGTCATAGCGTGGTTTAGCAGCTAAGGAGGTTTGGGTGAGCTGGGACTTACCATATGGCATGTGCTGCCTGGTGGGGGAAGGGATGGGAAGACTTCTGTGGGAAATGTTGCTGGTAACTCATTACCAGAAGTGATGAGAGCACTTAAAAACATTGTAGCTGCAATGCTTACATCCAAACCAGTTTCCTAGTAGCTGCCCAGTAAGAAGTGGGATGGGTCTATGGCAATCACTCATATCTCAAGATTTGGTGAACAAGGCTTAAAAGGTTGAATTTAAGACTGTCCTAGGTGAAATAAAAAAGAACTGGATGTGAAAGTAATCCCAACGCCAAGGTTATTCCATGCTGTCTGAGTTCAATAAGTAGGGCTGAGAGAGCAGAAAAATTTGGCCAAATTCAGAGCTCTCATCCTTGTACAAAGGCTTATGTGCATCCCAGGCTGTTTCTATCCCATGCATGCATTTCATTTGCCATGTGTAGCATGAAAAACTGGAAAGACCACTTAAGGGTGAGCAGTAACCTGAGCTCAAAACTCAAGCTGACCTCTAATCTGACAAGAAAAGCAGTGCTACCTCTTCGGCATGAGAAGTGTCTTTTTTCTGGATTCTAGCAACAAAACTGAGACAATCACAGTCACTTGTTGAGAATGATGTGCTCAAGGAGCTGCTCCTTGAGCTAAGTGGAAGCAGCTAGAAAACATGTTTAAGTAAACTTCTCAGGCTCCGGCAGTAAAAAGTAGGAACATACTTGCACAAGCATCTTTTCTGCAATTTCCTCTCTGCTTTTCAGCTAGGTCAAACCTTGTGGGGATGGCCAGGATCTCACAGATTTGGGGATTATATCAGCTTTTCTGTATCCAGCCTGCTGCTGCTCTCAGCAAAGGGCTTACCCTGAGCCGAGGTCCCGCTCCAAAGGCAGCGGGATGTAGCCGGGCACTTTGTGAAGTCATTGCTTTGTTAAGGAGGTTAAGAAGGAGAAACTGAAGTTATGATAAGGTTCCAGCTTTTGATAGTCACAATTATACGTGTGACAGACAAGGAGTCTATAAACAGAAGTATGTATGACCATAGGTAGGACTGAAACTTTGATCAAGTTTGCAAAAAATATATTTAAAGAAACTCTCCCATTCTAAACTGTCTGTTGAAACAGTCTCATGCGTCTTATATTTACCAGTGAATTTCCAGCAATGTACCTGCTTTTCATGTGTTTGCATTTACCTAAATAAAAACGATCTTTGGAAATCAGTAGTTTAACTATCATAATAAAGCAATATTATCTTCTTTTCGCGGATGGAGAACTGAAGGAAGAGGTGTGAAGAATCTGCCAAAAGCCATGAAGGAGGCCAGTGGCAAATCCAGGAACAGAAGCCGAGTCTCCAGCCTAAGGCAGCCTAATACTGTAATCAACAAGAATGTTTGCCTTCTGATGTTACAATGAGGTATGCCGTAGCACTACCTATATATTACTAATTTACCCAAGGGGAACATGTTTGAATGTGTGTGTTTGCCTATGCTTTTATAAATAATTCGAAAGAGTTCTCTGAATTCTAGTTCTGAATTGAATTTCTAATACTGTTTTCTTTATAACTGGGCATTTTTTCACAAATATTTCTTCATAAGTCATGTTTAAAACATACAGTTCTCAAAATCTGATTTACTAAAATTACCACAAGTTGATGTCCCAAAACATCCCAGAGTATCTTCAATAATTTGTATTTCTAGATATTTTAGAGTCCAGCTACAGATTTTTTTCAGGTTCCTGAGCACCTCCGCTTTAAGCTTACGTTTATAGAAGACAATGGATAGTCGACATCTCAGAAAAAGGAAGCCGTGTGTTCCCAGTGAGGATGTTCTTAGCATTGGAAATCACCTGGAAATATTCCTGTAAATATGTTGGAACTATCAAAAGCTCAAGTCTGGCTCCAGTTTAGCTGGAGGAAAGGCTACTCCAGTGGACCCAGGCAACAAAGGTGCTGTGAATATAGAAGCCAGTTACACAACCTAATGCTGCCTTGTGTATTAAGGAATATTTGTCACAGTTTTGGCAAAGGTACAACTTGCTTTCTGTCCTTCCTAACTATGTCCTCCTATACCAAGTCAGGAACACGTGCACAATACTTCTCTTTGAGATGCTAATCTTTTGGGGTGTTAAGCACCAATAATTGCATTAGCTGCTGGTTTTACTTGCACTCGAGGATTTGAAGAGCGCAGCAGCTTTCTGTGTGGGATAGGGAGGGTTTCCTTCTGGCTTTCACCTCAATCTGACATATTAATGCTGTGAGCTTCCCAAAATAGTGCTGGTGTCCAACACTGAAACACTATTGAAGCATTGTTTTAGTAGTAGGTAGCTTGGTGATTTGCTAAGAGCAAATATTAAATCGGACTGGAAAACTATATTACTTCTACAACATATTCCTTATAGCGCCTTTGCAGTTTCCAAATCTTTATGTTCAATGGTTTGCCTGGACACAGGTGATGAGCATACTCAGACAATATGTCAGGTTTGCTACAATCAAACCTATAAAGTATATGCAATTTATCCATGCTTCTCCCACCAGCAGGTGTCATTCTGGAAAAAGGAAAATATTGTAAATTCCTGAACTGGAGAATTTGGCTGTGACAAAGAAGAAGAAGAAAAAGGTTTGTTTAAAATATAGCTTTTGAAGGATACTTTACTCCAAATAAAAAACAAAAGAAAGCTGGCTGGTCTGCATTTTTAATAATCTTTGTGCAGCATGTAATTGTGACATATAACCAACAAAGGGCAGACAATTCACAAGGCAAACAAATGTCTAGTTAAAGCTTTCTTCTGCTTTTTACTGTTCTCTGTGTCATCTTCACCACTGCTTACTCACGCCCATGACTATAAAATCAGTGATATTCATCAATCTTTATGATGGGCTTTCATCTTTAGTTCCCCCAAAGGAAACATAGACTTGAGAATTCAGATCTTGTTTACTTCAAGGTAAGCTTGAAGTAATCTCATTGAAGCAAGTGAAATCAGTAGAATTTCTTGGGATTTAGTCTGAAGCAACCAAAAGTAGTGTTTCACTTTCTGCTCCATAAATGAGCCTCAGGCAGAAAATAATCACATAATCATTTTAATGTCTATTATAACGTTCATGTTTTTCTTTAAGTGTTCATCTGTGTATTAGCTGCAGCATCCTTTAATATGAAGAGATTCTTTTTGATTTCTCATAATCACAGTGAGAAAGCTCTGGCTAAATTATAAAGAACCAAGACTCTGCTGGTTCATTGCTGAGGGCTCCTGTCTGCCGAGCTTCATCATCTGGCTGCTAAAAACAAACTTACTGGGAAATCCATGCAGAAGGTGTCTTGCCCACCCTATACCCTACTGGAAGTTTGTTACAACCCATCACAGCTCTGATAATTATGAATATTTTTCTATCTTTAAGCCTAAATATATCCAGGGCCCTACTGTTTGCATCGGCTTGTAGCTGGGAATTTTGGGCCCAAGCAACCTAGGCTGAACTAATAAAATGTGCAGAGTTTTCTTTCAGCAGCTTAGTTTTCCATCCCCCAGCATTACTTTAAGTTAGATTGCTCTTTTTTTTTTTAAACAAAAGCAAGCAGAAGTGTGCATTCTTTGTTACTGCCTTGCATGCAACACTAATGCAACAGATTCCACACTCTACTAGAAATACTGCACCTGATACATCTTAGTGCTGTATCTACCGTCATCTATCTTCATTGCAGTCATCTTCCTGTTGACTAGCCCAGACAGGTTTATCTTCGCAGCCATTTCTAGAAGTGCTACTACAAAGGACTATTTGCTGTTGTGATATGATGCTCCACCAAAACTCTTGGAATCGAAGGGAAATTTGCTTGAGGAAAGACAGAAGAACAAGCTCCAAGGCTTGGCTGCAAGGAGCACATTAAAGTGGGAATCAATTTCACATTTTTAGAATTTATAATTACAACGAAGTGATGTAAAATATTTGTACTGTAGGCAGCCATATATTTTTCAAGAAGTTGTTTAACTACAACTGCCCCAATGCTTTTCTCTTGGACGGTATCAAGCACTCAGTTGCTGAATGAGAAAAAATAGTACATAAATTTATCATTAATAACTTCATTCTAAAATAACTTAAAGGCGTAGTCTCGGGTTTGCATAAAGCCCGTATTAGTGTTTTCTGACTTTTTGAGTATTTAACTTTGAAAATGTACTGGTATTCTAAAATCTGAAGTTAGAAAGTATAAAAGTATGGTGAATGTGACTAGTTAATTATGCGCTTTATTTTTATAGGACCCAGGTAACAAGCAGTGATGATCTCCAGCCAATTTTTATACAGTAAAGTATGAAATTTAGATGAAATGATTTCTTCGGAGTTTTAACATTTTTTTTTCATCTTTTTAGTTAAGTGAAGTAATATAAAATTTTGTTTAGTCTTTTTTTTGGTTTTTAATGTCAGTGTTTCATTTTATTAATTTTAGAAGAAATGCGTGTGCCTAAACATAGACCTCTTGTGTCATTTTAGAGCCCCTGGGGATCCCACCTGGCCTCTGGCTGCCTGTTCGAAGGTGCAGGTCTCCTGTAGGTCACACACCACACCTGCCAGGCCTGCACACGTATCCTGGACACTCCAGGGTATTCCAGCAGGCATTGGGTACCTTCTTTTAGGCGTCGGAATTTCTCCTTTAGATAAATGCTGTAAAAGAGAATATGCCTCTACATATGCTTAACAAAGTTAATGACAACGCAGCTGTGAAGGTAATTTCATCTAAGGTGTTTTATTTAAGTTTAACAAGACATAGAGGCAGGAAAGTAATTTCATATCTAACAAGTACAGAGTTATTGTGTTTAACGGGATGCTATCAAGAGTCTGGTTTGAATTACGGTGGCTGAGCTGAACCTGTGTGTGAGCTGGGAGCTGCTGTTGCTGAGGGTACACACCACAAAAGGTCCTGGCCAGAAATCTGGGGCTTCTCATCAGGGACACAGTGGCCTGATGTTCAAACCTGTTGGGAGTCTGGCAAAAGTAAGCTTAATTCCTCAGTTTGGGGCATGATGAAACAAACTAATTTCAGTGAAGAAAGCAGGAAGTTCAAGTACCAGGGCACTGAGATAGAGGGAATTAGAGAAATGCTTGCATTAATTACATACACTATTAGAAACCTATGTTAATCAGGTCCATTTTTGATGGTCTACTGAATAAGAGGGAAGTTAAAAATCTTGAGTATATTAGTTAGTGCGTTTATATATGAATTGTACAATATGGGATTGAGCATTGCTTTTATAACCGGAACAATTTGTTGTATGTAATAAATACAAATGATATATTGTAAATGTATTAAATATGTAACTCATCTTAAAATAAAATTAAAACTATTGGAAGGTAGAAAATATGAATAAAATTCACCGCAGGCACTAATTAGGATTGTATAGGCAGAGAACACTTCCCCATGAGCTTTTTAATCAGTCACCAGCATTACGATCGATAGGAATTCAGTCTACTTTTGCAGAAGTTTAAAAATGGAATTGTTACAGAAAAGTACATGATGCAGGGTGACTTACAAAGCAATCATAAAATCTGATCTAGTAGTATACAATATTAATTTGATAATTTGTGAACGAAGCAGATGAACTGTTTGCATGTACTCATGTACTTTTTTTTTTTGTCTATATCAATACTTTTCAGGATGAACCCTCAAGGCATGGCTGTTATGGTTGCTTGAAGCAAGAAACAGATATCCTCTTGGTGTAATTAATTTCATTGATCACTGGGAATCTGAGCCTCAATGAAGGTGGAGGAAGCCCCTACGGAGAACTGGAAATTGGTTTGTCCCTTAAGAAGGGTATAATGGCATTTTTAATGTTTTTACCAAATACCAGGGCATGTGATAAAAGTTTATGGGTTGGGAATTAATTGAAAAATTGTGAAATGGAAAGGAATGCGCATTACGGGAGGCCTTGGAGAGCTACAACCTAAGCACTCTGAAATTTGCGAGCAAGCCCACAGAATATCTCTTAAGTTATTGGACCCATCTCAGATGACTGCTATTTTTGATACAATTTACCAGCCCCAGTAAGCTCCCCCAGCCAGATTGGAAAAGGTATTCCTTTTATTAATCTTAGTCCAGGGAACTACAGTGTATTCTGGGTAATGAAATATTTAGCCTATGGAATAAGCTACAGAATTGAGGTTTTTGTTTTGGTTTGTTTTGGTTTTGTGGTTTTTGTGGTTTTTTTTTTTTCTAAAGGCAGGGTGCATTTGTACCCAGGAGGTGGTACATGTTTTTAAAAATGCTGTTCAAAAGATAATGTGCTTATATCTGAACTCTGTTATCTGCAACATAAAGGTTAACAGTTTTATATGTATCAAAAACCGCATCTCTATGATGAAACATGAAATGTATAATAAAAATAATGACTATAAGTATAGAACTATGTAAATGACTAAATCATATGCGTAAACCTTAAATAAACAGTTTCATTTCTAAAGGTTACAGAAAACACTTTAAAATTTTATACAGTCTTTCCACCCCCACTTAGTTTTTAATATAATTGCAGTTTTAGAGCTAATCTGTTTATTCGTTTTGTAATTTTACTGAGCAACAATTTGGCTTGGGGACACTGTTACACTTTATCTCAACTGTTGTTCATGTTGTTTGAATGAGAAGTGCCTGAGTATTTGTCCCCAATACCAATATTTTCACTCCACCGACAGCTGTATATTTGTGGTGACCCTACAGCGATGTATGCAAAGAATGTATACAGTGGCAGTGCCTCTTCCAGGGAGCACCAGGAGCAAAACTGGATGTGGTCAACCCACATATACTTTGCCCTTCTTGGTGGAGGTCTCACGTAGACAGCACTTAAAGGACACTTTTTGTGTCTAGATAAGATGAAGGTGGGAGATAGAAACCATGCAAAAGCCACTGCTTGTGTTCCCTGAAATGGGCTAAAAAGAACAGCTCTTCTGAGACACAGCTTTACACTGAACATATGCAGAGCTGTGTCATTATTAATTCTGAAAATGGGTTTACAATAGTTAGGTAAAATATTTAGTTACTGTTTAAATATTTTGATGTATTATAGCTCATACACAAATTTTAGATGTCTACTGCACTCAACATTTCCAATTTAAATAACTAGTTTCGTTAACATTTTTAGTGATACAAATTAATAACAAAAGGCAGTTAATACAGAGTGCAGTTATGAGACCAAAATACTCGTGGTTTAAATTTAAGGAATCAAATGTTAACATTTCCCTATAGGGAAAGGTTATTTGGGCAGTGGTGTACTGACATTATCACTACCCACAGAGAAGGGGACTTGTTGGTATTGTTGGTCAAGCAGAAATTCAAAAAAAGGAAGAATGTCAGTCTAGAGGGTTTACTTGCTGTAGGTGAATCACACAGGAAAAATGCTCATACCCCAAGTTGTTGTAGTGCCCTTCTTTGATGGTTAGAAGGAGAAATAAGCATGCAATATTTTTGTCAAGTTAGAGGGTTTAGGTTGCTTGCTAGATAAGATCGGTCTTGGTTATTAATGCAGTGGAAAGTTAAGAGATGACCATGGAAATATGATAATAAATGCTGTTGTAAATTAGACAGAAATGATTTTCTGTGTTTAACCATTGGGCTGTAGGGCTGCTAAAAATGTGGAAAATTGATAAAATAAAGGATAAAAGTATACTTAAGTAGGTGTTTCTTGAAAGTTTCCTTCAGGAAGGTGCTTCTGGATGCTACCATACTGCTTCTGTCAAATCATGTCTGTTAAGATAGAAGTAAGAAACAGCATTCATTTAGTGGTAAATAGTGCTATCTGTATCTCTGGATTTCTGTTTAGGCAAAGCTTTATAATAATTTTATTTGCCCTAACTAGAAACAAATCTAAAAATAACAATTACTAATTTGCCACTGTTCAATGTTAGTTTAATCTGACAATTCTGGGATGGCTTCGCCTATTATACCTGGGAGAAACTACATAAACCAGGGTGGTTTTGAGTAGTTTCATGCCAACATGGGACTGCACAGAAAAGCCAGGTCTCAACATCACTGCATGTAGGGGAAGCTTGTTTCTGACCCTCAGTCTGACAACTTGAACACAGACTGAGCTAAACCCCAGGCTACCAATACTCTGCACTTTGGCTTTTGAAACTTTCTGGATAAGATACAGTTTCAACATGAAAAGTCAAAATACGGTGGTTTACAAGCAGTTTTGCTTTGTTTGAAGCAAAATTCAAAGCAAAACTCCTGGGGTATAGAACTGTCTGAAGCAAAACATAAGAAAGTTAACGCACAGACTCTGCAAACTGAACAAGCCAGTTTCGCTCAGCTCTTGAAATAACTCCTTTTTGCAAGTTCACTTTTCAATTGCACATGTGTGAGATGCCGAAAACGAGTTGGTTTCACTACCCCATGACACAGATGAACGCTGCAGGTCTAAAGCATCACCCTCCGTCTGAGCAAGGTCTCGCTCTCTGTCTCAGCTGATACTTTAGACGTCTGCCAAGAGATTAAACTTTCTCAGTCCCAGTAGAGTTACATTTAGCTTTTGTTCATCTGTGAAACAAGGGGTTTGAAGTAAGACCCAAATACCAGTCTGTATGTTTTTTGTAGTTGTGTCCAGCTCTGAACTCATTTCCTAAATCTCTTAACGGCTCTCTAAACGGCACCCAGTCCCAAAATGGCAGGAGTCACTTCACCTCTGGGGGGTCATCCCGGGATTGGTGTGCTTCAAGTTCAAAGCCTGGCTTTTCAGAGACGCTGAACACCTGCTGCTGTTCCTCGCTGCTGTGGGGGCTGCAGGTGCTCGTGTGAAGATCAGACCCCTCCACCCGGGGTGCTCTTATTTACAGTGCAGCAACGAACAACCCTCTGCTCCGCTTTCGCTTTTTGTAAAATTTTAATTCCAATGGCTTGAAACAAACCTAAGAACAGCACCAGGATAGAGATACTTTTAGCAGAGCATTGCTGAGGGTGTGTGTGAGTTCAGACTGGTCAGGGCTCCTTCGTTTGCTGGGCAGCTGGTCCATTTTCTTTCCCTCAAAATACTGAGGGATTGGACTCCTGAGCTTCCAAAATTATCACTGACAGAGAAGCAAGGTGTCAGCAGCAGCAGGGCTGAGTCAGCTTCTAGATGTAGATCTCAGACTTTGGCAGCTTTGTTGAGAAGAAATAGAGTGATGTTCAGGAAAAAAAAAATTAATATCAGATAATCAGTGATCTTGTGTGCATATCTTTTGCTTATTCGTATGTCAAATTTTTGTGGTGAACCAGTACCTAGGAAAGTGGAGAATGCAAGGGGAAATGGCCGAGTTTGAAGGTTTAAGTGTATCTTGAAATACAGCTCACAGACTGAGTTACACGAGGATTACTGTGAGTGGAATTTACAATATAATGTCTCACCTCTGCACAAGACTGAATTCTATATGGTGTGAGCATATGTTACCGAAAAAAACAGTGGTGTTGGTGGAATGCAAACATTGTGTGACTTTGCATATCACTTGGTATTTTAAACCGTAAGAGTTTCAGGTTTGAGTCATAGTAACTTGTAAGTAGGATATATATTTATAAGCATAAATGACATGCAAGCTGTAAGTAAGGCTTCTGCCTTGGGGTTATTTTTCCCTTGAATTGCAGATTTGGTTCTCTGTTATTGTAAATCATTATAGCCTCAATGAAAAGTCAGAAGTCAGATAGATGCTTCCAAAATATGAAAAGAAACCTGAACTAGAAACCTTTACAGTCTTCTATTTTCTTCTCTGGCCACTTTGATTTTCAGAACCTGTGTTACACCTTTCTTACACCTCAGCTTCTCCGTGGTGCTGCCTGTGTGAAGCTGGCATCAGGATTTGTCCAACCTCTGATTTACCCCATTGGAGCACTCAGCAGCATCTGATCTTTCATTAGAGGCAGAAACTTTGTTAGCACTGCTCAGAGAGCAGCTTTAACCCAGGATCTTTATTGGAAAACTCCTCTAGTCAGAGTAAGAGCTGGAGAAGATGGCACAAGTGTCTGCTAGCAGCCCCAGAGACACATGTGGGGAAAAGTTATTTTTCTTCTTTATTTCCTTATAGTTCATCCCTTTGACTCAAAATGTGCATCTAGCCAAGCTCTGCAAAGAGTGACTTGCTGAACAGAAGACTGTAAGGTAGGATTAGAGGCTCTGCTTAAGAGAAAATCTGCCTCCGACTCGAGAACAATCCCCTGCAAAGAGTGACTTGCTGAACAGAAGACTGTAAGGTAGGATTAGAGGCTCTGCTTAAGAGAAAATCTGCCTCCGACTCGAGAACAATCCCACCACAAAATAAAATTAACTTTAAAAGTAATGAGATTTTCCACTGTTAACTTAATAGCACCAAACCACATGTTCTAAACAATGTTTCTTCTTTTTTTTTTTTTTTTTTTGTATAAGGACTCATTTTTAGTAATAAACCCCAGACTATTATCCCTACCGTTTTTCCACTGCTAGAGGAAAACGTGGACTCTTGCTGAGTTGTACGATGAATATCTCAGAGATATTTGAATCTGCCACCAATAAAAAGGTCTAAAATGCTAATGTGGAGTAACCAGTTCAAGGTAGAAGAAATGGAAAAAATGAGGAAAAAGAAGAAAAATCTTTTTGGATCTTTAGCTCTGTTATTTCTTTAGATTGTATTTCTTCTGGGATCCCAAAATCTTCAGTAACAAACAAATTTTCTTTTAAAAAGTATTAAGTTATCAAAACATTTGCCAGGTCCTAATATTAAATCCTAGCAGTCAGCAGTGTTTGAGTTCAGCTATATCATTTTGCTGAGTAAGTCATGCTAAAACTTTAAGTTTTCCCCTCAAAATGATCTTTCCAAATGAGATTGATATTGTGAGAAAAAAAGAAAAAAGAGAAGGACGCCTTCATCATGAGGAATTATGGAATTAATTTTCTTTATACACTCTGTTTGCACAGGACATTTTTGTTAACTCTTAATAAAAATACCATTCAGCTGCTACTTTCATTGTTTTTATCCTGGGACCAATACAACATTGTCATTATTGGATATAAAGTGCTGTAAAAACAAATCTAATTTGTTAAGTTTATTTTGATAAGAAATAAATATAAAGGTAGTGCATAGTTTGTACAGTGCTGCTATCATAGGACTCCTGGGTATAATTTATATAAAGAAAATAAAAAACCATACATAACTTTCTAGTTGATTTCCTTTAACAGGGCTAATTGAAAACAGTTTCTGTTATTTAAAAGTAATTTATTTTAAATATACTTTTTAAAACAAAGTTCTTATTGATATCCATTTTAAGTATAATATTATCTCAGTGTGGGATACAAGTAAAAGGTCAAATCTTGTAGGAGTATTTTCTGTATGACTCAGTTCTGATCATAGATAAACTTATCGGGGAAACCAAATTAGTTAACCTTTTCAGTACCAAAAGCTTGTTTTAACAGGCCACGATGGTTTCTTTCACAAATACAGAACTTCAAAGCTCATACTTTTGTTCTGAAACATGAAAAACAGAATGCTAATTTCCCTTTTTTCTATCTGATAAAAGGCAAAGGCTAGAGACTATAGCAGGAGATCAAACTTGTTGAGATTCACTATATAGGCACAGAAAGCAATACATTATTAATTTTTAATTAAGAGCTGTTGTGTGTAGTGGTACAGCAACAAGAAGCCACAAATTTTTACTTCAATTATTCCTTTAATTTATGGACATTGTTAAAGGATATATTTTCTCGGAGCACTGAAAGACACTGTATGAACTAAATGGCTATATGCAGCATATCTCTAGGAACCAGCCCCTTTCCATATTGCTCGATAGGTTGTTCAATTCCCGTCCCGTTAACTGGTTTGCACCGTTTCTCAGAAATCCCTTCGGCTCTGCTTCCTTCTTTGTTTCCATCACGGCAGTGCCGACAATTCAGTGACGTGGGTTGCTTCAATACACACAGTCAAACCCAGCACCAGAAACCGCCCGTCTTTTTTGAAGCCAAATCATCGTAGAATCATCGAATCCGGAGTGACCGAAAGACTTTGGTGGACTCCTGATCTGAGACCATGCTCATGTCTGAAAATAAAACTGTCTCAGATGTTAATGAGCTGACGTTCTTTTCATGGCATTTGTGCAATCTCGCCTCTATCAGCATGATTTAATGTGCTAACTGGGGGACAGTTTGACTCATGAAGAGTTTTGCCTGCAAACTCAGTCCTGCCACCTTTATTCATTTTGCATAGCATTTACTTTCACTGACTTGCGTGAAGATGTCGTGCTCCACAGCATTAAAAGTGCTGAAGTCTTTCTCCAAAGAGCTCCAAGAGAGCTACATTTCAGACATTATCTGGTGGGGAACTCTCGAGATGCAGATATTAATCATATTTCTCATATTCAGCGAAGTAAATGCATTAAAAATATCCAGTGGTGAAGGTACTTAGAAATCTGGTTTTGAAGGTCAGAGCACGCAGAGCACTAGCTGAGCTGTAGCAATATGCTGGTTCTGCGCAGCAAAATGTAACAACAAAAGTCCGTAAGGCATGTCCCCAGCTGAACTTGAATGGGCTTGGGATGGAAATTTTGTCAGCCCTGGTCACATACAGTGAAATGTTTGTGTCACGCTGGCAGTGGCAATGAACTTTTTTTTCTTCCATAATTTACAAAATATGAGCAAGTAGGTAGTTAAAGCATTTCCATTCTTCCATGAATGGAATAATTTTACATGGTGTTTTCTAAGCCGAAAAATAACTGGCACTTGGGGAATTGGTTTGTCACTCTCACAAAAAGTAATTTCATCCAAACAGTCAAAATAGTGCAGTCATCTGGGCAGACAATGCAGCACACTCAGCACACATAGGCAGTGAAGATAGCCTGTTATTCCATGAACAAGAGGTGATTGCTTTGGAAAACTTGCGGCATCACTTTTAATTATTAAAAGAGCAAATTCATGGTTTCTTCATGGACTCATTAACTGTAGAGTATTTTCTTCTTCGTTCTATTTAAATTTAGATTGGTTATTCATACTTCCTGGCAGTGGTTATAAGAGGAGCATGACTGAGAGTTTGGTAGGTGAGTTAATCTCATTTTTACTGTGTCTCTAGAGCCACCACTTTCCCTTCATATTACTTGACACCAAAGACTCTTTACAAGTTTTGCAGAGTGAGACCAAAAAGTACCAACCTCCTGCATCCTTCCATCTTTTCTTCTGCCCTGTTTTTGCTGCTCTCCCTTTTTCTTCTGCACGTCTCATTTTTTAGCCTCCCTCACCAGCCCGACACTCGGGTCACTTCCAAACATGCCTCCTGCCTACAGATGTCTGGTGGGATTGTCATCATTTGAGGTGGAAGAGTCAGTAGAGAGTGGCTAGGGGGTCGCTGACTCGATGGGGTGAAGTCCAGAGGTCCCAAGTGAAACCCCATCTCTGGCCCCATACCTTGAAAATGAGCATGGTCCTAATGTCAGTAAGGAATTGCTTAAACTTTGGGACTACTGAAGCCCAGTGGATTTGCATGACAGGTGAACACAAACTGGTGTTGAAGCCATTCTCCATGTTGAAATGTTGCAGCTCCTTCCCCCTTCAGTGGGTATTAGGGGACATAATAACATATAGGTTCACACTACAGCCTGACTTTCAGTCCAAGTGCTTGTAGAGGTTGTGTATGGATCTTCTCTTTCCTCGCTGGCCAGTTATTTTCATGTGGCTTTTAGAGATGCTGATAAACTTTGAGATCCCTGTTGCATTTGACTTCCTTGACCAAGGTGTTCAGCTGCTTTTTGAAGGGGAAAGGCACAGATGTGCACACACAGACTCTCAAACTGCTTTACAAAATGGGGCCAAGCTACAGATGGTGGAGAAATCTTTTTGATATTCTTGCACTAGTGGTTGTACTAAACATTGGTGTGACTTTCAGTAGGAATTTTTCCCTGGCTGTGTTGTCTCTACACCTTTCCTTCCTTCTTTCTTTCTTTCTTTCTTTCTTTCTTTCTTTCTTTCTTTCTTTCTTTCTTTCTTTCTGTCTGACTGTCTGTCTGTCTGTCTGTCTGTCTGTCTTTCTGTCTTTCTGTCTGTCTTTCTGTCTTTCTGTCTTTCTGTCTTTCTCTTTCTTTCTTTCCTTCTTTCTTTCCTTCTTTCTTTCCTTCTTTCCTTCTTTCCTTCTTTCTTTCTTTCTTTCCTTCTTTCCTTCTTTCCTTCCTTCTTTCTTTCCTTCTTTCCTTCTTTCTTTCCTTCCTTCCTTCTTTCCTTCCTTCTTTCCTTCTTTCTTTCCTTCTTTCTTTCCTTCTTTCTTTCCTTCTTTCTTTCTTTCCTTCTTTCCTTCTTTCTTTCCTTCTTTCTTTCCTTCTTTCCTTCCTTCTTTCCTTCTTCGTTCTCTCTTTCTCTCTCTCTTTCTCTCTCTCTCTTTCTTTCTCTCTTTCTTTCTCTCTTTCCTTCTTTCCTTCCTTCTTTCCTTCCTTCTTTCCTTCTTTCCTTCTTTCCTTCTTTCTTTCTTTCTTCCTTCCTTTCTTCCTTTCTTTCTTCCTTTCTTTCTTCCTTTCCTTCTTCCTTTCTTTCTTCCTTTCCTTCTTTCCTTCTTTCCTTCCTTCTTTCCTTCCTTCCTTCTTTCCTTCTTTCTTTCTCTTTCCTTTCTTCTTTCTTCTTTCTTTCTTTCTTTCTTTCTTTCTTTCTTTCTTTCTTTCTTTCTTTCTTTCTTTCTTTCTTTCTTTCTTTCTTTCTTTCTTTCTTTCTTTCTTCCTTCTTTCCTTCTTTCTTTCTTCTTCTCTCTTTCTCTCTTTCTCTCCTTCTTTCTCTCTTCCTTCTTTCTCTCTTTCCTTCTTTCCTTCTCCTCTTTCTCTCTTTCCTCTCTCTCTCTCTCTTTCTTCTCTTTCCTTTTCTTTCCTTCCTTCTTCTTTCTTTCTTTCTTTCTTTCTTTCTTTCTCTTTCTTTCTTTCTTTCTTTCTTTCCTTTCTTTCTCTTTCTTTCTTTCTTTCTTCTTTCTTTCTTTCTTTCTTTCCTTCTTTCCTTCTTTCCTTCTTTCCTTCCTTCTTTCCTTCTTTCTTTCCTTCCTTCCTTTCTTTCTTTCCTTCTTTCCTTCTTTCCTTCTCTCTTTCCTTCTTTCCTTCTTCCTTCTCTCTTTCTTTCTTTCTCTCTTTCTCTCTTTCTCTCTCTCTCTTTTCCTTCTTTCTTTCCTTCTTTCTTTCTTTCCTTCTCTCTTTCTTCTTTCTTTTCTTTCTTTCTTTCTTTCTTTCTCTCTTTCTTTCTCTCTTCTCTCTTTCTCCTCTTTCTTCTTTCCTTCTTTCTTCCTTTCTTTCCTTCTTCTTCCTTTTCCTTCTTTCCTTCTTTCCTTCCTTCTTTCTTTCCTTCTTTCCTCTTTCCCTTCTTCCTTCTTCTTTCTTTCTTTCCTTCCTTCTTCTTCCTTCCTTTCCTTCTTTCTTTCCTTCTTTCTTTCCTTCTTCTTTCCTTCTTTCTTTCTTTCCTTCTTTCCTTTCCTTCTCTGTCTTTTCCTCTTTCCTTTTTTTCCTTCTTTCCTTCCTTCTTTCCTTCTTTCCTTCTTCTTTCTTTCTTTCTCTCTCTCTTCTCTCTCTCTTTCTCTCTCTCTTTCTTTCTCTCTTTCTTTCTCTCTTTCCTTCTTTCTCTCTTTCCTTCTTTCCTTCCTTCTTTCCTTCCTTCTTTCCTTCTTTCCTTCTTTCCTTCTTCCTTTCTTTCTTCCTTTCCTTCTTCCTTTCTTTCTTCCTTTCCTTCTTTCCTTCTTTCCTTCCTTCTTTCCTTCCTTCCTTCTTTTCTTCTTTCTTTCCTTCTTTCCTGCTTTCCTTCCTTCTTTCTTTCTTTCTTTCTTTCTTTCTTTCTTTCTTTCTTTCTTTCTTTCTTTCTTTCTTTCTTTCTTTCTTTCTTTCTTTCTTTCTTTCTTTCTTTCTTTCCTTCCTTCCTTCCTTCCTTCCTTCCTTCTTTCCTTCCTTCTTTCCTTCCTTCTTTCCTTCTTTCTTTCTTCTTTCTTTCTCTCTTTCTCTCTTTCTCTCCTTCTTTCTCTCTTTCTCTCCTTCTTTCTCTCTTTCCTTCTTTCCTTCCTTCTTTCCTTCCTTCTTTCTTTCTTTCTTTCCTTCTTTCTTTCTTTCCTTCTTTCCTTCCTTCCTTCTTTCTTTCTTTCTTTCTTTCTTTCTTTCTTTCTTTCTTTCTTTCTTTCTTTCTTTCTTTCTTTCTTTCTTTCTTTCTTTCTTTCTTTCCTTCTTTCTTTCCTTCTTTCCTTCTTTCCTTCTTTCCTTCTTTCCTTCCTTCTCTCCTTCTCTCCTTCTCTCCTTCCTTCTTTCCTTCTTTCCTTCTCTCTTTCCTTCTTTCCTTCTTTCCTTCTCTCTTTCTCTCTTTCTCTCTTTCTCTCTCTCTCTCTTTCTCTCTTTCCTTCTTTCTTTCCTTCCTTCTTTCTTTCTTTCTTTCTTTCTTTCTTTCTTTCTTTCTTCTTTCTTTCTTTCTTTCTTTCTCTCTTTCTTTCTTTCTCTCTTTCTCTCTTTCTCTCTTTCTTTCTCTCTTTCTTTCTCTCTTTCTTTCTCTCTTTCTCTCTTTCTCTCTCTCTCTCTTTCTCTCTCTCTTTCTCTCTTTCTTTCTCTCTTTCCTTCTTTCCTTCTTTCTTTCCTTCTTTTCTTCTTTCCTTCTTTCTTTCTTTCTTTCTTTCTTTCTTTCTTTCTTTCTTTCTTTCTTTCTTTCTTTCTTTCTTTCTTTCCTTCCTTCCTTCTTTCCTTCTTTCCTTCTTTCCTTCCTTCTTTCCTTCCTTCTTTCCTTCTTTCTTTCTTTCTTTCTTTCTTTCTTTCTTTCTTTCTTTCTTTCTTTCTTCTTTCTTTCCTTCTTTCTTTCCTTCTTTCTTTCCTTCTTTCCTTCTTTCCTTCTTTCCTTCCTTCTTTCTTTCTCTCTTTCCTTCTTTCCTTCTTTCTTTCCTCCCTTCTTTCTTTCCTTCTTTCTTTCCTTCTTTCCTTCCTTCTTTCTTTCCTTCTTTCTTTCTTTCTTTCTCTCTTTCTCTCTTTCTCTCTTTCTCTCTTTCTCTCTTTCTCTCTTTCTTTCATTCTCTCTTTCTCTCTCTTCCTTCCTTCCTTCCTTCCTTCCTTCCTTCCTTCCTTCCTTCCTTCCTTCCTTCCTTCCTTCCTTCCCTCCCTCCTTCCCTCCCTCCTTCCCTCCCTCCTTCCTGGGATGTGCTACCAGTCTCATTATCTAAGATAATGAGAATAAGGGAGATTGCAGATGGATCAACGCATATTTATACAGAGATACTAAAAAATTGTCATGATGCTAGAGAAGTACACAAAGCCATCATGATAAATCTTCCTGGTGCACCTCACAGCTGCTGAGTTTTGCTCTGTACTCTCTCTCCAATGCTTCTGCTCCTAAAAAACATCTCATTGGCTCAGGCCTTTTAAATGAAGCACTGTCAAAACATAACATCTCTAAAGTCACCATTTAGCGAGTGGCTGGAGAGTCCATACCTCTCCCCATTGCTGCCTCAGGTCCTGGACATTTGATGTGCCCAGAGTTCCCTGCGATCAGGAGGTGACAGCCCAGCCCCAGGCTTTGCTCGGCAGCTGAGCACCCGCTCCCTTTCCTGCTGCAAACCTACGGCGAGCATGACTGTCATGCCACCTGCTCTCATCCTGCTTGGGGAAACAGTTTCCAGGTTTTTGCAGTCAGGCTTGGAGAACTTTAAAGCCTTGCAGGGCTATTAGATGCTAAAATGATCAAATACCACAAAGGTTTGTAGGAAGAGGTGATTGTTATCTTACTTTTCCCCCAAATGTATATGTTGGTCTTGGGAAAGAGACCACAAACCTCCCTGCATTTTTGGCCTTAGATTATCCTGGCTGCAACAACAGTAAAAGTACCTTTATCTTTTCATTTTCTTTTCCATTTCAAGCCCTCTAAATGACATGTTGATGTTCTCACTGCTAGCTGAAGAGGAATGTATCTCACAAGGTTCCTGTCTTCATGTGGGACGTGGCACGACGCTGAAGAATATGCCCAGAGCAGTGTAATGTGGACTTCACCTGCAGCCGGGTACGAGGAGTGGAAGTTGCAGCAGCTGCCAAAGGATTGGTTCATAAAGGAGTTGGACACTTGAGATCAAAAACAGGGAGCTGTGAGCATTTTGAAGGATCAGGACCTAGAGGTTTCTTTTGGCTTTAGCTTCATGCAAAGCTGGATCTTCTCTCGCTGACAAAGAAATCGCCCTTTTTGACCGAAGTGATAAAACGATTGAGGGTTTCTGCTTCCCAGTGCCTTGTGTTCCTGAGTATGGATGTCTGTCATTAGTGATTATGGACCTTAAACCTTTCCATAATTACTGTGGTTGCAGTTCTGCAAATAGGAAGCGATGGTGAGATCCGGTCACTGAGCATGGTCCTGTCATGTCTGTGGGTTGTGTGGTCTTCTCTGAACGTTGACCAAACACAGTGTCCTACCACAGCTGATTTTTCCCTGTAATATATTATCTCTAATAAAACTGAAGCCATTCAATTCACCCATTGCTCTCCCACTGCATTTTTACTTTCTGAGAATAAAAATTCAGCTCTTTTTTTCAGCTGGGGGAGACAACATATATGCTTTTAATGTGCTCTTTGACTTATTACCCAGCTGCAGAAAGTGCTCCAGTATGCAAGTACAGGAGATGTGTTTATATGTCTGGTCATCTCTGGAATACGTAACCGTCGAGCAAAGGCTGGGAAACTCTCGCGGGACGGCTGTGCCAATGGTGACCTGCCAGCACCAGCAGCCTCATCTCTTGTGGTGGAGAGGGAACAGGGGATTCCTCCGCAGTGCTGAGGGTCTCTCGGACCTCACAAGCTGGAAGGATGCTCCGTACATCCCCTGGTGTTTGCTCCAGCCCCTTTGCTCCTTACAGCCGGCACTCAGCTGTTTGCAGGATTTGGCTTCTGCTGGCTGGAGAGAAAAAACCTCATTTGCGCAGGATTTCTGTGTGTGCAAAAGGCCTACTAGAAAACGGTCGAAGCTAAAATGATCACACATGTCCTTCAGCTTAGGAAAAGAGAGCTCTAAGTGAGAGCATGTGTGCTCCGACTCTTGGGCTGAGAAAATGTCAGCCTGATGTGCTTGGGAAGTTCATATTGATACAAACAGGGAGGCTCCCTGCTGCCCACAGATTTCCCACATAAAAGTCCTACTGGTAGCCGTGGGAACTTAGCAGCAGCCATGCTGTGGCTAAAGTCACCACTCTAAAAATGTAGTGAAATTAGTGTTCATAAAAGTGAAAAACACGCCACAAGAATGAAGATGTTCTGATTCACGGCCATAAAATTTACATGAGTTCTGCCATAAAAAAGCACTAAATTTTGCAGTTATTCTGGCTTTGGAAAGGGATTGCTGGTCAAATTTTAAAAAGATCCTTTCAGCAAAAACCTTTAGCTTTTCACTGATCAATTTGTTTTGCACCAAAACAACCTCCCCCCAAGTCATGCCCATGATGTGACGCTGGTCCTTCTCACTAGCCCTGTGGAAAGGGCCGATCCTGTGCTGCACAGTGGCCCCTAGTGAAACTGAGTAGTTTGTTCCAGAGTCTGCAAAATAATTTCCAGTAGCTGGGGTGTTACTAACTTCAGTTCTGCCTTCCGATCTGACGCTCACCTCACCCAAACTATGCCACTCACTTCACATATTTTTAGGACAAATGAAAAAAACAACAACACAGGAGGGTATGATGGACCAACAGACTTGTCCCAGTGTAAATTGAACGTGAACTGGGACACAGAGGCAAAGGCAATACTAGCAATAATGCAGCTGTTGTAGCTTAACAGTATCATTTAGCATTATTTTTGGTTCAAAGTTCCCTTTTTTTGGCTTTTTCTGCTATGCCTACCATAAGGAGACGGGATGGCTACTCCAGCTCAGGCTCTTGCTGCTAGAATTTGGATTTGTATATTGTGTCTCTGTTCCAATTACAGACACTCACTCTCAAACAGGCACCCTTGCCCCTCGCAGCTTTTTTTTCTTGCACCACAGGGATCTGAAACAGCAGCTCTGTAGTCAAAGTGTTGGATAAGTCTCTGCCTGTGTCCTATCAAACCTGTTCTCCTTATTTTACAGGAGAGATGCTACAAAGCGATGAGCATCACCCTCCCCTTGTTCCTCATAGTGTTTCCTCTGCCACGATGCTCTTTTGTGGAGCAGTGGCCAAGCTGACCCCTCATCCAGCCGGCTGTCATGGTCGCCGGACAGACACCACCTTCCCATCCCCACCCCCATGCTGGCAACAGCTTATGACAGCAGCAATCTTAAAAATAAAACAGGAAATGATTTCAATAGGGGATGTGGTGGCTGACAGAGAAAAGTGGGGTAGGTCTGAAGTGCAGTCGTTCTTTCATGTGAGCGTCGGGGCCCTGCAGACATGTTGCAGGGGAATGAATGTTTGTGCAGCCTTTCATGTGGCGGAGAGACCCGTGCTTATTTTTGTTGTTGCCACTACCGAGACCTATTGGGGTGGCTGTCCTCCTGACCTGGGTCCGAATGCCGCCGGTTGCAATGCAGCAGCATTTTGCTGGGGCTGCGTGGCCCCGGGGTGCTATCAGCACATGCTTGGTAGTGCGTGGGTGTTGCCTGATGATCTGGCCTGTGTTGGGGCCACTGTGATAACCCCTAGAGCTTAACATCGCAAATACTCCCTTGCAGTAACTGCAGCTGGGATAGCTGTGCTCTGGCCAGTAAAAAATTCACTTGCCCACCACATTCCAATATGAGATACCATTTTGGTTTGATGCCTCGCAGAAACGTCTACCCAACTTACTATTTCTTCTGAGAAGAAACTTTGGCATCTGATTGGATAATTGAATGGGAAGGCTTTGGATAGCCTGGTCCTACGTGTTGCTGAGAGCTCTTTGTCCTCCCTGTTTTCTCCTGGGGGATCATCTGAAAGGAATCAGAGTATCACAGAATGGTTGGGGTTGGAAGAGACCTCTGGAGATCATCTAGTTCAACTCACCTGCTAAAGCAGGTTCACCAGAGCAGATCGCACAGGAATGTGTCCAGGTGGGTTTTGAATGTCTCCAGAGAAGGAGACTCCACAACCTCTCTGGGCAGCCTGTTCCAGTGCTCTGGCACCCTCACTGAGAAGAAGTTTCTCCTCACATTTAGACAGAACCTCCTGTGTTTCAGTCTATGCCTATTGCCCCTCATCCTATGGTTGGGCACCACTGAAAGGAGTCTGGTCCCATCTTCTTGTCACCCACCCTTGAGATATTTATAAGCATAAATAAGATCCCCTCTCAGCCTTCTCTTCTCCAGGCTGAACAGGCCCAGCACTAGCAGTCTCTCCTGGGTGAGTGCTGCCCCAGGAATGCCAAGCAGTGGGAGACTCTCAGGCTAAAAGATGCTTCTTGGCCTCAGAAAGCTGAGTATTTTCTTGGAGGCCATGTCTTGGGCTTGGAAATGCACTTTTGGTCTGCTTCCACTAGCTTCGTATTTATAGTGAACATCTATTTCTCTCACCAGCTGGGTTAAGTGTTTTTTCCTGTATCATTCAAATGTTTAGAGTAGAGGTTCAAATCCATCTCTGCCTTGAAACACAAACATACCATATCTGGGTCAGGAAATCCTTGACCTCCAAATCACTGGAGATTGACAGAGTATATCATGGTAGTTTTATTATAGGCTTGCCCTAGTCTTGTACTCTTCCCTAGGCATCTGCTATTGCCAGCACTAGAAGCGGGATGTTGGGCTAGAGGGACCTTTGGTCTGACCTCCTATGGATGTTTTTATGGGTTTTTTTGTCTTTATCTGGGGCCTCCAGAGGCTAATAAAGATTTTGTAAATATAAAGAGTTCATTATGATCCAAGAAGAAGTCGTGAGCATAGGAGGGCTCTCCCAGCCCCGTGCTCCCTGGGAGCAAAGGTCCGACAAGAGAAGTGGGTGTCTGGCAAGTGCTGATGAAACAACTTCCAAGGTCTATCAGTTGCTAGATAGATTGTCCTCAGTGGGTAATGAAAATAACTGTTCCTGGATACTTCTTAACATACACTTCTTCATACAGTGCATGATTTAATAATTTCCTACACTGTATAATTTATCATTTAGGTTTGCTTCTAGCATTGTCCCACACTCTCACTGGAAACAGCAAATCTACCTATTTCCTTTGGCTTCTTAATTGGTTTCTTCAAAGAACAAAGAAGTTCCCAAAGACGTCCTGTGTCTGCTTTGCCAAGCTCTGAAGGCCTGCTGAGAAGTGTGAGTACCAGTGCTTGTTATTTGCTGTTATCTAAGTGGAGCAACTCCAATGACACGAAGCTGTGCAGGGGTGTCAGGCTCACTGAGACACATGGTGTTTGTGGGGATGAGCTGGAGATGAGATCTGAGATATCTTCAGTGCATCAGGAAATGCCAAGGGGGTTTTGAGACAGCAGAAAAGCATCTGCCAAGACTCCTCTGAGCTTGTTTTCTGCCTGCTTCTTCTCTCTGCTTGGTCAGAGGGAGCAAACGGGACAGAAATCCCTTGCGTAATTCAGTTTTCCTTTCCACTTTTCAGTTTGTTTCTAAAAGACATTTCTGCATAAGGAGGAGCATCCTCACATCTGAGAAAGGACCTCAGCCAGGTGATGGGGAAGGTTTGACCAGCTGGCCCAGATACCTAACCCATGCCTGCCTCTCTTCAGGGCTTCTGACCCAAAGCTGCTTAGCCAGGTGAGAGGAGAGGAAAGAAAAAGGGCAAAGTGGTTCCCACAAATGATGTGAAAAACCTGCAAAATAATCAGACAAGCATTTTTAAAAAATCTGTTCATTTTTCTATCTTCCCTTGCTCTTCCAAGACTAGAAGAATCCCCTTCAGTATGACATTAAGCCTGTAAAGAGTCCTATTCTCTTTTTCGTCAGATGTTGTTGAAGGGTTTAGAGCTGTGGTTTCTAAGTCCTGCCTGAAGCTGCTTAACCTTCACTTGCTTGGTTGCAATCCCTGGGTCCTGCACAGGATCTCCAGTATTGACACTTGTAAAGAAGATGCTATTTTTAAAATCAGGCTCTGCATTCATATTTTTCATGCTCCCAAAATAGTCCTGAAGATTCAGATCTCTATGTGCCCAACCCTGCCACCCTCTGTGCCAGAAAGGGTGACTGCCCTGCCCCTGCAGCCAGCACGCATCAGCAGCGGGGAAAATTCAGTAGAGCTCATCCAGCTACTCTAGGAGGGGAAAAGAAAGTTTCAGTTGTACAGTTGGTGCTTTCCTGCATATTGTACAGCTTTTAAAAAATCTGTATTTTTAATCAGAATGAGCAAAGTGGCTGATCCTGCTTAAAAACTTCCTAAGTGACACGTTATAGCTTAAAAAGTGTCCACAATCTGCTTAATGTGAGTCAATTGTCAATGCAATATGCAACCTGAAAAAAACACTTTACGTTGAAAAACACTCACTTCTTACAGGGGCAATTGAAATGGCTGGTGAGGATTCTGCTGTGAAACTGGAAAACACCCCAGAAGCAAACCCACAGCAACTCATGGAGAGCGTCAGCCTCTCTAGAAAGTTAAAAATATCTAAACATAAGTAAGCGCTTTTAAAACAAATATGGCTCTCTGTGCATGCATCTCACTTGCCTAGTCTGTGGGGATCCTTTTTACTCATTTGGGGAGGGAGGTGAAGATCACTGAAGTCAATAGAAACACGCAGAGTGATTTCAGGCGGTTTTAGGTGAGATCATGCACTTCATGCCCTCTGACTGCCAGCGTCCTTGGTGCTCACTGCCATCCAGGTCTTTGGTGGCCTCTACAGCAGTTTCTGAATTGCAGTGAGAAGATGAATTTCTGATGTTTCACGTTTCTGATACACTGGCCTGCCCCATCCCCCTCACACTGTGAGCCAGCAGCTCCCACAGACATGGCCAAGACCATCCGGGTAGACCTGGAAATCATGACTTTTGAACTTCTTTCAGTAATAAAAACTAAAGGGTGTTTTTCTTACCCAATGGCATAAGGTAGGAAGGTTTATGGAGGGATTAATAGTGTCCTTTACAAATGCTGAAGTCATGAACATGCGTGTGACTTGAGTGCAACCAGGGTCAACACACAGGATTTGCTGAAAGGCAGCAAACACACAGGCTCACCCAAGTGGATGGTTTCGACTAAGCTTCAGGGCTGGGGAATAAAAAGGGTGAAACTCCAAAGCTACAGTTTACTGCCTGGTATTTTTTAACACAAATATGTCCACAAAATAGTTGGTGTCTGCAGTCACTTTTTGCGAAGCCGGCTGCGGTCACCGATCAGGTTACCCAGAGGCGAACGCTGCGCCCGGGCTACCCGGGCTCTCCCCGCGGCTGGGGCTGGCGGGGGCGGCTGCATCCCACAAAACCCCACAGCAGAGGATGGGTGCCAGCAGCAGCACCGCTCTCCCGGGGTGCTCCCGAATTGGCTCTGTCTGAGCAAACCGGGGTGCTCCGCGGGGCGCGCAGGCGCGGGCTCGGCGTGGCGGTGGGGACGGGGACAGCTGTTGAGCGCGCAGACAGCCGCCCACCCACAATGTCTGCAATGCACAGCTGCTGCTGGGCCGCATTACGAAGGTGCCTCTGCAGTAGCACATGGGCTGGCTGCGATACCAGGCTCGGGCGATATTTTACAAGTTCGTTTTCTGTGGTGCTTGCAAGCACAGGCACGCTTTTATGGCATCTAGAGCATTTCGCTGAATGATTTGGTAGTACGCTACTGACCAGACAGCACATTTCCAGATTTAGATTATGAGAGGAAAACAGCAAGTGGTAGGTTCAGGTGCAGGTCAGTGGATATGTTATACCAGAGCTCCTACGCCGAGCACTGGAGTACTCGTGCTCCCCTGGGACCAATACTGTAAGCTGTGCTCAATAGAGATGGCCTAAGGTGTTTGCTTTTATGATTACTAGTACCATTCACACTGGGAAAACTGCTGTTATCACATTGTAAACATAATTTTTAATATCATGAGATCTTTTTGATTGATATTTGGGCTTCAAACAGGAATGGAAGATGTTGATTTTCTCCTGTTCTCTAGAAGTGTTAACCAGCATTTTAGCTGGAGGTTTTCGGCAAGGAAAAGAACGGTACAGAGTTAGAGAGAATATTCTGAATCTGCTGACGGGTTTGTTTTTAAATAGCCACTAGTACCAGTGAGCACAGTTTGGAGGAGGAAAGCAAACAAAAGCTGCAACCCAGACCATGAAAACCAAAATCGGTGCTGATGTCCACACTATAGATACGTGTGGAAAAACAAATACTGTAACACAATGTCGTTGGCATTCAGCATGAACAAGCAGCATTTAAATATCTCGCTTGTAATAAAACCTGAGTTTACAGACAGCATAAAACAACTTACTGACCTGGCTCATATCCACCACCTGAAAGGTGGTGAGAGACCATCTTCTGATGGTCTGAAGAGCAAAGCGAATCCCGATAATAATGTTTGGTAATTACAAACTGGCCTCGAACACTGCAAAGTTTTTTTAGATTAAATTCTGTTTAGTTAAACTTTAGATCACCTCTTGCAGGGCAATATTCCATTTAAAGATAGACCCAGGGCTGCACGAGCCCCCTCAGCCTGCTGTCCGAGTGTAAATGGCGATTGCCAAAAGCATGACGGGTACAATATCAACAGAGAAACCTGCTTACCGTTTCATTGCCATAAGGAATAAAGCTCCCTTGCTCACTCTTGCTGGACTGAACTGCTTATAAAAGTGCAGCCTAGGCCCTAGCCCTGTGTTTGCTGAGTAAGATCTGGCCTATGTAGGAGTCACTCATGAATAACTTGCCCAGAATTACGGTTCAGGTTGCTCATGGCTCTCCCACATCTTTTAACACAACGGTACTTTTAATGTCAGGGCGTGTCATGCCCCGGGGGTTGCTAATCGTGGCTTTTGGGAAGCTGGTCCCTGTCCGCAGGCAGAAAGGGGATGCAAGAGCTGCTGCTGCCTGGGGGTGGTGGGGGGTGAGGGACAGGGACGGGGACTGTGCCTGCACCAGCTGGGGGGGAATTGTGCCCCCAGCATGATGTGCTAACTTGGCTCTATTTGACATATTTATTTGTGTGACAAGGAGACTCGGAGTGGCTGGAAAGGTGGAGTATCTGCAGCTTTGATGGCTTGAAGCTCTGATTCATTCTTTGGGAAGGCTGGCTTTGATGCAGCAGTTAAAAACTTGATAAAACACATGCACACTAGCACTTTTAGGTCAATAATGATTATTTTTGAGGATGATGCTTTATTCCCCTCAGAGCAGCCCAAATCCCATATTCCCGCCTTAGCTCTTAATCAGACAAACCTCCTATGAGCCTGCTCCTATCTGGACTAGAAATGTCCAAAACCTTCAGGTCTTGACCCAGAAGGTACGAAAAGATGCTAAAATGAAGGTTCACAGAGCTACATCCCTTTCGTTTAACCCAGTTTCTGTATGACACGGGCACATCTGACTGAGCGACAGTGCGGTGCACGTAGGGCAGATGCTGTTCATTGAGAAGACATTTGTGTCATGCCCATGTTTCTTGCGGCACATCCCACCGCGTGGGACCCCTCCTCTCACCCTCGCTCTGAGGACGGGGCTATGCCAAGGTGTGGGAGGAAGGGAAAAGGAAATGTGTAGATCCGCCTATCTGAAACAAATGGCCTCTTTTTTGAGTGCCAGACAGTACAACAGGCTCAGGTGGTGGGAGGATGGGGGGCACCCTGCATGCCTGCCCATGCCCTGCCAGCTCCTGCCTGCTGCCCTGCCTTGGGACTCCTGCGATTTTGCCCAGCCCTGGGGCAGGGTCCGGCCTCATGGAGGGGCTGTAGCCCCCCACCACGTGCAGGAAGGTGACATTTTACATTGCGGTCTTGAATGTCGTTGACAGATGTGGAGAAAACCTCAGCACCTGTAACCAGAGAACTCCTGACAGGCGACACAGCTTGTGTTCCGGATCAGTGTTAATTATTCAAAGCAAAGCTAGCAAAAATTCAAACTCCCAGACCTTTCCCAGGAGATGCCCTTTCCCTTTGCCTTTCCATATCGTGCCCCTCCAGCACATCTGGTTGGCCTCCATGCCCGAACCTGCTGAGATGCTCCTGGCTGGAGCTGCCACGGGACATGGCAACCTGCTGGCACACAGGGGCTGCAGCCATGGGGCATGCAGGCTGTTCTGTCAATGAAGAGTTAAATGAATCCTAAAAAGGCGAGAACAACGATTGAGAGCCAATGGTATGTCGCTCAACTGTTTTACTTGCTCTAATTGCTCAGGTTTTAAAGCAAAATAGAAAGCTGTGCTTAATGAATTGCACTACCTTAATGTGTCCTACGGTTAGCAAGAGGTGACAATAGAAGCTGGGAGGGGGCTCCTAAATGGGCTGTACGGCTTTGCAGAAGGCCACCCAAAGGACAGAAAGTAAAGCACTGGCACTGCTGGGAGCAGGTGTCGTGGCGACTGCAGATGCAGCTGCAATTGCAAGCAGCCTTATTTTGAATATGAAAACTTCAAGCTGGGAGGCACAAGGCCTGGCTAAAAGGGGGAAGGAAGAGGATGAAGGCCCATGCTAAGTGTGCTCAAAGCACTGGAGCTGAGTTGGCATCTCACAGGCTGAGCACAGCTTGGCTGCGCCAAGCAGCCAAACAGCCTCCCCGTGACCTTCCCTGCTGCAGCACTGCAGACATTGCTTTAAAAAACTGCTGTCTCTGCAAAGAGATTAGAAGTACCATGATTCCATGAAAGCCCAAGGAAAAGTAACATGGAAAAGCCTCCTGCTATAAATAAATGCATTTGAACAAATGCCTCCTGTCCAAAATCAACAAGCATAGATAGAACTGGTTGTCCATATTTCTGCATATTCCGGTCTTTCTATGCCCCGTATTTGCTGCTCATGAATCAGTGGCAATTTTATCCCACTGTTCATCAAAAGATGCTATACCATAAGATCCTACATCTAAGCTTATCACGAGGCAACTGTTTTTTTGTAAAAAAAAATTGATAAATTGGATATTTTGGTCTGCCTGATTGTTTTAAGTAAATTGTTGGATTATTAAATAAGGATTGAATCTAAGACTCACAGAATTCTCAGTTCTTTGCAGACCTCAGCAACAATGGGCTAGCAGAAAATAGAAAATTTGATCTAAACACTTAGGAACATAAACTTCTTTCACTTGAGGCTTTGTCTTCTTAAGTCTTCGTAAATTATTTTTCATTTCTATGTCACTATAGAATTTTCAGCCTTCCTCACAATATGCAGGACATATTAATAGAAGCAGGTCTATTGTCTTTAAGAGGCCGACATGTCTGAAAGTGGTAAAATCCATCAAAAAATACGTACCAATGATAACTACTGTTACTGCTAAATATTTGCAAGTAATTTAAACTATGTATTTTAACCTAATTAAATAAATACTAGAATTGTTTCCATTTTATGTAAATACTCGATTACATTTATATACAATACACAACAAATAGTAAATCTGTTGTTTACTGCTACTCCTTATTACTATGAGTTTTATGTCTGGTTCTGTTATTAGTACAAGGTCTATTTTTGGTGAAAATTCTTCAAATGTCAAAACATGACTAAAATGCAGTAAACTGCAAGTAAAACAACCACATTTGAAAGAATGCAAAGAGTGCTTTGGGAAATTGTTATCTTTACAGTGGTATCTTTGCTCTATATGTTTACACAAATACACAGAAAGATATTATATATTAATGACACAGGAAAATCTTACTCATCTCTGTAGAAAAACAGGATAGAGATTTCACATGCGGCTCAGCTCTAGGATGATGTGATATTGGTGTCTGTGCTGTTTTCAAGATGCACTTTATCTAACACTGGAAAAGGGTATGGTTTGGCTGACTAAACTCTGGAGTGATGTTGAAAGATAAAAGAGCTAAGGGGAATTTTTGGGGCGTCTAAAAGACAACGTATAAGACTCTGTAGGTGTAAAAAAAAAAAAAAACCAAACAGACTTTTTCTGGTGGTTGTATAAAAAGCCTACTGACATTTTGTGACACAGACCAGCCTACCTCCATACTTTTAACCCCTCCTTGCAAAATGCAGCTGCCTTAGAGCAGAACGCAAGCTCGCTTGCATAGAGGTGTTATTTTGGCACTTTGGCTCATTGCGCTCCTCTTTGGGAGTTTTTTTGGTACCACTAGTGCCCCAAACTGGAGCAGGTGGTAGTGCACGTACGCAGGACAAGTGAGACGGGTAAGCATGCAAACCCGACAGCTCATCTGGGATTTGCACCACTGGTTATCCGCAAAACACTCAGCATCACAGATGTTTGAGAGTTGAGGCAAACCCTGCACCAGTTTCAAATGCTGGGGAGGGAGAGCTCTGTCAAACCCACCCTGCCATGTGGGCTAGCCCTGGTGAAGGGTGGCTCCTTGGCTGTAGGAACATGCTGAGCGGGGCAGCTTCTGGGAGAAGACCTGCCAAGGAAAGGCAGCCTTAGCTAAAAGAGCCCCCGTACTCACAGGCATGGTGTGGAGATAAAGGTCAGTGGGCTGGTGGGGATGGTCGTGCGAGTAACGCACTGCAGGAGAGATTTGTGCCAGGAGAAGCAGTTTTTGTGTAATGGTGATGGATGGGTCTAGATGGAGATGAATGGTGATGGATGGTCTTCTCCAGAATTTGCTTCTCCAGGTGGGCTGGCTCCTCTCTGCAGTGAAGCTGGAGTATGGTGGCACTGTTGTTAATGCTGACGTCTGAGCTAGCTCTCAGACTCAGGATTCCCACAGGCCCCCACCCTGTCTCATCTGTGTGCTTGAGGTCTCAGTGAAGCTCAGGAGGGGGCTGGACTTTCTCCTGGGCTGCCCAGGTGCAGCCAGAGGTGGCAGGGTCCTGAACCATAGGGAGGCTCTGGGTGGGCTTCATCCCATCCAACTCGTGAGCCACTTGATGGGGAGAAGGACGTGTGTGTAGAGGTAGATTTCGATCTTCAAGGGGCTACTGAAGTTATTCTCTGCAGGAGCCTTTTGGTTTGGGCTCTAGAGGGAGCCTGGCATGAGCAGGTTTGCTGTTCTTACCTCCTCAAAGTCATCCAGGTCAAAATACCCGCTTTGACCCAAGATGTCACTCCCTATGGGTGTTCAGACAGACTCTTGGTGGCCACAGCTCTCAGTGGAGGGAAGTGTTCTCTTAGGTCTTCTCCTCTTGCAGTGTAGCCCCTGCTCCTGGGACATCACCCATTTCTACCTACCACTGTTTCAAGGCCTTGCTTCAAGGGCAATGGGGAAATTTGAGTCCCCATCAGGTTAAGGAACACAGAGGGAGATTGTTTTCTGTGGTATGAAGCCTGGGCTTCCTTTTTCTGATGTTAGACCTCGATTTCAGGCCACCAGAGAAAAGATGTGATTGCTGCTGATCTTTGTGGAGTCCCAAGTCTGTGCTGATGAATTTCCCAAAAAAGCTTTGCTGCTTTATTTGCTGCTGTCCTAGCCCCTGACTACACAGCAATCCCAGCTGTGAATATTTTTGGAAAAATAGCTTGGCTCCAGCACAGTAAATAAAAGCTTGAAAAGTCAGTGGTCCTCTTTCCATCCCCCTGGGCTCATAGAAAGCACCTTGGGAATCAAAAAAGAGCATGATTATAGTTGAATCTTGGGATTTCTTTAGCCAAAACTTACAATTTAGAGGAACAGATTTGTGGATGTTGAATAACTGGGAATTGCACTACTCTAAATTCAGGGCCTAGCGAAGCCAGAGAAGGAGGTCTACAGGGGGAGGCAGAATTAAGAGCTTTGAGACAGGAGAAGAAAACCAGGGAGAATTGCTGGGTCTGAATTTTGTTTTCCACCAGCTAATCTCGCTCAAAATTCATATTGAAATCTGAACAAGGAGACTTCAGGATTCTAACAAACACCAGCCTGGATGCAACAGGCTTAGTGTTTTTTCTCCTTCTCACTGAACCAGGGAGGTTGCCTGCCAGGTGTGCATAGCAAACCTCTCAGATATTGATTTTCAGTCTGTTGGTCTTGAAAGAAAAAAACATGTCTTTAATGTCACCAGGCACTGTCTCAGAGCCCACAGTGGCTTGCAGGGTATTTCTGTGCATTGTGGCAGTGAAGACAATAGAACATCCTGTGAAGTAACAGCCTTAGCAAAACACCACAACAGAAAATTGTGAAAAACACGCTTCTCTGTTCCCTATTTCACACAGACTTTTGGTTATAAACACAGACATACTGGATCTGAAATCGCTTTCTCTTGTGATTTGGCTTCTTTTTGAGCTTCAAACCATTTAAAGCTCCACTCCCCTCCCTCAAACCCTGTTGAAGCTTGATGTGGGAGAATGTAGGCTTTTTTCCTACTGCTTTCAGTCACTGTCTGACATGTTCTGAATGTGCCTTGATGTGTCCGCTGCTTTTAATATTGCTGGCTAACACAAAGCACTCAATTTGTTCCCTCCTACTGACAAATATAATTTGTATTTCCTTAGAGAAATTTTGCTGTATTTTGCAGGGAGATTACATGGGAGAGCAATGTAACAACCTCCATAAAATCACTGCTTGGTGCTGACTTAGTCAATCAGTTTCCCTGTGGCATTATATGCTTATAGACTGGGGCATCTTGCATGCTAAGTGTTGCCGTAGCAGACCTTTACACTTGCAGTTGCTGCTCTGAAGTTGATGGAAACTTTGTTTATTCCCCTAAACTTTCTAGTGCCTGTCTTCAGTGCACTTTGGGACACTGCGCTGTTGGAAGTGTAACCTCAGGAATGGAACTCGTTATTGAGGTGCTGCAGCCTGCAGGAACAAAATGGCATTTTTTACCTTTTTTTTTTTTTTTGGTGAGGCATTTGTTCCCAGGCTGGGAAGAGACCTTTTACCAAAATACACCTCCCCTGTGTTTGGCCTATGTCCATGTCCAGCCTTGTTGTATTTAAAGTTAATTGCATTTCCCTCAAAGCTGGCTGAACTCTGTTGGTGGGCGAAATGATTCCTTTAATGTCTACTAAGTTTACGGCTGCAGCAACATAATTTTAATATCTTTGGGGATGGATGATGCTCTATGAAGAGAATGATCTGCCAGAGGTTTAGGGTAGGTGTTGACCAGCTGTGTTGCTCACTCATGCAGACTTTTGCTGGGGTATCAGTATGAAAACAGGAAACGAGGTGGGAAATGTTAATAAAAATTGACAACAACAGCTTGAAAGGTGTTTGATCCACTGTTCAAGTGTATGTAACTATTACAGGATGAGGAAACAGGAAATATACTGAGGGGGAGGAGATGAGAACAGAGAAATGTAAAAAGGAAAAAAAGAATGAGCTTGAAAAATTCCGAGTCACTCTTCTAAGTCAGCTGGCATGCATGACACATTTGTCACAGCACACAGCTCCTCACTTAGGTGTTACACATGTAAAACCTAAGGAGCTGGAATTGGGGTCCTTCAGCAATAAATTCCATTGTGGCACTGAATACAAGACCAAGTTAATGCCAGAAAGAAAAGCCCCAAAGGAAAAAAAAAGAGTTATTTCCAAGCAAGGGTTTTAAAATTTTCAAAACCAAATCAGCTCTCTGTGGTTCCAGTTTCTTCAGAATCTGCATTTGTTCACAGGCTTGAATAAATGAAATGCCATAGTGCTACTCCTATGCAGAAGGAGTATTACCACTTCATGATCACTTTTTTCTCTCCTCAGATCCCCCACACATCACCCCATGTTCTTTCACAAGTAAATGAGTCAGAAAAAAAAAAAAGAAAACCAAACAACCACACACCCTCTTTTTCCTGCTATGTTGTATTGCAGTGGCTTCTCTGCCTTTTTCTCATTGAGGTTTGCATGATGAGTTTCCTAGTAACCCACTCTGAAGTGTTACTGAATGAAGTCTAGCAAATGTTGAAAGAACTGCTCAGTGAAAAAAAAATATTAATTTGGATGCAAGAACAGCAAATTCTTCCCTTATTTTACCTTTTATTAGCAGCATTCAACACTTTTTAAGCACTTGAAGCCATGATTCACAGATATAGAAAAAGAAACTGGGCTCCAGAGTCGAAGGTGTTTGGTAATTAGTAAACTAATTGTGGAGTTCAGGTCTGCTGATTTTTAGCCTCTGGCCCATCTCCATTGGATGATACTGTTTCCTGTGACAAATACACTGACAGGAACCATTTTCTAATGTGTAGGACACCTATTATCTTCCTTAAAATGTCCTTTGGACCTTTGAAAATGGGGAACAGTAGTTACAAGACCCACACTTCCTTCTAGCTATGGGCCTGCACAAACTGATGGGACTTCGTGTCTTCAAGAGAGGAGGCAGAAAGGAGATGTCCCTGTGTTGGGAAGGCAAAGAAACAAGGACTGTCCTGGGGGCCAAGAACAAGAGTTTCCAAGCCACAGAAGCAAAGGAGATTGTTAAGTATCTTCTGGTGCTCAGGAGCTTGTGTAGGATTCATCTGCCCCAGCTTTGATGAGAGAGTTCAGAGGAGGGCGACGAAGCTAGGTCTGGAGCACAAGTCTGATGAGGAGCAGCCGAGGGAGCTGGGGCTGTTCAGCCTGGAGAAAAGGAGGCTGAGGGGAGACCTGATCGCTGTCTACAACTACCTGAAAGGAGGTTGTAGCACGGAGGATGTTGGTCTCTTCTCCCAAGTAGCAAGTGATAGCACAAGAGGAAACGGCCTCAAGTTGCGCCAGGGAAGGTTCAGATTGTATATTAGGAAAAAAATTCTTCATGGAAAGGGTTGTGAAGTAGTGGAACAGGCTGTCAAGGGAAGTGCTGGAGTCACCATCCCTGGAGGTGTTTAAAAGGTGTATAGATGAGGTTCTTAGGGACATGGTTTAGTGCTAGAGTTAGGTTATGGTTGGACTTGATGATCTCGAGGGTCTCTTCCAACTGAAATGATTCTATGATTCTATGATTCTATGATCTCACTGCCAAAGTCACAACTAAGACAAGACAGATACACCATCCTGTAGCAATATATTCGTTTCTGGGCACCCACTGCAAAGGCTAGCAACGCAGATTTCAGTGTTTAGCTTCTGAATTTCTGAGGGCAGACTCTTACCCTTTGTCTCTCCCCTTAAGAAGGAGCTTGCCCAGAGAGGAAGAGGATGGAGGCTCATGGGGGCTTTCCTTGAGGCAGAGCTTCCTCATGACACAACCACCCATTCCTTGCTGCTGTTGGTTTAGAGCAATGCTTTGCCTTCTGCTGGTTTGGCAGATTCAGGGAGCTCTGTCAGGAGCTGACTGCCTTTGATGTCTAACATAGGCTGCACTTTCTTCAGGAAGGTAAGTAAATGGATGTGGTGTCTCTTCTTGGCAACTCAGACAAGACGTGCGACCACCACAGCTTGGACACATCTGTGTGCTTGTTTCCTTCCCTGTGATTTTAATCTCTTTGCTTTATGGGCAGTGGGTCAGGCCTGGCCTTGCTTAAGCATCTGACCCACACACTGTGTGTGCTTTGCTGTGTTTTTTCATGGAGACAACCCCTTTTTGTGGAAGCCTGTTGCTTGTTGATATAGCTATGACAGCTTGACATGTAAAGATTTAATGGAACCACATATTAAACTGCCCCTGCAAAATTTGCCAAGTATCATAATCTGCTTGTTTGTTGTTCTTTGAAACGATTTTAGTGGAGGCTGGGAGAAATGCAGTGCTACAACCCTTGATAGCCGTGTTATGCTAAGCACATAAGCATGTGTTCTGCAGAGTCTGTGCATGTATGTGTGTACATACATATGTCCCCACCCACAGTTGTACCTGTCCTTCATCTGATGTTGAAGGTTTTCCCCATTTAAAGTGCAAAAGCCTATTGTTCATAGCCTTTAAAATACCCCTCCCTTGGGGCCATGATATCACTCCTGGCATCCCCTGAACTTCCTCCAAAGTGCTTTCATGTCTTCCTATGGTAGACAGAATAATGAATTGCCAAGTTTGTTCATAAGTAGAGTGAAATATCACCTTCATGTTGGACTGTCATGCTGGAGACAGTGTGGCTAGTGATGAGTCCCCTTTTCATCATCTCCCAAAGGCAGGAACACAGTTGCCTATTATGAAACAGGCTTTTTATAGAGCATGATTTCTCTGTGACGCAGTCTTATTGCATGTGTTTAACTCTACTTTGGGTAGTGATATTAAAAACGAAGTAATCTTGTGGCTGCTGTAATGCCATGGTGCCCTTCTTTAAGATTGGCTGGGAGCATGAGAGCACTTCCACTAGTCTTTTTTTTTGAAAGGCAAAGAAAGCAATATCCAATTTGACTAGCGAGTCATCTGTTATCTCCCTGGTACAGTTCATTGGTTTCCAACTTGCTCCACCTTTTTTAGCCTCTTTTGACCATGTTGCTCACTGTGAACTGGGGCAGCTGGCAGCTGGTGTTTGCGGCTGCCTTGGGAAGGCACTGGGAGCTGAGAAACCTGCCTAACACCATGTGTCCTCATGGGGTCTTAGGGGGAAGCCTTGTTTGTTGATGCAGGAAAGAAGGAAAAAAAAAGGTCAAGTGCAGGTGGGTTATGTGCCAGCTGTTTGGCTGAGGCAGTCACTGGTACCAGCAGCAGGAGGAAAAGGTTGGTGTGGAGACAGTAACGAGGAGTAAGGGGTGGAGAAGGATGACACATGCAGGATGCAGGGTGAGGTAATTCTTTCCAGTTGTCCTTGGTCCTCCTTTTTTGTCTTGGTGCTTTTGCAGCAGCAGTCTCCTCTTTGAAACTCTTTGCCTCCCATTTTCAGGCAGAAAACCACGGTGGAGGGCAGCAGTCTCAGGAGACCCGTGTGCTGCTTTACTTGTGGACAGAGGGACTGACTACCTTGGATTAATGATCTGAAAACCAAACAAACCCAAACTCACCCAAAGCAAGCTGTGAAAAACTCCTAATGTACATCAGATTTTTGTGAATGGAAGCAATAATGAATGTTTAGCTAGAGGGACCTTCTATAAACAATTTCCTTTTTCTGTTCATCTGTTCGTTAGAAAATGAGAGTGGATGTAAATGATTCCGGCGAGCACTGGTTGAGATAAAGGCAGGTCATAGATGAGCAATTGGCAGACACGATATAAAAATCCTGGGGGAGCTGAACAACCTGCAAGGCTTAGCTTTGAGGGACACAGACAAGTTTTGTGGAGGTGCAGAAGATAGCTCATGCGCACAGCCTATTGCCAGGGTCAGCTCCAGAGATAGCAGTGGAACATAATTTTCAATAGTGTTCAAGGTCTTACAGGCAGAAAAACCCAACCCCATGGCACAACACAAAGTACAGAGTGCTGACTGATGGAGAGCTTGACCGTAACAGTCTCCTTTCCTATCAGAAAACTCATAGCAATGAACCCTTGGCTGTGCTGGCCTGGTGCAAACTGACAGACATAATGCATGGCTCTAGTGAGGTGACACAGGCAGCAGAGATCCAGGATTAAGGCTGTCCTTCCCTGAACTGCTTGCTGGTGTCCAAGCACAGAATACAAAAATGGACAAGGTACAGCATAAGCTTAAGAAAAATCCAATTTAAGTGTGACATTTCTCATGTCTTATGCAGACTTATGCAATTTTCTCAGAGGCTTTACTCTTGCGGCTATGAAGGAACAAGTTGGTGGCACCTGGCAGTGTCTCCTCAGGTCCCCATGCCCTTCCTATACTGCAAGGGTAATTTTTCTCCTTCCTTTCAGAGCCACCACTGCCTGGGCTGCGCTGTCTGGGATGACAGTGTGTCTCCTTGCCGTGGTGGCTGGTGGGCCGGTGTGAGACGGCAACTCTTTGTTCTTTTGCAGAAACAGGTCACTGTGGTTAACCACACTGACTCCTTTAGGTGCAAACATTTCTTCCTGAGCTTATATGTATTGATCTTCTCCATGACATCAACAGGACAGTATGTAGGAGGCAAGACATGCTGACTTCAGTCATCTAAACTTCTGACAAAATCCCGCATAAGGAAGCTCTGTCAGTGTAGTGGTTAGAAGCTGCTAGAGGTGGGTATCGACCTGTAGGAATAAATGGCCACTTGACAGCCAAGCAAATAGTGGGGCTCAAGGAGTGCCCTGTTCTGTGTAGGGCATGACTTGGGCTCAGGGCAAAAAAAACTCTGGGAAAAAGAAGGAAATATTTTTGAGATGGTATTTCACTACCAAACCTCTTCAGGCACTCCAGGAGATTCCTGTGCTGCCCTGTGTCATGCTGAACCACATGTTTTAACCAGAAGAGCCGTAGGTGAACTGCACAGTGGCTCTAGGCTCTGTAGACAAACCTGAGCAGCACAAGGCATTGCTGGTAACTGAGCTCCAGCAACCTGAATGTCCCACAGCCACAGAAAACACCTGGCAATCAGAGGGAGAACAGGATGCCCTATGAGATGCAACCATCCCGATGAAGCTCCAGACAGCCAGGAGACAAGAGGAGACATGGCAATGAAAAAGGGTATAGTCACCATGGCCAAGGTGCACCGAGAGGCTCCGTAGTTAATGCTGCCAGTTGCCATGCAGAAATAGGAAAGAAGAGCCTGGTGACAAGCACCCTGAAGGCTTTATGTTAGAGACCAATGCAGAAATGCCACCAAGGTGAGTATTAGACCTTGTAGCACTCAGCAAAAATGTAAAAGCTGATGAAGTAGATTTGTTTTGTGTAGATCTTTCTCAGCAGTTATATTAGTCTTGCTTATGAACTGCAAGTTTTATGCCAATAATTAAATTGTGAAATACTCTAAAGAATTAGGAAATTCTAGCAGGAACAAGCACTGTACATTCTGTCCACTTTTAAAACAAAATGTTTTGTCCTGTTTTTCCTGGAATAAAGCAATATTTTAGACTGTTACAGCTATTTGTTTGTTTCTGTATGATGAATTACTTGCATTTCTGAATCAGGAGTGCAGGTGTCTTGCTCGAGTTGCTGAAATGTCATCAATATCTGTGTAAAAACTCACGGATTGGTAAAGCTGGCAATTGACTGATAAAATTCCTTGAACTGCTGTCATGTCCGAGGACTCTGCTGATATGTAGCATATATTATGCTGAAGACTATGATAACCTGCAAGATAGCTGTGTTTTTGAATGCATTCTGTTCAGCTTCCTTGACCCGTGCTGCATCATGCCCTTCCCAGACTTTGCATCTCTCCCAAATTAAGGACAAGGCCTGTCATTAACATTCAGTAATTTTCTGCTGAGCTGGGATATAAGAACCCATCTGACACATTCTGGTCTGCTCCTGACCACTTTTTTCTAAACCTGTGGTTTTCTCATGCTACTTAATAAACATGATGCTTTACATCCCTGTGCAGGTGCATCTTGCAAAGAAGCACAGACACAGTCAATGGCTTAGTGATGCATAGAAGGGGTAGCCAACTCACCTACTCAGTGCTTCAAGCATTCAACTCTACAGAGAAACCCTAGGGAGATTAGCCCTCTGATTCTGATATGCAAGCTAGGTTTATAAGGTGGGAATGACCCCTCTGCTCCGCTGTGACAGATTGAGGACAGGCGAGCTCAGTGTATTCGGACCCACCACAGCCTCGTTCAGCCAGCCAGCACTCAGCTCTAGGGCTTGCAGGTGTCTGTCGCGGGATATCTGCACAGTGTTAGCTTCACGGTCTATTAGCTTGGGAATTCATAGTTCGTCCTGACATATTCTGTATTATCTGTAGTTTTATTGTTCGGGTTCCTGTATAACACCCTCCTTCGCGATTCTGGAAGAAAAGCAGTGGTGAAATAGTGAATGGAAACGTGGGAAACTCACCTTTCCTGATGTGTACGGGAAATGGGTGAAGTCAGTATTGCACGAATGATGAGTTGATGAACTATGCTTACCTCCGTCTATGCTGTGCCACTGAGCAGGGTGTCACTGTGGGGGTGGAAGCGATGAAAGGACTGGATCTCTGGAGGGAATGAAGAAAAGGCTGCAGAAAACTGGGGGCCAGACCCCTGCCTTCCTCTGCTCTAGCACCAGAACATCTTGCTGTAGCTCTTGCAACAGCATGAATAACATCTGTCACAGAGTTTAATCTCACACCCTCTCCCCAGGGGGAGAAGTGTGTGCACTGGAGTGTGCTGTTTTGCTGGGAGGGTTGATGTTGGTGGTAGATGGGGAAAGCACGTTCACCTTAGGGAGGGAAAAAGCCAAGACATGGGCCTTGCCGGTGCAGATGGAGGTGATGTGAGCAGTGACAGTGCCCAGAGCCTGGGAAGGCCCTGCCACAGCTGTAGGGAAGTTTAGGATCTGTCATAGACAAACTTCATCCTCCCTCATACTGCATCCTCTAAAGATGCTGAGGCCACTGCCTGCCTGCAATGCAGTTCCCTTGGCTGCAGTTTGATGCTGTTCTCACCACCAAGCTGTCCTTGTGGAGAAGCACAGCTCTGCTAGGCCAAGGCATGTCTGCATGGTGTCCTTAAATGGTCCAAGTCACAGGCTGTAGATATCCTAGATCTGCATGAAAAGGGACGAATCCCACCAGAGCCTCTCTGCCCTGTTTGTGTGCTCCGCTCATTCCAAACCCTCAAGGGTTTACCTTTTCTTCTTGCAAAAGCGTAAAATAAAGCGATTTTGGCGGCTCATATGACTTAAATTGAAGTTTTTTTCCAAGTTTTCTGCCTATAACCAACAGAGAATTTTGCTGTGTAACCATCTCCTGTGAAACAGCGGCTGGGCATTTGGTTGTCATGTGGCTGTGCTGTATAATTATAGAGCATGTTATGGTTTGATGGATGAAGTCATTAAGAGCATAATAATTAGTACCAGCCTACTACTTTGAACTGCTGTGTGGTGTCACATATTCCTTACAGTGAATTACATCTGTGCACACACTGAATACAGCTTTCCAACCATCTGATGCCTCAGGCTTACATATTGTTATGCTGTATCCATCCAGAACTTTTTTCATTCATTTTTAAAAATACACATCAAACCAGACACCAGTCTGTAGCTTCCTACCTCCTAGAAACCGCTTTTTTTTTTTTTTCTTTTGAAAGGAAAACTCCAAAAGGAGAGTTTAGAGGCTTGATGTGATGCCTGACATAGTCTTGGCACAGAAAATGAAATCTTGGAGTAGAAAGGTGAGACTCTCTGCTGCCATGTGCTGGACCTCCAGCCAGAGGTGATCCTGTTTTTCTGCCTTTTGACTTGGCAGGGTGCATTTACAGCCTCTGAAGAAAGTGAGCGAAGTGCAGGATTTTACCCTTGAGCTGAGCTGCACGTTGTGATTTCAGTGATGGTCTGTATGAAAATCCCAAATGAGTGACCCAAGTTTTCTCTGGGAGAGCTGGATGCATGCAGGAGCACCGAGAAGATGGGAAAAGCAGCCCTGTGATAGGGAGAAGGCTGATGGCACATCCTGGAGGTTGCTCACCAGTGACCATTTCTTCACCACGAGGCATCCCATTGCAGCCTCCTCCAAACAAGCACCCATATCTCACCTGTCTCCCACGCCAGACTCCTGGATGCAATCTGGGATGATCTCCCCTGTGAGTAGATGTGTTTTCCTCCCCTCCTCTGTCCCACCACAAATGACCTTAGATAAGCCTGTGCTACTGGGCACTCTGGTGGGACAAACTCAACTATTGCACTTCATTACACAGGGCAGACATGTCCTTGCTATGTGGCTGGCAGAGGGCTGATTGTTTTTCTCTTCTCCACCTGCATCATATTCCCCTCTGGAGGACATCACTAGGTGTGAAAAATCAAAATGTGACTATCTTCAGCTGCAAATGACAGCTCAGGTTTGCAGCATAGCATATTGGTGCCTCCTGGGAATTATAGTGTGGTCAAAGATAAAGTGCTGAGGCTGTGATATCTCACTTTTCTACTAGGAGTTGGACATTCCTGCTGCGCCACAGCTCCTAGCGTGGCTTGGTGTCTCCCTATGTAGACAGCCACCTTACACTGGAGAAGAGGTAACTTGAAATAGGGTAGTCCAACTCAGGGAGCATAATATTCAAACTATGCTGAATTTGAGCTGGATTTGGAACAAAAACACTAAAATGCTTTGAGTTTAAGGGTTTTTTTAATGAAAAGTTGAAATTTAGTCTGGGAAACAATTGCTTTTAGAGGAAAAACAGAACTGAACAACCACAACTAAAAATTCTATTTCCTCCTGAAAAAGTATTTGGCAAGAATTGCACTTAATCCTACAAATAAGGAGCCTTCTTTACTGGCAAAAAAAAGAGGACATATGAAAGAAAAAAATGGCTTGAACAAAATACACTAGGGAGTATTGGTTTGATGATCATATATAATGGTTGCATCAATCTCAGACTTCCATTCTCTGATCCATCTTCACAAGGGGCTGAACTGTCTGCTTTAGAAATTGCTGCTACTGCTTGCATCAATTTTAGAGCTCATTTGTGGGGGCGGCAGGAGAAGAAATGGCCTTTGTAAAGTGGCAGTCATTTTGTCTGTCACCCCTTTTCTTAGTTCGATGAGCTATTTTTTCAGCTTTTTCATTCCTTTCCAAGGTGGTATCGTTCCACAGACGGCACTGAACTGTGCTGTACATGTAACTGTGCCCTTGCATCCAATCTGCCCCATGCTGATGTCGTTGTCGTCTGCCAAACTGCCTGGTTGCTAGTTGCCACAGAAAGTTTGGGGAGCATAAATGACTTGCATAAATGACTTGCATAAATGTTTTCCATTTCATCCTTTTCACACTTTCCAAACTTCCTGGGATATAGGATGAAATCTGCACACTTTGTTCTCACCTCCAGCACTGCTGCCAAGCCGGAGGAGAACCTCTGCAGAGGTGCCTGTCCAATCTGAGTGGTAGGTCGAGGTGGATTTTTGGAACGACCTTTTCAATTCTGATTCAGTTCTGTGGGCTGAGGGATAAGGCAATGTTATGGGTCGGTTTTGTAACATGGTGTGAGATGATAAAGGTACATCTTATATGAGGGATAGGCCTGTGCCACTGGGACTTCTCCACACTACAGTCCAAGCGCTTTGGGGCAGTGCTGTGAAGACATGGGGTCCACCTTGACCAGATGTAGTGTTCAAATCTGAGGTCCATTTGCAGTCAGGGAAAGGCTCAGCACTTCTGGGTCAGCACCTTTCATCCTGCAGTAGCTGCCTAAGATGGGATTTTAATAGTATCTCAGCTCCTCGTCTTGAGTGAAAAAGTACTTTCTCCTTTGAAGCAGCTGACTCTTCTGCTGGTAACTACTGTCGTCCCTGAAGTCCCTCTCACCACCAGGCTGGAGAATTGGCATGCTGGAACTAATTAACTAAGGCACCTGATTAGAAGTGAGTTAATCCGCGTGGTTTCCTCTGGGTGCAGGTTAAGGAGTCACAACTGGCTCCCCTTTTCCAAAGTGACTGATTGCATTCATTTTAGATGTTCCTGGTCTGTTTTATTTCCTGCTTCAGTTTCTGTGAGCATATCCCAGCCTCCTCAAGGCAAGGCAGTGCTCGTGTCGGGTGCTGAACACCAGGCACCTAAGGGGCTGCGTGGGCAGTGAGCTGGAGCTAAGGAGAAGTTATACATTAGGTTTTTCTCTTCATCTACTTGGATGGTCTCCTTGAAGACCACTTGAGTGGTCTTAAGAAGACAGTGAACAGGGCAGGAGAGTGTGCATGGTTTTCCTGATCCAGAATCAACACCTCAGTCTACTCAATATCAGTCCTCTAATTGGAGCAGTGTATAGGTTTGAGTGGTGTTTGTTTTCTTTTTCCATACTGTGGATGATGAACGGATGCCATGTCAGGTGTTGGCTGTAGGATGTTGTCTGTGGATGGGCAAAGCAAGTTTGTGGCTGACTGGGAAAAGGTAGAACCGCCTCTGGGATGTCTCTGGCTTGTTCTGTCCTTGGTGCACTTTTCTGAGCCCTCATCCCTTCTTCACACCTGATCCCCCACCAGGACACTCTCAGTGGAGCTTCTGGCCCTACACACCTACTCTGCTGGATCTGTTATCAGACACAACTTTATAGCTGTGACTTACATAGCTTGTGGCTTAAACCATATGGTCATTCTTTTATGTAGTATTTCTGCTTGCTTATTTTTCATTTTCCCACACCCACTCCATTTATTGTTGGCTGCTTTCCCAGCACCTTTCCTCCAGAGAGGGAGTTACATAAATAGATCTCTGTAGGCTTTAGAAGGCAGATGCTGATGGATAGATCTCCCCAGATAGACTGCAGAGCAGTGTGAAATGCACATCACCTGCGTACCTGCAGACACGGGAGTTGCAAACCACGGTCCCCTGTGGCTGAGGAGCTTGATTGAGATGAGAGTGCCACCGTGTTGACAGTGCCAACACGGGGCCAGCAACAAACTCTGTTTCAGCTGCTGCATCTTATTAAATGGTGTCCTGCTTTGAGTGATTAGTCTGCCTGCAATCACTGGGAATGAATGTAGGGCTCAGGGGGAATTAGAAATAATTGAGGAAATTAAAATCTGCATAATGTTTGCATTTTCCTCTTCATATGCCTTTTATAATGATTTAATATTTATGTACCCAGTATCTGAAAACATGTGGTTGATTTGTTTTCTTGACTTAATTTGCTACTGAAACATTTAATTACATTTAAGACTAAACACACTAATACATTTGCTTTGTATGGTTCAGTAAAACTTAGTAGCTGCACTGCAGTGGTCCTGCCTTGATTCCTCACACACCCAGGACTCCCCTCAGTTTTAAGACAGCCTGTGGTAGGAATGGTGACTGCGCTGCTATCTCTGCAGACTTAGCAGCTTGGGTTTAGTCAGCTTCTTCATACTTAAATGTGTTTTAATCAGAGCTAATAAAACTAAAATCAAGGTAAGGGTCCCTCTAGAGGAAAACTGGGAAAAGATTATCATTGCAGCTGAACTTTTGGGGAAACAGGCATGTTATCTGGAAAGGGGTAGAGAGCTGGTAATTTGAGGTTTGGGTTCATTCATGGGGCTTGCTGGGGCAGGTAGCAGGAGGAAGAACCCCCAGATTAGGTCATTGCTGTAGCAGCTGGAGGGCTGAGCAATAGGTGATGTGTCCCTGCCCAGGGAGGGCCAGCTGATCCAGGGAGCAGGGAGGGGGACTTGCTGCCATCACATAGCTCTGCATCAAGGAGGGAGGACCACCGATCTTGTGATGGGTGGTGTGAAAAGACAGTGCAGCAGGAAAAGCAGTTATTGGGCTTGAGGTGTGTGTAAATAGGTGAGATAAATTAATACAGTTGGCAGCTGATGGCTTCAGATCCCATGCCTTGAAGGTCCATGGTGGGGCAGCTGATGGCTCCAGCTATTCTATCCAGTCTTTGGTGGGACAACCCCACACCAGCAGCCCCCAGGTTCACACAGAAACCACTGCTGAGCTGCTCTGCTGCCCTCTGGACTGTGTCCACAGACCTGGGGCCTGGCGGGGCAGCTGGATCATCACATGTTTCAGTACAACCACGGGCTGCTAATAGCAAGAAATGACCCTTAATCAAATTGCAGACGTGGATGCTTCCAAACTGGAAGAAGTCTGTATCTGGCCTGAACTTTCCAGCTCATGCTGCTTCCTACAAAACAAGGCACTGGCTTCCCCAGCACTATTGCAAGGACCATCCTTCCACAGCACAGGGGAAAGAGCCATGAGCAATGTGAGTCAAAGCTACACTCCAGAACCCCCAAAAGGCATGAGGAACTTGCACAAAAAAGGCTGATGTCTCTGAAGAATTGAGCAAGCCACCCTGAATTAGGCCAAAATGCTGTACCTCCTCCCCACATCCCCTCCTTGGAGACCAGGGAAATCATCATTGGTGTTTCTGGTACTGCAGTCAACAGATCAGTAACGCCACCCGTAACAGTAACAGTGCTGAAGGTCTGATGATAGTGGGATGATGCTGATGGGGAAAAAAATACAGAGCCTTGGACTTCAGCTATGAAATGCCCCTGTCCACCCTAAAGACACTGAACATCGGGGGAAAAAAGCCAAACAGTCTGCTTAAGATTCTCACTGGATTATTCCACCCATTTGGGAAGGGAGTTGCACAGCAGTAAAGCTTCTCTCCATACTTCAGAGTAGATGTCTGAGTGCGCGAGAAGCCCGCCCGGGTGTGCATCCTTCCTGCCTGTCTTCATGGTGCAGTCTGGAGACGTGCCACATTCATTAGCTTTTGGCCAAGGGAACGGCTCCATGTGCGAAGAGAAAAATTCTCCAGGGAACCCACTGTGTAAACCACTGTCTGGGAGATAAGACTGGACCTCAAAGAAGAAATTGATCTTCTCAGACCATATTATGTCTACATGTCTGAGACCAGACAAGTGCCGAGACCAGAAAAAGCTGTGTACAGGAGGTTTTCATCAGGCGGAGAATTCCGTGGGCAGATAGAGCGAGTTGGCTAATGAGATAAAGGCACAAGAGCAGGAGGAGCTAGAGAAACGTGGTAAGAGAGGATGGGAGGCATGAAGCTGGATCAGGGTGCTGAGACAGAGGGGGTTTCTGGTACAGGCTGGCTCTGCTGTACCAGATATCCTGAGAGAATACTCCCAGACAACACCCACTCTGTGGAAAAAAATGTGGGTTGGGTGCTGGCATGCCACACACACAAATGTATTATGCTCCAGAAAAATATGCTCTCTAAGGGATTGATCAGAACTTTAATGGGACTTCTCCCATGCACATATTTGAAAAAAACCAACCAAACAAAAAAGCCAAAATGACTCTGAATGGTTGTGGACATCTCCTACTTTGAAGTCTGTTCCTCTTGGATGTGGCAGTGGTACACATTTGATGTAGCAAAAGGAAGGATTGTGTACCACTAGCTTTTAAGTAGTAAAAGTTGGAGAGAACTTTATTGTAACTTACTAAGTTCTCCCTCTTTATGGTTCGCCCTTCCAACACTTCCCGTGTGTAAAAACTGCTCTGCTTAATCCATTGTGGGACCACATCTTTGGTTTCTCAAGACCCCTCTCGGTTGCACTGAGCTATAAAAACACTCATCCCTCTCCACGCCTCGCTTCCCATAAGCACACTTACTTTTCAAAACCAGTGGTCCATGAAACTCATCCTGAAATTGTAAAATAAGACTGCAAGGTTTTTTAATTTTTTCTTTTTTTTTTTTTTTTTAACCTTCTTTTATGCCAACTGCTGTATCAAGATGAACTGGCTTTGTACCAGCAGAACTGTGCCACTTCCAGGCTGTGACCTCAGTGACACTAGCATAACACATGGTTCTGCATATGCTAACGCAATGTTTTGTCAACACTTTTGAATCTGCTTCAGCCTTTTATTTTCTTTGGCTGTATAAGACTCGGGTTTTAAAAATCAAGTCACCTTCCAGTAGTAATATGAAGAGGCTCCAAGGACAGTCATGGAGAAGATCTGCTAGCTGAGAAGGTGCTATGATGCTGAGAAGAATCTCACTTTCGTCTTCTTCTTCTTGACCTGCTGTTTTCCAACCAGAGTAACAGGGTGTTTCAAACCCCATTAAGTAGCACAACCTTTGTAGTTATGAGGGAAACCTGGACCTAGGTTAGAGTAAGGGAAAAGTGTGGGTGGAAAGAAAAATCTTTGGATCATATTCAGACAGATATTCTGCTTTCTTACAGTTTGTCTTTTCCTTTTGGAGTCTTGTCAATGTAAGTCACCAAGAAGCTGCTTTCGGGATTTGAATTTCGCCACCGGCTTTTGGGCAGTGAGATGATGGGGAAAGGAAATGTCTTTTTTTTTTTTTTTTTCCTTTGCCATAACTCACCTGATATTCAGAGAAGAGCAAATCAAGGAAAGAGCTCAGCTTTCACAGAGCTGGACATAACTCCACGTCAGTGGAAAAACTGCGCTATCTTATAGCAAGAGAAGAGCCCCTGGGAGCCCTCACAGTAATGGGGACCTGGAAGGAAAACTTGAGTCACTCAGTCCCGTCTCCTTCTGCTGTCGTCACCACATCATATGGACCTTTCACACACCGATCACTTTCCATCGTAAAAGTAAAGAGCGGTTTTGCCCCTGTTACTTGTATTACGTCGTTGTTTGAAAGCCTGAGTTCTGATGATGGGGAGAATATAAATTCCACTGTCCTAACACTGGAGAGGGTTTTTTAAAAGAAAATTCGCATACGCCATAGCTGGATGGCAGCAGACATAAGATTTATGGCCAATTGGACGGCACCATGCACATAAGCAGGGTAGGTGATGTGTGCACACCACGACATCCATGGTGATCAGGAAAACAGGGTTAAATTGCATTTTATGGATGGCATGGATAAAGTTGTGCCCCTCAAACTACTTTCAGGCTTGAAGATGTGGAGTCTGAGTTAAGTTACTGAGGCATGACTAAGTTTTGGTCACGCTAGAAATGTTCCACTGTTTAGTAACCACATCAGAGGAAAATGGAGCTCTGAAGGCCCTAGTGGGTTGGATCCCAAATGTGAATGCAACCACCTAACAGAGCTTGAATGCAGTCGGACTGTTTTTTAATGCTATCCCAAGGATTCGTGTGAAGGAGACCCTAATTGCAACACTCCAATTCCAGACGTATTTTGTTGTTTCTGAAGGCTCTATTTTTATACAAATATTTCAGTGAAGATTTGAAAACAAACTGCTCTGCTTTGCTATACTGATGTGTTTGCAGTTTGACAAATATGACCTATGTGATGTGTCTGTTGCTTCTGTCTTTGTTCTGAGGCTAAAAATTGCGATTATATCTATTTAAATGATCACATTTGAGGCAGGTTCATTTGATGAGAATTGCTGCAGGAAAATTTTCAAAGCAGAGAACAGCATAGAGCTGAACATTAGAAATCATAGAATCACAGAATGTCCTGAGTTGGAAGGGACCCGCAAGGATCATCGAGTCCAACTCCCGTCCCTGCACAGGACAACCCCACAGGTCACACCATGTGTCTGAGGGCCTTGTCCAGTCTCTTCTTGAACACTGTCAGGCTTGGGGCCGTGACACCTCCCTGGGGAGCCTGTTCCCGTGCTCCACCAACCTCTGGGTGAAGAACCTTTTCCTAATGTCCAACCTGAACCTCCCCTGGCACATCTTCCTGCCATTCCCTCGGGTTCTGTCACTGGTCACTAAAGAGAAGAGCTCAGCGCCTGCCCCTCCTCCTCCCCTTGTGAGGAAGCTGCAGCCGCCATGAGGCTTCCCCTCAGTCTCCTCTCCTCCAGGCTGAACAAACCAAGTGACTTCAACTGCTGCTCATACGGCTTCTCCTCCAAACCCTTCACCAACTTCACAGCCCTCTTCTGGACACTCTCCAGTAGCTTTATATCCTTTTTATGCTGTGTTGCCCAGAGCTGCACACAGAGCTCCAGGTGAGGCCGCACCAGTGCAGAGCAGAGCGGGACAATCCCCTCCCTGCCCGGCTGGCCATGCTGGGCTGGATGCACCCAGGACATCTGGGAAGGTGAGGTACCATGACGGCTCCTCCCAGTACAAATGCGACATTGACACTACTAATAAAGGGAGTTGGTGCAGTATATTACACTCCAGATAGGCACTGCTTACTCAGATACAGGTTACACCAGAATAAATATTAAATTGTGTGTGAGAGGGAGGATATAGATTGAGATAACAGTTGTAACATGATTTCTTACATTGGCAGCTACTCAAACACAAATTCAAGATTTGTTCTGGGTAATATTCATTGTTAGCTTACCCCAGAAATAACATGAGAATTCCTCTATAAGCAGGCACAGTGCATCATTAATCCTGATGTCAGCCAAAAACCCAAGCACAGTTTTACGGCCCGATATTTAAAGGATATGGGTAACAGAGAGCACACTGCATTTAGATCAGAGACCAAACAAGCTGCTTGTATAAACCCTGGTGTTGCACCCACTTACTACAAGGTACACCTCAGAACCGAAACTTGAACAGAAATATTCTGTTTAAAGCTCTCAAAGTGCTCACTCTTTCTTGCCTTCTCCCTTCTCATTTAGCTTTTGCCACCCTTCTGCTTGCTTTGGCTGCTCCCTTGATGATGACCAAGAGGCAAGGTGGATGCCATGCTTCTCCCAGCAACAGGTATCCTGTACGTAAACTGAGGTAACTTGTGGCTTTATTTTCCACTGTATGGTGATATTTGGATAGTCACTGCTCTAGACAGGGGCTGAGTCCTTTGGGAGAGAAAGGTAAGGTTTTGGCTGCTCATCTCCTTAGTGACGGAGAAATGCTTTAGGATAAGGAGGACCTCCTTCTACTCTTTGTCATTGCAAGCATAATATTTTGCGGAACTTCTCGTAGTCTCTCTTACCTTTCCACTGGTTTACAGGCCCAGAGTCACACTGGTGCAACCTATTGTAAGCAGCATCCTATTCAAACCCCTTAAATTCCTCCTTTTTGACCTGTGGGAGATGGTGCTGTTGGTGCTAGATGTCTGCCAAGTGCACTAGGTCATGGCACGTAGCACCAGCAGCACCCTTACCTCTCTGTAGGGGTGCAGTGGCCACACGTGCCTGCTGTGGCTCTGAGGGCTCCCAGCACTGCTGAGCACTGGTGCCAGTGGAGGAGGCTGGTCCTCCCAAGAGGGACTGAAGGGACCTTGAGAAAGATGAGGCTGAAAAGTGGGAAAGAGAACAGCAGTTCCTCATCTTTCCAGGAGATGGTAAAGGCACGTGTGCACACATACGCACCCATTAAATCATTAAACAGTAAAATATGCATTTTTCTCTTAATCTTTTTTTTTTTTTTTTTCCAAACAATTATCCTGTCTCTCACTCTTCCCTGGATCTCCTCTGTTTTGCTCTGCATGCCTCCTCCAAAACTCCTTCATTTTTCAATATCTCTGTTGGAAAAGGCCAAGATGATTTATGGGCTCACCACTTCCCCAAGGCTTCAATGGATCCTCATGAGTGGATGGAGTGGCCGTGGTATCTGTCATCTGCAGCTGTAGAGATACACCAGTCAGATTATTTTCTTTTGCCTGGAGAGGCAGGATATGGTGTAGATACAGGATGATGCACTTTGCTTTCCCTGTGCATGAACACTGCTACACATGGTGGAGAGCAGGCTATTTCACAGGACATTGCTTCATGTCTATTTTCAAACTCTATAGCATTAAGAAAAAAAAACCAAACCAAAACCCAACAACCTTAAAAAGGAATAAAGAATGGTTTACTGTAGGGAGATAGCAGGAGTGGGTCATCTCTTTCTGGTGTTGAAATATAGACAAAAGATTTTCTAATGCAGTGGATTGATAATTTAAATACTTACCTGAGAGCCCATCATGATGCACTTTTTGAATAAAACGAAAATTTCAGCCCTTCTGAAAGCCAGGCCTTTCAAGAGGCTTCACATTTGGACACGCAAAATGAGTAATTCAGAAACAGTAGTTGCAACAGATTGTGTTAGTTAACCTCCCGTTGCCCTCCAGTTCAGCAGAATTTCTATTTTGGAAAATTGTTGCTATACATACATATATTTGTTATTTGCTAATTGGCAACCAACTGCCACAGTTGTCCTCCTAGCAAATTTATTGATGTATTTTCTGGAGAGGAGCTGACAGCCCCTTGGGTTGCTGGTCTGGTCCTATGTCCAGACCCCCTGTGTAGCCTCTATTTGTGTAAGATAATGAAAGGAGAATATGCTGGAGAAAAATGTTTTCGCTTTCCCTAAAGCTCCAGCGTGGTTATGAACTTGACCCCTGCAGCTTTCTCCCTTAAACCTTGCCATTGTAGCTTCTGATTTTTCTAGGATCACCCAAAATGAGTTCATTGATATCATCACATCAGCTTGCTTCAGAAACCCTTTGTCTCTGCCCTTACTTTCCAACGCATCTCACTCCTCCCCTTCATCAGTGCTCTGAAAATGACATAACTCCCACCTTCCCTGTGTCGGCACTAGGTTGACCTTACGTTACCCTCTCTGCATCTCAGACTGGAATCCAGTCTCAGAGCCCCACTGACACATTTCTCCTGTGAGGTTTTCTCTGCTTCCCTACCTTACATGACTTCTTGTGGTGTCTCAAGCAGCACTGCATCCTGCGCCGCAGTGCCCTGGGCTTAGCTCCTGTAATGCTGTCGTGTTTTGTTGTATCTTCTTTCTTTTCCTTACTATTTTTTTCCTCTCATTTCATTTTATTTTGTTAATAGAAACAGGATGAAGTAGAGGGAGAAGAATCACCCAGGAGAAAACATGTGTGAGCTGTGTACCCACCTGGTAGCATTGATTTCTCAGGCTGGTACTAAGTGTGTGACTTGTCACCTCGTATCAACAGTTGGCGTCATGTTGCCAGTGAGTGAATCAACCTGAATTCGTTAGTGCTCTCACTTGTAATCCTAAAAATGTCTATTAAGTTGAACACATTGTGAGAGTGTATGTTTGCAAGAACAAAATGATCTTCCACTGCTCTGAACCAAGAAGCGAATGCCAGATGCAGCAGTGCACCTAGTGTCTTGCTTAATAGAGCAGGTGCACATCTGTTTCTCGGCTCTGTTTGTCCAGGTCAAAAATCTTCTTGTCGACTGTGTTTGACCTGCAATATCTCTGCATTTGAACATTAGATTTTATTCTACTTTCAGAAATTTAGTTATTTAAAGTTTTCAATCTTCTCCAAGGGTTCCGATTTTTTTTTAGTTATTTTGCTGTAGCTGTTGCTGGAGGTCATACATTGGCATTCTTCATGTACCTAAGTAGTCTTGGCTATATGTGAAGGGCCTAGTCCCTTTGAAGTGGGTTTGGTGGGAGAAGATTATCCCTTTTATTGTGGTTTCCTTTAATGTAGTCCCATTGTGTGTTACAATGGTGTGAAATTATAAGCATGACCTTTCCAGCAGTCATTGCAGAGCAGGGCAATGAGGAGACACTGTGGCCATATATCCACTGCACAGACAGCAACAAATGATTTAAATTTTTCGTGCAATGGATCTGTTGATTACATTTAACAAAAATATAGAGTAGTGAGAGATAAAATAAGAATGTTGTGCCGCTTTCTTTGAAATAGCTTGATGTTTCCAGGTGCTGGGCTGGAAGTAGAGCTGAGTCAAGGGAGTTGAGCCAGTGTAGGAGGGAGTGCTGACTCTGCTTTCAAAAGGTGGGGGAGTTGCTGTTTTTAGCAAGCACAGAGGCCTCAGTCACTTTTTACTTTTTTGGCCTAATTAACCAGGATTGCTCCATGCTTACTCTCCTTTTCTCAGCAAGCACAGATGTTTCTGCAGAGAACCATTTGAGGGGGTATTCTTCCAAGCCTAGGTCAGGCCTCTTTGCTTCTCCTTCTATGATCTTGTATTTTTGGAGAGAGAAGGGATTTGCTGACAGAGGTGCTAGGGAGACTTTTGCTGTCAACATTTTAACACCATCAGATGAAGGGTCCCTTGCTGAGGAGCCAGTGCAGGAATCCCTGAACCTCCTGCAGAGCATTGTGTGACCATGCCCTGAGATATGCTTCAGTTAAACATCCTGGACACAACCTTGGATAAACAAGGGGGAAGGGAAGATGGGGACATGAATGCAACCTCCTCAGGAGGCAAAAGTTTATATGTGGTGCATGGGGTCACCAGCAAAATTACTTTGGTGGTCTTCTGATACTCCTTAATGCATCTGTGTCCACCATAGAGACCCATAACATTTGTCACCACTGTCAATAACTGTTTAGCAGAGGTCCAAGAGTTGAACAGCAAAGGTATCACATGTCAGGTCTGAGATGCGCCAGTACAGTGTCAAAGCTCGCAAAACAATTACTTGAAATTTGACTGGCTTTGTCTCATGCTCAAAAGTCTCGTAAGTTTCAGGAGCAGTAAACCTAAATTATAAACAAAGCAAAAAAAGTGTTGAGAGTTTTTAATGGAAAGACTGGCAAAGCCAGGGCTAAACTATTTTCACTAAGAGATCATTTGAGCTTTTCAATCTACTCTGCCAAAGTTTGTTAAACTATTTTGCTTATTAACTCTTTTGCAATCCCTTCCTTAACTGTGCCTGAAATTTTAATGTTAAACCACTAAATCCATTTTACAACCAGAGATTATAATGTCAAAGAAGACACATTTGTGAGTTTAAGCACTGACCCTTGAAAGATGAGACATGAAACACACTTGCTTCCTTTGAGACTGTACCCTCATCCTATGAGAATCAGTGGGGGCAGGACTGAGTCTACATTGAGAAGTATGAAGTCCACTTGAGAAAAGGTACAACAGACGTTCTGGCTATAGCCATTTTCCATGTTTGATCTTAAGGTCCATGCTCTGCTGGTGACTCTGCAGCAACGACAGTGCACATTACATCACTGTGTTCCTAAACTTCCACCTTTAGTAGTGAAAAAGGGCTTTTTAGGAGGAAGCAAAGGCAGGTGAAACATCAAGGCACTACATATGATTTCCATGTATTTAAGGTGTTCATCTAAGTGTCTACAGCAAGACTGAGAGCGCAATCTGAAAGAAAACTAATGTGCTTACAAGCAGAGTTTCAAGCTGAAAGAAGGTCAATAAGTCAGATTCAGAAAGGACACCTTCTTTGGGATAGTTATCAAGCAGTGCCTGCAGACGAAAAATGAACAAGTTAGCACAAGCATGGGCTACAGAGAAAATTTAAGCAATCATCATTAGTCAGTTAGGGGTATAGGAGAGAATTGGAGGCATCTTGTGGGAAGAAGGCTACAGCTGCTACAGAGGCTAGGTGGTTTGATTCACTTAAATCCACTAAAAATGACTAATTCCTACTAAAAATGAGTAATTCTAATAAATGGCAAGCATGCCATAGCATTCACCTGACTTTTGAATAGCAATCAAGTTAATTTTCATCCTAACTGTTTACTTTTCCTTTGTGTGTTCCTAAGCGGAGCAGCTGCTGCCACCACCTCTTCTTCACTCCCTTGAAGAGAGACAGTGAGAAACGGAGGAAGATTTAAGCATTGCAAGCCATGATTCATTCTCAGGCTGCACAACCTGCCAAATGATCTCCAGAGTGGCACTGCTGCTTGGCCTGGAAACAGATTTCCTCCCTTCCCCCCAAACTAGAAGGAAAGAAACCGATACTCATGGCAGGCAACCAGAATGGCTAGAACGAATATTGGAGAAGTTCAGGAAACTAAATATGGGATCCAGGGTCTGGAAAACATGCCAGGACAAAAAAGGATAAAAATACAGAAATAACAAAGGGAAGGAAATAAAAAATAACCAAAAGAGATTCCATTACCAAAAATCAATCCCTGGGATGAAGTACTCATTAAAGGCTTAATCTTACCTTCCCTATGCCGTGACTGGTTTTGTAAAAGACTGCTAGAGGCTGAACACCCATTCTTCCGAGGGAAGTCAAAAGGCGGGGTTTGATGTGTTTTTCTGCATAAAGGTTTCAAATCTCAGAGAACTGCAGAAAAATTACTAAATCTTGGATTAGGACAACCTGGCCATGGAAATTAATGGTTAAAATTCCCCCTTGTTTCCAGGAGTCAGGGAAACATGTCATCCTAACCCCACTTCAGACTCAGCATGAATCCATTTCAGGCTGTCCTTGGATCATATTCGCAATTACACCCTGCTAATTTATACAATTATTAAAGTCCCAGGGCCAAATGTTGCAGCTGACAGTTCTCAGAGGGATGTCAAGTACTGGCTGCTTCACCAAGGTGAAGCCAAGGAGCTTTGGATGTTCTCCTGGAAGAACGAGTAGATACCAGGGCTATCATTTTCAGTGTCTTCCTAAAGGCCAAGATGAGGTCCTGCTTTGACTCTGATACACGAACTCTGTCGGGGAATCCTGAGCAATTGTACTTTTGCTACATTTTAATTTTATGGGTCATTTGATGCACTAGAAAAATGTAAGCTTTTCCTCTTTTTCTTCTGTCCTGAGTGTCCTTGTAGTATTTCAATGGTTGTAGGGAAATGTTGGTTTAAGAGACTCACTCCCCACAGACTGGGGAGCTCCAGCCTTCACTGATAGGGAACTTCAAGGGACTGCTCTTTTTTGGTGTCCAAAATTGTATTCTTCATATCTATGTTATTATTCTTTTTAAATCTGAGCTTTTATGTACTGCTTTCTGCTTCTGGTTATGGCAGAAAAGTTTTGGCATTGTTGCACACCCAAGTAAATTCTACTTGCCTCAGCATGTCATGGAGATGTTGTTTGGTTTTAATCCATCGGTGACTTTGTTGATTAAGATAAAGGTCTTGATTAGGCACTGGCAAAGATCTGAGAGCTGTGGAGGCCCTGGAGCTTCAGTGTAAACCACTCTCAAAGCTTGAATCACTTGGGAATCTGACTAGTTTTTTCCATGCTAGCATAAGCTATTACAGCTGGTAGACAACTGTTGCCATATTGATTAAATGCTGGGCCTTTATGAATAATAGTCCCTCCTACACGAATAGGATGCAAATGCCCCTTCTCATAGCTTGGAGCTGATTTTCCTCTGGGTGGGTAAATCAGGGGAAGAATGGAGGTAAGGCAATAAAAGGAGCTCAGTTTCAAACTTTGGTAAGGGGATTTTCAGTTTCACATACCTATTATTTGGTACAAATGCAAAGGTTGTACAGAAGACTGAATCTTCCTTACAAAGTAAGGTACAACTCCTACATCCATCAACTTCTACAATCTCTGCAGAGGTCTTCTTGCTGAAAAGAGAGAAATATTCAGCTGACCGACTGAAATACACTGAGGTCACAGTGTATTAAAAGCAGATTAAAAAGTCTTTGCAGCTCTTGCAAAATCAATCACTCCCAATAGGAAACGGTGGCCACTGTGTGTGTTGACCCTTCTCAGTTCAGATGATGCACTCTTGCCTTTGGCTGCCCACCTTGAGGAACAGCTGCTGTCATGCCCGTTGTTTTAGTCCTCATTAGTTGAGGTGCTACCCCATGTCTTCTGTATCGTAGGCTTTGGTCTGAAGACATTCTTTTCCCTGGGCTTTTCTTATTAATATTCACAAGGGGGAAACTGAAGTCTTCCTGATAGCCTCTAGTCTACACACAGGGAACAGACACATGAAAAATTTAAGATCAGGACGAATTTATCGTGTCAGCTTCTAACCTCCTAGGGAAGGGCTCAGCTCACCAGCAGACAGATCCACCAGTGGGGCTGTCTCCATCTGAGCTTCACATCTTGAAATTCTGCACTGCCCCTTCTGTCTGCAGGTGCCTCATGCATGCCGAGGGATTATGCATAGAGAGGCAGACATGAAACTGTCCTTTTTCCTCCACCAACTATAGGTAGGGTGTAGATAAAGTTGCTATGTGAGATGAAGCCTATCCTCACTGTGCTGAGCACTATGTAGCACAGATACATTCAGGTGTGTTTCCACTGGCTTCTTTTGCATTTGTGAGTGCTTATCATTTCAGACCTCTGATTACCAAGCAGAGCACGCAGGAAAAAAACGCACAAATGATTGGTGAACTCGAGTGACAAGTTTGGTTTCATTATTTGACATTGCACAGAAAACCTGCCACAGCAACAGGGATAAATCCAGTTCTTTAAAGCAGCACTCAGTTGCCTGAGCTGTAAGACCATCTTTTTTCTTCCTGCCACCAGAAGTTGCAAAAGGTTTAACACAAATTTCATAGAAAGATCAGGCTGGCCAGCAAAGCCGTACTGCAGCCTGTTACTGATTTTGTTGGCAATAGCACAACATTATTAATAAAATGCAGATATAAGTGTGGGAAGACAGAGCTGCATCTTCAGGAGCTGACAGCCCGTCCCTGCAGAGGTGGGATGTGCAGCTGTGTGTGTGATGTGCGCGACTCACAGAACAAACTCTGTTTTAGTGCAACCAGAATTTGTCCCAGTAAGAACTCAGTAAAAGTTCAGCAAGTACTTAGATATTCAGACAGAGTTCTGGAAATACTCCGTGCCTTTAGCAGTCTAAATGTAAGAGATTGGCTGATTTCATTCTTGTATTATTTTCCTTTGATTGTTGGGTGCTTTCCGACAGCTCCTAGTGCAAAAAGGGTTGGGGGAGCTCCAGGTGAAGTGCCGCCCATGCTGAGCAGATTTACTCAGGTTAACTCCTGCCTTGCAATTCTAGGATTGGACAGGCAACCTAAATAAATTCCTACTTGCCCATCAAAATGAAGAGTTGCCAATCAAAAGCTCATCATCATAATAATTCTGTGCCTCAACTGCACCTTAACATATGAATTATCTTACTTGAGCTGTACTGGAGATGCTGATGTACAAACGAGAAAACTCTACATTGATTTTTCATATTTCACTTTATTTTACAGGACTACGATACATAAAGCCCAACTTTTACTTCCCAGCTAAGCAATTTAGCTCCAGAACTTGACGTAACAGCAAAGGTGAAATACTATATAATGTTTTCACATAGTTGCATTTCACAGTTGTGCTCCATTTTAATTATTGTATTTGAATATAGCAAACAGGACACATATGAATGTGAATATGCTTTATCCACTGCATACGTCTTTTACATATATAAGTGGTCTATACTAGATACCAAGAAAACACATAATCAAATGCTACTTTAATTGTTACTAATGAGAATCAAAGTGTACCAATGAACGGAGGCATAAAACAAGATAAGTACAAGAAAATACAGGAACCAAGACAACATAAGTACTCAGGGAACATATTTTATTGTACAAAGAAGCAGCAGAAATGAGGGAAAGAGGATCATTACCTATGTGACTTCAGGAGAGAAATCATCAGTAAATATTATTTCAAGCAACACCACAGTTAACACAGAACAATTTAACTTTTGTAGATAATTTACAACTCAGCAACATTCTGTCAACATTTCCTCATATGCATGGTTTGATTCAACTTAGTGAAAGACACCTCCCATCAGAGCTGAAATGTCTCTGAAGTTTTAATGATTTTCCATGTGGGAAGGGCACACTTGGTAGTGAATGTGTTTTGTTTTTCTAGTATGCCCAAATTAAGTAACTAATGAATAAAGTGTCAATGAATATAATTGCTTTAAGGCAAGAATGCAGATCTGGAAGGAAAACAAAGTCCAGTGGTGCCTTGCTTCTTCAACAGATGGATTTTTAGACACCCTTAGAGCAGACAGCATATACAAGAACAAAATGTTAGACTCTTGTTTTTCTTGGCTGTGAATAAATTCATCATGGGATACATGGTTTAAATATGACCTGATGTAATTCCCATTATCCTACTACTAGCTGCTATCTGCTGAGCCAATTTCAACTTCATCTTGGTTTCTTTTGAGTAAAGATCGCAGACAGACTCTTGTCTTCATTTATTCTGTCCAAGTCAGGATGCAAAGGACTCCTAGACACAGAATATAGGGTGTTTTTCATTTTTGTAGTGTGTGACTCAGTTTCAGTGTATGAAACTACTCTTTGCTAATGTGCTATGTGAGAATTGACTCATCCATATTGAAGGTGCAAAGTCCTTGAGTGCTTTACCAATAGCTTTAAATTTTAGAAAATATATATTATACCTTCTTGGTTTTTGCTTAAATTTGGTTTTGAGATTTTCGTTCTCATTAATAAATCATATAGACAAACAATGGAACCTTGCAGTTTAGATGTAAATAAGTCATTGGAAAAGAATACAGCAGCTTTCGAAGTTCAGCAGTCAAGGAAATCCTTAGTCTTTGTCTGTTACTCATGATTTAAACCTGTGGGTAATTATAAACTGTTCAGCAATTACACAGTGTTCAGGACCAGATTTTTCTAAAGGGCTCAGAGCCCACAATCAGTTGCAGGTTTTCAGAACTGCCCAGCTCCTGTCAAAGCACCAAAGTGAGTAGGTGAATCCACATGCTGATTCCTGAGCTCCTCTTAGCAATTGAATACCTCTTTTCTTTACCCCTACCTGGGCAGTGAGCCCTTGAAAACCTGCCCATCCTTGAGGCAGGAGAAGACAAAATGAAAGCAAAATCCAGGATAAGCTTTGTATTAATGACTTGTCTATTCATGATCCCACAAAGGAGCTTCCATTTCCAAGTCTGAGAGATATCCAAGCAGAGATGCAAATCCCTGGGATTTCCAGTAGGCTTTCTCCTTTTAACAAGATAATCTGTGTGAAGTGGCACACATAAATCAACATTTTTCCCTTTGGAGGGAATGTGAGGTTGGAGTTCATCTCCCTCACTAGCTGTTTGGTGTTCTGGAGACCAGCCCTTTCTCCTTGTCACCTGCGAAGGGGCCACCTCAGTCATCTCAGCTCTCTTGGAGACTTATAGAGAATTCGTGTTTCAGAAACAAGTTGATAACCTTTGCACCAACATGGAAGGCCGAACTTTTATTGCATGATTGTTAAGATAACAGCAGACTCAAATGTATACTGCTGCTGTGTTTCCAAATGGAAACAAAGCTCTGCCTGTCTGGTCAGCTACCTGGGCCTTGGCGATGGCCAAGAGTGGGAAGATCTTGCACAGCCAGTTGGTTGTTTCCTACGACTCTTGTTTTGAGGCAGTAGAAAGACACTTGGCTTTCTGCTGCTTTGTTATCTAAGGAATTCATATACTACTTAACCCCAATAAAAAACCCAAAGCACCACTTTACTATGTGAGCTCTGGAGGGACCATCAACATTCCAGATCTGGGCCCAAAAGGCCTGTGAGCAGATTGCAGGGTGTGCAGAAAACTGCGCTTTTAGGGCAAGCTGTACCATAAGTGATTGGAAAGACGGTCTGAAACCATTTACACGATTTCTTGGGTGATTTGGAGTTTCTGGACTTAAAACATTATGTGACAGACCTTTAATTGGTGTAAAGAGAACCCTGATAGGAAGAATATTAGATGTGGCTTCCATCTGCCTTGTCATGTATGCCTGATAATCACCTTTTTTCATCAGTTTCGAGGAGCAGTTGCCTTCTTGGGAAATGAAGTCTTTAGATAAAAACCTGAACAGAACAGTGGACAGACAATGTATGTATATCTTTTTGGATGTGAGCCAGATGCTAGACAAATTCCCCATGAAACTGATATTCAGAAGCCATTTTTTTTCCTCTAAATGACTAGAGCAGGACAAAATATGATAACAATACACACTGGAATGTTTATCTTAAAATAGATAACAGGTCTGAAAACCCCTTGCCTAGTTCAGTACCCTGGAACATCCCTGCGGCTTAACCTGCTGTCAGTGTGAGCTGGAGCAGGGTGAGGAATGCTTCTTGCCTTTCCCAGATAAACTCTTCTGAGAAAATTCAGAGTGCACAGTTTGTTCAAACTCCTTTTTTCCTCTTTAGACTTATTAATTATTTCAGGTTGATGCACAAGCTCAGGGCTGGCGGGATTCTTTCCTGGACATCTGCCTTAAATGAGTGCTGTGCATCTTATAGATCCCAACAGATCGTGTATCACAGGACGGTCCCCTCATGTCCTATATACCCTATAAACTCACTTCCAACAACTGGTATTTCCACCCTATGGAGAACACAGGGATTTGGAACAGCAGAGCTGAAAGCAGGCTTGAACAGGGAAAGGCTGAAGCACAGACCTCGAGCTTTGCCCTGCCTCCCTTACTTAGGTTTTAATCAGCCAAAACCCCTACCGAGTCAGCAAGATTTTTCACTTCCAAAAAAGCTGTGTGAAAACTAAGAGAGGGCTTCAGGCGGATCCAGTACAATAGCTGAAAAACAACACACCAAAGTAAAAAGAAGGAAGATAAGCAGAGCACACAGCTTAAGGAAAGTGTTTTTGCTAGACAGCGAGTCCAATATCCCGCTGCTCCTCTGAAGAAGAAGTGTAGCAGCTAATATTGTCAGTGTGATGGGTTGTGAAGCACCTAATAAAATATCCTAGAATTTCCTTTTTATATTTTGGGCATGAGAAGTGAATTTGAATAATAGGCAAGGAATGGAAGGAGTTAAAGCCAGTCTTCTACTTCTTACTTCTGTATTTAGAGTCCAAGCTGTCTGCTTGCTTTTTCTCTCCAGGACAGTAGTCGCCTTTTTACAAAGCTCTTTTGTTGGTATCCCATGTTTTGTTTATGCACAATACTGTCAGCAATATCAGGATAGACTGGTTTGGGGGTTTTCGGAGTTTATCTCAGTAGATAGTACTCCAGTAGATTTTTCTAGTGGCTCTCATTAGTTGGCTCTGCCTTATCTAATCAGTCTCTGAAGCCAATCAATACAGAAACTTGCCAATCAGTGCTGAAGTATTTCATGTGGTTATATTCTTGAGGCTCATAGGAAAAAAAAGGGAAAGGAGCTTAAAAGTACTTTTTGTTTTGTTCTGCTTAAATGCTGTTCTGTACAAATGGTTACTGGATCAGCTGCTAGGAGCTGATCCCTGCTAGCTTTTCTGGCACCACTTGATGCATTAGGCTTTAAATGTCTTTATTTCTCCTGAGGTGAGATTCTTTTCTACTTTTCAGATTAGCCTTCAGTATTTTGTGGCAATGTATTTACTCAGCCTTCCTAACTGGACTTGCTACCCATGGGTCTTCTCACTAAGGGTCCTGGACTGGTGATGTTTATAGACAGTCAAATTGCTTAATATGAGGTCTTTGCTTTTTCAACAGCGTAGTTTCCAAGCAGTTGAAATGAAAGAGTTTTAAAACAGACGACTATCAACATATCCATGGGAATGAAAGGAGCTTCTTTCCTTGGTGTTTGGGAAGCAGGCATAAACTCTTTACGTGCTCTTGTGGGTGCCTGTCCCAGTTGGCTTTACCTCCACTGCCACCTGCAAGCCATTCCTTGGCTGTTTTCCATTGCCAGTCTTTGGCCCTTGTTCTCAGCATTACTTTTAGGAGATCCCCAGAGGTAATATAAAGAATATCCAGAGCAAAAAATGTGTCCGTTGCCTCTTAACATATCCAAAATGGGTACAAGGATGTGGTAGTAGTTCATCCTGAGCCATTCTCCTTGTTTTTGCTTAGAGTGCTCATAATATACCACAGCAGTGTACACATATAGAAAACATCTCAGGTCATCAGACAGTTATAGTACAGTGCTCTAGGGGCTGCCATTCTGTCATAGGCACTTATTTGTCATTATTTTTCCATAAGAATATCAAGCATGGAGACTAACATCAGCCATGAATGGTGATTTTAAGAGAGTTAATCTGATATAGACTCTGGTGAATCATCTGGAGAGTGTTTAACCACGGAAAAACTGTCCTGGATATGATTTTTTTTCTTATATTCTCCCATTCCATTGTAAATGAGCTTGGCTCTTCCAAGGATGCTGACTCGTAGCTGATCCTGCAAAGCGCTGAAATTGGTCATTTGACCAAACCAACGCTCACGTATGCCCTTGATGGGATGTGAGTCCATGAAGACACTGGTGTGAAGTGCTGAGATGGGCCCTGGAGCCCCTTGTTACGGTTCAACGTTGTGCGTTTATCTTCTCTGTTTGCTTGGTATACTTTTAGATCTTGGAAATTCCATCATCCTGAAATGAGGAAACCAGATGAAACTCATCACTCTCACTTCTTGAAACACACCTGTCTTTTTATAAATGCCAGCAAAGGCCATCTGTATCTTTTGATGCTGCAGGTGTCCACAGCTATGTTACAGTTTCAATTTGACTTTTTTTCACTGTGAAAGCTAAATGAGGAGTGTAAAATGTTCCTAATTTAGTTTCTGTGATCAAAACCAAGAGATATTTCCAGCATTTTCAAGCACGGGGAATGAAGAAAAAGGCAAAACATGGGGGGCATGTGAGATTGCTCAACTGTTTCAGTCCCTCAATCTGTAGGGTGGGACAGTGGTAACAAACTTTGAAGAGAAGCTGCAAATTGATGCTAAAATGAAGCAGATTTGATCCCAGTTGAAGAGCATGACTGAGGCATGCAATAAACCCCACATGACTCCTAGAAGCAGAAGAGTTATGGTAGGTATGACTCTGACCATATTGCTGAATCGACACATATATTTACAGTGAAAATATGCAAGCAATGGATATCTCTGAGGCTAACTTTGGACTATTCTTGGCAGCAGTGTCTGACTGTACCCTGGCATCCCTTTGGTCAGGGAGTAGTTTGGAGCATGGTAGAGTATAACCCAGGGGTACATCAGTGCTAGGTTGTGGGGACAACTGGGGAATTAGGGTTTGAGCACAAAACCTGATAATGTGGCAGCAATCCGCACATGGAGAAGGCGGCCCTGCAGGAGAACACTTCTGTGGAAAGAGTAATTGCAAAATGTGCTATGGGAATAAAATTCAGATAGGAGGTGCAGCCAGGGGACACTTTCAGACCTCAGAGGCTCACTCCAAAAGAAAGAAACAGATAAGCTAAAAAATACAGACGAGTCCTTGGCAAACACATGAGATCAACAATATGTGGTGTCGATATGCTGGCTCTGAATCTTTTTTTCTCTTTTCCTTGCACAAATGACAATGATTGTCATTGAGATCCATTCTGGAATAAAATCTGCACAACTAAGTTGAGAAACTGGCTTATTTTCTGTCTAAAGTTTTAAGCCACAGTCTTACTGGATGTGTGCTAGGACTAAAGTCCTAAATATAAATGGTTACTGTACTTGGTTTCCTGTTTTATTACAGCTGCAAAAGTGAACCATAGTGATTTTTATAGTACATGATAGTATTTTTCAGCCGCAGGACAGAATGAACTCACACGATAACAACTGGCACAGCCTCAAAGTGATAAACATGTCAAGATAATGGCAATCATTTTTTCCTCAAGCATGAGAATACAATGCAATTTAAACCAGCTTTTAAAAATTTTTCTGCATTTTAATATTTCTATAATCAATCACCGACCATAACTCTTTTATTATGACTATGGACACAAAGGATCAAATTTTTATGGCCTGGTCTTAGTTTTCCATCTGTAATCTGCCAGCACCAGTAATTGCACAGTTTAGGTCATTTGAGTACCTGATTACCCCCACAAATCAGGTAACTAGACATCTATGTTTCATGCTGACATAACTGGGAGAATAAACTTGTTCACGAAACTTGGCACATGTAAAGTCAAAAGTCATGCTTCAGGCGAGAGTGAAAATTTTGCTTTGCTTGTTTATTGTTGTGGTATCCCCTGGGACTGTATGAAGACAGAAAACTTCAAAACGTTTGCTTTAAATGTGCAGTTTCTTTCAAAACTCTGACTAGAACCTAACCTAAAAGTTAGGGATTCTTGTCCACAAGCAGGCAGCAGGTAAATGTTCTCTGGTTATAATAGTGGATTGGATTTTTCAAAAACTTTAATTCAAAACTCTCAGAAATAACCAGCTGCTATGGAATCAGAGTGGAGACCCAGATTAAAAGATGGGAAAAGAGGACAAGGAAGAAGTTATTATATTCATTTACACAATGGAGAAATGTTACCTGAAGGTATCCATAGGCATCAGCATGGGTCAGCATCTTCATAAATGGTGTAAAAAGGATGGTACCAAGATAGTAATGTTTATGGGTAATTAAAAATGATTTAGGGTAGTAAGACTAAAGGCAGCTGAGATGAGTTGCATGAAGATCTTATAACGCTGAGCGACTGAGTCATGAAAAAGAGGCAATGCTTGCAGAAGAACAGACAGGCAGGGACCAGGAGTTCACTGTCAAAATATGCAAGGTGAGATACAAAAGGGAAAATAAGGCCGGCTATGTACATGCATACAACATAATGTCTCTACCTAACTTGTACCTCTCAGGAAAGAGCAAACGTTTGCTTCCTGCTTATTAGTGGTCAGAAAGACAAAGTGAGCATTAGGTGTTATTACAAAAGGAGTACAGAATAAAAGAGAAACTGTTGTCATCCACCTGTACAAATCAGTGCTCCCACATCTTGAGTTGCAGATGCAGACCTAGCCCGCTGAGGGTGAAAGAGATGGCATCAGGAATGCTGCAGACCCAGATATCCCCAACCAGTGGCATGCAGAAGTTGGGAGCATGGCAAGGGATGTCTCACCCTGTCCTTACTGGGCTCAAAATAGGGTCCTGCTCTGGGTGACCTGAGCTCTTCCAGCTCTTCTTATGCTACAGAGGTGAGCAGAACTTGTTACAAATGCAATGCCCTTTTATTAGTCATGCAGCATCCCTTCCAGTTGAGTCAGAGCCTTTTGGCATGGGACTTGTTGTGGAGAGAGGCATCACGGGGGGCTCAGCATGCTGGCAGGTACTCTTAATCTGGGTTGCCCTCAACTCATGGTGGCTCCTCATCCCCTATGCCTCACTGACATGTGCTCCTGATGGTTTCACCAGTTTGGGCTGGAAGTGGTCTCCCTCCATGCTGCAGATTCCTGGCTGCCGGCTGCTGTGGTCCCATCCTCTCCCAGGCTGGGGACACCAGAGGAGAGGCACAGGCAGCCCCCAGTGCTGGGCACAGGGGAATGGGAGCTGGGGAGGTGGGGATGGAGATTCCTGTCCTCGCTCTGGATGCAGGTACGGCTCTTGGCATCCCATGCTGTCACGCTGCATCTGCCTCCTTGGTCCAGGTGAAGTGGGCAATGGCCCTGCTGCCTCTCGTACAAGGTGGACACCCATGAGAGGCAGAGAGGGGCTCAGGCATGTGGGCAGCTAGGGCTGCAGGCACACACTTGTGCAAAAATTGAAAAGGCTGGCTGATTGCTTATTTTCTGCTCGATACATCATCTTAAAGCTTTTCTGCAGAATTATCATGGACATATGCTAGCCAAGGTACAGAACTCACTGCATGTCCTTTACTATGCTAATGAAAACACTGCTGATATTTTCAATTAAAAAATAACACCGCTGGGAGTTAAGATTTTGCCAGGCTGTTTTACAACTTTCCTTCATGTCCAGCAATATGTACGTGACTCAGCTACTAAAGAGGCATCTAAATAAAGAGGCTTCTCTTGGGCTTTATATTCACAAAACTCTCATTCCAGTGAGCAAAGAAACACTCCACAGCTTTTCTACATGTTCTTTCTTTGATCCGCAGAGTGCTAACAATAAAACATGTTTGTGTGAATCATAAGTGGAGAATTATTTCAGAGTCTGATTTTTTTTTAGGATTCCTGGTCATAGTTTAATATGACACAACTGTATAATTGAATTATAAGACTATATAATTCTCTACATTATTTTCTTTCATTTAGTCTTTAAAAAAATGCTTTGCAGAAGTATAGCAGCCTTGAGACATTTTCATTTTAAAAGAACTCAAAGGGCCTAATACAGTCGTATAACACGGGAGAGAGTTTTAAATTTACTATGTCTAATACGAATGCATGCTGTCATGCAGAACCTTCCCAAAAGTATTTCAGTGCATTATCTGAGTGGCAGACGCTTTGAAAAAATGCTTACAAAGTCATTCCAAAGTACAGCATATTCAGACATAGTGCAACTTGCAGATTTCTTTTAACATTTCTGTGCATGGTCTCTTTCTGTGTCTGTACAGCACTCACATGATGATGTCCTAGTGCATTCCTGGGGCTCTTAGAAATCGCCAAATAAGAATAATGCAAACCAAAATTCATATGAACAGGCATAAATCCACTGTATAAAGTTGTTACATCAGACAAGGCCCACTCTGAGTGCTCTCAAAGTTTATATGAAAGTTGTTTCAGAATTCAAAATATTTTTGCAGTAGTTGCTGCAATTCATTCTTAGTAGAATGGCTAAACTATTTGCCATGAGTAAATTTTGTGAACATAAATCCAAGTGTTTTGGGTATTGCTTTTGGTGCATGTAGTGTTCATTTTATTCTATGTGGCATTTTAATGTTCTTTATTTGTATGCTGCAGGTGACCACCAGTTATTATTTCTCTCCTCTGATCTGGCAAATCAAAATTTTAAGCAAAGAAATTGGGCTGAAAGCTAATAATCTGTGAAGAGCAAAGGTTACTGGCTAGGGGCATGTAGGAGCACTAGCCTAAATAATAACACTGAGGTGAAGGAATACATTTGTGCGAATGGTGCTGATGAGCAAATAGGTGTGGTAGTGTCTGCAATGAGGATGGCTCCTCCAGAAATGAATGCACTGGACTTTTAATGTCATGTTCCACCAGTTCCAGGGCTCAGTTTAGGAAAGCATTTAAGAACATCCTCAACATATGAGATTGCACATTAATAACTACCTTCTTCAAAAGGAATTTGTTCTTAAATCAGAGCCCTAGTTTCTTGGAATGGGAAGCATGGTGGCAATAGTATAGGGAATGATTTTGAAATGGTGTTAGATCTATGGATTTGAACAGAGAGACCTGCCAGCTCCCAGTTGTGTCACATCCTGTAAAATATCCTCCTGTAAATGGAGACAGAGCTCTTTCTTTTATTTTCTTTGTAATTTTCATTTTATAATAGAAATGGGATATGCCACACTGTATTTCAAAGAGATCAGTGTTATCCTTTAGTAACTCCATTTATCCATTGGCCTCATGCCTTTTGAAATATCCATATACTGAAGTAGCCAGATCCTTTAACACTTGCAGTGCTGTAGATCAGGAATAGCTGTACTAAAGTAAACTAGCTTCACATCAGCATATAACCAGTGAAAAGGTAATCAGGCCCAACCCCAAAAGTGGTGTTGTACATGACAACACATCTTTTGTATCTTAAAAGTGAATATTTCATTAGAGGGTAATTTTGTGGAAGTTTCACATTTATTGGTTTCCACATAAGTAAGGTGGGGATTTTCTCTATGCTAAATTTTCCACTAGCTCTTAGGAGAGCAACATTTGCCTTTAAATCTTTAGCATCCAAAATCACCTGTTCCCTAATTACCATAGTTTTAGAAATCCTCAGAAGAGGTCACGCAGTTGACTCTCCCAGCAATGAACATCCTTCTGATGTTCTGCCCAGCCTTGATCTTTGTTTCAACAGGAACACAACCTTCCCCAGGCTTCAGGAGATCAGTTTTACAGTGCTCTTGTGCCAGTCATTTAGGCTGTGGATCAAGGACTAAATCTCATTCACTCTGTGAACAGTTGAGACTCAAAAGTTTGCCATGAGAACTGTGCCAGTTGTGAGCTGACTAAAATATTTATACTAGTGAAAGACCAAATGTAAACTCAAGTTACACCAGAAATAAGCTGTGCTTCTGGGAATGCTTGTATCGCAGGTTAACTGTATCCACACGAAGATAAGATTTATGTAGCAACAGCTAGATTTCTATTGCTTTAGGTAAGTTCTTTTGAACCCCATTTTAAAGATTTTAGGCTCAGAATGTAGCCTAGATTTCCTATAGCATTTGCTGACTGTATCTGCATTAGCAGGATGTGCAGATCAACAGGAGGAGGTTTGTAAACCAAAATGGTTGTGGCTGAGGTCCCGGTGTCTGTACCAGACATGCTTCAGTGGGATTTACTTCTCACTGGCTCTGGTCTGGCCCATGCACAGCATGTCCATTAGCTGCTGGAGCTGGTGGGCTCCATAGGTACACCTTCTGCAACAGCTTCTCTGGAAAAGAATCCAGTTTGTGCACTCTGAGCCCACTCTGTGATGTAAGCCAATGCATCAAGGGGTGACAACCTGGAGATTCACTTTGAAGCATGCTCCTGATCCAAACTGGAACCCTGAAGTGGATGTACACATTCGATCAGAATAATTAAAAACTCACATCCATCCAGACACATGGAGATGGAAGAATTACCCTCATGGCCATTCGACGGATGGAGAGAGAATACTGAAATGGAATGAATTTTGGGAAGCAGCCACTGAAAAAAGGTCTCAAATGCAGGCTTCCAAGAGGAGAGAAAATGCTGAAAGATGTCACAGAGAACGGCACAACAGTTAGGAGTCTACAATACAGCATGGCAATAGGAAAAAAGGATCGGGATTATTTGGAGGTGCCTATAGAAAGACATGAGGCTTTGCAAAGCTGTTCTCTTTTGCCCCTAGACTCTGGTGAAATTACACCTGGACACTGGATTTATTTCCCGATGCTTAATACTTTCATCCCCAGACAAGCCCCAGAGACGCAAAGTAATTTCAAAGAGTTCAATGTAAAAGCACATCCAGGAAGGAACTGATTTGTGAGGAAAAACTTCGTCTTGATTTACATGATTGGTGTCTTTGCTAATTTTGGGAAAAGCTAGCCAGATGTAATTGGTGCTTATGGAGTCATATATGACTTCTTGTGCCACCTGCTAGTTCTTAATTTCCTATTTGAGTCATTTAGTGCTCACATAGTGGGTTCTTTTCAATGGATGAGTGGTGATTTTTCTGATTTGAAACCAAATAATTCTCAGATTCTGAAACAGCTGAAGCAGCCCAGAGCACTTCTTTAATTTTGCTAGCTTGAATGGGCTCTGCAGGGTGACAGGGAACTGAAAATCTCCAGACTCTCCCAAAATTACAAGAGCAGGTTTAGGGATGGATGTTTGACTGGGAATCCCTGAACAGAAAAGCTGTGCTTGCTATCACGTTTCAGATAGCCACAGTTCCTTCCTCAGCTAATGTATGCTTCTTGGATAAGCAGCAATAATAACCATTGTATGAAGAGGATAGACATTTTTGATATTATCAGCCCCTGTAGACTAGGAAATCAGGAGAGCAGCCAGCACAGGTAAGGCAGCTAGAAAACGGGCAGTTCTTCCTTCAAGGTCTCAGATTATATTTTTTGCAGTACTCTTAACTGATTCCTCTCGAGACGTACTGCTTCTTTAGCCTTGTAGTCACTTAGCTCAAGGAGAAGGAAACAGAGACAGTTTGTCTGCAACTCTCCAACAAATATGGTGGTTACAGAAAATGGCATTTTGGCTTAATTTTTCATGTGATGAGCACACTGAGGAATGTGGATGTCAAAGTATGAAATGGGACAGAGTTAAGCATGGTCGTGCTCACAGCAGGAAGGGACGCAATGACTGGAAGAGCCAATTTGGATCAGAGGATGAAGTGGTGTAAAGTAATAAAAATATTACCAAGTCTTGTAGAACGTAGTTGTACAATAAGACTCAGTACTAGAAGTCATCAGGTTTTGCTCTCTCTCCTGTTTTCTCTCCTCATTTCCCCTGCTCCCAAATTGTCTCTCCTGATGTGTCTCATCCTCCCAGCTGGATAGCAGAAAACCTGCCTCAGATGCAAGCTGTTGGCTGGAAGCCATGTGAGAGTTTATGATGGTCCTAATGTCTCTGGAAGTAGTCCAGGTGGCATCATCTTCACAGTCATGAATTCATTTTATACCTCTACAGGTTGAGAGTTTTCTCATACCTAAAAGCCCCTCCCTGGATGGCTGCTGGGGACACTTTGACCAGGCTTGGAAATGTGGCTGTGATATAATTCTCTCCAGTCTAAATTTAAAAGGAAATATTTTCAAGGGTCCTGTTTGCAGTGAAGAAGGGTAGAAATGCACTTTAAAAAAGTGTAAAATGTACTGGTGTTGACATTACGTTGACACATTTAGGCATCTAATCTAAAACAACCGGTAGGGGTTTTCAAGAGCCTGTGGAGAAAGAGGTGCTCCAGGGTGGAATCCACTTTGAACTAAACTAGGACCCCAAGGTGAGACACTACTCCTGGGAAGCAACCTGTCTCAATCCAGTGCCTACAGCTACAGTTCAATGGGATTAATTTCTACCTTTATGACGTGTCTGTGTAACCACATAAGCATGGATCTGAGTTCGTTCTCAGGTCCAAACTCACCTGCCAACCCTCCATCGGTGGAGACTCCTGAGCACAGCCCTCAGCCTTGTCTTTCGCCCTGGTAGCAATCTGGAAGGGAGGAAGCCTGGCTTGGGGTCTCGGGTCAGGCGCAAGCACCTATCCACACCGTCCACACTGCAGGCCATGATCCAGTCCACTTGCAGGTGATATGTCCATGGCCTTTTCCTACATACAGTAGGGTGTTTGGAATGAAAACTCCCATCAGCTTACCGTCCAGCAACCGAGTAGCACCCAGGCAATGTGGCTTCACCTGCCTTGACAAGAAACATAGCCTTGAAATATCTCCTGGCCAGCTGACAATACAATCCAAACCTGAAACTTTGGTTTTGGGTGTCCCATCAACCATCTCTACATGAGCCATGATGCCCAATATTTGCTGGAAAGAGGGATTTGGCCCTTTTCTTCCCCTCTCCTGAAGCAGAAGCAGTTAAAGAAACAGGCCAGAGTGAGCAGGAACCCAGCTCTCAGGGTAAGGCACTCTCTGAAAGAAAGCAGATGTCTTTCCATCTGTCCTCAGGTGATGAGATGTCTGGCACAACTACTGGTGCAACGTGCGGGACAGACAGAAGTGTTTCAGTTTTGGCTTTGAGTGTTTGGGCTACTTCTCATCTGGGAGGTGCCTTATGCAAACTATCTTTTTTGTCTATCTTTAACAGAAAGTGAACACTGGATTCCAACATAAATAGGCAAATCAGAGTCAAATCACTCTTCTGTATCTTTTTAGGAGGTATAAAAGATTTTGAATGTTAATATTGCTTGCTGGTGTGATTTCCTTAAAGCAGCAAGGCAACACCCTGACAGAAGGTACTGAGAAGTTGCTTATTGTCACCAAGTACTCTGTTATTTTTGAAATGCAGGGCAGATTTTATTGTTTAAATAAACCTTCTCTTGAAGGCAATGGTGGCAGGAAACAACAAATTTCATTTTTCTCTACCGCTCATGTCAAAACATCTGCATCAAACATTCGGTGCATAGTGACATAGCAAAACAAATGTAGAGCAGACATTACAGATGGATGGCTTGTTGACAGATTAGCAGATGAGTTTCCCTTATGTTTTTGAAAAACATAGCTCCCTAGACATAATGTACAAAGGAGAAAGCTAGGATTAAAGATCAGATAACAAAAAATAAGGTTTTATTTTCAGTGTTTACTATTCAAATTCCCTGATATCATGGAAGATATTAAGAGCAAGTAAAGAAAAACATGATGCATCCAACACAGGGAAGTGAAACATGGACATTTTTCAGGACTAAAGCTGCAATTAGAGCTGGGTGAAATGTTTTGGCTTTTCAATTTATGTGCAGAAAAAATGCAGATTTGTGTTACTGAAGCTGCTGGCAAAAATTGCGTTGAGTTCATAAAATTATTTTGGGTGAAAAAGAGATTAATTATTTAAAAAATATTAAAGGTTCTTTTCTAAATAAAATGCCTTTTTCTTTTGTTTCCAAAATGGCATTTTGTTTATAAATGTACCTAGCTTTAAATACAGGAATTAAATTACACTTTAAAATTCATCAAGTTTGAACCAAAATAAAATTATTTTGTTCTTCTTCTTTTTTTTTTTTTCTGTTGTTGTTGATTGTTTGCCAAGGAACTGAGGAACAGATTATTTGCACAGTTCTAGATACAATATGAGTTGTGGATCATTTTAAGTAACTCTGTTAATTCAGATGTGTTTTAATAAAACAATTGAAATTTTGCTCCCGAGTCAGACAGTAGATTTGTGACTGGGCTAACTCTCCTATCCTTTCCAGTTCGCTAAAATCTTACAAGCAAAATAGCTCTGTTGACTTGCTTAACTGCTTTGGTGCTGCCTTCTCAAGTAGGCGTGTTATCAATTTCACTTGCTGTGTGAAAGCTGTCTCCTTCATGATGTGGGGACCAGGCGTGAGATGATTGCAGTGGTCAACAAAGATGTTTCTACTGCTGCATGACACGCAGTGGTGTGCTCTGCATCCTGTTGGATCCATCAGAGACCAGTGCTGTTGAATGTGTGTGTGTGTGGGGTTTGCTTGGAGAAGACCCATCAATATGTTGAACAACTTGACATGGTGGATAGCAAGCTCTGAGAAGGACATTGTTAAGGCATTTAGGACAGACATTTAAGGTTCTGCTCTGTTATGTGCAGTTTGAGGGAGTGAGGAAAAAGGATGAGGAAGGGAAAGGCATCCCCACAGTAATTTCCCGGTGCTTCTCTGGCTAACCTCCACCAGATAGCATGGGGAAAGCCTTCTGATGAATGCCTTGGGAGAAAACAGACTAAGACTGCTGCAGTTTACCCCAGCTCTGGATATATAAGATGGGCAAAGTCTAGAGTCGATCCTTTACAGTGCGTGAGCACTGCTGGTAGCAGGAAATCCTCAGTCCTCCTTGGTAGCATAAAAATGAAATTAATAGCCAGCCCTTGCATAGCTCTGTGAGGGGTTGGAGACCTCTTCCTTTTCATTCAGTTATCCATACATGGGCAGCCCAAAACTAGCTGGTGGGTTTTACAAAACCTAATATGAATGGAATTATTTTCATGTGTTGCTTTATTTTTTTTAAACTTTCCTTTTATTACATGCTGACAGAAAAATCCAATATATAATTCACTGACAGCCAGTGAGCGCCAGAGCCCGAGAAGTCATCTTACAAAGAAGGATATGCAATTTTGTATTTCCATCAAGCATGCTAGAATAATAAGTCAGCTGCCACAAGCCTTGGAGAACTGGCTGGGATTGGACCTCCTACTGCAAATTGTAATTAAGATTGTAGAAATTTCCCTTTTCAGGACTTGGTTTGCAGAATATAAGGTCTCCATATTTTTTATAAGCTTCCAGTTTAGGTCACTATGCAAGGCACACTAGGATAATGAGAGAGATAGAATTACTTCCTCTCTTACCTTCAGCAGAGGAGGTAGATGGTCCTACCACAGTTTTCTGTTCAAATAAAAGGTTCAGAGTGTCTTCTGAGGACCTGGACACACCAACCCATGTCCAAGTCTGTCAGAGCCAAGTGTGCGTTGGCTGTTTTCCCAGGGCGCGAGATGTTGGTCGCCTTCCAGCAAAATCTATGTGCTTACCTGCAGCACCTCCATCAGGAACCTGGTCTCCCCCAGGTCCCTCTGTGATCCATGAAAGGAGGTAGGCACCTTCAGAGGTCGAGGCAGCCCTCCTGCAACCTGAATTGAACTCTGGAGGAGCTTCCTCACCTTCACTAAATATAAAAGAAATTCAGATCCCTTTACTTTTGTCCAGCTCTGGCACTGAGTATTTGAAGACTCTTTCTTCATTTAACTGTGTGGCACTTGATGAGGACCCTAAGTAGTGATTTGTTGAAGAGACATCCAGCTGTGCTCCTTAAGTAATCCCGACAGGACCACTGTTCTTTGGATGGCAGTCAGGATGGGTTCAGAGTGAAGGCATGTTCGTTCCTAGTCGTTGGAAACCACAGCAATACTCTCAGCTCTGCGCTGATCTGTTTTATTGCAAGCATGTTATGCATCTCAAAAGTTGCCTCTTGGCTAGGAGTTTCAGAAGACACTGAGCATTTTGTGCTCCCTTCAGTGCCAGCAGGAACAACAGATCGTTTGCCTGAGTAAGAGGCCCAAACATGAGGTCTAAATAGGAAATGTAGAAACTGAGCTACCCCCCAATCCATGGACTCTTCGTGATTGGACTCTTCATTTATTCAAAACAGGCATGATTTACCTGTGTGGAAGGCACCTCCTATTCCATCACGTGTACTGTGGTCAGTTCATATTTAGTCAATCCATTTTCAGGCTGGAGACACTGCTTTGAAATTGAGCTGCCTGCAAGGAGAGTGCAGTGGAAGAGGAAAGGGGGAAGGATAATATGTTTCCCTGCAGTATACTTCTGAGCCACCTGAGATTTTTCTGTCTGATATGGTATGAGTCCTGTGAAACAAGGACAAGCAGGCCCTGAAATAGCGTAGAGTCCTTTCACCTGCAGCTGTAGATTTTTGCTTCAACAAATGCTTCCTGCTCAGGAGAACACACTGTTAAACGTGAAGCCGTTTGAAACAAAACCACAGCTCTTCTAAGCACAGTTGATTTCATTTTGATGGCCAGAAGTGCTGCAATTTATTTCTGGGATCACCTTCCCCTTGTGAGTTGCAGTGACATGGCCAGAGGGGCTGACAGCCCGGGCTGCTCTGCTTGTCTGTCAGGAGCAGCAGTGGTCCCACATCCCTGTGGCAGTACCAGGTCTGAGAGCTGGGCAGGCACAGGGGACATTTGGCTGTGCCTGTTGTCCAAATAACCATCCTTTATCTCCTCTGGGGAAAAAATGATGGTCTAACTTACTTAGCAACATCTGGCCTATGGGCTACCTGCTGAGCCATGTTGGAAAGGTCATAAATTAAGGTCTTTTAGGATGGATATGTGCCTGTTGGCTGGCCTTATGCATCTCCATATTTATAATTCAACCAACGTGTACTGTTAGAGGAGTTTTCAACACTTAACCTTCAGCATTTCAACCAAATATGTAGACTTGTTTTATGAGAGAATGCACAAACAACTGCCCTGATTTTTCTCTCTCAAGCTTCACAAAGTAAATGAGTTGCAAGAGGTCTACAGATTAGGAGGGAGTTACATAAAATATTTGGCTTTAAAACATGAAAAACATTTAAGGAGACAGAGGGCCAAGCTCTCATCTTGTTTCCAGCAAAGCAGAGCAAAACTGGCTTCAGTGGAGTTGGAGCCCACTTGAGCTTTGTAGCTGCGTACGAAGCCATAGCACGCTAATATGCAGCCTGGGGGCTCTCTTAGATGCTGTCAGTGCCAGATCAGCTGGCCTAGGTGCCATATTGATTGTATGCATTGAGGATACCTGCATCAGGAACAAGGGCAGCGTGCACTGCACTGTGCGTTCTCAAGCTTGGCAAAGGTCACTTGATCATGCTGAGACATCAATCCTTCCTGCATGCTCCGCTCTGGGGGCCTAATCTACGTGCAAGGAGTCACTGAACTTTGTGTCACCCAGGATGAGGCCCGTCAATTAGGTTTACCACTCTTTCAGATAGTTTTTCTTCATGCAAGCTCCTCACCATCACTGGGGAGTGGCACCGCCGGCGCCATTTGCCAAATGAGCGGTGAAGCGGGCTTGTCACACCTCGGTGCTCACAGGCTGGAAATAGAACAAGCTCACACCACTCCCACACAAGCACACATTGCACAGTCATACAAAAATATCTGTACTTTCCAGGATGACTCTGATGATTTTTAATGCCACTGACTCTAAATCATGTGCTTTTATATTACCTCAGGAATACACCCAACTCGTGTTGAGTTGGCTCCATTACCTGGCATGGCTTCACATCAGCCACGCCACGTGCACTTATGGGTATCTTGGTTTGCTTATGATGCCTGGCAAAAGCTTGCCATGGTCACTGCGGGCCACATCTCTTTTTCTACGTCTTTGTCTCTAATGAATTTAAAACTGGGCCAAAGTCCCCTTGTCACTGTGCTGGTGACCTAAAGAAAGTGGGATTACTCCCACAAGTTAGTACTGCAGAAACTTGACCATATATCACAAAATTATCCCTGCAGCTTACTGCCAGTTTTGTCTGTCTTGAAGTTCAACTTGAATGTAGACATATGGCTTTAAAATCTCCAAGCAGAGATCACCAGCAGTGCTGTAGGAAGGAGATTTCATTCCCTGTTCCTGTTACTCAACTGCGAGCTTTCCTGTGCTAAAACCCACTCAGGAAATGCTGCAAACAAAAGAGGTAAATAGTTCTTGGCATTCCTAGTTGCTTGGAAGGAGTTAAGTTCTGCATGACAGCCGACCGAGTTCTTCTGGCATTATCCCATTAGCTTAAGTCATTGCTGATGACTTCACCCTCGTGGTGACATCAGCCTCTAATCTCGTGAAGGTGAATTCATGTGAGATTGTTTCAAAACAATTACTCCCTGAATTGTAGGCCATTTCAATTGATATATGGATGCAACATTCACTTTTGCAGATTGTAGCCTCTCTTATACTGTGTGTATATATTTTCCATATTGTATTTCAGCATGTGTGTTATGTCACAAACTGGCATTGCCTGAGATCAGTGGAAGAATGTGTTTGTTTTAAATGCAAAAGTAAAGGAAATAAATGGAAAACAACCCACTGATTTTACTGTTTTAAAATCTATGGTTAACACTTCTCTACAGTTGTATATGTGGTTTGTCTGATTCCCTCTGGATACTGCCTCCCTGTCTCTGCTGGAATATTCCTTCTTCTTTGGCTAGGATGTGTCTTTGCTTAGGAGGGCTCTGGTCATTTCAGATTCTCTTGTCTTTTCCCATACATGGGGAAAAATGTAGGCAGATAAACATCCAGGATAGTTACTTAATAACTCATAATTTTTAATAATTTTAGATATCTTTTTCTCACTCCAAACCAAATTAAATATAGGCATAAGTGCATAAAGATCATAGACTGGGTTTTAAAATATTTTCTGTTTTTCTCTTTCCTCTGAATAAGTGACTCAGAGGAAGACATAGACACAGTCGGCGCTTGTAAGAAGTGGTTTTAATAAGAGGAGACAAGTCATCGTCCCAGCTGTGCAATCCTTGCAGAAGTCAAAGGGGCTGAAAAGAAAGGCCCCATTTGTCCTGAAGAGCAGCACACACATGTACACCGAAGAGGGATAGCGATGTATTTAGACTAGAAGTTCCCCAGACCTAGACGAGACATTCCTCTGTTTGCTTAACTTCATTGTTCTTCCCTTCTCTCATCACTTGTCCTCAGCTGACTGCAGCCGTCCCTGTGGAGCACCACCATGGCAGCCACCTTGAAACCAGGGGAAAGAGAGTTCCCACTCTCCAAAACCCCTTGTGTTTCCAACCGCTGGTAGAAAATCCCTCTTAGCTGCCCTGTGTATGAGTCTGGCTGCAGCCAGGGAGAGGGACAGGGCTCAGGGCGGCACTGGCAGCAGGAGGATCCAGACGCTCTCCTCTCTATCCGCCGTATTGTGTGTAGACTTCTTAATGTGACTAATAGCTCTTGGCATTGAGCTGCAGCTCCTGAAGTGCAGAGCTGGCATGTCCATGCACTAATGTTTAAAGTAATGTGTCAGAAAAGTTTTATAGTAGTAGCACAGTATTGTTGGGGGAGAAGAAGCCTGTTTAAATAAAGCCAATAAAATTCTACTATCATCACTTTTCTCTCTTTATTGTTGAGAGGGTGGAAATGACTAAAGTTTTTATTTGGTGTTAGCAGTGTGATGCTAGATTTTTTTCCACATTTGGAAGTGGGCAAGGTAGTGATAAAAAATCACTAAAAAGTGAACAAGTTGTCCTCAGCTCCTGGGTGCTCTAGAGGGGCTCAGCCAAAGAGACAGCAAACCTACTGTAGGAACCCAGAAAGGGATTATTTTCTCCTTGAAAAATGAACCCTATTGTGCTATTCCTTTAGGAAGGAAATTGAGTCTCTGGATGACTCGCGAATGTTTTGCCCATTGTAGTGGCCTGTATGTTTCCTGAAAATCCAGATCTGATTTAGATTAGGGCCTTCTTTGGGGGCGGGAGGGATTGAGGGGAAAGGACAGGCTAAATAAGAAGAAATTTGTATAGTTTTAGTCCGAGGTCCAAGCACTGTTACCGATTACATGTGTATAAGCTATAAGAGAGGGACTGCATCTGCCTTAGCTGTAGTTAAAGTCATTAAGTGCTTCAGCCTTTTCCTCTGCCCTTTCCTTCCCTTTCAGAGGGAAGGAAAGCAAGAAAAACAGAGAAGTGTCTCCCCAAACTGCTCTCTGTGATTGAAACTTGTCTCAGGGTTAAATAAAGTAGCTAGAGTCTAACTCAAGAGAAAGAATAAATGGGAAAAATCAAATCAGTGAGCATTGCTTAAAATGCATTTATTGTGGCTGGCCTTCATATGGGTATGCAATGAAGCAGAAAAAGCAGAAAAGCTAAAGGTGCAAGCAGAAAAAGCCTTTCCTGTCTAAAACTCCAGTAGAAATGGCAGCTTCCCCACTCCAGCCAGCTCTTGGTAACTGTTCCCAGAATGCCTGGTACCTCAAGTTTTCCTATGTAAACCCACCACAGTAATACATCCCTCAATAGCAGGCCAAAACACTGAAGGCTTAGTTTGGGCCAAACAGTGGTGGTGCAATATTTTTGGTGTTGGGAGCTGAAGTGAGGTTTGGGGATGGGGTTGGAGTGGTTTGGCAGGGGTGGTGCATGGGTCTGGATGCCAGAGGTCTCCGGGCCACGACATCCTCCCATGTGGATGCAGTGGCTGCTACACCAGGGGGAAGGCAGTGGGGCCGGTGGAGCTGCTGCAGGGCCGTGCTGGTGGGCCAGCCACTCTCAACCTCCATGTCCTGAAAATCCTTCTCTTCTCCTGGCTGGGAGAGCATCTCACACCCAGTTTACCTTCTCTGCCTGCAGCTTCAGTGGGCTAATGAGACACAAATAAGTAAAGGACACAGCCCTTGTAGTGTGCCCACCAATTCTGAAAAGACTATCCTCTGTGATTTGCTTTTGTGTTGACCATGTGGTTACCAGATTGCATTCCCCGTTTTTGTCTTACAGAAAGAAACTCAATTGTTTTCACTAAAAAAAAAAAAAGCTGGCATGCGAAAGACCAGTTCTGTACAGCAGGCTGTGGTTTGTTCTTACTCTCTTTGGTAGTTGGGCCTTTCAAGGTCCACCTTTTTTCTCCACTGTGTACTAAGTCTATGTAAACCTTTTTCTACTGGGCATGCTGAGTTTTTGCATTGGTATAGGAACCTTGAGGATTCAAAGTTATGTTCAAAAGAAACAGAAACCCTCCCCAAAAGAACAAAGTACTAATTCATCCTTACATATCTCCGCAGGAGCAATAGGTGTTCAACCACACCATCCTCATTAAACGTAGGATCAGAGCTATTCTCAGGAAATATTTGCTTCCTATCTGGGCCCAGGATCAACATGGAATAAATGTAGTCTAGAAATGATAGCACCATCTCTAAGGGAGATTTAATTAAAAAATTCCCAAGCCTGGAACTGCTAGTGTCAAAAAAGCATTTAATTCAAACTTTACATTTGAAATTTGTCCTTACTTCTTCTTGGGCTGCATTCTTACTTTTCTGTGAATGCTTTTTACCCATTCCAACACCATCAAGGGGAGTCTGCATCCCAGGCTGGTGCCCTTAGGCATTACCAGATTCCAGCAATGCTGGTGAGCTCTGCAAATGTTTGGTTTCTTTGGAAAAGACCTCTTAGGTCTAAATGGGGCACCAGGTTTCAATATTTTAGCTTACACAAAAAAACATTTCTCATTGAGGTCCAAGGAGCTATGGCAGCTTGGTTAATCACAAACAGATATTTATATTTTTCCACGAGATGCCATATGTATGATTTGAAAAAGGATTTTGAGGGAAATTTGTTACTTTCATCATGTGGTGATGAGAATGAGGGCTTAAGAGAATTCAGTGCTGTGCTTGTTGTGGTATAGGAGAGTGCCCTATCAAGATCTTGGTAGCCAGAGCACATTTATGGGAGCAAGGGATGAGTTTGTAGCCTGCCTCCTTCTGTTCCCTGCATTTCCCTTTGGTTACTTCTATGGCAATATGGAGCAGCTCACCCCTTTGTCTACCATCTCACATCACTGCTGGATTTAGACCTGAGTTGTAAAGGTATCAGATACAGGTACACAAGAATGAGTAGGATGGTGTCTGGTTATCGCAATGTTGGTGGAGTTTGCTACAAGCTGCAGAGAACCTTCCTTGCCCACTTTTTATGTTGCCTTTTAACAGGATTTTTCTGGAGGTTTAAAAGCTCAGGTGGGCACTATATACTTAGGATGAGATATGGCAGCTGCTGTTTTGTGGAGGACAGAACTAGAGAGTAAAGCATGAGGAATTTTTCCATTTTTCAGCGAGGCTCTTTCTTTCAGGTAATAATGGAAATTCATGCAGTTGAGTAGCTAAATGCTAGCTAAGATATCTATGGTCTAATCCAAAGCCAGTCAAAATCTGTAACTCTTGAAGGGTTTTAGAGCAGGATGCTGAAGTGCAGAATAGATAAAATACAGATAAAGTGTGATATATATACACTATTGAAGAAGTGTGGTTTCGATACTGTGTATGAACTCACTATTGACTAAGGGACTATATGGAAAAGCAATTAATTTCCTTCGCTTCTCTAAGACAAAAATACTTTGCAAACAATGTCTTCTGCTTGTCTGCTACAATGTTCAGTGGAGCTGGGGACTGTATTCATGTGCTAGAGGAACATAGCCAAGAAAATGTATTATCTTATTTTGTAGAGCACACTTTCTCCAGGAAGAAATAAATTGAGCAGGACATCTGTCTGCACTGGTAAAAATGAGACATACCACTAAGCATTTTTCATATGAGGTTTTGAAAATGCTTTGTAAAAGACAGCACCTCTTAGCTCCATTTTTCAAACGGGGTATCTTAGATACAGAGGATTTTAAGAAATTGCACTATTTCACATAGCAGATCTGCAGATGCAGGAGCAGGCTCCCTAGTTTTATGTTTTTTGGCTTTGTTCATTTAGGTAGGCAATCCTATGAGTCAAAAAGTAGTGATGATGGAGGGGTCTCAACAGGCTCAGCTATTTTCCCTTTTCCTTTCTCTCCACCTGCCTTTGGACAATGGGGCAGCCATGGGGAGCTGCCCCTTCTTCCCACCTACGCCCAGTCCCTGGCTGAGATGAAGCAAGAAGAAAAGCAGCAGCAGCAGAGAGGCACCAGCAGAAGGGATGAATGGATGGTCTCATATGTCACAGGAGCCTTCCCTACTCAAGCTACCTCTGTTTCAGTATATTCATTTATTGTGATATATGCAATAGCCACAGTGAAATGTTTTTGGTTTCTGTGCAAGATGCCGTTCAGATAGCCACTCTCTGCTACACAAGGACCAGATGCTTTTTCCTCCTGCCTGTGGCTGGATTTAGACGTGCCTGTGATTAGGCGATAGTTTTTCTCTTGGTGAGATGCTCCTGCTGTTGCTTTCCTAGCAACCCCATATTGTACCCCTCATGAGCTGCTCTGGCAATAGCCCTGGAAATGAAAATCCTTCGTGTTTCCCCCTAGTAGACATTATCACTGGATAGCAGGAACTTTCTTAATTTTTGCATTAATTCAGCTTGAGCTTTGTTAGAGCAAGAACTGAAGAAATATTGCAGAGAGATCATCTTAGAGATTATACAGATAATGCAACAGTCTGCCACTTACAGAAAAAAATAGTGCTAGTAATGGGAAAGGATTTACTATGTGGATTTCAGTCTTCTGTTGGGAATGACACTGGGAACTGCCAATCTCCTTCTCATAAAGACTGCAGATGAGATATTTAATGGCATTTCTCTGTCATTTATGAGTGATCTGGGTAGGAGGGAAGGGAAGGAAGGCGATTAACTAAAGCCCTGAAAGTGTGAGGCTGGCTGAGAACCCCAGCTGTGTCCTGTACCCACTTCAACCCAATGCAGGGGAAATCTGGAGAGGACTGTCAAGCTGTTAAGAAACAGCCTTCCCACAGAGCAGAAGAGACAGAGATGGAGCAGGGTCTGAAAATCTTACCAAATATGTCCAAATATTCGAAATAAACTCAAACATCCAGTGGCTGCTTAGCCATACCTTTTACATTCAACCCGCAACAATTGGTGTAAATGGAACTCTGATTTATATAGTGGAATAAAATAAATTTGGAGAAGTCAAGCTTGACATTTTTTAGGTCTGCTACATTTTCTTTATTTCTTTATAAGGTTTGATTAATGGGTTTTCATTGTTGAATGTCAATGAGCATTGAACTTGTGCTCAGCACATCACCAAGCAGAGCAGTGAAATGACAAAGAACAGAATACATGTACATGTATTTCAGGCGTATTGGATCCTTTTTCCAAAATTTTACTGAACTCTGTAAGACCTTTTCCACACTTATACATTATTTCTATAAAATAACTGTAGAGATGGAAAGAGCACTAAGGCAGCCTCTTATGACCCTGACCTTATATCTTACTGAATAACTGCTTTGTATACTGACATGTGAGAATTTTTGCTAAAATACTGACCCATCGTGCCTCACGTCAGGCATCATAGTCTTTTCTAGAGCTGTCAAATACCCACAGAGCTCACTGACTTCACTGCAGAATTGGAGTCCTCAAAACTTGTTAAAATCACGCTATTGTCTATAGCTCGGGAAGCATTGGGTTGGTCACGTTTGACAACTAGAAACTAGAAAAAATTTATGGGTCACAAGCAAACTGAAAATGCAGCTTTATTAATCCAGGGGGAGAATTAGAAAGACAACTAATTTTGAGGCTGAATTAGAACACAACAGAAAAAAAGAGAAAAGAGAAAGTCAAGTTGGACCTAAGTTAAGGTTACAAAATCCCACAACCAAAGTGATTCTTTGCAGAGGTGTCTTTGCCATTGTGCCTTTCTCTCTCTGGGGGTGTCATCCCACGTTATCACCTACACCATAGATATGGTATGAAGCAGCATTTACCATTTACTTATTTTCTGTGAAGGATTTAAACTGATGATGTGGTGACATGACACTGGTGAAACAGGGCAAAACCAATCCAAATTTTAGTTTAAACCAAGGAAGACACATAACGGTCTCTAACTTCCTCAGCCTATGGTCTTGTACATTTTACAAAGCAAACCAGACTTCCTGATCCAACGGTCCCTTTGGTAATTAGTGTAACCAATCCTTTCCAAGTGGCGTCATCTACGAGCAAGTGCAGGAAGAACCGGTTGTCACATTCATTTACTCTGTTAATTGTATTAGCTATCGGTGACTGAGAAGGCAGTAACCAAAGTCTCCAAAGTGCAAGTAAATGAGCCAGGATTCTGGAGCCAAGTCACATTTCATAGATTTTGCAGAGATTATGCCCAATCTCCTGCTCATCACCGTCACATTTCACTCAGTTCCCAGGGCAGGGGAGGAATATTCCTCTTGTCAAAACCTGAGTGCTGTTGGTGGAGAACACGAAGCCTCTTGTGCCTCTGTGATTGTACAGATGAAGGTGATATGTGTTGTTGTGTCGCCCTGCGAGAAGCAGAGCCAGAAAGCTTATCCCAGTCTGCCTAAAGGAAAATCCTTTCCAGACCTCAAAGCTGGTGATCCCAAGCATATGAAAGAACCTGATAGGTACAGGTGAAGTTTAAAATATGAGACATTTTTGTGATTGTTACCCTTCCGTGGAGCTGCAAGTACCATGAACATGTTCAGGCTCCAGAAGGGATGGGCAAGAAAGAATGGCTTGGATCTGTGGGTCCAGAATAGGCTGTCACAGTCATCACAGTACCTGCTCATACAGATTGCAGAGTTCTTCCATTAAACTGAAACAGAGCATACTGTATGTCTCCTAAAAATGATATCCAGTCTCATGTAAAGGCTCTCAATCCCAGTGGAGCCATGACTTTTGAGGATTATGTGACAGTATCTGTTACATCACAGCATTTAACATTGAATTATTAATGTAGGAACATGATTTTGAGATGTCTGTCCAAAGTATTTGTTCATTTCTGTAACAGACATAGGTATATTTGGAATAACAGAAGTGAGCATCTCATTCTGGAGTAAAACATTTAATGAAAAATGTTGAGAGAGAGATCTGTGGTTCCTCATAAAGGGACAATTAAGTGCATTCATCCTGTAGCACACGATTTTATTATTTTGAATTGTTGCAAAGTGAATGAGATGTTTGAGTTGCAAGTCTCCTGGTTAGCCCATTTTTTATGAGATACTTAAAAAGGGAAGGCTTGGCAGGTCTGTGTCGAAGATATTGTGAAGTAGAAATGAAGCAGATGTGGAATTACTAATCAGAAAAATGGATTTCAAGGCTGTGAAAATGAATACGTGGATAAGAAAGTTTTAAAAGCTAAAAAGAACACAAACAGTTAAAGAAGGAGCTGCTTCTGCAAGAGCTGAGTTTTTAATATGTCATTTGACTCTTGCAAAGTCGCTGAGTTTGTGACTATGCTAACATGCTAGATTTTCAATGCTTTTTTGATTTTGCTAATAAAGTGAGTTAAATGTATATCCTGTTGTTCCTACTGTGTAAGCATATGCTGCTTTCTATGGTGACTTTGTTAACTTTCATGTGGCTGTTTTGAAGTGTTCATTACATTGAAGATCAAAATATTTAATGTATGTGTTGTTACCTAACACTCATCATGTTCTCTAATAAACTGTGGTGATATTCTGCCTTGATTTCTAGTAAGTTGTTAGGGTTCGGTTATATTTGGGCAAATTTAAGACTGGGAGACTATCTAAAAATAAAGGACTGTTCTCAAGGACTCCGGTTCAGAAACTGGTATTTTCTGATGGTTCCTAGGAGCATATGAATGACGCTGATTTCAGCGAGAAATAGGTGTATCTCAGACTTTGTTTTCTGGGCTGTTTGAGCCGTGCCCAGCAGCTCTTCAAGAGGAAACTCTTTACAGTGCAGATCATTTCTGAGTCTGTTAAAAAGCATAATTTAGGAGTTTTCAGTGTGGCTAGTGGATGCTATGGTTGCACCCAAAGTAATACAAGGACTAGGTAAGGAGATGAGGTAAAAATGGCTTCATGTTACACATTGCTTTTTCCTGACTCCGTAATTTCCTAAAGGCAGACTAGGTTGTTTTAAGTTGTACTTAGCTGTTGTGACACATCCCACCTGCCTCCTGTATCCTACGAATATTCCTTAAACCAGTAACATGGCACAGAAGATGGACGGCTTGTAGTGTCTCTTGCACTAGAGTAATAATTTTTTAATGCCACCAGTATGGTTAAAGGGCCAAGGAAGGGCTGAGAATCTGGAAAATAGGGCAATGGTTTTTTTTTAACTGTGATCATTGTGAATGCTAAGCAACATTACTACTGTAATAATTATGAAAATTAATTAAAATGAGCAAAAGCGAAATTAAAAGGAAATTGAATTGTGCTCACTTCTCATATTGTAATGACTAAGTTGCCCATTAGTATAATAACTCATACAAAATGTTGTTGCAGACAGCTCTAATGGTTTGGTAGAGCATTGGGCTGGGTTTGTCTCGTATATCTTCCGTTGCTAATAATGCTAAAATTAAAATACTTACCAGTTCTGGTCAACATTTCACAGTGACAACCACTGCCAGAATTCTGTATTTCAGCAAAATTATTCCTTTGAAAACATCAATTTTCTATGTATGCTTTCTATTTATTATTTTGTTAGAAGGCTGAAGTGCATTGACCAGGACTGAAATAATTTCAGGTAAAAGTAGTGTTGCTGTTCTTTGAGTTAGCTGTACTCAAGTTTCTTTAAATAATTTGTCATTATATTCTGAATTACTTCTATCAAAGGTGAAAATAATAGTAGGAAGAACTACCTCCTATATGATGGACCATAGCTGAGGATTTCCTTTTCCTATGTGCATGTGTGAAGTCTGTAGTGCATGTGAAATGCAGCATAATAAGGGAATTCAAATCGCAGAAGAGGAAAGAGTCACAGGAGACCTGCATGATGGCTTCCGCAAAACACTACAACGGCATATTTTTCCCAGGTTTTAGGTGTTGTTGTTGTTTTCTTTTTTCTTTTTTTCTTTTTTTTTCTTTTTTTCCTGGCATTTGCATTTTCACAAGGGGAAAAATGAATCAGTCTTGTACTGTTATTGCTATAAATACTGGCTTTTAGATTCAACGAGGAGGCTGGATCCCTACTGGTTTTAAAGCCAACAAATATGTGAGCTGCATGAATTTCCCGCAGAATGTTTTAAAATTTGTCTGCACTATTCTACATTTTAGAAGAGGAGTGTCACAAAGACAGGATGAAAGCACAGCCCTGTAGTTCCCAGTTGAGCTGGAATATCACAAAGGAATTTTGCCCCAAAATCTTCTTAGAAAGCTGAGGCAGAGACATTGAAGAGACATGTCTTCATAATTTGTGTCTCACTTCCCCAGGCTGACACTTGCCTTCCCATATATCCCAGTTTTTCCACTTGGAAGGAGGCAAAGGTTTGGGATGCCCCTCTGCTGCTTTTTTCTTTATTCCTGAGCCCCTTCATGTACTGTTTCCATGTAATTGCTTAATATATATCTCCTGCCTCTGACTGTTAAATCATCACTTTTATTCTAAGGGTATGCTTTCTTTAAATACTGGGTGTAAAGCTCTTCTCCACCCATCCCCTATAACTCTTCAGCTCTGCTGCTGGTGCCAGTCTTGACGGCCTCTTCATTACCCGCTTTGTGCTCTGTCTCTGCCTCTTTCTGGGTTGTCCCTTAGGAATGGAGTAATTTCCAACACTTTTTTTGCAAGAAGACTACATCTTATTTAACTGCACACTAAAATCCCACTCCTGCCAGACCCGTGGAGCACTCAAAAGCACAGATGGTGGGTTGCCCTTTTTTGTGTCTGTCCTGCAGGGGAGGAAGATGGAAAGAGAAGGTTTTTCTTTAGTCTGGGCTTTGGCACAGCAGCGGGTATGCCGTCAAAGCTGACAAATAGCAGACAGGGCAGGGTATTAAGATGGTATTCAGCAAACCCAGTTTCAATCCTTGGCTCAGATTCCAGTACAGCAGGTATGAAATTTTCCTTCGTCGCTAAGGTGTTGTGAGAGTAAAACCACATTAGTAATTGTGGATTGCTGGCGTCGGTGGGGTGAGGGACAGACAGTGGTTTTCTAGCTCTGTGCTTAAAACTGCAACAGAACAAAGTCGGGTGTTGGGTTTAGATTCTGTCCTGCAAGGAGCAGATGGGGGAAGCAGCTCACTGCTGTCATGGTGCTCCTAAGAAGATGTTCAGGCGCCTCTGTGGTGTAAGAACATGCAAAGGACAGAAATGCGGTCGGTGAACTTAGCTCTCCTGCTGCTAGTCCACTTCTAAACTGGGGCATCCACAAGAATTTGCATCCAGAAGCAAGATGGAAAACTGAAGAACATTTGGGGCTTGTGTGTTACAAGATACATACTCTGTTTGGAAGTTCAAAGAAAGGCTTAATTAATTTTTGTTAGGAGGAAAAAGTCCCCTTATTAAATTCTAGTTGCAGTGTTTAAGATTTTTCTTCATTTTATAAACTGCGTTAGAAATAGGGCAGCCCCCACCCCCCCGATAAATAGCAACAGATGTAGCTCTGTAGAGTTCAGACCATTCCAAAGCCTTTGACAGGACAAACAACACTAACACACTTTCCAGTCTCAACCATCAAATAAAGTGTTTACAAATTAGGACATAATGGCCATTGCTTTTCTTCTCTGTAATAAAATAGAAAAAAAGGACTTCAAATTATTGAATTTGTTATTGAACCTTAACTAGCCCTGGCTCTTTGATATTTTGAAATCTACATCAAGATAAATAATAGTTGTTGTTGTTGTTTGGGTTTTTTTTTGGTAGACGACAAATCGTTGTTTACAAAATGCAATGTAGTATGAAATCCTGTATTCTCTCGGGACCCAGACCACATAGTGACCAGGGTTTCAGTCTCAGTTGGCGATTCCAGTTGAATAACTGGAACAGAGCATGGGTAATCATCATGTAAGCAAGCACGACCAGCCACAAATGGCAAAATGCTTAGCAATGTCTCAGATTTGCACTGTCTCCGTGGCTTTTTTTCAGACTACTGGCTCTTAATGCCACTGTGCAGGCGTTTGCATGGCAGTACTGCTGTGCTAAATACAGAGACAGACTTGAAAATTAGAAATGGGAGAAATAGACCCTATTTTAGGCTTTGTTAAGCACTAGGAAACTTTACAGTTAACTTTACATGAAAAATATTATTTTTTCAAAGTGAATTACCCTTGGATTTGTCAAGTAAGTGCATTATCAAATTAAATGAGTGCATGATCAGGATAAACATGAGCTGGAGTTCTGTCGGTGGACCAAATTCTGCCACTGACATATAACATTACATCTTCTCCCCTAAGAAATGCAAATAGACAGAATCTGGCCCTCGATTGTGTTCGTTACTTCTGATTTCCCTAGAAAAGTGTCTGTATATAGACTGAATCACTCCTGATCACATCAGGATTTAGCTTGCAAATTAAACAAATCTCAGACGTGTAACTTTGCTAATTCAATGGATCTTAATTGATTTGATTAATATTAATCACTAGGGTCCATCCTTTCTCGGCTTTCTGGATTTTCTTCTCTCACTGTTTTATTGACCAATATAACACTATTTCTCTTTTGTTTATGCTATACAGTGCTTGCCTCTTTTCCCCAAGTAGGAAACTAAACAAAATTCTGTGCTACAGAAAGAGGGCTCTGTCTCCATCCTTCCCATTTGAGGGTGCCATATGCCCAATTAAACCCTTCTTTTCACCTTGGTGATTATTTTTTTGTTAAAGATGCAGACGTTCAGAGCTTGCAGACTGAGCTAAAGAATTGAGGTTGGACCTGCACCAGCAGAAGACTCATTGTTCGAGTCATGTTGGTACAGCTTGAGCAAACACTCAAAGCAGCTGGTCAGCTCCAGATGGATTTCATCTCCAGTCAACCGTTACATGCAACCTTGGTTCCAATGCCTTACCTCTCTCTGCCCAGACCCTCTGTCTACTATAATTTTTTTTCCAGCAATTCTCTTTCTCATTTCCCATCTTCTTTTGAGCACTAGGTAGATTTTGTGGCTGTTTCTTCTTTGGCAGGAGAAATGTTTTATTCTTTCTTACCATCTTCTGAAGAGAAGAAAAACAAGTGAGAGCAGAGCCCCAAAGAGTTCCTCTTCTTTTTTCTCCAGTTCCTTGCTTCTTTTTTTTTTTCCAATGGAGAAAGGCAGAGTAGAGAGAAATGGAGAAATTGAAAGCAAAACACACTTTAATCTGAAAATGAAAAAAAAAAAAGAAAAAGAAAGGAAATAAAATTACTTTTCAAATCAAGATAAAAATAATTTTATATTTTCCTGTATAAAACTCATCCAATAGCATTTCAATGAAGAGACATTTCTGTCCTCAGTGAAGTCTTCTTTTTAGCTTTCGAAAGTGTTTAGTTTAACTTTTCTTTTTTTTTTTCATCATCAAGTACCAAGCATACTAAGCAGATCTGCACTTTTTTATATCTTCTGACAGCTTTAAGTCAGCTTTTTCTTCTGGGAGTTGAGTCTGCATGTGTGTTAGTGCATGAAACGTGCTTGGATCTGACCACCACGAGGCCGAGCAGCCGGTGCCTGGGCGGGCAGAGGAGCTCGGCACTCAGGACAGGGAGGCTGCGTGTGGACCACCCGCTCCCGAGCCGTGCCTGGGAACTGCTGGGGGACACTCTAGCTGGCACTGGCCCAAACTGTGCTGCAGTTGGGTCACTCCAGCAGCTTGACAGTAGGGATGATCCCTCTTTCCAGGACTCAGGACTCTTTCCAGGCACTGCTTAACCTGGTAATACAGACACAAATGGAGACTATTCATGCTTTTTTGTATGCCCACTAACTGTCTGGGTCTTAGAAGTGGACTTTAACTGTTGAAGTTATGAGGAGTAACTTATCAGCTAGTTTTCAGGAGCAAAGCAGCCTCTTCTCTGTTAGTGGTTGCGTAAACATCAACTGAGACTTGAAAGAGGGAGAGACGTGGGTCACAGACCCTGCGTGACGAACATGCAACCGCAACAGCTCACCCAGCAAGGCTACAGGGCAATAGTCACAGGTGTAATGTTACTGAGAAGCCCAGGCAATGTGGTCTTAGGCCAAAGATGCCTCTTCCAAATCATATACCCATGAGACGCCATACCAATTCATTAGAAGAGCCCCAGGTGGGAAAACACAGCTCATGTTCTGGCCTGACCATCCTCTCCTGTAGAGCTGAGGACAGACTGATTTGCTCTTCCTTTGGTTTAGTCCTGTGTTTGTGTAACTGGTGTTTAAATATCAACCAGAAGAAATCCGTACTCTCCTTGCACGTACATCACGTGGCTGCATTGGCACCCGTGTGTGTTGGACTGGAGCACAGCAGGACATTGCTGGCCAGATACTTCCACACCAGCTGGTCATTACCCTTATCTCCAGAGCAGAAAAAAATACAGGTGATACTCAAAATGATTGCATGCAAGGAGCAAACAAGGGTCTGTTTTCATGAGGCAACAACCCAGAACACTTATCTAAATACCTGCAGGAGTCAGTAGCCATTAAAATCCCCAGTCTCCAACATGGGCCAGAGCCAGATGTGAGCAAATTCTTCTCAAGTTACAAGTTAGTTACAGCCAGAGGTTTAACAATGTGGTTTCACTAGGTAATTGTGCTGTCCAAGTTAACTATTAATTAACCTCCCATCAGATGATGTCAAACCTTGCTGCACAAGAAACAATTGCCATAATTATAACTTTTTTTTTCCCTACTTGGCTATTGATTATGCAGTAAAAAGATAAGCATGGCAGAACTAGATTGCATTTACTGTCCACTGAGGAATTAATTCTCATATCTGTTTTCATTCAGATCTTTTAAGAAGACCAACATCTCTGTGAAGGTATTTTATTTGTATTTTTAGCAGAACTGATGATATCCCATCCTGTGACAAGACCCACATACTATTCCTTCGGGTAATCTCTGTTCTTCTTCATCTCCCTCTTCATATTCTTTTGATAACATTTTATTAAACAAGTTTTGAAATAAGATTTTACCTCCTTCTGGCAAGGACACCTTCTTGTTTGTTCTGTGAACTGACTGGCAGGCTTTTTCAGAGCTATAAAAATATCATTCAAAATATTCCCCTTTCTGATAGAAAGTATAATTATACCTTATATTATCAAATTAATTAGGATTTGACGGAAGGGAATAGTTCACAAAATTGGCTTCCTGTGCTTGCTTCTACCACCAAACTCTTCCAAAATATTGTATCCACAGTCATTTGTTACTTTCTTCTGTTGCTAGCACTTTCTGCAGTGCAGTGGTATAAAATAAGAACGCTCTCTCTCCCTGTGTCTGTACCGGTGGCCTTTGAGGTGACCTTTTCAAAATTACAAGCTGGGGTGGTCTGACTGCCACCATTAATTCAGGTTAGCCAAGAAACTGCAATACATATCACTTCATATGTCCAGCATAGCCACGAAATGCATGGACTGCTGAAGTCCTGGAATCCCAGGGCTTGTGTGGACAAGCAAGGACCAATTTTAGCGGTGCCTCCACCATCAGCATTAGCAGGTTGTTTACTAAGTTATTTTGAGAAACCCATGGGAAGTCAAGGAGCTGAGAGGGATCTTCAAAATAGATTTCTGTCATGTAGCATTCATAGAATTTATTGTCTGCCAGTTACCAGGGCTAGGTCTGTGAGCCATGCTGGCAACATCAGACTTACTGATGGAGAGATTAAGTACTCATTTTGTAATTAGTGGGAGTATTACTTTGTTTTTATTGCAGTAATGCATAGGGGTTCCAGCAGAGATTGAGGGCCTCTCTGTGATAAGCATTAGATTTATGTACAATAATAATTAAAGTTCTTGCCTCATACTCCTAAGAAGGTCATCTGAAGGATGCTGAGATATTTCAAAACAAATAAGGCGATTATGAAATAGATCCACCTTGAGCCATTCAGCTCCCAAAGTTGCAAGATCAAGTCAAGACCACACACAGAGCTCCCCCTCTCCATGTTGTTTATGAATGGTTTACAAGGGGCGGTTCCCAGGGGGTCACTACCACAGGCACTCCAATATTATACCCACTTCTAAAACGGCCTCCACAGAATTGTTACTATGAACATTTTTTCAGATGTTATAAAATAACGGCTTCACAGCGAGTTAACTACTCTCTAGCTTAGTTGGATAGGGAACAATATAATTTATGTGCTCTGAGCTTTCTCATGGATTAGATTTATCATTTGGTCAGTGGAAGTGCCCCTGTTTGACAGATGTAGGCCATTATTGAACAATTTGGCCTTCAAAACAGTGACTGCATTTGGAAAAGTACTTTTGGCATAACCAACCTCAATTTTAGCAATCCATAATATAACGTAATTCCTTGGGAGGCCTTCCTTACATTGACAAAGACACAGAATAGGCTACTCCTGAGAACATTTTAATAAATGAGACAGTGAGGGCACTGTCTGTAGAAAAAAATGCTGGGTTGGACTCTTCCACTACTCTTCTTTCACTAAGATGATGGCATCTGTCAGCTCCTCCTGAAAATTATTCAATGTACCTGTATAAAATCTTAGAAATAATAGTCATGTTTAAATAGAGTTCAGGGGTAGGAGTGCGATGGTAGGGAGGCAAGAAGACATTGTTTGGGGTGTACCTGGTGAGGTGGGGGGGCTCAGGCGTGACCATTGGGCAAAAGTGAGTGAGTGGAGGATCTGCTCACAAGCTACCTTGCAAGAGGAGACTTTGGCAGCATGGCAGTTTTGAGATGATGTTGTAATACAGAAGGCTTGGCATGTACATATATATTTGAATGTATATGGCAATAGATAGGAGTGTCACACATTTAGTACAGACCCTTTGGCAGAGTAGCCTTACCTAGTATACAGAAAACCATGTCTGTGTCACATAAGGTTGTTCGAAAGAGAGGGAACAGTTACCCCCTAGAGTATACAGGAATCTTCAGTCAGGATTGGAAAAAACATACAAAGAGAGAGCAAAGATTTTTCTCTTTTTTTTTTTTTTCTTCACTAAAGGATATGTTTCGGATTAGAAGGGTCAGGGAAATCCAGCAATTAGTGAACATACTGAACATGACAGTTTGTAGTGGTGACAAGAGAGTATAGAAAATATGAAGAAAAAGGGGGAAAAAAAGAGCGGGTGAAAAAGCATCCTATAGTATTTAATTTAATATTAAGGGAGTGAGTCAAACTTGGAAGGGCTGGAAGGGAAGAATGAAGACTCAAATGTCTAAGGCCAGGCAGAGGTGGAAAGGAATAAGACACTGTAGACAATTACTGGGGAGAATGTGATGATGTAGGAATGCGCCTTCGGACACAACCCTGTCCTTGCAGGAGACATACTTGCTGAGCCTGTGGCCAAGGTCAGCCTTGGTTTGGCCAAAGGCACTCCAGCATGCATCCTTCCCCCAGTACTGAACTGGAAGGGTTTTTCGCTTTTTTGGTGTGATCTGTGAATGCTGAAGCATTCAGTGACAGTGTCAGTGTCCTCTCTGATAGCTGGCTGGAGCATGACCCAGCCTTATCAGTGAATGCTGAAGGTGCAAGGCTGCAAGGGGTGTGGAATGGTAGACTTGATCATATTGGAAAAGGCTCTTCACCAGCTAAACAAGGCATGATCTAGAGTATCTGGCATGAAATTTGAACTATTGACATGGGGTGCCAGTCCCATACACAAAGTCCCTTTCCATTGCCCTTCTTCAACCCTCATGACCAACAACAACATCCTGGGGTGGCAGATAGGATGAAAAACAAGACCAGAGTCTGCTGGGACACTGTGTGCATGCAGCAAGACAAGGGCAAAGCAACTCTGGCTGTGTCAGAGGAAAGCTTGGCCAACAAGAAGTGTGCTCGCCAGGGAAGTTCAGTGCCAGAGGCCACCCAGCCTGGGGAGGTCCTTGAAAGGGTGGTGTGAATGTTAACCTGAATGTTTCCTCTTCTTGGGGAGACCTTAACAGCCAGATGTAATTCTTCGGTCACCCTCTCTACAGTTCAACAATAAATAAGTGGCTTTTAATGCAAACAATATACTATTCAAGTTAAAGTTTGGGTGAAGATCAGCTCCAAATAGTCCTAACAAGGTGAGGTTCATGTGTGCATTTAGACATCTTCCTATGTTCCCAGCCTCTGTTGTACCTTTTTTGCCTGTGAAGCATAAGACCAAAGAATTTCTGTTGATCTTGATTAGAATGAAGGACTAAGCTTATTTTATACCCAAGTCATCTTTGCCTATGAGTGTTGGCCAACATGCAGTCACCACTGGGATGCAGCATAGCAGCCATTTTGTATGCAGTAGATCTTACCAACAATTTTCAAGGAGTGGGAGAAGTGGCAAATAACTTCCTTAATTGAAAATTATGTGGGAATTTCACAGTGTGCAGAATATAATTAACCACACTGGAATCTGGCCAGGGAACCAAGGTTGATGCTGCTGTACTTGCAGAAGTGCCACTGGTAAAGCAACACCTCCTGAAAACTTTAGAACCTAATACATTCCTATAAAATAAATAAAAGGCACGTCTTTGAAAGGTGGTGTACAGCTTTTATTTACATTTGGTCATGCCTTCATCACTTACAACTGAAACAGTCAATCATGGCCGTACACTAAAATCAGAAGTATATACAGCTCTTAATGACATATATTTTTTTAGCGAATCGAAGTTGAGTTAGTATATTGCATTATGCCAAATCTTTATAAAATTGAGCCAAAGTCATCTTATGTATGCAACACATTTTATCAAATGTGTAAGAAATATCTGGAAGAGGAATATTGTTTATATAGAAGGAAGGGGGAAAAGTGAAGTTGGCAGCACATCACGCAAAAATTAGTTCAGTAAAAGGGCAAAAAAAAATCAAGCCGTGTGCCAGAGTTTCAGTCACAGTCAGATGAGTTTTCTGAGCTTGCAAGTACTATACAAATGTGAAAAACACGCACTTGGTGCAGGAGGAAGTGAAGAAGGAAATAGCTGATGGAGAAGTCAGGGCTGTTTATGCCAATAGTGACGCTGCAAGTCAGCTAGAAAAAAAGCAGCAAGAAATGTACTCATGCTTCAAGCCTGGATTTATCTCTCACGCTGCTGGAGCTGTGCTGTAGATTGCCCAGGTCACAGCATGGGACAGCTATGGGTCTTGTGGAGCAAATAACGCTGCTTCTTTTCCAGAGGGAGCTTGATTATCATCACGGCTACAACCTAATAAGCCAATAAAGCCCTACTGAAACCAGGAGTTACATTTGCATGTGGTGCAAAGCCTGGACCCGGCATGCAGAACTGGGTCTGGTGTGAAGGTTCCTGAGAACCTGTCTAGGTGAGCACGGGGAGGCTTTAAACTTTGAACGCTCAGGCCTGGCAACTGGATAGTAGTGCGATGAGAGGAAAACCTGTAACCTAAAAGATTATGAGGGTGACATTTTAGAAAGTGAAATAAAGGGAAATTCCCAAAAGATGTAGGTGTGGTGCACAGCTGAAATGATACTGCAGGGTTACAGCAGCTGGTGGAAAAGCCTTTGCATCTCATGAACGCCTTGGAAAAAGTCCCCAATCTGTCCTGGGGTGAAGCAGAGCTCGCAGACAGGCGTTTATTTATCCCTGTGAGAAGCCAGAGGGAAGGAAGACTGTGCCTGGCGGGTGGAGAGGCAGAGCAGGGACCTGTGGGGCTGAGGTTGTGGCCTTAGTTGTCGCTGCCAGGACTGGCACAGACTCTGGCCTTCCCTAATTTGGGGTGAATACAGGGAGATGTATTTTGGACTTAGACGGCTGAAACAGCAGGAGCCACCGCCCAACAGGCAAACCGGGTGTGGAGCTGCCGAGCAGCTGACCTGGGGGGCTGCCAGCCCTTCCTGGGGGTGTCTGGGCAAATGTACAGTGTCACTGCTCAGCACTCTGGGGGCAACAGCACCTAGAAGAAGACAGTGAGGAAGACCTTGCATCATCGGTCTGAGAAGAAGCTCTGAAGCATTTTTGAGTATAACAAAGAAGCAAATCTCCTGCTGCTTGATTCCCAGTTTGTTCAATGAAATAAGACACTATTTACAGTCTTTCAAACTAAATAGTATTGCATCAAAGAAACACCTGGCACTATCAATAATTTCTCCATCCCACTGGGAAGAATAAGACCCTGAATACTGACCGACTGCTTCGGTCAAAAGGTAACAGTGTATTGCTTGCTGCAAAAGTGTTTGCTGTTTTGTGTTTTTCCTTCAGTCGCTGAATGCTTCAGATTTCACTAGTGTAGATTTTATATTGATTCTGCCTTTTTTGTTTCCACTATAGGACTTTTAAGTTGCTGATGGAAACTTCTGCCCTTGAGTGTGAGGATAGCCAAGAGTAACATCCCCATGCCAAATATTTGAGAGGATATCATCAGCCCCTTAAATCAAGCAAATTACTGTTTCTAGTAATGTACTACAAGTTATTAGTCCCCTCATTCCCTGATGCTGAGGTAGCGGGTGCCAGGGACACCGAGGGGCTGGCAGGGTTTAGGAGAAGGATGCAAAGCAGCTCTTGCAGCCGCTTGCTGAGCCCTCTCCCCAGCAGGAGTGGGCTGTGGGGCTCTCTGCGCTGACAGCAGGCACATGGGGAGGATTTTGAGGCTGGGCTGGGTGATGGAGGGAGTCAAGTGGCTGGAAAACATTGCTAAACAGTTAAATCCAGCAGCGAGTGTTGAAGCAGCCAATTTGCTAAACATGGCATTTGCCTGCAGCCTGGGTTGTCTTTTCGGAGAGCGTTGCCCCAGCAGGAGCTGCAGGGCTGCTGTGGAACAGCGGGGCATGAAGAAGGGGATTGACATGTGTCCCAGAGTGCACAAACCTGGAGTGATTGTGCAGGCAAAACTTGTAGAGATCAGCGCCTTAATGCAATTTCACCGAGGCTTTGAACGCAATTTTTACATAGCATCTTTCTCCTTGACAAATCCAAACCCTTTCATTTGTGATGACTGGCACCAGCCCCCTGTGGCTCCTCTTGGACCAGATTCAAGCTATATGTTGTGTTTTACTGTAAATCTTTCTACCCTACTCCCCTGCCCCCTGTTCCCCTCCCCACCTTTTAAATTCTTCATTGATTTAATGCCCCCCTGGCCTGGAGCTTCCAAACAGCTTTTCCCTGAGAGCTTTTGGTTGCTTGAACAAAATGGGCTTGGAAGAAAAATGGTTCCAGGCTGAAAACTTGAAGAGGTCATACATGAGCTCCGTACAGAGACTGAAAATCTTAGAGCTGTTATAGCAGCTGTCCCAGCTGAAAAAATGTCAGGGAGTGGGATCATTTTCTGTGTATTTTATGGACAGGGAGTAGGCCAGGTTCCCTGGTATTTGAGTTACTCTGGGGTTGTTCAGCCAACCCCTACACTTTGCAGGATAGTAATCGGATCCCCAGTGCCCTTGAAGTGTGCTTGCGCTCAGTGTAGAAAGCAATAGCTCCATGCCAAGCACTAAATGGACTTTTAAGTATGTAAGCCATTTTTGTTCTTGTAAAATCTAGGTTGGATTCTGTAAAAAGACTTGCAGACCTTTTTTTCTCCAGAGTTTGATGCGATTTTTCTCTGGATTAAAGCTGAGTGAACTATTCTGAGGGACTAACCACCTCTCCTCTTTTTTTTTAGTTTCTGTTTGTGATTAAGAAAGGATTTGATTATAACTAATTATTTAAAATTGGTAAACCGCACTTGGAGCACTACATTGCAACCACTGGGTCGTTCGCACTTACTTTGCTAGTTAGCTGAAGTCTTTCACAAAATTTAAGGCCAGAGGGGACCATTAGATCATCCAGTGTTACCCCCTGTACATCACAAGACATTAAATTTCACCCAGTCAGACTCCTACTAAGCCCAATAATGTCTGAGCTTGGCTAAATCACTGAACCCAGAAACGTATCCAGCCTGGATTTGAAGACATCCAGGGACACATACTCTAACACTCCGTTGGTAGTTTGTCGCAGTGGTTAAAAATTGTGCCTTATTTCCTATTTGAATTTGGCTGGAAGCTGAATCCAGACTGGTTCTTGTTACGTCTTTCTCTGCCAGGTGACACAGCCCTTTGGTATACGGCATTTTCTCTCCGTGAAGGTACTTACACACATTGTGATCAAGTCACATCTCACTCCTTTTTCTAGCTGTTAAAGAAATAATGTACACAGATTATGCTTTATGATTTTCTCCCAGTAAGGCAATTTATATTTCCTTTTAAAATATTTTTAAAATGTTTTGGTGTCCTCTCAGGTTTTTGACTATCCTTATAAGCAGATGAATGACAGAACCGCAGAAAATCTTCTTTCTGTCTTGCCAGAATACAGGGAAAATTTTCTAAATCCTAGACCTGCACATAGACCTACTGTGAGCATCCTCTCACCACCTGTTTGTGGGCGATGCCCAGGCGCATGCCTTTGTCTGGCCTTAGCTTGTTGTCTTATCAACTGTAAGGGAATGGAGTTACTAAACTCATGTTACTCCTCTCCTCTCCTCTCCTCTCCTCTCCTCTCCTCTCCTCTCCTCTCCTCTCCTCTCCTCTCCTCTCCTCTCCTCTCCTCGCCTCGCCTCGCCTCTCCTCTCCTCTCCTCGCCTCTCCTCGCCTCTCCTCTCCTCTCCTCGCCTCTCCTCTCCTCTCCTCGCCTCTCCTCTCCTCTCCTCTCCTCTCCTCTCCTCGCCTCTCCTCTCCTCGCCTCTCCTCTCCTCTCCTCGCCTCTCCTCTCCTCTCCTCTCCTCGCCTCTCCTCTCCTCTCCTCTCCTCTCCTCTCCTCTCCTCTCCTCTCCTCTCCTCTCCTCTCCTCTCCTCTCCTCTCCTCTCCTCTCCTCTCCTCTCCCCTCCTCTCCTCTCCTCTCCTCTCCTCTCCTCTCCGGACTCTTGTCCCTGACCTAATCTTCACATAGTTGTGGGTGAAGACCATTTGATGAGGAAAAAAAATGGTGAAAAATCTATAGAGCCTCAGGGCTCTCATACTGTCACATTGCTCCATATTCCTTGTTAGGTGTGTTGTTCTGCATTTGACTGCTTTAAAACATTCTTTATTACTCCCAAGCTGCTGATGAAAAGTGAGCTGAATAGTGCACAGCCTAGTTCTGATCACCGCAGAGCTCTCCGTCAGGTGCACCCATATGGAAAATTTGCCTGCTGATAACTACTTTTGGATATGTCATGTAGCCAGCACTTGATTCAGCTACTGCAGCCTTTACTGACTGCGTATAATGCTAATTTTAGGGAGCTGAACACACCCTAGAAGTTGATGTGTACTTCAGCTGGACACTTAAAACCTAATAAACACCAGTCTGACTTCATTCTTAGAATGACAAGACCTTTTCCCTGTGGAACTGTACGGATTACTGATAATGATATCCTCATCTTCCCATTCTTTCGTGATATAATAATTCATTATTGACTTGTAAATGTTGCCCAGATTTAACATCCAGCTACCAACATTTTGGCTACCTGTGCCACGTGGCCTACGTTTTCTGTGCTTTGGTGCATCACTGCGCACTTTAAGCACGTGGAATCGCTCCAGTGTTCAAAGAGACATCAAAATTGAATATAAGCTGGCCAATTACTGCCTTAAGCAGAAGTCTAAGAACTTTTAGGTGTACATTCTATGGTCCTTCATATAAAAACATTATCTTTAGCAGATCTTCAGCACCTTTATTATTGTGATGGAGTCAAATGTTTCTTCTCATTTTCAGGTGATATGAATATATTATTCTCATTTTACCACACTTTCCACACATAGGCTAGCACTAGATGTACAACACTTCTGCCTCCTTGCATATTTTTCTGCAATTCAGACATTATCTAGAATGACTTTTTAAATATTGCAAGGATTTATGTGTTCCCTAAACATCCTTTATTGTTATTATTCAGGGTAGTCTATCCTGATGTCTTTTACTTCCATATAATTTTCCAATAATTCTATTTTTAGTTAACATTAATTGCTCACTTCCTTCCTCACTCTTCTGTCACATATTGCTCGTTTTTTTTTCTAACTTCATCTTTCCCTTCACCAGGATGGCCTTTTAGTCAACGTCATTATCTTTCTTGATCATGACATTATGCTTTTGACTATTTAAGGAACTCCATTTACAATTTACATTTTTGTTTCTTAGTTTTGAATCCCTACTCAATTTTGCTTCAAATTTTCTTTTTTTGCTTAGAGGGATCATCTGTAGTATAGAATAAGTTTTGTATGCATGACTATGTCTCTATAAAACTGTCTTTAAGAAGGCTAGTGGTTGAAACTGGCTTTTTTTGGTCCTTGCTGATGTCCTTTTGATCAAGATTGCTGTTGTAGTTTACTGTCTGTAATTTTAACTTATAATGATGTATAAAACAGAGTTGTATTCTATGCAAGGCATTTTTTATTATAAAAATATCGTAGATAACTTAAAGAAATCCTACTAATGCCTTGCTATTTGATATAGAGGGATGTCTCGTCTCCATCTGCCAAACTGTAGTTTTCATACTAGCCATCTGATCTCCAGTTTGACTCATTGGTCTATCAGAAACCTTTAACTGTTTTTGTCACCCAAGACATATGCTCTTGAGGTTTTTTTTGGTTGTTGTTTTTAATTTTTTCTCAGATTTTTTTTTTTTTTTAAATGTGAGTGAGCTATGCATGATATTCCTGTGGGATGAGAGCTGACCCAGGCCAGGAGGAGCTGAGTGAAGACGGCTTTGCAGCTCCTTCTCTCTCCCTCTTTTGGGCCCCTTCAGAGTCATTTCAGTGAAGCAGTTAAGCACTTTTCCCGCAATCCCCACTATGACATTTAGTTCATCGTTCATATTTACAGGGCCACGTGTGAGCTCCTTTATAAGAATAATGAGAATAAATACCCCATGAGGAATCCTGTATATAAATTTCTACACTGGCTTGCATCTTCATTTATCATTCTTTTTTGTTATAAACTGCAAAAAATGTGCCTGGATCTGGATTGTGAGCAGTTCCCCTCCTGCTACTTCAAAAGACCATATTATTCATGCAATGAACAGGCTTAGTGCTGGACTTGACAAAACACCGGGAAATACACTGTTGGGCAAGATTCTGAACTGGCAGGGAATTGGACCGAGTGACCTAATAGGGGTCTTTCATCTCCAGTTACTTATGATTTTCAATGCTAATTAAAACCTCACTAGCTAGTCGGGAAGAACATCACAGCCAATTCAAATAACTTCTGTTAAAAACTTTCCTTCTGTTTATTTTTTCCACTTGCTTCAATTTTATACACATATCAGTTAAAAACATCCTTAATTACAAAAGCGTCCAGCTATAAAACTACAGAACAAACAAACAAAGCAATTTACATGTAGCAGCTTGTAATACAAGTGCAAAGGCCAGGAAATAAATTATTTGGTTTTATTAAGGAAAAATAAAGTAATTTCTCTAGTAGTGGAGCTCTGAAGTACTACCGAGGTCTCCAGGTGTGCTGGGATATGGCTGTGCTCTCAGCTCACCTCCTGTCTGAGCTCTCCCTCAGCTCAGGCCAGATCTGGACACTGACATGTGTCCAGTGGGGACATTTACCTTAGTAAACCAGCCTTCCAACTTCTGCTGAGCAATTACTTCAGCTTGATGGCTTGTCTGAAAAAGGCAGCCTAAACCCGGTGGCTTTCGCCTCTTGGTCGTGTGTGCTGGATGTCTGCAATGCGGGTAGATGTTGGAGACTCATCTTCTCCCGAGCCCTGGGAGGGTGATGTGGGAACCAGGGTGCCTGGTGCAGCCTCACTGGCCACGGCTGCTGGGGTTGCACACAAGTGAGGTCTGGCTCTGGTGTCAGTCAGTGATGGACATGTTGCAGCAATGAAACGCAGGTGTCTGCCCTCACAGGCTCACTCACAAGCCCAAATGATTTCTTGTGTTTCCTCGAAGTGTCAATATTCCCGAGAGACTAGAGAAGACCCTTGCAGAAAACCTGTCAAAAATTGCAAAATTGAATAGGGGAACTGCAGCCATTAAAGAGGCATTGACACAGAAGCAAAAAGGATCGCAGAATGATTTTGGCTGGACAGGATCTCTGAAGGTCATGTGGTCCAATCCCTGCTCTAAACAAGACTGACTTTGAAGTTCGACTCTGTTAAAAAGCAGGTTGCTCAGGGCCGTGTCCCGTCAAATTCTGTATATCTCCAAAGACAGAGGCTCCACAGCCTCTCTGGGCAAACTGTGTGAGTATCAGACCACTTTCATGGTGAGATCTTCTTCCCTAATATCCAGATAGATGTTGCACTCTGTTGCTTCTTGTGTCCATTGCTCATCATCCTTTCACTGTGCATCTCTGAGAAGAGTAAAAAATAATTAAAAAAAATCAAAGTAGTAATACATAATAATAAATATAAAATAATTCAGACAACCTGTTTACTATCTGGAAATTTTCTATTTAAAGAGAAATATCCCAGAGTGGCTGTTATCACTGCAACGGTGCACTACCTAGGAACCATGCAGCAGTTTTTACATTCACCTTGCTAAAGAGGATGTCAGAACTGTGAGGTATGAAGTCAATTAAGAAATAATATAGATTACAGTTGATAACAGTAGGTAATTAGTTTCATTTTCAAAAGTGACAGCTGCCTTCAGTCCAGGGATATATTCAGCACTTTGACAAATTGACGCCAAAAAATGACTATATTTGTTTTTAAAAGTCAACTCAAGCTGCAGTTTTTTGGACATCTTATGATAATGCATTCAGACTTGTAAATGGGTCTCAGCTTCTTGAATAGGAAACAGGCTTCATGAATTGCCCCCAGAACCGACCACGTTTCCAGGGGGACCTGAGGGTGATGAGTGGTTGTTCACGCTTCTGAAGTTAGCTGGGATGAATCTCCCCACCTCATGGATCCCCATGGAGAGACAGAAAATGGGAGCACAGCTCTGCTTGATGTGGTGTGATGCCTGAGACCATCAGGACAGATAAGTTAAGGTCTTCCTGACATGCCAGAAATAAAAAAGGGTTAAAATACTTGAGTGCCCCGGAAAGGAAATGTTGCATTTCTGCAAAAACAAAAATCGGAAAACTATTTGGGCTTAACCAAAATAATTTGATTGGTTGCAAAATGTAGTCTTTGGATTGGAGGTTAGTCACTGTTGTATATAACAGGTTTTGAGTTTTCTGTTTGTTTTAAAATTTTGGTCAAATTTCAAACAATGAATGCTGTTTTGAAAAAAGGCGTCACTTGTAAAAAACTTTCTCCTTTTTTTCCTAGCAGAAAATTAGCCAAATTCAACCTAAATTATTTATTTTTTTTTTCTCTTCTCAAACAAATGTATGTATTGTCAAAAAAGAAATATTGCCTGGCTCTGACAAGGAAATCCCAAGGAAAATGGAACATATGGAATGGCTATCCTATAACAAGATGGTTTTCAGACAGACACATTTTTGGAGAGGTGGGATACATAGTGAACATGTATGGGTAGCTTCCATTTGCACAGAGAACTGTTGACTGTAGATAAAGACTGAGGCCAAATGACTGAGGATAAGTCAAAGCTTATTTTACTTGCCGAGAAAATAAAAAACTGGCAGTGGGCTAGCAAGTGTTGTATAAGTGTTTGTGACTTGGGAAAGCTGTGGAAGGGCTCCAAAAGGTCGGGAAATGTGGCTGAATTAACCCAAAATAGGCAGTAGCAGGTGCCAGTTCTGTGCAGATTGCAGGAGGTGCAAGATGGGCAGTGAAGCCACCTGGGTAGGGGAAAGCTCACGAGGTGAGAGCTGGTTATGGCTGAGAGTAACACTATTGTCTCATGTGTGGGACATGATGCTGAAAATGGGTCTGGACTAATGTTTCTGTACCATCTCAGACTCCCTGAATGTCATCTTTAGCAAAGCACTTCTGATTGCGAAGCCAAGAGTAGTGAGTCCACCTGAGCAGAAGCCACACAGGTCTACGAAGCCCAGGAGCTCTTTGGTGCAGGGTGTTTTTCAGACCCAGTAGGGTGAGCTGGTAGGATTGTTTTGGCACAGAGTGGGTTCCTCAGACCACCAGATGGGATGGTATGGGCATTTTGGTATGCAGGGTCCTTCAGACCATTGGGTGAGACAGTAGGGAAGAGTTGTCCAGCAGCAGCTATCTGGGGGTTGAAAACTGTCTAAACACTGTGATGACTTCTGCTGATGATTTCCCTGAGACACCATTCTTTACTTTGGGGTGGTGGTGGCTGCCTTCCCTGTTGTGTGGGTTGCTTTAAGGGTGAACTCAGTAAAGATTGTACTCTCATACTAATGGGGATGGAGTCACACAGGTTCCTTTGACGGAGAAAGATTTTACGTCAAAGCTGCAGAACGCTTGAGGGTGCACTTGAGAAACTGAGTGTTTTTGCTCGACATAGGTTTGAAAATAAAAAAGACAATGGAGAAGGCTACTTTTTTTGGCAGAGAGATGTACTTGTTATGAAAGGTATGGAAAACAAGGTTTCCCTGTGTTTCACTGCACATACACAGGCCTCCAGCCAAGCAGTGGTCCACAGGAACGGCAGCAGTATCTTACAGCATGTTACATGCAATTAATTTATATTTCGATTTTCTTTCATTCTTGCCTACTTTTTAACATTGCCTGTAACTATTCTGCATGGTAGTTTAGAAAGGACCATAAATTTGCACTTTCCAGCAGTCTGCATTTATAAACTGTCACAGTTTATACATTGTTGGCAAAGAAACGTCTGGTTCTTCATAGCGGTTTAGTCTTTTGTTATGTTCGAAGTGATGAATTTGTGCATATTCTGAACACGAATAGGATGAACAAGTTGGCAATTACCTATTAAATAAAGATACGTTGAAGGAGAGACAGACTGGAAAGCAGTTTGTGTTAAACAGTATCCTCAAGAAAAAAGTTCACTTGTATTCCCTTTATTCTGTTTGTATGTATTTTTGGATGGATTATAATTGTCATGCACATAAAAGAGCTTCTCTTCTTAACAGATTCTGGCTCAAGCTGTTAATATCAGCTGTGTGGTGATGGCCATCTTCCATAAAAAAAATGAATGTTGGAAATTCAATGGAAAGAAAATATTTCTTCTATTCCAGGAAGTGGGCAAATGCTTATGGGTGAAATAGAACTGAAGGGCAAGAAACATATACATTTTTTGGCCTGTCCCTCCAATATATCCATTGATTTATGTCAGGAAGGCAGCAGAATACGTTCCCATGACTTTACAAGCTCGCATGGGAAAAGGAGAACATTTTAATTTAAATGAAGAAGATAGAATTAGCCCTACTTGGAGAGGGTTTAATGTTATTGCAACCACTGAAGTGTGAACCGAGGTAAGAATCACACAGGTTGCCTCAAGAGTTTTGTACACTTTTTTTTTTTTAAATGTCAGTTTGGTTGCTGGGTTGCACACAGGAGCTACTCGTTTTAATATTGGTGGTGTCTGGCTCCAAACCAAGACATGTCTGTGAGCCTGCTCATCTCTCAGGCAGATCAGGATGTGTAACATTATCCTGACAGATGTAGGAAGAAATATATCTTGGAGTAATTTTTAAAATTTTCCACAAAGAAACTGAGGTGTTTTGAAAATGGATGTGACCTAAATAGAAACCTCTTCAGTGGTGGATGCCTTCAGAAGCCAACGATAGGCCAGGCAGGTACTTGCTAGCTGAATGTCCGCCCACTGCAGGTGATTTGACATGGAAGGGGGAAAGACCTACCTTTTGTTTAAAAAGGTACTTCTGGTGCTCCCACGCTGCATGTCTCTGACTTCACAGTGGCCACTTGAGTTGATCTTGGACATGGAGACAGTCTATATTATGTCTGGGACAACTGGGCATACCCCAACAAAAATAGCTCTTACAGGTTTTTAAAGTGTTTTACTAGAGGGCAGGGGATTTCAAGGAGGGAGAAGGGTTGATTTCGTCCAGAGAAATGCTCTTTTACAGTCTGCAGCCAGCTGGATGCATGATGGACTGATTCAAATTGGAAAGGAGGGAATAAAATAATTATCCTTCCCTAAAAATTAAGGGTCCTAAATTGACTTCATTTAACTTCCAGCCTAAATGGAGTGACTTATGATTTACAGCAAGGTGAGATCAGAATCAGACCTGAAATATTGGTGTTTTTTTTTTTTTTTAATTTTAGAAGCTATTTTCATCTCTAGATGTCATGGACCTTTCTGGGTCCCATCTGTTCAGGGGTGTCTGCAGCATTACTCCATAGACAGGGTATTTATCTGGGCAGAGGTTTCATTCCACTGATCACTCACCAGCCCTAGCGATATTGAACTTACACGGTCTATTAGACTTCACATTTTGGGGTGAGTTGGCCAGTGTGTTCTTTTCTAATGGCCTTTAAATAAGATTTTTAGTGGTAGTGCTTGGTAAAGGAGGCAGATTTCCGGCCCTGAAAAGCAACTTGCTCTGTTAAAACACATTGCTATAGATCTGGAAGTTTTCTTTATGTTGCTATCAAGTCTGAGGTTTGATGTGGAAAGGACAGTTTGCAGAGAAAAAAAGATAAATTGATCATAAATTTTCTGCCTATTCACTGAGACTGTTGACTTGTGCTTTAATCCAGCAGCTCTTCACTGATAGCTGTTGTCCCACTGGAAAAAAAATTTCCTTTGGGACATATGATTTGACCAGAACAAAACTCAAGTAGTCATTCCACAAATAGCTTTCAGGAGGTGCTTCCCAGGTCAGATTTATGCGTCTGCTACATCTATTTCACTCATGTCGTGTGAAGGAAAGGCAGTGCAGTAGGGCTGTACTAGGGAATGAGGTATCTGGAGCACGTTGGAGAGGCCAGCAGAGATGCAGGGATAGAGGGACGCACAAGACTGCTAACCAAGCTGCTTTGGACAACTGGTTTTTTTTCACTCTGTATTACATGGCTTTTACAGAAAGCAATCAGACCAGACAATTTCATCACAACAGCTGCAAGTCAACGTATCACGTTAATGTATATAGCTGCCTCTGCTCAGAGTATCTGTGCAGCTCGTGGTGGTTGAAGTACAGCTCCAGTCTGTGGCAGTTAATGTACTTGATAATGTATGGACTGACCCTGAGGTGAGGGTTGTCATAGCCTGGAAATTTTTATGTGCATTCATACCCTTACGGGATCAGCTGACAGCAGACGCTCTCTGCTGATGAGAGTTGGAGATTAAGGCCCAGAGACGCAAATGAGCAGCTGAGGGTTTAGTTGCTTAAAGAGAAAATATGGTAGAATTAGGTGTTCAAATCCCAGATGAGGATCCTCAAAACTTGTACCTTGCTTGTTACTACTAGAAGTACTATTGCTATTGCTATTACTTCACTAGATTTTTGCCAATGTGTCCCAGAGTGGTGCTGCTGTATTCGCCCAGAACTGCTCCCATCTTGTCAGGGTTGGGTGGTGTGGTGCCCATTTCACCACTCAATACAGGAGGTGTCCCTCCAGATGTTAAGAGGACCCTGGTCTGATAGGTGTGCTGGGAGAATGCACAGTTAATTTCCACTGGCCCTGCAGGGATGTGTGCCCACAGCTTCTATCTCCCAGCACAGCACCTCCATCTCTGTTGGTGCAGGAGGTCCTCAACAAGTGTCTTCCATCTCCCCTGGTCATGCTGTAGGGAGAAATGCAGGAGTTATTGTGCCACAGAAGGAGAGTGCTTTGCCCTGCAGCCTGGGGTTTAGATCTCTCAGCTGGATGTTCAGGGTTCTGGGATGACTTACTGCTTTGACATTACATGATTATTGGATAAAATATAGGAACCATTTGGGAATGGGGAGCACACTCTGAATGCTTCTGTATTTTTTTTTATCATTAGCCATGGGAGGTGTCTATGGGTGGGATTCATCTCCTCTAACTGCAGATGTCTACATCTGAGCAGAGCAGAGGTGGATATAGATATTGCCTGACACTGGGATGAGATTTGCCAGATGCATTGGGTGACATGCACCATTATGCCCATGCACAGATCAGAGCAAGTGAGGAGAAACAGGCCTTCTCTGTATTTCTGTTTCTCTGCTCATTACTGGAGAATTGCCAGGTATGTTCACACAATTAATTCCGAGTTAATGCAGTAGAGCAGCCTCCTTCAGTCTAGCAACCAGTAAAAAAAAAAAGAAAAACCATAAAACCTACTGCCATCTTGTGTCCCACTGGTGTTTACCAGTTGGAAGGGAAAGAGGGAGAGATTCAATAATTAGATACACAATATGATACTCTTTTACTGAAACCTGTAATTTTAAGGAATGGGTTCATCAGAAGAATTTGGGACCCTGAGGATGATCTCATGGGAACTGACAGCAGTAGGGAGCCAACTCTGACCTTTGTCTCCTGGCAAACACTTGTGCACCCACTGGTTGCATGGAAAACTGTGACTATTTTGCTTTGCAAGCACACTGTTTTGCAATGGTTTTGCAGATTACTCCCAACCGTAGTGCTGATTCCAGTCATCTGTGGGCTGCAGATTGAGTGACAGTACAGCAAAGGACTTTTTTTTTGAAAGCAACAGTTCAAGAGTTGATCTGGATGAAATTTTTGCTGTTTTTTCCTGCATGCATTTTTAAGTCATTAAAATTTTCTGAGAGGGAAAGGAGAAGAACAATCAAAACATTTTGTTTTGATATTTGAAAAAAATTCTTTCATTTGTTTTGAGATTTTTATTTTTAGAGGCTGACCTAACCTTAATTAAAAAATAATAAAGTACTTCCCCTTCCCCTCTCCACTCCCCAGGAAAACAAAAGGCTTTGTATTTACTTTTGTTTGAAATAAACCTTTTGTGAGATTGAAGTTTTGAAGTGCTTTGTTTTGGGTGGGGACACTGAAAATTATTTAGTTTTGGTCAACCCCAAACAATTTTTGGCCAGTGAGATGAAAAAAAGCAATTATTTGCTTAGTCCTTGTCATGAGTTCGAGTCCTGATGCTGCAAGCATGCAAAAAAATATTCCGAGTTGTGTTTCAGCCGAACACGAATGTCTTCAGCGGCAACTTAGCCAAACCTCCCCTATGAAGGAAGAGCATTTGTTGAGCAGTTGTGGGAAATCAGACAGAGCTGTATGCAGTAAAAAGAATTTAATCCTTCCCTTTGAGCCTTTTGAGGCCTGCAGCTTGAGGCAGCCTTGGGAGATCCTCTGTTGGGTGTTAGATATTCGGGTAATATCCACCAGGACTGATCCCAGCTTGACAAAAAACCAAATCCCGGGCGGTGGCAGAGGAAGTGGGCACACCTACTTGAGGCTGATGAGTGGGTGATTCAGATGCAGGGGTTCATTTGCGTTTTAGTTAGAAGCTGCGGTGGAAGAAACTTTAGGGAGTTTTCTGGCAAAGGCCATACAATGAGTTTTTGCTTCTCACATTAGTTTATAATTCTGGCTATGGTACATGTTGCCACATTTTGAGATTGAGTGTGTATGGGTGATATTCTTCTTTGAAAAGAAGTCTAAACGGTCTTGCTTTGACTCACAAACTTTGCTCAATACACACAAATTGGGCACACACATACATTTCTTATGACTGCAAGATGTGCAGCGACAGGAAACGAGCATAGTGGCTACAAATGGGGATTTGAAGGAAAACTGAAGAAATACAGGGATCCCAGGTTTGTTAACACTAAACTACAGCTAGTGCAGCATACAGCTGAGTTATCCCTGCAGAATTAAAGCACAAAATGCCTGTGGATTGTCATACTATACATATGTTCAGCATCGATATTTAAAGCTGAGACAGTAAAAAACATTTTGCAAAATTACACAAATGGAGAGAGGGAAAAACTGATAATTGCATTTTCACTTGAAATACTTGTAACCCGAAACACAACTGTGCAACTTCTAATCTGATACGGCCTGGCACCAGCTATCTGCTTTGTGCCGCAGGCTCAGACTTGTCTTTTAAATCACAGCCCAATCATTAGAAATGCTTGCCACCGGTGTGCCAAGATTTCACGCTTGGTGCCCCACTCACCTGACACTTGCCCACGGGACGTGCTGGGTGATGTACTAACCCCTTCAGCTGTCTCCTGCCACCCCACACTGTCCATCTGCAGCCCCTGTCTCCATCTGCCTCGAATGTCAGTCCCTGTCTGCCTGTGACCTCTTTACAGTGTACTAGCAAAATTTAAGACAGATGAGGACCTTGTCTTAGCTATTTATGGCATAAGTGGGAAAAAGATGTGAGAATTTTCTTTTTTTTTTTTTTTTGAATGTCAGTTGTCCCAAATGGCTGCAGATGTGTAAATAGATGTAAGTGTTCCACTTCCTCAAGAGTCTGTTTTCTTCCACAGATTTGGCTTTCTCATTGCAGAGCAGTCATTGACTTCTCTATGCCTTTGGAGAAAGTTGGATTTCCAGCTTCTAGGGAAGTTATAAATCTTGGCAACACATATCACAGTGTTTTGAGAAAGATAAAAATCTGCTCTTTCCACGGGTGATTTTCTGTAACCTGTCAGTTCTGCACTTTATTGAATAACTTGGTACTAAAAGCCAGTGTGCAGTTATTTTAAAACATTACTATTAAATGGAGACCTTAGAGACTTTCAAAGCCACAGGTGGTGTGCTCTCTTTTTTTCAGGCTCAAATAATTAGAAATATATATGGAAAGCTCAATTCTAAGTAAATGTCAGATATCACCTAATTTCTCCCATGAAGAAATGACTTTTCTTTCTTTTTAATTCAGTGCATGCAACAGTGTGAGGTATACCTCTCTAAATCCTTTGCTATCTTGTGCCATTGTAATTTTACTGGCTGTTTTGAAGAACCATGTGTCACTAAGATATCAGCACTTTAATTCGAAACATACCTTTAATTAGACATGTATGGGACAGAGTTGTTCAGTACGCCATACCTGCTATGCTGTTTAGCAAAGGGTTAAACTTATTCAAAGGAGCTGGCAAGCTTCATGTGGCAAATTCACTGGAAATATATTTATTTTTACTGTGGAACCAAGCCCACATAAAATGTCCTGAGCGAATCTGCTTGTGAAAACCTGGATTAATATGGGAGAAAAATAAAACAAGAGTAATGGTATGAATCAGGCTTGTAACTTTTGTTAGAGCACAATGTCTTTAAATTAGATAAATACCTCAGCTTCATAAGAACAAACTTTCAAACCATCACAGGCTTATCCAGAATGTCCGTAAAACATTTATTGCAAATTAAAACAGAATAGAAATCAAATTGCTATTTTTTTTTCAAGCTCCGTGTTTGACTCAAGCCTTCTCTGGAGCTGCTGGGGCTTTGATATGACAACCAGCCTGAGCACCTTGCAGTCCAGCAAACAGGCACCCACCTCGCTCTGCCTTGGCCTCTGGACTGTTGTTTCCCACTTTGATTTTGGCATGGAAAAACCAGCTTCTCAGCACCATTGAAGCACGAGGTGCAGGGAGGTGCAGGGAATGGTGCTGCCTCCTACTCCCCTCCTCACAGGACTCTCCTCTTTGTCCATTGATGGACGAAACCTGCTACAAAGCTGAGAAAACAAGCAAACACTGGGATGGGACCCCCAAACCCCATGTCCGGTTCAGTTGCTCAGCTGTGACCCTCCAGCCCGTGGTGTCCTGCTGCATGGTGCCACCAGGCCCTGTGGCGCCATGGCCCCAGTGCGGATCCCTCCCATGGCGTGGACAGTCTTGGACAGTCACTGCTTACAAACCTTCCCCTCCTCCTCTGGTTTTATTTGCAGCTTTTCTCCAGCCACAGGTTAATTTTCTCAGTTTTACAGCCAATATCTAAGCAAATTTAAAAGACCAAATCCTCTCTGCCAGGCAGCGACCACGTTGTTTTAAGCGCTTCTGATGGTCAAGTTTAGTCCTCCTTCTCGGCTCAAGGAGCTAAATGTCATCCTTAATTACGGCAGATATTAATTTAATAGGAGCAGATGTTTAATCATCTCAGGGTCTTCCACTGTGGGGGGCTGTTATGCTGCAGGCCCATCTGATTCCCCACTCCTCAAGCGTGCTTACAGCAAAAGCACAGGCTCCCTCGCTTGTGGATGCACCCCACTATGCCCCGACAAACTTCATCTTCTCTCAATTTCAGTGAGATGAAAAAGGAGCAAATAAACCAAGCGAACCATCACCAGGACACGACACTCATCCCAGACCCCTGACTGCCTTTTATTTGTCTCATCAGAGAAGTAATGGCTGTGCATGATCTTATATGAGCACAGGGGGAAGGGTGAGGAGTGCAGGATTTTGTGTGCTGATGCAGTGCTCTTACAGGAACCCCAGGGTTTTCAAATGAGAAAGTGCTTAGAGGCAGTTTATGTAGCCAAAAATGAGGTGGTAAATGGTTGTACTGGGGCCAATATGGGGGCAAGTTGGCGTGCCTATTTATAGGGCTGCAGTGCTGTCAAGATATTTGATACATCTGTGGTTCTGTGTGGGAAAGCCCATGAGAGATTTGGGTGAAAACGTGAAGCTCTTAAGGATTTTAATATGATTTGTACTGCCATTTAATTTTTAATAAAACTTTGAATAAAGTTGCGATTAAATGACCATCATGAGTGGAAGATTCCACTTTAACATAAAACGCAAGATTTCCCAGAATGGGCTAGGATAGGTTTTATAGTACTGAGGTATGCACCTCTCTCTGAAATGCATGGGATAATGGATTCTATCAAAATGGAAAAAAAAAGGAAGGTATAGATTTTTAAAAAATGATATCTGCTATGTAGTCAGTAGTTCCACATTTTGGAAGAAATTGCTGAGCTTCTGGCATCCTTAAATAATACCCTTTTCACATGATAGTTACACTGCTCCAAAGACAGTATAATAAACCATGCCAAAAATTCTTCTGTTTCATTTGCATGAAATTGAACTGACAGATATACCTGTCTGTGTTACGTCCAAGAAAATGTCTTGTTAGAAACGTGTGAAAATATATTATATGACAGATGCTGAAAATGTTTCAGATACAGCAATAAATTGATTGTGGTTTCTGGACCAGATGTGAACTCTGCTTAAAATTCATCATGCTGGTCTCTATTCTAGCTCTGCACTTAAATAAATGCAGAGAAGTGGCTTTGCTTTTCAATGAACCCCATTACAAGAATAGAAGAGCTTCTTTCCATCCAATAAAGAATAGCCCTGACAGTAAGGCTTGTATCTGCAGAACAATTATTAAAAGCACAAACTGAAATAAGAGAGAGCTGTGCCAGGTCTCAGTTTTTGCGTTATTAATGTGCATGAAAATGCTTGACATGCCAAAGCCACTGCAACCAAGACGATTGCAATGTGCATTACCTATAGTTTAGATGGAGATTCACAGCCGTAAAGCAACTGAGGAGGGAAAAGAGCGGGTGTTTTCAAGAAACAGTGTTTTTAAAGGGAAAAGAGCCAATTGCAAAGGTGCTGCAGACATGACTGGGTGCTGAGAATCAGTCTGTGCTTCCCAAGCCCCTGATTTTGAAGCCGTGAGTTGCTTTTCCCTGCAAGGGAGCAGGGCAAGAGGCCAGACCTGCTTTTTGGCATATAGCTTGGAGCTGCACTACCCCAGCTGGGCAATCCAGACTGCTGAAGTCAGGTGCTCAGGCTGCCCCTTCAATCCACAGGCACCTCTGAAAACCAGCCCAGAAAGAGTGATGTGCCGAGGCTGGAAAGAAGAAAGAGGAAATGGGGGGGAAATTGGTGTTTGTGAGCATTTCCAGCCACCTCCCAGCTCCAGCACCTGGCTCTGAGCAGCATGTTCGGCACCTCGAGCTCCACACCTCTGAATTCCCTTCTGGTATGGAGACAGCACGTACCCTTTTCTGGGGAGCTGAGGGAGCAGAGCTTGCCCATCTTTTTGCATTAGTGCCCTGTCCCAAGAGAACCCCTGGGGGAAAGGAGAGCTTGATTGCTCCCCTCTTTGCAGGTCCCTGGTGGGAGACAGGTGCTTTTGCTCAGGGCTGGTTGGTTGTGCCCACATCTTCCTTAGTCCATGACATTATTTAAACTTGCATCACAACAAACCTCTTGTGGTCAATCAGGAGGGCTGTGTATCTTTGCAGTGACAAGTGTTATAACATAGGTTTTATGACTACTACTGCTAATTGCAGTCAAGATGTTTTTTGTTTGTTGGTTTGGTTTTTTGTTTGTTTGATATTTGTTTTGGTTTGTTTGTTTGATTGTTTCCATTCACTCACAAAAAATCTCTCTCTCTCTACCCCTCTCTTCCTAAAGGAAAAACAGTTCATTTATTCCCCTACCCCAAAGGAACATTCACAGGGAGGAGAGAAATTACACCTATGGGTATCTCCCAACACGTGTCTCCTCTGTTTTAGAGGATATGTGATGCTGTTATTTGATATATTATTAAAGATGCATGAATTCCTCTCTGACGTCAGGTGAAGGTTTTCTTAAAGTAAAGCAGCTCTTCATACATGCTACATCCAGTCCTCACTAGCACAATATCCTGTGTGCTGGTTTAGGCTCATCAGACATCATCAATAGTGATTATACGTGAATTTTACTACTGTCTCCATTCTTCTTGCCTTTAGAGCTTTACATTGAAAAATATTCCCCAAATGGTGTAAAACTTCATGTTCAAAAAGCTCTCCAGTTGTGATAGATTGAGTCAGAACTGTTTCATTTATGTGGAAATTTCTGATATGTATCTGCAATTCCTTTATGTGATCGCAATGACCCTCTTATCGCCCAGTGGCTTCCAGTTGTCTGAGCTGTCTGTCCATAAACACTCCTGATACTAGACTGTCTCTTTGTTAAATATGTGTATAGTACTCAAATCCAGCAGAAACCCTGGCCTGCCACGGATGTAACTTGTGTCCTTTCTGTAACTTGTAATCATATTGCAAGCCAGAATCCCTGATTACATTACAGTTGTTATGTGGGTTGGGCTGGAGCGCTTTCTGCTTGTTAAGTACACTGTTAACACTATTTTGCTGAATATTACCAGTCTTGCTATGGACCTATAACCTTTGAAAGTTATAAGGCTGAAAATATTAGCTAAATATATTTATTTATATGTAAGCCTGAATATATATAAAAATATAATGTCCGTATATATGCCTTGTAATATATATATAAGCTGAACATATACATTTTCAGCCTATAACCATGAAAAGTTATAGACTGAAAATATAAGTAAAAATGAATACTTTTGGCAGTTTGACTTGGGGCTATGAGAATCTTTAAAGTTCATGAGTCTTGGCTTCTCTTAGAATTTTTATTTTTAATTAACACAGCAACAAACAAATAAACAAAAGTTCAATAAGAGTTTCTCAGGCGTTCACAAAAGCCAGGAGTTAGATCTTTAGCAATAGCAATGCATACTGCAAAACTCATGCTAAGATCATGTTATTTGGCAAGATTTTTTTTCCCGGTTATGAGAAGATAGCTATAATCCCATCCACAAAAACCACCGCTGCCCAGAATAGGATTTAAGTCATGATTGATCAAATGTGAGGCCAAGAAGCCTGGCCATCTTCTGATTTAACAAAAACGAATGCTTTCAAAATTAAGACTGAAACTCAGCCCCTAAGCAGTCCTTTACAAATCCTGCTTCATCCAAACAGTCCTGAAGAGGGTTAGTTGTAATGGAAATGCTGACACAAGCTTAGCTGTAGTGATGCTGTAAGAGACTGTTATGCTAATATAAGCATTACACTTTAAGCAAACATACTGAGTTAGTGATACATTTTTTTCTTGAACAAAATTGCCACAGGAACAAAGGTCATATGCCACATGGATGCCAATGTTTATAAGTGACGTACACGTATGGCACTTCACAATGACACACATTTTACCACCTTTTAGTGAAAATAAACCCTTATTGAAAAATAACCATCAACTTGTTGGTGGGCTCTCTTTGGCTTGGCAAAGCCTGCTGTTGTTCTGCCTTTTCTTTGCAAACTCTGCTCATTTTCTCTTGGACAAGATAATGATTGCTTTCAGTAACAACATAGATGGGCACAAACTGCTCAGAGGAATCCCATGGATCCCGATCCATCTTTTCAACTTAGGTGAACCATTTCTATGCCTCTAAGAATGTTAAGGTTAAGGGCTTCTGTTTGCTGCCCCGGGCGTGGGACACTGAACTCAGCTCCATGGAATCCTTTCCAAAGACAAATCTGGCTATTACTCTGCCCTCTCTTGATGCTGAACATGTACCTAACCGTACATGTCAAAGTGTCCTTTTGTACTCATCTTTTCATGGGCTACAGAAAAATGCAGATGTTGCCCTTTCCTATACTGGCACCTTCTGTAGGATGCTTTACTATCATTGCTATTTTTTTCCTCTTACCTTTAGAAACACTGCTTGTTAGGGATTTTTATTCCAAGTGCTTTTATCTTTCTCCTTTGGAGAGTAATGCAAGGGTTCACTTAACACCAGCATCACACACAATGACCCCAAAATGCTATTCCTGATTAGATGATGCCACTCAGTACCCAGTGGAGCTGGGCTATGGTGAGGCTTCACTTCTCAAAGTCTTTCTAGGTTTCAATCAGCCTTATATGGAATGCAGTCATGAGATTTCAGGCATGTGGAGCGCTGGGCCAAAGCCTGGGTCTTTGGGATGGACTGTCTCCCTTCAGTTGTAGCTGAAGTTTTAAAAAAAGCAAGATGAAACAAGACACTCCATTCATGTGATTGCAGTCATTTTTGAGTGAATGATGAATCCATGGGCTTGAAGAGCTGTGTGTGCAAAGGGGCACTCCTGAAACATGTGGTGATGTCCTAACACCCTCACACAATCAAAATGTCAATAGGGCATGTGCTAAAAGCATGAGGCAGCCAGGTATGGTTTGCAGGTCTGTCTGAGTGTCTCCAAACCCACACATCTAGACACAATTAGTCTATTCACCATCACATACCCTGGAGGGGGACTGTATTGGTTTCTCCTGGGGACCAGCTGCCTTTGGCTGGTGGGTCATGCCCAGAATGCCTCGAGAAAAGTTTCTGAGACACTCTTGTGAAATGGATGTGGGAGCTGGGCATCCAAATCCCTTCAGCAGAATGGGGAAAATGAGATAATTTGGATTACACATATCCTGGACTCTTTGACTGCTGGGCTACGGGGTAAAGAAGGGGCAAGATGTGCCTGGCCTTTTGTTCCCTTTACTTTTCATTCCAGTGACTGAAAATGAAACAGTGAGATGTGAAACAGAAGCGAAGGACACTTTTCAGCTCCCCCCCTCCCTTTGTGCCTTGGGAAAATGACTTAGGTTGATCCGACTTGAAGTTTTGAAACCCTTTTTTTCTGGTTCGGCAGCCGAGCCTGAATGTTGGCCACTTTCACCGCTCTTGCTCTGCGAGCACGAGTGCTTCCTGGGGCCAGGCTGACGGCAGCCCCGCGTGAGCCCTGCCAAGAGCACCAGTGGCAGGTCTCTCTAGAACAGATTGAATTCTTGACCTCTGCATATGCTATTTCTAGCCACATCGGTGTCTTCTCTTCGACAGCTCAATTAAAACAGAAGCAAACATGGGTTTCGATAGAAAGGGCAAGTTGCTGATGTTTGCTCATGTGGAGGTAATGGGGCACAGGGTCCTGGTTTGTAGCTGTTTTTATGGTTTTGGAGGCTGCCTGAAGCCTTACAGGATAAGCTCCTTCCAGCTCATCTCATGGCCTGGAATGTACCACCACCCATTGGTGTAAAACCTGCCTGCAGCACAGCTTGCTCTCATCACCAGGGCGTCCCAGCCTCATACACCTGGTGTTGGACATGGTGACTACCTCTGTCCCATGTGGCTCCCTACTCCTCTCCTCAGGGACAGCAGACATAGTGACAACCTCTCAGACAGGGTCAGAGTTTTTCCAGTTTCTGTTTTCTTTCATCAATACTGCTTTGGGTGTTTATTGGCAAAAGGGAGCCAAACAAGCATGTACTCATGGAGCTGCTAGTAATGAGATTTATCAAGGCCCTTAATCTTTTGGGGAGTCTGTTGCACACTTTGAGATCTGGCCGTAGGAAGCCTCTGAGCCCAGACGGGTTTTTGCTCTGTTCTATGTAATTTTAATATGTCTGGAGTGTATTCTCAACCACCCTTCTTCCTACAGCGTCAGATGAACTTTTAGATGTCACTGTCTGTGACTACTGGGTGCCTTGAAGACAAAACCTGAGACTGTGAACTTGAATCTTTTGGGAAGGAGAACTGAAAGTGAAGAAAGGGTTTAATATAGTTTGATAATGAGTACTATTGAGGAAGATTTTACTTAGTGTTTTAAGCTGGAGTTTTTTAAGGGCCGACAACTTCATGTCTGTGTGGATTTCTTTGCTGAGGTCTTGCTACAAAACGATGAAAGAAGAGTAACCTGTGCCAAAACACTGTTAGTCAGGATGTTCTGGGTAAACAGAGATTTTTAGAAAGTGTTATTTATGAAAGTTAGCAAGTGAAATCATTGAATCAGTGAGGAATTCAACAGTGCTGTTAAATTACCAGAGTGAATTGACTAGTTGTTCATGTGGGCATATCTTCAACTAAACGATACTAGGTGGGGCTGCAAACTCTCCAAAGTACTGTTATTTTCAAGCTAAACCTCAGATAACCTCCAGTTCTTTAAAAATATCTGTTGCTGAAAATAAGTCCTCAGATAACCTTCATCCTTGGATAACCCGCATAAAATCAAAGGTGAGGGTCTACTAGGAGAAAGGCGACTTGGAAATAAACTTGTCCTCATATTGCCCACACATATGAGCAACAGGCTGCTGCTTACTAGCGGCTATTTTCATGTATAACCCATGTGTTAAAACCATGCAAAAAGGGCACTTTCCTTTGCTTAGCAGCATGGTTGCTGTCTTGTTCATTTAGCCAGGGGTGCCCCTGGTTGTTGGATGACCTGTGAAGCTGTGGATGCTGCTGGGACTCATGTGCTTACTGTGCGCTTCATTATCTAGGGATCCACATATTCACCTGGGTAGGACCCAAACCATCCCTGGGGAGACCTAGAGAAGATGGGAATACAGGCTGCACGGGTCTCAGAAAACTGCCCCCAAATGGTCTGAGACCTTCTGAGAGGATTTCTGTCACAGCTACAGGGAACAGTGGTTTCTCCTACCTGCCAATGGAGTTTTAAAAGTTATATTAGGAGTGACTTCTGCTATCTTAGGAGATGTGAAAAAGACACACCTCACAAAAAAAGACGAAAAGGTTCAATATCTGTGCCATCTCAGCACCCTTGCTACCCACTTGAGCACTGAGTCTTCAGCTGTGGCCAAAGTTCACAGCAAGATGAGGAAGAAACCAACCAGTCAGAAAACATTCGGCCAGATGCACACTGGGGGGAAAAAATCCCATACTTCCAGGTTTCTGCAGGTGAGCTGCTGAAGCCCTACCCCATGCAAATTGAATTGATTACAGTCACAGGAGTGTTTGATAGCCTTTAATGACTGAGGGAGTCTGCCAGGGTGGGAGTCTGCCTGTTGCTTGGTGAACAGGGTCAGAAAGCATCTGTACTGATTGCGAACCTCCCTGGATGTGCATGGTCTTTTCTGCAAAGCAAGGAGATCATCCACAGCGCTTGGCAAACAGTTCAGCTAAGTGCAGGGGCACAGAGGTTTGATAAAGCAGTTTGCTGCCCCAGATAGTTCCTCTGGGTGGGATTTGGCAGCTCTAATGGAGGCTGAGAGTAAGGTTTGAATTCATTCATCTGACAATAGAAACCTGAGCCAAAGCTAACATAGAGTTTTATGCTCATTTACAGATCTCTACAGACTAAAGGGTTCATAAAGGAGTTCACTGATACCTTGTTGACAATGGTGATGAAATACCCTGACTTGTCATCCTGGGAGATTTCAACACACACATCGACAAGACTGCAGATACAAAGTCCCACAAACTTAACTCCTGGCTTGCCTCCCAAACACTCTCCCCATATGTCTACACTGACATTTACAGTCAGGCTTGAAAGACCCACTTCACTGGATCTGAGTGACATGTGTCACCCCAACAGCAAATTTCAGTGGGCTGCATGCAGGATTTGGTGAAGCCCCCTGCTAGTGGGCAGTACTAGGAGGAGGTCAGCAGCCAGGACCACAGAGTATGGTTGTGCTGAGTTCCTCTGCCTGATGCCTGTAAACGTGCTGCAGAGAGGGCGATGGCCATGATCAACGGTGGAGCTGAGCTCCAGCAGATCTCCTAGTTTTTGCTGTACTCGAGGGTCACAGTGTGGGTGTTTATTTGGTGTCAGCTCAATGGTGACCTTAAGGTAACTTCTTGCTATCATCTTATCTATTTTAATCCATGTGCTCTTTAACTTGCTCCATACTGAACATCAATAATGTGGGCCAATCCCAAGGGCAGTCTTGAGTCTGGGGCAAGGAAAATATTTGGTCATCACAAGTGGATCAGAGCAGGCTAGATCAGGCAGGATTAGCAGAGGAGTTACCAAGCTGGTGCAGAGGAATAGTAGCATGAAGGAATCTCCAGGCATGTTTAGTACTGGTGGGACTCAGAGGACCTCTAGCTCTGATTTAGCTTTTATCATGTTCTCTTCAAGCAGGCTCCCAGAGCAGAACAGGACTGCACTGGTGGGCCAAGGTCCTGAGAACCTGGGAAGCTCCTCCTGCCCTGCATGAGCCCTCCTGAAGCACTTACCCCGTTCCCCAAAGGCATCTCATTCCTTCCACCCACACAGAGCACCTTGGGACTGCTGCCCTGATGGGCTGGAGAGGAGGAGGAGGAGGAGGGAGTGGAAAGCCAGGGGCAGGAACCAGGATGGCAACACTGGAAAAGCAACACTTGGCATCATGAATCTTGCTCGGTCCTTGGTGAAGTGGCATGAGAAGTCCGAGAGCCTTCCTCAGCTGCAACAGCAAAGCAGCAAGCAGTTTCTTGTCTGCCGACAGGGATATCTCCAGCCGAAGTGGTCACAGCGAGCAGCCAGCAAGCACATCACAGAGAACCATAGGCAATGACTTAAGGAATTCACTAATGCCCCAACTGGTGTCAAACCAAGAGTGGGTGAGGAGTGGTGGAGTTTGGTTAGCTTTTACAAGGCATTTTCTTTGTTTCCAAATCACTTGCAACCTTTGAGAGATGTTTACTGGCAAAAAAGAAAAATTAAGCTCCTGCCCACACAAACTCTTATTGATAATTTTTAGATTAAAACAAAAAACTCAGTTATAGGTTTGTTGTTTTGGTGTGTGGTTTTTTTTTTTTTTTTAAAATTTATTTTTTTTTAAATTTTGAATTCTATAGTAACGAATTTGACCATGACATAGTGGGCATAATTTACTTCCTTTAACTTTGGCAACCTATTTGTTTCCCATTGACTGTTTTGGTTTCCTAATGAACAGCCACGGGTTCTCTATGCTGTGCTGCTACTGTAGAAATAACTGCACAGGACCAAATCTAGTTGCTGAAACAGGGATGAGGAAAAAGTCCCTTTGCTTTCTGTTGACAGAGATAGCTTGTTGCTAGTCAATTAGGCCTTCAACATGATCATCAGAATAAAGCTGTTAATATAAATGGAGACACATATTTTTTTAATTACTTGCTAGAAAACATTTAGCCATCATTCCCAAAATGAGTGAATCTTGTCTCACAGGTGCAGTTACCAAGAGCTTTTTTTAGTGTTTTTATTTTCATCCAAGCATAACAGAACTTGACTCTAGATCACATACCTTCTGTTACTGAAATCTGAGTAATGCATTAAGTAATGGACGAATCTGTCTGGATTGACTAATGTGGTTGCAGGAGTTTATCCTGATTTGAGATGCATGGATCTGGGATGAGACGAGCCAGTTTTAATGAAGTGCAGAAACCTGAGGGGACCTTGGGGGAACAGAGATGCTAGGTGCCCACACTCCCCACCTGCATGTGCCACACAACCACCCTTGCCTTTTCTCTTTCCTTTTTTTTTTTTTTTGTGTAATTTTTCCTGGAGCACTGCCTAAAGGAATTAATTAAGTCTGTTAGGGCCTGGGTTGATGTTGTGATGTTTATGGCCCAAATAGTGTGATGATTGTTTTATGATGTTTGTGTTTTGGCATCAGCGATGCCATGATGTTTGCACTGTGATGTTGTCATCGAGGAGGGCAGGGCCATGGCTACATTACATATATGTATCCCATACGTAGTATAAAACACACATATAAATCATATGAATGCTGCATGCCTGGGGCGTGTGTTTGGGGGCCCTCATCCCACAAACAAGTGCTCAGGAGGAACAAGTGTGCAGTCTGGGCACAGATGGCTGAGGACAGCTTGCAGGTCCAACAGCCTACCAGACTGGTCAGTGTTGCAGGAGCCCACACAATTTTCCATCCAAAGAAATGGGCTGCGTTGGCCCAAAAGTGCACAGCTGTTGCCTGCATCTTCAGAAGACTCTCCTTGACAAGATGGATGGAGGCCCTGGGGTCAGGGCTTAGTCCCTGGAGCTGGTGGTGTTCCCATGTGGGCACTGAAATGTCCCCAGAGTGATGTGACGTTACGATGTTCCTCAGCACCCAGAGAAACAAGATATCCTTCATGGCTTGAAGGATGAAGCCCTTGCCCAGGAGAGCTACCTGCTCTGCTCCTCCTGGTCCTCTCACAGGGTCTGCTGGAGCCAAAGGAGAGTGACAGGAGATAGAGAGACCAGGGGGAACAGCAATGCAGCCTGGGGGGCGCAGGTCACTGTGTTTCATCTGAGGGAAGGAGTTACTTAGGAAACACCTTGACTACTTGGTGCTTGCATATATGTAAATCACTCTTTTTTTTCTGAGTGATTTCCTTCAGAACCAAGGACTGCCATGACAGCTGCTCATTCCCACTCTATCTTTCTTCAGCTGAAGTGCCATTGAAGACATAGTTATGTAAAATGAAATGTAATGTCTTGCAACGCAAAACCTCCCTCCTCTCCTCTCAGCCATCAGACCAGATACTGCTTCACTACTTATCTTGTGGGCCTTTAAGTCAAGCGTGAACCGCGTTTCTGCATCAGTGACCACATATGAGAACTGTGCACTTCATGTTACTTTTTTTTTTCTCCCTCTTGCTATTGTTATCAAACTTTTGTCACCATTTTCTATTTCAGTAACCAATGTGTAATCTGTAAATGCCAGACCCCTGGTCCCATCCACGGGGCAGATCTAAATGTCCTTCTTTAGCTAAGCTGTGTTTTTTGCTTGATCTGTCGGCACTCTTACCGCATATGCTACAGCAAACCGAGTGCCTTTGTTCTCCTAAAGCAATACTGCCCCAGGCTGTCCTTCCAGTAGACATTAGTTCTTTTGTTTGGATAAAAGGGTGTCATCACTCGTTCACGATGAGAATATGATTCAGCCCTGTCTCTTCACATCCATGGCCTAGTCTTTATAAATACTTGGTTTTACAACATGTTGAATATGTATTCAGATGGCTGACATCAGCAGGCCACATTCTGCCCTGACACGAATCTGCTTCAATCCTGCTGTTCACATCGGAGGAGTCGCAGGGAGTCTAAATCAGAAGAAAGTATGATCTGTACCCAGTCCTATTTCAGTGCAGGCTGCCTCTGAAGATAATGAGATGTGAGAGTGCCAGCCACTGCATGGAATGACTCCCAAATCAAGAACAAACAATAAAAATAGTTAAGTAAACTCATTTTCCATTAACCATTTCTGTGATTGCAGGATCACGTATGCCTTTGTGAATTTAACACAGCACAGACAACTTTATAAGCAAGAAACAGGGTGGTTTTGTCCCTCCCTGATGACCATGAAGACTGCATTTGAGGCTTTTGCACTGAAAACCGTGGGTCTTTGAGGCAAAATCCCAGCAGTGTTATCTCAAGGCCATTAAAACCGAAAAGCTACATCAAAACAGAGGGACCTCTGTATGACCACAATGCCTGGAACTGCAGCTTGAGCCCGGGGGCCCAGTAGTGCTCATGCTGGTGCCTGCTCCTTCCCACCCTGCTTTCCACTGCAGAGAAGCCTGGTAATACCAGCCTGGTGCCAACAGTGTTGTGTCCTGGCCAAGTCCTTGCTCCGGGACCAAGCTGCTGAAATGTATGTGTCACACACTGGCTGCTGAGGCCACTTCATAATCCCTGTAGATGAGCTCGCAAAGGAGAAACCGAGAGTTTCATGATGCATGGGTTATATTTATATGACTGGGATTTTAAAAAATCAGATAAAAATCTTCAAACAAAATGTTTCCAGAGAGTAACTTCCAGCACTTTCTGAAATGGCAGAGGTCTAAGCAACAGCCTGTTGAATTATGTGTGATTATTTTTCACTGAACTTTGGGTCCATACCTACCAAGGAAGCTCCTTAGTGTTACTGTCGTCATCTTGCCTTCAGCTAGATAACCAAAATTTTTTGTGTTCACCTGAATTTACTGGAAGTGCGCTTTTAAAACTTCCTCATTACCTATTGCTTCTTCTCCTCTCCACTGAACTAAGATTGCAATTTGTCTTCTAAGAAAGCTGTATTTGGACAGGGATACCATTAATAAGCACTGAATAATAATAATAATTAATCAGCATGCACTAGGGCCTCTTGCTCTGCTCCTGAAACTTCAGATTTGTTATTATGTCTGTAAGACAGGCACTGGAGAATGCAATGGCCTCTCTCTGCCCTGAGGTTTCACCTCTTTCTGATTTTCCAAATCAGAGCTGTACACTTTAGTGTACAGCTGTGTCCCAAACTGGATCTCTGCCAGCTCAAGGGAGAACTGGGGTTGCAAGAAGACTTCTAAAATGTATAAAAATACTTTGACTGCAGTGATTTAACTTGATGCTGGTTTTATTTAATGATAGTGAGGGTGTGGTGTAAATCTCCATAGGTCGTTTCTTTTTTTTTTTTTCCTGGACGAAAGCTCCTAAAAGTTGCTACAATCAAGCTAAAAGATATAGAGAGATACAGGATATGAGTGACTTTAAAATAATTCCTCACAACATCTGTTAACACTGAGACAAGCTAATGTTACTTTATTTCATGAACTAAGGAAGTGGAAAAGAGCCTTAAGGAAAACACATTAGGATAAGCTTAAGGACGAACGTAGAGCATATGATGGCACATGGGTAAGGACGCCTGGATTACCTTGGTTAATAACTCACCCAACACATTTCTAATCTATTAATTTCCGTATTTACCTTAAATTGCTTGACATAAGAATTTCCTAGACCTAGCTGTGGCTTTCCAGTGTATTAGATAATTTCTGTTTGGTATGGAAGGATTTGTGATCCGTCAAACATTTCACGGTCCTTTTGGTAATGTGTTAGGGAGTCTTCCTGACATCAAAATTTATTTTAAGTAAAGCTTGTCCTAACAGTCAGCAAAGCCTCTAAAAACTCATCTGTTGAGCCTTGAAAGCTTTTTAGAGGCTAATCCAATGTCCACTGAATCCAGTGGAAAGGCTCCAGTGACTTCAGGATATATTTTATTTGGACACTTAAGTGAAGAGTTGGCTAAAGTGAGTATCTGCTTTGAAGATGTTAACATTCACAGGACTGTACAACATCCATAAATGATGTGTTCTGGTAGCCATTCAGTTCATTTTATTAAATAAGAGTATTTTTCATAAATCCGCTGTCAACATTACCATGACAAAGACAGTTGTCAGTTCTCAGCTTGGCTTGGGATGCAATCAGTTTGTTGTTAATTAACCTGATTGAAAAATTAATGGGGCACATAACTGGATTAATGGTGTTGAGAGACTTTATGGTTCTGTCTGTTTGTTGCTGAATGATGCAGATGCATTGGATACCTTATGTGGAAATTGATGGCAAAAACTGTGAAGTTATTCAGCAACTTTTTGTTCAGTGTTAAGCTTTCTGGGACTGACAGCAGCATATCTGCTATATGAATCCTAACTCTTCATCTCCGGGAAGCGTGATGGGACTTTGTGAAGATTCTTGCTTGTGTCATTATAAAAGTAGGACCTGCAAAGCTTTCTCTATGATTCACCACAACAAAAGACCTTTTGTTTCGAAAACCAGACAAGACTGGTAATGGACTGCATACTTGACTAACACGTCATGTACAAACCCAACCACTTAAAATCATGGAAAATTCAGGGCATCATAAATCTTACAGCAACTGCATCATTTTATTTATTCAGGTTTTTTTCAGATATTTAAAATAAATAAAATATGTGCCTACATAGGCTCTAAGCACTCTGCCAACTTACAACTGCAAAACCAAAATGCAATATAATTGACTCACTGCCTCTACCAAACTGGAGTAAATAAATGCTGGAGCCCCATTCATCAACCAGTCCTCTTAAGGCTCCTCAAAGAGCTGCTCCAACACATGAGTCTTGTAGCGTGTCCTAAAAGTCAATAAATACAGATGTTGTCAGACTGCAGGAAGGGATTTATGAAGCCTAGGAAGCTTTTTGGGAGTATCTTGCTGGCTGTATCTTCTCTGTTATATTGAAGGGAACATAATCCAGTCATCAGTACTTCTAATGCCTGCATCTCTGAGAGATGCATCACTGAGTATTTGTCTTAGGAAGGATCTTCCCTGGAGGCTCTGGGTGTCCTAGGCCCAAACCATCATATTCAAATCAGTCAGGCCATGCAAAAGTAGCTGAGCTGGGTCCCAGAGCAGAGATGTGCATACCAGGTGTGTGACTGCCTTCTGCACCACAACCTGCTTCCAATTAAATTGCAATGTAGCCCCATGTGAAGGATGTGCTACAGCACTAAGCCAGAAATGACAAAAACACAGATGATGAGTGCAAGTTATCCATCTGAAAGTAAGAACTGTTGCCATTTAGGCAGGCATATGTAATAAAATCTCTCACACTCACTGTCAAGAGTGAATGTAGCCCAGTCACACGGAGAGGACCATGTATGAAAGAGGCCTCTGCACCAATGGTGTGCTGGAGGTTCAGCAGAGGATGACACCGGATCGCAGAGGCAAGTACAGACCTACAGGGACCCAGAGAATCTGAGGAGGTCTTGAACCACTGGTCCTGTTAAACGTTGTTACCCTGGTTTCAAAGGAAAAGGCACTGTGACGGCAGCCCTGAATTTGTTAGGCAGCATCCTGGGACATTAATTTTGATCCCTCAAGCAGAGGGAAACAACCCGAAGAGAGTGGTGGGTGGCAAATGGGTGGGTGCTGCAAGCTGACTATCTCTGAAGACAGAAGGATGGGTTTGAGTGTGTGTGTCTACCTTCTCTAAGAAGAGAGGCAAGTAAAGTTTGCATATATGTTACTCAAAGGAAAGGGAAATGATTTCTTAATAAAGTGGTTGGCTTAAATAAGGAAGAAGATATTAAAATCATAATGAAGGATAAGTTTAAAAAAGGGAACAATATACTTTTGCTTAGTAGAAAATCAGACTCCTGAGCAAGTAAAGAATACAACTGTCCAAGGACATGAAGCCAGGAAGTTCAGTCATTCCTGACCCGTCAATGTTGGGTAACTGGGCATATGTTTCATGCAACAATACCAAAGTTGGGTGAGTAATTTGCACAAGTAGAATATTAAGTAGTTGTTAATAAATAGGCAAATATGAACAGTAGGGTTTTTTTGCTTTGAGACTGAACTAAAATATCTTTTTGATGAAGGCTGAATATTTTTCTCATTCTAGGTGTGGATAATAAGAAAATGAATGTGCAATTTTGACCACAAAAATTAACTAAAATCTGGGAGCATTTAAAACTCTATTTTTTAAGGCAGAATAAAATTTCAAACCAAAGGCTAGATTTATTAGAACAGTGGGTTCAAAGGGTCATTTTTCAGGGGTTAGGATGCTTTCTCAGGACCACAAGCGTCCAAACTTCCTCTCTGCCAAATGTGGAGCAGAGCCTTGCGTCCATCCTCCCCTAACCACTGAGCAGAGCTTTTATTTCTTCTGTTAGCATTTCAAATGCACTGAAGTTCAGCAAAAACTTCATATGATTATGACAGATAGAGAGAAATTGATTACAGAGCTAAAGCAAATGTCTGCCTATGTGCAAAAGATCATGTCTTGATTATATTTGTGTGCAAAAAGAATAAAATACAAACCAGTAATATACATTCTTGTTTCTTTAAAATGGCCAGTTTTGTAAAGCTGAAAGCAATTATAAGCCAAATCTACTGGGAGAATTTAAACAGAAAAATGTGAATGATAATTGCAGACTGTTTAAAAACATTTCACTAAAAAGCCATACTTGTTATAAAACAAAACAACATATCTTAAGTCAAAGCTGTTCTATTATACACAAACCCACATGCAGCAATTGGAAGAAAGAGTGAGGCAACAAAAATTAATCTAAATCAGAAGATAGGAATGGTGATAAATTCATAAGGGAAGGAAGAGAAATGTAAGTAGAGGTATTTGCACAGCGGTCAAAGATCATAGACGTTAAAGACAAGAAGAAGTTTTTGTTCTATGTTAGGGAAGAAAACGTATCAATGATGTTTCTCTCAGTGGACAGAAATGCTGGAATTGTTTATACCAATACAGAAAATATGAGAATGGCTTTCTGTATTAGTTGGAAAAAAGCAGCTGAAAATATATAATCCCACAATAGTGACGACATATTTTCCATTACAACAATAATTCAACAAAATATTTAAAGAGCAGCTACTAAAACAGGTACGTTCAGTGAGAGCCTTGAACAACTTCCATCCATAAGTTTGAAAAGAACAAGCACAGAAACTCCTTTGACTACAAATAATGGTTTTCCAGAAGACATTGAACAATAGAAAAGTTTGAGAGTACTGGAAAGATACAGTCTTATAAATAAGACACGTATGGGACAAGAACACAAATCATGTACATTTCTGTTTGACTTTCTCTGGTCTCAGAGAAATTAAGGTTGATGTCAGACTCTGCTAATAACTCTTTAAAAGAGATTATCATGGTAAAAACCTTTTAACAAGTGTTTATGTAACTAAGTTGATATCTTTTTAAAACAAGATTATCATTATGGTCAACACGGCTAAGAGTATTTTAAGTAAGGTACTTTGAATTCTGTATGGCATTTAGCTTGGCACATGATGAAAATTTGATTAAGAAAACAAATGTTTCCTTAATTATAAACTTTAGTTATATAGATATGAAATCAGCATGTCACACTGAAAGTGGGTTAAATGCTGACACACTGATTGGTTTGAAAATGCAATTGATGGTGAAAATTTATCATTTACTTAGTGTTCTGAATGGAGTCCTGGAACAAACGATAGCTGCCTTCTCCAGTTCAAGAGCTTTGCCTTGGAGATTACATACAATTGCTCCTAAAAGGTCATGCAGGAAGCCATCAGAGTGATAAATACAGTCCCAAATAATCTCCTGGAGTACTTGAGAAGATGAATTCAAGTAATTTTTTTTAAATTAGGATTTCAGTAAGATTCTGGGAATCACTAGCCATATCTACATTAGCAAATAATTTGGCCCAACAGGAGTGGAGTGGCAGATTTAAGCAGCTTACATTGGGGTCTCTGTATGCGGCACCGTGTTCGATGTCAAATCAGATTTATTTGGGTCCTCACTGATCATCAGTTTTTAGTTCAGAGCCTAATGCCTGCAGCAGCATCTGGGATGTGCATGGTGTGTGCTGGGAAGGAGTTTCCCAACTGCTTTCCCCCAGCAGGAATCCAGTTCCCACAAACCAAACCTGAGTGGGTGACATGCACCCATGTGTGGTAAGTGGGGTTGGGGGAAGGATGCCACAACTCACCTCTAAACTTCCCCACTGCTCCAAATGCAAGTGTTGGGTGGATGCAGCCATTGAATCCACTAAGAAAATGGGACCGAGGGGTTTGTGTGTGAGTTGAGCAGGGGCTGCTGGGGGAGACTGTCCTCCAAAGAGCTGGTCCTGAGACAGCTAAATAGGAAGTGGGAGGCTACATCTGTCTTTGGCACCACTTTGGAATGTTGTTCTTAGTGCTGATTTCCACAACTGAAGAAGGATGCTGCATGAATTGGAGAGGGTTCAGAGAGAAAAGCCACGGGAATGATGAAAGGTCTGGAAAACATGTCTTAGTGTGATAGACATGAGAAGCTCTCTCTATTTATCTAACAAGGAGAAGATTAAGAGGTGAGTTGATCACAATCTATAAATATGTACATGGGGAACAGAAATTTGATCACAGCTTGCTCTTTGCTGTGGCAGACAAGGGATGTGATAAGGTCCAACCACCAGAAGATGAAACCAGGCAATCTCAGATGAGAAGAAAGCTGTATATTTTTAAACAGATGACCATTAAGCACTGGAACTGCTTACTGAAGGTTATGGTAGATTTCCTATCCTTCGCTATTTCAGAACATAGATTGGTGTTTGTTATTGAAGACATGCTTTAAATTACTGTTTAACAACCTTCCCTTCTCCCTTCCTACCAGACGATCACCAAATCCCTTCAGAAAAAAAGAAACTAACAGGTGGCCTGGTAGACTGCTTACACAATGGCTTTCATTTGCAATCAGCTCAAAATTAGGATGAACTCTGAATGTTTGTTTATTCTCTTTATTTCCCCCAATTTTATTCACTTGTTTGTTTGCCTGTGGGGAAATGCATATGGGCATGCATGAACACGTACGCACACACAGGTGTGTCTCCTGATACAAAGCTATAGATAAAATTACTGCAAAAAATTTAGAGTAAACTGGTTCGCTAAATTTCAAAGATGTTTTATTCCTAACTGAAAATGTCCAGGTTCCTCTAATAGTGATGTAATACAAAGTTTCATATCAATTTTTAAAAATTCTGGCTTGAGTTGAAGTCAACCAAAATGAAACACTTGGTTGAAATTTTTCTCATAGGATTTTTCTCTTATAACAAAATCAAAATCTTCCTGTGGAAAATTTCAGTTTTGTAGCAAGTGCGTTCCCGTTAGAAAATAACTGAGCTGTGAAACTCCCAGCCAACTCTAGTAATGATGGCCATCACAGAGAGGGAGAGAGAGAGAGGGACTGGATTTCTTTGCACTCTCTCACTCAACAGAGAGAGAGAACTGAGCTTCTCCCTTCCCTTTGTTTTAGCAGTCAAGTTCCCTGCTTCTTCTTAAGCACAAAACCCATATGTGTAAGCATTTATTGCTTGGGTATCAAACTGATAATATATTAAAAGGATTATGATTTACTGCTGTAATTATTGTCCTCCCAACTTTCATCCACAATTATTGTGTGCATATATCTTCCGGCTCACAAAATCCCCACTTGCCCATAAAAATGATGTGATTGCATTACTCTCTACTTTCTTTGCTGCTCTAACTGCTCATTAGAGCAAACACCTCAAAGTGTGCATGTAAATATGTCGGGACTGCTTGGACTATCTGGCTCACTCCCTCTTTTTCTCTCTTTTTGTTGCTTTCCCTCTTTTCCCTTGCCATCACCCCACTTTTTTCCTGCTATTGTATGTCACACTGTATTTTTCTTTCAATTTTTCCAAGTGTCCAAATGTTTCTGTCTGATTTATTTATGTGTGACACTGTTTCGGAGTGCCCAGTTCATTTCCTCTGGGACCATTCTGCTTTTATCTTTCTTCATTTGGATGCTTATTTCCTCCTGCTCAGCTCCTCCAGTACACAGTTTTCCTCCTCTGCCTTGAATTTCTTTGCTCTGATGTTATATTTTCCTCCCATGGTCAGATAATTTCTCTTCTACCTCTCCCCATCTCCTGTTCTTCCTCCTTCCTTTACGTTTCTCCTTCCTTTATGTTTCTTCTTCCTGTACATCCAAAGGGACCATTTTGCTCACCTCGCTCTGTCTCTGCAAAGGAGCTTCAACCTCTGGCCCTCTACTTTTCTCTGTTTCTTTTCTTTCACTTTGTTCTTTGTCCTTTTCTTGCCTTCTTTTTTTCTTCTCCTTTCTATGCCTTCTGCCTTTGCTTGTTTCCAGGCTTTTTGCTTGATGGGGATGTGCCACATTCCCCTGGGAGAGGTGCGGGCTGAGGGCAACGTCCCCCAAGCTGACCCCACATCTCCCAGGTGCAGGATGGAAGCGTTAAGAAACTCAGTGGAAAGAAAATCAAAGGATGCTATTGCCTGACCTGGTGTGGCAGCTGTGTCCCACCCAGCCCTGCTGCACCCCAGAGGTATCTGCACTTGAAAGAACTGAGGAGCTTGTCTAGCCCCTTGCATCCCGAGGCCCAGGAGTGCACCCCATGCTGGCCATTGCTAATAGGCAAGTGAAAGCCCCTCGAGGGCCACTCACTTCCCTCCTGTAAATCCGCATGCGGTTTGAAGGGATATTTTATGAGGTGCCTCTGTATACTTGATCCCTTGTATTTTTTCCCTGCTGTGAAGCCTGAGGCTGTCCTTCACAGCTCCTGCAGTAAACCAGGGCTTTGGGATCCAGAGTCCCAGGGACACTGCAGGCTGTGAGTGTTGGCTTTCATAGAAGTCGCAGGCGCTTTCATCGGGGAGCTGCTGTGCAGCCCATGTCTGTCCTCCCCGGAGCACCACTGCCGAGTGCTGAAAGTCCAGGTAGGAGACAGGTGAGGCTGGTCTGGCAAAGCTTTGTCTCTTTGCCCCTCCAGTGCTCAGGCACTGCATCTCTTGGAGGGTTTCTGTCTGCTGTCAGCAGGGGAGAGCAGCTGTTTCAGACCCTTTGTCCCCTCTCTGGTCCTCAGCTGAACTAGCCAATAGCTAAGGTGATCCTACCAGTGAAAACTGGAAAAGTAACTAGGAGAGGAACAGAAGACCTTGAAAGAAGTGATGGTAAGGAAGTGCATGGGAAGACCAGCTCCTGTACCTCCTCCATGGCCATTCACTGAATGTCGACAGAGCATCTTCTCTGCCAAGCAGCAGGCCTTGCACAAAGGAAGGTGTAGCTGATAGCTGACATTGCCTTTCCTACAAGAGTAATGATAGTGGGACTCTTGGGATCCTGGGAAGATGTATAACTGCTCTGTGAAAACCAGCATCTGTTTAAGATGCATAAGGACCATCAGAATGAAAGCTCCAAATTCCACAGAAATGACCTATGACGTAGCTCTCTGAAAAGAGTTTTTGGGTAGTGATTGCAAATAAGCACAAAAGGAACTTGACACGCTCCAGAATATCTTTTTCAAAAGTCTCAAACATGGTGGACATAGGCTGTAGCATTTACAGAAAGGCAAAAAAAAAAAAAAGCGGTGCATCCATCCCCCACTCCTCCAGGCTGATGATGTTACAAGAAGAGAATGAAAGGGCTACAGACAGAGTTTTTGGAGTCACTGTCCTATCGACTAGTGATTACCAGATTGTCTGCCTGTAATGGCATGTCCAGTCATATGTTTTCCTCATCAAACCCAAAATAAATGAAAGGAGGAAACGAAGGAGTGTAAGAGTTCAGCACTTCATTCTTCATACTTCAAGAGCTGCAGCAACAAATGCTAAGGGAAAATTCCCATATGAGAAATGATACCAGTTCAAGGTCAAATAAGTTGATGCATGGAAGTACATTATAAGAAAACTAGAAAGCTATTTTGGGGACAGTCATTGTTTATTGAATGCTTGGAGAGATTGTTTTGATATTCTGTGCCTGAGCTCTGGGCTAGCAGTTAAGCTAACATTTCTAAGGCAACAGGCTAGCAACTGGCAATTCTGTATGCTGCTCCTGAGGACCAGAGGCTAAACTGATCCTTCTTTTGTGAGCCTCAGAAAAGCCCCCATTTTCATACTTGGGACCATCAACGTTATACATTCCTGTAGAACATTTCAGCACTGCAGAAAGGATTAATTTCTTAATTTCTTAGTGTGATGGCAGACTGTTTCATTGGGAAACACTATATGTTTTTGTTACTACAGTCCCTCACTAAAAGCAGCGTGGAGCCACATAATCCAGGGATAAAGTGGGTAAGAGGGGCTGTACCTTGGAGAATGTAGTACTTCATGGAACTCTCACACATAGCATGGTGCAAAATATGTTGCTGTTTTCCTTTGTCAGCATGGGGTGTGGTGGAACTTTTGGGTCCTCTCTTCCTACCAGAGCCACTCCTTATGAATCAGGCACCACAGAAGCCAGGAGGAATTGCTAATGATGGACAAGGAGGCCAAATTTCAGCAGACGTGGGAGCAGGACAGAGTGCCTACGACACTGATACATGCCTGCCCACTCTCTCCTTGCACCCTCGTGGTATATGTTAGGCCTTGGACAGTATAGGGGGGTGTCCTGGGACTCCCCACGGCAGCATAGGCAGTGCTGAGAGTGGGATCCAGGCAGCCTTCGTGCGGGTCGCACCACTGTCCGCCTTGGGGCAGGAGCATGAGCAGAGAGTGGCCCAAAGTTTGTTATCCAGATGTTTTTCTTTTGGCTTTGTCAGGACTGCAAGCTCAGTTGAGCACTGATTGCACTAGCCAAAACTCTGCCTGAAGCTAAACTGGGGGTCAGGTCATGCAAGAAAATTGGTCTCATCTTCCACCTTCCTGCGGGACCCAGTGTGGCTTGTGGTTTCTCCAGGGGGGGCTTTTCCTCCTAGAAATACCACAGTGGGCCTGAGGAAGTCTTCCCAACAAGAGCATCATTGATGGCACTATAGTTCTGTTGCCCATTTCAGATTTACCAAACAAACGGACAGCTTGTAGGAAAAAAATCCCCTGTGAGGGCTAATAATAGCAACATTTGCGCTGCTCCACCCTTGCTCGGTTCAGTCATCGCAGATGGTGAGGGCATCCGCGCGGGGACTGACCACCACACGTGCTGGGGCGCGGGGCTGCCCCCGGCCTGGGAACGCCTCCCTGTTATTATTAATAATAATCTCGCAAGACTGGCATGTGCTGCATGGGCTTCCTGCGGCAGGTGAAGCAGAGTCTGTAAAACAGGTCTAATTTTAGAACAGCCTGGGCTGAGCACAGAGTGAGTCCAGACCCGGGAAATTTTGAGTTTTCATTGTTTCCTCAGCTGTGGGTGAAGAACTCTCATGGACATTTGGGAGAGTTTTTCCCAGATACGTGAGCCCTCGCCTCTAGCTGCATCTCACACAAGCGCTGTCTCCAAAACCCTGGTGACATCAGCCTCTTTTTTTCCTTTTGTTTCCGTGCCTTTAAAGTGGGAGACTGTTATTTTCCTACCGTGCTTCAAAAAGGGAGAAGTTAGTTGTTAGCATTAATAATGAATGTCGCTCAAGTATTTGAATAATAAGATGTTCAGGGCTTTGTTTTGTGAGGTAGTGCTTCAGATGTAATGCAATTTGTTTGAGCTTCCTGGGAAATTATGAAATGCATGTTTATGTGTGTGTATGGAGGGGACAGGAAATCTGAGACTTGTTTTTATACGTGCAGGGAAAGATTTACAGAACCGTGTTTTCTGACGTCGTCTTGCCATCAGTCAGTTTAATGGTGCTGTGTGCTGCTGAGCTTTTAATGTTTTGACATTTGGCAATAGCGGAGGGAAAACCTACAGTGAGGCTGGTCCCTGCTCGAGTGCTGTATATTTGGAAACCATAACTAGCCCCTGTTGTATCACTGCACACGTAGCTCCAACACATTGTCACGTGAAAGGCTGTCCGGCAGTGCGGCGAGTGCAGAGTCATTTCGGTTGGCGTATTAGAATATGTTGCACAAGGGAAAACACTCCTTGCACAAGAGGTTTTTCTTGTAAACAAACTGACCGGCAGGCTAAAACAAAACTATTGAGCCATAGCAAAGAAAAAGGAAAAGTCACACTGCCCTTGTGTTCATCAGGCTGTTGTCAGTCAAGGAAGTCTGCTATTACTGACCTTAAGAAGCTTTATTTTGTTACTGAAAGAGTTTTTCCTTTTTTCTGTATGGATTAATCTGAGCTTAGAACATCCCATACTTTTTATTGCAGACTTTCATCTCTGTTGTGTCAACATCCCCCAGAAAACAGGAGTGAGCTCATAGCATGACGTTGTTGGAGGTGAGTGACGGTGCCAACATTATTTTCACTTCTGTTTTTTACTAAGTGGCCGTACAGCATTGTCATTTAATGCTTCTATACCAATTAAACCTGGCATTTAAAAATATTCTTATCAGGCTTTAAATGTCTTCCTTTGGTCCAGGAGCCACAACAGGCCATTTGCAAGGCTGTTCATTTGGGAACTGAACATCAGGAAAGTAAGAAAGCAAGGAAAAGGCTCTTTGAGCACAAGACAATGAGCACTGGTTATGATGGCTGGATTTAAGTCAGGCATCAGACCACAGAGGAGTTACAGGGTATTTCTATGAAATGCTTAATTACACTGAAGCTGTATTGCAGATGGACAAGGGAAGGTATTCAGTGGTATAAAATAACCCTCCCTATTCTCTGGCCCTGAAGTCAGAGGGTTTCTAGCAGTTTCTCTCTCTGCAATGCTGCTTCTTGGATTTTTAGATGTCATGGCTGGAGGGACTTCTGCTATTATCTATTACAACACAGCCTGTGGGACTGAATCACCCGCTAGAACAAATCGGGAGATAGCCCGTCTTTAAATAGCACACATAGTAGAGAGTCTGTCCTGTTCCTAGATAAATTGTTGCAGTGCTTAATTCCCTCCCTTGTTAAAATCTTGGCATTGATCTAGTTTGGATTAATCTAGTGTCGGATTCCACCTACTGGATGTCGTGTCTCTGTCTCCTAATTCAGAGATCCTCCTGGAATCAGAAATATAATATAGCTACTTGCAAGCTGAGACCGAACAAAATTTGGAATTTTCACACGGTGGGCAGATACGACTTGTCAACATTTGTTTTCACTCCAAATTATACAAAAAAAGCTGCCTTATTAACATAAAGAAATCCCAGAATGGAAACAGATGAAAAACCAAACAAATCTAAATGAAACTATTATTTTCTTTAATGTAGGATCATTGTTGTTTGAATTTGCTGAATTGATTGACCAGAGCCTTCTTTTGTGTCAGTTCAATAATAAAAACAAATATTTTCCCATAATGCTGCATTGCTCCTGGGAATTGTACCCTGAACAAATTCTATTCTTATTCAACTTAAGCAGAGGCTTCTTGGCTGGACTACAACTCCTGTAATGTTATATACAACTCTGAATTAAGTGACAAATTACCCTGTGGCTGGACTGTAGGAGAAAACAGGTACCTATACTGCAGAGAAAAGTGTTCAGAAGAAGGTGAAGTTTAAAGTTTCCTTGAACAGAACAAATTGAGGTGGAGCATCTTATAATGAAATATTTCATTTTACTTGTCCTGAAAAAAAATCAACGTTATTTTTTCTTTATAGAAATTTGTGTGGAAATTTCATTTTGTTTTGTTGAGACAGAATACCCAGCCAGCTCTGTTATAAACCACAGACAAATCACCATTTATTCTCCTATTGGATAAATTAAATTATTTGAGGTTGGTTTTTTTTTTCGGTATCTCACTAACAGCTTTTGCCAGTTGCAAGTATACTTGTAATTCTTTCTTGAAGTCCTTCCAGTTTGTCAATAGTATTTTTTTAAATATGGACATTGGAGCTAGACTTGCTCTACTTCTGCTATTAACAGTCCAAGAAACAGTGAGCATCTGCCTTTCCATCCTTGTGTTTTATAGTCCCCTACTCGCACATACCAGGATCACGTTTTCCCTCTTTGTCAGTGCATTGCATGGGGAACTGTTGTGCAGCTCAGCTGGTTATCAGCCATGACCTCTAAATCCTTTTCTAAGTATCTGTTTCTAAAATATAGCCCACACCCTCAGTGTACAAACTATCTGGGATATTCAGAATTATGCTTAACTGTACTTTTTTTTTTTCTTTTTTTTTCTTTTTTTTTCTTTTTTTTTTTTTTTTTTTTCCTAGTGAGCTCGGGTTACCATACAAACCAGATTGCTTGTAGAACAGATCTGTTTTTCTCATTATTTACCACTCCATGATTTTTGTGTCATCTGAAGACTTTGCAAGGAATGGGTGTAGATTTTTTATACTGGATCACAGATTAATGTATTAAATAATCAGAGTAAATCCAAATGGGCCTCCTGTAAAATATCCCCACTGTAAGAGCACTCACCATCGAGTTACTCTGGGGACTTCTCAATTTTTAGTATGTTTAGTATGTGCTACACTCTTTTTCCAGAAGATCTATTTTCTGGTATGTTGTGCCATGCTGAACTTGGACATTAGCAGGAGTGTACTACATTGGAAGAGCTGTGTAAGTTGGTTAACGTCTGTAGCTGCTGTCTGAAAACACACTGCTGACTTTGGGGGTATAAAGTATTGAATTAGAACTGTAATGTCATTTAATGTATCCACCAATATACCATTTTCCACCCAACTGCAGAACAGCCCTATTCTGCATCATTGTCAAAGACTTTATCCTTTTTTCTACCCTCGTTATTGTCTTACACTTATGGGAATTGTGTTTATAACATCTGATGTGTTTACAATGCTAGTGATGTAAGCAGTGAAAATATACTTTGTGCTTTGATAACTGGCTACTCAAGGTATCACATTATTCTTTGCACCTATCAATGCATTCTTCATTGCATTTAAATTTTAACCTGGAAGGCTGATTGATTTTCTTAAGCAGGTAGAAAAAGAAGGCACAGAAAGAGTTTTCAGTGTTTAAGCGTAGAAACAGCTGGAGCTGGAAGTGTGACTAGTGTGCTGCAATCCTGCAGAAGGATACTCCTCTGTAAAACACAGCCATGGCGAGGATATGAAATTGCGTCTGGTGTCCAGCCTATTCTTCTTGCAAGGAAGTTTGACACCATCTTCCTATTCACCTACATGACATATCAGAATTTCCCATGACAAGTCTAGGCTGCTGACAGTTTTTAAACTAATCAATAAGGTCTGTGTTAATGGTTTACACTCAGATGACATAAAGCTGAGGTTTTGCTTTCACCTCTCCAACAGATGAGGTGGGTTCATGTTGTGGTTTAACCCAGGTAGCAATCAAAACCATGATAGCTGCTCACTCACTCCCCCCGATGCCCCAAGTATGGGAGAGAATAAAGAGGGAAGGGAGAAACTTGTGGGCTAAGATAAAAACAATTTAATAAAATAACAAAATAATCCTGGTATATAATACTAATACTATATAAAATAAAATATAAAATAATTGATACTCAATGCAGTTCCTCACAACTTCCATCTGCAGCGAGCAGCCAGTCATGGGAAGAGAGCACTCTGGTCCCAAACAGCTGATCCCAGGGAGACAGTGAAAAGGCCAAAAAGGCAGAAAAGCCCAGAGGCAAACTGCAAAACAGCAGAACAGCAAAATGCTGAATTAACGAAACTGCTAATAACTGAACTAACGGAACTCCCAAAAAGGACTCAACTGGAACTGAGCTGAACTGGAATGGGTCTAACCAGCTGGAAAACCCAACTCACATTACTCATGAAACATGATGTTAATGGTATGGAATATTTTCATTGGTCAGTCAAGGTCTGTCTCATCTATGCCCCTCTTCCTAGGTGCCTCGCACCTGCAGATAGAAAGCCCAGAAAGACCTTGGTCTCCCAGACAATGGCTTAGATACCAGCAAGTGCCCCATCCCTGGAGACATTCAAAGCCAGGCTGGACGGAGCGCTGAGCAACCTGATCTAGTTGAAGATGTCCCTGCACAGGGGCTGGACTAGATGATCTTTGAAGGTCCCTTCCAACCCAAACTATTCTATGATTCTAAGTTCTCACATGGTATTCATTCCTACTCAAAACCACAGGAAAGTTACTTGAAAAAGAAACCATTAACTCTGTCTTGCAATGCTGTCTTATTACTCTCAAACTAAATCCAAATAACGACCATGCTAGCTACAAAAAAGAAGTGTTTCTAACTGTATGAAGAAAATCAGCTTGATTTCAGTCAAACCAGCACAGTTCATTGGGAAACATTTACCAAACCAGGAGCTGCAGATGACAGTGTCTCTGCTTGGGGTCCTGTGGGCTCTGTTTCTCTCATGCCTCCTCAGCAAGAGATGACAGCTGTGACCATGCCCAGGCTCGCAATGTCAGCTTATAGCACGTGAGACCACAGGCTGAGCAGCACAGCTGGAAAACCACATTGTGATTTCAGTTCAAAGCTTGCTTTGAGGCAGCAGGTACAGAGAAAGCAGAGTTCAAGGCAACACATGTTGCTATTAGTAAGCAGAGGCTGTGTCTGGTGGCACTCAATGTGGAGTCTGGGTGGGAGGTGCCTGCTGGAAGCATGTTTTGGGGTCATTGTCTAGGGGACCACATGGTGTTGAGCATCTTCCACTTGTAGTGATTTCTCTGGGACTTGCATTCAGCCCCTTTCAAAAAGCTATAGAAAATCCACATGTTGGTATTTACTGTGGAAACCCTTCTTGAACTTTGTTATGCATACAGAAAACATGTGATGGTAAAGGCTCAGGTTGGTGGTATAGGAAGTTGGGTTCATCATTCTGCCCCTTCATATCAGTCTTGCAGGATGCTCCCAAAAGCTACCAATGATGTAGGAAAGTGATCATCCCTGGTTACCCAGAGGGTTTAAGGGAGTGTGCATGGTGTGACTGAGAGCAGGAAGCTCATATACAGCAGACCATATATGCAAGATTTCTACAGGGGAATGATTCCTCCATTGGAAAATTCAAAATTGAAAGGAGTAGAAAGAGCCAGCTCCCTGGTCAATGAAGAGAGAGACTCTCTGATTTCAAGAAGAGGTATAGTTTAAGCAATATGGCAGAGAGGAACCTCTTTCTCTCCAAGGTAGCCTTAGGCTAAAGTCAGCTGTGGTGGACGGCCCGCAGAAAACAAACTGACGCCATGTGGCTTACATGCACAGTCCTGAAACAACCCAGAGGCATGGATCAGAAACGAGAGTGCTCATTGTTTGCACAAAGAGTTTTGCTGAATACTTCAAATACAGTCGTGCGTGAACCCAGGGAAAGCAATGAAAGGGAAAACAGTTGTTCAGGAGCATAATTTAATCTGTTTTTATTCCTTCTTCCTAATTCTTTGGACTGGAAGGTTGTCAGCAATATTTTAGAAGCTGGATACGAAATCTAAGTTAAACTCATCCCTGTCCAGAGGCCCAGCCTTAAGGTTTTTATCATGCTAAGGTGCCATGAAAGCCTGGTTTTGAAGGTTGCCCTGGTGCATAGGCCTGGTGATGCTCGTCCTCTGTGATCTGGTGACGCCTCAGCTGCCTGCAGGCCCCTGGTTTCTTACCATGTCCCTATTTGCATAAGAAAAGGCTTCCTATTTTAAAACCTTCCCTAACCTACAAATTAGTGCAGATGAATGGCCTCTTGTTGGAACTGGAGTGGTTATCCTAGTTCCAACAATAGCACAGCCAATGCCAGATTTTAAACCCTCATAATGCATATAATTGTGCGATATTATACCAGAGGGGAAATTTGTTCTCTAGTCCAGCTGGTGATTAGCTTTACATTGAGGCATTGGGATTGGATACCCCTTGAAACTTTATCCTGGTTAACGCAAATACAGCTGGTATTTTTTGGTATAACAATTCAACCCTTACTCCTGAGAGCAATCCCACTGGGACAGACCTGGAAGTCCTTGCTCGGATTTTACTCAGGCAAAACGCTTGCTACCTTCGGTTAAAGTTTTGACCCAATAAAGTCCAAGTGTGGGCACCAGGAGATGATCTACTAGCATTTCTTTGTTTGTTGGACACTGTTTAATCACTCGAATAAAGATTACAAGACCAAACTCCAAACTAGGTGTAAATACCTGCTAGAAATGTAGGAACTGCTAAGCTATATTTTATTAGCAGCTCATCTACACCAGTATCCCAGCATCACTGTCAGTAGCCACAATGCTTCTTTGGAGGTTACTCATAACTCAATTTTCCGTGCTTACCTACTTATTCTCTAGGATTACATTAAACCAATAATTAATGGATGGCTGATAAACAGAACCACAGTATTTATGGCTTTTCCCTTCTGCATAACCACTTCTAAATGTGCGTGGTCCTACTGTTCCTTCTGTCTCTAATCTCTTTTTGAATCTTACGAACTAAATTAAATTCAAAGCATTTACTTTGATGGATATTTCCAAAAGAGGAATTGTCTGTTATGAAAAATTCCCTCATGTATCACCCTGGTTTGTATTTTTAATTTTCATTTTTGTGAAAATAAAATTCAAAATGATTTTTTGATAGGTAAATTGCAACATTGTCGATGTTTTTGTGTTTAGCCCATTTTGAGAAAAATCTTTTTCCCGTAAAAAATGAGACAGCCCAATACTGAACAAAAAAGCATGCAAAACCCAATGTCAGCTGAGAGGAAATGAGATTCTTCCTTAATTCTCATTCTGACAGTTAAAAAATGATGGCTTAAAAATGTATTTCAAAATTTATTTTGAAAAATGAAAAATGTCAATGGCACTGTATTTTTTCCAGAGAAAATAGGTCTGAAACTCCTTAAGAGCAAACAGAAGAGAAAAAGCTCTGCCCTAAGAAAACAATTAAATCTGTTTGCTATGGATATATTTATTTCAAAGGTATGTGGTAGCAGTAATCTTCAAAAGGTGTTTGGGAATTGCAAAGAAATGTGTCTTCTTTCACTTGTTACATTTTGTTTCATTTTGAGTGCATTTTTTTTAAAATTCTAGAACAGTATGGATAGAAATGTACTCTTGGACTTCTACGCACACTGTATTTTATATATCTCTAACATATGTTTTCCTTTGTCCATTGTAAAATAAATGGTCCTGTTTATTCTTTTTTTACTTATATCTCCTCTAGAAATTCCCTCCCACACTATTAGTTCTTTGAATCATTTTCATTGCAGCATTTGGAACCATTTTAAATGTCTTCAATGTCTTGTTAAACAGGATCAAAAAGGACTCCAGAGCTGTAGATGAGAGCACATCTTCAGCCTTTCCACTACATAACAGGCTATATTATGCTTCATTCTTTTTAAAAAAAATTATTTAAGTCTAGCATCTTCGTGCAATGACCCACTCAAAATAACACCTTCATGCTGAAAATACAGGAGAGATAGGACTGCCAGACTGGTTGGGTCAGACCAAAAGTCACCGTAACCTAATATTTTTTTTTTGGTGGGGAGTAAAGAGCAGGGAGCAGGAAAACCCAAGTGCAGGGCAGGCTGGGGATGTTTCCCCCTCTGCCCTTCCCGCAGCCTGTCTCAGGTTGCAGCTAAGCCATCATTTTTATAGCCACTAATGGCCTATTCTCCACTAATTGGGATAATCCCTTTTTGACCACTTTTATACCTTTGCCTTCCACAAACCGCTTTTGCAATCAGTTGTGGGACTTGGCCTGTACTGTGTGAAAAACTACACCTTCGTTTGCCTTGAACTAGTTTAATGGATGCCCCTTGGATCTAGTACTGTGAGAAGCAACAATATCATTCCCTACCTACCTCTGTTGCGCCATTTGGGATTTTATTTTGTTCTCCATACTGTTCTCTTTATCATTTCCTTAAAGATCCAGAAGGTTCATCTAGTTCCAGGAGCTGAATGTCAAAGTAAATCTCTAGTGAGGTAGGAAAATAAAGGAGAGAAAGAAACCTCTGATTTACTGAATGTATTATGATAGATTTGATTAAATGATTGAGAGTAAAAACTAATTGGACTTAATTGTGAGGCCAGTTGCTCTAGTAGAAACATATGTAGAGTTTATATATTTGGCTGGTATGCTCTGTGGAGTTTATGCTGGCCAATGGAAAGATATAAAGGAACTTGGCAGAGTAAATAATGCAATTCATCGAACTAAATGTTTTGGATAAATCAATGGGCATTGGTATTCATGTCTAAGCACAGGGCTGAAGGTAAATCTTTTGGGGAAAGTTCTGATATTGATGAGTGTACCAGAAGGTGGGAAAGAAAGAAAGAGAGAAAGAAAAAGGAAGAAAGAAAGGAAGAAAGGAAGGAAGAAAGGAAGGAAGGAAGGAAGAAAGGAAGGAAGGAAGGAAGGAAGGAAGGAAGGAAGGAAGAAAGGATGGAAGGAAGGAAGGGAAAGAAAGAAAAAGAGAGAAAGAAAGAAAGAAAGAAAGAAAGAAAGAAAGAAAGAAAGAAAGAAAGAAAGAAAGAAAAAGAGAGAAAGAAAGAAAGAAAGAAAGAAAGAGAGAAAGAGAGAAAGAAAGAAAGAAAGAGAAAGAGAGAAAGAGAGAAAGAGAGAAAGAAAGAGAAAGAAAGAGAGAAAGAGAGAAAGAGAGAAAGAGAGAGAGAGAGAAAGAAAGAAAGAAAGAAAGAAAGGAAGGAAGGAAGAAAGAAAAGAGAAGAAAGAGGCTAAAAAGCTCCTTAGAAATAATTTCTCATTTACTTTTGTCTTATGAGAGGTTTGTTGCTTAGTTGTGCTGCTTGTGAAAGTGCCAGCTACTTTATAAATGAATCGTGCTACCCCAACATCTGAGGGTGGTTTCGATTCCCAGAATGTCCCATTTTCCAGGGAGCTGAACAATACCAACAATGGGCACAGGCCTGTAACACAAGAGCAGCACCCCTCCTCACCATATTTCCATGAGCTTTTTGGAACTGATATCAGTGCTCTTTGACTTGTTAAGTACAGTGAGACGTATTCAGCAGTTACACATGTACACAGTCTGGTTGAGAAATTTTACATTGAGAGATATGCATGTATTTGTTCAAAATGCCTGAATAACTGGCAGTGTATGAGCTTTCTTCTATCTCTTTAGTGTCTGTCCTTCAGTGGTGTATTGTAATTTTGAATCAAGTACTAAATTCTCTCTGCAGCCCAAAATTTTCAGCATTTACTAAACAATAATTGCCAACTCCCTGAGTAAAACCTGTCTGCTAAATGCATGCATTACACATTAAAAACTGTCTAAATTGGGCATATCTTGGAATTTAGCATGGAGCTGGCTCGAATGTCTTATGATTTCTTTTCAGTCTTTAAGAAAATTATTCAGAAGGAAAGGATGCAAAATATCCTAAAGGAAGAAAGAGAGGACATGGCCAGTCTGCATTACAATAAGTTCAGCAGACTCCCTGGGGGAAACTAAGGAAACTGGTACCGTGCTAATCCCTTGCTGGACCCTGCCCCTCAAAGTGATGAAGAGGCACGCATCTTTCACTGATGTCAGGAACAAAGCCAAGGAGAGGTTCAGATCTTTCTCGGGCTGCACGAGAGCCTCATGTCAGCAACACTGGTGTCCAGGTTGGTAAGAAAGGTAGGTTCAGCCAGATGGAGAAGCAGACAAACTTCTTCAGAATGGGCACAGAGTAGCAGGACAATGTAATGCACCATGTGGCTAGCCTGATCGATGCCTTGCACAAGGTATATGATGGACTAATATGCTTATCTTACCAGTATAAAGCCTGGAGGAAGTTCAGGCCCTAGAGCTGCACAGGGTCCATGGAGATGGATGGATCGTGTCCCAGGTCCAGGAGGGGGCATCCTGCAGCGGGCATGAGGGCTGGGCTCAGAGGCTGTGGCTGAGCCCTTGTGGTCAATGGGGGGAACAGGAAGGGTGGCTGCAGCTGCCCGCAAGGAACTCATCATTGCCCTCCTCCGGGCATGGAGGCTGCCCTTGGCACACTGGTGGGAATTCATGGCCCTGGCCATGAGCATGAGGAGATGCAGGTGGGGAGCAGGTCTCAGAGGCAGGTTTGGGGCATAGAGTCCCTTGCACTTGAGTAACAGCTCCTCAAGCGCTGTGACCACTTTGGTAGTGCTCAGGTGATTTATCAGTACTTGTCTTAACACACTTTTTCCTCTCTGACAGAAAAATGGTTACCTATCTGGCTATTGGAAACATTGGGAATTTTCATAGTAAAGAATCCCTGTCTGTTGCCTTCATTATTGTGTGAATCACAACAATTTTGAAGATACAAGTATTTTCCATCAAGACTATGAATAACACCACTTGGCAAACAATCCCTATAACAAAGAATAAGCCTCCAACTTTTTTAGTGACTTTACATACAATGTGCCTTAATTACTGGCAAGCATGTCAAGAGCCTATTCCCACATGTGTCAACACTTCCTTAATACACTATAATTCATCATGTTAGCATGGCAGAAACAAGGTACTCTACATCTTTACACACATCCTTCTCCAAGTTCTGGTCCTGAACTGAGTATTAAATGAACAGAAAGTCTTCATCTAGTGAACAAAGAACAGACCACAGCATCGAAACAGTAAGGTCCCTTGAGTCAATCAAAGTCATACATCACAGAGCACTTTATCATATTCTTCACAACACTGTCTAAATCCAAGAAGCACTGCTTTACTGTCAAAAGGACATTCACTTAATAACAGCAGTAAATCCAGAAAGGCAGGCTAATTTTAGACAGAAAACTTGGCTAAGAGAGAACCCTATCGTTTCCCACTCCTGACATTTTTATTCATTGAGTTCATTTTCATGCTAGTTGTGTGATTAAATGCAGATAGGGATTTCTTTCCTTTTAATAAAAAAATACATGATTCTGAAAAAAGCCAAAATTGCAAATAAGGACCTGATCCTTTTCCCACAGAAATAAACAATAGTTTTGTTGTTGACTTCAGTGATGACAGGAATCGAATCCATGAATCTCTGTTGGAAGAAAAGGTTAAAATTCCATTTCAAAACTCTTCTTGGACCATACATTAACTCTCTGGCAGTTCTGGGGGCAACGAAGAACCAGCATGATTTCTTTTCTAATCTGCCTGTGTGTGTGTGCAAATGTATGCGGCAGCATAGGGAGCCATATCATAAAGAAGCAAGTGAAAATAAATCTGTCCTCAGTGTGTTGAAGTGAAATGTTTTATTTGCACTCATAAACCAAAGTGCTTGCTGTATTTTTGCATCGCAGTTTTGTTGTCAACAATGGTACAGTCTCCCTCCCTTATGTATAGATCCTTGTACAGAACCAAGGATCTTAGGTGAAGGAAAGAGGTACCATATAGCAAATGTGAAAAACTCTGAGCCTTTGAAGAACTAAATGTGAGCTCCAGAGAGAGTGTATGTCTTCCCTATTAGTCACTGAATCAAAAATAACCAGATTTCATATGTATGCAGAAGAGGATCCAATTATTTTCTTGGGCAGTGATTGGGTAGAAATTACTTAAATTCCACTAAGGACCAAATTTTGAGCTTCTTTATGTCACTCTAAAACTGTTAGCGCTCTATTGAATCAGCTGACCTACTCTATAACAAGCTTAAAAGAGATTTTTAAAGGAGGTGCTCAGAGAAATGAGTATTTTTGAAATTATTTGTATCCTTCCATAGACAATTCTTTTTTAAAAAGGTTTTTATTTTAAGTAAAAAATGTTGTTTCCTTCAATGCTGTACATTGCCCTATAACAACAGTGAAAAAGCAGCTATATTTCTACCACAGCTGTCCTGACTGAATGGGCTTTGTGGCAGGAAAACAGGACAAAGATTCCTCCACCTATATTTCATTTGCTCCATAGATATTTCATACAGCTTTTCCATTCCTTTATGGTAGCAGGTAGAGCTGGACAAGTAGTTCCTAACAAGTAACTCAATAAATTTCACCTCCTCTTTTCTGTTCACAAAGTTTCCATCATCTGAGGACAATTTTCTTTCATGTGATCATTACTGAAATTTATTCAGAGTGATTAATCAGATAATTTCTATGAATAATTCTTGGTCTGTAGCTTGTTTGCAATCAGTTGGTCGTGAGTATATTGATACTGGAAATTCAAGCTGTTTTGGCTGAATGCAAAGAATGTTCCCTGAACGACTATGTTTAACATTTAGAATCTTTTTTCCAGTGCACTTTCTCTCCAATACAAGTCTCAGCTTGACTTTGTATAAATATTCTGCAATATTAATTTTAGGTGATTTTTGGTGAACATTCCTTGAGACAAAAGTAGCAGGTTCATGTACTCACAAAAAATGAATGCAGGAGGATTTGCAAACACAGGTCAGGCCAAATTTCTGTCTCCACCTGAATGAATATTTTCAGGACGTCATGCAGAAGTGACAAGGTTATGTTGCAACTTTAACATCATTCCGCTCCTAATTAATTTCATTGTAGTTTTGCAATTGACATGAGAGAATGCTAAACTGATTCTGAGCACAGAAATGTAGATGTTTTTCTGATTGCTGTGCATATATTAATCTGTAGCCTCATTGCAACATGCGCAAAAAGGAAATGTTATCATTGCTTCATGTGTAAAACACATTACGAAAACACCAATGCATTTGATCCACAGTAAGGCACACACATAATATTATGTGGTTTGGATCCAAATATTTTTACTGCATCTGCCAGAAGTTAAAATGACAGTAGAGCTTGTTTCTTAAGGCATTGCTTGATTAAATAGGAACATCCAAAGCCAGTCTGACTGTTTCTAAATGAGTCTACATTATTTTTTTCCCCCCAGTTATGTGTTGCAGTTAACAGAGCAATGTGGAAGGATTCTTCAGGGTAAAGATGGGCTTGGAAGGGCTTTGTTTGTCCCTCCGCTACAATATCTTTCTGGAAAAAGCTTTCTCAGTTAGGATGGTTAGGTGTTTCTTGCACTGTTGAATAGGATTACAAGGAGTCTATTCCTCAAGGCACTGATTGCAGCCAAGTTCTGGTCTGTTCTGTACAAGGTAAAGCTATATTGCTTGGCTTTCAAGATATAAAATAACCTATTCATCTCAAATCTCAGATAATGCATTTAATCCTGTTATTGTCTTTACTAGCTGACTAGATAACTGCTGAAGTAAAGTATTCCTGTATCAAAGAGGTTTATACTCCCTTGTATGTGATAAAGTAGGGAAGAAAGATGCTTGCCCCTCAGCCTCCTCATCAGGTTTAATAGAAAAATATGGGCCAAAAATATTTTTCTCCATGGAATTAATATTTTTTCATTCTGTGTGCTGATAAATGTTATCTGGCAACTCTGTATGAGTTTTCAGCAGCAATTGGAAATTGCACACGTTAGAAATCTCTACTGCAGACTAGCTGGTTACAGCCCTTGCCCCCCGATGAGAACTGTCTGGTTTGATGAGTATGAGCTATTTCATTTCTACTAAAGGAGAGTTATTGCTTGTGATTTCTTGGCTAATAGTAGTTCCTTCAAATCAAGCGTGGGTGTTTTCTTACACAAGCCCTAATGATCTACAGAGCCTACCAGGCTGATTCCCATTTACACTAAGGTCAGTGTAAGTAAACACCTTCAGCTAGGTTATAAACTACACTTTGAGGCACTTTATGTTGCTAGGGTTCATAACGTAAAGTTCATGTAACAGAGAGCTGTGCACTATTGACTTTAGGTCTATGACAAGTTCAGTCCCCCTATATCAGCCAGGGCAGGAACCCATCGCCCTCCTCTGCAGTGTTTTTTGGGTGGACATTGGTCCTCTCCAGCCTTTCTGCTGTGGGACACGGCTGAGATCTTGAAGGATCGGGGTGAAAGAAGAGACTCCCCTTAGGTCTCCAGTTATTAGGGAAGTAAGAATCTCTGGTGCAAGCTCCTGCTTTGATGGAGCAGATTTGAGTCTCTCATGGTGCAAGTGGCCTTGCTGAGGGCACAGGGTTTATTTCTCCTGCCAAGCTGAGCCTGTGGATGTGAAATGAGTCCTGCAGTCTCCAGGTTGGCAAATCAGGACAAATGTAGAAGTGATGCCTGCCGCCTCTCTTGTGATGATGCAATAGACTGAAATTTGGGTCTTGGACTGGCCTTCAAACTCTTTCTTCAGAAAAAAGCAAGTGAATATTTTGAAAAAGAGAGTGCTGCTCCCTATTCCCCCTCTTATCCAGAAGCATGTGATATATGCAAGATGCAAAACCACCAATTTCGTTTCCTGTGCTATCCCCACATCTCCCTGTAGCCAGGATATATTAGCTGGGCTATAGGGATTAGAAGAAACAATCTCACTGCCACCTGGTCAGGTCACGGATCAAGTGTCTGAATTCCCTCCAAGGAGGCTTGATCTCCCTCAGAAGAGGACACTGAACCCTGATTATTATAAACACAATAAATATTCTTCCCACTGAGCTTGTGCACAAAGGAGGCAGTGGTACAGCTGCAATTGCTGCTTCTTCTACTCACACTTACGGTAAGATAGATTTATCCAGCATGCCTGAAGAAGCAGGTACTTGTGGAGAAACCAGCTTTAAGCTGTCCCTAGACCTACCCAAAAGCTCAATGGGATTTCACAGGTCTGAATTTTGGAGTGAGGCACCTGAGGTGACCGTTAATCACCAAGGCATTTCACCATTCCCTCTGCTCCCCACTATTTTCATGGGTCTAACCCAGTAACTTTTTCTCTGTTCGTGAAGATGAACCCATCAATGGCATGACCAGAAGATCATCACCTCTTTTTCTGTGCTGGCATTTTCTCCAGACATAGGAACTTTTTTCCCAGGACTTTGCTTTTCTAGCCCTCATGTGTAAGGTAAACCATACCAGCGGATGCAAGACCCTTCCTCCTTCACACTGCCTGGCACAAGACAGGCCAGCTGAAAAGCCAGTTTCACTCCGTGTATCACCAAATACTTAGTAATAGACAAACTGCTGTGATTTTGAGTTGCATTATGAAGGCTTTGCTTTTTCTATAATATACAATAGCATATTAAATAATTACAGTGCAATGATAATTATCTGAGTGCATATTGTGGTTCATTATCCCTGCTTTTTATTGTTCTTCACTTGCTTTAATTTGGTAAATCCAGTGATTGGAAATGAGTTTTTCGTGTGAAATAGGAAGGACTTATTGTTCAGTTTGTTAACTTAGTCTTAAATAGCAAAAAAACTCTGACCAGTCAAAGTCATTCAATAATATAAGTGTTTTGGAAACAATTGTCCAGCCTCACTAAAGAGGAAAAAAAAATAACTTGTGCTGAAAAGAAAAGAAATATTTATTTGCTATGTGTGCAAAGCATGTAACAACCTACTGTCAAGAGCCAAGAACAGTTTCCCACTACAGGGAATAAGGCATCCATTACCATCTCTCTGATCTTCCCATTTGCCTCTGCTATTTGGAAAACACTTCCTTCTTTCACTTCTGTTCCTCTATCCAAGCCACAAAGCCTTTGCTTTTCCTAGTGTCCACAGCACTCACTCTTTCACTTCTGCATTTGATTCAGCTTTTATGAAACCTTGAGGTCAGCTCTTCCCCTCCTCTTCCATAAGTTTCTAGATGACAATTTTTTTGTTCTTTGTCATGCATTTGGTTAACTATTGAAGTTGCAGTGATGCAGCAGGATAAGGCAAAGATGGAAGCAGACTGGGTCTTGCAAGTCTGGAACATTATGGAATCTTCAGAGGATCTTCATCATGTGAAAGGACAATGAGATGAATAAAGGTCTCAGAATTAAGTATAGAAGAGTCATGAAGATGCTTTCCTGGGGTGATTCATGAAGGATCTAAGGCAGTTCTTAGGATGTCCAAAAGGCAGCCCTTATATGCCATCTACCCCAGCACAGTGCAGTGTTCCACCCAGAGCTTCAAGGGTTCTAACCAAAGCTTCAGAAGGCCTTCAGTGGGTGGCAGCCTCCCTTTTCTGCAGGTAGGGCCCTTTCCCATTTCCAAGCTGTGCTTACCAGGCTGATTTGCTGTGACAGTGTAGCATAGCCGTCTGTGCTGCACTCTGCACATGTGAAGCTGGACAGATGCCTCTGAAGCCCTGGGGAGATGGGATGGGAGCAATGGAGGCTGCAAGTACCAGGCAAACCACTAGTCGTGGGATGCTGCCACATCTGGTGGGGTAATACTCTCCAAATAGTGTCTCCTTGGAGAAAGGGCAGCATGGGGCTGAATAAAACTGTCTTGTGAGCAGGGCCAGCCCATGTCCTGCCACACATCTTGCTTTGTTGGCAAAGCAAGATATAATACTGCGACTGTCTGGGAGAGCCTTCATTACTATAGACAGACTTGTGTGCAACAATGATAAAAAAACCCCAACCAACCAACCAACCAACCAAAAAAAAAAAAACCTAAACCACAAACCAAACAAAAACAAAAACCCCCAAACAAGAGAAAAAGTTGGTATGAATGAAAATTACTTTTTAAAATATAATGGATCCACCATGCAAAGTAGTCTCCACGAGACCCATACAGGATCAAATTTGTGCTTAAATCACAGGAACTCTAGTTCCCTTACCATTTCTAGCTAATCTGGGGACTCTTCCTTGCCATATGGTATTTGACATCCATTTTTCTTTTTAAAGTCACCATAAAGCTTTGCCTAACGACAAAACTCTGGAGACTACACTTTTCCCTCTTCACAATCTCGCCTTTTTGATAAATCTGAGATTTGTTCATCAGTCAGGACAGGAGGGGTTTCTTATCCCTACCAGGACTTCATCATGTGGCAATGGGCAGCTAACGCTGCTGAGCAATATCTCCAGCTAAGCAAAAATGTCTTTCCTCTTGCCATGTGCAAAGACTGCAAAGCTACAGATCCACCAGGCATGCCAGCACCTTCTGTTTAAAATCTATTTTTCCTTTGAGTTTGGGCCAACAGTTCAAAGCCAATTGCAGTCGTTGGGTCCAGACTGCTACAAAATGGCTTTCTTGGGTAGCATCTAATACTTCTCCTTGACAGTGGGCTGTACTGGAGCGCGTTTCCACGTCCTGGCTCAGGGCTAGACACATTCAGCATGTTATACAAAATGGAAGCTCAAATGGAAAATGGAATTCACAGTTTGAGGCTGCCATATCCCACTGTGTCATGGCATAAATGGTATTCTTCCAGCCGCCTGGAACAGCATGCTCGCCACTGGTCTCCCTGCCCTGGAGAGAAAAGAGTAAAACTAGATAGGGAGATGGACAATAAAAAAATATTGGAGGCATAGAATGACTTCCATATGAAAAGAGACTGAAAAGGTTGGGATCATTTAGAGAGGAAATGAAAAAGAAAGGTGTATGGTAGAACTATCCAAGCTAGTTAATAGAACAGGGAAGATAAATCAGATGACCTTCCTTACCATTTTTCCTTACACAAAAAAAACCCCAGGGGAACACTCATTGAAACTGAGATAGCAAATTAAAATTGATAAAATCAATTGCACAACACATATTTAACTTATGAAAGTCATTATTCTGGCATATCACTAAGATCAGGCAGATTGAGGGAATCAAAGAGGTACAGAAATTTTTGTGTAGTGGAAACACCTGTGGGATCTTAACTATGAACAAATAAATAAAAAAACCCCAAGATATTCTATACTGGGTGGGAGACACATAAAACATTCCTCTTGTTTACTGAACCTGGTACTGATGCATCTGGAGACCATTTGGTATCCCTGATCGTGCACTGGCAACCATCTGAAGTGAAAGGAAGGTGTTTCAGAAGGATGGAGATGAGGGATATGCACTGGTGCCCTCCTTTCCATGCCAGCTCTTTGAGGAATGTAGCCATCAGCACCTCCTGAAACCTCTGGCAACTGCTAGACTTTGATGGGCTGTTGAGTTTGGCATAAGGAAAAGACAGAGTAATGAGACATCAGGGAGAGGACCTAATGGTGTGGTAGCTCCTTGTCAGCAAGAATGTCCACAGATCCCAAGACCTCATGGCCCATAGTTGTCCCTGCCATGGATACATACCTATGGGGCCCTTAGGGCAAAATTCAAAGAGGGATGTAGATGCCTAATGTATGATTTAGACTGTCACCAGGTGCCAAAATTTGAGCCAAAAAAGCTCTTAAGTTCCTGTAACTCTGCAGCTGTGTACACTGAGAAGTCCTGCTGGTTTGGCTGAGCTGAACCTAAATCTTTCAAGAACTAGAGTTCAGGAGTCCCCATTGCTGGGGAAAGTGCCCAGAGCAGAAGATTGCAGAGCCTGGCCGGGCCTTTCTCTGGCCTCATGAATTCTCATTTTCCTTTTCGCACAGAGGCTTATCTTTATCAGGAGGCTTGGGAGCTGCTCCATCTGCCCCACAGGGAAACAAACAATTGATGAGGTCAATAGTTCGGGAGCTAGGACACCTTCATGGGAGTGAGTGATATGGAGTCTGAGCACTCTGAGATGAAAGAACTTACCTCTCTCATGCTTTTTGAGGAAATCACAGGCTAATCGCTGAGCTGTTATGTAGAAGACTCTCACCATCAACCCTGTTAATGAAAGCATCTCAAGCTTTCATGGCCGTCAGGGAATTTCAGGTGTGCTTTGAATATGTTTACTGGATCCAGTCTCCATGAACTGAGGCACAATCCATGAATCTCATAGTCTTTGGCAGAGATGGAGAAAAACTATTTGGCTCAGCCACTATCATGGTTCCATTGGGCATGCTTTGTAGCAGAACTGTTGACGCCAAACTAAGCTTTCCTGTCCAAACTTAAGCGCTTACAGACTCTCAGACATCTAAAGGATTAAGGAAATCCTTTGTGGATCACGTATTTGGACATGGGTGACTAAATTCCACCTAAACTGCTTGAGAAGTTGGTTCGTGCACATTGTAATTTTCCAGTTACTTCCAACTAACCCTTTGGTGTTATATTGGTGATAATTACCTCTCTCTCCTTGACTGTCTCAAAGGGACCCCTCTTCTCACTAGCATAACTTTTTGCACTGGTTTTCAACCAGTAGGAACCATCTTCTCTCTCAAATCATCTCGCTGATTAACACAGACAAATTCAGAGCAATTGTTCTCGTTCCAGATTTAGTTCTGAAGTTTGCCACCTCCCTTTCTGAACTAATGAACAGCTCCTATACCTTGTCAGTTTTTCTCCTAACTGTTTCAGCTGGTATGATGCAAGACGTTATTTCTCTCTATCAGCTTTACCTTGTTTCTATGAGTGTTATGTGATCAAGGGCATTAAATGTCTGTGAAAGACACATACAATGTCACTGAGCGCTGTCAACAGCTCAAAGGAAAACCAAGCACTTTGTCTAAATGTGTACCTCTCACAGCCAGAAGATAAATATTCTGACCCTGAGAGGAAAGAGGAATGAATTTTCTACCATCGACAGAGAACTGAAGAGCTGTGTAGGTAGAGACAGTTATTACAGTCCTGCTGCTCAGCCACTGTGCTCCCCACAGAAAAGCTGTGCAGCTGTTCTGCTATTTTTCACGAGAGACTGACTACTTTTCTAGCTGGTTGTACCCTGGGGGAGCTCCTCCAGGACTTTTGCCAGCTAGTGCAAGATTTGGGAGGGCCAAAGCCAGCTCCTCATCAGGAGCAGGCAGGAGGCAAAAACTACCTGTTGTAAAGAAATATGAAGAGCAGTGAAATATCCAGGGTGAGATTCATCCTGGCTAGCTGCTGATCTCAAGCGTAGAGGCGTCCACACCTGTGTTAGTCATCTAGCTCCCCCAAGAGCCCATGGAGACCTATTTAAGACATTCTGTATTAGAGCAAGATGAAGCATGTCCAAAGTGTCTGTTTCTCCCTTCCATCCAAATACCAAATGAACCTTATGGTAACTAGGTCAGACTTAGACATTTACATCTAACCAATCTCATCCTCAGCAGGCGCTTGCCCAAGATGAAGTAGGTGGATGCCTCTTTGCTGAGGCTGGCTAGCCTACAGAACTTGCCCTTACTCTATACAACATTCTGCAGCTCTGGAGAGGAAGAACAGCCATCCCCAACATATTTGCTTTGCTCCCTGCTACTTGTGCCAGAAGGGCCATGGCACATCTGCATCTCTCCCCGGTCACATCTGGTTGAGGGCAGACAGATGCAGTTACGGACCCTCAGTACAAGGCACCTCCCGAGGGCTATGAGGGGAAGGCTCTGCTGCAGTGTTTGAAGTAAGGGTGGCCAGTGAGAGATGCATCCTTCTTTCTTTCATTCTGTTTTCACCCACATGGCATGTAGATGCTTATAGAATGAGATCTGGCCCTCTAGGATATACACATGCTTGTATGTGTTGGATGCACACATATAGATGTGTGTCTGTATGTGGTTTATTAAGGATTAAAAATGCTTCTTTTTGCCTCAGACAACGCTTCCAGTGCTTGCCTTTTCAGCTGGGGGGACTGTGTTTTTAATCTCGCTAATACAAAGAAAACAATGGACTTCTTTCTCTGCTAGCTGTAAAGGGTCATAAGTAAAATGAGTTTTGGCAGACTCGTTCCAACTAGACATGCAACCACATGCAAAAATGATTCTAAATTTAGCATGTCATTTGTCAGGGTTAACCCTTCCCTTCCTCAAAGAAAATGAACTTATTTGCTATCTTCTCGTAGTTTGTATTTGAAAATGCGTTGCCTTTATGAAATTCTGAACTGCAAGAATTTATAATGGCCTTTTCTAGTGTAAGCCTTTATTTCTCTTCAGAGTTGTGATAAATGCAAGTTTATCCCTGCTTCTGGGAACACGACACAGTACTTTCATACAGGATTTGGTACACTTAAAACCAAGGAAAGTGGTTTCCTCTTGTGTTTTGGATGGGCTTGGGATGATCATGCTTTTTCGTATGGACTGTAAAAACTGTTGGACTCAACCCTGTGTATTTCTGCAAGTCCTGGTCACCAGCATGAAAGTAGTTTAATGGAATAAGGTTACTGCTGTGAGAAATCACTGAACTTAAGTCAGTCCAGAAATCTTTGAGAAATACTATATTGCACCCGAGACTTTATGCACACAGCCGTTGGTGTAATACCTGTTACAGCAGAAGAAACAGGAACTGACCTTCAGCTGCAGCTATTTCCAGCAGGAAAAGAAACACTGAAAATGTCCCAGTCTATTTTCCAGCCTGGGAGGTTTCTGACCTTGTTTTATATGGTTATCAAAGATAAACAAGCCAGTGCAAGACGAAGTTCATGTAAATCCTTGGTTTAAGCTAAGAAAGTGACTTCTGTTGAGCAGTGCCGGTTGGGCACATGTTGGGCAAGGTAAATGGTTTGGATGTATGAGAGAAAGTGGGAGCTTACCCACTTTGAAACGGAAAAGTTGGTCTGAACTGGTATAATTCTGTCTGTGTTTCTCCCTCTCATTCTCTTTTCCATTCTCCAAATGAGAGAACACCGTTCCCAGAAATCCCAGAGGACATTCCAAATTGAAAGCAATGATCTCATGAGTCAATCCTGTATATTAAGTGAAATACTCTTGCATGTCTCCCAAGGGATAAAGTGATTAAACTTACCAGAGAAGGGCCCAGAAGCTCCTGCTGTCCCTGAAAACCTTGAAATTAAAAATCAAGAAGATAAGTTAATGGTACAGTATTTTCTTTCAAAAGACATCTCTCTGTGAACAACTAGGGCCCACATACGAAAGGGCAGAAAATGGATTGCATTTCTGATGGGTTAAGATTCTGCTTTTGTCAACTGAGACTGTTTTTTCTTCTGAGCAAACTGTATGCTACATTGTCCTGTTGTCTGGAATATAATGGAATATAATGTTAGCCTCGGACAGTGGTTGTTGAGCCAGTGCCAGCCTCACTAATGAGCATGTGGTTTCAATAATAATATGGCTACTTGTAAGATGGCTGGCCACAAGCCAAGCACTTAATAGAGAGGGGGCAACAGATGTAAAAAAGTACCATCCCTGACATGATTGCATTTCCAAAAATTTTCTGGCAAAAAAGTTAAGAATCAGCAAATCAAGATAATGAAGAATCTCCCCATATCAGGAAAAGGTGACGCTCTGAGAAATGAATAGGAGCCCAATGGGCTTTGTGCACATATGGTAAAAAATAAGAAATATAAGAACGGGGTGATAAAGGAACTGATAATACTTTGTGGAAAAACTTCAGGCTGGTAAGGGAAGGTGCTGGAGAGTTAGTTTTCCCTTTCCTTCTCTTTTCTTTTCTTTTCTTTTCTTTCCTTTCCTTTCCTTTCCTTTCCTTTTCTTTTCTTTTCTTTTCTTTTCTTTTCTTTTCTTTTCTTTTCTTTTCTTTTCTTTTCTTTTCTTTTCTTTTCTTTTCTTTTCTTTTCTTTTCCCTCTCCTCTCCTCTCCTCTCCTCTCCTCTCCTTATTTTTTTTTTTTATTTTTCACTTAAAGCTTTTGACATTCTGGACTTGGACCTAGAAGTCCAAGTGCATCAAGACAGTGAAATGAATTACAGTTTAATAATATTCCCACCACACAGACAAAATGGATTCAATTACATAATGGTAGCATTAAATGTTATTAAGAAGGGGATCCAGAGTCTTGAGGCCAGACTTTCAGAAAATCATGATAAGCTGCTTAAAACAGCTGAAATAGCACATTTATAGGTTTTCCAGCCATAGTTTTTTTGAGGCGAGGCAGCACAGGGAAGGAGTCATTACGTTTGCTCAGAGGCTCTGGTGTGCTAATCTGTTATCAAGGATTTAGTGTGTAGAAAAGCAGCACCAGAAAGTTTCTGATTTGATTATTACATCTTAACCTGTACGGTTTCAGGATGCTTTCCAGAGTGGCTGCTGTTACAGGAGAGAGCCTGTGAGAGGGGTTTGGATGGAAATGCTGGCTCTCGGGCTCCAGCCATGGTGGCGAGGGATGACCAAGTCAACCAAAAGCTGGGTACTCCCAGCAGAGGGGAGACAGAGGCAGCCCTGCCTCATGCAAAGCTGCCCAAATTACTCCCTGCCCAGACACCTGAGTGCTCCCAGGTGACAGGAAGGTGCTGAGCTGCTTTCACAAAACCAGGCCTGCCTATCTGGGGCTGCTCAGGAGGTCTTTGTATGGGTGGGACACCCCTAACACATGCAGCACACTGTACACTCTCCCAGAGTGGGGAAGGAACAGGCAAAGCATTGTTTGTTCCTACAAAACCCCACAAAGAATTTTCTATTCTTGATATTTAAAATTATAGTTACAGATAATTTTTCATGTTCCTTGGCCAGTTTTCTTTTATTTTTCCACCTGAAGAAAAGGAAGATATGATTAAAAAAAGGTAGGAAAGAAGAAAAATAATGCCCCAACTTTTTTTTTTTATTTTCCACTGTTTTTCCATTTTTTCATTTGAGAAACTGGAAAGAAGTTAAAAAGAAAACACATAGAGAAGAAAGAGTGGTCAGGATACAAAGGAATTAAAAACTAAAACAGAAGCATGAACATTTCTTATTGCCAGCATGCAAATTCATTGGGGGTTTTTTTCGGTTTTTTTTTTTTTTTTCAGGTAAAGGCATTTTTTAGTTCACAACTGTGATAAGATAGAAATGTTGCCCCTGAATTTTATGGCTGACGATATTGACAGGATCTCATAGAAGATATGAATTTCTATAACTAATCTGTTTCTAAGAGAGTTTTGAAACTTATTTCAGACAATTCTGGTATAAAGTTTTCCAAATGCTTCAAGCTCCTTGCTCTCTTGATGATGCTTCCCTGAGTATTTCCCCAAATTTGGAAGCACTTACTGAAGACTGGTTTGTTGTGTACTACTTATCAGGGAGTATTTCTTTGTAAAAGTTGCTTAGAATTGAATGATAATGCCAGGGTTGGGAGACATTTCAAGCCCTGTTGAGTGGGCAACACTTTCATCAGGGCTCTTGCTGATTGACAGTCTTCTGATAAAAGGTCTGATGACCAGGGAATGGCATATATCCATCGGTGGTAGGCAAGAAAGCATTTAACTTCTGCGCTTCTTTTAACGAAATGTCCAGAAGCACCTCAGGTCATCATTGATCAAATATTCATACCTTCCAACACTGGTCTGAGGGTTTATATAGGAAGAGCTTGAGGTTTCTGAGTCCCAGTCAGTCCTGTGCAATATGATACCTGGGATGATGAACATACCTTAGCACTGGCCACTGAAAAACCAGTTATGTGAGAGTCCTCCATCCTTGACTGGGAAGGAGAGTGACAGAGGGACCTCCATGGGATGTTTCATCTCAGCCTCAGTAGATGTCTAAGGGAGAGGGATTGAATTGCCCTGTGAAGGTGCTGCTTCTCATGTGTTTTTGTCATGGAGGACAGATCTAAACATCTAGCTTCCACGAGAATAAGTTCCCAAAGTTAAATGAGAACTACCTCCGCTATATGATGGGCTGTTGGCAGTGTTGCATCCTTTACATCCTGAAAGTGCTCTGCAATTGTCATACAGCTTTACTTTCCATGAATTGATATTGCAGATTCCTAGTTCGGCTGCAGTGCATTAACTGTATAAACAGTCGAGTACACTGGGCACCACAAAAGCTTGCTGGCTGGTTGCTGCATGCCCTCTAGGCAATAAAAACATGTGCAAAGAACAAAGAGCTGCACAAATCGGCTGCAGATATGACCACACACATCAAGATGTAACACGTCATTGAGACAGGAGAAAAAGCCTTTGTAGCAACCAGCACTGTGTGGAACTGGCTAATCCTATTAAAGAGCACCAAACCCCATTGATAAAGGGCCAGCTTTTGCACTCTCACTTACACTGGGGCAAACCTACTGACCTCGGGGAAAAGGAGCCGAGAGCAGAACCTTGCGCAGCGCAAGTCCCGTCTTTGCCTGCAGAGATGGCAGCATGTGTGGTTCACGGCAGGGCTGCCATCAAAGTGTGTGTGGCGCTGGTTTCTCCCAGCACCCTGCCGTCTGAGAGACAGAAGGCTAGAGGAAGCTTATAAATCTACTCACACCAGGATGTTATGGCATGTGAACGTGTGGATTTCAGGGGAAAGACAATGAGAGCCACATAGATACTGCAGTTCTTGGGAAAATGACTGCTCTGAGCTTTGATCCCCAGAGCCTTTCAGGCTCTCCCAAGCATCCCTGCATTTCAGCATGCTGCAAAGCTCCAGTTGCTCTTTGCTTGGGTGCCTGGATGAGAAACGGGGGAACATGGAAGGCAAAGTGCTCACTTTCATGATCCATGAAGGAGGTGCTGACACCGTTCCCAGCCAAGACAGGCCTCCAGGGATCCCCAGGAGGTATTGTGCTGATACCTTGTTTTCTGACTGAAGAGAGGTTGCCACCTCTGTTCTTGTAAGTGATCACACAAAAAAGTGAAAAGGAGACTGAACTGCCTTGAATAGTTCCTGTTGTGCTATTTTATGCTCTTCAGGATTTTACATCAGTGATGGCTTGTCTCATACAGACTCACATCCTTTGACTTCTAACACCCTGACCCTGTGGCAACAGCCCCGGCTTATCCCACCTCCCGTCCAGCTGAGAGGCACCGTGTAGCTGAGTGCACATTTGTAGCCCACCTTCATGTTCTCTTGCCAACCAGAAAGCCTGTGCTAGCTGACCAGGTTGTCCCTGCCAAATATAACAGATGACTTTGGTGTGTCCTTCCCTCACTGGGGTCACAAATTCAGTTTTATCTTCAATTTCCTCACTTAATTTTAGGTGAAACTGGAAGCAAAATTTATTAGGGTGTGTGTACTGAGGGAAAGAGAAAGGTAAAAGACAGGCAGGTAAGCTGGCAGCACAACTGCAGGATTCTTGTTTCCAAAGCTAAAATTAACCAAAGCTTACACAAGCTTTGGTTTGGGGCCAGCCTTGCTTCGAGGAGCAAACTCTGGTGCCAGGCTGTGGGAAACAGCCCTGGGACTGTGGTGGGATGAGCATAGAGAGCTGTCCTCCACCCAGGGATGTCCCTTGCTGCTCCATTCCTGAGTTGCTGCCTTGGGGCCACCTGCAGGGGCATCACCACAGGAGAAGATTGTCCCTCCATTGCCCTTTTCCTGGGGGACTTAGAGATCCTTCTCGCTTCTTAAATTAATGTCAAGGTGAGCCCCTAGGCAAAGAAATCCAGATCAAGCAGGCTGCAGGGAGCCCCAGCACCCTCCAGCCCCACCTGGGCTGGGTGCCCTCGGGAGCCAACATGCCTGATGATATGCTCAGCCTTGCTGATGGTGGTCCCCAGCCTTTCCTAGTTTCGCTGTCTGAGACCATGGTGCCTTTGTGAGATTGTTTGCTTACATGAAAAGTTTAAGAATTTTGTGTCTGTCTAGTTAAAAAAATTAGATAATTCATGAATTCTTGTTTCTTTCCACATTGGCCTGTTCCCATATACAAAAAGTTTAAAATAAAGGTAGGGAATGAATCTCTGGTTTTACAACTCTGTTTGGAGGCATTTGCCATATATAGTTACACATATTTAATTTTGCATGAGCTCTTTGCAGTTCACCTCTAAGCAGATGTTCGTCCACACCTGAAAACATGAGAAGGGCTCAGAGTTGGCTCAGCCAAGGGAGGAGAGACCAATCAACCCACAAGTGAATTTTTACAGGGAATGTATTTTTAGACTAAGAATTTTAAAACGTGTGTGTCTGTGAATCTGGTTGTGCATGAGGCTTTCTTTTTGTCTGTCTCCCAGCCTTAGTTCCTCCTTTCCTCCTCCTGCCTGTTTCCTACCTCTCCCCCTCCCCATCCTGCCCCAGAAAATTAGCTTTCATTGGGCTTTTATAGCTGCACTTGTAAGTCAGTCAGGATTATTTTCTGGTCCTTAAATTCCTAGTTAACATGTCATGGTGCCATTCAGTGCTGGAAATGATGTAATTTATTAGGTAGCTGGTCAATTGCACAAATAGCTGGAAAAACAAGTTTAGCTTGATATAAATAACAAGACACAACAGTATATACAGTACAACACCTTGCCTCCTGCTGCGAATCTCCTGATTTCTGTTATTCTGGTTTCAGCGTGTCTAGCTGCCTCCTCACATTCACTACTGTGAAATAAGATAATTATAGCACAAGTAAATATTACCCAATTGATCTACTGTAACAACTGTTAAAACAAGCCATCTTATAAATTTTGCTAACAAAATATGCCTCAACCCAATATACACAGAAGGTAAGTTTCTCTGACCTTGAAAAAATTTCAAGAGCAAAGCACATTGCATGCATAACAAACATCCAGTGATGAGAGGTAGAACTGGGGTCCACCCTGTTTCCACTGACCCCTTGAAATCTCCTTGAGCTCAGTGGTAGAAGGATGGTGTGTTTTGGGACAGCTTCTCTTTTCATGTACAGTGTAAATAGGAATAGTCCTCTGAAATCACAATTACCCCTCTTCCCTTAAGCCCAGTGGCTGGACTCAGGCAAATTAACCCTTATCTTCCCAGGACAACACCAGACTCCAGTTCTTATGTGTGTGATGGCCACACACAACATCAGCAATCTGGTGTGAGGAAACCGTAAATCCTCTTCAAAACCCAGAGCATACTTTCCCTCTCCCCACCAAACCCATTTAAAAAGAAAAAAAGAAAAAAGAAAAAAAAAGAAAAAGAAAAAAAAAGAAAAGGAAAAAAAAAGAAAAAAATAAAACCAACAACAACAAAAAGAAAGTGACTCGGAGGTAAGATACATTTCTGTGCAGAAAGTACTGCATGGATTCATAACATTGTGTACTGCAGAAGACCTCTCAAATCAGGGGTGACCTTTTGGACCAACTATGGCAGCAGTCCTGTTTTGAAATGCTACTGGATTTAAGGTTTTAATCCAAGCAGTGCTTTGTAGGTTTGCCTGACTCACGATGAGATGACAGTTTCTATTGGGGTAGGGATAAAGGGCAAAAAGAAGCCAAAATGCCTGATTGTAAAGATTAATGCCTCTTAGAAGGAAAAAAAGATGTTCTGAACCTGTGTGTGGCAGAGAGGGGTCTCAAGGGAGAACCTAATTATGATATACTGCTTGGGTACCATTATGCACTAATTACTGAAAAGAGATGATGGATTTGAAAACCTTTGTGTTACTAAATGTAAGCAGAGTAGGGCCAGTGTTGGCAGCTTTTGAAAATCCCATCATGTAGCAAGAAGCAGCCAGATCGTGCACTGCCTGGACATGTCCCAACAAGCATGTGCTGAGTTTCCAACACAAAAGGTAAAGTATGGCCATCTAACCCCTGCCAGATCTAGGCATCAAAGGTTGTTCTGGCCAGACCTTGTGTGGGATGTAAGGTGGGAAGGATGGTGTGCACCTTTTGTACAAGTGGTCTGCAAGCTGAAGGGAGTGCACAGTCTGCACTTGCAGGAGAGAAGGAGAGACATTTCCTAGTTGATATCACTCAGAAATGTCGCCTTAGATTTATCTCTATGGTCCCCCTAAATGAGGGACTGGAGATATGGACTCCCTCAGGACTCAGTGGAGAGACAACTCAGAAGGTGATCTGGGGTCCAAAGTAGGCTGAAATGGCTTTCAAAAAACCTGACTAAATTTGGTGTTGTTCTCTCTGCCTGGGAAAGTGCCTCAGGGATGGTGGCAAGACAAGGTCTGGGCTTGACACAGCATGGCCAAACCCCCTGTATAATCCACCCTTCATCTCATGTGTGTTATGTGGAGGAGGAGTGGGGTGGGCTGGAAGTGAAGTATTGCATTCATGCCTGCACTAGTGGAGAAGCCGCGCTTATTAGCTCTGGTTTACTCTGTGCTGTACCTTCCCTGCCAGTCTCTGGACCTGAAGCATGACTCGTTGCTAGTGCCACGTGTCTGCTGGGAAGCCAGATGCACGTGCTGCCTCTCAAAGGGGTTTTGCAATACCGACTAACAACCCTAAGGTTTGGGACCACTGAAAACTCTGATGTGGCTCATCTTGCTGCCTCTCTACTGTGGTAAACTAAATGTCCTTAAGACCATTTGTTGTTGTAGAACAGCCCATTTCCTTCCCTATTGGACTGTTTCACCCACCAAAAAGGGGCACCTGTCAAAATTTCCCTCCTGAAAAACCACTTGCTAATGTTAACCCCTGAATAATGCCTGGGAACTGAATGGGAAAGTGCTAGTTGGCATGGGACAAAAGCCATGTCCCAAATTTCTCATGCCCAGTGTCCATAGTGGCCTCTTCAAGGTCCCTGAAACTTATCCAGGGCCGAACTGGCCTGGAAAATTTCTGCGGATCTGTCCTAGCATTTGAGCAGAACAGACAGCTAATATTCAGGACACAGGCACTGTTTATTACACTGACTCCTAGGGGACCTCCTGGTCCCATTTTCTTTGACATGAATTGACCAGAGAGTAAGCCTTTGTGCATATGGGATGCAAAAATTGCAGAGAACAAGCTGAAATACATAAATGTATTTGCTTTCTGGGGAGTGACTTCCCCTGGGATTGGGTTGAATCTGCTGCTTCTGGCAAATTTTAAAAACTATGGGTGAATGCTGAGGAACATACAGATGATGTCCGGAAATTAGGTCCATGACCATGACCCAGTGATCTCCTCTGGTCACCTGCTTTTCCATTACCTTTGATGTGTTGTTGGCTAAAAGAGGAGGATGTACTTTTTGTCCCTCCAAGGAGAAGCTTTTGGTTTGCGCATGCCAGTCATATTCATCCAGCACACAGGGCTGAATGGAATTCATTGTCTGATGTCTTTTGTTTTTGCTTTTTGCTGAAAATCTGTCTTTCTCATCAAGTGAGAATTTTTTGCAGGAAAATTCTCAAGTTTTCCCCTCCTCCCTCCACTTTTTTGGACAAAAGTTTGAATTTTTGAAAGAAATTTTGAATACAAGCAAAGTATTTGTTTGGGGTTGTTTTTTGTTTTGTTTTTTTTTCATTTTCAGAAGAAAATTGCTCACCCCTAGTGAGGTGTTGAGCATGCACCTAGGGAGGAACAACCCCAGGCACCAATTTATGTGAAGACCATCCTGCTGGTCAAGGGAGGTGGTCCTTCTCCTCTGCTCAGCACTGGCAAGGCCATACCTGGAGTGACATGTCCAGTTCTGGGCTCCTCAGCACAAGAGAGACCTGGACATACTGTAGAGAGTCCAATGAAGGGCCACAAAGATGATTAAGAGACTAGAGCACCTCCCCTACGAGGAAAGGCTGAGAGCAGGGGAATGTTCAGCCTAAAGAAGAGATGGCTCAGGGAGATCTTAATGTATGTAAATACTTGAAGGGAGATTGCAAAGAAGACAAGGTCAGGCTCTTTCCACTGGTGCCCAGTGACAGGACCAGAGCCAGTGGACACAAACAGAAACACAGAAGGTTTCCTCTGAACATCAGGAAACACTTTTTCGCCGTGAAGGCAACTGAGCAGTGGCAGATGTTGCCCAGAGAGGTTGCAGAGTCTGTTGGATATATTCAAAAGCTGACTGAACATGATCCTAGGCAGCCTGCTCTAAATGGCCCTGCTTGAGCAGGGGTGTTGCACCAGATGATGTCCACAGGTCCTGCCAGCCTCAAGCTTTCTGTGATACTGTGATCCTGGAAGCCTCCTGGGAGATAACACAGTAGTACTGTAGGAAACTAAAGCAGCTGTAATCTTGCCTGTGCTTTCCATAGGGAGCGGTCCTTAAGTCAGCTATTCCCAGAATCATACATGGATTTATTTTTTTGAAAGAAATGCTTGAGTTGCTCCAAAAGAGGGAAAGAAAACATATGCTCAGTTGACAGGAGATGGGGACTCGGGAGAGAAGGTGAGATCAAGGTGTTGTGAGAGGAATCTTGAGCTGGGTCCAAAAGGAGGGAAGGGGTTCCCAGGAGAGGAGCAGTTGCATTGGCAGAGGCAGAGCCTGCTAGACAACCTGGACAGGGCAGTGTGGGAAGGCAGCTGCTCTGCTCCCATTGGAAGTGCTAGCTTGTTCCATGCTGCTTTGTCCCCCACCATGGGACCAGCTTTTTCCACACTCGTTTTGTGCTTGACATTCAAAGCTAGACATGCAAAATGGCCTCAGCACAGCTTTCCAATAGAAACGCCCAGAGTGAATGTGCAGACCTGACAGAATCCAGCCAGAAAAGGAACAGGCTTTGCTGTTTTTAGGGCATGAATGTTTCCTGGTTCAATTGAAAGACCTAGATCTGTTATTTGTTATTGTAAAGCTAGGGGTAATCTCACAAAGCCAAGCTTAGACCAACCAGTCAACAAAGAAGAAAAGAGAGCAACACACTGTGCAAGGGCGGAGAACAGGAGCATGGGATTTGGGGTGTGTGGTTTTGGGTGTGCATGTAAATTGTTTGTGTGGGCAATTTGCTGTTTTTACAGTGAAAAATCCTGATCTTCCAAAACTGCCTGCTTGGAAAAAAGAGAGTGCAATTTTCACTACTCAGATTTATAATCTGCTCTCGAAAGTATGCCCGCAGGAAGCAAAAATTAGAATTTTCTTCTCAGGACAGTGCTAGCTCAGGAGTTTAAAATATATCTTGAGCTAACATTTTTGTGAGTCATCCTGCATCACTGAATAAAGATATACATGATGTGAGCACTGCGGATTTAGGAATGAGCCATGGTTGTTTTGTGCCTTGCTCCATTATTGGGAATTTTCTGATTCTGACACCCGTGATTCTTTAAAGCCAGTCTGTCCCTGGTACAGCTCCATGGGATGGGATGGAGAGATTACTTTGGTCCTATAAACATACTGCTAAGATCTGAGCAGCCAAAATACATGACCATATATTTTTTCTGGTGCTTTCATGAGTATCATTACACAGAATAGATAGTGAGGTACCAGCTCACAGTCTTATATCCTCAAAGGGAAAATTTAACTTCAGTTTCCATGCATGAAATTACTCTGTTTAACAGGAGAGATATCAATACACTACAACAGGGTGTAAAACATGTTTGGTTTGTAATTACACTAGCTGTGCTGGGAGAATAAAGCAGGGGTTAAATAAGGCCACATGTTTAATCAGAGATGTCATAGGGCTATGAATACAAGGAAAGCTGATCTTTCTTCATGATATCAATACAATGCAGTCATCCTGTGTGGGTTTTGCATACCATCTTGTCCAGAGCCAGAAAAGTGACTTCTATTTCAGTAAGAACTAAAGCAAAAGCAAAGGAAGAACAAAGGGGTGAGGGAGTTGATCTGGAGGAGATGATGATAAATCCCACTGCATCTTGTAAAACCCTCCTGGTCTTTCCACTGCAGTGGCATTATTTTCCCATCATATCCATTTCCTTAATAAACAATTAAGCTCTGTGTTTGGAATCTGAACATATTTTTGGGGACAAGGGAGAGAGGGACTGGGTGGCTCAGGGTTTGGCAGTAATACAGTCAAGAGTCTACAGTGGTTTGAATTTGATCCAGGTTGTGTTGCCATCAATTTATGAGCCATCCTGGTGCAGGGGACTCACTGTGTCCCCTCCATACTGTTTCAGTGTGTTTGTTCGGTAGTAAAATCAAGTAAGACAAAATAGTTTGCATTTCTTTTCTCACAAATATTGGAGTGATTTATTTTGAGAAGTGGATTCTTGCTGATGCTGTTCATGCCCCTCGCTAATGGAAACTCAGCTCAATAGCCAAGTGAATTCTGAATAAATGAAAACAGGTATTGAGTCCTGACATTTGATTATAAAAGTGACAGTTACAGAAAAGCTATGAGCCAGGAGCTCTGCCACAGGAGAGGTCTTACCAGCTAAGGCACATGTAGCACTGCCCTGGCCTCTGGGCTGAGCCCTGGGGTGGCAGTGATACAGTACAAGGTGTTTCTCATGCTTTTGGTGGCCTCCAGCCACAAGCTGCACCTAGCGTTAACCTCCCTCTTGCTGCTCGGCCTGTGCAGCCTCTACATGAACAGCTTGTGGACAGGCCACAGGCCAAGAGTTGTTCAACAATTCTGAGAAATAAATCTGCAAAATCATAAGCTACCTGCAGAAATTCACCCCTCAAATCAAAAATAAAAATAAATGGAAAAGGACAATCTGGCATATGACTTGCTCTGCATAATTCGCTTGTCTCTGGGGTGAAGCCTGGGCTCCCCTCCTCTGCTCCCTAACCAGAGGCTGTGGAGACAACTATGCTGCTACTGTCCATGATGGTAATTGCTTGTGGCCTGAGATCTTCCTTTGCTTTTCAGTGCCATCAATCTGCCAGCTTCCCATTGTATGTAATTATTATTAATTTTTTTTCCCCATATACTTGGAAAATGATGAGATGGTTCGCTAACAAACAGTGTTCACAAATAGAACGGCTGGGTTCTTCTACTTTTAGCTTTTTACAGAGGCTTTCTGCATGTCTGTCAAGCCAGAGTGTAGCGTGATGAGCTGTTTCTGTTGAGAAACCAGAGTTTACAGAATAAACAGAGTTGAGGTAAACCCTGATTATGGGGAAAGTCTGTGTGTTAGGCTCCCTCGCAGCCTTAGCTCACACGACTGGACTGTATTTTTGGAATCACTTCCAAGACTTTTCCCTTTGTGAATTGGTGCAAATGGCTTGTTGGAGCCAGGCGTGCCTAAATTCTCACCGACTTTTCCTTAATCTCTTTGACTCAAGTAGGGCCTCAGACAGGCGTGAGGAGATGAAGGGGGTCCCTGGGGAGTACTCAGCCAGCAGGGTACCATCCAGCAGAACCAGCTTGGTGCTTCCAGCTCCTGGCCACACACATAATTGTATACTTCCCTAAATGGGAGAAGAAACAAAGAAATGTATGTCAATAAGCTAAAGGGAATTATCTCATGTACAAGGAACAGCAAGCTCTGTGTTTTCCCTTGTTTGCTCTGGGATTTTTGCTCTTTGTACTAAATTGGGCACACCAGAGATTGTGCGCAGCCCCCCCTCACCGAGGGCCATGTTCAGACATGTTGGGTCCTTGAGGTGGGAGTAGCACTGTGAGGGGGATTTGGTGAAAAATCGGCTGCAAGGGGAAGCGGTGGAGCTCAAGCAGCTTTTTTCTTGGACTTTGCACCTCTGTATAGCATAACCACAGCCTAAGCGCCCTTGAGGCTGCCAGATCTTCTCAGTGGGGCATTGAGACATGGGGTGGAAACAGTCCCCGGCGCTTTTGGCTCCTTTGGCTCCTCTCCAGGCCCTGCCTGAGCCCCACATGGTGAAAGCACGAAAACTTTTCATCACACAACTATTGATTTTTGCAGTTACTAATATTGGTGTAGGAGGGATGAGGCATGTGCTGGCGTACCTCACCAGCCCAGAAAAGATCACATAATTCAAATGCTGATCAAGAGCCTGATTGCCCACTCTGCCGTGTGGTGGGAGTTATACAAGTGTCCTTGGTGGGCGTGAAATGCTAGATCTTTATTTGGACAGCAAAAAAGCCCAGGGTCTGGTGTTGACTTCAGTCCTTGCTTTGATGAAATCTCTTTCCTCTTCATTGTGAGATTACCTGTAACAGGGCTGGGGCAAGATCTCTAGGTTATGTGGCATTAGTCATTGCTCTTTCCAGCTCAGTGGGACTTTGCAGTTTTGAAGCCCGGAGGTGAGTGGCTTTCTAACTAAATACTCCAAGATTTCTGTTTGCTTTATTTTGCTCAGAGGAAGGTTCAAAGATAGAAGTCTGATTAAGAATGATGATGTGCTCCCACTCCGTTTCTGATTGTCCTTTAGCCAGACCTTCAAAGTGAGTTTTATTTGTTTGTATTATGAATCAAATTTCTTGAGATCCGTACTTACAAGAGTCTGTGATATTACCTGGGAATTATTAATTGGGAGATGCTTACTACCTTCTGCTGCTCAAAAACAGCTAGAACATGTTGCTTGTAAAATGTGAAAGAAAAATGAAGACAATTTCCTATTTGCTCTCTTTGAAGTTAAGGATGAAAAAACCCTCAGAGTATAGCTGAATTACTACATAGAGTAACATATTTTTTTTTTACTAAGTAAAGATCAAAGTAGAGAGAGAAAAGTATTGCAAGGAGTTTCCTTTGATGAGTTTGGTTAAAAATCAAAACTTGGTTTGATGGGGGAGATACAGACACAAAGCTCTATGTGCCCTGGGTTTGCTGAATATGTTAAAAAAGTGCTGAGCAGTATTAAATTAATGCAAAACTGAAGATTACACAAGGGTAAACACTGCAGCTAATGTTTGACTAGAGCTGAACTGAGGGCTGAGTGCCTCCACTTAATTTGCAGACCATGCCCATGGCAACCCCCAGGAGGCTGGGAGTGGAGGAGACAGACATTTTATAGTGAGGAGCCGCATTATTATTTTTAAATTCAGAAAAAAAAAATCTGGCTAAAGTTACTGCTTCTAAACGTTGGGGAGAGGCAACAGAGAGGAAGCAAGAAAGAAGGATCTGTGAGTGGCTTTTGGAGCTGAAAGAGAAAGATTTGCTAATAGCCACTAGGTGCGAACGTCTCTAGTAAATACTCAATCATAAATAGAACTGAGAAAATCAGCGTTGTTCGAAAGGCATGCTGCAGATAGCTATTCAGCCTGGAAGGAACTTGCAGATACTGCTCAAGCATGTGCATGAAAAGCATGTTTTCCATGAGCCTTCATTTGCATACCATCCAGCAACAAAATGGTTGTGGTGAGTGAACACAATGGCATAGGGAAAGCAACGAAATACAAAGTGGCTTTCAAGTTCAAACAAATATTTGAAAATTATCTCTTCCACTCCATCCAGCTCAGATCATGACATATTTTCCTTCCCTAGCAAGATGAGCCATCCCCATCAGGCTGCCTGGTGGCTTGATCCTGCTTCTGGAAGGAAGAGCACAAAAGGCTGCTCTTGCTTTGCAATTAAGAGTTTTGTATGAGGTCTTCCACTTACGAACAGCATGTTTGAGCCCCTGACAATCTGTTGCAATTCCTATTTGTGTGAGTGGTTTGAGAAGTGGAAGGAAAGTGAGGAGGGCAGCATCAGGCTGGGACTGTAGCTGGTTTAAACTTATTCCTCAGATAACTTTTTTTTGGTCATTTAAGCCCAAAGTGCTTTTTAAGCATGATATGCTCTGTCTTCAGTAGCACAGCAGTGGATATCTTTAGATTGGGTTTTCATCATATACTTTAATTTTCTAGGCTGGGGGATGACCATAATTGCTGAACAATTCAATGTAATGGAATGGGCTAATTCAGCACTTTTTACTGCATTTTTCCACATAATATCTAAAATCTTTTTTTCCACCATAACCCATGTTTATGAAAGCAAGTACTTAACCCGCACATTTCCTGGGCTTGAATCATTTCCTTAATAAGGCATAAAATTTTGCAAAATCACTCCCCTTACATTAACACATCATTATAAGGAGATATCAGTGTTTAGCACGTCAGAAGCATACACTAGTCTGTGCAATGTACAGCTACACCACTCAGCTTCAGAGCCATGTACCATGGCTTTTGAATAATAATTCTATAAAAGCAAGAGCTTTCCTTTTCTTTTCTTTCTTTCTTTACGTTTTTAATTCAGTGTTTTCTTCCTAGCTGTTATAGGTTGTTCTCTCGCACAGGATGAAGTATGTCAAACATGCTAGCTTTACTTTTAGTTTTGGCTTTGAGTCTGATAAGTAGAAACAAAGCAGCAAGCAATGGCTGCATTTTGGGTCTGCTATAACCGCAGTTCATAAAATAATATTAAAAGATGACAAAAGCCATAAAAATCTCCATGTTCCTTTTTTTTGCTGTGTTCTGTCAGACAAGAATTTTCCAGAGAGACAGTGGAAAGGCCGATACATTACTTCAAAAATTTTAAAAAAATATGTATACAAACTAGAATTTCTCCTGTCATGGGGCTATGAACTCATTGTACTTCTGCAGGATGCTTGAGCCTCTAGCACCTAGTGACCTGGGCCCACAGGTGGAGTAACTCCTGGGAGTAATTCCTCTGACATCAAAAGATTTGCTTGCTTGCAATGACTTAAGCATGTTCTCAGAACCTGGTCTTCATGCAGATTTCTCATTGCTATGTGAACTTTGGCTTCAAACAAGACTTCTTACCAGAGCAGTTTTGCTTCAACAGCCTTTTGCATAGATGGGATCACCGAGCTAAAAGCTCTACACCTGCTTACAAGTTGAACCTCCCTCTGTGTCCATTGAAAGGGTGAACAAGTCTCCACAGAGCGATGTGAGCCTGAGCCTTGCTCTGACTGTGCACTTCTGAGCTCTGTTCACTCAAACCACTGTAGGCACAAGGTGTTTCCTAGGATGAGGTCTCACAACTCTTGAAAAGTATTAGTCAAGCAAGTAAAATCTTTCTTCATTTCTGATGGGGGATAGAGCTCAGATCTGCCTGTGTTTCAAGCACTTGGACCATCTTTCCCAGGAGCTAATTCTTGCTCACAAGAAGGCCACTCAGCAGCTTTGTTCCTGGCTACGCCATAGCATGCTCAGGTTTACATTAATAAAAAACCGTAAGACGTCATCATTTCATAAGCTAGCACAAATCAGACTCTTTGCTGGTGTCCCTGAATCTTCTCCCATTTTATGAGCATGAAGTCTGGGTTTTGAATATTCAAGACACATCAGGATGAAACACTAGAAGATAAAAAGTACAACAGGTTTAATGAAGACCTGAGTGACACAGGATTAATGAAAAGTAAACACATGAGGGCTAGCCACAACCAAAATTAGCACTGGGGGCTTGTTGGGTCAGTTCTTTATAGTGTATTCAGGATGAGGACGAGTGGCTAGCAGCATATTACTACAGTGAGGCTATTTGTGTGGGACTGGGCTTAGTTCTCTTGGAAATGTGAAATCATAATTATTGGGTTCCTTTCAGTTTGAAGCAATCCAGAAACATGCATCTTCTGAGTGTGTGGGAGGAAAATTTCCTTCTTTTCTTTGTCTCTTGCTCTCTCACATGTCCTTTTCTACTTCTTGATTCTAATGTGTGACAGTAAGAAGTACTGTGATAATTATTCATACTGAATAATTTTGTTGATATATTTCACCCCAGAAAATCTTCAAGCACATTGGATTTCTCTCGAAAGCGATTGAAAAATGCCACTAACTGTAAGCCACGTGGTATGATTTCCCTTCCCTAGTTGGATGACTGGCTTTGTGATGATGGGTCTGATGGGAGTGCTCAGACAGGTCAGGAACGTGGAGTGTGTCCGAGTCTTGTGAACTTTTTCATGAGTCATGGGATTTCCACCAGGTCAGAGCCTATTCTTTTGGTTAAAAAAGAAAAAGGAACTTCATCTTTGTAATGCATTTCAGTCCATACCAGGAAAAATCCCACTCCCCCTCCTCACTCTGGCTGCTTATTTTCTCTTCCTGTATTCTGGATGAAGAGCAGCCCATGAGAGCCCAAGTTGGCCAAGTTCATCTGAATTTCACAGGTAGTTGTATTAGGGACACTTCGTTCCTACAGATTTGCTGCAGGAACCATTAAGTAGAGAGGTCCTGTCAAAGAGTTTGGGGAGAGAAATTGGAGGAGAAATCCAGCTCCCAGCTGAACACCAGTGAGCCCACTAAGAAAGGAGGTGTTGCACATGCTCCAACTAAGTGAAAATCTTCAAAGTTCAAGCTTTATTCCTGCCCAGATAATCCATCATTGGACAACAAGGGACTGTTGGTGTTGTAGGGAAAAAATAGCTTAAACTGTGAATGCTAACAGGCAACAGGTAATTTGGTGTATGCATGTGTGGGGGTGAATGTCCCGAAATGAGCTTTTGAACTCTCAAGTAGAAGCCTGCTACTTGCTAGCTGCAACTGGTACAGGATGGTTGTCAATTTTGGGGCTAAACAAAAGTAGCATGTCCTGAATTCTCCAGGTAATAAAGAGAAGTGGGGTAGAGACACCTGTTAGGAGACTGATCACATATTGTGCTTTTGCACATAAACTATTTAGATAGCGAAATCTGGGGCTTGCTGTCCCTCAAAGCAGATTTGCCCCAAAAGAAGGGCTCCGATAAAGAAGAGGTGATAATCGAAAAGAGAGGTCAGGAAGAAGAAGGCGACGATTCTGGGGAAAATTCCTGGAGATCAGAGGGATCATTGCCACTGGTCCTGTTCAGTCACAGGATTGTGGCCAGCCCAAGAGAGAGCAGCATGAAGGTTGTAGGATGGAAATCCTGTGTACAGTCCCACTGTGTGTGTGATTTTCCATCTGCTTTCCTTGGCCACCTGAGGGCATCCAAAGATTGGTGACTGTGCTTTCCTTTCTACCCCATCCACACCCTTCTACCCCTGGGGTTACCTCAAGAACATCAATTTGTGCTTGCAAACTTATTTGCAATATAGTGGTGCACCAATATTGTGTTTGCAATATAGTCATTAATCCAGGATGGCACCTTTTGGGCAATGTATAAACAAGCAGCATGCATGTCCCTGTTTTTAGGACTCTTGTCGAGGAAAGTAGAAAATGACAGAAAAGCACAGAAAGGAGAAACAACACTCTCCATGTTCACCACAGGTCAGCACCACAATGGGTCTAATTCCTCTTGACACTGACCTACTGCCTCCTCACATTTTTTTCCTGTTAAACAACTATCCAATACCAAATGCCTCATGGCCCTCATGTACATTTAGCATCAAATTTCTAACTGAAAGCACTACTGGTTTGATATGATTTTCTGGACCTTACCCAGGGCCCTATTTCCAGATAATTTTTCTATCATGTTCAACCACACATGGTTACACTTGGGTGGAGAAATACTCTAAAAAGATAATTTGTAATTTGGAGAGAATTTTTTCCAATGAAAAGATTTAAAGAAAGGTGCTGAATGATCTGGGGGGTGAAAAAATCCCAGTGGAAGCGTGGATAACTAGGGAAAATGTTGATCGCCATGGTGTGGCTGAACTGTAAAGGGACAAAAAATGACAGCAAATATGCCAACAGCAACACACACTTTCTTTTTATGTTTCTTTCTTTACTTTGTGTCTTTCTTGCTTCCCTTCCCTTCCCTTCCCTTCCCTTCCCTTCCCTTCCCTTCCCTTCCCTTCCCTTCCCTTCCCTTCCCTTCCCTTCCCTTCCCTTCCCTTCCCTTCCCTTCCCTTCCCTTCCCTTCCCTTCCCTTCCCTTCCCTTCCCTTCCCTTCCCTCTGCCCAGATGTAACAAACATTAGGGTTGGTTATAGCTCTGATGGTGAGATAGAGGGAGGGAGCATCCCGGAGTGACCCAGACAATATCAGTATTTGCATCAAATACCTTTCCCTGTTTCAGCCTGAGATCCTGCCTATTGCTAGAGCTGGTGACAGTGGGTCAAGGAGGTTTGTCTAGTTACCAGCTCCCTTTCCAGTCCACAGGGAATTAAACTGAGGCTTGTTGCTGGAGTCCTGACTCACAATTTAGGAAGAGGCTGTTTCTGTGGATGGAGACCTGGCTGTTGGTGCTCTCAGCAAACCATGGAGGGGTCCTGACAGTGCAGAGCTTACAGTCAATGTGTCCTTACCCTGCTCCTGGGGTGGGTGCCCTCTCTGACAGAGAAACAAAGACAGAGAAGTAAAAGCCAAAGAGAGGAAGAAAGAGAGAGGGTATGGGAGAAGGCAGGAAAGAGAAGCAGAAATTTAAAAAAAAAAAAGATGTTTAAAATAAAGACTCACAAAGAGTCTTTTACTGAGGAGTCCTGAGCTCGGCATAGCACAGAAGGTTACCGGTAAGGCACCGGCAGAAGCATACAGGCAGGTTAATGTCCCTAAAATAAAGTATGAGCCAGTAATAACAGGGTCTTACAAATGGCAAGCTACAGCTGGTCAGAAAGTCTGCACAAAAACACATCATTAGATTTAGCAACCACTCTATGTACAGAAACACGTCCCCACAAGCAATGGGGATGCACAGAAAAGGATTCCGCTCCAGATGACAACCTCGTGTTGGGGTGAAGCAGTGCCTGCCTGCGGAGGAGGGGCTCTGAGCCTCGAGAGCTGAGGATGCTCTGCTTCATGGTTACATCAGCAAAGCAGGCACCTGCATGAAAAAGTTACCGAGAGAAAATCAAAAGGGTGGCAGTTAGGGTGACATCATAGCACTTTGTCAACATGGCAAAGAAATGAGCAGGATAAAGACTATTCTTTCTTGCTTGGTTTTCATATCTATTTGGAGCTGTGCAGGCACAAAAGATTTTTTCCAGATAATTTTTTCAACAGCGGAATTCCTCTTCATGGCAAAACTAGAGACATTGCATGAAGGGAAAAAGAGATTGAGTCTCTTATGCCTTAAAAATGCAAAAGAAGCCAGAATTTACTTTTTGAAGTAGTTCACATTTTATTTTTGTTAACAAATTCTTTCTTTTTGGGGTTTTAAATACTAGTTCTTCTCCCTGACACATGTCCATTTGCCTCCTAACACACTGTGCATATACCAGAATATTTCTTAATGAAATACAGTCTGAAAATAATCAACATTTTTAGGGGCAATGGCATCTATTTCTCTGTTCCTTCATGCCATTTTATTATGGTGAAAGCACAAAGGAAGCCACCTGGATATGAAATGTTGTGCCTGAAAAAATCCATACAGATGGAGAAATTTAAAAATTATGGGAATGGAACAATAATCTATTTGCATGTATAACAGCATCTATCCAGCGAATGACACATTGTGCAGCCCCTGGCAACCCAAGGGCCGATCTCCTGGGCTCTCTGCCTAGCTCTGCTTTTCCACAGTCTCATGAGGGCACTACCAGTTTTTGGAAAGGCAAAAATCTGGTGCAGGGAATTAAGAGTAACTCAAGAAAGGGACTTACACCCTGAGGAGGTCAGCATCTCTGTTAACTGAATTTTTACATACCTGTCAGAGGGTCTAGCTGAATGGGGCTGCTCAGGAGCAAAGGCAGATGGTAAAACAGTATTCTCCAAGAGCAGGGGTTTTCACTGAGGGTGGGCCAAGATCAAAGGAAAATGGCACCGCTGGGCTGACCAGGCTGTGGCAAGCTATACCTGTGTAGGAGCAAATCCCTCTGTGTTCTGTCCATCTGCAGTTTCTTGCAGGATGAGGGGTGTCGTTTTTTCTGAGAGACTTGATGATTCAGCAAAATAAAATTAGTCTCTTTTTCTTGGCATGAATACTCTTTTCAGGATGTTCCTCTGTCCAAGACTGAAAACACTTTCACGAAGAGATGAAATTCAAAAGGTCATTGGCAAACAAACAATCAACAAGAATGGAGAAGACATCTGTCCCTACATAGCTATATGGCTGATATTATGGGCAATCAAGAAATTCTCAGCAGTAGGCTGAATTTATGACGTACACAGGTAACATGCAAGGGACACAAGAAAAAATAACAGAAGGCAGGTATTTATTGCCTGAAACCCAAGGACTTTTCCTAAAGAATGTGATAAATGAGGGAATTAACACTGGGAGTAGACATATGTATTTGTTATGAATTAGACAAAAAAGAAGGAACGGTTACAACACAGTTTCAGAAGGACCTGCATCCCAAGACTTCATAACATGGGCTTGCTTTACACACATGTCCAGACAAAATGGACCCCTTGACTAGGGAGAGCAGTGACTGGAGAGAAGAGGTTTGGCTTTGTTTGCCCCAGAGAAGGACCTTCTCCTCCTGGCACCTCCCAGCTGCTCCCATGTTTGTGTGAATGGAGAAGGCACCTGGCTGAGTGGTTGCAACTGGGATGTGATGCTGCATCTTTATTTGACACTTGACTATTAATGACCAAACAATCACAGTTCCTCACCCCAAATCGCCTGATAATCTTGGGCCTGTTCCCACCACGTTTCGTTTTAAACCCTTGTAATGCCATTGATTTCAGCGCAGCTAATCGGAAAGGTACACATATGGGAGATAGATAAGAATCACTTCACTCCTGTGCTGAATGACATGGCCTGCACTTCACAGTTGGCAAACGTGTATGTTTAGTGGCACCACCACACACTTGGGATAGTAGATGTTGAAATTACATTAATCTGCATAGAATATTCCAAGCAAAACTGCTGCCAAAATATACACCCGTTTTGGTAGCAGGGATGGAAGGAAGCCAGTGCTCCTCCTTCCACGCCCTGCAAAGAGTTCATGCAGTCTTTAGAAAGTTACTGAATGCATAAAGCAGGGGAATGTCATCATCACCTGACAGTAATGATCACATTTCATGGTAAATAATTACCAGCTCCCAATTACAAATGTGAGCTTCTTAAACTGCCGTAATTCATGGCAACATGCTTGCTGCCTCCAGCCACAAATCACCATTTTTGCTAGGGTGTGGGTGAAAGAGCCATCTGTGCTGATTCACAGCAAAGCCTCCAAAAAGCCCAGTTTGTCAATATTATGTTCGTCTTTCTGCCCATCTCTGCTGGCCTCAGCTCTTCTGAACAAATGCCCTGTTCCTCCCTCCCAGTGCAGGTCACCAGGACAGACCCCCCAACACACGCATCCGACTCCAAAACACCTGTTCCCATTGCCTGCCCACAGTGCTGGAAGGGCTATTTAATCCACGCGCACTGGTGACCATTTGTTTTAACAAGTCACTGATGTGCCTTGCTTGTTTTTCTGCAGCACAGTGTTTATTATCAGGCTAGCAGATATTATTCATTTTTTGGCCTGGCAGTATACCCAACAACGATGCACCTCAGTAAGCTTGAAGAACAACAATACTCCTACCTTAGTGTTCACATCTCTGCCGTGGTCCAAATGACTCATATACAGTGCTACAGCTGTTTCAGCATTCTCATATTTTTTTAAAACCAGCTCTATTGGTGACTAAAGCTTATGTCAGTAACCTAAAACCTTGGTATTTACAATATAAAAGCACCACAATAAACCTCTCTCAGACCTTAAGCTTCTGAAGGATTTAATTTGGAGGAACTTTATTTGAAAATGCAATATCCTTTTCCTTTCCCCTGTCCTTTTCTTTCTTTCCTATGCAGAATTAAAAGAGCAGATCTTGGATGGCAATGCACTGTTTATAAAAATGAGCTTACCTCATTTGTGTAAGAAAGGGAAGACTGTCAACCTTGCTTAGAAAGCAATAATTCTTAAAACAAGTCAAGTAAGGTTTAATATTATTGTTTTCTCTAGGTCTGAAATGATAGAAGTTTTCAGAAATTTTAAATAAAAATTGAAAAAGGAATATATGACTCAGGAAATTAGTGTATCTGAGAACTACTGCCAGGGTTGTTTAAAAAAAAAATATGCCCAAAATATCTTATCCTGTTTTAGGGTTGGAAACCTTACAAAATTCTTAGAGGAAGCACTATCAAACTACGCTCCATTCTGAGTTCTACTACAGCTGTAGCCAACTACAACTCTACAGCAGTAGAATTACACTGAAGTATCGCAGTGCTGAATCAGGTCTTAAGTGTCATTCCTTTATCTGGTTGTTTCATTCACCTTTTTAGCTCATGCTCTTTGGCACAATGGTGGGATATTGTCCACACAAGATTGGTTTTAAAATGATTTAGTTAAACTGACGCAAGATGCGGTCACTTTGACTGACTTAAATCTGCTCTGTATCAATTTAGTTTAAGTCATTTCCTGATCAGATTAAGTTAAATCAATACAAACCAACTTTAAATAGATTCCAGTGTTTGCACTGGCTTAACTAATTTGATTTTAAAATACACCTTTAATTAAACCCGTGGCATTCCAAGTGTGGAAAAGGCTTCACGAGACAGACCTTCTTGTCTGTGATAATTGGCTAATATTTTACTACTCTGTCGTGCTAATGGTGACCTGTAAAATGCAATGAAAAAGCAATGTTGCACCCTAGAAGTGTGGTAGTAGGTGAAACTTGGAAAAAATGCTGTGTCTTTGCCACAGCTTGGGGCAGTCCAGATGTAAGAAGATAGTTGTGGCCTGCCAAAAGATAAATAGCATATTTACAAGGAAGATGTTCCTCATTTATGGAACAGGACACCCTCTAGAGAACCAATAGCAGCTGGAGAAAGCACTTGTACCTGTGGCTTGGGGGTTTGTGGATATTTCAGTGCTCCTTTAATTTTGTTTCCATCTTTTTACCTGAATGCTTCCCACAATTCTGTTCACAAAGAAGAATTTTTCCTGGAAAGAGTGACCATTTTTTGCAACATGGAGAGATATAATAGGAAAGGTTTACTCAAAGACAATACATGAAACTTGCAGGTTATCCCAGGGTTAGAATTGCGACCATTTTTGCGTTGTTGGAGTGGGATTTTTTTGCTATCTCCATGAGAATTTTTGTGCATATTCTGCCAGTTGCATAAATTCTGTGCTTGACTCCAACTCAGAAATTTGCAGAGTATTTTTTGGTTAGTAGCCCAAAAGTTTTAGAAACATACGTAATCTCCTCTAAATAATTGATGGTCCAAATAGCAAACTATCCAGGAAGCCTATGTGTTGTTATTGCCATTTTGCTAGCAGGGAACTGAAATGCAGGGAAACACAAAGCTGAGGTCCAGCTCTCACCTCTCCTATTCACAACTGCCTGCAACATCTGCCTGGGCTGCTGGGAGGGGTGGGTAGGAACCAAAAGGGGCAGAGAGGGATCCACTCAGGATCACTTTGGTTCCTCTATCGTTCTGCTGATTCTGCAGGGACATTGGGCTCCTCCTGGGCTGATTACATATTCTTAAGCAAGGTGTCTTCTTCTTCCTTTAAGGATTGAGAGAACCAGCAGGAAACTTTATGTGCCTCCACGTACTAAGGATGTAGATTGCCCAGTTTTGTTTTGTTGTCTTTTGTATCATGTTTGATTAAGTCAAAGCAAAATGAATGTTATGTGATTAATGAGGTATTAAAAAAAATCTGTTTTCTCCATGGTAGGAAATTTAAAAGGTTTTGTTACTGTGTCTCAGAAGGGTGTGAAAAAAAAAAAAGGGCCTGGCAGTCTGGCAGCAGTGTGCAAGTTTAGGGACAGTGTCGACTGTTACAGCAGGAAATTACTTGCTCCCTGAGTTACCCCGCAATGTCCCAGTTATGTATAAACAGGGGATGATGAGACTTCTCTGTTTTGAAGGAGAGGAGGGTAACCAGAGCTGTTATCTCTGTGTTTTCCCCATCTTCTTGGGAAAGCTGGAGCAGAAAAGATGCTGCCTTAAACAATTCCTGGGGAGTAAAGTGGAAAAGCTGTGTAGAAACCTTGCAAAGACCGTGAGGAGATGAAGCAGCCATGGAAGACCTTGACCAACAAATGATATTGAAAATGGTGTAGACATAGCCTGTGTGGCCCCCTGCACATGTCTCCCTGCTCTGAAGAGTGAGGACAGGATGGCAGATGCAGTTCTCCATCCCAGACCAGGTCAATGAGCCCAGACCGAACTTGATGCTTCTTGGACTGGTTGACTTTTAGCTAACTTAGATGTTGCTGCATGATGCAGATACACACCTTCTCTGCCTGAGAAAAGTCAATAGTGCTGCATTGTTCTGCTCGTTGCTTGGTTTCCCTGTGGAAAATGCACCTAGAAGTGTCTTCATTTACACACAACACAGATGCAAAGCAGACTTTCTTTTAGATTTGATGTGACACAATTTACTGTCCATAGGTCAGTATCACCCAGGAAGTGCTACGTGGTATCTTGTGGCTCTTCTCTCATTTTAATTACCGAGAAGAGCCCATGGAGCCCAAACCCCACAATGCAGTGCCCTATTGTGACTAAGGGGTGTCATCAAGATAAAACAGAGCATATTGGAACCTGAAGCCTACAGGGCTCCCAGATGGATAATGTAGCTGTGCTAGTTAATTAATTCAAATCGGTTGGGACCCTGACAAGCTGCCAGTGTGCCTAACAAGCAGAGGTTGAATATGCCCTTGCTTAGGATACTTTTGTAGAGCATACAAGAAGTTAAGAGTGTGCAGCCAGGCACACTATAACAACTTGCATCCCATCTTGTAAATTCTGGTTTTAAAACTTATCTGTATGAGTCAGAAGCAGCACACAGAGAATTCAGCTGCTAGTGCAAAGAAAGCACGCACCCAGGATCCCTTCTTTTACTGTGGGATTAAAGCCTCTGTGCTGGTTTAACTGAAATTGTGTTAATTTTCATCATGCAATTAGAATCTTTTCTCCTTTTTATATAGCATGGCCTTTTGTTTAGATTTACTTTAAGAATAATGAGATAACACTGCCTCTTGCTGGGGCAGAGTTAATATCCAGTAACCTTCTAGTGTTTGGGATTTGGTATGAAAGGAATGTAAGAAGTCACTGATATCTTGGCTGTTGTCAGGGAAACCAAGGCCTTCTTCAGCTGTGCAGGTGCAAATTGGTGGGAGTGTGGCAGAGACATGACACCACCCAGATTGACATCTAGATTGATCAATGAAATATTCCCTACCATTAGCATCATGCTTGGTATATAACTGGAGTTGGCTTTCCTGGCTGGTTAGTTCTGGTTTTCTGGCTAGTTCAGTTAGTTCCATTCCACTTCAGTTCAGTGTCAGTTTCAGCCTTTAGCTGTTCGGCTGTTTTGCAAATGGCCTTTAGGCATTTCTGCCTTTTGCCTTTTTGCTCCATCTCACTGGGATGGGTTGTCAGGCCCAGGGTTCTCTTCTCTCCGGGCCTGGATGTTTGGCGCCACTGGAGTTTCATGGGGGATTGCACTGGGTATCTTTTATTTTATATAAATAATTACCATTAGTAGTATATTATTATTATTTTTGTGTCTCATTAAACTGTTTTTATCTCAACCCAGAGTTTCTCCCTTCCATTTCAGTTCTTTCCCCTGTCCCATTCAGTGGGGGAAGGAGTGAGTGAGTGAGTGGCTATTGTGGTCTTAGTTGCTAGCTGGGGTTAAACCATGACAGCCTGCTGTTAAAACCCAAAGGCCCAATAATGCCCACATTGGGCTGTTATCTTTGTGTTGTGACGGTGCCAAGATTTTCAAATGATAGTTGAGGCTGAATACCATAAACACATTAGGGGCCCTGTGATACCCAAACCCTGGCCCCTGAAGCTGAACAGCTCAGCTGGTAAGGTACAGAATGATGGGGTGAGAAACAGAGGCATGGAGAGATAGAGTGAATTCTGCAGGATCTTGCAGTAAGCCACTATCAGAGGCAAGATCAAATGAAAATTTAGTCTGGTGCAAGAGGCTATTAATTCACCATTTGAGAAACAGATGTGAAACGCCTTTTGATGGTGCTCAGACCTGCTCATGTATATGTGTAATGAAGACAGGCTAGAATTTCGGTCTCCAGCCAGAAATACCTCAGCAAATCAGCCATGCTGACACTCCTGCTCTTCCTGTTCACAAGGCTTATGATAACATCCCTATTAAAAATTGCACAGAAGACTGAAAGTTGGACCAAAGTTTGTCCTTGTTAGTGATGCAGAAAAAGTCTGGGCAGAGCAGCTATGGAAGAATTGCAGGGACCAGTCTGAGGACATGTAAACATAGTTGAATATGGAGGCAAGGGCACACACTCTTGCTTTGCTAATTGTAGGTGATCTCCTAGGGAAAGATCATAATTCTTCAAAGGACTTGATCCTAGCCACCACTGGAGTCTGTGCAGAGGCTCCTACAGATGTCAGTGCAGCTGCATCAGGCCTTCAGAGAGACTTGGTGATATTTTGGTGAATAAAAATTCTGTGTCCAGTGCCCATAGAAAGCTGCAAAGATAATAGTGCCATGCTCTACAGGACTGTGAGTTCACACTCACAGAGACACTAAGCTCTAAGCTCCTCACCAGCAACACACCCACATTATCCTTGCAAACTCCTGAATGGAAACTTTCCAAAAACAATACCACAAAATACATATCTGTCTTTCTTTTTTGTGATAGGCAGTGGTGTAGTTAAGGGTAGACTTGGTTAGACAGAGTATAATCACTTTTTATTTTTAGATGCAAAAGTTTGCCTGCTTTTTGGCAGCTGTAAGTGTGGGTATGCCAGGAAAAAAACCACAACAGCCCTGTTTACCTTACATAGTTTCCAACCCTTTCACTTACTGAAACTGCCCCTGAGATGATATCCTTTATATACACCACAGTATACATGATGGTGCTGTGATAGAAGCCTTGATAATATCTCAATTGCTTGATAAATCAGATATCATCTTCACGTAATTGTCTGGGAAGCTAATTAAACAAAAGAAAACCAGAACTTCGCCTACAGACTACTTTTCTCCTCTTGCAGGACCTATTCTTACCAGTGCCAAGGATGGCTGGCTCTCTCAGCTTGCTCCCGTCTGACTTGTCCCCTGCTGAAAAGCATGAAACGTCATCGCTCTTCACAAGAGATCATCTTCATGGCTCGGGTTTCCAGAATTTGCAGCCACATTGACGTAGATGTACAAGCGACAAAAGCACTGTGGTAAGTCTTATCTGGCAGCCGGCTTGCTGAACGGGACCAAAATGGAACAGACAATTTGCTGTATCTGCATTATATGACTGTCTGACAGTCAAGGTTTTCAAAAAGAGCTGCCCAAAGTAAAACATTTTTGGCAGAAGCACATGAAAAGTGGTCTTTTTCCTAAAGAAACAACCAAAAGTAGAGTTAGGAGAGTAGTGAGCAATAGCAATTTACAGAGAAATCTCCTAAAATATGTAAATATCAGTTCCTGGGCCTTACATGCCCAATTCATGGAGCTAGTCAAGAGATTAAGGTAATAATTTATTCACATTTTGCTTTGCACTGCATTAAAATAGTAAGGTCTGATCTTACATCTGATACAGTGAATGGGCAACTTTCCACTGTCATTCATAGGCTTTGGATCAAGCCACAAGATATCATTTGGCCTATTTTACTCAAAAGCCAGAAAATGTCAGAGTCATTACGATTTTGTTTTGCTTTGTCCTGTTGTGCATGGTGAGTATGACAGCAAATGAGGGCGGAAAATATTCTTCCAATAAACAATGTTTTTCAGTGATTTTTTATGAAACATGTTTCTAAGATAACTTGTTTTCACTGAAATTTGAATCACCTTTATGAGATGGCATGCCACTAGTGAGAGGTACCTTATTTTTATGTTCCCTAACTTTGCATGTTTTAGTTAACTTTAATATTTCAGGAACATGGATTCTTCTCCCCCAAAGTCTCCATTGTTTATTTAAAAGAAGACGTGCACAAGAAATAGCTAGATGTATTGTTTGGAGGTTTACTTTTGCAAAGTTGGACAGTTTTTGCAATGTTTGGCAGGAGAGATTCAATGTTCATTAAGGAGCCTGTGTCAAGAATCTGAGGACCCATTGCAACCCGTTGCATTGCAACTCTCAAGAATCTGAGGACCCATCACCTTTGGGCCCATCCCTCCAGGTGAAGAAAACTGGAGGAGACAAAGGTCCAACACCTTATTTGAATCATACTCATAATTTCTGAAAGTTCAGGAATGTCCTGATCCAAGACTAACTTTATTTCCTAACAGATAAAGGAAGCCAGATGCAAAACTTGCTTGTCAACCCAAGTTGAAACTTCTCTGAAGTTTATTTTGGGACCAAATAGTTCTGCTCCTTAAATATTTGGGAAGAGGCTCAGTAGAGAATTCAAACTATAAGCATTATATGATGATGTAGGATGTTTATCTTTTGCTGTTTCTCCATGTTTATATAAAAAGCAACCATCAGGGTGACTCCACACACTTGGGTAATTATTTTAAATATACATACAAATATGGATAAAAATTCAAGATATCTTAGTTTGCTCTACTGCAACAATTCCTGTTTCAAAGCAAAAGGCTTCCTCAACTTGCTATCTTGATTGGCTCAACCTGTCATCTCCAATAAAAACTAAGAAAATAGGTGCATCTTGCCAGGATGCCCCCAAGTCGGGGAATTTGAAGGTTTTTATACGAAGAGGGCAGAGGCTGCTCCAGAATGAAGGATCCTGCAGGGGAAAATACCTGCTGTCATTGCCTCTTTCCTAAACAAAGGACATCTCTGCCCAGGATTGCACCTGTGGCAATATAATGTGTAGGAGGAAGATCCGTTCAATTGCTGCAAGCCAAGCATACTGACTAAACCTATCTGTTCCTCTTTGACACTTTATATTCTGAATTATGTTCCAGTGGTTGTAAAATGCTAGCCTTCTGGAGCTCTTCCATACTGGAAAATTGCATCATGATAAAACACAACCCCGAGGAATCTTGGTAACTAAGACAATGCTAAACACGCTGCTAAACATTGAACACAGACAGGGACTGTTGTATTTAACATCACATCAGCTGGTTGTGGTTAAGCCCACGGGCTGACCAGCTGCCACAATGCTAAACACGATGGTGCTTGCCTGTGCTGAATATTTAACAGTGTGTTTGCAGCCTTAACTCCCAAGGGTCTTTTTTCTTGCATGATCTGGTTTTCTAGCATAGGCAAACATTGTACTGATATATGTGACTGTTGCAACATACTAGATTAACCAGGTTGGAACAGTTTACTCTGATTTATGTCAAGGACTTCACTCTCTTAGTTGTGCTCCTGACTAGAGAAATTGCAAACACCCAGTCAGTTCATGCCTTGCCTTTGTTCTTGCACAAAGTGTATCTGACCCCAGCACGGCTGGATTGTTATTGCACTGGACTGATGGTGAAAATAGCAGACACATGGCACTGACAAGCCTTTTTTTTTTTTTTTTTCCAGAGGTCTTATCTTTGTGCAGGAGAAAGGGGAGACAAATACTTGAGTGGTATTTATGTACCAGCAAGATGGTGAGGAAAGAAATGACAAGCATCTGCTTTCCTTCACGTGATTGGGCATGATGTATTGGAAGTACTCTCAGCTCTGTAATGTAAAAGGATAACACAAAGTTAACTCTACTGATGGATCAGTTCCAGCAGTATTTCAGCCCCAAGAAATATGTGGCATTTGGATGTCTTTTTAAAAATTTATTACCAGATATCAGACTCCTGCAGAAACAATAGATCCGTATGTGAATGGTCTAAAAACTGTAGGCCAAGTTTGTGAGTTTGTGCAGCTTGATGCATGACAAACTCACCACAAGACTATTGAGATGACCAGATATTTGGCTTTTGAAAGGGAAAATAAAAACATACAACAAGTGAAATCAGTGCTTTCCCTGAAAATGAGGGGAAAATATCCCAATGAATGACACAGATGGCTTAAAGGTAGGAACTTGAAACCTAGGTAAGTATTATTAAAATAGTATATGATCTGAGAGATGGTCAGCTCTTATTGCAGCTTTTCCATTGGCAGAAATGCTGTTTAGGGCAATTGTCCCCACTTTAGCTTCTGATATCACAGTCACTGAAATTATAGCTTCAGCTGCACTACTTAAAATTTCAAAGTTCTTGAAGCTTAATATTTTAGGTTTCTTTACACCTACCAAATTTTATTGAAATAAATCAGTGGCTTCTATTATGAGGCAGAAATGATGAAAATAATGACAAAAATGTTAACTTTGTCTTTCCTAAGAAACTGGGGTAAAATGAATTTGCTGCATTTGGGTTGATAACAATTTTTTTATATAGATTTTGATTTTTTTTTTACATTTTAAAAGCATTTTTATGAGAAAGTAAAAGCAGTCAGTAAAGCAGCTGGTATTAGTAGTGTGGGTCAAAACAGAAGTGAGAAATTCAGAAGATACAAAGGATGAGTTTGAGGCTATGAAAAGAGCATTCAAAAGAGAGAATGAGCATATCTGAGCTTTTCATGCAAGCATGGGGTCTCCTTAAGCGGGAAAGAGAGCAGGTACAGGCTGTGGAAAAGGAGGATGAGCTCTGCTATTCAGTAGGTTGAAGAGGGGTGGGATGGGAGTACAGAGGACTGTAACAAAACCAAACCTTATGTGGCATCCTTCTTCTAAATCCATTTTCACTTATAAAACCCTGAACCCAGACACATATCCTTCTAAGTGAAACAACATCCGTGCGGGGGATCTGGTTTTGTACATAACCACCACGGTTTAGACAATGGCTTATATCAAGTGAACTTTCCTCCAGCTTCATGGTGTTTCCGATATTGCTGGTATACATTTGGGCTGAAGAGCTTTTCTTCCTGGTGCTTTCTCACGTGTTTCCCACTCAGTGCAGACCCTGAGGAGGGTCTGTGCATCTTCCCCACATTGGGCTGGGAGCTGGACTTTTATCTAGGCTGCCACCTGACCTCAAAGACACCGCTTGGGAGACAGCTGATGTCACATAGATGAAGATGGAATCCAAACCTCTCAGAAGTCTGACCAACATGTGACAGCACAGCTATAGAGTAGTTTCAGATGAACTGGGTATGAAACTGAAGATAAGACTTGGCTGTGGGGAGGATGAAGAAGGTTCATACTGTAGAAATTCTACACAGAGGAAAGTCTGGGAGAATGAAGATGGCACAGGCAGGGCAACAGGTCTGTTCTTGTTGGCGAGCATGAGGGAGCGGCAAGATGTCAGTGAGGCAATATCAGAGATATGAACCTGAGCCAAATGGAATTGGTTTGGGGAAGAGAAGATTTAGTAGCCATCAGCATAAAGATGATAAAAGACGTGTTGGGAGAAAATGGAGTGTCCCACAAGGAATGGGTAATAGAGAGAGAGGGAAGGACAAATGGAAGCTGGCAGACAGGCTGCTAGGCATGCCAGCTGGGATAGAAAGTGGGTGGAAGAAGGAAGACTATAGAAACATCTGAGAAACTGTAACAGCTTGAAGAAGAAGGAGGCAAGAAAAATGGAAAGAAAGGAAGGCCATATTCATAGAGTAGAATATCTGAAGTGTATTGATCCATGTATGGTCTTCAACAGAATTTGACTCCAGCTGAGAGTTTCCAGTGACAGGGAGTGAGCTGCAGAAATGACAGGCGCAATGCTCAGGTCTGGTTGCATGCTATAGAAAAGGATCTGAATATTTTGACTTTGGGATGATTCAGAGATTCATAAGTGTGTGGAGCCCTGGTAAACTCTGAAGTTGGGATATAATAAGTAAAACAGAGATTTCATTCTCAGTGCATACCCACAGCTTTCACTATGCCAAAGAAATACTGTAGGTACTAATGAGGCTGCAGAAACCCTCTCCTTCATGTCCTTAGCAATGTGCAAATCTGTTGCCCAGGTCCAAGGATGCCGCTCATGGACAGGGAAGCAAGACTGCTGATGCATATTTATTGTCAAGGTCAATTTTCTTCATCCTGGGGAGGATTTCACTTCTGAACTTCACGGCAAAAAAATCCTCATTTGACCTAAATTTCATTGCCATGTCTAAATCAAGGGCTTCCTAGCTCTTGCTGGACCCCAAAAGTGCTTTGGTCAAAAGGTGCACAGGGACTAAACAGGAGTTTAAGGGAGATTAATTTGGGCCAAAGAGATCATAGTCTGAATTTCCCCTTAACAATATCCATCAATAGATCTAGGTTTGCATCCGTGGTCCTTCAGTGCTCTGAAGGATGAGGTGGGTGCTCCCCAAGAAGAAGTAGCAGCAGCAACCGGCCTGCTTTCCTGAGTATGTGGTAGGGTGAGATGGTGTCGTGGTTTGATTGTGGGGTGACAATAAAACCGTGGCAGGTGTATTGTTAACCCTCTCTCCCCCCGCTTCCCCCTTCAGCCCCTCCCTCTCCCCCCTTCCCACTAAGGACAGGCGATTAGCAGGGAAAGGACAGAGAGAAGAGAGTTGGAAAAATTAAAAATGTTTTACTAATGCTACCAATAAAAATAGAGAAAATAACACAAAATACACAAAACCAATCTTGAAAGTCCCGGCCACTGTAGGGCCGGCACCCGAAGTCCTGGACTGGACTCTGCAGCCAACCGGAACTGGATTCAGTCTGTCACTGGGCCTCAGTTCGCAGGGACAACTCGCAAGGTCCTCTCCCAATGTCGGCCATAAGGAAAAGGAACGAGATCCTTGTGATCCCCCACTTTTATATGAAGTATGACATGAATGGGATGGAATACTTTAGTTGGTCAGTTTTTTGGTCACCTGTTTCAGTTCACTGCTCTCGCGGGATGTGCATCCATCCTTATCAATGACCTTGCATTCCATTGCTATGTCTACCAAAACATGTATCTAGCTTTCAGGAAAACTGTAGTTATTTAGAAGACTTTAGCTGACAGAGAAATTCACTAAAAGACAAACTTGTTTTTTAACAAAACTAGGACAGATGGTTATTTATTATCTATATTGCTGTAGTCCTTAGGATCCCGTACTCTTTCAGTTGTATTCTGATTTTGGAAAGGGAAAAACCCTTATGCATAAAGAAGCTACATCATCTGTTGTATCATGTGGGCTCTGGAAGAAAAGCACCTGAAACACTCAGGATTTTGTGCTTGCAAAGGCATAAGGTTGTGAAAAACCTTCTTGTCTAGGCCCAAAGTTATCCTGTCAATTGGGATAGCGGAGTAAGCAAGCAGAACTGTTGAAGAATTTACTTGCTGAGCCATAAAAAGCCCATAAGTAGTTGACCAGTGTTTAGCCTTGCTGAACTTTCATAACACTCAGTGATAACCAAGTGGGACCTGCGCTGCACGGGCTCATGGAAAAAAAAGAGCTGGACTTGCCCTCTGTCAACTATAAGAAGCCTCTTAAGCCCCAAGTGGTGAAAGATGTCAAAGTTAAGAAGCCAGTAAAAAGAGACAACTGAAGGCAAAACCATTGCCCATTTTCATTGACAGAAATGTAGTAGTTAAGGAATAGGGTGGCCTGGTAGCATGTGCAGTCAGAGCTATGTCATATTCTCCTGAAGTGTGAATCTGGGGCACAAGACTACAAGAATCAGAGGCAAAGTCATTGCCATGGAGGAACGCTTTTCTGTTCCAGCATTTGGGTGACAACGTAAGCCCATTGTGAGTCAGAGCTCACAGAAAGGTTAAACCAAAGGTATTCATGCTTTTATTTGTAAGCATAAACCAAATACATTTTTTATTCAAGCTCATTTTGAAATGACCCCTCGTATTCAAAGGCTCACAGGGCTTGGCCCTTCTTCGTTGGATAAAAATTGGGACTGGAGTAGGTTTTACAGGAATTTTCATATGGTAACTCAGCAGTAAATATGAAACAAGCTATCACTCAAGATCAATTTTTACAAGTGTGTGGGTTTTTTGTTTTGTTTTGTTGTGTGTTGTTTTGTTTTGTGTTGTTTTGTTTTGTTTTTTCCCTCAATGGAATGGATTCAGGCAAATATATATCTAATTAGAAGACCAATATCCAAACATTTAGGAAGTTATCTTCCGGAGATATGAAACCCAGCTGGAAATATTCAGTTTTTTAAGTTTTCTGTGACTATTGCAAATTTATGGCTAGTGAGAACCTAATTAGATTATTCCCTCTCTTCAGGGGTCACTGAACATCCCCAGTTATCTAGACATACGTGGTCTGAGTCACCAGATCGGGATGGTGAAATTTCTGCGTTGCATACCAAAATACACAAACAGCCGAGAGCTATCAGTCATCCCATCTGTCAGAGGGCTGTGGGAAAGGAAGACCTAGGAGCAGGAGCTTCACAGGCATGCCAGTGCCATGCTGCCCATGGGCTGGGGGCTTAGCATGCAGTGGACGCCTGGGGTTACAAGTGGCAGTGGCCAGAGCTGTCCTCCTTGCCCACCTTCTCTACCAGTTGGAGAAGCAAATCCCCAGGCCGGCCTGGTGCCCCACCAGCCCCAGCTGCTGGTCACTTGACATAACCTCAGGGGAAGGGCTGAACTTAAACTCTTTGCAGCCATATATAGCTTCCCCCAGTGTAAATTATCATTAATATCTCAGGGTATTTAGTGTGACAGGTTATGGCCAATCTACCCAGCTCAAGAGTAAAGGCAAAAATATAGAAGATATGTATCTTTGGCTTTAAGAATATAAATTTAGAGTGTATCAGAGCAGGAAAAGAAGCTAGTGGCAATTCTGACTGTAGAGCAGAAGACCTCAGGCAGGCTCTCTGCTGATCAATGCAGACAGTACAGTGTGATGCCAGCTGGACTGAGCTGCTTCAAGATGCAGAGAGGCCCGTGTAGCACTTTGCTGGGCACCTCCACAAACACAATGCTTTTCATGCAATCTGCATGAACACCTTGCTGTAACTAGGTACAAATTACTTGGGATGCCTTGTGATTGCTATTGGGGTCCTTGCTTGCTATTAAAAGGGTTGGTTTTCTATTCTGCGTGCAACTATGCAGTGCAGCAAGCAGTGTGTGAGGCTGTGCCACATAGATGTATGAATCCAGCCCTCCCCTGGACAAAGTGCAGTTTGTAGTGCTGGTGACGGTGGTCACAAGGAGCAAAAATCTGCAGTGCTACATCTAAACACTTTATTTCCAGATGTGCACACAAAGCAAGTTCCCACTGTTCATCTTGATAGGTGGTTTCAGTCTGAAATGCTACATTTGTGCAGGTATCTGTAATGGTGCAGAGTTGCTATGGCCTTTCTAACAGTTGCCAGATCTGCTGAAGAACAGTGAGAAGATTACATTTTCCTCTGAATTCAGTAGAGGTCTCCAAACAGTACTTGTGTGAATATAAAGAGAATCAAGCCCAAGAAGCCTGTAATTATCAGCTAAATAAATAATTTAATTAATACAAACTCTGGGCCGGATCCCAGCCTGACTTGGCAGTTTTATTCTGTTTCGGGAAAGTATAAAACACTGCCAAAGCCCCCAGATCTAGCCTTTAGGGATTCTTCTTTTGTAAGAAAGTCCAGGTGTCATGTAGAGGGGAGGACCTAGCCCTGCAGGTTAGCAAAACACTTCAGAAACAAGTAAGAACTGACTGAATGGGATATATATTTTTTTTATTACCTTTAGCTTCTCAAAAGTTCAGTTCTGTTAGTCACCCCAATCTCCCCTTTTTAAAAAAAAATATTTTATTTTATTTATTTATTTGTTTTTATTTTTTAAAAAAAATCTTTACATATCTCTAAATTTCTTGCCTTTTGGCTGGGACCAGGCATGCAAGAGCCAAATGCTGTTATAGCTGTTTTTGTGTTGGTTCCAGCCCAATTGGAAGCAGGAAATACTAAAATTCTCCTGGGTAATCCTCTTCTCTGGAGACTTCCAGTCCAATTTTGCAGATTCATGAGTATTACATGCTTTAGGCAAAGTTCAGAGATGCAACCAAAGCCAATTGCTACAAATACATAAACATGAGACAGACAGAGAAGACAGTGAGTTTTGAATGCCTGTAACATCACTTGCTATCTGGCCACTTGGTTTAGAACTGAGTCCTCGGTTGTACTGTTTCTGCATACCTCCAAAACTGGCTCTGCACTACTAATTGTCTGGAGGTTTCAGGTTCAGGGTGAAGCCACCAGAAGAGCCATTTCAGGACCTGAAAGCAGAGACAAGAGTGAAGCAAGCAGACTGCATCATCCTCACTTCTCATCTTTGCTCCTGGAGCTTTTCCTCTTTTGTGATGCTGTGTTGCATTATACCTCCATGGCAGTAATTCTGTTTTCACTCCAGGTGACAGACTTGCCCAGCATGGCACAAGTGGATAGAGACCCTGTTGATACTGTAAGCAGTGGCATTGTCAAGAATTCAGGGTTTGATCACTGTATGAAGGGCCAACTGGGCTCCACTGGCCAAAACATCCACAGGCTGCTGGACTTGTCCCCACATGCTGAAGGGTGGCAGGCTGCAACCCTGCGGTCACAAGATACAAGCTGGCCCTACAGAAAGAAAGAAATATTCACCACCCTAGTGCACCACAGACCCTTGGTGTCTGGGAGGATCTGACTGGGCAATGGGAGCTTGTTCATGATGAAAAGGTCTTGGTGGAACAGAGAAATGGCTAATGCGGGTCATTGTGCACTGGTTGGTAGTGGAAGGGAAACCAAAGGCATATGCTCTTTTCTTGGACACCCCAGGGCTCTGTTCTGCTATGGCATCCCACCTCCTGCCCTGTGCAGCAACTGTACCCCCAAAAGGGTTATGTGAAGATGTAAGATCTACACCCTTGCCAAGGTGGGGGACAGGCACCTCCAACTGCCCTGGTCCCAAAGAGTATTTTTGTTAGCCATGGTGGGGATGGGACATGCAAGCACTGATGGAGCCCCTCCGGACTGCTTCTGCCAGCTGCTGTCTCCTGGGGGTGAACAGCAAATTTAAACTAGTTTGTTCTGAGAAGAGCACTCAGAGGCAACAGCCCTGCAAATACAGTTTCTCTCCACGGTGAACTTGAGCTCAGATCTGCTGATGGCAAGCATGTTTAAAGTAGCAGCCATGCAATGGCACTACTATGTAATGGAAATTTCTGCTGGCAGTGAAAAAACAAAATCCTTTTGAAAAAGGAGAAAAAAAAAGGCTAAGAATAATCTGGGGAGCTGTTGAAGGAATGTGAAGGGATGAGTGCTGAGTTCTCCTCATATCAGTGTGATTATTATCACTAGTGCACAAATAATCCCACTTGATACCCCTGTCCTCACTGTGTGCTCAGCAGACAGCATGGACATACAAAGATTTATGGACATCAGCCACTGTCAGAGAACTAGGGAGATTTGCTTCATGAGGCCTCTTTCTGGGGAAAAAAAAACCCTGAGCATGTATTTCTTTGTCTGCTCTGGAGCTGATCAGAAGATACTAGTTTAATAAGACTATTATTTTGTATTGTTTGCATGACATTAGCCCAACATTAGTGCCCATTGAAACTGGAGACCTAAGCGGGATACCCAACCACAGTAAGAGACAGTAGTCGTTATGCTTATCAGCTGAACAGACAAGATGTGATATGTCCCCTTTCCAAATGGGGAACTGATACACATAAGCAATGAAGTAATCTACCCCACAGATATTCAATATACAAACGCAAGCATGACAGCCAGCTGCAATGTCGAACCACGGTAAAAGGTTTAACAACAGAGAAAACAATAGGCATTGTATACTGTAGGCTTATAAAATAGGACTCGACGAAAAAGAGTTATTTTGTCCCCTGAGAAATGACAGATTTTTGTCAAACACAATTTGGCTGAAAACTGGAATATGTGCTGATTGGAATATCTTTTGTTTGGTAGCCTTCATTTATTCTAAGGCAAAGTGTAAAAGCAGACACCTCCCATGGAGAATTTGGTTTTGACCAAAAAAGAAAAACAATTTTCAATGAAAATTTGCTCCGATGAAAAATTTTCAGCCAGCTCTGATGCAAACTACCTTACAGTAGGTGCTTCCTCTCTGTTTGCTCTTGCATCCAGCTCTACAATTTTGCACTGCCTTGGCCTTTGCTCAAATACCACCTTCTGCTCGTAATATATTGCTGCCAGCTCCAGCAGCTCAAGCATAAATCTTCCTAAATTTGAGTGTTGGGGTGTTGTGGGGGAGAAGCAGAAGGAGAGGGAGGAGAGACTAGCTGGGGACAAGGGGGAATTCAAATCCCAGTTTGGGAAGACAGGTGTCCAGCTTTGGTTGACAAATTAAAAGGAAACAAAGTTTTAGCTGTTGTGGTCGCAGAGAAAATTGAGAAAATGTGACACTCACAGGCTCAAAAAACCACTCAGCCATGGACAAAGATTCCCAATTTTCAGCTTTGTTTGCAATGCTGGGGATTGTGGGCCCTGAATGGGCCAGGTGCACCACAGCTCACCGCGGGCATTCAGACAGGAGTTTCTGCCGGCATCTCTGTTCTGGTGCCTCCCCCATGGTGGCCCTGGGACACTGCTGCCAGGTGACTGCCCCTGCCCACGCACAGCCTCTGGGCACCTCCCAAACCTGGGCCCTGCGCACCAGCCCCGTGGAGGAGGAGAAAGGAGCAGCTGGTTCATCCCACTGCTGAAGCGACTTGAGGCCCTCCAATGACTTCTCTTCAGCCCGACTGGCTGTGGAGGTGGAAAGTCCGTAAGAAGAAGTAAGAAGGACCTAGCAAGGACCATGTATGGCCTTTTTTGTGGAGAAGCTCCATTGTAGTAATGCTGGTTGCAAGCAATACACCCAACAGTCACATTGCCCCCTCTTTTTGGACTGTTAGGGATGTTTATATCCCTATGGTATAGAGCTAATTGTATCCAAATATTGCACACTGTTTTTGCGAACCCTGAATGATGTCTTCCTCTTCAAGGACAAGCCATCTTTGCAAATTTTCTTCCTGCTTGAATCTCCCTTCTCTTTGAAAAGTGAGATTCTTTTTCTCCTGGCGAAACTTCTTCTACAGTAATAACATGGGAAAGATTGGTTTTCTTTATCTTGAGTTAGTAGTTTCCCTATTCCAAACCTTGCACTTGAAGCACATTGGTCTCCTACTGGCAGCTCTGGGAGGTTTTTGGTGCAGGACTGACCACTATGAGTCTAAGCAATATGTTGAATGATCTCAGCAACTTTCAGCATGTGTATTGTTGGGGAACATGGGTGCTAAGGAGGGATCTGGAGCAGTTTTCAGCTCGCCAGGCTGCCTGCGAGATGCCAGGGGAAGACAGAGGCAGACTTCAGCAGCAAGAGCAATAACTCTGGGGACAGCTGGCAGGAACAGCAGCAGAACAGAAGTAAGAGGGCAAAGCGGGGGTTGTGCAGTGGAGTGGAACTGAATAAGCGGAGATTATTTATTGCAGGAAAACAAGAGCTTGTTCAGAGGGTCCAAGAGAGCCACTTCCCAGCAGAACTGAGGGAAAAAGCTGAGAAATGCTTAACTGGAAATGTGCACATCTGAGGACCAGACCCACCCATCAGAAGGCTATTAGGAACATTCAGGAGTGCAGGGAAATGTGCCTTTCCTTAAATTTCATTGCAAAGGTAGTAGAAGCAGTGTGGAGTCACTAGACATATATTTACCTTAGTCTGATACAATGCTTCGGTGAACAAGTTTGCATGCCAAAATGCCTAAAATGGTGGGAGATCATAATGGTTTAAGCTTTTTCAACTCTTACTCTTAGGCTCCTGCAACTAAACCCCACCTACAATGCTGCTGAAAATGGGAACAGAAGTTACTTAGAGAGCTACAAAACTGAGTATTTATCATTTGTTGAAAAATGGTATCATTTAATTCTCAGGATCTACTGAGCTTCTATCATATGTATCAAGACACGTAGATCAAATGCTCTTTATCAAAATAATTTTACAAATTCTAGCATGTTAGAAGGCTATTTAAATCAAAGCTAATACCAGATGTTCTGTGACATAAACACCATAAAAAATACAATCAGGTATTTTTCTCTTATTTGCCTGTGACTCTGTGTGAGAAGTATACCGCGGAGTAATGGAAAGATTATTCCAAGTGTTTAAGAGAAAATTCCCAGCTTCAAATACTGTATAAAAATGGAAACATAAACACAGTTTTTAGAAGGACATGTCTCCACGGGGCAGACTGGGTGGCCCTAGTGGTAAGAAATGCCTCATTGCACACGGTATCTTTCATATACAGTTACTTGGAAGACAACACACATTGTTTGTAAATTAATTTCGTAGCAGAAAATGGGTTGAAAGGGTGAAAACCACAAAAATGCAGGGAAAAATGTTTGCAGATCTGCCCAAATCTTTTGAAGTAAAATTGGTTGAATAGTTATGGTAGCATGAAGACTTGCTTAGGTGGAATAGGCCAGCATATCTACATTAATGGAAATTATTAGCATTTCTATCTCTGCATCATTTGTTTGTTTAAAGCTGTTTTCTGTTTCTCCAGTTTCCAGTACTGAGTTGTATAAAAACCCTTCTCTTCTCACTGGAGCACTGGGTGAGTGAAGAAAACACCATTGAGATAGGATGCTCTCTAACGTGAGAGATTAGTGTGTACCCTACCCACAATGAACATGGTACATGTTCCTTGCATGAATGCTTACAAGCAGCTATTGAAAATTAACTACAGTGATTCTCAGGAAAGAGGAAAACTATTTTTGTAAGTTTTGATGTCAGACATCACTGGTAAGCTGTGAAGGAATTTATTCTGGAACAGTGATCTTAGGTCATAAGTTATTCTTGATATTAATGCACTCCTGTAAAGGTTTTAGGTACAATCTCCTTGACTGATTTGCAAAACCTTCTATGTTCTGAATTGCCCTTTAAGTTAGTGGGTACTTGATGCTCAAAAGGACTATATATGGAACTGGAATGCATGTGTAAGACCAATACACTTAACATTCAATCCCACTGAATTGGCCCCATTGAAATGGCCAGTAAGACAGGACCATCTGTGTATCACTTATTAGGCACTGAGAGAGCTTGAAGCGTTTTTATTAAGTGTTTATCAAAGCATGATACAGACCATCTGCATCATATTATCACCTATTCTCCATTTGTGACCAAAAAGGTATACCTAATACCAAATGTATCTTTTTTTCTTTCAAAAATTTTAGAATGGCTAACATTTACATTTCTTCCGATCTCAGAGAACTGCTTTTTTATATACTTTTTCTAAATGCCTGTATGTTTCTTAAGTTTATATTCATCAGCAGGTGATAAAAACAGTCTGTACTTTCTCAGCTTATTTGCTTGTGCAAATACTTCTAGGTACCCATACAGAAGCTTTATTTTTGTCCTTACTATTTTGTTTTGCAAAAGCTACCATACAAGCACCACCTTAGATTCAGGAGAGAGTGCACGCGCGTATATATATATATATATATATATATACACACACACACACACACGTATAAAAACCCTGTACAAACCATGCTGATTACAGCTAAATTGTAAATAGCTCTTCCAGCAGGGAATTCCCCAACTCTGCATTACTCTGTACTACAAAAGTAGCAGATGAGTCAGGTTTCCCAGTAAACAGAACCAGAAAGCAACGGCAGTGAGAAAAAGCAACAGCCACAATGAGACTTGTCATGACAAGACTGTCGTTACCTTTTTTGTCTATGTGTATTAATGAAGGGTACCTCAGTTATTGAGTTATTACTTAAGGGACCAGAGGTAAATCAGGGAGGCTGCAACTGCTTTCCACGCGAGCATGTTCTGAGCTGTTAAGTCACTAAAATGCTCTAGTAGGGAGTTAAAGTTTCACGTATTGCATAATCAGAAAAAAAAAAGCTGGCACTGGCTGGTGAATTGTCTGGGGAATCTTCTGTCTGGGAGCTCATGACCCCTTTGTGGTTGTGCGATGCATCGCACAGCTGGGACACCAGGGACTGACCCTTCTGTACAGGTAGAAAGGTACTAGTAAGGCTATCTGAGAAACTGGGTTTTTGTTTGGCCACCGAGGTCTCTCTAGAAGAATAAAGTCAGGCAACAGAACTGATTTAGTTTCACCTGGCATTTTCTTCCAGTTTTCCTAGCTGAAGTAAAAACCTGAGTATGATTTGGAGTGAATGGAATATATCAGAAGAAATTATATCTTCCCCTCTCCTATACTAATGAGCAGATCAAAGGAGAAAAAGGGCTAGATGTGAAAAATCGTCTGGGAAACAGGAGAAACGTGCCCCTTTTATCCAATGGCCCAATGGTCATGGCATACACCCAGATCTTTACACTCTTGACATTCCCAGACTGTGCCCTTGCCACTAGGTGACACAGGTGGGACACAGAGCATCTCCTGCTTGCACTATTCTTCTCCACACAGTGCCATGGGGACTAAAATGCATCTGTGCCCCCTCCACCAGGTGTTTGGCCATTTACGCATGGCAGGACATCATCACGAAGAAAGATGGACATTTATTCACAACCCCAGGAAGATGCATGGGGTCTGTGCAAGGTGTACACAAAGCACACATGAGTAAGGGGCTCAATGAATGGAATTTGGATGCTAAATTGCCCCTGAATAAAATTGTACATCTCCTGATACAGTATTATACCAAGACTTTCAAGCACATAGGTGTAGCAAGACTTGGGAGATAATCCTGGAGTTGATTCATATTTTAAACCCATGACAACCCAAGAACTGAGGCAAAAGATATTATTAGGCTGGCACAAAAGGGGAACATGGAACTCTAAATATGGTGGCTGACAAATGTTTTTTAAAATACTAGTGGGAGGAGTTTCAGGGGAAAACAGTGAGACAGGGGTGAAGGTGCTTATTGAGTAACACCTGAGACAACAGCTGTATAAGGCAGTTGTGATAATTTTAGATAGGAAGGGCGGAAACCAGAGTGAAGGGAATAGGGGGAGAAGAGGCATTTACAGAAACACTACTATTTGAAGTGAGAGCTTGGACATAGGAGGGCATACCAATGCCTCAGTATTTCTGAATTATGTCTCCAATATATGTGTGCATTAGATCTGCCAGTCTGTCTCCTGTTGCCTGAAGCCCTGACCTATGGTTGATAATCATTATGTGGTGTTTTAAAATGTAGGAGTAAAGAGTTCATACTAAAATTGAAAAATAACCTGAATTCCTGCTTTTCTTACAGAAGAAGTGCAGAGAATTGTACTAATCGTAAAAATGAAATGGGAGGCTGCAGCCCTCCAAAGGCAACGTATGGTTTGTGTGCAGAAACTGCTTGTGTTTTGTTGAAGCTGGCTTTTAAACCAGTTTAGTTAAAATTAGTTGCTTCTGTTGATTCTGGTCAAGCAGTTCATCTGGTATAGCTCCAGCCATTAAAGAATCAGCTGCAACGGAGCCAGCATCAAACTGCTCGCAAACCAAAGTAAGAGCCGCTTCAATTTAAGGAAATTGTTTTTAAAACATGCCCTTAGTTAAGTGGTGCATGTCAATATTGATAACGCATAGCTGCTGGCTGCCTGCGCGGTGCTTCCCTGCCTGCACACTGGGCTTCCCTGCCCGCACACCGGGCTTCCCTGCCTGCAGCTGGTGACACCCCTCTGGCCCAGGTACTTGCTGGGGTACGTGCTCCTCCCATTGACCTGAGTGCTAATGAAGGTGGGATGGAGCAGCAGGCAGACCTCAGCAGGTCTCAACTTGGTGCTTTGGCAGCGAAGTGAATAAGACACTCATTTTGAATAAATTGGCTTTAAATCCTATTTATTTTTGGCCCTCCCTTTCTCTTAATAGCTTGTGACTCTTTTGAGGATCTGAGATTTCTGCAGAAAGCAGTGCTGTGGGGAAGTTTTCTTCATTTATCAGTCTATTTTACAATCTTTTGCTTCACTTTTAAGGCAGACAGATTGATGGAATAACTTCTGTACAGTGGTGCCACAGTTGTAGAAGTGCACGTTCTGTTACATTTTGGTGTGGTTTTGTTTTCACACACTGGCTATTTTTTTGTTGAAGTAACTCTTTTTTTCCTAATACCTCCAGCCACAAAGTAGTTTAATCTCAGCAGATGTCTTAAGCGTAGTTCAGCTGCATCAGCAGATATTCCGGCGATAGTATTGCTCCCTTGTGACTCTCAACAGGGATTTTATTTTTTTTATTTTTTATTTAAGTGCTGGCAACATGGTTTATTTATAACAAGGAACATATTTCAAGAGCATTTTCTATATTCATATCTATTTCTTCAATCTTTATCTCAGTAAGTAGAACTTCGTGTTCACATTTAGATTTTTCTTTTTTCCTCCCTCCCTGTACTTTCTACTCTTCAAACAGCAGCATGGTTAAGAAATGTTTGGTGAAAGTGCTGTTTGACCAGTATTATAGTCTAGAGCAGACTCAGCAGCACTATGCAAACATTTTCTTTACAGCATTAGTTCTTTCACCTACCAGATATATCAAGCTAAAAATTCGTAACACTACGGTTTTCCCCCATGTGTGTTTCAATCTTTCTGACATCTGGAAAAAGTGGTTTCTGACTTGGTCCTTCCTGCATAACTTCTGTTTAAACTCGATTCTCAAAAAAGATATAGTGTTTGCCTAGGGTTTGGGTGATTAAGACCATTTCTCCTTTTGCCTGGCAGTGCTACAACTCTTTGGTAGAAGGAGCCCCAAAAGAACTACTCTGGGAATTGTCACATATTATGATGTATGATCTTCTTTTTTCTTTTTAATTTTACCACAAGAAAAGAAGAAGCAGTCTCCCATCTGCACAAATCTCCTCAGCCCCACCGAAGGTCAAGGCTCGGAGCTGGTTAACCATTAAAATGAAAGGCCAAAATCCTGCAGAGTTCTCTCAGACTCTTGCAAAATTGCCGTCTCCTTCGGTAGATGCCTTGCTTGGTTGAATGTGGAGGGCCAAACCCTTAACAGATGAATAAAAAGGCTTTGTTGCAGGATGGCCCCTGAAAGTGGGACCAGAGCACTGCTAATTTAACTGCGGGGCTGTGGAAACAGCCGGCACCTTTTTGTCTACTTTGAAGGGAGATTTTTTTTTTCTTTTTAGTCAGAGCATTCTCACACTTGCAGACCCATTGGCTGGGCCTCATCTCCATTTCCTGCAGGTGCCACTCCTTAGCAGAAGCAGGGCACATATGTGCTCCCAGAAGACTGACTAGTCTTCACCATAAATTCAGATCCAGAAGAGCCACTTACATCATCAGTCAAGGAATTAGGATAGGACTTTATGCTGGAAGTTTTTGCTAGCAAAAAATGATCAGAGTGCAAGGCTTCTAGCTCCTGCACCTTAACCACAAGCAAAGGGGAAGCTGCTTGAGCTATATAAAATCTGACTCCAGGATAAGCTGTCTTGGAAGTGGTGGCTCTGTATTTCCAGTCCCTTTGGCTACAGGAAAGTGATTGCCCATAGTGCTAAACTCTTAGCAGAGTCCTTAGCATGGGTTTGGCTTGGGCCAGCTGTCACCATCTGCTCCTGAATGGTGGGTTCAGGGTTAGCGAAGGGGAGGAACAACTCCAAGTGAGGAGTTTGGTCATGGCCATCCCATTCTGGAGAGTAAGGGAAGTTAGTAATACAGATGTGGGCTGTTTGCAGGCTGCTGCCCTCAGTGCCAGAGGCTGGTCCTTGGCATGTTTAATTTACTACTGTCTTTACTAGTAGAGACTTCAGTGCCCCCTGCTTTTTCTGTTATGGATGTAGAACAGTACGAAAGAAGCAGCAATGAATGTCCCATAAATCTGCTTTACAGTCTTCCTCACTATCCATTGCTTGAAGGAATACTCATTTGCTTTGTTCATCTGGAGATGGAACGGTTTTAAAATGCTGGTCAAAAGAATAATGTTTTTCTCTTCCCACTCTCAGCACTAGATCCTGTCATGATTAACAAAGCCATTTAAAGAACTTTTTCCATTTCTCTTTTCCAGCTGCCCTACCTTGCCCTGACCTCAAATTAGTTAAATGAAATGGTGACCTTCCTGAATGTGCCTTCTCTTTCCACACTGTAATCCCAGGCTTTGTGTTGTCCAACTTAAAACATTGTTATAAGGACTAACTGTCCATCTCCAGCACTGCTTTCACACCATCCCATGGCAGCTCTGCTTTACAACCCCTGTCATTCATGACTGTCTCGCGTTTTCACAGGAGCACCACTGTGGATGATAAAAATGAGAAGAAAGAACTTCTCCTCCCCATTGTCTATAATCACAAAACACAGTCTGACCATTCAGCTTCAAAAATCTTCAGAGCAGAGTTGCTGAGCCCCATTTTCATTCCTGGTAGTGTTACTCCAGAATAAAACTTATGCAGTGGAGAAGATAATCAAACCTCTTTCCTTCATGCCCATTTCTAAAATATCTGGGATAGATCTGTTTATAAATAGTACAGAAATGTGCATTAGTTTATGTTCTCCTCATAACCTCTTTATGGTTACAGGGAAAGTTTGTTGGGGGAAAGGTGTGGTTACACGATCTCTTAACTAGCAGTTTGGGTTGTAGACGTAGCTACAGCAAGGTAGGGATTGCAGGTGTTGTCTTTCCTTAGCAAGGGACCTAGTCCTATCGTGACTCGCAGCACTGAGCTGGCTCTGCCCCGAGCCCCAGTGACGCCCATGCACAAGCTGTGCTTGGACTGTCAGCACATACCTCCCACCCTTGCAGTATCCTGACTCTTCTGGGAAGGACCACATGTACCTTCAAGGCTTCCCAGCCTGATAGTAACCACAAGGGCAGCTGTGACTAACGAGAAACCTGTGAGCTGCCTGCACCACAGGTAAAGTTGCCCTTGGGTGGCACTGTAAACCCAACCCAGAGATCAGGTGCCTCCTGCGGAGTAACACCGGGATTTCTGCAGCCTGGCAGGTTAGGTGTTCCTCCAGGTGAGTGATGAGGGCTCCTGGTTGTCTCAGCCTCAGACCTGCCCTTCAGGTCACTCATGCAGCAGCGCAGGTGGAGCCATTTGGGATGTCAAGATCATGATGTTTACTTCACCAGATTGAAGCTGTGAGAGTCTTAGCAATGGAGACAACTGAGCTGGAGATGGCAGCAGACTCTTATCATGAAAAAGGAAGCCTTTGGTTTCGAACTGTCTTTGAAAGTAGTCGGTTTCCAGAATGTCCAAGGTGCCTTTTCTGAATGGAGACACTGCTGTTTCAGATCCCCTTCGTGCCATCTTGATTACATAGGCCTGACACCCAAAGCCACGTTCACGCCAACCTATGCACAGAAAACCTTCTCTGACTCTGTGAAGCTCTCTCTGGAGTCTCAGAGTCTCTGTCTCAGCCTCCCTCTTTGACACTCTGTGCTTCATAGTATCTGGAGCCTGTTGAACTTTGGGGGTAATCAGTACCTTCACCTTGTCGCGGTGGTCCATCAGAGAAACAATCCGCTTTCCTTGTTCTTCTGAAAACAGCAGGGTAAATTTGCATTGTTAATATTTCACCAAGTACTGGTAAAATTGCCACATACCTGCGAGCCTCAAACAGATGGGTTATGTCTAAATTGAGATGTCTACATATATTTCTATATGTTGAATGTGGAAGTCTTATTCCCCCATTTCTAATGTTGGTCAGCAACTTTCCATTAAATAGGGAATGCAAGTATAACTCCTTTGAATTAAGAAAAGACACATTTAATTTATTTTTTTCCTTTGCTGGCGCCTCACATCTTTCACTTAGAAATTTATCAGATAATGTTCTCCATAAAATGATACAAAGGCAGGATAATTCCAGAAACAGGAGTTTCTCCAATTTTAAAAACAATTCGGCCTCCTTATGTGTCCAAATGTGTATGTAGTGGGAGAGGAAAAATTTAGTGAAGTGGCGTGTTACAACACAGTAACAAAGAATTTCAGCAAGTTGTATAATACTATATTTCCGTTCTTTCCTCTAGCATCCTTGCAAAGACGTGGCATTCATTTTAAAAATATGTTTAGCAACAAAATCCAGACCAATTAAATAAAGCTCAGCAGTTTCTGCCTAGCATCACAAGTAAAAGATGTTTTATAGTTTGTTTAACTGAGAAGACTTTAAAGTACAATAGTTGTTTGCAGGAAAATAAAAGAAATAAAAAGTTGCAAAGAAAAATTGTTCACATGATAATTTAAAAAAACCCCTAAATAATAATAATATCGATTTTTTTTTCTGCTGACAAAACAAGGTTCCAAAAGTTGTGCGTGAAAAGTTATTTCATTTGAAGACCTTATAGCCAAAAAACCACATGCTGCTCTGTATGCAGCCTAATAGCTGAGCTTCATAGGAGACTAGCTTTCCTAGAGAATCTTCACACCCTGATATCAATAGTTTGGTTGCTTCTAGCAAGCTAAAAGTGCAGCCACAGCGAAGAGTGAGTGTTAGAGCCCTGCATCAGCCGGCTGGTTGAGGTTTGTTCATAAGTGCTAGTGCCCTGGAAGAGGACAAAGTTTCTGGTGGGTGCAACAAAATCTCATGGTGCCATATAAGGTGGTTGGTACCTTGGTAGGTTTTAGGTGAATAAAATCTGTGATTCCCCAAACTCTCTCATCAGGTTCCTCATCTGGACGTCTCCTTTTTGGTCCTGGAAAACCTCTAGGTGCCAGCAGAACCCGGTAGTCTTTGTGCTGCTCTATGTTCCCAACTATCAGAGAAGTATTTCTCATGGTGACCCAAGGGGTGTAATTGCAGAGGTATGTTCCATGTACAGTGAACGTGAAACAGGAGTGTACTCACCATCTGCAGTCCTCGCATCGTTAAAAAACAAAACAGAACAAACAGCCCCAGTGCCTTTATGTATTAAGCTGTGAGTTAGGTGCTCTAAGGAGCGGGAAAGCTGGGTACACCACCCTCACCAGCCTGAGGGCATTCAAAACAACATTTACTACTGAACTGGGGAGTACCTTGAATCATGCCCTTGAAAATGAGGTTGTGTGGGAGGGCTCTTCCAACCCTTCCTACTGAAGTGGTGTTATAGTGTTGCAAATAGTGAAGGGTTCATATGGCTGGAATGAAAACCAAAAGGGAAGATGACTCAGGCTGCTCAGGGTCAGGGTATTCAACTGGTGTGGTGCACCCTGGGGCTGGTCTGCCCATAATTTTTTGTTCAAACAGATCCTGAATTAAAAAGACATAGTCGTGAGACCCTGACATATATTCTTCTGTCCAGGATGAAGCTTTTTCTGCTTTTGTTTTGTATATGCAGATGGGGGAGAATGGCTTTTGAAGACCAATTTAATGTCAGGAAGAGAAAAGAGGAGCGGACTTCAGACTAGAGGTGAGAATGGAGCCTGGTCCTCTGCTTCCCAAGTGAACGTGTAGTGACTAGGATATTTATTTATTTATTTTAAAATTATTTCCAATATACAATACTGAGATTACTAAAAGAGTAAACCCGGGCCTGCTTTTCTAGGTAACTTCAACAGACCCCATGGAGCACACTGCAAGTGCTGGGTAGCTGGAAGCACCTCCTGCATTTGGTGCAGAAGCTTTAAAGTGCGGCAGGAGTTCAGATGCATCACTGTGGCTCATGGTTTCTGTTGGTCACAGTAGAGTGCAAGGTTTGGGGTTTTCAGGGTACTTTTAGATAATTTTTCTGAAGCTACCACTATGCCCTATTTGAACCAATCTGGTCTTGGATTCTGTTCTGGTGACCAAGACCCCTGCAGACCCATTTTTGGCTCAGCCTGGCCTTTGAGCATCTGAGTAAATCCCACTGCTTAATACAATATGCCATGCCATCTACTTAACCAGCCAAGTGTCCAGTATTGTCACTGTTCGGTAACTAATGCATACAGTTTTGACTTCACACAATGCAGTGCAATACATTTGGCTCCACAATTTGAAAAGGGTCTGCCCTTTGTCTCTCTTTATCAGTATTATCTGACATTGAGTTATGAGCTGCTAATGACCCAGAGATAATGAAAGTCATGTCTCAGAGAGCTCACAGTCTGAAACACTGATGCAAGAAGACAGGACAACCACTCAAGAAATCCAGTGGGAAGAATAATCTGTGGCTTTGAGCATAATATATATTTTAATTACTATTTGTTTGGCACTCTGGTAGGGAATATGGAAGAAAAAAGCTTTTAGGAGAGTTTTCAATGGGCTGACAGCAGTGGTTTCATTTTCTTCAGCTGAATTCCCCTTTCCCCTTTAGTTTTTCTTCTCAGAGTACTGGCACTTTGATAAGTGTTGATGGAAAAGACTGTCTTTTATGCTTAATGTGGGCGTGAGTAGAGGGGAGAGTATATTGAAAGTGCTGCATGCAAGGGCCAGAAATGCCTGTGGTTCCCACACTGGAAGGAGCAGAAAAGCTCCCCCCAGGAGGCCCAGCAGTGTCAGAGGATGCAAAGCAAAGGGAAGGTGGGCTGTAGCCCAAGCTTCTGTCTTTTCCCCACTTCTGACTAATTTGGAGAGCCTAGCATGTAAATTAGGAGCTCAGTGGCCTGGGATTGCCTTTTGAAGAGGTTTCTTCACAACAAAGTCTTGCAGACTTTGCTTAGGCTGGTCTCCTGTTGGAGCCTGTTGGCCACTTATTCTTCTCAGCTGAAAGAATATAATGGTTCCTGTCCGAATTTTTCAAGATTTACACTATGATCTGGACAAGAATCTGGTGCAAGTATCCTGCAGATATGCCAAAAAAGGAGGCAGTTGTATCTGAACACATTAGTTATGCATATTACCCCAGAGAGGCAAGCCACTGTCTCCGCTTGCCACTTCAAAGGAGTAGAGTGGGTCTGTTAAGAGAAAAGCAAAATCCTCAAGATGCCTCAAGGGAGAATAATTGAGATTTCATTGATTTGTACAGACAGCAACAGAGACAGAAATCTCATGCTTGATTTTAACTTTATACAGCACCCTTTTCTCAAGCATGCTGTTGTATGCGAGTCTGAAATCTTCAGCTAAAATGCTGTAGCCCGGCAATGAGGCTCCATGATCTTCACAATATGCCTTTGTTTTTGTTTTTATAAGTCAAGAATATGCAGCTGATGAAAGACTGTCACAGATTCCCTGCAGAGCACTCCCAGTCTGAGTCTCTCTCTCATACCACCAGAATGAATCAGTCTGCAGATAGCAGTTTTTAGCAAAGATGCTTTATTACCAGGTCTGTAGCACCCGCTAGAATGAGGGAACTCATTACTTTTAGAAAATTATTCTCATGTTTGAAGTTCTTTTACAGCCCCAAACTGGACAAATAGCAAAGCTCCACATTTCTTTTTTAATGAGAATGAATGCACTGGATCTCTTTAATTACACAGAGGTAGAAATATATTAATTGCCAGAGGACAACTCTCCACCTTCAAGTAATAGTACAGATGGACTGGCCTGAGCTCCCAGTGGTAATAAAGCATCCTTGCATGTTGACTAACAGCCTTAGTGCCTGCTGTGATGAAAAGAACTGGTGGGTATTTCCAAACCTTCCCTATCATGAAGTACCATGAACAGGAACAAATGCTGTACACCTCTGGAATGCTTATTTTCTAATTATAAATAGCGTTTCTATAGAATCTTACTGATTTACACATGAAAAATAATTGCTTGGTCCATTTTCCTCTCTGCTTCCACACCATCAGCATTTTAGCAGCAGTTGTCTGGAGGATGGAGGCAGTATGCTATGTTTAAAATATGGTTACTTCCATTTTCTAGGGGTTTAAAGTATTATTTGTGGAGTCTAGGAGTTCGTGAGAACCATGGTTACTAAAAATTATGCTGAAACTGAAGGAGGGGAAGGTGATAATCAGAACAGCTTGGTTTTCAGGGAGATTGTGAATTAACTTATTCAGCTGGAGTTCCTTTCTACTCGACTGTTGTCTTTATCAGCTGCTGTCATTCCCTCATCTGTTACAAATGCCTAAACAAATTAAATGGAGAAAAACACTGGATGTCAAAAATATTGACTAGAATTCAAAGAGGTTGGGATCATCTGTAGTGCCTATGGCTCGAACAGGGAACCAGCAATTTTTTGTGACGGTAGCAAAAGCCTGAGCACAGAACCAGTTTTCTGGAGTTGAAAGGACTTGCAAAAGCATCAAAACTTTATTGTTAAAAGGAAGATTGTGCATCTGTGAACTGTACGTACATTCTTCTTCCTCTGACCACTGCATGAGTCTTCAAAGAGATCCTAGGTATTCCCTGGCCCTGATAATGTTTGGCCAAGGTAATTTAGTCAGTGGAGGGGAGTAATACTAACAACCATTTCTGCAATTCCGGGATTTTAACAGCTTGAATAGTGCATTAACTTATTGTTTTGAGCAGTTCCATGACAATTACACACCAGAAAGTGTTTGAAATTGTGTGAGCAAATTTCTGCTTTCTACTAGAGTTGCATCTTTTTGTGTACTTGTGTGATAGCAACAGTAGTACTTAGAGTAAGGAGATAATGTTATGGAGTCACATCATGGGTGTGTATGTCAGTCCTTTACTGTGAAGTTTCTGCAAAAGGTCTGTGAGATGTATGGTGAAAGAACATAAGGAACCACAATTATCTGACCTCCCCTATGCCCTGTCTTCTGCTCCTGAAGAGACGTGGGGCAGAATTTGTCACAGGGAAGCTACAGCACCATGGTAGGCTGGACTGTGGAAAAGTGTTTGACTCATGATCAACTGGTTGAGCATGTGTGTTCTGGCCAGCCAAACTGTGTCCATGTGGCCTTGGTCCCTACAAAGGTCTTGATGTCTCGTGGCCCACCAGCAAGCTAGACAAAGTTGTTGAAAGATATGGGTAGAAGAGAGAATAGAAGGGGCATAAGAATATCATGGTAGAGGACTGAGGGGTCCTGCAGTGAGGAGAAATGAGGGAACTGAGGTAATTGTGGTGGGGCTCTGGGTGATATGAGGATGAGTTCATTGTTGTGATTTGTTTGAGGGTTCAGTCAACCATGAAGCGCAAATCCAGTGGAAATCAGAATTAATTAGTGATGAAGGTCATAGAGTTACTTGTTGACAGTGTGTTGCATTCTTCTGTTTAGTTCCCTTTGCCTCATGGGGAAAGTGTTCTTCTTTTGAGAACTAGTTATATGAAAGGTCATCTTTTTGACCCCAAAATGTTTACGTAATGTCCTTAAATGACGGATTGCTCTGCATCTTAACTTAATGACAGTGGCACTTGAAAAATGTGGTGGTGATGTATGGATGAGAAAAACAAGGCTTAGATCCTGGTCTCATGCCAGGATCATGTTAGTCAGACTCTGGTGTATTCTGTTTTGTTGTGTTCAAGTACGTCCATGGGACCCATCAACATTGCACTCAGAGCACCTGATTTCTGCAGTCATATTGAACAGTTCATTGGCCTAACTCTGATCTAATAGTAGGATAAATCAGCAGTGATTTGATTTAAATTGACAGAGATAGAGCAATATATTTACCATGGTGATGTCAGAATCAGGTTCCTCAGATTTGATCTGGCTTCAGTGTGCTCATGCAATACTGAAAGAAGTGCTAGCTGTAAAACAAGAGGCTCTTTGCCCTTTTTTTTTTCTTTTTTTTTTCTTACCGTTTTTACAGCTGGCTCTGAAGAGTTGGAGTCTTGTGGGAAACACTGTAGACTTCAGGCCTTCATTTATCCCCAGGCCAGGAGCAATGTGAGTAGCTGAAATGTGAGCTTCTCTAGAGCTCTGTAAATGATCTCCCCTTGGTCCCAGAAGATCATCCTCTCAGGGGGTAAGGAACAGCTTGAATATAGCCTGGTTTTCTGAGCTGGCTTTAACACTTAGGACCAGTGGGCATTCTGTTGAAAGAGAGGATTTGCCCTTTTTTTACACTACACTTCATACTTTCTAAAACATGTCAGGTGTGGAAACACTTTCTGGCAGCACCTCAGCCATCCTAACCATCCCTTTCTGGCTTTAAATCTGGTGGTTCTGTTCAGTTGCAAAATTGTGCAGCTCTGGGCTTTTTGGGTTGCAACTCCGGGTATTTGTGATGGGGAGCATCCATTATGTTTTGCCACTCACCTCAGTTTCTGATGGTTTCTACTTATATTCACTGGTTTTTATCTTTAATCAGTTAAAGATTACTCTTCTGACTGTGGCCTAATCATTTAACAATTTTCTCATTTTGGGAGGGATACCACTGGCTGGAAATATCTGTCTTCTACAAAGAAACAGCCACAGCGCCTACCTTTTACTATATCTAACAATGTCTATATGTCAGATGTGAGTCAGAAGTAATTTCTCTATCTCTGGATGAACAGTGCTAGCATCTGACTCAGCAAAGAGCCCTTCATTGCTGTGCAGAGGTCCTCAGCACTGCCATCCTGTGACACTGGCGGGTTGTCTCATACAGCTTCAGTGGACAACTCAACTGAATCCAGGTCCAGGAGTCTTCTTAGGACTCCTCAAAGGAGAGCCTGCTCAGTGGGAGAGACTTCAGTTATGTTACAACCAATGGTTCTGTTTTAACCTTGAGAAAGTTATCTGTCCCATTTGGTAAGGCAAAAAAAAACCCAGTAAGTTTGACTATAACCTGATAACTCAGTTGTTTTAAGGCAATTTTGAGGTGAAAGGAGGGGGAAAAAAGCAATACACTTTCTAAAAGGAAAGATGGAAAAGTGAGGGAGAAAACTCTCAAACTAATTGCGCAGTGTCATGATACTACTCCTAGATAGGCACATTTGCCATTAAGTTGAGGGAAGGTTTTACCAGTAAAAGATACCACCATGCTTTCTTCCCCCTTCTGGCAGTAAATACTTAAAACTCACTTTCTCTTGTGATGTGGTAGTATGTAGTAGACTTTAGATAGGGCTGCTTTGTGTTGCCGCTTGCCTGAGAGCTGTTCTCCTGCCCTGACAAAAGCAATGTTTATGTCATGTTCTGGTTTGTAAACAAAATATTCTATTTCATGTTTAAAATGTGAAATGACATACCATAAGAGTTTGATTAAAGTAGTTGAAAAGACCAAGAATTGCGTGCATGGAGTTAGTTTTTCTTTGATATCAAAGACCCTTTGGCTTCAGCTTTTATGTCAGATGGGAGAACAACTTTGTAGATAAATGACTTCAGTCTCTGTCTGCCTCAAATAGCACATGTGATGTGAGAAGTGCTCAGAGGATTTTGGTATGGAGACTTTTTTTTTTTTTCATGCCAAGTTGATGTAAGAACACTATGAATCAGTTTATGTAGCATTTGGGCTGATACAGAACCAGGTGGGGTGCTTGTTTGAAGGCCTAAGTATTTTCAGCCATCCCAGAAAGCACATCTGTAGGTCACTAAAATGCATTCTGTCTTTCTAGATGGTTGTTGGGTCCTGATCTGTACTGAGAATTTCACGTGTGAGTAGTGATGACAATGCTAGCATTAAACACCTTATAAGTATGTAGCACTGCCTGAAATGTGTGTTCATCCCAGCTCCTTATGGTGTGCCACGTGCCATGTATTTCCCACAATGAGTTTCCACTAGCTCAAAAAGTAATTAATATATGGGTACTTGGGGCTGGAAGAAACAAACTCTACCCCAGGGTATTGCCATGAGCTTCTGGTGATCAATAAAGGGCATTGCCTGGCCAGTTTGATATAGTGAGTACTACCAACAGGATTAGAGGAATGAGCAGAGGAGTTTAATATTTTCTAACTGGTCTATTAGGATTCCTTGGACAAACTTCATTTAAACTCATATTTTTTCAGAATCGCGTTTTCAATATGGTTTCTAGTCTGAGAGTTGTCTCGAAGTAGCTATAATTAAGATGTGTATCTGTGGCCTGTACAATTTTTAAGAAGAGCAGGGGTAAATTATGTCCTTGTCTACATATGGATTATACCTAATTATTCAGTTTCAGATATGTGACTGAGAACGAAATATCTTAGCTTTCTTTTAAGATAATGAAAAACTAGATTGTAATTCATTTCATTCTTATACTACGCTCATGTCTGTAGGACTTGAGTGTCTCGTGGTATTACTATCAAAGTAATTTCTGTTGTATGTTTGCTCTTTCAGTTTCTTAGGGAAAGAAACAAACATAAGGAAAAGTTTTGAGTTTCAACTCTATGAAATGTGAGTTTTTACAGATGCACGTGCACAGACCCAATCTGATATATTTATATCTAAATTACTTAATGATCACACGTGTCATTGGAAGTAGATATGTGTGGTTCAGTTCCATCAACTGATACTCTGAAAATTTGTTTCAGGTTCTCTTATACTTCAAACTTAGTCATCTTACATGGGAGTGTAGCCAAGAGGTCTCATTGCTACATGATGTACTATGAAATCAACACACGGTGCAGACTAAACTAAAACTGGTGTTAGATAAACAGACCAAATCACAGAGTAAGTCTGGATGACCTGAATGGATGTGTCATATATTGCTATGAGTTATTGATGACCTTTCATAATTCACAAGTGGCTCAGGTTCCCTCTACCACTTCTGAGCTATGAGATCATTAATAATGTGTGCAAATAAATAACACATCTTGAGTCAGCTCATTGTATTTCCTATTGCTGTCTCTTTCCCTCCATGTATGGTATGTATGCATGTAATATTTATTTCAGAAACAGTGAAATTCCCACCAGCAGCTGTTGGGAAGAAAGATATATCTCATAGTTATATCATTGGAGAGCTATATTTCATAGCTGTGAGGTTATAGTCATAAAATATAGCCTTTTAATGTGTTAAGAAAAACTCCTGCAGTTATTTAAACTGATAGGACTATTGTATTCAAATTAACTGAACTTTACAGTACGGTCGCATCCACTGGGTCAAATTCTACCCTGACTTCTACACGCTGAACTCATTGGAAATCGCAAATGGCATCATCAGTCAGTACAAAACTGACTCTGCAAATCCTCTGGGTATGGTGGAATCACACCGGGGATGAATTGGTCCAGCAATTACGGTCTTTTGACCCTAAATGTGCTGTAGTCTCCATTATCATTTGCCAAGTCTTCTCTCTTTTAACTTGGAATAATGTGACTCTCAGCCAAAAGCGAAAATGAACCCAAGCCCATTGAAGTTAGAACTTTCTATTGGATTCAGTAGGCTTTGGATCAACTTCTAAGAGCAACTGCCATCTTGGAAAAAGTCTATGTGAAAATTGTCCTTGATTTTGCTATTAATGATCTTTGCCCTGAAGTTTCTTCATTCCCATATTTTTCCAATACTGTATTTAAACGTTGTTTTTCATTCCTCATTGTTCAAGCAGCTTTTGAGGTTTGTTCTCATCAGTGGGTTTCTTACTGTGCTAATAAGAAAAATATTGTAGTTTGTAATCTCTTCTTTCATCTTTGTGTTTATTATCTTTTCAGGATGTATGCAGTTCCATGGGTCAGTCATGCCAGTGGAAGAAGTTTTGTCATATCACTCAACCTTCCTGCTTGTAGCTGCACAGCGTTTTATTTCCGTTTCTGATAGGGTCTTCCTGGAAAATTCTGTAGTATTTGAACCAATAATATATATCTATGGGGGGAGTAAACTGAAGGCTATAATGTTTGTATCAATGCATATATGGCAGTGCCCTGGTAGTTCATTCATTGGTTCTTCAAAGCTATTTCAGCACATGGGCAGTAATCCAATGTGCCAGTAGACAAGTATAGCAGTGTTGTTAGTCAAACTGGTACCAGATTAGGAAACCTCTGTATTAACCTGATGTTTGTACCCACAAAGTTAGGTTTTCATACAGCAGAACCCTTACATAATATTATAAGAAGAGGATTCTTATTTAGACTATTTCTTCTTTTAAGGTATAAATTACACTGTGATTGTGCAATTAGTCAATTAAAGAAAAACTACCAGTGTGTTAAGAAATACATACCTAAGTGATTCTTCATTCTGACACCTTTACACATACTATATGATCATTCATTCTGGTCTGAATGGGAACATTTTTCTCCTTCCACTGAACATCTTCTCATGGAGGCTTTTTTGCTGAAAAGCAGTTTTCACAGTTCTCAGCACCAGGGCAAGGAAGCCCAGAAGTAAGGAGTCACTGCTGGTTTCTGTATGGCCCAACCTATTTAGCACAACCAGCTGTGCTTTGCTGCAACTTCTAAGGGATTAACTTAATTTAGCTCAAGATGGCTATCCAGTGCAAACTCTTGGAGGAGGATTTTGGACGAGAGAGATTGAGAGAGGGAAAGTGGTTGAATTCAAGATGTGTTGTCCCTAGAGACAGCATGGAAGGTCTGGATGGTGGTCCCCTCTCTGGAATGAATTGATGCTGGTGTTCATATCAACTATCTGAGATTATAGCTGAGCTATTTGAGATTATATAGAATAGAATCATAGAATTGTTTAGCTTGGAAAAGGCCCTTAAGATCATCAAGTCCCAACATTAACCTAGCACTGCCAAATCCACCACTAAACCATGTCCTTAAGCACCACCTCTACAAGTCTTTTAAATACCTTCAGGGATGGTGACTCCACCACTCCTATGGGCAGCCTGTTCCAATGCTTGACAACCTTTTCAGTGAATAAATTTTTCCTAATATCCAATCTAAACCTCCCCTGGTGCAACCTGAGGCCATTTCCTTTCATTCTATCACTTGCTACTTGGGAAAAGAGACCAACACCCTCCATGCTACAACCTCCTTTCAGGTAGTTGTAGACAGTGATCCAGTCTCCCCTCAGCCTCCTTTTCTCCAGGCTAAATAGCCCCAGCTCCATCAGCTGCTCCTCACAAGACTTGTGCTCCAGGCCCCTCACCAGCTTTGTCACCCTTTTCTGAACTTGGTCCAATACGTTAATGTCTTTCTTGTAGTGAGGGGCCCAAAACTGAACACAAGATTTGAGGTGAAGTCTCACAAGTGCTGAGTACAGGGGGATGATTAATTCCCTAGTTCTTCTGGCCACACTATTCCTGATACAAGCCAGGATACTGTTGGCCTATTTGACCACGTGGGCACACTGCTGGCTCATATTCAGCTGGCTGTCAATCAACACACCGAAGTCCTGTTCCTCCAGGCAGCTTTTCAGTTACTCTTCCCAGAGCCTGTAGTGCTGCCTGGGCGTTATTGTGACCCAGGTGTGGGAACCAGCACTTGGCCTTGTTGAACCTTATACAATTGGCTTCAGCCCATCAATCCAGCTGGTCCAGATCCCTCTGTAGAGCCTTCCTACCCTCAAGTAGATCAACACTCCCACCCAACTTGGTGTTGACTGTAAACTTACTGAGGGTGCACTCAATCCCCTCATCCAGATCATTGATAAAGAGATTAAACAGAACTGGCCCCAATACTGAGCCCTGGGGAACACCACTCATGAACAGCCACCATCTGAATTTAACTCCATTCAGCACAATTCTTTGGGCCCGGCCACGCAGACAGTTTTTTATGCAGTGAAGAGTATCCCCGTCCAAGCCATGAGCAGCCAGTTTCTCCAGAAGAATGCTGTGGGAAACAGTGTCAAAGGCTTTACTCAAGTCAACATCCACAGCCCTTCCCTCATCCACCAAGTGAGTCACCCTGTCATAGAAGGAGATCAGTTTAGTCAAGCAGAACCATATTCTGACTGTGCCTGATCACTTGGTTGTCTTGTATGTGCTGCATGATGGCACTCAGGATGATGTGTTCCATGACCTTCCCCGGCACCAAGGTCAGACTGACAGGCATGTTATTCCCTGGATCCTCCTTCTGGCCCTTCTTGTAGATGGGTGTCAAATTCGCTAACCTCCTGGGACCTCCCCAGGTAGCCAGGACTGCTGATAAATATTAATAATTGAAAATGGCTTGGTGAGCACCTCCACCACCTCCCTCAGAGCCCTTGGGTGGTTCCCATCTGGCCCATAGACTTGTGCATGTCTAAGTGTTATAGCAAGTTGTTAACCATTTCCCCTTAGATTATGGGGGCTTCATGCTGCTCCCTGTCCCTGTCCTCCATCTCAGGGGCTGTGTACATAGAGCACAAGTGGTCTTACTGTTAAAGACTGAGGCAAAGAAGGAATTAAGTGCCTCAGCTTTTCCCTCATCTTCTGTCACTATATTTCCTCCCTACATCCACTAAAGGATGGAGATTCTCCTTAGCCCTCCTTCTGTTGCTAATGTATTTATAGAAACATCTTTTACCGTCTTTTATGGCAGTAGCCAGATTAAGTTCTAGTTGGGCTTTGGCCCTTCTAGTTATCTCCTTGCATAACCTCACAACATCCTTGTAGTCCTCCTGAGTTGCATGCCCATTCTTCCGAAGGTCATAAACTCTCCTTGTTTTCCTGAGTTCCAGCCAAAGTTCTCCATTCAGTCAGGCCGGTGGTCTTCCCCGCTATCTCATCTTTCAGCACAGAGGGACAGCTGCTCCTGCACCTCTGAGATTTCCTTTTTGAAGAGTGACCAGCCTTCCTGGACTCCTTTGCCCTTCAGAGCTGCCTCCCAAGGGACTCTGTCAACCAGCCTCCTAAACAGGTCAAAGTCTGCTCTCCAGAAGTCCAAGGCAGCCATTCTGCTGACCATCCTCCTTACATCTCCAAGAATAGAAAACTCAATCATTTCATGATCACTATGCCCAAGGTGACCTCTGACTGTCACATCACCCACAAGTCCTTCTCTATTTACAAACAACAGGATGAGTGGGGCACCTTCCCTAGTTGGCTCGCTGACCAGCTGTGTCAGGAATTTGTCTTCCACACACTCCAGGAACCTCCTAGACTCTTTCGTCTCTGTTGTGTTCTATTTCCAGCAGGCATCTGGTAAGTTGAAGTCCCCCACAAGAACAAGAGCAAGTGATCATGAGACTTCTCCCAGACGCTTATGGAATATTTTGTCTGCCTCTTCATCTTGGCTGGGTGGTCTGTAACAGACTCCCACCATGATATCTGCCTTGTTTGCTGTCCAATTTCAGTGCATTCACTGAAGATCCACTTTCCACATGTCCCAAAGTGATCAGGAAACCTGATACTTCCCAGAACTGCTACTGAAATCACTGCCACTGTTAGATCATACTGGCTACATTCTTCAAATTGAAGTGTCCTTCACTTTAAATATGATTTTTGGGGGCTGCCCAAAATCTGAGTCATTTTTTCGCAGACAGTTTTTCAAAAATTGTTGCCTCTATGTTAGCAGATACCTGTCTTTCTGCTACATAAGCTGAGAATTCTGTTAGCTGTACTAACTGCACAGAGTAAATCACCTTTTGGCCCCTGAATGCAGAAACCTTTCCACTCTAGCCATGGAGTAATTGATGGAGTAACACAGGAAATCTTGCATTCTTGCTGTCTGGCAAAATCATAAATACAAATGTATTATTTGTTAATGGACTTTGGAGAGGTAACTTAAATCTGGTAAACATATGAGAGCAGCAGCCACCTTTAGTTTGTTCAGACAGTAGAGGAAAATATAGCTTTAAAAATTAATCTAAATATCTTCCTACATGAAATGAAAAAATGTTTCTAATCCATCTAAGGAAATACAATAAATACCTTTTGTTCAGGCTGATCAGCTACAGTACTACCCAAAGGGGTCCTGGTCAAACTTCCACCAGTGGAAATCAATGGGGAGACTTTCCATCAACTCTAATAGGGTTTGTTGTGTTACTCAGTGCTGATTTGAGAATAATGGGGCAGCTGGCAACCCAGAGCTACTCTCATTCAATAGAATAAGGAGCAGATTTACTCATTGTAGGAGTGCATAGATAACTTGTTTCTGAAAAGTTTGAATAAGAAACTAAAAACTTACTCATGGCCTTTTTTATGTGAATGGGGGAAATACTATCGGCATTAGCAGGTGCAGGACGGAGGCTTTAAAACCAACAGAGAGAGATGGTTGGGTAAATGGGCAGACAGGAACCTCACCAAGTTCAACAATGTGAAGTGCAAAGTCCTGCACTTGAGGAGCAGCAATCCCAGCTGGAAAGCAGCCTGGCAGAAATTCGCCTGGGGGTGCAAGTGAACAACAAGTTGACCATTAGCCAATGATGTGCCCCTGTGGCAAAGAAAGCAGATGGGATCATGGGCTGCATTAGACAAAGTGTTGCCTGCAGGTCAAGGGAGGTGATCCTTCCCTTCTGCTCAGCACTGGTGAGACCATACCTGGAGTGATGTGTCCAGTTCTGGGCTCCTCAGCACAAGAGAGATATGGAAATACTGCAGAGAGTTCAACAAAGAACCATAAACATGTTTAAGGGATCTGAGCACCTCTCTTATGAAGAAAGACTGGGAGAGCTGGAACTGTTCAGCCTAGAGAAAAGATTGTTAAGGAGGATCTCTTCAATGTATATGAACACCTGAAAGGCAAAGAGGAAGGAGCCAGGCTCTTTTCAGTGGTGCCCAGTGACAGGACCAGAGGCAACGGACACAAACTGAAACACAGGAGATTCCCTCTGAACATCAGGAAACACCTTTTACTGTGAGGGTGACCAAACACTGGAACAGGTTGCCCAGGGAGGTTGTGGAGTGTCCATCCTTGGAGGTATTATAAAGCTGACTGAACACAGTCTGGGGCAGCCTGCTATAGATGGTCCTTCTTGAGCAGGCAGGTTTGGACCAGATGAGCTCCAGAGATCCCTTCCAGCCTCAACCATTCTGTGATTCTGAGATGAGTGGAAGACAATTAAGTTACAGCAGATTGTAGCTGTCCTCAAAATGGAGACCGTGAAGAGCACTTGTTACCTCAACAGAGATTATTCTGTTGATTGTGACTTCAAATCACAATGGGACAGCAATGGTAATAAAATATACGCCAGAGGTGGAGGGCAAGAAAACCTAGCCAAGACTACTCAGAAACTGTTATATTCAGAAACTATTTGTTATTGGTGTGAAATAAGTGTAAATGGATGAACTTGTGGATGGTGTGAATTAGTCACTGAGGTTAAAGAGAACTGAGGTAAAAGAAAATTAAAATTTTGTGTCTCTTTTTCTTTTTTCTTTTTGAAAAGAAATGTTTCTTTCTACATCAAGGAAGTAAATAAAATCCTTATCCTTGATTTTAATGAATACATGCAAGATACACCATCGAGGAAAAAATTTATGAATTGAGAACACGCACACAATTCGTTACAATTTGAGACCAAGAAAATGAACACCTTTGTAAAATGTTTCACTAAAAAAAAAGTTGATAATTTCGCAGAATTCCATCATACAGTTACTTAAGGCTAAAGACAAAACAGTTAGGAAGTATGAACTATGTCTTAGCAGCTAACAGACTTACCAAACCATGGGCAGTTACTTTTTAAGAGATGAGAGCACTGGGAAATGACTGGAACAAGAACAGAAGCACACCAGTAATCCTTAAAAAAGGGAATATTCTTAGCAATTACTAGTTTTTAAGGTACTTTAATCCAAAACACATCTGGTAAGGAAAGTAATCTTTGAACATCTAGAAGACAATAAAATCATGATCAATAAGCAGCATTGATTTGTCAAGACTAACTGTTGCCAGACAAACCACTTTTATAGCCTACAGTAATTAGTTTTATTATTATTTTTTTATTATTATTTTTAGTTTTATTATTATTTTATTTATTATTATTATCTCCTATGTGTTTCCATTTGAATTAAATTAATTCAGTGGAAAGGATTCGCATTCTTTTCCTTATATTATTATCTGCTGATAGAATTACTGAGTGTTGACATTACACAGTGACATGTTTGTTAGTACTCATTACTAAAAATATTTTAGTATATAGAATAGAAAAGAACAGTCTTTTACAAACTAAAAGACAAGATATAAGATTTAAATGCAGAAAATCAAGGAGAAGATGAAAGGCCAGTGACACGATACTGGCCAGACTGATAAGCAATGGTTTTGATGGAAGTGATGTGAATCTGTTCATTATTAATTCAGTCAAGATACGCTTCTGCTCTCAGGTCAATGTTGGTCAGAGGTTACTCTCAAGATGAGATTCTTCAACCATTTGATGCATGAGTATTCAGTCATATCTTGGACATTACTTCAGCCCAAGGTCTGGAGCTCCCTAGAGAAAAGTCCAAGTATAGTCACCACATCATGATGACATGATGTAATCATAGAGAGTAATTCAGATTACAAGGATGCTCTAGTCCAATTCCCCCCCCAAAAAGAGGACAATTTAGAGTTACGTTAGGTTGCTTCGAGTCTTAACAACACTTTATTCAAGCCCACAAAGCAATACAGGTGGAAAGGATGTTGATTGTGCTGTCTCCGATATACCTGAGAAACTCTCTTCGTTGCTCAGGTAGATACAAGTTTAGATTCCCAGGTTCTCCCATAAAACCCATGTTTTTTTGATATGAAGCAGTTGCTTTTTTGGCAGCACTGATAGGAACATCACAAGAAGAAACTGTTGTCATTGTGCTGCAAGTGTAGCTAAGCACAAAGAAGGAAGGGCCTGATTCATCTACCTGGATGTTTGTGAGGAAATAATCACAAATATTTGCTACTGGAAACTCATGTGTCCAGACTTGCATACAGGTTATATGCAGTATTACTGTTCCCATGCTACAGTTTGTAGTGAGAATATGTGGCAATTATGAAAGTGAAATTTGCCTTTTCTGCAACGTGTGCAACATTTATTTAAAGTGAATTGTTGCAGGGAACATCTTTGCCAAGAAACTTTTTCAGGAGATAATTTAAGGAAAATGAGCACCAAAGAATGGAAATTATGGGATTGAATTAGCTTAATTCAAATGGAAAATGTCTTCATGGTTTCTACCCAGCAGGTAAGGCATATGTTTATTACATTAGAGAAATTACAGAGCTAGTTAAATTATTTCACTATTTTTGACATTCTGAAGATCTTTCCATTCCTTGTGATCTGAAATTGATACTTTTTCTGCTTATTTTACAATGTATTTCCACAGATTTTTGCCAGCATTTTTATGAAATCACTTTAGAAAATTAATGTTTACTAATTATCTCTTTTCCTCCTGAAAGTAGGGAAAATAATGAAAGCAACAATGTTAAAATAGATTTTCAAAACATTGACATATGCTGCCGCCAAAGTTTTAATAGGAAGTACCGATACTGCTTGAAACATTCCCCTCATAAAGGTATAAGTTATTTTTTCAACAACATAATGGCAAAAGATTTACTGAGAGCTATCATAAATCATGGAATTATGGAAAAATTCAGGATAGAGGGGACCTCCGGTGGTCTGTAATTCAGCCTTCAGCTCAAAGCTAGGCTAGCTTTGAAGTTAGATCAGGTTGCTTAGCATCTTGTCCAGTAGCATTTTGAGTATCTCCAGCGATGGAGATGTCACAGCTTCTGTGGGCAACTTGTGCTAGTGCTCAAACACCATTATGGTAAAACTTTTTCCTGACTTTTGATCAGGGCCTGAAACAGGACACGCTGTTCCAGATGTACCTTCACAAGTAGAGAGAAATAACTACTTTACTCATCCTGCTGCCTACACTTCTGTTAATGCAGCTTGGTATGTGCTTCGCCGTCATTCCCACAAGCTCACAGGGTTAAGTCGAGCTCAGCAGGGTCCTTATCTGCAGAGCTGCTCCCCAGCCAGTTGGCCCCCAGCCTGTACTGACACAGGGGGTAAGTCCTCCCCAGGTGCAGGACTTCACATTCACCTTTGGTGCATTTCATGAAGTTCCTTCTGGCCCATTACTCTAGCTGGTTTGTGTCCCCCAGGTGACATTCAATATATCAACCAGTCCTGCCAGTTTGGCATCATCAGGAGCCTTGCTGAGGGCTCATTATGTCCCATTGTCCAGGTTACTGTCGAGTTTACCGTTTGTTAATCTGTGCTGGTTGCTCGCTGTTACTGTCTTTTCCCTTCATGTGCAGTGAAATGACTTGCATGAGGACTTGCTTCATAATTTTCCCAAGAACTGAGGGAAGACTGACTGTCTTTTATTTGGCTGGATCCTCTTCCTCACTTGTTTAAAAAAAATATTTTTTTTCTCTTACTGCAGATCCAAAGAGGCAGTCCTGCCTGAAGACATATCTGTGAAGACTTTTGGTTAGAGGAATCATAGATCATTGAGTAAATAATCAAGTCTGTCCTGTCCAACCTAAAAATATTCTTTTTCCTTGGGAGAAGGGGGCCTTCATGGGAGACAGCTCTTCGATGTCCCCAGGCATGTCAATGTTGTCTATTAATCATGAGTCTTTCCTGAATACCACATCCTGGCTTCTCTGTTTGCATGCAAGCATATGCTCATGTGTAGGCACAGGCTGAGTTTTGGAGTTGTTTATGAGAGCCTAAACACGTCTGGTGCCTTTGCACAGGACAAAGATCTTGTTCATTGACGCAGACTGGGCAGAGGAAGGACTCAACCATTCTTGCGAGGTCTGCTGGCCCATGCTGCAAGTACAGCTATACCTCAGCGCTTCATCTAAGCTTCAAACTTAGGCCACATTTGAAGAAATATCCAGTGATAAAGACAGAAGCGATGTGGGTGATGGGGTCCCACCCCCTGCGAGAGGGGAAGATGGGTGGTTTCTTGTTCCTCTCTAGTTCAGGGGAGCATGATGGGCTTGCTCTGTTCCATGGTTTTGTAACTGGAGTTGAAGAGAAGGTTATAGGATTAGTTGGGCTTTGCTTATTTCATGTATTCACTGAAAGAAATGCTAAAATAACAACTATTGGTTCTAGTAAAAGAAGGCATGTCTTTAGCTTCCTCAGAGACTCTAGGTGACTATAGGCAAAATCTGTGAAGAGGGGTTAGCAATCAGGCTATAAAAAGTTTCAGCTCTAGCTTTATTCAACACTTCCCTATGGCCGAGGACACTCTCACAGCAATCTCAGCCAGTTTGAAGGACAAGATCAATGAACCGTTCAGACAAAAAATATTTTATATTCTCAAATCATAATTGCAGCTACTCCTCTTTTCCTTAAAAGATCATCCAGAAATGAAGGGGACTTTCTCTGCCATGACATCCCATCTGGGCGTTGGAAACTCCTGTTCCCCTGTGAAAACAAAGGTGGAGGAGTGCTAGCTCCTAACACTCTGCTGACGGCAGGACTCAGACTCACAGCTCCCAAAGGAGCCAGTGCAGAAAGTGGCATTACCTCATATGTCACTCTGATATTTTAAAATGGTTGTATAATTACTTTGACTGTTACACTCGGACTGGGTGATAGGACTATGAAGGCTGAAATTTGTTGCCAAAATTGTTTGGATTTTGTCTGGTTTTTTCCCCCTTTTTTTCTTGTATTCCACATGTAGCCTGGGATACACAGCTACCCGAGATGTTACACTGGGAGGGAAAGTGTGATACAGGGGAAATAGGTGATTCCAGACTCACACACACTTTTCTCTGTTGCTCAAAGTTTAAAGAAAAGGCATGCAGCCACCTGACTTCCATTACGATGACAGGCCTCATGAAGCATGCACGTACATCACTGGTGGGTATTTTGGCACAAGGCAGCAATCTCCTAACCGTGGTGCCATCATAGGAGGAAAGACAAAACCTTACTCAAACACACCCGGTGCCTGAGGCCAGCTCCTACAAGATAGGTCACTGCCAGAAGCAGCAGCAAATGTTACGATGTTGAGCACCCCTCTGCCCTCTTTGAGGCAATGCCTGCCAGTCTGTCCCTGAGAAGGCACTTTTTGGAGCACAGCAATCCCCACCATGTCCCTGAAGATTGAGTTCTGTGGTTGGGGGGACACAGGGACTTGGTCCTGCCTGACCTCTACAAGCTTGATACCTGTCCAGGGCATGCAGTACTCTCATGGAATGATGGCCTGAAAATCAAGATATAAAGAGTCTACCCCATGAAAAGTAAAATCAGTTCAGTGCAGAGTAGATGTCTTTGCCTTTGAAAGGAACAAGGAGAAAAAGAAGTTTTTGTTACCTTTATAATAGATATTTACATTCAGCCTTTAGACCGTGACATACGTTATCTGATCCAGACTAAACTGCTGTTGGTTTTGGGACCTCACAGGACCATGGTTAAGATGAGCACCATTTGCAGCATGTGAAGATCTACTGAGTGGTCTGAGCTTTTACACAGATTTTGTAAGGCAGAGATGAAAAATTAGTTTAAAGAAATGCATTTCTCATAGCGACATAGAAAGCCCTTTAAGTGTGGACTGTGCTCCACACAGAAAAGAGACCACATTAAAAAGACATTTAAACCCCCAAAGGTCTTTTTGACTTCTGACTTCAAAAGACTTGCCTCGCAGAACTGTACCCGCAGTAGCTGCCTCCTGATCATATGGTTAGGCATGAGGGAAACTCAGCTGATTTCTCCCTCAGCTATACAATGAAGCATGTTACAAAATGTAAAATTGGAAAATTATGTTGTGTTCTTAATCTTTCTATGACAAACAAATAGTTTCATTACTTTCCACTATATGCACTAGAAATGCAGACAGTGATGTAAGAAATTAATTTGGAAGCTAGAAGTTAGTGAGGTTATGTTTTCAATCTTTTTCCAGGGATGTGGGGACAAATTAGGCCTCCTTGCTGCCTTATCCAAAGTGAAAAGACAACTGGTCCTCTCAAGCACTCTGATGACTGCAGTTCAGTGATGTGGTCCCTGACAAGGACCCAGCTAGGCAGAAGATGCCAGAGAGAAGCCTGGGATAATTTGGAAACAACCAGTCTATCTCATCCAGACAGCATCTAAAATGGAAATGGAAGAAATGAGGGCAGCGAGCCTGGATTGTGTAAATAACCAATTAGTATGTTTGATGGCTGATCTGAAAAGCAATTGAAATAAATAACTGAAATGTAGACCATGTTCTACTCTCCCAACATCAGGATTTTTTCCTTGTCAAAGTCAAAAGAAGTTAAAACAAAACTTAGGGGTAAAAAGTCACAGAAAGTTTTCTTCTTGGAATTCTGAAGTAAAAGCCAAGAAAATGAAATGCTAGATTCGTAAAGGTGGCAGCAACTTGGCAATCTCTTTAACTCGAAAGGCAAGTCCTCTGCCCAGGTTGCAAGGCAACATGGGGTGTGCTGATGCAGGCAGCTCTGCCAGCTGCGTGCCCTGCCTGGGACTGCCTCCTGTGCATTGCTCATCCTCACCTCCTGGCATTGCTCTCCTCCTTGGAACATCTTCAGTCTAATACCTAGGCAGAGTCAGGCAGAGCACTGGGAAAAACTGAGAGGGATCAATACTGGTTAAGTTCCTGTTGTCCTCCAAAGGAGTAGAAGACTTCAGTTTAAGTTAGTTCTTTTAATCAGAAAGGACACTTGGTTTGCAGAAACTGCAGCACCATTCACCAGAACCCATGACAGCAGAAACATGTCAGCATGAACTAATGGTCAGTGCAGGTTTTTGAGATGTGCGTACAGCTCCTCAAGCCAGAGGAAAAAATCAAACTTGTGTCTTTCATTTTTCAGCTGAGGGAGTTAATACTGTGCTATTGGGTAGAAGGTTAACTACCACCAATGTACCTTTATTTACATGACTTTTATTATAAGTACCCAGAAAGTTAAATATTTCAAAACTCTGAAGGACTTACATTTAGAAGGTGTCTAAACAAACTGCTTCTGACAGTTAAAAACCCCTAGTCTTCATTTGTTTTGGTGAAAACTGTTTATTGAATTGGGTCAAACTTCAGAAAGTCATCAGCCGCTCTTTTATAGCGAGGTTTTTTTTGGTCACTAATGATTTACCAAAAGAAATGTGTTATCTTCTTCCCAGGAGGCATATAATTCATTTGAGAGTTCATGGTAGATTTTCCTTTCTTCCTTTCTCTCCTCTACAGTGGATTTGAGCTTCCCCAGGATACAGGTTGCTGAGTTTGCACTGCCTGTTATTTGGGATTTCAAAGCGGGAGATTTCTCGCCTCCTCCTTTGGACGGGAGCAGTGGACCATCTTTTTTGCTCTGCCTCACCCGCGGGAGGGGGCTGCTGCCGGCACCCATGGGCTGCGAGCACAGAGAGGCCAGCAGTTAAGGGAACCTGAAATCGCGGTTGGCTGCAAAATCAGTGCCAAGTAGGTGCCTTGCCTGACTTTGCGCCCAGTGTTTGGGCAAATTTGAAAGCAGGCAAAGGGCATTTTAGTTACCCATGTTGGATTTACACCATCCTCAAGCATGGCTAGGTGGTTGACTGAATCCATTCAGATCTGCAGCTGCTACCCAGAGGAGCTCGTAAATGTAGTTTTAGAGAGGAGGGCTGAGAAAATACAAAGTGAGGTGCTCAGACACTCAGCCCTTGTGGTGCTCCTTCAAAATTGCCCAGCCGTTTGCTTAAATTAACCTCTTCTGCGTGACACTGCAGACTTTCATGCCACAGTGTCGACATAAACACAGGAGTGTATTTTCCTGGGAGAGTTTGCAATGGCAGTGAATTCAAGACAGAGCAAGTGGTGAAAAGATTCCTGGGAATCTTCCCTCACAGCTGCAGCAGAGGCCAGCCCAGGTGAGGGGTAAGCAGAGGGAAGACAGTGTGAGCATCACATGGAGTGCTGGAAAGCCCTGGGAAAAGCACCATCTCCTGACAAGGGGAGCTTCTCCATGTCCCGGTCTTGGCCTGCTTAGCACAAGGGCAGGAATCTTGCTGGTTACATGCTGAGCACTGTATGGGAGCCCAGTTACATTAGCTCAGAATTGTTCAGCTGTTAATTGCGGAAATCCTCCTGGGAAAGTGGGTGGTTAGCTTTAAAATCATCTTCATCCAGCAGAGCAAGGCTTTGGTTCAGTTTTGTTAGTGTGGAACACTCCCATAACTTTAAATCATATCAGGATTTGATTGTGTTTAAATATATGTAGTGAACATTTAAGTCCTGTGCAAACAAAGACTAGACAGGGGCCAAGACAAGCTGACGCATGAGCAGCCATGTTGTTCCCTCTTCAGTCCAAGAACTGGATTCTTTCACAAAACCTTCTGCATGGCAGTGATAAAAAGATGAATATTTGACATAGTTGTAAGATAACACTCCAACGCCCTGGTAAACATAAGTGAATTAGTGGTTATGAAAGAGAACCCATGACATGGTTGCTTGCAATAATGACGGGTTGAATGTGGTGCCCCAGAAGGCACCTTCCAGCCTGATGTTATCATTCACTGGTACAGATTCATGGGGAGATGTTCAGTAGGATTTAAATTACTGTTTTGTTTATAGAAAATCTCACCTAGCCTTGCTATATAATGCACTTTATATATTGGAGCTATGCTTGAAAAAATAGGTCTGGATGATACTATCTCTTTCTTTCCCATCAGACCTGTTGTCTATTTGCACTGGATTAGTAATCGCTCAAAGGTTGGTGCGGCTACTGATGGAACAAGCAGTGCCTAATGCCCGGCCCTCGGCTCTGCTGAGCATCTGGGAAGCACCGCTGCAGCTCGGTGGTGGTGGAGCAGCCGCTGGTGCTGGTGGACTTGCCTGCTGAGCTTGGGGGCCCGCCAGAGAAGTCATGCTGGTGTTCATGGGGATGCCAGAGACTAACTGCATAGTCAGGAAAACTGCAGAGACTTTGAATCTCTGCAGGCTGTAGCTCATACGATATTAATAAAAAGCTCAGACAGGAGAGTTTACCAGCATAAGTCCAATTTAAAAAATGAAATAGATGGAATTTCAGTATCCTCTGCAAACTGGCATATCAGACTTTTACAGCAGCTTTCAGAGTCCTTGTCCCTCCTGCAGCATAGCTGGTTCTTATTCCCTGAACTTGATTTGTTAGCATGTCTGCTGTGAAAAGGTCTGTTTCTTATTTTTTTTTTGAGTTATACCTTAAAAGTGTCTTTTTTTGGCTACTTATGTTCTTGTTTCTGTAGAACAGCAGCCAAGCAGGGGCCCAAGTACTCATTCCTGGCCCTCAGATTTATTCCCATCTCTTTGATGGGTTGAGTCTGGTGCTGCCTGTATCACAGAGCACCTGGATGGGCTGATTGCAGACGTCCACTGGCACTGCAGTCTCAGCTGTGGAAACAATTTTACTGGCAGTGGAAGCCCAGTTTCATTGGGGAGGGGCCCATATTTCTCGTTCAAAGCGTGTGAAGCCTCATCAGAGCTCTGTTATCAGATCTGCCGGAATTTTTTTTCCCTCACTCTCTTCTTCGTCCACCTTCTCTCACTCCTCTAAATCTTCAACTGCTTCTTCTCAAAGTCCCTAATGTATCTTTTCTGGTTTCTTTGTTTGTAATGTCTCCCCTCATTTTTTCTTCACCCATTAGTTCTTCCTTCACTGCACTTCCCCACCACCTCCTCCATTTTCTCTGCCCCTCCTCTTCATTTCTCAGGAGCCTCCTGTTTTTCTTCCTGTGTCCCCACTTTTATCCCTTCTCCACAAGTTCCATAAATGTCAATTCCAGTAATGGGATGTATCTCTTGAAAAGACGGCTCTCTCGGAACTCAGAGATGCTGCGAGATGCAGGTCTGGATGGCATCACTGCTGTTAATATTCTATTAGCAAGTGATGCTGTGCACCCACAGTGCCAAGTGTTGTGTAGCTGGACAGTAAAGGACAGCTTGTACTCCAAAAGTCCTCACATGCTTCACAGGCAAAAAGGGATTCCAGCCACATAGAAAACTGAGGCTTATGGAAAATAAGGATAATTTCATTCAGCTGTTTAGACGCATAAAGTTACAAATACATATTTTGTCCCCAGCCCGACGTCCTTATGCACATTAACTGTCTAATTCCATTTAACCTATTGATTTTACTGGGATGTAGGGATGACACCCATGTAGAAACCATGGAAGTCTTTGCTCATGGTGACCACATCAAGGCCACACAGAGAGTTCAAGACCATCCATTTCTCTCTACAGTCTCATGGGGTGAATGAAAGCTCAGCATAATTTAAGGCAAGGAGAGAGAATAGGGGAGGAAAGACAATGAAAATGTATAAACTGTGCTCATCATGCTGTATCTGACTCTGGCTCAAGGGCTGGGACTCAAAAGCCTATTTTCCTGAGGCTCATCTAGAGTGGAGAACTGCAGCATGGTCCTCGTATTCTGTGATATTCCGGTACAGTGTTCACGAAATGCTGTTTCAGCTTCACAGATGTATTAAGATAGAAAACTGTGAAGATCAAAGCATAAATATAATCATTTAGACTCCTTTGTGTCAGGCTGATGTTTAGACTCTAGGTTTAATGCCATCTCCCAGTTAGCAGGTTTTTGTGTGCCACAGGCCTTTCTATCAACATATCGTTGCATTGTTTCCTGTCACTTGGAGGTCAGTTGGTTATTGGCCAAGGGGTAAGTGGACCTGGTAAGTTTGAAAAGCAGTGAAATGGTTAATTTGATAACATTTAACTTACCATTCATGATATGCAGAGGTAGCATGCTCAGGAGTTGAGTGGGGCATGGTGGTCTCCCTCAGCTATCATTTCGGGATGCCTGCAGAACCAGGAAGACTGTGTATCGGTTTACAATCAGCTTGGTAATCTTATATGAAGCCTGTTTGTGTCTCTTGTGCTGAAGGCTGAATGTAAAACGAACATTGTTAGCCAAGAAAGCAAATAAAGGGAACTGTTTCCCAAGGCATTTTACTCTGTTTATTCAACGCCTGTGAACAAACCCCTTTCCACATCCTCTGAACCTACTGGCCACTTTAGATAGCTCCATTTCCTGCTGGGTGAGTTTTTTCTAAAACGTTTATTCAGCTCCAGGAAATGATGATTTCCTGAATATTCTGAAACTTCATATTTTTGTTGTATTCCTGTTTATTTAATAGTCTTACTTATTGTGCAAGTGTTCAATGCACAGCAACACCCCTTGCGATGTAACCGCAAGGAAGGAGTGTAACTAGATGCAGTACATCAAAAACCAGTTTAAGTGAAACTAAATCTGTTTTTGCTAATTTATACACTAGTGTATTTCCATTAGCATGAGCTGTTACTCTCTATTTATACTGGCCTTAATGAGTTCAGAAATAGGCTTTTAAATTTATCCTGCTTTTTAAGGAAAACTGCCTAAAAATTCAAGCTAATGAAGGAGAATTAATGAACTTAAAGGTCAAGATTTTTATAATTCACAGTTTACATTAGTGTCTTTCAGTTTTCTTTAAGCAGCAAACCAACAGAAGGGAGTATATGTTTTCCTCACCCTGCACGGGGACTAAAATTGAGCTATGCTTATTTTGTGAAGTTGAAGTTAACCTGCAGCCAGCACTCCAGCCTGATGTGGATTTCACTAAAGACAGTGAAATTTGTGCACAATCTTAATGAAAAGGCTGTAATACCTTTTGCACAAGGATGGGAACCAGGAGTAACTATGTTGAAATCAGAAGAGCTTCTCTAAGGTAAATTAAATGCGAGATCCAGGAATTACATAGCCTTTCCATTAACCCTGGACACTTGCGCCTGCTGTGCTTTCTTTTTCTCCCTTCATGTCTACTCATTCTTAACCTTTATCTGCTGGCATTATCAGCTGTGGCTACCTTTGGCTTTTTAGAGGCAGAACAGATATTATAGTTCATATCTCCACTGAGTCTGAAGAGAAAGGCGACATGGGCATGCTGCGCATCCATGCACCTAAATGAAAAGCTCTTACAGCATCCAAGTACAACTTACCCCATCCATATCTGGAACTTCTGCCCTCATGTAAACCACATCCTTCCATGGCCACCATGTCTCCATTTGAAAAATATTCTGAAGGAGAAACAGAATGAAGATGAGACTTCCCTTTTCTCAGATATCCTTTTCTCTGTCTTGCTCCAGAAAACAGCTTCTTCCTCTGCTGTAAGTCGTTTCTTTCCAGTCCTATACTGCCTGTGGTGATGTGGCTGGTTGCTTTCTCCAACATTTAAATATTCTTTTTAGAGTTTTCCTTCCTCCCTTCCTTCCTTCCTCCCTTCCTTCCTTCCTTCCTTCTTTCCTTCCTTCCTTCCTTCCTTCCTTCCTTCCTTCCTTCCTTCCTTCCTTCCTTCCTTCCTTCCTTCCTTCCTTCCTTCCTTCCTTCCTTCCTTCCTTTCTTCCCTCCTTCCTTCCTTCCTTCCTTCCTTCCCTCCTTCCTTCCTTCCTTCTCTCCTTCCTTCCTTCCTTCCTTCCTTCCTTCCTTCCTTCCTTCCTTCCTTCCTTCCTTCCTTCCTTCCTTCCCTCCCTCCCTCCTTCCTTCCTTCCTTCCTTCCTTCCTTCCTTCCTTCCTTCCTTCCTTCCTTCCTTCCTTCCTTCCCTCCTCCCCATACTCATCCACTCTTTCTCCCCCGTTCAGGTGGGGACATGCTGCTGCTGATGTCCTATCTCCAGACATTGCCGGGGTGTCCCTATCACTGCCAGAGACTGAACTCCTTGCAGGCACCAGAGAGGGGTGGTCTGCTTTCAGACCACTCCTTGTGCAGCAATACGATACTACTGTGCCCTTGCCTGAGAGCAACGTTCTTGTTTTTGACACCAAATATTTGAGCTGAATAATCTCCGAAGATGCCCTTGCTACCATGTTACCTCCTCCCTGAGTCTGGGTTGTGTAACTTTACCATCAGGATGCAGGACCACGACTCTTTGCTTTTGAGTAGGTTTGGACTCTGTTTAATTGACCTGTGATTAATTTACCTAACTTCCCTGTGTCACCTGCTTTCTGCCCCGGCCAAGGGACACTTCCCTCTCTTCCTCCTGTCCAACATGGTCAGGCAGATCTGCAGCACTTTTGTCTTTTCTTTCCAAGAGCCTTTTTCTTCCTACCTTTTCTGCTCCACCACGGCTCTGATGCCAGCCCATCAGCTCCAACAGCCTCTTCCCTAGCTTTAACAGGTTGCCTCGTTCTGAGAGATTAGTTACGTTTTAATTCCTTTAGGCTTGGTGAAGTTTTCAGAGGATGTAGTGGACCCAAAGAGAAAGTTTTTTACCTCCTACAGAAGTTCTGGCTACTTGGCCTCTGTTATCACTTCAGCTGAGGCTGCTGGGAATCATTCGCAGCACCACGTTTAAACCTGAAATTTCATCAGAAAAATCTACCCCAGGCTACTATTGCATTTGTAAAGTAAGCTGCTAGGTGCTAGGAAAGCAAGAGAATCATACAAATAAATAGGTTTAAATTAACTCCAGGTCCTATACTAACGCATGATGACATTTACAGCTGCCTTGGCTTACCCTGCCATCTTCTGGTGATACCTGCTGCAAGATCAAAAGTTAGAGGTGAAATGAGATGAAATATTTTATTACTAAGAACGCAAGGGTTGGCTCTAGCCCAACAGAATAGTTTCCTTAAATAGCTGTTTTTAATATACAGTACCATATAAGATTCCTGCAATAAATGTTAGGATTTTAGATTTTGATTTAACTTCTTCTCATAACATATTTATTTTATTCAGTGATACTTCACTAGGCTAAAGAAATGTTTCTGGCCTGACAATGCCTGCTCTGGCAAAGGTGGGTAAAAAAATGTACCACTCATTTCTCTATTATTATAGAGCAACCAAGGGTACTGAGGCAGCCAGAGCCATTGACTCTTGGTCTCCAAGTCTTTAGATGCTCAGTTACAAACTGCTTCTCAGCCATCCAAAACCAGACTATTTGACACTTTCCACAACAAAACCACTGATCTGTGCTTCAATTCTCTCGCTGTGTCTCGCAATCTAATAACTTTCATGATTTTCTTTCTTTTTCAGGTTTTCTTGCTTCTTTCCATTTCTGTTTGCAGCCTGTCCAGAATTAAGCTGTTTGTCTGTTTGGTTTTGTCTTTTGACTGGCCCCCAATACACTTTCTTTACAGAGGGCTCAGCACTCGCCACCGTTTAAAGCAGGAGTTGAGTCTGAATTTTTCCTTTTGACATTTAAAGCGCTGATGGTTTGGAAAGTACCCTCCTCACCCAGAGGAAAATTTGGACTTTTTATTGGAAAACCAAAAAATATTCAGTATTTGGCAACAAAGAGATTAGTCATGTCTCAAAACTATAGGCCATTCTTTAATGCTCACCAAAAATGTTCTCTTTTTTTCATCTGAAAATGTTCAGTTGCCATAAACAGAGGGTTGGGTTTTTTTGGTGTTTCCACAAAATGTTGAACATTTTCATGGAAAGCAGCTGTTGTGGGTGAAAAAAAATATTAGACAGAGTAATCATATAAAAATACTCTTTTTACTGTTCAGTAGAGAAGTTTTGATGGAAAATTTTGACCAGCCTTGCTTTAAGACCTTTTATGGTGCTGTGTTATGAAAGGATTAGACTTAGACACTCTATTTGGTTTCTTCACCTATTTCTGTTTATACTTCACTATGTCAATCTCTTTGCTCTCCTCAGGTCTGTAATTCTCTGTCTTTTCATATTTACAATATTTATTCTCTTGCTTTATTTATAATGTTTTGCTTGCTTCTAGTTTTATTTAATTGACTGGGCATCTCAGTCATGGGTTTTTTGTTAATCTGCCTGATTTCTCCCTCGCTGCCTGACTCTGCTGTCCTGTTTCCCCTAAAAAAAGACAGGGTCTTATACAATTTTTGCTCCAAAAGATGCTTACTTTTTTATATGTATAGCTATCTGGACACTATTTAAATTAACTTTTACAATGAACTGTAACTAAGGCTTATTTTTGGAGTAGGGCTTATACTTCAAGCATCCTCAAAAATCCTGAAAAATCATGCTAGGGCTTATTTTTGGGGTAGGTCTTATTTTCAAGGAAACAGGGTATGTGAGCTAGCTGTCAAGGGCTGCTCTGGTGACATGACACTAGGCCTTTAGGGCACTTCAGTGTTGCAGACCTTCATGACTCCTTTGATGTGCCCCAATGGCACAAAGCTCCCTTGAGTCCTTGCAGCAGCACACTCATATTCACAGAATCACAGAATCACAGAATGTCAGGGATTGGAAGGAACCTCAAAAGATCATCCAGTCCAATCCCCCCGCCGGAGCAGGAACACCCAGATGAGGTTACACAGGAAGGCGTCCAGGCGGGTTTGAATGTCTCCAGAGAAGGAGACTCCACAACCCCCCTGGGCAGCCTGTTCCAGTGTTCCGTCACCCTCACTGAGAAAAAGTTTCTTCTCAAATTTAAGTGGAACCTCTTGTGTTCCATCTTGAACCCATTACCCCTTGTCTTATTGTTGGTTGTCACCGAGAAGAACCTAGCTCCATTCCTGTCCTCCTTGGTATTTCACTATGGAGGAACTTCCAATTTACAGCAAAATTTGTCATTTTTCACTAATTGAAGGAGCTCCTACTTGGTATTATTGTGTCATCACCTATCTTCATGGTATTCAAGTTGTTTCTGCTGTTCTGGCTCTCAGCTGCATTCTGCCCCAGCTCACGTCACCTATTCTGCTCTGGGACTGCACCCTGAGAGGCATCATGCTCCCACAGCAGCATCAATTAGGTCTCTAATTATGGCAAACTGCTCAGGCTAATTCCAGATGATGATGGCTTCTGGCACCCTTGGGATGCAGGACCACGACTGTTACAGGAACTCGGGCTTCAGAAAGATGGAGACACTTTTGAACTGAAGACACTTCAGTATTCCTCCACAAACAGCCAACAATAGTGGTGTTTAGAAAGCACGTGGAGTTGTGTTGGTGTTGAAATTGCATGCTACTGGTTTTTTCCTTTAATGCATTGAAAGTCTCCAGGGAAATGGCAAGTTAATTTGGCTGATTGGTGTCGTCCCCCTGTAGTGTGTTTACCAGAACCAAGACTAATTAGCTCTCCAGACAGTTTGTGAATGCGAACATATCAGCTTTTATTTTCCTTCTGCTAACTCCCATCTGACCTCACTCAGCTGCACCTTCAAGCAGTGAACACGTCAGGAAGACTGCTGTCAGCCTCTGGAGCTCAGGAGCAGGGGGGGCAAGGGAAGGGTGGTTTGCTACGATTTGCGAGATCTTGGTTGACAAAGTCGATGCCCACAGTGTGCTGTAGTGGCAGGCCTGAGTCTCCACCACTCATCAGCTGAGGCAGTTTTAATTCTAGCTCAGAAACAAGTGTAAAACCCAATCACGTCAGACTACCTATATCCTATACCCCATCCACACTTCAAAAGCATTGAGGAAAGTATCACTTTTCTCCCCAAAGTCCTCAGTCTGCTTTTGTAGGCAGGGCAATCAAGCTGAGTGGAGCATTGGTTCAGATAAAAGGGGGAGTTTCCTGCATACAAGTACAGGTTACATGGGCTCTGCCTTTCTCTCCAGCCTTGCCAGGATCCTTGTGTGCAGGCTCAGGCAATGTCCAGGCTGAGCAGTGACCCAAAATAATCTGCAGGCAGTCACATTGTGCTTCATCACACTGAGCCCCTTGGAGCACCCAATGCTGCAGGACACTATGAATTTTGCAGAGGTGATGGTAATATTTGAAATAAGAATGACCAGATGGTGAGAGGTTTCTAATAACCAAAGACGTGCTCTTAGCCAGTGCCTGTACCGAGTAAAAGATATTTTTGGCATCTTTTTCTAAAGATTCTTCTTAAAGCAGGCAGAGAGAGAGAGTTTGATCACGGTGACACTGATGCAAGCCCAAAGTACTTGCCATGAGTGACTGAATTATGCTAGATTCACAGCAGGGTAATGAGATCAGACCCTGATCCGCAGTGACTGCTCCAGTCTGCAGTAGGTGTATGTAATTCCCATTTGAAAGTGGTAGGGACTGCAGACATAAAGGCTGATGGTGATTATTAGTGTGTTTTGCAGGAGACATAACTGTCACTTGAATCTCTATGATTAAAGAAATACAAACCCACGTGATTTCTGTCTCATTTCAGGGACCAGTGGCACATTGCAGGTGGCGAATGGCAGGCAGTTTGCTCGGGTAGCCACAGCTGTGCCCTGCTGAGGGCTCTGGCTCTCCTGCACACAGCATGGGGAGCCGGCAGCCTGCCAAAGCGTGGCAAAAATCAACACCATTTCAGGCTGCAATGCTACAAAGGAAAGCCTGGTTAAGAAAAGTTCAATTCCTTTTTTTTTTTCTTTCTTATGGGAAGAAGGCACGGTTATGTCTCCATCAAAAATTCTCATCAGACTGTGTTTCCGAGACATCACACACTTATTTAGTCATGTTTGAAGCATGTGATAGGTGGGTTTTAGATCTCTGCATGAGGAACAAAATAGCTGTTCAGTGAAAGCATACAAGAGATCAGAGCTTGTCAAGACTGTGCTAAAATGCCAAGAGACACTATAGCCTTACAGCACCTAGAGAAATATTCTTTAAAGGAAACATAAACAGCCCCTCAGAAAAGCAAATTGACCATGGCTGAAAACAAGTCGGTGAAGCAATATGCCCACAGCCCTAGGATATGCTCATCTGAGGGAAGCAAGAGTAGATAGCAAGAATGATCGTGGAGGCTAGATAGACATTGCTGAATATGGATCTAAAGTAATTTTTAGTTTAAATTTGGTAGTGAAGTTTTGAAATCAAATTTTCATGCCCTGGCATTTGCCAATGATTCCTTCACTGTGCTTCCTAATTGGAGAACTCACATTCTGGTGCACTTGAAAGTAAATAAACTTGCTAAGAGATTAATTGGAAAAAATAGAGGTGTTAGTAAGAAATGTGTTTGTTTAATCACAGCTTGTGTTCTGGGACAATCCTTCAACGACCCTGCCTTCCGGCTGTGGATTTTCCCATCCTATCTATGACAGGATCTCCTAATAAATCCCAGGTTTCTAGGTAAAAAGCCCTTCTGTGTTTTAGGTGGGCTTGCTTTAAGAGAAAAATACAGGCCTATCTACCCAATCCCCTTGTCTGGCTCCTGCCACGTCATCCCATTCTGTTTTAGAACTAATTAGCAGCAAAATACAGAAGTTTAGCTGAGACAGCGAGGGCTTAGTGTTTGAGCCTGGCTTTGACGTCCTGTTGAGGCTAATGAGAGAGGGTATTCAGAGCTCTCAGTTGTGGTTTGGGGCTGTGGCAGGCACATACCACACTCCTTATGCCTGTTTGATGGCTGGAAAATTATTACTACCTAGAAACTCAAAGGCACGGCTTTAAAAAATAAACTAAGAAGTGGAAAATGGGGTTTGTGTAGCATCCAGGCATGCCGGGTAGACACAGTGACGGTTTGGTGAGGAACCGACACTGCGTGCTGGGGCTGCAGACCCTGCCCATTTGGGAGCACAGGCACCGATAGCATCCAGCGGGATGCTATCGCTTCTTTGCTGGGCTAATGCAAGGAGCAGATCGGAGGGTAGGTGGATTTGGCATGGCCCCTGCCAAGTGTGAGCTGAGGTCTCTGCTCAGGCTGGTTATGTCTGGGAACAGGAAACTAAGAGCAATGTTTAGGGTGCAAGTACTTTGATAACACACAGGCTTGCACCTGAGGAGAGTCCCATTATGAGGACCTGAAATCAAAATATTAACCTGTCAGACAAACACTGAAAAACTAGGTAATAGTTCTGAGTTTTAATTCCTTTTCCCCTTCTGAAATAAACTATTACGAAATTTGCATTCGGTAGATCACTAACTGAGGGAACTTTTTCAAAATGGGATTTAAACGCCCAGATAAATCTCGTAGGACATTACCCTTCTGAAGTATGCAGGATATACCTTGGCATACTACCTGTTAACACAGCCATTAAATGTAGTTTGTCTGTGGGAGGGGAGGGGGAGACTAACGAGACCTGCAGAAATGATGAATTAATTGACTCTGACAAGGGTCACTTGCAGAGTGAGCTACTGTGGTGAAGAGTTTTGTAAAAACAAGAAATATTAAAGCTGTATTCCTGGGGAAGATGGAAGTGTTATGACTATAGACAAGGTTTCTGCTGCAAGGGTTGCAATGGGCTCTTTCCATGGTAATGGGAAATGGGCTTTTTACAGGACGCATGGGAGTCCTGTAGGACTCATGGCTTCAGGGTACCTGTGGTCCTACCCTGTGACCCTATAGTCCCATGTTGTACAGTCTTAAGGTATGACAACTCTCTAACACTGGTCATGACATTTTGGCAAGCTACTTCGCATGTGTTTTTCAAATGTAGACTCAGCTTTTTCCAGAGTTTCTTGGGATTTCTGGGTGACTCATGCTTGACATAGCATCAGAGACTTTGGACATGCTTGAAAAAGACCGAATACAAGAACATAGCATTTGCCTGAATAAAGTTATCTTGGTGAAATAAATTTAATTTGAATGAAATAGACTTTAGAATATAATTCGGTGAAACCAGTGCATAGCCGTGTCTTCCAGAGATATGAGGAGGAGGACTGTGACAGAGCCAAAGTGCTCAGAGACAACAGGGTAGAGAAGCAGTGGAGGGTAGGACAGTGTTTTCTGCCTCCACTAAGACCCTGTTCCCTTCCTGACTTTGGACACAAAGCTAATATTACCATTAACTCCTCAGGAACACTGACATCTAGGAGTGAACAGTGTCAAGTCATAATGGGGTGTTGCATGTATTCAGTGCTGCGGCACTGTCTGTACCCTACTGATGGTGCCGGTGCTGCCTTTGGTTTGAATGACATAGGCTTCAACAGTCTAAGGTCACACTTATCCCCAACACCAGATTATTTAATTGTGGACATGATTATTCGTGTTATAAAAACCACGATGGCACCATGTTGCAGTCTGGTTGCAAGAGATAGTTTGAGACCCCATGGTGAGGTCAGCTGAGTGACCATATTTTTCAGGGGAGGGAGCTAATAGATGTACTGAATTCAGAAAGAAACTTCGAATGTAAAAGTAGAGAAGACAATTTTTCAAGCACGCTTGTGCCATGAACATTTTTTAAAAAAGGTCTTCTACTGAATTGGGACACAGGGAAAAGACTTTTGTTTCCAAAATTAAAATAAAAATTTTATACTGGGTCAAATGTAATGGTTTGGACTAACCCAAAAGGAAACGTGCCAATTCAGCTTATGCAAATGTTTTCTCCCCAGCCACACCATAATTGCCCAGCTCTGCCTGTGACTGACCTGTTCCTCCCTACTGAAGGCCTGGGGGAGCTGAAGGATGGCCGAGCAAGAACTAGCCCATTGCGAGGGCTCTAATGATGCCTTCAGAACCGACCCAGGCACCACTAGGGTATCCCTATCCCAAGTTGCCTTTAACAGCCAATGTAAAAAATGCTCAATGTCCACAAAATGGTTACAGCTGAATACGTTGGCCAGTCCTTAGAGGCACTGATGCAGAAACCCCTCCTCTCTGGGGCCACATTCAACCTCCCACCCTGGTGGTACCTTTCAACCCCCTCCCCATGAAGGTTCCTCTGCAGCTGCCAAGTCTTGAGTTAGCTCTGGGTACACTGGGCCAGGATAAAACAGTGTCAGGACATGGCAGAGGGGCTGGGAAGCATCAGCCTTCAGAGAGAAGACAGGAGAGCAGAGCAGAGAACAAAAACATGGCTTGATGCCCAACAGAGTGGACTGGCTGTTGGGATGCTGCACTATACCCTGGGGAAGAGAAGAAGGACTTTGGTGCCTCAGTGTTTGTATGTCATACCTATAAAATAAACTTGAAATCCTGGAAAAAAGGAAGGGTATGATTCTGTGGGAGGAATGTATGGCAACAAATATAGGAAGAATGATGCTGGGCCAGACTAAAGGTCTGTCTAGTCTGGTAATGAGTTTTTGACAGTGGCTAACAACGCCTGAATGCCTACAATAAGGGTCCAAGTGTACAACGGTCTCCTAACATCCAACTATTTGTAACTCAGAGGCTACCTGAGGCATGAGCAGCTATAGCACACCAAGCCACCTTCAGTGAATTTTTAATTGTCCAGTCTCCCTTGAGCCCATGTACACTCTTAGCATCCATGGTTTAAGTACACAACCTCTGGAAGAACACCCTCTTTCACTGGTTTTGATCCAGCTGCCAGCTGCAAGGTCCACAGGGTGCCCTGGAAAGGGCAGTGAGTGGGTATTTCCTACTGACCATTTCCATGCTACTCATGGTTACTTGATTTTTGACTGACTTTCCTGCACTCCCAGGTCTTTTATTTTCCAGGCTGAAGCATTCTAGGGCATTCAGCTGTTCCTTGTGTGCAAACCACTCGGTACCTTTGACCTCCTTGCTGTTTTTCTCTGAACCTCCTCCAGTTTCCACTATATCTTTTTTCAGTGTGGGGGTGGAAGAACAACCAGGACTGTACAAAGTGTTCGTGATGCAAGCCTGTCGTGGCTTCATACGGTGGAAAATGCTGCTGAGTTAGCTTTTGGCTCAGCCATGCCAGTCTGAATAGATGGGGACGGACAAAGGAGCTGTGATGGGGACAGACCTTCTGGGAAAGCGCAAAGTGCTCCCAGCAGTGTGGGAGTCTTGTGCCCGGGAGGCCCCATTAACCTGGTGGGCAGAGCTACCGCAGACTGGTCATGTAGGAGAAAGAGGAGGACAGGACAGTCATGAGGCATGAGATAGGGCAGAGAACAGGCTGTTTGCCAGTGGGCATGGGCTGGAACAAGGCTGGTTTGATAAAAGCAACGGACTTAGGGAGGGAAAAGACCTCAGAGATGTCTGGAGGCAATAGAGGGTGACTGCTTGTAAAATAGGTGGTCTGTTAGGGTCTGGTGCTGAAGCCTAAGAAAGGGACATTTATACAGGCCACTCAGGAAACAAGCCTTTTTCTGGGATTATGTCTTTTCCTGAAAAAAGAAAAAGAAAAAGAAAAAGAAAAAAGAAAAAGAAAGAAAAAGAAAAAGAAAAAGATAAAGAAAAAGAAAAAGAAAGAAAAAGAAAAAGAAAAAGAAAAAGAAAAAGAAAAAGAAAAAGAAAAAGAAAAAGAAAAAAAGAAAAAGAAAGAAAAGGAAAAAGAAAAAGAAAAAGAAAAAGAAAAAGAAAAAGAAAAAGAAAAAGAAAAAAGAAAAAGAAAGAAAAGGAAAAAGAAAAAGAAAAAGAAAAAAGAAAAAAGAAAAAGAAAGAAAAAGAAAGAAAAAGAAAAAGAAAAAGAAAAAGAAAAAAGAAAAAGAAAGAAAAAGAAAAAGAAAAAGAAAAAGAAAAAGAAAGAAAAAGAAAAAGAAAAAAGAAAAAGAAAAAGGAAAAAGAAAAAGAAAGAAAAAGAAATAGAAAAAGAAAAAGAAAAAGAAAAAGAAAGAAAAAGAAAAAGAAAAAGAAAAAGAAAAAGGAAAATAAAAATAAAAAGAAAAAGAAAAAGAAAAAGAAGAAAAAGAAAAAGAAAAAGAAAAAAAGAAAGAAAAGGAAAAAGAAAAAGAAAAAGAAAAAGAAAAAGAAAAAGAAAGAAAAGGAAAAAGAAAAAGAAAAAGAAAAAGAAAAAAGAAAAAAGAAAAAGAAAGAAAAAGAAAAAGAAAAAGAAAAAAGAAAAAGAAAAAGAAAAAAGAAAAAGAAAAAGAAAAAGAAAAAAGAAAAAGAAAAAGAAAAAAGAAAAAGAAAGAAAAGGAAAAAGAAAAAGAAAAAGAAAAAGAAAAAGGAAAAAAAAAGAAAAAGAAAAGGAAAAAGAAAAAGAAAAAGAAAAAGAAGAAGAAAAAGAAAAAAGAAAAAGAAAAAAGAAAAAGGAAAAGGAAAAGAAAAAGGGAAAAGGGAAAAGGGAAAGGGAAAGAGAAGAAAGAGAAAGAGAGAGAAAGAGGGAAAGAGAGAAAGAGAGAAGGAAAGAAGGAAAGAAGGAAAGAAAGAAGGAAAGGAGGAAAGAAAGAAGGAAAGAAAGAAGGAAAGAAAGAAGGAAAGAAGGAAGGAAAGAAGGAAATAAAGAAGGAAAGAAAGAAGGAAGGAAAGAAGGAAAGAAGGAAAGAAAGAAGAAAGAAGGAAGGAAGGAAAGAAGGAAAGAAAGAAGGAAAGAAGGAAGGAAAGAAGGAAAGAAAGAAGGAAAGAAAGAAAAGAAGAAAGAAAGAAAGAAAGAAGGAAAGAAAGAAGGAAAGAAGTAAAGAAAGAAAGGAAGAAAGGAAGAAAGAAAGGAAGAAACGAAAGAAAGGGAGAAAGAAAGAAAGAAAGAAAAAGAAAGGCAGACAGACCTGGATGAAAACTGAGTACCAGCTGTCAGGGACTTTATTGCCATAACTGTTCATGCCAGTGCAATCAGAGAGGTCCATGTTCTGTGGGCAAGCAGCACTGAAGATAGCCCCTGGAAACCTGTCTTGTTTGAAGTGTCTCTGCTGTAAGTAGTAACTTCTCTGACATCAGGTAAAGGAACAGAAATGCATTTTAACCTAATTTAGTTCCCCAGCATGTGTAACACATGTTGAAGAGCTAAAAATCACTTGTCCAATGGAGGCAAAGTCTTGGTAGCTACCTATGAATAAACACTGTTAGAGGCTACCTCATTTTAAACCGAGCAAGGTTTTTGAAGAACAGACACTAAATATTTGCCCCAAGGTTCAGAGATATTTACTCCAGGTTCAGAGCCCTCAGGACGCTGGGTCTCAGTTGCTGCTGTTCCAGCTGTGTCACCTCTGGCTTCAGCAAAGCTACACCGATACACTCCAGCGAGGGACATGGCTCCTGTCTCATTCACGATGCCTTTGCTTCATAGGTAGATTTTATTTACTTGAAAGCATATTTTACATCTTCTTTTTGAGTGCTTGGAAGAGGGTGGGCTGCATGAAGAAGTGCAAAGAGTTAATCAAAATAGGAGAAATTTTGACTGTAGCTGTGTGAAAAATGGGCCAGAAAGTGTTTTATACATTTATCTTTGTTTCAACAAAGCCTATTACTTTTTCATACTTCAAGTACATGAGAGGGGGTAGTCAACCTGAAACGGTTTATTTAATCCAAAATAGAACATCTTGGTTTTGGCCTGCTTAATCCTAATAAAAGAAATAAATAAGAAGAGTCAGTCTCTAACTGAAAACATCTTCTAAACATCAATTTGAGAACATTTCAGTTTAAGAATGGTGAAAGAATACACACAGGCTGTAAAGAAAAGATTAAAAAAATATTATTTCTGGCCAAAAATCTCTTGTTTAAAAATAAGAAACATGTCTTGGGGAGAGAGAGGGAGAAGTCCACTTTCTGGTGCTTGTAGTTAGGTCGGTGACTTACTGAGCAGGACTCTTTCCAGAGAAATATGGAGGTGCACTTAGTGAAACAGTTTCCTCTGCCACATCACCTGCAGCTCAAACAGATTTGGCACTTTTGAGGAACTGGGGCCTTTCAACCCATCTTTGGTCCTCCCTGATGCTTGACCTGACTGATCTGAGGATGTCTTTGTGGTACCATGTCACTCTGGGGATCTCTTCCTTGAGTCCTTGATTTGAATAACCTTGTCCTGTGTTGCCTTGGTGGCTTTCCCAACAGGCATAAAACTCTCACCTGAGGAGATCTGCTGGGTTTGGCTGCTCGGTGGCTGAGCAGGGCCACTGACCCTGTTCACGCTCAGCTGCCATGAGAAGCAGCATCAGTCTGGTGGAAGCACCAAGACTTGGGCAGCTGAGCTGCCTTAGACAATTATTGCAGTCTGGAAGCCAGATGAAATCTTGATTGAATCTAGCTCATAAAGAGTAACTCAGTGAAAACTCCTTGAGTTACTTGCACATATTTTTCTAATAAATGAGCCATGCAAATACTTAACCCTATTATTGCTTCTTAAGAGGAACATATTGATAGTTTATCTTTAGTAGTACTCTGATTGAAAGGTTATCTGTGGTGCGTTAAAGTTTATAATGAACAATTTAAAATCAAATAGATAATCAAAGGACACCAAATGTGGCAGGTGAGAAGGGGAATAAGGCACCAATAAATTTTCTGATTAAACCTTTGGAATGGATGAATGAACATTTTCCTGCAGATGGAGGCTTTAGGAAAACTGACAGGTGTCTCAGTATTTACAGGCAGGTTTCGGTCAGGAATCAGCCCTGTTCCCTGGGAGCTCACAGCAGCCTTCTGGCTTCATTGACACCTCTGGTGTCACGGTAGCTATGTTGGCTCCTTGGACCTGTGGTCTAGACCTCAGGGAATGGCCTGGTTAATTGTTCTGGAATAAACCAGTTCCAAATCTTCTAAACTCATTTCCTTTTGAATGAAAACCTGTAGCAGTCTTGTTTCACTATCTCAGAGGATAAACTTTCTTTTTAACACCAGAATTTGCACACAACATGGAAAATCCTTATTCACTGTCTGTTTCCCCAATGGAGACAGAAATGCAAACCATTGCCCTGGGCTTCTCACTGACCATGGGCCCTGCCAGTGTGTGGAATGCATCCATGTGTTGCTGGAAAGTGCAAACAAAAGACTGTCTGAGAGCCCGGGCATCGCTGGCAGGAAGGAAGGAGCCAAACTGGGTGCTCGTTTGGTGTTATGGGAGATGCAAACTACCACCACCAGTTCAGCACTTTTCTATCTTCTTGTGATGCTGCTTGTCATGTTGTCCTGCTCGCTCAGTCCCCATTTTTTCCTCATCTTTTAAAATCTCCCATCTATTGCTGCCTCTTTCCCTGTTTCTCTTTCCCCCCTTCCTGTGCACTGAGCAGCTTTCCCTCTCCCTATGCAGGCAGGTGGGGAGGGGCTGCCTGCCTCTGCCTGGTCCAGCTGCAGAGAGGGATGCTCTGCCCAAATCTGGGCAAGTGGGGCAGAAGATGAGCCTCAGCAAAGGTGCCATGGCCCAAACCCCGGCTCTGCTTGTGGCTGCCACAGGAGCGCTTCACAGTAGCGGGGCAGGAGGGAAGACAGGCGCGCAGCTATTTTTTACAGATCCCAGACACCTGCATAAGTCTCTGTAGCTGGGCGTGAAACATGGGGAGTCCTGGAGTCACGCGCTTCACTTCTCCCGCTCCCTTGCTGCTTATCTTTTGCCTTCCCAATTTAGGAAATACTGGCTTAGGATCTCCCTCAGCTTAATTAAAAAAAAAGAAAAAAAAAAAGAAGCTTATTCTGGCTTTTGAGGCATGTGATGTGGGAGCAGCAAGCCCTTGGCGCAGCAGCTGCAGAAAGCAGAGCCCTTTGCTGAGTCAGGCCCTTGATGAGCTGGCAGCGCCGCAGCGGCCGTCTGGTATTCATTGTCGGCAACTTGCAGTCTCAACTTCCTACATCATCCTCTAATCCTCTAAAGGATACGCTTCTCTGACTCAGAGCTGAGCGTGCTCTTGCTCCCTGGTTGCTGAATGTGTGCCTTTCCATGGAGTCACAAAATATTGGGTCGTCCTGGCCCATGGTGCTGCCACCGTCACTCCTGGGTGATGTCTGTCTGTCCTGTGCTTAGACCGTCCACCACTGGGCTTCCTCTGGGTAGCGGGCTGATGCCTCCAGCCCATACTTGTCTCTGTGGTTGGAAAGCTTTTCCTGCCACCTAAAGTATATTCCCTCCATCCTCCTGCTCTGCCCTTTCTGCTATATTCAGCGTGGCATGTACAGATGGGTTTTTTCTGCTGTACCATCTCCATCAGTCTTATTTTCTCTAGACTGAACAGTGCGAGACCTTCAATCTTTCCTCCAGAATACTTTTTTCTTGACCTTCTTGCCTTACCCTTGGGCTTTCTCTGCTTGCTCAAGATCCACTGTGTTAGAAGATACAGTTTTTCACTCGGCAATCAGCTTTTTCTTAGGGAGCTGGGAGATTTCATGGCAAGTGGTAAAAAACATTTACACTTGAGCCAGATTGAGCTTTCTTGTTACAAAAAATTGCTGTTTGCCCCCATGTTCTTGGCCTGGCCGATACATTTGGGCATTGGCTGCATATGCAAAAGTAAATTAATGGAACTGGCACTAACTAGCATGAAAAAGATAAGAGGACAAGGACTTCTTTAGAAAGAAAGGTCATTTCTAAACCAGTGTAATATCCTGTTCATTGTTTAAGAACCAGTGCATCTTCATGTAATAGAAGGTTATACAACAGACCTTCAGTTACTGTACATAGGTACAGCTCTATGATTGAGTTATACTGAACTACATGAGTGAAAAATTTGTCCCTTTGCTGATATTTTGAGGTCTTTAAAGGAAGAATATACAGTTTAAAAATCACAGTTGTTTGAGTTTTTTGTTTGTTTGAGAGAACAGAGAACATTTTTCTTTGTTCTTTTTTGGGTTGTGGCGGGGTTTTTTTTTTTTTAATGTTTGCTTGTTTGCTGGTGAGTTTAAACTTAGACTTTAACATCCCTGATCGTTGCCTACTCACTGCATTCAAACACAGAGCATTATTTTTTGTGCAGGTCTCCATCTACCTGGAGGAAAGAAAAGACTCTAAAATGGAGAAGGCAAGTAAAGAGCTGGATAGGAGATTCTGAAGTGCAATGCTTGAAACAAATTTAACTTTATTTTTAAAACTGACTGGACTGAATCTAGGTGGGGAACCTGTGGAGAAATTAGGAAACTGTCCTCGTCTTTGAATGATTCAGACCTGCTTTCTCTTTCCAGGTCACTTATTGCCATTCTAATCATTGGAGTTAAAGTTTATTCTGAAGAGAGGTGAAAAGGGAAGGTTCCTTTAAACACCATACAGATAAATTAATGTTGTTACATTCCCCAGTGCCAGAGGTGTATTTTTTAATCAAAGTACTGTTACTGTACTCTTTGCTGGTCTTAATTCAACCATACACTAAATAGAAACAATGCTGTTTGCACTTACAGAATTGTACAGCAGTAGAAATACTCTACAAACATTAGCTACAAAAATTACAATCGGGCCGTTTTTATTGCTAATTAAATAATCACTTTATGCAAAAGCAGTGTAAAATTACACCAAGTGTAAAATATGTTGAACAAAAGCAGTTACTACATTTAATAAACAGTTTTGTTAGAGATCTTTTGCATTGAACCAGAATTAATTTTAAGTTCTTTAAGTCCTTTCCCTATATTGTCTCATAGTACAATGCAGCAGTTAATTAGTGGCACAGTTGACTGATTTTATTGTATACTAACTTAAAAGAAACAGTTATGGACTTTCGAGGTAGAAAAGCGTGCATGTCTATATATTGCTACAGTAGCTGTCAATGAGATGGTAACATTTAGGTGTCAAGAAAATCAATTAAAAATAAGCATTGAGGACAGTAATTTCCAGTGATGTCTGGGTATTTCTTTCTCTTTTCTCTATCTGGGAGCACACAACAAAGTTGTTTGCTGCCCTTCCTTCTCCACTGTGTTGTTATAAACTGTTGTGTAAAATCCTGTTCTGAAATTCTCCTTTTCCCGTGACATTTCAATGAGAGTAATTGATCTCCTGGCCTTCTCCAAGGGGGACTGTGCTATCAGAGCTGGCTCTCTTCATGTTTTTTCAGGAGAATTATTTATGGGAAAAGAGCTAAGAAAATAGGGTTATTACTGAGGACTTAGGAATGGAGGAAGATGATCAGAACTGGAGGCTGTAAATAAGATAAAGAATGAGACCGAAGTAAAAAACAACAACCCACAGCAAGTCACAGATCCAGTTAAGCTCTTGTTTCACACCAGTTTTGCTGTCATTGACCTAAACAATTATACACAGCTATGGGGCAAGCCTTAGAGTCTGTATTGTTGCTGTACATAGTAGGTCTGAGCAAAAAAACCAGGTCTGGCAAAAAAAATAATATTGTCAAATAAATGTATGTCCCAGGGCAGACTCCCAGCTGAGGGTAAATGACACAAATCTCAGAGTTCAACAGAGCTGCTGTGATTTGGGATTTTGGAGGGTCTGGTGTGTTTCAATTTTTTGGTGTTACAAATAACTGATAATTAAGTAAACTGTTACTAAACTTGCTTCAGTATTTTGTGTATAGCTTGCTATTTAAAAAACAAAACAAAACAAACCCCAAACTTTACATGTTTAGCACAACTCAATACAGTAACATCCATCGGATTGTCTCCATTTGCTGGATTTATGCTGCGGCAAGATGAATACAAAGCTCAGTTTAGTGTTCAGGTGCTTTGGAATCAGTCACTGAATTACAGCCCCGGTATCTTGCTTCTTCAACTCACTGTTCAGTGGACACCTCAGTTCAGCAAAGTGGCCTTTTCATCCTGGTACCCTTCTGTGTCTTGTGGGCAGGAGAAGTGAACAGACACTACTTAGGAGAAATGTTGGAAGTTACAGGTAAGTTAATGTCAGTCTGTTGTTGATGTTTTGGAAACCCGCTGTAAATTGCATAATTTTATAAACTATTTACAAATCACCCAAAAGATCGTTGAATGGGAAATTTTAAGAACAAATAATCCAGCCACAAATTAACAATGAAGCATAGTGAACTGCCACTTACCAGAGAGACTGATATTTGCATCCAAAGCTCCCTTTCTGTTCAAATGTTTGGCTGAATTGCTTCCCCAGGATTTCTTTGAATGATTTGAATCTCTTGTTGGCCAAGTAATTTCTGCTTCCTGTAGCATTTCAGATAAATGAGATTGTACCAAGAGAAAAGCAGAGCTAACACAATTCCAGTTGAGAATTTCTTGGCTTTGTGATTTGTCTTGCTCGCTTCAGAGAGTCTCCAAGTAACAGAACATATAATATAGCCTTTTAATGTGTGCATTGTTTCCAGCCTTCCTTCTAATGGCAATGCTGTAAATTGAACTAACTGTTCGGTCATGTTTTAATAATTAACACTTTAGCACAAAAGAGTCTTTTTGGTATCCTGTCACTGAGTGAAGTTTCATAGGTGATTTAAAAAGTCTGTTTTGTCAATCTGCTCTGTAGCTGCAAGGAAAGAGATTCTAAATTAAACCTAACGGGCCATTTTTTTTTTAAAGGGCCCCAGCCCGGACTTAATTTGTGCCTGTAATACCGTGGTGTGATATGTGTGATTTTACTGCCTCTCTGTAGTAATGGCTCTGAAACAGTTGCTGTTGTAGCTGGAGGCAAAGCTTTGCCTTGGGTTGTGTTCCTTGTGCTGGAGGCACAGCCCCTGCTGCCAGGTGGGATGTCTGCTTGAGCTACAGCCAGTGACACCCCCTGCCCCCTCCTGATTTAATGGGAAACAGGTCAGTTTGGTAGATTTGCCAGACGTTTGGGTCTGATGAGCTGGTTCACCAAGGTGTGACCTGATCCACTGGCTAGAAATTGCATTTCTCATGAGATGATCAGACATTTAACAGACAGCGTACCAGCCAAACCTTGGGGCACTTGCCCAGTGTTTCCTTGCAGGAGGTGTGTTTTGGGATTCGCACAGGGATTCATACTCTGAAATTGTTCAGCAGTGGTTGATCTAAAGATGCATTCACATTACTGCATGTCAGGCACATACCCAAAGTACCTAAATTAAGAGGCTCTTCTCCTTAGGTTCATATCCATAGTCAGCTGAGGGAAAACATGCTCTTGTGCTTATTTGCACTCTGGAAAGTGAGAAAATCCACTTTGTAAAGAGTGTCATTCTCTTCCCGACATAAACACATACCATAGGAGGTGCGGATACCCCTGTTCTCATGCTTGCTGTTGTGACTGAACAGAAGTGAAGTTTCTTTGCTCCTCTTGTGACCATGAGGCATTAAAAAAAATTGTTTGCGTGACATCTGCTACAACTTTCCATGGTCAGCTTCTGCGTCCCTTCCTCTTCCCTGTTACTATTACTCCAGAGCTACAAGGGACCCTTTGGGGTAGGTAGGTTTATGCTCCACAGTCAGGTGCTCTGCAGGGAGAGATACCTGGGCTAGTTTTGGACAGAGCACCCTGGTACTGGACCTGGTCTAGCAGAGTGCCAATGGATGGGGAAATCAGCCCACGCAAGGCTCAGTGACGCTGCTTCAGGTTGGTTATGGTGGTAGCCAAGCCACTTGTCCCAAGAAGAGCCCAGGACTGTTCCAACAAAGTGTAGCTGGTGACTCAGATGAAATAGGTGATTTGGTGACAAAATGGGAGATAACATAAAATCCTGTCCAGGAGAATGTTGTGCTGCTCACTCGTTTACTACCAGAGAAATAACAGTTTGCAAAGATTTAATCCAGAAGAAAACTATCTACAGGGACCACACCCACAATATGAACCTAAATTGCCAAATAACACACTCTCCTTATGAAATAAATACATAACCACAATGCCGCAATGAAATGGAAAAAGCAATTTTACCCAGAGAATATTGTTCCTAAAGGCACACAGGGCAAAGCTCAGAGCCCACCACACCCAAAAGTCAGGACAACAGCGAGAAATAAAATGCCAGAAAAATAATGCAATCTTGTAAAAAAAAACCCAACACGCACACACACACACATACAAATTACTTCTCTCCTTCCCACCCTTCCTCACTTCCTTCTGTTTCTCATCCTAAGCAGATTTCCAGATAGTCGCTTAGCTGTATGGAATTTGTGAAGAGAAATCCAGATCCTGGGCATGTGCAGCATCCCTGTTCATCAAATCTAGACCTGGTCCCTTAGCAAGTAGCTCAACACCCAGCATGTAGCTGGTGCTCAGGGCACTGGGAGCTTTAAAGAAGTAGCGTAGACCCACATGATTTTTTCACCTGAAACTCTGGCAAAATGGTCTGCTCTCAGCTAGTCCTCTTGCATCACTTCTTGCTGCTCACCCATTCCTGCTAACGTCACAGAATACACAGTTTAAAAGTAGCCTTTTTTTTTTTTTCCCAGCTACCCAGGATTTTTCTTAATCCAAGATTATGTTACTGTTGGTTTTAATACATAAACAGTCAAAATATGCTTGATGGTTGGGACTTCTAGAAGTGTTCTCCATTGGCATAATTCTGCATGTATTAAGATGAGCAATGACATTTTATCAACTTTAGCAGAAGTGAAATTGAAACAGCAATAATTCCTACTGGAAATCTTGTCTTTTGTGTTGGCGACTTTTTTTTTTCCTTCAGAATCTGAAATAAACTGACAACACTCTTCCTCTCTCTCTACTTTTTTATGCCCAGTCATGGGAGTGAAGTGGATCTGTCACTATGCCAGTATGCTTCAGTGCCACATACCATCACACCTATCTAACTGTTTGTCCCTTTAGTATCACTTTTTTAATGCTTTTATGCCCTTAATTTGGAGGTTCTTATAAAACCAGGGCACCCACAGATGGGTGGGCCCATTTGGGTTATTTTACTAGGGGCCAACGATGGAGGAAGTTTGTGAGCAATGATGGGACTGAGGCTGCCACAGTCAAGGTCCATGCCTTAGGAATGGGACGTTGGTGGTTTGGCTGGGCAGAAGGAGCCAGGCATCCCCCTGAAGGGGCTGACATATGGGAAAATGTGTTGGTGGAATATCGCTTAATGCCATTTACCAGGAGGAATGAGGCACCAGGGATCTCCTGTACGCATTGCACTGAATGCATCCTCCTCCAAAGTAAGTTTGTTTAGGACGAGGGAGGACACCTGGCTGATATGTCTCCTCAAAACCAAAACATTTGGCTTTGGCCTCCATTCCAACTAAGACTGGCATCTTCCAGAGCAACAGCACAGTCGTAAGAATGAATGGGGCTCCAAAGTCTCAAATTCTGCTCCTGCCTGGCCAGTGTCCCAGCACTGCGATCCCCGGGCAGCAAAAATCATGAGTCAGCTCCCCCTCCCTCCCCAGCAGCCTGCTCAAGTGCAGTCAGGTCATGTTTTCAAACTTTCCTCTGCAAACAGGAGGGATGGAAACTTCTCCTGCAGGAATGAAAGTTGAGGTTTGTGTTCAGTCTCTTCGTTCCAAGTTGGGACTTGAATACCAGGTTTACGTTTGTGAAACGCTGGATAAATCAGGACAGCTGGCAGCGATGGAGAGTGTTTTTATGCTGGTTTTTGTGGGGATGGAGTCCAAACTACACCCCAGGATCTGAACGCTTGTGGGTTTGAAATTCAGCCCCCCACTTTTGAAGCTCTTTCTACTCTGAATTATATTTCGAAAATAAAAAAAATATATTATAAAGTGTACCTAAATGGCACAGCACAGTGCCATGAACAGTTAAAGCATGCCCAGAACTTTTAAGCATAACTCACTAAGTGTAAGGTGAAAAATAAGTTTTCTTGAACAACTAATGGATGCGCTCCTCTCCTATACCCAAAAGTTAGTGTGGGTGAAAAAAAAAAAAAAAAAAACAAAAAAGAAGAAGAAAATTCTTTAGATGCAGACAACAAGCTGATTTGGGGACTAGCAAGAAATACAGCTGTACAATTGCTCAGTGACCAGTTGAGCTAGATTTTGTGGCACACCGTGTTAGTGAAGCTGCCTTGTTTCCAACATTTGAGCAGGACTGTATAGAGCTGGTTCAGATGTCTTTATGAGCAGAAACAGAAAGCAAGGATGAGTGTGGGGAGGCTGAAATGCGACACTTTCCTTTTCTTGGCAGGGGCGGCCTGTGATCCACTGCTCCCTGAATATTCCTGTCTTTGACTCTTAATGAAAAGGTGGCTGCATGGTTTCTTTTTCACAGAATTTTTTAAAGCCAGAAACGAAGGAGTAAGATTCAATGCGAAACCAGTGCACCTTGGGATGAATGAATAATGGAAGAGCACGATCGCTGTGGCCACATGTGGCATTGTTTACTCATGTCACTGTAAATGATTAATGTGGAAAAGCTGCATTTGAACAAGTGAGATTGATGAGAGCTTTACAGGCTATTTTTGTGTAATTTAAAACAGTGCCTATACTGGATGGTAAAAAGAAGAATGAAGACAAGGCAGCCAGTGCTGTCAGCTTTTCTCCTTCCTGATTCAATCTTTGGTCATGCCCTGCCCCTGCTCTGGAAAGCCAAGGCTTTGGCTGAAACAAGGAGAAAAACAGAAGGCTGAGGAAGGTTTTGCTCTTGACCACACTGGCAGATGCAGGGATATTTGAGGTCACTCTTCCACATTAACCCTGGAGCTTGTAGTATGGGGAAAGTTGGGTGATGGCGGGTGCGGAGACACCTGAGCTGTCTGGATGTGTGCTGAGGGGAGAGAGGGAGTGCCCAGATGCAATTTAGCCATGTTAGTCTAGCCCTGGGCCCAAAACTAATAGTGTCACAGGGCTGACAGTATCTCCTGTGCAGTGTCCAGGTTGCTGAGATAAATCGAATCTGGACTTCATCCTGCTAAAAGAGGTGGGTGTTACACTGTGTCCAGGGGTCTCTACTAATGTGCCTACCTCTGTACTCCAGTTCTTCATACCCTGCAAACATATCTTTAAGGTTATGTAAATCTGAAAGCCCAGTTTTCATAGTTATTTGAAGCAAAAGACAGGTTACAGGTAATGGTCTTTTGTAGTCCAGAAACAATTTCTAGGAGATAAAATGAGCTGTTCCTTAAGCATCTGTTAATAATTTGTAGGGGACGTGGGAAATAACAACAGTCAAAAGGCAACCAAGAAAGTTATCATGGATGACTTCAACCAGAGGGCCGTTTGCTGCCGATCTCCTGTGGCCAATAACAGATTTCCTTAGTGTTTCTATAAATAATAATGTTGTCTTCTCAAAACAGGAAGTCCTCTATCCAGTACAAGGTAACTTGATAGTGGACTTAAGTCTGCTGAACGAGGAAGTGTTAGTTACAGACCCAAAAAAAGCACAATTGCTGAGGTACCAGAGATCACAGTCAATTTAAATTTACTTTATACAAATAAAATAGGGCATTGACCAAAAATCTGCACATTTGGAACTTTAATAGGGACAGTTTTCCAAAGCTTAAAGCATTTGCTGGCATAACTGACTGAGCACACGCATTTTAAGTGGCAAGGCACAGAGAAAAATCAGGAATTGTTCAAGAATATTGTGCTAGTTGTTCCAAACCCCATGATTCCATCAACAAAAAAGGGTTATGTAGGACAACAACAGTCCTTAGCTAAACAGAGAAACAATGAAACATTAAAGAATATACTAAGAAAAAAAAAAAAAGTCAGATCCCAATGGAGTTAAAAAAGAAAAGATATTTATTTAAACCTGTTAAGAACAAAACCAATTGTCTACCAGTTAAAAGTCGACTGCTAGATATCTATGATAAAATCATGAACACTAATACAAAAAGGTAGAAAAGCTGATAAATACTTCTTTGTATTTATCTGTGCCCATCTGAAATGCTGGGTTGTAGGACAGGAATTTTCTTAGTTGTAACGAAGAGAGATATGAAAAATTTGCCAAAATTAAACACTTAGCTTATGCCATGGAGATGTAAATTTATTACCTGAGGCATTATCTGAAGCATTAATATTAATTTCTATGATAACTGTAAGAATGAGTGACTTCTGAAGTCTTGCTATAGACTCATTGTCATTTTGTTATCTGTAGATGAACCAAAGGGCTACAGAACAATTGATGTTCCCCAAAATGCTGTGGTTAAAAAGTTCCAATTTGGAAAAAAAGAAGAAAAATCAAACCACAAAACCCAAGTCTGTTGGTCACTGATCATATGACCCATCAAGAGATATTTCTTTTTCACTGGGGTTTTTAATTTTTGTCTTATTGGTCTATGAGAAGCTGGCAGAGAGCCAGAAGAAGCTAGTTGCAGTCCCTGGCTCTCATGGGTGAGTTTAACCACCTCAGTGAGCAATGTGCCAGTGCACCGGCAATCCAACAAGTTTCTGGAGAGTGGCAAGGACTATTTCTTGACACTGGGGATCCACAAGCTAACTAGGTGAGACACACTGTTGGACCAGCTACTCATTAGCTAATGGGAGGAGACAGAGAAGACAGTGTTGTACTCCTCACAGAGGCGTCAATCGATATGAGGATAGGAGGCAGCAGACAGTTGCAATGAAGGAAGTTCAGATGAATATCAGGAAAGATTTTTCTCAGAAAGGTGCTAAAGTGTTGGCATAGGTTGCCCTGAGAGGTTGTGGCATCTCTGTTCTTGGAGGTGTTCAAAGCCGAACTTCACTAAGCAACTTGATCCAGTTGGACCTATTTTGAGCAGTTTGGGCCAGACGACCTTCAGTAATCCAACCTAAAATATTCCGAGTCAGTGGTTGAACTGACTGTTGTGTTTTTTAAACCTACAGAAAAGCAGAGAGGAAGAAAATTAAGAAGGAATTTTAAAATAAGATCAAGTATAGCAAAGGAACAATGTTATTAACCATGATTTCTTAAATCTGTAATATCCCTTTAGCATAATTTCTATGTTCTCTCTGTAGTGAAGGTAATCAAACATGGGAGTAAAATATGGGATGAGATAGCAAACTCAGTGCTGCTTGGAGTCTTTAAAAATCAGCAAATCCATCCCTAATGTAGCTGCTATCAGAAAAAATAAATGATCTGTTCTTGGTTGTGCTGGGTAATCCTGTACTTAGCATACCTCTTTAATTCCTCCTGCTCATCTCCTATTCTCATGACCATTGCAGAAGCTAGATGGTGCAGCCCTCAAAATGTTGAACTTTGACACCTTGCATATTTACCTATTTTGCTCTAAAATGCTGTAGCCCAGCGTGGAGTCACATGGATCACACAGAAACCACCTGAAGAGAAACGAAAAGGAATAGAAGATTCTTCTTGTATTAAAAAGTAGTAGTCTTATTCTTGTACATTTGACTGCTTTCTTACCACCTAGAGGGTCTATACCTCTACAAGACTGTGATGGGGTCAGTTTGACCCCATCTCCAGGCTTGGGTAGGGCAGTCAAGGTAATCTAGTCTACCTTAAATACAAGCTTACGTGGCATTTGGAGTACCTACATACTTCAGCTAGTAACACAATGTGTATATCAAACTAATGACTTTTTTAGTTGACACACTAAACTGGGGTTATAATTACCTTGGAACACAGGGGAAGATTCAGACATCTTAGTGAGATGTGACTCAAGGAATTTAATGGCAAGCTCTGAGCGTGGCAACAAGTCTCCTGGTTTGAAGATGCAAACATTTACCTCCTACCAGAGGTACCTGAAGCTTTCTGAGCAGATGGATGATGCACAGTGTACTGTGTGAAATCTCATAGTTTCAATTTCAGAGTCATATAGCTACACAGCAAACTAACCCAGAGCATGAAAGTTTTTCTGGACTGATGTTACCGGATAGTTTTTATGATGGTTGTCTAGTCATAGCAGTAAGATAACACTTTTGAACAAGATGAATGTGTTGGGACACTGTTTAAGTAAAAACACCCCTGGAAAGATTTACACCAGACACTCGAAGCCATGTTCAGTGGATTTATGTCCCCTTGGTTAAATAAAAATTGTCTACTTCTTCTCAAGAAAAGCAGCACTGTGGGCAGGAATATTTAGTGTATAAGGCAAAAACCAGCAGGTCAAGCCTGTCTTTATTCTGAATCAGCTAGTATTAGCTAACGAATACTTCAGCAATGAAGGTTTCCATACATTATGAAACTGAACTGGATAGAATTTGTGGTTTAGGTGCAAAGTCTCTGAAGCCCATTAAGCATATTACAACCACTTCAGCTATTCAAGACCTTCTGGGTTTTGTTGATCAGTCTCCCTTTGATTTAGATATAAAGGTTAAACTGATTTGGGGTTCTTGCTCCCTTTCATAAGAGCCCACAGATTAGGAGAAGACGTGTGTCGTATTTGATCTATTCAAACTCAGAGGTTTGAAAAATCAGCTGAAACATTTTCTAAGAAGACCTGTTTCTTGGCTCCATTAGATTTTCAGTGTTTTGGGCTTTTTCTTGCCTTCTCCAGTGAAATAGCATTCACAGTGCAGGAGTGCAAGTCCTCATCTTTTTTTCCTAAGGCCTGTGTCTTGATATGCGTGCTATATGATACTACCACGATTCCTCAAGGAGTAACATGATAGCTTTCAGCAGAGCAAGGTTATCCAAACTTAGCCAAAATATGGCATTTGGAAAAGTAAGCTGTACATAATTTCTCTAAATGAGACAAATGTAATCAGAATGCAAATAGCTGGCCTTCTTAAGCTTCCCTGAAAGTTTTGCAGACAACTCAGATCAATATGATTTAAAGGTAAGGATTTGCATTTTCATGACTTAAAGTGGAAAAATGAGCCATAGAGCACAAGCTCAAGCTCTTCTAACATGAGTTTTCCTTAGTTTGATAAAACAGGATGTGATGTTTTGAGAGGAACTGGGCAAAAGTGACATTGCCTGAGTGTAGACTAGGAGCTTATTCGCCAACAAAAGATTGCAGAGATCTTGGTGACTGCATCTTTCTCAAGCTGCTGATTTAATTCCTGCATTTTGCAACTCTTGCTTTAAGCGCTAGTGGAAGAGTGGCATTTTTTAAACACTAATTCCCACCTGCCTGGGTTTCTTCATTGAACTCTGTCGACAAATGTCTGCAATGAACTTTAGGAGCAATTTTACATGAAACATTACACTGAAATATCTTGAAAAAACAAATTATAGTGTTCTTACACGTTTTCTCCCTTGCTCTTTTCCGTTGCCTTTGTGTTCCCCTTCCTGTTTAGATGTGTGGCCTTCGGCTAATTTTCAAAATCTCCAGGGCTCAAGCCTTTGGTCCAGACCCCCAGTGATGATGGAGGTCTCAAAGGAAGAACACCAGCACAGAGGGTGAGTTTCACCAAAAGGAAGGGGAACTTGAGTTTTCTGGAGTTTGTCAATAAACGTCTAGGTGAAACTGAAGAATTATGTTTGCACTTTAGGTCAGATCTGCTGAGAAATGCCTGTGAACACCAGTACATTAGAGAAATGTACTCAAGAACATTTCATCCCTGTGAAAATATTAGCCTGTTACAACTGCCAAGGTCACTGAGACCCAGAGTGATCTGCTGGTCACGAAAGTTAAAGATGCCTGATGGCTACTATAATTAAGTTATGAGCGCTAGGAGAATAGGGGAAGCAGTTTTCCCACAAATATTTGTTTGAATTTAAAAGTGACTTTAGACATTACAATGCTCAGAAATCATCTAAGTTCTGTATTTTTTTCTTTTCTTTTTTCTTTTTTTTTTTTTCTTCTCCTTGAAACTATTCAGGTGCTAAAGCTGAATGTGAGTGCCCAGGCCATCCCTGTTTCCACAGCCTTTCACTTCAGCTTGACTGAAGAAGAGAAGTAACAGGTCTCAGGTTTGTGTCAAACACAGTAGGCCTTTTGGATATTTGCAACTATCCATTTGCATCTTATGAGCAAAATCTAGGCTACTGCCTGGGTAAACTAACAGATAGATAGAACAAGAAATTAATTTTAAATTCCCACCAAGGCTTGTTTGTGGATGAACCATCAAAATAAAAGAACAGTGGCATTTGGATAAACTGCCTTGATAATCAATAGCTACTTGTTTTCATATCAACGGATGTCTTAAGGGAAAGGCCTAAAAATTCGTATTGACTGTCCATTTGGAAATGCTCTTTTGTCTGCTTTAACCTCTGCTGTTTGGATTTATGTTAATTTTCTTTTTTCCCTCCTGAAATGCTGAGCTAGCAAGTTCACAGGCAGGTACATGCAATATCAAAAAAATTACTATCTCTAAGCCCCACTATAAAGAGAAAAAGACATCTCACACTAATTCATTGTGGTTCTGATTACATGAAGATCCACAACACTGAGAGTTAGGGAAATCAGGAGATTACCACAAAACACAGAGTGCACACACATGCAAAACTGAAGTGCAAGGGATAACGATATGAAAGATTTTGTGTAGCATATAGGATCATTGTGCCTCCAGACTAGGTGTTTAACAATTTTTTATTGTTGTTTACAGTGGAGAAATACAGAAATTAAACAAACAAACAAACAAACAATCAAAAGCAATAAATGGCAAAAACCCTCCAGCTATGTCTCATGTGGTATTTTAACACATACTGGACAAAGAACATTCAGCATCTTAAAGTACAACTAACCTGCTGCTAGCTGAGGGATTAAATATGACTATTCTCAACTTGAATGACCTTTTCCCCTAAGCTGAGCTGTCCATTTAGCACCCTTAATAAACATAGGGATAATTTAAACCATGTGGCTGCAAATTGGAAACATAGGCTTTTGAACTATGTATTTTCTTTCTCATGTTGGAACTCCTCCCTGGAGATAGACTCAAGTCCCATGGTCTTGTAAAAGACAAATCTGTGTATCTTTTTTATTAAGTGTTTCATGATATATATTTTTTCAGCTTCACTGCAGTGGATGCGTCTGAAAGATGTATTCCGTTGACAGTACACAATACCCTCAAAGACTCTTGATCCTAGTTTGAACTCAAACTAATAAAAGGAGGATAATATTTCTATGAAAAAGAATGGGTTTTAAAAGCAGCTTGACAGCTTGGTAGAATACATCAATTAAGTGCATGGAGAAATCGGAGGAAAAATGGGGATCTTACCTTCTTTGCTAGCATTAGAATTAATAAAAAAATATTTAATCTGTCCTTCAACAGGAAAAAAATAGACTTCATTCCCAGCTTGCATACCTTGTGGTTTGAGCTGAAGAATGTTACACTCAAGTCTATATTCAACTACTGTTTTAAATTATAGCCTTCAGAAAATAATCTACCATTCACTTTAATTAATATCAACAATCAAGGAGTCAGTTGAAAAAAAACCAAACCAAAACAAAACCCCAAACAAAACATGCTAATGTGAAATTTAAAATGTTTCTGTCCATTTTTTTTTTATTAAAAAAACATCAAAGAGTCGCATCTATTGGCAGCTTTGGTACCCCGTAACTTTAGGCTTCTTTCATGTTAATCCAAGGAAGGTTCACAACCAGTTTTCTCTAGTTGGTGGCCCACAAGGCACATCTGGTCCCATCATTTCATCTGCGGTCAGAAGAGACACAAAGTGCTCTGCTAGACTGTTTTACCACAAACACTCTTTAGGATCTTCTTCCCCTAAGACAAAATCCTTGGGCTTGTCTTTCCTACCACTGTTTTGTGATTTATCCACATGGAAAAAGTAGTGGCTGAGGTTGCTTTCCAACTTTGGGCTAGAGAAGGCACCTTTCAGGATTTGATCTTGGATCCTGTCGGGTGCCTTGGCCAGGCCTTTTCCTGTTTAAACTGGCAATGCCAAGGCAAAAGATCCTGTCCTCCAGATGGAATTTTCTTCTCCTCAGCTGAAAGGTCCAGATGTCACTGAATACAGGGTGGTAGCAAACTAGAAAAGCAAAGGAGTATGTTTTACTCTGCAGATCTTACATGCATGGACTCAGATGCTGCCCAGGGAAGTGGCTGAGTCACCATCCCTGGAGGTGAAGTCCTTAGGGACATGGTTTAGTGCCCGAGTGAGATTAATGGTTGGACTCAATAATTCCATGATTCTATGAAATGGTTCAATGTTATACAGCAGAGAAAAAACTTGGCCTTTGAGGAGTTTAGTGGGCAGGTTTGCGAATCTCCAACTAGAGAGCACGTGTTTTGTTTATCTGCTAGGCTCGTGCCAGGGATCATTTGTATTAGTTAGAAACCTGTCTTCATATTGTCAGCCTGGAATCTGCATGCAGCCCTTGGACCAACAATGCCTCTCCTCTACTGATGATTTGCTGGAACAAACTGACTAATATTAGGGCACAGTATACCAAGGGTTTATGGTAAACTATGAGGTTTTGGCTCATAAGGTAGAGTGGTTGCAGAGACAACATTTTGTGAACTATATTGCCTTTGAAGAGCAGCATTAATTTCTGTTTTGTTATTCTACCACACTAGCAGCAACTCTATAAAGCTCCTCTATGAAACACTAATCTGCAGCAGACTCTGCCAAAATGTAGCTAATTGATGGTAATTAGCCATGCTGAGAAGATTTTTTCAACTGTTGTTCTAACAATATACTGAATATATTGGGATTGTACAGTTGTGTCAATACTATGGCCCCTATCTCCCTATCATTGAAAGAGTAATCCACAGCGTATTTGTTGTATTTCTTTGTATCTTCTCTTTCACGAGGGTGTAGGATGAGAAAGGAGAAGTCTAAGCCTTCGGATCTTAAGAAGAGTTAGTGTAGGACCTTCTGAATTCAGTTTCCATCTCTGCAACGCCAGAGGCCCTGCGGAGTGATGCAAGCAACAGTCCTGTCTGTCGTTGGGAAGCTGGCGATGAGGAAGTTCAGCACTGCTTGCCTGGGTCACTGTGTAGTGCCACGTCCTCACTGAGAAATCTGCTACTAGTGTATTGCCAACTTTCTCGATTTTCCTTTTTGAGTTTTTTGAAGGTGGTGGGGAAAAGGTTGACTGACATTCCTAAATAATATGTTTTTTCACAAAACTCAAAAACCTATAACTGGCAATTCTGTTTGACTAACCAGGAATGCAGTTAATACATTTTTCCTTTTTTTGTTTTCATGGTTTATTGCTTAAAATTTTATAACTGTACATTCACGTGCAATAACTTTTGTGAATGTTCCTTGCTTTGTATGTTGCCCCCCAGTCCCATTCCCAATGCCAGGACATTACATTTTTCCTCAAGAAAGAAAGTGAAAGAGGTAAATGCATGAGGAGGCTCAGTCCTGCAGCCCCTGGGTTCATACTTCCATGTCTCTAACAGAAGGCTGGCCCCATGCAGTTTGCTGTCAAGTGGAATCTCTCCTTACGTGTCAGAGTTACGTCACCTCCATGGCATCAGGAAAACTTTGGCATATGAAAGAAATGGAGGGGAAGGTTGTTTTATCTCTGTCAGAAAGGTTGCCAAATGGAAAAAAAAAAAAAAGTTGCATACTCTTAAGTTACACATCTGATATGGATCATTCTAGATGTGGTTCAGCACTTTGCTGAATGGGGCCCATTCTGAGTTTCTGAAATTGCAGCTTTTCCATGCATGCTCTCTCTTGGCCTTATCTCTGCATTTGACTTTCTTCCACTTCTGTGCTGCTTATATACCTGAGGAATACCTACTGTCAACAAATAAAAAGAGAGATGCTGATGGCTGTGGTTTGTTGAGCATCATCTGCTAGTTACCGAAGTTTAAGTTAATGTTTCTATCAAATCCTTCAACTTTGAAATGGAGGTTTGTCTTGATTTAGTTTATTCCTTATGGTATCAAAACGTGGTGACAGCTTAAAAAAGAAAAATAACATACGACTTCAGGGAGCAAAACCAGAGTACAGCATTTTTAATGGTTTTAATTATATTACATCACTGTTGGTCTTTTTTCTAAGTATTCACTCCTCATATTTTTCTTTTGTTAGCAGCCAGTTGACAAGGGGAATCTCTTATTCCCTCTTCATATTATTATGTTCGGCTTTGTAAATTCCAGTTGGAAACATTTTGTTTATCAGAGTGATATGAAGAGTTGTTAAGTGGGTCTTCATCAGCTTCAGATTTTGAAAGACCCATTTGGTTACAGCAAAAGTGTATTGCTCCTCTTTTTATGTGCTCCCACATTGATTCTCCTGATAGAAACTCCTCGCCTCTTTGCAGGGGAGAGAGACGACATCAGGATCCACCCAAGGAAATCCTGCAGAGTGAAACATTTCTGTTTATGAGCAGTGGTAATAATGAAATAGCTGAGCAAGACTTGGAGCATCCTGGCACGTGTGGTCAGCATCTCTGCTTTCAGGACTGAAGTGCTGCACTCCGGTGACAACACCTGTAGGATGATGATTCCACCCTGACTGTGCTGGACCAGGTGGCATCTGCTGGCCTGAGACACTGGCATAAATACAGGGCAGGGAGAAGTAGTTTGGGCAGGACCCCATCTAGGATCAATGGTCCATGTGCATGAACTTGTGCACAAGGTAGATCCTTGAAAGAAAAATGGTGGTATAAAATCACAGCTTTGAGGGAACATTTTGAGCCTCTGTGAAACTTCTAGCCAGCTCCTGTTGGGACCTTCAAAAGATCTTCTGTCCCTGCAGCCTACAGAACCCTGCATGGGCTTGTGGCCCAGAGGAACCCTGGCAAATATTCAGTACACCTGACAGTCCTGCCAATGTCTGTGGAAGGGAATTTACAAGAAGAGGAGTTGTGGTTTTTTTCATATGGTTTTGGGTGAAACCAACCTAGAACCAAACAAGAGGAGAGCACAGAGAGAATTAGTTTTCCCTTTGCCAGGAAAATCTGCCATTTTGCCACCTCCAGCACAAAAAATTGCTGTATGCCTGAAATCCTGCCAAGGAAGTGTCAAGTAAAGTGCAAATTATGGATCAAGGCTTGTGTGCAGAGGCCAGGTCTTTAAAGATGTTATCTGTCTATCTCATCTTTATTTCCTGAATTTACTGTAGTTGAGTGCTTGAAAAAGAAAATAAAGGAGTAACAAATTACAGGAATAGGGAAAGAAAATCAAAATAAAAAAGCCTCCATCTTCACAGCTGGTAAATCTATCCTTACTGTAATTCCGTTCCCAAAGACTATTTTCTGATTTGCAGCTCAATAGCCATGTGTGATTTAAAAATATTCTTTAAAAACATTCATGTATATTTTTATGTGTTTAATCCTCATGGTTGTATCTACATACAACAAACTCGTACAAGTGCAGTAAAAACCATAGGGTAGGCTTCCAGGAATCTGGAGATGGGCCGCCGCTGAAAGCTGCCACTATTGACCTGACAAACCTTAAGGGATTGTCTTGATTCACTTGAACTCGCCCCAGTGCAAGGAAACAGACTCGATGATCTCTTGAGATACACCCTATCCCTTCACTCTCTGACCTTATCGTGGATTTTTCTAGTGGCAGTATAATGTTTGTTATAATTTTTTGCTGTGCCAAGTAATGCAGCAACTTCCATGAAATGGTTCTATTTTAATAAGCAGACAACTGATGGGAAGCCAAGAGGCAGCAAGAAGAGGTTTAGAAAACCTAACCTACAAGAAAAGGCTGAGAGAATGGGATTTGTTTTTCTGGAGGAGAAGAGACGAAGGGGCACGTGATACATTTTCCAGAATGCAAAGGCTGTAACAAAGAGAACAGCGATTAAAATTGTTCCCTGTGGCTGTTAGGAGAAGGTCAACAGGAATTTAGTTTAATTTGCAGCAAAGAAGATTCAGGTTCCACGTTACAAAACAGCTTCCCAGCTATGAAGGTGATGAAACACAGCCTGCTTGGGGACGCTGTGGCACTCTCTTCTGCTTGCCTTCAAGAGCAGGTGAGAATATCATCTGTCAGGGCTCACATCCTCCTTATTGCCCGAGGAGTGAGCCGGATCAGATGAAACCGAGCCTCTTTCAGTCTTTTGTCTATGAAAACAACGAGGACCTGTGGGCGAACTGCTAGCACTGCCAAATCCTGGCAGATTGGCTTTGAACTAGTGCTTGTGAGAGGTAAAATCCTCCGAAGTGCTGGCTTTAGCCACCCCAGCCCTGCTGGCCTTGTTGTCCCAGTGGGTTGGCCATCCTCTCAATGCCCAGAGCAATCTCATGTGTGTGGGTCTCACCCAGGTCCCCATGCACCCCATTCAGCCTGACTGCGGGATGCTGCAGTGTGCCCAAGTGACCCATTGCAGCCTTGGCCACCTGCCTGAGCTGTAGCCAGCCTTCATGGTTTGAACAAAGCAACATCTCCCTTGCCCAGGGACGAGGTAAATGCTCAGAGTGACAGCTTCGAGAGCTGGAGGCAAAAGGGGTTATGGATGAAGTGAAACCTGACAAAACACCCAGTCTGCCCTGAGTACAGCAACGCACGGCTTGGTGTAGCCCACCTGAAAGCCTTGTCCAGCAGCTCCTCAAGCCAGCACCCACAACACTCAGTGAGTCAATCTCTTCCTGTGTCCTGGTTGTGGGCCACCAGGAGTGCCTGGGACACAAATTGCTACGTATGGCAGAGCTTTTCAGGAGAGCATTGCATATGCTTGCTCTGTTCTCTCCCCTGAGGAGTGCATTTGGCCACTTTCAGAGCCGAGAAACTAAGCTAGACAGGGCTTTAGTTCACTAAAGTATAACCACACTTTGTTTTCACTCTGCTCACATTCAGGACCCTTTTTTTTTTTTCTCAGAAGAATCACCACAGAAGAGCAAAACAAGAATTTTACCCTGCGTGTGTCTGAGAGAGGCTGGTTCTTCCCCACCTGGCTCCTTCCTGACAGGTTCATGATTCCCACCTCACCCATTTGTAACACTAAGACCAGGAGGTATGGCAGCGTAGGACATGAGCGGTCAGCTCAAACCGATGAAAATTTGCTACTGGCTTCCCTACCCTAGGAGAAGGGTGAAAGCCATCCTCATGCTGCCTTGATCAACTTTCTCTTTTTTGTGATTAAAACTTATTGGAAACACAGCTTACATACAGATACCAGTGCTTGTGAATCCAGGAGTTATTTCTTCTAAGGACCACTTAAAGGAAATATTTCTTACACTGAAAAGCTGAATCCGATGTTCCCTGCAGTAATAAAGGCACCATAAATAAATTTCCTAGTCAAACACTACCCTGATTACAGCAATGAACTCCCCTAAACTACTCAAATCTCATTTTCACTCTGGAAAAGAGATTCCACTAAACATTTGTTGGTAACAATGATCAAGGAACCCAGCTTGATGCCAACCTCCAATACAGCAGCATCATGTACTGTGTTTCCAGTGTGCAAACAGATGTTGGTCCATGTGCCAAAAGGTTGAATTAAAACTGTGGGGGCTCAGGTGTTCATCTGGGAGTTAAATGGTGCCCAGGTGTTTGTAGGTCCCGGGGACTTTTTTTCCATAGCATTACCCTGCTCACCTAGGAGCTGAACTTCACCCCAAGTGATGCCCCAGCATGTCCTGTTTCAGCCACAGCAGCCCCAAGGCAGAACAAGTAGCCCTCTGAGGAGGTCCCTCCAAGGGGTAAATGTGCCTAACCTCTGGAACCAGTTGCTGGCACCCAAATAAAGGGGCTGAAGCAGGGATTTGAGCAGGCAGCAGTGCCTGAAAGGAACAAGGTCCAGGCAGGGGACCTCGAGGGTGAAAGAGGCACGGAGGGAATGCCAGGCTCCATAATGTCTCTTTTGAGAGTACTGATGGTAGCACATCCACTACAGCGCCTATGTGGAGCTGATCTCAAAGGGATCTTTGTTATGAGGGTTTTGCAAAACAGCTGTGTATTTTTAAAGTTTTCATTATTAAAATATTTTGCAAAGACTTCTTGCAAAACTGCCCTGTTCTGTAGAAAGAGGCTTGGCAGGCCAGCATGCTGAAATGCCAGACCAAGGTTTCAGAGGGTCTTGCAGCAGCTGACACAGAGCGTAGATGTTAATGATGCTGAGCCATGCCAGCTCTGAATGAAAACTAGAGCTAATTTTAAGCTAATTCCATGCTGAATGTTCCTGTCGGTCTGGCCACAGGGAGCCGTCTACAGATCATTTCAATCTTGCAATTTTCTTTAATGTTTCTGTGTCTCATTTTAGAATAGAGCAGATCCTGCTTTTCAAGTTGAAAATCTATTCTGAATTAATTTACAAACTAGGCAGTGTGAAGACCTCGCTACAGCTAATGACTGATGCTGCTAGTATTTACAATCTCAAGGGTATTTATTTCTTGCATTCCTTTGCACACTTTGACCTACCTCCTGCAGTAAAAGCATATTTTTACTGCAGTTCAGTTCAACTTCAAATGCGAAATGAAATTAGAAACCAAATCAGAATACTTTCTGCATTTTATCAAATGTGATTTGTGATAAATAGTTAACTTTCCTTGGTTTCATATCTACACTTCTGTAACCTTTTCACCTCCTTCCTGTCTCTCGTCCCCACACGTCCCCTGCCAGCTCTGGTTCATTTCCTTTCATTTCTAAAATTTTCAAAACTTGTACTGTCAAAACACAATTTTTAGCCCGTGCAACAACTTACTAGTCCTGACAGCCATGGAGGACCGGGTTCTTATAGGAGGCCAGCTTCACTGTTGGGACAAGACCAGACCCTTCATCTGTTGCAATAGGAACTAATAGAAAAACAATAGCAACAATAATAACAAGAAAAATTGGGTCATTTGCACCCCCCAGCTACACCCTTGTGGCCCCTGGATGTTTATTCCCTGTTCTGTTCCTGAGTTAAGTGCTGAAGACCTTAACACGCCTATGCAAATGCAGACAAAGCATTTTGATGAGTAGGCTACTCGTACCAAGGCTGGGTCCTCTGATTTAGCGTGGATACTCTGCTGCTGTGTTCCTGGTAAAAGGTGTCTCTAGACGGACAGACTGCCTCTGCAGACTGCGCTGGAGAAGGAGACATCCCAGATGCTTCTGTCTCTGCTCGGTCCCTCCTCTGCACATCCAGGCAAGCGACCTGCCATTCCCCTGGAATCATTTCAAGCCACCAAATCAACAAAGCTAGTTCACAAAGTCTTTGACTGAATTTACCCCCTTCTGTTTTTAATAACATGGCAGGAAGAGGACATTATCAAAACCTGGCTCCAGACCCTTCCTGAGCCCTAATCCTGATTACCACTGGGATGGCTTTGGGAGTTGGCTCAGAATTGCTCTGTGGGCTGGAAAGATGTCATCAATCTTTCTTTTTTGTCACTGTCTCTTTGGGGATGACAGCAAAATGCTCTGTCCTGCTACAGCTGCTACTGTGCTTGCAGCTGGGCAGCTGCATGGGCATGTCCCACAGCACCTCACGCCCTGGACTGCAAGCATGGGGGTGGCATGTTGTGTTCTGGCATCTGGCAGAGCCAAAGCCCCTTCCCCTGTCATTCCTCTTTCCTTTTATACAAAGAGATGCTTTGAAATTCAGAGGGCTTTATTTTTCCCACGTCTGAGCTCCTGTGGCTGACGTCCTTCATGTCACCCCGTTAGTCAGATGCTCTTAGGAGCACTCTCCTGTTCAGTCTCCTCTACCCCACAAATATCATATTGTGAGTCTAACAGCATGTGACCCCTGCTGCATGTTGATTTTCCAAGTCTTTCAGGGTCTTTATCAAGCCATCCCTTGGTTTTTATACCTGGATTTCTTCCAAGTGTTGCTCTACTGCCTTGTAGCTCTCTTGTCAGTATTTCTAGTGGTCTCCCTCATTTCTTTCACAAAAGTTTTCTAGAGTCTCAGACTTGGTTGTTTGGTATTCCAGTCTATAGTTTTTATTCCTCAAAGTCCATGCGTTGCCATTGCAGCTCAGCTGTTTCCTTTGGTTTCTAATAATGAGAAAGCTGTCTTTCACCGTGACTGTTACCAGGTAATGCTTTACTCCCTTTGGGTTTCTCATAGACTGGAAGTTATTTTTGTGTCTCGAATCAGTATCATAGAATCATAGAATGTCCTGAGTTAGAAGAGACCCACAAGGATCATTGAATCCAACTCCTGTCCCTGCAAAGAACAACCCCAAAATTCACACGATGTGACTGAGGCCGTTGCCCAAACACTTCTTGAATACTCTTTAAGATTATCTCTCTGGCGGTACTTCTCTAGATCCCCAGGTGTCTCTGTGATCACACAAGAAAACATTAACTATGCATCTCTTAGTTTCTTCTTGAAGCTTGGAGAGGGGTGCCTTTTTCTGTTACTATTTCCCTTGTGCCCCTTAGAAAGTGTGGTCATTTCTTGCATATATGGGTTTTGGTCATGCTCCTCAGTATATGTAGCTCACTAAGGGACTTTCTATGGCACTGGGGGCAAGTGTCAAGGTTGGCATGAGTGCACAAGCAAGGAACAAAATCCATCTCCTGGTGGATTTGTTAGCTCTAATTTTCTTTTTTCCTTGGTATAAACAAGTAGTTGCTATGAGCAAACAGTGTTCTCACCAAATTTTTGTAGTAGGACTAGATGGAGCCTTTATCCCGAGTAAGGTTAAAATGACCAGTTTTCTTTTCCGTGTTCACAGCTTGTGTCAAACTGTTGTGACCTCAAAGAAGTGGTTTCAGGGTAGATGGGGTGTATCCTGACTATGAGACAGTTAATCCAATGACAGCCTAGACCTGAAGCAATGCTGGCACAGCAGTCAGGAGCAATAATTTTGCCCCAGCGAAGTGCAAGTTGCTCAAGGTAATTTTACTCTGATCTCAGAAAACCACACAGTGAAGGTGTGGCAGCAGGGAACTGAATACTTGGAGTCCCTGGAGGACTTCTGCAGCTGATGCTACAAGCTCTCCTCCTCCTGCTATTACCCAGGGACCTAAGGGTATGCACCTGTGCTGGATTCATCGTCTAGGATAATTGTGGTTTGGTTCAGCCTCAGCTTTTGAACCCTGAGTCAGGAATTAATTTGCTGCAAGACACTAGGGCTTGTGTTGTGCATCATGGTCTTTATGCCCTTAAACCTCCAGGGGAGCACCCCAGCAGGGCACCTTTCTCCTTCCCATTGCATCCAGTTCTTCTCAAAATGCTCTTTTGAGTTGTCTTAATAGGCCAGGGAGGCACCTGTTTCAAAAGTTCCTTCAGGACTAAGCCCTGGGAAGAAATACGGCTTTTCAAAATGTTAAAGGAGTCTGAGCTCCCCCTCTTTGCACAGCCCCGCAAGCCAAAGCACCCTGAGACTCGGAGCTGTGAGATGCGCTAAAGGCGGCTCCTTCCTCTCCCCAGCCCAGCCGCTCTTTTTCAGCTTTAACCCTGCAACCCCTCAGAACTGGTAGCACTTCTTGCAGGGTAGCACTTCTTGCTCTCCATTTAAACTGACCAAAGAGAAAGGGACTCTCTCCAGAGTGGTCTCCCGAGGAGGTGCTCTGTCCTCCCAGGAGTCCGGGAAGCCATGGGGTGGGGGGTTAAAGGGAGCCCGGGGAACCACTGCGGGTTAGAGCTGTGTGTGCCCAGCCCACACCTCTTCCCTTGCCCGCCTTTGTTTGGGCTGTGACGGCTGCGAGCACTGAGGTGGTGGGCAGCTTGCCACTCTCCAGATGGACTTGCTGCCTCTAGTTTTCTTTCTTTTTTTTTTTTTTTTCTTTTTTTAAATTTTTTTCTTTTTAAAAATTTTTTTCTTTTTTTAAATTTTTTTCCTTGCTGCAGGCTAAATCCTGATCCCAAGGAAGTCGGCAGCAAAACTCTCATCTGTTTCCTGGGGACCCGGATTTGGTCCCTGTATAAATGAGTCAGGGTAAAATGGCAACTGGGTTGCAGCAGAATATTTGTCCTGAGGCAGGTAAGTGAAAACTTGAACTGCCTCTCATAATTTTGGCTGCTGTAGGAGCTGAACTAACGCTGAATCCCTTGAACATGGACTGAATTACCCATGCTCTTAAGATTGTGTTGAATTACCCAAACACATCTTTTCCCCTCAGAGTTTGTATGCAGCCCGATGTGTTAAGGTCAAGATCCACGCTCCAGAGAGAAGCAGATGGTCTCCTGAGTGATGTGTTTTCACTGACTGAGCATGAATATGAAAAAGCCTTCTTATTTTCCAAGCATATGAAAGTCAGTAATGTAGAACAGTCTCAGGAAATCTTAATATGTGAATAAACATGTGTTGCAAGAGTTTATTTTCATCTTTGTGTTCACTATGGATTCCTAAGATTAAATGATATCCGAATACTATATATCATTGTTTTTATTAACTTGGTTCAAACATCAGAGCCATGCCAAAAGGCTGTTTCAATTTGTGTAGGTTTATAATAATTCTGACCTTCATAATGAACCAAATAAAAGCAATTCTGGAGTCAGTAAATGTTCACTTTGCTGAAGTCTCTGTATATTACAAATACCAAATACAAAAGGGATATTCTGAAGTGTTTATGGCGTAACAGAGCTGTATCGCTGGGGTAATGGGATGAAGAAAATAACTGCAAATTCTCTGTATAATAAATCATGTTGAGTTTTAAAGCCTGATCCTACTATTTCACCGCATCATGCAGCCTTTAGAAAGGATCCTTAGGCAAAGGCACTAACTAAGGACCGTCCCCATTCTTTACATCCCACAAAGCAGATCACATCATGTCCAAGCACGTTGCTGTGTGTTTCCCTCTCTGTATCTCCTTTGCCATCAGGCAGTTTGAAGGTCTGTGCCCTTTGTGGCCTTTCTTCCCTCATTCCCCACCCATGCAGGAAAAGAGGAATCAGTGGAACATCTCACTCCATCACCTGCTGGGTTGGGACCCCAACACATCATTTGGTGCTACTGTGAGCAGTCACCTGGGTGGTTTCCCCAAACTCAGGCTTCAGAGAGAGGCCAGGATCTGCTCCTTCTTCCCAAAATAGTTGTGTTTAAGAGGGTGGGGAGGAACGTCAAAATGTTCAACGTTTGAACTGCTGGCTTCAAGTCTTATTGAGCTGGTGGAAAGAGAGCCATTGATTTCAGGGAGATTTGCTTTAGACTCTAAAATTGCTTGTATCTCTAAGAGGGGTGCAAAGTAGAAAATCAAGGAAAATGCTCCTAAGCAATTTTCCCCCCGTAATCCTTCACCTGTACCAGCTGTTGGAAAACGTCTTGCCAAACATCCTCTCTCATCATGCTCACTACAGAAATTTCCTGAGCTTTTCCAGCCAAACAAAACATTAATTTCTACTAAGACACACACAACCCCCCACCTTTCTCGCCTGCTCAAGTAACATTAAACGTTTTATTCAAACACAGAAAAACATGGAGATTCGGAGCTGAGGCCGCTGCTTCTCTACAAGCACTGTGTTTTCTTAACATTTCTGGCTAAAGATGTGAGGTAAGGAAGAAGTGGAAGTGAGAACAGTGAATTCCATGTTGAAAGAATCATATATAGTTTTTAAACAGCATTTTTAAGGGCACCTGAAGAATTTGCAGTTGCATCCATTTTATGCACAGAAAATTGCATGGTTGTGCAACTTCTTTGTGCACAACAAAGAAGTAGCTGCGAATGCCTGTATAAAATGTCATCTCTGCTCATTTACCCACTTGCCAAATGCAAATAGACATGCCTGCGATTTCTGCAAAAGGGCCATGTAGGAGTCTGTGTTGAAAATATGCCCTTTCATGGTATTTAGATGTTTCCCCTGTTTGTTCTTGTCTGCTTATTTTCCCCCACAACATCTAAGCCATGTAACAAGGGTAAAAGAAACCCTCTGACAGTCTAAGGCACCCCCAATAATCAACAGTTCATTGGTTCTTAAGAACATTAAAGGCCAGAAAAGAATGCTCCAAGAAACTTCATCTGGGAGCTGACTGACCGATGGACGGAGCAAACCGCGATGGTAGGCATTTAAAACCACAGCTGGCTGTGCCACACTTGTGCTCTTGAGTGTGAGCAGAATGTATTGTACCTCCCCTGAAAAGTCTTGCAGCACAGTCGTTCCTTCATGAATTTTGATAACTGGGTTTCACACCACGCATTTTAAATCCTCCAAGATGCTAACCCACTAATTGTCTGCAATTTTTTTAATGTGGATTTTTTGTTCTTTCAGTGAGATAAATGTTTATAGTTGCCAGCATACACTAACATGATCGGCTGAAAATTGATGTTAAAACATTGTTTTGCTTTGAAATAGAAGGAAAAATCCTTCTAAAATTTCAAATGTCTCTTTTTTTTGAGAGAGAGACAGAGGTTGTTGTTAGATCTGTACCCTAAGCCTGCTTTTAACCTCTTTCGACTCAAAACTTATTCATTTCTTAAGAAAATAGGTTCCCAGAGATTTTATTATCCATTATGTGCATCGTAATAGAGGCCACAATGTATAGGGTTAGCAGAAAGATCTCTCCAATCGTCTTTTTTTTCATTCTAGTTCTGACTCACTTCTTGGTTTGGGGGAAACATTTTTGCCAAGTAAGACTTTTTTCACCCCATTCCTAATGAAATGAGCTTAACCCAGTGCTTATGGCAGCACCATGATCCACCAGACCATTGAATATGCCTCCCAGGCTTGCGATATGCCTGCGCAGATCCCCAGACAGCCCAGCACTGACCCCAGCTCCCTGTGTCACAAAGAGGGGGAGCTGGGTGTCAAAGGGTGGGACTCCCAGAAGACAATATGATGAAGGAGATGGGACGAGAGACTCTAAGAAAGGGTTGCGTTTCGGGCTCTTACACTGCAGAATTCTTCTGTCCTGAGGTAAGTGTTGAGAGGCAATTTTGAGATTCAGAAACTGTGGTTTGGGTGTCCCCTGGGGAAGCGGGCTGAGATGCAGCCATCGGACCTCATTTATCGGCTAGAGGGACCAACCCTCTGCTGTCAGCTGGGCTCAGCCACATCTCAGATACTCCAGCAAGCCTTTCAAAAGCCTACAGTGGCGGATGTGCCACGGTTCAGCTGTTGCTGTATGACTCCTCCTTCAGCATTAGGAAAGTGTTTCCTAATCTCTAACTTCAGTCTTCCTTCCTTTAATCTGTGCCAACCTCTTGTCATCCTATGTGTGGTGGCAGAAAGCCCTCTCTTCTCAAGCAGCTCTATTTAATCTTTTTCTCCTACATCATGTTTTTAGACTTCTGATGAGTCCTTTTGCTGTTCTCTCAACTTAGTACAACTCAGTCATATCTTTCTTGGAGAACAGTGCCCCAGACTACACACAGATATTCACAGTCACTTTGTAGAGCTGAAAACGGATTGCATGTCTCACAGGGTGTAATCCTACTTGTGCCTTGCCAGTCTGGGGCCACCCTCTTCTGCAACAACACAAAGTTGCTGTTCAGCTTGTGATCCACTACAGCCTCTAGATGGTTTTCTGCAGAACTGCTCCCCAGGCCGCTGGTCTGCATCCTGCAGTATATAGCGAGTTATTCCTGGTGAGATGCAGAATCTATACGCTTGTCTCTAGAGTAGCATGTTTTTCTGTCAGACCTTAAAAATGCTGGTTTGCCAAGATCATTTTGAATTCTAATCCTGTCCTCCAAACTCCTGACAGTCCCTCCCTGCTGGCTGCCATCTGTATATCCTCTCTGTTCCATCATCTGGGGCATGAATAAAAATATTGAACACAACCTAACCTGGGAGAGGCTGTGCTGCACCTAGTCCATATGTCCTTCCACTTTGACTGACAATATGATATTCTCTCAGTACAGCCTTCCTGCCCCACCATGTCTTCCTCTGGATTACACCTCTCAAAGCTGACTTCAATGACAGTTTTCCTTATCAGAGAAAAAAGCCAGACTAAAATGAAAGGCTGCTATTCAAATCCTCTTCTTTCTCTATGCTTGTGTTTGCTATTATTAAATCATTATTTGTTACAATAACAAATTCTGAAAGGAATAATCTGATAGGTGCATAATTTGTTTGGAGGTAGATGTGGCATTTGCCGTTTCCTGCTCTCCTGCCATAGCCAAGACGTCTTTCTGCAAGCGGTGCAGAATAGAGTGTCACATTAACATTAATGCAGATACATTAATACAAAACTTCCAGATGTATTTGAGCTCTTCAAATATATTTTTAGGGAGCCTTACCTATTTATTTCTTGATCTTTTCTCTTGGGACTTGTGTTTCTGACATCCCCTATTATTTTCTACTCTTACTCCTCCTCAATGCTGTCCCATGGTCATTCTGCTATGCTTTGCTTCCAGAGGCTGCCAGAACAGGTAGACCCTTACCCTCAGTAATGTCATGTCTTCAGTGCCGGAGGTTCGAGTCAATTCTCTAAAAGTACTGTCAAACTAACCTTCCTGTTCTGAAGGTCCAACGTAGCTCTGTGCTATGACAGCAGTTGTACAATTTCCCCCTTTTATCACCCCCTAAAATGCCTCCTCAGGTTGATCTCCTGTGGTCTCAATCTTAGGGCAAATGGGAGCATTTTAGTCTACAATGCAATAGGATTTTCAGGGCTCCCTGTGCCTTCCAGACCCTGGGGGAGAACAGGGGAGCGGGCAGCTCTCCTGGTAATGATGGCAGTAAAGAGGGGCTGAGCACTGAGTTCCATAACTCCCCATCTGCAGAGGGAAGCTGGAATTTTGGACTTGTTAAATTGCCCTGTCATTATAAAGGCACTGCAGCGGCTTGGATCTAAAACCTACCCAGGCCGATTAGGAATGTGTCAAATGCTGAACCCCTCAAAAGTGCTAATACCTTGCTGCCCTTTTATGTGGTTTAAGTCCTGCATTTGTTTTGGAGCCAACACACAGTGCCAGGAAAGAAGACAAAGCAACCTTTGCCAGTCTTCTCTTTGTAAACCTTCATTGCACAGTGGGAAGCAGGAGAATTTACTTTAACTAAAGCCAAGTCAGTGGTTTAATCTTTGTAAACATGTCTTAAGTGCTCTGCCTCTTATCTTTATGCCATGGCTTTTGTACCAAAAAGAATGGGTAAAAAGCTGTTCAGCCAGAAATATCACAGTTCTGACATGAAAACTGGTCATGAATCACTTTTCTGTGGAGCTCTGTGTGTGCGTGTGCTTGTGCATGTGTGTCAATGAGTCTGTGTGTGTTTGTGCTCCTGGGCTGTTGAATCAGCTACTGGTGGCCTACAGTTGCAAACACAGGCTGCTCCTGCAAGTGCCAGCACACTTTAAAAAAAAAAAAAAAAAAGGATTAAATAGTTAAAAGAAAAAAAATCTGAGCTCTTCTGGGCTGTTTGGAAAAGTCTTCCAAGGAGTGAAAGGTCTTGTGGACACTGAGGAAGCTGCAAGCTAATCACAAGAGTCGAAAATGATCTAGTACTCTGTATGTGTGCATAAATCAGCTAAAAGTTTTAAAATGTTATTTAAAAAAGATGAAAGGAAGTCAGGACAATGGAGGAGTTTGCCTTAGTTGATGAGGACTGGGTTAGGGAGCAATTAAGCAATCTGGACATCCATAAATCCATGGGTCCAGATGGAATGCACCTGTGGGTGCTGAGGGCACTGGCTGAGGTCATTGCTGGACCACTCTCCATCATCTTTGCCAAGTCTTGGGAAACAGGAGAGGTGCCTGAGAACTGAAGGAAAGCAAACTCCAGTCTTCAAAAAGGGCAAGAAGGAGGACCCAGGTAACTATAGACCGGTCAGCCTCACCTCCATTCCTGGAAAGGTGATGGAACACATCCTTGGTGCCATCTCAAGGCATATCAAGGATAAGAGGGTCATTAGGGGCAGTCAACATGGCTTCACCAAGGGGAAGTCGTGCTTGACCAACCTCATAGCCTTTTATGAAGACATAACAAGGTGGATAGATGATGGCAGAGTAGTGGATGTGGTCTACCTTGACTTCAGTAAAGCATTTGACACGGTCTCCCACACCATCCTCACAGCTAAACTGAGGAAGTGTAGACTGGACAATCAGGTAGTGAGTTGGACTGTGAACTGGCTGAAGGAAAGAAGCCAGAGAGTCATGGTCAATAGGGCGGAGTCTAATTGAAGACCTGTATCTAATGGAGTGCTTCAAGAGTCAGTACTGGTGCCAATATTATTCAATATATTCATCAATGACCTGGATGAGGGAATAGAGTGTACTATCAGCAAGTTTGCTGATGACATCAAACTGGGAGGAGTGGCTGACATGCCAGAAGGTTGTGCTGCCATCCAGTGAGATCTGGACAGGCTGGAGAGTTGGGTGGGGAAAAATTTAATTAAATACAACAAGGGCAAGTGTAGAGTCTTGCATCTGGGTAGGAACAACCCCAGATTCCAGTATAAGTTGGGGAATGACCTATTAGAGAGCAGTGTAGGGGAAAGGGACCTGGGGGTCCTGGTGGACAGCAGGTTGACCATGAGCCAGCACTGTGCCCTTGTGGCCAAGAAGGCCAATGGCATCCTGGGGTGGATTAGAAGGGGGGTGGTTAGTAGGTCAAGAGAGGTTCTCCTCCCCCTCTACTCCACCCTGGTGAGACCGCATCTGGAATATTGTGTCCAGTTCTGGAAGGACTCAGTTCAAGAAGGACAGGGAACCGCTGGAGAGAGTCCAGCGCAGAGCCACAAAGAGGATTAAGGGAGTGGAGCATCTCCGTTATGAGGAAAGGCTGAGGGAGCTGGGTCTCTTTAGCTTGGAGAAGAGGAGACTGAGGGGTGACCACATTAATGTTTATAAATATGTAAAGGGTGAGTGTCACGAGGACGGAGCCAGGCTCTTCTTGGTGATAACCAATGATAGGACAAGGGGCAATGGGTACAAACTGGAACACAGGAGGTTCCACTTAAATATGAGAAGAAACTTCTTCTCAGTGAGGGTGCCAGATCACTGGAACAGGCTGCCCAGGGAGGTTGTGGAGTCTCCTTCTCTGGAGACATTCAAAACCCATCTAGACACCTTCCTGTGTAACCTCATCTGGGTGTTCCTGCTCCGGCGGGGAGATTGGACTGGATGATCTTTTGAGGTCCCTTCCAATCCCTAACATTCTGTGATTCTGTGATTCTGTGAAATTGTCGTGCAAGTCCTGTTTGCTACCTTTTTTGGCCTTTGTGGGGTAGGTTAGCATTGTGGACGCTGGTAGTATACTAAAAGCAGGTGGGAGAGATGGTAGTTTTTCATCTAAGACTTCTGGAAAAATATTTCCTCCCTATTACCTGCAGATATATGTTCTTGTTTAATTTTAACAGAGCAGGATAGCCTCTTGTATCATACATCGTTCCCCACTACAGCACAAAGAATGTATCATAGAATATAATGAAATTTGAAGCACAAAATAATACCACTTTTTGCATGTAGCATTGAGTCACTGAACTTCTAAAATGAAACCGTGAGAATGACATGTAATGTTGGTGGCCCAGAAAAAGCTAACAGTGAATCACTTAGACACAACATGAGCTCCAGGACCTGTTCTTCCTACATTTGTATGAGACAGTCACATTTACCTCATCTCTCTGTGCTATGCAGATGCAGGCACCCAGGGCATGTTTTGTTAGGTGCCATGTTTACAAACCTCTTATTCAAGTGCATCTTTCTTTTTAATCCTTTTTGACATTAATAACAATAAAAGGCAAACTGGGTGCACTGTACATTCAAACTACATTTCACCCAGAAGCTTTGTGGCATACCTGCAGCCAGATCATTGTGGTTTTCACATCAGAGGGGATCCCTTTGTGCAAATGAGGAGCCTGTGCATCTTCTGAATCCCCAATTAAAGAGGCTACTACATGATGCTGATATGTTATGGACTGATGAAGGTGCTATTTCTATTAAAGTCTTTAAAATATTATGGGACTGGTTTCCATAGGGCCCAGCAGAGCTTTCCTCAGATTATAGTCAGCCGGGAAAAGAAGCAATGGATATTTTTATATCTATACATATATTTCTAAATCAAACAAAAAAACCCCCCATCTATTGCACAGGAATAGAGGCTTGGAGGACACCATCCACCTGGCAAGGCAAAGCACTAATTGGAAATCAAGAGTGGGCAGCCAGCTGGGGTCTGAGAGAGGCAGGGGTCTATTTTGTGGAGAGTAGATGGGCACCACGGTGCTCGAGCATCTCAGAGGTGCAGGCTTGGGCTAAAGAGAAAGTTCTTTGGGTGCACCATGGGGCTCACCAGGCAAGCCAGGCGCTGGGCTGATGTAGCTCCCCTTTTCCCAGACCTGCCATGTCTGAGTGTTGTTTGTTTGGGTATCTGCACCGCATGGTGATGTGTGCTCCGCTGAAGTACCACGCGCTGCACCAGGGTGATCTGGTTGCACACTTTAAACACTGAGAGGTTTGACAGGCCACTAGAGAGAATCATGGGCTGTTTTCTTGACCTTTTTTGTTGTCAGGGTTTCTACCTCTTGGGTATCCTGTTTTTCCAAAATAGTCGATGTATTCTGTATTAAACCAATCTGAGAAAAAGGCCATTGCAAAGGTTACAAAGAAAAATTTCAGTGCTACATCTAGGAAATCTGCTTTATTAGATCTTGTCTTTGCTACAGCAGAGACACTGATTATAAAATGAACAATTATCAATGGCTTGGGTATAACTGATGACAGTGGGATTATATTTATTATCTCCAAACAGAATGAAGTCCAAGCCAATAAAGCATGCTCATTGTGCCTTAAAGAGAAATTTTCATTTTAGCTGAAAACAATGCTGGGAGAAATTCAGCTGGGAGAAAGACTTTATTAACAGGAAAATCTGAATGATGATTGAGAATCATTGGATAATACTTAAGCAGATGCTCAAAAAAGCCACACCCAAGAAAGAAATCTGCAGTCATTAAATTTGCAGTCTGAGGCAAAAAAGCCTCAGAAGGGAAGTAAAACTTCTTATGCATATGTGTACTTGGACCCCAAGAGAAAATGCAAAAAGTGTTTAATGACAATACATATAAATTAGAAGACAGGTTTTGGAGAAAATTGGTAAAAGGAGCAACAGGTCACAAGGAGAACCATGACAAGCAGAGGGAAGGAAAGTTGCCTGTTGAAGAGTATTTTGTTGTATGTTTGGGATTTTATTTAAGTATTTCCAGAACATAAAGGATACTAACAATGAGACGAGTCCATTACAAGATAGAAATAATAAAACTGCCAATAAGAAAAAAGAGGCTTACTCTATAATATCTTTAGCTTATATCCGGGTGGTGAGGGGTAAGCCCTAGTAATTTATTCATGTTAACCAACAGTGATCACATAGTTTTTGTTCTAGTTGTAACTAAAGAGGAGGTTAAACAGCAGAAAATAAACTCAGGCAAAGATCTGAGCAACCTGTATCCAGCAGTCTATAAAAAAAAGCCAGCCAAAGAAGATAAATCTTAGCACACTGGGGAAGTTCCAGATGCCTGAGAGAAAGCTAGCATGATAAATGGCACGACCTGGATAATTTGTAGACCTGTCAGCCTGATGCTGATCCCAGGGATCTGAGTTGGTACCGCATATTTTTATCAGGCAACAAGGGCGATACAGAAATGATGGGGCACACGCCAGATGCACCAAAGATGGGCAAACTTCTGGACTCAAAATACTCTTGCAAAGGGATATGTTCCTTGTCTAAAGATGTTTCTGATACGAATGTGTTTCTGTGCATAGTGGGAGAGAGCTGGGAGAGAAAGGAAGCAGGTGGGAGTTAGAGATCTTACACTGATGATGGTGTTCCTGACACTACTCACACACAACACAAAAAAATATGCTGGATTGGAAAATGTACCTGATGAGAAAGGTCTAAAGGGACCATCAAACCAGAAGGTGGCTCGATTACAACCTGTAACCATCTATATGTTAACAGCTGACTGGAGACAGTGTTCCAGTCTGGCAGACATAAACATAAAACAAGATCCAGTGGCAGAGATTGGAAATAAATTTTTAATTAAAAGTAACTGCCTGTAAGAAAGTACTTCATCACTGGAACAACTCACAATGGATACAGAAAATGTTTATTTTGGAAGTTTTTCCAGAAAGATTTGTTTTATTCCCACCATTGTCTTGGACCTTAAGCAGGAGCTGATCTCAGTAAGTTCTGTGGTCCATGCAAAAAGGACATTTGAGGAGATGTTTCATTCAAGACAGTGAAAGTCATTTAGGGCTAGTTTAATAGCTTGATGGTTAAAAAAAACCACAGTGCAGTAATCTAATGATAAAATCAATAGCAACACAGTGGGAGAAGGGCGTTTTTTCACTGTCTTCAAGATCTTCTTTAGTACATCGTGTTCAAATATTTCCTTGGACTGGAAGAGGTACTCTTCATTGCATAGATTAGATCCAACCCTTTGGGAAAACAGGGTGTGGGATGAAATATTAGGGTGGTTTTGCTTTGTTCCTTTTCGAGTCATTGTATCTGGCTGTAAAAATATCACTGAGCAAGTTCGCAGTATCACCAATTCCCAATACTACTTCACCCCCTTTTTACCCAAATCTAAAAACCAAAAAACCAAAACCAAACAAAACCCCCAACAAAACAAACAAACACACAAACAAAAAACCCCCAAACAAACAAAACCCCCCATGCTTTAAAATCAAGAAGCACTTTGTAAGGTAAAAGACAGTTAAGAGAAAGGCCATCAGAGCTGTTGTCTGCAACAAGTCTCTTTGCTAAAACAGCTCAAACTTGAAATAAAACAGCAGTAGGGGACATGTGTGAACTGTCAAAGATCGTGCAAAGTTTAGTGAAAATCTTTGTGACTGCTGTGATTCATAGATACCAGCCAAATACAAACAAAAGCTTTCTCTTTTGTGACACACATAGTATTGCGGCTTGAATCATACAGAGCCCTATTGTTGGGCTATTTTATCTTATCCCTTTTCTACATTCAAGTGGAGAAATGGGCTTAAAGAGCTGTTGGGCAGAGCCTGCTTTGCATGCGGAGAAGTGAGGTGTCTTTCTCATCTCAGGCTCTTCTCTCACAGCTTTCTGTCCTTGGTCCTTTCTTCCCTCTCACTCTCTGCCATCCAGAGGCATGACTGTAGATCATAAAGTCATAGACTCATAGAATAGTTTGGGTTGGAATGGGCCTTCAAAGGTCACCAAGTCCAACCCTCTGCAATGAGCAGGGACATCTTCAACTAGATGAGGTTGCTCAGAGCCCCATCCAGCCTGGTCTTGAATGTCTCCAGCGATGCAGCATCTACCACCACTCTGGGCAACCTGGGCCAGTGTTTCACCACTCTCATTGTAAAAAAATTTCTTCCTCATGTCCAGCCTGAATTTCCCCTCGTCTAGTTTAAAACCATTACCCCTTGTTGTATCATAACAGGCTAAAAAGTCTGTCCTCATCTTTCTTATGGGCCCCTTTTTAAGTATCGAATGGCAGCAATAAGGTCTCCTTGGAGCCGTCTCTTCTCCAGGCTAGTACTTGATTCCGTGTTTTCTCAGCAAAACTGATGAATGGACATAAAATGAAGACAAGCTATTCCTCTGCAAGTAATCTGTTGTAGGGGCTGTCAAACCTAGCAGCCTAATCAAGGTGAGGCAGCCATAGCTCCTTTGCCCCCAAGGTCTGTCCTGTAGAGGGGCTGAGCAATGTATCTACCACAGGCACTTGTCCATACTCACACAAGATCCACGTACACGTCTGCCCACAAAGATCAATGCAGACAGAAATACACAAACATGGGTGGTTCAAATGGGCTAATCCTGTTCCGCTGTCTGACGGTTCAGGGTGAAGGTCTGTGAGTGGGAAAGGAGCACATACATGTAATGTGGTCCCTTCAGCAGTTGGGCTTGGACAGTCAGTCTGCCCAACAGCTGCCTCTGGATCCCTGTCTCCCCAGGCACTGCCACCTGGCCATGCAAACACCTGTAGCTGTGGCCCCACTCCAGGTACCTGAGGTACAGGCCTCCTCACACACACACACACACACAACAAACATGTCTCTCTGTTGTTGCCCGTATCTCTTGGTCCTTCCAGCAGCTGACTGACAGACCCTTGAGTGACTCCAGGATGTGGTCCAAACCTACAGGCACCTCAATACCTGGCTCCAAAGCCTCTTATCCTACTTTCCAGCTAGTGTAGCTTCATATTTGTGAACACACACTGACATACGTATCTACACAATACACACGTGCTCTGTTGTCTCCTGTCACATGTCCCTCTGGCCCTGCTCCTGTTCCAGCTGCTGCACTCAGACTCCACACAGCCACAGGTGCTGAGTGGGGTATCTCTCCCAGAACGGTTAGCAATGGTGTTTGATCAGGAGACATGGCAGTCCGTGCTGATCAGGTGCATGACAAATGTACTGACCAGCTCCCTCTCCTGTTAATTCATCTCCGTGGGTTTCACTCCCCATCTGAGAGGCTGTCATCCTCCTGCAATAGCCCTGGGAGCTGGGTCAGGATGCTCTGCTTTGTCTGATCAGGTTCTTGGGGTCCCTTGCCTGTCACTGGTATTATATGCTCCGTCATGGTTGTGTAGATAAGCCTTTAAACATAGAAACTGATAATGTGAACCCAAGTATCACACCTGGCTACCTCAGTGGCTAGCGGTGCAGCTTCAGTGCCCAGCCACAGTGAAGGGCAGAGAAGAAAGAGAGCTGAACTTCTGGAGCACCACTGGAGAAATCTAAGTTAGGAAAAGTCACTACAGCACATAGCCATTAGTCACCTCTGTGTCGATACCTTCTCGAAAGAGTAATGTGCAATTTGCTGCAATTTTGCCTCTGGAAGTTTTATATTATGTCAAGATTCCTGACGCCTGGGAAGTCTTCGAGCTGTTATACACTAGCGAATGTCAGGACAGGCAGTGACACTTTCCGCGTCATATGCCACAGAAAGCGCACTCCCAAATCTGCCTGCAGTATCTAATTCCCATTAGTGTCAGTGGGGCTCATTCGCTGCCTCTCCTGAAGTTTCTCTTTCTTTCATAAATGAACAGAAGAGAGTTTAGAGAAAAAGAATGTTAATTTTCTTTTCATTAGGCTTGGATGGATACCTGAAGCACATTTCTTAAGTGTTCCGACTCATTCAAAACATTTAATTTGTTTCACCCAAGTGCACACTTTGCAGATACTTCAGCGACGGAGTTTGCTGGCAGGGTTTCTCGCAGAGACAATAGAAGTTAAATAAATAACAAGCAATATTACTTTTGCAGATAACAGACAAGTGTAGCTAATATATGCAGATTACCAAGACTAAGCCATTTTGAAAATCTGTTCATCAAAAATTAGGTCATATCTGGCAGAGGTAGCAATGAGATCTCTGGCCACGCTAAGGTCAAAGAGAACTTTGAGGCCTTTTGTCGAAAGCTTGACTGCCTTGTCTGGTCTGGGATTCTGATTTAACATCCATTTCAAAGCAGCAAAACTGTGTGTCCTGGCTGAAAAGAGGAAAAGAAGAAGGTATGATGCTGATAGGTCTTTCGTCTCTTATTTGATGTGCATGGAGCCTTTTAAGCACTCTGCCAACTTGACACCATCCCCAGTAGGCCTTGGTTACCAGAAGTGATGACAAAGGATGATGCCATGACAGCATTGTCTGCACGAATGGGCTTCTCCCTTGGCACTGACTCCTCTGATTTTGGGACAGGCTGGGCCTCAGCACTTTCGTCAGTCTAGCCAAGACTGATCCAAGCTCCTTCTTTTCTTTCCTTGATAAACTAACAGAAATACTCCAGGCTTCAACACTAAAACCTCTGTGGGGAAAAGACAGAGACCAGGCTTTGACTCAGTCTGACCAGAGCAAACATCCCAAAACTGTGTGGGTGCTTCACCAAGAAGCTCAATGTGTCAGTCTTTGATATAGCCACCCCCACCACAAGCTTCCATCACTGAAGGAGGTCATATTGAACTCTTCTAGTCTTGTTTGACTCTCTTAACAGCTGCTTTTTCAAGCAGAACAGGGAGGCTGAAACAGAGCAAGAAAGGTTTCACAAGACCAATTAACCAGAGGCACTTCCGTCCTCAACTTCTTCACATGAGTCTATAGGCTCCTTCTCTGTTGGTTTTTTTATTTGATGTTTCTTTGGATTTTTAGGTGGCTCAGGCAGTATTTAGGGTTTTCCTTGGCATCCAAATTCCCAGTGGCTGATAATTACCCAAGAGAAAAAGGAAGCTGGCTTTCTTAGCTGAAGTAGAACTATCTAACAAGTCAATCAAGTGATCTCTACAAGCCCAGATCAAAAGTCAGATAATCTACAAGTCACTGTTTTATTGTTTCAACTCTTATTTTTCAGTGATGGATTTCAGCATTTGGAATTGACTTAGTTTTTCTCATTTCTTAGCCCCCCTCTCTCCTTCTCTTTTCCATTTTGGTCACAGAAGCAGTTGTTGAGTGGTCTTAGTCTAAGCACTAGCCATCACTCGGAAGAAATCCCAGTTTGCTCTTTCTAGATGTTAGTAACGGTTATTAATATTTACCTTTCCTGCAGTGGTTTTGGAGGGCTGACAGATGGTTTTGGAGCAGTGTACTTACAGATCTTCCAAGGGTGGAGTACTTGTGTTATTTTGCTAATGTGCTTGGCCTCTCCTGTGGCAACTTTAGTGCTTCTAATCTGTGGATGAAATGGAGCCCAAAAGCATGCATAAATTTTTACCAGATAGTTCCACAATACATTAGGAGCTGGACTTTCCCTTTGATACACACCAGTTAAGAACTACACTCTCATAATCTTTTCCACCTATTTCCCTTTCTGATGTAGCCAGCATGTCAGAATCCTTCACAAAAACATGTCATTTATACTTATGCAATGTAAGGATTTGCTATTGCAGACAACTTGCTTAGAGTTTACTGGCACCAGCAAGAGCAAAGCATACAATGGTAAATGGAAGCTCATTTCTCATGCCAGCTTGGAGCTGAAGGTCTTTGCATCTGCTGTTTCCTAATCGTGAAAATTATATGGAAGGTTCTGCAGGTATCAGCATTTTCCTATAATCATTTCCATACAGCCAAATAGAGAAATTCAAGATTTTGGGTTTTGCACCTGAATTTTCAGGTTTCTAGAGCAAACTAAAAGACCTCTGAACAATATCCTCCTACATTTATATCTTGATGTGTAAAGCTCTTGAGGGTGGTGACTCATAAAGCATTTCTTCCTTCCTCGGAGATCCAAGCTTGCAAATGGAAACAAGGCCTGCAATTCCAGTGAGGAAGCTGGTGTGTGGGGTGGGGAAGGGTGTCAGGGCCCATACCACGTTACATGATGATGGATTGATGGGACCACATCAATGGGCCTTGAGAGCTGTGTGGCTCTCTGGGTAAGAGGAGATGGCAGGAACAGAGGAATGTCATTAGTTAACCCACCCATGGGGCAAGAGAGACCTCAAAACCAACGAGTAACAGCCTGGAGGTGTCTGGAGGCTCACATCTGAAGCCAGCAGGTGAACTTGGCTTTCTGATGAGAAATCAGAAAGTGGAAAGTCACCAAAGCTCCCACCTGCTCCCTCACTCAAATCAAAGTCATAAGGTGTCATGCCACAAGACAAACAGAAATAAAATCTGGCTCAACCTGCAAGTTATATATCTAAACAGCAAGGCAAGCCTTGCTAATGCCATGTAGTTCCCTTCGCAGCTCCTGATTTTTTTTAAGTCTGGAAGAAATTACCCAAATCTAGATGTGTTATAAGCTGAAGCCAGAGAACCTGCCTCTGCCTCTTCTGTCACCAGCCCATGATAGCTCCAGCGGTAAAAATCAGTTGAAGGAGTAAGAAGGAGCAGTTAGCATTTCCTCCACAAATGCTAAAAGCAGCACCAAATGATGTGTATGAATCATCACATCTACTCTTATACAAGCTAGGAGAAAAATGTGAGAGTCACGCAAGCTGGGATAAGCTGTCATGCTCTGGAACATGAGACATCTCCTAAAGTTAAGCAGAAACAGTTCCATGGGCAAGTCATTACATAGCAGTACATTGTGTGAGGTTTGCACCTTTCTTCAAAGCATCTGTGTTAACAACTACCAGAGGCAGAATACCAGGTTGCAGAAGGCATTTGACTAACCTGTAATGGCAATTCCTATCTCACTACAGGTTATATTCTGTTCCCCTTTCACTTTTTCTTTCATAAGGCCATCAGCGTGTTTTTATGTCCCTGTGAGAATTTATCAGGAATGTCACTCAACGGAAAGAGGTTTACATCCAGTGTTAAGTTTGCCAGATTATGAAATTATGACATCTTACTTACAGAACTTATATGAGTGTCCTTGTGCTTAATGCACTCACACTTCTGAAAGTTACTGGTCCTTTTGTTCTCCCTCCTGCAAAAATATTCAGAAGACCATATTCTTAAAAGTAGCAATTAGCATATTGCAGTGGTACAAACGTCAACTAATTCCCATGGTGATGAGATTCTAAAGGCAAAGCGTGTGCTAATAAGCTGAACAATGCCAGGGAACATTTCTGAGCAGTGAGACTCAGTCATCTATATTGCAAATGTGTCATAGCCCTTCCGGGCACATTTTCAGCCCAGCCCAATGACCAGTATCTCAGACACTCCTCATTTTGGGACTTAGCATGGGACACTGAACATTTCTCCCAAGCAGTGTGGATGTGGTCCATTTCTCCTTTGAAGATCTGCACATTGTAAGTGCAGTGCAGCCCATCTTTTGCCCAGTGTCTTCATTTCTATAGGACAGTGACAGATACAGTTAATTTACTAGTGTGGATAGCTGAGTTTCACCTATCTCATGCTCACATATTTATTTTCATTCCCTGTACTTCTGCATTTCCTATTGTAATCAGCCCTCTTCTCTGCTTTATCACATTAAAAGAGCATGCTGCCAATGAGCTGGGCAAGGATAGCCATCATTCTTTATGCGCTCCCGTAGGCAAGGTGCTAAGGGCTGCAGGACTGACAGAAGGTCCTGGCTATCACGTTTTCTTATGTTTAGGTCCCCGTTTGCACGGAGTCAGGCACTACATCTGCTGGGCAAATAGTGGAATCTTCAATAGCCAGCAAGCCGAGAGGTGTGTACGAGAGCCCACAGGGAAAGTCCTAGAGAAGAGCAGGGTGAGCCCCCTTCAGAGATGCTACACATGCTGCCTCCAGTGCAAATAGATGCTGTCTGCCATTTTCTGGGATTACATTTGTAAACCAGCCCTTTCCTAGAAGCCATTAGGTGCAGAGGAGACTTTCCAGGCAGGCTAGTAAGTGGTTACTGGCTTCAGGAAGAAGAGAAGGATTAGGAAATATGTATGTGTTTACAAACTTGCAGTGGGAGTAGATTGCCCTTGTTTGGCTACATGAGTTGTGGACGAGGCCACAAATCAGCCACTGCTGAGATTTACACAGTTTCCTCTGACTAAGCCTCGTCCACCCCACATGCCTCTCCACAGATCCCCTGTGCAAGTGCTCCATAGGGCCCCTGTCACAGAGGGCCAGACCAAGGCCAGGATACCTCCAAATGCATCAAAATGAGGGCTAAATGAAGCTCACAAAGCATGGACGCACTGTGGTGTTCCCACACAGCAGTCCCTTCCTCCCCAGAAGCTCTTGTGTGTCATCTAGTGCTGTGCGATGTGCAGCACCATAAGCACGGGCTTCCTCCACCTGAGCACACACCATATGGGTGACTCCTTCCCTCCCCATGCGGCTGCAGGTTTTCTGCTGCATATGTTCAGCCTCCCACAGCTGGAAGCAGTAAGAGGTAGTTTGATCTGCATGTTGTACGCAGGAAGGATTGAAGTTTGAAAACTTTTAGCACTCTGCACGCTAGCAGGCCCACAACAATCTTTATTGGCTGGTTTGCTTGCTTTATGGTTGCAGTTTCCATCCTCCTGTGAGAAGTTGCATGAGCTTCCTGCAGAGGGGAAACGCTCTTGTCACTTTATCACCTCACTGCCATGGATATCTGTCCACCACTAGCTAGTTTGTAGAAAAAAAAACCCAACAAACTTCTTTAGTGTTGCGTGTGTCCATCAAGAGAAAGAGTTGAGCTGGCATTTTGCCATACCTGGCGAGCATGGGTTTATACAAACTGTCTGAGGTTTTTTATAGTGCTTATCAGCAGAGTATCAAAGCACTGAAATATTGTTAGTCATGTTCACCTCCCCATTGATCTTATCACCAAAGGGCAATCCTACTAAAGACCATCGGTCTTCCATGTGGTATTGCTTAGAGGGTTTTGTTTCATTAGATGAGCTGATCTGTAGCCAGAGCTGGGACAGTCTCTAACTCTGGGGTCAGATTCCAGGCTTTAATTAGTACTGATGATAAACAAACTGTTTGTAAGAGCTTTTTGCAAGATGACTTTAGCAATGTTTATAGACATGTTTTCTTTAATTTGTTTCATGTAGTGAACCTTCCAGCACTTAAAGAGCTCAATAGACACTGCAAGTCTTGAAATTGAGGTCAAAAAAGTTGAGGTCAAAAAATCCTGCAACAGGTGGAACTCATGTAGGAAACATCACAAAAATGGGTTTATAAGAGGCCTGTGATGTTTAGAAATAGCTGGTTGTGCCATTCTGAATTGTTGAGTTGACTGACAGTTTTGTCTATGATCTATATAATAGTTACATTAGACCTTTTAAACTGCAATATATTTTTATGCTCTGAAACTCTCCAGAGACATTGAAATAAATCTTGTGGGTTTTTGCATGTTGTGACAACTGAGTGCATACTACTGTGGTCAGTTTTAATAGGTATTAATACAGTGAACAGCAAGCAAATTAGAACTGTTTCACAGCAGACAAATTTATAAGGAGAATGGAATGAATCAAATACACTAATTTGTATTAAAATATCTTTTACATTCCCTGTGTTCCAGTGGAACTGATGACAGGCCTAGAGAAGCATGCTAGGACAAACAGACCAGAAAATTAAATTCTTTTAGCTTTCATATGCCACAGCAGGAATCATTTGCATTTTTTTTTCTTTCTCAGGCTTTCTTTTCATTTTCCTTTTTGGAGAGAGGATTATGATGTAATCTTGCATTTCTAAATCCTATCAAAAATATTATTTTTCAGTTTCATAGAACTGTGATCTGTTTTAGTTTGGGGGAGGGTAAACTCTCATGTGGTATGCGTGATAGACGGCATTTACTAGCATGCGAAGAAAGCCAAATTGTTAAAGTCAGGGTTGCAATCTCAAGACTCTAGATCTTTGGGGAATGTTTATTCTCTCAGTTAAGCATATGCATAGATTTGCCAGATGTCCAAGATCAGACTGTGTTTTTGACATACAACCCATGCTAAAAGAGGTCGTGCTCAAGCTCTAGATCCCTCTGAAAGTAGAGCACTTAAACACGTGGGGCACCTTCGGGCTGATGCACCCGCAGCTTTGAGCTCACTGTGCCCCATTAGTCAGGAGATGCCTCCAAAGGCTCAGAAGGGCTTCATGGCTGCTGGCAATTGTGGACCACCCAAGGTCAAGCCTTCCTTAGTATAAAGTGAAACACCTTCAGCCTGATTTTAGATTTAGTGTTTCGTCTGGGTCACTCATCTAACCATAATCAATGCAGAGAGAGATACACTTGTCAGGGCACCATTCAGCCCAAACTTCTGTAGGTATTCAAGACCCATGGGAAGACTGGTGTCTGTCTGCCCATCAGCTACAAGGAGACCCCAAAAAATAGGCTTGGCTAGGTGTTTAACATTTAGATAACTGCACTATAGGCCCCAGCTGTCGTCAGGCTGCTGCCGGGGCACAGACAGACATTTACATGGGAAGCATGGAGTGACAGAGGTCACTGTAGTTTAGGTTTTGTTTTCAAGCCCTTTCTTTACCCTTTCGTTACCTTGGAACAGACACAGCCACTTCATGTCTCTGAGTCAGTCATAAATCAGAACAATTACTGCCTTCTCCACCAGGTCTTTACCACTCGTAAAATAAGGACTATAGAAATATTTGTGATGGCTGATGCATGGTCCTTAGTCAGTGTATGCAAAGGTCTGTGTGATTCACGGATCAAAGATGTGGAGCCTGCCTCTTTGGTTTCACTTGCTCTGAATCTTGACCCTGTAAACACTTCTGTATATCCTTAACTCTTTTATGTGAGGAGTTTCATTGGTAAACTAAGCCCTGATACCACTCCCTGCACAGTTACTTATTCCTGCTCACTTTATTTATAAACCAGGACTGTTTCTCAGAAGTTCAAAAGCTCAAGGCACTGCATATACTTGTAAGAAAACTCAGGTATGTTTCTATTTGAAGTGTCCTTATTTCTTGGTAATAAATAAGAAAAATAAATAAAAATTAATTTGCTTTCAAAAGCCAGAGGCTTTGTAAATATATTAGAAGAAGAAAAAACTATTAGATCTTCCTTTATTCCCCCTTTCCTTTTTATTAATATTCACTAATGCTGTTTCTCTGGAGAAGGGCTTGGTACTGGTGATGTCTACAGCTAAGTAGTGGGAAAGCTTAAAAAAAAAGATAAGTCACATTTCTTTTTCATAGCTTCCTGTTTATTTTTTTTTTTCAGATGGGCTGATACATTGTTCTGCTTGCTTATTTTTGAGATACTGACATTCAGCAAAAAGAAGCCTTACTGACTAAAATGTTTTTTCTCTTTTAGAAACCTGTTTTTCTCATCTGTGTCACAACATAGTCAGCTTTTGAGATTTTATCAGACGTACGGAAATTAGGCTTTTTCTTTATAATGAAGCCTCAGTTTATATGGTCATGTCATTACACAGAGGCTTGCGTTTGAGGAGAAAAAAGCTGCAAGTGGACACAGGACCTGGAAACTACACTCTGACTTTAGATTTTACATAAAAGCAGCCTGAAATGTATTTCAAAAGAAAATAGCTTGTGTTTCAGCCGGTCTCATCTCGGGGGAGAGAACTCCTAATTTTTAAGTTCTTGAGACTGTTGAAAGTCAAGCTAATGATGACACAAAATTGGGGGGAGCTGTCAACACTCTTGAGGGCAGAGAGGCCCTGCAGAGGGATCTGGACCAATTGAAGAACTGGGCAATCACCAACTGCATGAAGTTCAACAAGGGCAAGTGCCGGATTTTTCACCTGGGACATGGCAACCTTGGCTGTACATACAGACTGGGGGATGAGATGCTGGAAAGCAGCTCTGCAGAGAGGGATCTGGGGGTTCCGGTGAACGGCAAGTTGAACACGAGCCAACAGTATCCCTGGCAGCCAAGAGGGGCAACCGTGTCCTGGGTGCATCCAGCCCAGCATGGCCAGCCGGGCAGGGAGGGGATTGTCCCGCTCTGCTCTGCACTGGTGCGGCCTCACCTGGAGCTCTGGGTGCAGCTCTGGGCAACACAGCATAAAAAGGATATAAAGCTACTGGAGAGTGTCCAGAAGAGGGCTGCGAAGTTGGTGAAGGGTTTGGAGAGGAAGCTGGATGAGGAGCAGCTAAAGTCACTTGGTTTGTTCAGCCTGGAGAAGAGGAGACTGAGGGGAGGCCTCATGGTGGCTGCAGCTTCCTCACAAGGGGAGGAGGAGGGGCAGGCGCTGAGCTCTTCTCTTTAGTGACCAGTGACAGAACCCGAGGGAATGGCAGGAAGATGTGCCAGGGGAGGTTCAGGTTGGACATCAGGAAAAGGTTCTTCCCCCAGAGGGTGGTGGACACTGGAACAGGCTCCCCAGGGAGGTGTCACGGCCCCAAGCCTGACAGTGTTCAAGAAGAGACTGGACAACGCCCTCAGACACATGGTGTGACCTGTGGGGTTGTCCTGTGCAGGGACAGGAGCTGGACTCGATGATCCTGGTGGGTCCCTTCCAATTCAGGATGTTCTATGATTCCATGATTCTATAATATCAGGGTTCAGTGCTGTTGACTTCTTCATTAGACTTGTATTAGGCTAGGTCTGGGGACTGCTTGATGGAATTGATGCTTTCAGCTTGTGGTAGAAACTAAAGTTGCTTTTATTTGGCATATCTCCTTAGGAGTCAAAACAGAAACCTCTCCCCAAGGAGGAATGGGGAGGCAAAGCATGCTGCTGCATCAAGAGCCTTTCACCATCTGACTGCAAAAACCTAGAGGAACCCACTGCACTCATGTGCATCTGGATGTGAAGGAGAGGTCTCCCTGCTCTTTGGAGCTGGCCAGCTTTCCCTCTTCTTGTCTTCACCACGTGTATGCAATTCAGTTCCTCGCTGTGGTTTCTGTACATGAGCATGGTCATGGAGTGGTCATGCAGTTCTGCTGGTCCGTGACATCATTTCATGCTCAATAAAAGTTGTTACTTTTGTATTAGCCTTTTATACTAGATTTTTAAGGGGGTAAAACAACTTGTTTCTGTGAAACAGAAGGTTCAGATCTTTAACTGCAGGCTAGGACCCCTTAGGGATAATGATAGAGTGGAAAGGAAGCCACAAGTTTTTGAAAGGATGAAACCTGGATGTAGGAAGGCCATGCCAGATCGCTCTCCCTGAACAATACATTTCCTTGTCCACACTGTATTTGTTAAACAGGCATAATCACTTTTGCACATCTGTCTGCTCCATGCAGAACTGTGGACTGTCATGTCTATGTAGCATTACTAATATGTCAAGACCCATATAAATAAATGACAGGTAGTACTACTTGGGGACTCTCCTCGCAAGCCAGGTGAGTACAATGTTGCCTTGAGGCTTTTCCCTGTGTTGTCTTGTAAGAGCCTCTCATTTTCCACAGAGATGGAAAATTTGCTTGATCCTTTTAACATTTTCTTCTTTCAGATGATCTCAGCTCAGTTTGGTCTGTTCATGCTCTTACTTTAAGCATTCAGCCAGGCCCCCACTGTCTCCTGTACTGAAGAAGTGCTGTGCATCACTAATATATTGTTTACAATACGGCTTGTTTTACGTGTACATTATACCTGAACTAATAATTAATAACAGCTAACAGTTACATATAGATTTTACACGAGTGGCGAAAAACAGATGCCCTACAGGCATCATATTTGAGTATTAGAAGTGCTCACCTCAGTCAATCATACAAAAAGCAGGAACAGCTGTAGCAAAGTCAGTACATTCTGCCAATATCTTCTAGTGTCACCAGTGAGAGAGTCAGCAGCCTTTTAAGGTCACTCCAGTCAAAGACTAGCTGAAAGGCCAAGCAGAAGCATCACAGAAGTCATCTAGAGTTGCCTTTCCCCTCTCTTGTCAGCATTCGGGAAAGAGACAGCTGACCTTTGCTAGATCCTTCCCACTTCTGATATGGTAACCTCTCTGAATTTACTTAATTTTAGTCCAGGCAGATGCTGAGGAGGAATCTGTGATGAATTCATGTGAGTGAATTTTCCAGGTATGTTCCCTTTGATGTCTATGCAGAGGATGAGACTCGCAGCTGGAAAAATGTCACTACATTCTCTGTGTATGCAGCACTTCTGTCAAAAAGTGTGAAGATCTGCTATCTGGTGAAGGCACCTATTGTGTTTTCCATTCCCTTGGTGCAGTAGTTAGGAAGATCATCAGAGGTTTCCCCTTTACTGAGCGTTATTAAATAGCAGGCATTGAAATGCTGGTGGAGTTCCTGGCTAGAATAGACACAGCAAAGTCTAAGAAAAGCAAGGCTGGAAATGACACACATCTCTTGTAACTGATGCCCACTCAGGAGAACCTGATGCTCCACATAGTCAAGCAGCACCCTGGGTAGAGTGGGTTGTGCAGCCCCCAGTGTCCAACAGTGCACTGGACAAGTGCTGGTGTGGGGAAGAGGGGCTTTCACCTCCCATCATTCCTGATTTCTAACTGTTCCAGCATAAAATCATATTGGCTCCTTTCTGCCTTGCTGAGATGATTTTTTGATACAAACAAAGTGCTGTGTCTTCATCTATCCTATTTTTAATGGTGTCCTTAATTACATAAGGTTCCTGAGAAATTAAAATTAACAGTTGAATTAAGACATGATTGGTTGTTTCTGGAAATAAAAAAAATAGTGTCTTTTGACATTTCTTTCATGTTTCCTCCTTTCCAATGGAGACTGGGCAGTAATCTTGTTCCCCTGGAGATCCCTTCTGAGTTTTGAACTCCTCCCTCTGCCTCTCTCTCCCCCTTGCATGGATCAGTTTTCTCTTTTCTTCTGATAACCCAAGCAGCAGTGAAGTTTCACAGAGTACACCCAACAAGACCTGAATAAATGCCTGGTAGCCCAACTGCACAGATGCAAACTTTCTCCACATGCATTGATAGTTCTTTGCAAGTTCTTAAATGTTGTAAGAGTTACAATAAAATGATGCTATATGGGACATGTTGACAGGCTAGCGTGGCTAATTTGTTCTTTGGCTAAGAGTCTCCTCTTTTCAAGATGTTAAAGAGACCATGTCCTTGATCCATGAGGATCTTTGCTTTCCTGCATCTCCAAGGTGCTATCTGTGTTGTGGTGGGTTGCTACAGCTGCTGCTGTAAGTGCTCGCATAAAACCTCTGCTGGACTGATTGCAAGACAAAGGAGTCCCTGAGCAGGCTTAACTCATTCAGCAGCCTGCTGGGGAATAGGTCTTAATGTTTATTTTTACACCCTGTCTTTTTCTGCACTGAGTCTGTACAGTCCATGACTTATTCCCCCTGTCTCCATATGGACCTTGATTTGATTGACCATTGATCCATGCACACCTCCTGGAAATACCCTTCAATCCTTTGAGTTTAGGGAGAAGGATATCTAAAAGAAGCCACCTGTGCTCAGTGTCAGGTCCCTGGGCTGCAGAAGAATCCACAGGGAGAAGGAGTCAATCAGCAGAAAAACCCTTCCTTGTGCAATAGCCCATCCTACCACACAGCCAGGGATGCAGGATGAGACATAGCTTTACATCAGGTGGACACCCTCTTCCCCAGGGTTCAAGAGAGCCCCTGGCTCTGCACACCTCCACATGTCATCCCTGCATGCGGCCACATGTGTCAGCAGTGGCAGAGGGTCCTCCAGCCTCGGTTATACTTTGGAACTACATTTGTAGATTGTTTCTCAAGTTCAGCTTAGGTAAATGCTATTTTAGCATAATTTTATTTTCACGAAGGACAGATTAAACCAATAATAATAATGACACATATTAGGAGCAGCTGTTCTATTTTGTTCCCCTAAGCAAGCCTGCAGCACTGTTTCCTAATGTGAGCCCTGATCCTACAAATCTAAGTAAATTTTACACATGGGAATAGTTCCTCTAGAGTTGGTTGAAATTGCTTAGATGTGCAAAGCTGGTCCTTACTATAAGTATTTTCAGGACTGAGCCCATAGTTTGAGTGGCCCAGTTTAGCCTACTTTTTGCCCATACTTCAGGGAAAAAAAAATTACTAAACATCACTACAAATAGGGCCAAGGAATCCTCTATTACTTTCCTGATCAAATTTTGATGACGATCTTAATGGTAGTCATGGCAGTAAAATCACTTTTTTCACTTTGGAAATAGTCTTGCAAAAGTCTGTTGTTCATTTTTTGTGTCTCATCTTAATGATGTACAAATCTGAAAGGCTCTCTGCTTTCAAATTTTAAAGGAACAGAATTGTTGTTGTTGTTGTTTGTTTGTTTGTTTTCTAAAGCTAGACCCCAGTAGATGATTACTTAAAATAGGGAAACAAACAAGAGACGACTTCACAGTCAACTTCCTTAATGTGCTGCTGAACATGGTGAATTTATATGCTGTGAAATAAGGGACAGATTCCTTTCTATTTTTTCATTTGTGTCTATAATATGTAAAAAGTAACACATAACTCAAATAAGAAAACAGAAACTAAGAGAAACTGAGGACTACCACAGGAAACTGTAGGAAATCCTTTATCTCCTTTTAATTAAATGTATTTCCATTGATAATTATGGTATAACTTACAGTACTAACAGTATTTAAAAACAGCCTGAGTTTCTGGGCATCTAAATGCATTTTGCCATACAACAGGAATAATCTTTGCTTCACAGAGCAGCTGTGACATTCGACTTTATAAATCACGGAGAAGTCCTCACACAGCAGGTATAATATAAAACATTCTACAGTAAGTGATTAATCTTTTCTGTAATCAGGCCTGAAGACTAAATAATTTAAATTTCTAATAGCTTGGGAAATTTTCACGTTGTTCCATAGACATTTCAGGACATGACCCTCAGCTGGATAACGGAGTTGTAGCTCGTTGAGTCTCTTGTCTAGTGGCTGATGATGTCTTCTATTATTTTTCCACATTTGTGATTTTTTAACTCAATTTTCATATTTTCCTGTCATTGCATTGAGATTTTTTTCTTAGTTTCTGCCTCCTCTGACTATGATGGAAAAAAACAGTGAGCTATTGTGGGCACTGGCAGACAGGATGAGGGGAGGCAAATTAATTCTGCACAGAGCATTTGACACTCTCCAAATTTTACAGGCCTGTCTTTCTCAGTTTACAACATTCCCACTTACCAACATAAAACATATTTGCATTTAATATAGGGGGAAAACAGAGTGAAAGTGAAGCAGATCTTGCTGTGACCTTAATAGATAGTGAAAAGTAAAAGGAAAAAATTGTATTTCAATGCTTCAAGTAGCTGGAGGCCAAAGCCTCTGGCTGTTGTTACAATAGCAGTGTTAACAAAATTAATAACAGGAGTTGAGAAAGATGATGGAACTGGGAAAACAAACAATTTAAGGAAAAATGACCATCCCGCTATTAGAGCCAGTCACATACAGGCACAGAATGGTTAGTGTCACAATAATTCTACAGCTGAATGGCAAAAAACTAGCTGTTGTTGGATCACTGCGGGTACATCAACAGCAAAACAAAAAAAAAGTGGCTAAATAGCGCAAAATATACTGTGAAAACAGGAAGGAAGATAGTGTAGGTGGGACCATATGGCATAAGATTCTCCAGTAACTATAGAACATTCCTCTTCTGAGAATGAAGAAATAAAGCTCGATATAGAAATGTTTTCCCCTGCATTCAAAGTACTTGCTTAATATACAACATGGAGGGAAAGAAACCTGAGATTGTTGCTAGTATCTCTATCTTTGATGGAGGCTTTGGGGCCACATTCATTGAGGAGCATGAGCAAAGATGCACAATCAATGACAAGTACGTGAACTATGTGCCTGACCAGAGCAAATGCAAAGGAAATTCACCCTGTTGGGCTAAGGCGGGGAGCAAACTCTGCTTTTTCTGCTCATTGTTCTCTCCTGAAACATAACATCACTTTTTGTAGGGGAAATTGTACAATAGAGAAGACAGGAGAAAACCTAAGAAGAGTGTGTATGTTGAGTGAGGAAATACAGATGGCCCTTGATAAGAATGAAGAAGCATGAACCCAGCGAAACTCTGTGCAGATACTGTGTGAAGGTTTCCTGGAGTATTGGGGTGGCAAAGCCTGGGACGTAGCCCTGAGGAGACTTGAAACAGGAATTGTTTTCTGCTGGTTTGAGTGGTTTCAGCATGTAGGTCCTGAGTTTGGGTGTTAGTGGGAAAGGAACAAATTGAATCCCTGTGTGTTTGCGAGGAAATGCATGGGAACGTCACCTTGGACAAGAGAGAGGGCTCTGGATTCATGAATGGCATGTGGGAAGGAGAAGAGGGAGAGAAGAGAGCAGCTCAGAAAAGGAAGAATGTGGGTAGAGTGAAAAGAAAAGGAATTATAAGAAACAGGATTTTGGACTTCAATCTAGAAAGGACAGAGGACTTGATTTACACTGAACTGTCTCAGTTGCGAGTAAATGGGACACTGGCCTCAAGCTTGCAATGGGTTAAGGTACTGAACAGCCCTACCTGGGAATACTAATGTTGGTGCAAGCGGCTTGTAGGCCTGAAAATTGATCGAAGTAGCAGAATACATGGTCTGTTTGCGTTCTCGATACCGTTGGCTCAAATGAAGCTGTTCCACTGTACAGTTATAATATTGCCAAGCAAATTTGAATATGGAAGAAATCCCTGACTGTCTGGAAAGAAAAAGGAAAACTAACTCCATACAAATTATTGTTTTCATTCTAATGGAAGAAATACTGCTGTTTTCAATAGATAGGAGCAATTTGTCCACTGAGAACCACAATGAGGCTGTAGAGAAACCCTTGCCCTCCAAGTGCCAAGGGAAATTCCACACTCAGAGTAACCTCTGGCGGTGTAAAATACAGCACAGTCCATAAAAGAAGATGTTTAAGTGAGCACCTGATGACACGGCACCGTTAAAAACTGTGTAAGGTCTAAGGAGTTTTTTTGACTTGGGACATGGTATTCGTTTTCCAATAATGGCCAAGGGAGTTGGTCACCCAGCCTATCTGTTAAATCAAATTATTGCTAAGCACATCAGGTGTGATGGACCTAAGCAGAGGCAGACCTTTACTCTTCTGGTAGCCCTGCAGGTTCCCCATGTGGTTACAGGAGAGAAGCCCCATTGCTGCACAGCTCTCCTCCTCGGGAAGCAGTTGTCTAAAATGGGCCAGATGAGGCATACCCTGAAGAGCCAGCTTGTCTGCCGTGACTCTAACAGGAGCTGACAGCTACTGGCTCAGATGCAGAGGTGTCCTTCATGAGCATGGCATGTCAGGTGAGGTGAAGCCCACCACTACGTCTTCCAATCTCTTTTAGTTTGGGGCCTTGGAGACAGCAGCTCCATGGAAGGCTGTACCTTGAGCAAAAAAGCAGACACACATCTAAACACACTTGTAGGCCAGCCAGGATTTGTGCCAGGACTGATTTTGGATCCATGTGTGCAACGTGCAGCTCTGTGAAGCATTGCAAGCAGGAGAAAGCAAAAGTGTGTGGGAGGTTTGTACCAGAGAACAATGAAACATCTTTCTTTCAAAACCTGGTTACCATAGAACAAAAAGCAGTTACCTTGAGAGTTTGGAAAGCAGAGTTTCTTCCTAATAAACACTTAGGACAGTGTTTGTTCTCTGCTTAATAGAATCTCTGTGATACAGCAGACTTAATTGTAATAGTAGTCTTGCAAAATGACACATATTTTCTTCCTCTGAGACCTCTAACATCTATTGAGACTGTCAGAGACTTAGAATATAACCAAATGCGGCTGAAATTTTCCATTAAGTGGAAACTGGAAATGTCTGATGGTTTGCAAAAGTTCACTTAGAACTTCTTTCCTTAAGTTATTTTCTTTCAGTTAATGTAATGTGTTTTTCATTTTTATAGTCATTATTTACAGTATTTCACAATAGATAATCAATGATAGCATGTAATTACTTAATTGAACCATTCCATTATTTCAATTATCTTTCAAATTCATAGAGAGGCAAGTGTTATTTAGCATGTTTAAAAGTTAGACCTTCTTTTCTATTTCAAAGGGTCTGCTGCTTATGATTTTTGATGCTGGCATAGATGCCATGAAATTGTGTAAAAATAATAAAATTAAAGCTTAAACATTAAATTCTTTCAAAACTGGATAATGACATTTGGAAAATTCTGAAAATATTTTTTCCTTATCAAAGTGATAAGGCAATAACTTTTTATCAGATATTATGAAAATTTAGGGTTTTTTCAACTAAGTTTAGATTTTTATGAAAGTTATACTTTCAAACAATACAAAAAGCAAGATGGGAAATAAATTCACACCGGTCTATTGTAAAATGTTCTTCTCCAGAGTAGTTTTCCTATTAATTTTGTTTAAACATATAGACCTTTGATCTAGAGATCTCCCTTCAGAGACAGACTCGTAATTCCCACTGAGCCTAAGAGACATGTACATGTCATTGCATGCATAAATCTGGAGAAAGAACTGGGCCTGAAGTTTGAACAAAACCAAACGATCAGATAGCCAAATAAAAATATGGCGATGGAAAATGTGACTAGGCAGGGACTGCTAAATTAACTCAAATTGCCTTGTGTTTGCCATAGGCAAACACATACCGTAATTTAACTCTGAAACTTGCTGCAATGCTCATTTTTCATATGTTATAATTCTTTTTAGCTATATCTACTGAATGGGAAACTGTTTTAGAAATAAAATACTTATTGATACTATTATTTTATGAGCCTAAGTGTGGAATTGGTTGCATATTTTGATGTAGCATACGATGAAATAGTATAAAACATCAGTATTTAGACAAACAAAATTATCCACTTCAAAATTTGTAATGTCTTAATCTGGAGGGTAGCATCTGACCGTGCAGAAAAGTTAAAAGAAGTTGGACTTCCACACATGTCGCCTTAATGAAGAAAAAGACCCATCTAATGGGGCTAAATAAGCCCTGCAAAAGTGGTGATCAAGCGGTGGGCAAGGTGAGGGGGAGTCAAGAGAGCCAGGTGGGGCTCCTGCACCTTTCAGACATGGCCTCCTGGCTTTGCTGAATGCCACGAGAAGGAAAGGAGGAGTGGAGAGAGGAGAGCACCAAGATCCAGGCACTACCTGGCATTCCTGTTGTCAACCCTATGCAAAATCACCTTTACGGCTCCTGGGGGTTGTGACTCCATGGGGAATGTACGAGCCCCACTGCAGCTCTGGCATCCAGACCTGGAAACCTCTCTCCTCAGATAACATCTGCTGCTGCTGCTGTTGCTGCTACATCATAATATTAGTCAAACAGTTCAAGTGGTAGCAGGCTGTGCAGGAGAGGAGAAAGTTCAAGTTTAAAGGCAGCTGTCGATACATGATTGAATGGGAGAGAGAATTGTTACAGCTGCACATAATGGCATTTATTTCTAGGAGAGGGAGTTTTGAGAGTTGGGTCGTTTTTTGTTTGTTTGTTTGTTTGTTTGCATTTAAATAAAACATTTGAAATTAATTGCTGCCTGCAGTCAGGGCAGTGCGTTAGAGGGAGCTGGTTAAGGAGTCTTTCTGGTGCAAAGAGGCCACAGCCAGAAACATCGCAGACTGATCATGGCCAGGAAACTTGAAAGTGTGTCAAAGCTGCCTGTTTCTCTGCACCGCATTTCACATCCGCAACCTTATAGTGAAGAGAATGAAAAAGTGTTCTGACAGCATGTAAAAACCCCAAAGTCACACCCCCCTGTAAAGCAGAGGCCAACTCCACCACCCTCTTCCTCTTCCATATGTGAGATAATTTGCATTCATCCAGATGCTGGCGAAGTTGTTGTATTTCCAAGATGTCTAGCACATGGACTCAACAGGTTCTGAATAGTCTGTATGATCCTAAAAGCATGGGAAACGCAAACCCTCGAACATGGCTGTGGGCACCTGGTCTCTGTAAAACGAGAGAGCAAGGCAGGACTGTAAGGGCAATTATTCAGGATCCGGGTACCTCAGAGGCCAAGCACCCAGCCAGCCCTGACTGTTCAGTGTGGGCATCATGGGTTATCAGCAAGGTGTTCCAGCCACCTCCTGTATTTCACTGAGAAGATTTCATATATTACCCCAGCACCCAAAGCCAGACATTTAAGTGCTTTACAAACCACTCCCCCACCTAAACGTGGGCCTTGTGACAAGTCTGCTGCATCTCATCCTTTGACTGTTTGGCTGGTATCCAGTTTGGGGGGGGTTAGGGGTTTTTTGAAAGTAAATCAAAGGAACAACTCAGTGAAAAATATCGTGATGGCTAATTTCTAACAGAAGAAACATACAGACTTCAGAGAAAAATACAGCAAGAGACACTTCAGAATGGAAGGATGCAGGACTCTCTACCAAAAAGGGGTTTTTGTCCTTGGCTTCTCACAGAGTTCTAGCAGGACAGGGAGGATAGGAAGGTCTTCATGTTTCTTATTGCCATCTACCCTATCTGTGGAAATGGTGATATGCAGAGACACCAATTCTCCTCTCGCTAGCATAAACCCACAATAAATCTGCTAGTTTTGAGCAAGCTGGTTAGATTTATTCGCCTGCCCTCTTCCTGCACCACCCTGGTGTCCCTGCGGTGCCCCGAGGAGTTGGGCAAAGCGTTTGGCCAAAGGCAGGAGGAGGGGAAAGCTGAGAGGGCTCAGTGTTGCTGTGTTATGAAGTGAGAGATAGAGCCAGCCAGGCAGTGCCCCGGCCCTGCGCACGATGATATTCATTTCACACAGCCCCTGACTGTTCCAGCTGGAACGATAGGAGATGCAAACTTTGACTTCAGCGTTTGAAAGAGATATTGTTTGATGGAAGTGTGTGGGTGGCGGGTAAAACAAGCAGCTAAGTGTCAGCACAAGAACCAAACATTCTCCTTCCCTCCCTCCCCAATGTAGTTTTTGACGTAATGAGCATTGCTCCAAATTTTCCTTCCAAATAGGCATTGCACCCGTCCCCATGGCAACTGTCATGCTCAAAAGATGTCCTGTCAGGAGCCATGAAAGGCCCAGAGACATTTGTATTAGATGGTCACAACCATGCTAGCTAGTGCTTAACAAATAAACTACGAGGCTGCATTCGTTAAAATGAAGAGCACAAACATTTGTGTTCCATTAAACAGAAATTAATAAGATTTGAATAGGAAGAAACCAAACTGGACTGTTTTTTTGTGTATACAGCTGTGTTATGAAGTAATACAGAGAACGTTAGCATGAATAATGATTGCACATGTGCATTCAATTTATTTCTTCTACTTCTTGTATGGTCTCCCTTAACCCTTTTTCTCTATAGGTTTTTCAGAAATCAAACACAGGTTTAACAGCTGGGCAAGACAGGGATTTCAACCACTCCTTTCACACTACCGAGGCCCAATAGCACTTCTTTATTTAAAGGCACTCTGGGTCATTGGGAAGTTGTGCTTTTGAAAAGTATTCACGTACTTGATGATTGAGCACATGAATGTAGTGGTCTGATTTTTACCAGGGAAAAGAAGCACTCTGGTCTCTGAAGAAGGCAGGTTGAATCCTGAACTGCCGTGCATCCTCCTGCCTTCCTCGGCGACAGGGAAGTACAGCTGATTTATCCCAGCTGAGGATCTGGCCTTGGATCCAGACATTAAAAAAAAAAAAAAAGGCAACAAAAACCCAATAAGGAATCATGTTTCCAGCTCAGCTGAAAATCAAAAGTGAAAGTTCAGGAAGACAGCGGAGCCTCCTCCCACGACAGCCCTTCTCCTGGCTCCCCGTCACCCAACATGATTCAGAGCAGTTCCTTCCACCCACTGCTGCAAGTAAACAACAAAAGTGGACTGTGTTACACAGCCTGACAATGACAGTCTGTACTCGGCTTTGCAGGCCACAAAAGGCTATGGTAGCTTTGCTTTCCCCGGTCAGCTTAACCTCGCTCTTTTTCTTCCAAGAAGAAAAAAAAAAAAAAGGAGAATTGGCCAGGGTCCTGGCTCAGCAATGGGCCCAGGCCAACTGCCTGGTGCATGTGCGTGTACCAGCGCCCAGACTGCCTCTTTCTTCGCTGCTCATAACTCTTCTTCACTTATCATTTCCCTGTTTTAACCTCCTAGCTTCACAGGCAGCAGAAATAATCATCTCAGAGTCTTTATTTCCATCACACGAGGCTTTTATTCCTACAAGGTCTAGTTTTGTAACAGTTGGAATGCTTAAATATTTGTGCCAGGACTCTTACCTCCTCCCTTCCTTTTCCCTTTCTCCTCACACTCCCGTTGCTTTCTATTCATCTGTGAAACTCTTATTATCTCCTCAAACCTCCATCTCTCAGGCTGAACTGAATAAGACCCTTATCCCGGGGTGGGAGGGGAGGAAGCAAATGGAAAACATTTCTCTTTCTAGATGTAATTGCAAAACAGGGATTCACTATTCCATCAGCATGTACATGTCCAGACCTGGACTTCTATAGAAAAGCCAACTTTCACTCAATCCTTTGGATAGGTAGCTGTTCTTCTGGAGAAATTTCACAATGCCATACTCCTATATTCCTGTCCTTTGTTTCCCCAAGCCTTCAGGACAGGACAACAACTAAAGGAGACTAACGGTCTTCCCCAAACCAAACCACTGTGTTCAAACATAAATGAGCTCTGAGCAGTTCTGGATGACTACATCGCATGAGATGATGGGCTCTCTTCACCTGCACAGAGCACCTTCTACCTTCCTGAACATCTCCAGGCTCTAAAGACATCCAGCCTTGGAGTAAGGCAGGAACTTTTGTCCGCAGGGCATGTTTAAAATTGGAAAATAGCTATTTGCTGAAAGCAAAATCTTCCTTACAACTAAGTCCTTTTCAGCAAAACTTCTATTCAGAAGCTCCTGACCAAGCTCCCCTCCAAAGAGAAAGGAGACAACTCCCACAGAAGTGCTTCTTGGTGCCGCTGCTCAGTTGGGGTTTTAGAGACTCTGCTCAAGTTCTGGCCACAAACCCTGAGAATAGGGATTTAAGTGGTGTCTGCATCGTTCTAGATGTGTGCTTCAATAAATTGTCAGCTATTCCAGTGTGTGTTAAGCGGGTAGTAAAATCTGTCTCTCCCTCTGAATATTTCTGAAAAAAATCGGTTTCATGATGCACTGGATTAAGGATTTTTAAAAAACCCAAACTTTTTAGTGAAACAAAATTTACCATTTATCCCCTTCATTTCCTTTCTTTATCCAGCAGCTTCAAGTAGAACAAACCGATATTCAGTATTCCCATATGGGGTTCAGTTTTCCTCCTGATTAGCTTACATACCTGATGATATGTGTTACGAAAAATTCTTGCCATATTCATGAGCTAAAGTCACAATAATGGATGTCACTTCTAATGCCAAACCTTTTAGGAATAGTCCATATTTCCCAGCCCACACTCATATAAAAGATTCCAAGGTTGCATGATCTTGTGTTTGACAAATCACACATACTTGCTCAGCTCAGGCCACTGTTTCAGTGAAGACTTGGATTCCTTGCAGTTTCCAAGCCTGCATACAGAAGCAGCTTTGAATGATGTTGCTGGGCTAAAGTCAGGCCTTAGTTTTTTATATCTTTGTCACTCCTCAAGTGGACAACATGGTAAATGACAGAAGCCATCAGCACTCAGGAAATGTGGCCTACGCACCTCTTCAACAATGTGAGCTACAAATGTGAGCTTGTCAGACTCATTCTTTCCTCTCTACAGTGTTTTCCTGTAATGTTTAAAATAAGCTTGAAGTTTAAACTTTAATTAAAGAAGTAGAAACGGAGGTGACCCAAGAGGAATACAGAGAAACCGTCTGAACGTGCAGGACCAGGGTTAGGAAAACCAGAGCGTGCCTGAAGGGTGATGAGCAAAGGTTTCCACAAGTGTTACCCATCAGCAGCAAAAAGATCAGGGAAAATGAGGGCCCACTGCTGAATGGGACAGGAGAGCTGGTGACGAAGGACATGGAAAAGGAAGGATCCAGGGAACTACAAGCCAGCCAGCCTCAAACCAGTCACTGGGAAAGTGAGAGAACAAATACCCCTGGAAGCCATTTCCAAATATGTTAAGGACAGGACAGTGGCTGGGAGTAGTCAGCATAGATTTATGAAGGGGAAAACATGCTCTAGCAACCTGATAGTCTTCTGGGGGAGTTAGGCACCTGAAATGGGGCCTAGGCAGGACACAGATACCAAACGCAAAATTGCCTTTTTGACATTTCTTTCTTGAGATTGTTCCATAAAAGAGATGGCAAAATCCCTGGCAGGCCTCTGGCCTCCCTCATTTCTGAGCCAACTTCTTTTTATGAGCAGATAGTTAAGTGTCCAAAACATCTGTAGTCAAGGCTGAACAACCTGAATTGATAAAAGTCAAACTCCAGAAAATATATTGCCTTGTGTGTGTTAGCCAAAAATTCTACCCTTGTTTGCTCGAAATCTGTGTTTTATTTAGTTAGTCTACATGAATATGTGGTTATGACTGCAGTGTGAAAATTCTGGTAATAGTCTTTATAACAATGAATGCCCTGGCCCAAATATTTTCCTTTATGTCAGTGAAATTTCCAATAATTAATTTTGACACGCTGTTTTAAAATAAAAATACAGAGCCCTTACAGAGCTTCTTGAGCCAAAAATATAGCATAACACTCAGAGAAGCTTGAAAATTTTCCAGCAGACAGGTTTTCTGTCAGAAGAGGTTGTTTGATTTGACAAAATTGAAATGTTTCACAAGCATCTTACTGAAAATTTGGTACTTAATTGTAAATGTAACATTTAATTTTAGCTTTATTGAACTGTCCATAAATTATTGCATTCTAGTCTATACCGTGAAAACCTCTGAGTTTTGAATTGAATTGTTGAATCTCTGAATGACAGAGGTGGAGAAGGTGAATAAGGACCCTTCTCACCCAGGACAAGAACCAGAAGGAGGAAGGGGAAGAGAGAGTCAAATGCATCTAGTAGACATCAGGCTGAAAGCAAGCAAAAGGCAGCCCTTTTGTGTATGTTTCAGCTGAGGATATCCTTCACATAAAAAGATGCCAAAAGTTCAGGGGACAAATTGTATGAGTACTGCTACACACACAGACACCAACCCCAGCACAGAAAGTCCCTCAGCCATAACTCCTTGAAGACTACAAGAATATTCTGGTAAAGAATCACCATTTGTTTGCTGTTTGATATTTGGTACAGGATGCCTGGTTCAGGGCAAAATGCACCTTTGATCTTATGTTCTCAGGGAGGTGAGAAGTGGGGTTTCTGACTAGTAGCAAAATTTTGAATTTTGTTTCCACCTGAGTACTTTCTGCCCATTTGTTCTATCATTATCTTTTTCAGGATTAAAAAAAAGCAAAACAAACCAAACCAACAACAACAACAATAACAACAATAAAACCAAAAAACAACCAACACACACAAAAAAAGCCCCCCCAAACAAAACACCACAATATTCAGAGGGTTTTATTGCAAAAGACTTAAAAAAAAACCCCAAAACCCCAAAAAACCTCTATTAAATTTGAAGTTTGGGATTTAGTTTAAGCATAAAGGAGAAAATAATGAAGCATATGAGAGAAAATTCAGTTAAGCTCCTTTAAAGCAGGCAGTAACAGGACCAAACACTCTTTTTTTTCTTTTCAGACTAACACTTTGTCCATTATTCACTTAGTTATTTCTGCAAAGTCTACTCTGCCCTGTAACAACACAAACAGATGCAATTCAACAATGACGCATAACTTACAGACCTGGGTTTCTGCTCTTTAAGTCTGTAATCTGGAAGAATTTAAGTCAGGTGTACCCTGAAGTTTTGGTAGAAGGGTTTCATCCATTTTCCTCAAGGGATCAAGAGAGGCCAGAAACATGAAAATTACTTAGCTGGGGTCAAAATCTTGATTGGAGATGTCATCTTTAATTTTTAATGTCCTTGGCTTGTCCTATTGGCATGAGAACAAAAATATTTTGCTATTTTGAAAAGTTTATTTATTATTACTTTAATGTAAACCTTAAAAAAGAGCAACATGATTAATTATTCTGAGGCTAAGTATGAAAATTGTAAAAAAGAATCTTTACAGTTTATTGAAATATTTGCTAACTACCATGTGAAGATATATATTTACTAGCCCTTTAAAACTATGATTATTTTTCCAGGACACTGGAAGGTCTTTTAAGATCTGTTACAATCCAATATGAAATACTTGTTCAGAGAGATTTCATATCACAAAGTATTGAGCTATTTATTTTTATGCTATGCCTGGCACGTATATGTAGCAAGTTTGCAAGTTTTAGGTTGTCATTAATGTTTCTTGAGAAACAGCCTTGGACGGAAGTAATTTTTCTAAATTAAATAAATATGTTGGTTCTGATTTTCCAAAATACCCAAAGGAACTATCTCACATTCTAGATCAATGGCCTGCAAAATCTCACTTTGAAATATGATGACATTTTTTACTCAGCGAAGCACAAGATACCTCTGGAAACAAAGAAACTCTCTACAGAGGATCTGATCCTGTGAACTTTACCCTCTCTAGGCAAGTTTTTCCATTGACTTTAACAGGGCTGCTTAGCTGAGTTTTCATGTTAGCTGAGTATCAGGATGGAGGACTATGCACAGGTGTCTGTACAATCGACATTATTTTATAATTACAGCTCATAATTGATGCTTTCCAGGATATTTGGACTTTTTAAAAGAAATTAGGGTTGGCTGTTTTCTTAAGAAAAGGAAAACTCCAGCCCTCTAATGGATAACAATTTTTGAGGGTCAAATTCTGAATCATTATAGACATGAACCCCAAATCCTCTTCCGCATTGTCAGTTTACATAAAGTATGTTCAATACTCCAAGTTAGGAAGCACAGGGGTAGGAAATAAAATCTTTTGAAGACTCTGGCCTCTCTAAAGACAGTAAATCAAACTGTGCTGGGAGCTCTGGGTACAGGGAACCACGGGGGACACAAATTCAGTCTGTGCGAGGATGTGGCTGGGTCTGTTTCAAACACACTGACTAAAGCCCTTAGGAATTGATGGAGAGGATCCCACAGAGATAGCTCTTAGGGCTAATGGTTTTGTTACAGGAGGACAAGAGCATCGCAGAACTTTTATCTCCCCAATACCATGGAGCATTAGAAATATCAAGGCACACATGTACGTATGGAGAGCAACAGCAGCCCTGAACAAATTCAACCATCATTTAAGACCATGCAACAGTGGTGAAGAACCAAAGGCAAAATAGGCTCCAGGATGTTTATGACTTCACTGTTTGCCTGCAGTTATACTTTGCTTTGGCTTAAATTTGTCTGCAAGCAGGGCTTTGTCTTGCGTAAGACACACTTCTTGTTAGCTTTGGCAAGAGCTACAAAACTATGTCTCTTCTCAGTTCTCTGCCAAAAGGTAAATTGGATGTTCAGGAAGACTTGGGTCTGCTCCACAAAGTGTTATCCATAGAAACAGAGTCAGAGAGTCATACAGATGTGCCCAGGAATGCTATTAGATCATCAGGACTGGTTTCCCAGGAAAAAAATAGGTCACATTTTTTTGTTGTTATTTGTGTTTATTTGTTTGTTTGTTTTAAATCAAGTTACTTCCATATCATGTTGTCGACCTGGAGTTTCTCTGAATCACAGTTGTCCATATAGACATCTATAATCTTGAGGTGAAGACTTTTGGCCCAATAAGTGAAATGATTTTGGCTTTTAAAAATATTTGCTTTATTTCTCTTGTGATTTTTTTCATTTTTACTCTCTATTGCTCATCACAGTAGCTTTCTCCACTTTAGTCCCAGAGCAGTGTCTTGTGATGAAAGTACTCATGGTATATTCAAGTTACCTATTCTTCATCTTTTTTCTCAGGTCTTTAGGTCTTGCACTGTGCAGATTTTTTTTTCCAGCATTGGAATATTTTTTCTGGCTCATTTTTTACATCTTCTTCAGTTTTTCAACATGAGTATAACTGTACGTAATGTTCCAACATCTGTGTCCCTGCAGCTATGTACAAATGTAAAATTATATCTGCATTGCCACTGGTTGCTTCTCTCTTTTTACATTTAGGTCTTGTTTTAGCTACAGCATTGCAGTAGGAACCCTAATGCAAGTCTCTGCCCATGAGTCCCAAGTCCTTCACAGAGGGATTGCCTTCCTGCGCCCCGGACTCTGTGGCCATCCTTTTCTTCCTCAGTCCTACATGCAAATTTCTGGGGTTTGCCTGTATCAAAACACATGATCTTTGTATGTCACGTCCATGTCATTTTTTTACATATGACCAGCCCTCACCATCACGTGCCAGCAACAGATTTTATGCCATTAAGATATTTTCAGCAGTAATTTACATACCCCTGTGTGATTTGACACAGGCAGGACACAGGAACAATCACAAAACCACAGATTAAATGCAAAGAGTAAATTTATTTTTGTTGTATCACCAGCCAGTGGATCTCCAGAGCAGCACCCAGGCAGAGGCACACAAATGGTGATGCGGGCACTGCGGAGCTCGGTCCATGTTAGAGGATCCCTGAACCTGCTGTTTTCACCTGTATTTCAGGGATTCACACAGGTGCAGTTTTCCTCTGTGCTTTGATTTTTCCCACAGCAGAGCAGGAATCTCACTCATGTTCAGCAGGGTACTCCTAAGTCTATCACAGGCCTGTGTTATCAAAACACAGATGTTCTACTTGTCCAACACACAAGGCTAAACATCAATTAGTATGATACATGTGTTTTTCTACACCTCATCTGCAGGTCACTTGAGTGTGTTTATAATCTTCCTTGCCAATCTTCTGTTATTTTCCCACACCCCTCTGGATTACCAACAGAAACAGACTAGCATCATCACCAGTACTAATTCACACTGATTTCTAACGTAAACATTGGCATTATGAATGCATGATGAGATGGACCATGAACTGGCTGGATGGCAGAGCTCAGAGGGTTGTGATCAATGGTGCAGAGTCTGGTTGGAGGCTTGAAGTTAGTGGGGTTCCCCAGGGGTCAGTGTTAGGTACAGTCCTGTTCGACCTGTTCATCAATGACCTGGATGAAGAGACTGAGTGCACCCTCAGCGAGTTTACTGATGACACCAAACTGGGAGGAAGGGCTGACACACCAGAAGGCTGTGCTGCCATCCAGCAAAACCTGGACAGGCTGGAGGACTGGGCAGAGAAGAACCTAATGAAGTTTTACAAGGGCAAGTGTAAGGTCCTGCACTTGGGGAGGAATAACCTCATGCACCAATGCAGGTTAGTGGTGGACCTGCTGGAAAGCAGCACTGCAGAGAAGGACTTGGGAGTTCTGGTCAACAACAGGTTGACCATGAGTCAACAATGTGCCCTTGTGGCCAAGAAGGCCAATGGTATCCTGGGGTGCATTAAGAAAAGTGTGACCAGTAGGTTGAGGGAGGTTGTCCTCTCCCTCTACTCTGGCCTGGTGACATCACATCTGGAGTACTGTGTCCAGTTCTGGGCTCCCCAGTTTAAGAAGGACAAGGAATAACTGGAGGGAGTGCAGCAGCGGCTACAAAGATGATGAGGGGCCTAAAGCACCGTTCTTATGAGGAGAGACTGAGGGCGCTGGGTCTGTTCAGCCTGGAGAAGAGAAGGCTGAGAGCGGATCTTTTCCATGTTTATAAATATCTCAAAGGTGGAGGTCTAGAGGATGGTACCACACTCCTTTCAGTGGTGCCCAATGATAGAGGGGCGATGGGCACAGACTGAAGCATAGAAGGTTCCACCTGAATGTGAGGTTGTGGAGTCTCCTTCTCTGGAGACATTCAAAACCCATCTGAATGCATTCCTGTGCAATCTCTGATGATCTTCAGAGGTCCCTTCCAACCCTAACCATCCTGTGATTCTGTGATTATCATGTGATTTCCCACTGAAAATCCTATTTTAGGATCTGCCAATTATTCAGTTCTTTACTTACTCCAGAGTTGCTTCACAGATTATGTATTCTGCAATGCTACATAAATACATAGTTTGATATTAAACCAAGTAGCATTTCAGCAAGTGTTTTCATAGAATCATAGAATCATTTTGGTTGGAAGAGACCCTCAAGACCATTGAGTCCCACCATTGACCTAACTCTGGCACTAAACCATGTCCCTAAGAACCCTATCTTTTAAACATCTCCAGAAATGGTGACTCGACCACTTCTCTGGGCAACCCGTTCCAATGCCTGACAACCCTTTCCGTGAAGAAATGTTTCCTAATATCCAATCTGAACCTTTCCTGGCACAACTTGAGGCCATTTCCTCTCATCCTATCACTTGCTGCTTGGGAGAAGAGACCAACACCCTCCATGCTACAACCTCCTTTCAGGTAGTTGTAGAAAGTGATAGTTTCCCCTCAGCCTCCTCTTCTCCAGGCTATACGGTGCCTTTCGTCAATGAGCCATCACCAGACAGTGAAACTGATTTGTTTGATGTGTTTTATTTTTCTTCAAATCATCTTCACTGGCAATAATTTCTCACCTGTTATTTCCTCATTAAAACTGAGTGAAAAGCTTCTTTAAACCTTCTTTTTCCTATTGAAAAATGTGAATTGAAATCGACCAATACATTTACTGAAATCATGTTAATTGTCTCAAATTATTTCAGCTGAAAACAAGAGTATCTATATACGTATGGGTACAAGGAGAACCTAAAAAAAGAGTTGAAGTGTATTGGGTTAACATTTTAAAAACTGAATATTTGAATTTTTCAGTCTTAAATATTTAATTTCAAAATTTGCTTCAGATTTATTGTAAGAACCTTTTATGCTTGAATACCAAATATAATATTTCTTTTTAGGTCAAATAAAGCAATTCCTTCAATCAATTTTATTTTTTTTACAAAAGTCTCATCAATTTAGAACAATTCAAATAGTGGAAGTGCAAATGGATTAGGAAAGAGTTTTGCTGATGAATGCCATTTTGTCTTCTCCATTTTTTTCCTACAATTTCTGTCAGCTGAGAGAACCTCTCATTACTTTTGTTTTATATTTACCTATTTTCTTTCATGGATCTTGGCACAAAGTAAACATCTCCTCAGTCACCTGAAGTTATCCTGATACATTAAAATCTCTTAAGCATCTCCTAAATATAAAGAAAATATGCCAAAGGTCACCTCAGATGCATATTCCTTTGGAGTAGCTGATTTTTAATAGCCTCTGTAGGAAAATTGCTCTGTAATACTCGTGCGAGCAGCGTAATCCTCCTTCCACTGCTTGTGAAGTGTCTCATGGAATGACTTATTTCAAACACCACTGGCTATGTCTTTATTAGAAATTTTGCCATCTCTAAACAGTGAAATTCCTATAGCACTCATAGGCCTTTTTTTTCTTTCATGATCCATCTATACAGTTCTACAATGGAAAGACAGGTATTTAGTAGACCCATATATTTTCTTATGCCTTCACTTTCCTTATTGCTTTTCCACATTGCCATGCTTTATGTCTACAACATCTTTTTCCTGCCACATCTTATATATTGCCACTACTGTTGTTTTATTCCTAGTTACCTTTCTCCTTCCCTTTCTTTTTTTCTGGAATTGAAGTGCTTTGGTTCATGCAGTAAGTGTCTTCTAAAAAGCCTTATTTCTCACTACTTTTTTTTTTTTTTTCTGGCTTTCTTTCTGATTTGTGAAGCCTGCAAGAAGCTGTCTCCACACATAGTTAAAACTGTCCTAGTATTTATTCTGCTTTAACTTATATTAAGCATCATTTGCCTGAACACCCTAAATCAAAGCTTTTTATACTACCAGCACAACTGTATACAAAGCACACAGAGTTCGCAAATGTGAAATGCTTGAGATAAAAAGGCAAGGTCTGAGAAGGACATACAAATTTCAAAATTAATTCTTTTCATCATATCAGTTTTCAATGCTGATCGTTTTGGTTTTTGCCTGAGCATGTGTTACTTAGGGAACTCATTGCGGTCATTTAAAACGCCCTCACCAGTCCTGTCCCCTTGCACTCCCATGCTGACTGATGGGGTTCACAGACACAGCTGCACAACCACTTTTGGGTCTAGGTGTTGCTTAACATGCCACCGGCATGGGAGGATGCCGCCAGCCTGAGAGCATGCTATGAGAAATATGAGTGTTGCCTCTCAAGTGTGATTTAATCGCAGAGAGGAAGAGTACTCGAACAAAAGCTAACTTTATTGACACTGGCAGGGAAAGTCCTATTCTGTGGAGCTGAGTGTGTAAATGGCAGTTAAAGTAACCCCTAACAAGGAGGATCTTAGTCCTTAAATAATGGGATCATGGGGTCATATGAAATCCCCTCTAAGAAGGCAGACTCTTTATATAAATCATGGGAGCATAATCTCTCCAAAAAGCACAAATAACAAAGAGGGCTCAGTACATAGATGGTGGGACCACAGGTCACTCAAGTTTAAGTCCCCTCTAAAAGAGGGGAATTCAATACCTAAATGCTGAGAGAACAGTGTCGTTGTGTACCATCATAACAATAAGGAAATTATTTTTAGGATGGAAAACGCAACCCCTTTTGCTCCTGCATGGAAGTCTGTTGTTACTGCTGTGACAGGCAAATCTATGTGTACGTACAGCAAGAACTGCCATGCCCACTCCAAGAAGCTGGCGGAGACATTGCAATATTATTAACATCATTCCCTGTATGAAGATGTGTCCTTCTACCCAGGACTCACACCAGGCGTGTGGTGTCCACACTATCTCACTGCTCTCCCCTCTTTTCACGTTGTCGTTCCCTGCTCGTATCACACCCTTGTCCCACAGCACTGTGCTCACAACCTTTTACAAACAGACCTGACTCCATCATGTGGCAGCTTTTATTTGGTCTGAAATACAGCTGGTTGCCCTGACCAGAGGCAGAGGGACTCTCAGAGGCTTCTCAGGACTGCCTGGAGACAACACGTTGCTTCGGGGTGCAATGCATGGGGGCAGGCACTGCAGCAAAAAACAGCAGCTGAATGGAACATGGAGGGAGATGTGGCCTTCCCACAGTATTTTTTTAAAATTAGCCATCCCTTCCCTAGACAGCAGGTCAAAGATCTGGTGTGGAGGTGGCACTTCTGCAAGTGGACACATTATGGGTCAAGCTGCAAGGTGGCATTAAGGGAAGCTTGTTCTTCCAGGAAGCCACAGACCACTGGGACCTTGGTCCTGGATCTTTCCCAAGTGATGCTATCAAGATCCTGTGGAGTCCTGTGCAAACCAGTGAACCCCGGGTCTGAACCCATGCAGTGCATTCCTCTGGAGAGCTCAAGCATGTTTTCAGATTGTATTTGCAAGAGCAAAAGGCTCTTGTTTTATCCCATGAATCATCCTGCTATGCAGACTATCACATCAAAGTGAGAGAGCATTTATACTAAATTTGTAACGTTACAATGTAAGAATCAGATTACACACAACTAACCTCACAAAAAATGAAGTGTGTTTTATTGCATGTTCACAGGCAAAACATTTTATTACATTTTTATAATGCAGTCATGTCCACATCCATATGTTGCACTTAGGGAGAGAAGAATAGTTCCCATTACGAATGCACACACATCTTCAACTCAAACAAGCCTACTTACAGAGATATAAATCCCACCAAGGAGCACAAGTTCTGACAGGTCTTTTACGTCTTCTGCTCAGAAGAAGTACATCTGCCTCGTGTAAGATCAGAGGGATGTCTTTTGTCTTGAACAGAAGTTACATTGGTATAACTGAGAGTAAAATCCCTCTCTGTGCTTAACAAGGTTCAGTGTCATTTGGTTTACACTTTACATATATTTCTGATAAAAGTGTTGTCTTGGCTTAATTCAACAAAGAAAACTGCAGGGAAAAGCAAGGGTTTCCATCATTAAAATAATAGTGGCTTGTGCTTTGATCATATAACACATTTGCACGACTCTGGTGAAATAGTAAAAATTTTATATATATATATATATGCATCCATGGAGTGAGTCTGTATGCATATATAAATGGTATTTACATACTCCTCAAAACTGTGCTTTTAAAAGGAGACTGATCTGGTAGTCCAAAATGCTGAGAACCTCTGAAAACACAGGCCACGCACTTACTCATTAGATTTCTAGTGCTTGCTGAGGCCCGATCCTGAATACACTGAAATCAAGAGCAAAATTCTCAGTGAGTTCCCAAGTACAGAATCAGGCCTGCTCTGCAACCGCGGCTGAAATATTTGAGTAAGCTTTGCAGGAGCAGAAAAAAAAAGTGGCAGGCCATCTGTGTGGGGGCGAATTTTCAAGTTAACTCCATGGTCACAGGAAAAAGCGCTGTTCCAGTTCAGAAAAGGGAAAATGCAGGCTTCAGTCCAGCGTGCAAGTGTGTGGGTCCTCACAGTGACTTCGGCAGAGGTCTTCTTAGAGTTAAGGTATGTGTTTGAGTGCTCTTTCGGATGGGGACTAATTACTGCTGGTTTAAATCACATGAAATGGCTGCAGGTACAAGGGCTTAATCAGTGATTAAAGAGATGATAAGGGACACTAACTAACAGCCTGCTTTTACTTCAACATCATTTTTCATTTTCATTATATTCCTTGTTTTCTGTGCATGTGATCAGTCCTTGCAAGTTTTTGAAAAAAATAACTTTCCATAGGTGTCATCAGTGTGGCTACGGGCTTTCCTATTCCTCTGGAGCAGTTTAAGTCAGTAAAACGCTGAGAAAGGCACAGAGTTGCCAGGATCAGGGTTGTGTGTTGGTAGGAATTTTTCTTTTTCCCCTTTAAAAAGAGCTTAGAGCACAAATTTGGAGCTGGATTTGATTATGTGTCAGAAAGGTGAACCGACTCTGCTCATTTTGCCCCTATTTTTGCTCCTGGAACAGGCCATCTTGCCACGATGTGAGAAGTTCTGGCCCACTGGTGATTTTATAGGGTGATAAGATGCAAAAGCTGAGAGGATGCAGAGCTGAGTCTCTGATCCAGACAGCTGCAGGAATTACTTCTATAGCTCTGAGTTTAATGTATTTTTGTTGCCCATGTCTCCAACAGCTGACCAAGCTTATGAGCTTACTTTTTGTTTTCCACCATAGGCTCAGTCTCCTGTCTCAGCCTGAGGGTGCATGAAACACAACTCTTGGCAACCAAAGCCGTGGAATCCAACATCCCCTCCACCCAAAAATGTTTATATCAAATTCCATCAGAAATTTTAAAACATTGTTTGGGGTCTTTTAGTCTACTGTTTTCAATAGTCATATTTTTTTGGCACATGGCACCAACGTTCTTATAAAGACCCGTCTGTGATGTACATAAAGGGCACTATATAAATTATTGTCAGTTGTAAATCATTTCAACAGAACACTTGCTCTTTGAGGCCAAATCAAACTCAAGAGAGGCTGATAGTAAAAAAAAAACAACACAGAGGGATGAGGGGAGAATGATGTTCATCCCACAGAAGGCCATTAACAGTTGTCACTACCAGCCTCTGAGATACCAAAACCCACCAGCCCTTTTTTATGAGCAGAGGTATGATTGCCTCCAACTTTGGGCTCCCAAGCGACTTCTTGGCTGCACCCACAGGCTGTGGGTCAGTGGGACTGAAGGTACAAGGAGCCCAACCTTGGCAGCATTAGGAGAGAGGGAGCGTGTTGGCACAAGTCCTTCTGCCTCTCCCAATTGGATACGCAACTTTCAGGCATCAAACTATTGTTTTGCTTGCTGGGCCTTCCACGGCAGCCGGGCCAAGCTTCCTGCTAGGAGCCAGGATCTGCAACCTTATGAAAGTTGCAGGGCCAGGCAGGCTGTCAGTATTTTCAGCTGGATCAAGCCCAAAACAATTTTATTTTCATCAGAAATGTTCCCTGGCCCTACCACATGTGCAAGCCTACATGAAACCACCAAGAAGGCTTCCTCCCCCAGCTATCTTATTTAGCTCAAATTCAGCTGCCCAGCAGAACTGTTTCTTATCCAAGCCCTTAGAGACGGGAGAGGAGTGCAGAGATTTAATTATAATCTTTCTCTCTCTCCACCTCCCACAGTACATTAATGCTTTTCATTAGCCAAAGCCAAAACCTTGCTTTATAAGCTGCGAGAGCTGTCTTTTAAAAATACGTCCAGCATTAAAAGAGTTCTGAATGGCAGTAACAGCAGTGTAACCCCTCATCCACAGGTGTGGGAGATTCGCTGGAGGATTGCTGGTGGAGAGGCAAGTTTTATTTGAAAGACATCTGATTCCTATTTCTGTCCATTGGCTGATTACCCTTCACATTATAGCACTTCTGTGCCCACTGACAATTTCACATACACATCCAAATGAATGAGAGAAAAACCTCGACATCCAGGAGCTCTGGATGATTTTTATAAGTATCCAGATGTTTAGACTTTTATCTGAAGCTTAGCCAAAAAATATGAGGCCACTCCTAGCAGCAGCCTGACAAATATCCACAGCCATTTATTCTGTGTGTAGGTCTAGTGCATACATTCATATGGACATATCACTGGGGTAGGTACATCTGTTGACCTCAGTGGTATAAAAATGCAGGTAAATCAAGAATGACATTTTCAACTCACAGTTACAATGTGATTTGAGTGATCCAATTAAGTCAATGTCTTCTATTCATGGAAGGGTTCTGGGAAAATATAAGACATTGAGTTAATTATCATTACCTTACAGAATACATAATGCTGATCTTCATATTTGAAAAATAAGAGTTTATTTCCAGTACTTCCTTGGAAGGAGACTACCCAGAGGTCAGAGAGCACTACGAGAAGGATGGAGACTGGTTCCTCACAATGGCTGATTTTCTATTATTTTTCTTTTTTGAACCAAATATAATATTTCTCCTCATTCCCTTGCTGTCTTCCAGGTTTAATGTTATAAATAGACAAACGGACCTCAGCAAATTACTTGGGTGGCTTCAGGGCTGTTTGGGTTTTGTTTATTCTTTTGTTTGTTTGGGTTTTTCTGTTTGGTTGGTTGGTTTGTTTTTATCTGGTAGCCCTTGGAAGCTTCAAGCAAGCAGGTCTGTTGTGCTGTGCAAACATGTAGTGTGGTAGGAAATGCTCGTGTGTGAAGAGCTGACAGCCTGCTCAGTGGAAAGACACAAACAAGCAGCAGAACTAATACCTGCCTGGTCGATAAAGGAGAAGTGAAAGTGGCACAGGATTACATGGATTACAGTTGTTGGTTACACAGATTAACTAGGCATTAAAAGCATCAGGAATAATAAACATCCTTCCAAGAGAAGGAGCTGCTATTGGGACGCAGGCTGAATTTAACTGTTCCAACCATAAACTGTTTTTGCCATAAACACAAAAGCACGAATGCTGAAGGAGAGGGAGAAGGCCCTGGAAGCAGTCCCACAAACGGGACACGCTTTCCTTGATTCTTCAGGAAATTTTACACAGTTGACTGGGGGGGGTTAATGTACATTTTGATGGTTTCTTATCTTACATTTTCATAGGAAATCTGCTGAATGTCTAAAATGCCTTTTGGCAGTCAGACCTTTTGTTGCTGATCTCTGTGACTTAAAAACAGTTTAACTTATCAAGAAACTTTGGTGTGGATCTGGTGTAGTGGGTAGGTTCATTTGGTTTTTAAATGCGTTCTTCTGGATCACTTTTAATCATCACTTACATTGCATATGGCCATTTATGCATTGACAGGTTGATGGGGACTTTAATGTACATAAAACTTTCTCTGTCAGGACTTATGCCTCTCTGTCAGATTTTATCCTGCAGTAGAGAGGGTTCGTGTACAGTTGCTGACAGATAAAATAAGCTCCTCCAGCAGCTGCAGCTCTGCCTCCCACAGATTTTTTGTGTGCTCTCAGCCTGTGTCCCCAGCGAAGCTCTGAGGAAACACGGGAGGCTCTGCAGGGCTGTGTTGGGATGGGCAGGAGAGCAGCACCAGACCCACAAGAGGGAGGATGAGTTAGTGTCACCCAGGCCATCTCCTCTAGTCCAGTACCAACTCCTGCGATGTTTGGTATCTTTCTTTAGCCCCATTTGTGGGAAAGGGGAAGCAATGAAAAAAACTTTGTTCTATTCTAAACAAAAATGACTTTCCAGCCTGGATTCCTGTGAAGAAACCTGAAAGGCAAGAAACTTACTTAAAAAAACCAAAAAAAACCAAAAAAAGCTTTAAATTTTAAATTCACAAATCACATAAAAACTGAAAAAGCTCATGAATTTTAAGGCTGTCCCACTATCTTAAGGGCCAGAACCATGAATTTGAAACTCTTGGGTTTGAATATGGGGACCGGCCCTCTGTGGTTTGGAGGGCAAGCACTAAGGTTTTTCACAAGCCTGGTGGAATCATGGAGTTGAGGTAGGTAGATATTATATCTAACATGAAAAGGTGCCCAGCATCTGTCATTCCCACAGAAGCCAGTGAAAACTGCAAACACTCAGCTTTGAAGGATCAGACCTTTAATCAGAAATAAGTTTCCAGATCTATAAAAAAATGTTTCCTAAGATACTTTATTTCTGCAAGAAATTCCCTGTTGGCAAGAACATTTTCATAACTCCTTAAAGACTTATAAGGAACTGTGGAAGAAATAAAGTGGGGCTTTACTTATGGAAATCAGACCTACTGGAGAGCAACTGGAAATGTTTTTTATGAGTCTTTATAATGGAACTACAGTAGCAGTTCCATGTTGATTTTTATGCTAAGACCCCATTTTTTTTCTTCTTCTTTTTTAAGCCAAATTTTTTTGCACCTGAAACTTCACGTGTGGTCTCTTGGCAAAGAAGAATGTTTTTGGAAAGTTTAAGGCTGATCTGATAAGCCTTTTTAAGTAAGGAGATTCGAAAACATAGATATACTTTACTTTTAAAAAATCTTCAAACCTTTCCTTGTCCATTTAGAAGTAGAAAACTGCTTATAGTACAAAATTTCCATTTTGTTTTTATATTTGCCCTTAATGAGATACAGCTTATGGACATGTTTTTCAGTAATTTCAGTGGTACCAACATTTGGATATTTGATTAAGTTTTCTGCAAAGCTAACTTTGAAAAGTAGACTAAAAATAACAAAATATGAGAGAGATTGTATTGACAAAAGTGTGTCAACCAGCATGAGGATATAAAACAGTGGACACAATAAAGTTTAATATATACTGGAATATTTGAAATAATTAAGTTCATTTGCATTAAAATTATCCTGACTTCCTTTCACATTGATGATAAGCATTTTTGTAAATAATTTGCTCCAAGTCAGTTTAACCTAAACTACTGTTCATGTCTGATAACTGATTTCCAGCAGTAGCTGAGAACTAGCATGTGCCCTCACTGACTTGGGACACCAGTAGCAGTTCTTGTAGGGCCAAAATAAGAAATAGGTAGTGTCAATGAGAGCACCACACTGAATTTTCACATGGACCTGCCAAAGTGGACAAAAATTAATGTGATCCATAGCTGACAAACAGAATACTTAGAGTTACCCTGAATATCACTGAAGAGAGCTTCAGGGCAGAAAAACTTCCTCCCTAGACAACTCTGGAAAAGATCACACAGTGGAGATCATAGAATCATAGAATCATTTCAGTTGGAAGAGACCCTCAAGATCATCGAGTCCAACCATAACATAACCTAACTCTAGCACTAAACCATGTCCTTAAGAACCTCATCTAAAATACCTTTTAAACACCTCCAGAGATGGTGACTCCACCACTTCCCTGGGCAGCCTGTTCCAATGCCTGACAACCCTTTCTGTGAAGAATTTTTTCCTAATATCCAATCTAAACCTCCCATGGTGCAACTTGAGGCCATTTCCTCTCATCCTATCACTTGTTACTTGGGAGAAGAGACCAACACCCTTCATGTTCCAACCTCCTTTCAGGCAGTTGCAGACAGCGATCAGGTCTCCCCTCAGCCTCCTTTTCTCCAGGCTGAACAGCCCCAGTTCCCTCAGCTGCTCCTCATAAGTCTTCTGCTTCTTCTCTATTTTAAAATGCCTTTGAGTAAAGTTTTAGCAAACAGGTCATGGGGTTTTGATAATGGATATACTTGAACTTGCCTGATCATAGAAGTCACTGGATCTGAGCTCTCCTCAGGACTGCTTGCTCTGGACTTTTCTCCATGGCCATAACCAGGCTGTGCAATCCCTCAGGCTCACCTCCCTTTCAGCATGCTGGATTGCTGACCCTTCCTCCTCCTTTTCAACATTTTTGATGGACACTTGAGTTGCAGCCCACAGAGACTTCACTTCAATTTCCATAAAGACTGCTTCTGGAGAAGTTCAATGGGTTTTGCCACTTCATTTTTTTCAAGGCAAAAATGGTTGCAGGAGATAAAGTGATTCATTTAATTTCTGAGAAGAGAGTTTTGAAACAACCTTCCTCCTGGCAGACAAGCAACACCTTTCCTTTTCATGTGCTCCCCTCTTCTTTCTTCCCATTCTCTCTTCCTTTTCCTCCCCCCTCACATTGATAAATCCATGCATGCTCATTTGCTTTATTGACTTTCTTCAGCAAATAACTTTTCTTTCTTTTTTTCTACTGTTATTTTTGACGCTTTCCAACACAATTTTAGAGCAATTTATATCCAGAAAGGAGCAGAAACATGAGGCCCCTCTTCTGATCATGCCTTCATATCTATTACGCATGCAGCAGAGTGTATATTCAGGTTTTTTCTCAATTACAAGATATGAATTGACCTAATTCTTTACCATGTGCAAATACGCCATGCTAAGTAGGGAAGGAATTGCCTGCTTGTTCACTGTAAGCCTTTGTCAAGGTTTGATGAAGAGTGAGCACAGGGGACTCCATCAGCAGAAGTCCCCTCCCAGTTGTTCAGTCTCCATCATGGAGCTTTCTTGTTCTTCTGCCTTCTCTCTGCAAGTTGCTCAAGGGACCTGGGGCTGTAGCTGCTCAAATTTGGCTCATTATACATTCTGTCAGGTCATAACCTTGTTTCAATCAGAATGCAACTGCTGTAGGGTGAGATGTTATACCCAGGGTAACAATAACTTCAGCAGCTCTGTATTTCTGTTTCAATGAAAGACCTTAGCCACCAAAAATAAGAGCAATGTTAGGCAGGCAGACTATAATATAGCAGGTTGGCTTCTGATACAAGGGTTCACTTGCACTCCTGATCTCAGTCATATAAATTCTATGTTTCACAGAAGCTGAACAACAGCATTTTTTCCTTCTTATGCATCTTTGCATTTCTCATTCTAATAACTACCTGTAGCAGAAGTCTCAGTGACTAACACAAACATTGGGGGGCAGGAGAGGGGGAAGACAGTTTTTCTGGTGTAACTAGAGATGAAAATTGTGAGTAAGCTCATCAGAGCCAATTTTCATGTTTTTCATAAACCTCTCAGCAGTATTCAATGCTTTTAGTTACTACTTAACTCTGACTTCTGGAGACTCACCCTTCTTTGCTAATCACCGTTTCTGGGATTTGTATGTATACCTTGCCACAGACTGAGATATCCTTTTTATACCATGCTATTAATGACAAGGCCATGCCATGCAATACATTCCATATAGCACCTCCTTTAATGCCCGCCAATTTCATGTTGCATTGATTTTGGTGATCTTGGAATCAGTTCTTGGACAAGGGTTAGGAAGGCAGCACTGAGTTTATAGCTAGAGATAAGCTTAAGCTGCAATTGCTCAGTGGTTTTTTTTGTAGGTTCCAGGGTGTGATAGCATCTAATAACTGGAGATAAAATGTCCTTCTGGGTTGTTTTTTGGTACTGAAGTAGTTCCTTATGTGGTGCTTGGATGGCTCCTTCAAAAACATGACACAGTTGTCTCAAGTAGTACAATTGTTGAGAAACAGCCCTTCTTAGACCATTAAGCTGTCCACAAGAGCAAATGTGGTGGTGGTAGTGATATATGAGGGCTTGGCTGCATTACCAGCTTTCTCAGATTTTGATGGTTTTATTGAGTTGCTAATCTGGTCTGTAGGTTTTATACATACATATTATGTATAATGTGTGTGTATATGTGTATATACATACATTGTCTTCTGGGGATTACCTTTTAGATGTCATCCATAGTGTCCAAGAAAATTATACTTGAATAGGCTGTTGCACAGGGGGAGCACTAGCAGGGTAATGATCATCAAATTTGTGGTAGGAATTGATATGGCAATCCAGGTTTCCAGTTCAAATGATGAACACATCATCTTAGGTACAGGTTGAGCTTGGTGACAGAATTGATAAACTTAGAAATCCTTCTACAGGTATCCCATGAAAAGGCTGGCATGTTGCATGTCACTTTAACTCTCATGTCTCTGCTCATATTCTGGAGAAAATATGGGCTATTGAAATTAAAATTGTGAGTCAGGATAAAACAAATAAGGTTGCCACTGCCCTCAGGCTGATATGCTGTACACTGGTCCCATTCAAGCATATTCAAGTAGAGTTTTGATGCTCTCATGATCTGGATTTTTGATTTACAAGCTAGTGATATGCTGCACAGCCAGAGAAGTATTGATGTGGAGGTGGTTACTGTTTCGTATTCTGTGGCAGAAGACTGTTGTAGCTTGCAGAAAGGTATTACTAGAAGGTATTTAGTTAAGAAGGGGCGTTGGAGATGGTTCTGATGAACCCAGTAATTCTTCAGTACCAATCCCCTTGTCAGATAATATCAGTCTGCCAGGATTCCCTAAATTGTAGCTCTTTTAATAGAACAGCAGTGGATGAGATTCCAGGCTGTATAGCTTTTTTTACAGTTGTTTGGGAAGTAACTCGAGGTTCCTGATGAACTCTAAAGTAAGGAGGCACATAGAATCATTCTTGTCTTTCTCTTAGTTAGCAGCAGCAGAGAGTTGTCCATTGTCCTCCTTGCCAGAGGTAGTTACTGAGGTTTAGGACTACTGTATGTCCTCCTCTGGGTTTTGACTTCACCACTGGTAAGCCAAACATCTGCAGGATCTAGTACTCAAGGGCTAGCCTTCTTCAAGGAAAGGAGGAGTGCTGAGAACAATACCATTTTAGGTATTTTGTGTGAGATTCATTTCACCAACTTCAGCTGTCAGAGTTTGATTTCTACCATTCCAAAACAGGTTCACAAAGTAAGTGGGATCATCTCGTCCCTTGCGAGTGCCTGCCTCTCTGGTTGACTCCACACGAAACCTAGAAAAGCAGCTGAGACCACCCTTTGGAAGTGGAAAGGGGAAACCATCATGTCCTTCAGGGCATGGACATGGCAAACTGTCAATTTATTGTGGTTTAACAACTTATTAATCATCTACCCAGCCATAGTAATTGATTGTGCGCGTGTTCCCAGCCCACCCAAGTTAAGTGCTCATTTTAATCATTCTCTAGGGACACTCATTAGCCTGCAGTAACTTAATCAACTTGTCAGTATCTATTCAGACCTTAATTTCTCAAAGCACATGGTCATATTCAACAGCGTTGTTCCAGAAGGCCATCTAAATATTGGCTAATACTATACACATAGACTGAGATACACAAAATTAATAAAAACAAGAGAATTAAGAGGTGTACAGTTTTTCTTCTTGCTCCAAGTAAAGAACAACAAAATGCACTAAAGGAATAGCATCTAGCTTTCCTTTTGGTGTAAAGTTGACTTTCTAGAGGAAGAAAGGCAATAAAGCTATTAAAACTTTTTAAAAATCATAACAGTCACATGATATTTTTATTTGTTTTCAAACAGGAGCTGTGTGGCTCAGGGAAGGGACACACTGACCTTTCACTTCTGTGATCTACAGTTCCAGTGCTGCCGCAGGCTTTAAGTGAAAATGAGCCTATTGGTCTCATCCAAACCCCAGCGCATGTTAGCCTACATTACAAAACACCAGAGAATTTGGCATGATCAGCAGTTTCTGCTCAAGAGAGGCCCAGGACTGTAATAGCTGAGGTGTTAGAGATCAGGGCTTGAGAATGCTGGTTGAATTATGTGGGAAAGCAAAATACTTGGTCTCCCGCTTTCATTAGGGCTGCATTCACTTGCTCAAAATAAACACAGTATGTACAATAAAAAAATATTTGTATCACACCAAATGATATTTATAAATAAGGCAAACAGCTCATTACCACAATTCATTCAAAGGTCACAGGCTGCTTTTTAAGCAGATACTGAGCTACGCCGGTGAAGCAGTGTAACATCATTCTTATTTTACAGATGGAAAAACTGAGGCACACAGACACCTTCTGATCCAAGACTGCAGAGGAAATCTGTGGCAAGAGCAGCACAGGCTCCTGATCACTGGAGCCTGCATGTATCAGAGTTTGAAGAGGACCACAGAGTTCACTTGCACTCACTTGCCTGTGGCAGAGCAGGAGCTGAAGAACATGCAAGCAAAAGGTCAGTGTATCCATTCCCTGAGCCACAAAGCCCCAGTCTGAAAACAAATATAAATGCAATGAAATTTTCTGATTTTTTTTTTCAAATTTTAATTATTTCTTGGCCCCAGAAGTCAGTTTTACACCAAGAAGAATTATATGTTACACAGTTATTTACATAAATTTGCATTGTTTCTAACTTGGAAGGTTTAATAAGAAGAAAATCTGTACATCACTGGAATCTCAGGCTGATGTTGTCCCCTTAGCACCATGTGATGACAAATTGTTGTAGCTGGAATAGGTGCATGTCCTCTTCTGCCTCTTATTCCAGGTTATTGTTTTTTCCTGAAATGATATCCACATCACTTCCTCCTTACATCCTCTGAGCTGTAAGCTAAATTAGACATTGTTCTGGGTCCTGGACTTTTGGCTATAAATGCAGGTGCTTGGAGAAAAATCAAGTGTCCAAGAGAAACCAACCCAGACAAAGCAACACCTCCGTGCTGTGACAGAAGTGGCTTGCATGTGAGTGAACCCAGAGGAAAACCAGTCGCTCCATGGCTGGGGACCTCCCCGAGTCTTCTGCAGGGCTGGAGACATCGCCATATATCCCCAGACTGTCAGCCCTGCAAATTATCTTTACCTCTCATTCCCAGGTGCCTGATTAAGTGCCTTGGTCTGCTTTAGGGGGCACCAGTTCTCTCCTCCACAACTTTCATACATTGAAGGATGTCTTCTAATTTGCTGTTTACTTTCTGCACAAACACTGTCTTGTGAGTCTAGATCCCATGTGAACTCCTCTGCAGATCCCTTAATTTAAAAAAATGACTTGGACACTTGCCACTTGCCACCCAGTGACCCTGCATTATGATGAACCCCATTAAGTGGAATTACTGGCCGAGGACACAGCCACTTTTACTAAGCACTAATCTGGTGTTTGCAACAGGATGGAGCTGCAGGACTGCTCAAGGTTTCCAAGTAACTCTGCAATCTTTGGTCAGGAGACCATCCACTGGGGGCCAGAAAGATGGGCTTTTCATTAGAAATTTCACTGGACACCATATTTCAACAGTGTCTCTCATATGAGCTTTCTGCCTGCAAGGAATGGGACAGGAAGCAAAAGGGAGCCACAGAGGACATGGTGCAGCAAATGTCAGGCTGGCTGTGGGGCGAATTCGGTCTCCAGCACGTCCAGCTAAGAGTAGTATCTCTGGCTTGCAGTGCGAAGCACCAGCAGAAAATATTACAGAGGAGCCTCCAGGAAAAAGCACATCAGAGAGAAGTCACCCTGTGACAAAGTTTCTTAGTGCTGAAACATCTTACCAACTGTGAAAGCCAAAGTGCAGTGGTAGTGTTAATGCTCCTCAGGTTAAATAACCCATCTTCTTCAGACAACGCTGGGGGGGTGAAACACAGTTTGAACTGAAAAAAGTTTCCCAAAGGTGAGTTCATAGATCACAAAATGTGGTGATGGAAAGAATCTATTCAATCATCTATCCCATCTCTCTGCCAGTTCAGAATTACTCCCTATGATGTTTTTAACATAACTGCTTTTCTCATTTAAAAGAAAATAAAAAAATTAAAAATAAAAATAAACAAATTTTTAAAAAAAGGTTTGGGGGGAGAAATACCCAGAAATGGTCTATGAGATTTTCTATCAAAAACTGCTTAATTTCTTGACTAATTCTAGTGACTGCTGCTGCTCTGTTCAGATTAATTCAGTGTGTGCCAGGATGAAGGGTGAACCAACATTTTCTGGAGGGATTTTTCCACCATCTGCAACATGCGGCAGTTGGAAAAATACTCCCAATATTTGGGTTGCATCTGCATTTTCTTAACTGTATTCAATTTTTCCTCCCTTTGAATGAGACTGAGGAGCTGTTCTTCCATGGTACTACTTTATGTGGTTATGGACTAGCCAAACTGGAAAGTGCTAGAAGCTTCAAATATTACGTGCAGATTGAGGCACACCTTTACTAAAATAATGGAAATAAGCCATAGATCTAAGAAGTAGTTTGGATAGTGCGGTTATGAAAGATATCATCCCATTTCACCGTGGGGAAGAGTAGCACAAAGTCTCTAACTGAGGATTCCATGAGTCTAACATTTTTTTCCCCCAAGTTTAATTTATGTTCTTATGTTGCAGAATCTGGATCTCCTTTAAACGTCTGGTTCGACACTTCAGCCTGTTTCACCCCTATCACAAATTTCCTATTGCTTTCTCAGAATCCAGGTGTCCTGAGGCCCTTGCAGGGCTCCTTGGTGATGCGGGTGTTTGGGACAACATTGTCCATGCAAAAAAAGTTCAGGAAACTGAAGACAACACATGTATTACTCAGAATATCCTGTTAACAAAGGTGAATGGTAACCCTTGTAGAGAGCAAGACTTGTCTCTGCTCACTCTGACATTGATGCTGCAGTGGGGACGGGTGTCAGGAAGAGCCTGGCTTTGTATGGAGTCCACCCATTTAGGCTTTGGGACACCTCGGCCTGTGTGACAGACACTGCAGCCACTTCCACACTGCTGAGGGGTGAAACACTGGTTGTCAGCATAACATCAGAACTGACAAAGCTGTATTTTGTCAACCTATAGTAACAAAAATCAAAAGGTTCTTGCTCTGCTTATCTCTTGCATTCCTCCCAGTGAAACGGAAGAATGTGTACAAAGCGTCGTGCAACAAGCTGTCACATCAACTTCAAAAGCAATGGCCCACACAAGCAAATTTCCCTACTATATGGTCTTCAGATTTAAGATTATTTAACCAAAGGTGGGAGGAAGTAAGATGTTGGTGCTGGTTTTTTGTTGTTGTTGTTGTTTTTTCTTTTGTGGTTGTTTTGTTGGGGTTTTTTTTCCAAAGAAAGCACTTCAGCTACTTCCAGAATGCGCCTGAGTTTTGACAGCAGTGTCTACCCACAGACACAAGGTATGAATTACTTAATTGTCTGTGAAGATTACAGGAGCCTTGTCATGTCTGACTCATCAGCAGTTATTTAAAAAGGAAAAACAAAAATTATTAGCAGGTCCTTTTGGAAAGTGGGCTATTCTAACCTTCCTTCATGTGCACATGGGTATTGCCGTGAGCCTCCTGGGAGTACTCTGTCCATCCACACTGGTGTGCAATGCTTGGGCATCAGAATGCTAATAACCTTCCAAGGGACAATGCAAAGAAATTGAAGAAAAGCTAGAAAATGCGATTTCCTCAGGGAGAAAAAAAAAAGCAGCAATTCAAGTCTTTGGGTTAAAGGCTATTATTGTAGTACTAAGCATCTTTTCTTCATCTGATTTTATGTAGAAAACTTTCAGCATTTCCAGAACTGGCATTAAAATGAGCAAGAACAAATAATACTCAATTTTGTGTAGTCTCATACTGCTGATAATTGTCGAGGCCCTTAGTGTGATTCTGAACACAAAACTTACCTGTTGGATGTCGTGGAACAGCAAAAGGGGCCTTCGTCAGCCTTGCTGACGAACCTACAGTTTTGCACGAGCTCTAAGGCTCTTCTTCGCTGGTATAATTTTTTCCTCTTCAGAAGAGGTAGATGTTATACTGGTACATGTTACCACTAGTGAAGGCAGAGCTACACTTGTGGTGCCACCAAAGCAACTGTGATTAAAAAAAAAGAAACCTGTCTCTTTACATAGTAATAGCGGTAAAAAACCCCCTCCTATTTACAGAGGGGGCATAATTCAGAAATTGGGCTGAAAGCCACAGACAACCCCTTCTTGAGATTTCCAGTGCTTTGGGAGCTTTGCGAATATTGTATCTGAAAATAGTCTTCCTGTAGTATTTTGAGTTCTTCCACTTACAGTGTCAGTACATAGCATGGAAGTGAGCAGAAGCTTCACAGCAACAAGAAATAGCAATAGTTGACTTAATTATTGATCTTCTGAAAAAACCTCGGGGGGGTGGGGAAAAGCACAGATGAGTTTCTCCTCTTCCCTTCCCTTCCCTTCCCTTCCCTTCCCTTTCCTTTCCTTCTTCCTTTCCTTTCCTTTCCTTCTTCCTTTCCTTTCCTTCTTCCTTTCCTTTCCTTCTTCCTTTCCTTTCCTTTCCATCTTCCTTCCCTTTCCTTCCTTTCCTTTCCTTTCCATTCCGTTCCGTTTCTTTCCTTCTTCCTTTCCTTTCCTTCTTCCTTTCCTTTCCTTTCCTTCTTCCTTTCCTTTCCTTTCCTTTCCTTTCCTTTCCTTTCCTTTCCTTTCCGTTCCTTTCCTTCTTCCGTTCCTTTCCTTTTTCCATTCCGTTCCTTTCCTTCTCCCTTCCCTTTCCTTCTCCCTTCCCTTCCCTTCCCTTCCCTTCCCTTTCCTTTCCTTTCCTTTCCTCCTTCCTTTCCTTTCCTTTTTCTGTTCCGTTTCTTTCCTTCTTCCTTCCCTTTCCTTCTTTCTTTCCTTTCCTTCTTCCTTTCCTTTCCTTTCCTTCTTCCTTTCCTTTCCTTTCCTTTCCTTTCCTTCCCTTTCCTTCTCCCTTCCCTTTCCTTCTCCCTTCCCTTCCCTTTCCTTTCCTTTCCTTTCCTTTCCTTTCCTTTCCTTTCCTTTCCTTTCCTTTCCTTTCCTTTCCTTCCCTTTCCTTTCCTTCCCTTTCCCTTCCCTTCCCTTTCCCTCCCTCTTTCTTTCCTTTCCTCTTTCTTTCCTTCCTTCTTCCCCTGCCTCCTCCCTCCCTCCTCTCCTTCCCCCACCGTACTCCATACCCCTGCTGCCGAATCCCGCCCCGCTCGGCTCCCAGCCCTTCTCACCCCCCAAGGCCGCACCACTTTTTCCGCTTTTAATTCCTCCCACCTTTGCACACCCGCACCCCACTCCCCTCTAGTTTTTCACCAGCCCCGCCGGCAGCCCCCTGCCCGGCCACCTCCCACCGCGCACGGCGGCGCTGCCGGGCCGGGCTCGGAGGCTCGGCCCCGCTCGGCCCCGCTCGGCCCCGCTCGGCCCCGCTCGGCCCCGCTCGGCCCCGCTCCGCTCCGCCCCGCTCCGCGCCCGCGCAGCCCCGTTGGCGACTCGACAGCGCCACCCACTGGGCGGCATCGGGAACGGCGCCCCCGCGCAGCCCCCGCGTCTCGCCCGAAATGGCTTAAAGGCGAGGAGGGGCAGCCAAGCCCCGCCAGGGCACGGCCCGGCCTGGGAAGCCCAAGGTGCTCCGGTGTCGCTGGCGTTTCCCCCGCACCCCGTGCCCGCCACCCCGGGGGACACGGCTCCACAGCCCAGCGTGGAGGACACTGCCGGGGCTCCTGGGCTCCGCTGCAAGTTCCTGCTGGTTTTCTTCTGGAGGAACAAGGTCGCATCGGTCATTTAAGTTGCACGCACCCATGTTGCACTACTATGAGCTGGGCTGCACAGTGAAAAGTTGGTAAAAGCCCAAGTAACCTTGTTTCAGTCCAGGTTGGTGCACGTTTACCTTCTGAGATCCTTCCTGGGTCATCTGTTCCCACGTGGTGGCTGAGCCCAGACCCAGCCTTGGCTTGCCCATGGGAGAGATCAGCCCAGGGGACACAGCAGGGCCAGGGCTTCAGGGAGGGCCAGGGGAGGCACCAAGGGCTCTGGGTGCTGAGGTGCTCTGGGGCTGGGCCCACCAAGTGGGTGGCAGCTCTCAGCTGCCACCTCTGCATGCTGCAACTCCTCTGCAAAACAGCAATGCCTCCCACCACCTCCCCGACGCTGAGCGGTGGGCAGCAAACACGAAGACGTGTGCTGAACTAAATACCATGTAGCTGCTCATTTGGTGAACACTGTCCGTTCTGTGCGCACACCGGAGCAGGAGCCTTCGGATAAAGATTTTGTAATCGTGCAGTTAAAAACTTTCACATTATGCCTGTGCAAAATGGGGCGAATGGAAAACTTAACTCTGACAACTCTTCTTTCCATTGCTTGCTTGATGCCACTACCATGGCAGCGCTCTTTGCACACTGTCCTGTAGTGGCCACAAGCAAATAGAAGAGAGAAACCAGAACATACTGCGGTGAGGTGCAATTATAAAATAAGTTTTCCTAGAGCAGCTTTGGATGCTGTACATGACATATTTATAGCACATGCAAATTTGCACATAACTAAACACAAATTTAGCAATCCCTGAATTGTCTGGATAGGCTCAAATGCCAGCCACTTCTAAGAAATGGGATATTCTGCTTAAAATTGTTAAAAATACTCCATTTCTAGCTGTGGTGGTCCATCAGATATTGCACATTTAGCCTGGCATTGATCTAGGACCAAATATTTGGAGTTGGCTGTGGAGGAAACGTGCTTTAATGTTTGTCAAACAAGCAGCTGTGCCTGTTTGAAGCTGGTCAGAAGTTTGGAAGGTTAAAGCAGTCCCAGAATAAGGATTCATGAGTGCAGGTGCATTGCTCAAAGGTGAATGACAGGTGAAATTTATTACAGGGATTTAAAATAGGTTACCTAGATGATGGAACTGGTCAAAGCGAAAACAAACACCTGGAAAAAAATGTCCTGGACTTTTTTTCTATTTTAAATCTCAAGCTATTTCAAGCAGCTAAAATAAAAGGCAGGGCAGTTAGCATGGTTTATTTAGGAAAAACTACTGAAAAATCATTAATATTTTTTTTCAAATTTATTTTTTCAGTCTTGAGATTTCATCGTTATTTAGTTTTTGGAAATAAAATTCAAATAGTTCTACACATGCAATAAAAAGGGTGTGTGTGTGTATATTTTTATTACCTTACTATAGTTTTCTTTTTTCCTGGACTACTTTGCCCCATTTGTTAACATGAGCCTCATGTGCTGAGTGTAATGGGAAAATACTTTTACCGGATAGAATCATTGATACTTTCATGCTGAAGGTTTCTTTGCCAGTTCAGCTTCTTATTCACTAATTTCCTGGTGTATCAAGTGTATCTTGTGCTTTAAACCTGGCATGCTGGTGGAAAACATCCTGATCCATTAGATGCTACTGTAGGAAGACCCAGCTGAAACAACAGAGTACACGTTCAAGCAAGGGCTGCTCATGTGAGTAAGGAATTGAGTCATCCGAGCCCAAAAGTACTGGTAAGGAGGAGGAAGCTGTTTCATCAAATGCCTGGTAGCAGGAGATGTAAATACATAACCCATACGAACAGGCTAATTTTGTGGATCATATGCACAGCAGTTGTGCTATACTGGGTGGTGTTATTTGGAAAGCACAACAGAAAAGATGCATATAGAGATCTCTGAAACACAGATGCTGCAGAGCAGGATGTTGGAGTGGGTATATGAAATCACAGAGGTGCAAACAGTGTTAGTTCTCCACCTGAACCCGAAGTGGAGTATCTTAGCATAAAAAGTGAGCTTTTATAGGCGTAGCAACAGTGCATGTGACGTGCGAGCTGGTGACATAGCCATCATAGAATCATAGAACCATAGAATAGTTTGGGTTGATAGGGACCTTCAAAGGTCATCTAGTTCCACCCCCCTGCCATGAGCAGGGACATCTTCAACTAGATCAGGTCGCTCAGAGCCCTGTCCAGTCTGGCCTTGAATGGCCAGGGATGGGGCACCTACCACATCTCTGGGCAACCTGGGCCAGTGTTTTACCACTCTCACTGTAAAAAAATTTCTTCCTCATGTCTATCCTAAATCTCCTCTTTTAGTTTAAAACCGTTACCCATCATTGAGCAAGGGCAGCCATTTCTGGGCAGCAGGTTACCTTGCACCATCCGTGCTTCCCATGTCAGGGGCAGGAAGGCACGTTTCAATCTATTATCTCTGATCCTCTGATTTTCGACTGCTGCACAGCAGACATGACACGCTGCAGAGAGCAGCTTGCACCCCAGCTTGAGGGCTGGTCACCATGGTGGGGTTCCATTAGCCTGCTGTTGCCATGAGGCCAGGAGAGCTGTGAATCCCCACCCAAGAAGCATGTCCAACGCTCATCATATCTTCTACCATGATGCATCTTCATTAATGTATGATGAAACGGGACCTTTAGCCTCAAGCATGCCAAGGGGTAACTTGATACCAATGTGCAGCTGCACTGGTCTCCTGAAAGTGGGTGAGTTGCACATTTTGCAGTTAGGGTGAGCTAATTGTATGTGCACAAACAGTTGCCACAGCTCAGCTGATGGGTGGTAACTTATTAAACCACAGTAATGTGAGCACTTTGAGTCATGAAACCATACCCATGGAGTTTGCAGGCTCGGGGCCTGAGAACCCACTGCCCTCCCGGTCCGTTGCGCTGTCATCTCAAGGACAAGGAGAGGAGTTGAAAACCTGTGATGTATAGTCTGATGCAAGATGAAGTTTCCCAAGAGATTCTTAAATTTCTAACCAGAATTTCAAAGAATTTAACACTGTTTTCTTTCTAACTGACCTTGACTTAAAATATTCATTTTAAGTGAGAATGTTTGGGAAAGAAAAAGTTCTGGAAATTTTCAGCATAAACACTAATTCTTGTATAAAAACATGAAGACTCATATTCAGAACGCCTAAACTTCCCCTAAGTCTCTGGGTTTTGTGTTTCTTACCTGCAATGGATCTCTGCAGGCCTAGAGCCATCCAGAAGGGAACCTGTCTAATTTGGTGAAACTGTGGCCAGAGTATTTTTTAGAGGTAATGTACTTTTAATCTGTAGCATTTGCTAGTTTCTTAGAAGCTTGAAGAGAAAATTACCTGCCAAATGCTTTCATTCCTTTGTACTTGGCCATTAACTCTGTGCGCACACGCATGTGACTGGGCAAAGAGAGTTGAAATCTGCCTGGTTTGGATTTTTTTCAGTCTTTCCAGTGCCAACCCTGTCAGCAAACACTGATGGCGTGAGCTTTGACCTGGCGAGCATAGCCCAGATTCTGGCCCTGGTAAAGTCAATGGGATCTTGCAGTTGATCTTCAGACCAGGATTTCGGTGCACTGAGCTAGATACAAGTGAAGGACATAGAGAGTCCTTGAGGAAGTTTGTCTTTTAAATGACTTTTTAATTAAACTGGAGATAAAACTTCTAACTCCCTGCTGAAGGAACTGGAACACACACCCTGTAATAGCGTGCTCATGTGTGAGAGCAGAGAGAGCAAAACTAGTAGAAGCAACAGTAGAAACTATAGTAGATACACACTCATTAACACCTTTGTAGGGATGGGTATAACACCTTTGTGTGCATCCCCTCTGTTTGTTACTGCCTGCTATTATGCTCAGCGTTACCCTGGAGAACATAATGTTTTGGCAGACACCATGTTCTGCTCTCTACAGAGCCCTTTTTCCCTTCTTCCCTTGAGGGAGTCACACTTGAAAGAAAGAAAAAAACCAAAAAAAAACGGAAAAAGGAGATATCTGCTTCTGGCCCAACTTTCATGGTTTTTCTTCCCATTTCTAAATGAATTCTAAGCTGAGACATCCCACGCAAAATTTCAACCCAGGGCAGTTGTCTGCGTTCACACTAAGAACCAGTGAAAAAGTGTTTTGAGGTAGCCTTAATTATAGCTGTGAGAATGACACCAGTGTAACATTTAAAGTGTGAACATAAAATATGGCAAATCAATCAGAGTATGGAACCACACTCGGAAAGTATTCAGCTGATGATGTTCATGATCACATGTAAAAAAAAAAAAAGAAAAAAAAAGAAAAAAAATTATGTGTGGAAATTCACTCCTCCAGCCAATGGAAAGAGATACTTTTCTATCTCATAGTCTACATAATTCCCTCACCTGCTGCCCAAATCACAGTTAAAATGAGCTTAATTTATCCCTTTGAAAAAAAAAAAAGTTTTACAAGCCGTTATTCCTGTTCAGCAATCACAGAGACATTAAATCTTACTGCAAAAAGAGGGGGGAAAACGCCTCTTCTCAGCATTACAGCTGCAGCTGTTTGACAGAAGTAAGTGACTTCATAAACCCTCCTGATTTGGCAGCAGGAGAGCAGAGTTTTATGCTGTCTGCTGCACAGTCACAGGGGCTGAGAAAGCTCTGCAAAGCAATCTTCACAAATGTTTCACCTCAGTTTATAAATACCTTGCTTCACCGTGTTAATGCCTCTTTTGCTTTGCTTTCCATTCACCTCCACCAGATCATCTACCAAGACCTTTTATTGCTTTTAAGTGACTGATCCCACTGGTCCCATATATTTTTCTTCCTCCTTTTTTTTTTTTTAATGGATGATACCGCACCTTCACCTTTCCGTTGGTTTCTTGGCTTCTTACGGTAAAATGCAGTAAAGATTTAGCAGGCTGTCTTTATTTGCAGCATAATCAGGCCATATACCTTCTCATGAAAGAGCCCATACTTAAGCACTATATTTTCTCTGTCTCTCTCAAGTATCCACTCCATAAAAAATTAATTGAAAACACATTTTCCTGAGCTGTGATGAAAACAGAGATTTCTGATGATTGTCTTCTCAGTCTCCACCTTTCTGTATTCATTTTGAGACCTTATTGTTTAAGAATGCATTCTTGTTCCTCCAGATCAACTTCTGAAGATGTTCCCAGCTCATATTAACATGACTTTGGTATAAGTTTGATATAAGAAGGCTATTCAGTGCTTTGCAGGAACACCATCTCTGTTGGGAAGTTTTCACTGATATAAAGTCAGCAGGAACTCTTGCTACAGTAAAATATCCAGGATTCACCTTTCGAGTTATCTCTTATCTTTATAGGATCATTACAGCTTATAGGCCTTGCTGTTCCTTGGCCAAGCAGCCTGCTGTTTCACATTGCCAGGAGATTTTGCAGGATTTGTCTCAGGGCAAATCGGACTGGGATACAAGAATCTGAGGGGAAAACTGACAGCGAACAAATGAGTTTCTCAATGATGGTCTTCAAACACTGGTGGGCTTCATGTAAGTCTTTCTCAAGTTGTTGTCCCTCTCTTTGCAAAGCCATATGACTACAGATGTTTCTAAACTCAATGCTATCCTAAAAGCAAAAGCAGAAAGAAGTGAGTGAAAAATAATGCTCCCTAAGTTTTATAGGCATGATTTTCTAAGCAGAAACTTCATAACCATGAAAGTTCATCTCTGATTTAGTGTGAAACATCTTTAGTTTTGAGATACCTGTAATGTAACCATTAAATAGTGCTGCAAGCCACCTGTTCACTTTTAAGGGGCACTTTGTTCCCCAGGCATCAGGAATTTTTATTTATTTATTTATTTATTTATTTATTTTTTTAACTCTTTCTACCAGACAGAGCTTTAGTAGCTGTCCTCATGCAAGTCAGCTCGTCCTACCCTGATGGGCCAGGAAAGGGCCTCAGGGAAATGTTATATCCAGACATCACTGGAGTCCTCCCAATGGGTCCCAAGGGGACTTTGTGAGAGCAACCCTTGCTGAAGCATCACTTCCATGCTTTGTCCCTCATCTGTGAGGTGACTGGGATCACCTGCAAGGCAGGTGACCTCAACAGGTCTTCCAGTTGCACACCATAACAAATGATGAAGCCTTCCCAGACCATCAGATGTGGCATGGCCTGCAATGTGAGAAGTGCTGCTCTAACACCTGCCCGTGCTAGGCATGGGGCAAATGCATTCCTTAATCCAGTCAAACCAATGTCATATGTTACAGCTCATGGAAACACCTCATGCTGTTTTTAGGAAAAAGCTAAGTGGAGCCAGCGCCCTTCTAAGGAACTATAGTGCTGCTGGCTGTAGGACCTTGCCTAGGGCAGGGGCAACATTCTGCTGCCGTTGAGCTGGGCCAGCAGAGGTTTGTGAGCACTGTAAGGTGGAGCACATCTACTATGCACATTTACACAACTACTAAAAGAAAAACATCCCCCTCTACCACCATCTGCTCCTACCTCTCCTTAAAAGAGGAGTAGGAGCAGATGGTAGAGGCAGAGGTTTAACTCACAGTCGTTCTCCCAGTCTGGTTTACTCTAGAAAATGGTTGTGTCCACACAAAGGAAGGAGGGCCTCAATGGTGGGAATGAGCATGTGGAGATCAAGAGGACAAGACATCCTCTTCTGCCAGCAGAATCAGCCTCTGTCATTGTAAAATTTATGTGCAAACATGGTCTTGGTCACAACCTATGCCTCTGCAGAGTCCCATATGCAATGAATGCTCCAGGACAAGCTGTAGGGGATGGATCAACCTTGTTCCATAGCATGTGGTACACACCAGATTTTGGCACCTCTTACCTCCTTCACTTGATGTATTTACTCTTTTAGTAGCAGCCCGTGCTTTCAGCTGAGAGGAAATTGAGTTTTAATGTTATTCTTGAAAGTATGAGGGTTCAGACTTATTGTTGGTTTTACCTTTGTTATTAAAAACAACAGAGAAACCAGTTTTAAAAGCTCCATTTCACCTAGACAATTCCAGCTTCATAATGGTAGCAGCAAAAAGAGTTTGCATTTGAAGGACTAAGATGTGGTTTAACATCAAAACCAGTGCTGAATGAGTGCCCCAGCCAGAAGATAGAAGGTAGTAATTATGGAAATACCAAAACTAGCCATCCAACACCATTCTTGGACCCTTAGTTATTGTACAATAGCGGTCGTGGGTCTGCTGTGGGCAAGGTGAACTCATCGCTCTGGTACGCCCCTGTGCTGAAAAGCCAGGGAGGCCTGAGGTTAGCTGAAAAGCAGCCTTTTTCACATATATTTCCAAAGTTTCCTTTTTCAGAAAGATTTTGATGTTTCCTTTGAAGGTCACCTTTCAAATCTGTTCTGTAAAGTTGCCTTAGGTATAAAATCCTTACTCAAATATATTAAAAGGTCAAATAAATTGCACTAAGTAAACAAGCTAGCTTTGCTAGCTTTTGCAGGTGTCCAGCACATGGCAGCTTTAGGATACATGACAGAGAATAAAAACTTGACTTATCTCTCTCCTTTCAGTAAAAGTGAGCAGTAACTAACTGAAGGAAAAGAAAAAGTTTCAGACTAAAAATTCTTTCCATTTTAACTTCAGGAAATAGGGCCCTTGTGAGCTGAACTGATAGAGAGCAACGGCTCCTGCCGTACTTTGCCATGTAAGTGAAGGTAACAGGGGTATTTGCAGTGATTTCATTTCAAGTGTTTTCAATTGCAAGACAGGAGCAGATCCTCCCTGCAGCTTTCATTTGTCCATATGTTTAGACAGATGAGTTAACAAAGAACCTCCAACCCCCCGAATAAAACCAGCATGGCCCACTAGTTTCAAGGCTGTCTGATTTATGGCTTAAATTTTTCCACTGCTCTGGGTCTGTTTCATGCAGTTGTCACTCAGTGGTAGGCTGAAGTTTCAGGATGTTTCTGATGGCTCAGCTTTTATTTTTGAACCTTAACATAAAATTGATACTATCCACCAAGTTGCTTTGCATTTGTGAAGAAGCCGCTTTTATAAAGGCTTCCTTAGAGAAGACACAAACTGCTTTCTTCCATCTTTTATTTTACTCAGAGATGCCAACCTGACCCATCAAACAGATTCCTACAGCTGGCTTTTACAGACAGCTGCCTTTTTCTTCAGCACGCTCAAATTTTAGACCTCAGCCCACTGCCAACCCTCAACATTTTTTCTTAATCTCCATGCAGCCTGGTAGACAAAATTTCCACTGAAGGCAGAGTGGCAGTGGTGGTGCCCTAGTCCAGGTGCTGGATGCTCTTCATGATCAGTGGGCCAAAATCCGGGAGTCAAGGCTGGAGTGCCAGAGCTCCTAATGTCCATTTCTGGTAACTTAGCGCCTCCACCCCCACCGACCTATTTTATATTTTTCCAGTATATCTTCTCAGGATAGCTCAATTTCTGGAGGAATAAAATGGTCATTTTAGAAACTGATTCTTGTGGCATTCCTTGGGCATGCGAAAGTCTAAGCCAGAGCTTTGTTCCAGAGGCTCCGCGTGTGGTCAGCGGGGAGCAACAGGAACAGTTTATCTGACCTGTCTTAGGTGGCTGTTATAGGATGAACTGAATCTGGAGTGCTTCTTTCTCTCTGGTGACCCTAAAGGGAACATGGCTTGAGCAGCTTAGTCTTTGGGAAACCTCTGTGGGACAGATAAGACCCATCTCAAGTCTGCATCTATCTCTCACCTGCTGTTTTCTAAAGCAGTTGCATTTAGAAGATATCTCCTAAGACATATACCACTGAGAAGGGTGCAGTTGTTAATAATTTATTGTGAAGTTGCTATTCCTGTGGAAAAAAATATCCCCTAAGCCCCTAGTGTAGTTCACTCTGCAGTTTGCTGCTGCAAAGCCTCTTTCTTACACAGCAGGTGCAGATGCACACGGAGTGCAGCACTATCATATTAATAAAATGGAACTGCCTAAGCATATTTCCTCTGAGCTTCCAGAAATATCTTGGAGGCAATTCCTCACTTGAAGAACTTCAAATTGTCCATTTGTCAGTATTTTAAAAAATATCCACATAAACGAGTATTGATGCCTACGGCTTGCAAATAACTTTATGGAGGGTGAGGCAATTTTTTCCAGGATCACTCTTCATATTAATTACTGTAAAAAATGAAGATTCAAAGCTATTAGTTTCAGGAACAACTTCATAATATCAGTGCCTGCAAAATGAAAAACGTGCATGCTGGCACATTTGTTCACATTTGTTCAATCCGTGGTGGCAAGCAGGGACTATGCTGCTGTTTTGCTTTCTAATGAAAGCAATTTATCTCATTTCCATCACCCCTAAGCCGTTATTTATGAATCAGTCTTCAGTTCTCTCTCATAGGAAGAGCAAGTCACTTTGGTATTGAGAACAAATCTCTGATTTGTGTCAGGAAAACATCAACCAGAAAAGAAGCTTATTAACTACCATTAGAAATGTCATCTAGCAACAGCCACCCATTCCACATTCCTCCCCCAAAATGTGCACATCCCCCAGGTGAAGTGCTCTGGGCTTACGCTGAGCAGAGCAGCCGGCAGAAATTCCTGGCTGCACCAGCCCCCACTGTTTTCCTGAGGAGCAGGACATCTCCAGGTCTTCGGCTCGCCTGTGGCCAAAGTCAGCAGTGCCTGATGCTGTCCTGTTGTTTGGCCTGCAATGAACTTGTGGGTTCTGCTTTGTTCCCCAGGGATGGGTCTCAATATAGGAGGAAAACAAAGCCTGCGGCTGGCACCGCTGTGGGCAGGCTTAGCAAAGGCAATGCACCGTCCCCCCGCCTGCCTGCGAGAACCCTGGCAGGGCTGCCGTCACGCCATCCCTCGAGTCCCAGTGATGTGACTCACTCTCGGTATAAATTAAGTGCCACTGGCCTGATTTCACAGCAACTGCACTGTTTCACCCCAACAGGAGATGCAGGGCAAGGGGTCTACAGGTGCATGTGCAGGTGTGCTGATGCTGCTCCTTTCGGCTAGGAGCACCAAGCCTGCCGCCCCAACCTTCTTCTTCCACTGCACCAGGCAGAGCAGCAGCACTGTAGCACAGGGGCAGGAGAAACTTGCACAGTCAGAAGTTTTTTTATTATCCCGCCCTGTCAGTCTGGCACCCTTTAAGGACACTATTTTCTTTTCCCCCTTAAAGAAAATACCATGACTGTTTTGCAAATGGGATGGCTATTTTAACTTCTTAGCGTGATTTATATTCCATTCCCCACTGGCTGCCGTTGAGATTGGGCCAGTCCAATCTGCTACAAATTTCTGATTTAGTACTGTCTTCATGATCCCTTGGTAACTTTGGCACAGGAGGCAGGATGTTATCAAAAAGCTGGAGTAATGCATAGCTGCACCTGAGCACAGCCAGTGCAAGCCGCACGCTGCTATTTTGGGAAGCTTTTATACCTTGTATTTTTCCATTTCCAATGCACTCACATTGCTGCTTAAAATATAGAATCTCTGTTAAAAAAAAAAAAAAAAAAGAAGGCCGTTCTGTTCACCTTGGCAGTGTGTAATTACAGGAGAGCGAAAACACGGACGTTATTGAGGCAGAAGGCACGAGGAGTCTGCTTGTGGGTGCGATGTTGGTAAACAGCTGATTAGGCAGTGGATGATGCGGCTGCTTGGGTCTTGGGATGGGGGACAGGGGCCCCTTGCTCTTCTCTGCCTTCATGCAGACCCTTTCCCTAGGCAGTCTCTTTGCAGTTGTATGGCAGGCAAAATCAGTAACAAGGCACTTGCTTTCGCTAGTGAAGGATTTGCTCCCAATTCTTGCCAGCATGTCACTTTTCATCAGAAGTTCACCTTTTAATTGCTGAGGACTAGCAATGACTAACAGGTACTGGGGCACAGCAGAAAGCATTGTTCCCAGTACCTACAGGTGATGGGCTGCTTCAGTGTTGTCCTTCCCATACTTTGAATCTATTTTTTCTTCAAGCCCATGTCTATCTGTTTTGGGATCATTTTATAGAGTGATTTTTTGAACCAGTTTAGCTGATAAACCAATACTGATACCATAAACCAACAAAAGGAAAACAAGGAACAACCCCAAAACAAATGGAAAATGGGAAAGTTGGGATTATCAAGAAGGAACTGAGAGAGACATAACCGCAGCAATTAATGAAACATATTGATTAATGACTGCTAGCGTGTCTGAGTGTCTCTGAGCCGTAAACTCAGAGCTTTCCTTCAAAAACAGTGACTGGAAGGACGTGCTTCCAAGGACTGCCATTTTGAAGGGACTTCGGCCAACTCATTGGCTTACAGCTTATTTTTAAGGGCTCATTCATCTGAATTTATGAGCAGGTTGTAATATAAATGAGTCCCTTGAAATCCAATTTACTTCAAAATCAAATCTACAGCAATGAAACTACTCGCAGTTAAAGGGGTTGCTTATCCATGATGCAGGGTCTGAGGAAACCTACTGCAGAATTTATGTAACCTCATTCTAGAAAGGAAGGGGGGGAAGTCCCAAAGCTTAATGGGTCATGATAATGGGTTTTCAATGAAAAAAAGGACCTAACTTAGCTTCAAGTAGAACAGGAAAATCAGAATCCAAAGTAGACTGTATTCCCAGTGGTATCTAAACACATGCTTTCACACAAACAGATACTAAAGTAGTTCTGGGAAAGAAGAGGAAGAAAGTAAAGCCTTCATTGAGGTGGCTGTATTTCATCAAGCTAGCATTTGTTTGTACAAAAAGCACATGTCATTAGCCTTATTTATTTTAAATTACAAGCAATTAAGAAGTCTTACTGGAAAACTGGTATTGCAGAGGTCCAACCTGTCACTGCAATCTCATTTTTGAAGAGTAATGTCTAACAGTTTCAGCTGATTCTTAACATACTCTTTTTTTTTATGTCATGCATATTTTCCAGTATCACCCCACCCATCTCTAGGTGAATTTATTCCTAGTAGACTCTTAGATGGATATTCTTGGAGACTAAAAGTATTTGGACCCAGATGTTCAAAGGTTGCCTCTGATTCTTGGTGACTGAGTTTATGAGTGAGTTGCATCTTGACTTGAGATAGCTTGGATTTGATTTTTAACAAACTGTGAACAGTCTCAAAGCTAGTTGGACTCAGTACATTGACCTAGCACCCATGAAAACAGTAACTTGCAATGTCTCAAATTCATCACCAAGATACTGAGAAACCTGAAGTCATAGTAAAGTATTGATCACAAATATTTATTCACCAGATGAGACTTTAAGTGGTTACATCTTTGCTGCTTTGCTATGCCCCAGCTTCCCACGTTGTGCTTGTCTATTCTGGGAAGGCTGGCATAAAAGTAGAAGAGCAAATTCTAGTTTCAGCTTAGCTGGCCCAGAAATTAGTTTCAACTACTAATGGGGTTTCTGTGGCATGCGTCTTTGCTACTACAATTTGAATAAGAACTGCCATCTTGTTCTACATGGTACACCCGAGAATAATCATAAGGTAAGAGATTTTGGGCTATGTCAAAATAAACAGAACAAGACAGAGACATATTGGACTCTGACAACTAAACTCATGAATTGCAAGCCCATGCCTAGGCTTTTGCTTAGACTTCTTCCTGGGGTAATGTGCATAACCGGTGTATTTATTGGGAAACTGAGGATTTTTTCAGGTATTGGTTCACTGGGTCTCATATGCTGGATGTATAGTGTATCAATCTGGAACAGCCATGGGCTTTGCAGGTCAGTCATGTTTCCCGTACAAGTTACTGGTCATCTCTGCACCTAGTGTTATTTTTTGGCTCTTTTAGAGCTGGAGAATAGCTTTTTAATTTAAAACTTTATATGCATTTATAGAAATTTAGACATACAAAACCTGCTTCTGAAAAAGCTCTAATCTTTCCAGGCTACTCAGCATGTCAGTAAGCCTTCATTCTGCGCAAAATTGTTTTTATCCCCTGAACACTTGCGGTGCAACTACACTGAACTGTTGTTAGCTTTCTAACTGTTTTGCAGGCTGTGGGCTTAAATTATTTAACTCTTCCAGTCTGCATAGGAAGACCCAGAGCGTGCAATTATCAGTGCGGCCCACTGCCCTTCCACCAATAGCCCGAGATAAGAGCACTTCTGTGTCTCACTTACTTTTGGGTGGAGAGGAAGAGGATGCTGCTGTAGGAGAGGGAGCAGGAGAGTCTGTTCTACTTCTACAAGCTGGGAAGTCGCTTCTACTAGTCGGGACAGCTTGCTGCGCAGAGCCATCTCTCGAAGCGTCTCACGCCTCGCCAGCCCTGGCTGGGCCAGTGTCTCTGGCCTGGGCTCACCTGGGCTGGGAGGAGATAGTTCTCCACTCTCGTCTCCATCCTTAGGGCTCTTCCCTGGGACTGTTTGCTCTTCCTCCAGCTCCGGAGCCCCACCAGGCTCAGACACCTCCGTCTCCTCTCTCAGGCTGTGCCAAGCTGGGCTGAAGGTTTGGGTGTGGGAAGGCTGAGGGGGGCTGTGGGGAGGACGGGGCGCTGCAGCAGCCTGGAGGGTGCAGAGAGCCCCTGCCTGGTGCCCGAGAGACATAAGCAGGGCAGCCGGACTGGTCATTTGCCTTCCCACCTCCCTTCCCACTCCAGACCTGGGCGCAGCTTTTTAAACCCCACTTGGCCCCTTCCCCACCTCTTCCTTCTTATCTCTGGCCCCTCCGTGGGTGGCCATCCACCCCACCCGCCTCTCCAGCCCTCCCTGGGCTGGCTTTGGCAGGTTGAAACTCGTGAATCCTTGGGAGGGACGGGTGGGTGGGTGCAGAGCTCGTGGCTGCTGAACCTTTTGCACAAAGGGGTGTAAATCCTCCCGTGGTCCCCACTGGGAGCGGGCTTGCCAAAGCTGGCCCATTCTAGGCGGTGGGGTGTGCATGGAGTCAGCCCTCCAGAGACGGCATTATAAAGCTCCGTGCTGAAGGATTTTACAACATGTTTCAATGTGCAATTTAAAAGGAGATCAAGGGCCAGGAGCGAAACCTTTCATTGCAAACCCCTCCCGGTTTCGGGGATGTTCGGCGTGGATCTGGTTGATGCTCCTGCATCCTGCGCCAGATGCCTCCCATTGACACCCACACCGACAGGCAGAGACCCCTGGAAACACCCAGCTGGGTTCAGCCATCAGGGTTTCCACCAAAAAGCTATAGCTGCTGATAACTCAAAATTTCTCAGCCTACCTTCAGTTTTATTAATATTATTATTATTCACAACCCCAAAATGCATCAAACGCATCCAAATCTGTCAAGCTGACAGTGCCACATTTGGAGCGCAGAAAAAAAAAAAAATCTCAAGTAGGAAAACAGTGGGTTGGAAACAGGAAGGCTGAACGAGCCCCACCTGAAATAACTCCAAAAAAAGGCATTTCTGGCTTTGGCAAGTTAGCCAGAAGGATCCTATATGTTTTTGTATATGGTTCCCAGAGGATTTCAAACTGTAAGATTTGATGCTAAACCTATTTCTGTGCTGTGAAACCAAGGACAGCTGTACAAATATTTGCTGTTTTTAATTAAACCTAACATTGCTACTTCCTTCATTTAAGTTAGGTCAAAGGACTGGCAATTTTATGCTTTGATAGATGAAGAAAAACAGTTGTGGGTGTTGTGTTTTAGAAATATGTTATAAAATAAGAAGTCTGAGGGAAAAGGCCTCAGAGGCTATAATAGCTCTGCCCTTGTGCTTTCTTCTCAGATATGTTTTCCTTGTCAAATATTTTGCCTTATCCATATAGCAACTGTTTCTACTATAATTCTGCTCATTATGTTTCCTTGGAAGACTTTTATCTAAACTTTCCGCTTGCTTCCTAGTTAAACTTCAGGTAGCCTTCTCTCTTTGTCTTCTTTATAAATGCAGACAAATCTGCTTTGTTAGGGGGAAATGAGGAGAGACGTGCCTGGTCCCACTCTCTTTGAATCCCCTTACATTGCCACAGCACTCGGCAGAACATATCACAGCAATTCCCTCTGGAGAAGTGTTGGTCATTCTCTTGCTCTCCAGAGGAGGGCTTTACTGTCACCATTTCTTCCAAAATCAGGTGTATCGATCCAATCTTAGGGCTAGAGATAAACTATCCATTCAGAGACCCATTTTTTGGTCACACAGCAAAGATCAAAGAGTACCAAGCCAGGACTAGCAGGGAAGAGTTCTTGTTTCAGCTCCATAGCTGGTCTGCTGCTTGTCCTGGGGCAAGTTCCTCCATCTCCCACCATGGGAGATGAGGATAACGATGCTGACTCCCATGGTGATGTGTTTCAGGACCCATATAGTAAAAGTGCCAGATATTGGAGTTCCTCAGGCTTTTAGAAGAGGGTAAAGATGACTTAAAATTAAGCAGAAATTTTCCCCAAATTGTCTTTTTGACAAAAATTCTGGATTCATGAGCATGCCCTCTCTGTTGGTGAACCTCCATTTTCATCATTTTTTGTTTAAAAATCAGGAAAAAAAGTGTTTAGAAAGTCAGAATAATGCATTTAAATACCTAAGGATATATTTTAAAGTTTTATTTTTCTAGTGTGATACTTTCAGTCTGCTTCTAAGCCAAGGTATAGACAAAAGGCACCGAAGAGGGCTAAAATAAGTGTTTTGCTTGTGTTGATCCATATTTTGTGGTTTGGGTTGGTTTAGATCTTAATTTACAAAAATTTTTGAAGTTTCAACTTATCATCCTCAGTGAAAAATCTCAGATGTTCTATGGAAAGAAAAAAAAAAGCGCTGTTTCTTCCCCTTTGGTACATATAATGTAAAGAATGGAGGGGTTGTCCCTTCTACCTTGTTTGTGATTTCTGCTTTAAAAAAGTCTCACTGTGCTAAGTCAAATTAGTATTATAGGATTCAAAGACCTTCAGTATGTTCTCATTAAAATTCTTTGTTATTATTATCAATGTTAGCATTATATTACTACTACCAGCAGTTTTATTGTTGCTGTTGTTGTGGTGCTGAGCATTAGTTTTGATCTTAAAAGAAAAAAGCTTTCTTCCTAAAGGTATAAACCTCATCCATCAGTTGATAGACATGTGTCAGCAGATAGACTTCTGTTCCTTCCTATTGCAGACTATCAAACTAGCCTGGCATCAGTGCAGGACATGTGCCAGGCACTCACATGAAACTGCAAATGAGGTAAAAGAGCAGAGAAGTGGGTACAGGAGTATGGAGAAGAACACACAGATTTGCAGTTCATCAGCTTGCTCACTTTCTGAGGGCTAGAAATATGGTCTTCTTAGGTGGTCTGATGTTTTGGGGTGGATTAACATTTTCTAAAACTTTTTTTATACAAAAACATTTTTAAAACCCTCCTAACCCTCTAACGAACCCTTATCAGGAATTTTCTTAGAAAAATATTATACATGGACAATTGCGAAAATGAGAAGTGGAAGTCTGTTTTTATTTCCAGCATCTCCCTCCCTATCTGTTCATTGTTTATCTATGTACCATGTGGAGCCCTGAAGATATTGAGCCATAGGTCAAGTAGAGAGTAAACCAAGAGGAGATATATCACAACTTACTGCTAAAGAAATCGTATGTTGTGACATCTACTTTCATTACCTCTAGTACCTCTCACCTTATAACTAAAACCATGGCAAAATGGTTCTATTAAGTGTTTTTAACAGAGTTCTAGTGTGCATCCATAAATCCAAAGATTCTTTTCCTGACACTGCTACTGTCTCATCTGCTTTGCTGAGTAAGTCTGAAGGGGCAGAAATGGATATAGGAGCTTTTGCCCACCGCTCCAAGATATGTAAGGAAAAGCCAAGTTTGTCTCTATCATAGTTCAGCTGTAATTGAATGTATTTTTACAGTCAATGAGTTTTTCCCAATGAGTTAACCATCCTTTCAGGAAAATAAGATGAATAGCTGCTTATTTTAATCTGGCAGCACTTTGAGCAAATACAGCATTTTTTCTGTCTCATGTAGCTCAAGGCTAAAAAACACAAAGAGCAAGAAAACTCCTTTCCCCCCTCCCTCCTTCCAAAATGCAAGTCAAGGTTTTGTGGGATTCAGCACAATCCCTGGGATTTATGTTGCACCTGTTGAATTCTCACAAGAAATATCAATTAAAATACTGTGACTTTGGAAGGAACGCAGGAAATCTGCAGGGACACTCGAGCTCCGTGGCTTTTCTGCACCTGCAGCGCTCTGCCGCCCCGGCTCGGTGCCTCTCGGGCCAGGAGGGGCTGCTGCCACGTGCCGCTCTGTCTCCATCGGTGCGTGGGGAGAAGCCCATTTCCCCCCGTCTGCACCATGCTCACGGTTTTTTGTTTGAGTTGGCACCCACTGACAGTATTGAGATGATGAGGCATTGCAGACACAGTGCTGGAGCATTCGGTGACACAGATTTGGGATGTTCTCACTGCCCTTGAGCGTCTGGACTGAGAGGGAGGAAGGGGAGGCTGAGATCTTGTAGTAGTTAGCTCCAAAGCCCGGTCACACCTGATAATCATTTTTAAAAAGATCAGGTGGCTGTGAGTCCATCCGCTTTTGTCCCCAGCAGATGACAGTGGGGTTTACCGGGAGTAGTTGAGTTCTGCACTGCTGCTGGTTGCTGCTGCTGCTGTTTGCACATTACAGTGCTGGTGGGATGGTAGAGCAGGGCCTGAGGGAGCATCTCAGGAGAGACCGTGTGTCCAGGAAATGTGCTATATGTGTTCCCAGAATATGTTGATCTAATTTGAACATCTAATCGCTTGTTTTGTTTTGTTTTTTGTTTTTTGTTTTTTGTTTAATACGTGAATGTTATTAAGGAGAACTCCGGATTGTTGTGGAGATGAATAAACACTTCTAAAAGATATAAGCCCTTCAGCTTCAAGGCGAAATCCAACCAGGAACTGATGAAGATTAGGAAGAAATTTGTCTCTGGGGAGAAGGCAATTGCACAGTGTCCCTTCATCATATACCTTGCACTTCTCTTGGAACAGTTCTGGCATTTGGTTGGGCAGAGGACAGATGCATAGTCTGATCCACGAGACCCACTAAATGATCTGGACTTAAAAACTTCACTGCTACAACAGGTAGTTTTTAGGGCACCTCCTGCTGTTACCCACCTTAGTGGAGGATGGGTTTCAACTCTCATCTCTTACAGCTCTGGCTTCACTATGAGCTGAGAAGCTTTTTGGGGAAATGTATCCAATGTCTTCAAGCTGTGCTAGAAGAGGATTCAATGCCTCACCAAGGAAAGAGCCCGCAGAAGAGAGAAATCATTTCGTAGCTCTGCCATTTGGGGAAAAGAGGTGTTGGGCTCCTGGCTGTGTCTCAGGGCTGGCTTGGCCTGGAACAAAAAATTGGTTATAATCTACAGTGTAATGCAAACAAGGATTTGGACCCTGCCTATGTACTGCCCTCCCTGTACCCTAGCTGACTGCTACAAAAAATTATTCACTCTCTTATAGTAGTTTCTGGACTGACAAAGTACTTCCAGCAACGTGGCAGCAGGAGATGGAAGAACCACGGAGTGGTGTGGAGGTCATGCTCCTTGGTGCCCTCACAAGGGCAAACCAAGCAGGACATTCCCATTTGCCAGGGGCAAATATGCTTGGGCTCTGCTGCTGCTGCTGCCACATGGGAAGGTGGGCAGCGAGAATGAGCATTTCACTTATCCCTGCACTGTGGGAAATAGGAGTTAAAATCCCCTCACTCATACATACTCAGATCTTGGTCCCTCCCTTCCCTAGTGGGGATATTAACTACCGGACTAATAAACAAAGCAGAGCAAGAACCATGGGAATGAACACCACTGAATAAAAGAGGGTCAAGATGGAGCTTGAGCACTGATCCTCCATACCGCTTAACCGCTGCTTGGTGCTTACTCACTAGCAGCTCTTCTGTAAAACCACCCAAAAAGATTATGGTTTTCTACTGGTAGTTACCATCATCATACAAAGGAAGGTGGAAGCTACTGCTGCCTCAGCATGGACCTACTGAGGGCTGATTTGCTGCTGTACCAATGCCCACGGGGATGTACCCCACGGGTATTTAGGCAGAGAAATACCTGGATAACAGATGTTAATGGAGCTTAGGTGCTGAACGATTATAGATCCTCAGAAGCTTTCAGAGACCCATGTAAAATGCTCATGGATAACAAGCAGAGGCTTTCAGGAGCATAGTTTTGAGCACAGGCATGTGATTTCTTCCATGTAATTGTCCATTGTTTTGGCTAGATGGCGAACCTAAGGACAGCTGTACTGCCTTAGATCAGAGTAACCTGAGCCCGTATTCTGACTCCAAAAGTGGCAGGGGATACCCCCAGTGTTTTCCCCAACTGAAGCTCATCCCCAGCACTTTGAGTGTACTCACCTTGCAACTGCCTGCAAAACAGGCAACTCATCTGCCTGAATTGTGGCAATGGGGTTCACATTCATGGTGTCCCTCAGGGAAAAGAAAAACAGCGGCCGCAGTGGGATGCCTGTTGACGAATGAGAACAGGCAAGCTGTAAAGTGTTTCCACAGGCTCTGACCATTCTCAACTTGGGACATTTTTTGTGCCTGTGAACTTCTTTTTTTTTTTTTTTTTTTGTTTAGTAACTCATAGTGGATCCCTCTCCAAGTGCTTGTCTACTCTCCCTTTAAATCCATGCATCCAGTGCCCTTTGGCAAAAAAATCCATGCCCACTTGCTGCTTGAAGAACTACTTTCTTTTGTTTGTTTTCAACCTGGCTCCAGTCTTGTACTGGAAGGGACAAGTGAGTAGTCAATCCTTCTTCATGGCAGCCAGCGTTTTGCAGACCTCTATCATATTTCCCCTACTGTTCCTTTCCAGCTAGTGTCCCCATAGAGGGTCAGCTGGGATTGTCACTTGTTCTGAAAACACAGAGCCAGCCCAGTTCACTTATGGTGAACACCTGAATTAGCGTGGGTGGTTTAGCACTGGTGTGGTAGGGACAACCCAGGTGGCCACTTCTGCTGGCTCAGCTGTGGGGTCGGGACTTCGCAGCCAAGGGCCAGAAGCAGCAGCTGGACACTGCAGCCTCTTCCACCAGTGTGGCTCTTCCTGTGGAGAACACTTGACCAGACTTAGGTGTATGTTCCTAAGATACAAATACGAAAATATTTTCACTCTTGTACGTGTCATTCTGGAGAGATGTTTTGACCTCAGAACCAACCTTTTTATGTAACACCAACTAAACACACATTGCACCTAAGTGGGGATACTCTGTTAGAAATAAATGTGCTTCTAAGCATTTGGAAGTGTAAAGGTGATATTTATAAAGTGACCGGAACACCCACTATGCGCTGCATAAGCCAGTGAAAATAACAGCTGCTGAGTTTTATCAGCTTTAGAGCACCACAGGAGCAGCGCACAGAGCGGTTCATCTGCCATGTGTCCGTGCTGAGCACAGCTGACTAATGCACTGCCGTAACTAAAGACAGGGTAATCATATAGAGACTATAAGTAGATGATAAAATGAGTAGCAGTTTTATGGTTTTTCAAATGCTTTCTCCTAATATCCACATCTGTACTGTATTTGCGAACGTAAAAGCAATGAAAACTCCTGCAGGACAAAATAACTTTATTCTTAAGAGTATACCTAGGGTGTTGTCTTCCCTCCAGCCCAGTGGTAAACATGTTGATGTTGGAGTAAAGAAAGGGCTGGTATTTTTCCTGCATGAGTGAGGTACAGCTTTATCATTCTGCATTAACTGTTTCAGATGCTGTACACACTTTTTTTTTTTTTTTTAAACTACTAACAGTGTTCTGACTGTCACAAAGGCTTCTTTATAAAAAAATCTGAAACCACAAAGACCTCCACATAAAATCTAGGGAGTAAAATCTGACAGGAACTGAAGAAAATGTGATTGCCTGAAGTGACAGTTTCGTTCTCAGAAGCATTTCCACCATAGAACGGATTTTTTTTTTTTTAATTTTCTGGATCTTTGAAAAAGATGTAGGTAGCATTTTCTTCAGGGGCAATATCAGGTAAACTAATTTAAGGTGCAGTTCAATAGACACTACAAGTTGGTATACAGCGGCATCAGTGCTGAAAGTCACAGTCCCACCTCTGCCCAGTCTCACCTCCCTTTCCTGCTTCTGCTTTGCCTCCTCCCTTGTAGTTGTGCAGAGAGCTCGAGTGAGAAGCTGAGATGCGTTTAAGCTTACCCAGTAAAAAAACAATCTTCAGGTAGATGCCCTCCCCAGGGTGGCTCATTTTGCAGACACGCAGGCTGCTGTGCTCACATGGAGAGGGATGCTGTGAGACAGGGACAAGGGACAGGAAATTGGGGGTTATTTTCCTTAGTAACAGTTTTGCCAATTTACAACATTCCTCAGACTGCTACCACAACTAACCTAACAGTAGCAATATTACTACTAGCCAGGAACAAGTGAGACTACTTGTATATTTATTAAAAACCACAAATAAATGTAGTCCTGTGTCTTCAGAACTGGGGATATGAGGATGGTTTAAGTGTTTCTGAAAGTCTAAATACACGTTTTTGGCATGGAAGGGAGTTGCTAGAGGCTCAGTCTCACCTGTGCTAGCTACAGTTCACTTTGCAGATGTGCTGAAAGATGGTTCATGTGTTAAGAGCAAGTGACTCATAATTGGACCTTCTGGGAAACATTATGGGTCACCTAAATTCAGCAAGGAGTTCAGAGGGAGGAAATTGAGCTTAAAAGAGCTGAGGGATGTGGGTTTGTGCTGCACACAGGATATCAGGTGGCAGGAGGAGGAACCGACCCTGACCAGAGGGCCCTGGCAAAGAGCCTGGCTTGGTAAGGACAGACCTGCAAGGCTCCTAGTGAGGATGTGAGCTGGCTGGGAAGGTGGGAGGGAGTCTCTGGAGAATTTTGAACTTTCCATTAATGAAGCTGGCTTCCAAAGGGGGAACATTCTTGGGAAAACAGGAAGAGAAAGAGGTTGAAGCAGAGCCAAATATTAGGCTGGGTGAACAACAGGATTCATAAATCTACATGCAGTTTTTACCCACTCTCACAGAATCCTGGTCATGAAAGAAAACGGAGCTTTCACATCAGAAATCTGCGTAGCAACATGTGGCAAGTTTAAATGGCTGAACGCTCAGCCAAGCAGCCGAATGAGAGTGAAGGGTTAGTGATTGTAAACAGTGATCTGTTTATGTTTACAGGAGAAAAATGAATAGAATAGAATAAGAATAGAGTAGAGTAGAGTAGAGTAGAGTAGAGTAGAGTAGAGTAGAATAGAATAGAATAGAATAGAATAGAATAGAATAGAATAGAATAGAATAGAATAGAATAGAATAGAATAGAATAGAATAGAATAGAATAAGAGACTCTTTCAGTTGGAAGGGACCTACAATCATCATCTAGTCCACTGTCTGACCAATTGAGGGCTGACCAAAACTTAAATCATGTTGTTAAGGTCATTGTCCAAATGACACTTAAACCCTGATGGGCTTGGAGCATCGACCACTTCTCTAGGAAGCCTGTTCCAGGGTTTGCCTACCCTCTCGGTAAAGAAATGCTTCCTAATGGCCTGTCTAAACCTTCCATGGTGCATCTTTGAACAATTCCCATGTATCCTTTCACTGGATCCCAGGGTGAAGAGCTCAGCACCTCCCTCTCCACTTCCCCTCCTCAGAAAGCTGTAAGGAGCAACGAGATCTCAGCCTTCTTTTTTCAAAACTAGACAAGCCCAAAGTCCTCAGACGCTCCTTATAGGATATTCCCTCCATCCCTTTCATCAGCTTTGTTGCTCTCCTCTGGATGCATTCAAGGACCTTTGCATTCTTATAGAAACAAGGTCGGGTCAGGTGAATAAGAAGGATAAGACACATTCTTCACCTAACAAAAGAGGCTGAGTCAGGCCTTCAGAGTGACGCGTGGATAAAGCTACATATCAACAAAAACACTAGTAAGTCTGCTTTCAGTATTGTACCCTTGCATGCTGTTTATGCACATGCACTGTGTAAGTGGTCTACTGAGTACACATTTAACAGTAGATTCCTAATTTTAGCTGCGTAAAACTTAAGTGTACCGCTCTGAATGGAGTCCTGTATATTTTCCCTTTTGTCAACGGAGGAAAATGCAAGTTCACAAGATGACATATTTTGGTGCCAAACTGCCATGAAGCTCTCTATAAATGACATTTCTAGATGACATTTTCATACCTCAAACCAGGTACCTCTTTTCTAGAGGGCTGAGATCAAGTAGGTGAATCCTTACCATAAAAGCTGTTTTTCTTCACTCGTTGTGATGTTTTACAAAATGCAAAACTAATTCCTGAGACGCTGAATGTAGCTTGCAGTCACTAATATTGATCTGTAAGTACATTTCAGTTGCCCCCCAATTATTTATTTCTGCATCTACACAACTTCCACTTTTATGATAGCAGCTCCCACTAGATTTGACCACAAAGGTATTGCTTTGCCATTGATGGTCCCATGATACATGAGTTCATCCGAGTCTGCTGTTTGAAATGAGCATATGAGGGGCCAATTCATTGAGCACAATTTATTCCAGATCTTTACAAAAATATATGATGCTCTTGAGCCCATACAGATGTGTAGCCAATAGGGAGCTGTCTGGCTACACATGTTTTTATATATTTTTCGACTAAATCAGAAATCCAAATGCAAAAGTCAGCACTCAGGGATGTCTACATGGATTTGTGACTCTCTTGCCTGATTTCTAAGGTTATAAACCAACAAAAGGATTAAACTCATATGTACATTTTTTCTTTATGTGACAGACCTAAGATGAATAATATTGCTCATTTACAGAATCAGAGAACACTTAAATGGGAAAGGTTTCTTCAAATTGTTAAGATAAAATCCTGGCCCTTTTGAAGGTAGTTTTAGGCTGGTTTTGATAGCACTCAGTGTCATCATTTTTCACAAGAAGACATCTTTTCTGCCAACTCTGATGTTTTCCCATATGTATTTTATTGTCCATTCCAGCTTAAATATACGCAGAAATAGGACATATGCTGGCAATCTTGATGCATATAATAACATAAACCAAAGTTATTTAATAAAACTGTAATAAAATTCATTTTATTCAGTCGTTTTAGAAAGCCATGTGTGGAAGAAATGGAAGACAGTAGCAAAGTGATGCTGTTGGCAGTGAAAGCACAAATGCTGTGTTTGCTTGGACCCACAGAAGCGAGTCCAAGGAAAATTATAGCTCCATATATGTACACATTAAGCTCCTGTTGTGCCCCTCCTTCTGACCCTAGTGCTGCCCTGCCCTCGTCAGAGGTGAAAACCAAAACCACCAACAGCTAATGAAGTGCTTAGCCAAATAAATGTGGACCATGTCACACTCGCTGCCAAGCCCTCGTGCCAGAAAGGGGGGGTCTGGACGCGCGGCAGCCACATCTTCGGGAAGCAGGAGCCTTAGCAGCAAGAAGGTAGGCACAGGCCTGAACTTTCGGCCCTGGGTAACATGGACCAGTGTTATCCTTGCGGATAACCAGCTGCCCCTGCTAGCAATTGCAGTTTCAGGAAGAGGGAAATACTGAATTACTGTGTTTCCCTCCATCCATCTATCCCTGCTCCTGCTGCTGGAGAGCTGCCCTGAGCTGGGAGGACAGCACAGGACACTCAGCAGGCAGCACAAGCTCTCTTCATATCTGCGAAAAAGCAGCACAGGTTAAAATTAGCAGTGACGTGGAACATTTGGCCCCACATGACTTACAGGCAGGACCTCCTTGCCCGCAGATGTTAACTGCTGGCAGCAGACACAAGCTGTGCAATGCCATCTCTGAGTATTTCTGCAGTGCAAAGGAAAGGAGAACCAGGAGCAAGCTCCAGTACCAGGCTCTCGACTACCCACACTACTTACTATTTTATTTTCTCTCTAGCTGTGTTTTGGACCTCTCCAAATAGCACCGTCCAAGACAGTGCCCAGGCAGAGCTGTGGTCAAGCCTGTAACAGCTTTGCATCTCTCCATCTTCTACCATTCTCTAATGCTATTTGAGCAGGCTTTTCATCCTCGAACTCCCCCATATGCTTTTATGTCACAGCCTGGGGCATGAAACATGGACCTCACTGTCTTGCTGCAAAAACATAACTCTGGTGGGCTGCAGCCTTGGCCTTGCACTATTTTAGAAACTTTGAGCTGAAAAGGTTGCACAGAATGATGATGACACCTGATGGCAAGGTGTTTCACAAGGCTTGCAGGAGATCTTGAGCCAAGTTGGTACAGATGTGGTTTACTCATGAGGAGGCTTGTCCCATGCAGTGTAGATGAAAGCCAGGTGGTGCCTTCTAAATAGGCACTACTAACCCAGTTAGATCTTGTGTCAGGGTCCAGATTGACAGAAATTGGAAAAGATTGTATCTGTTCCAACTTTCAGATGATGGCCTGACTTCTCTTTAGCCTAGGGTGCTTTTCAAGGAAACCCTGGGTTTTCTTGGGATTGTTGTTGGTGTCACACACCCTACAGCTGGGGCAATGCTGGTGACTACCATATAGGGCCATAGAGGCTGACCAGCCCACACTGGGAAGCTCCAGAAGAGACAGTCCCTGAAATCCAGGGTCTCACCATTGCCTAATCCAAGAAGAAGGAAGGCTGTCTCTTTTACAAATGGCTGGAAGAATCCAGGATGAGTATGCAAGGCCTGGGAGAAAAGTCTTATATTTGCAGTTAGTTTTTCAGTGTAGGAAGAAGTGATGACAGCCTGTTCACTTCCATCCAAATCCCTCTGTCATCTAGTCCTGGGAGAGGACTAGGGTCTCTACATGGGGCACACTATATTTTTAATCCAATTATAATATGGCTCAGTCTCTGTCCTACAGCTCAAGCTGAAGCATGAATACAATTAGACAGCAACTGAGTTTAACAGGCATAGCCATAAACTTGATGGTTTGCATAATTTAGATGGGAGTTTCCTTGGAGGTTTGCTGGAAATACTGAAGTTCACATTTTGATTTGTTTTGTTTTGTTTTTCCCAAAGGCAAAAACGAAGACTAAAGCTCTTTTGCAAAGGTTATAAATACAAAGCTAATTTCTCTAGAACAAGAGGCCTGTGCAGTGCATGGTCTTATCTTCCAAATGTTGTGAACTGCGGTTAAGTTCAGTGTGGTTGCAGTTTGCAGGATTGGGCCTAGACCCATGGAAGTGCATGCAAACCATTTCCCAAATCTAGTGCTACCTGTTTCCACACAGCAGTTTTCAATCAAGTGTGTGACAATCAAATATGCAATTTCTACAGGCAAATTGAAGAATGTGAATACTAAAAAAAAACCCAACGCTGTTGAACTGTTTGATGACAGAAGTCAGACATGTGCTTACGAGGAAAGGTAAAGATGACCTGGTTGTCTTAGGAGGAGCAGCACAACATGGGAGGATTTGTGTAGCTACATTGCCAGCCTCAACCTATATCAGAGCTATATCTGACCATGAAAGTACCTTACAATATAGTCCTTGAAATGGAAAAAAAATAATCTCAGTTACTGACAACTTCCTAGTGCTTGCTGTAGGTGATTTGCTTTTTAATGTCATTAAAAATTAACATCCCATTACTATAATATGAAAATAAACCCAAATTTAATTTTATTTTTGCTGCCTTGTTAATCTAATGTGATACGTTTTAGGCAGGTAAGCATTTACAAAACATAATTCAATCAAACTGCTACAGCTAAGGTATGCCCCTGACCAAAGAGCACTGAGTTCCTTAGTGTGGAAATTTAGACAAAATAAAATGCCATGTAACCTGAGCCAAATCCAGTTGGCAGCCGGTCACAAGTGGTGTTCCCCAGGGCTCAGTACTGGAGCCAGTTCTGTTTAATCTCTTTATCAATGATCTGGACAAGGAGATTGAGTGCACCCTTAGTAAGTTTGCAGATGACACCAAATTGGGTGGGAGGGTTGATCTGCTTGAGGATAGGATGGCTATACAGAGGGATCTGGACCGGCTGGATTGATGGGCTGAGGGCAGTTGTATGAGGTTCAACAAGGCCAAGTGCGGGGTCCTGCACTTGAGTCACAACAACCCCAGGGAGCCCTACAGGCTCAGGGAAGAGTGGCTGGAAAGCTGCCAGGCAGAGAGGGATCTGGGGGTGTTGATTGGCAGCAGCTGAATACGAGCCGGCAGTGTGCCCAGGTGGCCAAGAAGGCCAACAACATCCTGGCTTGTGTCAGGAATAGTGTGGCCAGCAGGACTAGAGAAGTGATTGTGCCCCTGTACTTGGCACTGGTGAGGCTGCACCTCAAATCTGTATTCAGTTTTGGGTCCCTCAGTACAAGAAAGACACTGAGGTGCTGGAACGAGTTCAGAAAAGGGCAACAAAGCTGGTGAGGGGCCTGGAGCACAATTCTGACGAGGAGCGGCTGAGGGAACTGGGACTGTTTAGCTGGGAGAAAAGGAGGCTGAGGGGAGACCTTATCGCTGTCTATAGCTACCTGAAAGGAGGTTGTAGCATGGAGGGCGTTGGTCTCTTCTCCCAAGTAGCAAGTGATAGGACAGGAGGAAATGGCCTCAAGTTGCACCAGGGGAGGTTTAGATTGGATATTAGGAAAAAATTATTCCCGGAAAGGCTTGTCAGGCATTGGAACAGGCTGCCCAGGGAAGTGGTGGAGTCATCATCCCTGGAGGTGTTTAAAAGGCATTTAGATGAGGTTCTTAGGGACATGGTTAAGTGCTAGGGTTAGGTTATGGTTGGACTTGATGATCCTAAGGGTGTCTTCTGATTGAAATGATTCTATGATTCTATGAATTAAGCCAATGATGTGCCTAAAAAGAATCAGATTCTATTAGATGTTGTAAAAGGGTTGTACAACACGCATGTATGTCTTAGTCCTGTTCATGTAAGCAAGATGTTATAATTTTCTTAAATAGTTGGAGGAAGTGGTTAATTTTCCTGTGTAGATCTTCATTCACACATTTGAAGTTGTAATGGGCTATTGGACTTTTATAGTGAATCTTGTGTATCTTCACTCACCTGATTGTGCCATGGTCAATCTGAAAATCAGTTGGAAGAAATAAAAAGTCCAAGGGTGTAATTTTCTACTTTCCATTACAGAAAAAAAAAAAAAAAAAAAAAGAAAAAAAAGAAACTTTAGATTCTGGCTGACTTCATTTGAACCATTCTAAATTTTACTTACCTGTAGTTCCATACCATGTGGTGGGTTATTTAGAGTTTATGTTATGGATGGTTATACTTGCTTAATGAAAGAACATTCATAGAAAAGATGTACACTGGATACAATACCAAGTCTATCTCTTCCCAAGTAGAAAAAACTTGCAGAAAACTTCCCCCCGACACCTCCTCCCAAAGATCTGGGACGCTGTCCAGGTATCTGTCTGCTTTTTCTCTGAATTTTCCATCCAGAGCTTGTGAGATGTATGTAAAGCTAATTCTGTAGGTCATTCTCCTGGCAGAGCCAGAGCGAGTTACACAGGGCTCCCAGACCAGGCTGGGCAGTCAGCTCAGCAGGTAAATGGGAAACCAGACAGAACAGCCAGATGGACGCCAGATTTCTCTGACTTCACCTTTGACTTCCACAGAACATACCCTGCTGAATGAGTTTCAGTACTGGGCCTCAAAAAAGGTGGCGAGGAAAAGACAGCCTGGGTCAGCTGCAGCCTCCAAGGAGGATGGAGTGTGGTAATGTATCCAAAGATATCCACAGAGGGCTGACAGATGAGGCACAGGGCTATGGCAGACCTGTGCCTGTCTGGGGCAGCAGCTGGAAACCAGGTGAGATATAGCAGCACATCTCAGACGACATAACGTGATTACGTCTAGGCAATGACGCGGGGTCCTTACTATTTTCTTATAGTGACTTGTAATTAAATTTTCCAAGTGAGTTTAAATAACTCTTAACTGGCTAAACAACCTCAAATGAAATATTTAATTAGAATTTCACAAATGGAAATGTCTTTTTTTTTTTTTTTTTTTTTACAAAATCAGTGTTTCCCGGTGTTGGTGTTACAGAGAGAACCTTTTCTTGTGTGGAAGGTCAATCCAAGCAGAAAATTCCCAACAAGCTCTAGGCTTAAAGTTGATTTTTTTCAGTCTCTGAGATCCTAAAAAGTACAGGCTGGAGCTCCCATGGCTTTTCACCGCATTTCATACTGGCTCATTTGTCTCACTGTTTATGTAGATGGGGGTTGCTAAGAAGTCTTTTCTGGACCATTCCATCTCAGATGTCTGGGACACTTTTTACTCCTTCGTTTTGAAATCAAAGTGAAAGGACATTTTCTGCTCTCTTTTCAGTTCTTATCATCATGCCAAAAGCTGTCTTGAATTATGCAGCTTTTGTAAAACTCCTTGAAATGTGTTTATATAAGAACACACCGTAAAAATTGAAGTGAAAGGACCAAATCCTGCACTGCACTTACTCTCCATTGATGAGGTACTCAGGGGAAGCCTGAATGGCAGCATGTGAATAAAGGCAGAACAGAGATTAAATTATTCTCAAGGGGAGTTGAGGCACCATAGACAGTCAATGCAGATTCCTATCATAGTCCCCTATGGATCCCATATGTAATGGTGGAAAGACAGTTCATTCTGGACACAGACACAAAATAAAGATCAAACTTCTCACTCACTTGCATGAGAAACGTCTGTCATATTTGTAGCAGTCGTATGTAGAAAATTTGTATACTGGTAAACCAAACACAGTTAACCTTCTCTTTAACAACTGGCTTCCTCCTGGCTAGTGCACTAGTACTGCCCAGTATGTCATACACACTGGGTCATGGCTGGGGAAGACACCATGTGAGAGAGCAAGTCCCCTGTGTGGGGACTGTATCCTCCTGGGTGAAAAGCACACAGGCTTGTGAATGCCTTCCACAACCATAAGTCTTGAAGGTCACCAGACTCCTTTTTTTCTGAAGTCCTTTGGCACTGCCATTGCCAACCAAGTTTTTTTTTTTTTTTTTAACTAAAATGAAATCACTATAATCTCCTTATTGCAAACGCTGCCTTCTGACCACAGCTACTGAGCCCCCCGCTTTTACCAGGGCATAGATGACAAAGAATCTGGAGGTGTTGAAAACATATAAAACCCAGGGACTTAGGATCTCCCCAGAGAGGACAGATATTCTAATTTCTCCTCAATTAAATCTTATCTTTTAAAATGTCAGGGCCAGACCCACAATTTATGGAAGCAGACATGCTTACATAAGCATCTGTGGGGATTCATGCCAGAGGAGGGACTGGGTCTAGAATTTGAGCCATTTCAAAGAGATCGTTAATGAAACAGATCTCAGCTTATGCTTCTGGTCATGAAAAACGACATGCATGAAACTTCAAATATGAATTTTGTTAAACACTTAATTTATTATTGTAGCAGACGTAATCAGTTAACATTTTGTGGCAGTGGGCTTTTGTCACATTTGATGTTCTGTTTATTCCAAAGAAACTGGGAGGCCATCTTTGTACGAGACACTCTACTGGAAAGCATAAATGTGCCATAGCAGAATTCAGGAGGGGGCAACAGCCCATCCCCTGAAACTCCCCTATGAAATGACAGTTCAGTCATACTATTAATGTTTACGTAGCTCCCAGGGTGTCCAGGCATTTTTAAGGCAAGTTGTAAGTCTCTCTCTCACTTGAGAGAGTTTACAGCACAAAAGCAAGTGGCACTAGCCACACCTCCACCTTCTCGCTCCACATGGGAGCTGTCCTGTGGGGGAGAGCAAAGATCTCGCTGGCTCGAAAAGCCTCCCTTGTAGAAACCATGAAGAGCAGCTGGATGACACAGCACCCCCCAGCCACACTTGACTGGCCTTAACTCACCCTCCACCCTCACCCCAAGGCCACACAGGGCGATTATAAGGGACCTCAGCCTTCTGCTGGGAAAGAGACTGAAACAGAAAAGGGTTGCGTGACTTTCTTGTCCCCCCACATATCTGCTTATCCCCATCGCATCACCACAATACTGCACCAGCACAGAACTGACCCTCTCTGGGGCCTCTCCCCTCCTAAGCAGAGCTGCTCTGTGCAGTGATAAGAAGCTTCCCTGCTCCTTACTGTCTTATAAACAGAGCATAAAGCTTGGCCTTATGCATGTGACTTTCCCTGATTTTTGAGATACTGACACAATGCATATTTGCAAAGACTGTTCCTTCCTCTGACCATCTGAGTACAGTGTTTGAGAGAATATTTATATTTGGATATATAAGATCAAAGACTTAGGCGAACAAAGGCTTCAACAGAAAAATAATAAATAGAAGACACTTGCAAGAGCTGAACGCAGTTGAAAGCACAAAGAATCTGAGGATAAATACAGGTTCCTGTGCAGCTGCATGCTCGAAGGAAGAGATCAGCCATAGATGCAACAGTTAAGTACAAAGGCAGCATGCTACCAAGTGTTCACAAAACCATGTTCCTCAGGGAGTGCATGAAGTAGGATCTGAACTGAGCACTGTGAAAAATCTATGCATAGATTATCTGAGCCGGCACTAAGAAAAAGCAATGAAAGTTCCCACTGAGCTTTGAAAGGACCTAGAACACGCCCCAAAGACCAGAGGTTAATTTCCCCAACCTGTCAGGTCTTGCACACAGTTACCACGTGTGGTTTGCCAGTCTGCTGGCCCAGCACAGCCTTTCCCCTCGGGTACCGAGGGACTGTTGACCTGTCAACCTGTCTTTCACTGATAGGCAAGAGATTTCAAAGGACCACTTTTCTGCAAGGCACAAGAGCACACAGAGTTACCAAGAGATGATGTGTCCATGGATTTTCAGCTAATATTCTCATATTGGGTCTTCCATGTGGTAGTTTACCTCTGTCTCAGCAGAGTCCAGCTGTGATGCAAAGCTGCAATGCAATTAAACATAAAATCACTTCAGAAAATCCCTCCCAAACCCTTAGACATATTACGCTGGCCCTCAGCTAACTCTCAACTTACTGCTTCATTCTTTCTGAAAAAAGAACCTAGCAATTTGATTCTTATATTTTGTTTCCTGCTAAATCTTCCAGTTCATTTAGCCCAGAAAAGAAAAACTCCTTTGCTTTAGCTATAAATAAATATTTCAAACATACATGCACCCTAAACCAGTTCTCTGAAAATCTCTTCTGACATACTTAGTAATTTCTAGAGAATAGCTTAATTTGGCATTCAATTAGAAAGACAGGTATAGAAATGCCTGAATTTGTGCACTTTTAATCTCATAAAGAACAGGACTGAACAATGCTACCAGAACTCATACCACAAACAGCAGTAACTATGTTCACAGAGCGAAGTAATTGAAATAAAAGAACAAAACACACATGCAGACTGGGAAATGCTTGCGTGAACTAATGCAGAGCACAGCAAATAAGGTGTCTCAAAGTAAGATACACACAAAAATTAAGATGAGCAGAAAACAGAGGAACTGACACATTGCAGGAATTGTATATTTTCCAGCACAGGATCCCATGCAGGTCTAGGGGCTACGTGCTTTACAGGAATCTGTCCGGTTAGTGCCTTGACGCTGCTGGTTCTTATCTACACAGTGCCGGAATGCCTGGTGGTTCTAGTTTGCAGTTCATAAAAGCAGTAACACTGAGAGCAACATTTTATTTGTGACCCATTGTGTTCCCATTTTCCCACTGAAAAAGCCTAAAAATACATTATGACATTTGTGCGGGGGAAAATTGTAATAGCTCGTCCTTTTTACACATGTTCACTATATTTTCTTATTGTTTCTCTCGGGTATTTTCTGTTAAATGAAAAACAACAACACAATACAATTGAGCAAATATTATTAAATACTAAAATTTAAAAGTACAATGATTAAACAGTTAAGTGAGTTGAGTGTTAGTTAGCACAGAAACCCTGATGCATATATGAGAGAAGTTTAAATTCTGATGCTTTGGGCTGAGTAAGGCTGCATAGGCTGAGAGACCAGGCTCATACAGCATGGTCTCTTAATAATTTCTTTTGAAACATTGAGGGTATGGAATATGTACCTCCACAATAAAGATGGGTCATGAACATAGTGTTCTTTAAAACAGCCTTCAAAACTCCTTTTCTTCCAGAAACCTCCTGACTTGCCACTCAAAGTAGGATTTGTCTCCTATAGGTGTCTACATGCAGGTGTTTATCGGAGAGCATGTTGTGTAAGTTCCCATTGTAGCCAGCTGAAATCCAGTTAGTACAGTCAACGGAGCTCTTTCAGGTGCCTAAATAGAGGTACCTAGTTGAGATTCTCGAGTACCAGGGCTGATAGACATGATGCACAGTTATGATGGGATTTTTGGCAAAGCAGAAGCCTGCTGCAGCAGCAGTGGGATGCTACATGATACCCTTTGCGATCTCAAATCATTCTTGACTGTGTTTCAGCAACTCGGGGAAGTCCTGTGACTTCTGGTTTTGGCTTTACTCTGATTTTAATAATTGCACTTTTCAACGTATGATGCCTTTATTGAACCACCTGAGCCCAATCCTGACATGCAGGATAGTTCTGGAAAAGCTGTACATAAGATTTTTAAAGGGTAGTGTGCTGTGCTGCAAAGCAATAAGTATGGATATCGCCTTACAACCAGGAAAAAAAAAATCTCAATGCTCCTTCAGCCTAAAGGCTGCTCTAGTGCTGGTGGCAGCCTTGCTTTGAGAGGGAGGTTAGACTAGATGACCTGGTGACCTCCAGACATCTCTTCCAACCAAATTTTCTGTGATGCTATGGGCCTGGCCTATTCAGTCCTACACCACAGAGCATCTTTCTAATCTCTTCATGAGGTCTGCTCCATTCTTGAGTTGAACCAGAAGTCAGTATTTACGCTCTTCATGGCTTTTCTGTGTGAGTCTGAGTTGGTTCAGGAATTCCCCAGGCCATGGGATGTGTCTCTGTTTACATTTGTAAAGGGTCCGGCATACCCTCTGTGCCACGCAAAACCACAGTGTTTCGAGAGACTGCAACTGTTCTTCAACTGTGTCTAACTGTATGGAGGCCTTATATAAAGAAATATCTCACTGACTTAAGGAAAACTAGATGTGGCCTTAAAGCTGAGCATATATTTAAGTGGTTTTCAGAACACATGTAGTCACAGCAAAAGAGAAAACCTGAAGTCAGATCATCAGCTATTTTGAATTTCTGTTCCATACAGAAGGTAAAAGCAATCTGTAGGACATTGTGCAGACACCAGAACCCCCAAATAAGAGATCACAGCAAATTCTTCCTGATTGTGACAATTAATTGAATTTATATAATGTTATGACATGTTTGAGCTGTCAGGAAACGTGACAGTGGTCTGCTACTAATAGAAGGAGACAAAGGTGTGGGCCTGACTGTGAGGTCCCAGCTGTCCCAACTTCTTCACTGTTAGTTCTTTTCCTGCCTTAGCTCCAAATAACTCTCCCCAGAACAAACCCACTAGAGGGAAAGAGAAGAGCTGTAAGCAGGGTAAATGGGGGCACTGATAGTTCCTAATGCTCTTTTACTTTGCAGTAGGAACAGCCTAAGAGGTCAACACTGATGAGAGAAGCCTAGAATCATAGAATGTCCTGAGTTGGAAGGGACCCACAAGGATCATGGAGTCCAACTCCCGTCCCTGCACAGGACAACCCCACAGGTCACACCATGTGTCTGAGGGCCTTGTCCAGTCTCTTCTTGAACACTGTCAGGCTTGGGGCCGTGACACCTCCCTGGGCAGCCTGTTCCAGTGTCCAGCACCCTCCGGGGGAAGAACCTTTTCCTGATGTCCAACCTGAACCTCCCCTGGCACATCTTCCTGCCATTCCCTCGGGTTCTGTCATTGGTCACCAGAGAGAAGAGCTCAGCGCCTGCCCCTCCTCCTCCCCTTGTGAGGAAGCTGCAGCCGCCATGAGGCCTCCCCTCAGTCTCCTCCAGGCTGAACAAACCAAGTGACTTTAGCTGCTCCTCATATGGCTTCCCCTCCAAACCCTTCACCAGCCTCGTAGCCCTAGAGCTCCTTGGGCTAAAAGATATCACAGAGGCTGTACCCAGAAGCTGCAAGCAAGAGTGGAAGGGGAGAAGGAAGGGATGGATAATCCCAGTATGGTAGGTGTGCCAGGAAGAAAGCATCCCAGGGTGCACCCTCAGCTTCGCGGAGCCCTATTGCACAGTGTCATGGTGAATACTGGTACAACCAGAACAGCTGCATCAGCAGTAATGCAACAGAAAGACCCAGAATAGGAGATTGATATGTCATTTATCCTTTTCACCTGAGAAATTAATTTCGGAACAGAATGTAATAGCTGGATGTAACTGAACAGACATCCAGCTTAATAATTCTCTTTATAATATCTGATAGCGATATATTTTTTGGAGAACACAGTGTTGGATTCTCAGTTGACTCATTCGTTGTGCAAGTATCTATTAGATTTCCAACTACTGAGATTTATTTCTTTTCATTAAAAGTCCTCATCATTATTAATATGGTCAAGAGCATAAGTAACGTTGGAAAAAATAAGTATTAAAGACTAGAAAAAATATTCAAGTCAATAATAACAGAAGAAAAGAAAAATATGTAGTACATATTAAAAATGAAAACAATTGTTATAAATATAATGGCCTTAAATGTTTGCTTTTATGTGACAGATGTTTTTAACAAAATGTCTGTGTTGGCAGTTTGAGCACACTTATGATTTTAATTTGTGTAATATTCCCTTTTAGTATTGATGTCTATTTACAACATCTGTGAAGGGTCTGTAACCTGAATGTGACAGGGAAAAACTAACAGACTGCTATTGGAATCTTTCCACTGGGTCCATGTAACAGACTATTAACAAAAATCTTAAATAGCTATTCTAATCATCAACAGCAATCTTACGCAAATTATATCAGACCCAAAGGACCCGATTAACTTTAAAATGCCTTACAGACCTGAAACATAAATTTTGCTCCTCCTGCCTTCCTCTGTAGAGTCAAAATCGGATCATGTCACAGGCACTGCTTTTAGCTAGGCACACACAAAATCAGTATGCAAGACAGGATGTAGATATGCAGGCGGGGTTCTACTTTCTTGACAAGGAAAGCACATTTCTGAGTATTGAAATTAAGTGTAATCTTCTTTATTTTTTTTTTCCTTGTTGCTCTTCTATAAATCTCCAACTGGAATTCTCATTCCATAACAACTCCTTTAAGCACCTGGAACTTGGACAACCTCCTGGCATGGGGAGGCACCAATATGTCGATGAAATGCTGCCGTTAAAGTGATGCCACTGATCAAGTTAGATAAAGGATTTCTGCTTCAGAAAAGCCAAGTCTTACTTACCAAGATGATTTCAGAGCACAGGAAAGTGTGAATGATGGAATATGAGCTGTCCTTTGCTATTAATTGATTAATATTTGCACGAAAATTCAAAATGTTAACTATTATTGTTATGTCCCAGAGGTCTTTTCCACAGAGTTCTTGCTTGTTCACGCCTTCTAAATCAGGAGCCAAGATTCCCCCAACCTTTTGCCACTTAGGCACTCTCTTCCCCTCCCCTCCCACACATATCCTTTGTTTGACCCCATCTATACTACAATAACTATTTAATTAACAACAGTTGTTAAATTTGTTTACGGCCTAACCTTATAACACAGTTTGGCTGGCCAGTTAGGATGGAGCCAAACTGGTTTTTATATCTAGGTTAAGAAAAAAGCCTAGGTAGAGACCTAAGCTAAAGAGCTTTTTTTTCTAATGAAAAGCAAAAACCAAAACACAACAAAAAAAGTCATTCCATTTTTATCACCCTTTGGCCTCATCCACTGTGTCTGTCCAAGCTGCATTATAACCAAGTCCATGACAACAGAGTCAAACAGCCACAGCTAAAGTTTGCTATTTTTCATTCCGTAGAAGAGAAGGCGGGGGGGGGGCGGGAAACAGTCATTTGAAAGCTTTGATTTAAGGCAAAAAGCTCTCTTTGTTTCTATTCCTGTTTTCCTCACCATATATAAGTTGGGTCCAGTTTCTGGTAAGAGAGGCACAGGGTCTCTGTCAAATTTGGGTCTCTGCTTGGTACAGCTGTTTTCTTCTGAGCTACTGATATGGTTCCATGGATACGAAATTTCTAGTGTTCTCTGCAATTGCTTTTTGCTTCTCTTTCGCTGGACATATTTCACTTCTCTTTTTCTTTCTATACCTTTCTATGCTTGTTTGCCAAAGTCCCCCTTGTTTCTTGTGGTTTTATTCCCAACTGCTTTTTGCTTCTTATGCTTTTTGTCCCTTAAGATTTCCACATTAACTGGAATAAAAGTAGAGCATAAAAGTCTTAGTCTAACAAAAAAAATGTGTTAGCTTCTATTTACTGCTTTACTTCTAGGTGCACTGAATGTGGAAATCCTGTGAGGCAGAACTAAAACATCCTCCTAAGGGCTGATGCAGTTCTAGATATGTTCTATATAGTTCACTAACTGTATATTGCACAAATAAAACCAGGGATTTTTTTTCCATGTTACTTAGGTTTTCCTCTTTTTCAGAAACATTCAGATAATGGTTTTAGTACTTTAGTATCCTTAGCACCTCAGTGGAAATACCTCTCTCTGAGTCCAGGATCGTTCCCCAAGCATTCTGCTGCTTAAGCAAAACTGACTTGGAAAGTTTTATTTCATCTCTTTGAAGAAAAATGTGACCACAGATGAGTCTAGAGCCAGACCATGGCAGACTCTGAGCGTATTTGCACACTGGAGAAGAAGCAAGGCCTCATTTTGTGTGAATAGAAAAAGCTGAAGGAACTCACCTGCTTACCCTCTGAAGAGAGGTTGATTATTGGCAACAGGGAGAATTGCTCTTCATTGTGCCAATGTCACTGCTCAGAGAAGAGGATTCGGCAGTGCTGTAGATGCTGTCTCAGACAAAGCCATCCCAGCTGCTTAGAGATTCATCAGCACTTCTCATTAATGCATATCCTGGCCAAACTGGCACTCAACTAAAAAAAACCAAAACCAAAACCAAAACCAAAAACAGTGAGTGTGGGTGGATAAACAGACAAACATTCCATACTGTGAATTTCAGATTCTTATAGTAAAGTCTTCAGACATTCACTGAAGAAAACTAGACACACTCACTCTCAAACAGCCCACTTCTGTCTGTGCAACTGAGCTTGAAAGGGGGTTCCTGTGGGAATTCATCCATTTCCCAGTTGTGTTTGTGGTCGAGCTAGCACAGCACTGGAAATGCTATCAGATTATCTCCTCATTCCAGCTTCAGCCCAACAGAGTGAGAAGGCACAAAACTTGATTTCATAGTGTATTCTTTGTTTATCCAAATGTGAAAAAGATTTTAGCTTAAAATCAGTCAGATTTTTGGATACAGGCTCAGCCTGTTTCTTATTTTATTCAAATTGACTTATTTCAAGTTCTGTTAATGTCCTTTTGAACTAGTTGTTCTCCTGCTCTCTTTGTGTAATGAGCTGTATGTGTTCCAAAACAGTTGAGTGCAGTTAAATCCTAAAACAATGGTTCTCTGCTGAACTTGAGTGTCAAGGAAAAATTAAAAACATATTTTGGAGAAAGGTTAAGGAATCATATCAGCCACATTCGGAAGACTCAGGGATACTCATAAACCTGAGTTCAACTGGTAATATATGGCTTTCCTACAGAAGTTTGTGTTCAAAAAGTTTCAGTCTTCTGCTCAACTCACTTATGATGTACATAGCAGAATCAGTTCCCTTACCCCAAATGAAATCTTGAATTGAACTCTTCTGTGTTTCTTAAACTGTTCCAGGTAGACACAAATTTTGTACTGGTATTCACCTATTCATAAAATGTTTTAATGGAACTAAATGAAAATTTATTGCATTCTTTGCAATATTTTTCTACGTTATCTATACCAATATTAAAGCAGATAAATCACTATATTAAATACACAAGTTCCTTAATTGCTATTACTTTTAGCCTGGTTTCCTATAATTCCTGCAACAGGACAGTCTGTCTGTCCTCCTCTCCTGACCTTCATGGCCAGTTTCAGTCAACTTAGAAAGAGTAAAGCTCAAACTGGAATCTTATCTTAGGTTCTTAGCTTGAACAGACAATTCAGGGAACTAGAGAAGAAGCCTTCCTAGAGCACAGTTTCCCTCTGCAGTCACTGGAGATAGGTATGTGCCTTAGGATGCCTCTGAAGGCAGACCTTGCCTGCAAAATTTAGATGCCTAGTCTCAGAAAGGCAGCAATGATCTGTTGCTTGTGGTAGGGGCAGAAACACTGAAGAAGGCTGGCCCCCCGGCTTTCTCAAATTTAAGCTCAAGTTAGGTCCCTCAGTTAGGCAGGCTTGATCCCATCTTAGGCATCTATCGATCACCAAAGATCTTCTGGAGGACAGAGGTCCTCAGACAGTTTGCCCTGACTGAGACAGACAGGCTGAGCTCAGCTCTTGCACGGTCTCTGTGGCTGAGGCCAGGGCCCAACCAGCACACCCACAGCTCTAGATAAGCTGCAGGATACGATGAGTCTCAGCTGGCTGAACTGGTGAAGAGGACCTGGACAGGGGAGCTGGGGTTATGATGGGGGAGGCTGAAGAACAAAGATAGAAATCCGTAAGAAACAATTTGTTCCTGTTAGAATTTGTTTGCATTCATTAGTCCTGCTGCTCATAAAACAACTTATTCAAGTATGTCAATTGCTTTTGTTTACTGTTGTAAATGCCAAATGCATTCCGAATTCAACTGCTGGAGTAACAGTTAAGCCTGTCCTTACCGTACCAGTTGCTCTTCCAGGACATCAAACACAAATTCTGTCTTGTAGGAATATATCTTTTGGGGGAGGATTTGCTGATATTGCAGTCTAAATGCCTAACTCTTACAGGAACAACCATTGCACTGACTCTTGCTTACATTTTTAATCTTTCTTTGGCCCCTGCCCATTTCCTAAATAAATGAAACATGCTTGTATTGTTCCATCCAGCAGACGGATGATAAAAAGTCTGTTTCAGACTATAGGCAAGTCAGTCTTCAGCTAGTCACTTCTAAAGACATGGAACAAGTACAGCAGTCTTTAAGTTTATTACTACCCTTTCACATTTTAAATCAATTTACAGTCTTTCTTTGTAGTCAGTTTGGTTACTTCCCAAATCCAGTACAGGGGATGTTTTATTGCCAATTCTTCATTTCTGGTATGATGTTCTTGATAAGCGTTATGTCAAAGACAACACTTCTTGATCTGTACAGAATCTTTGATATAGCATCTCACACAGGCCCTTTGTTTCAATAAAACTATGGATGGTATGTGTACCTTAACAAGTCATTTTTTTCTAATGATCTGCTTTGAAGGTTACAAAATACTGGTAATGATATTCCAAATAACAAGGACCCTTTGCCTTCTAGAATGCCCCTTGAGGACATACTGGGCTGAAATCAATTCTCATGTATATTAACAACATAATCTCTTTGCAGTGCTCACAAAATAATAGACTTACTTGCATTAGCGAAGACACAACACTTCATAAGCCAATATATTATTCAACCGAGAAGTCTTATTTTCAGGCTGATTTAAAAGTAACCTTAGAATATAGCTAGTTTCAACATAATTAGCACATGCAGCAAGCTAAGATTTCACCCAATATCTATTTACTAGTGAGATTAATTTTGCACATGAACTCAGAAGACTTTTAAAAGATAAATGAAGAGCAGTTCTGAAATGAAAAGTTTTATATAGTATGGGAGCTGAAACCATTAACTCATAAGCAACTGAAAATCTTAAATTCTTAAGTATAAAAATATATCTTAGGTATATCTGCATATTTCCACAGGAAAGACCCCTTTTTCCACCTCAAAATTTTGTATTGTCAGAAAAAGAAAAACATGGTCATTTGTCAAGGATTCCTGCATGTCTGGCTGTCTGTTTGGAACCATGGCAATAGCTTTGCCCAGGCTATCAGTTCTGGGCACATGGCCACAGTGCATGCACCAGTACCTGCACTCTCCTGCAGTTGTTATACAGTTTATTTGCACATATTACAGATGCAGATGTGCAGCTTGTTTTCTGCATGTGCAAGAAGCCCTATACTTCCAGAAATGTCAGGCTCACAGTGCATGAACTGGCCATCTCTACACAATCTTCATCCACAGCTCCTAGAAAGAGATGAGCCTTATGAGATTTATTTGAATATTGACATCTTGTGCCTGCTTGCAGCACACCTATTTGGCAAAAATTCTCACTCACTGGCCACATTGTGAGCCGTACTGAAGCATGGCTGTGTCTCTACTAGTAAACAAATCAGGTCAGGGTACTTTCCATAGCCCCAAGGGAAGACGCATGATGCTGACACTGTACTCTTCCCCCAAAACAGGGTGGCCCTGTTCATACTGCTTTTTGAGTCCAGTCATGCTGTCCCTTACATTGTGCTGGAGCAGTGTCTGGGAGCTTACTAGTTGGCAAAGGACTATGCCAGGAGCTGCTGCCAGTTAGGCAATACATATAGTTTATGCACATGCTCTAACCCTGTTTATTTTACTTCTCCTGATGTTACTCACTTTTACAGTAAAGAAGCTATAACCAGGAATTACAGAAGAGGCAGGCAAAGCGGTCTGTCTCCTGGCCTCAGAATTGCAGGGAACCGAATGAGGAACAAATAACTTGTTTTAAAGATATTTCTTTGTCTGTGAGGGCAATGTTTGTGTTCTGCTTTACAGTAAGCTCCTTGCATTTAAAATGTGGGTGTCTCAAACTGCTATAGACCTGGTTGTTCTTTCTAAATCCACTTGTACAAGTGGCCTCTGCTTACAGATCACCCTGCTTCCACTTGTAAGCAATGTTCAGCTCTCCCATAACCACTGTGCAGCCCACATTCTGGCCCTGTGGAGGTATTTTTATGCACAACCACAGTTCAAATACAAGTAGAGAGTAGGCAGTTCACGCTTCCTAATACATTTGACTTTTAAAATAACAACAAAATGACAGTTCCAAATTCACCAGTGAAGCCTAGTTTCTAAGGAATTCGTGTCCCATAGCTGATAGAACTTTCGTTTGAATTGTAGCATGACCTCAGGTTCTTATTAGACATCAGATAATCCATGCAGGTGCCAGCCATTCTATGAATGCTATCATTCATAGCTGGGAAGCCTTCAAGAATATTCACACCTTGTTTGCCATTGCAGAATTCTTAGAAGAGAAAAATCTTGGCTATGATGTTGATACTCCACTGCCTTGTGGGGCCTTAACATCAAAATACTCATGGATAAGGCATGTTTCTTCATCTCACAATCTTCATCTCCCCCAGAAAGGTAATTAATGCCATCTAAGATACCTTAAGATACCTCACACATGCATATGGAGCTGGAGGATATGACAAAAGGCCTATGGGAGACCGGCGCTCCACTGGACCAGAAGTGAGTGGCTAGATGTTCCCACTCTGCAACCAAATCAAGCGTGGAGTCAATAAATGCCATGGATTTTAGACAGCTGTTGGGCTGCCCGAAGATGGGCAGTTGTTTTAGGAGGAGCTGAATGTCACCTATAGGGTGTTTCTCTCTTCAGCCTAGCTGTATGTTCTCATAAAACATGAATCTGCACCAAAGGTGGCTGAAGTCAGTGACCACTTACATAGAGTGGATTCAGACATGTAAACATCCACACAACATGCTCCCCTAAGGCCCTCCTTCCTTATAGGAGACTGGGCTATAAACACTACCCAGAGCTTCCATAATTATTTTTCTGTTGCTGTTAGTTCCCTATATCCCATTCTGTCCATGGTAGAGGACAGAGACTTTCTATAATACCTGATCCAGAGGAGGACTGTTATGCCAGCCTCAGTGACAGAAATTCAATGGGTCTGCTGGGGGACTAAATCTAGGTTTGAAGCACATGAATGACTGTTTTTGGTGACAATTGTGCTTGGCAGACTGGCACACAGTATTTGCTAGAAAAGAAACTGAGCCTGTATGGTAGGATCTCTCTGAAGATAGCACTATAAACAGTTCTGTTCTTTGAGATCCTACCTGGAGGGTTTTCTGCAAGAGGATAAGTCTGTTGGTTTACACTTGTATGAACGAAAGCAGAAGTTAACTATTTAAGTTTCCTAATTAACTGTGATGGACCTCTGTAAAGACTCCTGAGCATGGAATGCTGTTTTAGTTCTTGCTGGGTATTAAAATTATGAATGTGTTGCTTTAGTAACAGGATCGCTGTTAGTAAAAAGCAGAGAGAAAAAAAATGGCAGAAATTAAACCATTAAACACACAGTGGTCATTCAGAGAGAATTCCTCAAAGAGGAAAAATGGGAACACAGAAGATCAAAGAGAATTATAGCTGTTTAAAGATGGATGAGGAGAAGGGGAGGAGGCATTTTCTGGACTATATAGATAGCATTCTAGGATAAATAGTACTGATTTGTCTGAGAAATCTAGTCTTCTATTCTTCAATATCAAAAGGACGAAGCCTTAGGTCTAATAGTCTTGCACATAAACTCCTGAAGCATTCTGGTGCATGGAACAACACACATATAGGCATATACATATTTTATATGGAAAATATGGAAAATATCTCTATATATTTTAAATGCTTTTGTCCATGTACATAGATATATATGTACATGCATCCATGTTTATGAACTGCAGTAGAAAGGTATTTTTCTGTTTATTTGGTTGGTTTTGTTTAGTTGGTTGGTTTATACCTTATGGATACTACATTTCTAACCATTGATACTGTGGAAGGAAAGTGCAGCATCAAGACTGCCAAAGTACTGTTGGTTTATAATAATTATTAATCATGTGGCATTCATGAGGCTCACTGTAACATTCAAATTCAAGTATTTTCTTTTTTGTTACCAACCTGAGCTTTTTTTTTTCATGATTTTTTTTCTTGTTCTGCTTTTCAAGTTAACATTCGTTTTCTGGGACCATACTGATGGGCCTGAGAAATACATTGAAATTCACAATACGGGAGGGCAGGGTTAATATGGACACTGTTACACTTTTGATGCAACAGCTTTCAGAATGTTCAGAAAAGTCTGCATAGGCCTGGTGAATTTTTAAAAAAATGTTAGTGTCTTTTTTTTTTTTTTTTTTTTTTTGCCAGTGTCTGAGTCATAATCTGGAGGATATTTGCAGTAACTTACTGCTGAGGATGAATGTGTCATGCACATTAAACAAGTGTTGCTACTGTTCACTTTAAGCCAGCTCACAATCTGTATACTCATTCAACTTTTTTCTCTAAACAATATACATCATTCTGAGCAGTTTTATAAACAGACCAAGTTCTGCTTGCTATAGCAACATACCTCCAATAAGCGAATTTTCTGGTTGATTAAACAGAGGGAAAATAATGTTTCTTAGGTGCTTTGAAACAAAATTGGGAAATCAGCATAGCTGGGTAAATAAATATCTGCTTGTGCTAACTCCACAATAAGGTCCTCATCCATCCTTAGGGTGTGATGGATGCACAAAAGACAGGAGAAAAAAGTAAGAGATAATGACAACAACTGTATGTAAACTGGGGCCAGTCCCGGTACAGAAAATGTGTATTGGAGAAAGGTTCTTACCTGCTCATCTGAAGTATCTGCAATTTGGACATCTACCTCTAGATAGGTGGGCTAACTCAGAGATAAACATACAAAGTAGGTCAGATGAATGTTACTCTGTTTCTCTCCATCAAATATAAAAAGACACTAAATAATCAGCTTGAAGCTAGATATTTACAGTATGAAATTAGGCAATATGAATCCCATGGTTTCTGTGGGTGTGCCTATATTTCCACATCTAATTCTGATTTCTCTCCTTTTCTCTCTCTTACTCCTATTTGACCTGATATACAGGCAGACTTTGGAACTCAGCAGGTTACATCTGTTAAGGCAAAAAATGATCATTTTTACCTACAGGTAAAAATTTGTTCGGGGCAAAGGACAAAGAGACTTCTGCTCAGAGCTGATTTTCCATCATTGCTCAAATGCTTTTAAATGAATACTGTTATTTTCCTTAAAATTGACTACTTTCAATAAGAGAAGTACTTGCTTAGATGAATACTGTCATGAAGAACTGTTAAAAATATTTTCGTCAGCTTGAAAAACTGACTTGGAATTTCAGTTAGAAATTCAGACATGATTTTGAGAGTTGTCTTACGGATTTACAGTGCCTGTATGTGTTCTTTCTGATCAATGCATCTCTATGTTAGACCTCCATATGTTCTTTTGAGTCACAGTAGAACCTTCTAAGGTCGCTAGGATTTAAATATAGGGATTAACCAGCTCTTAAGTATTTTCGAGATAAAAAATCTGAGACTGGGAAACCATTTTGTGAGGCAGGCAAACCTATTCTGGAGAACAAAATGACTGCACACCTGGACCTGTTCCCTCCTATGTGCCAGCACGTGTGTGTTTCATGTGACCAAAATGGCAATTCTTCCTGCCACAGAATGAGACTGTGCCAAGGCACATGTGCCGAGACGATCCCATTACCTGAACTGAGGGAGACAGATGTTGCATTTCAGTCACATCAGAGTATTTTTGGTCACACAGAGAGGAAGCACTATGATTTCCTTCAGTGGGTCAGAGCACAGATACTTCATCACCAGTTTATGCTCTGTTAAAGTATGCTAAGAATATACCATTTGTCTTTTAAATGAGTTTATTTTAATGTATAATGAAGTATGATGTGGCTGGAAAGCTGCCCAGTGGAACGGGACCTGGGGGTGTTGTTTGACAGTCAGCTGAATATGAGCCAGCAGTGTGCCCAGGTGGCCAAAAAGGCCAACAGCATCCTGGCTTGTATCGGGAATAGTGTGGCCAGCAGGACTAGAGAAGTGATCATCCCCTTGTATTCCATGCTGGCGAGGCTGCACCTCAAATCTATGTTCAGTTTTGGGTCCCTCAGTACAAGAAAGACATTGAGGTGCTGAAGCGAGTTCAGAGAAGGGCAACGAAGCTGGTGAGGGGCCTGGAGCACAAGTCTGATGAGGAGCAGCTGAGGGAACTGGGGCTGTTTAGCCTGGAGAAAAGGAGGCTGAGGGGAGACCTTATTGCTGCCTACAACTACCTGAAAGGAGGTTGTAGCACGGAGGGTGTTGGTCTCCTCTCCCAAGTAGCAAGTGATAGGGCGAGAGGAAATGGCCTCAAGTTATGCCAGGGAGGGGGTTAGATTGGATATGGGGAAAAACTTTTTCACAGAAAGGGTTGTCAGGCATTGGAACAGGCTGCCCAGGGAAGCGGTTGAGTCACCATCCCTGGAGGTGTTTAAAAGACGTGTAGATGTGGTGCTTAGGGAGATGGTTAAGTGGTAGACTTGGCAGTGTTACTTTTACAGTTGGACTTGATGATTTTAAAGCTCTTTTCAAACCTTAACAGTTCTATGATTCATGTTTCCTTATACAGTTTTATTAAGCTTTTTGGTTTTCATATTTATCTGTTGTTTTCTTTTCTTTTGTGTGTGTGTGTATATCCACCACTAGTCATGAGGATAAAGGGGCATGATTCTTGCCCAACATGAAGAAAAATAAGGAGAAAAAACAGAGTAAAATATTTTCAGTTTGTGTCAACATATATATTTTTTAATAAAACCAAACAAAACAATAATTTGACCTGTAATGGACAGAGAAGAGTATCACAAACTAAGTAACTTAAAATGAATCATAATTATCCTGGTACATCAGCTAAATTACATGTACCAATAGGCCTTTTACTGGGATGAAGTGTAACACTCTTGCGTACACACAGCTGACCCATTTAATGTGCAGATTAACTGAAAGTTATGCATGTAAATGTTTGAACCACTGAAGCATAAAACAGATAAATCTGGCCCATAAATGTAATTTGTTTGTTGAAACACTGTAAAGTGAAACATAATCATAAGTGGAAACATTTTTGTCTTTTAAATGACAACCTCAATTTAACAATGAATCACGGTTCTTTCTAAACATTGTTTCATTTCTTGCTCCAAGAAAGATTTAGAAGTTGCTTCACTGAAAGCTGGTATAGGGGAGGAGGAAGGAGTACATTCCACAGTGGAAGGTGGACAAAGGTAGCATTTTTTTGGCAGCAGAAAGTGTTTGGCAAAAGGGGATGCTTGTATTTGCGCAGACATTTGGATTATGAGAAGCAGCCCTCGCAGAGATGAATGAATGGGCAGCGGGCAGGTGGAGTCTGAGTACATATAAAATGGCTCTGAAATGTGTACAACAATTGTCCTCAGATACAGTGCAGTCCCATATTGCATGCATTTACATCTCTGGGCGTGATGAGTCATATGGACCCAAATGAGAATACTCATGTGTGTAAAATTAAGATCTGAGTATTTACAATGATATCATCACAGCAGTTCAGATCAGTTTAGTGTTTTAAACTTCAGCATTTTATTTCTGGGAGATATCACTAAGGTTTAAAAGTGTTGGCAAGCCTGGAGGAAAAGTATTTAATTCTTAAGCAAATAAGATTTTAGTATCATCAGCTCTGACAGAAATCCCTAATTAGTATATCTTTGTTTATAATGATATAGTATATCCTCTGTTTATACAGACAGATAGTATATCTCAAATGTGCAAGAGTAAAACCAGAAAGTTTTAAATATTTATTATGTATAAATTACTGCATTCTTTTTAGTTCAAAATGGATGTCATTCCAGAGCCTCATTCAGGTCTATTTGAGAATTTCCATTTGTGGCATTTTGAAGTATCTGAGAAAAACATTTCTATCTGAAAGTTCCTGGAAAAGGACATTATAGAACCCAGGGTAAATATGTATTCAGAGATTGTGGGAGATGCTCATAAATCAGCAGAAATGAACAACTGGAATGTCCATTCAGTTAAATTGATGTTCGGACTACTCAGCACCTCTGAAAATTAGCTTACTTACCAGGTACCTTATTTAATAAGGATGGATCAGTGCTTTGAAAAATGTGAGCTTAATAAATCAGTTTTGTAAACGTCCAGTAATGTTTGCTATAACATTTCCATCACACACCACAGTCAGGGAGGAAACAGGATGTCTGGAACAACTGCAGGTTATGCCTCTAGACTTGACCCTGACACACTCTGCATTTGGAGGCTTGCAGGCTTGGATTCCTGGCTTTTCCAGAGCTTTGTTAAGCTCAGCAGCATACAACAGCCTGCAACTCACTGTCATTTTCAGGACTGGAGGCCAAATCAATGTTGTTACTTATGGAAAACCTTTTCTCCAGATGGAAGGCTTTCCTGCTAGGAAGGTTTCAAACACAGCAACCAGCTCTGTTCTGCTCTTCTAGTGCTCTTGTACGGATTACAGTGGAACAGTCGGGAGCCTCCTTCTCTAACACCAGTACTGAGGAGGGTTTTACAAGACCCGTCAGTGAATGTTGCAATCGAGGCACATGCTATGGCAACTTGCAATCACTTTGAAAGCAAGTGATTTCATTGGGGACTTCTTCAAAACACATGGTGTGATGTGGTCTTTGGCACTTAGATCCTGCCCTACTTCAGGCAGGGAAAAAAAATCAGGCAATTAAAACAAAACAAATTTAGCTTAATGTAATCTCAGTTATGAATGTATATGCTCAAATTTTGGGATTATTTTTTTCAGCGTTACATCAACTCAGCTGTTTTGCATATGTTGGCCTTGGCTAGTTCTGCTATGTTTTGGGGTGTAAATTTCAGTATGTTTTTAATATTCGTTTCATATCTCTGAGATTTATAATTGATATGCATACTTTAATACTTTAGATAATATATAATATTTGCCTCCTGAATCTCTGGGACTGTGGCCATCAACCCATTCCTGTGTTGGTAAAGCTAAGTTTATGTACATATGTACGTGTGTATGAAAACACGCTTAAGTGCGGATCTTCTTTTGTGACTATGGGTCCCTGGACCTATTTAACAGGGCCATATTACACACCGGAGAGGATGACTGCTTTGAGGGGACTCTGGCTGTGCCCATGCCCAGCCTTGCAGGACCAGAGTTCCACACAATGCGGGGGGCTGGCAGGCGCCTCTGCAGAGGATCTAGTCCAGCTGCCTGCCCAGGGCTGGGCCAGCTACAGCAGCTGCTCAGGGCAACGTCCAGCCGGGTTTTTAACACTTCTGCAGACGGATACTCCACGGTTGTTCAATACGACCTGCTCCAGCGATCGCACACCTGCACAATAAAGGCATTTTTTCACGTTTAAATGGAATTTCCCGTGTTTGCCTCGAGCCCTGTCAGTTGGCACCACCAGTAAGAGCCTTAGCTCTATCCTCTTTACTCCTCCCATGAAGTATTTATGTGCATGAATTAGGATCCCGGCCCCTGGGCCTTCCCTTCTTGGCGCTGAGCAGCCCCAGCTTTTGGCCTTTCCTCACGCCAGGTGTTCAAACCCATTAACCACCTCCCCGAACCTGCATTTCTGCCTTTAGCTCCAAACTCATCACGCCTAATAGCAGCTGTACCCCTCCCAAAACAAAGCCTTCGGCAGAGGTGCCGCCTCCTGCCAGGGCTTGGCGGCCACAGGGCAGCGCCAAGCGCCGCTCCGCCATGGCCGCCCGGGCGCCTGCCACCGACCCCTGCGCAGCGGCCACCTCCCAGCCTGCCGTGGGACGGGGATACAAGGGAAGCCTTTGCGTGCCGGCCCTCAGGGTGTGAGGGCGAAGACGTGCACGGGAAACCAGCCCTACTGCCCGCCCGCTCCCGGGCCGAGAGCGCGGAGAGACGCTCCGCGGCACTCCCCGCCCGCCTCGTCCCGCCCAACGGCCCGCAGGCCGCTGCCGGGGCGGGGGAAGAGGAGAAGCTCTGCCGCTCTCTGTCCCGCCCGCGGCGGCTTGCACCATCCCTTCCAAGCGGGAGGGGTAGACCAGGGGAAGCGGCAGTTAAGATCCAGCCATCTCAGTGCCCTTCTGCCTCCTGCTCCCCTCTCCCGCCCGAAAGGTGGCACCGTCCCGCCGCCACGCGCGGGGCGCGCGGCTGCCGTGCGGGCGGGAGCGCGCGGCCGCCGCTTCGCGCTTCTCCTCCCTCCGCGTGCGGCCCCGCCCCGGCCGCCATGTTGCGCCGGCAGCGGGAGCGGCGGCGGGAACGCGGGCGGCGGCGGCTGGGGCGCACGGAGCATGCACAGCGCGGAGCAGCGTCCCGCGGACGCGCACCCTGGCCAGTGGGTGCTCATTGCACCAGGTAACCCGGCGGGGCTCCGAGGTGGGACAGGCTCTGCCGCAGCGCCGATCTCTCGTTCTCCGTCCCGCCCCGCTGACTGGCCCTGGCGGGGCTGGGCCTTCGCTCGGGCAGGAGGCGGGTGTGTTTCTCCGAGGGCTGGGGCTGGCTGCACGCAACAGCCCAGAGACCTGCCCCAGCCCTGGTGTGCTAAGGACGTGTAGAGACACAGCCTTTACACAAGGCCCCACAGAATAGCCCCCTCCTCCTCCCCAGGGACCCTCACTGTTTCCCGTACTGCATCCCTGCCTTTTATTTGTGTGTGTCGTTAGGGTTTTCCAGAGGTCACCTCGCCCCTGGTTTGCCAACAGCCTTGTGAGCCCTGGGGAGAGGAGCTGTAGAAGAGAGAGGTCTTGTCAGCGAGGTCTCCCTGCTGCTGGCCGCCCACTTTCCCTCCGTCCCCTTAGTGCCTTCCTGCGTTTTTTGAAGGAAATGGTTTAGTGCCCTGAGCCTCAGATTTCAAACAAACTCTTTGGAAACCATAAGTCCTAAGCCAGAGTGAGATCTCGACTGTGCCTCTCTATAGGCTGAAGAAGCAGCCCTCCGCATGGCAGCTCTGCAGATGCAGTACACACGAGGCCTTGAACACTGCATGGGTTTAGTTTCTGCCACTTTTGCCACTGCAACTATGCCGTTTACATTTATTTCTGCCTAGTGTCATGCTTTAAAATTTTAAATTCACAGATCACAAAAGGTTTTAAAGTGTTAAAGAGGATGAATGAAACAGGGTGTGCTCAGACTCCAAAACACTAAGAGGAAGGAGGGATTTCATAAGTGCCTTTTTTTTTAGTTTTATTTCCTAAGGAAATGCAACTTCCACTCTCTGTGGGTCAGTTGCGTGCTATGCATATTTCTTATGCCTCCCAAAACTTTTGAGTGTTAATTTCAACCAAACCTGATAAAAAGGAGGAGCTCTTTGGAGTAATTTTATGAGCTTTATGAAAATGTCTGTGATGATGTGAGAAATGCTATAAATGGCACCACTGAAGGAAAGCTATAGCAAGAGCAAAGCAAAGACTGAAAACAAAGGCTGCACAGCAAAGGCTGAAAACAAAGCAGAAGCTCAGTCTTGAGGTATGCATCCATAAAAAAACAGGTTTCTCTAGTTACATGCGAAACAGAAATAATTGTTATGATTTCACTGATTCCTCTTCCTCTGGTTTTAACTCTTCAATTCCACTCTGGTATCCGACATGCTTGATGCTTAAGAAAGGAATTTCTAAGTGCTGAATTAATTTTTTTAATATTGACTCTCTGCAGACTAGGATTTAAAGCTGAATATTCTATCAGATGACTGGTTATGCCAACAGATGTCCATACTGTGCAAATATTTACAAATATGCTTAACTTATGCATGAGTAGTCAGTTCTGTGCAGTTAGTTAAATTCTTCAGTAAGTGTTTGCAGGATTGCAGCCAGAGCTTGTAACTTTCATGAAGCCAGACAGTTTGTATTACCAATTATGCCAGCACAGCTCTGACAAGATTTATATAGTACTCCAGACCTGTAACAAAGTTTATTAAACCTTAGTAGAACCTCAGTACACATACTGATTTTTTTAAAAGTCCGTGGCTGATAATTTCAGAACTCCACAACTGATGAGACTTGCTAATCATGAATAGGACTGCTGAAATGAAATAGGTGGAATGATTTCAGTTTGGTTTTAAGATGTTTTTTTCAGCAAAGAGATTTTTAAAGTTAACATCTATCACTTCTCTCAAAGTTTTACATTTCTTAGTGGCTTCGTTGGATGGATCTCAGAAGTTCTTCATTGGCCATTATTTAGCAGAATCTGTAGTAGGAAGGCCTGATTACTCTTAGGAATGAAGGTGGATGCAGGTAGACTTATAACAGAAATGCTTTTTCTTTGACTACGCTAAATTTTATTCAGATGGCAATCCATGTCTTCATAGTATACACATGTCATTATGCTACATACATGCATAAAAACAATTGGTGTAAATAGTTGCAGGATCTAGTTTTGGATGTGAGTTTAATACCATTTGTTAATAAATCTACCAACAGCTCACAGGTGTAAATAGCCTCTTTTATGTTATTGTATCTGTGGCCATTATCCTGTGCATAATGGGATGATGGGCCAAGATGTGTTTTAATGCTGTGCAAGAAGTTCCAAAATTTTTCTTGTAATAAAAACACTTTCTAAGGTCCTGGTTTTAAGTGCTTAAGTTAGTTTGAACTACTCATCTGGGTAGTCTGCCTCTTGGAACAGCCTGTAAGGTACACTTTTATACCCTGTGTTATGTTGCATAGACAATAAATTGCTGCTCTGCTGTTCAGAGCACATTTGATGACTGAGGAGATAAATTGCAATTTTGTTTCTGATTTCTTAATTTTTATGTTTACTTCAGTGTTCCAGAAACAGCTGAGAAACAAAGAATCTCCTGTGTTGGGTAGAACTACCCATGTTCTTTGTTGAAATCCTGATCATGGCTAGAGGAATAAGGCAGTTGGAGTGGCCATTTTACCAATGATGTGTGTTAACCCAGCCCTCTTAAGTTGTTCTAGAGAGCAAGACTCTGTCATTTTCTGTTGCAAGGGGTTGACTTCATCATTATATTTCCAGTACTGTAAAACTTTGATTGTTAGTGTCCATCTCATGGCTGCCCATCATAGGACAGAGCTACAAACTACACAGGTCAGCAGGTACTTTGCATGGATTATAGAAGTGGGTGAAAGTGGGAAGGAGGAACAGAGTTGCTTGAGTTGAGAGGCAGAGCTGATGTTTCTATCAGCAGGCCAGTCACCCTGTGCTTCATTTCAATCAGTCTTTGCCTGCCCTTGTTCTTTCCTATTGCAATGAAAGAGCCTCATACGCTGTTCTTATCACTAGCAGCCTGATGACACTGTTTGCTCTCACCAGCCCTTTGCTTTACCAAGACAGTCAAGCTTGACATGGGACGGTCACACAAGGGAAGTCTGAATATGGAAGGGAAAGGAGAGCCTCAGACAGTCGAATCTGGGCAGGCTGGTAAGCAACTTCTAGGTGAGGTAGCAAATTTTACTTCTAGAAATGGTAGCCTGCCCTTGTCCTGGTGAGAGCTCTTGTGGTGCTGTTTCTGCTGATACTTTTTTCCACAGAGGCGGAATGATTCGATATGCAAATACAATAATCTTTTTGTTTCGTTTTTGTAAGCGTAATTGTTCCTATGTTAGGGATTGAAACACCAAGGGCAGGACAAAGCAGGAAGCTTTGGGTTGGGAGTTTAGGGGAGAGGAGTTAGGAAACATTGATCTGGTGGAAAATACTATGAGGAGAGGATAGCAACCGTGTTAATCACTCCTGAAAGGCTGAAAGCTACTAGTGTGCATTGAGCAGCCTTATCATGGACTTTTAGAGGAAGGTTGAGAAATGGATGTGAACATTCAAGAGGAAAAATGATGAACAAACAGGAAGAGGGTACATGGAGGAACTGAACATATGGAGGAAGGTGGTGAGGACGAAAAACTTGGTGAGGACAGAAAACTTGGGCATGTGCGTAGTGGTAGAGCTGTGCATGCTGGGCTCAGTCAACTCTTCAGGCAGTTTCTCCAGTTGCAGATTAACTGTTCTGTGGATACACAGGCACCAAATTTGGCCTAGAGCAGACTCAGCTCAGCACTAACAGTTTATTTGTTCAAGTGCTGTGCCATGTTAACATCTCTGCTGTTTCCAGGGCCAGCTTTGCAGTACAGCTGCTTTCAGACAGTGTCTGAACTAATAAGTCCTGATGGACCCAAGCTGGCTCGGTGCAGACCCACTTGGGTGTTTCTGTGCTCTGCTCCATGTTCCAGGGGATTTTATTAGCTTGGCTGGAAATCCGAACCTGAGCTTGCTTTGAGCCTGGGTAGTTGACGTTGGTGGTTAAGAAGACCTCCTGAATCTGGAGTTCTGGAGGAATCACGGTACAGAGACACCAAAGTGTTAATAAGTCCTGAAGGACCCACATGGATTTCATTGGTGGGTGGCCGAGTTTCCAGATTGTGCTTTTCTGCATTTCTTGTAGTAGCTGGATAATCAGGGATGTTATATTATCCATGTATCTGAGCCTCTCTTTACCCTTGAGAGTGCAGAGCTTCCTATACAGGCTTCCTGTTCTATTGGTATAGCTATTGAACAGGTACAAGGGAAAAGAAGTAGCTCCTAATGATTAAAATGGGGCCATCTCAGAGCTAGAAGGTTGCTAGTTATGTGCTTTAGTAGGAGAGATTCTGTCTGTGTTTACTGAGTATTCATGTACATTTTTTAAAAAAATCTCACTACCTGAACCAATGAGTTTTGGTTTTTGTTGGTTTTTTTTTCATGTGCATATAGGAAGATTCTACTTGCTTTGTGAGTTTGGTCCATGGAGCTACCATTTTTAATGTTTTCTCTGAAAATAATCAGAACTAGAAATTATTTTCTAGATAGAGGAATAATACTGAGATCCCACCTAACCCTGAAACAGTGCAATAAAGTTGCTGTATGTGGCATAGATCTCATCTGGGCTCTATATAACAAATAAACCATTTTATGTAATGACTTCAAACTGGTCTTACAACCAAAATCACACTACTTGCTTAACAAAATGGATGTGAAGGGCAGTCTCTTTTCAGTACACTTTCTCCGGGATAGGTGTTATGTCAGAACTGGAATTATTTATATCCTTCACTGGTTTTAGCAAAGAGGTCAGGAATTGACAACAGTTTTCCAAGCCTGGTGTTTGACTGTATGCTTAAAGTTAAGACTGCTGTTCTGTGTTTGTCCGTATTAGGAAAAGAAGTAGGGGTTAGCTGCAAGCTGAAAATTATTTTCAACCTTTATTTTTCTGAACTACACAAGTTTAGATGAGTACATTTTTTCAGTCTGCTGTTTTCTTAAACAATAAAGTGATCAGCTTTTTTATTTTATGGGAGCTGCCGTATGAATAGCACTGGAAGGACTGCAAGGGGAAGGGAAATGTAACAATCCTATTATTTTTAGGAATTACTTCTTTAAAAATAAAAGGAGCAGTTTCATATTAGACTTGGCAAGTTTTTTGAACAAATCTCGTATATGCCAGAAGTCAGATGGAGACAGAAATAAATGAACTGTCATGCCAAACTGTGGGGCATCAGCACACGTTAAATTAATCCTTCGTTCTTTCAAATGAGACTAAGGAACTTTTGTCTCTGTGCAACAACAGAGGAAGCATTTGTCTTGAAAATTTTGAGTCATATTGAAAGAAGATGTCATAGCAAAAGAAGCTGTGGAATACTTAATGCATGAAAGTAGTTTGCTTAAAAAACTAAAGTAGGCAGGTTGGGGGTTTTTTTGGTTCTGGTTTTGTTTGTTTGTTTTTTGTTTTGTTTTTTTATTCTTGCACCTTGCACTTAAAACATGCTTTGATACATGCTTCTGTTTAGCATCTGAAAAACAATTCAATTTATCTGCTACAAAATAGACCGCACTGCTGGGCTGTTAGGAAGCTTGATTCAGAAGTTGTAATAAATGTCAAAATTGAGCAGGATACTTGAACATTAATACTTCCAGAATCATTTAGATGAACTTGGAAATAATTTTTACAATGAACAAATATGTATGTTTCTTAGCAGCTGACTTAAAACATGAGAAAGATTATATAAAATATGTGCACATATTTATATACCTTCTTAATAAGGTGAATGTGAATACACTTATTTTAGAAATTAGCAGTCTGGGCATATTTTACTTAACCTCTCCCTAAATTGGCATTTGCATCTCCTGAACAAAGCCTTTTGCCTGCAGGTAATTTGCACCATTTTTTATATGTCATCTCTTAAAAGGCATACCGAGCTCAGCTGTGTATAAAGCAGATCTAACTGGCAAGCTAAGGAGCTAGAAGGAAGCACAGCAAATAAAACAACTGAAAAGAGATGTTTTCATATGTAACACCATCTCCTACTTCTTCTTTCTGCCATCTGGCTTGGAAGAGACCAACTTATGCCAATTTAGGCCTCTCTGCACATGAGAATAGGGCTGATTCAGCCAGTAATACAGCTGCACCAGTGTTGACCCTATAAATAGTGAGAAGTCTGAAGTTTTTATCCTTTCAAGTGATAACCTCTTCTTGAACTTCTCAAGATTGACCTCTCCTTCATCTACCTAGCCCCTAGATTTCAGTAATGGATGAATTAGTACTGTCCATGGCTGCCAGTGAGGCCATGAACATGGTTTTTTTGGCCTAAGAGGTGAAGTGTGCCAGCATGAGAGGAAGCCAAAAGATGCTCTCAGGCAGAAGTCTTAACATTTAGCTGTATTGCATACCCGCGTACTGGAACAGGAGACCACTCAAACCATCTAGTAGCATTTCCATGTGCGGTTTTGCTCAAGATAGAAAACAGTGCCATTTTTAGATATCATTGTGTTTTATCGTAGGATTTCTAGGTGACACGGGAGCCAGAAAGAGTTTAAGGTGTAAATTATGTCACACTACATGTTATTTCTGTAGGGCTCCAAATAATAAAAGCTGTGATTACCAAACAGATAACCATGTTGTTATCAGGGAAGGAGCTGAGGTGAGGACCCCAGGTCTGTGCTTTTCAATGGCCTGTGATCTTTGGTCCTTTGAAGCCACTCATGAAACTGTATCCTCAGTCTGTGCACACCTCAATTCAGTCATTATGCTAATAGTTAATTACCTCGTAACTTATAAAAATTGTCAAAAGTTCGGGTGGTACTACGTGCTGGATTTATTAATTCATTTTCACTGGGCTTTATTCAGGGCATGCTGGAGGGCAGAGGATACAGGCACTGAATTAAAACCATTTACTCTTCAAGGTTGACTGATTCTAGAAACAACATGAATAAAATTATTATTAGATCTAACATATCTGTACCCTTAGGCTACATAGTTAAAGTCTTCCATAAAATGTCCATTTAATGGGCTGCATCATAACGTCTCCATCTGACACACCTTTCAGGCATGGTTAGAAGTTAAGAAGGGAATGGAAAAGTCTTGTGTAGCTGACGTATGGTTTAATATCTGTTTTTAAATGAAATCTTAACTTTATATTTCCAGACTTTTAAATAATCCTCTTTTCTTTTTCCTTTTTTTTTTCTTTTTTTTTTTTTTTAGGGAGATGGTGGTAGGGAGATTTGTGCTGTCAGGGCTTTTTCCTCTTACGCAATTGACAGATATTTACAGCCTTTTTGCTTGCTTGGCTGGCAGCTTTTTACATGGGAGTTCCATGTAACTTGATATTAGTCTGTTATATATAGTAGTCTATAAGCAACTTTTTTTTTTTCAATAAAGGTGAATAGACCTTGCATCATCCATAACAGTTTCATAGATCTTAGTGGGAGTTTTATGCTCTTTTCCAATTTATTAATGTTGTTCTACCAGCTAACACTTTTTTTTAATGGCCAAATTCATTAGTGTTTCATATCTATCCATTGTGAAAGAAATTATTGCCAGAAATCCTTTGACAGCTGGTTCATTTTCACTTTGTTCTGTTTATATATTTTATAGAATTTGCCTGGTTGTGTGTCTGACCTCCATGAAATATGATAGGCTTTTCTCCTTTTCTGTAATGGAAAGCTTTGTTTAAGCTTTTATAGTCTCTTGTGCTCAGCTTCAGGATTCTGAGGTTCCTAGACTCCAGTACAACTGATGAATATATCACCCACATTTTCAGATGGGCTTTGTGTGATTTGATTAATAGTGGATAAACAGTAGACTATGACTTAAGCAAGGTGTTAATAGACATATCAGCCTAGTGTTGGTGTTTAATTCTCCTGCATTGTGCTTACCTCAGAAGTCCCTCCTCTGGTACAGCTGTACCAGAGGATGCATTCTGCGTTGCTAGAGGTGTCCGTAAGTTCAATGAAGACAGAGGCATATGGAGTCATAGAATGCTTTTGGTTGGAAGAGACCTGTGAGATCATTGAGTCGAGCCATTAACCTGTCACTGCCAAGTCCACCTCTGAACCATGTCCCTAAGAACCTCATCTACGTGTCTTTTAAACACCTCCAGGGTTGGTACTTTAGGGTGGGTTTGGCTGTCTCCTGTGAGTGCCTGTCGTCTGTCTTCCCTGTCAATTTAGAGAATGGCTTGCTAATTGAGACAGGGGACAGGATTGCGCCCCTGCCTACCCTTGTATCTGGTTTTTGTATCCTTGTAATGAATGTTGTTGTAGGAGAGTAGCATGCTGTACTGGCACATCTGTTAGTAAGCTGACCTGTACTGACTGTGTGTTACTTGCAGCTTATAGCAGCAAGACAGTTAGTAGAGAGTACGATATTCAATCAGAAAGGTCTCACCTCTCTCATTTTTATTCCTGTAGATCAAGAGTGTCAAACTCATCTTCACCAGGGGCCACATCAGCCTCATGGTTGCCTTCCAAGGGCTGAATGTAATTTTAGGACTGTATTCATGTAGCTACTCCTACATTTATTACTCCTACATTTACATTTTTGTAGATGAACAAGTTTCTCAGGGCTGAGCTATGGAAACCATTGTAGTAAGCGTAGTGGCAATCATCTGAGATTTTCCTTTAGGATTTAACAAGAAAAGCTCTTCCTGTAATGTCCCTTTGTTTGCTTATTTTCTAGAAGATTATTTCTTATCTGGATGTGAATCTTAAACAAAAAAGACCTAGTTTAACTCTCAGTTTTGCTAGAAAATTGCTACAGTACTGCTTTTTAAGAAGACTCTATTTAGCTGTAAGAGAACCTTGCCTAAATACAAGGGCTGATAAATGTAATGACATTAAAGAAATCCAGTTACCTTTCCTGGCTAAAGGCCAGAACACACACAAGTTAGGTTTGAAAACCTAACTTCAGAAATCCCTTGCTCAGCGTTTTCCTAGTCACAAAGTGTTTGCATTCAGATAAAGAGGGCCTTCTTCACCCTTAAGGGCACTCTGATATTGCATCCCGTTTTCCAAGCAGGCATTCTCCCAATTGCCCCTTTTTCTCTTCCGACTTGACATCTGTTAGAGCCAATCTGTAACAAAAATATACTGCAGATACCCCTGGAAATGAAGCAGGGTGTTGCCTACATTTTGAGGAAACCAAAGGTAAAAGGAACTCAAAGAAACTACTTTTGCCCTTGCCCACTCATTCCCTTCTTCTTGTGTCCCTTCTGGTAAACCATCTCCAGTGGCAGCTGTGTGGAGAATGTGACCTATACTCTGATCTCATCAGCATGAGATATTGGAACTGAAGGCTGCAGTTCAGATTGTTGTTTAGGGTGTGATCACTGCTGTCCTCTCCGCAGTGATGAACCCCATGGAGCTTGGGCAGGACCAAAGAACTAAATGAGGCAGCGGAGAGGGTGCTGCGCCTGGGATACATGAGACAGGCCTTAGTGGTGGAAGGTGTTATGTGGGTCTGGTAGGCAGAGGATTGGTCAGGAAGAGATGGGACACTGTATCCCTTGGATTTGTTACACTGAGTGCTGCCTAAGTGCAGGTGTCTCCCAGACTTAGCAGGGATGGATAAATTCACTGTGTTACTAGAAGGTTAGGAAAAGAATTTATCAACTAAATAAATATATGAACTTCATTAAAAGCAGCCACATTAGGAAGGATTATCTACTTAATTGTTCACGTTATACAAGATGCAACTTAAGGCTCAGCTGGACTTGTTCCCAGTGCTCATAAATCTATGCATGAAGAAAGCAGAGCAAGTGAGTGCTAAAAGTTCCTTTGGGTTTTTTTTGTTTTGCTTTTTGTTTTAAGTTTTGAAACTCACATTTAGTGTGTGTATTTTAACATGTTCATGTGAAACACATCAAAGTAAACACATGCAGTGTGTTTCTTTCACTGTCATTAATCACTTTAGTGTTTTAAAAAGTAACAAAAAATACACTAATGTTAAACTGTGGTAAAGAATTGAAATATATACAGCTCTAGAAATTTGAAGTTTGCTTCTGCCAGGACAAATGTAGCTTGACAACCGTGTGTGTTTATGTATCAGCATATGAAGCAAGTCTGGTTAGCGAATACAGACTTTTTCCATTAAAAACCCCCAATATATATTGAAACGTTTTAAAGCACTTTTCAAGCCACCTGAAGACTCAGCTAAAAAATTCAGAGGAATAAAATGACTGTAAATTCTCTGAACAGCTCTGAGAACTATTATCCTCCTATACTTTACTACAGGACATACTTTTTAATCCCTGCTTATGTCTTTATCTGGGCAATTTCTGTTTGTGGCACAACTGAGAAAGGGGAAGGACGATGTGGCACTTTCTGTTCCTTCCAACAGCCTCCCTTGTGAATAGCTGTGCAGCCCACCTCTGCTGCTCCTCTGTGTGCTCCTCAGGAGGACTGTAACACAAACATCAGCCTGATCGCTGTCAGTCCATTCTCTGGGGTCTGGATACTGGTTGTGTATGTGAAATGCTTTAGTAATTTTCCTTGCTCTGATGGATGCCTATGTGAAAGGAATTGGGACAGAACTCGCAGTGTGCAAGCTAAGAAAGATGATGCTGTCATGTTGCTCTTCAGTCAGATGTGGGAAGTCGTTTTCATAAATATAAGTTAGACTTTCCCTACAAAGAGAATTTGTATAGAATATATTGGTAATTAACTGGGGATCCTTGTAGATGTTTTTTCAGGGTTGAATCAGCATCCTTGTGGGGGCTGTTTCCTTTCTATTTTTTTAAAATTTCACAGAGAAATTGTACTTTTGTGGCTCTGCTTTTTGTCTTTATTTTGCTTAAATGCACAGAAAAGAGAACAAGTGTCAAAGGCGTAAGCCAGAGGTGCTGTATTCTCTCAGCTTCTTTTTCCTGTGGGGGGAATTAAATGCACTCTTTATTTTTCAAGATTATACATAACAGATAAGTGTGCTTATTTTTCACAGAAGTAACGACGACTCAGACAATTCCTGCCTGGTATTCCTGACTTCCTGAAAGCTTTAGAGGAACACTGTTTCTTCCCACAAATATTTTACCTTTTGCACTTTTAACTTTTTAAAGTCTGCTCTGTGCTTGGCCTGACTTACCAAAGCATTCTCGTTGTCTTTGTGACTAATCGGGGCAGCGTATCAGTTCATCTCACTTAACCAAAATGTCAAACTTAGGAGCTCTCTTCCCTCAGGCTCTCAAGGGCGAAGTGAATTTCAAAATTTAAATCATCCCCAGGTGTATATCTTTCCTGCAGCAGATAGAGAGTGCCAGAAAGTCTGGAATCATACATAACTTAGGTGCCTTGATCAGTTAAGGTGAATTTGGGCTGAAGCATATAACTTTTAGTCAGAAAATATATGAGTTTTCCAAAAGGGTCAATCCAATGTCTTGGAGAAGCATGGCAGAACGTGAAATACTTCTCAATTTACAAGTTCATAACTTTTTCCTCTCCCCCTACAGAGGCTGCTACTGACCCCCCTAAGACATCTGACAGCGAACCTTTGTTTACAAAACTACGCAATCCAAGTACAGGCAAGTTTTGGAACTGACATGAGCTTGTTAAGGTTCTGGTTGATTTCCTCCACCACCAAAAGATTCATATTTTGCAAGCTGAAATAATGATGATAGTGTAAGTCTTAAGTGCCAAAGATACTGCTGGCGATGCCAGATTGTTAATGCTGTGCAAACATTTAGGATTTCTTTTATACTTTTAATTGGTTGAACTGTTTATTCGTCAGGAAAATTGGCAGCACAAAAAAGAGATGTAATTTAACTTTTGTTTTTAAGTGCATTAGTTTTGGGGAGCTTACAGTGTTGGGTGTTGAGCCTGTGGGGTTTTTTAACCCAAATTTAGGCTTCATAGCATTCATCTTATGCTATAAAATAAATAGTCAGAGTTAGAAGTGATCCAGTTATACTTACCAAGCTTTTTGAGTCTTTTCATTTTTAATTTTCTTCTTTCCCTGGTCCAAGTGGTGGCATCTCTTTTCTCCTTCATAGATAATGAGGCACTAAGAATGAATTCAAAATATATTGCAAAGACTAGCAAATGCAGGCGATATAATGACATCACCGTCCCACAGTTACTTTCTTCTAGTCAGATTGTTCTTTTTGTCAGAGAATTGTTACTATTGTGATAATTGGAATATGAGACACTGCAACAGAAACATGCAATAGCCTTGGTTAGGATTAACATTATTTTGTTTGAAAAACACCTTTCATGCTGTTTGTTTCTCTTTTCATAAGCTCATTTTTTTTTTTTCTATAGGTTTAAGTTTTATGTTTTTGGTTTGAAATTCACTGCTCATGTTTATATGTTTGTACCTGAAGTCTTCAGTCACAATGTCACAATATAGTAACTGCTACTTGTTCTTGAAAGAAGAAACCAGTTGAAAACAAGACATACAGAACCGGAAGTCAGTTTTCATACTTGTTTTTTGATTGTTCTGATTTATAGTGGTAATATATAGCCATGGATATTTTACACCTGCTGTATTGTATTTTCTTTCTAATTTGTTGTTTTTTAAAGTGTAGATGTTTCTTTGCTTTTCTCTGCAGTAGAAGAGATCTATTTACCTTGTAGAATCAGAGATCTTGGGAAAGGTTTCTGGTAAAACCTAAAGTACAATGATTGCCTGGGTGTGTTCCTTCAGAATTTACAGGAGTTTATTAACAGACCTGCATAAACTTTCAGTTTCGTAGCCTATTATAAGTAAAGGATCTGAAAATGGAAGGACTCAGAACACCCTATTAATATATTTTCCATATGTTTGGGTCTAACAGATGAATTGTTGGTGCCAGATATTGTATAAATGCACATTGAAGAACTCTGCACGCTACAGAATTCAAGCTAACCATTTTATTAAATAAAGTACGCATGGTCCTTTTTATAGACAGGTGAAAAGGACGAAATTTCTATCCCTTACAAAGGCTATAAACTAGTATTCCATTTGCGATTCAGAAGTACCACAAGAAGCATTTTTCAAAGTGCTGAACTAAAGAAGGGAAACAGCCATGCCGCAAGATTTAAGCAGCTAAGTGAAGTGGTCAAGTTGTGAGCAAATCTGCCTAGGTTCTCTCTCCATCCCTTGGAGTTTCTGTCTAATGATACTCTTGGGAACCTGTGGTAACTGTCCTTCTAACATAAGCAAACAAATTAAGGAGCCGGAGTTAGGCAATAGGAGTGGTCCCTTACCCAAGATTTCCTGGCTTACCACCACACTGGCCAGCGCACTCACTGGTAGGAGTCCTTAAGTTGTTCAGTGAGCACTTCTGTGAATAGTTTGATGTCTGGCGCTGCTACAACTGTGGTGTAGGCCCTTGTTGAGAAGCACATGATGATGTTGAAACCTACGCTCCCCCCTATACACTCCTCCCGTCCCGAAAAGAAAAATTATTATCAGAGAATTGAAAGCATATCCTTAGGTGAGGTTAAACATCTGGTCAGCCTTCTGGGTAAAGGGGGAAAAAACGCGTTATCAGTCATTTTTGGGAAGAGATGTGTCTGCCCATTTTAGCTGACCTCCCTCTGCACCTAGGGATCTGCAGGCTGAGAACAGCAGTGCTGATGTCAGCTTGCAGGAGCTTATATTGAGACTTTTTTGATCCATCCCAGTCAGTGCAGCTTTGCAATTTATGTGTTTTGAGCAGGACTGCCATGTTGTAGTTGCTCTTGTCTCTTGAAGATGGATGAATAACCAAGACAGGACCAGTCCAGCCAACAGACTCAGCTGTCCAAATTTCAGTGGCCCCTCCTGTAGTTCTGTCAACTTCCTGTTTCCGATGTGGAAAGTGCCAGCCCTGTTTGCAGCATATTTGTTAGCCCTTCATTATAACCCAGAACTAACATGAAACAGCAGAGCTGTTCTATGGGGTGGCCTAAAATATGGCTTTCCTTTTCCTTTCCAAACTATCAAGATCCTGATGGGCACTTCAAAGCAACTTCTTTTAGCTTCCTTGCTCACCTTATATGTCTACCCCTACTGAGTCATTGGCAATCTATTTTGATGCACACAAAAAAATGATTCCAATTTGTCACTCAAAGGTTTAAAACTTTGGTTCCCCTAACCCAGAGTCTGATATCTTGGAGACAAACATGATGGAAAGAGAGGGAATTTTCTTGTTTTCCACCTTCCCCCTTCAGTACAGACAAAAGCTGATTTCTTGAGTGATTTTGATTTGGGGTTGGATCAAAGGCTTTATGTTGCAAGATGAACTATTCACACATCTTATTTATTGATTCAAATTCAGTTTGGTTTATAGAGCTGGTAAATGAACATCTGTATATAATAGTTTTCTTTGTCTGGGTTTTCTTTGTAGTGAGTTTATGTAGAATGTATGTTTGTGTGTCTGTATGCATATAAGGCACATTCTTCAGAAGTATTGGGTATTCTTTTGATTTTTGTGAAAGCTTACAAACACAAACCAGATTTCTTTTCAACAGGGGAAGCAACCCTTTACTTATTCAATAGTGGTGCACAGCAGCTGTTTGAAGTAAAAGCTTTTCATGAGGAATATCGTTCCTGGTTTATAGGTCAGACTGTTCAACAAGGTGAGTAATATAATGTAGCCTACCCCCAACTGTAAGTAATGTTCATACACAGACCTTCCCTCTCTTTTATAGTAAATTTACAGGTGTTTTTCCTAGTTGTTTGAGGCATGCTGCATCACATCCCCACCTTATGACGCACTCGTTCGCCATCTGGATTTAACCAGGGCTGGGGGCTTTGTGGTCTTTCTTTAAAAGGCTGCCTTTGGCAGCCTCAATTAGACAGATGTTCGTTTGTCTTTGAGGAATGGGGGCAGAGGGGGGAGAAGTCATTCAATTGTATTTAAACTGAAGTGCTTAGCTTGCCTTGTCAATCAGACCAGAAAGTTGTCAATGTAAGTAAAATATGTGTTGTCTTACAGAAGGGGAAAAAGGGCTGGAAGGCCTTAGCTAGCCAAGCAGAGTGGTGTGTTAGAGCTCTAAGTGCTGGGACATATGGCCTTGCTTTCTTTTAATTACCTCTGTAGTTCCCTCTGTGAGTGCTGGGATCTCAGGATAGTCCTGCTGTCTGAAGGTGCCATTTCAGTGTTTTGTCTGAAGTGAGCTTGGCTGTACCATCCCAAGCATTCTCTGATCCTAGCTTGTGTTCCTGAAAATGAGGAGGAAACTTAGGTAACTGTTTCTGACAGCTTTAACAATCCTTTGTCAGTAAGGGTGTCATTGGAGCAGTGTTTCTGTGCCAGCATGTCCATAGACCAAGCAATAATTATTAATTCAGGAGATGAAGGTATATTTGTTTTGTCCTTTTTAACTAGAGAAAAAGACCATTTATAGTAATAAATAAAAGCAACCCCGCCAGACATATGCCTTCTTTAATGGTAATATCCCAAAGCGTGTGTTAACTTTAAACATCCTCTGCAGGTGCATATAGCAATGTAAGCAGTATGTCTCTGAGATTTTCCGTGCTCCATCTGGGGGTGAGCCAAAAGGCTAGGTCTGCTCCCTGCTCCCAATTACGTCCACATTGTATTATCCCCCTCCCTTTCTAACGTCTATTTTGGCCCTTGGGAAACAGTTGCCTTAAGGAATCATCACGTCAGTTTTCTTTAAAAGATACAGGGTGAAAAATTGTTCCTGAATGTTAGGGCTGCTTCATTTCTGAAATGGTCAGGGGAAGAAAAACACAAAAAAGCTGTGTGTTTGCAGTTAAAGCAAATTATCTAGTGTTATCTGCAGAGAAGGACAATGGCTTTTATACACCTATAGTGAGTGTGAACTCTTTAGAAAAAATAAAAATACCTCTTATTGGAGATGCAGTGGAAAGCATTTAAATGGAAGCTTTGAGAAAGTGGCTAGTCTTTTTTTTCTCTCCAGTTTTATTATCAAAGCTGTCACGTTTGTAAGTAGTCCTGGTGCTTGCTTTGCCTTACGCAATGCAACATGTTAGTAATACAGATGTTACATTGGGTATCAGCTTTGTCCAAACCACGTTCTTCCCACCTGATCTTTTGTTAGTTTTAGGGCCATCACAATAGGATTTCCTTTAGTTATGTTAATCATGTGAGTTAAAACAAACAAACAAAAATATTTATTTCCTTCTGGTTTGCTAATGAATGTCAAATTGTCACCAATTATTTGGTCTCATTAGTGAATTTCCTTGATGTCATATCGCTTCCAATTATCTACAATTAAACAAAAAGCCTGACTAAGCCATTGTCCTGCAATGAGCTCCAGATGGGCAGAGGTGTCTGTTTCAATGGGAGACCAAGTTCTTTGTGTAACTTCGAATACAACATAGTGAGCCATATTTTGTGATCTATTTAAGTTTATTTGGTTCTATTAGGAGACTACATGCAGATTCTCACCTTATAAATGAGAGGCAGCTCTAACTTAACTAGCTCTTGAAATTCTTTCTTGCCCTGCCTGTCTCTCATGCCAGCAGTGTTGCCTTGCCCAGTGTTTGAGGTGGAGTAGACTAGATATATCTGGTATCCCAAAACAAGTTTCTGTTACACCTAAATCTGCCAACAGAGGGCAGCTTCAATTCTGCTGTTCTTAATATAGTCCAGAAAAAGGCAAAAGTAAGTGCTAGAAGCCAGCAGACCTGCAGTGAATCTTGTGCTTTGGTTTGACAGGGTTGAGAATTGAGTTCTCTCTGTATTTTTAATATAAAATCACGAATACTGTTTGCCCATTTTATTAAAATAGTGGGATACTTACTGAAAAAAAATAATTCTCCTCTCCTTGCCCACACTCCTGAAAAATGTCCTAAAACCCAAAAAGTTCAGTATAATGTGCCTCTTGGTACTAAGTTTACTTTTACATATCTGTCACTTAGATGGGCGCCTGCTGTTTGTTACACCGATGGACCCTTTATTTCTGATACTTTACTACCTCATAAAGGCAGACAAGGAGGTAAGCCTGCTTTATTTTTTCACTGGAATTCTCAGAAGAAAGCACTATTTCTGACTTCATTTTCTGCAGAAGTTACATTAATTTTACAAAGAGGGTCTTCCATGATAATGGAAATTTAAGTTGCGTTTAGAGCAGAGATGTCCACCCTAGTAGCCTTTTTGTTTGCATCAAGTTTTTTGCTCACTGAAGTATATTCCAGGAGTCAGCTTGCAATCTCCACAAACCCTAATCACCTCCTTTTTAAGAGAAGCAGAGAATTTCTTTTGTCCTTTTGTGAGAGCCTATCTCAGAATTATTGAATTTAAAATGAGGTGTCATCAGAGTAAAACAAACTAGTGTCCTTTCTCAGGCATCAGTAGATGAGTCATTTTGGGAAATAAGGGAAAAAGAAAGAAGAATTTGGATGTTATGGGGGAGGAAGAAGAAACATTTTTGTGACAGATTGAACTTCAAAGAAAACATTGCCTTTTTAGAAGCAGTATTCACAGAGATGCTGTATCATAGAACAGCAAAGGGATGATCAAGTGTCCAAAAGCTGGGTAATTAATAAATGGCTCAATTGATTTATCATGGATGTGGCAAAACCTCACTTAAATTTCCGAAGTGTATCAAATGGCGTAGGCAAAGTTATTGATTTATAGTTTATAATCTGCCTGTGGAAAAAAGAGCATATAGTGTGAATGTTGATCCTTGTTTTTTGTTTCATGGAGGCAATAATTTAATTTTATGCATCCTGAGAGTTTTTGCTCTTAAGATCATTTCCTATGAGGTTGCTTGCTATTTTCTGCTTTATATTGCAAGTGGAGAATGCAGAAGAACAATTTTTGTATGGTGAAGAAATAAAGTCCTACTAGACATTTGTAATAATAACGTATTCTTATGTAATTATTTTAAAATTGTTTATGTTATAAGATATTCAAATATATTCTGTATTTCTATGGTCTGTTCTTGCTCCAGGGTGGCCCATCAGAAGAATTCAATTCACAAGGAATAGTTCAACTTGTTCTCTAGGCACTGTGCTTTGTTTGAATTCAGCATCTCTTTCAAAGCTTTATACCAAACTTAAATTAGGGAAACAGTAAATCTCCTCTGCCTATGTGGTAGAGTATTGAGGTATTCTGAATAAAGGACTATTGCTGCTGTTTCTGTGCATGGAAGGAATCCTGTACTGCCCTTTACTTTCTCAATCTGTTGTTTTCTAGGTTTTCTAGGCCAGGCATGGTGCCAGATGAATGCACAGAGCTGTTCTCTCTGTGTCCCTGCCATGCCCTGCCCAAATTAACGTATTCCTCAGGAAAGGGAAGTCTTGAGGATTGTGCTGCAGATACCTCATGCAAGGCCAGCTTGAATGCAGCACTATCACTTCTAGCTTGACCTAATGACTATCAAGGTACCCACTGGGTATCTTAGGATCATCCTTTGCACCATCCTTTGGTTTTGATGGTATGATACAAAGTTGCTTAATGTGTCTTCTGAGGAGAGCCATCTCCTCTCCAGCAGACTTTCTTGGCTTAGGCTGTGTGCCCCTGCACTATGTAAATGTAGCAGTCTTGCTTCAGGACACAAGCTGATTTGTGCAGGTAAATTATCTATAGGAAACAGTTTATTGCAGCTTTATTTCTACCTCTTACAACCTTATTTTTGCCATTGTTATTGCGCCTTTTCTTTTTCAGGAGAGAAGAAACTTCAAAGGTTTTTTTGGTTGTGGGGTTTGTTTGGGGGGTTTTGTGTGTGTGTTTTTATTGTGATTTAACAATGAATGGTTACTAAGCCCCTGACTGTCTAGCAAGAGGATTTATTAATAATGAAAGCACTATACCCAAGTGCTTTTTTTCATGCTGACCAGTATAATGACTTCAGCTTTGGCTCCTGAGACCATGTACTGTCTAGGGATGGAGAACTCCCTCAGCATTTGTACTGATGCGCTAAAGGATCTTTCCAAAGGGAAGGTTGTCAGTTGTGCCAGACAGTGCTGAATGATTATGCATTGTTTGGCAACGGCAAAATTCGTTTGATGGGTCTGTCATGTGTGGGGCTATTTAAGTTGTGCCAAAATCACTTTATGTACATATTCTGGCCAAACTGGAATTGACTTTGCAGAGGTGAAAGGTTAATTCTGTGTTCCAGAAGCTGCCCTGTTCCTTTGAGATTTATCTTTATGGAAGGAAAAGCAAAATTTGAATGGAAGTTATGACACTGGGTTTAATCCAACAGGTTTTGGTCTAAACCACTACTGGCATATACTGACTATTGTGTCTTATGTCATCATCCAAAATATCCCTCTGTACTTCGCATTAGTTTCTCCCCATGTTGTTTTAAATTTTGTCTTTTAAGTGCAGTAATTGAAGAGTTCAGTATTTTGCAGGTGTTTACTGGTTTGAAATAAATATTTATAGTTTGCTTTGTAATCAGTTTCTGAATGTGTCATGTGTTACTGTTCAAAATACAATCTTCTTTAAATCCTTTATTTTAAAGCTATGGCCATTGCATACATATGTATTTCTATATATGTGTAGTGTGTATATGTGTTTTAACATTATAATAATGCTTTTATAATCCCTTCGATGTATTTTCAGCAGCAAGGAAAGTTCCAGCCACTTGATCAAGTTGTACTAGACTCAGAATACCCTAATTGCCCATTGCTGCTGAAGTGTGCAGGTGTTAAACAGTACATACATCATGTAACAGACGAAAAAGGTAAAAAAAGGGTCTGGGAGGCAAAAAAAAAAAAAAAGACTGAATTTATTAGTGCAGCTTCATGACAAGATAGATTGAAATATTGTTTTTTGCTTTACCAAATACCCAAGGTGCTGGATGAAGCTGTACTTTAAAACCAGAAGTTTAGGCTTAGAAATCGTCATTGCAATGTTGTGAGTAGTAATGTGTGGATCTCGGATTATCTGCTTTAACTCAAATACTTGTGCAGTCTTGTTGCTAAGTGTCATAAAAATGATGAACTGATCAGAGCTGGCTTCTTGACGTTATTGTATGTGTTGTGAACTTTCATTGCCTTTTGATAAAAGTTTTACATCTCTATTTTTTTAATTTAGTGTAGGATGGTCTGGTGTGAAAGAAGTTGACTGTTGTCCATTTGGCTTTTTTTCTTCCATTGTCACAATGTGTTCAAATGAGAACTAGGAAAAAGCTGGAGAGGAGAGAATATGCTGCTGAGAAAGGAGAACACACTTTCTCTAGCTTTGCATAATTTAGTGTTATGGGTTTAAGTTCACTTACTTTTTTTTTAAGTAGAAACCTTGATTGGGATGCATAAGTGTATGAGCGAGAAAACCTAAGTGGAAAAGTAGCAAAGTGTCAATTCTGTATGTAGTGTTGTCAACCTTTGCCCAGAATTCTCTTTGATACGAGGTCTTTTGTTTGAGAACAATATATGCTCTCTAGGGAAGAGGAAGGAGCATTACATAATTTTCACAGCTTGGCAGATCTGCAAAAGATGCAAGACCTCAGTTTTTAATATTCAGTCCTTTAAAGACTATTCTCCTTATGCTTGCTGACTTCCTGATGGTGAATGGAGTTTTAGCTACATGCAGTTGGGGAGCTATAGGAGGAGGTAGAGAGTCTGAGAACATGGAATCTACCACCAAGTGCAAAACAGCTGACCCTTATGCATGTAGAGCTCCTCCAAGAAGTTGAGGTACACAGATTAAAAGCCACAAATATTAGGAATTTGCTTTTCTGAAGCACTCTGCCCTTGTTGTTGAGATATATATATATATATAAAAATATTTAGGTTATCTAGACATAATTGGAAAGTGGCTAAGAAAAGGTGGTGGAAGAATGAAAACCCTGCTCAGAGGTAAAATACCAGACCTCTTTATTGCTGCACAGAACATCGAGGGGGTAAGGGGGGCTGTGAGTTTTTCATGAAAGACTTAGATGCACTAATTTAAGTATTTCCTGTATGATATGGTGCATATGCAATAATGGAGAGCAGTTGCTTCCCCCAGAAAATCAGCTCAAACTTTAGGTCAGGACATGTTTCCATTGAAAATTACCACTTCAACAAGAGAATGGGAAATCTGGGCAGCAAGACTATTGTTACATTCTTGCTGGGACTGGTGTAGTTGGAATTATGTGCTGATTCGATACTCCTGGATTTCCAGAAGAACCTTTGAAAAACATTTAGTTACATTCAGTTTCATTGGGAGCAGGCCACATTTTTCTTTGGGTGAGTTCTGACTTCGTGAAGACTTCTTTCAGATATGTATTGGAACTGCAAAACTGCTTTTGCCTTCCCATTAAGTGATAAAATACTTCCAGTAAAAACTATTATTACGCTTTTAGGCAATTGCTGTGCCATTCAAATGGTCTAACACTGGCTGAGGAGCTAATGATGAGAGAAGGGGTACTAAATTTCTGTGCACCCATCTAAAAAGGTGAAAAAATGTGCCAGATCCACTTGGCTGTCAAACTAAGAAATCTGTGCAGGAAAGTAGGACAAGGTCTGGATTATTTTTCTGAAGAGGCACTTTCTCCAAACAACAGTGCTGCCTTTGGGCAGTATTTCTGTTCCCTTCTTAACAGGAAAATGAAAACGTAAAAAAAATTATTTGCTATAGACAAGGTCTGATATCTTGGTCTAACCTCTGCATCCATTCTGAAATCATATTTGCAGTTGTTGTCCACCATAGCATCCCCTGATAAACTGTGTTTTGTTAGACAGTAGTGAAGGTGCTTTACTGCTTGTTTTTTTGCATTGGTATTTTTAATAACGTATTATGTGCACCTATAAGCTTGTGTCATTTTGCCAGCAAATGATGCTAACTGTTAAAAAAGTCATGTTTTCCTGGTTTTTGTTTTGAAATGTAAGGTAGAAATTGATTTTGTCATTAAAGCTGTACACACATGCATATGCCAGCTGTATGTGGTGTCCTTGGATGTCCCTGGACATATATATATCTGCATGTACCTGCTGCTGCTTTTTTTTTTTCAGGTTTGGGTTAGGTGGAAGGTGACAGTGTGGCTTGTTCTTAGGATTTCTTTCTTTTTTTAGGATATCGAGCATATTGTTATGCAACAACCACATTGGCGCTTGTCTGTCATGCGCAGATCACCTTTCTGTTCAGTCCACTTCTATGTGTTTCATATTCTCGTGTCTTTTATTGCCTGTAATAAATACCAATATTATGACTAAGGTACTCTTTTCCATCTCTAAGACCTGTTGTCCACTTTGTAACCTTTCTCATTTAACGAGTGGGGCTTTAGGGCAAGAAGTAGCTGTTGTGTTGAGTCTTCTGCAGCTCTAGATCTGTTTGGAAGAACCTAACAACATAATTATTTCAGTCTTAATTTAGTCTTAAGGCATTTAACATCTGTGTAACAAATTCTTACCCTAGAGCATTCACAGTTTGCGCTTACTGAATTAGCAGGAAGTCCACCTCCCCTGGCCTGTGTTGAAGGGCACTGAAAATTCATTTTGCTGGATTAAATTCCCAGTTACCTGCTTTAGTAGTTTGGGAAAAGGTGTGTTGCAGCTTGCTAAATCCAGGTGATGCAGGTTGTTTGCTAATAAATTCAAACATCACATAGAAAGTACAATAGAGGGGTTTTAAGAAAGGGTTATGAATTCCAGTTCTAGAGTATTATTCTTTGTTTCATTTTGCAAGGCAAAAACTGCACTGTGATCTTGTCTGATGTGATTAACATGAAGAGCCAAGAAAACTTACCTGATTAGAATAACTAAGTAATATTGCCAAGCTTGTATTCCCAGAAGGTGGGAAAAAAGGGGCCATATGAGTTTCAGAGCTATGGAAAACACTGAGAAAATGGATGTTAAAATGTGCTTTAGGCAGTTTGCTCAACAATACATCAGGGAAACTTCCAAGTCTACATAGCGATTACCCGATCGCTGAACATATTATTTAATTGTAGAACCACTTATATTCCATCTGTATTTCTCAAACCCAATCTTTCCAGATGTCTCAGACCAGTTTTATAGGCACCAGACACATTAGGGAACAAAAGGCTTTCCAATATATACTCGTATTATCAAACATAGTCGCTAACTCTCACCAATATCAAATGTGCATCACATGCTAAATCCACGTTCCAATATTGAATCCTTTTGTCAGCAGTTTGTGACTTTCATAACTCACTTTAATTCTTCAGAGGTCTCAAATATTTTCAGTTTCTAAAGTTTAATAGTCAAAACTGTCAAGCACACAAAATATTTTCAAACAAAGTGATCTCTGAAGGGTTTGGTGTAATTTTTTTTCACGTTTTAATGAAAATGGCTTCACAGTTGCATGTTTCCTTTCCCTAACTGAGTCACTCTGATTCATGCTGTTGTGGGGGAGTCTGCCTGGGAATCCAGACTAGAATTACTTTTCAACATGAGTTGGGGGATGGTGGCCAGAGGATGTCCCTTCCTCGAACTTTCTTAGATAAGAGAGGAATCCATGAATTGTATTCACTGTACTTGGACCCAAACCATGTTAGCTCTTTGAGAAACAGGTTCAAGTATCCAGAGCGTCTCCCCCATTTTCTGCTTTTTTTCTTTCAGAGACATTTAGAAGCTTCTAAGTCTTAAAGGCTGTAGCCAGCAGTGTCACAGCTAATTGCTTTACCTGCAACTCATCAATGTCAGGAAGCAAAGTGTATATTAGTGGGGTTTTTTTTTCCTTTTTTGCTCTGAAGGATTTTTGGATTTTACTCTTCTACAACTGTTGAGATAGACTTGAACTTTATCTTGTAAACAGCTTTCCTCAGCTTCTCCATACCTCCTACCATGCATACACAAAGAGCACATAATAGCTGTTTGTATGCAATTTGAAAGAGCCAAGATAAACCCCAAAGGGAGAAATACTGAAGGAAATACAGATAATATGTTGTTGTTTGCAAAAGGAGAAGGAAACTCCATGAACTGGGTGTTAGAATATGATACTGGATCAGTAAATGACATGAAACAGATGTAGGTATTTAGGGTAATGGTGTACAGGAGAGTAAAAGTTATTGAAATACCCGCTGAAGACTGAAACACAGTGGGCTCTAAAATCTCCTGTGTAGTCTTATTCCATTTCCAAAATGTAGCTTTCTGTGAATTAATACTGAATTTTTATACTGAAATTTCCATGAGCCTTTGTAATTTTCTCTTTCCTTTGCCTCAGCATAGTGAACTCGTGTATCTCCAGATAACTGATCACATGTGAATAGCAAGTGTTCATGGTACCCTAGTTATCACAGGGAAAACACTTTCTGGAATTCTTACATCATTGAGTTAATTTATGTTGCTCAATAAATCATAAATGAATTGTACTTCCTCCCACAGAGAGTGTATTTTACTATTTTGGATTCTGTATTTTCTTTTGACAATATATCAAACTACATAAAAGAGGGATAGAAGTAAAGCTTTTAGTCAGTCTGTGAAGTGAGAGGCGAGAACTGATGGGAAAAGGGTTTATTGAAAGAGTGGATGGTTTGTCTTCACTAACCAAATCTCTGTCCTGGCCCCTTACTAGGTGCTGGAATTCAATAAGTAAAGATTTAAGACATGATGCTGTTTATTTAAAAAAACAAACCTATATATATATAGCAGTTGTGGAACCAACATTTTGTGTTGTCAACTGTTTAGTTAAAATTAAGAGTCTGGTGACACACGACAGATTTGGCAAACTACAAGGGCTTGAGAAGAGTCTTACTGAATTCAGGCAGCTCAAGATTACACATGAATAAATAAAATATGTGCTTGGCTGGATTAGGGCTTAATTAAAGAATTATAAAATTGTTCTGACTTGTGCATATCAGCTCAGTCTTTATTTTTCCACATTTCCAAAATTTTTGAAACTTATTGCCCTGATACCAAATACGTGCAAGCCGCAAATTAACTTTCATGCTGTATCTACAAGTTAAAAGATTTTAAATGTATTGAAAATACAGTCCAAACTAGTCATGACTTTCTTCCCCTTACTTATTTTTTCTTAGAGATTGGCAGTCAGAAATTCCACAAATACAGCCAAGAGAAGACACTGAAGTGGTTAAAGAAAAAGGTATTGTGTTTCTCTTTTGCTTTCAAAATTGCTTTATATTTAAAATGAAAATGCTTATCAGCTTGTCCATATTTGTGTTTGAGCCATGTGGTGTACCTCAGTTCAAGGTACGTGTCCTATCCTAGAAGGACAGATACCACAGTAAAGTTGTTGCACTCGGAAATGTGAGAAGTTTGTTACGTTTCTCTTTTGGAGGAGGCTAGCATGAAAGGGATTCGTGAAGTGTGGGGAGGCAGAAGAAGCTGAAGTTCAGCTTCTCACTGTGTTCTGTAGGCTTTGTGTAAGGTGAGGGCTTGTTGTTTGCTTTGTGCACTTCACAAATAAGCTAGAGGAGAGCTTTGACTGTTGCAGCTTTTAAATTCTGCCATGCTCTAAAGCTGGACAGAAATGCTTTGGGTTTGTGCTACAAATGGGTTTCCTTGCAAAGCCCTGGCAGAGTCTTTCAGAGTGGTCCTAGTATGGTTGCTGCTGTCCTCATCCAGCCATGCTGTTCAAGAGGTCTGTAGACTATGCAGAAAATAAACTGGCGTTAAAGCTGAGCTTGATGTGGTCTGTGTTTTGGTATGAAGAAGGCAAATCTCATTTTACACAAGCACATATGCCTCTACTATGATGCATCTTTGTGGAAAAAGATTGTATGCATCATGTGATACAAGGAAGCCTTGTCATTTAAATTAGTCAATACAAGCACAAAATCTGGTCTACTTTCTGCAGTGATGAGGCATGGAGGTATCTATTTTGCAATGAATAGCTGAATATTTACATTTGAACAGGTACCTGTTTGTGTTGTTGAAAATATGTTCTTCTGCCAGTTACTTGTCTGTTAGATCCCGTGTAGGAGTACCCTGCGAAGTCCTTAACCTTTGATTTCCATCAGGACTGCCTTTGCAATCTGGCCGAGCTCAGGCATCCTCTGTTCTCCAGGCAGGTGCCTTTCTCACCTGTGGAATCATGGCTGTTGCATCTGAGTAGCTCAGCTCATCTTAGGGTGCTGCAAAACTGGTGCTGTGTTGCCAAGGCAACATGTTCAAAGACATGCTGGTTTCTTTGCGTTTTTTGAGCTCATATGCTAGTCATTACAAATGTATATTAAATTTCACCACAGTCCATAACTTGAGTGTTTTATATGCTTGAAACAAAATTACAAGAGCTTTGTCACTGCATTAACATGTGCATAACAACACTGATACAGACATTTCATTCTGTGGTTTTCTATAGGTAAATCAAACAGTGAAAGCGCTTAAAAGCAACAATGTATGTGTAGGTGAAAGGGTACTTGAGCCTGCATTTGCCAGCATTAAACAGATCACAGATACTGAAGAAGGTAAGAAAACTAACCATTGTAATGAATTCCATTTTTGTGAAATCACATACGTGGAGCTAAAACCCATGATTAGAATCTGAAATGTATTGAAGTAGGCCTTTGCAGTAAATTTATTCTTTGTACAGAAAATTCCATACATGTCGTGATTCTGTGCCTTGACTTTTCTGAGTTCTTTGATATCTTCATCAGATGGCATTGTAATTAACAGTAGGTGTCAAGTGAGGTTCTTTTAGCTTCTCCTTAGTTCAATAAGTTTTTCTCAGTGAAATATACGCTGGAGTGCTTTGCTGAACAGAGATAGTCTTGAACAATAGGACACATGCTTATATGTCCACCCAATAACTGTCTCTGTGTTAGAACAGACTTTTTTATTATTATCTTTATTAGCACGCAAATTATCTTAATGAATTCTCCAAAAAGGGAAGAGATCTTAGGAAGACATAGTCACAGATTAGAAGCTCCTGGTCCAAACATTACTTTATGCGACAAGTGTATACAATACACTAGTGTGTGCTTATTAAGGGCAAAAACTCCTAATATGTGTATTAAATGCCCTGAAATTGGCAATCCTGGTACCAAAAAGTCTGGAGTGATCCTGTTTGCTTCTAGTTACCTTTTCCCTGGGGAGGGCAGTGTCATGAATATTGCTGGGATATGAACTTGTGTAGAAAAACCTGAAAATGGAGTCAGAGTAAATTCTTTGAATGTTAATGAAAAAAAAATGAAAAGTTTATAACAAGACAAACAAAAGCAAATTGTTTCTTATTACAAAGACATTCTGAAGTCTGCGTGCTGTTGAAAAATAAGGAGAAACAAAGCAACTTGCTGACGAAGTGGAAAGTGAGTTACCAAGTAATGATATCAAAGGAAACAACATAAATGAGATTTAAGAGGCAACTAGACAGTTTTATAGAAAAGGGATGGTAATATATGGTTTTTAAAAAGAGGCAAAGCTGCAAAACTTGTGACTTCAACTTTACAGTAGCTTTTCATCCTTTCCTTACCCCATTTTTTAAAGAAAGGGAAAACTGTCTGGCAGCAACTATCTTGACTATACTTAAATACTTAATCTCTGATATTTGTAATTAAATAGCTCATCTGCAGTTTTTCCACCTTCCTCCTTACTTATAGTAACATGGATATAATAGTCTTTTAAAAAACCTTTTTTAGATTTAAAAGAGCAGCACTGAAATAGGGAATACTGGGGGTTAAAAGTAGGTAAGTTTTGGAGACAGTCCCACTGTATGTAGCAAGGTGAATGACAGGAAGTCAAATGGACCTTACTCAACACTTATTTTTAATAAGCCTAATTTTCTTGTCTGATCCTTTCACTGCCATGACAGTGCAATTTATTTCTGTAGAGAATTGCTTTCATAGGGGCATTATGAAATTTCAGTACCTTTTAAATGGCTGGGTATATGTAGTTAGCATCCACAGATGTAGGGCAAAAATCTGGGAGGGTATAATGAGTGCAAATGAGGAAGGAGGGGAGATTTAACATGTGAGACCTGAATATTTCATTTGGAAGACAAAGAAGGGAGGTGCACAAATATTCCTGATGTTTGACAGGAGGTTAATGACAAAGCAAGGCTAGGGTGAGAACACACACTTCCTAGAAGGCAAACAGTGGTATTTTAAAATTGGTAAGGGAAGTTAATGAAGATTGCTTCAAGGCAGAAATCCAAAGAGAATAGGTTTTGTATTTAGTACAAAATAATAGTAGTTGACTTGGCCTCACCATTCAGTGTCATAATGCAGTGAGTGAAATGATGAGAATATTTTTCTTAAGCGATAAATTGGACATATTAAGTGCTGAGATGAAATTGTCTTGAATTAGAATTATTTCTTGTTCTCTCCTGGCCCTAAAGTGGGTTTAGGGAGTGACAAATTCTTGATGAATCTAGGTGGCGAAGGAAGAAGTGCGGATAGGAGACAGTAAGAATTTGATGTCACTATAGTTGAAATGTGTATGCTGGTGTCAGTTTGTTAGTGCTTTCTGCTTCAATGCCAGTTCGCATTGGGCTTTTTAGATTAAAAACAAAAAAAAAAAAAAAAAGAGGAAACCATCTCTGGCACAGAAGAATTAGTTCTTTACCACCCTGATGCTAGTTTACCGTGTGCATTTGAACTCTCTTAAGTGTGTAGGGATATAAGCAGATAGAGCTGGCCTGTTGTGGATGGAATTCAGAGGCAAGATTTTAGCTTGATGTCTGTCTGGCAAATACTTCTGGCAAATACTTCCTGTACATGGGTGCAGTTACTCCCTAGCAGCCCCAACAACAGCAAGTTTTAAGGATTCAGCCCGGGATCAGTAAGCGCTTGTGTAGAATGTGACCAGAAAAGATCTGGTTTAGGACTTCATATTATAAAAGGGTCACTTTTTTTTCCAGTCTCTCAGAAAAACATTTATAGCAGAAGTGCCCTGTACTGAAAACAGCTTCTAGTAGTTCATATTTCCACAGATAATTATCCCGTCTTGCCAGTGATGTTTAGATAGGCCTTGGCATTTTCCATAAAGTACTGAAATTAAGTACAAGACTTTGAAATAGACTCATTGTCTCATCTAATTGTTTTCAGTTGAAGCCAGAAAATGTACTTTAGTACTGAAGCCCTTGCCAAATAATTGTAAGATCCAGATGCTTTAAAATTAATGATTGCGTGTTCTGTTGAGTCAGCTTTTTACTTTTGCAGGTTTTTAAAATTTAATTTCTTCGGAAAAATACATGATATCTAGTATTCTCAGAAAGTGAACAGCTTTTGTGAAGTGCATACAGCAGATATTAATAACATGTGCTGACAAAGTGAGTGTAGTAAGTCTTTACTTTTTAAATAAACCTACAAGTGTCATATAACATAAACTACTCAACACAGAGAACCATCACAGTGTATCCATTAGAAGTCTCTTACTATTCATTCAACCTTATGATTTATGGTAGCGCATGCAACATGGCCAAGGCAACGTGACTATATAATATGAATGTTCTTTTTCTTCCCCTTCCCACTCCCTGCCCTGTTCCTGAAGACTATTTACGGTATGCCCATGGGCTAATATCAGAATATATTCCTGAAGATCTGAGTAAGGAGTTGTTAAAATACTTGGGGTAAGTATTGTTCCAGCTAGCTGCTAGTTTAATATAGCATGCATTATTATCCTCTTGGTCATTTCTGTTGAATACTGAGATTTGTTCATCAAGGTTGCAGTGAATGACACAATGAGATTATATTTGCCACTCTTTAAATGTGATATTTTTCAATGCTCAGGACCATGGGCTGGAAGAGAGGTGTAATGTGTGTCTGATGTGTCTGTTATCACAGTTGCATCATGAAACCCTGAGCAATGTATCCCATTCTAAAGCAAGGCAGGGAAGGAAATGCAAAGAGTTAAAGCATTTTGTCCAGAATTGTCAAGTACGAGCAGCAGACCCAGGAGCAGAATCCTCATCCCCACTCCTCTTTTCTCTACGCACTCAGTACTGCTGGGGTTTGACTTCACATATCTAACCTGTGTTAGCTGATATTTACATGTGGAAGGTGAGCCAGCATCCTGATCCTGGTGTTCCCTGCCAGCAGCAGACTTTGCTTGGAGCATCGTTGGGACCCTGCACCTGCGCCTCAGTTCAGTTCTGATCAAAGGGTTCTGCTACGGTGGCCTACGGAAAAATGTGCAATTTGCAGCTTGAAGTCTCATAGCTTAACAGTTTCATTGAAGAGATGTTGTATACTTAATAATATTATCTTACTAATAGCCAAGGTTTTCAAGAGTAAGGTGGAGTTCTCTTGTTTTGGTTGCCAGATCTAAGAACTTCTTAAAGGGCCCGTGTTTCTGTGTGGTGCCTGGCCCTGTTTTAGTTATCTAAGTCAGAAATACAGAGTCCATGAGCTGCTTTTTTTGCACACGCATGCCATGTGTGAGCAGCGGATAACCAAAGCAGCCTTTGTGGGGAAGGAATTATAAGCTTTAGGTTGTGCAAGCCAGCTGTCTTAATTTGTAACTTAGAATCTTTTGTTCTACAGGCTCCCAGAACTTAAAAGCCCAGCACCAGAGCCACCATTGAAGGTAGGAGAACATTAAGATATGGATAGATAAATTACGTTCTAAACTAATTTCTCGGAATTATTATTAAAATTAGACTAGGCCAAGCACGGGGTACAATACAATAAGTGAGTTGGCCTTGTGAAAAGCCAGTCTGAAATAACACAAGAAATTTACCAGGTACTTCATATTTTGGTTGGTTTTCCTGTTTAAAAAATGGGGAGGGGGAAAGAGAGACATATTTTATGGTTTTGGTCAGCAGTCTTTTCATACATATTTTGCTTATTTGTTTTATTGAGGTTGATGGGACAATATGACCTCATAAGTTTTCTTTCATATGTAATTTATGAGGACCCTGAAAGGGACCTCCTGGGTCATGATTCCCAGACAACCATGTTGGATAATCTCTCATGCACTGACCATTGTTCACTGTAAGTCTCATTAGGATTTTTTATTTCCATTACTTCTCTTGGAAGACTGTTGTATAACCTCATTCTCTGATGCTCAGAAACCTTCTTGTAAATTCCACCTTGAATTTATTCAGGGCCAATTTATTCCCCTGCGCTTTTGTGCTAACAGTATCATTGGGTTTTTTTGATTGAAATGGCTCTTTTCCCTGCCTAACATTAGTTCTCTCAATGTGTAAAGGGAAAACTTACATCCTTTCTGTTTTCATTTTGTGAAGCCAAACCTGGTTGTGTAAGATAGGTTCTCCATTCCCTCATAATTGCAGGAACATTTCTTTACACCTATTCCAAGATGAACTCAATTGTTTTAAAGCAGGTGACCAGAATCGTATATAATTATTCATTATAAAACCTTTCCTGGTACAGTATGATGGCATTCTTCCCTTCTTCTCTTTACTGGAAGTACTTTCTCTCATTACATCTTAGAATCCCACTTGCCTTTATTACTGTGTGATGTAGCAGATAGCTCAGAGTCTTACTGTGAACACTTAAGACACACAATTGGGTTTTCTTCTCCACTGCAATTTTTAGTTGATCAGCATTCAGATTTATGAGAAATTCATGCATTTAGCTGCTGTGTACATGACTTATACTTCTATACATTTCATCCGGTTTTAATATTTCCAGTCTTGAAGGTTCTCTGGCTTTTCTTTCACCGTGTTAAAAGCTCTTTAGGTATTCATAATGCAGAAAATGGTAGCATGCTGTTACCTTTAATTAACAATTAATGAACATTCTGAGTAGATATTATTCATGGCACTCCACTAGTAGTCTCCATCCGATCCAATGACATCCCTTTCTGCATTACTGGCCTTTGTTTCCCTTTCACCTAGTTTCTTACCTACCTTAAAATTCTCATGCAGTCTTGGTTTTCTATAATTTCAGTTGCTTAAGTGGCACCATGTCAAGTCTGCTGGCAATCCTTCACATTTGCTGTAACCATGTGTTATCTTTGAGAAACAAAGATGTCGGTAGGCATTACTTATGTTTAGTTTTTTTTTACTCTGTATCTCTAATTATTCTTCCTTTTTCCCTTTTTCTCCCTGCTCCATTCTCCTGACGCCTGCTATCACTTTTTACTCCTCCTGACACACAGATGGGTGTTTGGCTGTTCTGCAGCAATACAGCCCCTACCTGATAGAACAGTTGCCAGGTTTTGCCTTTGGACTAGTGATTTCTGAGACAGTCTCCCAACAGTGTCAGCATATTGAGTTTTACTTCTATCTTGAATAGTGTGATTTCTGTTCTCACTTCTGCCTCTGTGTTTAACCTCTTCATCTTTATTTAAAATAATTTACAGAGGCAAAAAGATATGTTCCATTTTGGGGCTACACATAGATTAGCTTTAAAATCTATCCACTCATTACTGTATAGCAGCCTCACTTTTTCCTTTTTTTATTCCCTTTTTGCCTCTGTGCCTAAACAACCTACTATTTGTTTTAATTTCCTTTCCAGGGTCTAACTCAGCTTGACTTTTTGGCAGTTCTCACTTTATCCCAGTATTACCTGACCCCTACAACTTTTTTTTTTTTGGCAGTCTTTTTTTGCCTGTCGTTGTAAAATTCTGCTTACTCCTAGTACCCTTTTTTTTTGGAGGGGGGCGGGATATGTGTGCATCTGTGTGAGCAAGGGGGAGCATTCATATAGTTTAATCTGAGAAGCTTTTTCCTTCAAGATTTTTCACCTTGTTTGAAGAAAAAGATCCAAAATCACTTATTCTATCTTTTTCTTTTACGTTCCAAGTGTCGTCCTCACGCATAAGTCCTTTTGCTTTGATTTAGAGAAGTAAGGCATATAGTTTGCATAGTTTGCCCCTCTAGAATCAAGAACCCCACTTTTGATTATCCTTTCCATTTAATTTAAACTGAGGCACCCTATGTCTACTGAAACTAGGTTACTTACTATACCGACCTTTCCTGCATTGTCCCTGCTACTTACAAAAACAGTCTAAAATAACCTCATTTCTGGCTGGTTCCATGACTGTTCTGTTAAGCAGTATGTCAGCTAGCACATGGAGGAATAATTGGGCCCTACTGTTATTAATAGCATTTGTTCTCCAATGTATATCCATGGATATAAGTTTTTTCCATGTGGTTGGACAGTTGTTCTGGCTGCACAGTTACTTGGCCCTTTGATTCAGTTAGGAATTATCTTTATGCATTGTAAGAAATATTAAACACACATCAGGAGCCAACTGATATTCATTAGCCATATAAGCTAATGAATATAAGATGACTATATTAAACTACAAGTGATGTACATTACATACTTTGTACAAATAGCTTTATACCATTGGGATAGTTCTGAGAATCTATTTTTAAAAATAGTTTTATTTCAGCAGTTTGGTTACAGAGCAAGTGAGACTTAGAACTGTTCAGTTGTTCGGCAGTGAAATCTTGCTGAGGATCTGATTAATTTCCAGAGCACTGACCAGGGTGTGTATGATGCTTCTGTGTTTAAATCTTTGCAGCTTCAGAGATTAAAACTCTCCTTTATTTCACAACCTCAGAGGAGCAAATCGGGCTTGTACATTGGAACCTTTAGTCTCCTTTGACCGTTTTTATTCACTTGCATTGATATTTCTCCTCATGAGGACAAGGTGTATTTGCATTAACAGACATAGTGTAGGATTATTGCAAATAAAGAAGGCTCTAACATTGGTAAAATAATCACATGTTTAGAAATGACCTTAAGATAAATTCTGAAGGGAAGAGAGATTTAGAAACTTCAGCTGTTAACAGAAAAGCTATGACAGATTCTCTCTCTTGTAGTACAAGACTAAACTGGGCACAGTCTGGACTCTGTGATTTAATGAATAAATCAAAATTACATGTTCTTTGTATTCATTGTTAGCCATTGATCTTGTGTTGTAATCATCATACTGTCCAGTTTGTCAGCGTAGGGAGTCTGGCCCTTGGCAGATGATGACAGACATTTACAAAAAATATGTAGCCTTTGCTACAGCTAAACAGCAAATATTTTGCTGAAATGCAAACATTTTGTTATAAGTTTTAAAAACTTAATATCAGATTTCAAAAAGAGGAGACTAGTCATTATTCATTAGATTGTCATTTGAAAATGTAATCACAGCACAGTAAACAGCCTCCTAGAGAAACTGATCCAGATCCCATTGAAATCAAAAGAAAAGGCTGCTGTTGGATTTGGTTCTAAGAGCTGAGAAATCTAAGCTGCAGACCTGGCTTCTGTGCCAAAGGAGTGGGGGGAGACAGATCACAAGCACCATAAACAAAATGAATAAAACAGGATCTTGAAATGTATGGCACCATCCAAGTCGCTTGCAAAATCACTCTCTTTGGCACAAAAATGGGAAGGCCACAGTTTAGATTTCACAGGATATTAAGGACAGGGTAGTAATATCAGATATATAATAATAATAAAAACACAGCGTTGTAAAATACTATATACTTCTTTTTTTTTTTTTTTCCTTTTGGAAACATACCAGGAAGTTTTCACCTTTAAACTAAACACATGCTCACAGTTTATGGAAAGAAATATTCATTCTTACAGCCTGATCATGTGAAGTGCCGAGAACCATTCACTTCCATTATTTCTGAAGTTAGAAGGCACCCAGCACATGCAGCGTCAAGCTGCTTAATATACTGTTAGATTCAAGTGATGAAGCAGTCAACTGAACTATGTCAGATTTTCACTGTTGCCAAACTGTAAAAACTAATTACTTCTAAAGGTGGTGCACAAACAGATAATAGACTAGATGATGATCCACTCATGCTGGCAGATAGCAATAACCCTGGAGCTGCTGCACAGTTCCATGAGACCATGGGGACCAGAGTCTCGGTTCCCTGGCTGTTAGGCACTAACTTTCAACAACTGCTCTGTAAAGATTCTCTAAATAGACTCTGACACCAAAATCACAATCACGGAAATTAAAAACGGGATTAAAATGATTTCTAGAAGTCATTCTTCAGAAGGCTAGGGAGAAGAAAATGGCAGAGTGAATGATCTCTTCTGAATACTGTAGGGATGGTATATGTTCACATGTGAAGACAAGAATGACAAAGAGAAATCTTCCACTGTTACTGCAGTTTCTTCAGTTGATTGGCAACCCTATTTTGGTGCTATGGTTACCTTTTAAAGCCAAAACTTTAAACTTCCATGTGCGTACATCATAAAAGTGGTTCATAGAGCAACTTCCTCACTCTAACATTTCAGAAAATGAAATTATCAGATGACCCTGTGGAAGCAGAAGAAGACAGTACTAAGTTCAACAGCAACAATATGAAAACCAAAAAGGTAAGCAAGCCTTGCATTCATTCATGTTTTGCTGAAGCATATATTAATATCCAGCATTAGCACAGGGTGCTTGTTTTTCACCTCTGAACACATCACAAAAACAAATACGAAATGGCAGATGTGTCTATCTCCTTGAACTTTTAAATCAGATTTAATTTACTTTGAAAGTCTTAATGTCCCATTCTGAACTCTTCTATGCTGTTACTGTTTGACTGTATTTTATCAATGGACATTCCAGTGAACCTCACAGACGTTGACATGTATTAAGGTGCTCTGCTGATGGTTGCAAAGCTTTTTGAGATCTTTAAATGAGAAATCATGTCGCTTAGTGATAGCAACTGTTAAATTTCAGTTATTTGAAAAAGAAACAAAGATGGCAGCATTCACTTACATTCCAAGGGATGCTAAGAAAGGCTTTATTTTGGCCTAGAAATATTGCTTGTGCACTTACTTATGTCAGCTTAATGAAGCTGAATCAACACAGAGCTTGCCGATCGCCAGCTCCAACGCAAGTTTGGAGGCCATTTCAAATCTGAGTCCAGTGGCGCCTGCCACTGTACTGTTCCTAGGAGAGCAACAGAGATGTGAAAAGAAATAGATTCTGTCTGTGTGTTCCCAAGTTGTGAGGCTTGCACTGGCTTATTTCTCAGAACATTGAAAGAAAATTAATCCTTCTCCAATACATCGGGAACCAAAAAGGCCCCCCGTGCTGGTCTTGTGACCTTCAGACCAATGTTGACTACTCTTTATCCCTTTGCAAAGACAAGCAGCTGGTGACAGATGCAGTCCTTCTTCCCTCCAAAACTCCCAGAATTTTTTGTGTTCAGGGCACATGCTAGTTTTGAAGTAAGAAGAGAATTGCCCCCTAAGTGAAGGTCATAAATAGTTTAAAATGTACTTGTTTCCCTCCTTCCCCCATTACGTTCCTATAGCTTTTGAACCAAGCATAAAGATATGAGTAGTCTGAGGAGAGATAATTCATTTGAACTTTAAATGTGATTTACTTCTGAAATAATGAAGCACATTGATGAGAGAATCTAGGAAAGAAAAGATAGCTCTTGGACTCTGTACAGTATACTACTCTATTTTTTTAAAATACTTTGGCAGTGTTTTTGTTTGTATAGTAACACAGACGATCGCGCTGTTGTTGCCTATCTATAACCTTCTAGCTGATCCCAAGTACTGTAATTGTGAAGTCCTGCAGACTGAGGAATATCATAAAGAAAGGTCAATGCAAAGTTTACTTAATAGGGAAAACAGCTAGGGATTTAAAACATAACATTTTTAAATAAGAAAGAAAAGAGGTCAGCTCTATAAAACGTGGCTCATAAAATGTGTTTTAGGTGTAAAAGTCTGGGAAGTTGTCCCAGTGGCCTCGAAGTGCTTTGCAAATGTTCATTACCTTCTTAATTCTTAGTTCTTCCATTTCTTTTCCCTTTACTCCACTGTGCAAGAGAGTCTTTGATAACAAATCAGTGTGAATTATTCATCATCTGTAACGCAAGGCTGTAATTCAGCCTGCTGACAGCATAATCATGAGATTGAGTCGGAGGGTACAGTATGCATCTGTTGTATTGCATGCATTATTCCTCTTAATGTACAGTCAGGGATTATCCCAAAGTAGACGTTTGAGTTGGGATACCTCATTCTGCAGAAAGGAAAGATGTTTCACCTCCTTGTCCTTGTAACTGCTTCTCTGTCTTTGTCTGAGGTTAAGTAATTCATGACAAGTATTTTTCTGTTTGAATAACCTCAAATTTGTTTAGTAAGGTTTTTCTCCTACAATTTAAAACCTGCATAATATTATATTTACTTCTGTATACTAAAAAAGCAATTCACCTTCTTGCTTGACTTCTGTATTTAGGAGTTTTTAGCTTATACTCCCCTCCTACAGAGGTGCTGCTTAACTTTTTTCTGTTTATCATTTCACTAACAGGCAAACAGCAAGATGTCTGCAGCACAGAAGGCCCTGGCCAAAGTTGATAAGAGAGGAATGAAATCCATTTCTTCTTTCTTCAGCTCCAAACCTAAAGCATCAAAATAAAGACTTACTCTTGAAAGAGTTTTGTACAGTGGTTATTTTTATGTTAATCTAAAAATGTTTCCCGGGTTTTTTTTGTTAGTATAGTGTATGCGGGGCATGCAGGGTGGAGTGTGATGAAGAGATCTGTGAGCTGATGTGAGACAGAGCTGTTACGCCTCAGCAGGGCAGGGTGGTACCGTGCAGATACTCCAGCCCGGCTCAGAAAGGCAGCCAAGCTGCATTAGCATCGTCCTGTGAGCTGAGAAGCAAGGTTAAGTGTGGTACCACACTGTGCTGCTGCTTGTTCTATAGCAAGCTTGGTCAAGGCCACCGCAGTTTTCTTCGTTGCACTCCAATCTGGGCTGGAAACATGCCCTCCTTTGAGTTTTCAATAACAGTTTTTTCATTCATTAGGGGCATTATTTTTTGAGAATTTCTGGAAATTTTTACCCAGTGTAAAACCAGAGTACAATGGCATCGTTAGTTTTTTATGTTGACCCTAACCATCTAACTGCTGATGGAAACATTGCCGTTGGTGGCAATTTATCAAGGCAAAGATAGCGTCTATATTGGGATTTTGGTTGTTTTGAACACGCTAGAAAGAAATTGCAATAAATGTCAATGCGCATGTAATGCAATAAAGTGTTTTGTGTAATAAATTTGTGCTTGTTGTATTTGTTGTATGTTTCAAGAGATAGGTTGGGCTTCAGGACATTTTTTAAGGGGTTTTCATATTTTCCTGTCTATAAATTTTAATCCTTAAAGAATTTCAACATCGCTTTGGGCTTACATGATAAATCTGTAACACATGGCAATATAGGGGTATTTTTATGTTTGGTTCCAAGGTCAATAAGTCCTAAAAAATAATTAGGGAAATATTTATTTGAAGGCAAAATGGGTTTTTAAAGAGGCCTATTTGGAGCTGGATGCATAATTCAAAAGCTTAAGTATGAGTGGTTTAGATAAGGTTTAGTTTTACAAAGTTTTGCACAAGGTAGGGCTATTACTTAAAATGCACTACTCACTCTTGGGTGTGTTCTTTCCTCGTTACAAAGTATTCCCGTATATAATGGAGGGACAGCCTTCTGCTGTGTTGCAACTCGCCTGATTCACAGAATTGAGGTGGAGTCACTGGGATCATTTGTTCAAGTCTAGTCAGTTCTGCACAACGCTCAGAGTTGGATCCACCAGTCCTTGCACTGAGCCATTACTGTGGATCTGCTGCAATGTGTGTTGTAGAAAGACACTCTTAAAATACGTTGTTCTTTGCTACGTCAGCTCAGCAGAGAATCTGCCTGTATCCCTTGACAATGGGGAGTTTCAAAGCAACTCAAAGTTTCTTCGTTTGTAGTAACTATGCCATTTTTCCACTTCAGACTTAACTTGCTGCCATTTACTTGGACTACAGTGGTGTCTGTTGGGTTGAAGAGCTCTGTGGCATTCTCTTCCAACCAGAAATGAGTGAGAAACCTTGCTGTGCATTCTGTGCAGGTTTGCGATTGTTGCTGGGGGTTGTACGCCTTTCAAACCAGCGGGTTTTTCAGTGTTTCAGATATAGTTTGTAAATGGGGAAGTCAATGTAGTTGGAATTCCAGATAGAGGAAAATATTTAGAAATCTATGGAATTATCATCTCTGATTTCAGAGAAATTTATTTAAGAAATGTGCATACCCTCTCAGTGGTGTAATGTTCTCAGTTTTAAAAATGTTCGTCTGAAGTGGATTATCTAGACTCAAAATGAATTTCCTTAGGAAAAAAATGCTTCTCAGGCATACTAAGGAATCACTACTATAAGTCTTCCTTATCTCTGAAAATCAGCCCGTAGTATTAGTGTTTGAATGTAGGTTGAGAATTTTGTGGTTCAGATGCAGAGTCTTTATTGATTTTTCAGTTAGAATCATTATCTCAAGCACTTTGGTGCTTTAATAAAATTCCAGTCATGAATGTCAACTTTCTGAAAAAAATATAAGGGGGTGAGGAGCAGTAGGGGACACAAAAAAACCTCAGGAATTGCTACGTGGAGCCATAGAGAAATTGCTGTTGTACCACACTGCCATGTTGTTCAGCTGTCTGCAGCAGAATTTCGCTAACCCTATCAGAAAAATGTCATTTTCTGATATTAACTGTCAGACAAGTTTAAAAGTAGGTGTCAATGCATGTGACAATTTCTGTGTGCACCACCTTTAGAATTGCCACCTTGCTTTTTTCCTGCCTCACTTGTCTAGGCTGTAAGACCAGTTCTGTAGCAGCATCTGTTGGTTTAGCCAATGGGTCCTTGCTGTGACTGGAGAGAACTGGCATTTGGTGAGCCCAGAATGAGCAATTGTGATCATGAGCTGGAAGGGTTAGATTTTGAAAAACATTCAGCCTAGCCCAGGAGTTTAACTGACAGTCAAATAAATGCCCCTGACTTCATATCAGTATGAGGAAGGATGCACCAGCTATGACAACTTCTGAAAACCACCACTCAAAAGTGCAGGATAATGTTATGGGGAAAAAAGGGGAAAAAGAACAGGCACATACTGTCATGTTAATGGAGTCGTTTTGTGAAGTAAGCAACATCTCAGACAGTATTTTGGTAAATGAGAGGAAAGGAATTGTGTGTTTATTAATGGAAAGCCAGTTCTGAGCAGTAGAAGATGTTAAGAGAGCAGACAAACGTGGGATGGATGTTTGAGTGGAAAACCAAGAAAGGGAGTTACCTTAGAAACAGGAACAGCGAGGTAGAACAGATACGTGGTAAAAGCTCTTCTGGATATTTAAATCTGCAAATTTTAGGAGTTTGGTTTTTAATAGTTCAAAAGCTTTGTGAAATAGATTTGGGAAATGCATCTTTTCATCAACTCGAACAATTCAAGAACCTTTCTTCTAAGAAAAAGTCCCAGTTTCTCTGTTCAGAATTTAAAATAGAAGGACAGTTCTGATAGAGGTAGGAGGCCTTTGTGCTGACTTCTGATCTGGGGTACCAATTTTTTTCTTTACTGTGCATGACTTTCACATCTGCCGCTGCACTCGAGGACTAAGTCTGGAGTTCTTTCTCTGTGTGCAGGGCCATTGTGCTTTAGTGTGTCACAGCTCAACTTGAGCTGTCAGCTGTGCCATAACTTCCAACAATAGTAATTTTATTAGTGACTGCTTTTGCTTGAACAGGAATTTGTGCATGACAAAAAAAAAAAAAAAAAAAGAAGCCATTTCCAAAAGCCATCAGAGCTCTCATGTGAAAACAAAAACTCTTTTCCCTTTAGGAAAGGATGAAATACGTTTAGTAACTTTGAAACTTCCTCAACATGTAGCTGTAAGAAGTTATGAAGAGTACGTGGTGCCAAATACATAAAACAATATTTCCTACCACAATGAGGATTTAAATATATTTAGTCTGCCTGGCCAGCAGTAGCAGGAGGTCATTATGAAGTGCTGCTTTGCCGTTTCTTTCTTGGGTAGCTTAGTATGAAACAATGTGCCAGCAGCATTACAGAGATGTGGTCTTGCTTAATTTCTTTTTCTGGTTTAATATGCCATCTCTACATGTTCGTGTAAATATCTGATGAGTTGTGATGCTTTTATAGTTTTTGTTTGGGGATTAAGCAGCTCTTAGATTTCCACTTCTTTCAATTTCACATTGCAAATGGACTGACATCAGTTGATATGGAGAACTTAATATGGAAATACTAGCACTGACTTAGGGATATGTCAGGGTTGGACTTGCACATCATTTTCAGTCTTAAGTAATAAAGTTAGTTCTATTCATGGAAGCGACAACTGTTGATTTGAATATTTTCGGTGGAAAAGGTGGCACAGTTGGCAGAATTTACATTCAGATGTGAAATTTTGAAGAGTTCAATGATGCTCGTTTTCAGGTGTTCACTTGTATCTGACAATGGTTTTTAGAGGGAAACTAAATGCGTGGATGCTTATTTGGATAGATTAATGTTTATGACTAGGGTTTTCTCTTTCCTTTATAGATGCCTGTGCGAAGACATGCAAACAAGAAATGAAAGGAGCGTAAGGAGACTCCCTAATATTATTTTAATTTGCCATAATCTCAAAGCAGCTTTTAAAGGCTTTTTTTACGCACTTTCTGAAAATAAATGCTTGAAGTTAGACGTGCCCTGTTCCAAGAAAAAGCAAATCTCAGCAGATTAACATTGTTAAATATGCGGTGTGTTAAACATACACTGCTTCAAATTTTATAGCTTATACACTATTGGTCTATCGGGCCCTTCCAGGAAAGCACTTACGAGCATGCCTAATGTTAAGCACATGAGCAGTGATCTCCAAGTCAGCAGTGTTGTTCGTGTGGGTAAGTGCTTTGCTGGATCAGCGCCTAAAGTCCTGTTAGGTGCTGAGCATCCTGATCCATATCCAGCAAAGCACTTAGGTCCACGCTTATCTTGAAGTGGAAGAACCGGTCTAACTAATATTTGTGCATTAGTGTTCACCATAAAATCTCTCTTGGCACAGTGACTCGCATGCTTAAAATTAAGCACCTGCCTAAGTATTTAGCAAGGTCAGGCCAACAGCATCCTTGAGCAAGTCTTAAATAATTACCTGGGTTTGTACAAATTTTCTTTTTTTGTACTCGTTGCTTTTTAACAGAGTATATTATTTTAGTGGCCATAATTACAAGTTTTAGAAGCTGCGTAGCAAAACATGTTGTATACAATTTTCTCCTTTCTTATTCAAAATGTAGCCAAATTTGGCAAGATGGCCTTTTTGGACTAGAAGTCCAATGTTGAGACTTAAAATCATCTGAAATGAAAAAAAAAGTTAACTCTATTTTGTGGGACTTTTACATGTATTTTTTTTTTCACCGAGTTTGATTTAAATGGTTTTATCCAACCCTGACTGATTACCTAGAACATGTCACCCAGCTCTGGTTGTGCAGACAGTCTGACTCTTGAAGTGCTAAAGCTTGAGGTAGGATGTATGTTCAGAAGGGCAGATGGAGAAGCTGTATTTTTATTTTACTTCTTTTTCTCTAAGGGATTGAATACTTAGAACTGTATAAAATAACGTGCATTTTGTCTTGAGACCTAAACCAAAATCTAGATAATCCTCCAGGTTAAAAAAAAAAGAGAGACCTATTTATTTATTATTTTTTTAATCATGTAAGAAATACTTTCTGTGGGGTGAACTTCAACCAAAATGTCAACTTGAGTCTACATAAAACATGCAGAAGATGGATGCTAATGAGATCCTTAAGTGATCTGTGTCAGATGCAGTCTGATATTTTTAGCTTAAATACCTTTTTATCAAACTACCATTGATATCTAACTCTTGGCTACAAAAGTAATAATTGACGGGATTTTAAGTATAATGAGTGTGTACGTGTGTAAATTTTAACTGTGCCCCAAGTTCAGACACCTACAGCAAATGGCCAAAATGTTCTGTAAAGCTTGAATGTATTTAAAGCATTCTAGATAACAAGTAAAAAAAAAAATTACTTCCACTCTGTCAAATTCTGCCTAATTTAAAGTCAAACAAGAGCTCCACGAAGAGTTTATTAGGACATTGATGAAAACTAAATTCCAAGACAAAGAGGCAATAGCTTATTCAACTTTCTTTTGAACTGATTCTGATCAACTCTCTTTCAGAATATGAAGATCTTGAACTGTTAATCATTTAGAAATCATGTATGAAAGGAAATGTAATCTGAATGCTTATTTTAGAAATTTGCACTGAATCATTTTTGTTACTTTTATGCTTGTCTGGTTAAGCAATGTGCATTGTCCTTTTTCAAGGAAAAAATATTTATTTTAACATGGTTTTCTAGGCATTACTGCAAGAATATTATATGGGTCCAAGATAAAATTTCTATTTTTCTAGCTTACATTTAAAAAAATGCTTCATGTATTAATAAGATTATATATTTCAATAAAGTGTGGTTCCATTTTTTAGTAAGATTTTATTTTTAATTCATGTACAAGAAAGAAATAAATACTTTTGGAATGATTTGTTAATTATGACTTCATTAATTTCAGAGAGAAATTAAAAAAATGCAGTGCAATCAGACTACTACTACTGGCAGCCTCCACAAGGTAGTCAGTAATTCGTAGACTGAGTTGAAGGAAATAATGAATCCTGAGATAGATACGAGTCTAAAAGTTGATTCAGACAGATTCAGTGAAGCAATTAGGCGAATCCTTGAGAACCTTACTGTACAGATCATAGAATCACAGAATGTCCTGAGTTGGAAGGGACCCACAAGGGTCATTGAGTCCAGCTCCTGTCCCTGCACAGGACAACCCCACAGTCCACACCATGTGTCTGAGGGTGTTGTCCAGTCTCTTCTTGAACACTGTCAGGTTTGGGGCCGTGACACCTCCCTGGGGAGCCTGTTCCAGTGTCCACCACCCTCTGGGGGAAGAACCTTTTCCTAATGTCCAACCTGAACCTCCCCTGGCACATCTTCCTGCCATTCCCTCGGGTTCTGTCACTGGTCACTAAAGAGAAGAGCTCAGCGCCTGCCCCTCCTCCTCCCCTTGTGAGGAAGCTGCAGCCCCATGAGGTCTCCCCTCAGTCTCCTCCAGGCTGAACACACCAAGTGACTTTAGCCACTCCCCATATGGCTTCCTCCCCAAATTCTTCACCAACTTTGTGGCCCTACTCTGGACTCTCCAATAGCTTTATATTCTCTACTGAAAACCAAATCCGTCTACATAAGAGTTCTTGGCCTAAGTACTCTGGATATTTTGATTTTTATGAACATGGCAGTGAATCTCTAGTGGGATAAGGAAAGGGGAGGTGAAGAGAGGGATGTGATATTCATGTTGTTTTTTATTTGACATTCTTTTATTTGACATATAGGTGCTCCATCACAGACTTTCACAGAATGGATAGACAATTCTTTTCCATGGTTTGGTTTTGGGGTTTTTGTTTTGTTTTGTTTTGGGGGGGGGGTGGTGGTGGTTTTTTTGTTGTTGTTGTTTTTTGTAGCAGACAATTAATCAAACACAAGGGAAAAGCTTTTCCTCTGCCAAAACATCCTGGTATCACCATGATACTGTGCTAAGTGCTGATATGAGGCTCCGAGGCTGTTAGGAGAGTTATTGCCATTTCATTTGTAAAATCCAGAAAGCAAGGGCAAATCAAAGGTGGTGTTTTGTTTTTTTAGTCAAGTTGGTGTATTGGTATTAATCAGAACCAAGTAAGAAAATCAGTAAGATTTGTACAATTTCATAAACCCATCACTCACCAGCACTTACTTGTGAAAACAGAATTACCAGTGCTGAGGATAAAGCAATACAGCAGCTCCTATTTAAATATGAAACAGCATTTACGCTGCCTAGCTCCAATTTGCAAATAAGGCAAAGACTGAAGAAAATGGCACAATGCTTTACATCTTTAAAGAACCGCCGTAGCTCAAGTGTCTTAAGCTTTGCTCTGTAGTACCCGCTGTGTGCACAACTGTTACATTTCTTGGAGTCTGTCACATTGAAAATTGCCTAAATTTTTCCAAAGCTCCCTTTTAAAATGCATTTGGTACCCTGAGATAGTAGCCAAGTGAGCAATGTTATCACAGGTAAAACAGGTTAAAAAATATTTTAACGGCCCACCAGTGTGTCTCATCAATTTTAAAAAAGGGAAGCTAAAAGAAAAGTGAAAATCTGTGCTTTTAAATCTGGCTTCAGATTTGGGGTTATGTTAATTGTTGTGTTCACCCTTTGTTTTTTCACCCTGAGGGCCTGATTTGGTTTCAAAAGATGCTCACCTGGTACAGCCCCACCTCCCCTTGACTCATGCCAACCAAGCAAACTGTTTCAGAATGGGAACCCACGTGAAGATTGCCAAAAATCAAAGTTTTCTGTAGCCCTACGAATGAGTGAAGCTGGTCCTGGCTGTGAATGGAACCACCAGCACCTTCCCGGTGCAGTTGGCATTGCTGGAGGTTCTTCATACGCTGTTCAAACTTGATATAGTAGGGGTGAAAGTGAAAAATAGCTGATATACCTTCTGATCTTGTAGTCAGTCATATTTCAGAGCAACTGAGCAGAAGGTTTACAGAGGCTGATAGCTGAGGATAACTGAAGCTTCCTTGAAGGAGGTCATTAAGGAGTCACTCCGCCTCATTTTATCCACCTGAAATTTAGGTCTCTACTCACCTCTACACATCTTCTCTGTTATTAGTATAGAGCATCCTGAAGAAAAGGTGAGCTTTGTATTCTAGGAAGAATCCACTGGAGCTGGGGCCTTCTCCCATGCAAAATAAGATCAGCCCAGACATTGTGTGTGCCTACATATGTAATTTGTAGATGGCTGTCTTCAATATGGCTATAGTGCCTTCAAGATTTGGAGGCAATCCTGTATTTGAATTTAGCCTCCAGGCTAGACAGGGTAGGTCAGCTTCTTAAGATCTCTTTAGCTTTCCATTAAGTATTGTTTCTCTCTCTCTTTCCTCTCTCTCCTCATTTTATAAATATATAATAAACTTATTTTTTACCCTGTTCTGTTGGGAGAACTCCTCTCTACCTTACAGGTTATATTCTGCAGTGTTACCATATAGTTTTCTCTTACAGCCCACTAAAACAATCCCTGAAATTTTGCCCTATTACTCCCTCCCCCCAAATTACTGTTCTGTGTTTGAAAGGGCAAAATTTGTTTGTAATAATTTTGCACTCCACTCTCTGATGTCTGAAACATTCCCGTCAGCCTGCAAGGAAGCACTGAGGAATGGGGTGAAACTATCTGCATTAGCTGCAAGCGGGGAAGGTAGGTAAGTTGATCTGGGCCTCTCCCCTTCCTTTCCAGATGTACTCTTGTGACTGATTTTAAAGGACTTTTAGCCCCTTAATTTCCAGTTATTGTTTCTCAGCTGTTAACTGCCCCCTGCCCCTTTGGCTGCGATGCCGAGGCTTATTGTGCGAGGCACATTCAGGCTTTCAGTGTGAATTAAAACAGCAACCAACAGCCAGAGGGTCGTAACTGTTTAAGCTGTTAAGGCTCAACTGAAAGAGTATATCCAAGTGTACTTCAACTCTCTGTCCCTCGGCCTTCAACCTATAAACTGTGAATTATGTCTCCCTGCCTCATCACAGTAAGTTGTGACAGTTACTAGCTCGCTGGATTACAGTTTAAATAAAAATACATTTAAAACTGAATCCGGTGAACTCGACCTGAACTTCTTTGAATTCCCACGTGCCTACCGCAAGCAGGAACACCTCCTTGGAGACCAGAGCTACACAGAGACACTGATTTGTTCCGATTTCAGGAAAAGCAATGTGGGATTACCACTTAGTTCGTAACATGGTGTGAGGCAGACAACCTGCTGCAGAGTAACTGCGCCCTGACCCAGGCTCCCAAATATTGATGGAGGGAAGTTTTTCTCTAGATCCAGGTCATGAGTTGTTGGTTTAGGCTGGGCTCTGTGGAATGGAAGCTTTATGGAGGGCTTCATGTTGCCATTCTTTCACACAAACCGAAGTTCCTATGCTTTCTGTGCTGCTTTGGTATGATTTTGGCCTTAGTAAGTACAAATTGTAACTTCTGTCCTTCCTGTAGTCTGGTTATACCGTAAGACTAGCAAAAGAAAAACAAACCAAAAAACAAACCAAAACATGTTTGTGGGGTTTTAGTAGGATCATTGCTCGCGGGATTACTTATTGAATGACAAGTTATTTGGGCAACCTGCAAGATCTATGAAGACAAGGAGAGATTCCCCATGCACACTCCTCCCAGGCAGGACAGGATTTTGACCTTTGCAAGTGCTCCACACCCAGCGCAGGCATCAGCACGTGCTCTGCTCCAGCTCTGAGTAGAGAGAGCAGGGGCAGAACTGGAATGAGATTGAAATAAGGAAATAAGTTTGAATGTGGTGGGGAAATCCAGAAGAGAGAGAGACGTGATCATCCCACTCTGCTCAGCATTTGTCAGGATGCACCTGGAGAACTCTGTCCGCACAATTCAAGAAAGATGTGGACAGACTGGAGAGGCTCCCAACAAGGGCCACAAAGATGATTGAAAGGCTTTGAAAGATTGAAAGAACCCGACCTATTAAGAAAGACTGAAGGAGTTAGGTCTTTTCTTCCCGGAGAACAGAAGGCTCAGAGGAGGACCTCATCACAGTGTTCCAGTGGTTAAATGGCAGCTACAAAGAGAAATGAGTCTCTCTCTTCATGAGGAGTCACATGGAGAAGACAAGGGGGCAACAGGTATCAGTTGCACCAGGAGAGGTTTTATCTTGACATACGAAAGAAATTTTTTACAGTAGGAACCTTCATTAACTGGAAAAAGTTCTCCAGGGATGTGGCAGAGCTTCAAGATGTGATTGGACAGGGTGCTAGACAATCTTGTCTAGGCTTCCTTTCCCACAAAGGTTGGACTAGATGATCTTTTGAGGTTCCTTCCAAGCTGGGCTGTTCTATAATTCTATGAAATCCATAATGGATGTGCTGCCACAAAACTGCAGCGAGTGTACTATGTCCTTTTTTCCTAGCCAGTTGGTTAGAGTGCAGTTTTGGCAGAGGGGAGACCTTCAGGGAGGATTTTCTGCTGTGTTTTTTATTTCCAAGGCAAGTTGTCCCTGTGTGCATGTGTCAGGCTTGAAGAGATTGACATTTGCCTTCCAGGGCTGCTGCTTAGTAACCAGCAGCATGGGCCAAATGATCTCCTACAGGGATCAGACTATTTTTCTTGAAGAATTGAAACAAGAAATAAAGGAGCAGAGGTAGGAAGTGCAGAGAGGACAGCTTGGACATCACAGAGGAGCAAAGAGGACCATGGTTCAGCACTTTTCCATCCTCTCATTTTGTCTGAGAGTTGTGCAGTAAATGTTCTTTACTTGTGCCAGTGGTATGTGAAAACCACTACGTAGCAGGCAACTACTAAAAAGCAGTAACTCATTTGAATGGACATGCTACTCCATGGCAAGAAGAAAACATTACTGGACCTTTTTAAGAGAAAACCACCACAGAAATGAATTTGTCAGCAGCACTTACAAGGATCAGAGAGACTCTGGGTCCAGAGTTTTCCAGAGCCTTTTTCAGCAGTTCTTTATAGAAGACTGTTTATATTTACAGTGTACAAAAAAAGGCCTACTTGGCTTTGAAGACCACTGAGAGATGAGGTATCTGTCCCGGAGGACTTGCAGAATAACTACCAACAGTGACATTCTCAGATGTCCTCAGACTTGTGTCCATGTGTTCTGCTCTATGTGTGAGTATTTTCAACTATGCCAAAGTGTAACCACACAAATCCTGTTGGGCAGAATGGGAGTTGTGTAGCTAAATTCTGCCCTGGGGTTTGGAAGCCTTGAATTTAAAAGAACAGTGAGTACTAACATGCTAATGTTTATAGGCTGGCAGAGCCTAAGCCGTTATGCTCACATGAGTGAAGGGAAGGGCTTGGGGAGGAACAGGTAGGTCCAGTAGGTCAACACCTGGTTGCACACCTGGTATCAACAGGAATCGGGCATTTACAACCATGGGACCCACTCTGAGGATTGAGGTCTGCTAGGGAGAGGTGGGATCCACCTGGCAAAGTGAAGCAAAAGTATCTTTGCCAATAGGCTGACTGACACCTCCCTAGGAAGGACAAAGGAGGGAGATGGTGATGATGACTCAGTTAAGTTAGGTAGCTGTGTACAAGGTCAAAATAAAAGGCTACAGCATGTTGAATGAAAGAAAGACTTCATAAATGCTAAAGCAGGGCAAAGGGACACTTGCCTCAAGTATAACAGTCAGTCTGGGAAACAGGCAGGAGAAATGGAGCTCTGCATGCAGCCACAACACTACAACACCGTGGGAATAACAGACATACTGGGGCAGTTTGCTCAAGTGGAGAGTTGTGATGGACTGACACAGGCTCAGGAAAGAAGAAGGGAAGATGAAGAGAGGGGCTATTGTCTACCTGAAGGAGCAGTTTTGATGTACGGAGCTCCTCTACAGGGCCAACAACAGCCTGATTGAGGGCTTGTGGAATGGCACCAGAAGAGAAGACAGTGAGAGTGACATCATGGTGCAATTGTGTCGCAGACCAGGGTGAGGAAGTGTATGAAATCTTTGAACAGTTTGAGGAAGTCTCTGAACCAGAGGCCCTGGTTCTGACAGGGAATTTTAGCCTACCTAACATCTGCTGGAAGGGCAACTCAGCTGGTCACAAGCAGTCAAGAAGATTTCTGTATGGTGTCAGAGATAATTCCTTTGCTCAGGCAGCTGGACACACCAACCAGGAGTGATGCTTAGCTGGATATGTTATTCTCTAACAAGGAAGAACTGTTTGGGGATGTGATAATGGCAGCCTTAGCTATAATGGCCATGAAACAATGGAGTTTAAGATCCTGATGGGAACGAGGAAGGAGAGCAGCAGAATGCAGACCCTGGACTTCAGGTGAGCAGGATTCAGCTTAGTCAAGGAACTGGTAGATGGGATCCCATGGTGGCTGCTCTGGAGGGGAAACGACCTCATAAAAGCTGGCATGTCTGTAAAGACACCATCCTCCAAGCACAAGAACAGGTTATCCCAAAATTCATGAAAACAAGCAGACCAGGAGACCAGCTTGGTAAAGCAGAGGACTCACAGTAGAGGTCCATTGCAAAATGGCAGCATACAGGAGGTGGAAGCACAGCCAGGAATTTAGAGACATTTCCCAGGCGTGAAGGGATGGTATCAGGAAACCTGAAGCACAACTGGAGCTGAGGTTTGCAAGGGACACGAAGGACAACATGAAGGGCTTCTACATTAGTCATAATAGGCTGAAAAAGAAATATATAGGGCAGGAGACATATTGACAGTGGGCGCCTACAGGGCTGAGGTGCTCAACGCTTCCTTTTCCTTCAGTCTTTGCCAAAAAGGTGTCCTAGACCTCTGTGTGCATTAAAAGGGTTCAAGGAGAATGACCAGCAGTGAAGGACTGAGTCAGGGACTACCTGAGTGAATTCAACCTGTACAAGTCCATGGGACTGACAGGCTGTATCCAAGGCTGATGAGGGTTCAGGCCGACACCCTTGCTAGGTTGCTGTCTATCATTTTTGAAAGATTGTGGAGACTGAGAGAGGTCTCTGATGACTAGAGAAAGGTGAACGTTACACCCATCTGCAAAAAAAAGCCAAAAGAGTGATCTAGGGAACTAAAGGACAGTTGGCCTCACTACAGTCCCTGAGAAAAGCATGGAACAAGTCCTTTTGGAACACATTTTCAGGCAGATGAAGGAAAAGGTAGATCGCACCTGACCTACTTGATAGGTTTCTATGATAAAATGAATGGATTTTTGGTTGAGGCAAGAGCAGTGGATGTTATTTGCACTGATTTTAGTAAGGCTTTTGGCACATTTTCCTGTAGTATTCTTGTACGCAGCTTTGGACATTATGGTCTGGATGGGTGGGCCAACCAAGTGGGTGAAAGCCTGGTTGGATGGCCAAGCTCGAAGGGCCATGATTACTGGTCAGAGCCTACCAGGACACATGGGACTAGTGGGGTATCGTAGGTCTATCCTGGAATCTGTCCTGTTTAACGGCTTTATCAGTGACCTGGATGAGGTCAGGAGTGTGTTCTCATCAAGTTTGCAGAAAATGAAATAAACGAGACAGGAGGAAGGATCAGGAGGGAGGCATCTTAATCAACATGTGATGCCTTCCCTGGGGGACCAGGAAAAGAATTAAAACCAGAACCTGCAACAAGGGTTGGTGAGTAGGTAGGAAAAGTGAGCAGGGAGCTGCAGAAGATAGGGACACAAGGGTTTGTGTGCTGAAGCCAATGTCATCAACATTGGCTTCCAGCCTGAGACCTATGGGTGGCAGTAGGCACAATTTCCCAGTGAGGCTCCTTGGGCTGTGCAGCTGGGGTAGGGTCTCCTCATGCTTGGTGGATGCAGCCAGGTGCCAACAAATGCTTCTGCTCTGCATCTCTAGGAGCAGCAGATCCTGGAGACCTGCACCCAGCTGGACCCAAACCAGCATCTGTGGGTTTTATTCCCAGCTCACAAAGGTAAAGGTGACCCGACTGACCAGAGGAGGAGCTTGAAATCCCACACTCATATTTGAATGGTCTGGGTTCAGTTCTTGGTTTGCTCCAAAAGTCTACTGAGACCTGAGGTGATACATGTACCTTTTTTTTGGCTCATGGAGAGAAGGAAGGATAGAAATCTCTGATTTTTCCCCATCAGTGCTTTTGTGATTTCTTGTATTTTTAATGCAAGCTCCTTGAGGGGACGCCCACTTCCTCAGCCGTGTCCATGCAGCTCTTCACTTACAGGAGTCCTGATCTTCAGTTGTCCCTCTGTAACCTCAGTTGTAAGAACTTTGCCTTAGTGAAGGCTACAGGATTTTCCCATCTAAAATACCTATTAAACAAATAAATTCTCCCTGAATGGCACAAAGTGCTTTTTGATCTTGCCTAGAAAGCCATTTCACCGCATGCTTAGTTTTCGATGTGCACCACTGTACTTCTTTAGAGCCCTTGCTGTAAAACATCTGTGTTCACTGGTGAATATTTGATTGAAACATTTTAAAAATACATAATTTTTTAAGATTTTCTCTTCCTTAGGCCTCTGGTTCCTGTTGATTTCAAGTGGGCACAAGTGCAGCCCTTTGCTTGTGCTCCCTGGCTGCTGGCTTTGGGCTGGTGTGGGTCTCTGACACCTGGGGGAGTCGTATCGAGGTGATGACCAAGGGCAGAGAAGAGTTACACAAAAGACGGCTGAATAAAGCCTGTAACAAACCAAAAATAACTGGGGGGAGGCCAAGACGGCGGGAAGGTGAGTTGTGCTGCACGAGGCTCTAGTCCAGTGCCGTATCCTGCATTACAACGATGGAGCCACAGGGGACAAGCGAAAGGTCCCCATCCCTATATCATGTGGCACATGGTTCTCACCAGGCAAAGGATTCCCCAGCTCCCTGCTCCAAGGACAGCCCACGGACAGCGTGGCTAGAAGGTTGATGTTTAATAAACTGTGATCCACCATGGCTCTTTGGTCCTGCTGCACTTGTGGTGGCTACTTAAACCAATTCCTAAATAAACAATGCAAATAGTAAAGACATAGTAGCACCCTGGTTTAACCAGGCTGGAGGTGAAGATAGGGTTGAACACATTTATTTCTGTTTTAAAGGACTACTCAAAACCTCATTTTCAAGGATGAGTTAAGTAACCTCATTGTCATGTCATGATTGCATTCTGAAGTTACACAGCTCCATGATCTATGAACTCAAATCACATAGTTAAATACCCCACGTTCCCCCTCCTTGGTCCCCTCCCTCACCCCGCTTTGCTCTTGAAATACATTATATTTCTTTGACAGTCCACTGAGAACAATGTCTGCTTTTGTGACAGCGACATTGCCAGTGGTGTAAAAGTCTTTGCATCTGTCAGGTTTCCCCATGTGAAACATAATTGCTTAATTTCCATTTGAAAGTACATCCCTGACATTAGAACAACGTAGACACACCAAGGATAACAATGATTTCCTGACACCTACAATGGGGCATAATGCAGTAATAAATATGTGTGCAAAATGAATGCTCTGCACACAGAGGGAGCAAGTCTGAATTTACAGCTGCGAATGAAGTGTTCCTTAGGAAAAAAAAAAAAAAAAAAAGAAAGAAACCAACAGATTAGCATCAGTGCGAGTCTATGTCAACCAGATGGCTTGCTATGGAAAAAGAGCTTCCCTGCTTTATTTCAGTAACCCTGGATAGCAGGCTGAATGTCTGCGATGAGAAGAGAAATGATCTCATTCAGTTGTTTTTTGGCGTTTTTTGTTTGGTTGGTTCTGGGTTTTGCTTTGTTTTGTTTTGTTGGAGTTTTTTGTGTGTGTGTTTTTGTTGTTTTTGTTTTGTTTTGTTTTTTTCTTCTTGCATAACATCCAGCTTGAGCCAGAGCAGAGTAAAAGCTCTGAAAAAAACACAGAAGTTGTCCCCTGACAGTGGCATGTGATGGACCAGGAGAGCTCACAGACATGGGTTCAAGCCTGCAGAAAGCCCAATGGGGGGCACCACCAGCTGGGAGGAGGCGGCCCCCAGGGGAGCTGCCACTGGTTCTAGCAGGGCATCCACGCTGCACATTGAAAGGATGATGTGCTTTTTCCTCTGAATTCTGCCTCCCTTGCCTGGACCCTAGAATGTTTGGAGCGGAGGTCATCTCCCCAGGCTCGAGTTCCGAACATCCTTAGATGCTGATGTGATGCCGGTCATGGCCAGACACATTGGTCCTAACCTGCCAATGGGCTTGGCAATGGAGTACATAGACAGTTCATGCAGAGGCAGCTACACGGGGCTACTGTCTGTTCCAGGTCACCTCATTTTAGGCATTTTACTGAATACTTTGTTAGGAGCAGTTTCCTCTAGAGTCACTGGAGACAGAAACGTGTCTCCATTTGAGTGCTGACAAAGGGTCTGGTGGTGTCTCTCTCTACAGACTATGGGAAAAAATCCTAGTGTAATAAGACTCTCAGCTTGGCCTGAGGTTAAATGAGATGAGTCTAGGCTTAGATACCTATATTCAGGGCACTGACTGCTCTCCTTCGCTGGAGCAGGTCAGGTCATCCTCACTAGCAGGCTATCTGAATTGCACACCGCTTCTCCCTGGAGGCACTGCAGTTTGACAGCTACGTAAGGGACCTGTAACTAGCAGTTTGAAGAAAGCCAAGCATACTTCTCTTTACAGAATTTTGAGACCCAATACTAGATTTATAGCAATGGCTTGCCACTAAAGTATCATTTCAAGAAAACTCTTGTACGATGGGTCCTAGGTCAGTCATCTTTTTTTGGATAATGTACTTCACACAGCAGGCAATTTGGCTTGGAGTTTCTAGATTCCACTGAGAACTAAGTGCATTTAAGTGACACCGTGATGAGAGTCATCCTACAGAGAGGTTGTAAAAGTAATCAGAGTGATTTGACCTCTCTTATCTGCATCAAATGATGAGATGTGACTGTGCACCAAGAAAAAGGAGATGAGAGTCCTCCTCACAGGAGAAGGTGTGATGCCATTTGTCAAGACCTGCTTGATGCCATTTGTCAAGACCTGCTTCAAGGCTAGGGCACAATTCACAGGGCAAGAGCTGAATAGTTATTTTTCATTTTTTTCTTTGTTTAAATTCTGTGCCCAGTAGAAATTCCTCACAGTAAGAAGGGAGGAGGATGTTTAACTTTGATTTGGTCTGTACTAGAATTAATGTGTGTGGAATATTGAGTCCCTGGTTCTTTGCTTGTCTTTGGCAGTGAATGAATGTCTGTCATTGCAAATGTCTACAAAATTACTATTTTAATGACCTGTTTGCTTCAATTAAGGCCTGGCTATTATCTTTCCAAGAGGCAGAGGATTGGGGAGGGGGAGATGGAGCAGGAGAAAAAAGCTGATCACTAGGACGTGTGAGTAGAACATTTAAGGGGCCAGCTGAAACCGAGAGTGGATTTGGAAAGGCTGTGTGATGAATCTGTGACATTGCAATATTTCAATCATCACATTTCAGATTCTGGTTCATGCATCATTTGCTATGAAAGTTTTGAGATTTTAATCAGTGTTTCAAGAGTAAATTGATACAGCCTAATCATTTAAAATCTCTGGCACAAGACCAAAGTGTATTATGTTAAGTGTATGTTATGTATTATAAAAGCTGCTTGCTGAAAATTAATTAAGTATTCCCGTGCTAGATAATGTTTCTCCATTCCCCAGAGCCCATCCCTTTGCGTGCGAGTGTTTTCCCAAGTGCAATGCAGATGCCAGAGAAAAGGTGAATATATAACATATGTAAAAGACTGGCTCGGTTAGACACAGCACAGTATCAAGTCTGCTAACTTCCCTGGCTAGATTTGTCTGCATGATGTGTAGGAGGAAAACTGCTGGGTACAAAAAAAAAAAAAGAAAAAAAAAAATCCATAGAAGCGAAATATAAGAAAGCCTGTGCCGTGACTCTAATTCATGTAAAAAAAATTGGAAATGTGTTTGCATTTCTCCTGATGACTTATGTGGACTTGGCAGGACAAGCAACCCAAGTAAATGACACAGTTAGCAGCCAGTGAGTCTAGGTAATGAATGTGCCATCATACCATGTATTCAAAAGCTCAGTAAATTCCCATATTATGCTTGTCCTTTATTTTGTATCTGTGGCAATACTGATAAAAGGAACATCTTCAGAGATGAGGGGCTGAGCACACCTTTAATTTGCCAAAACCCAACATTGAGTTGCCACCAGCATTATTTATGCTTGGTGCTGACATTTCTGATATAAACTGTTTCCATCTGGAGGAGCTGGTTCTTCAGGGGGACTTGGGCCTCTTTCACAAAGAGGGGTTGTTTTTGGAGGTTCTCCTAACTACCTAGTGCACAGGCAATCAGTTCAAATACTTTTGACCTGAGTTCAAATAACCCTGCTTCCTGATTTACAACTCTGTGTGAGGGCTCCTCAAGTGGATCTCCCCACCATCAGGATATTCTGCCCAGCATCCTGGTTGAAGCTGTCCTGACTCATTGGTGGTTTTTGGTCATCCTCAATGTCAGGCACAAGAAGATGTGTTCACTGCCCACAGTGGGAGCTCACTTCTTTCAGCTCCAATCTCGAGTCCTGCTCATCACACGTTTACTTTCTCTTACCTGCACAGCTACCGTTTTTAGAAATTGGAACAACATCAACACCCCGACCATATGTCCATATTTTCACCCTCTCGTAAGATGTCAGTACAAGTCTGTTAGTCTGAACTGGATCCACCAAAGATCTGAAGCTTGTTTGTACACATCCCAGGTAAGAGCCCCCACTCACTATTGCTTAAGACCCTCAGCCACAAAGTGAGGAGAGAGACAGCATTTCTTTCAATGGCTTTGGTTAGGACACCTGACCTCCCGATCTGACTTTCTTTCTTTGCCTCTTGGCTTTTCTTAAAGCCCCAAGGCAATGGAAGGAAAGCATTTGTTTGGGGTCACTTCAAATACTTCAGTCAGCCAGAATTAATTGCTTCATTCTGCTGAATATTGGAATTTTTTTCTTTCTGTTTCAGTTCAATGCATAGTCTCCTCCCCAAATGGAAAATCAATAATTCTCAGTGGCCTTAATTAGAGCATGCACATTACCAGGCCTTTTAAGATCAGACATGGTCCATAAGATGGAGGAGGGAGATAGCTGGAAGGAGTTTGTCCTGCTCTCCTGAAGAGAGAACATCCCAAGGCACTCAAGTGACTCTGTTCTGCTCAGAAGGCTTGTAGTCCCTTGCCTCCATGCTGGGCCTGGTTTGATTAAAACCATCACGGAAGGGTCAAGAGTACATATGCTGGGTGCACAGGTACCACATCTCATTTACTGAGCAGGGAAATGCCACATCTGGCTTCCCACTCGGGGCCTTGTCATTCTGCAGTCCTACATCTGCAACTCCACTCTGTAGTACTCCCTGACCTCTCTTTCAAAGGGCAGCTTGCTGGCTCCGTCTGCCAGCAGCTTGCTTGTCACCTGGTGGCTACAGAACAGCTGAAGGGTGTCCAGTTAGTGTGTCCCCTGCTCCCAAAAGATTCCTCCTGCAGTCTAACGCTGCAGCCTTTGCCCTGTCACCTGACAATCTGATGAGCTATCTTTGATCACTGGAGAAGGAACTTGGGTGTCCTATGGGAGAGATTTCATGCTCATGATCACAAGTGATTTAACACTGCAAGGAGATGCAGCTTAGTTGCTCACTCTTATAAAAAGCATAAATAATCTAAGCATTTAATCACTAATTCTCTGTTCATAGTGTCACTTTCTGGTAGGACAATTAGCAGGAAATAGAAATGGGGTATCCAATAAGGTAAAATACCCCCAAGATTCAAAACTGATGTCCTTCTTCAGTCCTGAGGTTGAAAGTTCTTCAGGAAGAAGTGAATGCTTCAGTGACTATGAAACCTCCATCTTCTCCCCTTGTGTCATTTGGACACAGACAATATTCCTCCAAGGATGAGAGGCCAGGCTATTTTTCATAGATCGTGGAAGAACTTGAAGAACCTCCTTGGAATGTCCTTCAAAAGTATTGCAGTCTTAACACCAGATGCCAGAAGACACAAATGCTTGTGCTTCATTTAACATATACGTGAAATGGCACAACCAGGCATAAAACCTAACAAAGAGCTGGAAGTTTTTGGCTGCTAGAGTGGAATGTCTCCTTCCTAAAGCTCAGAGTCTATTGCTTCCATCCTGTCGCTCACTGTTTATTCGTCATACAGCTGTGGCCACCCAACCACACCTGGTCCTATTTGCTGTTCCTTTCCAGAGGGAGCATGTGAGGTGTGACAAAAATAAGTAGACATGAAGAATCCAAACAAATGAGCAAATTGTCTGTGCTGGGCCAGATGGGACATCTCAGAAAGCCTCTTTCCAAACTCCTTTCTCCCCTGTCCCATTGAGCTGGTCCATAATATGGGAATTGCTATGATCAACTGTAACGCTCTTGACAGGTCTCTTGCTTCTCCAGCCCCATCAAAGCCCATAAGCCCTCCCGCAATGGTCCTGTTCTTCTCTTAGCTCATCTCTGCATCCCCCAGAAGCATGAAGGGATGAGATGACATTGGGACTTTCCTTCTGTCCCCTATTCTCTATATCCTTCACCTGGGCAAGGTAAATGCCTTGTGCAGGCCATGACATCTATGAGGGTACATCTGTGTGACCTGTTGTGGCCTGGGACAGCTGGCTCTGCACACCACTGCTGGGGCACACAAGTCTGGAAGTTGTGTGAATGTGGTTAACACAGCCTGCTAAACCAGGACATAATAACAACCACAGCTCAGCAAAGCCTTCACTTGGTTTCCAGTCAGGGAGAGCAGAAGTGGTCTTGTGGAGACAGGACAGTGTGAGTTAATGCTTGCCAGCTCTGCAGGAGCCATGCGCACTTTTGTGCTCTTACATCTCCCAGGAATGGGCCTGAGACTGCTTGTGGGACCTTTTCTATGGATGACCTAACAGAAAGGAAAGGACCGTGGAGACTGAGAGCCCCAGCTTTCTCTTGTTCATGTCCTGACCTTTGCCAAGTCATGTTGTCTTTCTGTGTCTGCTTTCTCTTGAGAGAAATCAAATGGTGCTTTTGCAGTTTGGTGAGGCATCTGGTGCTCCTACAATGAAGGGGCTAAATTGTGTCAAGGAGTAACCAAGCTACCATAAGCTGTTTATAGGATATGACTCTGGGAATGCCTGCAGCAGAAAAGGGAGAAATCCCAGGCAGAATATTCAGGTGGGTCTGTGCAGACATCAAGGAGGGGCAGAGACCATCACCAGGAGAATCAAACAGGTGTCAGGGCCAGAAATCACAGCTTTACTCAATTCTGTAAATTTATAGTTTCCCATTTTTTTCTTCCCTGTTTGCAGACCCTTGTAAATTTTTCTAAGGGCAGGATACATTGCCGTTCAGTGAATTTTAGTCCACTAACAAAAGGCATTCCTGGTCTCCACAGGTCACAGAGACCCCAGGCTGAAAATATCTGCTATAGCTGTAAGTAATAACTCTTAGGTACTTGCTGTTCCAGACCTTAAAGGACAACACAGTCTTGGTTTCTTAGCCAAAGTATTACATGGGCCACCTACTACTGGATCCCTGGCTCCCCATGCTTAACTTTGTGCTGCGCTTCACTCGTGAATGAAATCAAGCATAGGGAGCCAAAGTCCTTGGTCAATGTTACCTCTGAATTTTCTGTATAGCAGAGAATTTGAATTATGGCTCCAGACCCAGCTTGTAGATACCTGGCCTCATCCTGTATATTTTTTATTAAAATAGCCTCTCAGTGAATGGCATATGAGCAAACCAAAGTTTGGGGGCTCTTTCCTCTTTTAAAGGGCAGTCACTGTGTCATGACATTATATCTCATCATCATCTTTATATTAGCAGCCAAAGAGAAAGGCTCTAGACTGTATTTGATTTTTAAAAAGTAAGTAATAAAACTTCATCTTTTTTTCATTTTGGGACTCAATAGCAAAAGCACCGAACACTTCTGTTTACCTTTTTTATTACAAAATATTGGCATTCTTAAAGTCTGGACTTAAAACTCATCTTTTTTTTCATTAAAGTGCTCAATATCAGGATTTCTGCAATTTATTGTTCCTCATTTTCCGTGTATTATGACAAAACACTAAGCCTAGGATGTCCGTTGCCATTACTAAAGCGCTGCATCCTTGTCTGATTGGAAAGCCACTCTTCATTGTTCCCTTTTGTACACTCTCCATTAAGCCAACTGGCTTCAGCTGCTGGCAGATAACAAGTGAGAACAAAAAGAAGTGTTAAAAAAAAGTGCCAGGAAAATCTCCAAGCAGTCCTCAATGTGAAGAGATCTAACTTGTTAGCCACCCCAGGAGAAAACTCCAGCCAGCTTGGGAAGCCCCCTTCTTAGATGCCTGTGCTGTCCCATGAGACTCGCTTGTTCTCCTGGGCAGAGCTGGTGCATTGCGTTCATCTCTGTCTGACAGAGCTACCGCTTCACTTCTGACTTCTTTTACCATCTGCCACATCGCAAATTCAACAGGTCACGTAGCAAAAGCAGCAAAACCAAAATCTTCGGAGCAAAAGTGTGCTATAATTTGCTTATGGGAGACAGAGGCAGACAGAGACAGGCAGGGTGGAGCATAACTAGGCACAGAAAATGCATGTGAGATGGCTTGAAGGAACATATCAGACCAAAGGAGTGCAAAGTCCTGGCAATCATTCCCTCCTGCTTTGCAACTGTCACCCAGCAGACCAGCGGTGAGGATGATGGGCTGAAGGAGTAGCATTGTAGAAGCACAGGGTGTCTGCATTTTTATATCCATTTTAGTTCCTTGGAGCTGTACTGACTCATCTAACTTCATTTCTCCATGAAGCCAATAGCAATTTTACAATGGCCCTAGGAGATTCCAAACTCCCCCAAAACACTCTTGAAAACTCAGTGATGAAGGTGATTTGTGAAGTGAGGCTCCTGCAGGGCAAATGGCAGTTGGAGGGGCAGGTGATTTGACATCAGCAGGACTGGTTGACAAAACAGCTTGGGAGGTGATGGCTTGTTCTACATGAAGTAAATGACCCTCATTGTAACTCACCCTCAACCCATAAAACTGTGAACTCTGCTGTGACTAGATCAGATTAGTACTGGGTTATATGGCAGCATGTTCAAAGTGAATAAGGCCAAATCAGGTTATAAAACTGCTTCAACATGTGTTGAAGGTTCCCACATAGTACAACATGAAATCTGGATTTTAGCATGGTTTGCTGTGGTGGGAACCTAGTAGTGGTGCCCTTTAGCTGTGGTTGGGGTTAGCACTAATATAAATCCCTGCTGCCAAATCCCATTGCTGCTGTGCAGGTCCATCAGGCTGGAGCATAACTTTCCATTGACATTGGCGATCACAAGTCTTTGTCCTAGGAACAGCCAGGGACCAGGTGCAAAGCCAGGTCAGCAAATAAAGCCACAGCATCTGCCAGCAACAAGCAGAGGTAAATTGTAAGAGATGTGGGGACTCCAGTAGCAAAGCCAAATGGACAGATTTTAAAGGGACTTTGTTACCTCACTCCCAGGGTAATTAGGAAGAGTGGAGCACATAAAAGCCGTGGAAAAAAATCCGTCCCTCAAGGTGCTATTTGCCTTGAGAACCAGATGAGGTATGACCCAGCTTTACTAGGCTTACCTGGATGATCTTCAGCCACCTCCCCTTCTGTGAAATAAAACATCAGGACCATTTTGAAACGAGTCTGACGTACTCACTGCTGGCAGTGCTGCTTGTGGTGAACAGCTGCCTGTCTTCATCAATGTACTCCATAACAGTGACCACCTCACCGGCCAGGCTTCCTACAGCATCTGCCTCCAGAAGGAGTCAGAAGAGGAAGACGGCAGAGGTGACAATACCTGATGTCCTGAGGAGCCTGGAAATCAAGGATTCAAAAAAGTAATGGGAGGGAAAGAAGGCTGTTAAGGTCCAGGCTTTCCTACATTTTATTTTCCTTTAATGAGCTCAGGCTTGCTTGGATCCTCCCATCCACACAAGGATGTGTGCTGTTGCCAAGCTGCGTTTGTGTGTGCAGCTATGACAGAGCTATGGAGTAATGGGTCCAAAAAGGGATTAGACAAATTGAGAGAGGGTAAGTCTGTGTTGGCTGTTAAACTTGGTGGTCTGGACACAACCCTGGGCCTAGAGACCCTTTAAGTTGCTGGTTGCTGGAAGCCAGGAGAGGATGCCAAGTGGAGCCTCAGTCTATGCATTTCCCATTCTTAAGGATCTTCCCTAAGGATTTTCTACTGGCCCCTGCTAGGATGCTGAGCTAGACAGACCTTTGATATGACCATATTCCTCCACCTTCATGTTGTTATTCCCATATGTAATTTGGGCACAAAAATGGGAAATGAGCTTAGCTGTGCTCCTCAATCCCAGCACCATCCCCAGCACGTGTAAGCTCTGCACTCCTAGCGTGTGCTGGCTGAAGGCTGGCAGCTACATGCATCCAGGAGGAATTCATAAATCTGTTACTGTTTTCACACTCCTGAGGTTCAAAACATTGTCTTTGCCAGAAACAATAGTCTTTTTGTCTCGCTAGATGGGAAGTGGGATCCTGCTGACTTGCTTTCTGCCACGGATGCTCCCGCTCTGTCAGTATTTCACTTTTTCTCTATGGCAAGGCCCCATCCCTGCGTGATATATGAGTCAACAAACAGGCAAAGCTTTTGCATCTGGACTGAGGTTCAGGGGCCACGTCATGGTATATTGCTGACATTTGTTTTCGTTGTTTACTGCAGGGTAGGAGTGAACACCTCATCCATGGGCATTTCAAAGACAAGCAGCTAAGCACATGTTGCAGTGAAATCCCCTCCTCTTGGGGTCAGAGGCATGTTAGTAACAGATTTTATCTGTGTCCTGCTGGCAGAAGGTTGGGTGGTACATGGCCCAAGGAGACACATTTTTCTGTGCAAGCATAGGCTGCCACATGTGAAGATGGGGGACAGCCCATATTCCATGTCCTGGGGTAATTTTGTTCAGAAATGGAGCTGAAAACCAGCCATTTGAGTCATATTTCTAAACATAAACCATCCCTCAAACTTCCCTTTCCTGCACCCCAGCAAGAGCTTCTATTTGTGCTTCTGACCCCTTGCAATGCTCTCCTCATCCTTCTGCATGTCTATCTCCTGGTCTGCCCAGACTGTTTCAAGACATATTCTCCTATTCCTGCCTCTGGGTGCTTGTTGGTTCTCCTTTCCCCCTTCCACTGACACTCTCCAAAATATTGAAGTAATTGAGAGAGAGAAAACTTTAGCTCTTATGTCATTTCATATCCTATTCATGTAGGTTTTGTGTTGTGTCCTCCAGTTTCAAGTGCTTGGTTGCTATCTGGTTTGGGCCAAGATGGTATTTCCCTGTTTTACATGTATGGTTTCCCAAGTACGGGGAGTCATAGATCTAATTCTGTGTCTACTGCTTAAATTTTCCTCTCCACCTACTTTCAAAAGACATCCTGCCATCTCATTTTCATATAATTCAGTGTGCTCACTGACAGCCAACAGGAAAGGAGAAAAGAAGGTATAGCTGGGAACTGTGATATAAATCTAATTTCTTGAAGGATCTTCTTTGGGCTTCGAATGAAGAATGGCTAAATTACTTGACACTTCAAAATAAATTGAGCTCGCTACCTTTCTCAGAATTCAGAGCAATGTTGGTTTATCTGCTTACACTGGGCCAGCAGGCCCCTGTATGTGCCTTTCTGCTCAGCCAGGCTGCAGCGAGGCTTTGATTTCATCCTCAGCTGCATGCAGATTTTTCCTCAAAAAGCATGTGGCCCTTTTACCTTCTTACTTCCTCTTTAGTTCCTCTTCTTTAATCTATTTTGAAGTTTTGATTTGGCAGAGCTCTGCACAAGAGAAAATGTGGAAGTTAGGACAAGGAGGCCAATGGCAACAATGGGACCAAGAATTATCAAGAGGAAATTAAAAACTGAAATGACAGCACAGCATCATTTGTACTGGGTACATTTTGATGGCCAGAGCAACATTACCCAAAGGAATAGCTTATCGTTCTAGGTGGGCTTGCCTGTGCTGTAATCGGTTCTGGGTGTAAACAGCTCCTTGTGTACTATGGTTTTTTGTATAGCGTTACATAAAAGAGCCTTATATTGTCAGCCCCAATCCTCTAAGCAGATTGCTACTTCTAACGAGTATCTACCTGGACTGCAAAAGGTATCAAAAGCTCATTTATTTAAGAAAGGAGAAAAATTTAAAAAATCTGGATGAAGCGTGGATTCTCTAGACAGTAAATAGCTGTACAAATGAATTAAAACAGAACCTCCCCCAAAAAAACTAGTTAATAATGTACAGCACATGAGTAGACAGCTAAAACACATGGAGATCTCCTGCCTCACTCCCTGTACATGGGGTAGTACTTTGCCCAAGCATATAATGTTGCAGAATCTGGGCTCAGCTCAGCAGATTTCATTTAAGCATGCACATTTCACACAGAAAACAAAACAAGGCAACAGGAAAAATGCGCCTGGAAAAAAAAAAAAAGAAAAAAAAAAGGAGTGTGAAGGTCCATACTTACGGCTTCTGATCCAATTTGTTCAGTTTTTACCAGGAAATCTTCTTTGTGAGTGCTAGCTCTGCAACCATTTGGCTTCTGCTCTTTTCTGGCTCATGCATCATCACCAGAAATAAGAAATCCTGCAACTGGAACTTAACAATTCCACTACGAGGCATGAATCAGAAAGGAATCCAGAGTTCTCTTCTACAGCTCCATTAGTTCTGCAGTGCTAATAAAAAATCATTTGTTACTAGCAATTTTTTTGAGCGGAAAAGAGCTTTGCAAGGCTTCTCAGAAAGGAATCTCCTCTAAGCATTTAAGACTTCATTTCACACTTATTTTGCTGTTTGTTATTGCACTTTACGGTAGTTATTGATGGTGTGAAATATGTGATGGTGTTATACGCAGAGCACAGCAAGTGGCATTTCATGACTCTATTTAATGAGTATTTCTGTCTGTTCTCGTGGGAGCATGTGTCGGTAATGCACAATGTAAGTCAAAAAGACCATGGTGCTCAACTCTTAAAATGCATTGCAAAATCACTTTTCCTGCTTTATATAATATAACAACATGTAAATGTCTTGATCTCACAAACTGGGCATGGTTTTTCCTGCAAATAAAACCAGAATCATTCTGGGTTGCACGATACAAAGAAATGCCCGGAGTGATTAGAAGGTGAGATAGCCAGCTGAGAACCTTGGCTGTACACAGGGTGCAGAGCAGATGAACTTCAATGCACCGTGTCACCACTGTGACTTGCAACTGCTGAGCTGAATTTAGACTACGGAGGCAAAAGTCCTGTTAACACCAGCAGTACTTTTGCCTGAGTATGGAATGCAGAGTAGGACTCTTTATTTGTTCGCTAGGGGAGGAAGTAATGCCACAGTAAGAAAACTGTTCTTGTAAGTTATTTATTGCTGAGTTTGGGGTTGGTTAGGACCCGTGCCAGGTACTAAATCACTGCAGGTCATGGAAATTTTATTTTTAAGCACTGGTCTTTTGGATGCCCCAAAAATTGCTTTAGCTGTGAATTATTCTGAAAGACCATGACCAATAAAAATGTGCAAACCATAAATCAGAGCCGACACATCCCTGCTGAAGAACCTGAGTATAAAATAGGAAACCAGAATCAGGACTACTAGGAGATAGATTCCTTTTTCTTCTTCAGGTATGGGTAAGTGTAAATACCAAGCCTAAGTTTTCAAAGGGGCTGCCTCAATTATTCTGCAAAATCCATAGGTACCTGAAAAAAATAATGTTTGAGTGCCCAGGCAACTTCTCTGCTTTCTCTATGTATTTTGCTTTCTTCTCCCCTCTATTCCGTGCTCTCAGTTTATGGTGTGTCCACAGAAAGCCTGATTCCAGCTTATTCATCCCACATTTAGCACTGCTGTAATGCACCGATCTTGCAGAACTCCTTCCAAGCTGCACTAGAAAGGACAAGACTGAGATACTCAAGGACTCTGTAGAACATCTGCACCTCTGCAGCTCAACTTTCTCCAGGTAAAAGCCTTAACAGAAAGAGGAGAAAAGCCTGCCAGCAAAGAAGTCCAAACACAGAAGGCAGTGGATGTTATACCCTTTCCAAGTTATTACTTCACTCAGTACAGCCTGTTACTCTGAGAGGCCTTGAGCCCATGGAAACCTGTCCAGACAGGGAAGCACGCTACTGCCGTGAGGCCTGGATCTGCCTGCCAACAGTTGACTCTTGTGTCAGTGAAATATTTGCTAGGATTTTTACAAGGTGAGGGTTAGGAGAATCTTGTTCTTCCATCTAAGTACCTGGATTTTAGGTGTTGGATGGAAATATTAAGTAATGTGAAAATAATTCTGTTGACATAATGTGTGTCTGTGGGTGGCACTGTTAACACTTCCACTTACAGCTTCCCTTGAAGTCTCTCTTAGACATGCTGGATTGTCCCCCTGAAGCACCTACCTTTTTCCACTGACTCACACATTGAACTGACTGATCCTAGAAACGCCCCGCAAGTGAAATCTCCAAAGTAGCCTGGTGTAGATAATACCAAAATGTCCCTTGTTTTATGACTGCTCTAGCCAGAAGTGATGCGAAAGAAACTGCTCAGGTTGGCTTGTTCCATTTGGCACTTCCTTTTCCCTACTGAAAAGTACTGAGCTGAAGTGGATCCTTCTGGGAAGACTGTGACCCTCTGTTCATGAAGCTGCGTTGACAGTGTCTCCAAACAAGCGATACTTTGGCATTTTCTCATCAACAGCTCCAGCCAGCACTGGTCCGGAGTGAATCCCACCTCTTATTGGTCAATATGAATCAAAAATGAATTGGGATACCTCATATCAGCTTCTCATTGTCACTACCTAGAATATTTAGCAGTCCTTCTTGAACAAGCATGCCATACACAACCTTGAACAGGCTGTTCCTTACCTCACATTCTAGGGACTAAATAACAGTTTACTCCTCCGCAGGGACCTGTGCATTTGCTTGCAGAAACAAGGACAAAGCCTTGGGCTGATGACAGGGAGTGCACTGTTTGTAAGAAGAAGACGATGATGAGCACTTTAGTTACTTTCCTATCTTGTGACCGTCACACTGGTGATGGCAAGGGGCAGAAGAGAAGAAGGCATTACAGCTCCCTTGTACCCATGGCAAACATCACTTCAGACAACTCTCCACTGGACTCTTCTCCTCATTACCCCGCACCCTAAATTCAGCATTCCATGCATATACAATTAATATTATGTTTTTGGAGCTAGCCAATAAAGAGTTGTAAAATTCTATATTTTCAACAAACAACACTTGCCCTTGTAGAAGCAGCTCTTACAAGCAAGGAACAAGTGTGAAATAATTCATTATGTCAGTTATTTTTGTCTGTTCATGAGTTACTAAATTACTTTCTGGTTATCTCTAAACACAAACAGCAATACAATAGAGTTTGTTTCTGAGTACTTGTTTCTCTAAATTGTCAGTGAATGGACAACTTGGCTGCTGTTAAATGCATGGTTTTGTGCATTACTGGGTTCTGGACTCTTCCTTCTGCAAAATTAAAGCCCCACTGCCTGAATTCAGCAAGGTGTTTAACAAGAATACTAACCTGAAATGTAAGTATGTTGACCTTCACTGAAATAGGACGTCTTGCTTAAATATCTACTGATAAATAACATCTATTTCAAAGCAAGAATTCAGTCATCCATACCTGAATGGGCTCCTCAGTCATGGGGTTTACGATCTCTTGGAAAGCAAATCCCATACCAAACACAAGATTGGCTCCTCTTAGTGCATGGCTAGTGATGGGGACTGTGATGCCTCCACCCAACAGGTATTAATCTCCTCCTGTTTCATCCTGACAGTAGAAAATTCTATAGTCATAAAATGTCCAATTCCTGCAAGTCACTGAAGCCAAAGGAAAAGCTCCCATAGATGTGAAATGCCCCAGTCTTATGAGGTGCTAAGTGCTTCCATTTCTGTTGAAGGCATAGATGTTCACCCATTGAAAGGATAAATAGTGACCCTTATTATGGATAAGAAAAAAAAATCTTATAATTTCAAGGATTGCTCAGTGACAAATTTTTAGCTTGGCTTTTTTCTACATGGACGAGTGTAAGGGAAAATGAAAAGATCTGTAAATTCTTATCTCAAAGCATTGAAAAGAATGAGAGAGTCTCACTTTACAAGAACTGACGATTGAAGTTCTGAAAGAACACTGTCTACCCCAAATTTTCATCCAGTTTCACTCCCCGTGATCACCCCATGTTCTGTTTGGTTAGACAGAAGAAAGCTCATAATAAAACCAAAACAAACAAACAAAACCACAAACCACAAACCACTAAAGAAAACAGCAATAGAAACACTTTATAAATTCTATGGACATTGCCTAATCAATACAACTTGGAATACACGGAATTCAGTTTGATGGGCTCACTGGCAGATCGGATATTTGTGCATGTCACAATATCATTGAGAAGTACTGTGCAGGAATCAAATTCTCCTGAGGAAGAAGTCGGCTCTTAGATGTACATTTCTTCATAAAGGTTTCTATTTCTATTTGACTCAGTCGGTAATACCCTTTGACTTCTGTAATTTGCCAAAATCCTATTAATTGGTTTAATAGCTGAAGAAAAGCTCCCTTTAAGCATAGGAAAGATTCTCATCTTTCTCTGTTTGATAGCTGAATTATACTGATGTGTGCTAAGTAAAGACACCTCCAACTGGAGTATCTAAAAAGCTTTTGCTTAGCAAGTGTTGGATGGGACTTCGCTCAGTTGGTATATTCCAGATTGAAAACAAGCAATACGCATGCCACGAATGCCCTTCTTTCCTACTGTGACTACTTCTATTTCTTCATAACAGCGTTCTCTTCTGAATAGCTTTGTGTCAGTGGTACTCAGGTAGGAATTTATGATGCAACTCTCATGGCTGAAGTTTCCAGGCAAGGCCTGTTCTTCTCTTGCAGCCATCTGTTCTCCATCATCACAGCCGTAAGGGTCCCTGATGATGCTTGTATGCTCTGGGTGTTGTAATTCATCGCATGGAGAAAGAGGATATCTTGGGACTGCTCTGGTGAATACACTGTTACAAAGGGAACTGCAAAGTTTAAGACCAGATATACTAGAGAAACCATAAGCAGAGAAAAAGAAAGGAACCTGCAGTACCCACATCCACCTTTTTTCCTTCCTTAAGCTGATTCCTTAGGCTTCCTCAAGCTGATGTGTCTTGTTAGCATGGCATATAGCAACTTCTCTGTCTTTTCTGCCTCCAAATTATTGGAAAAGATCCTGAGCTCTTCCTTTTTCCTCTCCATCTGGTCTGAAAATTCTGTGTCTGCCAGGTGCCACTGGTTCATCAGGATAAGGTCCCTTGTTATGTCATGAGGTGCAACGTCAGGGAGTTGTATCTTCAACTACTCTAGTTATGCCAAGCTGCAGAGCTTGGTGGAGCACAAGCACATCATGCATTGCATGGACTCCATCCAGTTCATGTATCCTTTAAATAAAATCATGGATCAATGACACTACCAATGCACACATTTTGTTCCTTTACACCTTCCCAACCCATTGATTAGTCTATGATAGAAGCAACACAAGCTAACAATGCTTAACATTTTTTAGACACATCTAGTAATGCTTGTCCCAACATACCAAGACACTTGGAAAGGAAAGCTGCAATAATAGGTTAGCATAAAAACCTGAATAAAGCCTCCTGCACAGGCTGAGGTACAACCGTGGCTTGTTCTCATCACACTCTTCCTTGTTTCCATGCCTTAGATGCAGACAATCAGCTTCCCTATGAATTCGGCTGTTGCATCTGACCACAGAATATGAGAAGACCATAACCAGCTATCTGAGAAGAGCTCTCTACATCCAGAAGTCTTTCTAGGAAACATATCTTACCCTTGCTGCAACACATCATCTCCAGTCCCTGCCCTATGACACAACAAATGCAGAACTGATTTCATGGAGCAGAATGAAGGACATTTGGAATGTTTTCCAGACATTTTAACAAACAACTGTCATCTTCATGGAGAGGTGGACAAGGTGTTTCAAAAGAAACTGTTAGGAACAACAACAGAGCTGTATCGCATTTCTTTTTCCATAAACATCTATTCATAAAAGCTTAAGTTGCTCAATTTTTTGTTTGTTAGTTTTGAGTTTGCTCATTTGTTTGTGTATCTTGTCCTCTCCCTGCTTTCATTCCACAAAGAGAAAAGTAAAAGCATATCTCTGAGCTTCAACATGGACTGGTTTCTCCATAATTTAGATAAATTTTCTCCTTTTGCTTTGAGAACAAATCTTGATGATGGATTTTCTCATACTGAAAATGGGGAAGGTAACTGGTAGATGGATGATGGCAAAAATATTTATTTAAATGGGTCCTTGGGTTCCATATTCCTTATATGAACTTCTGAATATTCATATCTGCTTGTTCGATCCATAGCTGAAAGAAGGGAAGTTATGAATAAAGATTAAAAAAACCCTCTTTGAAAGGAACATAAGATAATGCCACAACGAGTGTCTGCAGATGAGTGTGGATGGGGGAGACAAGGAAAGACTGGTATAATGGTGAGACAGGAAAATAATTTTTTTAAAAAAGACACACTGGATGATGTGTAACCCTGTTTCTCACCCCGACTTTGAGAGAAGGCCTTGCTGGTACTGTATTCTTGAGGAAAGATCTCAGGGGGTCAATGTTTATATCAGCACTGTTGATGCTAGATTAAGGCGTTTAATGTAGGGACGTCATCACACTCAATGTACGGAACACTGTCACTCTAAGTTCACTTTGTAGTCAAAGGATAAAGACAGGCACTCTAAGAGCCTGATGTGTGCTCTGAATTCCGAACCTCCGAAGAAGGTATTCTGGAGACCTCCCTTTCCTCACTGACTATAGAGGAGTCCTCGGTTGACAAAACTCTTAACCTCTGTGCTTTGATTTTGGACAGATTTGTGACTCTGCAGATGCTAGACTTCTGCTTTAGTCTCAGCACCTTCCCTTGGGAAACAGTAATGATGAAGTTCACAAAGCACCAGCCTCCCAGTCCTGAAATACATCTCACTTTGGGAATGCTGACTGAGCTGGTTTTCATTTCCCAGGTATACCAATGCAAGCATCAAGTCACCAACGTGATATTCCTTGATTTCCAGGATCAGGTAAGAAAAAGTCTGCAAAAATAATAAGTCTATCTATCTGCATCAATTTCACAGCAGGCTGGGGCAATTTGTGCCAGATAAGAAGCCAGCCAATAGACTTATTTCTCTGAAATAAAGGTTTAGTTCCATGTTCAAACCAAGTATACTACCTTACTGCTTCGTCATCCACACCATGCGAGGGAAATGCACAGCAGAATCTTCTGTCTTCAGCCCAAAGCTCCTCTGGATAAACAGGATCAAAAATAATTTACAAGGTCTTTGCAAAAGAACATAACGAGACAAAATAGCGAGCAAGGAGACACTAAGAACAGGGAGAGGATTTTGAAAGGCATAAGTGGTTCTGGTACAGAAAAAGTCTTGCTGAAGGTGTTGGATCCCTTTCTGCTCTTTGTAACTTCAGAAAATTCATTTATAATAAACTGGCCACAGAGTATCAGTCAATTAATAAAAAAGTATTTTTATTTTCCATAAAAGAAAACATCTTAACTAAACTGATTTGTAGAAACTTGACAAACTTTTTCATGGTGTGATTTTTATGGGAAAATAGAAAACAGTTTTGGTTTTAGATTTTCAAGGAAATCTGAACTGTTTCAGTGAACCTTCATTTTATTTTGCCTGCAGAAATGTTTTTGTTATACTTTTCATCAAAATAATGAATTGAAAATGTGGCTATCTATTTTATTCTTCTAAGGAAAGAAATATATGCTAATCCAGTAGTTTGAAATATTTCTATGAAGAAGGCTGAACGTGGGGTTTTTTTGGCTCTTGTGACAACGTGCACATACATTGTCCCATTCTTGGTGAATGCAACCAAAGTAAAAGCAACAGGTTCATATTGGTGTGCCAAGGGAGAGCCATAAAACATCACAAGGAAGATGAAATCTGCCTGCCTGAACCCAAGTACTGTCATATGCAAATCAGCAATGATCAAATTCATTTTAATTTCCCAAACTAAATATAAAAGCAGAACATCAGAAAACTTTAGTTATCATGTTGAAACTGATCTTCAATGCCAACTTTCTGCCCACAACATGGTTTTATGGAGACTGTAGTAAGTCCAGGAAACAAGTTTTGTGAAAATGCAGCCAGAAAAACGATTCTGCGCGTAATAATGCAATTATGTTTTTTATTGCTATAAAAAACTCCTTTGTATAGCGCTGGAGGCTACCTCAGTGACTTGTGACATGATGCTTTCTTCATTACAAATATTCTCATGAACCCAGAAAAGCAATAGTTGCAGTTCATGTGGTTTGGTAGAAATGGCAGTAACTTGGCTGCCTCAGCCTATTGAAATCCTGTGGTTGACCCAAGTGCACTTATTGTTTAAGTGCCATTGGAAGAGTTCAAAAAGAAGCCAAAGACAGTCCCAATAAAACACTGAACTGCAGCACATCTGAGACTGTAAATGAATACATTTTGTATATGAATCTATCATGTTCTAGATCCATGATCCTTAAAACTGACATGCTGTCTTCAGACAGCGTACATATATATGTGTGTGTGCATGTGTATGTATGAACACTAGTGGTGGTAGTAGACAGCCATCAGCAGTTCATATCTAGAATCTGAGGATATATCATTCTGACAAAGAATGAACTGTTTCTTCCTCTTCGTCATCCTTCCAAACATCAATGTCCCATCTGACACCATCTAGCAAAGATGTGGTGCATTTTTTTCACTTCAGACACTTATCTGGATAGCTAACTGAAAACAATTCTTGTCTCTTCCTCGGGTTGTAAAAGCAACTGCAGCAATTATATAACTGCTGAAAAAACAACCTCCTTTCAAGACAAAATGTACACAAAATAGTTGAAACAAACAAAATGATATGCAGAATACATATTTTTCCTGAGCATATAACCCAATGCACCCCGCCATACAAATAAAAGTTAAGCAAAAGCTCTACTACAATCAGAAGAAAATAAACTCACTGCATATCATGGTCTGGCTACATTTAGACAATAAAATCTCTCCCACCAAAACCAAACTCTGCAATCCTTGCATAAATCAATGACATCATCTTTGATGACTCACTGCGTACAATATTTATATTCAGCAGGCTGTCTCCCTCGTGGGAAAGTGTCTGTGCTGCTGAGACCCATAGTTTATTCTGATCCTTGTACAGGAGGTAAAGAGGATGTTCTCTCACCTTACCTTAATTTCACACACTTTACACAATATCCCAGTAGGATTTCTTTTCTCAATTTCACAACAATGTTGAAGAGTTCTTTGTCTCCTGAGAAGCTTCACCTTATCGTGTCTAGGGAACAGAATAGAGAACATATGTGAGTGTGCTCATGTTCCTGTGTGTGTCATAAATCATCTTGGTAGACTGTTTTAACACGATACACTCAGATAACATGACGGCTGAAAGATAAGCACTTGCTAAACATGAGATGGCAGTGGTGTGTACAGTATTCATTTTGCTTCAGTCTGTGAAATAGTGATGATGCATTCTTTCATTACATACTCATACACTCTTTCTCAAATACTCTCTTACAAATTTTTATTATGTTTTCCCATTTTCTGAGCTGGTAACCTCAGGCCTCCTTTATAGTCAATGAGAATAAATAGTCATTTCTGCAGTGCATTTCATCTCACCTGAAAATAGACACCTAAAATATGACAGCTGAATCACACTTGAGAAGTACCCTTCAGTCATTTACACCTGTATAAAATACAGTCACATACCTTGATTGAGCTCACAGACAATTGCCCTGCATGGACGGGAAGATAAAGGACAATCCAACTCATCCATCTCCATCTCTCTTTAAACTTCAAGGCTGTAATGTGTGTTATTTCTAAAATATTTCTGGTAGATTAAAAAAACCTCCAAACTGGCAGAGAAAATTGTAAGCAATTTTCCTCATTTCTGTAAGTCATTGAACACACTTTATTATCTTTATGAAAGGCTCAGTTTCTGAATTGTGTCCATTCTTGTTTTCCTCTTTGGGCTGTTAAACTTCTGCAGCACAAGGAATAATACATGCTTCTCTCTGTCTTTGCACTCCTCTTCTTGATTAAAAATTTCCATTGTCACTTCACTGTTGAAGAACTCTGGCAACAGACTCTAGGTTACCTGATTTAAAAGCAGTCATAACTTCATATTGTGGCCTAATGCTTTAAGTAAATTATTTTACATCAAATGCTGTTATTTTTTAAAGTTTATTGATGAAACATCTTTTCTCCTTCTGGCTCAACCTGCTTTTTTGCTGTTACCTAGCTCATCGACAGGACTATTTGGTATAAAATATACCATATAAGGGATAATTATAACCAGATTTAATAATGATTTGTATCCCTGCAACTTTGTAAACCTCAAAAATATTCCGTCAAGGCATAATGATTCCAGATTTACACCAGAAGAACCGAACTCAACATCTGGCTCAGAATTTCATCCAGAGTAAAAATGTTTCAAACTGTGAAGCTTCTGTGTGCATGTGCTGGTGGGGGTGGAAAGTGCAAGAAAATGGGTGTCTTTCAGAAATGGAAACACCAGGCAATTTTATAATTATATTACTAAAAGCTGGAAAAGCAAGTTATGTCTCCCACACCCAACATGAAATTATAAAGCCAAAAATACAATGTTCATCTGACCCTTTAAATGCTATCTCAATTATTTTCTGTCTGCGGTATTTATAGAGTATCTGTCACTGCATACAGGCACCAGCTGCATAACCACAGCTATTTGGATATGATCAAGTTAAAGCCATAGGACTAAGAGTAGCAACCATTCATTTCGATTATGATTCCCACTGCCCACAACAATGTGATGCTCACAGTAATGCATGCACATGTACAGAACATTAATCTTGGTCTTCAAATGAACCAGTGCTGTCTCTTTGCAAGTGGATAGGTCTTAAACACCAACCAAGATCTCATATCTCAGGCACTTTTAAGCACAGGTAATGCAAATCATGTGTTGAATCCAATGCAGAGCATTTCTAGACACATAGAGGTGTGGCTCACAAGTAGCTTAGGCTTTGTTCATACAGCCTCTTCTAGCTTTGATTGCCCTGGTTAAGGGAACACCACTCCCAGCCTGCACAAGAAGTGTGTCACCACCCTACATACCAGTCAGATCTGCCAGCTGTGCTGCTCGTGTAACTGCTCCCCATCTATTTCATCCAAAGCCTGGCATGTAAAAACACACTGCCATGTCAGAAGAAAAAAGCAGGGAAGAGTAGGAGGGGCCCGGAGTTTAAAAACTGAAGTATTTTATATTATGTATCCCTGAATGTGACTACACTTCCTCAGAAGGTGTCCTCTATTCACAGGTTTCCTCAAAGCAAGACTGGCAGGGCACACATGGCCGGGTGCAGTACAGGTGAGGTAGCACTTCCATCTTACCTGGCACGGCATGACAAAGGTGTTCCCTGGCAAAATAGCAGTGAAGAAGCATTGCTCTATCTGTTCTCCTTTCCACACAAAAGATGGTGCATTTACTTCAGATCAGAACTTCATAGCATTTCCAAAGACCTACACACACTAAAAGTATCTTGGACACATTAGCCACTGATGAAATTGGCATACTACCTGTTTGACCTAAAAGATATGTCTTGACCAAAGATCAGGAAAATAAACTAACTTACTGGAATGAGGTATCCCTTTTTCTTTGCTTCATGGAGGTTTCTGTTTGTATTTTGAGATATCACTAATGAAAATCAAGGCTAGTTTGGGGCAAGCCATGCAGAAGTGCTGCTTGTCTCTCATGAGCTTTGGTTGTCCACAGGGAGAAACAGAGGGCTGTTGATCTTGTGCAAGTAAGAATTCAGAGAACAAGGCACTGTCTGTTCATGAAGAGATGCTATGTTCTCTATTAGCCTGAGCAGTGGTGTCCATTTCTCCATCACTGTGTAGGGACAACCACTAGGATGGGCTTGAAGGTACGTGAACTGAGCTCCTCATGAATGAGTGAACAGGAATTACTTTGGAATGGGAAGTTATTCCCTCTTTGCCCTCAGAGAGAGGTTACAAGCATATCTGCTACAATCTGACATCTTGGTATGACAGCAAGGTCTGCCAGGAGGCACTGGGATAGACATCAATGTTCTCTAAGCCATAGAGAAGTAGCAAACTGTCTTTACTTAGCATACCACAGGGTTCTCAAATCAGTAACACCATCATACACAGCATAGGTCATGAGTGTTTTTCACTCCTGCCTGGGTTCTGAAAATGCAGAGGATAATGATTTCAAGTAACATACAGGGAAAGTCATCTGATCTAGTTCCCTCTGAAAATGATACTGCCAGAGACAGGGGAGAACACAGGAGAAACAAAAAGCAGGGGCCAGCATCCTCTAAACTTCTTGATGGTATAAAAGCAATTTTGAAGGAACAATAAAGAAACCGCATCAATTCCTGTCAAGAAGTCTTTGGAGTGGTGGGCTGAGGGGAACACAGGGGGCATGCAGAGGTTCCTCTGTGCTTTCTCCAGAAGGCATGGTTCCTCAAAAAGAAATGCAAGTGGAAAAAAAAAGAAGCCATGTGAGAAAACAAAATGTAGTCCTTTAGCATTATCTCTTTACGTTTGTTTATCCTAAGCATTTTCAACTCAGTGCAGAGCTCTCTTCTCCTCCTCTGTTCACAAAGAAAATCCAGAAATGGTCTAGATTAGAAAACTAGGTGGAAGGTCACAAACAATCGTTCCTCAGAGCTTGTGTGTAGCCTGTGTCCCTCTGCACTTGAGTAACTTCCAGAGGGCCCAGACAAGATCATGGTCCTGGTGTGTTCGATGCTACAAAAACCTGCATAAGAAAGAGTCTCTGGCCCAGTGGGAGTGGGGAGAATCTGAGAAGGAAAGAAAGATGTAATGCGTTTAGAGGTGTAGTTAACAACAAGGTTTCAAAAGTAGGTTTTGAATGCCCAGTTTGAAATGCTTCAAAGGACTTGATCACCAAGTATTTTAACCTGAATACCTAAAATCACTAGAAGTTTTGGAAAACCTTGACCTGTACCACTGTGTTATGGTAAGTAATATTTTCCTCTACATAGGGAACATTCAGGATTGAATGCTCATCTCTTAGAGCATTTCCCTATGTTAAATGTCACTCTTATCCACCTAGTGAAACTCCTGATAAGAGACAGGTCCAGTCATGATTGCTTTATAGACCTGAAATACTAATGGCATAAAGCAGACAGTAGTAAATTCAAATATCTTCCCAGTGCAGCTACTGAGATTGATCTAATTTGCAACCCTTTTCTTATGGCCCTGTAAGCATCATCAAAGCAACATAAAAACTAGAGAGGAAGGGACAGAACCATATTCAGGCTCCCCACCGTGTGCTTAAGGATGTGACTCCTTTCTACTTACGATCAAGGATTTGAGCAGCTCTGGGTAGCAGGCAGGCTGAATGGCACATCAATCTAAGATACCACACATGTTGCAAAGAAAAGATTTGCAATTCATTTCAGCTACCTTTGGACTGCTAAAAGTCATGCACGTCATCAGAGCTAATTGCCTGGAGTCTTTTATAGACTTGAGAGAAAGGTATTTTCAGAAGGTGATTCATCCTGCCCATCCCACCTCCGAGATGAATAGCCTGTATGAACGGCTCTCAGCCTCTGGGGACTGCACGGGGACCTGAGGCACAGCTTATACAGGACATGTGAGTCTTTAGCTGCCAAGAGTCATCCCAGCCAGAGGTACACAGGTTGAATATGAGCCCATGTACCCTGTCCAGAAGAGCTCATATGTATGCACTTCTTTATATCTAGTAGAAAATGCTTATATCAGTCAGTCCTCTTTCTCTGCATCCTCTTGTATTTTGGCTACACCTATCATCACGTTTCTCTTCCTGTTCTCCTGACATGAGTGCAGTAAGGCACTACCAGAGAAATACGGTTACACCATAGGAAGAAGGAGGAAGAAAACACACTGTGTGAAAACCCATTTCAGAGGCTGAGAGCAGAAAATTAGAGCACAAGTAGAACAGCCTGAGTGTTTCTGGCGGGCTTGCAGGCACAACACAAGTAAACATCTGAAAGACAAAACTACTATCAGCTCAGCATAGAAAGCAAGCTGCCAGATCCAGACAAAAATGAGTGTGAGGCCCAACCGAGGCATGTGTGTGCATGCTGAAGAGAGCCAGAAAATCTCTACGAATGTCACCATCCACTCTGGTTTGATATACAGGCCCCAGCGGCCAAGAACTTGACTCTCAGATCTTTTCTGTGCAAACTGTGACATCTCAGACTCACATCGAGAGTTTTCTATATGTTTTGGCTCAATAGCTGCTCCCAGTTATGTTGGTGGAAGGAACTTCAGATTCACACCAACCTAACAGAGTTTATTTTGCCATCTGTCTGTGTTTAGTCTTCATATTAATAATTAAGGCAAGAAATGCAGTTTGGGATGGAAATTCTTTCCTGAGGAACAGTGCTATGTGCCACGCAAACCACCTAGCAGCCACTGAAACTATTGTTTCAATAATTACTAGTGAGAAAGCTCACTACTCATTTTTCCATAAGTATCAGCATTTCTAGGATGTCCATTGCCATGGGCCTGTTATTTACCTTTTCTGCTGAACAAGAGCATACCCAAAAAGTAATGGGCTCAGTTAATAACATGCTGTGAAGTTTGGGAGGGTTTTTTGAGCTATAAATGTACTTTCTGTGGTCTGTTAATGAAATCATCCTTCCTGTCAGTGAAACAGGCTCATGGAGAGGTGAGTTGCATGAGCTTCTCCCAATGGAGTTTTTCTCAGCCCACACCACAGCACAGGGTTATTTGCACAGAGGTCCCTTCATTGGCTCAGCAAACCCTTCCAGACAAGGCCATCTCCCTTGAAAGGATCATCAGCATTTAGTGTGGCCTTGGCTCAGAGTTTTTCTCTGCCCAAGAGAGGAGTGGTGGGTCACCATCAAGCCAAGAAGGTCTCTGTCAGCCATTCACCACTTTCTAACACAGGATGTCCAAATGAACAAGCCTGGTTTATGATATGCAAAACATGAAATCCCAGAGGGAAAAGATGAACCTGTCAATAGGTTAAAGCCATTATTAATCTCACAGACAAATGCATCTGTCACCACCAATGTGGGATGTCTTTGACTCTTCTGAGTCGTTTCCTGATTTACACTGAGCATAAGCAGCTCAACTTCTACAGGGATATGACTCAGCACTGAATTTTGGCACATGCTGATCAGAATTAATTATAACGGTGAAGTTCAGAGCTGTGGAGGCCCCAATTCTATTGATAATCATCCTCACCACATAATCAGACTTTAACGCCCTTTGGCCTCATTACAAGAGTCCCCATCCAGGACCAGTACTTCTCTTCTGGACAATAAAATACTTACTTGACTTTTCCCGGGTCTCCTTACCAAAGTTCTCTATAATAAGAGATTTCAGACAGGAATTGATAAATCCATACTAAAGGGAGGGAAACCATTAACATATTATACCTCATGGAATAAAAGGGGAAAACCAGAGCTCTTGAAACGCTAGTTAAAATGTAGTGACAAGCCTCTAAAGAAAACAACAATGAGCTCATTTTCGTGTGCATTTGTTTTTTTTAATAGCTCTGCTCATTTTGGCCCCTGGTTCTAAATTCTTTACATCAGTAATTCAAGTTTCCATAAAGAAAACATAGTAAATTTTGAAGACACAGTGTAACTAAAGAAAGTTACAAGAAAATAATTTCTGGGTAATTCGAATCCTTTTAGAACCAATATGGCTAAACTATTGACAGAATGAAGAGGGGAAATTAATGGATCTCATATCAGACTTGAGTGAAAGGCAACTATTTTTTGGGGAAAACCACATAACAATTGGCATTTAAATCTGACTTACAAAGCTTGCTATTTAATTTTTTTAAAGTGTTCTCTCACCACATATTTCCATCTTTAACAGTGATACTGGAAGACTCTTACCATTGTTTAGCTGCCTACTTGCAGCTTCTGCAAGGCAAGTGCTCTCAGGTCTTTGCAGCACCCAAGTTGCTCCTGCTTGTTGCTGTTCTGGCACACCAAATGCGAGTTTCTTTTCTTCTTCCTTTCTTTTTTTACAGTACATCAGTTCTGAATGTCTAGAGGCCATGGTACACAGGACTGAGAGACCCACGGAGAAATACAAACCCCAATGTTTGTCTTTCTACATATCCTTTCCCAGCAGAGCAGGGCATAATATTACTCTGAAGAAAACAAAGATAAAAGCATTTTTGTTGGTCTGAGTCTGAACTAAGTGTTTCAAGGTGAAAACACGAAATTGTTCAGGAGGTGTTGAAGGGAGGGGATGTTGTTTCTAATAGAGCAGCCTCAGTTTTGAAATCCATAGATTCTGGAGGAGGCTACTCACTTCTTTGAGTGCTGCTGTCAAGCCAGCTCAGACGCCTTCCATCTGTATGTGTCTCAGGGTATGTATAGGCAGCCAAGTGCAGTCCACTGCCCGCCCAGCATCTGGGATGAGGTACTCTCCATAAGTTGCACACCAACTGCACCTGGCAAGTCCTGCTGATCTTTGTCGCTGTAAGGCATCATACCATAGGAGAAGTAGAAAGACCAAACACTGTGTTTAAAAAGGCAATACTTGCACTAAATTTCTTCATACTGGGATCTCTCCTAGGTTATTTCATTTCTTCTCATCTTCTGTTTCCCTTCAGCTCCCTAAAGTCGACAGATGAGCTCCAGATCTACCACGGAGAAACCTGATCTAGTTGAAAATGTGTCTACTCATTGCAGGGGGGTTGGACTAGATGACCTTTGAAGGTCCTTTCCAACCCAAAATGATTCTATAATTTGATTCTATAATTCTACTACTCTGGGATTCTACAATAGTGAAGGATATCAGACTCTGATCTTTCATATTTCACTTCAACAATTCAGAAATCTTTTTCTGAGGAACAGGAAGGGTGGTGGGATGTTGCCATATCATTTTGTCTGTGGAAAATGTCACGTTGTCATGGGCAAGTATCCCCTGACAGAGGGGTACTTTTGCAAGAGCCCTTGGACATGCTTCTGTGAATAGAAGAGCAGCAGCAGTTCTCATATTCACACAACATTCACAGAAATTCTGTTTCTGTAAGTAATTGCACTTCCTGGAATATTATCAACAAATCCTTAGGGGCCAGGTTACATGGGAGCATAAGTAAAAACCAACAGCCCTGAAGGAAGACAGCAGCAAGGGCTGTGGAAATCTGACAAAGGTGTGGGACAATTCTTCCAGAATTATGCCACTCGAGGGCTTAAAGTTAGTAGGCTGAGAGGCAGACAGACTGGGCTAATTCTGGACTTCTTGTGAGTCTAATTTAATTCTTAGAAGTGGAGCTGTGTCTGCTCTAACTTGGCTCCAGACCATCTTTTCCAAAAGCAGTCAGGCAACAGTGCAATTGTCAGAGTCACCTAACTCCCACTGATGCTAGTTACGTGCCTTTTGAAAATCCCACTAAGGGCAACTGTAAATCTGGCCCTGAATACACTCACTTCGGTTTATTCAGCTGTAATTATGGGTCAGCTCTGCTCACACTGGAGTCCTTCCACTGAACTGCTTACTTTCCTGGCACAGCAAAGACCTATATCATTGGGGCGAGGGGGTCAAAAAATAATTCTGCGTATTGGAAACTGAAAAGTGAAGCTATTGAAGGGTAAGAATGTGATGAATCAGTTCTCTGCAATGAAGTGATACTGAAGCTAGCTTTAATTTAGGAACAGCACAGTATATTTTATTGTTGATCAATCTCCTTTTCCCTTTGCTGGTCCCCAGACAAGTATCTGGAGATGACAGCACTGTGTTTGTCAGTTAACAAGGACACAGTGTCATACATCAACTCACATGCAAGCCCAGACTAAAAGCTTGCATGTGAACAGTCCCAGCGCTGAAGTTATACCTGGGCCTTATTAATGCAGGGAACCTCATTAATCTGAACACTTTGGGACCACACAACCACTGAATTAATGAAAGCTCCTGTTGTTGATGTGTAATCATAACCAGTGCAAAGACATGTTTCTTTTTTTTTTTTTCCTGTAAATGAGTATTTTGGCATAAAACAAAGCAAAAAAAAAATAAAACCACCACCCTAAACAACTGCAACAAAAACCAAACAAACAGAAACAAAGCAAACAAAAAACCAAACGACAAAAACACAAACCAAACAAAACCAAACAAACAAAAGCCCCAAACAAAACCAAAACAAAACTCAGTAAGTTTAGCGTGCATGCACTAAATATAAACATACCCCGGGAAGACACAGGAGCAGCTGATGCAGGAGCATGTTACCTTTTGACTAATTGAGCTGCTTGGATTAGCAAGTTCTGGAATAATAGCATTACAGGCCCCAAGAAGCTAGAAACCTCATATATTGATTCTCCTGGGCCTTGGAAGGAACTTCAAAATCAGGTCAGAAACTCTTAGCTCAGGCATATCTCAAGATTGAACTTCTGAATCTTCAAATCCTCTGCTTATTATTTCTTAATTCATCTTCATATTTTCTGTGTCTGAGAGTGCATTGTTTCTGGCAATGACACTACTTCGTCCATTTGTTTCCAGACGCAATCAGAGGCAAATGGTCAGCATCTCAGACATGATTTACTGAGGTCTCAGTTTCTCCTATGATGTCATGCATATTTATTTCCTAAGGAATCATCTATCTGGAAGAATAAACTCATTTACGAAACTAATGTTAATTGGAAACCGCCGTGCAAATGCTTGCGAATTTAGGAGCCTAGAAGTGAATAACAAATACACACATTGACAAAGCAGGACCAAACACTCCCCTTTCCCTTTCACCCCCAGCTCTCTTGCTGATCAGACAAACAGGAGGGCTGCAGAATAGCTGGGAATTAACTGCCACCGTGTGGCCAAGGGACAGTTTTAGCTACCTTTCTAGAAATCACCTTCAACAGCTATTGCTCTGACACAAGTGACATTTCCCAGCACTTACTAGTGAAAATTTCCTGCTTGATCACACATTTGACTTCAGCAGCACTTGCAGTGCCTCCCTAGCAGTGGCCATAGGCTTCTTGGTGAGGTCTTCCTCCCTTCTCAGTCTCACTTTAATAAAAGGACGGAACATATAACTTTTGATTCCATCAATTCTTTTTATATTTTCTCTGATAGGTCACCTCATCTTCTGACAGGGGTCATGGTATCATAATCACTGAACCATTCAGTTAATGGTGCCTGGTCTTGCCTTGAAAAGGATGGATAATTTTTTAATATGACAAGCCTCTTAGTAGAGAAGTTTTTGTCATGCACTAAATTACTGCTAATCAAGTAACAGGCTCTAATCTCTGCTTCTCAGCCTGGTCTGAAGCAGCTGGTCTTATATGTTCTGATTTGTCCTCAAAATTCTTTCAGAACATGTTTTTCTAGCTGTTAAACTCAAGAGAAGTCAAGACCCATTCCACTGACTTGATGCAATCTTGATTCCACTTTACCATGGGCATTACTCAGAGCTACAGGCCCCAAAGTTGGCAAAAGCCCCCTGAACACATCCTGCGGTGACTGGTTGGCTTTGTGCTGCTTTCATGTCCTTGTGGGACTGCTCCACCACGGAAACTGAACAGGTGTTCTCCTGAATTCGCCCAAAGAGAACTATAAACTGGCCCTACAACTGTGAAAATTTTGAGGACATCCACCAGGTGCTAATCTATTATTTTTTATACACCTCATTCATTCTGGAGCAGCTGATAACTATATATCTTTGCTATGCATTACCTTGGAGGACTTCCTGCATTACTTAATGCAGTGCTGACACCTTCTGCCTTCATTGTAACTTTATGGCACTGAAAGATTCAAACCTGAGTGCATGTTTTGTCCAGCTGCCAACTTTCCATTAGCTGGCTATATTTCTTCTGTTTCTGCCAGAGACACTTACACTTTCAGTTCACTTACGTGCATCATGATTATATCGAATTGCTCAACACAAAAGGACAAAATGATTTTGAATTCCCCAGGACATTATTTCTTCAACAGACTTCATCTCTCTTCAGTTACTGGATTCTTGTACACAGTGTCTTTGGTTTCTCACGGATAGATGTGGATGAAATTCGTAGCCAGAACCCCTTCAGAGGTAGTGCTTAGCAATGACACTAGCGAGAGGAATCTGAAATACCCCAATACTTCAGCTGAGCCGAATTTGAAACAACAAAATAAGAGATGGTCTCCTAAAGATCTTGCCTATTACTCCAATGCACTCTGGGAAAGAGCTTTTGGGGATCAGTGCTGCGGTAATGCTCACACACAGTCGCCTTGATCAATAGAGCTCCTAGTTGATGTACTTCATTATCAGGGCCTGGGGGCATGGCTGAAAGAGCTCATTAATAACCTCTGAAAGAGATCTAGGTCATACAGAGCTCTGCTGGTCATTATAATAATAATTCGTCTGTATGATTTGCATTGTCAGAGCACCTATAGTAGGTTCTTAATTTCAATGTTGCAATGCCTAAAAATAACTGCACGTTACAGGAAGGTCATTTAGATGGCCTAACCAAGGCAGACAGAGCCACTTTAGTGTCAGTGCACAGCGCTCTGCCTCCAAAGGCCCTGAGGGAATAATTCAGTGCAGTCGAGGGGCACCTTTGTGGGGCAACTGACTGCTCGTGGAAACTACATGGAAATCTGCCGAGAGCGAGTCGGTGTTAGGCAGCGGCACCGTTCTGTCCCAGGGCAATGCAGAGGGTGCTGCCATCCACACTAAACCCTTCTCTGAGGAGGCAGCTAACGCTGGGAATGGAAATACTTTCCTTTCCTCTCTCCTGCTCCCTTTCTGCTCAACTGCCTTGTTCTAGCACAGGTAGCACAACACCCAGGTTCTGGGCTTGAACCCTCAGCTCCCATCTTCCCAAAGAGTGCCCTGAGATGCTAGGACCACGCCTCATAGGTCTGTTGGAGCTGAGCCATGTCCAGCGAGGAGCTCACAAGGGTTAATATGCTAAGAGAAGGAAGATGCCTGCATTTATGGGATAGAAGGTAGAAAATGTTCTCAGAGAAAAACTGCTTTATTTTACTTGCTTAATAAAAATTTTCTAAGACAATGACAGACTTGAAGTGAGATTTAAGAAATGGGAAAAAAACCCAAAACACAGAATCCAAACCGAATTTACAAATCTTTTTTCACCCGTTTGTCTCTTATTCATAAAAACAAACACGTATTTCACACTGGAGTTTGTATGCTGGACAGCAGGGGGAACCTTACCCTCTGTCACAGCAGATCACCAGAGATCTCTCCATTTTACAAGGACACGCAAGAAGCCACAGGGAAGGTCAAACATGCTCAAGCAATCTGGTTTTGCAGAACACAATGCATCCTTAAAACGATAGCAAAAAGATCAGTTACTGCAGTGAGTAAAACCTTGGCACTATGAACATGAAGCACAGCCCAGGGTAGAACACTGTTGGAATAATTTTCTTCTTCTTTCATCAGTATTTTAATCATGCACATGCCTAATTGTTACAGTAACTCAAAAAGACAGTAAGGTTTTTCGTCAGGATCCATTCATGTTGCAGGTTCTAGTAGCAGAAAGGTGATCACACACTCAGTAAAAATGTTCCTCGGCAACTTCAGCATGAGATTCTGCTTGGAGGGGGGTTTCAGGGTGACACAGTTGCCAAAAATGTGCAGGTTTTGGCCTTAAATGTTCTTATGTCAAAGACAGAACAGTTTTAAAGACAGTTATGGTGTTCAATTCAGGGCAGTCAGGACAGGACTGGGGAGGTACAAAGGCTGTACAGGAGGTACAAGGAGGTACAAAGGTACAACACTACCTGTATAGCAAATACAGACTAATCATGAGAAGCACCAACAGCAGGGAAGCAAAACCTGGACCTTAATTTAAACTCTTCATGAAGATGTATGAATGATGGCAGTTAAACAGGTCATTTTGAAGAGGATACAGACTAGAAAAAGGGTGGCAAAAGCACCTCCAGAATTAAAGTGCTACAGAAAGAACTTACCCCTCAACTTCACGAATACCACTAGAAAAAGAAACAAAATGTTTTAATCAAACAGGAGATGCCAGCTCTGAATGGAGGACAACGTGCTTTTTTGGCACTCTCCTATCTCATGACAGAAAGTGTCCCAGATCAGTGAGATCTGAGAGAGGTACTTTCACCCCATGGCAGAAATGCTGTTTGAACAACTTAGTCCCAAATACCAGGAACAAAAATCAGCAAGAACTGCCACCTGCCAAATGTTCTGTATGGTGAGCACAAATGTTATGGAGATTATGATATATCAGGTTATATTGATAGCCAGTGCCTTAGGAAATTTATCCAAGCCTGTGGGCACAAAAACTACTGAATGTAGAAACAAGAAACCACCAGTGAATCACCAGCTGGTCGTACCAGTGCTGCAATGATCCATCTGCCACAGTGAACCACCGATTGAACATTAGATGAAAAAAATCAGAGACAAAGCATGAGCTGGGGGATGTGGCTCAGACTGATGCCTGTGATGTAAATGATATTCTCCTATCAGAAGGGCCATAGGGTAGTATTTCCATAGGGGGCTAGATCCTTCTCACTTCCTATGCTTTTTTACGTTGCTGTACTTCAGTAAAACTGGCAGAGTATGGAGTTTAACAATTCCAAATATCACACGGGAGACATGTCACCTCTAAGATGAAAGAACCTGAAGAGGAACACTTCTAGACTGCATTCTTCCTAATATGTAGTCTTTAATGATCAAGTAGCAGAATTCCAAACGTTGGGTATGATCTAATGCTGATGCAGTGGATTTGTCTGCCAATTGTCTTCTGCCCTTGAAAGCAACCTTTGCTCCAATTTATTCACAAAGTGTTCTTCTCCAAGACATTAAGCTTTTCCAGTGTATACTGGGATGCCTAGATTCAGCAACAGGGTGTTAAAATAGATGAAAACCAACAGGTGGTGTAACCATATGAAAAAGTGTTGTATACATCTGTGCATGCAGTGAATCCCTTCATGCTTGATGTTGTATCCCAGGACAGAAACATTCCCAATAGCAAACAGAGTACAAGATATCTTGTTTTTTCAAAACAGACTGGAGAAATTCCTCAAAACACAGGTTTCTAATGCTGATTCCGTCACTGCAGCTTTTTCTGCTTATACCACAATCTGCTTGTACCTCAGTGCTGCTGTATACTCTCACATCATAGAGTCGATGGCACACACATTTTTTCTCATGCAAAAAGAGAAAGAAGAAAATTCTGCTTCACTGCTCTGAAGTTGAAAACACTGGTGCAAAAGCTCCAACATATTAGCTGACTTGCTTGAATTGCTTTGCAGTACTGGTGTCAGAAGAAAAAATACTGCACCAGGCAGTCTCTGAATCATTGCTTTCAATAACAGCACTAGAAAAAGGCTTGTCACATCGGAGTTCTCCCCAAGTTGAATGACAAAGCAGTATTGTTAGGCACAATGAACTTGATGAGTTAAACCGTCATATGAGTCCAGTGTTGGAATAGTAATGGCTTAAAATATGTCCCAGCCAAAGAATCCTCAGTGACCACATACATCACTTATAGACTGTAAGAGCTGGGTCAAAGGTGAAGAAAAAAAAAAAAAAGGCATCAAGTCTTCAATGCCCTATTTCATATATTCTGTCTTCAGCTGAAGAGAGAATATTCATTCAGTATTCTTTCTTACGTGTTTTGGGCTTAAATTTTAAAGTGCTATATGCCCCTTCCACAGCTTTGGGTAAATACATAGGATGTCTTTCCAGCTTTTTCCTAGAGCCAGTGGTTCTCCGCTGGCTATTTCTTTGAGACTGGCTTGCAGCCTTTGCTGTTTGGGCAGTATCTTCTGAGTATCTTCGGGGAGCACGAAGGATCCAGTTTGAATGTAAACTGTGTTCACTTGTGCTGGTAGCAACTGAAAGACAGAAGATAATCTGGTGTTAACAGTTTGCCAGTGATATTTTTACATGCACAGTGAGAGAACAGGGTGCCTGCTGGGTCCTTCCTGAAGATAATGCTGAGAAACCAACCTGGTTTCACTGCAGGATGTTGCTTGTGTGGGTTTCATACTATCTAAGATTTCAATGCCTGCAGCGTAAATACATATGTCAGAGCCAGTCCCTCTATACACACTTTTAGGGCACAGCTAATCTGACCTGTTTCTGATATCCACCTTAGCCTAAGACAAAGGAGAGAAATTTCTGTTTCTCTTCACTGATCATACAGGATAGATGATGAGCTCAAATGGGCACATCTTCATTTAGTTAGGAAATGCCATCCTTTCTGAGGGAAATGTACCATTAGTTAGCCTAATATCCAAATGATTTATTTTTTTGCTAGTTGGAGAGAAAACATCCAGCCATTTCTCAATGAGAAAAATAAAAACCAGATTAAGAAAAATTATCTATTTTTTTAGCTCTCCTCCAAAGACAGCTTGGGGTAGAGATGCAAGGGTGGAACTCAGCCCTGGGCAGAAGCACTATTCTAGCACTACACATGCTACATCTGCTCCTGTAATGGCCACACATAAAATAGTTGCACCCTTTCAATAGGGAACAAGCAATGTATTGCTGTAGTTCCACACACTGCATGTAATGGTCCTAGATTTGGGAAGCAAAACTTTGAGGAAAACTGTGTCTATTAAATAGGCAAATGTGCCACTCCTCCCTCTACCCTCTGCACACCAAAAGAAATCATATTTTGGCTGGTTTATACTTCACCATCAAAATCAACATCCACATTTGGCAGATCCACATCAGGAACTCTCCGCCACCTCTCTGAATCCAGGTCTGCAATAACTGAGTCGAAGAAAGCTATTGCTTCTCTGACATCTGAACTGGCCTGTGGGCCTTTTCTCTCCATGGATGCCTGTTGATCAGATGATGGGGGGGAAAAGTTAGCCAAGGGCTGGGCACAATGACTTCTTAATGAGCAAACTGTATAAGGAAGCTGCAAAAAATGTATTTGATTCCATACTTCAAGCTGTCAGAAAAGGACACAGGTCCAGATCACTCCACAGTTTGTAGTCATCGAAGAAAGTGGGACAGCCACAAAAATAACGTCCATCTGGTTACATGCTCAACACCAAACATCTTCCACTTGGGCGCTGCTAGCCAGGTGTTATAAAATCCCTCAGAATCACCATATCAGACCGTTTAATTAGGCGGTTAGGAGACAGCTGGGCTTTGTGACCAGATTTATTCTACCTAGTGGTAGGCACCTAATGAGACACACATTAGAAATGTAGTCATGCAGGGTTCCTTCTGTAATTAATGTAGGGCTTGAGTACCTTCAGAAGATGAGTCAGGCCTCAGGTAGGCTGAATTCCCCTCTGCAGGCAGCTCTTTTAGCTGCAGAGGGATTGTGGGGTAACTTGGTTACTAATTTAAGCATCTTATTAAAATGACTAGGTTAGGTGAAACGAATCCAGATCTAAATTGCTAAAGTCTTTTTGAAATGGAAAAGGACTGTGAGTGCTAAAATATGAGTCATTCAACACTGTGATAATTCCCACAGGAAAGCCACGGGGTTTACAATTAGGAGTCTGTCTTGATAAAAAAGCAAATGCCTGTCTATAAATGCTGAAGCAGTCATAAAGCCTCAGTTAGCAATTCTGTAGTCCCATGTGGGATGAATATTTCCTGCCAGGATTTACCTAATGAAGGGCTGTATATTTTCCCTGCCGGTCCAAACTAGGTGTATTGTCAGGCAGCAATACCAAGACAATATAAATACTACCTTGGGTTTCAAACATGCTAGCAAAAGGTACCTGCTGTATCACATCTCCGAAGGACCAGCCTGCTTCCCATTCTGTGGAGGAAGAGAGATGAGCTAGCTTATTGCCCTCCTGACGTTATGGGTTGACTGACAGCCTCACAAGTATTAAAAGGTAACTGCTACCGCGCATTGACTGAAAATAGTGACTGCTATTATGACTAAGCCCTTATTGGTTAAAAGACATTTTAAATAAATGCCTATGTACTTCCAGCATCTGAGACACCTCTCTGCTCTTATCTCTCACTAGAATCAATTGGCAAATTTTGAATCCACAGTCAGCCTGCAGTCCGGCCCCAGCAGTCTCTGGATTAAACCTTCCATGAGGACAGGGTTGTCTGGGCAAAGCACCTTCCCATTAATCATGCAGCAGGCAGGAGAAAGAAGTGCATTTCCACTGACATGTAATTTAACACAAACAGATAGTTAGGAACAAAACCATTCAAGCCTGTTGATAAGAGGAACCTTGAAACCTGTGAACATAAAATTTGTAGTTAGGAAGCAGAGTATTCTGGCTATTCTAGAAATCTTCTTGACCTTTCTGTACTTTTTGCAAAGCCAGGGCTGTGCAGCTGTGACCTTGCCATTTGTGTTGGCAGGAATTACCCATATGGGTGCCATATCCTGCTGATGTTCCTGTCTGTTCCCAAGGGGACAGCTCATGGACATAGCGTGCCAGCCAGTACCAGGGCTGTTCATATGTAAGAGCTAGCTGGCCTCAGCCTGTGGGAGATTCACCTGTTTGCCAAACCCAAGTTAAGCTTTTGGCATTTTTCTTAAGTGGTATTTTCAGTGGCAAACCTCAGAAATATGCAGACCTGCATGAAGCCTACTTGTGCAGAAACTATCTCCCAGCCTCCTGGTCCATGGTTTTAGCACCCTTCTGCACTCATTTTTTCCCACCTGGATGACAGTCAATCATGTACTGCTCTGCTACATCACTGCTCAGCTCATCAGGGAACTGGCATACTGTAAATCTCCACTGCCTCAAGCCAATCTTTGTGTGACAGTGTGCAAAGTCAGTTCACAGATTGTATCTATAGTGTTGAGATTCATCTCTTGGCACCTGGCACCACCAGACCACTCTCCTATATCTCAGTCATTCTCTTTGTATGTTTCTCTGGCCTTAAACAGTAATGTCTTTATAAAATTTATCTTCTCCAGCCCACTGACCTGAGTATTGTTTCCTACCATTCTTCCTAGCTTCCGAGAATCACTGTTCAAAGCATTAAAAAGATGACATAAAGCCCAATAAAACCAAATGAAAATTTCCCCTGACTGAATGGGTATTAGATTAAAACATAAAATTAAAAAACAGGGTACCTAGCCCTAAACATGTGAGCCTTGTCCTTTGAATAAATAATGCCTGCAACAGAGCTTCAGCTTCATACATACTGACATTCTGCTGTGATAGAACATCAAAATGTGGCAATAACTTTTTTGTAAGTCTACCTGGTCTAATCAGTAAGTCAGCCATACATCCCTTCTTCCCACCATCCCCATTAATATCCAGTTTAAAGACTGCACTGGGTAACCTGTGAGTCTGCTGCCGAAGTCATGTTTGTGGTTGTGTTACCTAAACAGATCACCCCACATGCTGCAATCCTTTCCTTTGTCCTCACTAAATCAAGTCCAGAGTCATATTAATGACTGAACTGTCTAGAAACATGCAATTTATAAACCACAACCAGAAGGAATCTTTACAATGCTTTTCTCTCTAGAATACATAGACATAGTCTGTACCAAAGATGATGTTTCAGTTCTATTTTTGTGGTACCATTACAGTAAAAGGTGAAGAATTACAGTGTCTCAAAATAACCTGCCAACTTATTAAGAAAGGAACCCTTAAAAATTCCTCCTGCCCTACAGGTTACCAGTAGAGCTTGCACTGGTGATAAACATAGCACTGATAAGCTATCTGACCAGACAGAAAAAATCCTGTTTGTTTCAATGAATTTACAATTATTTGGTGTAAATAATTTTATGCCAATTAAATGGTTGCCAGTAAACTTAGGGATTACTGTGCCTGTCAGTCATTAACAGCTATAAATAACCATAGTGGAGAATTCTGGGGCACTTAACTAGCCTGTCAGAGTATTGAGAGAACAGCTTGCTCTTTCATAACATGTTTTCAGATACCTTCCATACTCTCATACGTCTTTCCTTCTCCTATTTTCTCCCACCTCACGCAAACATAGATACATATATTTCTTTCCATGACCAGTCATGCATACTTAATTTCTTACTGCTCAGAAAGAATCTTAAGGCATTTAGCAACATTTTAAATGATGTAACAGTAAAAAAGACAACCAGCTGAGACCAATAAAGCAGAAAATCAACAGAGGCCATACAGGTAATCGCTTCACGGCTTAAGAACAAGCATATGGCCAAAGTTCTTAGGAATTACCTTAGAAGGCTCTTTGGAAGGAAGTGGAAGAAATGACTTCTTTCCAGTTTTGGATGATTTTGTGGATGTTGGGGAATCTGCAGCCATATGCATGGATTTCAAGTTATTGATGTTGTCAAGATATTTTTTCCTCAAGGCTAACAGATCCTGTAAGTACTTCAAGCAGTCCTGAGTCTTAGAGTACGTCCAGTCTCTGTCTTCCTCTTTTGGCTGGAAGCAAGAGTCGATGCTGGTTGTACTTTTGCATTTTTTCAGTGGTTCACTAATTTTTTCTTGCTCACCTCCAAGAACATACATAGAAGTGCTGCGGATCAATCTCACTGCACAACCTGTGCTGTCACAGTAAGGGATGTCATCTGTCACATTTCTTCGGTGGGAGTTGGGGTGAAATATAGAGTGGATCTTTTTGAACATAGTGTGTAACTTCTTGCCCTTTATACCTTTTATCTTTCAGTTCCTTAATTTAACCCTGGATCTGGTAATAAGCAGGTATAACTCAGACAATTTTGCCACTTACTGTGTTACTCTTCCAGCTGCTTTCAGCCTAATACGTTACGAAGAACATGATGATAACACAGAAGTGTGTTTTCTATTCCATTTGTGTCACTGACATAGCTTTGTCGTTTCCTGGGTTTAAAATATAGCACGGGAGGTCAAATATCATGCTTTGAACCTTTATTTGACTGCTGCTCCCCATAAGAACCATCAGCATTCAGGCAGCAGTTCCCCCTACAGCGTCCGCTCCGCCTGCTCCTCACCCCCGCGGTGCCTCCGCCGGCCGCCGGGCGCTGATCGTGGTGCTGAACCGCTCCCTCTCTCCGCCCGGCGTCCGGCCGCCTCCCGTTGTGCGGACCCGCAGCTCCGCGGGCCTCTGCGGGATGCTCCTGGGTTTTTTTGTTTGCTCTTTTCTTTTCTTTTCTTTTCCTTTCTTTTCTTTTCTTTTCTTTTCTTTTCTTTTCTTTTCTTTTCTTTTCTTTTCTTTTCTTTTCTTTTCTTTTCTTTTCTTTTCTTTTCTTTTCTTTTCTTTTCTTTTCTTTTCTCTTCTTTTCTCTTCTCTTCTCTTCTCTTCTTTTCTCTTCTTTTCTGATCTTCCTGAGATCAGCCTCGACAGGGACAAAAGTCTGAGTAGGGAAGAATAGTTTCTGTTGAGTGGAGTTCAACTGCTGAAAGAAGTCGCTCTGGGTTTCACCGGACGGTAACCAGGAGATGACTACAGCTACTTGATACCGCAGCACTATTAGGAACAAGGTGGATTCAGATGTCAGGCTCTATTACACTCAATACAAAGATGCCCTGTGTAAGGGATGCTGTAAAGTAAAACACTCTTCCAAAGCACTCATCTCGCAAAATATTGCAGACAGAAACCAATATGTTTGTATCTTTCCATGTTAGTTTTTATCCTAGATTAACGTAAGAACATTTAATACAGTGGTTTTTGGCTGAAAGCTACTGAGAACATTGACTATTATTGGCATATTCGAGCATTGCTTGTATTTGTGACCATGACAACATGATGTATGCTTTAGAGATAAGTAGAGAGTGAATTCGGTCAGTTCTCACTACTAAGACAGTCAACAACTTTTTAAAAGCAAGCAGGAACACCCAGATTTACCATGTTCAAAAGCACTTTCATAATTTGTCCTGCTCAAGCATTGAGTACTTGAGAAAATAATTAGTTTGAAAGCCCATAGATATCACCCCACAGACTCTACAGAGAAAATTTCTGCTGATGCCACTGGAAGTGTCGATTAAATGTTTAAGCATCCTAAGATCTCAACAGGAAAGATAGTTTCTAATATAAATTTGTATCCATTTCCTCGAGAACTCTGATTTACAGGATACTAAACATATACCACAACCATCTTAAAACATACACTTAAATTTGCCAAATGGGATACTGATCCTTAATTATAGACTCGATACAATACCAGTGAGCCTCAGAGAGGCACTCTAAGTGACATCATAGTCATGAAACCTGTTATTCAAGAAAATCAGCGGGAACTCAAGGAATTATTGTCAAAGAGTTGAGTCAATAATGTCAATGGGAACTCCACTAAGCAACTGCTTACAAGATCAGACATTGCCTTTCAATAGCAGATTGATTTCTAAGCTCATCTAGACTTACAAAGAACTACAAGGTAAAGGAAAAAAAAAAAGGCAAAACAAACAAACGCACAAACAAACAAAAACCACCAGCAAACCACCAAAATTCTGTTCATGAAATCACAGAAAAAGATACATCTTTGAAGAGTATATTTGATTATGTATACTGCAATTTGAAACCATTTCATGTGGGCCATAGTTTTTTTCTACCCTGCTTCAACTATGTTCTTAAAACATAAGCTGACATCTCACTGATTTAAAAAAAGCTTTCGGGGTCTTAAGAGGGTTCTCAATTTCAAGCATATTCATTCTCAATATTTAAAAAAGCTTGCTGGGCCACTTTCATTCCGTGCCAACATATGTGTGGTTCCCATTGTTCATGGTGGTGTTAAAATAAAGAAGGATTAATAAACACGTGAGACAATACAGTGGCTGTATTTTATACTAGAATTTCATTTTGAGTAATAAAGGGTCATTTACAATTATTTCAGACATGAATAATTTCTTCTGTGCTTTGGTTATGGGCAATGGGAATACATAATCTTCCTCTTCTGTTGTAAAAATGAATATTAATTTGTTTTCTTCGGAGTACCTACTGTAATTTAAATAGCTCCATGGATTTAGAAAGTTAAGGGCAAAATAATAGATATATTTAAAGGTCACAAATGTCTCTACTGTGTTTTGTGAGAACAGGAATGCCCTATGTCTTCTCAAGATATTTTCCTATAAAGCATTTTTATCAAAAGATGTTTCCTGAATAGTGCTGTCTTTATAGTCAAACTCTGGTCCCCTCATACCTGTAAGTGGCCCCATTTAAGTAAACAGCAGAGCAATTATAATTCAGTCACCACAGATCACAGGTCTCTTCCCTAGTGTTACTGCTGGGGACTGAATATGCTACCATTATCTAAGATGGCTGGTAATTAAAAACCAGGTCTTATTCAGGAATTATTTCCTTCTGCACTAAGACACTCATCAAATGACAAATAGGGTTGAAGAAGAATATTCAGTCTGTTGATTCAAAGTACCAAATTCACAGGCAGCTATTAAATCATAAATAAAGACCTTCCAAAGAAGGAGCTTGTGACAAACAGATCAAATAGAACACACTAATCAAATAGACCACACTAAAAATTTAATGGCGTCTAAGATTACTAACTTTGACAAGGCAAAGCACATACCTTGTTTGCTCATCTGGCTACTTGAATCTGAATTCATTTACTCAATATTTTTTCTTTTAAGTGACTGTTTTTTTCTTTTTTTTTCTTCCTACTACTTCTTTCAGTGTTTCTGTTTGCTCTGTAGCTAGCAGAGTGGTCTATGTTCCACAGACCACACTCAATCACTCCCAAAACTGCTTTTGTTATCTAGCCCTGGCATTCTGGCCATTCCTGAGTCATTATGACTGGGTAGAAAAATCAAGTTAGAAAATCCAATGTACATATTCTGTTTAACTGTATTAACTATACAGCAGTTCCCCATAAAATCAAATGTATAGATAGATACAATTAAAAGAAAATCACACCTTTTAAGTTTTTCACAATAACTTATTTGTCAAAATGCATTGTTATCCCCAGAATACCATGCCATCATGCATACAAATCTATCTAGTTGATTGTTACGTTTCACCCAAGTGACTGGTACAAAGGAATGTCAAATCATCCTTGAAACAAACTAAAGCTCTGGTGTCAAAGAAGAAAAACCTTGACAAAGTATAGATGACGAGGTATTCTTTCTGTATCATAAAGTTTTATCAAGCTGGTTTATCTCATTCAGAATAATATATTTTATTATATTTTTAAAATTAAAGTGAAACCACTCTGCTTTTAAAGAAAACAAATCACACAAAAAATATGTGAGTGGACAGTAAAGTCATTGAGCCTTGTGTTATTTTAGATAATTCAGAAACTAAAGTGCAGTTGTCAATCTCTATTTAACTCTGCTGTGTCTATATAGCTACTTAAAAGAGCAGATTGCTTGGAAAGAGCTAATTGAAACTGTCCAAACAGGAAAAAGAGCGAACAATCACAACAGGTATCTACTGAAACTACACTTTGCTCCCTAGTCACTATTTACCACTTTGTATATTCCCTTGAAGTTCTGCAAAGACACACAAAAAATATACAATCTCCTAGAGATTTAAGAGAAAAGCAACAGATGCAGCAATGCTGAGACGACAGCTCAATACTAAAGAAAAAGAACATCCCAAAGTCTGATACCCATATATCGTGGTTACAATGACATTTACTGTTTCAAAGACCACACATATTGGAAAAGATTAGATGGCGGGGCATTTCCAATACATAAGTTAGGTGCTGAATGTCAGTGCTTTTGGTGAAACATCCACTTTGTGGTGGCAATACCACAGGACTTCTACCTTTCATTGACTAAAAGGCAAGGTGGAAGAAGAACAGACCTTGTTATCAAGCAAAGAAGAATCCTCAGGAATGGTTGTTGCTTCTCTTTCAGACCATGAAGGTAACAGTCTGGAGGACTTCTGCCTCCCCAGAACTGCTATCAGCAACTGCTTGACATTCTTAATCTTTTGGGAAGTTCTTAAAATATGGGAAAGGAGAGCAATTTTGATACCATGCATTTAATATAGCTATGATTGCTTCTCTGAGGCACGAAACTGGAGAGACCAGTTTCCCAAGAATAAAGATAAAGATCTTTGCTTCAGCTGATTTAGATGTAAATGCAGTTAAATCCAGATGTGTTGCCTCTGTCAGATTTAACAGTGGTCTTTTTTTTTATGGGTACACGCTTGAGTCATGCTGCCACCCAGGCAACACTGACCTGCAAAACTAACTGAGTCAGAAAATCAAGGCTTCTATCAAAGGATGAATAGAATTTTTTGTAAATTTGGTGCATCATCTTTTCATCTAATCTAAATTTGAATCCAGCTATATCCATCTGACTTAGACCCTGCATATTCTCCATAAATTTTCACCGCATGCAAAATTTTCATTCATTGAATAGGTTTTGTTGCAGCATAAGCACTGATTGCGACCAACCAAAGCAGTGATTGTGTTCCTATGAGGCATGAGAAGATAAAGAAATGCCATTCATGTACAGAGAAATTCTTAGGACATGATTATGCAAATGAGACATCAGTCAATAATTTTTTTTTTGTTACCCTGACATCACTGTTGGGAAAAGTTTTATCTGCATCCTCTGACAAAGCAATCAAATGCACTCCAGTGAAACACCCCCTTCTTTAGAGCTCTCTCTATAGCTGTTTTCTGGCAGCATTTTCAGAGGGTGAGAGGTTACCACACTTATGCCCTGCTGTATCTAGCATCCTCTTTCCCATTGTTCCTCGAATAACCTTGCTGTCATTAAAAACTACATCTCTGTGACAAGTTTGACAAGGGAACTTTGTATTGTCTTCTGTCACACAGGGTCACGGGACAACCAGTTGGTCTTGCTTGTTTCACTGGAAGAATTCATGTCCTTTTTGTAGAAACATTGTTAGGATCTTTCAAAGCTTTGTTAGTCTTTGTTGGATTAGTTATTGTCTCGCTTCTTGAGTCTTTTATTCTAAAGATGGCTGAAGAATTACTGTGATGTCTACCTTGTTGCCTGTCACATCCATCACCCATTGATAGAGTCTTTGCCAGGAGAATGTGATAAATAGCTAAGATTCCTCATGATAGCTCAATGAGAAATGGATGTTGTAAGCAGCAGTTCTTCAAATTAGTTTATGGAAAAAAAACCTTTAAATGACCTGTCTGTCTTGATCTTTAACTGGATCATCTGTTTCTCCTTCCAATTAAATTCTAATACACAATTTATCCTTCCCACAAAGGAAGCCTATAGGAGGATTTATGAGAGCAGACAGTATGGATCTTTTGGCAAGTCACACAGTGGCCAGACCAGTCATCTCCAGGCAAGGTCAACTCACAGTACCTAGAGACATTTTTGTAAGCACCGTTGGATCCCTACTTCCCATTTCTAGCTCTTTCCTGTTCCACTAACCCAATGAAACAGGGCAAAGACTGGTTAAACTGGAGCAGCAAACAAAGAGTAGTTTGGCTGGGATATCTGAGAAAGTGAGACTTTGTACAAGTGAGATATGAGCCCTAGGGAGGATGGAAAGAAAGAGAGAAATAAGTCTTGAGCACTTTCCAAAAGTATTTTTGAGTATATTAACTATTTTTCTGCTCATATCACAATGTCCCTGGTGAAAAACATATCTGTACACAGCCTAACAAAGAGTGGTCTTGCCCTGATCCTGCCCCTGCTGCCCTGACATAATCAATTAAAAGGAATTATTTTATTTCCTGCATGTTTCTTGAACATATCTCCTAGTACATCACCTTCAGCATCTGCAAAACTGTTTCCAATTGGAGCAACTCTGGTTGTGCTGAGGAATATAAGGAGCCGGTCAGGACCCTTTCACCATACACCAGCTACGCCTGCAATGACAACCTACAAGGACTGAGTCCTACAATGCCATCACTGCTATGGGTGCACACCACCAGCTCTCTGCTCCAATAACTGCTGTTATCGCTCCATGCACTGTCGGAATGGACAAGGTTTTACTAAGAACAAGTAACTCTCTGAAGAGGAGCAACCAAAATATGCAGGGTGATTATTAACCAGGATTGTCAGGAGCAGTTTTTGTTGTCTCCCTCTGAGTGGTCAGTAAAGAAGTGGGGGAACTCAGACTCCACATTGTTCTTGCTCATTTTCCAGTTTTAACAGGAAATACTGTCACTGGTAAACATGAATTCTTTCTGCTCGGCTAATGTGATCTTCTGCCTCTACAGGCCCCAAGCCTGACAGTATTCAAGAAGTGATTGGACAATACTCTCAGACACATGGTGTGACTTTTGAAGTTGCCATGTGCAGGGACAGGAGTTGGACTCAATGATTCTTGTGAGTCCCTTCTAACTCAAGACATTCCATGATTCTGTGAATCTACCCAGTTCCCACCTACCCTTCCACTGCCCTTGTATGGCAGCCCTGCCAGTCTGTATTCAGTCAGACACTGCAAAGGAAGGGGAAGGAGAGACAGAAGTGGCTATACAGCCTCAACTACCACTTTCAAGCCAAACTTCAAAAAGCATTTCCCCTATACCCACTGTGAACAGCCAGATCATACAATCCCAGAGCTGTGGCTATTTGCATGGGCAACACCAGGTCATCTACATCCTCCCAGGAATTTTCAGTCCATTAACATCATATTCCATAGTAGCTGATCTACTATGTGGAATATTAAATACATGGAAGGAAATATCCTTCTAAAGCAGCAGCTGCACAGAAGTTGTAGAGACCTACCACCAGCCTGTTGGGCACAGCACAGTGCTGCTGCTGGGATATCTGGATTCAAAAAGGCCATGGTAACTTGCAAAAGTGGAGACTTGAGGTGTGCCTGGAGCAGACACTGCTTGCAGTGGTTTCAGAAGTTTTAAGAAACTTTGAAATGGTTCATCAATAATACTAAAGGAAGTAAGACAAAAATAGTGAAATCTTTATCTACTCGTGTTGTTAAAGCAACCTGAAAAATCTCAGGAAAGGTATGTGGGTAAGATTTCAGTCAGGTCAGAAAAACCACTGAGAGACATAGGTGCAGGCGGTCACATATGCTGAACTGGGTTTGCAGATTAGCAAGGCATTTGCAGCAATCAGCAAAACCGAACAGCACTTTCCACGCTACTCATTAAAATTACAAAGCTTGCTTTACTTAGGCTGGGCTCAAAGGAACATGGAGATTTATGCCTGTGCCCTGAAATCGGGAAGAACGTGTGCCTGTGACCCAAGGTAGGCAAAATACAGAGGTGCTATCTATGTTTTTCTCTGAGACCTCCAAACCAGGCAGGAGGGAAGCAACGCTAGGTTTACTGAAACAAAATATTTATGTGAACTCTGGTGAACTGAAACAGCTGAGTCCTACATGCCTGTAATCTGGGCATCAGCATAAACTGAAAGGAACGTTCAGAATGGAAAGCATTGAGGAAGCTGGCATTCCTCTTGTGATTTTTTTTTCTAAAATCATTATTAAGAAAAAGCATTTCCAGGAAACTATGGTAGTTACAGAAGTGCACGGGCCAAAATAGCAGATCAAATCATGGCCAGAGCTGGCAGCAAGCAAAGGTCACTGCACTTCTGAGTCAAAACACAGTCAGTAAGAACTTCACGGAGGATCTTTAACACATCCTCTGGTGATAAGCACATACAACAGGAACATCCAGAAGAATTTGCTGCAGTGGAAATGCACTGCAATCTATCATCCATAATTCTTCCTGAATAAAGAGAAATCCAATTGTCTGAAAACATGAGGCAACAGAAACTGAGTTTATATTTCAATTTAATTCACTTCAGTTCACCTTATTGGCTTCAGCAGTATGCAGAACACTATACTTTATCACTCAAGTGTCACTGTTCTTCATTTTTTGCATAGTCAATATGGTTATGGCTATTGATGTGCTTATGAAATATGCATTTAGATTCCTCCACAGTCTCTCTGGATTTGTGTCTGTAGGTATCAGGAATTTTCTTGTGATGGTTGGGTTGGTTTTTTTGTGGGTTGTTTTGGTTGGTTGGTTGGTTTCTGGTTTTCGTTTTTTTGGTTTTCGGGGTTTTTTTGCAGGGGGAGGTCAAGGGGAACTGAGGTAGGCTAATCTTGTAAAAGCAACATCCACAAGGTCACAGATCTCTTTCTTTACAGAGTTCACTGCTGTTGCAGAGTCTATAATGTCATTACAGTTTCCAAGAAGGTCTCTATTTGTTCCATCTCATCGGCATATCCTTGTGAAAGTTATTATGAGCCAGATTACAGTTCTAAACCATGTGAAAGAAAGAAGACTATCAAGACCTCTTGACAGGATGATTGCAAGCTGGAAATTGTCATTCTCCTCACCTTTCGTGACAGTCACATTTTTTCTGGGAAACGAAATCTGAAAATATAGTGCAGAGACCAACCAGACTTTGCTTCCTACCACACCTGAGGTGGTGGGTGGGGCTCCCAGCTCATGCGGTACAGTCATTGCCAGTACATCTGCAGAATGTTCTGCCTGGCTTTCAGTAAAAGACAACACCCACCCCAGTGAACTGCTCCCCTTCCTCCCTGAACTACACTGCGCCTCCCAAACCTCGAAGATGTTGTGGGTTGCCTGGCTTTTCTCCACCTTTTATTTTCTTGCTCTTCTTCTCAGTCAGTTACAATTTGGAACAAGAAGGGGGATGCTCACAAGGACCTAGCCATTCTCATTCCCATGATCTGCTGCTTTTTCACCTTTAAGTTTTACCACTAGATGGAAACCTTGACCTCCAGAGTTACTCCGTTAGATTCCTGACCATTCAATCGCACACCCAAGCTCCTTGGTGAGCTGTTTATCTACACGGAGTCAGATATTAAAGTAACAATTCACTGGAGTCGGGCATTTCTGTAGCTGATTCTTAAATGGAATGTATAAAACCATATAAGCCTGTCAAGTGTGGTGGCATTCTCAGATGAAATTGTAGAGATCACCATGGCTATTTAAATCTTCACTAACAATATGGAGCTCGATTGGATCGGCCATGGATAAGCAAAGGGAAGAGAACAGGATCACTGCATCCCACCAGTCTTAGCATAGGGGGTAGTCACTGGTGATGTATAGTGCTTCAGCTGTTTAGTGCTACTAAAATGCAGAACCATTTAGATTAGATAGTGTGCACGACGATCAGTGGCATGTGAGGCTACATCTCTGCAGATACATCAGATCGTGAAAGGTCAGTCCTTTGCCTCTGAGGGCAATGGACATAGCATGGATTATGTCTACCCAAATAAATTCTTTATTTGCCCCAGAATATCTGGCTCTGTCTTTAATGCCAGACAGAAAGATCTCTAGTCTGTGCTACGCCCAAACTGGGACGGGCACTGTTCAATGCAATGTGAGCTGATACAAGCTAAAATTGCTGAAAATCGGGTAGCCAGTGTGGACAGTCACAGGCTAGTCATGATTCCATGGTGCCATGGACCAGTTCCATCTACCAGTACAGGTACAATTCTTAAATTTTAGACCCTGATCTGGCATAGATAAGCTAATTCAATGGATTTACACACATTCGGTGTAGTCAAGGATTTGGAACACATTAGCATAAGTCAGTACAGGTTAAGAAAACAAAAATTCTATAGGTTTGTTTTCATCATTGAATTTCACTTTTCCATTTGCCATTGCAAATGCTTTACATGGAACATAGACAGCAAAAACAACCCTTTAATGCACTTCACAGGCAGGTCTTTTCTCTTGGGCTCTTCTTGCGGTCAGAATTGTGCTGTCATTACCCTGGATGTCATTAATTCCTTCTATTCATTTGAGTCACTCTGTTTCATAGTTCTGTTTGGTTTTATTTGGTGTCTTTTTCACAGATTGAGGCAGGAAGGAAAATATGTACCATCTCTGTAAATCAATTGCACTGTAACAAGCAATTTTATTGCTTATTACAAGAAGGATAATGCATTGTTTGTCTGAGCTAGTCCACATACGTGTTATCTTAGTGGAACAAACTACTTGAAGTCTAAATGTAGTATGTCTGGACTTCAAAAAGGCACTGTAAAAAATTACTTTTCCTGGAAAATTGTTTGTTTGGTGTTACCACAACTAACACTGGAGATTATTGTAATTGAAAGGGACGGAATATCTTGGGCTTGGGCATGGTTTCTTTGTGTCTATATTCCCGTTGATTCCTTGTGGAGCATACTACACGGTTTAGGGCATGGTCCTGCACCAGCTGCAGTTTCTGGCTAAGCTTGCCTCAACTTCTGCATTACAGAATGATAGGCTGAACTAATAATATTCAGCTTGTATACATCTCTCATATAGTAACTGTAGTTGAATGCCAAAAAAAGCCAAAAAAAAGCATACCAACTGGCAGGAATCACGAATGGCTGTTCTATCTGAAAATACTTTGAATTCATTTCTGAAGCCAAATGCATTTCAGGTGACCAGTGTCCATTTTAAGAAGTGCCATTTAATGTGAAAGCCATTTGGAGAAAAGAAGCTAAGGTCTCATTTATAATGCTATCAGCATGGAATGAAGGATGATGTCACTGTATTTCATCATTGCCTTCTGTGGTAGGGCTTGTGTTTGTTGAACGGAAGGCTGTAAATAATAAATACATGATAAGCTTCTATAAGTAGTATTTTTTTATTATACTAACCATTTTTGGTTTTCCATGATTTGCAGATGCCTTGGATTTTGCAAGCAGAAAATGCACACACACAGACTGGACTCTGCTGTATGGGAAGAGGTGAGAATGCCAGTCTGATGATTAAAATTTGAATTAATAATTTATTTCAGTTTTATTTTAACCTGTAGTTATAACACAGTCATGTTTTATGGGCCAAACTGCTTAAATCATTTTGTCCATTAATGAGCCAGCTGCTGCTGAGACATTCACCAAATTCAATAGATTCACAATCTGTTCCTGAATCTAATTACTAGTAAAGTTGCCCACAGAAAACCTTTTTTGGATTGCTCGATTTTACAAAGTTTAATGTAATTTTACCAGTCAGAAATACAAGTCAAAGCTGCACTGGTTCCTGTGTCTGATACAATTAGGTTAATGGCATGAAGCCACTGGAGTGTGGAGATGCAGGCAGACTTCTCTGTGCCCAGGAGTTAGAGCCATGCTCATGTTTGCCCTTGCTGTCAAAGAGAAGAGAACGGCAGTGACAATGGTGGCTAAAAGGATCTTTCTAGAAATAAAAACTGTCAGGCTCTCCTTGCATTCTCGTGCCTGTAGGCAGCTGTCCTACAAAGTACTCCCGCTCCCTAGAAATTTCAGTAGGTTTTTCTGTGTATTGACAAAGAACTATTCACAAGTATAGTGAACAACTGGGTCTAATGAAAGATGTGAACTGCTGTGCTCCTGAGGTCTGAGTCTTTCGTTATGTATGCAGTAGCATGAGAACATAAGAAGATATGAGGATGAGGTCTCCCTGCAAGTGAGAAATCTCAAATGACTTGAACATCCCCAGAAAAGCCCCTAATATCTTTAACTTTTTGCAGCAGTCTTCCTAAAAGGTTTGTCCCCATTTTCTTCCTGTTCCTTGCCTCTATTTTTGTGTTTGTTGTTTTGTTGTTGTTTTTGTTGTTGTTGTGTTTTGGGTTTGTTTTGTTTGTTTGTTTTGACTATTTTTTCCTAGTTTCTATTCGCCTGCTTCCAAGTCAAATGTTAGCTCAGCTGTAACAAAGTCAATACAGGAATGACCAGCATACTGTCCTCCTTGACCATTGTTCTGGCTATATAATGTCTTACATCACTCACGCTTCAAGTTTGTGATCAAGACCAAAGACGCCAAGTTTGATGTTTCATCTATACACTCTTCCTACAATTGTTTCTCTTCTACGGAGGTGTAGATACAGGCAATTTCCACCTTGAACAATACCCTCTGTCATATGGACTTGTCTGTGTATTATATGGAAATCACTATTAGGTATTACTGAGGAAGAGCCTAGTTTATATAGACATGAAGCCTACTTTCATTAGGGCAGTCAGATTTCAGTTATTTATAGACTGGTTCTAGGGGTTTTTTTTTCCTTAGGAAAAAAATTACTCTCTGTCATAATCCTGTTCTTGTTTCATGGGGAAAAGGAGGTGACTGGGAAGGGCTAGAAAACGCAGAGCAGATTAGGTGAAACATTCTCATTAGTGAGATGAATGATCACCATGCTGCCACTCATGCAAGGGCTAGACTTTGATTTCTTGCTGGGCCTGAGGGACAGTTCATCCAGTCTGCTAGGGATGTGCTATGCTGCATAAACATGATAAAAGGTCAGTCGAAGCCTTAAAGGAGCTAGAGAAGCCTGGAGACAACCCCTTAAATTGAACCAGAAGTGTGCAGGTGGAAGGAAGGTACCTGGATATGATACCACTCAGCTTTAAAAGCAGTCAAAAAGATGTGCCAGGGGAGGTTTAGGTTGGACACTAGGAAAAGGTTCTTCACCCAGACAGTAGTGGAGCACTGGAACAGGCTCCCCAGGGAGGTGTCACGGCCCCAAGCCTGACAGTGTTCAAGAAGAGACTGGACAACGCCCTCAGACACATGGGGTGACCTGTGGGGTCGTCCTGTGCAGGGACAGCAGTTGGACTCGATGATCCTTGTGGGTCCCTTCCAACTCAGGACATTCTATGATTCTATGATTCAGTCTGTGTCCACCTGGCACTACACCCAGTTTCACAACCCTTGTTTCAGACGTACCGTTACATGAATTCAGTCAGCGTGATTTGGGACTTGAACTGTTAAGTCCACCTGGCCTGGGAGCATTCCAACCAGCTGGAGACCACGCTCCATTCCCAGGTACAGACATCCCTCCGATGTTTCCCCTCCACAGAGGTGGACAGGGAGAGGTCAGACAAGGATCTCTGCCAGCACCACAGGAGTGGAGGGCCCATTAGGAATCTTTAATTGTGAAGTGGGAAAAGAAGCACTTGATAGTCTTTTAGCACTTAGGCCTAGGCTCCCACTAAGTGACAAAAGCCAGTGACTACAAACAGTCTCTTTCTTGCCCACACGTAGCTTCAAAGCAGTGAAAAAAGAAGTCCATCATTTAAAGAGAGATATTCTTAAAAAAGAACTCTTCAGCTCCTACAGACTTTTACTGTAACTTGAATGCCTCCAGGAGTCATGAGACATACAACTTCTAGAGATCTTATTGTAGGATGGAATTCAGATAAACACCAGTAGCACCTTGTCTTCCTTTCAGCTGCATTGTCTGCCCTGGGCACCCTGCCAGAACTGATCGGTGACCCATGAAGATCAATAAAAGATCACACGATAACAGTACACACACTCACAGCTCAGCATCCTAACAAACTGCTTGTTTGGTCATTGCCATCTTGATCTTAATAATGAAAATGTTCTGGCTCAAAGCACAAAATCTGCCTTGGAAGTACATACAGGGGCTATTGATTTCACTAACTCAAAGCATTGAAATTAGGTGGATAGGATACTATCTACTTGCAAAAAGTGTACTGCCTAGTACTTAGAAGGCAGCAAATTCCTTTGGAGGTGACTCAGGGGACCTATTTCTCTTCATTGGTTTTGAAGGCAGTCCAGAGAGATAAGTTTGCAGGTGTGTAACTTTCACCAGTCTGACGACCTGCCCACAAATTTTCTCCAAGAGCCTCTGCTATGTGGGAGCGAGGGAGTTCTCCCAGAGCACAGACGCGGTCCTCCAGCACCATGTCTCCAGTGCTGTCCAGGGCAGCAGACAGGCAGCCCATTGCCAAGGGTCTTCCTGAAACAGCCATGGTGACACCCCATTCCCTGTCCCCTAGGCAGGGCACTCAAACTCAAGGAAGCTCCTTTCTGTGCAAGGGTTTTCTGCTAACCTGCAATGCTGAGGAGTTAGGGTTGGTCCTAGTACATGCCTTAACTTCATGGAAAAATAAAAGAAAGCCAAGTTGTAAGTAAGGAGCAGCCCTAAAATTAGCTCAAAAAAACAATGCGATGAATATCATGAAAAGGTTTCCTTATATAACCAGATCTATACAAACAGTGAGAAAAGCAAATAGCAACATCTCTCTGTTACAGACTAAATAAATAATCTGCTAATGAGGATGCTGTTGAAAGTAGAGCTTGCACTTGGCAAACAAAGAGTTCAGATTAACAGCAGGATTCACAGCATTTTACATTTACTAACTTATGCAAAATAACAAATACAACACTCATACAGCACTTTGTATCTTCATGGCACTGAGTAAACACCTAGCCATACTTATATCTTCTCAGTGCCCCAGAAAGACCTAGCTTTAACCAGACACATGCTCTGTGGGAAGACTGGCTTCCTTATCTGTCCAGCCTTTTGCTTCCCATACAAGGTGGTGAGATATGGTTGTGGTCTTCTGTCACTCACACTAGAAGAGACACATAGAGCAGATAAATCACTGTCTAGTTATTGGATTATAAACCACTGCTATGTTTTGTTGGCTTGTGAAATGATCCAGAGCCCACATTCAGTTCCCTGAGCCATCAAATATAGCCATTGCACAATTAGTCACAAGCTGTATCATAAGCTTCCATCATTATCACTCATTAAAATTCTTCCTTACTTACAGAATGTTTAAACATGTTATTATATCATGGCTGATACAATAATGGCTGACAATGTGGGTGGGGAGGTGAATAAGACTTTTTTTTCCATTTACTTCTTCCAGTGCCCAAAAACTTGGCCAAAAATGCAAGAAAGGAAGCAATCACTCAAACAATCCAATAAACATTTTCTTCATGTGGGTGATCTCACGATACAGCAACCACAGTAACTATAATAGTTACTAAAAGAAACTTTTCCACCCCAGATGGATGATCTTATCCCACAAGAAATGTTTGTCTAGCAGAAATAGGCAGTACACTAAGGCAGTTACATTAACTGCAGTTTATTGGTTAGTATTATAAAGCTCCTTCAAGAATGTGGAATTTTGAGACATCTATACATGGAGAATACGATCACAAGCCTGGACACAGTTGCCCCACCACCCACATGTAAGCTTCTTTTGTAGCAATGAAGAAAGACGCCATGCAATGTGAATCTCCCTAAGGGTGTCTGTCCTTCTCCATTGTCTAAGGAAGGCAGATGACCAGGTCAGCTAAGTTCCTCACCTAACAGTGCTCAGAAGACTGCCTAATGTTAAGCAAAATTAATTTTCTCCAATACCTGTTTGGTTTGGTATGGTTATTGTTCCCCTGGACTACAAAAAGGAGCTGCACACAGGTCTTCACCCAATGAACTTGCTCCCTGCTCTCATGCATAGACAATTTCCATTCTTCTCTTCCAAATCTTCTTTCAGACAAAACACTTCCTTTAAACTTTTCCCCAAGAAGCGACTTTTCATCTAGCCTTGTGTGCTGGTCTAGCGACTAATGCATCTGGCTTTTTTAACCTATAATTTAACACTACTAAGTTTGCTGGACAAAGATCTGTTTCTCTCATATGTTCAGCACAGATTTCTGAGGAGTAGAGAGTGGAAGGAGAAGATGACACAAGTCCTTGTTTACAGCAGTACAGATTTTCCTGTACAGATGCTGAAACTCATAGTAAGAGGCATTTTCACTGTGGTTTCCTGCAAACACCAGGAAAAGAGTGGATTTTTGAAGGAAGATGAACAAATAGGGTATGGATCCTGAAGATGAGCTAAAAGGGGTCAAGCTGTAGCAGTCAAAAAACCAACCAACCAACAAACAAACAAACCAAAACAAATCTAAAAAAGTAATTCCCTCAGGGATATGATCCAAAAGAAAGGGCAGAAGATGGCTATTTATATGAAAATTGAAGGAAAACAAAGGGATGGTGTAACCTTGGATGGGATAAGAGGATCCTCTGCTTTCCTATTAATCACTCCATCCTTTTCTTACATGCTTGAGAGCTTGCTTATCCTCCAAAACTGACACTTGAATTAATGGCTCCTATTCAGAGCAATAACAGAGATATAGATTTTGAAGAGTGCTAAGCATCTGCAGTGCCCATGGACAGTAAGGTCTGAAAATCTTGTCAGCTTTATGTGGGAATCTAAACACAGATGTAGATACCTAACTTTAAATGGATAGGCTTGAAAGTGAGTGTCTAAATGTAGGATGAGATTTTATTTGATAAATCCCAGGTGAATAAACTTGGCATCTGAATCATTATTCCATGCACAGAACTTCTGGAGCGCAGTTATGGGAGCAACTTCTGGGCAAGCAGAAGTAACTTGTAAAACTTATTTTCACATTCTTTGAGGAAAGGCAAGTGCTTAAAATCAGGTATTTCACTTCTTCCTGTGACAGCCTTGGAATACAAATTTTTAGAAGTTTTTAGACCTTTTTTCTTTCTCTTAAGTTTTTCTTAAAGGTTTTTTTTGACTCTTATAGTTGTAGCATTATCATGGAATATAGCTGAAAAGGCACTATTTATGAGATCAATCCTGCTAATACAGAATACTGCCCACAGTGCATATTCCAAAAATACTGTATAGATCCATAACACACTATGCAGGAATAGGCCATAGTAAATAGTCCCAGAAATGCCAACATGCACACACACATATAAGGGTATAAAGAGTGTATATATTCAAAATGAAATTTAACATTTTTACATAGTAGTGCCATTTGCCGAATAGATGAAAATAATAAGTAGTGTTACCTTAGAGTTAAGATTAACAGTGCATTTTCAGACAACGAATGTAACTGTTTCATTGGTTTCATGCATTTCTATTTTGCCCAGAATCTGTATCTAAACCACTTCATTAAAGTCACAAACCATTTCTTTGAGCATAAACAACGTTCCTCACAGACAAGAATAGCTTGAATAACTAGCTTGAATAGCTAGTTAAAGGAGAGATGATGAATTTATTCTCCATTCTGTGTGGAGTGGCATTTTTTTTACATGCTGACATGCTGTGATGAGCACTTTATGATGCGTAGCTGACTGGCTCTAATACCACTTGATCCCTTATAAATTAAGAGGCAAGAGGTGGCAGCCTGTCATGTAACTCCATTACTGGGATTTGGATTAAGAGTGTTTTGCACATGTTATTGTCTTTCTTTTAGCTGCTACATGTTAGGTGCCTTGAGAACAGCTTTTGGAAACCTTTTTCTCAAGTCGTCTTTTTACTGCCCATCTGGGCTCTCTGAAAGGATCTATTTGCCAGTGAGCTGCATGGGCCCAGCTCTGGGTGAAAATCCAACAATCAACAGGGAAAAAGAGTAAGTTTAGAAATAAATGTTTCTATTTAATTTCCATCTGCATTGCAAAACCTGATCTTGTCTGCTAGAGTAAATGCTTTTATTTGCATAATTATTTCTAGGTTCATCCTAAATACCTGTTAAACTATGGCAGTGATTATTTTCCCAAGAGATAGTTGGACATTGTCTCTTGATGCGATTTCCATGGTGGTTGATATTGTTACCTTTATTCTTCCAGACAATACTTTTCACCCACAAAATGAAACCAACATACTCAGAGAGGATATAACAACCCATCTCTATACAGAGTGATACCTATAAATTACTAGAGGCCAGCTCCAGGCAGTAGCACTGCCAGCCAATAGTGTTCTTGACAGGTTCACCGAGAAATTTTTGCTACAGCACAAAACTCTGATTGAGGCATATCAAAGCTGAGGACAACAACCATTAAATGCTCTGACACCTACACAGTACAGATTTCCAGGAGGAACGAAATTAGAGTGTAACTGCTGCCAAGACAGCTTTCCTCTTTCGTTAAGATTTGTTCCCCATCACTAGCTGTGTGATTCTACTAGACTGCTACTAGAATGTGTAGCATTCAGAAAATCAGCCATGTATTCTCATAGTCAAACTGTTACCACAGCCAGAGGTGGGCTGAGCATACCTATGCTCTGATCCACTTCATAAACTCTTATGATCCCTGGCCTTCTTAAATATCAAAGTTGCATCTTGAGATAAATCAGGGAAGTATCATTAGAAGTTTGCCCCGTTCTTACACTTTTCTTAAACATCTGCTTTTGGCTACTGAGTGACAAAGATACTGCGCTAGATGGATCTTGGATATGGCCTAGTACAACTATTCTTATAGTCTCTAATAAAAGAAGATTGCAGAGCAGCCAGGGAATCCAGAAGGCACTGCTGTTTGAAGGGAAGGCACTAACACACTCCAGTGATGGGCAGCCATCCAAAATGCTAAGGTAGATGAGTAGCAATAAACTCCAGAGATAAGCAGATGGCTCCCAAGCTACAGAGTGAGTTTACAGCTACAGATACTAATGGTCTTAAGCTATTTTATGAACTTCTTGCAAAATGCCAGAGCCAGCTATTACATGTCTGAGTTTCTTAAACATCAAAGCTATTTTCTTAATGTTGATTTATACAAGCCAAAATAAGTTACGTAACTTTCAGTTAAAACATGCAGATCCCAGAAATAGCATCCATTTTTTTTTTCCCTAATAATACTTTCTGGCTAATGGATTTTTGGGCCACGTTTCTGCCCTTCATATTTTTATATAGTCCAGTTATAGTTCTGCAATCCTTTCAGTGCCGTTTGAGAACAGCAGCTGAAGTGAAATTGAATCTGGGCTGCTGTGGTCCTGTCCTCAGCCCTGGAGGAGCCACGTGCTGCTGGCCATGCTCTTCTATCCTTCTCTGTGTCTTGCTGCTAGCACTTGTGCAAGCAGAAGGCGAGTCTCTCCAGGAAAATTATTTAGCTGAACATGAAACAATTCTTTCTTTTGTTAGGCTGGTTTTCAGTCAGAGCAGCTCCTTCAAATTCCCCAGGTAGTGTGGAGATGAGGAAGCGGACATGCATGGTCAGGGACAGGAGAGAAGGGCAGAATTTGCCACTTCAGTTGAGCCGAATATTAGTTGCTGAGCAGCTCTGCTGCTAGCAAAAGCGTGAGACACTCTGGTTCTGCAGGTCTTTGGATGATGCAGTTTGCAGGTTTAGTTGAGACCTTTAATTCGATCTGTAAGCTCTCAGAAAAGGCCACTCTGGTACAAATGAATCAACCAGAAAACTGGGATGGTTTACCTTCTTTCAGCAATTTCCCTGCTGTGAGAGGACACTAAAGAACTGCCCAGCCCATATGTTGGGAAAGAGTGACTCTTCTCCTTTAAAGTCCCAGTGATGTTCTTTCTACGGTTCCAGTAAAATACTCACTTTCATTCCTTACTGGTTTTTAATAGAAGCACACATTTATATAAAATATGATTTCTCTTGCACACCTGCCCTTCCCCATGCTGATCAGCCGTGAAGCCTCTGAAGCAAAACACTCTTGACTCACAATTCGCTGGCAATCATTGCCTCTTAATATTGCCAGCACAGGTTGAGACATCATATATATAAGGTTGCTCCCGACATGAGAGAAACTTTTCTTCTCTCACCATATCAGTAAAAGGAGTAGTTATAGCCTCAGTCTGATGAGGGGAAAGGAAGTCTGTGCAAAGCCACTGGACATAGGAGCTCCTTCACCAGCCAGAGCAAATGGAACTTCAACATCTCCCTCTACACCAGTAAATCTACTCTTGTTTATAGATTTCTGGAGTACAAACAGAATCAAATATCTTCTAGCGAAAAATATTTAAACTTTATTTTTGTGATCTACCTCACTATGTTTACCATGGCTTAGATTACATGTAAAACAGCCATTCCTACTGTTCGCTTGACTCACTACTGTTCACTTGCTAAACTCACAATTACTGGATTAAGAGTTCTAGTAAGAACATTTAAACCTAATAGGACCATCTGATTGTCAATCTTATGATTAAAAGTTTGTATCACAGGTAATTCAAAACTGGATTTTTAAAAAATGTTGTAGAACAATTAAGAAATAAAATCTTCCTTGGAGATCCAACAGTGTTTTAAATGTAGCTGCTTTCCAGAGTAAAATGTTTTACTGCCACAAGTAGTTGCAAAAGAAAAAAAACTCAAGACCATTTTCCCCCTCAGAAGAGTCTACATATAAGAGCTGCTATAATATTTACTGCTGCTGCTGTAGGGGTTTAATCCTTCCTCTCTAAACACCAGTGGGTACAGGATTGGTCCTTGAAAATAAACATTTCCTCTGCCTTGTAAAGCACACTATTTCATTAAAAACTTCATTTAATATAAGTTACCATGGTTACCAGCATAGGAGTGCTTTTGTAAATGTGATGATCATGCACTAAGTACACGTGAAGGGCTCAGGATGCTCACCAGAAGCCAGAACTGTCTCAATGACCTCATAAAATGGACACCAAGTCCTTTGTCTGTTTTCCTGGTAAACTTTTCATATGTGTGGCACCACATGACACTTGCTAGCACTCCTTTAAACATGACAACTGAAACATTTCTACTCTGCTTTAATGGTTGTGTGCCAATGTCCTCTTACCACTTCCATCAAGGAAGAAACCAAGCAAACACTTGAGCATCCCCTAACACCCACTCTGACTCAGATGTCGCCTCCCCAACTCAACAAGTCCTCAGAAGACAACTTCATTCTCCATCCATCAGCCAGCACATATCAGAGTAGCTTCTGGCCAAGCAGGCTAAGAGTACAAGGAAATATGTGCAAATTTGTAGGTCTATGTCCAGCCATTGAGATCTTGAAAGCATCCCTCCAGTCCCAGTGGAGTCCCAGATGGCTTTGTTTGGATTGTGGTGGTTCTCTCTTGCAGGACACCAAAGGACAGGTGCAGTGTAACATCAGCAGCTGGTGACCAGAAAACGGGGAATTCACCTGCATGACCTCTACATCTCTTCACATAACTCTGGCATGGGGACCTTGTACACCAGGTTTTCCATATTCAGGGCTGTCCAAGTTACTGCTGAGCTTTCCTAGGTTCCTTCAGACCAGTGAGGGCTGGGTCAAGGTTTGGAGCAAAAGCTCACTGTTTATACTTTATCTAGGAGATATCCTAGATAAGTACCCATCAGTCCACCCACAGAGCCTGGGGACTGATTCGTCATCGCTTGGCACAGAGTCACTGCCCTAAAGTCCAAGCCCAGGTGCTGATCCTGGCACCTACATGCAGCAAACCCACTGATTACATCCACTGAAAAGATCGTCTGAATGGGATCATTTGCAGTGTGAGGGAAGGATTAATCCCTTAAAGTCCATGATACAGAGTCACCCCGACTTCCCCTGAAAAGGGCTTTCCATCACCCAGCTTAGTCAAGCCTCCAACCAGATGCTTGCACGGAGATGGGGTGCAGCTCTACTCCCACTTGTACTTCCATTGAGTTCTGGGCTTCACGATGATAGAGAAAGGGACTCCAAACACGGTTTTATAAAGTTGTTACTGAGTGCTAGAAGTTTTCAATAAAAAATTTAATATACTAGAATTCAAGTAAAAAAGAGCAATTTGCTTATAAAATACATATTTTCTGCACTGTACTATGAACTTTGGTAGGCGTGTGCATGCTAGGGTTTTCAAATGAAACTTAAAAGAGTGGGACCTGGGAACCAAACTCCCTTAAACTCCACTGAAAACCCTCACCTCGGTGCTTTGAAGAAACAGCTTTTTATAGCATAGTTGCATTTTACCTCAAAATTGTAGAATTTTAGGAGGTTGGGCGTCTGGCTCGAGACCTACCACAAATGAAACTGACCTCGTCATAACCCTTGAAAAAAACAACTACTCAACAGTCTATGTGAGAAACTGCCACAAATATTTTGGCAGCATTTACCAGTTTGAAAGTCAGCCGTTTCGGGCTGACCTAGCATGAAGACTGAACCACATGCCAAGCCGTAACTCTGTTCCTCCTTCCAAAATTGCAATTGTCTCAACTTTTTTTTTAATCCACAACCCAGTGTCTTAAGTCCGGTAGTGAATGTTCACAAAGTCTTGACCTGCAGAGTACTAATTTCCACTGGGAGCACTAAAGGAGAAAACCTTTTCTATAAATGCCAGATCCTGTAAACTGAGAAGTTCATCACTGCAACACCTAGAGTGCGATGGAGAGTGCCAGGAATGGAATCCAGAACCCCTTTTTAGGAGCAAGATTCTGCCTCCAGAGTCAGGTAGCAGAGGATGGAGACAGCATGATTATAGTCCATTTTGAAAAGTTTTAGTTGGGAATGAAAAATCCTATCTTTTATCATCTTTGTAATTTTTTCCTCTATGGTACTGCATTCTTTGCTAAGGTAAGATTGTGGTCTGTCTCTCAAAAACTAGGAGGACTCTCTAATTTATAGCATAATGCCAGAAGGAACTGCAGTGGCCTCTGTGCCCTTTTCTTTTGGAACTGCGCAGAAAAAATTGAAAGATCCAAAATGCTGCATCAAAAGAACAGAAGTGAGTGCCCTTTTTTTCCCCAGCAGAGTGCCCTTATCATCAGAATTTCATCTACATGGAAAGGGACACATTCTTCTTCTCTCTCCCTACCCTACAGTGAAGCTCTGCCATCGTATAGAAAGAAATACAGTGAAGAAGGTAAAAATATCCCATAAGTGATACCAGAATCAGCAGAACATTCACATGGGAAATGAAGAAAACAGCCACTTCTTTTTGCTCTCTTCTCTTTGGGCTGGAAAGCCAGACTCACACTCTCCTGCTTCCTCTCCATCCTCACAGTGGGAGCAGGAAAGCTGATATCCCAGCAGGCAGAACTCAGGGAGCAGAAAGGAGTTTGAAATCTGAATCCAGGTGCAGATTCATCAGGGAAATCGAAGCTTTTGCTTCCTCTTCTGGTTTAGCACGCGTATGATCTGATGCAGTTCATCTTTCAGCTTTCCACTCTGCCTTTCTTCAGCTTGAGGCTGCAGCTATCGCTCTCCTACACCATGTTCTCAGTTACTAAGACCATTATGTGAGAGATGAGGAGGAGGAGGTTCTGCTGCCTGTGTTTGCTTCTGTGAGGACAGAGGTTAGAGCAGCTGGAGGTTGTAGTTAAGTGATGCTTAACTTCGCTGATACAAGCTGAAACAGTTAACCATGTACAATCTAGACATACAGCATCAGCCACATGGAAAGTTTCCTTTGGAAGGCAGATACCTCCTAATTAGTCACTATATAGGACATATTATGACAACAGATTTGAACACTTTACATCCTTCTTTAAGTACCTTGAGTCCTATTTTAGATCTGGCCCTAGGCAACTAGAAGCAAGAGAACATTCTGCAGAACTAGCATTAATTTTACGCCCTCAGTGTTTGGTTTTGATAACAGAGCGCTTTACTTTTTTGCATATTTGAAGATGTTTCCTGATACTTTTGTGTCTGAGTTTTTGTGACCACTGGTATTAAATGCTATTTGTTGAAAGGCTTGACATTTGAGGAAATTTAACCTAGGAATATTTTTACTATTAACCTTATTTTTAAACTGATATCACAGCCTCGTAAGAAAGTAATTAAAACTTTTCTCTTTACAACAAACCCTACAGAGGAGCTAATGTGAAGCATAGGTAACAGAGAAAATCTAAGTAAAGGCCTGGACTTAACACCTCATTCATTAAAATCTCTGAAATGCTTGGAATTTAACGCAGAGAAGTCTCCTTTTCACCATAATTATATGAAAGACCAGAATAAAACAGAACTAAACGAGGCAAATATATAAATAAGAAAGCCTAGATTTTGTGGTAGCTTTACTTACTATCTTAATTATATATTTCCTTCATATGTTTCTTTTTCCCCTTGCTGGGACAGATGGAATAAATTAATCTTAAATGCAGCATAAAATCTATTCCAGATCCTCTCATATGCCAGTGCTTAAACATAACTAACTAGAATAATAAAAGTCAGAGATGGAAAAGATCTATTAGCTGACCACCTAAAATTTTACATACAGAAATGTATCAATTTAACTAAACCTATTTCTAAATATTTAAGGAGGTTTGGTTACATCTTAAATCAGTTCAACAGTGGCCAGAGTCAATTTATTTCACTTTGAAATCACACTGAAAAGCAAATGGAAGTGACCTGCTCTTGAGCACAGTTGCACTAACTAAATAAATGCACATGTGTAGACTAAGAATCAGAGGGGCAGCAAGGCCTGTCCAATTTTGGTAACACAGGCAACTGATACCTCCTTTGTGGGGCTCAGAGTCCTCCACTGCCATTGCAACTGATGAAGAATAAATATTTACCCGTTCTCAAAACAGAGCCCCAAGCTGGGAATCAAGATATACTGAATTTATGTCTCAGGTTTTCCACTCTCTGGACTTGGATGAATCTCTCACATTATGTCTGAAAACATGCTAATGTCTCCTACCTGAATATGATGATTCAAATACGAGCAAGCTGAGAACCTGCTCATGCCACTGTTACTTTCATAGCCAGGAACATCATTTTGGTCCTGGTCCTAAAAGAAATCGCATGCATTTAATTTAGTGAGTGAACTGGTTTAGATGGCAGTTTACCAGTCACAAGGGATACAAAAGTTTGTTTCCATACATTCTGAACTACTATGTAGATGCCTGTACAGGACTGTTCTGTATGAGCAGTTTCTATAGCATTCTGTCCAAACTACCATTTAGCAACTTGCTGGGGAAATGATGGAAGAGGGATTGTAATTAAAGGGGCCTATTCCATATCTAAAGCTTTATATTTATGGGTATATTTATGTGAAATCCTCCACATAAACTGAAAAATCATTTATACTGCTTTCAAACTTACATGCATGCAAACCTAGCCAGATATTCAAAACAGATTAAAGACCAACTTTCCTATAGAATGATTTTTTCCTAACTCTTGATGAATAGTAGAGGCTGAAAGTTTCTTCTAAAGATCACTGGAGACACACAGTGGACTGAATTCCTGTGATGCCAAGAGGTCACACGGCAGTGCACAAGTCCAGTGTCTCTCTATGACAGAGCAGCAGGAACTCACGAGTTTCATAACAAGCATTTCTGGGTTTGATGCCTGCTCGTTGTTCCTACACTATGCTAACACCACCTTGACAGCTCTTCCCAAGCTATTCTCCTTTCCATTGATTTTACAAGCATCCTACACACACCTAGATTAGAGAACCAGGGTCACACACTATTAGAGACAACAGTGGCATGAACTACACTCAGCATGAGCCTGTTAAACAATGCTAGATGTTACTATTAATTTGTGCTACTTTATACAGCCTGATTGACCACTGGCAAGCGTGAATTAACCTTGAAATGAAGGACATCAATGCCATGCAATGTACGCATACCTAAAAAAGTACTGGTGGCAAACTAAACCAGTTCAGCGCTTCTTCAGCCAATGTAAGATTGTCTTGTGTAGAATATTTTTACATTCTGGTCCATTTTATTTTTCAAATACTGAGTTTTTCATTTTTTTTTTTTTTTAATTCTGATCACTTTCTTCAAGTGGCCATCTCCTGCAGCTGATAGTAATTTGGTAGTTGGAGCAACTTGAAGAGAAAATCTGAATTCATCAAACTAGATATTTTTTCACAAAACATTAATAGAAGAGATTTGCCAGCTCTGGGGTAGATTTGTTTTTTTAATTGGCCCACAATATCTAGATTGTGGGGAACACAGACCACCACCTCCCAGTTCCATATTTTAACTTGATCCAGAAGAGACACAAGTGCTGGTCTTCCAGTTTGGAGACACAAGCTGACAAATCAGTTCTGTCCCCTTGTCTTGTTTTCTGCTACAGTCTGAATAACTGAGGGGATTAAGGAAAGACTGATTTTTCATTTTTTTGGCCGAGTGAGCTTTTGGTTCACACCTATATGGGTGAACACTTATATTTGTGTGATGGAGAAACAGAGAGGCGTTCACCTCCAAATACAAAACAGGCAGGTTCACATGACATGCACAGAATACAGGAGCTCACCCACAACTTTTCCCTGCACTCTCAGATTATTGAACACAACTGCCCTGCTACTGGTAGGCTTTCATCCATCAGCATTTCTCCACAGGCAGCATTCAAAATGCGCCTTTTGCATCACATCATTTTTTGGTCATCATAACAGAAATTCTCATGGGGTCAGAAAACCATCTCCTGCCCACTTCTGTGTGTAATTTCAAAATTTATTGTATTGGATGTAATGAGCAAGTGCTGGGCAGCACTAAGGGAGACTGGAGAAAGCGAAAGACTTCAAATAAAAGGCTGTAAATAGCATATACTCCAGAGATAGATGGCTAGTGAGGACATCCATCCAACAGGCTCTCTTAACTTTCACTGGAAATCGGGTGTCGCACCTTTTAGCCCTTCTTCCAACTGGAAAAACAAAATGAAGGTGCTGAAGTAGTTTCTAAAATACAAGCCACCTAAACACAGTGGGCTCTCGGCAAGCGTGGATGGAAGGTTCTCTCTGCGGGACGGGGGCACTTTCAGAGACCCGGGAGAGGCGGGCGGTCCCCTTCCCTCCGCCCGGGCTCCTCCGCGGCAGGAGGGCGGCGGGAGAGGGGAAGGGGGGCTCGGCGCCCGCCACGGGCGGTGAGAGGGAGGCAGGGCCGGAGGAGCGGCTCCGAGCCCGGGGCAGACGGGCCGGGGCGGGCCGGGCGGCGGAGCCGCTGCCTGTCGCACACGGCGGAGCGGCGGCGGCCGAGGCGGGTCGCGGCAGAGGCAGGTGGCGGCAGCGGCCGCTCCCCAGCGGGAGGGCGGGCGTGGAGCCCCACCGCCGCCGCCATGGAGAAGCAGCCCGGCGGCGAGGACGACTGCGTGGACTCGGGAGCCGAGACGGGCGGGTGAGTAGCGGGGGCCAGGCAGGGGGCTCTAACCTTTTCCCCCGAGCCGCGGCGGGAGGGAGCTCCCTCCCGGGCCGCAGCGCCCGCCCGGCGCCTGCACTTGTTGCCGGCGGCCGCCGCCGAGCGCTTCCCGGCAGCGGCGGGGCTGGGGCTGGGGCGCGGGCGCGGCTGTGTCCCGGGCTGAGCCTCCTTCCCACAGGCGGGACCGCACCCCGCCCAGACCGATAGTTCCTTGCCTCCCCCTGCCCCGGGGCCGGGGCTCCTGTGCGATCCCCTGGGGAAACGGGGAACGCTCCTGCCGCGGGGCATCACCGTGCTTGGAAAGCCCCAGGGAATTTACCTTCTCCTTCGGTCGAGTTGGGGAGAGCTCCCCATCATCATCCTTCCACACACGGGGAGGAAGATACTAAGAGATCGTGGCCATGGGCTTTAAGTTTGAGCCCCAAAGCACATTGTGCTGCCTCAGTGGTGGGGCCCAGCGCTGTGCTTCATGGGCTGTAGACACATTGGTGAGGGCTTGGTGCTGCACCATCCCTGTATCCCAGGATAACTTGTGTTGAGGGTAGCTTGGAACTGTGCCCAGCTACCTGTGCTGTCCTTGTGGCAGTGACACCTGGACAACACCAAGCAGACAGAGCTGACTCCTTAGACCAACCATCAGAGAGCCACAAAAGCAGATTAGATTTGTGGGCGCCCTGAAACTGAGTTGCTGTTGTAATGATACTCATTGTACCATTCTATGAAGCGCTGTAATCTTTGCTAGTAGTTGTCCAACCTGCGTCATATCAGAGGCAAGGAGAATGACTTTCTTTTCTAACTTTGTGACCCAGCTGTCGGAGGTGTGCTGTGTTTGTTAATTGGATGACTTCTCCTGAGATCATGGAGCTGCAAAGATGCTCCATGGGATCCCACATTCAGCTCCCACATTCAGCCCATCTCGTTGGGAGAGATTGGGAAGTGCTTTCCAGCCTGTCCCCCATGCTGCTGCCATGTCGTCTTATCAGGAACAACACTAAGCCTTTGCTCCTTTTCTGGCTCCAGAAGGAGAAAAGGAGGTTGCCCACTCCTGTTAACACAGTTCTCTCCTAGGTCTTCATTCTCTTCCATCCTTGTTTTCCCAACTGTATTTCTCCCAGCTCCTTGTCTGGTGTATCTCCTTTAGTCTCTAGTCTGACTGTTACGTGAGCATGAAGGTGTACGCATACACAGATACTTCCCTTGGCAACAAGGTCAGACAGCGTTCCTGTTCTTTCTTTGACTTTTCCTTCCTACTGTGACAGCACATGCTGAGCTTCAGGGAGAAAGGCGGTACCTAAACTCAGACTGATACTGGTGAATAATAGCACCTACTGTTGCATCAGGGCACCACGCCAGTGTATGAGACTGAGAGCATAACAAAACTGTAAACACAAAAATGTAAAGACTTTAAAAAAAAAAAAATATACGGAAATGGAATATGGCGATCTTTCTTATACATCCATCTATTAATTATCTACTAACTAAAATAAATTTTTAAATCTCTTCTGTGGTCTGGGAAGCTAAGGACTTTTTCCATCACCTTATGTAGTTTATATAGTTGTAGTATTGTGGACCCACCTAATGGAGTGAATTTTAAAGTGGTTTACGTGACATGAGCTTAAAGGAAAAAATCCAGGCCTCTTTCCAGATAGTGAGATAACAAGGTTTTAATTCATTCTGAGGGAATGTGGGTAAAAAGAAAACAAAATAACCAGTGAATTCATGGCTGGTTCAAAGCTCAAAAAAATCCTTGATGAGTCAAGTCACTCTTAGTTTGCTGTGTTTATCTGGAGTAGAAAAACTGGGATTTCCTTGGGAGTGGCTCTTGGAAGGATGTGACCCAGCTGGTGACATTAGCCTTTAGACCACAGTGACCAGCAGGACAGCTGCTTGTGTCTGGTGTTGAGGAGGTGCTAAAGCGGATGATTTTATGAAGCATCCCTGTCCCGGGCTCAACACTGGAAGGAGTAGGTTAGCAGAAGAGTCTGTCTGAGGAATTTGAACAATGACATATGGCAATTAATAACTGCAGTGCTTTGCACTGAAGTTTATTTTGAAAAGCCATGGATCTCTGCATTTCAATTATTATTTTTAGTTCTGTTTAGCAGCTATTTTAGTCTGATAAACACGTTGCGTATGTCTCTTTCACAATGTTTATATTTCAGCTTTCTCACCAAACCAACTGTTCACAGCACTTGCTTTTCCCTCTTACCAGAAGATCTGCTTTTTGCTTTGTTTCAGTCCCATCATAGCTAGTGCTAAATTGAGCTGTTTCCCTTTTTCTCCAATTATTCAATGGTAAACAAAAAAAACCAAAAAAACCCCCAACCAACCAACCAAAAAAAACTACAACAAAAAACCCAACCTATTTTGAAGTTCAGCCATGATCCTCTGAAAGTGCAAGGAGAGACAACTGTCAGCGTAATTCAGTAACAGTTCTACATCAAGTGGTCCCTTTCTGTCACTCCAGGAACAATACTGGATAGTGACTGTAGTAAATCCAGGGCTGCAAGCCCTTGTCATGTTGATGATCATATGTAATGATGTGTGAGCTCTTCTGCGGAGCCCATACCTCTGAAGCTGCTTATAGCAGCTAACCAATCTAATACATGAAGTACTCCATGGGACATATGTTCCTTAAGGTTTTGCTGCGGCTTCCAGCTACAAGAGCAGGCGAAATTCTGTGCTTCAGGCAAGACTGGTTACAGTTTGAAGCCTTCATTTTCCTAATCTGTTGGAAAATACCTTCCTCTTACTGCATTTGCCTTGATAAATGGGGTTGGCAAAGAGGCTGCTGAACAAAAGTAGTGCATTATGCGTTCCTGAATCCAATAAGAATGGATTGAGCTGGTGTTGTCAAGCACCTAAATAAAGGGAGTAAAACATATAAGCCAGTTAGTTTATTTTGGCTATTTATTAGTGAGATTTGAAAGAGTTTGACCATCCTTGATCTTAGAGATTTTGCCTGTACAAATTGTGGCTTCTCGGGAAATGTGTTCTTGGGCTTTTTAGTATAAAAACCTTACTTTATCCGCTACTGAAATATTTTAGCCCAGAAGAATGTGAGACAGAGAACTTTCTATGGTAATAATTTTAGTAGTGGATTTGTGCTATAAAACCTGACATTTTAGGAAGAAGTAAATGGTCTTTCTTTGGTCTTTGATTAGAAAGCAAACAGGGAAAAACAAGTGGAAGAAAGAAATTGAAGGGAGGAGAAATATGTATATTTAAAGAATGGTAGATAAATTGTAAAGAAAAACAAAACAAAGCAAAACAAACGCTAGAAAAAATAATACTAAGTTACCTAAAATGAGTTGTAGAAATGTTCATTTTCAAATTTTCTTGGTTTTACAACCCGTGCAAATGCCATTATTTCACTATTCTTTACTCTGAATAGCGAAGTTTTTGGAGCCTGAAACTCCCAAGATAACAAACTGAAACAATTTTAGAAGTTGTTAGGTATGTAATTTTGAAGCAATGAGACAGATTCTTGGTACCACTAGTGTCAAGGGCAAAGCATCAGCTGAATTCGTTGTGTTCAGGACTGATATCCTGAGTAACGCATGGTGAATGTGGAAAACGGGGAGTTTCTCAGACCTAAAGTCTTAAATTTTTGATTCCTAAACTTTTATTTGGTCCTGTTAGCTGTATTCAAGGATGACTCCTGTAGGAATGCTCCCTCCTATTTATCGAGTGTGCATGCCTTAACTGAGCATAACACTTCAGTGAGATAATTGACATTAATGAAGATTTCAATATATGTGACAATTCCCAGCAGAACTTCATTTGTTCCTTTAAACAGTTGTGAGAGCCCATCTTAAAGGGTTCACACTTTAATCATTAGCTTACTAATAGTATCAAGGTTTGCCTAAACCCTTAGTTTTCTCCTTCTTAGGAGTCATTTAAACTTTTGAGGAGTTTTAACTTTTTACTTACATTATTTGAACTTGCAACATTTCCATTTATGTTTCAAATAATTTATTATATTTTTAGAGAAAGTGGGGAGACATTATTGAAGTACAAGAGGTTTTGTTTGTTGTTTTGGTTTGTTTTCTGTATAATAAGTTTAAAACCTAAATATTGATGATGCAAACTGAATTTGTCAGTAGCTAATTGCTGAGTATGTGATGGATTTTAGGAAGAAGGAAAATTATACTGTCACCTTGATAGCAGACAACGGCCAAGGAACAGTTCAATGAAATATAGAGAAACCTATTGCAAAACAAACAAAAGATGCTTGAAGCTTAGGGCGCTGTACCATGCAGCAGCTATTTTTATAATTTGCTTAGGAAAATCCATTACTGTTTGATTACAGTCATATTGAGGGGGGGTGTTCCCTCCTTTTCGTTTTCTCCTGTGGTTCTATCCCTCAAATTAATTTTGCAGAGATTATGTTAATTTTTTTACTGTGCCATACTTGTTTGTTGGTTTTCCTCGTGGCTCTCACTAGCTGCATGTGTGACCCTGGGCAAATCACAAATTATTTGAGCCTCTATTATCTGTTAGGTAGAGAAAAAAATTTTTCTTTTTCGGTTCCAGTTCTGTAAAATGCATGAGACTTTAAACCAGAAAATACAATTGCTAATAGGAGACAAGGCAGCCTATAAAAAAGAGGGTGTACCACACTTAAAATAGAAAGTATTAAGAAATTGTAATTCATGTGTGTCCTCAGAATGGGTTGCTTAAATTAACAAATGAATAGTTGAATGGTTTATTGGAGTGAGAGGTTGTTTTCATGTGACATGTTTCTAGCTTAAAGGGATTCAACATTTATGACTTTGGCATTTGTACGGTAGCCCTTCAATATGACATGTCAGTATTTTGTCACATATTTCATTCATTTATGAGAAACTCTCAGGAATAAAAATCACTGCTGCTGAAATCTATTTTAAGGCCTGTTTTTACCTTGGGTTTTTGTTTTGTTTTGTTTTTTTCCTGAGACTTTCACTTCCTATATATCCATTATTCCAGATGTGCCAAGGTTAGACAACTTGTCTCTGATTTGGCATTCAAATACTATAAAGTTGAGCTATTTGTTGCAAACTGGGGTCGAGGCACAATTTCTAACCAGATCTAATTGGTGGAGCAAAGCCGTTTGGTTGAACCGCGGGGCAGACAGCTCTGCTAGCACGTGGCACTGGGGCTAGGCACCAAAAGTGATGCAGAGACGGATTTAAAATCACATTCTGGTGGCCAGGAGGTCTAGGCTGACCCTGGTGATGGCTGGGTCCCAGCAGGCAGCGAGGTTCACCTCAGCTAACTGTTGCCGTGCAAAGGTTAGGTGTTTGGTGTAAGTTAGGCTGTTTCTGCTGTTAGTTAAGAGTGACAGGACCCTGGCAAGGTCACACACCTGCTGGCTTTGGACAGGCAGGTACGTGACACCTCAGTCCTGATGCTCACTAAAGTACAGTGTGGTCCTGCCCCATCAGATGCTTCTTGAAAGATTACAAACAACTGTCCATCCTTATATGATGATTATGATGATGTCTCTCACGTAGGGCCTCAAGCACTGTTTTTGTTAATAAGCTCCTGAATGTGGTAGTTACAGCTCAGGGATGGGAACCTGTCTTCCAACTTCATCCCCCGACTAGAAATCCAGAGCAGGGTGTTTTAGGACAAGATGCTCTGAGTTATTCCATTGCAGATGTCTTGATCACAGAAGTATCACAGAATCACAGAATCACAGAATGTTAGGGATTGAAGGGACCTCGAAAGATCATCTAGTCCAGTCCCCCCACCGGAGCAGGAACACCCAGATGAGGTTACACAGAAGGCGTCCAGGCGGGTTTTGAATGTCTCCAGAGAAGGAGACTCCACAACCTCCCTGCGCAGCCTGTTCCAGTGCTCTGTCACCCTCACCGTGAAGAAGTTTCTTCCCAAATTTAAATGGAACCTCTGGTGTTCCAGTTTATACCCATTGTCCCTTGTCTTACCATTGGTTGTCACTGAGAAGAGCCTGGCTCTATCCTCATGACACTCTCCCGTTATATATTTATAAACATTAATGAGGTCACCCCTGAATCTCCTCTTCTCCAAGCTAAAGAGACCCAGCTCCCTCAGCCTTTCCTCACAAGGGAGATGCTCCACTCCCTTCGGCATCTTTGTTGCCCTGCGCTGGACTCTCTCCAGCAGTTCCCTGTCCTTCTGGAACTGAGGGGCCCAGAACTGGACACAATATTCCAGATATGATGGATGTATGGTGAAGGTAATGGATTTGCATTGGACTGATATTAGTGGAGCAGATTGTAGTCTGACCCACAGGAATTTGGTGCGAAGAAACCCAAGACAGAGCTACAAAGCTAAATCTTCCAACTCACACATTGCGATTTAGCTGCTATAAAATCTTCCCATGTGCCCCGTGGAGTACTTTCTGAGGCAAAGAAGCTGTTAAATACAGCTCTTAATATGAGACAATGAAATCTGAAGCAATGCTATGTAGAAAAGGCAAAGGCAATGTGAATCCAGCAGATGCTGTTGCATCAGTCCCACGTAAGTGAAGGGTGGAGACAGCAGAAGGGCTGGTAAACTTTCCACAGTTTCGTTTTTTAGAGGGATTAAGGAGTCCTGCCAATAGAGACCTTGGGCATATCGTGGTGTAGTATTGTGTTAGAATAGCTTGTGAGACGTGTGTTTGTTTTACACAGCAGACTGCCTTGTGGAGTTGCTGCCTGGCTGGGAAACGTAGTTACAGCCATGCCAGTGCGTTAAACAGCATATGGGGGTGTCGCTGAGCACTGGACAGAGTTGTCCATATTGTTGAATACTTAAAATTGTTGTTGGCCTCAGTTTGCATGGGACCATCTAGCTCTCCCCTATGTGATTTTTGAGTGTGTTTTACTGTGGGCCAGGGACTTGTTTTATCACATTCCCACGTCCCAGGGACCATTCCTGGCAGACCACTTGCCAGTCTGTTTTGGAAGGCAAGAGGTTTTAATGGTACAGGTGCAGAGTGTTTCATGGCAATTGGCCTCAGTCCCAGATGGTTCTCTTGAGCGTGTTTATTAGGGTAGATGTCACCACTGTAGCTGTGTTAAGGTGATGCTGTGCCATGGCTGATCAGCACAACAAAGTAACCCAAGCACAGTGCGACGCTGGTGTAGTTACATTGCTTGTGTGATGCAGAGATGGAACACAGTTGTGCTTCTTACCCAAAGAGTATTTTTGTATACCATACTCAGTAACTGCAAGTTGTGCTAGCAGCTACTTACTGATATTTAGTGGTCTGTTTCCCTTTCCTGGGTGTTTTGAGGCTCTGTATTACTAATCAGCAATGAGGAGTGCAGGCTGACCTCAGAGGATTGCTCGGGACCATTTGTGCTTATGATAGTCTTACACTCTCCGATAATGCACAGTCCTGATCCTTCAACGGCGCTAATGGGAATCGAGGTCCCACATTTATCTCAAGCTTCTACATTCCTATTTTAATGTCTCTTGACATGTTCACAGCTCCTCTTTGCTGGTGGCCTGACGGTTGAGCTCAAATTCTTTGCAGACTGATGTGTCTTTTGACTGAGCGATGAGCCCTCCTTTTCAGCACCTCCCACTGCTTCAATACCCTTTTTGATCATTTTTTTCCTCATTATGTGCCTATAAAGGGAACAGTCCTCCATTTGTTCAGTCTCTGTCCTGAATGTCTCTTTCCTTTTATCTATAATGTAATATCTATCAGAGGAAGTAGCTTGCTGCAAGACCATGTAATTGGCCTGGAACCTCTGAGGCCCAGTATGGCCCCAGTCTGTCACAATTAAAATGCATGAGTTCTTTACTCTTGAGTTATCCTAATGGGAAAATCCTCTTCCAAGGGAACTGATAGAAGCTGATACTTGGGGTGCTTAAAACAGGGATGGAAAGAATAGGAAGGAACAAAATTGCTTGATGTCCAGAGACTCTGTAAGACCAAGGAGATGTTTATCTTGGTACTTAATTGTTCTAATACATGATCTTGTCAAAGGGAATGTTTGCTGTGTATAGTAGTCTAAAAAGATTAAAAGACTTAAAGAAACTTCAGAATTTAGTATCCTAAATAGCTGACTATAAGAAAAAAAAATGTATTTTGTAAGCCACTTACCAGCGCATGTCATGAACCTGAATGGTTTCTGCCAATGTTTGAAAATACTATGGATTTTACTAACACTGTTATTTTTGTTCCTAAGGACTAGATTTAAGACAAAGAAATTCTAGGACAGAAAGAAGTTGAAGAGAGGACAAAAGAGATTCGGTTTGGCCCTGAGAGCACATAGAGAGACTCCTAGTCATCCCATTTGGTTTTAGGCATGTAGCCGAGGGTCCTGCATTAGGAAAGTGGTTTCTGTAGACTTCATCTCTAGACAACAGCCAGGGAGAGACACACTTCACACCTCCATTTTATTGACTATAGAGGGAGCTTAGGGAGGGTACAATCCTCATTTCAGCATCTGAGGTTGACATAAGCCTTTGAGCTTCATTACCCTTTTTCTTTAATTCTGTGTATGTCAGTTATGCAACAAACATGAATTAAATATTAGCTTGAACCATATTAGAATTACAAAAAACCCCCAATACAATTCTAAAGCCGATTAAAATGTGTGTGTGCAATTAGTCTCCAAGCACACTGTTGTCTCCTCCTTTCTCATTCCCCATCTTTTTATTTTTCCTCTTGTCTCATTTTTCATGTCCTGCCTGTATGCAGACTGCCACTTCCTCGGTTCAGGACTCATTAATTCTCCATGTCCTGTAATATGCCTGCAGCACTTTGGGATAATAAAATAACAGTGTGAAGTAATAGAAAGCTGCTTCTACTTGCAGTAAGCAAAAGGCAAAATGTTGTCTCCCTTCTATCCGAAACACAAGCAGTGCAGATTCATATTGAATTAGCCACCAACTGCTGAATACATATACATTGATGGACAGCCCCGGGCTGTTTTCAAACAGAAGTGCAGACTAAATGAATCCTTGCTTGGGGTGCTTGGAGGCAACTGGATGTATATTGCTTGCCTCTGGGCTTGTGAAGAGTCACATGTTACACAGTTTTCAAACCCTTCCAAATATACATGCTGCCAAATGATACTGACGTGACTTGCTGCTGAAAACCACCATGCAGCTTTATTGCCCTCACAGCACTACTTAGCCAGTCCCAAGGATCAACCCCCGGTGGCCCCCACCCAGAGCCAGACCAGTGGTGTGTGCATGGCCCAGCAGCAGGAAGAAGAAGGTCTCCTTCTCTGCTCATGTCATTCCTGCCTCTGCCTTTCCCAGCTACACAAGGGACCTGGAGGAGGTTGGTTGAGGGGTAGCATTTTGTTCGTGGAGGAGGCGCTATGTAGCAGGTATATATGGGGCGACTGAGAGGGGCTGCTAAATACCGTTACGGGGGGAAGCTGTATGAGGAGCAGCTGAAGTCACTTGGTTTGCTCAGCCTGGAGGCGACTGAGGGGAGGCCTCATGGCGGCTGCAGCTTCCTCACAAGGGGAGGAGGAGGGGCAGGCGCTGAGCTCTTCTCTTTAGTGACCAACAACAGAACCCGAGGGAATGGCAGGAAGATGTGCCGGGGGAGGTTCAGGTTGGACATTAGGAACAGGTTCTTCCCCCAGAGGGTGGTGGACACTGGAACAGGCTCCCCAGGGAGGTGTCACGGCCCCAAACCTGACAGTGTTCAAGAAGAGGCTGGACAACGCCCTCAGACGCATGGTGTGAATTTTAGTGCTGTCATATGCAGGGACGAGAGTTGGACTGGATGATCCTTGTGGTTCCCTTCCAACTCAGGACATTCTGTGATTCTATGACCTAATCCTGGGGTCTCTGCCATATGTGACAAAGATGTTTCCTTGCTCCCTGGCATTATCAAAGTGGCTGGGAGTGCAGGATTTAGCAAAGGAGAGAAAGTGAGCGAGAGCTGCAAGCCCTCATCAGCAGCTCTCTACCCAGCATTGCACAGACCTTTTTCAAAAGCTACGATAATTTGATGGTATTGGTGGATTTTCTTTTCATGAATATTGTGAAAATTCAGATTGTGTCATCTCTCACGAATCCAGCAGGACTGGGAAGAAGAGTTTAGGGTAGTTCCTCGTGGTCTTTCTCGTCTAAACTGCAGTCTTTGCATCTGATCTGCCAAATAGTGAGTGCTAAGCATGGGGCTAGAAAATAGGGGCTCTAATTGCTTCATTTCTTTTGCAGAGATATGTCCATAGTAAAGCAGCCACTATAGTTATGTGAGGTTGATGTTCTTTATTCCCTTGGATGCCTGAGAGCATAGAGTATGAAGGTATCCTGAGAACATGCTTAGATGATATCTGTTTCCAGACAAATATCTTAGGAGTCAAGGCTCACATGTTTTTTTAATTTAAAGCAATATTGCAAACTTGTTGCAATTATTTGTATAAAACAAGCATTTAGGTTTGAATCCAAGAACTGTGTTAGGGCTCCCCAAACACTTTGCTTGTTATGTTCAGGGCACTGCAGGGCATACGAGCAAGATGTTAGTTGTGGCAGAGAGCTCTGGTGAGTGGGGTCTCTTTTGGGGACCCAGCGACCGGGGGAGTGGAGGCCGTGTGATTGTAAACTCCAAAACTAAACACTCAGAAGCCATAGGTAGGGCCTCAGAAGTGGAATAGGACTTTCGTTTTTAATACTCAATGATGGCATATTTGTTTTACCTGAGTATTTCTGAATCTTTAGGACATAAATGAGCCATGTTTTGGTCAACCCAGAATGGGTTTTTGAAGAGTCTGGGCTTATATGCAGCTGCAAATTTAATTGCATTGTCGCTCGAAATACTTAACTACTCTGACTTTCTCATGGGTAAGCTGTATGCACTGAAGTAGAACCAATGGGTGTATGGTTTTACTGAGAGATGTCTTAAAAGAGAAAAGCATTTCCTAAAGCAAAAAGCTTTGTCATCTAAATGTTTGTATTTTGGTACTCATTTTATGTCTTTCCTGCCAGTTGTGACCAAATAACAATAAAAATTTTGCTCTTTGAATAGAGTTATTTTAAAAAAAGAAAAAAATCTGCGAAGCAGCATTTAGAGGACATAAGGTAAGGAAGATGAGGAGCAGAGTCAAAGTCTAGTAGACTGTCTGAAGCGGCCTATTTTTTCCTTATAGAGAGCCTTCTGAGCTTTAATTTTTATGCTTAAAGTTAGGTAGCGTGAATAGCCCCTAGATAAATCCCGAGCTGCTTTACACACTCTACGTAAGTGTTTTCAAAATTCATGTGGGATGCTAGTTTTTCTGAGGCCATGTTCAAAACCTGTTCCACAAAATATCACAAAATTCATGCTAAATGGGCATTAAACTATTTTAATATGCAATGTGAGTTAGATTTGGTACATTTGTCATTATCTTTTTTAGATTTAATATAGTCTGAAATCTTTTTCTTGCAGGTCTGAGTACAGCCGTATGTCGTCTACCAGCAGTGAGTATAACTTTAAGAATTTTTTTGAAAAAGATTCTCGCATTTTCTTTTTTCTGTTTGCTGATATTTATTAACGCCAACCTAGTGTTATGATGGAGTTCACTTTGACAGAGTAAAGCCCCTGTGCCTTCTCTCCTTGGATCTGTGTCTAGAAACAGTATAGAAATTTAAACTGATTGTATGTTTATGACCAAAATAGAAGCCATATATAAAGTCATAAATATTGGAGGTCACAAGAATGCCAGGCAAAATGAGAACAAAATCTATAGACACAGTGTGACCAGTGTGAATGGGCCCTCCAGCCAAATGAGTCTGCAGTGATGAATGTCATTAGAGCTGTGGGATGCAGGAATAATTGAATGCTTATTGTAAGCTGATGCCAAGGAAGCATTCGAGAGCAAATTCTGTGAAGCATTTCTTTGATTTCAAAGATGATAGACACTCTAATAAGTGTCATAGTCTTTCTATATGTTTGCAATAGCCAGTTGAATTTCAGGTTATCCAGCTGATAAAAGACTAATTCAGACGCTGCATTATTTTTTCTCTCTTTTTGACCAGTGCAAAATGGCATTATTTTAAGGAACAAGGAACACTTTTTCAGTCCTCTGTCTACCCACTCCAACCATTTTGTTAGTTGTAGGACATGCAGTATCCACAGAACTTTGAAATGCAATAATGCTTATTCATGCACAGCTACTGGTATCTCTCTCTTGTCAAAGTGCAAGGTGATGCCTGTCTCTCCAGTTCACACATAGACGTGAGCTTTATTTACGCCAAGCAAGCAGATCAAAAAATTCACAGATGACAAATTGTGTTTTATAATCTGGATCTTTAAGCACCATGAAAGTTGGAGGGGAAGAAAGCTGTCAGTTTTTTCTCATTCACACATTCTGGCTGCAGCGTGGAGAGAGTTATTTTCCATCTCCCATAGTCTTCACCAGAGGGCTTCTATTGATTTCAACAAGAGCTGGATCAGACAGTGTTTGTAATGTCTGGCTCCAGAGCTGATGTGACTAGAAGGGAGCTCGCTGTCTTTCCTCCATCTGCTCAGTGTGAGTGTGTGTGTGTCTGAGAGAGAATTTAGTGCAGCTTCTTCCTAAATTCTGTTGTTTAAATAGATTTCTGGATTTCCTCTATCCGACAAAGTTTTTTAAATGATTGGGAGGCAAACTCCAGGCAATCAACTTTTCTGTGATAGTAAAAGCATATTGAATTTGACTGGTTACACGAGATGTGTGCTCCACCACCCCCTCAGCTCATGATTTTGGGTGATGGCTTGGGGAACATGCTACCAGCTTCCTCCACTTCTTGGGTGGTGATTCATAATTATTTGCCTCGTAGAAGTGCTTATTTGGCAGACAAGTTCAGAAGACAAGGTGTAAGTAAAGTATTTCTCATCTAAAAATGTGGGTTTGATCCCTCACAACTTAGCATGACTGCTGCGTGTTCTGCAAATAAAGGTAACAAATTACATTTATAAGTCTTTGTTTTTATCAAATGAACTGTTTCTAATGGTAATTTTTGGTTGTGTGGTGGCTACAGTGTGTCTTGTTAACTGTGGTCACCTCAGTGTCTGGCTGGCCACAACTGTCCAGAATATGTGGGCATTACAGTCGTATTTTAGCATCAGTAATTTGTCAGTATAAGGAGGTATTATCATTCCAGCAAAACCACAAAAGCTCAGGAGACAGGACAGTCTCTTTCTTTCTTTCTCTCTTCTGCTTCCAAGGCAAATTATATTGATACAGCTTCACAAGTAGCAGTATTTAACTTTGCATTTTGTGAGGTTTGTGTGGTCAGTTTGATGAGGCAGTGAAAGAGTAACAGGAACAGCTACATAAAAGAATTTCAATAAAATAGAAATGCTTTCATGTTGGAGGCTGGCAGTCAGGGGCTGCACAATGCATTTGGAGAAAAGATTATTGGGGAAGAGATATTAGGAAAAAAAGGTGATTTGGCCATTCTAATTTCTTTGGGGAAAAGTTTCAGTAAGTGGTATCATTCGTAGTACAGAAAGCAGTCTAATCAATGATGCTGTTAGGCCCTAACATAATACAAAGTAAATAGTTGTAAATTAAAAAGTGAAGAATCTCTGTTACCTGCAGCTGCTTGATCTGGAGCTCCTGTTCGAATGAAGTGGAGTTTATCTAAACCAGAAGGATTACAGGCTAATTAGGTTTTACAGGGGTCTTATTCAGTGGTACCAATGAGCGTCCAATTTCAGTGTTTAATAGATGAATAATCTTCTAAATTTCTGAATGAACTCCACTGGACAAAATTGTTCCACGGACATGCCAAGAAAAGGACAAGAAAGATTTAGCAGGTGAATTAACTCCAGCTGCCTATATCACTTGCATCAGTGACAGCAGCTGAACAAACTGCAGGACTTTGCACCAATGCAAAAGTGTACAGGAGCCCTAGACCCCCCGCGTCAGAAGTAAAATCTCATCGGCTGCTATCTGGCGATGGAAGGATCATTCTGTACATGTGTTATTTCTAGTAGGTTTTTCCCTAAGCATATGGCAGCATTTATCGTGAGCCACGTACTCCTGCAGCAATTCAGAGCCCTGCCTGGTGGGTTGGTTGGACCGTGGGTCTTGTGCAGCATCTCAATTCTTTTCTTCTTTGCCTTTGTGTCCTGGCTTCGGGTAACCCCAATATGCTTTTTACTGGCAGCGTTCATCTAACATTTGTGGTTTTGTACAGCAAGTACTTTAGGGAAGAGTACCAAAGTTTGCAGGGTGTGTTTATTTCTGCAAGAAAATGCAGCAGTTGTCTGCCATGCAGGCTCTGACTGTTGTCAGGGTGACTGCGTGTCATTTTGCCTTTTCTCATTGAGCAGAGTAAATAGGCCATGCAAACCTGTCTGCTGGATGCTGGATTTGAGGTATTACAGCTTTGAAAGGATCAGCAGTGTGATTTCAAGAAAGAGATGTGCTAAATTAATTTTGGCTTTTTTTTTTCCCCTGAATTCTGGTGTGTGTACCGACTTTTCCCATTGTTCTTTAGCAGGAGGTGTGTTTTGTCTTATTAGGATGTTTTTCCCATTGGTATGCTCTTCATTAATCTAGAAAAAGTATTAAGCTTCTTTCTGCTCATATTTTCAATTACCTTTTCAATTACAGTTCTCAGTTACCATTAGGGATCCCTAATCATATATGAGAGGGAATTGTGCTGGGCACTTTACACACACAGAAGAGACCTTTACCTAAAATACATAATACCAAAATATGAAGACCATAAGTGGCATATTGATACAGATAGAATAACAAAGAAATAATTAATTAGTGTTGGTCGACACAAGAAGCAACAGTCTCTGCACATCACTGTTTTAATTATCTTCAAATTGCTTTGAGCTATGTGTTTCAGGGATGATTTTCAACCAGGGAGGAGGAGTTTTGATGTGGGCTGCTTATTTCCTCCTCTGCATAATCTTTGCATTTATGATAATGGCTGTTCAGAAAGACTCAAAGCAGAAGCGGGCATTTGGAGGCAAGGCTTTTGTGATTTGTAATATTTGAAATATTCCATACCTAGTCAGCTCTGGAGCCAATTTAACCAGGTTGTCTCAGAAATAATTGTGGAAGTGAGTGATTTTTTTTTCCCCTGACATTTTCAGCTAGGCAATCAGTAGGGAGCTGCCTGGATGCATGTTTGTGCTGTTCCATCTAAGTCGGTAAATGAAACATAAAACCGGCCCTATGGGATAAGATGCAAGTTTGTGGCAGATTTTAGAGCATTTGAGATAGTAAAACGCTGTAGTATGTGGTGGTTCGTGTTGTGCTTCTCAGTGAGGTAAAGGGCTTGTCGCTTGCTTTGCAGTTGGAAAGCCGGTAATTCACCTTCCCCTGCTCCCCTGCCTTTCATCTAGTAGCTGGAAAATGATTGAGTCCTTTTGGTGTGTTTTTAGGTTGTTCATGTTCTTCCATGGTAAACCTCAGGTCTGGGATATTAGAATTTTATTTCTGTGTTGCACATACTTTCTAACCCATGGAATTTCACCCACTTGCTGGTTCTAAAAATTAAGCACAGGACAGTTTCTTTTGGCAGATTTACAAATATGTGGGTTACTGTCTGCTGGATGCTGGATTTGAGGTATTACAGCTTTGAAAGGATCAGCAGTGTGATTTCAAGAAAGAGATGTGCTAAATTAATTTTGGCTTTTTTTTTTCCCCCTGAATTCTGGTGTGTGTACCGACTTTTCCCATTGTTCTTTAGCAGGAGGTGTGTTTTGTCTTATTAGGATGTTTTTCCCATTGGTATGCTCTTCATTAATCTAGAAAAAGTATTAAGCTTCTTTCTGCTCATATTTTCAATTACCTTTTCAATTACAGTTCAGATTTCGTTTTAACTTTTTTTTTTTTCTGTTTGTTATTCTGTTTTTATGTTAGTATAAATTCAGATCTTTGTTCTGGGATGTGGTCAGTGTTTTTTGAGTGTTATCTGCATCAGCTCCCTGGGCTGGTTTTGGACCCTGTTTTTTCTACAAGTGGCAAGAGTCCTCATGTGCAACGCTTGCAGTCTTTATGGAGGGCTAGTAAGGGCAAGATTCCTCTTGTTCTTGATTTCAGAAGCAGGGCGAATTGCTAAGGCTGTGTCTTACCTCCATGCACCAGCTGTATATTGAAACAGGCTGTCCCAATGGCACTTTGGATGGTAGATTTTGTTTCCTGAGAAGTGTTTGCTCTTTGTGCTGGATCTAGCCGTGGAGAATGGGAAATCACCAGCACTGCAGTACCTGCTATTTATGAAAAGCCCCTTGAAACCTTGTGTTTGTGTATGCACCCTGAACTAGTCCAATGGCATACCCTAATCGACGTCTTTTTTCTTTCAGACTTATTCCCAGTCTTTTTTTAGACACCTAGAAATTCTCATTAAAGACAATTAGGATAAATTAACGACATGTAGTCAAGTGACAATGTTCAAATAAGAAAAAAATGGTTGCCCAAAAGATAGTGCTGTCCTGAATTTGAGGTGAATGTTTTTTTCCAAAGCTGCATTACCTTTCATTCCTGATTCGGTGCTGCATTTCTCTGCTCTTATTTTGAGTAACTGTTTACCTTGCAGCCAGCTGTGAAGCTAGGGCTTCATTAGAGGTAGAAATTATGCATTTGTATGTACTGTAATTCTGAGGACCCATCAAAAGCTACTCAGGTGCCTATGTAGTCCATCAGGTTGTAAGAGATCAGTTTTGGGCCACCTGTCCCATCCATGCTCAGAGCTTGCTAAGGCACCATTATGTGACAATTTTCACACTGCTTCCATATCATGTGTGTGTAACAATATGCTGCCTCTCCCTTTTGATCTTTGTTTTATCTCTTCTCTCCCCACCCCCCCTTTTCTTTTCTTCATCACAGCATCTGCTTCTTGATGTTACCTGGCAAGAATTTTCCTCTTCCCTCTCTCTTCAACTTGTTAGATTGTAAGTGTTGCTGGAAGGAAATGTGAAGAGGAAAATGTATCCTTGAATAGAAGAAAGAGTCAGATCCAGCCTGAGCACTAGGTCCTTTATAGAGAAGAGCAAAGTCAGTGTCTCCTGAGGTTCTCCCATTTCTCATTTTTAAGAATTTTTATTAGCAAACACTCCAGAGAGCAAGGGTTGACATCTGTCAAAATGGGCACTAATGGAACTTTTGACAAAAAATATGTAGCCTTCCTGGTTGCAGAGATAACAGGAGCTACAGGAATATAAGAATCTGTAGTATTATGCAGATAGTCCAGGTTTCAGCCAAGATGGAGTTGATTTTCTTCCTGGTAGCTAGTGTAGTGCTGTGTTTTGGATTTAGTATGAAAATAATCTTAACACACTGATGTTGTAGTTGTTGCTGAGCAGTCAAGGACTTTCCAGCTTCTCATATTGACCTGCCAATGAGAAGGTGGGGAGCGCACAAAGGTTGGGAGAGGACACAGCTGGGACAGTTGACCCCAACTGACCAAAGGGATATGCCATACCATATGACATCATACTCAGCATATAAAGCTGGGAGAAGAAGAAGGAAGGAGGGGATGGTCGGAGTGATGGCGTTTGTCTTCCCAAGTCACCGTTACGCGTGATGGAGCCCGGCTTTCCTGGAGAAGGCTGAACACCTGCCTTCCCATGGGAAGTGGTGAATGAATTCCTTGTTTTGCTTAGCTTGCAAACATGGCTTTTGCTTTACCTAGTAAACTGTTTTAATCCATAAGTTTTCTCACTTTCTCCAATTCTCTTGCCCATCCCAGCAGGGGAAGAGAGTGAGCAGCTGTGTGGGGCTTGGTTACCGTCTGGGGTTAAACCACAACACAGATGTGTAGGTGCCTTGTAGCGATAGCATAGGGAGAAATGGTTTCCCGTTACTTGTGTATTGTTTCAAAATCTGGCTGCCTTCACTTAACTGCTAAAGGTGATGAAAACTAACCAGGAACAAGAAGCGTGCAAGGTTTAATTTGGGCTTTTAAAAATCTGTCACAAAGCTAAAATTTCATAATATAGTTGCCTACTTTAAGTTAGGTTAGTTTAAACTGGTTCTGACCCAGGTACTGCTGGACTGGGTATCCACTAAGTATATTTCTCCAAACAATGTAATTTAATCAGTGTAAGGATATAATTGTATTATTTTACTGCAACATGAAGATATACTGTAGCATATTGTTTCTTATTTCCATAGAGAACTGAGATGCTTTTACAATGGCTGGCAATGAGTTGTATTGAATACAATCGTAAAAACAATTTACAGTGGGCTTGCCAGCATCATGCTGCATTTCCAGAAGGTGGTATTACAAAAGGAAGACTAATTAAAGTATGAGGAAAAATGGAAGAGGAAATTGGACCCAAATCATGTAGAGCTCTTAGCCTGGAGCATCTGTCAATGTTGCACATTCAGGTGTTTTATATAGTAGTGAAATTCGAAGTGTCAGCTCCTGTGGAAAATATAGTGAGCATCTTCTGCATTTCTTACCCAGCCTGTGGTAACGCTGCTAGAGTTAAAGAGCAGTGCTCTTTCCCACTGTGTCTGTGTGAAGAAGGTAGATGTCATTGCTACATGCCACCTAGCAGTCTTTGGCTATGCAAAACATGCTAACATAGCTGCTTGTCATCAAATTCCACCGCGACGAAAAAGCAAATGCTTGCATACAGGATAGTACTGAACTATAGAAAAGTGTAGTACTGAACTACAGAAAGCTGAGGTTGGAAAGCAGCTCTGGAGATCACCCAGTCCAGGCCCTCTGCTGAAAGCAGGGGCAGTGAGAGCAAGTTGCTCAGGGCAACCCATCGTGTTTTGAATATTCTCCACAGCCCTTCTGGGCAACCTCTTCCAGTGAGTGACCACCCTCACAGTTAAAAAGTTTTTTCTTATGTTTAAACAAAATTTCCTCTATCTCACTTCGAATCATCAGCCCAGAGCAACATCAGCAGGCTCTGTTGCTCCCCAGTGCCTAATTTTCCCTCTCGGTTGCATAATTTTAATAATTTTAATAAACTTCTTCCTGTTTTGTTATGGTATTTGATCACACAGCACCATGCCCCCTCCCAGCCCCACCAGCTTTCCCGTCTCATCCACAAGCATCCACAGATGATGCATCCTGATTTTCAGGAGCTGCTAATGGACCCTTGCCTGTGTCAGGAACAGCACAGAGTTATCACTGCTGCCAAGCACCATTGCCTGGAAACCATGCTGGAGATGCTGATAATGAGTTAACATTGTTATTTGCACTTTTACCTTTCAAGAGGTTGAGGTTAGGATGTTGTTCTGGCAAGGAAATAGCACACTGAGGTTTGTCTTCATGCACATGGTTGTTTAGAAGCATAAGGAGAGGGAATGTGTCCTTAAAGACATGACTAAAGATGGCCAGTGGCCAGAAAGAGGAGATAAAAAAGAAAATGAGGCACAGTCATGTGTAAGGACATGCACAAACGAACATGTAACTGTGCTTGATATCAAATCTAGATTTGATTTTTGCAGGCCAAGTGTGTGGTATTTATCACAAGCATGCCCTTCCCTTTGTAAAGACTGACGCTCTTGTTTAAACTTATTTAGCTTAGAGTAAACCATGTATCTGTGTTCTTTGTTCAAATCAGAGTTTCACTCTTTGGGATCATTTAACATGCAGCATACTGGCTTAGTGCCAGCTTAGGATTTCTCTGTCAAGGGGGTGTAAGTGCGCCCTAAACAGTTACTGGACCAGAGCTATCAAAACTCGTGTTTTTGTTGTCTTCTACATTATTTTCTGACCACATCCAGTCAGTTTTTTTTTTTCTTGTCATTTAGATACAGCAGATAAAAACTAGACTAGTTATTAAAAATAATAATAACTCATCTGTGAATGACAATCTGAATGTTTTTCCAGCTCCTTTTTTATGCACACATAGCCATATTCAAAACCCAATAAGCAAATATTTCCTCCTTCTCATTACCAAACATGATTCAGAAGCACAGGAGATCTTTGATAGACACTGAGCTATCAAGTGCCACAAAATTCTAGTAAAAATTTACAGGGAAGGTTTCAGAGGAAGTTAAATTGGATTACTAGGTGATGTGGGTTGAATTTCCCTCAGTGGAAGTGTTACTGCTGCTGTCCCAGAAAACCACAAGGAGCCTGGCAGCCATTTAGTGGGTCTTTTACCCTGAGCAATGAGTTGCAGGAAAGGTATTGGCATTCCAAGTTCAGCTGGTACAGTGATAAGAATGATCTGGAAATTGTCGAGACGTCTGTCTGAACTGTTAAAGCCCAAAGAGGGAAGCTAAAAAAACCAAACCTGTCCCCTGGCAACTCCTGACTCAGAGGCACTAGTTGTGGTAGAATGGGAAAAGCCATCTGACTCACCGAGTCCAATGTCAAAACACTTGTGAAGGCTGAACCTATTAAGGCAGTTTCTACTAAATGTGTGCTGTTTTGACAATGCCAACAATTAGTTTCCTCATTTGGTGGCTGCAGTACATTATCATGGTGTATTTTATTTAGTTTTAACTTTTAAAAATAAATAAATAAAATGTATTTATCCAGGCTCGATGGGGAACTGGAACATTTGGTAATCAGTGTGTGCAACATTCTAGAGCAGTAGATATCTGTCTGCCTGATGTTTGCTGGCACCACGTATTTGTTAATTAATAGTTTCAGAAAAAAATCTTATATCTGTAATTTCTAAAAGATTCATGAAATGTTTACCAGGTGACTCCTGGCTGTGTCACTCGATGACCACTGTTGTCATAGCCATCCCATGAGGTCTCTGGCCAGGGAAGGGCTGGGCAGCTCAGGATACCAGCAGGGCTGTCCTCTGCAGGTACTGCTGTTCCCTACAGCGTGAGGGGTGTGGGAGAAATTAGGAACGCAGGATCATCCTGCACAGGTTTTCCAGCGAACATAGGCAACTGGGCTAGACAGACAAGTACCTGTCCCCTGTGTCCCTAAGACGAGACAGCTTGAATTTCGGTGAAGTCATATCAAAATGAGGCAGCTGGCACTGAGAGATGTGACAGCACCTACTGCTTTCTGTCAGATCATCTTTCTGATGAAGAAATCTGTAGGATCAGGATGAAGCACCGATGACAAAGCATTCTTTCTGTTACTGCTTCCCTTTTCCATCGGCTGGTCTGGGGTAGGCCTTTTGAATGGCGCACTGCTGTCAGCTGAAAGGATTATGAGATTCAAAATAGTTTTCCACTACTGTCAAGTCCAAATGGCTCCTTTGCTGTGATGCTAATATTGTTGATTGTCTAGAGACACAAGCGTGGCAATGCTTGACCATGCCTCACATCTGATCTGTCTCCTATGAGGACAGGCTGAGAGAGTTGTTTGGGGAGTGTTATTCAGCCTGGAGAAGACAAGGCTCTGGGGAGACCTTATTGTAGCCTTTCAGTACTTAAAAGGGGCCTATAAGAAAGATGGGGACAGACTTTTTAGCAGGGCCTGTTACGATAGGACCGGGGTAATGGTTTTAAACTAAAAGAAGGGAGATTCAGGCTAGACATGAGGAAGAAATTTTTCACAATGAGGGTGGTAAGACATTGGCACAGGTTGCCCAGAGAGGTGGTAGGTGCCCCATCCCTGGAGACTTTCCAGGCCAGGCTGGATGGAGCTCAGAGCAACCTGATCTGGTTGAAGATGTCCCTGCTCATTGCAGGGGGGTTGGACTAGATGAGCTTTCAAGGTCCCTTCCAACCCAAACTATTCTGTGATTCCATGATTCTACAATCATGTATTTTCTCAAGTGTGGATGCTTTGTTGTGGCTTCTTCCTTCTCACTGGCTGGGTTTCCCTACTATTTCTTTTTGATACCAAGAAGGTTTGTGCAAAAGTGCAAACTGTTTAAAAGAAGAGGTCTTCCTGAAAATTATCATTTTTAGCAAGATCAGTTCTCTGACAGCCACCAGAAGGCATAATCCTGGTTACTCCTTGTCTGAGGCCTCTTTAGTCTGTTCAACATTCTGTTTCAACTTGCACCTAGACCTGACACATGGGAAGCACTGGAAATGCTTAGCTGGGAATAGAACGGGGAAGGCTGCCAGCAGTGAAGTCTTAAATTGTCTTAAGCCCATCATAAAATCACACTCTTTAACTAGAGCACATTGTGTGAGGTATGGAGCTCATTGTTGGAGCAAATTTGTCAGCTGCTCAAGAGAACAGTGTTTCATGGGTTTTTTTAAGGCAATGTTCTTTCTGCTCTTTTATAAAAGCTATATTTTTGAGAATCTCAGCTTTACATGCGAGTCAGATTTTAAGAAAATACAATGCTTGCACTCAAAAGGGCCTTGAACAGTATGGCGTTGGATGCAGTTTGAATGCTGACATACATTGTACAGCTTTTGGTTTACTGGTGATTGCTGATAGGCGTTTTACTGAATTACTATGCATTGCAACTCTGTACAGAATCTGATATTAATACCAAAGATTGGTGACTGGGTTTTTGTGAAGTACAGCAATCCATATATTTCCTTAGGAAAATGTTATGATTGGGAAGGACATGTATCTTTGCAAAGCTTAACTCTTCTAAAAGTGGGCATCTGCAGCCTCTTTGTGTCAGTTTCAGGCACTCTTCCCTTCCCTATCCCCTTCCCGCCCCCCCCCCAAAAAAAAAGCGAGATGGCTTTTTTTTTTAATTCTACATACAACATAAAATAACAATAAAAACAAATTAATGTAATAGTTGAACATTAATAATCAATGCACCTTTGCTGTGTTTCTCCACTGGACTGAATATAGCAGCAATATATGCTGTGACATAAAGTCCCATGTCTTACCCTGATGGCAGTAGCATCGCCAAATTCACTGGGGCAAATCCTGTGAGCAGCAGCTCACCGTTGTGATTCCATTCCCCACACAGGGGTTTCTGATTGCTGTTTCTTCTTGTGTGTTCCTGAAAGACACAGAATGACAATTGCCATCTGTTTTCCACAGACTGGGAATACTTTTCAGGACATTAAAAAAAACCAAAAAATCCTTACTCTTATGGGTATTCGGATATTGAGTCTCCTGTGAGAATTAATCTCTGTGTGATGAAGTCACTTGAGCCCCTAGATGGGTGAATCGAGATAGATTGTAGCTTTTGAGTGAAGACAGCTAAGACAGTGAAGACAGTTTAAAGGTGCCAAATCATGCGAATCTGTTTTGTGGCATGGACACATGTGCAGACTGAGACACCAAGACAGCTCTAAAATTGTGGTGACCTGTGTGGAAGGAAAAAAGGGAAATGACAACAGTTGACATCCAGGAGAATATCCCTGAAGGTATATGAGTACACCAGCATTTTGGGACTCTTGCTTTTCAGCAATTTAGTAGCTAAATCGGTGGTTGAGGACAGTATTGAAGTAAGAGTTTGGTGCTCTCCAGAGGATAAGTAGATGACAAGGATATTTTTTTTAATTGAAATTCCGATTATTTCTAACACTGCTGTTGCCAATGTAACATATGGTGTCAGCAGCATATTTTGAGGGAGGAGAACACCAGGTTGCAAGAGCACCATGCAGCAAGAGTAAGGAGCTTATGGAGAAGATCACAGCATTGGTGGAAAAATACTTATCTTGAGGGGTGTTTGTGAGGAATTGCCAAGCAGTTTGCTTGCTTGTAACCATGGTGTGAAAGCACCTACTGTGCATTCCTACAGTTTGTCTGCATGAAGACATATGCCAAGGGAGGTTTAGATTGGACATTAGGAAAAGGTTCTTCACCCAAGGGGTGGTGGAGCACTGGAACAGGCTCCCCAGGGAGGTGTCACAGCCCCAAGCCTGACAGTGTTCAAGAAGAGTCTGGACAATGCTCTTAGACACGTGGTGTGAATTTTAGGGTTGCCATATGCAGGGACAGGAGCTGGACTCAATGATCCTTGTGGTTCCCTTCCAACTCAGAACATTCTATGATTCTATGATTCTATTATCTTCATTAGAGAACATTTGTATTGGGTTTGCATGGCAAGGTTTTGGTAGCAGGGGGACTGCAGGGCTGGCTTCTATGAGAAGCTGCTAGAATCTTTGCCTGTGTCCAAAAGAGCCAATGCCAGACAGCTCCAAGATGGACCCACTGCTGGCCAAGGCCAAGCCCACCAGCAACAGTGGTAGCACCTCTGGGATAACATATTAAAGAAGGGGGAAAAGTTGCTGTGCGACAGGAACAGCAGCCAGAGGGAAGAGTGAGAATATGTGAGAGAAACAACTCTGTAGACACGCAGGCCAGTGAAGGAGAGGGAGGAGGTGCTCCAGGCACCGGAGCAGAGATTCCCTTGCAGCCCATGCTGAGGCAGGCTGTTGCCTTCCAGCCCATGAAGGTCCATGGTGGAGCAAAGATCCACCTGCAGCCCATGGAGGACCCCACTCCAGAGCAGGTGGATGCCCGAAGGAGGCTCTGCCCCTGTGGGAAACCTGTGCTGGAACAGGCCCCTGGCAGGACCTGTGGCCTCATACAGAGAGGAGCCCACGCTGGAGCAGGTTTGCTGGCAGGACTTGTGACCCCATGGGGAACACACTCTAGAGCAGTCTGTTCCTGAAGGACTGCACCCCGTGGAAGTGACTCACACTTGAGCAGTCCATGAAGAACTGCAGCCCTTGGGAAGGACTCACATTGGAGAAGTTCATAGAGAACTGCCTCCCATGGGAGGGACTCCACGCTGGAGCTTGAGAAGAGTGTGAGGAGTCCTCCCCCTGAGGAGGAAGGAGCGATAGAGACAATGTGTGATGAACTGACCACAACCCACATTCCCCGTCGTCCTGCACTGCTCAGGGGGAGGAGGTAGAGAATTTGGGAGTGAAGTTGAGCCCGGGAAGAAGGGAGGGCTGGAGGGAAGATGTTTTAAGTTTACTTTTTATTTCTCATTACCCTACTCTGATTTGATTGGTAATAAATTAAATTAATTTTCACCAAGTCTAGTCTGTTTTGCCCATTACAGTGATTGGTGAATGATCTTCCTGTCCTTATCTTGACCCTTGAGCCTTTTATTATACTTTCTCTCACCTGTCCAGCTGAGGAGGGGAGTGACAGAGCAGCTTTGGTGGGCACCTGGCATCCAGCCAGGGTCAACCCACCACAGCATCCAACTGCAGCTCCACAGGAAGACACTGCTTTGAAGGGAGCGTGAAAGAGGTTTCTCATCTTGCCACTGTGCTGTGCAGAATAGCCCCTTTCTTATGGCTTCTGAACAACCTTCATGAGTTTGAGGGGGTGTGCAGAGCAGGGCATGCTGAGAAGCACATTATCCTGCCGCCCTGCATTTGTCGGATGCTATTAAACAGCGGGGAAAGAGAATGGAGGAGCTGGTGAATCTGTCACATCCTGCTTGTTCAAAAGATTATTGATGCTGCATAATTCATCAAAGCATGACCTAGCAGTGGGTTCTGCTGCCAGAGGTGTCCAGTAACCACTTCTGTTGCAGCTGCCCATAAACCGATGCTTCTTGTTTGTGAAAATAGCCTCTGTCTTTGTCTCTGCCCATGAGCCTTTTGATTAATACGCCTAAAAGGGTCAGTCTTGCCTTGGACTCATAAAATATGAAGGTCCTGTTCAGTGAGAAATGCTGCCATTTCAACATTTCTTTGTGTTTTGAAATAGGACTGAAAGAGGAAAACACTGACATTTCCTGTGCAACAGAAATCTCTGGAGGTTTCAATTAGGAAACATTATAGTGGTTTTTTCTGACATTATTTATGCAGTGATTTTTTTTTACATTCCCACAGTTGAAATATTTTGATTTGTTAACAATGAGCAAAATATACTAATCTGTTGTGTTCAGGTTTGAATTATTTCATTGCTTCCTGATGATAGCAATTATTTCCTGATAATGAAGTACTGCTCGATGTACTGCTCGATGGGAGCTGCAGTTCAGAAGCTTGGTATGTTCATTCTCATCCTCCCTCATTGCCTGATTTACATCTTCTGTAGTGCATCACACAATTTGGTCAGAATGAAATGTGAGATCTTACTGCCTGATGTACCAATAAAGGAATCTAGTCTGTAACGTGTAAGAAAGGTTCAGGCTTTGGTTCCCAACAAGCAGCACAACACAGCAGGAAAATATAATTTCAGGTTCCAGTGTTCAGATTCTCAATGCAAGGTTGCAGGATAGCTCAAAAAATATTTTCGTCAAATATTTATAGGTTGAATACTTGCTCTGAGTTTCCTGGATAGAAGATTTATAATGTAGGTGCCTAGAAAATTGAAACTACCTGCCACAGTTTGCAAATGTACTTTCCCATGCACAAACTGGAGCTGGGATCCAGTCTGTCTAAAATCCGTCTTTGCCATAGACTCTATCCTAGCTCATGTAGTTACCAGGTTTGCCTAACATTGTAGGTAACTCCTCATTAAATATCTCCTGGTGAGACTGAGAGGTCTGTAGGTCCATACCTTGATTCACCAACACAGGGTTAGGAGAGATGTTTCAAGGGAGACGTGCTCACCTCTTTCCTAAGCTCTGCTATGAGCTGGGTTTAGGCAGGTGGTGGATTTCCAGCCACATCCACTGGAGAAGCCTGGAAAATCAGGTGTCATCAAGACTGCTGAAGGTGGTGACTTGTGAAATAGAAAAGTGGTTGGAGCACTGCCCTGAGAAGGGAAAGGTCTTAGTGCAGGGCAGCTCTCGGGGAATGCAGCCTAGGCCTCTCAGTGTAAAAGAGGGACCGGACTGCCAGGTGATGGCCAGATAACCCAGTAACCATTCTACTGGAGCCAGGTGTGCAAAAGTCCTGTGGCCAAAAAGCAAATGCAAGAGGGAGACTTCTCTAACCTAGGGTTATTCAGCTGCCATGGGAGAAAACTCTGCTCATTTCTTCTAGGGATGTTTTGCCTCTTGTGTAGTTTAATGTAAAATGCATACATACTCCAGAGAGAAGGGGTTGTAGCTCCAGTTCCCTGTACCTCCAGCTAAGCCGAGCTGCTTCCCAGCTGCTGGGGTTACTGACCTGAAGTTACACCCATTCGTGCCTGCTTTGAGCCAGGAGCCCTGCCTTCCTGGCCAGCTGCAGCAAGGGTGGTGTTACCAGGTACCGGAGTCTTTATGGCACCTCTGAGGCAGCCCCCCACCCTCCATCCCAAGGAAGCAGAGCACTCAGAGTCATAGAATCAGAGAATGTCCTGAGTATGAAGGGACCCACAAGGATCATCCAGTCCAACTCTTGTCTTTGCACAGGACAACCCCAAAATTCACACCATGTGTCTGAGGGCATTGTCCAAATGCTCCTTGAACACTGTCAGGCTTGGGGCCGTGACACCTCCCTGGGGAGCCTGTTCCAGTGTCCACCACCCTCTGGGTGAAGAACCTTTTCCTAATGTCCAACCTGAACCTCCCCTGGCACATCTTCCTGCCATTCCCTCAGGTTCTGTCACTGGTCACTAAAGAGAAGAGCTCAGCACCTGCCCCTCCTCCTCCCCTTGTGAGGAAGCTGTAGACTTAACCCGTTGAGTCCCACTTTGCCCATGGGTGTTTGTGTCACTCGATGACCACTGTTGTCATAGCCTTCCCATGAGGTCTCTGGCCAGGGAAGGGCTGGGCAGCTCAGGATACCAGCAGGGCTGTCCTCTGCAGGTACTGCTGTTCCCTACAGCGTGAGGGGTGTGGGAGAAATTAGGAACGCAGGATCATCCTGCACAGGTTTTCCAGCGAACGTAGGCAACTGGGCTAGACAGACAAGTACCTGTCCCCTGTGTCCCTAAGACGAGACAGCTTGAATTTCGGTGAAGTCATATCAAAATGAGGCAGCTGGCACTGAGAGATGTGACAGCACCCACTGCTTTCTGTCAGATCATCTTTCTGATGAAGATTCTGGTTTCTGGGCAGGGAAAGGAAGGCAGAAAGAACCACAGGGCAAGGCTGCCGTTCTGCTTTGCAGGTCTTTCTTTTTTCTCTGCTCAGCAAAACTGCATCAGCCACGAAATAAAAAATAATATGTAGAGAAGGACCAATCCAAAGCTCAATCATAAAATATCAAGCCACCTTCAGCTCTCAGCTTCAGGACATCAAGTGTGACAGTGCCTCAGCATTTGGGCTGACTGTTTGCTTTAACCTCTCATGGGTGTTTAATACTACCTAACAGAGGAGTAAAAAGTTTAGAATTGTAAAATACTCTTTCAATCCTGGTAGTAATTACCTCTTAGCAATGTTAGTGCTTTGCCAACTCAAAGAGAACTAATCCCCTTCTGTCACAGGAAAGAAGAAAAAATGTAGTAGCTGTGAGAACTGTGCAGCTTATTTTCAAATAGATGCCTCAGCATTTTGATATTTTCTGTGGGATTAACTAGTAACACAGGAAGGCTAATACATATGCAGAGCTTTCATTTGCTTCTGTGACCATTTGCCGGGGGCAAATTGAACTGTGTCAGGAGAAATGCTGTCATGTCCTCCCCTTCCTTGTCAGTCGAAGCAAAAATACTTGTTAGTAACATAGAAACGATTTGCAACTTATCATCAGTTCAGATGAAGTTTCTCGTAGTTTCTTGCCTCATACTTCTGATTTTCTTATGCTTTTATTTTTTTCTGACTAAAATAGAAAGAGCCGCCATTTTACAAGCACAGAAGCCACATAATGAAAGGTGTAAAAGTGTTGCAGTAAAAGCATCTTTGCTACCATGCAATAGATACGGAAGGTCTTTCTGTACTGATTTGTTACACTTTTCCCCCTTCAGCATAGTTGCTTCCCGCTCAAAAAAAAGGGTGATTTGCTCTGCTGTATGTATAACCCTAGCTCCTAATGATGGCTTTGTGCCATGCTTTGGAGCTCTTTGGAGGCTGGTTCTGTGTGCATCTGCTGCTGACGGGCACAGGCAGCAATGGCAGCAGAATACTAATGCTGGAACTGGCTCCCACAAGGCTCCACTTCTGAAAAATCCTTTAGCCATTCAGTGTCTGTGCACCATGCTGAGCAACAGGAGGGCAGAAAAGCCATGCTCGGGGATTTTTTTTTCAGCACAGAGCAAGAAGCCAACAGGGACGATGGCTCTTTGCTTCACATTGTTGTGCCCAGGCTTCTTTCAGAGCTGCAGTCATTTATACAGATAAATATCAAGCTTGTCACTTATTGCAGGCCTTGATAGCATTTGTGTAACAAAGGAAACAGAGGGAGAAAAGAGCTGAACGTCTTCTATTCCAGTCTTCAAAAATGAATGACTGGGTAGCTATGGCGATTACTTTCTTTCTGGTTTTCTTAGATCACTGTTCTCTGAAATTTGTTTTCCTTGCTGTCCTGTGTAAAGGACCACAAGAGGACCTCCCCCCACAACCCCTTTGTCTTTCTCCCGTACTGTGACTATCCACAGGGGATATCTCAAATAATTACCTACCGCTAACAATTGCCACAGCAAAGCCTCTTGCCATATACTGACATATACGACTTCAATTTTTTTCTTCCATTAACCAAAGTCACTTCACATTACCCATTTCATTCATAGATACAAGAACTCTGCTGTAATTGTATTTTTGATTATTTACTTGATTTCTTTATATCCCTGTAGGCAAAATGCATGCTTGCTATTTGCTCTGCATACTATATCTTTCTGCAGCTTCTAAATTGAGGCTGATGGTATATTTACCAATCATCTCTGGAAATCTGTGCGGTTGCATCTAGCTTTTCTCTGGGTCTTGCAGCTATTCTGTATTCAAAGACAACTAAAATACACTACTTGTATAATACTGCCTTTCCATTAAAACAATTGCTGAAGTATCACAGGAATGTTATTCTGATGCCAGGAGGGAGGAGGGAGAGGTTCGTACTGATTGCCAATAGGAGGGGAAACAGCCTGTGAGACAATCCCCCTATTAAATGTGGTCTGCACAATGAAAAGCTTGGGAAGCTTTTCTAAGGCTTCACACATTTAGGCTTTGTGCCCAGGCTCAGGGTCTCAGACATGGAGGTGGTTTCAGAACACAACACAGGGGGAGCCATTTCAGCGAAAATATCCAGATTACCTACATGATTTATTAAACTGTCTTGGATCTGCATTCGCATGCACATTTATTGGCTTGCAACTCCAGCAGGACAGAAGTGACAATTTCTCCCTTGCCGTCCAACCAGCCGTTACTCTGCCTCTGAGCTATCAAAGATGTTTCAGGGGCAACAACAGATAGAGCCCCTGTGAACATTCACATGGCTAACTAGAGGTTTCTTTTTTCCCCTAAGTGTAATTTTTTGTGCTTCTTACTTTTACCAGTCTTCCCTAATCTTATAAAAACCTTGAGGCAGTAGTATTATAGCCTCGATGGTCTGAAGATATAAACAGTGCCGGATTTGTAGGGACAAATAATATCTTTTCCTGAAGGAGGGCTTGTGTGTCTGAAGGCTTGTCTGTTTTTTTATTCCCAACTGTATCTGTTGGTCTAATAAAAGATATTACCTCTCCCTACAAACTTTGCCTTACTTATTAAAACAGTTGCCTCCAGGACACAGAACACTCTTAACTGGGTGGAAAACTCCAACGTCAAGGTGATAGAGTGGAGTTCAGTGGTGTGATTTCCATGCCCTGAGCCAACTGGCACAAATTAAAACAAGGTAGGATGAACACTGTCACACTGAACACTGTACCCTGATAATTCTGCACATCGTTAATGTCCCTTTCACACCCACTCTATGTCAGTATTTTTGTCTTTCTTACCTCTCAGCTGTATGGGGCAGCTCTTTTCTAAGACAGAAATGCACATTGGGTAATGTCTTTTGGATGCTACCTCAGTAGAAACAGCAAGTCTTACATTATGCTTGACGAAACTTCTCTGTCTTCTGATTATTTTCTTGGTTGCTATATCTCTGTACATTAGTTTTCTGCAGGTGAGCTTGACAGAGATGAAAAAAAAGCGTAGTATGTGACTGAGTAGACTGTTTCTCCTTTAAGGATCATAGAATCATTTTGGTTGGAAGAGACCCATAAGATCATAGAGTCAAACCATTAACCTAACACTGGCACTAAACCATGTCCCTAAGAACCTCATCTATGCATCTTTTAAACACCTCCAGGGATGGTGACTCAACCACTTCCCTGGGCAGCCTGTTCCAATGCCTGACAACCGCTTCTGTGAATTTTTTTTTCCTAATACCCAATCTAAACTTCCCCTGGCACAACTTGAGGCCATTTCCTCTCATCCTATCGCTTGCTATTTGGGAGAAGAGATTACCTAAATATTGTCAGCTTGATTACAAATCTTAAAGGATATTTTTCTTTTTATACTCTCAGGTGAACTTTCTGTGGAAGGCATACAAGACCCATTTCTTGTTAGTGTACATATTATCACAGACCCAGGTGAATCCAAGACTCTTCAGCAAGCCATCGATAAGCTTCTAGCCTGGATCCATCCAGACCTCCAGCTATTTCGAGTCTCAGAAAGACGAGTGCCCAAGAAGCGCAGGAAGCTGTGTAAAGCTGGTGTTTCTCATCCAGCCCTTGCCGTCATTCTGTTTCTGCAGGAGGAATATGGAGAAGAACCGATCTTGCAGCTCCATGAAACCTTTCAGCGGCCACCTTGGCATTACCACCACACAGAGCAAGTGCATGGGAAGTTCCTCCCTTACATGCCATGCAGCCAGGACTTCTACACTTTGGCTCCAGAGACTCCTTTGTGGGCCATTCGCCCAGTGCACTACGGGAAAGAAATTATCCGCTTCACTATATACTGCAGGAGTGAAAACTTTGTTGACATTTTGAAATTGTACGAGTTAATACTGAAAAGACCAGTGTGTCAGAAAAAAGCGGACTTCTGTGTTTTTCCTGTCTATTCTAACATGGAAATAGACATTCAGTTTTCTTTAAAAAAACTTCCGAAGGGCCAGGTGCCAATACCGACAGAGTCAGCGGTGCTGGAGTTCAGAGTAAAAGACGTGGGGCAGCTTGTGCCTCTCTTGCCCAACCCTTGCAGCCCCATCAGTGAAGGCAGGTGGCAGACAGAAGACCACGATGGAAATAGAATCCTTTTGCAGGTAAGTTCAGTACACAGGTAAACAGAAGCACATTTCTTTGTTTGGTGCAAGAAGCTTAACCTGCAATGGCAGCCAGAAAAGAAGAGAGTTTTTTTGCTCTGTCCTAGGAGAAAGAGCCAGGACGGTACCACTAAAGAAAGAACTTGAAACCCCTTGCTATGTGTGACTAAACAGGAAGGCAGTGGATGATACTATCCCGATATCAGTCAGCCTCAGTTTACGCAAAGACTGATGTGACATGAGGTAGCTGTTTAAAAGAATGAGGAGGGAAGGAATTATGAGCCCGAGTGGAGAAATGATGGCTGATGGGTGTAGTTTTATAAGAAATACGGTCACAGAACTGACAGGGGGTTATAAAACAGCTTGCAGTTATGAGATTTTTATGGAAGACAAGCAGAATTCCTGATCGCACTCATTATTTTCTAGCATCATAGAGTAACAAACTGCATCTTCTTTTGCACAGTGATTATCAGGATGAGGAGAGAGGTGGTGAAGGAAAAGAAATGCACCCTGAAGTGCATTTCTCTAAGAGGGACATTCCCACAGACTCTTTTTCAACTAATCTCAAGTGCTCGTAACCAAGTCCTGAAAGAGAATTTATTCATTAGGACATCTGTAGGTGCCATATCTGGGCAATGTATCAGCATGCTCTGCTTCACGATGCCATATCCGAGGGAGATAAAGGGAATAACAAGCAGCAAGCTTTTAATAGCTCCCTGCCCTGCAGAGAGGGTATCTGTGGCAATCCAGACCCCAGTTAATAGGCATTCCTGCACTGCAGAGTTATTTATTGCTGCTTAGCGTTTGGATCAAGGAGCACAGACCCTCACCTTTGGAAAAATGTTGTTCAGATTTTGAAGCAGGATTTTTCAGAGTGAATTGCATTCATGAAGCTTGTCAAATTGTCTGACCTTGTTTCTGTGGAAGAGGCATTGTGGATACTAGCCTTCCACTGTACAGAGCTCCCAGCATGCAGAATGGTGAGGACACCCTCCCTGCAGCATAGCACCCCTGGGTTCGTAGCTCCTGGGACTGAAAATCCAGATACTCGGGGCATCTGTGCTCTGGTGAGTCACATCCAGGTGGCGGTGACACCTTTCAATGCCTGCTGGCAGACGCTGCCCACAGAGACACCTCATGCCAGAGCTGAACAGCACACGTGTAGGGTTCAGGAGGCAATTCGGCTTCTGCCCATCTGCCAAGACAATCACCAGTTTGTCAGGGTTACTGTTTTCACTGGAGACATATCTGTGTTGGGCTGAGATAACTTGTAAACTTAAGCTTCCATGAGCCATCACAAAACTTCTACACAGCAACCACATGCACCTATGTCCCCTTTTTCCTGTTCTTTTTCAGGAGATTTCTGCTATGCGATATAATCTTGGTTTATGTGATCTTGCACTGGTTTCAAGTAAATTGAAGGGAAGGGGGAAAAAAACAACAGGGCTTCTAAATAAGGCTTTCTGTTTCAGAAAAGCAAACTTTCAGAAATAACAGGCGTCAGGCAGTACAGAGGTAAAGTGAGACTTGCCAAACAGCAGGCTGAGGTAAACCTTGCAAAGAAAATTAAAACAAGATTTTAGCCATATGCTCCAAAAGAGAAGGGTGAAAGCCTGCTAAGTGTGGCCTCCAAGTGCAATTAATTTTCATTTCTATTTTCAGTGAGGATGATGATGCTGAACAGGAGGGCAAAATGGCAAACAGGAATGAAGTTATAGAAATGGATATTATCACATTACAAGTGTGGTGAAGCAAAATGAGTTTCATATACATAAAATGAGCGGAAAATAGGGACTTTGGGTCTGACTTACATGACTGTAAAGTCATGAAGTCTAGGTCCCGATCTACAGGTTTTTAACAATTCTGTACAGTCAGAAGTGGAGCTCTATAACTAAACCCAAGGTAAAATGTCCTGTTTGTATTCAGGTGACTACAAGCCACCAGTACAACATGGCCATGGAAAGAGAAGTGCAGTCTCCAGTGGGTACCAGAGTTAGTGTCCCCTAAGTCTCCTTCTCTGAAGACATTCAAAACCCACTTGGACACATTCCTGTGCAATCTACTCTAGGTGCACCGGCTTTAGCAGGTGGGTTGGACTAAATATCAATAAATAGGTTTAAGTTCGCAGTTCTCAATATTGATGGCCAACAACATAACAGCCACCCAGCCCGTGCAAACAGGTTTCTATCCTAATTCAAGACAGGATGCTCAGTTAAGGAAAAGAGATTGTATGATGGAGGACGGGTTATAGGAAACACAGGACTGGGTGATCCATGGACTCCTCATGTTCTTTCAACTCATTCCAAGTTCAAAGAAAAATAAAGTATCTACCTTTTAAAGTAACAGGGCTACTTTTTGACTTCTCTTGGAGTGCTGCTGTTAACAGAATTATCAATGCCACGGCATTGGTAATAACTTTCACTTCTTCCCAGTTAGGTGAACCCAAACAATGACATAGTGGTATTTTTCAGTCTGCACATCAGTTGGTACTTAGTAATCAAGATATTTTTACTTACTTCATATTGATACCTTCTTACAGACTAAAATTACCAATTATACCCAAAATGAGAGATTGACATCCCCGTTAATAACAGGCACTGTTTAGTGTTTGAAGTTTGAATAAACTTCCATGATTAGACTAACAAGATGTGACCTCTGTGTTTTCCTTGGTGTGCTTACAGGGACTTGGATACTTGCCAGCCAGATTGATCCATGCTCTTAACCCATTTTACAAATGCAGTTACCAACGGGCTTAAATGAAGTCAGTGCAAGAGAAAAAAAAAAACAGCATTATTCACGGGCAGCATGTTTAATACCACAGAAACTATTCCTTCATTTGTAAGGAAACCCTTCAAAATTATTTTGTCACAGTTGCTTTTCCACATAGGCAAGTTAGCTCCAAGGGTACACCTAAATAGCAACTGACTCAAAGGATAAGCTTCAGTTGGCTTTAGCAGGAGCAAGGCTTAAAAGCATTTTGCATCCTGTGGGAAGACACCCATGCTGCTTCCCCAGTGCTAAACCCAGAAGGAGGAGTTCTGGGGAGCCCTTGGCAGAGCAGTGGGAAGAATATGTAAGTAACGTAGCTAAGAATATAGCATATATTGGTATACTGAACGTACTGCCAGTTTTATAGGTCTTGTCCAAATTCCTGTCTGCCTCTGGGCATAATCTCTGCAGAGAGAGCTGAAGTGCTAATGAATTTGCATGGCTGGCAGTGACACGTGGGAAGCAGGAAAGGTTAATAACTGATGGGCTGGCTTGGCCAAGCGTGTTTGGGAACCACAGATAGTGAGCAAAGAGAAGAAAGTGCACAGATGGCTTCTTTAAATTGCAAGAATGTCTTTGGATAGGATAGAAGGGTACATTAAACTTAGCATTTTGGCAGAATTTCCTATCTGCTTTGCATGAGGGGGGACATGCAGACATTCTTGGGAGGAAGGTGGGCGACAGCAAATGAGTATCTCAGCCAGGTAGTGACTCAGCACTTAAGTGTAAGATCTACTACTGTGTTAACATACCAAAGGGTATCCAAGACACCCTGAAGAGGTCTCCTGGCAGACTAGACTCAGGACCTACAGGAAGGCTGTGCCTTTGGAATGCCAGGCAGCCACCCTAGGAGATGCCAAAATGGACCAAACACCTATGTTCAGGCACCAGATTCACCCTATAATAACCAATTTCTTGCTGAAATTCCTCCCTGTCCACCATTTCTAGCACCAACAAAGAAATGGATAACATTGCCAGAAAGCCAAGATAAATAAAAATCCCAAGAAATGTGTGGTTTATGACCAGTCTTTGCTAATCTTGCCTGAAACAAAGTAGTGAGATCTGGCATTGTAAGGCTCTTATGGCAATTATTGTGCTAATGACCCTAAACTGTTTACGAGATGGCTATTTTCTGCCTAGTGCTGCTTTACAGAACGTCTCTGAAATAATAGTGCAAATGTTAACTGATCACAGCTTTTAGTTAGAGAGATTTTTCAGACTATTTGCTGAGGTAATCAGCCAGGCTTCTTCTTACCTATACTGGGCAACCACAATCTTGAGTTCAGAAGCAGAATAATCATATTTAGGAAACATGGTTTATTGCCTGCATCTTCGGTTGTGAGAAAAGATTGCCTGTAGACCTAACTGTTAAGTCTTGTTAACCTGTTGCTGTGCTACCTTGGAGATTTCTCCATCGCTTGGTGTACAAAATGAGTACTCTAGATCTATGGTCAGGCAGTACTCATCCCCTAATGTTTTCATGAGGTCAGCTACATACAAGATCGCTATGTTACTGTTGAATATGTCCTTGGAGGTGCCAGAAGTCAATCTGGGAGCGCAGATGTCTGCCAGCTGCATGCATAAAGGCATTTTGTGCCAGGCATTTGCAGCGCAAAATGCCTGATGGTGGGAAGCAGCATGAAGGTTGCATGTCTACACAGACATAGGCAAATATGTTATACAGAAAAAAAATAATTAAAAGCTTATAGCTGAAAATCTCTTTGTTTATTCAGTGTAGTATATACAAGTGTCTGTGAGACTCTTGAACTCATCTCTTTATCTCCTTTTGTCTGGGGCCAAGAGGAGAACAAAAGTGCCTTTATTTCCCTCAGTTTACTTACAACATGTATGTATCTGCATGAAAAGTATGGCTGTAGTCAAAGCTCACACTCAAGATAGCCGAATACAGAAATTAGAGAGATTTTTTCATGATGCACGACTGACCCAATGTGTTTTAGGCTGAGAGGAGGGAGCAGAGACTGTGCCTTCTTATGGAGTGCTGGAGATTGGCCATAACTGAAGCAAGGAGCTGGGGCAAGAGAGACGTGGGAAATGCAGAAAGTACCCTGTCTGAGATATATGGACAGCAGGGGTGGGTATTACTGACCTGCTGATGTCAAAATCATTACAAGATCTGAGGTTAGGACACAGCTTTTCCTTTTTCTCTCCCAGTCCAAATGGAGACCAAGAGAAACATTTTACTCCCCTCTTCAGCACAAGGAATACTTTACCTCTCAAGCTTATCTTGGCCAAGGAAGGGTAAATCTTGGAGGCTCAGGGTCCACTCCTGTTTCTGTTGAGAGGCTTAGGGCAGAGATCAGTGTGGTCATGGTTGCATTTACTTCAGCTGACCCACCAAACTCTGCCAGGCCTCACCTGTCTCTGAATTTCCTCTCTCCAACACACTGCGGCCTTCCCTCTCCTTCCCCTGATCTCCAGTTTGGGGGCCTTGATAGTCATCCAACATTCATATGATCTTGATAAAACATGTAAATAGTCTAGGATCATTAGCCAATCTGCTACCATTTTAGAGGCCTTGGGGTTTTTCGGCACCTCTGTCTTACGCCCCTGTGTGAAGCAGACAGCAATGCACTCTCCTGAAAACTGAAATGCTTTCATCTGCCTGAGGTGTCAGCAGGCTCAGTAAAAAAATTGCTTAATGATTTATAAAATGATCAACACAAGGTCAGACTGGATGATATAATGTACCCCTGTAGTCTTAAACACAGTGAAACCATCTTGTCCCTGTTACTTAAAGCATTACCAGCTACAAACTCTGGGAGACTGCAGCCTTGAGTCACTACAATTAAGTACAAGTAGAAGAGAGAAAGATGAGCAAGTGAACCAGGAAGCAGAGAAGGTAAAAAGGAAAGACGAAAACAGGCGAAGAAAGGGCACTTTTGCAGAGAACAGTTTGGTCTGTAAGAAGGAAAATGGAGGTGAGAGAAGAGTTTCAAGCTTGTTTGCATTAGTGGTGCAGCTAGTGCAGATCTGAACACAAAGAGGAAGAAAAGCAAGAAAAGCATCAAGGACAAGCAAGGATGTGTAAAAGGCACCTTTACAAAAATTACTTTTACTTTCTGTTTAAAGCAGTGAAAATGACAGATATTTAGAGTAAAAATTGACTCAGTTAAGGGAGGTACCTTAAGCTGATTTAATTAATCTATAAGTCTATTAGTAGCCTCCTGTTTTATAAAATATTCCACTCTATTTTTCCTTTCCATTTAGTGCCTAAGGTGTTTAGTTTTTCTTAGTGCTAACAATTGGCTTTGGGGGTGACACAGCTGAATCAATCACTAAATCAAATAGGAGGTGATTTTTTAGTTGTTTTTCTTCATCCCAAGGTACTTTGTCTTGTCTGTAAGTGCGGTTATCTTTCGTGGCATAGTAAAATCTCTGATGACAGTACATCCAGCAAAAACTCCAGAGAGTGAATATATTTAGCATTGCAAGACACCTACCTGTTCTAGTTTTACAAACACAGTATTTGCCACTTTTCAAATATATTCAACTCAATTTTAAACTTAATTTCTGTATTTTGCCTTTTGACGTTGTGCCCTTCTGAATACGTTTTGCCTTTCAAGTAAGACTTATTATGGTGATACTGAGGACTAATCTCTGCCACTTTATTCTCAAGCTGATTCTTTTTTATTATTATTTCTGTTCAATCTCACTGGTTTTGATACAATTAAAGAAACACCATCACACTCATATTAAGCAAGGTCGGCAAAATCTGGGCTCGAGATGATGTCATTGCCATACTGGCTGTTTGGCTGGGTTCTGACCTCAGTGGAGCCCTGCAGGCAGTGCTTAATACAGATAATGTGTAATGAGATCACTATCTGCTTTTTAAAAAAGCAGATAACTTTAAATAGACTTCAGGGGCACGTGTGGATTTTTTTGTGTTAGGTATAGGCAGCCCAAGTAAAGTTGAAAGTACATTTCTGTGAGGTTTGCTCCAACTCGTTTATGGCATTCCCGGATATTCGTCATGAAATTCTTCTGCAGCCCATTGTAGTACACAAAGACTCTAAACCCCTCCAGGCTTCACAAAGATTTGTGCAGAGATTATAAATGAGCAGCAGATTAGCGCCACATGAAAAAAAATCTGTTCTGCTAGAGAGCTAATCTGTTCAGTCAGTGGCTGGTTTTGTTGTGCGTCCTTATAGCGAAGTCCGATGCCTCTCTTTCCCTGTATTTGGAATTTCAGTCAAAATCAATGTGTCGGTTTGGACTGAGCCTTTGTCCTCTCCGACGGCTGTTCCCCTCTCCAGCATCTCTGCCACGCTTGTGCCTGACGCAGGCAGCGTGACTGTACCAGGCAGGGCTCTGCCGGGCTGCAGCCACGTAACAGGCGATGCAGAATGCAAGCTGTGAGAATTCTGAAGATAAGGACTTAAAAAGGAAAATAATTCAGAAAAATTAAGGCAGATGCAACAGCTTCCAAAGCCAAAGGAATTTTGGGGAGTCAGAGGAAGGCTGTTCTGCTGCAGGGTAGATGCATGTGCATCACACTGTCTTCACCAAAATAGATCTTGATGATCTCAGCTTCTCTCTCTCCTGCTTGCTTGTTGTGGTTTCACAGAATCACAGAATGTCAGGGATTGGAAGGGACCTCGAAAGATCATCCAGTCCAGTCCCCCTGCCAGAGCAGGAACACCCAGATGAGGTTACACGGAAGGCGTCCAGGCGGGTTTTGAATGTCTCCAGAGAAGAAGACTCCACAACCTCCCTGGGCAGCCTGTTCCAGTGCTCTGTCACCCTCACTGAGAAGAAGTTTCTTCTCATATTTAAGTGGAACCTCCTGTGTTCCAGTTTGCACTCATTGCCCTTTGTCTTATCATTGGTTGTCACCGAGAAGAGCCTGGCTCCGTCCTCGTGACACTCACCCTTTACATATTTATAAACATTAATGAGGTCACTCCTCAGTCTCCTCTTTTCCAAGCTAAAGAGCCCCAGCTCCCTCAGCCTTTCCTCATAAGGGAGATGCTCCACTCCCTTCATCATCTTTGTGGCCCTGCGCTGGACTCTCTCCAGCAGTTCCCTGTCCTTCTTGAACTGAGGGGCCCAGAACTGGACACAATATTCCAGATGCGGTCTCACCAGGGCAAAGTAGAGAGGGAGGAGAACCTCTCTCGATATATTAACCACATCCCTTCTAATACACCCCAGGATGCCATTGGCCTTCTTGGCCACAAGGGCACAGTGCTGGCTCATGGTCATCCTGCTGTCCACCAGGATCCTCAGGTCTCTTTCCCCTACACTGCTCTCCAACAGGTCGTTCCCTAACTTACACTAGAACCTGGAGTTGTTCTTGCCCAAATGCAAGACTCTACACTTGCCTTTGTTATGTTTCATTAAATTTTTCCTCGCCCAACTCTCCAGCCTGTCCAGATCTCGCTGGATGGCAGCACAGCCTTCTGGCGTGTCAGCCACTCCTCCCAGCTTGGTGTCATCAGCAAACTTGCTGATAGTACACTCTATTCCCTCATCCAAGTCATTGATGAATATATTGAATAGTACTGGCCCCAGTACCGACCCTTGAGGGACTCCGCTAGATACAGGCCTCCAACTAGACTCTGCCCCATTGACCACAACTCTCTGGCTTCTTTCCTTCAGCCAGTTCACAGTTTCTCCTGAGAACAGTCACACCTGGAAATCCAGTTTGAACTCTGTGGGACTGTCAGGCACTGTAACGTTTAAATAAAGAGGAGCAATCACACGAAGGCGCAGGCTGCATGTAGTGCTCTGTGTGTCGTGCCAGGGTGGTACACGTGAGCACCATCAATGGGCTTGGCACAGGGGTAGTAGCTAGTTTTGCCTGAGTTTTAATCTTGCCTAAATCATTGAATCCTCTGTGTGATCTCTGACAAGCTACAGAATGTAGATATAGAGGAGTCTTATTAGTCCATGTAATCCAGTTGTCTACAATACAGGATTAGCCTTTAATCTTTATTCACTAGTATTTCATGAGATGGAGCTTCTGATACTCTACCTGTAGTACAGTTTGTAGTGCAGTATTCTCACAGTCAGGAAAGTTTCCAGTTACATTGCTTTAATATAGAAGTATTTTTTAAATTTCCACCTATTGTTTCCCTACTCTGCCCCTATCACGAAGAGCAGCATTGGAAAATCGGTCTTCTAAATCATAACACATCCAACTAAAAAAAAAATCAAGGTAAACAATTCTTCCTATAAACAGAGCTGTTCGGAAATAAGCTGTGTTAGTGATGTTTCTTGGCCTGGCCTACAGGCAGCCATCCTAAGGGCAGGCTGTACTTGTCCCCTTCTCCTCACTGATCCACCAGTACCTCCTGCCAGGCCAACTAAGCTTGACCAGGAGCTGTGACCCAGCAGCAGGAATAGCAGCAAAGACCTCATATAAAATAAAATGTTTTTATCTGTCCACGGGAACGCTGAAAGAGCTAGGAAAAAAAGTTTAAAAGAACAAAAACCTTAAAACTAGTATCTTACCTAAAGTAGATTTTTCTTGTTAGTGTGATTATGTTCCAGTTAGGCCAGGTACTTAAAACTGTTTGACTGTGTGGCAGCAGGTTGCCCCTTCCAAGTGCTCACACTTAGGGGTGCATTTCCCCTTTCGAGTCTCTACTTTTTATCTGCATTTTTTTTAGAAAATTGCTACATGAGAGCCCCTGGGGTTTCTAGCAGAGGTGTTTCATCTCACCTCATCCATTTATCCTGGCGTTGCCCTCCGCTCCACACCCTCATAGGCGATACGTCATTGAGTACTGGTAATTTGGTTGCACCACTAGTCGTTGTGTGTTGCATATCTACAGTCCAAAACTAACACAAGGTGATTTAAACTGGAGAGTTTGTAAATATTAGGAAGATCTCAGAACAGCTATTCTTGAGTCTGTGCTTTATTCCCAAAATGCTTAAGACTTTACCTGTATTAATTAATTAAACGTGCCCCGGAACATTCCCAGGCAGTGAAATCTCAGAGATGGAACGGCCCTTGGTGTGCTTGCAGGCCAGGCAGGATATGGCAGATACCTACAATTAGACAACTGAATCAGATGCAGTATCTCTCACTAATGGTGATCTGAAAGACTTTTTCTTTGGAACGTGTCAAAAGTTATATCAATAAATAAGAATAACAAATTATTACCTTCATATAAATGCGTGAGACATTTACTAGCGTGCAAAATATCTCCTCTATACACCAAAGCAACGTGTACACATGGGAGTTATCTCTGCAGGACTCAGTTCAGCTCCAGATTGTAAACACCTAAAACTGGTGTCTAACTGCAGGTATTTTTGTGTGAGCAGCCATCTGTGTTCTCACTGTAGTCAATGGCCATGTACTCAGAACAGCCCAAAGACCTAAACAGGAATTCAGCTAAGTAGACACAGGAATTTTTCTTCAGGGAAAACGAAACTGCTCTCCAGATTCCACTGGCTGTATTAACTCAACAACTAAGTCCTACATCTGGTATGTGTAGGCTCTGTCTTATATACAGATGGTATGGTTTGTGCAAGGTAAAGCCAAGGCTTTCGTACTGCCTGCGGAACTCTCCCCAGTGCAATCTGTTCCCAAAAGCCTTGTGTTTTCAGGTGCAGTTTTGGCCCATCTGTTCCCGGTCCTGGTGGTCCCAAAGGCCTCCCTACCTTTTCATAACAAGAAGACTGCACTTGCTTGGTCTCTTCTCCCAAGTAACGAGCAATAGGACAAGAGGAAATGGCCTCAAGTTGTACCAGGGGAGATTTAGATTGGATATTAGGAAAAAATTCTTCACAGAAAGGGTTGTCAGGCATTGGAACAGGCTGCCCAGGGAAGTGGCCGAGTCACCATCCCTGAAGGTGTTTAAAAGATGTGTAGATTAAGTTCTTAGGGACATGGTTAGAGGTGGACTTCACAGTGTTTGTTTAACAGTTGGAGTCAATCTTAAAAATCTTTTCCAACCAAAATGATTCTCTGAATATATGCTCGGATCCTTGATTTCTTTGGATGCTTGGTCTGCCAAATTATCAACTAGGTACAAAAACACAAGAACATAGCATAAAAACAAGCCATGGTCAGGCAGTCCATGCTAGGTTAACAGTTGGACTCTCTGATCTTATAGGTCTTTTCCAACCAAAACTATTCCATGATTCTGTGATTGTCTCACTGAGAGACAGGAGAAGTGTTCTGCAGGTGCTTATGTTCAATCACCAAGCAGGTTGGTTGAGTCCAGGTAGTGTGTCTGATATCAGAGCTACTGCAGAGAAAAAAATAGTACCTTGGGTTAATGCAAACAAAATATAATTAATGTTTTCTTGGACAAACCCATCAAAAGAGTGCAGTGATTTGGTTGTGTACTTTCAGTATGTCATACTGTAATTGCTGGGTTACCCAAAAATGTCTTCAGTTAAGAAACAGCTGACATTTCCTTCATGGACACAAGCCTTTTATCTTCCTGAGTAATTTTTTAAACAAATTAACTCATGTATTGCATAAATAAAATAATGTTGCACGTAGAGGACTAAAGTGATTTCTAATTAATGTTTTGTTGACAATTTGACTCACTTTATTTGACTCTCTTGTACTCAGTTTCTTATCAGTTAATGAAACTGCTGCACTACTGTGGTTGATTTCCCCATTAATTCCTTTAATTCTTTATGGTATTAAGGAAAGCAGCTTATTATATTATGCAGAAATAGGTTATGAATTAACATACCTCATTACAGATGTATTGGTGTATGTATTCATCTACAACGCCTAAGCGAAATATGGTTTGGCTGTCCTATAGATCACCTCTAGCTGGGTAATCATGAATGAACAAAACATTTTTTAGCAGATGTGAAAGTCATTTTTTGCCTATAAAATCACTGCAATAGAAAACAGAATATGGTTATGACATATCTGGGTCACTAAGACAATGTGATGTGCACTCAGAAGATGTTAGAAGCAGCAATGTATGGAGTTCCTTTAGAGAAGGGGGAGACAAAGGACCTTCTTGGTTGCCAGGTCTCATCCATTTCTGTCAAGTCATATAATCTCTTTGGTAAGATGATCAAGCTCCATCTTTATCCATTACTTGCCCCAGAAGACTCTTCTACATCTGTTGTGATTAGAAACCTTTTATTAGTTTGTGGTTCAGGATAGTAAATCTTTTATTTTTTTCTTCTTGTGGCTGAATCTTTTTCAGTGTGAGTTTATTCTTTTTCACATTGGCATGATTTGAGTCATATGCAGCATCATGGATGAGGCGTTAACAGTGTTGTCCTCGGTGCATTAATAGTCTTTTAACTCACTTGAGACTGCCCAGGATTGTGTTTGTCACCACCTTGTCACTTTAATAGCACATAGTGACCAAGATATCTGGTTCTTTCTCCTCTGTTATTTCCAATTGACAAGTCCCATAGCAGAGATTATTTGTTTATTCTCAAGGGTGTGATTTCGCACTTTATCCCACTGTCCCTTTTGGAACAGAAATCTAGCATTTATGTAGTATGTGGGAAATTCCAGTAAGATTTTAAATTTAACTTCTTAAAACCTGAACTTCTAAAAGTGAATAAGTTCGTGATTGCTCAGACACCAGGGCCTCAGTTCAGTTCAGTTCAGTTACCCACACGTCAGTGTCTAATCCCATAGGAAGCTGCTTCTTGAGAAGGACATTCACTCCCCATTTGTCACACCTGCTGTTCCTGTGCAAACGCTCAAGTATCTGGCAGGTAGACAACTTAATTCTGTCCTGGGGATGAGGTTCAGGTCCTGATTCAGATCGTAACCAACAAGTTAGATCTAAAGCTGTCCTTAAAGTTGTTAGAAGCTAGACAATAGAGCAAGTGGGTTCAGGGGTGCACTGTTCAACTAACCAGATGTGAAAGTGAAAACATGAAAGGGTTGCAAGAAGTACTAAATTCCCATTGAGATGACAGAGTATGAGGTTGCTTGCTAAAGGTTTTTGATGTCTCAGTGGAAAAAGTAAAAACATTTATACCATAGTAAGGAAGAAATTAGAAATAATCATGATGGTAACACACTTCTTCCATTTCTTCATTTTTGTTCTTTTGCTGTCCACTAAGGCAGTAATGTTGGAAAACAGAATATGAATGAATCTGAACAAGTCAATAGTAAGTGAGAATTTCAAGCTAGTGTAATTCAGCCCACAAGGCCAGGCTCCTCTACCATTTATTCTTGTTGTCTTCAAGGCTCCTTATGTAAATATTTGGGATTTTGGCAGGGTGCTTTCTCTTTGTTATTGAAGTGAAACATTTGCTGCAAGCATACTGAATGAAGTCTGCTTTGTAATTATTTGCAGTAACAACTTCGCAATGGAGACTTATGGTTGTAAGACTGCCAATTCTGTATTAATGTGATCTTCTTTTCTCCCTCTCCTGGCTGCAGCAAGCACGCAGTTGGTGTAGGAAGTCTGAAAAGCAGAACAAGCAACCATATCCATCTGTGTCAACAGATTCCCGCTTTACCACTCCACCAGCCTTTCTTCCTCAGAGCCACCGGTCTGTCCCTGAACAACCAAAAGAAATGGGTCAAAACAAGGTACATCACGCAAACAGCCTTGGTCATTATCTTGGTTTCTCCCAGCAGGACTTGAGACACAGTGGTCAAGGAGACTTCACACGCAGATCCAGCAGTGCCTCCAGCATTTCATGGTCATTTCAACGAAGCAAGTCTCTATTCTGCTTGCCCACAGTGAACTCCTCCTCAGCCCCAGAGACTTTTCATTTCAGTGAACCATTTAACTTTTTAAGTACTGGGTCATCTGCAAACAGGTTGAAAACGTGGAAATGCAGCCCCAGGCTTAACATTGATGACTTGGAGGGTGCCCAGGAGACTGATGTAGACACAGGGATGAAGCTGTCCTTCTCAGACCTGTCTGTGGTCTCTGCATACTCTGCCCTTAATGGATTTTGCAATGACTTGGAAGCCTCTCTTCCCCAACAGAAACAAACTGTCAGTAAGGCTAAACAGGCAGCCACCAGTGGAAGGCCTGTATCAGCCATGTGCAATACCTTTGAGTCAGTTGATGGTTCACTGCCTTCTCTTTCTGAATGGTCTTCCAGCTCATTCACGTCAGCATCTCTCTCCAAGCAACCCAAACAGTCCTTGAGACCAGCTCCCTGTTCTCTGGATGATCATGCTACTGTTTGGCCAACTTCACCAGCTAATGAAGAAGAATTTTACATCTGAGGTTTCTCATCTTACACCTTCCAGGGAAAACAAGTTCTACTTGTAAATGACAGCAGTGGGCACACCTTGAGCTTGCTCCTCACTGAGGAGAGGTGATGCAGCAGAACATGCTAAATATTTGGAGAATGCACTAGAATCCCTCAAACATGTGTGTACCCAGACAATTTATAGTAAAGCAATCTGAACTTGTGCCCTGCAGCTTTGTACTGGAGGGGATGATCAGCACAGAGGCTTGTCCATGGCAGTGCAAGGTGGATGGTTTCTATGACTGGGTCTTGGACTGGTGGTGAAGGAGATACCAGGAGAGGCAACTAATAATGCAGTTTTCTTTGGCAGAAAATGAAGAGTAATTTGTGACACCAAACTCCTTCAACTTTTCTGAGAGATTCCCTTAACTCAGGAAAGATGGGAGGAGGAAGGAGTCTTCTTTCCCTTTCACAAGTTCCAAAGGCAGCTCTGAGCACAGCAGGTCCCAGTAGCACATCTCCCGTAGAGTCAGGCAAGACGTTTCCTGTGGGGACACACATGGTGCCTTCTAACTTCTGAGAATTGACAGTGCTGGGGTGAGGAGAAGCTTCACTCCTTCCCCAGGGAAGAGGAAGCTCTGCTGCATTGCTTCGGCAGTCCAGGATGCAGAAAGTGCCAAAAGGGAAACCTTACAGAACATTTTCAAAAAATCCATCCTTTGTAGCTGGAGGCAAGCCATCGGGGCGGTTGTCTGACCTGCTTGTGGAGACAGTGGTAATCCAAGTAAACAATGTTTGCTACTTCTAACTCAGGCAGTGAAGAGCTTACATTTTTGGAATACAAATCAAGGAAGGTAAAACAGTGTTTTTATATATTTCTATACCACTAGTCCCAAATATATGGCAGCTCCCTATTTTTTAAGGGAGTGATTTTTCTGTTAAAAATAATTAATGCAAAAACTTATTTTTCATTCTTCCAGTGTAAGCATACTTTTTTCTGGGTAAAACACACTTCTTCTCAAATGCCTGTATCCAAAGGGAAAAGAAGTCACATTTTACTGGCTTTTCAAGTGATAATTTTAAATATGCATTCTTGTTAACCTATTTTGCTCCAATTAATCTGGTATTTAAAAAAAAAAAGTAAGTAGAAAGCTGTTAATATGACAGCTAAGTACCTCCACCGGGATTTAAGTTCTATATACAGATTGTATCATGCATGTTCTGAAAAGTTACATTTTTGGCAGAGAAGTGGCACTGATTACAGCTCTGGTCTATCAAGTGAGAAAATGACCATGTTAAAAGCTGTATGTGTAATACTGTATGTAACCTACATACAGATACAGGTGCTGAAGACCTACCATGGTGGCATTGTGGTGGATGGAATAAAAATGCCTTTATGGAGAAAAATATTTGTTATATTACCAAGGAGTTTTGCTCAGAAGAACTGCTGCTGTGGGAAAAGGAAAAAAGAAAAAAAAAAGCACACACATACTCTAAATAACATTTACAAAAAGTAGAACAGCTCCCCTGGCCCATTTAAGTAAATGCACAGTTTGTACAAACAATTCTGGAAGAAAACCTGGGGGAAACTTAGTGTGGGTTTATAGGAGAGTAGGGGGGATTACATTAAACCTGCACCCCTAATCCAGAAGAGGCCAGAGGGACAGTCAAGAGTCAGGATGCTGCTCCCCAAGTCTTCTTCCTGTTGCTGTCATTTTCTCCACACAGGGAAAGAGGCTAAAGTCCAAGTCTCCTCTTTGTGAGATGCACATAGCACGTACCAGAGGTAGACCTTGTCATTCATGCTAAACACAATGTATAAATAGAAAAATCTGTTCAAGCTCTAAGAGCACAGGAGATTATCAGCCTCCCCCTGCCCTCCAAACTGTTTAGGCTTACTGCAATTTTGGGTAAACTGTTCTCTTAAGAAATGTCTGGGACCAGAAATAGCACAAATGAAGGATTTGTCATGGTGTGTGTGTGTTTACCTGCTCTGCACTCCTTGAGAGTCCACGCAGTCTTTGCGCTGACTTTTGTGGCCTTTACATCAAACCCTCTCTGAACACAGCGGACCCGATTTATCCAGAGTTGTGCTCCATGTTGTTGTTTGTACCCTGTCAAAATACTTGTAAAACACTGTGAGGTCAGACCAGCAGGTTTTCCATCAGCTTGCAATTCACCATGCGAGCAGCAATGCTTGGGACAGTCAGGCTCCACAGGTTTAAACTTATGGTTCATTATTTTCTGTCATATTAATTTTAGTACAAAACTAAATGATGAAATAGCGTTGTATATTTATGGGACAGCCATTTTGTCAACACTACCCACTTCCAGATATGACAACTACCAGGATAAATTTGGTTCAAATCTGTTAAAAAAATTAGTATTCATTATTTGGAACAGAAAAAAACTTTAAAAAATCTTTTTCTCAATATTGTAGTAATATAGATAACATTTGATGTGAACACGGAATCATAAGCCGATTTGAGCTGATGTGTCTGTCTGATCCTGGAATGATGCCAACATCCAGACTCCTGACAGAAGCTGATTGGGGCTTTTAATGAAGAGGAGTCTTCGAAACATCATTCCACCTAGGATGTGCCTCTGCAAGGAGTTCAGCATATCTGGGGACCCTCTCCTGTTGTGGCAGGAACCACTGGAGGTCTTGTACTGGAGGTCTGCAGACAAGCACAGGACAGCTCAAGTGTGGCATTAAACAGCAGCTCCACAAATAATCTCAGCTCCGGATTTTACCACGTTAATCCTAATGGGAGGAAAGCCAAATGAGCTTCCACAGACTCTGAATTTATGCTGTCTCCAAGTATTTCTGTTCTGTTTACTGATACTTAAATAGAAGTGAAAGTTTTAATTGTTTACATTCACGGTGCTTGTAACCAAATTTTGGAATAACTGAGTATCCTACTGTCAGGAAAAACAGAGATGATAGTGTACATAAAACATTTTGTCTATAATAAAGAAAGCCAGATTTTGAAGAGTGTTTCACTGAAGGTAGGCTTCATTAATTCTCTTCACATTTTTTAAGAAGGGGTTGATCTCTTCAGAGACTTGAACATGTACAAGTATCATGATATTTACTTATGTATCATATTGTTTTGGTTAAATTATGAACAACGTCATCTGAGAACTTGAAGTTTTCCCTGAAATTTCTCTCCTTCCCACCCCAGAATGCATTGCTTCTGTGAAATAAAATAGAGATGAAAAGTCAGTTGTGCTTAACCTTCTGTGTGTTCATTTATGACGTACTGAAGACTCACTGACTATTTTAACAAGGCTTCAAAATGAATGCAGTGACACAAGCTCTCCAGCTCTTGGCAGTGCATGTTGGTGGAATAATTACAAAATAAACACAGCAAAAATATTGTTATGTTGGACTCAGCTTTGCCTCTGCAGACCAGATCTTTTGTTTCTCACTGTGTTATTGTAAATCATTTGTTCCAGTAAAACTGCATGATAAAATAGGAGCTGTGGTATATATTGGTAATCTTGCATGCTTAAATCCCATCTTGACTTGTTTCATGTATATTGGTCTTCATAATAGTCCTGCCCTCTTATTCCCATCGGTGTGTGGTGTTATCTATTACACATTTCTTTATTCCCCTCATGGGATGTTTCTGCATGTCAGCTTTACATTGTATATACAAAGCTAGGTAGGTTTGGCTTTGTTTAGTTTTTACAGTTTAACATTTTGGGGTTTATATATATTTATATGGCAATTATAGGGTCGTAGAAACATCAGGAGTTGGAAGAGGCCTCCAGAGGTCATCTAGTCCAAAGTGTCTGCTGAAAGCAGGCACAAAGCTGCTCAAACCTCAAAGCTTTGAAGTTAAATCAGGTTGTTCAGGACCTTGTCTAGTCAGGTTTGAAAATATCCAAAGGTGGCAATTTCACAGTGTCTCTGGGCAATATGTGCCAGTGGTTAACCACTGGCACGGTGAAGAATTACTTCCGAATTTGCAGTCAGGATTTCCCATGTTCACACTCGTAATCTTTCCCTCTTGTTTTGCTGTGTACCTCTGAGAAACTCTGGCTCTGTCTTCTCTATAATCTCCCTTTAGGTCTTGGAAGACTGCAGTTGCTCCCACAGCATCATATGCTCTAGCTCTCTGACCATCTGAACTCTCTCCAGTTTGTCAATATCTCTTTTGTACTGAGGAGCCCAAACCTGTACACAGCCCTCTGGGTGTGATTTGAGGAGTGCTCTGTAGGCAGAAAGAATAGTTTCCATCAAACTGATGACAACTCCCTTGCTTATACCACCCAGTATGCTGCTGGCCTTGTCACTGCAAGGGTGCACAGCTTAATCATGCTCAACTTGCTATTCAGGGGGACCCCAAGATCCTTTTCTGCAGAGCTGCTCCCTAGCCAGTAGGTGCTTAGCTTCTGCTGTCATACCAGGTTAGTCCATGCCAGGTGCAGGACTTGCAATTGTCTTTATTGAACTTTGTGAGGTTCTTGTTGGCACCTTCCTCCAGCTAGTGAAGGTCTCTGTGAATGGTAACCCTTGTCTTCAGTGTATCAATCACTCCCTCTAGTTGGGGATCATCTGCAAACTTGCTGAGGGTGAATTTCATCCCCTTATGCTAGACGTGGATGAAAACATTGAACAGCAGTGGACCTAGTGTTGACCTTAGAAGAACACCACTTGCAGCTGGCTACCAGTTAGACTTTATGCTGTTGTCCAGTACCCTTTGAGCCTGACAATCCAGTCAGTTATTCACCTGTGTTGTAGTCCACCCATCTAGTTCCTGTTTCCTTGATTTGGGTACAAGCATACTGTGGGAGACTATGTTGAAAGCCCCACTAAAGTCAAGGAAAATGACATTCATTGTTCTTTCACCATCCACCAAGGAAATAATCTCACCAAAGGTGGCAATCAGGTTAGTCAGGCATGATTTACTGTTGGTAAATAAATGCTGGCTGTTGCAAATCACCCTCTTGTCCATCCTTAGCATGGAAATGGCTTTGAGGATTTCTTGATAATCTTCCAGGGGTCTGAGGTTAGACTGATCCACCTGTAGTTCCCCAGATCATCCTCTTGCCCTTCTTGGAGTGGGTTATGACATTTTGTTTCTTCTAGCCCTCTGGATCTTCACCAATCACCACAACCTTTCAAAACTGATAGAGAGCAGTTTCACAATGACATTGGCAAGTTCCTTTAGCACTGTCAGGTGTTACCTATCCAGCCCCATGGACCTATGCATGTCCAGCTTATTGCATTCCTGACTCAGTCCTCTAGTGTGATGAGTAATTTTCTCCTCCAAACTTTACTACTAGGTACAGACACATGGCAGGCATGACAGCATACCTTGAGGTTGAAGATCTTGAGATTGAAGACAGAGTTTTTTTCCAACTGGCAAGTTTTTCCAGTTACAGAAGACAGGAATTGTTCAAGTCTGGTTTGAACCAGTTTCCAGTTGTTCAAAGAAGGCTTTGTCTGTCTTCTCTTCTTGATCAAGTGAGTTGTAGGAGATACCTACAACAATATGCCTTTTGTTGGCTTGTCCTGACCCGTGAGCTCTTGACTGTCTTATCCTCTGTTCCCTTGCAAATGTGCATGTCACCCAGTTGCCTAGAACACAAACCCCACTACCAACCTTTCCTAAAGAACCTGTATCTAGATGTGGCAGCTCTAGTTACACAATTGTCCCATCACATCTCTAATTATCTGTTTTTACATCCTGAGAGTGCTAAGGTCCTTCAGGAGTGATTTCTAGGTTCAGCAGCCTGAGTGTTGGCATTGGCCATCCCATCTGTCCAGCACAATGGAGCTACCCTGGTCTTGGTAAGACAGTCTCATCTCACAAAGACCTTTGGAAGCAGAGTAAAACTGTGGATGTGTTAACTATTGAGGAATCAGAATATTGGAACATGTTGGTGTTGTCAGTGGGTGGTATTAGCAAGGAGATGAGCGTTTCAGGCCTGCAGTTTATGCCTGGGTAGCAAAGCACTGCAGTGGTCTAGCTTGAACATCTGAGCTGCCTTCATAAGAACATATCCAAATTGTGTGGCTCAGGAATGCTTAGGGTGCAATACACAGCAATTTTGCAAATGTTTTCCTTTCTTGAATTTGCCCTTTATCATCTGCAGCATCCTGTGGCTACATGTGGAAGGGCAATATGTTGTACAGGAAGGGCTATCTGCCAAATCAGCCACCTGCTAACTCCGTTTGGTACCCTCTAGGTTTGCTCTAGGGAGAGACAGTCAAGAACCATTTCTCATTCACTGTTTTTCAGACCAGTCATGGGTTTATAGATTTCTATAAAACCTTCCTTTCTTTTCTCCTTTCAACCTGAGAAGTCCTAATCTGGTTAACTATTCTTCATAGAAAAATTATGCCATGCTTTTGTTCATTTTTGTTAACATTTGGCATTTTTTTCTATTCTGCTATGTGCTTTTTGAGTTAGGGTGTCTATAACCACATTTAGTTTTGGAGATGCAGATGCACTGTGGATTTACAGAATGGCTTGAAGATGTTTTCCATTTTATTCTCTGTTCCTTTCCTAGTAATGTGACTACTGTTTGACTGTGGCTGAGCACTGAGCTACTCTTTTCATAGATCTTTATATAGCCCCAAGGTCCAATTCCCAAGCAGTAAAAGTCAGTTCAGAACCTACTATCATATATGTAAAATTAGGTTTATTTTTTGGATGTAATTAATTTTAGAATTAGCTACATTGAATTTCATCTGCCTTTTTATTGCCCAGTTGCTGGGCATTGTGAGACTCTTCCACAACTTCCCCAGTGGTCCATCATCTTTACTATCTTGGATGCTTAATAACCTCAGCAAACTCCCATCTCAAGAAACCACCCTTTTTTCCAGGTTTAAGTCATGCTGAACAATATCAGCTTGAGTACAAATCCCTGCATGACTCCACTGCCAACCTCCTTCCACTGTCAGAACTGGCTATTTATTTCTACCTTCTGTTTCCTGCCTTTTAATCAGTCCTTTTATTCACATAACCTTACCTCCTAAACCATCACAGCATGGTTTCTTTAAGAGGCTTTGATGAAGAACTTCAGAAAACCATTCTTAGCTGTACACCCATTTGTTAGTGCCTTCTGAAACCTCCACAGATTTATGAGGTGTGATTTCCCTTTATAAAACCATGTTGACTCTTCCTCAAACTAAATAAAAATTATTTCTGTTAAAATAATGAATTCTCTCTCATCTGAGTCTGAGTGTAATTTGAGTACCGAGCAATCCTCCCTGTGGCATCCTTCCCCAGCTTTCAGCATAGCGTAAATTGCTAAATTTACACAGAATCCAGACTTCCTGAGCCAAAAACTGTGTTCAGATCACTGTGCGACCAACTGCTACCTTGTGCTACCAATGGATTTATCCTCCAAGAATTTGTCAAATTTCCTGTTGAATCTTTTTTAATTAATCAGGTTTCCACAGCAGTTCATGACAATGAATGACACTGAATTCATGCTCTGCATGAGAAGATAGTCACATTTTTTGCAGCCTTCACCCAGATAATTTAGTTGACTGCTTCCTCTTCCAGAAGTCAATGCAGAGTGCAGGGCAATGTTACTTCAGTACCTGGGAAGGATCCTGCCACCCTGAGCCCAGGAACAAATGGGTTGTGAGATAACTGGGAGGAAATGTATTGCATGTGTGCACATGGGGGAGGAATTCCACTGCTCCATGTAGAAAGCCCTGCAAGGCATTGTAAATCCTGTGATGGGAAATGTCTACAGTGGTAAATGGAAGAGGGACAGGATACTGGATGATGTGGCCGCTTGTTGGCTCTGTTTTGAACCTGCTCAAGCAGCTTTCTCCAAGACACTACGTGGTGCCCTTCACGCCAAGGACTGTTCCCACTGTGGAAGAGGCTACATCAAGCCTGGGTCCCTCTGTCTCCGACACTGTCCCACCAGACTTTGCATCTTCCTCTCCTCCCACATACCTTTGGGCATTCCACAGGGCATGAAACACAGCCCCTTACGGTCATGCTGCAAAAACACCTCTTAGCTGGGCTGCAACTTTATTTTGGATGACAGCTTCCCCCGCAAAATGGGGTAATTGTGTCCTAGAGCCGCAAGGATCCCGCAGCAGTCCAGCAGGGAAGCCAGGGCAGCTACTCTGTGGGATGACTGTGACCAATGGATGGGATGGCTCTGAAGGGCGTGGACACAAGTCAGACAGTGCTGGGCTGGCCTTGGAGCTGGAGATCAGCATTCAGCCTGCTTTTATTTAGCACTTTACAGATAGACAGTGTTGCTTCAATTTGGCCACAGAAAGGGCATCTGGAGTCTTGGCGAGCTTCACAACTGAACAGGCACACCCTGTCTCTGCCTCGACTCAGCCTTTTGCATTAAATACGGTTTACTTTAGAATCAGTTGTCCTTTTTAATCCCTTTTCTCCCGAATGCGTGAGGCATAAAATGCAAAATAGCTTGGTAGGTGGAAGCCACTAATCCAACCTGCCCATAGTAAATGAAAACTGCTGACCATCAGTACATAATGAAATGGCAATGGAAATGGATTTAGCCACAGCTGATCAGTCAGTAGGAGAAATATCCTGTTCACATCTCTGTGACTGCACAATACCTGTATTTTTTGATGGGATCACGGCAATGCAGCATGCTATTTATTTTGTGTACCTTGCTGGGAAGCCACCAGCCTGCAAAAGTGGCTAGTGCCATCTCGTGGTTTTCATGCACACGAGTTTCAGCACAAGGACCTGCCAGCCCAGGCAGGTGACACCCCCGGGCACTCAGCAGGGGACCTACGAGCCCTGTCACTGTGGCCTCCACACCCCGCAGCAGTGCCTGGCCAGCTTGAGACATGTCCCTGTCCCCAGGGTCTGCCAGGTGCCTTGCAGCAAGCATCCCCGAAGAGCATGAGGTAACTGCAGTGATATTCACTTCACAGCATGGTAGAAAGCAAGCCTTGCTCCAGCCTCTCCTCCGTTGTGACCTGCCAGCCCTCACACCCTCTGTGCCCTGCATTTCACCGTTAACTGCCGACAGTGCCTGTGCTGGGCTTCCACCTCCCTGCTGTGCTTTATCACCCTCCCTTTCGTCACAAAGCTGAGCAGCAGAATAACCCAACGGCTCGATGGCCCAAACAGCTCTGCTGTGCCATTTTGCTGCACCAGAGCCACAGGCAAGGAAGCCACTACAGCCCACAGGACAACCGCTCAGGGCTGCACTCGGGATGGAGCCGAGCATCTGCTGCAAACAAGCCCTCGAGCACAATGCGGTAAGCTGGCTGGCTGTCACAAATTCCCCTATTTACTTTGATGGAAATTTTAGCCCTCCTGGTACGGAGATAATCTGCTAAGTATGACCTAACTCCTGCCAAGACAATGCTTCTTGTTAGGTTAGCAGTGCCACCACAGTGCTCCTGCTCCTTAGGTGTAATGCATTGGTGACAGGACCTCCCGAAACTGATACAGCTTAAGAATGCAGTATTTAAGACCAATTTTATAATCCCTCCTGCTTCAGTGAATTAACAGCCATATTTTTGTAGCTCATGTGTGCTATTGCATGGACAGATTTTTTTTGGACAGGATTGTGAGTAGGACCGAGTGGTTTTTTTACATGGTTTGTCATGGTATGGCTAATGACTCCCAATTTTTCCTGCTCTGGGTTGAGGTTTTTTTGGTCACAAGAAAGCAAAGCTTTAATTAATTACTTGGTGACTCTCATGGATTTTGACTAGTTGCCAGCATTCCCTTGTTATGCCATGTAAATCCACAGAAATGCAACCTCTGCCCTTAAGTTTCTCTCCGAGCACTTTGCTGCCTTGCTTTCTTTTAAGAGGTGGTTGCTCTGTGGTTTTCCCACAGGAGCGGTGAGGATGCTCATTCCTACCCTGCCATGTTTGTAAAGACTGTGCAGAAATTTGGAAGAAAGGAGATTTGGGGCTGCCTGTGGCAGCAATAAGCACAGCCGCTGCTGGGGCTGCTGCTGCTGCCTGTCTGGGTAGGAGATGAGGAGTAAAGAGCTGGAGATGAGGTTCAGGGGAGTGCTGAGACAAGACAAAGGATGGGAGAGGAGCAGGAAAATGGGAGCCAGCTGTGACCTCCCTCTCTTTTTCTAGCCCCAAATGGTGCACGAGCTCCAGCACGAGTCCATGCAAGACCTTGCTCTTCAAGGCATGGGGGTGAGATATGGAGATGATGGAGGAGAGCCGTCAGCCCCAGGGACTAAGGATGCTGAAGCTGTCAGGTTGCCAACAGGGCCCAAGTGCACAGAGTGTTTTCCAGGTTTCCAGGACAACCTTTGCTTTGAGCTGACAGGGTGGTTTGCATTTCAACCCCTTCCTTCACAAATGAATTCCCTTGGGTTTGTGCTGCCTGTCCCCACAGACCCTCCTCTTCCCTGTCTTTCTTTTCTTCCCCTTTATCTTCCATTTTCTCTGTCTTCCCATCCAGCTCAGCCCTCTCCTTCACAAAACTCCAGGCCCATAAAAATCACACTCAGTACAGCACTAATCCTTCCTTGACCAACACGACCCTAGAGATGCTCCCACTCTTCCCATCCTCCGGTTCCCTGACACATCTCCTGTCTCATCTCTTCAGATAGGACCCAAGTTTGGGGCTGTGCATGCAGCTCCATATCCAGAACTGAGCAGCACAGCCCCAGGCTCCTGTTGTCCTGTCCACCCCGCTCCTTAGCATCTGCTTATTGAATCAATGCAATTTGGTACTTACCTTCTCTCTAGCACGCTGCGGGGTATGAAACTCTGCCTTCAGCATCATAGGGAATCGTTCAGTGACACCTGCGAGGATGCAGCTGCAGGTGTGCCCTGCTCTTCCCTGCATATGGAAGCTTGTTGTCTGTTGGACATATCAGTTCATGCCTTTTCTGATGCTGCAGTTTTTGGTAGATTTTCCAAAGAAAACCTGGCCACTCTCTGGAGTGACAACTAGCTTGCAGCCTGACACAAAAGGACAGCAAGATGGAACAGATTTTTGCCCCAGGCCTTCTCTGCTGATGTGTTAAGTTTGGCAGCATCATTTGGAAGAGAAGTGAATTAATCTTACTGGAGTTGTGTATCAAAGAGACGGTGGGAAAAAAGGGAAGAAAAAAAAGGATGTGTGAACCCATGTTGATTATTTTGAAGCCATAAACAAGTGGCATCAGAAAAGAATTTGACAACCATATGGACTTTCAGAAGTGTGAAGTCTTCTGAAAATGATAGGCAATCATATAAAGACTGGCATGGAAAAAAAAAAAGAAGACTTGAGATATGGATGGATGAGAAGTACAGACAGGGGACTGCAATCTGTGATACAGGAGTTAAGATTCTGAGTACATGACAAGAATGCTATATAGAAAAATGTATATAAATTAAATCAAGCTACAGAAAAGAATTCTCCCAGAGGCATGACAGACAGTCCTACTCCTTATTGCTGGTTCTTAGAACTTGACTCTTTGGGCAACTGCAGTGTCAGGGACTGAGGAACAACTTTTCCATGAAAATAATAATTGTTTTCCTGAGAAGCTTCACTGAAAATGCCACATGCAATCTGGATTTTACACAGAGCAAAATCTACAGGTACAAGTGCACAGCTCCTGCTGAAGGGCATCAACTGCTTCCCCTGAGTTCAGTAACTAATGTGACAGTGCTAGGTTTGTCCCCTGATGTTCGCCAAGGGTACACTTCTTATCCCAGAGCTTGGGAGTTGCTGGCATTGACCCTGAGAGGTAAGTAGGGTGATAAGAAAGCAGATTTGAAAATTTTGTAACTTCACTGTAGCACATCTCCATATATGCTATATGTGCACATCGCAGGGACATCTCCATGGGCCACAGGGCCTGACAGATACACAAGCATGCTATGAAGTTACTCACACACCAGGAAAGGAGATAAGTCCTGCTCTGCCATCTTGGGGAAACAGGGGCTATTGGCAGGGGGAACTCATCAGATCTGGACAAAGGCCACCACGTTGCTTCAGGTCTTACCTGTGAGGCGGAGAGAAACTTGGGAATTTTGGATTCTGTCTGGGGGACTAAGTTTAAACACTGATACTCTGAGCCTCTTTACACCCTGAGTGTTGGATGCCTTTCACCTTCAAGTTATCACAGTGCACAATACCGTGAGACACAAACTGCAGCAAAATTCTGTTTGGGTTTGATTTATAAATGGCTCTGATTTGCTTCTGATTTCAGCTTCCCCTTTGGCAGCTGTCCAGGTCCAGGAACTGGTCTGTAATGCTCGTCACACCATGATGGAATGGGAAAAGCAGATGAAAGGTGAAAAACTGGAAGTGGAAAACAAACCAGATATGCCATCCTAAAGAAGGAGGGAAAAAAAGTAGGCTGAATGTTCAGAGGAAAAATGATCTATCATGAGAAAACACAGACCAGGGCAAAAGTTGGCTTTCATCTATTGATAGAAATGTATGATGGAATGAAATGAATGAGGTACATGAAACGCGTCTATTGGCATAGTTTGGACATTGGATCTGATGCATCGGCAAAACTTTAGGTGTGAAGTTACTGTAGTTTGGGAAGAGGAAGATGAAGTTACCTGAGCATCCTGTAATGCACATTACTGCAGCTCACCAAAGCACTGGGGTCTTAGCCCCCAAAAATGCAAAGAAAACCAATATGGGGGAGCCCAGAATCAGCTGAAAGATCCTAGCTGTCTCTCAAAGGAGCACTTGTGGGATTCAAGAAGCCCTGTAAAATGCATGATTGTTTAGCTCAGCAGAGGTCTGTGAAAGTTAGTAATGATTATCTCTTCCTCCTTCAAACTGACAATTGCTTCTTACCTGCCAGACAGTGGCTCCTCCTCCATCAATAACAAATATTCCCTGAAGCACAGAGAAAGCGAAAGTCCCCTATGGGATGTGGTGTATAACCAGGCTCTTGTATGGCAGCTCCATGATGCAGATCTCTAAGAAGCAGTTAATAATTTCTTACATGCTTGGTTCGCTACTACAGCCACAGCAGTTTGAAAAGGGCTGGTGTGCCCAGCAATTTCTCTCAGCTACATCCATCAACAGAGATCTTGCCTCCCTACAGACTTCGCTGGTCTTATACAAAATGGAAAGTTTCGTCAGGAGAACTTCAGAGCAGCTTGTCTCAGCTGCCTGGGGAAGGTGGTGGGAGGCAGGGAAGGAGGAGCTCCTGGGAGATCCAGGCTTTACAACTGCACAGCAGATCAGACAGGGGAGAATGTGTATGTGACCCACTCATAGCCCAGCTATGGTGTCCCATCACTGAGGCATCACATGAAACCTCCCCTGGAAGCAGCTAAAGGGAGATGCATGGGGTTCCTGTTGAGGAGACCATGTGAATCACACCAAGCACTGAGAGAGCAGCTGCGACATGGGGGGACGGACAAGTTGTTCTACACTGAGCACCGGTAATGACGTTTCTGGGGGAATATCTTCACTTTTTTGGCCTTTGAGCCGTTTCCTCTCTTAGCTGTAATGCCCAAAGGTGTTTTCTGCTTTTCTCTGGTGTTCGTGGCTCAGCAGGGTACGTGCTGCAGAATTGCCTACTTCTGTCCTGCTTTGCACCCAGAATGAAGAAAGCACAGAAGCTGGGACATATACAATCCTATTGTCTGATATTTTGGGTCGCTTCTTCCTTTCTGCAATATGCCCATTATACCACAATGTCTTTAAGAAGTCAGTACACGTACAGAAATCTTCAGGTGTATCTTCTGTATGTGCCTCCTAAATACATCCTTTCTCTCTTTCCCTTTGCTTTTCATTAGGCCATTGCAACACCCAACAATCTTTCGTTCTCTGGTGGCATTAGCACCCTCACCAGTAAATTTAATTTCCCATGGTCTTCTTCCACCAGTGAAGGTGGTACTTGAAGTTAGTCCTAAGAGGGATCAGCAAGAAAGTGACATTGATGAGAATGTGATTAAATGTATAGAGAAATATAAATCTCTTCTGCTATTTAAAAATGAAACTCCTGCGACTAGTTTAAGATGCCATGATCTTTATTTTCAGACTGTGGAATGACAGGCTAAAGAAAAGCGTATCAAGACCTTCCTTATTTCTCTCTTTAATGAGGTACAGGGTTTAGCTGGTTTAGCTTAGATGATTGACTGATAAGTATTTGGAAATTTTGAGGGTCATAAAGATCAAGGCAAATGGATGAATCAAAAAATAATTAATTTTGACACTGTGACAACTGCTGGCTGGTTTTTTTCCCCCAAACAAACTATGAATACTTTTTATCTTCTTGAAGTGCTGAAGTAAAAAGATTGTCTTATTTTCCAAGGAACTGCAATATTAAATGTCCCCATATTTGACACAAACACTTATGGACAGATGTAGCTGTTCTATCTCTAAAAGAAAGAAAACATTGAAAACCAGCAATTCCTTAATTTCATGATTCTTTCATTCATCAGCTGGTCCTTTGACACTTTTTCTTAATTAATAGAGTTTTTATGAAACAAAGCAGCAAGACAGACACATTAAGCAAGGAAAAAAAATCCATTGAGAAATAAATGCTTTATATTTAATTACAACAGTCATACAGTGAGCATATGTGCTATGCCACATCTCAAGCAGAATCAGCACATCATTGTGTGCTTGAAGTGACCTTCAGAAAGAGCAATTAGGTTTTTAACACTTTATTTTCTATTACTACTAAAATTTCTGATGAAACAAGATATTTTAACAGTTTAATTTTGTCTTCTTCTGGAACACAGATTTGCCATGTGTGTATTTTCAAACATACAACCTCAGGGGCTTGGAATATAGTAGTGCTGAGGGTCTAGCTTGAAAGGCAGCTCAGGACAAAGGTGCACAGAGAACAACTCCAGCTGAAACATCAGCAGCCATCCCATCCTGTAGCTAATGGCACAGGCCTTCTGCGTGGCTTTATACAAGACCCTCAACCACATTGTGCCTCAGTCTCCCCAGAGTAAAATTGAGGGTAACAACATAGTGTTACTGAACCTAGGTCTAATGCAGAGCTGCTTACTACAGATAAACCTGAAAAAAAATATTTGGTTAGATGCGTATTCCAGCAGACTTTAGTTTAAAGGAGGAGAAGGCAGTATATGTTTTCTGTAAGAGCTGAGGCTGCATTTGAGCCCTGAAAGTTCAGCTTGGAGCCAGCTCTTTTCTCCTGCCAGCCTCCAGCTGTGTCGGAAAGAGCTCATGGCTGGGTATGAAGCTGGCTGCATGCTGATAGGAGGGAGGGCAGCTTCCCAAAATCACTGCTACTCTGGATATCATTTTTACTCTCTTAATCTCCAAGAACTGCTGTGGCTCAGGGATGATGCTTCGGAGTTAAGGGGAGAAAAAAAAAGAAAAAAAGAGGGGCATAGCAAGCAAAGAAACTTCATGCTGGAAACCAGCACTGGTTCATGCAAGTACCTGCTCACCTACTTCTATGGCTTGAGCTGGTTTTGGGCTCTCCTGTTTGGGGTTGTCTGAACAAAGGTAAACCCCAGGCAGTGAAACACGCTGTGCTCAGAGGATTGGAGGTGCCCCAGTCACCACAGTATGTGAAAAACTACCACCTGGCTCCTTGCTGAATTTGCCTAACATTGGCCACTTCAGGATCAGCAAGTTACTTTTCAGGATCCCATTGCTGGCAGATTCTTCTCCTTTGACCTTTGTTCTGCTACTTTCTCCATTTTTACACCTGTAGGAACATCTGTGGCAATATAGAAAAAAAAAAATCCAATTTTAAAGTTGTTTCTCTGAGCTGTAAGGGTGACCCTATCAACCTGCCTTCATCTGATGTAGAAGTCTTGAGTGACAATCTCAAATGAGGCAACAGTCCAGCTGTAGGGGAAAGGGACCTGGGGGTCCTGGTGGACAGCAGGATGACCATGAGCCAGCACTGTGCCCTTGTGGCCAAGAAGGCCAATGGCATCCTGGGGTGTATTAGAAGGGGGGTGGTTAGTAGGTCAAGAGAGGTTCTCCTCCCCCTCTACTCTGCCCTGGTGAGACCTCATCAGGGGTCCAGTTCTGGGCCCCTCAGTTCAAGAAGGACAGGGAACTGCTGGAGAGAGTCCAGCGCAGGGCCACAAAGATGATGAAGGGAGTGGAGCATCTCCCTTATGAGGAAAGGCTGAGGGAGCTGGGGCTCTTTAGCTTGGAGAAGAGGAGACTGAGGGGTGACCTCATCAACGTTTATAAATATATGAAGGGTGGGTGTCACGAGGCTGGAGCCAGGCTCTTCTCGGTGACAACCAATGGTAAGACAAGGGACAATGGGTTCAAGCTGGAACACAAGAGGTTCCACTTAAATTTGAGAAGAAACTTCTTCTCAGTGAGGGTGCCAGAGCACTGGAACAGGCTGCCCAGGGAGGTTGTGGATTCTCCTTCTCTGGAGACATTCAAAACCCGCCTGGACGCCTTCCTGTGTAACCTCATCTGGGTGTTCCTGCTCTGGCAGGGGGATTGGACTGGATGATCTTTCGAGGTCCCTTCCAATCCCTGAAATTCTGTGATTCTGTGTGATTCTGTGATTCCGTGGGATGAGGTGTGTGAGGAGCCGGCAGGCAGCAGGACAACAGGGCTCTGTTGTGTCCAGGACCCACCCTTCCAAGAAAAGTTTAATTTTAACATATTGGGTCCCTATTCAAGTGCTGTTCTGGCCATTGTCACTGTCACGAAGGTCAAGGGCCGGAGCTGCTAACATCCAGCATTAACACTGGGTAGGGGTTATTTTGACTCTGTAACAAGCTTTTCTTGCCACCTCATGCATCCAGTTTTCTGTTGCCTTAGCAGATCGTAGACCAAGCCTGGTAGAGCCAAGCACCATCATCTCCTGACACCAGTGGGTAGGAGGGTGCAACTGCAAATTACCACTTGATCCCGTGGAAATGAAATCCATGAATCATCCCCGGCTCTAACACTGCATTGCGCATTTATCCTTGCATGCTCTTTCATACCTAGGAGGAGAGAAATGCAGCCGCCATGGGTAAGACCCTGGTGTCAGAGCCCAGATGAGCTGCCCAAGTCCCCAGGTTATGATGGTGGGAGGGAGAGGGCTGGGGAACAACCAGCAGACAGTGCTGGGCCATCACAGGGGAGGGGACATTGGTGGCACGGGACCAGCTGCCGCAAGGGCAATCAGGTGGATGATTTCCTGAGCTCTTCCCTGAAGAGTAAAGAAATCTGCTTTGCCTCCTAGTGAAAAAAGCCCCTGGCTTATTAGCAGCTAGCTGTCTCTGAAGCACAGTGGAGATGCACAGGAGCCTTCCAGGAGACCAATAGTAGCCTCAGATACTCCACTGGGAGAGAAAGGACTCTCTAGCCTCAGCTGCTGCATCTCCTTGTTCAGGAACTGAATGCCTGCTCCAGGTCTGAGTTGGTAGAGACCTGTCCAGGCCTGTGAAGGATATGTGCTAGGGCAGTTGCCTTGCTGGTAAAAGGAAAAAAAAACACCTGCTATAAATGCATAATTTTTTTCAGAAAACTGTCAGCAGGAAAACAATGGTGTGTAACTGGGGCGAACATGCTCATGAAGAGTGTGATGATCCATTTCTCAGCCACATCAACCAAGTCACATTAAACTGGACACCAGCAGGAGGTGCAACCCATCCACCCTGCTGTAAATCAACCCTTTAATGCTCTCTCCTGCACTGACTGATTTAATTAAATTACCAGAGGCATATTTCCTCTTGAAAGAGGATCCCAATGCCATTGTGAATGTATTTATCGATCCACCTTTGGATCTCCTGCTTTCCCCCTGCCCTTATCCTTAAGCTGTAAACTAACCTTGATTTTTCTGCAGCAGGATTCTTTGTCCCATTGCATGGCTGTCCCTTCAGGTCTGCTTAGCTATAACAATGGTCACAAGGACAGGCTGAACCCATCTCCTGGACCACTGGGTAGAAATACTGGACATCACAGTTGCTCTGTGGAGACAGTAAGCCAAAGGTTTTGCCTTGCCTGGTACAGGACACCATGGGCTACCATAGATCTCATATCAGGAGAGAGGGGAGAGCAGGAGTCTGATCTCAGGGAGGCTGTTCTGGGCTTTTGGGTTGCACTGAGACACCTGGACTGTGGCAGCCTGAGAGCTTTGCTGTTATCTCTGTGCTTCACACAGGTCTCCTTTGTGCCTTGAACAGAAGACATACCTCCCAGATGCTCTTGCTGCCTGCGGTGCCACAGCAGTGCAAGGCTCTCGTAGCTGCCTCTCCACACCACCAGCGTAAGATTCTTCTCGTACCCACCTTGCTCGCTTTGCTGCATGTTGTTTGCTTTATGGGCTACCATGAGGCTGGGGAAGACCTTCAGCATTCTGTGTCACATGAGGAGGGCAGAGCTCGGCTGCTCGCTAAGGGAAGATGAGAGCCACGGTGAGCAGCGTGAAAATAAAGATACATGCTCGCTTGCCCCTTCCCGAGGCTCCATCAGACACGGTGTTTGTACACAGGAAAGAAAACGAGAGAGAGCTTGTGTCTACAAAGTTGTGCTCCTTTACTGCTGAACAAGAAGAATGAACTGTTCTTTTCTTTGGATTTCCATGCTTTTCACTTTCTACCCTGTTGCAGAGCAGCACTGACAAATGCCATCTGTAAAACAAACAAACAAACAAACAAACAAAACAAAACAAAAATAAAACACAACACAAACAAACAAAAAATAGAAAGATATTTGGAAAAGGCCTTCCAGTTAGTGCTTTCCACTTTCCTTACAACTCCAGCTTCGTACAGCGGTTTCCCCGTGCTGTGTTTAAAGCCGTATCTGCCTGTAAGTCACCCACAACATGGAGCAATAGACCTCCCTCCGCGAAGCACATGCACCGGCAGATAATCCAGATCAGTTTACCTCTGTGTACCTGGCAGCACGCTACTGTGCAGTGACCAAATATCAGAAGAGTTTGTGGTTAATGAGGATCAGATTAATCCCTGCTGACTGCCTGTCTCTGTGTAAAAAGGGCACTAGAGGTTAGAAAGTATTAAGTACCTTAAACATCTACTTGCATAATGTAAAAACCTACTGAAGATCCAGAGTTTGGGCTTGAAAGTGTCGATGTGAAATTATTCACTCCTAGATGCATTTAAAGATGCATCCTATCAAACCAAGAAAATCCATTTAAAAGTTTTCAAGAGGAAATATTTAGCCAAGGAAAATAATAAACCAGCAGCACAATGGAGATAAGACGTCTACAAAGAAAAGGCTTTAGATATTCTGAACGTTATTTCCAACTTCTAAGAATTTACTTCAGCATATGAAATATAATTTCTATAGCTGCAATAAAGCTTTTTCTGGGATAAAATTGTACTTAGTTTTCATTATAATAGTTTCTATTTATCATAAACATACAAGAAGTGATAATTAGATAGCTTTATATTTACACCCAGTCTATGGCACGCCCCATGAAGCCCAGGGGGCTTCACGGAAAAGGCACATTTCCTTGCTCTTACATGTTTGAATTATTCAATGCATTCCTGACACTAAAATGTAGATTTTACTTTCTTGAGATGCATAGCTATCCCTAAGCATGTAAGTCGTTATTGGACATGTCAAATGACAGACATCATTGTTCTCTTCTCTTAATTTTAAAGGTAGTGGTATTTTTAAATGAGGAAGGATCCTGAGGTTGATTTTAAAAGCTGAGCAGCTATATAAGTGGAGATAACAGTAAAAAAATTTTTAGAGCTGAGAGAGACTAATAAAGGATCTACAGGTCTATGGGAAAATGGCAAGCTTGTACACATCTTCACCTATGCTGATAGACCATTGGCCCGTACTTCTTCCTTATTTTTTTGTTATTGGCACATTTATATAAGTATTAGGGACATTTATATAATAACAGGATATTAGCGCCTTTTGAGGTCATCTGTTCTTGTGACTTATTCCCCATTTACAGTCATAAGCTTCTCATTGTGACATCACCTTGGTGGTCACAGCAGCACCTGTGATGTCACCACAAGCGATTATGGCCTGAAGTGGGGAGTAAGCTGAAAGAGCAGATCAGCTCCTAAAGAATGAAGGTTTTGTTCTGCCCTGCTAGCAGAGGGAGAAGGAATCACCCACCCACCCTTTCTCCTCTGCCTGTCATGGTGGAGCAGGACCATTTTTCCACACGGTGTGGGCTGGTTGTGCAAGGATCCCTGGGTGCTGCCTCCAAAACCCACCAAGGCTCTGCCATGAGCTCTGGTGGAGCAAGGCTGGCCAGGGAGATGGACCAGGCCCTCCAGAGCTGAGACCCAAAGCCGCTCTGTTGCTCTTCGGTGTTGCTGAGCCAGTGTTGGGGTGGCACAAATACAGAAATCCGCCTGGAAAGAGGCAGCCAAGATTTTCAGGAGAAATGCTTGACGTACAGGGACATCTGTGAACTACAGCTGAACTTTCCCACAATGATTAATGTGTGGTGCACTCTGGTAAAGAAGCACTGAACGCCAGGGAGGAAATTCCTCCAGGGAGGAAGGTCTGGGCTGGCTGGGCAGGAGGGTTTGGTAAGTTTGGGCCAACTGTGGTGCCCCAGAGTGGGTGCATGACAAAATATGTGCAACATGTACAAATACGTACAACCTTGCTTCCCTGTGCAGCTCATGAACACATCGCAAGCTGGGGTGAGAGGGTAGGACAACTGCAGTTACGCAGTGAGCATAGCAAGGCACACTCAAAAGCTGTGATGGGGCACATGCAGATGTGCTGTTCCTGCTGCGTGGGCCCAGCAGCCCCAGAGGACCATCAAATGTTTCTCACATGGGTCTGGTTGGTTTTCTGACCTTATCCTCAGGCCAAAGGGAGGGTATTTGTGGGATGACAGGCAGGATATAAAAGCTGTGGCTCAAAACTAAGTCAGTTTGGAAATGTGGATCCACCTGGTCGGTTCAGCCCATGGGAGAGGCAAAACCACAACTGATGAAGTCGCCTATGCATAGGTGCCCTGTAAATAATGTTTTTCTACATTATTCACTCTGGAAGTTGCCGTTTGGTCTCACCCCTCTTGCCTACTCAATCAAATGACTCTTTCTGAAAACCAGGCTTCTTATGGGAAATCAGCTCTGCAACTTCATAAACATCTTCATGTTTTCATCTTCTCTTTGGTTCCCTGTCATTTCAGCCAGATCAGTAGCAGAAATTGCAGCTGACAACATGCTCATATGAGGACTTCTTCCAATGCCATTTACTTGGCATCATTTATTTGGCACTGTAGGAGACTGTGATAGTCAGTTAGATAAGCATTTGGGGGACATCTGAATTAAAATCAGCTTTTAACATACTTCATATTCCCTGTCAACAGTAAATGTATTTAAATTGTCAGTTCATGTAGTTATCTGGGAGGAAAATGTGCTGCCACAGTGCTGCTCCACACCCCTGCTTTTGGCTCACCAGCGTGTCTTGTCTGAGCAAGAATTTCTACCAGGCCCCATGTCAGGTACCGACTCTCTCCCAGAAGCATTTTAAATTTGCAGATACCAAGCAGGTGACTTTTGGGGGCAGAGGTGGCATTTCATAAACTGGCAGGTCAACTCTGAGCGTGCTGATGCAGCACCTCTGAGCCACTGCAGACAGCAAAGTATCTGACCTGTGACAGCAGCTGTCACAGGTCAGCTGTGCACTGGGGAAGGCTCTTATCATACATTCAGAGGCCACAGAGAAGAGGCTTTAGTGCTCAGATCTTCGTATAGCACTACAGGAAATACATACACAGCTGAGATTATCTCTTCGGCGTTCATGTATTGGTTTTGCCAGAGTTTCTTAAGCCAGCGTCCCCTGTGAGACACATTTAGGAGAACCGTTGGATTACAATAAGGATGTACAAAATCTTTACTCTCACCTCAATCAGCCTTTTTAACTTTTTTTTTAATTCGAATAAGTCTAATCAAAAAAAAAAAAGAGTGATCTTGTTGTCATGCTTTCTCAGCCCTTTTGAATTCTACCTATTGAAAACCATATAATGAGAACAGTCACCATCAGTTAGAAGACTGACCTGATTTGAGCTCTTATTCAGCCTACGCTTCTGTATGTGGAAATGTGTCACTTCATCGGGGTTATGATGTTAACCTCATTCAGTGACAGACAAACTCCTGCTTGCTTTGCTTTGCTTTCCACCAGAGAAAGGCACTGCAGAAGATATCACACAACACATTAGAAGTATTAATACCTACCCTGCAACTTGACAAAGGAGTTGACTCCAACACTGATGGCTCACACCGCTTGCTGACTTGCTGCCTCACTAAGTTTTGGGTTGTGCCTACCACCTGTCTCCAAAACTGCCCCCAGGTACATTTCGGGGCTCTTTTATTCCAAGACTCATCTCAAAAGCCCCCATGGCAGATCCTGACCCATACCTGGCTTCTCTGATGCCAGTCCATCAGCCCTTGCATCCCCAAAGGTGCCCTTGGGTGTCTCACAGGGCAGGAAACACCAATTCCTGATGTGATGCTGTAAAATCACTGCTCCATTATTCCACTTGCAGCATTAGAGATACAGGAAAATGAACCCACAAAAGTGTTATATTCATGTTCTAGAAAAGGACTGAGCCAAGTCCTATGCAGTTTGGTCACAACCCACCTGTGCCACTGCCCCCCTGCTACTTAGCCTACAGCCATGGGCAGGGTGGCTACCTCCAGGTGTGTGTGCTGCCAAAAAGCCTTTATCACTGCTTACAGTGCTTCTTTCCACCTGGAGCTGGGCAAGAGGGAGTGAGGGCAGTGGTCTGGGGGCTCCTGCAGGCTGAAGCTCTTCTGTGGGACTGAACTGTGTGTCCTCCCCAGCAGGTCACAGCTGACCAGGCGCTGGCACCAACCCCATCTCTTCAGCGAGACCATGCCCTGTGGAGGAGTTTTTTGCCACACCAGCGCATGGAGTTTGGTCTGAGATGCCATCACGGGGTCAGCTGGATGGTTTTTCCTTTAATAAAGCCCCACAGAAACGATTCACTTCACTGGACTTCTCCTCTGCAGGCGATCCTCTACAGTGGCCATCCTTTGAAGAGCCAGGTTGTGTCCTCAGGCCCCAGCAGGAGGCAGAGGCAGTGGTGGTTTTTACATGGCACGTAGATAGCAGTAAGCATATTCACTTGAACTTGCTCAGCTGGGTGTTTCACAGCTCCGCAGCCAATCGCCTCCCTGCAGAATAAGCTCTGCATGAAATGATGACGCAAAATTTTTCTTATCCTGAAATTCAGCAGAACCTTTTTCCTGATTGAGCAAATGTGTTGCTATCTTGCAGTGTGGGCTCTCTGCTGAAAGAGAGATGTAAGTAAGAAGGAAGATGGTTTGGATTCATTTCATTTCCCCAGGGTTATATCTCTTAAAGAGAGCAAGCACACAGAAAACGGTTGCAGATAGAAGGATAAATTCTATTCTCATTTAAGAAGGGGTAAATGTATAGTAATTCTGCTGATAACAGGGTTGTGGTAGAGCAAAAGGAAGGTTGCTGGAGACCGACCTGACACAGGAAAGCAAACAAGAGGGTTCTGAAGAGGAAAACCTGTTTCTCACCTGGTCTTCTCACCTTTTTCTCTTCCAGCCTTTCCCTGGGCTAAATTCTGTTCTGGACTTCTGTGTAAAGTCTGTGCAGCAAGAATCCAATCTGGCTAGAGCCCAGAAGCAGAACTGCTCCCCATTTTTTCTCAGCAGCCACTCCAAACCAGCGTTCAGTTTTATTGGAACACAGATTAATAAATCAGAGAAAGCTCCAGTCTCCTGGGAGAAACATTTGGGGGAAAAAAGGATTCCAAAGAAATCTCCCTCTGCCCACAGTGCTTATGCAGGCTGTGCCTTTCCCTCGGATTTCTCATTTCAGTTCTGTGACTTCTATCTCCTTCCAAAGCTGAACAAGCTCCTCACCTTCTTCCCCAATGTTACTGCCATGGATACTCAACCCTGAGTCTGTTTTCCATGGTCAGGGAGCACCCTGTCCCCTGGAGAAGCCTCTCAGCCCGCACTTCCCCAGCAGCTCCACATTTTCTTTAGGACCCAAGTTGATGTTGAAGGTTTGCATTCACACTCCTGTACCTGTGAATAGAATCTGGCCCATGAAGATTCCGAAGATGAAGTCCTAGAGAACAGCTGTCTCTGACCATTTCTCTTTCCCTCGTCTCTCCTTTTGTATGTTTTTCACACCATACATTGCAGAGCCACCTATGATAGCATCTGTGAGTATTGCGCAGTGGGAGGTGCTTCAACAGTCTGTCCCCTTGCCCACCACGATGGTCACACAGGGGGACATCGAGGGCCCGTACAGTAACAGCACTGGCACTCTGCAGAGGCAGACAGGCTCTAACCCATCAGTGAAAGCAGTACCACCTACCCCTTTTATCCAGCACTTTTCACTAGTTTTGCTTCCTGATTGGGCATTTGTTCACACATCAGGAAGCTCTTCGCTGTTTTCCCTCTCAAAGAGCGATGGCTTTCTCTGCTCAGTGAGGAGACAGGGAGGATGGGCCCCTCTGAAGTCCTTGGACATGCCCCTGTAGATGCCCAGACGAACTCCACAGAGATGCAGCATCACGTGCTGTGCCTCCTGCCCACACACTGCAGTGCCATATTTTCTCTAGACTATATTTCTCCTGGTCTGCGCCTTTTCTCACTTCCCTCACAGGCAGTCTAAGTTATCTCAATGTCAAGAAGCATTTCTCAAAATACAGCTTCTACTTCTGCCCTTTTCTGTCTTTGAAGAGTTATCTTGGGGACAAATCAACTGCATTCCTTTTGAAATGTGTTTCCAACATCTTAAAAATAAAATGATTGCAAGCAAATTTATCAGTACTTTCCCCAGTACCTTGTGATGCACATCCAGATTAAGACCCAAAGAAGGATGGGATGCCTAAACTAGGACACAAACAAGTTTAAAGAGTCTCAAAAAAAATTCCTTAAAAAGAGCCAGAAACTCCCTTTCTCCACAGCAGCCCAATCCTCACACTTCTGTAGGTGCAGGGCACCCTTCTTTTTGACCTGGAATTTCTGCAATTGGTCTGTTTGGTTTGCAGCCCCCAGGTTACGCACCAAACTACCTTCTCTTGGAGAGGTCAGGTCCTGTCTACCTGGGCTCACTTGGCAAGTTCAGTTTTCACATTCACCCCCAAGTGGCACCATATTTTCCACAGACATCCAGTTTCCAGCTTTGGATCCCAGTTTGGGGAAGAGAACCTTAAAACTTAGGCTGCTAAACTGAAGGGCAATGAGATTTTTGAATTTGGCCTTGATCATGATAAATTATTTTATCGCTTGTTTTTTAGCTAGTTTTACTGACTCTTCCTTCTTTCTTACTCTGCGGCCTTTTGTCTTTCTAATCATCCACTAATGGATTTTCTTTTTTATTCATTGTATGTAAAGCACATTTTTTTATTCCCCATGGCTGCTTTGAACAGAATTGATTCATTTTTAGTTTTCTTAAGTCCTCTGTCCTTGTCTGCAAACACTGGTTTTGCTGCTAAGATTCCTCCACATACTTTCCTAAATCAGGTGCAAAGAGGGAGAGTTTGAAACAAACACCCCAATTTCTAAGTCCTCTCTGTGATGCGACATGAGCCAGAATGTTGTGGGGTTTTTTCCCTTTCCCACAGAAACTATGCTGTCCTACACCACATTTATACTGGGTCTAATTTTCAATTACATCTACCAAGTCTGAATAGCAACATTTTTGCCAGGTGGGAATTGAATGTCAATTTTTGACAGTAATGCCTAAAACCTTCACAGGCTCCCTGTCTTTCTTCCAAGTCTTAATAAATTGACAGGAGAGTATCAAGTAGGGCACAGAGGAAATGTCTTATCAGGTCTGGAACCTCTAGGAACGTCACATCAAATCCAGCTATACAGTCTTCACTAGTGACCAGAGTTAATTTATCTATCGACAGCTCTGAGACCTTGAGAAATCACTTGGTGGCTTCTGTTTCACTCCCTCTGAATACATCTCCAGTCAAGTGGACGCTATTAATGATAACTTCAGCAGACAGGTCCTCATTCAGCAAAATTCTGAAGCCCAAATGTAATTTTCAGCATGAGGATACTGCCATTGACATCCATGGCAAAAGCTACATCCCTGCCTGTTGTACTAGACAGGGACTGGCCAAGCTCTTGCCCTTCATCTAGCCTAGCAGAAATGTGGTCTAAACCCCAGGATGCTGAGACAGACCTCAGTGTCAGTGTCGATCCCGTCATCTTCTCAAAACAGCAGAAAGAGAGGAACAGCACCAGTGCAGGTGAAGGGAGGCCCATTGCTTCATTCTCATTTGGGCTCTAATTCAATTGTGTGGCTGCCCCTTCCCTGCTAAGGATGAAACACTAGCACCTAAACACTATTGCTTGATTATGATGACCTTTTCCCCCATGTCTTCTTTCCCAGTTGTAACAGGAATGTATGCTGTAAAACAGCTAAGTGGATATATAATGTCAAACTCCATATAGATCAATAAGCTGAAGTTTTAAACTCATTTTAAAGCTAAAACCTTGCTTTCCTCAGGTGCCATTGTGAAGCTGTGAGGCTGGACCTGTGAATATGATGGGCAAGATTTGATTCTGTCACATGGAGAAAGACATGAACAGCTGCAACTGCTTTTAAAGCAGTCACAACCACAGGTCTTCTGGTTCTGGTTCATTCAAAGTGTCCACTGTCTTATTTTATCTCCTTCGAGTGCACTGCTTTGTTGTTTCTTTCCTCCTGGAAACTAAAGAGTGAATGAAAACCTTGCTATTTGGGATGGCATTAAAAAAAAAAAAAAAAAGAATGGCAAATAAAGACATTTTAATTGCATGGGATTTCTGAGTAAGGTTTCAAAGTGGGGGGAAAAATAGCTGTGTGCCTGGTACACAGAGAGCCCTTTCTCTTTCCCTTTGTGGCAGAGGAATCAATGGAATTCATATAAAAGGAGCGGGGGGTGGGAAGAGAGATAGGAGATGCCTTGCTTGGTACCAGCAGGTCACAAGTCTCATGAGGCTCGAGCAGGGCTTGCGAGGAAGTTGCTGACTCCATCTCCATGTGTACCTTTTTGTTCCTTGCCTTGGATTTGCTGGTCAGTGGCATGCTGCTTTGCCTGGCTCTCCATAGAGCTTGTAGCCTACAGGAATTTGGACAGAGTGGTACAGACATCGCCGACAAGAGACTCTGATCACTGACTATCCCTTTAAATGCAGTCTCATGACTTAGTCTTTGCTCCACTACCTATTAAAGAAGGAGACAAGACGTACATAGACAGCTTCCATTCAGACACCCAGAAGGACACAGAAAGGCAAGACAATTTAACAGAGCTAACTGTGAGTAAATACAAGGCATTAGAGGTGCTCTCTAGAGCAAAGGGCATGGAGAAAGATTTGTAGGAAATCCTGAAGTGAAAGAAGGCGCAGTATTTCTTAATATATACTTGCATACATGTTCAAAAGGCAAAGTTCTGTAAAGAAAGCTATTCTGACATTTTAGCATTATTCCTTTAAATTTGAATCTAAGTGTCTCTTAATATAATGTTGACCAATGCTTAATTTCCCATAAAAATCTGAAGCAGTGATTTTGTGCTGCAAGCACTGGAGCCTTTTGCAAATACAACCTTTTTTCACTGGGGTAAATTTCGTAGAAGGAATATCTGGGGCAGGAATTCAAAGTCAGCCTTTTGAAAACTTGGATCTCAAGACCATCCGGGAGCCTCCAGTTAGATACCTGCACCTCCCAAGGAGTGGTCTTCCTTCTGGGAGTGCTGGATGTGACTCTCTTTCTGTTGGGGACAGAAAGGAGCTGCGGGTGCTCAGCAACATGGAGACTGCACTAAAGTGTCTCATCATGTGGGCAGGTAACTAACTTTTTAAACAAGGGGCTCTGTGTCTCCAAGCACTGTAGTGGCCAACCATCCTATACAGGTAGAGCATTCTGGAAAACTTGGTTCTTGTTAGTCAACAGAGTCATCAACATGTCTCTACTTCTTTTCTCTCTCTTTTTTTTTTTTTTTAATGACAGTAGCTTCTGGGTAGCCCTGGACAAGTATTTTAACAGTGATCATTACTATTGCAAGTGATATCTTAACATTGACAGAAAGAGAAAGTTCCTCTGTCAGCTCAGCCTATTGCTTTTCTAAATATATCTGTGTTATTAATTGCAGGTATGGTTATCTGGTGAAGAGTGTTCCCAACTTGCCTTCATGTTGCCCATTTTCTTCTCTGCATTTATCCTGTCTGCTTGCTGCCTAACCAAAGGAAACTGCATCTCCTATGATGAGCTGAAAGAGCTGAAGACTGAATTTGCCATCAATCTCTACCAGCATGTATCTGACGCAGGGAACAGAACCAACCTGGTAGTCTCTCCAGCAAGTGTGGCTGTTTCTTTGGAGCTGCTGCAGTTTGGAGCTCAGGGAAACACCTTCACGGAGCTGCAGGTATCCCTAGGATACAACATTCATGGTAATGTACTGCTTAAAAAAAAATGGTTCTTTGCTTACATTTTGCAATAAATTCACAGCTTTACTAAGTATACAGCAATTCTGCACATCATACTAAACTTCTGTCCTCTGTCTCACTGCAAGATGTAGCTTTGGATGTAACCTGTGCTGTTTTCTCCGTCTTTGATAGCCAGATATCAGCTGGACAAAGGAAACTCAAGGGAGTAGTTTATACACGTTATTCCACTTTCTATTGAACAGTGCTTCCTCTTTCGCTGTACCGAAATACAACTACATCTAGAAAAGCTGCTTCCATGGACAGCAGAATTGCTCCTGGTTTCCCAGGGGCTCATCACGTCTGTAGAGTTCTGGCTGCCCCTGCGTCCTCTGTGAGGAGGTGCCAGGCAGAGGACAGCTGTCTTCTCTCCTATCATATTAACAAATTTTATGAAACCTATAAAAACTGAATTATCTTTAAGACTGTGCACCTTTTTCTAGTGTTATTACCACCGGCCAAAAAGATGAAAAGTTGTTAGAAGGAGGCTGGCAGAGAGAGATATACATTAGCATATGGATGGTGCAATTGCATTTTTCCCTGAAAGCAGGCTAAAATAAAACTCACTGGGAATCTGGAAGGGATATGGAAAAGGCAGATGTCTTAAAATCCAGCATTAAGTCAGCTGAATTTAAGGATGCTGTTTTCATTTTAAGTCTGGATTATCCTACCATCTCGCATCACACGTCAAAAACTATTTTACATTATGGGCACAATGTTTATGAAAAGCGGATGACTGCCACATCTTCAAAATTTGCAGCTTACATACCAGACTTATGTATAGAGATGACACTGCTGTTTCTCAGCATAAAATTTACTTTCGATGTATGAAGACTAAAGATAAAACCTGCAGCAATTTCACTGTCCTGTGCTGTAACCTGCCTTAGTCACCATTACCATTCTGTACAGCATTGATATTCAAAACCAACACAGCAGTAAGAGCTAACTCTGGCTGATATTAGTATATACAGATACAGCTGCATGTACTGACACAAGGACAGTGCATCTGTATTGTGAGCAGCTGATATAATGAAGTCTTGCCTGTAAGACTCCTGTTTCTGTAAATTCAGTAGCGTAATTTTAAACAACGTTAATTCATACAAGTATTATATCTTTCTTGACACTTCTGGTCATTAGGGGCACGGTTATTAAGAAAGAACCTTAACAATAATATTACAGAGTGAAATTCAGGCATAAATCTCCACACAAAACGTAACAAAAAGAAGTGCAGAGGCTGTCAATGACCTGTGAGCTCTTTTGTGCTGCCTTACCTCTCATGTGGCACATCATATCAAGCAGACGCTTTATCTCCATTTTATTTGTCTGTGGCACAAGCCACATGAGCTTTGGCTTTCAGTGATATTGATGCATGAACATGAAAATGAAGTAGGATGGGATCTATTGCTATTGGTTATAACAGCACATTTCCAGTGACGGAGAAGGAAACCACTTCCTCAAGTGGTTTAAAACAAATATTTACATCAAATTTCCTATCGGATGATTAAAATCAAATCACATACATATGCATATCTGATAATATTCATTTCTTCCATTATACATTTGCATTAATGTTTCTGTTGGTCTGTCAAACAATAATGAAGGATGTAGTTAAAATCTTAGCAGGCTGAAAACAATGAAAACAGTGATGGTTCATTCACTATTCATAGATATTGTGCTCTTACATGCACTTGTAATCTTCTTTTAATATTTGGAAGATTTGTTCTCCTTTATTCTAGTACTAAGAAAAACCATGTATAAAGGGATGTCTCTCTAGACAGCACAGACAAAATGACATGCTTTCAAATGCTTTCTCCTTGCTGTTTTATTTTATCCAAGGTACAGTATTTTAAAACAATTTTGAACTGTTTTCTGAGTAAGAATTCAGGACTTTGGTTAGCTAAGCACTTTGATATGACTGAAGTTACAAGCTCAGGATACCACACCTCACATTAACATCTGCTTCCAATTTACCATCTTTGATTTCTCACATTCTCCAGAGAGCTTGCCAAATGCTCCTGCACTAATGCAAAACACATGAGAAAAGCACTTTACACCTCAGACTGTGTGAGTTTTCTTGACATCTGTTCAAGGAGTTCAATATTTTATCCCTTAAAGAGTAATAGATCTAAATTTTAATACCAAATTTCCCAAAGGTGATCAGTCTTCTTGCAGGTTATTAAAGGAGCACTGTTAGGCCAGAAAACACAAACTGGGTTCTCAGGTGGTAGAAATTGGTAGATGTGACACTCCTCCTTTACCCCACCAAGAATCTGTGCAGTAAAAGTCTCCTGATGACCTGGCTGGCAGCTGGAGGTTCAAGGGGATCCTGTCCTTGACCTGATGCTCAGCCTGGGACAGGTCAGTCTAGGCAGGATGGACACCTCAAACCATTCATGTCCCAGCTGACAGCCCAGCCTGATGTCCCTCTAGTACTGCCTACACCCACAGTTGTCTGGAGAAACTGGGTCATTCTTCCCTTTGCCTAAGGCCTTCCTTGAGTCAAAACAAAGATTTCCAGCCAGCCCATAACGGTGAGACCAGCCATGCCCGTGGGAAGTCAGATACCTGTGAGCTGCCCAGGGCACCCCAGGGTTTCAGGCCAGGGTGGAGGAGCACCTGAGCCAAGTACAGCAACCTGGAGAAGTAAGCGGCACAATACTGACCCCCCCTGCTTTAAGACAGTGGTCAGCAATTCATATACAAAAGTGAGCTGCTGAGATTTCATGCAGAAATTGGGACACTTGGTGGGGAAATCATTAAAGTCCTGGTGGTCCCACAGAGCCAAGAGGCACTGATGTCTTGTTGAAGAAGAAAAATGCTCCAGACATTTCCAAGTCCTCATGGAATACTTATTTATAAAATCAGGAACATGCTGAAAATGTCTTATAGGCCAATCAACCTCAATAAGACTTTTATTGGCTGGGCATAGGCAAATCTTCTCCAAGGCACAAGAAGAAGTGGGAAAGGGGCTGAACCATGAACATGGGAAGTTTGAGGAGATTTGACACAGAGCCCGTAGACATCTTTCAGACTGGGCTGGAGTCCCGGGCCTCAGGAGGTCACCTTGGTATGAACCATCCCATCACAAACCATTATAGCAAGCAAAATAATGATAGCCAGAAATGGCTGCTAAATCACTCTTGAGAGGAACCTACTAGAAACTTTGTGATTTTAAGAACACGAGATCCTCTAAGTTTGCAGGAGTCATGCGCCTGTTGGGTCCACACTTCAACGCTGTATCTGTCACAGAAACCACCACCATTGAACTACCACAAGCTCCCCAGGAACAGGAGATCGGGGCAGTATTCAACTATTTTCATTAGTAGACAACAAACCAAGAGTAAATATTACTGAATTTTTGAGTGACGGCGAGTTCGTAGTTGCTTTAAGAAATCTGGAAGACCAGAACAGAGTTTAAAAGGATCCTGGAAATCAGAGAAATGTGTGAAGTGAATAAGACACAATTCAATAAGGACAAGTGCAAGATTCTACATTTAGAAGGAACAATAAGCTGTTCAAATCAGGGAACAATGAGCAAAATAATAGATGTTTTAGGAAAGGATCTGAGGGCTCTTAGGAATTAAAAATATGAATATTGACTAGGAAATATAATTGTACTAAAGAAAAAGCGGACACTGTTGTGGGTTATATAAAAAGAAGAGTTGCCTGTGACACACATGAAGCAACCTATCAGCTCTATTTAGAATTGCCAGGGTTCATCTGCAATACTCAACCAGTTTGGGGCACCATCCTTCAAGAAACAAAACAACCCATGAGGGCCAAGGGTCACAGTGACAGACCTGGGACAGTCAGGGAGATGCCTTTGCTGGGGTAGGTGGCATCAGTGATGGCAGGTGAAGGAGATGGCAGTACTGCACCATCAGCAGCTCAGCCAGTCATGGCCAGAGGCGCTAATGGGACCCCAGAGAGTTCTCAAATGTTCTTTATGAACTGTAAGAGTTGTGTTTGCATGGAGGTGTGAGCCTGATGTGAAGTCAGCCACTTGACGTATCTGCACTAGGTGATTTCTACAGCAACATGAAGAATGCTGAGAGCTTTCCTGTGCCCAGTGCGTCACCATCCTTGACAGTAGTACTTGACCATAATACCCCATAAAGTCAAGGGTGCTTCAGTTGTTATAGTGCTTTAACTTCAGGTGACATCAGTGTCGGCAATGGAGTTGAGAGCTGCTGAGTGCTTGTGCAATCTCTGCTGTCCTTAGCCTCAGCGCGATAACTGCAGTTTTTCCCTCTCTCTTGCCTGGCAGATCAAAGCGTGCGGGACTTCTTGCAGGCATTGTACGAAGGAGTGTCGGACTGCAGCCAAGGCACAGTGCTGCAGCTGGCGTGTTCCTTCTTCGTGGATGCCGGGGTGCAGCTCTCGCCCCGCTTCGCTGCACGTGCTGCGCGCTGGGCAAACAGCAGCCTGCAGCAAACCAACTTCACAGACCCCAACAGAACCGCAGCCCAAATACGGGAATGGATCACCAGTCACCTTGGAGGTAACGTTACAACCCATGAGAATGGTTGCACGTGGATGAAATGTATAATAGAAGTAGTGAGAGAAATTACATTTAACCAAGTATAAAGTTTTTTGTCCCATCCCGCGTTGTCCAAATCAAGGCTGAGAGCCAGGAAATCTAATTCTGGTGCTGATGCTCATTTCTAATGTGAGGAAAGAGCTGGAATAGGTCTGAATCTGTGAGAATAAGTTTGCATTATCAAGCTGGTAACTGCTTGGCCTTGTTCCTCTAATTTTTAAAATGGCAATCGTTTGGAGTGTTTTCAGTTTTAATGAGGAGCAGACTAATTCCCCAGGGACCAAGTTTGCTGCGTTGAGTGTTTTCATGCTGCTGTGGGGGACATGCAGGAGCTCAGCAATCAGACTCTAAGTTTAAAAAGTCAAAATGGGAAATGAAAAGAATTTACTTTCCAGATAAGCAAGAAAACTAATGAAATCAAATTCTGCGTTAATGAAAAAATAATTGAAAAAGCAAGTCCTTAGAAGCATCAGAGCAAATCAATCCAATCAGCTTAAGTTGCGTGAGTATTAATTTGGCCATCAACATGTGAGGTGAAGTTAAACACACACATTAAAGCTACTATTGAAAAAAAAAATTCTATCCCTCTCAAATGAACTGTAATAAGTAGTCCCGCTTCAATAGAGAAAAGTATTGCTCTAGAACTAGATACTAAATGGGAGTTTTATGTGGTGCTCATATGCATATCGATGAATTAAAAGTGGCTTACACTTCCAAGAATCTTTGAGATACCCAAAGCAGGATCAGTTCAACTGCTAACAGGAGAGAATTAGGATATGAGCTTCGGTTGACTTAGTTACTTCATAAAGGGGTCTGTAACCATGAATCCATTTCATGAGGGATTTCTAGTGCTGACGATGAACCACTCCAAGACACATGTGAGCACATTTAATCTAGAAAACCAGTTAGGGCCAGAACATGATGCTGAGCACTGGGCTGCTGTCACCCCTACTGTTCAGCCAGTAGCATAGTCCTGGCACAACCTGGGCCCTCAACACTGACCAGCTTGAGCTCCGTTCTGGGGAGATCATGGAGCAACAGGCAATCCCGATGAGGTCCGGGTGCAAGTGGTGAGGGGGACGCAGAGGGTTTAACAGTGCCTTGTGAGTTGTGTCTCTTGCCCTTAGGGATGCAGAGCAGTCACAACTTGCTTTATTTACTCACACGGACCTGGCTTTTAGGCCTGCGTGAGTAGGACTGCATGTGTGTGTGTGTCCCTGCTTCTTTCCCGTGCAGATGGGGATGTACGTGGCGTGCCGTTGGAGAGCGCTGGGTCGCCGCTCAGCCAGGTTGCCTTGGTGGCCACCATGTATTTCAAAAGCACGTGGCAAAAGAAGTTTTCCTTTATGGATACCCAGATGTTGCCTTTTACCACAGCAGAGGGCTCAACGCTGGAAGTGCCCACAATGCATCACACAGCCGAAGTTAACTACGGTAACTGTCCTTGATCCAGATTTGCTCTATTGTACAACATGGAACAGTTTTATTTATTTAATTGCCGCAGATAACGCACTAAGATGTGTTATTTTCCTAGCCTGGAGAAGTCTCAGAAGAAATCCCATCAAACAAAGAGACCACTTGTGTGGCCAAATCGACACCTTCTAATTGCAGGCAATCACAAAACACATCCTGCGTTCAAAATGGTTCCTAAAATATCTACAGTCCGTGCCCCATCCCTCACAGACCAACACCTCTCAGCACTCCGTAACAAACTTTTCAGCTGTAGCAAACAACTGAAAGGCACGAAGATAACATGCCAGGAGAAGGCAGCAGGTGACACTGCAGCTACCTTGGTATACAAAGTCCTTCACAATAGCAGGGAGCTTGTTAAATAAAGCTGCCTAGGAAGGGAGGACCATAGGAAGGACATCTGATCCCATGACAAAGGGGTGGTTAAAACCAAAACAAGATCAAGCCCCTACCATTTGGATTTGTGGGCTGGGTGTGAAATTTCCTGGCACCTCAACCTGGTCACTGCTTGCGCCTTAGGTGTGTGAGCACAAGAGAGAGGTTAACATCGCCGTGAGCAGCGCACTGCACGCCCACCCCTCCTGCCACAGCCTGTCTGTGGGTAAAACTGCATTAGCGTAAAACTGCAAATCTTCAGGGCCAAATTCTGCAATAAAGACGACAGGAATTTTTCTGTTCTTTATACCAAATCAGTGGATGCTCTCAGCATGGGTTTTAAACAATATAAATACAGATCAAATTTTTATTAGTATAATATATTAATGCAGTATCTGCTCCTTTCAAAGGCCTGGAGTTTGTGGGTTGCTGACAGAAGGACTGCAGGCTTAATTTTCTACCACCAGGAATTCTTCCATTTAGCTCTACAATCCCTTCCAAAATATAAAAAGCTCATTTCCTTTCTATCCTAAATTTCAAAATTTCACTTAGGTAAAAACCTCTCATTCCAAGTCTACATTTTTTCAAGACCAACTTATATCTCTCACCATTGTGACAGCTTTATCCTTTAACCTAAATAATTTCTCCTTAGCTTTGATATTTACTCCCAGATGTATTTGCCAGTCACCAAGCTGCCCCTCAATTTCCTGTTAGCTAAGCTGAAGATGCCAGGCTCTCCTAATCTATTCAAAAAATGGATAATCCAATTCTCCAGTAGTCTTTTTCTGCATTTTTCCAATTTAAATTCATCTTTATTGAAAATAAGTGGCCAGGAATGTACATGATACTTTTAATGAGGCGATATACATGCGCAATAAAATGCTCTTGGTATTTCTACGACTAGCTAAAATACCTTGCATAGTGCACCACAGAATCATCTCTGGGTGGTTACTTAAGGTGGATTCCAACTGGGCTTTTTTTTCTTTCTCCATTTTTTTCCTGCCATTGAGTCCTAGGTGAATCAGAGGAGGGAAATCTCCACAGGTACATACCTTTTGTCATGTTTTTGAACCATCATTTGGTTTCCATCACGGCAGCCAGCACGGTAACCTCACTGTTTGTCGTTGATGAAAGTCCTGAGTGTTGGAAATACTTTAGAAAGCCACTGGTCACCTCTTTTCAAGCTGGGAGCCCCACTTTTTACTTAGCTCATTGTAGTTTCCCCTTCAAGTAGCTGTTTACTGCCTTTGATTTCTTGTTCTCATTGCCAGCGCTTCTACCTGTAAATAGTGCCACAGTGAAACTATGTTTAATGTTTTACTTAAAACTAGATGGCTGGATCCAAGCCTTTTTTCCAAATTATTTATCAGGTCAAAAATTCTTATAGATTTGTTTGCTAGGGTCTACCTATGTTGCAATTTGTCTCACTTTCTATTTCCCTCTGTGACTTGATTATTGTTTTCTCCAGAGTATGTTCTAAAACTTCTCAGACAAAGACACAAAATTTCCCAGACCACTTTCTTTTCTTTATAAATATAATCTTGTTTCCCAGTCATGGGACACAAATGAATCTACAGGTCTATTAAAAATCTTTGCTGACATATTTGTGATTTCACATCCAAGTTCTTTTTGTTTTCTAGGGTGGTGATCATCCAGGCCCCAGATTATTATTTGTCTCTCTCAAGTAGTTTAAACTTTGTTTCTGTCACTGGTGTTGTAATACCTCCTGTTATTTCCCCATTTCCTTTAGGAACCTCACCATTACCCTTTGCTATATCACCGGACTGTTTCTTTCCTCTCAGTTCTAGCAATTAATAGGGATGAAGGTAAAAAAAAAAAAAATCACAGTGTTCAGCAGCACCATTCTTCTTTCCCTTTTCTCTTGTTTATATGACTAAAACATTTTCCTTTTCTGTGCAACAGTCACATCGGGCAAGCTGTTGGCCATTCATTATTTCTATGCCTGTTTATCTCTGAACCATAATTCATCCGGTTGAGGAAACGCTTTTTCCTCTCTTTGCAAGCTTGTCCTTGCTGTTAACATCTTCCTTTGTGGTATTTCTTCTTCTGGGACATCCATGGTGTGTCCACCACAGTTCTTCCTCCTGCTGGGACTGCCAGCTCCTGAGTGCATTCACACTTCTGACTTGGAGCATTCCCATCCTCTTTGCATCCAAACCTGTTATAGTTAATTTTCTTTACTCAGGAGTGCAGAGTTTCCCCTTCTAAAACCCTACATCTTATCATCCTCGTTGTTGAGTGACATAAACTAGTACATCAGCTCCTGTCTTTCAGCCCTGGGTGATTTCATATCACCAGCTCATTGAAGCAGCTTTGCTACTCGCGATATTTGGAACGGCCTCACCTTTTGTTGCTTTGCGAGCTATTCAGGCAAACAAACAGGCTTCTTGGGACTAACACACACCTATTAGCTCAGGAACAGAGCTTTTCGCTGAACTTTCTCTCTTAGTAAAGTGAGATAAAGAAACGAGAGGCCTAAAATGACAGAAGGCAGGGGACTGCCAGTGCTTATACAGGTGGAGATCTCAGGTAAAGACCAGTGACCGGAAATTTGGCAGCCGAGCGGCATTGACTGACCGTATATTTCTTCCTGACCTCTTGCAAATGTGGTGTGAAATCATCAGTTGTGCATTTCTGACCATTTGCCTAAACATAAGAACTCCATCCTGTCATCCTTAAGTAGGTAGCTGGAGTGTTAAATATTTGCACGGCAAAGGAAAGTTTACCAAAATACTGGGATTATCTTTTCGTCCGGTCTGAAATGTGTGGGTTCTCTGCAGCTGGAGAGACTTTTGAGGGAAGTCGAAATGAGAGGCATCATTTAAAATTTGCTGATTGTCAGATTTTATAGGGCAAATTCAGTCTTTGTCACTAAAAATGCTATAAACATTTCTAACAAATCAGTTTGAAATTAACACAAAACCAGGCTCAGTATAAGAAAACAGAGGCAGGAGATAGCTTTCCTTCATTATTAAATGATGGCAGCTGTCTTCCATCATGATCCAAAACACAGTGAGAAAGATTAGCTGTGGCCTGTTATCGACCTCTGCTTTTACAACATTATTTATCATTTAACATGGCCACACAGAACAAATCAGCCTGGGGACAATTAACACTGCTCTATGAAAATGTCAACATTAGCGTTTACAGATGCCTTTTAAACACTGCAGCTATTTTACATATTCATTTTTCCAAGCAATTTGTTAACTATATTTGAATACTGATTTAACATATATATAATCCTTATGGGATGCTCAAAATCAGTTCAAAGAAAGAACACTAAATATTCTGACTCAATAAACTCAACTCTTTTATTTTCTTGTTAATTAATAAATAAGGACTGTATAACATTTGTGCACAATGTGCTGACCTCAAAATATCAGCATGCCCACAAATTAAACCTCTCATGTCCAGTGTACTACAAATGTAAATCTTTCCTGCTTGCACGTTACAAACCAGAAGGTCTTTTCCCAGAACATGGTCCATGTGCTGGGAGGTGGTTTTAACAGCACAATTCCTTCTCCACATTGCATGGTGGGAGGGCTAATCTTAGAGCCTAAAATTTAATGGCAGAATAATCAATGTTTCGTGAATCCTATCTAGTCCATATCTGCAAAACTAAAAAAAATATAGAATAGAATCATAGAAGGTCCTGAGTTGGAAGGGACCCACAAAGGTCATCGAGTCCAGCTCCTGTCCCTGCACAGGACAACCCCACAGGTCACACCATGTGTCTGAGGGCGTTGTCCAGTCTCTTCTTGAACACTGTCAGGCTTGGGGCCGTGACACCTCCCTGGGGAGCCTGTTCCAGTGTCCACCACCCTCTGGGGGAAGAACCTTTTCCTAATGTCCAACCTGAACCTCCCCTGGCACATCTTCCTGCCATTCCCTCAGGAATGTTGTACACTAAACATTTGAGATATCCTATATCCATACATTTATCGGCCGATATTATGAACATGAGCTACCTATATTCTGTTATGTATAAACCCTGACTCAAAAAGTGTGAGTATATGCCCTTGAAGATACAACTACTACAGCTGAGTGAAGAAGGAATAGATTCAGTATTTTGGATGGCCTGCAGCAAAGGCAATAAGTTCTTTCCTTGTGACTTGTATTTATCTCCTGGACTGCTAGCTATTGCTGAGTATTCCTGAAATGCTGTTTATTGGATTAACAGATGAAAAAATAAGAAAGTAAAATTTAATCTGCTCTACTGTATAACAGTGACCATTAGAAACAACTGGATTAATTGTTCTTTGAAATATGGAACTGAAATTGTACTTTTAAATAGCTGTTACAAATTGTTGCATAACAAATCACGAGCTTGGAAGCCCACCAGCTTTTACTTTTGAGACTAGTTTTTACAACCAACTGATTTTGATAGGTCTTTGTGCCTAGATTTTCAAAAGTAAGGAATTTGGTGCTTAAATAAGCAAAACTCTAACCACTTTATTGTTTAGTGTAACTATTTGTTTCTCAAAATAAGGTTAAAACTGATTTTTAGAGGTAGTAAAGATGGAAACATGAGGCAAAGTAGGTTTCGGTTAATTAAATAGGACATTCCATTTGGGTTTTTTTTTAAGTTTCTATCAGTAGTGAAATTTTAGTGAAAGACATCAGAAAATTGTAAGTTTATCCAGACAACAAGCATTGCAGGAACAGTCACCATAAAGTTACTGTCGTTGCCTCGGTAACATTTTTTTTAAACTCTGAGCAAGGAGGACAGCTATGGTATGAGAAAGTAATCAAATATCCAAGCTCTGTTCAGACAGTGCTTCAGGTGCTATGACTATCCTTGGCATTTTTCTGCCAGGAGGTAGATAGATACAGATATAGATATGGATATATAGATACAGATGATACAGATATAGATATAGATATATCTCACACAATCAGCTCTGTTGTGAGTTAAGAGCACCCTGAGCTGGGTGCAGGAGCCCGCGCACCAGAGACAACCCCTTACATCCCACCACTGCTATTCTGAACCATCTGCTGACCCAGGCTTGGGTTGTGGGTTTGGGGTTTTATTCCCCACTTGAATGATGAAATAAGATCTATGTTTGCCTACCCGCAGGCCAATTCCAGACTGCAGCTCTGGAGGCTTTCAGCGTGGTCGAGTTACCCTACCTGGGAGAGAAATTCAGCATGTTCCTGGTGCTTCCAAGCCACAGAAGAACATCTTTGTCCCAGATTGAGTCTCACCTTTCTGCCAAAACCATAAAAGTTTGGGCCAACAGCTTAAAGAGAACGAAGATGGACATTTTTCTACCGAGGTAAGTGATATTAATACTGCAAGATGGCTTCACTGCTTTGTCAGAATTCTGTGTGAAATCACTGAAATGAGCAATGTGTGAGAAAAAAATCTAATTATTAATAGATACTTTCAGTTCTGTCATTCATCACACGATCAGAAAAGCTCTAACCCTTTCTTAAGTCATGAAGATGTGAGCTGGGAATGCCAAAACTCTCTGATGTGCTCTGTACTGTTTAAAAACCCCATGTACTTCAGTCAATCCAATAGCTTTTAGTCTAAATTTGTTGGAGGCACGACAATACTTTAAAGGTCTAAAAAGAGAGAAATGCTCCTGGCCCTTTCCCACACTCTGTTTTTGTCTTTGCTTTAGGAAAGTAAATATATAACCTTTTAAAAAAAATTCCATAGCTTATTTTTACAACTTGCTAGTATACTACAGACATACTCCACAAAGAACTTGGGGCCCTACACCAGTCATACCCATCTTTCTGTGCACAAAGCAAGTTTCAGCCATCCGTTTTCCACTTTAGTCATTTGCTGTTGCTAGCAAATGCACACGCCCTGGTGGAATTTTCTATCAGCTGTTCAAATTAAATGGCACAGCAGGAGGAATCAGGTGCAGGAGGGCCTTTTGTGGCTGGACCTATTGTATGGATGAGCACAGAAGGGTTTCATTATACATCTCTTCCAATACATTCCCCACATTAATGAAGTGCTGAAAAACAATTTGTACATTAATACTCTCTTTCTCCAAGCTAATCTTTTGCAAATGTTTCCAAGAGCCCTTTGCTGCAGTCAAAAAGATTGTTAAAAAGAGGACACTTGGGGAAACGCCGAGTTCATGTGTCAAGAAGACCAAAGAGGTGGGCGAGGGATTCCTTCTGTCACTGTCTTCAGGTGAAGACAAGCTGTTTTTCTGCCAAGTAGACTTAATCAGACAGAAGGAATTGGGTTCACACAGAAATAAATGGATGAAATGCAAAGGCTTGAAATAAATTGCATCTGTGCCACCTTTTAGCTCTATGAAACTACAAATGCCAGATTTAAATAAAATCTATCCTATTAATTACAGGTTCAGTATTCAAAGCCTTTTTGACCTAAAGACAGTTTTTTCTGCCTTGGGAATCAGAGATGCATTTGATCCCATCACTGCTAATTTTAAAGGTATTTCAGGTAAGAAATTTGACTGAATAAAAGTGATCACTGACCCTATAGTTGTAGACTCTTACATTTGAATGATTCAGTAGACCTGAGCCTTCTGAATTGATACTACTTCTTTCTCTTTGGAACTCCAAAACACAATTCACGCTCAACTGTTCTGCTTTATTATTGGCACTTGTATTTTGAACTATCGTTTTGTAGGAAAGAGGAATCTGAAATGGACAGGGCTGGTTTTGTTCTTACTTATATTTTTTTTCTTCTTTTCCTTCTTTCTTTAAGATTAAACCTGTCAAGACAGCATAGGCCTAGAAAATGGTTAGTTATTAAGATATTTAGGATGCTTTAATACAACTCTCATTCCTATGTTCATTTTTAAATAGTCATTGAGCAGTTAGGAATGCTGGCCCAACAAATCTGTATTCCAGCTCCTGACACCACAAATGATATTGGTATATGCCCATGCTACGTTGTCTTGCAAATCCAGTGACCGGTGTGACCAGTGGATTAAATTATACTTTCGCTTTGCTAAAATAATAGTGTTACAATTTTAAACTGTCTTGGTTTTGGAAGTCTGAAATTATCCCACTCCTTGGAAAATTTTATCCCTATTTAATATTATATACTAAAAGAACCCAAATTATCTATTTCCTTTTTTTTTTTTTTTTTTTTACTACTACCAGCAACACAAATTATTTCATCTTCGTCATTTCTACTCATAGCAAAGACTCAGTGGTAGCTGCCCAGAAAGATTGAGAGTTCATGCAGTTCTCGTGCATGTGGGTGAATAAACAGAGGTATGACAAGAAGAGATTCCTCCAATTTAGACAAAGCTACTTTTACAGAAGAGTTGCTTTCCTGGAATAAACCTCAGAAAGGATGTTACTTATGAGGTTTTTTTATACCACTTCTACTCCATTGTTTTATTGCAATACATATCTCAGACCGCAGAGAGAGGCACATTAAAATAATTTGTCGCTGTCCACTAATTTGTTAAAGCCTGCAGCTTTGTTTATTGCAAGCAAATGTTAATATACGGATGAAGGGCACAGGGATGCATTTTATAAAGTTAACATCTATTTAAATAAGATAAATACTTTGAGGAAATGAACTCCATCATAAATGATCTCATTTAGCAGCTTCTTTGTTGTCTAAGCAACTCAGTGGCTTTCTGCTTCACATCATCCAGGGTAAGGCTTGTAGACATATTCGATCCAGCCTGTGGCAAGGTTATACATTAAAGCATATGTTGAGGCCATTCTCATTTCTACTATTAAGCTACTCAGTTACGTATCATAATAGGAGGGTTATTTTGATGGTCCAAGAGTTAGGTGAGACAGAGTTTATACGGAAGGTATATCTTTTATTTAACCAATAGATACAGTTGGAAAAAGAACACGCAAGTTTTCAGTTCCTCTTCTATGTGAAGGAGTAATCATAATTTTCAGAATCACATTTAGCAAACAAATGTGTTACTTCATTTCAGACCTGGAATAGCTTCTTTATGCCTGAAAGCTTCTATTTTTTTCCCTCCAAATATGTTTGATTTATTTAATTTAAAAAATTCTCCCTCTCCACAGTTTTGTCTTGTTTCCATCCTAGAATTTTGACTGGAAAAAATTCAGATAGAAAGAGATAACATGGTCTTCTAGTATTTCCTTTTTTTCACCTATACATCAGACTCAATCCTCAGATTCAGAGAAGAAAGAAAAAACCTCTCAAACTTCCCCACTTCTGCCCTCCGCAGCCAGCTGGGGAGAAGCAGACTTGTAACACTCTCCTTGCTATCTTTCTGAAATTAACTTTTCCCAAGTTCCATTTTATGTCACAGTCCCACTGTTTCTTCCTGAAGAGGAGTTTTTCTGCAATTGCCCTTCCAATGGCTCCTCAGTTCATTCATCGTCTCCACATGTTAATTAATTTCTACGCTCATCATGAAACCTTGCTTTCCACCACAACCTGGGAGACCTCTCAAACCAGAAATTTCCATTCAGCATTCAGTTGACTGTTGTCTATCTAGTGGAACAACCACCATAAAGATGAAAGAACAAGTAAACATGGACAGAAACGAGGGAGAAGAAGGTATTCACAGTGGTGACTTGAGGCTCCCTGAAAAGTCCCTCCATAGTCAGAGGCAGCCAAATGTGCCCATTCCTACTCACACTGGCAAGGGACCTGCCTCCCTCTGTCAGCGGTACAGAGATACGAGACACACTGTCTTCCTAATCTTGCTTTCCTCACTTTCAAGATGTTCCTATATAGTGTCAAAGTAATGCTCTTCTGTAGCCTAAGCTCAGCTCCCACCACTGGACACCAGTGGAAAGGGGCCAGATTGCAGCTGGCTCCACCAGCAGTAATGTGAGGGCATCTCACAGCTCCTCCAGGTTTACACCCATGCAAACACAGTCAAAAATCTTGTTGTTCCTGCTTCCCCAGATTAGAAAGGCAGATCTGAGTGATGAGAAGTCAATAGCAGAAATGCCTTTAAGCAGAAAAAAATATTCCAACTTTGCATTTGCACTAGTGATTCTTTCCTAAGAACTTCACTGCTTGTCTGAAAGTGGGATCCGTGTTTCATGCAGAAGTCAGAGGCACCTGGGCCATCAAGCAAGCTGCACTCTGTGACAAAGGGCATGTTCAGGCAGATAGATTCAAGACACACATGAGCTTTTTAGCTTGTTCTCCAAGTTGCTGCACAGAAGGTCACACTAGTCCAAAAGCCACGTAGTCATACTATCTCAGCTACGTGCTAAAAGGTCCTTAATATCAAACCAGCTTAGATGTTCAGACTGTCTGTGCTCATCCATATTAGGTACATGTACGAAAAATCAGGAGCTGAGTCAAAATTAGAACTGAGGATCTTCTGTGGAAGCCAGAAAAAGCAATTGAAAGGCAGGTTTATACTGTGCTGTCTTTCTGAACATGATGTGGTGAAGGAACCAGTGGAAGGAATTTGCAACAGAAGAAAACCTAATGATATGACACATATTCAGTGTGCTGACGTTGAATTAGTTACCCGGGTGAAATACCTAGTGGTTATGTCATCCTTAGATTCTGCAGAAAAAAAAAGGTAAAAGCATTCTGAATTAAGAAAAAAAGAAACCTGTGTTCACAATGGAATTCAGAAAATTACTATTAATATTCATTTCTGGGTTTTTTTGGCAGAGCAAAGTAGTCTTTATATTTCAGAAGCTATTCACAAAGCAGAGATTGAAGTAACAGAAGATGGTACGAAGGCATCAGGAGCTACAGGTAAAGCAAATATACAAACTTTACTTTTGCCTTTTGAAAATTATCACTACAGAAACAACTACTAGTCATTTATTTAAAAAACAAACAAACAAACAAACAAAAAACAAACAAGAACAACAAAAAAACCAACACACACACACAAAACCCCCAAAAAACCAACAAAACAAAAAAACCAAACCAAACCAAAACCAAACCGAACCAACAAACACCAGCACAGTAGCATTTAAATGTATGCCTAAATTTAAACTTTTACATTTAACATGCTTCCATTTTACAATTATAATTGTTCATAAGAACTCTTAAAACTCTTCCCTTGTTTGATCTTAGACTAATATATAAAGACTCAAGTGAGAACCAGCCTTACCATCCAGTTTAAGAAGATAAACCACTTCTTTTTCTGTTGGTCAAATCTGCTTGCTCAGATCATAAAATCAAAGAAGGAAAATAATATTTTGTCCATAGCTCCTGAACTGTTACAGGGTTTGTTTTAGGAAGATGATCCCTTTGGTATCATTGAAGGCCATGATGGGAAGGTTTTGTCTTCATGAAGACAGGTTTGTTTCTTATGTACTTTGAAGTGTGAGCTTCATGTGCAGTAGTTTCTACAGATCATTTCCTTGTGTGCAGCTGGGACTGGCTGTGTGGGGAGAATCAGAATAAAATCTCAGCTGTGGACTACGGAGTCAATAAATGACCCTCATGAGCTGAATCACATCGCAATAGAAATCCTTCATCACAACCAACGTAAACCAGAGGAAACAAAATTACTGAGCTGTGCGATCTTAATTTTTCTTTTTATTTTTGTCACATGAGCTTTATCAAAGGCAACCCATGCTTTTTTGTTTCCCTTTTGGAAGCCTCAGATGCTGCAGAGATGTTATAAGTCAGCGTGAAAGGCAGCGGCAGCCCCAGCCCCCGTGTAGATTATGTGGGCATTGCTGCTACCCGCTCCTCCTCAGAAGCTGAATGTGTCCTCAAGCTGTTCAAACATCAGCAAACCACATTTTGCCTCTCTGCTTCCCTGGGCTGTGCTGACTGCAGGTGTGCTCCATGCACACGTTGCAAGCGCTGGTGGTACTTGACAGCAAGATCTGGGTCTCCCCCATTTCTCCCAAATGGCTTCAAGTTGCACCAGGGAAAGTTCAGATTGGATATTAGGAAACATTTCTTCACAGAAAGGGTTGTGAAGCATTGGAACAGGCTGCCCAGGGAAGTGGTTGAGTCACCATCCCTGGAGGTGTTTAAAAGATGTATAGACAAGATTCTTAGGGACATGATTTAGTGCCAGTGTTAAGTTAATCGTTGGACTCAACGATCTTCAGGGTCTCTTCCAACCAAAATGATTCCATGATTCTATGATCCTCCTTGCTTTCAGGAAGAAATCCAGGAGACACGTAGGGAGAGCACCACGGTGTATCTCGATGGTGGGGTGGCTCTGCGAGGTGCACCCCCTCCGGCAGACAACCTGCAGTCACGATGCCAAAAGGCACCTGAGCACCCCTGCTCTGGTGTAGCACTCCTCTGGCAACAGCTTCGGATAAGACACACGGTGTACATACATGGGCGCACAATGACAATTTGACATAACTCGGTTAACCTTCCTGCAGAGCTGTATAGTTTGTTTTTATGAAAATTTCCATCTCTACTGGGGCATTAATATTTTAAGTAATTTTTCTCGTAATTCCCATACAAAATAAAAGCTTTTATGTGGCTTCAATTACACACCAACAACTAAGGGTAATAGCAATCAGACATCAGATCTTTATCCCTTTGAAAGCAATGCCAAAACTTGCCTTAACTCCAGTCAGACCAAGCTAAGAGCTGATTTTAAAAGGTATGATTATATTTATTATTTACTTTAAAAGCTCTGGATCTAGTCACACAGTGGCTTGAAAGCTACACTAGACACTTTTAGGAGCACTGAAATAATACCACTCAAACTAGTTTTACTGAGCCTTACTTGAATTTTCAATTGAATTCCACTGTTGGAGCTGCTCACCAAAAAATAATCCAAATCTGGGGGTTTTAATATTGTGGTGGTTTTGGGTTTTGGGGTTTTTTTTTGGGTTTTTTGGGTTTTTTTTACAGTGTATGCTTAATACTATGTAGCTACAAGGAATAATTTATTTAAACAAGACGTGTTTTAATAATAGCTGAGCCATCATAATTGTTAAGGACTCTTTATTTAATCTAATAATTAACCCACAACCAGAGAGAGGAAGGACAGTAATAAACTGAGATCGAGGATACTCTTGATTCTCTGATGGAGAAATTCCAGGATGACACAGGTATTTCTCTGCTGCTTGTCTCCCATTTAGAAAAGGGACTACATTTGTGCCTTGCTTATCTTTTTTACCAGAAAAGCATAGCTAGAGATTGGCAAACGGGTTCGGCAATAGCATGGTATGACTTCAGCAGTTATGGCTGTGATAACAACAAAAATTATATTACCTTTGAAATCCAAAACCAGACAGGCTCACTTCAGCAACAAAACACACACCAATCCCCTGCATGTAGCCTCACAACACTTGACTTGTTCATTCACCCAGACTGATTTCGCTGCTGGATAAAATTATTGTTTTACTCTTAAAGCAGAGGAGCAACTCAAAACTCAGGTAATAAAGATCAGAGCTTGAGGGCACTGTACAGAAGATGGAATGAAAATGCATACAGTTTACTAATGTTCTTTGTTGCATTACAGCAATGGTATTACTGAAAAGATCACGAACGCCTATTTTCAAAGCAGACAGACCTTTCACGTTTTTCCTCAGACAAACTAACACAGGTACGCACGCTCTCCGTTTCAGTAGCAGAGTCCTTCACAAGTAGCACTGAAATCAGTAACAAGTTCTTTGTAAATAACGTGCCTTTCTTTGGACCAGGAAATTACAACCACCAGGGAAACAGGGGGTGTAGGGGTTTTAAAGCATAAAAAATACAGCTGAGTTTCTTTAAAAAGAATGCATGATAGTCATAGAAGTCGGGGAAGCCAGATTACCTTCTTGTACATTTATGAGGTACATGCTGAAAAAGATTTCTACCCTAATTATAGGCACTAGAGAGTTCTTAAATGCCCAAGGATTAGGGACCGACCTCTGCAGGGCAAACCAAAGTACAAATGGGCCGGATCAGATGGATTAATGTCTTGAACAAGTTAAAAGAGAAATCTTTCTCTAAAAATGGAACTTTTTCAGGCCTCCAGAGATGGCACCCAGCAAACAGACTTCTGCCTGTAGGCACCAGGACTCCAGGGCCTGAAATTCCCTGTATTAATTCTACTTCAAGCAGTTTCTAGGAAGATATCTCAGAAATTCTGAAGACCAACAATCTTTTGCCTGGCTACAGCTCAGAATATGCAGAAGCAAGTTTCTCTTGCATTGTTATCTTGAATAGCAACACCTTGGAGGAGATAGTTTTACACATCTGGACCCTTCACTACTCAGAATCCTCATGAAACATTCAGGTTTTTAAAAGCCACGGATATTCACTCTATGTAATCAAGTAACTTGCTCTGCAAAAAAATCTAGCTTGCATCTTCACTTACGCAAGGAAGCGCCAAGAAATGCATCTTTCTTTTGTAACTGCCTTTTTTTTTGGACAATGAACTCACCCCAAAATGTACAAACAAAACCCCAGGGCATGTATGAAAGAGGGAAGTATCAGAGTGTCCCTCCAGCTCCAGTATTAGAGTATATGTCTCATTTCAGATGTCCAGTCACATAAGTTAACTCCAGAACCTCTGCCAAAAGAAAACACCATATGGGCAACAATAAAGAATCACATTATGCACCATTTAGCGGGTGTTTGCTCCTCCGAAGCATCAGGCCACCTCCAATAACTCGTACCATTCTTAGCAATGCAGTAAATTTGTACCTATTTTCTTAAAAAAGTCCTTCAAACCACCAAGTTTCTCTCATAACGGGGGTCATGTCCGTTTAGATTTCCAGGGAGCATATAGCCATTTATAGGGTTCAGTAAAACAGGGGGCCTGCCAAGAAGACCAAAAAGAATCATGTTCCTTAACTGCTTCCAAGCAACACAACTCTGTTCTCTTAGTCAGTGAATATTCATCTGTGCCTGTAACACTCTGCTTAAAAAAAATCTGTATATTATATTTTGACCAAAATGCGAACACAACTTTTGAAGAGAAAAGCACTAACTTTGTGGGGCTTTTGTTTTGACTATGCTTTGGCAATCATTACCATTCAATAAATAAAAATATTTTACTTGGTAAATGCAGAATTAACAACAAAAAAAAAGTACTAAAAGCTCATCTATGAAACTTGAGCCACAGACTCCTCAGAATTGAGAACAAACTGATTTCAGTGAATAAAATGGCTCAGTTTACAGTATATGATAAATATTATAAGCAGGAAGGAAACCAGATTGTAAAACAGGATTTTTATATGAAGCATAACAAAATACATAGCTTCTAATAAACTCAAAATCAGTACATTTCTGCAATTTAAGCTTTTTAATGCAAGAAGTGAAAACTGAAGACATTCAGTCATTTTGTTTGTTCAGACTTAGTAACTGAAGTTGTTCAGGTGTGAAAAGGGGAAACCATAAACAAGATCTGCTTTTAGTACATTTTATTCACCTAGTGAGAGGTACTTAAATCTAATTATCCCCATGAAGTTCACAATCAATCTTTCATGCAGACCGAAAGTCTTCATTGCATCAGTCTTGTAGTAATAGCAGAAATATATTTTCCGAGACTTAAAACAGTACAGTTCTGCCCAAAATAACTGAAAAAGTTTGGGTTATTTTAATCTGAATTTCAGATTTGAACATATGCCCGTTGAAAGATGGGCAAGGTAATGGCAACACAACCAAACCTCTAATTCAATGAATCTGAGGCAGTGAATTCATTCAAGGGGTTGTAATAATCTCTTTTGTAACTGCAGCATCAACACAAAGAAATGATCTTAGGCTCTGTTTTGCTCAGTTCAAAAATGATTCTTTACCCCAGCGGTTTCAGGTTTTAGTAAATTTCTAATTTGGGTTACCAACTATTTGGAAAGGCTTCTTTGCTTTTACTACAGAAATGTTCCAATTATTCTAAGGGAAGCACGCAATTGCAGTTGAATTTTCCATACATGCAATGAATGATCACATATCTGCTAGTTTGGTGCTTAATTTATGTATTCAAACTGTACTACACTTTGAAAATGTGGTCCCAAACTGAAATAATGTTAATATTGTTTTCATTTACAGGTTCAATACTCTTTATAGGAAGAGTTACAAATCCTTCATAATAAACACTAGATAAATACGCTGTCTTCTGTTCCTGCTATAGTGAGCTTTCCTTCAATGAAATTAAAAGCTACATTATCTGTATTTATTAAAATAGCTTTAAACAGTATCACTTTCGCAAGAATAATAGCGAGCAAGTCCTCCACTACCTTCCTTTGTACACACTATTGGAAACGTACAGCTGTCTAAGAATCATTAGCACCACAACTACAGCAAAGATAGTAAGCATATAAACATTTGGGGAAAAACTGAACAGATTTTGCCACCTAAATGTTTAACGATACGGACCAACAGCTTCTGCTTAACTTCATCATAGCTAACGTCAGTTTGACTGCTGCTGAGTGTGTAGGTCATCTGCAAGATGTTGTTTTTCAAGCACAACTTTATTTCCCTGTCCTGAAGTAAAGAACTTAAGAAAAAAAATTTAAGTCCAGTCTGGTCCCAAACCAGCTAAGAAAGTAAGGTAAGAAAAGCAAGTAGCAAAATGCTGTGAAAAGGAAATCAAGTTGAGAGGCTGTTTCAAAACTGACAGAATAGCTGGGAAGCAGAAATACCCGCTTAACCCGCGACCAAACAAATATTATTGCCAAAAAATGTAGTGATACTACCTTTACTAGCTTTTATTTTGCCTTTTTTTTTTTAATGAACACAGCATAGAATGGACATTCCTGAAGAACTCTGAATGAGCTTAAAAGCATCTAGAAATATGTTCTTTTCAGCATCCCGACAAAAGCTGGCATAACAACAAGTGTTTTAGTACAAGATTCTGCAACTCATGGCACAAGCATCAGAAACCCAGCCTCACTAAGATTTTCGGTGAAGTTTGTGAACTACTGTCTCCTAGGAAAAGCATCAGAGGGGAGCTGCTCCCACTGAACCAAACAAAGCTTTCCAGAACTTACGAGAGTTTAGTGCAGATGAAAGACATGGGCCAATAAAGCATTCAGTGATATTTTGTGTCCAGGAAGCAGCATCTTCTGGCTGCTCCCGAATTTGTAAACATGTAAAAACTTCTGACACACAAAACCTCTGTGCAGCATTCCTCAAAGGCCACTGACTCCTGCTCTACGACAGTGTATCCTCATAAAACCGTGCGTTTTGTCATTGCTGTGGATGTGCACGCAGTGCATCAGTTTGTTATGCCAGTCACCAAACAGCAGAGTACACAAGGCCACAGGGTCTCATCCTACCATAGCTGCAATTCAGCCTTAGCTCCCTTTCACTTGTTCTCTGATTAAGAGCAGGATATCCAGCAATACAAAACTGCTCTTCATTCTTCAACGCTGACACCAGAATACAGCCGCTCTGGAAAGGGAAAATGAACCATTCCAATAAAAACAGTACTCAATCCTACACAAAGATTAAAATAGAGTTTTTATTGATGGAATAACAAAAGTGCTTTTCTTAAATATTTTTCAAAATACATTTATACATCTTACAATAATATATCCAAAATAACTGTATATACAAAACATTACCTTGTTTAATGTATGTGCTTTTTTTTTTTTAAATTACAAAGCAACTTTTTGGCAAAGTTCAACCTCAAGAGGTGATAGTTTTGAAGGTTGGATTAAGAAAAATAGAACCTGAGGGAAAGTGACGCTTAAGTCCATGACAAGCAAGAAGTTCTCCGTTTAGTTAAATAAAAATGTTTTTGTGATATTTTTCACATTACAAAAATAACAGAAGTGAAGGGAAAAAAAAAAGATGATGGATACTTTTCTCATCATTTTATAGAGCAGCTTCTCATTCTTTTGGGTATAGGAACTTGAGATAAGAGTGCATGTCAAAAATGAATGCAAGTAAGGACAGCAGTGCCCTGCTGTGGCTTTCTCTTGTGTGCAGTGTTTCTTAGCTGCTGTTGATATGGTTGACCTGATTGGATCTGCGATGGATTTCTTCCAGAAAACTCTCAAGCTGTTCTATCAGCATTCGTTTTTTAAACCTGTATTTAAAAGAAAGCATAACAATGGATGTACACAGCAATACATGAAACATTGTTCACAAGACTTTTACTGAACCTCGGAAACTTCAGTTATTATTTTAGGTCTAGTGCACGATGAGGTTATTATACATCTCATACGTATATACACAGTCTCCTAAAGTTCTGGTAAAGTACTAACTTGATTTTCCATTTAGTAAGAGAACACAAAACTATGCTTAACAGTCTATTCTAGCACATTGCTGAACATCACTCAGCCCTCAGAAAGCCAGGAAAGAGAGTGTTTTGTGGTTGCTGTTTCCAGAAGTAAAGTTCTGAAGTATAGAAATAAAATGTATGCCAAAAGAGCTATAACCCTGAAGCTGGCAACAGCTTTCAGGGATTATTTGCATGCCTTCCTGGTGCATTCACAAAAGTTAAGTGAAGTTGGTACTGATGAAAGAATACCCACTACACAGTGCAGAGCAGCTATCCTGACAAAATGTACAAAAGAAAAGTTTGAGAAAAGTTAAAAAAAAATACGGGCATAATCCATACCTGAAGCCTCTGAAATTCTATTCTACACTGATTACAGAAATTTGAACAGCAGACCACTTTGTCACCTTTGCTATCACCTTTGCCTTGGCACACACAGCTCCTCACTGCTTCCAGTGAGCCATCCCCCTTGCAACATTTCTGCATCTGAGAAGCCATTTCTGACCAGTGCTTTGGCAGCTGAGCGCATACTCAGAGAGGTGGCCAAGCAAAGATCACACACTCTCAACTCAGTGCTATTCTGAACTATACATCAAGTTCCTATGACCTTATTAAATGGTGGCGAAAGCCTCTAGTCCTGGCCAAGCCTCCCAGTCCATGCTCTTGGCTCACAGAAACATGACATCTGCCCTAATTCCCAGACCACAGACCTCCCCACAATCCCAGCTTGGCTATAAGGAAACAAGCTCCATTCCCAGCCACTTACTATCTCGCTGAATAGAATCATAGAATCACAGAATGTCCTGAGTTGGAAGGGATCCCCAAGGGTCATCGAGTCCAGCTCCCGTCCCTGCACAGGACAACCCCACAGGTCACACCATGTGTCTGAGGGTGTTGTCCAGTCTCTTCTTGAACACTGTCAGGCTTGGGGCCGTGACACCTCCCTGGGGAGCCTGTTCCAGTGTCCACCACCCTCTGGGGGAAGAACCTTTTCCTGATGTCCAACCTGAACCTCCCCTGGCACATCTTCCTGCCATTCCCTCGGGTTCTGTCACTGGTCACTAAAGAGAAGAGCTCAGCGCCTGCCCCTCCTCCTCCCCTTGTGAGGAAGCTGCAGCCACCATGAGGTCTCCCCTCAGTCTCCTCCAGGCTGAGCAAACCTGGTGACTTTAGCCACTTCTCATATGGCTTCTCCTCCAAACCCTTCACCAACTTTGTAGCCCTCCTCTGGACACTCTCCAGTAGCTTTATATCTTTTTTTATCCTGTGGCGCCCAGAGCTGCACCCAGTGCTCCAGGTGAGGCCACACCAGTGCAGAGCAGAGCGGGACAATCCCCTCCCTGCCCGGCTGGCCATGCTGGGCTGGATGCACCCAGGACACGGTTGCCCCTCTTGGCTGCCAGGGACACTGTTGGTTCATGTTCAGCTTGCTGTCAACCAGAAGTCCCAGAGCCCTCCCGCAGAGCTGCTTTCCAGCATCTCGTCCCCCAGCCTGTATGTACAGCCAGAGCTCTGGGCCCTTACCCATCCTCATCACAGCTCTCCTCAGGAACCCCACAGAATCCCCACACTTCAAGTACTGCTTCCCCTCCACTCTTCCTCATTGCTTTCACAACTGCCTCCTGCATGCTGAATAGTACTAACCTGGGAAATAGGTAAGTATTCCTTCGCATTCCCTCTAGTAAAAGCCAAATTATTCAAGCTAATAGCAAAGTGCTTTACTATTATATATCCCAGTGAAAATTTAACATGCTCATATTCTGTGCAAGTGACTGGGCAATGTTACTTTCCAGAACACCTTCGAGCCTCTCTGAAGCAGCTGTACAAGTTAACAGCAGATATTTCCTAGAAACTTAAAACCTGGTGGAAGGTGGGGAAAAAACACATTGCTAACTATTCTCATATGGCTGTTGGCACAAGAATTCAGGTTTACAGTGCACTATGTCCAGCCCCTCAATATAACTCACTAAAACTTCTTTTCTAAATGCTGAACCCTACAGCATGGAATTTTTTTTCAAGGCAATCGAAAATTTACCACATTAACTAATATTGTAATTAAGAGAATTAAGCATTGACTCTAATTCAGCTGTTTGCTCTGCTAGGAAAATTAGTAGCCTTAATGATAAGACTTCCTTGAGTAGTTCTAGCTATTGAGCATAATTTTTCATTTTACTTTATATTAATTCTTGCCAGCACTGGTATCACAAATGGGTATTGCTTGGCATTTTGCGTAGGTACACATTTTAAGCTATTAATACACGTATCAAAGCCCAAAGCTCCTAGTTTGGAGAATAAATAAAAAGGAATTGAATTTCTAATACTGAAAAGTCAGTTAATTTGGGAGAATTTTGATCCATGTTTTGTCAGCTTTTGCTCTAGGCTGTTTAGCAGAGAACAAAAAAACCCACTCATTCTTAGTGCTAGGACCATAAAAGGATTGCTATGCCAATTCTAGAAATATCGAAGACCTCTCCACTACATAGGCTAACTTCTTTTAGCCCTTTCCCAAATAACTCCTCAATTTGTGCATCCAAAGCCATAGCCAGCTACTGGGAAGTCATGTCTCTTGTGTTTAAAAAGAACTCCTTGTAAGCACTAATACCACCTGCCAGGCTGAGCAAAATGTATATCACTAAGCCCAAGAAAAATCTTTGTCAGAATAGAAATAGCCAAGAATTTGAAACTGAGATGTGATATCTCCTCATCTTCAATATTTTTATGATCAACTATCTACTGCATCTTGATTCTACCTTTCAAAAGTGATAGCTTTTCTGCTGTCACAAGAGGAACTGCGAGGCAGTCGGTTTCCAAAGGAAACTGAAAACTGTGGATTGTTTTAGAAACCTTCCTCTCCCCTCACAATTCTCTAGTGGATTAACCTCCAGAATTCAATAGGGACTGTTTTTAAACACACACTTTCTTGCTGAAATGCTCAAGAGCTTTCTTAACTTTGTGTTCAGAGTCAGAGCTGCTTGGAGCAGGGAAAGAGAGCAGGCATCCCAAATCGGAATTGCATTCCACACCATTGCAAAGGTCAGCGATCAGTTAACAAAACAAGACTATCTTGACAACTCCAGAGAGCCCAGAGATGTTTCCCACAGGGAACCTTGGTTAAATGTGATAGTTTGCCTGGACAAAGAGAGAAGCAGAGAACTGCATAGGGATTGTTGGCAGTGTTATCCAGGTGGATAAAATGACCACAGTATAAAAACCCAACCTAGGAGAGAAGAGGAAGGAGAGAGATTAAGATGTCCCTACACTCAAACCAATAAAAATTAAACTTTAACAACAGTCAAGAGAAACAGAATTGCCAATTTTTTCCACCAGTAGATACAGAAAACTGTTGGCTATGGTGAGAGACAAGATTCAATTCTGATGCATTCAACAGCAACACTCAGCTGCTGCCAAATTTTGTAGGAAGTCAACTCAAGATAACTGGAATAGAGAAGCTGTGCAACAGAAAAAAGAATTACAGGTGATCTAAAGAGCCTAATTCTAGAGGTGCAAATATTCCAACCCCACTAAGGGCTGACACAGACTCCAGGAGCAAGAATATTGTTTCGGTGTGCTGAGACAGTGAGGAAGCATATATGATCTACAGGCTGTGGAGTAACTCTGACCAGGTGATATAACAATAGACAAATCAAGCAAAAGCATGATATAGTAATTGTTGCTATAGGATGAGCATGATCTCTATACATCTACTTGCCCCACTGTGCTGGCAGCAGAAGGCTAGAGGAGCTCTATGAACATCCAGCATTCAGTCTACCTTAAACTCTCAGCATGGTTTTATACAAAAATTACTTTGATTTTTATTTAATCATAAATTTGTATAATAATGCCACAGGAAAAAAATAGTTTTAAAAAAGCTGAGTACTACAAAAACAGACTAGAGAAAAAAAATCAACTATTCTTTGAGGCTTCTGAAAATAAGCCTTAAAGGTCCAGTTATACTCATGATTCAAGCAAGATGACAGAATTATTAGTTCACCTCAGTTCACACACTGTTGGTTCCAATCATAATTACATGTTATTCCTTTCTTTCCTCTTAGTAAAGATGTAGAAGGCTAAGCAAGTATGGTTAGTCTAAGGATGCTGTAATGAACAGTTTCTACCTGGATTAACAACACTGGCTTTAAGTCCTCAGCAAGTCTCTCTACTCCACTGACAAACTACATCCCCGTTTCCACATCCTCAGACAGAACTACAATATCTCTAAAAGAAATAAATCTGAAGAACAGAGAGGTATCTTTACAGAGCATACCTGGATCTCAAAACTGGCTTTAGGATGAGATTTTGAGTTGATGCAGAATAATGAATTTAAACTGTTTCTGAAAGCTTAATTCACAGTAGTATGCAGTTCTGTCAGTTTTTCAAATTACCAGTATGCTCACACTTGAACTTTGAAACTTGTATGATTTTCTACATTTATCTTCTCCTTCTAAACCATTGTCCATCTACATTTATGGTGATTTGGCAGTTACAGCTGCCAACATTTTCAGGACAAAATCTGAGGCAATAACACACATCAGAAAGTTCTTGTGTTTCTGGTTTTTCGGTTGGTTGGTTTTGTTTGTTTGTTTTCCAGGGAATTGTTTACTTGCATTGTGTTGCAAGTTTCAAAGAACTGCACAGTTGTCAAGCAGTTATGTATGGAAGTATATGGTGTAGTTTTATAAGATTAACACAATTCAGTTACCTACCTTGAAGCTTCTTTAATAACATTTTGTAAAAATATCAGTCGGGTTTGTAAGTTTCCTTGTACATGCTTCAGTAAAAAGAAGATTCTTTCATACTCTTAAAGAGAAGAGCGAAATCACAGTTATGTAAGAAATGCCTATACAGATACCTGTTGTAATAGATCTGAGTGAAATGCTGCAGATTTCATTCAGCTTTTGTAAGCTTTTAGGATATATCTCCTATCAACCAGGCCTGCAGTGATGACACACTGTTTAATGAAAACTAACATTAAAAAACACAGGACAATGCAGTTTAGGATACTAGTGGAACACCTAACAAACTAATTGTGATACTGATAATATAAAAACCATGACTTTCATGAACATTAATAGGTATAACAATGTTTTAATCACTCACCCAGGAAATTTTTGGCAGAGGTTTTTAAATAAATCTTTTCAGCTTTAAATTTATTTTGCTTCAGCCTCATGGTTGAGTATGTTTCTAAAACAGTGACCTAATATGAATTCTTTGTCTAGCTCTCATGCCAATCATCTGAAAGAGAGATTTGGTATACTTACTTCTTCCTGGTTTTCGGATCTCTTTCATAATTTGTGCTCTTAGCTCTATATTAATCTCTCTGGAACTTCTGCAATGCACTGTTTTTTTCCCTTTGCTGGGTGAAGACACTGGCAGGTTCTCTTCAGTACTCTGTTCTTTACTACCTGATTCCTCATGATTCTCCAAAAACCCATCAACATTCAAGTTATTTCCTAAATGTTCATGGCCTACATCCTCTGTGTGAGCTGCCGGTCGGTCCAGTGAATTGAACAGAGAAGAGGACATTGAAAACTCCGAATCCACAGTATTTGGGAAAACATCTGATGAAAGTGGGTCTGTAACATGATTCTCAACCACATCATCCATTGTAACCTCATTATTTGTTTCTGATGCTGAAAAAAACCAAAGATTACATTTGCCAGTTTCACATTATCATCTGATAGAAGCTGATAAGTTAGTTCAGTATTAAACTCTTGTAAAAAGCTAAGCTCCAACTTGTATAATCTACTGTACATGCCAGACTTAAGAAAACATGTATGTGGGTTATAACACTGAGCACATTACTTTACCTCCTGGCAATTAATGGCTTAAAAAAAACCAACCAAACAAAAAAAAAAATCACAGGTATATTCTTTATATGAAGAAGGAAATTGCTATATGGACTATCAACAAAAGAAAAAGCACCTGTAAAATGTGCTTTCATGACATGTTTGTATTTCCCCATTATACTGAACTCACAAACTTAACTTCAGTGCTCAACAGTGAACAAGACCGTTACACAGCACCTCAGCTCCACAATAGGCGAAGCGAATTCACTGCGCTACAGCAAAATTCAAATTAGCTTCATGTTGTGATACTTTTGGAAGGTCTGAATTCTCAGGCAAAAGAAGAACATGGTTCTGACTGTTTACATTGTCTCCTCATTTAATACAGGAAATACGTTGTTTATACTATGAAAGAAACTTCTGTCTGAAGGACTATGTTAACTCTTTCCGTAATTAACCCCAGACACGCACTTAAATATTTCATTTTCAAAAATGAGGGATAAAATTGCCATATCTGGGAAATCGGCCAATGGCATTTCTACATAAAAAAGTTTTTGTATAAATTAAAAAGCAAACTCTCTAAGGATAAAGAAGATTCACTTACTTTTGTGAATAGGAATAGGTTTAACAAGGTCAGGCTGTGCTTGTGTCATCGGTGTCGGTGGCCCTTTTCCTCCAATGTGGTTATTCACAACCGGAGGAGTTTGCGGTCGACCTCTGAGCAGGGGGGACATACAACGTCGTCTTTTCGGAATCCCTTGCATATTTGGTTCTCCAGGTCTTTTATGTTTATTTTGAGGTCCTGACACAAATTCATCTGCTTCATCTATCATCATTCCCTGTAATTAATTTAAACAGGAGAATTCTTAAAATTTATGCCAAAAATACATAATATAAAATATAATTAATGCTTTGATGTTATGACGATGTTTACCATGTAAAAGGCAACTATGTACAACATGCTACTATTTACTGAATTCTCAAATATCGACCAAAGTAACATGGGAAAACCGTATCAAATTCTTCCTTGACTAAAGACCTTTATCCAACAGTCTGCAAAGTAAGACAACTGAGTGGGCTGTCGAACTTCTTTTTCAGTAACTGCAAAATGACTCAAACATTTAAAAGAAGGGCTTTAAATGACATTCATAATTTGGTCAAGTTCAAGATACATTTGGACAAAAGACAGTGTCCACACTCAAAGTTATGGCAAGTTTTTTATGGGGGAAGTTTGGTAAAGGAAACATGATTAGGTATTACCTACACTACAGTGACAAACACATTTAACTTATAATAGAATTCAGAGGCATAATACTGGTTTCCAATAAAGACTGCTCTCCATGGTATAGTATTGATGGAAAAACATTCGAGATGCTTTTTTTATAAGCAGTATTTTTCCAAATACTTGTTTCTCCAATACATTGCTCTCTGAATGGTCTAATCAGTAGCGCACACACTCACAACAGCACATTTTTAAAAAGCTTTACAGAAAAGTCACCTTTTTGTCCAATTTGAATGGATTGCCAAATGTATGAAGCCGTCGTGGTTGATCTGGATCAAGCTCTCGGAGTGGAGAAGGTATTTGTTTTAGATACTCCTGGTAGTTTCCCATTTGTGCTATGGGTACACTGTGAACTTGATCTATCACAACAAAAGGGTTTATTAATATATAAGACTGCTTGCCTTGAAAAAATTTAGTCTATATCCACTTTACACCACCAGTTTTCACTCTTTTATCAAATGCATTAACAAAATAGGTGTGTGAACCTCACCATTATTCTTGCCTAAATGGTATCTCTAACATCATGTTTTGAGTGCAGGAAACTTGTTTAAGTGAATCAGTACACATCTTGTGTATTCATCATTATGACAGGGAAATTAGGAGTAGTTGTCATGCATGGATGTTAGTTTTCCAATGTGTCCCATGACATTTCAATAGGGTAGATGGGTGAAAAAACTGAGACTGGGAACAAATTATAACAAAAACATTACTACAAACAAAAGCTGCATTAATGCAAAGTAGTAATGCCCTGTTGTATACAGCTTTGACATAACTCTACCCAATTTTAGCCACTCGAAATGTAATTGTTGAGGCTAGCATTCTCCCAAAGCAACAGTAATTTTTGACCACTGGAATCAACAAATCCTTAAAATCCATAGGACGGGATTCTAAACTTGTTATAGATTTAAAGTTGCCAAGCCTTCGATCAAGCAAAACATACGCTAGCAGAAAAAAAAAGCCTTAGTAGTTTTTATGTGGTTTAACCCCTTCCCCAAAGAGCAACTTCACTTGATCACAGATGTAAATCTGACCTAAGTAGTGACAGGACTAATCCAACATTACACTTGCCCTTACACTGCCCTTCTCATTTTCTCCACTTATTTCATTGCCTTCTGTTTGATGCCATAAGGCAGTACCAGAAGACATAGCAGAAAGGTAAAGGAATAAATTAGTAGACTACTGAACTATTTGCTCTTGGCCTAAAGGGCAAAAGAATCACACTGGCAGCATCCAGTGAGCAAGTTTACTTTTCCACTGCTCACAATCCACTTCTATGGAGAGAGATTATAATGTTCAGAACTGCCCTGTTGGTTTTTTTTCCTCAGAAATATCATGAAAGTTGGCAAAAAGCAGTAAACAAAGAATCTTATGTAAAAGCCAAAGTCTCCTCATACAGACTAAAGGACAGAGCAGTGAATCCACATCTTCTCTGTCCTTGTCATTTTTTCTTCCAATAAGTTATTTAAAGAAAAAAAAATCTAAAAAAGCGTAGTTTAATGGCAGTATCAGACATCCACTAAGTTTTAAAGAACTACACTTTTTGTTACAGTCTTCATTTTTTTTAGTACCTATCATATCACAGGTAGGCAAAAAATAAACTGTTATCTGACCTTCATCTTGTCCTTTGAGGAACCTGCGAGTACTCTTCAGTAAATTAGATCTCATTCGTGTTAACTGATCCAAAAGATTTCTTCTGGGTATGTCATAAGCATTTCTAAAAGTCTGAGGTTTCAAATCCTATGGTTCCAGTAAATAAAGTTCCAATTAATACCACGTACAAAACAATATCCAGCATTTCAATGGAAGTATATTGAAAATAACAACATTACACACAGTGGTGCTTACCTTATTCAGCAAAGCTATTTGGAACCCAGCATACTCCTTCATATTGAGGTCTAGAGGTCTATGAGGAATTTCCCCAGTAATCCCCTGTAGCAGATGTTGAAAATCGTTCCTATGTGCCATAGACAGGTTGTGTGATCTGCTTCTGACCTTAATTCCAGTCTCTTGCGCTACCTTTTTGCCTACAGAGCCAATGACTCTATCGGACTCTATTTTGGCCTTAATTTGAAATAAATAAATAAATAAAATTGACAATATGCTCTCAAAAGGATTAGTCAGACTTATTCATTTTAAATTCCTACCTAGAAGATTCAACAATGTGCTAATATATTATGACGACCATACCCAGGATGAGTGCTTAAGGAGCGCTTAATACATAACCACTTAATGCTTACTACAACTTTAAATATAGTGAACAGTTTGTGCCTAGGTCCTCTGCATATTTCTCCTCTGCTGCCCATTATAGTATCTAAGCACCAATATGCATGCAATGCTTTTATTTTCATAAAATGTCATAATTTGACTAGTAATTCTCTGCAAATCTATCTGTACTCACATAAACTGTTTTCTACAGAAAAAGCTAAACGCTAACTCTCAAAAGACCGATTCTCCCACAACTATAGTTGCGATCAGTCACACAATGGTACAAACTTTTTAAAAACTCAATATGAGTAGTCATAACACTAATAAATATGAAATACACGATAATACCTGAACCTGTTTGACTAGACAGACCTAACCCCCCAATATCATGTTAGTTTTGTACCAAAATGAAACATGTTCATAATCACTAGCTTTTTGGCAGAATACAGTTGAACAAAGAGCCAAAAGTAATTTAGTAACACACTTGCCAATGTTGGTTTTGCAGTTTCACATAAATTTGTAGACTACTCAAAATCTGAATATGTACTTCTTAAGAATAGTGAATCTCTACTGGCAGAGCCTTTCGGAAGTTAGAGAAGCTTTAAGTACAATTTGCAGTGCATGTCATTACATTTTAGGAGTCTAAGATGTCTAGGTTGAGAGATTAGTTCACAGAATACTGAGCAATATGACTAGGATTTAACAGGATATACTGTAACCTTCAAGAGGAAAAATAATCATTTATATTAATCTTTTAAGAAAAAGCTGGTCCATAAGAACTCATTAGCTAAGTTACAATTACCTTCAGCACTGCCTCTTGAAGTTTCAAGCCTACTGCATTATCTTGAACAAGAAAGCTTGACATGCACATTTCAATAAAATAAAAGTGGAGGTAGTAGGGCAGAAATGCTTTAGCTGGTGCAGGAGACTAATGAAAGATATGGACACTATTCTGAACACAGTCAACAATTTCAAAAGGTCACTTTCTACTTCTACGTCTTCATCCTTATTTGAGACTCTGAATTATGTCAGTTTATTTTACATTTGCTGAACACTTCCCATTTCATTTCACAAGCCAATGAAAGGACACTTTGTTTGATTCAGATGTACAAAGTACAAATCTCTAGTTCCTGAAAAATGCTAGAACATCTTTAACATCTAAGGTAAGACAACATGTTTTCTTTTGGACAAAAGTACGCTACTGTCTGTACAAGTAAAAAAGCTCCTTAAATACAAAAACAAAACAAAAAACCACACAACCCAAAACAATCTCGATTTGTACCTCTATATATCTTTATAGTTCAGTCTATAAAGTCTATATTTAAAGGTCAAGTTTTCTTTAAACTGAGAAAAACTACTTTTTTGCTAATTATTTATAGGAGGGTATTAAACTTGATCTTTCTGCTCTTTTTTCCTTCAAAGCCATTGAACTTGAGTATTTTAAGACTACCCTGATATTATAATAAGTTTTAACTGCTCTTTTGCTTCAACATTACCTGCTGACTCAACTTTTTGAGATATGAAATGACACTGTAACTAAGTCCATATTCCACATTGTCAGCTATAAGGTTTGGTGCTCCCATCATTCTCACAGCTTTCTTCAAAGGCTGAAACAGGGAATATATTATACAGTCATATTTAACTTGATAAGTGCTGTATGTATATGTTCAACTAACTGTATCCATTTCAAACAGAACTTTAGGTCCTCAAAGTTAGAAAAGAAGAAAAACAAAGACTTCCATGGCAGCATCTTTTTTGTTGTTTTAAAGCATTGTTCTATTCATACAAACTCAAATATTAACAGAGATATCATTTAGGTACAAGGCACATCTGATGAAATTTTCATAACATTCAGGTCTCAAGCATTCCACAGGACTCCAGTGAAAGAGTAACTATCATTATGCATAATGTTTAGCTATTGCCTCTTAAATTAATATATATTCTACTTGAAATGGGCAATGCATGCATAGTGGAAAGATAACTACTACTTACATAACAAAACAGAAATTTTAACACAGGAAGTCATCTTACCCCAAGGTAATAAGGAGGCATTGTCTTCAAATAGCTTTCAAATGACTGTCGCCATTTCAATGTAGGCTTTGCCTTGTGTACTTTAAACAAGTCATCTGATGGTTATAAAAATAAAGAGAAAAAATGAAAGGCACATCTAGACAGCATTGCATCTTTTTTTCTAACAAAAGAAACTCCCAAAGAAATGCCAATTTCTCAATGCTTAAATTAGTATATGTATTTTTACATATATAAAACTAAATTAAATATACACACACACAAGATTAATGCTGCAGTCAAAAGATGGAACCTGAAAATTTTTTTATAAAATTGAATTGGTAACTGAGACAACATATTGGGAAAAATGGCTCCTAAAATAATGAAAGAAGTGAGACCAAAACATACCTGAAAGAACCATGATTAAGTAAATCTTACGCATTGAGTCTGAATCATGAAGGGCAGCCAACTGGTGACAACTGAAACAAGTTACTGATAACAAATACATTGCTCAGCATGACACCTTTCTACACATGTGTGATTAATACTGGCACTAATTGCAGTAATCTATTTAGATGAGATACATTTTTCAATTGCCTACCACCTAAGAAAACTTTTTATGAAGTGGTATTTACCTAGCAGTGGAAGGAGGACTGGATAATTGTAAGGCATCACAAATAAATTCACACAATTCAGCGCTGTACTAGCTTTCAAGTAACCAAAAGGATGACCAAGTTCACTGTATTTTGCACTATTGCTCACGTACACCTGCAATAAAACACATTACATTGTATGTAAATTCAAACCACTGTGTTCTGAAATTTCAACATCCCATCTTGACTATAGAATAAACTCTATGAAGAACAAGATTCTATAAATTCAGCATGCACTCTACTTGCCTGCCAGCAGGTCTGTGGGGATTTTCTTTCCAGGATAAACTGGGTCAGTGGTGAAGGTTCTAACTCATATTTATCAAAAGGCAGTTTGTCAATGACCATCGGTTCACAGTCAGTGCAGGAGAATTTCACCACAGGATGAGATGTGCGAGGTGGCTAAACATAAGCATCCCATTGTTAGTAAGTCTGCACAATGATTAAAATGCTGTTGTGGTATGTATGACAATTAAAGTAATACAGTTTCTTTGAAAACAGACATATTTAAGGAGCCTATTCAATACCAGATTAATATTTATTGTTAACGAGTCCTAAGCAGTTATGATGCTAGCACTGGTTTTAAATTTGAAGACATCTTTTCTAAATAAATACCAATTATCTTACCTACTAAGTCCAGAACACTATGCAAGTAAAACTTCTTGCATATACATAAAAACTTCACAAATGGAAGTAAATCCCAGTAGGGACAAAAAACATCCTCACTGCTAGTCTGGGGCATGCCCGTTTTTATTGCCCACAGAAACAGGCACTGTAATTTGCATGTACTGACTTCCTCCGGTGCTTTTCCTCCTCAGCTAATATAAAAGTTTCAAAATTCAGACTGAATTATAATGACTGAGAACAGCCAGAATTCAGAAAAAAACAAGTCTTAGAAAAACTCATATTTTAACTAGGCCCGTGAAAAATTATTTCAATTCAAGCAATTCAAGTGTTCGGATTTTAATCTTTTTATTAATCACAGGGAAAAGACCTTTGTGCCTCACATTTCAAGCATAAATCAACAACATATTTGAAATTTCTTTTGCAGAAAGGGAAAGCTGATTTTTATGTGTGATGAAAATGAGAGCTGCACACCTTCCACTGAAGGGTTTTCAGGAAAGGAACATAAGCTCTTGTACTTACCCCCAAGCCTCCTCCAAGGCCACCAGAATCTGGGGAAGAGCTCAATTGGGAAGCCTCCTTCCACTTACTCTTTTTACAAGAAGGTAACTAATAAATATATAAGATGAACTCGGGAAACACTGGCTTTCTTGGACCTTCCTACCACCTCACCTTAAAGACATTTTTCTATGCCTACAAGCTCTAGCCTCTTTCTTTTAGGATGACCCATCCAAAGCTTATCAGCCCACCGAGCTGGTTGTGCCTGAAGTCTCCCCTCTGAGGAAGGTGTCCAAGCACACACAAAACAGGAGGCCCAACCAACTGAAGGAACCACAGTTCTCTTCAAAGACAATGCCTCAAATAAATAGTTGTGGTGGAGTTGTAGACCAAGCCATGAAGCAGTTGTACTGGGAATAAAAACGCTGCAAAAGCAGTTGAGTGCTATGTCTTGAGAAGTCCAATAACCCTTGGCTGGAAAACAGAACTATTTTTACTTCAGAGCAGTGGGAGCAGCCATTTATTTACATGTTGATCTGCCAACATTATTAGCAAACTTTCATTTAAGAAAGCCTTGATCTTATCATTACCTACAATATATGAAACAGTTATTGGGGTAGGACTGTTTGAGACAACTCCACTGTGGATCAGGTAACAGGGAGGAAAAGAAAAATACCTAACTATGGACTGTTGAGTAGACGAGAGTTACAACATATACTAAGTTTAAACACTATCTTTTCAGAATAGTAAGGAAACACACTATCAGCAAACGTAGCGCTCTGGCACTGCATAAGTTCAAAGTGGAATTCCAAATGACAACAGGAATTTAGCTGCACACCTAATAGTCCAGTGCTTTATGCCGTTATGAGAGCTAGACATGCTACAACTGGGAAAATTTTTTCTCATCTTCTCAACATTTGGGTAGGTCAAATATCATGTTTTTAGCAGATCAGTTCAATAACTCTTCACTTGGTAAGATCTATTTCAGCAATCCAAATCAAGATCTGCAGTGGCGGACACTGCACTGACTCTATAGGGTGAATGGAGGCAGATGTGCCGTTGATAGTGATTACAGGGAGTACACAGGAGAGTTTTCCTACAGAGCAGGTTTTTAATATTCAATACAGAATGGCATTTTGTTTTTTTAAATGACTACATAAAATTTACTTTTATTCATATATGCTAGCTTACGTTGTAGTTCAAAAGGACATGCACATCCTTCAGGGAATGTGGCCACAGACACCAGTAATATCTAACCTGTACATATGACTAAAATTTCATACCTGTATCACTCCTCAACAACCAGTATTTCAAAGGACTTTATATTTTTTTAAACAGAGGAGGTAAAATTTTTGAAAAGTTCAACGAGTTTGCTAGTCAGCACACTAGTTTCAGTTAAAAAATAATTCAATAAAAATAATCACAAAATGTAGGGAATAATTATACAACTGCATTATTTCTACTTTAATGACTTTCAAAGATGAGCGGAAATACAAAAATATATTATACTATAATAATAATTATTTCTCAGACAAAACAAAAGGCAGTCACGTACTTTTTTTATGAAAGAGAACAAAAAAAAATTAACTCTGTGGGTTGTACTGAAAAAAAAAAAAAAAGAAGTGAGTTTCTCCACTTGGGATAAATTGAAAGTATGGCTAAAGTGCACAACTGCAGATGAAATTACATTTGCCTGCTAGAATGAACTATCATAAGGATTCAAAATTGAGAAGATCATACTATCTTCTATTAATACCATCTGCGAGGCACTAGAATATGATAGGCTATTATCAAAGTGCTGCCTTATTTCTGGTTTGATATTTTGAGCTCAAACAGAAACATGACATGTATGTACTAGGTCAACAAATCTGTTACGGGCAGTTTCTTAATGCTTTAAAGTCACTAAAAAGCAAACCCCATAATCTTATCTGCTCATCAGTAATTTATCCGAGATAACTGCAACACAGGTTTACATGTGCCATTCCTTCTCGGGTCAACACTGTTGTTACATTTGGTACAATGAAGCACATATCTCAAAATTTTAAAATAAGTGGATAGAAAATTCTGGAATATTCCCCTATGCACAACCCTTAGCTTTATCTAACTTCAGTACGTACCAGTGTTGGAGAATTTTGATCTGGCCAAAAGGATTCAGGAACAGGCCAATGACCTATAGGAACCCCAGTTTTAGGGTTTGGTCTGACATAAATAAGTTTGTGACAGCTGTGCCAAGGTTGCGGTCCAAAAGGTCTAGATATATCCACCTGCCCATCTACAGAAGAAAAAGGCTTTATGAGTCAAAATAGCGCTAAAACTCAAAAGGAGTATTAAACAACTGTGAAGAGTTTAAGAACTATACCCCCAGGGAAGCTCTTCCTGCAGTTAATATTATTTCTAAGAATAGCAGATAGCTGTCAGTAAAAACTCAGAAACTATGAGAAACCAAATATGCATTGAACATTTACAGGATCAGAGCTGAGAAAGGCAATTATCTGGAGCCCTTCACAATCACATTCTTTCTCCTCCCATTGTTATTACCAGACAACCTTCAAATCTCCAAGCATTAAAAAAACTGATACACACAACTAATACTGCTGGACTAACTTTTATTGCAGAAAAGCAGGATTTAAAAAAAAAAAAAAATCTCACAAACACTTCCCAGTAACAGCCGGCCAAGCCATTTAGAATGAGAAGTTAAGGCTGCACAGTCACATTTGCTATTTTAACTCTTAATGCAGCCACTTTACTACACTAAACAAAAAACGATGAGCGTATAAACCCATAGTATTTTCATATTAAGCTATTTACATTTCTTGCTGTTTGAAAACTACTGCTTAAAACTCATGAACCCATATAACTATGCTTGACATGAAAAACTGTGTTTAAGAATACCTGAGTATTATGACCAAACATAGAGGTTTTACACAGCGTCTAGCAGCTATAGCCAGTATTTTGAAAAAGTACAACAGAATTTCAGACATAGCAGGTACTTCACGTAGTAATGTCTTTTAAATTGAAGCAGTTTTCCTTTTGTTTCGGCAACTATTACATTAAGTTCACTAAATTGTATTGATAGTCATCCCTGTCATTTGATATCACAGTGTAAAAAATCTCAAGTACCATCAATTGGTGAAGGATCCGGTCCTGCTTTTTCAAAATTTATTACCACTCCACTTTGCACTTTTTGCACCAATGACTCAAGACATTGATTCAGCATTCTTGGAGAGCACACACAATACGATCGACCTAAAACAAAACAGTCAGTGTTAAGGTTGCTCAGTGTTTCTGCCCTTATTTTAACTGGGATTATTCAAAACTTCACCCACCACACATATTGCTTTATATATGGATCACTGATTTAAAGCTGTTACCAAACACTCTCTCTTCGTTTAAGCAGCAAAGCAGCCTAGTGAAGCAGTGACAGTGTTACAGGCACCTCATTGGAAATCTTTGGGTTCTAGCCCCTTAATGAGTTAACTCAAATTCTTAGTTGCATTCATGGAAAATGGGCTCCCCCTTGTGACAGACATCAACACTTAACTGTCCATGAATTTCAGTCAAAGCACTGTTAAGTATAGCCTACATTACAGTCAGAAAGCACTGGAATCAAATCCTTTTGGAATGCTTTTTAGATCACTGCCTGCTTTCTATCATACCCCCACCCCGATGTATCAGAAGAATCATGTTTTTAATACGGGATGTAATGAAAAACTTTTACAAAAAAATATAAAACTAATGCATGAGTTTAATCTGGAATATAATTTCTAAGAGATTAAGAATATAAATTATGACGGAGAGAAAAGTAACAATTTTGCAGAATTATTATGTATTCTGCATTGCAGAAATTTTGCATTGCAGAAATTCTACATGCTTCAGAGGGGAAAAAACAAAACAAAACAAACAAACAAACAAAACAAACCAACCAACCACAACCCAACAGGTTTCCTTCATTTTTGGTTTCTTTAGATCAGAGTATACCATGAATGTAGCAAAACTCTACTGCAGAACAGACCCAATTCTTACATTAAATTGTCTGTAGTTTCAATGTGGCGTCTTTAGTTTTATTATATCGGAGTTCTGAACTTTTACAAGTAATATAAGAACTTAAGAATAGTTATTCCACCGCATGCACATGATTAATAGAGCTAAATTGAATTCATTTTCATTTTCAAAAGCATTGATTTGTCAAAGGAAACCAGGGCACTCACCTCCTGTGACTTCGCACATAGGTGTGATTGCAGAGTCATCCACCGGTACCCCTGTCATCTGCTCTGTTTCCGGTGCTGTAACACCAGGCAAACGGAGAACCAAAGCAAATAACCTCTGATCCCATCGAAAGGGTTCCTTAGTCAACTCACTTCCAGGTAGAGGGGAATTTAGAGGTAAATGGAGCTGTAAAAGAATTTAAATCTGTGAACATACTGCTTTAAAAAAGAAAAAAGTAAGGTTACATAGTGATGGCAAGTCACTCTATATAAACACACTTATAACTCCTCTACAGATACTTATAATTTGATTCAGGTACTGTACATTACCAGCAAGACACCCATCATTTAATCCAACACTTCAAACATTTCAAGGCAACATGATGCACGAAGTTGAGAGTTCCAAACCAAGTGGGAACAACAACTTTTTAAAAACTGGTCTAAACTTCAGAATCAATAGAATATTTTCTTTAGAATTTCAGCAGGAAGAACTTCTTCACCGCAGTGTTCTTTTGTTCAAACAATTTTCTGCAGAACAGGCCCATTCTCAGTTCAGTCTTTTCCTCAGTTCTTCAAGATAAAAAGCACAACTGAATGAAAAGGTAATATTAATCTAAGACTCCTACAGAAGAAATATAACTCAAAAAAATCTAGCTGCCAGGATCACCTACTCAAAATAATTGAGCTTTAATAAGTGAACTAATGTGGTAGTTATGTTATAGAATCAGAATGCAGAGATTTTACATAACAGGTGTATCCCACAACTAAACTCATGCCTGTCCTTTAAGTGAAAAGCAGAGATTAAGATTAAAATCAACACTGAAATGCACAATGAGTTCTCACTTCTGGGTAACAGATAACAGTAGCCACAGCTACCCATACAAGGAAGAGCTGCTTGCCATGTGCCATTGTATTGCCTCTGTCTGGGAAGAACTACACAGAAGTTTCAGTCCCAAATGCTGAATATACTGGTCCAGGGACATACAACAAATAGGAGCATTTCTTTTTGCTTTAATTCCCAGAAGAGACTGTAAATATATTCAAGTTTCAGGCTTCAAGCCTGCTGCACTGAAAATACAGCAATGGTCAGGATATTATTTATTTACCATCAACAGCAACAACCAACAGGACATCCAAAATTCCCAAGGCTAGTAGTAGTTTTAAAACTACTTAACTGAAACAAACAAACAAACAAAAAAAATCAATGCATTAGCCTCTAAGATAACAGCACAAGGCATTCAGAAGACTCTAGCCTCTCCTTTTAAACCCAGATACCTCACACAGAGACTACTGGGGAAAAGAAACCTTACCAAAATATTCAACTACAGAAGCGCTGAATGGATAGACTAGACTTAGAACAATTACAGATTTCAGAAAAATGGGATAGATCCCTGGCTGACGATACCACTGTCAGTACAAGCAAAATCTGGAGCCCTGCAGCTATAAAGTGGAAAAAAAAAATCCCCAAAGCAATGACTCAAGTGGTGTAAATAGTTCCATTACTTGGCCAAATACAAGAGTCAAACCCAAAAGATGAGGCAAACTCAACACTTTCCTTTTCATGCAGCATCCAAAAAAATCCCAATTCTCAATCTCAACTCTATGTTAGCCAAGGAAACTACTGGTCTGTTTCAAAACTTGATGCAAATCCACAAAAGCATCCATGACAAATTTGCTTCATTTTTAGTTAGTTAAGCAGTTTGCAACTAGCTGTTGAAAAAGTTTTTCTGCTTGCTTTTTTTTAAGGGATGAACATAAAAGCATTAAACCTGATTTCCAAACTGGAAACCTCAGCTATTTCTATTTACATAATTGCTAGCATCTCATATTGAGAAAAATCCATCTTTGTGTTTGAAAACCAGTCAATTTTAGGATACAATCTAAAAGGCAGGAGCAAACACAACAAATGCACTCTCAAAATGTGAGCAAGAATCAGAACACTTTGGATTTTTCAGTGTACCTGATGCTTCCTCCTGAATATCTGCTTTTGCTGAATAAAAGCTAGATCAGCATTAGAGAACTCAGCAGCGGCAGGGTAGTTGGTGAGAGCGCAATGCCCTTCTGGCAATGACTGCACATACAGGCTCATACATACATTACACTAGCACTGGTTAAGCTTTAGTACCCAGGTAATTACAGACAGGTCCATCTCGAGAAATCTCTTAAAAGGTTGTTGCACGATTAGATACTCTCTCTAAAGAGACAGTCAACTTCTCTGTCTTTTTGCATCTAAAAAAAAATCTTTAAAAAAAATAATCTGCAAGTAACCTTCCTTGCAGGCTTTTCTGGTAACCATAAAAAGACAAGACACATCTAACATTCCAAGCAAATGCAGCATTTCATCCTCAGAGGACTGAAGGACTAAGGATGACTGACAATATTCAAGCCCAGCTGAGAAAACAAGCCCTTGATAGACTGAAAAACTCTACTTGGAATTAACAACAGCGTTATGTTTTCCTGTATTTTTCCATGCAATGGTGTGCAGTTATAACACAAAGATAGAAAGCCACAAATTGTTTTTCCATAGGAAATAACTTAAGATCACAGAGACACATCAGGTCAACTGACACCACACCAACGACACGCTACACTTGGCCATTCTGATGCCAGCACTAACCGTGAGCAAGTGCACACTGAGCTGATAGTTACACAGAATCCACACATCGGGAGCTCTGGGGCTCAGTGCTAAACGCTGCAATCCTGGCAACTGCTGCCAATGGGAATAACATGGATGAGAAAGGATGGGAACACATCTAATGAGATCTGCCACAGATTTACTGCAAAACTTGTTGAGATCAAGATTTTTTTAGCTAGAAAAACTATGGTTAAAAATATTATGGAGCATTTACAGTTCCTGATTACTTGTGAAAGTAAGCAGGACTTTTCCACTTATTAGTTATTTTGGCAGGGATGTAAGATGATCAACTCTGGGAAGGATCAATGTGACAATGTGAAAGAGTTCTGCAATGAAAAGTCAAAAAAAAAAAAATCACTGATTCCTCCTGTAAGAGTCTCTTATAACTGAAAGATCAGAAGAACGGCAACATGCAGAAGTCAAACAGCATTGCTCGTGCTTTTTGTTTGCATAATCTGGGTCAATAACCCAGTTTCAGTCTTGCAAACAGGAGTTTAATGCTTCCTCTTAAAACAGAGGGTATGCAGAAGGAAGACAAGGGAAGATAACCCAGCAGCTGCAAAACCGAAGTATGCCATTTTATGGCCTAATATAAAAATGAATAAGAGAAATCCCCTCAAGGAATTAAACGCTTCTTAAGAAAGATCAGGAAAGGGCTAAGACCAAGTTTGAGAGATCAGGCCAGAAGTGAAAGTCACCCCAAGAAGAACCCATAGCATGAGACCAATAATTAATGATGGTATTCCAACAGTATGAACCCATCCATTCCTCAAGTTACAACTGGGACAAGTGAATCCAGGGAAGAATCTGGTCAACATGCCATGCTGAATGTAGAACTGATGCTGGCACTTTTCAGTACATCAGCAGTGATGCGTTAGAACTCAGTGCCAGAAGAGACAGGACTGAAAATCCCACTAAATTGTGCTCGTGGAGAAGATATTTGCATAGACTGCATCATTTCTGTCCTTCAGTCTGAGGAATCACATCCATCAGAGACAAGGTAGCGCTGAAAGGGTAAGACTCTTTATCTGTAAAACCCACATGAAATTCCACAAAGGAGCAGGACATCTGAAGAATTCAGCAAGAGCTCTGAAACAGGGTTTAAGCTTGACTGCTTCACACTAGGGCAAATGACAGTGTTCCCATAGTGATAAAGCTGATGTAATTGGTAAGAATGCAAATGTTCATCTGAATGACAAAGCTTTGAGAAAACTTGCCTCCAAGTTCCATGCTGGCTTCACAGGCTTTCCAAAAACAACTACTCTGTCGGTTCTCTTGTACATAAGTTTTAAAAGAACTAAAAATGCACTGCCTTCGTCCATGACAAGAACTTTACACAGGAAGTAACGACACTTTTGTCATAGCCAGTGGGATATGATCACTTCTGAAAAGCCTCCCTAAAGTTAAACCCAAAGAACACAAGAGACATTTGAAAGTGACTGAGAAGCTTTGTTATTGAACAGAAGAGCAACAATGGATTTCTGTATCTCCAGGGTGGTGTGACTGTATTAGTTTTGCTTCATTTCTGCATGTCCAACTTGAGAGTTAGTTGTAAAGAACGCTCAAGCTACACTAAGAAAAATTCTGATCAATAGGACACATGTTGACAAAAGCAAAAGACCATTCCTGAAAGACAGAAGCACCGTGGATGCTCTTCTACTCAGTATTTGAGACCACAGCCAATCACCAGATTAAAGTGAAAATATCTTATTGGATTTAAAAAAAAATGTGATGAAAGTGAGGTTTTGCACAGACAACCTACTTAGTATCATGGATCCAAGCATTCCCTTTCAGTTACTGGCTATCACTGTTTGTTACTAGTCCACATAGAACTATCAGGTCATTTAACTTTAAGTCAGATAAATTACAAAAACACTCAAACACTACTTTCTGTACAAGCAATTTCTTTAAGTGCTGTAAGAATGTGATATAATAGAGTATTAGGATAAATTCAAGTAAGTAATGAACAGCAATGTGTGACAACTTAATCTGTATAGTCGAACGTGGGGTACCACACAGACAAGTCTGAATCCTCCCCTTAAGCTTTAGGACAGATCTTTGGACACACCTTTTTACCAAAAAGGGAATGAGCTTAGGGATTTTTTTTTGTTGTTATTCTTGATATTGTTTGGGTTTTTTTACTACTGCATGGAATAGGCACTGAGCTGGTCAGACCAACCCTATTCCCTAGTGACCTCTTTCATCTTTTTAAGGAAAGAATTCAAAACAGCCAGTAAGTTAAAACAGTTCAGGGCCTCAGCATGTGCTATAGCTCTGAGTTTGCCAGATGTCTAAGCAGCTACTCCAGTATATTAAGATCTGGTGTTTTAAACTGCTCTACAGATTTAATTTGAAACACACTTATTCAGCTCTTATCTTGGATTATAAGGACACTACTGATTTTATTATAATCACTTTAAGAGCCCAGCATGAAAGAAATACATATTTCACATACTCCCTAGCAGCCACACCCTTTGGGAAATCACTACATTAATTTGGGTCTATGCATAAAGAATTTATATCTAGACCAATTAAACACATACATGCTTTACAGAAATCAATTTCTTCTGCTAACATATTTGAAAAGCCATGAACTCCCTGGTTAGAAATAGCAAACTGAATCTACTAAACAGACCAACAGTTGTGCTATACGTTTCTGTCGCAAGTGGTAAGGAAAAAGAACTATTCGGATTTTTGTAGTAATATTGCATAATATTTCCTCAAATTAAACGGAAAAAACATGCAAGTTTAAGATATTAATGAGTGTACTTTTGAGCCATTTATGTTCCTACTGTAAGCAGTATTTTAACATAACATTTAGTACACACCATTGTAAACAGAGGTCAGATCTTACCTCTTCCTGTATCCCACTGGTAGTAGTTAATTTACTTCCATCAGTAACTGTTATAATTATTGCTGGCTCCAGAAAAAAGGGGTTTCGTCCCTAAGGGAAAAAAAGCAATTTCATTTAAAATGTTGTAACAAATCTACAAGCTTCTGTTCAGTCGTTAAACGGCCACCAATACCCACTGACAAAACAACGAGGCCTGAGGTATTTATACGCATGTATTATAAAGTACAGAGCTATGGGTTTCTGAGTCTTGTTGCAGTTAGGCCACGTAAAGCTACACACTTAATATATCTGTTTTTGTATGCATTTATTGAATACATGGCAAAAATGGCTAACACAGGACTTGAAGAACAAAGTCTACTGCACTATTCTGACAAACTAGCAGCTATTTCGAGGAGACACCGTCTCTTCAGAGGCACTTCCAATTGCTCCTACTCCAGGTTAGATTTTATGCACAATTTAATTACTGTATGACCAACTAAAGTATTTGCATAGTACCTTCTGATTATGACCCTTGTGTTAAGAGCTACTGCTTTATATATTAAGGAAAACTGACATGAATAGTACCAGTTAGGTTTTGACCAAAGTGGTTCAACCATGCATGCAAGACTTACTTCAGAAACAAATACATGAAACTTTCCATATGAATCATTTAAGATATAAACACATGCGAGGTAAGATATTCTGTGGCCCCACCAAGACATTCAACTAGTTCAGCTGTAACAAAAACTCCTTGGTTTGCTGTTGGCCCTTCATTTTCCTACTGTCAGTATGCTAGGAGCCTTCTGTCCCTCCTGAAAAAGCAGATCCAAAAGTAACCCATGCACGTGTGAACTCCAAGCCCAAGGTAGCACATTCCACTCTAGTGAGGGTTAAAGACAGACTGGATAAAGGCCACCACAAGCTTTTGTTTTGTGAGTCTTAATGTCCTTCTATTGCCAAACTTAAGGCCTCGTTTTTCTTCTTCAGAATACAATAAAGAAAAACAACTAAACACATAGCCTTGTTCTGCTTATAAACAGAAACTATCTCATGAATGCTTATAATTTACTCTGAAAATATGGAGAGAAAACTAATAGGTTCAAAGACAAAGACCATTTAAACCAATTTTTTAAAACCCATTTGATAGAAAGGATCATCTACTGATTCTGTGCTTAGAACAGAAATATCACCTAACGATTTGGAATATATTTGGTGAGAGGTGTCCAGTTTGAAGTGGCATCACATTTACAGTGATCAAGTTATTATATGTCAACAGAAAAATTAAATTATTTGCTCAATATTTTCTCAATCCTTAGTGAAAACCCTAAAATTGTTTTTAAATAGCATATCATTACTATAGACAAAAAAATATACAAAACTAAAATTTAACAGAGAAAAATCAACGTCTCCCATGAAAGCTAAGCTAGTTCATAATCCAATTTAAACAATTATTCAAAAGAATTTAAGTACTCTCAAAATACACTCAATTTTAATTAAAATTCTTTCCTAAGAATATTTAGCCTTATTTAATTCTGAAGAACAGTTATGGTAATGTTATTCTGCCAACTAGTAGTTCACCACAACTGCAAAATATCAGCTGGAAGCTAATTATATTGCACTGAAATAATACTGAAAGCAGAGTTTCTAACTAGAGGAAAATAATATTGTTCTCATGAATATTGAACATAAAAATACTTTAATCCTATTGTTAATAAATGACTGTAAAAATAAATTGACAAATGATTAAAAAATCACAAGATTTTAGATTTAGAATGTAATAAGCAATGCTCTTCAGGTCAATATTCTAGTTCAATTTGAAATACGAGTATTAAAAATATAGTCTCTAACAACCCCTATTATTTGGATATCCTCATTATCTTAAACACTTTTGTGTACCTCAGCTATAATCTTTCTCAATTTTACCCATCCAAAATGTAAGCCTTAAATTTAAACGCTTTGGTCTCAGAATTACTATAAAATTATAAGGAAGGAAATGAGAGATTCTAAGCTTAAGTGCCCCCAGGAAAAATATCTGAGGGAGATATTACTTCATCCTCCATCTATCTTTTATAATTTCATAAGCATTTTACCTGTACAATGGATGATCACCTTAAGTCAAAAATCAACTCGCACAGCAACATACTTAGAGAAGCAAGAAGCTCTTTCTACCAGAACAACATTCATCTGTAGCCAGAGTAACAACCAATTTGAGAATCTCTGACCCCCAAAACAAAGTAACTCACATTTCCACATGTATCATCTACAGGATAACTGTGGAAACACTAGCAGTGCACTGTTGCAGAACAATCCACACCTGTTCAAGTAATAAAGGAAAGTTTCCCCTTGAAATCTCTTCTTCATTAGTTAGATGTAAAAATACAGTCATATTGAGATTATCAACTCATCAATACAGCTATAAATATTACCCTTTCTAGAAAGAGTTTATTAAACCAAGTCACAGAGTATGCAACTCACTACTGAATTAAAGACAAGTGAACAGAGCTGAGTTCGCTTAGCTGCACTTGGGTTCACAACTCCACGCAATTTAGAAACATTAGTATCTACGTTCCACTGAAAGTAGCAGAAGCAGAATATATCAAGGAAGAATTTCTGATAAAGTGTCTATCATGGAGGTTTACTATTTTTGACTAAAAATTTCCACGTCATTAACATGGAAACACCACTTACTGTTCTGACTCTACTCCTCACCTTAGCTATATGAAGGCATACAAAACCTGTACATAACCAGGCATAACAAAAAACCAAAAAAACCCAACCAAACAAAAAATCACACCACACAAAACAAACAAAAACCAACACCAAAACCACACAATCTTATATAAATAAGTTCTCAAAACTTAGAGATGGTTTAGTAAATCTGGCAAAATGAAATACCAGAAGAATTACACTTTACATTTTTTTTAAATAAATGGCAAGAGGTTTGTCAATTACCATTTCAGAACTGCTTTTCAATGTAATAACATTCCATTGCTCTTCCATTAGAAATATACCATTAAAATAAAACAGTAAGAGTTTACATATCTTAGAAATATCATTCTTCAAAATACGTAGCAACACCATTGACTGTGAATGCATATCAAATCAATTCAGCACAGCACAACTGTTTTAGTTACACAGCGAAACAGTGAGTGACAGAGCATGCAGCACCAGCTCCCTGGCTGGAAATCAGCCCAGCATACCAAGGGGTAAATAACAAGCCTGTTTACAACTTACTCTGACAACTAACTAATTACCACCAAGTTTTTGTTCATTTCAAAACCAAAAATAATCCAGCAGCTAATTTTAGTATCATCTTACATACCCACACATGAAAGTCAAAGATAGAAAGTGTGAAACCCTGAGTTCTTAAAGTAGGATAAAGAGCAACTGAGTACCAATATACTGGGAAACATAAGGGCACTGCTTGCAATTTAAGCTGGCATTATATAGGTCTGTTCTAACAAGCATATAAACAAAGACACTTCTGTTCTTGTGTTACCTGTTTTCAGACAGATTATAACCACTGATAGTGGATAAACATTTTGAGAGTCTAGAAACTCAACTGCTATATTTAAACTGTGGAAGTTTGAGTCCAAGTTTACTACTCAGGCTACAGTAAACTGAAAAGTATTTTCAAGTTTTATTTTAAACTCTTATTTTTAAATAGATTTGCTTATAAACAACTGTTTTGGAAAAACTAAATATTACTTATTTTTCTAGCTGAAAATTCAGTGGCAACTAGCTCCCACAGGGACTTCAGCTAATTGCGTCATGTAGACAAACTGGCTCATTTGGTATCCTTTTCGGTCCAAGTAACTGCTAGAGTCAAAATTCTTTTCAACAACATGCTTTTCCCTCTGAAGGTTCCTAGCAGTGGCGAAAAAAGTACTAAGAAGTACCTAAAGTCTTAATGACAGATCATCCTGTTCAACCACCAAGTCTTGTGATGTGCTACAAGAGGTTTTGTCATTCTCCTACAACCTGCATTCTCAAGAACAGAACCAAGGAGACAAAAAAAACCCCACATACCTCTTTTTGGAAGAAAGTTATTTAAAAATCAGCATCAATGCCAGGAAAACCTTGCAAGCCTGCTAGGCTAAAATGCAAGAGATACAAAGCCTTAAAAACTAACGTATCTGTTACACAACATACATTCTTTTGAATAATTCGACAGCTCCATGACTATTTGTTTCCCAATCACAGAGCAACTCGGTTACATTGGTTGCCATTTCTTCAGTCTCCAGCTGAAGTAGTTCCATGCTCAGATAATAGGAAACCAGCACAGAGCTGCGAGCAGCACCGAGCTCCGCGCGGCTCCCTCGGGTCACGGAAAAGGCAGAGCCAGCCCAGCCCAGCCCGCGATGTTCTGACAGGGGCCACAGATCCAGCCACAAGTGTATCAAAATATCAAGCCACGTTACTGTCTGGTTAAAACTCCCAAAACTAAGAATTCACTTTAATAGGCAACTATGTTGAGCAACCAGTTTCAGCATGGCCAATTAATACATTTATGGATTTTTTTTTTCCTTCTTCAAAGTATGCAGGTAAAGCAATTCCAGAGTTATCGTGACCTTTTGATGTGCAAGTATATCGTATTATACAGGCAGTAAGAGGAAACTGATTTAAGACTACTGTTATCTCAATGCACACATTTAAATATTCATTTCAGAGTCAGAAGCGTTGAAAAACTTAAGAAATAGCTGAGGTAGAAACATGACCAAAAAAATGCCAAGCCAAAGACTAAAAATGACACAATCAACAAGCAACTACTATAAAAAGAAGTATTTGGTAGTACAAAAGCTTCATGCCCAAGAAAGGCTACAAGTGGAAAATAAACGTAAGCTGAAATAAAGTGCGTATTTTTAACAGAACACATTACGAATCACTGGAAAAAACCCTCATTTTCAGATCACAATAAAATGTCTAAAAGGTACGTTTTCATTTTGGTAAATCACAAAATTTAACAGAAGTTGCATTGCACACCCATCATATATTATATTATCTCAGCAGAGCCTTTTTATTTTCAGAAGTATCAACCCTAACTGCCAGTAAATTTAGTCACCTGACCAGGAAATGCAAAAGTGCACTATCAGTTTTTTTATTCAATTGGATTTTTTAGAATTTAAAAGGTCAAGATTCTCATAAATGCTCATGAGAATCTGTGAGCAACCATTGTTCAAAAACAATAGTTTAAAACGAACTCTAAAGCCAGAATGACAGCAAAATTAATAGCTTTAAAACTATTTTTTTAACTGATAACATCTTTAAAAATATCAAACCACTGAGCTTGAATTTCAACAAACTAAAACAGTCCAAATCCATCATAGTTTTGACTTTTTCTGTCTTAGAAACTTCAGCTACATTTTAGCAAAATCACGAAATGTCTAAAAAATTAATTTAACATTTATTAGAGGCTTTCCCCTTCATTGCTCAAGGCAGAACACTATCAGTCCAGTACACTGAGGCATTTAACAGCTGCTCTGTGCTCTGACAGTCAGCTATATAGCAACCATGGCATCTTGTTACATATCCCACTCTCATTTTCAGCAACTTCGACTATTTTCTATTATCCCCGAAGAACCAGTCAACATAGCTGTGAAGACCTATAGAATCAACTGTATTTTATGCATTCATACAACTGTTTCCCAAGTCACAAACACAGCTGAATACACTGGCATCATAGTATTTTAGTGAATTCATAATTGGCAACGTCTCTTCACAAAAAACTACTTTGCCCTTTTTCAAATGTACATAGACATGCACCATAACCACACATATATACGTACAGTCTATAGTACTCAGGAATGAATAAGCTTTCTGCTTCAGTAGATTAGTAAATTCTTTCCTATTACTTGATAAGAAGCAAAATGGCTTTAAATTGAATCTTTCCCAGCTGAAGCTGTCCTGCATTTCATCTAATTAATATTTAGCACAAACACACTATGAAACTCTGTGATCTATCAGAACGCAAGGAAGAATACGCTGGAGGGTGGGGGAGGAAGCAAGAAGGGCAGTCGAGTTCTGCCACAACACTGGCTTTGATAAATCTGACTTCTCACAGGATATGCCGTAAGAGCTCCATGATTCTGTGGCCAGACTGAAAAGCACAGCACCTCTGAACTACATCATGGTGTCACCTAAGTGACTGAACCTGCAGGAGAAAGCCAGCTTTGAAACCATATTTGAGTTTACTTGCTATGGCCATTTTAGAACAGAAACTGACTCCAGAAACAGGAACCACTTAAGTGTCAGAGAGACTTCTGTGATTTCAGGCTGAATGAGGAAGAGATGAAGAACATACTGGAATTCTGTACAGGATTAAGATCTGACAAGCCAGGCTTCATGCACAAAGAAAGCTGCTAACTTGTCTCTGTTTTGCTGTCTGTAAGATTTTGATACATTCCTTTAATGCTGTTGATTATTCAATAGATAATGCAGTTTTGCAGTAGTGGCAATTCTGTCCTTCTCGTAGATGGTCAGCTATTTATACAGCAAATATATTTCAAGATCACTTTCAGAAGCCTCAGAAGAAAGTTCAATGAAAGCTATACTAAACACAGGATATAAGCATTTTGAAGTCTGTTATTCTTTAAGTCATAAAAGAAATTTTAATATGAAATGGAAATCTCCCTTGATGCTTGATTAATGGCAAAGATAGATGCCAGGTTGGTCACAGATTGGAATGTTATAAAACACTATTTCAGAAATTACACCACCACTAAGAAAAAAATCCTAGTGTTTTTCTGAAAGGGCTGAAGGACAGTAGGGGGGATTCTTATCATTAGTTAACTCTAGTCTATAAACATCTGCAATACTGGCATATATTATCACAACACTGAAACCTTTTAGCTCTCCCTGCAGTATCCAAGACAGGAGGACTTATCCTCTACCTCCCCTTCATGCTAAGCAGCAGTGGATACCACATCACCCTCAAAAACAGGTTTTAGGAAGGACACGGGTAAATTAATCATCTGTTAAAGGTAATTTGAGACAGCCCCTTATTACACCCAGTAGAAGAGAACTCCACACTTCGAAGGGAAAGTGACTAGTATTAGAAATGCAGATGATAGTAGCAGGTTTTAGAAGCATAAGTGTAGTCCTTCATAGTCTCGAGAATCACGGAGATCTAGTTCCTCTGTATATGAAACAATATACACAAACAGAATAGATAAACACACCAGATCTCTTCAACTGAGGGATGAGGGAAAGAAACAGGTTTGATAAATGCTGAAGGAGTCTTGACTGAGCCCATGACAATAACTATGCACTATGGAAACACCAACTCTCAACACCACCACTGACTCTCACTAACTAGGACTCACGTGGCTTTCATTTTAGTTTTACCCCATAAAAGGGACTGCTATACATCAATGTCTGGCCAAAATAGCTTACCAGAGAGTACTTCAACATATGTAAACTTGTGCTTTTACTCTGTAATTGGAAAACTAGCCAGCAGAGGGGGCCCAAGTTAGTAAAATCTATCTTTGCATGAGGTGATTGAGTGACAAGGAGATAAACGTGAGGCATGCTCTGTTTGAATACTATCTCAAAATACATACAAGCAGGTAAATACTTTTCTAAAACTGCATATACCTAAAAAGCCATAAATGACTGTATAAGTACAAATAAGTAATTAGTCACTGAACCCTAATCTCTTGATCTAACTCTATGCTTAATCCAACAGTCAGTCCATGGTTTCTGACATCAGAGACAGCCCATACTAATATCATTCCACTTCTCCCATTCTTTGCTGTCGATTGCTCATCTTTTGGAAGGCTCAGCCACAAGCATTCAATGTATTACACACACACTCCCTTTTCTTCTAAAGCTAAAAGATAGAATATTCTCTCAAATGATTTTATCTTTTGGAGAAGACTTTAAAAAAGTTTTAAGAAAGTCTGCTGGAATTTATCAAGGTCTGGACTCATGCTTCCATTAACTCACCATCTTTTCCCCCAAGGAAACAGAAAATGTTGTGCAAGCAGTCATCATTTCTCCTGCACTCATTCACACTCTGAAAGTCAGGGTATCAATGGCAACGACTTTGCAGTAAGAATGGCTACCACAGAAGACCTTTCCTCCATGAGGTGAGGAGATTCCAAAACCTAAATTCAGCTGTGTACAGCTGTCCTTCCCTATAGGCTACAGCAAGGTTGTTATAGTAATCATTTTTCACATCCTAGACAATTCTTCAGTTAACTATATTACAAATACTTCAGAGTTACTCCAATGCCCTGGACATGCACTAATCACAGTTCCTTATTTGGAATGTCTATGGAGTAGACTAACAAGGTAGTTACATGGTTCTTGCTTCATCCCTTATTGGCACTACAGATTAGCAATAATTAAAATTATTTCTATACACACAGTTAGGGCATTGATTTGGTGGTATGACTGAAGCTTTCTGTATTTCAGTTGATCGGATCAAACGAGTTGCAGGTTAGGTTTAAATAAATTTTTTTTAAAAAAAGAGAGAAAAAGGAAATTCTTTTCAAAGCAGAACACAAGTGCAACAGCAGACTTTTCCTAAAGCCAAGCCAGCAATTAAACTCCTCAGGGCATCAGTTCGACTATATCAGGGGTGTCAAGCTCACTTTCACGGGGGGCCACATCAGCCTTGCAGTTGCTTTCAAAGGGCTGAATGTAATTTTAGGACTGTATAAATGTAGGAGTAGTGAAAATGAGTTTGACACTCCTGGACTATATGAAGACAGCATTCCTGAAACAACTGCTATCCTCATGACATAGGCTATGCAAGTTTCACTTTTAAAAAAAAAGGAAATTTAAGGTATCTAGGAAAAGATAAGCATTTTTTAAAATCTTTTTTAAAAATAACCATTTATGGCTTCAATTAACTATTGAAGCTCCAAACATACATCATCTTATACTTTTCTTGCCCAGTCTGGAAGCCCTACAGCAAAAATCAAAGATCCAGTCAGATATCACTTACTATAATTACAAATACTACAAAGACAAACCATCTAGCTGAATTGCATAAGAAAAGACGCCAAACTCTTTGTCCAAAAAAAAAAAAAAAAAAATCACAGAAATACATATCAGGTGTTGTTTTGCCTGAGCTTGCAAGTTTGAGTTCTATAGGCAATTTCACTGCATATCCATCTTGAAACGTGTAACAAAAAAAATTCTGTGCTTAGTATAATTTACATATTCTGAGTTCCCAAGTCTGGTATAGAATGTACTGCTTAGAGACTATTTAATTGCACTACATCAGTCATTCTGGAATTCCACTCAAAAAGTCTGTGTTAAGAACAAAACCGAAACTAACAGAAAGGAATCCAAAAAAGCAACCCAAAGCAGCCTGAAAAGGAGATTCAATGCAAGAGATGATCATTTTGGAAAATAAAGTCTCCATATTGAATACTGCACATGTGAAAACAGAAGGGATGTGTCTCAAGGAAACACTTTAGGCTAAGTTCATATTGAACAATAAAGGAATGATGGTAGGATTTACTAAGACATCAAACATAAAATCCTGAGATATATTGATGTCTTCATGTGTCTAAATCACAGAGTTCCCAACATTACCAAGTCACAGAGTTATACTAAACTGGCATTTTTGAAAAGGTTTGTCCTGTTTCCTTCATCTAAGAATAAATTTAATTGAGTTCTAAATAACATATTACATAAGTAGTAACTTCTTGATTAACTTCTAAGTGCTCCAATTCAGATGAGGTCCTTGGTAAATTTCAAAACCAATTCAGTCCTTGAATCTTTCACAATTTTTGACAATTATTTATGTGACATTCTCAAAAAAAAAAAAAAAACCACAACCCATAGAACAGACTCCATATATCGTGAACTCCAGCAAGTAACTAAACAGTGAAGAACAGCATTAAAACAAAGAACAAAAAGCCACTAACATTTGAAACACGTAAGCACTCATGTGACAGATGCATGATAATCCCAAAAAGGGAAGAATTTTAACTTTTCTTTACATTAAATTAATTGAAATATCTAAGCAGAAACGCAACCCTGATCACAACTTGTACCTTATTTTTAAGGTAATAGAAACTGTCACTTAAAAAAGGATACACCTTATCAGTTAGTTACAGATTAGTAAACTAGTCACTACTTGAATCATATGAAATTGGATAAATCAACAAACAAAACCTAGTCATTATTTGACTGAATACGGTAAATGGAAGCTGCTAAAAATAGGTTATAATCGAGCTTTTTTAAACTTAAAAAAAAATTAGCCATCCATACCAAACATAATGTTAAAGTCAGCCCCAAAGAATCTGGGTTTAAAGATGATTTTGGTCATATTTCCTAAAAATATTTCTGAGTGTTTTATTCCAAAAATAACTGACCTTGTCAAGTCCTGGAGCAAGTCCCTAATTACTGCAGTCTTTCTGCTTCACAGCAATGACTTTACATAGCTGGTCCTGGCTCAGTCAGTGTAATTCACAGTGCTCAGCCAAGGCTCTGTTCTCCATATACTGGAGAATGGTAATGAATTTCACAGTTGCCAACACACCGAGCAAGGAAAACACAGAGAAAAAAAAAAAAAAAGGAAGAAAAATGCCAACCAACCACCAAACAAGGAGAAAAGCCAAAGAGAGTTGTATATAAATTTCTCCTCACCTTTTTGGGGGTTATCAATCCAAAATACTGACAAGCTGACTGAAAGCAGCTTATTGACTCACCAACATTGGGCAATTCTTTTCAATAACTACCCCAAGACTCCTCCACAACTCCCTCCCTGAGTTTATCATCACCTACAACAGGAGCAACTTAGCTGTTTTAAAACAGATTCTCAACCACTACAGTTCACAGTTCAGCTTATTAAGGCTCTGAATCAATCGCTGACTTGCTTCAAGTTTGGCAGAACTATGTGCACATGAGAGGCCGTAAGTTCAGGAGCAGAGCAGGCAGCTAGGCTGGATAAGTCTTATATAGAGTGATGCATACAATCAAGCCAGCATTCTGGGATTCAAAGCCCCAGAGCAGGGAACATATCAGTCAAAGAAAGAAATGGCCACTTTTTGTTCATATTCTATATGATGAGCATCAAAAAAGAATGTCAGTGCCCTAAATTGATTCCAATGACAAATATTCTGGTTTTGTTCAATGCAGCTTTTTGGCTCAAGGAGATGCTGACAAAATGCACAGTGTATTCACATATAATTTATCCTCAAACACTATTGTTAGATGAAATCAGATTAACACCCTGCTCTCCACAAGCAGTAGCAGTTACATGTAGATAGAAAACTCCATAAATTAAAGGAAATGGGAGTGGCCATGCTGAGCAGACACCAAATGTGATTATTCAGGTGAAAGTTTCATGGTCAACAACAGGACATTAAGTATTATTTTCAATGTGTATGTCCCTGAATCACTGTCAAAACCCCATAATAGACAACTCATCTCTAGCGTAGCTCCTGCTAGATCAGTCTTCTAAAAGACCTCCAATATTAAAGGCATGGAACTATGTTACACATAATCAACACTTAGTTATATCTGCTATTCTAGTTATCTACCACTGCTGTTCTGCAAGATCCACACTTGCCACTTGTATTAGAATAAATAGAGTAGGATCAGATTTTGACAAATCCTCTTGTCCTCTCATACAACCACAAGTCTTATCTATCCAGTGTCCCAGTCACAGTCATTCAAGGTTCCTGACTCAGGTTAGTATCGTATCTTGCAGCCAGCAACTTCTTACCTGTCTATTTTAATTCAGCCGTTGGCACTAACCTAGTTTCCCCACTGGAAAAATTTAGGCTTAAATCTATAGTGGACTGCAGATTTATGTAAGCTAGAGCAAGTCAGTTAACTAAGGCAGAGACACTATCTCCAAAATGAAAACAACAGGTGCTTAGATAACAGATACTTGAGTTCTCATTACTGTAAGACCGAAATTGCCTATACTATATATTTTTGAAAAATCTAGTCCATTGGGGCCAACTTTATGGTACCAGAGTGATTAAATACATTCCTTCCACCTTAGTTGTTTTTTTGGTTTTGTTTGGGTTGGTTTTTTGGGGTTTTTTTGTTAACTAAAACATACAGGCAATAATAAAGAACCTGAAATACTATTTGCTGTCAATATTCAAAATTACAATAATAAAAAATATGTTGATACATAGAAATTACTTAATGAACATCAATAGCCTTTGCAGATATCACAGAAATATAGAACAGAATAATCAGAAATACCTGACGGCTCACAGGCTAGTCCACTTCATTTAAAAAAAAAAAAATCAATGATATGTATGGAAGATTTAGCATAAATATACATATAACCACTATCTCCTATCTGAAGTATTAGTTTTTCTTTAAATGAGACTAGTCTACACTTCGAACATTTAAAATTAGCACCATAATCATGGAAATTTAATAAGAGTTCTGTATCGGTTAGATGCTAACACTCAGAAATTATATGAAATTCCATGTTGTGTAAACAGCTGAAAAAAACTTGAAAAAGGGCCAGACAATATGATGCTAAAAATCACAACATGGAGTGGAAACATTAATACGTTCTTTAAGTGGAAGATGCAGATATAGCTATATTCTATAAGCTAAAAGACTCACTATATTGTTAAAGGTACAGAATGTACTACAAGAAAAAAGCAACACAATCATAGTTTCAGCTGAGTCTCAGTTGAATTAAAATTCAGACACATAAACAAATAACAGCTCTTCCCTTCAAGCTCCAAAGATACAGACTGCCTACAACAGAAAATCAAGACTGAATGTAACTATTCAGTAAGGAAAGTGAAAACAAGCTTAAAGAGAACAAACATCATGACAGAGACACTGGGAAAAAAAAATAAATACTTGTGCTTCACAAGATAACCAAACTCCTGGCTCTATATCTATATGTATTTGCTTTGCCTCCCTGACAATTGGCTGTGAAGAAGTGCAAATACATTTCAAAGAGACAAGACTACCTCAGCTATGGGACACATACCTTTAAGCACCCAAGTAAGAAAGCTAGTATATTCAACGAGTCTATAACGACCTGAGGCAAATAAACTGTTCCAGATAGAAAGTCAAGCCAAGAGAGAAAATTTTGGACATTCTCTGACTTTTTAGTGAATCCAAGAGTATCAGCCAGAGACAGACGTCTGTATCATCTGTTTGAACTTTGGCAGCGTGACTGTGCTCACCCGACCCCTAGAAGTGAAAGCCACAACAAACATGTTATGGCACTGCCCCTTCCAAATCAAATTTATTGAAATACTGAGCACTTAAAGATGCAAAGCAGTCAAAGCATATTGGATATTCAGAACACGAGGAAGTATCTCAATTCTTTCTGCTAGTGAAACAGATTGATGAGATCATTTCCATTTGAAAAAATAAAAGTACTTTGTGTAAGCTAGTTTTAACTTTTAAATTCTTCTTTAAAAATATACTGGACTAGAAGTGGACAAGTGATTTTAAGAACACTTAAGTCTGATGTGATCATTATTATTGACACTTTCAGTAAACTTTGTTGCTCTGGGAAGGCTGAAAGGCAGGCAGTTCCATCTCGCAACATGAAAAAACAACTGCAACGATGTCTGCTGTCGTTCTCATTAAAGGATAAAGTATACTATAAAACAAAATTAAAAATTACAAACACTTCAAGAGTGGACGAGATAGCATGTGTAAAGGTTACAGCCTAAAAAGTATAAATTGGAAGCAATATGCTTAATTTCATCATGTAGGAGGTGAGAAAGACTGACTTTCACCATCACTTCACATAGACATCTTTGATATTAACTAGCATAAAGGTTTATGTTAAGCCCATTTACATTCCATGGAAAACAAAAGACTATGAGAAGTCCTTTCTTATACATATTTCTGCTATTACCATGCTTAAGCTCACAACGCTGTTTTTCTACTGTCTGAAACTCTCTCATTTGGTTTTGTTGAGGAAGGGAAACGAAGAGAATGGGAGAGCTGCTCTGTGAGCACAAAACTCTGCCTCTACCAACAGAAGAAGCAAAGTGCCTGTGCAACCACACCAGCATGACAAAGCAGGAAACACTAACCTCAACTTTGGTTCCAAATTTGGCTGCACATTCAACATAGGCCATTCCAGTGCAGTGTTTATGATCCCAGATTGCCAGGACAAAAGTCATGGTCCAAGGATTTTGAAAGCAACGAAATCCAGTAACAATCCTCAAAAACCAAGTGGAAAATAAAACTGCTCTAACAACTTAAAGAGAACGTATCACTGCAAAAGCATAATGTGTGCAGTGTTACGGGACAAAATTTCATATGTATGATTGTTGTGGGGTTTTAAGCTCAGCAGATCTGAGACACAGATAAGCACATAAGCAAGGAGTCAGCCTACAATGTATGACTTAAAAACAAAGCTGTCATGCACCTACAAGCACAATTAGACTTGATCTCCTAGGTGTGCTATTTACATGTATTTGAAATACTACAGTATTTAAGCCATTATGGCAAAACATGCTGATCTCTACAGACCAACACTAAGTTCTACTGTGTGAACACATCAGCAATACTGCTACCGTAGTTGCAAATGGGTCTAACCATATATTTAGAGAAAACTATAAAGCAGCAGTTAACCCAAGATTAGATTGTTTGATGGTCACACATGGTATGAATAAAAAACCTCGGAAGAGAAACTGTGGTGTCTAAAAACAATGCCATTATACACAGGACATCTTCCAACTTCCAGATCAGAAATAAATAGGTCTTTCCAGCCCTTAGTACATTCTTAAGTTCCCAAAACATTCTTAATCAGTTGAACTCCATTTGGATTTTAGTTTGTTTCAAAATTTCTTAGTTACACTTTTGTATGTATGTGAAACACACTGCAGAAAAAAAGGCTTCCACCAAGATGGCACACAGCCTGGTAAGTCATCTAAACAGTGTTTCTCAAACAAGTCTAAATCCAGAGAGCACCTTATTCATCGCTGTGAATGAAAAATACTTATCCCAAGTCCACTTGGATTACAGAAGCATTATAATCAGCTTTTCTGTTTCAAAACAACTAAGTTAGCATGTGCTTTTTTTACATCAAATTTGTTTAAAAGTCAAAAAGTCATCTCTAAGCCAGATTTACTGTATCACTAATAATTATGATGCTGAAGAGTATGTGCAACATACTCTAGCGAGATAAAAAGCTCATAAAAACCTTGTTATTGAAAAGCACTGTTTCTGGTCATAACATTACAACAAAATTTCACTCTGAAAAAATTTGGAGAAACACCTTGATACATCAACTCCACCACTTAGAAATGCACTCAGATAAGTACATTTTATCCTCTCAAACCTCACTGTATGCAACACTGCTGAAAAAAAATAGTAAGAGACCTTCATTATGCAAATAACAAAAAACAAGGTGAAACACATCAGGTATCACAGAACCAGAGCTTTAGCAATTTTCAGATTCAAGTTTTGGTAGTGCTGTGTTGGTGCTTCGCATGCGAGTATGAAAACACCATTGATACATAGTTTACCTACCTTAGATTCAGAGCTCAGTCTTAGAAACTTCACTACGAACTGCAAATAATTGATGTACATAGATGGTTCAATTCAACCATTTGTCTACATTTTTACTGTATTATAATAATATCTACATTTTTCACATTTTCTGTTTCCACAGAAAATGACATATATTAGTGTTTAACCCTTCCATCAACTATAACGAGCTGCATGTTTGCCTCACTCAAAACTATTCAGTTAAATTGTGACTACACACCCACTGCTGAACAAGCCACATGTGTAAGAATCAGGAGTGTATTCCAAGAGGAGAGAAAATCTGCTAGTAAAAGGCGTGGTATTTCAGACTACCTGAAACAATGGAGAAGCTAAACTGGGAAAAGTATGGCAAAGAGAAGTCAATTAGCTAAGTGCAAACCGGACTAATGAAGTACAATGTCTCATGTGATACAACAGTGAGCCCTTACTGAACTTAATGTCTTTAAATTACTTTCTTCCTGAAAACATCCACATCATGTATTTTTCCTAATATTTCTATAAAAATGCAGAAGATGAAGAGGACCACTATTTTTAGCAAGTGCTAAAAGCTGACACCCTATTTGAAGCTTCATTCTTCTGCGAACATGGTCAGCACAAAGCATACTATGGGGGAAAAAACTATAATTATTATTAGACTCAAGCAATATAATACAGAATTTATCAGTCTGAAAGTGCTGTAAAAATTAAACAAATAGTCACCTTAAAATATGTGTACTTTCCAAAATCTTTTGTTATTGACAAAAACCTCCACAAAAACATGAACCTAACAACCTCAGATAAGACCAAGGGTTTATAAAGCCATACCATAGCACTAATATCAGAAACAGTTTATGAAAAAATCTTCCAGGTTCTTTACAATCTAAGTGTGTTGACAGTGTCCCTTTAAGACCTGAATGTGAGATACTGTGATCAGCTAATACAGCTGTACACTTGGTAACTCAATCTTCATGAGCGACTGAGTCAGTATTTATTTACTGAAAAAGTAATATGATAAATACTCATATTAAAAATCCAAACATGAATGTTGCAAGAAAATACGAAGCAGAAGATTTTCCTCAATTTCAGAATGACCGTTCAGCCATCACTCTTGTTCAGCATATCAGTTGATGGAGAACTCTGGTCTACTTTGAGAGAAATCAAGTATAGTGAGTCGCACTGCCATTTAAACACACAGTTCATACTCAGCAGGGGGACAAGACATCGTGCTGTTGGATGACATAACCAGACAATCCCACCAAGCTTGTGTAATGTCTTGTAATTTGTACGTATAATAAAAATCTGTTTTACAATTCATACATGTGAAACAAAAATGGATCTTAGCAAACATCTTAGGAGCTTGTCATACACCAAAAAACCCAAGCGTGATAGTCAAAAGATGTTAAGCCAGAGAAAGTTTTCAGATAAAATCTTAAAAGTTTAGATTTATTACTTCACGTAATACCACACCTAAGATCATCTAAATGCTGCATTTTTGGAAAATTATCTTCTCTTCCCACTCTAAGATAATCATTCTTCAAACATCTGCCTGCTATATTTTAGTTAAATAAACTACTCAAATATTTTATGTTCTTAATATTTGTAACTGCTTTTAAAAAAGTGAATCAGGACTTTATGTTCTGAGTGAAAACCATTCCAAATGCAAGTGAGCATCCTGATCACTTTTATTATCCTGAATTTGTAAGTTTCTCATACCACATACATTTAAATACCCATTTAACTTGAGTAAATTTTAGGTAGTAAACATAAACAACAGGAAGTTGACAGGATAACATGACATAGTGCTCAAAGGCCAATGTGAAGCTAAGGAAAGTTAACTGCCCTGGATCTCATCCCTTGCCAGTGCTGAAAGAACAGTTAACTGCTCCCCAATTTGATCTGATTTATGAAAAACTGCTACTTTGATAAGTAAAGCCAAAATTGGAACCTGTGACTTCAGCAGCAGATGACCTGGCTCTTGCAATATATTCATCTATTTTTGCAGACACTAAAAAGAGTTAGAATTTCTATTTCATCACTTGACAGCACACATGAACACCTCTTCAACAGTCAAGTCCACATGTGGAACAGAGCAAAAAACATGCATAAGCAAGGGTGGGTTGAAGCCCAGATAGAGACTTGTAACCGAAACAGGTCAGTCATTGCCTCATAGACAAAAGAGCAGCTACTTGCACTAGTGAACACTACTAGTGAGTCAAAACAGTCATGACAGCTCAACTGCCCACTTGATTGAGTAGTTGAGCACAGTTGGTTCACTCAGAACAAATTATTGGATGCAGGTTCAATTAGAATAAGCATCAGTAGCAATGGGAAAGAGCAAGTATTTCTTGTGTGTGCCTACAGTGGAAAGTGTTCAAAAAAGCTTTGTACAACTCATGTAACTGAACAAAAACATCAGAAAATGGGAAAGATTAGCACACAGATGTATAAGATGACAGCAGATGGCAGTAGAAAAAAAATAACCATGTGCAGAACTAGTTGGGGTTCTGGTTTTTTGGGTTTTGTCTGGTTGGGGGGGGGGCTTTTTTTATTAAGTTTCATCACTAAACTGGCATTTTAGAAATGTTTAGGCTCACTTGATCACCTAGTGGCAAAGCCACATAATGCAACATGAGAGAAATTTCCTTCCCAAACAAACATGGCATGTTATCACACAGACTCTGCTCAGACTGGAAAATGGAGGGGGAGAAAGGGGACTTATTTTCACAACCACATTCCCATGTTAAGTAGTGAGTAATCCTCGGATAGTAGAGGGAGCATACACGTGAACAACAAATGAAAAGAGGATATTTGAGTATGTCCCATGTGAAAAATACACTATATACTTTGCCCAATACTTTACACAAAACAAATCCAGGGTTTGATCCAGTGCCAGAAAGAACTAGGTATGCTTCCTCAAGCACGTGTTTAACCTAGAGTTACTGTCATTTAGCAAACTCATACTACTGAGCAATAGAATGCTGGCCCACCAAAGATGTCCTGCTTTAAAGGAATAGCAGCAATATAGACATTCGAAATGCAGGGCTTCTTAAGGCTCTGATACAACAGACAGGCCTATAAAAATACTGGTATGCAGAGAAGTGTTGTAGTAAACTCATTGGGAAAAAAAAAGGTTTTGAAAAAGTTGTGCTCCATTCAAGTACTTTTGGACATGCAGTGGTGTTAGAAAAACAGCTAATCTCCCAAACTGTACTCAATTGATTATACAGCACTGTATAGACAAAGCAGTTTTCAGGACCCCACCAGGCTCACCAGCTAAGGTTCTGAAACATAGACTTGATACAAAAAAAAAAAGACAAAGTTTAACTGAGAAAGTCAACTTGGAGGCTACATCAAAGTTTAAAAACTGAGGAATAACTGAAGTTAAAAAAAAAAAAAAAAAGGAAAAAGTTGGGTGTGAAACTGCAGTCAGCACCTGCAATTCTTTAACCTATTTGAGCTCTGCTTACTTTTGAAGAAGCTCCCATACTGAGTATTTCATGAAGATGCACTTTGGACAACAAGCTAATTGTCACGTCTGTGAAGTTCGTGGTTTACAATTTTTCTGCCTATTAATAGTCAACCTACCTGCCCATAGTTGTCTATGCCAGTTACTAATCTATTTAAATTTAATAAATCAAAAGCTGTCCTTAGAGACTGGCCAAGAGTCGTCAGTCCTTCAGCCTGAAGGTTTTTCAGCTCATTCATAAACGTTGCATGGTTTTCCTTCCAGCCAGCCTGAAAAGAGAAATGTGAGAAGACTTATTCTCCAGATATGAGCTTTGTGTTCCTATTAGGCTACAGAGTGCCTTCCGTGCCACATGTAGCTCACTACAAATGCTGACAAAACATCTCAGAAGTTACTATTTAGTGTCACTCCATAAAGCCTGAAAACACATAGTTCTCTTAAAGCTTAGAGCTCCTCATAGATCGAATGAAGATTTTTTTTTTTTTTTAATTTCTTCCGCGGGACAGATTTCTGTGAAGTCACCGATGCACAAACCTTGCAGCTACAGACACCACAGCCTGTTCTAGATGGAAGCCGCCTGCACTGCGAAGCGACCTCCAACAGGTTCACCGCCGTGTGTCACGCGGACCCACCGCCCCTTCCTCCGCGGTACGTGCCCCTCGGCCCCTCCCCGCCCCGGCGGGCCGAGGGAAGTCCCGTCCCCTTCCGAGTCCGGACTCTCCAGGCTGCAGTCACTCCTTTCCCCCGCTCGCCCCCTCCAAGCCCAACTCTCCTTGGAGTTGCTGTCACTTCTCCCAACTTGAATAAATATCCCCCACAGTTCATTGCTGCTCACACACGCCACACAGGGGAAAAAAATGTCGGCCATGTTGATGTCAGCGCTGCCGCCGCCGCCGCCGGAGCCCGTGTGTGCCGAGCTCCCCCGGACCGCCGCCAGCGCGGGCGAGGCGGGCGGGGGGGCGGCGGCCGGCAGCGGCCCGCGGCGGCGCGGAGGGGCCGGAAGGAGGCCGTGGGGGAGCGGCGGGAAGGGGGAGGGTGCGGGGGTTAGCGGAGGTTACCTTGATAGCGTAGGGAGGCTCCTCGAAAGTGACCAGCATGTACCTGTCTCCCCTGCTGGCCGGGTCCCGGGCTCGGAGCTGCGGCGCAGGGGACAAAGCAGAGGGTGAGCCGAGAGGAGGAGGCGGCGGCGCCGCCGGAGCCCCCGGCTCGGCTCGGCACGGCCCTGCCCTCCCTGCCCGCACACACTCGCACCCCCTCCCTCTCTCTCTCCCGCCCTCGCCCCGCGCCCCCGGCCCAGGCAGCCCCCCGCGCCCTGCCTCCCCCTCCCCTCCCCGCGCAGCCACTCTCGCTCTCCTCCTCTCGCAAGGCAGAGCCGGTACCTTCATGAAAGTCTCTACAGCGCCTTTGGCTATGTCCAGATAGGTGGTGCCCAGATGGGTGCGCTGGTTCATGGAGGCGGACGTGTCTATCAGGAAGAGTAAGATGGGCATAGTGCGGAGGGGCCGGCGGCCGGGCGGCTACATGGACAGCGGGCGGGGGGCTGAGGGGAGAACCGCGGGGTGGGAGAAGGAGGAGGGGGGGGGGGGAAAGAAAAGAAGACGGCGGGGGACGGGAGAGGAGTAAGTGGCTGTGAGTGCTCTGCACGGGGAAGGGCGCCTCCCCGGTGCCCCTCTGCCGAGGCGGGGGGGCAGGGGGGCAGCCCTGCCTGCCCTGCCCTCCTTTGTGTGAGGGGCCTGCTCAGCCCAACACAGGCTGGTTTGTGAGGGAGAGGCGGATAGGGCTGCGCTGCTGCTAACCTTCCCCCCCACCACCTTCCTCTACCGCCGCCCGCCCTCCCCTCCCCCTGTTGATGTTACTCAGAAGTTTCAGGCGGAGCAGCCGCAGCCCCACCACCCCAGCACTTTCTCTCTCTGACTGAGGCGCTTCCTCGCTCGCCGCCTGCTTTTAAGGCAGCCTGGGCAGGTCGGGCCCCGCCTCTGAAGGACACGTCCCCGCCCCACGTGACCGCCTCGCAGCCCCGCTATAGGCCTCCCCGTAACCGCCTCATTAGCATATTCAAATCACCCGGGGAGGGCGGAGCGGGTGGCTGGAGGGAGAGGGCGGTGGTGGAGCGTGGCCGCCGCGCAGGCGCAGTGGCGAGAGGTGGCGGGGGGACCCGGAGGAGGGCGGGGGCGCCGCTTCTCGGATGAACGTTCTGGGGGCAGAAGCCATGGGGAGGGGCTGAGGGGGAGCGCTGCAGCGCAGGCGGGAGGGTCCTCCCGCCGCCCTCGCTGAGCTATCTCGAGGGCTGTGGGCTGACGCCTCCCGCGGGGGTAGCGCCGTGCCGGGCCCGCCTGCTTTGGGGCGCGGCGGCGGGCGGGAGCCAGCCAGCCAGCCAGCCAGCCGGTCGGGGAGGGTGGCGGGGGAGGCCCTGGGGGAGCGGGGGCCGCCGGAGGCTCCCCCGGGGCGATGACGCCGGCGCTGGCGGTTTGTCCCCGCCAGGAGCGGGCCGTGAGTCACGGGGCGAGGGCGCGGGCGCTGCCCAGCGCCCCTTCCGGCGGGCGCCGCCGCTCTGCCTGGCGCTGCGGGAAGGTGCCCGGGCCCCACCTGCCCCGGCGGGTCCTTCCACCTCACCCGGGGGAAGGGAACCCTTTTTTTTTGGGGGGGGGGGGGGGGCTGTACAGCGCTGGGGTGACAGCACTGCCCCTTCGGCCCGGGGACGGCTAGGGGAGCCAGGTCAGCCTGAACCTGGTGCTGGGCAGCGGGGGGCTCGCTGGGCCAGGGGACTCGGGCTCCGGGCAGGCGGTGCCCGTCGCCCGTCAGAGCCACTGGGTTTCGGATGTGGAGAACAGTGCTCCGTAACCATTTTGATGGTGGATTCCCAGAAACGTGGTTTGGCCTTTCACTCGGTGCTTAGGAAAAAAGAAAAAAGGAAGCGGGGTGGGGGGGGGGAGAAAAAGAAAAAAAGAAACGAAAAGAAATGAATTGGCTAGCCCTAGCTGTGACCTTTTCCCGTACATACAAGCAGAGATTAACACTAATGTGTCTTCGATCTATGCCAAGGCACTCCAAGTTTACTTCCTATAAATCACATAATTGTGGAGTGTTTCCAAGCAATTAATGACGAAGATCTCTGTTCTCAGTTGTTGTTTGGTGGTTTGTTTTGTTAGTTTTTTTTGTTTTGTCCCAGCAATTCAGTCTCTGCAGTTTCTGCTCTCATAGACCTGAACAGTAACTCCAGAGCCATTTCTTAGCATAATCTGTTCAGGAGATTGCTCTGCTTCCTATCTGCCTGATATTTTTTTCCCTGATGCAGCTGATGTGCTCCCACAGCCACATCTCTAGAAGGTATAAAGCCACTGTGCTCCTTTCTTCTCTCAAGGTAAAATCGGCAGTGTCCTGGTTTGGTTCATCTTGCTCTTCCAGGCAAGATTTCTGTCTTGCTAGGCAAGAGCTGGTTTTGGCTTTTTTTTTTAAGACTAATGAAATATTAGAATTCCATTTCTAGGAAGAGAGAGCGATGGAGTCATATTTCCATTACAGATTGGCATGCATTCTTATGCCTGCGAGCAGCTTATTTTGGTGTGACCTGTGCCATCCATCCTCAGGCACTGGGGTGAAGTCCAGGATGCTTCCTTTCAGCCCCGTTCACCAGTCAAGGCCGCTAAGGAATCTTCAATCTGAAGGACCCTGTGAGAGCTGGGAAGGAATCTTTGGAGTCGGTGCAGACCAAAATACTGTGACTGGGATTCTTTAAAAGTAACAGCTTTTACTATGAGTATTTCTCAGTGTGGGTCCTGCTGGTGGGGATAAGTGGCCAAGCTCTTGCGCAACCCATGGCTCTTGCGCTGCTTGTACCTTCCAAGCAGTTTGATGTTAGAGCTCCAGCAGTGGTACTGTGTCTCGTTACGGGCAGCAAGGCTGTCCTGATCCAGGTTCTGCTGGTTAATCTGACCCCCTGCTGTCAGAGGAAGCAAACCAGCAGGTGCTGCAGAGGCCACATTGTCAGGTTGCTCTGGAATCCAGCTGCATACCAGTCCCCGTTACACAGTAAAACCATTGGAGAGACTTGATTCACAGTTGTTTTCTCTCTACAGAGGTGTTTTAGGACACCCTTCTTCCCCACAGAAGGTTGCTGGTATGTTCTGCAGCTCCTGGGGCTGGCAGTACTGGTTGCTGCTAGAGTAGTAATTGTCTCCCTAAGGTGGTGGGATTCAAGTTACTAAGTAAAGGCTGCAGTGCTGCTTTAACAAATCATACCTTGGGAATACTAACTTCATATGGGAGTAATGTTGAGTGAGTGTATGATGTGAGCTTCTAATTGGCTTCCTTTTAAATCTTGGAGATAGATACACTCTTCAGACATGCCACTTTCTCTCCTATTTGTATGTTGCTGATGTTTCATTGATGGTCCTAATAAAAACAGCTTCACTTTTACGTGTCAAGCATCACGCATCTTCTTGGAGAGGATCCTAAAAATGAAAAACTTCTGGAATGGTTCCTTCTTAAAATTGCAGGAAAAAATGCATTTTAGAGTCCCTGCTATACCAGGAAAATGTCATGGAAGCCTGGGCCATGGAGACTCTGCATAAATCCTGGAGGGTCATTTGGAATTTCCAAGTTTTGCTGCCAGTAAGTGAAGAGAGAGGGGAGAAAAAAAAAGTTAACTCTTAGTGGTAGAATCAGTCATCAACCAGCATGAATTCTGAATCAGCCTTGAAAATTGAAAGCTGCAGGCACACTGTAATTTTCTTACCAAAACAAGAGGGAGGTGGGACCAAAGCATCTGAGCCTACTCTGCCCTTAACACCCTCATCCCCAGTGATTATTACTGATAGAAGAATCTCATAAATAAAACTTACGCACGGTTCCAATGGGATTTATAGAAACAAAGCCACTTTACTGTACTTTTCTGTATGTACTTGCTTTTTGCTGTTACATTTGAAGCTGTTTGGAACATTCGGTTCTTCCTGCTCCTATGCATCTTAGATCCATGTTAGGTTCCCTATAGGGCAGAATCAAGGCTGGGTGGGTGTTGTCTGTGGCAGGCATTAATACCTTTCTTCTGGGAGTGGGCCAATTTGTTTAATACTGAGAAAGATTCTTTCAAAGATAATCAGTCTGAGCCTTAAGTGTGTATCAGCCTCTTGATGTGAGAGTCATAATGGCTAGTGCTGCCATCAGAGTCACATTTATAAATCTGTACGAGAGATTTGCTGCAAAGGAACAAAACCCAGTGATATTAGTGCCTATGCTCATTACTGGTAGAGCTGACACAGCTGAGCAGGGGGAGAGCTTGAGGCTGCCACTAAAGGCAGATGCATCTTCCTTTGGTTTCAGCTTTTTTGCATAATGGGCAAAGTTATACCCCATGCATAGTCTAAATCACAAGATGGTTCGGGTTGGAAGGGACCTTAAAGATCATCTCGTTCCAACCCTGCTGCCATGGGCAGGGACACCTTCCACCAGACCAGGTTGCTCAAAGCCCCATCCAGCCTGGCCTTGAACACTCCCAGGGATGGGGCATCAACAGCTTCTCTGGGCAGCCTGTTCCAGTGCCTCTCCATTCTCATGGTGAAGAATTTCTTCCTTATATTTAATTTAAATCCACCCTCTTTCAGTTTAAAGCCATTACCCCTTGTCCTATCACTACGTGCCCTTGTAAAAAGTCCCTCTCCAGCTTTCTTGTAGACCCTCTTTAGGTACTGGAATGCTGCTATCAGGTCTCACGAGAGCCTTCTCCAGGCTGTGCAATCCCTGTTGATTATTACAGATAGAAGAATCCCACAAATGAGTCAGTTCTACCTTTTCTCCTAAATCTAGAATGATTTCAGCATGGTTCTGTCTGAAGGAATACTCTTGCTGTTCTGATGATGCAAAAGATTCCAGCTACTTTCATACAGTTCATACAGTCTGTTATTTGTCATGCACCCGTAAAATAGCATGAATGTATATGCATGCCTAAGAATACTCATTTTCTGATCTTCAGAACGGGCACTGTCCATTTGGGGACAAATAAGATGGTATTAACAATATAAATTTTGCTTTAAATTTGAATGCTAAGTCAATAAATCAGAACTCAAACATAACTATGAAAATATACCTAAAAACATCATAAGAAAAAAATGAAGAATGCATTTTTCACATCATTTGCTTTTACTGTGTTTTTTCCTTAAACAGCTGCTTCTCCCCATCGATATTTGAGAGATTTTTGTTCTATTATCTCATAGTGTTAGCCTTATTTGGTCCTAAACTGCAGGCTCGAATGGAAGATGTTATGCTAAAGACCTTCAGGCAGGTCTGAGAACTAAAATTGACAGTCTAACTTTTTTTTGAGTAGGCTTTCTCTTTCTCAGTACAGAATTGTTTCAGAAAGAATATGTCAAGATCTTGTTCAGTCCAGGTTTTATTGACACAGGTAAATTTTTCAGAGCTTCCTTTAGAATACAATTCTGTAGCCTTGTAGGTTGTCAGCATTAAGCTTTTTTTCCCATTTGAAAGTCTTATACTTTCCATTGCCTAATTTTATGTTACTGCTTATCATTAAAATATATATCTTTATACAGCATTCTGAGTTTCAATTTATTATATTTTAATACTTGTGTCCTTTTCATTTTAGTCTTTCTTTAGCGAAGTTATGTGTATTCAACTTACTTGCTTTTTTTAATAAATAAAATTTTATTTTTCACTTGTCTTGCATACACAGCAGCTCATATTGTTGGTTTTTTGGTTGTTTTTACTAGTTTCAATTCATTGGGTTTTGACCCTACTTTTTTTTCCTCTTCCTGAAATTGTCACCAAATTGAAACAAATTTAATCTTATAATTCAGGTAAACATATAAAACTCATCCTAGAGTGAGTAATTACTGAGAATGCTGGGATCGGATAAGATGTAACCCCCAAAATTTTTCAGAAAAGTGACATTAAGATAACTGGATCTCAGGTTTTCGTGTATATTCTATGACTTGGACTGAGGAGGCCTATTTTTCTAAAATTTGCAGAGGCAGCTGCCTGCCTTTGAAACTGTCTAGCACCTTTTAGAAGTCTGTACTTTGCCTCCCCAGCACCAGAACACGGTGAAACTACATCCCTTTGCAGAATGATGACCTCTAAAAGAAGTTGCATTCTGGCTTCTCTTGGCCCATCTTCAAAGACAGCCTCCTTTCCATTGTCTGTCCGTTGGGAAACCCAGAGGATCGCCTTTGAAGCTTCCTAGGGATTTTTGTATTCCCCACCACCCCTCCAGTCATCCAAATCCTTTGCTGTTTCCTGACTTGGGAACTGGAACCACAGTGAACAGCAGCGTACCAGCCAGGGGAAGAATAGTTAACGTGGAAATGCAAGAAAATGGGTATTACAGGAGTTTGATATAGTTTGTTTTCTAACTGTACAGACTGAATGTGGGTACTGGGAGACTAGGTTCCTGAATATTCATGAAATAGTTAGGTTCTTCCAAAGAAAGTTATGGTGGAAGTACACAATAAAATTTATTTTCAGAGGAAAAACTAATCTCTTTGAGGACCATCTGTGCAGTAACAGCAAAAGTCAGCCAAATAACGATGGAGAAGTTGCAAGGCACCCGAATAGATGATAAGGAGGCTTTTGTCATTAAAATCAAACTGCATGTTTGATACATGCCTTTCCTTTAGAATTGCTGGCCTTAGAATGAAAGGTCTTCTAGGCTATGAGTTGTCTTCATATGTATTTAACAGTCATAGAATCATAGAATAGTTTGGGTTGGAAGGGACCTTCAAAGCTCATCTAGTCCAACGCCCCCTGCAATGAGCAGAGACGTCTTCAACTAGATCAGGTTGCTCAGAGCCCCGTCCAGCCCGGCCTGGAATGTTTCCAGAGATGGGGCATCTACCACCTCTCTGGGTAACCTACGTCAGCGTTCAACAGAGCGGGACCTCTCCTGTTTGGTGCCATGGGTGAATATTAAATCTAACATGGAGAAAGTTGCTAAAAACAAACATTTCAAAATTACCATTGTAATAAAGTAGTATGTATGAGAATTCAAATAGATGCACAGTTTTTATCTATCCTTCCTGACATGTTGCATTGCTCCTTTCACTTAAGGTAGTATTCCGGTCAAGAAAAAAAACCCGGTCTCAGCTCCAGGTCTTTAAATTTATTCAGTCTCTTGGGTATCTCAGCTTGCGTGTCAAGACCCAAAGAGAACAGAAAACACCCTCTAGCATACAAAAGCTAAGACATTTTACCTGTCTTTTTTTGTTTACTTTCTTCCTTTCTTCTGGAACTTATTTTCCATCCTTGAGATGCTGGTAGCAGCAGCAGTCTGCTTGATTCCTGACAACATCAGAGTGCCCAGGGAAATACTGGTACAGACTTCACAGCTTCCCTCCATCCCCCCGGGCCGTGAAGACAGGAGTCGTCTTTAGTGTTCGCTAAAACAACAGGTCTGAGGAGACCTTTGCTTATTATGCCAAGGAAAAAAAATAATCCTCTCTTGTCAGGATAGCCAGAGATAATATTTATATCTATCAGATAGTTTGAGAGAGGTCATATGTAGCAGTCCACCCTGGTTTTGTTTAGCTTTCTCTTGTAGCCCTGTTTAAAAGCTCCTGCATGTGTGGTAAGGGGTTAATGCAGCCCTCCACACAAATACCTGTAACGCACAATGTTGCCATGCAGGCTCTGGTCAGGATGACAGGAACAGAACTAGGATATTCTTCCCCTCCAACACCACTTTTACACAACCTTTCAGATGGCTGTTACATCTTTCCCAGGGAAGCTTTCCTGGGGTGTCAGTGCCCTGCTGACCTGAGCGATCCCTGTCACCGTTCCAGTGATTGCTTTTGTTCATTCCTCCAAGCATTCCTTCTTGTCTACACTACCAAGTTTCAGTAGCCCCGGAAATCATATCCTTCCCGAAATGCTGCACCCTCCCGCACATTTCATAGCATAGCAACGTCACGCCATTACCATGGATCCCAGACAGAGGCGTGCAGAATTTATCTAACTAATCAAGCAGCTGAGGGACACCAACTCTAGCTTGGAGTATAAAGCAGTTACAGCTAAAAGATAGTCTACAAGCACTTCCCAGAGAGGCAAAACAATGAGGTATATTTTTCTTCTTTTCTTCTTCTTTAGTGGCTAATGTAATGGGCATAGTCTTGGTAAACAAGAGGACGGAATTATTCATTCATCCCTAAATTGCTTCCCACTGAGGTATCACACCTGCTTGTGCTATTTGAGAGCTGGGAGCTCTTTCTTTAAAATATTGCCATGCTGTATAAGTTTATTATCCAGCTTTTACTCTAAATGTGATTATTGTACACTGCCAACTTTTGCCCAAAGTCAAAATACACTCTGAAAAAAAGATGCACATGGTCGCTCTTTGCAAAGCAGCTGGCGTGCCTGGTGTCAAATGGAATATAGACCTGTTGGTTTGTCTTTTACCACTTGCCAGTTAATGAAAACTTATCAACTCTCAACTAGTAGCTAATTGGAAATATCTACAAAAGCCATCTATAAAGCACAGACGTAGGTCTTGTAGAATAAAACATAAAGCCTCTTTCATCCAGGGAAGAAACCTGTTCATCTGTATTCCATGACTTTGAGCACCTCTGGCAAGGGTTTTGGAACTGTTTGCCGAGCATGTTACTCAAAAGATAGAATTAAAATGAAGTGAGAGAGTTTGTGGTTTTTTTCTACTTTCATGCACACATTGAAGCCCTGAAATAAGGCCTATTTGATAGAGAAAACTTGCCACTGTGGGCAAATCTATCTTGCACCAACTTGCAGAAAAATACTGTTTTGTTTTAGAAATATTTCAAATGGGAAGGACACTTAAAACATGGCTTTGAAAAGCACAAAAGTATAATTCTTACCAAGTTGAGCTTACAAAAACACTTCTCATTAGGGAAATTTTAGAACTGCCTTGAGACCAGCTTATAATGAACCTTGAATTCCAAGTGTAAACTTTTTTCCTAAGAACAGTCTTCAGCAAGCACCACTGTTTTGGTCAGTGATGAGTTCTTTTGTTGTTGGAGATGGCTTTCAATTTCATGATGTTGCAATCAGAAAGGCTTGAATATTTCGGGAGCGGTTCTAATATTTTCCTGTTGGTGAGCCATTTTTAAGGCAATATACAGTTTATGGTTATTTTCCAAACAGGGGTTCAAAATAAAAAGTCCAAGAAAGCCCATCCCATAATTCAGGCTGACACTAAGTGTACACTTCTCCAGGTTTGGCAGAGTGTGTTGTGGACACTGGTTGCGTGATGAATGTAACATTTTCTCTGAGATTCTCCTGCTCCTTCCCTCCTTGAAGGTATTTCTATTTTCTCTTATTTCTGTTTTCCTAGGGCCTTGACACTTATATGCATTCATGTTGGCTGGTTTATGTGAGTTGTGAATACACAGCTAACAGAGATTTACATAACTGGGGTCTTGAAGGAAGATGAAACTTAACAATGCAAATGAGACAAAAAATCAGGCTTTTACCAATTATATCCATTCCATTTACTTTCAAAGTATTGCAGCAGGCATTTTGTATTTTATTTTCCTTGATCAATCTTATTTTTCTTCATGTCTTCCATTTCAGGTCCTCTTTATCTTATATTTTCCTTCAGAAAAAGTTGCAATATGTTTTTCTTGACATTTCTACTTAGATATTTAGTATGGCTTGTCTCAGCTGGGTGAGGGAAAATAGCCAGAACTATGCATTGCCCTGACAAGTGTTTTCACTCTCTGTGTTTTCAATGATTGGTTGTGCTGTGTGCTTTACTTCTGCAGCAGCTAATAAGTAACTCCTGATTCCAGAGTAACTCCTGATTCCAAAGGTTGACAGATGTCACTTGAGCTCTCATTTCAGAGGTGACAGCCCTTTAACCCAATTATAGTCTAGTGCCACATAATTGGACGCACTTGTGATCCTCTACCAACCAGCTACTACAGTTCATTTATGGGTAATCGGACAGTGTTCCTTTTTCAAGAGGAATTAGGGTTTGTTGTGCCTTGTTTGGAATGCTCCAGCCTGTTTCCACCACAGCGCTAATTTTTCCATTGCTGCATCCGCTCCTTGTTTCCTAATTCCCTTTTCTATAGTGAAATTTATTACTTGTATGTTAACATGTTTTACAGTAGTCTTCACTGAGACATTTGGAGTTTTTATTTTTATCTAGTTAATGGGACACTTTTGTCACAGTGTCCCTCTAATTAATATGGCAAATTTTGCTATCATGTCAGTTACTTTGTGGAATATGTAATTGTGACCATCGTCTATATCTGTTCCGTATCACACTGGTAGCAATCCAGCAAACCACTGCCACTAGCACCAAACTTCCCTGTAATTCTGAAATCATAGTGAATTCGTCCCCAGCTGGCAATAAAAAGGTCTTACACAGCTTTTTCTGTGCTTGAATTCTCTGTTTTCTGGATTGTGAAATGATCCTCTGCATAATTCAAGAACCGTTTCGTGATCTATGTTTAGCAGAATTTGTTACCCAACAGATGTCTGGACAGTTAATGACCTCTGTAAGTACAGCCCTGTGATTTCTTGCTACTGATGGTCCAAGAATTTTTAATCTCTTCTGCTACAAGTCAGCACTAGGGCAGCATGTCACCTCTTATTAAAAACCAAATGCATAAAATGTGTATAAATTTTATTTCAGAATTGTTATGCCTAGTCGGAAGTGGTATTTCTCCCTCATTCTCTTTTGAACCTTTTTGTTAGTGAATGTGTACATACATTGATGTGTATAGTTCTGTATTTTTCTGGCCAAAAAAAAAGGACCCCTGAAATTAATCAAAATATAATTTCAAAGAAAAAGTATTTCCATAAATGTAAGTCAGAACTGACACTGCCAGCCTTCAAGATGGGGAAAGGGTAGCTGTCTAGAAATGTCCATGGTAGGAAACCCTCTTTGACTGTCGTTTTTACATGTATGGCAAATATAGTCTTACAAGAGGATTTGGAGGCACTGGAGCCAGACCATTATTCCAGGCTAGTGATGTATTCACAGTATGACATCATACTGCAGCTGCATAACCATTCCCTCCTTCCTTCTCCCCATTCAGATCAGGCTCGAGCCCATCCCTACATAGGAAAGTTGTCCTACTTTCTCTTCTGGTTTTGTTTTTGGGGGGTTTTGTTTGTTTGTTTGATTGGTTGGTTTGTTTGTTTGTTTCTCTTATCTCTCCCACTTGGGAGAGGAAAACTATCAAGCAGAATTGTATCAAAGAGGAGGTAATAGAGTCCCTAACATCTGGCACTCCTCTGGCAGGGGAGGGGGTCAAGGAATCGGTTGCTGATTGATACAAGTCCAGTCAGACATCCCTATGGAAGAATTCCGCAAGCCAGATGCTGAAGTCCCTAGGACATAAATTTGCTTGAGAAGATGGCTCATACTTCACTGTGTGCCACTGTGAAGGAGAGAAACTGGGCTGCGGGCACACAAGTGCACCTGTATCAGTTGGGCTTCCAGCAGCTGCCTGGGACCACCACTACATAGTTCCTGAATGCCAAGAAGTTTGCTAGATGTCTTGTTGGTACCTGCTTCTAGACTGGAAGGGTCATTGTGGCTCAGCTGCTGGAGTGGAAGGTACCAAAACCCTGGAGAAAGATCCATCAGCTGGATCTACGCTGATAGGTTCAGAGGCCAATGCTCTGGCACTGCTACGCAGAGCTCTTACCTTTGAATTGTAAGCATGTTACCTGGCAGTTTTGGTACACAACACTTAGCAGCCTCTCAGGTGGTACCTGGACACGGCTTGGAGGACAGCATGGAGCAGGGACCTTTTCCCCAAAGGCAGTTGTACATCATCACTCTTTCCTGGGGGCAGAAGAAAATGTAGTGTTGTGATGTGAGCTGGGACAATTTTTGGCCTCAGAACCCAAAGAACAATCTCTGGTCTGTTTTAGGAGCTAATAGGGTTGGACCTATAGTGGAGCAGGTGCCAGAGTTTCTTGCTACAATTTTGGCCTTGGGCTCTCTAGCTTTAGGGAAAGGCTTCTTTTTTAGTTCGGTTTTGTGGGGGGGGGGTTTTGTTATTGGTTTTGAGTTGGTTTGTTTTGGTTTTGGTTTTTTTGTTGTTTGTTTTGTGTGTGTGTTTTGGGGGCTTTCTGTTTTGTTTTGTTTTTTAAATGTGTTGAAGTATGTGCATACATGCATATCTACCCATGTGGATTTTCAGGTGGAGAAAACTATTTTCAACACTCATTCATTACAATTTGAGGGTCTTTACATATTCTTAATTACTACCTGTCCCTTCTCCAATGTCTTCTCACTTGAACAGTTTGGGAGCACTAATAAAGCCAGTTCTTACAGTGTTTGTTGTTGTGGTTCAGTGAAAAATAACTATTGCCCTAGTTCCTTCCTACTATTTGGAACTGATCTAACACACCAGAGAAGTTCTTTTGACTTCAAGAGCAACGCTTTGCCTCATATGGAGCGTTTTGAGCACCTTAATTTTTGACACTGATACCTGTTTTAGAACCTCTGAAAATTTTCCTGGGCTCATATTAAGCATACAATACAGAGGCAATTCTGGGACCAATTAGCCTGAGTATCAGGGGCTAATCAAAACTAATGGGAATGTCAGACTTTTTTTTTTTTTTTTTTTTTTTTTAAGTCAGTACCAGGTGGGCTGACTAAGGAGTTTTCTTTGTTTTCCCATTTGGAGTTTCCTCATCCACTTTCAGAGGTAGAATATGTACATTCACCAGTTTCTCAGTCTTCACAGAGGTATTTCTACTATCTTGTCAGATGATGTTTTTACACAAGGAGGTCACCAAGTTACAGATGAGGACATGACTGAGTGACTGGTTTTCCCCTGCAAACACATGCGGCCTCTCGTCTCTAGAGCATTTACTGTTTTACAGATAAAGAGTATTTCTTCCACTTTTATGGATTTTCTTATTTGATGGCTGTCCTGGAATGGGCCAGTGCTTCCACACATATTCTTGTGCCAAAGGATGTCTCCCCAAAGCAGGTAAACCTGACTTAAGTACGGTTCTCTCTTCAAAATCAAAGGGCACTCTGTAGATTTTGACTATAGACATATGGGCCTACTACTGTGCAAGATGTTCAAAGCAATCAGACATTCTGGCTGTAATCTATCTAGAATAAAAATTATGCTTATCAGGAATGGCCACGAGGTAATTGGGGAACCAAATGCTCCACAACACCATCTGCGATAGTGCCCATCTGAATGTGGTATCACTGGGATGTATAGATGTGCTCACAGGCTGAGGAACCCCCTCCTGCAGCGATGGCCAGAAATGCTGACTTACCTGCTAAAGTGAAGGTGACTCATAGCATTTGGACAGAATAAGATATTAAAAAGTTGGATTAGACAATCTGGGATTCTTTTTTAGCTCCTCAGACAGCTCTATGGTACTGAGTCATAAGTCCCTTTATACACTGAAACTTCTGCAATTTGCTTCTTGGGACATCTTTGCAGGAATTGTTTTCCACAGAAAGGATGAGTTGAGCCACCCTGCTTCAGGAACCACAAGCTTTTAAAGCAATCTTTTGTCACAGATGTGCTGGTTTGACTGAAAATGAGTTAATTTTCTTCATGCAGTTAGAAACCTTTATTTTTCATAGCTAGCACAGTCATTGTTTGGACTTATTTTGAGAACAAGAAGATAACACCCCAGGACAGAGTTAGTGTTTTTAATTGTTGTTGTCTGCCAAGGACATTCTGAGCACTCTGCCCACAGGTGTGAGGCAGCCAGGAAGGGGGGCACAGATGGGGCAGAGCTTGACTGACATCCAGACTGATCGATAAGAATATCCCATGCCATTAGTGTCATGCTTCATACCTAAGGAGAGTCAGGATCTTCCAGTTATGTTCGAGTTGGTTTGTAGAGATAGAGACCTGTTCAGGGGAGTTCTGCTTGGGAGTTTCTTTAGTTTGGCCTTTTGCCATCCTGCCATTTTCTCTCTTCTCTTTCTGGGATCGGCTGTTTGGGACCAGGTACTGCTTCCTGGGACTGACTGCTTGGTGTGGACGGAGTTCATAAGGAATTGGATTGAGTATCTTTTATTTTATACTCTATTTCCATTTTATATATAGTAGTAGTATATTAGTGTTATTTTATTAAAGTGTGTTTATCTCAATCCATGAGTTTCTCCCTTCCTTTTTGATTCTCTCCTCTATTTGGGGGTGGGGTGGGAGTGAGCGAGTAGCTATCATGGTTATATTGCTAGCTTGGGTTAAACCACAACATTAGGTTTGAAAAAAATTGGCAGCTTTAGTGAGGGACTACCTATTTTTTTTAAAGACTTTAAAGCTTATTTTGTACAATATGAAGCTTTCCATATAATTGCAGTAAAGGATAGTCTACAAAATGGCTTGACTTCAAGAAAACTGCCCAGCTCCAAAAACTTTCAATTGAAAAATACATATTAAAATGATGCAATAGCTGTGTTAGCAGTACCACTGTTAGGACCTTTTTGGCCACAAGTTGTATAAAGCTTTTTTTTTTTTTTTAATATTCCTTCATACCTGTGTCTAAGGTACTTTCAACATTTGCAAGCAAAAACCAGTGTTTAATAGTTTAATAATAGTTTTATTGGGTTTTTTTCTCTTGATATGCTCAGATCATAGAGTCACAGAATGCTTTGGGTTGGAAGTGGCCTTTAAAGATCATCTAGTTCCAACCCCTGCCATGGGCAGGGACACCTTCCACCAGACCAGGTTGCTCAAAGCCCCATCCAGCCTGGCCTTGAACACTCCCAGGGATGAGGCATCCACAGCTTCTCTGGGCAGCCTGTTCCCGTGTCTCACCACACTCCTCATAAAAAAAATTCTTATATTCAATCTAAACCTACCCCCTTTCAGTTTAAAACCATTGCCACTTGTCCTGTGACTACAGTCCTTGGTGAAAAGTCTCTCTTTGTCTTTCTTATAAGCCCATTTTAAGTACTGAAAGGCCGCAATAAGGTCTCACCAGAGCCTTCTCCAGGCTGAACAGCTCCAGCTCTCTCAGCCTGTCCTCACAGCAGAGCTGTTCCAGCCCTCTGACCATTTTCATGTCCCTCCTCTGGCCCCTCTCCAACAGGCCCACGTCTTTCCTGTACTGAGGGCCCCAGAGCTGGACACAGGACTCCAGCTGGGCTCTCACCAGAGCGGAGCAGAGGGGCAGAATCACCTCCCTCGGCCTGCTGCCCACGCTGCTTTTGACGCAGCCCAGGATAGAGTTGGCTCTCTAGGCCGCAGGCACACATTGCTGGCTCACATCCAATCTTTTATCCCCCAGTACCCCCAAGTCCTTCTCACAGGGCTGCTCTCAATCCCTTCATCCCCCAGCCTATATTGATACTGGAGTTGCCCCGATGCAGATGCAGGGCCTTGCACTTGACCTTGTTGACCCTCATGAGGTTTCAGATTGTTGAAAGCATTTTGTCAACCTAACAACATCCACTGTAGGTCCATGTGTAGTAAAGGCGAGAATAAAAAAATATCTAAAAGACAGAAGTTGTTGTAAGAAAATGTTCCTTGATATTCCCTGAACATGTTCATAATTGTACACTTCAGATGAAAGAAAAGGAAATACTTCAAAGCTTTTATATAGTTTGTGCCTTATGTAAGAGAAATTTATTTACCTTTCAAGCAGGTTACATAGGTGATTTTAATGCATTTTCCAAATAGAAAATGTATTTATTGACAATACTCCATGATTCTTCAATATGGCAGAGGGAAGGAAAACTTACGGGGGGGGGGGTGGAAAGGAGTTCTGAAGTCCTGAGGCCTAGAAAAATAAAAGAATAATGAGCTTAGAAGAATTAGTGGTCAGAAAGCTCCACCAAAAAGACAGCAAATTAAATTACAATTTTTTTTAACAGCAAGTTGGGAGCCCAAAATGTGAGTAACACTATAGCAGGATCAGTGAGGACAAAGGAAACAGCAGTAAGACTGTGTACAATGCCAGAACTGCTTATGGGGCAAAATGTATGAGCCAGGAGTTCTCATTTTCAGCCCACACACTGACACAGCATCACTTTTTTTGTGCTCACATGTTCACAGTCAGTTACAAAGCCAACAGCACTTGCATGGCAGCTAAAAATGAGTATGTTTCTTCTCAATAAGGTGCTACACAGTGATACTGCCATGCATATTTTTTAAAGCTAATCATTTCCTCCATAACTTTGACCTACAGCAGATTCAGGTTGTGTTTCTGATAGGTCCTCATTTTCTGCATGCCTGCATAAAACAAAACTAATGAAATATAGGAGAAAACTGTCATAATGAGCCTGTAGGGGTTATTAATAGAAATGTGATAGGCAGTACTATTCATTGTGTGACTGATAAATGCCTGGAGCAAAGTAAGAAGCAATGTCTGAATTTGAGGGTGCATTTTTATGGCAAGTTTTGTATTTTTAAGCAAGATGGACAAGCAAATTTTCCACAGAACATTTTGGTGCTCTGTGAAGTTTGCCCTTCTCTATAAAGAGCTCATCTATATTTGTTTCCCACATGCTTCCAAGAATGAGGTAGCATCTGAAATTAAAAATATTTTTCAGTAACTATCTTATGAAGGCTATCACTGCTGACAAAACAGGAGAAGGAGAGAATTTTAAGCACACATTTTTGCCGTCGCGTGCAAGTGCAAGTTTTGAAGAAATTGTAAATCCTATATACTGTCAAGCTGGAAAACGTTTAGTTTACAAACAGCCAGAGAAGAAAAGCATGGGAGAGAATAAAACACTGCCATATTCAATGGCTATTGAGAGGCCGCTCTACTTGTTGCCAAGTGGTTTTACCTTTTTTATGGGGTTATCTTTCGTGTAAATAAGTTCTCTGGTTTTGCATGGGTGATTGAGGAAGAGGCCTCAGAAGCTGAAATCTGGCTCGTTGTCAGCAGAGCAGTTTTAAATTTAAGCACTGAATCAGTCTAAGTGCAGTTTTGCTCCCACACTAGTTCCCCTCTTTGCAGAATGAGCGCAACTGGCATCAGATTACTTAATGGCTCAAAGGAGCACGTGTTGAATAGTTCGCGCCTAAGATTTCATCGCCATAAAATAGTTTTTCATTATTAAAGGCCTGTTCTTGTGATTATTATTATTACTCTTATTATTGTTGAGCACTTTATGAAAGGGCTGTTTTTCTTAGTATCTGCAAAGAGGCCAACCTGTTTATTAAACTGTCCTACTCAGGGGCCCTAGTGCTTGCCAGTTTTAGCTGAAAGGTCTGTGAGATGCCACCATGTTGCCAGATCGTGTAACGATCATAATTGTGCAGAAAAGTTACGATTACACCAAACCAGAATATATTGCCATGCTTTTTGGCCAAGATGTTTTTTCCCTCTTGTAAGAGAAAAACTTTGCAGACAGGAGCATCTAAACCGGGCTGGCAGAAGAGCTGGAGAGCCTCCAGCTCCCTCCTCACCTGTGGGTCGGGATTCTCTTCTGCTTGTCTGAACTGCCACACAAGACACGACTACCTACTTTTTAAACAAATTTAGTTCATAAAACTCAGAAGAATCTCACTCACCCTGATAAACCTAAATAAATAAATAAATAAATAAATAAATAAATAAAAGCAACCCCAAACTAACCAATTAACAAACAGAAGATGGAGCCAGAGAGCAGCTTTTAAGGCAAATTGCTAGAGAGGGTGGGGAATTCACTTTGCCCCAATTCCCAAGCTTCATTCATACCAGACTGCAGATGTGCAATTGGAGGAAGTCCCCTGAGCCTTTGGTGCGGTACGAGGGCACGGAAGGTGGTGGCTCCACTGTGCGCGAACACATCGGTTCCAACCAGCACTGCTCCTTTCCAGAGGTCAGGATCCTGTCGTCATCGTGCTCGGGAACACATCAGTGCTATTGCTCATAGGCAGGCAGCCTAATTCTGCTCCATCCAAGGAGTGAAAGTCAACCTACATCAAGAAAATAAAGGCCAAAACTAACAGAGGGAAGGATGCCTTGTTTACCCTGCTGTCATGCCAAAATGCAGGGTGAGAAAATGACGCTAAGCAACAGAGATGAGGTAATATTAATCCAATATAAAGTAAGCTTGTTTCTCACCCTGTGTTACTGAAGGATATGCTCTTCCAAGAAAGTTCAAATAATCCAAGCATACCACACTAGTAACCACACTTTCTACCCATTTGTAATTTATTTTAATAAGAAAAAGAACCTTTAAATGAAGTAGTCATATAAATCTCCTTCCATGTAATGTTTACGATTACCTGCAAAAAGCATGTACCAGAGCAGCAGCATATAATTCTTAACCCCACAATTTTTTTGAATGTAGAAAAAGAACTGAATAAGCTTTCCTTTCATGGCTTCAAATTCATTTACTAAGTCATCTTGCATTCAGTCCTAGCAATATTTTTAATCCATGAAATTTGACCTGAAAGCTAAGACAGAAAATGAAAAAAAAAGTGCTAAGAAGTACTTGTAAGATTTATTTTCTTGGCTTTTTTTTTCGATTATATGGGGAAACACTTTTCTACCCTAATTTTGCTTCTGTAGGTAGTCATTAAATTTAATGTCTACAGTGATTCTAACTTGAAGCATTTTTGCCCATTAGTTTTTGTCTTTATGGGAAAACTTTTTTAAAAGTTTTTGATTGAATTGTGTGTGACAACAGTAGATCTGGAAGAACACTCAGGTCTTGATGTTAATTTCAATGCCTTTTCCACCATTACAACAATATTCCTTTAGCCTGTTGGGTGCAATGCAGGAGGAAGCTCCATGTTCCTGCCTCACTTTGAAATCTTTCTATTTCTTCTCTGCTTCCCCTTCTCCTCTCCCCAGTCTTCCATGCATTACTTTTTCTCTTCGCTGTCATATCAAAACTGCTTTTGTGCACAGTAGTTTCCCAACCATATTCTCCCATCTAATAAGGCAGAGTAGAGCACTGACCTCAAGTTTGGACACCTGGTAAAGCAATGTACTACACCTCAGGACATCTTTCTATTATTCAAGAGCCTTCCTGGTCTTGCAGAGGAAGTCACCGTTACAGATAAGCTTTAAAACCTGTCCTTAAGATTTTTATCTTGACTGGCTGCTGGAGCCTCTCTTGCATTGTAGTTGCTTTTGTTTGTTTGTTTCCCAAAGGGTAACTTATTTCCTAAGATCAAAACTTTATATAAAACATATATTTGATTTCGGCATACTATTTTTTGGATTTGGTCCAAAATGCATGCTCCCCCTTCAGTGTTTTCCTCCAAACAGTGTCTTAAGCTTTGGAGGAATAGTGTTGGACCTGAAACTGTTTAAAGATATAGGAGAGACGAGGTTAATAGGGAAATGTAGCATGTCTCGATAGGCAACTGAAGAAAATCCAGCTAATTTGGGGGATATATAGGACCTCCTTCCAGCCCTGTGAACTACACCTTTGCCTATCAAGACACTCATTTTCTCCATTACCTGCTTCCTTAAGGAAGACTGTTTGGCAAAAGCAGGGTCTCCCAAGAGCTGGCAGTCTGTTCTCTCCAGCAGATTCTCAGCCCGTTTATCTGTCAGCAATGCACAGTGCCCAGTCTTGAATGCAAACAACTGCAAAGGCAGCAGACCTTGCCAGATTTCGCTTTTAAAAGACATTTTTACATACACATCCATTCTGAAAACTATCAAGTGTATCGGCATCCTGAAAGAATATCTCACTTGTCTCATTAAGTAGTGAGACAAGCATTTCTATCTGTAGGTCTAGCCTAAGACCACAGGATCATCCATAGCAGTAAGAGGATTGGTCTTTGTCTCTTTATAAGTAGTTCCCTTCTAGGAATTGTGAGAAAGAGATGTTATCTAGTGCAATCACACATCCTCTGGGAAAGAGCTTGAGACTGCAGATTCATTTCCTATAAGCCATTATACAGCTTTGGGGTGTTGCTGACCGGACCTTTCCATCCACAGTACACTTCTGAACCTCAAAAGCTTAGTCAAGTGAAGCTTGTATGTCTCGCTGTGGTCCTGCAAATACTGCTTGTTTGTTTAGCATAACACAGATTACTGAACATTGTGAAAGTTTACTTTCTGCCCCAAAGAATTTGCTATATCTTTCTTTTGTTGCCTCTATCTATTATACTACATAAGCAACATAAGTGCCAAGTGGGCCACCAGGATTTGCTCTGTTGCTGTGTGTTACCCCCAGAGAAAAAGTAAACTCTCCATCTTTGAATTTTTCGTACCTGAACTCTTCCAAAGTTTCCTCAGTTTTCTGCTGATGGGCAGGAGCTCTGATTTTTTTCACAGAGAACTGCTGTGGATAAAATTAAAGTTACAGCTGAAATAATGCTTTCCTATCAGCTGACAGCTTCTCCAACGTAGGACAACAGCTCAGACATTGAGCATGATTTTCCAGAATCTTTTGAGACAGACTATGAAAGTTTGGCACACGCCCCAGGAGGAAGTGCTTTTTCACTGGCTTTAGCACAGAGCTTTGGGCAAGTTATCTGGTCTTCTTGGACCTCAGTGAATCCGCCAGGAAAAGCGAGTGAAAAGTGGCATCTTGCTGGATGCAAGCTGCCGGAAGTCAGTTGCATTTCCCTTCGGAATGAACTCTCTGACAGTGGGTTTCTACCGCCACGCCGCAAACCCGCTGCCAAGCCCTGCCCGCCGCAAGGCTCGTGCTCGCCGCTACCTCTGCCCGGGCTGCCCCCGCCTTTTATTTCACCAATTTTCAACCCCAAATACTGGAAGTCACGTAGAAATTGTTCAGTTACGTAAACGTTGTGTGATGCAGAAAATAACACATGAAGCTTAACACAAGGTCCTACTGCTTAATGCAGCAGCAGAAATCCCGTTTTAACATCACCTGCTGACCTTCAGCCCCAAGGTAAACCCAGATAGGAAAAAGTACTGTAAACAGAGGGAAGCGATCGCCCCGTTTAATCTTTCCCCCCCGCTTTCTTTCGCAAAAGGGTTCACGGCGATGTCACCACGGCACGGCCAGCACAACAGCCCACCCGTGCCAACAGAGGAGCAGCGGGCGCCCCTCGGAGCCGGGACGCGTTTACCCGGCTGCCCCCCGAGGCGTGCCCCCGCTCGGCCCGGACAGCCCGCGCCCCTGGGACGGCGGCCACGGAAGGGGATGCGTGTTTAAACCGCTGCCCGCCCAAAGCTTTCCCTTCGCGAAGGCGCGGCGCAGCACCCCTGCGCTTCGAGATGGCGGCGGGCGGCCGGCATTTCCCCCGCTCAGCCCGCCCCGCCCCGCCCGGCACAGCCCGGCACAGCCCGGCTCGGGGGCGGTGCCGCCGCCGCGTTGGTTCCTGCGCCCCAGGGAGCCGGCGGCGGAGCCGGCTCCGGCAAGTCCCTCCTCCGCCTCGGCAGTGCGGGCCGCCTCCCCCGGCCGCAGCCTCCTCCGGCCGCAGCGGCGGAGCCCGCCGGCCCCGCGGCGCCCATGGCGGCGGAGCCTCAGCCCAAGGCGCTGACCCGCAAGCCCCTCCTGCTCAACAAAGTGGAGGGCTCGCAGGAGGTGGTGAACATGGCAGCGATAGTGCCCAAGGAGGACGGGGTCATCAGCGTCTCCGAGGACAGGTACCGGGGAGCGGGCGTCCACAGGTCCTGCGGGGCCGTGGCCTGTCGCGTCCCCCGTCGCTCGCCGGTGATGGTTGTGGACCTGGGTCCTGGTCCGCCACCGCCACCATCACCGACGAGTGCTGGTGGGACGTGACAGGTCCTGCGATGGTGGTTTATCACCGTCACTGGCGAGGGATGCTGGTGGCACACCGTCGCTGATGTGACTGTGGACGCCACCAGCGGGGTCCAGGCAAGCGTCGGGGTCGCGGTGGTCCAGCATGGGGACGCGGCTTTAGGCAGCCGCACCTGGTCCTGCTGGGGAAGGAGTGTGGGGCAGGGGGTCTCCAGCTTGGTGTCCATCTCCTCCTCCACCGCCGTGTTGGTCAGGGCAGTGAGTGGGCTGCAGTGCTGCTGAAACTTGCGGGACTTGAGTGACTTTTCTTAACGTGAGTAAAATGGGGTTTGAGATCGCCTTCATCACCAGGATTGCTGGGGAGGCTGTGGAGATTTTTGACCTTGCCTAGAGATTGCGGTGGCATTGGCTAAAACAGTAGTTTTGGTTCCCGTTTCCCCTCTCGAAACGTTTCTTGGTAATTGTTTAAAATTTCCAGGTATCAGTGATAAGATCTTGGAGTTAAACCCCGTGTTGTAAAGCTGCCAAAGAGGAGAATGTTTTCAGGCCATTTAGTGGCTTAGTGCGGGGTCTGAGGCTGCCCAGAGGCAGCTTTGGCTCTTCTGAAAGAGCTCAAACTTAATTCAGCCCTGCAGCTGGAGCTTTAAAACTCCATCCTGAAGGTGTGTGGTGGAGAAAATTAACTCTATTCCAGCTGAAACCAGGACAAGGTGCCCGCCTTTAAATTAAGAGCGCATTTTGCTTCTGCCGTACCTAAATAATTATTTTAAGCACGGTTTCTTTGCAACTGGTGCACAGTGTGTAACTTGTGTCCCTAGCTTGAAAGACAAATGTTGACCAGTGTGTGAAGATGTTTTGATTCTCAAGGGTTTTTTTTGGTGGACTGTTTTTCTTGGATGCCTGTTATCTCGTTGAGTATTTGCTTTTATGTCTCTGCTAGCTTTCTGGAAAACTGACAGTATTTCTTTCATCTTGTCTTTGTCTTCACTGTGAGTTAGTTTTCAGCTAGTTGTCAAATATGTGCAAATTTAAGATCATTTAATTTCCTCTAAGCTGTGCTCTCCAAGTGAACTGTCATGCCTCATAGCAAAAGGAACTGAGCTACTTAAAACAAGTACGCTGTAAAAGAGACTTCAAGCAGAGTTTTACATTGCCATGATTTTATTTTCTTATTTATTGTGAAGCTGAATAAAGCTTGAATGTATTTTGGCTTATTGTAGATTGTTAGGCTTACTCAGCCAATTCTTTATATCTGCAAGAAAGTATTCCTGAAATTCATTTGCTCTTGTATATGTGTCCCTCTCAATCTCTGCCTCTCCTCTCACCTTAGAAAAAAGAATTAGCTTCTGCTGTTTTAACATGTACGAGTTGTTGATGCTCCAAGTCAATATTTTAATGTAGAGAAAGAGATTGATTAGAGATCTTTGTTTCATTAATAACTGAGCTGTCAGGTTCAAGAAACAAGTGGTGAAGTGGAAACCAGGGTTTTCCACTAAGAAACTTGTTAGTTCATGAGCACCACTCTCTCCCTTCCCATCCCAGAGCAACCTCCTGGTGCAGGTCAGTTAGGTCCTACTTACTGATGAAACTGGCTGAAGAAATCTGCTGTTAGATGTACTGGTAGATCTCTAAAGCTTTGCTGGTGATGCGGATAGTAAAATATTATAGTAATGTCTGGAGGTTCCCAGATTGTTTTCTGTTTAAAGGCACCAACCAGGTAATTTGCCTGCTTGTGGGGCTGGTTTGTGGCATCTTTGAGATGCTATAAGCTATGTTCATGCCTTTTGTTTCTTTAGGCAGGAAGATGTTGATTGATGGGTTTTTCTTTCCTTTTCCATCTACATTAGCATTTTTATTGTAATTATAAGGTTCAGAGTTTAAACTTACTTGGAAGGAATACCAGGTTAGGAATCAAACTTGGAGGTTTCAGGATATGTGGAGTGGAAGAATAATTCATCAAACTCTCAGTACCTGTGGCTTATGATGAGGCTTGTGCAGATCCTTATGGTATCTTTTCCTGTTTAGACCTGCCTTCTAGTGCTAGTGTTGACACAGTTGTTTAATAGCCTTGGAATGTGGAGGACTTTTAGAGATCCCTGGAAGCTGCAAAGGACAGTTATGGTGATGTTATCTCTCTCCTGTTAGTCAAATAAATGAGTTTTGGTTGCATTTACCAGCCTGTGATATGCACTGCTCCTATAAGAGAAATGCTCTGAAACTTTTGCAGAGAACTTCAGCTGGAAGAACTTGCTGTCTCGAACATTTGCTGCAGGCTGGGGAGGATGCTCTTCTGAAGATGAAGAGGAGGGAGTTCTCCATCGGTTCCTTGGCTAACAGCTGAACATATTCTTGAATTCACTGGTAGTCTTAACATACACAATTAGTAGCTACCACTTCAAAGGTTTTCTTTAGCACTTGTTATGGCTCTATACCCATAAACCCTCCAAAGCAGGAGCTTGGTCTCTAGACTTTGTATGCCACCAGTGGTTTTATCTGGTTTTAAAAGACATGGAAGTTGTTCCAGCTATAGCTTGGAGACATAGTCTTGCATTATATAGCCCCAAATTGTTTCATTTGTAGCACATGCACGTATTTTAAGAAATAAAATGAAAGCTAAGTAATAATAGAGAGTGTGGTTGTTCCTCATAAAGACTGGCATAGAGAGGGAATGAAGGAATCTCAGAGGACGTTTACATACTTAACTAGATTATCTAAACTTTACATAACCTGCAAGGTTGGGGTTTCTTTTCTGTGTGCATGACCTGTATGTTCTACAAATTTCACTTCTGAATCCTAGTCAGTCATGTTAATTGAATGATGTCCATTATCTCCTAAACTTAGTTAATTTGGCTGATTCCTTACTAGGGCAAAACAGGCTGAGCCTGTATCTCCTTATAGTACGGCTGGTGTACATTGGGAGGGAGAAGATGTATTTTTACTTTGTGTTTTTCTTCTATGGAAAAGGAGTGCACCTGTCTAGGCAGGTGAGAGTTAAAGGAGTGGTCACATTTGTTATCCAAGAATGTATAAGTGTGATGCAGGACGGCTATAAGTAATAAATTATTAGCTTTCATCTGTGCTCTTTCACCTGCCAGCAAATGGATGGAATTAACAGACACATATATCCAAATGTGTAGAGCAGAGGTGTCGAACTCATTTTCACTGGGGGTCACATCGGCCTTGCGGTTGCCTTCAAAGGGCCGAATGTAATTTTAGGACTATATAAATGTAACTACTCCTACATTTATACGATCCTAAAATTACATTTGGCCCTTTGAAGGCAACCACGAGGCCGATGTGACTCCCAGTGAAAATGAGTTTGACACTCCTGGTGTAGAGTCTTTAGTGATCCATAGCATTGAATGCCATAGGTGCTGCACGTGAAGCTGAAGTGGGATTTTCCTAATGTGCACAGCTGGCCCTAAGTTGCCCTGAGCTTTCTGTTTGTTAAAAGCATAGACTACCATTTCAAAATTGCTGAGCCTCCTTGTCTTTTGTTGTCTTCAGAGGGAATGTGGGTGTTGGGCATGTCTGAAAAGTAGGTCACTGGCATGTCAAGTTCAGGCATATCTCACTCTGTGCTCCAGAGAAGATTTAGTGTCATTAATCTTACCTGAGCATGGGGTTAGGGTGGGAGATGTGCACTGACTCACCCAGCTTTCAGTGCAAGCAGTTTTGCTTGGCGCTGGCACCTTTCTGTGTTTCTCAAGAGCCTGTCAGTGCTGTGAGTGCTAATTCAGCTGGATGTCCGATGTGCTGATCGTGTGTCACTGTGCAAGACTGGCAGGAGGGGGCTGGGTGTCATCACGGTAAACCTGCACTTTGCCACTAGCCATCTTTTTTTCTACTAGCTATATTGTAGGTGAGGAAATCTTAGACATGCACTGGTGTAGGCGGCTTTCCTGGTAATTATGAACTCTGGTCTGTGCCCTCTTTTGAGTGGGAGTTCTGTGCGCACTTCCATGCTATAGTCCTTGGAAATGTAGGTGTTGCGCTCAAGAACTGTTCTCCTTAAAGTAATCACAGGAGGTAACAGCTTTTATAGTCAACTGAAAATTGTCAAAATCCTTTGTTTTTTAAAAATAGGCATTCTAGTCTCTTAAAAGGAGAAAAAACCTAGGAGAAAAGTATTTATGCCATGGTATTTATTTTATTATTAAACAAGGGAACAGAGACCTTTGCCTTCTCCACTACCTCATATCATCTTAAGCTCCTTTTGAACTGAGATGTCTCAGCTTCTTTGTATGGATCACTGTATAAACAGTGAGCCCAGACTGTTTGTCACGTGCGTTCGTATTAGTGTCTTCATCTCATGTAGGGAAAACTGTGCGGAGCTTGTGTTGCTACTTTTGGTTTACAGTTTGAGGTTTTTAAATGCAGCTGTATACTTAAGAAGTTTTAAAATGCAGATGTGTGCTTAAGCTGTTGTCCAATGCTTGTCTTTTGGATATGTTAACTAGCAGGTTTTTAGGGGGTACAAAACATGAATGACTCTGTTGATTAAATCTCAACTTCTCTAAACTAATGGTAAACTGGGAATGGGAATGTGCATATGTGAGAAGAAATGTGGGGGTTATCTTTGGCATCCCACTGTTGTGCCTTCTAGCATGGAGAAGTGTGATCTTCCCACCCTTAAACATGTCAAAAGCAACCTCTTGCTCCTTGTGGTTTTCTTGTCTAGATCCAGGGCATAAAGAGTTCACACCTGTGAAGTGCCTCTAATGGAAAAGCTGGACTCTTCACTCGGTGCTGCATCCAGCCAAGACACGAGAACCTCCAGACCCTTGGTAAACTCTCTGGGTTTCCTTTCTCCTGTGGTGGAATGGTAGTGAGCAATTGCTTTGCAGAGCTGTAGTTGCAATACAGGTTTGTGATTCTCATCTAAACACAGGATTATGTCACTGACAGTCCCTCTGCTTTGTGTGTGGCTGTTGGTTCGCAGTAGAAGTGCACGTGGTGTGAGAACTGATTTTGATGCTGGCTGTTTGTGTATGTTCATTGCTTCAAGCCTGTAGGTTTCACACCCAGGTTATTGCAGCATAAGCAGCAGTTCAAACAGTGCAAAAGGTGTGGGTGCTCTTCATGGGCGTTAAAAGACTTGTCCCTGCCTGGAGGTTCTTTAAATTTTTATGAAAACATCGGTCACCAATAAAATTGTTGCAAGAAAATGAAGGAACTCTAACAGTGCAAAAGTTTGTAGGAGACCTATTACCATAGATGCAACTTGTTTGCTCTGCATTTTTTTAAACTAATTGGATGTGTTGCAACTTGATGACTGCATTTGGAAGAAAGCTGAGGGTGGGGGTTAGTGCTGGCTGTTGGAGTGGAAGAAGTGGATGCTGGGAAGAGCTTTAAGAGAAGACAGGAGGTCCAAAAGCTCTTGGAATCAGAAACTGTTGCAGATGTTGAAAAGTAACTGTTCCTGATTTGACAAACATGTATCCTGTTGAGATGCCAGAATCCTGGGACTAGCACAGAAAATGTTGTGCTAAGTACTTGCGGGGGATGATAAACTCTGTGCAGTAATTTGTGGGATACTGGATGATCTTGCAATGTATTTTTTTAACCCCCGTGTGGCACTAGGTGCCACCAGGAGATGACTTGTTGAAGTTTGCCAAACCTTGTATATCCCTTGCCTTACGATGCTCTCCTTCCCCAAGGACTTAGCATCAGTTAAAGATTTAAAGAACAAGCATTAAGACTTGTCTTTCTGATTTGAGCTAACCTGCTAGTTCATGTAGGTCAATGCACAAATTGGTGCAACTCCTGCAGTTGTATAAAGTTCATGTCTTATCTGCAAGATGGCAGCTGCAAAAATGCGATATGACAATGTGGCTTAGGCATTGTACAGACCTAGTTTTAGCAGTGCAGTTAGGCATCAAAATAGAGTGGAACATGAGGTGTTTGAAAATTTAGAGTGAGAGATGCAGTGGTTTTTACCTCCCTCTCTGATTCAGAGATTATCCTTTATATAAAAGGTGTAGATGCATGTATTGTATCTTACAAGCTATACTTAGAATAAGAAGAGCTACTTAATACACCTTCCGTTTGCCTTATGGTAGCCTCATTTTCCGCCAGTTGCTGAACAATGCTCTGGAGTTGCAGCAAGTTTCAGGATGGTGGCTCCGCCTCCCATGTTACCCAGTTCTCATTTTACTTCTTGTCTTCCCTGACCCCATCTTAATTTCACTGGCATCCGTTTACACAGAGCCTGGATCTCTCATCAGTGCATCTTGCATCTGTCGGGCTTGGTGACCTTCCCCTGCAGTGTCTCCAGTTCTGCAGCTGAACAACGCTCCTCGCTGAGAGGGGACTGCACAATGCCACCTCTGTGCGTGCCCTGTGGCCCCTGCAAGCAAAACAAATCCTGGTTATGGAGGATGTGCGGTACAGAGCCGGCATATAACTATAAATGTACTGTTGCAGGAAACTTGTTGGTTTTTCTCCTAAAGCTAAGGATGGCTAGAGGAAGCAGGGATGTTACAGTGTTAAACAGCTGTAATATCTTAAAATAAAGGAATTGCAACAGTTTTGAAGTGACCAGGCTAGTTCAGTAAGGCTGGTCTTTCATTGAGGGTCACTTAGTGGACGGAAGGTCTCAAATAGCATGCGAAGCTGTAGCACAATGGAAATATGTCAGTAGCTCATTTGACCTACCTTATAGGATTTTGGTTATTGAGGCAGACTCTTTTTTTTCTTTCCCTCTCTCCAGCTGCACTGGTTCCTGCATGGTATCTGCAGACAGGGGTCTGTGCACAGGTTTGGCAGCAACATCTTTTAGCTATGTGATAATATGTGTAAGAGGACTGCTCAGAAGTGGAACAAGTTTTGTAAAATATTGTCTGTAATAGTCTTAAGAGAAGTCAGAATATGCTTAACAGCTCAGAGAACAAATGGGAAAGAAAAATTGGAGGGTGTAATGCAGGCACGTGCTGCTCCTGTGCTTGAGAGCTTTAAAAGCTTTGTAAATAATGCACAATGCCCTAAGGAGAGCAACTGGCTTTTGCACAAGCATCGTCTGTACATCACTCTGTTCTGTGCCCTGTAACCTCTCAGACATTGTTGGAAGACCATTCACTTAAAAGCACCCCAGAAGCCATGTTAATTACCTTGCCCATGGTACTTCTGTCACACACCTGTCAAATACAAGTGGTTTTATATAAAACTCTGCTGGTATCTGCGTGTCTCTGCCCAGAGATTTCATGACAATTGCAGTAGTCCCTAGCGTAGTCTTTTGCAAAGAGGGGAGCAAGGGAAACCACAGCTGTTTCCTTTCTGCTTATGGTGTGAGGGAGTGATGGATGCAGCCGTGGTGCCACAGGATGGGTCGGGACACCGTGGGAGGGGACAGGACCAGTGGCCGTGGGGGACTGAGAGTAGCTACACACAGCAGGACACATCCTGTTCAGCAGAGCCTTGTCCTCATGGGTTGTTTTAGGAAAGAGAAAACAAAACTTCCTTCTTTATGCTGTTGTGAGGTGAAGCATGAAATGCAGTAAATGGGAAAATTACAAAACAGACATCCACACGGGAATGGCAGGTACGGCAGCAAACAGGTTGGGCGAGTGGCTGGAGCAAGCCTAGAGAATGAAAAGGACAATTTTGTGAAAGAAGCAGGAGAAGGCAGGTTTACGAGGCAGCGCTACTGGGAGGGAACATAATCATGAAGCTGTATGTATGTCCAGGGTTCTTCATATGTCACATTCTGTCTGCCTGATGGCTTGAAACTGTGCATAAATAACAGTCAAAATGCATATTTGCCTATCAGAAAGCAGGTAAAAAATTTTGCAAATTAGACTATCTTAAAATTTTAGATAGACAAAATACAGCCTTCACCCTCATAATAGGAAGAACAGTTGTGGAGGCTGGGTTAAAAAAAAAAAAAAAAAAAGCGAGGTTTTAATTTTTTTCTTAGTCAGGCTCCAGGAAATAGTGTTGTGTAACTAACCTTGGCCAGACTTCGAACATATGGGCTTTGCTTGTCATACCATGTGTATTCACCACTTAAATTAAGTTTTTCAGGGAACTCTTAAGGTTTTGAACATTGAATTGAAGGCAGAGCCAAAGCACAGTTCTGGGTAGAAGAGCACTGCAGTTCTGCTGCCAAGTTTACAGAGAAGTTTGATTTCAAGTTGTCTTTTATCCTCCAAATCCCATACTGTTCCCTCTTACTGTGAGATAAAAGATCAATGTTCTTAGCAGTTTCTTGAAACAACAATAGTTATTGATCAGCCCCAGAAGGCAATGCTTTTGACCTTTACGAGTTTGTAATAGAGATTTCCTTAGGAATTGAGTCCTGCAGAGAGAAATCTGAGAAAAGGCTGTCCTAATGTGAATTGGCCTATTTTGCCACAGGTTGAATTATCTGGATTAGAATTATCTGGATTCAGGTGACAAAGCAAATACGGTGCCCTGTCTCGAAGGGATATGGAGACAAGATCTTTACTTGTGTTTAGAACAGGACAGATAATGAGGTTTTACCCCCTCCAGCAGTGAGTGCAAATTTGATAAATTTACCTTCGGCTTTGAATTCACTTATAATAGCAAATAAAGGCTTAATTGTATTCTTAAGCAGGTGGTGCATCTGCCTTATGGAGTACTTTAGGGTCTTAGAGTAAACAGTTAAAAAAAAAACCAAACCAAACCAAAACCAAAACACAAAAACCCCAAAACAACAACAACAAAAAAAGAAAACAAACTCTAGTAAGGTCTAATCGTGAGTTGGTGCTAAAGATTTTACTTTAACTTAAAAGGTAATAAGGTATAGTGAAAACATAATTACGTCTATGCAAGCTAATGTATGCCAGAAGATAGGAGATAAAGAAGGTTTCGGTGTTGGTTCAGAGCAGTGGTGTGTGTCCTCCTGGTACACTGGTTTCAGGATTTAGATGTATAGCTACCAACAGCCTCTGACTTCCACGCTATTTAGTTTATCTGTGGCTTGGAATTAAAAAAAAAAATAGGCAGTGACTGAAAGTGGATATCCAGTGCGTTTATTGTGATACAAGCTAAGATGAAGCAGGAAAGCACTGAAAATTAGTCTGTTCTGATGCTTTCCTTCTTGATGTTTAGCCTTTCTGAAGCAATACAGCAAAGTTTATCTTGTAGACATCTCCTCTGATTTGGATGCTTCTCTGAGAACATACACACTGAGGTTTCTTCCCTTGCAGGCGTTGGCTGAATATAGTGTTGAACTCAATATTCTTTAAGGCATTTGCCTATATGTTTGTTTCTGGGATAGTTTATTACATAAAGATCCAGAAGGGATTGCCTTTTCGTGTAAAACAGTTGCCCCTTATCTGTCCTAAGAGACAAGTCCTCATTAAGTATTTTGCCCCGTTTATGTTTGTTGGAAACTTCAGGAATCTCAGTGCTGTGAAACTGGAAATGACGGCTTAACATTTTATTTGTAACTAGTTCGCATCCATTTTGCTCATGTGCTAAATTACCCTCACTTAAAATATTTTCCTCTTGATCCTTAGTGTTATTAAGCTGTATGTTCTCACTCCCCTACTCCATCCCAATTTTCCTGTTTGATACAAGGAAATTCTGTCCCTCCTTCTCAGCTGTGTTTTGCTAGAGCAGATGTGGGCTATGAAGTCAACCAACAAGTGGTCCAAATCGACATGGTGAAGGCCTCATGTTTTACAGCAGCCTGCATGTGGCGCAGGATGAAAGTAAAATTTCCGAGGAGATGCTTTCTGCTTTGATGGTAAGGACATAGTCTGTGGTCCAACCTGGCTTTTACTGTGTGCGGGGCTGGCTAAAGACAGCTGCAGCATTTTAATGGCAGGGGAGAGAAAGCTCTACATGCTGTCTTGGCTGGACTTACGATTCATGCCTTAACTTCACTGGCCATTTTAGCAGCTTCACCAGCAATGAGCTGCTGTCAAAGGCTGATTGCACTTCTGCAGTTCCTGAAAGTCCAGTAGGAAAGTTAACGCCTGTGCTGTTTTCCAACGTCAGGCACACAGTCCTTGTTCCTGCTCCTGTCGGTAACGTTGCTTCAGCTTCTTGTGGCACAGGAGTCCTCGGTCAGGCAGTGGCCTCGGTGTAGCCCTCTTTCTGCTGGCCAGGAGCTTGAGAGGAGATGGGCCTTTGCTGGAGAGCCCTGCATTTGGCTTCCAGAGCTCAAGGATTGCTGTTAATGTGCTGCGGTAATGGTTTTCTTCATCAGTACCTGCTTCTGCCTGTGCTGAAAGCTAGAGATCATATTAGAGCAGTGTGGTAGGTGCTAACAGAGGGCGGAGAGGACTAAAGCTGGTTCAACATTAATTGTGCTGAAGGGTGTGGGTGAGAAGACAATGTATTTGTCAAGTCAAAATTGACACCTTTGGCTTTATTGTACCCTAAGCCTGGACTAAAGTTATTTAATGACTGGAATTAAGAAGTTGATACTTTTTGTGGCAGTGAAGTGCTGCATTTTATTCTGTTCCACTGAGCCCTATTTTGTGTCCCATTCAGTCAGAATAACTATAATTAAACTCCAAAAGTGCGTATTACATCTACCAGAGCCTTTCCTGGGCTGGTCTATGTGCTGCCTTAGCTGCTGAGGCTTTTAGCACTGTCTGACAAGTGAAAGCCTGTCTGATACGATGAGCAAAAGCCTGTCTGATATTACCTTATGTTTTCTAGCTTGTGTTGCATCTGAAGTCAGGACTAATAGGAGTTTCTGAGAGTACATTAGCTGCCATTGTCAGCTAATAGTGGATATACACTGGATTTCTTCAGGCAGGAAAAAGCAGGGGAAGTCGTTAGCTTAAACACATCAACTCCAATGGGTGGTAGACCACTGTACTTGGCATGGTGTCTTACATAGCAGGGGTTGGTTACACAACGTATAGGCACTAATCCATTTCCGAAGAAGAGAGCAGTCTCTTCCCTTCAGGAAATGAATCAGACTTAAAAATCAAATCTCTTCTTGGTAACTTCTGCAACGGCTGGTAAATGAGTGGGAATAGAGAAATCCATCATCATGTTTTCAAAATATGAACTAGTTCACGATCCTGCTAGACTTCAGCAGGGACATCAGTTCAGCATCTTACAAGCACTTACTGAATCTTCACGTTCATGCTCTGATTCCTCCTGTTGCTAGATTTATTTGTAGCCAAAAAGCAAAACCACGTAGACTTTAGGGAGTTTGCTCTGGTGTTTGGAGTCCCATGGCAGCCTGAGCTGCAAAGCACCAGCAGATGAGGAGCCCTGTTGAGTGTGGTGGGCTGTTGCAGAGACATGGTCTCAGCCCCACTGCAGGCAGGGTTTTTGCAGGCTGCACAGCTGCAAATGTTGCTCTGGGGGACATTTGGGACCCCTGTTGTTCAGCACCTCATCTTCCCCTTTGTACACTCTTCATGGTTGCTTGTAAGGTGGGGGAGCTTGTGATCAGCAGGAAAGCAGGAAGTCCCACGGTAGCTTGTACCACTAATTCAGTTCTAGAGTGTTTGTTTTAGAGTGGAAGATTAAAAGCAAAGGCAGGATTTTTTTAGTAAACAAAAAATGCTGTAAATGCTGGTGGTCATGGACCTTAGCTTTCCAGCAGTTAACTTTTCCTCAGATACTGTGGCTAAGCCATATTAGATACCAGAGAAAGTAGTAGGGAAAGGGAGTTATGAATGTACTGATTGTTTTAAAAAAACATACATGCTGTAGTGCCTGAAAATGCATGAACTTTATCTGAATTCTGAAAGCTCCTCTGTGATTTAGAATACTTTTACTCCTCCTTTCCCTCCTCCCAGAAGGTTCTTTGATAGATAGGAGATAAGCTTGGTGAGGATTTCCTTAGTAAGTTTTCATTAACAGGAAACCAAGCCAAGAAGTCTCCAAGCCCAACTAGTTTCATCCACAGAATACTTTTGGTTACAGCTTATATTCATCCTTCTAAAAATGTGATGACTTAAAAAGAATTTTTTTTGAGGAATCAGAAATGAACATAGTTGTCTGCTTTTTATGAGATATGAACATATCTGCATGAATGGCCCAAGGACTGCAAGAGTTAAGGTCACCAGCAGGAAGCTTGGATAAACCTAAGAAATGTCTTAGTGTGCTTCCGTCAGTGTCTCCCATGGTCTTTCCTTTGCTCTAAAACTGAGCTTGTGTTCCCCTGCACTTTTTGACATGAACAGACATCTTTACATGGTTTAAGGAACTGGATTATTTGAGAAACAATTGTAATTGTTATTCACCTCTTAATCACAAAACCAGGACTATTAACTATGTAGGCAAGAGTTTTGTATACAAAGTAATGTGAGAGAAGTAGATAAATAACCATTTTGACAAAAATCCTGGATGTGGGAAAAGCAAACGACATAGGTAATTGCTTAGTGGTCTGTGTTCAAGTGTTTTACATGTGGATTAAAAAGTGCAAACTGGGGTTTGAAAAAGTGGGATGTGTGCATGTATTGCTACCTCAGACTCAATAGTATTCTTCCAGAAATAAATGATACTGCCTGTCTTTGCAGGCAGGCTCCTAATTTGAAAGCCAGCCATTGTGATACTCTGAAGCATTATTCAGGCAATGGTCATCTTTTTGGTTTTAGTTTCATTTCCCTTTATGGCTGTGTGTGATGACTATTTAAGGCAGAAAACGCTCTTTATTCAGTTCCTGGCCAATGCCTTTACACCGACCTCAGACTAATAAAAAGGAAGGAGAGAAAGTATGGGCCACCTTGAGATATTATTGTGGTGTGCAAAGTGACAAAAAAGGAAGGTTCTTGTGAGCAGAAACAGCAAACCGCTGCTCGTTCCAAATTCCCAATTCTTCTGAACAGGCCCAGTATTGCACAGGGTGGTGTATGTAGGGCAAACTTCAGCCAGATCAATATTGTTCCTCTTTTCAATGACTGCATGAGCCAGCTGGGAGAAGCGGGCAGCTGAACCCAGGGCTGTTATTTCTAGTAAATTAAATAGCATGAGAGTATGTATTCAGGCACAGGGATCTGGCTGGCTGTACCATATGATTGTTGGTACCAGGCACTGTTCTTGCCATGAGCCAATTTGCACAGCATCAAACAATCCCCAGACAGGGTTTGAGAGTCAGCTTGGACCAGGGACTGCTCCCAGTACACAGCGTGGGTGCAGCTGCTGGCTTCTGTGCCAGGTGGCTTCGCTGCCAGAGACCGGTCCCTGGCCTTTGTCATTTATTAATCCAGGTGTGTTTCACATCTCTGGGGCACCCAGATCATGTGGCTGTCCCTGCTGGTGGGGAGTCAGATTGCCTATAGGAAATTTGGTTTGTGATTTAAAAACAAACACAACCAACCAAAACAAACAGACAAGAAGAAGGAAAAAAACCAAACACAAACAAACAAAACAAAACACACAAGCTGCTGGTTTAAAGAAGGCACAACCTTTAAAACTAGTCTGCATGTAAACACTTTGCTAATTTGAGATCTGTAACAATCTACCTGAAAGGAGGTTGTAGCATGGAGGGTGTTGGTCTCTTCTCCCAAGTAGTAAGTGATAGGACAAGAGCAAATGGCCTCAAGTTGCACCAGGGGAGGTTTAGATTGGATATCAGGAAAAATTTCTTCACAGAAAGGGTTGTCAGGCATTAGAACAGGCTGCCCAGGGAAGTGGTGGAGTCATCATCTCTGGAAGGAGTTGTATAGACGAGGTTCTTAGGGAAATGGTTTAGTTGGACTTGATGATCTTGAGGGTCTCTTCCAATCAAAATGATTCTGTGATTCTAACTATGAGTTTAAAAAGCCTGAGTTTGAGACCAAAAATAGTTCAAGATTCTTAAAACTAACTTCAGCCAGATGTCTGGGGAAGAGCAGGTCTCCTGGGGCTGTGATGCTGAGCAGAAGTGCATGTGCTGCCAAATTCCTGTGTGTGACATCAGCCAGTGACCCACAGGGCTGCAGCCAGGGCTGAACACAGCTGGAGCACTGAGGTGGCACTCATGGCCTCTGTGGCCTGGTCCTCCGACTAGACCCCTGTGTTTGCTTGCTGCACCACCAGAAGCCCAAGCATAGGGCCTATAACCTGTGTGAATACATCTCCTCGTCGTCATCAACAGCTGTCAAGATAATTTGTGTCCACAAGCCTTTGCTTCAGACAACCAGGGAAATATCTTTGGTTTGAGCAGAGCACTGCTTCGTCATGTCCTGTAGCTCTGGGAGACAGGACATGAATGCTTCTTTACATGCCATCTTGCTCCTTGCTTAGGCCATACTGGGGTAGCATCCTTCCACTGGGACTGGTGTCATTGCACTGGGGCTGCTCCATGGGCTGCCAGTAGAAGAGCCCAACCCTCACCTCTGAAGAGGTCCCTCCATTGTTTCAGGCCATGTGAAGGTTTTGGTCCTGTATTTTGAAAGTCATAGAGCAATGCTAAGCTGTACTAAGACCAGTTTTGAAGTACAAGCCACTGATCATCTACTCCTTTGAAACACATATTTAGTTTCATGTTACGTGCTAAAGAAAGAATGTTTCATGGGTCTCTACACATCTTTTAAACACCTTCAGGAATGGTGACTTCACCACTTCCCTGGGCAGCCTGTTCCAATGCCTGACAACCCTTTCTGTGGAGAAGTTTTTCCTCGTATCCAATCTAAACCTCCTCCGATGCAACTTGAGGCCATTTCCTGTCATCCTGTCTCTTCTTACTTGGGAGAGGAGACCAACACCCTCTATGCTACAACTTCATTTCAGGTAGTTGTAGACAGCAATCAGGTCTCCCCTCAGCCTCCTTTTCTCCAGGCTAAACAGCCCCAGTTCCCTTGGCTGCTCCTCATCAGACTTGTGCTCCAGGCCCCTCACCAGCCTCGTCACCCTCCTCTGAACTCTCTCCAGTACCTCAATGTCTTTATTGTAGTGAGTGCCCAAAACGGGACACAGGATTCAAGGTGGGGCCTCACCAGTGCTGAGTACAGGTGGACAATCACTGCCCTAGTCCTGCTGGCCGCACTATTCCTGATACAAGCCAGGATGCTGTTGGCCTTCTTGGCTCGTGTCCAGCCGGCTGTCAGTCAACACCCCCAGATCCCTTTCCTCCAGTCAGCTTTCCAGCCACTCTTCCCCGAGCCTGTAGCACTGCCTGGGGTTGTTGTGACCCAAGTATAGGACCCAGCACTTGGCCTTGTCGAACCTCATACGATTGGCCTCAGCCCGTCAATCCAGCCAGTCCAGATCCCTCTGTATGGCCTTCCTACCCTCCAGCAGATCAACACTTCCACCCAACTTGGTGTCATCTGCAAATGTACTGAGCGTGCACTTGATCCCCTCACCCAGGTCATTGATAAAGATATTGAAGATAACTGGGCCCAATACTGAGCCCTGGGGAACACCACTTTTGACTGGCTACCATCTGGATTTAACTTGATTCATGACAATCCTTTGGGCCCGGTCATCCAGTCAGTTTTCCTATGCACCCTGAATCATAAGTGCCTCGAATATCTGGGACATAAGGGTTTTACAACAGTCTTTATAGTATTCTTGTACAAAAATAGAAATTCTACTCAGCCTTTGTTGCATAAAATCTTGTGGAAACAACAATATTTAATCAGATACAAAGAGACAGGAGCAGATTTTGAGTTTAATTTAAATTATGAATAGCTATCAATTATGCAGACTTGGCTCTCCTTCCTCCTATGTAACTAAATCTATACTGATTCCTAAAATTGCGGATCAGAGTGGCATTTGTGTTGCTATTTTACAATGTATTATGGTTATGTATTATCTGAAAAAACTTAGGCAATTGGGGAAAAAAAAAATTGCTGAAGCTGAAGTAGAAATGGAAAATTTCTTTGTAGAGGGAGTGAATGGGGAGAATGTGTGATTATCCATCCTGCCTTGCAAAGAAGTTAAATCCTTGTTCAATTGGTGTTTATGCAGTCTCAATTGTATGTTTTTAACTGCTGCTGGAGGTAACTGCTGCATCTTTGATAAGTTTGTGTAGTGGTTAGTTTCTGCTGTAAGAACTTAGCAGACACAGGAGACTTCTGAGTGTCCTGGGGATAAAATGGCCAAGCTAATGTCAACCCTGTCATGGGACCTAGCGTCAACTTTTTGTTCAATTGTTCCCATCCAGACTTGTGTTTGAGATTTGATTCTGAGGAGGATGGTGTCAGTCCCCACATGCTCAGATCTTACCACCTGCCTTGTCCTCTTAGTTGACTGCTCTTACAGCTAAGCTCTTACAGAGTAAAAACAGGTCATGGGGTGAGATTTTGGGATCCAGGTGCTAATGCACTCCAAATCAGGATTGCAGGAGGGTGTCCTGGTCTGAGGAGGTTGTGGGATTTCAGACAATGCATTTTACATGAACTGGCTTGAACTGCCATGTTTAATGAGAGTTCAATTTTTGAGCATCTATGTGTTTCAGGAGGGCAGTGCTCCCAAACATGCACTTTCCAGAGACCTGCTGGTGTTTGCTATCCCTCTCCTTAAGTTCTCTTGTGGAGCTGGGTGGAGGTGCTGCTTTCCCTACCTGTCTAGGATTGATTTAGAAGCATCTCAAACATATGGGTTTTATTTTGACTAATATTAATATTTGGTAAATATTCTGTGAACAGGACTGAGTTTGATTCAGTGGTGTGTGTTTATTTTTTTTTTAATTCAAAAACTAAGCTGCTTTGAACAAAAAAACCCTGGTTTATTCTTGAGATTTGGTAGTAACTTGACTCAAGGGAGGGAATGAGAGGAGGAGCTTCTTAAGAGCTAGTCCTGAGACTTGACATTTTTGATAAGCACTGCACAGGAAGACAATTGAAGGGAAGTTCTTTCTCTCCCTGAAAAACTGTACAGTGCAAATGTTTTCTTACAAGTACAAATTTTGCAGTGTGCAGTTGGGAGAAAGATAACTTGACATTTAATTCAGATAGTCCGTGTTAGACTTTCTTTTTCAAACTATTGTTTATTTTCTTATATGCTTATTTTGCAGTGATAAGTAATGAACCTTTTTTGCTTTCAGTGACAAGAAAACCTCACCATCTGTTAAGAGAAAGCTGATACAGCCTAATGGGTATAGTGTCCCAAGTATAATTAGCAGAGCAAGAACTTCATATCTGTGAGGTACCGACATAAGTGCAAGTGCACTGTCTGGAGAAGCCTGAATGTGGAAAATATTTTCCATGTTAGATATTTGGAGGTTATATGCAGGGAAATAGTTGTTGAGTACAGCTGGAAGGGTTTTCATTACCACATCTGTCACCACCACACTGCTTTGTAAATGGAAACTGTGGAGCTGGACTTCTCCCTTCCTTCTGGTGACGTTATACACAAAGTCCTCTTGAGACCCCAGTGCCTGGGGTGCAAGGAGTGTCTCAGAGTTTGAAGGGTTTGTCTTCAGCCTGTTGCCTCCATTTGGATGGATGTATTATTACCAAAATACTGTGCTGTTTCAGTTTTCTTGTCCAAGGGTTACTGAACCAGCTGCTCACTGCCACCCTTACTGTAGACTTGGTATCATTTTTATTTTATAACCTGTTCCCTACTGCTTATTCTTCCCATTCATCTTTTATCTCTAACACAACTCCTCTCAACTCACTGTGTCCTTTCTTCACCTTCCTGTTTATTCATTCTTTTGGTGGTCCTGTCTTATCAATTTGAAATTCAATAAAAGGATGACTGCCTCCTTCCTGCGTGAACTGCTGGAGCAGCTGCACATCCTTGCTAATGCTGAATGATGTTAAATACCAATATCCAGCAGTCATCTCCTACAAAAGTGAAATGGGGCAGCTTGGACTGGGAGAAACACTAGCACCAGAAATCTGGTAAAAAACATGTTGTACATTGGTGATGTGAAAGGTGTTTGGTGTGTTTAGCTGTTTTTATCTGCCAGATGTTGCCTTTTCAAAACCTAACATATCCACTATATTATTCTGTGCTTCAGCAGCTCCTTTCCCACCAGCAGCCTGTAGTAATTCCCAGTTTATTAATTGATTTTCTTAACCTCCTTAAATATTATTAAAATGCATTCAATCGTTTTGAGTAATTGAGAGACAGTGAATGTGTGGTACCTCTCAGACAACAGGGAGTGGGCTGGGATACTCCAACCAGTACAGAAATGGAAATCAAATGGGAAGCGATTATTTCCTTTGCAATGAGGTGGAAGGAGTGACTATATTTGTCTTTGCCTCACCTCTTCAAAGCCGTGATTGACTTTGTGAGGAAGGGGACAAGAGCTGCTTGAGCAGGTATGTGGGCTACCTCTGCAGTTGCTTGGGGTTGCACAAGTGCTGAAGAGTTGCTGCTGCCAAGGAGAGGTGACCTTGGAAGTCTGGTACCTGCTGATTAATGGGTATTTCCAAAAACAGGGGGACTGGGATGCAGAGGGAGGATCTGCACCTTTCCCCCCCACACACACCTGAAGCTTATGTTCCTGCCAAGAGCGTGAGTATTCTTAAAAGCCCAAGTGTAGCAGGACTTGTAAATCACTGTCAGCCTTTGCTAAACCAGGGTGCTGAAGCAAAATTTCTGGGGAGAGAAAAAGCATGGTCGAAAGGTGCGTAAAAATGAAGGGTGCCAGAGGAGCAGATAGTGTGAGATGATTAGGAGAACTGATGGGAATACAACAAAATGACTCTAAGCTTTTAAGTGCATGATTTGGAAACACACTACCAGGCTGTCTTTGGTTCCTGTGTCTTAAATAGGGGCTATTGGTTGACCACTGGAAAAGCTAAGATGTAGTTCAGCATTCAGTGGCTACCATGTAGCTGCCATGCCGTGAGCTTCTCTTTCCTTTTGCAGAAATACTTCCCTTTTAAAAATTCAATCAAGCAAAACCATTAAATGGTCTGGACAAAAAAAAACCCAAACAAACAATCAAAAATAACAGTGAGAAAAGCAAAGACAAACTTCTAAAGGTACAGTGCCAGGGGGAAAAAGATGCATTTGTGAAATGATCTGGTTGTTGCATTTCTAAGAGCCTTTGTTAGCTTGCATTTGTTTATACCGTGCAGCACAGATGATGAAAATTTGTGTGTATTTCCAGAACAACCCATTTGTTCACTGCAGTATTCAAAGTCATAACTGTTCTGGGTCTTTCTCGTAAACTCGATGTTACTGTTTATTGGTATTATTTAAAGCAAGCTGTCCAGCTGATCTGTTTTAGAGGGCAGATCCTGCCCACGACACATCTCTGTCTAATCTCTGAATGGTGTTTTCCCTCCTCCCCCACAACTGGAATAAAAATTGATTATAAAAATTGTAACCTGCCACTGACCTCTGAGTAAATTATTAAAATACTGCCCTCCATGTGTGCTGCCTCCCTCTGGATGCTCAGTAGTTGGGACATCTCTGAATTGAGTTAATTGCTTAATCTACTGCAGATTGTTAATGATTTACATTTCTTGATAACTGCTCACAAATTGGATATATCTCTCCAAAGCTCACTCTGTGTGTTTGATAAGAAGACACAATTTACTTATAGTAGATGTGAAATATGGAAGAGACTTACTGGACCATCAAGTTGTTCCACCTGGATGTTTTCAGCATGTCTCAGATACCAGAACAGGAGAGTGGGAGGAGGAACTGCTTGATGCAGCAGAATACACATGGATGTTTGAAACAGAAAGAATGGATTTTACTTTGTGGGAAGCATATCTTGTGGCTTGAAGTAACTGACTGTATCATCTCAGCCTTTTTTCATAGTAGTTTATCTGTCTGCAGGGAAAGCTGTTCTTCCCCTCACTGCCCTCCATGTATGAAGCAATCCTGCCTGACCTGTGAATAGCTGAGTCAAAATTACAAACCTGATTTAATTTTTCAAGCAGTGCTGAGCCTGCAAGGCAGAGAGATGATAAAGGACCCTTCCCTCATTAACTGCCTTTGCCCCATCTCAGCTCATCTTTTTGCTTGGCAGATGCTGTGAGCTGATTTTATGCTTTAACTAATAGCACAAGGATTTACTTGCCCAATGGGTGGTCTTTAGCTGTCTTTTACCTTGTATTACCATTTAAAAACTGGTGTCCTCTGCCAAGGTCAGCGATAGATCTAGCCTGCTTCAGTCTGTTGCCATCCTCTGCTTTCAACCACCCTTGAACAGCCCAAAGTCATTGCTTCAGACACCATTCTTTGCACTGTCCGTGCCTGTGCTACCTAATAGTCTTCTGCTGGAAGGCAACATCTCTGAATGGAGTGATGTGGAACAAGCTGTGTTCATGTGCGTGCAACCCCTCTCTACATAACTCGGGCCACTGTGAAAATATTACTTAACTCAGAGATCGGTGATGTGTACTTGTATTGGTTAACATCAAATTACCCTTTCCTAAGAAGAAACCATACAAATCATCTTTGTGCTAGTGAAATAGCTCAGTGTCTCCACCAGATCTTAACTTTACTGGGGATTGCCTGATTTGCTAATAGTATAAGAGGCACAACACCATCCTGACCATGACAGGGATGGGTCGTACAGCACTTATTTGCAGCATACACTGTAGCTAATGTAGCACAGTGGATGACGGGGCTCTTCAAACCTGCATATGCACTGTGCTGCTGTGGTGGGCCAGCTCTGTGGTACGTGTTACAAAATGACTTGCATCTGTTGTAGCCTTCATACCTGTCAGTGTTCTTTTATGTGAATTAAGAATCCTTACTTGTCTCAGTTTGGATAGGCTGGTGTGGGAGCTTACTGAAAGGAAGGTCTCTGGTAAGACACCCCATCTTTATTCAGGATGGGAAAGCTGATCAGCCTTTTCCAGTGAAGCTGTACAGTTGCTCTGTAGTTAAATCAGCAATTATTATGTAAAGTCCCTGCTTTGAAAGTACTCTGCCTCAAATCTCTGATTCCTGTGAATTTTATTGTGTTCATCATGCCTAATAGTATGACCTAGTGAGAACTTACTACATTTGAACTGCAGGATGTTGCCTTTTGTATTACCTTGGAATAAGATTTACATGTGGGGCGCTGCAAAACAAAGCAGCAGATCTTTAGAGCTGATTTTGTCTGAAGACCTCAACTCTGTTTCTTCCAAGACAAGACTGATACTTCCTCTGTGAACGGCAGTGATAAAGATCTGGAGAATGCAAGCTGAGACAGCATCTGGACAGGAATTGCAGAGGACTTGTAACCCTCTAGAGAAAAATAAGTTAGTAAAGTAAGCTAGTAACAAGGTGCCAGCAGAGAGGTTTTAGTAATGTTTGATGCTTTTGCCATGAACTGGATGCTTTCCCTTATTGCAAAGCAGAACTTACCGATACGGCAACAATTAGATAAACGAACTGGAACTGCTACAGGCTTTACTGGTTTGATGCGTGGGTAGCTGTCACCTAAGCAGAGGCCTCCTGTCAGTTCTACCAGGCATCTTTACAAAGCTGCACTGTAATATAATGCATCATTTCACATATTTAAATAATGTATTTTTCTGTACTTGAGGAGAGAGTTGGTCTTTTGTCCTTCCTACACTTATATAATAGACATGGCTTTCCCAACCCATCTTCACTAGGAGAAAGTGTGATGTCTACTGTCAAGGTTTTCCCTGGCGTGTGATTGCCTCAGCCCATTGCTCTCCTTTATGATTTTATTTCCACCTCTGTTTGCCAGGAACATGTGGTGGTTCTGGGATTGCCCCTAGGAGCTGTATTTGTGACTCCTCTGTTCCCTCCCTTACCAGTGTAGTCTGGGCCACTTGTCTGCCCCAAATTAGCCCATAAGCTGATTTGGTCTGGAGAGATGTGAAGACTTGCAGGAGAATATGGTAAGTGGGTGGCAGTGTATTGCAGAGAGAATCTAATATTGATAAATACACATTTTTCTTTCACCTGTATTTTGTAAGTTTCTAAATCCTGCCAGTGTGAATAAAAAACACGTACAGCTGCTGCCAAACAAGCACATACTGCTAGGGTACGTACAGGGAAAAGATGGATAAAGAAAAGAATGATAATGCTCTTATAATTCATCAGGTTTGTCTGTGTCTGGATTGCTGTGTTTAGTACAGAAGATGCCAGTTCAGACAGGATATTGCCTCATTAAAGGGATTGGAAGCCAGGTAAGGAGAACAGGACCCAAGAACAGCTTTCCCAAGAGATGGGATAGATTGGTTACCTTAAAGAGGAAGCGTGTAAGAAATGATAGGAGTATACACAGCAACTAGCCAGGGCGGAACATAGAGACAACAGAAGCTTCCAATCATGTAGCACAAGAGCAAGAGGATCTTCAATGAAATTAGCAGTTAACTAACTTAAAGATGGTAGAATAAAATTAGCAGAGTATGAAGTTGAATGCTGAAGAATGGGAATGCTGTAATGAGGCTATCTGAAAGAAGTAGCTGGATGTGAAGTGGGAATGCATGTTTGAGATGGATTTCTTTTTAATAATAAACCCTTAAGTTTAGGATGTGATGCTCAGTCTTGCAATACAGGTTTGAAGACAGTTTCTATTCACTAGTACTCATTTCCATCTCCCCACGCATTCCCCCCAGGAATGCAGAGGTGATAAACTGTGACTGTCTTGTGAGCCCTTGGAATGTCAGATCGCTTCTAAATGACAGTCAGAGGTTTGGGCTTTGCTGGCATCTGACAAGGCACTCAGTATGTGTGATGAGAAGAAAACTGAGAACCCCTAGCAGGGCACTTCAAGGCTGCAGTTCCTTCGCAGCTGAAGAACAAACCTTTCAGGATGAGGTTGAATCTGAATTGCTTTGCCCTGCTTTCTCCAGCCCTTTTTACTGGCACTAAAGCTGCTGGGCTTGCTGCTTTCCTTCCCAGGGAGTTCTGTGACTCTCCAGCCGAAGTTGTCCTGCTGGGTCAGAGCAAGAGTGGCTTCATGCCTCCTCTAGCACAGCAAAGCAGGTAGGAGTTGGGTTTGTGTGAGGACAGTGAAAATATCTCTGAGTCCACCTGCCCTGAGAAGAAAATAGCAAAGATCAGAAAAGCTGAAGGAACATTTCATCACCTGTGAATCATTGTTCAAGTTGAATGGTAATCTAGAGGAACTGGAAATGGGAATCCTCTGCAGTAAGTCCTTGATGCCGCAAGGAGAGCATTTCCAGAGGCATCTTGATGTGGTGCAGAGCACGCATATACATTCCATGTAGATGTGTTTGCTGTCTCTGGAAAAACAGTGCCATATTTGTTCATAAATACTTACAAAACAAAAGCCTATCTGTTCTTAGAGAAGGTTTTTCAACAAGCCTTCAACATCTGTAGCTGCATGCGACCAGCTGATTGTCCTATTTGTTTGCTAAGGACCTTAGCTGTACCATACAGGTATGAGGGTTGGGTTGGGTTTTGGTTTGGATTTGTTTGGGTGTTTTGTTTTGGGGTTTTTTTGCACAAAGAACAATGAATTAAAATGAAAGTTCATATAGTGACAGAAATACATGTCTAAATTGAGAGGTAACAACTTTATGGGAACTTGTACAGGAAGAAATTCTTCACCATGAGGGTGGTGAAGCACTGGAACAGGTTGCCCAGAGAATCTGTGGATGCCCCATCCCTGGAAGTGTTCAAGGCCAGGCTGGATGTGGCTTCAAGCAACCTGGTTTAGTGGAAGATGTCCCTGCCTATGGCAGGGGGATTGGAACCAGACAATCTTCAAGGTTCCTTCCAACTCAAACCATTCTATGATTCTGTTTGGATGTTAGGATTTGACAGCTGTTTGTTTGGAAAGGGGTTCATTTGCATCAGGATATGATTGATGGTCTTCTCAAAATCCAAGAGACACAGGTTTTCCCCTACAACTTTGTGTTGTATGAATTAAATGTTAGGTGCTTTGTGACCGAATGTAATAAGTATACTGTTAGTGGAAAATGACACTTTAATAAGTGCTGCGTGCACTTGTCTATTTGCAGCTAGGACCCTATTTTCCTTATGCTAGGATTCTCAAATATCTGCAATGCATGGTTATATTCTGATTAATACATCAAATATCCTCCAAGAAGCAGTGAAGTAGTTAATGATTTAATTTAGTCTTTTGCAATAGATGATGCAGATGACTTATATCCAGAAATTAAAATGCTGAGAGAGAGCATCATCCTATGGACTTGGAAATGTGTGTTCCTTTCCGCACAGTAAATCCATAATTTACTAGATGCTGCACTGTATAGTTAACCAAGGAAAATACTTATATGAAAAATAAATTGAAATCTAAGGGCATGACCGAGCCAGGATGTTTCATCTTCCTCTGTATCACTTTATTACTTGCAAACTTTTTTTTTCTGCATTCATTTCTGCTCCCAGGTGCTATGCTGTTTTCTTACCTGATGCCGTGGTATTGTTTCAGAGCAGCAGGGGAAAGAAGAGCAAAACTGAGGAAATTCTTTCTGCTGTAGTATACTAGCATTTATGTTTGTTGTAAATTCCAGCCAGGGACTTAATTTAGTGCTTGGGATCAAATATCAATCTTTCCCATAAGTTAGCCCAAATATGAATATAATTTCTTAGAAATTGTTTGCTGGTGGTATGTATATTGAAATGGGTATGTCCAGCTTTCACTTCACAGATTCAAAAGCATAAGCTTACTTTTTTATCTGCTGGGTAATGAATTCATTTTTCTGCAGAGTGAAGTATGCGTAACTTATTATAAAAATGAGCATTAACTGAGTTGATAGCTCATAGCAGCTTTAGAATAGAAAAATGTGTTGTGTTCTTCTGAACAGATGTTCCTACCAGGCAGCTGGAAGCTGCTGGGCTGGCGACCTGGTAGGTTCTTGTTCTTTGCCTTTGCTACATGAACGATTTATAAGGTAGCTGGAGGGTTGCTTTCTTGCAAATCATGGATCCACTAGGTATTTTTAACATGTTTCCACTGGGTCACTTACTGCATAGCAGGCCTGTGTTTTAATCTAATGGGGATCTTTCTAATAACTTCTATTACTGAAACATTTGAATGTGGGAAGGAGGTGAAAGTAATTGGATTGCAATAATTAAATCATCCAATTACCTTCGAAAGGTTGTGTGTTTACGCTTCCCAAATGCAAACAGGAATCAATGGGTACAAGAAGCACTGAAGTTGCATCTGTTCTGGAAGGAGATAATTTGGTGGGATGCAGGTGGGGGTGGGTGTCTGTAGGTAAGAGGGAGGGATGATCATTTTGTTACCCCAAGGCTCTCTAAGAAATACTGATGCACAGGTCTTAATGAGGGAGTTAACTTTGAAACTTTGCTTGAAAAAAATCTTAGTGTGGTATAACACTCATTATCTAATAATTCCCCTAACTGCAGGCTGATGCTCACTGAGAACTCCAGCTCTGCATTTACCTGCATTTGCAGGTAAAATGAGCTTCCCTACAGCATTTGTGCTGGAATGTGGTGTAGTCACTGCACTGCTTCATATGATACATGATGAGCAGTGCTTTTGTGGAGCTGCTGGAGACCTGAGGCAGCTCAGCTCTCTGAACTTTGTGCTAGTAACCTCAGAGTAACACAATATTTTTCTGTGGCTGTGACTTCTGGTTCATTTTTTTGGTTTCTCTTTACTTGCCGGAAGTTTCTGCAGTGGAAACTGGTCAGAATCTGATTTAGGTCCAGTGCCTGACCAGCAGAGCATGCACTGCTTCCAGGCATATGTGCTCGGATGACTGGAAAAATCACTGAACTGCATTGCTCATTGTCCAGAAAACTGAAAAATGGGTGGAAACTGTTACACAGCTGAGTAGTAAAACTGTCATGTCGCTATCATTTTTCTGAGTCATAAAAATCCGTTTCTCCTGAGATTGTCTCTTATGAATCTTTGTTTTCTAGTCACTTCCCACAAAATACCCAAAAAGGCCTCTGTGTAAACCAAAACTGTGTTAAATAAAGTGGTGTCTCTTTCTCTTAGGTCTAAGTACCACTGATGGTTATAACAGTTTTTCCTTGACAAACCCATGCAATCTATAGCTGCATATAACCTACCAAAACTGTGACATTTTTCCTATTATGCAATATGCATTTGCATTTAGTTTACAGCAGCATGAATTACATTGGGAAATATCTTATAAAGTGTAGTTTGGGTGAGGATGTTGTGTAAGCTTTGTGTGAAAAAGTTCCTGCCTTTTGGTCTGTCTGCCTGCTTGCTTGGGCTACTGTTTTGTGCAATTTTTTTTCTGAAGATAGGTGGTAAATGTACAGTACTTCACATTTGCAGTTTCTTCCCTATTGTACCTTTGTACTGAGTTTCATTCCAGGACTTTTCCACCACAGAAAAGAACTAGTAAAGTGCTTTGTGGGATCACTAACCTCTGAGCTTAGTTTGCACAATACTTTAGTAGCTCATTCCCTAAGACGTTGGCTCAAAATGAAATTATTCATGATCAAAAGTTTTATGAGACATATATTCTTTATTTTTTGTAGGTTACGGGGTCTTGCTGGGTTCCATGGGAAGATACTATACTTGTGACTCTGAGAAGGGATGAGGCAAGAGACATTTGCAGGGGACGATTATGAAGAAGAGCTAATAAGACTATTTAGATTTAATAAGGTGAATCATTAAAGGCAGCAAAAATCAGGTTCATTGCCACCAGCTGATGGCCAAGAAAGTCCATGAGTGAACCCTGTTGTGCATTTCTCTCCTACCCTACTCTTTGCATCAGGCTGCAGAGTTGCTCCTGAGGTCCCTGTTCAGCATCAGACAGGTGCCTGCATTGTAAATTCTGCATCTGGTGTTGCCGTTGTGTGGCAGAAAGAGAAAAGGAGAGTCTGGACTTTTATTGACCCATGTCTGAAAAGTGCTACATAGATCATTATCATGGAGATTGCTGTAGTGATGAACTTCACCTGAAACGTTCTCCGCAAGCCTGGACATGTATAAAATCAAAGCAGTGGCATTTTATATCACTGGGTGGGATGGACAGTGTGCTTGAACATTTAGGGACTCAATCAGATTCCTTCCGCCCACACAGTTGGCGCCTGAACTACTGCTGCCAGATCCAGCTGCTTCCATGTGGTTTTTGATGTGTTCCCTGTGCTGTCCATGTCTAGGACTGCATGCAGCCATTATCTGGTTCATCTCCCTTGCAGCAGTTTTGTTTCTCTGGGGCTTCTGAGCTTTGTGCACAAGGTTTGCTGGACTGGCAATGGCAGTGGCGTTTCAGATACAACATTAGGATGTCCAAGGTGGTGGCTGTTGGGGGCTGGTCCAGCTTCCTCTTGAAGCCAGACCTCACTGCTCCTATGGCTTTGCTGCAGGGCTTGAGGCACACAGAGTAAAGAGAGCAATTATTGTTCAAAAGGCTTTTATTTTATAGGAAGCCTGATGCTTGAGTTACAGACTGAGGTTACAATGAAGATATTGTATCATCTAGAAATGCCCTTATCTAATCGCTGCTTAAGAGAGAACCTCTCTAAACCAGCCCTGACATAAAGCCCATTCTTCAAAACTCTTCGATCTTTTCCCCACTCATCGTCCCTCTTTCCTGATCTAGTAGCTCCTGCACTTCATTTTAGAAACTGAACCTGCACTTTTATAGTGTGAAAGAACATAGAACAAATCTACAGCGATGTATAGCTGTACACTGTCTAATAGTCTTAGAAAAAGTCCAGCGAGTAAACTCTTGATTAGTTCAGTTTAAATTGCACATCTGTTTATCAAAACCAGTGAAAAGGAAGTAGAGCCTGGAATGTGCCCGAAAATCATAGGGTTTATGCAGAACCCTATGTCAGAGTTGTGTGATGGGCTTTGTGCGCACTAGTGTGGGTGAGTCTGACAGACACAGTCCTGCACTTCCCTGGACCATTGGGGTTGTGTTTGGGGCAGGTGGTGGTGTGGAAGTGTTGGAATTTGGGGTTGTGGGTTGTTGTTGTTGTTGGGGTTTGGGGGTTTTTGTTTGGTTTGAGTGTTGTGTCGGGTTTGTTTGTTCTTTTCAGGAGGACAAAGGGTGAGGACCTGTTCGATAAAGTCTTCTTGATGCCTGAGGTTTTGGCACTCTGCCATTAAATTTCTTTTTGTTTTCCCTGAAACACCGGCTGGCTCAGAAATCAGTTCTGGTTTTGACTCTTGCTTTCATATATTTTCTTTCGGAATTTATCAGAGAAACGAAACTCCTCATCGCTGGTTCCAGTACAGTGACAGTGGTTCATGAGCTGCCACTGACCATGAAAGATCTTTTATTCTTTCAGAAAATCCCAGTAGCAACTCATGTCATTAACTGGTGGGAGCAAGAGTCTGTTTATATCTCTTACCCAAAAAAGTCCCTGGAGAAGTTGGGAGGTTTGCTGTACTGTAGTATCTTTAATGCAATTGTTAAATATTTTCCTTATCTAATGACAGTGTCTTTCTATGAAAGGCAGTAAAACTGTCAGTGCTGTACTTGGATTTCAAATACTACTATTGTCATGTTTATTTAATGACAGCAGATAAAACTTTTGCTGTTTCCAAAGCAAGTATTTAGTTCCCAGAGAGACATGGCTTTTTAATACTCCTGAATTTTCTGTTTTCAGATATTTAGGAACAGGTAGAGCTTTTAAGTGTTTTGTTTCAACAGTAAAGAAAATGTCAATATATGTGCTAATACTCCATTAGGTATGCCCGAAACCTCACTGACTATACTAACCCCGGATGTGGTATTATCCTGATCTCTTTCTTTCTTCTGTCAATTAGATGAGCATTTTAAAGTATTTTTCCAGAATAGTTTAGTGTCTTCCTTTTCCTGTTTGGGCAGTGTTCTGTAGCTGCGTTAAACCAGCTCTGTGTTTAGGACAGCTGACTGAAGGGGATGTCTTTATTTTTAACCGTTGCACTGATGACCTGCCTCCCTTTCCCAAGGAGCAGTAATGAGCAAGGGACAGATGTTGATCTCTGAATGGGCCTGATATGACTTTAGAACGCAACAGATAAAAATTTCTGTACCAGGTGCTCGCTACAAATAGGAATAAAACTGATTTCACAGCTTATTCTGGGTTTGATGCTTACCCTCTTGGTCTCTCAGCAAGACAGGAGATCAAAAAAATCCACAGTAGATTGTCCAAAGTATACACAACAATGAGGAGTACGTTCAAATGCCATTTAAAATGATTTCCTGAAGCCCAAGAATACCTACAAAATCTTGTAGTGAATAGTATGTGTTGAAAGTTACCTCTGCTGTGTTATACAGCTGTTGTACGCCTGGGGCATGGAAGCAATAGTGTGTTACACAAGTGCATCTCAATGAAGAGGAATAGTTAAAAAGGCAGGAATGAGGAAGGAAAACATTCACAAACAGGAGAGGAGGGATCTATTATAGGAAACAGATACATTGGATTTCTTTACTGACACTGTACAACTAGAATGGGTGGTTTTATGGATATTCTGGAGAAGTGGAGTAGAATAGGGATAAATTGTTTCTCTAGGTAATGGTGGTGTTGGATCTTCCTGCAACAGAGTTCACAGTATTGCAATGTGGAGACTTCTTGGGACAGTGCTTGGACATGCCCAGCAGTGAGATGACAAGAAGTTCAGGCCTCGCTAGGGATCAAGTAGAGAATCTTGCATCCTGCCCTGCAGTGTTGTGCAGACTTTCATGGAGAGCACACTGCAACCTGAAAGCACAACGTAAGATTTGTATGAGCAAAACTTATTTATCAGAAAGAAGATACTGTGGCATGTACCGCTGCTTGAATAAATTTCTGTAGATAGAATCATAGAATTGTTTTGGTTGGAAAAGACCTTTAAGATCAAGTCCAACCATTAACCTAACACTGCCAAGTCCACCACTAAACCATGTCCCTAAGAACCTCATCTACACATCTTTTAAACACCTTCAGGAATGGTGACTCCACCAGTTCCCTGGGCAGCCTGTTGCAATGCCTGACAACCCTTTCTGTGAAGAATTTTTTCCTAATATCCAATCTAAACCTCCCCTGGCGAGATGGTGAAGTGCAGAGCTGCCATACTGAAGACATGTGCCATTGATGTGGGTACCTCTGTGAGCAGTAGATACTCAGGTGAAGCCCACCTCCTGCACACATGCACAGCGTAGCAGTGCATTTGAGACCTGCCAGTACAACCACAGCCACCTGGGCTTAAGACACATACTCTGGAGCATAACAGAGAGAAGCAATTTTTCTTTTAAAATATACATTTTTCACATGCCCTTAATATATGGAGACATAGCCGGTCTTTTGCATGGCAGAATTATTTCTGTATAGCCTGTCTCATTTAAAAATAAATCATCTCTGTTATGAAAAGACTAGAAGAGTATCCATTGATTTGACAGGTTATAAAAATCTTTCTAAATCAATTCACTGGCAACAAAATGAAGGGACAACTCATTTCCATGGTGATGCCAACTGAATCACACTAGAGCCATTGAAGAATGGATCCTGACCTGGGTGGGTGCCGTGTTTAAGTCCAGTAACCATGCAACCAGCAAGTACTCTTTGTGCTATATATCCATTTAAAAAAGCCTATTTGCATTCTTTTTTTTTTTTTTTTTTCTCTTTGCATTATTTGAAAGCTTCAGAAGCTCTGGGTTTCATGTCTAATGGGTAGTATTGTGTTAATAAGTATACAAAACTATGCAGAACTGAAAAAAGACACCCTCTTCCGGGAACATTTGGCTTCTCCCAAGTTCAATTGTCAGCGGTTTGTTCTTTAGCCCAAATCTACTTTGAGAAAGAGTTACCCAGAAAAGTTTAATGAACTGATGTCAGTTTTTCTTCTTTCAATAAAATACCTTATCTAATCCAGTGATCTTAAGAGAAAATCATGAAACATCATTTTCTGACATAAAGAAGAATTTTTACACTTTTACATCAACTTAGATATTGGAATTCCATTAAAATGCTTAACATAACTTTAAAATGCTTGTTTTAAAGACATGCATAGTAATCATCCTTAACTTTAAATTGTTTACAAGATTTTTTCCTTTATTTAAAACTATTTACTGGGGAGATAAGTATTTCTGTAAGGAGTTTCATAAACTGACTTGCTGGTTATGTCCCCTTTCACACACCTTAGAGTTAAAAAACATCCTTTCATACTCTCTTTATTCTTAGAATGCTTTTTTTCTCATTTTGCATGAATTAGTCATTGAATGGAAATATATTTGTCTACCTAATGAAGCAAGCCTACTACATACCTACAGAAGAGGCCTACACTAATAAAAGGAGTTTCACTCTTAACTAGGAACCTCTTAGTTTCTACTTTAAATTAAGTAGAAAATATTTTTGTTTCAATATCATTCAGCTAAAAGTCTTAACATTGACATAACTGTCAAATTAATTAGCAAGTCTGTAGTGGGTACAGTTTAAAAACCAACAAAAATAACACAAAGCATCCAAATTATTGCCATTTTTGCAAATCAGATGGATTTTTATTTCCTCTAACTTTTAAAGAAACATTTATTGTACATAGTCCTTTTTTTAACAAGTAGAATAATCTGTGCTATGTTGTACTGGACTTATTATTTGCAAGAACCTTAAAGTGGAGAGGCAATTTTGTCAAAGCCTGGGAGTTTTGAAACGGGTAGCACTGATTTATATAGATCGGGATGGTAAAGAAGGACAGGCCTCTCACGGCATATTGGTGCACCTCCTCAGGGCTGTCTCATACTGACTTATTTCAGCTCCCTGTGATTCATCCCATTATTTTTTTGTGCACACTCATTCACTCTCACTATAACTTCACTTGTCGAGGATAAACATGTCATTAGGAGCTCGCCTCTTTGGGAAACAGAGTGGTTGATCTCCTTCCAGAATTACAGTGATCGTATTAGCAAAGGTGAACCCCTTTGGATGCAAAAGTTTTGGACCCTCTCACAAACCTGGTGTACAGCCCTGTGGCTGTGAGTGTCTTCCCATATCTGTGTGCTGATGTTTGGACACAGAGTCCTGCTCTGACAACAGCCACCGTTACCTCCAGCCAGAAATGACAGAAGGATTTGACCCTCTTGCTGTCGACAATACAGTAGCTTTGTTATCAGCTGATGAATTGTCCCTGAAAAAGTATTGGTGGTTTTGCATCAGATCTGCTGAAGAGCTGCTGATGTGTTTGTTGCGAAAAGGCTGTTAGACTTAAGGGTGATTATACTGAATTTTGTATATTTTAAGTAATTCGTGAGAGTATTCCAACCATGGCACTTGCTGCCCTAGTGAAATGTTAGTTTTTGGAGCAACATACTGTGTCAGGGTGTATGCATGAGACATTTCTAAAATGATACAGCTTGTGTGGTGCCCAAATATGCAGCTCTCTGAATTATTTGCTGAAAAATGAGTTTGGATGCAGGGCAGGATGGGCAGAAAACTGATTTTGGGTATGTGCAGTCCTGGAACACACCACGGTGCAGCCTTTAGCTTGAAGTTTGGAGGACAGACAACTGGTTCTTGAATTGCTTGATTATATTGCATGGCATCTCTGTTCAGACTTGATTTTTGTTTGTGATGTCTTAGATCAATTTATATTATATTGTGTTGTATTAACATATTGCTCTAAACATCTGCTGGCTAAAAAGGGCTGAAATCTGCTCTTCCATGAAAACGACTTAACAATAGGAATGACCACGTAGACTTTTCCATAAGCTATATTTCCACATGTTTCATGAACTGGAAAGAACATTCTTGTGGGGTTTGTTGGTTGGTTGGTGGGGTTTTTTGTGAATTGTTTTTGTGGGGTTTTTTTGTTTGTTTGGTTGGGTGTGGTGGCAGTGGTAGTGTGTTGGATTTTTTTTTTGTTTATTTTTTTTCCTTAATACTATCAAATTCAAGTCATAGATTTGCTACAGGAAAATAAGGCTTATTTTTAACAATAGTTTTTTAGATCTCTCTTGTAGCTATTGTCACATGCTAACTTAACTAAAAAACTGAATAGACATGGATGACCTGGGTTGAAATGTATTGTGCTACACTAACACAATGCTGTCTGTATTGGACAACTAGATTTTCTAGAGAAGGTGAATACATTTGGTGTAAATCAGTAACACATGGAATACAGTGTTATATGGAGAATTTGCTAGTTAAAACTGGAGATGACAAGGATTTGAGGAGCAGTAAGGCAGGTAAGAGTTGTCTGTAATTGAGCTGATCATGGCTTATGCAGGAACCACAGAATGTTAGGGATTGGAAGGGACCTCAAAAGATCATCTAGTCCAATCCCCCCGCCAGAGCAGGAACACCCAGAGGAGGTTACACAGGAAGGCGTCCAGGCGGGTTTTGAATGTCTCCGGAGAAGGAGACTCCACAACCTCCCTGGGCAGCCTGTTCCAGTGCTCTGGCACCCTCACCGAGAAGAAGTTTCTTCTCAAATTTAAGTGGAACCTCTTGTGTTCCAGTTTGCACCCATTATCCCTTGTCTTACCATTTGTTGTCACCGAGAAGAGCCTGGCTCCATCCTCGTGACACTCCCCCTTTATATATTTATAAACATTAATGAGGTCACCCCTCTTCTCCAAGCTGAAGAGACCCAGCTCCCTCAGCCTTTCCTCATAAGGGAGATGCTCCACTCCCTTACCCATCTTTGTGGCGCTGTGCTGGACTCTCTCAAGCAGGAGATAACTGGTTGCCTGCTGCTTTAACTGATGGCACTGTTCTTAGACATGTTTTCATGAAATTAGTAGCTGATGAACTAAAGTAAGAGAGAGCTTCAGTTAGAAAGAGGCTTCAGAGATTGGACCAAAACAAATGGCACTGAGTACTGAACTAATAAATGTTTAATGACCCAGGTAGATCATCGGTCCAGGTTGTTGGTTCAGGAAACAAGAAACAAGTGTCTTGAGCATGTGAAGGGCATGGATTGAGTGACAGGGAGCTGCCAGCGTGAAATAATTATGAGAAAGCAAAAGTAATCCTGAGATACATTGGGAAGGTCTTCTAGCAGAGGGGAAACCACTGATGTGTTTGTGGAAAGGCCTAGACCACTGGGTGGTTCTAGGTGCTTCTGTTTGAGGATGGTAAATCTGAACTGATGGGGCAGAGGAGAACTGCCAGGCTGCATGTTGCCTTGATCATACTCTTCAGAGAAGGTTCAGACTTTGGCTTCTTCAGCCTGATGCACAGTGGGCGTCTGATAGCACTCTTGAGTACGCTGAGGAGAGGGGAAAGTCCTGAAGCTGAAGAGCTCGTTGTTGGCACAAATGGATATAATCTTAATAAACAGAAGCCAAAAATCTCAGAATATCGTTGCTTTGCTTAGGGATTTTCCTGAAGCAGAACAATGAAACGACAGGCAGCAGATGGACCAAGGCTTACTCTGAGATCTGGGGGAAGGCTTCTGCAGTGATGGGGTCTGGATGGGCTGATACGTGAGTGCGTTCCTGGGCTACCAAGGGTGTCCCAAATCCTCATGAGGCATTGAATGAGCAGTGGTGTTCCAGTCCTTGGGAAAGGCAAAAAACAAAAAGCCACTGCAGTTTGCAGATACTGTTCTGATGTGTTCAGCTGAGATGTTGAGTACTACATGGTACCAAGGAATGGGCTACCCTCATCACCTTACAGGGGTTAATCTGAGGTTGATGTATGAGGCTGCTGTAGGAGTTTCCATGGTTTTTTTCCCTCTCAGTAAAATAATTTAATTTTCCTGTGCATTCATCGTCACCACTTAGTTTTCATTCATAGTCACTTTTTCTTTCTTCCTCACATGTGTGTTGTGTTTTTTCTTTTGTAGAACAGTTCGTGTCTGGCTGAAGAGAGACAGTGGGCAGTACTGGCCCAGCATATACCATGCAATGCCATGTAAGTATAAGGAGATGTTTGCTCTCTGCTATGTATTTGCAAAATGGCTTTTCTGGTTTTGATGAAGCTTTCTGTTTATGACCATTTGCAAGCTTATCACTCCATATTAAATACTGTTAATGAACAATCCCTTGGTTTCCGTGAAGCTTTACCAAGTTACATGCTACTGCTTCTGAGAGGCATCAGGGATTACAGCAGCAGAAGACACAGATATGCTAACAAGGGATGAGCATTTAATCCAAACATAGATTAAAAATGTGGGAGCTCAAAATGTAGTCTTGCATTCTGCTGCTAATGGAGTCCATAAAGCTTTGTAAGTCTCCAGTATAAATCACTCTGCCCATCCTACTGCATATGCTCTGTCTGTTAGAGTGCAATGGTAAATGGTTTTATTTAATAACTTAATATCCTGCAGCTGCTAATATGGTAGAGAGGATACTAGAGAGGGAAGGCAGCTCTTCCAGTGAAGAAGGAGAATCATTTTACCACTGCAATTAGATGTTGAAAACCAAGTCTTCTTGATGGATCCCTCCAGTATGATCTGCTGTATGTCTCCTCTCTCAAAGTGGGTGTTCATTCTTTAAAAGAAACTGCAGATCGATGTCAGTTTTTTCAAGAGACAGTTGAAGAAATCACTGCCCTAGAGATTTGTCATAACCCCTGTGTTGAGTGCAGGAGTATAACCCTGCAGGTCATCAGCAACAGGGATATGTTGATGCTCCTCAATCAGCTTCAGAGGTGCTGGGTTAGCCTGTCTTTAGAAAGTTTATGAAGCTGACCTTAAATTCACAGATTGGGGAGCATTTATCCAGTCCCATCGAGGCATTCTTACTGTCTGGAGAAATAATTCTTTTAAGCTAAGATAGCTAGATTTGGAAGAGAGCATCTGTCTCCATGATCTGTCACGATCACTAGCAGGTGGCCTGAGTTCCCTCGATTTGTTCTAATCTGAATCTGTATGCTTTCCCCAGTCGAACTGTTATGAAATGGCTATTCTAGCAGGTTGGCATGGATACTTCTCTTTTTCCATGTGGTGTTTTTGCATACATTTGCATTTAAAATCACGTTAGGTCCTCCTCTGGTCTTAGTAAGGCTGCATTATTGCCAGTAATAACAGCTTCACCGGAAATGATGGAGTAAATCTAGATCCACTCAAACAGGACTATTTTAAAGCTCCTTCATAAATTTGAACACCTGACACTGCTCCTTCACTTAGAAGGCTGCTAAGCTTTTGAGCCATGAGATATTAAAATTATACTGTTATTCACCAATTTCAAAAATGATCAGGTGTAATTAAGAACTAGAGCAATGCCAGTTACATTGTTAGCAGCCATGACTTTAAGCTTGGAAATGGTAGGAAGGGCTCTGAGTAAGCTTCTGCACAAGTCTGCACTTGACTGGAGATGATAGTTTTGTCTGTTTCTGTGTGGAACACCTTTTTGACAGTCCTCTGTTTTAGGTTCACATGTTTTTTGTTGTCTGGAGAACAACTGCCCCAAGGTTCTCTCTGTAAAAATGTAGTAGGCATGATGGTGCCTGTGAGTAGCGGTCTCAACCATAGATACCCTGTTAGCATGAATTGTGACTTTGGTTATGGTGGTGCGTGACCTACACCCTTTTATGATTTGATATCAGGTAGCCTTAATAATTGAGTTTGCACCTTGGGTACTCTGGGAGATGAGGAGGTTGTGAAGTTGGGCCAAGTCAGCCATGTGCTTTGGTCAAGCTCTTCAACCAGTGGGGCCATCAGTGTGTCCTGAATGTGAAGCCCATTTAATACCTGGAAAAAAAGATCAAGATTGTACATCCCTTTTGAGTAGGAGTACATGCTGCTGTTTAGAGGTGGGATTTTCGCAATTATGAAGTTTTATGTCCTGTCTATGGGTGTTTCTGTGGTTGGAAAACTCTGGACAATACAATGGCCACATTTTTTATCGTCTCCTCTAGCCCATGAGAAAGAAAAAGCTGTGGGTATTATACACACTGTCATATCATCAGTAAGGCAGACTAGGTAAGCTGGAAACCTGGCTAATGCATCTCCTTCATGCCAGTGTTGTCTCAACAACTCATATTAACAACAGAGCTCTGATGAGCATGTTAACCCTCCTCATGGTTAGATGTGTACCCTTGGTTACACAACTGACATAGACTATAGATGTGTAACCATGGTTAGATGTGTGACTTTTGGGCAGCGTCTGTATAGGAGAAAAAAAAATTAACAGACGCAGATTTATGGAAGGGGAAGGAATTCTAGTCAAGAGAAATAAGCTTTGGGGAAACAAAACCAAAACAAAACACACAAAACTAAAAACAAAAACCACACACACACACAAAACCAAACCAACCAAACAAAAAGACCCAAACCCAAACAAACAAAAACCTCTCACAGATGTGGAGTGAAGTAAAGGATTTATTGTACTGAGGAACAGTGGAGTATCCAGTCTTTGGGCCACTGTCTTATGACGGTATTCATAGCTAATGCTTTGGTTTGAACAGGAAGGTAAAAAAACCTGCAAAGCAAAACATGCTCCTTCGGTCTTTAACTAAACTACTTTTAGGCACTTCAAAATGGGGTCTCTGAAGCTGCAGGTACAGTTTGTGTTTCTCTTCTCCTTCTGTCAGCCTCTAATAAAGGTGACACACTGTTGAGAGTGTGAAATATGTAATTGGGCTTTTCCTCCATAATTTATTTTCTAAAGGCTAAGATCAGTGTGTGTAAAGACTACAGCCAGACTTCTGCATAAGGAATATCCTACCTGTCCTCTGTAGTAGTTCGAATCAATCTTTTTCCAGTCTGAAATCCGTAACTAGGTACTGAATTAGAGGGCATTGAGAGTGCTGTTATTTTTCCTGGCTATTATTTTTAAAGGATCTTAAACATCTCAGAAGCTTAAGGTTTGGGTGTGTTTTGTTTTGTGGGGTGGGTTGGTTGGTTTGTTTGTTTTTGTCTCCCCCTCTTCTTAACGAACACAAGTGCTTAAGTATCTGAATGTCATCTTATTTTCACTAAAGCATAAGCTGCTGCAATCATGTTACAACTGGCATCACTTTAGCTACATTAGTGTAGCCAGTGTGCACATCATTTTAGTGCTGACATAATGTTTTTTCCAAGAGTACGTGTTACTGAAGAATTCCCTTAGGAAAACAAGTATAGCAAAGTAAGTATCTTTACACTGCTATGACTCTGTACACATGGGTCTGGAATTTAGGAGTCACTCTTTTGTAATCAGCCCGTGTCAAGCAGTTGCTTGCACCTTTCGTGTCTGAAGTGTTTCAGGCCCTTTGGGAAGAGCATACTTCAAATAGCTAATTTACCTGAGACTTTTTCTCTGCAATCTGTTGCCTTCAGAATTAGTAGTAGCTCTTTCAATGTATGCACAGTGTCTAGCATTTGAAGGCTGATATGTGGAATGTGCCCATTCTGGCATTAAGTGCCTTTAAAAGGGTTTGATCTTTATTCTGCTTAGAATTGCCTTTTTTCTGTCTGTTTTTACTACAACTGTCTCATTTTGCTATAACCCTAGAAGCCTCAAATAAGAGTTAGTGCATGACCATCTGAAGGAATAATTCAATTTAGCCTTTTCTGAGGGAGAGGTATACGAAGGAACAATTTTGTCACTGTTAGTAGCCCTAATTTAAGTGTTTCCTTTCTGGCAGTTTCTTGAACCAAAACTTTGATTTAAATCAGTCAGCCCTTTCAGGAAATAAATAAATTGAGGTTCCTGCCTGGATGTGGATCTGGTAGGTTTTCTCCTTGCGGCTAGTTGTCCTTTAGGAAATGTTTCAAGGGGGAGTCAATACTGAAGGTAGAACAAGTTTTGTTAAGCAGTCAACACAGACTTGCCTCTTCTTCATATAGCTTTGCTGCCAACTGAACTATTGAGGAAGATTTGCTGAGCTATGGACTGTTTAATCTAAGGTGAGACATTACACAAATTGAGAACATACCAGATATACAGCATTGCAAAAGAGAGCACTCAAAGCTTGTTAGTAACAAAAACACTGCGAGTAATCACAATGGAGAGTAGAAACCAAGAGGGGGGAAAAAAGCAGAACTAAAAGCGCGTCTGACAGTACTCTACATTTACTGCAAGAATATGGTTTAAAAAATACTGTTATCACTATCGAAGGAGCAAGAATGCCTGCCCCTAGCTGCAGATGGCAATTGCTGCTGAAAAATGATTCCTGAAGGTTTCTGTTGAGACAGCACAATTCCCAGCTGTGTGCTGCTGTGTTGAGCAGTAAAAACAATCCCTGCCTTCTGGAGGCAAATTCACAGTTTCTCCATTAAACCAAGGATAGCTCTTGAATTCTTGCAAGAAAGTTCTGATTTTACCCTTGATGTGAACCCTGCCAGATCCTTGACGGAGCATAGTATGACTGACTTGTTTCCAGTTTAAGGGTATATCCTGAGTAATATTAATATAATAAAACAATGGCTAGTTTTTAATACAGTCTTTTCTTTTGGCCATAGTATGTGATACTGTCATAGCATTGTCTGTGGTGAAATTAGAGGAGGGGACAGTTGGACTCACAGTCCTTAAGACTGGCCAATTTGTGGATTCCTACAGGTTAACTTTCTTACTGCAGATATAGGATGGAAGCCTCTGATATAATACAGTGTTTTGTTGTTGGTAAAGTTCAGGAAGATGTAAAAAACTAAGTTATTCAGCTGAGTAATGTCTCAGATTTATACTGAAATGTCAGGTGCCTCTTATATCAAAATGCCACCACTGCTCTACTATGACGTGCCTGTTTTCAGATAACTAGTAAGAAAAAATGAAGGTGCTGGAGCAAGAAATAGCCATTTTTCCATGTCCTAATATGACAGGGTTGAATGAACTGCAAGAACACTTTTTTTTTTTTTTTTAAATGCTTGTCTATTGGAAGGGGCAAAATGCTGAACAGTATCATAAAGCATGTTGGCTAGTTTTAGGCTTTCCAGAAATTCAAGACAATGAGAATCGCAGTTTTGTTAACTTCATCAACATGTTCATTTTTTTCAGCTCCATGTTCATGCATGTCTTTTAACCCGGAAACCAGAAGGCTGTCCATAGGTCTAGACAATGGTACAATCTCAGTAAGTACATCCAAAGATTTCTAGTTGAAATGCTTCCCTTTTGAGAAGTATATGTGTGATGTTGTGGTGAGGATATTTTTGCTACTGTTTGGGAGAGAGACTTTTTACTGCTAGTGGCACTGAAGCTGTAGCGTAGAAAATGGCAGATTATTTCAAATTTCATTCCAACTGCCGCAAAGAGATTGAGTGTGGTTTACAATATGTATTAGGCAACTCAACAAACTGTCTTAATTTGCATATCTCTTAAAAAATAACAACACAGAAAAACAGCTGTTGTTTTATTAAATTTGAGTGCCTTGTTAATCATAAAATACCAAAGTTTTTCGAAAGCAACAACTAAGAGGGGGGAATTATCTTCTGAGAGACAGAAGGTGGATTTCTACTCCATAGCTAGCTGCTTTTCCAGACTTCAGGGTTCAGATTTTGTTTTCCTCTCACTTCCTTCAGAGGAGTTTCTCTCAACTGGCAGTGCTGTCGATGAAAGATTTGGTTCCCTAACATCTAAGAGGGATCTGTATGTGTGCAAAGGAAGCTGTGTATTAAAACGAGAGTTTGTCTTTTAGATCTGGGACAGAGGGTAGCATTTGACCTTATTGGTTGGCTTTTTCTTGCAGGATGGTGAGTAAAGAGCTATATAATTTTGTGGGAGGGTCGTGGGTCAGAGAGATGTTTTTCACCAATGCCTCATCAATAGACTCCTCTTCCAGTTTAAGATCATTTTGCGATCATTTCAGATTTTTACTGCTATTGTCTCTGCCTTATGAGCTTTATAACTGAATGAGTGTTTGCAGGTTGACATAAGGGTAGCTGTCAGCACTGAAGCCAAGGTGGTATTTGGGAAAGGCTGTGTGACTCTTTTAGCTGTTCCCTGTGAACTGTATCAAAGATGTGAAGGTTTTGACCTATAAAGCTATTAATGTCTAGTAGCAGAGATTTTTTTTGTGCCTGTAGGAGATTTCTGCTTTTGTATCTAGGAGATGGGACAGCTGCCAGAGAATTCCTTGAACTTCTGAAATTCCCTCCTTCCCACTCTCTGAAATACTTGTCATTTGCCAGTCCTACTAGACACTTTTGCTTTCACCATGCCTTTGAGGAGTGTGAAGGTGACTGTAAATAAGGTATTTAAAACTCCAGTTTGCAGATGACACCAAGACAAGTGGAAGTCCTGAACTGCTTGAGGGTAGGAAGGCTCTACAGAGGGATCTGGACTGGCTGGATCATTGGGCTGAGGCCAATTGTATGAGGTTCAACAAGGCCAAGTGCCGGGTCCTGCACTTGGGTCGCAACAACCCCAGGCAGCGCTACAGGCTTGGGGAAGAGTGGCTGGAGAGCTGCTTGGTGGAAAAGGACCCAAAGGTGTTGATTAACAGCTGGCTGAAAATGAGCCATCAGTGTGCCCAGGTGGCCAAGAAGGCCAACAGCATTCTGGCTTGTATCAGAAAAAGTGTGGCCAGCAGGACTGGGCAGTGATCGTCCCCCTGTACTCAGCACTGGTGAGGCCCCACCTTGAATTCTGTATTCAGTTTTGGGTTCCTCACTGCAAGAAAGACATTGAGGTGCTTGAGCGTGTCCAAAGAAGAGCAACGAAGCTGGTGAGGGGCCTGGAGCACAAGTCTGATGAGGAGCAGCTGAGGGAACTGGTGCTGTTCAGCCTGGAGAAAAGGAGGCTCAGGGGAGACCTTATTGCTCTCTACAACTACCTGAAAGGAGGTTGTAGCATAGAGGGTGTTTGTGTCTTCTCCCAAGTAGCTAGTGACAGGATAAGAGGAAATGGATGAGAGGTTTAGATGGGATAATTTCTTTACAGAAGGGGTTATCAAGCATCGGAACAGGCTGCCCAGGGAAGTGGTGTAGTCACCATCCCTGGAGGTATGTAAAAGACGCGTAGACGTGGTGCTTAGGGATGTGGTTTCGTGGTAGACTTAGCAGTGCTAGATTCACAATTGGACTCAATGATCTTGAGGGTCTTTTCCAACCTAAATTCTTCTATGATTCTGTATATTGCCATCTCTAAGGCGGATTCTATTTGTTGCTAAGCTTGGCTTTTCTTTTCCCGGTCTTCTGGATACAAGTACATGGTGGGGGGAAGGGCTTGTCTATGCTGCTTGATTTAGTCCCCTGTAGTTGCAGGCAGTTGTGTGGTAGAGGATTGTGTGGAAAATGTGCTCCACAAACTTCCACAGACAATGAAACGTTTCCTTCTGTAGCAAACCTAAGGCCTGTAAGAGAATCCACAAGTGTAGTGTGTTACAAGAAGTGGTGGAGATGGGAATGGGCGGCAAGCAAGAATAGTCCCATATTCAAGTCCCACCAATACCAGGGTGTTAGAGAAAATCCCCAGGTATTTGAAAGTGTGTTACAACCACTCTCTGGAGGAAAGGATAAATTTTCCTTCTGGGGATGATCAGTTTAACGCAGGAGATTACAAGCAGGGCGTGCTGACCTTAGTGCCCTTACTTTTAACACTGTGGCCCTCAAAGAGAAAGTACAGGCAATGTACTTGAGCAGCTTGAAATATTTGGGAATTAGTCAGCAGTTCCGTGTCAGCACTTCTGGTAAGGCCCAGCACTCTTTTGTACGCTGAGTGCAGGACCAAAAAAATTACTGAAAGTTGTTTTGCATCTTCACTTTGACTATGTAGAAGGAAAGGACTCCTTGCAAGGGCTACAAGCTGATACAATACTCATGAGGGTGCCACATAATCTCAAACTAATCTTTCTGCAGTGCAAGGAAGTGCGGCTTTTACTTGCAGATGTAAATGGGGATAAGAAAGTGGAACTGCCGTTTTTTTCTTTTACATGACATTTTTGTAAATTGTATGGATTTTGGCTATGAGCCTGGAATCTCAGAAATGTGTCTGGTGCATTTTGAGAAGGATGGGCAGCAATACTATTGTCAAAAAAGTTACAGCAAAGCCACCATGAGCTGAGCTTGTATGGCCACCTTTGTGAAACAGGGTGAAAATTTTTGCTTCTACAAAGATGAAGAGATTTTTTCAACCTTTTGTAACTTCTCAATGTGAAGGGTGCACAAACATTTGTGCAGTACAGTAGACCATTCCCTTGAGTGAAAAATTGTCTAATATCTTGCTTGAAGAGCAGTGGTACCTAAAGTAAAAAGAAAAAAAAAAAAAGATGGTTCTGTGGTCTTTTTTTTTTTTTACACTTTGCAACCCTTTTTTTGAGAAGAAGTGGCATTTATGTCTTAGAGGCTGCCTGAGGTCCCTTTTGGAAGCCAAAAGACTTTATCATAGTCTTAAATTCCTTGCTCTGAAGTGGAAAAAAAAATGCTTTAATGGGTTCAAGTCTCTCAAGATACCACAACAAGAATGAAGAGAAGAAAGGTCTATTACTTGCAACAGATAGGAGACTTCCACAGCCAGGATGAGATTCCTCACCTTATTTCAACCATTTGAAAGTTGCTTCCTAGATAAAGTCAATCATTAGGTTATGGAGCCAGTAGAGGAGAATTGAATTGCCTTTGGAGGTAGTCATGTTGCTTGCCCTAGAAACCACCTTAGAATGGCATAAATCTCTCTCCTCATTTCTGGGGAGATTCAAATGAGGGATTTAGTTTTTAGGTAGCTGAACCTGAATTAAATTGATCTTTTTTGCTGACCACGCTTTTGTCTAGATGGAGCTGTTACACACTTCGAGCAGGGCCACAAGGACAACAGGACACCAGAATAACCCCTTCAGAATTCTTCATTGGGGATGGTACTTATTAAGATAGATTCATCTTCCACATCATTTGATCTGCAGATGTCTACAGGTTTGGCCACAAACAGCACTTTGAATACCTGAGACTGAGTAAGGCTCTACCTGCTGCCGTCCACCCTTCCCCTCTGCCACTGTGGGAAGTTTACCATTTTTTCCTTCAAGAAAACTACATGATAGTTTGTCGTTTCCCAGTTTTTGTACTTTTTTATAAAGTAGAAGTGAAAATTAAAAAATACTGCAATCATTTTATAGAGCTTTCTTTGCAACTGACATAGATGTAGGGTCTCACAGTAGATTTAAGAGTCTTCTTTCTCTTCTGTTTCTGAAGTGGGTTTATTGTTCCCTGGAAGACATGGTGCTAGTGCTGTTGGTCACTTGTGTTAAAAGGGCAAAGTCAAACCTTTAAGGAGATCCTCAATGTGGCATGATCTGTCAGAATACAAACTGTAAATTCCCTGGGGTGGGAACTATGTTGCAAATGGGTAACACATAACTGATATATAAAGATTATTAACTCTCAGAAATTGATTCAGTTGCCTAAGCAGAGGTCTCTAGTGCTGTTTGGGGATACATCAGTTGGCATCCACCTGCTCTCTGGAAAGGTGTAGATTTTCCTTAGGCCCTGGGCCCTGTCAGCCAGCCTCATGGCCAAGGACTCTGAAATAGCACAAGGCTGGGTTCTGTTTGCCTTAGCAAGTGTCATTTGAAAAAAGATGCTGATAGTATTTCCAGGGTGAGGATTTACAGAGGTCTTAGGCTCAAGAGAAGTTTATGGTGGGTGTACATGTTTCAGTGTGAGGGAGCTGTGTTCCATGAAGATATAGCTGAGAGTCTTTGTACAACAGTGGCACTAGATGGGACAGTCTTTGCAGATGCTCAAGACTTCTTTCTGTTTTGTGAAGGCTTTCATGGTACGAAGTCACTGTTGTAATAATAAGATTACCTGAAATAGCCAAGACTGATCACTAACATTTTCAGTGTGGCAAAAAAGTAGTAAAGTAGCTCGGAAAAAACCTTCGAAGAGGAAAGTGCAATCTTCCAAAAAAAAAAAAAATTTTTTTAATCCCTGCAAGGAAGGGTTTTGGTCTTGCTATCCTGAACAGTCTGATATATTCCAGCCCCTCCTGTGCAAAAGGGCTCTAACAGGACTCAGAAGTCTTTCTCTGTTCTGTTAACAAGCGCTGGCTGAACAGTGTGGGTGACCCCAGACTTTCCAGCTCATTAAGAAGAGCCAAAAAGCTGCCTAATGAGAAGTGAGCGTCAGCAGCTCTGAGAGGCACAAAACATCTACGTATGAAAGGAAAAAAAAAAAAAAAAACCAACCAAAACCAAAAACATGTTTCTGCTGGTACAACATTAAAGAGATGTAGTCAGTGTTTTTGTAGTGCAGATGACACAATGTATGTGCAACAGGGCATGAATTTCTTGAGCAAGGTGCCCTCTGCTAAAATACCTGTCTGTTGACGCAACTAATACATTTGGCCTTGAGAGGGAAAGGGGAGTGAGTGCAATGGAAGAACGTGATAGTGTAAAAGGGAGCAGGGAGCAAAAGACCTGGAGAAAGATTAGAAAATGTAAAACAAGAAAACGCATTGGCAATTATCAAATGCATTCAAAGGAGAAAATTAGAAGCAAGAAGTCTTCAGGGGTGGAAAAAAAAAATATATATCCAATATTCAGGTTAATTGAACTGTGTTTATTTTGTACTGCGTTTGTTTATCTCTTTGGATGGAGTGGTATATTAGTAGTACATAGCTGTGGTTTGTATTAAAGCATACAGAGCTAATCAATACTTGGGTAAACCTTACAAATTGCCGTTGTGTTTGATTCACTGTATTATAATGGAGAGACTCAAAAACCTTTTCAGTCTTCCACTGAAGCTGTAGTACTGTTCAGATCATGCAACAGAATGGCCACATCAAATTCATTATGGGAAAAAATGTGAAGAAAAATGAGAATGCAAACCACACTCTTCATCGTGACTGAAGTCAGCAGTACCTGTGTTGCAACCACAAGGAAAGCTGGGGTCAGTACCAGGACAACCAAATTGGTGGGAAAGGCAGACACATTCTCCCACTGTGTGTTGCAGCGATTGAAGCTGTTTCCCTTTAGGTAACAACAGCAGAAAATTACCATTCATAGCAAAGGGTCTTGCTTCAGGTGGGCTTTGTACACCGCATTCTATGTGGTGGTTTAGCATTCTTCAGGCAGTGGTTAATGAAAACCACTTCCCTTGCAAGTAGCTAGGTGGGTATAGCAGGTTTTTAACCTTCTGTGGTTTGTAGAGTTAAGGTGACCCTGGTATAGAAATCCAGCTGACTTAATTGATTTGTTACTGCCATTTAAATGACACTCCCCACTGTAGTCCTCTGCTGCCAGGGGAAAGCTGACGGCAGGCGGAACAGATTAGGGAAAGGAAGATGAAGAAGAGCAATTCAAGAGAACATATCTATAACTAACCTATGAGCAGAAACCTAGAAATAGCAAAATATATAGATAGCTGCTTCAACTCACAGTTGTTTTGCAGGAAGCTGGGATATGTAGGTGTTCATAGATGAGTATTGTAGCCTCTCCTCCTTGGTGTCAAGCAGTAGATAAAGTGTGGTAGGGTAATCCTGGTGCTGTAAAGCTGTCCAGATCACGTGCAGTGACCTCACAGAAAATGCATAGTGACTTTTCTTTAAGTTCTGATTTGGAAACTATGGGTAAATACCAGTTTTTCAGTGGTTAGAATGTCTTCTCAGAGTCTTTTGCGCTAAATGTTTAGTTTGTCTCACCTATAGTCTGTAGGCTCCTGAAGACCAGTCCTCTCCACCTGCATGTTGCACAGTGCTTTTGGCAGTGCCTGTACATTAATATTTCACAACTTTGTGCTTTAAAATTTAGCTTATCTTGTGTTTATAATGTTTCTCTCATTCTCACCCTATTTCCAGATTAAATGAGTTAGGTTTTACTTCTTCTGTCCCCAAGGCAGATGAGCTCAGGGAGTTTCTGTGTAGTTTGCTATAAATTATTAATATGACGTGCTTTTACACTCCTGGTTTCTTCTTTGTGTACTCTGAGTACGTGGTGCATATATGTAGATACCCGACAGCAGTTTGAAAGCTAATTCATGCGATGAGGCTGCAGAGCCTACCCTTTGCCTGGGTTTTGTTGGTTTTTGTTGCTGGTGTTTTGTTGTGGCCACTCCATTTCCCTTGCCTTGAGCAACCTCTCCTCTTCAAAACAACCAGCAGGGACATCCAGGTGCTCAGTCAGTTTAACCACACGTGGTTTTTCCAGGAGCCGAGGCTGCCGTGCAGACCCTCAGCTGCTGTTTTCATCATTTCCTTGCGCCAAAGCCATATCGGTGGTTAAACAGCAGGCCCGAGGCAGCAGGGCTGCAGAGCAGTCAGTCCCCATGGCTGTGCCCTTCCCTGGCCGCAGGAGCCAGCCCGGCTGGGTCACACCACGCTTCTCTCCCCAGGCACCCACAGCCACCCTCCATCCCACACAGCTGCTTGTTGGCCGTAATGAAGCAGTAGCAAAGCAGGAAGGTCTGCTTCTGAGATACCAGATTTAATATTAACCAACGGTGGGATAAAATCAAGGGGTCAAAAGTCTGGGTTTCTGTTTGTCTGAAGCACTGAGAAGACCAGAAACCTGAAATGTGTTCCCATTGATTATTCGTTCCTAGTTTGGACTAAGCAACTTCAAAGGGGTTCTTGCATAATTATGTTGAATTTCCTGAGTGTTCAGATGGGGATGTAGTGTGTGTGCACACATGGATACATGTGTGTGCACACATGCAGCTGTGATCACATGCAGGTTTCAGCCCAGGCAGTCCTGAGCAATAGGTGTTTGCTACGTGCCAGATCTCAGCTCTCTCATTTTGTGGCTCACAGCCAGCCATTTCTGTCAGCTCTTTTGACTTCTTTTTTAATAGTTCCTCTTTTACCTCCACCATCCTGTGCAAAAGCACTTGTGATGTTGTTTCTTAGGCAGCTTTAAAAAGTAAAATAATTCAGTTTTTCAGATGGAGGTACTAAAAATTAGCAAAAGTGTAGACAGGGCAGTGGTTGCAAAGGAGGGAGAGCTCACCTTGGTAACAAATTCAAATGAAAACACTCTCAACCACTTTACATGTCTAAGCACTGTTTCTTTTGTTTTTTCTTTCCCCTCACTCAGGAATTCATTTTATCAGAAGATTACAACAAGATGACACTAGTGAAAAGTTATCAGGGTAAGAACCACGATCTGTCTTAATTGGTTTGTATTGTCATTAATTTTTGTTAATGTTCTCTTCAGAGTGTGAATGGAGAGAAGTCTCCTTTACAGTGACTGATTTCTTTTTTTTTTTTTTTAACTAATGTAAATGCTGGTTTTATCAATAGATCAATAATGTGTATTGTTCTGAAATTACAAGACTTCTAAAGAGCTGTTTCATGTTCTGTTTTTCCTTATAAATGTTATTTTGCAATATCATTCAAGACAGCGAACTGTCAAAAATCTGGACCATGTTTGGGGAAGAGAAGTATTAATTTTTCATCTTTATTAATCCACTGTATCTAATGAAACAACTTAGAAAACTAACCCATATTTTAGGGATGAGGCATTTAAGATTGTAGCTTTTGGAGTTAGTCTGGTTATATTTCAATAACTGTCAGCTTCAGTAATCCCAAGATTATCGGTGAATACCTCATAGTAGAAGGTCAAGAAATGCTAATCCATAGCTTTTCTAATTATATATTCTGATATTCACAAATGTGATGTTTTAAGAAACCTGGCTGTTTATCCATGTCAGACCTCTAAAGGACACTGTGCTTGGGATGGGTATTCTTATAAAAGTCACAAATAGATGCAGCAATTTATTCTTATATCTCTTGCTGTTAGACTAAGAGGTGGTATGATATTCTGTGGTATAATATCATTATATACTAAGCATTATGTTTCTTTATAGAAGCCTCTGACATATTGACTTGAGATTTCTTACATACATTTTAAAATATGTATCTACTCATATATTTTGAGTTTTGTACCTTGAAAGGTTGAGAGGATAATTTAAATCTCTAAATGGAGGCTCTGGGCATCACTTCGTAACATTTAGATTTTAAGGTATGAAGAGAATCGTGATTTTGGCAGGGCACAGCTAACATGCATCAGCTTTTGAGCATTTTACTTCAGCTCTTTCCTGAATGCCTGGTTCATTGTAAAATTAAGCTAGAATGCCTGCATTTTTTTCTTAGCTTGTGAAAACTGAAGAAAAATATCCAATGATGATAAAATACATATGTGAATCTTAAAGAAGATTGTTGCAGTCTGATGGTACAAGTCTTTAGTATTGGAAGTTGTGATCGCTCCACAATCACCAAAGGTCTCATATTTAAGGGCTGTTGCACTGAAGAGTCCCAACTGACTGTTCTGTAGCCCCCTTTGTTATTAGCTTATCCATTTGCATGCTTGCATTCAATCATGCAGGCCAATCACAGCCCAGGAAGGATGAGTTGAAGTCTTTTCTTCTGCATATGCTGAACAACACCTGCATGAGACCATGTTTTTTTTCTGAGCCCTTTGGGGAAAAGGCTGAAAGGGGTGGCAGAGTAGCCAGTTGGCTGTGGCAGGCCACCCAAAGCCTGGGGAGCACCCCGCATAAAATTTAAAAAGAAGAAAGGAAAATGAAGGCTGTTCTCATGGCCTTTGGCTGCAGCGTGCCACATGCGCTGCTGCTGCAGAGCATTGGAGGAGGTCTCTGGATAGCATGCTATGGAGAACCTCCATAGTTTGTTCTGTGGGAGAACACCAAGAGTTCAGCTGGCATCCCCCAAATATTGGACAACAGATGACTCTAATGAGGCTCCATTAATATCAACAGAGAGGTGGTACAACTGACCACAGTCCCAGCTGTAGTCTCCTCCTTCTTAGACTGCCTGTCTCACCATGCGAAGGTTTTTGATCAGTTCTGGTCATTTTGTGCCAGGACTCTCAGAGAATGTGTTAGATTTTATGTGGAAACGGTCGACTCACTTTAGGGCAAGAGAAGCAATACTTGTGCCCAGAATAGGCATCATTTCAGTTCTAGCCCAAACCATGGTGATGGCTGACAGCAGACAGTGTCTGCCTTCAGGCACTTAAGCTAGTGCCTGCAACCCTCACCGCCCACTGTGTCCCTCAGGGTCACAGAGCCCCTGCCCTGTTTTCCTCTGTCACTTCCAGAGTCTGGTTTGGTCTTTTCCTTGTTTAAGCTGATGAAAACTGTATTCCCCTAATTTAAAAAACAGTGGCAGCGTGTGAGTGACTGAGTTTTGGGGCTGGAAAGAAAGTGTGATTCCCAGGCTGCTGAGATCCCCGAACTTCATGTGTGTGGGGGGCATGTCTCTATAGTGATCCCCTCTGTGCAAGGGTTAAAGAAGCAGTGAAGCTGATGTTCTGCTTTCTGCACATTGTTGGCCACGTGGGCAAAATTTTTGGAAAAATATGCCCTCAGGTACTATTGGAGATGCTTTTTTTTCTTTTCTTTTTTCTCCCCCCACTGCTGGCTTAGGAAAGACACACCCGCTGTTACTGCTGCAAATGGAAATTATGCCCAGAGAGAGGGAAAGACAGGTCCCAGTTCCTTGCTACAGGAGGGACAAGACTCGGTGAAAGGCCATTTGGATTTGGTAGGAAACTTCCTCTGGGACAGTGGTCAACAGCTGCCATAACACAGCCAAGCAGGACATGGGGACAGAGGGGAGCTTCTGCACAAAGACATGCTCTGCCCAGCTTACCAGCAACACCGCCAACCCACGCTGAGCTACACCCCTCTGGGCTGCTCCTCTGCCCAGACCAGCAGTGACATGGCACTCAGTAGGTTACAACAACCCAGGGGCAATCTCAGCTTGCCTCTGCACCACTGGAAAGTGTCACTCAAAGTCCCAAGGGGCAATTGCAGCGGGCAGGTTTTTGATGGTGCAAGGGAGGAAAGCAAAGCCGATATTCCCCACTGTTTGCAGTGCACTGATGACCTGAGTCTCCTCACTGCTCCACAGCATAGTGCCTCCCACCACCCCCATCCACAGAGGCATCCCTGATTCTCCACTTCTCACCCTATGTGTTAGTAGGGGAGCACAGAACCCGCTCCTACGCTTTTCTGGGCTCGGCTGGACCCGTACTGGAGGTCTGTGGTGCTGGGCAAGTGTGGTGAAAGTGAGATGCTCTGTGAGCTGCTGTCAGTCACAGGCTCCTACAGCTTCATTGGAACGTGCACCAGGAGGTACTTCTGTGCTCCTCATAGTTGTCTTCATCCAGGACACTGGATCAGATCTTCCTGGAGTTGTCACTAGGACCAGAGTCCAACAGCACTGCTGGGACACAGCAAGGTGGGAAGGGCCCTGTGTTCATTCACCATGTTCTCTGGGAGAATATGCAAGGAAGGGCCACTTAGTCCTTTGGGTAGGCATGTGATGCTCCAACAGAGATGAACCTTCCTCACCTGGTCCAGAATGTCTCCCTTCCACAATCCTATCCCTGTAGAAGAGCTTCCTCACATGGCTGTGCCAAGGTATAGGGGTTGGCATAAGCATCTTGGCAAAGCCTTCAGTGAAGGAAAGACATAATTAAAAAGGACCATGGAGTTTTGTTGAGTATGGTGGCCTTCTAGTGGTTCATTTGTTAAAAGCCTTGCTTTTAAAAGTGTTGGGTTTTATTTAAAGTCTTCAAGTAAGGCCTTTATGTTCTTTAAAGATATTTTAGGGGGAGTAAATAATTTTATTTAGTCTACCAAGGAGCTTTAGCTCAGCCATGCTGCCTGATTTTGCCTGTGCTGGCTTTGTTTGTAAATGTTCAGCAATGCTCTTAGAAGTAGCACCTTGCCGAGTGACTGGCTGGCTATTGATCATGTCCCACAAGAAGATATTAGTATAAGTAGCTGAAGGTGCTGTAGTGATTACAGGACACTAATTGCATCTTGAAAGGCCATGAATATGCCTGCCAAATGCTCTGTTAGTGACAGAGGATGACAGCACAAGCATAGGCTGCGCTTTGGTCTTGGCAGGGATCTGTGGCCAGGTCTGGTGCCGTATGGCGGCTGAGCACTGGCAGTGGAGGTGGCATGCCATGCTCTGCGGAGGTTTTGCTGCAATGCTGTGTCTGGAGTTGTGAAAACTTCCCTTTTGAGAAAGGGATCAAGACACAGAGATTGGGGATGTGACACACTGGTAGTCGGGACTCCAAGGTGGGTCATGAGGCATTTGCCTCCTGCAGGCACTAACTCCTTCCCTTGCATGAGGAGGGGTGGTGCAGGCGTTTGAGCGGTTCTGTTTGGGATGCTCTGGACATGTTGACAAAGCCCTTCCCTCCCCTCAGCAGCCTCAGTTCCAGCCCCTCACAGGCTGGTCCTGCTGCGTGGCTGTTGCTGCTTTCCGCTCTGCGCAGCCTTCTCCACCCTGCTCCTTGCAACTGCAACTTCTTGCCAGGGGACTCTTCTGTTTGGATGATATGACAGCTCCTGCTGCAATACATGTACTGGTTTTGCTGAACAGGATTTGTAGTCTTGCTTCTGTAGCCTGCCAGTTTCAGGGGTGTCCCCCAGCCTCCTTGCTTTCAGGCCAGCTCATGCCGTGCCCTTACTTCTGCTTTCCCCTTTGCACAGCCTCTTCTCTTATGCTTTTCTTGCGCATGCTAGGCTTTGCTTTCTTACTACTAACTTCTACCTCTCTTTTGGTGTTTGCTGCTGCTTTTCCCTGTTGCAGCTCTCCATTTCACCCAGCACAACTTCTTGCCCTGCACTGTGCATGGCCACGCACTGCCTGTGCTTCTCAGACCTTCACCTTCACACACAGCACAGACCCTCCTTTCCCCTGCACTCTGGCTGCTTGTGTCTCAGTGTGCACCTCCTGGCTGCAGCTGCTTTTCTCTAGGCAGAGCCCTCCCATCCTCCCTCCAGCCTGCTCTTTGCGTGGTGCTCACTGCTGCTGTCTCACAGCTCCATCTTCCCTCGCACACGGTCTCTCTTCTCATGCTGTCTTACACAGATCTCCTCTTGCCTGGTGCTTGCTGTGGCTTTTTCTGTACTGTGACCACATTCACCTTCCATCGCTGCTTCTCCATCCTGCTGTTGTTGCAGTGAGCAGCTTTGGAAGTGTTTGCTCCACTTTTGTTCTGCACACAAATGGTGATCAAACCTTCTGTGGCTGAAGGACCAGGTTTTTGTTTGCTGCTTCACAACCCTGAACCTGTGTTAATCCTAGGGCCCAGACTTCTTCCTTGCTCTACTATCAACTTCCAGCCTTCTGACATTTTCCTTCTTTAAGACTTACATGGGTAAAATTGCCTCTAAATGACAAGTGACACTCTCTGTTTGCACTTGTCCTTTCTTTCCTCCCTTACCTAGATGGTGTGCACTGTGCTCTTTCACTTAGTTCAGGTATTTCTGCCATCAGCATGTGTGTGGTGGCACCAGATAATAAGTGCAGCACATGCAGGTGGGCAAGAGAATGCTGAATTGAAAGCCCTTCTTGGGCAGGGAGGATAAGCAAAGCTATCATGCACCCCCCTTCTACCTCTTGGCACGTACACATTTCTTTAATGTCTACTCCTTTCTTGCCAGAGAGCTGCTTCACCATCCAAGGGCAGGCAAAAGGTATAAGCCCTGCCTTTTAGAAGAAGTTTTAGGAGGAGATTTAGGAGATTTGGGTCATGCCTGATCTAGTTGAAGATGTCCCTGCTCCTTGCAGGACAATTGTACTAGATGACTTTTAAAGGTCACCTCCAACCCAAACTATTCTATGCCAGCTATCCCCATGGCCAGTTCAGACCATGGGAAGCCGACATGAGCAGCAGCAGTTGCCATGTGCTGAGAAAACATTCCTGGGCAGGCCTTGGACACCCTGATCTCAGCCGGCTTTGCACGTCCTGTGGAAGTACATTGGTCTGTCTTCAGCACTGCTGGTGTACACAAGCCCCTGGGACATGTATAGGAGCTTATGAGGTGCTTGCAGCAGGATGCATCCCCCATCGTGGCCCTCTCTGCAGTGCACCACTCCACCAGCTAGTGCAGGTGCTCCCAGGGAGACCGGCAGTTAGGTAAAGACAAGCTTTAGTCACCCATGGGGCTACTGGATTTCTTCCCAGAGAAGAAATCTGGAGGGTGAAGAGAAGAGAGGATCTGTTTAAAAGAGCTCAGGTGACTCCTGGGTAGTCCCCATCCCTCTGTCCTTATTACAGACCTGGAGTTTAAAAATGTATGGAAACAAGAGCCAAAGTCCAAGCTCTTCTATGGGCAAGGGTGAAAGCATCTGGGCACAGTTCAAGCCTGATGCTGTAAACTAGTCCAGCTGCCAGTCACAGTTATGGAAATTTGCATCAATGCATCTATTGACTATTCTCCTCGGGGAATCTGGGTGTAAAAGGCAGCATGGATCAGGGGCAGATGTTGGCCTGTGCAAGTCTCCTGTTCTTTGCTACAGCTGCTTTCTCCTCATAGTGTTTGAACACAGCTCTCATCTGTGATGTATATTTGTATAGGGCAGACAGCAATCTTCCCATGCTGTTCTGAAGGAATTTATCTGCATTTCAAACAGAGGTTTCAGGGTGGTTTTTAAACTTCCAAAGATATTTAATCTTTCCAATGTGTCAGCTTTTACACAAACAAATACAAGCAGCCTGCTTTGTGTGACACGTGTTGCCTGGTCTCTGAACAGTAATAAACCAGTAGGGCTGTGGATTGAAGAGTATGGCATTCGCCACCAAATTACAGCTGGGAATAATTCTGCATGTCTTTCCAGCCACTTGTTTTATTAAAAAAATCATCTCAATCAGCACTTCATGACCAAGCCCACTGGTCATTCATACAAAACAAAATGCCTATAGAAGCCTGAGTTCTCTTGCTATAATGAAAAGCTCTTGATGGCTTTATTTAGGTTGCAGTAGAGATTTATTCCTTCAGCTGTTTTATTCATCTTGCCTAGCTGTGATCTTTTTAGTTTTTATTTATTTTATTTTTATTTTTTCTAATTTCCTTTTTAGCTGGTTTACATGCAATGCTAAAACTTCCCTTTGGCGCAGGGTTGTGCCTGTTCTGGGCATCGTTCTGCTGGGGTACCACAATCCACCACCCAGATCCACCAGACCTCATGGCAGGAGGAGCAGCAGCATAGGCATCTGCACTGCTGTCATAAAACCAACTCAAAAGATGTTTAAGTAGAGCCCCGAGTGTTTTGCACAATGGCAGCTTTGTTAGTGATGATACAATGATGGAAGGAAGACTTGTGCTACTGTAGAAGATAAATGGCTGCAATAGGCATGGAAGGAATTAAGTCTTGCTTCTGCTCTTTCTCATGCAAGCGCTGAACATGCAGAGCAGGGACTTCACAACTTGCATGGTAGCTTGTGTCAACGGGATTATTAAATACCAGCTTCTTCTGTAGGAAGGGGGCAATGGGTGAGTAGGGAGTGGAGGAGCTGCGTGCAGTTGGTATTTGCAGTGGTCTTCTGCATCCATGTTCTTCTCCACAGTGCAATTGTATGTCTCTCTGCTTAATTTTCAGCTCATCAAAGCAGGGTCATGATGGTTCTGTTTGTCCTGGAGATGGAGTGGCTGCTGAGCACTGGACAAGACAAGCACTTCACGTGGCACTGTTCGGAGAGCGGCCAGCGGCTGGGGGGTTACCACACCAGCGCCGGGGCCTGCGGCCTGCAGTATCCTCTGCTGAGCTCTGGGTTTTGCTTCTGCTCTTTGGCACTTAATGAGCCTTTTTTGGTGTATTTTTCTATTTGTCCTCCAAATTTTGTGCCCTGTGTAGGTACAGTGCTTTGTGAGAGAAACAGTGATTTAAAGCCAATTTTAAAAACTGTCTGTTCTCCTTGCTTTGTCTCCTTAACGCATGGTGGCATATTTAGGTCTAAGCATTTTTGAGCAGAACAAAGGGCAATCTGCAACCTATTGTGGTCTGCTTTTGTAATAAATATGGACAGGGCCTTCATTTAAACATGCAGCACATGCTTTTTTCTAAGAATTAACGGTAGCAAAGTAGGTCAGTGATCAGGTCAGCATGCCTGTGTGTATGCATGGTAAAAATTAAATTACTTTAATATAAAATAATGAGTGCTTGTCCTTCACTCTGGAACAACCCACTATATATTGGGAATTTGGGCTAACTAACAAGTAAATGGCTCCAGAAATGGCACTCAAGTGGCTTATTCACCTAGAGCTGCCGCAGCTGCCTGACAATAAAAGAAATATTAATTTAGCTTTATTGCAAATGAAAAGGGAAGTGGAAAAGTATGAGCTCTTAGGCTGAAACCAAGGGTTAGCATAAACAGACTTTTTAGTGCCCTGTAGCATATGTGGTATAGACGATGGGTGTTTTGTTAGTTCATAGGAAGTGACCCAGAATTACTGCCTGAACATGGTCTTGCTTTATATTGTCTGGTCATTCAGCCAATTTAAAAAGCATTAAGACTAAACTTATATTTTAATGAAGTGATAAATAATTTTGAAAGTGTGATGCAGTAATTCGACCTGTATTTCCTAAACCTCTCTAGAGAACAGACCATTTTGAGTCATTTAAAATTTTGGAGGACACTTTAATTTGGGTCATCAGATCATACTGTTGAAGGGCAGGGGAATGGAGAATCACTGACAAATATTGCACAAATCTTGGCAGAACCAGGAATGTGGGGGGTTTTTTCCCCAATGTTCTGTGTGCATAAAATCAGTGCTAAGCGGTTGTTCCTTAAATATCCAATATGGACTCTGAATGTGGAATTAAACTGGATGAAGAGGTCAGAATCTGTCCAGATAGGTGGTTCCAGTAGGTGGCTGAATGGGTCCAGATTTCATTCAGTTTAGAATATGCTGAGTGATGCACCTGACGTAGCTGACACTTCCCCAAATACAACGTAAATGAATACCCTTTCATTGTATTTGTAAACTTAACTATAATGGAGAAACAGAAAACTAGTAATAGTTATTTTATACAATTTGGGAAGGGAAAGAGAGAATGGACACCATCCAACTCTAGCATCTAAGTTAGAGAGCCTGAGGAGATGACTCCTCTGTTCATGGTGAAGGGCTACTTCAAAGGCATTTCATAACATAAACACAAATTGCGTCCTCTGGAATAGTATCATTTTTTCTCACTTTTTGTTTTACTCAAGGAGGCTGCATTTTTAATATGAAGAGGTATAAGCTTGATGCCTAAAAGTACACTCTGAATACCTCCTTGAGACTGGAGCACTATGCACGAGGTTGCAGTACACTCATGCTAAAAGAATTAACAAGTCATGAAAGGAATGCAAAGCTTGTATAAGCAATATATTTTCCTCAGCATTTATCCATCAGATTTGATGTGGAAACCCGGCACGTGTTTGTTGGTGATCATTCAGGGCAAGTGACCATACTCAAGCTAGAGCAAGAGTCCTGTAGCCTTGTGACGACATTTAAGGGACACACAGGTAAGGCCTCGGGGAGGAAACCCAGTTTGGTTCTTCATCTGTGCTCAGTGTCATGGCGATTTGACTCTCCTGTGAAACACTAGGATGGCTTGTGTCAGTGTGTAGCATGGAAGGGAGATGGACCTCAAACTGTCACTACAGCTCAGGGAAGTTTATTCTTTATGGGTAAAACCAAGAGTGATCAGACTTCTGATCAGAAAACTTCTGTAGCAGAAAACACCACGACCAGTAGCTGCTAATTAAAACAGAGCGAGAGTAGAATGAGTTGTGGTAACTCTGGGGGAAAAAGGATCCTCCTCAAGGAAAGAGCCATATTGGTAGACACTTTTGCCCAAGTGGAATAGGCACATCTTGGAGGCGCTAACTCCTTGTTTCACTGCTGGGACTTGTGCCTTGTCACGCTTTAAAAACAGTAATCCTGGGATGTGATCCTGCCATTTAACAGAAGAAATGGTGGTCATTTCTGAGCTCTTTCTGTAGCCCTCCTCTCTGATTGAATGCTAGTAGCTCAGTCATGAGGTAGCACAATGTAGTTCAATCCTCGTGCTAGTATACGGTGAAGACACCCGTAATATTGCACACTTGCTTCTCTTTTTTAATAAAATCTATCTCCTGGAAATGATGGAGATGAAAAGCTGTGTAGTCACACCATGACCATCCTTCTACTTTACTGCTCAGTGGATTCACTCATGAGAGTGGCAGGAGGGCTCTCTGCCTGCAGAAGAGCACGATGGGGCTTCAGTAGATTTTCTAGGCTGTCAGTTTTCAGCTGGCAAGCACAGTGGCTGTGTGGCCCTTGCTAAAGAGACCTGTGTTTTAATAATTCTTCTTATTTTTTGTTGTATCTTTATATATATATATATATTTAGCTACATTCCTATCTTCCACTTTCTGTAATGAAATTACTGTTGTGTGCATGTGCTATTTCAGGTGGTGTCACTGCTCTCTGTTGGGACCCAATACAGCGAGTTTTATTCTCAGGCAGTTCTGATCATTCCATTATAATGTGGGATATTGGAGGAAGAAAAGGAACAGCCATCGAGCTGCAAGGACATAAGTACGTTCAAAGCCCTTCCTCCTGCTTTTATGGGAGAAAACCTAAAGCCAGAAGCCACATTTGGAAACAAACATCCCAAAGGTTACAGTCTTCACATGCCTCAAGCTTGTATGTGTGACTCCCTGTGGTCTATATACAACTGGAATAAGTTGATTAGAGTAAGTCTTTCAGTGTTGGACCCACAGGCTGGTTTGAGAGTCTGCAAATGGTGGTGAAGGAAAGCACAATATCTGTAGTCCTGAATGTGTCATGCCAGAGCCTGCCCCTTTGTTGGAAAGAGGAAGGTCCTAAAATGAGAACAGCTGCAGGGAAATTCTCGCTTTTTAGGTGTTAAGGTCTTTCCTTCCCCTAGAGGGAGCATCAGGCTTGGACAATTAGTCCCTTTTTACTCCATGCTAACTTTTTCCATACCACTTTACTTACAGCCTGAATTCTAAATAATGTGCTTTACCCATAGGGACCTTCACCATCTCTTCAAATGCAAAGAGGCTTCATCTTTGCATGTACAGACCTCACATTTGTGTAGCATAGTAAAAGTCTTCGAAGAAGAGTAAGCCTGTGCTGGGTATTGAGTAGAGATCAGAAAGCAATGACCTGGCAATGCAACAGGTTTGTTTCAGTGTGTTGGGAGTGCATACATATGGGGCTTGCACACCGTGCTGAGGTCTGGAAAGGCTAAATCCCACAGTGGTTTTGGTCTAAAAGTTTCTTATATATTCATACATTTCTTTTGAGTAATCCTGCACTCTGCTGAACAATTTGGATGCTGCTGGGATTTCAGAGCACTGCAGAGCTCTTGCTGAAATTCCCAGATTACCCTCGTACCCTAACAGTGGTTCTTGCTAATGTACCACTGCTAGATTTATTGCTGTGGAAATCAGTTCTCCTGATAAAAAGTTAGCCTCTGGGTCTTAATCTGTGGCACAGCTGTTGGCTGGCGCTGTACAGCATGGAAACCTGGTCCTAAGGACTGCAGGGACCAAGAAACGTTTCACCTGATGGTGCCACTGATGTGGGCAGGCAGGTGAGGTGAAAGCAAACTGTGACATAAACGCTACCACCGCCGGTCTTGTCTTCCCAAAGGACGTTGATGCCAATGCATTTTCTTGTGCATAGGGCCGCTCCTCCCTCTGGTAGCAAAGAAAACCGAATGTTGTGGATGATTTCCAGTCACTGTATGCTCAGTTCTCAGTTACTGATTCTTCTTAATCTTGTATTTTCCCAAAATAGTCTCTGTTTCTCAGGTTGCAAATAGCTTGAGATGAGGCCTAGTTTTCTTTCTTTTATGAAGAACTGAGCACAGCTTTAAGGGTTTAAGCTGAATTGTTTCTCCCATGTTGCTTTTTTCTTAAGAGAAGAAGCAGAAGCACCTAAATCGTCCACCATACCTTAGGAAGGTTTAGGAAAAATTTAGCGATTCCTGTTATTTTTTCCAGTGATAAAAAAGAATCTTCAGTAGTTCCTCAGTGCTGCTTTCCTAGATGTTACAGAGATTGATGAAAACGAAGTTGTTACTGACTTTCTGACAAGAAGGTACCTTGCTGGGGCTGCATTTATGCACCCAAACATGGCTTCAATGAGGCCCAGAGCTGCAGCTCTGTTCTGGCTTCCCAGTGCAGCTGGGACCTCCCATCTCAGGGGCAGCAAAAGCAGTTGTCAGAACAGGTCTTTGCTTTTGTGGATGCTGCCCAGATGCTGCCCAAATGAGCAACACACTGGTTCTGATCCCAGCTGGAGAGCAAAGACTGATCCGCATCTGATGGATGCCATGTAAAGGGAGGGAAACATGGGCAAACAAGTGGTTTATACTGCTTTATTGTATATTCAACACTTACTTGTGTGCTAGCCGTAGATGGTTGATTAGTAACTGTCTTGTTTCTTTTTCAGCGATAAAGTTCAGTCTCTCTCCTATGCTCACCACACTCGGCAGCTCATCTCCTGTGGTGCAGATGGGGGAATCGTTGTCTGGAACATGGATGTTGAGAGGCAGGAGGTAGGTACTCGGTTCTTGTCGATTTGGTCTGAAACAGTCTTGGGAAGAAGGGGCCTTTCTAAAATGTGCAACTTTCAACCTGAACAAGATCATTCCAGGCTTTAAAAATGTTTTTGGACATGCTCCAGTTGTTATACAGCAATTATGCTGTGCCTTTGATAATATGGTACAGGGGAAATTGTCTGGCAGAAAATGCATATTAAGTAGGCTGCTAAATGGTTCTTACTCTTTACATTACTGCTCCAAAAGACATCCTCCGAGAAGGGTATTGTGAGATGTTCTGCTTTGTTTTTCATGACACCATGAGAAATATCAGTTCAGAGGTAAATAGATTCATAATTATTAGGGTTTTTTAAGAAAACTGAATAAGAAAGCTCTTTGTCACCTCTGGAAACCTGCAAGTCAGGGTTTTTTTCCTCTTCTTGCTAAAATGACATTTAACTAGGGCTTCAATCTCACCCGTAACTTGATCTTGCTTCCCTCTGGTGTAACCACATGGAAGCAGGGTAAGCGATGACTTTGCCGATCCAGACAGTAAGATTTCACCCACATGCTCCTAATTGCTTTTGTGTTGCACAGCTAATGAGCGTAAGCAGGTACAAAAAATGCACCCCGGGTCGTTGGCACTGTGGGAGCAGCCTCCGCTTGGCAATTTCTGAGACCTGACTCAGAGAGAGGGAGAACGAGCGCGGTGCTGAGTGAGTCAGGCGCCAGCCCGGCTCGGCACCACGGCAAATCCCGGCAACGTGAGTCACAGCAAACCTCTGCCCTGTTCCTGCAGGGGGGACACGGGCACCCCGAGTCCCTGCAGTGGGTAGGTCTGAGCAGGGCTTTCGGCAGCACGGGCTTTCGCCAGCTTTGCTGGTTCTCAAGGGTTTTGGCCTCCCCGGGTCCTGTGTGTCTCCCTGGAGCAAGGAGGAAAGTTAAGTGGAAAATTGGATTTTAAAAAACTACTGAAATAGGCCTAGGCAGGAACTGAGCTCCCTTTTTAATGTGAATTAGCATTCCAGTTGGCTGTCTTTAATTGCTAATCTAATGGGCAATTATGTCATCAGCTCCAAAGTGAAGCGAAAGCAGAGCAGCTTCCTCCTTCCCAACAGATGTTTCCTTTTTGCTGCAACTCGAGCATCCAGAAACGAAATCCTTTATATATTTGCTGCCTTTGAAAGTCAGTGCTGAGGGTTAAGACTGGCTTCTCACAAAACAGGCAGCAATGCTGTGCTGTTTAAAAAGTGGAGGAGAAATGTAATTAGCTAAATGAGGGCTTAGCAGCAGATGCTAATCTGGCTATGTGTGCTTGTTCATGTTATCAAGTAGCATGATAGGGTGTTCGTGGTGCTAAACCACCCCTGAAACATGAACCTTTGAGATTTTAATACCAAATCCTGGTTTGGGGTCCTAGAGCATTTTCTTCTGGATTTTGGCTTTGGTATTTTTGCCCTTATTTAGGGGTTTTCTGCATGTGATTTGTGTGTTCAGTACTTGTTTTGATGCTATCAGATTTTCCCAGATCTCTGAGGTTGCATTAGAGGGAATTAAACAGTTTTAGCCCTCGAACGTTTTATTTTAATCTCTGTTTTTAAAAAGCTGTAACATCTGAAAGATGCTGGAAGCTATGTTTCTATTTGACTACAAAGGAGTTACTTGTCACAAGCAAAATGTCTTGCTCATCTATAGTGTTCAGATGCTTAAGAGATGGAAACGTATACATACAGATGTAAATCTGTAGACATTAAATGGGAGGACTGTTGTGGGTAGAAAAGACAAGGGTTTGTCACAGCAGAATGAGCTGCCTTCAGAGTTACTAGCAGAAGAAGCTGAAGCAGGCAGTTGCTTTATTGCTGGGGGTCAAAGCTGTCCTGGGAGCTGAGGCTCTCCATCAGCCTTACCTTATCTTTGCCTGGCTTTTGTATTATTTTTAATTCTTAATTTCAGCTGGGTTTCTTGCCATTTTAAATTGCAGCATGTCAGAAGCCAGTGGCTCTGATAAGCCAAACACAGTTTGCTAATAGCAGTTCCTCATAAAGTATTAAACATTATTAGTTATTTGATCACCTGGGGTTGGTGGGGCTGGTGGGAGGGTGTTGCAGTGGTGCTGAGGCACTGGTGACAGGGCTGGCCAGGGCTGCCCCGCTGGAGGGATGGGACAAACCTGCTTGTTAGCACCAGCTTTGGGCTGAGCTTTTGGGGAGGACGAGGAGAGAGGACCAGAAGTCATCTGCTGGGAAGGAGCATAGGCCAGGCCAGGCCAGATGGATGGACAGCCAGCTGGAAAGGGGTCAAGAACCAAGACTCTTTGTGAGTCTCGCATCCCCCAGAACGTTTCTTAAACATCGTGGGGAGACACAGTGTGTGGCCATCTCCAGCAAGGCAAGTATCAAGGGACCCAAATGTAGGGGAGGAGATCACCTGCCCCCTCCACATGTCCCTCTACCACTTCAGGCGTTTCCTGAGCTCTTTCAGGATCTGGCAAGACTTGCTTCCCTACAGGGTGTCTGGTCCATGCTACTCTGCACAGCAAAACCTAGCTGCAGGAGACAGAAGTGCCTTTAATATTTTCTTTCTTTTCTTTAAATCTTCTTACCCTCTTTATCCACAGCATGAGTGCAAAGCTACACCCTGTGTTAGGAAATGGAAGACCTTCCTTCCATTGTCTTTGTGTAAGAGCAGGGAAAAGAGCTGGTTTGGGTTTTAGGCTTGTTCAGGTGAATCTCATCTTGCTCACCCCTGTGTGTGATTTGTAGCAGAGATACCTCTGACAGCAGGAATGCCTCTTACAGTATTTAAAGAAAGAAAGAAATAATAATGAAAAACCCGTGCATTTCAGATACCTCTCCTTCCCTCCCAAGGAGTAGCTTGGCTTTTGGAAAATACTAATCACCCCCAGTTCCCACCAGAGGCAATAGTGGATGTTAAATGCTGTCCAGACAGGACGGAATATTTCTACATGCTTAATTCCAAACCTGGGGAGGTGGGAGAGGCTTGCTTGTTCCTGGGTTATTTTTATGGTCTTATAATCAAATGCTGCTTCACGATTTGGGTAAGAAATGTTCCTCCTGTGTCCTTCAGGGCTCAGAGCTGAGCCAAAAAAGACATCCCAAAGAACAGTCAAAATGGCATCTTGTGAAAATGGGGATTTTAAATTAAGTTTAGTTGGCTGCATTACCACACCCCAATACATCTTTGTTGTCCTGTCTCTTGGCTCCATTGGAAGCTTTTCTGTTTGTTGCTCACTCCCACTTTGCATTTATGTGTGTGTGTTGCAGACCCCTGAGTGGCTGGATAGTGACTCCTGTCAAAAATGTGACCAGCCTTTCTTCTGGAACTTCAAGCAAATGTGGGACAGTAAGAAAATAGGCCTCAGGCAGGTTTGTATGCATCCTTGGTGTGTTAATATGGTGCAATTAGACTTTTCTCTCATAATAGTGGTAACCTTTTTCCCCATAAAGCCTCGTGAACTTGCACTTTGTTCTTCCACTGAGTGCTCGATAGTGGGACAGTGAGCTCCCCTCTGACAGGGCTTGATTTTGTGGTTGGAAGGAGCACAGTTCTTTTTTCTTCTTTTATTTTTTTGCTTTTCAGCCAGTCCCAATAAGAAATGCGTGTATAGGCCTCGGACTGATTAAGTTGGTTTGGGGCCTTCCATGGCTTCAGCCATGTGGGATTTTGCTTATTGTTAGTTGAATGTGTTGTAAAAAGAAATTTGCAGCTGATTTTTGGAGATTGTGCTGGAACCAGAACTGTTTTCAATGAGGTTGAGTAAACATCTGTAACTGCTCAGGCTGTTTTGGAAAAGGCTTATTGGTCTGCTTGGAACATGCTGCTGCATTTTCCTGCCCAGCAGGAGAGGTCTGTGGATTGCAGACTTTTGGGAGAGAAGCATAAAAATGCTGAAAGAGATGTTCTCATGGAGCTTGGAGAAGCCAGGTGTCTGTGGCAGAGCTGAGCTGCATCTTCTCTTTATGTGACGCTCATCACTGCAGAGCCTGCCTGTCCTGCGGCCACCGAGGCAGCCTTGCAGTTCTACACGAGGTTATTGGAGGAGGGGCTGGCACTGATCTCTTCCCTCTGGTTACCAATGACAGAACCTGAGAGAATGGCAGGAAGATGTGCCAGGGGAGGTTCAGGTTGGACATTAGGAAAAGGTTCTTCCCCCGGAGGGTGGTGGACACTGGAACAGGCTCCCCAGGGAGGTGTCACGGCCTCAAGCCTGACAGTGTTCAAGAAGGGACTGGACAACGCCCTCAGACACATGGTGTGGACTGTGGGGTTGTCCTGTGCAGGGACAGGAGTTGGAATCCATGATCCTTGTGGGTCCCTTCCAACTCAGGACATTCTGTGATTCTATCATACACAGCCAGTGCACAAGAAAACATGAGGTGGGTAGCATCAAAATGCAGAAACACTAGTGCTTCTGGGGCCAAAAATGGCCAAAGGAGTTGACCAAGATGATTAGGTGGTAGATGTTTATAATTAGAGGATGGGATGGGACTCCAGAATGGCACTGTGCTAATGTAGCCCTGTCCTACCTCAACCTGGAGATGTCTTAATGTGTCACATGCTGCTGAGTGGTGGTGTCATCCCCTACAACCTCAAAGTGAGACTCTCGGGGACAGGGATAATTATAGCTCCCAGCCCTGTGGCCGATGCCCATCTGGCAGGGACACATCTCTTACGCACATAGCAGGGCTCTTTGTCCAGTGCTCTCATCTCTTGCTGTGCTAACAAAGAAAGGACAGCTTGCACTTCCTTCTTCTACCTTTTGCCCTGTTGAAAACCTCCTGTAACACAGGTCACACTCAGTGTAGAAGTCCTGACCCACAGCTACATCCACAGATGCCAGGTGGTGGAGGCAGCAATGATTTACTGGGTGGTATAGAGTGTCACCTGGAGCCTGAGAGAGAGGTAGAGTCCACCTAGCCTGGGCAGAGCTTTATCTGCCATTTCCCAGTGTCCATGCTAGTGATCAGCTGCTGCTTGCCCCAGGTAATGGAGGAGGGGGGGAAAGTAAGAATTTTTTTTCCCCCATTTATTCTGAGGTTGTTGCCTATTTTCCTTCACAGAATCGTAGTATAGTTTGGGTTGACCTTCGAAGGTCATGTAGTCCAACCCCCCTGCAATGAGCAGGGACTTCTTCAACTAGATCAGGTTGCTCAGAGCCCCATCCAGCCTGGCCTGGAATATCTCCAGGGATGGGGCATCTACCACCTCTCTGGGCAACCTGTTCACACTCATTGTAAAAAATTTCTTCCTCATGCCTAGCCTGAATCTCCTCTCCTCTAGTTCAAAACCACCACTCCCTGTCCCACCACAACAGGCCCTGCTACAAAGTCCATCCCCATCCTTCCCATCATCTTCTTCATCTTCTCTGGAAGAGTCACTTTGCTGTTTGCTGCAGCCTTGGCTGGGTCTTGCTGGAGTGAGACAGTGGAGCCAGTGGGACCTGAGCAGTGACATGGGTTTGTGGCTCACGATGTCTTTCTGCATGTTGTCTCCCACAGCATCACTGCCGGAAGTGTGGGAAAGCCGTGTGCGGCAAGTGCAGCTCCAAGCGCTCCTCCATCCCGCTGATGGGGTTCGAGTTCGAAGTGAGGGTCTGTGACAGCTGTCACGAGTCCATAACGGATGAAGAGTAAGTGTGGACACTGAGCCGGCTTGCCCTGGAGTGAGGTGAAACTCCAGTGTTTGGGACGGGCAGGGGGAATGCGAGCCCTCCACCCCTGTGCCTCTCATGCTGGAGATGTCTCAAAGTGGAGTTTACAAAGAGGCTGCCGCATTAATGACTTACAGCAGCATTCAAATACTTGTTCGACAGAGAACATTTTTGAGGAAAATCCTGTAGTCGTAGTCTTTGCTGATTTCTGGATCTCTTTCTTCAGGCGGGCGCCCACAGCTACTTTCCACGACAGTAAGCACAACATCGTTCACGTACACTTTGATGCCACCAGAGGATGGCTCTTGACCTCGGGGACAGACAAGGTTATTAAGGTAGGAGTGAGGAGCTTGCTCTAGCTCATGTGTGGCATTTCCCCTTCCTCTCCAGTGTGGTTTCAGGTATGTCCTACCTGCGTTCTTCCACCCAGCGACCTCTCACTGATCAACTTTTGCCCAATAAGGACCAAGGAGGTCTTGGTCTATGAAGTTACTGCCTGAAGGGGCTGGGATAAGTGCTCACTGTAGCTTTTCCTCTGGGAAGACAAACTGTATTTTGACCTGGTGAATCTCAGTTTGTGTGGCTAGGTAAAGAAACAGCTAAAATAATGAATAAGTTTATAACAAAGCTTGAATAATTAAAAAAAAAAACAACATAAAAAAAACAACCCACGTCACAATGTGTTATGACTATGTTAATCATTCAAGTTAGCAATATAGTGTGGGATTTTTGGTTTCTCTTAAGGCCAGCTGTGAACATGGCTCATAAAGCATAGTGACACACAGAATGTCATTTGGTCAGCCTCCATTGGTCTGACACGAGTGCTGGAAAACGAAAGCAAATTTCTTCAGACTTGCTGCTTCCTCCTCTAACCATGTAGCCTCTCTTAAGCAGAAAAAAATAAAAGAAGTGAAATTATTTAGAGATTACTTTGTATACTATATTTTATTATCTTTTACCATTATTCACTATATTGTTTTATTTTGTTGTATTAACAGTTGTGGGATATGACACCAGTAGTGTCTTGATGGTACATCAGTGGAGCTTGAAAGGTGATATTTACAGAAGAAACAGACTTCCTAACCCTAATCATACTGCAGAAGATAGGTAACGCTGGGCACATACAGCAGATGAAGAAGAAACTAATGTGTTTACAATGATTTTACATCCTCTGCTTGATCAAGGCTGAACATTTGCACGAAGACTCTTTCCACTTATTCTCAAAATATACAAGAAAGTATTTTTTTAACTAATGGTTTGTACGATCCAACTTCAGTTGTCCTGAGTTTCTTTGGAAAATCCGTATGTGGTGCGATTTTTAGTTTTTCTATTTCAGCGTGTCAAGATACTTGCTAGTTTGTACAGAAGGTTCTTGGGTTGTCTTACCATGTGAGTTTTGGGTATCAACATACTGTATCGGGCAATCGGCTCTCCCCGCAGCGAGTACCTATTGATTTGGGATGTTTCTGCGGACCACGTTTTCTTCAGTGTTGGAACTCCAGCCGTGGTGTCGTGTGTTCTCCGGGTGCATCACTGAGGACTATTCCAATTCCTAAAAGGGCTCTACCATCTACTTGTCCTAGCGGGCATCACCCAGGGAGAGTGTTATTGGTTTGTAGTAGCTAAAATCCAGCTTCCTGCCTCTTTCTTTGCTGCACAAGTTGCAAAACCAGGGGGCCAGGTTACTTAGCAACTAATTTCTACAAAAACTGAAATAGTTTTCTGTCTCAGAGCATTACAAGGAGCACACAGACGTGTTTGAGTTTGATGAGGCTGACAGGCTGAATCAAATCAAATTACTGGCAACAGGAACTTTGAGGTGTGTGTGCATGGGGGGAGGGGGGCAGATCTAAAACTGGTCTTAGTCTGAAAAATCTAGTTTACCTCTACCTCTACCTTGTGCGGCAACATTTCAGCATTTATACCTGTGTTGTTGAAGATGAATTTGATTTTCCTGTTTTCTATATGGTTAGTCATATTTATTTTTTAAAATGCTGATGGTTTTTATTAATTTTCTCTATAGACCAGAAACTGATATTGCTGAATGACACCCATTGTCCTATTGTCATATTTTATGGTTTCTTTTAAAAATAAAAACAATTTTAAAACCTGGATTGACCTAAATTACCTTTTTAGAAGGACATTGCCAGGATGAATAAACAAAAAAAAGGCATTTTTTCCAAAGGGATCTTCTCTGAGGAGTCAATTCTTTGTTCCTTTAATCCATTTTGACTTTTTAGCATGCTGTTGCTGATGTGTTTTGAAGAAACTGGTGTAGATACAGGGCTTTCCTGTATCTCTTCCTTAAGCAGTCCTCGTGCACTGTGACACAGCACATCGGGGGGCTCAGTCCTGCCCCATTTCAGACTTTACTTTTCCCCGCTAAAGTAGGGAGGCCATGATATTTACCACTACAGAGCACATTGCTACCTAGAGAAGCCTTGTGTTTTCCCTTGAGTGATACTGCCAAAAGCAAATAAGGGTTCTCTTCTGTTTGCCTGGAAGTAATTTGCTTTTGAGGAAACAAAAAGGTTAACACCATCCGTTGCATTAATTCTAGACCAGTGTGCTGCTGCAGTAAAGGGTGAGTGGACTTTTGTGTGCGTGTCACAGGACTGCTATGTATTTTCAGGGAAAATTCTCTTTTCAAACATCCTATAAACTGTGTTTAAGCATTTTGCTGTCACGTTCTCTGAAATGATGCCACTTTGGCTTTCCTGGTCATACAGCGTGTTGTTGGTTCCCCTCTAGGCAGCATATTTTAAAGCATATTTCAAAACATAATTCACACAGCACTGAAAAGGTTCTTTTTCCAGCTTGAATGATAATTGTTTTCCAAGTCCTCCCACTTTCTCTCCTGGAAGCTAGATGCTTGTTTCCTCTTGGAGAGCTTTTCATGACACCTTGTGCATGTTTTCTGATGACTGAAGTGTTCTTGGCTGACGAGGCTATGCGAGATGAGCAAGTCGCCTGCCAATATTTCATTCCAGCTGGAGAAGGTGTATGAAACTTTGCTGGACTACACTGTTCCACATTACCTTGGGCTCAGGGCCTTTTGGCCGCAGACCTGACTCGCTTTGCTGTGCAGAGAGATTCTCACGTAGTGGCAGAAACATGGGAGCGCCGAAGTGAACCGAAATCATTGCGCAGCACCTTGTTCCTGAAGACGCATCGCTGTTGCAACAAGCCTGGGACTCCAGCATGGATTGCGCTTCCAGTGATGGAGCAGTGGAGCCAGCAAGCTGAGGATCTGCTCCTGGGTCAACGCTGAGTCCTTCTGAACACGTGATGTCCAAACGAAGGTGAGGAACCAACTCCAAAAGAGACTAAATCTGAGAGCGAGGTGTGTTTGGGCTGCTCTGCAGTGAACGCTTGGCCACCCCCACTTCCAAGCAGTTGTGGGTTCAGTGTTGCTTATGGATGGATGTTGGGTATACAAATCCATTTTGTAAAATTTCCCTTGCTGTTCTTTCTGACTAAACTATCTGCAGGGTTATGTGAATTTAACCTGAACATTCCTTTATCTTGCAGTCTCAGGACAGACTGATCTTGGCTTAGAAAGTGGTATAAGCTGAAAGGGAAGCTGGTGGAGGAGGGGAAGTGTGTCCCTTTGCTATGATCTCAAGAGCTGTAATGTAGAGAGATGAAGGGAAAATAGGTGTCTCTAATTCAAGAAATTCCTTTACCTCCCAAATGAAACAAGAAGGAATTGATGTTGAGTTAAAACGCCTGCCTTTCTGTTTTGATGTGTTAGGGGAACACTCTCGTCTTCTACATACACACAAAAACGGATCTTTGTTGTCTGGTCGTTTTATTTCCATGTTAGTTGCTGAATAACAAATCTGAGCTATTTTTATGAACTACATTATTGGGGAGCGGGGGTAGGCTGTCTTCTGGTACAGATGCAAACTATGTAGCACCCCACACACACTCATATGGAGCAGAGTCCAGGGTTGCTGCAGTGCAGGAGCAGTCTTCTAGCGATATCTCCTGCTGTGCCAAGGGATGTACAAACAATACTGGCCTTCCTCTGCTCTTTGCTTTAGAAAATTGATTTTAATTTTTCTCTCAGCTGCCGTTTCCTTGGGGGAAGAAGCAGTGTTCTTCAGACCATCTACCTGCCATTCTTGGTCTTAAAATGAGCAGTATCTGTAGTGCTTAGGCAGGTGACAGGGCAGCCAGCGGTCGCGTACGCTGTGTCTGAGCAGCTGACTTGAGCCACTCGTGGTCCAGGTGGCTGAAGGAAGGTCAACCTGAGCCCCAAACTTCAGTCTTTTTAAGCTGAAAACATCTGTCATGGTTTAACCCCAGTGGACAACTAGGACCAGACAGCCACTCGCCCACCTACACCAAGTGGGATGAGGGAGAGACTCAAAAGGGGGAAAAAAACCCCAGGCTTGTGGGTTGAGATAAGGACAGTTTAATAGGGCAACAGGATGACCATGAGCCAGCACTGTGCCCTTGTGGCCAAGAAGGCCAATGGCATCCTGGGGTGTATTAGAAGGGGGGTGGTTAGTAGGTCAAGAGAGGTTCTCCTCCCCCTCTACTCTGCCCTGGTGAGACCTCATCTGGAATATTGTGTCCAGTTCTGGGCCCCTCAGTTCAAGAAGGACAGGGAACTGCTGGAGAGAGTCCAGCGCAGGGCCACAAAGATGATGGAGTGGAGCATCTCCCGTGTGAGGAAAGGCTGAGGGAGCTGGGGCTCTTTAGCTTGGAGAAGAGGAGACTGAGGGGAGACCTCACTAATGTTTATAAATGTGTAAAGGGTGAGTGTCATGAGGCTGGAGCCAGGCTCTTCTCGGTGACAACCAAGAGTAAGACAAGGGGTAATGGGTTCAAGCTGGAACACAAGAGGTTCCACTTAAATTTGAGAAGAAACTTCTTCTCAGTGAGGGTGCCAGAGCACTGGAACAGGCTGCCCAGGGAGGTTGTGGATTCTCCTTCTCTGGAGACATTCAAAACCCGCCTGGACGCCTTCCTGTGTAACCTCATCTGGGTGTTCTGGCTCCAGCGGGGGGATTGGACTAGATGATCTTTTGAGGTCCCTTCCAATCCCTAGCATTCTGTGATTCTGTGAAAGGAAGATAACATAATTAATAATTATAATAGTAATAGAATATACAAAACAAGTGATGCACAATGGAATTGTTCTTTGGTTTAATCGCCCAACAGTATTTATGTACCTCAAGTAGCACTGTGAAAAATGCCCTAAGTGTGTACTCCAGCATTAAACTGTTGGAGAAGAGACATGTCACTACTGAGATGGTGCAGAAGAGGTGTCGGGCCTTATGCAGATAGAGGTTTTGCCTCTCTCCAGTTACTTGTTCCCTAGACATTACATCATCTGAATTTATTAAAGAGTTTATCTCCTTTGTACTTTCCAGGTTCTTTACACATTTTTTTCAACCCTGTTCACTGAATTCAGCACCTTTGCAGATATTAACCAAATAAAAATGTTTTATAGCAGATCAGGGCTTCCTTCAGACGTGAAAGAGCCATCATTAACAGGTCTATTTTGTCCTGTCCCAAGAAAATTCTGTGGGGTTGCCACCACCAAGTAATCAAAACAGTTTCAGAAAAAAAAAAAAGTACATGAACATACTTGGTTCATCTTTGTCATTACCACTAGTTTCAGGTGTGGTTTAGTTTTCCAACGACAGTTGCATCTGACTCTACTTGGTAAGTTAAGTTCCCCATACTGACCAATATCTTGTGGCCTTTTTTGTCTTTCAGAACAGAGAGCTTTTTTTACATGAAAAGATATTACTGGCTTTTGTTCAGGTCAGTGTTTTCTAGGAATACTGCTCAGCCACTTGACCATCTTTTCTGCTAATTGTATGGTAACACTTTCCTGAACTGTTATGTAAATAACTGCCTCCAATGTAAGTGAATAAATTGTGCTAGTTAAACCCAACTTAATGAATTTCTATCAGCTTTTGCCTGTTACTTTTCCTTCTCTATGTGTGTGTTGATTTGTAATGAGGAATTTGGGTTATTAAGTTTTTACTGGAGCTATTCACCTACCTGTTCTGCATGCTGTCATAAAACTGACAAGTGTTCTATAGGCACACGGGGTCATTCCTTTGCTATGATGAATCCTCACTGCACCTGGCAGCCGGTGAGCAGCCAGAGGACGCAGCATGTCGGGGCAGTGAATCAATGACACTATTTTCTGCATCACCTCAAGGCTCCCTGTGGATTCTCAGCTGGGAAGCAAAGAGAAGATGATTTTGGACCATCAAGGAAAACGCCACTTCCTGGGTGCTCCCTCTCTGATGTTTGCACCAGTGCAGGTTTTACCATTCTTCCTCTGTTCTGACGATGTTTTAATCTGTGAAATACTGCTGGCACAACAAAGATTTGAGCTTTCTTGGGCAGGCTGAAAATCGGGCCTGCTGAGACCTTTGGCCAGGCCAATGCTGTGTTTCTTCATAAAGCTGTGCATTAGCTTTTGTCTTGAGAGAACGAGGTTCCTTCACAAGAATACATCATTTTTCCTAATGGCTATCTGATGGCTCCCTCTAGAGAGAGGAACATAAATACTGACCTGCTTCAGAAACTGAAGTTCTTGGATTGGGCCACTTTAGCCCCAGAAGTGTTTTTGTTACACTCGCTCCCCATCAGACTCCTTGCCTCTTCAGTGCCTTCTTTCTTGCGTTGTCCAGATCCATGCCATTAGCGTGACTGCAGGAATACAGGGTTTTCAACTAGTCTTATTTGCATTTCAAAATTATCTCCTGTCATCACCCAATGTGCCTGACCAACTGCAGCCAGAGCTGCCTCTCCCAACAAAACAAGACGTGTAAACCTGACGTGCAAACAGGGAAATACGCTGACCTGAGCCAGAAGGCATCTGAGGCTTCCCACTGCTGGTAAGTGACAACAGCTCATTTACAAAGACAGTGGGTGGCTGTTGACCAGCACCAATTTTAGATAAAATGGTGTCATGAGAAGGGGTGCTTTATTTTTGCAAGGAGTGCGAGAGCGCAACTCACACAGGGAATGGAAAAGGGCACCGGCAAAAAGGAACTTGTGGATTAAACTTGTTTATATGATAGCTGCCCTTCTCCACTGGAGTCAATGACCACCAGGTTGTTCTGTGAAAGAAAGCCCACCTTCACTCTCCACTCACTGAATTAATGAAAATTAGTACTGTTCCTAGTGCTGTGGCTCTAAAAAACACCCTGTCATTCCAAAAATACAATTAGTGATTGAACTGAAAATTGCAGTGTCTGGTCCAGGGCTGTGTCTCACCAAATACATTGCTTATGTTGAGTTTTTCAGCACTGACTTAAGTTTCTTTACATTGAAGTCTATAGCACAACTCCCCTCTTCGGGCCCAGATAGGACATGTTCAACACCCCACCTGAGTTTTCTTTGTGTCCTGTTCCTGGTGAGTGGAACAGTGCAAGTGTGGAGACTTAGGACAGCATGAAACTGGCGGGTGTGGTGTTGTAAATGCCAACAGTTGGTATTTGCAGTTTCCTCCAAAATAGTGAAGTACATATGGGAATGCCCTGCTATTCAAAGGCAGACAACACACAATTGTTTTTACCTTTAATCAACTACAGCTCATTTTATTTTGGTTTTTATTTATTTTTTACAAAGAATAAATATGGCCCAGAAATTGAGGAAAAGGGGAAATCCAGTTTACAAAATCATCTGATATTCATTACATTGAGCTCCTAAACTTTTCACCCAAGACAGAGAAACGTTTCGGCGGCCCCCGCAGCACTGCGGTCAGCCCGGCTGCACTGTTGATGGGCCGTGCCTTCCCATTAGGACCTGGGGAAATGAGTCTACACATGGTCCGTGGCACCACATTCCTCTTTGTGCAACACCCCCATGAGCAAAAAACCTTCCGACCGAGTGACTTCACAATATGAAGAAAAATGTGAAAGTCTTCAGAATGTGGAAAAAAAACCCCAAACAAACGACAAAACCCTGAGGTCAGAGCCATGTGAGCCTGACAGCTGAGCGTGGAAAGGGAATGGCAGTAAGAACAGCTGCTGTTCTTCTCCTTGGGCTCCTATAAACCAGGTGTGTGCTGACACCTCAGGGTGCGCTGCTCAGCAAGAATTTGCACCACCATCTACTTCTGGTGATCTGTCCCCGGATGCCATTTTTCTCTTGCCTCTAAAATTTTATAGGTGGCAATTAACGTATTTGCTTACATGCAGGTACAAGTCATTCTGAACTGCATCAGCACAAAGCATCTCGCTGGTTTTACAGGCACACGCCGTGTCTGCTCTTGTGGAAAAGGGCTGAGCTAAAGCATCATCCAGACCATAGTATCAGTGTGGGGAGACTCCAGATTTTGTTACTAATTGCTGGCCTGTGTTTTAATTCTTTTTAAATCACAGGTGCTCTTAATCCATAGTATCTGGCTGTTATACACTGTGACCAAACTTCATACTTTCAGCTTATTTTTAAGCTGTGACTAAAAAGAAAAATACAGGCGACTCAAATACATCAGTACAGAATGTAGACTAAAATATATGTTATATACTGCGCACTTTTAGTTATTTTTATGAACTATTTAAATACCTGTCATTACGTTTTTCTTCTATACTGCAGAGCTGAGAAGCAACTTAAATATCAGAGTATGCGTCTTTCTCAGCTTTGCAGCTCTTGGATTGAGAAATGTAGTTAGTACATATGCTTTCAGCCATGCTTTTATTTTCAGTAACTGTATTGAAGAGTAAAATGTTAATACTGGAATTCTAAGAAATAAACATCTCTACAAGCCTTTCTGTTTTTTTCTTTCACTGCAGTGCAAGAAGGAGTTAAGCTTCTAAAATGCAGCAATAGTTCAAATGCTGATCCAGCCTCTCCAGGAGGGGCTGTGACGGGCATAACGTGCCTCAGCGCTGCTTATCATGGGAAAACTTACTTCAGGGCCCCTCTGCCAGTAAATCCTTTCTTTCCAAGGACACTGACAATGGGCTGAAAGGAGAAGTTTTTTTCTAAACTGATACTTAACAGGGTGTCTTTGAATAATGAGTAAACGCTATCTTTGGGGAAACTAAATTATGAAAAGGGGACATAACGAGTTCTCCACTGCCCACCAGCATGGGCTTTAGCTACCGGTCACTGCAGGGAGCTCGAGAACACCTGTGTTACAGTTGTGTCTGGGTCTTTTGTCCCACCACACGGGTCTGCAGCCAGGTGTAAAACACTAGTGCAACACGGTTGGGTTCAGTACGCAGCAGTGCAGGAGAAAATGTATTACCACTATTTTCATTAATAATCTTGGCTTTGCAGTAAATCTGAAATGTGTAAGACAAAATGAATCCCACCTGAACGTCTTAGCCTGAGCTGGTTGTCTTCACCATCAGTAGAGGGATGTAGGAATTTAGGGGTTGTTTCTTAAACTAGATCCAGTAAAACACTGTGAAAAAGTCTGTTTTCTCTCTACTGATTTACGCTGAGAATCTCAATGAGTAATTCAAATGTTCACAAGTCAGGTAAGATGAATCCCATCCTCTGTGTCTGGAAATAAACAGTTCCAGGCAAAATACAACCCCTGCATCAGGAGGCAGACTTCTCTAAAACCTGTGCCTCCCAGTGTTCCCTTCCCCCTCTTAATCCATTTGTAATGACAAAGCAACTCCCTTTGATCTTTCCCAGAAACGGCAAGCACGTATGGCTTAATATATTATTTCTTTTCATGCCTGGAGTCATGCAGCCATTTCTCTGCTGGATCAAACCACGTCTGGGTGTGGCATGTGTTGAAACCTCCCATTTCATGGTATCTTGACATAAACAGGATGATCTTCAGCCCTAGATCCATAAAGTAATGTGGAAGGCATTTGGCAGTGCTCCCACATTCTTGCTGTTTAAACATGAGGAAGCAGATCGCTTCTGCATACCAGCATTGATTTATAGAAACTGAAGGCTACAAGGAATCCTTCTATTTAAACTAAGCAGGCGATGCAAGAGAGAGTTTCTGCATTCCCAGTTATAGCTTTGAGCCCAGTCAGCCTTGTACAATGAAGAAAGTCACCACCCTGTCAAATACAGTGGTTGAACATTGTTTAAAACATTTACTACTTCTTTCCTGAAGTCTTCCATGAGGGCTACTGACGGTACACTCCTCTGCAATACTCTGTGCTGTTTTAAGAGATTTTGGGTAACTTCACAAAGTCTTAGGCTTTATTTTATGCCTCCCAATTTTTCTTCTAATTCAAAGGACACAACCTTACTGTGTCTTGAGACAGCAGGTGCATATTCACAATGAGAGAGACTTGGCAGCAGCAAAAAAAAAAAAGAAATTGCAGGCACCACTCTGCCCCATGATGAGAACACCTGAACACAATCTATTTTTAACAGGCCTACAGCATCCTACTTCCCCTCAACAGCAGGCACACTACAGCGCTGTTCCTGTGTAATTAGAAGCGTTGTGGTTGCACCGAGTAGTGACACTAAGTTCCTAGAGAAGCAGATTTAAACTTCTGGGAGAATTCTTCCAGCAACTCTGTTAGCTTCTCCTCGTCCTCAGGTGGACTGTGGGTGCTTGCCAGGGGTAAGTGTGTAGGGACGGGTTGCCTGTCTGGAAGACAAAAAAGTTTAAAAATCCTTAACTATTTAACTATCTCCTCCAGCACAAAGGAGATTTTTCTGCTAGGGTCTTCTCTAAAACACCTCACGGTCTTGAAGCCAGGAAACTTACCTTCTAGGTATCTGTAAACACTGTTAGTTAAGCATATCTTCCAAATCGGAAATTAAACTGATTTCAATTGTATTCTGAAACTAGAGTGATCGTGCTTTAGCACAATATGACTTAGACTGGGGAGGGAGATCTCATGTGCAGCTAGGGACAGGACAGACGAAGGACGGCCTTGTTGTGGGGCTAGGGCAGCTTCCTTTCAGTAGCATGACAGTTGTACACAAAGACCAAGAACTTGCGACTGTTGTTGCAGGCAGAAGGGGCTTTTGCAGCATGAGACAGTTTTTCCTTGCCTCCTGGCTAATGTTTCTGGTGCTACACAAATTCCCCAGCTAGGACACTGCAAAATTTTCAATGTTGAAATGCTTACTTTCATCCTTAAGAATAAATGGTTAAACTCTAATTGCTAAAGAACTTCCACTAATTGCTCAACCACCAGAAGTAACATGTATTCAACACAAAGATGTCTGACCAAATTTGCTCAATTTGATGCTTTGGATTGGTTTCCCAGATCTCATACTCCTTGCTCACTCTGCGTAAATACAACTTTATCATCATCCATTCCAAAACCACAGTATTTAGGTCCTGGGAACCTCATGACAATGTTCTCACATGTGTATGAAGCAACCACGAGGGTGCTGGTGCAGCATGGTTACTCTATTTAATAAGTCCAACTTCTGCAGTAGCCACCTACTAGAGAGAGAGACTAGAAGAGGGATTTAAGAGGAGACTATAAGAACAGGCAGTTGCAACACTGGGGAGCAGATTTCTCTGCAAACCTATCAGGCTGCCATTGGGCTTCCCAGGGGAGTGGAGATGTTCGCTCTCTTAAGAGCAAATATTGTAACTGGCTGCACAAACCGCGTAACCTCTGCTCATGGAAAACTGAGAGAAACATGCAGAGGAATGTTCCCTTCTCTGTCACGGAATACGAGCTGCTTCCTACCTAACTGCAGTGCTTCCAGTAGCCTGTGCTAAAGTTCGGGAACTACGTGTGAAAGCCAAGTTCAGCATCACGGAGAAGCAGCTTCTAGTCTCTGGAAAACAGGACTCTGGCAAACATTTTTTATTTATTTTGGCAGATGAAGAGAATGTTGTAGGAGTCATGTTCTCGCTTCCCATTTTTTTTTCCTCAGGAAAAAAAAAATGCTCACTTTGGTTTGCACTCAAAGGGAAGAGAATAAAAGAGAACAGAGGAAATGCAGGGAAGGTGTGACTGATTTGGGAAACGGCCACCTAGGACCAGAAGAGCAGGCTCTGTGGTAAAGTGCTCCTGCACAAAAAGCCCTTTACTGAAAGGGCCCAAAGAAGTCCCATACTGAGCCATGGCTTCCAAAGGGCAGTAGGAGAGAGAAATAATCAACTTCATCACTATTTGATCAGCATGGGACACGGCCACAGGACTTTTCTTGCAGCCTTAAGGGCAGTCTTGTTAAAACCAAAGCTCTCAAAAGTCAACAGATACATCTAAAGAGCCAAGGCGTGTTCCCTTTTTACTAAATCCGGGAGTAGACAAAGGTCAAAGGCAAGAGCCTGGTGGAATTATGATCTAGAGAAAGAATAACTGAGCAGAAGCATTAGGACCAGAGAAGGTGATAAGAGTACGAAAAATGCAAAGCCCGGTTTCACAAAGAACACTGAGCAGCTGGGATGTAGGGTTTCTGTAGGTACCACATGATGACATGAGAAAGGTCTGTTTAAAATATCTGTCAGCCAATCCTGTGTGACTGTCTGGGAGGGGACAGAAGGCACAAAGTCAACTCCAAAAAAGTCTAAGTTTCCTGCATGTTCCATCTAGAAATTCAGTGAATCAGGATTTGAGTGCCACATCCAATAAAAGTACTGGACTTCTGTAAGCAATTACCCTGAGCTTTGCCCTTCTCCTTCTGGACTGACCTGCATCACCAGTAAGACATCCATGCTTCCAGCTCCTCCTACTAAGGTGCCTGTCATTTGCCTGGGAGAAAAGAAAGGCTCTGCCCTATTTTTCCATTCCCGATGCTTACAGTGCCAAAAATGCCACTGTGCTCGAGCCTCTGCCCAGCGTTAGAGAAAGGGCGAATTGGCGGCTTTAACTAGCATGGAACAGTAGGAAGAAGAGCCTGTCAAAGCAAAGCCAACCCCCAGTGCTCTGTCAGAACGATGCTAGTTCCCAGCGTCATAAAAGATGCTATTTTCCTGCTGTGATTCACCTCCACTTGGCACAGTCCTGCCACAGCCATTTTCATTTTGAAAAACCCAACTCTCCCAAAAGAAATCCTTTGAAGTCCCCATCAGCTACTTTAGAGAACAAAAGCAGGAACATAACAACTTAATACAGTTTTTCTCTGGTTGCGCAATGCTCACTTGAAACCCTTAGCCTTGGAATGATTTTGATAAATACTTTATCCTTTGAAATACGGTTGCCTGGTGGAGCCTCCATCCCCTTCCAGGCCAGATGGAGATCCTAGAGTTCAGGCAGCTCAGGGATCTCCACTGTTATACAATGTAAGACACTGCCCCCTTACCTTGGAAGAACAGGCCACTTGGTAACTTTGTTGCTTCAGATGATACTGCCAACCACACAATGGTATCAGCTCCCTGGGCCTCTGTGCGCAGAGTGTTCTTCATCCTCTGATAGAAATCTGGCATTGACGATCTCACAGCTAGAAAGAATAACAAAGGAATGGTGGTCTGCCATGCAAGGCTTTTTTGACTAAAAAAAAAAAAAAAAGCAGCTTAAAATTGCCATCGTGAGTGTAGGTAGAAGATAAGGCATCTCGGAGTTTATGAAAGAGAACGAGTATTTCCCCATAGCTAGGAGTACGATGGCTTGTGCGGGAATACTGCTAAACTGCCAGATGATCCACCAGTTGTTAGTTTGGGTCAAATTACAGGGATAACACTAGAAGGAGCTGAGAACAGGACCCACAAGAGGTTCCTGAGCCAATTCCATTCTAAACTGCAAAGAAGTAAGACATGGGGGAAACAGAAATACCAAATAACAGGTATACTAACAGGATTTTTAGCTCTTATTTTCTCACCAGTTTTAGGAAACCAGTTGCAGTATTGCATTAAAAAACTGTATGGTGAACAGTATCTAAATCAACTATATAATTCATGTTTAAACTCTGGTTTCTTTTTCTTATGCCCAACAGGTGATGACTGAAGCCCCATCCCCTGCAGCTATTTATTTTTGGGGGCTGGAGAGTCCTTGAACTTTAAGGTGGGATAACTTTATGGTTCATTAGGTTTGAAATCCACAAAGGATGTGCAAAAATACATGTATTTTAAAGAAAAACAAATACTAGGATATTTAGTTGGAAAACACAGTATTCAAAGATGAAGTAGACAGGGTAGATGCTTCTGTCACCAGAAACAAATTTGGGAAACTGTATCCCTAGGAAAGACCTAGAGATCGAATTGCCAATCTGCACCCCAAGCTTGGGTGTTAGGGACCGGTAAGATACCGCGGAACGCAACATGCACACTGGATAACTGGTGCTGGCCCGCCTGCTGAGACACAGGCACTGAAAAACAGCTGCAGCTCCCACAAAGGGCTGTCTGGCCAAACATGCTGCTTCTTGACAGCAATGAATGTTTAGAGGAAAAGCAGAGGAACAGGGCTTGCACAACGGTGTGTGCTCCATTTTCCTCTATGCCCTTGCAAATTCCCAGAATCAGCACTCACAGAGGCAAAAGCTCTTATTTGTGTGTTTAACAGTCCCACTATAAATGTAACTTCAAGGTTAGCTTAACGCACTATGGCTCTGCTGTGCATTTGTGCAGGGCTGGAACCATTCATTGCCCATTATTATTCTCTGTATACACAGACAGCAGACACTGTGCAGAACAGAGCTACCGAGGGAGTACAAAACTACTTCAAGCACCAGTTTGGAGCTAAGAAATCACTGCACCTGCTGGAGAAATCTACCAGAGAGTCTCATTTCTCTTTGCTATTAGACTAATCCTGAAAAGAAAAAAAAACAGTCGGAGTGTCAAGCAGATGTTACCTGGAGTGTCTGCCCAGCCGGGGTGCATAACAGAGAAATGGATGTTTCTGTGAGCTTTTGCCCATTGTTCTGTCAAGACAACTTGCTGTCTCTGAGATAGAGCAAAAAGAGCCAGACGAGCATCAAGTTCAATAGCCTGTCCAACAAGTTAGTTCCCAGGGAGATAAACTACACCATAGCAGGGCACCTATGCATAGCAGAAATATACCCTCGCTCATCCTGACTGGATTTATTGGATAATTTTGTCAGAGACCACTGCAGTCATTGCAATCCATATGCTGGCCACGAGCTTACTTTTCAAGTGGTCACACTGCTTTTACTGACCACATCTATTTGCTGCAGACTGTAGCTAAGAACTAAGCAGGCAGAAAGTGTCCATCAGCTAAAGACAGTTTTGCCCCTTGAGACTTAAATCAAATCAAAGTCTAGCCATGCCCTTGGCACAAGATGGCACACATAAGTGCGTGCCATCACACTCCTGAAGGTTATAGCTCTGTGTGGTTGGATAAAACAGGAAAGCAACAGCAAACAAGAGGCTTTTTGCAAAGCAGATGTTGTAAGCCACCTAACAAACAAGTGCTGGGCTTTGTTCTCTAAACCATGGACTGTACCTTGTTTTGCGCGTACACCATAACTCCATCAAATGTCCCATTTCCCGACTGCAAGTCAGATATGTTTAATTTTTGAACTAGCATGCCCCCTGAAGAGACAGTTATCTGTAAGTGAATGAATGAGAAGCAAATGAATGAAAAGCAAATGAATGAAAAGCAAATGCAGGAACTCCTCACAATCACACTCATGCACATAATGTGGTCTTCAGCCCATATTTTGAAGTCCCTAGAAGGATTTCTCTGCAAATTCTTTGCACTATGCTTGTCCTCAGGTGTGGAACATACTCGGAGATGAGGAAGAAGAAATAGCATTTTTTCAGAAAGTGATTTTCATTTGAAGTGGTGTTGACTCCATCAGGGAACTTTGTGCTATTTACTTTTGAAAAGTAATTGGGAGAAAGAAAAGAGCAGAACAGCACTATTTGTAGTTTATGTTTAGCCTTTATAGAAGCTATTTAGAAAACAAGAGACTGTATAAAACTTGGGAAATCTCATTTAAAACATTTACCTGCTCTCCAATTTTAGACCAAGACCTGTAAGGTTCTTTGAAGCCTGTACTCCTATTATAGGTATTTTGCACTATGCTGCAAGAGATAACTTGCCCCAGGGAAAGGAAAAGGGGAAGTTTCCAACGGAAGCGTTTTACTCAGCTTTCCAAAGAAGGGTTGAGAGCAGCAAGCAGGAGCTTTGCCTTGGAGAAGGTGGCTGTTTTTAGCAAAATACAAGAGAATTCTAGAGATTCTTACAGCATTATAATTGATACTGCATCACCAGGACAGTCAAACAAATGCTGTCACAAGAATTGTAAAAATAGTAAACCACCGCTTTTCAACAGCATTGCAGACTCACCACTCTGGCATCAGCTTCTTTTTCCAGCAGGGGCAGCAGGGCAGTTGTCAGAATGTACGTACCTACAAGACAGACAGACATCAACATTAACTTTTCTTTTTAAAAAAGCTTTCTTCTCTCTCCAACCCCTGTCACAACATCTCTTTATCTCTGAAGCTTCATCTGAATTTAATCATTTTCTTACCTGCAATACGCCTATTCAACTTGTTCTGGTCTGCATGGCTGCATACTTCTCCAAAGGCACATCAGTTATTTTATAGACTTTTATGTTTATAGTACCTACAGAGCAAACTGATCATTACATTCCAGCCATGACTGTTAAAGTGAAATGGCTCAGGTATGGGTTTCCTCGTGGGAGAGGCAATGTAAGGAAGGAAAAAGTAAGGAAAAAGATAATGCATTTCCACTCCATGTGTGGCATATATACATGTACATATGCCGGGTCATGAACAAGAGAAGGAAACTGTGCTTCACATCGTGTATCTTAGACCCTTGCATATGCACTTAAAACTCAACCACTTTTACCTTCTCACTGTGAAATCAGAGTACCCCAACATTTCTGACTTGCGTTACACAGAAAAACTGCCTCTTAAATCGCCAGCATGACTACTTGTCCTGGTTTTGTTAAAAACAAGTTTCTCTTTTAGTGAATTTCCCTGTCAGCTAAAGTCTTCTTACTAACTGCAGTTTTCCTGAAAGTTAGGTACATGTTTTGGTAGACATAGGAACGGAATGCAAGGTCATTGATAATGATGCATCCCGCGAGATGTGTAGGCAGGAGGTGAACTGTAAATTGACCAACTAAAGTATTCCATCCCATTCACGTGATACTTCATATAAAAGTGGGGGATCACAAGGATCTCGCCCTTTTCCTTATGGCCGACATTGGGAGAGGACCTTGCGAGTTGTCCCTGCGAACTGAGGCCCAGTGACAGACTGAATCCAGTTCCGGTTGGCTGCAGAGTCCAGTCCAGGACTTTGGGTGCCGGCCCCACATCTGCCAGAGCAGTGGCTGGGACTTTCAAGATTGGTTTTGTATATTTTGTATTATTTTCTCTATTTTTATTAGTAGCATTAGTAAAACATTTTTAATTTTTTCCAACTCTCTTTTCTCTGTCCTTCTTTCCCTTCCAATCGCCTGTCCTTAGTGGGAAGCGGGGAGAGGGAGGGACTGAAGGGGAAAAGGGGGGAGAGGAGGTTAACAATACATCTGCCACGGTTTTATTGTCACCCTGCAATCAAACCACGACAGATAATTGGCGCCCAACGTGGGGCGCAGAGGATAGGGAACCCTTGGGGGCAAAACATTAATGTTGCATGCCCAAGACTAAGCTAAGATTACATGGGGAAACTGAACTGTGTCCTTCCCCACTTTAATCATGTTCATTTAGCATAAGATTTGCACACACCATACAAATATATTCCATTACAGCTGTTACCATGAGTAGTGAAGTTTGTTATTCAAAACATTGTTCAAGTGCTGGTGTGCTTGATTCAGACACACCTAGTGATGTTTCACCCGCTCAACTGCAACACAGGGATTTTTGTTTATCTCTTAAGAGATCTTTTTTCCCTTTTAAACTGTATTTAAAGAAAATGTTTAATTCAAAATTAATCTAGCATTATTTAGTCTAGTGTTTCTTTGCTGAGTATAATACTTCCCTCTCATCTCTTCACGAATGGCTCTAGTTCAAAAATTCTATGTCAGTGATAAACATATTTTTCTCCATGAGCTACCAAGGCCATGTTTTCCACTAGACATGAAGACTCCAGCATGTGTCTTCATAACCTCTCTTCCACAGAGGCAATGAGATCACTCAGTTAAAATACAGCATGTTTATAAACACGCTACCAAAATCAAATGTGTTACGTGCTTGGTGAACAAACTGTTCATTTCTCCCGTCAGTCACAGCATTCTCTATATAATCAGAGGGACACCCATATGCACACAATATATTTAAAACCCTGGCAAATCAAACAAAGTGAATGCACATCAGATGAGTAAATGCAGCCTGTCTTCAACAGAAAATGCAAGCAAAGGCAGTTGCCAGTGAATAACAAGAGCCCGTATGTCTCCCCCAATAGCGGCAGGGAGACTGAAGGATGACATCATTAGGACAAGAACTACCGCTGATTGTCACGGGAGACTGCCACGAGGTAAAAAAATAGAAAAAAAAACCCACTTCGGTACAAGCTGGGAGCCTGGATTAAATTTTGATTTGCTATGGATTCTTCAAATGCAAAATAACATCATGTCTTGTTTAAATATGCTGCATTTCCTAAAGGCAGAGCTGCAATGCACCAGCTATGAGGATGCTCAATTTTACTGTTCTGCAGAGTAATTTATACTTATAAGGGGTTTAATGTTGGTTTGTTAATTCTAAAGGGATGCAAAGATGAATGCATTAACATTGCCTCATTAACAACTGGGGTTTGTTTTGTTTTCCAGCTGGATGAGAAAAATGTTCAATGCCAAAAATCCTGCTTGCTCATAGCAACTACAGCTTGTCAGAAGTTTATGTGCTTATTTAAAACCACAAACTAACTGCAAATCCAGCGTCTCCTCTCTTCCTCAAGTTTATTAGGAATTCAGTTAAATCCCACAGAGCCAGAGCATTCAATCTTTTGGTCCCACAAAACCATTTGCTCATTTGCTTTGAGACAACACATAAAAAAAACAGTTTTGATCCCAGCTTCCTATGGTAAGCACTAGTATCTCAAAACACACACAGATGCAACACATCAGACATTACAACTGAAGCATTTAATTTCTCCCACTACTAAATATTTCACCAACTATTGTCTCCATTTTAAGTGTTTGAACACAAACTTCTCAGTACTTTCACAAATATACACGGATATTAAACACTCTTATTTGCATGGGCTGGTCTGTCAGGCAGATTAATTAGAATACCTTATTAATAAGGTGTATTGCTGATTGGAATACACCACCAATAATTGAAACCTCCATGTTTTTACTGATGTAAAAGCTAGCACGTAGTTTGCTAGATACCTTTGAACAAATAGGAACAACACAAAGTGCAGCCAGTCTAGATGTCTGGCACAGCCATGTACCCCGTGGCCTGTGTTTGGCCAAGCACAGTTGTATTGCAGCGTGCAGTAGCACAGAAATGAATTTCTAAGTCAAAGGGGAGGAAGCCACAAAGGACTACGTTGCCTCCCATAGTCCTTATAAAAACATGAACTGCATGAACTGAATAAAAAACAAAGAAGGAAAATTTTATTTGTAGTTAAAGAAAATTTGCAAGGACAACTAAGACTGATTTGGTAGAAGAAACTACATTCCCCTCTCTCCCCACTTAAGGAAATCAAGACAACATCCAAATTGTATATCCTTTGTCATATAATTGATTATTAATACCAATGTACTGAACATCAGCCTTTCCAAAATGAACACTTCAGCATTCTAGTATACTTCTTTGACACAAAAATCATTTTTGTCTGTTAAAGGAGAAATGTCCTTTCCACAGAGCTTAGTTAAAATGGTAAAGCATATCAACGTGATTAATGCTTAATTACCACTGTGTTCAAACTGTGCAGATCTTTTGAAGTTACTTTTTTTTTTTTTTTAAACTGCTTAAAAGACCAAGAGAGAACACAAAAGCGCATAGAGGGAAAGGCAATGATCAGCAGTGAAGTGCCTGGCACTGCAAGCATTGGGTACCTTGGTGATCCTGCCCCTTCTCTGAGAGGACCTTCAGGATTCTACCAAAAAAAAAAGACAGACCTTTTTTCCTGGAAAAAAAAAAAAAAGAACTGCCAGTACTCCTGGGGGTATTCTGCAGAAAGCTTGTCCTTGTCTCAAGCAGATACTCTGTAAGTGGAGATGCTCAGCCTTGAGGCCACCACGTTTCCCAGTGCCTGCTTCCCAGCAGCTGTGCCCAGGACAGAGGAGGAACAGAGTGCCCTCTGGGACACATGGCAACTGGGAGCAGGACATTTCTGTCTGAAGAGCTCTCCCGGACTACTTTGAATTACTGACATGGTGGAAACTCAAGCAACAGCCTCTCTCTTTCTCACCCCCAGCAGGCAGGGAGCTACGAGCACACCTACAAGGCAGCACTGGACATATGGCTGTTCTACCTGCCCCTATGGCTGTGTGACAGGGCTCGGACTGTCATATAAAAAAAAAAAAAAAAAAAGAAAGAAATACATTTTTGCAGGAAAACAGTGTACAACACTTCCCTTTGAAAAGGAGTATTTGGTGTGCCACACCGAAGTCCAGCAGGATGAGTTCAGGAGCTCGCTCAGAAGCAGCAGGAATGGGGAAGGGGGTGAGTAAGCATCCTGTCCATCACCCACACATGCAGGATTTCATCTTACCCTCACTGAACTCTGCAGAGGTGAATAGTTGACTGGAGAAACCTACTGGACAAGCTACATCCATGTTCCATGTTTGAGACAGTACTTGCTGGTCGTGTTTTCTCCAGTTAAAGAGGCTCCTGGGATTGATGCACAATTTCTTTTAAAGATAAACATCCTCTGAACATTTGCTTTTCTTTGGAAAAATTCCTGTAAGTTTTATGTCTTGAAGTTGGGCTCACATAATAGCAAATCATGTATAACACCATGTAATTACAACCTTCTTATAAGGATCCAGCTACTCCAGCATTACACATCATTCAACCAACTCTATTGTATGGTAGATCAGAGAGTGGGGGTTGTCAGTTTGTGCATTACACATGGTAATTCCAGTAGAAGCAATGAGCATGGCAATTAATGAGAAGACACTTTGTTCATACACAGTCCCTCCCAAGTGCTGATCATGTTAATGTTTAAGTTTCATGTTTACTTGCTTAAAAAAAAAAAAAAATTCTAATTGAATCACCATGCATTCCCTTGTGGCCCATTGTGTAACTGCACCACTTGTTCTGAGATTTTCTCAATTTCTCAATCTAGTTGAGTAATCTGATATGGTGTCTTAATTAGCAACTCCCATTTTTAACTCCTACAGTGAACTCCTCTGTCTACCTGTATGAGCAGTAATTCACTGTTTCACAACCACAGAGTGAAACCTCAGTGATGCAAGGGCCAAAAATGAGGAGCTGTTAGGGAAATTTAAAAAAGAAAAAAAAAAAATCTATTTGTACACCAAATTGTTTAAAAAACTGCTACCAAAAAAATCAGCCTGTCTGCTTCATAAATTCCTAAATAAAATGAGGCTACCTTTCACATGACCTGAAGTAGAAGCTGAGGGAACTCTATGGAAAAGCCTATGGTAAGGTCTAGCAAGAAGGTAACTCTGAATGTTCTTGCAGCAGTTGGTTCACCGTGGATCTCACCATCTCTACCACACCGTAACCAAAGTGAAAGTCATCCCCGTGCAAGGAACAGAAGCCTACGGTCTTTATTCCCACATAAGGCTACAAATCTTTCTGTACTAGAACATGAAACTAAGCAAAACATAGAATAGCCCCAACAGAAAATATAAAAACACTGTGAAGGCAGATTTCCAAAATGCTGGTATTACAACTCAGCTTTAGCCTGCCAAAACCTGGAAGACTCCTTAGGATTTGTATACTTCAGACTTGGAAATCAACAGGATATCACATATAACAATAGCACATGAACACAGACTACTCCCTGCTTCACAGATTTAAAGTGACCGCAAAACCTGTACTTTAAAATTGATTTATAAAGAAAATTATGGTTTCAGCAGGAGTCATATTGTAAAGCCACTACCCATTTATAACATCAAATTAATTGATGATGCAATTATTGCAGGCCCAAGTGTCTTGGTGGATTCTAGAACAGTTTTTGCTTGATGTTCTATCTGGCAATTAGTGGTAAATTGTTGGTGAGGTTTTTAATCTGCTAACATTCAGACAAGGACAGGCAGCCAGCACCACACTCAGTGAAGTTTTCCATCTGCCTGAGCTTCACAGTATTATTAGGAACAGCATTATTTCAACTGTGAAAAGAGCGGGAACAAAAAAAAAAAGTTTTATTGTACAGATTTCAGTGGCTCATTCATCTGGTAAAAATCAGTTAAATTGGCTTGCTTTCCTTATGTCCAAGTCTTTTAAAGAAAAAAAAAAAAAAAGAACAAACTGACATTCTTCCTTGACCTGGTTATCTTTTCAAGCCTTCAATGTATGCTATTCCAAGCAAGAGACATCCCTGAGCCTGTTTCCTGAGCACAAGATCAAGAATGAAGATTTTAGTGTGCAGTCTCTGCGGGCCAATTCCCCCACACTAGCAATAACTGAGAGTGTATGGGAAGAGCCAATGAACATGAAAGACAAAACAAAGGTTCACATTTCCATTGAATTATGAAGCTCAGCTCAATAAGGGTTCTTCAGTGCTTTGGGAACCTAGGCTTCAGCATAGCTAGTGGATATACAATTATATTCAACCTCATCCTTTCACGTAGCACCTCTCATCCATAAGTCTCAAAGTTCTTTAGAAAGAAAATTAGTATCATAGTCTCCTTTTCACAGGTAAGGTTGTCTTGCCAAACATTAAGCACTGACCTTACGGCAGATTGACAGCTGGTATCCAAGCTGCCTGACTTCCAAGTAGTTCAGAACACAACCCACCAGGCAACGCTGGCTCGTGTGAAACACCAGTTAGATACGGTTTATGTGTAGGGAAGAGACTGACAAATATTCATACAGGTTGGGCAAATTGCCATAGGTGGGCTGTACTGCTACTGTGGTAGAAAAGCACCTTATTTCCCCTGGCCTTACGCCTTCTTGCACAGAGAGTAAATGTATGTGGCTATATTATTAAAACATGAGAGCACATTAGACTGCAGAAAAGATGCATGCTGGGAGCATCATTTATTTATCTCCGAGTGGGTTTTTAGCATCCCCTTGGCTGGTAAGTAGCAATAAAAATGTAACATATATGCCATTTTTCCATGTCAAGTAAGAAGATGTGTTGACTAAAAGTAAAGTGAGGCAGGCTATAAAATAGAGGAACAAGGATTGTTTCAGCTATATGTCTAGTGCTTCAGTAAAAACATGCTGCTGTTGCCTCCACTTGCCTATCAATGCTGAGGTTTTTTTCCAAAATGACAGAATACTGCCAGTTCGAATAGTCTTTGTTGGGAGTTGTACTAAAACTAGTAAAATAAAATTAATTTTTTTTAAAAAAAGTGTTGACTCGGAAGTCTGCAAGTCTCAGAAGAAATGACTGCTTGTTGCTGCCCAGCTCCTGTCTAAAAGCCCGAGTATAAGGCCAGCCCACAGGAGGATACAAAAGGGCAACAACACACAACAAAATCTGCCCACTGAGATCAGCAGCTCCCCAGGAAATCTGCCCATGTTACCCCAAGCCAGTCGCTCACTTCCACACCGAAGGTGGGATTCAATCAGCAACACGCCATTTCAGACTCATGTCTGGCAGGCGCTCCCATGTTACAGCCTAAGTGCTCCACAGCTATTCTGCTCTCTGCACCTTCACTGAGCTTCAGCGATCAGAGCAATAATCCTTGGGGATCTAGCAGGGGAAAAAAAGGTAAGATATTTCATGTGAAAGCAGTAAGAGAACAACAAGTAGCCGTATAGTGTTTGTGTCTGACCCCATTTTAAGGATGCCAGGCACAGATACGGCTGTCACTGCCTGCTCGAAGCAGTTCACAGTTTGAACCTGAACACTAAACAAACCATACAAAGCCTGAACTATCAATCTGTACTTTGCATTTTCATGACCTTCACCCACCTGTAAATTCTGACACCATCGGAGAGGACTCTGTACCTCCTGTTTTGGTGAGCTGTCCTCAATGAGCCAGTCAGTGGGGTTTCACATGAAGGGAGGTTGACTTTCTACTCTAACCAGTATTATTTTTGTACGTATTCATCTTATCTACCAAAGGACATAGGCATTCATTTTTGTCTCACACATGTCCAAGAAAAGATCACATAATCATAGAATACAACCATAGAGTCATTTAGGTTGGAAAAGATCCTTAAGATCAAGTCCAACCATTAACCAATATATTTATATATACTAATACTAATATATACCAATATATTTATATATAGCCTACTCTAGTAGGCTTTCACAAATGAGATTATCAATTAGAACTGAACATCCATTATGAAAATATCCAAAACCAGACTAACAAGTCAGTGAAGAAGAAAATATTCCTAGCCTGGATTTTAAAGCTCCACAGTATTTTAGACACCTAGATGAGCAATTCTACAACTTATGTAAACATTAATCACATGTCAGATACAGAATTCAAAGACTGCTCTGCATTTAAAGCATATTATAGTTCAGGGTCTCATATTCTTAGTTACAACCTACACACTCCTTAACTAGACCAAAGCCAAGATCCAGGGTAGAAACAGTCAAAGAAAGATGGAAGGAATGTGAAAATCTGAAAAAATATAGTAATGTCATTCCATCTTATTTCTGCAGAAATCACGTAGTCATGAGTTATCGTTTCCATGCTGATGATGAGAGGGACAACTGCAGATTTTCAAAACAGGGGCCTTGAGCCCATGTCACCCTTCAGGCTTTGGCTTTTCTGGGGCAAAAGGCAGGGAGGGGAATTCAGTTTGTTCCCTCAGACCACATTCTAGTTTAGAGCCAGCCTACATAATAGCCACATCTAATTTAGCCAAGGTTTTCTCTGCAAACCTATAACCACAAATAATTACCAATACAGAAGTAACATCTCCAGAGTAAAGCAAGCCCAAAGGTACTCAGCGCTTAGGGAAATGACTTAACACGCATCTACTCTGATATGCATTTCTCCATACAGTTTTCTCCTGCTATCACTCCAACAGGCATTATTTTTTTATTCCAATTCTGACTTCAAAAGAAAAAACACCTGCACTGTTGATAGCATTGGTCTTCCATGTGTGCCTGACTGCAAGCACAGAAGCTTTCACTTGCACAGACAGCCTCTTCCAGCTCAACCACGTCCCACTCTGTTCTAAAAGATTCAAAATTTAATCCTTAACCAGTCTAAGCAAACAACCCAGTCCTTGTTTGAATTCCACAGAAGCTGGTCAATAGAGAATGACTTATCTGTGAAATGTGCAATCATCTCCTTGACCTTCTTATACAGTCACACAGCAAGTGATACACAAATAAAGATCGATACATAACACTCATAAAAGATAATACAGACATTTTCCTAGTTTGCTACAATCATAATTCAGCTTCCTCTACTATATACATGGAGCTATATGTCTCTAGTGAGGCTGACTAACAACTGGGAAAGCAGAACTCGTTGCTTCTACTTGTGTGATAAAATCTAATTCAAGTGATGCACTAGTACAGTTTCTCAGCAATAAATTTCCTCGATGTTTAAAACTAAAGCAAAACATGCTTTCATGTTCAGACTGTTGTATTGTTTCACTCTGCTTTCCTCTGGAAGAGCTGCACCTTTGCATGTTGCTGGATTTTTGTTTGAAAGACCACAAGAGGTTTAAACTAATTTAAGGTGAATACATTTCTCGAGGTAGAAGTTCTTGTACTTCTGCAACCATGGGAAATCTGACAGCAAAATAAAATTAGTTTTGAATTTTGACCATGAGAAACAGATGAATGTTGGCAGAAGATTAATCTGAATAAAATTAAGTTATGCCTTTATACTTCAATTAATTGTCAGTTTAATGTAGTCAGACTTGCAGAAAAAAACAAGCTGTATGCACCACATCAGCTAAGCACAAGACATACATACCACTATAAGTTAGCTTTCACAAGTAAATAGGAGTTAAGAAAGCAACACAGGAAAAAGGACAAGAATAAAACCTAACAATGGTTTCCAGGCTATATTAGTTCTAAAAATGCCTGATCTTTATAGCCTAAGCTTCCCTCTTCCTCATCACAGATATTAATGAACAGGAGGGAAACACAGAAACAAAGCACCACAGCTGCTCCTTACTGTGTCACTTCTGAATATATTAAAGACAATCTCCTGGGAAAGCCACCCATCTTGCATGGAAGCAAAGGGAAAACAGAGTGCCAGGACTGTTTGTTGGTGCAAACATTTCATCTCTCTTTGCAAGAGGTGCAGCTTTTAGCCTAAGACTTGCCCAGTACTGCTCAATCACTTGACTGGATGTTGCATCTGTTTGAGCACGTCAAGGGCACAAAATAAGGCACAGTTGTCTACCCAGTGCATCTGGCACAGCAAACAGGGCTGTTCAAGCCTACTGAAGCACTTGAATGTCTTCTAAAATATCTGAACATGCTCCAAGCTCCATCCAAGCCACAGAAGTACGCTTATTACACAGAGAGTATTATGAGCAGCACTGCTTGGAACAAAGTTTCCTAGCAAATTTCAGAACCAATTTAATTAAACATTATCTGCATTTGTCCACTGCTGCTCTGATAAATAAAGGCACTGATATGAGAACAACTGAAAAATGGACAAATCAAAAAAAATGACCCTCCAAACAAGCTGTAGTATTTCTTCTTTTTCTTTCCTGCTTCCCTGGCATAGCAAAGGTATGATCCTTCTTGGAGCAGGAATATACACCTCCTGAACCCAGCTGTAAAAACATGCTTCTGTAACCAAAATAACTATATTTCAGAACTAAGCCTTCAATACTCACCTAAAGTGTTTGTTGCAAAGTTCTTTTCAAGTCCATCTTCAGTTAATTCTCTGCTATTCACCATACATCCTGCATTATTGATCTGTAAGACAACTCTTGTAAACAAAAATCATCTACACAAATATCTACAAACAAAATCACTCACGCAAGCAGTCCATGATAGTTTGCTCTTTTCTGACACTGCAACACAAAAGTACAAACTGTTTCAATAAACCACATAATTCCAAGTCATATACTCTGTCGCTGATCGTAAGTTTTTCAGAAAATAAAGGATCTTCAGAGAAATGGCTCACCCCATATGTATTACTCTAATAGCCAACGGTCCTCTTCGTGCCTTCCTGCATGTTTTTAAACTCTTTTCTCACAGAAAATAATATGCACTTTGTAGAGCCAATATTAGAACATACAAACACAGTGCAGTTTGTTAGTCTCATCTGAGAGATCACACTGATCCCACATCATCTGCGCTATGTGGTGATGTATTCTCTGTTAGAGATTTCTGTATTGGTGAAAAATGACTAAGGGAAGCTGCACAACATGGTAGAATAGTCTGCAGGCACCTCCACTCTCATTAAATTAAATGAATTATCTCCAAACTTGGCAGCACTTCAGCCAGGTCAGCGGGTTAGCCCCTCTGACAACTGGCAGAGGTGCATCACACTGACTCTGTGCCCTGGTTGTGAGGACCCCAGCTTTTCTCTGCCTGGCAATCCAGCACAGATACCCCCACCTGATGCACACACTGCTAAAACAGCACTGTAGCACAGAGCACGGATGCACTGTAAGGTAGAACCTCATGAAAATTCAGAAGCTTGTTGTGTGTAGCCAGCATATTCTCAGACACACTTCTTTCTCTGCCTTATCTTCCAGAAGAAGCTCAAGCTTTCCTTTCCCACGTCAAAAAGAGATCTGTCCCTACATATCTCCCTGCTCCTTCACTGCCACTCCTCACAAGCAATTTTCCCATTTCTATCAGAATTTCAGAATCTAGTAAGCACTAAAACAACTGCTCCAGTTGCCCCAGTTTTAGTACAACCCCCAGAGCAAATTTGCACTGCTAAATAAAGGGGAGAGAACCGAGCCCCTTACCATCCATGCTGCTTAACTGCTAGCTCCCTCCCTGGCTCAGTTTTAGACTGCTCTATCTAGCCTTTCTAGAAAAATTTAATCTTTAAGAGGGATTACCTCGAAGCAAGTGTAATCTGCCCTTGGGAGGAGGCCTCAGTCCCTGCCATATTCTGTTTAGCAGAACATGCATAGCCTGATATGCAATCTAAAGGCCACAGTGTTTGCATGGTAAGAACCCCAAAAGATGCAGCTAAAAAAATTACTGCATTTCTTTTTTCCTTTTTTTTTTTTCCCCCAAATGTCATATCTGTGTATGTGAACTGAGAATGGACAAGGGCAAACAGACCAACAAACACCTAGAGAAAATTAAGCAGAGAACTGTGGGTCAAATTGTAAAATCTAGACTACCTGTTAGACAAGTTCAGAGGCTATACACTTCAAAGGCAGACACGTGATTTAAGTATGCAAACTTACCAACACATGTAATTTATGTTCATTTTTGAAATTTTCAGCAAACTTCCAGATTTCCTTGGGATTAGATATATCCACAATATGCAAGAAAATATTCTAAAGGAAAAAAAAAAAAAAAGAGTAACTTACAGCAGGTATCAGGGTAGTTCAAGTGCTCCATGAGTACCAGGACCTGTGATCATTTGGCTTCCCTAGCCCTCTAAAAAAGGCTCAATCTACTTCGTTCACTACATCAGGCAGTCTGTAGCGGACGCCCACCATGACATCATCCGCACTGATCTGACCTCTGTGCCTTACTCATCAGCTCTCAACTGGCTCATGACCCATTACAGAGCAAAGCTCCATGCATTCAAACCATTCCTTTCCACAGAACACAACACCTCCTCCTCATCATCTTCCCAGCTTGCCCTTCTAAGAGGGCCTTTATACCTCCATTCCAGCACTGCAGTCATGCCAAATGTAACTCTAACGCCAGTGAGATCACAGCTGTGCAACCATGCATGGACTCCTGTTGTTTCCTATGTTATGTGTATTCACATACTGGCATCTGAGATGGACTCCTGGTCATGTTGCTTTCACATGAAAACTATGAGACCCTCCTCCATTTTGCTGTTCCCTAGACATGTACTCGCCCCCATGACTCCACTGCTCTTCTGGGTTTGGTCACTATTTCCCAGTGAAACCAGTTTAAAGCCCTCCTCACTAGCTTAGCAAACCTGTTGGCAAAGATACTCTTGCTCCACTTTGTTATCACTGCTCAGCTGCGCTTATTTCTCAGAGAAGGTCAAAGGGGTCATAAAGGCCAAAGACAAAGTGGCACCAGGTGTTGACCTGCAGGGTGCATATGCTCTGACCCAAGCCCTTCCCTTTCACTGGGAGGATTTAGGAGAGCACTACTTCAGCCTCCTTGCTCTTCACCCTCTGTAAGCACTCTTGATGAACTCAAAGTCTCACCTCACAATGTCATGGGTGCCCATGTGGCTGGGCAACAACAGGTATTAGTCTGAGGTCTAGATGAGCCTCAGCAGACTCTCCACAATACCCTAGATCTGAGTCCCCAGCAAGCGACAAAGCTCTCAAGACATCAAGCCAAGCCTGCAGATGGGCGCCTCCACCTCCCACAGGAGGGAGCCTCCAGCCATTATCACCCACCACTTCCTCCCAGTGCCAACAACGGTTCAGGCTCATCTGGCTCCAGCACCTCCCCTGACAGAGCTTGTTCTTTCTCATCTGTTACCATGGCACTATACTTATCCTACCAATGCACATCTGCAGGCAGAGAATGAACCTGCCTTCTGTTGCCAGCAGTCACAAGCTTCCAGTCTTCCCCATCTTGTGAGTCTCTGTCCACCAGTTATTTGAGCCGAGCTTCTAGCTGTCCCTCCTTCCATGCAACGTAGGGTTTGTGCTCTTCTACTCTGTGCAAAGACCCTGCCAATCTCCTGCTTCTGCTTCCTACAGCTATGCAGCCTGCTCACCTCCTGCCATTGCTTCACCTGGCAGCCCAGCACCTTGGTTGCAGCAGAACCCAAGAGATGAGGCCACCATTATGCTCTGCCCCAAGCTCAGGGAGAAATAACAGTCACTCCCAGTAGCCAAAGATCTGCTACATCATTCCTCTGGAGCTCTGTCTGGGCCAGACTCCCACGTGCCAGGCACAGCCGCTCCAAACGGGGCGGGAGCCCACGCTGTCAGGTGCATCCCTGCGCCTACTCCAGCTGTCTCAGAGTGACAGGTGACTTCTGCACCCCCTTCCACACCAACCACTGCATGAACAGCTAAGTCCCTGTTAGCCACCCCATGTCACAACAGTCTCACGACATTTGGAAATACTATGGCCAGGAACGTGGATGCAACAGAATTTAAAGAATAAATAAATAAATAAGGAAAAGCTTGACATGAGAGTCAAGTTATAATTTTCTAAACCACTAAACCTAGAAATATTTCCTCTCTTCGAAGCATCAAAAACCTTTTTACTGTTTGTTACAGGCAATTCTCTTGCTTTTTGCAAATTTGTGTTTCACCTAGTACAGCACAGTGGCATTTATCAGCATACAAAAGGAATGTCAACTCCTACTCTTCTCCTAGATAGCACTTAGTCTCAAAGACACACCACAGACAGTCTTATGACATACCCCAGGAAAAGGTAGTTTTAAAATAATTATGCAGAGGATGTGTTCTCATGCAAAACAACAAATAATCATTAAAGGGCCTCCTCTCTTTCCAAGCTGTTTCTTTAAATAGTCATTACACAAACAAATGAGATAAGTGAAGAAGCTGAGAAAATTATAATGCATTACTCCCTGCCTGTAATTCTGCTCCCCTGAAGATAAAAAAAACCCCATATGACTTTTTCTCTCTAGCCATTGGATTTCAGCTCCTTAGTTGAGTTAGGTCAGAATTTTCTCATCACAATGTTCATTTCCGACCAAAAACCTGACACTGCTCTACTGTTTCCTAACTGGATACATCTCTAAAAGCTTTCTACTTTTAAAGTTACTACCATTATCTACTGGAACAGAAGAACTGAAGGCTTTTGGGCAGATGTTCAATATTACAAGTGCTTTCAGAGACCGAAAAAAGATCTAAATCAACACTTATCTGCTGAAGACTGTCACAGTGGCTCAGAAAAAGGACCCACAGGCCTGTTCCCTATAGAAGTCCTCAATGGTAACAAAGTAATTTTCAAAGTGAGACCTAATATCCGTGACTAGATCTACTTTAACAGTTAGGAGAACTTCCCAGTTTCCAGGTCTAGATGCAGGTGCCTGCCAAATAGTAACACCATCTCAGCACTGAACTCCGGCATGTGTTGCTGTGGAAGATGGAAAAAAAAAAAAATCTTTGGCATATACTACAACAGGATCTCCATCCAGATGATCAAGAAGAGCAAGCTAAGTCTGGATACAGCTTGTCAAGTTGCAGATAAAGCATTTTATTACCTCCCTGCATTGCTTCTGAATGAGTACTTCTAAAGAAGGATGTTAGTGTGGATTCCTTATTAAGATGACTCTTCCCAGTGCAGCCACATGTCCCATGGGGCCTCTTGAACAGCTCATTAACACTTCACTGAATGCTGTTTTCTGTACAAGTGCCTTGTCCCCAGGGTCATGAACTAGCTCTGCAGTGCCCGCCTACTTTTTCATGACTAGAGAAACTACAGGTTTGCAGCCTACCAAAAAGTGGGGATGCAGTAATTGTGCTGCTTTTAGAGGAAGAATGTTATTTGCCTCAAGTTTTGTTTCACCAAATGACAGAAAACAACAGGAAGGAACCTTCAGAGGTCATTGAACTTGCCCATCTTCCCAGGCTGTCTGCAGTTAAAAAAGGAGGTAACACAGATAATCACCAGTCTTACTATAGCTGTGGGATAACAGTTATAGGCAGCTGGAAAGTGTTTGGTTCTACATATGGGCTGATCTAATTCACCTCCACTAAAGAACTGAAGTGTAATGCTGGTTGTTTCACACTAGGGAGCTGAAACCAAAGACCAGAAATTTAGTCAATACGGTATCTCTAACCATAAAAAGTCTTCATAATTTTCGATCCACATTAAAAACTATTTCTGGAATCAAAATACTATGTTCAAGAGTCAAGTCACTATTTAAAAATGAATACAGCTCTCCATCCAAGTGTCATGGGTTAACCCCAACGGGCAGTTAAGCCCCACACAACCACTCATTCACTCCCCTTCCAGTGAGATGGGGGAGAGAATCACAAGGGTAGAATAGACAAGACTTGTGGGTTGAGATAAAGACAGTTCAAAGAGTGAAGCAGAGCTGCACGCGAAAACAAAGCAAAAGAAGGAATTCAATCACTGCTTCCCATTGTCAGGCAGGCATTTAGCAATCCCCAGGAAAGCAGGCTTCATCACTCGCAACAGTAATTGGAAAGCAAATCACCATAACTGCAAGTGCACCCTCTTGCTCCTTCTTCCCCCAGATTTTATTGCTGAGCACGACATCATATGGTACACGATACCCCTTTTGTCAGCTGTGGTCAGCTGTCCCAGTGTGTCCCCTCACAACTTCTTGTGCAACCCCCAGCCCACAGGGTGATCGGGCAGCATGAGAACCAGAAAAGGCCTCGATGCTGTGCGAGCACTATTCAGCTATAACTAAAACATGGGTTGTTAACCCTGTTTTGGTCACAAAACTAAACCATAGCACCACAGGAGCCACTATGAAGATTAACTCTATCCCAGACAAAATCAATACACCAAGACAGAAAGACAATGTACTTCTCCATACACATACTTGTCTGAATAATTAGCAAAAGCAACAGTGACAGCTATAGGAGTATACTGTAGAGTGATACATGCAGAAGCAAAAAGAATCTGAAGATTCTGAAGAATCTGAAGAGAGGAACCAAGGAAGAGATACTATAAGAAAAGGAGATAGAAAAATCTGTAGAGCATGGAACTGGGACAACACGCAGGACTTCAGAGAGCAGCCAGCCTTAGCAAATCAAGAGCATGTTATTCAAACACATAAAACTTCCAACTTCAACACTGTAAGCTCATAAATGTTGTTGCAAGAGTATTGCAATGCATTAACTTTTAAGAGCCTCAGCCACATAGTTAGGAATAGTAAGTAGGACATCACAAAACATATCAACAACTAACATTAAATAAAACAGCAGGCTGCTGGTGATGTTATTAATCACAGAAGACATTACCTAGTGAAATTAAATCACTTCAAACAACATGGATGACAGACTACTAGATGTTTGTATGTCCAAAAGAAAATACTGTTAAAAACACAACAGCAAAATGACAAAACAGAATATCTCAAAGCCTCTAAGGTCTTTTATATTAACAATCTTTCTAAGAGTAAACAAAAGACCAAATGTCAACTCACCCGATTGCCTGTTTCTGTCACTATTTCTCCTTTGGCAGCCTCAGCCCGCTCCTTATTTCGGCAAACAAGATGAACCGTGCCACCTGGTGGATTTCCACAAGAAATACATTGGATAGTTAATTACTAAGAGTGCTTGTGGAGGCAGTAGCAAAGAGGGAGGGTCAGGAAGTGATGTGCAATTTACAGTTCTGTCTGGGGTTAGTTTTCAATACAGTCCAAAAGGAAACAAAAAACGTTTTGTAATTGCATTTCAGTTTGTGGGAAATCTATAGCCTGCTAATAGCAGTGGCAATACTAGTTAGGTGGTCACCAAAACATCACAGGAGCTTCCCAGCAGGCAGAATGTTCCTGAGCTGTCCACAGCCAACAATCCCACTTCTCTGCAGCCAAGAGCTGAGCCGTGGCTTTTCATCGGTGCTGCTGAAGGTCTGTGGAGGTCTCAGAGTTCCCATTACACTTGCTGATGAGCAGGGAGCTAGTTAAGGTCATAGCACCCCATAGCAGCTTCACATCCACCAGCTTTGGGCCATTCCTAGGGAAAAATTCCCCACAAAAGGCCCAGAGCCAGCAGTATCCCCAGGCAGACTGGACACACCAAGTGTCTCAACAGGGTCTGTCAAAGAGTTGAGGTAAACAAAATGTTCAGGACACAATGAGCGGATGTACTGAGAAAGCTGGAAGATTTCTGGTTGGCTCTGGTCACTGTGAAGGCAGGAAGGAGGGAGAAAGTATCATGCTCTAACTGGGTCCCCCAAGCAAGGTTCTGTGGACGGGGATGGCCACTGCAGTCTCGGCACTGTCTGATCAAATCATATCCGTGAAGTTTGCACATCATGTTTGGTGTTGATAGAATAGCAGGGCTACACTGGAAGCTGAAGCTAAAGCATCTGTATCATAAACACTTCTTTTGGCACATGCCTTAAAAAGTTCAGTAAAGGGCTTGAACAACAAGGGACTGGAATGGCTCTGTGAAAAGGTAATTAAAATGCCACATTTAAGAATTCTTCTCAGCAGTGGGAGAACTGACAAGGACCAGGGCCACAGCTTGGGAGGCTCAGGTTAGGCATTAAGGAAAAAGTTTTCACTTTTCCCAAGAGGCTGCGTAATTTCCATCCTTGTGGGTTTCAAGATCCAGCGAGACTAAGCAATGGCTGGTTTGACCTAGTGCTGGCAACAGTCTTGCTTCAAGTGAGATGCTGTACAAGATGACCTCTAGATGTAACTTCCAACCAACTTTTCTATGAAAGGAATACGCAGGGCAAGGCTCCTCTCAAAGGCCTGGACACTTACCACGACCTCATAACTTCGCCACATTAAAGAGAGCCTTCAAAAAGAGGACTAAAGTACAGGCATGTGGCTGGTGCAGGTAAGAAGCCTCGAGGTTCTGATGAGAATTTCTAACAGGGTGTGATTCCTCTACTGCACTGCCAGAGTTGGTTACGTTACTTTTACCAAGTGCACAACCACAGCGGAAGAACTCCCGAATCCGAGATAATCATATGAATGACACTAACCAACATTTAATAAAGTTTCATCTTCAGTTTGTGTTACACATATGCCATGCATGGAAGGGACCATGCCCAGACAGGCATGGATATATAAAGACCAGAAAGAAATACAGTCTTTGCCCCAGGAAAAGTAGATTTCATGAGTGAGAGAAAAGACAATCAGAAGGGACAGTGTCCAAGGCTCATCTCTGGACATTCTCACAATGACTGCAGGCTTCACTGCAAAAGAGAGCTTTAATTACAGACCTTAAGGCAGTCAAGGATATGCATTTGCAGACATTTAAAAAGCTCTTCCCAAAGCAAAGGGGACAGCACAAGTAACGTGTGCAGATACAAACTAAACATATGGAAGAAGCAGCTGGTCTTCAAGCTGACAAGGAACATTGTCATAGTCTACAGTGGAAAACATTCAATAAAAACAGAGGTGGGATTTAAGGGTTTTGAATATGAACTTTTTTCTTGCTGTTAAGGAGTGAGGGAAGTTTTAGTGTGACCTATGGGCTAGAAACGGGATTTAAATATATTTTCCATGGTAAATATCAAAATTATTTGAACAACACATGGGAATTGTCAGAGTGGTTGGAAGAAGACCAGATCAAAGTCAACCCAGAGTTCACAAGACATACAGGAAAGCCCAGATCTGCAATACCCATAAGACACCGATTCTGAGAAAAGCTGAACTCAAGCTAGAGAAATTGTCATCAAGACTGTCATTATTTACAAAGTTCCGAAGTGCTTGAAGGTAAAGCCAATGTAGCTTGGTTATTCTTTAGCTGAGTCTGAATTCCTTGTTTCCTTGTCATAATGTACTTGAAGAGGTTCAACTAGAAGCCAGAGCACCAACAGCTGACATTAAGTTTTGGACTGACATATGCAAGGACGGGATCAGGAAGACACTGTTAAGTCATTTTAACTTCATAGCCACAGCCAACACCCACGCAAGGTATCAGACCTGAGCCCAAGGTACTTCTTGGGGCCCCTAACACTAGACATGGTGACCAGATCATTTGCAGTTCCACTCAGCTTGACGGCCTATCATAGCATATCCATTTGTGAGCAGAACAGTCACCAGTCAAGGCAATACTTACATAAGGCTGTTAGGCATAATGGCAGTAGTGGGAACCTAAAATCAATCACATACTGGCACTGATGGGGATCTTTAACCCAAAGGCTTTTTGATGCTAATAATTTTTAATTAATTTAACTGAGTCGCCACTTTCCTTCATAAGATCATTACAAAACGTAAGTAGGCAAAGAGAGAGCAAAGCCACAAACTCCTCCCTTTTATTCTACTTGCCAAAACTCCTGTCGCTCTTGCACAACTGGAATTACTTTGTCAACCCTGAAAGGGATTAGGTTTATCCTTCCACAGTAGCCAGTTCCAGTTCATACCATCTCTTTGCTTACAGCGAGCAACAGAAAAAATGATTACATGTAATCAGGTAAGAGGCACAAACTTGAGGTTATTTCTAAGACCAAGCACAACTACATTGCTACAGCCATACTCCCTCAGCTTAGCAAAGCCAACTGTTTTCTTTCATCACATGATACATTTGCATGTTCTGCAAAATAGTCCAAATTCAGCTAGACTCATATTTATAACAAATCAGCCTTAAACAGACCCTGATCTGTCACTAACATCCTCCAATGCCACTGTAACACAGTTGCGGTTAACATACACTTGAGAAACACTTCGCCAATCCTCTCCGCCAATTTTCTTTCATTATTCCGGTTTTCACTCTAGTGATCGTGCTTACACCTCCAACCCACGCCAGCAGCCCTGTAAAATAACATACCGGACCCCTCATCCCAGGGAAGCTGTGTCTTTGTGTTCGTGCTGGAAGGCCAAACCTGCCTCCTTCCACCCTCCCCGCGCGGACCCCTCACCGCAGCCCCGCTCACCTCTCCTCGCTATCTCCGTGGCCGCAGCCTTGCCAAGGCCGCTGTTCGCGCCCGTGACCAGAAAGGATCTTCCAGCCACGTTCACCTCCACATCGGCTGGATCGAAGTGCTTGGAAGCAGACTCGTAGCCGCTCCTGAGTGAATCAGAGACACCTGTGAGAAACTAGAAGAGAGTATTTCCAAAAAAACGCTCTCCTTACGGCTCCACATATGCTGTACACCCCCATCTCTCCATTACTCTCCACACTTGTGGGACCGGTGACACTGCAATAAGCAATATGACAACGATTCGAGGCATTTTGCCCCACATGGCCCAGACTTTGTCACTCCGGAGGTGACCAGGCCGTGGCACCACGGCCACCCCATGACGGCTGCCCAGGGTGGGCACAGGCAGCGCCGTCGGGCAGGTCCCACAGATAAGGCCCTGAAATTCGTTTGCTCTGGCGGGGGTGGGGAGGCTTCGATTAAAAACTCTTTTAAACTCCCCAACACCTCGAGGTGACTAACCGCGCCGCGGACGCCCCGAAGCGCCCCCAGCCGGACCCGGCGCGCCCCGCCCCGCCGCAGCGCCCGCTGCCGCCTCACAGCCGCCGGGGGGAGGCGGCCGCCCGTACCTCGTGTACTCCCGCAGCCCCTTCACGAACCACACGGCGTTGCGGTACCAGGACATGGTGCTGCTGCTACCGCCGCCACAACGGTGGTCGCCCCGCCCCTGCTCTTACGTAAGGCGCCCGGTCCAGCCCTGCCCGCCCGCCGTTAGGTAAGGGCCGGGGCGGCCCCGCCCTGCCCGCCGCCGCCATGACGGGCTGGCAGCGCGGCTGCTGGGGGGCAGATGTGTGTCTGGGGGGTGGTGGGTCCCTCTCCGCCCCCACAGCGACCGTAAGTTACAGAATCACAGAATGTCAGGGATTGGAAGGGAGCTCAAAAGATCATCCAGTCCAATCCCCCCACCGGAGCAGGAACACCCAGATGAGGTTACACAGGAAGGCGTCCAGGCGGGTTTTGAATGTCTCCAGAGAAGGAGAATCCACAACCTCCCTGGGCAGCCTGTTCCAGTGCTCTGTCACCCTCACTGAGAAGAAGTTTCTTCTCAAATTTAAGTGGAACCTCTTGTGTTCCAGCTTGAACCCATTGCCCCTTGTCTTATTGTTGGTTGTCACTGAGAAGAGCCTGGCTCCGTCCTCATGACACTCAATCAGGTTGTTTTTTTCTTATCTCTTCTGTTTTCCCCCTCTTCTGGTATGTCTCCAGCCAGGCGCTGTGGCAACCGCTGCATTTAGCCCCTCACCACTGTGGGGGCTGTTTCTGAGAGCTGGCTGTACCAGCGAGTGCCCCGTCTGCGAGAGAGGAAGGAGGGAGAGCTTTCTGGGGTACCTGCTGGGGACAAGGGCTGTTGTCAGCCAAGCCAGGGCTGGAAATGGGGTGTCAGGTTTGGGGAATGAGGAGCTGTGCTACACACCTGGGCCTGTGTCCTCTGCTTCTGGAAAGCTGTCAAAGGGCAGCTGCTGGAGAAACATAAACAGCCGTGTTGTGCCACACCAAAAGGCACTTTATGTGACAAACAAACCCATGAAACTCCAGGCTCCTGTGTATGGAGTTAACTATACCAAGTAGGAAAGGATACACTGGTGGTTGTTGCATAGAGGGACTGAAATTTAAAATGTGTTTTCAGTTCCTCTGGAACGTGCGTTGGAGCTATGAAGCCCAAGAGGATTACTTGGAGTTGCACATCTGGACAGCCCATGTTAGCCATAAGGACGTTGTCACTATAATTATGTTTTAAAGTACTTTAAAGAACTGTGCCCCTACAAAGTTCAGTGTGCAAGCTAGACAAATTCATGTATTTTATGTGGTATGCAGGACCACATGCAGAGAAGCTACTTTGAGAACCCTATCTAAGATTTCAAGAGCTTAAGTTACCTGTTTTCAATAGCAGAGACGGGAGAAATAGGAAAATTCTGTCTTTTTTGAGCATGTACGGTTGGCCGATACTTCTTTTTCTAAATCTTTTCACTCTGGCAAAGGCCTCATACTGAAGTCTGCCACTTTCTCAGCACATTGTGAGCATTAGACTCTCACACAAAAGGTACTTCCCACCATGAAGTTAAAACTTTTGAACTCAGGACTGTCCGCTTGTAGTAGGTATTGTGTAAGAAATAAGAGCTTTCAGAGGACAAAAAGATACATTTTCACCGTGATATTTTCTTCCCTGCAGAGACCATCCAGCTACATGTTGTATCTTTGCACCAAATCTGAAAATGTTTGTTCTTATTAAAACAGTTGAAAGAATTTATTTAAAATCAGCATCCTGAATCATTTTAACTTATTTTGTTCTTGGAAATGGCTAGGAGTTTTTGACTGAAGTGTTCCTAAACAATTCATCCTGATTCTGATGCTTGAAATGAAGACTTCTGGCCCAGGAAGGAACAGTTCGGCAATAGTGTGAGTGGCAGAAAGTTATTTCCTATAATGGAAAATGAATGGCAGCCTGAACTACAGGTACATACTATGATGTCTGTAAGTATACAATTTTGAACTATGTGGAAATAGTTTTGTAATCATCACATACAATGCACAATTAGCAACCAAAGCTGTACAGCCTAGGCTGCTATAGTGGTGTTAGATGATCACAGTTGCTGTGAACAGAGCAGGTGTTGGGCTCGTGCGCGTCTTGCGTACAGGCTGAGATAATGTCACCTCTTCCTACTTTCAGTCCCTTGACCAGCTAGCCCTTCAGCTTCTCCCTTTCCCTCACAGCCTGTACAAGTCTGCCTGGTTCCTCTCCTCAAACACTGGCTCAGGGAAAACATAGAGCAGGGGAAAAAAAGAGAGTTATGTGGTCAGGTCTGCTGTTATGAATATCCACACAGAAAACTGCAGTGCTGCCCCACATTTTTATGCTACTTACGAGGATGTCTCACCCTGAGCTTTGTAACCCTCAGTGCATCTCAGTGTGCTGTTAGGAGAACAATAATGTTCCATGGTTGCTTACTCCACAGAATTACCTGCATTCTTTACAGGAAATATCGTTTCAGTTTGAAAAACATTAACAAACCCCAAACAAAACAAAAACCCTGTGGAAGTTTCTGTGAGTACACACAATAAGCCGGGTTGTGCTTTATTCCCTTGTCATTTCTTTGTTTACCCTGTTTACTTCTCAAGCAGTGAGACTATGGCTTAGTACAAGCAAAACTGGATGATGGCTCTGATGTGTTCTATTTGTAGTTTCAGTCTATGTTCTTGTAGATTGGGGTGTACATCCCTGCAGACCTCTGAAAGTAAATGGGGAGTGTGCAGATAACACAGGACTCCTTGCAGGCTAAATCATTTGGACTGTAATCAGCAAATGCTGGATGGTGCAGCCCTGAGGTGCTAACTGATGTGAGTCTGCATGGCAGAAGCTGTCCATGAATCAAACACAAAAACATATTACACCAGCCAGACAGTGGGAGCAGTTCGTAATATTTTGGAGTTTAAGCAGTAATGGGCAATTACAGCGTTTTACTTTTATTAACATTAGAGAAGATATGCTTGTTAAGAACACATTTGAATGTAGAGTTGGGAATCTGTGTCACCCTGGTAGACATGCAAAATTCTCTGAGGATGATATATAAATACTGTAGCACTGCTGCTGTGATCTTAGCCACACCATGCTAATAAATGCCATTTTCAGGAGATTTTGTAAGCACCAAGAAATGGTGCCCTTGCCATTGAAGTGGGAGTGCAACTGCCCCTGAGCACACCCAACTGAGGGATTTCTGCTTTTTCCATAGTGAGGGCTTCAACTTGCACCCAGAAAGGAATTGTCACAGCACTGCATTGCCACATCTGTGCATAAATTTTTCAGCCATGAAATCTCTCTTTGTCTGTCTGAACAGCTTCACATCAGAAGTGAGTTGTCGCACATTGTCCTAACACCTAAGTGTTTCTGCTACCTCATTTCACCCCCTGTGATGTTTTGCTTTTGTATTATTTTTCCAGAGGCAGGAGACTGTAGAGACTGTATGAATGCTCTCTGCTAACCCAGCTATCACAGTGACAAGGCAGCATGGGCTGCATACAGAAGAAAGGTAAGACATTGTTTTGCCAAGAGTTGGCAAAATTTCCACCCGCATCAAGATTTTTGGCTGCATGTTGCCTTTTCTACTGAATTCGAGGTTGATACACCTTGTTAGCTAAATTAGAATCCATTCTGGAGCTTTGGAAATTTCGAAGGTTATGGCTTTTGGTTTCCTTCCTGGTTGCTACTAGCTTAGCATTAAACTCAGATAGGAGACTGCTCCAAATGTGAGGGATTTTTTAGACAAGAAGTTCTTCTCATGGCTTGGCAGCCAACATCTCAGGTAGTTATCACAGCCAGCAGCTGTGTATATATGTGTAGCGTGGCTGCCCCACTGGAATGGGGAGGATCAAGAGAGAGACAAGTCTGTTGAGCTCTCTACATTTCTGTTTTTTGAGCACAGAACAAAATGGCTTCACCCTGTCAGTGTTGAGTCCTGATACAACATACCCAGGCTGACTGTTCCCCTTGAGGACTACAACACTTAAAGTATACCTACACTATCAAATAACTCAGAGCACATTTCAGGCCGTGATCCTCTTATTGCTCAAACTAGGCAAACGTTTGTTGATGCCCAGGCTCTCCTTAGGTATTAAACAGCTACTTCTGTCCAAGACAAGCTCAGACATTGTCTGGGGGATAGTCTGCTCAAGGAATAATTAATTCCCAAGCACTATGGATAAGACTGCACCAGGGTTAACTCTGCACAGCTTGGCCTGGTGCTGGTGATCCTGCATTCACATAAATGCGTTTACCAGTGTAGAAATAGACCCCAAATCTGTTACGCAAGCCCTCCATGAATGCAGATAATTCTCAAAGCAAATAAAAATTCTGGAGTGTTGCAACTGTGAGCCTCCAGATATTAGAATTTTTCATGCAATAATGAATTGAGAATATCAGTATTTTCTTAAAACAAGGGCTGATGAAAAATGCCTCTTTGGCCCCAGCTGGACTAATATGAAAAACACACCCTAGATGTGATCTGTCTTTGTACCTCTCAAAGAGTAAGGAGTTTTAAGCAAAGTTTTAATTGCTTCCCAACACAAGAGGGAAGTTGAAAATACTGATTGCTGTTAAGGGCTGTGTGTTTTAGCATCTTTCATATTTTCTTCCCAGGGGACAGATCAAAAAGGCAGACAGAGTACTCAAGAGCTGAAAAGCACCTGTATATTATACAAGATGTTTAAGAGCAGCTTCAAGGCCATCTTGCCAATCTCTTTTATTATCTTTTTCTTTTTTTTTAAGAGGCTGAAATCTCTCTCTTAAGTACAACTGGACAACTGGCTCCTTTGACTGCATCCTACTGGAGATCTGTTGTGCATTCTCTCACTTCCTTAATTTTCTAATTAAGTCTCTGGGCTTGCCCCCATTAAATCAATCAGAATGTCATCACTGATTGCAATGGGAACAGGAACAGCCTTAAAGGGCCAGCTTTGCAGAAAAGCTCAGTGTCTATAATTGGGGCCAGGTTTTCAAAAGAAGTGGCAACCATGTGGAAGCCACTGTCACTGTGGGAGCCACTCCCAACCCTGCATTTGCCATGCTGGCCTCAGCTCTGGGTGCAGAACGCTTGAAAACTCCAGCTTTAAAAAACTAATGCTGCCCCAGTGAATGTAAGAGCAATTAAGAGCTGTCAGCAGCCTGGGGAGAGACAGTCAACACTCTTCCCTTTGCCTGACTGAAGTAGAGCGTTGGCAAGTGGGTGAAGAGGAACATCCAGGCCCTGAGGTCTCAGGGGCGTGTCTGAAGTGCTTATGCTATTAGCAGGGTGAGAGAAGCAAAAGCTGCTCATCCTGAGCGCAGGGAGGGGTCAAAGTTCTGGCATGTGTGATGTTTTTCTGAACAGTGGGGTATTTTCTTTGTTGTGTGGTCTTATACCCAAGTCATCGCTAAGTTTGCCAGCCGCTGTCATCAGCACTGTTGTTTCCAATGAACAGTCAGGCTTTCCCCAGACCAAATAGCCTTTTCTTCTCGAGAAACAAATGTGGCAGTGTGTCATCAGCATAGCTCAATCACTCCTTTTTACTCAGGGGCCAGTAAAAGGAACCTCTTACTTTGCCTTACCAGAAGTATAGGTTTGCCCCATCAACTTCAGAGGGTTGGATTTCTGAGAGCCTGCAGGATCTGTCAGGGACAGACACATCCCAGCAAGGGGAGGGACTGCTGAGTGTCCTCCCAAAGTGAAAAGAATTGACTGGGAGCAGCAGCTAAACCTGCTGCTAACCTAATTAATCTCCTTTGTATCAAATAGTTTATGCGTGCTTTAGTATATAACTGTTTTAAAAATAATAGGAGCTTTCTAGTTGATTTTCATCTTAGAAAATAAAATTTTTAGACAATAAAATATCAATTTTATGATTTCCATGACTGAGAAATTGTCTTTATATCCTTACAGTAGGCAACATAATGGAATGCACACCTGTTTGTTGCTAGGCTGTGACAGTAATGTAGTTATCTATACTGATATTTCCTTCAGCTACCTGTTTCTCTTCTTACCACTCTTCTACTGGATCTTACTGTTCTTACTACCAGCTCTTGGACAGGGATGCTCATGGCCTTATTAACTCAGGTGAGTTCTACTATACTCCATTCTTTTCTCTTATTTTTGTTATTCTTCTGCAAATCTTACAGCTCTTTAGAGTTGTTTATTTCAGAACAGTTGTTACCACTAAGTTGTAGACACTATCTAGTACTATGTGTCCACCAAAAGATGTCTACAAGTAGGGCAATAGACACACCTCAGCTTATATTGTTGCTGTATGTTGTGTTCAAATGCCAAAGGAACGGACTGAAGGTTTGTGTCTGTGAGCATTCCACTTGCTGTGGTAGCAGAAAACACAGAGAGGTGTAAAACTTATCCATGTAAAGGTATGGAGCCAAACACTCCCCTGCAAATACCCACTAGAGCCATTTATTACAAGTGTTATGTCACCTGTTGCTGGACAATTTTTTTAAAGTCCTTTAAAAACAGTGAAGCAACTCTTTTTCTGGTATATTCTGATACATATAGTAACATGAAATCCATGCAGGATAGCAATACAAAGAGCAAAAATAAGCAATGATAATAAAAAGCTGTTGTCTATAGAAACTTGTGAATTAGTGTGCCTGTGGATTTTTTTTCTCCACTGTTTGCACCCTGTGCAGTCATTTCATCTTGATACTGAAAGGCTAAAGATTTTTTTTTTCCAAAGGACTGAGATTCAAATGCATAAGATACGCAGGTACCAAACTCACACGGAAATTGAGAACCTTGTTAAAAAAAGCTTTTATGCACAGTGGCCTGCAGGCCCAGAGTTGGCATCTCAGGGCACCTTTAACTTTTGAACTGTTATACTACAGCACAAGGAAAGGTATCACAGATTCCCCCTTTGCTTGAGTATTAATGATCATACAGAAGAGTCAGTATGGCTTAGGTTCAAATCTGTGGGTGAAATCAGTCTCTCATCTAACTATTAATCTCAGTGAAATTGCAGCAGAGTTGATTATAATTAGTATGACTGGTAAATGTAAAGTACCTGAATTTTTAAACTCTGATCACAGAGGCGCATACACTGGCCAATATCTTGACATTTTTATTCAAATGAAACATTTAATAGAAATGCACTTTTAAGAAAAATGTATATGTGTTTTCTCAGAACTTAACACAATTTTCTCAGAAACCTGTTCTTGTAATACACCATGGTTCTTTTAGCAACTTCCTTGTATCTTGTTTTGTTGTATTATGCAGTATCAAATTGCACTCGTCAGCCTTTTTTGTTTTCCCTCAAATATTATACTTTGTAAAAATTATTTCTTTTTCCTCTTATGGCTAGCAACTGTGGGACTTTCATGGACTTCACTAGTGAACAGGAATCTCAAGAAATGTAAGTCAAGAAGCAACAATTTCAAATTGCAATCTTGATGTAACAATCCTTTCTATGTTATATGTAGAACATACATGTCTCTTCATCATGATGCAAAGTTCATATTGGCTAGAATCTGGAGAAGATGAATAATCAGAGATAAGATTCAAGATAACTTGCAGAAACTGATCTGGTTTTAAATGTTGTACAATGTATAGAAAATTCACTGGTTTAATCTTTGTAGCCCTTTGCCTGTTACGTCAAAGCATTTAGGCTCATTTACACCAACTGTTCACATTTCAGGATCTGAGGCATTCGAGACAGCTCTTGACAAAAGCTAGAATAAATTCTGCTTGTTTTGGTGGGGTTTTTTGGTTTGTTTTTGTTGTTTTGTTCTGGTTCGTTTGGGGTTTTTTTGTTGTTTGGTTGGTTTTGGTTTTGGTTTTGGTTTTGGTTTTTTTTAATGCACAGTCACCTTGTAGTTCTAAAGTCTGGTGTCTTGGGACCTCATAAAGCTCAAAGTGAGTGCTGTGTGAGAGAGATCTACTCCGATAGCACAAGGTTCCTGTTTCTATTCCTGTGGAGATGAGGTCTGTGATAGGTCTGATGCTCATCTTTCATCTTTGGGTCAGCAGGTTGGAGCTATCTGTGTTCAACAGTTAGGATGAAGGAACAAAACATTTGCCTGTCTGGCTGCAGCTTTTAAAATAGCTGTAGGAAGCTGTTCCCTAGAGGTTTGGAATATTATGCCCATTATTCAAGAAGGTGTAGTAGTGGGAAGAGAAATGTACTGTGGGCAATAAACCGTAATAAGTGTGATTTATTTAATGGCTGCTGCCATTGCATTTATGATATGTATATGTCTAGAGTCCGTGTGTGCATGCAGAAATGTCTTTGTGTCTTTATATTATTAGATTTCTGTAGTACCCACAACTATAATAGCAGTGAGCAGGCTATGTAATCCATTGAAACCATGTATATTTTTTCCTTTAAAAGCTAGAAATTGACCTTTTTTTCTCAAGAAGGGAAAATGATTTAACTAGAACAGTTAAAGCTGTTTTCCTGCATTGTAGTCAACGCATTTCTGAGTTCATAATAATTAGGTTAAGGGTGTGTTATGTTCAGTTTCCAGAAGACTTTTATATTACTGTGGGGGAAAAAAAAAATATAACATTTTCTATTTGTAATTTTAGTCCTATTTGTAATTTTAGTCTAGTGGCAAAATATTAAACATTTTCATACCAAGGTGTAGATAGTATTTTCAGCCATTTGACTTTTGGGCTGTGTGATGACTTAATTCCCCCACAGCTGTTTGCTGAGGAAATGTGCCTACTCCTCCAGGTACTGAGCACATGTCTGGGGCACCACCAGTTTGCCACCATTTAAAAAGTTGTTGCTTGCAAGTTAAGGTGCTGTGGACCATGCACGTGTCCCCAGGTTACCCCAAAGTGAGATAAAGTGCCTTCAATTAAACTACTTCCATTTGGATTTAAGCCGAGTGCTTTATTTAGTCATTGGAGCAACCCAAGAGAAACTATGCTGCTGCAGGTGGGTCAGGAGAAAAGTGTTAACTTCTTAAGTCACTGTAACTCAGTTGTATTTAACCGTATGTCCAACACCAGGTGTCCCTGCTCCACACCTGCATGACTCCAGCCTGCTGAAGGAGGTGGTGGCAGTGAATGCGCAGAAGGCACATGCACATCCTTCTGGATACAGAATTGATGGCTCCAGCTATCTTGGAGGTGTTGATGTTCACACTTGCATATGCCATGACTTATTGATGTACACAAGTAAAGGGAAACACTATCAATTCAGAATTTTCCTCTCCCAGTCCTAACAAAGCTTTTTGTTTTCTCTGTGTAACTTCAAAGTATTTCACAAATGCCTTCAGCTTCATTAAAACGTCCTCTCTCTTTTTGCGTTTGTGCCACCCAGGTACTGAACACTAGCACTGTGATCTAGCAGCACTTCCCAAGCTGTTAATGGTTCTCATACCTAAAGCATTAAGCCTTCACGGTAAACCATAGAGAAACAGTCAGTCTTAGCCTCCTGTGAATGAGGCACAGGCCTCAGGCTTACCATTGTGTGGCTAAAGTTTGATAAATCGTTGCATATCTGCTCAGCTTCCGTAACTGTGCTCACACAGGCACACAGAAAATAGAAGGCAATGCGACTGATCTTACATCTCCTCTGGACTGAAAAAATCACCTCAAATTTGCTCAGATAGCGGAGCACACATCATCACTTGCTTCAAGGTTGCTGGATGTGCAGTGACGTGGGAATCAATTCAGACTTAATCAGGAGTATAAGCCCTTACTTGTTTGTGATCAAGAATGATTCTAGCAGCATTTTGCAAAAACAGGAAAGTTTGTACTTGAGTCCTATGGGTGGAGAGTGTGTAGCTACTTTCTTTTTAGATTTCTTTTGCATTATCAACTGAGTATAATTTTCTTTTTTTATGCCTGTTGCACGCTTTTAGGTAGAGTTTCTGTGTAATGATAAACAGCTGATTTGTTGCATTTAAGTGATGGATGGAGTTATGCCTGCTGGTAGGCAATTTCTTAAACACTTCGGCATCTTAATGAATGAAAGATGCTCTCCGCTGAAGGTAAAATCACTTAGATCAGTTCAGAACTGAGCACTGAAATCCAGGAGCCCAAGTGCTGAGCCAGTGAAGTATTTGGAGTGGGAAGAAGGAATTCTAGCATTCCACCATTGGCAGCAGTTATGTTTCAGAAACGTGTAGTACCTTTAGAGAGGCAGTGGAGAGCATGGGGTGGAGCAGCTCTTGGGAAAACACAGCCTGTGATTTCTCCCAGATGCAATCTGAGCCCCACGAATAAAAGGAAAGATTTCCATTGGTCATCTCTCCCTACATGCCACCATGCATGGCCTAAATCAGCTGGCAGTGTTAGTATAATAATTCCCATTCCATGGATTTCTGAGTAGGGACAGCCTGACTGTGGCTTCTGAGTGGCCACTGCAGAGCAGGGCAGTGCCACATTGATGCTGCCCTCTTGTCAGATTATTTCACCTTTTATCCCAACTTCTTTCAAGGATTAGTTTTCTGAAAATAAACAATTAAAGCCAGGGCCTGAATTAAAACCCTTATGGACCAAATGCACCCTTAATTATCTATAGAACAGCCCCTGACATAAATGTTCATGGCTGAAAACAGGTGGTTCCCACAGATGTTACAGTGTGTCCAGCCTGAGTCCCAGGAAGAATGGCTGAGCAGAGCCTGTTCAGCTGTGGCATATTGTGGAGGTTCTTTTACAGATCTCACCCTTGCACAGGCATCACATAATTAGTTTAGATTTCTCTAAACATAGGTTGCAGCTGTGTGGGTTTTAACACAAAAAATACCCAAAACACACATCCTCTTCCTGTGCATGAGGCCACCCTCATGCTTGTATAGAGAGGACCCCCTCCATTTTGAACATATTAACAGAAGTGCATAAAAGCAAAAGCAGAAAGAGCACTTTTACACTGCGTTCATTAACACATAAAATAACAATCTGCCAGAACTAGTTGTGGGCTTGTTCCAGTACATGTCACAATACAGTTGTCTCTGTGCATGCTGTTGCTTTTAAAGCTGACACTGCTGTTGACTTAAAAGCTGTTTTCTTTACATCTGTCCATTAAGTATAGATTTCCATATATACAGCACCAAGGTGAACAAATCAAAGGTACACTCACACTACAACCCGAGAACTGCTGTAGTGAACACGTCTGCGTGAAATTCTCACATCCCTGCCTGTGTCTTATTATCATGTTTTATGTTTAAAATACCAACATAACACCATCAATTTTTCTGTGAACTTGGTCACAATGGTTTGACAACCATCTTTGTGTTGGTGTGGTACTGACTAATTACTGCTATACAAAAAGGGGAGAAGGGGAGGCTGGGGAATGCCGAGCCCTGGTTAAAGCACTGATCTGATACTCAAGCAGCTCAGTTCCTTGTTCTGCCAAAGACTTGCAAAGCGGCCTTGGCTGAGTTGGGATGTATTTGGTATATATGGATATATCCAGACTATCTGTTTTAGCACCAAAGTTGGATATATATGCTTTCTAATCCAAGTTGAGAAGATGCCTGGAGGCCATATTCAGGCTGCCTTTTATACATGCTGGTATTGCTATCGTGGCTCCTTTACTGACTGGTCCAACAGTGGCCTGGATAGCTCTCAAGTGAGCATCTATGTTACTGTCAAAGTCCATGCGCCATGCAGGGTGGTCTGAATACAGCCCTTTGTCTCAGACCCCAATCTGTAATGCAGGGACAGTGACATACCTCAGCAAAGCTACAGAGATGTTCAGATTCCAGGGAAGAGAACAACATGGCTGCTTTTATAGGCAAAGATGTACTATGCTGAAATGACATGAGGGGTCCTGGTTTTAGAGGAGGTTGCCATCTGCAAGAGCTTTCTCCAGATAGAATATCCAAGAGTTAAAACAGGGATGTAGAAGTTAGCAAGAGTGCACCCTGGCATCTGTAGCAGGAATTTCACACTGCCTATGCTGTATTCCAGCTTAGCTATTTCCAGATGGCACTATATTTTACAATTTCCTCTTGCAGTTGACTGCTATCATACATACATATAGTACAACAAAGATGTATACAAGGGTGAATTATTGCCTCTTCTTTGTTGTACACTCTTTCCCATACATCTGGGTCTTTATTTATGTGGCAATTAGTCTTCCTCAGAAGAGTATCTTTGCCTGGAAAAGCAATATATGCAGCAGCTACAAAAGATAAGGAGAAAGAGAACAGTATGGCTAATAATGAGAACACCAACAGCAAAAATGTACAGGGTTTTGTCACAGTAATCCTGAGGCTGATGGAAAGGCGGGATGAAATTTGGCAGGTACACAGAAAAAACCCAGTAGTTCCCAAGAATGAACCAGAGAAAGAGGAAAAGGCTGAGGGTTAGATGGATGTAGTACTTGTGAGCATTCTGCCTCCAGGGATATTCGTCGTCATCATCATCATCAATCACAACAGACTTGGAAAGCAGCTGCCGCATCCTGGTTGAGTCGTACAGCAGGAGAGTCACCTGGAGGCATTGGAAGAGAAAAGGGAATAAGTAAATTGGCTGCGGAAAGTCTGAACACCTTCTGACCACTGCCAGCCTTTGGGCCAAATTAAAATTGGGTGTGGGAAAATCATGTAAAGGACAGCTGAGGAGCCACAAATGAGGCAGGTCCTTCTGGCAAATAATGCATTTTTTCCCTACACTTTATTCACCAGTGAGGTTTAGGCCGAACATGGGAAAATATTTGCCAATGGCAAGGATGGAAAGGCATGAGAACAGACTGTGTAGGGAGATGGCAGCAGGTCCCATGCTGAAGACTTTTAAGAACAGATTAGAGTAACTACTAAATGACTTAAGTACAGTAGTTCCTGGCTTGTAGTGGGTGGACTTGTCTCTCCTAACACCATTTTCCATGGCTATATAGATGAATCAGTTTAAATAAAATTATGAAGGGTCTAGTCTTCAACCTAAACCCTGAATAAATTGCTTCAGATTCTTGGAATGATTGTCAAGTTTTCTTCAGTTAAGCGTCATTTTCTCAGATTGCTCCATTCCTGCCTTTAGTCAGAACCAGTAGAGAAATAAGTGGAAGACCATGACACCATGAGGTTAGGAAGGTCTGGTCTACAGGGAAATGCAGTAGGACTCATCAGCAACATTTAGAAAATTTCTAGTTTAGTCGTGGCAATAGGATGTAGGTAGGTAGGCTGCAGTGTAGAGAAACTTCCAAATTTCTGTCCTCTAAATGACTTCCTTAATTTTGGTAGATTTACAGGAGAGGTATGTACAGGGCCCAACAATGATTTGGACCAAACGTTGTAAAGCTTGTGTGTTAACTTGCTATACCTGCAGCATGTGGCTCAGTCCTCAAGGCAGTAGATGTTGTAACACAACCACCTAGCTGTCCTCCTTGTGGAAACCTCAGTCACTTTTAAGGTACTCAGCTTCTTGTGCAAGTCTCCCCACAGGGAGCTGTGTCCTTGGAAATGGGACTCTAAGAAACCAACTAAGGAGGAAGCTTCCTGGGCCAACCAGGAATGAAATTCAGAGGGAAAGGTAAATAATGTAGATGGCGAGTCTGTGGGGAGGGCCATACTGTCCAAAAAGGGGTTCTCAGCCGTGTTCTCTGTCCAAAAGTTATATTCTGTGCTCATGTTTCTGCTTGAAATGAGAGAGAAGAGCATCCCCCATTTTATACTCTTCCTTCTCCATTAGTCAGTGATTAATGGTGAGAACACTGGCTAAAGATAATCCATTTGTGTTTATGTTCTGCCTGGTTCAGATTTTAGTCCATGTGCCCCATTTTGTAGAAGCAAGGCTTAGCAAGAGGATCCAGGACATCCTGAGAAGAGGATTCTCTTGCTTTTCCCGGTAAAACTGTTCAATTATGTGTAAGTTATTAAATATTTTTTCACAAAACCAGCTGTTTTCCTAGCCCAGATGTTGGTACCAGTTTGTGAGAAACAGTGATTAAGGTGCCAGCACCAACACAGGCAAAAAAAATTGTGTTTCCACTGGATGTCTCACATCCATCTGAGCACTCAAATTGATAGGCTTGTCCAGTCCAGCAGAGTATCTTCTGTTTTTCAGGTGAACATTTCTTCTGGGCAGGCTCATGACACACAGAGGGGATAAACCTACCCGGCCAGTGGGTCTGGGGTTTCCACATGGGGACCCGTGGCTTGACCTGAAGCTCTGTGCAGCTCCTTAGCTTTGAGGTGAGCTCAGCACACAGGCAGCTGCCTGTACTCAGACTTTACCAAGCTCAGCAATGGGAGTGGGATTAAATGGCAGATGAGCATTGGTTCTGAGGAAGGTGGAGAAACCTACTTTTGGATTTATGGATCTCAGCTGCATCTAACCAGCTCATGGAAAGTGCATTTAATTATTATGGACATTGCCTTGCCAAGCTATGATTGAAGCAAATTCTGGCTGTTGCTCACATTCTTAATAACTGTTGAATATACATTTATGGAGCAGCATGATGTGAATTCAGCAGGCCTCTCTGGACACTGTAGAATGGTTCAGTTGCCTTGGTGAACATCAGTAAGTTTTATAAGGCCAGAGCTGCTAAAGAAACAGATGAGGAGCTTGCAGATCTGTACAGACCCGGGCCAGAATGACTTGCCATTAGATGATGTCCATCACAGGACAACATTCACTCAAACTTCATCTTATACCCATTCTCTGACCTTTTAACTCTCAGAAGTCAAGCAATTGTACTGCTTAGGCACCACTTCTATTGAAGTTGGTGCAGTCTGATGAACATAACTGGGGGCAGAGTTGAGACAGGTGGAATTCAGCTACAGATCAAGCTCTATGAGATGACACTATGAGTTAGGCCCACCAAATTCTGACAAATTGTATTGCCCGACTGCAAAATACACAGTCCTGCTCTCAGCTGAAGCCAAATTCAAGCCATTATTTGATGTCAGCGGGAATACTAACTGACCCACTTAGCATCTAATTTAGGGTGAGAAAAACTGACTTTAAACCATAAATAGCTAAGAAACAGCCAACATTTTTGATGAAGGCTTCAGTTCATTAGCATTAAAATGTCCTTTCAATTCTGCTCTAATCTTTTCTAAACTATTATTAAATGAACCTTTGATTACACAGATAAGTCCACTGGTGTGATCGAATGACTAAGCATTTCCCAGTAGAACTCATAGCATAGCAAATTCCTTGTAAAAACATGAAGCACTTTTTTTCTCCATCTACTTATTTACTGACCAAAGGTCCTTGGGGGGGATGATTCATATGCCAGTGATGTATTGCGGTTTTGGATACCACTGTGAAAGAGTGCAGGGGATGCAGAGATTTGCAGAGGAATATTCTTCCCCATTCTTTCAATCCTGGCAAAGAAAAGGGTCTAGAAACATTATCAAAGGGGAATGTAGCTAGTGCCTGTCTGCTCTGTCTGCAGGCTGCAATACGCAGTGCTGTCAAGTCAGAGATGAGCAGGTTCCCTTTCAAGGGATAGGCTGCCTGTACTGAAGCATTGGGCCAGAGCCCCTCAAGTCTACCCTGTCTTCTCTACTCTGCTCTGGTGAGACCCCACCTGGAGTCCTCCATCCAGCTCTGGAGTCCTCAGTACAGGAAAGACATGGGCCTGTTGGAGAGAGGCCAGAAGAGGGACATGAAAATGATCAGAGGGCTGGAACAGCTCTGCTGTGAGGACAGGCTGAGAGAGTTGGGGTTGTTGTTCCTGGCGAAGAGAAGGCTCCAGGAAGACCTTATTGTGGCCTTTCAGTACTTAAAAGCAGCCTATAAGAAAGATGGGGACAGACTTTTTAGCAGGCCTGTTGTGATAGGACAAGGGGTAATGGTTTCAAACTGAAAGAGGGGAGATTCAGGTTAGACACGAGGAAGAAATTTTTTACAGTGATGGTGGTTAAACACTGGCCCACGTTGCCCAGAATGGTGGTGGATGCCCCATCCTCGGAGACATTCCAGGCCAGGCTGGACGGGGCTCTGAGCAACCTGATCTAGTTGAAGATGTCCCTGCTCATTGCAGGGGGTTAGACTAGGTGACCTTTGAAGGTCCCTTCCAACTCAAACTGTACTGTGATGCTATGTTCTGCTGATGCCAGGCTCCTGGGAAGGCAGGCTGGGTGCCAGGCTGCTGCTGCCCCCGTTAGCTGTGCAGGACAGCCACTGCTACCAGCACAGGCTTCCCTGCCAGCTGCAGCAGTTGCTGTTCTTAGCCCTTCATGCCCCAGTGGTGTCTTTCCAAAGCTTTTCCTTTAGCTCTACTGCTTTTCCTTCCTTTGGCAGGAACATTGTTGGGACAGCAAAAAACAGTTTTGCTTAATCCTGCTGAAAAGCCTTGAACTAGCTCTGCAGTCTGTTGTGACAAGCCTCTCCATGCCCACTAGCTGCCAGGTAACACAGTCTGCAAAGGGACTGTCAGAACAGGGCAATCCTATACCCTAGAGTCAACAAAGAGTCAGTCATAGCTTTATAGTGACCAGGGCGTAACACAGCTATGGGGGTGTGTCTGCTTGTCAAGCAGCAAAGGTATAAGTGAGCACAGTCCACTAGAAGACAGGTAGCTGTGTTTAGAAAATACTGTGCCTAGATTAATAAGCCCTGCTGTGAGGCGAGGATGTATTTACTCTGGAAGGAAGGCACACTGCTACATAGTCATTGCTTCTGGCCAGGCCAGAGTGGGAGTAAATTGAACTTGTGAAGGGCTATGTACACCTGTAATTTTTTAGTATTCCCAAAACTAGGAGAGTAACTTCACTTTTTGTCCAGGCCATGTGCCTGAAAATGAAGGAGAAAGGTCTGACAGGCTTGGAGAACAGCTTGGGAAAATAGGAGCCCATTTACCGTAGGCATCCATGTTATGTAGTCATTTCCCTCAGTAGGGATGGTAGCACAGATGCTGTGATGTAGGAGAAAGTCACACCACAACGTGTGGGACAATGCTGAATGCTGAACTCATTAGTATCTCACTTGACTGACATGTGCTTTAGGTGCTGGAACAAGCACAGTTCAATCAAGATAGCTCTCTTCAGTACTGCACGCACATAGATGTCTGGAGCCATCATTATGTCTTAACTAGCGAGTCAAAATCTAGTCACACAAAATACTTTTCACACATAGAAAGCACATTACCTTTAAGCTGCCAATCACGCCACCCACCAACAGATATAATGGAATTAGTGGCTGAACTGGGCAATCTTCCAAAAACTTCATTCCTAAACAGCAAAAATTAAATGTTTGTTATCTCAAGTGATCAAAGAGCGCAACAAGCTGTACAGTGAAAGCTCAAGATGCTGTAGCGTGAAGTGTAGTGCTTAGACCCAAGACTTGTACCCAGCATCTACTGAAATGGGGGCTGAATTAAAGGGGGTTTGCATCTCCCACTACAGGAGTGGGGTCCATGAAGAAGCAAAAGCCAGGAGAAGGGAGAGAGCAAAGGTAACAGCAGCATTATTGTTGCTCTGACATTACGGATCTGAGCCACATACACAGGTCATTAGCTTCATCCACTGCATCTTTGTTAAATGAAAGATTGACTGAGCTGGACAGGACATTTTCATCAGCAACAGAAAATTCATTGAATTTGTGAAAAGAAGGAATTCTGATAAGCTTCTCTCAGGCCTTTTCTGCTCATTGGCATCTGTGAGCGTGGCGTGTTCCTGAGTCAGATGCCTCAAAGCTTTGGGAGCCAGTGCCCGTGGGAGCGTCTGGAACCAGTTTATCTTCCCAAGCAGCTGAATCGGACCCGCAGAATCTCAAATTTCCAGGCTGTTTGGGTTGCTGGAGGCTAAAAGCATTGGTTGTTATGGAGCCAGGGATCCTGGCAACCCTCAAATCTGCTGTTAGAAAGAGAAAGCTCAGTAAGTTTTAGGGAAGGGAGTGTATGGCAGTATAAGGATGTTGCTGGCAGTAGGCACCAAAGCTTGTGATACAGGTCTGTGGCAGTGAGACTCATCTGTCCAAATATAGATGTCTGCAATGCAGGCATCCATAGCTGAACTAGTTTCCTAGACTCTTTATAGTCAATAGGGAGGAATAGACACTTGTAAAGTTCAATTCCTCTCATCCTAAGATAGGCATTTAAAATAGGTCAGATGAGTCGGGCCCTGAAAGTGCTTCTTCCTCTCTGTAGCTATACAAGGAATCCAGACAGCCAGCTGAAGATATCTAAAGTTAGCAGAGATTAATCCACTGCCCAAGTCTCCTACCCAATGGTGTCTTTAGTCAATTTTAAACTGCTCATTATACTATAATTTTATTGTTATTGATCCCATGTTTAAGGATATGTGCTGATCAGTTGCAGAGCCCAGAGAGGTTTTTCTGTTTTCTTCTTGGTGTATAAGTCATTTTCAAGGAGAAATTTTGACTTTTCTCTGAACAATTGGGGTTATCCAGAGGCAGGATACTGAAAGCAATGTGCTGGTCTTAGTGCTAAACTTCTCTCAGGTGGAACATCTTGCCTCCGTGTTCAGAACTACACTCAACAGGGGCTTGGGATCAGGAAGGATGTACCAGTGGGGTAGTTTTGTCTTCCTCTGTAGCTGTAATCCTCTTCATCTTGTCAATGTACCCACCAAATCCACTGCTACTGCTGGTCCAGAACATCGCTGATGTCCAGAATCTCTCCTACAATCTTAGCGTGGCATAATACAGGTGTTTTGGATTGTGGTTGCTTGCTATAGATCTTATGTTAGTCATAGGATGCTGGGCAATGTTTTGTAATCTGCTGTGTGTAAGGGCTGTGGAGTCCAGTGGACTCTTCTACACTAAGTATTTATTGCCAGCCTTCTTGTAATTGAAAACGGCTGGACATGGATGGATTTGGACTCTCTCCCTTTTTGTCCCCTGTTGCAAGCCTGTTGGTTTTTGTCCATTTTGCCACTATGTAACACCAAGACCTGCTCAGACTCCCAGCTTTACAGGGGTCAGCAGCAGGGAAATCATCATGAATTATATAATTTTCAGAAAGCAGCTGCCAGGGTTTCCGGAGCCCTTGGCCTTGTAACAGTCTGCCACAAAAGCAGCTGGCCAGGGATCTCAGGGAATTTATTTCAGTTTAGGAACCTAGGCAATTGCTATTTCCAGTGTGTTACTGAGATTTTTGTTTGAGGGGAAAAAAAAATAAAAATCAAGAACACATGCAAATTTTTTTCTTTTTTTTTTTTTTAATGGAGCTATGATTCTGTTTCCCAAACAAATCTATTATGGAGTCCTTTCATATCTATAACATGACAGGAGTCAGTCTTGGGAAAGATTTGAATGACAGGCAGTGGTACTCTATAGGTTTTGGGACAATATTGCAGGCAGATATGACAGCAAAAGAGGAGGTAAAAAGGGGCAACACTGTAGTAACTTTAAAAATACAGCACTATGGGTGAATAGGAAATACGGACCTCCTGTTGACAGATGGGTACTGATATTTGTTACAGTAAAATCTAGGAACACACATTACAGGCCAATCACTTCACAGACAGCACATGCCTGATTTATTTGGGAACATGAAAACTGGTAGGAGAACATCAGTGCTAGCCCTTCTCTCCCATGAGCACCAGATATGTTTTCCTTTGATTGTTAATGATGGGATACATGGACCATGAGAGATCAAAGCTCTGCTTCTAGGCCAATGCTCCCTGCAAGCCAGAGCGATCTGCAATTTAGAGTGAAGAGCAATTGAACCTGACCACTACACAGGCGAGCACATGAGTCCAAATGAATAAACCAGCAACCTTTGCAAGATCACCCTTTCTTCATGAAAAGGGTTGTCAAGCACTGGAACAGGCTGCCCAGGGAAGTGGTGGAGTCACCATCCCTGGAGGTGTTTAAAAGGCGTTTAGACGGGGTTCTTAGAGACATGGTTTAGTGCTAGAGTTAGGTTGTGGTTGAACTTGATGAACCTGAGGGTCTCTTCGAACTGAAATGATTCTATGATAATCAGACACAGCAGGATATCCAACAGCTTTTTGTCCAAGGGAAAAAACGAGAGAGGAGGCTTGGGGAAGCAGAGGTGCTTGCACATTTTACCTCTTGGCTACCATGGAACAACACTGCAGTGGGATCCAGGACACAAAGTCCAGACAAGTGGAAAGAGCAACCAAGGTATGACCTTCTCTAAGGACACCAGTTTGGGCAGTGTTGCGGGGTGACCCACAATGGATCACTACTAACCAAGTGTCTTCATGACTCACAATTATCCATGAGATGAGGGGTCAGGATGAATGAAAGAAAATACAGCATTTCCTTCGTTTTAGCTGCTTGGGTCTTCTCAGGCAGCTGAAAATGGCTGAAGTGCATCCCGTAGTAAAGGAGGGCTGCTGTATAGCAAGGCTACTCTGGCATCTGGTGCCTGCTCCTCACTTCTCTTGTAACAGGAGGCAGAGGACACAAAGTGCCAGAACATTTTCTGCTGTTCCTAGTGGATGACTGCAGCTGCCATCACTTAGCGTAGGGCTCAGTTGGGCCCTGGACAGTGGGCTTTGCGCTAGGATCGAGGTGCTGTCGAGGAGTTATCACAAAGTAATTCCTTCTGACTACCATTTTATCAGAAAGCATATAGCAAGTCAGAGGTAACTCACAGAGACAGTGAGTGGCTGAGGGACTGAAATGCAAGGAAAGATTATATTAACAACAACCGTTAAAGAACAAGACTGGCTCCTGTGTAAAGGTGCAGAATACGAGAATAGACTTCAGGCAGTTATTTGGAGAGTTGAGAAGTTATTTGATGTAGATATGAGCATGAGGAGTAGTACTGGGTTAAATTTGAACAGGGGAAAATTTAGACTGCCTGAAGAGAAAATGATGTCATCAGCTTTCAAATGTGATTTAGCTACCCCTGGGGAACGCTGTGTATAAAGGTAGTCTGGACAACTTGCAAGAATGTGTTTTTGGAAGTAATCTTTCACTGTTCTGGAAACGAAAAAATATTCTCAAAAAAATGTATGAGGTCCTTCCATAGATCTCTTTACTTTTGGAATGTTTAGCAGGGGAAAAAAAAATAAAAATAAAAACAAATTTATCTCTACCAGTAAAAGTTAGAAAGCTGCTAAACAATCTGTGGCTTAAATGATGTCACAAGTCTGGAGCCTGGAAAATTTGTTGAGTCCTCTTCATGTATCTTATACTCTGATTTACAGTACTACCAAATTTTAAAAGTGTATAATGTTAGCGTGTAATTATTACTGGGGCTACCAGTTACTCATCTCTGAGTTTTAACAAATATTGTAATTTATTTGTTTACATTTGAAAGTATCTCACAGTTTTCCTCTGCAGAAAGCAAGAGCTAAAATGACTGGAGGCACATCGGCGAGTTATTCTCCGGGATCGTGGTAACATAACATTATCAGAAAATCAGAGGCTTTTGCTTGGAAGATAAATATCTGTATTTTCCTTGACATTTCATTTTCCTAAAAATGTTTTTGCAGATGTGTAGCTTCAGGAAACCAATATCCTCTGACAATGCTATATTACATTGACATTATCTCTTAATTTCAGTAAGTTGAAAAAAAGGGCTCTTTATCTGATGCAGGAGATACCCAGAGCTCCAAGCTAATATCTTACCATGCACTTTCCACTTCTCACTGATCTTAAAGATATTATGAAATATTCCTAGGAAATTATATTTCTCAGTAGTCAGATTCCAGCCCTGGATTCATTTCCAGAAGGCCGGCTGTCAATATGCGTTCAAGCTGTACCAGACTTCGAATTATGCCTTCCCACCCCTGTTCCACAGCTCAGGCTTAGTCAGCCTGGGGAAAAGCTAGAGCTGAAATCCTCTTATGGGATCAATAGCAATTTTAAGTGACGGATAAGCATAAGAGCCTAAGTGTTGAGATGTAACAGTTCAGTCCATCTCCCTGCTTCCTAATTGCTCCTTAATCCCTCATTTGAAATCCCTAATTCCTAATTAGGATGTCCTAATCAGAATCCTACCACAGTCACCACTGGTACTTGGAAGGCCCCAGATGAAGGAAGCAGCACCAACCTTTAGCTGAACACTCTTTTTGTGGTTTTGGCCAATTATAGACGCCAACAGGCTGGATGTCCCCACTCCTTTAGAAGCCATCTCATCTCAATGCAGACACCTAAACAAGGGTGTGGGACTTTCACTGCCAGAAATGCCCATTTCTCTAAACTACCTGCAAGGGCAACGCGTGACACTTAGCTTGGTTACAGATGTGTACAGTCCAAATCTAGGTGAGCTGCATCTTGCCCACAGCATCTACATGTAGAGTTCCTTTGCATCATCTTTCATGAAGGATGGGGCAGAAGGTGAACAACTTCTGAAGGACGCACATCTGGAATGATTGTAAGGCCTCTTAAGGACAAGACTTAAAATTCAAAGTGATCTGGATACACTGAAAAAAGACACCCAAAATCTATGAGATGACAGGCAATAAAGTTGAACACTGTGTATAGGAGAGAAATATACAATGTAAATAAAAAATCAGATTTGGGGTTTTTTTTTTGAGGGGAAAGAAAAAAAAAAAGTAGTTACATTGGCCAGAGGCCAATGGAGGAGGCAAAATGCAAAAGAAAAAGCTACAGAAACAGTGACACATGAGGTCAGATTGAAAGAAGTAGGTTTTTGAGATCTCTGGGAAAAAAAAAAGAAGATGGAATCGAGTTACAATAGCAGCCTTCGAACAGTTCAAAGGTTCTCCTGAGTAGGATGGTGACCAATCTGTCTTTGTGACCATGGCGTGTAGGAGAGGCTGTAATCTGTTTAATTTGCCACAGGGAAGATTTAGGTTGGATATGGGGAAAAAATATTTTCTCTGTGAGAGCAATAAAATGCTGAAATAGGCTCCTCGGGAAGCGGTGGAATTTCCTTGAGCAAGGGCAAGTCAGACATCTGTCAGAGATGCCATGAGCATGTGAGCCTGTCTGCAAGTAGAGGTGGACCGGTGTCTCTACCAATATTTCTCACATGGTGCTTGCAACCCCTGTGGAGGATGTGAAAGGCCCAAAGGGAGCAATGAAGTGTTAGAAGATGCTTGGGTTTTTTTAAAACAACAACAACAACAAAAATCTATGTTAATGGAAAGGAAAAAGGTGATGCTTAATAAAGAAGAGAGCCTTATGGAGTTAAAAAAAGTATAAAATTCTGCAGCTCAAAGGATTTTCCTTTGCTTTCTTAAATATTTGATCTTGAAATGCTACTCGCAAATCCAGCCTTTGGGGGGTATTATAGAGACAGATCAGCCAAAAAACAGGTCTCACTTTCAAAAAGCTGGAGAAATAGCAGCCTAGATCATCTCTTCTTCCCTTCAAGTCCTAGACTTCTAAAATTTTTGCAGTGCAGTTAATACAGAGGGATCCTGATTAATGAAATCGTCTCATGTGTCAGATTCTGAGCTTCTTCCCACAGACAGAGCCAAAACACTCACAGCCCTTTGCCAGGTGCTGGTAGCCTAAGCAGCAATTGAGCTGAAATAAATACATCAGTAAAAAAGTGAGTTAAAATAGGTCTGAGGCTCAGAACAAGCTCACAGCTTCATGGTAGAAAGAAATAATGGGAAGTGCACCCAAAATAAGCAATGCACAGCTAGAAATTTCAGGATTATAGTTAAATTTAAAGAAACCCAAACCCTGTGAGCTACAAAAATGTATTGGTAAAGTCTCCAAGTTCCCTGACTCCTCCCATGTTGAGGTGAGACATGCCAGAAAGGTATTTAAGACAAACAGGGTCAGAATTGAAGCACTGCTTCCTCCCTACCATGCGGTGTGGGCTGGGATTCTGTCTGAAGCTAAAATACCAACATACATGTTTAACATGTACATGTTTAACTTTACGTTTTCCAACTCTTTTCTCCCACCAGATGTGTTAAACTGCCACACAGTGCCGGGAAGCTCCTATTTTAAAATTGCTTTAGTAATCAGCTTACCTGTAAAAGTCATGGACAGTGGTAAGGCAAGGAAAGTGAGGAGCCCAAATATAAAGCATGCTGTGAAAGAGAAAAGAAAGACAGTGTTACTGGGGCTGGTTGAAGTTCATTAAAAACCAGAAGTTCCCTCCAATGCTTTGCAAATGCTCTTTTTCCATAAAGTTGTGCATCAAGAAATGCAGTGCACTCAGTGGGATGGGAATATTGCGTTTGTGGTGCAGCATTTGAGATGATGAGACCAACAAGTGGTTTATCATTCTCCCAGAGCTCAGGCCTCCATTTTTTAACTCATACATTGTTAGTCCTTGTATCAGTGGAAGAGCAGCAAGAGACACAAACTGCTTTATTTTTGCTACAACATCTGTCTTATTGCAAGGGCAAGGACTCAGCCACAGCATCAGCTTCAGAGAGGCCGCCAGGTGACTGCGCAGTAACAAGTAACTTTGCATAAGCTAATCCTTGGCAACTGATGAGCCGTATCTGTTTGCTAAGCAAATAGCAGCTTTAATGCCATTCCACTCGGTTTTCACTGATAGCTAAATAAACTGTCTTTATTGCAGATGTGAATAATTTCTGGCTAGTCTAACTCCCCAACCCAGCTCAGCTCATGAACACAAATGCAGCAGCCCCGCTGCAAGGAGTGGGATCAGCTTAAGCTGGATGGAAGGATGCTCTTGGGGATGCACACGGGCTCTTCCCACAGGTGGGCGGATCTGAGGTACTTAGTTACTCCCCAGAGAGCCACAGGTGTATCTGAGCCCTGATATTTTCCCAGCACAGCCTGGTGCTGCAGGGGATGAACGCTTACCTTGGCAGAAAGTGAGAAACAACAGTGTCAAGAACAGTGTGAGCAGCCTGTCTTATGAGAGCTGTCACCTGTGTGCCTAATCATGAACACTTGGCAATATTAAAGTGAAATGCTGCCCTGCAAAATGAGAGTAAAGCATAATGAGGACATTCTGTGGTGAGCATCCCTGCAGAGCACTCCTGCAAATGGCTCAATCTGCAAGTTGATGCATTAAGGAGCCAAAAGGGTGGTAAGTGGAGGTGGGCACAGCTTGCAAAGGGGCTGAAAAGGGCATGGATAAGAAAAGGAGTAGGATGTCGCTTTGGAGGCTTATGAAAAAAATCTTGGAGCAAGCATTTGGGGTCGGTTTGCAGCCTGTGAGGGGTGGGTGGCATCCTCCTCACCACGTGGGACTGGGGACGCTGCCAGCACCCTGCGTACAGTGCCACTCTGGAACACTCTGCAGCACTGCCAAAGCATCACCCTCAGGGTAAGGAGACATCGCTGCCTCCATTTTACAGGAGAAACTGAGACAGAGGACACAGGAGAAGCATAAAAATTCAGGGCAGATCCACTAGGCTTTCTGACTCGCAGACACTTTTCATGGGAACACACCATCCCCCACACGTTGCTCGTGTTTTCTCAGCAGAGAACGAGGATCTGACACTTCAGCGCTTGAGAGACATCTTTCTTTCTCAGAAATAGCATGTTTGTTATCTCTATGAATTGGTAGAGACTGAAGATATTTTGAGCTGAAGAAAGCTCTTGTGTTCCTTTATGCCATCCCCTCCTCCTCTCCCTGTTGGCCTGTCTCTCTCACACACACACATTTTTGCTCAGGCTCTCCTGTCTCTTGAATGCTGCACAGTACAGAAATTCTTCCTCTGCTTGAATAGTGTCCTACACTTGACTAAGCTCTTTCAAATGCTGACAGCCTCTCATTAGAACAACTCAGCCTGGAGCCTCCCATTTCACCACATGTCACATTTCATACTAAGTCCTCTTGATGTTACATTATCTAGACTATCATTTTCATACTCGGAAGCAATGGTATTGTAGCTGAGTTGGGCTCCCAACACACCCATGAGCATCACCTGCAAATAGTGCCCACAGCCTGGGCAACTCATTTATCTCGTATCCCAATTAGTGCAGTTCAGGTCTACAGCAGTTACATGGACTGCCTGGTGTTGCCAGAAGTCCTGTCATCGTGGCTCTTGGAGCAGCATCACCTCTCTGCCTGTGCTTTCAGAGCCACCTCCTTTTTCTGCCCCTGCTGCACAGGCAAGTACTCGGCAGCCTGGTAGGAGGAGGCATCATGTCATTTCTTTATCATGCGGCACATGGTCTGTCTGACCCTGGGGAGGGACACTGTGGTAAGCTCTGTAAAAGGCTCAGGGGGGAGCCATGAACACGTGAGGCTGTGTATCTGGCAGATAGGTGTCTGTGTTTGCTTGTGTCTAGCCTCTACCCAACGGCTTGGTTTTGGAGAGGAGAAATGGGAGGTAGGGACCACTCACAGCTCGAGAGAAAAAGATTATGGTTCATTAATTCCCCTCCCAAAGCAGTCGCTGGGAATGTATTTACTCATTATCTCCCCATTCAGCTACAGCCTCTTAGGTCTCGAATTGGAGGGGCAGATGCACAGTCTGGGAAGGCTTCCAGGTCCATGTTTAACAAAGTGAGACTCTCAACAATTGACTACACAACTGGCAGAGCTCTGCAGCCGCTCTCAATGCCACTAGCAGCACTAAAGACTCTTTTCCCCGAAACGTGTGGGGATTTCACAGAAATGCTGCTCTGTGGACACACACAACCTCTTCCTGGATTTGTCTGGGTTGTGCTGCCCCATTCTGGTCCGAAGACAAATTACTCAAGAAAATGGTATTTGCCGCGGGGTAGCACTGCTCTGCAGAGAGTCTGCTGCTGTCTGTGCAGTTTCACATGTGGGGCTTGTGATATTTTTAAGTCAGTGATATCACCTCATAGGCTGGTCAGAAAAGCCCCTGGACCCATTCCTAGAAAAAGCAGCAAGAAAGGGTTGATAGTCTCTAAAAATACAACAGGCCATGTCTCAGGACATTGCTCAGCAAAGCTGATGTCAGGGCAACCAGGCAGGAGAGCCCCCTGCTCTGTACCGCTGGGGCAGTGCGTGGTGGGGCACTGGTGAAGCCCTGCTTTGGGAGGCATGAGTCCTAACGTGCTGGGAAATAGGTGAAGAGAAAAGCTCGTGTCTGGGATCACAACAGAGGAAGAGGAGAGTGGCTGTATATCTTTCACATTCCTTGAAATCCGTGGGCACAAAAATCAGATCGGGGTGCAGATTTTGTGTCTCCTGCCCAGCAGGACAGTCAGCTGATGTAAATCTGCTGTTTAGCTGAGTTACTCCTGCCATGGTCTCCCCACAGAAGTAAACAAACTTGAAATCACCATTTATATTATGGCTGTACGCCGTGGTCTCTCTCCTACCGTTCGTCTGAGCCATTACATCTCCCACAGCCATGCCCCCACACTGCAGCGATCCTGCGCTCCCTCTGCTGCTCCCTCGGTCTCTGTCCCCAGCTCTGTGCCTGGCCTCAGGGCACACAGCAGGCGAGTTGTCCTCTGGCATGTGGGACAGACCTGGAGGCAGTATTGGATGTGATACCAATTCACCTGTGAACCCCTCAGACTTTATTTTGCTGCCATGATTTTTACCAGCACTTGGAGGTTTCAGATCAGTTCAGGCTGTCCCTGTTTACTTTGAAGATAGAGAAAAGTTTCTTTCTCTTTGGGTGAGTCCTCTTGGGATTTCCAGAAGTGATTTATGAGTATAAATCTCAACCTACCCACTCTTCTTAGGTAGTCTGCTAATACGGCTGTAGTGCAACATACTCAGTAGAGTGTGTGACAAGCTCTCTGATAATAAATGCAGCAATAAATGAAGTGTTGTATACATTACCGTCACTCCTAAATGCTGTTTGTTCTATAGCTTGTCAAGTTCCTGATAAAAAAGATTTTTTTTTTTTTTTAAATGAGATGCTACCAGCTTCCAAACAGATTCTGCAGTTGCCCCAGGATTTATCTGCACAGACAAGCCTGAGAAGCAAAAGTGTGGGTGTAAACTCACGGTACTCCCTGTGGCTGCCCTGTGGGAGCACTGCTCTGAGGGGGCTGACTCTCAGCAGTGTGGATGTGAGCAAATTTGGGTCAGTTGGCCCTGCCCCGGGACTGATCATGCCCTGAGGCAGATGCAGGTGGTAGTGCACTACCTTGGCAAGCAGTGTCGGGGTGTGCCGTACAGCAGCGTGGACACTGGCAGTGCAACAAGCTGGGGTGCAGAAGGGTAGTGGATATTTTCAACCATGTTTTGTTTCCTCACAGTACCTGCAGGCATTCCCTGCAGTATCAACAGGGACTTGGTGAGAAGTAAGTATGCAGTGTGTGTGGGTGCTGTAGGGGCAGAGCAAGTCTCAGTGGATCTCTCTGGGGAACCAGCTCCAGCAAGCTCATGTGTTTTACAGACCAGCGACGAGTCCGCCCATGGCTTTAGTAGCTGTGGATACTGCATGTCTTTCTGGGCTTTTGAGTGAGAGGAAGATGTCACCACATCATATGGGATATGCAAAAAAGTCATGAATGAACTAACGTTGAAGGAAAAGAATGAAATCTGTTCAGCTTGGCCAGCCAACAGCCAAGTGAGAGAAAATAACAACAAGGTTTGGGCACTCAAAAAAGGATCTGTGAGTGATCCAAAGAGCTATGAAGGTAAAGACATGCAGTGAACTTGAGCAGAAACAAAGATTGCTCTGCCCGTGAGGCTAAGTGCCGTAGCAAGGAGATATATTGATGGAATAGTCTCTTGGAATGAATGGCAGGAATTCCAGCCCTGGGGTGATTCAGTTCCTTGATCAGTCTAGATACTCAACAGCTGGGGGGCTCAGTGTGAAGAACAGCCATTCCCACAGAGGTGTCCAGTCCCAGTGCAAAACCACCACAGGAGGCAAGGAAAGTGTGATTAAACTGACTTGCAGACCAAATCCAAGCTCAGGGCCACCAGCTGTTTGCTGCATGGCAAAGCTATGCCAGCATTGCAACATCTAAAATTTAAGTTCCAGGTTCCAGCACTGACATCAGCAATGCTGCTTTTATCAGATAAAGATTTATTCAGTGTAGAATAAGAAGATGGCTGTAATCTGAGTACCTTCAGGATGGGGAGGATGTAGATGTAGATGTAGATGCAGATGTAGATACAGATATAGATATAGAGGTAGGTAATTTGGGGGTTAGGCAATATTGCAGAGTGGCTTGTCTGAGTGTTATGACATGCCTCTAGCTACTGAACTACAATTATGCCATGGTCTAGATTCTGGATTTGGCCCCTTGTGATTAATTTCCAGACCTACTTCTTAAACAAGATTTGGGCATTACAGGAAGAGCCACCAGTTTGCTTTGCAGTAGACACAGGGTAGTGGATTAGCCTTTTGTTTTATTTTGGTCAGTTAGTTAAAGGTACAAATGTGGGGCTGTGCTGAAATGCTCTTTGAAAAATATACACAGGGTGATGAGAAAAAGTGAAATAAAGTGTCACTGCACTTCAGGAGGATTTGCATTTAAATGAACAGAAAATCAATTTTGGATGTACTAGCTGATCCATAGCTAAAGCTGAGCTGATTTTGAACTTAAATGTAATGAAAACCTAAAGATAATGTGTTTCCTGGAACAGTATTTCTGAGTTGACTTATTCATGGGTAACTTTGTGGATACCTGAGAGGGTGCTCCTGGTGTAGGAGACTACAGATGAGATCAGAACTAATCCTGTTCCTTCAAAAAAAAAAATCAGAAAGATCATTTATTTTCTCTGTTGTCATTAAAATCCCACTGGCAATTTAATACCAGCAAGGAACAGTGACGTTTTGCTTGTAACTGGTAGGAAGAAAAACCAGAGAAAATACTGCTTTTGCAGTATTTGCAGGCCCAGATCGCCCTTGTGTGTCCTTTCTGTGGGGTGTGAGGGAGTCCACGCCAGCCCAGTCCCGCTCTTGGGGGCCGGTTGGGGTGTAATGAGAGCGCCACATGCTCTGCACCCCTCGATGTTTGTCACTCCCCAGGCCTCCTGTCCCCTGGGCAAGGCTGAGCATGAACAAGTGGGCCAGAAAATGTCCTCTCCTTCCCTATCCGTGCCAGGTTCCTGCGGGTGGGCCTGGTTTGAGCCCAGGCCAGGGTTGTCTGTCCCCCTGGCTGGATTTTCTCTGAAGGGTTGTAAGGCAGCAAGGAGTTAAGGGGCTTAATCATTAATAAAAGTTCGTTCTGAACTTTGAGAGCCTTTGAAGTGAAGCCAAAAGCAGGAATATAAAAAACCCTAAGGCAACAGCCCTGGACTGGCAAATGCAGCAATTAGTGTGGGTGAAGTGTCAGTTATGGTGAGTGGTCAAAGCGTTTTCTTCTCATGTTTGAGTGGAATTATAAATTGCTACTGCCTAGAAATGAAAGCAAAAGGCACTTGCGACTCAGAGTGAAAAGGACATGCAGTCAGTAGGAGTAAGCTGCTTTACAAACCTTGGATTTTAACCTCCTGCCAACAACATTTCTTCCCTAGTCTTACAAAAACGCACCCCTGAAGTGTGTTGCTCCTGTGTGTTACTGTCCACGCAGCCTGCACAGTCCCCAGCCCAGGTCAGCTTTCTGCTGCGTTTCTCCTCGGAGAGCAAGAACCCACCTGCTCTCTCAGCCCTGGAGCCCTTGGCTCAGTACACCCCTCCTCATCCTCCACCCTGGGTTGGACAAAACAGTTGCTTTAAAGCCTGAGTGAGCCCAGGCTGTCATGCAAACACCTCCGTTCAGACCACTGATGCTTCCTACCCACAACATGTGGCTGCTTATGAGGGCTACCTGCACCTGCGGTGGCCAGCGTGCCATGGGCCGGGCAAGCGGAGGGAAGAAGACCCTGCCCCAAATGGCTCTGCGTGGAAGGGGAGCTATTCCTGACCATACTCTGTCACCAACCTCATGTCCCCATGTCAACTCGTGGGCTGGCAGCAGCTTTGCTTTGCAGGAATTGCAGGTTCCCAGGTTGGCTGTGCAGCTGTTTGCCAGGTGGTTTTTCCTGCAGGTGTTTCTGCCGGACTATGCGTCATGTGCAGCTTGAAACAGGAGACAAACACACTGTATTGCTCAGGCTGTCTGCTGCAGCCGCTGTTTAGGTACTTGGTTGTGTTAGTGTTTGAAATTTTACGGTTGTCTGCTATGATCCAGATACTGCAGCCCGCAGGTGCTGTCAGGATACAGTTACCCTTGTGTGCTCTATCAGTGCCCAAAATGGCCTAGGAAAGAATTCTTTACATACCTGGCTTAGCTGTGGGGCTGTACAAAAGTAAGTACAAAAGGCAATTACTAGCAGAAGTGACTTACCGTTGCTGGCAATTTTAGATATGCACCGGTGGCAGGCTTTCTCCAGGCCGGCTGTCATTGTGAAGCACCTTCTGAGGTCTCTGTAGGGATACAGAAGTGAATATGGTTAGGAAAAATGCCTTTAACTGACAGATGTCTTGGTTCAGAGTCACTCACACAATTCAGCAGGCTTTCACTATCCCCAAAAAAACCTACAGCATCCACAAATCCGGACAGCAGCTGTCGGTGTGGAATACCTGGAGTCAGGTATGTCGTCCAGCAGCTTTGGGCTTTCCTGATGGTGATTCCAAAGCTTTGGGGTCACAGGAAGGCTGGGGGAGAAGTATTAATCCTGTCTTCCTGGGAAAGGATCTATCTTGACTTTGATTGTGGTTGGGGCAGGACAAAGTGTATAAGAATAATACGAATATATATAATATACAATATAAGAAAACCTAGTGAAACTGGTAAAGGTCACTACACAAGCCTCTGCAAAAATTATTTAGTGAGCAAAAATGAATTAAAGAAAAGGGGAGGGCAGAGCATGAAAATAATTTTAAGATCGAGGTGGATTCTAAAGAGGAATACAGAATAAAAACTGCAGGGAGCCCAGAACAAGATGCCTTTGGTGAAAAAGCAGCTGGATTAGAAAGTAGCTCTTTGTAGAGAAGAATTTTTACGAGGTGTGGTGAGGGATGAGCAAGCAGCAAGGCATCCAAATTCCTGGGCGTCAGACAGCACCAGAGAGTTAAGTAGCATCCAGCATCAATGGGAGTGTGGAAAGCTGACATATGCATACACACACACACACACTCTCCAAGCCTCAGCCTCTGGCCAGGGTCACCAGAGGTCTGCCACCCTCTCCAGCTGTGTGACAGACAAAGGTGTGTGCGGAGAAGGCCGGGAAGGGGGAAGCTGCATTTCTGCAGATGCCTCAAATTAGCCTCTCTAACTTGCCTAATGAATAAAGAGCAATATTTTAAGCTGACATGAAACCCACCCTGGTGGGATTTCTCATCATGCAATGTGGAGCCCAACCTGACACAGAGCTCCGAAGGACCACAGGACTCCAGACACACATTGAAAATAAAGACAGACTCGTACCACCCAGCCGTTATGTGGCCATACCCCCTCCATAGCATGTCCAAGCCCTACCAGATGTGACTGAGCAGAGCTGGCTGTCTCCTAGGAGCCTGCTTTCTCCTACGAGCCCAGAGACCCATGAGTTGCAGCAGCACAGGACCCCCTGCTGCCGTGGGGAATGTGGTGGGGTTTGCTCCTTGCACATTGGCAGTGACAGCTGTATTAGAGGCTCTTGGTGAGCAGCCAAGCAAGTAGCAAGGATGGAGGCTTTCATGGTCATCCCACCAGGTCATTAACCCATGCTGAGACACTTGCATGTAGCAGCCAGCCACCAACATCTATATCCAGGTTTCTAGTGTGCATCGTCACATCAGGTGTCTCGTCAATTTTAGCTCTCCTTCTCCAGCCCTCATCTTCATACTATGCCATGAGCCTTGTTTGATGGGTGGGTGTAACTGCTGTAATTAGCTTTGCAAATCCTGGTAGACATCTCCATCAACACTGAACGATGGACTGGAATGAAGATTGCATTTGAGTGCCTGACCTCTGGGGAGAACATACTCCTCATCCCAGCCACCAAACCTTCCTCAGAAGAGAAAATACTGTGCCTTTGGGCTGCAACTATTGACAAATATTTCAGGGAAGGAAATGAGCGCTGTTGCATGCCCAGGGAAAACAGAAAAGAGGAGGGAAAACAGGAAAGAGGAGGGAAAACTGGTAGTTTCCACAACCAAATTACATATTAATTTTAAACTTGGAAAACTTCTGGTGCAGATTTGTTCCTAGAAAGTGCACAAACAGGCATTCATTTTGAGTATGCTGTTGGCTGCTGACAAATATGTTCGAAATTATACAAAGAGATCAGTAATGTTAGTCTTTATATAAATGTTCATGGCTAGAATTACTCTTATAGCAGTAATTCTTAGACAAACCATGTTAACAAAACCAGTGCCATATTAACAATTGGCCAAATACCAAATTATCCTGAGCAGAATTGCATGTGGTTGGGAATGCTTTACTTCCATAAGCGGAGGTAAAACATATGTTTTGTCTAAATTTGCTGTTACTTTACACTAAAGGAAAAAAAGCAAAGTGAAGAAGGACTCGATATCTGGGAGCATGTCACCACCTAGTGATGGAGCCCAGAAATGACTGCGAATCAGAGCTCTGTGCTGGCCATGTTAACAGGTGAGATAAAGAAAGCAAATTCATGATGGCTGCACACAAGACGTGTTCATACAAGGACACAACACACATAACCACCAGGTGATAGTTCAGTCCTTCCTCAGACACTGGCTTTGGCTCCTACAAGACTGACAAATCCCTCAGAGAAGTAATTCTATTTGCTGGATAAATAAACGTTGCACCTTTCCCACAGCCCTTCAGTGATTCTACAGAAGCTGCTGTGGATGTTAAAGATGAATATTTTCCTGTGTGCCAATGCATGAGGGTGCTAAAGTGCAATTCAGCAAACAGGCAGCTGGGAAATGGTTTTGTTTCCCAGCTGAAATGGGGGAACCATTGCTGAAGCTCGCAGGAAACCGCAAGTTGTGCAGCATGAAGACCGGCAGCATGCAAAGGCAGGATGGGTGTCCTGCCGCACGGTGCCTGCTCCTGGTTTGCTGGTGAGTTAGTAAAGTCCCATGCAAACCAGAAAACTCAGCCACAACTAGGAAAAAGTTAAAGAGCAAAGCCAGCTGCTGGACATCCTCCCACTAGTCCTTCCCTGGGGTAATTTCCCTGAGGTGAAGTGACCTGCTCTTGTGTTACAACGGCCAGCAAGGAGGGGGCAAGTTTCTGAGCCCCTTGCAGGAGGCTGGGACTTCGCTGCACAGCCATTTTTGGGGGTGGCAGGTTGCAACCCAGCCCCAGCACAGCCACAGCATCCTCGTGCCTCCCCCACCTCATCCAGCAGTTCTCCCCATTCAGTGCCCTCTCAGCCAGTGGCCAGGTTTGCCCCAGAGTGCTGGCTGCTGCCACCCAGCTCTCACACTGTGTCCCACATTGCTGCCTTTTTTTGTAACTTGGTTCCTTGTCCCTGACAAGCAGCATTGATAAGCCCCTGTGGCATGGACCCTCCAACCCAGTTCCTTCTTTATTTCAGCCAATTTTAGCTTTGAACTATTTTTCTGGTAATTATTCTCATCCTAAGTGGTTAAGTTATATGTGTCAAAAGAAGAGGAGCGCTGACCGACTGGTGCATCCCTGACCCATGGCAAAGCCTAAAGGCAGCATCACGTTGGCCCCACCGTACAACAAGAGTCACCTCCACACCTTTCCTACAGTGTTTGGTCTTCTCAGAGCAAGCTCCCGGCTTCAGGTGCCCCATGCCACACTGATGAACACAGAAGACAGAGTCACTGAGGCTTCGTAAAGCCCTAATTACCACTCAACAAGGGGTCCTGCTGGGATGTAGTAGGTGCATATGGGCCAGCAAGCCTCTCCAGAGCAATGTCACTTCCCTAAAGACTGCTAGAGGGGACGGTTTCTATTTTTATTTTTTTCCTAAAATATTCAGAGCAAAGTCCTCTTCCGAAGCAAATTTCTTCCCAACAAACCACAAAGCCCCACACTAGCTCTTATCCCAACACATCATGCACTTCCCAGCAAATCCCTCTTACCTGAGAGAGCTGTGGGTGCCGAATCGCTTCACTTGTGCGCGTGGGAGACCAGGCTGAGAAACCACCGAATCCAGCCTTCAGTGAAATCTGACTGGGAGAGTCCTCTCTGGTGGGACCCCAGAGCTGCGCTCGGCTCCCCAGTACCCTGCCTGAGGGCGGTGAGGTGCGGGGGGGGCTCAGCTGCTCTTATTCCTTCTGGCCGCCTGATTGCACCCCTCTCGGCAGCAGGACGGGGGGAGCTGCGGGATGCGGGAGCTATGGCAGGCAGAGCCCATTCTCAGTGGCTCCCCACTCCCACGGCTGGCTGGAGCCACAGCCCACCCTGCGCCGTTTCAGGGTGTCAGCAGGGGGAAGCAAAGGACCCCACACATCTGTGACTGTACTGGAGACGGGGGAAAAAAAAAAAAAAAGGAAAAAAAAAAAAAAAATCCTTTGCGAAGTCTTTTATTTTACAAAAAAACCCCCACGTCATTAATTCAGGAATCAGTAGTGAATGGTAAGTACTCGGCTAATTCTTTGCGCAGGTTCCCCCGCTTCCTATCAATCAGTTGACAAAGCTCTTTGCAAACTGCCACATACGTAACTGTAACTGTTGGCTAGTTTGTATGTCTCATGTCAGCCTGGCCGAAGTCTATTTGTTAGGTGGTTACTTGCTAGGTCACCTTCCCATTGACAGGTGCCAATTTGGTATCCCAGGTCTAATTATAGGTGTGGCATCAATTTCTGGAAAGCCCTTATTTCTTTACAAAGAAAGTGGGTTTGAGGGAGAGCACCTCTGCGGGAGGAGTGATGGCATTAAGAAAGATGACGTGTATTTTGAATTCTTTCAGAAAGGCTCCGCAAAGAAAGAAAAGGTCACCTGCTGCGTTAGTCACCATCAGGGATCTGAGGAAGTGCCTGTTCGAGCTCAGGAGGAACAATTCCACCTTCATCTCTCAGGTTTGCACAGCTCGTCACCAGTATCATTCCCAAGGCTAAAGGTCTTGCATTAAGAAAAGGGAAGGAAAAGGATGGCATTTGATGGGGAACTTTGCATGCCACTGGGTCAGCAAAATAGATGTGCATGTGCTGGTTTTTATACTCTCCATGCTTTTCCCTGCTGTGTGGCCACATGCGGTGGAAAAAGCACTGACTACAGGGTTAGGTGACTGCCTGTTTTCCATAGCCTGGCAGAGTGACAGAGGTGAAATACTGAGCTCTTCCCTGCTGCTTCATCCCCTGGATGCTGCTATTCTGGGCGCAGGTAACACCAAGCAGCAGGAAACTTGTGCTGCCTGCCCCACACCTGCTTGGTCCAAACTAAGGTTTTAACATATAAAACATAGTGCAATAGAAGCCTTTGCTTTTCTGGTTTGGCTCCTCTGGTCACATCTTTCACGCGGAATGTGGGGCCTCAGAGAGGGCTGTGTGGCTCAAGGAGACTCACTGCAGGACTTGGCACTGTGCAAACACCACTAAATATTATTAGATCTTTTTGATAAAATGGTGGGAAATACCAGGACTGAAAGCAGTGGATCAAAAAGTGTTCCAGCCTCCCACACCAATGGCTTTGCATTTCCATCAGCTGTCAGCTCCATGTGAAGAGGTAGAAGCAATTCCTGGGAAAGGTGTTAGATGCAGAACATGGGGCAGCAGCAAGCATAGAACGGGGTAAAATCCCAACTAGAGCTGATTCTGCAGCTATAAAGCAAGATAATTTCAGAGGGAAAAAGAGATTTTGCCAGTGTGTCTTCAGGTCCAAGGTTGGAAGCCTGGTAAGTTTTGGTTGAGGAAGTTCAGCAGCGAAGCAAAGAGTGAGACTACAGTTTTGATTCATCGCACTTAAGCACAGGTTTATCTGAGGACTTAAACAGGGAACCTGGCTCCTCTGTATCTTCAATGAAGAGAGCAGGGGGACACTTCTGGAAGATTCTGATGCTCTCCACTGGTGCTGGAAAAGACACAGCAGGAAGAGACCGAGACACGCCAGCTGAGTGACCAAACCAGATAGCTCAGCTTTATGTGGTCCTGGTTCTTCTTTGTTACAGTCTAACAAAGCTCCTTCTTCCCATGGAGAAAGTTGCTCTTGCTGTGGTTGTTCCCAGGCCAGTGTCTGGCATGGGACATGACCAAGGATTTCAGTTGTCTCCCATGTCACTGCCTTCTCTGGGGTACTTTTTCCTCAGTCTCCACGAAGCTCTGAGGCAAGACTTGGATTGCCCGTGACCACTAAGGTGACTGGGCTGAGCTGCGCAAAGGGGTTCTGCAACGCTGCCACCAAAAGCTCAAGCCAGAGTATGGTCTCCTAAAACATGGGCCCCCTCTCAGACCAGGAGGGATTTTTACATCCTTCCATAGCATGCACTTGAGATTCCTTCACCCAGTGCTTTTTTGGAAGAAGTTGCACCTTGACATGGATTTTCCTGGCTACTTCATCATTAGTGTGGGGGGAGAATGGGCCCTATAGACATACTGTCTTTCATTTTCAGTTTGCACTTATTTTTGCTACAGGGCTTTCTACTAACTTGATTGCTCAGAAGTCAAAATCAACATAAAAATAGTCTCCCATCTCCTCTGTTATTTCGTTCTTTTCAAATTGGAAGAGTCTGATTTCTTAAATGCTGCATGTAATCAGGAATGTTACATTTTCTTATATAAATTATCCTTGTATATTGCAGTATGAACAGCCAATGGGAAAGAAATTCAGTGTACATTTCATTTCTTCTATTGTTCAAGGCAAAAAAAAAGTGTATTTATCTGCTAAGAAATACTCTGCTTATACAGGGGAAACCAGTCATCAATATGAACTTAACAGCAGTTTAATGACCGCCTATAGGGACCCAGAAATGATCACATTCAATCATCACAATGATTGATGATGGCAAAAAATAATGGGGACCAGGAGTCCCAGTGGCAAGTGCAGCTGGGGTTGACAGTGACACTTTGGGGTACCATTAAACTGCTTGGTTCTGTTGGTTCTAAAGGAAAATTTTAAGCAGCCTTAGGAAAATACTGGGACTAGAAGTGCTGCCAGTGCAGCAAGCTATCGCATGCCCAGTCCAAAGTTTCAGGGACTAGGAGAACCAGGAGGTGACCTTCTCCATCTTTGGGGATGGTCTGGAAGCTGCAGAGCTCAGCGTGGGGTGGACACTGTGAAACACTTTATCCTGTCGACACACGAAATATCAGACCAGGCGCTTTTTTCTCACTCGCATCACCGAGGAGATGGTTTTGTGTGGCTGTCACAATAAATTACAGGTTCACGTGAAGCCTGCCGCTGTGGATGCTTCAGTTCCTCGTCTTCTTCCTACAGGACTGTCCTACAGGGAAGCGGGGGTTGATGTGCCAGTCTCATCTCTGCCAGTTTACTTGGTGACTGTCCAAGAGGCAACGCAGAAAATGAGAAACTATCAGACTGTCTGCTTCACACTTCTGCTTACTTGGGACAATATATCATAATGTAATCTAGGCCTAAGAAACAGAAAGAAAAAGGACAAAACATGCTGGACAACCTGTAACTTTATAGAAGTCTAGTAAGGGATGACGTCTGATGTTGCATCTTTCCCTCAGCTGGTTTACTTAGTCTCTTCTACTTAAAATATGCAACACACAAGCAGAGCAGGAAAAGATTTGCCTTGTTTCTGTAGGAAAGTAGATTACAAGACATGAAGGTACCAGCTGTGGCTGAGGATGTCTCGGAGCCTCCAGCCTGTGATGCTGAGGGATAATCCTGGGAAAGTAACAGGATATGTTCCCTGGGTCCGTAACCACTGTCCAAGGCAGGGTGATGGGCTAAGTGTCCTCACCTCATTTACTTGTTATCTCTGAGTCTTCAATTATTCTATCAAATTTAATCAAAATCAGCAAATAGATTCACAGGTTATTAGGAGGAACCACCAGATGGCAAGACCCAAGGCTATAGCGCACACAGCGTGTTTCCATAGGAAGCTGGGCTAAAAGGAAACACCGGTGTTTGTAAAGTTACTAATGAAATTACTTCCTTAGGAGTGTTTGCTGGTTTCCTACAGAGGAAAAAAAAAAAAAGAGCTTTCCTTCATTTTTATTCGATGCTATTCTTCAAAGATTGTCTCCCACTGGTGAACCTGTGCATTGTTCTGTGTAAAGAATTTTTTCCTTGAAATAATAAATACCTTGATTTAAAGACCCCGGTCCTCTGTAACCCTGCATACCCACCAAAGTAACAAGTTGCCCAAATTAATGTGAGAAAAATTTACCCATAAGCCAAAGAATATTAACCAGGAATTCCAGTGCTCTTGAAACCCACAATAAGAGAAAGTGGAATTAGTAAAAGTGTAAAAGCCAGAGCCCCCATTGATGTCCAAGTATTCTTTGTTTATGCCACTACAGAGTGTGCTAGACAAATGTGTAGTTTGTAAAATCCTTTGGGTATCCCTGAAAAATTAAGTGGGGAAAAAAAGATTAGCTCCTCACACAAGGGCATCATAAAACTACTGAACATTTCTATCTTAATTGTGCTTCCTGCTGGAGTAAAAGGGAAAGTTATCACAGCTGAATAAAATGCTAAGCTCTCCTAGCAGCAAAATACCTCCTTTAATGTAACAGCAGGAATAAACCTCTCACTTCTAAAATACAGTTGACAAAAAAGGTTAATAACTCATAAAGGTTTTACATACAATGAAGAAAAAAAAGTCAAAGCCCTTAAAGTTACTATGCATGAAATATTATAATCTAAATCAGCAGTTTAATTTGCACTTCTACAGATCAGAGCTAATATTCCCATTGTATGCAGCCATAATAAAACATACTGTTCGACTCACAACAGAAGAAAGTATTGTGCATTTCCATTTGTTTTATTTCATTTTCTCACTTATAAAATATGCCTTTTGCCACCTGTCAGTGCATTTACCCTCCTCATTTGGAGAATAGCAAACCACACTTGACACAGTTCAGCAAAAGTGAAAATACTAATCCTCTGAAAGCAAGGACCAAAATCCCTATTTGTAGCTTTAACTCATGGGGAACAGAACCATACGTTTAGTGTAGAGTGATTATGGTGAACGATAATGAGAAAAATTGCTGAGGGTATGTCAAAGCAGGAATAACATAGAATGACTGTCTGCAAATGAGTTAGAATGGAGTTCAGTGAAGTATTGAGGTGTGTGGAGTTAGGAGTCTCCAGTGGAGCTGTCTACCTACGAACTTCCATTGGAGTCTGGGGAGAGCCATGGCTTGATTTAGTTCCCTAAATGCCGGCATCTAGTCACGGGGATGCTCCGGGTATCCTGCCTGGCCCACAGCCATCAGACCAGAAGAGTGTGGGTCTCCTGTAGGTCTCATCTCATATCTGCCGGACCTGGATAGATGTCCTGAGTAATCAAGGGCACCTCAAACAGCCCTGGAAGCCTGTGTTTATCTGAACAGCTCTTGCATTGGCTAGGTCTGACTGTGATGTAGGTACTTAGGTTGGGTGTAGAAGCCTGAATTGCTGACAGCTTCATTTAGGTCCGTGCATTCTGGAAACCAACACCACCCCTGTGGTCTGCCCAGGGAGAAAAGGCATGAGTTGGTTAAGTTTGTGTTTCTTTCTTCTGTAGGGCCATGTCAGGGAGAGGGTGCTGGAGCCCCCCATGCAATGAGAAATAACCCTTCCCTCTGTGCTTCTGTGTATATGTTTATTTAGATGATGCATTCAAATCTTTACTTTGGGAGAAGAAATCTGCTGCTCCAAGTCCCATCAACTAGGACTCACCCCACTGCCTCCTGATCTCTCTTGTGTGCCCACGGGGCTTGGTCCCAGGCTGCAAATGAGAGGTTTGAGGTGGGAACCTGGGCTCATGGGATGCTGTGAGGATGGTGCTTCAGTGGCAGCCAGCCCTGGGGCGCCTCACAGCCACGTGTTTCCAGGAACGAAGCATCTTCTCATGCCTGGAGAAGAAGGCATCTAGAGCAGGACCTAAGCCCTTCATAAAGAAAATACCTGCAACAGCAATGCTTCCTTCCAGGCCAGTCTCTGTTTGAGCAGAAGTCCAAGGGGATTCCCTGAGGACCCAGAGATCTTCCTCTATAAAGAGGAGGTGATAACAGCTCTCCAGGCAGCTGATGCAGTGTTTGCATGGCATAACAAACCCTATATTTTGGGCTCCCTTTGGGCCTGTTCAAGAACTATCTGTATCCTGGGCTTCAGATACCAAAAGATATTATATTAGGCTTAGTTGCAGTGGGTGAAAACTGGGTTAAGAGCCAACTCAGCTTAGAGCTATAGTAAATTTGGCCTCTGGCTGATACCTGAGCAAGCAGATTCACTTGTGCAAATGATCCATTTTTGGTGAAATGCTATGCCTATCATTGCTTCTTCTGCTGAAAATCTGTTCCAGAGTTGTGCTGGCATTTACGCCCAGTTTTAAATTTTACTGTCCCAAGGGGTTTGTGAGTGAGATGTGACATTATTTGTTTGGGTCACATGAGTATCTCGAGTCTCACCAGATGGCACTATGCTCAAAGATTGACTCTGGACGGCATAGGGGAGGACAAGGTGTCCAAGCGGAAGTTGTAGAGGTGTTCATATGGAGAGTAGATACACAAACAGGTTCCTAGTACTTGACTGGTGAGCTGCAGCTCCTGGTGCACAACTTTAGTGTGCCCTAAATGAGACTCCACTTAAAACTGTGAGAAGATGTTGAAACTAAGTTTTGTTTTCTTGCACGTGGGGTGGGCTTCAAGTGCCTCCAGCACAGCCCTTGGGGAAACACCGTGTCCCATGCATTGAGCACACCAGATGGCAACCCCGTTCACAAGGTATCTTGTGGTTTTCATACTATCTCATTGGGACAGCAGTTCCAGAAGTCCTCCTCAGCTGAAATGAGTAGTAAGACTAACACAGGTTGGCACGTGAGGAGCTGTGGCTTTGTGCTCTACTCACAGCCATGCTCCATGGGGTTAATGGTTATGTGATGGGGCCGTGGTTGCAACCAGCCACATCCAGATGCCCCTCTAACAGAATTAGGAAATGAAGGGAAGGCTGACCAGGCTGGGATGGGACTGAGCAAATACTGTGCTGAGGAGCAGAGTGATGCTGAAACACCAGTGCTTGTCTGACATCAGATGGCTGAGCACCCTGTGCTGCCCCAGCTCTGTGTGGGAGTCCCCTCTGCAACAAGAGTTCGCTCACAGGCTTCATTCATGTTTCCCCATGGCACAAACTGAACAGCTGTCTCCAGAGTGGCAATTCTCAGGAAGAAAAAATCAATCATTTTACAGTTCAGCAGAATCCTTAATTTGTACTGAGAAATAAAGAGTGGGAAGAAGGAAAGGGAGAAGGAGCAGGAGAGATGGGGACATGAAGCAGAGGTGTTGGATATATTGCTGTTTGTACTGTGCCGTTCTGCTCTGTATCTGCTTCTGGTTTGCTTTTTGTTTTAGTTTGAGAGTAAATAGAAGACTGAAATAACGATGGTGCTCGTATATCTTGGTATCTTCTTATTCATAGGTGGAAAAGAGTAGAGCAGTGAAGAAGAACATATTTGAAATGCATGCTGGTGACTGCAAGAAGCACAGTCAAAGCTACTTTTAAGGGATACCAGATTTTATATAGGCTTTGACTAAGGTCCCCAACAGGAGCCCAGCACACAAAGATTATTTCATTAAGCTTTTGTTCTGAGGCAGAATAGAACCAGATTATTCAGTATTTTCTGTTAGCCTTCAAACAGAGTGTGTGTATGAGGCCTGAAGTGTTGATTTGAAGTAACCTGTATGCTCCATGCCGTTTCTTTGAATACAGTTGGAGTCACAGGATCCTCAGATCTAAGACCAGGACTTAGTGCACAGTGAGAATTAGCTAAGAATAATTCAGGACTAGGGTTTCCATCACCTGTAGCCAAATTATAATAGCTAAGAAAGCATGTCACAAGATGGACTTAATATCTCTGAGGGGTAGGAAAGGTGCACCAAAGACAGAGCATGACACTTTTGTTGGCTGTACTTAGCTCTCTGTATTAGGGATATGTTAGCAGTAATTGAAACAAAAGGTCTATGTCCTTTTTGGAGTCTGCTTGGCTCAAACTCTGCCTGTTTGTAACAGATACGTGCTTGACATCAGCCTGAATCATAGAAAAATGATATTTGATTGTTTGTTTTTAATTTTACCATTCTGTGTGTTCAGGTGTTAGAGTGGAGCAACTATTTTGGAAGATGTTCACAACAGCGATCCCACCTGGTGGGTCACTGTCTGCAGCCTCAGGACATTTTAGTGATTTTTTTCCTCTCAGGTCAGTGATTACCTCAGGTTACTTACAGTCTAACATTTAATATTTTCATTTTCAGGAAGGTTTACCCATGCTTCACCCGATCTTTTTGCCATTAATTTCTTCTGCAGGAAATATTGATTGCCGATGCTGTTCTTTCATGTGTGCCAAAGAGCAAAGCCTGCCCTGCACAGAGCCCTTGCTGGGACAGCAGCAAATGAGTGAAGACACACACACATGCACACGTACGAATTTAACTATTGCCATCTAATGGGTGACATCTAATGATCCAGGTTGGGCATATGTCGTGGTTTCGATTGCGGGGTGACAATAAAACCGTGGCAGATGTATTGTTAACCCTCTCGCCCCCTCTTCCCCCCTTTCAGCCCCTCCCTCTCCCCCCTTCCCACTAAGGACAGGCGATTGGGAGGGAAAGAAGGGCCGAGAGAAGAGAGTTGGAAAAATTAAAAATGTTTTACTAATGCTACTAATAAAATAGAGAAAATAATACAAAATATACAAAACCAATCTTGAAAGTCCCGGCCACTGCTCCGGCAGGTGTGGGGCCGGCACCCAAAGTCCTGGACTGGACTCTGCAGCCAACCGGAACTGGATTCAGTCTGTCACTAGGCCTCAGTTCGCAGGGACAACTTGCAAGGTCTTCTCCCAGTGTCAGCCGTGAGGAAAAGGGACGAGATCCTTGTGATCTCCCACTTTTATATGAAGTATCACGTGAATAGGATGGAATACTTTAGTTGGTCAGTTTCAGTTCACCTCCTGCTTGCACATCTGGCGAGATGCATCATTATCAATGTCCTTGCATACCATTGCTATGTCTACCAAAACATGTATCTAGCTTTCAGGAAAGCACAGTTTGTAAGAAGACTTTAGCTGACAGAAAAATTCCCTAAAAGAGAAACTTGTTTTTTAACAAAACCAGGACAGCATGGATGCAAGTCCCACTTCTACTGGACTCCTTGGCTGGGAATCAGGTCCAAATTGCAGATACTGAAATGTTGCTGTTGAGATGTCCTGGCTGTCACTGAAAGATCCTCTTTGTCAACAGAACTTACTTTGCGAGGAGGAAAGGAGCTAGTGAAGAAAACCAGAAGAGGAAGAAATCATATGTCCTGCTGCTGCAACTCTATGAATTAATGGCAAGAGCTGGAATGTCAAAAATTTATACCCAAAGGTTTCGCCATGCCACTGCCACATCGTGTTTATTGTGCTGTTTACTGCACTTACATCACCAAAACCTCTTGTGTAGAAAAACAATATTTTCTTTGAAGTTCAGAAAGTATTTGATTAAGTAGTATTCTTTCCATCATCAGTGTTTTCCAGCTATGGTGTCGAACAGAGAGCTATAGTGGGACCATACAATGCATGAAAACATTCTGGAAAGAAGAAAGAGTCCCTGGAGGAAGGGATGAAGCAAACTGAGAGAAGGAAAAGCCTTCCCACAACTCAAGGCAACCCATTTGCAAAGAGGGAAATATCTCATCAGGGAAGAGCAAGAGACTTGCCCAGACAAAAAGACTTTCTTAATGAACAGGATTGTATCTATCTGAACTATGTCTGTATTAAAAAAATATGTTCTGAACTTCAGATGAGGAACATCAGAGCTATCCCACAAGAAAAAAGTATTTTGATAGAAGCTGCTTCTAGCTGAAGTACTGTGACCTTTGAAGGTCTGAAAAAGCCTTGAAACAGAAAAAAAGCTGGGACAAATTTGCAAGGGTCACCTGCTGGCAATCATGATACTTTTTCATCTTGGTTTCTCCTACAGTCCTCTTGAAGCATCTCATTCTTTCTACCTGCCCTCAATTGCTAGCTGGATACTTGTTTTTATCATCAAACAAGCTGGATTACTGAGATGAATTTGGCTCAAGGTCTCACAGAGAAAACACTGTGACTCAGTGAAGTGTTCTACAACTAAACAGAAACTAAACATCCTTCTCTACATTTTAGTACAGTTTCAGCTGAAAAATAGAGACAACTTCTGTCAGTAAAGCACCTCTTTTGTATCCTGCAGTATCAGGGTCTGAGCTGCACTAGATGCATTTACAGTGTATATAATTAAAACATTGCACATTTTCACAGAGAAGTTCAAGTGACCGCAATTTCAAAGACTAGGAACACAAATCCATGTTAAAACACCTGCTATAAAGACAAGCCTGATTTCAAATCCATTCATCCATCACTTCTTCCCAATGACTTTAGTAGGAGCAACCCATTTAAAAGTCAGGCTACTCTTCCAAAGCAAGCTTTCAGGTAGATTTAGGATGGCAAATTTACTTTTGAAAACTGCCTAATCTTGGCTGTATCTGTGCTCAGTTTTAGCTCCATCACTTGTTTTTGTTCAAATAACACAATGTACAGTAGCACTTCCATTGGGTGTCAAATTTAAACATACAACCGTAACGACATAATCTAAGCATGTGTCTAACATTTAGTGTAAGTGCTGTTCGCATCAACTAGCTGGCTTCCCTAAACCAGGAGGGGGGCCAGTGAGGGTCATATAACCCACAGGTGGGTGTTCTTCAGAAACAACCAGCATGAAAATGAAGCAAAGCATCACTTGTGGCTCATACTCTGCCAGGAGCCCAGTGACTTCTTCCAGCTCCACTCAGCATCACTTGACTTTCCATCAATAGTTTCAAACTTTGTGAAATTACATCACTGCAGGTGACCAATGGGTCACAGTTACCAGTGGGCATCAGAGACCCACCTGCCATGAGGACTAAGATTCTGCAAGTATTGCAGGTCTCTGTTATAAAGGTGTACAAATGCTAAGTTTTCCATTAGCATGACCACAATTACTGGACATCTTTGGGGCTTTATTTTTTTGATGGTAGAAGATGATAAAAGCAGGAATATTAACAGGAGTCATACCAAGTAAAAAGATGATCTTATCAGTTTTGGTTTTCATCTGCCCATCAGGTCTTGCTCTAGTAAGAGAACAGATCTAAACTAGCATCAGAATTGATAGCCATTAGTTCTGCACTCTTAGAGATGTCTGCAGAAACAAAATGACTATTATTTTGATGACAACTGAAAGTGTTTGCAGACTTGTGGAACGAAATGATATAATTTAGTAATTTTCTGTGAGATAATAATAATGTCCTAATTGAAAAATGTACTCTGATACAATTATCCTACATCCTTATAAGCCTGCCTCAGGAGCACAGTAAAAGAACAAATGGGAATATTTTTACCACAACATGTGAGGAAAAGCTCTCAAAGTTTTATGTGTATCACTCACTGTGCATTCAGGAGACAGAAGCCTCGTAAAAGCTGAATGTTTCCTGATTTGGTCTGGTAACCTCTTGGGCAGGATCCAAAGGAAGCTTTAGCCACATAAGTCAGAGACAGACTTAAAGGTGGAACTCATGCATACACATGGGTGCCCCATGCCCTGGTATGCATTGGGATATCTCCCCTGGCTTCCACCTGCAGGTCCCCAAGGACATAGGTCTCCTATGTATTATCTTCTGCCAGACCATCTGCAGATGGGTTATGTATTCCTGAGTGTCTAAAATGGCACTGGATGCCTTTGTTTAGGCATCTGGATTGCTTCCTCCATGTCAGAGTCAAACTTGTTATCCTAAGTTCTCCAGCTGAAGCCTGGCAGGTCAGGAGGGAAGAGGAAAGAGCGTTGCTGCTCGTCTATCTCCCATGTTTTCAAGAGTGAGTCTGCTCTGCTTTTGCAAAGAAACCAGTCTGAAATTGGTGTGCAGGTCTGTTTGCCCCCAGGACAGCCTCAAGCCCCGGATCCAAGGGGAAAGGCAGGACAGGACGTGGTCACCTGTGGTTTCCCTGTGGGTTAGCTCTAGGAGATCCCATTTCTGCACACAGGTTTCTGTCAAATTGTGCATGCTACAGCCACACATTAGCTCTGGCTCTTCAACTCCGGTGCAGCACAAACACTGACTTGTAAGCACCTATATCCTCCACGTGGAGCTGGTTTGGGGAAGATCATAGAATCGTAGAATAGTTTGGGTTGGAAGAGACCTTCAAAGGTCATCTAGTCCAACCCCCTGCAATGAGCAGGGACATCTGCAACTAGATCAGGTTGCTCAGAGCCCCGTCCAGCCTGGCCTGGGATGTCTCCAGGAATGGGGCATCTACCACCTCTCTGGGCAACCTGGGCCAGTGTTTTACCACCCTCATTGTAAAAAGTTTCTTCCTCATATCTGGTCTGAATCTCCCCTCCTTTAGTTTAAAGCCGTTATCCTTTGTCCTGTCACTGCAGGACCTGCTAAAGGGCCCGTCCCCATATTTCTTATAGGCTCCCTGTAAGTATTGAAAGGCCACAATAAGGTGTCCCCAGAGCTTTCTCTTTTCCAGGCTGAACAGCCCCAACTCTCTCAGCCTGTCCTCACAGCATAACTATTCCAACCCTCTGATCATTTTTGTGGTCTCCTCTGGCCCCTCTCCAACAGGTCCATGTCTTTCCTGTACTGAGGCCCCCAGAGCTGGACACAGGACTCCAGCTGGGGTCTCACCAGAGCGGAGCAGAGGGGCAGAATCACCTCCCTCGGCCTGCTGCCCACGCTGCTTTTGATGCAGCAAGGAGTGTATAACCTGAAAGCTACCTCATCCTCATGTTGCTAAGAGTAACACTAAGCAGAGTTAAAGTCCATATGGCTTCCTACCACCTGCAGCAGTAGAGATGTGCATGACTTACCTAGGCTACAGTGGACCCCACATAAAATATCAGTAATAAGTTCCAGGCTAATGAGCATGACAAAGTTAGCTAAGTAGAAGCAACAAAACCTTGGCTTTAAAGAAGAAACAGTGCATTTGAAGTTGTTAATGGGCTGGCAGCTGCTGCTGGGGCTTACAGGGATGGCTGGGACTGAACTGCCATTGGCCTAATTGCTGCCAATGGCAATACTGGAGAACAGAAAAGAGCAGCACGTCCTATTTACTGACATTTATGCTGTGAAAGAAGAGGAACTGCCAGCCTGGGACCTCGCAGAAAGCACAGGGAGAGTGAAGCCATGTCAGGAGCCCCTCTGGTGGAGGAGAAATGGCTGTTCAGCAGCTCCTCTGACACGCAAGTAATAAAAAGGCTTCTGGCCATTAGTTTTAGGCACATTTACTTAATTTTTCTGGCCTTCTATGTACACAGAGTGGTACCATGAACCCCCCTGAATGAGAGAGCCCATCTGGGTGTGTACACCGCTTGTTGTTGGGATCCTTCTCGCACCAAGCAGGGACAAACTGGTGGTCCCAAGAGCCCCGTGAGAGTGAAGCTGAAGATGCTTGCCTTCCTCCTTTATCCCCTCTGACCGTCCCAGGGAATCCCCAGCTGTAGGAGGAGGGTTCAGGAGCCAGGAAGCAGCATGAGGAGGAAACAGCAAAACCAAAATTCTTCCATATTCACCCAAAGTCCTCATGCAGATGTCACCCCCCAGTTTGCCACCCACAGGAGCTCATCCCAGCTGCTGTGAAGTAGCCACCCGCCCTCTGGTCTGTGCAGTGATTGCGGAGATTAGAAGTCACCATGGCTGTACTCAGAATGCTGAGGAAGAGGATGGGGCATGTCCCTGCCAGCATGCAGCTCAGATTTTGGAGAGGTGGAAGCCTAGGAAGTGGAAGGTCTATGTCTCCAGCACAGCAAAGGTGTGATGGCAGTGTCACATGCTGGTGGGCACAGGGGCTTGAAGGGCGGCCTGTTTGCCAGGGTATGTGGGAAGTCTTGCAGCTCGAGCTGCCTGTCCATCCTGTCACCATGCCCTGGAGCCATCATGCAGGCATGGGACGCGCCTGCCTTCTTGATCCTCACGCAGAAGAGGTGCCTACTGCAATGAGCTGCCCTGCATCTGCTGCCCTTGAGGCCTTTCCTGATGGTACAGTGAGGGATAGGCAGGCTCATAATATATTAATAAGCAAGAGCTTTTTATTTATAAGGCAACCTGCTCCCTGCTATGGAGCTGGAGGCACTGTGCAATAAGTCATAACAAATCTAACGAAACAGTATAAATAAGTAACCAGCTTTAATCTGTAGATTAATTGCTGTAGAATTATTGGGCAGATTAGCGAACAGAAAATTAGGTTTTTGTTTTCTCTTCATTGTTCAAGTTTCTTGTGATTCTGGAAGCTGTAAATTTTTTCTTTTTTGGGGGGTGTCTATGAAGGAGCAAGAAACATAGCCAAAGGTCAAAATGATGAGAATGCCTCAAGCACCAGAGGGGAAAGGTCAGAGGAATCTGCCCGTCAGACTGGGACTCGCTGACTGGGGCTGCAGAGAGCAGCACAGTGCCAAAGGCTGGTCCTGGCACAGCCCCTCACCCCTCCCCAAACCAGCAGCACCTGCAGTCACAGAGGGAGATGACTTAGAGGAATCCTGGCCTTTGCCCTGCACGGCACAGGTTGACTTCTATGCCGTTGCGTTTCATGCTGGCTGAGTTCTGGGCACGGATTTCAAGCCGGCTATGACATAGGTTGGTGTGATGTCATCAGTGGCATCCATTGCTCCCCTCTCTGTTGGGCCACAGGGCGAGGTGTGAGGGGCCAGGCTGGGTCTCTGCCCCCTCCATCAGCAACGAGCGGCGAACCGGAGCTGCCGTTGCCAAATGATGTCCTGCTCATCGTGCTGCACCTCCTGCCAGCAGAAGCTCATCGAGAAGCTGCAGGCTAAGAAAGCCTTTCAGGAGAAGATTCGCAGTTTTCAGGAGTCAATGAAGAGCTTTCGAGAGAAGATCAACAGCTTTCGGGAAAAAGTCAGAGTCTTCAAGATGGCCATCCGAGCCTTCTGGGAGGAAGAAAAGCCAATCTGGGAGGAGGAAACTGCCTTTCGTGAGGAAGAAAAGGCCATTCAGAAGGAAGCAGAGGCCTTCTGGAGATTGTATTGTGACTTCTGGAAGGACTGTCATGCTTTCTGGAAGAAGGGTAAGGATTTCTGGAAAGAAAATGAGCCCCTCTGTGGGAAAGACAAAGTCCTTCTGCATGAGAACAGAGTCCTATGGGCAGAAGAAGCAGCTCTGTGGGAAGATCAAATAGCTCTCCTGAAAGAGGACAGAGCTCTCTGGGAAGACGAGAAGGCCCTCCAGGAAGACAAAAAAACCCTCAAGGAGTACGAAACGTTGATCTGGGAGGAAGCCTTTGGTCCTGAGAGACTGGATATCTCCAGGGATGCCACTGTCCACAGGGGGAATGCATAAATTGTTCTGCTAGACTCAGAAACATGTGGAAAGCCATGTATACTGATGTGGATCATTTTTTTTTTTGCTTTAAAGCCATTGTACTTATGTGTTCAGGACATTATTTATTCTTTTGACGCCCTGTAGCCTGAGGAATGGGGTAAACCTCTGGTTTTCTGGTCTGTCACCAGGAGGCATGTGGGTGGTAAAGCCACAAGAAGCTGAGGGCTTAATAGTTGAGATCATCTTCTGGAGCTCACAATATCTCACCTGAGATATTGTTATATCAACAGAGTCAGTTCCAAAATAAGGCACTGATAAATCAGAGCTTTCAGATCCCCCATATTTAAGAGTCACAGTTAACACTCCTGAGTCTTAATGAGAAAATTCATGCTGTTCCACCAGGTTTGGGCTTTGACTTCCCATGAAACTTCCCACTGCTCTTGGGAGCATGATGGGAACGTGTACCTGCTCAGGTGAGCCGCTGCATCCCTGTCTGGCTGGGGGCAGCTTTGGTACCAGCCTTGCTGGCATGGGCAGAGGCTGGAGAGAGAATTGGGAGGGATTGCAGAAGTCAGCAGCATGTGGGAAAAGATGCAAGCTGGAGGAAAAGTTGGCAGTAAGTCCCTCAGCAAGAGAGAAATACATTTAGCAGTGTGAGTATGTATGTGTGTGTGTAAGAGCAAGAGAAGGTGCACACAGGGACTGGGATTGTTATCCACCAACTGAGCTGTTGCCAGTGGCACGTACAGGACTCTCTAACAGAAAATCCTCAATAACTGCAGTGCAACATGTGGATGATATTTAGCAATATTTTACATGATGTGAGTACAGAGCACAGGAATTGCAGTTTTTCTTTCCTTTTGAGGAACTGAACTCAGATGCTTCACATTTTTGAAGCTGTCCAAGAGACAAATCTATATTTGACATCCAGGAGTGTGGGGGACAAGAGCAAGAGTGAAAAGTACTCATCTGAGTCAAACCAGGCATTGAATTTTTCTCTGGTATGGTAGCATTAGTAACTCGTTCTTTTTCAATGTGGGGTTTTAACACTGAAAAGGCTCAGGGACACAATGTAAGAAGCCTTTACAATTGCTGTTGAAGAATCTGATGATTTCTGCAACTGGCAGGCATACTTAGGCTGTCACTCAAGCCTGTCACTCAAGTTCAGTCCTTTGTGATCTGATGTAGGATAAGGCTGCCTGCCCTGTTTAATTTTGCTCAAGACAAATTATACACTATGTCTTTCCTGAAAAATTCATGAATATTTATTGCTTAATGAATAACCAGCCCATAAAAAATCCAGCTGATTCAGCCAGGGTAGGAATGTTTTGCAACCTTTTCAAATGTTATTATATTATTACCATGTAAGCAAGAGATGAAAATGACCCATTAGACCATTCAGTGCAACTTCCTGCAAATTCAGGCCTCTTACGCATTAGCGCTTTATCACTAGATGCTATAGAGAGAAAGAACCTTTCAGAAAATAACAGTATACACAAAGCAGTTGTCACTTAATATATTTTAATGTCAAAAGCCAAGAATTTATCTCGGTTATTCAAATTCACATGTCAAATTAACATCTATTTAAACTAAAATTAGGGATGCTTTCTCTTGCACAGTACTTGAACCACATTAAATGCTCTTAGGAAAGCTCCCAGTCATTTCTTCTGGTGAGAGCTCTGTCAGTATGATACAATTGTTGTAAAATTTGTTACACAATACAGCACAAAGGAGACAGAAGTTCAGCCGGAGAAAAGCATCTACCGATATGGTTTTAGCCCGCCGATGGCAGTGCCATCCACCTGGTAGCTTCAGAGTAACCCTTTCTTGGGTGGCATTGCTGGAGAGAGACCACATGCAAAAGGCTTATTGGGGCTGGGTATTTGAAGTGGGAAGTTAGAGGGCACCTGCTCTGCAGCCAGCAGCTCTGGTCTCTGCGAACTCTTTGGAGCGGTAAAGCGGTGAGGGGAACAAAGAACATCACTACTGTAAGGAAAAGCTCAGTTACCTTTGTCTCCTCTGCAACATGCACACAGAGGTTGTCAAGGTGTGAAATTCAGAGTGAAAAAGCTACATGAATACACTTCTCTTGGAAAAGCACGTCTGCTGATCTGGCATAGGTTGGCTGTAGGTACCAGGAAAGAATTGGGTGTGTCTGAAGAACTGAAGATGTTTGAAGCACGGACTCACCTAGAGTGGAAGGACCTAAAGAAGCTGCCAAGCCCACCTGTGCCTCGAAAGCAGCTGTACCTGTAATGCTCTGTTCAAACACTTGTCTAAGCTGTTTGGCTTGTTTAGTTCCCAGCACCAGTGTTGCACAACCATCACTTTCTCCCTAGGGATTTACTTATATTAATTTTTTAATGGTGTCGGAGGTGAATCTTCTTAATTTCAGTTTTGACTTCTTGTCTGTAGCCCTATCCAGAGTGGACATTGGGAACAGCCCTTCCATTTGCCTTGTATTTATCTGTCTGACCCCTGGTATTGCCTCCTCTACCCACGTCTCCCTAGACTAACCCTTCCCATCTCCTTCTAGCCTCCTTCACTGACCAAGTGCTTTAGGTATCTAGAAGGCTTATGTCCACCCTTCTGGCTCTCCCTCCGAAAGACTGAAAAATTGATACCATTTGCAGCATCCAGATGCAATTGTAGAAGATGCTGAAAGTCCAGGTCATAGACATTGTTTTGCAGAGGAGATTCGGCCAGGAGTGACGCAACTGAGCCCTTTGGACACCAAACATCAGTGTCGAGCTGTGCTGGTGCTGGTGGGTCCTTCTGCAGAGCGATGCCACCCCTGTCCTCCGCCCCAAGATGTCTCAGCCCCGTGCGAATGGAGGGCAAACCTGGGACTCAGTGACACAGACTCAGGCAGAACAGGCACCGATGTAACTTTAGACCATAATCAAACTTCCCGTGGTTGCTGTTCAAATAAAGAGGCATTAAAGATAAAAGCAGAACCATTAGTGTAATTTCAGAGTAAACAGAGGGATAAAACCCAAATACAGCAAAACACTGTGAACCCCAACAAGCATTACACATTGGCAATGCAATTAATTTGAAGTCAATGAGCTGTGTGCAGTCAGGAGGGGTTCGAAGGCTTAGCAAGTCCTGCACAGAGTGATCTGTCAATGGGACGCAGAAATGTGACAGACTGGCTGGGCTGCACCCCCCGAGCTCACCTGCTTTTTGGTGCAGGCAACGCACTTCTTGCTCTCTTTCCCTGGTAAACTGGGCAAAAATAAGGATATATTATAGAAAACATCACAGAAAAAAATATGTTGAGGCAGAAGGGTCCTACTTTATCCACACTGAAAGGCAGCCCTGGCCTCAGTCACAAGCCAGGGAGGATGCTGATAAAACTGAAATTCATATTTATAGGTGATACTTCAGTTTTTTCTTTCAAAGTCTCTACTCAAGTGATTCACAGCAGGCTATTTTCTGCTCAGAGCCAGAACAAAGGTGGAAGTAGTGGACTGCAGCTTTGTACCTCTAAAACACAGAACATCCCAAAGCCCAAAGTGTCTTACAGAAGGATGACAACTCCCACGCAGAGCAATAAATAGATTGAGTCATTAGAGCCAAATCAGCATAAATATTTGAATGGAAGGAAGAAATAGCTCCTGAGCTCACCTGCACGTTTTTTAAATGCAGCATTGTCATCAGAAAACATTCCTGACGCAGCTGTGAAGCTAACCAGTGGGAGAGGCAGAACACGGGAAATGGTAAAGAGTCATTTAAGTCAACTCACATGTCAACGCGCCATAAACCAGAATGGCGAGAGTGACAGAAGAAAATTAAATTTATTCAGTATATGTATGTGTATATGTGAGTGTGTGTGTATTAATAGCTATAATTTCCAACTTTACATGTCAGTCACTGCATAGGAGGAATATAAAAAATCTGGGAGGCGGGCCTATGACTCATGGGATATTGGAGGTATGGAGCCACAAATATAAATCCTGCTGCTGTTCTGCCAGGAAGTCTGGCTGGACTGTTGAAAAGTCAGTGCAGAAGGTGCTGTGGAAATTGAAGGAGGAGATAGAATATTGTGGCTGAAAATATCAGATGGGGAAAAAATAACCACACTTGGATCCTTCAGAAATTAATATCTAATGTGTGTTAAAGAAGAGAGGAACCACAAAGAAACTGCATTTTTAAAACATATAATGCTGAAAATCTGTCTGAATCTCCCCTTCTCTCTCTGTCTCTCCTCTCTTTTATTCTTCTTTTAATCTTCTTTCATTGATTGATTGAACTAGGAGCATGATCTGCAGAGAGGGAGGGAATTCCACATTCTTGACATTTGGGGATTTTGGAGAAGGTTTTGGTCCTGATCCAGCAATTCACTCAGTCTGTGCAGTCCCTCAGAGTACTTGAAATGTTCCAAAGTCTCATACAAATCCAAATTTAAAATTAAAACCGGGATTCTGCTGTTGCTGGTTCACAGGTGATATGAGAAGCAGGCAAGGGAAGCACTCAGAGGAGGCGGTGAATTTGAGCACAAGCATACATGCTCGTTGATGTGGGCTTCTATCAAAACAAAAGACAATTCAGATTTGTATCTGGGACCTTCAGAAACTGTAGCAGCAGCCCTGGAGTTGTAAAGATAAAGACAGTTTGTATCTTGGGTCTTCAAGCTGGCAGAACATTATGAATGACACAGAACCACTAAGCAAGCAACCAGATTCCCTTGGCTGTGAGTTGCCCTCTCCTTATTTGTGATTTTTTGCCTCTGCTATTGGAAGCGTTGCTGCAATTCCTCACAGCAGGAGCTGGGCAGCTACTGACTTACCAAACCTCAGGTTCAAGGCTGTGGAAGGAGGTGACCTCAGCGTGGGGCCGTGACAACATTCCTTTTGTGCCACTGCCTTCCTTAGCATCCTGTGCCTCACCATGCTGCTCAGGGAACAGTATGTAAAAATTAATTAAGGATCGTGTTTCTTTGGTCCGAATGGACACATTGCTGTCTACCCTCCACATTTTTAACATGAGTTATAGCATCATGATTTTGTTATCCCGCAGAGCAGCTTTCTGAGTGTTTTGGCGTAGGAGTTTTCAAGCCAAATTACTGTTATTATTGTAATTCTCCATGTGAATGCCACACTTCCAGGGCTCTGCTTAGCTAGCATGAGAGCACTGAAATAGAAATTGGGTTGAAAAGCTGCTATTTCGCTGCTCACCCAGGCAGCAAATTTCCAAATCATGTACAGGTTTTCCTCCCTGTTCTTCAAGATTGCTCTGCACGTTTGTGGCTTTACTGCCGTACTGCAGGCGGGAGGACAGAAGTGGCAACCGAAGTCAAGTCTCACTGGGAGCACAGCGGGTGTCTCTTTTATGAACATGCTCTCTTTCCGCTGACTCACAAAAAAAAAAAGCAGCTTTCCCTGCAGACTTCATTGCAATTTCAGTCTGCAACCCAAACACATGAAGTCCCACTAAGGAGAAAGCTATACAGCCCTCGGTTGCTTCATACATGCACTTAATTTTTCAAGCGACCTACATTGGCTCTACATTGTATCAAGATACACAGCAGTTTCTTCTTCTCAATGCCATTCAGATTTACATCTATGCAATTAGCAGAAATGTTTAATTTGGAAAAAAAACAACGGCCCAAGCAGCAGCCTGATGGAAAGTCATAAATACTGCAAAATAACTGTGAGATGAAGAAACGATTCTGTGACCTCACCTTTCATGCTGATCAGCTGAGGAGCGGCACTTCCCAAAGAGCAGATGCAATCAAGGGCTGACAGAGGTGGAACTGATTGACAGGGCAGATACTGTTGGAAGCACCCATCCCTCCCGAGGATGGCAAAAGGGAATTTGTGTAAAGCTGATCTTCTTTCTGATGAAGGCAAAAATAACAAAGCAAGCAAGGATCCCTCTGCAGGGAACCATCAGCCCTGCACCAGCCTGCTGACAAGCAGCAGCAGCAGGGTACTTTGCACTTACATGGTACTTACATGGTAAACTTATATGGTACACTTATGTGGTTGTATGGTACTATCCATTCAGGGGTCTCAGAGTGTGCCACGCCGTTAGTGCATTTACCGTTCGGCTCCCTCGAGAGTTGTGCAGAGAATGTTATTGCCATTTTAAAGAAGATGACACAAAGAGGGGCTGAGAGGTTAAGACTGAAGAAGGATTTTGTGGCAAATCCAAGAAATACGGCTCCCTCCTTCTAGATCTCCACCCTGTCCGTGACGCCATCCTGCCAGCGGCACTTAAAACACCAACAGAGTATATCTTTCAAAAAGCGGGGTGACAACTCGGCATCCTCAACCATACCACTGTCTCATATTAATCCTGACATACATATCTCTGGGACAGATAAAAATCCAGTGCTTTTTACTTTTGACCCACCCTGTTAGCAGACATTTATCAACTGGGAGCTGGTGAATCACAGATGAATATGTTCCATGCCCTTAGTCCTGTGTTTAGACCATTAACCATGGCATATCCTTATTTCCCATTTAAACAGGCCAGTTCCTAGCCACCGATTCAAGATGCAGTTTTTTCATGTGACTGATCAATTTTTCAACACCTGGAGTTTTATCTTGCCAGCCGGAGAGTGACAGCTGACTACAGCCCACACTGGCGTCAGAGTCCGTGGCTTTCCCTGAGGAGTCCTCTGGAGATCCCTGCTTTCCAGAGCACGGCTGTCTTGATCCTGAGTGAGTGAAGACACTGTCTCCCTGCAGCCCCAGCTCTGGAAAGGACCATGGAGTTTCGTGTGCAACCTTGGCTGGGTGGGTTTCGGGCTGGAAGGCAGCAGCTCCTGGTGCTTTGTCTCAGGTCCCTACACCCAACTGGCCCCACAGAACATACAAGGAATTTACTACCCACCTTTTGGTTTCCCTTCCAGGTGATCTTAATTGTCCTTTCAAGACCTCAGCTCTTGCACTGAATCTGTCCCCAACTATGGAATGTCTGGAAAAGTCCCACATTTGCCCATGCTGAGTACAATGAACTCAGGATCAGAAGTCTTTACACAACCACCAGCTTCCAGTCCCATGATTCATGAAGCTTTATCACCCCTGTATGAAGCCCAGTCTTGGTTGCAATCCATGTCACCATGCATGGGAATTCAGCACCTCCAGCAGGCACAGGTCCGTGGCCCTGGTGCACTCATCAGGGACACTGGAGGACCTCATCCATGGGCAACACCATGCTGCCACTGGTGCAGGTCCCGTGTCGGCAGACGCAAGCTGAGCCAGCCTTATCCAGGAGTCAGGGCATGGCCACAGCCCCATATAAACAGATAGGATGGACCGACCCAGACTTTAATCCCAGAAATGGGTCTTTATGATCACCTGGTGTTTTTAGCATCTGACTCAAGAATCTCACCAAACAGCATCTATAGTCTAGCCCAAACAGAAGCTACCTTGTAGAAGGGCAAAGAGATTTGGCAGCAGGACTGCAGGAGTGGAGGTACCTACACCGCCTCCGCATGCATATTTCTATAGGCTGCTCGCTTTGCCTCTCCTACCTCATGCACATCTGTGATTCAGTTCCCATCACAAACACCTTCTCCTAGTGAACATCTGACATTCGCCAGCAGTTTTATCCTACAGCTCTTCTGTGTGGTCAGGACACATATATACACATTATTATGTCAGTGTAAGAGGCTGGAAATGCAGGCACAGGGTCTGTGCTACCAGCATGCATGGCCTGGCTGCATCCTAATGCCATACTAGAAAGCCAGGGCACACCAGTGTCCTTGCTCAGGGTCCTTGCTCAGTGTCTTGATTTTCATGGGAAAGAAACAGGTAGACATGAAAGATACAGATGGGTGTGGATGTCAGAGGTAGGACTGTAAGCACACTGTAGACCTGGGGCCTGGACTAAGGTCCAGAGCTTTAAAGACTGATGTTCAGGCACCAAATGTGATTAATGTCACTATACATGAAAGTCCTGCTCATCTCCAAAAGTCTGGGCTGGTGTGGCCAGTCTGACAGCAGAAAGACAGGTCTCAAGAGGGCTGATGCTGGTTTTTTGGGAACATTTCACACTGCACAGACCACAACTGCCTTCTCTGCTCTTTGGCTGCAGCTACAGCAGAGGCTCTAGGAATAGCAGTAAGAACAAGACCATGCTGTACAAAACTCCTAGACATGACACAGTGATATCCAGGATCCCTTTTGACCAAACAATAAGATAACCCAGATTTCAGATGCTTGTGTACCATTTAACCATACACTTAACACCTCTGCAGCTTGTTCACACATTACATGCTCACAGTCTTGCTGCCAGCAACGGGGCCAACGTCTCTAGTGACAACTGTAAGGAGAGGAATGCTATTTTTAACCCGATTACTGTTGATAGCACACCACAGATGATATGGGAAACCTATGGTCTAGATTTCCTAAAGAAAGCTCAGTCATCAGCAGCTGTGCTCTCAACGGTGGGCAATGCCACCCTCACCGCTCTGAGAACCACCTTGGCAGTGGGAGCTGCCACCCTCCTGCACCCCCTGCTGCACTTTGTCTCCTGTCTCTGCCTCATCTCCTCCCCTTGCTGGAGCACCCCAGACCATCTCAACCCCAACCCTTCCTCCTCCACATGTGATTTGATGCACAGCAGCCTGTGTGGAGACAAGAAGCAGGCTATTATAACCTACAGCTAGATGCTTTGAGAAAGCTTAAAAACCCAACCAACCAAAAACAACAACAACAAAAACAGGCAGAAATTCTGGCTGGAAAGAGAGGACACAACTAGGAAAACCCAAATGGGTTGCAGCTGTGGCCAGCATGACGCTCCTCATGATGTGCCTGTTTCCCTCTGAACAGCAAACAACGGTGACAAATATGTGTGATGTTTCATGGTATTTTAGGTAGAGATACCAGACTCCTGAGTTTAATGCTGGGATGTGAAATTATCAGTTCACAGCCTCAAGCATAGAGACAATAACTGGTGTGGCAGACATTGTCAGTGCTGTGTATTTTTAGACTGCTGTAGGCGTTTGCAGTCATTTTTAAGTGCCTTGATGATTTTTCACGTGTTTCTTCCAGCAGGAATGAAGATGACTTCCTCAGCTGGGATATAATGACTGGTGTGCAAAAAAATGACCAAGTTACTGTGTTTTGCCCTCAGGTCAGGGCAGATTGTAGAGGGACAAGAGCAATTCTGAGGTCACAAAGCCATTCCTTCTGCTTGCTCTCTGAAGGGCTTTGCGATGTCGGCCAGAAACGTTTTTCATGGCTCTGCCCATTTTACCATGCTCTGAAGCAGGGATTTGCTCCTCAGGGGTTGCAGGAAGGTTTTGCTCACAGATGCGGCTTTTCTCTCTTGCGGTCCCTGAAGGCATGCTGTCCCTGGGACAACACCAGTTAACCCTGGGTGCTTTAATTTCATTATAAAAGAAAACCTGTGAACATTTCATTGTAGCTGGTAGCAGACTCACAGTTCCAATGAGATCAGTGCCGAGTGGTTCAGGAAATAATATTGTTTTTCCACAGGAGTCTGGCAGGGCTGAGCTGAGCCTTGCAGGGAGCTGGGATGGTGGAGCAGCGGGAGAGGTTGAGGGCAGCACTCAACTCCTTGCAACTCACCCACTGCAAGGATGCTTACATCCAACAGCTTTCTGGGGGCTGGGGACAGGTTTCTAAGACGACACTCAGACTATGGTTCATCTCTGATCAAACCAGGGTTTGTTGGGAGAGTGAGACAGTGAGACCAAGGGATGACTCTGTCATACACGAGCCTTTTCAGCAGCTTCCACCAAAAATCCTCATTTCCAAATTAAACAGTAAGTCCTTCAGTGTAATGATTACATGTTGACAGTTTTTAATATCTGTAAATATATGTGCATGTATGTGCATTCGCGTGTGCAAATGTGTGTGTGCAAACAGGTGTCTCAATGTACAATCACACCCACCATGAGAGTCAGACCTGCCTGAGGCCACATACACTTTTAAAAAGTGCTTTTTCCTCAAAGATTTAAGGGCTCTGAAAACTGGATGAAATTTCCCACACCCCCTCCTGCAGTGCTTGGATGCTTCTCATGGTGTGAATTTGGGCTTCTTTGACAAGAGGAGTCATGAGATGCAGAGGGGCAAAAAAACCCAAATGTGTTTAATAAGTCAACCAATGTTTAAAACAAACATGCATGACTGGGTGTGCAGGAAAATCACAGAACTCAGCTTTCTCTCCAAACTGTCCACATTCGGTTTTGTCTAGTGCATGGTGAGCCTTGAAATTTAGGAAAGTGGTGTGGGAAGACAGTAAAGGAAGATTTCAGATCTCTAAAGTGGTCTCTATAGAGCAGCTGGCACCACCAAGACAGAAACATGGATGTGCACAGGGCTACGTGCCTTTTCACTGCATTATAATTCAATGAGTCCAAAAGGCACAGTGGGATCATTAAAACTGAACCTACACCCCCCAGCCTGTTGGTCCATCTCACTCTTGGCTGTCCTCGGAAAGAAAGCTGATAGCAGTATGGTCCTCAAGGAGGTTTTACTGATATGAGGGAAATGTGCCCTGTGACATCTGGAAGGGGCTTGGACTATTGTCTTGAAAGTAGTATGCTGTCCCTGTTGGATCTGTCCCAGGATACGTTGCTGTTTTTCCATTCAAGAGTCATGATGATCATTCACACACATTTTTAATCAGTTTGCTGTGATTTAGCAACAGGAAACATAAAAGGCAGAGTCATGTAATTACGCTCCAGGAACAATCGGTCTGTTTGAGCTTAATGTCACAGTGTTCTGTGCACAAGGTGCTGGCAATATTTTTGGATGTCTATCCCCTTTTTTGGAATGGATCCCTGGAAGAGGAAGGTGAGGGCAGTGGGCAGCAGGCAGTGAACACTGGGGGTGGCCAGGACTAGGAGAGGATTTGTGGTGAAGGTGGAGCTGGGAAGGGGTGGGAAAGCCCCAGCCAGGGCAATGGAGGGGTCCCAGGTGGGCAGAGCAGGAGCCCTCAGACCAGCCAGCTCCACACATGCAGCTTCTTCCTCGCACCACACTGCTGGGGAAGGATCTTGTCCTTCCTCCCTCTGTCCCCTGCCCTAACCTGGGAGTCTGGACTGACTTAGAATCACAGAATCATTTTGGTTGGAAGAGACCGTCAAGACCATTGAGTCCAACTATTAACCCAACACTGGCACTAAACGATGTCCCTAAGCGCTACATCTACACATCTTTTAAACACCTCCAGGGGTGGTGACTCCAGCACTTCCCTGGGCAGCCTGTTCCCATGCCTGACAACCCTTTCTGTGAATAAATTTTTCCTAATATCCAGTCTAAACCTCCCCTGGCACAACTTGAGGCCATTTCCTCTTGTCCTATCACTTGCTACTTGGGAAAAGAGATCAACACCCTCCATGCTACAACCTCCTTTCAGGTAGCTGTAGAAAGGGATTATGTCTCTCCTCAGCCTTCTTGTCTGGCCAGGAGTGTGACCAGGGGGCTGTAACACATAGAGCAGTTCTAACATCAACACACTGATCAAATGGGGCCAAAGAAGCAAAACAAATGTTGGGAATTAACTGGAGAGAAAAAGAGTGGAGCAGAAAATGTAAGTACACCACTCCTGTGGTGTCAATGGTGTGTGGCCATTTGGACAGTGTGTGTGGGTCTGGTACCTCCATCTCCAGAAGAGGTAAGGATGCAGTGATGGGAACCAGGGAAGTGGGAAATGTGGGATGGGTCCTGCACAGCTCAGCCTGGAAAAGAGGTGGGTAGAGACAGAAAAGAAAAAAGGCCTGTAAAATCCTGAGGAGCAGGGACAAAGCTACTAGGCTCCACTACTACAAAATTAAGGAGGCATTGAAAGAATCTAGCTGTGTTGGCATGAACAGTATTCCCTGTTTTAAGTGCTCAGCATTTCCTAGTTTCCAGAAGTTTAGTTCTAATCACTATCCCTTTCCAAGTCTTCAGAGGTTTGAAGTATGTGACCCAAAACATAACATACCAGAAGCAACCTTAATTCCCCTATAACCAAGTTCCCCTGTGGGGTTTTGCATCAAGTGCCAACCAGCCATTTCCAAGTGACTAGAAGTCTTTTAGCACCTGGAAATCCATCAGAGAGGTCCTGCATGATTTTTAGATCACTGTGCTGTGAAAATCTTCCCAGGCCAAAGGATAAAGGTCTTCTTGGTCAGCCTGGGTGTGCAGCACTCCCAATTTCTCACCACCCCACTGCTAGACAAGCTTTTATTAGAGCCTGGTAGGAGCTTAGGTAAACCCATTTATTATTTTTATTACTGCCTCAGCAAAAGCATCCCCACTTTCAGCAATATCGGGAAAGTTTTATGGACTCATATGGAAGAGACAGACCCTGGCATCAGTAAATTTTCATTGTTTGGGTTATTATATGTCCTAAACAACCTCTTTGGTGTCAGTGTTTCTTGTGCTAGTAATTCTGTGCCCCTCACTCATCAGTTAATGTTCATAATGAAAACCTACCTGGTGAGTTTATCTCACAAGCAACTCCGCTGTGTTTGTCATCATGGCATCTGAATGTCCAGTACTGCAATTGCAATCGAAGTGAGATATCATTCATGGTATGATTTTTCTCTCATTCCCCAGAGCCAGACAGAAGAAAACAGCAGTGAGAGACAAAATAACTCTCTTGTTGCTTTTAAACATCATCCACATCCTCTGAGGAGCGGGAGAAATGGACCTCTCATTAAACTGTAAATTGCTGGTGCCATATCTAAAGGATTATGTTGGACTATTTACATTTTACTACATTAGATCAGCAGCATCCTTTTTTGTTTTTTTACCCTCAGTCTGACAAAAGAGCTGGATCCTGGCTGCTTTTATCAGGTAAATTCTTCAGGATGTGAGAAGCACACCCAACCAGTTGTGCCCACACATCTTTCTATGTGAAGGAAGAGCTGCAGAGGTGGGATCCCTTCCCTACCCCAAAATGCTTGCACAGAGCCAGGTTGGAAGCTGGTCACGTACCCTGACTAACAGTGGTAGATTCTGAGGTTGTTAAAGAGCTCATGGCTATTTCGCCTGAAGCAGGGGGAGAAGGTGAGTACTTACTTATTGTGTGCAAAGGTCCAAAATGCTACATCAGCAATAAAGCTGTTTCACTAGTACACTTGCAACAGAGCTGTCCCATAACACAGTTAAACATATAGTGGAACTGGGATCGGATCTGGCTATATTTTATGGGTTTTCTCAAATACCTGAGAACAGTAACTATAGGACGGACAAAGAAAGATTTTAGCAGGGTTTAGACATGGCCTTACAACAGCACTATTTTTCTCATTATTATTTTCATTCTGAAAATGGATTTTTAAAGGATTTCAGGAATGTTTAGTGTTTTCAACACATTCACCATCTGCCTGGGGAGGATGCCCTGAAGTCCTCTGGTAGGTGTCCTCCAGGTCTGGCCACGCCATCTGGAGATGATCCTTCCCAGAAGTGAAGTGTGTGATCACCTCTAAAAGCATTTCTTTGCTATGATGGTGAGTATTAAAGAAAACCTGCAGCGCTCATCATGGCAGTGTCACCTCATGCTCCTCCACATTGTGATGAGCAAACCTCAAGCCTTTCTGTGCTGCAGTTGGGCTCTGAAATATGGATGCAACTGGGTGATGTGGCAGACTGGGCTGAACTGCACTGTTTAAAGGCAAATCAGCAGATTTCAGCCAACTAGAAAATTAACTAATGCCTGGGAGTTCAAATGAAGGCTAGGGGGCTGCACACTCCTTCTGTGGGAGAAGCACAGCTGGGCTCCAGGACCACCAAGCTTTTGGGAAGCAGGTGTCTCTAATAGAAGAGGGAGGCCTCCTGGTGTGCTGGAAAGAGCGGAGATGACCGAGTCTGTATCACCGAATTGCCTCCGCAAAGAGTCTGCCTGGATGATGGGGCAGAGCGCACCCTCAGCAAGTTTGCAGATTACACCAGACCAGGAGGAGCGGCTGATAGACACGAGGGTCGTGCTGCCTTCCAGAGAGACCACAACAGGCTGGAGGAACTTCATGGAATTCAACAAGGAAAAGTACCAAGTCCTGCACTTGGGGAGGAACAACTCCAGGCACCAGTACATGCTAGGAGGTCACCCGTCTGGAAAGCAGGGTCCTGGTGGGCACCAGGTTGAACATGAGCCAGCAATGGGCCCTTGCAGAAAAGAAGGCGAATGGTATCCTGGGCCGCATTAGACAAAATATTCGCAGCGTCAAGGGAGGTGATCCTTCCCTTCTGCTCAGCGCTGCTGAGGCCACACCTGAGCGGTGTTTCCAGTGCTGGGTTCCCCAGTACAGGAGAGACGAGACATACTGGGGAGTCCAGTGAAAGGCTACAATGATGATTAAGGGACTGGAGCACTTCTCATATGAGGAAAGGCTGAAAAAGCTTGAACTGTTTAGGATAGAAAAGGCTCAGGTGGAATCTTATTAATGTATATAAACACCTGAAGAGCAAAGAGGACAGAGCTTTTCGGTGGTGCCCAATGATAGGACCAGAGGCAATGGACAGAAACTGAAAACAGAAGGTTCCCTTTTAACATCAGGAACCACTTTTTCATGGTGAGGGTGACCAAGCGCTAGCACAGATAGGCTGTGGAGTCTCCCTCCTTGGAGATATTCATAAGCCATCTGGACATGGTCCTGGGCAACCAGCTCTATGTATCCCAGCTTGAGCAGGTGGGTTTGGACCTGGTGACCTCCAGACGTCTCTTCCAACCTCAACCCTTCTGTGATTCCATGAATCTACTTTCTCCCACGGCATGTGCTACTACAGTTTTGCATTAAAATTCTCTTAGCAATGAAGTGACATAGAGAAAAGCTGGTAAATGAAGGATGATGTTCATGACCTCTTTCCAGTTCTCAGCTTCTGGAGGCAGGAACAAGCAGCACATTCCCGCACAGCGACAGGAGTAGCTCTAGGAAATAAGTGTTCCCAACTTTGTGCCATGTGATCCTCGGCACAGGACCAGCAATGGTGGGAACAGCATGTCTGACGTGGACAGAGAGACAGGACGTCCACATGGGCTTTTGTGGCTGAAACACATGCCCCAGTTCTCTGAGGCCATGGGAAATGCTGGTTCCTGGCTCGTCCTGTAGTCAAGCCAATCTTTTTGAGTAGGAAATCCACCTCCCAGCTCCCTGGCAATTGCTTTTGTGGTAAATACAGTTGGGGCTGAATAACACTAATAAGGATAGCTTTTCTGCAACTAATTATTTTCAAAGGGAACTGGGATTCAGCCAAACGCTAATGAAGTCAGAGGGAAATGGGAGCTGGGCCATGCATGAAGCAATGAAAAAGCTTCACTAGCAGCTTGAGAGCTGTGTCATTTTCTTCACAAAATCAGATGGATACATCTTTCTGCAGCCCTTTGCAGTCACTTTTCACACTCGAGCTCTCCATTCCTTCTGCAAACAGTATCACTTAAATCCTGTGCTGGTATTTTAAAAAAGAAACTAATGCAATGTGAAAGACTGGTGTACAGTGGAAAAGCCTGAGCCAGAGCTTGAAAATATTAATAAAGCGAATGAGAAATAGCTTGTTTAGTCTGAAATAACTTGCTTAGTGTGGAAAATAAGATGGGGAGAAAGGCAAAATGGAAAGAAACCAATGCAAGTATGCTCAAGGTTTGAAACAGTAAGCATATGTGGGATTTACTGCACATACCATATCAAGTTGACCTGCAGATGGGCCGTGGCCAAGGACATGGATGTGTCTGGCAGGCAGCTTATTCTTACTTTGGATATCCAGTTCTGGGGAAATGCTCAATGTCTTCCAATGCCATCCCAGGTTTCTAGGCAGAAGAAGAAACCACCACATATGGAAAAGACCCAGGCATATGTCAACTCCAATTACATGTCTACGAGTCCCGCTCTTCTGAACAAGGTACGCTAGTCCACTTCAACCTTAGCAGTGTGAAAAAAGGGGAGATGTACCTAAAGTCAGGGCATGATGAACCAGGCCAACATTGTCAGCTTTGCTCCAGTGTGTGCATAACATGGGACTGAAAAAATAAAGACAACACTGGGATCTGCTAAGACTGCACATCACCTGCCGATGATGGTGGAAGCCACCTTCAGAGGCAGCAAGGAGGCTCTTTTGTTTAGTAAAACAGGAGAGGTGGTGTAAGGCCTTGGTGACTTAGGCTTGGCTTCTCCAGATGCTGCCCTTGAGCTGCAATGTGTGCATACGGCCTCTGTTACGTTTCAACACACAAATCCCAAAGCATATTACACAGGGGACACCAGATAAACTTGTAGGGGAAGATGAGAAACAGAGAAGTAAAGTATTGTCACAAGTGGCAAATTTAACTGGCCTATGTGCATCCTCTTGCCAGGCCAATGGCTTAAGCTTGGAGTTGCTTTATTAAGTAAATGAAAAGATAATTTTCTTCCTGAGGCAACAGGGGACTCTACACAGAAAAGAAACCCTGGTCATCAAAGCAGCAAATTCTGTAAACAGGAACCTTGGGATCAATAGGAAAAAAAAAGTACTAATGTTCTCTCAGAATAACAGAGGATAAAATGGGACAGCAGGTGATGCAGGTGAAACAGCCCTCCAGGGAAATGCACCAGCACTTTGTAGTTATTGCTTTGGTGCTGCCCCGTGTGCAAGCCAGGGAGTCAAGAGCTGGGATTGCTCAGAGCATCAGGGCTTGCGCTGTGCCCCAGCACCTGTCTGAACAACTAACCAGAATAAAGAGAATAGATAATCTGCTGTGGTTTGCAATTTCTGTCTCTGCTTTTTTGGTTCTCGGGTGTTAAAAGTGGGATTTTTTTTTTCTGAAGCCATCATATGCCGTGCAAAAACACTGTGGCCATTCACCGCACCATGTGCATGTATACTGCAGAGTAAATTAAATGGGGAGAGTGTTAATACTGATATGGGCAGAGTCATTCTCCTTACACCTGCTGCCATTTCTAAATGTGTTTAAATTAATAAAGAAGTAAGCAGAAGAAGAGCATTGGAAGGCAGTGCTGTCATCAATGTGGATTGGTAAATGTGATGCACAGATAATACATGCACCTTCGCAGAACTTGTACTCTGCTTATTTTATTACTCTTTGGGTCTCTTACTACAGGATTTTAAAATGTGTCTCTTTTCTGACTTACTCATCCAAGACATTGAAAATTATGGAAGATCTGGCGAGTATGGAAAGGAAGAAGTTGTTGGGGAAACAGTCATATATGTCTGAATCAGAGACAAACAATTTGTCTGCTGGTGAGTTATGTTTTTGTTCATTTGTTTTTACAAAGCCGAGCCCTTTAATTGTTTTTTTTCTTTTCACAAAGAAGCCAAGCAATCGGGAGAACAAGGCAAGGTGGTGGTGAAGAGGCAATGCTGAAATATAAAATGTCCCAGTCCCTGCTGGGGTCAGACACTGCTCAGGTTGCTTCGCCTGCATCACATCTCAGCCTCATGCGAAATGCAATCAACTTGTGGATGTAGCTTAATGTTTTATTGCTGTAAAGCACCCTTATCTCAGGGCTTATGTTTAATAAACATGTGGGGAATTAAATAACAGCAACGACAGTGCTACCAAATCAGCAGTGTGCTTTTCCATAGAATTTGACACTTTTTCAAAGGAAGAAAATAGTGAGGCTGCTTTGGACTCAGCCTTGTTTCCACCTCCCTCCCCAGTGCTGACCCTCAGCAATGCCATAGAGGCCCTGCCCTGTCTGGGACAAGGTCCTGGGATGAAACTTGCTGAGAAAAGCTGCTTTTCTTGTTACTTTGAAGATGTCTCAACAGCAAGCCTGTTTTTCTTCTGCCTTATTTTTGTCCAACCTACTTACTATTTAAGCAAGAGGATCTTTTCCTACAGCCTGGTGTGTTCAGAAGGGCAAGGTCTCCATCAAATTCCCATTTCGTCCCTTCTGTTTAAGCATGTGGAGCTGTTGCCATTAATAACTGGTTAATGGCTTCTGCAGGGAAAGGGGCTTGATCTGTCACCTCTTTCTGTCAGCTCTTTCACTGCAGAGGTGCTGTGTGAAACCTGTGTTGGACTTGCAGGTTTTGGGGTGCTCCCAGCTCCAGCTGTAGGCTGCGGTGGGTGCTGGTCAGACCCCAGCACCCCTCCAAACAGCTGAGGCTTTCCACCCTCTGGGATCCCCCTGCAAAGCGCCCTGGTGGCCCGAAAATCCATGTGCCCCTTCCCTACAAAAGCAACTCCTCGCCTCCCAGTTTCTGCTTATCACAAGTGAGGGCAAACGGGTCCTGCCCCCTTTAAGACACCTGTGTCCCTTCCAAATGCTGCTTCTCCTTGTAGTTTCCCTTTCCCAGCTTACCCAATAGCACTATATAAGCCCATATTTTACGGTACAAGACATACTCTCCTGGCTGCACAGCTATCATCTGTCACAGCATTCATGAGTGAAAATCAGGCACCCTGTTTTCGGAACAGGTAGGAATCACCTGGCAGCCCTGACCCCGCCAGCAGGGCCAGGAGGGTGCTATAGCAAACCTTCACGGAGGAGGGAAATAAGTTGCAGCAGAGGCCGGCAGGGAGGCCCAGCAGGAGGTGATGCGCAGTACCCACTGCTGGGTTCCTCAGCCCACCCATCCTAGCGGTGGGTACCTGCACCAGCAGAGGTGGGCGAGTGTGGGCATCTTCCACCAGAACCTCCCTGTCAGCAACTCCTTGCAAGCTACAGGTATGAACTTTCTCATTGCAATATGGCCTTGGCCAGGGCAGCATTGGCCAAGTCACCATTACAGCCAAAATCTGCCTCCCCCATGGGTGCAAGGCAAGCAGCACCCTACCCAAAAACCTTGTCTACCCCCTTATCATCCCTAAGACAATGATACACCTAATGAGCTCCATGGCCTGTAAAGAGAACAACCGAGCAGCAGCCTCTGAGCAAGTTACTTGTGGCATGATTATATTGGCATATATTGGCAGGTGTACGTGTTTTTTTTAACCCTTCTGCCATAGCGAGAGGATAAAATTCCCAACACAAATGATAACTCTGCAGCAAGCATCTGACATAATTACAGTAATTATATTGTCTCTGCACTCTCTTATAAATCAGTGACAGTATATACTTAATGAGCTTTTTCCTGTTCAGCAGGTTGCTCCCAGCCACTCCAATTTGCAACTGCAATGCAGAGGTATAATATCTTAAAATAACATTAACCCTTGGAAGCAATGCTCCTTTCTGCGGGGACGCAGATGGGTCTCTCGGAGCCAGGCCTGACTCTGCACGCCCTTCCCTGTGCCATCAGAAAGCACGGACGGGCTTTGCCGCAAGCCCCCACACGGGCCCGATTTGCCCTGGTGAGAAAAATGTTGCCAGTGCTGCCTGTGTGAGCAGGTTGCGGTGGATGTGAGCACTGTCAGGATGTAACCTGCTTGTAAGCTGCGTGCAGGTTACAAGCGGCTCAGCCCGCAGTGGTTTATATTGTATAGTCTGATGCCATGTCATAGAATAGAATCATAGGATCACTTTGGTTGGAAAAGACCTTAAAGACCAACAAGTCTAACTGTTAACCTAACACTGTCAAGTCCACTTCTAAACCATGTCCCTAAGCACAGCATCTACACATCTTTTAAACACCTCCAGGGATGATGACTCCAGCACTTCCCTGGGCAGCCTGTTCCCATGCCTGACAACCCTTTCTGCGAATAATTTTTTCCTAATATCCAATCTAAAGCTCCCATGGTGCAACTTGAGGCCATTTCCTCTTGCCTTATCACTTGCTACTTGAGAGAAGAGACCAACACTCTCCATGCTACACCCTCCTTTCAGGTAGCTGTAGACAGCGATAAGGTCTCCCCTCAGCCTCCTTTTCTCCAGTTTCTGTAGGAAAGCCAAGGTTTTTCTTGTCTTTTCACAGCAGCCAAATATTTTTGCAGCTCCTGGGCTAGCAGGTGTCCAGGAAATAGTCCATGTGCTTTGCCTGTGCAGAGGCAGCTCTGGAGGCACAAGCAGGACACATGTGGCAATGCTGGTGCTCTCCGTGCACAGAGTGTGCAGCTGGACCAGGCTGCTCGGCACATCCTGGGCATCCCAGTCAGTGGGGAGGTGACACGGGTCACCCTGGGCACATGCCACATTTGAGCCATTTAAAATCCAGCACTCCTCCGCAGAGAAGGCTGTTACCTTGACACATCAGGGACAAAAGCAAAGCTCATCATGTCTGTCACTGGGAGCATGGCTGAAGCAATCCCCCGCCTGGCAGGAACGGCAGCGCACAGCCCTGCGCTAATGCACCTACACCTGCCTGTCACTGCCAACCCAGAAGTTCTCTGCACTCCCCAGCCGAGACCTTGAGCTGTGTCCCCTCCTTCAGACCCATAAACCCACCCACTGACATGCAGGGAGTTTAAGAGCCAGCTCTAGAAGCTGAAAATGAACACACACAAGAGGCCCAGAGCCAACTCCCTGGTGCCCGGTGCCCCACAGGGTGGAGCTGCCCCCCAGCCTTTCCCGACATGCCTGGCCAGAGGAGACCATGCCCTTCCACCTGCCACCCATGGGAACAGGGTGACACCTGCAGCCCTTGCCCTAATGCATGGGTAGGAGAAAGGTGGGAAAGGTGGACAGCTCAGGGGACACCAAGGCTCAGCCAAGTGTTCCCGAACAACAGAAACATCTAAAAAAACAATAGAAGTGGAGGGTTAAATACCAATTTTGAAGTGATTTGCTTTAAGCAAAACCACCAAAGTAGGGTGATCACACTGAACTTGTGTATCCCCAACAGCATCTTCGGCATTGCCTGGGAACTGCTCCTCTTCCTCTTCAGCAGCCGGAGTTACCTGGGGGCTGAAGACAAGCAGGGTTACAGAGATGTAAATAATAACACAGAGCTCCAGTGCATGGTGACAGCACCACTGTTGCTTTTCACAGCAGTGACATACCATCTGCCAACCACACAGATGCATCCTGCACCATGTCCATCTTAAAATGCGGTGACAGTAGAGGAAAACTGCTTTGGTAAACTTCTTTCAAACCTACTCTATTTATTTATTTTAAAGGAAGCAATTTGTATTTTGAGTAGATCACTAAGTGTGTGAAGGCCTCAAATATTCAGATTAATGCTTAGGTTTGGGGTTTTTTTATATCTATCATGAGACACGTGCAGCTGCAGTTCAGAGGAGCATTCAGCATGTGCCTTATCTTCATTGACTTCAGAAGGATTTACACTTGTGCTTTGGTGCTCTCCTAGACAGAAACATGCTCCTGGAGCCTTATGGTGGGTCCACATGGTGACTTCTCCCACGATAAGAGTCTACTTAAAACAAAAACTAATCAAACAAGCAGTCTTGCGCCCTCAGATGCCTGGGGAGTTTAAACTCACATTGTAAAGTGCAGGTTTGTCCTAAGGGTGCAGACACCATGCTTCACCATCCCAAAAAGCTGCTTTTCTTCTTGAATCTCAACTTGTCAAATGAAAAATAAACAAACTAACAATAATTTCAGCAGATAGTATACGTGGATCTCAGGAATTACTTAAGCGTCAGATAATACAAATGAGGTAGCAATTCAGAGCTCAATACGAATAAACACTTGCCTGAAATCTGTTCCCTGGCTATATAATGTCAAGTCAGCCCAAAATTTTAGGCACAATATTACTTGATTTAAACTGCCTCCTTTGCATTTTTTCCCTCTCACTGCTAACCAGCATTGAATGTATTGGGTTTTCAGATGCTTTGCAGGGTAAGGGGATTCTCTGGCTGGGGCTGGACCTGCAGTGACAGGTCGTGGTCCCCTACAAGGCAGGGTGCTGGTGGCCAGGTGGCACGGCCCCCTGACCCAAACCTGGCACTGGTGCCCCTGGACCACAGCACTGACCAGCACAGATCTCCCAGGGGAGTCACCTCCACCTGGGGCAGCTGAATGCCCAAGCAGGGAACCAAACACACACCTCCTTCTGCGGCACCAGGGGAAACTTCAGAAATCCCTTTCTGCATGAAGTTAAACAAACCCTGAAAATCAGATCGTTGCATGGGGAGCCTGTGGGTGGGCTGCGCTCGCCTGCAAAGCCTGGGCGCTTCTAACTCCAGACAAGGAGAGAAATTTTAACCTGCCGCCTCCCACGTTTGTACCTGTCTGAGACTTACGTGTGAGCAGGATGCTTTGCCCTTTGTCACTACTTCTTTTGTTGTGACTCTCAAATGATTTCCCACTGAAAACCAACACACTTGCTGTTGGCATCTTAGCAGAGGAGATTAAATCCAGCATTTCAGTGTTATCTGATTTTCCCACTGTATAATTTTCACTGTATAATTTCACCACCTACTCCTTTGTTTTCTTCACACAGAAGTGCATTTGGAGAAAATACAATCCTTGGAAGAATATTTAGTTAGAGAAAGGCTGTAATCAGCTTGAATAGAAATCAGATAGTTCACTTGCTTGAAAAAGGGGAAGGGAGGAAGAAATCAAACAAATAGAAATATTTCTTTCCTGTGAACTCAGGGCACCAAACATTTTTATGGCAAAACTATAGCATGAGAAAGAAAATAGTTGAAAAACTTCACAGGAAACACTGCTGCTGAGCTGTTACACTAAAAATAACATGAAAACCAAAGTAAAAGATATGATTCATTAGATGTCATCTGTGTTCACTAAAAAAAAAAAAAATTACAGGAAAAGACTCACGAGCTTTTCCCAGAGCAGAATAACCAGACACCCCATGTGTATGGGAACGTAGCGGAAGATTTGGCGAGGAGGTTAGTTAAATGTAAATACGCTCAAAGTGACTTGCACCTGTCTGTAGAAAAAGCACATACATCACACTAATTGTTTTACTGACCTTGTGTGCTTGATGAGTAGAACCTCTGTGTTAGATGACATAGGCCTGTGAGAAACTCTGGGCACCTTATCACTATGTCTGAGATTCCTGCTTTGTTGTGAGAAAGAGCGGGAGGCTGCACCTGCCTGAAGCCTTGAAATACAGGTGAGCTCAGCAGGCCCAGTGATCTTCCAGCAGGGCTGAACTCACCAGCGCCTGCGTCCCCGCTTGTGTCACCTCTGCCTGGGAGCTTAGGTGCGACTTCGGAGATCCCCCAGTAGAGAGGTAACTAAAATAAAACTTGCTCTTTGCAATGCATTCGTGGCCTCTGGCTCTTCTTGCGATGTGCCTGCGTATGTGTACACCCCATGTAAATGATTAGATATATCAACATTTAAGGTCAGATTTGCAGTAACTGAGTCATGCTGGGAGAACGTGCAGAATGTAGACACCTAAAACCAAAACTGGGATTTGAAAAGCCCCTCTACGCTGTCTAATCCATCCAAACACACAGTCTTGGGACACTGAAGTGGGGTGCACTGGTGAGCTGCTGGGGCCTCAAGCTTGGGGACCACCCCAAGAGCCCGTCCTCTGGGGTACCAGTGAAGGGAAGGAAAGCTTGTAATTACATTATGCAGAAATGCAGATGCTGTCCTGCATCTTGTACGCCCCTCCAGTCAGTCAGCTCAGGTTTAATAAGAGCGCATGATCACAAGTGTCAGGACTAGCACTTGTATTTCTTTTTCTTGACTATGTGTAGGTTTTCTAACTGCCTTGTAGGCATCTATGCAAGTCTCACAGCAGCATACAGTCTAAGACACAATGCAAATATAGTTAGGAAACCTTAACATGTTTTCCAGTTCATTTCAAGGTATTAAATAAAGCCAAAGCTGATGTTTCTCCCAGTGCTTTGGCATATTTTGAGAGCAGAATAGTGTGATCAGTCCTCTACTCTGATAATTCTGCAGTTCATGTTACGTTCGCAGAAATAAGAGAAAGGTCAGCTGGAGAAGAGGTCAGGAGATCGCCCAGGGCAGCCACCTGCCCCAAGGCAGGATTCACCTCTGGCTAATGCATTCTCATCAGATAGATGCCTGATCGCCTTGCACGTCTGAAGAGCCCCCCCTTGGCGCCCTCTTCCAGTGCTCCATAATCTTTCCTGTTACACGGTTCCTCCCTAGTGACTAATCTAAATCTACTTTGATTCAATAAGCCTATTATTTCTTGTTCTAGCCGCCACAAACATAAAAGACACTGAAAAGATGAAAGGAATAAATTGTTCTCTTTGTGTTTGGAGACTTGGATTTCCTTTGAGTATTCTGTAGGCAAACCTACTCAAACTCCTTCATTGTTCTTATATTTTTCATGTACTTACATTCTCATGTTTTCTAGACCTGTTAAATCTCATTGCTCTTTGCTGAACTGTCTCTGGTTTTTCCTAACAAGTATGACATATAAAACTAGACCTGATGCCTCTCCAGAGCTGAACAGAAAGAGGTGTTTTATGTCATATGGATGATACAGTCTTTAAACATCTCAATGTTTCTGTTCACTTGCAGCATCACTATGCTGGTAGAATGGGCCACAAAATGAATGCCAGCCAACCACCTGACCTTTTTGTGCCAAACTGACCTTTAATTCCTCTTTTCCCAGTTTGTAAACTTTGTCAGTTCTATCCAATTTCTCAAGGTAATTTTGAATCCTAATTCCATCCTTCAACAGGCTTTCAACTTCACTGGCCTCAACGCGCAACAAAAAACTGCCTCTTTTTTTCCCCTGCTATATATCCTACCTGAAATAGATCACAAAGCAGTCACAAAATCTTTCTTGTGCATACGTATTCTGAAATCCAACAATCACTGCTTGTGCTCTTTTTTTTTCTGCTATACCCCTCAAAAAAAAAAGAAAAAACAAGACACAAAGTTATTTGTTTGTTTGTTTGGGTTTTTTCCTTAAAAAAACCCACGACATTTTTACTGTAAGCACTGGTAAGAAATCATAAAACAGTGAAACAGTAGACCACTGCAGGGACACGTGTAGGAACATACAGCATGTTCAAAAAGTGTGTGCGCTGTGAAAGTAATCTCTACACATATGAAGAGATTTTAGAGTTTTATAACTGATTTGTAATTATATTAAAGACAGTGCTGTTGGTGTTTGCTAAGGAATGATCAAATATAACATTAAGAAGAGGAGAGAATAGGAAGACCCGCTCAATGCTTTAAACACAGCTCTTTTCCTCTCTGACTTGTTTTCAATTTTTATGTAGGAGAGCAGGATTTGAACCTGTGTTGGAAAGAGTTTTGTATTTAAGTCAGTGAAATTAAGTGGTTATTTCACACTGCTCAGCACAGTAATTCCTGTTCTTTCACATTTTAGATTAGACTATAAAGCTGTGGTCTACTTGTTTCAGAGTCCCACCACTGAGCAGTGCAGCATCCCAGGACTGGATTCAGTGCACCAAAGCTGTTGATTCCTACTGTCCTGACTAAATAGTGTTACAGGATGAATTTGACATTCACAGTGATAAAGTTACTGCAAGCTTTGGTAAAGATGTTAAAGTGAGAAAAGTGTTGTTCAGCACCTTAATTTCTCCTTAAACTAGAGCAAAGAGGGAAATTAAAACCAATTCAAAACATGAATACAAATTTATATTAAAATTCATATTATTACAAACCTTAGTTCGAGTCCTTCTGTCATCAGAAAAGATTATTTATACCACAGCAAACAGAACCTCCAGATTTTAAGGCCATTTTTCCACCTTTACCATTTAAACTTTTGGCTCCATTTTAAGCAACCAGCAAGATGGGGTTATTTATGCAATGGTGTCACAGCAGTGCTAGTCCTGCTCTCAGTCACACCACGGTAAACACCACCCTTGCTCACACGGGCATAAATTCCTCACTCTGTCAGAGCAAAAAAACAAGACAACTGCCCAGTTGTCAGGAGCTTCACAGGTCCTGCAAGGTATCCACAGGAAAATTACATGTACCGGGAATTGCTCTGCCTTTGTGGACTTCAATAGGAATGGAAACGTTCCTGGTGGCTTAAAGGAGTTAGTTCCAAACAGGAATATCTGTAAACGGAATAATAACTCATAGAAGACATCTTGTGTAAAGAAAAGGGAAAAAAGAGCTCGTATGGGGCAAAGGAGAAAATCTAGGACAGCAGTGAGGATGACAACAAGTTTAGCAATGGAAATGTGCATCAAGAGGATGCGATACCTGAAAGCAATTGAAAGTCTTTGAAAGAGACCTTTCAGAGACTTATAGTCAGTGAAACACTGAAGCATTTTTGGTCCAAGAAGACAAGATGCATATGAATCCTAAATAGAAAGTGCTCTCATAGTGATGTGACAAATTAGGATTCTTATGTACAAATACAACTGCCAACCACAGAGGTCCTTGTGCTGTAGCTATTTTCACTTGGACATGTAAGTCAATATTTGGCAGCTCTGAAAATACTTTTGTTTCACATGCTCTTGAAAGAATAAAGTTAGAAAGAGGGAAAAGTAGGAAATCTGGTGCCCAGCAAACAGTCCAGAAGAGAGAAACTCTTTTAGACTCTGAAAATTACATTTTTACATTATTTCACTAATGGCTGTGTGCAAAGGAGCAAGTTCATTATAGAGCCACAAATTCTTTCTGTCACTAGAAATCACCGGTGACCTGAAAAAAATCCACAATCCATACAACCCAGTATTGAGCTGAGTTGCAATTGTTTCGGGAGCTGAAGCATTGACTTCACGTACAGCCTTGAAGCACTTGATGACATAAGTCAGTGCCTCCCATCACTGGTGAGGAGGAATGTTTCCTCCTGTCCTAAGAACAGAGTGCTTCAGATGTACTGTTCTTCATCTCCTCCATTCATGAGCAATGACCACTTGTCCCCTTCCTCCTCGACAAAACCATTACGTCTTGGCAGCTTGTCTGAACTCAAGGAAGAGAGAGACACTTGGCTAATCTGATCCCAAGGAGCTGGTCTGGATGAATCCCTCCTCCTGTCATCCATTCCAATGTGAACGCTGATTTGGGAAGGACTAAGTGGCTTCATGTGGCCTTGAGCTTGTGCTTCATAACTTTCCATGTCTGGCTTCTTATAACTAAGAAGAAAAAGAGAAAAATCAATGTGTAGAATCGACTTCAGCATTAGAACAGATCAGAAACTTACGATAACCTAAATGTTACCTGCATTTCAGATGCAATGTTAATGGCTAAGAGTACTGGTCACACAGTGTTAAGACATTTCAGTAGCAAAAGAGAGGGACCCTTCAAATGAGGTTCTTTAAGAAAAATATTGAGTTTGCTGAATTACAAAAAGGTTTGTAGCAGACAATTCCAGGGGAATGGATTTGATGACCCAAAACCCACTTTCTGATTCAATATATTCTAGGTCAAAAAAAAAGCTCAGCAATGGCAAGTATGAACGGTCTTCTTCACATATATGTATTATTGTGTTCTCTGGAATCTGAAGTTCTGTTCAGCTGATGTGAAGCTTCGAGGAAGATGATTGTCCTACAGAATATACTGTCATACAGCTTCCATATGTCTGAAGCCAAATATGTTTGGGGGGTTCTCAACCTCTAAGCACAATTGTGGGTAATACTTAATGGAATCAGCACGACATCAAAATAATTGGAGAATAAAGGAATTCCTTTATAGAAATTTATCATCCCTTGGATAACTACAAACAGAAAGTTTTTAGGATTAAAATAATGTAGTAGTAGGACTGATTCTGCAAACAGACATGAGCACTTATGTCATTTTTATTATAGATTGTGGTCTCACTGAGCATTTGCAGGATCAGAATCATGTTGCAGCAACAGATTTCCTATATTAGTTTATACAATACTGTACTATACTATACAGAAGACCCTAGCTATAACAGAAATATTTGAAGGTTTGGACTTATTTCAGACGCTGTAAAAAGTCTAAGTTTTGTAAGATGTTTTATCCAAATGCTGTTTAAAACAGGTCCACTGTAACTGCACCCAAAAAGGGCACCTAAAAAATAAAATAATTTGAAGAAACTTGTTAGAGTTCAGAAATTGACTCACTTCAAAAAAAAAATAGAGCAAGATACTTTATCTGCAGCAAGGTGCAAAAGAATAAATACACTGCTTCTCTGTTCCTCTGCAGCTAAATTAAATAGACAAAAAATTAAAACAGGTACAAATCTTTTAAAAAACATCTACTGCTGCATTATGGAGAACTGTCTTTTGAATTATTTGTTCACTTGATATTCACAGCAAAACCAGTGCTGATCATTACCTCACTTGGTATTGAACTAGATCTCCAACACAGGTGCTCAGGTGGTATCCGGTCACACTTTTAGCTGCTAGTTAAAGAATGCTCAGTCTAGTCTTTGTCCAGGTGTGTTCATAATAGTGACATCTGTCTCTTTTGGAGCCAAGGATTAGACAGAACAACCCCAAGCTGAAGGACTGTCAGCTATTTTTAGGTATGCAAAGCCCAAATTAACGTCTCAGTTGCGTCCCAGCAGCACTGCTGCCTACGGTCCCCCAATTGCTCAGTGTAAGACAACTTGCCATTTCAGCTGCAGGGAAGACAGCACAACAGACACAGAAGAAGCTGCCATTGCAGCTGATCCCATCCAAGGCTGAAGCACGAGGCCAACGGGCATGAACACACCTAGAAAAAAACATACGGACATCAGCCAGAGCCGCCTGTGCCAGCACAGACATTTCTGTTCCTGTGTGTCGTAGAACAGATCAGAAGTTCTACAGTGTGACTTGTTGAGACCTCCATAAACACAACTAGATCAATATATATTTATTCACTTATTTTTAAATATGTCCCTTCCCTTGCAAAGGATGACCTTTGTACCAATTCGGCTACAAGACTGCAGCCACAAGCTGAGACTATTTGTCCTTTCCAGTTATTCTGCACATGTGAAACAAAGCGAAAGCAAGAAAAGAAAAGGCAATGGTCCAGGCAAAGGAGGGAGAAGTTACTCATAAAGAGGAATGCCTGAAGTAAGTTTTAAGGAGGAATTTGGAGCATGAGAAGATGTCTGACAGAAGAAGAGAGAATGCAAGTAGTAGGAGAGAAAATGTGTGATTCAGGGTGAGTAAAAGAGGGAGCACTCAGAAGTGGGATGGTAACTCTGGTTAGAGCTGAGTTTGAATGTACAGAAACAATCCCCAAGTACTGCTTTGTGAATTAAGAGCATGGTTTCCATTCCATCATAAAATAATTCATTCCTAAGAGTTTAAAGTCTGGGGAACAAAGATTTTTTCTATAACATGAAAAAAAAAAAAGTCTTCCTTCTGCCAAGTTTTAAATACTCCAGGAACACATTTTTGGTTCCTTGAGCAGGAAATCCTGTGAAAGTCACCACAGAGCTCAACAGAGCTTTTGTTTTTGACACGATGAGCTCTGACAGTCACATACCTGCTGCGATGGGTATGCCAAGCAAATTATAAATTAAGGCAAGAATCAGATTTATTCGTATTCTTCGAACTGTTCTCTTTGACAAGTGAATACTGGCAACTACATCCAGCAAGTCATTCTGCAAGACAGAAGAGCATTGAAAGTTTTCTGCATAGAGTCTTCAGAATACCAAACCAAAAAGGGGAGCATCAGTGATAAAAGAGAACAGGTCAGAACTTTAGTGCTCACTCGGATAAGAACAACATCTGCTGCTTCAATGGCAACATCGGTGCCCGTTCCAATTGCAATTCCAACATCGGCCCTGGCTAGTGCAGGGGAATCATTGACACCATCACCAACCATCGCAACCTTCCTCCTCCCGTTTTGGAGCTCCTGGACCTTTGCAACCTTGTGAGAAGGAAGAACCTCGGCAAAGACTTTTTTGATTCCAACCTGTGTACAAAGAGAGAAATACACCCTGGTTGGTGACATGCTTCATGCTCAAAGGAAGAGTCATTTGCTGTTCTGGGTGAAGGGGAAACAAAGAAAGATCAACCAAACTGATTCCAGTGGAGGCAACACTTGCAAGCTACACAGAAAGCTGAAGAGCAACATGTCTTTGGTGTAAGAAAGGCACTGATTACAGAGTCCCCCATCTTTACTGCAGAGATGCTAGCAAGCCATGCTCTGCTCTAAGCCTCATGCCCCACAGGGCTTCTGAAGCTCTACTGCCCTGGCAGTAAAGTTTGATGGTTAAAAGAGACTGTTTTCAGCTAATCATGCTGCTTGATGCACCAAAAAATGTTTCAGTGAAATGCCATGTAGGAACCATGTACAATCAGATAGTTACAGGGAAACACAGAAATGATAAGTACGTGCAAGTCTCAGGGAGACTATGAAAATAAAGCAGATGGCTAAATGCTTCTACCCATCCACGTTTCAATGGATATGGAGTTGCTACCAATGGCTTTAGTGCCGTAGTTGAAAAACAGGTGGGGGTACTAAAGAGGGCTGGGATAATGCTCCTGGTTTGGCTGCCTCACCTGGCAGAGATCAGCTTTTCACCACACAAGGTAGAAGCTCTCTTTTAACATTTCAAAAAGTAACTTTTAAAAATGTTTTGAGGACCGGCTTACCATTTTTCCATTGGAAAGTAAGTGCCAAAAATGAAATTAAAATGTAGGGTGGGACAGACTGAGCTCATTTGAAAACTTCACCTGAGTGCCTGGAGCCATAAGCTGAAACTTATTTCTGGAAGACAACTTCTCTTAATAAAGAAAGGAGCGGTGGAAAAGCGCTTGACCACAATTGAACGCAAAAGACAAAGTGTGAATCAAAACAGGAGACGGATTAAAGCATCACACTGAGAAACAAAACAGACCTCACAACATGGGAGAATGTGCACACCAGGTGCTGTCTGCATTAGCTGTGTGGTGGGATATCTGAGGAAAGCAAGGTGGCAGATTGGAAGTAGATCAATGCAAAGGCAAAGAGGGAAGTGGAAAATGGAGAGGGTGGAAATGTAGCAAGGTAGAGTGAGAATCTGGCTTTGCCTTTGGAGCAACATTTATAGTTTGAGATCAAGGAAATCTCCTATAGACCAAACCTCTTTTAGACTACTATGCTTCTTAACAATAATTCTTCTTGTAATTACTATGTTACCCTTAAAGATAATGACAAATTCCCACTTCCCTTATTGGGAACAGGACTGGACCTTAAAGGAACTTTTCTTCATCACTTACCAAACATGACCGCCCTTCAGTGAAGGGAAGCAGGAGGCTTTGGTTCAGCAACCGACTAATTACTGCAAGAAACTCTGTGCTCTGAAAAAGTGCTCACTTTGTGTCTTCAGTGGGATCTTAATGCAGCCACTGGCCTTTACTGTGCCATAGGACCAGACCTGATTTTCTGTCCAGTTCCAGAAATGTTAATCTTCATTTAAGGTATCCAACGAAACACTGAGTTCCTGCTCCAAATCCACTGGGATAAGCAGAGTTTTAGAACCCCATTGTATACTTTTTTGAGATGCAAAGAAGCAGATACCTGAGTGGCAATGGCTTTTGCAGTTTTTCTGTTGTCCCCCGTTATCAGCACCACATCTATTCCCATGTCTTTCAGCGTGTGCACAGCAAGGGCTGCCTCCTGCTTGACAGTGTCAGCTATTGCGATCATTGCACACAACACACCTGCTCAAAGAAACGTCCTCTGTTAGAGAGAGCTGTGGGATGCAAAGTGGCAGCAAGAGAACAGAACTTCCTCTCCATCGCACCGTGGCATCTTGTGAAATGACACATTCTGAGCAATATTGACACTCACAAGCCTGAACAACTGTCTAGAATTTTCTAAGTTATCATTTCTTTCTTACACACACACACACATTTTTCTCATTTATCTGTTTCAGACCAAGCAACCAACACCTTTGATATTTAGGGACCAGGAGGAAGGGGAGAAGAGAAGAGTAGCTTTTAAATATACCTGACTTCTAGATTTTATGATATGGACAAATACAACAGTGGGCCAGAGAAAGTTTTGGTATTTGTGCTCAGGTCAGATGTTGAAGCCGATCCTCTAGGAGGAAGTATATAGAGTATCCGGTTTTATGTCTCCTAATCTTTCAGGGTTGGATCTCTATTAGTTATTTTCATATAAAAGTGTTGCACCCGCCTTCCAGCACATTGACACAAAGGTGCATCCACATTTCCATCACATGACTTACAAAAATCTCACGTTGGTTTATCACTGAGTGTTACCTCTTGAAAGTAAGGACCTTAAGTAGGTTTTACACCCCTGCATCTCTATTTGCTACCCCTAGCAGTGACAGGAATGCCAGCTGTACATCAGGGCCCTTATTTCCATGTTAAGAGCACTTGATTTTGCTGGACTGCTGATGGAGCCCAGGATGAGACATGCAAATGCTTCTGAAAATTGCTCTGTAGGAGCACCAAGAATATTTATTCAGTAATTGAACCAGAGGTTCCATTTCAAGATCAGAGTTGCACTGGCAATCTATCACCGTTACAGCAGTTTCTCATATTAAAGTATTGTCTGGGATCTCTTCCTGTGTAGCACAGAACAGATCCCCTCTGGCAAAACTCATTTAGTCTAATCTATTATATAACAGCTGAATGATCTAATGACTCATCATGTTTATTCATGAAATGTTTTGAAATCAGTGATGCCAATAGGTTGACCTGTGGCCCTTAGGTGATGTCAGGTCAAGATGGGACATGGACTGCACTGGCACTGCTTTTCTGAACAACAGTCCTAGACAGCAGGAGCTTCAGACATTAATACTTAAATTAAAAACTACACAAAAAAATCTCATAGACACTGTTCTGAGGTGAAAGTCTTTTAAGAACACCTTGATACTTTGCAGTTCACAAGCAGTTCTGCATTAAAAAATTAGTAGTATATCAACACTAAGCCATTGATCAACTGCTCCAGAGTCTGTTTTTATCCTTTCCATGGTAGGTTCAATTTATATTTATTAAGTCACTCCAAAGAACAGCAGTTACCATCTATAGCCACTAATATGGCAGTCTGTCCTTTTGTTTCATGGTCTGTCATCGCATCATTTACATCATTGGCAATATGCAAGCCATTGCGTCGCATCCACTCACGATTTCCAATCAACACAGAGTATGTGTGAGAAGCTGATGGACCTTTGTGCACAGACAAAAAAGAAAAATGAGCAACTCAAAAATCACAAACGCAAGCCAGAGATGTTTGAAGACGGCAATGTCAGGCTGCATTTGCTATAGAAAGATATTCTGAAAAGGTTTTCCTATTTTTTTTCCTGTGTGTTCCAGACTGGCAGTGGTCACAAGACACAAACAGATTTAGTCTTGTTGAAGTGCTGCTATCATGGCCAAACACAAACGCACAGGCACTACCTGAAGACAGCCGCATAAAACTTTCCTCCTTCCAGACTCAATCTGTGCCTGTTTATACACAGAACTGTATCATGAACCTAATGGAAGTATTTGCCTGTATTTGCCTTTTCCAGTTGGCATCGTTTTTCTGGATAAGTGCAGTATGCACATTTCATAAATGCCATGCTGCTTTGTTCGCACAACTAATGACTTCTTTCAAATATAAAGGCTACTTCTGGCAAGAAAAAAGTAGTTTTGTTCTAACAAACAATGAAACAGTATGTGGAGCATCTCATTATGAATTCAGTCCAACTTCAAAAGAGCCATATGAAGCAGGTGAGAAAATACTACATTAACACCATTCACAAATGGCACAGTTCTGATGATTAAATTTCTTATTTCATTTAATTCTTTTAACAGCTTTCTCAAAAAGGTCAGGAGAGCCACAGTCTTCTGAAGAGAACTGATGAGCTTCTTAAGGAAGGCTTTAAATACTTTTTCTTTCTCTCCTACACTACAAAAAAGCAAACTGGCTTCCACAGGCCCTGAAACAAAGACAAATGTATTGGTCTAATAAAAAACATCAGGCACTGCAATTTGCTTTGCAGATATAATACGCTTTATTGTGCATCTGCTGAATAGATATTTTTTTAAAAGTGCCTTGAGAGATAAATAAACAGAAAACAAAAGATCCAAATTAATATGAAACTAACGGATAGGATATAAAAGAGTAGCAGTAAGATAACATATGCTAAAAGCAACTGTTCTAAAAGGGGAGATAATACTAATTGGCAAACTTTGCTCTCTGCTGGACCATTCTTCTATCCAAAAGGGACATTGCTGGGTATGCCTTATTGCTTATGTATTGCTTGAACCCATTACTGTAGTATATAAATTCTTATTTAGGTTTCTGAATTTCAGAGAGACCAAGAGAGAAGAGAGAGCTTCAATATTTGTAAAGACGCACTTTGTCCCACATGTTCTTTGCCTCCTCCTGACATAAATCCACCTTCCTGTTGTTCCTGTTCTGACAGGATTGTTTTACAGTGGTCAGCACTGTTGATTCATCAGCCCGCACACTGCAACAGGCCATCACTTCGGGGGCAGACATACCATTTGATTCAGAGAGTGTGATCAGTGCATTGTCCCCCAGAGGGACACTGCTGCCCCCGTTCCTGTTCGCGTCCAGATTATCGACACCCTCCTTGGCCGTGCCCAGGGCGGCCTCAACACCTCCGACTTTGCAGCTGATGCCACAGCCCGGGACCGCTTGGAAGTCAGTGCAGAATCCCAGGCTCTGCGTGCCAAGCTCCTGCGGATGTAACCAGAGTAACTCATCATCAGTCTGTGCTGCTCGGGTGGGCTACAAATATTAGGTAACTCCTGTCAAAAAGAGGCCTCATTCCTCCTCTTGACAATGATGGATGGAAAAGCAGCATGGAGTATTGGTAACACAGAACTAAAAATAAGGATGTTCTGGATGTGCTGTGGTTTGGACTTCTAGAAAGGGGCAGCCATACAGATCACATCCAGGTCTCAGTCCTAGCAGCAGCAAACCATAAAGAACAATTTTTCCTGGCAGTTCAAGGACAAAGCGGCTACACTGGTGGTTCATGAACTCAGCCAAGACTAGGAACTAAAGAGAAATACTATAACAATAAGCCATACAAGTTCTGAAAAGATGCAACTTCTAATTAACCTCACAGACAAGTATCTGGGGGGGGTTGGGCCTTTTATATTTATGTAAAAGTACAGTGAAAAACTGTATCTAATTCCTGGAATGGTCTGGCTGGATGATAAGGAAACTGAGTCTTTCTCCTGAGATAGAGAAGCCAGTGAGTACCTGCAAGATGAGAAAAGAGATTACCTGGACCCTGTCTCTGAGTTACAAAAAGAATGGAGAAAATATGCACTTATAAATGAGTTATTCTGGGTTGTCTCTGGAATTTGGAATTACATGTACCTTTCAGAGACCTTCTTACAACACAGGGATGATAAAACAGGTGGCAAGAATATTTGCAAACAGTATAGCATTGCAATTCGTATAAGCCACAATCCAGTAACAATTGGTGCATGGGATGATTACAGAAGTGTCAGGAAACTAAGATAAATTTGAAAACAGAAAATGTAAAATATAAGAGAGGTAACTGAATCATTACCCATACTCTCATTTTCCTTCTAAATTTATACGTTAGCTTCCAAATTTTACCACTGAAAGATCTATCACTAATACGTTTGATATATTCTTGCCAATTATTTTTTCTGTAAATGAATTAATTACTTGTCTTAGCAGAAAGAAATTATTTATTCAAACCAGGCTTCCTATTTTGGTTGCTATTTGTCCTTCCATTCATCCTGAAATGTGTGAGGAACACATGCAATATATATTAATAAATGACCTTTGAGGACTGGCAAAATTTTCAAGAACTTGAGTAATCAATTAATTTATTTGTGAAATTCACAAATATCACAGTTTAATATTCAGGTTTTAAAGCTTTTTGTCTAACCAATTCAGATAAGCAAATGACTAATAGAAGTGACTACAGTCAGGTAACATACGAAATGTCACCACGCACAGTTGCTTCACAATGCTATTTTAAACGTAAGTATTCCTCCTGCATATATTCCACAATCCTTATTTTCCCACTAGTTCAGGAAAAACTTTTTAAGGTCTTGCTCAAGAACTCCACAGCATTACCAGAAAAGCAAAGCTTGCAACATGCCTTCTGGTATTGTCCAGATCATAAAATCTGCCAACTTTCCAGCCTGTCACTTTTCAGATAGGCCTGTCCCTCTGCAACTTGTTTATTTTATACAACACTGCTGCATTTGCACAGATCCCTTCAGGCCTCAGACGAAATAGGAAGGCTCAGTACCTCTTTGCAATATTTAGTGACTGCCACTCCTAAAGGATGCTCGCTGCTGGCTTCTGCAGTGCCAACTACTGCCAGTACCTTCTTCAGAGACAGCACTGCTGTGTCTCCCAGCAAAAGCACCCTCATGACTTTAGGAACTCCGCAGGTGATGGTCCCAGTTTTATCAAACATCACAGTCTTGATCTGCAAGAAATAAACCAGAGTTACTGCCTAAGCCCTGAGAGCATAGGGATGCTCATATGCTTATAAATACAGGCAAGACCTTAATAATCAGTTGACTATAACCACACCAAAACAGAATAAACCTGCAAAAGTAGGGATTCTTCTGTGTACCTTGAACTACCCGTACAGTAGGTCTCCTTACACTTTCTTATTCATTCCCCATACATCTTAATCACTGTTACCACAAGGTATGTGATGCAAGGAGGCTTTTACAAATGCTGTTCTACACAGTTAACAATAGCACTGAGGAAAGAGGACTCAGGAAGCCATTTGGTGGTAGAACAGGCAAGAGTGCCAGAAACTCCAGCAAGTTGCAGAAACAACAGCCCAGCCAAACCCAATCTCATGCTATTCACCAAATTCAGCAGTCGCTTGTTAGCCAGCCCGTGAGTCTTGACAAATTGGGAATGAACCAAAAAACAGCCTCACATGCACTGAAACCCAAAGCTAAAGTCAATTCTAATCCTGGAAATAAACAAGGCACAAACAAAAGAATGAAAAAATCCTAACAAATTAGGCACTATTTCCATTCCCACCTATTCCAACCCACCAGTCTTGCAGAATCCAACAAGTCACCTAAGTGTCCAAGCCATGACTGTAGCCTCACTTAGATTCAAAAGGTGGAAATTCCAGACACTAATTAGCATTCATTTTTTGTGTGCGTTTTTGTTTGGTTTTGTTGGTGGTGGTTTTGGTTTGGTTTTTTTGCATAGCCTTGGAAAAACTTCTGGTCAATGCTCTACAATGTCCAGTAAGAACAAGAATTATCAGTTTGATTAACTTATTCTTACCATCCTTTTCACTTAAAATGTTCTGCCTATGTCTAATCCAGTCTATCATAGCATGGTTTAAACTCGTATTCTTTTCACTGTTTGTGGACATGTTAAACAACCTCGTCTTTCAACCTCCTCCTCCTCTTTTCATCAGTTTTCTGTCTTTGAAGGGCTTTTTCTGCCTCCCTTCCATCTTTTTTCTATGCACTAAAAGAGCTTCACATCGTTCTGTTTTTCTCTTACATCCTACATTTTAACTACTGATCATGAACAACATGCGTTTCACAACAGCCCTCTGAGGAAAGAAGGAAAACACTGGATTGTTGGGCTCTTTTGCAGAAGAGGTAAAGGGAGCGCGAAAGTCAGAAACCTCTGAGGTCACGCAGAAGATTAGCAGCCTCGCTGACATAAGACTGCAGGAACTGTTGGCTCTTAACGCTTTACTGTGGCTACTTCAAAGAAAGAAGGTCAAATCTGTCATCTTTACCTTAATGAGCAGCAACCAATAGAAAACAACAACAACAACAAAAAACCACTGCATTCTGCAGTCTTTCTCCAGACCAGCAGGATTTCCTGGGAAATTAAAATTATATTTCATGTAGCAACAGCTGGGTAAGCTACAAGAGTACAGAAAGAACTATTAACCTTGTGTGCCATTTCCAGGGGTTTTCCGCCTTTGATGAGAATACCGTTCTGCGCAGCCACTCCCGTGCCCACCATCACAGCTGTGGGGGTGGCCAAGCCTAAAGAACAGGGGCATGCGATGCTCAGCACAGTGATTGAGGTTTGAAATGCAAACCTCAGTATTAGTTCAGCTTTCGAAACGTGTTTGTTCTGATTCTATGAGAAGAGGGAAGAGAGGAAAAAAAAATAAAGAGATGTATGACTGCTGACGGAAGATAACACAGATGTACAATCAATCACAGCCATTTCAAAAAAACACATTTACCTGGAAAAATCCAGTATAGGAAAGCAGTCTATTAGTGTTACTGTAATGATAGAGAAAGGTCAATGTCATGAATTGTTTATTTTCTGGCTTTTCTTTTTTCTGCTCAAGCACACATATGCTTGACTGCTCTCAGGCTCTCGGATGACAAAATAACTTGTTGGCATTTCCTTTATAGCTTAGCAAAGTAGAACCCTGTCTCCAAGTACACACATCCCTACGGTTGCTAAGCACAGCAAATATACATCTGAAAGACAACAGAAGCTCATCTTTTTTCTAAAGCCAAACTCACTATTTGGCATCAGGAACAAGGATGTCCAGAAATAAAAAGGTAATATATGAATGGCTCAGCTCCTTGAAAGGCAGGTATAGATCAGCTTTAGTCCAGAAAGACTGTCAATAATTTCAGTTTGTAGGAATGCCATGCAGAACTAAGGGGTAGATGTAAAGGTATATTTATACCTGCAGTCAGATTTTAATTAGCGTAATTATCTGTTCTGTGTAGAAAACACCACGTTGGACAAAATTATTTGCCAGGCTGCAACATCAAACCCTACACACAGAAGGTATGTTAATTACACTGGAGGATATCCTAACAACAAAATCCAGCTCTTAATGAAATTACTTACAGGAAAATATTTTTGAATAACATCAAAATTTATAAAACCAATTGTGATCCATACTATCAATGTCACTGTGGAAATGATGATGATAAATGGAACAAAATATCCACTAAACTTATCTGCCAGTTGTTGGATGGGTGCCTGTAAAAAAAAGAAAAAAAAAAATTTTTATGTTTATGATCAAAACACATAAATATGTAGAGTCCATGAAAATATCTAATATCCTTCATCTGGTTCTTTTTTGACATTTGGAAAACGCACAGTTTGTTGATCAAGTAAATATATAAAAATATAGAGTATTTTTCTTATATAATCAAAATCTGTGAATAAGATTTTATTTTCTGTTATTCTTACCTTTGACATTTGAGCTTCTTCCACCAATTTCACGATTTGTGCCAGAGTGGTATCATTACCAACATGAGTTGCATTAACAAGAACTGAGCCGTGTGCATTTATAGAGCCAGCAATCACTGTGCTCCCAGGCTTTTTAGTGACTGGCATAGCTTCCCCTAGAAAGAAAAGGTAAGAATAAATGAGGCGATACCCCTAATAATGGTGAACATAGTTCATTAACACGGAGCTCATTGTACGCTGACAAAATCAGCACGCTAAGCAATAACAATGAGAAATCACATATTGTATACCTCTGTCTAGTGAAGACATGTATAAGTGCCGTCATACCTCTAGAAACCTTTTCCTAGGTTTAGTTTCAAAGAAAATGCTGTTTCCTTAGTCCTAACTCTCTAGTATGCCATCCCTCAAAAGGGCCAGGAGCAAACTGATCGTAAAAGGAACTGCTAGGAATTTATCCAATTGATACTTTGCATAGCCATGGGAGTTTGAGCGATCTGCCTTTGTTTCTGCCACCCTCAGTTTTCAAAGACTTGAAAAGTCATCTCTGTGGCAAAGCTCCTGTTCTCACGCTGCCTCTCCAGCAGGGGGGTTAGGGTCATGGTTAGGTTTAGGGTTAGGGTTAGTGTGAGGGTTAGGTTTAGGGTCAGGACTACAGTTAGGGGAACAGTTAGGTTTAGGTTTAGGGTGAGGGTCAGGGTCACGGTTAGGGTTAGGATCAGCGTCTGGGTTAGGGTTAGGGTCAGGGTTAGGGCTATGGTTAGGGTCAGTGGCAGGGTTAGGGTCAGGGCCAGGGTCAGGTTTAGGGTTAGGGTTAAAGTTAGGGTGGGGGTTAGGGTTAGGGTTAGATTTAGGGTTAGGGTTAGGGTCAGGGTTAGGATCATGTTTAGGGTTAGGGTGGGTGTTAGGGTCACGGGTAGGGTCAGGGTCAGGGTCTAGGTTATGGTCACGGTAACGGTTCAGGGTCAGGGTCAGTGTCACGGTTAGGGTTAGGGTTAGAGCTGATCAGCTCTACAAAATCTCTATTTTCTCCATTTTTAGGGTGCTCTTAAACTAAGGGTGTCCCTGTTCCCCAAGCAAAGTAAATACATAACTAAACCAAGTCAGACAATGCCAATGTAAAGGTTTTATATCCTTTACCTTATTTATAAGAATTGCACAATGCAGTAAATCATTTTTATATTCACAAAATGAAATTAAAAATTCAGAAGCTATGAAAAAGTCCCATGACCCTTAGTGAGCATCAAGTTGTGAGGTTTTCTTTCCCTCTTCTTGCTCACTGGGAGACCCCTGTCCGAAGCCCTGTTCAGTGCCCATGCATACACACCCCAACACCTCAGCAATATTTCCCCATCACCCTTTAGAAGTTATTTCTGAGAAGGTACCATCTCTACAAACACATTCCAGGGGAAGCTCCCACGAGATCTCTGGAATAATGACAATAATGTTTAGACGCTACCCATCCCATCAGTATGTTAGTAAAAGTGCCCAAACTGAGCAGAAATTGTTCAGCTTTTTAGGGTGTGTGCAGATGTGAGATTTGGATTCAAGTTCACAAAGACCAGGCACAGCGTCCATTAAGGTGGGAGGTTATTCAGACAGCAGCTCTTGGGTTGAGTCTTCTCTCTTTTCATGTAAGAAAGTGTTCTAGAAGATTTCACTTCTTTGCATAGGAAAGGAAGTTACCAGTAATGAGAGACTCATCTGCCATAGAACTGCCTTCAATAACCTTTCCATCCACTGGGAACTTTCCACCAGGAACAACCTTTACAATGTCACCCCGTTGAACCAGTTCAACAGCTATCTGCTCCTCCCTGCAAAAGACACAAGTAGAACAGACACATTACTTACACCATCAGGTTCAAAAGAATAACAATGCTTTCACATTAACTGCATCAAGCCTAGTCTGTGCACCTAGGCAGGCTGAAGGGGTTTCGTTTCATAAATATATACCTGACGATAGAGTGGTCAGGTCCAAGAGTCACCACAGTGGCTTCTGTGGCTTGAAGAGATATAAGTTTAGCAAGAGCTTCTGAGGTCTTACTCTAAGAAACAGAGAGAAATGTTTAAGGTATATTGAGATATACAAATGCTGAAGTCTACTTAACACAATGAACCTTGTATAATATAGGCTACATCAGAAACATCTGACTCAAAATTCCTCTGAATAGCTTTTTTCTGCTCTTATCATAAATGCAAAATAATTAGTGTGAAGATGAGTTACCTTTGCTATGTGTTCCAGCCATCTCCCAAGGGCAATGAACACGAACAACATTGGAGGAGTGTCAAAGAAAGTGACAGGGCTTTTCTCCGCCTTTTCAATTATCGCTACCATCAGGATCACACACGAATACACATAAGCAATCGTTGTGGCCAGTACGATGAGCACGTCCATGTTGGCCATCTTGTGCTTCAGTGATTTGTAAGCTTGTACGTAAAAATACCACCCACCAAGAAACTGTTGGTGTAAGCATGGACAGATACATATTAAGATCACAGCAGTGAAAGCAGAAAGTATACAATGCTGCCTATAGCAGAATTACAAACACATAGTAGACAAGGGAAAGCATTGCTATCCCATGTGAAGTTTATATTGATATAGCTTCAGTGGAGTGGTCTACTCAGAGGCTGACTCTACTGTCATCCTCTCACTGGCCCTTCCTTGTCCTCACAACAACTCTGCCAGCTACATATCATCCTTTTCACCAGCAATGCAAAGTAAACAAGGCACATAAACTGAAGGGATTTACGTATAGCTACCCAATTAGTTTGCAGCTGATCAGGTGTTTCTTCATTTTACACTACTTCCCCCACTTGGAAAACTATCTGACACATCTTAGGCAGGAGTATGTGCTGTGAGCTATTACAGAATGGACAACCTGCAGAAAAGTGCCACTTCATTCTGCATAGATGGTACAGACAAAAGGGCAGGGCTAATCCACTAAACCTTTCCAGTCTCCTGTCCTTATCACATCAGATTACATAAATGGGAGAGGAATAGAAAGCAAACCCCTAGGAAGTGCTCTGGACATACCTGAACAAAAGTGCAGAGGACAAAGAAGAGAAGATTTAAAATAGATAATCCAGGAATGATATTCTGTTCCAGCACCATAGACCCATGATGCTCACCAACGGGTATTAGCATATAAATCATTAGGATTAAGACTGGGATACCAAACAGTAGGCTGCACAAGAAAGATTTCCGCCACCTGAAAAGTAGAAGCTGTAAATCCCTGGTTGTTGTACACCCTGCAGTCCCCAGGCCAAGCAGCGTGCTCACAGCACAGAGCTTGGGGTATTAGCACTGTACTAACACACAGCTACAGTGTATTTGGGAAAGATCCAGCACCTCAGGACAGTTTTAGTGTCTCCCACACGTTTAACTGTATAGACTTGTATCAGTTAAAAACTAAAACTAATGAAAGTAATAAAAGTTCTTGAACCAAATGGCAAATCGTAAAATTAAAAATGCCTTACACCAGGAGAAGTTAAACTAAGTGGGAGGTGGGGGAGGTGAGTTACAAGAGATGATCTATACATGTTCATTAGTGAGAAAGAGAAATACTTACTGCTGTATTTCCTTTTTATGGTCCAGGTTATGTGCATTTGGAACTCTTCTAGCCACAGAAGCATGAAAGCCAATTTCCTTTTTATTGAAAGGGGAGGAAAGATGAGTTAGTTTTGATTAAAATAAGCATATTACTTTTAGCATATTTAAATGACACTACTTCTGGAAGAAATGTCAGAAAAGGACACTGTTCCATATTTAATAAATTCCAACTTCTGATCTATTTTTAGATCCTGCCAACATGAGAGGATATTTCAGACAGTACTCAAAATGTAGACTGATTTCTGCTAGTATATAGATGCACAGTATATAGATGTAGTAAGTGTCCCAGGTTCCTTAGGCACAGATGGAGTTCTGCTGCCCTCCTCCTCAAGGGAAATTTATGCCCTTTCATCTCCACTGGAATAAGTATGAGAGATGGGAAATACGACAAAGGTAAAAATGTGCAAGCCATGGGGCTAGTCAACCTTGCAAGCATCTCATCACTACAGTTGAGTAGATAGACCTGAAGTTGAAAATCAAAGTGGCTAGAATCAGTTTAAACCTGTAAACAGGAGACTGCAGGGCAAAACATCCCAGAAACAAATATATGCAAAAAGCCAGTTTTCACTGATGCTTCAGTGATGTACTACAGTAAAACCGCTCCCACCCCCCCACCCCTGCCCCCCCCCCAAAAAAAGCACAATACATTTAAATTTCATATCTGCATCATGAGATGCTCCTGTGGCAAGATGCATTTTACAGAACTACTCCACCAGCCTGGAAAGTCTACTAGTTAACACGTTAATCACTGCTGCCACATCAGCTCTGCAGTCTAGGAGCTTTTTTCTGACCAAATACTCTAGAACACAACAGGCAAGCAGTCTCTGCCATCCTCCTGACTACTCACTGCATGTGTCTCGTACAGTAAGCTCTCTTCCCTTCTGGTGGGGCAGAGAAGGAAAAAGTTTTGTCCACACCTGGGCCATGATAACAGCAGATTTTATGATCTGTGTGGTTACTGGTAAGCCAGGATTTTTTTCCTTTAGTGGCTGTATCGCAAGCTTTTTCAGTTTAAAAAGTTCTTCTCTGAACTGATGTGGGAATAAATGCCAGTGTATATGGAGATGTGTAATATTTGTAGTATGAGCTGTTGCAAAATTTATTTTACAGCCTCTTTCACTGGCAAGAGGAAGAAGTATGTTTTTCTGAGGTATCAACACTTCACTGAAATGAGTGGAAGTCAGAGACACATGATTCTACACAGGGAACTGCAAGGAATCAATATATGACACTTTTACCAGATATAGATAAAAAAGGTTTCTTTTTGTAGTTTTTAGGGAGTGTTTTTCAAATAACAACCTGGGAGACTATGCACTACTGTGGAGAACAGCAGCTCCACCACAAGAGCATAAAAATTTATGGCATTACCATGGCATCTGTAAAAGTCAGTAAAACCTCTCAAATATCAACTGCTTTATTTCCTTTTTAACTTCACCTTATAATTGTTTATACATGGAAAATTTCTACAGCCTACCTCAATTATTTTTATAATGTCTCGAGGTCCAATAATTTCAGGATCAAACTGGATGTGAGCTTTGCAAGTAGCAAGTGCAACTGAAGCATAGAATATGCCACTTGTTCTCATGAGTTCGGATTCAATATTGTGAACACAAGAAGCACAAGTCATCCCTGTAATCTAAACAAAATAAAAATGTAGGTACAGTTAGCAGTCCCCCACATTCATACAATATTTGTGGATGAATTTGAAGACAAGGCCTCCCCGCGTCACAAAGGCACTAATGACCATTCAAGCTCTGCTGGTACTGACCCAAGGCTTCTGCATGAAGAATTTATAGAGCTGTCTTAACTGAAACAAAGCTGAGAACATAACTATCCACTTTTATTATAAAATTCTGCAACCAGCAATTATAGTCACAGCTATATACTTGTACAGCAGCACTTGTACATTTGTATTAACTGTAATAGCATGGCTAATATAGTTCTATCAGCAGCTACATTAACATTGCCAAAGTCAAACTCTGCATGTGTAACTTTATCTCACTTACATAAATTTTCCTGTGGCTTCAATAAGGCATATTCCCACTTTCTGATCTATTAGCACAACTGCGGAGTCTTATCTGTCTTTTAGTAGGTATATGTCAGAGAATAAAAATAGACTTTTGAAGAAGCTCTCCCTCATATAAACAATTTACTAATTTTACCCAAAGTTCTCAGACCTCTATACAGAGCCTTAGACATTATCAACATGTATATGGTGAAACATTCGCAGTTGCTCAGTCTGTACTGTTGACTGAAGTGCCTTCACAAAAAAGTTCTGTTTCATTTCTCCTCACTAAGAAAAGTCTGTTCTGTACATACAACTATCACATTTGATTTCAGCACCCTTGGACAGATTCTTCTAAGACACATTGATTTTGTCTTTTCAGCAATTAAGAAAAAATAGTGTCGTCAGTGAGAACTGACATGACGAACCCACAACTCCTTAAACCAAAGCCTTTGCAAGAAAATGATTCTTCCAGACCTGACTTTTCGGAAAGCAATATACAATTTCAAATACACATGACTTACAAGAAGCTCCACATTTCCTTCTGTTTCTGCATGATCTTCTATGACAGTAGCTTCAAAACCCAAATTCTGGATCAGCTGTGCTATTTCAAGAGGCTGTATGAATTCTGGCTTGTATTTTATCTCTGCTTTACCCGCCATCAGTGCTACCAACACTGAAACAATTCCTGCAGTGGCAATAATAAAAAATATTAGATAACGTAACTCCTTTGAGGGGGAGAAAAAATATTACAAGTTATTGTCAATGAGGGGTGTAAAAATTTAGAGATGAGCCTAATGATTTCTCTCTGCTTCCTTACAGTGTTGTTCCCTAGTCACAATAGAAAAGTTTTTACTGAGATCCAGCCACACTTTGGTTCCCTTCAGCAAGAGTTACATAGGGAAGAAGGTGAGTTTTGCTATGGTTTAATGAGACAAAAAGGATTTTCAGAAGCAATCTCTGCACTCATTGCTGCAAGCTCTACCCTGGACTCTCTAAGTTTGGAAAGCCCTAAAGACACCTCGCAGCACAATGATGGGCCTTTTTCTTTTCTCATTTTTCGCTTTGTTTTTAGTTTGGTTTTCCTTCTTATTTAAAATAAATGAATATTTTTTTAAAAAGAACATAAATCAACATTTAGAGTTCAAAAGCAAAACATAAAAATCACAGGCAAAAAAATTTGCTCTGAAGTGCTAAAGGTTTTTTGAATTTTTAAATCAAGGCAGTGAAACCATCACTGGAAGACTGGGGGCATAGGAATCCACAAGCAAAACCCTCCGAAGACATGCCTACACAAATTAAATCAGACATTGCTGAGGCTCATCTGTTCATATTTTATATGGCCGGAGGAAATGCAGCTCCAGTTTGCAGGCTTCTAACCTAATAAGCTTTGCTGTGCCTAAGCTAATATAATCACTCGGGCACTGGAGCCACACATTTGTTTGTACTTGCTTGTGCACATGTCCTCTGAAGGTTGAGTTTCACATCACAAACGTGTCAGAGCTCTCAACAGCTCTGGAAGAGATGGATTGCTCTGTAAAACAATAAGGCCCTGAAAACTAAATAAGAACCATTTCTCTGGTCTTGTCTTGAGCCTTATTTGAAATTTTGACCACATTACAACAATTCGCTGTTACAATTCAAGTATGTCCATCAGGTTTGTCCACCAGTGCAGCAGAGTAGTTAAACAGTGACATAGATACATTAGCACTAAGAAAAGGCATTAAGTCTATTTAACCTCAAGATGTTGTACCATAGCCTCTTCTATTAACCGCATGGAATACCTTTTCCAGCCCGTAGTTCCTTATAAAGTCATTATAGGAATCTTAAATTTATTACCATCTTCTTTCTGCAAATTTCTTTCAATGGTAGACACACACGATGCACAGGTCATGCCCGTGATTTGTAAAAAACACTTTTCAGTTGTCATTCCGCTGAGCTGGTTTGGCCCATCAAGGTGAGGACTGTCTGGAAGAGCATCCGAGGCACAGCCTTGGGGAGGAGGCTCTGGAGCTCGAGGCTGCGCGGCAGCATTGCTGGCGTCAGGTCGGTGCCTACGTTCTCCAGCGGCAGTATCTAGAATAAATGCACAATAAACTGAACAAACACTATCCACAGTGCGATTGGGTGACATAAAACTACAAGCAGGTCACATCTATCAATCATGCAAAGTCTCTTAGCTGTTCGAAAGGTGACATGGTAATATTGGTCTCTTCATGGAAATAATATAGATTGTTACTACGAGTATAACAATACACACTCACCAGTACCACTTGCATGACCATTTAACTCTACAGAACGGGTTTTCCGCTTTCAGATGGCAAGTGATTCCCTCCCATTTCCATGCCTAGACCTGACAGCTACCTCCACTCAATAAAGATAAAATGGTATCTAGAGGGTCCTTGTCCAGCACAGAGAACACAGTCCAGCTTCACATCCATTCTGTCCTTGTTGTCATCTATGCAGGACGCACAGCACTTCATCTCAAACAAGGAAAAGGACAAGTTTCTCAACAGGTTTCTCTTTATGGTACAATATTTACACTGCTAGTACTGCAGAACAAGTAGCGGAAGGATTTGTAGCACCCAGGAGACCTCCACTCATACAGACCCATTACAATCATTTTTATTCTTTACCAGATCCTGAACAGACACCCAACAGCTCCAGCTGAGTTCACAATCTGCCTCCCTAGGGCAGAGGCCTGTGTGAGGGACCAAGAGCTGCTTCTGAACATGTTAAACACAGCAGCTCCACTCCTTTTCCACAGATAGATCAGAAAGATTCCCACCAACAAAATATAAACTAAACTAATAATAATTAAACAGGATATACACGTTCCTCCTCATCTATAGCAGTTCTATAGATTCAGAGAGATTGTACCCATGAGAAAAGCTAATAGGATTTGGTCTACTGGGATCAAACTAACTCATTCCAGGTGAACTACAGCACCATCTCAAAGCAAATCTGTTGAGTTCAAGCAGATAAATATTGCGGCATTTGAAATTCGCTAGAGAGGTGATTGTGCACCATAGCAACTTCTGAAACATTGAGCACATGTACAAAACATATAAACTGTGCTGCAGCTGACATGGAAAAGCATCTGGTCCCACCAAAGAGTACTTGCATCTTGTCACTTACCTCACTTAAAGTAAGGCTTAGTAAAGTAGGGCTAGTAAAAATACTCAAGAAATAAATGTCAAAGGGTTAGGACACTAAAAAGATATTTTAGTTAGGTAAAAAGTGGTTTTAAATGAAAGACATTTTGTTTGGGGACACATAGGAGGAACCTACTTCACTGGGTAAGAGGATCTGCTGTTTGAAAGACCTTGCACCTACTTCCAAACCTTTTGGCTTCATAACGTAACTCAACTCTTCCAGCCAGTGGTGCAGTTATTAAGGGCTGAAATTAGCTGCTTCACAGCTGAAATCTCTCTCCCCTGTTAAGTGAGGTCAGGTCAGGCTAGGCCAGTCCCTTAGAAAAGACAATGCCAATGTGATGTTCTAAGAGTTTCTCTCCAGAAGAGAGTCTCAACACAGGTGTTGCATGGCCCAGCTTGGCACACTACCCATGGGAGAAAAAACAGTTACCTGTCAGCACAGAAGCATCAAACCCCATGTCTTCTATGGCAGCCCTTAACTCTTCTCCATTAGTGACAGCTGGATCATAATGTATGGTCCCAGTTCCGTCAGATAGAGAAACAGCTATACGTTGCACTCCTTGTCTCTGTGACATGGTCCCTTCTATGGACTGTACACAGGAACCGCAGGTCATGCCATCAATCCTAATGACAGCCGTGCATGTCGTGTCTTGCAGATTCTCTCTGAAGTGATCACGTAGCAAGGCGGGTGGTGGAGATGCTCCCTTATTAACTTCTGAACCATTAAGGAGACATACTTTAAAGTTTCCAGGTGGAAGGGATTCAATAGCTTGCTGCAAAGCTGACAGGGTAATTAAATTTGGGCTATACTCTACCACAGCACGTTTATGCTCCAAAGACACTTTAATACTTTGTATGCCGGGAAGATCAGATATATTTCCTTCAATGTTTCTGACACAGGACTTGCAGTGCATGCCTTCTATCCGTACAGCCACCGTCGCTGTGCCACTCGTCTTGGCGACCAGTGGATCCACCCCATCACTCTTGAGACCTGCTGGTGTCTCCTTGGGGTTTGCATTCTGCAGGAGCCCGAGATCGAGGACACCCAGCTTCATAGGGGCTGATTTACTTTTAACAGTGCAGTTATACCCCAGGTTACTGATATGGCTCTTGAGGTCATCAGGCTGAATGATGTAAGGATAGTAAGCAACAATTGCTTCCTGGTTATCAAGTGACACCTTGATTTTTGCCACACCATGCAGTTTCCTAATATTTCCTTCAATGTTGGTGACACAGGACTGGCATGTCATGCCTTCTACCCGAAGCTTAACTACTGCTTCTCTCAAGGATGACAAATTTATGGTTGGTGTTGTCAGCCTCTCTTCCACTATGCTGGCATCAAAGCCCATATCCTGAATTTCCTGGCAAATCTGTTCAGGACTTATTTCTGACTGCAGATACTTTATTACAGCATTGTTCTGTTCAAGGGAGACTCTAATACTCTCAATGCCCTTCACCTTGGATATTCGGCCTTGGATGGATTGCACACAAGATTGGCAAGTCATTCCCACAATGTTGACTGCCACAGTGTGTTCTTGGGAAGACGCAGAGGGCACAGTTTCAAAGCTCTCCTCGTAGCCCATGTTGTCAAAAGCAAAATTGTGTTTCATTGTAGGCTCCAGCTCACAGCCAGGAGGAGCATCAGTGTTGGACAAAGCCTAAAGAGCAAGAGGAAAAATAAAAATAAAATGCATGTATCTTTAGCATTGTGGAAGCATCAATATTCTGCATGTGCTCTCAAGCACATACAAGAAGTTTTCTCAAGTCAGTCTATTCTGCCAAAACACTTCACAATGCCAACTTACACTTCCAATATATTACCATTTAGCTAAATCCACAGTGATGAATCAGGCCTCTGACAATACTCCTAAGCAGCAATTTGAAAAATATTCACTAGGGATATAAGAGCAAAATTGTCCCAGTATTTCCAATCCAACCATTTAAAACTCGAGCTCTCTGCAGCCACAGGGCACTTTCACGATGCAGCCCAAGCCCTGCTCTCCAGAGCACACTGTCACCTGCACCATGGGTCACAGCATCGTGTGCTGAATGTCTCTCTGCAGATGTCAGAAGCCAGCTCAGTTTGTCCCACCTGCTATTGCTCAGCAGGAGTTCAAACCAAACCAAATCAAACACCCACAGAAAACAGAACCAAGAATTTCCCGAGAGCCTCAAACCAGCTGGCACAGAGAGGACCAGTTGCATGACGTCTGAAGATCTGTACACAGGCACACAAGGACCTGTGCTGTCTGCATATGTACACATCCTTGTCTTAAAATCTATATCTGACAAAAATCTTTAAAAGACACAGACCTATATGCAGATACTTCCACTACGGTTTGGTTTCACTGACCTCTCTGTGAGGCACCTAAGAAAGACCACACATTGAGCTGCAAGAACTCACAGGTTTGATCCAACATTGATTTTCAGGATGTAATGGCCAGTATCAAAGTAGATTGGCCAAAAGTGGACTATCCGTCAGCCACATCACAGGCTCCACAGTATTGGGACTCTACAGTTTAGTGCATTCAACAAAATTGAAAAAGAAATATTAAAACAAAAACGGAACAAAACAAAACAACAACAACAAAACAGACTCCGTCATCAAAGGGAATTGCTGGTGCCAAGTTATAAGGAACATTGAGAAAGTGAGGGACAAGTCCCAGATTGTCAGGTTTCATGGAAAGAACATCAAAATTCATGTCTGTGACTTAAGGCAGTTTTAACTACTAAATACCTAGGTGCAGGCTACTGTGATGAATCTATTCACTCGCCTGCGAAGCCATGTGCTCTCCATCAGTCAATAAGGCAGCTAATGCTGGGCACTAGTGCAAGGAGGGAGTCATCAGATCAGGCTCAGCACTTCAGATCTTGTTCCTACCACTGATAAGAAAACTCCCTCCTTGGTACCACAGCACAGATGAGAAGCATTTAGGCCACTTTTTAACACTTGACTGCATCCAGTTCGTTTGACGCAGTATTCAAAATTCATTAACTTGATTTTGTTTCATGCTTAGACAGCTTGGGAATAATGAGGTCTGGGGTCATGACCAAAACAGCAAAAAAAATTAACATGAGAAATTCTCTTTCAGCCTTCTCCGTACTGTATTTATTAGAACAGGAGGAGGAATGAGCAACTTCAACCCTTCGGCATTACAGGGCAGCCCCTCGCTATCCCAGCCACGAGCTCTACCCCCGTGCCCACTCCCTCTCTGCTTGGCCTCAAGGTAACACTCTGGGGATGCTGGGGAAGAAGAGGCACAGGAATATTTTAGGCCCGACGCCCCCTTTTACCTCTCCCTCCCACAAGCCTGGCAGCTCCTTGCACTTCCCAGAAGTGACTGAAATCCCCAACGTACACGGAAATGTGCAGCCAGGCCCTCCTTTCAAAACAAAATATATATAAACAGTTAATCGGGCCTCCCCGCAGAGGTGGTTCCCCATGTAAGTGCACACGAAGATGCTTATTTCCTCCTATTTGTGCATTCCCACAGTTTAAAATAATAATACAGCATTGTTTATGGAAAAGAAGCCAGTCTGAAAACGAAAGCACTTTCTCATCCACCACATTTCAAATGCTGCTTAAACTCAAAGATGTATTTATTGTAATTTCTACCTCAGTAAACATTATTTGAATATTGTCCCTTGCCTCCTCTTCCCTATCTCCTGTCCCCAACCCCCCAAGGACACTTTGCTGGTGGTGGCCAGCTGTCCTTATCACAAACATCCAGTAAAGAGAAAATTTGTGTGCAAGTCACAAGTCACCCTGTATGTTTACTTTGGGTCATACGACAAAGGCATTTGCCTTCTGCATCCTTTGGCAAAACAAAGCCTGAGAGATGAGTGAGACAAACATCCTCCGTTCTCCTGGTTCCCTTTGCCATGTTTCTGGCAGCCACTTGCAGACGAAACAAAGGAACCATCACAGGTCTTATGTCCTCCCATGTGTTCCCTCCACCCCCACACTCACCAACCATCTCAGTCTTCCTAGGTACCCAGTGGCATAAAATAAATTAAAATTAAATAAACTAAAAGATTAAAAGGTATTTCTCATCCTCCAGTCTTTTGAAAAGCATAAAAGCCAGGATTGATTCTTCTATTTCAATGCATTGTAAGCCACAGAAACATCAAAACCTGGCCAGCGCTTTTCATTTTGGATAAAAAGCTATCCCAACATTCAGAAGAATTGGCAGAAAACTTTGTTTGTTAGTTGACAAAACCAGATGTTTATGCTCTGCAGAAGAAAAATCCTTGCACACAAATTTTCAAATTGCAAGGAAAAAATTAGAGAGGGGAAACAGATATTAAAAAATACAAAATAAAATTTTAAAACCCCTTAAAAATCAAAACAAAACAAAGCAAAAAGTTAAAACAACTACAAATGCCAAATCATTGAAGAATCTCTTCCCAAAAACCAGAAATGTGCACAGGTTCAAATACAGTATTTGCAAAGTCCTCAGTATTGATTAACACCTTCAAAAAAAAAATATAGCTATGTGTGTATTTGCGAGAGGGGGTGTTTCTACACTAGATCAGAGGCAAACAGGAGGTTCACATCAGGACACAAAGCCAGGCATGCAGAAATGCATCTGTAGTTTTCCTCAAGGCACACACCAGGTCTCAAAAGAGGTTTTCTGACACCAGCAAACACCCACACATAAAATGGCACCTATGAGGCTGTGTAGTAACTCAGAGACATCATCTGCAAGAGGATCACAGAGGCAATCACCTCCAAAAATGCTGAAACAAGGTGTCTGGGATTCCCAGGAGTTACCTCTCCTACTTGCTTCTGCCTAGAGAGAAATCCCAATGAAATAATGAAAATATATTTGTCCCTGCACCTGTGTGGGAGTGTGAAAGAGCCAGCCGTGGTTAAGGACTTTCGCACCAAAGGAGACCTCCTTGCTTTTAAGGGGAGGTGTACACCAAGCCTGTTTGCTCTACCAGTCTCACACATATCTTTACAGTGACTATGTAAAAAATATGTAAATAATGAAAACAGGAAATCAGAACAATTCTTTCCTTCTGCCGTTCTGCCCAGAAAAGTTGTAACTCAAAATGCGAAGCAGAGATAGGATCTAGTCTAAAAGTGAAGAATCCCTACAGAAAGCGGTGTTATGAAGCTCATTTAAACTACAGAGGAGACCAAAAGAGAAAAAAAAAAAAAAGAAAATTAAGAAGGAACCCATTGGCCCAGAAGCAGCAGTAGGTGGAGAGAGCTTTAAAGGAAGCACCAAAGCTGGATGGAAAACATTCACATCTGACAGTTCTAAACCGGACCCAAGACGAGTAGCAACTGAAACTGTTGATGTGCATGAGCGTGGCATCTGAAGCCCATCTTCCAGCGTGAGGGGTTCAAAGCAAACCCACTGTCATGAAGACAAATCCCTGCTGCCCCAGATAGGAGCTGGAGCACTCGTGCCTGGCCCGGGGCAAAGTGGGGCTTGGGAAGAGCAGGAGGAGGCAGATCCAGCTCACCGCCCCATCTGCCTCCATCCAGAAGGAAGGAGATCATCCACCAGGAACCAGCCCTGGGGCTGGACTAACTTTTTGGGAAAGCATGGAGGTGGAGCAGGGCAGGGAGACTGTGTTGGATTGGGAGGAACCAAGTCTTGAGCCCCATCTTGGCACGCAGCTCTTGGCATCACAGCATCCAGAGCTTGGCGGCAGGTCCAGTGGGAAAGGTGGTCGTTGTCCACGGCCTGTGTGGTTGGTGGGGTGAAACTGCTCCATCAAGGGCTGCCCTCAGAGGCCTGGCATCAGGCTGCCCCACTGTCCCCCAAAATGGGCTATTACTTTGGGGTCCTCCCATCCAGGAGTGCAAAGGCTTAAAGCAGCAGTGAAGGGACACAATAAATGTAAGGAAATCAATTGAACTGGGGAAAAAACCCAAAGAACAAAAAACCACAGCACTGGGTGAGACCTTCCCATACAGCACATGGTGACCAGCATCCTGATAATGGAGGCAACCCCATGGCTGTAAATTCAACAAGGTTTGTACCCTCCTCAACTGTGCACCCTGGCTCATAGCCAGGTCACCATACTCCCTCCACCCCTGTGCTCCATGGTCACCTTGTGGGGTGGCTTGTCACTGAGAAAGCCATCCCTCGCCCCACTCACCCCTTCCCAAGAGGTGCGGCCACCTCTGAAACACCAGTGTAAAGCTGGATGCCATGCTGGGTGCACCCTGCAGCTCCCCGAGCATCACCCACACTGAGACCCAGCACGGCTGCTGCTCCTCGCGGGCTGGCACTGCCCTCCCACCCTCCTTCCCCTGGCCTGCAGGGATCCCAGTTTTCACATCCTGAAATTCAAGCACCAGCCTCCTCACCACAATGCTGAGCAGTCAGATGGCGAGGAGATGGGGCCCATCCCGTTCAGCTCCTTGCCCTCTGCCTCTCCCCATCTGTTCATCCACGAATGCCGGACCTCACTGAGCCTCTCGCCTGGTGACTCCAAAGGTTTTGGGCTGCTCTGCTCCCCATATACCCACTATGGCCCTCTCACCTTCAAGCACACAACTGCCAAAGAATTACCTTATCTGTGTGGCTGTTTTACCTCTCCTGCTTCATTCTTTCACAACCCGCTGATTCATGGCTTTGGACTCAGGCAGGCAGTAACACACAACTGAAAAGCCACGTACTATTAATTAAATACTTGAGATGCTTTCTCAGTTTATTATAGGCAGCCAGTGAAAAACAAAATGAGGGCAGAAGCAGCCTCAGGAACATCAAAGGTCCCGAGTCTTCAATTTTGTACCTATAACAGCAGCACTTATGAGTGGGCAGAAATTTAACCCTCATCCTCCTTCACAAATTTCAGTGCAACTTGTCCATCCATCTTGTTAGCACATATTGTTTGAATGTACTATATCTTAACTGGTTGTTCTTCCTTCCCTCTTCCCACAAATCAGCAAATGTCAGTAGCTACTATTTTCAGTAACTAATTGTAACACACCTTGTTATTTTTCAAACAGTTCCTCAGCCTTAAAGAAAGGAAAACCCACCCTCTCCACCTGGAAATCAAGATTCAATGAAAATATTACTTTAAAGCAGCCTTTATGGCGCTTTTGTTTTCAAAATACAAAGTAAGTTGCCCTAATTCTTCAGCCAAGGGACTGCTATTTACCATCTGGGAACAGGTTTCTCCAACAGTACAGGCAATGGGGAAAGATTCAGGGAGTTGCAGATGGCCTTACTGAAATGATTCCTACATATGCTGTGGTTAACAAACCTTAGAGACCCTAACAGGTACTTTTCAATGAAAGGGAGCTATGTAAACCACATTTGGTTTAGTGGGAAAGGGGAAAGCCTTGTTGTAAATGTATTGTTTCTAATTTGGAGTTAAAACAAAGCAAAACACTTTGTGGTGCTCTTCATGGCTCCAGTACGAGCAACGTGTAAATCCCGGTGAACTGGATACAGAAAAGAGATCCTTTGGTAGAACCAAGTCATTTATGTCATGATTGATCTCTAGCAAACATTTTCAATATAAGAAGTAATTCAAGGCCAGAAAAGCCTTCAGGTATATTTATTTTGTCCTGGCTGTAATTTCATTCCAGTCTGGCACTTTTTAAACCATCTTAAGCATACGTTCTGAGAGTTTATTTTCCTTAAATATACACAATATTCACTGATCCAACTACATTGCTATAATTTACATACCTTTTAAATAGCAAAAACTCTTTTTAAAATAATAAACATCATCATGTTTTTATCAGCATTGATTTTTCTAAGCCTCTTCTCCACAACGGTTAATCTCCAAAAATACCATAGTTACACACAACACTAAATTAAAAAAAAAACAAAAGTTGCCACAGATGTATTATCAAGAACTTTCACTAAAATCCACTTAGTAGTTACAAATAAACTGCTTACCTACAATTAGGGCCTTCTACTGTTTCTATGATTTCTACTATTACAGAGAATAACCTGGTATGGGCTGCTGTCAAACTGCTCAAGCAATCACAGTTCAAAAGGAAAAATACTAATACGTTTCCCTACTAAGAATCACCACTCTATATTATTAGAGATGCGCTGAAAAAATCCCCATTAGTTACTACAGCATAACTCATCATTTACATCTGCTTTCAAAGATTACTTTCAGAGTATCTCCAGAGGACTTTGCATTTGTGTGCTGCTTGTTCTGGGGCAGGCAATCACAATTAGGTAAAGAAGGTTTAACCTCCTTCAATTCGCAACCTGCATCCAACATGCTTTGCTTGAAATTCTCCAGTTCAGAAACCCCTCTTCCCTCCCAACACACATACCAGCTCACTGACCTTTCTTTCAACTGTATTGACTCCTGGGATTCTCATGGAGTAACTCTGCAAGCAAAGTTTCTCTTCTCTCTGCAAGTTACCGCTTGCTTTTAATGGAGATCCTGTCTTGGGCTTTTCACCAATAATCAGTAGTTCGGGCACATCGTGAGCTGCCTGCTGCTTACGAATAGACACCAGGGTTATGTTTTTGTTGTTTAAAGTCGCTAAGCAGGACAGCTCCTTTTTCATTTTATTGTCTGATTTTCTCTCCATTATCTTTCTGGGCTTTAAATATTGCAACGCCAAAGGAAAGCTTCACAAGAGCAGCTATTTGCTGTTTTATCAGCCACGCTTCTTTCAGCTACATTTACAATGGCCTGAAGAGCTCTGCCCATCTAATCAACATGCTCATTAGGCATTCATCACGAAATCCCTGCTGTAACCTGTGATCCTTGTGTACACTGCTCGCTGCACTCGGCTACCCGCTTTTCCTGCCAGTTTAAATGTTTCCCACCAATTGCCATCCCCGCGCTGGCCGGGCTCCCTTCCGCGCCGCTAATCTTTGCACTCGGCGTTGCAGCAAGCTCGGCTCAGCCCAGCCAAGGCCGCCTTTCACAAGCAAGTCAAACATGACCTGTGTGCAGCAGCCAGTGCATAATTAACCCAGCCAGCCCGGCATTAGCTCCTCGTGGCCATGTGCATAATCACAGCTCCTGCAAAGGGCAATGCCATCCCACTTCTTTCTTCTGAGAAATTGCCAGGGATTTCTTGCTTAAAATGTGGTCCCCTCTAACTTTGAGAACATGCCTATGATTATATCATTAGATAAGGTTCCTAGACTGAAGATCTTTCACTCATTTAGGGCGTGAGAACATTCATTCTTTGTTTCAAGAAGGGAAAAAGAAAAGTATAAACAGTACACTATACATTTTTAAAATGCACATCTTCACGATCAGCAAGCTTTACTACAAAACAAACAAAGCAAATTCAACCAGCAACTAGTGCCAGAAAGTAAAGGGGAAAAAAAAAAAATTACCTTTCCCAAACTCAATTCCCCTTAAATCCTCTGGACAACTACAGGAACATCTAATTTAGACAGCCATACACGTGACAGGTACCATCACTACAAGTGCCTTGAGCCAAACCTGGATATATTTCGCTGGGATTGTCCGCAGCAAATTCACAGCTCTGAGCTCCCTTGGTGAGGGGGACCTGCAGTTCCCTAATCCTGCGGCAGTGCAGTCCACTTCTGAAGACACCCCTGAACAGGGACACCTAAAGAATGGCCATGCAGGGAATTTATATAATATAGTTGATGTGTCATCAGTTCACACCCTCCCTGGCTATGCAGTGACCTCACTCACAAGTAAACCTTAAAATACTTGCTTTACATTTAATCAGGAGCTCTTGGACTTGTTGAAAAAAGTCGCCAAATTTAATCCTATGCAGAGGTTGGCACACAGGGCCAAGATCTCAGCATACCTCTGTCACACCACGAAAACCTGAGAAATAGATGGCACTCCACCTGCCTGGTGGGACAAATTCAGATTCTTTTTACTTCCAAAAGCAGAGATACATCCCTCACACCGTTGCCACAAAGACAGTGGTCCAGAAAGCCACCATATAGGCCATTGGCATCCTGGCTTGTCTTCCTGTCATAACTTCTCCACAAAGATTAAACTTCCACTCTGCTCACACCATCTAGTTCTCGACTCCAGAGTTAGGAACCATCTTTGGACAAAGAAGGTCTTCTGCAAATGGAGCAAAACTCAAAATACTGTTGTAGCACTATTTTGTTTGATTGTCTTAATGTAAAAGATCAGTGATAATATTAAACTTTTTTAAAAAGGTTTCCTTCAAAAATATTTTGAGAAATAGCCCTTCTGAAGACTATTACTACAAAGAGGAATGCATCTGTGCTTGTTCTGTATTTATGAATGGAACTGATTAAAAACATACCTGAATTCAGACGGAATACTTTTCTGAAAAACTGTGTTAAAGGTGACATATTTTCGGGAATTACTGATTTTAACTGTTTTTGAAACAAGCAACTGAAAATCATACAATTTGACTTAAGTGAAAACATTTCATTACGACGTCTTTAAATTCTAACGCTACGTCTCCATACTGAAGATGCAGATATATTTTAAATCTGGGTTTGTCTTTCTAAACCAAAACAAATCTAATCTCAAATCAAAGATATTAAAAAATTCACCTCTGTGTCCCATTGTCAAATACTGGAAATTTCAAATTCTAGAATGTCTTAGGGAGCACAAATTCCAATTTCTGGCCACCTCTAAAGTATATGCGTGGTCCACTCACCTTGAACAATATCTTTGCTATTATAAATATCCCAAATTCTACCTAGCATGTTTCTACAAGTAACTAATATTCATGAAATTATTCTATGATAAAACATACTGTAAAAACAAGTTGTTTTTTTTGTTTCTTCGTTTCAGGTTCACCAGTAAAGCTCAACTTAGGCTGACAGGATAAAGAGATGTTTAATAAGTATCTTCTGTCTGATTCCCCTCACTCATCCTTTTTTTCCCCAGCTTCTGAGCAATTCTAAGGTAAAAATCTGTTTGCTTCTAAAAGCAGTGGAGAGAAGTTCTTACTTAGTGTCCTATAGTCCTCTGCCTTTGGCAGAGTCCTGAATACTGATTTGGAGGTAGAGAAGAAACACACGAGGTTGAGTTTTGAACACCTTTCATTTACAAGATATTTACCCACATTAAAAAGAATTATTTGCTGGAAAAAGGTTGAAAAAAAAAGTTCTTCAGGTGAAAGGGGCATAAGATACATTTCAACCAGTCTAACTGATTTAAAACACCTCGTTTAGCTGCAGGTTCAAGCAGAGCTATAAGGCAATGGCAAATGAAACCCATGCAGCTGAGTTACAAGCACCAGCTCTTGGAGAAGAGTAAGTACCACTCACAAAGCAGAAACTGCTGAGCATCTCGTGCAACAAACAATTTCCATTTACCTTAATACACCAGACAAATGCTCAGAGGTCCTGGCCCGTCCCAACCACTCCACAAATGGCAAGCAAAAAATATTCCTACTGCCTTCACAGCTCTCTGCTAGCGTCAGGCAGAGATGTTGGCATTTTCCTGTCAGAAAATGCAGAGCATCCCAAGAAAATGAAATCCCTTTGACTTCAAGCCTCAAGAGCTGATAAAATAAGAGCTTGCCCCTTTACATTACCTGCTATTATTGAAGAACATACTAAACACACAAGAACTACGTGTCTTCAGGCAAATTATGCTTTCTGAGTGCATTCATCCTTGGCTTTATAGGATGATTTGGCCCACGACTAATCTCTCTGGTTCCTTGTCCAAAGAAAGAATCTGAAAATAGTCCTAACAATGCCTTGTAAAATGAGAAGCTTGGGTTCAGGGTAAAAACTAGGGGCCTGGAGGTAAGGGGATCATATTGCCTTAATCTGACAGACAGAGAAGAGGAACCAGTTCAGATACTTGAACATCACGTCAGTGCAAAGAGGGGTGTATTAGCACTAATACATCACTCCAGAAATCCAGTCTGCCTTTGAATGTTAATCATTTTCCTACTTTCCTCAGACAGAATTTTAAGCCACTGAAAATCAATCCATCCTGAGGCACACAATGTTATGAGGCTTAAACCCAAGCAATTTTGCATTTGACAGTATTTTGAGTTCTTTATAATTTGTCTTCAGGATGCAGTCAGCTAAAATTTTTGAACTTTTTCCCTGTCATAATAGAGTTAGATTGACTCCAGTTTTTACAAATATGATGCAACTGCAGGAACTGGAGCTTTAAGGAAAAAAAAAAAAAAACAACAAACCACATCATTGCAAAGCTCTTAGTTACATCACAAATAACAGTGCTGGTAATTCACAGTTATCAGCAAATTGTTAACAACATTACTCAGGGGAGGAGTCCATGAAACACCCAGCCCTTGTGTGAAACAAGTATTTCTGCCTCGTCAGTGTCCTTTTTAAGCCAAAAGAGAGGTAGTTAGTAAATATATGCACTTTTTCTTCAAGCAAAATCCCTGTGCTTGCTCAGCATTAATTTTTCAGTCCTACTAAGCAACACAAGCCTCACATTTCCCCCACGCAATCAGCTGCAGCTGAAAGTTCAGTGGAAGCTTGGTCAGATTCACGGTACATAACTACGTCCTTGACTTCTCCAAACTCACTGATGTACTTGTTACAGAAAACTTTTTAAAAGGCCATACCTTTTTAGCATTGAAGAGGTGACAAAACTCCCTCCTTATCTACATTCGCTCCTAGTTTTGAATCAAGAAATCAGAAAGAAAACTCTTTGGCTACAGTCCTAAGAAAACTGGCAGCCATCAGATACACAAGTGTTTCTACAGTATGAATGGTACACAATATCTGTCAACAGATGAAGAAGCACAATCATAAGTAACAGTATTTCTTACACTATAAGAAAAAAAGAAACTATACATAACTCTGAAATACAAAGAAGAGAATTCCTACCTGCCATGAATAAAGTTGCTTTAGAGTTGATGGCCTCATTTCAAATCAAATCAGCTCAGACTTTGGCTTCAGTTTTTCAGGAAGAAGACTCAATCTTCTCTAAATATTTTTTAAAAGTTTGCTTGCTCTAAAACAGCAAAACTCAATAGAGTATCTCTTTTGTAACAGAGACCCAAAACACGTACTAATTTTTTTCATTCCACAGCTTCTAATACGATTGCAAATTGTGTGGACTTGGTACTTTGTCTGCTTTTAGCAGTGTTGATTTCATTATGGTAATTTCTGTTATCTGTCTATGTATACTGCAGTAATTTGTTTTCAAGTGCCTAGAAACTACCAGGTTGATCATATTACCACAGGAAAAGGCACACCTTTTGGGTCAGGGTTTAAGTGCAAAGAACAATTTCAATCCGCATAAATTAATTCGAGTCCAGATTTCCAGAAGCATTCACTCGCCTAGCAGGGAAAGAAGGCTGGAAGAACCTGCCGGGCAGTGCCACAACAAAACAAGTATTTTCACTTCTGTGTTTCCAACTTAATTTTCTGACGTACGTGCTTTGCTTTTGCTCAGAGTTGGTTTTGGCTTGTGAAGCCTGAGCAAAAGCTTTTTGAATTCATATAGAGAAAAAGGACTCACACTTACTCCATTTTAACTGAGAATGAGTAATATTACAAAAGTAACTATTTTTAAAGGCTATTTTGAGAAGACGGAAAAACCTGTTACTTGTGAACTATACCAGTCATTGCTAAAGATCATAGCTTTTGCCACCTACATTTGCTATCCACATTTAGAAATAAGACTTAAGTTCTTAATTCCAGTTTTGTTTTGTAAATTCCACAGTATTTGTTGTAGGGGTTTAAAAATATCTCTTGTTTTGAATAAAGTGGTAAGTCTCTGAATTGTGATTTAAGTAAATGGGAAGACTGATTCTTTTTTTCCAAAGTAAGCAGCCATTTACCCTGTAGCAGGCAAACTAGTAGCCAACTCTAAGATGCTTTGCGAAATCCAAAATTAAATTTTCCCCTATACAGATCAGGAATGTAAGCCTATGATGTCTTAAGTGATCTCTGTATGTAACAGATATTCTCTAAACTGTCCCCAGTGGTAGAGTCCACACCGCTTAGATTTACTATTAGCTTCTTGCCAGCGCTTGCTTCAAATCATTCTTGTGGTCATGTTTGACAGGCAGAGCAAAATATTTCACTTTGATGAGACACCTGACATTATGTAACTAACATAAAGCACATCGTATTCGTAAAGCATGCAAAAAAAGAAAAATGACCAAAGAAAAAGAAAAGGACTGTAACTCTGATTTAAACCTGTATTTCTGGTTCTACAGCCAGTGTGTAATCCCAAGTCAAACTGCCCAGCCTCTGAAGAAAAGGTTATGTCATTCCATTTCATTTATATACACCACAACCACCTTCATGTCAAGGAAAAAAAAAACAGACAAAACAGCATCTTGTGTTTACATTGCAGATGCCATGTCTAAAACACAAACATACTTTCTTTGTTAGGACAGGACAGATATGTAAAGGCAAGCCCAATTTCAGTTTATCTTAACGGTTGTTTCTGGCTGTATTATCCTGGCAAAAACCACTTCTATACAGAAAGAGAGGAGTTTCAGCAATTCCCAAATCTCTAAGAAGGCTTGATAGCAGCAGCCCTCACCACAGCACCTGGGCTTCTTCAGCATAATATCCTGTCTGCTTTCTTAGTGTTTCAGCAAAATTCTGCTTGGGCAGTAGTTTCCACTTTCTACATCATATGTTTCGTTCTTTTAGTCCTTTTTTTCCCCTCTCTCCCTGTGGACCGATGGCAGTTACTGAGTAGGAAAAGGCATGAGGGTTTTGGGGCCCTCTCTGTGATCTGACCCTTGCAGAGGGTAATCTCTTGGGTGACCCTATAGCCACAGGGGCTCAGAAGCAGCCCGGCCAGGCTGGCACAAATGCCCTCCCCACCTGCCCTCCATCACTTGCACTCTTGGACTCTGCCACATGCTGCCAAGACAAGGCTCCAGCCCTCCCGTGAGCGCACAAACCAGGGCACTGCTCACACACCACGACCTCGGCATCACCGTACTCACGGTGGGACTGAAGGGACAGGAGGGTCCGGTCGTCCAGCGGCAGGGGCCTCCCTAAGTTTTGGACTCTTCCCGGTTTGGAGGTGGATGAAGCTCTGCCAGCTCTCCGTCTGTTTCCCTCCACCACAGCAGGCAAGAAGTGAAGAGGGAAGCCTCTGATGGGGACACTGCAGACTCAGGGGGCAGAGGCTTTGCTGTTCCCAGTTGGCAGAGGTCCAAACTGCAATGTATGTGAGCTGCTGTTTAGCTAACGTATTTTTCTACAAAAATCCAGTTAATTATTGGCTCTTCAGGGCTGGAACTATTACAGCACTGCCCTGTCCAGGCCTAATATCTCACATGAACTTACAGTCAACTCTCAGGCAAGAGCCACGGGCAGGAAGGTACCAGGTTCTATCAGTGGACAAAACACACTTCCAAGTGACCCTGAAAATACATGGTCCTTGCCTGAATAGAGCCACAGTGATTCACTGCAGAGGCTTATACAAATGAGGGGAGAAATAAAAAATAAAGATGAAAACATATTTGCTGCTATTTTTTTTTCTGCTGGAATACCTGATAATAATTCCCTATTACATCAAGTAACACCCGCAGCCTACAACAAGTCATGGGGCAGAATTCAGGTGGAAATGTCAGAACTGAAGTGGCAGTCAGGGATGAAAGTATCAACACAAGAAACTCTGCTACTAATTTACGCATTCTCTTCCATACAAACAGATGCTTTGAAAAACATCTAAGGGAAACGGCAATACAGAGTAAACCTCTTTCTGTTTACAAGTATTTTTATCTGAAACATTTAACACCTGGATTGAAATATGCAGTTAAAATCCTGCTTTCAAATACAGACGGGTTTTCTCAGGTTGTTTTCTGTGGCGTGCATACTGGCTCATCACGACTCAAACTCACTGTAAAAACAGTGTTTGTTTATTGCATGAGCACACAGAGGAAACTGGAGACGTAAGACTCCTAAAGAAAGAGTTCCTGGGAGCCTGCAGTTGTGAGAAAAGGGAAATAAAAGAAAGCATTCCAGCAGTGAAACTGAGGGGTTTTTTCAGCTCTCGACAATCCTGTCATTTCCAGAGTTCATCTCAGTCTGTTCTCCAGACAAAGAATGTTTCTTCCAAGGACTCATTTAGTCAAAAACAATGCATTTTGCAGCTCAGTCTAAAAGAAGGTAACCATCCTGAGAGTTGCTGAGCAACCTTCTGAGATTTATTAACTGCCCTCAATTCCTGGGAAGCAGAGATGCTAATCCATGGAAATTCAGGCTCAGTTCATTTATCATTCCCTCCTGGTACCTCTGCTTGTTGAAAGAAAAGGTAGTGCGGCAGAGAACTACTTTTAAGCAGTCCCTAGTTCCCCTCCCAGAAGAGAATCTTTGATTGAACCTACCCCATGGGAAAATCACCAACCTTTCAAGCTTTCTTCATCCCCAGAATAGAAATAAGTCGTAGGAGGTGATGAGGCACAGTGCCTGCATCTCTCATGTCTGAACTGGCCAAACAGTCTCCTCCAATAACTGTAACTCCCTTCTGTCCTGCTCCACAGCCGGTTTCTGGCTCCTTTCTCTTTTTTGATCAGTGCCAAGAAGCCAGATATGAGCACAGAATGCAAATCCTGCCTCGTCCTGGCTTCATGTGAAACAATTTGGATTTTCATCCAAATAGCACTCTGCCTTGCTCCCTGAAACAGGCAAAGAGAAGCATGCACAAACACAAGTGCACAAATGCACCCTTAATAAATTAGTGCAGGGTGCTGTTTGTTCAATATGTGAACCCTTTAAAGTCTGATGATGGAGGTGTCTACCTCAGTAAAAATTTCACACTGTGAAGTTCTGCAGCTTCCTGAGCAGTTTCATAGTTGATTTAAACAAGATGTTAAGATACTACTGGGAAAGAAGCGGTCCTTCATCATCCCCATCATGTCCTGATTAGGTGCAGATGGCCATAAGGACACTAGCATCTGCATAAGGGAGAAGAAAAAGCAAAAAGGGTTTGAGTCTGCTGTCACAGACACTCAGAAATAGTCCTCAGCCCCTCTAGAATCCCAAACTCATAGCTGAAAGAGCTGGGAATTAAGGTGGGTCTACATGTTATTCTGCAAGCACAGTGATGTTTTCAGTAGGGCTACATCGATTGCCATCCCATTTCTGCCCATGCTCTGAGTTGCTTGAATATATTTCCTTACCCACCTTAAAAAATGGCAAACATTTTGATTTTTTCCTGCTGATGACTCTTTAGGAGAACTAACGGAAGAGCCAAAACACTGGCACAATCTACAGGATTAAACTCCAACAGTGTAACTGATTTTTTTTTCCTACAGGGCCTTTGCCCAACTGGGACTATTTGTATGAAAATAATCTTCAGTTAAGCAAAAGCTATGGGTTCAGCCTGCTTAAGTTGCCTGGTGATACAAATAAATGTGGTTTGTAGGAGCTCTTGCAAAAATTCTGTGTAGATCCAAGCTGCTTAATTCTTCATTAGTTCTGCCAAAAAAAAGGGCAGCTTTTGCTCACATATACATGGTATGAGCACCCACACCCTAGAACATCTAGCTCAAAAGTAAAGAGGACAGTTAAAAAAAAATTAGCAGAATTGCTTGTACTTAGCAACTTCAATATTACAACATATCAGTAAAAACAACCCTATAGTGTTTTGTCCTAGACACGTTAGTGCCACAGTTTATTTCCAGTACTTGTTTTTTGCTTCACAAATATTTAGTACTCAACTGGTGCAACTTTATTTCTGCCTCCTGTTACTATGCAATGAAGAACAAATGTACTGTAACATCTAACAGCCTATCATAAGACACAATCAAAAAGAAAAAACTTACTGTGTATATGAATGATCTAAGACTCCTTTTGCTAAAAACAGTCCCGGGCATTTTGGTAGCTAAGACAGCAGCCCTGAATGAGAGACCCAGTGCTACACAGTGCAATTTCTGAAAGTAACAAACTGTACAAGAAAGTATAAAAGACCACATGACTGTCATAGGAATACCCTTACACAATATTAATCCAGTTTCTTTGTGTTATTACTTGCCAGTGGCTTTATTTTCCCAGTTTACTCACTTGTACGTGAAGTACTCAGCAAGAATGAGAGTTACAAAAATATACTTTAAAACTGTCTCAGATGCCTTGAAGGCTTGTGCAAAACACACAGTGAGTGGATCCTGCTATTTGCTCTGAATACCACTCCCTTCAAAAGGCCTGTTTGCAGAAATTTTCCTTCAGAGTAAGGACCTTAATAAGGAAAGTAATTAGAACAGGAAAAAAATGCTTACAGAGGCAGCAAAAAATTAAAAACCTGGTGCATCTCTGAGAAAGCAAAAACAAAGCCGGCTTCACGACAAGGCTAGTTTGATTTCACTGGCATGTCAGCCACATGGAATTTCTACAGACAAGGTTTTTAATAGTGTTCTCACTGCTGGAGTAGGAGAGAACTCAGCGGTGCTCTGGCTGAAGTTCTTGCCAATACCCTAAATGCATGCACACAATATTGTCTGCTACATATGCATTGAGGTGGGGAAGTTGTTAAGTAGTGACAACTCAATTGGTCTGCGTTGGATGTTCACACATTAAAGGTTTCCCTTGCAGCCTGTAAGGCTGTCACCAATGCAGTTTTCATATTGCTCATGTCAGAAGATAAACAGCTTGTGATTAAAATAAAAGTTAACAAAAAAATTTTGAAAGTATTAATATATCAGGTTTTTTTAATTACCACTAGATGGACTACAGAAAAAAAAATACTAAGATGATTAAGAGATCGGAGCACCTCTGCTCTGAGGAAACGCTGAGAGAGATGCAACTGCTCGACCTAGTGAAGAGAAGGCTCGGGGAGGATCTTATTAATTTATATATATACCTGAGGGGAGGGTGCAAAGAGGACGGAGCCAGACTCTTTCCAGCGGTGCCCAGTGACAGGACCAGAGGCAGCGGACACAAACTGAAACACAGAAGGTTCCCTCTGAACATCAGGAAACACCTTTTCACTGTGAGGGTGACCAAACACTGGAACAGGTTGCCCAGAGAGTTTGTGGAGGCTCCTTTTTGGAGATATTCAAAAGCCATCTGGACATGGCCCTGGGCAACCAGCTCTAGGTGGCTCTGCCTGAGCAGGAGAACTGGACTAGATCACCTCCAGAGGTCCCTTCCAGTCTCAACCCTTCTGTGATTCTGTGAGCTATAAATTATTAGCACTGAGAAAACTACCTGATACTCCCACCATCATGCAGATTTCTCCCTATAACAAGCAAGTGAACACTGTTTCCAAAACGAAAATAGCCTTCCATGAAAAGGAAGGTGACTGAGGTGACTGAGGTGACTACAAAACACAGGAAGACTGTAAAAGAAACACAGGCCATCACACAAAACAACTTTTGATTGCTAAGTCAAGTCTGAGGAATGTGTAGTCTGAGGACTAGGCATGAGGAAGACATTTTTTACATTGAGGGTGGTAAAACACTGGCCCAGGTTTCCCAGAGAGGTGGTAGATGCCCCATCCCTGGAGACATTCAAGGCCAGGCTGGACGGGGCTCTGAGCGACCTATCTAGTTGAAGATGTCCCTGCTCATTGCAGGGGTGTTGGACTAGATGAGCTTTGAAGGTCCCTTCCAACCCAAACTATTCTATGATTCTATGAATTTGTACCAGGACTGGCAGAGGTTTAAAAATTATCATTTGAACTTTCGTGACAGTTTGTGCCTGTAGCAACTCATGTAGATTTTTGGGAAAACAAACAAACACAAAACCAAACAAATAAACAAAAAAACCTCACACATCTAAACCAGGCAGAGAGTACAAACAGATGCACCACAGCTTTTCTTCACATCCTTTTCTATCTAGTCTGGTTGTCTTGTGAAAAACTCTTATTTTCCCCTGTTTAGCATTGGTAAGGATCTGGAAAAGTTATCCAGATCCAGAATATCTATTTGTTTATGTAGATGCTTTATCACAATGTGCCTGAGTTACAACTTATAGGTCATATGCAATCTGCAAGGACATTATGTTTCCTGGCTTACTCCACTCAAGAAATGAGTGCAGATGGCAAGGAAAAGGCCATGAAGCTTAAAAAAACCTCCCATATATATATATATATGTATATTATATATACACATATATAAAATCAGAGAGGGCTGTTCCCACCAAAACAGTTCCTCTGGTCTATCTGTTGTTTGCCCTGGGAGCAAAAGCAAGACAAGAACAGTACTTATGAATTGTTCTAAAAACAACTCCTCTGGTCTGCTGTCACCAGGAAAATTATGCAGCTGTATATGCTGTGTAACGCTAACGCTGGACGGTTAATCTGCATTCATGCAAAAATGTCACTATTTCAGGGAAGTGCCAGACCTACGTCTCACACTGGCTATGCTGTGCAGGCAGAGTCCGTCTGCTGTACTGTGCGTAGCTGAACCAAGTCTGAGGCTCACCCTGCCGGAAAGTTCATGTGCTGCAGATACAGTGTGCGGACAGGAGGCAGCTGTTGCCATTATGACTGCACAAATCAGCCTTTTTCTTCCAGCTGTCAAATGCACAGACATACACATTTGTTAACAGGAGATTTGGGGAACTTCCAAGAAATATATTAAGTGGTTTCAGGAAAAGTAAGATATTTTGCTGATCTCAAGCTACAACATACTTCTGATAATTAGGACTGAAACCCTGAAGAAAGTGCAGGACTTATGCTGGAAGCTTCACAGGTTAAATCCTGATTTCAGTACAGCTAACCTTGCAATGAGCCTTGACTGCAAAGTACAAGTTCTACTCTTCTAGTCATGTGAAGCCAGAGGCTTTTCCGAGTACTTTTGCTATATGATTTACCGAATATAGCGCTGAATCTAAACCCAAAACACTGCATCTGCCATTTATGGCCCAGGCAACTCAGAAGCCAGGTATGTAGGTGTCTCCCTCACTAATTATTCTTCTTGCTTCCTGGAACTCTTCAGCATTGCTTAAGTATAATCTTAATTAAGTCATGGCTAACCTGTGATCCTTCAGCTTCAAAAAGACACTCAAGATTCATATCTTCCAAGGGAGTGGCCATAAGGTCCTTTTCAAGTCAGCAGGGAGACAAAAATGTCATCATCTAAAACAGATCAGACCTCGTGTTCCCTAGAAGAACTGCGCCTCTTCTCTGAATCCAGGCAATTATCTTCAAATGTTGACATTACAAGAGGGGTGTTTAGAGATGAGAGATGTGAATCCAGCAAAGATCTCTTCTGCAAGCATCCCATGTGCTTCTCAAGCGACTGGTCTGTTGAAGAAGAGGAAAAAGATTAAGGGAGAGAAACCAATGCCTGTGGCACCCTACTTACGAGACTTGTTAGTTCAGAAATGAAACATTAGGTCACGCTTGCTGGACCGCCCAACAGAACTCTTCCAATTTACCTGCTTACATAAAGGCCGTGATGCCCTTGTGAAACCTATAGTCAGTGGTATTTAGGACAGTAAAGAGATTTAAACAAAAACACCACTAGAAGAGCCAATAAAACTCTAACTCTGAGGGCCTGGCACATTTCCAGTTCCATTCCCACATGGTGAGTCCTAAGTGGAAAACTCAAGCTAGACAGGTCAGAATCAAATAACCACTACTTAAGCTGAGATCTTCTCAGTCCCTCTACAGTAGAGACTTCGTATCTCTGCTGCAGGCTACAGCAGTGGCCAAATAAACTAATGATTCAGCATTTCCCAACCAGCATTCTTCTGTCAAGACACAGGATGACCTTCACGAGCATCCCTAACAGCTTCAAGACTTCAAAATGCACTGGTGGCTATGACATGAAAGAGACCATGCTGACCTCAAAGAGGCTGAATGACCACAGGTTCTGGAAAGGTCCTGTTCAAAGAAACAGGGCTTGAAATGCTCTCAAATTTTGCATAACCCCAGCTTTGAAGGAGCCTGGAGACTGAGTTAACTGGGCCAAATTTGCCACATAAAGCATTTTATTATTGTTAAATGGATGATGTGGGGAAAAAAGCACCTAGCGATGTGACAGGAGGTCGGAAATGTTTTGGCGTGTTCTGCCTGAGCCCTGCTCACCACCAGTCTGGTACCTCCCAGCATCTGGAAGAGCAAGATGAGTTCCTTACACTGTTCCAAGGGCAGCCACTTTAGAAATACGAAGTCTTGCTGTTTCCTGGCACATCCTCAGTAGCATTAAAAAAAAAAAAAAAAAAAGCACTGTTCAGCCTTATCTCTACACTAATCCTCTGGTCTGTGCATATACTCCCAATGAAGACAAAGTGTATTAGCCAGAGACAGCCCGGACAACTCCAGTGGAAACTGCACCCGCCGAGCATGTTCATGGGGATCCTCTGGAGCCGGCACCAGGCTCAGGGTGTTCTGCGCAGCCCTGCAGCGCTGAGCTGCACACACAGCAGAGGCACCTCTGTGAGGAGGGATTCACTTACAGGCAGCAGAGCAAGGCAGGGCTGGAACACAGGACACCGAATACCACCCTCTTCTGGCCGAAGGGTGCGGAGGGGCAGTATTTACAGAGACAAAATCACAGAATCACAGAATCACAGAATGTTAGAGATTGGAAGGGACCTCAAAAGATCATCTAGTCCAATCCCCCTGCCAGGGCAGGAACACCCAGATGAGGTTACACAGAAGGCGTCCAGGCGGGTTTGAATGTCTCCAGAGAAGGAGACTCCACAACCCCCCTGGGCAGCCTGTTCCAGTGCTCTGTCACCCTCACTGAGAATAAGTTTCTTCTCACATTTAAGTGGAACCTCTTGTGTTCCAGCTTGAACCCATTACCCCTTGTCTTACCGTTGGTTGTCACCAAGAAGAGCCTGGCTCCATCCTCATGACACCCACCCTTCATATATTTATAAACATTGATGAGGTCACCCTCAGTCTCCTCTTCTCCAAGCTAAATGCGCACGTGGTGGCTGCAGAACAAAGCCCCTGTCCCAGGGAGGCCCCTGTCTCCTCTGCCCTGCCCGGCGGCCGGGGTGCGGGCCTTGCCCGGGAGGCGCTAGCCCCTGAGGGGAGCAGGAGGAGGAGGGCGAGGAGGAGACGGGGGCGCAGCTGGCGGCAACGGCTACAGCGGCGGCGCCGCTCCCGCCCCGCAGGGGGCGCTGCCAGCCCGCGCGCCCGCCCGCCCCGCCCACCGCCAGGCGTAGCCACGCCCCACTCGCCGTTCCCTCCCTCCTAGCCCCGCCCCCTCGCCCTGCCCGCCGTCTATCTCCCGCGAGAGCCAATGGGGGCGAGCCAATGCCGGCTGGTCCCGCCCCCGCCCATCCGGCAACCGCCCGTTCCGGCGGAAAGGCGTCGCGGCGCTGTCCAAGATGGTGGCGGGAGAGCTGTGTCTGTGTGGGCTGATCAGGTACCGGAGTGCGAGGGCGGCCTGCGTGGGGGCGGCGCGTCCTGGCGGCGGAGGGGGAGCGGAGCGGGAGGCCCCGCGCCGCCATGGCCCCCTGCCGAGCCGTGGCCGCGCTCCCTCATCCCCCCGAGCCTGCCGGACGTCCCGCACCCGCCGCGTTCCCCCTTAGCGAGGAGGCCGCTGGGCAGGGCGGGGTGGGATGGGTCCCTGCCCGGCTCCTCGCTCTGCCGCCGGCCTCGGATGCTTTAATGTGCTTTCCCGCTTCTTCATCCCGAATGTCAAAGTGTTTTCTTGCCTTACGTGTCAGTCGTGACACGTTGTTCGCCATGGCAACCACGTTAATGTCGAGCACCAGAATCCTCAGTTCAAGGACAGGGAACTGCTGGAGTGAGTCCAGCACAGAGTCACAGAGATGATGAAGGGAGTGGAGCATCTCCCTTATGAGGAAAGGCTGAGGGAGCTGGGTCTCTTTAGCTTGGAGAAGAGGGGTGACCTCATCAATGTTTATAAATATATAAATGGTGAGTGTCACGAGGATGGAGCCAGGCTCTTCTCAGTGACAACCAATGATAAGACAAGGGGCAATGGGTACAAACTGGAACACAGGAGGTTCCACTTAAATATGAGAAGAAACTTCTTCTCAGTGAGGGTACCAGAGCACTAGAACAGGCTGCCCAGGGGGCTTGTAGAGTCTCCTTCTCTGCAGACATTCAAAACTCGCCTGGACGCCTTCCTGTGTAACCTCATCTGGGTGTTCCTGCTCCGGTGAGGGGATTGGACTAGATGATATTTCAAGGTCCCTTCCAATCCCTAACATTCTGTGATCCAGGCTCTGTCCCCTGTGAAGCTCTGTAGGCAAAGAAGAGACTCCTGTGAGAAACCTCCTGTTCCTGGGTCAGGAGAGCTGTACAGGAGGGCAGTAGTGAGCGAAGGGAGTGCCCGTATCAGAGACTGAGAGCTGAGGAAACCGGTCTCTCTAGACAGAGAAACTGCTTGGAGCTTTTCTGGACAGTTGACGCAGCTCTTCAGATCTCAGCAGGATGGAAAGTGCAGGTTCTGGGTCATGCATGGCAGCCTGGCCCAAGTAGCTCTGCACCAACGCAGTTCACACTAAGGCAAGACAAGCAGGAGCTTGGAATGAAGAAAGCTCTTGCAAATATTTTTAGAAATCTCCTCGCTGGTTGTGTTTTGCCAGATTGCTAAGGGCATGCAACCTTTATAGTGTGTATAGCACATGGAGATGGATATATAGCATGAATAAACAATAATGAGTAACAGCAATAAATGATTGACAGGTAATGGTAGGGCAGGGGTATCAAACTCATTTTCACCAGGGGCCACATCAGCCTCACGGTTGCCTTCAAAGGGCCGAATGTAATTTTAGGACTGTATAATTGTAACTGCCTACATTTATACAGTCCTAAAATTACATTCGGCCCTTTGAAGGCAGCCGCAAGGCTGATATGGCCCCCGGTGAAAATGAGTTCGATACCCCTGCAGTAGGGAATATATCTTTGGCTAAATGATTTAGAACAGTGATTTTTCTTCCGTAATTGTTGAAGTGATACACAGATATTGATGATTTCTGAGATTAGAAGAACTCGAGAAATTGTTGAACTCCCTGTAGCTCTACTTGTAAGCCCTTCTCTCTGAATTTCTTATATAGTATTTCTTTAAAGCAATATTATATTTTAAAATCTCGGCTTGTTTCAGATTGCTGTGCTCATTGTTAATCCCTGCATTATTTCTAAGTGGAATTTTGTGTGTCTGCTTGGTGGTACTACTGTGGGGAATACGGCTCTGGATACAACAAAGGAAAAAACAGTCAACCTCAGCAGGAACAGATGGGAAGCAGCCGCTGCTGGTGGCATTTTTTCACCCATATTGCAATGCAGGTGGTGGAGGGGAGAGAGTCTTGTGGTGTGCCATAAGGACACTCCAAAAAAAGTAAGCATATGTGTTTATTAAATACCGTATTTCATTTCCAGCTACTGATGGTATTATTTATGCCCATTTTGGCATTTTACATACTTAAATAGGTATCATTTATCCGCTGGTCCTACTTTTTTTTTTTTTCACATCTGAGTTTCACCTGGGTGCACCATTCCACTTCATCCCTTTACGCAGATTTTGATCCGTTGTGCTGTGGCATCTCTCACTTCTCCTTTCTATCCTTGGGAGGATCCTCCTCCCTCATCAGTTTCCAGTACTGATATGCAACTTTGTCTGGCCATAACTCATCAGTAGATAACTGATAATCTTGATATTTGCCTCTTGGTGCAGGAGGCAAAACAAGTTGTTATCCAAAGTGGATTTAACACTGGCACATCCACTGATTTGCACAGTCTTCTGCGTTTTACTCATGCTACGTACTAGACGGACGGTCTTAAGTCTGTAGAATAATACTGATCTCTTATGTTTTACTCAAAAAAAATATTCCCCAGGTCCTCAGCCATATGTTTTTCTGCACATCAGAAAAAAACGGAAGTACAATTTAGTTAAAATAATTTCAGAGCTAAGTCGGGCATTTGTTCTCACATACTTTTTGAGTAAGTTTGAATGGATAATATTCTAGTTTCATGTTACAAAATTTGAAGAGAAGAATGTATGAAATTCTTTTTCTTTACTCTTGCAGGTACAGAAATGTAACGTGTGTTGTTTACACTGGTGATAAAGATGCCACTGGGGAAGAAATAGTAGAAGGCGCTTTCAGAAGATTCAATATAAAATTACCTCATCCCGTGAAGTTTGTATTTCTAGAAAAACGCTACCTTGTGGAAGCTTCTCTTTACCCTCACTTCACTTTGCTGGGACAAAGTTTAGGATCAGTGTTTCTGGGCTGGGAGGCTCTTCTGAAATGTGTTCCCGATATTTATATCGACTCAATGGGTTATGCCTTCACACTTCCCCTCTTCAAATATTTAGGAGGCTGTCATGTTGGATGCTACGTCCATTATCCCACTATCAGCACTGACATGCTGTCTATTGTTAGGAATCAGGATACCAGGTTTAACAATGCTGCCTTCATTACAAACAATCCTCTTCTCAGCAAGATTAAACTCATCTACTACTACTTCTTTGCTTTCATGTATGGCTTGGTTGGATCCTGCAGTGATGTGATTATGGTTAATTCTTCTTGGACGCTGAATCACATCCTTTCCCTCTGGAGAGCTGGTGCTCGCACTAGTGTTGTGTATCCACCGTGCGATGTTCAGACCTTCCTGGATATTCCACTTGAAGAGAAGAAGAGCACCACTGAATATTCCATTGTTTCCGTCAGCCAGTTCCGGCCTGAAAAAGATCATCCTTTGCAAATCCGAGCCTTTGCTAAATTGCTGAAAGAGAAGAGACTTGGGCAGCAGCCATCATTGAAGCTTATCTTAATTGGAGGCTGTCGTAACCAGCAAGATAAAGAGCGTGTAGATAACCTTAAACATCTTTGTGCAGAGCTGGGAGTTGGTAATGACGTGACATTCAGAATAAACATTCCTTTTGAGGAACTAAAGAGACACCTGGCTGAGGCTACCATCGGCCTGCACACAATGTGGAATGAGCACTTCGGGATCGGTCAGTATCCTTCCCCTGTGTTCAGCCATTTGTCCCCAGCTAGGGACACAGTTGGGGAGGGCTTCAGTTCATGGTTAAGGCTCCTCAGAGTAGGTGTCTAAGCATAGGGGAGGTTTAGATTGGGTATTAGGAAAAAATTTTTACTGGAAAGGGTGCTCAGGCATTGGAACAGGCTGCCCAGGGAAGCGGTGGACTCACCATCCCTGGAGGTGTTTAAAAGACGCATAGATGAGGTTCTTAGGGACATGGTTTAGTGACAGTGTTGGGTTAATGGTTGGACTCAGTGATCTTGAGGGTCTCTTCCAAGCAAAATGATGCTAATTCTATAGAGGTCTGCATGCCAAGCAGGTGTCCAGTTGCTGTTCTCAGAGGTGATGTAGCTGAGGTGGAGCCCCAGGACCAATTCAGATGACAGACCACTAGGTGCTACCGTAGTGCAATGCAAGCCCAAGCGCTGTAGACATCCTCGACTCTTGATTATGGATCATGACTCTGGTCACCTGAACACCCAGCTTGTCCCATCTGGGCTGCCCAGGATGTTGAGCCTGACCTCCAGCTATGGCTCTGCAAGGACACGGGTCACCCTGAGGTCCCTTGGGAGGTTTGCCAGCCTTATGCAGGTGCCTTGTGTACCCAACAGAGCCTCAGAAGGCAGCAGGCACTTCTGCTAACGCACCATGGGTTGTTCCCCGTTGGCTCCACAGGCTGCAGGGGAAGCTTACACACAGTTCACGTGTAGACATCCATGTGTGGAGACTTCAAGTGTGTTTCAGCTGCCCTGACTGCCATTGGAAATCCTCGGGTATGTCATGGGGCTCTCGCTGCTGTTTCAGGGGTGCGAGTCTCCCACAGATCCTGCCAAGCAGACGGGTGCTGTACTTGGCTAGGGTGTGACTAAACTGCAGTTAATGTCATCAGGCTTTCTCAGAATTAGAAAGTTAAGTAAGTATCAGGCGTAGTAGTTTATAGCCTGTAGGAACTTGGTATAAAAAAATGTACTTCGAACTGTCTCCTAGAAGCAACTGCCACAAAATGGAAATAATGGTTTCTCATATTTTTTCCTCCGCAAAACAGTTAAATTAATTCTTTTTTTTTTTTTTAAATGATACAATGACACTGTGTTTTTGAATTTCAGCATGATTTCACTTTCATCTCCAATGGCTTTTTACCTGTGAAAAACATGTTCTAAAACTTTGGAGAATTATTTAGAGTGGGCAATTTTGAAGCTAGGGGAACTTTAAAAAAAATCAGAACTGAGAAGAATCAGCAATTCAAGTGATTTCTGAGATCTGTTGTGGAACCATAGACGAGAGTGGATGTATACATTCTATGCCATTCCTATCCCACTGATTTTGGCTGAGGAAAGCTTGCTATCAGATTCTCATTTCATTAAAATTTCTTCCCTTAAAAATACAGGTGCAGCGATACACATTTTTACTAGTTTGTCTTGCTGAGTTGTCAAAACCTTTAAAGATGTGTTAATCTGCAAAATACTGAACTTCTGACTATCAAATTGAAATACACAGTCAGCTTTTCTCTCAGAGTATCTTTCTAAATGTTAAAAATCTTCAGTGTCAGTGAGAAAATGAATACAGTTATGTTCAGCTCTAATTTTTACTTATTTTTTGCAGCTGCCACCATACCATAAAAGTAGTGGTGCAGTGTTCTGCTACAGAGCAAACCAGAACTATGCAGTGTTCTGTCACAGAGCTACCTTCTATGTTTATCTTTACATGTGTTTCAATATGTGGCTTTTTTTTTCACTGTATATACTGGTGATATAATCTATCTCAGGTAAATCAAATATGTTACAAGAACCACAATTTAGCAAATTAGATCTGATATGTATTTTAGATTTTCCATGTTTAAGAGGAGCTATCATTTCAATCCTTGGGACTGAAAAAATTTGTTCATCTGATGAGACCATTTACTCCGTATTTTTCAAACTGATCTAGAATGGCAAGCTATAGTAACTTATAATTCTGGGTGAATTTTACTGCAGTTTTAACTTCCCAGTGCCTCATAGAAAGTCAAAGTACGTGATGTGCACATTCATATCAGAATGTTTTATATCTTTTACAGGAGTAGTTGAATGTATGGCAGCTGGCACCATTATCCTGGCTCACAATTCTGGAGGCCCCAAATTAGATATTGTGGTACCCTACGAAGGACACATTACAGGCTTCCTAGCAGAAAACGAGGACAATTACGCTGAGACAATGGCTTATATCCTGTCTTTGTCTCCTGAAAAAAGGTTAGAGATCAGAGAAAATGCCCGTCGATCTGTGCACAGGTTTTCTGACCAGCATTTCGAAGAGACATTCCTGTTATCTGTGGACCCATTATTTAAATAAATGTATATGAATAAAAATGTATATGAATAAAATTAACTTTTTATATTTGACTGTGTTTCACCTGTAAATATATGTAATCTATGATCCCTTGGTCTCATTCAATAAAGAGATTTTTTTTTTTTCTTTCTGTTAGGATATGTTCTTTATGTAATAGAGGGGTTTTTTACTGGGAAAGAAATCCTCCTGAAAATGTTCTGTGTTGACTACATGACAGTACAGTGCAGTGCAAAACCCTCTGGATTCATAGAACCATCGTATTTTCTTGGTAACGGAACTACATCTGGAAGCTTTTTATTCACTGAATATGTTACTTTCCACCCATTTCATGACTCTTCACCCAGTCACACTTTTTAAAGTCAATACTTTCATTTGATTGCTTTTGTGCCCACATTTTTTTCCCAGAATCTGTAGCACGTTTTCAATTTGCTGTCTCCCATTGGGTGGCAAAAATCTATTATGTGGGTTTTTAATTGTGGTTTTGGAGATTTCATTACCTACAGTGATTCCTTTAGGTTAATTATACAGTGGTTTTAGCAGTTTCCTTTTTAATAAGTGTAATAATTGCATTTGTCTATGGTCCTTATATTAGCAATTTCCTCATGCCCTTTCACGGTATGACAACTTAATGGTATTTTTCCAACCGTATTCTGTTGAAAGGTTTTCTGTTCTGAGGGAACAGAAAGGTCTAAATTAGAGGGCATAATTAAATGCTATACAAACATGAATGGTAAAGCCCTAAATTACTGCTTATTGTGAAGCTAAGAACACAGTGAACAAAATGTTCAAAAATTGGACATCTGCTGTTGTATCAAAAATGGAAAAACACATCATCCTTTTTTGAGCCATCAAAGCAGTATTTTATATTTTAGCAAACAAAGAGAAGTGCAAAAAGCTACTGAAATCAAACTTCAGAATGGGGTTCTCCCTCTGTTTAAACCTCATCTGGATTATATGAAACTTTGTACGTGAAAAAAGATGTTTAGAAGAACCCACTATTCCATGTTTTATTAGAAACTGAGGAATGCACATTTCCCATAGTGCTAATAGACCCTTTTACAGCTACTATACAAAAGTGCAGAGCAGTTGGTGATACTACATAGGGTCAGTCCTGTGTAAATGAAACCATGCATTATAAAGCTGTATTGGCAGTACATGGAGATTAATAAAAGCTGGAAGAGTGTAAAACAAGGAGTTGATTGAGCTAGGGAAATACAACAGACTGACTAGGAGGCATTTTTACATGATACACAAACAGTTCCAGAGAGTATGCAATCAGAAATGTGCTCAACCAAGCGGTGAGAGACGTCGCAGGTAGTTTAGAATAATAGAGATGAAAGTGCATTTCAGTCTTGATCAGTATTTTTCAACATTTAGACATCTGAAAAGTAGCCTGATTTTTTTTCCTTTTAAACAAAATAGTAACAACCTTCTATTAATTTTAATTGAGTGTTCAGCACTGTTGAAAAGTAGTTGATTTACTCGGCATTTAATGTCAGCTACCCTTAAATTTTGTTACTCATGAGGCTGAAATTTCAAGCAAGTTATTAAGTTCTGAAACAGTAACTGTGCTGGTGTTCTAGGTAGCTCTTGCTTCCTGCTTGCCTTTTTCATTACGTGTGTCAATGCTAAATGACTCACGGTTATTTTCTAAATCATCAGGTTTTCCAAGTAGTTTGCTAGGTAAAGTCATCTTCTCTTCATCTGCTTGACGTTTATTTATTGAATGAATGAGAGACTCCATGGTTCTCTCCGGTGAAGTCGCCACTTTTTCCAGAGATTCCTCCAGCTCATGTGTGAGTTCATCTTCAGAATCTTCAAAATTTCTGTAAAATAAACCAAGATAATTATATTAAATAAATGTGTCTTTGTAACAAGCCCTTCTACTTTCAAGGTCTTTGAGATTTTTTAAAAACACTTTTTAAAGAATATACAAGCAACACTTAAATGTGAGCTTTTCTTCTTTCTCCATGAGATTGTTTACCTGTGTTTATAAAGTAAGAGAACAGGAATTGCAAAGCAAAGCCATGTTCATGCTTCTGCATAACATTTTTAATGGCAGCATTGGCTTGTGACATATTAAGTTACAGAATTAAAAGTTAAATTAACAGGCTCTGTAAAACAAGTAAGTTTTCTTCATTTATGAATTTGAAAGAACAGAAGAAAATCTTCAGGCAATGCAACCTGTCATTTCGCGAAAGCAGTTGTATGGATTTTTTATATGATGTGCTTGACTTACGTGTCTTCATCATCTGATTGCGGCTCAAGCCTGTTTTCATCAACAGCAACAGCAGAACATGTTTCTGAATCATCTTCCTTGTTTGCTTTTGGAAGCAATGTAGTTAATCTCCCTTCTGGAAAGGAAGAGGAACGTTCCTTTATTTGTATATTAACTAACTATAGAAGTGTACTGTCGGGGACTGAAAATTGTTGTTTAGCTGTACCTATGGTTCCCTAAAAATGCTTGTTTTCAAAGACTGAAGGGCAACCCAAACCTGAAGGTGGGAGAACAATTTTAAGAGTTGTTGTTTTAGTATAAAGCTAAATTCTGCATGTGACCCAACAGAAATTTGTCAGTTTGGGTAACACCGTACCCTACAGTGTCAGCTTGAGTAGCAGGGCAGACGTGCCTATTGAGAGTGTCACATTCTAATAAATGTAACTGATAAAAGAAACAGCAGTTAGAAAACCTGTGTGAGTTATTCTTGCTTCAGCCGTATGAACTGATATTAGTGCAAAGTGGTTTGGGTTGGTTTCTTTTTAATGTGTAAGCAATAAAGCTAGTCTTAGGACAGGTATTTAGCTGGTTTAGCTTTCAGGATGGGGCAGTTTTAAAAGAGCTTGTTATGCTATGAGAAAACATATGCAAGGCATAATTAGCAGGAGAGTGCTGACTGAACAGTTTTGAACAAAAGAGATTTCTCATGACCCATAAAATTGTTGAAACTTGGTATTTACATGTATGATTTAGCTGGCTTAAATGTCCTGTTCTCCCATTACACATTCAGTAGGTTGGCAATTGTGTATAAAAACACAATGTCCAGTTACATTTACAGCATCTTTCTGTGGAAAATACTCTGGCTTTTTAGCTAACAACTTTGATGCAAAGTAAATGTTATTTTGAAAACAGTTTGTTACTTAAGGAAAGTGTGCTGCAGTGTGAGTTCAAATTAATTTCCATGTTGGCTGTATCAGCATGGACCATGCTGTAAAGTAAGTCAGAACTGTAGTTTAGGTCAGCACATACTACAATTTACAGCTGTTCTACAGAAATATGTGTATTTGTATAAATGTTTTTTACAGAGTTCTTCTACCTCAGCCATTGCAGAGGCCAGATCCAGGTTTGTGGTATCAGCCACCTTGCTGGCAGTAGCAGCTTATGTCCATCTACCCAGGCAAATGAAAGAATTATATATGAAAGTAACAGCCAGTATGTAGGGTTTGCCCTTTTCCCTGCTGTTGACAACAGTAACATCCCAAAAGAGGCCTGTCACTGCTGCAGGACAGAGCAGGGGCTGCTGGAACAGGCTGCACGTGTTTTTCTAGTTTGGCAACTAGACTTCAAAATGCTGGTTCTCATCACAGACCCTCTGCCAATGATAGAACAAATCATACACTAAAGAAAAACTTGTAGAATTTACAGTAACAAACATCCTACCTATTTCTTCTTCAAGCCAGATGAAGGAGTCATTAGACAGCTCTGCTTTTGCTAAGATACTCAGGAGCGTCTCTGGTGTTGTTTGTTTCCACTGCTTCCTGTTTTCTGGGGTGTCTTCAGGCAGAGCAGCACACTCAGCTGAAGGACAGGAAAGCTCTCAGGTCATGAAAGCATAACTGTGGCTTGGCACTGTCTTTTGCCAGATTCAGATTTTCTTGTCTCGACACTGATTTATTCATTTTGTGTAATGCTGGAACCCGTTTGAGCTTTTTCCCCTTGTGGAATACTGAATTTTTAATAAGTATTGAGTCTGATTGATACCACAGATAAAAAAATAGCTTGGGCTATTTATCACTAAAAAATTCTAATACCAGTTTTAATAAATAAAAGCTCAAGTAACTGCTTAATTAGGCCTGGAATAGACAGATGCACCTTCATTGAGCAGCCTTAGGTTTCAAACTTGTTGCCTTCTTGGGGCTGAAAAAGCTTCAAAGAAATTCCTGGGGTTTTTTTGTGGCCTATGCTCTTTCATCTAAGGCAGAATGAACAAGAAGTGGCATATTAACAATATTCTACTTGGTCTTCGCTGTCCATGCAAACTCTTCAGGTTGTTTCTGTGTATCTAGGGTGTTTGGAGCATGCTGGAATGCTGGAAGAGCCTCTTGTTTGCAGCAACCAGTCACTGGAGATACCCGTCTGCCTGGGAATATATGCACTGGTACTGCAAGAAACATGGCAATTACCTTTTTCTGAAAAGGAGCATCACCACAGCCACACCTGTGCAAGGACGCACTTGGGACTGTGCAGCAACACAAGTCTGTGGAGCACAAAACCAGAACTCCACTGCACTCTGGAGAGGTACTGGCAACTGACTGCCTCGGTTCTTGTGTTTCATCAACTCGAGGCCCAAGAAAGTGGTGTTGATTTGTTGCATAGACCGGCACTTTTAGCCCTTGTTACCCTGGCCGCAGAGTGATTCATATAATGCAGCTCTCTTAATATGTATGAGCAGCACAACATCGTTGCAATATTAGACAGAGGGGAAAATTATGACTGCATTCCGGTTTAACATACACAATAACCTCAGTTATTATAAAGTCCTGCAATTAAAAGCCTGCCAGATCATTTGAACGCTCTGGTATGGAATTGTTTTGGCAAAGGTCTGTAAGTAGTCTGGCTGAATTTTAGCAGCTCCCTACTTTCACTGAAACACAAAACTTTCTTACCAAGTTCATTTTCAGCCACAGTAGGACACACAGATGTGACATCAGCATCAGCTAAAAAATTCAGCAGTGTCTGAGGGGCTTCAGCTTGCCAATGTTTTCTGTTTTCTTTCATAACATCTATGCCATTGGACTCTAAGGGAAAAAAAAGAGGAGGCAAAGTTATTTCATTTTTTTAAGTAGATTTCAGTGTGATTATAATATTATGTGATATAAAGCAAGAGCTGATCAGATAAACTTGCTACAGCCTGGAGTTACTGAATTTACCTAACTCCTACATAATTTTCAGGATTAACACTCTGCATTGCATTTCCCCAAGAAATACCTGTTTGGTATCCAGACAGTTCTTCCAAAGCTCTGTCCGTATGATCTTCATAAACTTCCACCAATTTCTCCTTAGGATTCTCACCATCCACAAAAGTCAAAGTCTCATTGAGTTTATCTAGTACCTGAAAAAACAATAGGTTACTGTAGAAAGAGAAAACAGATATGGGGCAATAACTAATCACTTCTCATTTTATGGTGTTTGCCGGCCATTCTCATACATGCACAGGCAAATTGTTTAACAAAAAGTGAAGCAGCAGAATTCTAAAGTCACATTGTGATTTGTGTATCAGAGGGCTGCATGAGGCTCTGCAAAGATGTGAAACAACAGAATAAGAAAATCGTGCTTTATAAATTAAGAATATATATACTAGAAAGAAATATTTTTGATGTTGCTGTTACAAATATTTTAAACATTCTAATATACTAATAAAAATTTCAATAGGTAGCTATTACATATCAATCAGCTAGAAATGTCATTTTAATAAATGCAATCACATCATGTGATCAGTAGCATCACTTCCACTTTTTCTAAGTAACAGCTGGTTTATCACAATATTATTATTGCTGTGTGATGCAATACTAGAGAAAAGAAACAGAAATGTACTAAAACCATTTAGAAAACAAATTTGGCATTTGCAGACTAAGTCGGTTTTGAGATGAATTCTTCCCCTCATCCCAATTTACAAAATATGTGCACTCCATCTTTTAACATGTGAAAGATTAACCCAGATATCATCCCATTTTCTTCTAAGCAATTATGCTCTTGAAGCAGGTCAGATATATGCAATACATCAACAAATCCTCAATAGGAAGCTTCACTATAACAAACTAGAGCATGATTGTAATGGAAACAATTAAACCTTAGATCATGGAGCTCCTGTCATGGTTTCAGATAACTAATGTAAATGCTTTGTATATAACTACAGCATACCTCTGCTTCTTGAATGCTGTCTTCCTCAGGAACACATACATCTAAATTAATTTCAAACTTTACTCCTCCCTAAAGAAAATTCACACATTTCATTAATTTATGAAATAAACCCAAGTAATTAAATGTACACAGTTTATATGGAACTATAAACGTCAAAATTATTCTTCTATGGAAATTAAATTTTATTTAACAATATTTTTCTTCAGTTTAACAAGATCAAAGTTGAACAAATTGGACAAAAATAGATTGCTCTGAATATAGTTTATGGATATTTTTAAATAATTGCATCCAGTTCACAGGGCTGGAATATTGTTGATTTTAAGGAAAAATGTCTTTGATAATAACTTAATTCAATCATTGCAATATACAGAGTTGGTTCTTACAGCTCATTGTCAATCAGTATTAAAATTTGAATACTGTACTGCTTCCATACAGTATTTCACAAAAGACCTTTAGGCCACTTCACAAAGATTTTATGGTCAGAAACTTTCCTGATATCTTATTTGCATTCCCATTCATTTCCCATCCCCTTCTACAATTTAAAAAGCACTATAGAGAAGACTGTTTTTACAACAGAATGTTAAGAAATTAGCAGCCTGACTTGACTTCACTTAAAACTTCAACATGAGTTTCCATACACTACTAATGCAGTTTGATAAGAAGATAAGTAGGTAGGGATTGATGACTATCTGAAAATATCTAAAGTGAGTCTCCCTCAAATGATCAGAAAAGCTCTGCTACACATTCCTTAGTGATTCTACTTTCTTTCAACTTTTAACAGTAGACCAGTGCTCTTAGCTGACTCTCAAATAACTTGATTTCCAGAGCTACTTTGATAACACAATCATTTGAAATGTACAGTTATAAGATGAAAACAAAAATGATGGATACCTTTGTGTTATATTTCTTTTCTAAGATTTTTTGGTCTTGCCTATACTGAAGCCTGACTTGTTTAAAGTTTTCTTTCATGTCCTGGAAGGAGGAAAAATAAAATAATAATTAAAAAAACCAAACCTTACCCCTCTTTTTTTTAGAATAGACTGGGAATCTGCACACTGAGATTCATTTTCAAAAATTGAGGCTTTCATTCATTTCACTTGATGAAAACCAGACCTGTTGCTGTAGAACTCCATGTGGTCTGGAAAACTTACCTGGTGGTCACAATGCCAATATTGCAAAGTAAAAGTGGAATAATTCTGTCACTGCTTCAGTAGTATTTGATGAGAAAGAAGTGAAGGAGTCCTGTAGCTGGAAAGTTTTGGCCCTGCCTCTTCCTCCTGCTTCTCCCAAATTTTTGTTTAAGTAAGGAGTCCACATAAACCTCGACATCCCACACAGTGAGCTTTCATGAATTGCTATATCTTTTGCACAGATTTCTCATAAAGATTTGCACTGTGACTTCTTCTTTAATTCACTTAGAATGCAAGGAAAAGAAACATACCACAAAAAGAAATTAAGTAAAAGTACATTCTAATATTTACAGATATAAAAGAGTTACCGAAACAAGTCCGGACTCAGCCAAAGAAACTTTCCAGGCTATTCATGAAGGGAACCCAGGGAGACTTTCACATGCGGTGCAAACATCAAGTGAGATTTAAGCTTTACTGTTTTTCACATTTGTCACAGAGAGTGAATCAAAGACCATGCAGGACTTGCATAAAAAGTTCTGTTTAGACCAGGAGATAGTACTGATACCTGAAGTGGTTCTTCTCTTGTTCCAGCTGTACCCTTGGTTTCAGACTGGTCCTCAGCTTTCCCTTGCCTCACAAGATAGGTTTTGTCTTGTATTTTTTGGTTCTCCTAGGGAACATTTTTATAAAAATGTTCATTTCAGTTTCTAATTAAGGATATCAACTTAATAAAGAAAAAGGAAATATGACTGTGTGTATGTTTGAGGTTTGTTACCTGGAGTACTCCTGCTCTAAATCTCAATTCTTTTATATCACTGTGGTATTCTTCTCGAATTTTCTGCAGTTGTTTCAGGTACTCCTATCAAAGAACAGTAAGGTAGAATACATATACATTAGAAATGCACGCATAAGTAACACTAGCTAAACAAAATATTCTATGGATATCAAGCTGTGTATATATGAGAAAAAGGGATTAGTGTCCTTTACTGCCAATTTTAAAAACTACTTGTTACCTCCTATTAGAGGACATTTTTGAGTCCTAACTCTTCCAGATTTCAATGTTTTCGAAGTTTTCCAGACTGTTTCATGCTAGACTTTCTGTAGAATTATATCTAAAATAGCTAATTCCAACAATAACCAAAGGACTGTCTGAGTAATGACTCTAAGGCTGCAATCCCAAAAGAGAGGACTGGAAATTAGGAGGACAAAAAAATTATGTATTATTTATTGTATTGCAACCTGCTCCTCAAAACAAAACAAAACCTGGTAATCTTTTCTTGGAGAAGCTTCAACATTCCTATGCAAATTTGGCCAAAAGATAATTTTTGTGTTAAGGACATCTCTGTTACTGTTTATATGAGGGTCTATCCCAATTTGCCCATGGACAAATCTGTAAAGTTTAATTTTCTGGCATATTCAGTACAGACTTTGTGGAACTAAACAGCAACAGTCTCTGAAGAATGTGTATATGATGAGTATGTTCTTATTCTGAAGTCAGACCATTATATAAAAGTTAATATATTAATATTTATTCTGACATTTTTCTATAAATCAAATATAGATTAAATGTATTTATATGTGTTCATGTAAGAAAGAAGTATCAGTTTGTTTTCGCTGTCGCCCAAAAGCAAAACCAGAAAAGTATATTGTTTCTGTATAAAATAATCTCCAAAAGTTACAACATAGCAGGGAAATAGTATGCATCACGTACTATTATATCACAGTCTAAATGTCAGAGTATGACTTATGAACAATGAACATACATACATGAAAAATGCCTGTATGACTATTTTCTCTGATTTGTAAATGTGAGGACCTACTGTCCTCCAACATTAGTTTGTTCAGTGAGGTAATTCCTCTAATCTCAGTGGAAGCAAAATAAAAATCAAGGCCATGCTTTATGAAATGATTATGGACTTCAGCTTTTATGCAAGTCTTTACTAGTTTATCCAAGATGGAACCATATGAAAACAGCTTATATTTTCCTAGTGGTCAGACAGAAAAGAATCAGTTCTTATATAAAGAACACTATTGTCAAGGAGTGTAAGAAGACAGCTTTAAGCAGCTAAGGAGGATATTTCATTTACCTGTTCTTCCATTTCATTCCTTCTAGACATGTCCTGCTGAGTATTTTTGAGATGCTCTTCCTGCATTTTCTGCTGCTGCATTTGATCATGATATGGATTGGCAGAGGATGGTCGCAGCCCCTATGGATGTACAAATAAATCCCAGGGCAAAGGAATTTCTATTTAGAATCCTTTCCTTCAGTGCTCACTCAATTCACCCGCCCTGTTCCACTGAAGAGTGCAGTAAGGCAAGTTTATATTTTTGGAGGAAAAAGGTATAGCAAAATTTTACATTGCTATAGTTTTGAATTAGAAAATAAAACCTCAAGATCAACGAATTTGCTGGAGCAGAAATTTTTACTTGTCAGAGTCACAGTTTGCTGCTAGAAAGACATGAGATCATCTTTTGGATTTTCATTCTTTTTTTTTTTTACAGATTTTATTCTATGATTCAATGTTTACTTACCAGCTGTTTTTCCACTTTAATCTTGTACTGTTGGGCTTCAAAACGCCTTTGAAGATATTCTGCAGTCCTGAGAGAAGAAAGTGATGTTCATATGCTACATTTTATTTCACAGACTCTGCTATCATTTGCACAAATAATTCTCTACAGGTTCTATCACATATGACAAACAGAGCTCTCTTTGTACTACATGAATATATAAATATGGATAAAATATTTATAAATAAATATTTATAAATATGGAACAACAGTAAAATAACAAAAAGAAAACATATCCATATCCAACGCATTGCCCTTCCTATTACTTCAGTTGCATTAGCCTTCTGAAGGGTGCAGCGAAGTCCTTCTCCACCTTTCATTCGATAAATGGGATGTGAAAGTGTCAATGAAAATAAAGCTGTCTTTCCTGATCCTCAAAATGAGTAAAAATTGTAAGAACAGAGGTTGTATATTCAACAATTTTTCTATTTCTTTTCTCATCTGTGCCTAATTCTATCAGCCTAAATTTGTAGTTTTTTGGTTTCTAAACGTTTCTCTCTTTTTTTGGTATAAAATAACCCACGGTCACTTGTAAGCTCCCTGATTTCTATTTATTTCACTTCCTAACTTCAGAACCCACTTGTGCCCCAGGGATCCAAACTGGACTTTGTCCTTAAATAAGGCACTAAAAACTCAGCTCAGAAAATATGTTCTAAACCTGATGATCCTTAACTGAAACATTCTAAACACTGTCATCATTGGATGAAAATTAATGATTCAGTCAACCTTAAAGGAAGGATCCAAAAGGAGGCAGTATTAAAAATTCCTTATCTTCCTTTCTCAAGGTTTTCAAAGCTCATCTACACCTAAAAAGGCCAATCATGGAATGGACAGGCAATCAAGTAATAAAAAGGTGGTACTTCTACTTTGTAAGAGAAAAGCTTTGAAGTCAAGAAACTGCTGGAGAAAGGGTATTTATATCTGAAAAAAAAATATAAGCCCTGCAGGGAAAACCAAAACCAAAACCAAAACCAAACAAATTTCATGGCCTTTCTCCCACTCTGTTTCCTCAAGTGGAGAACTGCTTTTGGCCTTTATATCATTCTGATCCTGGTGGGAAGAAAAGACAGTATTTATCCTCGATATAATCAGAAAGACTACAAAAAAGCCTGCGTTTTACTTCTCACCCAATAAAATGCTGAGATTTGGGACACATTTTGACAACGAAATGTCAAACATCAGGACAAAATATTCGGAAGGAACTTCTGGACAGACAGGAACAGGAGTAATCATGTTTGCAAAAAACTTATGCACAAAAATTGTCAAAAACCAAGCAGAGAAGGAATTATACTGAATAAGCCACGGCCAGTGTTACCTAATCAGGAAGGCTGATAACTCAAAACATGCAGGACAATTCACTACCAATAAATAAAGTGAGAAAAGTTTACCAGTCAGGTGGTGCGGGTGGAGGTGCAACTTGTCCTTTTAGTCTGTAGTATTCCTCAACTCTTTGGTTGATATGAGAAAGGTCATAATGTACATTAACTTTCCTCTGCAAGTTGTCAAGCTGATCATAGTAATGACCATAACGGCCATGTACTCTAATGCTCTCTGGTCTTTCTGCCATCTTAAATCTGGAGCTCTGTGGCTGAAAAGATAAAAAAGGATGTTAATTTACCTGTTCTTATTTGTATCAGTACAATTTTGAATTAACTTGCTGTCCTTCTCCCCAGCTTGAGTTGCATGGTAATACAGGCTGTCTAAAGTAAAGTTAGTGTCAGTTTTCCAAATTCTTTCATATATAATGCAGAAACTTTCTAACTTCTCAGGGTATATGCAATCTTACCACTGTCATTTCCTTTTCCCCTGTTCATCAGCTCATCTCAGGAAGCAGCAGCCCACATTGTGCGAGTCAATCAGCATGGGGCTTTGTACCCTGCAGTGTCGTTGCCCTGAAGTCACTTCATTTTCTGAAGCCTGAAGCACTGAATTAATTCCAGAAGAATCTTGTTTTGACATGTGAGAGCAAGGGGATTCTGGGATGCAGTTTTGGGCAGTATACACATTGACTGCTGCTTTCAGGGGAGCACTGTGCTACTTCATGTCATCATCTCTGATTCTGTGCCTGTGGGAGCTTGCCTTTCATTTCTCAAAGTCCTCACTGTGATGAAACATCCCTGTATTTCTACTTTGTGGCAAGACTGTCTTTTCCATTTCTCATAAGAACAATAGAGAGAAGGTGATCACCTTAACTGCCTCTGCATGATATAAAAGAAGTGCGGTAGGACGTTCACAAACTTTTCCATGGTGGGAGACTAAAAAATATGTTGTATAAGAAAAATGGTGACTTTTGCTTATTTTCTTACATCAATGAAAAAGCATCTACGTATCCCTTCCTTAGCTGGTAAATACATTAACTATTCCTCTCTGTTTTCTCTCTTAGAAACACTAAAAATAGGTTCACCTACCTACAGTATAGTCCAGATCACAGTAGAATATAAATCCATATCTGTGTAAGAATTTTCCACTGGGCTAATGTTCCCAAGGAAGAGGTAACTTCAAAAAGCATTTGCCTTGTCTCTTATCGAAATACCTTTTACAGTATGGTATCCAGAAGTATGGCAATCCCAAGCAATAGGGAGAACAAACCAGGCCATCTAAATAAATGTAAGAGGATTGAGAACTGTGACCAGTGAAGTAGGCGCTCTGGTGACACAGGCCATGGAAAAGGCTGAGGTAATTAATTCTTTCTCCACCTCAGCCTTTCCCAGCAAGACCAACCTTCAGGAATCCCAGCCCCTCTGACTCGGGGAGAAAGTCTGGAGCAAGAAAGATGCATCCTTGGTGGAAATGGATCAGGTTAGAGAACACATAAGCAGACTGGACAAACCTAAGTCCATGGGCCCTGATGGGATGCATCCATGAGTGCTGAGGGAGCTGGCAGATATCATTTTGAAGCCACTCTCTATTACCTTTGATTGATCATGGTGATTGGGAGAAGTGCCTGAGGACTGAAGGAGAGCAAATGTCACTCGTATCTTCAAAAAGGGCAGGAAAGAGGACCCAGGGGACTACAGGCTGGTCAGCCTCCCCTTAATGCCTAGCAAGGTGATGGAACCACTAATCCTGGAAACTACTTCCAAGCACATAAAGGACAAGAAGGTGATTGGGAGTAATCAGCACGGATTCACCAAGGGGAAATAATGCTCAACCAAGCTGGTAACCTTCTACAATGAACTGACTGGCTTGGCAGACAAAGGGAGAGCAGAGCATATTGTCTACCTTGACTACAGTGAGGCTTTTGATACTGTCTTCCCTAAGATCCTCACAGAGAAGCTGATGAAGTATGGGCTGAATCAGCAGACAGTGGACTGAAAACTGGCTGAATGGTTGGACACAGAGTGTGGTGATGATAGTACAAAGTCTAGTTGGAGGCCAGTGACTAGCTGTGCAGCCCAGGAGTCAGTAGTGGGTCCAGTCCTGTTTAACATCATTAATAATCTGGATGATGGAGTAGAATGTATCCTCTGCAAGTGTGCTGATGACACCAAACCAGAAGGAGTGGCTGATAGACCAGAGGGTTGTGCTGCCATCCAGAGGGACCACAACAGGCTGGAGAAATGGGCTGACAGGGACATCATGAGGTTCAACATGGGGAAATGCAAAGTCCTGCATCTGGGAAAGAATAATCACTTGCAGCAGTACATGCTGGGGGCCAACTGACTGAAAAGCAGCTTTGCAGAAAAGGACTTTGGGGTCCTGGTGGACAACAAGCTGAACATAAGAAAACAACATACTCTTGTGGCAAAGAAGGTGAATGGTATCCTGGGCTGCATTAGACAAAGTATTGCCGGCAGGTCAAAGGAGGTGATCCTTCCCCTCTGCTTAGCACTGGTGGCCTCATCTGGAGTCCTGGGTGCAGTTCTGAGCTCCTCAGTACAAAAGAAACATGAACAGAGTGGAGAGTGCCCAACAAACGGCCATTAAGATGACGAAGGGACTGAAGCATCTCTCCTATGAGGAAAGGCTGAGAGAGCTTGGACTGTTCAGCCTAGAGAAGGCTTGTAAGGATGTTATTAATTAATATACATGCCTAAAAGGAAGGTGCAAAGAGGACTGAGCCAGACTCTTTCCAGTGGTGCCCAGTGACAAGACCAGAGGCAACGGGCACAAACTGAAACAGAGGAGGCTCCCACTGAACATCAGGAAACACTTTTTTTACTGTGAGCATGACTGAACACTGTAGCAGTTTGCCCAGGAAGGCTTGTGGAGCCTCCCTTCTTGGAGATATTCAAAAGCCAACTGGTGATAGCCATGGGCAAACAGCTCTAGGTGGCCCTGCTTGAACAGTGGAATCGGACCAGATAACCTCCAGAGGTCCCTTCTCAACCGTTCTGCAATTCTGTGAATCCTGAAGCAACGCAAAGTATGACACTATGCAAGTATCCCTGCCACTCTGCGAACTGGTTGCTTCATTTGGATGCTGAAATGATGTGGGAACTTTCCCAGTGTTAGTATTAGAGCATGTCTCATAGATCAAAACACTGTGGACAAAATTTTGCCTTTGATCACAGCAGTGCACAGTGAAAGGAAACTTAACCTTCCTAACTTAATCCATCTCTGGATTTGCATTGGATATGCATAAAGGTAACTGAGAAAAACTAATTCCTATATTTTGCACAGGGCCAGTGCATAGACAGTGTGGCAGTGTCTTTCCATAGACAGTGTGATTCCTTGAGGGCTGCAATCCTGGGAACTCCACAATTCCCCACCATCAGTTAATTCACTGTAACTGCACTGTGCATTTACTGCTGTTTGTTTTAATAGTACCTGAGTTAAGTGCAGAGGGTGCCAGTTGTTTTGCCATGAATGGGCTCTCAGAAGATTTGAGGTAAGAGCACAAGTGTATTTGCTTCTATAGCAAAAATGCAAACACAGAGTTTATATGCCTTTGTGCAAATGTAAATGCAAAGCACGCCTGACTCCTTTTGTTAAAAAGGACCATACTGAAGCAGCCTAAATTTGGTGTTTCCCACTAAGGCTTTCTAAAACAGCTCTTCTGAGGCTTCAGGATTTTTTAACTGTGTCTACTGACTTAGTGTAGGCAATAAGCTGAATTTTATACATCTTAATGAGGACTTTTAAAGGGTCTTTTCTAAGAGCAGGAATTTGCCTTCTGAAGGTGATTAAATATTACAAGAATATGGATGCACAGTACCTGAAAAATAGGCTGTTGCCCTCTTGAAGGAGGCTTCCATTCATTTCTTTGAAATAATTCCTGTTTCTTCACAGGCATCACCACTCCAGATTCTGGAGAAGCTTGGTCTTGGATTCTCCTTTTTTGAAGTTTATGCACTTTTTAACAATAAAAGGTTAAAAAATTACCTTCTGTGCTCTCTACGTGATTAATGACCATGTAGTTGCAAACCATGGTAGGGTGCATACACCTAATGCTGACAGGCTGGGCTAACAAACACTACTTACATCTTTTCATCATCACCATCATCATCATCACCATACCACACACTTCCTAGGCATTCTGCCTTTCGTTCTTAGAATGAGATGCTTTTGGAAGCACTACGATTTGTCACACTCATGTAAAGTGGATCTTCATTGATTAGTTTTGCAAAGAAGCACATCAAATAAAAAGGAGACCTCTATAAACTAGAATGCTGATTTGATGCTATTACCAAGAACAGAAAATAGGAGCTCTGATTCTTAGGTTCAGATTTCACTGGAGGCCACATGTCTACCTGCTTAGGCCTTCCCTTTCTAAACCTAGCCCTTGGTATTCTACAAATTGTTAGACAATCTTGAAGTACTTGTGAAATTTGGAAAGAAGGTCTCAAAAGTGAAAAATTTACCTTAGCAGTTCCCCATGTAGAAGAAAATAAAAGCACACACCATTCCTGTTTGGCCAATCAGAATTTTGCTAACACCTTAGCTGCAATAATGAAAAGTAGCATCTTTGCTAGGATTAAGCCTAAGCAAGTTTGAAATCTTTCCTGAGTAATGACTGTGCGAGTATCACATTGGGGAGACAAAATATATGAAAATCATTAGTATATGACCACAGATACTTTTAAAAATGCCTAAGTGACTTAGGTGTTCAGGTGTCTTTGTCCAAACTGTGTAAGACCTGAAGGCAGATATATCTAATTGAAAGTCATTTGCAAAATCACATGGGTTCCCACATTACTGAAGAACTTTCTCTGAGGGGGAACAAAAATGTCCATAGTCCATTTAAGTAACTACATAGGTTTATTTTCACAAGTCTCTTCAAACTGCTTTAATACTCCAAAGATAAATGTGAGGAATAATTATGATATACTGAAGAATATAGAATGAGGAAAAGGTTATGCTGCCAGAAAAATGTCAGATGTTCAGCAGTTCATAGAGATACCATTTAGTCTCATTTATATTTTCTAAGAATGGGCACACATAATCTGATCTGTTAATGAGCACTAAATCCAAATAGAGTTCACTGTCTCTCACAATTTAATCTAATTTATATTTTGTAAAATACATTTTTACTATTTTGTAAAATACCATGGAGCACAATTTGCAAGACTCTTGCATTTTTGCACATCATAGTTTGGCAAAACCAAGAAAGTATGTTTTTCATATGACGGACCTAAACTGCAACTAGACCAAAGCCTCTCGATTTTGTAAATTCTATTCTTAAAAGAATGAAGGCTAATGTTTCAGCACTTTCCTATGGCAGCTTTTCCAGCTGACTGTTGCTAATGACCTGGTCTTAAAGTTGTCTTTTCCTGAACAGGACAGCAATGCACTGCCTGGCGTGAATGTTTCTGCTGTTGCAGTTCTCTCCTCTTTTTAACTTTGTGTAAAACACTTGTATGTGCAATAAGGACTGCTGGAGAAAGTTATAGCCATCACGTATATCATAACTAGCAAATGCTAGTGTAGAACTAATGTTAAATAATACTATTATCATTACCTTGTATCAGCTTGGGTCCAGGCTGTGATGCTGAAGGAATTTTTTTATGTATCACAGTGTGATAGAGTTCTTCCTGTGTTATTTATAAGAAAAAAGGCATCTGATAGAACTGTCAACAGTCTTATCTACTAACCAGTTCTATCTACTATCTACTAAAATACTACTTTGATACATATTTTTCTCTCAGCAAGCAGCAGTACAAGGCACTTACCTCAGGTGGCAAATACCTGAGAACAAGCTTCTGCAAGAAGGGCTTCCTTAGAATAGAGTTGATAGATGGTCGATCTCTTGGAGGTATTTTAAACAACTGAGAAATTAATATCCTCAGGTCATATGAATAGTTGGGAGACACTGGGTGAAAATGTCCTCTGCAGATCTTGAGCACCAGTTGGTGCAAACTATTGCCTTCAAACTTAACCAATAAAAACAGTAAAAAGAGCACAGTAAGTACTGCTGGTAGGAAACGATGGACTAGACATTCCAACTTGGAAAAAAAGCTGCTTGCTGACAGAAGCCCTGTGCTACACAATCTCTTCACAAATCCTTTCTTGCTATCTGTAGTTGTTCTGTGGAAAATTAATATAACCAAATTCTGACTATACTTTCTGGTTACATTCTACTTGTTTCAGTTGCACAACTCAGAAGGTCCAATAGCTTTAGTACCTGGATGAGTTTTACTCACACTCTGCTGTCATACAGGTGCATTTTTTTCAGAATGAAACATGATTTATTTTGCCAAAAGCTGTTCACCAGAGACCTGCATACATACAATCTTCACACTGCTTCACAGTGTTCACCCTCAAAACCTCACTCCAAACAATTCAGCCTCTGCGTTCTGTGTTCTCTCAGGAACTAAGGTATAATCTGATTTTTAACGACTGATGCCACTCAGATAACTCAGCCCTCTCAGTTCAGCAGATCCCTTAATAGGTCATCATTTATATAGTTTCTAGGGCCTTAGACAGGCAAAACTAATTTTGAAAGCCACTTCTAAAATCACCATTTTATTTCCTTGACTATTTTGAAGGTGTTGTAAACAAATTTTCCCTTAACTTCACTTGCATTTCCTGTCTACATCAGCATCTACACCTCACCTTCAAATTTAAAAACAGGCAGCAATACCGAATAAAACAGCTAATGTTCATAAGAAGTAATGTTAATGTTTTCTCACTTTGTGAAATCTGGAATTTTCCTCAGCAGTATCCCCTTGCTCTCAGCTCAGCACAATTCCTCTTCCTATCAGTGCGGCACTGGCTTCTCCAGCAGCCAAGCCCAGCAAAATGTCAACTTCTGCTGGGCCCAGAAATCTGATCCTATTCCCATTGTCGGGATTAGTCTCTGCTGTGTTCCCTTCTTCACATAATACTCCCAGGATGAGGATTAGCTAAAGCTCAGATTAGGCTGAGGACAACACAGCTTCCTGAAGATGCTCTCTCGGTTATTTTCTGACGTGAATGTGCTTCCAAACAAAAGGAAACCTTTAGGAAAATGCTTCTGGGGACTCAAACTGCTTTCTGGGGAAATGTGGGTTTCAAACTTTTTAGTAAGCATAGATTGGCATTTTCAAATAGAAATTAGTAAAATTATATGCTTAAAGCTTAATCTTGGAGTGTGGCTTTAATTCTTTCCATTGTTCATCTGCTTTTTGAAAAAGTTTAGTACTTATTAAAGAGTAAATGTATGTTTGATATGTGTATGCAAACACATAAAGTTGTATAAATACAACAGAATACAGAGTATTTTAGTATGCAAAAAACAGACACAATACAAAAAAATTAAACACTGGCAGTCATTCTTTAATATCAATAAATAAACTGAAAATAATTCTAGCAGCTATTTATGAGTACTATTATTACTATAGTTTTTCCAGGCTGCCCATCATATTTTTAATAATATGACATTGATCTGATTCTGTTACACAATACTTACAGGATGCTTTAGTGTACATAGCTCATAAAGCACGCAGCCAAGAGACCAAATATCTCTGTGAATAAAAAGTAATTAAAGGTTTCAGGGAAAATACTATAATAATTTCATACATGTAATCAGTACCTCTTCTCTGCTCTCAAATTCATTGACATTATTCCACCATAGACTCATACTGGTGCAACTTTTATTTTTTCTTAAGATGCACTGAAAAGAACAACTTGACACTTCTTTTCAGTTGTGCTACCAATGTTTCTATGACACCTAACTAGGTACCATCATTATCATTGGAAAAGGCACCAGACATAAAGAACGCCTGTTTAATGTTCCTAGCAGGATAAAGGGCAAAGTTGTCTCTGGCTGACTTGATAGTTAAGGAGACAAGAAGGAAGCAAACCTTTGTAAAAAGCACCTTAGAGCTGGGATGCTAGGCTGGGCTCCAGAACATTGTGTTGATCGAATCCTCCACATAGACAAGGGAGTCTAGCCCACTCAGCTGCTGAATTTTCAGTGGTCCTCATGTAGTATTTTATGTTACACCCGAGTAAGCCTTCACAATTCTCAGACTCATTCATCTTTCCTGCAGGTGGCTACTGCCAAGTTTCAGAATTATCAATCTAGCAGCTTTCATTTTAGTGTATTATTATAAATCGGAGATGAGTGTATAAAAAAATTCACAAACTTGGAACTGAAAAGATCCATATTTGCACTGGTTATTACATGTTGGAAACACGGAGAGAAACTTAGTATTCGATGGAGAACCAGACAAAGCAAAGGAAAAAAAAAATCTACTTTACATTTCATGCCACTACTAACAAGGAGTGTTAAAAGAGAATGAGATTACACTTTAAGTTTAAAGTAGAAGTACATGCCCTCATGCACAAGCATATGAAGGAAAGACAGAGACTTACGTTTTATTGTTATATGGTCGATTTTCACAAATCTCAGGTGACAGATAATAGGGGGTCCCTACGCAGGTATGGGCAAACTCCATAGTGCTAATGAAACACAACGAACAGAAAGGCTTACACACTGAAAAAGTTTCCAAGCAATTGAACTAGAGGCATTTCTGCCCCAGGCAGAGTAATAGTTCCCTAACTGAATAATAACCCCTAGCTGAATAATACCTTGATGGAACACCCCAAGAAAAACTGAAGTACTTCCCAGTTCCGTGTAAAAATGACCAACTATTTAAATAGTGGAGAGTGTTTGCACTTCAACAGAAAGCACACAAATTCTCTCTTCCCCAGTTTTCACTGACATTGTAGTCAACGTTTTTAAGGAATGGTTACCACTAACACAGAATCCCCAAAAATGTCAGACACACGGCTAAATATCAGAAGTCTCCAACATAATAATTGAAGCAAGAATATGGGAGGTGGTAGTCAGTTACGCAAGCCAGGAACAGTGGAAGGAGGAAATGCTGTCCAGAAACCAAAGCAGAAGTGAGTGAATTTTAGTTCCCTCTTTGCTGCTGACTTGTGAAGATGTAGCCAAATAGCACCAGTTGGATTCATTTCACTTGCCTTTAGGTTATCTACTCTACGGATGTCACCAAGAGTCCCTGGGAAGTCAGTGGAGAGAAGATGCTCACAGAATGTGATTCCTCTCACACTATGCTATTAATAATGTCAATAAAGGTTGTAAGTTACACTCTATAATTTATAGAGTATATGAATACCGACTGCCTGAGGTGTCACAGACACCTAACTGCAAGTGAAAGTATTAGACGCTATTTTGCATTCTGAAGTGGAGAATGGAGATGAAAATGCCTTTGTGCACCCCAGGTGAGGAAGAAAACAGAGACTGAGAAACTTAACTCACTTGTTATATGAGAAGAAGTACTATCAAGTTCAAATGATTTTGTTGTATAGGCCTATTAAATACTCTTTAAAATGTCTGCACTTGGACATTCAAATTCTGAAGTCTACTTCCTATCTGCTGTGTACTATCCTGCTGTGTAGGAGCAAACCTTAAGGCAATTATCCCCAGAACAGTTCTGAAGGTAGGCATTTTCTGTGTAGTAGTTCACACGTGGAGAGCTGAGGCGCTGACAGTAGGTCCGTGCTTCACAAAGGAACACACCACAAAGGTACAAGGCAGAGACTGCAGCTGGAACAGCGACGTGGCAGAGCCCTGGAGATGAGCAGGTTGGATCAAGATACTCCACACATGCTAATCCAATACAGTCCAACTCTCAGCAGGACTTCCTAGCTCTGATGTGCCACTGAACTGGCCTAAATCCAAAGACAACCTGATGGCGCCTTGACAGAAATTACATGGGCTGTACGCCTATGTGAAGAATGCATAAAGCTACCTAATACATGTGCAGAGTTAAGTACATCTGAAGAGAATGAGCAAATTGACTATGTCATTTAAAGTTATCTGTCCTCTTTACTGTTGCTGTGCAGACAGTAACGTGGTCAAATTTACACTGATTTAATTTAGAGACAGGAAAAGTTTTAACAAATGAGTTGCAGCAGTTGGAGTACCAAGCAACTGAGAAGGATCGATGCTAGAGGGACAATCTACAAAATGATCAACAGATGAAATTACCTTTCCATACAATACAGAATTACGATGTGGAACTTCTTCGCCACAATATCTTGCCAAGGTCAAAGATAATCAAGAAACTCAAAAAGAGATCAAATTCAAGTTTTGTCGTGTTATTAGCATGCCCCCTGACATTTTTTAGCCATGCCAAAAGCCTGGCCATTACGCAGGCTAGGCCAATCTTGTCCCCAAAGTCAGGAAGATAAGGCCACTGTATTTGGAAAAGCAGAGTTTAGCTGTACATTTACTCTCATGGCCAGACAGTGGGTTCTAGACCTTTTTTTTAAAAAAAAGTAGGCACGGTCTGGGAGGACATACAAAGAAAAGAAATACTCTGTACAAACTCTCCCCTTATAACTCTTTCTTCAGTTCTTAACGCTCTTCACTTTCTTCTTTATAAGGCACCAGAAGGGATTATCAATGGCTTCAACAGCAGGAGCTGTGGCTCCAGGTTCTCTTTCTGTTAGTTCCACAGAGAATAGGGAAAGACTGAGGCTTCCCCATCCTATGTCCTATACATAACAGAAGTCCAGTGACTAGGCTAGATACATATGTGGTTTCATGCAGAATGGCATGTTTTAGGATAACAAAAAAAAATGTGGTGTCAGATCCTTTGTATTCCAGACCTCTTGATCAGGCACAATCCACAAACAATTTGCACATTCAAGTTGCATTCTGAACACTCAAAAACAGTTGCAGTTGGTGTAGGTCACAGACTAATTAAAAAGGTGCTTACCTGTTCAACTGTCTTGCTATGCCAAAGTCTCCGAGCTTTGCTACCTTTTCATTATTGCTAAGAAAAATGTTCTGCAAATAAAAATGAAACTGGTAGGCAAAAATGAAACATGGTAGAGCTTTTTAACTGTATTTTTTACAAGATAAAATCACCACGTCTTCAATACTGGTTTTACTACCTGTGCTTTTACATCTCTGTGTAAAATCTTCTTGTCATGAATATGTTTCAGGCCCAGTGAGATCTGCACAAACCAACTCAGAATCTGCAGTGAAAGATAAAGGGAACACACATCTATAAATTTGTGTGGCTCTAATGTCCAATGGGGCATCTTACTGAAATATATAAAAGAAAGACAACAACAAAATGCAAAATACGTAGAGTGTATGAAATAAAAAATAGTAAGAAATAATATTTTTAAAATTAATGCATTAAACTTTTCCTTCCATTTTTTAGTACTATCACAAAACTAAATAGAAAGAGATGCCTGCTCCGTTTTCCTTAGCCCCATCAAGTTTTAACTGACCATGATAGGTCAAGTCCTTGAAAAAGGACTGAAGAATCACATCAAAGGACAACAAGAATACTAGACCTTTCTTTAGAAATGAGTGCGTTCAAATAACAACTAAGAGAGAATTGGGAAGTGGTGTCTTAATCCTCAGTGGCGAAAGCCATATCACTCAATTATTATATTTGTAGTCTTACCAAACGTAGTCCAGAAAAAAACAGAAACAAAGGCTGACGGACTGAAATGTGGTGACAGAAGAGATCTACGAAGGAACTTGCATAATAAGTAAGCACACAGGTTTATCCTTTATCCTTGATCCAGCATATATTTAACTTCAAATATACATATGTTTTATTTAATGAGTGGCTGCGGAGTTATTCAGAAACAGAAGTACAATGTACTTATATGCTTCTCTATTTAGGAAAATTGATGGTCATGAAAAACTTTTGTTAGAGTAACAACCTTCTATTCTTCTATTTAGTAATGCTTCAAATTAGCAGATGATCTCCTGAAGAGGGCTGCTGCCACAAATGACACTTTCATAAGCACATATTTGAAAAAATAAAGATATTTTAATGACATTATGTTAAATTGGGCAAGTGTTCTGTATGCATTGGTTCCCTCTTTTGTGTTTTCATCATCTGTGGTTTTGTTTTTATTTCCTCTCATGTTCTCTCCACCTCTAGTACGACTCCCCATAGGATCTTAAAATTCATTATTATTTAACCAGTAATTCACTTCCAACTGACTTTTACACTGAGTTCCTCTTTTACTACTCGAGCAAAAAGAAAAGCCAAAATACTTTTCTTTTTTTTCACTTTTGTGCTTTACAGTACAGTTCCACTAACAGGTTGGATACTGTCAATCTAGTTTCTAGGTAAATTTTCATTGTACCTGCAAAAGTGGAAGACGATGCACGATTAAATAACATTAGAGTTCAGTATGCTAAGTCCACTATATAAGAGAAAAACTCGTTCAGAAAACTAAGAGTTAGTAAAAAAATTAAGGAATAAGTAAGGAATAGTGGAAAATTATATTTCTGTGAATTGCAATACCTATAATACTCACCTATTTGCAAAATAAAATACATGTGAACATGCCCCAAAAGCAGTCAGAATTCGGGCTTGTTTCTCTGTGCTGGTTTAACAATCTAAATGGCATCAGAGAAGTCCTGACCCAAATGAAGTGAATGAGAGATTTACCATAGCCTTCAATATAAAGCAGGATAAGCCATGATGCAAATATCTTAAACAAATGAAGAACTCATATATAATATATCTCCCCCATAATTCTAAAACATTATTTAAAATAAAGTCTTTATGGCTTAGTAGGTATACTACTAATACAAAGAAAAAGTGCATCCACAATGAAAGGAGCAAGGCGGGGAGGGGGATCAAAATGGCATCAAAATACTGCTAATGACTTAATTTAAGATCTTAAAGCAGTGTAAAAAGCAAACTCTAAACTCCCATTAAAATCACCAAAGTTTCTTCAAATTATTTTAACAGGTCAGAAAAGAAACAGTAGCTTCTACTGGATAACTCAAACCATGTGTTTTACACAGTATGTCCTTTCCTCTAAAGGTAACTTCTTTCACCTGGTCCTCATCAAACAGGACTCCATGCTGCATATTTATCCGCTTCATTAAATCTCCACCATCACAGTATTCCATCACAATATATAGCTTGTTCTTTTCTGAAATGGAAGGCATAATTTTTCCTTTATTCCTTTATTAGTCACTAAGATAGCAATAAATTCTTTTTTTATTTTATATGGTCCTTCTTTTAAAAGTGACTAGTTAATTGTCTACCTACTCCATTTCAAAAAGTAACTGTGAAAAAATGGTGAAACCTGACGCAAAACTAAGATGTGAAAATATACTTAAATGAAGATTCACTAAAATATTAAATACACAAGAAAACACTCAAGAGACCACACTGAAAGACAGATGTTCTTACAGGGAATGCTTACCAGATTGCTTCATATTTGGGACTGTTTCTCAATAATAACTAAGTATACAGTTAGGCTTAGGGAAAAGGTCAAAAGTAGACAGTGTCCAACAGTAGAAATAACCAGCACGGGATACTTAATACAGAAACTCACCCTATTCTTACCTGTCTGGTAAGAGTACCAGATCTATGTGTCCCTTAAAACATTTACAGTCCTGATTATAGAAAACAATTTAAACACAAACTGTAACTCTAGCATTCATTACATAAGGCATTGCTTATGACAAATGTCAGCAGGAAAAATAAATATGGGGAATTAGCTTTTATGGAGAAGAGACTTCCTTCTACCTCACTCAGTCCTGAAGAATTCTGTATAATTGAGTGATACCTCAAAACATAGCTCAAGACAAAAGGCCGACAGGACCTACTTCTTGCTATATTCAAAAGCTCTCTTCTTCTACTGAAACCCTCAGAAAAGTCCCATTAAACTCTGGACTCTTACTGAATATCAAGACTGAAGTTCAACTTAAGCAATGCAGACACCCCAGGATCGTGTCACAATCCCTTAGGTCCCATCCACACACATGAAGATGGCAACTGATGACCGAATTTGATACCTCGTGTCATTTTTAGGAGTTAGGACCTGTCGCCACCATTAAGGAAGGGGCTGGCAACAGGCTTAAGGTTGGGCAATATTAACAAGCTAGTTTTTGCTGCCTCCCACTCCTATAATCACAAATAAAGCAAAAATGTTAAAAGTAAACCTTGCAAAGAAGCATAGAAGGTTACGATATTTGCATGCTTCATCTTGGCCAGAAGAATGACTTCTTTCTGAGAGGCTTCTTTTTCTTTCGCAGGCATCTACAAAGAATTAAGAAACTATATGCTAGCAATGATATATTTACGTCTTTTCAAAACTAGTTACATCATTAACAAATCCTTCCCGCAAATACAAAAAGGCTGTGTATCAAGGATATGCAGAAATATTATATGATGCATATATAATGCAAGGTATCAATCTGTAGTGTATGCTTGGAAATATATTGGAATGTTACCAAACTCAAAGCAAATTATGACATTTTACAAACAAGCAAACATACACCTTTAAACTTTTTACACAAATGCTATTGCTAAGCTAGCTGATGAATAGCGTTCAACTCTAAAGTTAAACTTCCCTTGAGTTATTTGAAGAATAAGGGTCTAGATGATTCTGTATTCTTAATATGGTTGATCTCAAAAGAAAAAAGTAAAAAAAGTCCTTCTGTTTTTCTGGTGTTACAAGTTCTTGCACCATTTCAGGCAAACTTCATAAAATGCAAAACTTCTATTTGGTTCATTGTGATCACACTTTCATCAATATTATTTCTTAAAAATACATGTCTCTGAGTACCCGTCCATCGAAATGTCCTCTTGTATTTATAAACAGTTTATTACCCTCATTCTTAAGAAATAATTCTGAAAAATAATCCTCAAAGATTCAAAATTCGGAAAGTGAATGAAACAGACACTACCATCTTAGGATTTCAAAGTAGTAATTTTCTGTATCCAGCTCCTGATTTTTGACCAAGTGGGAAACCACAATAATGTTTTACTGGCTTCCATTTTTCTATTTTGCATACATCAAAATGTAAGATTAGAAATTCGTGGGTTTTATTGGTCATGAACACAGAGATAAACTATTTTTTATTTAGCTGTCACTACTAGCATATCAATTTTTCTGGGTTTGAATCTGGAACTTATACAGCTCTTTCAAGAACTTATATATATTCATTCTTCTATTATAACTCTCTAATATATTATGAATCAACTACTGCGGCCCAGAACAGCAAAAGACTTGTCAAAAGCATGTATGCACTCAGCAAAATTGACTGTTGAAAGCCTGTATTTAAATCACAGGGAATTTAATTGCCTGTGTTTCTGGAACTCGATATAGGAGTGGTATTCCTCCAATATTGGAGCTAGTCACCCAAACCTGCCTCTGCAGTCAACAGAAAGAAAGAGAGCGCTTTCATGGCCCAATTCAGTTCCTTCTAACACAGAATTCTAAACCACACATGATCAACAGCATCCTAAAAATACATATGTGGTAATCTAATGGAGGATTGGCTAGGAGGACTGTAAACACGCTCAAGCGACTTGCAGCTGGAGTGTAGAAAAACACATATATCATACCAATTCTAATTTAGCCTTGTGTGCTTGACAAGTAGAACCTCTACGTTTCGATATCGCAAACCTGCGATTGACTGAGTGGCACCCTATCAAGCACGCGTGAGATTCCTGCCCTGCTCTCGAGGAGACCAAATTACACTGGAAAACTGCGCCTGCGTGAATCCCTGAAATACAAGTGAAAACAACAGGTTCAGGGATCCCCTAGCATGGACTGAACTCCGCAGTGCCCGTGTTCCACCTTGTGTGCCTCTGCCCGACTGCTGCTTCGGGGATCCCCCGGGTTTGCAAGATAACAAAAATAAGTTTACACTTTGTGTTTCATCTGTGGTTTTGTGGTTAGTCCCACGTCCTGCCTGTGCCAGCTCACACGTTTCTCCTGTTCTCCTCTAAAGAAAGGCTAACAAAGCAGCTCAGATACTAACAGCTAGAGAACGGACATTTAAAATTAGATTAATCAAACTGCCATAAACATAAATGAGAACTGGAAAGACTCCATTGTGAATTACGTCTGAAAATATGGGTGTGGAAAAAAAAGGAAATGAAAAACTTTAGAGAAACTTATCGCAAAATTGTGATTTGTTATTTCAGTGGCAATAGTTTCATTGTAGTTGAATCACCTATTATAAAACTTGAGTTAGGCAGTGTCACACATTGTATCATAGGTAGAGAGAAGTTTTGAAAAGAACAAAAATGCAGTAAAAAGGAAACAATATCAAAACACCTATTTCGTCCGTGCTTGTAAAATCACTAAATTAGCAAACTTTGTAAAGTTTAACTCAATATAATGAAGACAGATCTATAAAGGAGATAAAACATACTCAAATTCATATCCTAGGTAAGGGCAATTAGTACAATCAGGTGAATAGCTACCACTATTATCCAGTTTTTGTTGTTTTACCTTAGTTAAATTGATCTCTTTGATAACACATTGCTCATTATCCACTTTTCCTTTTGCCAAGAATATTTTGCCAAATGATCCTTCTCCAATTTTTTTAATGATTTCATACTTATCCATGATGTCTTCGTCTTAAAGCAGTGTCTAAAATGAAAAAGTCCCCAAATTAGTATTGGATGTAGTCAGTGCTGTAACACCCGAGTTTGTAGTAGAAACCAAATACAACATGACTACTAGTCATTTTATCACACTTTTATCACTGCTGGTGATTCTTCCTCAAAATATCATCTCCTGGAAGTCTGCAAATTATTGTGGATCTGAACATTCCATAAGCAGCAGGTTTATGAGTGTCTCATAAAGAAAAGCTTGAAGCTTAGTGCTAAAACAACCCGAAGTTATAACATGAGAAGGCAGTAGAAAGTACCATGTATGATTATAAGATGATTTTGGAAGGTCTGACTCATAAGAGGTGTATAGATGAGGCTCTTAGGGACGTGGTTTAGTGCTAGATTTAGGTTACGGTTGGACTCAATGATCTCTTCCAACCAAAATGATTCTATGATTCTATCCTATGATTATTTTCTGAAGTTAACAACACTGCAGACTTGCTCTTTTAAGGGGAAAAAATATAATCTATTCCATGTTGATTTAGTTAAAACTAATGTGATCTAATGTTGGCAGCAAAAAGAAAAGCTGCCTAATTTTTCAGGAGACTGCGGCCAAGTGCAGTTGGGCATTGCAGTCATCTGGAAACCTCTGGCAGACAGGGTGATGTAACCTTATACAGCTAAATATGAGCAAACTCTCTTAAAACTGTTCTTATTAGTTGGCCTGAGTGCTAGCAAAGGAGATTTGTTAAGACAACAGACGTTCCCTGTCAGGAGGGACAGACCAGCTCCGCCGGAGGCGACCCCGACAGTTCGACTGCGCAGGCAGGCTGACCCTCGGGCATTTGTCATTCGGGTGCTTGGGTCAAGTCCAGCTCCTGTTCCCAGTCACTGGTGAGAAGCTGCCGCACGGGACGTGCCCGGTGTCACCCTCAGCCGCGCCCCGCACCGCGGGGTGACGAGCTGCCCGCCCGGGCCCGGCCGCCTCGCCGCCCGCCCGCCCTCGGCCTGTGAGACACACGGGCCTCCCCACACAGGGCTTCGCCTCCGCGGCGGCGGAGGGGGAGCGGGCGGCGGGGAGGTGGGGGCGGCCGGGCCAGACCTCGGGCAGGGCGCTGGGGCCCGACCGCCTCGCAGCAGAGCCCACGGAAAGTCACGGGTGGCGGGGGCTGGGAGAGGCAGCTCCGCGGGCACGGGGAGGGGAATCCGGCGGGGCGCCGCCGCGCTGGGGGATCGCTCTTCACCGCCCTTCCCGCCCCGGCTGTGGTGCCGTCGCCATGGCGACGGGGCGAGACAGCGGGGCAGCCCTGGCCGGGGCCTCCCTCCCTTCCGGCCCGGTTCGGCTTGGCCAGACCCAGCCCGGCCCGGCCCGGCCCGCCGCCGGGGGACGCGGTACCTGCGAGCGCCCAGCCGGCTCCGCAGCCCCACGGCCAGGGGGAGGAGGAGGTGCCCGCCCCGGGCTCCGCGCCTCCCGGCGGAGCTGCGGCGGTCGAGGCGGGCGGCGGCAGCGCCCGCAGCCAGGCCAGGGGCGGCGGCCCGGCCCTCGGCCCCGCCCGGAGGGGCAGGAGCCTCGTTTCCCTCAGGGAAACCGCATCTGCCTCCCGCGACCGAGCGGCTTGTGCCTTGGGTGGGTCTAGGAGGCAGGTGGCCCAGGAGAAAATCTCCGCTGCATCTGCCTCTTGAATCCCTGGCAGAACCTCGCGTACCAGCCTCTGTGCAACACGGGAGAGACGATATTAAATGGCTCCATGTCAAATCTACAGGTTTCCTGAAGGTTTTTGTATGTATTATTCTCCAATATTATTATATGGACATAGTCTGGAACAGCTTCCCCAGGAGAACGTTGCTGAGGGCATTTCTGCACTCCCCTGCCATGCTTCTCTTGTAAAATGATAATATTTAGTACCCAGTAGCCAGGACAGAACCCACGTATGACATTGCCCATAATGCTTTCCATAGGGGAAGTGTCTCCCTAACAAAACTGGAAAATTTGTCCTTATTTATGAAAAAATAAGCTTCCTTCCACACGTGCAATCGCACATATAAAAACCTCTTCATGGAAGTAATTAAGGCAAAAGCTCGAGCTTTCAGGGGATTAATATTTGCATGAACTAAAGCCTCAAATATTCAGCATAGCTGAATGTTTTCCATAATATGCCCTTCAGACAAGATCAGTTATTCCTACTATGTAACATTTACATGTGTAGTCTGGAAGAAAAACTTCACACACTTTCAAAGTGTTACACCATCTCTTTGAAATACAGCAAGAGGGTAATTTGAACAATGCAGTTAGCACTAATGCTTTTGACTGATCATTTCTACAAAGCCATTACCAACTCCAAATACATTTAATATCTAGACTTGTTCAGTTATTTGCAAGTGTCCTCGTTAAAAAAGTTTGTTAGGCGTTTTTCACCCTCAGTTTTGTGATACAGAAAACATGCACACTCAGAATTTTTTTACTGAAATAATTTTATTAATAGCTACAACTATTAACAACAATGATTTGTATTATAAACATTGGCAAGCCTAGCTTCAGTTATTGTAGGTAAATTCAAGTTTTCAGCCGCTGTGTTTCAATACCATTTTCAGTTCTGACACCCAGTCCGGGTCATCCTCCTCAAAGTCCCTAAAAATAGGTTTCAAAATGTTATTTTGCGAAGCAAAATACAACTTTATAAATATTTATTTGCCTTTTTTCCCCCTAAAATTACCCTACAACTAGGAGAAATAATGTTAAAAATATCAAAACAAGAGATGCATTTCCTGCACCATTGTGATTATGGAACGAATAGATGTTCTCTTTTGAATTCACCCCAAAAAGTTTTATCAAAAGCAAAACCAAATGCATATACTAAGAGACTGCAAATGTGTTGATATTAACAGCTTGCGGCTGAACTGCAGTTATACATGCCCAAGTAGTTCATCTCCGAGTGCCACAAAAAAAACCAAATTGAGATTCTGAGAATCCAAGAAACCCCTCCAAAACCATACGCATCTCTAAAATACAGTATTTCTGTTCAGAATATGTTAATGTACACTCTGCTCTTTCAAAAACGGGAGAAGTGGGTGACTAACATAAATATGACATAAAATTTAAAATTTTTCTACAAATATTTCTCAATAAGTAGGTACCAAAGTGATTTTATTGCACTATGCATGAAAGATTAGGAATAACAACACAGAAATACAGCAAATGTACCACTTGGCAAGTAGATTTGCTACTGGTTATCTGATTTCAAGGTCAGAATACAAAGGTATTTCATGCAAGAAGGTTTTGCACTTTACTGTAGATCTAATTTCATCTCATGCTATCATTTTTGCAAAGTCATCAGCAAATTATTAGCATATCTGCTAATAACACGCAATCTGCTTAATCTCAGCACCCTCAATAATTATAAATATAGCAAAGAAAACCCGCAAGATATCAAATGCTACTAAATTTTAATATCATTACATAAAAAAGGAATGCGTTTAGATACCGAGAAAAGTATTTGGTTTTCAGGGGGAATGTCTTTTTGGAAAAACATCTTTGAGGAACCAAAGAAAACAAAAATACAAGGATGTCATTTGGACATACGTGTCATCTTCATCAGATCTGGGCTCAAGTCTCTCAGAATCTATGACAACAGCTTCATGTTCACTATCTACTTCATCAGATGCCTCAGTTTCATTGGAAAGTGGACCTCTAAATACATTTGCAGAAGCTTTGAAAGTACAAAAATGAAAATGTCACCAAAATAATGTATAAAATTATTAAGAATATAAATACAATATAGCCTTTCTAATTTGTCCCCAGTTCTTAGCAGATTGCAGCACAAGCTGTTAATTAAGTGGGGAGATAAACTAATAACACCACTGCAGTGCAGAACACATATTTATGACTGTGGCTGTGCACATCTATAGACTACAGTTACCTTTAGCTGTGCCATCTGACCATCCTGTCTTCAAATTAGGGCACTAGTGACTTCAGGAAGGTGGATTTACCTGGTGGGGCTCCTCCAGCCTCTTTACTGCACCTCCCTAAGGTGTCCACCAGGCCACTGCGCAGGATGGAGAACACACGGCTCTGCAGCCGCTGCATTTTTGTCACAACCTCATTCAGCTACTGAGCTGCAACCGGAAGTTCAAAGAGATGCAGTCTAGATGTACAGTTACTCATGAATTCTCAGTTTGGATTTTTGTAATCCCACATTTCATTTGACAAACTTTAAAAAAGAACCGAAACAGTCTTCTTGTGACACGAAATCAAGTGCACAATCTCTATACACAGGGCCTATGTATTTTATTTTTAAAAGTCTCTATTAATAAAACTGGTCGCAAAAATGTTTGCCCACAAATTGGGGGTTTACCTGGTTTATAAATCGTGTATGTTTTAAACGCTAAGCTGACATCTGCGTTACTGAGAATGTTCATCAGTGTCTGAGGAGTTTCCTTGTTCCACTGCTTACGTGGCTTATTTTCGCTGTAGTTTATAACACAGCCACCTAGGTATAAAATCATTAGTAAATACTACTTAGATACAATTGCATTGGCAGTGTGGATTACAAAGATCACATCCAAGAGAGAAATACAGGGAAAAAAAGAGCCTAGATTTTTCCATGTGTAGCATTCCTGACTGCTCCATATGCTGAGGTTAACACTATGAGCATTAAGAGGAAAGAAAATTCCAGAAGGCCCCAGCAAAGCCCTCCGCCAGCACGGAGCCAGCCAAAACAGGCTGAGGGGTGTGAGGAGTCAGAGACTCTGCAAGCTTATTTGGTGGCTCTATAAATCTCACAAAATGGAGCCTGTAGCCATTTTTGTGCCTTTTGACAGCTGAACACCTAAACATACACATTATTCTGTCATCTGCCATTGCCCTGCATATAATTCTACATATAATTATCATGTAACATTCCTACCACAGCCTGGGCATTTTCTGACTACTTATTTACTTCAGTAGCATCTATCCACATTTACTTAGAATTCATAGCCATAATCACATGAAATAATTATAACAATTGCACACAGTGTGGGGCATTGTAGAATTGACACCTTTTTCAGAAGAAAGTCCATGTTAAATGTTCTGATTAAAAGCCGTTGGTGTGGAAGAAGGAAGAATCTCTGCCTCACATCTGAGGTACATCATTAGTAGTTCTTGTCATTGGCATTATCTACACATTAAATGACAACAGATGTAGAGGTACGGATGTTACATGCTGTACTTGAAAGACAGGCAGCTGCATTCTGCATCAAATGAATTCCTCAGTCTTACCCCTAGAAGTGGCATATTAAGAGGAGGGTTGGAAAGATAATTTCTTAGCAATTATTATAATTTTTAGGGTTCCTAATGTTATCTGTGGCTTTCATCACCCTTTGGAATCCTCCTGCCACACAAGACCACTAAGAAATTCTCTTCAGCATAGTGGAATTTTTAAGCATTTGTTAATAAGATATTTTCAAATTATTCTTACATATTTTAAAATATGCCCTATAAGGTTTTGGGTTTTAAAATCTGTAAGGAACCACTGATATTATTTGAATTAAAAACACATTTCAGTAAAACTTACTTTTAGTCTCTTCAGATGTAAAGCTGGAAGAAAGCAAGGATGCATTTTCCAGGACATCCACCACAGTACTGGATATCCTCTTTTCCCATTGCCTCCTGTGGGGATGTGACAAATCAGTAATTCCTGGGTGGACATCAGAAGTTTCTGCTGTAATTGCAACACCAAGAAAAAAAAGCATGATAACCAGCATCGAACTCAATTCTCTGTCCATCCAAACTAGTACTAAGCATACAGTACTTCAGTAACAGTGATGTTTGATTCTATGGGTACAAGTGTAAACTTGGTAAAAGAATTCCCCGTAAATTTACTCTATATCAAATGCTTTCAAACAGGGTTTTTTTAATACTTTGGCCAGGATTTTTATTTTTTAAATCTCAGATGAGCAGTAAGAATCAATATAATTGCAGAAGTAACAGACAGTGGCATAGTTTTCTACAGTTCCAGACTTGTACATAGTACCTGTTTAAATAGCTGGATCACTGACATTGAGATATCACTACATAGAAGGAAATGCATCAGCCTTGAAACTATAAAACTTACCCTCTTCACCAGATTTTCTTTGCTCCTTTGTACTTTCACTCAAGTCCTTAGTAATATTTTTCCTTTCTAAGGGGCTACGCTTGCTACTTTCTTCTTTACTTCGCTTTAAAAGAATAGACTGTGTTAATCATTATTGTTGTCCAGAAAAACAAAGCAGTAGTACTAACGTGGCATTAATTATTTTAGTTTTGCTACAAAACGGCTGACCTAAAGATTTGAGAACTAAACCACTAACAACATGAAGACAAATGCCACTGAATTGCATCTATTATTCCAATACTTTTTACTTGGTGTGTCCTTTTTCAACAATCTCAGTTTTTGAAGCTAAGCACATAATATAGTTACTTGATGCAATTTGTGGGTGTTTTGTTTTGGCTTTTTTTCACATCTAAGAACTGCAGCAATATAAAGATAAATGAGTTATATTCCCAGGGAAAACAAGATGCACCCGAGTCTTAAGCTTCTCAGACAGAATCATAGAATCATAGAATCATTAGACAGGTCTAATAAAAGAAAAAAAAGTGAGCCCTACTGGCAACATGGATTGAAAAATCTACTCAATATGGCTGAGCCAGGCTGTGCGATAATCTACCCACATGTGATTTCTTGGCCACCTGTGACTTAATTCTCCTCACCTGAAATCTCACATGAGCCCTAAAACCTAGAGAGAATTATGTCCAGACTAGACTGTTTCCACAGCAGCCTGTTCAAAATATGTCCCTAAAGCAAAGAAAATGCATCAAATTTTGCAGTATCAAAAAACTCAGAAAAATAGGAGAGGGTTTTTTTGTTGTTTGATTTCTTTATTATTATTATTTATTTATTTTGACAAGGCCATAGGGAAATCCACTTTGGAACTAAATAAAACATGGGAAGCATCAAAAAGTTACAGTGGTGGGAAATGCACAAGAAAACTCTGCAAGCTGAACCTATATGACAGCTGACCTAGTAGGCTGATCTATGGTTTAGCATACTAACAATTTTCTGTATTAACTTTTCTATAATACAGAACATTCTAAATTACTAAAATACAAATATCCAATTTATATTTGATACTTACCCTATTTTCTTTCTTACTATTTGAACTTCCACCAGCGATGGCATTTCCTGATATATTAAGGAACAGATTCAAGAGTTAATATCTTTAGCAAATGCTTGTTGTAAAGTGGTATTCCAGAGGTAGGACAGCAATGCCACTGAACCAAGCAATGAAAATTACGTGAAAGCTTCTTCACACTTCTGTCAGTGTAGCTCTTTGTCAACAAGGAGTCCTTCTACTATTCAGTTCCAAACGTGTACAAATTTTGGTGTAGCTAAATTTATGCAGAAGAAAAAATCCAACATTCTGGCTAAAAACTAAATAATGAAAATAACTTGCTTCACCATATTCTGGGAAAGAAAGCACTGTCATATTTAAAATATATGCAATAGCTGTAAGTTTTGCTCATTTTGAGGTTTAATTCTAGCACAAGTCTTAACACTTACAATGTATGTATTGTAGCTTTGCACTGTGCTTCTCATGCTGGATTATAATTTACATCCTTCAAGCATTTTTCCAAACAAGTGCAATGATATTAGATTTTGAAATAGTTAAAAGTAGATTTGAACATATAATACTAAAGTTTTATAGCTGTGTTTAAGATCTTACAATTCCTAGTAATTTTGTCATTCCCTATGTCAAGAAAAATGTTGCTGACTCACCCTTTGGTCTTGCTGCATTGCCTTCACACTTCTTGGTTTCCTTTAAAACCTGTTCAAACTCAGTTGTCATCTGGAATGTGCAGGAAGAGACACAAGTACAGTGCAATTTTAACCTTTCTCGAATTATTGTACATGCTATTTGTTTAAAACAGACTTACTATACAAAAGCATTGTTGCAGCTAACAGCTAACAATATCTAATTTTATCAGCATTGTGTCAATATTCAAGTCTTATTTTCAAAACAAACCCTTCCAAAACCTCAGTTTTCTGAGAAGTCTGCAAATGTATTTATGGCTTTTAGAGCAGGACCTACACAACATTACATTTCATATTGTTATACACTAACAAACTACAAAGAAACTGATTTTGTACCTGAAGTAGAGACACTATTCGTTAAATCTACAGACACAGAATATACTGTACCTCAGAAGGCAAACAATTTTTGATAAGTTTGGTTAAGCAGCCTCTTGCAAGAATAGTACTGACTGATGGACGATTCTTGGGATTTTTCTTAAACATCTGTTTTATTAAGTAATGAAGTTCATAGGAATAGTGAGATGGTAGTGGATTGTAGGACCCTTTGCATATCTTAAGGATGAGATGCTTCCAGCTATTGGCTTGAAACTGCATTAAAAATAAATTAACATTAGAGTATGAAGTTTAAGCATAAGGTAAAAAGAAGCTGACATAATTTAAGAGCAACTTTAACATTTATTATATAAAAATGCATGATATGTATCTACGTAGGCTCCCTATTACCATACTGATTTGGCTCCCACTTTGGCAGTTTCAGAGCTCTAATTCAGAGGTGTGGAATAACGAACACACCAGTAACTTTCCTTTACATTTTGTACGGCTGTTACACAGGCGTTTATTGATATTAATGACAGAAACATAATTTTCTGAGAATGAAAACACAGCTTGCATACAAAGTTTGACTAAAACCAAATCATAATGGACATGGTAAACAAAAACCTTTGTAACTGGAAACCACGTGGTAGTTACTCCTATAAATTTAGGATTGTTCACATTTTATTTTTGTAGGAAACTAGCACTGAGAAAATCTGGATCACCTTAGTGTCCTTTACTTCATATATTTGAGATCAGAATCAAACAGCAAGAATGAAACTAAACCAGGAAAGATGCAGACTTCGATTTAAAAAAGAAGAATAATCATCAAAAGTAGCCTACCAGGGCACAAATATCCTCTTGCAAATCTACATGAAACGGCTTCAGTTTTTACTTTTCTCAGCTGTTAACCAGTCTTCAGTCAGGAATTACTGCTTCCAAGTACAAGTCATCAGAGACTGCAACAGCAGCTGGGACAACTATAACCATGGATGGAAACAGCCTGAGTGCAAATGGCTGAGAACTTCTATCTCCATGCAAAACCAGCTTTCTTATGGTGCACGCCACTGGCCTGGCTGCAGAGTGCCAAGCATCTGCGGCGTGCAGCAACCTTTTATATCACCCCTGATAGGTTATGCAAGAACTTACGTGACAATACATAACATTTCAATGCTGCTAAAAAGGGAAAAATGCTCCATGCCTTGGTATCCAAATTTTTGGAATTCCAAACCTTTTCTGATAGCAATAAAGCCATACTTACTGGATGTCTAAGAGTGCACAGCTCATATAGAATGCATCCCAGAGACCATATATCGCTGTATGTGTACAGAAAGATGAGAAATTTTGAGCCAAAAATTACAGTTTAGTATCCTGCCTAGAAAAGGTTAAATTCATTATGTGTACATAACTAAATTGATTAAACTAAAAATAAATGTAAGTAACCATAAAAGACAATACAATTACGTGTTTAACCTCTCCAGTGGAAATCATCTTGCTTATCTTATCCCACCCTGATGTAAATAAGGATGACCGTCATACAGTCGTAGTTGGCTTTTTATTGCCAGAATGTCTCCTAAGCAATTTGCTGCAACAAAATTTATCCTTCCATATATGAAGACCTTCATGTTCCGTGGCCCTTAACATCAGATGGCAGGCATACGATCCTAATTCTGAGAGTTGGAATTCTGGCCTTGCCAATGAGAATTCTGCTTCCAAGAAAAAAACATCATCTTCCACCCAAAGTCAGTACTGCCATCTGCACAAGAAGCAACTGATGCCATTCTTGCAAGAGGTGCAGAAAACAACCTAAGTGCTAGAAGGCTTCTTCCCTCCTATGGAAAATGAATCACTTGGTTCAGGTACAGCTAGGGTCACAGAAGAGAGCCAGGGGAGAGGACACAAAATGCCTCGGTATTTTGGAGTCTGGGAGGAAGCTATAAACACCACACTATCAAGATGCTCTCAGAACTTCTTGCCTAAAGACTGGGATAACTGGGCTCTATAAATCTAAGTCATCAGTTCTGTAGTCATTAGCCCCACGTTATCAGGACTGGCAACAAGAGCTTCAGCAAGAGAGGGCTGGAGCACCTCTTCTATAAGGACAGGCTGAGAGAATTGGGGTTGTTCAGCCTGGAGATGAGAAGGCTCTGAGGAGACCTAATAGCAGCCTTCCAGTACCTACAAGAAAGCTGCAGAGGGACTTTTTACAAGGGCAGGTAGTGATAGGACAAGGAGTAATTGCTTTAAAGTGAAAAATGGTAGATTTATATTAGATGTAAGGAAGAAATTCTTCACCATGAGGGTGATGAGGCACTGGAACAGGCTGCCCAGATAAGCTGTGGATGCCCCATCCCTGGGAGTGTTCAAGGCCAGGCTGGATGGGGCTTTGAGCAACCTGGTCCAGTGGAAGGCGTCCCTGCCCATGGCAAGGGTTGGAACTAGACAATCTATAAGGTCCCTTCCAACCCAAACCATCCTACGATTCTATGAAAAAATAAGACCAGCCAAAAGACACACACACATACATACGTATATGCATACATAGATACAGATGTGTATGTTTGTCTGTATATATTTACTCTCCCAAATGCACAGAGAGGTCTGCACAGCAGTTTTCAAATTTTTAAGACTAAAGATATTGTACTTTCACTGACCTAAGTAAAGAGGAATTTATGCCTTTTCATCCTAAAAAACCTGCAATTACCTCTTCTAAATACTCCTCAGCTCAGACAACAATAAAAAGACATACATCAGTCAGACACTATTTGTGACCACTAAAAATACTAATACCTTTTGTTGTTGTATGGCATGCTTTCCCATATTTCTGGAGGTACGTAATAAGGAGTTCCCACATACGTGCAAGCATATGACACTGGACTATTGAAATGACAAAAAAGAAAAACAAGATGAAAAGTAATGATTTAAGAATCTGTACTATTTATCAGTGGTAAAATAAAACTTTGTGCCGCTGAGATCAGTGAAGATATCCACATACTGTGCAAGAAGGCGCGCAGATCCAAAATCTCCCAATTTGACTTTTCCATTTTGAGTGAGGAAGACATTCTGCATTTCAAGAGAAGGATAGATTAACATACTTAAATGTTCTTCTAGGAGACATTTCTGCAGTTTTTGTGTACAAAAACCACAGTGTCAATCACTTCTGATATTTTATCTTTGTATTTCCTTTTACTTGCTTCTCCTAATACTTCTAATGAAAAAAAAAAAAAAAAAGAAAAGCTGAGAACTATGTTATCTTTAAAGGGAAACAGAAAGGTTATACAGGCCCAAAGCCCCAGCACCAGTTGCAGAGGAAAAAAGAGTTTCAAAATGCCTACATCTCTATGCTGTACTCAAACCACTAAGGTCACGCTTTCTTCTGAATATCTATCTTTCTGCTAGGAAAAAGTAAAAAAGAAAAAACGAGAGGCAAGATATTTACAAACGCATAGTCCATTCAGATTTTACACTTCTGTTACTGGTTTAAATTTTATGCAGTCTGTCACAAGCAATTGGCGCTATCAGCAGCATGGATATGAACGGTATAGCTATACTTAGATTCTCTTTATGCCCACAACATTACATCATCCCATACGTATACTCAAGAATTTCACTTACCTAGTATTCTTAAGCCTAAATGAAAAACACAGCATGTAGCAGTAATAGGAAATTATGAAAGAGGCAGCTGAACCTTTGCATGCCAAAGAGTTTATTAATGGCAACAAAACTTGCTCTGTTCACCTTGGATTTGATATCCCTGTGCAATACACGTTTATCATGAATGTGCTTCACACCCAGGCACATCTGCACAAACCAGTGAAGGATCTGAAAAGAGTAACTATGAGTTATAGCAGCTCAATGCTTTATATAATGAATACGTCGCTAATAGATAAAAAACCATTAAGAAAGAAAAAAAAAGTTCAGAATATCTGGGAGTTAAAAGTAACTATAGCGTAATGGCCTCCAATCAACATGGAAGACTGAATTCTTTTAGATAAAGTATATTTTAACATGGGTGAAGGAATGTTTGCTACCTGTGGCTAGAAAACCCAATAATGAAGCTAGGGAGTCACTACATGGCACTTCACAAGCATGCCAACTACAATTTCATAGTAAATTGGCAAAAAAAACCCCACACCACCACACACACACTGAGTTAACACACTGTTTCTGAAAGGAAATGTATTATTTCTGAAACTACAAAATAAAATTCTTAGAGATGCTTGGCCAATCTAAATATTAGATTAGGTGACGATTCTGATCTTTTCATTTTAACTATGATGATGCTTCTAACTGTGGCAGGAAGTAGTTTTGAATCACTACAGTGTAATTTTGGAACTTCTCCTAAGTTACTTTTTAGCCTCTGTGATAAAAGAAGGTAATGCCTACTGAATAGTTTAAACGTTTAATTGCTACATAAAAATGCAAGCATTTAGTCTCCTGGCTAGTTTCATTTATCTTACCAGACTGCTTTATTTACTTTTCATTTGCAATATCTCTTAACTGTGCTTTAAATTCTGGCTGAAGTTTGCGTTAAATTCTTACTTAATTGCATAAATTTATGCATGCAAACCTGACTCTGTTTTTCACACTCCCTGCACATTTCTCAGAGCAATTTCTCTTTTATTCCTTTCAGCCCAATTCTCATCTTGTTCTGCTGGCAACTATCAAAGAAATAATGCTTCTATTTATCTATAAGTATCTTTGTATCATTTGCTTCAGTTTACATGAAAATGTTTCCTAGGTTCTTGGTTCAAAATGCTGTCTTTTCTTACCGTATCTTCAGGGAACAACTTTCCTCTTTGGTGTTTAATCTTTTGCATTAAATCTCCATCATCACAATATTCCATCACTATATACAGATGTCCATCAGCTAAATTTTAGGTAATTTAAGAATAATTAGTATTTTCATTAGCAGGGTTAAGTATATTATTTTTACTATAAAGCTCTGACGACATGCTATGTATTATATATTACAATAAATATGTATTTTGTTTAAAACATGTATTATAAATAACAACACAAAGTAACCTTGATCCTTCAGGAGTATGCAACTTTAAATAAAGATATTTTAAGTTTTCATATTTACCTTCAAACGATTCCTTATAGGCAACGATATTTGGATGTTTCATTTTAGCCAACAGAACTGCTTCCCTTCTAGAGTTCTCTACATCAGATGAAGACTGAAAATGTAAGTGTGCTTATATAAGTGTAACAGTAACAGATTTTCATATATACATGATGCACCTCACTTTCCGAAAGGAAAAGATTTTTTCGAATTGTTCTTCAGTTATTTTAAAAAGTCATTTAGAAACTTGAAAATCCCATCATCTTTTAATGTATGGTTTATTACTAGTTGAAAACTTCTTTTTCAGGGGATTTTTTTTCAATTTGAGAGGGTATTTTCCCAAGTCAGTTAATGGGTTTTTTTCCTATTTTAGCAATGCAGAAGTATGTAAGAAAGCAGCACACACTGACTTTGGAACAGCTGATAGTCCACACTGCATTAACTTAATAGAAAGCTAAGTGCCCAGGTATTAACTGAGCTTCAGCCTCGATAAAGCCAGTGCCTCCCATTTCTGATTTTTTTGGTTAGCTAAGTGCAGAGAAGGTAACATGAATAACATTAAGAGCAATAACACCAGGTTAATTTCCTCAGAGGAAATCTGCATTCTAGTGAAATCAATGGGAATCCAGCCAAGGGCATCGGGGGCACAGGGGTTTCATTCTAAGTGTCTTCTTAGGTGCTATACTTCCCAAAATGTGACCACACACCTTCTGAAACAGACCAGATTTTCATACTTTACCTATCAACAATGTCAACTCAAACATAGCCATATAGTAGCCATACCATGCAACTGTCTAATACACAGAACTCTGAACAAAAGTGTTCAGAGTTTCAAAAATACATTCAGAATTATGATTTTTAATTTTCTTTTTTTTAAGTGGGGGGTGAGGTGATGTATATGCCACACTTACCATAGGAAGTCTTATTTCCTTCATTGCATACTTCTGGTCACTGATTCTATGATGAACTAGGAGAGCTCTGCCAAAGGATCCCTCTCCCAGTACTTTCAACACTTCGTATTCTTCCATGCTTTATATAGCTGCATCCAGCACTTCAGTCTTTCACAGGATGATCTTCTGAACTTTGTTATGACCTTGATTCATTTTTTGAAATTTGCTAATATAATCTGCATGAGAAAACAAACAAGCAAACCAAACACAAAATAATGAGAATGAGTGACAAATGTAGTATGTGGGTACCTACAACTGTTCAGCATTGCCATAAATACAATTCGAACCACTTTTATCGTGGTTTCGCTGAAAATAAGGCCTTCAGAAAGCTCAACTCAAAGTAGTACAGTGCATCTCTGCATTTTTTTTATTTTGATAATGAAGCTCTTTGAAAAATCTAAATTATAGCCCTACAACTTAGCATCATCTTTTTGTTACCTGCACTTCTGCAGGTGGTTTCATAATGCTAAGCAGAATTCACAGGCTCAATAACATGAACTTCAAACTTTCAGTAACAATTCTCACCTAAAACAAGATACACAGGATCAAACTGGGAAAAGTTACTGGTGTCCATGCACAAAGACCTCAACTACTGGCAGATTTAGGTTAGGATGGAATGGAATAGAATAATAGAAAGTAGTTGGAAGGGGCCTACAATGATCATCTAGTCCAACTGCCTGAGGAATCCAGTGCTGACCAAAAATCAAAGCACGTTGCTAAGGGCATTGTCCAAATAACACTTAAACCCTGACAGGCTTGGGGCATCTATCACCTCTCTAGGAGGGTTTGACCACCCTCTCCATAAAGAAATGCTTCCCAAAATCAAGTCTGAACCTTCCCTGGTGCACCTTTGAACTGTTCGGACACATCCTATCGCTGATTTACAGACTACGTGTTTTCTTCAAAACGGTGGTACTTTTAAAGTTAGTTAGTCACAATTTGAACGCTGCTTTGTGTATACACTTGTGCGCACATGGTGTTTTAACGGGCCGATGAGTTGGTTTCAGAAGGCATCTCAGGGCTTAGTCGTTTCTGAAAGAACAAAATGCCGATTTGCTCAGAGTGTGAAAAATAAACACGCTGATGAGTTTACTTGCGAACTCTGAAGGCACCTAAGTGAGGTGGGGGAACGGGCACGCTCGGTGTGCGCTTCACCGCCAGCGCAGTTACCCCCGGCTCCCCACCCCGAGCCCCCAGGCCCCGCCGGGCCCCGCCGCGTTACCCACCTCAGCGGGCCGAGCAAACCGCCGCGGCCTCCTGAGCGAAGGCCGCCGGGAAGGCCCGCCGCTTCCTCCACAGCCCGGTAGCACCGCCAGCCTCTCCCCGACGGGTTGGGAACGGACCACAGCCGGGCTGCAGAGGCCGGGCGTAGGGGGGCATTCGCCCCGCCCGCGGTCCCGCCCGGCCCCTCCGGCAGCGCAGTCCGCATCCATGGCGGCTCGGCCTTTTGTGGAAGCTTCCCTGCTTTTGTTTCTCAAAACAAGCGTATGGGGCTTATACCCGGTATTTACTGATAATAAACATCTCCCTCCATGCCCTGCACCTCAGTAGGAAGCCTGTTAATACCTTAAGATGCTCTTTAGTCTCCACGTTGCACAAAAAAAGGCACAAATCCCCATTTTCACAATTAGTTTCCTCTACCGAAGTGAGAGACTAATTAGTTTAGCACTACTGACTGAAATAAATTAAGCCATAGGCTGCATGAATTGTACTTTGATCTCGTTTTTTATCTATGGAAATATAACCAGTAGGTAAGGAAGTGTAAGTAAATCTTTAACTACAGGATATTCTGTAAAAAAAAGGTAAGGGAAATATCTCAAGATGGGCAAAACCAGCTAAAACTACACAGCATAGAAGCATTGGGCCATTCTGTTGGCAGGTGTGTGTTTGATTTCCACCATTCTCTTTTCCATGCTGGAAAAAGCATTTACACTTCACAGACTTCAGGTTTAAAAAACAAACAGAACCAAAAAAACCCCACACACAAAACCAAAACACCCTTCACCCTGAGCCAGACTCCATGCAGTCCCAGTCACTGCCCATGAGGGAGCAGAACTGACATGACACAGATGTCGTCACATGGTCCATGAGATGCAGCAGAGGTGTCTCCTCCACAGCAGAGAACCAGAAGCACTTGCCTATACCATATCCTGTGTTACTCCTTATAGTAATATGAGTGGATGCTTGGACTTGCTTATCAGTGATCAGTAAGATTCTCTCAAGAAAACATAGTGCAATGGTACACTTAAAAGTTTGGTATCTTGTTAGATGCGAAGAGCGTGTCCCTTCTGCAAACTGAAGATTCTAGCTGGCCATGAGGACCAAGGTCTGTTTAACACTGAAATCTGAATACTCAGCTAAAGTTACAGTTCATGTAAGCTCTGCATACTGAAGATATAGAAACACTCAGATTCTGCTGAATGTGAGAAATTTCACTACGTTCTGCTCTGACAGTTCATTTCCAAGAACAGACTAAAATAATTTCCAGAATTCCAGTCTCAGGCCTACAGCCATGTTCTATAATTAGTTTCCAACCTAAAGCCCATAAATAAAGAACAAATACAGTTCAGTTGATTAGTTTAATAAGTCTACCATATTACAGACAAATGCAAATCAACATTAGAACAGACACATAGCAATTAGTGTATCAAATCTCATCTAAGGGAGATTTCATCATGAATAATCCTGGTTACTAAAGGGATTAAACTCAGTTTTGTTGAAATATCCCCTAAAAATGGATACAACAGTTTAAACTTAGTGTACACCTTACTACGTAGTTTCAGTTTTCAAAACTAAAGGTTGCTGTAGTAGATATTGCCCTATTGGAATGCCTACATTATTTTTTTTTCTTACCTAAAAATTAGATTATACAAGTTTAAACATTTTATAGGAATTACAACAGGAGAACAGTAGGTATTAGCACTATACTAAAATCAAATTGTTACATGAAGTGTTTAACCTAGTCCTTAATTCAATATTTAATGAATCATATTTAACATGAAGACACTGTTTAAAAGTACTAAACCAGACCAGATTTACCACAATTCTGAAAAAGCAGAAACTTAAATTCAAAAGTTCAGTGACTCCAGCAGTCACTCTTAAGCCATCCACACAAGTTTTAGATAGCTCCTATCTCAAAGCACCTAAAAGCTAACACCACCCAAGCTCTCCTTAAAAAGGGTCCAATCTTTAACCCTCCTGTAGCATTTAATGCTACTTTTTACTCTTCTACTTCAGCACTTGTTTCTTTGAGCGCATTGGTCTGTTTGTGGATAAATACAGTGGCTTTTGTTTCCAGTTCTCCCAGCTGTTCAAATGGAGACAAATGCATCTTCATCTTGAACAGTATCCAACAGCTTGCACATCTTCTCCCGAATGCGTTGAGAATATCGCAAAGGGGTAACAACTTTCAGGTCTTTAGCACTGGAATCATTTGCTTCATGATACATCCTCACACAAAGGAAAAAAAAAAAAAATCACTAAACATAGGCATACCATCATACAGTTACCTCTGTAGCACCATAGCACCTAGTAAAAACAGCAAGTCATGATTCCTTTTCAACACTTTCCCCTTCCCATAGCCAAAGGAAATGGGAAATAGGCCCTTTCCTATTCATACAGTTAAAACCAGACATACAATTCTTTCCTTGGTCAAAATATTTTAATCTGGAGAATCTCCTGAAAAGAGTTTCCAAAGGTAGATTCCCCAGTAGTTCCATCAGGGGGAATATGTTCTTCCTGCTATGAGGGATAGCAGAGAGCTGCCATGAGTCCAGCTTCATCAGATGCCAAAGCTGAGCACAACTTTCCTAAGTCCACTGTCTTAGAAAAATCTTGTGGCAAAAAGTTATTTAAATGTTATCTGTTTTGTCATGAGATTAGCACCCAGATTTTTGCCTCAGGATACAATTAAGATAACCTTCACAGGACAGTTACATCTTGTTCACTTCTGTGTTGTATGACATACAACCACATCTACATTTGAAAAAGGGAGGACTGGAGACACCTACTTTCTCTTTACCTAGCTCAGTGTAGAACATCTACTGCCATGTGGGCTCTGGGAAAGGAACCTAAACCTGGAATTTATGTCGCTGCCACAAAGAGGTTTGATTACTCTATAGCAAGGCATTCAAAAAGCAAAACAGCTTGAGTAAATAGAGGAATTTATTTTACAAGACTTCCTTGTGAAGGAAGAGGAAGCAATCCTAATAAACTAAGTTCTTGAGAACTTTTAACTAGCTGTTCACAATTGCAGTGCTTCCCTGTTTCAACAGGACACAAACATTACTGTTGCCCCAGAAACTGCAAACTTTCCATAGTTACTTGAACTAATCTTACCGTTCCAAGTATGGTGTGGTAGATGGATTGTATATCATTGAATAAGATGTGTCATTTTCCTTCTCAGGAGAATTAACTACTTGGGCTATATCTTTTTCCCCATCCTCATTCTGTTCTTGTGTTTCACGTTTTCCTTTCTTTTTTGTGCGTTCCTTGGTCTTGTGCTTTTTATTGCTTTTTGGCAAGATCTCTTCTCTTGGTTTAAAGTCTAAATGCATTTCTTCTTCTTTGATCACTTCACTGCTAGTTTCTGCCTTCTTGTCATCACCCTCTGCTTTTTTGTCAGAGTCAAGATCCTTGAAGGCCTCCTGAACCTGCTCTACAGATGAATTTGGTTCCTTGCTGACTTCCACTACCTCACTTAAATGAGCTTCTGTCACACTTCTCCCTAAAATCAAAATGTTGAAGAAAATACATATAAGATTAGTTGAAACTACAGAGAAGTTAATGTTTTAGAGATCTCTGAAATCTTAGAGCTTTACATGAGAATGAAAGTTCACTATGTGTTGAGTCTGAACCACAGCAATTGAAGTTACTAATAATTTTAGTCACCTTTGAGAACCTGCAACCCGAAAACTCAGACTAAGTACATCCTGAGAAGATATTCTCTTCCTTCCCAAGTGCAGCAGCTCTGAACAAGTATTTCGGCCAGTTTCTGGAGCCAAATACTTGTCAGGTTATGTTATATTGAACAGGAATGTATATGGCTGCTTTGCTTCCAAAAGCAGAATATTTACCACCTTTAATTGTCACTACACCATAACATGACCATCCATCTGCTAGTGAAGCAGTTTGCATCAGAGGCAACTGATTTTTAGCTCACAAATATATTTTTATTTACTCTTTGCTTATCAGGCTAAAATAGCTGGACAGTACAGCTTTGATAGAGTTTAAGTAGAAAGTTTGAATATGAAAGCATCTCCACTACTCATGTTAACATGCCCACAACTGAAAAGTGTTAGTTTAGTCAAGGTTGGTTTCAAAGATAATTGAGTACAAAATTATCACAGAGAAGTTCCCATGAGACAGAATTAAATATAGGCACAAATAGTTTAAACAGTTAGCTTGTGTTGCCTGAAAAGCCAGACATTTAACTAGGTCAGAGTGCTCAGACTTACCATCCCCAGACTTAAAAAGGCTTTCACCATTTTTTATAGTATCTATCAGCGCGTGTCGTAGTTCAACTTTAGGCTGGAAAAAAGTTGTATTGTTTTAGAAAAAAGAATTCCAACATTAACCATCATTTCATCTTATCTGGTATAACAGTTACAGGGAAAGTGGTACAGACCACATGATGTTCATGTTACAAACCCTTTATTTAATGCTCTTTGGAACACGTTAGAACACATGTGAATCCTGCATTTTGTGCACTAAGACTGTATTTGATGCCTTGAGATCTTGCACAGGAATTAAGTCCATCGATAAATGTAAAACTAAATTGGTTTGGGTTTCTAGGGATACTAGAAGTCTCAGTCCTTAATTTCTTCTAGGCAGAACATCATATGGTATTTTGATGATCCTAAACCTTTTTTCTTGAAAGTAGTAAGTAGTGTAGAAAGTACCTACAGTGGTTGCAGAGCAAAACAAATCCATTTTTTTTATGTTCAAGTAGGTCGCTTGTGGCTTTCCTTATACTATAAAAGAATATATTAAAAATCGGACGTAGCTGGATTTTATATACCATACTTTCATGCCTTTATATTTGTATAATCTCAAACTTCAAGACAAGCTGCTCACCACTGCTCCTGCCAAAATGGCCTCCTCATAGACAGCAATAAGTTTTTCAAGAGGGCCCATCTGTTCAAGATGCATGCAGCAGATCCAATATTTTGCAAGCTTTTTAGCCCCAGGAATGCTCTGTGTCAAGTCTTCCAACATGGCACGTACTTCATCGCCTTGACATCCCTAAAGTCAACACAAGAGCAGACATTTAAATGCAGGCATTTTGAGACGCTGTATTTTAGCTGGTTTTGAACTAGAAGGCAAGTATTTTTTCTTTCTTTGAAGAATAACCCTGAAAGTTGAAGATGGCAAGTATTTCCAAGACTGAACTATGAACTTCAACAAGATTGTCATTCACCTATTCTTCCAAATGAGATTCATACAGTAGTATGTAAGCAAGTAGAAGGGCTAGTCAAATGCAGACATCTTCAGAATTACTTAAAACGGACTTTTCCAGAAGTCCGTGCAAGTTTCTGCAAATGCAAACTTGCTTTAGATTACTCTGTAGCTACTCTTATTACATTATAGCTTTTCTACTTACTATGTTGTTACCTTTATTGCCTACTCTTAAGTAGTGCAATAAGTTAGCGAAGCTTCAGTGAAAATCAACTTCTTCAGGTGTTGGCAAAGAGCTATGATACTGCCTAACTTGGGAAGCAATTAGTCCCCTGCATCTGACTCCCAGGTCCAGCATGGCTGTAGGACTTGCATGTTGTAGGGTCTTGTACATTAGAACTTGGTAGGCAAGGGACCAAATACCTGTTCAATTAAATGCAGACACTCTGCTAGAGTCTTCTTGACCTTTTCACTATGTAATACATGCTCTAAAGAATTGCCAGAAGACAATTCTTGTTCTTCCCTTTTAGACTTGGGTCTCAGAAGCACACATGTTGGAGGTCTCCTCATCACTTTTCCTCTGGATGCCCTCCATTCAGCCAGGCGAGCTCTGCATTTAAGAAGATTATTAGGTGAAGTGACAGATGTTCTATCTTTTTTTATGTTGATTGACACTAAGCTAGGCTAAGTCATACACAGACATACTTTCCAGATAGGCCTCAAGTCCTCTCTCTTTATCCTAAAAGGAACACAGTTGCCATTTAGACCTGCATGGAAAATTCAGAACCATGCGTATCACTATCTGCTTTAGGTATCTATCAGGTCAGAACACTTACATCTCCCCCTTTCCAGAAGCAGCAAGAGCCTTAGGCTACAGACACTTTTTTTCCCAAGAGAGGGTAAAAAAATGCTTCTGAGTTATTCACCTGTGCCACCTCTCTTCCCTAATCTCACTTCAAACCAGAAAACTAGAAACTATCTCTAAAGTCACCAAGCATGGAGAACAGCCCAGAACAACCCAGAACACAGCTTTTAAAATTTGAAAGTGATGTATAAAACTGATGAAGACTGTATTTCAGTCTTCCTATACACTTCATTTCAACCCCATCCCCCTGGAGCACCAATTTTCAGTAAAAGTGACTTTCTACAGGGAGCTCTGCCAATACTAATTAAGTTTCAGATTATCAATCTTCTTCACCCCATTGTCTAAGCTGCAGTCACTGAGCTGAAAAATGTCATTGACAAGTGCTCTCCTTCAGCCCATCAACATATTTACCTTGCATCAGCCATCTTTTTTTGCTAAAGCAGCAGCATGCATGACAATTCACTTACAAGAGTATCTGTCATGCTTAAGGCTGTCACAACACTTAGCCTAAAAACCAGAGAGCTTGAGCAATATACACTTTTTATTTATAACCACACAGGTCAAGCTGTAAGCTTGAAGAGCTGCTATAATTAGCTTGAATCCTGATTTCTCAGTATTAAGTCTACTGTTTAAGTCTGTTGCCCTTGGGCATCAAGTTCAAACACTCCGTTCCCTTTTTTTTTCCCCAGCACATTTACACCAAGAAATAGATCAAAATATATATATTCTTGGAAAGAAGGTCTAAATACCAAGATCAAGCTACAACAGTGAATAATGCAGTTACCTTCTCTCTTCTGCTGTCTCTTTTGGCAGAGTATATTTACTCTTGCCATTAGTTCTAGAATCCTGTCTCAACTTTGTACCAGGAACAACAGAAACTGTTTTTGCTGGAGCTTCTGGTCTTGCATCTTCACAAAAATCTGCACATTTCTTCACTCCTAGAGCTCTGCGGTCAAAATTGTTAGAAGCAGCCTTCGGTGGCTGTGGTCCCTTTTCACTGATCATTTTTTGGACTGTTACTTTCTTTGACACTACAGCAGGTGTCAGTTGCCATTTCTTCAGACTATTAATAGCAGCTTTGTCAGATTGTTTGCTCTGCAATGGGAAGGCACCATGTGGTTTTACAGAATTATGGTACTTGGTGACTTTGACGGTCCTCACAACTATACTACAGCTGCTCATGGACAAAGAACTTGCTGCTGGTCTGGTGGCAGAAGGAAGCTTTTTATCTGACAAGGAACTCTCTTCCCCCTCATGTTTTGGTACTTTTCGGAAGGAGTTTATCTTCGATGGGATAATTTTGCCATGATATGTACCAAACACTTGTTTCTTTGGTAGGCTGACACTTGAATTTTGTTTTGTTTCTGCAATCAATTCCTTCTCTTTCATGCTTTTCATTTGCAAGAAGGACTTACTAAGTGACACATGCTGAGATTTTATTTCAGTGACTTCATTCTTAGATGCATGATCTTCAGGATTATACTTTGCACCTAATATGGAATTTGTCAGTGTGCTTGTGGAAGAGTTTGAAGTAACATTTTTTTCTGAGGTTCCACTTGATTGGTCCCATGACAGTTTATTAGCATTCTCTTTATTTTCCTGAAATCAGAGTGATATCCATGGAGATGTTAGACATACATTCACGTTACATGTTACTTGTTTCCAAAAGAGGCTTTCACTCATTCACAGAACTAGAGTGATTAACAGTAAGTGCCACTTTAAAAGTACCTATGAAAGTAGTGTATATATACTGAGTAGAATATTTGTCAACTATTGTTGCAGAATTCACAAAGACAACATGGATTATTTAAACTCTATCTTGGAAGTAAGGAGGCCTGAGGGCTACACTCTTCTTAAAGAAAGAAAACCATCTTTAAGCGACTGCTGGCTTTTAACTGCCAAAAATCACCTTGTAAGAAGAGTCAAAGTAGAAGCTTGCTTTAGGCTTTATATAGTCAAAAGCAGTATCTCAGCGTGCATACCCCATCACTTAATGGCGACATCATTCCTCCACTTAGTGTGGATACCCTACTAACACAAGGTAGTGAGTAAAGCCTTTAATTAGGGCATTAGGCTATGTCACCAGAAGAGGGAGAATTATTCTTACTAATAAGCTGTAGGAGGCTGTAGTTAATAGACACGTGAATTTTATATGACCTTATTACTCCCTGAAACTCTCAACCATATGTTCTCAGCATAACCCTAGCCCAGAGGCCATGAGAAGTGGGACCTAGTCTTTTCGTCCAAAGAGGATGCTTGACAGCAACTAATTCAGCACTGTCCAAGCAGCAGCTTATGGAAGACTCAAAGACCCAAGATCCAAAGGCAGGAAAAAAAACCCACAAACAAACAAATAGTGAATGACAGCTGGAAGTCTGCAGAAACTGATACTCTTCTCCTTTAAGGAAGATGCCACTGAATTGTAAGAAAACTACACTACATCTCATTTCCTGATCTGTCATTCATGGTTCGAAGTTAGATTTGAACAAGCCAATAACTAGAGCTTGAGTACAAGGGCTGAGATTTAAGGAAGCTATGTAATTTAATTCAACTTTAAAAATCATGTCAGACATTAACACAGACCAAAACATCTCCCTTCAGGAAATTTCTAAAAAAAAAAAAAAAACCCTTCGTTCTCGCTTTTGGAATTTCCCCTCAACACTCAGTTTTGAATCGTTCAGGTTTTTAATTTACTCCTTAAATAACCCCAGGTCTCTCAAATCTTTTGGAACCCAGACTGAAAACCATTTAACACAAACACAGGTTTTCTGTCTAGTTTTTTCTTCATCTTTCTCTGTGAACAGGTCTGGAGAATAATCTGTATTTTGCTATTTCTAAGCAGTGCAACCATGTGCATCTTAATTCTGGAAAAATGAGACAAAATGATATAGGGGAAAGTATTCCCTTGAACTCTGATTTGGTATTAGTATCTACTTCTGATTACACTAGATTTGCCAGCATCACCACACATTCAACTGTGAGTTTTGTTAGGTGTTTGGTGTTTTTCCAAGTAACAGAATACAATAGAAGAATTCTCTGTTCTAAAGACCTTGTGCAGATTTTAAATAATTTCCCTGAAGAGTGAAAATATATCAAAAAAGTTCTGAGAGTCTCAAGAAAAGTTGTTAAAATTGAATAATCATTTCAGCAATCACGGTATCCTCTTTAATACCTTCTCTGGTCAGGTACAAACTGAGTATCAATATGATGCATTATATACAGTAATGTGAAAAGCTCTCTAAAAAGCATATATTAAGCAGTCACTAAATAAAGTTCTGGCAAACTGCAACTCTGCACCTGCAAACTACTTAAATACAGTTTAATTGAGAGGAATGTTGTAGCCACAGAAACAGAGTGCCATCTGTATTTGCATATCAATCAAAAACTTACCATCCCTGGCTTTGGAGATGCTGAGAGCTGTGTTTTGCCTTGCAGTTTACTGCTAGTTGCTCTCCTAGTTCTGCTACTGCTTAAAAAAAAAAGACGACATCTTAAATCATCCTGCAACATAACAAAGCAATGTATTTTTAGAGTAAGTTCACGTGGTCCAGGTGGCAAGCTGCAGGCTGAATTCACACTGAAACATTTCTGTTCAGTTTATACTCTTCCTCCAGAAAAAAAATGAATGGCTAAGCAACCACTGATCAGAGTCTAGGCTGCAAAACATCCCTTCTTGCACACAAAAAGCTGGCTACCAGAAGGGAAGAAAAGGACAGACCTGATTTACTGCAGATGCCATTCTCATGTGTAAGGATGAGCACCAACGTGTCTGGCCTGATACATCTGTTAGAGAAGGTCAAGCTTCTAAACGCTGCAATTGAGGGGGAAGAGGAAGCAGCACAAGGAGCTGAAGCTCAGCTACTGCCATCAGAGGCTAGGCCATTTGAGGTGAGTCTGGACAAGGACACATAGTTCCTTCCACACTGACAGGTTCCAAAACCTACTGTCAGGTACCAGAGCTGGCATCACACTATCCAGCAAGTAACAAAACCTCCAAGACCAGTATTGTCTCCTAGCAACTATGAAAATGTATTGACAGCTCAGAAGAAAAACACCTCAGTTTAAAGTTACAAATCCAAATTCTTCCTCAAATGCTGCATGATTCATTATATGAAACACATAGCACTGTTGCATGTGACTGGAAATTAACATTCCAGTTAGCAACCAATATCTTTACATCAGACAGTCTTCTGGAAGCTACCTGAGTTGTAAATGAAGGTACACTAATGAAAAAGATAATTAGTGACTTTGAAATGCTGGAGAACACAGTCTGCCTCAAGCCATCACCTCCATGTCACCTGTGGTAGAGAACACATGTTAAGGGACCTAATCAGAAGTCATGGAATCATAGAATCATTTAGGTTGAAAAAGACCTTTAAGATCATTGAGTCAATTTGCAAACCTAAAACTGCCAAATCCACCACTAAACCATGTCCCTAAGGACCACATCTACATGTCTTTTAAACAGCTCCAGGGATGGCATTTCCCTGGGCAACCTGTATTTCAGTGCTTGTTAGCCCCTCCAGTGAAGAAAACTTTTCTGATATCCAATCTAAACCTCCCTTGGCACAACCTGAGGCCATTTCCTCTCATCCTATCACTTGGGAAAAGAGACCAACACCCAACTTGCTACAACCTTCTTTTCAGGTAGTCAACAGTGTGTAACAGTGAAAGCTTTACAAAAGGGAAATAGCTGCAAAATAAAAGCATTAGTCATACCCACATACATGATGGTGCCAAACAATCTGTTAACTGAAGACTATGAAGAGCCATAGTATTTAATAGCCAGAGAAGAAACTGAAAGCAAGGAAAAGTAAAGTAGATCAAATGCTAAATTAAGAGTATTGGTACAATGAAATAGTTGGCACCATTTTCTAACACAAGATAGCTTTCTACAACATGAAAACATTTGCCTTTCCCTGCTACACAGAGCAAATCTTAGATTATATTGATCCTTGTCATTTATGCATATTTTATATTCAAAGGTCATTGTTCAGTTAGATTTTTACTACCAAGTAGTTCTGTGCTGTAGAACATGGCACCACACCACCCCGAGTGCACAAAACGGTAGGCAATACTTCATTTAGATGGGAACAAATTTCAGACTGAAATGTACCAGTTGCAAAAACATTAAGATAAGTGACAAAGCTACACCATGAACTAATATTAGAGCTGGAACCCTCTATACTCCTTCACAGCACCGTGTTCTCTAAAGAAGCTTCTGTTGCTTATTGGAAGCTCTTATAGTAAACGTCCAGACTTTAGGCAACAGGAAGAAAATTTAAATACAAGTAAATAAAAAGAAGCACTACTAATTGGTGATAGGTGCCCACACTATGTTTACAGAACACGACACCTACCTGCTGGCCATCACACAGGTTTGGTTTTATTACAGTATATTTTGCTTTCAGCATGAAATAGTGACTCAGAAATTATAAAAATACAATGAAGCTAGATCAAGTGGATTGTGAACATGTGCAGCATAGCCCAAGTAGAAAGAGGGAAAAAGTTATTTGCAGAAGGAAGGTTATAGAGGCAAACAGCTAAGTGGCGTCTGAAATGAGAGCTCTGCCATGAAGGCATTCTGTCCTGTCTCAGTCTCTAGAAATGCTAATACACTTCATGAATTGCATCTATTACGCATTTGCTTAACAAAAACTTTTAGCATTTTCTGACTTTAAAAGGACTTTAGTAAATCCATGTGGTCTCCAATCTCAGTTGCGTGGTCTCGCCTTTTGGTTCAGGTTCTCTGTAAGAACGACTATTTACCTCTTTCCCAGCGACCAGGGACCTTTCTAAAGTAACATAAGCCATAGCAGAATACTACCTGATCGATCCTTGGTTTTCTTCAATGAGCACACCAGAACAGGTCTTTTTCCTTGATCGATACTCTTCAACTTTTTGTCTTTGTTCTAGTGGGTTAAAAACAAACACTTTATTACATTTTCAGCTAAAACAGGAATGCCAGAGAAACTTTGTCTCTTAGAAAAATAAAGAAGTGCAATTAGAAAAGCATCAAGACTGTAAAACAAACACTGTGGATGAAGAAAATCTTTAATATTCACATCTTATGATGTCCTACAGATTCTCTCATTTCTTGAGAAAAGCTATTTTCAAGTGGCAGCTGAATGCAATTTCACAGCTATACAAGGTGGCTGGTTGGCTGCATTAGGCTAAATGAAACATGATTTTGTGACCTGAAGAAATCAGGCTCTTTCTTTTACCTTCTAGTTTTCTGCCCAGTATTTCACATGCTTACTGTTACTTACAGCAAGCACACTTTTCACTTGTGACAGTAGTGAGATAAGTATAGCACACACAGGAAACACCATGCACATGAGCCCAACTGACCATTTGTAATATCATTTGCTTCTTTTCTGTTGTCATCTACACAAATGTTGAACCAATGGGAATGTCAATAACAGCACAAAAATGCTCCTGAAGTGGTCTTAAGCCAGCTGTCGCTGTCTTAATACAGAAAGCCATCGCAGCACAGGTTACTATTTCCCATGTTTTCACTGGTTGCCTGCACGCCAGACTTCAGTGCTTCATAGGACCACATTGTTGATCTTTTTCAGAGACCTTTCCTTATTCCCACAGGGAGCTTGTCACCTTGGCTTGCTGGAAGCAGCTGAGATAAGATGGTCCTGCTACCCAAAGCAAGCTCAAGCATCCACACAGCCACCCTAGGCAGTTAAGACTCCAAGTCTTACAACTGTTTGACATGCAGCAGGATGTAAGAGCAAGAAGTTGAAGTATTATCTGTGACTCAGAATAACAATTCCTTTATGGCATTCAGGATCTCATGGTATTGCACCATCCCCCATAACAGACAGGCTCATTCAACTGTGGAAGTCTTTAATCAACTCACATATAAACCCCAACTTCTGGCCCTCCTAGGCCAGCACAAGTCCCCATCTGAATCTGTTTGAACATGTTATCTTTCATATTTTGTCTTGCCAACTGTTCTTGATTCACACTTCAGAAGTCTTTGCAAAGTCCATCAACATGTTCCCTCAATGCTGAGGTATATTACTTAAGGTCAGACAGTAAGAATTACTAAAACATTATTGCCTTTGAGAGCCTGAATATTAATCTTGAAAAGAAGCACTTGATTGTGCACTCTCCATGGTAATAAGTTGTCATCCCACATAATGGGATAATTATCTTAAGAACCTCCTTCTAGTATAGGAGAGCTGAGAAAGGGAAGTTCTTTCTTATACACTGACACATCAAAGCCTGAAACACACAGCCAGCAGAGTGGATTGACACGTAGGCTTGCGGCAAAGCTGCATTTCACTTTGGATACAGCGCATTTTTAGCACAGATGTCCCAGCTCACACTGAATGAAGCCTGAGAGTCACAGAATGGTTTGGGTTGGAAGAGACCTCTGGTGATCATCTATTCCAACCCACCTGCTAAAGCAGGTTCACCAGAGCAGATCGCACAGGAATGTGTCCAGATGGGTTTTGAAAGTCTCCAGAGAAGGAGACCCCACAACCTCTTTGGGCAGCCTGCTCCAGTGCTCTGGCACCCTCAAAGAGAGTCACTGTACATCACCTGCTTCTGAAGAGGTGCACACCAGAGGTGCACCTGCCAAGAGATGCTGCACAGCAGCAAGCTCAGCGCACATCCTAGAGCCTCCCAGGCACCCGCTGCTTCCAAGACTCAGGTGTCCTCAACTCCAAACCGGTTAGAAAATAATAAACAGAAAAATGTCAGTCTAGATCAGAGCATTCGCTTGTTTCAATAGGATGCTGTTAAATTAAGGCGTGCCTTTCACCACGCGGAAAGGCTTTCATTCCAGTAGCCCGGCCTGGCGGGGAGAGCACCGGCCCCGGCCCCGTGAGGGGAAGGCGAACTCTCATCGACCCGCTCGCACCGCTCAGAAGCTCTAAGGCCACGGCCGCGGCTGCCAAGCCCTGCCCGGCCTCCGGCCCTGCCTGAGCCACCCGCCCTCACCTCCCTCTCCCCAGGAGAAGCGACCAGCTCGCCTCTGCCGACGGCTCCCCCCTTACCCGCCGCGGCCTTAACCGCCACTGCGCGGGGCGGTAACGACAGCCAGCCCCGGCAGCGAGCGCCTCGGCTCCGCGCGGACGGCAATGAAGGGCCATTCGGCCCCTGGGGCTTTGTCTCCCAGTGCCCGCCCCGCAGCCTCACCTCGTTTCGCGGGCTCGGACCTGCGGCTGGCCGGGAGCCGGAGCGGGGCTCTCGCCGCCATGGCCGCCCGCGATAAAAAGGCGGTTGAGAAGGCTGGCGCGCGCCGCCGCCGCCGCCGTTTGAATCGGCCGCCGCACAGCGCCTCGCTGATTGGGCCGGCCGCGGGACTTGAACTGGCCAATGGCGGGAGGGCAGTGCGGTACCGGCTGCGCCTGGTGGCGGCGGCCGGGCCGGCAGGGGTCGCGCGGCCGTGGCCGCTGGGCGGGGGCGGGGCGGGGCGGGCGCGCGGCGCCCCCTGCCGCCGCGGGAAGATGGCGGCCGCTCCCCGGGCCGCCGGCAGAGGGCGCGGAGCGGGCGGGGATGGGGCCTGCTCGCCCGGCGGCGGGCGGGGAGCGGCGGCTGCGGCCTGGTCTGCAGGCGGCGGCGGCGAGGGAGGGGAAGGGGCTGCGCGCCCGCCATGGACCGGTTCTCGTGGACCAGCGGCCTGCTGGAGCTGGGGGAGACGCTGGTGGTGCAGCAGCGCGGCGTGCGGCTCTGCGACGGGGAGGAGAAGGTGACGGGAGCGGCCCCGCGCGGGGCCTGGCGGGGCCCGGGACACGGGGCACGGCCCTGGCGCCTCCGCTGGCAGGGCAGCGAGGAGCGTGACTGAGGGCGGTATCGGGCAGGGGTGCGGGGGCCTGGGCGGCGGCGCGACGAGGAGTGTGAAGGGGCTGGGCTGGAGGAGCATCGGTCTGAGGCGTGGGACAGCGCTGCGGGCTCTGACAGGGTTTGGCTCTGGAGGAAATCGGTGGGAAGGAGATGCAGGCTCTGTGGGACTGAGAAAAGCTCTGGGCGGCGTGTGCCACATAGAGGGAGGGCTGACATCCCCACAGGGCTGGTGTCACTGATGTAAACCTTGACATAGAACTTGATGTCCATGGCTTGGGCTGTCACTGCCCGTGTCAGGGCCGAGCGCTCCCCCGCCAGCCGCACTCCTGTGATGCCACGTACCGGGTGTGCCACAGGGTTCACACCTGAGTCATCCTGGAGCTGTAAAATGCTCCTTAGCTCTGGCCACGAAGGTGTCTCTTGCCCTCTGCTCTCACCTGAGCCCACTCAGTTATTGCTTTGCGTCACAGCTGGTGTAACTCTTGATCTCTCCTTATTTTTCCTCACCACAGTAGGTTCATACCCTCCTAAAAAGCTGTAAAAATGTGCCTCCAGTTTCACAAGTAGGAAGAAATCTGGTAACACAGACTATTCCAAATACTGATGGCTGTATGATAAAGAACTTTTCAACAATAAAATAGATAGAAGCAATACTCCTATGTGATAGGCTGGAAGATTTCAGACAGTGTGCAGGATCTTCTTATTAGGTTGCTTTGCTTTTTTGCGTAACTTTTACTTTCTTTGTTAGCAAATAGTGTTCCAAAGCAAATAGCCCTATTTAAAATATGATTTTTAGGAATGTTTGTATATCTTGTACAGCATATGGAGGGAGGATACTTCAGGATTTCCTGGGGGAAAGTTTATACAGTTGAAAAAGGAAATTTGTGTATATCCATCTAATCCTTTTATACTAATTTTCTTCATTGTTTCCTAAACTTCATTTATTGTGTATTCTGGAAAAAGAGAGTGTTCACAAGATATTGGCTTGTTCAACCTGATTGCTATGTTGTGGTAACGTATAATGTTTCCAAGATTAGTATTTATGCAACTCACTGGTTAAATTTGTTGTTAACCTGTTTTATTTTTCCTGTTTAGGTGAAATTCGATATGGGAGTATTACTACTTAGCACACACAGACTAATCTGGAGGGATCAGAAGAATCATGTAAGTCCCACATTTGTCGCTTTTATGTCACAATTGTAAATTCCATGATAAACAACAGGTAGCTTGCAATGAAAAGACTGCACACAGAGAGGAGATTTTTCTTTCCTTTGTGTGTCTTTCATTATACAAGTATAGTCCGTTTTTTGTCTCACAGTGGAAAGAAAACTATGTATAGGGTTGGTTTTTTTACCCAATTCTGCTTTAATAATAATGCAGAGATGAGGAGGGATGGGAATGAATCACATAAATTTTCCTTTCCTATGGCACAAAAATAGAGGAGAGTCTGGTATCAGGCGCTAAAAGCATTGGTTTTAAGACTGAAGTTGAATGTGTCAGGCAAATTATAATGTGAACTCCTCTACCATGCTCCTTGTCTGGCAAGATTGTTTCTTCCTCATTGTTTTCAAGTCCAAGTTTCCCTGTCTTCTGCTCTCAGCATATAGTCCCAGACCATGATTTGATAATAGGATGTGTTTGGTGGCAGTATTATTTTTTACGGGTCTTACCCTCCCAAATGTCTGTTCTTGTGCTAAACCATCCCTTCAGTAACCCAGAACATTTGTCTGTACTGCTATGGAGAATTAACACAGAGGTTAAGCGGCAGAACTGCAGTGCGATACCGCTGCTGAATGCTTTGTAGCATCAAGCCGCAGGCTGAGATTGCAGGCTAGAACTGGGTCAGAAAGACTACAAACACATACAAGGCTCTCAGCACAGACTGTGACAACGATCAGCACTTTGCAGCTGCAGTTGAAGGAAACGTCCTCCTCAGAACCAGGCTGCATTACGCTTGTTTTAGACACAATCTTATAGAAATCTAGCCCTGGAAGACAAAGTTTGGACAACTTTTCAAATGCCTGTGTTATTTCACTGAATTAGTTTTGCGCAAGGATACTTGAAGCACCTCTCACACCCAAAGGCCATTCCCTACCAAATAGCACACTCTTGCTCTGAAGTATGGAGCTTCTAAGAGCCCTCTAAAGGTAAATGTTCTTAGTTTGGCAAAGCAATATATTTTTCCTTAGGGTTTGTTTGTAGGAGCAGGAGAACTGTTTTTAGTACAAATTTTTCAAAATGTTTTGAGAGCTAGTCCCCAGGGTGGGTTTGCTGTTAAAGTCAGGGATTGATTGTCCAGATCATGAGCTATTCTGTATAAATTAACTTTTTTTTTTTTTTTTCAGTCAGCATGAGATAGTTTTGTTATGCTAAACAGTCTGTGTAAATCACCTCTTATTGCTTCATCAGCATCTGTTCTTGACAGGTGGGCATGTACTGCAATGTGCACTGCTTCCAATCTTCTCACCTGGACTTGGAGTAACATCAAGTGCTGTGCTTTCAGCAAATCTAACAACTGTCCCTATCCCCAGTCTCTCCTTCCCAACAAAAGGATGACGTTCATCTTCTGTCCCCAATTTCTCCCTCTGCTTGTAGGCTACATGATTCTTTGTATCAAGATCATTGAATTTGGTAAATCAGCAGAGAAGAAACTTGGAGAATAAGAAAAATAGTTTTCTTTTAACAAATTGATTTAGCTCAACAAAGATTCTGACAGGCTCTAGGCTTCATTAAAGAAGGGGCAGAAACATGTGGCCAGGATATGGGCAAAAATTACCCAGTTCTGATCTGGTACAGACCAATTCTGTCTCAGCGGAGCCAGATTTGTTTTTGAATTTTAAATCTATGGTACACAAATAACTTTGTTAATGTGGTAAAGGAAGCTGATTCTATCTCAAGCTGTTAGGAATGAAACATGGGGAGCATGATGCCCTTTTATTTTCATGGTGCATTGTTGGCTGAGATCAGCTGTGATATAACATCAGCCTTAGAAACCTCAGCTAGTTTACATAGAATAAACTTATAGAGAGCCCCTTCTTGCATCAGCAGACTTTAGTAATAAATGGAGCATTTGTCATTAGGTTAACACAGCAAACCTTTTTACAAAAACAAGACATCTGTGTTTTATAGCTGTTATTGTTACATACCATCTGCAGTTGAACAGTATAGAAAACACAGTGATTTCCAAAGGAAAAAAAAATAGTTATTTTAAGATTGTTGCATAACTAGATTTGTACAACATTTCAAATCATAAAATCATGCATAACCTGAGCATGAGAGCTTAGAAAAAAAAATCCAAATAAACTCACAGCATTTTTAACACATCTCTATTTTTGTATCCCTTCCTCTTGCTTTTGTCACCAGGAAGGTGTGATTCTAAGTCCTTGTGCTTACAAGTTCATAACTTTCTAGCCGTGAAGTAAATGAATCAGTCATTTTGACACTGTACAAAACACTTGTGCCATTTTCAAAAACTTTTTTTTTTTTTAAACAGAAGTATCATTTTGCCTGTATTAAAAGTGTCCAGGGTTATGTGTGTGTTTCACAAACAGTAACTGTTCTGTGTAACGGCCATAGAATCCAGAGCCACAGAAGAAGAATCTAAATGACTTATGTTAGGAGTTTTTAGAACAGGAAGTACAACCTTCATTTTTTCCCAATGAGAGGTTTACTCATTAGTTGGAGCTCCTGCATGTACACTTCTCTAATCACCAGTTTAATGAGAAAGTAATTATTCTATGCAATGAGGAACAATCTTGGTAGTAGGGATAGAGAGGGCCCTGTAACAATGTTCATTGTAACCTGGTGTTAGTTACACCCCTCATGGCCGATGGAGGGAGAGGTTCAAAGAGGGAATGTAACCTGTCTCCTGTATTCCATGTGACTGTTGATCACCAGGCTGTTGTGTGGAAGATGACATTCACCAAAGGCTATTCACCAAAATGACACCAGGCACCTAATTAGATGCTTTGAATCGCTCCCTTGAGCAATTTCTGTCTCAAAATCATACAGGAAGAGTTTAGCCTGGGTAGGTTAGCCTCCCACAGTTGAATATAGTCTTGTTTCTTGCTCTGCTTTGTTTTGTCTAAAGCTTGGTCCAATAAATGTGTGGGATGCATCAACTGCTGGATTAAGTCATAGAATCATAGAATCATTTTGATTGGAAGAGACCATTAAGATCATTGAGTCCAACCATAACATAACTCGAGCACTAAACCATGTCCCTAAGAGCTTCATCTACATGTCTTTTAGACACCTCCAGGGATGGTGACTCCACCACTTCCCTGGGCAGCCTGTTCCAATGCTTCACAACCCTTTCTGTGAAGAAATTTTTGCTCATATCCAATCTGAACCTTCCCTGGTGCAACTTGAGGCCATTTCCTCTTGTCCTAAAGTCCCTGTGTGTGAGATAGATGCAGAAATACCCATTTCACTCAGAGAATAGTCTAGTTTTTTAGACGTTTAACACTTAAAAGACTGGTGCCTTTGGATATTGTTTTATCTCCCAAAGTAACATCGATGCAAAAATGTTAAGAACCTATGAGCATTGTGCACCTACAGGGATAAGCTGCGGTAGTGTGGAAATTTTAGTGTTTAAATTTTGAACTTAGATACTGAAGATTTGTTAAATTCTCAAATGCTTCTATGAGTCTAGCTTGAGGTGGCTAAAGTTGACACATTGACATTTTGTTTGTTTTCTGATTACCTCAAATGTAGTTTCAAGTTTGTATTGTTTTCTATTTATATTTGTCTTTAATAGATTGTTGCTATTGTTACCATCATATTACATATGGAGTGCCTCAGGCAGCACCTGTAGAAATCTGTAATGTTTGTGAAATGGGGAAAGAGAACACTTGGGTTTAGCAAATGAATAGTCAGGATATGGCTTTAATTTCACTTGCATTAATGTTGATTCTTTCAGGAGTGCTGCTTTGCTGTACCTCTGTCTCAGATCGTCTTTATCGAAGAGCAAGCAGCTGGGATAGGAAAAAGGTAAGGTGATAGTCATTGCCTTTTTCAGCTGGATAGTTTCACATGCATGTTATGTGAGGAACCAAAGATTATATATTAATTTATGGTAGGTTCCCTTTGCAATCAAGTTTCCAGATTGACAGCCACAAGGACCTGCTTTCCTCACTTGAGATCAAATTTATGAGATAGTCATGACAGAGCAGTGTTTGATGTGATTTGTTAAATGTCTTGCAATCACTAAACAAATATGTGTTCTAGCTTGCCATTTTCATTTGATTAGTCATAAATGACAGCAGTGATTTTGCTGCATCTAAGTTGGAAAGCTACTTTTAGTCTTTTGTGCCACAGAACTGTTTGGGGATAGAAACTCTGCCAGAATCCCGTATTATATAACTTTTCATGATCATATGACTAATTTTGAGCATGGAAATGCTAGCGATGGTTAGAAGGAACTCAAGTATTACCACTCACTTGAATAATTAATTCAGTATAGTATGCGTACAAAGAAATTTCATAAGAAAAAGAGAAAAAAAGTATTAACTGGAGAAATATATAGGTAGTTGATGTCTGCTTGCAGCCTACAGTCAGATGGGTAAGGTAATATGCTGGGGGTATCCAGAAGAAATCAGGTAATTCACTAATGCTGGAGAAGTCAGGTAAATAAGAACCCATGAAAAAAGTATCAGCAAAATGAAATGGGAATGATGGACTTGCAGTCATGCTGTGATAGCAGTCTATCATGTTCCTAAAGTAATGCTATCTCAAGGTTTGTTTTGGTGCTAAGTGTCATTTTAGACTGTTATTTCCACATATGTTACCTTTGAATGTTGATTTTGGACAAGTTCACCTACATACATTGTTTGCAAGTGACATATACAAGTGGGATAGGTTAGACATAATATTGAGACCTTTTGTTTTCTTGTGACAAAGATAGTGTATTTTGGCAGTAGTTATTGCAAGTCAAAAGCCAAATCAGATGACTATTTGACGGTTAGTTTGTATCTTAACTAAAAGATTCTTTCAGAAATTACTGTTTGAAATGTTAGAAAGTTATATGTATTTCTCAGTAATTGATGATGGATACATTTTAAATTTGTGAGATGTCACTGTTTTAGAGGTCATAGTAGTTTTTATGTAAGATCTACTGTAATATTGAGTTAAAATACTTAAATGTTGATGCACAAAAGCAAAGCATTATTTGATGTACTTCAGCTCTTATGTGAGATAAAGTTAATGCAGGTTTTGATCAAATAGTTAACTTTGATTGTAGAAATATTTTTTTAGGTATTACAGAAAGCCGCCTCTTCTCTTTCCTTTTAATTTTTATTAGCGCCAAAATAGTAGTTCATCTTCATCCTGCTTCTTCAAACAAAGAGCCTGGTCCATTCCAAAGCAGCAAATATTCCTACATCAAACTTTCTTTCAAAGAGCATGGGGAGATTGAGGTAAGTTTTGTATCACACAAGCGCAGCACATCAGATAGCTGGACATGCCTTTCTCCTTTTGCTGTGTTAGTGATAATTTTCCATGATCTTTCTGTGTTTACTTTTGAGGTGGAGCTTTTTCAATACATCCTTTTAGAAGAAAAACACTGTGAGCCTTCAGGTTTTTACGCTTTGGTTAAATAATGCAAACAGAGTTCCAAAAATGTCAGGAGGCATCATTAGGCTTTGTTCTTATTTTAGTATTTTTAATATAACCTTATACTTCCTTTTTTAAATCTTTTAAGTTGAACACAGGATTTTCAAAAATGATGTCTCTGAAATCTGTTAGATGTTCGACAGAGTAAAAGATGTTTCTTTGTAGCTAACCCTCTACTGAACAGGAATCAAGCACCTTATTCCTAATCATCTCTCTAGTTTTATTGCTGAACACTTTTTGTTGCCTCAGAGCTTTGTTTCATTTTATGTTTCATAAATCTTTGGTTTAAAAGAAGACTTATCCTAAAAAACAAACAAATTGCAATGTGGAAAGAAATTTCACAGTATAAGGTCCTCACTTGACATGACTGAGAACTTTAACTTTGAAAAATGAAAAAAGCCGTACCTCTTAACTGCAGAAAAACAGATTTTCAACTTTTGTTATATATGTCTTATAAATGCATTTGCGTGATCAGACTCACTTTCATTTCTTTGTGAGCAGTTTTCAGCTTAGGACGAGTGTGGATTTATGCCTAGTTATAATGGTATAGTTGTTTTGCCTAATCATAATCTTATTTATTTTAACATTAAAGTTTGTGTCTGTGAATCAAACTTACTGAGTTTACTGGTTATCTAGAATACAAGTTACACTCCAGATCTTTTCTGCATGATGTCAGAATGCTTTCCTGTGAACTTCGAATAACCATAAGAATGGGATAGATTTTTCTTTCTGGATTTTGGTCAGTGGGATACTCTTACTGATAACTAATTAGCTAATGCCACCATCTGGTATTAGCAATAAATAAGTGTAATAGATCTATATGATTGTCTTTATATTGAATTAACAGATCAACAATTGGATTGATCAACTCTCCTTCCTTTTAGAAGCATGCCTTTGAGCAAACCTTGACATTTTTAACTTTAGCATGTTTTAGAACATTTTGAATATCTGAAAAAAAAATTTGCAGTAGAAGTACTCATGCAAGTTTAACTAGTAACTGTATGGCTCCTTCTCTAATGTATATATTTTTGAAGACTGGACATTAAGAATTTCCAGATAATGAATGTTGCACCGTGGATGTGTCGGTGTTACCGTGCTTTGTGTTACAGTGAATTTTGTTTCATCTACCACCAAGATGCTAAAAATACCCAGAGGTACTCTGCACAGTTTATTAAACATCTGTTGTTGCTCTTTAATGTTTGCAGTTCTATAGACGATTATCAGAAGAAATTACACAAAGGAGATGGGAGAACATGCCTACTGGTCAGACCATTCAAGTTAACAAGGATCCACAGGTATGTGCACTGCTCTGACATCCTTCTGTATGTCACATGTCACTTTGTTTAGCTCAAGTGCAGCATCTGTGTGTAATCTCTTGTTCCAGGTCTTGCTGCCCCCGTGTAGTACATCTGACATGCCTCTAGCCAACACTGGGCACATGTAGGAATTCAGTTTCTTCACTGGCATAAATTAGTTTCTCCTTTGCAGTTTTCACTTGATAGAGAACACTGTGGCCTCTCTTCCTTGAGTGTGTTTAAACTTGAATAGTTGATAATGAGCTCCATTTATTTTATAGACTCAGACACACACACATATAATTATGCAAATATTTATCTATATTTATATAAAAAATGGCATATCATTTTTTTCAGCATGAGAGATCTAATGAAGCTGAAGGATTTTTGATCTTGTTATTGTAGTTTAACCTGGCAGGCAGCTAAACACCACACAGAGGGTCTACACCATCCTCCCCCAGTGGGATGGGGTACAGAATCAGAAAAAAAATTAAACCTCGTGGGTTAAGATGAAGGCAGTTTAATAGGACAGAAGTGGAAAATAATAATAACAACAATGATGTTCGTAATAATAATAGAATGTATAAAACTCGTTATATACAATGCAATTGCTCACCACCTGTCAGCCAATACCCAGCCACTCCCCAAGAAGTGGTTCCTCCAGCCAGATTCCCCCAAAATGAATACAGAGCATGACACTATAAGGTATCAAATATCTCGTAGGCCCGTTTGGGTCAGTTGTCCTGGCTGTGCCCTCTCCCAGCTCATCGTGCACCTGACATCTCATGAGAAGCTGAAACTTAACAACAACTGAAAAATCAGTGTGTTATCAACATTATTCTAAAATAGGAAACACAGTGCTATGCCAGCTACTAGGAAGAAATTATCTCTATCCCAGCTGAAACCAGGACAATTGTGATTTCTGGGTTTTTTTGTTTTGTAGCTGGAAGTCAAATATATAATGTGTAACTTTTTATATAACTGTTTGGAATGTAACAGTTTGGAATCTCCATCCTTGATTGGATGTGAAGGGAACCACAATGACAAAGGATGAGGAACAGGCTGAGGTACTATATGCCTTCTTTGCCTCAGTCTTTAATAGCAAGGCCAGTTGTTCTCTGGGTACCCAGCCCCCTGAGCTGGAAGACAGGGATGGCGATAAGAATGAAGTCCCCATAATCCCAAGGGAAATGGTTAACAGCCTGCTACACCATTTAGACATGCACAAGTCTATGGGGCCAGATGGGATCCATTCAAGGGTGCTTAGGGAGCTGGCAGAGGTGGTCACCAAGCCACTTTCAATTATTTATCAGCAATCTTGGCTAACTAGGGAGGTCCCAGTTGCCTGGAAGTTGGCAAATATGACACCTATCTACAAGAAAGGCTGGAAGGAGGATCTGGGGAACTACAGAGCTGTCAGTCGGGCCTTGGTGCTGGGGACATTTATGGAGCAGATCATCTTGAGTGCCATCATGTGGCACATACAGGACAACCAAGTGATCAGGCCCAGTCAGCATGGATTTATGAAAGGCAGGTTCTGCTTGACCAACCCGATCTTCTATGACAAAGTGACTGGCTTAGTAGATGAGGGAAAAGCTGTGGATGTTGTCTACCTAGACTTTAGTAAAGCCTTTGACGCTGTTTCCCACAGCATTCTCCTGGAGAAACTGGCAGCTCATGATTTAGATGGGTGTACTCTTTGCTGGGTAAAAAATTGGCTGCGTGGCCAGGCCCAAAGAGTTGTGGTGAGCAAAGCCAAATCCAGTTGATGACCGGTCACGAGTGGTGTTTCCCAGGGCTCAGTACTGGGGCCAGTTCTGTTTAATCTCTTTATCTCTTTATCAGTGATCTGGACAAGGGGGTCGAGTGCACCCTCTGTAAGTTTGCAGACAGCACCAAATTGGGTGGGAGTGTTGATCTGCTGGAGGGTAGGATGGCTATACAGAGGGACTGGCTGGATCATTGAGCTGAGGCCAATTGTATGACGTTTAACAAGGCCAAGTGCTGGGTCCTGCACTTGGGTCACAACAACCCCAGGCAGCGCTACAGGTGTGCAAGAGTGGCTGGAAAGCTGCCTGCCAGAAAAGGACCTGGGGGTGTTGATTGACAGCTGGCTGAACATGAGCCAGCAGTGTGCCCAGGTGGCCAAAAAGGCCAACAGCATCCTGGCTTGTATCAGGAACAGTGTGGCCAGCAGGACTAGAGGAGTGATCGTCACCCTGTACTCAGCGCTGGTGAGGCTGCACCTCCAATACTGTGTTCAGTTTTGGTTCCCTCACTACAAGAAAGACATTGAGGTGCTGGAGAGAGTGCAGAGAAGGGCAACGAAGGTGAGGGGCCTGGAGCACAAGTCTGATGAGGAGTGGCTGAGGGAACTGAGGCTGTTCAGCCTGGAGAAAAGGAGGCTGAGGGGAGACCTTATTGCTATCTACAACTACCTGAAAGGAGGTTGTAGCATGGAGGGTGTTGGTCTCTTCTCCCAAGTAGCAAGTGATGGAACAAGAGGAAATGGCCTCAAGTTGCGCAGTGGGAGGTTTAGATTGGATATTAGGAAAAAATTCTTCATGGAAGGGGTTGTCAGGCATTGGAGCAGGCTGCCCAGGGAAGTGCTGGAGTCACCATCCCTGGTGGTGTCTAAAAGACATGTAGATGTGGCATTTAGGGACATGGTTTAGTGATGGACTTGACCGTGTTAGGTTTATAATTGGACTTGATGATCTTAAAGGTCTTTTCCAACCAAAATGATTCTGTTTGATTTAAATGTATGGTCTAAATGGACAGTTGTTATGGAGCATCTCTTGTCATATGTTAGATTGCCTTCTTTATCTGTCTGCATACTGCTAGATTATAAACCTTGACAAACATGTGGGTGTTGTTTCTGTGTATGAATATGTTGAATATGTGAATATATTGAACATACAGTACTATGAATGAAAAGGGATGATTCAAACATTGTTCAATGTCAAATCATTTATGTTGTCCTTTGTAAATGTAGTACCTATAAGCATAGTTGCATTTGGTGGACTAATAAGGAAGCCTGTACCCTGCATCAAGAATCACTTAATGAAGATGCCTTTTCTCCTGTTCTTATTCTTAAATCATAGCAAATCATTAACACCAGTGCAAAGCTTTGCAGTCAGGGATTTGAGGGCTGGCACCCCTCCCACTTAGGTACCAGCCTTTCTAAAACACATTCGGCATCAAACAAAGGATTCACCGTCACATCTATACTGATGCTTCTCAGCAAGGTAAATCAGACTGCGCTTAGCACTGTGTTTCTGTGGCTGTGTTTCTTCAGGCTAGAGGATTTCTTGAGGCAATCATATTTGGACACACACATTTCCACAGCCCTAGTACAGATGTTCACATGGACTTGAGAGGTTTTAACTGAGATGAGCTGGAATGCTCAGTCCTGATCAGGCTGTTCAACATCTTCATATTAATAGCTTCAATATTATAATCTTACTACCTGTCTACTACAGCAAATTCATATATGTTTTACACTACCTGTTTATTTTTTGACACTGGTTTAAAAAATGCTTTCAATAAATATATGAAATATTGTATGTATTATATCAGCTCTTTGGGGGAATGTTTCCTGCCTTCTAGTGTAAATTTTTTCACAGTAAGGCGGATGAGAAAACTTAGTATTTCCTATTTTGATTCTTTTCATTATTTTCTTTTGCAGGCAGGAAGAATAAGAGCTGTAGGAATTGTAGGGATCGAAAGGAAATTAGAGGAAAAAAGAAAAGAGACTGACAAAAACATTTCCGAGGTAAATACTACTGAAGTTTCAAAGTCAATCACCTTTCTGAGCTATTTGCATTCATTCACACTTTCTTTTGGGGCAGCTGAGACTATTTATTGTTTTTGTTGAGAAGTCTGAATTGATTAAGAGTGTGTAATTTACAGTTATTTACTTTGTTTAACCGTCTTTTCAATGTATGTAAAGGTACTTCATTTAAACAGTTCCTTTCAAGAAGACTGATCTTTGAAACTAATGGTGTGTATTTATAGAATTAATTTTGGTAGAATTAGAAATCTGAGTTCAGTGACTTTTCATCAGGAGAAGCAGAACACAAAGGCATCTGCAGAAAGAGACTTAAAAGTCTGGGGGTTTTTCCTGCCTTGTTTTCTTTTTTTTAGCTAATTGTGGTTTCAATTGAAAATTTAACATATATATATTAAAAAGAATACACAGATCCAAGTGTCTGCACATAACTGTAGGTATTCACCTTATAAATACTCAGTTTTTAAATGTTAGATTTAGGCTTATAATCATAGTAAAATGTTCTGCAGCCCAGGCATTTGGCAAGATGTTAAAAGTATCTTTGCAAAATATCTGGGCTAGATGGAGACCATCCTTTTCCCCAGAATCAGCACAGTAGTTGAATTCCATATATCAATACTGATGGACAACAGAGGCAATTAATTTCTTCATATATGCCTAGGAGCACTATCCTCAAAAATAGTCTGGTTCTGTCTTGGTAATACAGATTAATTTGGAAGTATTCATAAACTACATGCCACAGATTTGTTCTTGTGGCAAAGCTTTATGTAATTCAGTGTGCCACAAGAAAAAAGATATTCACTGCTCTGATACGTAAGAAAATTCTAGTACCTTTGCAGGCTTCATGCTGTTTCAGATACTGGTAGCATTAAACTTTTTCCTTTCTGTTGATGAGGAACATAATGAATGAAGTTCTGTGTGTAGTTCAAAAGGTATTGTGGTTACATGCACGTGTATATAGTTCAAAAGGTATTGTCTGGCTATTTTTTCCTTTAGTAGCTTTGTCAGAGGGTAAAATGAATCCATTTATATGTGTTGTATGAACAGAGGAAAACCATGACTTGTAAAATCCTGCCTTCCTCCAGCTTTAAATGTTAAAAATGACTTAATTTAAAAAATGGTGCCCTGGCTTCCAGGAAAAGACTTCCTGCATCTGCTGTTCGCTGCTGATAAGAATCCAGTTCTTTAGCCTTTTGTTTATCTGAGGAAGTTCCTGTTAGGTGTGTGCACATTCCCCTTTGTTTCCAGGCCTGCCCTCGGTGAGTCAAACAGAGGAGGAGCTGGACACAGCGTGCTGTTTATTTAGCTAAATCAAGGGTTCTTTTGACGAATGATGTTTTCATGCAGGTTATAGAGATTAGAAATCAGCTGGGAAAAGCCTTGTTAGAAAACTTTTTGTTGATATCATGTACAAGTACAGTAGAAGGGCTTTGATTTACACTAGAGATTAGGAAAGATATTGTAAATTATCAAATTGGGCAGATCAGGAAGTAAGAAGAAATTTTCCAAAGAGAATTCCAAATTGTTCTGATAGTGGTAGATTACTGTTATATGCTGGTATATTTTCTTTTCTCCCCCTAGGCCCAGTTTTGTCTCACTTAATTTTGGATACCTAATTTATGTGCCAAGTGTTGAGAGGCTGAACTTCTCCAGTCAGTGGAGAAACACTGGCACTGTTAGGAGGGATTCGGATGAAAAGCAAACCCTGTCCCTTCCTGGAGGCATCTCTTTCTCCTCTTTACATGTTACATCTCAGACCAATAAGCTTCTAAGTCAGGCACCTAAATGTAGATGGGAACAATTGGGTCTTTATGCGTAAAATCTGCTAAAGTGTGTCTTTCTAGTGAACAGTTGTTGAAAAAAAGTTGTTGGAAAAGGTTGACCACCTGTCATGTATTTGAGAAAAGTGGGCGAGAAGGCTGAATATGTGTTGCTGAGGATGGGAGAAATGAGAGTTGCTTTTTAATATAGTTGCTAACTTCTTTTTTAAATGAATTTTATTATGCTAGTTGGTTATCATTACTAAAACTTTTGAAATTCAGTATACCTTCAGCCTTTTTTAAAGTATGTTTTATTTAAGCCTAAAAATACCCTTCTTGGGTTGTTGTAGAATTCTTGTATTTGAGCCCATAGCAGTTTACTAAACTGAATAGACTTCATATAATTGTGGTCCTATGATGGATGTCCAGTTTATTAGATTTTTTGTGGAAACAAAGTGAAAGATTTCTTAGACTAGAAAAGAATTGGTTTGTGCAAATATTTTTTTCCCTTTTTCTAGCAGGTATTTCGGGTTTTAGATCCAACAACTAAAGTTTTTAAAGGATGCTTTTTATCTAGCTTTTATCTTAATTTATTTAAATCTGATCATTTGTCATGCGGACCTTATTTCACTAATTTTTCAAACTGTTTCTTTGTTTATTATGGTAGCACCACTGTTCCTATGTATATGATACTTAAATGAAGTAATGTTGGCATGCATTTTCAGAGGTTTTGCCTCTTCAGTGAAGCAAGCATGGGAAAGCATGTACCCTCTTCCTTGCTCATATTAAATGACTCTTTCTCACTAACTTAGTAATGTCTACAGATTAAAGTAAAATTGTCGTGTCAGGAGGGGTACTTCTGTAGCTTTACAGCTGGCTTGCTGCAGGTTAGAAGCAGTAAATCTCCTTGAGTAGGGGTTAACTGTTGTGAGAAAACCTCCCATCACCACCAGGAAATGTTCCCCCAGCTCCTAGGAAAGCACAGTAAACTTGGACAGTTTAACCTCTTCTGGGCTTCAGTATCGTTGTTCATTCCTGTCATATGGACTTCATAAATCATATTGAACCAGTGTTCACATCCTAGAAAAGTGCGTGATTGTTTGATTCTTCATTCTTTGTTGTTTATGGATTCTATAATTTTGATTTTAAGACCAGATATAGAACAGCTATATCAACTAATTATATATGATGTCCCAGATTATAACAGACTAATCTAAAGGGACAGCAGCTCTTGTGAATAGTTTGAGTAGGTGGACCAAGGCAGCTCACTGTATCCATGAAGCTGAATGCTGTAATTATACTGATCTGCAATGTCTGCTTTTCATTTAATTTCAGGCTTTTGAGGACCTTAGCAAACTAATGGAGAAGGTATGGCATGTGTCTCCCAAGTAGACTTAGGCTTGTTTTCTCAGTTTTAAGCATGTTTTCTCTGTTGAGCTGAAAGTTGATTTATCTATGGGTCTTTCTTGATAGGCTAAGGAAATGGTGGAGTTATCTAAGTCAATAGCTAATAAGATCAAAGAAAAACAAGGTGACATCACTGAGGATGAGGTAAGTGAATTTTGTTTTTAAAGTCAACAGAAATGTTCCTATGCAAAGCAAAAAGCTATATGTTTAATACATGTAAAGTTAATAAAGAACACTTCATGGTTAGTTTTTTTGAGCTTTAATTTTACGTAAAGTAAAAGTTACTTGTTTGGTATTACCTTTCTTGTGACCCTTACTTAAAAGCAAAGACTTCACTGCCTTTGTGTAAATTTTTGTATTTTTGACCTCTGGTGGTCAAAAATGTGATAGATAAACTTACTCGACACAGACAGAGTCTATGCTCAAGAGAAGTTTATTGTAGTAGCGATAAGCAAAGCAGTGCTGGGCGTGTGGGGGAATCTGTGTTCCACCTACACGCACCCAGCACTGCTTTGCTTATCTCTACTACAATAAACTTCTCTTGAGCATAGACTCTGTCTGTGTCGAGTAAGTTTATCTATCACAAAAAATAAATAGCAGTAAGTCTTGTGTTCTTTTTTGCCAGTAATTGACTTTATTGGTAGTAAACTGAATGGATTTATTCACCCAAACTGTATTATAGTAATAAAATCAAAGGCTTTTAAATAGCAGAATCATTCACTAGCTGATGTACCTTCAAATGTTTTTTGTTTAGACTATTAGGTTCAAGTCCTATCTGTTGAGTATGGGCATAGCTAATCCAGTTACTAGGGAAACACATGGATCTGGTACCCATTACCACATGCAACTGGCAAAGCAACTAGCCGGAATACTGCAGACACCACTAGAGGTAAAGTACCTAATATTGCACCAGCATTTTCCATGTGTTGCTGAATTTTGATGTAAATGTGTTTTGGCTGTAGCACTGTGCCTCTAAAGTCTCAGATTTAGCAGCACAGCCTTGTATTCAACATCTATTGAAGGAATATATGTCCTGGAAAGTAAAAATGATAAATTGATTGATAGATTTAATATAATGAAATTCCTTGTTCCTGTGTTTTATTCTGTACTTCAGAATGAAAGTAATTCACAGTCTTTGGATGTAGTATCACCGTTTTACATTTTGAAATGATTATATAAACATACAATGTAACAACTTACCTCTTGTGTTAGAAATACCTGGTGTTGCCTGGGTAGTTGTTTTCATTAAAGCTCATCATTTAGGTCTTCTGTTTTACTTGTTTAATCAGTCAAATGCAAGTTGAGATACTGTGTTTACTAGATTAATGCTATTTCTCTTACCAGTCTTGTGCTTAACACAGGAGCGAGGAGGGATCATGTCGCTTACAGAAGTGTACTGTCTGGTAAATCGCGCACGAGGATTAGAGGTGAGAAATTGGTTTTATTAAATATTTTATAAAATGTACTTCAGTGATAAATTAATTAAAGAAAAGGGGTAAATATGTTCCCTACCAATTGCTCACTTTATCTAACAGCATGAAGTGATCAGCCCATTATTAAAATTGGGGATTGTTACCTTTTTCCTTTCTTCTTCCATGTAATGTTTATGTATCCTCTATAAGTTGTCATAATGTATGCTGCTTTTTATAATGCCTTATAAAAGGGAACATCCATCCTCATCTGGAAAGAAAACTGAACAGAGAATACTAAAGAATGGTGAATCTTTTTCTTTTACTAAATACATCAATTCTTTCTGTAAACAGGGCAAGAAGGATTATTATAGAACATGTAGTAAGGGAACAGAAAGAAGCACAGAAGCCAAGAAAATAGACTGGACAATAGAAAGGAAGAAAATCAACAATATTGTGTAGCCTGGTGTATTTTATAGCTGCAGTTATTAAAACTGTTTGGTTTGGTGTTATGTTGTATACTTGAAATGCAACCTGTGAATAAATATGTTTTACTATTTTAATAGTTGCTGTCACCAGAAGATTTAGTAAATGCTTGTAAGATGCTGGAGTCACTGAAATTACCACTAAGGTAAGATGTATTTATAAAACGTGGCACTCACAAGTCAGACCATGGTGCTTGGATGGCTTAATATTTTACCTGCAGTGGATTTGGTTTTTTTTAAACAAATTATCCTGTGCTTAAAGATGCTGCTGTATGCACCAACATCCACTCTCCAGTAAAATATGAATTTTTAACTGTGGTTCACTTTGTTAAAAAGACAATATTATTTTCACTTCCAATACAGTTTTTTCAGACTGGGAACAGTGTTTAAGTAAGCCGAGACATGTGCCCTGCTCTTGTCAGTCTCTTCAGATGTTGAAGATGCTTTTAATGTTGAGTTCATTTTACAGAGCTTTTTTATAGTTTTTTTCCTTTCGTAATATGGTTATAGGTGTGGATGCATTAGAAATGCGACCATAGGTGGTGTGCTCAGGGGTTTTGGTTACTTAGACTTTCTCTTTTGATTTTAGGCTTCGGATATTTGACAGTGGTGTGATGGTGATTGAACTCCAGTCTCATAACGAAGAGGAAATGGTAGCTTCTGCTTTAGAGACAGTAAGTATACTTCGTTTCCTTCAGTGTTCTGACTGTGCTGGGGAAATTTAAACACCCTAGATATAAAAACTTGAGGTACAGGATTTCCTTTTGAGGTTTTGAAATACAAAATATTCCACTTCCAAGTCTTCTAAGAGTAATACTTAAATAGCGCTTTTCATCTTCAGAGTTCTGTGCAGGCAATAATCTTAGTCATTGCTTTCTCATTAAGGAATAAATCACTTTTCCATCTTTTTTCAAAATTCGTTAACCTTCAACCTCCCTCCAAATGTTTTGCACTGTAGGATGAAATTCATGATGTATTAAGCACTTAATTTAACAGAAGTGGACTTCAGACACTGTACACAATGTGCTTGAAGGCAGTGAAAGTAGCTCTTAAATGTTGATATAGGCAGTTGTTTGGTATAGGTTTATTTCAAAACACAGCACATTGTACGTGTAACATCTTGTACTGAATTTGCTTCTGTCAAGAGCACTGAGTTGGAGTGTAGTGTGTGTAGAATTAAGTTAGCTCCTTCAGCAAAAAAAATAGTATAAATAACCATTAAGGAAGTTTCCTTCTATTCCCTAACAATTGCTCAGTGTGGTAAATGTTTGTGGGTTTGCTACCTCTGGACTCTTTCAAGTTCTGCTGTCTCATTATTTGATGCATTTTCCTGTGTCTTTTCCAGTGGGATGTAATTTTTTGTTTTTCCTAAAGTTGAGCAAAGGTTGATTCAGTGTATCCAAAGTTAAACATCTAAGAGGACTTTGACTTGAGCAGTTAAGAAAAAGTAGAGCTGTCACAGACGCCTTCGCACTTGATCCATGAGGGTAGAGTCTTCAGTGCATTTTGCATGATTGTTACCATATAGCTTTCTCTCATCAAAAAGATTTTTAGATAAGATAAATGTATATAGCTGTCTAAAAGATTCCATCCTAAATTATCAAAACTAAAACGCTTAAATCTTTCAATATATGTTAATCATTTAACTTTATTTTCTTATATTTACAGAAAAATACCTAGTCCATTTTTAGATGTTTTTCTGATTATTTTTGGTTTTTAATTAATTTGTTGCCTTCAGTAAGACAGCTTATCTCTTTGAAAGGAAAAGCCTTTTTTTTTTTTTGATAACAAATGAGGTCAACTGCAAAAAGCAACAGATGGTGGATTTATTACTGAAGTGCCTTTTCGCTTTTATTTTCATAATACAAGACTTTGACTCCATAGAAAAACTTAAGGGAGAGGCTTTGAATGAGGAAAGCAAGCCTGTAAGGGAAAGGGAAGATGAGATCAGGCTTGTGGCCAGAAGCAACCTGTACTTAATGTATAATGTACAGTAACATGAAACTCTGAGAAGAAGTGAAAGGAAGTCACAGAGATTCAGACAGGAGAGAGATGTGGTTTTGAACAGCTGATGAAGACGGGAAATGACATGGAAGTCAAAGGAACCCAAAGTCACCCTTGAATGAGGGTAGTGGTTTGGAAAGGAAAGATAATTAATCACCTATACGCATATTAGATTGTATAGCTGAGTTCCATTACTCAGATTTGATCACTTAGCTTCGTAAAATCTCACGTTAGGACTAATGTAATCTGAGTTTCTGTAAAAAGACTACTGCTGAGAAAGCTGTAGAATAGACCCTTCCCCACCCAGTTAAGTAGGAAGCAGGAAATGGCAACTCCATCTGGATTTACAAATTTACTTGAATCTGAAGCAGTGGAGAAATGGAAGAATTCTTAATTTACAGGGTAGTAAAACATGTTTACGTGGCAAATTCAATGCAGTAATAATACTGCACTTCACATCTAATATTTTAAGCATCCAGACGTCCAACCTGTGTGAGAAGGTTTCATTTTAGCATGTATTGACTAGCGTGGTGGAGACAATGGGACCAAAGTTTTGAGTCCCAAGACTGAACCTATCTTTTGTGTCATCTGAATGTGATGGAGGCTTTTACTGATCCCTTTAAGTGTGCCGTAACATAAGGTGTATTACTAAGGTTTGGGAATGTTTCTATAGGCAGTGGAGATACTTTAAATCCCATTAAGCTCAAATTTTCCACTTCCATCTGAGACGACTTAAAGTTCTACATCGATGGCCTGCCCTGAATGGGTCTTTTATTTCCTCACTTAGGCTTCAGTTTTTGCAGAATTGCTTACTGTATGTGGGCTGTGTAAATACTGATTGTGACAGTATACTGCTGTCTGAGCTATTCTAATTTTTTGCTCATTTTGTCCCAAGGTATCTTTTAAAAAAATCCAAAGGAAAGGGTACCATGTGACTTTTTTAAAAAAATATTTCACTATTTTCTACACTCAATTTTCATACTTGGCAATTTTTCCAGAGGATGTATTTTTAAGAGGAAATACTCATAATTATTTGTACTTTATTTAAATGCAAACAAACTAGTTGTCTTCCCAAGGGATTTGCTACCAATTTATCACTTCACAAGGCTAGACCTGATTCAGTAGTTGAGATAACTTCATGGGTTTTTTAATGCCATAGTTTGTTTATTTGTGTGTTTGTTTTTTGACAGGTATCTGAAAAGGGTTCCCTCACAGCTGACGAGTTTGCTAAGCTGGTGGGGATGTCTGTTCTCTTAGCCAAAGAAAGGTAAGTAATAATTCCTATGTTTAATACCTTCGTTCTCATGTTGTCTCCAAGTAATACAGCACCTCTTCTTTTGCTTTTTCTAGGCTGCTTCTTGCTGAAAAGATGGGCCATCTTTGCAGAGATGATTCAGTGGAAGGCTTGAGATTCTACCCAAATTTATTTCTGACACAGAGCTAATGTAGTTTGTGTACAATTTGTTATGTAACAGCTGAACAAGAGAGCAGAGGGAAGAACCCTTCCAACAACGGACTTCAAAGTTTTTATTTTGTTAGTCACCTGCAACAGTGATGAACATTGCAATGCTTTACACTTCTCAGGTATTTCAAGTGCTGAATCCTCTTAACGTGGAACTGAAAGGAAATAGGAATCACCAAGTCAGAAGCATGTTAATTGTCTCAAGCCAGCTAGCTTGTGTTTCAAGTTTCATTTGTTGTGCTCTGTAGTTTCTCATTCAAGATAAGTCAGGTGAAGATTCCACACAAGTGGAAGTGGAGAGAATATCCCTGTAGCATGCCATGAGGTTCGGCACCCAGAAGACAATTTACTTCATCTTACAATTTCAGTATGTTTATGTCTAGAGCAACAAAGCAGACAGCTGTCTCCATAGTGATAAGAAAAGTGACTTCGGTGTGTACCCGAGGTATAAGGAACAAGCCAGTGCAGAATAACCCCTTCTCCCTGAAGTGATGAACAGTTTTCTGAGAGAGAATCTTGGGGTTCTCGTAATTTGAGACAGAAAGAACCTGCTGCAGGAGAGATTAACATACGTGAATCTAGAAAACACAGTGTTTATTTTGTCATGTCTTGTATCTCAGAATGAAGCATTGTTAGCACAGATGTCCTCCCTTCTCTTTCCTCGCCATCTTCCTTCCTGCCTCATTATGTTGCACTTCGGGTGCCCTTTCTCTGTCCTCTCTATGTCACAGAGCGGAGCAGCCTCCTGTCACTCTACCAGACTCTGTGCTTTAATGCACTTGGTTTTCATCTGCTACTTCTAACGAAATATCATTTGTTCGTTTCATCAGCCTGTTATCTGTTTTGGAGAGACAGTTCATTTGCTTATATCTTGTATGCAAAATTTAATATGCTTTCTATATTGAAGGGAGGAAGAAGACTATCACCCTGTGTTTAATAGTCATGAGGTATCATATCATTTGCTTTTCCTCACCCTGTGTGCACACTGAATGCAATTTGATAGTCTCAGCTTTCATAACTCCAGTGGAGTTGTTACATTACTTGAAGATCTGTTGCTGTGATAATAATGGTAAGTGGATGTTTACGATCCACATCACTTAAATTTTTGGCATTTTGAAATGACCAGTTTTAATAAATAACAAAATTCATTCAAGGTATGGGCAACAACAACATATATGTAACTGCATTGTGGTTGTAATGGCCAAATTAACATTACAAATAAGGAGAAAAAGGCTTTTAGGAGCCTGAAAATATTTTTCAGAACTATTTCAGTGCTGCCATAGCTTGGACAAGCGTAAAGAGCCTGCCAATAACGGGTTCAGTGCAGAGATGCCTACAGTGGTGATGCTTTTGGTTTGGAGGATGTTCATTTAGATTGAGGGAATTGTGTCCACTTATCCTTGTCAGGAGCAAGCTTTTATGCAGTGCTTTCTTTGGGGCAGTTTTCCTCTGTTTCCTGAAGGTGCTAAAGCTATATTTGACACAGCTGAAGGAACCGATTCTGATATGTAGTATCACCTCTTTGGGAGCCTTAGGGCTTGCTACTTGTCTTCATCCACCCACAACCCACAGAAGGGATCTATGCGAGGTACACCAAGCATCGCGCATCTAAAGCGGGACTGAAAAGTGAGAAATTCAGAAGGAAAAAGCTGGTTTGTGACAACTGTTTCTTTAGCCTCATACCCAAACCTGTCAAACCAGACGTTTACGGGCCTGAACCTCTCCCCACAAGGGGGCATGTCTTCTGCAGAAAGAACAGAACGAGAAAGGAAATGCCAAATGTAAACTCCCAGCCTCTGTTGCCCCAATCCTGAGCATTTATTTAATTATCTTAATTAAGCAATAACAGTACAGCCTATTTAGAATGATGGTACCTTCTTGAGCTTTTCTTTTCCAAGGTTTTTCCTTGTCTTTTTTTTTTTTTTTAACGGGAGAAATCTATAGGATAAATTGTATAGTTGGTTTAGAATGTAAACACACACATGAGAAAATGACTACTAGGAAGTAATAAAAAGATTTTCTTAAATAGATTGTTCCGTTGGGTTTTTTCCATGCTAAATGTTTTGGGCAGCTTTAAAATCTTTAAATGTCAAAATATTGTGGTTCCACGGGGCAGGTTTTTAAAGTACATCAGGTTTTTGCTGTCTCATTGTGTACCCAAGAGGGTACAAGACAGTTTTGATTTTAAATCGAAAAGCAGAATTAAATGCAATTAGAATGCCCTGGTTGTGTTGCACAGCAGCCTGTGATCCATCCCAGGCCAGAATTGCTGAGCTATAGATGTCCACACAAGCACCAGTTCCATGAGGAAGCCAGTTAGAGCCAAGAACACATCCTGTGCTAGCGCTGCAGAGGCGTTTGACACGTTCAAATGTGTTTTCCCAGCTGAAGGACAATAGAAATCATGTATCTGATACCATCCTGAGAGCCGGCTGTCGGGCAAACAAATGGAGTGAGGTATTTACAGGCACGTGGTGTCACAGTAGCACATCACACTGTCCTGAACCGTCACTGACCGGTCCTGGTTGCATTGGTACTACCAGCAAAAAATCCATTGACTGTATTGAAGCAGGATTATAGAGAAGAGGGAAATACAGGAGCTGCCGTTCTCACAGATCATTCCCATTTAATTCAGAAGGTGCTTATATGAACCCTATTTCCTTTCATGTATTGATTATTCCTAGAATGTTTGTATCATCATATGTGAACATTATCTAATTTTTGCCAGGGCTGACAAGTTATATAGTCCTTTGAACAGAGGTTTGTAACAAGAGGTCTGTTCCAAAAGTGCTGGTTTTTTCTATGGAGTGGTCTATCTGTACAGCTTTTCTGTTTCTCCTTTGCCTTTGTTTTCAGAAATATTCAGCCTATGGAAATGTGGATCTTATCTGAACCATATTTCTGAAGTGAAAACATTTTTTTTTTCTCTAAGGATATACATGTATGATTGTACTCAGAAGTCTTTAGAAGTGTATCTTTATTAATCAACTACTGGTTGCATATTGATAAATTAAACTCTTCAATGCATAGTTCTTCTGATAGGAGTTTTAGATTTTGTCCAAAGGTCCTGACTGCACTTGTTGTAAAATTAGTGGAAATATTGTCACCAAATTTGTAAGTACAGTAGTGGGAAGCAGCAGGAGCCTGTTGCCAACAGAAGTTTGTGCTTCCTCAAGCCTGGGGCTCTCATTTGCAACTGGACAGTTCTTTCAAAATACACACTGAAGAGGCAGGGATGGTTGATTGAAAAATAGTTGTGGATTTGATATGAAATAATTGTTTTCTTTGAGAAGACACCCTTCCTGATATTTTTTCTGAGCTAGATTCACAGATCTGACAATTACATTGCTTCTCCTATTCTAGCAGTTCCCGTTTCCTCCTAATTCTCAGTGCTTCAGGCATTTATGTGAAATGGTAAGACACTCTGATTCTGGGTCTTCATCTCCTGGGAAGACCTAAACTCTCATTTTGTTCTCCCAAGAATGAGGTGCAAGTACTCACACTAAGAGGATATTGTGGGCATGTCTGTTGGCAGCATTCCTCTTTATTTTAAGGAAATCCTTAAATATTTTCTGGAGTAGAGGCCCAAGTATTGTACCTCCAAGGCAGTTGTCCTGGCCAGCAGGCTTAAGAGTAATTTTTCTTTGTCATTTAGAATTAAAGTTAGAATTAAAGCATTATTCAAATATTTTAAAAACCCACCAAAACACAAAAACTTCAGGAATGAGTGAGGAAACCTGTTTCAGAAAACCCATAGCCTGCTAGCGAGCACCTACTCTTGAGAGGCACCACTCTGCTTTGTGTCCCTGCTCCAAACCAGGTAGGATCTTGGGTCTCCCACTTTCCCACTGGACTGTGAATGCCAGGAGTTTGAATTCCCACTGATCAAAGAGCACACTGAACCCTGCTCTGCCACGCTCACAGCAACCATGGATGGCAAGTTCCAGGCGGAACGGGCTGGTACTGCTGGAACAGTTGCAGCACTTGCGCGAATCTACTCCTTATGCTCTGAGCATAAGGGCTCTGAATATGTAGACGTTTTGCATTTGTTTGTTCAGTTCAAAGTATTTTATGTACTTGGAGGGTTTCACTTAGGTGATGATGAACAATCATCAAAATGATTTTGAGGAGTAAGTAAAGGAGGGGACTGATATAATCTAAATGCTCTTTCACTGTAGTTTTGAAGTCAACAGTGAAACAAATCAGTGCTCCTCTGTCCCTTGCTTCCTACATGCAGAATGTTCCCAGAAACTGACAGGACTTTCTTTTAACCAAAAAGTCTGCAGGAGGGTATACGCTGTGTGAAGCACTCTTTTTGCAGAGGACAATAAAGGCAGCGCAGTTGCACAGAACAAATTTGCGTCTGTTGCTGGTATGGCATTTGTGCTGTGGCTATTTAATTATTCACTTAATGTAGGTAGAATTATTTTCAAATGTTGCCTAAATATAACAGTATTTGATACAGCATATGAGAAATGTGTCTTCTTTCAGCCAGACTCAGCAGTTGTGTGTGTGTGTGTGTGGCATAATTCCCTCAAGTCTCACTTCACATCGGATGGAGAATTTGAGGTGTGTCCTTAAATTGCAAAGATACTCTGGCTTGATGCACCCATTAAATGAGAATAGCAAAACTCCCACTGACTTCAAACTAGACCTTTGTTATGATTATCAAATGTTGACTAGTTAGCAGCTCGGCAAATGTGTGTATTGGGTATGGCTGAGCTCTGAGAGCAAGAAGAGCTTAAAAGACACTCTGGAATAGATCATAAAAATGTTTTGGTCCCTTCACTAGAAATACTGAACTAGGCACAACTGTTGCAAAGTGACTATTTCTGATCTTTCTGTGTTCCTATTGTTTTTTCCACAGTGTTTTGGGAAAGCCCAAGATAAGGATAAATTTCTTTCCACTGGGACTTGAATCTATTTATAGGTTACAAGGCCAGAAGAGAGTATTATATTATGACCATTTCACTTGACCTCTCGGGTAACAGAAGCTGTAGAACTTCCCTTAGTTAATTTGTGTTTGAAGCAGAACTTCTCTTTTAAGAACAACAAGAGATCACAACTTCTGGGAAATCCCACCGCAGCTCTTGGCAAATTATTCCAATGACCATTATGCGTTGTAAAAATGTTTTCAGGGTACATAATGGGAGTTTGTTTAGCTTCAGCTTCTAGCCACTGGACCTTATATTTAATAAATTCTCTATTAAGGATGAGTTCCCTACACGCCAGGTGTCCTGGAATGTAACCTTTTCTTAAACAGATGTGGAATCCTTCTCTCCGTGACATGGTCCTGTTTTGTGCTCTTCCCGAGGTTTTCCATAGTCACCTAATAGCCACCTTAAATGGTGAACTCCATCACTGGACCAACTAAAGCTACTGCAAAAGTGCTAGCTGCAGACGTAATTTGTTTCTCTGGTTTTTATACTCCCAGCCATCACATACAAACTGCATGCCCACATTCTCAAACGTGCACTTGAACCTGTGCTCGTGCTCAGTTCACTCCCCATCCACACAGCTCAGCTGTGAACGCGACTTAGACGTCTCCTGGACTCTCATTCCAGTGGGCATTTTAAGAAAGAGGGAAAGTGGGGTTTGAGGGTCGTCTTCTGTAGAACCGCACTGGGCTAAGCGCACTGCAGCCTGGTTTCCCTGTGGATGTCCCAAGCTCGACTTTTCCTAAGCACAGTATAAAAACTATGAGCCTGAACCAAGTGGGGTTATTCACCAACAGCATAGATGGAAAGGCTCAGGGCTTCCCATGATCAAGCTGTCCTGCAGCTTTCCTGCAGATCTGCTTCCTCAGGGCTTGTCCTTCATGCTACGGTGGTGTGATTTTCGCAGAGCGACAGATTAATTTCCCTTTATCATCTCTCCATTTAATAAGATATCCATGGTAACTACTCTCTTCTCAATTTTCCCAAAGGTTTTGTGTTTCCTCATAGTGATTTGACTGAAGTCATATTTCTTGCGCTTGGTCGTAATACTTTCAGGTGGGATAGTGGCAAAAGACTTGTAAAAGTAAAGTGACATCTTTGCTCAAAAGCTGCAGGCAGCTGCATAAGCTAACTGATGTGACTGGGAGCTCAAGATAAGCAAACGACTTAGTATGATCCCCGGATCTTTGTAAAGTAATGAGTGCCCCACAGGGAGCTGCACACCCTATAAGGCATGTCCTGCAGTCCTTGCTCCTAGATATGTAATTTTGTGGAAGCTATATTAAAATACATATTGCCTGCTAAAGCCCAGTTTATTCAGAGATCGCTCAGTGGTAGTGACCTGCCTTCAGGACTTACCATTCTCCTAATTGGTGTGTTACATGAAAATGTGAGCACTGAGGATGTTACATCCTCTTTTAGGTCTCTGATAAAAATTATAAATTGCCAAAGCCTAATCCATGCTTATTTTTTTAGGTCCCGCATGAAGATGACACATAAAAATGATATTCTGAGACCAATTAGTCAACATTTAATCCTTTTAATGCATGCTGTGCTAATTCTGCAGATATGTCCTTGTTGCAAATGTCAGGGGGTTATTAAGCCAAATGTTCCACGGAAACATAAAGCATCATAACATTGCTACCTTTACCTAAAATATGTTTTCCACCAACCTTTGTCAAGTGGCATTTGCGATGGTACTCTCCCTTTTTATTCTCAGCTTTGCCATACCTGTGTCTGGAATCAGAGCAGAGCTGACAGGTCTGAGCAGCCTGGGCTGCTTTCACTTCACAAACCAACCAAACCACTAATGCCCTGCGCATGAGCATTCGTCCAGGGGTCTGAAACCTCCACACCAGACTAACAGATTGAAAAACCAGTGTTACAAGTCGTTGGACGCGAGTTTATCCAGAGCTGCTGATTTCAGGTTGTTTAACTAGAGCTGCTTTTCTTTTGCACTCTCAGGCTTTCATTGGAACAGAAAGTATTTTGTTGCCATCCTGGAATATGGTTCTATCATCTGTTTTCCATGCCAAAACAGAACAGAAATATTTATTGAACATCTGTGTTTCTTTTGCGTTCCAAATGATAAGTCAAATTTTTCACATAGCAGTAGATCAGTAAAATAGGTACCATTCTTTTGTTTCAAATATATATTAAAATCAGCAAAATCTTTATCACTCAATATTGCTGGCTGCAGCCCTCATCTTAAGTTCTTTAACAGTTTTATACTTCTGATTTCTACCAATTCCTGACAATTTAACCTTTTTTCTACTTATTTTTATTAATTCAAATGCCTTCTGTAATTAAACTATTAGTATTCTTGTCAGTTCTCTGGTCTAGACTGTAGTTTTTTTCAGGCAGTGCAACCTTTTTTTTTTTTTTTTTTTTTTTTTGATAGCTTGAGAAACTTTCTTAAACAATGCCAAGGCATCATTTCCAAAAGGATGCATTTCAGTTTCTGCCTTTTTCCAGCTTTCCAAAGTTTCCCCCTACACCACCAAATATTTATGTTACTGTTTTGGCCCTTACCTTGTTCATCCATAGCAGACGACTAGCTTGGATCCCAGCCAGCACTACTTTGGGGGTTTCACAATTAATTCTTCTTTGCCAGCTCAGATGAGAGCATATAGAGATTTCTCTTGCTTGCACGCTTCTCCTCCTGAGTCAGGATATTATTACCGCTCCTGTTAGGAAGCTTGAGGTCATTTTAGTATCAGCAAGAGGAGACTTTCAGCATATTTTGAACAGATAGAAATCACAAACAATGTCACATCTCTCCCCCCTACGCAGAGCAGAGAGGGAATTCAGTAGCCAGCCATCCTGCTTTCACACCTGGTGGTCTGTAGTCAATATGTGCTACTACACGATCTTGGTTTTATGCCAACAGAAAAAAAAAGACATTTTCTTCCCAACCCAACTGTGCTGGCAGGAGAGAGAGCCACAAACCAACACGCCACCTTATGCCCACTGAAAACCACCAACACAGCCAATCTGGTGATGGCGCCCTTCATACAAATGCCTTTAATTTTGTTGGGTAAAATCAGGCAGATTGGTTTCAGCTCGTGGCTGGAGTCGACGTGGCTGCTCTGGCCTGGCTAAGCCGGCAGCAGCTGCCCGCAGCCTCTGACACCGCCCGTCACTACACATGCAAGTGTTTTCTGCACAGCTGTCAGCAGCTGGAAAACAGATGATCCTGTTTTTGCAGGTCAGGGTGCTTTTCCCTGCCTGGCCTTCCCATCACGGCTGCCTTTGATGTTTCAGCCACCTCGGCTCTGTGCTCAGGTGGGACCTGCCTGCACACTCCCTGCTTGTTTATCACACCGGCAGCTGGTGCTACAGATCAGCAATTAAAGGTCACTCTCTCCTTGTATCCGTCGGTGTCTAAATTCATTTTGTTCTCAACATGACGGTTGTGGGCTAAACGAGTATTCGTCTGCTCCCTCTTTCTCCTGTCCCTTCTGTTATTAGTGTCTCACTCTCCAGGGAAACTAACTTCAATGGCAAGGAACCCGGCATTTCATCCGCCGCTAGCCAGATGCCTCAGAGACCAGCTCCGCTCAAGTATTTTAATGAAAAATATGTTCCTGGTGAAATTTGGATGGCACATTAACAAAGACAGATCTTAGTCCTCAGCATCACAGCAGGTGTGTTATGTGTGAACATAATCCAGTGTGCTTCAAAGGGTTTAATAATGTAGGCTGTGTATTTATCCTGTGCTCATCCTCTTGTTACCTGGGGTCTTTACAATTTCTATCTTGTAATCATAAGGGATGACTTGTGTTTTTTAAACACTATTGCTTGGACTGTGTCCCCTCTTGGATGTTGACACAAAGGTGAAATGGGTCTAAAAGAAGGCACGAAGTGGGAGTGCAGTGACCTGAACTACGGTCTTGGTTCTGTTTCTGGCTTTACAATTCAAGTACAATCTCAGTGAATCACTACTCTGGCAGAAAAAAGAAGACAAAGCCTTTTTCATCAGGAGTGGGAAACAAAAAGACCAAAGATCATTCCTAACTCATAAAATACTTTAAGACCACCAGATCAAAGGCACTATAATAAGTGCAAAATACTGTGATATAACATTTTTCTACATGTTTCAGACTCTTTCCTGCTGTGTGGATTTCTTTACTTTCTTCTCTGTATTAGAATGGAGGAACAACATTCTTTTTCTTACTGATTAAATTTTTAAGAAGTTGCGGTCAGAGAGGAAAAAAAGCCTGGCAAACCACTCACCAATATAAGATTTTTCAGATGTTAAATGTAGGCAATGAGACTGGAGTTTCAGTCCCAGGACTTCAGCAGATGTTTCGAAGCAGGGAGCCATTCGCCACACACTTCCTCACCTCTGAACTTCCCCATCATCTGTAATCTCCTCACAGTATTATTTTCTTGATTACTACGCAAGATTTATTACCTGTTTCACTCAAACCAAACCCAGTGCCATGACACCTCCACTTGTGTCGGCTGATACCTTACATGCTCAAGGTGAAAGGAGTTTCTGGCACGGTTGTACCTGTGCGCCTTTGCACCTCCACAGCAGCACCGCCTGGAGCTGAGTCCTTGCTGCCTGACGGGTCACACAGACCAGGACCGGGCATGGGAAACTCCTCAGCACTGAAATCATAGTATCATAGAATCATTTCGGTTGGAAGAGACCCTCAGGATCACCGAGTACAACCATAACCTAACTCTAGCACTAAACCATGTCCCTAAGAACCTCATCTAATGGCCTTTCAAACACCTCCAGGGATGGTGACTCCAGTACTTCCCTGGGCAGCCTGTTCCAATGCCTGACAACTCCTTCCATGAAGAATTTTTTCCTAATATCCAATCTAAACCTCCCACGGCGCAACTTGAGGCCATTTCCTCTTGTCCCATCACTTGCTACTTGGGAGAAGAGACCAACCCCCTCCATGCTACAACCTCCTTTCAGGTAGTTGCAGACAGCGATAATGTCTCCCCTCAGCCTCCTTTTCTCCAGGCTGAACAGCCCCAGTTCCCTCAGCTGCTCCTCATCAGACTTGTGCTCCAGGTCCCTCACCAGCTCCATTGCTGTTCTCTGAACTCTCTCTAGTATTTCAATGTCCTTCTTATGATGAGGGGCCCAAAACTGAACACAGGATTCAAGGTGGGGCCTCACCAGTGTCGAGTACAGTGGCACAATCACTTCTCTAGTCCTGCTGGCCACACTGTTCAGAAAGGGTTGAGCCACCGTGAGACATGGAACAGATAACGTGGCTGCGAGTGTCTGATGGTGAAATGCAGTGACCTTCACTTGCTAGAGTGGACACACACACACATATGTATCCCTCCTCCTCCAAAACATCAAACAAAATCTTACAGACACCAGAAAGCCAGCAGTTAAAACAAACAAACAGACAAACAAAATGTATACACCTGTATTAAAACAAAACTGGAGAATATTATGAATTTCGATTGCTCAAATTAAAATGTTAAATAACAGCCTGGAAAATCTTTATGATACATGAATACTCCACTCTTTGCTGTCCAGAATACAGTCCGAGTGCCTCAGCAAGCATTTATCTTGCTTTCCTGAAGGTTTTTGACAGCACTCCAGATGGCAGCGTGCCTGTGAAGCGTTGGCCAGCGCAGACCCCAGCGAGCATATGGAAAAGGGTTTTAGCGCAGGTTGATCAGAGCTGAGTGAAAGTGTGAAGGCAGAAGATGATGGGGGACTAGGGTGGGCAGCAACCCTAATCAGCTGCTGAGGCTCAACATTCATGTGGGGCAGGGATACTCGTGTTGTGTGGAAGTTGCATTTTCTTGGTCATATAGGTGGCACAAGCTAACTAGGAGCAGCATTTCGCTTTGATTTTGGACACCAAAAGTTGACAATTACTTCCTCTCGGGCCTTTATGTCATGTCCACACATATTGTAGATGAATTAAGGAAAGCAGGAAGATTCATTAAACGTAACACTGGCCGATTTAAATGCCCCTTGAAATCCTTCTGTAGTTTTGTGGGTGTGTGGGTATCCATCGATCTGTATTTAAATCACAGATTCCGTGTCAGAGAAATAAATTTAATCATGCTTTGAGATAAATGGATGAGTCTGTTGCATAAAAACAGATGGAAAGTTTTTTTTTTTTAAAGAAGTCTCTCTCCAAGAGGATAGTTTTATTCCTGTCACAACAGTCCCTGAATATTATCCATCAAGTCTAGACACAACAAATACCCACACATGCATGACCTTTGGCTGCAGATGGGCATGTTAAGGAGCCGGTGCTTCTCTTTGCTGTTGATGAGGCTGTTTAATGTCGTGTGTTCACCACTGCAAGCTCACTCTGCAACGTGGCCTCTGATCTGCCTGCTGCTCTCTTCACGAGACAACGACCAACACCTGGCTCCAAGCTTGTGCCTGGATGGATGGCTTCGCCAACACCCAGCAGGAAGGGACTGATGATCAGTCACTAGCGGGATTTCGCAGGGATCCATCCTAGGGCCGGCACTCTTCAGTGTCTTATAAATGACTTAGACTCAGGACTTAAGGGATTGCTTAGTAAGTTTGCTGATGACACAAAATTGGCAGGAGCTGTTGACACTCTCGAGGGCAGAGAGGCCCTGCAGAGGGATCTGGACAAATTGGAGAACTGAGCAATTACCAACCGCATGAAGTTCAACAAGGGCAAGTGCTGGATTTTGCACCTGGGACATGGCACCCTTGGCTGTACATACAGACTGGGGGATGAGATGGTGGAAAGCAGCTCTGCAGAGAGGGATCTGGGGGTTCTGGTTGACGGGAAGTTGAACACGAGCCAACAGTGTCCCTGGCAGCCAAGAGGGCAACCGTGTCCTGGGTGCATCCAGCCCAGCATGGCCAGCCGGACAGGGAGGGGATTGTCCCGCTCTGCTCTGCACTGGTGCGGCCTCACCTGGAGCTCTGGGTGCAGGTCTGGGCACTACAGGATAAAAAGGATATAAAGCTACTAGAGAGTGTCCAGAAGAGGGCTACGAAGTTGGTGAAGGGTTTGGAGAGGAAGTCGTATGAGGAGCGGCTAAAGTCACCAGGTTTGTTCAGCCTGGAGGAGACTGAGGGGAGATCTCATCCCAGCTGCAGCTTCCTCACAAGGGGAGGAGGAGGGGCAGGCGCTGAGCTCTTCTCTTTAGTGACCAATGACAGAACCCGAGGGAATGGCAGGAAGATGTGCCAGGGCAGGTTCAGGTTGGACGTGAGGAAAACGTTCTTCCCCCAGAGGGTGGTGGACACTGGAACAGGCTCCCCAGGGAGGTGTCACAGCCCCAAGCCTGACAGTGTTCAAGAAGAGACTGGACAACACCCTCAGACACATGGTGTGACCTGTGGGGTTGTCCTGTGCAGGGACAGGAGCTGGACTCGATGATCCTGGTGGGTCCCTTCCAACTTGGGACATTCTGTGATTCTATGACTGATTTTGCAGTGAGGACTTGCTACTGACCACAAAGGAAGCCTGCAGAGATGTGCGAGAGGTGGAGACAGCCACACATCTGTGGAGAAACAGCAGCCTGGGCAGGTCTGAAGGCCTGACCTGCCTCCCCAGCAACACCTTGACTCACCACGGCTCTCCAGCTTCTTCATGACCGAAGAGAAGAGCACAACCGTTCACCCCGGGGCCACACAAACCGCACCGCGAAGAGAACTGTTGAACGCCGGACTACAGCAGAGCCCTCTGCGGGACTGGGCGCGGCCGAGCCCGGGGCGCGCACGGCGAAGGATCCCGGCGCGGCCCTCCCTCAGCGGGCTGCCGCGGCGCGGCCCTCCCGCAGGCCCCCGTCCCACAGGGGCCGCCACACCCCGGCGGCGGGCGGGAAGGAGGGCGTGTGCGGGCGGCGCGGCCCCGGCGGGGCAGGGCTGGGCAGGGCAGCGCTTCGCCTCGCCGCGCCGCCAGGGGCGCGGGCTCCCGTCGCACGGCGCCCGCCGCCGCCCCGCGCCCCGCTGACAGCCGCCCTGACAGCCGCGCCGCGCCGCCATTTAACCCTCCCCCCGCCGCCGGAGGTGAGGGAGCGCCCGCCCGCCCGCCGCCCCCGGGCAGCCCCGGCGGCGCTTCCTCCGCGGGAACGACCGCGCTTCAGCCCCGTCCCCGCTGTGCGCCCGTCCCGCCGGCGGCCGCTCCGCCCGCCAAGAGCCGAAGGCAGCGGCGTGGAAGGTGAGCGCGGGCCGGGCGGAGGGAGAACCGCGGCCCCTGCCCCGCGACCCGGCCGCAGCTTCCCCCAGCCGCGGGGCGGGCGCGGCGCACCCCGGGCCTCGATCGGGCACCGTCCGCGGGGCGCGGGTGGGTTACCCCGGGGCGGCGGTGCCTCGCGTCGCCTCGCCGCGGGGGACGAGGGGCTGGCGCCGTGGGGGAGCCCCGGGCAGCCTCGGGCTGGCTGTCGCGGTCCCCAGCCGGCACAGGCTGCGGGCAGCCCGCAGGTCGCTTATGAGGAGCGCTGACAGGACCGCGGGGCGTTTGCCGTAACGCTCGGTTATTCCGGTTTTTGAAACTACCCGTGTGACTTCAGGTTGAGGTTTTGCGCCTGCCCTCCGCCTGGATTTTCCCCGCGATCGCCTCTCGCCCCGAGGCCGGGACCGTCCCGCCCGCAGCCGCGGTGTTTCGGCGCTGCCGGAGCGCAGGTAGCGCCGGCACAGTGACTGTTCTGTTTCTGTCACTCCGAGTCTTTGGTTAGTAGGATTAATTTTAGCGTTTTTCAGTGTGTTTTGTGATTTCTACTTCGTATCAGTCGCTAGACCAGACAAAACCATGTAAGTATACAACGAAATCGGTGTAAAGCGTAGGAGACAGCTTCCCAGCTCTCTTTTTAATACTGACACTTCATGATACCTCAGACTTGCTTCCAGACATATTTCTAATTATTTCAGCTGTGCAATGTATATTCCCCATACTATGATCTTTAAGATAAGCTCCATTAAAGGGGGAATTCCAGAAACAGTGAACAATATATATATATATTTTTTTAATCTAGAGGGGAGAGGAAAGAATGGATCACTGCATTCCATCCCTTATGCCATAAGGGGTGATCTAATGTATTTAATTCTTTGCATTCATTATTTATTATTGCTTGGACACTTTCCCAAATCTCCTTAGGCTTAATAAACTTATTTCCACTGTACATTTTCCAAAGTAAATCTCATCCATATATTCAGTCTACTGTAGCCCTTAGGTTTCAAAGGACAAATGTTGCTGGCCAGCTAGCTCTTGCATTGCTGAGCTGATAGAAAAGGAGCTGAGAAATCCCAGAATTTTGTGAGATCAGACTCCAAATGTTGATGAAAATAAGCTTTACCAGCTAATTATCTTTTTTCTTTTTTTTTTTTTCTTGCACGCAGGGAATCTGGTGCTGTCAATGTAAGCCTGGTGAATTTAGATGCATGATTTTAATAAAGCCATTATCTGATAACAATGTAAAATTGTCTGATGTGTAAATAAGAATGAGAGATGCCTTTGAGGATGTCAGCTCTAGCCCCCCTGCTGTGGCAGACATCACATACATACTTCCCTTGCTAAACTCAATATCTTCTGAGAAGTGGCATATTTTTAGCCCTGACCACTCTGACTGGGCGGCAGTGATTAGATTTTGATAAAATGTGATGCACACCTGAGGTACTCCCTCTTTAATGTCAAAGGGGGAGGATTATATGGGAAGTTCTGAAATTCCCAGCAGGTGGTAACACTTCAATAGCTGCCTGATCTCACATTGCAATAAGCGAATGCTGGTTGAAAATAATTAATCTGTTTCCTGCCATACAGAGAAAATATCTTAAATTTGCAGAAATCTTGCAGATACACATTTCTTTTTGTTGTTCGTGCTGTTTGGCACCCCTCATCTGAAACATAGGGAGGATTTAGGGACTTTGAGGCTTTTCGGTCTCTAGCCTATTTTACTGCCTGTCTGTCATGCATAACCAGAGTTATGCAAATTTTGGGTTGCAAATACGACTGAAAAATGTCCACTAATGGACAGCTATTAAGGAAACTGGTTTTCATCTGGGATTTTTTTTTTTTCCTTTGCGTTCTGGCAAAATTTTGCTTGTTTTTAATTCGCATAGATAACGTTATTTTTCTGACAGCATCACTCCACACCCTGGCAGGTTCCCTGGGTCCATTGGGGTGGCTGGGGTACGTGCCGCTACTCAAGGCAGTGCTCAGGCAAGGAAGGAGGCTGGCTCCAACAGGATCAGTCCTTAACCTGATCCCCCCCCCAACTTACTCCTTCCCCGAGCCCTTCTCCCACCCCGCTCTCATGTGTTCCTGGGGTCATGGGGCTGAGTACCGTGGCTGGGTCCACCTTCACCCAGAGCCACGAGGTCTGGGGGACAAGGAGGGAGCAGGGCTGTGCTTGGAGGAGAGATGAGCAAGGTCTGGCTCCTTCCTGGCTGCTGACGTAGGATGGAGCTGGGCCAGGGGAGGGCTCTGCTCCCGCAGGGGATTTGCAAAGAGGACTGAGGGTACCCGTGGCTGGGCCAAAATACAGGATCCATCGGTGGCACTCCCCTTTGTGTGAATGAGGCTCCAGAGCACAGAGGTTTCAAGTGCCATGAGTTTGTGGTCTCCTTAAACTCAACGCTTCACCGTGCAGTGGCTGATTAATTCCTGATAGCCCTCTCTTAACTGCAGGGCTCACTTGCCTCTCATCTCCTTTTTGAAGGGGGAGTAGCTGCTGAATGCTGTACTCTTGCAGCTGATGAAGTTGTCAACTGGTTAGCAGTGCTAGATCAGCAGGTGACAGCACCCGGAGGAGGTGGCTGGTTTGTGAAATGTCATGTCTGCTCTGTGGCCTTGGATGCTGCTGCAAAAAGTACTGGCAGTCATAAATCCAGTTGGCTTGTGGTTTGTTGTTGGTTTGGGTGGATTTGTTTGTTTTTCTTTTGTAAAACTGAAATGATGACAAAATACTTTGTGATTTTAATGACATAGAGAAATAGCGACATTACTTGAAGACATGAAGAGACATAGCTCTAATAGTGTATATATAATCTGTTACTTATTTTCAAAAAATATTGTAAATGAAATTGTAAATTGCATCTTTGGCTCTTGCACAGTTCCTGACACTGTAGTAGCATCTGTAAGCCTCGCAGCTCCTGGTGGATTTGTTCTCATAATACTGTACCAGACAGTGAGGTACTATTTCCAGTGGAGAGCTATGACACAGGAAAGCTAAGTGATGTGACCAAGATTGCACAGGAAATCTGTTGCAGAGCAGGGACTTGAAGTTTTCCTGTGTCTTTTGCATTACATATACACCTCTTGGTCTTAATTTCCAAGGCCGTTTATGGCTTATCCCCTCATCTGTCATTTCCAATTCCCTTTGGAGAGGAAGTCTTCCACTTCCAGTCAGCCCATTACACCGTCTCTTGGAAGAAGAAAGCATCTTTTTATGTTGCTGTGCTTCTGCTGCGTCTCACATAATGGAGCCTCAGTCCATGCTTGTCCATGAGAGCAATAAATTTAAAAAGCCAATTATTCAGAGTCTGATAGCCTTCTCCATTCGATCATTTTTCATCTCATTAAGTTAATGAACTTGAGGTAGAAGATCTGAATAGAGGAGAAACCATTTAAGATGTTCTGTCTGCCTTGCAAAGCAAAGTTTTATGTGAGTATGAAAAGCGGAAAAATAATAGACTGGGGGACAGGAGGGAAAGATGTGGATATTTTTGAAGAAGATCTAGAAATGAGAAGAAATCTAGAAAGAAGTTAGCTTAGGGACAACTAAGAGGAGAGGGGGGAAGTCTGAGCCTGGCTTAGAGATCAGCGTAAGGCCTGTCCAAAACTGAGACAAGGTGAATGGAGGGAAAACTGAAGGAGGGGAGAGAAACAAACCTGTGGGGAAAGAGAGGAGAAGGAACAGGGCAATACTATGCCAGAAATAGGCTGGCAGTTCTTGCATTCAAAGTTGCCGTTACAATTGAGCTAGCAAAGGTGCAAAAACTCAGGGAGGCTTCCTGGAGAGACTTTAGTTGGAGTTTTGTCAGAGGCAGGGCTGTGTTGCAGCCGGGAGCCTGGGGTGGCTGCAGGTGAGGTAGGAGGGTTCCCCTGCAGTGCAGTGGCCGCAGAGGGTGAAGCAGCCCCAGGCGAGGCTTCCAGAGGTACCTGATCTCACTAACTGGAAGTTAGTTTTGGTGCCGTTTCAAATGCTCCAGTTCTAGCCTGGGTGTTGCCCCTGCTGCACGCCGGAGTCTTTTCCCAAGCAAGCCACGATAACAGAGGGAAGGAGGTTTTGGTCTGACGAATGGTTGGCGTTACCGAAACACCCAAGGGCTCTGGCTCTGGGCTGTGTCCGCGGGCTTGGTTAGAAAGAGACCCTGTCCTGAAAGGTCTGTACTATAAATACAGAGTGTGAGAGACGGGGTGAGAAAGAGGGGAGCAGATTAATGCTGCAGTTTGGTGATGCCGTGTGCCAGCGCCCTGTCTCGTGAACCAGGCTGCTTTTGCCTGCGTCGGGCTGACACGCAAATTAAGATGCAAGGTGACTGTCTTGATTGAGAGTGTTCTTCCCTGCAGGCTTTTTTCTTTTTTTTTTTTCCCCGAGGATTTATTCTCCCTTCCATAGCTTCGATTCTCTTCTGCTGCGTGCCGCTTATTAGACTGAGATTAGGACTACTTGAATTTCACCTGTCAGTGTGTGGCTCTGAAAGAAGTATTTGCAAAAGCCATTTGAAAAGTACTCAACTAGGAAAGCTAGAAATGGAAAGGATCCGTTAAATCATCCAGCACAATCATGGCTGTGGCCCACAAGGCATTTCTCCCCTTTTTTCTTTCAGAGCAGCTTACAGCAGCGCTGCGTAACTTCTGCTGCTTTCCTTGAGCAGTTATGCTAGAGGCTGGTGCATCTATCATGTTTTGGGGTTTTTTTTTTTTTTTTTTTTTTTTTTTATTGGAACCTGCTTTTTCTGCCTTGGACCACTTTGTTTTGATTACCCAATTAATGATCAGTAATGACACATGAAAAGAGCGATGCCTGGGACGCGATGCCACGCCTGCTGCCAGTAGCTGTGGGCAGCCATGGGGCGGCCGGCTGGATGTCCCTGCGAGCTGCCCACCCCTGTCTTGAGGCATAAGGTTTGTGTTCCTGTAATTTACGGCATATCAAGTGAAATTGTGGGTGGTGGCGGTATCACTGTCCCTATCTAATTCTTCCTGGAGCCTTGTCAAGTTCGTGGGCCGGATGATGATTATTCCCTTCAGATACGCACAGTTATTATTGTAATGGGCTTTTAGTGAGCAAAGCCATGCTGTTAGTCTTTTCTTAGAAATTATTCTCTCCAGCCACTTGGCACGGAGAACAGTTTAAAAAGCTTTCAAATAACACGTCTGCTGTCTCTTAGTTCCAGAAGTCTAGCAATGTAATTGCTGAAATATCTCATCTGTGATTCCTAAAGACATACCTGATCTTTGCCGTACCTGGTTCCTCCATTTTACCTTTATGCTCCGCAGCTTTGATCACTCCTAACTTATGCCTGCTGCAGTGACAGATTTCTCTCATAAAGTTTGGTTGTAAACTTCATGGCACGAGAACTTTCTTGCACGTTTGCATGATAGTGAGCACAGTAAGACTGACTTGCCGGCGCTCCTATGCAGTGCAAAAGAGCAATTCTTATGTTTTGAGAATAGTTTCCTTGAGCTAGATCTTATCTTTTTAGATTCCCCCCTAATTCTGTTTCTGAAGCAAACTGTTGGTTTTGCTGCTGTCATTGTGCTTCCAACCTGTGTTACGCGATTGTTAAGAGACTCAGTAACACTAGTCTAAAGCACATGGACGTAAACTTTTGAAACTTGCTGAAAGGAACACTCTTTGTTGGCTTAACCAAGGCTGTAGAGAACATAAACTTAAAAAATTATAGAGGAGAAGTGGAAGTTAGCACCTTCTCCATCAGATCAGTCTGCATGACATAAAAGGCAGTTATAGGTCTTTTATAAATCTATTAAGATAAGTAAATATACTACTAGACCTGAATAAAAGTGTAGTTTGAGGACCAAAATAGTAGCTTTCTACCAAGTTTCCTTCATGCTTGAAAGCAGTTGACAGCAAGTAATATGAATTGTGTAGCAGCAATAAATCTCCAGTATCGATAGGTGCTGAGGTCAGAGTTACATTTTGTATAAAATACTTGTTATTTTGCTACCATGAGTCTTGATCTTAATATAAGACATGCACAGCAGCAGTTGCTGCAGTGCAAAGGTAAATTATTGTGATGTGTGTTTGCTCTGGCTCAGGAGCTGACATTTCAGGAGGGAAAATTTATTGTACAGTGAATTGTAGTTGATACATTATTAGTAACTGACACAGTATTAGTAATTTTTAAGTAAATGGGAGAAAAGTGTTGATTTATAGTGTATTTTTTTTACTTATTAGTGAGATGTCTTCCTTCTTGTATCCTGTGAAGCAAAGTTAACACAGCTGTAATTTCTTAACTTTCAGGTGTTCTTGGAAAAAAGTGCCTGCACTTTGGAGCTGAAGAAGGACATGAGGAGTAAAAGGACCTGGGATCTCACTGGTCAGAATGAAACAGATGTTGAAAGATTTTTCAAATCTATTGTTAGTAGTGCTCTGTGACTATGGTGAGTATTAGAGCTGTCAAGGGAAAATTGTGAGATGTGTATTCATATGGTGGATTTGGATGGTGGTGTTTCCAGGTGATGTGTTGAAATCAGGTGTCTCAGAAGCCACCACTGATATGCTCAGAATGTAGACTAGATCTTACGCAATATTTAGGTGGAAAATGCAACTTGCATAAACTGCCTCTTTAGATCAGAGTGGCAGGAACCTTTCCTGCTGTTAATTTGCTCAGAAATATAAACGAGATAAATGAACAGATTTCTGTGGGCATCATCGAGGGACTGGCTGTGTTAGAAGCAGTAACTATAACTTTGCTCTTCTGTAAGACTCATATTTCATTATATTTAATGAACATTATGGAAGGTAGACCTGTTTTAGGTATCCGTACCAGAATGGGGGAACTGCGCCATACAACTACCTGGTTCTCTCCATTAACTATAAAAGGAACCTGTGGTGGTTGGTTGAGGTGTAAGTGTCTACATTACAGGCAACCTCCTATAGTTGAGTGAGGTCCCCATCTGATGGACCAAAGCTGCCAGTTAGAGAACTTTTGAGAACAACAGAGGTGTCCTTTGACTAAAGAATAAACCAAAGGATGGTGTTCGTACTCATTCAATTTTAGTCATGTAAAATTAGGCAGCTAGGCAGAGGCAATCAGCCTCTTTTGAGCAGTCCACACACAAATCAGCACATATTGAAAGCAGCTCCAACCCATCTGCAGTCTGAGACGTGTGGAATGAGAAAGCACCTCCTTCTCACTGTCAGCTGCCAAGGAGGGAGGTTGGACATCCAAGTTCAAATTAGACAACTGTAAGATATCTACAAGCTGAGGGGCATCCTGTGCGTGGCATCTTATCTCTTCCAAGAACGTACTAAGTGAGAAGTAGATTTGCAAATGGAATTAATTCCTTAATGCACAGTGAATTAGAAATTTTGTAAATGTGACTCTTAGTTCCTGAATAATACATGTTTTGAAAAATTACATTCTTAATTTAAAAGCAGGTGTTGTTCTGACAGCTGCAGAACTTTGTCAAACCATGCTAAAGGATTAAGTCATGCACTGCCGAAATGTCTCTAGCATGGAAAAAAATGGAAAAAAGGATTGGTTAGTCCGCACTTATAGAATGAACTGTAGCAGCAGGTAGTTCACACACCAGATGGCCGAAGATGTCTTGCAAAGGAGAGAAATGGACAAAAAAAATGGATGCAGTTTGCTGTCCTTTTGTAAGCGAGAAAAATCTGATTATAGGTGATGATTGAATACTAAGTATGCTCAGCTACTCATGCCTCTATTCTTGCTCCATCTCCACTCTAGAACAAGGGATCACTACAAGGTGTAAAGAACCTAGAATTGCCATCTTTTAGATGAGCTTCATTCCAGTAGATGTGGAGACGCTTTCCTGTGGCTTTTAGTACCATTTCTTCTTTTAAGAAGACAAACTAGCCGAGTTAGGAACAGTGCACTGAGTGGGGAGCACAGTGAAGGCAGGTATTAAATTCACTTAACCCTAGAAGTGAGGTGAATGATTGCAATATCCTCTGGTTCTTGGTGTCCTGTAGAAATTCACAACTAGTTCGCTCAGAGGTAAAAGCTATTATTCCTGAACTTTATAGAGCATGGCACAGTAAGTAATTACAAGCTGAGTTAAAGAGCAAAATCTCTCCTGTAAACTTGAGGTGTGTCATCTTTTGCCTTATTTCCAGTTCAAGGGTAGTCCATAATTAAGAAAATTACTTCCAAACTGTTCTGCCTATTCACTACACATCTTTGAGTATCAGATGTGTACAAAGTCTTTAGATAACTATTTCACTCATAGACTTTTGTGTTTCAGACCAGGACTATTTTTTAAATGATCCAGTATGCTCTGGAAAATTACTGTAGTGCTAAAAAAAGCCCTAACGTACAACAAAACGGTATTCTCATTTCTTATCGGTTTTTCTGATGTGTTTGTTCTTCTTAGCTCTGTGCTACTGGTGCCTGACAAGCCAACAGCACAACCCGAGTTGGCTTAAACACAATTAAAATAAATAAATATCAGAATAGCACCCTCAAATAATTTTTCTTACTCTTCAGTGAAGACAAGGATTTTCCTTTTGATCTTTCTAAGCGCGAGTTCTTGCAAAGGCTCCTCTGGCAGGTTGTTGGCGCCACAGCCAGGCTCTGTTCAATGTGAGACCATTGTAATGACAACCGAAAATATACAAATGCATTGAAAGCTGCCCCTGACTGGCCGTCCAAACAACTGGGACCAAGTCTTGGCATGGCACACAGTCACATGCGCAGTAGGCTGGAGGGCAGCTGAAGGAGCTTGTGGTAGAGACTGGTTACTTCTGACTGGCACCTTGTGGAGCATTGTAAAAAACTGCTGTGTGGGCTGTCCACGAGTGCAAAGTTCTTGCGTTACTAACCAAAGATGGGAGAAAGGATGCTGTGAACTGGGGTGCGCCAGCCAGAGCTCTGCGGTGCTGTGACAGCCTCCTCCAGTGGTGCTCACTTCCCACACCTCCCAAGTGATCTGCATTCGGGGTGATGGGAGCCATGCGGCGGTCCCCTGGCCTCTCTCCAGTCCTCACACACACACACAGGGTGGTGTTAATTCTTCTCAACCGAGCCATTCCAAATAAAAAATAGTGCAAGAGAGTGAAGACAGTTGTAAAAGAGAGTAAGGGCAGTAAAGAGGTAGATACAAACATCAATGCTTTCCATTACTATCACTTGAGTGTTTTTGCTCTAAGTTTAAAGTGTGAAGTTGAAATTTTTCATGCTGGGTTTTTGCCATGGTCTGATTTCTTTTTCCCTTGTAGTGTTTCAGCTAAGTTGAATCTAGCCAATTCCTTTAGAGAAACGCTTCATTTTGCCCGTGTTCAAATAAATAAAAACACTGGGGAACTGTAATACAGTTATGGGAACTTCACTTTTGCTAGGGTGCTCACAGTGGCCTGGGACATGCTTTCTGCTGTCCTTATGAGGATTTCCCCAGACTTGGCCCAGATCTAAGCCCTTGTGGATGAGTTAGCGATGAAGTTCTCCGAAGGGTCCAGCACGCCCCAGCTCCCACTGGCTCCTCTTGCCAGCCCTGTGCAATGCTGTGCATGCTGCAGCCCAGGGCAGCAGGGTTCCCCCTATGTTTGTAGTATGAGGCACTAGAGATGCTTGTCCTGTGCTCTCTGCTGTCATGCTAGCAGTGAGCCAGTGGGGACTTGCTGAAGTTAATTGCAAGCCCAAACAACAGAAGAAGGTAGAAGAGCTGTAGGGCAAACAGACAAGGGCAGGAGTTTGGAGAACCGTGGTAATGGTAATAGATTTAGGATAGTACCCAACAGATCTTGACAGAAGGTGACAGTAGGAACAAGACTGGAAAATATGGGTAGGGACAGGTGACAGAACCAAAACGTGAAGAGCCAGGAGAATGCGTTGCTGGGCAATTCGTAGAGAGCCATTTTTCACAGGCATTCAGGGTCTGTTTCCTACTCTCTGAGTGTATGAGTTGAGATTGGGTTTGCTGGAGTGCCATGTGCTCACCACAGCTGGGATCAATGGGATCCTGCTTTGGATGTCTGAAGGACCATTGTATCTAAAATCAGGTCCCGGGTTTCTTGGGGCATCCACAATTAGCTGATGCTTGACAGTTTTCACCTTTGTGCTTCGTTCCTGACACACTAAACAAAAATAGTGACATCGTCTCATCTTTCAGGGATATTGGAAGGATAAAGTCATTAATATTTCTAATGCACTAATAGACTATGATAAGAGCATGATAGAAGAGTCCATAAGAGAAATGAATAATTCTGTGTTATCAGGATGGATTTTGGATGGTGTACAGTCAATAATACATGGGACCACCCATGGGAGAATGAGAACAAAAGAGCCTTTTGGTAATGAGCACCATCCATCTGCCAATGAAGCAGCTTCTTGTGGAAAAAATAGAACTGAGTCATGCAAATTAAAGACTGAGTTATAGTACATATATGTAACAGTTTATGCATGATTTATATGTGCAAGGCTGTGTGTGCCACCTTCATTCGGACTTTATGGATGTGGTTGGAGCTGGTTATTTTAAGGACGTGTTAATAGCTGCTGGAGAGTAATAGGCTCTTCTTGTGCACACCGTACCTCACTCTCATGTAAATGTCTATAGCTAGGCAGATGAATTTCTTCCTGAAAATTTTCCCTGCTGACAAGAAAGTGAACCCAAGGTGACTAACTCAAATTAAGGCTTAGAGTGGTAGGCGTCTAATATTATATGAGATGAATCCTGCTACTCCTGACTGCTGAGTGCTTGCCTTGGCAGTTGCAGTGTTTTCCCAGCAAAGCTTTCTTTGAGGTAATCTAAAGACATGTGTAAGAGATTTAACAAGTCAAAGTATTGTTAGTTGATACTACTTATGAAAGGATTGCTTTAACCGAAGTTTTACACTTCCGTAGCACCCTCCATCCAAGACTCAGAGGCCTTTTCCCAGACAATTAAATAAAGATGTCTCACAGCACATTCTATATCTGGAATAGATGTATGCAGTTCCCATTTTCCACATAAACTTTCTGTGTCTGAAATCCTTAAGTTTCAAGCAACACAGAAAAGTTATCTTGAGCTAAGAACAGAAATGTGATCTTCCCAATCCATGGCTTTAGATATCATCTATCCCCACTAGTTACGGCGTGTCTCAGGATAATTTGGCAACTTGCACAAGCATGGTCATGCAAGAAGTGCATTCAAAAAGACTGCACCATTTATAATGAAATGATGTCATTTAGACATGTTGCACCACATCTGAGACAAGAAAAGTGCTGCAGTCACCATCACTGTTATTTTCAGCTCTTTCACTCAAGTGTCTCTGTGATGCAAATGAGCAAAATGAAAGATTCATAAGAGAGAGCAAGAGAAGAGACTTCAAAAAGCATCACGCAGACTTCCTATGTTATTTAATTTGAGGGACATTTTTTATGTGTCTGTATTAAGAAACTACCATCCTTTTTTGGCTAAATTACGGCTAAATTACAGCTAAAGTAAGTAGAACAACAGCTGGCCACTATGAAGTGGACTTTAAAAATCTGTAAGTGAAAGAAGATGAGAAGTTTGGGAATGTGTCCTGAAAAATAAAGTTTTCTGTGAATCTTTTTTGTTGTTGTTGTGTTTTGGTTTGGTTTGGTTTGAAACCTTGTTTTTAACCTCTCTGAACATGTTACTCCAGTAGACTTTGAGTTGCTCCAAACCATGTCCCTGCACAAAGGAAAGGTGGTGAGCTTTAACTGCTATAACTAGGACCCTTTTTTTTTTTTTTGGTGAACTGATAAACTTTAGTAAGTTTGGGAACCACTTCTTGAATATCCATTTCATAAATCTATGTTTTCTTCCATGAGGCAGATAAATAATCAGTTATCTCTTTGGTTCTTAATACTGTTGTGAACCTTTTCCTTTCAGTTCTTGGCGAAGTGGAGTATCTCCTGTTGGAGCGCCCAGGTCATGTAGCCTTCAGCAATGACACAGTGTCTGTGGAATATCAGTACTACAGTGGTGGTGGTAATGTGACAGCAGAGTGTCCATCCATCCTATTGTTGGATGCCAGCACCAACGAGATAATTGCAAGAAAACAGCTTCCAGCAAATCAATCCCAGGGGATTGTAGAGTTCGAGTGTTTCTATTTCAAGAGCGCTGGGGACTTCTTGTTCAGAATGGTCTCTCCCAGCAATAACAGCAGTGTTGCCCAGCGGAGCAGAAGCAGCATGTCCACCCTCCATGTGGAGTGGCCTGTATTTCACATTGATTTGAACAAGAGTTCAGAGGTGCTCGGGAGCTCCCTTCAGGTTGGACTCTTTACAAATGAGAAGTTGTGTGCCATGAACGAGACGGTGGTTTCACTGGATGTGATATTCACCAGCACCCTTTATGAATTCAGAAGAGTAAGCTCTGATGAGACTCTTGGCGTTAGAACTAGCAAAGGAATCCCACTCTCTAGGTCCCAGTGGGTAGAGTTTGATTGCCCACCTGTTGGTCAAGAAACATACATCACTGTGTTACTGAAATCGTTAGAAACGCGTTCCATCATTACCTCCATGGGACCCATAGATCTCCTCCACAAATTTGGATACAGACTGGTTGTGGCACCAGAAGCAACATGCAAAACTTTGGTTCAGGTCTTTGTAGTCTCGCCACCATGCGTTTCTATCAGTGGAAAAATTGTCGTCTATAAAGAGGCTCTCAAGCATCCTAGTCAAAGAACAACTTGGCTGTATGAAAACACCCTTCACCCAGGAGACAACAGGACAGAATTTAACTGCACTTTGTTTGATGTGGGGAAGAACAAATACTGCTTTGACCTTTTTAATTTCTCAAATCGAAGTCATTTCCCAACAAGAGCTAAGGAGTGTATGATGATCCAAAGGAATATGGGTTTGTACTGATGTTTGTCCTCTTTTAGCCAAAATTATCACTCTTCCCAGCCAACATGGGCAATGATAAATAGGTTTGATTGTAGTGTTCCCTACTGAATAGCTACTTTTTGGGTTTTCTACAGCAGACAAAATATTTGTAATATCATGTGCAGATGGGAACAAGACAGAGTAGGCTGTTACATAGAGGAATACACAAGGACATTTGGTAGCAGACACCACTGTGGTAGCTTAAAACTGCGTTAAGTTAACACCAAGTACCAATCAAAAATGTTTGGGGCATTCTGAATGGTGTATCCATCTAGTCTGGGTAAAACTGAAACTTGGCTCTCTCAGTGAGGTAAGAACCTATTGCAGAAGATCTGGCTGAATGGAGACACTAAAGGTAGGGTTAGTCTTACCTACATTTAAGTGTCTAAAAGCCAAGGGTCCAACATAAAGTAGTCGTTTAGCTTTTTAGTCAAGACAGGTGTCCCACAAAGGTCATGGGTATAGACAATACATGGGCTGAATCCTCATCTGGGTGTCTTTCTCTCTAGCCCATTTGCTGTAGGAGTTTAGAATTCTACATGTTAGATACAAAATTTTGGTGAGACGAATCAGGATTTGGCCATAGCAAAAGACTGTCATGTCACTTGGACAGCTTGTGGGTTTTTCAAGCAGGCTTTCAAGCATGTCTCTGCTACTGCTTAAAACAGACCAGGGTGCATTTTCTGATCCACGAAGCCACCTGGCAGATCATGGGTCACATTTGTATAGCTGCATTTTTCCTCCCAGAAACTATTAGAATCGTACAAACTGCCGACTAGGGACAGTCTGTGGTCCATATAGTCCTTTGGGCCGTGACCAGGCATGGTCTGGGAGAGTGCTGGTTGGAAGATGCCAAAACCATCTCCAGGAGCATGAATGATCATGGTTAAGGAGTGATCAAACTTAAGTATGAACACAGGACAGAACTGGAGCCCATTCCTCATCCCTGTTTAAGGAATATCTATACATCCTATTTATATCTATACCTCTTATGCAGATGTAGCTTCAGAGGTGGCAGTCCTCCAGGTTACAAATCACGGTAGCATGGCAGACGAAGCAGATGAGCCAAATGTCCTTCTCATCCCTCATTTGTGGAGGGCAACTACAGTGAGACATGGGCTGTATGTGCACAAGGGGATTGGGGTTGGGTTGGATTGTGTTGCCTACACCCTGGAACAGAAAAGTGAATGTTCTCATTTGGAGCAGGCTAATGTCCATACATAATGAATTAGTGTTTTCCATCTGCATGCTTCAAAGAATTTGGGTTGAAAGGTTTGAGATGCACACCATTTTCTACACCTCCCTGCCCTGGTCTCCCTGAAAAGGAAGTGCAGGAACTGAAGCCAAAAAAGGGTCATTGTGCTTCATGGGCGGGTCTCTGGAGCAGGGTCATCAGGAGACCAGGCATGTAGGACATGCTCCATAGAACACAGTCCAGACACAGCCTACCTTAATTAGGTTCCTAGCATCATGTGGTCCTACTTTCTACCATTTCATAAATTCTAAAACTGTTAGCTCTTTAATTAGCACTCTGTACTAAAAATGACCTCTATTTTCACCATATGCCAAACTTGGTACATAGTTCTTCTCTTCATCTGAACTTCCCATCTGCATTCGCTGTTGGCACTCTTTCTCTTCCTTTGGCATAAGAAAGTCTGTCTAAAAAGGAAAGCATATTATTTTCTTAATGGAGATAATTCTGAAGGAAAAAGGAAGAGAGAATTACAATACTTTCTCTGTGCTTGTGTGGTATGTTACACTGATGCGATCTAGATAATTACCCTGACAGATGAATACCTAGGATATGATGCAGGTATGTTTCTGTGCCCAATATTTGACTTTTAATTGATGAGATCCACATTGAGCAACGACTCCATGCAATCCACTTTGTTTCCTTGGGTTCCCCGATAGCACAAACCTTACAACCACTGTCGAAAGAATCAGACTGCGCCTGTGAAGAACAGAGTAAAGTCAATAGCTGCCAAGTTTGAAGTGTCAAACCTACACAGCCGATGAAAGCGAAACCACACCGCATAGCCGTAAATAAAACGTCAACCTGAAATTAATTAGACCGCAGCACATCTGACTTCGTGCCTGTATCTGCAAGACTTCAAAGCCCAAGGCAGCGTTTGAAAGGAGCGGGGTGTTCTGGGAGGAGCATGTCAGCCCGGAGCCACGACAGGCAGAGCGTAACCCGCACCGCCAGCGAAGGCCGTCCCAATCCCCGCTGCCTCGGGAAGCCCTCTCCTGGGCTCAGATGTGCCCCTCACCCTGCGGCCGGGCGCTGGGAGGTGGCCTGCACAGACCTGGACACCTGAGAGCTGTTGCTGCGCAACAGGCATCTCCCTCAAGTCACTCATTTTCTCCTTTGGGCTTCCTGAACTCACCCAGTTTCAGGCAAGGAGAGGTGATAACTCCTCTGGTCAGGGCTGCAGTGCAGCGTGGGCTGTCGCTTTTCATCCAGCTACCCCGATGTTGAGCCCCACAGCTCGGCTTTGCATTCCACTGCCCCTGATCCCCCAGAGTTACCCAGTCTTTTGTTGAAGGCACCACAAAACAGAGACTCTTCTAGTAATTTCTCTCAGTACTCTGATTTTATTTTTAAGGGAAGCTCTGTGTGTTTCATAACTGAAGCTCATCTAGCTTCATCCTCTAGTGACTGGCTCTTAGTCTGCAGCTCTCTGCTGGAGGAGACAGCTGTTTCCCATCTACGGTCTTCCCCTCACAAAGGCGTTTGCACATCCAGATCATCTCTGTCCTTCCAGATAATCTCAGTGTTCTTTTTAATAAACTGAAAAGATTGAGGCTTTAATTGGAAGGCATTTTCTTCAGGATTTGATTAATTTTCTGTGTCTTTTTGGCTCCCTTTCCATTTTTTTTATTTGACAACAGACGTACCAGCTTTGGCTGCTATTTTTGATGTCCTCCTCGCCAATGCTGCTTGGGCAGTAGCACCCTACTTAACTACTCCTTTGCTTTAATTTCCACCAATTTCATTACCTAATTTTGCTGTAACTTTTATCCTGTAAACTACTCTTGAGCTGTTTTTGCATATGACCTTTCAGTATGTAATCTACCATCCTGCAGGTACAATTTATTTTCCATCTTCCTACATTTTACGTTTTCCTGATTTGCGATCCACTTTGCTTGGGTTATCCTAGCTTAGTAAGTAACCTATGTTGCTCCATACAACTGTGCTATCCACTTATGTCGTCACAGGAGTGACATATTTTCTCAGTAATGGTTTTATATTTACTTCTGTGTCAACTAGGCAAGCATTGTACACCGAGCCTTATACGAATCCCTTTGGAATTTCTCCAAATGCATTCGCACTCGGTGATGGTTTTCTGTTGACAGTTCCATATCAAATCTGTCACTCAGCCAGTTCTTACTTCATTTAGCATATGCTCTATTATTTGAAGCAGAGATATTGTCTTGTAAAAAATCAAAGCTCCTAAATCATTAAAATTATCTTCATCCTAACCACACAGGATGAGATAAAAGATTATTTTGCCACTCCTGTTTTCCATAGATAAATCAGTTGTATTCCTGACTCTTCACTCCTCATCCTGGCCAGGTTTGGTCCAGCCTGTGTGACAGGAATCTGGCTTGTGTCTGGAGTAGGAAGGAGAAGACTCATGGTGGTCCTAAGCCAGCCAGGACAGCAGCTTTTCCAGCCCAGGCCATCAGCTTCAGAATGAGTGTAGCTAAAAGACCTGTGCTGTCTAAGACTGTGGATGTGTCTCTTAAATTGGGGAATATGTCTATGAAATTTAAGTCAGCACTTGAGCAGCTTTCCGTAGACTCCACTGGAGAAACTGAAAAAATAGCAGTGAGGTATGAGTCAGTTCATTCATCTCAGTGGGATGTTAACTGTTTCACACAGATGGCTGAGGCAGAGTCATGCAGCTAATTTTTTCCCTGTGTTTGACTGGATTATTTGAATGTCTGAGGTAGGAAGCTCTATTAGATCATCTCACCCAGCAACAGATGCATTGCAGGCTCATTCTTTTCAGTGCTTTATCCTATGTTTTCCTCATCTGGGATTTAAACAGTGAGACTTCTGCGCTCCTTGGGAAGATGTTCCATGCCTAGCCTGTATCCCACTTGAAACATTTGGGATGAGACTGATAAAATTAATCAGTATTGTTACAGCATAGAAATGGGCATATTATCTTCATATTGCTGGTGTTAATTAACTTTCTTTTATGGTTCTTAGTTACACTTTGGAGACTGGTTTCACCTTTGATGTGACTCCCAGTGAAGTGCCTTGCACTTGCTGACAGCAGAGTTGAATTTTGTTCATCTGCCTTTCGCTAACTGTGAAAAAAAAAGCTATTGGGAGGTCAGCAGGGCATAAGAAGTGCAGCTGTTGCCAGAAAAGGGAAAGAGGAAGGTAGGGGAAGACTTTCTGAATTGAAAAGTGCTCAGTAAGGGAGGAGTAAGTGGAGTATCTAGGGGTCAAGCAGGGACATACAACTTCTATTAAATTCTTGGTCCCTAAATAAGACTGTATGAATCAGACCTGGCTATTATCTGTAGGAAAATCTGGGAACCAATTAGCTCTATTGCCTGAATCTGTACCTGCCTTGTATTTCTTTAGAAACAGGCAGATGAAGGGGATCTGCGAATGCCAGGGCTGTTTGTGCCCTATCTGCTTCTCCTGTTTCAGTGAATGCTTCGTCTTCACAGCCCCAGCATTTTAGGAATAAATCAGGTGTTACAGACTCACTGGGATAGCTCTTCGCTTCTGAAAAAAATTTTTAGGCTGCGTCTCAGGAATTCTTAAAGATGCCTGTTTGTGGGAAAAATACTGTAATCTGTCCAGGCAGAGTCTAGGTTTTCTTCCTTTAAAGGGAACCTTGTCCTTTCAGTGTCCAAATTAGTAACCTGTTGGAGCACACCACCTTTTCAGTGCTTCATTTCCATGGAAACAGAGAAATGTGGAACAGGTTAGAAGGGTGTTTTCCCAGGTCTTATCCAAACACCAATCCAACGTGTGTGCACCCAGTCTCAGGACCTAAAAACTCATCTCAGCTTCCACAAAGTGCTCTGCAAACCCCCAGGCTGGCATAGACATTTACAAGAGCCTCCAAATAGTTAGTGATTTTGTCCCATATCACTGTCCCAATCCCGTGCGCCAGGCTGGAAGGATGGTGCTGAGTATCCCTCGCTGGCTGTGCTGTTGGATAGCGCTGCATGCTCAAAGTTCTTACAAACACAGAAATTTGAGGGTAGACACTTATGCAGAGCGACAATTAACACAGTTAATTGCATTTATCTTTCATGTTGGCAGATCTGCCAACTGTCAGCTATTTCAAACTAACTCATCAGTTAGATGTCTTCACGTTGATAATTGATTCCTCAATTGTATGTGAAAAAATTCACACTTATTAGAGCTAGTTTGCAGTTCATACCTTCTGTTTTTTCCCCTGGCACTTTGGATCTGTTTGTCTTAAACAGAGGTTAATCATTTCATTTCCTTAGGGGAGAATAAACTATGCTTCATTTTCTTTTACATTCTGGTAATTGCAGGAGGTTGCAGAGCAAGTTACAGGAGTTTAAATCTCCTTTCATGGGAGCAGGAGCATTTCCTGCTCTCCTGCTGCTTAGGGCACATATTCTTGGCCCCAAAGCTATGGATGCCACGTTTTTGCTGAGGAACTCTCTGCCCTCAGCTGAAGCCAAAGTCAGTGGGAAGTGCCCTGGAGCAATGGGCACATCATAGATTTGACGTCAAAATTAGAAAATTACTCATCCTAAATGTTCTTGTACGTTGAAGCCTAGAGGCATCAATGCAAAAGCTGCTGAGCACCCTCCACTATCACCAGCGTTAGCATGGGAGGCAGCCAGAACCTTTCTGGATCTGGCTCTACACCTGACTGTAATTAACAGAAGTTTAAATGAGCAGAGAGTGTGGAGAGAGGGAAATGAGCTGGCTCGTGCTCTGGAAATTATGGCAGGGGCTCACCAAGCTGCTCACATAAAGCAGTCCATGAGGAGGTGGGTGCTTCTCCAGCGAGCCTCCCTCCGTCTGCCAGTGATGAGGGACGCTGCTAGAGCCTTTAACGACACTGATATGAAGAAAAGTGTTGTGAGATCCCCAGATACTGTGATACAATGAAGTCTTTTGCAGGAGGAATCAGTGGATCCTTGACTGACTATTGATTATGGCCATTTTTCTCGCTGCCCCCACTGCTACCTCTGCTCACTGCCCGATGTGATTCTGCAACTGTCCAGGACCTGTACCTTTGAGGGACTCTTTACCCCAACAAACCTCTCCAGTTCCCCCTCCTTGGCATCTCTCTCCTGAACACCACACACCATCCAGAGTGGCTCCATTTTGCACTTTACTGGGAACAGACTGGAGGAGAAGTGTGCAAGCTCAGCCTGCCCCTGGGCTCCTCTCCCCTGCTCTAGCAGCTCTCCAGCTCCATCGGCTCAGGGGTGAAAGCAGAGAGGTGCGTGAAGAGCACGAAGTGAAAGACAGCCTGGGATCACACATACTGGAATGTTGTGGTAGAGTCAGCGGTAAATAGCTGGGGAGGTCACTTGCTGTTGTGTGGGCTTAAAACCGCAGCACCACCGGGGTGTCTCACCGTGCCCATCTCTGCTCTGCATCAGGCAAGGCAGCTCTACTGGAACGCGTATGCACGCAGATGTGCGTGCGTCCGAAACTGTGTGCCATTTTGGGCGCCACAGTATAAAAAAATATATAAAGCTGCTGGAGACTGTCCAGAGTAGGGCCATGAAGTTGGTGAAGGGTTTGGAGAGGAAGCCGTATGAGGAGCAGCTGAAGTCACTTGGTTTGTTCAGCCTGGAGAAGAGGAGACTGAGGGGAGGCCTCATGGCGGCTGCAGCTTCCTCACAAGGGGAGGAGGAGGGGCGGGCGCTGAGCTCTTCTCTTTAGTGACCAACAACAGAACCTGAGGGAATGGCAGGAAGATGTGCCGGGGGAGGTTCAGGTTGGACATCAGGAAAAGGTTCTTCCCCCAGAGTTGCTGGACACTGGAACAGGCTCCCCAGGGAGGTGTCACGGCCCCAACCTGACAGTGTTCAAGAAGAGACTGGACAACGCCCTCAGACACATGGTGTGACCTGTGGGGTTGTCCTGTGCAGGGACAGGAGTTGGAATCCATGATCCTTGTGGGTCCCTTCCAACTCAGGACATTCTATGATTCTACGAGTAAGTGCCCACACGCGCTTCGCAGCCCTGGCTGACGGCACAAGCGTGAGCTCCAAACCTCTGGGCCCCATTGTGCAACACAGGCGAGTACCTGCACGCAGGAGAAGCCCCGCTCATTCTGTTATGCTGCCCACATTAACATTATTCATACTGGTGTGTTCACAAAAATGTGTAGGAGAGGGCCCAAAGCAGTTGAATTTTCATGTTTATTAAAAGACAGCTGTATTTATTTTTGTTTGAGAGTTTTAAAAATAATAGCACACTATGAACAGTACAGCAACCAATATAATATGAAATCATGAAACCACTTCCAGTCATGCAACACTGTCTAGTTCTTTAACATCATAAATTGTTCACTGATCAGGAGCTCGGTAGCATGCTAGCAGCAAAGCAACGGTGTAAGAAAATTAAAGATCGTGACCGGTGTTGGCAGTAGCAACACCATAAATTGTTTAAAATAGCAAACTGTAGCAAATCTAATCTACATTTTGTGATTTAGCTGATTTTCCACTTTATCTGTGAGTGCTGAAATGGAGTAAGTAATCTATTGTTTTTCTTTCTGGCACATTTCAAACCCCGGTCCCTGAGTCAACTAATGCATAAGAGGGTTCCCAGGATGTCCGTCCCTAAAGGTTACACCTGGACTTGTGCATTGGTTTGGAATTTATAAAGTCGTGGTCCTGTTTCAGTGTCACAGCTGTCAGATACGGGCAGGAACAGTCCCTTTCTCTCTGTAAAGTTTGAGTGTTGAACACTGGATGAAGATGTTGCTTAAGCAAAAGAGGGATTTCATTACACATTAAAAAATTATAACGTTTGAGGTAGCATTAGAACCTGAATTTGCTTTCACTTGAAATAAATAAATGAACCTGCAAATTTTCATCTTGAGTTAATTGCCTAACCATAAACAATAAAACAGTAGGGACCTGTAATCTGTCAAATGAATGATTCAATAACACGTTTATGTGCTGAGAAGATAATAAAGAGAAAAACCAATATTGCTGTTTCATTAGGCCTTGTAGGCTTATCCTCCTTTCATAATCATATAAATCAAGAGTAACTACACTTAAGTCAATGAACTTATCTTGCTGTAAAAGCACTATTTGTCAGGCGGGAATTGGATGAATATATAAATTACTAACCCATTCCAAAGATTTGTGGATTAATTTCCATTTGCTGTTGTTCCAGGCAGAACCTGCCTGCCAGTTGACTGGCTGCTGTGTTGCTGGCTGGCACTGGAGAGAAAAAAGGAAAACAAAAAGTGGGAGTTTTGCTCCAGACTCTGATGGGAACAGGAGCAGGTCCCTGGATGTTCTTTTGGTGTTGCTGTTTGCATTGCTTGGTTATTTATTGCTGTTTTTCTTAAATAAGAAAAGGCAAACGGCTATGTCTTTAAAGGAAAGGAGTCAGACACGTTCCTCATTGCTGTGAGTTTCTGTATTTGCAGAAGCGTGGAGCCCGTGGCAGCCCTGGAGCCCCTGCAGCGTCACCTGCGGGGACGGTGTCCGCGAGCGCTTCCGAGAGTGCCTCACCTCCTCGCCCGCAAGACCAGGCTGTGCCGGACCGCCGAGGGAGACGTCCTTGTGCTCGCTGGAGGAGTGTTTGTGTACGTAGCTCTGCTGTCCTCGTCCCTGTGGCCGCGTGTCTGTCCTGGCAGAATCAAAGGGCCTGTTATTAGAAGGGCTTTGTGAAATGGAAGCATCCAATCTCTCCTTCAGTCATATTGGTTTTGGGGAGGCGTCACGTTCCCATGGTTGATGTAGTAGGGTGAGAGCCTACATGCGTTTGCGGGACAGCTGGAGATAGGATTCCCAGGCGTAAGAAGATTTCTGCATGCTGTGAGTGCCATGGAAGGTGCTTAAAATCTTCCGCATGGTTGGGGGATGGGAAGGGCTGGAGGAAAGATCTCAGGGCAGCAGGACAAGTTCAGTTCCAGGCAATGGAAACCTATTAAAAAGTGGAAACCTATTAAAAGAAGGTTGGTTACAGCTGGGACCCATGGTGTGGGGTTCCCACTTTGGGAGTTTTTTGAGGTGGCAGTGCCAGGTCTCCCCCTGTTCCAGCTTGCCACCACTGCTATCTGATGACAGGGCAGGCTGGGTGGCACTGCTGGGTGGCAAGTGGATGCAGATACAGGAGACCTGAGTCTCCTGCAAGGCGAGGGGGTTACGGCAGCATGCAGCTGGTCCTTGGTGGAGCTGGATGAGGCTGTGCCAGCACCATAGTCAGGTGCTTGCAGCCAGCGTGGAGGGCAGGAGAAGTGGCCTCTTTTAATGAGATGATGGTGCTCAGTCCACGTAAAACTTCTGCCTCTTGCAAACTCCCTGCAGAAAAGGAAAGTGCTGATGCCAAGGGGCTCTGGGGTCCATCTGCTCAGAAACCGGCTGGTCGAGAAGCTCCAGTGCTTTCCCCGTCCCACAGGTGCCACAGCCTGGCAGGGATGGGGAAAGGAAGGTGCACGGGCGTGCGCAGGCTCCAAGGCTCTTTGGCTGTAGCTGAACAGATACTTTATGCTATTACAAACGGAGCAATGCCTTACCCCTAGCTGTAGCTGCTTCCATGCTGCTCACTTCCTTGTGCTGGCAAAAGTTCAGTGTGGAGAAATGGAACAGAGCCAGCTAAATGGACAGTTTGGGGCTGTGGAGAAGTTGCTTATCACATGGCCATTGCAATGCTTGTGCCACTGGAAAGGGAAGGGCAGTAGAGGGGGAGAACGTGTAGCTGGTGCAGCAAGAGGGCAGGACTCCTCTTTTGATGGAGGTGTTGGCTTGAACCAGCTTCAAGATGTTTGTTGAATGAACGCCTCAAAAGTATACATGCGGGACTGAAATGTATTGTGGAGCACTGTGAGAAGTATTGAGCAAAAGGTCAGATGAAGGGAAAACTAAAAATTATATTCCATCAAGCTAGGTATTGCATTTTGTCAGTGTTCAAGCAGCCCTTGGGATATTGTAGCACTTTGTTTTTAAGGCTTATGATGCTTTTAATGACTAGAAAGTGCTGGCCATGTGGGTCTGCTTATTTTGTAAAGCTGTGAGTGTAAGCAGAGAGGAACAACTCAGACGTTTAGGGCCCCATCTTAAAACTAATGCCCTGCTCTAAGGCTGGTTGTCTTCTCTATGCCAAACTCTCTCAGACTGCTGTGGGCAGTAGTGCCACCAGCAAAATGCAGTGGGTAGTTGGTGTTTTTCTAAAGCTGGTGCTGGGCTTTGCTATTCCGTACCTCCTGTCACCTGCTGGAGAAGTATTTCTGTAAGTACAGTATCTGACGTGGCTCCTCGCCGGCCAGTTCCACCCCACTCCTCTGGAGCTCAGAGAGCCACCCCAATGCACACAGCTCCCCAGAGTGGGGTCCATGTGTGCAGAGTGTGTCCTAGACTTGTGATTTTGGTGTGCACCTCGCTTCACATGCAGAGAAGTGATGGGCTTCCCTGGTGCTTCTCGGAGGGCGTGCAACTGTGCAAGGCACACGGTGGTTTCCAGAGAGGTCAGCTGTCATGTGCATATGCAGTCTGGTTGGAGTTACTGTCTGATGGCGCTGAGCAGGTCTGGAGAAGCCCCAGAGTCCAGCGATGTCTCTGGTTTAATAGAGACAGTTTATGTATAGAAAACCCAGATGCATAGGACACCTACACCTGCACCCATTGCCGTGGGATCATCTGGAGGAATTACTTCACCTCTCTCTTGCACATGGTTTCCAGTCCTCCTGCTCCCACATCAGGCAGCTTCCTTTACATAATCACCTGTGTGATTTACATCTCATTGAATCTTGTGTTGCTTAAGAAGTGACTTGACACTGTGATCTTACAGTGTTCATCTGCTGCCTGTGTTACCCTTCCCACTCTCTGACTGTCCACCCCTTTCTGAAGCAGGAAAGTGTTTTTTCAGCATGACTATGTTTGCAGTCATTAGTCCAGCAGATGGAGCAAATGGCTGAATAAATGAAACTAGTAGAGAGTCTAGGGAAGAGATGGAGAGCAGCAAACCTAAGTGACTAAGTCCTGTTTCAAACCTCGCTGTTTGCTAGCTGTTAGCTTTCTACTCCAAATGGTACAGCACAGTGTGCATTACAGATAGCAAATGGAGTCTTTAGAGAATAACTGCGAGTCTGAGAAGGATGAGCAGTGAGTGAATTGCTCTGCTGCGGTGGTACTGAGCTGAGCAAATGCTGGTCCTGCCTTCTCCCCTGCGCTCAGCGTGTTCACTGCCTGGCTCAGGCCCCCAGCACGGCAGAGCTCCGTGCTCCGGGCATGGGGGCACTGGGCTGAATACAAGTCCTGGGGATCCTCCAGAAAAGACAGAACAGGCAATGGTCATATTCTTTATGCTGATGTCGAACTCAGACTGACATGAAGATCAAGGTTAATCCCAGTCTTGGGGCTGCCAGGTAGCCCTGAGTAAAAGAAATGGGTCTCCTGCCCACCCAGCGCCCTGCATGTCTCTTATTGTAGCAGCCTGAGACCTTCTGGTCTGTGTTCATCAGTGCCTTTTTGTATCCTGCGCGTCTAATAGCTGTGCTACCAGCTCGCTGTTGAATTAGTGTTTTTCTGGACTAGGAGAAGTATATGGTGTCTGCTTCTCGTTATTCTGCAGACACATTTTTCCTATGGCTGGATAGTCACTGTGGTGCAGGCAGGAGCACCTGGCGAGTTTTACAGTAAACTCTCTATCACTCTGATGGAAGGCTTTGGCTTCTGGATAAAACTAGAGACTGGGAAGCGTCGTTAAGTGATTCAGTTTGAGCTCACAGCTTCATGGCCAGCTCTCGTTAACTACAACTGAGCAGCCTTTTCCTCCAACAGCATTTTCATGGGCTTATGGAGCTGATGATAGGGGAGTGCTGACACACACTAAAGTTAGCCGATGGACCAATTCATCCACTTTTAACTGTGCTGTATTCTTCTCAGGCTTGGCCCTGAAATGCTAGAGACCTCGTCCAAAAAAAGAATTATTAATTGCCCATTGGTTCAGCTATCTATAATGTGATGCGATGGGCCGGTAAGAGGTTTAAATAGGGCTGTGGAAAGTTCTGAGATGTTCACAGTACAGGTTTGCAGAGTAGTCTTCCCCATTTGAAGGCCCATCTCCAGTCCACAACAGAAGAGTGTCAATACCAGAAAGCCAGGGGCACGAGAGCAATGTCCTCTTCTCAGTTAGGAACCTGCTGTGGAGGGGAAGGTTTTGTCCTCTGTGGCTATGACACCGGGTGGCATTGGAAGAAGCACCTGCAGAGGGCTGGTTAGAAAAGTTACACTGAACCTGCTAACGCCGCCTCTCTGCTCTTCAAACTCGCTGCAGTTCTCACACCCACTTAAGCCATCCTAAAGATAATTTTAAAGTGATACCTGAAGTACTAGCCTGGCTTGGGTTGTTTTTACCCCTTTTACAGTGTTTTTCCACAGGGGATCTTAGTGTATTTCATAAAGGAGGGCCAGTGTTGTTATCCTAATTTACACATATTTAGGAATGTCTTATGGAAATGACAGAAGAAGCAAAAGTAATTATTACATTTAAAAGGTCCATGGAACCCTTGATTTAAAGTAAGTAGATCTGTTCCTGCCAGTTTGAAGTGATCAGTAGCAAGTCATCTACAATGAGCAAATCTTAATGGTAAACAACTTACTATACTGATTGGTTACTTCTTCTTTTTAGTTAAGTATCCATCCTAAAATACCAAAATGCTGATAGTGAAACTCTGACAGACGTGTGTGCTCTTTGTTACAGCTATCAATCCTCCTACCCCACCTTCTGTCGAGCCAGGAGAGGACCAGAAAGCAAATAATATAGTCACTGTCACAGGTATCTCCTTATGCTTGTTCATCATCTTTGCCACTGTTCTCATCACCCTCTGGAGGAAGCTCTGCAGAGCTCAGAAGTGCAGCACTGCCGTGCGCCGAAGCTCTGTCCATTCCCCTGGCTTCCGAAAAAACTCCGATGAAGAAAACATTTGCCAAGGCAACAAGCAGCGGGACAGCTTTGCCGAGGGAGGGGATGCCCCTGTTAACATTCCTCTGACCTACAGGCGAAGCCTCCAATTTGCGCAAGAAGATGATGCCTCTGGAAGTGAGAGCTTCCAGCCAAATGCCCAAAAAATAATCCCTCCAATTTTTAGCTACCGCCTTGCACAGCAGCAGCTGAAGGAGATGAAGAAGAAAGGCCTGACGGAGACCACCAAGGTGTACCACGTCTCTCAGAATCCCCTCACAGACACAGTTGTTGGTGCCACCACGATGCTTCCCCTGAGCGGGGAAAACCAAGAGGAGGCAGCGGCAAACAAATTTAGGATCAAATCTCCATTTCTGGACCAGCCAGCCACTCAGCCCAAATTCCCAGGGGAAAGCTCTCACCCTAGGCTGGATTTTCCATTCTCGCAGGCCAATCCTGCAATGAGCCCTACGCAAACCTTGATAAGAAGAGCTCATTTCAAGCACCAGGATAACAGAGGGGACTTTCCCGAGAGGGGCTCTCACAGAAACCCGCAGTTTAGAAGAACAGCCAGTTTCCATGAAACTAAAAAGGCCAGACCTTTCAGAGAGAGAAGCATGTCCACCCTCACCCCCCGACAGACTCCTCTTTACAGCTCCAGGACCAGGATGTGGGACCAGAGTTTGGAGGACAGGATGCGGCCAAAATCAAGAAACGCTAATCCAGCTTGTGACAAGCTGGATCAGCCCCACGGCGCCGTGCTGGGGTGTGAACCACAGGGCCACGGCGCAAAATGCCACCGCAGGGCATGTCCCCCGGTGAAGAAGCTGGACCTCGTCACTGACCGCCAGCCTGCAGGTCAGGAGAAGGCAGCTGATAAGCCTGAGCCCAGCCGAGGTAAGAGGGGTCTTTCACCGAACCCCAGAGGTGCCTGGAAGAAGGAAATGGGCTCAGCTGGCAAAGATAATTCCCAGAGAGGCCAAAGCATGAGCCCTGCCCAGTACCGAAAGGACAAGTGCCAGAGCTTCCCCTTGGACCCTGAGTTTGCCTTTTATGATAATACTACTTTTGGCTTAACGGAGGCGGAGCAGCAGATGATTGACCTCCCTGGGTATTTTGGCTCAAATGAAGAGGATGAAACAAGCACTTTAAGCATGGAGAAGCTGGTGATCTGAGCGGCTTGTTGCAGCCCTGCAGGAGAGGTGTGTGGAGGAGAGGATCTGCAGGATCTGGTGACTTCTGGTGGAAGGAGCAGCAGGAACCGCGTTCCCTCTGCGCAGAGCAGGAGGGAATAATGCCCCAAGTCTGGCTTGTGGGAACACATTCCTTCCTAATTACTGGAAAGTGCTTCCGTATAATTTTTTGTATGTCCGTGTGTACAATACACACAAAATACCCTGGGAAAGCACGTGTTAGTGAAGGTATGACGCAGGAATAGCCAGTAGACTGTATTGCAGCAAGCAGTCACGTTTCCTGCATCATACATGGTGAATGCCACTGATCAAGCTTTTCCCACCTTGTGGGCTGTGTACTAGTAGATTATGTCCTAATGCATCCATTGTCCAGTATCCTCAACCATGTCCTAATTAGTGAATCCTTTCCCATTTAGAAAACACAAACCTCAAGTTGTGAGCAGTTTTCATCGTTTTTCTGGTAGTCACTATTGAACTGTGTTGATTTGTCATAGTTGCTTAAGTAAGTCGTATGGTGGTGTTACTTTTAGTTGGTTGCTTGGAAGTGTAAACAATTGATGCTGAATACTTGGAGTGAATTTAAAATTTGGGGGCATTTTTCAGCATTCAAGACTTTGATAATTTCTTTCTGCCAATATTTACACCAAGAAAACAGTAATGTACAAATATTTGCAGGACATTAGTAGTAAAGGACATGCTACTGGGAGGGCAAAGAAAAAGGATGATCATATTTTAGTCCTCACAGGAATGTCACTGCAGCATTTAAGCACCTGTAAAAGGCAGTGAGAGAAATGTCGAATCACCTGTCCTTTCCATAATCATCTTTGCCTTTATTAAACTTTTAAAATGTAAATAAATTGACAATAATACTACTGTGGCAAGCTCCAAATAAATTATGAACAAAACCAGTGAACAACAAATTTATTTGATGAATACCTTTTCTGCAAACAAAGAGAAAAAATAAAATGGCTTGACAACATCTGGTGATACCCAGAGAATCTTATAGTGAAGTACAAAAGTGATGTTGTTTTTTTTCTGTCGTGCTAAAAAAATAGAGATCACAAATTGGCAATTACGCACTGCTGCAAGTATTCAGAGCTGGGTTGAAACCCCAGTTAACAACAGAGACGAAGCTTGGGCCAGCAAGAATGACTCAGAGGCTTTGCTTGCCATTTGTTAAGATAACTGTCTCTTCAGGGCGTTTGCAAAGACCAGGGGAATGCTGCTGGGCAACAAGAAGAAAAGAGGAGATGCTACCCATGAAGGATGGAGGAGAGAAGGTAGGTTCAGGCAGAGGACTGTCAGCCTTAAAACAGGTGTGAAAGAAAAATTAGCATGTGCTCAGTTCTCTGGCAGTTTGCTGCTGTCTTTCTCAAAACTGGCTCACAGAGTGGAAAGATAGATTTCCCAATCCCACACTTTTTTTTTTTTTTTTTTCTCCAAGCCAACAACAATTTTAAAGAGAGAGCAGCATTGCTGTGCATTAGTCAGTTAGCAATGGCACCCCACCGAAGTGTCCAGAGCCTGCACAGGTAACGTGACAGGCGCAGGGCTGGAGAGCTGGCTGGGACAGCCCAGGGGGAACAAGACTGTCAGCATTTGACTGCCAGAATCAAGCTCCCCTGTTCGAGTGGCCTTTTGGATGGGTAGTTTTGCAGCTCCTGCTGGAGCACCGCATCCAACTCGCAGGGTGCTGCGAGCTCCCTCCTTCCCCGGAGCTGTGCCAGCCCCCGCTTTGTCAACCTTCAGCCCTTCCGCCCAGCGTGGTGTTCATACTAGCTACATGTTCCTGTAAACTGTCAGCTTGAAATGCTGTTTAAGGCATTTGAGAACATGTCCACACTTGAGCACTGATCCAAGGCTAATCAAATGTAACGAGTCTTTAAATTGACTTAAATGAACTGGAAATAATCTCTCTGAAGCAATTGCTGCTCAAGTTGCTTAGCACCCCTGTGCCAGGGTAAACTCCACCGTGTGAAGCATGTTCTCCCCAAAGCAGGGATCTGTCAGCACTAGGCCTGCAGTGATACATAATCTGTTTACAACAGGAGGAGGAAGGGTAGGTGCCACACTCTTCTCTTTAGTGACCAATGACAGAACCCAAGGCAATGGCAGGAAGATGTGCCAGAGGAGGTTCAGGTTGGACATTAGGAAAAGGTTCTTCCCCCAGAGGGTGGTGGACACTGGAACAGGCTCCCCAGGGAGGTGTCACGGCCCCAACCTGACAGTGTTCAAGAAGAGACTGGACAACACCCTCAGACACATGGTGTGACCTGTGGGGTTGTCCTGTGCAGGGACAGGAGCTGGACTCGATGATCCTTGTGGGTCCCTTCCAACTCAGGACATTCTATGATTCTATGATACAGCTTTGGTGAGCCTCTGGGCATGGGAGACTCTCAAGAAACGGGAGATCAACAGCAACATTCAGCATTTCTCTAACCTTCGGTGGGAGTGATTTGATCTTGGCGGTAGCACTCAGATCAAATAAGTACTGTGCTAGTGGCATTTTACCCAGTTTATTAAAATAAAGAGGGTTCTGAAACACCTCCTAGGGTTTGCTGTGGGAGTTGCAGGGTCCTGCACAAAGCCCCGGGTTCCCTGCATCTCCAAGGGGGTTCTCTGAGCCACAGGAGGGCAGAGGAGGAGCAGCCTTGCTCCGAGGCAGTTGCTGCTTCCTGCAACCTTGCCTCGATATTGCGCTGCGTTCAGAACAGCTCCTGTAATGCATTAGATGGACTTAGGTACATCCTACATGTAAGACAGGAAGGCAGACCCCTTCTCTCCCAGCTTGTCAGACCTTGGCCCCTTTTTCTTTCTGAGAGACAGAAAAAACACTGTTAACATATTGATGCTGGCTGAAGGCAGTCCAGCTATGATGCCTGCCTCTCCATACTGACACAGGCTTTGTGCTCTGGTCTTCACATCTTTCACTGCTCACCCACTGGAGAGCTGAACTGGGTGGCAATTGTCTGAGTCAGCCCTGTTGACTTTATCTCCAGCTTGATACTCCATTATCAGATGGGTTGTTGGCTGCTCAATGAACTATCAAAACACTAGTGTTGTTCCTTTGGTGCTGTAGTTGATTTCCAGCATGCAGAGTTGAGTATCACCAGCCTCTAATCTCTACCCTGCTTCCTTAGCCCTCTACTGAATAATGGGATTGAGCATCATCTGCCAGAAGGCATTAATTTATTTTACTCACATTCTTCTTTGTCTTCTGCCTAGACAAAAATTGTCCTCACTGCCCTCAGCACTGCATCAGTGGCCACATGGTTATAACACGTGCAAAGTGGTTCCTTACATTCACAACATGCAGTTACAACCTCGCACAAAGATTTTACTATTGTAAAATACAGAAGTAGTGATGAGAAACGGAATAGTAAATGCTGGCTGTTCGCAGCCCTTTCCTCACAAGGGCAACCTCATTTCAGAGCTGTAGGTGCAAGTTTTGTTCCATGTGGGTATCTGCCAGCTCTTGGGAAGAGGGCAGTGGTGCAGTCTTGCCAGAGCACGGGCTTTAGGGGCTTTAGGAGCTTTAGGAGCACGGTCCCTGGAGTGCTGCCCCATTGCGCTCCAGTGTTCACTTTTGCAATCATTGGGATGTCTAGGAAGAAGTGAGAACAGGGTTTCCCTCTTGACAAGGCAAAGGAGCCAAACCAAATTCTATGCTGAACTTTCACATGTCTCTGCATTGTCTCCAGGATGGCGTAAGACATGGAAATTAAATGTATCTTGCAGACCCTTTCAACTACCCAGGACAGCAGTTGCAAAAGCACCAGAGACAACACCAAAATAATGAAATTCTCACATTATGAGCTTTCTCAAGATTTTCATCCAAATTGCTGTTCAAGTCCCTAGTGTTGAAAAACAGATACAAAGTGTTAAGTCCTACTCAGATGGTTTTATTTCACGCTATGCATATATAATACAAATTACAATACGTATGGATCTAAAAGCAAATAAATGGTAAAGAACTACCGGTTAAAAATTGTTATAATTCATTCTACAACACGGTAGTTAAATGATTTGCATCAAGCTGATACTACTGATCATTTTTAACTGTTGTTATTAACAATTTGTGGAAAATATATTTTCAGTATTCCATTTCTTTCATTTATCTGTGTTGCTCTTACTGTTTCACTCCGATGAGAAAATGAAAGCAGTGTGCCTTATGCTTCAATCACTTTCCTCTTTCTGATTCCCCTTCAATAACTCAGAGTTATCTGTTAAATTACATGAGAACACACAAATGAATCATGACTGCATTTTATGGACTCGTAAGAATATCTGTGCTCATCTTAAATTTAGTAAAACCTGCCTAATTTTAATTTGGGGCTTAAATCTGGTCAGCAGCATTGTCTTTGTCTGCATTAACATGTCACAATGTGCTATAGAAGTGGATCTGCAGAGGGAAGCTGTTGGTGATGAAACCCAGTGTCCACACTGTCCATGCTGTGAAGGTTTACTCCAAAGTGACCTTAGTCTGGATGCGCATTAGCAATTGGAGCACATCCATCCACTGGTTTGGTTTCACGCCCTCCAGGAGCCTTCTACAACTGAAGTGTGGCAATTGGGGACCGTAGGGAGAGTTGCTTAAAAACATCCAGAGCAAAGCACTAAGGAAGGCACATCAGATGCCCTCATCACCTTGTTTCTGTTCTTGTGTTCTCATAACTAAGGCACCAACCATTAAAATCAAGATAAGAAAGATTTAGCCCGTGAAGAGTACGGATAGCTAAAAGAACATGCTTGATCATTCATGGTCCAGAGAGCTTTTCATAAACGCTCTCCAATAAAGTCCTAAAAATTGCTAAAAAAGAAAACTCTTTTATTCCACGACTGAGATCCATTTCTTTTCCACTAAATTGTTGGCTGGCTGTGCTTGAACAGCTCATGAGGTTAGCGTCAGCTCATAGAAACAGGTGCAACTCCAGTTATCGCAGTGCAGCTTTGGTGATTGGCAGCAGCAGAGGGCTGGCTATTAACATACACATTTCTTTTCGGGCTGTACTTTTTGTCTTTCCAAAGCAGCAGATTTCAGCTGCCCTGACTGTTCTCACCATCTCCACTCTCACTGTCAACAAAGAACGGAGCCCTGATTTTCATGGCCGAGTATTTTAGTGAGTACCACATCCCATGCCACGTAGACCAAACCATGCCATTGTCATGGGTTCCATTGTACCTTCCTGTTCTGTAGTATCGTCCATTGAGGTTTACAGCATGGCACCTTGTAACGAAGTAGGAGAGGGAGAAACAGAGATCAGATTTAGTGTGGGAAGACATTGTATCAGTACAGCAAGGTGCAAGTTTTACACAATATACACTTAGAAATACTGGGGTGGGATCCCTTGACAGGTTCAAACACCTAGATATGTCTGTCTGTACTGAACTGGTTATCTGAAGTCCTACTATAGCCTATGGAGATGAGGTTAATGCATTTAGTGGCACCCAGAGAAGTATGTGGGTCATCTCAAAGTAGACACCAACACTGGTCAGGCAATTCAACCTGTTGACTCCTTCAAGTGTATTAACTAGGGACATGATTTAGTTGCCTAAACAGAGGGACATCATGCCATTCAGTAGGCACTAGCTCAAGTGTAGGCAGCTAAGTATTGACACCTAAAAACGCAGAAATCTTTTAATCAAGGTAAATCACACTATCAATGTACATTTTTGGAGTTGCACTGATTTCAATTTGTACGTGATGAGAGCCTGGTCAAACAAGAGGCTCATTCTGCACTAAAGCAGGGAAAAACTGAGAGTGGTGCGTCCATGCTCCCAGGGCTGGTGAACCTGAGTCCCCATCTGTTGATGTGTGGGCTATGCCCAACTAGCAGACATACCATCAGGACTGTTTATGGGTAGCTCACCCCCTAGACATGCTCCGCAATAGAGAAATGTCCTTTGAACACACTTCACCTTGCAGGGGCTGCAATTTTCTTTCCTGGGATATAAGCCAAAGCACTTTAAGGAATTTTAATTGGACTCCTTTCCTTCTGGGTCATTCCCAACTACGCATTTATTCTGACCTATTTTCTTAAAATGAATGCAATTTACAGATCTTGCTTCATAATGAAAGAAGCAGATTGCTTTCCTTTGAGGATCTGTAGGTGCGAACATCTTAGGTTTGGCTGTGCGAGGTGGTTTGTGCACACAGCAACCTCCAGCTGCTGTAAAGCAGGCAAGGCCCCTCGGCTGTACAGCCACCCACACCTTATGCCTCCAAGAGGAATCAACTGTTTTCCATACCTGTTAAACCACCAGCCGCCCCCGTTCTCTAACGCACAGTTGCCTGCCAGGAATCGGTCGTGATCCTTGTCAGATGTGGTGAACTGCATCCCTCTGTGAGAAGCTGACCACTGGTCTTCAAAACTGCTCCCACCAGACAAAGCGTCACCAGCGTTACCAGAATAGGTGCCAAACCATACCCTGTAATTGTCCTGCAAGAATGTGTGAAACATGTCTTTGGAATCAGCTCTTTCTGTCCTTCCTGCCATTTTTGAGACCAAATTTGCCCTGGCCATTGTATCCACTGTGAAAGGCATGACTGTTGAACTCAAGCATGACTTTTGGCCCCATGCTTTAGCAATCCTAATGTAGATCAATACAGGATTTAAACTTCCAGAAAGGATTGCTAATTACTGCTGCTGCTACAAAGGGCTTCAGGCTTTATTGTATTTTAATAACCATTTGATACACTATACAACAAGCTAGAAGGCTCTTCCTACCTCATCAAGGACAACTTGGTACGAAACTGTGCCAAGTAGTTGCCTTCATAAACCAACCAGTTGTTCAGCTAGAGTAACTCCTTAGGAATTTTGCTCCTCCAAGAACTAGAAGCCATCTGATTTCTAGATAAATGGTCCCATCCTGGTCAGAATACTTATAAGAATAGTTCCATTGTGCACAGCTAACAGATCTAAGAGACATTTGATATGAGATAGATAATTACTTTCGTGGTGTGGGCTTTTTCCTGCCCCACTTTTGTTTATGAAAAATAGCAGTAAGGTATTAAAATGAAGCTGTTCAAACTTTTCACAAGAAAACTCTAATTTCAATCTGAACATAATGCATACATTTCTGGAGCAGTGACGGAGTTGGAACTAGGACTGGTCCATGCAATGGAACTCATGTCCTTGGGTACTCAGGCTACTTACGCATGGTACTCAGAAATGTAAGCCTGCAAAGGACAGCACCTGCGTTGAGCAGGATGCTGACTAAAGCTAGAATGCAAACATGAAAATACAGGGATTTTCTGTCCTTGGGCTTTCAATGCTAAGTGTAGTGCTGTAGGCACCTCTCTTCAGGATGGGAACTTACAACTGCTCTTTCAAAACTTTGATTAGAATTCAATGCTTGAAACAGTAGAGGGGGTTTGTTCTCGCGGTTGCCTTTTATGTGCAGCCTGGAACACTCTCAGAGGAAGTAGGAGAACAGGGTTCCGTTTCCTTGCAGAGGTTCAAACCTTAGCTCCTCCCTCATGGAAAGACTCTTCTAACCATGAGGCTGGAGGCAAACACACATGGGAACCCCTGTGCCCTGCAGCAGAGTTAGCAAGAGAGCACGCGTGATCCTGGCACCCGGTGGCTTGGGCACCCAGTGGTCGTGAAGAAGAGGTCCCAGGCTCACGTCTCTGCTCCCAGGGCTGTTTGTCAGTCAGCCAAACCAGGAATCCCAGGGCACCAGAGCAGGTAAGTTTTGCAGGGCTGTAATTACAACCCTGACGCTATAGTCTGACGCTGCACATGCAGGTGGCCCAGCCTCACGGATAATACAAGCAAATCACCACTCGCTCCATTTCTTACCTGCTCATTCGCAAGCTGGAAATTTTCATAGACCGCATGACGTCTTTCCCCATGCCAGTCCATCAGGTCAATCTTTAATGAGCTCTCTCCTAAACACAAAACGGTGTCCTGTTAAATGAACTATCTCATGCAAATTGGAAAGAAATCTGTGGAGGGAAAATACTTGCACCTCTAGTGAGCAGGTCATAGATGTGGTCATTGCCCAGCCAGTATTCATCATTCTTGCCCTGGAATTTTCCAAATCCCAGTTTGTAATCATCCCATTTTCTGCAGTGAAATACAAATATCAATTTCAGCATGTGAGGGAATTAGAGAGTTTGTGAGACTTAGCTATGGTAACGAGTAGAACTTCAGCTGTATCTCTACACATTGTTTTCTAAAAGTATCTGCTTCATTGCAAGCTGAGCTGAGATTTGTCACTCTGCCTTAGAAGCAAATACAACTCACAGATTACTACTTCTGCTAAGCCTCTGCACACACATACACTGGATCAAACCTTCAGACTGCCAGATGCAGTGTTTGCAGAATGAGGTTGTCAGTTAGATGGAAAGGGAAAACAGCAGCTGTCATATTGGTCTGCAGCAAAGTATCTGATATTGTTCGTCAGCAAGTCATAATTCAAACGCACTCCTGGCTGGAAAAGAATGTTGGAGTCTAAAATATGCTGCAGTCATGGATGGGGTATATTGAAGAATCAGAAACTGAATAGAAGCTGCAAACACAAGCTTCCAGATGAAGTTTAAAGGAAAGTTTCTGGGTTTGCTTTGTGCTCCCATTCCATGTTCCATCTAAACCTATTTTTGATTCACTGACCACTCTCATATCTGCTTTTTCGCAGGATCACTGTTTGGATGTGGCAACTTGTCCTTCAAAGATATATACTTAATTTTCATCAGCATTCTCTGGCTTCATCTTTCTAAGAGAAATCTCTCTGCCATTACTTTATTCTCATCATTTCACTCTCTTAGAATCTCCTCTGTTATTTCTATATTATCTTTGACATTCACATATACTTCTTGTGTGTCATCATTTCCAGCTTTACTAACACCTTGTTTATTCCCTCTCTCACGTTGTTATTAGGATATTAATCCTGCCTGATCCACGGGCGTACTAGTCAATGCTCTTCTTCAGGATGTTTTTCATCCACCATGGCTAGACGGTTCCCACTCTGTGTGAGCCAGCTTAAAGCCAGCTGAGGCAGCTTTGCAATGGACTGCACTAGAGACACTAGACATGCCCTGAAATTGTGTGGGCTGTGACAGTGAATTAATCTGCTTGGGGATGTTTCTTCTTTACTGTGCTACCAAAGCATCTCTCCTCCTGTAGATTTCCAGGTGAGAGTCACCTCTCTGGGATTTTGCATAGAGAAAGGACAATCTGGACCAGGGGTTTGGCATCGTTTTGAATGATCTGAATAAATATTACACCATGCTGAACATAATTCCTAATATGAGAGCAGATAATATGTTCAACGGGTCCCAGTCTATGTGCTGGCAGCAGATTCCTGCCAGTTTGGACCCTTGGACAGTCCCCAATAATTATAAAACGAATATGCACATACACACACACTCAAATGCAGACGAGCTGTGTAAAGGGCATTACAGGTCCGTTTTGAAAATGGCCTCCTGCTACCAATACGTACCCCCACATTGTCCTAACACACAGTTATCACCGTTAAAGCACCGTCTTGCATATCCCGCTTCTCAGATGTTGGGTTTTGCCAGGCAGCAGGACAGGGGGTGGGAGCTGGAGGCCCCACTGCAAGCCCTGTTGATGCAACCACAGCGGGCCCACCTGTTGAAGTTCTCCTTGCCGTTACTCCGCCGCTGAATGACAGTCCAGCCCCCGCCGTCAGACATGTCACAGTACGCCAGGAAAGGCTCTCGGTCCGCTCTGGGCCTGATCCGGTAGTAGCCGTTTTTGGTCTTCCTCCTGTTGTACACTGCGGAGCAATCTAGGCAGAACAGCGTCAGCTTGTCAAACAGGGTGGGGGGAAAGCAAAGAGGTACGTGCAGCCAGGAGGAGATATCACTGAGACATGGGACAAGGACACATGGAGAGCTTGTGTAATCACTCTGCAAGCCCTGCAAAGCCAAAGCAAACGCTTCAGTAAGGTGGTAGCGATGCTGGTTTGCAAACTGCTGGGCCTGATGAAGAGCAGCTTGAGAGCATTTACAGCCATGCCCGCTGAGGGGGTCATTCCCAAATCTTTGGTGAGATACGGGACGGCTGCAGCTCAGGCTGGGACTATAGCACAGGAGCAACACAGGACCAGGTCTGGCTCCATCAGCAAGTTCATTTGCAGGGAAGCTAATTACCATGTGGAAGGTAATCTCAGCTGTACTTCAGAATGGATCAACACCCAAAAATTTTAAAATAAGAGTCTAAGCTCCTGTGACCAGCTCTACCAGGCCTGCATCAGGAGAGCACCTCTCGGGACCTCAGTGCTTCCCAGTTTCAGTGTAATGCCTATGAAGGAGAAAATCTTGGCCACAGGCCACAATTCCATTTATCACCATGTTCTCAAAGTGACACCAAGGAACAGAGTATGCACGCCTGCTACTGTGCTGCAGAAGTGATGGAGGACCTGAGGAACTCAGGTGGGCTCCTCCAAACAGATTTCAGTACCTGCAGCTGAGTCAAGCACTCCAGGCTCCCATAAGTCACTCGGGGAACATAAGCTCTTCAAGAGCAAGATTCATCTCTGCCTAAAGCAGATGTCTAAGGTAGGTCTTACGGAAAATAGCTCAGAGGTGCCTGTTCCTCTCTGCACCAGAGCCCCAGGTGAGAAGCCCACCTGCAGGTATCCGCCTTGTACCTGGGTGGTAGGTGCCTAAAGCTGGGCTGGCTGACTCCAGCCCCAGGAAATGTCTGCTGGTACCAGGGCCACCTGTCTGCCCTTCTTCTTCCCATATATCTGGCTGCATTTTCAAACACAGTCCGCTTTAAAAATTCTAAAACTTTTAGCAGAAACAAAATATTGGACACTGTGGGGAGAAATAAACATTGTGGCAAGCTGAAATTTCCATGTATGCTACTGCAAACGGTACCTTGGTCATAGACTATCAAATTTCCACTTGTTGTGGGTAAAAGCACCTCATGCTGCACACTCCTGTTGCCCGAGAACAGCCCACTTCTTGTTCTGTGGTAAGTGTTCTCCAGGATGTCCTTCAGTTGCAGTTCATATATGTAAAGAAGGTCTTGAAGCTGTCTTAACCTTTGTCTTAATTTATTATTGTCCAGGAGGCAGGTATCTTTTTCCTATGGAGAAATTAAAACAAAAAACCCCATGCCTCAGTCAGTGGTAAGAACGGAGAGGCAGAGAGAAGGAATATCTGTCTCCTCTTGACACTAACATACCACACTGCCTTTGAGGATCAAGACAGTTCAGTGGTGGTCTCTCTCAAAGATACATGAATCATGCACAGAGTAGGCTGTTGAGTTGAGCCCAGTAGAAAAGGATTTTCTATAAAGATCTTGCTACTGCTCAGAGCATCCCAGAATATGATCAGGTACACAGAAAATGGGCAAAAATCATTCTTTTTGACTCCCATGTAATGAACTCAAAGGGAGTGTTTGCAGACTATGAAACTGCTCATAGTAGTAAGAGGGGGAAAAAACGGCTCTTGCACTGCAGCCAGGCCAAGCCAGTGAGGTTCCAGAAACATCTGCTTGTAAAACTGGAAGATAAAAGAGCTGATATTTGGTGCAAATCAGTGGAAAGCAGTGAGCCTACAGGATCAGCAGAGTAACTTCAGAGCTGCATTGTCATAACCAAGACCAGAATCTGGCCCATGCTGCCTGACATAAACATTTTCAGCAACAATCTCATCTGTGGCTGGTGTTACTCCATTAAAAACATAACAAAACAGAACAAAATCTCTTCTAAGACAACCAAGCAAACCTGTGCAATAAGAATCAGTTGCTGTTTTTGCTCTGAGCAAGCTGGCTTCAGTGATACCAGGTCAGGACCAGTCCTAGGCATAAGCAAAACAAGCAGCTGCCCAGGACAGCAGACTGACCAGCATGCCGAAAAGTGGCCTCCCAGCTGCCTCTTCCTTCTCCTAGGCCTGTTGGTTTTCCCCAACAGGGGATTTCCAGGCTCAGGGCACGCAGGGAACTGCTGCAGATAGCCCCGAGCTTGCTAGACTCTCCTTCCTCGGTACCTCCTTGGGGTGTCCCAAGAGTAATTTGCTCATCAGAAGAGTACGGATTGCCCATTCCCTTCCTCTTTTAAAGTTGCAATGAATGAATGAAGGCAGTTTTCCCTGAGGGAATGGAGCAGAGTATATCTTCAGTGGCCATAAAATAACTTTATTTTTTTCTTTAAGGGGCAATGTCAATCCAGCCATTCAGAGAGCTGCCCATCCTCTAATGCCATGAAACCCCAGCAAGACTGACCATACTTTAGCTGTAGGCAGACATCTTTTTGCTCTGCTCTTGCAGGCCCATGTCTCTTTTGTGGGGAGCACCTATCTCTATGTGACTGGGAAGGATAAACCATTCAGAGGTTGTACAGACAGCAGCTAAGAGATACGCACCGAAAACCTGGGTGCAGGTGAGCCAAAGCTGACCAGGAGAAGGAGTAGCAGCAACCAAGGCATCATCACGCTCATTTCTTATCACCTGAAAAGAAGCATTAACAGACTGTACTGGAAGTTCTTGTAATTCCCCTCACAGCTTAATCCCCCCTCAGTCATATTTAATTCCCCAGAAAACACTGCAGGATTCATTAAGGAGGCTGCTCGAAACTACAGGCAGGACAAAATTGGTGATGTTGATCCCCAAGACGTGTGTTAGGGAGAAGCTGAAGCACAAGTGCAGCATGTTGACAGGGGAACCGAGGCTTGGGTTCAAGCTCCTGCTTCCCTGGAGAAACAAATACCTATTGTGACTCTCCAGCAGCCTCTGCCCCTTCTCCCGAGTGCCCACGCACATGGGAAATTACTCAGCAATGACGCCTCTTTGGAGCACTCCTTGCCAAACTGGTGGGCCAAAATCACACAGTCCTTATTCAGTCCAAACTCTACAAAGTTGAGACGAATTTTTCTTCCCGGTTGAGTGAGTGTAGGCATTGCCCCTCCTCGGTCCATGGAGCAGTCTGGCAGGATGGGATTTCCTCAGAAGCCAAGGGAAGGTCACACGTGGGATGAAGCAGGCACAGGGTAGTTTTTGTTTGGATTTCAGCGGAAGAGATCTCTGCTGCGGACCTGCCCCAACGCACAGATGGGGCTTTGGTCAGACAGTTTCAGCTAGAAAAAACACTGAGCAACTGCCACTGGGAACACGCAGCTGAACGCGAGCAAACAGTACAAATTGTTCACACTGTGCTTGCGTGGTGCTTAAAGAAAAAAAATCAGAAAGAATTAAAAAAATCTGAAAAATAGGCTAAATCTGACTCCCCCGCTTCACATCTGGAAGTGCTGCAGAAACTTGGCTACCCAGCTCTATGCTCTCAGCGACGCGCTTTGTGTCAGCTACGGCTCTGCTAGCATCCCCGCAGCGGCTGGTGCTTCCAGAGCCCGCAAAGCCGCTGCCACAGGGGAGCCAGCCGCCTGCCAGCCGGGCAGGCAGGGCCCAAAGCAAGCCCAGGGAAAGGGCACCCGTGGAAGCCACCCACAAAAGGTGTCGCACAGGTGGGTGCCCCAGCACGCGACATTTTTTCAGCTCACAGAGAGAAGAGTTCAGTGTTACAGCAGGGGACCTGCCAGCCCGTGACCCATACCTGAACACCACCACGCAGCAGCGGCTGCAGCACCAGCGCGGAGCTCAGAATCAGGCCCCATGGGATATGGGTGGAGGCAAAAAGCTGGCAGGAAGGATGGGTTTGAGTAACAGCTCCTGAAAACCAGGCAGTACAGACCAGAGGGAAGGAAAGCAATTTCATCTACACCTTTATCAATATGTATGAAGCTCACATACCTGTAACTTGCCTTTCCTTCGGACTTCCTCCTGATAAGATCCCTTAATAGTCAACTGCAAAAGAAAGTGATCATAAAACTGGCTGCATTTCTAGAGGTTGATGAGATTTTCCTCTCCAGATGGCCCACATCAAGGACGCAGACAAAGAACATTTCACAGCACTAGGCAGTTCCACGGAAAAGCCATTGAAAGATTTACCCAGACCCCAGGTTATTTGTTGTTACCCAACACTCATGCTGCTGCTTCCCAGTGAGGATAAATGACAGCTTGGTTTCTATCAGCAGTGCTGTCCAAAGGAGAGGGGCTCTGCTGCTTGCACACCATTACCCACCTTATTTGACTAAGAAGCTCAACCACGACTGACTCTTTCAGTGTTTATACAAATCACTCAGACTAATGCTCCCTTCGGGAGTTTTATCTCACGTTTAATACAGCCAGGCTCATTTCAATAAGTCCTGCAAGGTGGAAATAACACAGCTTTTCCGTTCAGCATTCCTTTTGCTGTTTTATCTGGTGTACATGTAAAAGCACAGCACAGCTGTAACACCAAAGGAGCTGCAAATCTGAAGCAAGAAGTGAACATCAGGGTATTAAGCAAGAATTGCTATTAGACTGAAATCTCAGGAGGTTTGCGGTTGTGTAACTTTCCTCTGAGCTGGATGATTAGATTTGCTAGTTAACAAAACAAGCAGATTTGTGGAAGAGAGAAAAAAACCCCAAACAAACAGATGGGTGCCTCCCTTTGCATTACGGCCAAGGAATTACAGGTTAATTTAAAGAAAACAGCAGTAATGTTCCTTTTTACAGAGCTGTGTTTGGAGGAGAGACCATGAGGCAAAAAGACTGGGCATATAAGCCCATCATAAAGTTCTGTCTTACTTTTCAGGAAAGCAGGACTGTCCAGCGATTACCAAGTACAGCGATGCTGTTTATTTCTTAAAAACTGCGTTCCCCTTCTCCCGCAAGAACCGCTGACCCACTTCACTGCCAAAGGATTATGTCAACAGTGCTCTTCTGCTCACTTGTTCTCTACCTCCAGTTTTAGGCTGGTTTTGGAAGCTGTGAAATTAAATGTGTGAAACGTCTCCTCATCCCTTTCTTTGCACCTTCAGCCAGCAGCTGAGGCTGTCAGCAGGGTGCTGGGGTACCACACAGGGGGACTGCATGCCACCCCCTGGGGCTTTCATCCACAGCAGCCCCGTCCTTAACTGGAGCCAGACAGCGCTTGGGACACTGCACACCAATTTATGCTCTCGCCTTAATGGCCAACAACCTCCTTGTGGGATGGATGATGGGCCCAGGTCTGCGGTGGCAGCGTTGGAGTCACGGTGTGGGCAGCATGGTCAGCGCCTGTGGCTGTCTGCAGGGTTGTATGGACGGGGGCATTGGGCCATATGGACAAAGAGCATCGGGCCATATGGACAAGGAGGGCCCACGGCCATTGGGCCCCATGTCTCTGACTTCTGCTGGGTAGCGGGGGAGGTGGAGCTGCAGTCCCGGTGGATCTCACATGTGTGTGTTATGTGACTCCAACTTTGCAGGAGCAGGACTCAAAGTCCAACCCTCCTTCAGGGCCCCCCAGTCGCCTCTCAGAGCCAAGACACCTGGAGCACTCTCATGCTCTCTCAAGGACTCCACCAGTGTCAGCCTCAGCAATGTCTGCATGTGGAAAGCCCAGTCAGCTGGAACGTGTTCCTTGCATACCTGCTTCATGATTAACTTATTTTCCCAAGCTAGATGAAGCTTTAGGAATATCTGAAGCACAAGAGAGGGATTGCCATGAGGTCGAGTTCACGTGAGGTGGGTCTAGTGGGAGGGTGTGTTCATGTACTGCTCCACTGGCCCAGAGCTAAAATAATCAAGTCATCATAAAGAACGTGGACACTGTGTAATCACTGCTGTTGTTTCCTCACAGATGTTGAAGTCCCTAGGCAACGGGACTGGAAAGGCTCTTTTTCTTTTTACTTTTTTTTTTTTTCCTTGGAATACACGTGCTTCACACATATTCTGCAGTGCAAATTCCTATTTAGTTACTTGGAAGGAGATCAAATTCCCTCTTCTTAAGATACTCAGTGATCTTGTCAGCAAATAATAACAGTTTCACTGAGTAAAAACCTCCCCACCCTGCTCTCCTCCACTCTCCTTCCAGCAAAAGTACGTAGGTGCTGAATAACAGTCATAAACCACTATTATTCACACATTAAATGGAAAGCCAACACAGCAAGAATGCAAACTGGTGGCTAAATGTGAATGAAGAGAGTGTCTCTGGGGCAGTTCTTGATATTCCTGCAGTCATGGGACACTGGGGTCCCCCAGAAAGAACGGCTGGCGATGAAGACATGAAAGTGACACCAGATAGACCTTCACTTCCCAGAGCCCAATAGAACATCACTGCAGCTGGAAGAGTGGTGGCCTCTCGAAACTCTCCTGTGACCAGTTCCTCCTTGTTTGTTTTTAAAGGGGGCAGGGAAGAAATTGGGCAGACTGCTCCACACTCCAAAGAGGTTACAGAGACCTGAGGTTTTCACAGCAAGAGTCTGACTGCCTAGCTGTGCCCTAGGAAAATTCGGAGTAGTCGAGAGCCAGCTCCAAGCAAAATGGTTCATTTGCACTGAATCCAGGTGGTTTATGCATTTACCATCATTCTTATCCTTATTCATCATGTCCCACTTTCCCTGAGCATCTTGCTCACTGGGAAAGACCACGGACCGGGCTCCTTTGCAGACACTGCAGGTGTGGAGATACCAGGGACCTGCAGGCTTTCCATGTGTGAGCTACTATACATCTTCTGTAGGAATCTTGGTTGTCATGTTTTTTAAAACAGAAGTAATTTATGAGGTCTGAAACTTTTTTTTTTAATCTAACAATAAAGGATTTCATCAAAAGTAAGATAAATTTAAAAGATCAGGATGACGTCAGCCATCATAGTTTCAATCTACAAAATAACCGAAACCTGTATATGTGTATGAAAGGTCTGTGGTTTGTTCGCAAGGAGCAACCACAGAAATCTGTGTACAAATGAGTAATGGTGGCAGACCATGAAAAATACTAGATCTGAATGTTTTGATAACGTTCAAAGAGCAAAGACATAACTCAGTCAAACTAATGAGTCTGTGTGCAGCCTGTGAGTATCTAATGGGTTGACACAACAAAAGTAATTAGTTTATAAGTTCCTGAGGGCAAACACAGGTCCAAACAGATCTCACATCAGGAATAGCTGTACCAAAGGGAATTAGTCACAAGGCCAGAGGGAATATGTGGATTATCTGTGTGATCTTCTACCTACCTCAGGTCAGAGAACTCTCCTGACCTAATTCACTCCCATTTGAACTGTAGTATCTCTGAGAAAAAAACCATTTTCGTGTAAAATACTCCGTGTTGAAGAATCAGCCACAGACTTTAGCATGCTCTTCCACTGCTTAATTACCCATATCGTCTTTATTTTTTTTTTCCTCAGACTGAATCTGCCAAGTCTCATCCTGCAGCCTTTTTAATCTCATGATGCTTCACTCTGCAAAGGGGAAGAGCCCTCTGCTGCCAAATGTCTTTTTCCCTGCTCAAGGGTAGGTCCAACTACAACAACCCTGTGTGCCTGTCCCTGCCTGGGCACCCAAACCCCAGCAGCTGCTTTGGCTGTGGGTGCACAGGCTGGGGGAAAGCTGGCAGGGTCACGGAGTGAGGGGTTGCACGGAGCTTGTTCTGGGCATGAGCGCATCCCAAGGGAAGGGCGCTCGATGGGAGGGCGCTCACCTGGCATGGGGAAGGAGGAAGAGCAACTTCTGCTCCTGGAGTGACTTTGTTCAGGGTTGTTTCATGCAGAGCACGTACATAGAGGTGGAAAGAACTATGGGTGGTGTATGGCAGTGTGGGGTGGAGGTGGTTTCACTGGGCTTGTTGAGGGGGCTCCAGGGACTGCAGTACCTCTCTGCCTAGTTTTGGGATCCTGATCTGCCCTAGGCAGGGGAAAGCAGGAGAGGCAAGTGGCCAGGACAGTCTAGGGCACACACAGGAGAAGAACTACAGGTTCTGGGGCGGTCTGAGGTACCCAACTAATTTAATCACCTCTAGCGCTAGGCAATGCTAAACAAGTACATTTCTAGATCTAGATTTTGAAGCTTTAAGTCTGCTTATACCCATTTAGGGACACGTAGACCTTTTTCCAGATCCAGTCCTGACTGCCTATGATTAAGTCACTCATCTTTTCATTTAGAAGACAGGTCTCAGCTCCTCCACTTAGGTGTGATGAGGTGCACTTCTCAGCCTTTTACTCACATCATGGCTCTTCCCTCTTCCTTGTAGAGTTGTGGCTGCCAGGACCAGAGAGCTGAGAGCACATGGGAGCCAAGAGCTCAGGGAATATTTCCAACCCAACGCCTTTCCTGTTTGTGGATCCAAGGATCTTGTTATTCCTTTTGTCACAGAGCCACATGCCACAATCACCTGTGGTTGGCTCCTCCCCACTGCTACCCCAGCATTTTTCAGTTACCTGTTTTCATAATACGGTTGCTGATACTCCAAGTCTGACCTGCCATGATGTTACTCCCTCCAGCCAGGATGATTGTGATTCTCAACACATGAGAAGTTACTCTAGAAATGCTTCCAAGCTTTCTGACATGTACACATGTACCCCACGTAGGTGGCAGGTGCCTCGCAGTGACAGTCAGTGGGACTATAAGTACACCAAGGATTTTTCTTAAAGATGTTGCATGGTCCTCCAGGTACCAAGGGCTGAAAAGCACCGCCCTGAGCGGAGCACCTTTTGTTCTGAGATTGACAGGGGACGTGTGGAAAAGCACATTTCTCGCTCATCTGGGCTTACCAGATGTTACAGTTTACTCAGTGCTAGGCAGCAATTCTTCTTCTATCCAATCGCTTTTTCTACCTCTGTGTCAGCTCCAGGCTCAATCACTCGGGATTTTATCCAGGATATGGTTTAAAACAAAACAACACAACATTAAACAGCTAAGGAGAACACCCAAACCCTGCAGAACCTCTCTGGAAAGGAATTGCTTAAGGATGGTTCTCCTGTCGGTTATTTTAAGACTAGTGTGCTGGGTTTTCACCAATGTGAATCAGATGGATTTTATATCCTCCTACCTTTTAAATAAAATGTGATTTTCTAGCCAGACAGTTGCTTACAGAAGCAATGAAATACTTTTATCAGTAAAACTTGTAATCTTGTTTTAGAAATATAAATTAGTTTGAAAGAAATTATTTTCCCTAATCCTATGTTGATTTGCATTAATTATTATCACTAAACTCCTTTAATATTTTATTAGTTGAAGCCTCTATCTACTCTGCTCTCATTTTGTCTGGGAGCAAAGCCAAACTGACAGGTCTATTGTCATCAGGTCATCTAATCTACCTGATTTTAATATCGGCAGAGAATTGACTTTTTTCCTCACTTATCTCCATATTTCTGTTACCCCAAGACTTTATAAAAATAAAATTATTTTAATTGTCATTTATATCTGGTAGTCTTATATGTATCAGACATAAATGAGCCATACCTACTGATTTTAAAATCTACCAAGTTAAGAGATTCTGCTTACCACCCTCTCTGTTATTTTTGGAATGTAAAGTATGTCATCACCCCCCTGAGATATGCATACTTCATCCTGCTCTTTACCCAGTATGTAGCTGGATTATTTACTGAACATTTCAATCCTTTCTGCATTTTGTTGACAATTCTCCTGCTTTACACTGATGAATAACTGTCAAGGCATCAGAACTAGATTGTGAGTTTTTAAATGTCAGTATCGTGACTTAACCAGCAAAATACAATGACAATGATTTACAAGTCTCCTATTTTAAAACCAGAATATTTTCAAAGTTTCCTTTTAATTTTTAGCTTTATGAACCTTGGATCTTGTTGCTATGCTTTACTTCAGCAGCTCAGAGGTAGAAATTTAATTTTATTAATAAAAAGTCGTGTTTTTATTTTAGTCATCTTATTCCAGAAGTTAAAATTTTAAGAAAAATAGAACAACCACCAGGAAACTCATGATGACGCACAAGAGCTGGCACATCTTCTACAGTATCACCAGTGCTCTAAAATAAGATTAGCAACGTCAAAAGGAACAGTTATGGTGTTATCACTGGCAAGGCAGTGTCTACCTATATGATGAAAAATGCAAAGAACTGTTTTTCCTTTTTACTGTAAGTGCATCTAGCAAGCTGGTTCGCTTAGGGCCTTGGCATCCAGTCTGAACCCCAAGCTGGAAGCCTCCCTGCCTCCAGCCCCTCCTTTGACTGTTTGTTACAGGATATTCTGTGAAGAGTCCACTTCAATACCCACAGTATTTTTTGTCACAGAGACATGGTTTACTGCTAGTGTTAGATTATGGTTGGACTTGATCTTAAGGGTCTCTTCCAACCAAAGTTATTCAATGATTCTATTATTTTTGTTGGAAAAGACCTTTAAGATCATCAAGTCCAACCATTAACCTAGCACTGCCATATCCACCTCTAAACCATGTCCCTAAGAACCTCATCTACATGTCTTTTAAACACCACCAAGGATGGTGACTCCAGCACTTCCCTGGGCAGCCTGTTCCAGTGCCTGACAACCCTTTCCGAGAATATCTTTTTCCTAATATCCAATCTAAACCTTCCCCGGTGCAACTTGAGGCCATTTCCTCTCGTCCTATCACTTGTTACCTGGGAGAAGAGACCAACACCCTCCACGCTACAACCTCCTTTCAGGTAGTTGCAGACAGCGATCAGGTCTCCCCTCAGCCTCCTTTTGTCCAGGCTGAACAGCCTCAGTTCCCTCAGCCGCTCCTCATCAGACTTGTGCTCCAGACCTTGGTGCTTACAGGGCTCAGGGCAGGGGAAACTGGACTCCCATATTTCTACACTCTTCTCCGATACGGTACTCCCTGTGAAGGCAATCCACGGACATAAGATCCTGTTGAGAGTAACTCACAGGATACCCGCGCGGTCCACAGGATCAAATAACCTGCACATGTAACGCTCTTTTCAGGACTAAGAGCTAATTAATGATTCTTCTCATCATCCAGCTTAGTTTCCATCCACATTTGGCTGTTTATCAAATACATAATTATCTGAATATACCAAACGCATTTAGCTCATTACTTGGTACCACTGTCCGTGCTAGCTGCTTACCCACACATTTATACACATGGAAGGGAAACTTTCCATTTAGTTTGCTGCCCAGAAATGCTCCCTATTCTCAGCATTCATCTTAACGACTTTACTTCTTTGGGGCAAAGGGCGTTCGGAAAGGCTCCTGCCATCAGGTAACCGCACCTACCCCTGCCCAAGCTCCCGCAGCCCCGGGAGCGGCCCCCAACAGCTCGCTTGGAGCTCCCTCTGCTGCTCGCCGTGCTGCAGGAACCCTTCCCCGGGCAGCCCGGCCCCGGCGGGGTTCATCCCCCGGGAGGGGCGGTGGGGCGAGCGCCGGGGCGGGTGTGGAGCCTCTGCAGAGCGCAGGGCAGCACGGCGCGTTTGTGCCCTGCGGGCAACGATTCTGCAAAAGCCCACAAGTGCTCAATTGTTATGTGAAAAGCGTTAAGTGCTCAATGTTATGTGTCTCTTGCCCTGGATGGAGAAAGGAATTGTCACACGCCACGGGGGCCTGACTGGTTTGCAGTCCCCCCCCGCCAAATCCACCATCCCAGGGAAATGCAGTAAGAGGCACCGAAGCACAGCAGCAAAGTCCGCCAAACGCGGGTGGCCGAGGCTCGGGAGAAGGCGGCGGGCCCTGCCGGGGCGGGCTGGCTGGCGGCCTCCTCGCTCCTGCGGGCCCAGGAATGCGTGATCCGCGGGGGCCGGGCCGGCCCTGGCCCGGAGCTCCCCGAGAGGCCCCTGTGGCCGCCCCGCTGCGCACCTGCCGCAGCCCGCGGAGCGGCGGCGGGGCCGTCGCCATGGCAGCGGGCGGTGCCGCCCGGCCCGGCCCGGCCCAGGTGCAGCCGCGCGGCTCCGCCGGACCCTTTATCCGCGGCCCGGCGCGGGGGATGAGGCGTGCTCCCGCTCCGCGGTTCGGCCTCGCCTCGGCGGGTGAGTGGGGCTCCGCGGGCCGGGCAAGGGAAGGCGGGAGGGTCGGGAGAACAACCCTCAGGAAGTTTAACGCAACTTTCCGCTGAGCCCGCGGCGCGCCGGGGGCGGGTGTCCGGGCTCGACTTTGAGCCCGGCGGCAGCCCTGAGGTGAGGGCGGCAGAGGGAGAGGGGGCTCCCGGGGGCTGCGGCCACCGCGGGCTGTCTCCGCTGGGGCTGCCGCGCCGTAGGTTCCGTGTGGCGGCTGCCGGGCCGGGGCTCGGCCTGTGCGGGGCCCGTGGCGGGAAGGGGCGCCGGCCCCTCGCCGGGGCAGCGGGGAGGCTGCCGGCCGGGCCGTACCCGCCGATGTGGGGGCTGGTTCCCTGCCCGGGACCGTGAGGCTGAGCCTGAGGCAGGTGTACGGGAGCGGAGGCGCCGCGGGGCTGGTTGATGTGCGGCGCCGGGAGCGCCTGGACCCGCTCCCCCGGGTTTCCAGCCGGGGCCGTGCCCGTGCCCCTCCCGGGGGTGCCGGCTGGGGCTCTCGCGTGCTCCGTAGCTCGAAGCAGGGGAAAATGCTTCATCCTCTGGTAAAGATGCTGCTTTAAGGTTATCGTCGCTGTGGCATACTAACTGTGATCAAAAAACCTTCCTCGCGTTGCTGAGTGCCCTGACTCTCACTAGCTTTATAGATAAAGATTGTGTTTTGTCAGCTATGGGGGTAAATGCCTGAAGCAGAAGCCTGTCTGCTGGTAACATGAGTGCACAGCTGCTGTGGGATGCTGGTATTCACTGTTTCTTGTGCTCATATCTCTTAAACTAGATGTGCTTCTCTTGAGGCCAGCGGAGCAACAACAGGCAAGATGACAACTGTGAGGTACGAGCAAGGGGCAGAGCCGGCAGAAGCGGCCAGGTGAGTGAAGCGAACTGCACCAGGGTGAGGGTTTTGGTTTGAAGTATGCTGCATGTGGGCCCCTGGCTAGAGTTTCTTAGTGTTTTAAACATAACAAAGAGAATAATGACGGAGTGCTTGAAGTTTATATAGCATATAGTCTTTGCATTTCCCACCCCCTCCTTAAGTTGCTGCTGTCTGAGAGGAGTGATATCTTTGAGAGAAATGTGCCATTGTGATTGACTTCTTGCAAGTAGTTAAGAGCTAAGTAAGAAGTGCAGAACACCCAGGCCTGGTATAATAAGCTTGTGGTAATAAATCCTGCTCTCTTCTAGCATCCAGAAACACTGTCAGGGTCTCATGTAGAGAAAGACGCTCTTCTCTCCTTGAAAGCCTCAAGTCTGAAGTTCCCTTTAGCTGTAAGCAGTCAGAAAAGCTTATGCTCTGTATGGAGAGTATGTGTAGGGAGGAAATAGGTTATTCTAGTATATCCTTATTTTCTTCTCTTCCACCCCAGCAGTCAAAGACTAGATGTAGTAGCTTGTGGCAGAGAGCTTGTTTCAGCTTGGACAACAAGCAGCTGTAGAATGCTCAGCAAAACAAACTCCCTCGGAGGAAGGCATTATCTGGAACTGAATTTTTGTGTGAGAGCACAATGGAAACAGTGTACCCAGACTTGGCTTGTTTTCTTTTTGTGTTAAAGATTAGCTTCCTAATCCAAAACACCCATTCTTATTTTGACTTCTTTTAATCACAGCAGAGGTTAAGAAGGTGGCATTTGGTGCCCTTCATGTGCCTGCAAGTATAAACAAGTGACCTGCAACAAAATTGCTGTAGCAGTGACAACCTGCTTTAATGAGTGAAACATTTTAGCTGTACATTAAGTGGAAACTCCCAAGTGAATATCCTGTAAGAATAGCTGGAAAGCAAAGTTGAATGGCCATACATTGTTTCTAGAACTGAAGCAAAGCTCTGGCAAAATGGGGATACTGGAACTGGAAAATTAGCCTTAAATACCAAAGTTGTTGGGGGTAAAATTTCTCTATTTGGCTTGGTACTGAGTGCAGGTGGTGAACCATCTGTACTGATTGCTGAAACTGTAGGAAATGCATCAATAAACTTTGTGCTTAAAAGGGGGTTATCCCACACTGCAGTGCATGTGCACGAGTCTGTTGTGCAGGGTGAAGAATACTTGGATTCTCCGCGTTGTTACACTAATGCTTCAATCATGCTAGATTGCCTCAGAACAGCAGGGAAATGTCAATATTGAATATGTCTATGTAGTTGCTCCTGCCCAAGAAGCAATGATGCCAGAGGCAGAGCCACAGCAAACACTGGCTGTGCTATTATGCAGCACAGCCTTTCTGTGGAGAAAGCTGAATTAGAAACTCCTGGATTTGAATTTTGTACTTTATTTTCTCTGAAGTCATCATGTGACCCTCAAAGTTTCTGAGGTGGTTGAACAAAAACTTGATCTAAGGAAACCCTTTTAAGGAAGTTATGGCAAACAGCCACTAGCCCCAAAAATGCTGTTCTAGCACTAGCTCAGCTGCTGCTCTACTCTTCCAGTTTCCTGTCTGGTATCCTGCGCTGCACAAAAACATCTCTGTGCTATGGCTCTTCCTGGTGAAAACATTAGTTCTCTGAACAAGTAGTTTACTGCAACAGCATGCTTTGTCACTTGGACTCTCTGAAGCAATTTTGCATGTGCATGTTTCCAGTACTTCCAGAGTCTGGACTGGACTTTAAAGTCCTCAGTGAACTCTCAGATGCCCTACTTCAAAGCCCTTTGTCCTATTGCTGAACACATCTGTTCCTTTCTCCAAAAGAGAAACTTCTGGGAGATGGATTGCTAATGTGGAACCAGGTCAGTACAAGCCAAGGGGTTCTGTGGTACCAACATGTGGGAGATCTTTCTTCCCCTGGTACTGTGCCTGTGCTCTGGCCCAGGCTGCTGCTCGCTACTCAGCTGACAGTTAATATTATTTTCTCTGGAACAATGAAGGGTAGCAATGTGTAAAGTTGACATCTATATCAATGCGTGACTCCTGTTATTTCTTTGCCAGCTCTCCAACAGCAGAAGAGCACACAGTAAAGATTGATGATGGCCGTGATGAGGATAATGAACCAGACAGCTGTTCCAAGTAAGCTAATAATATACCAAATGCCTTGCTTACCCCCAAAAGTGGAAACTGTTGAGCCAAAATAAGACGGATGGCTTGTTGAAGCAGAGATAAGCCCAGTAAATCATTTGATATTGACATCTGATATGGTATATAATAAAGTTCAGGAAACTTCTTTATGCCTCTAGAGATGAAAGCCCAACACAAGAACTAGCTACAAGTCCATCATATTATGGAGAATGGGTACTCCAAACTGTGCTGATTGAATTTTCCCAAAGGAAAGAGTTTGGGAGAGCGCAGAAGAACAAATGCTCCTGATAAAATGAGGTGAATGAGTATTTGGGGCAAATGATAAGCATCATGCCCTCACCATGTCTGAACTTGCTAGTGATTAACTCTGTTCTTGAGGTAGCTATTTTCTAACTGTTTATCTCTTGTCACCACTTACTAACTCTCCTAGCATAGTTAGTGAAGTCAGTGACAAGCGAATAGGCATGTTTCTCTGTTACTGCAGCTCAAGACTAAGCCTGTTATCTTGGTTCTTCTATGTGACAACATGTCTTTCTAGAATTCAGAAGTTGGCATTTACAAACATAAAAGCTTTAATCTAAGTATGTGAGCAAATGAGCCACATTCTCTTCAACTGATTTAAGATGTTGGCAGGCCAAATCGGAGCGATGTGTATATATTTCAGTCTTAAGTGCATCTGGTAAAGGTACTTGTCCTTAGACTGAGGGAGTTGAAGTCTTCCTACTACATTTGCATTGTAGGATTGGTGGGGCAAACTCATAGACCAACTGGCTGTTAGTGTAATTATTGCAGTGCTTCCTTAGATATTAGACATTTATGAATCTAAGAACCTCTTATGCTAGGCTGCCTTCAAGACAAGACCTGTGATTACATCCTTGACTTCCATGGGAAAAGCGGGCACTACAATTTCAGTATCTTGTTCTTGCTTAAGGATGCAGATGTTTGCTGGTTGGACCTTGTTCCTTAGTTTAAACTGTGAACCTAGTAATGAGAAGTAATCAGTAAGCCTGGAAAGATGCTTCCTCATCACTTCAAATATATCTAGCCTTGCCTTAAACTGAGTTACTAAGGTGTTAAGGATATGCACCAAGTGAAATGTGATGCTTGGGTTACCTTCAAGAAAACAAGTAGCTCATGTAGGATCACTGGGGTGCAATATACATTATTGAGCTGCCAAAGACTTCCTGTAACAGTGGTATATCTAGTGGTGGTGGGAGGGGAAATGTAGTAACTGTATAAAACAGGAAAGAGGGTAGGTATGTGAACAATACAAAAGGAATCTACCAGTACTTTTTGTCAGTGTTAGAATCTTTTGGTAGGTTATACTGTTAGTGATATACTTTTAGAAGATGTTTTCTTTTAAGTGTCCATGAAAAGACTCAAGTGCTTGCTGTAGTTAAGTAATCCCAAGATTACTTAACACACTGGAAATCTATCTTTCAAACTGTCAGAACCTGAGTTTTGCAGATAATTCCTTCTAATTTAGTTTTTGGTGTAGCCTAAGGAGACTTTCAGCTAGTAAGATAGTTACACAAAGGCCTAGCTTAAAACCAGAAGGCTTAAAGCAAAGAGACAACAAATAATCTTATAGAATCATAGAATTGTGTCAGTTGGAAGAGACCCTCAGGATCATTAAGTCCAACCATAACCTAACCTAACTCTAGCACTAAACCATGTCCATAACTAAAAAGAGGAGCTGGAGCCCTGCTAGGGCTGGAGATAACTCCCACAGTTGGAAGAACTTGGCTTCAGTAACTCATTTTCTTAAAAGGCACTTGTCTTTAATCTGACAGCCAAACCAATATTTCCTTTTAAAGGTAGAAGAGAGATTTGTCTTCCTCTATTCCAAGAGCACAGAAGCATAAATGGAGCTATTAACAAGTGCAGCTTTTCCCAGGCTTGGAAAAAAAACCAACAAAACAACCCCCTGGTACAATAAGCTAATATCTTGTTCAAGATACCTTGAGAGACATTTATCCTTTAATCTTCCTCTTGACCAACAGCTATTATATAAGCCCACTTCTTAAAGCTTAAACTGGGCATTAAGCCAGATTTCTAGCGTCGCTACAATTGTGACACCGAATACGGTTGTGCGTGAGTATGTACTGCTGTACTTCTAGGGTCTGTAGCTGATGAATACTTTTTCTAACAAGTGGTCAAAGCATTGCTTTCAAGTACTGTCTTAAACTATATACTTCATGAATGCAACCGAATAATCTCCTCTTGAAGAAATCACTGCTATATGTTCTTTTGTTCACAGAATTCTAAAATGAAAAGAATGTAACAGTGCTCTTGTGGCTAATACCAGTAGCAAAATGTCACTTGTCCTGATGCCAATCTTCTTCTCTTGCAGTGCAATTAGGAGAAAAATTTCCCCATTTGTGATGTCATTTGGATTCAGGTAAAAGATCATGCTTGTAATGGTATGAGCAGGGTTGAAATAGTCCTTATTTCTGGTGTAAGAACTTGGAGAGTTCCTTGAACAACAGTGACTCCAGCCTGCTCTGTCTGGAAAGTACTAAACCTCCTAACACCCCCAGAAAGGGTGAATTGAGAAAAGTATTAATACTTTCATTGGGAAATAAGTCTTAAACAGATGACTACATTCTCCAAGGAGAGCTAAAAGTCAGAACTGTGAAAGCTGTTGACTTGGATAAAACCTCTTTAATGGCTTACTCCAGGCTGTGGCAGCCTTTGAACAACCAGCTGGTCCATTTCTTGCAGTCTAGGTACTGAAACAAGGTAAGCCATTAAAGACAGTTATTTTTAATGGATTACGCTATGTCACGAGTGGTAGGGAAGGTGAGGAGGCTGAAAGACAGCACTGACACTTGTGTGCCCTAAGGCATTCAGGTTTGGGCTGCTTCTAGGTAGCTGTGCAAATACAGATGAATAACTACAGTTGAGTCAGAGGTAAATGTACAGTTCCACATGGACAATGTACTCTGTGCAGATCACTTTAATGCAATTTGAATAATTGAATAGTTTGGGTTGGAAGGGACCTTAAAGATCATCTAGTTCCAACGCCCCTGCCATGTGCAGGGACACCTTCCACCACACTAGATTACTCAAAGCCCCATCCAACCTGGTCTCGAATGTTCCCAGGGATGGGGCATCCACAGCTTCTCTGGACAGTCTATTCCAGTGCCTCACCACCCTCATGGTGAAGAATTTCTTCCTTATATCTAACCTAAATATACCATTCTTCTGTTTAAAGCCATTACCTGTTGTCCTATCACTACATGCCCTTGTAAAAACAAAAAAACCCAAAAAACTCCCCCCACACAAAAATCCCTCTGCAGTGTTCTCATAGGCCCCTTTTAGTTACTGAAGGGCTGCTATCAGGTCTCCCTGGAACCTTCTCCAGGCTGAACAATCCCAACTGTCTCAGCCTTTCCTCACAGGAGAGATGCTCCAGTCCTCTTATCAAATTTGTGGCTCTCTTCTGGACCCTCTCCAACAGGCCCATGTCTGTATGTTGGGGGCCCCAGAGCTGAATGCAGGACTCCAGGTGGAGTCTCATGAAAGTGGAGTAGAGGGGGGAAAATCACCTCCCTCAACCTGCTGGTCACGTTTTTGATGCAGCCCAGGATATGGTTGGTTTTCTGGGATGCAAGCTCACATTGTTGGGTTGTGTTCAGCTTTTCATCAACCAATGCCCTCAGGTCCTTCTCCTCAGGGCTGCTCTCAATCCATTCTCTGCCCAGTCTGTATTTGTGCTTGGAGTTGCCCCCACCCATGCGCAGGACCTTGCAGTTGGCCATGTTGAACTTCATGAGGTTTGCATGGGCCTACCCCTCAAGCCTGTTCAGGTCCCTCTGGATGGCATCCCTCCCCTCCAGCCTGTTGACCACACCACACAGCTTGGTGTTGTCAGCAAACTCGCTGAGAGCGTGCTCAATCCCACTGCCCATGTTGTGGAATCCTTCAGCTGCTTATACAGGCACACCCCAGTCTGTGTATAAGAGAACACACTCTTGCTGGAAGAGCTTAAAACATAATTCTGAGCTTGTGCTCTTCAGTCAATAAGTGTCAGCAATTCATTCCTAGCTCTCAAGTTGTATTTTTCTTTTTGCAGGGTATTTGGAGTTGTACTTATCATTGTGGACATTATAATTGTGATTGTGGATCTGGCTATCAGTGAGAAGAAGAAAGGTGTTAGAGAGATTCTTGAAGGTGTTTCCCTGGCAATAGCACTCTTCTTCCTCATCGATGTTCTCCTGAGGGTGTTTGTTGAAGGGTAAGACATGGGCAAAAGTTAAGTCAGTGTGTTAAGCCCTCAGGCTAGTAAGGAAGCCATACTTCAAGCTTGGACTGTGAACATGGATGTTTTGTAGGTGAACTTTCTGGTTCTAGACAATGGATATGTCTCTTCTTGGGCTGTTACCCTTCTATAGAATAATCTGTAAAGCACTTTTGATTTAAGTGAACATTTGGAAAGTGCCTCAGCTTTGCTGTGAATTGTGTGGAGACTAGGTGCAAGATTATCTTCTTAGTGAGTCTTCAGTGTCTACTGTTAAGAACTGCTTCAGGAGAGCTTGTGTCTAGCAGTAGTTCCGTATAGGTGGTTCTCTTCCTGAAGATGTGTTTTAATCTTTGTTACCCACGCAGGCATCTGTCTAAAACTCTCCTTTGTTTCAGCTTCAGGAACTATTTCCGGTCCAAACTGAATATTTTGGATGCATTCATAGTGGTGGGCACTCTGTTAATTAACATGACATACTCCTTCTCAGACCTTGCTGCAGCAGATCAGATACCAAGGTAAGAATGGTTTGGTAGCTGTTAAATGTGAGTTCTCTTTTCTTGATAGTTTTCTGAGAATTTTCTTGGGTATCTCTAAGCTAGATGTGTGTATTCTAGATCACAGATATGGCAGTGATAGGTGTTTCTATCCCTCATTAGTCTGTGCCATGAAATACTAACTTTGTTCTACAGTTATACTGTAGACTGTCCCTGTCCTGAAGGCAAAGATGATCTAAATGTGTCAGTTGGGGTAACTAAAAGTAAATAGTGAGGCCATTAAATGCTCTGACTTGAGCATTTTTTGGGGGGGAGTGGGCAGGGAAGGTGTGCAGCAGCTCTGATAGAGAGGAGGGTCTGAAGAAGGTCAGAAAGAACAGTTGGATTATTAAGAACAGATGAGACAGACAGGGAGAATCTTCATCTAATGGGTCTTGAAACAGAAAGAATTACCACACTGTCTTATTTCTTCCACCTTGCTTTCCCAAAAGTCCCGTGGTAACATATGTTGGATTTTTCAGCCATGTTGTGAGCCATGCTGTTTATGTGCATAAGTTAATTCAAGTTATAGTTCTATCCGATTTCTGTAGCTTGATCAGATGATAACCTGTGAGAGGAATCCCTTCCTGATGGAGACAGAACTACAACTCTAAGATTAATTTATCTGCATTAGGTTTGAATTAGTGAAACTTGCGTGCAGCATCCAGAGAAAGAAGCTGATTGTGTGTGGTGTGTGTTTGTTTTTTGTTTGGGGGGGGGGTGGGGGAGGGGGGGGTTGTAGTGGTGTGGTTTTTTTTCTTTTAAATCATCCCCCACCCCCAATTCAACTGTCTACTGGGCATGAATGGAGAAACATTAATCTAGAAGAAACAAACTCTAGTTATTGAAGAAGCTAGAGCTGGACAAACATCTGGAAGCACTAGTTATCTCTTCAAATGCCAGCTAAACTCAGGTTTCAGAAAACAGAACTGTCAAATTAACAGCTCTTGCAGCCTCAGAATCATAAAAGGCTGTTTCCTTCTAGGTATTTTTAAACATTAATCTGAGTTAAATGATTTCTTCCCGTCTTTCTGGCCACATTTTTCTAAAGCAACTTTCATCTTCTGGCAGCATCCAGTTAAAGGTAGGAGAAATAGCACTGTAGCAGGGTAATCTGTGCTGCTGTCTTTACTAGGTGATGTTAGTAGTAGGTGTGATCCTGCACTGACCCATCCTGTTGTGGATCGGTGTGTGCAAGTTCCTTGTATTCTGACTTGCTGAAGTGGATGGGGATTTAGACTAGGCTTTTGGGTCATGTGAAAAGGAGTTCACACTGATACTCTCTGAAGACACTGAGCTGGGGCCTACCATCTCACCCATGCAAGGTCCTCTGTAAAGCTTCTATTGTTAATGGCTCTTCAGTCTTGCTCTGACCAAAATATTACTACCTGGCAATAAATGATAACTCAGACTTAGCCAAATCACAAATCCTGAGATAAGATGGTCTTAGCACCTAACACTTCAGTAGTGTCCACACAATCCAGCTAAGTCCCAGTAGCCTACCTGGAGTTTATCACTTTTCTTTGCTCATAGACCTTCCTCAAGAAGAGGAAGCACCTGATAAATCTGAGAATAATCAGGATCTGTGCAGCATTTGTGCAGATGATACAATGAGTGACGTTTTGATGGTGGTCCATAGGGGTAACATGCCCTGATGGAGAAATAAAGTCTCTGTTTCCAATCTGGTCTAGCTGATGTGCATTGAATTGAGTTACCCATTTCCTTGAAGTCTGACTTACAGAAGGGCATTGAAGAATGAGAGCTGAGTATTGGTCTGAGAGCTAATGCTTAACTGGCTAACTTCTTAAAGGGCAGAATGCAAACTGCTTTTATGTTGAAGAGCTGCTTCTCATAGTTGTGGGTCAAGCTGGGGAGAGGGGCTATGGAGTCTTTACACCAGTGTTAGTTCATCTCCTTGGCTGCTAGCTCCAAGGGAGCTGTGTTTCGAAAACAGTAGGGTGATCCTGGACTGGCAAGGAGCTGAGGGAAAAACTGAAGCTTCCCTCTAGGTGTCCAGGACAACTGTGTCTTCCTGACTTTAAGCTCCACATCAGTGGAGAGCAGACTGTCTTCAACTGGAGGCAATGGGTTAATGTTTCTGTAATATTTGTCCCCCTTACTGTAGGTATTCATCAGGATTCTTACCTAAGTGTGTCAGGACCTGAAATATGTGCGTGTGCTACTTGAAAGTATATGCTTAGGTAACATACCTCCTTAAGGAATGGATGTTAGTTTGCCCTAGTCCCTAAGGGTATATGAAAGCAGCTGCCTCTGTTCAGTTGTTTTGTAGAACCACTCGCATAAGCATCTTGCCTGCTTCAAAGTTCAACAGCAGTTCAAAGTTCCTCAAATCAAACTATCTGCTCAAGTTCCTGCATGATTAAATGCAGAGTTTATACAGATCTGTTCTCAGGTTTCTTAATCAAGGCATGGTGTATATAGCCTGTCTAGCTTCTCTCTTCAGCTATTTTTCAGGTAGCTACCTACACTTAAATGTATACTTAGAACAAGCTTCAAGGAACAAGAATTTAGGGATAATAACATGGGTGATATTAAAGGAACTTGTTGCTTTCTGAGCAGATGTGCCAGTGAAAAGTCTGTTTGAGCAAGTGGGGGGTTACCTAGTTCTGTTAGCTGTTCAGAATGTGTACTCCTAAAAAAAAAAAAAACCAAACCCTCAAAACTATGTATTCTCCAAGCAGAGTATTCTTTCTCCAAAATCAGCCTGAGAAGTCCTGGTTCAATATATGAAACAAAGCTTTGAACTGTTTCTGAAACAGCTTTTAAATAGCTTTAAGCTTTGCATCTATATTTAATTTCATTTTCATTTCAATTTCATTTTCATTTATGGTGAATGTCACTCTTGTCTAGAATGGTTACACTCCTCCGAGTTCTGAGAATTGTCATCTTAATAAGAATATTTCGTCTCGCTTCGCAAAAGAAGCAACTTGAAGTAGTGACCAGAAGGATGGTAAGTTGGCTGCTTAATATATTGAAGTTTCTGTTCCAACTCTTTCTTTCTCCAGGCAGCCATCAATGGCAAGTAGCAAGACTGCCCACAGCCTATTAGTCTGCAAATGATGATATTGCCTAAGCAGCATGTCTGTTCAGTGTCCCTGACAGGGTACTGGAGCTCTGCCTTCAACTTGAGTATAGCTAATAATTCTTAACTTTGTTCAAGTGAGCAGCAGTTTGACCCAGAAGGCCAGCATAGCCAAGTGACTGCAACACCACCGTGTGTCTCTATTGAAAACTTCTAGTTTGTGTGGTACTTGGACTGTTTTCCCTCACAGGGGGGAGGATAGGAATTTTAATGCTTCTGCTGCTTATTCCAGGTGAAAACAAAACAACCTTAGCTGTTGAAGCCCTATCCATTGTAAATGCCTCTTATTTTCATCAGGGACACTGAAGTGGTACTTGAAGCTTCAAGGGTGTCCTCTTGCTCAGGAATATGCAGTCTTGGTTATGCTGCCCTTGATTTTCTTCCTTCCCCCAGCCCCCAAATACTCCATGACAGATTCATGCTGCAGTCTGCAAAGAATCCCCAGTGTTCTTTCCACTAGGATAAACTTTGACACTTCAGGGTAAAAATTCTATATGGAGCTTCTACCTAAAACTTAACACAAATTCTTGGCTAATGCTGTGAACTTTGCTATAGCAAAATGAGCCTCTGCTACTCATGACTTAAGTTCAGAGTCTAGATGGTTGTGGTTTTTTTCCCAATAATATGCAACACTTGTTGATCTTTGGCATTCCTTTGGAAGACTAACTCTACTTTTTTTTTTTTGGCAGGTCTCTGAAAACAAAAGACGTTATATGAAAGATGGCTTTGATCTGGACCTCACTTATGTTACTGGTTTGTAGAAGCAAATGACACTTTGCAGCATGTTACATGCTGCTAACACTAGTTTTTCATGTCAAGCACTTATTAACTGAATTACAGGCAATGTTTTAGACTTGTGAAACTTAAGTATGAAGTCAAACCAGGCCTACTCCTTTTCTGTGGTATTTTGAAATATAATTCCAGACTCTGATGCTGTTCTCAAGGATTAGCCCTCTGGGAGAGAGGTTGTATATGCTGTATGCAATGACAGAAATCCTTCTGAGGCCTAGGGAACCAAAGCTGAGAAACTATTGATTAATTCACAGTATTTTTGCCTGTGAATCTATGGAGACTGATGCTTAATGGTAGCTGATGCTTCAGGAAGCATTATTCTCCTTCTCTAGCTGTAGTAAATGCAAAATAAAACCTTTCAGAGATGGGTAGGTGGTTCTTATAATTAGGGTAGAAATAAGCTGTTTCATAATGATGTAGCTCTTGATCATGTAGTTCCTACATGTGGGGAGGGCTCTGCCATTACTTCTGATTGCTGTCTTTTCTGCAGATCGCATTATTGCAATGTCATTTCCATCTTCTGGGAAGCAGTCTTTCTATAGGAACCCTATAGAGGTAAAAATCTCTCATCTACCAAGTTCGGTATTTCTGAATGGTCACTTCTAGATTCCCACTGATTTGCATGTGGACTAGATTGTCAAGTCAGTCCTAATCCTGCTGTCTTGGCTGGTTGGAATGACTTAATGGTGGTCTCAACTGTGCTGTGTTGCTTGTGTTGGAGTCTCTTAGTTATACCTAGTGGGATGTATCTCACAGTGTGCACACGCTGGTGCTCTGATGCTGCTGTTCCTCAGGAATGCTTCAGAGAACCAAGTCAGTTCTGTCCCAGGCTGGTAGTAGTATGAGGTATGAGAACTGTCTACTCATCTAAATAAAGATGTTTAAAAGGCCTGCATTAATGCCCTCTAGAGCTATGCTGCCTGATACTGTGGAAACATAAATATGTAGGGTGGGAAAGATTGTGGAAGTACTTCTATTCCAGACAAGAACCTGAGCTACTGAGCTGGGAAGGCCTGTTGTCTGAGGGCTGTGAATGATTGCAGCTGCTGATCCCATCTCAGGGGTAGGGGCTAAGGTGGCAATGGAAATAAGGAGCAGAGTACTAACTACTTTGAACTTGTGTCTTCTTCTTGCTCTAGGAAGTTGCAAGATTTTTGGACACCAAACATGCAAACCACTATAAAGTCTACAATCTCTGCAGTAAGTATGTTTAGCTGCTGACTGTATTGAAATACTGCTAAACAGAAAAATGTCCTTTCAAGGTGTGATGCTGGCAATACTAGATCCCCAAGAATTCAGTCTGTCAAAAGGACACAGCTGTCTCTGACTGCCTTCTGTCCTGAATGTGATTGACTTGGAACATCTAATACATTGTACTGAAGTTTGCAAAGGAGATACTGGATGCCTTGCGGTTGAGACTTCCTTGCTCATGCTGAACAATTGCTTCAGTGTTCCAAAACTCTTACGAAACAAGTGGAAAACTAAACCTGGGCTAAAACTTTGGGTGATGTTGGAGGATTTTTCTATTGAAGGCTTAGAAGAATGAGATGAATGAATAGTTAACAACTTTTCTGTTTAGAGGTGGCTAAAACAATGAAAAATACTTCAGGAACAACTATCCTGTTTCTGCTTTCACAGTAGAGCATCAGAGCTGGAAGCAGACAAGGTGTGATATAGGAGCATTGATACTGAAGTCCTGAAAAAGTAAAATGGTTCTCTAGCCAACAGCAGGGTAGATGAGGGGTCACAGATGAGGAGTGTGGTGTTAGCAGCTCCTTACCACTTGGTAGGTGGTGGTTGCTGTGATTGACCCTGACAGTACATCAGAACATTAACTTTCAGATCTCTAAATAACACCTATGGAAAGGAGTGGCCATCTGGGCCTGGAGATGAATTTTCACTTAAAAATGAGAGGTGTGAAACTGGAAGCTAAGCAAGCATGGTTTTACCCAAATTCTCACAGCCTTTCCACTTTGATCTGTTTATTTTTACTGCTGTACTTTAAACACTAGTATATGCTCAGACCAGCAATTGTGTGTCACAAGCCACTTCCTTTGTTGCAAGTCTATTCCCTTTACTGGCCTAACTCCAGATTTTTCTTTGTAGGTGAAAAAGGCTATGACCCCAAGTACTTCCATTACAGGGTGGAAAGGATCTTTATTGATGACCATAATGTCCCAGCACTACAGTAAGTCTTACCAAGAAGTGTATACATCATGGTAGCTCTGTGTGGACATCTGCTTTGTTCCACTAACTTTCTTATCTAGGGACATGCTGAAATTCACTGCCAGTGTCCGTGAATGGATGAGTCAAGATGAAAAGAACATCATAGCAATTCACTGTAAAGGAGGCAAAGGTAGGACTTCTCATGTGTAATCAGTGTATGCTACAAATTACATGTTATTCTTATCACAGCTTCTTTGATGCAAGTATGGCCTTAAGTGATAGCATGAGCTGGGTTTAGAGTGTAACTTGACAAATTCTGCAGGCACTGTGACTAGCAATAGTATGCTGCTGTGTTTTGTATTACGCAACCCTACTTTTAGGTAGCCCAAATTGGTTCTTAATCTAAGATGGCATCTGATATCTCAAAATGGTCTTCAATAACTTCTTCCTGTCCTGACTTTGAGACTTCAGTCTCCCAGGAGAGGCTGCAGAATAGTGAGCTACTGAAATTGCTATGATCAAAATTTTTCAGTTGCTGCTTTGGCTCTCTGGCAGCCAGTCACCCACAGGGATTATCCTGCACTGTAATATACCTCAAGCTTTCTAATTTCTTGCAGTGTTGGGGTGGAATATTGTAGGCACACAAGGTACTATGTGATTGATTAGCCTGTTCCCATTACATTGTATTCTAAGCTGCTGCTCATGAGCTGACCTGTGGGTGCTATCCACAACCTGTAGTAGTGTGGGAGCTGTTGAAATTTGCAGGTAACTGTACAAATAAGCCAAATTTCCCTGTGAACATCTGCTGCATCTTTACCCACCTACTGTTACTACTGCAAATACTTGTCCTAAACCAAGTAGTTATGCAACCTAAAGAAGGCTCTTTCCCCGACTTGGAACCATAATTTAAAAGGTTTTGCACAACTAAACACAAAATATCTGCAGGCCAAAACCAGCTTGAAGAACAAGTATAGGGAGGGTTTGCTTGACCTCTTGAGATTTTTAAATTTGAAACTGAGACTATATTGGAGTCTTTGTGCTAACAGTCTTAGTGCCCCCTTAGTGGGGTTGGAGGGGTGGGGGAAGTTGGAGCAGAGAAGCAACTTATGAGGCTTAGAGCGTTGGCAGGTGCCAGTCTGTAACCTAATCATAGTGTGTACTTGACTCCGTCCCTGCTGAATGGAGTATGCAGATACTGGCCGGCTTCGTAAGTATCTCTAGGAATACTACAAATAAATGTGGGGACTGCTTTTAAGGAACGAGTTAACAAACTAGTATGTTGTCTTTAACTCATTCTTGCCAGAAATATGGCCACTTGACTACTCTAGTGTCACTTATCTCCTGTTACCTCTTCTTTTTCAAAAGTTATAACTTCACTTTCACAAAAATAATCCCAAATACCTTTGAACTCCTGTAGTTCAACCTGTCTCTTACTTCTAATACAGGCAGGACTGGAACAATGGTCTGCACCTGGCTCATAGACAGTGACCAGTTTGAGAGTGCAAAGGTAAAAACTGGTGGTTATTTTTTGATTCTTCTACTATTCCTACTTAATAGAAGAACAACCTACTTAATTGGTGAAATGCACTAATACTCTGCAAAAAGTCTATACCAAAAAAAGGGTACTGTGAACAACCTGCTTTACAAAAAAGTTCTTGCAAATATTGCTGCTGTGTAAATTCCTTTCTGATGAAGACTATTCTTGATCAGGAAGAACTGGGAAAGTAGAGTTTAACAGAATACCAACTGTGAAGCACTTTTTTTTTGAGGTATAGTAGATCTAGGATCTCGAGCTAGAACTTTCTTAAACTTTAGATGGCTTCTGAGCATGGTTTACTAAAGATAGTGTCACTGTTTTTTAAGTGCAGTGTTTTTCTCTAACATCCTTCCAAGTAGTGTGAGGCATCAAGCATTGTCTTGCCTTGACTGCCAGTGTTGCAGCAAGAAGCCCTTCTGGGGAAAGGGAGAGAGATCAAGTCCCAGCCAGGACAGATGCATGTGCTGCTTTAGTATCCAATGTCTGGTGTATCAGTCTGGAGATCGGGATTGCAGAAGGCCCAGGTCACTCATGGTAGTCTGGCCAGACTGTGTATTCATTTAATCACTTGTTTTTTCTCTGAGTTTGGTTTGTGAAGATCTGAACTGATGTTCAGCTTGGTCTGTCACAGACCACTTGAGAAATATAGATGGTTCTAAAGCAATTGCTTAAAAGGCTTATTTTTCTCCTCATTCAATGAGCTTTATTAGCACTCCTTCATAGATGACAGTCTTAATGTATCCGACTTCCTAATTATTAATTATTCTAGTTAAAAGCCTTCTTTGAAAGGTATCAAAACAACTATTGCATAACTTCACTTGCCTTCCTGTATTGCAATTGATTAGTGTAATTCTAGTTTACTAGCCCCTTCTCAGGAAGGGGAATGGTGTTGGGATTAATATCTTAACCCTTGAAATTATCTTCCTATGTAGGAAAGTTTGGACTACTTTGGGGAGAGAAGAACTGATAGAAGCACAAGTACCAAGTTTCAAGGAGTTGAAACTCCATCCCAGGTAAGCTTGAGCAGGTCCAGTAAGAGTAGCCGAACTAATGCTAGCCTTGTGAGCACTTATGCTACTGCACCTTTCCTACCTTGTTTCAGAGATGTGGGTTCCTGCTAATGCTTAACTCCTGAACTTTCTATGCTCTAAGGGCTAGAAGACTGTCAACTGGTAGGGTTGCACTGTATCTTCCCCCTCTCCCCATTGTCCAAGCACATTCCTTATGCCTTTTTTGTGTAATCATCAAATCTGAGTTATGGTGTCTAAGATAACAGAATTGCTGAGATTAGGAGAGCTTTCAGTCCAACCCCACTGCTCAAGCAAGGTGAGCTAGGGCAGGTTGCCTAAGGCCATGTCTAGTCAGGTCTAGAAAATCCTTGCAACCTCTCTGGGCAGCCTGTAGTGGTGTTTGCCCATCCTCACAGGAGCATGACCCTGTGAGACAACTGGGCTGTTTCTCAAGGGTGCACTGTCACCGGCAGCCTGGCCTGGGGAGCGCTATGGCTGTGATGTGGCTGGGTGGAGGAATGAATCCCCTGGAGACTGCATTCACGAGAAATACTAAACAAGCTATTGCCTCAGACCACAGTTCAGGGGCTTTGCTCATTTTGTTTCACTGTGTACTGTGAGATGAAGCTGGTGACAGAGGTACTATAGTTGCTGGTATAGAGTAGAATGGAAGTACAGTTGTCCTTCAGAATGTTCTTCTGTAAAATTGAAGTATCTTGTATGTTTAAACACTTGGTCCTTTAAAAAGCTACAATTATAAAAGCTCTTTGCTCCTTGCTGAATCAAGAATTTATCTTAGAACATTAAGTTTAAACACTGCTTGAAAATGTAGATGCTGAATTTGTTTAGAGGATTGTTTCAACTGGAGAGGGAAAGGAAAACAAATCCCTACTTTCTTCTTAGCTCTGGACTGAGGAGAGCTGAGAATTTGAAGTAGAAGATCTATTTAATCCTACTTCTGCCTAGAATTAGTCTGTGTGGGGTACAGAAACTGCATAATGTGTCTGGGTTTTTTGCATTACAGAGTAGGTATGTTGGGTATTATGAAATCCTGAAAAACAAGTATAACTTGAAACTCCCGCCAGAGAGACAACTCAAAATAAAAAACCTCAAAATCCACTCTATACATGGTAAGAACTCTTGAATTTGGGCATTCCTCTACCTGGTAACGGCTTCCTAGTACAGGCAGCTGATCTCTACTGTCTCTTGCTAACCCTATTATAGCAATGTAGACTTGCTGGGATTTGAGAATATGAACGGCACAGTTAAAATACAGTGAAGATCATTTTGGAGTGCAGTTGCTGCATGTGTTCTCTCACCTTCTGGGTGTCTGGTCAAATGGTGGCTCACATACAACCTGCTCTGTTTTGGGAGGGGAGTCACATTTCAAGTGAGAGTAACTCCACATGTGGAACTGTATCCACTAGTGTTTCTCAGCTTGATTATACACATCTGTTTCTGTACCTAGGTACTGGTAATTTTGATAAAAGGCAGAAGTTCAGCACCACTTGTTCAGGGGGACTTCAAATGGCTGTTCTTATTCAGTCAGTGGAACTAGACTCTACATTAGCCTGTTTTGTTCCACTAGTAGGATTCACTGCTACTTCAAAATACAACTTTCAGCCACTGAATCTTGAACTGCCTTTAGGATTTGAGTTCTCTAAAGTCTATAGACAGGCATTCTGGAGAGAAGGCACTTTTGAATAGGATTGCACTTGGTTTTCATGACCACTTGTGTTTCTGGCAATGTATGTGCTATGGTATAACGCAACTCTTTCTTCCTAGGAGTTGGGAAAGGCAATGGAACTGATATGAAGGTGCAGATAATAGTGAGGAAACAAGTTGTACTAGAATGTGTGTGTGCCAGTCAAGCAAACTGCAAGGTGAGAGTACTGTGGAATTGTATCAGTTGAGTCAGAGCTGAAAGCTGACTTACAAGTCAAAAGCTTCTTCCTGTGAAAGTTCAATACTGGATGTAAAACTGTCTAAATATATGCTGTAAATTCTGAGAAAATGAAAGAGCTAAGCTTTGCAAAGTCACAAGAAAAGTAGTGGTAAAATAGTGAAAGCTTTCCACAGAGGTCAATGAAATGCCATAGCTCACTCTGACCAGAGCAACTTAAATTGTTGGCTATTATTGTAGCACTGCTATTGTACATGTATACCATGAGTGAGTAGCTAGGTATTGTCATGAATTGGTGCCTTGTCTCTGCAGTAACTCTCCATAAAAGTAATACTTTATTCTATTGCCTAGCTCTTCTTTGATTCTGAAAGTGACTGTGTAGTCATTGGCTTGGAAGACAGCCCTGTTATAAGTGGTGATGTGAAAGTCAGATTTGAGTCGCATTCTGTAAGTACAACAGCGTGAAGACCCTCAAGTGAGTGTGAGCAGAGGCTGCACTGCAAGCAGCAGCTGGGTGCTGGCTGGGCTGTGGGAGGCTGAATCTGTGCTTTTCCCCAGGGACTCCTGCTGGGGGGGGGTGGCCCCCCTGTAGCAGCTGTTATTGCACCCATGTGCAGTGGGGGATGCAGCAAATGTTGCTACATCAGCCTGTGCAGGTGGGGGAGGCATCTGGCTGTTCATACAGTACAGCCAAGGCATCTTAGTTGAGTACCTGCTGCTTCTAACATGGGTCTCTTACTACTTTGTGTTGAGTGACTTAGTCCTGAAGTAACTTTGAAAATAGAGATCTGGGTGTAATATTGGGCTCTTCAAGTGTACTGACTCAGGCACTATAGCTTTGTAAACCAAACTACTGGGGATAGGTGGGTACTCTTGCTCTGCAAGAAAAGAGTCTTATTATCTAATGGATTTCTTAAACAAGGTCTTTGTGTTTAGGATCTCCCAAAAGGCTATGATGACTGCCCGTTCTTCTTCTGGTTCAACACTTCCTTTATTGAAAATAACAGGTAAGGGATCATAGTGATTGCCCTCAGATGCTAACTCCTGGTGTCTGAACAGAGTGCAAAGTTCTTAAACATGGTACTGAAAGTTGAGACAGCTGGCTGATCTTGGCTTCTCTGCAGGTACTGGTCTCCAGCTCTCAGTTGTAACTTGTGAGCAGACAGTTGGCACATGCTTGCACTGTGCCAAGTGTTTTAAACATATGTGAGCTCCTTATCTCAATCAGCTTAATCCACTGGACTCTTTCGTCAGCACGCTAAGTGGTGTTAGTAAACTTGAGTTCAAAAAGGTAATGCTAACTATTCAAACTCAAGGCAGCTCTGCCCTCCTCTATAGCATGGCTGACTGAGAGGCTGGAACTCATTCAGCAGGCAGACATTAAGATCAGAGTTGGAGGTATTGATGCTTGGGATCCTAAAGAAAGGCTCTCTACCTCCTTCTCATGCTTTTGTAAAAGCTAAAAATTACTATGGTTTGTTCATGTTGAGACTAGAAATCCTGGTGGAGCTCCAGCCAGCAAAAGTTGGGCTTGTCTGTCTTGCTAGGGGAGTGATGTAGAAATGCAGAGCCAGGACCTCCTTCTCTTCTGTCTACCAAACTTGACAGATTTAGACAGAGGAACAATGAACTTGATCTGTGAGAGAATTATTTTCCTCTCCACGACTGGAATAGGAAGGAAACAATTTTTATTTAATTGATTCCCATCAGAGCATGTGGAGAGGCAGCCATGAATCTGTTTAACTCTAAACTTAATATGCTGAGCCAGCAGTGCAGGTATCTAGTTGGATGAAACCAATGCCAGGAGAAATATATGCCTGCTGATAGCCCTGCAGCAGTGCCACTCAAAAGCTTCACTCAAGTGTTTTGTTTAGGCCAGGGCTAGGGAGGATGCCCCACCAGACCTTCTTTTAAACACAATTTAGTAGATACTATCTCCCTTTCTGCCCAGAGAATTCTGGTAGACCTCAGGTGAACCAGGTCTATCAGAAGTGAACAGATACTAAGGCAGTGCTCCGATCTCTGGGCTTCTAATTCAGCCACAGCTGATGTTTAAGTGCTATTAAGTGATAATTAGACATGAATTTGAGCATTAAAAGTGGAGAACGTGGCTGGGTCTGAGTACTGAATCAAGTCCTTGCCATTAGGAAGATCAGTTATTAAAGTCCTACTACTTGCATCCCATCAGGAGGCCTTGAGCTGAAGGTAACACTGATTTTATTTGAACAGTCTTGCATTGTGACGCTCTGAAGAAAAAACAAAACCAGCAACAACAAAAAAACACACATACACCACAACAACAAAACAAAACACACAACCAAAAAAATCCCCACAACAAACAAAAACTAACAAACAAAACCCAACAATGATCAGGCTAAATCTGTGTTTCTCAGACTACTTCAGATGCAAAGCCCTGTGCAGGCATGACTGGTGTCTGAATTCAAGATATGGGGCTCTATTTAATATTCCAGGGCTGAGCTTGAAGTTCTCTTGGCAGGCTGAAAGGAAAAGCATGTCTTAGGCTGTAAGATATGGTTCTGGATTTTATCTTTCAGACTCTACCTTCCCAGGAATGAGCTGGATAACCCTCACAAGTCTAAAACGTGGAAAGTCTATAGCGAGACATTTGCTGTGGAGGTGAACTTTATTGAGCCGTAAGGGAAAGTCAAAAGAAGGGAAACACATAAAATGGATCCTTTTTTTCCTGGGGATTGTCTTGCTGCTTCAGTGTAAAGTGAAGCAGTCTCATTGTGATGTACTTAATGTATTTCTGTGTAGATACAACTTGTCAAATAAACTTACATGAAGTTCTGTTGTGCAGAGCAGTAATCCTCTGAAGAGTTACTTAGTGTCAGCTGACTGTCATGGTAATGAGCTGGTGGATCCTTTGGGGCTTAGATGTCTCTACATACAGGTAATCCCTACTTTATTAATATAAGACAATTGTCTGTCTTTAAGCAAGAGCATTAACCTGAGGGTGGGTGGGGACCAGCAGTCTGCAGGAGACTGCTGGAAAAATCTGACACACCTTCCCTGAGCAGCAGGGTTTTCCACAGGTCAGATTTGGAGGGAGGAATAGTAATCTGGCAGAGGCAGACTAATACTTCTTGAGTAGAAGTCTTGGTATCAAAAAGAGATCCATGACTTAGGGTTTTGGGCAGCACCTGGCCTGGGAGCCGATGGGGGGTGGGGTGGAGACTGCACAGGTGCTTCTCTGCCACTTTATGTCCCCAGAGAGGGCTGAGGAGGCACATCAGCTCATGAGCATGTCAGCTGCCTGTGACCAGTTAGCTGGGCTTGCCTCAATACCTGCATGTGATGGGTTTGATCTGGGCACTTGCTCCTGTGAGATAATGCTGCAAATGTTCACTGACCCCTCTTGAGCCAGACTTAAACCTGCAGTCCACAGATAATGCTTATTCTGCTTCCAACTGTTTTCAGCAGTGCAGCTCTCCTATGGAGATTGTTCAAGCCTTCCTTGGTGTGAAATGTGTTGAGGCTGGCTGCTTGGGCGGGGGGGTTGTATGTGGAGTTTTTATTGTGTGTGTTTTTTGTGGTGTGTGTTTTTTATTGTTAGGAACCAAGAGCAGAAGGGGACTGCCGTAGCTTTCCATAGCTAGTAATTAGCTAGTTGAGTAGGCAGAGAGATTTCATACCTTCCAGGTGCTTACTTGACGGTAGTGGCACAGTATGAAGTACAGGTATGGACTCAAGTTTTGCTGTTGTTGTGTAACTCTGTTTAGGAGCTGGGCTGTTGGAAAATCCCATGGAGTTGGAAACTGCTTCTGTTGGCACTGCGCTTCAAGCGTGGAGGTTGAAACGTATTCAGTGACAAAAAGTGTTCTACCAATTGTTTGCAGTTCTAGGTGCAGGATAGAGTGAACCTGGAAGTAGCTGCAAGTTGTGTTGTCCAAACTGCTGTGCAGCAGGCTCACAAAACCTAGTTCAGTTCTATAGATCTCCAAGGGTAGGGATTTCACACAAGCCTTAATCTTATAACTACTTTTCCTTCCTGGTTGGAATTTCCCATGTTCCAGATTGTCACTGTTAGTTCTTGTCCTGCCCCTCTAAGTGTCTCAGAAGTGCCTTGTTCTGTTCCCTTGTGTGAATGAAGTAGCTGCAGACAGCAGTAAGATCTGTCTGAACAAACCCAGTTCTCTTCACCATCCATCCTGGTTATGCTTTGCTCGACTTGCTCCAGTATCACTGCATTTCTTGTACTGGGGAATGTGAAGTGGGATGTGGTCATCCAGATCTGCTGTCACAGATGCGCAGGGTGTAAGCAGAGGGTCAGAACTGCCTGGTTTGCTGGCTCCAGCGCCTGCCTGTTACAGCATGGCTGCTGCTGCAAGGGTGTACTGCTCAACTTCTGCAGCATTGTTCCTCAAACTGTAGTGTTGCTTCAGAGGCTGCATGTGTTATTGTATGTAAACTTAGTAAACTGCCCCTCAAGGTTAAGGGGTGCTGGTGAAGTGAATGCAATCGCTGCACTTCTGGCTTGAGGAAAGGAAGAAATATGAAATGCCCACTTACACAGGAGTGAGACCACAGCTGTATCACTGGAGGGTGATGGAGCAAGCAGGCAGATAAGGCCTCTCTGTCAGCACCAAATGTACTCAGCTGGGGTAGGATGCTGTTTTATTGCAGCCAGAAGAGGCGGCTGACCAAGTTCCTTTTGGCTTAGTTCTGGCAATTCCATATTGCTGTCCTAGGATGCCCTTTCTTGTTGCCTGCAGGGCAAATAAGGCAAACCTTCTTCCTGCTTATGAAGCAAGCCAATCTCTTTGTATAGCAGCAGCAGAGGCTGTAACAGCAAGTCAGATTTTTCTAGCTGAAGCACAGAGTTAAGTAAAAACTACTGTGTAAGCAGGAACAAGTAACAAAAATAGTCATATCAGGGAGATACTGCATCCCAGAGATCCTAGCACCAGTGTGCAGAAGATGGTAACCACAGTTCCTAACTGTCCTGCAGCAGGGACCACCTCTGGCTTCAGGGTAGCAGACACTCATCCCTTACATGTGGAATTTAGGGGGCCTGTGCTGGGCTCCTGGCATTCTTCTGGCAGGACACTTACCCTTGTAGTGTGTATCATGGTAATCAACAATCTAGAAACTTGGAACTTGAGTTGAACTCTAATATTAGAACTGACTTCAATACTAACAGAGCACCAGACCAAGAGCTAAAACATAGGCTTCACTTTCCATAGCAGATTATGTAAAACCTGCAGTTGTTTCACAGCACCCTTGAGTTTTAAGGGCTTTATACATTCAATGATTGCAAAAAGCCTTTTCCTTTAATTCTGGAGGGGGTGGTGACACTGACTTCAACCTTTTTGCTCCTCAGATTGACAAGCATGGTGAGGTTTGTTTGCATAAACAATAGCCAGGCACTCAGTTAACCAAATCAAACTTTATTCCAGTGAATTCCTATATCAACATATAAAGTTCTGAGCTGAACAACTGATACATGTGTACAGCTTAAGCAGCTCTGAATGGCAAAATTACTGCTTTACATAAACTTCAAAAGATAAACTCTCAAAATGCATGTCTGTTTTGGCCACCAGCTTCTTGCTGTAGGTTCAGTTTAAATATCCTGCTTCTCTTGAAGCTTCAACTTTTGTATTAAAAGCTGCAATCATCAGCTTTAAAAAATGAAAGCAAAGACAAATCTAAGAAATAGATTGAAGTATTCCACTGCTGTGGAGTCAGTCCTCACCTTTTCATAACTACTGGAAACATATACAAATATACTATTTCTCTTGGGTAGACAACTTGGAAAAGAAGGGGAAGTTTAATACCTCTTTGAGGCTCACCCTTGTACCTGAATTATTTAAACATTTGGCATAAATTCCTTTTAAAGTACTATGCACAGTATTACTGCCCCTAGTGTACCAGTCAGTCGAGCTAAATTGGTGCACCAGACAGTGCATAACTGCTTGTTCTCATGGATGTATGAAAGGGAGATGAACAGTTCCTGCTGCATGTGAAGGCTGGGTGAGGCAAAAGAGTGTGTGGAACACTAAAGAGGCTGTAACAGTGAAGCAGCCAGTTTAAGAGCACACTGGCTGTACTGCAAGAGGCAGTGGGGTATTGAGATGTTTTATCTACGCTTAAGGCTTTTTTTCCTGTTTCTGGGGTCTGAAGTGGAAGCTGTAACATGCAAAATGGCTGTTCTTGCTGTGACTGTCAGTCACAAGTTGTGGTTGCTGTGACAAGTTGCTAATGGTTACACAGCTCTGATGATCTTGGTGGGTAAAAGAACTCTGCTAACCTTCAGTGACAGCTTGTCTGTGCCTTCCACAAGGGTGGGTTGTCATGGCACACAGACAACATCCCACTGTACAGCTCCAGGATTGTGCTGCTCTGAGCCCTGATTTGCCTTCTCCTAGGATAGGTAGTAGCTGCTGCTTAGAAGGCAGAGCATGCTTGTGTAGAGAACATCCTACTTCATCAAGAATAAAAGTAGCATCTAGAAACAGGTGTTACTGCATCATTTTGGTTAATACTGACCATATGATTAATGAAGTGACATGACCAAGCAGGCATGCCCTCCATCATGCCTGAAGGTGGTATGAACTATCCAGTCACATGAGCTTTTTCCACTCAGCTGAAGAGACACTTGGGCTGGAGTCCTGCTGCTTGCTGTAAGCGCACATGACACCACACAGACCATGGGGTGTCAGTTGTCTCTAAGAACTCAGCTCTGGCTTTCTGCTCCTCTTCAGCTTCCTGTTCTTCAAAGCCATGGACTTGTTCATGTCAAGGTGACCCAAACAGGAGCCTGCACAGTTACAGTTCTGTGCTCTGAGCCAGCAGCTATTTCCAGCAGTCTGCCTTACACTGTGTTTAGTTCAGTGGTGCTTACTATGCTCCAGCACTTGGAAGGATTTAGAAAATAATAAAATGCTGCTACCCACTTGTTGCAAACGCTGTATAGACTCTTTAAACCCAGTATTTATACACAGGTAAATCTCAGCTCTAAGTTATAAAGGTAGAGAGTGAACCCTTCCTACTTTTGTAAGCCCATTCACTAGGACAGAGTACACAAGTTAGATGCCAACTGCCATGACCTTGGAAAGTCACAGAGCAGAAGGGTGCTAGAGAAGGACAGGGGTCCAGCTGAGGGGTATGTGCAAGTCAGTCACACTCAGCAAGATGACACAGGACTAGTTATTTTGAGTGAGATGCTTGCCAGCAACAACCTGACAAGTTCACCACCACAGCACAGATTTTAAAACAGTGCTTTGCTTTAAACAAATCACAGCCTACCGCTGGGTGTTAAATTAAACCCACAGGTCAATATAACTCCTTTTAGCACCACTGCAAGTCAGGAAAACACATTTATGACAATGTACCTAGTGCAGAATCTGCAAGATGGAAATAGTTCTGCTGGTCCAATTCAAGCAGCATGTACACATCTCTATAAAAATCACCTGAATTTAAAAGATTACAAATCCTAAACTGGAATTGAGTTCCTAAAATTAGGTAAATAATTTTACCCTGCTCAGACCATGATGTGATCTACAGGTTTTTGATCATTTATTTAAATGATCTTTAAATGAGCTTTTGTTCTCCATCTGCTAGAAGTTATCAGAAGTATCTACTTGTCGCATCATAAGTTTCCGGCTGTACTCATAGGCAAGGAACAGTGCTGCATTGGCCAGGAATGCTCGGATCATAGTTGGCTTTAGTCCAGAATACAAAGCAAGTACACCTGGAAATGAAATCAGAGCCAGTTAGTGATTTATTAAAATGCATATCTGTATCAACCACTCTGCTTTTGCCTTTGAAGGATCCTGAAATGCTGCTTCTGCTCAGAGGGGCACACACACACAGAGCTGAACCCTCTGGTGTAGCAGCGAACCACAGGGGCATGGGTATTGATATAGAAGGAATATCATGAGTTGTAACACGAGTTTAGCCATTTAGAAGCCTGTCTCAGGTATGACAGAGTCCTCAGAAGGCTACTTGAGTCACCTGAGGATACAGGTCACAGCAGCTGTGCTACAGCTGGCAAGGAGTGCCCCACAGCTGTGCCCTAAGTCAAGACTCCTGCTCTGATGAGTATCTGCCCTAGTAACAGGGCCATGATTTGCATCTGCTGCCATGTACCTTCTCACACCATCTTCTGAAGGGCCTGGTGCCAGCCTTTTCCAGAGATGAGACACAAAGATGCCCTAAGTTGCCAGGCTACATAGGACTGATTTATCTAACAGCCCGCAGCCAACCACCTATTAACTTCTAGAGGTAAAGAAAAATTCTGTACTGAACTTCACTGATTCCTTAAATTTTCACGTATAGGTTTGGTCATGGGTAATGGAGTTCCTTCCTTTATCTGCTTTTAATGCATACTGAGCTTTTGTTAGCTTTGAGTGAATTGTCTCCTGCACCAAGAGGCATGGCAGATGCAGAGGTCTCAATTTCTAGATTCCAAGACTACATGAAGCATCAATATTTCCATTTGTTAGAAACTGTGTTGGAGACAGACAATAACCCTATCGCTGGACTAGATTTCTGCATACTCACCTTCAGTTTTCACAATAGTTGCAAATGTTCCCATAAAGCCTGTCTGTTTTCCAGCCATGGAAAGAACCTGAATTCTAGATTTTACACAGTCCACAGGATACACAGCAATCCACAGACAGCTGCCTCCAAAACCTCCACTTAGTAGCAAAGGAATGGGACCTAAAGTTAAGAAATAAGCTTTTATACAAGCCACAAAATATTCAGCCACAAAAATATCACATAATTTCATCTACAGAAGTCAAAGAGAACAGACAGGAACCTGCTTATGACAGAAGAGCAGTTTTTGCTCCCCCACAAACCTTTCAGTTAATTTTAAGCCACTGGTAAGTTGCAAGTCTAACCAGAAGATCAAAGGTTATAAGGAATGTCTCTTAGATTATTTGCCATGCTAAAAAGTGTAACCTTGAACTCTGTTTTGACAGTATTAACTAAATTAACTGCACTCCTTTCACACTTGTAATCACTTTCCAATGCTAATTGTGAAATGGTTTAGAGTAACACCACATAGTGTCATCAATCACTCAGAGATTTATTTGGTACAGTGAAGTTACTTTGTGATGCGTCATTTTTCATGATGCAACCTCATTTTGTGTTTCACAGATGTTCATAAACATTTTGCAACAAAGACAAGAATGCATGCAGCTGAAATTCTAACTCCCAGCAAGACAAAGTATGATTGTGCAGTCTTTCAACAGGAGACGAGCAATCTTTATTCTGGCACCTCCTCATTTTTTTCATGTCTAATTTTCAATCCCAGTGTTCTCTTACTACCGTTGTAATGACAACTAATGGTCAGCACACATTTCAGCATACACTTAAACATACAGTTCAAGAGAATACAGCTAAAGACATCAAAATGGCTCTAAACAGCCACCAAAATTAAATTGTTCAGAGCCACATTACACTGTAGAGCCAGATTTGTAAGTAGTTTTGTAGTATTACTGTTTGCTCACTGTATTTATTCTCCATCTACAATACATCCTGCTCCATTGGAAAGTGGTTGCTTCAATAATTCATTACTATATATGCACACAAAATGCAGAACTCCATATTTTCTATGTGCAGTTTCCTTAATTTTAAATGTATTTTACAGCTGCTGTGCATTATTAGTATATCTTCCTCCTTTATGTCCCCCACAACAGCATGCTAGAATCCACCTGGAAAAAGGGGCACCGTACCTAATTCTTCCTTTGGTCTCCCAGAGGCAAAGAACGTCCGGCTCAGTTCATATCCTCCAAAGAAGAAGAAATAGCCTGGGACTTCTCGCAACAAAGTGCTTGGCAGGCCACGATAAAATCCAAGGGGACCATCCCTTTGAATAATACCCCTCACTACTGACCAAACTGTACTGATAGAGAGGTTGATCCAGTTAGTGATGCTTGATAATAAGGTTACAGAACAATAAGCAACTGCAGCTACAATTAAGGGTTAGATCCATTGTGTAGACCAGAGGACTCAAATAAGAGTTAGAAAAAGATCCTGCCAGGAGCCCTTTACTGGCACCCAGCCTTACTAGTGTCTGAAGCAAGTTCAGAGAAGGGCAACAAGGCTGGTGAGGGGCCTGGAGCACAAGTCTGATGAGGGGCGGCTGAGGGAACTGATGTTGTTCAGCCTGGACAAAAGGAGGCTGAGGGGAGACCTGATCGCTGTCTACAACTACCTGAAAGGAGGTTGTAGCATGGAGGGTGTTGGTCTCTTCTCCCAAGTAACAAGTGACAGGAGAAGAGAAAATGGCCTCAAGTTGCACCAGGGGAGGTTTAGATTGGATATTAGGAAAAAATTATTCCCGGAAAGGGGTGTCAGGCACTGGAACAGGCTGCCCAGGGAAGTGCTGGAGTCACCATCCCTGGTGGTATTTAAAAGACATGTAGATGAGGTTCTTAGGGACATGGTTTAGAGGTGGATATGGCAGCGCTAGGTTAATGGTTGGACTTGATGATCTTAAAGGTCTTTTCCAACAAAAATGATAGAATCATTGAATAATTTTGGTTGGAAGAGACCCTTAAGATCAAGTCCAACCATAATCGAACACTAGCAGTAAACTATGTCCCTGTGACAAAAAATTATTCCATGATTCTATAATCTCCAGGCTGCAACCCTCCCAGTCGCAACTTGTCTCTGGTTAACAGCGCACTACAAGTATGACTCTGAGCCAACAAAGAATTATTATAAAAGCAATAAACACACATAAAAGGGTTTTGGAGATACTGGGCAAGGTGTATACTTACTTTTGTCCCTGGACTATCTTTCCTGACAACTGCATTTCATGCATGGCCTGCAGCCGGCACTTCACCAGCTCTGTTGGGCACAGGACAAGGGCGGCAAAGCCAGAGGCGAAGGAGCCTGCAGCAGCGTTCTGCAGATCGCTGCAAAAGAGAAACTGCAGAAGGTATTTGGGCACTGACCTTCAGTGCAGTGGAGCCACTGCACCAGCAATCAGCTTCCTGAACATGTACTCCAAATATCAAGAAAAACTGACAGCCTTGGGGGAAAGAATCTCAAAGGAAAAGGGCAGTTACTTGAACTAGGGAGATGAAGAACCTCGGTCATCCCATCTTCATATACAACTCAAATACATCCTTCTCACACCTGAGAAGGTATATCACAATCTTTACCCTTCTTTGCAATACTTCAGTGATTGCAGCAGAATAGACACTATCGAATCTTCCTTTTCTTGGCTTTTATAAAAATTTCTGTAAATTTGTTTTACTGGACAACTTTTGGGTACTAGTTACTTCCTCAAAGAGAATAGGAGCAATAATCACCTCATACACATGGCCAATGTTCTCAAGGTCACCTTACCAGTACTAATACCGGTTTTCAGTAGAAGACGCTAGAAATCTGAAACCAAGGCACAATGGACCACTATGATCTTTCTATGGATGTGCTGCCATGAATGCAACCATGTGAGTCTGAGAGAGCGCAGACAAATGTAAACCACACCACCGAACGGGATGGCGCTGTATTCCAGAAATGGGACTTACTTTGCAGTGGTATTACACACATCGCAAAATCTGGCTGCTAAACTGCCAGGGTTCAAAAGGCTGGTACTCCAGGATTGTGCTGCTTTATGATACACTTTAAACAGGCTCCTACAGACACTGTGTGTTGGACAGGAGCTGCACAATAGCAGAGACCAAGTGGAGCTTCTCTCTTCTTTCAGAGCCCAGGGAATCAGCACAGCAGAGACTGACTTCACCGCTGCACAGAAATTCTCTCCATACAAGGGAGATGTTCGCCCTGTGCCCAGCAGTTTTATTCATCTATAGTGTCAGAGATTAAAGCTACAACTTTTTCTCTTACAGAAGCATCACGGAATTTAAGTTGTGACATGAAGCAAAACTTGTGACAGTCAGATATGGCACTGACAAGAACTCTCAAAGTGGAAGAACTCAGTAATTGGCTGCAGAGCACCAACTGAATAATATGCAGTAAATAAATGGCAACATTGGTTGCACGGCCCTCTTGCAGCACACAAAGCTTGGCATCACAGGCATCTGAGATGCAACCCAATAGAGCTCAAGACAGAGCAAGGCAGAGTTAAAAAATACAGTATGCAGCTGTAGTCATTAAGCAATGAGCTAGAGCAAAGCAATAAGGTTACGCATTAGGATAAAAAAATGTGGAAGAGGTACGTTAAAACTATGCACTGAAGGGTGCACAGGATCCTTTCTCCTTCAAGGGAGAAAAAACACAGATGCTACCAGACTTGAAAAGAATTCTGACACATAAATAAAGTGCAGAAGTGATAAGCCTTGAATCCTGTGCAAGTTCCCTCTTAACTCAAAATGCCTAATTCAGTATTTATTCCAGGTGGGAAAGTTTTGATCACACAGCACAGGAGCAAGAATGTTCTACTCTTACACCACTGCTACTTCTATAAAAGGCATTTATCTTGTTTTTCAAAGAAAATAACCTGCTGAAGATGTCTAGTCACGTACTGAGAAAGTCAAACTGAGGTGAACAAGGATAACAGTTCTCTCAGTTTAGACTTTGGCACAGAATGAAATCAGTTTGCTTGGACTAAATGGGCATTTAAAGGCAAATGGAATTTAGCACTTCTGTTTCCATTTGGTTGTCTCGGTTTAGACTTTAGCATGGAATGAAATCAGTTTGGTTGGACTAAACGGATGTTAAAAGATAAATGGAAGTTAGCAGTCCTCTCATCAGTGGCATGTATTCCTTTAACTGGAAAAAGTGTTGGTTTTTAACTGTCCTTGTAACTGTTTTGCAAGGCTTCACACAATAACCAAGGTATCCCTAGATCCAGGCAGGCTAGGCGAGTTTATTTCCAAGCCATTTAAAAGCATTACTGAAGAGGTAACTTAAAGCAAACCCAAACTATTATAGTTGGTTTTAAGAAATCTCAAAGGCTATAAAATAATGAAAAAGTGACAAGCAATTGCTTATATATGGGTAAGAAAAATGGCCAGGTTCACCCCGGTTTGCAACTTCACACATTTTCTTCTTCAGGCTAAGACAGTGTGACAGTTTTTAAACAGCAGAGGCAATGAAGGTCATGAGAGTTCTTTATTTGTCATGTCCGGATGCTAGCCACCCCACCAGGGTTTCTTCCCTTCCCTATAGCACACTACAAAGGCTTCTTGACTCTTCTGCAACAAAAAATGGGTGGAGATGTCCTGTACGGACCACGTGTACTCAGGGCACCACTGCGGACCATGTCAATACAATTCCCTCATACATGCACCTCATAAGATGCCACCACAATGATCCAGATGAAGGACCAAGGGAGCAGCACCAAGGGAGAAATCTTTCAGCTGAGCTGAAACCCTTTAGTGTTTTGTCCTAGCACAGCCATGGAGTCACACTATTTGCTCTTCAATCAGCAATTAATGCAACAGCCATCCTTGATCTGAAAAGTACCAGTACCTGACCAAGGAAAGAAGGGCAAGATGTCAGAGGCACTTGCTATTGTTACACATTCAAATTACATTTCCATTCTGTATCCTGCTCCAAAGATATGGAGTAGTACATCTACATATACGGTTGGAAATTTTCCTGTGCTACCTCCCCTATATACACCCTAAACATGACGTCTCAGTCACATGAAGAGATGATCCTAAGACCTCTGCAAGTCTGTGATCTACCTCCACGAAGGATCACAAAAGAGGGTTAAGAAGCCAAGCATGCTGTTGGTAGACCTACCTCCTACATTTTAGAGGATACAAAAACTGTACACTGTCTGTACACTAAGCAAGCAGAAAATCCCTGATCTGAGAAAGCAATAAAAAAAGGTGAAAACAATTCTATCTCAACTGAGAGGTCTCAACTGCCAGAAAACAGTGAAAGAAAATGCAAGTAGAGAGCAATTAATTAAGTTTCTTAATCATTTCATATTGCTTCATAGCAGGCCTCAGTCTTAAGATACAGCACATTTTACCATGTGACAGGAGAACATCTCACATAATACCACTTTTAGATACTTGTCTTGCACTTAGGTAGCTGCCCTTGTCATGTCAGATCTCAAATGCAGACTTAGGGCCTCCTCAGCTACTTCCACTTGGAGACAGACATGAGAGAGGCAGAACAAAGCTATTAAGAAAAGGCTGAGTGTGGTTAACCTCGCCATTACTCTTTGAATCAATGGAGTTAGGACAGTAGGAGAAATCTTTTACACACTGTGGGGCAGCACAAGGATAGAGAAGGTGCAGCTACTCTCAGTGCTGCAAAGAAGACATACCTTGAGAAACGTGTGTAACAGTAAGGCACACCGAGACTGACGGACCACTGACAACTCTAAAGTGATGCACCTGGAGAAAAGCCATCCTAGCTAGAAAGAGATTATGATCATTATACCGGTGCACAAGTCCCTGACTTGTTGACACCCTGGATATTCTGCACCACTCTGGTCTCGTGAGCTCACACCCTGAAGCATTAGAATTACAAGAACAAGGCGACAAGGACAGTTAAAGGAACAGCTCCCAAGTGCTCACTGACTAGCAGGGAAAGGATCCTTCCACCTAGGACAGGGTTCATGTGGCAAAAAGGGCTATGGAGCAATGGAAAGAGGTCTACAAAATCCCAAGTGGCACAGACACAGTGGCTAAGGACCAACCGTCTCTTCCAGTTACAGAATTAATGATTATCACCTGCAGAACTCCCCGCCAAGTGTACCACAGATGCAAGGAACTTAACAGGAATGTAAGGAGAGACTGGGCAAGTGCTTCGATGGACATCCAAAGTCACTGACTGGATCACACCAGGTTCAAGAAATCCTCTGAATAACCAACCCGGCCTGGCAGAGGACTCTGAGTAAATATTAAAACACTTCCTCTCTTTCTCATTCCTTAGGCAACCACTTATTGACAGTACTGTAGATAAAACAGTGCACAAAAACATACCCTTGGTCTAACCACCACCACTCTCACGCTTTTCAACCTTAAATAAATACATTTTAAAAGAAAGACAATATTAGAAAAGTGTCCTTTCCCCTTAGTATGCCTACTTGTAAGAGGAACCATTACCTCCTTGGCAAAAATCAGAACCACCTAGAGATTAAGGGACTACTGACTCTCAGGTGTTGCAATGCTCATTCCCTTTGGTAAGATGTTCCAGGTCATAAATGTTCCAATTAAGTTGTGATTATCTAAACCAGCCAGCTGCAGTGACAAGTAGATGGCTCTGTTGTAGTTAGACACCATATCCTAGCACAAAGATCTATATTCCAAAAGTGACTACACCGCATACTGGCAGAGTGGGGCCTGGGACATCAGTTGCACCCTGACAACAAAGTATTTGCAAGTAGCAGTTACATTACTTTTTATTTATTTTAAAATAGGAAACAGATTTCTATTACTAACCTGAGCCTTGTTTTCCTGTCTACTCCAACAATTTTTCTCACAAGTTGTTGGCAAAATCCATAGCACATGAACAGAACGGAGTTCTCTGCAATGTTGGCTACAAGCGCTGGTGTCGTTCCCTTGTAGAAGCCTCGAAACCCCGCTTGCTTATAGATTTTCACAGAACAGTCAACGATTCCTTTGTACATGTCAGGGAACGTCTGCATCTTCACCTTTACGGTGTCCAAGGGCTGGCCAGCCAGCACGCATGCTGTCCCACCTAAGTAAGCAGTGGAAGTTAAGAGGGTGGCTGAAGGTTATCACAACTGCAATGCCTATACACAAACAGCAGTATTGGGAAAAAATCATGCAGAAAGCAAAGATTAATGAATTATCCACAGGAAAAGACAACTGCACTGATTTTAGCAGACTGGCATCAATTGTCAGTGGCAAATTTAGTTACCTTAACAAAAAAAATAATGCACGAGAGCAGTAACAGCTTGATTCTCATTAAACATTTCTTTACCTTACTAAAAGCATCTAAATGAATCGGTTCACTTGCACAAACAGGTGCTGAATTAGAGGTATTGTTCTGCAATCAAGTCACTTGTGTTAATGACTTAAGCAACACTTTCCCTTGCTCGTTAGTACAGTGGTTCAGAAGCCATCTGATTTTACGTTCCAACAATAACAAAAACCAGAAAGATTTGTAATCAAGTGAGACAAAGATTCCCCCAGGACAAGAGGAAGACTGCTGAGAGAGCGCTAAAACTGATGATGCATTATAAATTGATAACTAAAGAATCAAGCTCTTTACTTCAAAACTCCAGATGATTCTTATTGATATTTATTCCCACATACTGGAAGAAAGTGTCCAGCATAAGCTGAAAAAAGGCAAAAGGGCAAAGTTTCTCAACGTGTTATCTTTTCCAAATGGAACTGCAAGGCCAATACCCTGAAACCTTGTGAGATATTTCCATCAATGTCATCAATAACCCCGTAGCCCACAGTACAGTGTTCTTCTACAAGATCTAACAATTCAGTAGTCTGCAGAAAGAGTTAATGTTACACTTTTCCAGTAAGAAATACATTGACAGCAATCTATTAGAAGCCAATACCTAACAGGAAGCATATGATAGGCATACCTTACATAGACTTTGTTTTTGCCTTTTTAGCAAGAGAGAAGAACCATCCCAAACCAGAAACTGATCTTCAACCACAATACAGTTCACATGCATATAGCTTAAAGAGGGCCAGCTAACAAAATGTTTTTTCCAGCTATGAAACTGAAATAGTTATCTGCAAATGCAGATAATGTAAAGAAACTGAAATAATTGGATTCACGAATTCGTTTTTAAGATTTTTTTTCTAAGTGGGAAGAAGAAGAAGAGTAAGCACGTTTGTTTAACCAGGGTTATTTTCAATCTGTTTTAGTCTTTGCAAACACATTTGTGTAACATTGTTGCTCCTCTGCAAAGAGGTACTTCATGCCTTTAGGAGGTACTCAGGATCTTAGCTTCCATAAAACCTCATTCTCAACCAGATGGATCATTAAAAGCTTCAGAGCAAATCACGCTTCCTTGCACGAAGAGCTTCTTGCTCTGGGGGCAATAACCAAGAAGAGAAGTAGCTGGCTCAGACCAGTAATGCCCATGTTAGCCTGAGATGAGAAAGAGAGCTGGAAAGGCTCAGCCAATGCTACTTGCAGGCAAGTCAGGACAAATGCAAGGTTCCTGTGTAAAGGCAGACCTAAAACATCCACATGTAGTAAAATAATGGCTGTTGGAAGAAGTCCAGAAAAAACAGGAATGGCCTTGGGTATGGCAAGCTGAAAAATTTGGAGTCAACTGTGAACTGCTATTCCTAAAAGAGAAAAGGTTCCCCTTGCACTGGCATTGGAGGTGGCACAAGAAGCCCAGTAAACTACAGCAATAAACTTTGTAAGCCTCAAGGTAAAGACCAAGAGTCCCAGTTAATATCTAAAATATTGAAGAAAAAACAAAAACAACAAAAAAAAATCATTCTTCCAGCCAGCAGTAAAGAGTCTAAAACAGCAGCAGCAAAACAAACCAGAAGAACAAGAGTCAACCCTGCTTGAACATTTAGACAAACGTGGTCTTAATAATAACATGACAGCGATGAGGAAAAGAGTCCCACTTAATCAAAGAAGCGATTAGAGGTTGCTCAGAACCTAGGCAAAGGACTAAGACCTGCAGGCAGTTAAATTACTTATTTATTCTTGTGCGGAAGTAACTTGCCCCAGTATGTCACTACTTATCAGCTAGTAAAGACCGTATCTGGAGAGAAAGGCAAAACCAGGTTACACAGTTGCTGGAGAAACTAGCTGTTTGCCTAGTTAAATACACTTTCTAAAGGGTACAGAGACGTATGTAACACAGAAACGGGCACTACCAATGAACACAGGCAATACCAAGCAAGTATGTGGAAAGAACATGGAAAATAAACACTAGAGGAACAGTAAAACTACCTATTACAACAGAAGTAAAAAAGAAAAAGAATGATGATTTAGGATTACTGAAGTCATGTTAAGAAAGCTCTGAATTCCTCCATCTTATTTGAAGGAAGAACTATGCCAAAGAAAACAGCATTATTAGTTCTAAGATCCTCTAAGCTCTACTGCCAAAAACCAGGCAAAACTCAAGTGCACACCCTGTTAGCCTGAACGTGGGCATGGAACAGTATCACCAAACAATGCCTTCATAAACTGATGCTCGTTTCCAGCTCTTGCAGTAGCCAAGATGAGACATGCCAGGCTCCAACTTAGAAAGTCAGCTTCCTAAACCAGGGTGTGCAACCGCCCTGGGCATTAACAGCAGCGTTCCTGGGAAGGAAAGCAACCGCACCTTCCATTTAAACACCTGGGAACACCTGCAGAACTGGGAAGAACTGCACAGATATTAAGCAAAATGTGGTGGCAGACCAAATGCTTTCTGAAGGTGCCACAAGAGACCCACGTTATCTGTCACCTCTTGCTTTCTCCCTGCACTAAGGTTAACTCCGCTCTGGCAAATGACCTCCAATAACTACTTTGAATACACTTAACACCATTTATACTGTCATATCCACAGAATTAACACAGTCATAAAAGGACTGATTGCAACAGCTAATGTATGGGAAAAAAACCCCATTAAATTGTTTAATCTGATTACAACAGTACAATAAATAAATCTTTCATTCCACCTTTTCTGTATGAACATTGACAAATTAACTATTCTATCCCAATGTTTGTCATCTGTTCCGGACATTATGTAAGCTTCCATCAGAAACTAGTACTTCTGTGGCTAAGCCTGCCCTTAATACAAATGCTGTTCCAATATTTCTGCAACAGCTTTTTTTACCCACAGATGAAGCTTAGAAACGTCAAAAAGACTGCTTTTCCCTGGGAGAGTTAGAAATTGATTCATGGTAATGTCAAAGAGACAATGCAACTGTTTTCACGCTTGTGACAGTCATAATTGGTCCAGCAAAACTTTATAGCACAGGTTAGACTGAAGTTAGTGAAGTGCATTCATGATCATCAGATCTACTACTGAGTTTCCCAGCTTTTAAAGATTTACACCAGGATGTTGTCTGAGCCAACAGCCCTTCAGACAGGCTCTTGCCCATTTCAATTGGAGAGGGTTCCTGTGACAAAAGCAGCACCTCAATCACACACACAGTTAACTGCAAAACTCTGCTGATTCTTAAACTCATGTAACCGTAAGAACTAACACCAAACCTTAAACCTCCTCCTGGAAAATTATTAGTCTGAAATAAGGATTATACCTTTGCTTTTGGGGAGAGGTTTCACCAGTGGGGAGCACTAGTGGTGCAGTTACAACATTGGCTCAGGTCGGCTGCTTCACCTCCATATCCTTAAAATGCAGAGGCGAGGCTTTTTATAGCAATGAGAAATTGCTTTTACACTTTGCAAAGGTACTAAAACTGTCCCTCAGAGGTTTTGCGCAATTAAGTTCTCTCCAGCGTTACCTGCAGCTCCTGCTGTGAGGTCAATAGCAGCCTGAAGAGCAGAGTTGATCCTCATGCTTCACACTTGTTTATCAGTTACTTCAGAGTAAAGTCTCGTATTTCCTGGCAGGTGTTGCGTCTTTGTCTCCTGAGGGAAAAGAAAGATGAAGCATGTAAGATTTACAACAATAATTCTGACAGAAAAAAGCATCACACAAATGCTTTCACCTCCACTCTTCCATTTAGCTTGTTCTAAACCATTTTGAGAAAGAAAATGCTTGTCCCCAGGACTGAGATGTAGAATATTTGTATTTTGACTGGCTAGTTTTGCTGCATTAGGTAAGTCCGCTGGAGTATCACTGCCTGGCTTTGGATTATTCAGGCTTTCCAGCTTCTAGTCTCCCTGGATCTCTCAAATGAAAGCAAAGAGTATCTCCAGGGAGCTATGTTGAGCATTACCTTTTTGTTGATTACAGAAGCACAATCTGCATCAGGTAACTAAGCCAGCTGGCAGGAATATTTCCCCCTTTGTCTCAGCTCCCCAGCTATAAAGCAAAATAGAGAACTGCTCTCCTCATGGTGAACAGCAGCTAAGAAAATTGTATTCATGATGATACAGGCACGTTAGGTATTTCTATGTGGTTCTCAGAAGATACGAGTCAAAAAGGAAAAAATATGAACATCTAGAATTGCATCTGGCTGTCATGTTCCCAGCGGAAGTCCCCCCACACCAGCATATTATAAATAAGAATTACATCTTATCCCTCAGGAAGACAGCTGGAAAGCAAAAACACAAAGCTGACACTTTCAAATAAAACATTCAAATGAATTCAGTTCTCAAGTTTGCAGCAAGGTACCTTCACTGGGTGAGCAGTTTAAACAAGTTTACTCATCTAGAGAAAAATCACAGAGCCAAAGAGCTCCCACTGTTTCAGAACCACAACACTGAGCTAGACACTTGGCTGGCAGTCCTGTCAAAAAATTTGCATCAGTCTTAAAAATCCACACAAATACACACATGAATCAGCCCCTCATTGACTTCTAAGCCTGTCTACAAGCCCAGTACTCCAGTAAAATAGAACTTTTTTCACTTTTCTACCTACTGTAATGTTTCTTTTGAGGCCTATTGTCTCCCAAAATATATTTTGGAATAACACAAATGGGAAACATAATTTCCAGTAGCCTACATTGAAAGCACAATTTAAAAAAAATACAAAACAACCAAAACAACACACCCTATGAACCACATCCTTTTTACAACTGTATTGTTACAAGCACAGACACTTGCATCCAAGCAAGGCTTTAAGAAAACCTATCTCTAAACAGATTTATTATTCCCAAAGCTTAAAAAAAACCTAGTAGGCCAAATATTGTCACTAAGTAACTTCACATGTCCAATCTGTTTAAGATGCACTGCATGGATCTGAATGTAATGGGTTTAAAAAAAAAATTCAATACTCTTGTAATAAATGGCACTAATACATTCTATTTCCGAATTGTGATTACAGATTCAAACAGTTTCACTACTGACAGAGTAGTGTGTTAGGTGTTATTTCAAAGCAGAGGCTCCAAGACCAAGTTAGGCTTCATTCTCCTGTATGCCTCAATAGAGTTAACACAGTACTCCACAGTTTTGCTTCTCGTTTAGAGGAAAAAAAAAATAGATCAGCAAGACAGCCTCTGAATGAAGGGAATTACTAGAGAGCAACACAATACACACTGCTTGCATCACGCTGAGTGCTTATCGACTTGTGCCAGTCCCCAAAGGGAGCACGTGCCAAATCGCCCACAGAAAGCTGGGCAGCAGAAGGAAAAAGAGATGCCTATAAAAATATGGAGGTTTTAAGAGTCAAGGAAGTTTAGCTTCCTGACCCATAAGAGCACATCACCACTTTCAGAAGATTTAAGACTTAGTCAAAACTACACCGGTGTTATATACGTACATACCTCCCCTCGTATTTTTTTTTTTTCCTATTTGTAACACTAGCAGAGTAAAAACTCCTTGTAGCTACAGCACAGCAACAGCCCTGTTACCTCCAAAGCGAGACCAAGTCTCAAACCTGCAAACACAGAGGCGTTATTCAGCGTGAGGGGCCCCGCAGAGCCCCCCCTCCACCCGCGGCCCCAGAGGTTGCTCTCTGCTCATGCGTTCTCCAAACACCAAGCAGATAAAACCCAAAGGCTCCTCGCAAGAGGCCGGGCGGGCTGTGACTGCTGCCCAAGGTGTTCAGCGGCCTGACCGCCGGCTCCGGGGCGGGCACAGCCCAAGGGCGGCTCTCCTTAGGAGAGCAAGGCTCGGGCTGCGGCCCCGGTGACCCCCGCTCCCGACACACGCACCCTGCCTTTGGCGGGGAAGCCGCCGAGCGCCGCACCGCCCCCGGCCCGACGCCTGTTCCGGGCGGCCGCACGCAGCCGGGGGCTTGCCGAGGGGCGGCGCAGCGCTGCAGCCCGGGCCCGCCCGCCAGGCCGCACAGGCCGCGGAGCAGCCCGACTCCCGCGCCGGGACTCCTCTGCTCCGCGCCCGCCACGACCGGCCCGCTCCGCCCGCCCGCCCACGGAACGGGAAAAGCCGCCGGCCGCCCGGCGCCGCCACTCACCGCAGCGCCCGCCCGGGCGGCCCCGCCGCCCCTGCCCCTTTATAGGCGGCCGAGGGAGGCGGCGCGGCCCCCCCGGGGCAGACGCGGGCCGGGGAGGCGCTGGGCGGGCGGCCGGGCTGCGCTGTGGCCTGCGGTGCCCTCGGCGGCGAGAGGCGGTGCCGGGCGGGCGGGAACGCCCAGCGGCGGCGGGGCCGGGGGCAGGGTTTGGGGTCCCCGGCGGGTACCGGCCGCGGTAGCGCCGCGGGCCCGCTCCCCGCTCCGAAGCCCTGGTCCCGCAGGCCCCTGCCCGGCGCCCGGCTGGGTGTGAGGGCGGAGCCGGGCCGCTGCTGCGCGGGCCGAGTTTTCCCCCAAAAGCCTGTGATTGGCGGGCTGTGTTTAAGCTAACCGAGCAGGATTTCACTGAATTTATGCCTTAGAACCACAATAAGTTTTGTTTGTTTGTTTGTTTTGGTTGGGTGGGTGTTTTGTTCTTTCTAAAGAGGGGTTCGTTTAGGAATTAAGTACCCTGAAATAACGGCAGTTTGTGCTCCCAGGGGAACCACAGCAGAACTGCTGCAGCTCCTGGGACAGACGCTCATCCAGCAGCCCCAGTCTGACTAGAGGGTTTTTTTTCGCCTCCTGCTAGTTTGCAGTGTTTGACAATTTTTTTAAATGTCATTCGAGCAATGGAGGGGAAGGAAAATTAACTGTGGCCATTTTTTTTTTCACTATATGACTGAATAACAGTTATGTAAAACAACTATTCTCCTTTTCCCAAAATACGAAAGGCCCCATTAAGTTTAACATACGTGTTAGAGGACTAAGCTGTACAGGTTTGGAGCTATCTTAAAAAATAAAGATACTGCAGTCTACAGTCTCCTGTCTAAAGTTATAAAGGTATACCTGGCATCTTGGATACTGACTAAAATAAAAAGGATTTTCTTCAGCCTCTCTTGTGTTGAATAGTGAAATAATTGTGGAGGTACACATAAAAAAGGTGTTCCTGTTTTGACATCTGCTAAAACCTCTAGCTTTACTGGTGCATAAACGACAGTGACCTGTAGCACATCAAACTAGACATGGACAGACATTCATAAGCAATTTGCTGCAGATCAACAAGCGACTTCTCCTAAGTCAAGATGTCACTTTTGTGCTCGTAGCGTTTTGGGGATATGAAGTGGCATGTAGTGGCTTAAACCACTGTGATGAGGGCTAATATCACTTTCCTCAGCTGAAACTGGACAAAACTCTTTTTTTTTTTTTTTTTTTCCCCTCCCTTTTGATTAGCAATTAACTGAAGTGCTTGCAATAAGGCTCATCAGAAGCAATGCCCAGCTGAAAGCAGCAGGACACTGTACAGCCTGTGGAAAGGTAAATGAGCAGTACCTGTAATGTGTATCTGTTACCAGTAATACTCAAGATACTCTGCCAGACCAGACAGTGTTCCGGGGAGGTGCTGTATGCCTGCAATCCCTGTTGAATTGCACATGTGTTTGCATGGATTGAGACACACAGACCTACATATTTGAGCTTAGATCGCTGGTATTTTCTCCCAAATAAAACTGATTGCTCCTACTTTCAAAGCCCAAACCAAGGAAAAAGCATTATAAATAGCAGAAAGTTAAATGTATATTTTTTTTCCATCACTTTTAATTAATCGTAGGGTTCAGATATGGCTGATTTTACTATATGGTTATCTCCTTGAAACATTCCTTTAAATGGTTTGGGGCTGTTCTTCAAAATACGGCAATTGTTAAGGAAGAGCAGGCTATAAGTGGTTTTAGAAACAATACATCAAATTGTAGATTATTCAATGTAGAAATAATTGCTGAGTCTGTGGTGACCAGTTAGTGGTAGTGAGTTAGTTGTGCATCTCAAATGATCTGAAATACTTGGAGATTACTGTTCAGTCATAAAGAATGTTGACCTGCGTGGTGACTCCTTTTTTAGCAGGACCGCAGCACTGTTGGAAGATTCAGTTGGTGAAAAGTATCTAACCCCGAATGTAATGAAGCTTGCGACTAATCGACTAATATGCCGTTAAACCATGTGCTGCCTGCTGTCACCATGTGCCAGCTGAAACAACAGGGCTTGAGTATTTCAGGGTTCTTGTTCATAACCACGTTCCTCGGGCAGACCACCAGGCCTGATCTGCTCGTGTTTGGACCCTGTACAAAAGATGGAGAGGATGAGAGTACTTGAAATGTTGCCTGGGAGATTTTATAGCCGTGAAATGCAGCACTACAATGAACATATTGCCACCACATGGCTGTTTCTGCTACCTGCACCCGTGTCTACTAAGCCAAACTGTACTTTTTGCCCCTGCACCGTGCTGGTGTGGAGGTTCTAATGGACAATTTGTTTGGGGCCTGACTTCAGTCTTCCCCTCAAAGGATTAGGCAAGACAGAAATGGGACTTGTGCAGACAGCTGGGCTTGCAAGTGCTTTGCAGGAACATGGAAGAGCTTTCTGGGACTGAAAGAGTCTGGCTTGGGGTATGGGTGATTGGCTTTGGGACGTGATGGCCCACTGTATGACAGAAGGGGCACAACCCCCTTAAGCAGAGTGTTTTGGCACTGGAGGGATGGATAACTTCTGGGAGATGAAAAGCTGGGAGGGGGATGCTATGGAAACTTGTCTGTTGCAAGTGAGGAAAGGGTTTCTTTGTCACATGCATTCCTTTCCATTTTGCAGCAGTCCAAGCCTGTCTCCTGGACCCACCATCTCCAACCAACCACAGGCAAACCATTTACTCCCTGAAAGCCATTTTGCCTTTCCTAATTCTTGGGGAAATCCTCGTTGTGCAGGACGGTGAACGTCAGTTCTTCACAAGTATCATCCCAGAATAGCAGCCAGAGCTGCATAAACGAGACCATTAAAACCTTGCAGTGGATGTTGTCTGGACTGTTTAGAGAGGTGGGTCAAGCAATACAGTACCACATGGGGGTGGTACATGGAGGGAAAGATGGCTGCTGCATGTAAGGCCTTACACAGGTGATGGTAATTTGGGTACTGATGTGCTACTGTCAACTGCAAGTGAAAGGACAGCGTTGGTCTTTCCAGAGTAGGTTGCAGTCAATTAAGTGAAGGTTTGGGGAACAGCTTTGAACCCCACGTTTCACGAGGGTGTTGGTCCCTAACCTAATGTAAAATAGACTCCCCAAGTCAGAGGTGAAGAGCCTCAGCACTAGATATTTCAGTCTGCCAGTCTGTTTCTGTTGCACCCAATTCATTACTAGCATAGACGGTCCCACCACCTTGGGAACTCGAGAACTTCCTGGACTGTGGCATCTTCCTAGTAAGCGTGGAGATTGAAGAACTTACTACAAACCTATCTGGAAGCACAGGGATGAGGGACAGTGCAAGTCCGAGGGGAAAAAAAAAAAAAAAAAGCTCATGTTCTTGCTTTAGGGATCATTCCAAGAGAGAGAAAAGACTAGCTGCAGCCACCGTTATCACTTGATATTTGCTCGCTGTGACTCTAAAAGAATGGAGAACATGAAGGTAAATGGTGCAGCTGGGCAGCGCAGGATGCATTCCTCTGTGAAAAGGCAGCTGAAGACCACCAAAGTAATTTGAAGCAGATTTGATGACACAAATATTACTGTGACTACTGATTCCAACCAGAGTGAAAACATCAGAGGTGTTCAGCTGCATTCAAGAACTGAGTTGATGTGGTCTGAGTTACAGCAGAGTAAAACACTCACAGAGATAGGTTTTTGGAGGAATGGTTTTTTTGCGGTGTAAGAATTGTACTTCCAGGTTCTGTTTTCTATTCTTTGACTGCACAAAAATTGATTTTTCTTAGTTTGCTTAATATTCTTGATAACTACCAGTTGCTATGGAGTTATGGTGCACCATGAGCCTTTTCTGCCTGTTTATTAGCCAGCTGCAAATACTTACCCTTAAAATCTCGTGGAAAAACAGGAACCCAGAAGACCAACATGCAGAGCTGAAGCTGGTATGTTTCTTAGAAATTTTTCTAAGAATTATATCCATTTTCCTAATGACTAATAGTTCAAGCATGCAATGGAGTTATGGAGAGTTAGTTACTAAACATCAACCAAACTCTGAGAATTGTCTTGTTACATTGCCTCAGGCAGGGTGATGTGGTATGACCAGGCAGCAGCTCACAGGGAAGGAGGGCTGTGATGCAGAGGAGTGGATTTTTAGGAATAGAAGTCATTTGTTAGTGAAGTTACCCAGCTTGAAAGATCTGTGTAGGGGACATACAGGGTGTTTGTAAAAATGGTAAGAAAAGTAAAAGGTAAAAAGGTCACTTGGAAATTGCAATTGCATGCAACAGGAAAAAAAAAAAACAACACCTTGGAGGACAAAAAACACATGGACGAGTTAATATTGCCAAAAGTCAGGCAGAGTTTGAGGAAACTGGCCAACAGCAGCAGTTCCCAGTTCATTGGATTTTTGTTTTCAGTTTGGTTTCAGACTGATTTGAGCCAGACCTAATATTTTCCTTCCGTTTCTGGTACATCTGAAGTTCCTCTGATCCTTTTCAGCTAGATCAGGGTTCTTGTTAGTATTTGTGCTCACAGCAGGAAGCCATTTTCCTCAGCAACAGCTAAAGGCCTCAAGGCAGAACCACTGTTTGTATCTGTCCCTAGGCTGGACACCCCAAAACCATCACGGGCATATCCTGGAGCAGAGACTGGAAAACCACCAGATTGCATCCCTTTGGTATTTGTAAGCCCAGTTAGTCTGTAGTTGCGGATAGATTTTGTCCAGAAAAAGAAGGTTTTCTGCTTTTTCCCTTCCCTTGCCAGCTTGTGCTTCTTATATGATACCTCTGAGCTGTGGTTGATGTCTACCATCCAGCTGGAAGGAACACACAAGCACTCCTTGGGCACCTGAGCTCCCTCTGAAGACGGCATGAAGTGAGGAGTGAACAGGAGCTGGGTGCCAAAACACCGCTGCGGAACCAGCCATGCGCCAAAAGTGCCATACAGACTGAAACCTGTGGCCAGATGTTTTATATTTAATGTTTTCAGTACCACAAGCTTTAGAGAGAGGTGAGAGACCCTTGAATTAGCTGGCTGTAAAGGAATCTACTTTTAAATTTCTTAAAGCAACTTACACTCTGAAATACAAGATCGTCCATCCTTTGGAGAGGTAGCTGGTCTTCAGATACCATGGCAGCACCGTTCTGGATGCTGCTGCCTGTTTGGTTTGTCCTCACCTGTGCTGCTAAAAAGAGTCTAAAAAAAGACTCTTTTGGGAACTTAAATCTGTTGAACCTGTCGAATCTATTTGTTAAATATCAAGAAATATACACTCGGGAAACTGGCATGGGTGAGCCATCCTCCTGCTGGGGCAGGAGCCAATTTAATGAGTATTCAGTGACAGAAATAATGGGAAATATCTGATGAGACACGTGTACTTAATAAACACCATTCTTTTTTTCTTCATGAAATCGATGAAGCGCTTTGTGGTCTCTTGCATGTATCTGCGTTTGCTCAGTGGCGAGAGCTGCAGCTCCCCCGAAGCTTTTGGGTGTCTCCAGCCATTAACTGCTCCACAAGGGCCATCCCAAGACTTGGTTGACCTGCCTGCGACTCCCGGCTCCGAGTGAAAATGTGCAGGAGAGCGCCCGCGGCTGAGGCGGGTTCGCAGGGGACCAGGCGGCGCCGCTGCTCGCAGCCGGGCGGAACGCTGGTGCGCGGAACGCTCGGCGCGGCTCCGGTTCCCGGCCGGGGGCGCCGCGCAGGGGGACGGGCCGCGGCGGGTGGCCGCGCCGCGGGCACGATGTGGAGCCGCGTCCGTGGCTGGGGCGGCGCGGCCGGGGGCTCCTGTCGCCTCGCAGCGCGGCTCCTGGCCGGGCCAGCGAGCGGCCGGGAGGCGGCGGGGGTGGCGCGGCAGGAGGGGAGGCCTCGCAGGTACCGTCACCTGGAGGAGGGGGCGCCCGGCGGCGGGGGTGGGGCTTGCCGGGGCCCGCGGCCGCGCCTCGCCCCGCACCGCGGCCTTGCGAGGGCTCGGGTTTACTCGGCTCCCTGCGGAGAGCTGCTCCCGTTCGCCGCAGGTGGGGCCGGGCCCGCTGGGGGTTGGGGCTGCTTGGCCCGGCCCGGGCTGCCGCGCTGGCGTGTGCGTTAATCGGGGCCTCGTGTTTTAGCGACTTTCCCCCGTGGCCGTGGCGCCTGGAGCGGGCGGGCGGGGCGCGGGGCCCGCTCGGTGCCGCCCGCCGCCGCCCTGCGTTCGGCCGCCCTGTGCCCGGTGCCTCGGGGTGTGAAGCCGCCCGGGCAGCCGGCGGAGCAGGGCCGAGTCCGCCCGTCCTGCCGGGGCTGAGGCCACGGGGGAGTGGAGTCCGGTGTGGGGGGGTGGTTCTCACCTTGATTTCTTCTTCGTCCTGCTCATCTTCGAGTGGTGCAGACTTTAAGGGTGAGTGTCAGGAGGACGGAGCCAGGCTTTTCTCGGTGACAACCAATGATAGGACAAGGGGCAACGGATACACACTGGAACACGGGAGGTTCCACTTAAATATGAGAAGAAACGTCTTCTCAGTGAGGGTGCCAGAGCACTGGAACAGGCTGCCCAGGGAGGTTGTGGATTCTCCTTCTCTGGAGACATTCAAAACCCGCCTGGACACCTTCCTGTGTAACCTCCTCTGGGTGTTCCCGCTCTGGCGGGGGGATTGGACTAGATGATCTTTCGAGGTCTCTTCCAATCCCTAACAATCTGTGATTCTGTGTGAAACCACACGTGTGTGTCACCTGAGCTTAATTTCACAGCACGTGTATCAGCAGAGGTGTGCTGCTTGTCAGCAGAGGGACGTGCCCAAAGCGCTGGCTAAAAGCAGTATTTGGAAGTTCATTTTTATTTAAAGATTTTAACTGCTTTCAATGAAAAGTCAGGTGTGTGCTTATCTTTTTTAGTTTGAAGCAGCTCTGTAGTGGTTGAGACGGACAAACGACATAGACCAAGTTCTTAAGTACAAACAGCAGTCTCCATTTATTGCCACGAACGCTTTTTTATATAGTCTTTACCAGCTCAAGTGTCTTTTTGCTATTGGTTACAGGCTGCAATAGTAACATATAATTGGCTAATTTTGCTGTCATCAATGTTACTCTTTTACTTCCTCCTTTCTCACGGGCACACCTTAATATCTCCGGATACTCCTTTACTCTCTTCTTTCTCATGGTAAGGCCAGTCTCTGTTCCCATACCCTCTGTCAGGGAATCCACAGACCCACCGTAGTCCCCGCCACACCTCAATATATTTGAAAAAACTCTGATACTGTGACAGCCGCATGTATAAAGCAGCTTGCTTTATTTTGTAGCCATGTTTGCATTCTAAGGCTAGGCTTCTGAGCAGAAGACAGGCTTGATGGTAGTTGAAATACTGTAATGCAAACTGCAGTGTACTACTGGCTTCAAATGTTTAAGGTTTACAGTCTTACTGTCTTTTTCTGACACTGTAAGCAAAGATCTCTGAATGGGTAAATAGTTTTAAGGAGCATGCAGGCCGAATTAACGAAAAAATTAATGAAAAAATATAAGTAGTTGTGAATGTAAAGATTCGCAATGTTTAATTTTAGCATCTATTGTGTTCTTTATGATAGTTTTTCCAGAGAATGTAGTTTTGTCTCTCTTGCAATAATATCCCGAGCAGCTCCCTGCTGTCCCTGGCCTTGCATCCTCACCTGTACAATGCCAGTTTTAGCTTCTTTCAGTGATGTGGTAAACTAGGTAGAGGCACTGTTCCAGAGAGAAAAATAATCCAAATAACTTTTTTGTTTGTTACTGGGTTATCTTGCAGCTGGATCCATTTCCCCATATGGCTGTGCAGATGCTTGGCTGCTCTGTTGCAGGGCATAGGGTAGGGGAATGTGATCCGTAGTAGTACCAGAAGCGTGAAATGATGTGAAGCTAAATGGGTGTGAACAATCTTTTTTTTCAGGTGGCTAGGAGTGATCTCTGCCTCATTTTAAGAGTTTCAGTGAGTTTTCTATAGTACTAATGAATTTAAGTATCAGGTACCGGTAGATTCAAATTCTCAGTTTGCTACTTAAAGCAGAGATACATTAAAAGTTTTAAGTTCAGAGATTATACACAAGGGTTTTTTTGTGGAGGAAATAAAATTGTTTACTTGATTTTTGTGATGAAGAAACCATAAATAACCAAGAGTTTTAAATAGTGCCGTAGCCCTTCTCAGAAGTTATAAGGTACATTTGACATGTACTTAACATACGCAGTTTGCACTCAACTAGGCCTAGACGGTCGTAACTGGGGTTTTTTTTGTAGGCTTACACATTTCAGCCATGGACCCTATTTGTAACTTCTGTTTTTTATTTATTTATCTAGACTTTGTTTATCATCTAGCAAAATACAGAAACTCTTCAGCACAAGCAGCGTGCTTTCTACTGAGAAAGTTAAACCTACTCTTTCTGAAGACAGCACCACTGAAGTGGCATCAAAGAGTCAGGAGGGTACAGCAGAAACACCAAAGCAGAAGTTGTTGGACCTGATTGGTAACATGAAAGTAGAAGTGAGCTACCGGAAGAAACTCCAACAGTTAAAAACCCGTGAAGTCAAAAATCAAGCTACAGATAAGCTGGAAGGCATGGATGGTGAAGGTGCTGTGCTTCAGAGGACTACAGAAGACATCAAGCGGTAAAGTATAATAAACTTTTCTTAGCCTATTTTCTACCTTTTTCAAATTGTTTTTTTCATTATCTAGAACAAAATAAAGCATCAAATGCCATTTCAAAGTATGGAAAAGAATCTTGTGAGGGCATGTGGTGTACAGATGTAGAGTGCAGTAAATCACAGGGGAGAATCTGGACAAAAGATATTGTGTGCTTTCTACCTTTTGCTACCTTTTTCTGCACTGAAACTCTTGGAAGATTGCACTAACATCTGCCTGTGGAAAGTTATTTTGATGGGAGGGGGGAAATACAGTTCAGATATAATACAATAAAACCAAGGAAAAAGAAAAAAAAAATTTAAGAACGGCATCATGATTGCCAAGTCCTGCGAGTGGCTCCCCTCCACAAAGTGTTATGTTGTGTTTATAACCTCGCAGGTCCCTGCTGCCTGTGGTCTTCAGGCTTCACATCTGAGGAGCTGCACAGCGGCGCAGGGCTGCCATTGTCCCAGGTTTGAGAACAAGAGCTCATCAGTGGCATTTGGCAGTTGATGATTAGTGCAACACAGGGCAAACCTCGCTGTCCCCCTGGCCACCTGTATTTGGGATAATGTGTAACTGTAACTTCTGAGGAGGTGTTAAGACATAAAATGACAGTACAGAAATGACGATTTAAATATATTAAGGCTTTTTTTTGTATTTCTGTGTCTTTTGTGTCTCTTACAGAGGCAAACCTTTAAATCCAGAACTGGTGAAGGCGGTTTCTGCAGTCGCGTCTTCCCTACCACTCAACAAGACACAAACAGAATCAGAACTACTTGCACAACTAAGACGACACGAAGAAACCACAGATAAACAGAAAAAAGGGGGAGTTATTAACATACGGTCTGTTTATTGAATATTATTCTCAATAATGTTTGAAATTCTGATTTTGGAATGTCATCTTGAAGGTGACTGGGTTCTGTGTTAGAAAGATGACGCTAAAACATTTGGACAGGTTATCCTTGGAAGTAATGAATATTGAGAACATCAGTGGTCTGGTTATATCAAACTCCCTGAGTTTTGCCATCCTCATTCGAAAATGTTTTTGCAGAAATGGAATTGTTTTCCTGCCCAGGATCATTACTTTATTGGACAGGCTAGCAAAATAACTTTTTTTTTTTTCTTTCCCCAAGCTTCCGAAATTCTCACACAATGGATGGGTTTGTAGACCTTTCAGACACTCTGTCTGGACTGGTGAATTTTCATGACAGCTCTGCAGAACTGAACTATAGCAGCTCTATTTATAGCCCCACCCTTCCTTTCAAAACTTTCCAGTCAACCCAAGAAACTCATCTCTTGGCTTAACTCTGTTTCCAGTGTGGCTTTCAAACAGATGAGAAACATTTGTTTGGAAAATGAAACAGTTGTGCGTACTGCTTTTTTGGAAGATGGTTAAAGACAGGTTTTTAATTCTCTTTTTATTTTTTCTTTTCAGCTAGTATTCAGATAACTACTCAGAAAATAAGGCATTAAGGCATCCAGATGAAATGCTGAACTAAATAGAAAATTGGATCTTCAGCAAAACAGGAATGTGAAACCTTTATTTATAGCTGTTTGTGGTGTGAACTGCAGCCTGCTTGTCTTAGTTTTAATTTATTTTGTGAAAATGAATTTGTCCCAAACCAGGATTTAAGTTTGACCTGTGTATTACTATTTATAATTTGCTCTAGGGATTAGTAAAAGATCTGCTTTGTATAGTTGCTGTACTGCAAACAGAGCAGCCAACAAGCTAATGATGTCCATGGCTGGTATCTGCCTATTAAGTGAGTGAAAACTAAGGAAGAACGTGACAGATGCTTATGAATAGGTTGAGTTAGATGGTTGCAAAGAGACTGGGATATGCAGCGCTCATTGAATACCTTTGTTAAACAAAACACATGTTCCTCAGTGGTTGTGAAGGGAAAAGGGAGACATTAGGCAAGTTTCCTCTTTAGTCTGTGTTCGTGATTCTCTGCCAAGAGTGCTAATGGTGGTTGTGTAGAGCGGAATGAAATTCTCTCCAAATGTGTGAAGTCTGTGCTATTTGAGGAGGAAGTATGGTTTTAGGTAGTACGTGCCAGCATCTCCAAAGTCTGTGTGTATGTTATCCATTTTCATAAGGTCCTGTCAGCCTGAATACAGGAGATCTCAAGAACAACCTCTCTCTCCACAGGCTCTTAGAGCCAAAATGGGTAGCTCTAAGGGTTAGAAGTCTGGCTGTTTTATGTAAAATTGATGTGTTTCTGCCTTTTTTTTTTTTTTTTCCATGTGTGCAGTATTACCAAAAAGCTTAAGAGACACTTCCTAATGTAAGGAGAATAAATAAGGACTAGTTTATATAAAGAATATGCTCATTTAACTATTAATTACCAGTGAGGTTGTTCCATCTCTGTCATTGGGATTTTCAGAAGAGCAGGGCATGCAAATGTCTTAATAATGGCCTTGGCTGTGGATGGCCACCTTAAATGTAATTAGAACCTACTTCAGTACCTGTTAAGAATGTTGGAGGACCATACTGATGCTGACTGCACTAATATGTGCAGTGGCTCACCTCATGTGCACTGCATCTATTCCTTAAGGTATACGTGCTCTTCTTTAAATGTGGCTGATCTGCCTGCTGGCATCAAAGGCTCGCGGTCCTCACCATGCATTGTGCCTTCCCTGAAGCACTTATCCAGCTGTGGCTGCTGCGGAAGAAAGAAAGTGTCTAAGGCGGTTGTAATCTAAGCACAAAGGCTTTTTTTCTGTTGAAAAAGAGTTTAAGTTCTTCAGAAATTTAAAAGCTGAAGTCCTTGCAGCTATATATTGCCTATATAGTTGATTGATGGGTTGAGATGTGCTATTACAATATTTTATAACAGGCTTGTGGATAAATCACTGAGGTTAGAAAAATGCATTTTCTTCAACCAAAACCAGCCTTTTTGGTTGGCTAGGAATGTCATGGCTGGCTTGCTGTGCTTGGAGTTGGCAGGTTCTACTCCCTGAGACAGCTTTGCGAATTAGCTTGTTTCCCTCTGCGAATATACATTCTTTTAGGTGTGGTGGCTGTATTTTTTTTTTCCCTCCACTCTATGCTGAAAAGTTCTGTTTTCTTCCTTACTAGTTAGGTAACAGTTTGAAACTCCTATCAGTGGATGAGTTTTCAGGAAACACCAGCAACTCCTGCTGATTTTCATGACTGAAAACTTGGTTAGTGGTAACCTTTCGCAGTCAGGCTCTGAGATGGTACTTTCAGCTTTCTGATCAGTGTTTAAAATGTTGATTATTTATTTATTTATTTATTTTAAAGCCCAGCAGCCCTCGGGTTGTATGAAGTCCTCTTCATACTCCAGAATACCTCAATCCACACAAGGCACTAATATATTAGGAAGCAATTACTTTTATTCATACATGATTATTTTCTGTGGAATTTTATTTGACAACAAGAGAATACATGCAATTTAACTTTTCATTTTTTTATAAAGGTTTTGCATTCAATATATTAACCCATTTTAAAAGCCAATATATATTCCTCTGTTATTTAAAACCATTCACAACTTCACAAGCAGTAGAGCCTTATAATGCTCAACTGCAAAAAAAAAGAGGATACTGCTATTGAGATTTATGTTATCTAATAAATTGTACGTTGTCCAGATCTTTTGGTTTGTACTAATTTTTTTCCAGGATTGTGGCATGACCTCCAGAGGTCACTGTTGTATGCAGTTGCCTCATCGACTTGTTTTATAGACAGCATGAAGACAGTGTGTTTGCTGGGAGGGGAAAATATTAACAATACAGGAATTTATTTTTCTGAGTGTGGGATGAAGTTTCACTCAGTGGAAATTACAACAGCACTATACCAGAATGAAGTCAAGAGCACTACAAGTTGAAATTTCAGCTCCTGTTTTGGGTGAACAAGATGAACAGTACTTTAGAGCTTAGGCTAAATTATATCCAAAGCTCATTGGGTCTCCATTTTTAGTATTGTAATTATTGGTTCATAATCAGGAAGGAGAGAGAGTCTGTGTTTGTTACAAAAGCTCTACATCTTCCTATCTCTGGAAGGCAGAAATATCTAGGAACTTGGATTTTTTTAACCTCATGTTTGCACATGAGGTAATATCATGTAATATCTGACCACTGTAAGTACACTGGGCTTGGAGTATGACTTTGTAATCGGATGTTTTTTGTTAAAAATGCTTTAAAAACATCTTTGTCGTTTTATTTTTAATTAATGCAGAGACACTTTTAATGGTGGAGTGATGAATGTTGCTGCCAGAAATGTTCATATACCAACGATAGGTTGACATTGGGACCTCCCAGTGAGAAATGTGACAGCATGGATTGCATATTCTGAGAGCTTAGTAGCATAGTCTATCTAGACCTACTGTACAAAACCGTAAAAAAATGGAAGTCAGCTGTGAGGAGAGCTGCTCTATGGAAGCCTGATCCCCTGTAGCATGGGAACACTCCAGCCTTGCAGGTCACAGCCAAGTCAGGCGGTTGTGCTGGGCTGTGTGTGACTGGCTTTAGGAATTACGTCCCCCTTGACCCTCACAAGTGTGTCAGGCTTCTGATCCAACACTAGCTCACCAATGCCGCTAGGCACTTCATAGAGTAACTTCTGGTGAGAGATACGCAAGTAATCTGAGATTTATTTCGTTTTAATCATAAGGAAAAAACATTTAGAACTTGTTTTCCGATGCCTTTCTTTCAGAGTAGGTACTTGAAGAACTATGCCGTTCTGGTTCTGTTGTTTGAAACCACATCTAAAACCAAAGAGAAGTCCTACTGGGTTACTGTGGCAATTAGCTTTTACAGTTTTCCAGAAGTATTTCTTTCTTGTCAGTAAAATCTCTTGACTAGAGCTGCCAAAAACATAGTCTGAATCGCGTTCAGATTTTCATAAAATGGATATGCAGTGCTTTCGACTTGCCCTATTTTTGTTTTTTGAGACCGTATTTATGTCTTAAAACTTGAGCGCTGCATTTTTGGATGACTGCATCTTACTGGAAGCAGTTGGGCGGAGAGGATAGCTGTGAGGAAGAATTACCAGCTTGGTCTTTACCAAACGAGAGACTTACCAGTTCAGGGGATGGATCGATGGAGGCAGAAAGGTGCTGTGTTTTCCCCTTTGTGTTCAGAATGAGCCGTGCACGGTGCTGGAAGAGATCAAAGAGTTTGCTCTTCACATAAGATTTTGACTTCAGAATTACAAGGGAAGATGTGGTCCGTTAATGCTGTAATGTGATTATGCAATGCGAGAGATTGCAGTGGATCAGGAAAGGTGACCTACTTATTAGGGTGACATGATTGACATGATTGACCCGTGTCAGCTGGTGTGTGAAGGCGAGCTTCCTTTTGGTCTGCAGAAGCACAGCTCTGTCCCTGAGCAGTGTTGGTTCCTGTCCAAAAAACTGGTGATTCCTTGTATCCGGAGAAATTCTTCATTTACTTAAACAAAATGTACCAAGCCCACTCTATGAATATTGGTATGCAGATACAGGAAGCTTTTCTTTTAGTTGGAAACTAAATAATTTCAAAGAAAGCATTCATTTTAGATTCAGTAGGCTAAAATAGCACTTTTCATTTAACCTATATAGAATGTAAGAACTGAAGTGGTTTATAAAGTAAGACTTTAATGTTTGTTAACTTAAAAATGGGTGTATTTTGTGAGAAATCTATAATTTTGTCTTACAGAGGCTTATGAAACGTGACAAACTTCCTTACTTTGTCCATTTCTTGAGTTTTTACATTTATGTTTTTAATTTCAGCAACGTTATTTCAGAAATGGCAGTTAAAAGGGAGTCTCCAGCTCAGAGAGGTGTGAGGATATCCAATCGCATTTCCATGGATTTCGATGAGGATGGGCAAAGAATCAAGTCTGAAAGAACCTCACGTCAGTCTTCTGACTCCAGAAGGTATTTTTATTGTGTTTCCTTCCAACAGAAGGACTGTGCAAAAAATGACTAACAGACAATATTTTAAATCTAGTCATACATATTCATGCCACCATGATACTTCAGAGCTTAAAGGAATAACGTAAGCACTTTTCAAGAAAAGTGCTGTTAGCGTTGCAATAAACTTCTGTGAGAACAGATTTGTTAATGTTAAGCAGCTAATAAAGTAATTTGCACTTTTTAAATATTAAGTTGTAGATAATTAAAAATATTTGTGGAAACGTAATTGTGTTTGTTTTAACTAGTTTAAATTATTTTCACTTATGCATAATACCGTTTCATATAAATTTTTTTTTTTTGGAAATTGAGGCTTTTAAGGCTTACTTTCATCTAATGGAAAACTTCCATAAATGTTGCATTAGAGAAGTTTCATCAGTTCTGTTGAGGTTTTAAAGAGATTTTAAATGTTGGGGTTTTTATTTTTTCTGTTTTTTTACCACCTTCTTGTGACTGATAAGTCATTCTGTAAGTGATTTCTCTATTGCCTGTGACATTGTCTGTGAAATGAACTTTATAACTTACATGATGATTTCATGGTATCCCTTAAATTTATCTTGCTGCTGGTTTATGTGGCCAGTCTATCAATGAATTAAGGAGTGCTCTTATAGTTTGGCAGAGTTCCTAGAGCAAGAGAGCACCAAGCTGGTCTCCATCGATAGTTAAGCCGTAGTTGATGGAAACTTGAAGTTGATCCTTGGCCTGATATGGGCCTTTATCCTCTACTACTCCATTTCCATGCTGGAGGGAGGATGAAGGTGATGATGATGCAGAGAAGCAGACCCCTAAGCAGAGGCTGCTGGGCTGGATCCAGAACAAAATTCCTTACTTGCCAATCACAAACTTCAACCATTTTTTGCAGATTAATCTCCTTTCCTTGAGGTTAGGGGCTGGAAGTTGAGAGGGTCGTTTGTGTTTAGATAGATAATGCTGAAGACAGAATTTGGATAACTAAGAAAAAGCAAAACAAAACATAAATTTATGGGTGAGTAAATGTACAATATTCTGCCTTCTTTGGCCCAGACATCTATTTTATTTATCGTAAACAGAGAATGGTGACGTCCCACAAGGAACAAATTGAAATGTATGAGTTGAGCCTGTAGATCATGCAGAAACCTCAAATAAGTGGCTATAGCCAGTCATTGGAAGAATTTAGCTTCCTCGCTGAAATATTTCTGAGTGAATTCGTTGTTCTTGAACTACCGCACTGTTAAGGTGTGTTGGGAAGGTTTGGGTCTGGGGCCTCTTTGATGATACAAGGCAGCAAGCAGTCCTGTCTTTTCCTAGTGTGAAGCTGGTAGAAAGCACAAGAGGGGCTTCTTGTAATAGAAGTGGAAAGGAAGAAGTGGAACAAGGTTCTAGACCAAGCCTTCCGGACTTAGATATTTCTGTCCTGATATTTTAATTTAGCTATAAGCTGATGGTTTGAGGAACAGGGGAACTGACTTCATTATCAGTTGCTGAATAAGTCCATAGATATTTTTAATCTGGGAATAATTATCAGAGTTGGTAGTCACACGAAAGTAATTTTGTTATTAGGCTGTGATTCTTGACTATGAGAAATTACGTTATTTAAAGCGTTGGATTAGAAGTTTTTCAAAGTTTGAAAGAATAGAAATAATATGATCTAGAAGCAGAAACTGAAAACCTGAGCTATTACCTGTTTGTACAGTGTATATTATTTTATATCTTTGCTAAACTTTTCATTTTTTAACTTACTGCAAAATAAAGTTAATTTCACTTATGTTTGGGAGCATTTATTAAATGTATGATATCTGAGAAGCTGTCTTACTCTCTTCGTGTGATGAAACTGGACTTGATATATCACTTCATGAACAGTACCTTAAAATAGTTTTTAAAATCCTGGTAATGAGCAAACTGTCTTCAGTTTCAGTCCTACATTAGTTCCTGCATCCCTGAAAATCTAACAAGTATACTTACATGTTGATAATGTGAAAAGAATGGGTTAGGAAGAATATCTAAGTTTAAATTGAGATGTTGCTTTATTGTAATTTGAAGTAGTCATTTTAAAATAAATTTTCTTCCAAGCGATGCTTTTATCTTTGGCCAGTGTTATGGGGAGTTACACACAGACAGGAAAATATAATCCTAAATCAACATTCTTTTAAGGCTCTGTAATTAAATTGCGCAGTGCTGAAATAGATCCAGGGTAGTTACATCAATAAAATGCAATATGACAAGAGCAGGTTTGCAGAAGTAGTTTGTGGCCATCAGAAATCTGCAGTGAATCCAGAGGGGTGAAATTTCAAGGTCAGGAAGGGCAAGTATTGCCAGGGTAACAGTGAATATGTAATAACATGAAGTAGGAACTATTAGAGTTTCAGATGAAACCTGGAAGATTGTATACTTAAAATAATGATTTGTTCTAAAGTTCAGTGTCTTCTATAGTAAAGGCATTGGTTTTCCTTTTTTCCATTTATAAGAAAATTTATTTTGATTACTTGTTCAACTCTTGGATTTAAAAGAAAAAATTAGTACAAGCGCATGCTAAAGATAAATATGGTTAAAAATAGATGGTCAGAGTGAAGTGTTCTTTTATTCGAAGAAGAGCATCAGGGTGATGCTGTTTAAAGTATACCATACAGATATACTTTGAGTGTTTGCCATATGGCAGAGAAGGTGGCTGTGTAATCTTTCAAAAAGCCTATTTATGTCATAAAGCAGGAATTGTTTGATTTAGCTGTTGCCTTTTCTCTTCCTGCATTGTGCAATATTTTTTACAGGGGAAAAAAACCCAAATCACCAGGTTCACCTTTTAGTTGCAACTCTGTAAAATTGCTTGAGTGGTTTGATACTGTTTAGCTTTGTTCAGATTCCCAAATATTTCAGTAAAAAGTGACTGCAAATATGATGTTTGATTTATGCTCGTTCTTTCACATGGAAATGTTTTGAGAAGCTCTATTATAGACAAATAGTTAAAAGTCTGAGGATTTAGTGAGAGTCACACTCTTCCCCCGCGCCCCCCCCCCCCCCGCCCCGAGTTCTGTTAGTTCATGAGAATATTTTGTGCTTTTAAATTTGTTATCTGGCAGTGTTGTGAAGTGTTGTGAAATACTAAATATAATTTTTCTTCTTTGTTTATAGAAGTCTCAAAGTAGGAAGGAGACTTAATATATTCACTAAGACTTCTACAGAAACAGAAAATGCGCTGCAAACAGGTTAGTGGAAATTCAATAATGGAAACCCCAGTCAAGCCAAGTTCCGAATATTTAGAATATCAAGAGATTCACTGTTGTGAAGGAGACTTATGACCTGTTAACTTCCTGCTTTCAGACTTCTAAAAAAATAAATACTGTAATGTAACTTTGATTTTTAGTAAGCAAGCTTCCATGCAGTGTCAGGGATTAATGTTTTCTGTACTAATCGGGACATGCTGTTACTGAACTTGAACGGTAAGTGGCTTTTTGTCACTAAGGCCAGTCTTTCTTCTGTAAAACTAGCCTGGAGGACGGGTAAATTGGCTCCAGTAGCTTATTTGGTCTAGTTGCAAACTTGCTGCATTTGTTTTATGGCAAAGAAACACAAGGCTGTGATCCCAGGGAAACAAGCAATGCTCTTGGGGTGGCTACACATAAGCAGGGCAGAAAAACACCAAGCCCATACATTTTGTTGTTTTGTGGCCTTCTCTTGTTTAGTGTTGTATATGTAGCTCGAAAGATCCTGTAAGTGCCTGCTTTACCTGCTGTAAAGCTCTTCATAAATGTTTAGAATCATAGAACAGTTTGGGTTGGAGGGGACCTTCAAAGGTCATCTAGTCCAACCCCCCTGCAATGAGCAGGGACATCTTCAACTAGATCAGGTCGCTCAGAGCCCCGTCCAGCCTGGCCTGGAATGTCTCCAGGGATGGGGCACCTACCACCTCTCTGGGCAACCAGGGCCAGTGTTTTACCACCCTCATTGTAAAAGATTTCTTCCTTATATCTATTCTAAATCTCCTCTCTTTTAGTTTAAAACCATTACCCCTTGTCCTGTTGCTGCAGACCCTGCTAAAAACTCTGTCCCCGTCTTTCCTATAGGGCCCCTCAAAGTACTGAAAGGCTGCAATAAGGTCTCCCTGGAGCCTTCTCTTTTCCATGCTGAACAGCCCCAACTCTCTCAGGCTGTCCTCACAGCAGAGCTGTTCCAGCCCTCTGATCATTTTTGTGGCCTCCTCTGGCCCCTCTCCAACAGGTCCGTGTTTTTCCTGTACTGAGGGCTCCAGAGCTGGATGCAAGACTCCAGGTGGGGTCTCACCAGAGCAGAGCAGAGGGGCAGAATCCCCTCCCTCGACCTGCTGGTCACGCTCCTTTTGATGCTGCCCAAGATATGATTGGCCTTCTGGGCTGCAAGTGCACATTGTTGGCTCATGTCTAATCATTCATCCCTCAGTATCCCCAAGTCCTTCTCACAGGGCTGCTCTTAATTCCTTCATCCACCAGCCTGTATTGATACCAGAGGTTGCCCTGACCCACGTGCAGGACCTTGCACTTGACCTTGTTGAACGTCATGAAGTTTGCATGGGCCCACCTCTTGAGCTTGCGCAGCTCTGTGTGGATGGCATCCCATCCCTCAGGCATGTCAACTGCACCACTCAGCTTGGTGTCATCAACAAATTAGCTGAGGATGCACTCAATCCCACGATGTTGTTGATGAAGACATTAAACAGTACTGGTCCCAATATGTGCCCCTGAGGGACACAACCCGTCACTGATCTCGTCACTGAGCAGTTGACCACTACTCTCTGGATCTGACCATGCAGGCAGTTCCTTATCTATCAAATCTACGTGCCAAAACTCACATGAGAGAAAACCAAAACCAGATGTGACCCACCTTCATATTCCCTGAAAGGCACAGCACTGCAGGAACAGCCTTAATGCCACATAAGGGGGTGGCTTTCACATGTGAGGACTTAGCTTTACCAGACTGGGTTTTGGCTAAGAGTGTGTGTCATTTAAGTCATTTAAGGAACTCCCTCCCTCTTATTTCTGAACAGTGAAACCGTGCATTGCTAGCACTGACCTTTAATATACTGATTTTTCTAAGCTATTTTGAGGCCCTTTGGAAAAAAGACTTTATTTCAGTGAAGTGACTTAGAACTGTATATAAAGCCAGCACCTGCTGAATAAATAGTATTCTTCTCTGATATATTATAAAATGATACATATTTGTTTCCATTTCAAGAGTAGAGCTGTTAGTTTTTGCTGGATTCTAGCTGAATAATTTTCTCCTTTTTTTTTTTTTTACACTTGAAACCGCAGGGAGAAATTAATTTGTTTATGTAATTTCTTCAGTAAACTGACAGTGCTATTTGCATATTTTCAAGCATCTATGAGCTTTCTGAATGCAACAACCTCTGTGCTGAACTTGTTAGAATGGAATTCAATTTACTCTTTTTTAAGATTGCCAATTTCCTTAAAATTGGTCCCTTTTACAAATAAAAACATGATGAATGATGCAGCATTTGTTTTTAGCTATCTTGATGAATGCGTTGTTCAGGTAAATGGTGTTGAATCAAATTTACTCAGGTAAAACAGTGAGAATTTAACCTTTCTTTTTTGCATGAGCACAATGCAAATGCAACAGCACATACTAGTCACTTGAGATGAAAAGTTGAGATATGCTATTTTTTTAACAGAGAACTGGAATGTGCACAAATTGTGTAAGAGAACAAGTGGACTTTATTGGATTTGTAATTAGATATTAAGAAATAAGCTTTTTTCAGCTTTTTATGTGGTGTTTCTGTCTTCGATTCCAGGTAGCCTTGAGGAAATCCACAATATATTCTAAGCCAGGAAGCTTATTACTCAGCTTTCTCACTAAGCCTGATGACAATTTTTTTTTTTTTTTGCATTAATCTCAGGAAACAGCAACGTGTAACTTGATACCTTGATTCATTTGCTTTCACTTTATTGGCTCATATTAATGGAGATAATGAGTTAAGATATTGTTTATACGTTACAGAAAAGCAAGTTCGTAACAGAGAACTTGCTTTTGTATATTCAATATTTATTTTGAAAACCTGAATGTTAACTGGGAAGTAGGTTGGCATAGTGGAAAAATTATTCGTAACTGCTAACATAAACTGCCAGTATTATTTTCTGTTTCACAGAGGTGAAAATGTTTATCACCTTACTGCAAGTTTGAAAAAATGAGTTTCTGCTCTCTTCCATTAGAAGATTTATTAGTAGTGTATTACTAGAAGGTATTCTTTAAGATGTGGACAATAACTTCATTCTGGTATGGTTTCTCATGTTATGTTTTGTCTGTATTGTATTCCTGCCTTCAGCCCTCGAATCAAAGAAGGCAACTATGGAATATAGTTCTGGAAACTTCCCTGCTAGATAAGAAGTAATTTGAAAAAGTATCTTCTGATTTAACACAAAAAAAATAGAAAACTTTTCAGTATGGAAAAATACTGTTTGCCCTTTTGGTTTGATTTTTCTTAAAGGAGAGGGGAGGTTTTATTTTTTTTCTTTTTTAATCCGGTTGAGTTGTAAGCCACTGAGCCAAAGATGAAATTGTGTCTGAGATTTAAATACGCTTATGAGTAGCAAAATAATAGCTGATTGGCTGTGATCTGCTTCAAATGGACTGTAAGGTTTGAGTTCACATCAAGATCCCTGTTCTGAGGAGCTCGGGGTGAATTGATAACTGGGGGAGACACAAAAACCGAGGGGAGCAGGATGTCTGCTGGCTCCGGAGGCAGCAGCTCCCGGCCATTCCTCCCTGTCCTCTGGTGACACCTCGTCCCCTTCGCTCCAGCCCTGCGGCCCAGTCTGGGCTCACGACCAGTTCTCCTGGGCGGTGGGGCAGCAACTCCTTCAGAGTGACTCTGCTGCCATATGAGTGCATGTGGAGTAAAAAGAAAGAAAATAATGACTTGCATCAGGAAAGATGCGTCCCTAATGGGGCTGTTTGACTTTGGGAGAAGAATAGGAAATCAGGATTTCTTAAGCCCAAGGGACAAAAACTTACGAGTGCTGGGGAAGGAATTGCCATCATCTGTAGGTCGAGTTGTCTCCCTGCAGGAGAGTATAGTTGTGAAGTACCTGAAAACTCCTCTAGTAAGCAAGATTCCTTTAGCAGAGTTCACCAGTCAAGTTCAGAGTTTGTAAAATGTACAATTTGTGAAAGACAAAAGGGAAAAAAGACTGTGTGAAAGGTTTAAAAATAAATTGCCCCCTAGGAGTCCAGAATGTGTTTTCACCAGACATTTGAGAATTTAATGGACTTTCCTTTCAACAGAGAATTCTTATTGAGAAAGGTGATGCTGGCAACTGAAGTAGAAAAATTTGCACAGTTGAAAGTTGTAATCTCTCTAAAGGTTAATGTTAAAGGATTTTGTTTTAGCTAAGGGGAAGTCTTTGGCATCCTGACAGATCTTTACAAAATTTCTTTTTTAGTATCTTCACCAACAATTTGGGATCTGGAATTTGCAAAGGAGGTTGCAGCAGTAACTGCACAGCCTCCTCGAAACGGTTTTGAGGAGATGATCCAGTGGACAAAAGAAGGAATACTGTGGGAATATCCAATTGACAATGAAACTGGTATGTGTACTGTTAACTTGTATTATCTATCTCTATTTATGTTGTTTGAGAATTAGAGCATGCTGTGACCTTTGACTGTTTTAACATAGTGTTTCAGCTATGAGTCATGCACTTGATAGTAAACAAATATAACTTTCCAACTGTCCCAAATCAGAGATGCTTCAGATGAACTTATTCTGGCGCTTGTCTGGTGAAGTTCTGCAGGTGGTTTGGCTGATCTGAGCACTGGCTGGGCCAAAAGGGGGAGAACTCCCTCCCTCCTCTCTCCCTCCTTTTCTCACTCAGCCCTGATGCTTTCAACACCAAAAGGCCATTCAAGGCTATTACATAATACCTTTTACTATGCAACTTCTTTAAAGAAGCTTCTAGCAGAGGACGGGGAATCTTAAAGCCGCTGTGTGAGTTTTATAATGCTCATTCTGTTATTTGGTGCAGCGCTCAGCCCAAGTGCTGGCCGGATCCTCATCAGCTTTCTGCCAGTTCCATATCTGCACTGGCTGAGTGTTCAACAGCTGTTTGCTCCCTTCGTTCTGTCTGTTTCATAAAAAAACAGTCACAATATTCACTCGCTCTGGGCATCTGTCTTAACTAGACATCTTTGTGCACTGTATTTACTTTTATTACCATAAAGAAAAAAAAAAGGAACTCTGTGAAGTTAAGCCAGGAAAGAGAGAGAGAGAGATGTTAAGGAAGGGGAGATCTGCAGAAAGCAAGTGTGCACTTTAGGAATGGGGACTTCTTAACTTCAGGTAGAGCTTGGCTGTGGTGTGTGGTTTATTTTTTTTTTTAAGACATTAAACAGAACTACTTGAGAGTGATTCAGTCACTGAAAGCAAACCAGGTTAGTATCTGAAGCTGAGAGTCTTTGAAAATCTGTCCTATACCAAGTTGCTAATTGCATAATGTGGTTCATTGTTTCTTAATGCTTATTCTCATACAATTTTTGCAGTTTCTTCACAGAATTTAATCACTGCTCCCAGAACCGCTTTGTTCCATCATATAGACATCTGAGTATATTCTAGTGATGTTCTTGCAAGTTTAAAACCGCTGCCACCAATGGTTTTGCCGTTGTTGTAATGTGGCTGGAACCCTGCTGTCTGGGACCATAAGTGGACCAGGCGTCTTTGGCGGCCAATGTTTTTTCTGTTGCAGCAATGCGGCTGGAACCGTGCTGTCTGGGGTGGGGTGGCCAATGGACAAAGAGTCTTTACATATACTTAAACAAGAATCTTTATTGACTTGTCCACAAAGACCAGTCATGTGGAGAATTCCAGTGGAGTGTTCAAAAATCTATCACCCCTCAGGTTGAAATATCAAGTCAGTAAATTCCAGCCTATCAAACTGCCAGCCACAGGCTGTTAATCAGGTCAGGTATGTCAAAGCACTGTTAAAAGCTTGAGAGCCTCACTCCAATTATTTCAACATATACAGTACTTTCAGTGGCTCTGCAAAAGAAAGATGCTCTTTCCCCCTGTTAAGTTTGCAGCTTTGTAACAGTTATTTCCCTCAATAAGAGGACATTACTTCTGTATCAAGAAACATGTGATTTTTTTCCTTTGTGTCACAAGCATATGACTTTAAAAACATATGTGTAATTAAATTTTTATTTAGGAAGCACGTATACTCAACTTCTAGCATTATGAGAGCCTATGAAGTTTTAAATATAAAAAAGAAAGAAGACAGATTATAACTGTTTTTCTTGTCTCCAGAGCATCTCTGGTGTTCTAGTTAGAGTGCTCTACCAAGGCACTGCGCTGTGCTTTGAGGCATCAGGGCAAGGCCATGATTTTTAAAACTTCTCTGTCCCTGATGCGAACATCTGAAGATGTGGGTACACACAAGGGCTGCTGCAGTGGCCAGCAGCAGTTTTTCCCCTCACCCCGCTGCCCTGTTTTCTGCTCCCGCCTGCATGTCCTTTCCCTTCTCTGATGCAGTCGAAGTTACTGTTAGGCAGAAAACTACCTTTTTTTCTCTCCATCTCTCCAAACTCTGATTAATTTTTTCCCAGATTAGCAAACCATTAGTATAGCTTGCGTAACATCGTTCTCACTCCTCCTCCGTTCTGCTTGCCTCTTCTCCTTCTAGTAGCTTTAGTTCTGCTCCACGACTTGCCATGGCAAGAAGTTGGGGAAAAGTGTTGATTTCTGCTTCTTTTTAAAGTTATTTCTGTGCATTTATGCCTTGATGACTCAGATCCCGAGGAGTGCAGTGGTTTAAAAGGACAGTGCAGATTATTGGTTTTACTTTGCTTTAGCACCGCATTCTGAGGAGCAAATGCTTCTAGTGGGCCAGAGATTGTTATGGCAAAAGTGACAGGTTTAATGGAAATCTTGGAAAATTAATGTCTCAGTTGTCCCACATGGCTTCTGTAGGCGAGAATTTGCCAACTCCTGTTGTGGCTGTTTTGCTAAGATGCTATTTTCAGCAGAGAAGCATTGGATTGGTTTGCCAAGAGAGGTGGCAAATGTTATGCAATCATTTTAGTTTGTTTTACTAATTCTGGGTCTATCCTAGGGACCTACTAAAAAGGCATGATATTTCTCATTCTAAAAATCCTAGAATCATAGAATAGTTTGGTTTGGAAAGGACCTTTAAAGATTATCTAGTTCCATCTCCCCTACCACGGGCAGGGACATCTTTCATTAGATCAGATTGTTTGATCATCTTCCACCAGATCCGGATACTTGGTCCTCTTTATTTATGACGAGCACGTCAGCAAGATTCCATGTAAGAGTGGACATCTGCATTTGAGATGTCATCTTTAAGGCAAGGTTGGTTATCTCTTGGGAGGGTTAGTGTTGAAGCTAGAGAAATTCCTTAGACTTTCTGGTTTGTAGTACGTAGGGGTTTGGAAATAGGATATTGAGAGTGAGTGACTTCTTGCTTTGAGATTGGTAAAGAAAATCCTCTACTTTAGACTCCCACCATGTTCTTTCAAATCAGGTTTCTGAGGGGGCGAGGGGCAGGCTTGTTCCTCCCATGCAGCAGGAGTTATGCCTTGCTGGAGGTGGGGCAGTCATGCAAGCATATCTCATCTAATCAGGTCCCACCAGAGCACTCAGCCTCTGATGCTTTGGGCAATTGTGGTCTCTTTTTTGTGAGGCACACTAGACTTTTTTGAGGACTGAAATATGTGGTCTAACTGAAGTGTTTAGACTTAGCTCTTCATCCCCAAGCTATATATCATGTCTTTGACAAATGGGAGATCAAAATACATGATGGAATCATTCCTTCTGACCTGAATTTTTGTGTGAGACTATACAGGGTTAATTTCTTTCAGGTTAGGGATGAAAATTGGAGAAATTATTAATTAGACATAATCTCTTCTGACACCCTCTATCCCCAAAAGAAAAGCATCCAAAAGACCAAATTTTACTAGCAGCAGCATTCAGATTCTTTCAGTAGTGCGTTCATTGGTTTATTTCTCTTGGATTTTTGTGACCAGCAGTAGTCTGGAAATCTGGAAAGGATGTTAGCTGGTGAAAGCAACCAGCAGCTTCTAGGTACAGAGAGATTCCGCTTTCCCTTGCTGGGGAAAGTCGGTGTGGGCGGCATGCTTAAAGGATCATCTCTCTGCTTCTGTAAGTGGACATAGGTTTCCAAGCACAACAGGAATGTACCTTCTGAAGCTGATGTGACCTTTATTTTTCCTTTTAACGTAAGGGGAAAGGAAGAGAGCTTCTGAAGGAGGAAATGTGCTTTCTTTTTCAAGGACAAGAGAGATGAAAGTGCCATGTAGCTGGTATTGATAGACACATATTTCTGGGAAAAATGTGTGGGGAAAAAAATAGAACTATTTCTCATTTTAAAACACGAAAGAAATAATGCAGACTTAATGAATACAAGCTTAGAGACTTCTCCATCCATGAGCTGTGTATCTTTTCTGCTGAAACTGCAGAAGCTCTAACACAGGAGGAAGCCTAGGATTGACACGGCTTAATTACCTCAATTTTAATACTCCTGACTTAATGTTGCCAAATAATGGATCATATCCTAGCTAGAAAAACTACATGTACACTTATGTCTTCCCATTTTAGTCAATTTAGGCAATCAGTGTTTTCTTCAAGAATTTAGTAAGAAAGTGTCCATAATCTAAAAGGTGGTACCCATGATAAATCAAAATTTTCACATATTGAACAAACAGGTTTTTTAGCAAGATGACTGATTTATTTTTTTAATTATTCCCCCTGCTCCTGCCCTGGCATCAACTTTCAGTGAGATTACCAGCGAGAAAGTTGATTTAAATATTATAAATGAGAGCACAAAATGGAACTAATATGGTAGACAGTAGTATGATGCGTGCTGACGTTTTTTGTGGAGGGAGAAATTAATGTCTTAAAATTCTACAGTTTCTTTCCCTTCTGCATTGTTGGCTTAACTGTGCAAAAGAATTAAAAGACACTGAACCATTAATTTGATTAATTTAAGATTACTTGCACACTGTATCCTTTTTTACCTTGTTAAATTTCCTGTTGTACTATGACAATAATTTTGTCTTTATTTTTGTTTGTTTTTTTTTTTGTCCCTTCTGTTAGGGATGGAGGATGATGCTGAATTCCATGAACATATCTTTCTGGAGAAACACCTTGAAGACTTTCCCAAGCAAGGACCTATTCGCCACTTCATGGAACTAGTCATCTGTGGGCTTTCGAAAAACCCGTACCTCAGTGTTAAGCAGAAGATTGAACACATTGAGTGGTTTCAGAAGTATTTTGAGGAAAAGAAGGAGTATCTTCAAGAGATTTGAGACTTGGGAAAGTGCTTAACCTTGAAAGGAAGAATAATTACATCAAAATCGATGTTTTCTTGTCATAGAAATAGTCAATGGATAGTATTCATGTGACCTGAAAGTAGTATCTTAAATAATAAACTGCAAGGTCATACTTTCATGTGTGTATGTCCATGTATATGTAGATATTTTTGACAACAAAAGAAGGACCTGTTTTTTTGGTAGAATGTGCGTTTAAAGTTTAGTTTATTAAAATTGTCGTCTTTTAAATTTGAAACTAATCTTTTGACCAAAGAAAATATTAGCTCTAATTCCACTTGCTACAGCCTTCACACTTGGTGTGTATCTCGACAGGTTTGATCATCTTTCCCATTCTGGAAAACTTGCAATGCTTTCATTTTTAAAAATTCCTCATACAGCTCTAATTTTGAAAAGCTGTTACGGAGATAGAGTTAATTTTGCTAATTAATTAAATACACTGGTATTTGGATGATATTAATCCTTTCTGTTGTCCTTTCACTAATTATCTTTATTGGTTCATTTTGAAATTGTAGGTAATAACTGTGTCATTTGAGTTTGATTCCTACTAGTTCATCTGCTCAACGAAAGGCTATTGTATTCCTGAGATGTGTGCTCAGTGTAATACTGGTGAGTTAGATAAAATAGTACAAGAAGTCTCTCTTACCACCCATTCTGGAGCTTTTGACAAACTTCCTGTTGGTATTTGTTGTTTAAAAATGGCTCTGGTTGAAAATAATCCATAAAGTTCTGTTTGTTTAGAGCAAGCAGTTTCATGATGACTGCAATGTCTGGAGCTGTTTATCTCCTGCAGCTGCAGGACTTGACATGACTGGCAAGGAGAGCTGTCACTCAACGCCACTGGTGTTTTCTGTCTAGTCCTCTGATGTTGGTGAAATAACTTATTTTCTAGATTACCCTTATTTTAGTTAAATGTCTATCATCCTTTGTATCTCTTAAGCAACAGCAGTATATTTTACTTCAGTTATCTCTTGATAATTTTTCATCCAGAATTACTTGCATGGTCATTCGGAATCCTGGATTGCATCTTGCTGATTAATTTTTCAGGGCACTTCCAGCTCACTTACTGTGTTCTTCCTTGTTCTCTCGCATTTACTCCAGTCATTTTATCAGCTATTAGCCCTATAAATATGCCCCTATCCTCTTCTTATGTTTTCTTGGAGTTGATGTGGGAAGGAAGAAGTTACGGAATGATGATAAAATACTGGCTTCATATGTAAATGGATTTTTAATCGGAATTACAAGAAAGCAAATGAAAAATTAGGAGTTGGCCTATTTCTGTGAATTGGAATGTTGTTGCTGCATTCTGCTGATCTGCAGGACGGGAGTTTGCCTGTGGTGAAGGGCAAGGCCTGGGCTGTGGAAGGGAAAAGCAGCTTTTTGACTTTCTAGCTGTAAGAACAGCAAGGTTCAGATTCTGCAGAATTTTTTCAGAGGATTCCTGGCTTTGGAGTAGAGACAGTGAGAATGATATCAAAGTATCTCCATTTAGTACTAGGATAGTTTTAGTTTTTGGTTCAATGCCCAGATATGTTTTACTTCAAAAATACCGTTGTTCACGAATTTCTACCAAAATGTGACGCGTTCCGCTGTATTTCAAGCCTTTTCTAAAACAAGGTACAGTGACTTTGCGTACACTACGGGCTTTTAGAAATAGCTCCTCTATGTATTTGCATCTAACCTGTGTTTTGATATGAAAGCCAGGACAGTCCCAAGCTCTGCTCTTGCTGGAAGAGGCTTGGGAGCATTAGCTGTGTTGGGAAGGACTGAATTTCACAGCCCTGGAGCTAGGTGAATGTTGTCATTTAAACAGATTCATTAGGAGACCGGTACGTCGAGAAGCTCTTAACAAGAGCTCTTGGTGCTTAGGATCTTTGGGAAGCTGTACTAATTCCTACTTAGGTGCTTAAATATAGATTTGGGAGTTAATACTAGGCAACAGGATTTGAATGATCAGACCTAGCTGTGCAAACCTACAGATGCTACCGGGGCTGCTGGAGAGCCCAAGTGGCAGGGCTTCTGTGTGTGGTGGAGGGGCTGGATATGCATTTCTCAGTAGTCCCAAAGGAAGCTGGCCTGCAGGAATTTATAGCATTGCTTACAGATTAGTCACTTAAAAGCATTAAAAAAAATCATCTCTTTTGCAACCGAAAGGATAAAAGCTGTCTGCCGTTGTTCAGAGCAGAGCCAGCGCTGTGGCTAGTGATTCCTACGCTGGAGTCATATGGGGTTTTCTTATGGCTAGTTTTTCCCCCTCTTATAACTGGTCAGGTGGTATTATGAGTAACTTAATGAATTTTGCATTAGGATCTGTCCAAGGCAAAATAGCATATGTTATGTCCTGCAGTCTTAGATTTCCTTCTTCATGCGTGAAGTGGAGGTTTGGTTAATGCACTGCTAATGCTGTATCTCTGTGACACCCCCTTGGAAAGGTGTCTGGCTTTGGGTGGGACTGGGGCCATTGATGCAGCCCTGGGAAGAGCAGGAAGATGGAGCAGACTGACCTGGACCCATAATTGCAGGGAAAGTTGTCTGCATGCGATTTTTAGGTGATATTTTTTCCTCCGGGGTGTCTACAGTGGGCATGTAGCAGGAGAACGTCCTGTTGAGTGGAGGTGGCTGAATTAATGCAAAGTTGCAGGCAAAGGCGCAGGGACTCACTGTTGGTGACGGTGGTAGCTCCTGGTAGCACTGTGAACCTTGGTTGTGGCTTCCCCAGGTTGGCCACTACACCGTGAAGAAGCCCAAGCTGCTTCACCCCCACTTTCCATCACAGCCAGGTAGTCTCCATTTCCCACCTGTCTGGTGCCACCACAGCAGTTTCAGATGGTCTCTGGCCATCTCGGAGGTGATGGAGGTGCTGAAGGTGCTGGGGAGGGTAGAAGACCTGGCAGATGCAGTGACTCCATGTTGGCAGAGTGAGAGAAGAAAAGTGGGAATGAAAGGGACCCGTATGTTTTGCAAAGGTGCAATGGAGAAATTCAAGGCATAACATTTATTACCTGTCTCTATTCCTGTCACTTTTTTACTTCTGCTTCCCATGTGCTCAACTTGCCCTGCTCTGCCAATGGTTGAACTGATTAAGTTAAATCCAAAGCACTTGCTCACAACCAGGTTTGAACCTGGCTCCTTGTCTTTCTCCACTATACCACAGATGTGTCAGAAGTTGGGCTGGAGAACCCCAAACTTCTCAGGGACGGTCGCTTGCCCAAAGGGAAGTATAGGAATGAATATGGTGAAAGCCCCATGAGGGGCTGAATAATTTATTTTGTTAACAGAGAAGTTCTCAGTGTGGTGTAAATGCCAACCCCTGGGGTTGTGTGCCAGCCCAAACTGTGTCTCTGACGTCTGATGCCACCCTCAGTCTTCTCAAACCTATGTGATATGAATGGTTTGTTAGAAATGAGACTCGATAAAGCACTTTTCCCCCCTCCATAGAGCAAATGTAATCGTTTGGTCCCCAGCATGATATTGGGAAGAAGCAGGAGGAATGATTGTGTGTTTGGCTGCAAGATTATCTGTGCTGGGACTTCAGCTCTTGGGGTTAACCCCTACCAAGCAATTACACCATGGCATTGATGTGGCCTGTGCCTAACAGGGGTGCTGCACTCCTTGAACACTTAACTGAGCACTGGAAAAAAAGTGGCAGTGGCTTAATTTAATTATTCTGATCTGGCAGAGGAGCTAAAATGAATGGGGTGAATACGGAGGGAAGGCAGTTTTTGCTTGAATTGTGTATTTTTAGATGAAGAGGAGCGTTAAAGGAGTCCTGGAGTGCTACTCAGGTCCATTTTCTTCCAGTGCTTACAGAGATAATAAAATTCCAGTATGAAAATAGCTCCTCATCAGAAGCCTGGGCTTTGCTAAGAAGCCTGAAACAACGCGGCATTTATCTAAGAGGGGCCGCACTATTGCTTTCAGTGAGGAGTTCCAAGCAAGTAGTCTCAGTTGAGTTTGTGAAGATCACTTAGCAAAACGATGATTGTGGACAGAGAATGATGACTCCTGAGATTGCAAGGCCTGGTTTTCACTGGGGACACACCTGTGGGTGCTTTGGGAGGTCTGGCCGCGGCTGCGATGGGGTCCAGCAGGACCCAGCGAGGGGTGAATATCCCACCCTGCCGAGCGGCTGTGATGTCCTGCTCATATGGTCTCCACAAGGTGTCAGTGTAGATTTATTGGATTACATATAAAATCCTGGTGCTGTTTCCCCCAGCAGATTAAAGCAAAAACTGTTTCAGAGCTGCACAATAGGTTTGATTGTGCTCTGGAATGTGTCGTTTGTGGCGAGTGCTGGCGCTCGGGGAGGGGTGTGAGTGACACCCCAAAGTGGGAGCAGAGCTCCTGGCAGAAAAGGACAACACTTTGCTCGTATCAAGGTGCCCTTACCCCCTTGGGCATGAGTTGCATATGCGTAATATGCAACATTGCACTAACGCAATAAAGTGCTCTGTATTTTACTCAAAGAAAAGCTGGAAGCCTGAGAAAAAGCTAGAAGGTCCAGCCTGGGTGGCAGGAAGGATCTGAGAGCAGCTGTGTCAAGTCACGTATTGGAGGAGCTTAACTGCTGGTATGCAGTATCCAAAGCTTGCTTTGTTTCTTTACATATAAAAAGTGGCCTTCCTACCTTGAGTGATGAGCTGGGACCCTGCAAAGAAACCCAGACTTAGTGTCCAACCCAAGAGAGTTCCCCTTCACCTTTTAGCTCTTATGCGTAGCAGTCCCTACCTGTCAGATAAAATTTTAAGTGCCTGTTGATGTGCATTGCAATCAACGTCGGCAACAGAGGAGCTTTCCCATGGAAGAAGATTCTTTGAAGTGCTGGCAGTGGTGGCGGAGATGCTGACCCAAGCCCAGGTCTGGCCCCGTTCCGGAGGGAGCTTCCCTAACCAGGCTGGGCTTCTCCATGTCCCTGTGCAGCCCAGCATCTCCTGGCAGTACCCTGCTCTGGGCATCGCTGGGTCAGCTGAGGTTCCCCTGAGCTGCCAGCCCCGGCTCCTGTGGCCAGAGCAAGGCTGCAGGGATGTTTCAGTGCCAGCTTCCCTCTATTCTCCCTTGCAGCCCCTAGCATTTATTCCTATTTTTCCAATAAAAGCCAAATGCAATGCATCCCTCCCAGCCTCCTCTTGCAGCTGGGGCTGTGGTCCCCCCGCCCTGCGATGCTGGCCTGGTGTGGGTGGCCCCACTCCCACCGTCCTGCCCAAAAGCCATGGGAGCTGCTGAGCGATGATTCACGTACGGTCCCCGGCACTGCACCCTGTTACCCGCGAGGGAGGGGAGGGAGCGAAAGGTGACAGTATTTGTCAGCAGTGGCAGAAATAGCCTCGTTTCAGATTTCACTGGGGAAGTGGGGAGGCAGGGAGGGAGACCAAGACCAATGCGGTGCTCAGCCCTGTTCCCAGGCCTGCTTCAAAGCTGGGAGGGAAAAGCAGAGCCCCGTTTTCCTTATGGACAAACATGTGCCCACCTAAGTTTTCCTGAGAGGATCCCAGCTACTCCCCAATGTTTGCATTGTGCTGATCAGCTGGACACAGGGATGCAAACCCCCTCACCCCTCTGTGTGTTAGGTACCAGCTCACCCTGGGGACAGCTGAGACACCTTTCTGGGGTCAAGGGGCTCCCAAGGAGGCATTCATATTTTCCTGCCCTTTGCGCCATGGCAGCTGGTGAGCTCCACTTGACTGAGGGCCACACTGGAGAGTTATTCGTATTTTTCTGCTGGCAAAGCATCTTTGCTTGTTCAAGGGCCGGACTCTGCCCATGTGCCTGCCAGTCATGCGAGACACTGGCTGGGGTGCACTCCTGGGCTGCCTGGGACAGAGGATGCTCTGCAAAGCTGGGTGGTTTTCAAAGATAAGAGATAATCTTATCTTTAGAGCTGATTTTTAAATAGAATGGATCCTGATGCTCAGCTCAGTGTAGCCATGCTGGATAAGGGAAAAGGTGCAAACAAAGCAGCCACCAGGATTTAAGGGCAAAGCTGTGAGCTTGTTCCTCAAGTTAGCGATTACCAATTATATCAATGGGATTGCTCAAGCAAATTGCCTTTTTGGATATACACAGACTTTGCTGTGAACTCACCATAAGCCTCTCTGGTGAGGGGATGTTTACTCAGTGCTTTCTGAGGGGAAAAATGGAACTGGAGGCACATACTAACAGCTGCTCCTAAAAGCCAGTCCAGAGCATGGTTTATTCCATGATATATATATATATATGTATATGATATGATAGCCATAACATGGCAGAAAATGCAAAATTACTTTATAAAGCTGGACTTATAAACCTGCAAACTGTAAGACATGAAGGGGGAAAATAGAAGGAAAAGGGAAAACAAAATAAAAGAGACACTTCAAGTTTAGCCCAATTTTAAGCTGTAAATGGTGATTACATCAGCGTTGCTCTCAGTGTGATCAGCTACTGTGTTTTGCTTAAAAAGACCCCGTGAAATTTGAGTTTAAAACCCTGGGGAACATTGCTCTAATGAAATTATTGGAAGTCGCTTTTTTTCCCCTCCCTCCTGAAAGCAACTTGATATTGCAATTTTCTTAAAGGGTTATTTTAGGACAGTCACAAGATGTACAGGCCTGAGTGTGGCAGTGCTATATCAGATTGGCAGCGATGCTGAGCGGCAGTATCCAAACCCGGATTGAGCCGGTATCCTGAGGGTGTAAATTCGAGTTTCCGATTGCTCCGAAATCAGAACCAGCTGCCAAGCACATGAAAGGTTGGTTGTCTGAATTCAGGGCTGCATTCAAATTTGTTCCTCTGTCACTGGAAGCCATGTGATTTACTAACCAGAGCAGTGGAGAGGGAGGAAGGCTGCTGAAAGCCACTCAAGGCACCCCCACGGCTGGTGGGGCTGCCGTGGGTCCTGGCGGGACACAGAGGGGAGGAGAGGAGCGTCCCGGTGCCCCGCAGAGGCCAGCCATCCCACCTGCTGTTAATTTTCCGCTTCCCCGTCCCCCAGACCCGAAACATCTCTTGCTCCCTTGTAAGTGCCTCCTGCAGATGTTTTAAAGCAACTGGTGAGCTGCTTCCCCGCTGGGGGGGCCGCTCAGCCTGTGTTCTCCCCCTCCAGAGGGAAAAGCCCCAAATCTGAGGGGTGTTTGCAAGTGTGAAAGTTCTTAAGAAATGAAGCCAGGCTCCTTTCCCTATCTAATAATTTTTAAAGGCCCGGTGAAGCAAGCTTGGTGGTCTTTTGAGGTGCCTGCCCTCTCCTGCTTGCCCAGAACCCAGCGCTGCTGGTTGTCATTTGCTCACAGAAGCTGTAGTGACCTCACTCCGCGCGTTGACTTCCATGGGAGCTTTGCTGTTAAAGTTATTGCTCCCTGCATCAATCCCCATGAGAGACAAGACCGACACCCCCATTTGGGATGTCGGGCCGGGGCCCCCGGCTGTCGTGTTCCTGCTGGAGGATCCGTGTGTCTGTGTATCTGCCAAGGAGAGAAGTTCTCCAGGCTGCATCGACTCCCCGGGCACGTGTGTACCATGTAACGTGTAGGTTTGGTTTGAGCACAACTGCCACCCGAGGCAGTTTTTCTGCGGGGTGGTGATAATAGGACTGACTGAAACTGTAGCTAAAATACCCAATCCTGATGTTTCACCGTTGCGAACTGAGAAGCTACAAACAGACGCCTTTCCAAATCCTCACCCTTTTCTGGGTTGCATGGTGCTTCATTTTCTGCATGGAAAAGCCATGGTAAAGAGGGGAGGGGGCCTCGTGTTTTTGTGGAGATACATTTTGGTTTGGCATCGGGCAGAAACTGAGGTGGGCTTGGATGGGCTGATGCCTAGGCCGCAGTCCCCAAGCCATGATTTACCTGGCTGCGCTCCCCATGGCACGGGGTTGTAGCTTTGGGGGCTTCTTGAGCCCTGGATTTCACAAAATTTTAAAAGAAACCTGGGTTTCTGTCTCAGCAGTGGTGTTATTTAGAGACTGGAAGGGTCTGCACGAGGCTTGTTCCCAATTCTCCACAGCCACTGGCGATGACTTGTTCCTTGCCTGTTCTACTTCTGCAACATGTACCCTAGATGGGCATTTAATCAGATGCCAACGTAGGAAGCAGACAACTTTCACCTCACTGAAGTATCTTAACCTCATTGGGGCAGGGAGGGGACTCTGCATCCCTCCCTGAGCCACCCCCGCGTCTCCTTTAGTTACCAAAGGACTGTGTCAGTAGAAGGAGCAGGTTTGGGTGCAGCCAAGGAGACCAAAGCTGGAGCTGCTGCCTGGTCTGGGGACTATGGGGATGTCTGTGCTCCTCGCCAGGACCTCCAGTGCCTTGAGACCCAGCAGCATCACCTCCAACCATCAGCCAGATCTGAGGGGGTGAACACTGCAGCTTTTCCTCTTGCCCAGCCCTGGGAGAAGTGCTGAGATCTATTAATCAGATTATCTCCCTCCTTGCCACCACGTGGAAATAGGGAAGGGAAAACCTGCTCCCCTCCTCTCCTGGCTGGGATGGGAAAGAGAAGCTGTATTTACTCTCCACTATCTCGTAGCTGGAAGGAGGCTGAGAAAAGAGGCCCCTGTGGGGCATAGGGATCCCCATCAATGACCACACTGGGGTCCGCTGTAACCCAAAATTAGCACACAAGGTGAGCAGCCCGCAGTGTGGCACCCCCACTTATAGAGAAAATATTTACTGAGTTGTACAGTAACAGTACAGGGCAAACTGGGAAGGCGACCCAGAGAAAAATCTGTCCCGTCTATGCTCACGTCAGGGGTGTTGCTGGATGTTATTTGTAACATTTAATTATTATTATTTTTACTTGTCCCAGTTCTTCCCAGACAAAGAAGGTCATGCAAGCCATTGCTCAGGAAAGAAAATGGCACTAAGCTGCTAAAAAAAGAGCAAAACTCCTGTGTTTGTTTTGTTTTGTTTTGGTTTGGTTTTTTATGTTTGCCATTCTCGCTTCAGCAGGTGCTGAGATTTCCTGCACACCTCACCTGAACAAGAGCTGAATGGGGCAGCTAAAAAGATGAGGAAGGGCAGAGCAGTACAGAGATATGGAGGTGAGGCTGGGTTAATGCTTGCCAAATTAAAACCGAACAAAAACCAAACCAAACCGAACTAAAAAAAAAAAAAACCAACCAAGAAACTCCCCAATTTTTTGGCTACAAGCACCAGGGGTATGTGCCAGTGTGGTGGGTGCTGGGGCTTGGAAGGACAAAACTGGCAGAGGGAGTGTGGCCCCTGCCTGCTCCTGCCCATTTCTGCCTGATGCCTGGAATGGGGTGAGAACCTCTTGGAGAAGGGAAAACAGCCCTTCCACCCACATGGGGCACGCTGGTCCTGAAGAAGGACCCTCACGGCAGCAGGTCAAGAGGCAGCTCTGGGGTTATGACCGTGGCTTTGCCTCTGTGGTGTGCAGAAATGGTCATGGGCACTTACAGAGCATCCCATGCGTCTGACCTGTGTCTGGCCTGGGGTTGTCCGCATCACGTAGCTGAGACAGGAGGAGTTATTGCTGCAAGAGGAGGCACCATCAGGCATAAAATGTAAAACATGGGAAGAAATTAAAATCCTGTGGCAAGTTTCCCATATTTTTTTTTTGCACTCCCTATGCTTAAAAAGAGAAGCTGAGGAGCTTGGGGGCTTCCACAACCTTGGGCTGTCACCTACAAACTTAACCTGTTTTGAGCATAAACTCCCTACTTTGCTGTGGTCTGGTGTCATGTGTGATGAGTAGTGCCTCCTCTGCCCTGTCAGTGTGACCCTGCCCGGGAGTAAATGACTGCAGTAGCTGTCAGGTAACTACAAAAAAAATTAAATGTTGCTGTTAACACATCTCTCCTCAGTCCAGTTCTCAAAATTGGGCCAGATAGAGCAGCACTAATTTGAATAGGTATAATTGGGCTATGGAAATACATAATCCTTTTCTGAACCATTTGCCAGACCTGCTCACCCCCACAAAGGGTGACACATGATTTTACTGCACAGAAGCCAAACATAACAAATCAACAAATAACCCATGGTATCTGATAACCCAGGTGACGTAGGTGAATAATTGCCTAGAAACTTACAGGAAGATACTTGAATGCTGAGGGGTTTTTTGATGGTGACAAATGAACTGTGAGTATCGGGTTGTGTGCTTTGGCTTTCTGTAGGAATGGAGATAAAGATTTGAATCCAGGACATCCAGGGCTAAGTCAGTTCAAAGGTCCCTGACAAGGGTTTGTGGGTGGAATGTGCTTCACTCCCCATTAAAATGGGCCTCCCTGGAGATAGTCATGCTGTGCCAAGGTGCTGGGGGGTAAAGCTGTCCATGCCACCCTGTGCCACCCTAGAGCTCCCGAATCCCCCATGTGAACAAGACCCATCGCTCACAGATCATGAAGTCAAAGTGGGGCAATATAACCCTCTGATCCGATATAATGTGCAGCACAAGTTGGGTGGTTTACTGATTTCAACTACAGAATTTTTTTTTTCCAGAAAAAAACAAGCAAACAAGCCAAACATTTGGGACTTAATAATTTCCAGCAGTGGAGAGTCCACAGCATCACTGGGTAAGTTGTTCCAGCGGTTAATTATGCTGATGAAGTCAATGGAGTTACTGTAAACTCAAGTTATACCAGTGTGACTGAATACAAAATTTGGCCTAGTTACCCAAAAGAAGCAGCACTTTGAAGTCTCTGTATGTCTTTAAATAAAATTATTCTCCAGTGGAAGATGAGGAAATGCAAGACTTTTCCTCTAAAGCATACTACAGCAGTCAGTCAGTCTCCAGTATACTACCAGAATATTAATACCAAATCCAAATTGCACCCACGTTTAAGACAGTTAATTGCACTTGTTTTATACATAAGTCTGTCTGTCGTCGTTAGGGCTATATTGCTGTTGGCTGTGATAACATTTTTATCTGTTAGCTTCCAAGCTGCTACGACTAACACCAGCTACTCATGAAATGAGTCAGCTAACTTTCCTTTTAACCGTTCGTTCTGCTCCCTGAAGGTGTTATGAATGTTGTGGTATGACAAGCTGGTCGACACTCATTCCTTTAAAGCTTATGTAGCAATTTTATTGTCACAATAGGCTTTCTAAAAAATAGGGTCAGGGTTTTGCAAGCAGCTGGGCAAGAAACAGTTACCATTTCAGTGTGAAGGCTTGAGTGAAAACAATTGTTTTGATTTATTTAAAAAGCATCTCATGATGGAAATTGGTGTTACATGATCGAGGTTTTTGTTCCCACAGGAACAATTCTTACAGGCTATCTGAATTATCCAGAAACTGTTAAGGCAGATTTATCCTTAAACTGGATTATAAGGAAATACGCTGCAAACCACTGCAACAAATCATAACTAATCACAATCAATAGGAATGATTAAAGCTTAGAAATCTCCCCTGAAGTTGCATTAATGACTGAGAAATTGCATGCAAATGGCACTGCGGTTCTCGGTCCCAGCCAGACATTGTGCCTCTTGTCCCCTCTTTCACTCAGGGCATTAGAAGGTTTCCCCTTGAGCTGATGTCCTGCTAAACGACTTTTCCATCCTGGATGAAATTTCTATGGGAGGACTGGGTGCGTTTATCCCAGAGAAAGAAGGAATGCTGTAGCTTGTTGCACTCTAAAAAGATGTTAACCTCTATAGACTAGTCACACCCTTACTCAGGTAAAATATTCTCAGACTAGCTAATTTATCTCTTCACATGTAAAATGTCTGTGGTATTCATCTTAACTTCCTGTGCCTAACTGCTTGTACTATGCTTGCTAAATGTGGCCAAGAAGGTATGCTTTCCCACCCTAGAAGTGAACAGAGAGCTCCAGCATATATTTATCTTTTTTTGCATACTTCACAGAAACATTTTGAAGCTTAAGCAGTCTCTCCGATTATGTTTGTTCAGTGTTTCAATAACCTCCTGTGAAAACGCTCACAAAGGATTATTCTTCTTTCTGGTCCACAATAATTTACTTACTCCTCCAACTCAGTGTTTGCTTCATGCTGATTACAAGGGCCATAAAATCATGGCACTGAAATGCACCATTCCCAGAGGCCGCTTGCTCTCTTTGCTGGGAGCAAATGAGGACTCACACCCCAGAGGATGCTTCGCAGTTGGAAGATGGAGCCTGCTCTCCTGGAGCTGCAAATTTGGGCAACAAGATGTGTCTGTGTCAGAAGCCCGCTGTTGCCAGTGCTGGCTGGGAGCGGACGGTGATGGGTGTCCCTGGGTATGTTCACGGCTGACAGCATCTGAGGAAGGCCCCATAAAGTGTAATCCTTAATTCATCTTCTCAGGAGCCCAGGAAGGCCGATGTAGTTGGTGGGATGTGTGTGAATGTGAGCCTTTCAAAGACAGAATAGGACAACAGCTCCTCCGTGCCTACTGCGCTGGTATGAACTTGGCCTGCATGACAGAATCCTTTTATAGTGTTCCTGTGTTTTACCCTCATACAAACCAGGCAAAATAAAAAAAATAGAAGTCCAAGATGACCCAGTGCTTACCAGTGCATGCCCTCTGTGAGACAGACGTGAACGTCCACCGCCCACCCCAGCTGGGAGGCAGAAGATGAGCTTTCAGCCATCGGCGTGTGCTCCTGGGAGAGCAGCAGCGTAATTGCTGAGTGGCGAATACCAGTTTATCATGTTCTGGGCTCCTTCCCCACGTACACCCACTTTCTTCCCTGTTTAGAGGGGAGGTTATCTCAGCCCATAAACACCCCTGTAGCGAGATAGCTTTGTGCAGCTCTCCTCCGTGTGGCAAAGGAGATGGTGAGGACGCCCAGTGTAAGGAAACCTGTGCACCACAGGACCTGTCCTCCGGGCTGCTCTGCTCCTGGGTGCCCTTTTGAGGCCACCTCCCGCAGCTGCTACGCAGCAATAAACCGTGTCCACACCGTGTCTGCAGCACTGAGAGCACCCTCAGCTCAGCAGAGTTCTGCAGCCACTGGAAGAGGCATTGCTGGGAAGAGATGTCAACTCCTGCTTTAGGACGCTCTCATGTCCCAGCACAGCCATGGGTGTCCCTCAAAGGCTGGGGGAAGTGACCTAGATCCAGCATATCACATGTCCCCAAAGGACGCTGCTGCAAAGTGATGCTTCCTGATGCAATTGCTGCTTAGTGACAGGAATGAGGTAGCTGTGTTTTAATGAAGAGCAGCTTTAGCTGAGGGTGGGTTTCTCTGCTGTGGGTCAGCACTGTGGGTGGGTTCACCCGGCTGCTCCACACAGCTGCTGGCCCCAGGCACTGCATGATCACCCCTCTGGCTCTGACCAAAAGTCACTCGAAATCTTTCCTTGTTGATGAAGGAGGTGATGAGCTGGGCTGATAATTGTATTTTCTGTAGAACAATAGATAAGCAAACACTTGAGGAGGAAGAAACTAGTGAGGGAAGAAAAAGAACCTGTACTTCTCACATTATCAAGATACTAGTGCTTGGCTAACAGGGTGATGGGAGCTGGGGCTATTTCAAGCCAGAGTGTTTTAACAGGGCAAACGGGCCAGCTGGTCTTGGAGGCTGATAATCTTCTTCCTTTTGTAAAAGTTGAAGGGCTGTCTCCCCAATGGGTCTGCTTTGATTTAATAATCACCCCAAAGGAATCAGGAGTGTCTCCACAAGCACCTAATGCTTCTGTGAGCCTACAGTTCATCCCTACAAACATGCACATGGTTCTGTATGTGCCAGAGTTTCAGCTCATGGGGTTTCACACAGCATTTTCTGTTTCATTTTTTTTCATAGTCTTTGTAGGAATTCCCTATTTTTTACCTTCAGCTGTTGTTTACTGAGTTAAAGGGGTGCACTTGCAGAGGATATTAATCCCCGGCATTCATCCCAGGTTACCTGGACAGCTGCTCAAGAGCCTTCATGTTTGTTCTTACCTTCATGAGCCCTTGTCCCATGGTACAGTTTATCCTGGAGAAACATCTGGCATTGCTCCTCCATTCCTGTGAATAGTTTTATGGTTTGCAGGTTCGAGGCTGCGTTCTGATTTGCTGTCTATCTAGTTCACAAATACTCACTGCCGAAATGGTCCTCTAACTCTGAGCTGACCATCAGATGATGTGTTCAGCAAAAGCAGGATTGCTCTTCAAAACCTTTCCTGCCGCCTCTTGCTGCAGCATCGCTTTGTGAATCAGTGTCTAGTGGAGAGTCCCATTCATAGTCAAGATGGTGTTTCTGGCACTGAACATAGCGGTCTTCTGAAAAGTCTCTTCTGCTCCTCTTTAATCTTTCTCTTTTTAACTGTGCAGGTTGTGCATGCTCAGCTTCTCAGTAGGTACTAGAAACCCTTGTCTGAAGACTCTTGCAAAAAGGTTTTGCTTCTTTTAAGTGAAACAGATATTTGGAGAGCCAGACACCGCTAGTGTGTGTTTCTTCTCGGTACTGCTTGCTGGTGTCTCCCTGGACCCTCAGTTTGTATCCTCTCTCTGCACACATTGCTTTAAAATAGTTCTTCCTACCTTCATGAAAAGACCAAAAAAAAAATCCTCTCACCATGGTCAGGGCATTCCCAGGATGCTTCAATGCCCTGGAATCCCCGGTTGCTGCTGCGAGGTGCCTCCCCATCGCTCTTTGCCCTGCCTCACTTCTGATACGAAATCAGCGTTCTCTGCTGGCAGATAAGGTGAGCCCTGCGGCAGGGTGGTTAATGAAGGTGAGTCTTTCTTATAATAACAGATTAACAGGTGAAGGGAGCGATCTGAGAGTGGGAAATCTGCATTACCCTGTAGTATCAGTACTATCTGACTCCATCTGCAGCTCTTCCAAACAGGAATATTCTGGTATCCTAAAGGCCATTGATAATTTTGACTATAACCCATGCAGGGCAATCAGACTTTAAAGTCCTTGTCAATCTTCTCTCCCTTTCCACTGACACCAGCCCATTTTCAGGTCAACATATTCATTTTTTAAGTTGCTATTCAGTCTACAGCACTGACATGGCATTTTGAAGTAAATCCAGTAGCAGAGGTTGAACAATGCTCGCAGATTACTAACTCATGTAGCTTTTATCAACTGAAAGCATGAAGATGCTATTAAATAATAGCCTTTTATTAATACTCTCAATACTACTATTACATGGTACTATCAAACATACAATTTTACATTTATCTATGAATTTATTTTACAGAAAAGTAGATGGTTTGCAGTTCCAGCTGAAGATTTTTCTGGTTAAGAAATGGTGTTGTACAAAGCATGGCTGCTGCCTTTGATTTTTTGTCTGGAATGATGTGTTTCACCTTTGTATAAAGAAAATATGTACTCTCTCAGTCTTCACTGCTGTTGGGCACCTGTAAGTCATTTCAAAGCTGTGCAATATGTGAAGGTTACCCATCCAGAATTGAAGCAATGGTGCTAGCCAACATATTGTCTTCGAACATAGAAATTGCCTCAAAAGTTGATATTTAAGGTGGATTGGATTGAGCATTTGACAGGCCTTTAAAAAAAAGGCCATCGATTGACAACTGTGAAGGAAGATTACGGTTTTTTTAAATACTGTTTTGAGGGAGGGCTTTCTTGGTCCATGTCCTGTCAGTGGTGTTACTGTAAAGTTGGAGTCAGAGCCAAAGCTTACCAACACTTTTTCTTGTTGATGTGCTCTGACATCTGATTTTGTGAGGGCTGGGATTACCCCTAGAGAACGTGCGTGGGTTGAAGCAGTTGTGCATATCTCTAGCAGCCTGGGGGAAGGGTGGGCTTTGCACCCAGCTATAGAGGTGTGAAGGTAACTCGTGTCCAGGTCAGGTTATTCCCATCAAGTCAAAACAGAGGACCACTCATCTCTCTTGGCTTTCAGGCCAGGCTTTGGATAAGTGAATTTTCTCTGCCTGTTTTTCTTCCTCAGCTACAAATGGAGCTGAAGGTGCTTGGCAAGGACCTAAACATTAAGTTTTAGATGCCTGAGTCATGGCAGGTGAATCTTACCCACACGTTCAACTGCTAAAAGAAGCCACACGCAGGCTCTTAAACGCCCATCTCCCCAGAAGCCTTGGCCAGCACAAAAAAAAACTTGAAAGCTGCTCTTCCACCTTATGACTGGGAAGATTTCAGGTACTTTCCTCTTTGCCTGGAGATATTGTTAGAAGGCGGCAAAGGCCCGTTTTTCCGCCATAACAAGTTAATTAAATCCATTTTCCCCCAACTAAGTTGAGCAAAGGCTTTGTGCAAGCCACATGAGCTATATTGAGAAATAGGGCTTTTCTCCCACGTTCTTGCTGTGCCCGCAGCGGTATGGCTAACAAAGGCTGTTTTCTTCTCAGAAGGAAAATCATCCTTCGGAATTGTTTCTAACGGTCTGGGTTGCTCTTTTGGTTTCTAACTAAACTCGCTGCATTATAAGAAATTCCCATCGCAAATTGCCTGCTTCCCTCACCAAGCCCTTGTGAATCACCCATGAGAGAACAACAAGGCGCCGCTACCGTGCTGAGCACAGCTGCTGCTGGGCTGCTCTCCTCCTCTGCTGCAAGACGATGCCCAACATGAGAATTCAACAGCTTTCGTGGGTCGTTCATATGACTTTCAAGATTTTTGGCTCATTTTTTTTGCCCCTGTAGTCGATTCAAACAAGATATGCCACCAAGGTTTTGCAAAAGAGGTTTCCAGATACTTTTTCATGGCTGGGTTGCCTATGACAAGAAGCGTAAAAAGCCTCTGTAAATCAGGAAACTTGTTCTGCGGTGCAATCTGTATAGGAAAAAGTTCACTCACCACTTTTTGTGCTTGGCTCTGCCAGTGCAGATTCAACATCTTGCAGCTTCGATTCCTGCGAAACACTCTCAAAATATTTGTCACAGGCTGCTTTTGCTTGAAATCTATGGGAGCAGAGCAAGCTGTGCAACAGAGCATGCCAGCATGCTTGTGAAAAATCCCTTCTGGATGCCCATCACTTGTCTGCTGAACATTTACCTTTGTACTTGCTATAGCTATTTCCTTGACCTTGCGTTTACCTCCATGGCACTTACCCACTTCCTCGCTCAGCTGCAGATCTCGCTGGCTGGCTCAGGCATTGCTGCACATGCAGCGATCTGCCAGCTACACTGTAACCCCGCTGACGAAGTGATGCGCTGATTTCATCTGATATTGGCACATGAATTTGATTAAAACATCAAAGAAAGAATCCATTGATGTAGGTGTTTTTGTAGACCCATTTGCACGACTTCACAGACATTGCTCAAATAGATGTTTTTTCTGACCACAGTAAGAAAAGCTTGGGTTTATTCATGGAAAAGGAGTGGCTTCCCATGCTGCAACAGCAGTGTTTGGGATGGAGAGTTGTGTAACTGGTGTGCCAGTGATCCACAGCTGATGTTTGCAAACCACCCATCTGCCCGCTGAGCTCCTCTGGCTGCTGGTTTCACAGCACCAGTATCCACTGAGCCTCCTTTCTCACCTGTAGCTGGATAAAGCTGAAAATTGAAGAGGGGATGACAGTGATCTGGGTGCTTGCTTCTGCAGGGACTTTATTCTGGGCTGTGCTGGGCCACAGAGTACTGTCTTGTCCCTGGAGAAACAAGAATCGAGGGGAAATATTATAATGCAAACCCATAATGCTGCAAAACTGCAGGAGGACAAAGACATATTCCTGAAGACCTGTCAGAAAAGCAAATAAACCTGACAGCTGTTCTGGTGAGTCAGAAATAATTGGCCATCACTTTCTGCAAACTACAGCCGTTGATAACCAGTCAACTGCTGAGAAATTCAGTGTACTCAATGGTGAGTTTTACAATCTCCTCTCTCAGTTACCAGATTTTGTTAGCTTTTCAGGAACACGATGATATCTTTTTGGGCTTCTCTGCCCCTGTCCTCTCTTTATGTTGTCTTCTTTTCTTATCCTTCCCATCCTTCTCGGAGACCTCCACAATATGACTGAATATTGCCTTCTTACTCTTTCTCTCTCTCTTCAAGCTGCAAGATGTTCAGCACTGGTTGAAGCTGGTGCCCTGGATGGGTCTGGATGATGTAGATGCCAACAGCATAAGACAAGAAGTGTAAAACACAGTTATTGTCCATTGGTCAGCCTCCAGGGTGACAAACCTGGAGACTGTTGGTGACAAACCAAGTCACTTCCCAGCCCTGGGCTCCTGCCTCTGTAGCTTCCTTCTCTATAGCCTTAGGGCTCTGGAAAGAGTAAGACCTTTCCTCATCTTTGTGCCTTTTGGTGGGCTGAGACATGGAGCCTGCCTGGTTTGGGGAACTGACTTTGAATGGGTTACATGCTACTGTGCTGGATTTTGGGTTGCTCTGGAGGAGTCTGTACATCTGCTTCATACTGTAAGTGCCCCGCTGCTAACAGGGGGTTGAGGAGGAAAGGTCTAGAAAGGGTCAGACTGGTGCCTGTGTCTGCACTCCTGGTTTAGATTCAATATTAAAAAAACCCAACTCATTAGATTCACATGATGGAGCAGCAAAGAAAGTGCCTATTTATGGAGGCTGAGGAGAATCCGCAGAGTTGTGGGTTCCTGTTATTTGTCTGGATGGCGCCTCCTGATATCATGAGTGGCTGGAAAGGCTTGTTCAGGAGCAACGGAGAGGTCAGCTCTGCCTGGCTGTGTTAAAGCCTTAACACAATGCTTTCAGCACCTAGAATTGCATTTCTTGATTTTCATTATAGAAGTCTTATTTTGCAGGAATTTTGATGTACAGAGAGGGTAACGCTTTTTGAGTCTTTCTCAAAGTGTGCTCCTTGCTTGTTTACAAAATGACTTTTTAATCACACCATGGACATTTTACAAAGAGTAAAATGAGGTGTGTAAGTAGAAGGGAGAAAAAAGCTCTAAGAAAAGGTTTCACTAAAAAAAAGTTATATGAAGATATCAACTGAAAGGAAGACACGTCTGGCAGATCTGGGAAAGTAACAAGCGGTCCTGCTTTTCTGCATTACATTCTGTAATGTAAAAATGCAGTTTTTCAGTAAAACTGTACAAGGCTCAAGTTTTCAACAAACCCACGTATGTCAAGGATTTTTTTAAAATTCATTTTTGTTCTTTGTCCATTTTATTTTGGTTCCTGAATCCTTTTTGAAGTGTGTATCCTAACACTCTGGGGTCCTCCTGGGCAAAATGCTAGCATTAAATGCTGAGGGTGCCTTGGTATTTATTCAGGTGGGTCAAGGAGACAGCAGCTGGATGCCTGATACACCACTTCAGGAGCCATCAGTCCGTGGCGTCCCTGAGCCCATCAGTCAATGCATTGTGCCCAGCTGTTTGGAACGGAGCATGGCTGGGTGAGGGTTCCTTTGCTGGCTAACTTCAAACCTTGTGTCTTTTTGCAGCACCGCCTGGCTTTGCTGAAACCACCTCAAGGAAGCGCAGCCCCAGGGGCTTAGTCAAGACTTGTGGGTGCTGCAGGGCAACATCAGCCATGCTCCAGCATTAAAGGGAAAGCAAATACTGACTGGCTAATGCATGGCAGAAAGTGAGGCGTAGGACCAGCTTTGCTCAACCAGGGGAACTTCACTGCAGTGTATACTGTGGAGATGCAAAATTGCTTACGTGTGCACCAGGGGCAGGAGCTCTGGATCTGTTTGCCCATTGAATCGCCACAAGGCCAGCTGTGGTGGGGACATGAATGTGGCCAGGGTGATCCCTCTGGGAGACACTCATGCGGACCTGCCCTGGTCACCTGTGGAGGTCTCCTCTTGTCCCTTGGAGGCACAGCTCTGGGATCACAGTCCTTCAGTGCCTTTTAAGTATTCTCGTGGGTTCTTTATTTTGCAAAAGCTCCAATATGGGGTGCTTTGATACACATCCTCTTTTTTCATACACTGGCCAAGTCTCATTTCTCTCTTTGTTTTATGCTCATTTTCCTCCTTTCGTTGCTTTTGTTTTGTTTTGTTTTGTTTTTTTCCCTTCTCGCTGGCTTTTCCCTTGTTCTGACTTCTTTATATTATTTCTCTGTCTCCCCTCAACCTTTCTTTCTTCTCTTTTCTCTCCACCCATTCTTTCCCTTCTGCCCTTTCATTGCATATCCCATTCTCCAGCAGCTCTGAAACTCATCAGAAAGGATGAGGCATCCTTGTGAGTCTGTGCCTCAACCAATCCCCACCCCAGCAAAGAGGAGATACCAGAGACTCCGATTGCTGCCTGAGACTCTACTTTGTTTTTTGTTTCCTTGTTTGTTTGTTGTTTGTTTTTTCAATTTTTGTTTTGTTTTGGTTTTGTCGCAAGTTGCTTCATCAGCCAGCAAGGCTGGTGGCCACGGCCGGAGCAAACAGTGAAAGTGGCTGGCTTTCAGGGAGCCACTGCTGATTTCTTTGCAGCTGCAGCAGCATTTCTGTAACGTGTGGGTGGATGGATCTGAACAGCCCCACCATTTACCCCTCTGCACTCAATGCTTTTCTCTGCCTTGAGCCCCCTCCTAAAATCTCATCAGAGATCCCCATTTCCTTCTTGGACCAGAAGAGAAGCCACCAAGCTGTCATCTGCCATGTACCTTCCCATTACGGATCACATGGCATGAGCTCATCTCGGTTGAGGTTCACTATTCGGGTCTTGGCAGATGTAAATGTAAAATTGAAACTACTGGTTGCTCTTCTTATCCGTTTTCACGCAGGTATGTGGTGCGCCTCTGCCTTTAGGCAGAACCTGCTGCTGGGACCGTGCTGGTTTCAGTTTCACCAGTATATTCTCCTCTGAGGCCTGGCTTAAGCAAGGTTTGCATTTGCAGCACCAGATCTCAAAGCACTTGAACTGTTAACTAACAGGCTTGCAAAAGGCAGACATTTTTTACACTTGTTTTACAGAGAGGTAAAAAAACCCCACAGAATTGCTGTGTTTCACGAGAAGAAGGGTGTAGCTGCCTGGGACTGGCATCCTTCTGCTGTGGACATTCACGCCATGGCCAGTATTTGTACACTGCAAATCTTACCTATGGAGCATCCTGCCCAAATGCTGCCTTCTGTAATGTGTTAGTCACCAGCAGCACAGGAATATATGCATATACGTCAAAATACTTGTCTAACCATGTTTGCACCCATATATAAATCTAGAGTAAAATGTGTATAATGATACCATGCGTATGCATTTGTGTAGCATATACACAATGCACATGTTTGTATGCAAATACGGTCATTTACATATATAAATATACTTTTTAAGGATGAATTCAACAATGGAAAAAATATTTGTTTTTAAAAGTAAGCTTTTGTTATGCCATAGCCTCTGTGCTGATTCTAGGTATACATTGTTTTTCTTGTTGATGACAGGTAGCTATCAGTTTTCCAGTGAAACAAAGCAAAAGAACATGAAATAATTGTCAAGCATTGCATTGTACCACGCCATGAATTTTCCTTCCTACAGGCTGAAGAGAAACCACTGAATTATACCGTAACTGTCAGATGTCCTGTTTTTAGTTTGTTGCTCAAACACAATAAAATTATTTAATATACAAAAGCTATCATGTGAAGCCAGTCAGTTTTTCCTCCAGCAATATATCAAGGAAAACAAGAAATGAGAAACGCACCTGAAAATGTTGAAACATTGACCGTAGGATGTGGGAGAATATTGTAATAGATCATATTTACGACAAAACAGAAACTCAACACTCTGGAAAACATACACACCACTTGAACTGTGTTTACTTCCAGGCACATTGGCCTTTGCATAGGGGTGGGCCGGGTGATTCAGCTGAATCTGAAACCTGATAAACTCTTGCCTTCTGTTTTTACATCACAGCCAGTGATTGCACATGATACATTAAAACCAGATATGGCTATGTAGACACTACCTTTGGTATTTATTGTATTGATCCTGGTAAGGTTCATTTCTCAGGCATACTGTACTTCACTCTTTCACTTACCGCTGTGTATATGTGGGTGCGAGAGGATATATGTTTAAATGGGGGGTCTCGTGCCTAGATTGTGAGAGAGTCTAGAGATGAATTTGTGTGGAATATTTTCTTCTGTTTATGAAATGTGGCAGCAGGCTGTAGTTCTCAGTAATGCATGCCTCATTTGAGCTCATTCGTGAATATAGTTTTGTTCAAATGTTAAGTAAGAGCCACACTTAGTAGGAATTTGAGCTGCATTAATTGCACCAACCAGCAAAGTTGTATTATTATTTATTTTCTTTGACCGGAAGAACATACCAGCACTTCTGACATGAACTCTTGCACAAGGAAATTTAAAATTAAATTCTGATTCCTTCAAATAGTGCAACTTAGAAGTGGTTTCTGTGAAACCTTGCCCTCAAATCTTCATTGTTTACATTTTTGCAGATGCTGAGGACATCAAAGGAAACTGTCCAAAAATACATAGTAAATATTTTTAATCGCTTTTTTAGCGCTCGCACGTGTGTGTGTGTGGCATTTCTTTTAAGCCAGGATGGTCCAGCCTCAGCAGCTACAAGATCTGCACCAAGATTTTGGGAACCCACCCCCAGCACCTCCATCTCCCAGTCTGGAGAGCACAACCCCACCTTTGCCCCTCTTGACAGCTCTTTTTCACCTTCCCCCTGGCAGCAGCACCCACCGAGCCTTCTGGCCGCTCCCTGTCGCCAAAGCTGCTATGGATAAATTGGGGAAGAAGGAAAGAGTTGACTGCGGGTCGTTGTCCAATTTGAAGACTTGCTGCCGATTGCTGGTGATGGAGAGGAGGACGAGGAGGAGGAGGAGGAGGAGGTGGTCATGGGTGTACTGAGGAGGCAGCAGCTGCTGTGAGACACTCAGTCTCAGAAGCCTGGCTCCCAGTGACAGGCGGTCAGGAGGTGAAGGAGATGGTGTTTGGCAGTTTGGGCAGCTCTCACATCTCCAACTGTGGTTCCCCATCTCCTTCGAAAAGAAGGGGTGGGCTGCCTGGAGGCTTTCTGAAGGCTGGAGCTGCATCGCACTGTGTGAGGATCTGGCAATTCTCCACTCCAAAATATGTCCAGCGAGGGGGCCAGTCAGTGCAGCCAGCACTTATGAAGCTCTCCCGGCCCTAATTGCAACCATACAGATTCAAATCCAGAAGGGCCTTTCTGCCTCTACTGGAACCATTCATGATTTTTACCTGTGTGTTGCAGGAGGTAAAGCTGAGACAAGGTAACTTCAAATCCCACACCAGCAAGTACCCTGATAACTATTTGGTGGGACACATTTTTTTTAAGCCTAAGGACTGGAATTTGATAGACCTGGCTTCAAAGTCTGTCTCTGTCCATGCGTCCTCTGCGAGGTCATCTGCACATTATGTGAGCTCGTGGTGGCCCAATTTCAGCCCTGCAAAGTAGGAATAACAATTTTTCCTTACTTTTTCCATCTCTCCACAGTGCTGAGTTAGCCTGTTAGCCCAACCCCATGTAACACGACCTCTTTTCTTACTGTTGAGCTTGGGAGGGTTGCAGGCCTTTGGGGTGTATAGGTGTTGGTGTAAAATAGATAACAAGAAATAATGTAAAAGTTTGTGCCAGGCAAGGCTAGGTGCCATTTGTTTTGCTCAAGCAAGTGGTCCCTTGACATCAGCATCATCCTGCCCATCACTTCTGGCTTGCACCGAGCTGCCAGACACGTCTGGAGCCCTGAAAATCCTGAGGATGCAATGGCAAGGGAATTGGTGATGATGTGTTTTCCACATGCTATAAAATGGGATGAGTGGGATTTGCTGGCCTGAAGACAGCTGGCTGAAAATGAGTGTGAACTACTCAGAGCAAGGCCATGGCCAGAGGGCTCCACTGTCTGGGGTGGCAAATCACACGTGGGTGGACGTATTTCCCTCCATCGACTATGGAGGGACCCTAAATGTGACATCCACCTCTCTCTGGACCTGTGCCTGGGCACTGCTGTGTGAGGCGGGAGCTGAAGGAGGTGGGGTGGGGACATTAGTACCACCAAATTGTGGTGAGGGATTAGCAGATCTTTAAATTCCCTTTGTGGTTTGTGTGGTTGATGGGATGAGATGTGCACTCCCAGGAGGTAACTCACAGCAGTGAAGTCAAGCTCCTGCTCCGAAATGGGCTGCATAAGAAGCCTTTCCCCAGCGGCTGCATAAGAAGCCTGAGACTGGTTAGGAGAGCTTCAGGCACATTGAACTCCCTTAGCTGGGCAGTGCAAATGCACTGTCCACCCAGGACATGTCCAAACTCTGCTGTGTGGGGAGGCCCTCAGACAGCCCAGATGTGATGGAGGTGCCACGCCACCTCTCTGACACCCAGGCTCCTCAGAAACGTGGACCACAGACCAAAGTCAGTCCCTTCTGAGAGATGTGGGAGGAAAGTGGAGGTGCTGAACTCCCCCATCCTTCCTCAGAAGATAAGCTTTCTCCCAGCTCTTATGATACCAGGTGCACACTGGTATTTCTTCATTACCTTTTGTTTGTTAAAATGTTTGTACTCTGTCATCGCACACATACATGTAGAAAAAAGAGCTGTACATAGAGTATGAGTGCTTTCAACTTCATATAATCTTCTGCTGGATTTGATCAAAACCTCAGAGAGTGAATTATACAGACAGTAGTAAAGAGACAGTACAGATCTTTTATTTTGGCTGCCTCAAACCCAAAATATGAATAGAAGGCTGTGCTTTATTCCAGTGATGATAAAAGGCAATCTTCGGGTCTTTAATTTGAAAAAATACAAGTTGATGCTAAGGATGATAGGAGATATTGTATTGTAGAGGAGTGGAAAACGGGAGCAGGAGTAGGAGTAGAGAAATGAAAAGGTGGAGTGTAGGAGGAGGACTGTGGGAGTAGAAAATGAATTGTGGTGCATCCATCAGCATTTCAGCATTGTGGGAGATGAGATAAACTTAACGCTGTCATTTGTAGATGCAGTAAAATTTCTTGTACTGAGCCATTGCCGTGCTGAGCTGTTTTAGGAGGCGGAAACACCCCTTCAGCAGCTGAATGGGTGGTTTTGTTTGCAGCAGTGTGTCCTAAGGATGGTCACTGGTGTTGGGGTGCACTGGGAGAGTGGTGTAGTTGAGGTTACAGCACACAGCTTGTGTGGCCCTCATATTCTGTACGGCATGTGTGTCACTTCATTGCTTTGACTCTAAAATTGGTTGACGTGAAAGGAGTCAATCCCCAAATACTTGATGGAGAGAAGAAATCTTATGAGGAAAGCAGAGGATCATGTATGCAGGGACCAGGGCCTTACAGAAGGACTCACTCACCCAGGCGGTTCCCCGAAGCTGGAGCAGACTGCCCAGATTACTCAGCCCAGGAAAGTGCAGAACATCATCTCATCAGCCTTCAGCCTTCCTGCAACCCTCGGCAGACTTGGGCCCAGCAATAGCACGCAATAGTCAAAATCCCCGCAGCAGAGCTAAGCACCACCTGTTGCGTTGTGAGTCACGGGGCCCCACTTGCCGAGCAAAAGCAGCATTTTGAAGGCTCTGGCTTTTTTGCTCTGTACTTCCACATCCCCCACCCCTCACTGCAAACTGCTCTCTGTATTCACTGTGGAGGTTTGAGCTGCAAGAACATGAGTGACATGGGGCACAAACGAAGCAGAGCCCCACCAAGAATGTGAGGTGAGCAATGGCAACACCATGTGGGGCCGAGAAAGGGCAATACAATCCTTATCCTGCAAAACAAGCCGGCAATGAACTTCAAACACACCAGAGCTTCCTAAAATCTCCCAACAGTAGCTTTCTTCCCAGTTTTCACAGTTGGTGTCTGACAAAGGAAAGGGTTTTTTTTTCCAACATTTGTGTATACCAATAGAGGTCAGGGAATAACATCTCTACTTTTGACAAAATAAAAAAGCAAGGAATGCAAGATTTAACAAAAAATCCTTAGAAGAAAGCCTGGGTAATAAATCCATTTCCTTTAGCAGGATAGGTGCCAGTCTGCCTCTTTTTCTTTTTTATTCAGACGCCAAGGAAAGAGAAAGAAAATGTTTCAGTGTTCTTGGGCACTTCTTTTGTTTTGGCTCCCATTTAAACATGTTCATTTGCCACGCAGCCCTGGCTGCTTCTCACCATTATATAATCTCTGCTTCTCCAAGGCAGGGTGCTCTCCCTTACTGCAGGGCAACTACTGTAGCCGAGTTGTGTAACGCTGCCGGATAAAACCGTTCCAAGCTGAAACGTGGCATGCAAGTTATTAGGTTGAACTGGGACTATTTTTTTTAAACTGAAAAAAAGGGTTTTTCTAAAATGCGTGGGCTAAACGATATAGGTTTGTGGGCTGAATCATTTGCAGGATTTGGAAAACACAGAAATGACTTCAAGGCAAAGCAAGTCTGAAATTTGACAAGCAGCCAACCTATAATAAGGTATAACCACCTTTGGCATTTGGGAATATAAACATGACAAAACCAGTGCTTTAAAATTTGATCAGTTACTATGCACTTATGCATGTGTTGCACTAGCTATGTAGTTAGGTGTCATCACATGTCTATAAAAGTATTTTCATAATAGACAGCATGTGTATGTAGATGTATGATCTGTTGGTAAATTATATGCTGTGGGCCTAAATCCAGTCTTATACTCTCCTTCATTATTGTTACTCGTTTTCAGAAAATATCTTCATAGGAACAACAAAGCATATTTAAATATCATTAACGCTCTCTGCCTTGATGCAGAGAGTGAGGGAAGAGTAACAAGTTCCCCATCTCAATGGTGACAGTTACCCTGCTCCAGTGGTTCTTTGACAGACAACATCAAATGCCATGCTTGGTTGTGAATTTCATGACTTACTAACCCATGTCTGAAGTATGTTTTTTAAAAGCACTCGTATTGAAAACGAAACAGATTTTCTAAAAAGTGGAGTTTGCCAGCTTGAGCAAGGTATTGAGTTGTGGTTCATCCCTGGGATAGTTTCCATAGCATAAGCAAACGTCTTCCTTTTAATTTTAAACAGGACAACGCTTCTGTGTTGCCTTGACCATATATCTCTTTGCATGTTTATGAGCTACGGAGGCAGAGGTGGCATGTCCTGTAACTGCTGCCTTTTTGGAAGGGAAGTATACAAGCCTTAGTAAACTGTGTGGTTTGGGGGTTTGCCGGGAAATATATAGAGTCTGTTCAATAGCTGACTTAAAATGAAATTATCCCGTGCTCCCGTGCCTGCCCACGGCATAAAACTCCAGCTCACAGTATGAAAACACGCTCAGCCGAGGGGGAGGTTTATCACTTCGGGAGACGCAGACATTTTCTGGCGAGGAGCCGGTCAGGGAGGGAAGAAGGGAGGGAGGCAGGGCAGCTGTCCCAGCCCCCGGTCCCGTCCCCCGGCGCGGGAGCTGCCCGGGCTCCCACGGGGCGGGCGGAGGGGCGGCAGCAGCGCTCCGCACGGAGCCACCGCCGCTGGGCTGCTGGTGGGAGCGGGGAGCCGCCCGGACCCCCCGTGCAACCCCAGCCGCGCCGCTGCAGCCGGGGGATGCCCCCAGGCCCCCGCCGGTCCCCAGGAACGACGAGCACCGCGGCCGTCGGTGCGAGCGGCAGTACCCTGCCGGCAGCAACCGAGGCAGAAACACTTGCGGGGGCATTTTCCGTGGCGATCTCCCGCAGCTCGCCGTGCGAGCAGACTTGTTATTTCTTTCGCAGCCCGCGGCCGAAGGGCGCTCCCTCCCCGGCGGGGCAAGGGAGCACCGGCACCGCCCGCGCAGCCCCTCGTCGGCGCCGAGCCCGGGGCTGCGGGGGGCACTGCGGGCCGCCCGCCGCTTCTCACCCACCTCCGCCGCCGGAAAACAAAAACCACCCAGTAACAGCACGGGGGGACCGGCACCCTCCTGCCAAACCGGCCCCGCGGCGGGAGGCGGGCGGGCGGAGCGGCGCTGCCATTGGCGCGGCGCTGGCCGTCCCTCCCCGCCGGCAGGAGGAGGAGGAAGGCTGGAGGCGGACCCGCGTGGGGCGGTCGCTCCAGTCGGTGCGCGCCGGGCGGCCGTGTCGCTGCTGTTGCTGCCGCCGCGGAGGGCAGGGAGCCGGGAACCGGACAGGGGCTGGGCGGCTGGGCCGGAGCCGCGAGGCGAGTTGGCGGCCGCGCCGTCGGGGCTGCGCCCGTCCGCGCCCGGAGCCTGCATGGGGCGGCGGCGCTGAGTCCGGCCGCCCCGCTGCTGCAGCCGCTGCCGCCGCGCTCCCGCCCCGGCCCCACCATGGCCGAGGCACCGCAGCTGGTGGACATCGACCCCGACTTCGAGCCGCTGCCGCGGCCCCGCTCCTGCACCTGGCCCCTGCCGCGGCCGGAGTTCAACCCCCCCAGCTCGGCCACCTCCAGCCCGGCGCCGTCGTGCGGCGGCCAGCCCGACGGGGCGGCCGGGACCGCGGCCGGGGCTGCCGCCTCGGGAGGGCTCAGCGCCGACTTCATCAGCAACCTCAGCCTGCTAGAGGAGAGCGAGGACTTCGCGCCGCTGCCCCCCGCCGCCGCACCCCCGGAGGCGACCGCTTGCCGGTGTGGGGACTTCTCGGCGCCCGAGGCCGGCTGCCGCCTCCACCCGCCGGGGCCGCCGCCGGTGCCGCCAGTGCCGCCGCCAGTGGCCGGTCTGTCGCCGGGCCCCGTGGCCGGGCAGCCTCGCAAAAGCAGCTCATCGCGCCGCAACGCCTGGGGCAACCTGTCCTACGCGGACCTCATCACCAAGGCCATCGAGAGCTCCCCCGAGAAGCGACTCACCCTCTCCCAGATCTATGAGTGGATGGTCAAGAGCGTCCCCTACTTCAAGGATAAAGGCGACAGCAACAGCTCGGCTGGCTGGAAGGTGAGGGGCGGGCGATTCCCCATCGGAAGGGGGTCCCGGGAAGCTCCGCCGCGGAGCTGCGGGCGCCGTGTTCGGCGCTGCACACGCTGCCGCCCGGGCAGGGAGCCGCGGCGCTGCGAACGGCGGGGCACGCTGCCCTCCCCCGGGCTGCTCGCTACCCGCTGCGGAGTTTGCAGCGCTCCGGTTCCATGTCTCTTCTTTTTCCTTAAAATTTTACTTTTTTTTTTTTTTTTTTTTTTTTTTTTAGCCTTCCTAAGGGAGAAATCCGAAGGCGAAAAATAATTTTTGCTCTCTCCCCGCGGGGCGCAGGAGGGGCTGGGGCCGCCCCCCCCCGCTTGCCGCTCTCCGCCTTCCCCCCCACTCCCCGCCCTGCCCCGCCGAAAGCAAAAGTTCACGCCGTGTCACGGTGCCGTCCCCGGGCAAACCCGGCGAGTGCGCCGCCGCCTCCGGCTCCACCGGGGCGACCGGCCAGGGCTGGGGTTCAACACCCGTGTCGTGGGGGTGGCCGTCGGGCGCTGCCCGGCCCGGAGCGGGGGGGTGCCGTGCCGCCAGCCGTCCCGGCGCGGCAGGGTTTGCCGTCGGGCGGCGGAGAGGGGACGGAAGCAAACAGGGATGGGGAAAGAGCGGAGGCAGGACAAGGGTTGCAAAAATACCGTGTGTTTAATGAGTAAGCCACTGTATTTGTCTTGATGGCTCTGTTAAACTTGGTTGCGGGAGAGTTTTTTCTCCTGTTAAATTGTGGGACAGAGTTTCCTCCTTGCAGCGCGGTCTCTGTAGCCGTAGCAGTAACCTGTTGGTGGCAGGGATTTGTGCTCAGCCCTGCGCAGGCTGGAGCTGAGCGGCCAGTGCTGCTCAAAGCCAGGCTGTAAGGCCAGGGACCAGAGCGCTGCCTTGACCCCGGATCCCCCCAGCCACTCACCAGGTCCCGGGGGGACCTGCAGGCACCAGCCACCCTCCCGGGCAGGTGGCCCTGAGCCTGGCGTCACTTCGCTTGGGGCTGTGTGGCCACGCTGGCCTTCGTGACAGTGGCTGCGCAGGGACTGTGGTCCCCTCCAGCTGTGGGTGATGCTTAACGCTGCTGTGAACAAATCTTCTTCCTCCGAGGCCTCCCTTGAGAAAGTGTCACCCACCTGTGCCCCTGCGTGCGGCGGAGGCAGAGCACATAGTTTCATGGCACTGTTGCGTGACAGCGTTGTCAGAATAAGCTTTAACTGTCTTGTGTAAAGGCAGAGCCTCCTCCGCTCTGGGAGGGATTAAATGATGCCAATAAATGTGCGAGGTGCACGTACCTAGCATGGTATCAGCGCATCCTGGTGTGTTCCTGACTTTGGTCCAGGCAGGGCCAGCCAAACTCTGCAGTGCTGTAGCAGAACTGTCCGTTTTCCACTTTTACTTCACTTTCTAGTATCTTTAATATTTCCCTTTTAAAAAAAAAATTGTCAACTCTCATCCTCTATTTATGTATTTTTAATTGCATAGCTAGGAACGTTTGTCACATCAGATTTTTGTAACTTTATATATATATTTTATTTAGAGGCAAGCAGCATCCTGCTAAGGAAATGTGGATGAATCTTAAACTCATTTTTAGCTGAAGGCTTTTAAGGCTTTTAAAAGTAATTTGCTATTTTCTGTCGATGTGATTGACTAAAAAATGACTGATAGTGGACAACTTTTAAATAAGATACCTTGTCACTTGAAAATACTTTTTTTTTTCTCTCTCCCCAGTTGTAATTTAGTCTCCTGGAGAAATGCAAAATACATCAAGTGCCTTTTCAGAATAAGTAGAAGAAAACTAAAAACCAAACAAAGCAAAATAAAATCAAAGAACTCCCAGATTCAAGTGAGCAAATAAGAAACTGCTAGCTGTGTAACTTATTGTTTCCTATTTTATTGCTGCTCTTCCTGTGGTGTTTCAGTAAATAAGAAGCCTTACACTCCTCTTTCTGATAGATCGAGCCCTTCCTGTGCCTTCCATACCTTCGCTATGACAGGGAGAGCCGTTACCAGTATGTTTTTTGGCTGTGGTACCCTCTGGTAGGGTCAGTACTTACCCTGCCACTGTTGGCAAGTAAATATACATGTACTCTGCTACCCTGATTAAATAGTTACTGTGTTCTGCATTGGACACATGTTGCCCTAATCCCTTCCTTTGGCTCAGTCCCGGCCAGGCTGCCTAGAGAGTTACACACTTGCAGGTTTTACCACTTTAGCCAGATAACTGCAATGTTGCTTAAACATGTTTTCAAGTTTCATTGCTGGCAGCCTCTGGGTGTCAATGCTATAGCTGATTTGGCTGAGACGTGCAGCCCCTTTGCCTCGTTTATCGCCATTTATCCACAGCTCAGCCTGAGTAAGAATTATTTTTATTTTTCAGCTTGGGTGCTCTTGGTTTGCTCGTGCTCGGGGGGCCGGGGACCTGCAGTAGGTGCGGGCGCAGGGCTGGGACCGAAGCCCGAGTCAGGCGGGGGCCTGGCAGAGGAGGAGCATCGCTCCGGCCATGGGCACGGATGAGCGGTGAGCAGGGATGAGCGATGAGCACAGATGAGCAGCGGACTTTTCTGCTGACAGAGGGAGCGCGGGTTCGCCCTAGAGCCTGGCACTGACTTAGGGCCCGCAGTACGTTGTGCGCGGGTGTTTCGCAGTCTGAGAAAGAGAGGATGGGTTCTCCCCCTTCCCCCTCCTTAAATAAAACTTGAAGACAGTTCATCTTGTTGGAGTTTGCATAGTGCAATAGGGCACCTTTCAAATTATACACAAAAATGAAATGCACAAGAAATTGAAATGAATGTGCATTTTCTGCACAGGGGCAAGGCTGTGTTTCTCACTCAGAAGATGAAGGCTCTATTACTTGTGAATATGTACTGCCCTGATTTAATATCTGATGCTGAACTGCTTTTTCATTTTATACTGAATAAAGAAGTTCAACGGTGTCAACATTATCTGTTGGGAGCTCAAAGTGGCATGGCAGTTCTTCCAAATAAAAACATCCAAATAAAAATGGCTTTAGAAATAAGAACAGAAGCTAAAGGTAGTAACATAAGATTATTAATAGTAACTTATTAAAGTAGGTAAAATTATTCTCAGTTGTACATACAAAGTATTTTATTTCAAGCTTTCTTAACACAAACTCCACTTTATAAACACACCACCCCCCCTTAAACTCTAGGGGAGCAAAGTCTACATGATCCCCCGTGTGGTGGCTACCTTGAATGAAGCACTTGAGATGTGCTTTGCCAAACCTGCTGTATTATTGATTGTGAATGAGTGTTGATAGCGACCAGCATTGCTCAGAGAAAGCTGAATCAAGAACAAGATCTGTTTCAGAGATAACAAAGAAATTGTAGTGAAAGTTGCATGGAAGACTGAAACTTTTCCCCTAGTAGTAGTCAAGTGAAACCAGTGTTTTCCCTTACCTGTGCTAGTGGGAGACGGGGCCTAAGACAGTCTATAGTCTCCCATGAGCTTCACTCAGCTGTACATAACTCTTCCTTTACTCATATCTGATAGCTTTCTGGCTAATCACCATATATAAAATATGAAATGTCTTTGCAGTATGCATATTTCATGATGTTTTTGCTTTATGGCAGGATTGTTGAGATTTGTCATAAAGGAGCTATCTCAGCTAAGCTTCCTTGAATGGTCTCATCCTCTGAGCATGCTTTTGAAAATTGGTTCAAATCAAAACCTATAATTTTTCCTAAACACAAAACATAGTGTTTTGGTGGCACTCATCTTGAGGTGGATGTGTTGTTTATTTTTCACAGTTGCAAGTATTAATGTTGCATGTGTATTTACACCTCCTTGACTTCTAGTCCCCAGGAAACTTGATCACCTAAATTTATTTGTTGCTGATGCTGAAGGAATGAGAATAGATGATGTCTAGCTGAAGAAGGATGAATGGATGTAAGCCTGAAAGCTTCAGGACAAAACAGGTGTGAGACATGAGACAGATGCTTTGGGTGGCCTTACCAGACGAATACTCTGTGGCTGGGGCTCTATTTTGTCATGAATCACTCTCCATGCAAAATAAATTCTGAGTTGTGGTGTATTTGATTCAAAAGCCACACGTGGTATGAGGTATTTGAAAGACTCTGGGAAATCAAGAATAATCTTCACAGTAGTTGTTCAAGCCTTTTGATACTAGAATGGTGAACAATTTAAACTGCGAAAATTTATATATTTAAAGTGAAGTGAGGTTTTTATCACATATTTCTTTTTCTGCCTGGAAATGCCGCTGTAATTGAATATTGCCTTGAAGAATTGCTGTATATTCCCTCAATGCTGGTTACATACCTGTAGGCATTTACCTCTGTCCCTTTAGATGCTTCCTTAAGTGATTTGTGGACCCTCTAGCATCACGCATTGTATACATACATACAGCGTACACACATGCATATGTAAGTATTTGTTTGGTTTTCTGTTTCTGGATTTTGCCAAGTTAAATGTGATTACAGTCATACCTCTTTAGATATGGCACTAGTAATAGCCTCAACAGCTGGAAGCTGCAGTTGCATCTGCTCTGCCGTGATACCTGATCTCGGCAGAGGCGCAATTGGAGGAACAGCCAGACAAGTTCCAGCCTCTGCCCACCTCATTCCAAGTTTTGCTGTTTAGTGGCTTGCATGCATGCTCACTGCCACTAAAAAGTCCTTTGTAACAGCCTTCGTTTGTCTGTGAGTCACCAGCTTGCATTTCGCTTAGTTGAGTGAGAAGCGTCAGGTATGAAAGTTCAGCTTAATCTCCGCAGGTGCAAGGTGCTCTCCTCGCCTGCGCCCCAGTAACTCACGGTGAAGTTGTATCGCAGTGCTGGTCCTTAACTATTTGTTCCTTTTAAACTTAATTCCATTTCTCCTCTTATCTTTGCCCTTTTGACCTCAGCCCCTGCTTGAAGAAGAAAAGCCCATTCTGACCTCAGACCTGTGTGCTGCTGGTTTTGGGGTGGTGCGTGAGCTTCCCTTGCCCCATCCCGCAGCGGGGGAGGTGGGTCATGGCTGGGAGGGACTGAGGTGCCTCTCAGCAGCTGGGATGCTCAAGACGTGCCTGCTGCCAGCATCTTGCGCTGTTTGGTGCGATGTGTTCCAGTGTTCATGGGTGGTTTGAGCTTCCCGCCAGGGCCTTGAATTATGTGTTGGAGATACTCTTCATTTTCTCTGCCCACTTTCTATTTGCTGCGATATATGTTCAGTTACTTGTATGATTATAGGTAAGATTAAACACCAAACCAAAATGCCTGGGTTCGTATACTGACATAATGAACTAAATTTTCCTGAAGTATCTGACTTTAAAGAACTTCAATACAGAAATGAGGTAGCTGCTCTCTTTGTCACCATATTCCTTACGATATGCTCAGCTGCTTCCCTAGTATAATTATTTTTGTATTACTTACACTGTTTCACAAGTTGTCAGTGAAGTTGGTGATTTAGGGAACTGGGGCTTTTGCTGCCTGGGATGGAAAGGGGAAGCAGTGTGGTACAAGGGGGTAAAGATGTTTAAGTAAGGTATGTGAGGTGTGTTGTTGTTGTTGTTGTTGTTGTTGTTGTTTTTAAATGCAACGATCAACAATAAAAAGGCAATATTTTTTATGTTTTAGGTTCTTATAAGACTCCAGAAATGATTACTCTTGAGATGTCTGTTCAGACTTTTTTCAGTTTCCAAAGCACAATACTACCTAAATATATGCTCCTCTGTTTACACAACTGGTGAATATTTTGTGAAATTAGTGCTTGGCTTTTGGAACAAAAATGCTGGTACATTTTGCAGCCGCAGATTTGTGAAATACGTAGGGCTGTGGCTACAGAGATTCAACTTTCAGCCCCTTCTATTTTTAGGGAAAGTGAGTATATGAAACAAGTATTTCTAATGGGAATGGTTTTATAACCTTGAGTAAAGAGTACTGAAGTAATATATACTGAAGTAATATGTCCTGGGGGTCCTGGTGGGCAGCAGGATGACCATGAGCCAGCACTGTGCCCTTGTGGCCAAGAAGGCCAATGGCATCCTGGGGTGTTTTAGAAGTGGGGTGGTTAGCAGGTCAAGAGAGGTTCTCCTTCCCCTCTACTCTGCCCTGGTGAGACCACATCTGGAATATTGTGTCCAGTTCTGGGCCCCTCAGTTCCAGAAGGACAGGGAACTGCTGGAGAGAGTCCAGCGCAGGGCCACAAAGATGATGAAGGGAGTGGAGCATCTCCCTTACGAGGAAAGGCTGAGGGAGCTGGGTCTCTTTAGCTTGGAGAAGAGGAGACTGAGGGGTGACCTCATCAATGTTTATAAATATATAAAGGGTGAGTGTCACAAGGATGGAGCCAGGCTCTTCTCGGTGACAACCAATGATAGGACAAGGTTCAATGGGTACAAACTGGAACACAGGAGGTTGCACTTAAATATGAGAAGAAACTTCTTCTCAGTGAGGGTAACAGAGCACTGGAACAGGCTGCCCAGGGGGGTTGTGGGGTCTCCTTCTCTGGAGACATTCAAAACCCGCCTGGACGCCTTCCTGTGTAACCTCACCTAGGTGTTCCTGCTCTGGCAGGGGGACTGGACTAGATGATCTTTTGAGGTCCCTTCCAACCCCTGACATTCTGTGATTCTGTGTGATTCTGTGAAAACACCTGGTAAATAGCTCATTTTCCTCTTTAAAAATATGTAAAAGATGGATTTATTGACTTTATTGTCAACTTATATGAAGAAGGAATTTCAAATTCAGTGATGCTGGCTGCAGCTAGCTATAGTTAAGCACGTTATAATACATACTAATATTTTATTGAGTTTTGTAGCATTTTGTTTCTAAGTCTAGGGTGCCAAAGTGAGTCGTAAATATTGGGGAAACACTGCTCTTCGTGATGATAGGCTGCACTTCAGAAATAGATGAAGTGCTCTGGGAAGACTCACATTTTGAAGAACATCATCTCTGCTGCTCCATAGAGAGCTTCAGCATGAATTAAATTGATCTGTGAGGACAAGTGCTATTTGCATCTAAGCATTATTTCTAAATAATAGAACTTACTAAGTGTTATTCATGTGTGTTCATTAAACAAAGCTGCTTGATACCTGTACTGTAGTTTGTGATATGATCTCTAAGTTAGCTGTGCAGCAGCCGTATCATGAGGTTTCTTGGTAGATCTGTACTCCCAATGGAAGAGATGGAGGAATAAAAAGAACAAAGTCAACCACTTTTACTGGATTGATGATTATCTGCTAAGAACTTCATTAGGCCTTATGCTTGTGCTAGATTTCAATAGTGGATATTGATCTTCACCAGATCATTTAAAATAATACCTAAGGAGGCAAATGCATTTAGTTTTGAAGCACTTTGGTGGTAAATGGTAGAGGTTTAGCAGTGCTTTCCTTTGTGGTACCTGGGACCAGAAGTGGCTCAGTTAAAAAATGTAGCTACTGAAAATCTCTCTGGACTCTGACAGCTGTGGCATCAGACGGAGCTTAGAAATTTGCTGGAGGAGCATAGAGCAGCACTTGGTTTGCTCAGACAACTTGCTGTTGTTAAAGGCATCTTGCATTACTGCACAGTATCAATGGTGTTATAGTTCTGTTTGAAAATACATCTTATTCTAGAGTTAATTAAACTTAAAGGTACAAGTCTTCTCTTGTTCTAGTCTTAGAAACTGAATTTTTGGGAATGCTAGGAATCCGTGCAGCTGGAAGTATGTTCAGTCCCATTGCCACTTCAAGCCAGGGTGTCAAGGGTGGCTGTGATTGCATTTCTAAGCAGCCTGTGTTTCCCCAAGTGCTTTGCTGGTGTGCTAACTGCAGCCCAGGCTCATGTTGGTGTGAGCATGTGGGGCTCCTTTTTCATTTTGTCTGGACTGGTTTTGTTGCTTAGGTCTAAGGAGTGTAAGTTCTGGAGCTTGACACATGCGTACTTGACAGAACATACTGTGTATGTGTGGGACATAGTCTCTAAAATAGTACATACACAGATTTAAGTTTGGACTGATTGCCAAAAAAGTGCTTGCAAGCTTGCAAGTATTTGCCAACTAAATTATATCTCCTAGCTGTGCTTTGTAATATGAAAGAGCTCTTATTTAATTAGCTTTTTTTTAATATCGATCACTAAGGGGCCACTTCATGCCAGGCCTCCACACTTCTCCTGCACCAGGATGTGAAATGATGATGTGGGCTGCTCTCTGCTTCTTACATGTTGGTGTTTCCCTCTAAAAATGAGAAATCAGGAAATTAAAAACTTTTTTTTTTAAAATGAAATGAGCGGTGTGCGTATATGAAGGAGTTGTAAGCAAGCCTCTGCTCTCCGTGGAAACCGTAGTTTTGGGGAGAGCCGAAGGTTTGTGAAGGCAGGAGATGCAGAGGGCTGGGGAGGCTGCCGAGCAGCCGGGGCACCGCTCTCTCGCTCCGCTGTCGACGTTGCAGAGCAGGAGGGCAGCGAGTGAGCAGAAGTGCTGGATCTGGGAGGGCCCCACACCGCTGCTGTTCACCCGGAGCCGGTCTGAGATGTCCGGGCTGGAGCCAGCTGTGTGTAAATGGGCAGCTGCTCGCTACGTGCCGCCTGCGTCCCTGGCTGCCCTTTCTGCTGGCAGGTCCACCTTCTGGGGAATCCCCGTTCTTGCTGATGGTCTCTGCTTTAATGCTGCGGTGACAGGTGCCTCCTGGCCTAGGCAGAATTTATGGCTGTTTTGCTTATATGCTGACTTGTTTAAATAAAGAAAAAAAAATCATGTTTTATTTATTTTCTTTTTTTTTTTCCCTTTCCTTTTAACATTTTTTTTCCTTTTGGCAGTTAGCGCGAGCGGGTAGCAGAGTGTCTTTGATTTTGCTTTTGTTTGGGAAGGGCAGCTCTGGAGCTTTGGGATACAGACATTCATTTTGTGGGAGAAAGTCAAAGTGCAAAAGTGCATACTTTTTTCCCCTTCCTGAAAAAGGGCTATACGCATAGTTCAGAATATGGACTCTAATGTCCAAATATTGTTGGTAGTCTCCGTTGCAGTGAAAAGGTAGCAACTTCTGCAGTTTTCTTATGCTTAACTCCAGAAACTGTGACGTGGGTGTAGTTTCACTTACCCATCACTGACTTTTCAAACTATGCAGTTAGATAAGGCTGAAGCAACTTGCTATAAATGTGGTGACTTGTTAGACCGCATTTATTGTGCAAATGAGCTTACATCCTGCAAGATCAGCAGAAATGCTTAATGTTTGCCTGGATGGAAATTAATTAAAATTTGGCGACTGAAATTAAAGCCCGTTGTGTTTTATGAAGTTGCTTTTTAGTTCCCACAGTGGGAATTAGCACAATTGCTAATGTTTTTTTGGCATGTGTGAGTTTCAAGTCTGAGTTGGTGTTAAGTTCTGGCATCTGTAGCCTTCTTAAGATTTAGACAAAACTTGTTTCACTTTGTCTGCTGCTCTTTAATATATGTTAAATGTATTTGAAGCCGCTAACAGGAGTAAGGATACTAACAATCCAAAAATACACTGTTGTGGTGGTGGTGGAGGCTTTTGCTTGTATCTTGCATTTGCTTAAAACTGATTCGAGTTAATCTGCTAATTTGAATGTAATTGTTAGAATTAAAAAAATATACCTGAGCTGTACATATCTTGGATATATATACAGATTTAAATTTTGATTGCCAAAAGCATACTTACAGACTGAGACATCTTTAGTGTTTGCCAACTAAATTATATCTTATAGCGATGCTTTGCAATATATAGAAACTCTTAATTAGGTATTCAAAAAATGAAAATGGTGTTATTCAGAGATGTTTCATAGCAGGCCTCCGCAGTTCTCCCCTGACAGGATGTGAAAGGATTATGTGCTCTGTGCTCTCACTTGCTGTTAACGTGTTGATTTCTCTTTCCAAAAATATTCTGTTCAAACACGAACCTTGAAATTAAATGTAGTGGTTTGCAACCCCCACCACTCCTTCCCCCAGAAAGAAAGTTCACATTTGGAGCTGCGACCCGGCGGCTGCTCCGTGCCGAGCTGAGCCCAGGGACGGGGTCCTGCCGAAACGCTGGGGCTGTGCGTGGGCACCTCTCTGTTTGCTGCTCAGGTGTGAACAGGAGGTCAAGGAGAGGAATCGCGTTTCCTCTGAGCAGTTACAGGGAGAAGTTCGTAGTGATTCACCACACGGGTTCCTCACTACTTAAAGCAGTTAAGGTACATCCCTTGGGCTCTCTGGAGGATACTGTGCTGCTGCCTTTGCTCCTCAGTAAGGTCTTTCAGTGTCTCCAGAGGTTCAGGTGAGGAAAGCAACACTTGTGCCAAAGTGAAAGATTCACAATGGACGTGTTGTTCCAAGATAAATGTTTATTGACTAGATTCGTTAGTATTATTACACTTTTTTTTTTTTTTTTTTTTTTTAATGAGCTTCGTGGTGATGTTAAGGAAGGTTAATTTGTCAGAGCTAGATCAGGTTCGGGTGTGTGCAGTCACTGTTTGCCTGTCACCACTGCACTGCCATGCTTGTCCTACTTCAGCCCTGCCTCTTGGAGCTGAGCTCTGCTCAGCTGCCAGAGCTGCAGATCAAACCAGAAGCTGTTTGACATTCAGGGTGAGGATACAGCCTCACGTGTGATCTGATCAAATTGTATGATATAATTCAAACATAAATAAAAATGCCTAAATATTTTTATCTAGGTAGATATATTTAGATCTTGATTAGAAATCTATAGTGAAGAGAGCAATACGAAAAAAAGGTGTAAATTTTTTTTTTTTTAGATGTGAAAACCCAGACTGTGACTGCATGTGTAACTCAGAGCAGCTTCATTGTTACAGTATCTTGGCCTTGCCATCCTTGGGATGGCATCAGTGCAGTGCTGGAAGGCATTTTGGCGTTTTAAACACAGGTGTCATGATGCTCGGAAACCTCAGAGAATGATGGAGGCAGCTGAACCAGGAGCTTTCCCTTTCAGCTCAAGATGGATGATTAATTATTTTTTGTCTTATTTCCCCTTCTTCCTTGATGAATATACACAGCCTTCGAGTAAAACTGTGGTCTCCACTCTTTATGGTTGACGTTTGCCTTTGCTGAAAGAGCTGAGTGTCTCTCCTAACATTGTGTGAGTATATATTCCAGCCGGCAGAGTGTTAACACTGTTCTGGAGTCTGGTTACTGGTGCTGTTGCTGTGTCATGCCCTTATCCATAAAGGTAGTAAATCTAGTATATGCCTTCTTGAAATAAAAATGAGGACGGGAGTTTAAAGCAGTATTTTAAAAATGTAGCCTGTTGCAAGCGATTTTGGGAAAATAAAGAGATGCTATGTTGATGGAGACTTTTTCGTGCTTGTTAGGAAACTTGAGTTGCTCTTGAATAATCCAGTTTGTTCAGTTTATGAAAACCTGATACTGCACTCTTGCCTATTTCTTCTGTACAGTTCTGTGGCAATCACATAGTAATAAGTATTAAAAGGAGAAACCATAATCTCTGCTCGCAGTCCAAGCCAACGCTAGTCATTCCCTGATGCTATGAAGTCATCCTTTGCTCTGAGGTTTCTAACTAAGACTTTGCTCCCAACATCTGCTTGAGGTGAGCAGTTAGTGGCGTTAGTGAGGGAGTCCTGGCACGCTCCCACAAACTCTGACCCCTCTTCAGACCATCCTCCTGTGGCCAAGGGGACGAGTTCTGGAAAGTCCACCCTGTCCTTTAACAGTGATCACTCTTTTCCCCTTCTGGAGCACTGGAACAAAAATGAAGATGTAAATGAATTTGCAATGATTGCACAACCCTGTTATGCAATGAGGCTGACGTGGTAGCATATACATATGTAGAAAACGCCTTTTTGAAGACATGACATTAAGCACAGTTTCACCACCTTCTCCCCAAAGATGAGGGCAACTGTGTTACTGGCTTCACCTCCTGGTTGGTTAAGCTGGCTATTAAAGCACACCAAATATTCAGCTTATATTGACCGAGGATTATTGTTGCTGGAACAAAAAACAAAAGAAAAAAGAAAAAAGAAAAAAAGAAAAAAAGATTTGGTTTTTGTGGACTGTTTATTTGGGAAGGAGTTTTTTAGCTTGGGGCCCAGAATCCAGGCAAGTAAAGTTACAGCAGTCAGTCCTGGGGAAATGTCCTGCACTGTGGTGAGATTTTGTACTGTCAGCATAATCCGAACTATCTTTTAAGTATGTGTTTTGTTTCTTTTTTTTTTTTTTTTTTTCTCAAATGAGTGATGGAGTTTCAGTTGGAGGCATCATGTGCTAGTCCAACAGGTTCGTGAGTGAGTGCTCAGCATTTCTTGCAGCTGGGATCCCAATTCCTTCCTTCCTTCCTATGGTTTTTAATTTATCTGGAAGAAGTTGTGCAGCACCACGGACTGCAGCCTTTTGTGTGAAGGAGAGAGACCAATGGCACTGTGCTCTAGTTGCATTTTTGGGTGAGGCTGATTGATAAGGCTGCCTTAGAATCACAGAATCATTTTGCTTGGAAGAGACCCTCAAGATCATAGAGTCCAACCATTAACCTAACACTGGCACTAAACCGTGTCCTTAAGAACCTCGTCTACGCGTCTTTTAAACACCTCCAGGGATGGTGACTCAATCACTTCCCTGGGCAGCCTGTTCCAATGCCTGACAACCCTTTCCATGAAGAAATGAATCCCAATATCCAGCCTTGATGCTGAATATGATGCAGGCATTATTTTGTCACTTCCCTGGCGAGGTGCCCTGCCCTGCGTGTCAGGCGGGCTGGTGGCCAGTGCTGCCCTGGGAGCCCTGCATGGGACCGTGGCCGAGCAGAGGCGTGATGTCCCTCACTGCGGTGACCGACCCCCTTGGGGGTGTCTGCTGGCTACTTGTGTCCTGTGGACCTGTGACTGAGCTGGGGGGTGGTGACTGGGGCTGCTCCCGCAGTGGATGTTATCATCAGGCAGCTTATTGCAAATGTTTTGGACTTAACTGCTGATGTCTTGGGGCAGGAGATGGACTTCCTGAGGTCCCTATCATGTCATCACCTGGGCAGATTTACATTCAGCTGCTGGGCCTGTGGGAAGTTGTTCTCCCAGCTAAGATGCATGGTCTCTAGAAACTGAATCTATCCCATCTCGCCAGAAATGGCCGGTGCTGTTGTTAACATGATGTGCTGTGGCTCTTAGCCTGACTTTGGTTGGTACTTTTTTTACTTATGTGTGGGAAAATAAACTTTTTTGTCCCTCAGTTGCTTCTCTTTTTGCTTCTGTATTAATTCCTGGTATGTAGAACAGATTATATCTTCATACGTAGTGCTTATTGCTGATTGAAATAAAAATTCTGCGAACTAAGCAAGTAGACTGACCTGATGACTCCTCATGACAACTGCCTAGTTTTAAGTTAACATTCGGAATATTTTTATCCTAGTTTACTCCTTGGAGGCTAATAGAGAGAGTGCTGCTAGAGTAATTTTCAGATGAATCATGCCATCTGCCATGCATGCTTTGCTGTTTCAGCAGTAGGGGAGGAGAGGAAATATATATTAATACATACAGTGGTCTGAAACAGTATGTTTGCATTCACTGTAAAACTAATTAAAATTTCAGAGTGTGTTTTCTTTTTTTTTTTCTGGCAGGCATTTTCTATTTCTTGCTTTGGTTATCAGTTTAACATGTGGCTCCAATGCTGATATTGCTCTGTTGGGTAGTCAGTGCCAAACTTTGCAGAGACTCACAAGGCGCAGGGCATGCTCGATCTGACCAGAGTCAAAGTGAAGCATTGCAAAGACCCTTTTTGAAAACACAGTTCAAATGTTGACCCTTGTTGGGATTGTGAAACAAACCAAAAACAATAATAAAAAAAGTTGTAGACAAATGAAACTGATGCAGGTAGCCTGGCTGTGTAGAGGGAAAGGTCACTGTGGAATAAGATCTGTAGGGCTGATGTTCAAGACTTGTTCTTCCAGGAGTTCTCTTGGGCCGGGGGAGGAGCATCCCCAGCATGTGTCTGTCTTACCTGTGGGAAAGAGCAAGCCAGCATTTGAAACCAAAAATTCATAACCACAGTGGAGCATCAGACATGTCACGTCCCATCTCGTGTTTTGTTGAGAAGCAATTATTTGGGAGACTAGCCAATCTGTTAGTAAGGTTCATGTGTTTGGATTTGGGTTTAGAGAGGGCTGAAATCATAATCTTGAGGAGTTTGTACTTCAACCATATCCCATTTTGAGAACAGGCTACGGTATTAGATAATGCTTTAATTATTACTAGGCAGAGTAAATTCTTCTGTTCTAATATATTAAAATTCCTCCCTTGCTGCCTGTCCTAAAGATCTAATTTTCTCATGAACTGATTTGGCTGGTGAACTGTTGCACCGAAAAGTACTAATAGATTTTGTGCTTCATTTGTGTCTTTAAGCTTTTTATAAGAATTTTATCTCATGTGCTTGGTTTTAGTGCCCTGACAAACCATATTTGAAGAAATTGAGAGCAGAATATAGAAATGCGAAGCAATTAAACCATTTTCCTCCCTTTTCATGCATTTCACCCCTGCCCCTGAAGCGAATGATATATCTGGTAAACTCCAGAATTAATTACATGAGGTCAATTGAAGGCCTGAACAATAGCATGCTCTCTTTTTCAGGCAAGATGGACAATTTTAGAATGCCAGGAATTAAAAGCAAAGATTGCTTGTCTATGGAGAGGAGCTGTTGCACCAGATATTGAGCTGACATGCAGACAGATCTCTGCTGCCCTTAGATGAGGATTAGTTTATGCCCTGAAGCAAATGGGTTATTAACTCTTGTAATTTTATTTTAGCATGTTTAACAACAGATACTGTTGTTTATAAAACCTATTTAATCCCTTTTTAATCACTGCAAGTTATTTTCCAGTAGTTATCCTGCAGCCATGGGTTCCAATGGTTAGTTATTTACCGAGCAAAACGTAGCATTTCTCTGTGTATTTTTAAGTCATTCTTTAGTGCCTTGGATTATAGTTAAAAAATAAAAAAAAGAAAAAATTTAAAAAAAAAAATGTTGAGACTCTACTTCTGTTGCCTTCTCCTCCCTCTTAATTCCCCAACACTTCAAATACCTGTAGCAGCCCCCTCCTTTTGGTCTGTACTCTTTGGACTCTCTGCTGCATCCCCATTTCCCTTCACTTTTCCCCAGCCACTGCTGTTGTTGATGTGAACCACCAGCAGATAATCCTCACAGATTTTTATTAGCTTGGGTTTTGCTCTGCACCTCAAGGCATTTATTGATAAATAGGGGCCTTGTATTATGGGATGTGTAAACAGGAGCATGTGATTGCCCTCTGCATTGGATTTAGGAACGTAGGAAATATAGAGGCGGTGTCAGTGTCGTCATGATGCTCTTAAAGGAGGCAGTGCCCTTTTCTTAGAGCGAAGGCTACCATGGGGGAAAGGCTGGCCAGCTTTCAGCAGTGCAGGACGTTCTTTCTGTGTGAAAGAAAAGCTGTCGACTTCAAAACTATATAGCTGAGAAGAAATATTTTCATCTTCAAAGACAATCAGAGCAAGAGCATCATTGGTAGATGTAGGAGGTGGAGGGCTGAGTGGCTCTTCCAAGGGAGAAATGGAAGCTGTTGGAGCTTGGAGAGGAGGAAGAGAGTACCCACCACAGTTATCAGCATCGTTGCTTGATCCTTATCCCATGTTTCCCGTCTACTCCTGGGGGAAGAGCTGGTGTTTGCTGTAGTTTTTAACGTCCAGCCAGTCACCAACAGTCAAACTGATGTGCAGCCTGTCCTTTGGAAACCATGCTGAAGTGAAAGTGCCCCAAATGTCCTAATTATCAAGTCACAATCTGGGCTGAGACAGAGGTAAGAAATATTTACACCAAAAATCACTTACCAGGTTAGGTGTCTTTAGCTAGATCCATTGTGTAAAAGTAGCAGCAAACAATGTGTGCAGAAAATACGACTCACGCCAAGGACTTTGTGCCTTTTACGTTATCCTGTCTGTGACCCAGGGCAGTGCCATGGCTGCAGAGATTTCTTCTGAGATAGAAGTTTCCAAACTGCTCCAGTTGTTCTCCTGAACAACAGGGTTTAGTAACACACCAGCTGAATTTGCAGCTGTGGCCAGGGCTGCGTTTCGTTTTCATGAGCCGGCTCTCGGGGCAGCATCCCTATGGTGGCCCAGTGGCCAATGGCTCAGTAGCCAGCGTCCCTCCCCGATGGCAGTGCACAAGGCTGGGGACACCGTTGTGATGGGGGGGTTGGCTGTGCTGCCTTCTGTAAACTTTTGGGGTGACTGGCTTGAGTCTTGTCTCCCTTCCTTGCTGGAGGTCAAGGAAACGTGAAGGGAGAATTTTACTCTGCTGGACTAAGTATGTTTAGATGCACATGGATGGCCCATCTGCTCAGAAAGATGGGTGAAGGGCACCAGGCCTTTTCAGGTTTGCTGGCCACTGTGCCAGGATATTTCAGAATCTGGCAAAAATCCGTCCTCTCTGTGTCAGCCGCTGGGACGCAATGTAGCAGTGCTGCCTTGCATGTGGGGTAATTTTGTGCTCTGTCAAGTGTATGACTGAAAAAAACCCATATGTGTATATACACATATATATATAGCCCCTATAGGCTACTTTCCAATGCAGTGTGAAAGATTAGGGACGAGAATGAGAGCGCGATAACATTTGTGTCTTTCTGGCTGTAGGAGCTTTGCCTCTTAGCTCCGATTAAGCCAGTATTTAACCTGTAATTTTTTTTTTTTCTTCACGTTGGGAGATCTGCTGTTACAAAAGATTTGCCATCAGGGTTGCATAGCATAAAGCAAATACCTGACTGACTTGAAATAGTTTGATCGGTCTGTCTTTCGCTGGGAGAATCCCTTGCTCAGGACTATCCCAGGGGTAAGTGAATCATGCAGAGGAGAAATTGAAATTGCCAACCAAGACTTTAAGTTTGTTGCTGTTCAGTGACTGTTAAATGAGCTTTCCTGTAGAAAATGCGCTTTTTCCTAGAAATGTCTTTAACGTAGTCTGAATTATACTGAAATGTGAAACTTCCTTCTGAATTTAAGGAAAAAAATCAGAGGGCAGAACATGCTTTTATTGTCAGAAACTTGTGATTGCGTTTATTGCTTGTGCTGCTGAATTTTACACTGAATTTTATTACATGAGGAATAGAAATAGAGTAGCAAAACACACCTGACCTGAGTATTCTCTCTGCCCATTTAGCACCTTTTTTTCCTGCCATGTAAATCTTGTGTTAATGTTCATGGAGGTAGCACTGGTAAGAAAAGTAAATCTCATTTACGATTTAAGATTTGATGTTTCCTCTTGTACTGGCAACCTAAAGATCAGGTGTGTAAGTGCTGATGGGAACCAGCTGTGTGAGAGTCCACTGGGGTTCTGAGGTTCGTCTGCAGCATCAAAGTTTCAAAGTAGGAAAGAGAGGTTTCTTTGTCCCTGAGTGGTTAGCTGGTGTGTAGACCACAGTCCTCTTCTGAACTCCGTGTGAGGTTGCCTGATGTTAGAAAGCCTAATATTTGCCTTTAGTTAAGCCTAGCGGTTCCTTTCCATGTCTCGACTTCTGTGATTCAAAGTACCTCTTGCTGTTGCAATGAAAGCCCTTGGGTAGCAGGAGAAGGGAAAGAAGACAGCTAGATATGAAGAGGGCTACATAGTCTGCTTTTATCTTAGGAGGCTGGTCTGTTTGGCATCAGTATTTGGTGAAGGAAAATAGGTTTCTGCTCTAACTGTTCACAAGGAGAAACTTCATCGGTCATGGTGAATAACTCCCTAGAAAGAAGGCAGAACTTGTGAACATCCCCAGAGTTCCTTTTAGGCTGAGATTATGAGACGCCATCAGTTTAGGAAAAAGGCCAAGGGACAGTTTCAAGTGTTGACAAAATAGCCTCATTACATTCAGGCCTGTAGTCCTGAGTGCATGGGACTAAGGTGGTTTCTCAGACCACGTTGTCTCCAGCTCATGTGAGGACTTGGCATTTCGTCTTCCTGAGGGATTGGCTAAATTTGCTCTGTCATGCAAACGTCAAGAGATTGGAAACCTCCAGATTTCTCTCTATATGGGCTATATTTTGGCAAACTGGTTTGCAAACCAAGCTCTGGACATCTTCTTACCTGTACCACAGTCCCCATTAAAGGATTAGGGAGAAAGCTCTCTAAGAGGGATTAAAAAACCAAGAATCTCCTAGTCTGTAGAGAAGTCACGGGTGTCACATGCAGTAGGAACAGTCTGCTCCTCCAAGGAGGTGGAAAGGTGACAGTCTTACATGGGGTTTAGCCAGTGCCTGACTCTCTGCTTGCCAGCTCTGGGACGTCTTAACTCTGGTCTCTTAAGACTGAGCACAACCACACAATTCACACAAAGCGTAGGCGTGTTTTTTCAGGTAAACAGCATAACTTCCATACAAGTGCAGTCCCTGAGTTCTCACCCTTTTCCATTTTGAAAGCAAGACCGGGGACAGAGAGGAGTACACTGTGCAACCCGGTTGCATGTGATGAAATATGTTCTTTGAGCCAGAGGTGGTCGTGACGTCTGTCAGTCTCAGGCTTGCCAGGTCCCAGGACAGACCTAAGAAATATCTGAACTGCAAGTTGTTTTGTGCTTCCTAGAAAGTCTGCAAAGGCTGGATGGTTTCGATAAAGGGAACAAAGGCTATAACGTGCCAGTAACCTCAGTGGGTTGCAGAGAAATTTCCTCCTATTTGGGAGTAGTAGGGTTTTGAAAATCAAAGCAAACAAATGTGTTTGGTTGCGGTGTTTATAAGAAAAGGCGAGAGAGGAAATGAGAAGACTGAAATGTGAGCTAAATCGTGAGTGCCAGGAGCTGTTGTGTTTTTCTCGTTTTTTTGCTTTGTAAAATCCCGCTTTCTCTTGCTGAGGCTTAATAAGGAAAATTTTACTTTCTAAAGAGAAGATGATGTGTGTCACAAACAAAAGGAATATCTTAAAGGTATGTAATCTGCTACGTAACGGAAGGGTTTGTTATGGAGAAAAACTGCAACACTGAGACATTATAGTATTTCCTATTAGTTCAGAAAAACAATCTTTACCTGGAAGCACGAACTCTTCAACAACATTGTGAATGCAGATGAAAATAAAATAAAAAGTTACAGAATTAAAATAATGTTATAAACAAACTGCAATTAATAAGGAAGGTAACTTGCTATGAATTGTATTTGAGAAAATGTTTATTCACATGCAGAAAGTTAAATAAAAAGAAGAGTCAAAGGAAGAGCTTGTGTAATTCATAGCTTTTCTGCTTTTTCCAACTTTGTTGTCCAGTACAAAGTATGATGTCTGTCTGCAAGTCTTGTCTGTAGACATATGTATTCTTTTCCATGATCCTTGGGTCAGAGGAAGAGATTTTTTTGCTCTTACTGGTGTAGGATAGAAAAGAGCAGACTTTTGCTTTCAGAAGCAGTGCTGTGTAATGTCATTAGATGGATCTGTTCACATCACAAGCCAAAACGGAAATACATTTTTAAAAAAAATCCAGAAGCTTAAAATGAACCATTCTTCCTGCATTTTTAAGGCTTGAAATCCAAAGTGTGAAGGGGATTAAAAAATTCTAAATATATCCGTGGGATATTTATAAATCCTCATTTCTTACTGTTCCAAATGCTGGGTGCTTGTGCTTCCCTGTAGTGTTGTCATCAAAATTGTTTTGATTTGTAATGCTTTTTGAAGTGTAGCTCTGATGTGAAACGTGGCCCAAAAATTATGGAAACTTTACTCAGTTTAGAAAAAAACCTTTAATGAGTCATACGGCAGTAATGAATCCAGCTTCTGTGCTCATCACTGTTAGAGTCATTATTATGGGTGACTGTCATAAAACATCACAAAAAACCACCAACCCTGAAGGTTCGGTTCAAGAGTTAAGTAGCCTTGCTTGGGATCTCCTGTTTTGCTTCTGGTGGCTAGCAGCTTGCTGGCCAGTCCAAGCTCTGTCATGGAGCTGGTGGACCCCTGAAGGGATGTTGTTTAGGCTGGGCTGGAGGCTGCTGTGGAGTCTGAGGGCCATGTCCTAGGGGCTTGCAGTATTTGGGGGCTGCAAAAGATGAAGTAGTGAAAGCAGCTAAGTTGGTAAAGGGGGGTGCAGATCGTGGAGTTGAGGTTATGCCCATGGGAAGCTGTGTGGGACATGGCGGGGGGGAGGGTGTAAATTTGCTGGAAACCATGGCATGGCTGCTTGTGCTTGCGTAGCTTTAGTGTATCATGCCAATATTTTCACTTATTTTGACATGTTTTTATATTGAGGGCAGCTGAGAGGAGCGATTGCGAGCAAAGGCAACCCTGAACGTATCAGAACCCCCCCCAAAATAGTGTGCAGCCTAGGGAGGCCCAAGAGGAGAGGGGTTTCAGTGTCCTGGCTGGCACCCGGGGAGCAGCGCGGGGCAAAGGGGAGGCCTGGAGCTGCACGGGGGCTGCTGGTGGAACCTGGAGCTGAATCTGGGACCATGAGTCAAAGTCCCATGACTCCGTTGCAAGACCATTAGTCCTTTTAAGTAGCTGCCTTAAGGGCTGCCAAGAATCAGGGCTGACGGATAGCACCAGAACAGAACTCGGAGTATTCGGGGTTTTCAGATATTATAGAAAGCAGCATGGGGTGGAAACCAACACAGTGTGTCTCACAGGCAAACTCTGGCATGGCAAAACGTCACTTGTAGCTCTGAGTCCTGGCCGCTGCTACCCAAAGGATCTTGTGGTTCTAAAGGTCATGATAAATTTGAGTTACTGAAGCATGCATAAGAAGCTGCAGAAAGGACATGCAAGAAGTAGATATTGTTCGTTTGTACATTTAAATGGTACGTTTAAAAAACTTGCATTCGAGAAACACCACTTGAAAGGCAACTTTGTACTTTTATCTGCATTTTTGGTACAGTATTAGACTTCTGGTCATAAACAACTTATTAGTTATTGATTACCAGTTTAATAGCAGTAGTACTCTGGGAATTAACATTTGCCTTTCATACTCCGGTCTAAAGTATTAGTTTACAATTTGTTATTCTACATATAATGCAGAAAAATGGCAGTTTTGTTTTGTTTTGTTTTGTTTTTCTACAATGAACTACGGAGAAATTTTACATTCTCAGTACTTGTTATTTTAATTCAAATAATTTTGCGTTCTTTGTATGTCTAATGTCAATTACTGTGTATTTCAAATATACAGAGTCACAGAGCTTGCAATTCTTTGACACAGATATTTCCCCTGAAAAAATCAGGGCTGTCTTTGTGATATTCACCCCAGATTTTTTTCTTTTACAGTTTGTGCAAATACTCATCTATTTGTGTTTTCTACTGTTTTAGGTATTCTTTCTTTTTAAAAAATGGATGCTACTTAAGACTTTTATATATAATTTGCTTACAGATTTTTCTATATTGTTCTATTCATTTTTTTCCTGTATTATTTTGTTAAGTTTTCTATGTATATAGGCCACTCTGTGTGTGTGTATAAAAATATATGTGCTCCAAATTTGAGCTTGAAATAATCATCTTAATATGTCTGTGCTTTTTGTCCAAGTCCATAAAATACTTATGCTTATTTTCTTCCACTTTTAGTTTTCAAATGGGATAAGGACCAATTGCACCTTACTTGCAATACTCGTGCTATTATGTATTTCTGTGTTAGGTAAAGGATTAGTATTTTGGGGATGCTGATGTTGCATCTGCCTCTTAATACTTTTTGATGGGACCATTTGTGTGGTTTTTACACAGTGTTTGGGCAGACCTGCCAGAAGTAGGGCACTATTTGCTTGCTAGCAACGCATGAAGCACGAGATAGCACCTTTCCTCTGGAGCTTACAGCCAGAGGTCCCGAGTGTGCAAACGCACGGCTGGGCAGTTGTGAGCATGTTGTGACCACTGGAACCCGATTAAAGACAGCTTATTGGGAGCAAAAGTGCAGGCGAGGTTAAAGCCCAGACCTCAGCTCAGGCAACCTGTTGTTTACAGGAGCGAAGTGGTGGAATCACTTTGGCAAAAAAGGCTATTTGTCACAAAATTCATATTCTTTGGCTGTTTAGGCAATATTTTTTCTTCTGTATTTTTTCCTAAGAGATTGTTTATGCAGACCATATTGAAAACATACTTCTTTTTCTATTCTATTTTGACTGTAATAAGGGCTTTGTTAATCAAAAATAAGTGCAATAAGGTAGAATGACTTGGTTATTTTTACATTTTCCTGTTTAAAAAAAAAAAAAGCCTCAGTAAGTGAGCCACAATGAGCCGTGATGTATTTCCTCCATCAGGATGGAAAATAAGCCATTTATTATTTCAGCTCTGACTCACAGTGAACCTGCTGACACTGAGACATTTTATAATCATAAGGAACAGGTTAGGGCAGTAACTTGGACGCCAGGCTGGGAATTACCTATTTATTACAGTGTTTTACAACCTGGATGCTTTAGGTTTTCTGGCAGAATGTCCTAAACCTCACACTAAACACCACGTTGTTATTGTACAATTACTGCTTGCAGGTCTTGCTGTAGGTGGTGCCAGCTAGACAGATGCCTTCATTATAATTATCCTTTTTACTATATATAAAGATTTCATCCCTTTAATCCATGTAAATTTTACTGCTCTTGAAAGTGACACTAATAGTTATACTTCTCACCCTTCCTCTTTGTCCTGCGTTGTTCCCAAACCGACCGGGGCCGGGTTTGCGCAATCCAGAAAGGGGAGATTTCCAAGGAGAAGCCGGGTTCTGCGGGAAGCAGCGCTGATGACTCAGTAGGCAGCGCTGGTGGTCATTGCATAGTCCCCCGACACCGTCTGCAAGAACAGCAGTGCTAACTCCAGCGTGCTGGCCCAACTCCAGCTGAATAATTACTTTCAGCCTGCCCCGAATTCCTCTGCAGCTTCAGCTGGAGAAGTTGAGCTTCGTTTCCCTTCTTGTAAACAATCCCGTAGTGTTCAAGCAGAGTGGCTGCTTCGTCGCACCTTGGAGGTAACTGTACTTTGATGTTGGCTGAGTGACTTTATCCTCATACATGCGTAAAGCCCGAGAAATGCTCTGGTGCATTTTTGGATGGTAAGTCCTGGGTTTCGTTCTTTGCATTCGTGAAAGCATATGTCCTGTCATGTTTGGCGCTTGTATAAATAACTTCAAAATATATGGCCTGGGAATAAAAATAACCAGCGTTTGAGTGTTTGACTGGCCAAGACACCTCCTAAAATGCACCTTTTACTATGAAATATGTGACAGCTCATCTTGTACTCTACTTTTTCACTAACAGCCTGTGAATACCATTGCATTTACTGATAAGTGAGGGCATCTTTGAAATTGTTGGCCTTTTGACAGCTATAATAAATGTTGAAAGATGACTGGGAAAGGGATATTGAGATCCTTGTTGGAGGATGAGCTGAGGTGACTTTCCCACATAGCTATTTAAGCACAGTAGGTGGTCTCTTGCTCTTTGATAAAGCATCACAGTGGGCAACCTGTGACTGGATGTCTCTAGTCTGCTCAAACTCACAGCTTCACGTGTATAGTGAATCAGAGCAGTATTATAGAAAGGTAGATCAGAAAGTTATGCCTACCTTGAGAGCGTCTTCAAAAAGAAGTGCTCTGCTCTGGGTTTGGTGTTCAGACAACCCCATCCCACCATGCTGGGAGGAAGGCTGGCTTCCCAAGGTGGTTGCTGCACCCCCTTCCACGTATAGGGGCTTTCCCAATATTTCATTGCTCTTTCCTGTAACATCATTGACTTGAGGCCGGGTGCTTCTTGGGGAAAAGGTAGCTGGCAGGTTTTGCTGGTCATTTGGTTTAATCTGGTACCTGGCTAATCTGTTCCCTGAGCTGTGTAGCTGAAAGATTCTTACATTGACTTGATTTTTGTCAGTGAGTGACAAATGGAGCGTGATTCAGATGTGCCCTTACCTATTTAACACAAGCAAAAATTACTTGCAAGAAACAAACTGCAGGTAGAAGAGCTGGTTGACATGGCTGAAGACCTTGGACCCTTGATTTTGTGTTGGGGCTCATGTGCACAAGAGCTTAAACTGGTTTCTTATGAGGAAGATCACAGAATCACAGAATCACAGAATGTTAGGGATTGGAAGGGACCTCAAAAGATCATCTAGTCCAATCCCCCTGCCAGAGCAGGAAAACTTAGGTGAGGTTACACAGGAAGGCGTCCAGGCGGGTTTTGAATGTCTCCAGAGAAGGAGAATCCACAACCCCCCTGGGCAGCCTGTTCCAGTGCTCTGTCACCCTCACTGAGAAGAAGTTTCTTCTCACATTTAAGTGGAACCTCTTGTGTTCCAGCTTGAACCCATTACCCCTTGTCTTACTGTTGGTTGTCACCGAGAAGAGCCTAGCTCCATCCTCGTGACACCCACCCTTTATATATTTATAAACATTAATGAGGTCACCCCTCAGTCTCCTCTTCTCCAAGCTAAAGAGACCCAGCTCCCTCAGCCTTTCCTCATAAGGGAGATGCTCCACTCCCTTAATCATCTTCGTGGCCCTGCGCTGGACTCTCTCCAGCAGTTCCCTGTCCTTCTTGAACTGAGGGGCCCAGAACTGGACACAATATTCCAGATGAGGTCTCACCAGGGCAGAGTAGAGGGGAAGGAGAACCTCTCTGGACCTACTAACCACCCCCCTTCTAATACACCCCAGGATGCCATTGGCCTTCTTGGCCACAAGGGCACAGTGCTGGCTCATGGTCATCCTGCTGTCCACCAGGACCCCCAGGTCCCTTTCCCCTACACTGCTCTCTAATAGGTCATTCCCCAACCTGTACTGGAACCTGGGGTTGTTCCTGCCCAGATGCAAGACTCTACATTTCCCCTTGTTATATTTCATTAAATTTTTCCCCGCCCAACTCTCTAGCCTGTCCAGATCTCGCTGGATGGCAGCACAGCCCTCTGGCGTGTCAGCCACTCCTCCCAGCTTGGTGTCATCAGCAAACTTGCTGATAGTACACTCAATTCCCTCATCCAAGTCATTGATGAATATATTGAACAGTATTGGTCCCAGAACTGACCCTTGAGGCACTCCACTAGATACAGGCCTCCAACCAGACTCCGCCCCATTGATCACAACTCTCTGGCTTCTCTCCTTCAGCCAGTTTGCAGTCCACCTCACTACCCGATCATCCAGTCCACACTTCCTCAGTTTTGCCGTGAGGATGCTGTGGGAGACGGTGTCAAATGCTTTGCTGAAGTCAAGGTAGACCACATCCACTGCTCTGCCATCGTCAATCCACCTTGTTACGTCTTCATAAAAGGCTATGAGGTTGGTCAAACACGACTTCCCCTTGGTGAAGCCATGTTGACTGTCCCTGATGACCCTCTTATCCTTGATATGTCTTAAGATGGCACCAAGGATAAGGTGTTCCATCACTTTCCCAGGGATGGAGGTGAGGCTGACCGGTCTATAGTTGCCCGGGTCCTCCTTCTTGCCCTTTTTGAAGACCGGAGTGACATTTGCTTTCCTCCAGTCCTCAGGCACCTCTCCCGTTTCCCAAGACTTGGCAAAAATGATGGAGAGTGGTCCAGCAATGACTTCAGCCAGCTCCCTCAGCACCCGCGGGTGCATCCCATCTGGACCCATGGATTTATGGATGTCCAGATTGCTTAATTGCTCCCTAACCCAGTCCTCATCAACTGAGGCAGACTCCTCCATTGTCCTGCCTTCCTCTGGGGCCTCAGGGGTACGGGGCTCCTCAGGACAGCCTCCGGCAGAGTAGACAGAGACAAAGAAGGCATTCAGTAATTCTGCCTTCTCTGTATCTTCTGTCACCAGGGCACCCACCCCGTTCATCAGTGGGCCTACATTGCCTCTGGTGTTAGTTTTATCTGCCATGTATTTGAAGAACCTCTTCCTGTTGTCCTTGACCCCTCTTGCCAGGTTTAACTCTAAGGAGGCCTTAGCTTTCCTAGTTGCCTCCCTACATCCTCTGACAACAGCCTTATATTCTTCCCAAGTGGCCAGCCCCTCCTTCCATGATTTGTAAACCCTCCTCTTCCACTTGAGTTTGCCCAGCAGTTCCCTGTTTAACCACGCAGGTCTCCTGGCTCCCCTCCTTGACTTCCTGCGCGTCGGGATGCACTGATCTTGAGCTTGGTAGAAGCAGTCCCTGAATGTTAACCAGCTATCTTGGGCGCCTTTACCTTCAAGCAGCCTTGCCCACGGGATTTCCTCCAGCAACTGTTTGAAAAGGCCAAAGTCGGCCCTGCTGAAGTCCAGGGTTGAAATTCTGCTCGGTATTCTGCTCCCACCACAGGAGATTCTGAACTCCACCATCTCATGGTCACTGCAACCAAGGCAGCCCCCCACCTTTACTGCTTCGACCAGACCCTCCTTGTTAGCGAGGACAAGATCCAGCAGCGCACCTCTCCTAGTCGGCTCCTCCACCATTTGCATCAGAAAGTTATCGTCAATGCACTGGAGGAACCTCCTAGACTGAGGCTGGCTGGCTGAGTAGTCCTTCCAGCAAACATCAGGGTAGTTAAAATCCCCCATAACAACCAGAGCCTGTGACTGTGAGGCCACGCTCAGCTGCCCATAGAAGGCCTCATCAACTTCCTCACCCTGATCTGGTGGCCTGTAATAGACACCCACAACAGTATCAGCCCTGCCAGCCTGCCCCTTAATTCTCACCCACAGACTCTCAACTCGCTCCTCAACCGCACCTGGACAGTACTCTATACATTGCAGTTGCTCTCTCACATAAAGAGCAACTCCACCACCTCGCCTGGCTGGCCTGTCTTTCCTGAAAAGGGCATAGCCATCCATGACCACATTCCAGTCATGTGAGCTGTCCCACCATGTCTCTGTAATTGCCACCAGATCATAATCTCCTGACCGAACGCAGGTTTCTAACTCCTCCTGCTTATTCCCCATGCTGCGCGCATTGGTGTACAGGCATTTCAGGGAGCGAGCCGAGTACACCGATTTCACCCTAGGGGCCTGGGGGGCCTCCCGGTCTTTATTGATTCCAGTGTGCTGCCCCACTGATGCAAGCCCAGCTACAACCCCATCCCCCTTCAAATCTAGTTTAAAGCCCTGCAAATGAGCCCTGCTAATTCCTGTCCCAGCATCTTTTTTCCCCTGTGGGATAAACCTTTCCCACATATCACTGACCGGACTGGTGTCTTATAAAACCAGCCGTTATCAAAGAACCCAAAGCCCTGCCTGTAGCACCAGTCCCGAAGCCAATCATTTACAGACTCAATTTTTCTATTCCGTCCCACATCATCATCCGAAAATGGAAGGAGGGAAGAGAAGATAACTTGAGCCCCAGACTCTTTCACCATTTGTCCCAAGGCCTTGAAGTCTCTCTTCATTCCCCTCAGACTACGGGATGCCGCTTCCTCCCCATCTGTCTGGAAGATCAGTAGGGGATAATAGTCCGTTGGGCGCACCAGTTTGGGGAGGGCCCTGGCGATGTCCCTGATCCGAGCTCCAGGTAGGCTACAAACTTCCCGATGCTGAGGGTCAGCTCTGCATATCGGGCCTTCTGTCCCTCTCAGAAGGGAATTGCCTACCACAATTACCCTTCTTTCTTTTTTATCGGAAGCAGTCTTGAGGCGTGGAGTCGATCGCCTCTTCCTATGTGACTTCGTAGGCGGCCCTTGCACCACATCCCCACCTACATCTTCTTCAATATCCAGGGCCTCAAACCTATTACGGAGGGGCACCCGGGGAAGCAAAGCAGGTAGGGAGGGGGGTTGCCCGCGACGCCTAACTGGAACTCGCTTCCAACCCTCCTCAGCTGTTTGGCCCCCTACTTCTGCCCGACAGTGACAGGGCAGGGGCTCTCTCAAATCCTCCCTCTCTGCCCGACAGGGCAGGGGGTCCATCACCTTTTGGGGGGTTCCCCCTTGGGGCCTTCCTGCCTGGCACGCCAGGGAGTTACTCCACCAGTCAATCTCCCTTTCACACTCCCTGATGGACCTCAGCGTCTCAATCTCCTCCTTAAGCTTTGCAACCATGACGAGCAGATCTTGCACCTGCTCACACCTCACACAGGCTGAATGCTCATCTCCCTCCCCCGGCAGCAGCAGGCTCTGGCACTCCCTGCAGCCGGACACCTGGACAGCCACGGTTCGAGGCAGTAGCTCCGTCTGAGTCGACACAGTCTTCTTTAAGCAAGCTCTCTTCCTGGAGGAGACCATGTTTGGCAACAGTCAGGGACACTGGCAGTAGGTAAGAGGGTCTAACAAGCGAGGAGTGATAGTCTCTGCACCCTACTGCACGAGCTGCTCCACCTGCCGCTGCAGCACAGTGTGGGTGATACTCACCGCGTCACAAGCTGGTTGCCTGTCCCAGCGCCTGGTGGGCAGCGACGCGTCGCTGCCCTCCCTGAGGCTTTTTCAAGGCGAGGGGCAGGGGTGTGATCGCCGTCCCCGTGGTAACGCCCACTCCACGTCAGCCGCTCTCGCAAGGGCTGCCGGGGGCTGCCGGGTCCCGAAACCGAAACCCACCCCCACGCTTCTCCTTACCTCGAGATCGCTCTGAACGGCTCCGGCCGAGCTGGTCCCGATCAGCTGATCTCGACGACTGAGTGCTAGTTGCGAGTTTCACCCGCTTTTAAATCTCCCGCCGTCACCGTGGTAACGCCCACGCCACGTCAGCCGCTCTCGCAAGGGCTGCCGGGGGCTGCCGGGTCCCGAAACCGAAACCCACCCCCACGCTTCTCCTTACCTCGAGATCGCTCTGAACGGCTCCGGCCGAGCTGGTCCCGATCAGCTGATCTCGACGACTGAGATGATGAAGATGGTGAAGTTACCTCAGAGTTAAGCTTACGCTGACATTTGCTGCTGAGCTCATCTGACAAACTGTCTAATCTTTCTCTTGCCAGATGCTAAGTACATGTTTGAGTGCAAATAAGAAATCAAGATTCAGTGAGACTTCCTATGAATATTAGAACTACCTTTTTGCCATTTATTCTCTTGAAGAAGTTAGGCTTTGCATGATCCACTCTTAAACTGCCCTTTAATTGCTTAATCCCATCTTTTCTTGATGAGGAGACTACTCATGTCTTTTTGAGGCCTGCAACTTACCAGCATTCTATAGTTAACCACCAAATCCTCTATTCAACACGTATTTTACTATTTTGTCTCCTCTCTCCTAGGGCACTCAGAAAGTATACCAGTGTTACAACATTTGTGTTTTGCAATATTGGATATATGCAATATCGGATGTTTGATTGGAATCAAAATAATTGGTTGCCTAACCAGTGCAGGCTGCCCACTTAGCTGTGCAGAGTCATTTGAGTAAGCCACCAAAAAGACTGCTTGGTACGTTGCCATTGCAAATTCTGCTTGGCGATTCATTTAAAAATCATCTTTAGGGAGTATATGGTATTTAATGTGTTGTCAAAATCAGGACAGAAGAAAGCATATGGATTAAAACTTAGCAGACAGAGTCTAATACCTTCAGGCTCCTTGGAAATGGCAAAATGAGAGGTAGCAGCAGTTCATCGTGGTAGACCAGGAACTTTTACTAGCTGTGTTTAAGCTCTAGTGTGTGTAAGAATGTGTGACAGCTGAAGGCATAGACTACCTGAGAAAAATGTGTGATGGTGAACCTGCAATTTTCTTAAGAAGTAAGTGTTAATGCCAGACTTCATAACTTATTGTAGGATAGAAGAGGTAAGTAAAGCTATTATTGTTCTTGTGTTCCTTCTTTTCTTTTTTTTTGGAGGCAGGGAAGCTCTGTGTATAAACTCTATCTTTTAAGCTACTTCTTCATAAATGCATAATCTGCGTATTCACATGTAGAAGAAATTAAAGTATGCTTTCACTGTAGTTCTCCTTAAATTGTGCAAGGATGCAAAATCTTACCTGGTTATCTGTAGGCTCACCAGTTCCCAGTGCCATGGGTTGGCACAGATCTTCCAAAATGAAGAGGAAATACTAGATTCTAGGCTAAATGTACTGGCATATCTCATCTGAAAAAAATCACAATAAGGGCAATATAGGAAGAGGTTATACAAAATAGGCAAGTTGGAAGATGATGTGGGCCCAAAGGGAGAGTTTATGTTATGAACCCTTTATTTTTTACATGAAACGTCTTAGTAATCTGTCAGTTATTTAATGAGAGGGTTCGGTGTGTTTTTTTTTAATTTTATTCTATTTATTCTATTTATTTATTTGGCCTGGACTAGTGTCGAAGGGAAAACTGGAAGGCACAGGTTTTGAAGAGTTTGACTGTGCCATTCGCAGAACCAGAGAGCTTCTCCCAGATGTGGGAGATCCCATTCCCACATGCGAATGGCACTGGAGCTGCTGTGTGAGAGAGAGGCAGCGGGTTTGGAGACTGAGTTGAAGTGGGTAGGTGCTTTCTTTGAGGTCATGTGGATGTGTAAGTAGGAAGAGCTGTCTGATTTAATGAGATATTTAGAGTAAGAAATTAGTCTGGTACATGTATCAACAAGGAGTGTGTAAGTAGGTGTTCTTTGGGAGTTACAAGGTGTTTTTTTTGGGAGATTGTTGTGTTGTCAAAATACTTTGTATTTTCTCTTGTGTTGTTACTTAGCCTGGCTGTAGCACCACCTTACACGTTTGTTGCTGCAAGTCGTTTACTAAGCAAGTCAAATGTCCCGCTAGGGTAGAGAGGAAAAGTAGTAGAGGAAAAGATTTAGGAAGTATTGTCCTAGAAATGTGGATTAAAGACTATAATAAAAACAGGTCTTTAACTTTGGCAGGAGTAGAAATTTCTCTAGATGTAACTAAGAAATTTTTCTGGCTCGATAGTTCCTTTTAAACTTCAAAGGACAGATGCAAATAATTATTTATGGAATTGGAAAGATGACGTTGCACATATTTTGCAAAAAGTGTGGAGATAAGACTGGGGACAAATTAGAGTTGCAGGGCTAAATTCTGGTTACTTAAATCCAAGTTAGTAAAGAAAAATATAGGGGTTACATCTTCCCTTAGAGGCATGGCGCTGGATAATGAGCAGCTTTATAATCATAAAGCAGGAATGTAGTGATGGCTAACTCTACACGTGCCAAGCATCTTTCTACTTCAGCTATTTGATATGATTAGCTTCACACTTATTATGAAAGACTGTTTTAAGGCTAAGAATTAATTAAATTCTACAAGCCCCATCTTCCCATTAACTTATAAAGCTAGGTTTGTATTAAGCTTAAGTATGTGGGCCTCTCTCAAGCCATTTGCTTTAAAGTAAGAATTGTTGTTGAGACTGTAGCTGAATATATGCATATATTTTACCCTATATTTCTGGGGAAAACTTAGAAGCATTCATTAATGAAAATGTGAATTTTTCCTCTAAAAACAAGTATTTATAAAGGGACCACTTCTGGATTTATCCTGCATAAAGACTGAATAAATTCTGTGAGCAGTATTTTGCTAGAGCCTATTTGTGGTAGTTATCCCAAATATTTAACAGGAAGGGTCTTTCTAGGAAGCATATTATTTCATGAAAAAGACTACAGTGAGAGCACTGAACTCAGTGCAGAGAAAAGCCAAACCATAATCTGTCAGAAACCCTGGTGTGATCCTTTTTGCCCCTGGATCTCCACTCGTCTTATTTTTTTTAGCCATTGCTTGCCCTGTGAATGCACCACTAAATATCCAGCTGAGAAGCCTCTGCCCCCATGGTGATATTCATGGAAAATCAGAGAAGGTAGCAAAGAAGACTTAGGCAGTTGCATTGTAGGAAGTATTTAGGTGTGGTTTTGAGTCTTCTTACTTTCTGGGACATGGTTACAATCCATTTTTTTAAGGGTATTGCCTACTCACAGGGTTTATCTTGGGATGGAGAACTCCATTGCTTTGTGCAACTGTGCCCTCCCCTCTCTTTTAAATTTAAAAATGGCTTGTTCTTCCTTGCTACAGCATTCCTGCTACATTCCCTCTGTTATAAAATACAGACCCTGATAAAGTTGCTCACAGAAAGAGGTTCTGCTTTGCAGTTAGTCACATTTGCTTTGGGAAATGGACCTTCTAATGATGACGTCTGCAAAGCTGGGGGAAGAAACCTCCCTGTGTTCCCAGACACCAGACCTTGCACAATTCACACAGGGATGCTGGGGACTGCTATGCCCTGGCTGAACCTTGCAGGGTGATGGGTGCCAGTGTTATTTGGACCAGAGGCTGCAAGGACCAGCCTGGTGCCCAAATGGATTATTTCACTTCTCCGCACAGCCCTCAGCAGCATCAGGAGGAGCACCTTGCATTTCGGTGGGAGGAAGGCTGTCTTCAGCAGCATCAGTCATCACACCAGCTTTGTCACACAGCAGTAAAAGAAGAAAGCCTGACTCTTAAGCCCTGGTGCTTTTGCCCTGTCCCGCTGCCAGCTTTCCCCAGGGCAAAGCAACCACCAGCCTGGTGCTTCCTTCCCTGCTGCAGCAGTCTGAAAGTTGCCTGGCCATGACTAGGGATTGCAGCACGGCAAGGCAGAGGATAAAGAGATTTTGTAGAAGGAATGAGGCTTGTGCAGATATGGTTAGTTAAGCCTGTGTTTGAGAAGATAGGCGGGGCATGCTGCAGTGGCAACGTGCGTGAGGTAGATGGATGGAGGATGACATGCTGCAGGGAATGGAAAACACCTTTTTGGGGCTGTTCTCAGCTTCCCACTTACCAGCCTGGTAATGCCACTAGATTCAATTTTGCCTATGCTGTTGAGAAACCTTGAGCTGGTCCTAGGCAAATATCAGTCACACGTACTCTGTCTGGGTGAGGGTTTGATGCCAGAATTGCTAATCGGATCAGGAAGTCTGGGTATGCTTTTTTTCTACAGAATTGTGTGGGCAGAATGCTGTGCCTCCCGCTCCCGCCAGTGATTGAACTTGCCGGGTTTTATAGCTTTGAGACTTTGGCCTCTATCACATGCATCAGCATGAATGTGGTGCCAGGCTAGAGCTTCTCAAAGAGGCATTTATGTGGGGAGGCCGAGTTCAAAACCACCCTTGGAGTCACTGGCTGCAGTAACACGCTAGAGGGGCTGTAAAATATAAGGGAAGCTGTTACCAGAAGTATGAGAATATGCATGGCCGGAGCCCAGTGTTTCTGCTGTGGATGGTCTCGGCAAACGGGAGTTTTAACTGAAATGAGGTAGAGAAAGACAAGTAAAAGCTGTATTTTTATACTAGTATATATAGGTAAACAGATAGAAACTCTACTCTTGTCAGAATGGGCAGCTTTTAGAGGATTTTAAATTTACATTTATACTGGAATTTCAAAACCTGTAAATAAATGACATGAAGCTAGAAATGTGGAAAACAGGATAGACACATGACCGAGTGTTTACGAACATCTATCCTGTCCCAGACCTGCAGAGCAGCATGTGATGTTGTTGTTTCTCCTGCGGCAGAAGGTGAGGGGAGAGAGAGCAGGGTCACCAGAAAGGAGCGAGCATAACTTGGGTTAGCATTATCTGAAATCCTTTCACAAGGATTTTCTTAATTTAGAGCACACAATACTCCGAATCACCTAAAATAAAAGTATTTATTTTTCAAAGAGCCTTTTTAGAATAGTTCATTCCTTATTGCATGGTTTCTGTCGTGGCCAGTGTTTAATGGTGTTGGAGACTGCAGCGACGCTCAGATGCACCCTAGTCCCTTCAAAGACTCAAGTCTGTGTTTTGTTTTGGCAGATGCTTTTCTTTAAAGGACTAACTTGTTGCCGCTGTTGGAAGCTGTCTTGGGAGCCAGAGACGTCCTTCCTCTACGGGAGGCGGTGCTGAGGTTTTTCCCGACTCGAGCAAGGGAGATGGCTGAATTCCCCGCATGGTGCTAACACACGGCAGAGCAGGGCCTGCCGCAAGCTTTGCTGCAGTGCAGAGCCAAACTGTGGACTTTTCTCAGTGCAAATCTTTGAGATCTTTTGTAAATGCGAATGTCCTGCAGCCTGTGCTGTGCAGCAGCTCTGCACCACCATGTACTTTGATTCCTTTAAAACGGTAAAGAACAAAACATATGTCCTCCTACTCTTCCCTCCCCAAACTTGTAGCCCTGAGAGGCCGGTTGCAGGCCAGGGGAGGGTCCTGGTCGTAGTTTCCTGCGTGAACCTCTGCCCTCCTGTCTCGGGGCACCATAACTCTGTGGCCAGGCTGTCACAAGCTCTCTTCCTGCGATTGTTATCCCGACATCTCCCCTCCAGTTTGTTTTATAGCACAACGATAGCGAACGCAGGGAGGAAGGAGCGGGGAGGAGCTCCAGTCGTAAAAGGATTTCTCCTCCCTACCCCGAATATTGCTGTCTGTCCGGGGGAAGTTGTGCCTGGCTTTGGCATCCACTGAGGGAAAGACCGAGGGACGGGGGGAGGCAGGTGGTACCCCGTGGTGGGGGTCCATGAGATGGGGCTGGTGGCAATGGGAGGCGTTCGGCCCATCAGGCCTCATGTCAGGATTAAAACCAATTCATCTGAGTGCACTTATCACCGTGTGCCCGCAGGCTTTGTTTGCTGCCTGACTGCAGCCAAATGATATTTTAAAAGTGAACGAAGGGCAACGAAGATGATGAAGGGAGTGGAGCATCTCCCTTATGAGGAAAGGCCGAGGGAGCTGGGGCTCTTTAGCTTGGAGAAGAGGAGACTGAGGGGTGACCTCAGCAATGTTTATAAATATATAAAGGGTGGGTGTCACGAAGATGGAGCCAGGCTCTTCTCAGTGACAACCAATGGTAAGACAAGGGGCAATGGGTATAAACTGGAACACAAGAGGTTCCACTTAAATGTGAGAAGAAACTTCTTCTCAGTGAGGGTACCAGAGCACTGGAACAGGCTGCCCAGGGAGGTTGTGGAGTCTCCTTCTCTGGAGACATTCAAAACCCGCCTGGATGCCTTCCTGTGTAGCCTCACCTAAGTGTTCCTGCTCTGGCAGGAGGATTGGACTAGATGATCTTTTGAGGTCCCTTCCAATCCCTGACATTCTGTGAATTTCAGAAAATAAAATGGTCTTTAGTGAATTAGGCCTAAGATCCTTCTACTCCAGTCTTTCCTCTATTTGGGACCTATTGTATTTAGAGTTCAAGATCAAGGCATGCATCTGTCCAGGGAAACATCTTCAGATTTGAGCAAGGGCTTTGAATTTGTTCTGCGGAAATCATGTAACTATAACGTCAATTAGACGGATAGCTAGAACACACTGAATTTTCAAGTTGCACATGTATCTTCATAAATATAATATTTTCATTTTCTTAGTTTGTCAGATTAAATGAATAGCAAATAATGCTAATGGTGTCACATCAGGCTCCTAAAATATGTAGTATTACTGACATTGGTGTGCATAAAATGCTTGTTAAATTTTACAAGCTGAGAATCTTCATCAAGAAAATACTTGCTGCTGTGGAAGCTTTCAGTCGTATTTCTTGTTAAGAGGAAGAAATCACAAAAATATTAAATAAAAAAGTGAATCCCATTGGCTATCTTAAAAAAATGCAGTAAGGATCTCTGGTCTTTTAGAATAACTTTCACTAAAACCCTTATAACTTTCTTAGAAATGGCATCTTGTGTTTACTGCCTCAAGTCCTAGAAGCAAGAAGGCAGAATAAGGCTGACTTGCATGTGCAGACATGTCTGCAAATAGCAATAAGGACAGAGTTCACTTGTCAGCTGTGAATGGGACTTGTAAAGGAAAACTAAAATACTATGGGTTACTTAATATAAACCTTTGGTTAAATATGAAGTTGGAGCAAATGCGATGCACAAAAGGCAATTGAAAACACATGCCAGGCAAAAATATTCTGGAATGTGTGTGTTGGTATGAAGGTTAGAAGAAAGTAAGATGAAATAAACCTGCCCCTGCTTATTCCTTTGGGAGCAGAGAAGAGGAAAAGGAGGTATTACCAGCTGTTGTGCAATGTAAGTCTGCAGGATGTGTCATTTAAGCATCTAAGGATAGATACACATACATATAAGGAAATATATATATAAATATTTATATTAAAAATATTTTAATATATAAAATATTAGTGTTTTGTTGTTAATTTGTTTATAATGTGTTTATATTAGGAAAAAAAAAAGCCCCAAACCAAAGCTACGTAGAATGACCAATATACAAATAATGGTGCTGCAGCAAAGGCAGATGCTTTAGTTGCATGCAGCCTTTAGGAGACATGTAACATCTATGCGCTAAAATCCTGTTTCTGCAGCAGTTATTTTCGTGTCATGGATGTAGAAGTAGAGCAAATGCGTTGTGTCATTGTCTAAAGATTAAGGTGAATCAGACTTTAGGAGACATTTCTACTGGTGACGAGGTCTTTCATTTTTGTAGTCTTACTGCTAAGTTTCCATGCATACAGTTTTTTTTTTCTAATAGAAACTTTTGTTGCTCTCCTCTTTTATCTATACCACAGGTCATAGTTATTTTCAGTATCCCGGCACATGGTTTAATAAAGCCCATTTTCATAGGAAGTCACTGACTAGGAAATATGGTTTGAAGGGTAAGACTTAGACAGCTGGGCTGGACAGGGATTTGTTTTCTGGTCTTATGGGGTTGCCACTACATTTAATGCACAGCCTGGGAGAACTATTTTCAGTAATGTCTATGTAACTAACTCGACTTGAGCAGTGTGAATGGAATGAAGGTATCCCAAGACCTGATTTCATGCTTAAGCCATTTCCTCTATTCACTTTTCATTTGGTCATTAAGGATAAAAGATATTCTGGAAACAAAAAAATCATATTCGAGAAATTGTAGGGAGGAAGAGGGATTTTCGCTGGACCATGGGCTGTAAATAAGAGTATGTTACACATTTTGCAGGCAGAATGAACTGCAATGCCAGAGCTATGTTCACAAACAGCATTTCAAAGGAAACTTTGTAGGAAACAAAGCTTCAGTGCATGGTGTTGTTAATCAAGCTGCTGTCTGTTATATCCAGAAAACGAATGCCCACTTGGATTTTGCCTGTGAAGTGTGGTTTTCTGACGCATAAAGAAGAAAACCTCTTGATGATAAGCGAGTCCTCTACCCCATGGAAGTAACTATGGTTTCTCAGCACAGTGCAAGGTTGGTACAGAGTAGATCCTTCCAGTTTCTGTCTCCAGGTCAGTTATGACTTGGAGAAGCCTTAATGGGTAGGTGTAGGTGTGTTTGGGAGGAAGATTGGTTTCCAGCATAGCACATGTAGTATGTACCCTCCTGGGTCTCTTTTCATAGTGTGGTTGTCCTGGGCTGTCAGCTTTTTGGGTCGCTGACTCCGTAAGCCTCTGTGCCTGGCAGAACGTGGCCCCTTTATGCTTAAGGTCTCTGGGTGCTACTGCAGTACAAATATTTAATGATAAAACATGCTTATCTCCCGCCAAAAATCTGGCAACATCCTTATCGAGATATTATTAAATTGTCAGTTCAACCATATGCCAAGCATTTTAGGTGAACAAATGTTCACTCTGGCTTTCACGCAATACGTGAAGACTCGGAGAGAGACGAGACAGGTGGCCGTGTTTGCACCATTGAGTACTGCCTGGTTCCTTACAAATAAAAAGTTGCATTAAGTGGCTTGCTTTATAGCAGCTTAAAAATTTATGGACTTGGTGCACTAGAGACAATGTTAATTTGATTACACTTAAAACGTTAAGTGTAGTTTTGTGGAACCTAACATAGTTTGCATATTAAAGGTGTGTCTGCATTGCTCTGATATGAGAGAAATAAATTTATCAGACCCTCCCCACAAAAAGCCCACCCTTGGCAATGAAAGTGTGGTTTAAAGTTTAATAGTTTGGTTTTTTTTTTTCTTTTTAGAGTAATTAATACAAAAATGCTTTCATCCATATATTTTGTTACTTCTGATATTTACCATTCATAAATGCTCAGGAAAATCTGGGTGCTTTTTTCGACACTCTGTTCCATCTTTTCACCCACTTTCTTCAGATGACATCACTTGATATCACACTCTTGTTCTTGGAATATATGTGCTTTAAGATCCACCAAGTAGTTGTCAAATCTTTCATTTTATCTTCAGTTTGTCTCTCCTTTAGTAGTGAGAAGTGGAGATGTTGTTCTGTCACTGTACTAGCATTTTTTTCCCACACTGTTATTCTTGGAAGGTAGCCTGTCTGGCAAAAAATCAAAATAGTCTGATTTTGTGAACATGCTCGGAATTTTCTTTCAAAAATCTGTAGTAATACTGCACAGTCCTAGCCGTGGTTAATCAAAATGATATTTTGACTCATTTCAGTGTTGAAGATTTTTTTTTTTTTCTCCTGTGGTCTTGCTTTAAAAATAAATCAGTAAGTTTGTCCATCGTGACCAGCAGGGTGAGGGACGTGATTTTCCCCCTCTACTCCACTCTGGTGAGACCTCACCTTCAGCACTGCATTCAGCTCTGGGGCCCCCAATGTAAGAAGAACATGGATCTGTTGGAGAGGGTCCAGAGGAGGCCACAAATTTGATCAGAAGGAGGAACACCTCTCCCACAAGGACAGGCTGAGATAGTTGAGGTTGTTCAGCCTGGAGAAGAGAAGGTTCCAGGGAGACTTTATAGCAACCTTCCAGTACCCAAAAGGGGCCTACAAGAAAGCTGCAGAGGGACCTTTTACAAGGGCATGTAGTGATAGGACAAGGGGTAATGTCTTTAAACTGAAAGAGGGTAGATTTAGATTAGATATAAGGAAGAAATTCTTCACCATGAGGGTGGTGAGGCATTGGAATGGTCTGCCCAGAGGAGCTCTGGATGCCCCATCCCTGGGAGTGTTCAAGGCCAGGCTGGATGGGGGTTTGAGCAACCTGGTCTGGTCTGGTGGAAGGTGTCCCTGCCCATGGCAGGGGGTTGGAACGAGATGATCTTTAAGGTCCCTTCCAACCCAAAGCATCCTATGATTCTATGAAAGCTATTTACTATGGTGCTATTTGCATTCCTTTCATTAAGAATTGTATTCTCTGCTGGGGATCTGCTACAGTTTGTGGGATTTTATGTTGGTGTTTTTTTTTTTTTTTTTTTTTTTTAATGATAGACTTTGTACCAAGCTTCCATAATGATAAATGAGAGAAGAGGGAGATGATATTTCTTCTTTCTTGTCTTTATCTGGTGATAGCATTTGAATGCATCAGGAGGTAATGAGCTGAAAATGAATTAGAATTTATACTGAACATTTTCTTCAGAAAAAGGAATGCTTTCAGCATGCTTAATGCAGATGAATTTGAAGGAAGTTGCTGATCTGTCTTTATTGATGGATATAACTTCATAATAATTCTGCTTTTTCTGCCTGGGTAATTTCTTTGAGAGAGAGAAGATCACGTGCCAAAAAAAGTTTGTAAGCATAAACATCAAGAGCATTAATACTTGCTATGTTTGACACTGTTTTAGGTGAACTTCCCTTACCCAAAGCACCACTTGCTTTGCCAATGTCTTAATTATTTTTCTGACCAAGATTTTACTTTCTCTGCAGTATTTCTTTTGCTGAAATGAGAGCCTGTGACCATAAAGCTGCAGCTTGAAAGTACCAGGTACAACGTCACCCAGCCCTCAGTTGCCTCCTAATGCATTCCTTGCAGGTTGAAGCTAGAAGAGCTGGACACCCCCATTGACAACACACCCTAGATCCTCTCGGAGGAGCCTTCAGCTGATGGACATCCTTGGGAAAGGAGAGGCTTGCTGCTGTTTGGAGCATGCTCACAGCCATCTGGGCATTTCAAGAGTGATTTAAACTTTAGCCATACAGTAGCTGGAATACAGCTTGTAGTAACTGAACCTAAGTAGAGAGATGGTACTGTCTCCTCAACCCATCTGCTCTTCAGTACATCCTGTGCTCTATGGAGAAGTTGTCTGACTACTATATTTTTCAGGGAAAGTCCATCATCTCACTGAAACCTGTTCAAGAGCAGTGTAAACCAAAGGTGTGCTGGGCCAGCTCTGCTTCAAGGGGTGGATAGACTATATTGGAGCTGCACCGACATGTTTTTGGAAGGCTTGGACAGTGATGAGTCAGTGTCCAAGATGGTTTGGGAACATGAGGCCCCTCGTAATTTTCCATTTAAGTATTTGAAAGTCTTATGCTTTTCATAAAATACAGGGAGCGCAATTCCTTTGGAATTGCTGTGGACCAAGTTGTCAAAAGAGCACAGAGGCAGTTTGGATCAAAGTCATGTTTGAGACAGGGTATGTGGCCACCCCTCCCGTGGCAGTGCTAGAGTCTCCAGGGTATATAAGAAGACCACCAGTGGAGATAGGCTAAGGGAGACATCACAGAATCTCAGGGTAGTTGAGACAGGAAAGTACCTCAGGAAGACTGTCTAGTCCGTCCTCTTGCTCACAGCTGGATTTGGCAGGGCTGTGCTCAGGACCAGGTCCTGTTGGGTTTTGAGTATCTCTGAGGGTAGAGACTCCGCAGCCTCTCTGGACAACTTCTGCCACTGACCGCCGTCACAATAAAGGTGTTTTTACTTAAAATGAGGAAATGGTGATCCTCTAGGGAAAAGCGGAGGTAGTGCCAGGGACATGATGAGGTGGTGTTATGAAAGCAAATGACCACTTTCAATTTTGCTAAAGGATCTGAAGCACATTTCAGACAAATTGGAGATCACAGTTGAGAAGCCAGAAGCTGCTCTGTGTTTGCTCTGTCTTCTGGCCATGAGAAGAGCACCTCTGCCATGCTTGTGCCCATTCACAGTGCGGTTGCAAAGACGCCACCCCATATCCCTTGCTGGGCCATGTCGCATCCTGCCTAACCACCTCCTCCCGTCTTCTCTGTCACATCAGATCTGAGTGTCTCATCTTCATTTTCAGGGCCTCATTTAACCTACTGTTTTTTTCCCTTTCACTTCTACTCACTCCTATGATGTCGACACAAGCCTCTGGTTTCCCTGTGGTACCTGTCTCCTTTGTCTACTTGATGCATCTGTACAAAACATATTTTGGTGGCCTCTTTTGTTGGAGAGAAACCTTCCACAAATCTGCTTCAGTATCCTCATTCAGAAGCTCATGTCAAGTCTTCGTAGTGTTTTAAACACCTTAGTGACAGGCTGGGTTGCTGGTGTGCTCCTACTGCTCCCTTGCAGATGCACGTTCCCTTGTTGATTCCTTGTTTTGCTGGTCCCATATCACTGGTTGTCTGTTGTTATATTCTCCTGTCTCAGACTGTAACCCCCAGCCTGAAAGGCCACCATTTTTCTCCTTCTGCAGAAGGGCCAGTGGAGTGGGACACAATCCCTATATTGATGGGATAATCCATAACAGAATAAAATAATGGTAGATCTATGATGTAGAGACCTGATGTTTTATCTAGGTGAATTTGGATGAACAGCTTCTTTGTATAGAAAGCCCTGTGGTCCAAAGGATACAGCGAGGTTTAAGGGTTAAAGTGAAAATGTGTAAAATGGGGCAATGGAAAAATCTTAAGTAGTCTTGAAAGGTGACCTCTGTCAGATGAAGAGGTCTGAAATCTTAAAAATGCTGCTCGCTGGCCATGGTTTGGGTGGGAAGGGGAACAGTTGTGGGGTGATTTGATATCCACAAAGCTGCTCTGAATCGATATGGTCAGGATTATCGAGGAAGGTCAACCAGAAGAAACGCACAGAAAAGCAAATAGAGAAAGGTTGTTTGCTGGGGATTTCAGCATAACTCTATGTGTCTGTATTCTGGTGTACTCCATCCCTAGCTTTTGGGATACACTTTGCCCACATCATCCTTCTGCTTATGGTGGCAAAAAGCTGCCTGTGGTTGGGCAGGAGTCAGGGAAAAGTAATGAAGTTGCTGACAGGTTGATGTGGTTCTGTTGGCCTCTGTGTCATGACCAGATGAATTTGGGGAGCATTGGTGTTACCCTGTCTTGTCTGTGGTTGTGTTTGTGTAATAGAAAGCATGCACCAGTTGGCAAGATTAGGTGGCTGTGGGTCTGTGAGCATTGTAGTAAAGTTTCTTGAAGATGGTTTTGGCCCTTTTGACAGGTGTAATATAGGTAACATCACTATATAGAGAAAGCGAGTGGTCTTGTTTTATTAATATAGGAAATGAATTTTACTTTCTTCCTTCTTATCATCTCTCTGTGACCTGAAGCAGAAATGTGTTCTCACCATGATTGAGATACTACAGAAGCAAATGACACTGAAATCAAATGAGTCAATTTAAAACTAAAGTCACCTTTCTAGTTGGGTGCAGAAAGATGTGTCATCACGGCTGTGCTTAAGACTTTTACTAGCAGTAAATCAAACTTTGGGGTATGTTAGTAGTCACACAGACACAGCGACAGTTAAATGTTGGCTGTGAATATCTGAGCTCTCTTTTAAGGGTTGTTCTCCAATATCAAATAACTTCTGACTGAACTTGGGGTTATTAGTGCTTTATCATTAAGATTTCTGTTACACTGATGGCTCTAAAATGCTAGTTTTAATGTACTTAGTATTTTTAAAGGGTTGGAATTCCTAAGAAATGTATTTGCTCTTATTGTTTTTTTTTCTTATTATTACAACAGGCAGACAAGAAATTAAGAAAGGCGGTAGAAGGTACTTCTTTTGCTGTTAGAAGTTAAGCATATGGGAAGTCACTTGCATGTCTTCAGCTACTCTGTGGACAGGAGGTTTCAGGACGAGTGTGAAGCTGCTGGTGTCCTCTTACAGCTGGTCTTTGCATGCGTGTGCTTCAGGGTTCTGTCTTCTGCCTTTCCCCATACCAAACGAAGTTATCTTCAGGTCAGCAGTTTTTAAGCTGATCCAGTTTTGCTGAACTTCAGCCCCAGGTGAGATAGGAAGGGAGCAGGATGCAACAAGGTCTTACTTGGTCATGTTATGGTCTCTCCTCCTTTAGCAGGGACAGCTTTTTGCTGTTTCCCTTGAAATCCAGAGCTTCTGAAGCAGAGTTTGTGTCACCGTGGGGTCCAGTAGGACTGCAGTGCGTGACTTGATTTTGGTTTGTCACTGAATGGCCCTTCCCGTGCTTCTCTTCTAAAGAAAAAAGTGTCAGGTGGAGTTAGGGCTGGTTGTTTATTCACTGCCTTTTGAGTCTCTGCAGGTTTCTTGTACTCAGGTAGGTAGTTCCCTTCTTTGAACAGTGCAAAGCTTCATGTTCTATTTTTCTCGTTTGGCCTATTTTTTCAAGAAAGGAGAGGATCTTCGAAGACAAAAAAAATTTCTAAACTGTGACAGAAAGTTTGACCACTTCTGTTTGACAAAAGTTTGCATTGGCTTGTAATACTTGTAATTCTCGTCCTGAGTAAGCAGGTTGTTTAAGAGATCAGACGAATGCTTATTTAGATACAGTATTTGTGGCAGAGAGCCTTGCCTGTGAATTCAGGCATAACTCTTGGCAGCAGTAATCTGTACAATCATCTGGAGATTCTGTCCAGTGATTTGGCCTGCTCAAAACAAAGCTATATTGGATGAACATTAATTCAAGCCTTTTTGTCTGTGTCTTTTTTAAGAGGAATTTGCAGTGCAGCTTAAATAAGCTTTAAATGTGTTGAAGCAACAAAAAATGCACATGACTATCCAATGTGAATAAATGTATCTGGTCAAAGAAAGGTGAATACGATGGAGAGTCAATAAAATGCTGGGAAGTGGCTGGGTTTCTGAAGTTATCAGCTTGATGCATTATTGTTGACTTTGGGGGCTGGGGCAGAAACTAAGTTTTGGTCTAATTGTATTTTGAACTAATTAAATGTTGAGAATAGAATATACTCTAGATTGCCGCTGTGGTAACACCAACAGCTTTATTTTTTCTTGAAAACTCAGGTTCCTAAGTTGGAAGCTTACACTATATCAGAGAAAGAATAAACTTCAGTGTGTGGTTTTGTAATTACTATAACCAAAACCATAGATGTGTACTGTATCTGCTGATGTTATTAGGTGCTAAGTTTGTTTTCTGTTCCTCTTGTCACATTCCTTTGGGTTCTGTTGAATATGACCAAGCTTTTAGTTTAAGCCCTGACTATTATATAATTTCTTAAGCTTAAAAAAAAAAAAAGTTTAATTAACTTCATATATAGAAGGAAACATGGAGGGGAAGAAAGGAAAGGGAAGGCACTGTAATGCTCTCTGTTATCACGAAATGTCATTATCCCATTCTTGTTTCACTTCTCCTTTCCCCATATCCATATTACAGTTTTAAGTCATTTATGCAAAACACGTCAAGCCAGTTATTTAATCATCTTAACGGAAAAGTCTGGTCTTGGTTGAGTGCCGAATTTCAAAAAATTTGTATTAGCTTTTTCATCTCAGGCTAAAACTGTTAATGTGTGTCTGTCTCCTACCAACATCACTAATTTTGCATGGCCTTTATGAACAGTATTTATACATATTTGAAGTTGGCTATTGCCAAAAAAGACAAGCAAATGGTAAGAAGTCTGTTGAAGGCTCCAGATTCTGGGGATCAGGAATATATTGACTAAATACATATTCTAAAAAGTTATCCATTTTCTTACTCTTGTTTCAAAATATCCTGGAATTCCCTATCAGGTCAGTAGCTATTGACAATAAAAACAAACAAAAAAATACAGTAAACATGGTTGTCTGGCTGAGTAAGGTTCTCAAAACCAAACAGAGCCTTGAAAGCAGCATGTCTCAAAACCCAGGAATTGTTTGCAAAAAGGTCGGTACCATCCAACGACCTTTGCTTCTGGTTCCCCTTAAAAAAGAGGAGGAGGAGAAATAACCTGCAGTTTTTAAATTTCTCCATCCCTGTTTAGAAGAGTAGTCTCAGACATGTGTTTCCGCCGTGGTGCAGTCATGGTCCGGTGCTCCCCTCACCGAAGCGTGATGTGTCTTTGTGCTTCAGTTCACATGGTGCCTGCCATGGTGCTTTGTGGGGGGGGTGAGCGTTTTGGAGGTGGTCCCAGCTGTGCCCCGTCAGGCTGAGAGATCCAACCAGCATCCCCACATCTCCAGTGTCAGGCAGGGATGCTCCTGACCCTGCCTGACGGGATGGTCCCTCTGCTGCTGCAGCTCAAAGCCCCAGTAGCTGGTGTCCATGCAATTTTGGGGCTGCCTGATGCTCACTTTCAAGTCCATCGGCAGTAAAATGGCTGGCCACACTGTAGCGTGCCATTTTCTGTGTTACGCGGCCAGGACGTTAAACATGGTTGTGTTCCCTCACTCTTGTGTATTTAGCTGAAGCTCAGACTTCAGAGGCTTGTGGTTAGCAAGTGTCTCGTGTGTGCGGCGAGGGTGGGACCCTGGGGAGGGACGGCAGTGCCCTGCTAAGTGAACATCCAGTTTTTGTTTGAATTTAACTCTTATTTTTGCAGCCACGGGTGACTTATTCTTGGAACCCCGTTTTTCAGAAACCCATCTGCACACAGTGTTGCCAGGTTTTCTGGTACAAATATTTTGTCATTTGCTCTTGAGACAATCTGTTGTTTCAGTCCTGGATGAAGTTTTGTAATATGTTGCCTGAGATATCGTGGAAAGATATCTAAGTGGTGATGTAATCTTTTAGGTGAAAACACAGGATTTTTTTTTTTTAGTAGAAAATCGATTATTTGGTTTTATCAATGCACAAAATCTAGAAAATATAGTGAGTTTTTTTGTTTTGTTTTTGTTTTTTTTCTTTAAGGAAGACTCTAGTGCACCTATTCTTTCTGTATCTGATTTCAGCAGTTGACTTAAAAGGGAGCCACCTTTTCTTTTCCAAGGAATATCTGGAGTGCTCACATTTGGTGCTCATTTTGCCCCATCCTTTCTCACTGATTTCACGTGCTTAGAACATAGCAACTGGAAGCCTGTTTGGTTTCATTTGAGTTTTCTCCTCTGGAGACAGAGCTCATTCCCTTCACTACTACCTCCCTTTAGTGCATGTACAAAATCCTGCCTAACACCATGAGTAGCTACATCAAGGGGTCACTGCTGAAATTCTGTTTACTAGCATTAATTTTTTTTTTAACTTTCAGTCTTCAGATGATTGTATTATGTGTCCTTTTTTCTTCCAAATCCAAAAAATGAAATAGAGAAGTCCTCTAATAAAAGGATGTCAGGAAAACTGTTTTTTGCCACCGAGTGGGAAAGGGAAATAAATGCATTTGCCATGGTTGATACTGGAGTATGTACGTTTATCTATCCTCGTGGCTCTCCTATGTAATTTACAGTCTTTGAAAATTTAAATCCCCAATCTAGAAAATGGCTTAAAATTTCAAATTAATGGAAAATAATCCCAGTCTTCCAAAATAGGCTTCTGGAGGTGAATCTTATGGAACGTGCAGACAGGTAGGTCCAAAACTCCGGGAAGCAGCTCCGAGATGCTATGGGAGAAAACTCTAATTAAGAGTTAGGTCAACTTTGTGCATTTAGGAAAGCTGTTGCAGATGAAGTTTCTAACTGTAAAGAGAGAATGATCTCCTCCCGCTCCAAAACTGGAGCACGAGTCGAGTGCTTGCCAGGTTTATTGTGGCAGAAGCAACATTGGAGGTAATGGCTGATGCTAAAGGTGTGCTTAGAAAAGCTCCTTTCTGCAATGAGCAGCTTTTTAAGTTTGAGAAAGCTTCACATACAAAATTCACATAGAGCCCTTACAAATACTGTTCCTTTCCGCACTTGCCCCTCTTCCCATCTCTGTATCTGGGCCTGGGAGCAGGCAAGAGGCGCTCCACGCTCAGCAGTTCCCAAGCGATTCTTTCTCCTGGTGCTTCGCTTGCTCTTGTTTGTCTCTCTGGACACCACGTGCCTGGCAAAGCTTTCAAGCGCTGCTGGCTCCTCCGTGCCGGAGAGGTGGGCAGGTCTGACAGCACGTAGCTTTGCTGCTGTACTTAACTTTCACTTGTCTTCTCCCTGCAAAATAAATAAATAACTGACGCGTGAAGGGGAAAAGCGTGGGAGGAAAAATGTCAGGAAATTCAAAGGTGAAGCTATTTCCTCCCTCAGTAATATTTTTCTTCGGTGTGTTGTTTCTTCTCTTCAAACAATGGGGAGAGTTTGAATCCATTCTTAACTATCAGCTTTGCCATTGTTTATTCATAAATCCTTTCATGTGTGTGACGGACCTCAGGAAAAGCCCACACTTCCATTGTGAGTCCTCTGGGCAGGCTCTCTGTGGTACAGTGCCAGTAGTACAACAGGGCTCCGGCCCTCCTTTGGGGTCCCCGTGTACCAATAAATTAATATTAATGGTGAAGTATATAACACACGTGATTTAAAGGTGTAGGCTGTGAATTTGGTAACTGTTAAGGCTCAGCTTTTTAAAAAAAGCAAATAAATAGCTCAGATACTCAGAACAAGGATTTCTGATGTTAGTTACTTAAGCGTAATGGTGTTTGCTAACTTTTTGTTGTGTTTTGTCAAAAACAGGTGAAAGTTCTGTAGTATAAAACAGGAAGCAGATGGGTACTAATTAAAGCCCTGTTGATGATAAAAGGGTGACTGAGCTTTTGAAGCAGCTGCTTTCCTAATTTTATACATAGCTGGTATGTACTTTATATAAGAGCCGGCCTCCCCACACTTCATTGTTTTCGTGAAACCGGAGGAAATGCGTGTGCATGTGCGTGCATGCTGCCATGGCTGGGGGACGGCGCTTGCAGCGCTTGCTGCTTGCTTGCTTCTCCGCGCTAGAGAAAATGGTGTTTTCCGAACCTCTGACAAAGGTGCCAGGCACCTTTTCCTCTCACTCCTCTTCTCCCTCTGCCTTTCCACATGCGAGTAGGCACCGGGCTGGTGGGGGTGCGTGTCGGCAGCGATGCTGGAGATAAGGGAGTGCAGCTGACTGCGTATTGCAGGTTTTTGTGTCTCAACACATCGGGGAGAGAAAGTTATTTCTTTGCGGCTGTTTGTTATTGCTCTGTTAGAGTTTCGCAAAGTGGTTAAGAGAGTCAGCAACCAAAATACCAGTGAGGGTGTCAGCCGCCTCTGTGTGGGACCTGCAATCGTCATTATGGTCTTTAATCTTTACAAGTACTCCTTATACTGCCTTTACTGCCTTTTATCTTGGGGCTTGTAGGATGGATAATAAACTCATCTTCCGAAAAAAAGGAAACAAAAAGATTTAAGCATATTATATTGAGATGTAGTCAAAGCAAAAATAGCACCAAAGCAGAGCAGATCTTCATATGGTACAACTAGCAATATTAATTGTAGTATTTTAATGCACTCGAGAGAAAACGGCTGTTGGACATAAAGAAATAAATTCTAAGTTTCTGTTGACCTGAGTAGCATAAGTTTTGTCCATATATTTAGCCATTGAAACCTGTTTACTGGCAGCTTTTGCCACTGGGAATTGGTGTGGGGGAATTGGTTTCTTGCTGGGGAAAGCGCCAGTGTTCAGTCTTGGTGTTGGAGATGTCGTCATTCTGGTAGAAATAAAATAAACTTGGTGTGGGCAGGAGGAGAAAGAGGAGCAGGAAAATTTTGGTCAGCGATGGGCTTGAGTCTGGTAACGTGCAGATTCGGGGATGGCAGCTGCGAGGTGGAGGACTGTCTTCTGTATGGAGAAACTCTTGTTGCCTTGGCCACATTTCTTAGTGAGCAGTGCTCGGGAATCGGGGTTGTGTTCAGCTGAAGCTCTCATAGGGGTGCTCTCTGCATGTCTATTTGAAGGAGTAGCCTTTCTATTTTGAAGCTACTGAGGCTGCAGGTTCCTGATTTCATTGGAGGCAGAAACAGCTTAACTTGAGTGACAGCCTCTGTTCCTACCACCTCATAAGCCCTCGACTGCCCCGAAGGAGCTGGACAACCCGAAGTGTTCATGGAGGTGCTGCCTGGTTCAGTGGCTGAGACTCCTTCCCTCAGTGTCCCTGAGTGACTGGTATCTACTGTGGCTTGTCGAGCAGCTCTTACGAAACTGCTGTACGATACCAGTTATGGTCTTTAAATCCTTCTCTGTTATTGCTGCTAATGGGGGATATTCCCCCCCTGTCTTTTCACTCTTGTGGAAAGACAATTACAAAGTGGCAGAGCTTCCTAACCTGGGACCTGCTCTTGTTTGTTCCCTGCATGTGAGGGGTCGATGGGTCTCTCCCTAGGGATGATCCCAAGAGCCTCATGGCAGGAATGAGAGGAGGCAGCTGACAAGTCCACCTCTTTTCCTGTCCCTTGCTAACATTGTTGATGGATTTGTAGATGTCTCCTCCTAAGCTGTGCACTTCTCCACTACTGCATCTCTCCCTGGCTCCTGGCAGCTGCAAAGAGAACCACCAGGTCCCAAAGTGCATGGAAAGATGGCAGTGTGGCCTCCATTGGACGATATACATCTCAGAGGATTTTCATACTTACTCTGAAGTCATTTGGGTTGTCTGCATTTCTGGTTATGGGCTCAGTGAGTTGTGCTGCATCACTACAAACAAAACTATTTGCTGGAGTTTACTAGGTGCCAGAACCTGCTTTGGGAGAGCTTTCCGTTGTGCACAGACTGCGGGGTTGTGAATTCTCCTCTGCAGTATTGGTTTCTTTAATGTTCTGGTTTTTATGACCCCTCAGTGTTTGACAAGAAGCTGTTGCTGTTTGAGTGTACTTTGACATCGTGCTTGTGTTAATCTCCTTTGGCCTTATCCTTTAAATTGGCCTCTTGACAAAGTCTGGGATTAGGTTTAATCTTAGGCAGTTCTTGCTCTTTTTCTAGAGTCAGCAACTTAAAATTGTCTGTTTTCTTCCTTTGGAGCAGGTGTATTTAAGCCAGGATTACAGGAAAGCCAGTGCAATCAGAGAGAGGACATTTGACAGCCATGACCTCCCCTACCTGCCTTTGGAAGGATTTTAGAAGAATTTGGGAGGCTCTGAGAGTCTGTGGACTTCAAGCTGAGAACAGCTGCAGTAGAAAGGACCTGAGTTTGCCCATAGACTTGATTAAAAAAATTAAAACCCCCTACGGTTAAGGCCGTTTGAGAAGTGGGCAGCCTCTGTGGCGATGCAGAGCACGCGAGCTGCTGCGAAGGGTGCGGTGTGCCCTTAGCTGGGCCAGCAAGCGAGCGCCTTGTCGCTGCAGCTCCCGGCAAGTTCTTTCTTAGGGTAAAAGGCCTCTAAGCCTGCTTTAAATGTGTTTCTGTGGCTTTTATTAGCCAGCCATACTGTGTAGAAATCGCTGCAGCTGGGGGATTTGTATGAATCACAGATTTCTCTACAGTTCCTTAGGGAGATCTTTGGTTGATCACGCTCAGTCTTGAATGTTTTTACGTTTGAATACTTAACGCAAACCCAGATGGAAATAAGTGAAAATTGCTAAAAAATTAATCTTTTCTTTTTAAAATATCACTTAATTTTTAAAAAGAGCTGCAGAGCAGGGAGATTTGTGTTTTTGTTGTCAAAATTACTGAGCTACTACTCTACTTGGAAAATCTGTCAAATGTGTTGAATGTATATGTGTGTGTGGGATGGCTGCTGTTGTTAGGCAAACTTTGAGCAAGATAACTCTGAGCTTCCTTATCAGATGGCCCAGAGGTGCCTGGCGCTGAAGGAAGTAGGCAGAGTGGAGGAGTGAATGAAGGGTCCTTGAATAATTGACAGAGGAGGAAAAAGGAGGATAGAGCCCATGTCCGTTTTGCCAGTCTCCATTATTTGAGCCTCACATGTGCGATGTGTTTTTAAGTGGTAGGTCCTGAACTCAGCTGATGCCTTGAGAATTTCATTAAAAGGAGTGTCCAAAGGGGTATTAGACTTTGTTAAAATAGTAGTCGGTGTCTAGATATCTTCCAGGTACTATAATAGGTGCAGACCCTTCACTGATTTCTCTGAGGCTGAGTTTTGGAAGTACCTTTTTTACAATGTCAGTCTTGGAGGAAGTATTCTTCTATCCTTCCTAAGTAAATGAGGAACACGCAGTTAAATCAGAGCAGTTGTTACTTGCAGTCATTTTAAGAGATACAAACTTGATCTTGTGGCACGCAACTACCAGCTTGTAAATGTTGCAGTCAAGACTCTGCCCTGTGAGCAGATAATTTTCTGTTATCTTTTCTGATTTTATTACTTTTGTTCTGGGGTGAAATAGGGAGTAAGGGAAGAGGAAAGGACAGAGAGGCAGTAGGGTAGGTAAGCTTTCCTGTTATTATTTAAGGCCAAGCACTGTGAAGTAGATACGTTCAATATCGCTCAAGTGGAAAAGCAGAAAAACTGCAATTATTTATGCTTCCTCTCAACTTCTATTGCTGCTTTTTCAAAGCTTCAGATACCAGTTTTGTCAGAGGCTCCAGTACAATATTGCTCTAGCGGAGAGGCTCTTTGTAACTTTGTCAAGCTAGCATACTTCAGTTGAATTTAAAATAAAAGTAGAGAATGGTGATGCCTGGTGTCAGGCCTGGCATGCAAATAACTGTTGGTTGGAGAGAAAGGGAAGAAAAATTAATTTATGCACATGATCCTGTCTTCAGGAAAACCATCTTTGTCCCAGTTATTATCACCCAGTTGGCAATAATTTAGCTTAGCCCAATCCCCAGTTGCTATGTTCCAGGGGCTGACATAGCAACTGTGGAAGTTTACAGCTCAAAAAGGCCCCTGATCTCTTCTGATTTATGAACAAGCAGATCTGCTCTTTCTTGAATGTCTCCTTGTACCTTTATTTAGTTACGCACTTGAAATTTGGGGATGGGGGAAGAGGTTCTGGTGTTGCTGCTTTGCCAGAAATGTTCTGCAGGTAAGTTAGTGAACGTGTTCCACCTCCAAAAGAAGGATGTTTCTGGATGGCTGTAGCACACTGAGGCGTGCTTGGGTAGACTGTAGATGTCTATGAGGAGTGGGAGTTATCTTGCCAAGCACTTTCATTTTCAAGTCAGAAGTCTGTAATTTTCCTAGAAAATGAGATCTTTCAAAGTTCATGTTAGGAGGATCCAAAATAAGGTAGTTTTAGATGGGGTCGTTCACTCTGCCTTTTGAGAATAGAAAGAGTTGGTTTTTTGAGCCTGTGTGCTTGGGGGGCTTGAGGCATGAATATGATGTTATGTCAAAGCTCATATTTTGAAGATATATTTTTCACAAAGATGGCCAAAGGAAAACACGTAGTGAAACAACCATTTTCCTTCCCTCTTATTTATTTGGATTCCTAAGACTTCTCTAACGGAGGAGAGGCGGAAATCCTGCTGCATGAGAACTGAATGCTTGAAAGATAATGTCCAATTTAACCCTACAGAAAAAAACCTTGAGAAGTTCCTGAAATGTAGTTCTGTAATTTCTGCTTTGGCGCAGAGACTGTTTTCTATGAATACGTGTGACTTTTGGAATGATGTCTGTCTTTTTTCTAATCCAGAAGGCATATTCTTAGGAGTCATGATGGGTTAGTAATCATGTCCACAGCAGACCATGGTCCTGATGAGTGGTGGGGCTGGCAATAGTTCAAAGCCTCTTTTCTAACTCTCTGCCTTAGTGTCAGGGCGATTGGAGGCAATGGTGCCTATCGCAGCTGTGTTCTCCGCAACACCTATGATTTCAAAACCAACCTTCAGTAAATGTGGTTACTTTATATCCTACTCTTTTTTATTTTTGCCTCCTCTTGCTTGCTCCTTTTGGTTTGCGTCTTGTTCTGACCACGCTTGTGAGCCAAGTCATAGCTGTTTTTACAGGTTGCAAAGCTGTGTAAAATTCTGAATTATCTTCTTGCTGTTGTAAGTCAGCAGCGGACAGGAAGAAAGTTGAAAATACTGAATAGGCAGCATATTGCTGTGTAGGCACTTAGTGTTGTTACAGTGTGATATAAGTTAAAATATTGCTTATTTCCTCTTCACTGTTCAAAACAACCTGAAGCATGTTATGACCAGGATCTAAACAATAACTGAAAAAGTAAAAACAAACATTTTAACAGAGAAAGGCATGGCCTGCCAAATACTCTGCGTAATTTATGACTAAATGAATAATCAACAAACAAAATACTTGAAAACACCTGACTTTCTGGGGGAAGACTTTAATTTCTTTTTAAAACAAATTGAAAATGTGGAAACATTCCCTGTAATATCTTCAAAGCTGAAAATAATCAAAAAATTAAACAAGAGCAGCAAGGGCTGCAGCGTCTGCTGGAGTTTGCCAGAAGTTTAACAAATCTGTGGACCCAAACCCATAGATATAGTCACGGCAAATTATTATAAAACTTCATAAACAAACTTGACTAGATAAATATATTGGAAAGCAAGCCTCAGTAAACACACTTGCTTTTTTTCTGTTTCATCCTTGTTTTTAAAGAGGCCCTTACGTGATCCACAGAATAAATAACTTCCTGTGTCTTGATAGCTATTGCAAATGACAGCTGCTACTGCTGCCATTCCTGCTATTTTTAATGTGATGTTTGTGTCCTGTGATATTTTTTTGTTAGTATAATTTTTGAAACAAGGTCCCATTCTGACCTAGGAAGCCCGTTCTCTCAAGAAAAGAGCTTGCATATCTTTAGAGCTTTGCAGGGGGCTGTGTTGTCTGAACATCTGCGAGAGGGAGAAGCAAACTGTGATACTTAAAAGAAGCAAAAGTGGGCAGAAACAGACAAATACTGAGAAAGCCCCTGCAGAGTGTCTTAAGACTTTCTTGCTGCAGCCCTTTGATTTGATTAGGGCATTTTTAGCTCACTGTCTCAGCTGTACTTTTGCCATAGTGCTCTAGTGCCCATCTGGGGAAAGTGAGAGGAGAGCTCCTCTGCCTTCTCCAACTTTGGGCAAAGGCACGGGAGGGATGGGAGACCTTTGTGCTTGAGAAGCTGGATGTTGTACTCCTTAAATGTGAATAACTAGCCAGGCAGGCTTAGGCTGCCCAGTTGCCCACGGGCTTTTCATTCAAGAAGGATGCGAGAGATGATGGTGAAGTTTGCACCAAGTGAGACTGTGACCTCCAGGAGGAGGGAGCCTGATCCGAAAGTTGATAGGAGATCTTTGTGGGATTAGTGACAGGGAGTGGAAGACTTTCGAAAACAGTGTTTTCTTCTCTGAACTGATGAAGGTGATGGCAACGTCCTTCCTGGGACACCTGTTACACCTGGCAGTCTCCAGTGTGCCCAGAGCCTCCTTGTGTCAGGTTCTGACCAGGGGAATGAGAGAATGGGTGAGGTCTGCTCGAAGGAGCCATGGTGAAGCCAGTCTCCTTGTGAATATCTCATCTCCACTTGTTACTATTTCTGTCCATTTATTAGACCTAGTTAGCAGGAGAAAAATAGCACCCAAAATGCCTAACAAAGCTTGTTTTTTGCATAACAACATCCCCCTCTGGGAGGTGTCTTAGTTTGTGTCCAGCATGGTCCTGCACCTCTCCAGGAGCAGGTGTATATGTAAAAGGTCCCAAGCCACAATGCTGTGGCTTATCTTCTTTTTTTATTGTCCTCATTGTAATATTTTACTGTTTTTAATAAAAAAGGATGTTTGGGTTGCATCATGAATTCTGATGCACCAGAGCTTTTGGGCTTTACGCTGCTAATTCCATTCTTGTCATTAAAAACATGGCTTTTTCTCGTCCTTTTTACTTTTCTTGTTTGGGAAGGAGGAAAGCAAGTAAATAAAGAGCTGATGGTTTAAGTCACTGTTGCCAGATGGCATTCTATGGGAATGTGGACTTGCCAGTATGTAGATTGCAAATAGTCCTTTGATTTACTAAGTAAGGGTCCGTTAAATACAGAGCACAGACTACAGGAGTGAGAGAATAGGAATGCTTCCAAAATTGGTGTGAGATTTCCCTCATCTTTGTGCCCAGCTTGCTCTGAAAAATAGTACTCTGCCTCCCATAGCCTGCTGAAAGTAACTTGGGTCAGAGCTGGCGCTAAACGTTGTGCAAGATTGGGCGACTGTGGCTTTATAATGCTGAGCAGATGTAATAAAAACCCAGTGATGAGCACCAGTGTTTCTTGAAACTGCAGCCTGGAGAACGTCACGGAAAGCAGCGTTTGAGAGGAAGACACTGGCATAAACAGGGCAACCACCCGTCGTGAGTCCTCCAAGTCCCAAGACCCTCTTGTGAGAAAATAAACTAAAATCCCTTGAAGTATAAACCACATCTGACGTGGAAGAGGGTGGCTGCAACTGGCCAGACAGTGAAAAGGGGCAATGCACACTGGAATATAGCTCAAAGCTATAATGAGATTTGGATGAGGGTTTTTTGTGGGCATTGTAGTAGTAAATCATATTAGATAAAATCTACTAGACTGTGAGACCAAGCTTGAATTGGAAAGAGCTCTCCCAAAGAGAGTGTGCTGGTGGTCTGGCATGGTTCTCTGCTGGGGGAAAAAAGCACCAAGGCAAACTGTGTTCAAAGCAGCTGAGTAGAAACACAATACCTAGGATATGTGCTGCGTCTTTGTGATGCACAAAAAGGGGTAATTGGAAATGGGTACATGCTGCTTGTAACTTTGGAAAAAAGGACAAGTATGAAAAACAGAACACAAGGAGAAATGAACAAGGATTGACTGCATAAAGCAGTATCTTCTATCTGTGTATTTGCAGATTTGCAGTAGTTTAAAGAGAACATAAATCTGGTCCTGTTCAAGCTATTTTAAGAACTTAATAAGTCTATGTTTTCTGCTAATATTTTGTTAACAAGAAAATGGTATTTTATTTTTGTATGTGAGGCAGATACAGGGAGAATTGACTAGAGGAAAAATAAATAGTAAAAATAGTGGCTTCATATGCTAGACTGTACTCATGTACAAAAGAAACTAAAGGAAAAAGAAATGTCCCTGTCTTCTTTCCTCAGTTTCTCTTGGTTACTACAGCAACATCAGATATCTACAACATTAGGTGAAATACAAAGAGTAGTTATTATTTTTAAGCTGACGCTGTCCCCCTTACAAGTGTGAAACCTTCAGCATCTTGATGCCTAGATGCAGTAAAGAGTCTCTAAAGATGCACTAAAACAGACAAAAAAACCTGCTGAACTCTATTTTATTTTCCTTTTTGTAGTTTTGGGGACTATACTAAAATTTTGCTAGCCTATCCTTGCACTTGCTGCAGTCAAAATAAAGATCAAATGCATAGTGAGATGCAGCGTAAGATATCGTTCAGCCTGTAAATGGAAGGCTTTGCCCTTCTTTTTACAAGACTTGCAGTTTCCTTCAGCCAGGGATTTCCTGTGGGGCACAGCTTACCCTGCTGCAAAGGAAGCTTGCTGCTTTCATTGACTCTGTTTCTGAAAAACTGGTATTCTGTGACACCCATGTCCGGAGAATTTGTCCCCTTTGCTTACTAAAGGAAAAGGCTCCCTCTGCTATGCTGCTACAAGCATAATAAGTAGATGCATTTATTTATGTTTTTTAATCAGCACAAAGATCCAGTCAACCCAGCTTTTTACATTATTGCATCTGTACATCCCCCATGGTATGTTGCTCCTTGAGGTAAGAAACAGAGACAGGCTGGGTGGCTTTTCTGCAAACGAGCAAACATCTCTGCTGCCCTTCTCAGGTATTTTGTGCGTTGTAGGAGCCATGGGTACGGTGCTGCAGGTGCGCTTGGCTCCCTCCGTGGATTTGTGGCTGCAAAGTGGCAGCTGCTCCTTCTCTGTGTCCCTAAGGAGAAGCCTGGGCAGTGGCTGTTGTTGCAGGTGAAATGAGTCCTGGAGCCTCTCCAGCTACAGCTGGCCCTTGGGCAGCACAGAGAACGGGGCAAGTGTTGTAGACTTAGCCCGGGTCTCCAGTGCCTCCCGCTTTGCTTTACTAGCCTCACTTTTAACTTATTTTCTGCTGTTGTGCTTGTAAATCCATCAGTTCATGACAATCATTCTGACCCTATAGCTTGTCAGTGATTTTGTGAAAACAAATAGTCTTGATCAATGAAGATGAAGATGTGTGGCTCCCTACTAAAGCATCCAACTGAAACCAGTCATTTAGGGTTAGGTCTGCTTGTGCCTTTACCTAGGCAAGTGGCAAATGCTTGCTTTGGTCATTATGCAGGGTTTTTAGCATGTAAAACTGATATGGATCCTCAGGCAGGGATCTTTCCAATTGTTTCACTTACCCTATTAAAGCTTTTGGAGTAATTAGTCGTATCTGTTTTTTTTTTTTTTTTTTTCTTCCTTGGAAGTTCTCTCTGCCTGTCCACAAAGGCCAGTGCAGAAAATAAGCCCTATTTTTGGACTATGATATTTCTCACCTCTGTGGTTTACATTGAGACTTTGGCCTATTACTCACCTCGTTGTTTCTTACTGATGAGAATGTGTTTCTAGTGCTACTTTTAAGATTATCTGCTGGTCTAATTTGTATTGATATATCTACCAGGTATACACATTTGTACCTCTTCACTAGAGCTAAGGAATGTCAACAAAAGGCAGCTTAGTTTTAGAAAGGAAAAGAAGGGGGAAGCTTTCTATAAACAGTGCTGTAGTCTTTGTGATGAATTGGGTGTAACCGTGGAGAGTGGCAGAGGTGAAACAGGCTGTCTGTTAAACAGGAAACGAGTGATTAACATTTTTCGTCCTACTGATCATAATTATTCCCACTGGCTGGAAAAAATACATACTCCTTAGTCTCTCTTTACTATAGTCGGCAGAATAAAATTTTAAGCTATTAGTCATTCTGGCATTGTATGGATGAACCGCTACTTTATTACTCCAAATTTTTATTTATTTTAATAAATTTTGCTTATAATTGTGATTCATGTTTTCCTTGCAATAACCTGCTCATGCTCTGCATCCAAGGGTAGCTTTGCCTCAAACCGTGACCACCGCCGTGGTCCTGCATCCACTCTACAGCTGCATTCCTGGTCGCTGCGTTGGAGCCTGCAGTGAACAGCTGTGACAGGGCTACCTGCACGCCGCATGTCACGGCAGCCTTCCTCACGGCTTAGTGCACTACAGATAATTTTAATGGTTTTAATCCCTTTAAGCTCACGTTAGCGGTGGTACGTGGTGCTAATCTTGGCTGCAATGTCATTGAGTGTGGGATTGATGTATCCGCAGGTGTCCTCTATCTTACCTTTCTTGAACAAAAGATATATTTTCCTTGTACATGCGATGGCCTATTTTCTGTGGGACTGTTTTGAAAGGCACTAATTATATCCCTGACCTATGCTTTATTAATTGGGCACTGCTGTTTTTCCTAATCAGTGTCACTTAGTTTCCTTGGCTTTGAAGTGCTAGCAAATGTTTATATATTTGTTATATGCTGTGTTGATATGCTATCATGCCTGTGTTGTGGTTATAGAAATAAATGTAGTTATAAGACAGAGTATTGGCACTTATGTAGGCGATCATTAACCTGGTTGTGGCTGTGTCTTTCTCTTGGAGGTACAGAATGCGCAAGGGTGGTCATAAGAAGTTTTTTGGTTGGGGTCACCACATGTGGAACGGTATCCAGGTGTGTGCTTGCCCTGTGTGTATACTTCTCATACTATGCTTTACCTTGTTCGGGATTTCTACGTTCATTCTTTCTAAACGCCTGGGTAGGGAAAGTAGGCAGGTGTTACCATCTCATTAGAAGTGCCCAAACTGCCATTATGCCTAAAATGAAGACGAGGGTATCTGGGGATAGCAATTGGGAATTAGTCAAATACCTGTCAGTAGAGTTGCCAGTTCTGACATGTCCAAGTGCCTTGAACATCAGTGTCTGGAGCTGTGCATGTATTTTCTGTTACTACATACCATGTTCCAGAGGAGAAAGCTGCAGTGGTTGTGAAATCCCATCCAGTCCCTGCTGCCACGTGTGGCAACAGGATGCAACCGGGAGCATGGCCAAACCCCTTTGGTGTCCAAAGTTTTTTTAGTCTTCTACAGCTGTGAGAAGAAAGTGTAGGAGAGTATAAATCTTCAGACTTAACTGCAGAATGTGCAGGGCATAGATTAATGCCATTGACATATTGTCACAGGAGACCCCTTTCTGTGCAGAAGAGACATGTATAGCAACCATGTAGGGATAATATACAGTCTGTCCCATTCTTATACCTTCTTGCATGGAACAAGGGATGCATTACTGAAATCTTACAAAATGAAACAGCCTATGAAAGTATCTCCATGTTTGAAGATGGTGTTTCATGGGTGGTCATCTGGGAAAGACTCCTGCTATGTCGCCATCTGTAATGAAAAGCACAGAGAAACAGTGCAATGTCCCTCTAGTAAGACTGAAGTGTTTCTGCATTTTTTCTAGCTGACACTTCTTAACCATGTAACAGCACAGGACAAAAAATGAAGTCAAACAAAATCACCCCCCTGCCCCCCCGCCAAGAACAAAGGACCCAAAAAAACATGACCTGTTTGGGAGGAAATCCTGCCCTTCCACCTTCACGCAGCTGCAGGTGGCCAATTGCCAGCATCTTCTAAATGTGACTCTTTGACTTGACGCTATGTGACGTGCTTTCTGTCCATGCTCTTGTCTGACAACAGAGAAGGTTTCTGAGCTGTAATCAATGAATGCTACAATTTGGTGGCAAAGATAGCTATTTCATTAGCATTTGAAGCCTCTGAAGCTACAGCCAGATGTGCGGTTGTGTTGGTGAATATTGTAGTATCAGGAACCCTTTTGAGAGAGAAATGTGGCTAAGGCTGTTTTATGAACAAGTATGCTATCTGATGACAAACACTTTTGGGTGACCAACACTAGCTCTGAGGTAACCCCAAGCTCCATGTGCAGCATCTGCATCTGAACTTGTATCTCAAAGTCATTAGATGAGACAAACAAGATTGCCTTCCATCAGCCAGTTGTACCAAAGGCAATTCTGCTACATCTGGAGTTATCAATATTCTCTTTCCTCCTTAGCCTCCTCTCCCTGCTCCTGCAAACTTGACGGGATGGTTGGAAACCACAGCAAAGTGGGTACAAGCGGTGTAACTTCCCAGCAGACCTGCTCATTTGGCTGAGTGTGGTCTAGCTCAGCCTTGGACAAATGCTCCGTGGTGCCACTTGCCATTTGCCGGCTGCTGCTGTCTGGCTGCTAATGCTGAAGGAAGCCTGAACAAGTGTGGTGGTGGACTTCTTGTCTTTCGCGTACTTCCCTAGGAGGTTTTTTTTATAACTTCTTTTTAGAATGGTGCTTGCCACTAAGGTTCCAAGAGAATGGTGATTTGAACATCTGGACCTGCTGTAGAGTCCCCATACACAGACCTTGAGAGGCAGATCTGATATCCTCTTTAACAGTATATGGAAATCCCAGGGTCTTTCCTTCTCTGCTGCAAAGCTTTTGCTTTGATGCTCTCTCCACAGAGGGACTATGCTAGTTCTTCATTCTCCTGCAAGCTGTCAGTAATGTGACGTGCTAACATGCCTGGTGCCAGCCACCAGTGATCATGGCAGACGCCTCTCAGCAGTGATGTTAGCTGGTGGGTCTCTGAACTTCTACCAGTAATTGACCCTGATTTTCTTGCCAGGCATGTCCCTATTGTGGTTATCTTAGAGGGTCATGGCAAAAGTAGTCTTGAGTGTCATATTCCCTGAAAGTTTCTCTCCAGCTTCTCACTCTGTTTCAGACTTTGTTTGGAGAGATCTGAGAACAACAGTCTAATGCTGTTCCCCAATCTGTATTTGCAGCCATTTCAGCTGATGGTAGTGCAAGCCGACTAGCAACATGTGTAGACTGTCCTCTTGGATGAGGTGTAGGAAGCAATGGACTGCTGAGAAGTCCTTTGAAAGAAAAATTGGTCGGCACTCATTAGACTGTTAGCTTTAATAGCAATGCTGATCTGTGTATGGTGGAAGCAGTCTTGCTTTAATGGCCTCTCTCTTTGTTATGGCTGCATTTGCCTCCAGAGGCCACCTCCTTCTGCCTTAGTTACTGGTGAATCTCTTTTCTGAGATACCATGGCATGCTTTATTGTGATACCATCAGCATATGCACCTGGATAGCAAATCCACTTGCTTTTGTAAAATGTATTGACTGTTGCATCCATTCCTTGCTCTCCCTTTTGGTGGCTACCACAGCACTGTGGTTGGACAGGTGTGTGAGAATACGAGGGTGGGAGACACCATGGGCACTCATAGGTGCTTTTCCAAGGTTTGGGTCTTGCAGCTCCCTGGATACCCACAGATCCAGTTAGATTCCGGTTGGAAAGTTTCGCAGTGGGATTAAACAGGAGCTCTGCAGCAGGAGTTCTGCTCAGCTTCCCTCTCCCTTGCGTGCTCCAGGGGCCGGGGTGAAGGAGCATGACTGTATGGTCTCTCTTCAGTAAGTACAGGTCTAAAATGTCATTAGATTTAACAAAGCAACTGTGTTTTGGGATGTTTAACTTTTGTAAAACAGCAAAACAATTTACTGAAAAAATAATTAAATACCTCAAGTTTAATTGTAATAGGGGTATGATTTTTTTCATCATTTAGTCAAATTAAACTTAAGTTGCATGTTTTAGTGTATCACTTGGGTTTAAATGCAGTATTAGATATCAGCAGAGCTACTTGCACCCATGGATTAAATGACTGAGATGTTTATTTCTGTAGTTGTTTAAAAGTGTAAAGCAGTTTGAGTTTTTTTGTTGCTTACAAGTGCAGCAAGCAGGGCGTTCTTGCAGCAGTGCGGTTCAGCGGTAGGAAATGTTGGAAATGCAGCTGAATGTGTAGGTTCGAATGAGTCGTTTTCTTGGCTTCACGTGTTTTACTAGCTGGCGTGCGCTCATCACATTGCATTTAGCAGATACTGATTTTGCGTATTTTGGCTCTTAAATCAGCGAGTAGTGACAAGCATAGCCACAATTCCCGGTCTGTATGCCGAAGCAGGGCACAAAGTCGGTTCGCAGACCAAACAGGAGCGGAGGCTTCTCTGCACTTTATCTCAAGAGCGGAAACTCAATCCCAGGAAACACCCCACAGGTGGCAGCAGCCCTGCTACCGACCTGGCGAGCTTTGGGTAAAATTCCAGCGGGGATGTTCTCAGGGCGATCTGGCAAGCGTCGCCATAGCACGGAAACCTGCTTCAAAACGCGGCTGCTTGCTTTTCGTGTCATTCAGGCCAGGTTTTGGGAGGCTTTGCTCCGAAGTCCTGCCGAAAACCATGGCTGGAGGCATCTCACAGCTGACCGCTGACAGCCGCGCTGCTCCTCCGGCTGCCAAGATCCTCTGCTGAAACTATACTTTTTTATCAGGTCATGTTTGCGTCTGGCAAAGATTTGTAGACACAACATCATTAACAGCAGTGCATATTTTCACAAGATTTACCTCTTCAACACTTTTTCCAAGTTAGTAAATCATAGCTTCTTTAATGTCCTGCTGGCTGCGTGAAAAACAGGAATTTATGTAACAAGCTCTGGGCCGCAAACCTTTTCCTGTTAGGAAAATTTTTTTTTTTTCATTGCTGGCAGAGTTAGGAGACAGCTCTGTTACTCAGAGAGTGACCTCAGATGTCCTCAGTACAATAATACCAGATTATAACATTTTTGATGACTAAGGAATAGCAGTGATTTCTTAAATATTTAACACTTCTGTTGCAGGAAGAGGGAACTGAGCCTTAGCACGGTATTTTCTCTGCCTGATGTTTTGTGTGTTTGATAGGCCTATTTTGATAGAAAACAGTAAGCCTGAGCCAACTGGGTATGTTTACAAAATACAGTAAAAAAAATGAACTGGTGCAGGAGGCTTTCTAATCAACAGATGTGCAGAACAACTTTCTTGTGACATTTCTAGAGCTGGACTTGTGTCAGCTGAGGATTCAATTGTGGCCCTCGAATGAAAACAATGGGCTGTGCTGGGCTGGCCTCATGAGGCTTCTCGGTCATCCCTTGTGTCCATGGGCAAGTCCAAAGATGGATTTTTGGGCTTACCCTCCTGATGTGTTAGCTGTACCTGCTGAAAATAAAATTTCAAGGCCTTCCCTAATACCCTGTAGCTAGATAGAGGATGAGATTTTGATTGTGGCTTTACCTGCAGTGAAGGGATACACTCTTACGTTAATTAGTTAATATGAGAAAGATTGTCTTTCTTTCAAAATTGAATGAAGAAATGCTCGAATTGTCGCTAGTGTTTCTTTAACTGGGATAATTTGTTAAAGATGGTTCTTTGGAGGGGAAGGAGAAGGTGGAAAGGCTTCTGAGGTTAGGCACGTAGTTTGACTCTGTGCTGCGCTGGTTGAACAGTGAGTGGTCATGAGGCCATGTTCTGCCATCTTCTGATGTCAAAGAGAACCTTGTGCTCCTGTTTGGGGTGAAGCTGCACTCCTGGGGGGGATAGTCTCAGGACCCTGCTGTCTGTAAGGACCACAGGACTTTAACACCTCCATGATGCCCTCATCTGCTGAAGGTCTTCTCTTTGACGCCACGAGTAACCAAGCATTCCTGTGCACCTCTGCAGGTGGCCAGGCCTGCTTTGGCCATTGGCTTTCCATGGTCCACAATGTGTCATGGCCCTTGCAGGGAATTTGAGCCTATGTCTCTGGTTTGAGCCAGGCCCCATGAGTTGACTGTTTTCACCTGGCATGCCCCCCTTATAGGCTTTGTTCCTTTTCTTCTGTCAGCTGAATGTATAGGCAATGGGGAAAGATGTGCATCTTTGAGAAAGCAGATGCATGCAGGAGAACAGGTAGAGAAGGTGAAGGAAGACATTTCTGGAGATTCTGCTGTCACAGGCAGCACTCAGGGTTGAGAAATACAGCAAAAGCAGTCAGAGACCAGTGCAGTGGCTGTGTCGCTCATCCTCTGGTTTGCCTCACAAAGCGTGCAAAGCTCCGTCGTCCTCTTGGTTTGATGCTGTAATGGGCCTTGGGGATCAGGTTAAAAACTTAGAGAAGGTAGATGGGAGGAACAAGGTAGGAAAACAAGAAAGACAGAAGAGGGTTTTTGTAGATCTGGCAGCCGTATAGTGTTTTGAGACAATTGGCCTGCTGGCCTGCTGGTCAAGACCAGCCTTACTGCTGCTTTCTAGAAACAGTCTTTCTACTTTTGCTCCCCAAAATTTTTCTTTAGACAACCTGCTAAAAATGACTATGAATGGAAGGCAACTGCTGCATCAGTGATTTACCTGCCATCGAGGTCTCATTTCTGGTTTACCCATTTCATGTGTTGTTTTGTGGTTCCCTCCTACTTGTTGTGTGTGAATTGCAGTCCTAGCGCAGACTATGGGTCCCCATGTTGTTTGTGCTACTGTCCCACCCTCTTCCCAACGTTTATGGCTGACTATTTAAGCACTCTTTGAACTTGTGGCCTTTTAGCAATAATGTCAAAATATAGGACAGCTTTTCTATTGATATAATGTTCTTTACATGCACTCAGCAGAAAATTACGCAAGGAAAAAAATGTTTATCTACAGCTTGGTAATGCAAAAGGTAGACTCTTGTTAACAGGTCAACCTGGGGGCTTAGGCTTTGGATTTTTATTTTTTTTTTTAATTTAAGAACAAAACATGAAACATTACTTGTGGCCAAGGAGACAATGAAAAGCTTCAGTACCTCTGGTCAGTCTTGGCTCAAGATATCTTGTGCTCTCAGGTATTAGAAGAGTCCATTTTGTATATTAAAATATTGTTTTTGAAAGAGAAAGATGGTTTTATGACTGAGGGTTTAAGTGCAATTTTGTCTGTGCTGTTTGCCTTTCTCCCTTGTGATTTCTTAGGCAATTTGTGATGTTTATTTATAAAAATTAGAACTTAATCCTCAAGTGGCTTTCTGTATGTGTTTTCTCACAACACTAGTAATGTAAACCTCACTAATGTTCTGTGGCAACACTCACAGGCTGGCATGTTTGCAGGGTTTAGGGATGTGCATGATGAGATGCCATTATAAGGACCGTAGAATAGGATCTAGCATTCCTGTGAAGCTGATAATGAGATCTTCAGTTGTCATCTTGGTCTTCTGGTATATTTTGTCTATTTTATGAGGAATTAGTATTTCAAAACAGCTCCTTCAGTATTTTATTTAACTTTTTACAATGTCAGATACGATTGGGCCATATGACAGAAAAACTGACGTGACAACTCTCTGCTAACTTGTTTCATCCAGTTCTGGGTGGTGAGCTGATAAAAGGTGTTTCCCGACTGGCATGTTTTCCCATTTCATGATGACCCCATGCTTTCTAACAAAACGATGGTATGTTTGTTCAGACGAATATTAGTATAAAACAAGCATGTTTTCTCCATTTCTTACACCTTATTTTATTTTTCAGAATTCAATCCGTCACAACCTGTCTCTGCACAGCAAGTTCATCAGAGTGCAGAATGAGGGAACAGGGAAGAGTTCCTGGTGGATGCTCAATCCTGAAGGAGGAAAGAGTGGCAAATCTCCTAGGAGGCGAGCGGCATCCATGGATAACAACAGCAAGTTTGCCAAAAGCAGAGGCAGAGCTGCCAAGAAAAAAGCATCCCTTCAGTCTGGTCAAGAGGGAAATGGTGACAGCCCCGGATCGCAGTTCTCAAAGTGGCCTGCGAGCCCCAGCTCTCACAGTAACGATGACTTTGATAACTGGAGTACATTTCGACCTAGAACTAGCTCTAACGCTAGTACGATCAGTGGAAGACTTTCTCCTATTTTGCCAGAGCAAGACGATCTTGGAGATGGGGATGTGCACTCCATGGTATACCCATCGTCAGCCACCAAAATGACTTCTACTCTACCCAGCCTTTCAGAGATGAGTAATTCTGAGAACATGGAAAATCTTTTGGATAACCTTAATCTCCTGTCACCGAATACGTCAATGACTGTGTCAACCCAGTCTTCATCTGCTACCCTGATGCAGCAAACACCAGGTTACTCGTTCGCATCCTCGACCACAAGTATAGGTTCACCAAATCCAGACTACAGGAAGTTTACGTATGCTCAAGCTAGCATGAACTCTTTGCCCCAGATTCCTATGCAGACTCTTCAAGACAGTAAATCCAGCTACGGATCGATGAGCCAATATAACTGTCCTGCAGGACTCCTGAAGGAGTTGCTGACTTCCGATTCTCCACCTCACAATGATATCTTGGCATCAGTAGACACTGGTGTTACCCAGGCTGGTGGCAGGGCGCTGGGCCAAAGTGTGCTGATGGTGGCTAACTCGGTGATGCCAACTTACGGCAGTCAACCGCCCCACAACAAAATGATGAACCCTAACGCCCGGCCTCACCAAGGACATAACCAGCCAACACCTGCAGTTAATGGTCGTGCCTTGTCACACACAGTGAACACCATGTCACATACTTCAGGTCTAAATCGCTTGTCAACAGTGAAGACTTCATTACAAGTGCCTCTGGGTCACCCGATGCAGATGAATGCTATGAACCCGTACGCCCCTGTTAACAGTTGCAATGGCTACGGAAGGGTGGGAATTGTTTCCCTCCACCAGGAGAAGCTTCCCAGTGACTTAGATGACATGTTAATTGAACGGTTGGACTGTGACATGGAGTCGATTATCCGTAATGACCTTATGGATGGAGAAACATTAGATTTTAACTTTGACAGTGTATTGCCTAACCAAAGTTTTCAGCACAGCGTAAAGACAACCACACACAGTTGGGTGTCAGGCTAGGATGTAGTAGGAGGTAAGCTGTGCTTTTTGTAATAACTCTGAAAAACAACTAAAGGGAAAAGAGATGTCAAAATGCTTAAAATCTGGGTGGTCTTCTGTGTTGGCAGGTCAGGTGCCTTTATTACAGTCAGTCACTTTCCAATCCCTTATTAGTTTGTAAATCAAGTTTGCACTGGTGCATTAGGCTTGCCATGTACTTTTCTGTTACTTCATGTGGAGCACTAATGTTTTCCCTTTGATATTTTAAACAAAAAAACTTGCTGGTAACTAGCAATTAATGAGTACATTTTTGTTTCACATTTAACTTATCTTAAAGCTAGTTTGAGCATATTTTAATAGATTTAATCTTTTGGTGTGAATGTTAATTTGTTGTTTTTGTTGTTCTTTTTTTTCTTCTTCTTCTTAGGCTACGGTTAAATTCTCCAGACTTGTCTGACAGCAGGAACTGAGAAAAGCAGTACAAAGATGTCCTTCACCTTCCTTTTTAACTTTCTTGACAAAGCTGTGTGCATGCACTAGCTTTTTGGGGGGGTCTTTTTTTTTCTTTTTTCTTCCTTTTGTCAGAGTTGGCAGCAGACAGAGTATTTTCCTGTACAGGATGTTTGCCCAAGGTTTGCAGGTTATGTGCTGCTGTAGATAAGAACTGTGCCATTGGAAATTTCATTACTCTGAAGTGCCAAATTCACTACACCATATAATCACAGCAAAGACTCTTATTTACATCATGATGTGCTTTTCGGTTTTGTATAGTATGACCTGTAGAAGAAGAATTGTTTTTTAAGACTATCTGTTTTGGTCCAAGAAAAGTTTATAAACTTTTGTAAGAATACTGTGATGATCTCATGCCCTAAGTAAGTTTAACCTTCGTTGATGTTACCTGTGTTCTTATGAATTTAAATAACTGTGGACTTGCCTTGCAGCAGTACGAACTGCAATATTTTACTCAAAATTGCCACACATTTCATATGGGAACAGAATACCCTTTTAAATATTGTCCTACTAAACTCACTGACTATTCAGAGAAAACAGTAGGTTAAATGCCATTTGATAAGTTACCTGTATTCGTGTAAATTTATGCAAGAATATTTCTGGATTTCATTGTCAGACTAATGATTTTGTTGTTGGACTTAAGATAATTTTTGGAATATTTTCCAAGGTATTTTTCTTATAATTAAAGTCTACTTTTGTTACATAGACAACTTAAAAAAAAATCTGAGATCTGGCAGCATTCATAACCTCTTCATTTTGTACAGTATTTTAACTGGATTAAGTACATGTTTTATAAATTTCCCTAGCACTGGGGAGTGCTAATAAAGGAAAAGCTTAATAAGTATCTTGAATATAAAGTATTTCTGTCCCTTTTTTTGTTGTGTGATGTATAAATATAGACAACTTTATGTTTAGGAAATATTTAACCGGTTTTATATATGCATTTTTAGAAATGTCATCTGCTTCTACTATCATTTTAACTCTTGACTACCACAAAGTGTTAAGTATTCATTGTTAGATGCTTGTACAATGCTTCACATTTATATTTATTTTGTGGAGGTCTCATAATGTTTGTCCACTCAAGAGCAGGACCTTTTGGAGAAAATCCATAATTTTAGGAAAATGAATGACAAAATTGTCATTTGTCTTAATTAGCACTAGTTTTAGGGCCTGTCAGTGTTTCTGTTGTAACGCAGTATGTTTGAAGAGGCAAAAGTGCTAGTTTTGAGTGGGAGGCTAAAACTTTTGTGACCCCTTATTACAGGGCAAAATGTTACTTTCTTCATAAATAAGAAGGATAAAGTAAGTGGCAAAGTTATACAAATACACGAGCTTTAGGGTAGGCGAGAGCACTAACGATAGAGGCCTTGTTCCTGTGGAAAAATCTGCTCTTGTTGGAGCAGGCACACTGACAGCTACCTGAGCATTTTTAGGCTTGGGTCTTGGATTAAATGTTTTCTGATTTTTTTGTAATCGCATGATGCAGTTTTCGTGGATGTGTGGATAACAGGCCTCACCTGTGTTTTCACCGGTTGCTACACATCATTTGTTTTATGGAAATCCTTGGAGCTTTTTTGGTGCACTGACAGGAGAAGCAGTTTTTATGCTAGGGCTGGCTGTGGTGAAGAAGGAGAGAAATAAATATTTTTCACTGATTTTTGTTTTGTCTACGTAGCCCACAACTGGAAAAATGTTCTAATTGAAAAGTATCTTCCCTGTAGTGATGGCATATGGTGGAAAAAGAAATGGAATGTGCCGAGAAAATGAAGTTTAGTATCAAGCCATATATTTAATGATCCTATTATGACTTTCCTAAGGCTCTGCAGTGTATTTATTGATGTGCTAGCATTTAGCTCCCTGTTGGGCTTAAATCGCTACTAATTACAGCTGGTTCTACTTTTTTAGATATCCTATTACAGTTGTCAGCAGTTCCAGAAGCTGATGTTAAGCTGTCCTGGATACAGGATCTCCCCCAGCGTGAAATCGGTCTTTGAACTTCTCTTGAGCAAAATGAAACATTCTCGGTGCTGAAGCCTCAATGAAGCGGTCTGCTTTTACAGACAAATACCTTTAGTAGCATCTTCGTCATCAAATTCATAGTGTCTGAAACGTGATGGTAAATCCTGGCAGTGGAGCAAGCAGCGGGCTCGTGTGGGTTTCTGAAGATCCTTCTTACTGCTGCACGTGCAAAAATATTTACTCCCAAGTGGGCACTGATATACATAGGCCAAAGTAGTTGTAAAATTCACCTCTGCATGCAAAGCAAGCTGTAGTTAATGCTATAGTGCTCATAGGGGTTGCATCTGAACATGCTACATTTAACAATATACCTCCCGTTTATTATTTACTGCTACTGTATAACTTCCTGAACACAGATATTTTCTTCATTTCCTTTTATAACTATGAATAACATAAATGTAGCCGTTCCTTAAGTACAACAGTCTGTAGGCAGCCCCTTTAAATTATTGTGAGAAAGCAGTTGTAGATAATCAGAGGTTTGGGCTATGTAGTCTTTTTTTCTTTTTTTTTTTTTTTTTTTGTGATGCCATTCTAATATTTCGCAAGTGTAATTCTAGAATACTGTGAAGTCTGGTGAAGGGGCATGTTGTCTGCCTTGAAAACAAACATTATGTGACCTCTAATAATAAATCCTCTTTCAGTAAAAGTACCAAGTTTCTGGAGTAACTTAGTTTGTCGGAATTGTTGTAAATGATTGGTTTGTGAATTGTGCAGATGATCTTACCTATGCAGCCTTGTTTTTGACTTTTCTCTGGTTTGTACTGTTATTAAAAGTTTATTGTATTATAGAGCTGTTCAGATATTTTAAATATAAAGATGTATTGTTTCCATAATATAGCTATATGATATATGTTTAGGTAGTAGATGCATTAATTGGAAAGCTCTGCTTTGATAAGCTGACAATTTACCTACACTTATAAGCAAAAGTCATATTGCTTATTATTGGCTTAAGTCAACAGAGCATCCCTAAGAAGAGAAGTTCAAATTGGACCAATTATAAAACAGTATAAAATTTGCACTTGTTAAACCACTGGATGTATGTTAGTACTTTTTTATTTTTTTACTGATTTGAAATTCCTATTTTCATTATGAAATTGCTAGGATCCTTAATTTATGACTGATTTTAAATAAGGTATTCTCATTATTATTATTATTTTGGTAATCATAACGTAAAATGCAGCATGGTTTATGCAAGCAAAAAGCAAATTACTTGGCATTAAAACTGGCCTCCTTTTTTGAGGGTGTTCCACAAACCAGCAATATTGTGAGAGATTGACATGTATATACTGCTAGTTCTACTTGCGAGTGGTGTGACAGCTCTTCAACGCTTCACCACTCTGACTTAGTCACATTGCAGAATTAAAATTCATATGTGGATATTTTCAGAAAAAGTGCCTGATGTACCTCTACAGACACACAAGAACAATCCCTGACAGTTTGTTGTATAAAGCCATAAATGTATATAAATAATGTTTAAAAGGTTTTGTGTCCTTTCTTGTATACGGAGAATGAGATTTGTACCAGGATTCTACTTGTGATTAGTAATCCTTCTGCTCAGACGTTGTTGTAATCGCTTTCCTTACCGCGTAATCTTTTTAATGATGATGATCCCATTTGGACAATCCTGATGGCATTAGCAATTTTATACGGAAAAATACCTCATGGTACCAAGTCTTGCCTGGCAAGGTGTTACCATATTAACGAGCAAACACTAACTGCAGAATGGTTAACAAATATTCCATTACCTGGTATAAAGGAATTTATCTGTCTTGGCATTTCTTCTGGAATTGAAACCGCAACAGGTACAGGAACCTAATAGGGCTGTGTTACCAGTGTTTTATCACAAAATTGTGTGCTAAAAGTAACTTGTTTACAAGTCTTTGAGACTAAACGCAAGAAGAATCCATGCCTGACTCTTAGGGCTTGCGAGAGATATTTGTGTAGAGATGCTTTGTTACTGGAAGCTGCATTAGGCGGCATCAAACCATGTTGTCAGTGCTTCAACAAGCCTAGATCAGCAAAAATTACAAAAAAAGTCCTGAAATCCTTTCCAAATGGGTATTTGTAAGTATAAGCTCTTAATAAAATTGCTATGACATGAGATGGTAATTACTGTATCAGAATGTTATGTAATACATTGTTAAAGAAGAAAGGGAAAAAAAAGGACACTAACATCCATCAAACTGCAGGAAAGAATTAGTCTTTAGTCCAAATTACATGTTAGATCCTAATGCTATTAAATGTGGCAGGGAGCCGGCTCTGGAGAGGCATTTTTCTCTTCCCTCTGCTCCTCCTGTTAAAGCGAGGCAGTTCACAAAGTCCTCTTGGCCCTCTTCTTTCTCATTTTTTGCCTCTTGCCTTCCCCCGCCCCTCCTGCATTCCTGAAGTATGTACCCTTTTCTCAGAATAAGAGGTTTTTCTTTCCTGGACATACGGGCTACATAGGCCAACCTGCACGGTGCTACTCCTTTCGCAGCCGTGCTTTACGCTGCGGCGGCAGGAGCACTGATGTGAGTAGAAAGAGCAGAAATGTCTATTTTTTTTTTTTAATTTAGATTGTGTTTCAAAACAGAGCTGGAAGAAAAGAGGGGAGGCTGCCAAAACAGACAGCCAATAACACCCACGCCACAGTAGTCTTGTGAGGCCCGGCTCCCTGCTTGCCTGCAGGTGGGGAGGGAGAGGGGTGGCAGAGAGCAGGCTTTTAATGAATTGCTGGCAAAAATGCCAGTTTGATCTTAAAGTGAGCAGAGGTAGACCTAAAGTGCATGAAAGAACACAAGAGTATTGTTGCACATACAAATAGGACCATTTGAAGACATTTAAAAAATAGTTTTCCCTTGTACTTCGCAGTTCCATCTTTGTTTCAGCTTTTCTTCAGTGTACGTTTTGGAGGGTTTTTGCACATTAGAGGAAAAATGAGAAACTGAGGATATCTTCGCCGATGTTTTGAAAAGCCTGACTTCTGGAATGGGAGAGTTGTAAGATCCAAAGATACTCTCCTTGGGTGTTTGCAAAGCCGTTGTTGGAAAGGATGCGCATCTAATTGGTACATGACTAGGTACTGCTGTCAGAAGAGAGAGTCAAAGCTTGTCTCTTGGGAAGGGACCGGCTAGCAACTTCTGCCAATATGGCAACAAGGGATTTGAATCTGCTGATCAAGCACAGAAACCTCAAAGCATCCTTGTGCTCTGAGTCAGTTCTGCATCAATGTAATAAACATGTTTTTGTGCGGAAACATCCGTGATTATGTCACGTCAGTTGATAATCCAATTAAAATTACAAATAGCATTAAATGTTGCAGCCATTTACTGTGAAGCTGGTGTGCAAAGATGAGTTTTGTGAAGACCTTGAGAAGGAAAAACTTGCGCTGAGCAGTGCCTGTGGTCATGCCCACTGCTGGAATTGCATGTAAATCCCTGTTCATTACCGGGCGATGTTTTACCTCGGGTAACGTTCTGGCATGTGCCAAAATGATAGCTAAAATGAGGAGGCAGGGACAGCGCCCCATCGTATTTTATTTTATGTTTCTCTACTTGCTGTTGGACCCTGGGGCATTCAGAAATTTTGCATGTATTTTTTTGCAAGTAAACTTCTTGCGTGGGTGTTTATCGCTGAGATGATGGGAAAAGGCATGAGGTCTTTGTGCAGTACATCTGGAGGAGCGCTGCGGGAAGCTTCTGATGGGTGTAATAGGGCTGTGGAGTGAAGGATCTGTCAAGCTTGTTCATAACCTGGAACCTCAACATTTTACATCCTTGCTGTGTGCTCATCTATAGTTGCTTATGCTGTCCCTAAGTGAGGAGGCCTTTCCGAGTGGTTACATTTCCATCTTAGTGCCCTGGAGTGACACTACCTGAGCAGGCAACTGCCCGGAGCTTGCACAAGAGCTTTGCTGGGTTTCCATGGAACTATGGAGTTTGGCAGGAATGTCTAAATTGTTTCTGACATATTTAATCAACTTTGATTTGGCTGAAGTTAGAGGATTTCGTGGAAAAGCCCATTATAGAAGTGCAACTATATGCATTGAAAAGGGAGGCGGATGAGAAAGTCTGCAGCTATAATGAGCTGTTTCTGGGATGATGAAGCAGGGCAAGTGGTTGCTTTGAAGGGCAAAGGAGACGGGATTTCTCTTGGGTAAAGGCTCAATGTAGCAGAAAAATAGCTTCCTTTCTGTTGGATTTTGAAGTCGTGTCCAGCAGCAGCCACAGATGGCTCAACGCTGCACCTTGAATCCTGTGTTCAGTTTTGGGCCCCTCACTACAGGAAAGACACTGAGGTACTGGAGAGGGTTCAGAGAAGGGCAGTGAAGCTGGTGAGGGGCCTGGAGCACAAGTCTGGTGAGGAGCGGCTGAGGGAACTGGGGCTGTTCAGCCTGGAGAAAAGGAGGCTGAGGGGAGACCTGATCACTGTCTGCAACTACCTGAAAGGAGGCTGGAGCATGGAGGGTGTTGGTGTCTTCTCCTGAGTAGCAAGTGATAGGATGAGAAGAAATGGCCTCAAGTTCTGCCGGGGGAGGTTCAGATCGGATATTAGGAAGCATTTATTCACGGATAGGGTTGTGAAGCAGTGGAACAGGCTGCCTGGGGAAGTGGTGGAGTCACCATCCTTGGAGATGTTTAAAAGATGTACAGATGAGGTGCTTAGGGACATGGTTTAGTGCTAGATTTAGGTTATGGTTGGACTTGATGATCTTAAGGGTCTCTTCCAACCGAAATGATTCTATGACTCTGTGATTTGTTGCGTGAGTCTCTTTGACCAGGTGAAAACGAGCGGCGAGCTGTGAAACCCTGTGAGAGCCGCAGTCTCATTTCAGGAGGCCAAATAAGTTACCACTTCCTGCTCCTCCCCTTCTTCCCCCTTCACCCCATCAATTTGCCACACTTGAGAGGAGGAGAGGAGTGTTACTCTTTGGAGGAGTTTTTTTGTTGCGGGTTTTTTGGTGTTTTTTTTTTTTTTTTTTTTTTTTTTTTTTTTTTTTTTTTCCATCCTTCTCAGAGGAGTCAGGCTAGGTAAGGCCTTGTGTCCTTTCAGCTCCAACGGTGATAGCTCAGCCGTGATAAGGAAGTTCTTTGCCTCCTCTTTCTCCATCAGCCCATACAACAGACAAGACAAATTAGTGCCCAAATGAGCCCCCAAACCAGGCTTTATTCACTCTATGGGCAACTCCAGGAGCCCTTTGAGGCAGGAAGTCTCATTGGCCTGTGGCTTTCCTTCTGCAGGGCTTCTAAATTTAAAATAGCCTTGGCGTAGCAGGCGAAGTCTTGGCAAAGGGGCTTATCTTGGGGCTATGCAGCTGCTCCGCCACTGGCCCTCTCCCACCGTGCCTCCGTGTCCTTTAACCCTTGCACTGAGCCTTGTTGGTCTGCAAGGCAAGACTTTCACAGGAGACCTTTCTGAGCAGGGTTTCCACACCTCAGATGTCTCATTCTGCCACAGGCAAACTCTGCTGGTGCAAGTCCGTGTGTCTGGATGTTTATTTTCAGCATAAAATAAGAAGTGCTGCCCTCCTGCCTACAGCTTCCTTGAGCAGCTGGCTGTCTTCGTCTCAGTGGTGCTGGTGTGGAAGGTACAGCAAGCCAAGAGCCTGCTGGTGACTAAGCAGCATGCCAGGCAGATGGGGCTAGTGTTGACTCCAAAAATAACATTGGATAATAATATTCAGTATAATTATATCGAATATGCTGGACTCCAATATAACTGCTGGGAGACCCATTGCTTAAACAGGACTGAGTGCCAGATAAATCAAGTTAAAAAAAAAATTATGCTGGTTTTTGATCAAAGGAGCTGCATTTGGCTTCCACATGAGGTAATTTCACAGAACGTGTAACACAGACTTGGTAACAGTGTGGAGTGATGGAGGGAAACAGTGGCCACGTCCCTACTTGAGGGACCTGTACTTCACAAATGTGGCTAAGTCAGCCAGTCTGCGGACACAGGTGATCAGTGTAACCTGTTTGGATTTTTGGTGGCTTCAGAAATCATCGTTATTTAAGTTCCTGAGACAACCGGGATGCAAAGGAAGTCCTTTCAGTGCCTACACCGCTTTAAAAGGTTGGCCATCTGAGTGCGAGTAGTACCTGGTTTTTCCAAACCGGGGAAACTGCCACTTGCAGTTCCTCAAGGACCTGTGCTGTTCGATGCCTTTGAACACCGATCAGCAGAAGTGGTCGATGACCTAAATTACTGAGTGCATCATTACACAGGAAAGTGAAATGTCAGGCTGTACCAAGAGCTGCAGAAGGATTTCAGGATATTTTGTAACCAGCTGATAAACCAGCAAATATGACTAATTATTGATAAATCTGAAATAATGCATAGGGGAGAAGAGAAAGTGAGTCTAGCGTGGATGAGTGCATAATGAACCCTAGATGAGGTGCTACCACCATGAGAAAGATCTTGCAGTCATTGGAAGGATTTCTTGCAAGTATCAGCTCACAATTAGCTGACAAAAAGACACCATAGAAATAAGAGTAGGAGAAGAGAATGGAAAAATCTCTGTTGTACTACTGCTTACATGCAAAATGCACCCATATCATAAATATTGCATGCTGTTTGGCTTTCAAAGAGGGTGTTGCAGGGCTACAAAGAGCCAGGAGCTGAGACTAAATAGAAGAAGGGATGCGTGACTGTGGGTATAGATGAGTGATGTTATAGAGGTTTGTAAAATTGTGGATACTGTGGAGAAGGTGAATAGGAAATTATTAATAAGTATTTCTCATGACACAATTGGGGACACCCAATGGAATGATCAGACAGCAGCTTTAAAACAAACAAGAGGAAGTACTTTTCACACAGTACATAATTAAAATTTGGAAGTCATTGCCACGGGATGTTGTGGAGGCCAAAAGTATAAATGGACTCAAAAAAGGACTGTACAAATTAATAGAAGATAGGTCCATCGGTGGCTATTAAATACAATGGTCCGGATGTGGCCTCTAGCTCAGGAAGTCTCTAAATGGCCAGTTGCTGGAAGCTTGGAGCATGTACCAGGGAAGGGATTACTAAGTGTGTGGCCCGTTCCTTGTACTCTTTTCTCCTATGCATCCGCTGTTGGCCACTATCAGGGACAGGACAGTGGCGTAAGTGGACCTTTAATCTGACTTTACAAGGGTGTCTTCAGATTCTTAGTTGTGCTGGAGATTGACGCAGCCAGAAACATCTGCCTGACACCTTTCCGTGAGGAGGTTTCAAACATCCATGTGTCCTGTTCCAGTTCTCTGTCAGTGGTCACGGACTGCCTGTCTCTGTGTTGGGAGTCTGACTTGATACCTTTCACTAGGAGGCATCAGCTGAGATTATATTCTCACCATAATAAGCTGTGGTGTAACAAATGCAAAATATGTGTTTAGATTTGAAAGCTTTTAGGACAGAAAGAAACACACAAAGAAGACAGGGCAGGAAGAAACAAAACCTCTGTTCTTCCCTAAGTACTCTATGGAGGCTGTGCTCAGTGTGTTACAAATCCCAGCCTCCCTTCCACACCCATGATTAAAGCACTATGGGTTTTTTTGCTTTTGTTGGCAGATGAGCGGTTAAAGTCATTCATGTGCGCATGTGAAAGCCTTTCAAAGATAGTCAACAGTGATACTGAACAGTGAGCTTATCAGAACCTGTCTAGAAGCAACAGTGTGTCAGTGGTAGCAGCTTCTCCAGTGCTGACAGCTGAGGTCAGCCAGAAGAGAAATGCGTGTGAAATATGCAGTTTTGTCTCTTTCTAAATATTTTAATGATGTAGAACGGAGTCCTAGTAGAAGACAGAACAGCATTTTTTTCCGGAATCCATAGTTTGAGCTCTTTCCCTCGCTTGTTAACGGAACAACACCAGGCTTGTTAACTCACCGTACCTGATTAAGAAATGCTGACCTAAAGATGCAAGGGAAGGTAAGGCTTGTTATCCTTCCTGCCTGTAGCTGAGACAGCCCATTATAGGACTTCATGGGAAGAGACACTGAGTAGGCATCACAACTGAGTCTTGAGTGCCAGTAGCTATAAATACTGGGTGAGAGTGAATTTGTGCTATAGCTCACCAGTCAACATGCAGGAAATCACAGACTTCACTCAAGTGCTGAAAATATAATGCTAATGGACCACCAGATGCATTGCGAATGGAGCTTGTTTTCCTTAGATCTATGTCCAAAGCTGCTTTCTCAGCGAAGCTTTGAAATGTGAAGTCTGATCAATGCTGGCTCTTCTCTAAACATTCAAAAGAATTTTTAAGAAAGCTGTCACCTCTGTATGTTCCCCTTCAAGAGCTAGGGGTTATTTTCTCTAAATATCCACCATTTAAAAAAAATGGAGAGATCTAAACCTCCATAAAGGTAATCTGTAAGTTGTTTAAATTAATGTTTCGCACCTCAAATGATGGAAGCCTGGACTTCTAAATGTATTTCAAATTGAATAATATAGAACCATGCATTTTATAAAACATCACTTAGGCTTTATTATCAAGCAGATCCATTTTCTCTTCTGTCTTTTCTCACGCACATTCTCCTTGGCAATAGGTTCGGCAAAGGCTTAGTGACACCCAAATCATGGGTGCGGTGCCACAGACTGGGCATCCAGAGCTCCTTCCTGTTTTTATTGGCATCTGTTATTATTTAGTAGCTTCTCTTTTACACACATCTATTAATGACGTTTGCAAGGCATGAAGCACCTTCCAAACATGACGAAAATATTCTTGTTCTGAAAAATCTTGCAAGTGACAATTTGTAGTAAGCAATGTTTTTTTGTGTGACCGGTTTTGAAGGCAGCCATGTCCCTCCTCGAAGATTCTTAGTTTGTCCTGAACCCTGTTTTGGCTGCCTTAGCCATTAGCAATGTTAAGATGTGCTGAGATCATTATAAGAGCTTCAGGAAGGTCTCTGCCATCCACTGCAGAAGCTGTGCAGATACTTTGAGGATATTGCCAATGCAAAGTGAAACTTGTGAGCCTACTCCCTCTGAATACACTTAATTTAGAGGTGGTTTGTATCAACTTAGGTTTTTTTTTTTTTTTCTCTTTTTTTATTTTTATTTTTTTTCCTCACATGCAATGATCTGGTGGTAATTACACAGCCAGTTACTGCAGCTCTGTGAAGTGTTATCTTCTATTCAAGCAGAAGTTATGGCTTCTTGCACCTTTAGCCATGTAAAGGCAACCCACAAAGTGGCTGACCATGACAGCTCCTTTATTCACCACGTTTCTGTGCATCCTCGTAATTTAGCTGAGGGCGGGCCTCATAATTCCGTAATTTAAGAGGCAATTGCATACCAACATTACAGTTGCCTTTTGCGCATTAGTTAACTGAGTGATGATACAAAGCTGTTTCTGGCAGCCGAGGGGATGAGATCCAGCTGGCAGCTCCGCCGGCGCAGGGTCTCGGTCAGGCAGCCCCGCTTGCTCTGCGTTCCTGGTGCTGCCGTGCTAATTGCTGGAATGTGACTCCTACCTGTGGTGCGAGGGGAGAGTGTGACCCCTGGCAAATGCAGGCTTGCCTGCCCCCTGCCAAAGCCGTAGCTGCCCCCAGCTCTGCGGTCTGCTTCGCTTAGGTAAGTTGCTCCTCCAACGCGAGTACCCGGAACACTGTGTGCAGTTTTGGCCACCGCAGTATAAAAAAGATATAAAGCTACTGGAGAGCATCCAGAGGAGGGCTATGAAGTTGGTGAAGGGTTTGGAGGGCAAGCCGTACGAAGAACAGCTGAAGTCCCTTGGTTTGTTCAGCCTGGAGAAGAGGAGACTGAGGGGAGGCCTCATGGCGGCTGCAGCTTCCTCACAAGGGGAGGAGGAGGGGCGGGCGCTGAGCTCTTCTCTTTAGTGACCAATGACAGAACCCGAGGGAATGGCAGGAAGATGTGCCAGGGGAGGTTCAGGTTGGACATTAGGAAAAGGTTCTTCCCCCAGAGGGTGGTGGACACTGGAACAGGCTCCCCAGGGAGGTGTCACGGCCCCAACCTGACAGTGTTCAAGAAGAGACTGGACAACACCCTCAGACACACGGTGTGACCTGTGGGGTTGTCCTGTGCAGGGACAGGAGTTGGACTCAATGACCCTTGTGGGTCCCTTCCAACTCAGGACATTCTGTGATTCTGTGAAGCTGCCCAGCAAGAGCCCTGAGCCCTCCCTGCCCATTGCTGCACGAAGGGAGCAGCCCTTGCAGGGCACACAGTGGCGCTGATTTTTCTGTTTCTTTTTTTTAAGGATTTAGTTCACCTGATTGGAAAACACTCATCAAAGACAGCAGGTGATTCTCTGTGTTGAGGTTCTCAGGGTCTCTGATGGTGCAGATGTAACAAATCGTCCTCAGCAGCTATGAGAGCAGCCTCCAGCTTCAGTGTCACTGGAAACCAAGCGAAGACAGCAGCTGCCTTTACTCAGAGTGCGCTCTCTCTGTTGAAAAAATGATCCACTTCTCCAGGCAGCTCTCACTTTTTTTAGGGGACTGCTGTTTTAAAACTTTAAAAGTATGATTTCTGAGGTCAAGATGCATTTACTGTGTTTGAAAATTATTTGCTTATTTCTCAGATGAAAATGGATTCTCATATACTGATAGGAACAAGTTTAATGAGAGGGGAGGGATTTTCGACATTTTTCTCAAAACAAGACAAAAACATGTCTCTGATCAGTGAATTTAAATAATAATAATAAAAAATCTGTATTCCTGCATGCTGTTTTGGTTTATAGACAATTCTGAAACACATTTTAGCTGTATATTTGAGCAAGGCACATCTTAGTTACTAGGTTTGTGCGGAGAAATAGTCAACTTGCTTTCAGTATGACACAGTCTGAAAGAAATCAAATAATTCGGTGCACAGATCTGAACATAGTCCTTGACAGATGATGGGAATCAAGGGGTTCTAGGCTTCTGAGTACCTGTTTTGGTTTTTTTTCCCATGTTCCTATGGTCCTCCCCTCTTTGAAGAGATTTATACTGCTACTTAACAGAATTGTATGTGGCAGAATGGGGCCTCACTGGGCTGGGTGTTGGAAAAACCCACTCCAGGAAATTATCTCTGATTTGCAGCCTTTATGGTCTTTGTTGTGAAAAGGGAAGTAGGGTGGGAAAAGTGAAAACAAAGACATGGATTGAGTAGCATGCTGCCAACCAGTGTTATGGTCCAACTCTTTCATAGTTGAATTTGGTGTGTTTAGCAAGAGAGAAAATAAGGGGAAAGAAAACCAAAAAGACATGAGCTGCAGAAAGGAATTGAGGTAAATGAAATGGGATTGGGATCGAGAGGTAAGGGCCACGTGGAGAAAGAGATGGGAAAGAGCAGATGCAGTTGCTGGTCAGTGAAGAACAGAGTGAGCTGGGGAGAGTTACCAGGTGTTCCAACCAGTGGCTGGGGAAGACGTCCATGGCCTGAGAGTTACTGTGGCGCAGAGAGCCAGCAAAAATTGCTGGGGAGGCATGATCTCCATCACATATCCAGGTAAAGCAGCTTCCCAGCCAGTATGTCCCATGTGGCAGTGTATGGTCTTTATGCCAAAGCCGATGGAGTACCCAAAACAATGAGCTTAATGGAGGTATTCATAGCTGAATGAATAACTGTATAATATTATGGAGTGTATAAAATGTCCTTGTATAAAATGGATAGTCTAGACTACATATGGGGAGTGTTTGGCCACCATGCTACTGGGAACCATGGACTCTTAGCTCCTGAAGGAGTCATTAATGGTATTTCTGTGGCTGATCAGGTGTGAACCATGGAAGTGAAGACATTGTCAGTCACTGGAAGCGTCTGACACCAAGCAGAGCCATTCTCCATGCAAGTGTGATACCAGTGGAATCAAAACAAAGCAGATGGCAATGGAAATGGAGATTATCCAGAACTGAGATCAGTGTTTGAAAGACAAAATGTTGCCTGAATCCCTAGGGCTACAAGTGGGGATATATCTTGGGTTTTGTTTCCGGGACATCAAATGTGTTCTCAGGTTTTACTAAATACATCTTTGCTTGCTGTATCAGCTTCTCATCTATCACCCATTTGCCCACAGGATTGGGATGAAGCAGATTAACTTGTGGTGTCCAGGGAGACAGTCTTGAGAAAATGGTGGGTACAGGCACTCCTCAAAGCCTTGTTACAGGGCTGTGTGGGGCTGGATTTCTGCCGGTCTTCATGGAAACTGGAACTGGGATTCATGTAGCCAAGTGCTGAGTTTTGGCATGGGGCTATCAGTGGTCTGTGCAAACTGGTACTGGTACCTGCAAAAACACACAGCTGAGACACCCCTTTCAGCTCCAGCCAAACCCGAGGCTGTCTGTGGCTCCACGCACCGGGGACTGCAGAGTGTAAGTGTCCTGGCCCTTTTGCTGACCATGCAGGGCAGCTGCTCAGGGAACCGGCTCAGGCGGTTGATTCAGCCAAAAAATAACTTGCCAGAAAAGAGGTCCTGGGAATCAAGGAGCTGGAGAAGAGCAGCTGTGGCTAGGAGATGGAGCTATGGTAGATTAACATTTCCTCCAAAGCAAGGCACAGGGAAATCCAGGCACTACTGTCCAGTGTAAAAGGCAGGTGCTGAGACCTACACCGGTGACTATGCTCATGAACACAAGTGAGAGAGAGCACTGGCCAAACAAGGAAGCCTTCACTTTTTTTGAGAACCCCAAAGGACCATGCTTTAAATATTACCTTGCCCATGCCTGCCACATTTTTTTCCTCTGCAAAGCTAGATCCATTTGATTAAGGTAACTACAAACAGTGCTCCTGGTGCAGCAGCTTTGGAGTAATTTGTTCTTTTTGTCCTTTTACCAACCTATTTCATTTGAATGTGGAAGCTACTAAATTTAAGTTGAGGCTGGAAGATAAAAAAATGCTGAAGCTAGAAGCCTTAAAACTGGAACACAGTTGCGAATTTAGCAGCTTAAATTTTCCAGTGAATGCAGTCAACCTTGCCTGACTTGGGGTCTAAACTTCCTAGCATGGAAACTCCCCAGTGCTTGTTCTTCCAACGCTGGTCTTAGAAATCTAGCTCTGTTTATGGTGCTGGCCACCACATTCCCACTTTTTTGAGAGAATTCATGACAATTACCACACCCTCTCCACCCACTTTCTCACCCTCTGGTGGCTGTAGTCCACAGTTTAAGCCCCTAGAGAAATTAGTAGAAACCAACAGATGCATACTTTGAAATATAGATGAATTTCTAAGAGTTTCTTTACTTTTAGATCTGGATGGATCTGTGCAAAACAAGACCATCTGTACACAGTCCAATGCTCAAATTTATTCCCAGCTCCTCATAATTCTTTTGGAGAAAGAAGTCTGTTTGGAGGAGAGGACTGAGGCTTTTTTCTTCCTCCTATTCTTTCTCTGTCCTGTCTTCAGACTGTGCAATGTTGTTACTTTTTTGGAGCCTGTGGCTGGTGTGCAATGGATTTCACTTTCAGAGAGTCCAGCTTCTCCTTGCAATGGTCAAGCACTCCACAAGCAAGTGCAGCAAGCTGCTCTTTCCAGTCTAACGACCTGTTCAAACATGACTTTGTGACAAGGCATGAGCATGCCCATAACACATGATACCCAGAATAGGTCACTGTTGGGATATTTTGCTGTGCTTTTATTAAACTGACTGATGTCCTCAGTTTGAACTGTCTGGTTCTAGCAATAAAACTCAGCAGCTGTGAAGTCTATCAGGTGCTGAGGGACCTTTGAGTATAGGTTAAGCCTAAGTCTTTAGGTCTGAGATGTTCAGCTTCAGAGACTTCATGCTATAAAACTGCATTTGTTGGAAAATTTAAGCTGCTAAAGCCACAAATGTGTTCCAGTCTTAAGGTCTCAGCTTCAGCATTTGCTTAGCTTCCAGCCAGCTCACTCTCAACTGAAATGGGCTAGTAAAAGAATCACAGAATCACAGAATGTTAGGGATTGGAAGGGACCTCAAAAGATCTAGTCCAATCCCCCTGCTGGAGCAGGAACACCTAGATGAGGTTACAAAAAGAGAAAGAAAAAAAAAAAAAGAGAAAGAAAAAAAAAAGAGAGAAAAAAAGGAGAACAAATTACTCCAGAGCTTCTACACCACGTCCCTGAAGCCATGGAAGTAACTGCCTATTTCAGAGGAGATTTTAGGAGCTTAGTTAGTGACAGTTTCTGAATGCTTTGAGTTCTTCAGGTGAAAGCACTTATATATGCCTATGTATTGTCTCTAAGGAGGCCACTTAGGCTGGAGCTTCCCTCTCACCTTCATGCACACAGTAAAGAAGTCTGTGCATACAAGCACATTGCACAGGAGAACTGAAGGAGCCCTTTATCCATTCCCTGATATTTCCGAGGATCTGAGTTGATAAACACAGGAGGTGTTTGAGCTAATTTCAAGTTTTGGGATCAGAGCAAACACAGGGGAAAAAAATAAGTGCCTGAAAAAGTCCTCAGCTTGCTATAAACTATTTTTTGTCACCTGGCAAAATACAGAAAGCAACCAGACATCCTCTGTTTCGAGCAACTTAGTAACACTATCCTCTCTCTCCATGGTAGCTCCACCATTTGTTAGTGGATTGGATTACTGTTTGGCAGCTGTTCTGATTTGGTGTAAAAGTGACCCAACAAATCTGAGCTATGTGCTGTATTGAAGAACAGATTTCACTTGCTAGTTTGAAAATAGCCATGGCACTTTCTGTTTCTTTTCCCATTGCTTTATTATCTTTGTTCCCAGGGCTTCCAGGACAGTGAGAGTCCCAGACCCGAGCTAACATGGACAGGTTAAGCTGATTGTTTGCTTCTTGGTCGCACATGGAAATGTAATAGCCCTTGGCTGGGTTTCAGAAAGCAAAGGTGTGCAATTCTGTGGCAGCTCCGCCCCAGCCAGAGATGAGGGAATTCTTCTCCCTAATTTACAATAGTGAGAGCAAGTGTTCCTACCCACAAAGTTGCAACACGAGGTGTGAACTGTCCCAGATAACTCCTGCTTTTCATTTGGCCTTTGCTTCACACCAAGGCGGAACCTGAAGAGCAAAAAACCAAGCAACTGGTGTGAATGTTGTTGTTAGAGATGCTAGGCTGGCCTTTGTAGGTATCTTTAAAAGTGTAAGTATTTACCAGGAGCATGGAGAGACCAAGAAATGCTGTCAAGACTTTATGTCTGGTTACTGAGCCTAAACTGACAGTGCTCGCAAAACAATTTAAATGGTCTTTTTGGATATGTTTCCGCTATTGCTCCTGCCCCTCTGAGTTGAGGGAAATGGTCACTACTTCATGGAACAACAATGAACAGTATCAACAAACCTGGCCTTTTTTCTTATACTCTATGTCTGCAAACTGGTGACTCTTCACGATGACAAGTAGAAACTGCTCCTGTTCTAAAGCAAAGAGCTGGTTGGTGAAGAAAGACACCAACAGCCTAGATCCAAGCATGCTGGAGTGAACAGGTATCTCTTGGTTACTCATCACTGATCAAGATCCAGGCATAAATGTAAAAACTCTGTGTGTATGTGTACATACACTCGCGTCATACACATATATTTACATATGTGTACGTAAGTGCACATACAATGTTTATTTAAGCCTGCATAGCATAGCTATTGTTACATGACCATAGGCAGTGAACAAAGGTTGATGCTGTAAATAAATAGAATTGCTCATATGAAGAATTCAAGCTGCCTTGCAAGCAATTTAGCCAAACGTAGATTGATGGAAGGCCAGAAGGAAGCACTAGAACAGTGCTGCCTGACCACCTCCATAATGCAGGCCACAGGGCTTGTCACAAGAGCAATGCACCTTCTGATCCTGATTTAGATGCTATTGCTGAAGAAAAATCTACTTTGTCTCTTAGTACATTGTCCCTGTGCTGTCAAAAGTGAATCTGACTCCTAGTTAGGCTTGGTTGATTCTCTCCCTCCCAACTTTAGATCTCTGCAAAAGGGGTTTCTAGATTCAAGCTTGTTTCTGTCCACCTCAGATTCTCTCTCTGGTCAGTGAAGGCACTTTCGGGGTATGATGTATCTCATCCGAAGTTATACATGTAAAATGGGCATAGATGAACTGTATCCTGTGAGACCCTATTTTTGTCTGTTGACTATAAAGGGAATATGAAGTAAGCAATGCTGCTGAAGATGCTGGACTGGTTGCCTAAACTCTACCTTCAGCCTTTGAATTTTGTCCTTGTGTTTTCTGAGTGAGTGATAATTTTTTGTTCCCTGGTAAATTGCTGTGGTTTTCTCTCTTAATCTTCTTTGAGGTACAAATTGGAGCAACTGGCTGGAATCTCTGTAAGGCACATCTTTAAAATCCTTTAGTCACTCTTTGAGTTCCTCTCTGATTTCCAGTGTTCCCCTTGAGATCAGAGCTGAGTACAATGACCAGCAGTAGTCATATATTCCCACCATGGATTTAGTGCAGGTCTGTTCAGGCATCCGAAGATTGCTTTTGTGTTTTGGCCCAAGTGCAGCACTGCAGGTTTGCTATTAAATCATGACCCATGATCTGCCAGAGTCATGGCTGCCTGAGAGGATTCTCTGCCTATGGAGCATCTCTTAAGACAATTGCTTAATGATTATTGCCATGGATGTTCTGACAATATCAGTTTTGATTAAACTTATCATGCATTTTATTGATTTCATAGAATCATAGAATGTCGAGAGCTGGAAGGGACCCACAAGGATCATCGAGTCCAACTCCTATCCCTGCATATGACAACCCCACAGTTCACACCATGTGTCTGAGGGTGTTGTCCAGTCTCTTCTTGAACACTGTCAGGCTTGGGGCTGTGACACCTCCCTGGGGAGCCTGTTCCAGTGTCTACCACCCTCTTGGTGAAGAACCTTTTCCTAATGTCCAACCTGAACCTCCCCTGGCACATTTTCCTGCCATTGCCTTGGGTTCTATTGTTGGTCACAAGAGAGATTAGCGCCTGTCCCTCCTCCTCCCCTTGTGAGGAAGCTGTGGACCGTGAATGAGGTCTCCTCTCAGTCCCCTCTTCTCCAGGCTGAACTCTTTGTCTTCTGGTCCAAATATTAATGCCTATCAAAATACTTCATGCTTAAGCAGTTCTACCACCTCTATTACTGCTATGAAAAACTGTCATGTTAGGACAGCAATGTAATTTGACAGGATTTATTTTCCATAAATCTATGTTGATTATCATTAGCTATATATAATTCTACATTGTTCTCAATAATTTGCCAATCACTTTTTTATTTTACTAGGGTCAGTATCAGACTGATGGAATGCAACTGACCTATTTATTTACCCATTAGCCTGGGGTACTAATATGACGTTACAATTTGTCCATGCTCTTGCTCTTTTTCCAGTTTTCTTCCACCTTTGAGTGTTGAGGGGTTTTGAAGTCCTGATGCACCTCTGTCTTCAGCTTGCCTAGTACCTTGCCTGGTATAGCACTAATATTCTGAGTGGAATCACACAGAATTTTTTGCATGAAGGAGTCAGAAATATAAGCGTTTGGATTGTCTTGATTGTCTTAAGCCACAAATATCACGGTTGCTTAAGAGTTGTAGTGTTAAGTCTTTTCTTCCTCTGGTAACATGAAAATGTTTGGTGGAAACCTTGGCAACTAGGCTTTAGAACAGGAGCAGTGATTTCAAGAAAAGCTGTTGTTTGTCTGCAGATCCATAAAGTGAATAGTTTTGACAAAAATTTAAGCCATGTATGGACTGTCTGTATTATTCAAACCTAAGTTAAATGTTCCTAAATTGTAATTTGTGGGTCCTAATGATGTCTAAGGCCATGGTAAGTACCCTTTGTATTTCACTGGCACATCAGATTTGCAAGGTACATGTGATGTCTTGTCTTATACGGAGAAGATGCTATGATGCTGATGTGCATGCCGGGGGTAGCCAACCTGCCTCAGCCCCTCTGAACATGGACCCGTCACTCCATGACAATATGTCCCTTTGTGCAAAGGATCACAGCACGCTACTTTCTTCTCTGACACACTTCTCACCCCACCAGGTACCGTGTGCTCTGCTACTACAGGCCTCATGGCTCTGAAATGATCCGTGAGAAAAAATGGTCTGGGAACGAGATGTGTGGAAGAGCTACTTGATGGTTGTCCTGGGACCTGGGTCTGACCTCTTGAGAGGAATGAGTTGAGTGTCTTTTGCTGTTTACAGCCCAAAGGCTTTTGCAAAACAGGGCTATTATCACAGGACAGTCACTTAGGGGCACTGAAAGGCATTGCTGTTTGCTGCAAAAAACAGGTATGAACCAAGACATATTGCTAGACTTTTGGAGACATAATTAAAAAGCCATCTACAATGTAAATTGTCCCAATAAAGTTGGCAGAGTCACTGTCAGGAGATGGACAGTGAAAGTCAACCTACCTTATATTAGCCTGCTGACCGCATTAGTTTATTGTTGAAGTTAAGTCCTTTGTAAAGGATTTAATGAGGTTGTGGATATTGGCTTTTCAGTTGTGCCTTTGGGTTATAAGGGTGTAACAGGGTAAAAATATTTTGGAGGCAAAGGAATAAATCTATAGACCTGTCTGACTTGTTGATCTCGGAGACAACACAACTATCTAAATGAAAAATATCCTTCTAAGGATATTTTATGATGGAAAGGGAGTTGTTTAGTGGGAGGAAATGGTTATTATCCGGTAGAAGCTATTGCCAAAGTCCTTCCATTATTCACAGAATCAACATATTCCTTGCTCTAGGGAGAGGTACTCAACCAATCCAGGAGCTATTTCTTTGGGAACAACAGGAAGTTCAGAAATGTTGAGAAACCTGTAGAGGGAATGGAATATTTGCTCTCCAGGATAGTTGTTTGTGAACAGCTCAGGTGCTCTCCATGGGAGGCTCCAGGCATGTCTCTGCTGGCGGGATCCAAAGCCCATGTCACCCTGCACACCTACACAGCAGGGTGCTCTTGCCAGCTGGGGACTCCAAGTCTGGAGGGAAGACACTGAAGTTGGAGCTGTGTTGTGTGTGTGGATCAGGTGGACCATTCTCTTGGTTCAGCAGAAGGATCGAGCGCTGACAGAGAGAGTCTACTGGTCCGGGATAAGGACTCGCACCACCTGGATCACTGCTAGCTCACGATGTACAGTGTTGATTGTCACATCAACATCCCGAAGTAGCAGATTTTAGCTATGATGGAGAGTTGATGGAAAAAGAAAACCAGACATTGGAAAAGGTCTTTCAGGGGCTCCAAGAATCTACTTTAAAAAACGTGTTAGTTTCTGGCATCAAATACTTTGAAAGCCTTCCTTCACTCAAAGTGGGGCTTAAGACCACACTGGTGCTGATTTTCAAACAGCTAATAGTCCATGTTGGGAGAAGAAAAATGGAAAAAAACCTAAAACACACAAACCTTTTAAAAGCTGAGGACTTTCTTGTGTACGTGAGGCTCTGCTGTGCATTTTATGTCTGCCTGTAGATCAGAACAGGAAGCAAGGCTTTGAGCGCTTTTATCAGAAAACCTCAAAGCTTTTGATGGTATTATAAATGTCAAGTATATTTTAAAAAGGAGGAAAGTACCAGATTCTGTTCTGTACAAGACAATGGAGACTTTATAATATTACAGGAAGCTGCATGTGAGAATTACAGAGAAGTTAAGGTGTGTGGTACTAATGCACTGTAATAGCTGAGCTCTCGACACATTCAATTCATCCCTCTTTCAGTATATTCGCAGGCACATGCAGTACCACACTGGTTGAACTGTGGAGTGTAGGCTTGTCATTTAAAAAGCACTTAAAGAGAATTTTTCCCCAAGTTCTGGTCCTCCTGAGTGAAAAGGTTAAAATAAAACAATCAAAACAGAGCTCCTATGCTTGATTCTACATCAGATAAGTTGGTCGGCAGACACCATTGTCTTTACCTGCTGGTCTTGAAAAAATGAGAGAAACAGCAATGTTAACAGGATGGAGAGTGGGAAGGGACTTCTGGACACTGCACTGGAGGTGAGCTGGTAATTGTTCACATGTCAAAGACATTTGAAATAAGCAGGGAAGTAAAAACTTGTCTCTCAGACCTGGATATTTGCTGAACATAAAAAGCTAAGATTGCATATGTTTAGACACACTGTAGGAAGCTCAGAATAAGAAGTGACCCTGAAAATACTTCAGCAATCTGCCACTCCTTTGCTGCTGGCCTTGTACCAGACATCTATGATTCTCTCCTGGCTGAACTGAAGTAGAACCTATTTTAATCCACCCAAGACTAGATTGTCTGTAGGTAATTGGACAGTGGAGAAACTGAATTCTAAAGTACAAATGTATCCACGGGAGAGTATAAAAGACATTAAGGAGTCCTCAAGGAATGTTCTATCTACCGTATTCAGCAGCCTTTTAAGAGCTTTTTTTGTTCTCTCTTACCACAGATTGTGGTGGGGCTCATATATATGTGTACACATGACCTCATGTATATACATGGCCTGAAAGCTCTATGTTAAACCTTTCAGAATTTTTTGTATCTTATACTAGTAAGCCAATGTTGACTGTGTATAAAGATGGATATGTGAAATTTAAAAAAAAAGAAAAATTTCTGTGTAAGCTGAGAGAATAACAAGTGGTATGGACTACTAGAGCCCACTGGGACTATTTCTAGGCTTTATTTTGTTGCTGTGAAATATTTATCCAGTTTAATGAGTAGTAGAAGGAGAAGGTATCCTGTAAACTTAAGGAACACCTTGCCATTCTAAAAACGTTTTTGACCTCAAGAAGAAAACCCCTTTTGTCACCTTTTTCAAGTATTATCCTTCCCCACTAGCCTTGCTAGAAGATGCCCAGTCTCCCAGACCAATACATATGAGAACAGTAGATGTGGTGAAGATAAAATTTCCTGAATTAAAGGTGAGCGCAAGGCTGAGCTGTTGCTTACAGCTACCTTGTGTTCCCACTACAGGAATAAACACCAGTCTACGTGGCAGGCTGTAGCATGGCTCGGGACGCCCAGTGCTCCTTATCCTTCTGTACAGATTGTTTCTGACCATCGACATTTTTTTTTTTTTCTGATAGCATCCCTTTTTGGAAAACAGTCATGGGGGATGTCTCCTCCGTGGTCTCAGTTACCTGCTCTGCCCTCCTCCTTGGGCACTCATCTGTCCCTCTTGTTCTTCCCCCAGCGACTCAAGCGGTGCCCAGAAGGGGACTCGCCGGCATTTTCCAACAGTTCTCTCGCAGCTTGCTCATCTCTGCCTGCATTTGTGGTAATTTATAGTAGCAATCTTCCCAGGTCTAACCCAAAGCCTACTGCAGCCAGGAACAAATCTGTGGGTCTGTTCCTGCAGCTAAACCGAAGGACAGGCATGACAGATCAGGGCCCAGGACCTGGACAGGGATGTATCAGAGGGAGGTTCCTGCAGGTCCATAAGGATGAGACTCTGCAACAGAAGCAGTTGAAGGGGTGGTTTACGTTGGTGTGAATTCAAATTCACTTCCCAGCTGATGGCAGTGGGACTTGACGGTGTGCTCGTTGTACGTGCATGTGCAAGTGCTTCTCTGAACTGTGTCTTTTGTTGGGAGAGAAGGAAGAGCAGAGAGTAGAAAAAAGAGCATAATTTTAAGAGACTATTTTTAAGCATCGTAAAACTAGCCTCCTTACAAATCCAACAACTTCACAGAGATATTTTGATGTTTTACACTTGCGGGTTGAGATGAATCATGTCAGCGACTTGCACTTGCTTAGTGTTACTTTCCTAACTGTGCTGAATCTCTGTATCTTTAGGTTTTATTAGTCAGATCAAAATCCTGGTGCCTGGAGTAGGATTTGTGTAGACAAAGAACAAGGAAGATTGAAGTCTGGGTAATCATTATTATTTCAGCTCTGCTTTCAAGCCTTCAGAGGTCATAAAAATCATCCCTAGCTGCAGATATTATTTTTCTCACAGTAAAAGGCAAGATTAGAGTAGGTTTTCTTTTTTTGTCCTGAACCGAGTGAAAGACTTTCAGGAAGTATATTTCCCTTTCTCAAAACAAAAACATGGGGTGATTGAAGGGCAGGGAATCATTTTCATATTGTTCATTTCCCTCTGCATCTCAAACAGATCGCACTTTGGAGCTCCCCAGATCATAGATGTTTTGATAATCTTAAAGATAGATATGCTCAAGATCCAGTCATTCCGGAGTTAAAAGGATGCAAACTGTCTCTAGCAAACATGGCATTTCCATAGGAGATTTGAACTAGTTTGCTTTTGTAGTGCTGTTGCAAACCAGTCACACAGAACTACCTCACAAGCAAAACAGAGGCATCAAAAAGACAATATACCTTCCTTCCTGAGACAGATATTTCAGGAGTTGGGGAAACACAGCTTCCTGTGTTCTCACACGGATTTAGATAATGAAACTCTTGAATGATTCAGAAAGAATAGAGCATTACACAGTTGCTTGAAAAATATTATTATGTTATTGTACAATGTGCCATAGCATTAAACTACCAGCTGTAGTGAAATTTTCTGTGTACATGTGCTAGAAAACAACCATAACCCCCAGGCTGTGACTGGTCTTTCCACCAGGTACTCAGGCTGGGAAGGGAGGAGCTGGAGAAGAGTGGCAGATGGGGGAAAAAAAATGTAATAAAGGTATAGCAGTAATGAACATAAATCAGTTACAAATGGCTGGTTCACTTCTATTGTTTTAAAGATGTGATTATAGGTGGGGTTGGTAGTTTTGATTATTGTTAAAGTCATGTGATACCTGGCAGCCCAGTATTCTGTTTTTAATTATAACTCACGTTCTCAAAGCTCAACTATGTAGGCTGAAATTTTCCATGTGGTGTGCTACCATAAGGTAAGTATAATAGGCAAATGAGATCAGAATGGCTTTTTTTTTCCCACGAAGGAGAGTTCAAGACAAAGTCAAAATTTAATTACTGTTTTATTACTATTACAAAATTATTACTTTAGTGTTTTTCTTTTTTTTAAATGCTCCCATTTCCATGTTTCCCTCTGTTTTGTAGCAAAGATTCAAAATACAGTAAGAAATGATTGCTTTTCTATCAAAAATGGCTCTTTTTCATCCCTGTGAAATATCTCTGCAGGCTTGATCAAGTTATAAGCCATATGAAATCTTCATTTTACACAAATTTGAGGCAGAAACTTTCAGGTCTTTTTAGATTTCAAATCTCCTGAACATATCTTCCTCACTGATCATCTTCCAGCCCTGGCAAATGGAGTGTGCACACTCCATCTCTGCAGACCACCTTACTTAATGGAGGACTGGAAAACATCTCCTGGGGCTGTGTCCCACAGTGGGCTGAACTGGGAACAGCTGCTGGAAACGTGAATGGGATGGAGAACAGCTCTCCTGTTCACGATATTTCTCTGGTACTCCAGTAGGATGGAGGAGAAAGCTGTCTTATCCCAAGATGGGGGGATAAAATAAGGACCTCAGCAGGTAAAGGTGACAAGAGGGGAGAGAAACAGTACTGGGAAGTTGAATGGAAGGAAATTCACTGTAGGTGGATGAAGGAACTAGGAAAGAGGGTGATGGATGGGAAGGCAACTGGGATCAGATATGTGGCTGAAGAAAAGAGGAGTCTGGGACTGACTGAACAAGGAAAACTAGAAACAGTGAAGGGAGGGAGATGGTCTGGATCATACAGGGTGTTTCAAAAAGATGGACCCAATTTCAAATCATTCCCACCTGGAACTGGGTGAATCTTTTTGAAACTTCTTGAAGGCTGGGACCATTAGGGTGCAGAGGCATGAACTGGGAGATGAGCTTGGTGTGGCTCAAGCCAAGGGTAAGGAACATAGACAGAGACAGAGGTGTTTTGGAAGGGTTTGGAGGAAATATTGGCCAATACATTCACATTCCCCTTCAAATCTGCAATTCCTGAATCTTATCAGCTCTGTCGCTACTGGCAGGTCATTTCTGTGCTATCCAGTCTGCATCGTTACCACTCTGTCACAGTTCTTTCAAATCAGGCTTATACTGTTGAAAAGGAAGAAATGTTCTATGAAATTCAAGTCTTCTGATATGTAGAGTTCTACTGCTAATGATGTTATATGAAAGCTCGAGGTGTGTGATTCTCTACCCAGCATATGCTATACTATACAGATAGATGGGTCCATCTCTAAATTACTTTCAGTCCAAAAGCAAGATAAAGTGAAAGGCTAGTGCGATAAAAAAGATCAGGAAACTACATGGCAGCAGTGGCTACACACATGGTGATGGCAGAGGTCGTGCAGGTGAAGTCTGGTTTTCTACCCATAAAGAGACAAGCAAATACATATATATATATATTTTTTGCCCCCCTCTCTTGAGTTTCTGCAGTGCTTTTTATCCCTGTGAGGCACAGCTGGAAGCAGCAAAGGACACTCACAGGATGGCCATGAATCTTTGAGTCAGAGCAGAACTTAAAACTTAATGTTTGAGGTCCATTTGGCCACGGTGCATTAGAAATGTTCGGTGTCCAAGTTTGGATACGTTCTTCCTCACATGCATGAGAAGGGTGAGAGTCTTTTCTCTTCAGAAAGGAGCCTGACCTGGGAACATGTTAACTCCTTCTCAGGGTCCTGATGAAAGATCCACTAAGCACATATGCTGTGCTGCTTCTACTTCAAAATAGCCACTCTTTTCCAAGCATGTGAGAACATGGAGATCCGTAACCACTCATGCTAAGGTAGATTTGGCAGTATGATCCTTGAACACCTGAGGGTTTCTCAGTGAAAGATGGCAATATTGCAGTACTTTGGGAAAATGGCAGAAAAGGCAGGCTCTGACTGGAAATGAATTCCGAGACCTCTTGAAATATTTTAATTGCTGCTGATATATCTATGTAAGAGAAACGGAAATTTTTGTCTTTCAGTTGATTTACATCTGAGCCTTGGAAAGCAGAACACAACACAACTGTTGTCAAGAGACTTGAGTTCATATTCAGTTGAAATATTTGATGTACCTGGTGGTGAGCAGCACTGAGCAACCATTGCATCAGTGGCACCTCTTGTCGGACCTGCCTGTTGCCTCTCAGCATCAGGCCTGAGACAGCTTTTGGACCAACAATTTGTCCTGTGTTTGAGGGCATTACCATGTCATGTTTCTATCTGAACAGAAAAAAGACCTTGCGAAAAAACAGCTATTGGACTTGGGTTAATGGCAAAATCATGGAACTTTAAAGCAAATACCATCAAAAGATTGTCTCTGAACAAGGCAGCCAAGGCAATGTAAGGCTTCACCAGTGGTTTGTTGGCGGGAACATGGGTCTATGGAGGATGGGCTACCTCTATTTTTAATGGGGGTTTCTGATAACTAATTCTGCTGTAGAATGAGGGCCCCTGTTTAAACTTTCTTCTCCCATTTCCTTTTTCTCGGTTCAACAGAATTAGAACTAATGTGTAAAGTGCTTATATTACTGGGAACAACAGTAGGAAACCCTTTGTTAACCTTAATTTCCCATCTAATATTTCTCTGCAGCGTCAGCCAGTCTCCAAGGAGATTGGGCTGTTGACAATAACTCCAAATCGCTATGTAACTATCAGATTGTGCAGCTTCTAAAGAGCAATTTGTTAATTTTGCCCCTGCTCATTTGTTGGTGGCTGGTTTTCCGCCCTGTCCCCCTCCTCCCTTCCCCCCAGGGATCATGCAATATCCAGCTCTTGAATGTTAAGTAAATGAAAGACCTGAATTTCCTACCTAAGAAACAGTATATTTCTATCAAGGGCTAAATCCAGCAGATTGCTGAGATTCTACTGTAAAGCACTGAGAATTCTGCACTTTTTAGGAAGCCAAGAGAAGGTGAGAGCACTCGGTACTACAGCACCATAGGAGTTATACATGTAGTTGCAGGATCTAGAATTTGTCTTTTAAGATGAGATCCTAACATATGCAGAAACCCTACTTGACAGCACAAAATACCTGAAGGTGTCTGGCATGATACATGGTCCTGTTTCTGGAGGGCATGGAGGAGGGTTTGAGAGTCCATATTTCTCTATGGAACGTACCCAGAAGAACCACAGGTGTTCTGTGTCTGTGAAACTCTTGGTAATTACAACGCTCCGAAGTGTTTGTTTAGTTTTGCTGTTTTACGCAGTCCTGTTGATGAAAGAACCTCAGCAGTTCATGAAGGAAATGTCCGACTTGATGAAACATTGACTTTTCTAAATATGTTAGGTTCAACAATTGTTATCTTCCAACAGAGCCTGTGTTGTCTTTCCTCGCCATCTTTTGCTCCTGTCTGTGGTGCCTGCTCTCCAGGGCTGTTGGTGTGACTTTCATTCTCCTGGCAGGAGGGAGTGGCAAGACTTTGAAATTGTCATGGTTTTTTTCATTCAGGAGTAGTAAGAAGGTGGTCTGCTCAAAATCTTGCACCCATTGCTGAGGTACGAAAGCAAAGCAGAGACCCAAAATGAGAACAGGTCTTATGTCTGTGTCAGAAGAGCTTTTCCACCCCCTGGAAAGGTGGCAGGTGAAAGAGAACTAAAGAACAGGTCTAAGTTGTCATTCAAGCCCTACTAAACTCTATTAAAAAAGTGTAACTTCCCAGGAGCTACATTTAATGTGAATGAAAACACAGTCAGGTTTAGCATTTTAGCTCCTCTTAGCCATTAAATAGATTTCTGAAGGCTGGAAAATTCAAATGTAGATTTTGGAACATCAACATACTCCTGACAAGGAGAAAAAAAATACATAAGAACATGAAAAGAAAAAGATGCAAGGTAAGGAGCAAAACAAGGTTGAAATATTCCTTTACTTCACTCTTGAAGGAAAAAAAGTGAGGCAATTCATAGAAACAATGACTCAGAGCAGTAATGATTAGTGAAAGAAATAATTAGTTTATGATTAGCCTTTTTTCCTGTGTGTTCTCATGTTTGGGTAAAGCATATTGTTCTTACAAATGATGAGCGGACATTTATCACATCCTCTGTCATAATTATTAGTGACAAGTCAAGTCTGAATTAAAACAAATGGAAGAAGTAAGTGTTTATCTCACTCTGAATTTTTCTGATAATGTGTCATGAAATTCTTTCCATCTTGTACTTGCAGGAACTGAAGGAGCATTTTGGCCCTGTGACATACTAGGTGTATTACCATTAACTGAAAAGAGCATTCCCTTTAATTCCTCTAACAGTAGAAGAAAGAGGCCAATTTCATTCCCAGGATTTTTGCACTTCTATTGTTTCCACACTTTTTTTTTAATTTGAATTGCACTTAGTTGAATTGTATGAGGTAACAATTTAGCCCCTCTGATCTGCTCACAGAACACCCAAAAGTGTTGCCAAGTTTTATACTGGGACGGTTAAGCAAGACGAGTTTCCTCCCAGTATGTGCTGGTTTTCCACAACAGGAAAAGAGAGGAGCTAGGATTCCTTCTGATGGGTGCTCAACCTAGGAGGTGTGGGACCATGTTTTGAAGAGTGTTCCAGTGCCCTAAAAGGCAAGAAAAGATGAAGCCTCTGGCACTGTGGCTCATTCACAACCCTTCCTACTAGTGGTGCATTGATGTTGGGAGTTCTGCTGGGTATCAGAGGAGGAAGGAAACACACCTGTTCAGCAGAGAATGGGATTAATGCTATTATGCATTTGCTCCCAGCGGCTAGACTGGACTAAGAGAAAGAGGGCTTAAAAGGGGGAGACCTTCAGAAGAGCCTTGTAATAGTCACTCCTGACCCTTAAAGTAAAATGCCAGTGGATTTCAGAGACAGTTTTACCTTAAGGGTCTTGAACTGATCCTTCATTTCTGAGGCCAGCTGGCCCTGAAGCGACCCAAATCTCACAGAAAAGGGCACCAAAATTTCCTGAAGGACAACGGCTTTTTTTTTTCTTGATGTTTAGACAACATGCTTCAGTTTGCTTGTCATCTATCTATCTATCTATCTGTCTGTCTGTCTATCTATCTATCTATCTATCTATCTATCTATCTATCTATCTATCTATGTATTTTACATTATGTACAGGCTGAATCAACATTTCCCATGAGTTTAAGAAATGTAGGACATAAGCAGTAGGTAGTGTGTCTGATAACAAGGCATGGACTTGGTTGCTCTTCATGCTGTTGCATGAGAACCGCAAGATCACAGGTATTTGACTGCAGGGAGATTAGGTGAGTTCAAGCTGATCATGTGAGTCCTCTTGGGCTTTCGTTACCTCTTTGTTGCAGGGCTGCTCTCCAGAACGTCTTTTGAACTGGGGGAATACAGAAACCCGGGGAGAAGAAGCTATTTCAGGGAAACAGCTCATGGTTTGGCCAACGAACTCCAGTGACTGACTGTTAAAGGCAGTCTGCTTTGAAGAAGGAAAGCCAATTTCACAGGCAGGCCCAAAAAAGCTGCTCTTCACCTACAAAATGTGCCAAAAAGGAGAGTTATCTTTATCTGCTTTGAAACCTATCGATCAACATAAAACAAATAATGAAATCAACAGATTTCTGTGGCAATTGCTCTAAAGCCAAGTGCCTTAAACTCTGTAGTTTTGAAAGTCTCAAGAGCTTGGTTTGGGGTCCTAAAAGTTGAGCACACCAGTGCTTCTTTACCCGTGGTAAAGAAAGGTCTCTTCTCTCCTTAGCATGTTAAGAAACATCCTTGGTGTCCTTTTAGACTCTAGTAATGTTGACTTCTAGATGCCTTGTTATGGGGTGGGGTTGTTGAGAAGTGGGGATGGGAGAGTTAGGAGCCTGAGTGTAAAGTCTGAAACTTTGGGGACCTCAAGCCTGCACTGCAATCTTGTGATTTGGATGGTGGTTTGAGCAGCTTAGGTAGAAATTACATACCCAGAACATGAAGATAAAATCTGAGTCCTGTCCAGCACAGTGGGTTGTTGTGTAGTGGCAGGATCAGGTAGGACAGATAGTCTGCAGATGTTTGTGGCTGGAACCCATAACATGTCTGTGGTAAAAAGAACCACCTCTGGGACTCGGTTGCTTGTCTTGCTGCCTTGGGACTTCTGTATAATTCTATCCATAACATTGTTTTCTCGTTTGGAGGGGGCACTGGATTGCAGAAATTTGGTGCCAGTAGTATGCAAAGGCAGTGAGAACATTATTGGAGCTGGCTCCAATATATTTTATTGCGTGTTCTTTCTTTTTTTTTTTTCTTGGCACTTCTTCTTGTGACCTTGCTCGAGAGTCGCTCAGAGATCCCTCCCCTCCTGCATTCATTTGATCCTTTATTCAGCATCTTAAATGTGTATTTATGTGACCGGTCATGCAGCTTTGCCAGGCCAAGGCCAGGACCTGTCTCTGGCCCATACAGAAACTCAGGAAGAAATGTATGGATGCACCCCTGGATGCTGGTGTGGAAAGGGGCCCTCAAGGGTAGCAGCCAGCAGTTAGAGAGCGGTACCAACCAAACACCGAAGCAGGCGTGTGTACTTGTGGGGATGAACAGAGGTCAAGCATGAACCATTCATCTTTGAAAGCCAGCTACTATTTATTTTCCTTGCTTTTGCTTTCCTCAACAGATCAATTGAATTAAAAAAAAAAAAGGAAAGTCTTCTAGTTTTAGGCCACAGCCACTGTGGAAAAAATAGAGGAGAGAGAACTATTTGATGTTGAACTATGTGAGGCTGAATTCAAAGGAATCTGGGGAGCAATGAAACTGGCTGTAGCAGTGAGTGATCCTTGGTGAGTCTGTGGCACCACACCAGCCTGAAATGGACAGATCCGTGTTTCAGATAATATATTACGCAACGGCCCTTAATCAGACAACTTTCCTGAGGTGAATGAACTGAGATTACTTTCAGGTCACATTGCTTTCTCTTTAATTTTCCAGTCCCTCCTGAGCTGAAAATACAGTAAAAAATAGTTTTTTCACATTGGATTTCAGTATTTCCTTGCCTATCTGAGCAGAGGAAGCAGAGAAGAATGGGAAAATAAATAAAATCAAATAAGTTTTCCTGGAGGATCAAAAGAGTTTAATTTGATTTTTTGGGCAGAAGTTTGAATTGCTTTTTATTTTCTATTAGTTTATTTTCCTTCCACGTTGGCTCTGAACGCTGTACTTTCAAGATAACATTGTCCAAAATCTTATGAAATTTACACATAAACTGTCTTAAATGAAGGGGAATATTTAAGTTTGGAGATAGTTGTAGAGTGTGATGATCTAATTACAATAGAATTTTGAAGCATAACAAGCGTCAAAAGAAATAAACTGGATGTTATGGAAAATAAAAGCAGGGCCAAGAATCTAAGGCTAACCAGATAAATTAAACACTGAGGCTTTTCCTTTGGAAGGTTTTAAATCAATTTAGTGTTGGTGAAAAGTGCCAGACCCATAGCAGAGGAAAATGATGCCTTTTATTTATTTACAGGCGAGGCTGACATCTGCCAGTGACAGCATCTCTTCTTTAGACTATCGCTGTACTTTGACACTCAGCTGAACTGACCACCAGGAAAAGCAGCTGAAAAGTTCTTCTGTCTTTCTTCCCTTCCGTCCTCTGAGCTTGCCAGCAGTCTGGCTACATTTTACTTTTGAAAGTGGTTTTGATCATGTGGATCTATCCATCAAGAGCTATGCTGAGACAAACGACTCCTTGCATTGAAGTCCAGAAACAGCTGTCAGACAGTTAAAAAAAAAGGAATTTCTTTTTTTTTTTTTTTAAATTATTTTTATTTGCATGCAAATTTGAATGCCTGTGGATCAAGAGATGGACTGGGGACAGAGTTTATTTTTTTGGAGCACACAGTTCATGCCTAGGTTTATTCATGATGTATTTCCACCATGCTTTGTGAATAGCAGGCAAGGAGACCCTCCCCAAATATTAGCTGCCCTCCAGCGAGGAAGCATGTGAGGTGGCTAGCGAAAGAAAGTGGTGGTTTTCAAAGTGCTGGCAAAGAGCACAGATTTTTGATGGCAATAAATGCATCTTTTCTTAGTTCTTCAGAGCAGCTTTCATTCAGGGCTGAGCCTTCAAAACTGGCTGATGCAGTAGGAGCTGCAAACTTTGTACAGTCCCTGTGGGACTCCTTGTGGGAGTCCTCAGGTGGTAAGTTAATTTGGAAGATCAGGAACTGTTCCATAAAATCTAGTTTTTTCATGAGGTTTTACCTCCTACTGAATGTAGAACTGTGGCCAAATGAGGGAATTCAGTTTTTGTTGGATGTTCAGTGAGCAGATGAAAAGAGACTCCTTTCACGGGGCCCAGGTTTTGGTGATGGGTCTCAATTGCATGGTGAGGAATGCCTGGCTACCTGGAAGCCTCTTTAAAGCCTGTCTCCTCTCTGAAACAGAGTTCAAAACCTCCTGTGGCTCATGCAAGAAGGTGTTAAGGCATCAAGCCCATCTCATTTTGAGGGAGACTCCCCAGCCTTGTAGGCTCAGACTCCACATTGCTGGCTGCTAAGAAATCAGGCCAGAGATGCTTAATATCTTCCCGCCAGTTGGCGAGTTGCATGCAGTGGAGGGGAAAAAGGCAGTGCCCGTCTGCAGCTGCAGATGACACAGCTTTGAATCACCAGGGCTAATGGGATCCAGTGACTCACTGGGTGTTTCCAAGGAGGCAGCCACTTGCCAAGGAGGTGAGGGAAGGGAAGGTGTCTGTCAGGATCCTGGCATGTCGTGCCATGGATGCTGTGAAATTTGGCCTGGGATAAGGCAGGGAAGTTGCACAGAGCCAGTGTCATGTCTGGGAGCCCAGGGCCTGGGTATTAAAACAAAGGCTGAAAAGGAAACAGTGATCGGGTTTGAAAATGAAGCACAATAAGGCATTGCGAGGCAAGACTGGAGGGGAAACTAGCGCTCAGAAGGCTGTTCTCAAACATCTGAAACAAAATTCCTAAGAAAGGGACAAAAATAAACAGCAGGGCGAGGGAGCTTGGAGAGCTGTTGCAGCCCCGGTGTGGATGAGGGAAGGGAGGCTGGGCTCAGGTTTTGTGCAGCCCACTCCCCATCTGAGAAGCCCCCTCAGGTCTCAGCCGCTTCCCGGAGAGCTTCTGTGCTGCAGCAACCCTGACAACCCCCCCTGTGTCTTGCAGCCTTGGGAAACTGCTTTGCTCTTTTGAGTGGAGAGAAAGATTCATTGCAGGCAGCCCCCGATTCCCGTGGGCACCATTGCGGGCTCGGGTTGCTGTCCCGGGGCGGCTGGCCGGTGATGGCTGGTGCTGGTGATGGGAAGGGCCAGTGGCCAGCAGCCTCCCACGGGGGAAGAGTTTTCACATAGAAATGTCACTGCTGGGTCTTTCGAGGGAGAGAGATACCTCCCTGCAGAATTCAAGAGGAAAACGGGAAAGTGTTCCCCCTGCCTCCGATAATAAACTTGAAATGGCCAAAGGAAGAAGTACTTAACGCTCGCAAAAATGTTTGGCTTATTGAAAAACCCTGGAGATAACAGCACTTCACCGGTTTGTATAGAGGCTCTGCACTGGTAAAGGACTTGCCAACTTTTATGCACTGCCCCACCAATCTAAATTAATTTGAGATCTTTGGGACTGACTCCAAAGGTGATAAAGTCGGTCAGCTTTCATTTCCTCACACTCTGTGATCTCTCTCCTGAGGCTGCTTTCAATGGAACATAATGAATTGATTTTATTGTTATTCTTGATGATGAGATGACATGGCCCCAGTGGGAACAGAATAGAAATCATGAGGGTGTTTTTTTCTTTTTTCTTTTTTCTTTTTTTTTCTTTTTTTTCTTTTTTTCCCCCCCAAACAAGTTTTCAAAAATTTTAATTTACTGGCACTGTGGTTTTGGGCAGTTTCATTACACTCTGCTGATCTCTCTTAATTTGTGTGGAAGCTGGGGCTTCTTTGTGAGGTGTCTGTAGCTGAGTGGTGTGACAACCTCTGAAACTCTGCAGCCACCATTGTGATCCATCCCTTCTCTATTCTTGAAAGACAAATACAGAGAGCGGTTATCAAATGCATATTTACATGTTTCTGTGACTGGCAAAATATATTTTTTGTCAACAAAAGATGGTATTGTGCACAAATAAATAATTTTAAACAATCTTTACATGCATTTTTTCCCATGCACCTTACAGAAAACTTTACTTTTTCGTATTTTGTATTTTCAAGTTTTAAGATCATTTAACAAGTTTTACCTGTAGTCAGCCCTGAATCTTTGTCCCTCTGGACACTGGATTTTGACTGGATGACTTTGGCACTAAAGTACAGCATTATAAGCAATGTCATTAGGCTGAATCTTGTGACATTGTCAATGACATTAAAAAGCCTGGTAGCTGTTTGGTAACCGAGGTAAAGAGAGTTTTACAGGACTGGTCTCACTCTTTTGAATCAGGATAGATATCTCTACTGATGATTTAGTAAGAAAAAGATTTACCATTCCTGCCTGTAAGACAGGATCTCTTTGAGCATACGGAAATGTCTCCTCCCAGTTTCCTGACCTCCCAAGAGAAATGTCTTAAAGTTGCCTTACACTTCTCTGAAATGTGCTCGCGTTATGCCAGTGCATACAATAATGCCTTTGACTAGTTAACTTTCCAACGTATGCTTTAGTGTTTTGGTTATGTATTGAATGATAGGGAAAAGAGTGAGCCTGAAGACTTGTGGAGTGTATTTTTTTTCCCTTTAATGTGGTGGTAGTCCGAGGTTTTATAAATGCTGAGACTGGTGGGAAAATAAAAAAAACCCAAAGAAACAACAAACCAAACCTACCAAAAATCCCCTTATCCCAAACCAAAACAGTTTCTTTGTCCATCCAGTGCCTAGTTCTGCGCTCCTGTTAGCTGACCTACTATAAGCTTAGCTATTTGCAGTAATGGTTACTCTGAGATTGTCTACACAAGGAGCAAAAAATGAGGGGATTAGTCAATCCATAAAGAATTGCTTAAATGATCTAAGTATTTAATAAGTATTTAATTATTTAAATGGTTAAGGATTATGTAACCTGCTCTTCCCACTACTTTGTTCTGCGGTAGAAGGATTGATGTAGGTTTCTTACTCCCATGTACCCGCCCAAGCTAATTCTTCATCTGGTAATGGCCCGTAACGCTAATCAACAGCAAGCTTTACAGCCTGTCTGGCTTCCTCTGCCTTCACTTCTTTGTGGGAAATTTTGGTAGGTCGTCTTTGTGCAAAGAAGAGTACACCATCCTAAAAGGCAAGCAAGAAGCATCACCCTTGGGAAGACCTAAACGGAACCGCAGAGGGAGCTGGCATGGAGCATCTTGTGTGTTATTAAATGCATACCTAGGCGGGGCCTTCCTGTGTTACGCATCTCCCGGTACTGCAGGCAACCCTCCTTTCACAAACTGACTGTGCCCTGTCTTGGAACTAATTTCATTTTTTAACCCTTTTCTGTTGAGAGGCTGTTCCAGAGTCTCCCAGTCTATAGCTTTCTTCTAATCACCAGTCTGAATATATCTAAGCCTGATTTACATCCAAACCCTATTTACATCCAAACCCTATTTACATCCAAACCCAATTTACATATTTGTCCTAACACTGCCTTTCATCCTCAATGACTTTCTTCCTTGTCTGGTGCTTTCAGTGACATGTACAGAGAGGAATCATAACTTTTCTTTTAAATTCAACTCATGCGATGGACTCTTTATGCCTCTCCTTATCTTAGCCTGGTTTTTACTTCAGTACTTCTTCAAGGTGAAGCTAATTTTTCTTGGGCATGGATGACTGATTTAGACATGCAAACATCAGTTTCGTACTCATCAGAAAGCAAAAAAAATCCCCATCCACATCAAATGTAGGAACTCTTTCTAGTGGAATAGAGAAAACAACGTATTTACACTACTGTTTAAACCCCTGACTTGATCATGCCTTGAATGCTCAGTGAAGTCCTGCTCTCCTTAGCCTAGAAAGGATGTATTGAAACTGAGAGAAGGGCAGAAGGGATGATCAGGACTGACCAAATACATGAAGCCTGTTCAGCCTGGGAGAGAGGCCACTTGTGAAGATATGATAGAGGTCTACAAAATTTGGGGAAAGGTTGATGTGGACTGACTGTTCCTTGTCTCATCCTGCATAAGAATCAGGGGCCAAACAAAGAAATTACGGAGAACTAGGTTCAAAACAAAAAAAGGGGGTGATTCTTCACGTGATAAGCAGTAAACACGAGGAAGTCCTTGCTGAAGGACACAGTGGATTCAGGGAATTTACACTCGCTCAAGGGTAGATTGAGAATCATTTGGAAGAAAAATCCATTGTGGGTTGCTTAGTAGTCAAACCACAACTAGCAAAGGAAATCCCCTGAGCTGAAAATGTTTTGAGACTGTGAGAGTATCAGAGGGAAGTCTTACACGTGTTTGTCCTATTCTTATTCTTCCTGTTCTTACTCTGGTCGCAGTTGAAGAAAGGGTAATGGGCTAGGAGGACCCTTGGTCTGAACTAGTGTAGTGATGTGTATGTTATTACAATTCCGTTTTGCACCACTCCTTTATGCTATGACAACCATTACTTGTCTCTGGAAATACTTTGACATATCCTAGGATCACATTTGCTTTTTCTCGTAGTTGCATCACTTGGTAGCTTAAGTCACCCTATAATTAACTAATGCTCCCTGCTTCTTCTCCTCCTCAGTCATCTCCAGTTAATGAGCTCTCAGCTTACAGTGGCAGTTCTCACTATTACTGCATGAATATATGATCTTGCGTTGAGTAGCTTTTAATTCCATCCCATTTTTCTGTTTCCAGTCACCTTGCTCCTCCAGTTCTTGGCTTTGCAAGCCTCCTCTAGAAAAATGGGACCTGTCTCCTTTATGCCATGAGAAAATATCAGCAACACAACTGCTTACAGGCCACTTACAGAAACGTTAAACAAGATAGGGCTAAGGCTGCTCCTTGAGTAATTCTATTAGTGGCTTCTCTACGGACTGATACTTCCCCTCTTGTCAAAACTCACTGCTGTCTCTTCTTTACCTACTTCCTTCTCACTTTGAAGTTTTGCTATTAGGGCCATGATTTTGCACAACCTGTGCATGTGGAGGACCTTCTGGGCTGGGTCTTCAAAGGCAGGTAGCACTGGCTTAACTCTGCTCTACTGAAATCAGCTGCAATCTCCCCATGCCTTTGAAATTAGTACTGGTTATGATGGACCAGCATTAATATCACAAAAAATTTGCCACTTGGATCTTTTTTTGAAAGAGCAGATCTACTTTCATAGCCAAATATTTGGTTTGTTTTCTGAAAAACGTGCAAAACTACAATAGAGTCAAATTAAGGTGTTTGTTTCTCTCCCATTTAGAAAAAATGACACAGTGGCACTTACAACCTTTGGTTAACACTTAATTTGCTTTTGGACTACATTTGTCTATGCAACATTAATTGGTGGACTGTGGCTAAAGCCAGAAGGCTTTGCTTTCTCATGGCTATGGTTGCATGTAATGTGAGGTCAGTTACAGGAACACTGCTATATTCCTGCAAGCTAAGAGGCATTTTTAGGGGGGACACATGGGTGAGTAGAACCTGATTATTTTGCAGATGGAGATGAGAACAGCCCTTGTGAAGATTTCATCCTCAGTGACTGAGGTTCATTTTAGATTGGAGTTGTACAAGTATTGAGC